>NC_090970.1:581004-5381004 GCF_040807025.1 Struthio camelus
CCCACGGCGCGACCCACGCGCGGCCCCCCGGCCCCCACGGCGCGACCCTCAGCCCCACGGCCCGGCCCACGGCCCCACGGCGCAGCCCCCAGCCCCACGGCGCAGCCCCCAGCCCCATGGCGCAACCCACGGCCCAGCTCCCGGCCCCACGGCGTGAACCCCAGCCCCACAGCGCAGCCCCCAGCCCCATGGCCCAGGCCCCCAGCCCCACGGCGCGACCCACGGCGCGACCCTCGGCCCCACGGCGCGGCCCCCAGCCCCACGGCGCGACCCTCGGCCCCACGGCGCGACCCTCGGCCCCACGGTGCGACCCCGGCCCCACAGCACGGCCCCCAGCCCCACAGCCTGACCCACGGCACGGCCCCCGGCCCCACAGCGTGACCCGCGGCCCCCAGCCCCACAGCATGGCCCCCAGCCCCACGGCGCAGCCCACGGCACCACTCCCAGCCCCATGGCATGACCCACAGTGTGACCCGCAGCCCCCAGCCCCACGGCGCGGCCCACAGCCCCACAGCCTGACCCACGGCACGGCCCCGTGACCCACGGCCCCACAGCGCGGCCCCCGGCCCCACAGCCTGACCCACGGCACGGCCCCCGGCCCCACGGTGTGACCCACGGCCCCACGGCGCAGCCCCCAGCCCACGGCGCGGCCCTCAGCCCCACAGCCTGACCCACGGCACGGCCCCCGGCCCCACGGCGTGACCCACGGCCCCACGGCGCAGCCCCCAGCCCCACAGCCTGACCCACGGCACGGCCCCCGGCCCCATGGCGCGGCCCCCAGCCCCACAGCCTGACCCACGGCACGGCCCCCGGCCCCACGGCGCGGCCCCCAGCCCCACAGCCTGACCCACGCGCGACCCCCAGCCCCACAGCACGGCCCCAGCCCCACAGCCTGACCCACGGCGTGCCCGCCAGACCCCGAGCCCCATGGCGTGACCCACGGCATGACCCCCAGCCCCACATCCTGGCCCCCAGCCCCATGGCGTGCCCCACAGCGCGCGGCCCCCAGCCCCACAGCATGACCCATGCTGTCACTCCCGGCCCCCCCGGTGTGACCCACGGCGCGACCCACACCATCCCCCCAGCCCCACGGCGCGACCCACAACCTGACCTCCCCCCGGCCCACGGCGCCCCGGCACACCCCCGAGCGCTGCCCCACGGCCCCAACGCCCCCCGTCTCCCCCCCAGCCCCCAAGTGCCCCCCGTCCCCCCCTAACGCCCCCCATCTCCCCCCAGCCCCCCAAGTGCCCCCCGTCCCCCCCTAACGCCCCCCGTCTCCCCCCAGCCCCCCAAGTGCCCCCGTCCCCCCCTACGCCCCCCGTCTCCCCCCAGCCCCCCAAGTGCCCCCCGTCCCCCCCTAACGCCCCCGTCTCCCCCCAGCCCCCCAAGTGCCCCCCGTCCCCCCCTAACGCCCCCCGTCTCCCCCCCAGCCCCCCAAGTGCCCCCCGTCCCCCCCTAACGCCCCCGTCTCCCCCCCAGCCCCCCAAGTGCCCCCCGTCCCCCCCTAACGCCCCCGTCTCCCCCCCAGCCCCCCAAGTGCCCCCCGTCCCCCCCTAACGCCCCCGTCTCCCCCCCAGCCCCCCAAGTGCCCCCCATCCCCCCCTAACGCCCCCCGTCTCCCCCCCAGCCCCCCAAGTGCCCCCCGTCCCCCCCTAACGCCCCCCGTCTCCCCCCCAGCCCCCCAAGTGCCCCCCGTCCCCCTAACGCCCCCCGTCTCCCCCCCAGCCCCCAAGTGCCCCCCGTCCCCCCCAACGCCCCCCGTCTCCCCCCCAGCCCCCCAAGTGCCCTCGTCCCCCCCCAACGCCCCCGTCTCCCCCCAGCCCCCCAAGTGCCCCCCGTCCCCCCCCAACGCCCCCCGTCTACCCCCCAGCCCCCCAAGTGCCCCCCGTCCCCCCCCAACGCCCCCCGTCTCCCCCCCAGCCCCCCAAGTGCCCTCCGTCCCCCCCTAACGCCCCCCGTCTCCCCCCAGCCCCCCAAGTGCCCCCCGTCCCCCCCTAACGCCCCCCGTCTCCCCCCCAGCCCCCAAGTGCCCCCCGTCCCCCCCTAACGCCCCCCGTCTCCCCCCCAGCCCCCCAAGTGCCCCCCGTCCCCCCCTAACGCCCCCCGTCTCCCCCCCAGCCCCCCAAGTGCCCCCCGTCCCCCCCAACGCCCCCCGTCTCCCCCCCAGCCCCCCAAGTGCCCCCCGTCCCCCCTAACGCCCCCCGTCTCCCCCCCAGCCCCCCAAGTGCCCCCCGTCCCCCCCTAACGCCCCCCGTCTCCCCCCCAGCCCCCCAAGTGCCCCCCGTCCCCCCCTAACGCCCCCGTCTCCCCCCAGCCCCCAAGTGCCCCCGTCCCCCCCTAACGCCCCCCGTCTCCCCCCCAGCCCCCCAAGTGCCCCCCGTCCCCCCTAACGCCCCCGTCTCCCCCCCAGCCCCCCAAGTGCCCCCCGTCCCCCCCTAACGCCCCCGTCTCCCCCCCAGCCCCCCAAGTGCCCCCCGTCCCCCCCTAACGCCCCCCGTCTCCCCCCCAGCCCCCCAAGTGCCCCCGTCCCCCCCTAACGCCCCCGTCTCCCCCCCAGCCCCCCAAGTGCCCCCCGTCCCCCCCTAACGCCCCCCGTCTCCCCCCCAGCCCCCCAAGTGCCCCCCGTCCCCCCCTAACGCCCCCGTCTCCCCCCCAGCCCCCCAAGTGCCCCCCGTCCCCCCCTAACGCCCCCGTCTCCCCCCAGCCCCCCAAGTGCCCCCCGTCCCCCCCTAACGCCCCCGTCTCCCCCCCAGCCCCCCAAGTGCCCCCCGTCCCCCCTAACGCCCCCCGTCTCCCCCCAGCCCCCCAAGTGCCCCCATCCCCCCCTAACGCCCCCCGTCTCCCCCCAGCCCCCCAAGTGCCCCCGTCCCCCCCAACGCCCCCCGTCTCCCCCCCAGCCCCCAAGTGCCCCCCGTCCCCCCCTAACGCCCCCGTCTCCCCCCAGCCCCCCAAGTGCCCCCCGTCCCCCCCAACGCCCCCATCTTCCCCCCAGCCCCCCAAGTGCCCCCGTCCCCCCTAACGCCCCCGTCTCCCCCAGCCCCCCAAGTGCCCCCCGTCCCCCCTAACGCCCCCCGTCTCCCCCAGCCCCCCAAGTGCCCCCCGTCCCCCCCTAACGCCCCCGTCTCCCCCCCAGCCCCCAAGTGCCCCCCGTCCCCCCCTAACGCCCCCGTCTCCCCCCAGCCCCCCAAGTGCCCCCCGTCCCCCCTAACGCCCCCGTCTCCCCCCAGCCCCCCAAGTGCCCCCCGTCCCCCCCCAACGCCCCCCATCTTCCCCCCAGCCCCCCAAGTGCCCCCCGTCCCCCCCTAACGCCCCCCGTCTCCCCCCAGCCCCCCAAGTGCCCCCCGTCCCCCCTAACGCCCCCGTCTCCCCCCCAGCCCCCCAAGTGCCCCCCGTCCCCCCCTAACGCCCCCGTCTCCCCCCCAGCCCCCCAAGTGCCCCCCGTCCCCCCCTAACGCCCCCCGTCTCCCCCCCAGCCCCCCCAAGTGCCCCCGCCCCCCCCAACGCCCCCCGTCTCCCCCCCAGCCCCCCAAGTGCCCCCCGTCCCCCCCCAACGCCCCCCATCTTCCCCCCAGCCCCCAAGTGCCCCCCGTCCCCCCTAACGCCCCCCGTCTCCCCCCAGCCCCCCAAGTGCCCCCGTCCCCCCTAACGCCCCCCGTCTCCCCCCAGCCCCCCAAGTGCCCCCCGTCCCCCCCTAACGCCCCCCGTCTCCCCCCCAGCCCCCCAAGTGCCCCCCGTCCCCCCCTAACGCCCCCGTCTCCCCCCCAGCCCCCCAAGTGCCCCCCGTCCCCCCCTAACGCCCCCCGTCTCCCCCCCAGCCCCCCAAGTGCCCCCGCCCCCCCCAACGCCCCCCCGTCTCCCCCCCAGCCCCCCAAGTGCCCCCCGTCCCCCCCAACGCCCCCGTCTCCCCCCCAGCCCCCCAAGTGCCCCCCGTCCCCCCCTAACGCCCCCCGTCTCCCCCCCAGCCCCCCAAGTGCCCCCCGTCCCCCCCTAACGCCCCCCGTCTCCCCCCCAGCCCCCCAAGTGCCCCCCGTCCCCCTAACGCCCCCCGTCTCCCCCCAGCCCCCCAAGTGCCCCCCGTCCCCCCCTAACGCCCCCCATCTCCCCCCACAGGCGGCAGCTGGTGCCGGCGGCCCTGGACCTGGACCTGCAGCTGCTGCCACGACCCCTTTTTTGGGGTGATGGAGCCGGGGCTGCCCAGCCCCCCCCGCCTGCCCCAGGTACCCCAAAACCCCCCCAACCCCCCCCAAATCCCCCCCGGGGCTGCCCAGCCCCCCCCGCCTGCCCCAGGTACCCCAAAACCCCCCCAACCCCCCCCCAAATCCCCCCCGGGGCTGCCCAGCCCCCCCCGCCTGCCCCAGGTACCCCAAACCCCCCAACCCCCCCCAAATCCCCCCCGGGGCTGCCCAGCCCCCCCCCGCCTGCCCCAGGTACCCCAAAACCCCCCCAACCCCCCCCAAATCCCCCCCGGGGCTGCCCAGCCCCCCCCGCCTGCCCCAGGTACCCCAAAACCCCCCCAACCCCCCCCCAAATCCCCCCCGGGCTGCCCAGCCCCCCCCGCCTGCCCCAGGTACCCCAAAACCCCCCCAACCCCCCCCCAAATCCCCCCCCGGGGCTGCCCAGCCCCCCCCGCCTGCCCCAGGTACCCCAAAACCCCCCCAACCCCCCCCCAAATCCCCCCCCGGGGCTGCCCAGCCCCCCCCGCCTGCCCCAGGTACCCCCAAAACCCCCCCAACCCCCCCCAAATCCCCCCCGGGGCTGCCCAGCCCCCCCCGCCTGCCCAGGTACCCCAAAACCCCCCAACCCCCCCCAAATCCCCCCCGGGGCTGCCCAGCCCCCCCCGCCTGCCCCAGGTACCCCAAAACCCCCCCAACCCCCCCCAAATCCCCCCCGGGGCTGCCCAGCCCCCCCGCCTGCCCCAGGTACCCCAAAACCCCCCAAACCCCCCCCCAAATCCCCCCGGGGCTGCCCAGCCCCCCCCGCCTGCCCCAGGTACCCCAAACCCAACCCCCCCCAAATCCCCCCCGGGGCTGCCCAGCCCCCCCCGCCTGCCCCAGGTACCCCAAACCCCCCCAACCCCCCCCAAATCCCCCCCCGGGGCTGCCCAGCCCCCCCCGCCTGCCCCAGGTACCCCAAAACCCCCCCAACCCCCCCCCAAATCCCCCCCCGGGGCTGCCCAGCCCCCCCCGCCTGCCCCCAGGTACCCCAAAACCCCCCCAACCCCCCCCCAAATCCCCCCCCGGGGCTGCCCAGCCCCCCCCGCCTGCCCCAGGTACCCCAAAACCCCCCCAAACCCCCCCCAAATCCCCCCCCGGGGCTGCCCGGCCCCCCCCGCCTGCCCCAGGTACCCCAAAACCCCCCCAAACCCCCCCAAATCCCCCCCGGGGCTGCCCAGCCCCCCCGCCTGCCCCAGGTACCCCAAAACCCCCCCAACCCCCCCCAAATCCCCCCCGGGCTGCCCAGCCCCCCCCGCCTGCCCCAGGTACCCCAAAACCCCCCAAACCCCCCCCAAATCCCCCCCGGGGCTGCCCAGCCCCCCCCGCCTGCCCCAGGTACCCCAAAACCCCCCCAACCCCCCCCAAATCCCCCCCGGGGCCCCCAAGTGCCCCCAGGACCCCCAAGTGCCTCCCCAAACCCCTCTCTGGACCCCCAAGTGCCCCCAGGACCCCCAAGTGCCCCCCCGAACCCCTCCCTAGACCCCTAAGTCGCCCCCCCAAACCCCTCCCTAGACCCCCAGGTGCCCCCAGGACCCCCAAGTGCCTCCCCAGGACCCTCCCTGGACCCCCAAGTGCCCCCCCAGGACCCCCAAGTGCCACCCCGAACCCCCCCCCTAGACCCCTAAGTCGCCCCCCCACAACCCTCCCTAGACCCCCAGGTGCCCCCAGGACCCCCAAGTGCCTTCCCAAACCCCTCCCTGGACCCCCAAGTGCCCCCAGGACCCCCAAGTGCCTCCCCAAACCCCTCCCTGGACCCCCAAGTGCCCCCAGGACCCCCCAAGTCCCCCCCCAAACCCCTCCCTGGACCCCCAAGTGCCCCCAGGACCCCCAAGTCCCCCCCAAACCCCTCCCTGGACCCCCAAGTGCCCCCAGGACCCCCAAGTCCCCCCCCAAACCCCTCCCTGGACCCCCAAGTGCCCCCAGGACCCCCAAGAGCCCCCCCCAAACCCCTCCCTGGACCCCCAAGTGCCCCCAGGACCCCCAAGTCCCCCCCCAAACCCCTCCCTGGACCCCCAAGTGCCCCCAGGACCCCCAAGTGTCCCCCCAAACCCCTCCCTGGACCCCCAAGTGCCCCCAGGACCCCCAAGTGCCTCCCCAAACACCTCCCTGGACCCCCAAGTGCCCCCAGGACCCCCAAGTGCCTCCCCAAACCCCTCCCTGGACCCCAAGTCCCCCCCCCAGCCCCCCAAATCCCATTTCCCCCCCCCCACACCAGGTGCGGCGCCTGCTGGAGGAGGCCCCCCCCGCCGTGCCCCTAGGTGAGTGCCGCCCCCCAAGTGTGGGGCTGGGGAGGAGGGGTGGTTTGGGGGTGCCCCACGGCGCCCCCTGACCCCCCCCCGTGTTGCCCCCCCCCCAGCGCCACCGCTGACGGTGTCACCCGAAGCCATCACCCTGCGCGAGCCCGAGCCCCTGGCCCTGCCCCCCATCGAGGTGGGGCTGCCCCACGGCGCGGCACGCAGCGGGGGTCTGCCCCATAGCGAGGGGCTGCCCCATAGTGCGGAGGGGTGGGGGGGGTCTGCCCCGTAGCGAGGGGCTGCCCCATGGTGCGGAGGGGTGGGGGGGGTCTGCCCCATAGCGAGGGGCTGCCCCATAGTGTGGAGGGGTGGGGGGGTCTGCCCCATAGCGAGGGGCTGCCCCATGGTGCAGAGGGGTGGGGGGGGTCTGCCCCATAGCGAGGGGCTGCCCCATGGTGCGGAGGGGTGGGGGGGTCTGCCCCATAGCGAGGGGCTGCCCCATAGTGCGGAGGGGTGGGGGGGTCTGCCCCACAGCGAGGGGCTGCCCCATAGTGCGGAGGGGTGGGGGGGTCTGCCCCACAGCGAGGGGCTGCCCCATGGTGCGGAGGGGTGGGGGGGTCTGCCCCACAGCGAGGGGCTGCCCCATGGTGCGGAGGGGTGGGGGGGGTCTGCCCCATAGCGAGGGGCTGCCCCATAGTGCGGAGGGGTGGGGGGGGGTCTGCCCCATAGCGAGGGGCTGCCCCATAGTGCGGAGGGGTGGGGGGGTCTGCCCCATAGCGAGGGGCTGCCCCATGGTGCGGAGGGGTGGGGGGGTCTGCCCCATAGCGAGGGGCTGCCCCATGGTGCGGAGGGGTGGGGGGGTCTGCCCCATAGCGAGGGGCTGCCCCATAGCAGGACCCTGACCCATAGCGGCCCTGGCCCTCCCCTTGTGTGTTGGGCTGCCCCATAGCAGGGGGATGTGGGGCCGCCCCATAGTGCAGGCGGAGCGGTGGGGCCGCCCCATAGCAGGGGGGATGTGGGGCGGCCCCATAGCAGGGGGATGTGGGGCTGCCCCATAGCGGGGGGCTGTGGAGCTGCCCCATAGCAGGGGGGATGTGGGGCTGCCCCATAGCAGGGGGATGTGGGGCCGCCCCATAGCGGGGGGGATGTGGGGCTGCCCCATAGCAGGGGGGATGTGGGGCTGCCCCATAGCAGGGGGATGTGGGGCCGCCCCATAGCAGGGGGGATGTGGGGCCGCCCCATAGTGCAGGCGGAGCGGTGGGGCTGCCCCATAGCGGGGGGCTGTGGGGCTGCCCCATAGCGCAGGCGGAGCTGCCCGAGGTGACGCCCCGGGAGCTGGAGCTGCTGGCGGAGGCCGAGGCCGAGCTGCTGCCCCCCGGTAGGGGCACTTGGGGGGCAGGGGGCACTTGGGGGGCAGGGGGCACTTGGGGGGCAGGAGGAGAACTTATGGGGCAGGGAGGCAGTTGGGGGGCAGAGGAGGCACTTGGGGGCGGGGGGCACTTGTGGGGCAGGCCCACTTGGGCAGGGGAGGCACTTATGGGGCAGGGGAGGCACTTGGGGGGCAGGGGAGGCACTTGGGGGCACTTGGAGGGCAGGGGAGGCACTTGGGGGTGCAGGAGCACTTATGGGGCAGGGGTACTTATGGGGCAGGGGGGCACTTGGAGGGTGCAGGGGGCCCCATGTGGGTCCCAGCCCCACGGCAGGCCCCCGTGTGGGTCCCAGCCCCACAGCAGGCCCCCATGTGGGTCCCAGTCCCACGGCAGGACCCCGTGTGGGTCCCAGCCCCACGGCAGAGGGCCTCGTGTGGGTCCCAGCCCCACGGCAGGCCCCCGTGTGGGTCCCAGCCCCACAGCAGGCCCCCATGTGGGTCCCAGTCCCACGGCAGGCCCCCGTGTGGGTCCCAGCCCCACGGCAGAGGGCCCCGTGTGGGTCCCAGCCCCACGGCAGGACCCCGTGTGGGTCCCAGCCCCACGGCAGAGGGCCCCGTGTGGGTCCCAGCCCCACGGCGCCCCCCGCCCCACAGTGGAGGAGGCAGTGGAAGAGGTGGCGCCGCCCCCGCCCCCCGGTGAGCACTTGGGGGGCATTGGGGGGCGCGGGGGGGGGGCACTTGGGGGGCAGCCGCCCACCCCCGTCTTGGCCCCCCCAGTGCTGAGACCCCCGGAGGAGCCGGTGCTGCCCCCGCCCCCCCCCGAGGTACGTGTGGGGCGGGGGGACGTGTGGGGCGGGACATGTGGGGCCTGACGTGTGGGGCGGGGGGACGTGTGGGGCAGGACGTGTGGGGCGGGGGGACGTGTGGGGCAGGGGGGACGTGTGGGGCGGGGGGACGTGTGGGGCAGGGGGGGCGGGGGGACGTGTGGGGCAGGGGGACGTGTGGGGCAGGGGGACGTGTGGGGCGGGGGGACGTGTGGGGCAGGGGGACGTGTGGGGCGGGGGACGTGTGGGGCGGGGGGACGTGTGGGGCGGGCGTGTGGGCGGGACGTGGGGGCGGGGGGACGTGTGGGGCAGGACGTGTGGGGCCTGACGTGTGGGGCGGGGGGACGTGTGGGGCAGGACGTGTGGGGCGGGGGGACGTGTGGGGCAGGGGGGGACGTGTGGGGCGGGGGGACGTGTGGGGCAGGGGGACGTGTGGGGCAGGGGGGACGTGTGGGGCGGGGGGACGTGTGGGGCAGGGACGTGTGGGGCGGGGGGACGTGTGGGGCGGGGGACGTGTGGGGCAGGGACGTGTGGGGCGGGGGGACGTGTGGGGCAGGACGTGTGGGGCGGGGGGACGTGTGGGGCGGGGACGGTGGGGCAGGGGGACGTGTGGGGCAGGACGTGTGGGGCGGGGGGGACGTGTGGGGCAGGGGACGTGTGGGGCGGGGACGTGTGGGGCGGGATGTGTGGGGCAGGGGGACGTGTGGGGCAGGGGGAGGTGTGGGGCAGGGGGACGTGTGGGGTGGGGGGACGTGTGGGGCAGGGGGGACGTGTGGGGCAGGACGTGTGGGGCGGGGGACGTGTGGGGCAGGGGGACGTGTGGGGCGGGGGGACGTGGGGCAGGGGGGACGTGTGGGGCAGGACGTGTGGGGCAGGGGGGACGTGTGGGGCAGGGGGACGTGTGGGGCGGGGGGACGTGTGGGGCAGGGACGTGTGGGGCGGGGGGACGTGTGGGGCAGGGGGACGTGTGGGCAGGGACGTGTGGGCAGGGACGTGTGGGGCGGGGGGACGTGTGGGGCGGGGGGACGTGTGGGGCAGGGGGGACGTGTGGGGCAGGGGACGTGTGGGGCAGGGGGGACGTGTGGGGCGGGGGGACGTGTGGGGCAGGGACGTGTGGGGCAGGGGGACGTGTGGGGCTGTGGGCAGGGGGACGTGTGGGGCAGGGGGACGTGTGGGGCAGGGGGACGTAGGTGGGGCAGGGGACGTGTGGGGCAGGGGGGACGTGTGGGGCGGGGGGACGTGTGGGGCAGGACGTGTGGGGCAGGGGGACGTGTGGGGCAGGGGGACGTGTGGGGCGGGGGGACGTGTGGGGCAGGACGTGTGGGGCAGGGGGGACGTGTGGGGCAGGGGGACGTGTGGGGCGGGGGGACGTGTGGGGCAGGACGTGTGGGGCAGGGGGACGTGTGGGGCAGGGGGACGTGTGGGCAGGACGTGTGGGGCAGGGGGACGTGTGGGGCAGGGGGGACGTGTGGGGCGGGGGGACGTGTGGGGCAGGGGGGACGTGTGGGGCAGGGGGACGTGTGGGGCAGGGGGACGTGTGGGGCGGGGGGACGTGTGGGGCAGGACGTGTGGGGCAGGGGGACGTGTGGGCGGGGGGACGTGTGGGGCGGGGGGACGTGTGGGGCAGGGGGACGTGTGGGGCGGGGGGACGTGTGGGGCGGGGGGACGTGTGGGGCAGGACGTGTGGGGCAGGGGGGACGTGTGGGGCGGGGGGACGTGTGGGGCAGGACGTGTGGGGCAGGGGGACGTGTGGGGCAGGGGGACGTGTGGGGCGGGGGGACGTGTGGGGCGGGACGTGTGGGGCAGGGGGACGTGTGGGGCGGGGGGACGTGTGGGGCGGGGGGACGTGTGGGGCAGGGGGACGTGTGGGGCGGGGGGACGTGTGGGGCAGGACGTGTGGGGCGGGGGACGTGTGGGGCGGGGGGGACGTGTGGGGCAGGACGTGTGGGGCAGGGGGACGTGTGGGGCGGGGGGACGTGTGGGGCGGGGGGACGTGTGGGGCAGGACGTGTGGGGCAGGGGGACGTGTGGGGCGGGGGGACGTGTGGGGCGGGGGGACGTGTGGGGCAGGACGTGTGGGGCAGGGGGACGTGTGGGGCAGGGGGGACGTGTGGGGCGGGGGGACGTGTGGGGCAGGACGTGTGGGGCAGGGGGACGTGTGGGGCGGGGGGACGTGTGGGGCGGGGGACGTGTGGGGCAGGGGGGACGTGTGGGGCGGGGGGACGTGTGGGGCGGGGGGACGTGTGGGGCAGGACGTGTGGGGCAGGGGGACGTGTGGGGCGGGGGACGTGTGGGGCAGGGACGTGTGGGGCAGGGGGACGTGTGGGGCAGGGGGACGTGTGGGGCGGGGGGACGTGTGGGGCGGGACGTGTGGGGCAGGGGGACGTGTGGGGCGGGGGGACGTGTGGGGCGGGGGACGTGTGGGGCAGGGGGGACGTGTGGGGCGGGGGGACGTGTGGGGCAGGGACGTGTGGGGCGGGGGGACGTGTGGGGCGGGGGGACGTGTGGGGCAGGACGTGTGGGGCAGGGGGACGTGTGGGGCGGGGGGACGTGTGGGGCGGGGGGACGTGTGGGGCAGGACGTGTGGGGCAGGGGGACGTGTGGGGCGGGGGGACGTGTGGGGCGGGGGGACGTGTGGGGCAGGACGTGTGGGGCAGGGGGACGTGTGGGGTGGGACGTGTGGGGCAGGGGGGAGGTGTGGGGCAGGGGGACGTGTGGGGCAGGGGGACGTGTGGGGCGGGGGGACGTGTGGGGCAGGATGTGTGGGGCAGGACGTGTGGGGCGGGCGCAGGTGCCCCCCCCGCGCCGCCCCCCCCGGCCCCCGCCGCGACCTCCAGCCCCAGCTGCCCCCCGACCGGCTGCGGCTGCAGCTGCTGCGGCCCCGGGCCCACTGCCGCCCCCCGGTGAGCCCCGGCGGCCGGGGGGGCCCAGGCGTCCGGGGGGGCCAGGTGTCCGGGGAGGGGGCCCAGGCTCCGGGGAAGGGGCCCAGGTGTCCGGGGAGGGGCCCAGGCGTCCGGGGAGGGGCCCAGGTGTCCGGGGGGGCCCAGGCGTCCGGGGAAGGGGCCCAGGCGTCCGGGGAGGCCCAGGCGTCCGGGGAAGGGGCCCAGGCGTCCGGGGGGGCCCAGGTGTCCGGGGAAGGGGCCCAGGTGTTCGGGGGAGGGACCCAGGTGTCCGGGGAGGGGGCCCAGGCATCCGGGGAGGGGCCCAGGCATCCGGGGGGGGCCCAGGTGTCCAGGGAAGGGGCCCAGGTGTCCGGGGAGGGACCAGGTGTCCGGGGAGGGGCCCAGGTGTCCGGGGAAGGGGCCCAGGTGTCCCGGGAGGGGCCCAGGCGTCCGGGGAAGGGACCCAGGTGTCCCGGGAGGGGCCCAGGCGTCCGGGAAGGGGCCCAGGCGTCCGGGGAGGGGCCCAGGTGTCCGGGAAAGGGGCCCAGGTGTCCGGGGGGGCCCAGGCGTCCGGGGAAGGGGCCCAGGCGTCCGGGGGAGGGGCCCAGGTGTCCGGGGAAGGGGCCCAGGTGTCCGGGGGGGGGCCCAGGTGTCCAGGGAAGGGGCCCAGGTGTCCGGGGAGGGGCCCAGGCGTCCGGGAGCGGGGGACCTAGCTGTCCGGGGAAGGGGCCCAGGTGTCCGGGGGGACCCAGGCGTCCGGGGGGAGGGTCCCAGGTGTCTGGGGAAGGAAGGGGCCCAGGTGTCCAGGAAGGGGCCCAGGTGTCTGGGGAAGGAAGGGGCCCAGGTGTCCAGGAAGGGGCCCAGGTGTCTGGGGAAGGGGCCCAGGCGTCAGGGGAAGGGGCCCAGGTGCCTGGGGAGGAGCCCAGGTGTCCGGGGAGGGGCCCAGGCGTCCGGGAGGGGGCCCAGGTGTCCGGGGAGGGGCCCAGGCGTCCGGGGCAGGGGCCCAGGTGTCCAGGAAGGGGCCCAGGAGTCCGGGGAGGGGGCCCAGGTGTCCGGGGAAGGGGCCCAGGCGTCCGGGGGGCCCAGGCGTCCGGCTCCGCCCCCACACAGGTGCTGCTGGAGCCCCTGCGAAGAGGCGCCGGAGCCCCGCTGAGCTGCTGCGAGCTCCGACCTGCGGTGAGCAGGGGCCCAGGTGTCCGGGCGAGGGGCCCAGGCGTCCGGCCCCGCTGACCCTCCCCTCCCGCTCCCCCCCCCCCGACCCCCAGGCTGGCTCCCCCCGGAGCTGGAGCCTCTGTGGAGCCGCTGCGCCCGCCCGGGACCCCCGGCCCCCCGCCGCCCCCAGAGGTGCCCAGCGAGGTCGAGGTGAGGGCCCAGGCGTCCGGGGAGGGGGCCCAGGTGTCCGGGTGAGGGGCCCAGGCGTCCGGGGAGGGACCCAGGTGTCCGGGGAAGGGGCCCAGGCGTCCGGGGAGGGACCCAGGTGTCCGGGGAAGGGGCCCAGGCGTCCCGGGAGGGACCCAGGTGTCCAGGAAGGGACCCAGGGGTCCGGGGAAGGGCCCAGGTGTCCGGGGAAGGGGCCCAGGCGTCCGGGGGAGGGGCCCAGGTGTCCGGGCAAGGGACCCAGGTGTCCGGGGAAGGGGGCCCAGGTGTCCGGGGAAGGGACCCAGGTGTCTGGGGAGGGAGCCCAGGTGTCCAGGGAGGGGCCCAGGCGTCCGGGGAGGGACCCAAGCGTCCGGGGAAGGGGCCCAGGTGTCCGGGGAAGGGGGCCCAGGTGTCCAGGAAGGGGCCCAGGTGTCAGGGGAAGGGGCCCAGGCGTCCGGGGAAGGGGCCCAGGTGTCCGGGGAGGGACCCAGGCGTCCGGGGAGGGGCCCAGGTGTCCGGGGGAAAGGGCCCAGGTGTCCGGGGAAGGGACCCAGGCGTCCGGGGAAGGGGCCCAGGCGTCCGGGGAGGAGCCCAGGTGTCCGGGGGAGGGGCCCAGGCATCCGGGAAAGGGGCCCAGGTGTCCAGGGAGGGGCCCAGGTGTCCGGGGAGGGGGCCCAGGTGTCCGGGGAAGGGGCCCAGGCATCCGAGGAGGGACCCAGGCGTCCGGCCCCCCCAGGTGCCGCGCGAGGCGCTGGAGCCCAGCATCCCGGCGCTGCCCTCCTCGGGTGAGTGACCCCCCCCGCGGTGCTGTGGGGCGGCTGTGGGTCGCCGTGGGGGGTAGTGGTTGCCATGGGGCAGTGGTGGGGCAGCGGCTGTTGCCGTGAGGTTGTTGTGGTTGCTGTGGGGTGGTTGTGGGGCTGTTGTGGGTTACTGTGGGGCAGCGACGGCTGCCGTGGGGCGGCTGTGGGGCGCCGTGGGGCAGCGGCGGTTGCCGGGGGGCGGTGGTGGGGCGGCTGTGGGTTGCTGTGGGGCCATGGTGGTTGCCGTGGGGCTGTTGTGGATTACTGTGGGGCAGCGGCGGTTGCCATGGGGCGGCTGTGGGTCACCGTGGGGCAGCGGCAGTTGCCGTGGGGCGGTGGTGGGGCGGCTGTGGGTTGCTGTGGGGCCATGGTGGTTGCCGTGGGGGCGGCTGTGGGTCGCTATGGGGCAGCGGCAGTTGCCGGGGGGCGGCTGTGGGTCGCCGTGGGGCAGCGGCGGTCTCTCCCCAGAGATCTCCCTGGAGGTGACGGAGGAGGAGCTGCGGCCCCGGCTGCTGCCCCCCGAGGAGCGGCGGTGAGTGCCGGGGGGCACGCGTGTGGGGCTGGGGACACGCGTGTGGGGCTGGGGACACGGCAGGGGACACGCGTGTGGGGCTGGGGACACGCGTGTGGGGCTGGGGACACGGCAGGGGACACGCGTGTGGGGCTGCGGACACGCGTGTGGGGCTGGGGTCACGGCAGGGGACATGCGTGTGGGGCTGGGGACATGCGTGTGGGGCTGGGGACACGGCAAGGGACACGCATGTGGGGCTGGGGACACGGCAAGGGACACGCGTGTGGGGCTGGGGACACGCGTGTGGGGCTGGGGACACGGCAGGGGACACGCGTGTGGGGCTGGGGACATGCGTGTGGGGCTGGGGACACGGCAGGGGACACGCATGTGGGGCTGGGGACACGGCAAGGGACACGCGTGTGGGGCTGGGGACACGGCAAGGGACACGCGTGTGGGGCTGGGGACACGCGTGTGGGGCTGGGGACACGGCAGGGGACACGCGTGTGGGGCTGGGGACACGCGTGTGGGGCTGGGGACACGGCAGGGGACACGCGTGTGGGGCTGGGGACATGCGTGTGGGGCTGGGGACACGGCAGGGGACACGCGTGTGGGGCTGGGGACACGGCTGGGGACACGTATGTGGGGCCGGTGCTGACCGCCCCCCCTGCCCCCCCCACAGCCCCCCGGTGCCCCCGGTGCCCCCCCCGGTGCTGCCCGAGGTCCCGGAGGGGCCCGAACCCGAACTGCCGCCCGGCCCCCCGCCCAGCATGGCCGCCCTGCGCAGGTAGGCCCCCGGACGCCTGGGCCCCCTCCCCGGACGCCTGGGCCCTTCCCCGGACGCCTGGGCCCCCTTCCCCGGACACCTGGGCCCCTCCCTGGACGCCTGGGCCCTTCCCCGGACGCCTGGGCCCCCTTCCCCGGACACCTGGGCCCCTCCCTGGACGCCTGGGCCCCTCCCGGACGCCTGGGCCCCTTCCCCGGACGCCTGGGCCCCTCCCCGGACGCCTGGGCCCTCTCCCGGACGCCTGGGCCCCTCCCCGGACGCCTGGTCCCTCCCCCGGACACCTGGGCCCCTCCCCGGACACCTGGGCCCCTTCCCCGGACACCTGGTCCCTCCCCCGGACGCCTGGTCCCTCCCCCAGACACCTGGGCCCCCTCGCCCGGACGCCTGGTCCCTTCCCCGGACACCTGGGCCCCTTCCCCGGACACCTGGGCCCCCCTGGACACCTGGGCCCCTCCCTGGACACCTGGGCCCCCTCCCGGACGCCTGGGCCCCTCCCCGGACGCCTGGGCCCCCTCCCGGACGCCTGGGCCCCTCCCCGGACGCCTGGGCCCCTTTCCCGGACACCTGGGCCCCTCCCCGGACGCCTGGTCCCCCTCCCCGGACACCTGGGCCCCTTCCCCGGACGCCTGGGCCCCCCCCCGGACGCCTGGGCCCCTTCCCCGGACGCCTGGGCCCCCCCCCCGGACGCCTGGGCCCCTTCCCCGGACGCCTGGGCCCCCCCCCCAGACGCCTGGGCCCCTTCCCCGGACGCCTGGGCCCCTTCCCCGGACACCTGGGCCCTTCCCGGACACCTGGGCCCCTTCCCCGGACACCTGGGCCCCCTTCCCCGGACGCCTGGGCCCCCCCCCGGACGCCTGGGCCCGCCGCGGGCAGGCTGGTGCTGGCGGAGCTGGCCCGCACCGGGGGGACGGATGTGGCCTCGCTGCTGCCCCCCGCCGCCACCCGGAGCCTCGTCAGCCGCCTCTTCTCCCTGCTGCTGGGTGAGTGACGCCGTGGGGCCGCCCCCCCCCCCACCCGCGTGTCCCGCCCCCCCACCCGTGTCCCGCCCCCCACACGCGTGTCGCCGCCCCCCACACGCGTGTCGCCGCCCCCCCCGCAGAGCTGTGCGGCGCCCGGGTGCTGCGGCTGGAGCAGGCCCGGCCCTACGGCCCCATCGCCGTGGGGCTCGGCCCCCGCTTCTCCCCCCCGGCGCCCCGCTGAGGGGGCCCGGCCCCCACGCACACGCCAAGCACACGCCACGCACACGCCAAGGACCCAGCTCCACAGACAGCCCTACGGGCACGCGGTTGCCAGCCCCACGGACACGCCAACACGCGCCGCTCCAGCCCCACGGACACGCCAGCATCACCCGCTGTGGACGCGCGGGTCCCGGCCCCACGGACAACGCCACGGACACGCGGGTCCCGGCCCCACGGACACGCCAGGAGCGCCCCCCCCCCCCCCCAAACCGCACAGGCGAGGTACAGCCGCTCGGCCACCCCCTTTATTGCTCGCGCTGACGTCACCCGGCCGCCGCCGCTTCAGGGGCCTCCCGGCGACGGGACAGTTTCCTGTTGGCAACAGCGTGACGTCACCGCGGGGGGGGGGGCCGACCCCCCCCCCCAACCCCGATGACGTTAGCTGTCACCGGGAGAACGATGGACGCGAACCGGGGAGGGGACGTGAGTGTTTGGTGGGGGGGGGGTGTCCGGCTGTACCGTGGGGGTACCCGGCTGTACTTGGGGTGTTCAGGGAGCGTCCGGCTGTACTTTAGGGTCACAAAGCCATACTGCATGGGTGTTCCCCAGCCTCTGCCTGTACTTTTTTTTGGGGGGGGGGTGTTACTCGGCTGTACCTTGGGGATGTCTGCCTGTACTCTGGGTGTGTGTGTGTGTGGCTGTACCTAGGGGGTGCTCGGCTGTACTTTAGGGGCCTGGGATGGGACTTTGGGGGTGTTTTGGGGGGTATTCGGAGGGTATGCTGGGGGCTGCCTGTGCCTTGGGGGGTATTTGAGGGTATCTGGCTGTCCTTGGGGGGCACCCAGCTGTAATTCAAGGGTGTCCGGCTGTACTTTGGGGGTAGCTGGGAGCGCGCGGTTGCACTGCAGGGGTGTCTGCGGGTGTGGGGTTGTAGTCGGTGGGTACCTGGGGGCAGGCGGCTGTACTCCAGGGGTATCTGGAGGAGCGTGCGACTGTACTCGGGGGATATCTGGGGGCATGGGATTGTACTCGGGGTATGTGGGGATGCGTGGTTGTACCCTGGGGGGTGTGCAGTTGTACTCGGGGCATCTGTGGGTGAGTGGCTGTACTCGGGGGGGTCGGGCGGCTGTAGTGGAGGGGGTCAGGGGGTTGGGCGGGTGTAGCAGAGAGGTGTTGGGTCAGGCGGCTGTAGCGGAGGGGTGTAGTGAGGAGGTGGGCGGCTGCAGCAGAAGACTGTAGCGGGGGTCGGGCAGGTGTAGCGGAGGGGTGTTGGGGTCAGGCGGCTGTAGCGGAGGAGGGTTGGGAGGCAGGTGGGTGTAGCGGTGTAGTGGAGGGGTGTCGGGGGGGTCGGGCAGCTGCAGCGGACGGGTGTAGCGAGGGTCGGGCAGGGGTAGCGGAGGGGTGTAGCAGGGAGGTGGGTGGCTGTAGTGGAGGAGTGTAGCAGGAGGTCGGGTGGCTGCAGCGGAGGGGTGTTGGGGGTCAGTCGGGTGTAGCAGAGGGGTGTAGCGAGGTGTCGGTCGGGTGTAGCGGAGGGGTGTCGGGGGGGTCGGGCGGGTGCAGCGGAGGGGTGCTGGGGGTGTCGGGTGTAGCGGAGGGGTGCTTGGGGTGTCGGTGGGGTGTAGCAGAGGGGGATTGGGGGGGTCGGGCGGGTGCAGCGGAGGGGTGCTGGGGGTGTCGGTTGGGTGTAGCGGAGGGGTGTTGGGTGCCGGTCGGGTGTAGCGGAGGGGTGTCGGGGGGGGGTCAGGCGGGTGCAGCGGAGGAGCATAGCGAGGTGTCGGTCAGGTGTAGCGGAGGGGTGTTGGGGGTCAGTCGGGTGCAGCGAAGGGGTGCCAGGGGTGCCGGCGGGGTGTAGCGGAGGGGTGCCGGGGGTCGGTCGGGTGCAGCAGAGGGGTGCTGGGGGTCGGGCGGGTGTAGCGGAGGGGTGTAGCGAGGTGTCGGTGGGGTGTAGCGGAGGGGTGCCGGGGGTGTCGGGTGCAGCGGAGGGGTGTAGCGAGGTGCCGGTCGGGTGTAGCGGAGGGGTGTCGGGGGGGGGTCGGTCGGGTGCAGCGGAGGGGTGCCGGGGGAGCCGGTGGGGTGCAGCGGAGGGGTGTAGCGAGGTGTCGGTGGGGTGTAGCGGAGGGGTGTTGGGGGTCAGTCGGGTGTAGCGGAGGGGTGCCGGGGGTCGGTCGGGTACAGCAGAGGGGTGCTGGGGGTCGGGCGGGTGTAGCGGAGGGGTGTAGCGAGGTGCCGGTGGGGTGTAGCGGAGGGGTGTAGCGAGGTGTCGGTGGGGTGTAGCGGAGGGGTGTTGGGGGTCAGTCGGGTGCAGCGGAGGGGTGCCGGGGGTGCCGGTGGGGTGCAGCGGAGGGGTGTAGCGAGGTGTCGGCGGGGTGCAGCGGAGGGGTGTTGGGGGTCAGTCGGGTGCAGCGGAGGGGTGTAGCGAGGTGCCGGTCGGGTGTAGCGGAGGGGTGTCGGGGGGGGTCGGTCGGGTGCAGCGGAGGGGTGTAGCGAGGTGTCGGTGGGATGTAGCAGAGGGGTGTTGGGGGTCAGGCGGGTGTAGCGGAGGGGTGCTGGGGGTGTTGGGTGCAGCGGAGGGGTGTAGCGAGGTGCCGGTCGGGTGCAGTGGAGGGGTGTTGGGGGTCAGTCGGGTGCAGTGGAGGGGTGTAGCGAGGTGTCGGTGGGGAGCAGTGGAGGGGTGTTGGGGGTCAGTCGGGTGCAGCGGAGGGGTGCCGGGGGAGCCGGTGGGGTGCAGCGGAGGGGTGCCGGGGGTCGGGCGGGTGTAGCGGAGGGCTGTCGGGAGGTGTCGGTGGGGTGCAGCGGAGGGGTGTTGGGGGTCAGTCGGGTGCAGCGGAGGGGTGTAGCGAGGTGTCGGTGGGGTGTAGTGGAGGGGTGCCGGGGGTGTCGGGTGCAGTGGAGGGGTGTAGCGAGGTGCCGGGCGGGTGTAGCGGAGGGGTGTCGGGGGGGGGGGTCGGGCGGGTGTAGCGGAGGGGTGTAGCGAGGTGTTTGGTCGGGTGTAGCGGAGGGGTGTAGCGAGGTGTCGGTCGGGTGCAGTGGAGGGGTGTAGCAGGAGGTCGGGTGGCTGTAGCAGAGGGGTGTCGGGAGGTGTCGGTGGGGTGTAGCGGAGGGGTGTTGGGGGTCAGTCGGGTGCAGCGGAGGGGTGCCGGGGGTGCCGGTGGGGTGTAGCGGAGGGGTGTAGCGAGGTGTCGGTGGGGTGTAGCGGAGGGGTGTAGCGAGGTGTCGGCGGGGTGCAGCGGAGGGGAGTTGGGGGTCAGTCGGGTGCAGCGGAGGGGTGCCGGGGGTGTCGGCGGGGTGCAGCGGAGGGGTGCCGGGGGTCGGTCACACTCACCGGCGGGGGGCGCAGGGCGGCGCCGAGGCGGGCGGCCGCCTCCGGGGGGAGCCGGGCCAGCGCCTCCCCCGCCGCCCCCGGCCGCCGGGCCGCCACGTCCCGCAGCAGCGCCGACACCGCCGCCCCCAGCCCTGCCGGGGCCACGGGGGGGGCGGGGGGGGCACCGGACCGCCTCAGCACCCCCGGCACCCCCAACACCCCCTTCAAACACCCCCCGGCACCCCCCAAACCCCCAACACCCCCGACACCCCCCTCAGACACCCCCAACACCCCCCCGGCACCCCTCGGACACCCCCAACACCCCCCCGGCACCCCCCCAAACCACCAACACCCCCCGACACCCCCAAAACCCCCCTCAGACACCCCCAACCCCCCCCAAACCCCCAACACCCCCAACACCCCCCTCAGACACCCCCAACACCCCCCCGGCACCCCTCGGACACCCCCAACACCCCCCCAAACCCCCCTGACACCCCCAACACCCCCCCCAAACCCTCAGACACAAACACCCCCTGACACCAACACCCCCCAACCCTTCAACACCCCCCCAAACCCCTCAGACACCCCCAAACACCCTCTCAAAACCCTCGAACACCATCCAAATACCCCCAATACCCCCCAACCCCTCCCAACACCCCCCTGACACCCCCAACAGCCCCTCAACCCCCCCTGATACCCCCCAACACCCCCCTGACACCCTCAACACCCCCCCAACCCCTCGGACAACCCCCAATACCCCCCAAAACCCTTCTAACACCCCAAATACCCCCCCAAAACCACCGTCACCCCACACAACCCCTCAAATACCCCCCCCAATCACCCTGTCACCCCCAAACACCCCCCCCCAAAAAACCTCCCGTCACCCCTCCAATGCCCCCCACCCCGGGCCGTACCGGCTGACAGGCGGGGGGTGCCCACGACGGTGCCGCACACCCGCACCAGGGCGCCCGCGTGCTCGGCCACCTGCCGCGACGGTGACGCTGACGGTCGCACACCCCACCCGGGGGGGCGGGTACACCCGCACCGGGAGGGGGGTAGGTACACCCGCACCGGGGGGGGGGGCAAATAACACCCCCCTCCGGGGGCAAATACAACCCCCAGCCTGTTTGGGGACACCCCCTGACCCCAAATACCCCCCCCGAGACCCCCAATACCCCCCCAGGGACCCCCAAATACCCCCTAAGGACCCCAAATACCCCCCCAGGGACCCCAAATGACCCCCCCAGACTCCAAATGACCCCTAAGGACCCCAAATCCCCCCCCGGGACCCCAAATCCCCTCCAGGGGCCCCTCAAGACTCCCAATACCCCCCCCAGGACCCCCCAAACCCCTCTGGGACCCCAAATACCACCCTGGGACCCCCCCCAGGACCTCCAAAACTCTCCAGGGACCCCAATACCCCCCAAGAACCCCCCAAAACCCCTCTGAGACCCCAAATACCCCCCAGACCCCCCCCAGGACCCCTAAACCCCCCCCAAATCCCCCAGGGACCCCAAATACCCCCCTGAGACCCCCCCAGGACCCCCAATAACCCCCCCAAGGACCCCCCAAAACCCCTCTGAGACCCCAAATACCCCCCAATACCCCCCAGGACCCCTAAACCCCCCCCAGGACCTCCAAAACCCTCCAGGGACCCCAATACCCCCCAGGACCCCCCAAAACCTCTCTGAGACCCCAAATACCCAATACCCCCCCAGGACCCCTAAAACCCCCCCCCAAATCCCCCAGGGACCCCAAATACCCCCCCGAGACCCCCCCAGGACCCCCAATATCCCCCCCAGGACCTCCAAAACCCTCCAGGGACCCCAATAACCCCCCAAGAACCCCCCAAAACCCCTCTGAGACCCCAAATACCCTCCCAATACCCCCCCAGGACCCCTAAACCCCCCCCAAATCCCCCTGGACCCCCAAATACCCCCCCGGGACCCCCCCCCGCACCTCCTCGGGGTGGGAGCGGTGCAGGGCCACCAGGTACCCAAAAACGGTGGGATCCTCCTCAAAATCCTCGGTGAGGGGCAGCGCCGGCAGCAGCAGCGGCAGCACCTGGGGGGGGGGGGACCCTGAGCGGGACCCCCCCCAAGTACCCCCCGGGGGGGCAAATACCCCCCCAAATACCCCCTCAGGGGGTAGAAAGCCTCCCATGGGCCCCAGTCCCCTCCCAGTGGCTCCCAGTTCACTCCCAGTGCCCCCCAGTCCCCTCCCAGTGAGTCCCAGTGGCTCCCAATCCCCCCCTGAGTGACTCCTAGGGCCCCCCCAGTCCCTCCCAGTGGTTCCCAGTGCCCTCCCAGTGACTCCCAGTGCCCCCCAGTCCCCTCCTAGCCCCCCCCAGTCCCTCCCAGTGGTTCCCAGCCCCCTCCCAGTCATTCCCAGTCCCTCCCCAGTGACTCCCAGTGCCCCACAGTCCCCTCTCAGTGGCTCCCAGTCCCTCCCAATGGTTCCCAGTCCCCTCCCAATGGTTCCCAGTCCCTCCCCAGTGACTCCCAGTGGTTCCCAGTCCCCCCCCAGTGCTCCCCAGTCCCCTCCCAGTGGTTCCCAGTCCCTCCCTAGTGCCCTCCAGTCCCTCCCAGTGGTTCCCAGTCCCTCCCCAGTGACTCCCAGTGCCCCACAGTCCCCTCCCCAGTGACTCCCAGTGGTTCCCAGTCCCCTCCTAGCCCCTCCCAGTGCCCCCAGTACCCTCTCAGTGCCCCCCAGTACCCTCTCAGTGGCTCCCAGTCCCCCTCCAGTGACTCCCAGTGGTTCCCAGTCCCCTCCCAGTGGTTCCCAGTCTCTCCCCAGTCCCTCCCAGTGCCCCCAGTACCCTCCCAGTCTCTCCCAGTGGTTCCCAGTCCCTCCCCAGTGACTCCCAGTGGTTCCCAGTCCCCTCCTAGCCCCTCCCAGTGCCCCCCAGTCCCTCCCCAGTCCCTCCCAGTGCCCCCCAGTACCCTCTCAGTGGCTCCCAGTCCCCTCCCAGTGGTTCCCAGTCCCCCTCCAGTGACTCCCAGTGGTTCCCAGTCCCCTCCCAGTGGTTCCCAGTACCCTCCCCAGTGACTCCCAGTGGTTCCCAGTCCCCTCCCAGTGGTTTCCAGTCCCTCCCCAGTCCCTCCCAGTGCCCCCAGTACCCTCCCAGTCCCTCCCAGTGGTTCCCAGTCCCTCCCCAGTGACTCCCAGTGGTTCCCAGTCCCCCCCAGTCCCCTCCCAGTGCCCCCAGTACCTCGGTGCCCCCCAGCCTGGCCAGGGCGCCGCTGGCGTTGTCCCGGGTCCGGCCCGGCCCCTCCCGGGCCACCGCCGCCGCCAGCACCTCCCGCACCGGGGGGCGGAGCCTGCGCGTCAAGGAAAGGGGCGGGGCCTCGGGGGAGGGGAGGGGCTACGGGCTGTGGGCGGGGCCGGGGTGGAAGGGGGGCGAGGGAAGGGGGCGGGGCTACGGGGTGTGGGCGGGGCCGGGTGAAGGAGCCATACGAGGGGGCGGGGCTACAGGATATGGGCGGGGCATGCTGGAGGGGCGGGGCTACAGGGTGTGGGCGGGGCCGGGGCGGAACAGTCCTTGGGTGGGCGGGGCCCTCGATGTGGGCGGGGCCTGCTGGTAGCAGAAGGGGCAGGGCTAAGGCATGTGGGCGGGGCCGGGGTGAAAGAGCCACAGGAGGGGGCGGGGCTACGGGGTGTGGGCGGGGCCGGGGTGGAACGGTCCTAAGCGGGGGGGGGAGGGGGGGCCTCGATGTGGGCGGGGCCTGCTGGCAGGAGAACGGGGGCGGGGCTAGGGAATGTGGGCGGAGCTACGCAGCGCCGGGGGGCGTGGCTAGAGAACGTGGGCGTGGCCGAGCCCGCGAGGGAGGGGGCGGAGCCTCCCCAGGGATCCCCCCTCCTCAGCGCCCGCCCTCGGGCAGGGGCGGGGCCCGGAAGCAGCCAATGAGGCGGGCGGGAGGGGCGTGGCCCCCGGCAGGATACGGGCCGAGGGCGGGGCCGGCGGCGGCGGCCATGACGCCCAGGGCGTAGAGAGCGTTGCTGCGCACCTCGGGGTGGGGGTCGCCGGCCGCCGCCGCCCCCAGGGCCGGGCCCAGGCGGGGCAGGAAGGGGGCCACGGCCCCGCCCAGCGCCCCGCCCACCCCGGCCAGGGCGGCCGCCGCCCACGAGCGCTCGCCCACCGGGCGGCGGGGGTCCTGCGGGCGACACGGGCGCCTGGGACCCTCCTCGCCCGGACGCCTGGGCCCCTCCCCGGATGCCTGGGCCCCCTCCCCGGACACCTGGGCCCCTTCCCCGGACGCCTGGGCCCCCTCCCCGGACACCTGGGACCCTGCCCGGACGCCTGGGCCCCTCGCCCGGACGCCTGGGCCCTTCCCCGGACACCTGGGCCCTTCCCCGGACGCCTGGGCCCCCTCCCCGGACACCTGGGCCCCTTCCCCGGACGCCTGGGCCCCCTCCCCGGACACCTGGGACCCTGCCCGGACACCTGGGCCCCTCCCCCGGACGCCTGGGCCCCTTCCCTGGACGCCTGGGCCCCTCCCCGGACACCTGGGCCCCTGCCCCAGACACCTGAGACCCTCCCCGGACTCCTGGGCCCCTCCCTGGATGCCTGGGCCCCTCCTCGCCCGGACGTCTGGGCCCCTCCCCAGACACCTGGGACCCTGCCCGGACGCCTGGGCCCCTTCCCCGGATGCCTGGGCCCTTCCCCGGACACCTGGGCCCTTCTCCCGGACGCCTGGGCCCCTTCCCGGACACCTGGGTCCCTTCCCCGGACACCTGGGCCCCTCCCCCGGACACCTGGGCCCCTCCCCGGACGTCTGGGCCCCTTCCCCGGACGCCTGGGCCCCTCCCCGGACGCCTGGGCCCCTTCCCCGGACGCCTGGGCCCCTCCCCGGACACCTGGGCCCCTCGTCCCGGACGCCTGGGCCCCTCCCCCGGATGCCTGGGCCCCTCCCCCGGACACCTGGGCCCCTTTCCTGGACACCTGGGCCCCTCCCCGGACACCTGGGCCCCTTTCCTGGACACCTGGGCCCCTCCCCGGACGCCTGGGCCCCCTTCCCCGGACGCCTGGGCTCCCTTCCCCGGACACCCGGGCCCCTTCCCCAGACGTCTGGGTCCCTTCCCCGGACGCCTGGGCCCCCTTCCCCGGACGCCTGGGCCCCTCCCCGGACGCCTGGGCCCCTCCCCGGACGCCTGGGCCCCCTTCCCCGGACGCCTGGGCCCCTCCCCGGACGCCTGGGCCCCTCCCCGGACGCCTGGGCCCCTTCCCCCGGACGCCTGGGCCCCTTCCCCGGACACCTGGGCCCCTCCCCGGACACCTGGGCCCCTTCCCCGGACACCTGGGCCCCTCCCCGGACGCCTGGGCCCCTACCAGGCAGGCGAGCAGGGGGGGCAGCAGCCCGTCGAGGTGGGGGGCCAGCTCGCCCCCCGCCGCCTCGGCCAGCGCCACCAGCCCCTCCCCCGCCAGCTCCCGCACCGCCGCCGCCGCCTCCGCCTGCGGGGGAGGGGAGGCCTCAGCACCCCCCCAAAACCCCCCGACCCCCCCTCCGACCCCCCCAAGCCTCCCAGTTACCCCCCAAATACCCCCTAGTACCTGCAAATACCCCCAAGTACCCCCCAAATGCCCCATATTACTCCTGAAAACCCCCAAATGCCCCAAATACCCTCCAAGTATCCTCTGAAAACCCCCAAAATACCCCCAAATACCCCCCCCAAACACCCCCATAGCCTGTAAACCCCCAAATACTCCCTAACACCCTCTAATAGTCCTCAAATACCCCCAGTACCCTCAAATACCCCCCTGTTATCCCTGAACAACCCCAAATACTCCAAAATACCCCCAAAATAACCCCATACACCCAAGTACCCTCTGAAAACCCCCCCAAATCCCCCCACAAACCCCCAAACGCCGCCAAATACTCCTCAAATACCACCGAGCACCCTCAAAAACCCCATATTAACCCCCAAATACCCCTCAAGTACCCCTGAACACCCCCAAATACCCCAGAACACCCCCGAAATCCCCCCTAATGGCCCCTTATACTTCCCAAATACCCCCAAACACCCCAAATCATCCCTGAACCCCCCCCCACATACTCTGCAACACCCTCAGATACCCCCAAATACTCCCCAGTACCCTCTGAGGACCCCCAAACACCCCTGAATACCTCCGAAATACCCCCAGGTACCCAAATCTCCCGAAAACCCCATGACACCCCCCCCCAAATACCCCCTAATACTCCTCAAATACCCCTCAGTACCCTCAAACGCCCCGTATTAGCCCAAATAACCCCAAACAGCCTCAGATCCCCCCCCAAATACCCCCGAAGACCCCCCAAATACCCTCTGAAAACCCCCAAACACCCGATACCCCCCCCAGATACACCCCAAATCCCCCCTAATACTCCTCAAACGCTGCCAAGTACCCTCGAGTACCCCACGGTCTCCCTGAATACCCCCCAAACACCCCCCAAAATACCCCCGGATACCTCCAAATACCCCCCCAAACCCCCAAACACCCCCCAAAATACCCCCGGATACCTCCAAATACCCCCCGAAACCCCCAAACACCCCCCAAAATACCCCTGGATACCTCCAAATACCCCCAAGTGCCCTCCAAAACCCCCAAAATACCCCCCCAAAACCTCAAAATGCCCCCAAATACCCCAATACTCGTCAAATACCCCCCCCAAGTACCCCGTTATCCCTGAAAAGCCCTGAAATGGGCCCAAAAATGCACCGATACCCCCCAAATACTCTCGGAAGACCCCCAAACACCCCCTGAAATACCTGTTACCCCCCAAAACGCCCCCAATTCCCCCCCCAAATAGCAAATGGCCCCGTTTCCCCCCCAAATACCCCCTCAACCCCCCCCACCCCCAGGGACCCCCCCCAAATCCCCCCCCCGACCTGCTCTTCGGCCTCCTCCTCCTCCTCGCCGGCCCCGGGCTGCAGGCAGGCGACCTGGGGGGGGGGTAAAAGCCCCCAAATACCCTCGTTTGCCCCCCCAAAATCCTCCCCAGACCCCCCCGCATCGTCCCCTTAAATACCCCCCTGAACCCCCCCAAGTACCCCCCAGCCCCAATTACCCCCCAATTGCCCCCATAACCCCCCAGCCCCAATTGCCCCCAAACCCCATTACCCCCCATTAGCCCCCACCCCAATTACCCCCACCCCAATTTACCCCACCCCAATTGCCCCCAAACCCCATTACCCCCATCACCCCCATTACCCCCCCAGCCCCAATTACCCCCATTACCCCCACCCCAATTACCCCCCACCCCCATTACCCCCACCCCAATTACCCCCCCACCCCCATTACCCCCCATTACCCCCTCAGCCCCAATTACCCCCCACCCCCATTACCCCCAATTACCCCCCACCCCAATTACCCCCCCAGCCCCAGTTACCCCCATTACCCCCACCCCCATTACCCCCCA
Source organism: Struthio camelus (assembly GCF_040807025.1). Classification (NCBI taxonomy): domain Eukaryota; kingdom Metazoa; phylum Chordata; class Aves; order Struthioniformes; family Struthionidae; genus Struthio; species Struthio camelus. The sequence continues at coordinate 607,857 of NC_090970.1, forward strand.
CCCCCATTACCCCCACCCCAATTACCCCCCACCCCATTACCCCCACCCCATCGCCCCCCCCGCCCCCCCGTACCTGCCCCGCCAGGACGTCGGCCAGCAGGCGGGCGAGGGCGGCCAGGGGGCCGGGGGGGGGGCCGGCGAGGGCGGCGCGGGGGCACCCGCCCAGCACCCGGCCCAGCGCCCCCAGCGCCCCCCGCGCCGCCCCCGCCGCCCGCTCCCCCCGCGCCCCCGCCGCCAGCGCCCCCGCCGCCCCCGCCAGCGCCGCCGCCGGCCCTGCCGAGACCCGGCCCCCCGTCACCCCCCGGCCGGCGCCTGACGCCCCGCCACGGCCCCCGCCGCACCCCCGGCACCCCCCACCGCACCCCGCAACAGCCCCCGCCGCACCCCGCAACACCCCCCGCAACACCCCCGCACACCCCCAGCACCCCGCAACACCCCCCGCCGCACCCCAACACACCCCCGGCACCCCCCGCCGCACCCCGCAACACCCCCCGCAACACCCCGCCGCACCCCCAGCACCCCCCGCCGCACCCCGCAACACCCCAACACACCCCCCGCAACACCCCAACACACCCCCAGCACCCCCCGCCGCACCCCGCAACACCCCCCGCAACACCCCCGCACACCCCCGTCACCCACCGGCCGGCGCCTGACGCCCCGCCACGGCCCCCGCCGCACCCCCGGCACCCCCCGCCGCACCCCGCAACAGCCCCCGCCGCACCCCGCAACACCCCCCGCAACACCCCCGCACACCCCCAGCACCCCGCAACACCCCCCGCCGCACCCCAACACACCCCCGGCACCCCCCGCCGCACCCCGCAACACCCCAACACACCCCCCGCAACACCCCAACACACCCCCAGCACCCCCGCCGCACCCCGCAACACCCCCCGCAACACCCCCGCACACCCCCGGCACCCCCACCACACCCCGCAACACCCCAACACACCCCCCGCAACACCCCAACACACCCCCCAGCACCCCCGCCGCACCCCGCAACACCCCCCGCAACACCCCCGCACACCCCCGGCACCCCCACCACACCCCGCAACACCCCAACACACCCCCCGCAACACCCCAACACACCCCCAGCACCCCCCACCGCACCCCGCAACACCCCCCAGCACCCCCCGCCGCACCCCCCGCAACACCCCCGCACACCCCCGGCACCCCGCAACACCCCCCGCCGCACCCCAACACACCCCCGGCACCCCCCGCCGCACCCCGCAACACCCCCCAGCACCCCCCGCCGCACCCCCCGCAACACCCCCGCACACCCCCGGCACCCCGCAACACCCCCCGCAACACCCCAACACACCCCCAGCACCCCCCACCGCACCCCGCAACACCCCCCGCAACACCCCAACACACCCCCGGCACCCCCCGCCGCACCCCGCAACAGCCCCCGCAACACCCCAACACACCCCCAGCACCCCCCGCCGCACCCCGCAACACCCCCCGCCGCACCCCAACACACCCCCAGCACCCCTCGCCGCACCCCGCAACACCCCCCGCTGCACCCCCGCACACCCTGCTGCACCCCGCAACACCCCCGGCACCCCCCGCCGCACCCCGCAACACCCCCCGCAACACCCCAACACACCCCTGGCACCCCCCGCCGCACCCCGCAACAGCCCCCAGCACCCCCCGCCGCAGCCCGCAACACCCCAGCACCCCCTGCCACACCCCGCAACACCCCCCGCAACACCCCAACACAGCCCCAGGACCCCCCAGCACCCCCCACCGCACCCTGCAACACCCCAACACACCCCCCGCAACACCCCAACACAGCCCTGCCACACCCCCACGACACCCCCAACACAGCCCCAGGACCCCCAGCAACACCCCCAAAACACTCCAGAACACCCCCAGCACCCCCGACACACCCCAACACACCCCCGCACAGCCCCAGCACCCCCCGCCACACCCCCGCAACACCCCAGAACACCCCCCGGACCCCCCCGTAACACCCTGCAACATCCCGCCACACCCCAACACACCCCCCGGACCCCCCGCCACCCCCCACCACACCCCCGCACAGCCCCAGCACCCCCACCACACCCCGCAACACCCCAACACACCCCCCGCAACACCCCAACACACCCCCAGCACCCCCCGCCACACCCCCGCAACACCCCCGCACAGCCCCAGGACCCCCCGCAACACCCCCAAAACACCCCAGAACAGCCTCAGGACCCCCTGCAACACCCCAACACAGCCCCAGGACCCCCAGCAACACCCCCAAAACACCCCAGAACACCCCCAGCACCCCCCGCAACACCTCCGCACAGCCCCAGGACCCCCCGCGACACCCCGCAACACCCCCGTGACACCCCCGCACAGCCCCAGGACCCCCCGCAACACCCCAACACAGCCCCAGGACCCCCTGCAACACCCCTGTGACACCCCCAAGACCAACCGGAACACCCCCGGAACACCCCAGGACGCACCAAAACAACCCCCAAACACCCCAAAACACCCCAACACAGCCCCAGGACCCACCAAAACACCCCCGGAACATCCCCGCACAGCCCCAGGACCCCCCGCAACACCCCCGCAACACCCCCGAACAGCCCCACGACCCACCAAAACACCCTCAAACCAGCCCCAGGACCCACCAGAACACCCCCGGAACACCCCAAAACACCCCCGCACAGCCCGAAGACCCACCCCCGGAACACCCCCAGAACACCCCAAAATACCCCCGGAACACCCCAAAACACAGCCCCAGGAGCCACCAAAACACCCCCAGAACATCCCAAAACAGCACCAGGACCCACCAAAACACCCCCACAACACCCTGCAACACCCCCACACAGCCCCAGGAGCCACCAAAACACCCCTGGAACACCCAGACAGCCCCAGGACCCACCAATACACCACTGGTACACCCTGAAACACCCCCCAGAACAGCCCTAAACACCCCAGAACAGCCCTGGAACACCCTGAAACACCCTCGGCCCCCCCAGAATACCCAAAAAAACACCCTGAAAAAAACCCTAAACACCCCCAAAACACCTCAAAACAGCCCCAGGACCCACCAAAATACCCCTCGAACATCCCAGAACACCCCCAAACAGGCCCAGGACCCAACAAAACACCCCCAAAACACCCCAACACAGCCCCAGGACCCGCAACACCCCTGCAACACCCTAACACAGCCCCAGGACCCCCCGCAACACCTCCCAAACACCCCCAAACACCCCAGAACAGCCTCAGGACCCACCACAACACCCCCAGAACACCCCAAAACACCCTGGAACAGCCTCAGGACCCACCAGAACACCCCAGGAACACCCCAAAACACCCCTGGAACACCCCAAAACACCCTTAGGACCCCCCGAAACACCCTGGAACAACCCCCCGAAACACCTCCAAACAGCCGCCAATACACCCCCAGGACACCAGAAACACCCCAAAACAGCCCCCAAACACCCCCAAACCTCCTGAAACACCCCTGGAACTCCCACAAACCCCAAAACAGCCCCAGAACCCCCTGAAACACCCTAAACAGCCCCAGAACACCCCCAAACACCCCCAGGACCCACCAAAACAGCCCCCAAGGAGCCCCAGAACCGCCTGAAACACCCACTAACAGCCCCCAGAACACCCCCCAAACCACCTGAAAACAACCCCAGAACAGCCCAGAACAGTCCCAAAATACCCCCACCTCCCCCAGCCCCAAAACACCCCAAACAGCCCTCTAACCGCCTGAAGCACCCCCCAAACACCCGCGGGAAACCCCTACACCCCACAAAACACACCCGCAACACCCCGCAGGACCCCCAAAACTTCCACCAACAGCCCTGCGCACCCAAAACAGCCCCAAAGCCCCCTGAATGCCCCCCCAAACAGCCCCAGAACACCCACAGACTGTCAGAACCCCCCACCAAAATACCCCCATTCCCCCCCGAAAGCGACACCCTTCCCCAAATACCCTCAAACCCACCAAAAACACCGTGAAACCTCCGAAATCCCCTCAAAACACCTAAAAATGCCTCAAAATCCCCCAGAAATCTTGTTGGGGGGGGGCCTCAAAACCACCTAAAATAGCTGGGGGGGGGGGCCTTGAAACAGCTAAATCCTGCTAAAGAGAGCTGGGAAATCACCCAAATGGGGGGTTTTCTCTCCCAAACACGGGCAAGAAACGCTGGAGACCCCCATAATCTCCCCGGGGAGCCTCGAAACCACCCCATGGGGAACCTAAAAACTGCCTAAAATGAGGATTTTTCCCCTCCCTCAGAATAGCAATGGACCCTGAAGCCACCACTGGGGAGCCCTGAAACTGCCTCATCCCACTGCGAGGAGCCTGGAAACCGCCGCAAAATGGCACTTTGTCTCTTCCAATCCAGATTTTTTTTTCCCCCTCCCAGATGTGTTCCCGTTTTTCCCAAAAGCGGCGCTTTTCACCCCGAGAGCTCACCGGGGGCGGGGTCTCGGCCGGGGCCCCCCTCGACGCTGTCTCGCAGCCCCAGGCAGAGGCTGCCCAGGCTGCCGTAGGCGGCTTCCCGCACCCCCGCCTGCGGGAACTGCCCCGCCCATCACTGCGGGCCCAGGCGTCCGGGCCACGCACCCCCCCAACCAAGGGACCCAGGCGTCCAAGGCGAGGGGCCCAGGTGTCCTGGGAAGGGGGCCCAGGTGTCCGGGGAGGGGGCCCAGGTGTCCGGGGAAGGGGCCCAGGTGTCTGGGGGAAGGGGCCCAGGCGTCCGGGGAAGGGGCCCAGGCGTCCGGGGAAGGGGCCCAGGTGTCCGGGGAGGGGGCCCAGGTGTTCGGGGAGGGGCCCAGGCGTCCGGGGAAGGGGCCCAGGCGTCTGGGGAGGGGCCCAGGCGTCCGGGGAAGGGCCCAGGTGTCCAGGAGAGGGGCCCAAGCGTCCGGGGAGGGGCCCAGGTGTCCGGGGAGGGGCCCAGGCGTCCGGGGAGGGGGTCCAGGCATCCGAGAATAGGGCCCAGGCGTCCGGGGCAGGGACCCAGGCGTCCAGGGAAGGGCCCAGGTGTCCGGGCAGGGGGCCCAGGTGTCCGGGGAAGGGGCCCAGGCGTCCGGGGAAGGGGCCCAGGCGTCCGGGGGGAGGGGCCCAGGCGTCCGGGGAAGGGACCCAGGCGTCCGGGGAAGGGGCCCAGGCGTCCGGGAGAGGGGCCCAGGCGTCCGGGGAAGGGGCCCAGGCGTCCGGGGAGGGGCCCAGGTGTCCGGGGAGGGACCCAGGCGTCCGGGGAAGGGGCCCAAGCGTCCGGGGAAGGGCCCAGGCGTCCGGGGGAAGGGGCCCAGGCATCCGGGGAGGGGGCCCAGGTGTCCGGGGAGGGGGCCCAGGCGTCCGGGGAGGGGGCCCAGGTGTCCGGGGAGGGGCCCAGGCATCCGGGCTCACCTCCAGCAGCTCCAGCATGGCTTCCAAACTGGGCTCCACGTAGGGCAGGAAGGAGGCGCTGGGGGGGCACCAGTGTCCCCAGTAACCCCCAGTGCCCCTCCCAGTCTCTCCAAGTCCCCCCCCCCAGTGCTCTCAGTTACCCCCCTAGTCCCCCCAGTTCCTCCTAGCCTGTCCCAGTTACCCTCCCAGTCTCCCCAGCACTCCCAGTTACCCTCTGTCCCTCCCAGTGCTCCCAGTTATCCCCTCCCAGTCCCTCCCAGTGCTCCCAGTTCTCCCCCGTTCCTCCCCAGTTACTTCCTCATTCCCCCCCAGGGCCTCCCAGTTACTCCCCAGTGCTCCCAGTCCCTCCCAGTGCTTCCAGTTGTGCCCTCCCAGTGCTCCCAGTCCCTCCTAGTGCTCCCAGTCCCTCCCAGTTACCCCCAGTCTCTCCCAGTCCCCCCAGTTACCCTCCAGTCCCTCCCAGTGCTCCCAATTATCCCCTCCCAGTCCCTGTTAGCGCTCCCAGTCCCTCCCAGTTACCAACGTCCCCCCCAGTGCTCCCAGTTATCCCCTTCCAGTCACTCCCAGTGCTCCCAGTCCCTCCCAGTCTCTCCCAGTCCCCCCCAGTTACCCCCCCAGTGCTCTCAGTTATCCCCTCCCAGTCCCTGTTAGCGCTCCCAGTCCCTCCCAGTTACCAACGTCCCCCCCAGTGCTCCCAGTTATCCCCTTCCAGTCACTCCCAGTGCTCCCACTCCCTCCCAGTCACCCCCAGTCTCTCCCAGTCCCCCCCAGTTACCCCCCCAGTGCTCCCAGTTATCCCCTCCCAGTCCCTCCCAGTGCTCCCACTCCCTCCCAGTTACCCCCAGTCTCTCCCAGTGCCCCCAGTTCTCCCCCCCAGTCCCCCCCAGTCCCTCCCAGTGCTCCCAGTTACCCGCAGTGCTCGGCCACCTCCCCCAGGGCCTCGCAGGCCTCCTCCAGCTCCTGGGCGTAGGCTCCGCCCACCTCCACCCTGGGGGCGGGGCCAGCGGGGGGAGAGGGGCGGGGTCAGTGCTGGCCCCGCCCCTCCGCACTGAGCCCCGCCCCCCTCGGCCCCGCCCCCTCACTCCACAAGCTCCTCCTCCTCCTCGGTGACGTCATCCTCCATCGGCTCCGCCCCCTCGTCCGCGTCGTCGTCGTCGTCGAAGAGCAGGAACGAATCAGGCGCCGCCGAGGCCGCCTGGGCGGGGCCAGCGGGGGGCGGGGCCAGCGTGAGGCCACGCCCCCCCCCCCGGGTTTGGGGTGAAAACAGGGCGATTTGGGCCCGCCGGGGGCTTAAAAAAGGGTGTTTCGTGCAAAAACTTAGTTTGGGGGGGAAAAGTGAAATTTCGGACATTTTGGACAAAAACGGGGAAATTTTTGTAATTTCTGGGCCAAGAAACAGAATTTTTTTGCTCTCTTAGACACCAAAAAAGCCAAAATTTGGTGATTTTGGGACCAAAAAAAACAAACGTCACAATTTGGGGAGCAAACGAGGGAGAACATTGAGGGTTTTGGGCTCCCAAGGTTGGATTTGGGTGGTTTCGAGGCCCCCCCCCGAGTAGATTTGGTGGGTTTCAAGGCCCACCGAGGCGGATTTGAGGGAGTCTCCAGCCCCTCCCCAATGGATTTGGGGGGTTTCAAGACCCCCCTGCCAAGTGAATTTTGGGTGTATCAAGGCTCCCCACCCCACCCCTGAGACAGATTGTGGTTTCAGTCCCCACCAAGACAGGTTTTGGGAGTTTCAAGGTCTCCCAAGGTGGATTTTGGGGATTTCCAGCCCCACCCTCTGTGGTGGATTTAGGGGTTTCAAGTGCCCTTGAGGTGGATTTAGTGGTTTCAGGGCGCACTAAAGATGATTTTGGCGGTTTCAAGGCTCCCTGAGGAGCATTTTGGGGGTTTCCAATCCCCCCCAAGGAGGCTTTTGGAAGTTTCAGGGCCACCTAAAGCGGATTTGGGGGGTTTCAAGGCCCCCCCCATGCCAATTTTCGGGGTTTCAAGCCCCCTGAAATGGATTTTGGAGGTTTCAGGGCCACCCAAAGCTGACTTGGGGAGTTTCAAGGCCCCCCGAGGTGGATTTGGGGGAGTTTCTGGTGGATTTGGGGGGTTTCAGGGCCCCCCGATGCCGATTTTGGTGGTTTCAAGCCCCCCCGAGGTCAATTTTAAGTGTTTCAACGCCGCCCCGAGGCCGATTTCGGGGCTCCCATCCCCCCCCCCCCGCCATGAGCACTCACCGGGGCGGGGGGCCGCCGCAGCGCCCCCAGCAGGACGGGGACGACGCGGGGCAGGAGGGGGCCCAGCTTGTCGCCCATCGCCGCCGCCGCCGCCGCCGCCAGCCCGTACCTGCGGGGGCGCCGCCGGGGTTACGGGGGTCTCGCCGGGTGTTAAGGGGCTTTTAGGGGGGTCCCAGAGGTGCATTAAGGGGGTACTAGGAGCTATTAGGCAGTATTAGCAACTATCAATGTCTACTAAAGACATATTAGCAGCTATTAAGAGCTATTAAAGTTATTAGCAACTATTATACGATTATCAGAGATTATTAGGGAACCATTAGGAACTATTAGAAAACTATTAGGAGCTATGAAAAGAGCATTAACAGCTATTAATCGCTCTTAAAAACTCTTTGGAACAATAAAGCACTATTAAGCAGCTATTAGAAGCGTGCATTAGGAACTATTAAGGCCTTTCAGCTGATATTGGGGGTGCTGGGCCTATTAGGAGGGTATAGGGGGCTATTAGGCACTGTTAAGGGCTACTAAGGGCAATCAAGAAGGTATTATGCGCTACCAGAGGGGCATTAGCAGGTATTAACAGCTCTTGAGTGCCATTAGGGGAAATTAGAAGCTATTAGAAGACTATTAGGTGCTATTAAGAGAGCATTAGGAGTTATTAAGGTCTATTAGGAGTGTATTAAGAGCTATTTTGGGGTATGAGGAACGAGTAGCGTCTACTAGGAGTTATTAGGAGCTATTAAAAGATTATTAGGTGCTGTTAGAAAGATACTAAAAGCTATTAGAAAATATTAAAAACTACTAATGCACTACCGTCGGTTTACAAACACTTCCACGATTGTATTAGCACCTATTAGAAGACTATTAAGACAAATAAAACAACTAACAACAGCCATTAAAAACAACCTAGCGGGTGTTAAATGATTGGGGGGGTCTATTAGGAAATATTAGGGGCACGTTAAGGGCAATTGGGGGGTATTTGGGTCTCGGGGCACTCACAGCACGCGCCGGCCCTCGGGCTCGTCCTCCTCCAGCGCCAGCTCCAGCCCCAGCTCCAGCGCCGGCACGAGGTGGCCCCCGGCGGCGGGGCCCAGCGCCCCCAGCACCTCTGGGAGGGCGCCCGGACGCCTGGGTCCCTTCCCCGGACGCCTGGGCCCCTTTCCTGGACAGCTGGGTCCCTCCCCGAACACCTGGGCCCCTGTCCCGGACGCCTGGGCCCCTTCCCCGGACACCTGGGCCCCTTCCCCGGACGCCTGGGCCCCTTCCCCGGACACCTGGGCCCCCTTCCCGGATGCCTGGGCCCCTTCCCAGGACGCCTGGGCCCCTCGCCCGGACACCTGGGCCCCCTCCTGGACGCCTGGGCCCCTCACCCGGACGCCTGGGCCCCTTCCCCGGACGCCTGGGCCCCTCCCCGGACACCTGGGCCCCTCCCCGGACACCTGGGCCCCCTCCCCTGGACGCCTGGGCCCCTTCCCCGGACGCCTGGGCCCCTCCCCGGACGCCTGGGCCCTTTCCCTGGACGCCTGGGCAGCCCCTTCCCTGGACACCTGGGCCCTTCCCTGGACACCTGGGCCCCTTCCCCGGACACCTGGGCCCTTTCCCTGGATGCCTGGGCCCCCCCGGACGCCTGGGCCCCTCCCCAGACACCTGGGCCCCTTCCCGGACACCTGGGTCCCTCCCCCGGACACCTGGGCCCCCCACACACCTGGGCTCCTTCCCCAGACGCCTGGGCCCCTTCCCCGGACGCCTGGGCCCCTCCCCGGATGCCTGGGCCCCCCCAGACACCTGGGCCCCTCCCCGGACACCTGGGCCCCTCCCCGGACGCCTGGGCCCCTCGCCCCGGACGCCTGGGCCCCCTCCCCGGACGCCTGGGCCCCCATCTCACCGAGAGCCTGGAGCCGCAGCGGCCGGGTGTCGGGGGGCCCCGGGCGCAGGAGGGGGCTCAGCGCCGCCAGGATGGGCCCCGCGTGGGGCCGCAGCTGCTCCCCGGCCCCCGAGGCTGCCGGGGGGGGGGAGAGGGGGGTCAGGGGGGCTCCTCAAAACCGGGGGGACCCCCAGGCCCCCCCCCGAGTGGGGGGAGATTTGGGGGTCCCAGAGGGGAGCTTGGCGGGGGGGGGGCGCTCACCGAGGGTGCAGAGGGTGCTGAGCGCCAGCTCCAGGCTCCGGGGGGATCCGGGGGGGTCCAGCACCCCCAAAACGACCCTCAACACCGAGGGCAGGAACGGCTCCACTCCCTCACCTGGAGGACACCCGGCCGCCTGGGTCCCTCCCCGGACGCCTGGGCCCCTTCCCGGACACCTGGGTCCCTTCCCGGACACCTGGGTCCCTTCCCCGGACGCCTGGGTCCCTCACCCGGACGCCTGGGCCCCTCCCCGGACACCTGGGTCCCTCCCCGGACACCTGGGCCCCTGCCCCGGACACCTGGGTCCCTTCCCCGGACGTCTGGGCCCCCTCCCCGGACGCCTGGCCCCCTCCCCGGACGCCTGGGCCCCCGCCCCGGACGCCTGGGCCCCTCCCCGGACACCTGGGCCCCTTCCCCGGACACCTGGGCCCCCTTCCCGGACACCTGGGCCCCTCCCCGGACGCCTGGGCCCCCCCCCGGACGCCTGGGCCCCCCCCCCCAGATGCCTGGGCCCCTTCCCCAGACGCCTGGGCCCCCGCCCCGGACATCTGGGCCCCTTCCCCGGACGCCTGGGCCCCCTCCCCGGACGCCTGGGCCCCCGCCCCGGACGCCTGGGCCCCTTCCCCGGACACCTGGGCCCCTCCCGGACACCTGGGCCCCTTCCCCGGACGCCTGGGCCCCCTCCCCGGACGCCTGGGCCCCCGCCCCGGACGCCTGGGCCCCTCCCCAGACACCTGGGCCCCTTCCCCGGACACCTGGGCCCCCTTCCCGGACACCTGGGCCCCTCCCCGGACGCCTGGGCCCCTTCCCTGGACAGCTGGGCCCCCTCCCCGGACGCCTGGGCCCCTTCCCTGGACACCTGGGCCCCTCCCCGGACGCCTGGGCCCCCTTCCCGGATGCCTGGGCCCCTTCCCTGGACACCTGGGCCCCTCCCCGGACGCCTGGGCCCCCTCCCCGGACGCCTGGGCCCCTACCGAGGCACTCGAGGAGGCTCTCCAGGATGTACCAGGCCTTGGCCGGGGTTTCCCGGACTCCTGGGTCCTCCAGGGCCGCCAGCGCCGTCGGCAGCATCTCCCCCGCCAGCGTCGCCACCTCCGGCTACGCACCAGTACAGACCAGTACGGACCAGTATAGACCAGTGTAGGCCAATATAGCCCAGGGCGCCCAGTCACGTCCTCCCAGTATGACCCAGAAGAGCCCAGTATGGCTCCCAGTAGTCCCCAGTGAGTTGCAATAGCCCTTCCAGTGCCTCCCAGTAAGCACCGAGACCCCTCCCAGCATCACCCAGTTCCTCCCAGCATACCCCACAGCCCTCCCAGTGTCTCCCATTATAACCCAGGGTCTCTCAGCAAGAACCAAGAGGCCTCCCCGTACAACCCAGTTCCTCCCAGTATGGCCCAGAGCCCTCCCAGAACCTCCTAGTAACCCCCAGAGGCCTCCTAGTGCCTCCCAGTACAGTCCAGGCTCTCCCAGTAAGGATCATGAGCCCTTCCAGTATAACCTAGTTTCTCCCAGTGCCTCCCAGTAGTCCCACAGCCCTCCCACCACCTCCCAGTAGCCCCCAGAGCCTTCTCAGTATAACCCAGTTCCTCCCAGTATAGCCCAAAGCCCTCCCAGTGCCTCCCAGTAGCCTCCAGAGCCCTCCCAGTATAACCCGGTCCCTCCCAGTATGGCCCAAAGCTCTCCCAGTGCCTCCCAGTAGCCCCCAGAGCCCTCCCAGTATAACCCAGTCCCTCCCAGTATGGCCCAAAGCCCTCCCAGTGCCTCCCAGCAGCCCCCAGAGCCCCCCCAGTGTGACCCAGTAGCCCTCCCCGTGGCTCCCAGCGCCCGCCGTACCTGGAGACAGTCGGCGAGGCGGCGCAGGGCACAGGCGGCCGCCCCCCGCACGGGGCCCTCGGGGTCGCCCAGGCCCCTCCGCAGCACCCCCAGCGCCGGCCCCAGGTACCTGCGCCGGGGGGCACCCGTGGGGCCCGCGGCCGGACCCCCAGCTACCCCCGAACGCCCCCCGGGCCCCCCCAAAGTACCCCCGCCTACTCCCCAGATACCCCCAAACACCCCCAGCTACCCCAGGAACACCCCCACAGACACCTCGCATACCCCCAGATACCCCCAAACACCCCCAGCTACACCCAAAAACCCCAGGAACACCCCCACAGACACCTCGCATACCCCCAGATACCCCCAAACACCCCCAGCTACACCCAAAAACCCCAGGAACACCCCCACAGACACCTCGCATACCCCCAGATACCCCCAAACACCCCCAGCTACACCCAAAAACCCCAGGAACACCCCCACAGACACCTCGCATACCCCCAGATACCCCCAAACACCCCCAGCTACACCCAAAAACCCCAGGAACACCCCCACAGACACCTCGCATACCCCCAGATACCCCCAAGCACCCCCAGATACCCCAGGAACACCCCCACAGACACCTCACATACCCCCAGATACCCCCAAACACCCCCAGATACCCCCAAACACCCCAGGAACATCCCCACAGACACCTCACATACCCCCAGATACCCCCAAACACCCCCAGCTACACCCAAAAACCCCAGGAACACCCCCACAGACACCTCGCATACCCCCAGATACCCCCAAGCACCCCCAGCTACACCCAAAAACCCCAGGAACACCCCCACAGACACCTCACATACCCCCAGATACCCCCAAACACCCCCAGCTACACCCAAAAACCCCAGGAACACCCCCACAGACACCTCGCATACCCCCAGATACCCCCAAACACCCCCAGCTACCCCCAGATACCCCAGGAACACCCCCACAGACACCTCACATACCCCCAGATACCCCCAAACACCCCCAGATACCCCCAAACACCCCAGGAACACCCCCACAGACACCTCGCATACCCCCAGATACCCCCAAACACCCCCAGCTACCCCCAGATACCCCAGGAACACCCCCACAGACACCTCGCATACCCCCAGATACCCCCAAGCACCCCCAAAGTACTGCTGCATACCCTCAAAGTACCCCCAAATACCCTGGGAACACCCCCAAATACCCCCCAGATACCCCCAAGGTACACCCAAACACCCCCAGCTACCCCCAAATATCCCAGGAACACCCCCAAATACCCCCAAAGTACCCCCAAAGTGCTCCTGTGTGCCCTCAAAGTACCCCCTAAATACCCTGGGAACACCCCCAAATACACCCTAAATACACTCCGATACCCTCAAAGTGCCCCAAATACCCCCAAAGTGCCCCCAAATACCCTGGAAACACCCCAAAATACACCCCAGATACCCCCAGGTACTCCTAAATACCTCCTAAAACACCCCCAAAGTGCCCCCAAATACCACAGGAACACCCCCAAATACACCCCAATTACTCCTACATAGCCCTAAATACCCCCAAAGTACCCCCGAACACCCCTAAACACCCTGAAATACCCCCAAGTACCCCCAAATACCCTGGGAACACCCTCAAATACCCTCAGCTACCCACCCCAACACCACCAAGTACCCCAAAGTACCCCTGAAACGCCCCCAAATCCCCTTAGATACCCCTAAATACCCCTGAAAAACCCCCAAATACCCCGGGAACACCCCCAGCTACTTCCATACACCCCCGAAACCCCCAGCTACCCCCCAAAACGTCACCGACCACCATCAAAACACCCCCGAACACCCCAGGACCGTCCCCAAATACCCCCTAACCCCCCCCAGCTACCCCCCAAATACCCCCACCCCCTCCCAGCTACCCCCCGCCGCCCCAAATACCCCCCGCCCCGGGTGACTCACCGTCGGCGCAGGTGTTGGCCGCAACCCTCGGCCAGCGCCCCCAGGGCCAGCAGCCCCCCCTTGCGGGCGGGGGGCCGGGGGCTCCCCAACAGCGGCTCCAACAGCGGTAGCTGTGGGGGGGGGGAGATTTGGGGAGGGGGGTCGGGGGCGCCCCGACACCGAGACCCCCCCGCAAAAAACACCCGGAAACACCCCCAAAATCTGCCCTGCGGACACCTCAACCCCCTCCGACACCCCAAAACCAGCCGATTGCCCCCTCCAACCCCCCCCAAATACCCACCCAGGGTACCCCAATTACCCCCCAACCCCCCCCAGGACCCCCAAATCCTCCAAATTACCCCCAAAACTCTCTCTATGCCCCCCCAGGGACCCCAAAACCCTCTGAATTACCCCCCAAATACCCCCCCAGGGACCCCAAAACCCTCCAAATTGCCCCCCAAATACCCCAAATATCCTCCAGGGACCCCAAAATTCTCCAAATTATCCCCAACCCCCCCCCGCCAATTACCCCCCCAGGGAGCCCAAAATCTTCCAAATAACCCCCCTAAAGCCCCCAAATACTCAAGGACCCCCCCCAAACTCCCCAACTTGCCCCCAAAACTCCCCTAATACCACCCAGGGAACCCAAAACCCCCCAAACTGCCCCCAAAACTCCTCTAATATCCCCCAGGGAACCCAAAAACTCTCCAAATTACCCCCAAAACCCTCACAACACCCCCCCAGGGTCCCCAAACCCTCCAAATTACCCCCAACCCCCCCCAAAGACCCCCAAATAACCCCCAAGTACCCCCCAGGGAACCCAAAACTCGCCAAATTATCCCCCAACCCCCAATTACCCCCTCGAAGACCCCCAAACCCTCCAAATTACCCCCCAAAACCCCCCCAGGGACCCCAAAATTATCCAAATCGCCCCCAAAACCCCCAAACACCCCCTCAAAGACCCCAAACCCCCCAAATAAACCCCAAACCCCCCAAAGACCCCCAAACCATCCAAATTACCCACTAAAACCCCCCAAAGACCCCCCCCAGGGACCCCAAAATTCCCCAAATTGCCCCCAAACCCCCCAACCCCCCCCAAAGACCCCTAAAAAACCCCAAGCCCCCCAACCCCCCCCCAGAGACCCCAAACCATCCAAATTACCCCCTAAAACCCCCCAAAGACCCCCCCCAGGGACCCCAAAATTCCCCAAATACCCCCAGAAAAGCCCAAATACTCCCCCAAAACACCCCAAAACGCCCCAAAACGCACCAGGGGCCGGAGCAGCTTTTCGGGGGGCAGCGCCTGGGCCAGAGCGTCGAGGGCCTGCGGGAAGCGGGGGGCTCAGGGCGGACCCAAAACGCCCCAGTTTTGCCCCAAAACACGGGAGTCCCCAAAATGGGGGGAAACGGTCCCAAAATGGAGGGAAACGGCCCCAAAATGGGGGGAAACAGCTCCAAAAGAGGGGAAACGGCCCCAAAATGGGGGGAAATGGCCCCAAAACATTTTGGGGTGTTTCAGCCCATTTTGGGGCATTTTGGCCCCATTTTAGGGGTCTCAGCCCCATTTTGGGAAGTTTCTGCCCTATTTGGGGGGTCTTGGCCGTGTTTTGGGGCGTTTTGGCCCCATTTCGGGGGTCTCACTCCTATTTTGGGGTGTTTCAGCCCCATTTGGGGGTCCTGGCCTTGTTTTGGGGCATTTTGTACCCATTTCGGGGGTCTCAGCCCCATTTCGGGTGATTTCGGCCCCATTTTGGGGGTCCCGGCCCCGTTTTGGGGCATTTTGGCCCCATTTTGGGGCATCCTGGCCCCGTTTCGGGGCGTTTCAGCCCCATTTGGGGGGGTCCCAGCCCCTTTTTGGGGCATTTTGGCTGCATTTGGGCGTTCCCGGCCCTGTTTCGGGGCGTTTTGGCCGCATTTCGGGGGTCTCAGCCCCATTTTGGGTGGTTTCGGCCCCATTTTGGGGGTCCCGGCCCCATTTCGGGTGGTTTCAGTCCCATTTGGCGTTTCCCAGCCCCATTTTGGGGCATTTTGGCCCAATTTTGGGGGTCCCAGCCTCGTTTTGGGGCGTTTCAGTCCCATTCCGGGGGTCCCAGCCCCCTTTTGGAGCATTTTGGCCCCCTTTTGGGGGATCCCAACCCCATTTCGGGGCATTTCAGTCCCATTTTGGGGGTCTCGGCCCCATTTCGGGTGGTTTCAGTCCCATCTTGGGGGTCCCGGCCCCGTTTCGGGGCGTTTCGGCCCCGTTTCGGGACTGACCTGGGCGGCGGCGTGCCGGGGGCTGGGGCCGCCGGAGCCTTCGGCCTCGCCGCCCTCCTCCTCCTCCTCCTCCTCCTCGTCCTCGGGGTCGGGGCGCCCGGGCCGGGGGGCGGCGCACAGGGGGCCCAGGAGTCCCCCCAGCAGCGGGGGCAGCAGCCCCCCCCGCAGCAGCGCCTGCCGCACCAGCGCTCACCAGTACAGACCAGTATAGACCAGTACGGCCTGGCCCAGCTCCCCCCAACGCCCTCCCTCTTTGCCCCATCCCAGTATGCCCCAGTACCTCCCAGTACAGACAAGCACCCCTGAGACACCCCAGTATATCCCAGTGCCGCTCCAGTAAAGCTCAGTGGCCCCCCAGTATGACCCAGTGCCCCCCCAGTACGACCCAGTGCCCCCTGAGCTCCCCTGGTATATCCCAGTGCCCCCCAGTATGGCTCAGTGCCCTCCCAATACAGCCCAGTGCCCCCCAGTATGACTCAGTGTCCCCCCGGTACAGCCCCGCATCCCATAAGACACTCCCAGTATATCCCAGTGCCCCCCAGTATGGCTCAATACCTTCCCAGTATGGCCCAGTGCCCCGCGAGATGTTCCCAGTATATCCCAGTGCACCACTAATACGGCTCAGTACCCCCCTGCTTCAGCCCAGTGCCACCCCCAGTGCTCCTCCAGTCCATCCCAGTGTCTCCCAGTATATCCCAGTGCCCCCCCAGTATGGTTCACTACCCTCCCCAGTACGACCCAGTACGCGCCAACACATTGCCCTGTCTCCCAGTGTATCCCAGTGTCCCCCAAAGACCCCCCCAGTGTCCCCCAGCACATCCCAGTATCCCCCGGCTGCCCTCCCAGTGCCTCCCAGTTCCCCCCCCCGCTCACCTTGGGGCGCCGCTGGGCGACGAAGGCGACGGTGGCCAAAGCCCTGGCGCGGACGGCGTCACCCCGGGCCTCGTCCCCCCCGACCTGGGCGGCCGGACGCCTGGGTCCCTCCTCGCCCGGACGCCTGGGCCCCTCCTCGCCCAGACGCCTGGGTCCCTCCTCGCCCGGACGCCTGGGTCCCTCCTCGCCCCGGACGCCTGGGCCCCTCCTCGCCCGGACGCCTGGGCCCCGCCTCGCCCGGACGCCTGGGTCCCTCCTCGCTCGGACGCCTGGGCCCCTCCCCGGACACCTGGGCCCCTCCCTGGACGCCTGGGTCCCTTCCCCGGACACCTGGGCCCCTTCCCCGGACACCTGGGCCCCTCCCCAGACACCTGGGCCCCTCCCCGAACACCTGGGCCCCTTCCCGGACACCTGGGCCCCTTCCCGGACACCTGGGCCCCTTCCCCGGACACCTGGGCCCCTCCCCGGACACCTGGGCCCCTCCCCGAACACCTGGGCCCCTCCTCGCACGGACGCCTGGGCCCCTCCCCGGACGCCTGGGCCCCTTCCGCGGACGCCTGGGCCCCTCCCCGGACACCTGGGCCCCTGCCCCGGACACCTGGGCCCCTTCCCCGGACTCCTGGGCCCCTCACCCGGACACCTGGGCCCCTTCCCGGACACCTGGGCCCCTTCCCCGGACACCTGGGCCCCTTCCCCGGACACCTGGGCCCCTCCTCGCCCGGACACCTGGGCCCCTCCCCGGACGCCTGGGTCCCGTCCCCGGACGCCTGGGCCCCTTCCCCGGATGCCTGGGCCCCTCCCCGGACACCTGGGCCCCTCCCGGACGCCTGGGCCCCTCCCTGGACGCCTGTGTCCCTTCCCCGGACGCCTGGGCCCCCTCCCGGGACCCACCTGGAGGCAGAGGTCGAGCAGGGGTCGCAGGTGAGGGGTCACAGCGACCGGATCGGCCTCCAGGAACTCGTCGAGCACCTCCAGGGCTTCGGCCGCCAGCGCCTGAGGGGCGACCCGAAACTATCAGGGGGGCCCCGAAACCACCAAGAGTCCCCCGTCCCCCCCCACCCCGAGCCACCCAGGAGGCTCCAAACATGGCCTTGGAGACCCCAAAATGGCCTCAGGGCTCCCCAAAACAGCCCTGAAGCACCCCACAACGTCCCGAGGGGGTCTTGAAACTACAAGGGGAGCCCTGAAACCGCCAAAATGTCACCCATTATCCAGGAAGCCCCCCAAAATAGCTGAAAATAGCTTAGGGCACCCTCAAAACTTCCAGGGACCCCCTGAAACAGCCAAAGTGACCCCTAAATCATGCTCCCCCCCCCAACCTGGACCCACCTCGTCAGCGGCCAGCAGCTTCTCGAGGGCCGCCAGGACATCGGGGAGCAGCGACCGGAGCAGCTCCTGGGCGGGGAAACAAGTGATTGGGGAGGTCTCGAAACCGCTGAGACCATCCTTTCGGGGTGTGAAAAAGTGATTTGGGGAAAAGTGCAAAAATCGCTGTTCTAGGAGCCCCCAAAAGCACTGTTTCTACAGGCCAAAGAACGCCAATGAGACCCTACAACGTTCAGGGCACCCTCGAAACCCTCATTTTGTGAGAACCTCAAAGCTGGTATTTTTAAAACCCCCCCAAAAAACAATTTAGGTGTAAAAACTGCCACTTCAGGAGAAACTTAAAACTACTCTTCAAAGAAAACTCACTACTGTTATTCCACTAAACTAAACAGTAACCGCTCCTGAGACAAAAACGGCTGTTTTCAAGAAACGTAAAACTGTTGTCGCAAAAACCCCTTGAAACCGCTATTTCAGCAAATCTCAAGGCTGCTATTTTAGTTCCCAAAAACACTCTAAAGATAGAAACTGCTATTTTGGGGGAACCTGAAACCGCTGTTTTGGGGGAACCTGAAACTGACCCTTTTCGCAATAAAAACTGGCGCTCGGGGCAACCTGGAAACAGCGTTTTGCGCAAGCCAAAAAAGGACTCTTTTCGCACAAAACTGCTGTTTCAAAAGACCTTGAAACCGCTATTTGTGACCGAAAACCCTTAAAACCGCTCTTTCGGGACCGATGATCCCCGAAGCCGCCCTCTCGGCTTCCCCCCCCCACCCCCGCTCCGAAACCAGCGTTCAGCACAGGGGAGCCTCGAAACCGCCACCTCGGGCAAGGGGGAGCCCCGAAACTGCCATGGGGGTGGAAGGCACCAGCCGCCGCTCACCGTCCTCGTGTCCCCCAGCATGGCCGCCAGCCCCCCCAGGGCCCGGAGGCTGTAGGCGGTGGGGCCGGGGGGCGCCCCGGGCCCCAGGGCGCCCCGGCACAGGGCGACGAGCGCAGGGCCGTGGGGGGTCAGCGCCTCGGGGGCCGCCTCCACCGCCGCGCTCAGCATCAGCAGCGCCGCCTGGGGGCAAAAACGGTGGTGGGGGGGGGGGAACGCCCGATTGGGGTTCCCCCCCCCCCAAAATGCTCCCTCTGCCACATCGTCGGGTAACTTGGGGGGGGAGCCTCGAAACTGCCCCCCTAAGATCTATGGGGACATGCGATGTGTGTGTGGGGGGCCTTGAAACTCCCCCCCCGGGGGCATTTAGGGGGATACAGGCTGTGAGGCACCTTGAATCCACCCCCAGGGGCACTTGGCGGGGGGGGGGGGATAGGATGTGGGGAAGCCTCAAAACCGCCCCCCTGGGACCCACAGGAGCAATCGGGGAGAAAATGAGGTGTGGGGAGCCTGGAAACCACCCCCGCAGAGGCAATGGTGGGGAAATAGGTTGTGGGGAGCCTGGAAACCACACCCCCCCAGACCCACAGGGGCAACTGGGGGGGGGAGGGAATGGGACATGGGGAGCCTCAAAACCACCCTCCTGGACCCTCCCTGGGGCAATTGGGCAGGGATGGGAATGAGATGTGGGGAGCCTTGAAACTGCCAACGTAAAGCAACTACAGAGCAAAATGGGGCTTGGGGGGGGGCCTCAAAACCATCGTTTATCACCCCCACACACACTTCAAATCTACTCCCTCGTGGCTCTCGATGGTTCAAGAAGCAAAACTGGGTCTTGGGAGGGCCTTGAAACCACCCCCTAGTACCCCCAGCGACAACTAGGGGGGAAACTGGGACATGAGGGGGCCTTGAAACCGCCATTTCTTGTTCCTACCTCTTGGCGGGCAGGCCGGGGGTCCTGGGCCCCCGCTTGGAGCCAGGTGCCGAGGGGCCCCCAGGCGCTCAGACCCCCCCGGCGCAGCACCACGGCGGCCAGCTGGGCCAGGGCCACCGTCACCGCGTGCCTGGGGGAGACACAGGGGGTTCGAAACCGCCACGACGGGGCTGGAGGAGCTCGAAACGGCCGCATGGGGGGGTGGGGGAGCTCAAAACTGCCGGGATTTGAGGGGCCTTGAAACTGCTGTGATGGGGTGGGGGCTTGAAAGTGCTGGGATTTGCGGGGGGCCCAAAACCGCCATGGGCAATGGAGGGGCTCAAAACTGCCACAAAGGAGGATGTGGGGGTGAAACCACCAGGAAAGGGAATGCTGGGGGGGGGGGCTCAAAATTGCCAGGATTTGGAAGACCATCTTGAAATCACCATGATTTGGGGAGACCTTGAAACTGCCACTCTTTGGGGGATCCCGCAACTGTCATGATTTGCAGGGGGAACCTTGAGACTGCCACTATTTGAGAAGGAAAGCTGAAACCACCATCGCCTGTAAGATCCTGAATCTGCCATGGTTTACGGGGCATCCTGAAACCTCCATGTTTTGGGGGGGGGGAACCTGAAACTGCCGGGATTTGGGGGAGACCCCGAAACCGTCGCAAATTGGGGGACGGAGGGGGCAGCACTCACTCCGTCTCCCGCTCCAGGGCCTCGGCCAGCAGCGCCGGGAGCCTGCGGGGAGGGACGGCCCGGCATTAGCCCCTCCCCTGCCGCCATCTTGCCCCACCCCCCCACTCATTAGCCCCGCCCCTCGGCACCCACCTCTGACGCAGGCCGGGGTCCAGGCGCCGCCAGCGCCCCAGGAGCCGCCGCCGGAGCAGCACGGCGGCCAGCTGGCGCACCTGCGGGGGAGTGGGGGGAAGGAGGCGTTGGGGGCGGAGCCTGAGACCGCCGGGGCGGGGCCACGAAACGCACAAGGGGAGCGGGGAGGGCTCGAAACCAAAGGGGAGAGAACAAGGAGGGCGGCCTTGAAACCGACATGGGGAGGCTCCTTGAAACTGATACGGGGAGGTTCCCTGAAACTGACACGGGGAGGGTCCTGGAAACCGACAAGGAGAGGATCCTTGAAACTGACACGGAGAGGATCCTTGAAACCGACACGGAGAGGATCCTCGAAATTAACACACAGATCTTGAAACCAACCAAAAGGTCAGGAGCATCTTAAAACTGACAAAAATGGTCAAAGATGAAGACTGAGGTGGAAGGATCAAGGGCAGCCTAGAAACCGACAAAAAAGGAGCAAAACGGCGGTTGAAAGTAACATAGAAAAGACTCAAAAATAACAAAAGGACACTAAAAGACCCACTAAAGAAAAAAGAAACTTGAAACACACAAAAAAGGTTCGGGCAGGCCCAAAAACTAATGTAGAAAGTACAGGGGGGGCCCCGAGACAGACAAAAAAGTTCAAGGGAATCTTAAGACTGATGCTATAGATGTGAACTCGGTGTTGAAACAGACACAAAAACACCTGGGGGGCCCCGAAACCGACAAGAATGGTCAGGAAAGGGTGGGGGGGAACGCCCTCCAAAGCCGCTGCAGAGGATTATGGGCCGTCGGAGGTCCCACCTGGGGCTTGGGGGAGGCGGTGAGGAGGACGCTGAGACGGGCCGGGGTCTCGGGGTCGGCGAAGGCCTCACGGAGGCGGGTGGTGGCCTGTGGGGGCGGAGTCAGCAGGGGGTGGGGGCCGGAAACCTGGGCCCCTGCCCCCGACACCTGGGCCCCCTCCCCGGACACCTGGGTCCCTCCCCGGATGCCTGGGCCCCTCCCCGGACGCCTGGGCCCCTCCCCGGACGCCTGGGTCCCTCCCCGGACGCCTGGGCCCCTGCCCCGGACGCCTGGGCCCCTGCCCCGGACGCCTGGGCCCCTTCCCCGGACACCTGGGCCCCTTCCCCGGACGCCTGGGTCCCTCCCCGGACACCTGGGTCCCTTCCCCGGACGCCTGGGCCCCTTCCCCGGACACCTGGGCCCCTCCCCGGACGCCTGGGCCCCTTCCTGGATGCCTGGGCCCTTCCCTGGACACCTGGGCCCCCTCCCCGGACGCCTGGGCCCCTCCCCGGACACCTGGGCCCCTTCCCCGGACGCCTGGGCCCCTTCCCCGGACACCTGGGCCCCTCCCCGGACACCTGGGCCCCTTCCCGGACGCCTGGGCCCTTCCCCGGACACCTGGGCCCCCTCCCCGGACGCCTGGGCCCCTCCCCGGACGCCTGGGCCCCTTCCCCGGACACCTGGGTCCCTCCCCGGACGCCTGGGCCCCTCCCCGGACGCCTGGGTCCCTCCCCGGACGCCTGGGCCCCTCCCCGGACACCTGGGCCCCTTCCCCGCACACCTGGGCCCCTTCCCCGGACACCTGGGTCCCTTTCCCGGACGCCTGGGCCCCTGCCCCGGACGCCTGGGCCCCTCCCCGGACGCCTGGGTCCCTCCCCGGACGCCTGGGCCCCTCCCCGGACACCTGGGCCCCTTCCCCGCACACCTGGGCCCCTTCCCCGGACACCTGGGTCCCTTTCCCGGACGCCTGGGCCCCTCCCCGGACACCTGGGCCCCTTCCCGGACACCTGGGCCCCTCCCCGGACACCTGGACCCCTCCCCGGACGCCTGGGCCCCCCGGACGCCCGGGCCCCGTTACCCGGCGGATGCGGCCGCTGTCCGGCTCCAGCAGCTCCGCCAGGAGCCGCTCCAGCTCGGGCGCCGCCATGACGGCGTGAGGGCACGAGCCGGGGGGGGGGGGGGGGGAGAGGGGGCGGAGCCGACGAGACGCCGCTTCCGGGCCGCCAGAGCGGCACTTCCGGCCCGTCCGGCCGCCTGGGAGGACCCGCCTCTCGCTCGCCCCCAGGCCGCCGCCGGGGAGGGGCGGGGCCTGCGCGGGGGGGAGGGGCCAGGACGCCTGGGCCCCTCCCCCGGACGCCTGGGCCCCTCCCCATCACCCAACAACACGTTTTTCTCGCCTTTTCTTTATTACCGAAAGCGGCCCCCGCTCCGGGCGCCGACATGAAGCGACCAATCAGAAACCACCTTCCCCTCAGGCCCCGCCCCCCTCCAGCCCCGCCCCCTCCGGCCTGCCAGGACCAGACAGACCCACGGGGACCATAGAGACTCGTCTAGAGGCTCCAGAGCGGCCTACAGCGACCATAGAGACCCAAGTAGGCCATCCAGAGAGGCCCACCCGCCTGCGAGGACCATAGAGACTCACCTTGAGGGTCCAGAGCGGTCTCCATGGCCTACAGGGACAATAGAGGCTCGTTTAGATGGTCTGGAAAGGCCTCTGGGGTGTACAGAGACCATAGAGCCCCACCTAGACCATCCAGACCGGCCTACCTGCCTGCAGGGACCATAGAGACCCCTCTAGGCAGCCTAGAGAGGCCCCTATGGACAAGGGGGAGCATAGAGACCCCTCTAGGCAGCCTAGAGAGACCCCTATAGACTAGGGAGACCATAGAGACTCAGCTAGAGCGCCCAGAGAGGCCTACTCACTTGAAGGGACCATAGAGACTCAACTAGACTGTGCAGAGAGGCCTCCACGGAGGGCAAGGGAGGGGGTTACCAGCCCCACACCCCGATTGGCCAAAGCCAGCCAATGACAAGAGACTCATCCCAGCAAGGGGGGGGAAGTGGGCGGGACTGAAGTTGCCCCCCCAATGGATGTCACCGTGGGGGCGGCCATCTTGAGCAGTGGCAGGCAGAGGGGGCGCTGGCGGCCGTCTTGGGCGGACGAGATGGCTGCCTCGGGCCAGTGAAGGCGGCCATCTTGAGCAGACCAGCCACCTCTCTCAGGCAGCATAAAAGGGGGGGGCGACCATCTTGGCTGAAGCCACCGCCCGGCCGAGCCCGCCGCGGCAGCCATCTTGCGCCTCCGCCCAGGCCCCGCCTCAGTCCATCTTCAGGTTGACGTAGATGTAGCGGATGAACTTGAAGGAGGCGAAGAAGGCCACGGTGCCCACCATGAGGGAGAAGGCGTAGGCCGCCAGGAGGCAGTAGCCGAAAAACTCCACCGTCTGCACCGGCCCGGACATGTTGGAGCGGCAGCAGTAGTAGAAGAGGGCGTAGAGGAAGAGGAAGAGGCCGGTGGAGCCGGTGCTCAGCGCCGAGCGCCACCACCACCGGTAGTCCTCCCCGGAGAGCTGGAAGTAGGTGAGGGCCACCGAGAGGCAGGCGCCCACGGCCAGGGGGATGGCGAAGACGCAGGCGAGGACGCCGCCGTCGAGAGTGTACGGCTCCCGACCCCACACCGTGGTGAAGATGTAGTAGAGCTCCACTGAGATGGCGCTGGAGGGGGACGGGGACTCGTTAGACCATGGCGTCTTGCCTAGCTGGCACGGAAAGACCCACCGGGGCCACAGAGTCTCACCTAGAGGCTCTAGAGAGCCCCAACTACCTCTAGGGACCATAGAGTCTTGTATAGACAATATAAAAAGATCCACCAGGGCCACTGAGTCTTGTCTAGAGGCTCCAGAGAGGCCCAGTCACCTCTAGGGACTATAGAGTCTCACCTAGGTGGCATAGAAAGATCCACCAAGGGCCATAGAGCCTTACTTAGAGGTTCCAGAGAGACCCAACTGTGTCCAGGGACCATAGAGTCTCACCTAGGTGGCATGGAAAGACCCGCTAGGAGCCACAGAATCTCGCCTAGAGGCTCCAGAGAGGCTCAACTACCTCCAGGGACCATAGAGTCTTGCCTAGACACTCCAGAGAGGCCTGACCACTTCCAAGGACCATAGAGTCTTGCCTAGGCTGTACAGAAAGACCCAACAGGGCTCATAGAGTCTCCCCCAGACATTTCAGAGAGGGCTGACCACCTCCAGGGACCATAGAGACTCACGTAGCTGCTCCAGAGAGGCCCTGGGGATGCGGGGGAGGACTCACCTGAAGGGCAGGAAGCCACCGACGACCGCATGGACCAGGGCAGCCCGGTACCAGGGCTGGGGCGGGATGGGCCGGGCGACGCTCTTGGTGCGGCTGGGCGCCTCGAGGGGGCCGGCGCGGCTGCGCCCAGCGGCGGCCCCCAGGAGGACCAGGGGGAGGCCCACGAGGAGCCAAGCGGCCAGCAGCAGCCCCCCGGCGGCGGCCGGCAGCGCCCGGGTGGAGCCGTGGGCCCAGTGCACCGCGTTCACCACGCTCCAGGTCACGAAGAAGGGCCCTGCGGGGCGGGTGACCATAGAGACACCTCCAAGAGGCACCTGAGAGTCCTCTCCCCAAGGACCCTCCCATGTTTCTCCTTAGGTACTAGAAAAGTCTCCCCAAGAGGTACCAGAGAGGTCTCACCCCCTATATTCTTCTGTTGAGACCATAGAGACACTACCAAGGAATACCAGAGAGGCCTCACACCCCAAGAGTCCTCCCATGTTTCCACCCAGACACCATAGAGAAACCAGCAAGGGACACCAGAGAGGCCTCACCCATCCCCAAGGGTCCACAGAGAGGGACCATAGAGCCCAGCCCAACCAAGAGCGACCAGAGGGGCCCCAGAGTGAGCCAACACCCCAGGGGGCACCCAATGGAGACCATAGAGCAAAGCCCAACCAAGAGCGACCAGAGGGGCCCCAGAGAGGCAAACACCCCCAGGGGGCACCCAATGGGGACCATAGAGCAAAGCCCAACCAAGAGCGACCAGAGGGGCCCCAGACAGACCCAACACGCCCTAGAGGGGCCCCTCACCGGCAAAGACGCCGCTGGTGAGCACCCCGTTGGCCACCCATTGGCGCCCGCCGAGGCGGCGGTAGAGGCCGCCAGCCACGTAGCCGGCGGGGGGGGCCGTGAGGGCGTAGAGGAGGGCGGCGGCCCCAGCTGGGCGCTGGCCCCGCCCCCCGGCCCCACCTAGCGCCAAACCGGCGCCCCCCAAGGCCAGGAGCTGGCACCCGGCGCCCAGCAGGGCACTGAGCACCCCGGGCCAAGGGGGCGGCCGGAAGACGTCGCCCCGCACCGCCTTCCAGCCGCCGTCGGGGTCCTCCAAGATGGCTGCCGCCTCGGCCTCGCCGCCGGCGGGCGTCCCCTCAGTGCGCAGCACCCGCAGCAGGACCACGGCCACGAAGCCGCCCAGCAGGGCCACCAGCACGGCGCCGTTGAGCAGGGCCAAGCGGTGGAGGTCGGGGGGCGGCGGGCGGGGGGAGGCGGCCTGCTCTAGGCCCCGCCCCCCGCCCCCCGCCCGGCTCCAACGCACCCCGTAGGTGTGGGTCAGGGCCAGGGGGCCGAGGGGCAGGCCCTGGGGGCGGGCGGCCCCCGTGCTGAGGTTGGCGGCCACCACGCGGTCGCCCCGCCAGGCCAGGTGGAAGTCGAGGTGGGTCCAGAGGCCGAGGCGGCGGCCGTGGGGCGGGCGCCCGCCCTCCTCCACCGCCCCCACGAAGCCCCGCACCCGCAGCTCGTCCACCACGAACTCGAAGTAGTAGAGGGCCTCCACGGCCGCCCGCAGCTGCGCCACCTGCGGGGGGGAGGGAGCGGGGCAGAAAGGGGCCCAGGCGTCCGGGTGTGGGTGCTCCCCACCCAGCTTCACCCAACCTGGAGGCCAGGTCAACCTTCTCCTGCACCTTTGGCCTTCCAGGAGGGACCTAGGTGTCCTAGTGCCCTTCCTCCAGCCGGGGATGGGACCCAGGCGTCCAGGTGACCTCCCCGAGAAGGGTCCCAGGTGTCTGGGCTCCGCCCCCACCCAAAAGGGCCCAGGTGTCCGGGTGTGGGTGCTCCCCACCCGGCTTCACCCAACCTGGAGGCCAGGTCAACCTTCTCCTGCACCTTTGGCCTTCCAGGAGGGACCTAGGTGTCCTAGTGCCCTTCCTCCAGCCGGGGATGGGACCCAGGCGTCCGGGTGACCTCCCCGAGAAGGGTCCCAGGTGTCCGGGCTCCGCCCCCACCCAAAAGGGCCCAGGTGTCCGGGCGTGGGTGCTCCCCACCCAGCTTCACCATCCCAGCCAGCAGGTCTACCCATAACGACCACCAACGTAGACTCTCCACCCCAACCCTGCAGAGGACCCAGGAGTCCGGGCGCCCCTCCCCCAACCTAGTTTGGGACCCAGGCGTCTGGGAGACCTCCCTGGGAAGGGGCCCAGGCGTCCTGGCCCCACCCTCCCACCCAGGACCCAGGTGTCCACGACCTGGATCCCTCCCCCCACCAAGATCCCACCTTGGCCATCAGGTCTACCCACCTCCCCCTACCACCGCCCACCCCCAGGGCGGACCCAGGCGTCCAGGTGACCTCCCCGGGGAAGGGCCCAGGTGTCCTGGCCCCGCCCCCTCTGGCCCCGCCTCCCCCCCCTCACCTCATCGGGCCCCAGCTCCAGGGTGCAGAGCGGGGCGCGGGGGGCGTCGCGGCGGAAGCGGATGCGGTAGAGGGAGGCGGCCATGCGGTCGCCGGCCAGGCCGAAGGGGCGGGGCCCGGGCTGGGGGGCGGGGCCGGCCGCCCCGCCCCCCAGCCCGGGCCCCGCCCCCGCCGGCCGGCACACGGGCAAGGCGTAGTAGCCGTAGGTCTCGCCGGGGTTGTGGTAGGGTCCCACCGTGTTGACGTAGAGGGGCACGGGGTCGCCGGGGGCGTAGCGGCCCGGCGCCGCCCCCGTCCCCGCCCACGCCAGGGCCAGCAGGAGCAGGGGGCGGGGCCCCATGGCGGGGGGAAGGGGGCGGGGCCTGCGGCAGAGGCGGGCAGCCCATTGGTCAGCGCCATCGCGGGCCGGGAGGGGGTCTGCTAGCGTTGACCCAACTGGGGCGTCTTCACCCATTGGAGGACCCAACCCCGGGGAGGGGGGGAGGTCTTCAGCCATTGGTTGGCCCAACCGGGAGGTCGATGCCCATTGGTTGGCCCAACCAGGGCGTCAGCACCCATTGGTTGACCCCACTGGGGAGACTTCACCCATTGGCTGACCTAATGGGGGGGGGTCAACGCTCATTGGCCAACTCAACTGGGGCGGTCTCCTCGCATTGGCCACGGCAACTGGGGCACCTTCACCCATTGGCTGATGCAACGAGGGCGTCAACACCCATTGGTCGGCCCAACTAGGGCACCTTCACCCATTGGTTGATGCACTCAGGTGGTCAAAGCCTATTGGTTGACACAACCGGGCCTCCTTCACCCATTGGCTGACCCAACTGGGGCATCTTCACCCATTGGCCACCCCATCTGAGCGATCGACACCCATTGGTTGACCCAATGGGGCTTTCTCTACCCATTGGCTGACCCAACTGGGGCGCCTTCACCCATTGGTTAACGCAACCAGGGGTCAACACCCCATTGGCTGACCCAACCGGAGGGGTCTTCACCCATTGGCTGCCCCCTGGGACCCCGCTACCCCCCCCAAACCCCATTGGCTGCCCCCCAACCCCCATCACCCCCCATTGGCCGCCTCCCGCTCCTCCTTCCCCCCCCCAAAAGGGGCTCCCTGCGCCACCGACCTGCTCGCGGGGGGGCGGGGCCAAACACCACTTCCGGTGCTGCTGACGCGCTTCCGGTGCCGCTCTTAAAGGGGCCACAACAGCCTCCAATAGAAGGTGAGGGTGCTGTGGTGGTGTTGCCCCTTTAAGACCCCCCCCGCTTGCTGCAGCCCCTCCCGGCAACCCTTCAAAGGGCGATGGTGGGCGTGTCAGCTCTTAAAGGGGCGATGCCAGAAAGAGGGGCCCACTAGCACTCTTAAAAGGGCCACAGCTCACCTTAAAGGGGCCACAGTCCCCCCTTAAAAGAGCCACTGTGGGGCCCACCAGTCCCATTAAAACGGTGATGCTGCAAACCCCGCCCCTTTGACGTCAAAGGGGAACACCCTTGGAAAGGGGGCGGGGCTTCAGAGTGGGCAGGGCTACCTGCATCTCTGGGGGGGGGGTCTTAAAGGGGCAACACCGGGGGGGGAACACGCCAATGACATCAGAGCGGCCGGTGTGACATCACCACGAGACTTTATTACACAGAGGGGGGGAGCACGGTGGAGGGGTCATCACGTGGGGAAGGGGGGGAGCCGCTCTGAGGTGGGTGGTGGGCGGGGCCAGAGGGGAAGCCCCTCCCCCCTCACCGGGAGGCCCCACCCCCCCGGAGGGCGAGGACGAGATGGAGGACGGAGCCGCCCTGGATCTTGTAGTCGGCCGCCGTCTTCTCGTCGTTCCTGGGGGGGGGGAACGGGAGGGTCAAAAGGTCGTCCGCACGCCTGGGTCCCCTCCTGCTGACAAGCCCCGCCCCTCCGAGCCACACCCATCCCACAGACTCCACCCCCTCCCTGCAAGCCCCACCCCTTTGAGCCACACACCCCCCCCTTGGGGCCACCCCTGCAGCCCACGGCTCCATCCCTCCCTCCCAAGCCCCGCCCCCTACCCAAGCCCCACCCCTCCCAGCTCAAGCCCCACCCCTGAGCCCCTCCCTTCCACCCTAAGCCCCGCCCCCTCCCATTAGGCCCCGCCCCCACTCACATCTGCTTGCCGCTGTAGATGAGGCGCTGCTGCTGGGGGGGGATCCCCTCCTTCTCCTCCACCCGCTCCTTGATGCGCTCCACCTGCCCCGCGGCATCGTGGGGCGCTGGAGGACCTTCTCCCGCCACTCCCCCCCCCTCCCCCTCCGGCCACAAAGCATCATGGGAACGTGGAGGACCGCCTCCCCCCCTACGCCCACCCCAGGGCGTTGCGGGATGGCGGAGGAGCCCTTTCTCCACCCACGAGGCATCATGGGAACCTGGAGGACCCACCCCCCCCACACACACAACCCAGGGCATTGTGGGATGCCGGAGGACCCATCCTCTTGGCCCCAAAGCATCATGGGAGGACTCACCTTCTCCCCAAACCCACCTTAACGTGGGAGGCCGGGAAGGACCGTGGGCCCCAGGGGATGCTGGGAAGGCAGCTGGATGCCTGCCCCCCCCCCAGCAGCCCCAAGGCATGCTGGGAAAGGGGCGGGGAAGCACCTGGCCCCGCCCCCTCCTACCTTGTCCGTGGGTTCGATGTCAATCTCGATCTCCTTCCCGGTCAGCGTCTGCCGTGGGGGGGTGGGGGGGCTGTCAATGCCCCTCCTCCTTCCCAGCATGCCCCAGGGCACGGCAAAGGCCCCTCCCTCTGAGCCCACAATGCCCTGGGGTTGCCTGAACTCCCACAATGCCCTGGGGTCCCCTCTGTTCCCCCCTCCCCCTAAATCCTGTAATACCCTTAGATCATCCAAAGTCCCACAATGCCCCGGGGTCCCCACCAATCCCACAGTGCCCCGGGGTCCCCCCCACTCCCCCCCAATCCCACAATGCCCTGGGGTCCCCCCCAATCCCACAGTGCCCCGGGGTCCCCCCCCACTCCCCCCAATCCCACAATGCCCTGGGGTTCCCCCCACTCCCCCCCAATCCCACAATGCCCTGGGGTCCCCCCAAATCCCACAATGCCCCGGGGTCCCCCCCAATCCCACAGTGCCCCGGGGTCCCCCCCACTCCCCCCCAATCCCACAATGCCCTGGGGTTCCCCCCAATCCCACAGTGCCCCGGGGTCCCCCCACTCCCCCCCAATCCCACAATGCCCCGGGGTCCCCCCCAATCCCACAATGCCCGGGAGTCCCCCCCACTCCCCCCCAATCCCACAATGCCCCGGGGTCCCCCCCCAATCCCACAATGCCCCGGGGTTGCCCCCAACCCCCCCCCACGGCAGAGCCCCCCCCCCTCCTCAACCCCCCACCTTCCCCACAATGCCCCGCGGCCCGGCCCCACCGGAGGAGGAGGGGGGGACACGACCCTCCCGTCCCACAATGCCCCGCGGCCGGGCCGGTTCCCCGCCCCACAATGCCCCGCGGCGGAGGCTTCACCTTCACTTTGATCAGCATCGTGGCCGCGCCGGCTCCGCTTCACCTCTGACCCCGGAAGCGAACTCTCTCCCCTCCCCTCCCCGGGCCTTTTCGTCACTTCCGCCCGCCCCGCCCACTCCCCCGCGCCGACTCCATTTCCCAGCGCGCCGCCCAGCCGCAAAATGGCGCCGGCGCGGGGGCTGCTGGGAGCTGTAGTCCCACCCCGCCTTCCCTTCCCGCCCCCCCACCTGCCATTGGCCGGCGCGGCTGCCGCTCAGCGGCGGTGCGGCCAATCAGCGGCGGCGCGGCCCACCGGACTGTACCAAGGCGGAAGTAGGCACCGTTTACTGCTAAACGGGGGGGATAAATCCCATCATGCCCCGTGGCTAATCACGTGGTACGCCCCCATCCCTCCTCACGCTCCCATTGGCCCCTCCTATGCCTCCCTCAACCCCATTGGCCCGTTCTGCCCCCCACTTGGGTCACATGGCCCGGCTCATTGAGGGCAATGGAGGGGGGGGGTTGGACTGAACCACCCGGAATGGGGGGGAAGGGGCAGGGCTGGACCAATGAGCTGCGGCGGCGGCTGAGAACGGACCAATAGGAAGCCGCGGAGGGAGGGGGGGGGAGAGGGCGGGACGGCACAAAATGTGGCAGGCGGCAAAACTTCATGGCTCTTTATTTGGCAGCGCCGCGGGAGGGGCCCGGACGCCTGGGTTCACCTGTGGAGGGAGGGGGGCAATTAACGAGGAGGGGGTCATTAATGGGAGGGTAATTAATCAGAACAGGGTGATGAGGGGGAGGGGCACTCACCAGGCAGGGGCAGGGCATGGCGGGGGAGGGGCAGGGGCTCGACCTGGGTGGAAAAGGGGGGGGGGGGCAATTAATACCCACCCAGGTATTAATTACCCCCCAGGCCCTAATAACCCCCCTAGACTCCTAATTGCCCCTCCAGACCCAGAAATACCCCCCAAAAACTCTAATTTCCCCCCAAAGCCCCCTAAATGGCCTCCCAAAACCCCAGATTTGGCCCCCTCAGACCCTAAATTTCCCTTCAAAGCCCCCAAATTGCCCCAAAGCCCCAATTTTGCCCCCCAGACGCCAAATTGCCCCCCAAAAGCCCCCAAATTGCCCCCTAGAACCCCAAATTGCCTCTCGGGACCCCAAACTGCCCCAAAAGCCCCCCAAATTGCCCCCCAAACCCCCAGATTTGGCCCCCCCAGAGCCCAAATTGCCCCCCCCAAAGCCCCCAAGTTGCCCCCCCGACCCTAAACTGCCCCCAAAGCCCCCAAATTGCCCCCTCAAATCGGCCCCCACCTTCCGGCGGGGCGACCTGTCGCTCTCCGTGTCACTGATGACCTCATCGGCGAATTCTGGGGGGGGGGGGAGAAGGGGGATGAGGGCGGGGCCCGGACGCCTGGGTCCCCTCCACTCCCTCCCCCCGGCCTTTACTCACCCTGGGGCGGAGCCTGGAGGGGGCGGAGCCTCCTGAGCCCAGGGCGGGACAGAGCCCTGGAAGAGGCGGGGCCAGGGAAAAGGGGGTGGAGTCACCAAGGGGTGAGGTCAGCAAGGGGAGGTGGGTGGAGCTTACGAGGGGGCGGAGCCACTTACCGGCGGGACGGCTCCCGGCGGACGGACCCAGGCGTCCGGTGAGGCGGGTGGGCGGAGCTCAGGGGGCGGGGCAAAGGGCCTGGAAGGGGGTGGGGCCAAATGAGGGGTGGGTGGGGCTTGTGGGGAAGCCCCACCCCCTCCTCTAACCCCGCCCCCAGCATAGCTGCCCCACCCCCAGGCTCTGCCCGCTGCTAAGTGAAGCCCCGCCCCCCCTCCCGCCGAAGCTCCGCCTACCGCAGTGGGCGTGGCCCATGTCGGCCAGGTACCGCGTCAGGATTGGCAGCTCCCGGGGGCGGGGCCCGGGCAGGGCGTGGCGCCAGACGGCCTCCTGCAGCTGGGGGGGGCGGGGCCAAGGTCAGGGTGGGCGGAGCCTCAGTCCCACCCCTTTCACACAGGCCCCACCCCTCACAGTCCTCAAGCCCCACCTCCTCTCCCTGAAGCTCCGCCCCTGCTATGACCCCACCTCCCAAAAAGCCCCACCCCATCCATGCTCCGCCCCTTTCCTGAGGCCCCACCCCTTCCCACACACCCCACCCCTCCTTGTCCCTCAGGCCCCGCCCCCAAGCCCCACCCATCCACCCCAAGCCCCACCTCCCCCGCAGACCCCACCCCCCCACAAACCCCGCCCCCTTCCCTACTGATCTCCACCCCAACTCAGGTCCTTCCCTCCCGGCTAGCCCCGCCCCCTGTCTCCTAGGGCCCGCCCCCACCCGGGGCTCTGGCCCCGCCCCCCGGGCCCTGGCCCCGCCCACCTGGTGCAGGTCGGGGGGGGGCAGGGCGCTCTCCAGCCGCTGCAGGTACTCGAAGAAGAGGCGCTCCAGGGCCTGCAGGAAGGGCTCGCCGTACTCCTGCCCCGCCGGGCCCTGCGTGCCGGGAACAGGGGGTGCTGGGAGGGCGCTGGGAAGGGCTGGGGCAGCCCCTTGGGGCGGCCAGGCCTCACTGGGAGGCACTGGGAGGGGCTGTGGGGCTTCCTGGGGCAGCCAGGCCTCACTGGGAGGCACTGGGAAGCACTGGGAGGGGCTGTGGGGCCTCCTGGGGCAGCCAGGCCTCACTGGGAGGCACTGGGATGGGCTGTGGGGCCTCCTTGGGGTGGCCAGGACTCACTGGGAGGCACTGGGAAGCACTGGGAGGGGCTGTGGGGCCTCCTGGGGCGGCCAGGCCTCACTGGGAGGCACTGGGAGGGGCTGCGGGGCTTCCTGGGGCAGCCAGGCCTCACTGGGAGGCGCTGGGAAGCACTGGGAGGGGCTGTGGGGCCTCCTGGGGCAGCCAGGCCTCCCTGGGAGGTGCTGGGATGGGCTGTGGGGCCTTGTTAGGGCATCCAAGCCTCACTGGGAAGCACCGGGAAGCACTGGGAAGCACCGGGAGGGGCTGTGGGGCCTCCTTGGGGTGGCCAGGGCACACTAGGAGGCACTGGGAGGGGCTGCGGGGCTTCCTGGGGCAGCCAGGCCTCACTGGGAGGCACTGGGAAGCACTGGGAGGGGCTGTGGGGCCTCCTGGGGCAGCCAGGCCTCACTGGGAGGCACTGGGAAGCACTGGGATGGGCTGTGGGGCCTCCTGGGGGAGCCAGGCCTCACTGGGAGGCACTGGGAAGCACTGGGAGGGGCTGTGGGGCCTCCTTGGGGCGGCCAGGCCTCACTAGGAGGCACTGGGAGGGGCTGTGGGGCTTCCTGGGGTAGCCAGGCCTCACTGGGAGGCACTGGGAAGCACTGGGATGGGCTGTGGGGCCTTGTTGGGGCATCCAGGCCTCACTGGGAGGCACTGGGAGGGGCTGTGGGGCCTCCTGGGGCAGCCAGGCCTCACTGGGAGGCACTGGGAGGGGCTGTGGGGCCTCCTTGGGGTGGCCAGGACTCACTGGGAGGCACTGGGAAGCACTGGGATGGGCTGTGGGGCCTCCTTGGGGCGGCCAGGCCTCACTAGGAGGCACTGGGAGGGGCTGTGGGGCTTCCTGGGGTAGCCAGGCCTCACTGGGAGGCACTGGAAAGCACTGGGAAGGGCTGTGGGGCCTCCTTGGGGTGGCCAGGCCTCACTGGGAAGCACTGGGAGGGGCTGTGGGGCTTCCTGGGGCAGCCAGGCCTCACTGGGAGGCACTGGGAAGCACTGGGACGGGCTGTGGGGCCTCCTGGGGCAGCCAGGCCTCACTGGGAGGTGCTGGGATGGGCTGTGGGGCCTTGTTGGGGCATCCAAGCCTCACTGGGAAGCACTGGGAAGCACTGGGAAGCACCGGGAGGGGCTGTGGGGCCTCCTTGGGGCGGCCAGGCCTCACTAGGAGGCACTGGGATGGGCTGTGGGGCTTTCTGGGGTAGCCAGGCCTCACTGGGAGGCACTGGGAAGCACTGGGATGGGCTGTGGGGCCTCCTTGGGGCGGTCAAGCCTCACTGGGAGGCACTGGGAGGGGCTATGGGGCTTCCTGGGGCAGCCAGGCCTCACTGGGAGGCACTGGGATGGGCTGTGGGGCCTCCTTGGGGCGGTCAGGCCTCACTGAAAAGCACTAGGATGGGCTGTAGGGCTTCCTGGGGCAGCCAGACCTCACTGGGAGGCACTGGGAAGCACTGGGAGGGGCTGTGGGGCCTCCTGGGGCAGCCAGGCCTCACTGGGAGGCACTGGGAAGCACTGGGATGGGCTGTGGGGCCTCCTGGGGCAGCCAGGCCTCACTGGGAGGCGCTGGGATGGGCTGTGGGGCCTTGTTGGGGCATCCAGGCCTCACTGGGAAGCACTGGGAAGCACTGGGATGGGCTGTGGGGCCTCCTTGGGGCGGCCAGGCCTCACTAGGAGGCACTGGGAGGGGCTGTGGGGCTTCCTGGGGCAGCAGGCCTCACTGGGAGGCACTGGGAAGCACTGGGAAGGGCTGTGGGGCCTCCTGGGGCGGCCAGGCCTCACTGGGAGGCACTGGGAGGGGCTGTGGGGCTTCCTGGGGTAGCCAGGCCTCACTGGGAGGCACTGGGAAGCATTGGGACGAGCTGTGGGGCCTCCTTGGGGTGGCCAGGCCTCACTGGGAGGCACTGGGAGGGGCTGTGGGGCCTCCTTGGGGGGGCCAGACATCACTGGGAGGCACTGGAAAGCATTGGGAGGGGCTGGGGAGCCCCCTTGGGGCAACCAGACCTTACTGGGAGGTACTGGATAGCACTGGGAGGCCTTGTGGCAGTACCAGGAAACTTTGGGACACATCAAGACCATACTGGTAAGCACTGGGAGGGCACTGGGAAGCACTAGGGTGCTCCTGGGAGGCCTTGGGGCAATCCTGGGAGGCACTGGGGCCATACTGGGAAGTACTGGGAGGGTACTAGGGGTGGGGAGCCTTCGTGTCGGCCCACCCGGTGTCAACCCGTGTTATCCCGTGTCGTCCCGTGTGCGGTACCTGCAGGTAGGCCGCCCGCCGGCTCCGGTCCCCCAGCAGCGCCAACACCAGGTCCCGGAAGCTCTCCTGGGCCTCACCCACCATCGCCAGGTCCCGCGGGGTCTGGGGTGGGGGCACGGGGGAGGGGGTCAGGGCACGCCTGGGCCCCTCGCGTGCCTCCCCCCCTCCCCGCGGCGCTCACCGCGTGACCCTGGCCGGCTCCCGGCGTCTCGCCCTCGGGGAAGAAGGAATCGACGGCGTCCAGGATCTTCCCGTCGGGCTGGGCCTCCTGCAGCATCCGCATCACCACCTGCAGGGGCATTGTGGGAACATGGCCGCCGCCAGGCCCGGGGATGCCTGGCCACATGGCCGCCGCCCTCGATAGGGAGGTGGGGGGGGGCGCGGTGTGTTGGTGGTGGCGGCAGGGGGTGTCTGGGAACGCGGTTGTTACCGTATGGCCAGGGAACAATATGGCTGCCACCCTCAGGATGGTGGCCACCGCCATAGGGAGCCCTGGGAACATGGCTGCCTCCGCCGGGAACATGGCTGCCTCCACAGAGCGCTGTGCGCAACAGCGGGAGGGCATGGGAGGAACATGGCGGCCAGCGTAGGGCAAAGGAGCAACATGGCTTCCGCCACAGGAGGCGCTAAGATGGCCGCCACCCTTGGCATCGGAGCCACCACCGTGGGAAGTCCTGGGAACATGGCCGCCTCCCCTGGGAACATGGTCGCCAGCACGGGGCAACCTGGGTAACACCGGGAGGGTGTGAGGGGAACATGGCCGCCACCAGGAGGCAAGGGAGCAACATGGCTGCCGCCGTGGGGAACCCTGGGAACATGGCCGCCACCCCCACAACATGGCTTCCACCTTGGAAACATGGCTGCCACCATGGGGAACACTGGGAACATGGCTGCCACCCCCACAACATGGCTGCCACCATAGGGCATCATGGGAACATGGCTGCCACCGTGGGACAGCCAGGAAGCATGGCCACCACCGTGGTGGCCCAGGGCATGCTGGGAAAGGGGCAGCCATGCTGGAAAGGAGAGCAGCCATGTTGGGCTGCCCCGGGGCATGCTGGGAAGCAGGGAGGCCATTTTGGGAGGCCCAGGGGCCCAGAGCACACTGGGAAGGGTGGTGGCCATCTTGGATGCCCTAATGGAGGGAGGAAGGTGGCAGCCATCTTGGGCACCGCAGGGGAGGAGGGAGGTGGTGGCCATCTTGGGGGGGGCCAAGAATAGAAGGGGAAGGGAAAGGTGGTGGCCATCTTGGTCAGCCCAGTGGTGGTGGCCATCTTGGGGAGCCCAATGAAGAAGGAGGGAAGGCAGCGGCCATGTTGGCCAAGGTGGCAGCCATCTTGGAGGGCCCCAGTGGAGAAGAAAGGACGCAGCGGCCATCTTGCACTGCTGGGCAAAGCATGCGGGGTGGGTGGTGGCCATCTTGGGGGTCTCCAGTGGAGAAGAAGGGAGGCAGTGGCCATCTTGGGCAGCCAGATGGAAAAGGAGGGCCAAGGTGGCAGCCATCTTGGAGGGCCCCAGTGGAGAAGAAAGGAGACAGCGGCTATCTTGCACTGTTGGGCAAAGCATGGGGGTTGGGTGGTGGCCATCTTGGGGGTCTCCAGTGGAGAAGAAGGGAGGCAGCAGCCATCTTGTATTGTTGGGTAAAGGATAGGGGGCAGGTGGCAGCCATCTTAGGGGTCTCCAGTGGAGAAGGGAGGCAGCAGCCATTTTGTACTGTTGGGCAAAGCATGGCGGGGGGGCAAGCAGTGGCCATCTTGGGGGAGGCCCGGTGCACGCTGGGAAAGGGCCGGAAGGGGGTGGGGGGGGGTGCGCGCAGGGATACTCACGGCGGCTTGCAGGCCCAGGCGGAGGCGGGCGCCATGACGGTAGCGCACGGCCCCCGGCGCCGCCCGCCCCACGGCCTCGAGGAGCCCCAGCACCCGCGGGAACTGGCCCAGGCTCCGCCCCCGCACCACGTGCCACGCCCCCGCCAGCACCAGCCGCAGGGCCACGCTGGGGCTGCCGCGGCCAAGGGGGGGGGCGGGCTCAGCGGCGAGGCTCCACCCCCCCTTGGCCTCACAGCCCCGCCCCCCCATAGCCCCACCCCCAGCCCAATTGCCCCCCACACTGCAGCACCCATAGTCCTTTAGCCCCGCCCCCAGCCCCATAGTCCCCTCTCTTGCACCACCTGTGGTCCCTTAGCCCCGCCCACTACCTCATAGCCCCACCCCAAGCCCATTAGCCCCGCCCTAGCCCCATAGCCCCACCAACTGCCCCACTCATGGCCTCTTAGCCCCGCCCCCAGCCCCCCAGCCCCACCCAGCCCCACCCCCAGCACCACCCATGGCCCTTTAGCCCCACCCCCACCCCTTAGCCCCACCCACATACCCACCCCCACCCCTTAGCCCCACCCACATACCCACCCCAAGCCCAATAGCCCCACCCACGACACCATGGCCCCGCCCCCACCACCATCCACAGTCCCATAGCCCCACCCCAAGCCGAGCAGCCCAGCCCCATAGCCCCGCCCCTATGCTTAAGCCCCGCCCCAAGCCCTCAGCAGGGCCCAAAGCCCCGCCCCCAGGCCCATAACCCCGCCCCCAGCCCTGTAGCAGCCCCATGACCCCGCCCCCGCGCTCTTAAGCCCCGCCCCCAGCGCCCCCAACCCACCGGCAGCCCTTAGGCCCCGCCCCCTGGCGCAAAGCCCCGCCCCCCCGGTCCCACCGCCCTCCCTTCCCCCTCCTGGAGGGAGGGGCCTCAAGCCGGAAGTGACGCTGCCCCTCCCGGCCCCGCCCCCGAACCCGGAAGTCCCGCCCCCGCGCCGCGCCGCGCCCGCTGCCCCCCCCACCGCTCCCCCTCCTCCTCCTTCCCCACCGCCTTCACCTGACGTCACTTCCGCCCATGCCGCGGCGGGTGTGGGGGCGGCGACGTCACTTCCGGGCGCGGCCCGGCGGCGGCGGCGGCGGCGGCGGCGTGAGGGCAGCGGCGGCTCCGCGCGCGCCCCGCGCGCCGGAAGTGACGTCAGCGCGCCGCGCCCGCCTCCCTCCCCCCCCCGTTGACCCGCCGGATGTGACGTCAGCGCA
Organism: Struthio camelus; assembly: GCF_040807025.1. Lineage (NCBI taxonomy): Eukaryota > Metazoa > Chordata > Aves > Struthioniformes > Struthionidae > Struthio > Struthio camelus. Next base: position 646,367 of record NC_090970.1, read on the forward strand.
CCGCGCCCGCCCCCCCCCTCCCGGCTGCGGGCAGCAGCGGCGCCTCCTCCCTCCTCCCCCCCCGCCCCACGGTGACGTCAGCCCCAATGACGTCACAGCGGCGCGCGCGGCCTCTGCACCGGTTTATTCGTAGCGCTGGGGAGGGCCCAGGCGGCCGGGCGGTGACGTCAGGGCAATGACGTCATGCTGCGGGGGGAGGGGGCCGCAGCGGCTGGGGGCGGGGCCGGGACTCTCCCTTCCCCCCCCCCCGCGAGGCCTCCCAGTGCTCCCAGTTCCCTCCCAGTGACCCCCAGGCCTCTTCCCAGTGCTCCCAGTGACCCCCAGGACGGCTCCCAGTGCTCCCAGTGACCCCCAAGATGGCTCCCAGTGCTCCCAGTGACCCCCGGGACGGCTCCCAGTGCTCCCAGTGACCCCCAGGACGGCTCCCAGTGCTCCCAGTGACCGCCAAGATGGCTCCCAGTGCTCCCAGTGACCCCCAGGCCTCTTCCCAGTGCTCCCAGTGACCCCCAAGACGGCTCCCAGTGCTCCCAGTGACCCCCACGATGGCTCCCAGTGCTCCCAGTGACCCCCAGGCCTCTTCCCAGTGCTCCCAGTAACCCCCACGATGGCTCCCAGTGCTCCCAGTCCCCTCCCAGCACTCCCAGTCCCCCCGGGAGAGCTCGTAGTGCTCCCAGTCCCCCCAGAATGGCTCCCAGTGCTCCCAGTTACCCTTCCCAGTACTCCCAGCCCCCTCCCAGTGCCGTCAGTCCCCCCCAGGACAGCTCCCAGTGCTCCCAGTATCCCCAGTACGGCTCCCAGTGCTCCCACTATCCCCCAGGACAGCTCCCAGTGCTCCCAGTAACCCCTCCCAGTACTCCCAGTCCCCTCCCAGTGCCACCAGTGCCCCCCAGGACAGCTCCCAGTGCTCCCAGTAACCCCTCCCAGTGCTCTCAATCCCCTCCCAGCACTCCCAGGCCCCCCCAGGACGGCTCCCAGTGCTCCCAGTAACCCCTCCCAGTGCTCCCAGTCCCCTCCCAGCGCTCCCAGTGCCCCCCTTCCCCGCGCTCCCAGTCAGCCGCCGGTGCTGCCGGTGCGGGGGGCGCGGCGGGGGCGGCGGCGGCGGCGGGGGGCGGCGGTGGCGGGGGGGGCGCTCCCAGCGCTCCCAGCGCTCCCAGTGCTCCCAGCGGCGGGGGCGACGTCGAGCAGGAGGGCGCCGTGGACGGGGCCGAGGCGGCTGCTCTCGAGGGCGGCGACGAGGCGGCGGCGGCCCGGCCGCAGCGGCACCACGGGCTGCCGCAGGCGCACGGCCTGGCCCGGCCCCACGGCCCTGCGGCGCCCGGACGCCTGGGTCCCGGCCCGGACACCTGGGCCCCTCCCCGGACACCTGGGCCCCTTCCCCGGACACCTGGGCCCCCTCCCTGGACACCTGGGCCCCTTCCCCGGACACCTGGGCCCCTTCCCCGGACGCCTGGGCCCCCTCCCTGGACGCCTGGGCCCCTTCCCCGGACGCCTGGGCCCCTTCACCGGACGCCTGGGCTCCTTCCCGGACGCCTGGGCCCCTCCCCAGACACCTGGGCCCCTTCCTGGACGCCTGGGCCCCTTTGCCGGACGCCTGGGCCCCTTCCCTGGACACCTGGGCCCCTCCCCGGACACCTGGGCCCCTCCCCGGACGCCTGGGTCCCTCTCCCGGACACCTGGGCCCCTTCCCTGGACACCTGGGCCCCTCTCCGGACGCCTGGGCCCCTCCCTGGACGCCTGGGCCCCTTCCCCGGACGCCTGGGCCCCTCCCCGGACGCCTGGGCCCCTTCCCGGACGCCTGGGTCCCGGCCCGGACGCCTGGGTCCCTCCCCGGACACCTGGGCCCCTCCCTGGACGCCTGGGCCCCTTCCCCGGACACCTGGGCCCCTCCCCGGACACCTGGGTCCCTCTCCGGACGCCTCGGCCCCTTCCCCGGACACCTGGGCCCCTTCACAAGACGCCTGGGCCCCTCCCCAGACACCTGGGTCCCTCTCCGGATGCCTGGGTCCCTTTGCCGGACGCCTGGGCCCCTCTCCTGGACACCTGGGCTCCTTCCCGGACGCCTGGGCCCCTCCCCAGACACCTGGGTCCCTCTCCGGACGCCTGGGCCCCTTTGCCGGACGCCTGGGCCCCTCTCCTGGACACCTGGGCTCCTTCCCGGACGCCTGGGCCCCTCCCCAGACACCTGGGTCCCTCTCCGGACGCCTGGGCCCCTTTGCCGGACGCCTGGGCCCCTCTCCTGGACACCTGGGTCCCTCCCCGGACACCTGGGCCCCACCCCGGACGCCTGGGCCCCTCTCCTGGACACTTGGGCTCCTTCACGGACGCCTGGGCCCCTCCCCCGGACACCTGGGTCCCTCTCTGGACGCCTGGGCCCCTCTCCTGGACACCTGGGTCCCTCCCCTGGACACTTGGGTCCCTCCCCGGACGCCTGGGCCCCTCTCCTGGACACCTGGGTCCCTCCCCGGACGCCTGGGCCCCTTCCCTGGACACCTGGGTCCCTCCCCGGACGCCTGGGCCCCTCCCGGACACCTGGGCCCCTTCCCCGGACGCCTGGGCCCCTCTCCTGGACACCTGGGTCCCTCCCCGGACACCTGGGCTCCTTCCCCGGATGCCTGGGCCCCTCTCCTGGACACCTGGGCTCCTTCCCCGGACGCCTGGGCCCCTGCCCTGGACACCTGGGTCCCTCTCCGGACGCCTGGGCCCCTTTGCCGGACGCCTGGGTCCCTTCCCGGACTCCTGGGCCCCCTCCCTCGACACCTGGGCCCCCTTCCCCCGAACACCTGGGCCCCTTCCCGGACGCCTGGGCCCTCCCCCGGACACCTGGGCCCCTCCCCGGACAGCTGGGCCCCTTCCCCAGACACCTGGGTCCCCTCCTCGAACACCTGGGCCCCTCCCCCGGACACCTGGGCCCCCTCCCCGGACACCTGGGCCCCCTCCCCGGACACCTGGACCCCTCTCCTGGACACCTGGGCCCCTTCCCCGGACACCTGGGCCCCTCTCCTGGACACCTGGGCCCCTCCCCGGACACCTGGGCCCCTCCCCGGACGCCTGGGCCCACTCACCCCACGGATACGGGCTTCGGGCAGGAGATGCCGGCTCCCTCCATGCGGAAGACGGTTCCCTTCAGCGTCTCCGGCAGCGGGTTCTGGAACACGACCTGGATCTCCGTCTCCTGCCCCACCACGGCCGGGCCCAGCAGCTGCAAAGAGAGGGCCCAGGCGTCCGGGAAGGGTCCCAGGCGTCCGGGGAAGGGGCCCAGGCGTCCGGGACAGTCCCAGGTGTCCAGGATGGTCCCAAGCATCTGGGATGCTCCCAAACATCTGGAGAGACTTAAGCATCTAGGAAGGGGCCCAGGCGTCCTGGAGGGACCCAGGCGTCTGGGGAGGGGCCCAGGCGTCCGGGCGTACCGTCAGCGTGAGGTCGGGCGTGTGCAGTCGCACCCGCAGCTCCTTGGCCACCACCTGCCCCGTCTCCTCCACCGTCCCGGACACCGTCAGCTTCAGGGCGTCCTGGTCGCCCACGTGGGGACCGTACTCGGAGTAGGCCACCGTCATGGTCACCGTCTCCTCTGTGGACCAGCGCCCCGTCAGGGACCCAGGCGTCCGGGGAAGGGGCCCAGGCATCCGGGGAAGGGGCCCAGGTGTCCGGGGAGGGGGCCCAGGTGTCCGGGGAGGGGGCCCAGGCGTCCGGGGAAGGGGCCCAGGCGTCCGGGGAGGGGGCCCAGGTGTCCGGGGAGGGGGCCCAGGCGTCCGGGGAAGGGGCCCAGGCGTCCGGGGAGGGGGCCCAGGTGTCCGGGGAGGGGGCCCAGGTGTCCGGGGAGGGGCCCAGGCGTCCAGGGGAGGGGCCCAGGCGTCCGGGGAAGGGGCCCAGGCGTCCGGGGAAGGGGCCCAGGTGTCCAGGGGAGGGGCCCAGGTGTCCGGGGAGGGACCCAGGCGTCTGGTGAAGGGGCCCAGGCGTCCGGGGAAGGGGCCCAGGTGTCCAGGGGAGGGGCCCAGGTGTCCGGGGAGGGACCCAGGCGTCCGGGGAGGGGCCCAGGTGTCCAGGGGAGGGGCCCAGGTGTCCGGGAAAGGGGCCCAGGCGTCCGGGGGAGGGACCCAGGTGTCTGGGAAGGGGCCCAGGCGTCCGGGGAGGGGGCCCAGGTGTCCGGGGAGGGGCCCAGGTGTCCGGGGGAGGGGCCCAGGTGTCCGGGAAAGGGGCCCAGGCGTCCGGGAAAGGGGCCCAGGTGTCCGGGGAAGGGGGCCCAGGCATCCGGGGAAGGGGCCCAGGCGTCCGGGGCAGGGGCCCAGGTGTCCGGGGCAGGGGGCCCAGGCATCCGGGGAGGGGGCCCAGGCAGCCGGGGAGGGACCCAGGTGTCCGGGGAGGGGCCCAGGCGTCCGGGGAGGGGCCCAGGTGTCCAGGGGAGGGGCCCAGGTGTCCGGGGAGGGGCCCAGGCGTCCGGGGAGGGGCCCAGGCGTCCGGGGAAGGGACCCAGGTGTCCGGGGAAGGGACCCAGGCGTCCGGGAAGGGGCCCAGGCGTCCGGGAAGGGGCCCAGGCGTCCGGGAAGGGACCCAGGTGTCCGGGTCGGGGCCCAGGCGTCCGGGCTCACCCTGGCCGGGGGGCAGGACGCGCCGGTGCTGCTCCTGCCGGAAGGCCGCTCCCGCCACCCCCGTGTAGCGGACGGGGGCCAGGGCCAGGCGGAGGCGGAGCGTCCGAGGCTCCGCCCCCGCGTTGCGGGCCGCCGCCCGCAGCTCCAGCTCCGCCCCCGCCACCGCCGGCCCCGCCGCCGCCGTCACCGTCACCTCCCCGGACGCCGGGGCCCCCTCGGCCCGGCCCGCCCGGGGTCTCGACCCGTGCGACGTCGCCGTGGCAACCGCCTGGCGCTCCTCCTCCGAACCTGTGTGCGGGGGGGGTCAAGGGTCAAAGGTCGGCGTCGGGAGGGGGGGCATCCAGGGGTCAAGGGTCATGGGTTTGGGGGGGGTCAAAGGTTAAGGTTTGGGGTGGTCCCAGGGTCATGGGTCTGTGGAGGGGTCACGGGGTCAAAGGGTTCAGGGAGCTCTGAGGGTCAAAGGTCATGGGGTTTTTTTGGGGGGGTCACAGGGGTCATAGGTCACAGTCCAGGGGGGCTCCAGGGGTCAAGGGTCATGGGTTTGGGGGGTCACAGGGGTCATAGGTCACGGTCCGGGGGGGCTCCAGGGGTCAAGGGTCATGGGTTTGGGGGGAGTCACAGGGGTCATAGGTCACGGTCCAGGGGGGGCTCCAGGGGTCAAGGGTCATGGGTTTGGGGGAGTCACAGGGGTCATAGGTCACGGTCCAGGGGGGGCTCCAGGGGTCAAGGGTCATGGGTTTGGGGGAGTCACAGGGGTCATAGGTCACGGTCCAGGGGGGGCTCCAGGGGTCAAGGGTCATGGGTTTGGGGGGAGTCACAGGGGTCATAGGTCACGGTCCAGGGGGGGCTCCAGGGGTCAAGGGTCATGGGTTTGGGGGGGTCACAGGGGTCATAGGTCACGATCCGGGGGGCTCCAGGGGTCAAGGGTCATGGGTTTGGGGGGGTCACAGGGGTCATAGGTCACGGTCCGGGGGGCTCCAGGGGTCAAGGGTCATGGGTTTGGGGGGGGTCACAGGGGTCATAGGTCACGGTCCGGGGGGGCTCCAGGGGTCAAGGGTCATGGGTTTGGGGGGAGTCACAGGGGTCATGGGTCACGGTCCAGGGGGGCTCCAGGGGTCAAGGGTCATGGGTTTGGGGGGGTCACAGGGGTCATGGGTCACGGTCCGGGGGGGCTCCAGGGGTCAAGGGTCATGGGTTTGGGGGGGTCACAGGGGTCATGGGTCACGGTCCAGGGGGGCTCCAGGGGTCAAGGGTCATGGGTTTGGGGGGGTCACAGGGGTCATGGGTCACGGTCCGGGGGGGCTCCAGGGGTCAAGGGTCATGGGTTTGGGGGGGTCACAGGGGTCATAGGTCACGGTCCGGGGGGGCTCCAGGGGTCAAGGGTCATGGGTTTGGGGGGAGTCACAGGGGTCATAGGTCATGGTCTGGGGGGGCTCCAGGGGTCAAGGGTCATGGGTTTGGGGGGGTCACAGGGGTCATGGGTCACGGTCCAGGGGGGCTCCAGGGGTCAAGGGTCATGGGTTTGGGGGGGTCACAGGGGTCATGGGTCACGGTCCGGGGGGGCTCCAGGGGTCAAGGGTCATGGGTGGGGGGTGGTTTCCAAGGTCATGGTTGGGGGGGGTGGTCTGAGGGGTCAAGGGTCATCGATTCGGGGCGGGGGGAGGATCCTGGGGTCAAGGGTCATGAGTTGGGCCTTGAGGGGGGGTCAAAGGTCACGGCTTGGGGGGTGGGTCTAAGGGGTCAAGGGTCATGGGGGGGCGGGGCCTCACCCTCGGGGTGCTTGTACTGGTGGGTGACGTCCAACCGGGCGGCGGAGCCCGCCCCCAGGGTGCTGATGCGGCGCCCGATGGCCCCCTCCTCCACGTGCACCACCGCGAAGCCCCCCCCGGCCTGCCGCTGCCAGTACACCTTGTCGCTGTTCACCTGAGGCCACGCCCCCTCCATCAGCATGGCCACGCCCCCTATTTTGCATAGCCCCACCCCTCCGTTTGCATAGCCCCACCCCTCACTTGCATGCAGCCCTCCCTTCCCCCCCCCCACAAAGAGCGACCCCCCCCCCCCCAAGAGGTCCCACCACCCCTTAGGTGCGGCCACGCCCCCCTTCATTTGCATGGCCCCGCCCTCGTTTGCCTAGCACCGCCCCTCGTTTGCATAGCGCCTCCCCAACCCGCCCTCCCGCCCTTGTGAACGGAGCCCCCCACCTCCCCCGCCGAGGGGTTCCGCCCCGCTGGCCACGCCCCCTTCATTTGCATAGGGCACGCCCCCTCTCATAGGAAAGGGCGCCCCCAGGAGGTTCCGCTATTTGCATAAGCCACGCCCCCCTATTTGCATGGACACGCCCCTGGAAACGGGCGCCCCCAGGAGGTCCCACTATTTGCATAAGCCACGCCCCCCTATTTGCATGGACACGCCCCTGGAAACGGGCGCCCCCAGGAGGTTCTGCTATTTGCATAAGCCACGCCCCTATTTGCATGGACACGCTCCCTCCTGGGAAAGGGTGACCCCAGGAGGTCCCACTATTTGCATAAGCCACGCCCCCTATTTGCATGGACACACCCCACCAAAGCCACGCCCCCCACTCCACCGTGCGCTAAGCCCCGCCCCCTCAACCACGCCCCCCCGGCCCCCGCCCCCCACTGCAGCCCCACGGTCCCTCCCCGCTGCCGCCGGCCCCGCCCCCCGGCCCCAATGCCCCGCCCCCAGGCCCCGCCCCCTGACCTCGGCGAAGACGAAGGGGGTGTCGTACTTGAGGAAGACCTCGCCGTTCTTCACCGCCGTCACCGAGCAGGGCCCGCAGCAGAACAGCCCTGGCCCCCCACCAGTACGGACCAGTACGGACCAGTACGGACCAGTTCCCACCGCTTCCCACCCGTACCGACCCACGCAGACCAGCATGGACCGATACCGACTGGTATGGACCCGTATGGAGCCGTGTGCGCTGGTACCAACCAGTATGGACCAGTACGGACCAGTATTGACCCATACAGACTGGTGCGGACCAGTACAGACCAGCACAGACTGGTACGGACCAGCATGGACCAGTACTGACCCGTACAGAGTGGTAGAGACCACTATGGACCAGTATGTATCAGTACAGTCTGATATGGACCAACATGGACCAGTATGGACCAGCATGGACCAGTACGGACCAGCACAGACTGGTACGGACCAGCATGGACCAGTACTGACCCGTACAGACTGCTAGAGAGTGGTATGGCCCAGTATGGACCAGTACAGTCTGGTATGGACCAACATGGACCAGCATGGACCAGTACAGACCAGCACAGACTGGTACGGACCAGCATGGATCAGTACTGACCCATACAGACTGGTAGAGACCAGTATGGACCAGTAAGGACCAGTACAGTCTGGTATGGACCAACATGGATCAGTACGGACCAGCACAGACTGGTACGGACCAGCATGGACCAGCATGGACCCGTACAGACTGGTAGAGACCACTATGGCCCAGTATGGACCAGCACAGACAGGTATGGACCAGCATGGACCAGTGCGGACTGGTTTGGACCAGTATAGACCAGTACAGATGAGCACAGACTGGTACCGACCGGCATGGACCAGTATGGACCAGTAAAGACTGGTACGGCCCCATCTGGCCACCTTATAGCCCAGTATGGCCCGCTATGGCCCCATATGGCCCAATACCTCCCAGTATGGCCCAGTAGAGCCAGTATGGCCCGTTATGGACCAGTATGGCCTTCTTATGGCCCAGTACAGCCCAGTATGGCCCAGTACAACCAGTACAGGCCATTACAGACCAGCATGGCCCAATCTAGCCCCCTTATGGCCCAGTCCGGCCCCCGTCCGGCCCAGTATGGCCCAGTCCGGCCCCCGTACCGCTGCTGGTCTCCTGGGGGGTGGCGTCGAGGACCTGCCACCCGTCGTAGCCCTTGGGGAGGTCGGGCCGCTTCATCCAACAGTCGTTCCACACGTGGAAGTTCCTGCCCGGCAACAGCACGAACCAGTAGGAACCAGTATAAACCAGTCTGGACCAGCCTAAAGCCCCTATGGCCCACTACGGACCAGTATAAACCACTGCGGCCCAGTATGGGCTGGGATAAAGCCTCTATGGTCCGTTATGGACCACTATAAACCAGTACCAACGGGTACGCAGTGGTATAAAACCCCTATGGCCCATTATGGACCAGTATAAACCAGTAGAGATGAATATAGACTGATATTAAGCCCATATGATCCACTATGCACCAATATAAACCAGTAGAGACCAATATGGACTGGTATAAGACACCTATGGTCCCCTATAGACCAGCATGGACCAGTGTGGACTGGTATAAAACCCCTTTGGTCCCCTATAGACCAGTATGGACCAGTAGGAACCAGTATGGACTGGTATAAAACCTCTTTGGTCCACTGGACCAATATAAACCAGAATAGGCCAGTATAGGCTGGTATAAAAAAGCATATGATACCCTATAGACCAGTATGAACCAGTAAGGACCAGTAAGGACTGGGATAAAGAACCCTGTGCTCCTCTATAGACCAGTATAAACCAGTATGGTTCAACATGAACCAGTACAGCCCAGTATAAACCAGTACAGCCCAGGATGAGCTGCCGGCCCCCTACGTCAGCTCGTCCCGCTCCCACCGCCCCGATCCATCTCCCGGTGCCCCCCAGGCCCCCTCCCAGTATAAACCAGTATAAACCAGTATAAACCAGTACCAGACGGAGTCGGTGTTGAGGCGCTCCAGGGGCCGCATGTTCTCGTCGAAGTAGATGTCGGTGGTGAGCGACACGTCCGTGTCGTGGGCCGAGTTGTAGTTGGTGACGGTGCGGGTGGGCAGCCCCAGGCACCGGAGCACTGCGGGGGCGACACGCGACAACACGCCATAACACGGGACAGCGCAGGGTGTCACCGAGGCGCCCGGGGACACGGGGAGGACACGGGGAGTTGTCCCAGGGGTGGCCGGGCCCAGTACGGGGGTGAGGAGGGTGCGACGTGGGATAACACGGGATAACACGGGTTAACATGAGATGTCACGGGTTAACATGGGATGTCACGGGATAACATTGAGGGTCCTGGGGACACCAGGAGGACATGGGGAGTCATCCTGGAGGTGGCTGGGCCCAGCACGGGGGTGAAGAAGGTGCGACACGGGATAACACGGGATAACATGAGATGTCATGGGATAACATGGGATGTCACGGAGGACAGTGAGGGTCCCAGGGATGCCAGGAGGACACGTGGAGCTGTCCTGGAGGTGGCTGGGCCTAGCACGGGGGTCAGGAAGGTGCGACACGGGATAACACGGGATAACATGGGATAACATGAGATGTCATGGGTTAACATGGGATGTCACGGGATAACATTGAGGGTCCCGGGGACACCAGGAGGACATGGGGAGTCATCCTGGGGGTGGCTGGGCCCAGCACGGGGGTGAGAAAGGCGTGACATGGGATAACACGGGATGTCATGGGATAACACGGAACAACATAGGATGTTGCCAAGGGGCCAGGGGGTACCGGGAGGATGTGGGGAGTCATCGCGGGGGGCGAGGACTGGGCCCAGCACTGCAGCGGGGGGAGGCGCGACACGCAAAAACACGCAATAACAGACAAAACCACGTGCTAACACACGACAACACGTGACAACATGCCAGAACATGTGAAAACACGCCAAACCGCCCAAGAACAAGCAATAACACATGCCAACGCGAAGACACGCAATAACGGTCAAAAAACACGCAGTAACGGGCCAAACCAGGCAACAACGCGGGATAACAAGCAATAACACGCGATAAGATGCAAAAACACATGAAAACACGCAAGCACGCGTGAGGACAAGCTGTAACACGTGACAACGTGCGAAAACACGGGGAAAACAGGCAAAACCACGCGATGACAGGCAAAAACAGGCAAAAGCGCGCAACAACACATGATGACACAGGACAACATGCAACAACACGCAACAACACGCAACAACACGCAACAACACGCAACATGGGAGAGCATAACGAGGCACCAGGGCTCCCTCTAGGAGCTCTTGAGGCCCTTCTGGCCCTTCTCCCACCATAAACGAGGCCAACCCAGTAGAAACCAGTATAAAACGGTCACAACCAGTAGAAACCAGTAAGAACCAGTATGACCCAGTGGGGGCTCACCCGTGGTCATGACGCCGGCGAAGACCCAGCACTGGCCGTAGCGCACGGGGGCGCCGGAGCTGTGGTAGGCGCGCAGGATGTCCACGGAGCCGGCCCAGGCCGAGGGGTTGGTGCCCTGGGCGTAGTCGCCCGTCCAGTTGCCCACCAGCACCCCGTTGTCATCCAGCGAGTTCACCTGCGCCGGGGCACCCCGAGGTCCGTGGGGGGCACCCCGTGAGGCGGGGCACCCCCAAAAACCCCACGAACAGCCCCAAAAACCTGGTGACCACCCCCCCCAACCGCCAAACCCAAGGGAGGAGCCCAAAATCCCAAGGGAGCCACCAAAACCCCATGAGAATCACCCAAAACCCAACGGAAAGCCAAAAAAATGCAACATGAACCCCCCCCCCAAAGAAAAAACCCCAACGGGATCCAACAAACCCAATGGAACCACCCCAAAACCCGACAGGAGCCCACCAAAACCTGACGGGAACCACCAAAACCCAACGGGAACCCACCAAAACCCAACGGGAACCACCAAAACCCAACGGGAACCACCAAAACCCAACGGGAACCCACCAAAACCCGACGGGAACCCACCAAAACCTGACGGGAACCCACCAAAACCTGACGGGAACCACCAAAACTCAACTCAAACCCATCAAAACCCAATGGGAGGCACCAAAACTCAACTGGAACCCACCAAAAATGCAGCAGGCGGCACCAAAACCCAACGGGAACCCACCAAAATGCAATGGGAGCCACCAAAACTCAACTGGAACCCACCAAACTCAACGAGAACCCAAAAACACTCAACGGGAACCCAAAAACACTCAACGGGAACCCACCAAAACCCAATGGGAACCCATCAAAGCCCAACGGGAACCCACCAAAACTCAATAGCGGGCACCAAAATTCAACGGGAACCCCAAAACACCCAACGGCATCAACCAAAATCCAATGAAACCTCCCCAAAACCTACCAAAACCCAAGAGGAACACCCCCCCCAAAAACAACAGGAGCACCCAAAACTCAACGGAACCATCCATAACCCAATGGGAACCCCTCTAAAAACCAGAACCACCCAAAAATTGGTTGGGAACCCCCTCGAATCTCCATATTTCCCTCCAAAACCCCTCAGGGCCCCCCAAGACCCCCCAGGAGCCCCACAAAACCCCATATTTCACCCTCAAACCCCTCCAAATCCTCCATAACTCACCACCAAATCCTCCGTATCTCACCTCAAACACCCATAATTCACCCTAAAACACCCCAGAGCCCCCCTCAACCCCGCCCAGAACCCCCCAAGACCCACCATGGCAGAGACGACACGGGACACCATGATGGGGTCGCCGCGGGCGGCGTGGGGCATCCCCCGGCGGTCCAGGATGTGGAGGCAGGCCTCGAGCACGCCGGCGTCAAACTGGGGAGGCACCCCAAAATTTGGGGGTGCCCCAAAAACCTCCCCGATCCACCCCAAAATCCTCCCACTCCCTGGAGAATCCCCCCCCTCCTCCAAATCCTCATATCATTCTGGGCCTCCTCATGGTTGTTATGGGGAGCCACCACCCTTTTGGGGTGCTCCCACCTGTTTTGGAGACCGCCCACCACCAATTCAGAGCCCCTCCACTCCTTTTGGAGACCTTCCATATTTTGGGGACCCTCCCCACCCCTTTTTGGTCCCCCCTACCAAGGATTTTGGGGTCCAAACAAGGTTTTTGGAGTCAGACCTGGTTTTGGGGCCCCACCAAGGCTTCTGGGGTCTCCTCTGCTATTTAGGGGACCAATATTGGGGGGAAACCCAAGATTTGCAGGAGTCTCCCCTGATTTTGGGTCTAAACTCAAGATGTTGGGGGCCTCTCCAGGATTTTGGAGGTCCCACCCCAGATTTTTGGGGTCCTCCCCTTCGAGTTTGGGGGTCTAACTCAGGATATTTGGGGTTCCTCGTGAATTGTGGGGGGTCTCTCAAGGATTTCTGGGGTCTAACTCAAGATTTTTGGGTCCCTCCAGGATTCTGGGCTCCCACCAGATTTTGGGGTGCCACCCCAATTTAGGGGGGTCAGAAAGAGGGGTTGGGGGGGGTCTCCCGGTTTAGGGGTACCTGCCCGTAGTTCCAGGAGCGCTCGGCGATCTGCGCCTCCGTGCCGTAGAAGATGCGCCCCGACTCGTTAAGGACGTACTCGTTAAGGTCGCTTGTGGTCTCCATGTAGACAAGGTCATCTGCACGGGTGGGCAACCCCAAAATCAGGGTGGGGGTCCCCAAACCCTTGACACCCTCCCAACCTGCACCTGCCCCAGACTGGGTGAAAAAAGTCCACCAAAAATGGTCATTTGAGGGGGGTCTGAAATGCAAAAAAATTCCTTTGGGGGGGCCTCGAAACCACCAAAATAGGGACAGGGAGTCCTAAAAATGGGGGGGTTTGACCCAAAATGGAGCCAGGAAGGAGGTAGGACCCTGAAACTGCTAACGGTAAATTGGGGGGGACCGAAAATCTCCAAAACCAGAGATCTGGGGGGCCTGAAATGGCTAACTAACCCTCTGGGGAGCCTCGAAACTATCACAATGGGCAAACGGAGCCCTGAAATTGTCCAGAAATGGGGGAGGTTGATCCAAAACAGCATCATGGGGGCAGGAAGGGGGAAACACTAAAAGTGTAAAGAGAGGTTTGGGGGGAGCACCGAAATGGCCCGATTGTGGCACAGGGAGCCCTGAAACCACCAAATCTCAGTGTGGGGAACCCCAAAACAGACAAATCTCAGTCTGGGGAGCCCTGAAACGGCCGAATCTCGGCACGGGGAGCCCTGAAACCGCTGGATTTTGACATGGGGCACCCTGAAACCACCGGATCTCGATGCGGGGAGCCTCGAAACCGCCCCAAAGGTGGATTTTGGGGCCTCACCGGGGCACCAGGGGTTGAAGAGGAGGAAGACGTCGTTGGCGTCGTCGAAGGGCGCCGCGTACTCGCCGGCCGCCGTGCGGGTCTTGACGCTGAGGCGGTAGCGGCCAATGGGGGCGTCGGGCGGGGCAGCCAGGCAGAGCCGGAGGGCGGGGCCGGCGGCAGGCTCCGCCCCCTCGCCCTCCTCCTCCTCCTCGGCCGTCCAGCCGGTGGGCGACGTCTCGCCCAGGGGGATGAGGACGTGGGTGCCCTTGGCCACCTGCGGGGTGGGGCCTGCCGGGGCCCCCCGTGACGTCAGCGCCCCGCCCCGGGTGACGTCACCACCGCCTCGGGGTGAGGTCATCCGCTTGCCTCCTGCCCCGGGATGATGTCACTCCCTGCCTCGGGTGGGGCCGCGGATGATGTCATCATGCCTCTGGGTGACGTCACCGGGGCTTTCTATGACGTCATCACCCAACCCGCAACGGTGCCCCAAAGAAACCCCCCCCAGCCCAATTGCCCCCCAATTGCCCCTCCAACCCCTTAATTGCCCCTCCAACCCCTTAATTACCCCCCTTAGCTCCTGAATTACCCCCCCAACCCCTTAATTATCCCCCCCCCCGGCCGGCCGCCCCCCCCCACCGAGGGTGAGCTCCACGCAGAGGCGGTCGCCATCGGGGTCGAAGGGCCGGGGCAGGAGGATGCGGAGGCCGAAGACCTGGCCCCGGCGGGCCACCAGGTTGCGGCAGGCGAAGTCGGCCGTGTGGTGGGCGACGCGGTCGGCCGGCGAGCCCACCAGCAGGCCCCGGGGGGCCAGCAGGCCTGGTGGGAGGTGGCCGTGAAAACCCCGCGGCGATCCGACCCCCGGAAACCCCCTAAACCGCATTTGGGGGGGGGCTCGAAACCGTCATTTCTGGCCCAAAGGCCTTGGAATGGCGATAGAATGAGGGGTTGGAGGGGGGGACCAAGATGGCGGCTGGGGGGGCCCGGAGGCCAAGCAGGTAGAGAGCAGCCCCGCAGAAACCCCACGCGAATCTGAGCCTGGGGAGCCCCGAAACACTCCCCCAAAAATGCAACACTGGTTTCGCCCCAAAGGTCTTGGCATGGCCAGAAAAGGAGGTTTCTTGGGAACCAAAATGGTGGCAGCGGACCAGGAAAACGAGCGGGTGACAGCGCCGAGAGGCACCGCGAAAGCCCCACGGGACTCCGACCCCCATAAACTCCAAAAACAGCCCCAAAAACACATTGGGGGGGGCCTCAAAACCACCATTTTCAACCCTCAAATCCTGGAAATGCCCTAAAAATAGGGTTTGGGGACCCAAAATGGTGGCAGGGGACCAGTAAATTGAGCAGGTGACGGCAGTGAGTGGCACCGCGAAAACCCCATGCAAATCCACCTCCGAGAACCCCTCAAAATGCCCCCCAACCACTTTTGGGATGCCTTGAAACTGCCATTTTCACCCCGAAGATGGCTAAAATGGTATTTTTTGCCCCAAAGTGGTGGCGGAGCAGATAGAGGGAGGGGTGCAAACCAGGAGTCAGCCTAAAAACCTCCACCGGTGCTTTTCAGTTGTCGGGGAGGGGCCTCGAAACCGCCAAATCGCCCCCAAACTACCACGCGGAGCCTGTTTCTTTTTTTTTTTTTTTTGCTCGAAAGGGCCGTTTTCTGACCCGAAACTCACCGGGACGGAGGGGCTGAGGGGGCCGGCGCCCCGGGATCTCGCCGGGGGGGGGCTCCCAGTCGTCGGTGCCCCGGCGGCAGCACCCGCAGCACCCGCAGCACCCGCCTAGGCGCCGCCAAAAGCCCCGCCGGGGCCGGGGCGGGGAGGGGGACGGCACCCCCCGGGCCCGGAAGCTGGCGGCCGCCCAGCGGCCCGGGTCCAGGCGGGGGTCAGCTTCTGGCATCGCCTGCTAGGAGGAGCCATCAGACCAGTATAAACCAGTATAAACCAGTATAAACCACTACAGACCAGAATAGACCACTAAGAAACAACACAAACCAATAGAGACCACAGTGGACCAGTATGGACCAGTAAGATCTTCTTGGATGGTCCATTATGGCCACCTAATGCTTCCCAGTAGGATCAGCATGGCCCAGTATGGACAAGTATAGGCCACTATGGACCAGAATGGACCACTACAGACCAGTATGGACCAGAATAGGCCACTATGGATCAGCATGGACCGCTATAGGCCAGTATAGACCACTATGGACCAGTAAGACCTTCCTGCATGGTCCCTCATTGCTACCAAACCCTTCCCTGTAGGACCAGTAAGACCAGTATGGCCCACTATGGACAAGTATAGACCATGAAGACCTTCTCAGATGGCCTATTAGGGCCACCAACCCTTCCCAGTAGCACCAGTAAGACCAGTATGGCCCACCAAGGCCCACTATGGGCCAGTAAGACCTTCCAGGATGGCCCATGATGGCCACCAAAGCCTTCCTGGTGTCACCAGTATGGATCAGTATGGACCAGTCTGAATGAATATGGACCAACATGGACCAGTCTGGACCAGTATAGACCAGTATGAACCACTATGGCCCAGTAAGCTCTTCCTGGATGGCCCATTAGGGCCACCAAACCCTTCCTAGCAGGACCAGTAACACCAATATGAACCAAAATGACCCTGTAGCCCACTCCCAGTATAGCCAGTTTGGACCAGTATGGACTGTTATGGACCTTTAGGGGCCAGTAGGGTCCTATTTGGACTGGTATGAACCAGTATAAACCAGCATGGACCAGTGAGACCTTGTGACATGGCCCACGAAGGCCACCAAAACCTTCCCAGTAGGACCAGGAACCCCAGTAGGAACCAATACAAGCCTGTAGCCCTCTCCCAGTATGGCCAGTTTGGACCATTATGTCTCATTATGGCCCAGTAGAGCCCAGTCTGGTCCAGCATGACCCAGTATAGACCAGTATAGCCCAGTACGGCCCCTCCCAGGTTCCCAGCACGGCTCAGTTCCTCCCTCCACTTCCTCCCAGTCCCCTCCTCGGCGGCTCCCAGTGCCTCCCAGTGCCTCCCAGTGCCCCGCCCGGCGCCGGGAGGGGCCCAGGCGTCCGGGCCTGCCCGAGCAGCTCCCCACCCCCCCGCCGCCTCCTCCCCCGCCGCGGCGGGGCCCAGGCGTCCGGGCGCGCTCCCGGCCCGACCAGTTCCCCCAGTCTGCCCAGTTCCCCCCTCCCAGGGCTCCTAGTGCTCCCAGTTACCCCCTCCCAGGGCTCCCCGTAGCCCCCTCCCAGTCCTCCCAGTATCCCCTCCCAGTCCCCCCACTTACCCCCCCAGTCAACCCCTCCCAGTAGCCCCAGTAAGCCCAGTATCCCCTCCCAGTCCTCCCAGTTACCTCCTCCCAGGGCTCCCAGTAAACCCAACCTCCCGTCCCAGTCCTCCCAGTAACCCTAGTATCCCCTCCCAGTCATACCCTCCCAGTCCTCCCAGTATCCCCTCCGAGGGCTCCCAGTTACCTGCTCCCAGGGCTCCCAGAAAACCCCTCCCAGTGCTCCCAGTGCCTCCCAGTAACCCTAGTATCCCTCCCCAGTGCCTCCCAGTAACTCTGGTTCCCCCCTCCCATTGATCCCAGTAAGACCAGTTACCTGCTCCCAGGGCTCGCAGTGCCACCCAGTGCCACCCAGTTCTCCCAATAACCCCAGTTACCCCTCCCAGGGCTCCCAGTTACCCCCTCCCAGTCCTCCCAGAGCTTCCAGTAACCCCAGTTACCCACTCCCACTGATCCCAGAAAGCCCAGTTACCCCTTCCCAGGGCTTCCAGAGCTCCCAGTAACCCCAATATCCCTCCCCAGTGCCTCCCAGTAACTCTGGTTCCCCCCTCCCATTGATCCCAGTAAGACCAGTTACCTGCTCCCAGGGCTCCCAGTGTCACCCAGTTCTCCCAATAACCCCAGTTACCTGCTCCCAGGGCTCCCAGAGCTCCCAGTAACCCCAGTTACCCCCTCCCAGGGCTCCCAGAGCTCCCAGTAACCCCAGCTACCCCCTCCCAGGGCTCCTAGGGCTCCCAGTAACCCCAGTTACCCCCTCCCATTGATCCCAGAAAACCCAGTTACCCCCTCCCAGGGCTCCCAGTCTGCCCAGAGCCACCCAGTCTTTCCAGTTCCCCCCTTCTAGTGCTCCCAGTAGCCCCAATATCCCCTCCCAGTGCTTCCAGTGCTCCCAGTAGCCCCAACATCCCTCCCAATTGCACCATCCTAGGGCTCCCAGTGCTCCCAGTATCCCCTCCCAGTGCTCCCAGAGAACCCCCCAGTGCCTCCCAGGGCTCCCAGTAGCCCCCCACCTCTCCTAGTGCCCCCCAGTTACCCCTCTCCCCTCTCCCAGCGCCTCCCAGTACCTCCCAGTGCTCCCAGCGCCTGGTGCTCACCGGCACGTCGCGGCTCGTGGGGGGCAGGGGCGGGGCCCGGGGAGGAAGGGGCGGGGCCAGAGGCGGCCCCACCCCCTGTTTGCCCCATACCTGGGAGGGGAGAGGGCCCAGGCGTCCGGGAACTCCCTCCTCCGCCCCCACCTGACAGCTCACTATGTGGCAGGGGGGCCCCTATGGGGCAGCTCAATGGCTCACTATGTGGCAGGGGGGTCACTATGTGGCAAGGGGGCCCCTATGGGGCAGCTCAATGGCTCACTATGTGGCAGGTGGGTCACTATGTGGCAAGGGGGCCCCTATGGGGCAGCTCAATGGCTCACTATGTGGCAGGTATCACTATGTGGCAGGGGGGACCCCTATGGGGCAGAGCAATGGCTCACTATGTGGCAGGGGGGCCCCTATGGGGCAGTGTCATAGCTCACTTTATGGCAGGGGGGCCCTATGGGGCACTGCAATAGCTCACCATGTGGCAGGGGGACCTCTATAGGGCAGCTCAATGGCTCACTATGTGGCAGTAGATCACTATCTGGCAGAGAAATCCCTATGGGGCAGAGCAGTGGCTCACTATTGGCTAGGTATCACTATTTGGTGGGGGGACCCTATGGGGCAGCACAGTGGGTCACTATCTGGCAGGGGGGGTCACTATGTGCAGGGCTTCACTATATGGCAGGGGGGACCCTATGGGGCAGGGCGGTAGCTCACTATTGGGCCGGGGGTCACTATGTGGCAGGGAGGAGCCTATGGAACATGTCATCAGCTCACTATTTGGTGGAGGGAGCACTATCTGGCAGGGGGTGCCCTATGGGACACAACAATGGCTCACTATTGGGACAGGGAGATCACTTTGTGGCAGGGGATCCTAATGGGGCACCTTGGTGGCTCACTATTTGGCAGCGGTTCACTATTTGGCAGGGGTGGCCAGACTGCTGTTTCGGGGGGGATCACTATGTGGCAGGACGGCTCACTATGTGGCAGGGCGGGGCCCCAGGGTGACGCAGGGGCCCCCGGGGGGGGCACCTGAACGGGTCCTGCCGCCGCCCCGCCCGGACGCCTGGGCCCCTGCGGCGGGGGGGGGGGGGGGGGTGCCGCACCCGGACGCCTGGGTCCCTCGGGGGCGGGGAAACTTCCCGGACTCCTGGGCCCGCGGTTTGGGGTGCCCGGACGTGCCCGGACGCCTGGGCCCCCGGGCGGGTTCAACGGCGAGAACGTGCCCGGACGCCTGGGCCCTTCGGGTGCGGCTGCGGTAGAGGCGCCCGGACGCCTGGGTCCCGTCCGCCGCCGGACGCCTGGGCCCCACCCAGCGATGGCGCAAGGAGCCGGCGGTTGGGGATGGGGGGATGGAGCAACAGCGGGGGAGGGGAGGGAGCCGGTGCTCCCCCGGACGCCTGGGCCCCTCCCCCGGACGCCTGGGTCCCTCCCCCGGATGCCTGGGTCCCTCCCTGGACACCTGGGCTCCTTCCCCCGGACGCCTGGGCCCCTCACCCGGACACCTGGGCCCCTCCCCGGACACCTGGGCCCCTTCCCCGGACGCCTGGGTCCCTCCCCGGATGCCTGGGCCCCTCCCCGGACGCCTGGGCCCCTTCCCCGGACACCTGGGTCCCTCCCCGGACACCTGGGTCCCTTTCCCCGGACACCTGGGTCCCCTCACCCGGACGCCTGGGCCCCTTCCCCGGACGCCTGGGCCCTTCCCCGGACACCTGGGTCCCTTTCCCCGGACGCCTGGGCCCCTTTCCCGGACGCCTGGGCCCTTCCCCGGACACCTGGGTCCCTCCCCGGACACCTGGGTCCCTTTCCCGGACGCCTGGGCCCCTCCCGGGACGCCTGGGCCCCTCGCCCTCCCCCCAACTCATGAGCTCCACCCACATCACATGACTTTATTCCAGGACACGCCCATGCCGGCAGGGGCGGGGCCAGAGGGCAGGGGGCGGGCAGGAGCCGGCCGGGCGCCGTCCAATCAGGCGAGGGCGACCTCGACGCGGGGGAGGAGCTCGGCCAAGTGGGCGGCGGCCCCGGGGGCGGCGGCCAGCGGCGTCCCGGCCAATCCCAGGCGAGCCAGCCGGGGGCAGGCGGCCAACGGGGCCAGGGCGGGGGCGTGGCTTATGGCTGGGGTGGGCGGAGTCAAGGAAGCACTGGCCAAAGAGCCCCACCCACTCCACTGAGCCCCGCCCCTGCCCTTAGCCCCTCCCCCTTCCCCACCTCCAGGCCCCGCCCTCCCAGCCCCGCCCCCTCCCTTCCCGGCTCCGCCCCCTGGATACGGTTGCCGTCGAGCAGCAGCTCCTCGAGGCGGGGGAGGGGCGGGAGCCCGGCCAAGGTGGCGACTTCGTTGTGGGACAGATCCAGCACCTGGGGGAGGGGCGACCCCGGACGCCTGGGTCCCTCCCCGGACACCTGGGCCCCTCCCCGGACACCTGGGTCCCTCCCCGGACACCTGGGCCCCTCCCCGGACGCCTGGGCCCCTTCCCGGACGCCTGGGTCCCTTTCCCCGGACACCTGGGTCCCTTCCCCGGATGCCTGGGCCCCTCCCCGGACGCCTGGGCCCCTCCCCGGACACCTGGGTCCCTTCCCCGGATGCCTGGGCCCCTCCCCGGACGCCTGGGCCCCTTCCCCGGACGCCTGGGCCCCTTTCCCGGACACCTGGGCCCCTTCCCCGGACACCTGGGCCCCTGCCCGGACGCCTGGGCCCCTCCCCGGACGCCTGGGCCCCTCCCCCGGACGCCTGGGTCCCTCCCCGGAAGCCTGGGCCCCTCCCCCGGACGCCTGGGCCCCTCCCTGGACACCTGGGCCCCTGCCCGGACGCCTGGGCCCCTCCCCGGACGCCTGGGCCCCTCCCCCGGACGCCTGGGCCCCTTCCCCGGACGCCTGGGCCCCTTTCCCGGACACCTGGGTCCCTTCCCCGGACACCTGGGCCCCTGCCCCGGACGCCTGGGCCCCTTCCCCGGACGCCTGGGTCCCTTCCCTGGACGCCTGGGCCCCTCCCCTGGACGCCTGGGCCCCTTCCCCGGACGCCTGGGCCCCTTCCTGGATGCCTGGGCCCCTTCCCCCGGACGCCTGGGCCCCTTCCCCCGGACGCCTGGGCCCCTCCCTGGACGCCTGGGCCCCTTCCCGGACGCCTGGGCCCCTTCCCCCGGATGCCTGGGCCCCTCCCCGGATGCCTGGGCCCCTCCCCGGACGCCTGGGCCCCTCCCCGGACACCTGGGTCCCTTCCCCGGACACCTGGGCCCCTTCCCCGGACGCCTGGGCCCCCTCCCCGGACGCCTGGGCCCCTTACCCGAACGCCTGGGCCCCTTCCCGGACACCTGGGCCCCTTCCCCGGATGCCTGGGCCCCCTCCCCGGACGCCTGGGCCCCTTACCCGAACGCCTGGGCCCCTTCCCGGACACCTGGGCCCCTTCCCCGGACGCCTGGGCCCCCTCCCCGGACGCCTGGGCCCCTTCCCCCGGACACCTCGGTCCCTCCCCGGACACCTCGGTCCCTTCCCCGGACGCCTGGGCCCCTTCCCCGGACACCTGGGCCCCTCCCCCGGACACCTGGGCCCCCTTCCCCTGGACACCTGGGCCCCTCCCCGGACGCCTGGGCCCTTCCCGGACACCTGGGCCCCCGACCCGGACACCTGGGCCCCTCCCCCGGACGCCTGGGCCCCCTCCCCGGACACCTGGGCCCCTTCCCCGGACGCCTGGGCCCCCTCCCCAGACACCTGGGCCCCTTCCCGGACACCTCGGTCCCTCCCCGGACGCCTGGGCCCCTCCCCGGACACCTGGGCCCCTTCCCGGACGCCTGGGCCCCTCCCCCGGACACCTGGGCCCCTTCCTGGACGCCTGAGCCCCTTCCCCCGGACGCCTGGGCCCCTCCCCGGACGCCCGGGCCCCTTCCCCAGACACCTCAGTCCCTTCCCGGACGCCTGGGCCCCTCCCGGACACCTGGGCCCCTCCCCGGACGCCTGGGCCCCTCCCGGACGCCTGGGCCCCTCCCCGGACACCTGGGCCCCCTCCCCGGACGCCTGGGCCCCTCCTCGGACACCTGGGTCCCCTCCCCGGACACCTGGGCCCTTCGGGGTGTTCGCTCGGGTGTGTGGGCGGGGCCGGGGGCGGAGCCTCACCCGGAGGCGGCGCAGCCCCCCCAGCCCGGCCGGGGGCCCCCGCAGCCGGTTCCCCCCCAGCTCCAGCCGCGTCAGCAGCCCCAGACGCTCCAGCAGCGGCAGCGACGTCAGCTCCTGGGGGGCGGGGCTTCGTCCGAGAGGGGGCGGGGCCGAGACTGGCCACGCCCCCTCCCCTTCTGGCCGCTAAGCCACGCCCCCCCGGGGCTTTAAACCCTCCCCACCCAAGTAGAACCTCCCCAAGCCCCGCCCCCTCCCATAAGCCCCACCCCATCCCTCAAAGCCCCACCCTTCCGATAAGCCACGCCCCTTTCCCACAAGCCACGCCCCTTTCCCCATAAGCCACGCCCCTCCCACAACACCACGCCCCCCCAGGCAAACCAGCAGCAGCTCTGCCCCTACCGCCACCCCCATAGGCTCCGCCCCCAGCCTTAAGCCCCGCCCCCACTTACACAGCCCGCCAGGCGGAGGCGGGGCCCGGCCAGGGGGGGCGGAGCCTCCCGCCCTTCCTCCTCCTCCTCCTCCTCCTGCTGCAGCCGCAGGATCCCGGCGGCCGCCGCCGCCCGCGACCGCAGGTCCCGCACGAAGCCGCCCCGCAGCGGGTCCGCCTCCTGCCGGGGTGGGCGGGGCCTCCTCACCGCAGGCCACGCCCCCTCGCTTAAGCCCCGCCCCCCCGCACTCAGGTCCCACCCCCAACAGTCCATCCCCACCCCCTGCGCCCAGGCCCCACCCCCTTCTCAGTCCAGCTCCGCCCCCCCCGCGGTCAGGCCCCGCCCCACACCGCGGTCAGGCCCCGCCCCCCTCGCTCAGGCCCCGCCCCCACCAGCAGGGCCTGGAGGCAGCGTTGGCTCTCGGCCTCGTGGGCCGCCGGGTCCAGGCAGCAGAGCAGGAAACTCAGCGTCAGCAGCGAACCTGCGCGGAGGGGCCCAGGCGTCTGGGAGGGGCCCAGGCGTCCGGGGAAGGGGCCCAGGCGTCCGGGGAAGGGGCCCAGGCGTCCGGGGAAGGGGCCCACGTGTTCGGGAAAGGGGCCCAGGTGTCCGGGGAGGGGCCCAGGTGTCCGGGGACGGAGGGGCCCAGGCGTCCGGGGACGGAGGGGCCCAGGCGTCCGGGGAAGGGGCCCAGGTGTTGGGGAAAGGGGCCCAGGTGTGCGGGTCGGGGCCCAGGCGTCCGGGGAAGGGGCCCAGGCGTCCGGGTCAGGGGCCCAGGTGTCCGGGGGAGGGGGCCCAGGTGTCCGGGGAGGGGCCCAGGCGTCCGGGGCAGGGGCCCAGGTGTCCAGGGAGGGGCCCAGGCGTCCGGGTCAGGGGCCCAGGCGTCCGGGAAGGGGCCCAGGTGTCCGGGAAGGGGCCCAGGCGTCCGGGGAAGGGGCCCAGGCATCCGGGGAAGGGGCCCAGGCGTCCGGGAGGGGGGCCCAGGCGTCCGGGAGGGGGGCCCAGGCGTCCGGGGAGGGGCCTAGGCGTCCGGGGAGGGGCCCAGGCGTCCGGGGAAGGGGCCCAGGTGTCCGGGGGAAGGGGCCCAGGTGTCCGGGGAAGGGGCCCAGGTGTCCGGGGGGAGGGGCCCAGGTGTCCGGGGGGAGGGGCCCAGGTGTCCGGGAAGGGATCCAGGCGTCCGGGGAAGGGGCCCAGGCGTCCGGGACAGGGACCCAGGTGTCCGGGAAGGGGCCCAGGCGTCCGGGGAAGGGGCCCAGCTATCCAGGGAAGGGGCCCAGGTGTCCGGGGAAGGGGCCCAGGCGTCCGGGAGGGGGGCCCAGGCATCCGGGGAGGGGCCTAGGCGTCCGGGGAGGGGCCCAGGCGTCCGGGGAAGGGGCCCAGGCATCCGGGGGAAGGGGCCCAGGTGTCCGGGGGAAGGGGCCCAGGTGTCCGGGGTGGGGCCCAGGTGTCCGGGGGAAGGGGCCCAGGTGTCCGGGGAAGGGGCCCAGGTGTCCGGGGGGAGGGGCCCAGGTGTCCGGGAAGGGATCCAGGCGTCCGGGGGAGGGGCCCAGGCGTCCGGGGAGGGGCCCAGGCGTCCGGGGAAGGGGCCCAGGTGTCCGGGGAGGGGCCCAGGTGTCCGGGGGAAGGGGCCCAGGTGTCCGGGGAGGGACCCAGGCGTCCGGGGGAGGGGCCCAGGCGTCCGGGGAGGGGCCCAGGCGTCCGGGGAAGGGGCCCAGGTGTCCGGGGAGGGGCCCAGGTGTCCGGGGGAAGGGGCCCAGGTGTCCGGGGAGGGACCCAGGCGTCCGGCCTCACTCCGGCTCCGCGGCTCCAGCTCCAGCAGCTCCCGACACGTCTCCACTTGCTCCCGCAGCACGGCCGGGTCGGCCCCGCCCATTTCTGGCCTGGGGGGCGGGGCTTAGTGTCAGAGTGGGTGGAGCTCTTCTCTGGGGGTGTGGCTTATCTGAGGGGGTGTGGCTTGGATCACAGGGGCGTGGCTTTACAAAGGGGCGGGGCCTGTCAGTGCACCAAGACCTCTATAGGGGAACAGAGCCAGGCCAGGAGGGGGTGGGGCTTGCAGCAGGGGGGCGGAGCTCTGCACTTGGGGTGTGGTCAGGCCAAAGGGGGTGTGGCTTGGGGAGGGTCTTAAAGAGACGGCGTCATGCAATAGCACTGAGAATTTATAGGGGTGGGGGCTTGGTAGTGGGGGTGGGGCTTGTAAGGCAAGGGGTGGGGCTTGATGAGGAGGGGCGTGGCTTGCTGCAGAGGGGGCGGGGCTTACCAGAAGAGCTCCTGCGGCGCCACGGGTTCCCGGCTCCACGATTCGTCGCTGTCTGCGGGGGAAGGAGGCGGAGCTTGAGGCGGGCGGGGGGTGGGTGGGTGGAGCCCGCGGGGCCGGCAGGGGGCGGGGCCTCTCACCTGGCTCCAGGGTGACGTCACGGTGGGCGGGGCCCGGCCGCCAGGTGACCCGGAAGCGGCGCCGGGCCGAAGGCGGCTCCAGGGCGTCCGGGGGCAGGTCGCAGAGCTCGGGGCCGCCCGTCAAGGAACCCAGGCGGCCGGGAGGGGCCCAGGCGTCCGGGGACGCCCCCCACCCCCCCCACCCCCTCTGTCCCAGGGGAGGGGGCGTCCGGGGAGGGGGCCCAGGCGTCCGGGGAGGGGGCCCAGGTGTCCGGGGAGGGGCCCAGGTGTCCGGGGGAGGGGCCCAGGTGTCCGGGAGAAGGGCCCAGGCGTCCGGGGAGGGGGCCCAGGTGTCCGGGGAGGGGCCCAGGCGTCCGGGAAGGGGCCCAGGCGTCCGGGGAAGGGGCCCAGGTGTCCAGGGAAGGGGCCCAGGTGTCCGGGGAGGGGGCCCAGGCGTCCGGGGAGGGGGCCCAGGCGTCCGGGGAAGGGACCCAGGTGTCCGGGGAAGGGCCCAGGTGTCCAGGGCAGGGGCCCAGGCGTCCGGGGCGGATACCCAGACGTGGCCGGGCCGGGGCCGCCCCTCGGCCGAGCGCCAGCTCACGTCCGCAGGAGCCTCGTCCACCGTCAGCTCCAACTCGGGGCTCCCGGCGGTAACCTGCGAGGGCCCAGGCATCCGGGTGAGGGGCCCAGGCGTCCGGCCTAGAAAGGGGCCCAGGCGTCCAGGCCACTCACCATGACGGGGCGGGAGAAGGTGGCCGCCAGCGTCGCGTCCTCGCGGTTCACGTAGAGGCAGATGATGGCGGGGGGCGGCCGGGCTGCGGGGAAGGGGCCCAGGCGTCCGGGGAAGGGGCCCAGGCGTCCGGGGAGGGGACCCAGGTACCCAGCGGAAGGGTCCCCATCCCCCGCCAACGGACCCAGGCGTCCGGGTGGGCTCCCGACCCAACTGCCCCCCCGCACCCCCCGCCACCAGGGACCCAGGCGTCCGAGGGGCCCAGGCGTCCGGGCGTACCGCGGGACAACAGGCAGCGCAGGTACACCCAGGCGCTCTGGTCGTTGGGGTCGGTGAAGACGGCGTTGTGCACCAGCTCCAGCTCTGCGCGGGGAAGGGGCCCAGGCGTCCGGGAGAGGGGCCCAGGCATCCGGGAGAGGGACCCAGGCGTCCGGGGAAAGGGCCCAGGTGTACAGGGAAGGGGCCCAGGCGTCCGGGAGGAGGGGCCCAGGCATCCAGGGAAGGGGCCCAGGCGTCCGGGGAGGGACCCAGGCGTCCGGGAAAGGGGCCCAGGCGTCCGGGGAGGGACCCAGGTGTTCAGGGAGGGGACCCGGTGTCCGGGGGAGGGGCCCAGGCGTCCGGGAAGGGACCCAGGTGTCCGGGGAAGGGACCCAGGCGTCCGAGGGGCCCAGGCGTCCGGGAAGGGGGCCCAGGTGTCCGGGGAAGGGCCCAGGTGTCCAGGGGAGGGGCCCAGGCGTCCGGGAAGGGGGCCCAGGCGTCCGGGAAGGGGCCCAGGTGTCCGGGAAGGGGCCCCGGTGTCCGGGGAGGGGCCCAGGCGTCCAGGGAGGGACCCAGGTGTCCGGGGAAGGGACCCAGGCGTCCGGGGAGGGGCCCAGACGTCCGGGGGGAGGGGCCCAGGTGTCCGGGGGGAGGGGCCCAGGTGTCCGGGGAGGGGCCCAGGCGTCCGGGGAGGGACCCAGGTGTCCGGGGAAGGGACCCAGGCGTCCGGGGAGGGGCCCAGACGTCCGGGGAGGGGGCCCAGGTGTCCGGGGAGGGGCCCAGGCGTCCGGGGAGGGGCCCAGGCATCCGGGGAGGGGCCCAGGCGTCCGGGGGGGGCCCAGGTGTCCGGGGAGGGGCCCAGGCGTCCGGGGGAAGGGGCCCAGGTGTCCGGGGAAGGGGCCCAGGTGTCCGGGGAGGGGCCCAGGCGTCCGGGGAGGGGCCCAGGTGTCCGGGGAAGGGGCCCAGGCATCCGGGGAGGGGCCCAGGCGTCCGGGGAAGGGGCCCAGGCGTCCGGGGAAGGGGCCCAGGTGTCCGAGGAGGGGCCCAGGCGTCCGGGGAAGGACCCAGGTGTCCGGGGAAGGGGCCCAGGCGTCCGGGGAAGGGGCCCAGGCGTCCGGGGCAGGGGCCCAGGTGTCCGGGGAGGGACCGAGGTGTCCGGGGAGGGGCCCAGGCGTCCGGGGCAGGGGACCCAGGCGTCCGGGGAGGGACCCAGGTGTCCGGGGCAGGGACCCAGGCGTTCGGGGACGGGACCCAGGCGTCCGGGGAAGGGGCCCAGGCGTCCTGGGAGGGACCCAGGCGTCCGGGGAAGGGGCCCAGGCGTCCGGGGGAGGGACCCAGGCGTCCGGGGAAGGGACCCAGGCATCCTGGGCAGGGACCCAGGCGTCCGGGCCAGGCCTACGGAGCCGGCGGGCCCAGGCGTCCGGGCTCACCTTGGCGGAGCTGGGCGGGCGGCAGGGTGCCGGCGGGCCCAGGCGTCCGGGCGGCGCCCAGCAGGGCCCCCCGGTAGTGCCAGGCCGAGAAGTTGGAGAAGTCGCGGGCCAGCAGGGAGGCGGCGAAGGCCAGTTCGGCCTCGGTCCCCTCCGGCCCCGCCACCGCCCGCCGGTGCTCCCACGCGTGGACTGCGGCCCCGCACGCACCAGTAAGCACCAGTAGCAACCAGTACAAGCTGCTCCCGATCCCCAACCGCCCCCTGAGACCACCTGGATCCCCTCCCAGTATACCCCAGTAGCCCCCAGTGCCCACAAACCCCCTCCCACTACACCCCAGTAGCCCCCAGTGCCCACAAACCCCTCTCCCAGTATACCCCAGTAGCCCCCAGTGCCCACAAACCCCCTCCCACTATACCCCAGTAGCCCCAAACCCCCTCCCAGTAACCCCCAGCGTCCCCACATCCCATCCCAGTATACCCCAGTAGCCCCCAGTGCCCACAAAACCCCTCCCACTATACCCCAGTAGCCCCCAAACCCCATCCCAGTATACCCCAGTAGCCCCCAGTGCCCACAAACCCCCTCCCACTATACCCCAGTAGCCCCAAACCCCCTCCCAGTAACCCCCAGCGTCCCCACATCCCATCCCAGTATACCCCAGTAGCCCCCAGTGCCCACAAACCCCCTCCCACTACACCCCAGTAGCCCCCAAACCCCATCCCAGTATACCCCAGTAGCCCCCAGTGCCCACAAACCCCCTCCCACTACACCCCAGTAGCCCCCAAACCCCATCCCAGTATACCCCAGTAGCCCCCAGTGCCCACAAACCCCCTCCCACTATACCCCAGTAGCCCACAAACCCCATCCCAGTATACCCCAGTAGCCCCCAGTGCCCACAAACCCCCTCCCACTATACCCCAGTAGCCCACAAACCCCATCCCAGTAGCCCCCAGTGCCCACAAACCCCCTCCCACTATACCCCAGTAGCCCCCAGTGCCCACAAACCACCTCCCACTATACCCCAGTAGCCCCCAGTGCCCACAAACCTCTCTCCCAGTATACCCCAGTAGCCCCCAGTGCCCACAAACCTCCTCCCACTATACCCCAGTAGCCCCCAAACCCCATCCCAGTATACCCCAGTAGCCCCCAGTGCCCACAAAACCCCTCCCACTACACCCCAGTAGCCCCCAGTGCCCACAAACCCCCTCCCACTATACCCCAGTAGCCCCCAGTGCCCACAAACCCCCTCCCACTACACCCCAGTAGCCCCCAGTGCCCACAAACCCCCTCCCACTACACCCCAGTAGCCCACAAACCCCATCCCAGTATACCCCAGTAGCTCCAATTGCCCCCAAACCCCCTCCCAGCCCAAACCAGTCCAAACCAGTCCACCCCAGTCCAAACCAGTCCACCCCCAATCCCCACTAAACCCCCCAAAACCCCTCAAAATCCCCCCAAACCCCTTCAAACCCCTCCCAGCACCCCCCTGCCCCCTCCCACCCCAAACCAGTCCAAACCAGTCCACCCCAGTCCAAACCAGTCCACCCCCAATCCCCCCAAAACCCCCTCCCAACCCCCCAAAACCCCTCAAAATCCCCCCCAAACCCCTTCAAACCCCTCCCAGCACCCCCCCACCCCCTCCCACCCCAAACCAGTCCAAACCAGTACACCCCAGTCCACACCAGTCCACCCCCAATCCCCACAAAACCCCCTCCCAACCCCCCAAAACCCCCCCAAAACACCTCAAAATCCCCCCAAATCCCTCCCAGCACCCCCCCGCCCCCTCCCACCCCAAACCACTCCAAACCAGTACACCCCAGTCCAAACCAGTCCACCCCCAATCCCCACAAAACCCCCCCAAAACCCCTCAAAATCCCCCCAAACCCCTTCAAACCCCTCCCAGCACCGCCCCTACCCCCTCCCACCCCAAACCAGTCCAAACCAGTACACCCCAGTCCACACCAGTCCACCCCCAATCCCCACAAAACCCCCCTCACAACCCCCCAAAACCCCCCAAAACCCCTCAAAATCCCCCCTAAACCCCTTCAAACCCCTCCCAGCACCCCCTGCCCCCTCCCACCCCAAACCAGTCCAAACCAGTACACCCCAGTCCACACCAGTCCACCCCAATCCCCACAAAACCCCCTCACAACCCCCCCAAAACCCCTCAAAATCCCCCCCAAACCCCTCCCAGCACCCCCCAACCCCCTCCCACCCCAAACCAGTCCAAACCAGTCCACCCCAGTCCAAACCAGTCCACCCGCAATCCCCCCAAAACCCCCTCACAACCCCCCAAAACCCCCCCAAAACCCCTCAAAATCCCCCCAAACCCCTTCAAACCCCCCCCCAGCACCCCCCCCAACCCCCTCCCAGCCCAAACCAGTCCAAACCAGTACGCACAGTTGCGGGGGTCGGCGGCCAGCAGGCGGGCGCACAGGGCCCCCTCGCCCGCCGCCGCGCCCGCCGCCCGCCCCAGCACCCAGCCCCGGTGGTGCCAGGCCCCGTACGACTTGGCGTTCACCCCCAGGCAGCCCCCCACCAGCGCCAGCTCCGCCGCCGCCCTGCCGACGTCCCGCGCCCCCCCTATAGCGCCCCTATAGAGCCCCCGCGGGAGCCTATAGGGACCCCGCCGCCCCCCTACGGGGGCTCCTCCGCCCCTAAGTCGCCCCCTTCCACCCCCACATACCCCCCATCTCCCTCCCCCGGCTCCCCGGACCCTCTAGAGACCCTATAGAGATCCTATAGAGACCCTATAGAGACCCTATAGATACCCCATGCAACCCCACAGGGACCCCACTGCCACCCTATGGGGGCTCCTCCGCCCCTAAGTTGCCCCCCTCCACCCCCCCATACCCCCCATCTCCCTCCCCCGGCTCCCCAGACCCTATAGAGACCCTATAGAGATCCTATAGGACCCTATAGAGCCCCTATAGACACCCCATGCAACCCCACAGGGACCCCACTGCAACCCTACAAGGGCTCTTCCACTCCTAAATCGCCCCCCTCCACCCCCACATACCCCCCATCTCCCTCCCCCGGCTCCCCGGACCCTCTAGAGACCCTATAGAGATCCTATAGGACCCTATAGAGCCCCTATAGACACCCTATGCAACCCCACAAGGACCCCACCGCCACCCTACGGGGGCTCCGCCGCCCCTAAATCGCCCCCCTCCACCCCCACATACCCCCCATCTCCCTCCCCCGGCTCCCCGGACCCTCTAGAGACCCTATAGAGCCCCTATAGATACCCCATGCAAACCCACAGGGACTCCACTGCCGCCCTATGGGGGCTCCTCCGCCTCTAAATCGCCCCCCCCCACCCCCACATACCCCCCATCTCCTTCCCCCGGCTCCCCGGACCCTATAGAAATTCTCTGGGAGCCTATAGAGCCCCTATAGATACCCCATGCAACCCCACAGGGACCCCACCGCCACCCTACAAGGGCTCCGCCGCCCCTAAATCGCCCCCCTCCACACCCACATACCCCCCATCTCCCTCCCCTGGCTCCCCGGACCCTATAGAGACCCTATAGAGACCCTATAGAAACCCCATGCAACCCCACAGGGACCCCGCCGCCACCCTACAAGGGCTCCTCCGCCCCTAAATCGCCCCCCTCCACACCCACATACCCCCCATCTCCCTCCCCCGGCTCCCCGGACCCTCTAGAGACCCTATAGAGCCCCTATAGATACCCCATGCAACCCCACAGGGACCCCACTGCCACCCTACAAGGGCTCCTCCACTCCTAAATCGCCCCCCTCCACCCCCACATACCCCCCATCTCCCTCCCCCGGCTCCCCAGACCCTCTAGAGACCCTATAGAGACCCTATAGAGACCCCATGCAACCCCACAGGGACCCCACCGCCGCCCTACGGGGGCTCCGCCGCCCCTAAATCGCCCCCCTCCACCCCCACATACCCCCCATCTCCCTCCCCCGGCTCCCCGGACCCTATAGAGACCCTATAGAGCCCCTATAGAAACCCCATGCAACCCCACAGAGACCCCGCCGCCCCCCTACGGGGGCTCCTCCGCCCCTAAATCGCCCCCCTCCACCCCCACATACCCCCCATCTCCCTCCCCCGGCTCCCCGGACCCTCTAGAGACCCTATAGCGCCCCTATAGATACCCCATGCAACCCCACAGGGACCCCACCGCCACCCTACAAGGGCTCCTCCGCCCCTAAATCGCCCCCCTCCACCCCCATATACTCCCCATCTCCTTCCCCCGGCTCCCCGGACCCTATAGAAATTCTCTGGGACCCTATAGAGCCCCTATAGATACCCCATGCAACCCCACAGAGACCCCACTGCCACCCTATGGGGGCTCCTCCGCCCCTAAATCGCCCCCCTCCACCCCCACATACCCCCCATCTCCCTCCCCCGGCTCCCCGGACCCTACAGAGCCCCTATAGAAACCCCATGCAACCCCACAGGGACCCCGCCGCCGCCCTACGGGGGCTCCTCCGCCCCTAAATCGCCCCCCTCCACCCCCCCATACCCAATTCCTCCCTTTCCCCCCTCCTCCTCACCCAGAGGAACCCCCTAGAGCCCTATAGAGACCCTACGCACCACTGTAGGTAGCCCCCCCAGACCCCCTATAGCCCTTCTGTAGGGGCTCTGCGGCCTCCCCGACCCCCCCAGGTGCCCCCCAAACCCATCGCTGCCCCCCAACTCCCCCCTTCTCCCCCAGAGGGACCCCGTAGACCCCTAGAGGGACCCCCTGGACCCCTATAGGGACCCCCTGGACCCCTAGAGGGACCCCCCAGACACCCTATAGCCCTTCTATAGGGGCTCTGTGGCCTCCCAGACCCCCCCCCACCCTGGGCCCCATGTCCCCCCCGCCGGGGAGCGCGTGGAGGGCTGCCGCAGCCCCCCATAGGGGTCTATAGGGGGAAGTGGGGCGTCTATAGGGAAGCAGGGGGTGTGCTTAGGGGGAAGAGGGCTGTCTATAAGGGAAAGGGGTGCCTATATGGGACAAAGGGGTGTCTACAGGGTACGCGGGGGTGTCCATACGTGACAAGACGGTGTCTATATGGCACAGAGGGGGTGTCTATAGGGCAGAAGAAGGTGTCTATACAGAACAAGGGGGGTGTCTATAGGGAAAAGGGGCTGCCTATAGAAAACCAAGGGTTGTCTATAGGGGATACAGGGGTGTCTAGAAGGGGAAGGCGGTGCCTATAGGGTAAAGCGGGGTGTCTACAGGGGACGCGGGGGCGTCTATAGGAGAAGGGGGTGTCTGTATGGTACCAGGGGGTGTCTATAGGAGGAAGTGGGGTGTCCATAGGGGAAGGGGGGGTGTATAGGGGACGTGGGGGCGTGCATAAGGGAGGTTGGGGTGTCTATAGGGGAAGCGGGGGTGTCTATGGGGTACAGGAGGATGTGTATATGGTACAGGGGGGTGTGTATAGCGTATGGGGGGTGTGGATGGGGTACAGGGGGGTGTCTATAGGGTACAGGGGGGTGTCTATGGCGTACAGGGGGGTGTCTATAGGGGACAGGGGGGTGTGTACGGGGTACAGGGGGGTGTACGGGGTACAGGGGGGTGTCTATAGGGTACAGGGGGGTGTCTATGGCGTACAGGGGGGTGTCTATAGGGGACAGGGGGGTGTGTACGGGGGACAGGGGGGTGTACGGGGTACAGGGGGGTGTCTATAGGGTACAGGGGGGTGTCTATAGGGGACAGGGGGGTGTGTACGGGGGACAGGGGGGTGTATGGGGTACAGGGGGGTGTCTATAGGGTACGGGGGGTGTCTATGGTGTGTGGGTGTGGGGGGGTACGCACCAGCCGGGGGGGGGCCGGGCCAGGGCCTCGCGCCGCACGTTCCAGAGGGTGCCCACGTCCGGGTTGGCGGCCAGCACGGCCGCCGTCAGCGCCAGCGCCTCGCCGTCCAGCCGCCCCCGCCGCCGCTGCGGGGGCACCGGGGGGCACCGGGGTCAGGGGGCGCCCGGGGGGAGCGAGGGGTCGGGGGGGCGCGGGGGGAGGGCCAAGGCACAGGGGTCGCGGGGAGGGGCAAGGGGTCGCGGGGAGGGTCAAGGGTCGCGGGGAGGGTCATGAAGGGTCGAGGGTCATGAAGGGTCAAGGGGTCATGGGGAGGGTCACGAAGGGTCAAGGGGTCGCGGGGAGGGTCAGGGGTCACGGGGAGGGTCAAGGGGTCGCGGGGAGGGTCGCGAAGGGTCAAGGGGTCACAGGAAGGGTCATGAAGGGTCGAGGGTCATGAAGGGTCAAGGGGTCATGGGGAGGGTCAAGGGTCACAGGGAGGGTCGCGAAGGGTCAAGGGGTCGCGGGGAGGGTCAAGGGGTCACGGGGAGGGTCATGAAGGGTCAAGGGGTCGCGGGGAGGGTCAAGGGGTCATGGGGAGGGTCAAGGGGTCACGGGGAGGGTCATGAAGGGTCAAGGGGTCGTGGGGAGGGTCAAGGGGTCACGGGGAGGGTCAAGGGGTCACGGGGAGGGTCATGAAGGGTCAAGGGGTCACGGGGAGGGTCAAGGGTCACAGGGAGGGTCATGAAGGGTCAAGGGGTCGTGGGGAGGGTCAAGGGTCACAGGGAGGGTCGTGAAGGGTCAAGGGGTCGTGGGGAGGGTCAAGGGGTCGCGGGGAGGGTCACGAAAGGTCAAGGGTCACGGGGAGGGTCAAGGGTCACGGGGAGGGTCATGAAGGGTCAAGGGGTCGCGGGGAGGGTCAAGGGTCACGGGGAGGGTCATGAAGGGTCAAGGGGTCACGGGGAGGGTCAAGGGGTCGCGGGGAGGGTCATGAAGGGTCAAGGGGTCACAGGGAGGGTCAAGGGTCACAGGGAGGGTCATGAAGGGTCAAGGGGTCGCAGGGAGGGTCAAGGGTCGCGGGGAGGGTCATGCAGGGTCAAGGGGTCGTGGGGAGGGTCAAGGGGTCACGGGGAGGGTCACGAAGGGTCAAGGGTCACAGGGAGGGTCAAGGGTCACAGGGAGGGTCATGAAGGGTCAAGGGGTCGTGGGGAGGGTCAAGGGTCATGGGGAGGGTCACGAAAGGTCAAGGGTCACGGGGAGGGCGAAGGGTCAAGGGGTCGCGAAGGGTCGCGGGGTCGCGGGGTCACCTTCTCCAAGATGGCGGCCATGGCGGTGCGGTAGAGGCGGAGCTTCTCCTCGCGCTCGCGGCGGCGGGCGGCGGCCTGCGCCTCCGAGGGGCGGAGCTTGAGGCGGCCGTGCTGCAAGGCAGCGTGGGATACTGGGGGCGCTGGGGGGCGCTGGGGCATCATGGGATACTGGGGGGAACTGGGGGATACTGGGGGGCACTGGGGCATCATGGGATACTGGGGGGAACTGGGCGATACTGGGGGGCACTGGGGGGAACTGGGGGATAGTGGGGGATACTGGGGGGCACTAGGGCATCATGGGATACTGGGGGGCACTGGGCGATACTGGGGGGCACTGGGGCATCATGGGATACTGGGGGGAACTGGGGGATACTGGGGGGCACTGGGGGGAACTGGGGGGCACTGGGCGATACTGGGGGGCACTGGGGCATCATGGGATACTGGGGGGCACTGGGCGATACTGGGGGGCACTGGGGCATCATGGGATACTGGGGGGAACTGGGGGATACTGGGGGGCACTGGGGGGAACTGGGGGGCACTGGGCGATACTGGGGGGCACTGGGGCATCATGGGATACTGGGGGGAACTGGGGGATACTGGGGGGCACTGGGGGGAACTGGGGGATACTGGGGGGCACTGGGAGATACTGGGGGGCACTGGGGCATCATGGGATACTGGGGGGCACTGGGCGATACTGGGGGGCACTGGGGGATACTGGGGGATAGTGGGGGATACTGGGGGGCACTAGGGCATCATGGGATTCTGGGGGGGGCCGAAGGGCCCCAGGGCATTGTGGGATGCCGGGGGTCTGCAGCGGAGCCCCAGAGCATCACGGGACAGTGTGGGGGGGGTCACGGCGGGGGGGGGGGAGGGGGGAACTAGCGCCCGCCGCGGGGGACGGTGGGATCGGGGAGGTCTCACCATGGCGGCTCGCCGGGGGGGTCCAGCACCTGCGGGGGACAGAGAGTGAGCGGGGCCCAGGCGTCCGGCTCGGGCAGGAGGGGCCCAGGCGTCCGGGTTTTGGGGGGGGGGGGGGAGAGCCAAGCCGAGACCATAGAGACGGGGGTCCTCCCGCCGGCACAGAGCGGCCCTGCTTAAGGCCTCCCCCCCCTTCCCACTTCCGCCTTAAAGGAGAAACGGGGATAAATAATGAACGAAGGGAAATAACGGCGCTTTACCGGAGCCGGACACCTGGGTCCCTGGCGGGGCGGGGCGGCGCGGGGGATGATGGGATAGAGGCGGGGCCTAGCGGAGGGGGGCGGGGACGGCGCGCGGCACGCCGGGATACACCGAGGCGGCTCTACGGAAGCCGCCAGCGGCCGCCAAGCCCTATTTCCGCCTCCTCCGCGCGGGGCACGCCGGGATACATACCCCCCTACAGTTCCCTGCGCTGCGGCGCGCGGGGCACGCCGGGATACACCGAGGCGGCTCTACGGAAGCCGCCAGCGGCCGCCAAGCCCTGTTCCCGCCTCCTCCGCGCGGGGCACGCCGGGATATAACCCCCTCCCGGGCCGCGGCGCGCGGGGCGTGTCGGGATACAGCGTGGCGCCTCCACACGCCGCCATGGGTGTGCGGCGCCGCGGAGGCTCCGCGCCGGCACCGGGACCGGTTCCCGGGGCTGAACCGGCACCGACACCGGTACCGGCACCGAGGCTGGACCCCGGCACCGCCGCTTATTTCCGCCGGGCCCTGGAGACGCTGCAGGAGGGGCTGAGCCCGGAGGAGCTGGGTGAGGGGCGGTGGGGAGGGCGGGGGGGGAGGTGAGGGGTTTTGGGGGGGGTTTCTGACAGGATTTGTGGGCTTTTTGAGGGAAATTGGGGTTTTTCTGAGAGGATTTGGGGGTTGCGAAGACCCCTGGGGGGGATTTGGTGGGTTTTCTGACAGGATTTGTAATTTTTTGAGGGGATTTGGGGGTTGCGAAGACCCCTGGGGGGATTTGGCAGGTTTTCTGACAGGATTTGTGATTTTTTGAGGGGATTTGGGGGTTGTGAAGACCCCTGGGGGAGGGATTTGGTGGGTTTTCTGACAGGATTTGTGATTTTTTGAGGGGATTTGGGGGTTGTGAAGACCCCTGGGGGGGGATTTGGCGGGTTTTCTGACAGGATTTGTGATTTTTTTGAGGGAGTTTATGGGTTTTCTGAGAGGATTTGGGGGTTGTGAAGACCCATGGTGGGTTTGGTGGGGTTTTCTGACAGGATTTGTGTGTTTTCTGAGAGGACTTGGGGGTTGTGAAGACCCCTGGGGGGGATTTGGCGGGTTTTCTGACAGGATTTGTAATTTTTTGAGGGGATTTGGGGGTTGCGAAGACCCCTGGGGGGATTTGGTGGGTTTTCTGACAGGATTTGTGATTTTTTTGAGGGGGATTTGGGGGTTGTGAAGACCCCTGGGGGGGATTTGGCAGGTTTTCTGACAGGATTTGTGATTTTTTTGAGGGGATTTGTGTGTTTTCTGAGAGGATTTGGGGGTTGTGAAGACCCCTGGGGGGGATTTGGCAGGTTTTCTGACAGGATTTGTGTGTTTTCTGAGAGGATTTGGGGGTTGTGAAGACCCCTGGGGGGGATTTGGCAGGTTTTCTGACAGGATTTGTGATTTTTTGAGGGGATTTGGGGGTTGTGAAGACCCCTGGGGGGATTTGGCGGGTTTTCTGACAGGATTTGTGATTTTTTGAGGGGATTTGGGGGTTGTGAAGACCCCTGGGGGGGATTTGGTGGGTTTTCTGACAGGATTTGTGATTTTTTTGAGGGAGTTTATGGGTTTTCTGAGAGGATTTGGGGGTTGTGAAGACCCATGGTGGGTTTGGTGGGGTTTTCTGACAGGATTTGTGTGTTTTCTGAGAGGATTTGGGGGTTGTGAAGACCCCTGGGGGGGATTTGGCGGGTTTTCTGACAGGATTTGTAATTTTTTGAGGGGATTTGGGGGTTGCGAAGACCCCTGGGGGGATTTGGTGGGTTTTCTGACAGGATTTGTGATTTTTTTGAGGGGGATTTGGGGGTTGTGAAGACCCCTGGGGGGGATTTGGCAGGTTTTCTGACAGGATTTGTGATTTTTTTGAGGGGATTTGTGTGTTTTCTGAGAGGATTTGGGGGTTGTGAAGACCCCTGGGGGGGATTTGGCAAGTTTTCTGAGAGGATTTGTGTGTTTTCTGAGAGGATTTGTGTGTTTTCTGAGAGGATTTGGGGGTTGTGAAGACCCCTGGGGGGGATTTGGCAAGTTTTCTGACAGGATTTGTGTGTTTTCTGAGAGGATTTGGGGGTTGTGAAGACCCCTGGGGGGGATTTGGCAGGTTTTCTGACAGGATTTGTGTGTTTTCTGAGAGGATTTGGGGGTTGTGAAGACCCCTGGGGGGGATTTGGTGGGTTTTCTGACAGGATTGGTGATTTTTTGAGGGGATTTGGGGGTTGTGAAGACCCCTGGGGGGGGATTTGGTGGGTTTTCTGACAGGATTTGTGATTTTTTGAGGGGATTTGGGGGTTGTGAAGACCCCTGGGGGGGATTTGGTGGGTTTTCTGACAGGATTTGTGATTTTTTGAGGGGATTTATGGGTTTTCTGGCAGGATTTGGGTGTTGCCAGGAACTCTGGAGAGCTATAGGGGCTCGTGGGGGGGGGGGGGGGGCTGAGAGGTCTTAGGCAGTTTTGAGGGAATTTGGGGGTTAGAGGGGACCTGGGGGGATTTGGGTGGTTTCTGAGAGGATTTGGGGAGATTTTTTACCTTAATCTCATGCTACTTTCTCACAATTTGGGCTGTTTTATCTGAATTTTGTCTGTCTTTGCGTTGGCTCTCTCTTTCCCCAGAGCTTTTCGCCCCCAACGTGCTGGCAGAAGCGGCGGCGGCCGGACCGGCGGCGGCCGCCCTCGATCCGGCGGCTTCGCGGGTGCTGCAGAGCCTCCTGCCCCGGGCCCCCGCCGGGGTGCTGGGCCGGGTGCTGGGCGCCCTGGCCGAGGGGGGTCTGGGGGGGCCGGCGGGGCACCCGCTGGGCGCTCGAGTGCTCGAGGCCGCCCTGGCCGGGGTGGCCGCAGCCGGCGCTGAGGCCTCGGGGCAATTAGAGGTGCCCCAGGAACAAGTGGAGATGCCCCAGGGGCAATTAGAGGTGGCTGAGGGGCAATTAGAGGCCCCGGGGCAGCTGGTGGTCGCCGTGGGGCAGCTCGTGGACGCCGTGGGGGGCGATTTGGTGGCCTTCGCCCGGCACCCGGCTGGCAGCTTCGTGGTGCGGGCGCTGCTGCGGGCCCTGGGGGCAGGTAAGGCCTGGGGGGGGGGGGCCAATTGGGGTTTTGGGGGCAGTTGGAGGGGTCAGAGGGGCAATTTTGGGGTTTTTGAGGTCCCCAAGGGGGGGGGAAATTGGGTCTTCTAGTGAGCAATGGGGAGGCAAGGGGGCAATTAGGGGTTTCTAGGGGGCAGTTAGGGTGCTTGGGGGGGCAGTTGGTGAATGATGGTGTAATTGGGGGTGCTGGAGGGTATTGGGGGTGGAGGGGCAACTAGGGGGCAACTGGGGGTGGGAAGAGGCAATTGGGGGCTTGTGGGGGCAATTAGGGGGTCCAGACCCAATTAGGAGGCAGTTGGGGGGCAATTAGGGGGTCCAAAGCTAATAAGGGGGCAATTGGGGGGGGTCCTGGAGGTGAATTGGGAGCTTGGGGGGGGGATTAGGGGGTCCAGGGCCAATTGGGGGTGGGAAAGGAGCAATTAAGGGGGCTGGGGTGTGATTAAGGGGGTTGGGGAGCTACTTAAGGATTGGGTGTAATCAAGGGGGGATAATTAAATGTAATTAATGGCAATGGGATAATTGGGGGGTAATTATTTCTGTGCTCACAACTGTTTTTTTGCCCCCCCCCCGCCAGGAGCCCCACAGTTGCCCCAAGGGGTGGGGCTGAAGGACAAAGGGGCGGAGCCAGCAGCTGAGGGGGTGGGGCTAAAGGCTGAGGGGGCGGGGCCTCCCCCTGCCTTCCTGCCCCTGCTGGGGCAGTTGGCGGCGGCCTTCGAGGACAAGCTGCCTGGTGAGTGGCCTTGAATGCCCCCGGGGGGGTAAATACCCCCCCTTAACTGCCCCCCCAGGGGTTAACTGCCCCCTTAAGGGGGTAAATACCCCACTTATTTGCTCCCCAAGTGCCTGTATTTGCCCTGGCCCCCCCCCCCAGTTGCTCCCTCATCCCCTTTATTTGCCCCAAGCCCCCAATTTGCCCCTCCCAACCCCCCTTTTGCCCTTGAGCTCCTAATTACCCCTAAACCCTGTATTTACCTCCCTAGCTCCTATATTTGCCCCCCATTTGTGCCCTAATTACCCTCCCAGCCCCTAATTGCCCCCCAGTCTTTGCCTCCCAGCCCAATTTATCTCTCCTAGTTGCCCCCCAGCCTCTGTATTTGCCCTCTAGGTATCGCACTTGCCCCTTACCCCATTTATCTCCCTTAATTGCCCCCCAAAACTGTATTTGCCCCCTTACCCCCCCAATTGCCTCCCAACTGCTCATTATTCCCCCCCCCAGCCCTTATATCTGCCCCCGACCACCCCGTTTTCACCTGTATTTGCCCCCTACCTCCCAAGGGTATTCGGGGGGGGCAATTATTTGCCCCCTCTAGCCCCTGTATTTGACCTGCCACCCCATTACCCCCCATAATTGCCCCCCAGCCCCCATATTTGCCCCAACCCCCCATTACCCACCTAACTCTGCCCCCAACCCCCCCTTATTGCTCCTCAACCCCCATTTATTCCCCCCACCCCAGCCCCTAACTGCCCCCTTTCCACCCCCAGCGCTGCTCTCGCCGGCGCCCGCCAGCCTCTGCCTGCAGGTGGCGCTGGAGGTGCTGCACCGCAGCCAATCGCCCGCCTGCGCCCGCCTCTGCGCTGCCCTCATTGGCTGCCTGGCCCCACCTGGCTCCGCCCCCTGCCACAGGTGTGTTTCCCCTCTGAGGGGCGGGGTCTTGCTGACAGCTGCCTCCTGATTGGCTGCTGGCTCCTCTCATTACCTGACGTGCCCCCACCCCCCCCATCCTGGGCTGGTTTCTGATTGGCTGATGGACCCCTAGTGGCACTTCCTGATTGGCCAGTTGGGTGCGGGGGGGGGGGGGGGGGCGTGTCCTTTTCTGTAGAGCCAGATCCTGATTGGCTCATCCCCATGAGCCAGTTCTCCATTGGCTGCAGAGGTTCCCAGGGCTGCTTTGTGATTGGCTGGCTGTCCCAAACGCTCCTTCCTGATTGGCCAGCGACTTGCAAGGCTGCTCTCTATTGGTTGGGGGGGGTGCTTAGGGCTGCTTCCTGATCGGTCAACAGACCTGAGCACCTCTTTCTGATTGGCCCCCTGGCCAGAAGGCTGCTCCCAATTGGCTGGGGGCTCTTGAGGGTGCTTCCTGATTGGTTAGCAGTCTGAAGTGCCATTGCCTGATTGGCTAGCTGGCTGCGCAGCCATTGCCTGATTGCCTGGGAGCTCTTTCAAGCTGCTTTCTGATTGGTTATCTGTTCTTACTGCTCTGTGCTGATTGGCTGACTGGCCTTGGGGCTCTTCTCAATTGGCTGAGAGATCCCTAGGTATGGTTCCTGATTGGCTGGCCATCCCTGCTGCTTCTTCCTAATTGGCTGGCTGGCCGTGAGGCCATTGCATAGCGAGTTCTCTACAGCTGAGTCCTGATTAGTTAGTCAACCCTGGTAGTGCTTCCTATTGGCTGGGGATTCCTGGGGGCTGGTTCCTGATTGGCTGGGAGTCACAGATGCCCTTTCATGATTGGTTGGCCAGCTGTGGGGCTGTTTGTCATTGCGCAGATGTTCCCCAGAGCTGAGCGCTGATTGGTCAGATAGCCCTGCGCCCTCACCCTGTTGGCTGGGGGCTCCCTGGGGCTAACTCCTGATTGGCCAGGAGCCCCAAACGCCCCTTCCTGATTGGCTGGACAGCCATGGGCCCAACCCCCATTGGCTGGGGCATCTGCGGGGCTGCTCCCTGATTGGCTAGGACTCCTTTTTCTGATTGGCCACTGCCCCCAGGCCCCTGGTGGAGGCGCTGCAGGACCCCGAGCGGAGCCGCCTGGCGGAGGCGGCCATGACGGTGGCGGGACCCCGGGTGCTGCGGCGCCTGTACCGGGAGCACCTGCGGGGCCGCCTCCGGGACCTGGCCCGGCACCGCGTGGCCAATCACGGGCTCCAGCGCCTCCTCGACCACGCCCCTGCCAATGTGGTAGGCGGGGCTTTGGAGCAGGGGGCGGGGTTACAGAGGGGCAGGGCTTGGGAGGGGGAAAGGGCATGGGGAAGCCTGAAGGGGGCTGTGGGGTGGGGTGTTCCGGGGGAGGGGTTTGCAGAGGTGGGGCCTCTTGGGGGTGGGGCCTGGGACTGAGGGGTGATGGGTGGGGCTAATGGGGTGGGTGGAGCCTCTATGGGGTGGGGCCTAGAGTGGGTGGGTCTATCAGGGTGGGTGGGGTTGATGGAGAGGGTGGGGCTGGCTGGTGAGTGAAGGGTCTTTCAGGGAGGGGTTTGTGGGGGTGGGGCTTAGGGGGGTGGGGCTTCCTGGGGGCAGGGCCCTGTGTCCTGCAGGCATGGGTGGGGCCGAAGGGGGGAGGTGGGGCTAAAGGGGAAGGGGGTGGGGCCTCACCAGGGGGCTAGGTTTGGGGGGGGGCACAAGGGGGGGAGTGGGGCCAGGAGGAGGCATGGCTTGGATGGAGGTGGGCGGGCCTTAGCAGAGGAGGGGTGTGGCTAAGCCTAGCCCCGCCTCCATCTCCCAGGTGGGGGAAGCGCTGGCGGAGCTGGGCCCGGCCCTGGCGGAGCCGCTGGCCCAGGGCCACCCCGGGGTGCTCACGGCCCTGGCGGGCGCCTGCCGCCGCCACAGCGCCCACCAGCAGGAGGCGCTGCGTCACCTCTTCCAGGTAGGCACCGCCTCTGTGTCCCTAAGCCCCGCCCCTTTTGCCAGGCTCCACCCCCTTTTCTAGGTTCGGCCTTCAGGCCAGTGGCAGCACCCCCATTGGCCGGCTCAGCCCTCTCGAGGGCCCTGATTGGGCGGACAGGCTCGTGACCTGCTGGCTGTTGGCCTCCACAAGCCCCTCCCCCTGACCTTAGGCCCCACCCCCTCTGCGAAGGCCACACCCCCTTTAGTCCAGGCCCCTCGGGGGTCTGCTATTGGCTGCGGCAGGCCCTTGGGGCTCGCTATTGGAGGAGAAGAAACCTGTGCCAACAGGCTCCGCCCCCTTTAGGAATGCCATGGCCCCCTGCTGGTAAGCCACGCCCCCCACAGGCCCCTCCCCTTCAGCAAAGCCCCTCTTAGCACAGAGGTTATTCACCCACCCCCCCCCCGATTTGTGCTGGGGTCCTGCCCCTGGGTTGAGGCCCCGCCCCTGAAGTGAGGCCCTGCCCCCTGTCTAAGCCCCACCCCCTTTCTTCTTGTCAGGCCTTCGAGTGCTGGGAGCCACCCGGGCGCCGCCGGGCCTGCGTGGGCCTGCTGGCGGGGCTCCGCCCCTTCGGGGGTGGGGCCTCGGTTGATGAGGGGGCGGAGCCACAGGTGAGGGGAGTGGGGTTTTGCGGGCAGGGGGCGGGGCCTCCCTTCCACCCTCTGCCTGGTGTTGCCACCCCCTCCCCCAATCTGCTCCTCCCACCCCCCCCCGATTTGCCCCTTTTGACCCCGATTTGCCCCCAGACCCCCCAAATTTGCCCACTTCGCCTGCAAATTTGCCCCCAAATCTCCCAAATTTACCCTGACCCCCGTTTCACTCCCCCCAAAGCCCTTATTTGCCCCAACCCCCCAATTTCGTCCCTCAAGTTTGCTCCCCTGCTTTTCTAATTACCCCTGTGGCCCCCCCGTTGTCCCCCAACTCTCTTATTCGCTCCTTTTAGCCCCCTTAATTGCCCCACAAACTTCTTATTCACCCCCAGTGCCCCTAATTACCCGTTAGCCTCCCTGATTACCCCCTCACCCCCCCCAATTGCCCCCCAATTCTCCTACTTACCCCACCAACCTCTTTAATTGCTTCCCTGGACCCCCGCTTACCCCAATTGCTCCCTCCCTTCTCCCCTTTTTGCACCCGTACCCACTTCCAGCTCCTCCAAAAGGGCTTTTGGGGGTATCAAGGGCCCTCTCTACACCCCCAAGTGCCCCCCACCCCACTTTTTGCCCTGCCACAGGCCTCGCTGGACACCGTCACCCTCCAGGGTTCTCTCCTGCTGCAGCACCTGCTGCATTTCGAGGACCCGGGGCCCGTTTTGGGGGGGCTGGAGGCGCTGCCCCCACCGGCGCTGGCCGCCCTGGCCTGCAGCCCCCCCGGCAGCCACGTCTGGGACGCCCTCCTCGCCTCCCCCACTGTCCCCGCCCGGCCCCGGCGCCGCCTCCTGCGCAAACTTAAGGTGAGACCTGCTTTCGGGGCTCAATCGCATCATTCTGGGTGGTTTCAGATCTAAATTCCCCCTTTTGGGGCAGTTTCAGGCCAGATATCGCATTTGGGGCGGTTTCGAGAGCTGCCATGATGGCATTCCCCGGCAGTTTCAAGACCCCCCCCCATTGAAGATTGGTGGAGGAGTGGGTTTTTGATGTCAACTCCCACTCACGCGATGCCAGTTTCTGCTTTGGCTCTACTCTCTCATCTATGATGTCACTTCCTGCATTAACTCCGCCCCCCATAGGGTCACTTTGTGTCACTGGCATGCCACCGCAACGGCAGCCGGGTGCTGGACGCCATCTGGGCAGCTTCCGCTGCCCCCGCCCGCGCCGCTATCGCCACCGAGCTGGGTGAGTCACGGGGACACGGGAGGGACCCAGGCGTCCGGGAGCACCCCGCCACTGACGCCATATTCCCTCCCGCAGTGGCCCAGCGGGAGGCACTGCAGCGCGACCCCCACGGCCGCGGCGTCGCCCGGGCCCTGGCCCTCGACCTCTTCGCCCGCCGCCGCTGCGACTGGGAGCGGCTCCAGGCCGCCCCCGCCCGCCGCCGGGCCCTGCTGGGAGCCATCTTGGAGGACTGACTCCTCCCCCCCGCCCTCGAGGAGAAGCAGAGACAGTCGGCACGGGGGGCGGAGAGGCGTCCCGGCTCACCTTGGCGCCCTCCTGGAGGACCGCGGGCCATAGAGACCAGAGAACGAGCGGCGCCAGTGGCTTTGTGGCCACCCGCTGGAGGACTGATGCTATCATAGAGCTGGAGAACGTAAAGACAGAGTGGCACATGCACTACGATGTGCTGCCAGAGGACTGTTGCTGTGGAGTACCATAAAGGCCAAAGATCAAAGGCTGGAGAGTCACCTCCGCCCTTGCTGGAGGAGTGATGCCACAGAGCATCATAGAGACGTGACACAGGAGAGCAGAATGTCGCTGTGGGTCTGCTTGGAGGACTGATTCAGAGAACCATAGAGACTGGGGATGGAGGAGCAGAGAGTTGCTGGGAGCAGCTGATCTTAGCAGCTGTTGGAGGAGTGCCACAGAGATGCTGGAGGACTGTGGAGTAGAAAGTCACCCTGGCTGCATGGTCCTCCTGTGCTCT
This sequence comes from Struthio camelus, assembly GCF_040807025.1. Classification (NCBI taxonomy): domain Eukaryota; kingdom Metazoa; phylum Chordata; class Aves; order Struthioniformes; family Struthionidae; genus Struthio; species Struthio camelus. Next base: position 691,127 of record NC_090970.1, read on the forward strand.
GGAGGACTGCCATAGAGACCTTGGAGGACTGAGGAGCAGAAAGCGCCTTTTGCTTGCAGAGCTATTAACTGTTAGAAAACTACCATAGATATGTCAGCTGATGTATAGACAGGCTGTAATGTGGCTCAAACCATAGAGAGTCTGAAGAAAACTCTGCTCCTGGAGGACTCACTGGCCTACCATAGAGCTACCTGCTGCCTAGACACACCAAATGACTGGAGGATCTCTTCCAGCTCCTCCCACCATAGTGGGGCTGAGGGCCGCTCTGCTCCTTCTTTGCTCTCTCTTGACTGCTCTGGGGGGGCAGCTCACCACAGAGACCTCGGAAGACTGCTGGCCAGAATGACCTGTGTGCTAGAACTGCTGGAGGACTGAATGCCAGAGAGGACAGCAGCAAAGCCTTTCCTGATGTGAGAACCGTAGAGTCTTTGGGCAAAGCCCTCTTAGGAGGAGGGCGGGTGACAGACAACACTCTGGTTACTCTTACCCAATTCTTGTCTGCTCTCACCTGCTCCCTATAGATACTTTTGCATAAATTGCTGGGTTTTTTTAATGTTTCCTCCCGTTTTCACCACAAGGGGGAGGATCCTGTCCCCCTTGGCCCCTCCCCCTTCCCATAATGCTTTCAGTGCCCCCCATGCCCTCCCCCTACTATTTTGGCGCAGCAATGAGTCCTCCGAGCTCCAGGATTGGCGTTCGCTGGCTGTTCAGGTTTTTATTAGAGCCAATGAGGAAGAAGGGGGTGGAGCCAGGGGCTGGGGGCGGGGCTCAGTGGCTGCAGGTGACCTGAGGGGCCTGAGGACCATCGAGGAGGCGGCGGAGGGCAGCGGAGAGGCTCAGCAGGCTCTGCCCCACGGCGCGCGTCAGTGCCGACAGGACCCGCAGCAGCTCCCTAGGGGGCAGGAGGGGCTCAGGCCTGCCCTACAGGACCCCCAGTTGTCCTCACTGTGGGGCAGGAGGAGACACCTCAGCTGCCCCAGCTCCACCTCAACCCCCCCTCCCCCCGAAGGCCTTATGTGACGGGAACTGGCTCTATGGGGCAGAAGTCAAGCCTATGGGGCAGCACAAGCTTCTAAGGGGTAAGACCTTTCTCCACTCCCATCTCAAGCCCTGTGGGGAGTGGGGCAGGAAAACCCTCTGTGGGGCAAGACCTTTCTCCACCTGCATCCCTATGGGGAGAAGAACCAATGGGACCAACCCCACCGCCAACAGGGTTCCCTGTGGGGCAGACACTGACCCAATGGGGCACAAACAGCCTCCATAGGGTAGGAGAACCCTCTGTGGGACAAGACCTTTCTCCGCCCCACCTCGATCCCCATGGGGAGAGGAACCAACGGGACCAACCCCACCGCCAACAGGGCTCCCCGTGGGGCAGAAACTGACCCTATGGGGCAGAAATGGACTCCATAGGGTAGGCGACACCTCTATGGGGCAAGACCTTTCTCCGCCCCACCTCGATCCCCATGGGGAGAAGAACCAACGGGACCAACCCCACCGCCAACGGGGCTCCCCATGGGGCAGATGCCAACCCTATGGGGCACAAACGGACTCCATAGGGTAGGCGACACCTCTATGGGGCAAGACCTTTCTCCACCCCCACCTCGATCCCCATGGGGAGAAGAACCAACGGGACCAACCCCACCGCCAACAGGGTTCCCTGTGGGGCAGACACTGACCCAATGGGGCACAAACAGCCTCCATAGGGTAGGAGAACCCTCTGTGGGACAAGACCTTTCTCCGCCCCACCTCGATTCCCACGGGGAGAGGAACCAACGGGACCAACCCCACCGCCAACAGGGCTCCCCGTGGGGCAGAAACTGACCCTATGGGGCAGAAATGGACTCCATAGGGTAGGCGACACCTCTATGGGGCAAGACCTTTCTCCGCCCCACCTTGATCCCCATGGGGAGAAGAACCAACGGGACCAACCCCACCGCCAACGGGGCTCCCCATGGGGCAGACGCCAACCCTATGGGGCACAAACGGACTCCATAGGGTAGGCGACACCTCTATGGGGCAAGACCTTTCTCCACCCCCACCTCGATCCCCATGGGGAGAAGAACCAACGGGACCAACCCCACCGCCAACGGGGCTCCCCGTGGGGCAGGACACCCCCCCACCCCCACATACCGCAGGACCCTATCGGGGCCCAGGCCCCCCAGGTCACAGCGGAGGCCCCGCACGGCCGCCGTCACCCGCAGTTGCCCCACCAGGTCCCGGGGACTCGTCTTGGACAGGGCCACCGTCACCCTGGCCACCTCCTCCCCCCGGCGGGACCCCGGCGTCCGGGGCAGCTCCGGCTCCCAGCGCGCCCCAAACAACCCGGTCTAGGTTGGCGGGGGGAAAAAGAGGGGGGACATTAGGGGGGGTCTTGGAGGGGTTGTGGGGGGCAATAGAGAGCTGCTGGGGGGATCTGGGGGTCCCAGGGGGGCAATGGGGAGGGTGTCGGGGGGGGTCATGGGGTGTTGGTGGGAGATAATGGAAGTAACTGAGGTGATGGGGGAGGTCACTGGGGGATACTGGGGATATTTGGGGGCCAACAGAGCATTTTGGTGGGTGTTTGGGGGGGGGTCCCAGCTCTATTTTGGGGTTCCTGGGAAGAATTTGGGGATGTTGGGAGGTTTTTAGGGGTCCACAGGAGATATTTGGGGGTCCTCTGGGGGGGTATTTGGGGGGGTGGGTATTTTGGGGTTCCCCAAGCAGGTAATTTGGGGTTCCTGAGGGGTATTTGGGGGTCCCCAGGAGTATTTTGGTGTTCCTAGGGAGTATTTAGGGGCTCTAGAGGGTATTTTGGGGGCCCTGGGGGTATTTGGGGGTGTTGGGGAATTTTGGAGTCCCCATGGTATTGGGGGGGGGGGTTCTGGGGAATATTTTGGGGTCCTAGGGTGTATTTGGGGGCTCTGGGGGGTGTTTGGGGGTCCCCAAGGAGTATTTTGGTGTCCTATGAGGCATTTGGGGCCTCTAGAGGGTGTTTGGGAGTCTCCGAGGAGTGTTTTCGGGTCCCAGGGGGTATTTGGAGGCTCTGGGGGGGGTGTTTGCGGGGTCCCTGAGGGCATTTGGGGGCTCTGGGGGGGTGTTGGGGGTCCCCAAGGGGTATTTGGGGGTCCTAGGGGGCATTTGGGGGCTCTAGGAGGCGTATGGGGGCCCCCAAGGGGTATTTTGGGGTCCTGGGGGGTGTTTGGGGGTTCCCGGGGGGGGTATTTGGGGGTCGCTCTCACCCGGGGGGGCTCCCAGCGCTGCCCCGGCGCCAGGGCCATGAGGGTGGTGTGGGGCGCCAGGGCGGCCAGGAAGCCTTCGGCCTCCACCGCCGTGCCGTCCTCCTCCAGCACCAGCGTCACGAGCTCGCCCAGCCTCAGCGCCTCCGCCGCCTGGCCGTCGGCGGGTCCCGCGCGGGGCCGGCGGTAATTAAAGGGGCCCGGGGGGGGGGCAATTAAGTGTCTCAAGGGGGCGATTGAGGGGTCTGAAGGGCAATTAGGGGTCCTGGGAGGCAAATAGGGGTCTGGGAAGGGCAATTAGAGGGGCGGGGGGCAAATAGAGACCCAGGGGGCAATTAGAGGGCTCAAGGGGGGCAATTAGAGGCCCAGGGAGCAATTAAGGGCCTGGGGGAGGCGCAATTAGGAGTCTCAAGGGAGCGATTGAGGGGTCTGAGGTGCAAGTAGCAGTCCTGGGGGGCAATTAGGGGTCGGGGGGGGCTAATGAGACCCGGGGGGGGTAAATAGAGGGCTCAAGGGGGGCAATTAGGGGCCCAACGGGCAATTACAGGTCCCGGGAGGGGGCAACTGAGGGGTCCGAGGGGCAATTAGGGGTCCTGGGGGGCAATTAGGGGTCTCCAGGGGTAATTAAAGAAAGGGTCCAGGTGGTAATTAAGGCTCTGGGAGAACAATTAGGAATCCTGGGGGGCAATTAGGGGTCTAGGGAGGGCAATTAGGGGTCTTTAGGGCATAATTAGGGTCTCCAGGGGTAATTAAAGGTTCCAGGTGGTAATTAACGCTCGGGGGGGCAATTAGGGGTCTCGAGGGCACAATTAGGGGCCTCAAGGGGTAATTAAAGGCTCCAGGTGGTAATAAAGGCTCTGGGGGGGCAATTCGGGGTCTCCAGGGGGGCAATTAGGGGTCTCCAGGGGTAATTAAAGGGTCCAGGTGGTAATTAAGGCTCCGGGGGGACAATTAGGAATCCTGGGGGGCAATTAGGGGCCTAGGGAGGGCAATTAGGGGTCTTCAGGGCATAATTAGAGGTCCTGGGGGGCAATTAAAGGCTGCAGGTGGTAATTAAGGCTCTGGGGGGACAATTAGGGGTCTAGGGAGGGCAATTACGGATCTCAAGGGTGCAATTAGGGGCCCTGGGGGGCAATTAGGGGTCTTCAGGGCATAATTAGGGGTCTCCAGGGGTAATTAAAGGTTTCAGGTGGTAATTAACGCTCGGGGGGGCAATTAGGGGTCTCAAGTGAGCAATTGAGGGGCCCAAGGGGCAACTACAGGTCCCGGGGGGGCAATTAGAGGCTCAGGAGGGGCAATTGAGGGGTCCTGGGGGGCAATTAGAGCCTTAGGGGGGTAATTAAAGGGTCCAGGTGGTAATTAAGGGTGTGAAGGGAGGGGGTTAATTAGGGGGTTAATTGGAGGAGGGGGGCAAGCGCCCCTCACCTGCCCCCGCAGCTCCTCCAGGCTGGAGGCCACCAGCCCCCGGGGCCGCCCGCGCCGGTGGTCGCACACCCAAAATGGCCGCGGGGGCGGGGCCGGCGGGGCCCAGGCGCGACGGGCCACCGACCTGCGGGGAGGGCGGGGCCGGGGCCGTGACGTCACACCGCCCGCCCTCCCCCCCGACACGCCCCCTTCCCCGCCCTCGCGGTCCGCCGGCAAGATGGCGGCGCCCATGTCGGGGAGGCCGGAAAGATGGAGGCGCCCATGTCGGGGAGGCCGGCAAGATGGCGGCGCCCATGTCGGGGAGGCCGGCAAGATGGCCGCGCCCATGTCTGGGAGGCCGGCAAGATGGCGGCGCCCATGTCGGGGAGGCCGGCAAGATGGCGGCGCCCATGTCGGGGAGGCCGGCAAGATGGCGGCGCCCAGGGGGAGTGTCTCTCTCACACACACACACCCCCCTCCAACTACCACCAAAATGGCGGCGCCCATCTCCCCTCCGCCACCAACATGGCCGCCCCCAGCTCACCGCAGCACGTCCATGCCGCGGGCCCAGGCGTCCGGGGAGGGACCCAGGTGTCCGGGGCAGAAGGGACCCAGGCGTCCGGCGAAGGGGCCCTGGAGTCCGGGGAAAGGGGCCCAGGCGTCCCGGCTGGGCTCCGAGCGCGGACCCAGGCGTCCGGGGCAAACTCCAAGGGTCGCCGGGAGGGGTCCGGGCGCGGGGCGGGGCACTGGCCCTTTAAGGGGCCCAGGCGTCCTAGCACCGCGCCCTCTCCCCGCCCAGCGTGCCCACGTGAGAAGCGGCCAACCAATCAGAAGTGCGTATGCAAATAAGGCCGCGCCGGAGCGGGCGGTGGAGCCAATCGGATCCGCTCGGAGCGGGGGGGGGGAGGAGGGGTGAAGCGGCGCGCCGCCCGGCGCTCATTGGCCAGCTGCGCCCGCCCTCCTCTTTCCCCATTGGCCGGCGCCGCCGCGGGGGCGGGTCGTGGGCGCAGGCAGCGGCAGAAGGAAGACGCAGGTGCCAAGATGGCGGCGGTGGCGGCCCGCGGGCGGCGCTTCAAGTGGGCGCTGGAGCTGGGGGCGGCCGGGCCGGGGGGCAGGTGAGGCCGGGGGGGGGCGCAGGGAGGGACGGGGGGGGGGTCGGGGGCGGCTCCGCCTCAGCCCCGGCTCCTTCCCGCCCTCCCCGCAGGCCCCGCGGCGGCGCCGAGACCCGCGGTCCCGTCGGTTACGCCGAGAAGCAGGTGCCGGATGGCGGCGTCCAGGAGACGGACCGGATCCTGGTGGAGAAGGTGCGAGGCGGGCCCGGACGCCTGGGCCCCTGCCTCCTGGACACCTGACTATTGCCCGGGACGCCTGGGCCCCTTCCCAGTCCCTCCCCGGACGCCTGGGCCCTTCCCGCTGGAAGCACGTGACTATTGGCCCCGGGACGCCTGGGCCCCTCCCCCCGGGACACCTGGGCCCTTCCCCCCAGACACACGTGACTATTGCCCCGGGACGCCTGGGCCCCTTCCCCCCCGGGACGCCTGGGCCCCTTCCCCCCCGGGACGCCTGGGCCCCTTCCCCCCCGGGACGCCTGGGCCCCTTCCCCCCAGGACGCCTGGGCCCCTTCCCCCCAGGACGCCTGGGCCCCTGCCTCCTGGACACCTGACTATTGCCCGGGACGCCTGGGCCCCTTCCCAGTCCCTCCCCGGACGCCTGGGCCCTTCCCGCTGGACGCACGTGACTATTGGCCCCGGGACGCCTGGGCCCCTTCCCCCCCCGGGACGCCTGGGCCCCTTCCCCCCCCGGGACGCCTGGGCCCCTTCCCCCCCCGGGACGCCTGGGCCCCTTCCCCCCCCGGGACGCCTGGGCCCCTCCCCCCCGGGACGCCTGGGCCCCTCCCCCCCGGGACGCCTGGGCCCCTTCCCGGTCCCTGCCGGGACGCCTGGGCCCCTTCCCCCCCGGGACGCCTGGGCCCCTCCCCCTGGACACGTGACTATTGCCCTGGACACCTGGGTCCCTTCCCGGTGCCTGCCGGGATGCCCGGGCCCCTCACCGGACGCCTGGGCCCTTCCCCCCGGACACCTGACTATTGCCCCGGACGCCTGGGCCCCCTCCCCCCGGGACGCCTGGGCCCTTCCCCCCAGACACATGTGACTATTGGCCCGGGACGCCTGGGCCCCTCCCCCCGGATGCCTGGGCCCCTTCCCGGTCCCCCCCCGGGACGCCTGGGCCCCTTCCCCCCCGGGACGCCTGGGCCCCTGCCTCCTGGACACCTGATTATTGCCCGGGATGCCTGGGCCCCTTCCCAGTCCCTCCCCGGACGCCTGGGCCCTTCCCGCTGGACACACGTGACTATTGGCCCCGGGACGCCTGGGCCCCTTCCCCCCCCCGGGACGCCTGGGCCCCTTCCCCCCCCCGGGACGCCTGGGCCCCTTCCCCCCCCCGGGGACGCCTGGGCCCCTTCCCCCCCCGGGGACGCCTGGGCCCCTTCCCCCCCCGGGGACGCCCGGGTCCCTCCCCGGTCCCTGCCGGGACGCCCAGGCCCCTCGCCGGACGCCCGGGCCCCTTCCCCCCCCGGGACACCTGGGCCCCTTCCCCCCCCGGGACGCCCGGGTCCCTCCCCGGTCCCTGCCGGGACGCCCGGGCCCCTCGCCGGACGCCTGGGCCCCTTGCTCCCGCAGCGGTGCTGGGACGTGGCGCTGGGGCCGCTCAAGCAGATCCCCATGAACCTGTTCATCATGTACATGGCCGGCAACACCATCTCCATCTTCCCCGCCATGATGGTCTGCATGATGGGCTGGCGCCCGCTCCAGGCCCTGCTCTCCCTCGGCACCAGTGAGTTCCCGCCCGCCGCCGCCTGTCCCCGCGGCCCTACAGCCGCCCCCCTGTGCCTACAGCCCGCCCCGACTCCCTTTGCCCTGCCCCACGGCCCTAGGCGCCGCCACGGTTGTCCCCGCGGCTCTGCAAGCGCTTGTAAGGGGCTGGCCGCTACAGGCGGCACCGCTCGTTGCCGCTACAGTCAGCCCGATGCTTGTGTTCTCTCACTGTCGTGTTTCTATGAGTGAGGGGGTGTTTACGCGCTTGTAGTTGCTACAGGGGGTGCCGCTTGTTGCTGCTATGGTCACGTGCAAGTGGCTGCAGTTGGTTGTGCGGCTCCCCCATCTCGTGGCGGTTGTCTCTGGGTCTGGGCGGGCCCGCTTGTGACTGTGGCCGCTTCAGGCGGTGCCGCCTGTTGCTGCTACAGCCGGCGCCGTGTCCCTGCAGGCAGCCCCCTGGCTCTCTTGTGCCCCCACGGCCGTCCCCGGGTTCGCCCCCATGGTGGTGGCCGCTACAGGCGGTGCCGCCTGTTGCTGCTACAGCTCAGCTGCATGCCTGTTTAGGCAGCCCCACGGCCATCTTGTGTCCCCACGGCCCTTTGTGGTGGTCCCCAGGTTCGCCCCCGCGGTGCTGGCCGCTACAGGCGGCGGCGGCGCCTGTAGCCGCTACAGTCGAGCCGCGCGGCTGTGTAGGCAGCCGCCGGCGGTGTCTTGTGGCCCCACGGCCGTCGCCGGGTTCGCCCCTGTGGTTGGTGGTGGCGGCCGCTACAGGCGGTGCCGCCTGCTGCCGTGCCCGGGTGGTGCCCCGGGGGTTGCAGCGGGCCGGGTGCCTGTGCGCGTGGGAGGGCGGGTGACAGGCGGGTGCCGGCGGGTGACGGGCGGGTGCCGGGCGGGTGACGGCGGGTGACGGGCGGGTGCTGGCGGGTGTCAGGCGGGTGCCGGCAGGTGACAGCGGGTGACGGGCGGGTGCTGGTGGGTGACAGGCGGGTGCTGGCGGGTGACGGGCGGCTGACAGTGGGTGACAGGCGGGTGCGGGCGGGTGCCGGCGGGTGACAGCGGGTGCGGGCGGGTGCCGGCGGGTGACAGCGGGTGCCGGGCGGGTGCCGGGCGGGTGCCGGTGGGTGACAGCGGGTGTCGGGCGGGTGTCAGGTGGGTGCCGGGCGGGTGTCAGGCGGGTGTCAGGCGGGTGCCGGGCGGGTGCCGGGCGGGTGTGGGCGGGTGCCAGGCGGGTGACAGGCGGGTGACAGGCGGGTGACGGCGGGTGCCGGGCGGGTGCGGGCGGGTGACAGCGGGTGCGGGCGGGTGCCGGGCGGGTGCCGGGCGGGTGTCAGGCGGGTGCCGGGCGGGTGCCGGGCGGGTGCGGGCGGGTGCCGGGCGGGTGACGGGCGGGTGCCGGGCGGGTGCCGGCGGGTGACAGGCGGGTGCCGGCGGGTGACAGCGGGTGACAGGCGGGTGCGGGCGGGTGACGGCGGGTGCGGGCGGCTGACAGCGGGTGCCGGCGGGTGCCGGGCGGGTGCGGGCGGGTGACAGCGGGTGCCGGCGGGTGCCGGGCGGGTGCCAGGCGGGTGACAGGCGGGTGACAGCGGGTGACAGGCGGGTGACGGCGGGTGCCGGCGGGTGCCGGGCGGCTGTGCGGCAGCGCTGAAGGTGCTGGAGAGCTCGAGCCAGACGGCGCTGCAGGGCCTCGTCTTCCTGGTGGGCAACGGGCTGGGGCTGGCGCTGGCCCTCTACAAGTGCCAGGCCATGGGGCTGCTGCCCACCCACGCCTCCGACTGGCTCGCCTTCGTCGCCCCCCCCCAGGTGCGCCCCCCCCCCCCCACCTCCCCGGACGCCGGGGCCCCTTCGTTCCCCTCCTCCTCCTCCAGCCCGGACGCCGGGGCCCCTGGGTGGGGAGGGAGAGGGTGAGAGAGGCCTCCCGGACACCTGGGCCCCTTGTTGGGGGGGGGGTCCCGGATGCCTGGGCCCCTGGATTGGGGGTGGGGGGGGGGGGCGGTCCTTCTCCCGGACACCTGGGCCCCTTGTGTGTGGGGGGGAGGGTCCTTCTCCCGGACACCTGGGCCCCTGGATTGGGGGTGGGGGGGGAGGGTCCTTCTCCCGGACACCTGGGCCCCTTGTTGGGGGGGGGGTCCCGGATGCCTGGGCCCCTGGATAGGGGGTGGGGGGGGGGCGGTCCTTCTCCCGGACACCTGGGCCCCTTGGGGGTGTCGGGGGGGGGTTCCTTCTCCCGGACGCCTGGGTCCCTCCCGGACGCCTGGGCCCCTGGATGGGGGGGGAGGGTCCTTCTCCCGGACGCCTGGGCCCCTGGGTTGGGTTGGGGGGGGGGGGTTCCTTCTCCCAGACGCCTGGGCCCCTCCAGGACACCTGGGTCCCTTGTGTGTGGGGGGGAGGGTCCTTCTCCCGGACACCTGGGCCCCTTGTTGGGGGGGGGGGTCCCGGATGCCTGGGCCCCTGGATAGGGGGTGGGGGGGCGGTCCTTCTCCCGGACGCCTGGGCCCCTGGGTTGGGGTTTGGGTGGGGGTCCTTCTCCCGGACACCTGGGCCCTTAGTTGGGTGGGTGGGGGGGGGGAGTCCCGGACGCCTGGGCCCTAAGCTGGGGGCGGGGGGGGGGAGTCCCGGACGCCGGGACCCTTAGCGGGGGGGGGTGGGGGGTGTCCCGGACGCCGGGGCCCCTTCCCTGGCAGCCGGCTGAGCGGCTTCCCCCCCCCCCCGACCCCCCCCCGCAGCGGCTGGAGTTCTCGGGGGGGGGGCTGCTCCTGTGACCCCCCCGGCGGCGGCAATAAAGGCACCAGCGGCAGCAGCTCCGCGTCCGCTTCGGGGCGGTTGGGGGGCGGTTGGGGGCAGTTCGGGGCGGTTGGGGGGCGGTTTGGGGCGGTTGGGGGGCGGTTGGGGGCAGTTCGGGGCAGTTGGGGGGCGGTTTGGGGCAGTTTGGGGCGGTTGGGGGGCGGTTGGGGGCAGTTCGGGGCGGTTGGGGGGCGGTTTGGGGCAGTTCGGGGCAGTTGGGGGGCAGTTTGGGGCAGTTTGGGGCGGTTGGGGCAGTTCGGGGCGGTTGGGGGGCAGTTTGGGGCGGTTGGGGGCAGTTCGGGGCGGTTGGGGGCAGTTCGGGGCAGTTGGGGGGCGGTTTGGGGCAGTTTGGGGCGGTTGGGGGGCGGTTGGGGGCAGTTTGGGGCCGGTTCGGGGCAGTTCCGGGCAGTTGGGGGCAGTTTGGGCCAGTTCGGGGCGGTTTGGGGCAGTTTGGGGCGGTCTGGGCCGGTTCGGGGCCATTTTGGGGCGGTTTGGGCCAGTTCAGGCCGGTTTGGGGCAGTTTGGGGCTGTTTGGGCCAGTTCGGGGCGGTTTGGGGCAGTTTGGGCCAGTTCGGGGTGGTTTGGGGCAGTTCGGGGCTGGTTCGGGGCAGTTTGGGCAGGTTTGGGGCCGGTTCAGGACAGTTCAGGACAGTTTGGGGCTGGTTGGGGCCAGTTCGGGGCGGTTTGGGGTAGGTTGGGGCGGTCTGAGCCAGCTCAGGGCTGTTTTGGGGGCAGTTTGGGGCCAGTTCGGGGCGGTTTGGGCCAGTTTGGAGCTGGTTTGGGGCAGTTTGGGCCAGTTCGGGGTGGTTTGGGGCAGTTTGGGGTGGTCTGGGCCGGTTCAGGGCCGTTTTGGGGCAGTTTGGGGCTGGTTGGGGGCAGTTCGGGGTGGTTTGGGGCAGGTTGGGGCGGTCTGGGCTGGTTCGGGGCCGTTTTGGGGCAGTTTGGGGCGGTCTGGGCCGGTTCAGGGCCGTTTTGGGGCAGTTTGGGGCCGGTTTGGGGCTGGTTGGGGGCAGTTCGGGGTGGTTTGGGGTAGGTTGGGGGTGGTTTGGGGCCGTCTGGGCTGGTTCGGGGCTGTTTTGGGGCAGTTTGAGGCCATTTTGGGGCAGTTCGGGGTGGTTTGGGGTAGGTTGGGGCGGTCTGAGCCGGTTCGGGGCAGTTCGGGGTGGTTTGGGGCGGTCTGGGCCGGTTCGGGGCCGTTTTGGGGCAGTTTGGGGCTGGTTGGGGGCAGTTCAGGGCAGTTTGGGGTAGGTTGGGGGGGTTCAGGGCCGTTTTGGGGTAGGTTGGGGCCGGTTTGGGGCTGGTTGGGGGCAGTTCGGGGCGGTTTGGGGCGGTCTGGGTCGGTTCGGGGCCGTTTTGGGGCAGTTTGGGGCCGGTTCAGGGCCGTTTTGGGGGCAGTTCGGGGCAGTTTGGGGCGGTCTGGGCCGGTTCGGGGCAGTTTTGGGGGCAGTTCGGGGTGGTTTGGGGGCAGTTTGGGGCCGGTTTGGGGGCCCCGTTTCCCCCCGCCCCCCCCCAAGCACACGCGGCCCCGGCTGCTCCCAAACACTTTATTTCCCCCCCCGGCCGAAGGGGGGGGGGGGCAAAAAAATCCCAAATCCCCACTTGGGGGGGGGGGTTATTGCCCCAGGGCCGGGGCTAATTAACCCCCCGGGGACTAATTACCACCCAGGGGCTAATTACCCCCCCGGGGGGGGGGGTTAACGACCACCCGGGGGGCGAGTTTTGCCCCCCCGGGGGTTGTTTTCAGCCCCCCGGCGCCGAGTTTTTTTGGCTCCTTCCGGGTTTTTGGCCCCCCCGGGTGGTTTTGCCCCCTGTGGGGTGGGGGGGCGGGTAAATACCCGGGTGGGGGGTCAGGGGTAGAGGGTGATGACCTCGGTGCCGGCGCCCCGCACCAGCAGCACCCGCTCGAGCCCCTCGGTGAGCACCTCCACGAACTCCAGGTCTGCCCTCGTCAAGGAAACTAATTGCTCCTCGTTAATTAACCCCTCCCCGCGTTAATTACCCCCTCCCCACGTTAATTACCCCCTCCCCGCGTTAATTATCCCCCCCGGGGCTAATTACACCCCCCTCAGGTTAGTGATACCCCTCCTGCCCCAGGGATGTTCCCCCCCCCCTAAACTGCCCCCCTCCCCCTCGGTTCTCCCCCCCCCCATTAATTGGCCCCCTGTAATTATCACCTCGCTGCTAATTGCACCCCTCCCCCCAGGGTAATTGCACTCTCCCCCCTCCCCGTTAGTTGCAGCCTGCTAATTAAACCCCCCCCCCGCACTTGCCCCCCTCAGGGTAATTGCCCCCCCCGGGGTTAATTGCCCCCCCCGGGGTTAATTGCATGCTCCCACTAATTGCACCCCCCCTGCCAAAATTAATTACACCCTCCTCGGGATTAATTGCCCCCCCCCGCGGTTAATTGCCTCCCCCCCCCGAGGTTAATTGCATGCTCCCATTAATTAACCCCCCCCCGGGATTAATTCTCCTCCCCCTCCAGGGTTAATTGCATGCTCTCATTAATTGCAGCCCCCACATTAATTACACCCTCCCCGGGATTAATTGCCCCCCCGGGTTAATTGCATGCTCCCATTAATTGCATCCCCCCTGGCTTCATTGCCCCCCCCAGGGTTAATTGCATGCTCCCACTCATTACCCCCCCATCTTAATTGCCCCCCCAGGGTTAATTGCATGCTCCTAATAATTGCCCCCCCAAGGTTAATTGCCCCCCCAGGGTTAATTGCATGCTCCCATTAATTGCTCTCCCCCCAGATTAATTGCCCCCCCAGTGTTAATTGCATGCTCCCATTAATTGCACTCCCCCAGGGTTAATTGCCGCCCCAGGCTTAATTGCATGCTCCCATTAATTGCCCCCCCAGGGTTAATTGCCCCCCCAGGGTTAAATGCTCCCCCCAGGGTTAATTGCATGCTCCCACTAATTACACCCCCCCCACCATTAATCCCCCCCGAGGTTAACAGCCCGCTCCCATTAATTACCCCCCCCGAAGGTTAATTGCACGCTCCCATTAATTACCCCCCCGCGGGGTTAATTACCTGCGCCTGTTAATTACCCCCCCCCGGGGTTAATTGCCCCCCAGGATTATTCCCCCCCGTCCCCGGGGTCAGCCGCCCCCTCCCCAGGGTGAATCACCCCCCCTCCCCGGGTGTTTTGGGCGCCCCCCCGGGTGTTTTGGGCCCCCCCGGGTGTTTTGGGGTGGTGGTGGGGGGGGATGCAGTTGTGGCGGGCGCGGGGGCGGCGGGGGGGGGGCGGCAGGTTGAGCAGCACCAGGCGGGCGCCCTGCGAGCGGGCCACCATGGCCTCGTTGAGGCGCACCGCCGTGTGCATGCGCCGCACGTTGCGCGCCCCCCTGCCCCGGGGGGGAGGCCGGGCCGGGGGGGACACGGGACCGGGGGGGACACGTGACCGGGGGGGACACGGGACCGGGGGGGACACGTGACCAGGGGGGACACGGGGGGGGACACGGGACCGGGGGGGACACGGAGGTGGGACACGGGACATGGAGGTGGGACACGGAGGTGGAGGTGGACACGGGACATGGAGGTGGGACACGGGTGGAGGTGGGACATGGAGGTGGGACACAGGACGTGGAGGTGGGACACAGGTGGAGGTGGACACGGGACATGGAAGTGGGACACAGGTGGAGGTGGACACGGGACATGGAAGTGGGACACGGGTGGAGGTGGGACACGGAGGTGGGACACAGGACGTGGAGGTGGGACACAGGTGGAGGTGGACACAGGACGTGGAGGTGGGACACAGGTGGAGGTGGACACGGGACATGGAAGTGGGACACGGGTGGAGGTGGGACACGGAGGTGGGACACAGGACGTGGAGGTGGGACACAGGTGGAGGTGGACACGGGACATGGAGGTGGGACACGGGTGGAGGTGGGACATGGAGGTGGGACACAGGACGTGGAGGTGGGACACAGGTGGAGGTGGACACGGGACATGGAAGTGGGACACAGGTGGAGGTGGACACGGGACATGGAGGTGGGACACAGGACGTGGAGGTGGGACACAGGTGGAGGTGGACACGGGACATGGAAGTGGGACATGGGACATGGAGGTGGGACACGGAGGTGGGACATGGGACATGGAGGTGGGACACAGGTGGAGGTGGGACATGGAGGTGGGACACAGGACGTGGAGGTGGGACACAGGTGGAGGTGGGACATGGGACACAGAGATGGGACACAGGACATGGAGGTGGGACATGGGACATGGAGGTGGGACACAGGTGGAGGTGGGACATGGGACACAGAGGTGGGACACAGGACATGGAGGTGGACATGGGACATGGAGGTGGGACACAGGTGGAGGTGGGACATGGAGGTGGGACATGGGACACAGGTGGAGGTGGGACATGGGACACGGAGGTGGGACATGGGACACGGAGGTGGGACACAGGTGGAGGTGGGACACGGGACATGGGGGACACGGAGATGGGACGGAGGTGGGACACAGGACACAGGTGGGACATGGCGGTGGGACACAGGTGGAGGTGGGACACAGAGGTGGGACACGGGACATGGGGGACACGGAGGTGGGACGGAGGTGGGACACGGGTGGGACGCGGCGGCGGGACACGGAGGTGGGACACGGAGGTGGGACACGGAGGTGGGACATGGAGGTGGGACATGGCGGTGGGACACGGGACACAGGTGACACATGCGGGGGGGGGAGAAACACGTCAGGGCACGTGTCAGCAGCCCCCAGTTCAGCCCAGTGCCCTCCCAGTACAGCCCAGCGCCCCCTCAGCACCTCCCACTGCCCCCCCAGTGCCCCCCCGGCCTCTCCTAGTCCCTCCCAGTATATCCCAGTCCCCCCACCAATGCCCCCCAGCGGCTCCCAGTACCCTCCCAGCGTATCCCAGTCCCTCCTAGCGCTTCCCAGCGCTCTCCCAGTATACCCTAGCCCCCCCCAGCACCTCCCAGTATAACCCAGTCCCCCCCCCAATGCCCCCCAGCGGCTCCCAGTACCCTCCCAGTATACCCCAGCACCTCCCAGTGCCCTCCCAGTATATCTCAGTCCCTCCCAATGCCCCCCAGCAGCTCCCACTACCCTCCCAGCGTATCCCAGTCCCTCCCAGTATACCCTAGCCTCCCCCAGCAGCTCCTACTGCCCCACCAGCACCCCCCAGCGCCTCCCAGTATACCCCAGCAGCCCCCCAGCACCTCCCACTGCCCTCCCAGTATACCCCAGCAGCCCCCCAGCGCCTCCCAGTATGCCCCAGCACCCCCCAGCGCCTCCCAGTATACCCCAGCAGCCCCCCCAACTCCTCCCAGTATGCCCCAGCAGCCCCCCAGCGCCTCCCAGTATACCCCAGCAGCCCCCCAGCTCCTCCCAGTATGCCCCAGCACCCCCCAGCGCCTCCCAGTGCCCTCCCAGTATACCCCAGCAGCCCCCCAGCTCCTCCCAGTATACCCCAGCACCCCCCAGCGCCTCCCAGTGCCCTCCCAGTATATCCCAGTCCCTCCCAACGCCCCCCAGCAGCTCCCAGTGCCCCCCCAGCGCCCTCCCAGTACGCCCCAGCACCCCCGCGGCACTCACGGGCGCGGGCCGAGCAGGTCGGGGCCGGGGGCGGCGCGGCGCGGGCGGCTCCAGGTGAGGTGGACGCGGGCGGCCTCCGCCGTCTCCTCGTCTTCCTCCTCCTCCTCCTCCTCCTCCTCCTCCGAGCCGGCGCTGCTGAGGCGCGGCCGCCAGCTCCGCTCCTTCACCAGCTGCGCCTGCGCCACGCCCGCCGGCAACCAATGGCGTCGCGCCGCCGCCCCCCCAACGTGGGGCCACCGGCCAATCGGCGCGGCGCGCGGTTGCCGGGGAAACCGGGAAGCGGGGAAGGGGCGGGGGAGGGCAGGGCCATGAGGCAGCGCGCGGAGACCCAAGCGCCGCCGTCGCCATGGTGATTCCCGCCAAGCGCCGCGCGCGCCCCCAGCGGCCGCCGGAAAGCGGCGCCGTCGCCATGGTGATTCCCGCCAAGCGCCGCGCGCGCCCCCAGCGGCCGCCGCCATGGTGATTCCCGCCAAGCGCCGCGCGCGCCCCCAGCGGCCGCCGGAAAGCGGCGCCGTCGCCATGGTGATTCCCGCCAAGCGCCGCGCGCGCCCCCAGCGGCCGCCGGAAAGCGGCGCCGTCGCCATGGTGATTCCCGCCCAGCGCCCCGGGCGCCCCCAGCGGCCGCCGGAAAGCGGCGCCGTCGCCATGGTGATTCCCGCCAAGCGCCGCGCGTGAGCCGTCGCCATGGCGATTCCCACTAACGGCGGCGCGTGCGCCGTTGCCACGGCGATTCCCGCCAAGCGCCGCGCCGTTGCCATGCCGATTCCCCGGCGAGGCGCCGTTGTCATGGTGACTCCCACCAAGCACCGCGCCGTTGCCATGCCGATTCCCCGCCCAGGACCCATGTGGCACTGTTGCCATGGTGATTCCCGCCAAAAGTCGCCTCCGCACCGTGGCACCGGGCATGAGGCGGCATCGGTGGGGGGCGGGGGGAGCGCGACACCGCGGCGACACGCGTGTGTCCTGCTGACACGCGTGTCCGCCCCACACGCGTGTCCGCCGCACACGCGTGGTCCCCAGATGCTGCGGGTGACGGTGTGGGGGGGGGGGGCGGGGCGTTACCTCGCGCTGCCGCTCCGCCTCCGAGAGCCGCATCTGGCGCAGCATGGCCGAGCGCTGCTCCATCATCAGCGTCCGCTCGTAGGTGTAGGCCGAGATGTCGCTGTCGTGCTGCGGGCGACCGGAGAAGGGGGCCCCGGCGTCCGGGGAGGAAAGGGGACCCAGGCGTCCGGGGGAAGGGGAGCCCAGGCGTCCGAGGAAAGGGACCCAGGCGTCCGGGGAGGGACCCAGGTGTCCGGGGAGGGGGCCCAGGCGTCCAGGGAGGGGCCCAGGCGTCCGGGGAAAGGGACCCAGGCGTCCGGGGAAAGGGACCCAGGCGTCCGGGGAGGAAAGGGGACCCAGGCGTCCGGGGGAAGGGGAGCCCAGGCGTCCGAGGAAAGGGACCAGGTGTCCGGGGAGGGGACCCAGGTGTCCGGGGAGGGGACCCAGGTGTCCAGGAAAGGGGCCCAGGCGTCCGGGGAGGGGCCCAGGCGTCCGGGGAAGGGGCCCAGGCGTCCGGGGGAGGGGCCCAGGCGTCCGGGGGAGGAACCCAGGCGTCCGGGAAGGGACCCAGGTGTCCGGGGAAAGGGCCCAGGCACCCAGGAAGGGTCCAGGTGTCTGGGGAGGGACCCAGGCATCCGGGGAGGGACCCAGGTGTCTGGGGAGGGACCCAGGCATCCGGGGAGGGACCCAGGCGCCCGGGCGGGGCGGGGCGGGGTGGGGCGGGCGGCCCCCCTACCATCTCGACCACCTCCACGGCGGCCGGCAGGCGCAGCAGGCGCACGAAGGCCCGCAGGTGCCGCCGCATCTCGATGCTGTTGTCCTCCAGCTGCGCCACCGTGAAGATCCGCACCCGGCAGCCGCGCCACGCCTGCGCCACCCGCGTCAGCGCCCCGGCCCCGCCCCCCCCCCGGCCCCCACGTGGGTCCTCTCCCACCGCCCCACGTGGCTCCTCTCCCGCCCAATCAGTGCGCCCCGCCCGGGCCGCCACCCGGCCCGTTGCCCCGGTGACCGCGGGCGCCGCCGCGTTGCCGCGGCAACGGCCGCACAGCGCCCCGCCCCGTCCCTGTGGTGATTCCCGCCCAAGCGCCGCGCAGAGCCGCGACCGGCTGCCCCACAGCGACCCCCACAGGGACCCCTCCTGCCCCATGGGGACCCCTCCTGCCCCACAGCGACCCCCACAGGGACCCCTCCTGCCCCACAGCGACATCCTGCCCCATGGGGACCCCTCCTGCCCCACAGCGACCCCTCCTGCCCCATAGCGACATCCTGCCCCACAGGGACCCCTCCTGCCCCATAGCGACATCCTGCCCCATAGCGACCCCTCCTGCCCCACAGCGACCTCCTGCCCCACAGCGACCCCCACAGCGACCCCTCCTGCCCCACAGCGACCCCTCCTGCCCCACAGCGACCCCCACAGCGACCTCCTGCCCCACAGTGACCCCCACAGCGACCCCTCCTGCCCCAGAGCGACCTCCTGCCCCAGAGCGACCTCCTGCCCCACAGTGACCCCTCCTGCCCCACAGCGACCCCCACAGCGACCTCCTGCCCCATAGCGACCCCTCCAGCCCCACAGCGACCCCCACAGTGACCCCTCCTGCCCCACAGCGACCCCTCCTGCCCCACAGTGACCCCCACAGCGACCCCTCCTGCCCCATAGCGACCCCTCCTGCCCCACAGTGACCCCTCCTGCCCCATAGCGACCCCTCCTGCCCAACAGCGACCCCCACAGCGACCCCTCCTGCCCCATAGCGACCGCTCCTGCCCCATAGCGACCCCCACAGCGACCCCTCCTGCCCCACAGCGACATCCTGCCCCACAGCGACCCCCACAGCGACCCCCCCCGCCCCACAGCGACCCCCACAGGGAACCCTCCTGCCCCACAGCGCCCCCCCCCGCCCCACAGCGACCCCCACAGCGACCCCCACAGGGAACCCCCCCGCCCCACAGCGCCCCCCGCCCCACAGCGGACCCCCCCCCCGGCCGCGGCCGCCAGCCCCACCTTGTGCTGCCGCAGCAGGCAGGGCAGCAGGGTGAGGACGCCGCCGTCGTGCACCACCCACCACACGTCCAGGCAGCCGCCGCCCTCGCCGTCGCCGGCCGCCGCGGCCCCGCCCCCGGCCCCGCCCCCCGGCCACGCCCCGCAGCCCTTGGCCACCAGCAGGGCGCGCCCGGCCGCCGCCGCCGCCCGCACCAGCCCTGCGGGGGGGGGACAGGAGCGCGGCGGGTGTCAGCACCGCGCATGCGCCGAGCGCGGCGGGTGTCAGCACCGCGCGTGCGCCGAGCGCGGCGGGTCTCAGCACCGCGCGTGCGCCGAGCGCGGCGGGTCTCAGCACCGCGCGTGCGCCGAGCGCGGCGGGTGTCAGCACCGCGCGTGCGCCGAGCGCGGCGGGTGTCAGCACCGCGCATGCGCCGAGCGCGGCGGGTGTCAGCACCGCGCATGCGCCGAGCGCGGCAGGTCTCAGCACCGCGCGTGCGCCGAGCGCGGCGGGTCTCAGCACCGCGCGTGCGCCGAGCGCGGCGGGTCTCAGCCCCCACACGTGCGCCGAGCGCGGCGGGTCTCAGCCCACACGTGCGCCGAGCGCGGCGGGTCTCAGCCCACACGTGCGCCGAGCGCGGCGGGTCTCAGCCCCACACGTGCGCCGAGCGCGGCAGGTCTCAGCCCCACACGAGCACCGAGCGCGGCGGGTCTCAGCCCCACACGTGCGCCGAGCGCGGCAGGTCTCAGCCCACACGAGCACCGAGCGCGGCGGGTCTCAGCCCCACGCGTGCGCCGAGCGCGGCAGGTCTCAGCCCCACACGTGCACCGAGCGCGGCAGGTCTCAGCCCACACGTGCACCGAGCGCGGCAGGTCTCAGCCCCCACACGTGCACCGAGCGCGGCGGGTCTCAGCCCCACACGTGCACTGAGCGCGGCAGGTCTCAGCCCCCACACGTGCACCGAGCGCGGCGGGTCTCAGCCCACACGTGCACCGAGCGCGGCGGGTCTCAGCCCCACGCGTGCGCCGAGCGCGGCAGGTCTCAGCCCCACACGTGCACCGAGCGCGGCAGGTCTCAGCCCACACGTGCACCGAGCGCGGCAGGTCTCAGCCCCCACACGTGCGCCGAGCGCGGCGGGTCTCAGCCCCACACGAGCGCCGAGCGCGGCAGGTCTCAGCCCCACACGTGCACCGAGCGCGGCAGGTCTCAGCCCCACACGAGCACCGAGCGCGGCGGGTCTCAGCCCCACACGTGCGCCGAGCGCGGCGGGTCTCAGCCCCACACGAGCACCGAGCGCGGCGGGTCTCAGCCCCACACGAGCGCCGAGCGCGGCAGGTCTCAGCCCCACACGAGCGCCGAGCGCGGCAGGTCTCAGCCCCACACGTGCACCGAGCGCGGCGGGTCTCAGCCCCACGCGTGCACCGAGCGCGGCAGGTCTCAGCCCCACACGAGCACCGAGCGCGGCGGGTCTCAGCCCCACACGTGCGCCGAGCGCGGCGGGTCTCAGCCCCACACGAGCGCCGAGCGCGGCGGGTCTCAGCCCCACGCGTGCACCGAACGTGTCCGTCCTCAGCCCCGTGCGTGCACCGAGCGCGCCCGTCCTCGACCCCCGGCCCCACGCGCGCCCCGAGCGCGCCCGTCCTCGACCCCCGGCCCCACGCGCGCCCCGAGCGCGCCCGGCCTCGGCCCCCCGGCCCCCCCGGCGCCCCGGCTCACCGACGAAGGTGCGGGCGGGCCGCGCGTCGCCCCGCCGCCAGCCCCGGGGCCAGCCCAGCAGCAGCGTGTTGGGCCGCAGCGCCCCCAGGCCGCAGCCCTGCACCAGCTGCGCCAGCCCCTCGGCCGCCCGCGGCGCCACCACCGCCTGCGCGAAGCCCCGCAGCCCGGCCGCCGCCATCCGCCGCCGCAGCTCCTGCCCCCCCGGCCCCGGGCAGCGCCGTCAGCCACGGCGGGCCCAGGCGTCCGGGGCACGGGCAGGGGGGCCCAGGCGTCCGGGAAGGGGCCCAGGTGTCCGGGAGGGAGGGGCCCAGGTGTCCGGGGAGAGGGGCCCCGGCGTCCGGGGAAGGGGCCCAGGCGTCCGGGGAGGGGGCCCAGGTGTCCGGGGGGGGCCCAGGTGTCCGGGGAGGGGGCCCAGGTGTCCGGGGGAGGGGCCCAGGCGTCTGGGAAGGGGCCCAGGTGTCCGGGGAAGGGGCCCAGGCGTCCAGGAAGGGTCCCAGGTGTCCGGGAGGGGCCCAGGTGTCCGGGGCAGGGGCCCAGGCATCCGGGGAAGGGGCCCAGGCGTCCGGGGAGGGGCCCAGGTGTCCGGGGCAGGGACCCAGGTGTCCGGGGAGGGGGCCCAGGTGTCCGGGGGAGGGGCCCAGGCGTCCGGGGAGGGGCCCAGGGGTCCGGGGCAGGGACCCAGGTGTCCGGGGAAGGGGCCCAGGCATCCGGGGGAGGGACCCAGGCGTCTGGGAAGGGGCCCAGGTGTCCCGGGAGGGGCCCAGGCATCCGGGAAGGGGCCCAGGTGTCTGGGGAAGGGGCCCAGGTGTCCGGGGAGGGGCCCAGGCGTCCGGGTGAGGGGCCCAGGTGTCAGGGGAGGGACCCAGGTGTCCGGGGCAGGGACCCAGGTGTCCGGGGGAGGGGCCCAGGCGTCCGGGGCAGGGGCCCAGGCGTCCGGGGAGGGACCCAGGCGTCCGGGAAAGGGGCCCAGGCGTCCGGGGCAGGGGCCCAGGTGTCCGGGGCAGGGGCCCAGGCGTCCGGGGGAGGGGCCCAGGCGTCCGGGGAGAGGGGCCCCGGCGTCCGGGGAAGGGGCCCAGGCGTCCGGGGAGGGGGCCCAGGTGTCCAGGGGGGGCCCAGGTGTCCGGGGAGGGGGCCCAGGTGTCCGGGGGAGGGACCCAGGCGTCTGGGAAGGGGCCCAGGTGTCCGGGGAAGGGGCCCAGGCGTCCAGGAAGGGTCCCAGGTGTCCAGGGAAGGGGCCCAGGTGTCCGGGGCAGGGGCCCAGGCATCCGGGGAGGGGGCCCAGGCGTCCGGGGAGGGGCCCAGGTGTCCGGGGCAGGGACCCAGGTGTCCGGGGAAGGGGCCCAGGCGTCCGGGGGAGGGGCCCAGGCGTCTGGGAAGGGGCCCAGGTGTCCGGGGAGGGGCCCAGGCGTCCGGGCAAGGGACCCAGGCGTCCGGGGGAAGGGGCCCAGGAGTCCGGGGGAGGGGCCCAGGCATCCAGGGGAGGGGCCCAGGCATCCGGGGGAGGGGCCCAGGCGTCCGGGGGAGGGGCCCAGGCATCCGGGGGAGGGGCCCAGGCGTCCGGGGGAGGGGCCCAGGTGTCCGGGGGAGGGGCCCAGGCATCCAGGGGAGGGGCCCAGGCATCCGGGGGAGGGGCCCAGGCATCCGGGGGAGGGGCCCAGGCGTCCGGGGCAGGGGCCCAGGCGTCCGGGGAGGGACCCAGGCGTCCGGGGGAGGGGCCCAGGCGTCCGGGGCAGGGGCCCAGGTGTCCGGGGCAGGGGCCCAGGCGTCAGGGGAGGGACCCAGGTGTCCGGGGGAGGGGCCCAGGCGTCCGGGGAAGGGACACAGGCGTCCAGGGAGGGGCCCAGGTGTCCGGGACAGGGACCCAGGTGTCCGGGGAAGGGGCCCAGGCATCCGGGGGAGGGACTCAGGCGTCTGGGAAGGGGCCCAGGTGTCCCGGGAGGGGCCTAGGCATCTGGGAAGGGGCCCAGGTGTCTGGGGAAGGGGCCCAGGTGTCCGGGGAGGGGCTCAGGTGTCCGGGGAAGGGGCCCAGGCGTCCGGGGGAGGGACCCAGGCGTCTGGGAAGGGGCCCAGGTGTCCGGGAAGGGGGGCCCAGGCGTCCGGGGAAGGGGCCCAGGCGTCCGGGGGAGGGGCCCAGGCGTCCAGGGAGGGGCCCAGGTGTCCGGGGCAGGGGCCCAGGCGTCCGGGGGAGGGGCCCAGGCGTCCAGGGAGGGGCCCAGGTGTCCGGGGCAGGGGCCCAGGCGTCCAGGGAAGGGGCCCAGGTGTCCGGGGCAGGGGCCCAGGCGTCCAGGGAAGGGGCCCAGGTGTCCGGGGCAGGGGCCCAGGCGTCCGGGGCAGGGTCCCAGGCGTCCGGGGGCAGACGCACCTGCTCGGCGGCCCGCGCCTGCTCGTGGGCCTCCAGGAAGTCGCCGGGGATGACGGAGGCGACGACGGTGAGGCCTCCGGCCGCCTTGAGCTGGGCGGCCACCGACAGCAGCCAGGGCTGCTTCACCCGCAGCTCCTCGTCCAGCTTGAGCAGCACCAGCAGCTGCGGCCTGCGCGGAGGGGCCCAGGCGTCCGGGAAGGCCCCGCAAGTTAAGCGAGGGGCGCGCGAGCACGGGGCCCAGGCGTCCGGGCGCGCTCACCTCCAGTTCTTGCTGTACTGCGGCGCCTCCTCCAGCCGCAGCAGGGCGAAGTGGGCGGCGCTCAGCGACAGCCCCCGCAGCCCGTCCCCCCACTCCTTCTCCGCCCTGCCGGGAAAGGGCCCAGGCGTCCGGGTGGGGCCGAGACGGCTGAGTCGATAGGCACCCACGCACCCGGGGCGAGAGGGACCCAGGCGTCCGGGGAGGGGCCCAGGCGTCCGGGGAGGGGCCCAGGTGTCCGGGGAAGGGCCCAGGTGTCCGGGGAGGGACCCAGGCGTCCGGGAAGGGGCCCAGGTATCCGGGGAGGGGGCCCAGGTGTCCGGGGAGGGGGCCCAGGCGTCCGGGCAAGGGGCCCAGGTGTCCGGGGAAGGGCCCAGGCGTCCGGGGAAGGGGCCCAGGCGTCTGGAGAAGGGGCCCAGGAGTTCGGGGAAGGGGCCCAGGTGTCTGGGGAGGGGCCCAGGTGTCCAGGAAACGGGGCCCAGGCATCCGGAGGAGGGGGCCCAGGTGTCCGGGGCAGGGGCCCAGGTGTCCGGGGAGGGGCCCAAGCGTCCGGGGAGGGACCCAGGTGTCCGGGGAGGGGCCCAGGTGTCCGGGGAGGGGCCCAGGCATCCGGGGAGGGGGCCCAGGTGTCCGGGAGGGGGCCAAGTGTCTGGGGAAGGGACCCAGGCATCCAGGGAGGGGCCCAGGAGTCCGGAGAAGGGCCTGGGTGTCCGGGGGGCCCAGGCATCCGGGGAGGGGCCCAGGTGTCTGGGGAAGGGACCCAGGCGTCCAGGGAGGGGCCCCAGCATCCGGGGAAGGAGACCCAGGTATGCAGGGAAGGGACTTCAGCTGTCCAGGGAAGGGGCCCAGGTGTCCGGGAGGGACCCAGGTGTCCGGGGCAGGGGCCCAGGCGTCCGGCTCACCCCTGGTACTCGATGTACTTGTAGACGGTGCCGGCGATGCCCAGGGCGATGGCGGCGCACGACCACGACGCGATGAACATGAGCACCAGGCACAACCCCGCTCCCGCCAGCGACAGCCCCCTGCGGGCACCCAGGCGTCCGGGAGGGGCCCAGGCATCCGGGCAAGGGGGACCCAGGCGTCCGGGAGGGGCCCAGGCGTCCGGGCTCACCAGTGGTAGTAGGGCAGCCGGGGCCGCCAGGTCGGGGTGCGCAGGAGGCTCTGCAGGGCACACGCCAAGTTCACGGCCAGGTAACACGTCAGCAGGAACCTGTCAGTGGGGGGAGAACAGGCCCGTGTTGACCCGTGTTGACCCACGTTGACTTGTGTTGAGTCACGTTGACTCATCTTAGCCCATGTTGACCCCTACTGACCCCGTATAGACTTATGTTGGCCCATGTTGACTCTTGTTGACCCGTGTTGGCATGTGCTGACCCACATTGACCCATGTCGACCTCCGCTGACTGACGCTGAGCCCTCTTGACTCTCGTTGCACCATGCTGACTTGCGTAGACCCGTGTTGACCCGTGTTCACCCATGTTGAGTCACGTCGACTCATCTTAGCCCATGTTGACCCTCTATAAACTCATGTTGACCCATGTTGATGCTTGTTGACCCACATTGACTCTTGTTGACCCGTGTTGGCATGTGCTGACCCACGTTGACCCACGTTGACTGACGCTGAGCCCTCTTGACTCTCGTTGCACCATGCTGACTCGCGTAGACCCGTGTTGACCCGTGTTGACCCACGTTGAGTCATGTCGACTCATCTTAGCCCATGTTGACCCCCTACAAACTCATTGTTGACCCATGTTGATGCTCGTTGACCCACGTTGGCCCATGTTGACTCTCCTTCACCTGTGTTGGCTCGCGTTGGCACGTGCTGACCCACGTTGACCCATGTCAACCACCGCTGACTGACGCTGAGCCCTCTTGACTCTCGTTGTGCCATGCTGACTCGCATACACCCGTGTTGACATGTGTCGGCACGTGTTGACCCATGTTCACTAGCTTTGAGGCAGCTTGTTGCACGGTGACTCGCGTTGGCCTATGTTGACCTGCGTTGAGCTGCGCTGACCCACGTTGACTCTTGTTCATCCAAGTTGACCCGTGCTGACTCACGTTGACCCCTGTTGATGCGTGTTGATATGTATTGACTCGCGTTGACCCATCTTGATGTGCGCTGGCCCACGATGGCCACTGCTGACCCATGGTGATGTGTCTTGGCGCGCATTGTTCACTCACGCTGACCTGTGTTGAGCCATGTTGACTTGTGTTGGCCCCTGCTGACCTGTGTGAGCTGCGCTGACCCAAGTCCACCCATGTTGACTTGTGTTGAGTCATGTTGATCTATGTTGAGTCATGTAGTTCACTCACGTTGATCTGTCTTGAGGTGCATTGACCCATGTTGACGCTCGTTGCCCCACGTTGGCCCACAATGACTCTCGTTCACCTGTGTTGGCTCGCGTTGGCATGTGCTGACCCACGTTGACCCATGTCGGCCTCCGCTGACTGACGCTGAGCCCTCTTGACTCTCGTTGCACCATGCTGACTCGCGTAGACCCGTGTTGACCCGTGTTGACCCATGTTGAGTCACGTCGACTCATCTTAGCCCATGTTGACCCTCTATAAACTCATGTTGACCCATGTTGACGCTCGTTGACCCATGTTGACTCTTGTTGACCTGTGTTGGCATGTGCTGACCCACGTTGACCTCCGCTGACTGACGCTGAGCCCTCTTGACTCTCGTTGCACCATGATGACTCGCGTAGACCCGTGTTGACCCGTGTTGACCCACGTTGAGTCACGCCGACTCATCTTAGCCCATGTTGACCCTCTATAAACTCATTGTTGACCCATGTTGATGCTTGTTGACCCACGTTGGCCCATGTTGACTCTCCTTCACCTGTGTTGGCTCGTGTTGGCACATGTGCTGACCCACGTTGACCCATGTCGGCCTCCGCTGACTGACGCTGAGCCCTCTTGACTCTCGTTGCACCATGATGACTCGCGTAGACCCGTGTTGACCCGTGTTGACACATGTTGAGTCATGTCGACTCATCTTAGCCCGTGTTGACCCCTTATAAACTCATGTTGAACCATGTTGACGCTTGTTGGCCCATGTTGACTCTTGTTGACCTGTGTTAGCATGTGCTGACCCACGTTGACCCATGTCGACCTCCGCTGACTGACGCTGAGCCCTCTTGACTCTCGTTGCACCATGATGACTCGCGTAGACCCGTGTTGACCCGTGTTCACCCATGTTGAGTCATGTCGACTCATCTTAGCCCATGTTGACCCCCTATAAACTCATGTTGAACCATGTTGACGCTCGTTGACCCATGTTGACTCTTGTTGACCCGTGTTGGCATGTGCTGACCCACATTGACCCATGTCGACCTCTGCTGACTGACACTGAGCCCTCTTGACTCTCGTTGCACCATGATGACTCGCGTAGACCCGTGTTGACCCGTGTTCACCCATGTTGAGTCATGTCGACTCATCTTAGCCCATGTTGACCCCCTATAAACTCATGTTGAACCATGTTGACGCTCGTTGACCCATGTTGACTCTTGTTGACCCGTGTTGGCATGTGCTGACCCACATTGACCCATGTCGACCTCTGCTGACTGACACTGAGCCCTCTTGACTCTCGTTGCACCATGCTGACTCGCGTAGACCCGTGTTGACCCATGTTGAGTCATGTCGACTCATCTTAGCCCATGTTGACCCCCTATAAACTCATGTTGACCCATGTTGATGCTCGTTGACCCACGTTGGCCCATGTTGACTCTCTTTCACCTGTGTTGGCTCATGTTGGCATGTGCTGACCCACGATGACCCATATCAACCTCCGTTGACTGACGCTGAGCCCTCTTGACTCTCGTTGCACCATGCTGACTCGCGTAGACCCCTGTTGACCCGTGTTGACCCATGTTGAGTCACGTCGACTCATCTTAGCCCATGTTGACCCTCTATAAACTCATGTTGACCCATGTTGACGCTCGTTGACCCATGTTGACTCTTGTTGACCCGTGTTGGAATGTGCTGACCCACGTTGACCCATGTCGACCTCCGCTGACTGACGCTGAGCCCTATTGACTCTCGTTGTGCCATGCTGACTCGCGTAGACCTGTGTTGATGCATGTTGGCACGTGTTAACCCATGTTCACTTGCGCCGAGCACCGTTGACCCAGCTTGTTCCATGTTGACTCATGTTGACCTGCGCCGGCCCACGTTGACTCTTGTTCATCCAAGTTGACCCACGTTGATGCATGTTGGTATGTGTTGACTCAGCTTCGCGTGCGCTGGCCCACGTTGGCTGCTGCTGACCCACGTCGACATGTCTTGACGCACGTTGACCACTGTTGAGCCATGCTGGCTCCTGCTGACCTGTGTGAGCTGCGGTGACCCGAGTCCACCCGTGTTGACTCATGTTGAGCTTGCTGACCCATGTTCACTCACGTTGATCTGTCTTGAGGCACACTGTCCCATGTTGACTCTTGTTGAGTCACGTTGGGCCGTGTTGACTTGTGTTGATGTGTGTTGGCCCGTGTTGACTGGTGTTGGTCCCTGTTGACCTATGCTGACCCATACTGACTCTTGTAGACCCACGTTGACCCAGGTTGACTCACGTTGACTCATACTGACCAGCGTTGATGTGTGTTGGGCCACGTTGACTCCTCTTGAGCACAGCTGACCCACGTTGGCTTGTGTTGACCCACGTTGAGTCGTGTTGACCCGTGTCGGCTCACGTCAATTCATGCTGACCTGTCTTCACCCACATTGACTTGTCTTGTCCCGTGTTGACTTGCGTTGACTGGTGCTGACCCTTGTTGACCCCCTATTGAGCTGAGCTCACCCGTGTTGACCCACTTTGAACCACGTTGACTCCTGTCACTCCGTGTTGGCCCGTGTTGACTCACGTTGAGCTGTACTGACCCGTGTTGGCCCATGCTCGCTCCTGTTGACCCGTGAGGGGCTGTGTCGACTCGTGTTGACGCATGTTGACGTGTGTTGGCTCACGTTGACTCATGTCGACCAGTGTTGACCCATGTTGTTCCACGCTGACCCAGGTTGACTCGCGTTGACCCACGTGTGCACGTACAGCTCCCTTTCGGCTTATGCTGACACGTGTTGAATCGTGTTAACCCGTGTTGGCGCGTGTCAGCCTGTGTTGACCCTGATAGACTCCTTTTGACTTCTGCGGACTCATATTGACCCGTGTTGATCCGCGTCACCCGATCCATTGCCCTCCTCACGTACCCGCACCCCCACCAACACGCGTGCACCCCACGTACACGGAGAAGATGGGCGCCACGAGGTCAAGGGAGGCCATGAGAACGCCCAGCTCGGAGATGGTGGCCGTCAACGCCAGGGCCCAGACGGGCTCCCGGCCGTCCTCGCCAGGCGCCAGCACCTGCGGAGGAAGGACACGCCACAACACGCTAAGGAGGAGGTGGAAGCGCGCCACCCCGTGCCCTAAGATGCCATAACGTGCAGTGAAATGCAACAACACGTGACAACACGCAAGTGGCGGGGGAGGGCGGCGGGATGGTCCCCGTGCAACTGCGTGGCCTAAAATACTGTCAAGAATCCTAAAAGGTGGTGAAAGGCCACAACACGCGATAACACGCAGTAACACGCTAAGAGCAGAAGGGGTGGGGGAGGGCGTTAGAGCGCTCCTCACGCAACGATGGGTCCTAAAAGGCCCTAAAAAGCCCTCAAAGGCCCCCAAAACCCCCAAAGGCCCCAACACGTGATAACACGTGATAACACGCTAAGACTGGAACCGGTAGGGGAGGGCGGCGGCACGTTCCCCATGCAACGCCATGGCCTAAAACACTCCAGAACCGCCTCGAACCGCCCCAAAATGCCCCCCACCGAGGCCCCCGGCGGGCGGTGCCGGGGGCCGACACGCGTGTGGCTCACGTGGAGGCCGGGCAGGGCGCGGAGGCGCGCCAGGGCCCGCAGCTGCCCGGGGCCGGTGGCCAGGCAGCGCAGGCCGCCCCCGATGGCGGCCAAGGCGGCCCCGATCACGGCCACCACCGGCGAGGGCCAGGTCAGCGTCCCCAGCGACGGCGTCCCCCGCAGCGCCGCCCCGAACCTGCCGGGGAACACGTGTGGGGACACGCGTGTGTGGCAGGCACACGCTGCGGACGTGGGGGCATTGGGGACCCAGATGAAGGGAGGACAGCGGGAACACGCTGGGGGACACGCGTGGGCACATGGGGACACGTGGGCGGGGGGGGAGCGCAAGGAGACATGGGGATGTTGGGGCCCCATTGGGGACGTTGGGAACGCGCTGGGGACATTGGGGACCTGGAGATCCATCGGGGACCCATTGGGGACCTGGGGACCCATCACGGACCTGTTGGGGACGCGCCGGGGACGTAGGAGACCCGTAGGGGACCCATTGGGGACCCGCTGGGGACCTGGGGACGTGTTGGGGATGTCGGGGACATTGGGGACCTGCTGGGGATGTGTTGGGGACGCTGTGGACCCGGGGACGCGTTGGGGACACATCGGGGACCCGCTCGGGACATGCTGGGGACATGGGGGATGTCGGGGACACGTTTGGGACGTCAGGAACCCATTGGGGACCCATCGGGGACATCGAGGGACCCACTGGGGACATGTTGGGGACACTGGGGACCCAGGGGCATGCTAGAGACACACTAGGGACCTACTGGGGACAGGTGTTGGGGACATGGGGACACATCGGGAACATGTCAGGGACCCGTCAGGGACCTAGGGGACACGTTGGGGACGTCGGGCACCCATTGGGGACGTGGTGGGGACATTTGGGGACACAGGGACGCGTTGGGGACATTGGGGACCCATTGGGGACGCGTTGGGGATGTGTTGGAGACACTGGGGACCCGAGGACCCGTTGGGGACGTCGGGGACCCGTTGCGGATGTGCTGGGGATGTTGGGGACCCAGGGACGTGTTGGGGACGTCAGAGACCTGTTGGGGATGTCGGGGACGTGTTGAGGACCCATTGGGGACATTGGGGACCTATCGGGGGGACCCATTGGGGACCTGGGGACGTGTTGGGGACATCGGGGACCCAACGAGGACGTGGTGGGGACGTCAGAGACCCATTGGGGACATTGGGAACCCATCGGGGGGACCTGTTGGGGATGTCGGGGACCCATTGGGGACCTGGGGACATGTTGGGGACATCGGGGACCCAACGAGGACGTGTTGGTGACATCAGGGACCCATTGGGGACATTGGGGACCTATCGGGGGGGCCTGTTGGGGATGTCGGGGACCCATTGGGGACGCTGGGGACCTGGGGACATGTTGGGGACATTGGGGACCCAACGAGGACGTGTTGGTGACATCAGGGACCCATTGGGGACATTGGGGACCTATCGGGGGGGCCTGTTGGGGATGTCGGGGACCCATTGGGGACGCTGGGGACCTGGGGACATGTTGGGGACATCAGGGACCCAACGAGGACGTGGTGGGGACGTCAGGGACCCGTTGGGGACATTGGGGACCCATCGGGGGGACCTGTTGGGGATGTCAGAGACCCGTTGGGGACCTGGGGACGTGTTGGGGACATCGGGGACCCAACGAGGATGTGGTGGGGACGTCGGGGACCTGCTGGGGACCTGGGGATGTGTTGGGGACATCGGGGACCCAACGAGGACGCGGTGGGGACGTCGGGGACCCAACGAGGATGTGGTGGGGACATCGGGGACCCGTTGGGGACCTGGGGACGTGTTGGGGACATCGGGGACCCAACGAGGACGTGGTGGGGACGTCAAGGACCTGTTGGGGACATCAGGGACCTGTTGGGGACCTGGGGACATGTTGGGGACATCGGGGACCCAACGAGGACGCGGTGGGGACGTCAAGGACCTGTTGGGGACATCAGGGACCTGTTGGGGACCTGGGGACGTGTTGGGGACATCGGGGACCCAACGAGGACGTGGTGGGGACATCAGGGACCCAACGAGGACGCGGTGGGGACGTTGGGGACCCGCTGGGGACGTCGGGGACGTCGGGGACGTCGGGGGCCACTCACTTGTCACGCAGGACGCCGCCGTCGACGCAGGCGCCCAGCAGGGTGGCGCTGCCCCCGTCTGCCCCGTCAAGGCCCAAAAGCCCCTGAAATAGCCCCAAAACGGCCCCCCGAAACCGGCACCTCCCTCCGGGACACCCAAACCGCCCCGAAACACCCCAAAACGGGGACCCAAAAAGCCCCGAATCGCCCCAAAATGGACACCCCCCCTGAACACCCAAACCGCCCGGAAACCACCCAAAACGTCCCAAAATCCCCCCAAATGAACCCAAAATGGGACTCCCCCCCCCCAAAGCTGGATGCCCAGAACTCCTCAAAACGCCCCAAAACAAGTACCCAAAACCGCCAGATATAGCCCCAAAATTTGAAGCCCCCCCCCCCGGAGGAAACCCAAAATGAGGATCCCCAAAACCTCACAAAATCACCCCAAAAAAGGATCCCCCACCCCAAACCCCCGGAATAGCCCCAAAAAGGGATGCCAAAACCCCCCCCAAAATGCCCCAAAACTCAGCCCCTCCCAAGGACCCCAAAACAGCCAAAAACGTCCCCAAAAACCAGGCCCGGCCCCAAAATCCCATGAAACAGCCCCAAAAAGGGGATCGAGAAAAAAACCCCGAAACGCCTCAAAAACGGCTCCCAGCCCCCAAAACGGGACCACTCCAACCCCCCCCCAAACGCCCCCAAACGCTGCCTTTTTTGGGTCTGATTCTCCCGTTTTTGGCTCAAACCTCCCATTTCGGGGCCCGAATGCCCATTTTTGGGCATTTTTTGCCCATTTTTAGGGCCACCCCCCCGTTTTTGGGGCTCCTTCCCCCCCCCCCATTTCCAAGGTTTCTGCCCCGTTTCCGGGCTGCCGCCGCTCCCGTTTCGGGGCGAATCGGGCCGGTTTTGGGGGCCGGATGCAGATGAGGGCGGCGACGACGACGGCGAGGAAGGTGCCGGCCGGGACGGAGCGGGGGGCGTCGGCCAGGGGGGCCGGGCTGCCCACCCCCGCCAGCAGGCCTGCCGGACGCCGGGGCCCGCTCGGACGCCGGGGCCCCCCGCCGGACGCCGGGGCCCCCTGTACCTGGACACCTGGGCCCCTCCCCGGACGCCTGGGCCCCTCCCCGGACACCTGGGACCCTCCCCCGGACGCCTGGGCCCCTCCCCGGACGCCTGGTCCCCCTCCCCGGACGCCTGGGCCCCTCCCCGGACGCCTGGTCCCCCTCCCCGGACGCCTGGGACCCTCGCCGGACACCTGGGCCCCTCCCCGGACACCTGGGTCCCTTCCCCGGACACCTGGGTCCCTCCCCGGACGCCTGGGCCCCTTCCCGGACACCTGGGCCCCTCCCCGGACACCTGGGCCCCTTCCCCGGACACCTGGGCTCCCCCCGGACGCCTGGGCCCCTCCCCGGACGCCTGGGCCCCTTCCCCGGACGCCTGGGTCCCTCCCCGGACACCTGGGCCCCTTCCCCGGACACCTGGGCTCCCCCCGGACGCCTGGGCCCCTCCCCGGACGCCTGGGCCCCTTCCCCGGACGCCTGGGCCCCTTCCCAGATGCCTGGGCCCCTTCCCGGACTCCTGGGTCCCTCCCCGGACACCTGGGTCCCTCCCCCGGACGCCTGGGCCCCTCCCCGGACACCTGGGCCCCTCCCCCGGACACCTGGGCCCCTCCCCGGACACCTGGGCCCCTTCCCCGGACACCTGGGCTCCCCCCGGACGCCTGGGCCCCTCCCCGGACGCCTGGGCCCCTCCCCGGACACCTGGGCCCCTCCCCGGACACCTGGGCCCCTTCCCCGGACACCTGGGCTCCCCCCGGACGCCTGGGCCCCTCCCCGGACGCCTGGGCCCCTTCCCCGGACGCCTGGGCCCCTCCCCGGACACCTGGGCCCCTTCCCCGGACACCTGGGCTCCCCCCGGACGCCTGGGCCCCTCCCCGGACGCCTGGGCCCCTTCCCCGGACGCCTGGGCCCCTTCCCGGATGCCTGGGCCCCTTCCCGGACTCCTGGGTCCCTCCCCGGACACCTGGGTCCCTCCCCCGGACGCCTGGGCCCCTCCCCGGACACCTGGGCCCCTCCCCGGACACCTGGGCCCCTTCCCCGGACACCTGGGCTCCCCCCGGACGCCTGGGCCCCTCCCCGGACGCCTGGGCCCCTCCCCGGACGCCTGGTCCCCCTCCCCGGACGCCTGGGCCCCTCCCCGGACGCCTGGTCCCCCTCCCCGGACGCCTGGGACCCTCGCCGGACACCTGGGCCCCTCCCCGGACACCTGGGTCCCTTCCCCGGACACCTGGGTCCCTCCCCGGACGCCTGGGCCCCTTCCCGGACACCTGGGCCCCTCCCCGGACACCTGGGCCCCTTCCCCGGACACCTGGGCTCCCCCCGGACGCCTGGGCCCCTCCCCGGACGCCTGGGCCCCTTCCCGGACGCCTGGGCCCCTTCCCCGGACGCCTGGGCCCCTCCCCGGACACCTGGGCCCCTTCCCCGGACACCTGGGCTCCCCCCGGACGCCTGGGCCCCTCCCCGGACGCCTGGGCCCCTTCCCCGGACGCCTGGGCCCCTTCCCAGATGCCTGGGCCCCTTCCCGGACTCCTGGGTCCCTCCCCGGACTCCTGGGTCCCTCCCCGGACACCTGGGTCCCTCCCCCGGACGCCTGGGCCCCTCCCCGGACACCTGGGCTCCCCCCGGACGCCTGGGCCCCTCCCCGGACGCCTGGGCCCCTCCCCGGACACCTGGGCCCCTCCCCGGACACCTGGGCCCCTTCCCGGACACCTGGGCTCCCCCCGGACGCCTGGGCCCCTCCCCGGACGCCTGGGCCCCTTCCCGGACGCCTGGGCCCCTTCCCCGGACGCCTGGGCCCCTCCCCGGACACCTGGGCCCCTTCCCCGGACACCTGGGCTCCCCCCGGACGCCTGGGCCCCTCCCCGGACGCCTGGGCCCCTTCCCCGGACGCCTGGGCCCCTTCCCGGATGCCTGGGCCCCTTCCCGGACTCCTGGGTCCCTCCCCGGACACCTGGGTCCCTCCCCCGGACGCCTGGGCCCCTCCCCGGACACCTGGGCCCCTCCCCCGGACACCTGGGCCCCTCCCCGGACACCTGGGCCCCTTCCCCGGACACCTGGGCTCCCCCCGGACGCCTGGGCCCCTCCCCGGACGCCTGGGCCCCTTCCCGGATGCCTGGGCCCCTTCCCCGGACGCCTGGGCCCCTCCCCGGACACCTGGGCCCCTTCCCCGGACACCTGGGCTCCCCCCGGACGCCTGGGCCCCTCCCCGGACGCCTGGGCCCCTTCCCGGACGCCTGGGCCCCTTCCCCGGACGCCTGGGCCCCTTCCCGGATGCCTGGGCCCCTTCCCGGACTCCTGGGTCCCTCCCCGGACACCTGGGTCCCTCCCCCGGACGCCTGGGCCCCTCCCCGGACACCTGGGCCCCTCCCCGGACACCTGGGTCCCTCCCAGACACCTGGGTCCCTCCCCTGGACACCTTGGTCCCTCCCCGGACGCCTGGGCCCCTCTCCCCGGACGCCTGGGCCCCCCCCGCGCCCGGACGCCTGGGCCCCGCCGGCGGCTCACCGGGGCCGAGGGGCAGGACGAGGCCGAGGCCGAGGCCGAAGGAGCCGCCGGGCGCCAGGACGTAGCCGGGAGCCGCCGCCGCCGTCGGGTGCCGCCCGGGCGCCGCCTCCCCGGGCCACAGGTTGGCTGCGGGGGGTGGAGCCTCAGGCCCCGCCCCCGGCCCCGCCCCCGGCCCCGCCCCCCGGCCATCTTGATGCAGGTCAAGGGGTGGCGGGGGTGACATGGAGACACCTCGCCGCGGCGGCCATCTTGGCACACGCCAAGGCGCCCAACAGCGCACCCACAACTGAGCGCGGCGGCCATCTTGGCATATGTCAAGGCGCCTAACGAGCAGTGGGCCCACCCCTCGCCGCGGCGGCCATCTTGGCACACGCCAAGGCGCCCAACAGAGCACCCACCCCTCGTCGCGGCAGCCATCTTGACGTACACCAAGGCGCCTAACGAGCAGTGGGCCCACCCCTGGCCGCGGCGGCCATCTTGGCACACGCCAAGGCGCCCAACAGCGCACCCACAACTCGCCGCGGCAGCCATCTTGACGTACACCAAGGCGCCTAATGAGCAGTGGGCCCACCCCTCGCCGCGGCAGCCATCTTGACATACGCCAAGGTGCCTAACAGCGCACTCACAACTGAGCGCGGCGGCCATCTTGACGTACGCCAAGGCGCCTAACGAGCAGTGGGCCCACCCCTGGCCGCAGCGGCCATCTTGGCACGCGTCAAGGCGCCCAACAGCGCACCCACAACTCGCCGCGGCGGCCATCTTGGCATATGTCAAGGCGCCTAATGAGCAGTGGGCCCACCCCTGGCCGCGGCGGCCATCTTGGCACACGTCAAGGCGCCTAACAGCGCACCCACAACTCGCCGCGGCGGCCATCTTGGCAGACGTCAAGGCGCCTAACGAGCAGTGGGCCCACCCCTGGCCGCGGCGGCCATCTTGGCACACGCCAAGGCGCCTAACGAGCAGTGGGCCCACCCCTGGCCGCGGCGGCCATCTTGGCACAGGCCGAGGCGCCCCCCCCCGCCCCTCCCCGGGCGGCGGCGGCCATGTCGGGCGGGGGCGCTCACCAGCCAGGACGCCGCTGGCCAGGCCGGGCACAGCGGGCAGGGCGGTGGCGTTGTCGGGGCTGCGCGAGGGCTCGCAGCGGGGGCCGCGGCAGAAGGGGCCGCGCAGGGGCGAGGGGCCCTCCTCCGGCTTGGCGCACGCCTCCACCGCCGCCAGCGTCCGGTTGCCCAGGAGACACACGCTGAAGGGAGGGAACAGACAAGCGACACGCGTGTTAGAGCGTGTTGGGGCACGTCGCGTGGTGTTTTGGCGGGTTTCGGGGTGTTTCTCAGCAGGGTTTTGGGCCCTGAGACGTCTCCACCGCCACCAGCGCCCGGTCGCCCTGGACACACACGCTATAGAGAACAAAAAGAAAACCAACACGCGTGTTAGAGCGTGTTGCGGCACGTCGCGTGGTGTTTTGGCGGGTTTCGGGGTGTTTCTCAGCAGGGTTTTGCGCCCTGAGACGTCTCCACCGCCACCAGCGCCCGGTCGCCCTGGACACACACGCTATAGAGAACAAAAAGAAAACCAACACGCGTGTTAGAGCGTGTTGTGGCATGTTGCGTGGTGTTTTTGCGGGTTTTGGGGTGTTTCTCAGCAGGGTTTTGGGCCCTGAGACGTCTCCACCGCCACCAGCGCCCGGTCGCCCCGGACACACACGCTATAGAGAACAGAAAGAAAGCCAACACGCGTGTTAGAGCGTGTAGCGGCATGTCGCATGGTGTTTTTGCGGGTTTTGGGGTGTTTCTCAGCAGGGTTTTGGGCCCTGAGACGTCTCCACCGC
This sequence comes from Struthio camelus, assembly GCF_040807025.1. Lineage (NCBI taxonomy): Eukaryota > Metazoa > Chordata > Aves > Struthioniformes > Struthionidae > Struthio > Struthio camelus. Next base: position 727,596 of record NC_090970.1, read on the forward strand.
CACCAGCGCCCGGTCGCCCTGGACACACACGCTATAGAGAACAAAAAGAAAACCAACACGCGTGTTAGAGCGTGTTGCGGCATGTCGCGTGGTGTTTTGGCGGGTTTCGGGGTGTTTCTCAGCAGGGTTTTGGGCCCTGAGACGTCTCCACCGCCACCAGCGCCCGGTCGCCCTGGACACACACGCTAAGAGAGAGCAGGGAACAACACGCGTGTGCGCTGCTCGCGTTGTAGCGTGTTAGAGCCTCCGTTTGTCCCCCGACGCCTCTCCGCAGCCGCCAGCGCCCAGTTGTCCAGCAAAAACACACTAGGAGAGAAAACAGCCTCACGTGTGTTTACGTGTTGTTGCGTGTGGCGGCGTGTGGCTGCGTGTTGTTGCGTGTGGAGGCGTGTGGAGGCGTGTCTCTGCCCCCCGACGCCTCTCCACGGCCTCCAGCATCCCGATACCCAGGAAAAACCCACTCGGAAGGAAAAAAACCCTTGCGTGTGCTTACGTGTTGTCACATGTTGTCGCGTGTCAGTGCACGGTTCAGCACGGTTTGGTCCCCCGACGCGCTTCCGTACCCCCCCATCTAGATACCTCCAAAGAACACGCCAAGAAGGAAACAACCCCCCCCCCCGGCGTGCTTCCGTGTCGTTGCGTGTTAGGGCGTGTCGCGCCCGAGGGAACTCACCGCAGGCCCGGGGGGGCGAAGGCGGACTTGACGGCGCCGACGAGCAGGGCGAGGAGGCCGAGGAGGAGGGCGGCGAGGCCGAGGGGCGCCAGGCGCCGGACGGGCCGGGGGGCCAGGCCGGCGGCGAGGACGAGGAGGGCGAGGAAGGCCGAGCCGTAGAGGCGCCCGTTGTTGAGGAGCGCCGAGGCGCCCGGCCCGGCGAACACGGCAGCCTGCGGCGCCACGTACACCTGGCGGGGGCGAGGCGTGGGGGCGCTGGGAGGCGCGAGGCTGGCGTGTGCTGGGCGGGGGGGGCGGGGACGTGGGGCACCCACCAGGCGCTGAGCCACACGGGTGGACGTGGGACCCCCCCCCCCAACGCCGCAGAAGGCAACACGGGTGGACGCGGGTCAACACGGGTGGACACGGGATGTCCCACCACCACCTCACAGGGCAACACGGGTGGACGCGGGTCAACACGGGTGGACACGGGATGTCCCACCACCATCACATAGGGCAACACGGGTGGACGCGGGTCAACACGGGCGGACACGGGATGCCCCACCACCACCTCACAGGGCAACACGGGTGAACACGGGTCAACACGGGTGGACACGGGATGCCCCACCACCTCACAGGGCAACACGGGTGAACACAGGTCAACACGGGTGGACACGGGTGGACGCAGGTCAACACGGGTGGACACGGGATGTCCCACCACCATCTCATAGGGCAACACGGGTGAACACGGGTGGACGCAGGTCAACACGGGTGGACACGGGTCAACACGGGATGCCCCACCACCACCTCACAGGTCAACATGGCTGAACACGGGTGGACGCAGGTCAACACGGGTGGACACAGGATGCCCCACCACCACCTCACTGGGCAACACGGGTGAACACGGGTGGACGCGGGTCAACACGGGCGGACACGGGATGCCCCACCACCACCTCACAGGGCAACACGGGTGGACACGGGTGGACGCGGGTCAACACGAGTGGACACGGGATGCCCCACCACCACCTCACAGGGCAACACGGGTGAACACGGGATGTCCCACCACCACCTCACAGGGCAACACAGGTGAACACGGGTGGACGCAGGTCAACACGGGCGGACACGGGATGCCCCACCACCACCTCACAGGGCAACACGGGTGGACACGGGTGGACGCAGGTCAACACGGGCGGACACGGGATGCCCCACCACCACCTCACAGGGCAACACAGGTGAACACGGGTGGATGCAGGTCAACACGGGTGGACACGAGTGGACGTGGGACGCCCCCTCAACCACCTCATAGAGCAACACGGGTGAACACGGATAGATGCAGACCAACACGAGTGGACGGGGCACCCCACCAGCACCACCTCAAAGAGCAACACGGGTCAACCTAGACGGACGTGGGATGTTCCTCCACCCTCTCACAGGACAATATGGATGAACATGGATGTGACTCAACACGGGTGGACACGGGACACCCCACCACCACCTCATAGGGCTACACGGGTCAACGCGGTCAACGTGGGTCAACACGGTCAACGTGGGTGGACACAGAAGACCTCGCTACCACCTCAAAGGGCAACGTGGGTCAACACGGGTGGACACAGGTCAACACGGGTGGACACAGGACCCCCCTCAACCACCTCATAGAGCAACATGGGTGAACACGGAAGGATGCAGATCAACACGGGTGGACGGGGCGTCCTCCCACCACCTCATAAAGCAACACGTGTCAAGATGGATGGACATGGGATGCCCCCACCACCTCACAGGGCAACGTGGCTGAACACGGATGGACGCAGCTCAACACGGGTGGACGTGGGACACCCTACCACCACCCCATAGCACAACACGGGTCAACAGAGGTCAACATGGGTGGATGCAGGACATCCCTCATCCTCTCATAGGGCAACACGGGTCAACACGGGTCAACATGGGTGGACACAGGACACCCCTCACAAGGCAACACGGGTCAACATAGGTGGACACAGGACGCCCCTCACTCCCTCATAGGGCAATACGGGTCAACATAGGTCAACACGGATGGACACAGGACGCCCCCCACCACCTCATAGGACAACATGGCTCAACATATGTCAACACGGGTGGACACAGGACGCCCCCCACCACCTCATAGGGCAACACGGCTCAACATAGGCCAACATGGGTGGACACGGGACACCCTACCAGCACCCCATAGGGCAACACGGCTCAACACGGATGGACGTAGGACGCCCCTCACCTCCTCATAGGGCAACACAGCTCAACATAGGTCAACACGGGTGGATGCAGGACGCCCTTCACCACCCCATAGGACAACACGGGTCAACATAGGTCAACAGGTGGACACGGGACACCCTACCACCACCCCATAGGACAACACGGGTCAACATAGGTCAACAGGTGGACACGGGACACCCTACCACCACCCCATAGGACAACACGGGTCAACATAGGTCAACACGGGTGGACGCAGGACGTCCCTCATCCTCTCATAGCGCAACATGGCTCAACACAGGTCAACATGGGTGGACACAGGACGCCCCCCACCACCTCATAGGACAACATGGCTCAACATATGTCAACACAGGTGGACACAGGACGCCCCCCACCACCTCATAGGGCAACACGGCTCAACATAGGCCAACACGGGTGGACATGGGACACCCTACCAGCACCCCATAGGGCAACACGGCTCAACACGGATGGACGTAGGACGCCCCTCACCTCCTCATAGGGCAACACAGCTCAACATAGGTCAACACGGGTGGATGCAGGACGCCCTTCACCCCCTCATAGGACAACACGGGTCAACATAGGTCAACAGGTGGACACGGGACACCCTACCACCACCCCATAGGACAACACGGGTCAACATAGGTCAACACGGGTGGACGCAGGACGTCCCTCATCCTCTCATAGCGCAACATGGCTCAACACAGGTCAACATGGGTGGACACAGGACACCCTACCACCACCTCATAGGGCAACACGGGTGAACATAGGTCAACACGGGTGGACACAGGACGCCCCCCACCACTTCATAGGACAACACGGGTCAACATAGGTCAACACGGGTGGACACAGGACGCCCCCCACCACCTCATAGGGCAACACGGGTGAACACGGGCGGACACGGGACACCCCCAACACCACGCAGGGGCCCCGGGGACGTCCCCCCCACCCCGGGCCCGGGCCGGCGCGTGCGGGAACACGGGCCGACGCGCGGCGCGGGGGCGGCGCTCACCAGCAGGGTCTCGGCGGCGCCCAGGGCGGCCATGGCGGCGGCGAAGGCGGTGCCCAGGTAGCAGCAGAGTCCGGCGGCGCCGCCCACCTCGGGGCCCAGCGCCCGCGAGAGCAGGGCCAGCGCGCCTCCCCCTGCGCCCGGACGCCTGGGTCCGCACCCGGACGCCTGGGTCCCTCCCGGACGCCTGGGCCCCTCCTCTCCCGGACACCCGGGTCCCTCCCAGACGCCTGGGCCCCTCCTCTCCCGGACACACGGGTCCCTCCCAGACGCCTGGGCCCCTCCCGGACGCCTGGGCCCCTCCTCTCCCGGACACCCGGGTCCCTCCCAGACGCCTGGGCCCTCCCGGACGCCTGGGCCCCTCCCCTCCTCCCAGACAGCCCGGTCCCCCCCGGATGCCTGGGCCCCTCATCTCCCAGACACCTGGGCCCCTGCCCGGGACACCTGGGCCCCTCCTCTCCCAGACACACGGGTCCCTCCCGGACGCCTGGGCCCCACCCAGACATCCGGGCCCCTCCTCTCCTCCCAGACAGCCCGGTCCCCCCCGGACGCCTGGGCCCCTCATCTCCCAGACACCTGGGCCCCTGCCCGGGACACCTGGGCCCCTCCCGTCCCAGACAGTCCGGTCCCCCCCGGACGCCTGGGCCCCTCCTCTCCCAGACACCCACGTCCCTCCCAGACACCTGGGCCCCTCCCGGACACCTGGGCCCTTCACCTGGCTGCCTGGGCCCCTTCCCCACAGGCCTAGATTCCCACCCAGCTTCCTGGACTCCTCCCGGACGCCTGGGCCCCTTCCAGAGACACCCGGGTCCCTTCCGCGGACGCCTGGGCCCCTCACCCAGCTGCCTGGGCTCCTCCCGGACGCCTGGGTCCTCCGCGGGGAGGCCGCCGTTGCTGACGATGGCGCTGAGCGACACGGCCGTGAGCAGCATCTGCGGGAGGAGAACGGGAGGGGGGGGGGAGGGCCGGACGCCTGGGTCCCCCAGCGCACGCGCGGCACCCCCCCGACACGCCAACGACACGCGACTCCGCCGCCCCCCCCGCCGCAGCCCCACACACCACCGCGCGCCCCCTCCCCACGCCAGCCGCCAGCCCGCCCCATATCTGGGTCCCTCCCCGGACGCCTGGGCCCCTTCGCTCCCGAACACCTGGGCCCCCGAACCCCCTCACCCGGACGCCTGGGCCCCCCGATCAGACACCTGGGTCCCTTTCCCGGACGCCTGGGCCCCTTCCCTCCCGGACACCTGGGCCCCCTGCTGCCCTGGGCACCTGAACCCCCTCACCCAGACGCCTGGGCCCCCCGATCGGACACCTGGGCCCCTTCCCTTTCCCGGACACCTGGGCCCCTTCCCTCCCGGACGCCTGGGCCCTTCTGTCCCCCAACGCCTGAACCCCCTCACCCGGACGCCTGGGCCCCTTCCCGGACGCCTGGGCCCCTTCTGTCCCCCAACGCCTGAACCCCCTCACCCGGACGCCTGGGCCCCTTCCCCGGACGCCTGGGCCCCCGGATCAGATACCCGAGTCCCTTTCCCGGACGCCTGGGCCCCTCCCCCAGATGCCTGGACCCCCCAATCAGATACCTGAACCCCCTCACCCGGACACCTGGGCCCCCTGCCGCCCCGGACACCTGGGCCCCCCCCCCCCAAACACACACGAGGGTCCCTCTCCCGGACGCCGGGGCCCCTCCCCGTGCCGCCCGGACGCCGGGGCCCCCCGCTCTCACCCTCGGCGGCAGGACTCCCGGCCGCTCGTTACGCCCCGCGCGCGCTAACGACGGGCCGGGCTTACGCGGGCTCCCCCCCCCCCCCCGCCGGACCCATGATTCGGGCGTGACCTGAGCATGACCTTAGCGTGTCACCCCACCCCGCGGCGTGACCTTAGCGTGTGGCCCCGCCCCGCGCCCCGCCCCGCTCACGCAGGCGCAGCACAGCAGCCCGGCGCCCAGGGCCTGCAGCAGCCCGGCCGTGCCGACCACCCAGGCCAGGCGGAGGAAGAGGACGAGGCCGAAGACGTCCTGCAGGCAGGGCAGGAAGACGCCCCGCAGCGGGCCCCGGCCCCCGGCCTGCCGCCCGGACGCCGGGGTCCGCACCCGCACGGCCTGGGCCCCCCTCTGCCTCCTCCCTCCCGCGCGCGCGCCGCGAGCCCGGACGCCTGGGCCCCTTCTCGGGCGCTCGGGTCCCTCTCCCGGACGCCTGGGCCCTTTCTCCAAAGGACTGGGTCTCTTCTCCCCGGACGCCTGGGCCCCTCCTGTCTCGTACATCGGGGCCCCATCCCCGGACACCTGGGCCCCTTCCCCCCCAGACACCTGGACCTCCTCACCCGGACGCCTGGGCCCCTTCACTCCCGGACGCCTGGGCCCCCCGATCAGACACCTGAGTCCCTTTCCCGGACACCTGGGCCCCTTCCCTCCCGGACGCCTGGGTCCCTTCACTCCCGGACTTCTGGGCCCCTTCCCCCCCCGGACGCCTGGGCCACTTCCCCCCCCCAGACGCCTGGGCCCCCCAAATAGACACCTGAGTCCCTTTCCCGGACGCCTGGGCCCCTCACCCGGACACCTGGGCCCCTTCCCTCCCGGACACCTGGGCCCCCTGCCGCCCTGGGCACCTGGATCCACACCCGGACGCCTGGGCCCCTTCGCTCCCGGATGCCTGGGAGCTTCTGTCCCCCAACGCCTGAACCCCCTCACCCGGACGCCTGGGCCCCTTCCCTCCCGGACGCCTGGGCCCCCCGATCAGATACCTGAGTCCCTTTCCCGGACGCCTGGGCCCCTCACCCGGACGCCTGGGCCCCCCGATCAGATACCTGAGTCCCTTTCCCGGACGCCTGGGCCCCTCCCCCGGACGCCTGGGCCCCTCCCCCGGACGCCTGGGCCCCCCAATCAGATACCTGAACCCCCTCACCCGGACGCCTGGGCCCCTTCCCTCCCGGACACCTGAGTCCCCCTCCCCCACAAACACGAGGGTCCCTCCCCCGGACGCCGGGGCCCCTCCCCGTGCCGCCCGGACGCCGGGGCCCCCCGCTCTCACCTGGCCCTCGGCGGCGGGCGGGGGCAGGGTGCTGTAGGCGGCGACGCGGCGCAGCAGCGCCGACACCTTGGGGCGAGTGGCCAGCTCCTCCTGGGGGGGGGCGGAGAACACGCGTGTGGGGGGCGGAGAACACGCGTGCAGGGGGCGGAGAACACGCCAAGCGCACGCGTGACGGGCGGCACCTCGAAGAGCGCCAGGTTCCTGTCGCACGACACCGCGTCGCCGTCCGCGTCGGGCCGGGTCGGATCTGTCACGGCAGGGCGGGGGGGAGGGAGCGGTGAGGTCGAGGGGCCCAGGCGTCCGGGGGCTCGGCGGGGCCCAGGCGTCCGGCTCACCCACCGGCGGCCTCGGAGGCGTCGTCGCTGCGGGTGCTCTCGGGGCCGCTGTCGCGCGAGCTGCCGGGGGGGCGGGAGCTGGAGCGCGAGCTGGGCTCCGGGCTGGACGAGGCCGAGGCCGGCGCCATCTTGGCCGGCGTCACCACGAACCGCACCGCCGCCATGACGGACGCCGGGGAAGAGCAGCAGCAGCAGCAGGAGGAGGAGGAGGAAGAGGGCGGCGGCGGCGAAGGCTCCTGCGGCCGGAGGAGAGAAGCGTTAGAGGGTCGCGCCAACGTGGAGTCGCGCCAACGTGGCCGTCGACCCCGACCTCCATCTTGGCTCCCCGAGCCTCCATTTTAGCGCTCCTGGACCCCAATTGGGGAGCCCCGAACCTCCATTTCGCGGCCCCGAACCCCCATTTCGCGGCCCCGAACCCCCATTTTGAACCCCCATTTCATGGTCCCGAACCTCCATTTTGGAGCCCCGAACCCCCATTTCGCGGCCCCGAACCCCCATTTTGGCGCTCCTGAACCCCCATTTCGCGGTCCCGAACCCCCATTTTGGAGCCCCAAAACCCCATTTCGCGGTCCCGACCCTCCATTTTGGCTCCCAGAGCCTCCATTTTGGCGCTCCTGAACCCCCATTTTGAACCCCCATTTCGCGGTCCCAAACCCCCATTTTGGAGCCCCAAACCCCCATTTTGGAGCCCCATTTCGCGGTCCCAAACCTCCATTTTGGCTCCCAGAGCCTCCATTTTAGCACTCCTGAACCCCCATTTCGCGGTCCCAAACCCCCATTTTGGAGCCCCAAAACCCCATTTCGCGGTCCCGAACCTCCATTTTGGCTCCCAGAGCCTCCATTTTAGCACTCCTGAACCCCCATTTTGAACCCCCATTTCACAGTCCCAAACCCCCATTTTGGAGCCCCGAACCCCCATTTCGCGGTCCCAAACCCCCATTTTGGAGCCCCGAAACCCCATTTCGCGGTCCTGAACCTCCATTTTGGCTCCCAGAGCCTCCATTTTGGTGCTCCTGAACCCCCATTTTGAACCCCCATTTCATGGTCCTGAACCTCCATTTTAGAGCCCCAAACCCCCATTTCGCGGCCCCGAACCCCCATTTTGGCGCTCCTGAACCCCCATTTTGAACCCCCATTTCGCGGTCCCGAACCCCCATTTTGGCGCTCCTGAACCCCCATTTTGAACCCCCATTTCGCGGTCCCGAACCCCCATTTCACGGCCCCGAACCCCACGTTGGGGCTGCCCACCCCCCTCTTTTACAGCTAACAGGCTCCGGCCCCGTTTCGGGTGGGAAAAGCCCCGTTTTGGGGGCCGACAGACTGCCGTCGGGCTCCGGCGACGCCCTCGCAGCCGCTTTGGGGGAGAAAGCGGCGTTTCGAGCGTTCGCGGAGCCCCGTTTCGGGGAGGGGGGGGGGGTTGACGCCTCGGAAGCGCCCGGGAGGGGGGCGACGCTCGTTTTGGGGAGAAACGACCCCGTTTTGGGAGCCTCGCGCTCCCCTCCTGCGACTGACAAGACGCCAACGCCCTTCCCGGGAACACCCCGCAAGGGCTGACACCCTTTTTGGGGCCCAAACGCCCCTTTTTGGGGCCCCGGCTCCCCCCCTTAGAGCTCCCATCCCACCCTGTGGCCCTCCCCACCCCCAACTTTGGGTCCAAACCCCCCCATTTTGGCTCTCAAACCCCCTTTTTGGGGACCGACCCCCCCCAAGACCCCCATTTTAAGGTCCTACATCCTTTTCTTGAGGTCCCACCCCCCATTTTAGGGTCCCAAACCCCCATTTTGAGACCCCAAGTGCCTATTTTGAGGCCCAAACCCCCATTTTGGGGTCCCATCCCCCCCTCTAGGCTACCGAAACCCCCCACTTTCCACCCCAAAGGCCAAATTAAGGGTCCCAACCCCTCTTTTTGGGTCCCAACTCCCCGTTTTAGGGTCCAACCCCCCATTTCAGGGGTCCCAGCCCCCCTTTAAACCACTAAAACCCCCAACGAGGAGCCCCCAGGCCCCAAATTAAGGACCCCCAACCCCCAAGTGCAGCTCCCACCCCCCCTTTTGGGGTCCCAACCCCCCATTTTAGGGTCCAACATCCCATTTTAAGGGTCCCAGCCCCCCTTTAAACCACCAAACCCCCCCAAATTAAAGACCCCAACCCCCATTTCAAGGTCCCATACCCCCATTTTGGGCCCCAAATCGCCCCTCAGAGCTCCCACCCCACCCCGGGGCGCCCCCTAACCCCCAATTTCAGCTCCCAACCCCCCATTTCGGGTCCCAAAGCCCCATTTTGGGGACTAAACCCCCCTTTCGGGGGTCCCACGCCCCCCCCCAGCACCCAAACCCCTTTAAACCACCAAACCCCCCCATTTTGGGACCCCCAACCCCTAAATAACGACCCCCAGCCCTATTTCAAGGGGCCCAAACCCCGGTTTTGGGGTCTAAAGTTCCAATTTTGGCCCCCAAAGCCCCCACTCGGGACCCCCCAGGCGGGTCCCCCCCCCCCCGGTAAAGGCGGCAGCGGCCGTCGCCGACCGTTACCTCAGCGCGCTGGGGGAGGGGCGGCCGCCGCCGCCGACGTCACCGCGCGCTGCGTCACCGCCCCGGCCCCGGCCGCCCCGGCCCCTTATAGCGGCGCGGCCGCGGCAGGCCCCGCCCCCCGCCCTCCCCGCGGCGTGACGTCAGGGCGGCGGCCACGCCCTCTGCGCGGCTGCCGCAGCGGGAGGGGCGGGGCCAGCGGGAGGGGGGCTCCGCCCACCGCGGACCACCCGGCCTCAAACTAGTATGAGGGGAAGGGGGCTCCCGGACGCCTGGGCCCCTTCCCCGGACACCTGGGCCCCTTCCCCGGGCGCCTGGGCCCCTCCCCGGACGCCTGGGCCCCTTCCCCGGACACCTGGGTCCCTTCCCCGGACACCTGGGCCCCTTCCCGGACGCCTGGGCCACTTCCCCGGACACCTGGGCCCCTCCCCCGGACACCTGGGCCCCCTCCCCGGACACCTGGGTCCCTGCCCCGGACACCTGGGCCCCTTCCCTGGACGCCTGGGCCCCTCCCCCGGACACCTGGGCCCCTCCCCGGACGCCTGGGCCCCTCCCAGACGCTTGGCCCCCTCTCCTCTGGATGCCTGGGTCCCTCCCCGGACACCTGGGTCCCTTCCCCGGACACATGCTCCCCCTTCCCGGGTGCCTGGGCTCCTCCCCCGGACTCCTGGGCCCCTCCCCGGACACCTGGGCCCCTTCCCCGGACGCCTGGGCCCCTCCCCGGACGCCTGCGTCCCTTCCCCGGACACCTGGGCCCCTCCCCGGACACCTGGGCCCCCTCCCCGGACAGCTGAGTCCCTCCCCCGGATGCTTGGGCCTCCTCCCCCGGACGCCTGGGCCCCTTCCCCGGACACCTGGGCCCCTGACCCGGACGCCTGGGCCCTTCGCTGGACGCCTGGGCCCCTCTCAGGACGCCTGGGCCCCTCCCCGGAAGCTTGGGCCCCTTCCCGGACACCTGGGCCCCTTCCCCGGACGCCTGGGCCCTTCCCCGGACACCTGGGCCCCTCACCCGGACACCTGGGCCCCTTCTCGGACGCCTGGGCCCCTCCCCGGACGCCTGGGCCCCTCCCCGGACGCTTGGGCCCCTTCCCCAGACATCTGGGCCCCCTTCCCCGGACACCTGGGCCCTTTCCCTGGACACCTGGGCCCCTTCCCTGGACACCTGGGCCCCTCCCCAGACACCTGGGTCCCCGCCCCGGACGCCTGGGTCCCTTCTCCTGGACGCCTGGGCCCCTCCCCCGGACGCCTGGTCCCGTTCCCCGGACACCTGGGCCCCTTCCTGGACACCTGGGTCCCTTCCCCGGACGCCTGGGCCCCTGCCCCGGACGCCTGGGCCCCCTACCCAGACACCTGGGCCCCTCCCCAGACACCAGGACCCCTCCCTGGACGCCTGGGCCCCTTTCCCGGACGCCTGGGCCCCTTCCCCGGACACCTGGGCCCCTTCCCCCGGACGCCTGGGCCCCTCCCCGGACGCCTGGGCCCCTTCCCGGACACCTGGGCCCCTCCCCCGGACGCCTGGGCCCCTCCCCGGACGCCTGGGCCCCTTCCCGGACACCTGGGCCCCTTCCCCGGACACCTGGGCCCCTTCCCCCGGACACCTGGGCCCCTCCCCGGACGCCTGGGCCCCTTCCCGGACACCTGGGCCCCTGCCCCGGACACCTGGGCCCCTCCCCGGACGCCTGGGCCCCTCCCCGGACGCCTGGGTCCCTTCTCCCGGACGCCTGGGCCCCTTCCCCGGACACCTGGGCCCCTTCCTGGACGCCTGGGTCCCTCCCCCGGACACCTGGGTCCCTTCCCCGGACGCCTGGGCCCCTTCCCCGGACACCTGGGCCCCTTCCGGGACACCTGGGCCCCTTCCCCGGACGCCTGGGCCCCTGCCCTGGACGCCTGGGCCCCTCCCCCGGACACCTGGGCCCCTTCCCCGGACGCCTGGGCCCCTCCCCCGGACACCTGGGCCCCTTCCCCGGACGCCTGGGCCCCTTCCCCGGACGCCTGGGCCCCTTCCCCCGGACGCCTGGGCCCCTCTCCGGACGCCTGGGCCCCTTCCCGGACACCTGGGCCCCTGCCCCGGACACCTGGGCCCCTCCCCGGACGCCTGGGCCCCTCCCCGGACACCTGGGTCCCTTCTCCCAGACGCCTGGGTCCCTTCTCTTGGACGCCTGGGCCCCTTCCCCGGACGCCTGGTCCCCTTCCCCGGACACCTGGGCCCCTTCCTGGACACCTGGGTCCCTTCCCCGGACGCCTGGGCCCCTGCCCTGGACGCCTGGGCCCCTCCCCCGGACACCTGGGCCCCCTCCCCGGACGCCTGGGCCCCTTCCCGGACACCTGGGCCCCTGCCCCGGACACCTGGGCCCCTCCCCCGGACGCCTGGGTCCCTCCCCCGGACACCTGGGCCCCTCCCCGGACGCCTGGGTCCCTCCCCCGGACACCTGAGTCCCTCCCCGGACGCCTGGGCCCCTCCCCCGGACGCCTGGGTCCCTCCCCGGACGCCTGGGCCCCTCCCCGGACGCCTGGGCCCCTTCCCCGGACCCCTGGGCCCCTTCCCCGGACGCCTGGGCCCCTCCCCGGACGCCTGGGCCCCTTCCCCGGACCCCTGGGCCCCTTCCCCGGACGCCTGGGCCCCTCCCTGGACGCCTGGGCCCCCTCCCCGGACGCCTGGGTCCCTCCCCGGACGCCTGGGCCCCCTCCCTGGACGCCTGGGCCCCTCCCCGGACGCCTGGGTCCCTTCCCCGGACACCTGGGCCCCTTCCCCGGATGCCTGGGCCCCTCCCCGGACGCCTGGGCCCCTTCCCGGACACCTGGGCCCCTGCCCCGGACACCTGGGCCCTTCCCCGGACGCCTGGGCCCCTCCCCCGGACGCCTGGGTCCCTCCCCGGACACCTGGGCTCCTCCCCTCCCCACCCACCCGGACACCTGGGCCCCTTTCCCTGGATGCCTGGGCCCCTTCCCCAGACGCCTGGGCCCCCTCCCCGGACACCTGGGCCCCCTTCCCCGGACGCCTGGGCCCCTCCCCGGACACCTGGGTCCCTCCCGCGGACACCTGAGTCCCTCCCTGGACGCCTGGGCCCCTCCCCGGACGCCTGGGCCCTTGCCCGGACGCCTGGGCCCCTCCCCGGACGCCTGGGCCCCTCCCCGGACACCTGGGTCCCTCCCCCGGACACCTGGGCCCCTTCCCCGGACGCCTGGACCCCTCCCCCGGACACCTGGGCCCCTCCCCGGACGCCTGGGCCCCTCCCCGGACGCCTGGGTCCCCTCCCTGGACACCTGGGTCCCTCCCCGGACGCCTGGGACCCTTCCCCGGACACCTGGGCCCCTTCCCAGACACCTGGGCCCCTCCCCGGACGCCTGGGCCCCTTCCCGGACACCTGGACCCCTCCCCCAGACACCTGGGCCCCCTCCCTGGACACCTGGGCCCCTCCCCGGACACCCGGGCCCCTTCCCCAGACGCCTGGGCCCCTTCCCCGGACGCCTGGGCCCCTCCCGGACGCCTGGGCCCCTCTCCCCGCACACCTGGGTCCCTCTCCCAGACGCCTGGGCCCCTTCCCGGACACCTGGGCCCCTCCCCGGACACCTGGGCCCCTCCCAGACGCTTGGGCCCCTTCCCCGGACACGTGAGTCCCTCCCCGGACGCCTGGGTCCCCTGTCCCCAGACGCCTGGGCCCCTCCCCCGGACGCCTGGGCCCCCTCCCCGGACACCTGGGCCCCTTCCCCGGACGCCTGGGCCCCTCCTCTGGATGCCTGGGCCCCATCTCCCGGACGCCTGGGCCCCTGCCCCGGACGCCTGGGTCCCTCCCCGGACACCTGGGCCCCTCCCCGGACACCTGGGCCCCTTCCCCGGACGCCTGGGCCCCCTCCCCGGACGCCAGGGACCCTTCCCCGGACGCCAGGGACCCTTTCCCGGACACTTGGGCCCCTCCCCGGACACCTGGGCCCCTCCCCCGGACGCCTGGGCCCCTCTCCCTGCACACCTGGGCCCCTCCCCGGACGCCTGGGCCCCTTCCCGGACACCTGGACCCCTCCCCCGGACACCTGGGCCCCTCCCCGGACGCCTGGGCCCCTCCCCGGACGCCTGGGTCCCCTCCCTGGACACCTGGGTCCCTCCCCGGACGCCTGGGCCCCTTCCCCGGACACCTGGGCCCCTTCCCAGACACCTGGGCCCCTCCCCGGACGCCTGGGCCCCTTCCCGGACACCTGGACCCCTCCCCCAGACACCTGGGCCCCCTCCCTGGACACCTGGGCCCCTGCCCGGACACCCGGGCCCCTTCCCCAGACGCCTGGGCCCCTTCCCCGGACGCCTGGGCCCCTCCCGGACGCCTGGGCCCCTCTCCCCGCACACCTGGGTCCCTCTCCCAGACGCCTGGGCCCCTTCCCGGACACCTGGGCCCCTCCCCGGACACCTGGGCCCCTCCCAGACGCTTGGGCCCCTTCCCCGGACACCTGGGCCCCCTCCCCGGACACCTGGGCCCCTTCCCCGGACGCCTGGGCCCCTCCTCTGGATGCCTGGGCCCCATCTCCCGGACGCCTGGGCCCCTGCCCCGGACGCCTGGGTCCCTCCCCGGACACCTGGGCCCCTTCCCCGGACGCCTGGGCCCCTTCCCCGGACGCCTGGGCCCCTCCCCGGACGCCAGGGACCCTTCCCCGGACGCCAGGGACCCTTTCCCGGACACTTGGGCCCCTCCCCGGACACCTGGGCCCCTCCCCCGGACGCCTGGGCCCCTCTCCCTGCACACCTGGGTCCCTTCCCCGGACACCTGGGCCCCTTCCCCGGACACCTAGGCCCCCTCCCCAGACAGCTGAGTCCCTCCCCCAGATGCTTGGGCCTCCTCCCCCGCACGCCTGGGCCCCTGCCCCGGACACCTGGGCCCCTCCCCGGACGCCTGGCCCCCTCCCCGGACGCCTGGGCCCCTCCCCCAGACATCTGGGCCCTTTCCCTGGACACCTGGGCCCCTTCCCTGGACACCTGGGCCCCTCCCCAGACACCTGGGTCCCCGCCCCGGACGCCTGGGTCCCTTCTCCTGGACGCCTGGGCCCCTCCCCCGGACGCCTGGTCCCGTTCCCCGGACACCTGGGCCCCTTCCTGGACACCTGGGTCCCTTCCCCGGACGCCTGGGCCCCTGCCCCGGACGCCTGGGCCCCCTCCCCAGACACCTGGGCCCCTCCCCAGACACCAGGACCCCTCCCTGGACGCCTGGGCCCCTTTCCCGGACGCCTGGGCCCCTTCCCCGGACACCTGGGCCCCTTCCCCCGGACGCCTGGGCCCCTCCCCGGACGCCTGGGCCCCTTCCCGGACACCTGGGCCCCTCCCCCGGACGCCTGGGCCCCTCCCCGGACGCCTGGGCCCCTTCCCGGACACCTGGGCCCCTTCCCCGGACACCTGGGCCCCTCCCCGGACGCCTGGGCCCCTCCCCGGACGCCTGGGTCCCTTCTCCCGGACGCCTGGGCCCCTTCCCCGGACACCTGGGCCCCTTCCTGGACGCCTGGGTCCCTCCCCCGGACACCTGGGTCCCTTCCCCGGACGCCTGGGCCCCTTCCCCGGACACCTGGGCCCCTTCCGGGACACCTGGGCCCCTTCCCCGGACGCCTGGGCCCCTGCCCTGGACGCCTGGGCCCCTCCCCCGGACACCTGGGCCCCTTCCCCGGACGCCTGGGCCCCTCCCCCGGACACCTGGGCCCCTTCCCCGGACGCCTGGGCCCCTTCCCCCGGACGCCTGGGCCCCTCTCCGGACGCCTGGGCCCCTTCCCGGACACCTGGGCCCCTGCCCCGGACACCTGGGCCCCTCCCCGGACGCCTGGGCCCCTCCCCGGACACCTGGGTCCCTTCTCCCAGACGCCTGGGTCCCTTCTCTTGGACGCCTGGGCCCCTTCCCCGGACGCCTGGTCCCCTTCCCCGGACACCTGGGCCCCTTCCTGGACACCTGGGTCCCTTCCCCGGACGCCTGGGCCCCTGCCCTGGACGCCTGGGCCCCTCCCCCGGACACCTGGGCCCCCTCCCCGGACGCCTGGGCCCCTTCCCGGACACCTGGGCCCCTCCCCCGGACACCTGGGCCCCTCCCCCGGACGCCTGGGTCCCTCCCCCGGACACCTGGGCCCCTCCCCGGACGCCTGGGTCCCTCCCCCGGACACCTGAGTCCCTCCCCGGACGCCTGGGCCCCTCCCCCGGACGCCTGGGTCCCTCCCCGGACGCCTGGGCCCCTCCCCGGACGCCTGGGCCCCTTCCCCGGACCCCTGGGCCCCTTCCCCGGACGCCTGGGCCCCTCCCCGGACGCCTGGGCCCCTTCCCCGGACCCCTGGGCCCCTTCCCCGGACGCCTGGGCCCCTCCCTGGACGCCTGGGCCCCCTCCCCGGACGCCTGGGTCCCTCCCCGGACGCCTGGGCCCCCTCCCTGGACGCCTGGGCCCCTCCCCGGACGCCTGGGTCCCTTCCCCGGACACCTGGGCCCCTTCCCCGGATGCCTGGGCCCCTCCCCGGACGCCTGGGCCCCTTCCCGGACACCTGGGCCCCTGCCCCGGACACCTGGGCCCTTCCCCGGACGCCTGGGCCCCTCCCCCGGACGCCTGGGTCCCTCCCCGGACACCTGGGCTCCTCCCCTCCCCACCCACCCGGACACCTGGGCCCCTTTCCCTGGATGCCTGGGCCCCTTCCCCAGACGCCTGGGCCCCCTCCCCGGACACCTGGGCCCCCTTCCCCGGACGCCTGGGCCCCTCCCCGGACACCTGGGTCCCTCCCCCGGACACCTGAGTCCCTCCCTGGACGCCTGGGCCCCTCCCCGGACGCCTGGGCCCTTGCCCGGACGCCTGGGCCCCTCCCCGGACGCCTGGGCCCCTCCCCGGACACCTGGGTCCCTCCCCCGGACACCTGGGCCCCTTCCCCGGACACCTGGGCCCCTTCCCAGACACCTGGGCCCCTCCCCGGACGCCTGGGCCCCTTCCCGGACGCCTGGACCCCTCCCCCGGACACCTGGGCCCCTCCCCGGACGCCTGGGCCCCTCCCCGGACGCCTGGGTCCCCTCCCTGGACACCTGGGTCCCTCCCCGGACGCCTGGGCCCCTTCCCCGGACACCTGGGCCCCTTCCCAGACACCTGGGCCCCTCCCCGGACGCCTGGGCCCCTTCCCGGACACCTGGACCCCTCCCCCAGACACCTGGGCCCCCTCCCTGGACACCTGGGCCCCTGCCCTGACACCCGGGCCCCTTCCCCAGACGCCTGGGCCCCTTCCCCGGACGCCTGGGCCCCTCCCGGACGCCTGGGCCCCTCTCCCCGCACACCTGGGTCCCTCTCCCAGACGCCTGGGCCCCTTCCCGGACACCTGGGCCCCTCCCCGGACACCTGGGCCCCTCCCAGACGCTTGGGCCCCTTCCCCGGACACGTGAGTCCCTCCCCGGACGCCTGGGTCCCCTGTCCCCAGACGCCTGGGCCCCTCCCCCGGACGCCTGGGCCCCCTCCCCGGACACCTGGGCCCCTTCCCCGGACGCCTGGGCCCCTCCTCTGGATGCCTGGGCCCCATCTCCCGGACGCCTGGGCCCCTGCCCCGGACGCCTGGGTCCCTCCCCGGACACCTGGGCCCCTCCCCGGACACCTGGGCCCCCTTCCCCGGACGCCTGGGCCCCCTCCCCGGACGCCAGGGACCCTTCC
Source organism: Struthio camelus (assembly GCF_040807025.1). Taxonomy (NCBI): domain Eukaryota; kingdom Metazoa; phylum Chordata; class Aves; order Struthioniformes; family Struthionidae; genus Struthio; species Struthio camelus. Next base: position 745,018 of record NC_090970.1, read on the forward strand.
CCGGACGCCAGGGACCCTTTCCCGGACACTTGGGCCCCTCCCCGGACACCTGGGCCCCTCCCCCGGACGCCTGGGCCCCTCTCCCTGCACACCTGGGCCCCTCCCCGGACGCCTGGGCCCCTTCCCGGACACCTGGACCCCTCCCCCGGACACCTGGGCCCCTCCCCGGACGCCTGGGCCCCTCCCCGGACGCCTGGGTCCCCTCCCTGGACACCTGGGTCCCTCCCCGGACGCCTGGGCCCCTTCCCCGGACGCCTGGGCCCCTTCCCGGACACCTGGGCCCCTCCCCGGACACCTGGGCCCCTCCCAGACGCTTGGGCCCCTTCCCCGGACACGTGAGTCCCTCCCCAGACGCCTGGGTCCCCTGCCCCGGACGCCTGGGCCCCTCCCCCGGACGCCTGGGCCCCCTCCCCGGACACCTGGGCCCCTTCCCCGGACGCCTGGGCCCCTCCTCTGGATGCCTGGGCCCCATCTCCCGGACGCCTGGGCCCCTGCCCCGGACGCCTGGGTCCCTCCCCGGACACCTGGGCCCCTCCCCGGACGCCTGGGCCCCTCCCCGGACGCCAGGGACCCTTCCCCGGACGCCAGGGACCCTTTCCCGGACACTTGGGCCCCTCCCCGGACACCTGGGTCCCTTCCCCGGACACCTGGGCCCCTTCCCCGGACACCTAGGCCCCCTCCCCAGACAGCTGAGTCCCTCCCCCAGATGCTTGGGCCTCCTCCCCCGCACGCCTGGGCCCCTCCCCGGACGCCTGGGCCCCTTCCCCGGACGCCTGGTCCCCTTCCCCGGACACCTGGGCCCCTTCCTGGACACCTGGGTCCCTTCCCCGGACGCCTGGGCCCCTGCCCTGGACGCCTGGGCCCCTCCCCCGGACACCTGGGCCCCCTCCCCGGACGCCTGGGCCCCTTCCCGGACACCTGGGCCCCTCCCCCGGACACCTGGGCCCCTCCCCCGGACGCCTGGGTCCCTCCCCCGGACACCTGGGCCCCTCCCCGGACGCCTGGGTCCCTCCCCCGGACACCTGAGTCCCTCCCCGGACGCCTGGGCCCCTCCCCCGGACGCCTGGGTCCCTCCCCGGACGCCTGGGCCCCTCCCCGGACGCCTGGGCCCCTTCCCCGGACCCCTGGGCCCCTTCCCCGGACGCCTGGGCCCCTCCCCGGACGCCTGGGCCCCTTCCCCGGACCCCTGGGCCCCTTCCCCGGACGCCTGGGCCCCTCCCTGGACGCCTGGGCCCCCTCCCCGGACGCCTGGGTCCCTCCCCGGACGCCTGGGCCCCCTCCCTGGACGCCTGGGCCCCTCCCCGGACGCCTGGGTCCCTTCCCCGGACACCTGGGCCCCTTCCCCGGATGCCTGGGCCCCTCCCCGGACGCCTGGGCCCCTTCCCGGACACCTGGGCCCCTGCCCCGGACACCTGGGCCCTTCCCCGGACGCCTGGGCCCCTCCCCCGGACGCCTGGGTCCCTCCCCGGACACCTGGGCTCCTCCCCTCCCCACCCACCCGGACACCTGGGCCCCTTTCCCTGGATGCCTGGGCCCCTTCCCCAGACGCCTGGGCCCCCTCCCCGGACACCTGGGCCCCCTTCCCCGGACGCCTGGGCCCCTCCCCGGACACCTGGGTCCCTCCCCCGGACACCTGAGTCCCTCCCTGGACGCCTGGGCCCCTCCCCGGACGCCTGGGCCCTTGCCCGGACGCCTGGGCCCCTCCCCGGACGCCTGGGCCCCTCCCCGGACACCTGGGTCCCTCCCCCGGACACCTGGGCCCCTTCCCCGGACACCTGGGCCCCTTCCCAGACACCTGGGCCCCTCCCCGGACGCCTGGGCCCCTTCCCGGACGCCTGGACCCCTCCCCCGGACACCTGGGCCCCTCCCCGGACGCCTGGGCCCCTCCCCGGACGCCTGGGTCCCCTCCCTGGACACCTGGGTCCCTCCCCGGACGCCTGGGACCCTTCCCCGGACACCTGGGCCCCTTCCCAGACACCTGGGCCCCTCCCCGGACGCCTGGGCCCCTTCCCGGACACCTGGACCCCTCCCCCAGACACCTGGGCCCCCTCCCTGGACACCTGGGCCCCTGCCCGGACACCCGGGCCCCTTCCCCAGACGCCTGGGCCCCTTCCCCGGACGCCTGGGCCCCTCCCGGACGCCTGGGCCCCTCTCCCCGCACACCTGGGTCCCTCTCCCAGACGCCTGGGCCCCTTCCCGGACACCTGGGCCCCTCCCCGGACACCTGGGCCCCTCCCAGACGCTTGGGCCCCTTCCCCGGACACGTGAGTCCCTCCCCGGACGCCTGGGTCCCCTGTCCCCAGACGCCTGGGCCCCTCCCCCGGACGCCTGGGCCCCCTCCCCGGACACCTGGGCCCCTTCCCCGGACGCCTGGGCCCCATCTCCCGGACGCCTGGGCCCCTGCCCCGGACGCCTGGGTCCCTCCCCGGACACCTGGGCCCCTCCCCGGACACCTGGGCCCCTTCCCCGGACGCCTGGGCCCCCTCCCCGGACGCCAGGGACCCTTCCCCGGACGCCAGGGACCCTTTCCCGGACACTTGGGCCCCTCCCCGGACACCTGGGCCCCTCCCCCGGACGCCTGGGCCCCTCTCCCTGCACACCTGGGCCCCTCCCCGGACGCCTGGGCCCCTTCCCGGACACCTGGACCCCTCCCCCGGACACCTGGGCCCCTCCCCGGACGCCTGGGCCCCTCCCCGGACGCCTGGGTCCCCTCCCTGGACACCTGGGTCCCTCCCCGGACGCCTGGGCCCCTTCCCCGGACGCCTGGGCCCCTTCCCGGACACCTGGGCCCCTCCCCGGACACCTGGGCCCCTCCCAGACGCTTGGGCCCCTTCCCCGGACACGTGAGTCCCTCCCCAGACGCCTGGGTCCCCTGCCCCGGACGCCTGGGCCCCTCCCCCGGACGCCTGGGCCCCCTCCCCGGACACCTGGGCCCCTTCCCCGGACGCCTGGGCCCCTTCCCGGACACCTGGGCCCCTCCCCGGACACCTGGGCCCCTCCCAGACGCTTGGGCCCCTTCCCCGGACACGTGAGTCCCTCCCCAGACGCCTGGGTCCCCTGCCCCGGACGCCTGGGCCCCTCCCCCGGACGCCTGGGCCCCCTCCCCGGACACCTGGGCCCCTTCCCCGGACGCCTGGGCCCCTCCTCTGGATGCCTGGGCCCCATCTCCCGGACGCCTGGGCCCCTGCCCCGGACGCCTGGGTCCCTCCCCGGACACCTGGGCCCCTCCCCGGACGCCTGGGCCCCTCCCCGGACGCCAGGGACCCTTCCCCGGACGCCAGGGACCCTTTCCCGGACACTTGGGCCCCTCCCCGGACACCTGGGTCCCTTCCCCGGACACCTGGGCCCCTTCCCCGGACACCTAGGCCCCCTCCCCAGACAGCTGAGTCCCTCCCCCAGATGCTTGGGCCTCCTCCCCCGCACGCCTGGGCCCCTCCCCGGACGCCTGGGCCCCTCCCCGGACGCCTGGGCCCCTCCCCCAGGCGCAGCCACGTGCTCTCTCTGCATCATCCTTTATTCCCGCCGCCGCCGCGCGCCGCAGGGGGCGGAGCCCGGCCCCGCCCCCCCGCCATCGCCCCGCCCTGCCGCGCGGCGCCCGGGTGCGCGCGGCAGAGGCGTCCGGGCGGGCAGGGCGCGGCGGCGGCCGCGTTCCGGGCGCGCGCTGGTTCCGGCCGGGCCGGGGTCGGGGCCGGGCTCAGAGGAGCGGGCGCGGGCGCTGCGTGAGCAGGACGCCGAAGCGGCGCTTGAGGGCCAGGCGGTGCCGCGAGAACTTGTCGTCGGGCGAGAAGCGGGCCGGGTGCGCCGAGGCCGTCTGCCGCCCGTCCGGGGCCGCCTTCTGCCGCGGGCCAGCGCGCTCCACCCGCCGCCCGCCCCGCCGCCCCGCTACCGGGACCCCCCGGACCCGGTTCCCCCCAGACCCCGATCTGCCCCGGTCCCGTTCCCCCCCGGTCCCGGTCCCCCCCGTTCCCGGTTCCCCCCTTTTCCGGTTCCCCCCTTTTCCGGTTCCCCCCGCTCCCGGTTCCCCCCTTTTCCACTTCCCCCCGTTCCCGTTCCCCCCCCGTTCCCGTTCCCCCCTGATCCCGGTCCCCCTGGTCCCGCTCCCCCCCCGGTCCCGCTCCCCCCGGTCCCGGTTCCCCCCCGGTCCCGCTCCCCCCGGTCCCGCTCCCCCCCGGTCCCGCTCCCCCCCGGTCCCGCTCCCCCCGCTCCCGCTCCCCCCCGGTCCCGCTCCCCCCCGCTCCCGGTTCCCCCCCGCTCCCGCTCCCCCCCCCGGTCCCGCTCCCCCCCGGTCCCGGTTCCCCCCCGCTCCCGCTCCCCCCCCCGGTCCCGCTCCCCCCCCGCTCCCGGTCCCCCCGGTCCCGCTCCCCCCCGGTCCCCCCCGCTCCCGGTCCCCCCCGCTCCCCCCCCCGGTCCCGCTCCCCCCCGCTCCCGGTTCCCCCCCGGTCCCGCTCCCCCCCCGCTCCCGTTCTCCCCCCGCTCCCGTTCCCCCCCGGTCCCGTTCCCCCCCCGCTCCCGCTCCCCCCCCGCTCCCGTTCCCCCCCGCTCCCGCTCCCCCCCCGCTTCCGGTCCCCCCCGCTTCCGGTCCCCCCCCGCTCCCGCTCCCCCCCGGTCCCGCTCCCCCCCGGTCCCGCTCCCCCCCCCGGTCCCGCTCCCCCCCCCGGTCCCGCTCCCCCCCCCGCTCCCGCTCCCCCCCCGGTCCCGCTCCCCCCCCGGTCCCGCTCCGGTACCTGCAGCGTGTACACCCGCTCCCCCCGCTCGTTCTCGTAGAACTGCAGGAACATGATGTCGCCGCTGCCGCCGCCGCCGCAAGGTTCGCCGGGAAGGGGGGGGCGGGGCCGCACGGCACCCTGGGACGGCGGCGGGGCGCGGGGCACGCTGGGAAGTGTAGTCCTGGGGAGGGGCACACCGGGCAGGGGCCCAGGCGTCCGGGGAGGGGCCCAGGTGTCCGGGGAAGGGGCCCAGGTGTCCGGGGAGGGGGCCCAGGCGTCCGGGTAAGGGGCCCAGGTGTCCGGGAGGGGCCCAGGTGTCCGGGGAAGGGGCCCAGGTGTCCGGGGAGGGGGCCCAGGCGTCCGGGAAGGGGCCCAGGCGTCCGGGGAGGGGGCCCAGGCGTCCGGGGAAGGGGCCCAGGCGTCCGGGGAGGGGGCCCAGGCGTCCGGGGAGGGGCCCAGGAGTCCGGGGAGGGGCCCAGGTGTCTGGGGAAGGGGCCCAGGAGTCCGGGGAGGGGCCCAGGTGTCTGGGGAAGGGGCCCAGGCGTCCGGGGAGGGGCCCAGGTGTCTGGGGAAGGGAACCAGGTGTCTGGCAAGGGGCCCAGGCGTCCGGGGAGGGGCCCAGGCATCCTGGGAAGGGGCCCAGGTGTCAGCAGAGGGGCCCAGGCGTCCGGGGAGGGGCCCAGGCGTCCAGGCCCCGCCCAGAAGCCGTTGGGACGGTCGGGGCGGGGGCCGTTTCCATGGTGCCCCCCCGCTTGCTTGAGGCCAGGACACCTGGGTCCCTCTCCCAGCCCCACCACCCCGGTCGCCCGGGTCCCCTTGAGGGGTGTCGGGGGGCAACAAGGGCACCCGGACGCCTGGGTCCCTGCTTGGGGGAGGGGCGCGGACCCCCCCCTTCTTCCTGCCCCCCAGCTCCTCCCCCAGCAGAGGGAAGGGGGGGGGTCCTGCCCCATCATGGCCGCCCCAGAGCCGGGTCTCCTGCCCTACTTGGAGCAGCTCTGCGCCCACCACGACTTCCTCTGCCAGGTGGGTGGCAGGGGCCCAGGCGTCCGGGGGAAGGGGCCCAGGCGGGCCGGGGAAGGGGGCCCAGGCGTCCGGCTTCGCTCTCTCCCGCAGGCCGAGGCCGTGCTCTACCCGCCCTTCGTGGCCGCCCTGCTGTCCCCGGAGCCGCACCGCGACCCCCTGGCCCTGGCGGCGGAGCTGGAGGAGGAGCACGGGCTGAGCCCCGGCCAGGTGCCCCGGACGCCTGGGTCCCCGCGGGGCGGGGGGAGGGGCCCCGAGGCCGCCTCGGGGGTGACGCCCGCCTCCCCTTGTCCCCGCAGCTGGTGGAGCGACGTCTGCGGGAGCTCGGCCCCCCGGCTTCCTCCGACGTGGCCGCCGCTGCGGAGGGTCCCGAGGCCACCAAGATGGCCGCCAGGCCCAGGAGTGAGGGCCCAGCCAACGTGGCTGCTCCCAAAGAGCACCTCGTGGCTGCCAAGATGGCCGCCAGCCCCAGGAGTGAGGGCCCAGCCAACATGGCTGCTCCCATAGAGCACCTCGTGGCTGCCAAGATGGCCACCAGCCCCAGGAGTGAGGGCCCAGCCAACATGGCTGCTCCCATAGAGCACCTCGTGGCTGCCAAGATGGCCGCCAGCCCCAGGAGTGAGGGCCCAGCCAACATGGCTGCCCCCACGGAGCGCCCCATGGCCTTCAAGATGGCTGCTAGCCCCACAAGTGGTAGTATAGCCAACGTGGCTGCCCCCACGGAGTGCCGCACGCCCGCCAAGATGGCCGACAGCACGGTGAGGGATGGCGCCCCCATCCTGGCTGCCACCGTGACCTGCCCCGCACCTCCCAAGATGGCCGCCAGCCCCGTGAGCGTTGACACGCCCAATATGGCTGCCCCCGCGGAGCAGCCTGTGGCCTCCAAGATGGCCGACGGCGCCGTGAGAGATGCTGCGTCCAGCATGGCCGCTGCCGTAGAGCATCTCGCGGCCTCCAAGATGGCCGACAGCAGTGGGAGTGACGGCGCCCCCAAGATGGCCGCCCCCACGGAGCGCCCTGTGCCTTCCAAGATGGCTGCTGGCCCCATGAGTGACGACGCCCCCAAGATGGCCGCCCCCACGGAGCGCCCTGCATCCCCCAAGATGGCCGCCAGCCCCGTGACCCGCAGCGCCGCCAAGATGGCCGCCGCCCACGCCAGCCCCGCCCCCAAGATGGCCGCCCGCCGCGCGACTCGCGCCTCCCCCAAGGTGGCCGCCGCCCCTCCGGTGACCCGCGGCGCCGCCAAGATGGCCGCCGAGCTCCGCCCGCCGGGCCCCGCCCCCAAGATGGCCGCCACCGCTCCGCGGGGGCGGGGCCGCCCCGCCCGCCGGGCCCCGCCCCCCACCCCGTAGCCCCGCCCCCATGTCCCCCCCCCCGGTGTCCCACACGTGACCTCATACATGTGTCCTCCAACGCGTCCCGCGTCCTCGCACACGTGTCCCCCCTCCCCCACACGTGTCCCCACCCGTGTCCATCCCGGGTCCCGTCACGCCGGGTGCCACCTACTCGGCGGCCCGTGTTTGTCCCGTGTCCCCACGTCCATGTCTACGTCCCCACGTCCATGTCCACGTCCCCACGTCCCTCATGTCCACGCCCCCATGTCCCCGTGGCCGTGATGTCCCTCACGTCCATGTCCCCATGTCCCGTGTCCCCACGTCCATGTCCCCCATGTCCGGGTCCACGTTCTTCATGTCCCTCACGTCCATGTCCACGTCCCCACGTCCATGTCACCACACCCACGTCCCTCATGTCCACGCCCCCATGTCCCCGTGGCCGTGATGTCCCTCACGTCCATGTCCCCATGTCCCGTGTCCCCACGTCCATGTCCCCCATGTCCGGGTCCACGTTCTTCATGTCCCTCACGTCCATGTCTACGTCCCCACGTCCACGTCACCACACCCACGTCCCTCATGTCCACGCCCCCATGTCCCCGTGGCCGTGATGTCCCTCACGTCCATGTCCCATGTCCCCACGTCCATGTCCCCCATGTCCGGGTCCACGTTCTTCATGTCCCTCACGTCCATGTCTACGTCCCCACGTCCACGTCACCACACCCACGTCCCTCATGTCCACGTCCCCCATGTCCCCGTGGCCGTGATGTCCCTCACGTCCATGTCCCCATGTCCCGTGTCCCCACGTCCACGTCCCCCATGTCCGGGTCCACGTTCTTCATGTCCCTCACGTCCATGTCTACGTCCCCACGTCCACGTCACCACACCCACGTCCCTCATGTCCACGCCCCCCATGTCCCCGTGGCCGTGATGTCCCTCGTGTCCATGTCCCCATGTCCCGTGTCCCCACGTCCACGTCCCCCATGTCCGGGTCCACGTTCTTCATGTCCCTCACGTCCATGTCTACGTCCCCACGTCCATGTCCCCACACCCACGTCCCTCATGTCCACGCCCCCAATGTCCCCGTGGCCGTGATGTCCCTCACGTCCATGTCCCCATGTCCCGTGTCCCCACGTCCACGTCCCCCATGTCCGGGTCCACGTTCTTCATGTCCCTCACGTCCATGTCTACGTCCCCACGTCCATGTCCCCACACCCACGTCCCTCACGTCCACGTCCCCAATGTCCCCACGTCCATGATGTCCCTCACGTCCACGTCCCCACCTCCACGTCCCTCGCGTCCACGTCCCCAATGTCCCCACGTCCATGATGTCCCTCACGTCCATGTCCCCAATGTCCCCACGTCCATGATGTCCCTCACGTCCACGCCACCACCTCCACGTCCCTCACGTCCACGTCCCCGATGTCCCCACGTCCATGATGTCCCTCACGTCCACGTCCCCACCTCCACGTCCCTCACGTCCACGTCCCCGATGTCCCCACGTCCATGATGTCCCTCACGTCCATGTCCCCAATGTCCCCACGTCCATGATGTCCCTCACGTCCACGCCACCACCTCCACGTCCCTCACGTCCACGTCCCCGATGTCCCCACGTCCATGATGTCCCTCATGCCCACGTCCCCACCTCCACGTCCCTCACGTCCACGTCCCCGATGTCCCCACGTCCATGTCCGTGTCCACGTCCCCGACGTCCCCCCCCACCCCACCTCCACCTCCCCGACGCCCCCCAACCCCTCACTGGCTCGCCGGCGGCCGCTGGGGCACCTTTATTGGCCGGGGGGCGGTGACGCGGGCGGGGGGCCGGGGGGCGGTGACGGCGGCGGGGGGCGGCAGGCCAGGCCGGCGGGGGCCTGGGCGCGGGGCCGGGCCGGGCGCCCGTTCACCACCAGCCCCAGCGGCGTGCCCACCCGGATGGCGGCGAAGGAGAAGGTCTGCGGGGGGGGGGGGGGGACACAACGGGTGACAACGGGTGACGCCGGGTGACGCCGCCGCGTCCCCCTCCCCCCCCCCCACCCCGGAGCAGCGCTAGGTGCCGACCAGGGCTTCCCAGCTGCTCCCAGTAAGACCCCCCCCCCCCCGGGAGCCCCAGTGTCTCCCGCTACCCCTCCCAGGGTCCCCAGTGCCCCTCCCAGTGCCTCCCAGTGCCCCCATCCCACTCCCAGTGCCCCCATCCCCCTCCCACTGCCCCCAATCCCCCTCCCACTGCCTCCCAGTGCCCCCAATCCCCCTCCCAGTGCCCCCAATCCCCCTCCCAGCCCCCCCAACCCCCTCCCCGTCCCTCCCAGTGCCCCCAATCCCCCTGCCAGTCCCTCCCAGTGCCCCCAATCCCCCTCCCACTGCCTCCCAGTGCCCCCAATCCTCCTCCCAGTGCCCCCAATCCCCCTCCCAGGCCCTCCCAGTCCCTCCCAGTGCCCCCAATCCCCCTCCCAGTCCCTCCCAGTGCCCCCAATCCCCCTCCCAGGCCCTCCCAGTGCCCCCAATCCCCCTCCCACTGCCTCCCAGTGCCCCCAATCCCCCTCCCAGTGCCCCCAATCCCCCTCCCAGACCCTCCCAGCACTTCCCAGTGCCCCTCCCAGGCCCTCCCAGTGCCCCAATCCCCCTCCCAGGCCCTCCCAGTGCCCCCAATCCCCCTCCCAGCACCCCCAATCCCCCTCTCAGGCCCTCCCAGCACCCCCAATCCCCCTCCCAGGCCCTCCCAGTGCCCCCAATCCTCCTCCCAGTGTCCCCAATCCCCCTCCCAGTACCCCCAATCCCCCTCCCAGTCCCTCCCAGTGCCCCCAATCCTCCTCCCAGTGTCCCCAATCCCCCTCCCAGTGGCCCCAATCCCCCTCCCAGGCCCTCCTAGCACTTCCCAGTGCCCCTCCCAGGCCCTCCCAGTACCCCAATCCCCCTCCCAGGCCCTCCCAGTGCCCCCAATCCCCCTCCCAGCACCCCCAATCCCCCTGCCAGGCCCTCCCAGTGCCCCCAATCCTCCTCCCAGTGCCCCCAATCCCCCTCCCAGGCCCTCCCAGCACTTCCCAGTGCCCCTCCCAGGCCCTCCCAGTACCCAATCCCCCTCCCAGGCCCTCCCAGTGCCCCCAATCCCCCTCCCAGTCCCTCCCAGTGCCCCCAATCCTCCTCCCAGTCCCTCCCAGTGCCCCCAATCCCCCTCCCAGGCCCTCCCAGTGCCCCCAATCCCCCTCCCAGGCCCTCCCAGTGCCCCCAATCCCCCTCCCAGTGCCCCCAATCCCCCTCCCAGGCCCTCCCAGCACTTCCCAGTGCCCCTCCCAGGCCCTCCCAGTACCCCCAATCCCCCTCCCAGTCCCTCCCAGTTCGTCCCAGCACCCCCAATCCCCCTCCCAGTCCCTCCCAGTTCGTCCCAGCACCCCCAAACCCCCTCCCAGTCCCTCCCAGTTCGTCCCAGCGCCCCCAACCCCCCTCCCAGTCCCTCCCAGCGCCTCCCAGCGCTCACGTGGCCCTGGTGCTGGACGTGGTGGTGGCAGAGGTGGGGCTCGGGCACGGCCACGGCGTCGCCCACCAGGACGCCCCAGCCGGGCTCGGCGTTGTACACGCTGACGGCCACCGCCGCCCCGGCCCCGTCGGCCAGCCCCAGCGTGCTGCCGGCGGCCGCACACGCGTGTCGGTCTCCCCGCACACGCGTGTCGGCCCGGGTCGCCCCCCCCCCCCCCCCAGCCCCGTTCACGCGATACGGGGCCGGAAACGCCGCGACGGCGCCAGGACGGGACACGGTGACGTGTGTGGGGACGTGACCGCGCGCCGGGGCCCCCCCCCGCGCCGCACACGCCTCCCCGCACACGCGTGTTGGCCCGTGTCGCCCCCCCAAACAGCCCCACTGATGTAATACGGGGCTGAAAACACCGTGACGGAGCCAGGACAGGACAAGGGGACACACGTGGGGACCTGACCACGCGCCGGGGATCCCCCGTGCCACACCCAACTGCCGGCACACGCGTGTTGGCCCGTGTCGCCTACCCAAACAGCCCCGTTCACGCGATACGGGGCCGGAAACACCGCGACGGAGCCGGGTCGGGACACGGTGACGCCGGTGGGGACGTGACCGCGCGCCGGGTGCCCCCCGCGGTCGCCGCACACGCGTGTGTACTCACAAGGGCACGCGCTCGTGGGGCGTGAGGCTGAAGAGGACGCGGCCCAGCAGGGCCCGGCCGGGGTTGGGGCCGGGGCGGAGGCCGGCCAGCGGGGTGGGTGCCGGCCCCCCCGGGCGGCCCAGGGGGCCCAGGAGGGCGGGGGGCAGCGCCGCCAGCAGCCCCCGCAGCCGTCGCGCCCCCACTTTGCCCTGCGTCGGGGAAAGAAGCCGGGGGGGGGGGGACACACACACACGGGGACGGGTCCTCAGCCGCGTGTCCCCACCCCGTGTCACATGTCCCCCCCCCCGCAACGCCCTGGGTGCCCCCCACGTCCCCACCCCCATGTCCCTGTGTCCCCCCCTGCCCCCCCGTCTCCCTTGCGCCTCTTCTTGCGTCCCCCCCGCGTCCCGTGTTCCTGTCCCCATCGTGTCCCCCTGTCCTGTAGCCTCGTGTCCCACGTCCCCCTCGCGTCCCGTCCCCGCCGATGTGCCGCGGCGCCCCAATGTCCTGTGTCCCCCTGCTGTCCCGCGTCCCCCCCCCACCAGTGTCCTGTGGCCCCCCCCCGCAGTGTCCCGTGTCCCCTCTGGCATCCCGTGTCCCCCCCGGTGTCCCATGTCCCCCCATCTGCCATGTACTGCCCTAGTGTCCCCCCCCCCCCGCGGGTGTCCTGTGTCACCCCAGCATCTGACATCCCCCCCCAGCGCCCCACGTCCCCCCTGGTGTCCCACGACCCCCCATAAGCCACGTACTCCCCCAGCGTCCCCTGTCCCATATCCTGTGCCCCCCCGGCGCCCCATGTCTCCCCCAGCGTCCCGTGTCCCCCCGTATCCCATGAACCCCCCATATCCCGTGTCCCACCCGTGTCCCCCCCGTGTCCCGTGTCCCCCCCCCGGTGTCCCCCGTCCCCCCCGGCGGTACCCGGTTGGCCAGCAGGGCGCACAGGCGGCTCAGGTAGTCGAGGAGGCGGCCGTGCCGCAGCCGCGGTTCGGCCCAGCCGGGCTCCAGGGCGGCCGCCCGGGCGAAGCCCTCCAGCGCCGGCCCGTAGCGCTCCTCGTACTGCAGCAGCTGCAGCAGACAGGGCTTAGGGGGCGGGGCCAGGCCGGGGACACGCCCCCGGCCCCGCCCACACGGCCCCGGACCCGCCCACACGCCCCAAGCCCCGCCCACACTGCAGCCCCCCCCTCCAGCGCCGGCCCGTAGCGCTCCTCGTACTGCAGCAGCTGCAGCAGACGCGGCTCGGGGGGCGGGGCCAGGCCGGGGACACGCCCCCGGCCCCGCCCACACGGCCCCGGACCCGCCCACACGCCCCCGGCCCCGCCCACACGCCCCAAGCCCCGCCCACACTGCAGCCCCCCCCTCCAGCGCTGGCCCGTAGCGCTCCTCGTACTGCAGCAGCAGCTGCAGCAGATGCGGCTCGGGGGGCGGGGCCAGGCCGGGGACACGCCCACGGCCCCACCCACACGCCCCCGGCCCCGCCCACACGCCCCAGGCCCCGCCCACGCTGCAGCCCCCCCCATCCCCGCCCATAGCGCTGCTCCTACTGCAGCAGCTGCACTACAGAGCACGTTGGGGGCGGGGCCAGGGCAAGACACGCCCCCTGTCCCAAAGCCCCGCCCCTCCACCCCCTGGCCCCGCCCACAAGGCTCTGGCCCGCCCACATGGCAAACCCCGCCCCCCCCCAAAGCTCTTCCCAAACGGCAGCAGCTGCACTGGCCCACGTGCCTGGGGGCGGGGCCAGGCAAGGACACGCCCCCGCCCTGCCCCCGAGCACTTGGCCCCGCCCCTAGCCCCGCCCAGAGTGCACCCAGGGCCTGCAAAGCCGCTGGCTCCGCCCCCCCGGGTGCCCTGGCCCCGCCCCCAGCACAGCCCCAGGTCCGGGCCCCGCCCCCAACGCTCGGCCCCGCCCCCTCCGGGCTGGCCAAGGGGAGGAAGGAGCTGGCAATGGGGCACCCCGGGGTGCCCCCAGCCCCACGGTGTCACCCAGCCCCACGGCGTCACCCTGTCCCACGGCGTCACCCCCAGCCCCACGGCGTCACCCCCAGCCTCACAGTGTCACCCAGCCCCACAGCGCCACCCAGCCCCACAGCGTCACCCCCAGCCTCACAGTGTCACCCAGCCCCACGGTGTCACCCTCAACCCCACGGCGTCACCCAGCCCCACGGCGTCACCCCCAGCCTCACAGTGTCACCCAGCCCCACGGTGTCACCCTCAACCCCACGGTGTCCCCCCCAGCCCCACGGCGTCACCCCCAGCCCCCCGGTGTCCCCCCCCGGCCCCCCGGCGCCCGCTGACCGTGGCGCGGTTGAGGTGCAGGTCGGGGTTCTTGGCCGCTTCGGGGTCCACCTTCTCCTGGGGGGCAGCGCGGGGCAGCGGCGTCACCCCCGGCCCCCGGCCCCACGGCACCCAGCCCCACGGCACCCACAACATCCAGCCCCACAACACCCACAACACCCAACACCCACAACACCCAGCCCCACAGCACCCACAACACCCAACCCAACAACACCCAACACCCACAACACCCAACCCCCACAGCACCCAACCCCACAACACCCAACACCCACAACACCCAACACCCACAACACCCAGCCCCACAGCACCCACAACACCCAACACCCACAACACCCAACCCCCCAGCACCCACAACCCCCAACCCCACAACACCCAGCCCCCACAACACCCAGCCCCACAACACCCAACACCCACAACACCCACAACACCCAACCCCCCAACACCCACAACCCCCAGCCCCACAACACCCAGCCCCACAACACCCACAACACCCAACACCCACAACACCCAGCCGCACAACAACCAGCCCCACAACACCCACAACACCCAACACCCACAACACCCAACCCCCCAGCACCCACAACCCCCAGCCCCACAACACCCAGCCCCACAACACCCACAACACCCAACACCCACAACACCCAGCCGCACAACAACCAGCCCCACAACACCCACAACACCCAACACCCACAACACCCAACCCCCCAACACCCACAACCCCCAGCCCCACAACACCCAGCCCCACAACACCCACAACACCCAACACCCACAACACCCAGCCGCACAACAACCAGCCCCACAACACCCACAACACCCAACACCCACAACACCCAGCCCCACAACAACCAGCCCCACAGCACCCACAACACCCAACCCCACAGCACCCACAACACCCAACCCCACAACACCCAGCCCCACAACACCCAACACCCACAACACCCACAACACCCAACACCCACAACACCCAGCCCCACAACACCCAACACCCACAACACCCACAACACCCAGCCCCCACAACACCCAGCCCCACAACACCCAACACCCACAACACCCACAACACCCAACCCCCCAACACCCACAACCCCCAGCCCCACAACACCCAGCCCCACAACACCCACAACACCCAACACCCACAACACCCAGCCCCACAACAACCAGCCCCACAGCACCCACAACACCCAACCCCACAGCACCCACAACACCCAACCCCACAACACCCAGCCCCACAACACCCAACACCCACAACACCCACAACACCCAACACCCACAACACCCAGCCCCACAACACCCAGCCCCACAACACCCAGCCCCACAGCACCCACAACACCCAACCCCACAGCACCCACAACCCCCAACCCCACAACACCCAGCCCCACAACACCCAACACCCACAACACCCAGCCCCACAACACCCAACCCCCACAGCACCCAACCCCACAGCACCCACAACACCCAACCCCACAACACCCAACCCCACAACACCCAACACCCACAACACCCAACCCCACAACACCCAACACCCACAACACCCAACACCCACAACACCCAACCCCACAACACCCAGCCCCACAACACCCAACACCCACAACACCCAGCCCCACAACACCCAACCCCACAGCACCCACAACACCCAACCCCACAACACCCAACCCCACAACACCCAACCCCACAACACCCAACACCCACAACACCCAACCCCACAACACCCAACACCCACAACACCCAACACCCACAACACCCAACCCCACAACACCCAGCCCCACAACACCCAACACCCACAACACCCAGCCCCACAACACCCAGCCCCACAGCACCCACAACACCCAACCCCATAGCACCCACAACCCCCAACCCCACAACACCCAGCCCCACAACACCCAACACCCACAACACCCAGCCCCACAGCACCCACAACCTCCAACCCCATAGCACCCACAACCCCCAACCCCACAACACCCAGCCCCACAACACCCAACACCCAACCCCACAGCACCCACAACCCCCAACCCCACAGCACCCACAGCACCCACAACACCCAACACCCACAACACCCAGCCCCACAGCACCCACAACACCTAACCCCACAACACCCAACACCCCCAACCTCCAACCCCCCAGCACCCCCAACCGCCAGCCCCCCCCGCACCCGTAGCCCCCCCCAGCACCCACAACCCCCGGCGGCTGGGGGGGGGGGGGCCGCGCTCACCGCCTGGCCGTAGGCGCCCAGGGCCCGGCGCGCCGCCTCGGGGCTCTGGCCGCAGGCGAAGAACAGCGACACGTAGGCGTTGCCCAGCACGTCTGCCGGCACACGCGACCCCCCGTCGGCCCCCGGCCACGCACACGCCAAGGGGGGGGGCTGGCGGGTGCGCGAACACGCCAAGGGGGGGCTGGTGGGTGTGTGAACACGCCAAGGGGGGCTCGCGGGTGTGCGAACACGCCAACGGGGGGCTCATGGGTGTGCGAACACGCCAAGGGGAGCTCGCGGGTGTGCGAACACGCCAAGGGGGGTTCGCGGGTGTGCGAACACGCCAAGGGGGGTTCGCGGGTGTGCGAACACGCCAAGGGGGGCTCACGGGTGTGCGAACACGCCAAGGGGGGCTGGCGGGTGTGTGAACACGCCAACGGGGGGCTGGCGGGTGTGCGAACACGCCAAGGGGGGCTGGCGGGTGTGCGAACACGCCAACGGGGGGCTGGCGGGTGTGCGAACACGCCAAGGGGGGCTGGCGGGTGCGCGAACACGCCAAGGGGGGCTGGCGGGTGTGTGAACACGCCAACGGGGGGCTGGCGGGTGTGCGAACACGCTAAGGGGGGCTCGCGGGTGTGCGAACACGCCAAGGGGGGCTCACGGGTGTGCGAACACGCCAAGGGGGGCTGGCGGGTGTGTGAACACGCCAACGGGGGGCTGGCGGGTGTGCGAACACGCCAAGGGGGGCTGGCGCGTGTGCGAACACGCCAAGGGGGGGCTGGTGGGTGTGTGAACACGCCAAGGGGGGCTGGCGTGTGTGTGAACACGCCAACGGGGGCTGGCGTGTGCGCAAACACGCCAACGGGGGGCTGGCGGCTGTGCGAACACGCAAAGGGGGGTTCGCGGGTGTGCGAACACGCCAAGGGGGGGCTCACGGGTGTGTGAACACGCCAAGGGGGGGCTCACGGGTGTGCAAACACGCCAAGGGGGGCTGGCGGGTGTGCGAACACGCCAAGGGGAGCCCGCGTGTGTGCGAACACGCCAACGGGGGCTGGCGGGTGTGTGAACACGCCAACGGGGGCTCGCGTGTGTGTGAACACGCCAACGGGGGGCTCGCGTGTGTGCGAACACGCCAAGGGGGGCTCGCGGGTGTGTGAACACGCCAACGGGGGGCTCACGGGTGTGCGAACACGCCAACGGGGGTTGGCGGGTGTGCGAACATGCCAACGGGGGGCTGGCGGGTGTGCGAACACGCCAAGGGGGGCTGGTGGGTGCGCGAACACGCCAAGGGGGGGCTCACGGGTGTGCGAACACGCCAAGGGGGGCTCGCGGGTGTGCGAACACGCCAAGGGGGGCTGGCGGGTGTGCGAACACGCCAAGGGGGGGCTCACGGGTGTGCGAACACGCCAAGGGGGGCTGGCGGGTGTGCGAACACGCCAAGGGGGGGCTCACGGGTGTGCGAACACGCCAAGGGGGGCTCGCGGGTGCGCGAACACGCCAAGGGGGGCTGGTGGGTGTGCGAACACGCCAAGGGGGGCTGGTGGGTGCGCGAACACGCCAAGGGGGGGCTGGCGGGTGTGCGAACACGCCAACGGGGGGGGCTGGCGGGTGCGCGAACACGCCAAGGGGGGCTGGCGGGTGCGCGAACACGCCAAGGGGGGCTCGCAGGTGTGCGAACACGCCAAGGGGGGCTGGCGGGTGTGCGAACACGCCAAGGGGGGGCTCACGGGTGTACGAACACGCCAAGGGGGGGCTGGCGGGTGTGCGAACACGCTAAGGGGGCCTCACGTGTGCGCAAACACGCCAACGGGGGGCTCGCGTGCGTGCGAACACGCCAAGGGGGACTCGCGGGTGTGCGAACACGCCAAGGGGGGGCTGGCGGGTGTGTGAACACGCCAACGGGGGGCTGGCGGGTGTGTGAACACGCCAAGGGGGGCTCGCGGGTGTGCGAACACGCCAAGGGGGGGCTCACGGGTGTGTGAACACGCCAACGGGGGGTTCACGGGTGTGCAAACACGCCAAGGGGGGCTGGCGGGTGTGCGAACACGCCAAGGGGAGCCCGCGTGTGTGCGAACACGCCAACGGGGGGCTGGCGGGTGTGTGAACACGCCAACGGGGGCTCGCGTGTGTGTGAACACGCCAACGGGGGGCTCGCGTGTGCGCAAACACGCCAAGGGGGGCTCGCGGGTGTGTGAACACGCCAACGGGGGGCTCACGGGTGTGCGAACACGCCAACGGGGGTTGGCGGGTGTGCGAACATGCCAACGGGGGGCTGGCGGGTGTGCGAACACGCCAAGGGGGGCTGGTGGGTGCGCGAACACGCCAAGGGGGGGCTCACGGGTGTGCGAACACGCCAAGGGGGGCTCGCGGGTGTGCGAACACGCCAAGGGGGGCTGGCGGGTGTGCGAACACGCCAAGGGGGGGCTCACGGGTGTGCGAACACGCCAAGGGGGGCTGGCGGGTGTGCGAACACGCCAAGGGGGGGCTCACGGGTGTGCGAACACGCCAAGGGGGGCTCGCGGGTGCGCGAACACGCCAAGGGGGGCTGGTGGGTGTGCGAACACGCCAAGGGGGGCTGGTGGGTGCGCGAACACGCCAAGGGGGGGCTCACGGGTGTGCGAACACGCCAACGGGGGGGGCTGGCGGGTGCGCGAACACGCCAAGGGGGGCTGGCGGGTGCGCGAACACGCCAAGGGGGGCTCGCAGGTGTGCGAACACGCCAAGGGGGGGCTCACGGGTGTACGAACACGCCAAGGGGGGGCTGGCGGGTGTGCGAACACGCTAAGGGGGGCTCACGTGTGCGCAAACACGCCAACGGGGGGCTCGCGTGTGTGCGAACACGCCAAGGGGGACTCGCGGGTGTGCGAACACGCCAAGGGGGGGCTGGCGGGTGTGTGAACACGCCAACGGGGGGCTGGCGGGTGTGTGAACACGCCAAGGGGGGCTCGCGGGTGTGCGAACACGCCAAGGGGGGGCTCACGGGTGTACGAACACGCCAAGGGGGGGCTGGCGGGTGTGCGAACACGCCAAGGGGGGCTCACGGGTGTGCGAACACGCCAAGGGGGGGCTGGCGGGTGTGCGAACACGCTAAGGGGGGCTCACGGGTGTGCAAACACGCCAACGGGGGGCTCGCGTGTGTGCGAACACGCCAAGGGGGACTCGCGGGTGTGCGAACACGCCAAGGGGGGGCTGGTGGGTGTGCGAACACGCCAACGGGGGGCTGGCGGGTGTGCGAACACGCCAACGGGGGGCTGGCGGGTGTGCGAACACGCCAAGGGGGGCTGGCGGGTGTGTGAACACGCCAATGGGGGGCTGGCGGGTGTGCGAACACGCCAAGGGGGGGCTGGTGTGTGTGCGAACACGCCAACGGGGGGCTGGCGGGTGTGCGAACACGCCAAGGGGGGCTGGCGGGTGTGTGAACACGCCAACGGGGGCTCACGGGTGCGCGAACACGCCAAGGGGGGCTCGCGTGTGCGCGCACACGCTAAGGGGTGCTCGCACGTGCGCGTACGCGCGCCATGGCTGCACACGCCAACGGCCACTCCCCACGCGTGCACACGCCAGTGCCGCGCTGAACACGCGTGTGCGCGTCCCCGGATGCGGCTCCGGACGCACACGCGTGGCAAGGCAGTGCTTAACGCGCGCGCGCGTCCCGAGGCACCGCTAAGCGCACGCTAAGGCTTCCTTACATACGTGCAGCCGCCAACACGCCGAGCAGCACGTGCACGCGGTAACGACACGCTTAGCACACGCCAAGGGTCCCCTTCGCCCGTGCACGCAGCCAGCGCTCCCTCAACACGCGTGTGCGCACGCCAAAGCACCGCCAGACGCACGCGTGCCCCAACCGGGACCCCCCCCCCCCGCCGGGTGCACACGCGTGTCCGTCCCCCCCCAACACGCGTGTCCGGGCCGGGCGGACTCACACCAGGAGCGGCCGTCGGCGGGGTCGAGGCGCACGGCGGCCTTGGCGTGTTCGACGCTCTCGCGCACGGCCCCGGGGCCCCGGCCCGCCTGGCGCAGCGCCATCGACAGGCACCGCAGCGCCTCCTTGTCCGGGCCCTGCCCCACGCCAAGCACACGCTAAGCACACGCCAAGCACACGCTTAGCGCACGCTTAGCGCACGCTTAGCGCACACGCCTAGCGCACGCGCTAAGCACGTGTGACCCCCCCCGAACACCCTGCCGCGACCCACGCGTGTCCCCCAGCCCCGCATCGTGACCCACACGTGTCCCCCAGACCCGCACGTGTCCCCCAGCCCCGCACTGGGACCCACATGTGTCCCCCAGTCCCGCACTGGGACCCACGCGTGTCTCCCAGACCCACATCGCAACCCACACGTGTCCCCCAGACCCACACGTGTCCCCCAGTCCCGCACTGGGACCCACGCGTGTCCCCCAGACCCACATCACAACCCACACGTGTCCCCCAGACCCACACCGGGACCCACACATGTCCCCCAGCCCCACATCATGACCCACACGTGTCCCCCAGACCTGTACGTGTCCCCCAGCCCCGCACTGGGACCCACACGTGTCCCCCAGCCCCACATCATGACCCACACATGTCCCCCAGACCCACACGTGTCCCCCAGCCCCGCACCGGGGCCCACACGTGTCCCGCAGCCCCTCTCCGTGACCCACACGTGTCCCCCAGCCCCACATCGCGACCCACACGTGTCCCCCAGCCCCACACGTGTCCCCCAGCCCCACATCGCGACCCACACGTGTCCCCCAGCCCCTCTCCGTGACCCACATGTGTCCCCCAGCCCCGCATCGTGACCCACACGTGTCCCCCAGCCCCGCATCGCGACCCACACGTGTCCCCCAGACCCGCACGTGTCCCCCAGCCCGACACCAGGACCCACACGTGTCCCGCAGCCCCTCTCTGGGACCCACACGTGTCCCCCAGCCCCGCATCGCGGCCCACACGTGTCCCCCAGACCCACACGTGTCCCCCAGCCCCGCATCGCGACCCACACGTGTCCCCCAGACCCGCACGTGTCCCCCAGACCCACACCGGGACCCACACGTGTCCCGCAGCCCCTCTCCATGACCCACACGTGTCCCCCAGCCCCGCACTGGGACCCACACGTGTCCCCCAGACCCGCACCGGGACCCACACGTGTCCCACAGCCCCTCTCTGTGACACACACGTGTCCCCCAGACCCACATCGTGACCCACCCGTGTCCCCCAGACCCTCTCTGTGACACACACGCGTCCCCCAGCCCCCCGCCGTGCCCCACACGTGTCCCCCAACCCCTCGCCGTGCCCCACCCGTGTCCCCCAGCCCCCGCCGTGCCCCACACGTGTCCCCCAGCCCCCCGCCGTGCCCCACACGTGTCCCCCAGCCCCCCGCCCTGCCCCACCCGTGCCCCCCAGCCCCCCGCCGTGCCCCACACGTGTCCCCCAACCCCTCGCCGTGCCCCACACGTGTCCCCCAACCCCCGCCGTGCCCCACACGTGTCCCCCAACCCCTCGCCGTGCCCCACACGTGTCCCCCAGCCCCCCGCCGTGCCCCACCCGTGTCCCCCAGCCCCCGCCGTGCCCCACACGTGTCCCCCAGCCCCCCGCCCTGCCCCACCCGTGTCCCCCAGCCCCCGCCGTGCCCCACACGTGTCCCCCAGCCCCCCGCCCTGCCCCACCCGTGCCCCCCAGCCCCCCGCCGTGCCCCACACGTGTCCCCCAGCCCCCCGCCCTGCCCCACGTGTCCCCCAACCCCCTGCCGTGACCCACACGTGTCCCCCAGCCCCCTGCCGTGCCCCACACGTGTCCCCCAGCCCCCCGCCGTGACCCACACGTGTCCCCCAGCCCCCCGCCGTGACCCACACGTCTCCCCCAGCCCCCCGCCGTGCCCCACACGTGTCCCCCAGCCCCCTGCCGTGACCCACACGTGTCCCCCAGCCCCCCGCCGTGCCCCACACGTCTCCCCCAGCCCCCCGCCGCGACCCACACGTGTCCCCCAGCCCCCTGCCGTGACCCACACGTGTCCCCCAGCCCCCCGCCGTGCCCCACACGTGTCCCCCAACCCCCGCCGCGACCCACACGTGTCCCCCAGCCCCCTGCCGCGACCCACACGTGTCCCCCAGCCCCCCACCGTGCCCCACACGTCTCCCCCAGCCCCCCGCCACGACCCACACGTCTCCCCCAGCCCCCCGCCGCGACCCACACGTCTCCCCCAGCCCCCCGCCGTGCCCCACACGTCTCCCCCAGCCCCCCGCCGCGACCCACACGTGTCCCCCAGCCCCCCGCCGCGACCCACACGTGTCCCCCAGCCCCCTGCCGTGACCCACACGTGTCCCCCAGCCCCCCGCCGCGACCCACACGTGTCCCCCAGCCCCCTGCCGTGACCCACACGTGTCCCCCAGCCTCCCGCCGTGCCCCACACGTGTCCCCCAACCCCCGCCGCGACCCACACGTGTCCCCCAGCCCCCGCCCTGCCCCACACGTGTCCCCCAGCCCCCCGCCGTGCCCCACCCGTGTCCCCCAGCCCCCCGCCGTGCCCCACACGTCTCCCCCAGCCCCCCGCCGTGCCCCACACGTCTCCCCCAGCCCCCCGCCGCGACCCACACGTGTCCCCCAGCCCCCTGCCGTGACCCACACGTGTCCCCCAGCCTCCCGCCGTGCCCCACACGTGTCCCCCAACCCCCGCCGCGACCCACACGTGTCCCCCAGCCCCCGCCCTGCCCCACACGTGTCCCCCAGCCCCCCGCCGTGCCCCACCCGTGTCCCCCAGCCCCCCACCGTGCCCCACCCGTGTCCCCCAACCCCCCGCCCTGCCCCACACGTGTCCCCCAGCCCCCCACCCTGCCCCACACGTGTCCCCCAGCCCCCGCCCTGCCCCACCCGTGTCCCCCAACCCCCCGCCCTGCCCCACCCGTGCCCCCCAGCCCCCCGGGGCGGCTCTCACGTGGCCGAGGGCGCCGGCGAAGCAGGCCCGGGCGGCCTCGAGGTCTCCGCGACGCCATCGGGCTTCGCCCAGGCGGGTCCAGGCCTCGGCCAGACCCGGCGCCAACTTGACGGCCCGGCCCAGGGCGGCTTCGGCCCGGGGGGCGCCGGCGGGGGTGGCGCTCAGCGCCCGCGCCCGCAGCACCAGCGCCCGGCCCCGGCTGCGGCCCGACACTGCGGGTGGGGGCCGGGGGGGGGGTCATTCGGGCCCCACGGCGTCGCCTCTGCCCCACGGCGCCGGGGCGGGAGGGGGGGGGTGCTGAGCGGGCAGGGGGCCCCGGGGCATTGTGGGATACGCTGGGGGAGCTATCGGCAGGGTGGATTGTGGGACGGAGAGCGAACGGCTGCCCCAGGGCATCGTGGGGTAGAAGGGGGAGGTGCTGCCCCACAGCATCGTGGGGTAGAAGGGGGAGGCGCTGCCCCACGGCATCGTGGGGTAGAAGGGGGAGGCGCTGCCCCAAGGCATCGTGGGATAGAAGGGGGAGGTGCTGCCCCACGGCATCGTGGGGTAGAAGGGGGAGGTGCTGCCCCACGGCATCGTGGGGGAGGGGAGCCGCCACCCCAGGGCATCATGGGACGCAACAGAGCACCTACTGCCCCACGGCATTGTGGGATACAGGAGGGGAGCTGCTGCCCCAGGGCATCATGGGATAGAGCGGGGGAGCTACTGCCCTGGGGCGTTATGGGCTGTGTGCCGTGGGGCAGGACCCCTGCCCCAGAGCATTATGGGTTGTGGGGCAGGACCTCCACCCCAGAGCATTATGGGTTGTGGGACAGGACCCCTGCCCCAGAGCATTATGGGTTGTGGGGGCAGGACCTCCACCCCAGGGCATTATGGGCCTCGTGCTGTGGGGCAGGACCCCTACCCCAGGGCATTGTGGGTCATGGGGCAGGACCTCTGCTCTGAGGCATTATGGGCCACGTGCCGTGGGGCAGGACCCCCGCCCCAGAGCATTATGGGCCATGGGGCAGGACCTCCACCCCAGGGCATTATGGGCCACGTGCTGTGGGGCAGGACCCCCACCCCAAGGCGTTATGGGGATGCCCTGGGGACCTCTGCCCCAGGGCATTATGGGTCACGTGCCATGGAGCAGAACCCCCACCTTGGGGCACTACGGGCCGCGGGCCGTGGGGCGGGACCCCCACCCCACGGTATGACGGGCCATGGGGCAGGACCCCCGCCCCGGGGCATCGTGGGCCGCGCGCCGTGGGGCAGGACCCCCGCCCCGGGGCATCGTGGGCCGCCGCCGCACCTTGCACCTCCTCCATGCGCCGCAGCGTCCTCTCCATCTCCTCCTCGAGGGCGGCGGCGGCCGCCGCGTCCCCGCTGCCGTCCCCGCCGGTGTCACCGCCGGTGTCACCGCCGCCGTCACCGCCGCCCCCCGGCGCCCGCCGCAGCCCGTCCCGGAACCGGTACAGCTCCGCCACCAGCTCCTGGAACACCAGTGTCAGCAGGGCCCAGGCGTCCGGGGATGCCCCCGAGGGGCCCAGGCGTCCGGGGATGCCCCCAGGGACCCAGGCGTCCGGGGATGCTCCCGGGGGGCCCAGGCGTCCGGGGATGCTCCCGCGGGGCCCAGGCGTCCGGGGATCCTCCCGCGGGGCCCAGGAGTCCGGGGATCCTCCCGGGGGACCCAGGCGTCCGGGGACGCTCCCGCGGGAACCCAGGAGTCCGGGGATGCTCCCGGGGGGCCCAGGCGTCCGGGGATGCTCCCGCGGGAACCCAGGAGTCCGGGGATGCTCCTGGGGGACCCAGGCGTCCGGGGACGCTCCCGAGGGGCCCAGGCGTCCGGGGATGCTCCCAGGGAACCCAGGCGTCCGGGGATGCCCCCAGGGACCCAGGAGTCCGGGGATGCTCCCGGGGGGCCCAGGCGTCCGGGGACGCTCCCGCGGGACCCAGGCGTCCGGGGATGCTCCCGGGGGGCCCAGGCGTCCAGGGACGCTCCCAGGGACCCAGGCGTCCGGGGATGCTCCCAGGGACCCAGGCGTCCGGGGATGCTCCCGCGGGGCCCAGGCGTCCGGGGATGCTCCCGCGGGGCCCAGGCGTCCAGGGACGCTCCCAGGGACCCAGGCGTCCGGGGACGCTCCCAGGGACCCAGGCGTCCGGGGATGCTCCCGGGGGGCCCAGGCGTCCGGGGATGCTCCCGCGGGGCCCAGGCGTCCGGGGATGCTCCCGCGGGGCCCAGGCGTCCGGGGATGCTCCCGGGGGGCCCAGGCGTCCGGGGATGCTCCCGGGGGGCCCAGGCGTCCGGGGATGCTCCCGCGGGCCCAGGTGTCCGGGGATGCCCCCGAGGGGCCCAGGCGTCCTGGTCTGCCCCTCCCCCCCCCGCCAGGGGCCCAGGCGTCCGGGGCCGCCCCCACCTCCAGGGTCCGCAGCGCCTCCGCGTCGCCGTCGCCTTCCTCCTCCTCCTCCTCCTCCTCCTCCTTCGCCACCGCCGGCTCCGCCGGCTCCGCCGCCGCCATGGCCGCGCCGGGCCCCGCCCCCGCCGCCGGCTGCGCGCGCAGCACGGCCCCGCCCCCTCCTCCCCGCCCCTTCCCCAGGCCCCGCCCCCTCCCCCGCAGCGGCGTCTCCGAGCCGGAGACACCCCCCCTCCCGCCACGTGACCCACAACCCCCCACGTGACCCTCCCCCCTTCCTTCCCGTGGCCCCGCCCCTAGCGGCGGCGCGGGGCGGGGCCTCCGGGGGGCGGGGCCGGCTCGCCCGCTCCCCCCCCCGGGGAGCCGAAGGGGAAGAAGCTGCCGCCCGCCGCGGGGGGAGGGGAGGCCCCGAAGAGGGGCCCGAAGGCGCCCGGCGGCGTCGCCACGGCAACCGCACCTGCGGGGGGGGGGGGAAGGGGACGTCACCGGCCGCCGTCTTGCTCACCGCCATGGCGGCCGCCATAGCGCCCCAGCCCCACGGAGGCCGCCATCTTGCCCACCGCCATGGCGGCCGCCATCTTGCCCACCGCCATGGCGGCCGCCATAGCGCCCCTTCCCTGTAGTCGCCATCTTGCCCATCCCCATGGCGGCCGCCATCGTACCCCCTCCCAATGGTGGCCGCCATTTTGCCCACTGCAGCCATCTTTCCCATTGTGGCCATCTTGCCCACCCTCATGGAGACCACCATCTTGCCCACTGCCATGGCAGCCACCATTGTACCCCCTCTCAATGGTGGCTGCCATCTTGCCCACCGCCGGAGCAGCTGCCATCTTAACCCCCCACAGCAGTGATCATCTTACCCACCATTGCCATCCTGCCTACAGCCCATGGCGGCCACCATCTTACCCCTCCCTCATGGCGGCCGCCATCTTGCCCACTGCCATGGCAGCCGCCATCTTACCTAGCGTGGCCATCTAACCCCCCCCCCACCATGGTGGCCACTGTCTTACCCACGGCAGCCATCTTACCCACCACCATGGCAGCCGCCATCGCCCCCACCACAACCAGATTGCACCGTGCCCCATGGCAGCCACCATCTTCCCCACCACCATGGGGGCCGCCATCTTACCCAGCGCCATGGCAGCTGCCATCTTACCTACTATGCCCATCTAAGCCTCTCCCCCATGGGGGCCACCATCTTACTCGCCACCATGGGGGCCGCCATCTTACCCACCACCACGGTGGCTGCCATCTTGCCTACCACGCCCATATAACACCCCTCCATGGCAGCCACCATCTTACCCAACACCATGGCAGCCACCATCTTACCACCATAGCGGTCGCCATCTTACCCACCACCACGGTGGCCGCCATCTTGCCTACCACGCCCATAAAACACCCCTCCATGGCAGCCACCATCTTACCCAACACCATGGCGGCCACCATCTTACTCACCACCATAGCGGTCGCCATCTTACCCACCACCATGGTGGCTGCCATCTTGCCTACCACGCCCATATAACACCCCTCCATGGCAGCCACCATCTTACCCACCGCCACGGCGGCCGCCGCCTCCCCCACCACAACCATATCGCGCCGTTCCCCACGGCGGCAGCCATCTTGCCCCTTCCCCACAGCGGCGGCCATCTTGTCCCTTCCCCGTGGCGCCGATCACCTTCCCCGCCACAGCCGCCTCCCCCTCCCCGTGGCGGCCATGTCGCCCTCCCCACGGCAGCCATCTTCCCCCGCCGCCGCGGCCATCCTTCCGCCTTGCCCGCAGCAGCGGCGGCGCCTTACCCGTCAGCGAGGCCGAGGCGGGCAAGTCGCGGCCGGCGGCGGCCATGTTGCGCAGGCGCAGCCCGTCGTAGAGGCCCTGCAGCTTCTGGTACTGGCGGTTGCGCTCCATGAGGCGCTCGGAGAGCGCCGTGAACTTGCCCTTGTACTCCTCCAGCACCCGCTTCAGCGAGGCCACCTCGCTCTTGACGGCCGCCACCTCCGCCTCCTTGCCCTGCAGGCGCTGGGCGCAGGCCCGCTCCGCCTGCCGCAGCCGGCCCTCGGCCTGGCTGAAGGCGTACTCCTGGTAGAGGCGCTCCTGGTGCACCTGGAGCCAGAGGGCGGCGGGCAGCGGAGGCGGGCGAGGGGGCGGCCGCCGCCGCGGGCAGGGGGGAGGCGGCCGCTCACCTGGTAGGTCCAGAAGGCCAACGCGCGCGAGCTGATGTCCAGCACCACCTCGGGCCGGAGGCCGGCCAACACCATGGCTTTGTACTCCTCGGAGGGGCTCAGCTCGGTGCGCACGATGTCCAGCTTGCCCGAGAGGGCGCTGCCGCAAGCCGGGCACACGGCCGGCGAGCGGCTGAACTCCCCGCTGCCGTGCGGGTCGCAGAAGATGTGCGAGCAGGCCGTCACCCAGGCGTAACCCGCCAGCTTCGCCCGGCACTTGCGGTAGTTGCACAGCAGCAGGTCCTCGCACACCGCCATGGGCCGGGCGGCGGGCTGCAAAGGCGGCGCGGGGTGCTGCCGGCCGCCGCCGGACTTACGCCAAGCGGGGAAGCCCGGCGCCACGCGGGTTTTCCCGCCGTCCCCCCTACCCCGCCACTGCTTGACCGACGCGCCGGGCGAGCGGATCTCCCCTCCGCCCCGAGGCGGCCGCGCTACGGGGGAAGAGGGACCGATGGAGAGGGGCTCGAGGCGGCTGCTGTGGGGAGAGATGGGCAGGGAAAGTGCAACCAATGAGGGGCTCAAAGCAGCTGCCGAGGGGTGGGACGGGCAGGGGAGGTGCGAGCGATGGGGGGCTACAGGCGGCCGCCGTGGGGCGAGACAGGCAGGGAAAGCCTGAGCAATGGGGGGGCTCAAGGCGGCCGCCGTGGGCAAGACAGGCAAGGAAACTGTGAGTGATGGGGGGTTCAAGGTGGCTGCCGTGGGGCTCAAAGGAGTTGCCATGGGGCAAGACGGGAAGGGAAAGCGTGAGGGTGGCTCATGATGGGGTGGCTACAGGTGGTCACCATGGGGTGGGACGGACAGGGAAAGCGTGAGCGATGGGGAGGCTCAAGGTGGCCGCCGTGGGGCTCCGAACAGCTACCCCGGGCTGACACGGGCAGGGAAAGCGCGACCGCCATGGGGCTCCCCACAGCCACCGCGGGGCTCGAGGCGGCCACCCTACCTGGGCGCAGAGGGAGAAGCACCCAAGGCGGCGGGAGGGACGGCGGAGGCGCTGCCGCCTCCTCGCCGCCCTTCGCGGGAGGGAAGGGAGGCGCGCTTCTCCCCTCACGGCAAAAAGGGCGGGAAAGCGAGGGCCGCTACTGCGCATGCGCCGCCCGCGCCGCTTCCCGCCCTCAGGGCGCGCCCCGCCCCTAGAGACCGCTGCCGGCCACCGCGCATGCGCCGCTTCCCGCCCTCAGGGCGCTCCCCGCCCCCTCAAGGGCCGGTCCCACCCACGGCGCATGCGCCGCTTGCCGCCCTCAGGGCGCGCCCCGCCCCCTCAAGGGTCGGTCCCTCCCACGGCGCATGCGCCGCTTGCCGCCCTCAGGGCGCGCCCCGCCTCTAGAAACCGCTGCTGGCCACCGCGCATGCGCTGCTTGCCGCCCTCAGGGCGCTCCCCGCCCCCTCAAGGGTCGGTCCCTCCCACGGCGCATGCGCAGCTTGCCGCCCTCAGGGCGCGCCCCGCATCTAGAAACCGCTGCTGGCCACCGCGCATGCGCCGCTTGCCGCCCTCAGGACGCGCCCCGCCCCTAAAGACCGCTGCCACCCAGGGCGCATGCGCCGCTTGCCGCCCTCAGGGCGCGCCCCGCCCCTAAAGACCGCTGCCACCCACGGCGCATGCGCTGCTTGCCGCCCTCAGGGCGCGCCCCGCCCCTTAAGCGCCACTTCCTGCCCTCCGCGCATGCGCCGCCCCCCCCGCCTCCGGGCAACCCCAGCCCTCAACGGCCTTTCCCGCCCACTGCGCATGCGCCGCCCCCAACGCCTTTTCCCGCCCCAACCATGAGGCGAAGCGGGACGAACCATCATGGAGGCGGGGGAGGGGGGGGGGAGGGGAAGAGAAGCAGGAGGAAAAGCGGCTGAAAGGCGACGAAAAAAACTCGTTAAAAAACAACAACAAAAAAAAGAAAATAGAGGATTTTATTAAAACACACAAGGCGCGGGGCTTTCCCGCCCTCCCCGCGGCCGCTCGGGAAGGTGGTTCCGCCTCGGAGCACAACGCCGCCGCCCCCGCCGCACCTGAGGAGAAGGCAGGAAGAAGAGAGAGCGATGGCGGCGGTAGCGAACGGCCCTCGCCCGCCGCCGCCGTCTAATTGTGCGACCCCGCAAAATTCGCCGCCGGCCACCCGCGAGCGGCCGCACCGGGCCGCGGCCGGGAGAGTGAAGGAAAAAAGCCGCCGTTGTGCTCTGCGACGCCGCCAAACCCCGCCGCCCACGGCTCGCGGCGGCGGGGGGAACGCGGGTCGCCTCGGTGCTGTGGGAAAGGGGGGGGGGGGGGCAGCGTTACCTGCGCCGCAGCTCCCGCAGCTCCTTCCCCGCCGCCGCCGCGGCGCCGAATGAACGGCAGGCGGCCGAGCCCGCGTGACGTCACCCGCCCCGCGCCCGCTCATTGGGCCGCCGCCCGCCTCGCTCGCTCCTCCCCACCGCGGGGGGGCTGCCGGGGTGGGAGGGACGAGCCGCGCGACGGGCAGCGCGGCGGACCAATCAGCGCGGAGGTGGGCGGGGTTATGCAAACAGACCCGCAGGCCGGCTGGGCGGCGGGGGGCGGGGCGGGGGCGGGGCTTGCCGGCAGCGGAGCGCTGCGATTGGCGGGGGCGGGCGGAGGGGGGCGGGGCCAAGCGCTACCGTCGCAACGGGGGGGCCTTAAGGGGCCAAAACCTCCTGTTAGGGGGTGGTGGGCGGGGCTTGCTGGTGGGCGGGGCCCCTGGGCACCCCCTCCAATCAACACACAGAGACGGCAGGGGAGGGGCAACTTTATTCCACTGGGGGAGGGGTGCAGAAGAGGGGGCGTGGCCTGCCGCAGGGGGGAGCGACCACCCCTCGGCGGCAGGCCCCGCCCCTTAGCGCAGGCCACGCCCCCCCGCAGGGCAGGCAGCAGCTGGCTTGCAGAGCGCTAGGAGGGGCCGGGGGGCGGGGCCTCCGCCGTCCGGGGGGCGTGGCCAGCAGAAGGGGCGTGGCCAGCAGAAGGGGGCGTGGCCCAGCGGAGGAAGTAGACGCGGCCGCCGGCGTCGCCCAGGGCCAGGCCGGGTTCGGGGCCGGGCCGGACCTCGGCGCAGGTCACGGGGGCGGCGCAGGCGAAGTGGGCCAGCTGCCGGGGGGGGCGGGGCGTCAGCGGGCCACGCCCACCGCTAGCCCCGCCCCTCCTGTAACCCCCCCCCCCGCACTCACCGGAGAGCCCCCGGAAGGGCGCCAGAGCCGGGCCCGGCCGTCGGCCCCGGCCGTCACCAGCGTCGTCCCGTCCAGGGCGGCCACGGCCGTGACCGCGCCGCCGTGCGCCTGCCGCCCGGACGCCTGGGTCCCTCGCCCGGACGCCTGGGCCCCTCCCCGGACACCTGGGCCCCTCCCCGGACACCTGGGCCCCTCCCCCGACACCTGGGCCCCTCCCCGGACACCTGGGCGCCCCCCCGAACGCCTGGGCCCCTTCCCGGACACCTGGGCCCCTCATCCCGAACACCTGGGCCCCTTCCCAGACACCTGGGCCCCTCCCCGGACGCCTGGGCCCCTTCCCCGGACGCCTGGGCCCCGACCCGGACGCCTGGGCCCCTTCCCCGGACGCCTGGGCCCCTCATCCCGGACGCCTGGGCCCCTCCCCGGACACCTGGGCCCCTCATCCCGGACACCCGGGCCCCTTCCTCGGACACCTGGGCGCCCCCCCGAACGCCGGGGCCCCTCCCCGGACGCCTGGGCCCCTTCCCGAACACCTGGGCCCCTTCCCAGACACCTGGGCCCCTCCCCGGACGCCTGGGCCCCTTCCCCGGACGCCTGGGCCCCTTCCCCGGACGCCTGGGCCCCTCCGTGGTCACCCACCTTGCGGCAGCTCCAGGCCCTGCTGTCGCCCCGGCCCCGGGTCGCCCACAAGGTGCCATCGGAGCGGCCCAGGAAGAGCCCCTCACCTGGGCGGCGGCGTCAGGCCTCCCCGAAACCACCCCGGACCCCCCCCAAACCAGCCCCAGCGCCCCAAAATCCCCCCTTTTCACCCCAAAACCAGCCCCAGTGCCCCAAAATGCCCTTTTCACCCCAAAACCAGCCCCCAGAAACCCAAAATCTCCCTTTTTCACCCCAAAAACAGCCCCTAGAACCCCCAAAATCCCCCCTTTTCACCCCAAACGCAGCCCCCAGACCCGGCCGCCCCCAAAACCACCATTTTTCACCCCAAACCGCTCACCAGGCAGGAAGCAGCCGCCGTTGAACCACTGCGAGGGGCCGAGGGGCTGCGGGGGGGCGGCGGGGGCCCCGGCGTCCTGGGCCTGCCAGCCCCGCCCCCCCGGCACCTGCCACCGGCCGGCACGGCACGTCACGCGGGGCCTCCCAGACACCTGGGCCCTTCCCCGGACACCTGGGCCCCTGCCCCGGACACCTGGGCCCCTCCCCGGACACCTGGGCCCCTTCCCCGGACACCTGGGCCCCTTCCCGGACGCCTGGGCCCCTTCCCTGGACACCTGGGCCCTTCCCCGGACACCTGGGCCCCCTTCCTGGACGCCTGGGTCCCTTCCCCGGACACCTGGGCCCCTTCCCGGACACCTGGGCCCCTTCCCCGGACGCCTGGGCCCCTGCCCCGGACGCCTGGGTCCCTCCTGGACGCCTGGGTCCCCTTCCCGGACGCCTGGGCCCCTCCCCTCCCCACCCACCCGGACGCCTGGGCCCCTCCCAGGATACTTGGGCCCTTCTCCCAGACACCTGGGCCCCTCCCCGGACGCCTGGGCCCCCCACCCGGACTCCTGCCCCCCCCCGGACTCCTGGGCCCCTTCTCCCGGACGCCTGGGCCCCCCCCGGACGCCAGGGCCCTCACCAGGCGCCAGAGGCGGGGCTGGGCAGCCCCCGCCCACAGCAGGAAGGAGCCGTCGGGCAGCGCCTGGGCGTCCAGGGGGCTCCCGGGCAGGCGGAAAGCGGGCGGCTGGCGCGGGGCCCCGGCGTCCGGGCCCGTCGGCTCCTCGGGGGGGGCCCAGGCGTCCGGGCCCGTCGGCTCCTCGGGGGGGGCCCCGGCGTCCGGGCTCGTCGGCTCCTCGGGGGGGGCCCAGGCGTCCGGGCTCGTCGGCTCCTCGGGGGGGGCCCAGGCGTCCGGCAGCGCCTCTTCGTCCGGAGGGGCCCCGGCGTCCGGCAGCGGGGCCCAGGCGTCCGGGGAGGGGCCCAGGAGTCCGGGTCGGGCCCAGGCGTCTGGGTCCGTCGGCTCCTCGGGGGGGGCCCAGGCGTCCTCGCGGCTCTTGGCCAGCGTCACCCTGCAGCGGGGGGTCAGAGGGGGGGGACGGGGGGGGGACCCCCCGACCGCCCCCCCGGGACCCCTAATACCCCCCCCGGGACCCCCCAAATCCCCCCCAATCCCCCCCGACTCCCTATATCCCCCCCACGGGACCCCCCAGACCTCCCCAAATCCCCCCCGGCACCCCCAAATCTCCCCCAACCCCCCCCAGACCCCCTATATCCCCCCCGGGACCCCCCAGACCTCCCCAAATCCCCCCCAGGACCCCCAACATCCCCCCAAAATCCCCCCAGGTCCCCCCAAATCCACCCAAATTCCCCCCCCGGACCCCCAAAATACCCCTTAGGCACCCCCAAATCCCCCCACACCTCCCCAAATCCCCCCAAGACCCCCGAAATCCCCCCCAGGGACCCCCCCAGCCCCCCCAATTCCCCCCTGGGACCCTCCAATCCCCAAAATCCCCCCCCGAACCCCCAAAAGCCCCCCTAGGGACCCCCAACCCCCCCCGGGACCCCAAAATCCCCCCAAATCCCCCCTAGGGACCCTCAATTCCCCTCCAGGGACCCCTGAAATCCCCCCAAATCCCCCCAGGACCCCCAAAATCCCCCCCAGGGACCCCCCCCAGATCCCCCAATTCCCCCCAGGACCCTCCAATCCCCAAAATCCCCCCCCCAGAACCCCCAAAAGCCCCCCTACGTCCCCCACATCCCCCCAGGACCCCTGAAATCCCCCCAAATCCCCCCCAGGACCCCCAAATGCCCCTCCAGGGACCCCCAAACCCCCAAAATTCCCCCCAGGACCCCCGAAATCCCCCTTAAGAAACCTCAAATCCCCCCCAGTACCCCTGAAATCCCCCCAAATCCCCCCAGGACCCCCAAAATCCCCCCAAATCCCCCCTAGGGACCCTCAAATCCCCTCCAGGGACCCCCAAAATCACCCCAAATCCCCCCTAGGACCCCTAAATCCCCCAAAATCCTCCTAGGGCTCCCCAACCCCCCCCAAATCCCCCCCCAGGGACCCTCAATTCCCCTCCAGGGACCCCTGAAATCCCCCCAAATCCCCCCTAGGACCCCAATTCCCCCCCAAATCCCCCCCAGGGACCCCCAAAATCTCCCCAAATCCCCCCCAGGGACCCTCAATTCCCGTCCAGGGACCCCCGTAATCCCCCCACATCCCCCCAAGGTCTCCAAATCCCCCCCAAATCCCCTCCAGGGACCCCCCAAATCCCCCCTGAACCCCCAAATCCCCCTTAGAGACCCCCAAAATCCCCCCAAATCCCCCCCAGGACCCCTGAAATCCCCCCAAATCCCCCCCCCGGGACCCCCGACCCGCTCGGGGGGGTGACGTACGCGAGGGGCCGCAGCCCGTCGTCGCTGCCGTAGCCCCAGAGGCTCCCGTCGGCCGCCAGCGCCAGGGCCAGCAGCCCCCCGGGGGTCCCGGCCCGGCGCAGCCGCAGCACCGGGACCCCCAGCGCCCCCAGGGCCGCCCGCCGCCGCAGCCTGCGCCCCCCCCGGCGACGTCAGCGGGGCCCAGGCGTCCGGGCATCGCCCCGACACCCCCCCCCCACCGGCGACGTCGGCGGGGCCCAGGCGTCCGGGCATCGCCCCGACACCCCCCCCCCCGGTGACGTCGGCGGAGCCCAGGCGTCCGGGCATCGCCCCGACACCCCCCCCCCACCGGCGACGTCGGCGGGGCCCAGGCGTCCGGGCATCGCCCCGACACCCCCCCCCCCCACCGGCGACGTCGGCGGGGCCCAGGCGTCCGGGCATCGCCCCGACACCCCCCCCCCCCGGCGACGTCGGCGGGGCCCAGGCGTCCGGGCATCGCCCCGACACCCCCCCCCCCCGGTGACGTCCGCAGGGCCCAGGCGTCCGGGCATCGCCCCGACACCCCCCCCACCGGCAACGTCGGCGGGGCCCAGGCGTCCGGGCATCACCCCGAAACCCCCCCACCGGTGACGTCCACGCGGGCCCAGGCGTCCGGGAAGGCACCCAGGCGCACGGGGGAAAGGGGCCCAGGCGTCCGGGGGACGAAGGGGGCCCAGGCGTCCGGCTCACCTGTGCCGCTGGCCGGGTGGCGGCGCCTCCTCGACGTCCCAGAGCTCCAGGCGCCGCCCGGCCGCCACCAGCACCTGCCGGGGGGCGCAGAAGGCCACGGCCGCCACCGCCGGCGCCGGGCACTGGGGGCGCGTCAGGGGCCCAGGCGTCCGGAGAGGGGCCCAGGTGTCTGGGGGGCCCAGGTGTCCGGGGAGGGGCCCAGGTGTCCAGGGAAGGGGCCCAGGCGTCCGGGGGAGGGGACCCAGGCGTCCGGGGAGGGGGACCCAGGCGTCCAGGGAAGGGGCCCAGGCGTCCAGGGAAGGGGCCCAGGCGTCCGGGGAGGGGACCCAGGCGTCCGGGGAAGGGGTCCAGGCGTCCGGGGAGGGGCCCAGGTGTCCGGGGAGGGGCCCAGGTGTCCAGGGAAGGGGCCCAGGCGTCCGGGGGAGGGGACCCAGGCGTCCGGGGAGGGGGACCCAGGCGTCCAGGGAAGGGTCCCAGGCGTCCAGGGAAGGGGACCCAGGCGTCCAGGGAAGGGGCCCAGGCGTCCGGGGAGGGGACCCAGGCGTCCGGGGAAGGGGTCCAGGCGTCCGGGGAGGGGCCCAGGTGTCCGGGGAGGGGGCCCAGGCGTCCAGGGAGGGCGACCCAGGTGTCAGGGAGGGGCCCAGGCGTCCGGGGAGGGGCCCAGGTGTCCGGGGAAGGGGCCCAGGCGTCCGGGGAAGGGGACCCAGGCGTCCGGGGGAGGGGGCCCAGGCGTCCGGGAAGGGGGCCCAGGCGTCCGGGGAAGGGGCCCCAGCATCTGGGGAAGGGGCCCCAGGTGTCCGGGGAAGGGGGCCCAGGCGTCCGGGGAAGGGGCCCAGGTGTCCGGGGGGAGGGGCCCAGGCGTCCGGAAAGGGGCCCCGGCGTCCGGGGAGGGACCCAGGTGTCCAGGATGAGGGGCCCAGGCGTCCGAGCCCCCCCAACCAGCTGCCCCCCAACCCTCCGCGAGGGCCCAGGCGTCCAGGCCCCTCACCGTGGCTTCGGCCAGGGGGCGGCTGTCGCCCCAGAGCACCAGTCGGCCGCCGGGGCCCCCCGAGATCGCCAGGGTCCCGTCAGGGCTCCAGGCCAGCGCCGCCACCGGGCCCCGGATGCCTGGGCCCTCCTGGATGCTGGGGTCCTCATCAGGCAGCGGCTCGTCTGCGACGCGGGAGAGAGCTTAGGTGGACGCCTGGGCCCCCTCCCCGGACACCTGGGCCCCTCCCTGACACCTGGGCCCCCCTCCCCGGACACCTGGGCCCCCCCCCGGACGCCTAGGCCCCTCCCCCGGACACCTGGGCCCCCTCCCCGGACACCTGGGCCCCCCCCCCCGGACGCCTGGGCCCCTCCCCCGGACACCTGGGTCCCTGCCCCGGACACCTGGGCCCCCTCCCTGACACCTGGGCCCCTCCCCCGGACGCCTGGGCCCCTTCCCCGGACGCCTGGGCCCCTCATCCCGGATGCCTGGGCCCCCTCCCCGGACGCCTGGGCCCCTCCCCCGGACACCTGGGCCCCGACCCGGACACCTGGGCCCCCTCCCTGACACCTGGGCCCCTCCCCAAACACCTGGGCCCCTCTCCCGGACACCTGGGCCCCTTCCCCGGACGCCTGGGCCCCTCCCTGGACACCTGGGCCCCTCCCCCGGACGCCTGGGTCCCTCCCCGGACACCTGGGCCCCTCCCCCGGACGCCTGGGCCCCCTTCCCGGACACCTGGGCCCCTCCCCGGACGCCTGGGCCCCTCCCCGGACGCCTGGGCCCCCTCCCCGGACACCTGGGCCCACCTGGCCCCGGCAGATCGGCCACGCGCACGGTGCCGTCGTCGGCGGCGGTGATGAAGCGGGCGCGGGGGGCGGGGCTTCCCGCGGGGGCGGGGTTTCCGGCGGGGGGCGGGGCCACGAACGTCGCCAGCCCCGTGACGCAGCCGCAGTGGCCGCCCAGGGAGCGCGGAGCCGCCGCCTGCGCGTGCGCGGTGACGTCAGCGCCCCGCCCCCGCCCCCCCCGCGCCGGGGGCACGTGGCCGCCCTGCGGCCCCGCCCACTTCGTTGCCACGTGACCTCCCGGGTCCCGCCCCGCCCCCGCGGCCACGTGTTCCCCCCAGTTCCCTCCCAGTTGCTCCCAGTTGCTCCCAGTTGCTCCCAGTTCCCTCCCATTTCCTCCCAGTTGCTTCCAGTTGGGCCCAGTTCCTCCCAGTTCCCTCCCAGTTGCTTCCAGTTGGGCCCAGTTCCTCCCAGTTCCTCCCAGTTCCCTCCCAGTTCCCTCCCAGTTCCTCCCAGTTGCTTCCAGTTGGGCCCAGTTCCTCCCAGTTCCTCCCAGTTCCCTCCCAGTTCCTCCCAGTTCCCTCCCAGTTGGGCCCAGTTCCTCCCAGTTCCTCCCAGTTCCCTCCCAGTTCCTCCCAGTTCCTCCCAGTTGGGCCCAGTTCCTCCCAGTTCCTCCCAGTTCCCTCCCAGTTTCTCCCAGTTGCTCCCGGTTCCTCCCAGTTCCTCCCAGTTCCTCCCAGTTGCTCCCAGTTGGGCCCCGTTCCTCCCTGTTCCCTCCCAGTTCCCTCCCAGTTGCTCCCAGTTGGGCCCAGTTCCTCCCAGTTCCCTCCCAGTTCCCTCCCAGTTCCTCCCAGTTGTCCCCAGTTGCCTCCAGTTGCCCCCAGTTCCTTCCCAGTTCCCCTAGTTCCTCCCAGTTCCCTCCCAGTTGCTCCCAGTTCCCTCCCAGTTCCCCTAGTTCCCTCCCAGTTCCCTCCCAGTTGCCCCCAGTTCCCTCCCAGTTCCCTCCCAGTTCCTCCCAGTTCCCCTAGTTGCCCCCGTTCCTTCCCAGTTGTCCCCAGTTACCTCCAGTTCCCTCCCAGTTGCCTCCAGTTCCCTCCCAGTTCCTCCCAGTTCCTTCCCAGTCCCATCCCAGTCCCTCCCAGTCACCCCCAGTCCTCTCCCAGTCTCCCCAGCTGCTCCCAGTTCCCTCCCAGTGGCCCCCAGTCCCTCCCAGTCCCCTCCCAGTGGTCCCCAGTCCCTCCCAGTGCCCTCCCAGTCCCTTCCACTTGCTCCCAGTCCCTCCCAGTCCCTCCCAGTCCCCTCCCAGTTGCTCCCAGTGCCCTCCCAGTGCCCTCCCAGTCCCTCCCAGTTGCCCCCAGTCCCCCCCTGTGCTCCCCAGTCCCTCCCAGTCCCCTCCCAGTTGCTCCCAGTCCCCCCCAGTGCCCCCCAGTGCCCTCCCAGTGCCCTCCCAGTCGCTCCCAGTCGCTCCCAGTGCCCCCCGCACCTCGAGGGGCTCCCAGAGGCGGGTGAGGCCGTCGGCCCCCGTCAGCGCCAGCAGCGCCCGCCGCCCCCCTGCACCAGAATCGGGGCAAATTCGGGCGAAATCGGGCAAAACGGGGGGGGGGCAAAATGGGGGGGGGGCTGGGGCAGCAGGGGGCGTTTTGGGGTGAAAAAGGGGTATTTCGGGGCGCAAGAAGCACATAGCAATGCAGAGGGCTGCGGGAGGGCGATTTTGGGGCCAAAAAGGGAGGTTTTGGGTGCAGGCGGCAGCGCGGCGGGGAGGGGGGCTTGGGAGCGGGTTTTGGGGTGAAAAGGGGCGATTTTGGGGTCAGAGGTGATATTTTGGGGCGCCAAAGGCCCATAGAGGGGTCCAAAGAGGCCGTCGAGGGGTGCGGGAGGGCGATTT
Organism: Struthio camelus; assembly: GCF_040807025.1. Lineage (NCBI taxonomy): Eukaryota > Metazoa > Chordata > Aves > Struthioniformes > Struthionidae > Struthio > Struthio camelus. Next base: position 783,043 of record NC_090970.1, read on the forward strand.
TGGGGTCAAAAAGGCAGGTTTTGGGGTGCGGCGGGCCTGGGAGCGACGGGGGGGGGGATTTTGGGGCGGAAAGCGGGCGGTTTGGGGCCGGGTACCTGGGGGGGCGACGGCGGCGTGGACGGGCGCCCTGGGGTGCCCCCGGAACTGGGTGCGGGGGGTGCCGGCGGGCAGGTCCCAGGCGCCGACCCCCCCGTCGCGGGCCACCGCCAGCACCCGCCGGCCCTGCGGCCCCGAATCCCCCCGTTTTAACCCCAAATCCCCACTGCGGCCCCCACAACCCCCGTCGCCCCCCGAATCCCCCCTTCCGCCCCCAAATCCCCCCGTCGCCCCCCAAATCCCCCTTTCTGCCCCCAAATCCCCCCATTGCCCCCCAAATCCCCCCGTCGCCCCCCGAATCCCCCCTTCTGTCCCCAAATCCCCCCGTTGCCCCCGAATCCCCCCTTCAGCCCCCAAATCCCCCCGTCGCCCCCCAAATCCCCCTTTCTGCCCCCAAATCCCCCCTTCCGCCCCCAAATCCCCCCATTGCCCCCCGAATCCCCCCTTCCACCCCCAAATCCCCCCATTGCCCCCCAAATCCCCCCTTCCGCCCCCAAATCCCCCCATTGCCCCCCAAATCCCCCCTTCCACCCCCAAATCCCCCCGTCGCCCCCCAAATCCCCCCTTCAGCCCCCAGATCCCCCCATGGGCCCCCAAATCCCCCCGTCGCCCCCCAAATCCCCCTTTCTGCCCCCAAATCCCCCCATTGCCCCCCGAATCCCCCCTTCTGTCCCCAAATCCCCCCTTCAGCCCCCAGATCCCCCCATGGGCCCCCAAATCCCCCCTTCCGCCCCCCAAATCCCCCTTTCTGCCCCCAAATCCCCCCATTGCCCCCCGAATCCCCCCTTCAGCCCCCAGATCCCCCCGTCACCCCCCTAATCCCCCCTTCAGCCCCCAAATCCCCCCTTCCGCCCCCAGATCCCCCCATGGCCCCCCAAATCCCCCCAAATCCCCCCTAATCCCCCCTTCTGCCCCCGAATCCCCCGTCACCCCCCAATCCTCCCTTCCGCCCCCAAATCCCCCCGTCGCCCCCCAAATCCCCCGTTCTGCCCCCAAATCCCCCCATCGCCCCCCTAATCCCTTCCACCCCCAAAACCCCCTGTTGCACCCCGAAATCCCCCTTTATGCCCCCAAATCCCCCGTTTCCCGCCCGATTTTGCCCATTCCGCCCCGTTTCGCCCATTTCCCACCCGGTTTTGCCCATTCCGGACGCTTTTGGCCCCGCTCCGCGACTCACGTGCAGGCCGAGGGCGGCGATCGGGGCCTGGAGCCCCTCGAGGTGCCGCAGCTGCTGCCCCGAACGCGGGTCCCAGAGCCCCACGGCGCCCGCCACTGAGCCTGACACCTGCGCCCGCCCCACGGCTCAGCCCCACGGGCGCCCGGAGGCACCCGTTGGGACCCATTGGCACCCTCCTGCCCCATTGGGACCCATTGGGACCCATTGGGACCCATTGGGATCCCCCTGCCCCATTGGGACCCATTGGGACCCACTGGGACCCCCCTGCCCCACTGGCACCCATTGGGACCCCCCTGCCCCATTGGGACCCATTGGGACCCCCCTGCCCCATTGGGACCCATTGGGACCCATTGGGACCCATTGGGATCCCCCTGCCCCATTGGGACCCATTGGAACCCTCCTGCCCCATTGGGACCCATTGGAACCCCCCTGCCCCACTGGCACCCATTGGGACCCATTGGGACCCATTGGGACCCATTGGGATCCCCCTGCCCCATTGGGACCCATTGGAACCCATTGGGACCCCCCTGCCCCATTGGGACCCATTGGAACCCCCTGCCCCATTGGGACCCATTGGGACCCCCCTGCCCCATTGGGACCCATTGGGACCCATTGGGACCCCCCTGCCCCATTGGGACCCATTGGAACCCTCCTGCCCCATTGGGACCCATTGGAACCCCCCTGCCCCACTGGCACCCATTGGGACCCTCCTGCCCCATTGGGACCCATTGGGACCCATTGGGACCCCCCTGCCCCATTGGGACTCATTGGAACCCCCCTGCCCCATTGGGACCCATTGGGACCCCCCTGCCCCATTGGGACCCATTGGGACCCATTGGGACCCCCCTGCCCCATTGGGACCCATTGGGACCCATTGGGACCCCCCTGCCCCATTGGGACCCATTGGAACCCTCCTGCCCCGTTGGGACCCTTGGGACCCCCCTGCCCCACTGGCACCCATTGGGACCCATTGGGACCCATTGGGACCCATTGGGATCCCCCTGCCCCATTGGGACCCATTGGAACCCCCCTGCCCCACTGGGACCCATTGGGACCCCCCTGCCCCATTGGGACCCATTGGGACCCCCCTGCCCCATTGGGACCCATTGGAACCCTCCTGCCCCATTGGGACCCATTGGGACCCCCCTGCCCCACTGGCACCCATTGGGACCCATTGGGACCCATTGGGACCCATTGGGATCCCCCTGCCCCATTGGGACCCATTGGGACCCATTGGGACCCATTGGGATCCCCCTGCCCCATTGGGACCCATTGGGACCCATTGGGACCCATTGGGACCCCCCTGCCCCATTGGGACCCATTGGGATCCCCCTGCCCCATTGGAACCCATTGGAACGCCCCTGCCCCACTGGGACCCATTGGGACCCCCCTGCCCCATTGGGACCCATTGGGACCCATTGGGACCCTCCTGCCCCATTGGGACCCATTGGGATCCCCCTGCCCCATTGGGACCCATTGGAACCCCCCTGCCCCACTGGGACCCATTGGGACCCATTGGGACCCCCCTGACCCATTGGGACCCATTGGGACCATCCTGCCCCATTGGAACCCATTGGGACCCCCCTGCCCCGTTGGGACCCATTGGGACCCCCCTGCCCCATAGAAAGCCATAGGGACCCATTGGGATCCCCCTGCCCCATTGGAACCCATTGGAACGCCCCTGCCCCACTGGGACCCATTGGGACCCCCCTGCCCCATTGGGACCCATTGGGACCCATTGGGACCCTCCTGCCCCATTGGGACCCATTGGGATCCCCCTGCCCCATTGGGACCCATTGGAACCCCCCTGCCCCACTGGGACCCATTGGGACCCATTGGGACCCCCCTGACCCATTGGGACCCATTGGGACCATCCTGCCCCATTGGAACCCATTGGGACCCCCCTGCCCCGTTGGGACCCATTGGGACCCCCCTGCCCCATAGAAAGCCATAGGGATCCATTGGGACCCCCCTACCCCATAGGGACCCATTGGGACCCATGGGTCCACCCTGCCCCATAGCACCCCATAGGGACCCATAGAGACCCATTGGGATCCTCCTACCCCATAGGGACCCATTGAGACCCATGGGACCCCTCTGCCCCATAGCACCCCATAGGGACCCATAGAGACCCATTGGGACCCCCCTGCCCATTAGGGACCCATTGGGACCCCTGGGAGCCCCCTGCCCCATAGCACCCCATAAATACCCATTGGGACCATCCTGCCCCATTGGAACCCATTGGGACCCCCCTGCCCCATTGGGACCCATTGGGACCCATGGGTCCACCCTGCCCCATAGCACCCCATAGGGACCCATAGAGACCCATTGGGACCCCCCTGCCCATTAGGGACCCATTGGGACCCCTGGGAGCCCCCTGCCCCATAGCACCCCACGGGGACCCATGAAGACCCATTGGAACCCATTCAGACCTCCCTGCCCCATAGCACCCCATGGAGACCCACGGTGACCCATAGGGACCCATTGGGACCTCCCTGCCCCATAGCACCCCATGGAGACCCATGAAGACCCATAGGGACCCATTGGGACCTTCCTGCCCCATAGCACCCCATGGAGACCCACGGTGACCCATAGGGACCCATTGGGACCTCCCTGCCCCATAGCACCCCATGGAGACCCATGAAGACCCATAGGGACCCATTGGGACCTTCCTGCCCCATAGCACCCCATGGAGACCCATGATGACCCATAGGGACCCATTGGGACCTTCCTGCCCCATAGCACCCCATGGAGACCCATGATGACCCATAGGGACCCATTGGGACCTCCCTGCCCCATAGCCCCCATGGAGACCCACAGTGACCCATAGGGACCCATTGGGACCTCCCTGCCCCATAGCACCCCATGGAGACCCATGATGACCCATAGGGACCCATTGGGACCTTCCTGCCCCATAGCACCCCATGGAGACCCATGATGACCCATAGGGACCCATTGGGACCTCCCTGCCCCATAGCACCCCATGGAGACCCATGAAGACCCATAGGGACCCATTGGGACCTTCCTGCCCCATAGCACCCCATGGAGACCCACGGTGACCCATAGGGACCCATTGGGACCTCCCTGCCCCATAGCACCCCATGGAGACCCATGAAGACCCATAGGGACCCATTGGGACCTTCCTGCCCCATAGCACCCCATGGAGACCCATGATGACCCATAGGGACCCATTGGGACCTTCCTGCCCCATAGCACCCCATGGAGACCCATGATGACCCATAGGGACCCATTGGGACCTCCCTGCCCCATAGCCCCCATGGAGACCCACAGTGACCCATAGGGACCCATTGGGACCTCCCTGCCCCATAGCACCCCATGCAGACCCATGAAGACCCATGGGAACCCATTGGGACCTACTTGCCCCATAGCCCCCCATGGAGACCCACGGTGACCCATGGGGACCCATTGGGACCTCCCTGCCCTATAGCACCCCATGGGGACCCACGAGGACCTATTGGAACCACGTGCCCCATAGCACCCCATGGAGACCCTTGGGACCTCCCTGCCCCATAGCCCCCCATGGAGACCCATTGGGACCCCCCTGCCCCACAGCCCCCCATAGGGCCCCGTGGGCACCCATAGGGACCCATAGGGCGCCCCCCGGCCCCCCTGCCCCACGGCGTCTCACCAGCAGCTCGCCGGCCCAGGCCACGGCACCCAGCCAGTCGCGGTGGGCGTGGGGCCAGCGGCGCAGGGGCTGCCCCACGGCGGCGGCCGCCCCCGGCCCCACGGCCACCGGCCACACCGCCAGCGCCTGCCCCACGGCGCCGTCAGCTCCATGCCGCCGCCCGCCCTGCCCCATAGCCGCCCCCTGCCCCTTATTGGCCCCCCACCCCATAGCACCCAGCCCCATAGCACCCTCAGCCCCATAGCTCCCAGCCCCATACCACCCTATAGCTCCATAGCTCCCAGCCCCATAGCGCCCACCAACCCCATAGCACCCTCAGCCCCATAGCACCCACCCCATAGCTCCCAGCCCCATAGCTCCTAGCCCCATAGCACCCAACCCCATAGCACCCACCAGCCCCATAACACCCACCCCATAGCTCCCAGTCCCATAGCACCCCCAGCCCCATAGCACCCAACCCTATAGCGCCCAGCCCCATAGCGCCCAATGCCATAGCACTGCCAGCCCCATAGCACCCAACCCCATAGCACCCAACCCCCCAGCATCCCCAGCCCCACGGCTGCCCCCCAGGCCCTCCAGTGCGCCCCACGGCAGCCTCCTTACCCTGTCGTGGCCGCCCGTAGCAAGGCGTAGGCCATCGGGGCTCAGCCCCACACATGCCGTGGGGCCGACGTGGGGCTGGATGAGGCGGGTGACGGGCGGCCCCCGCCCCACAGCTGCCCCCGGTGGGGGTGGCACCGCCAGGGCTTCAGCTGGCCACAGCCCCACGAACCCATCCTCTGTGGGGCACAGGGGCCTCAGCGACCCATAGCGACCCATGGAGACCCCCAGAGACCCATAGATACCCCATAGAAACTTCATGGAGATCCTCCTGACCTACAGAGACCCATAGCGACCTCCCACTGCCCCACAGACACCCCCTGCTGCCCCACACAGACCCCCCAGAGACCTCATGGAGATCCTCCTGACCTGCAGAGACCCATAGCGACCTCCCACTGCCCCACAGACACCCCCTGCTGCCCCACACAGACCCCCAGAGACCTCATGGAGATCCTCCTGACCTGCAGAGACCCATAGCGACCTCCCACTGCCCCACAGACACCCCCTGCTGCCCCACACAGACCCCCAGAGACCTCATGGAGATCCTCCTGACCTGCAGAGACCCATAGCGACCTCCCACTGCCCCACAGACACCCCCTGCTGCCCCACACAGACCCCCAGAGACCTCATGGAGATCCTCCTGACCTGCAGAGACCCATAGCGACCTCCCACTGCCCCACAGACACCCCCTGCTGCCCCACACAGACCCCCCAGAGACCTCATGGAGATCCTCCTGACCTACAGAGACCCATAGCGACCTCCCACTGCCCCACAGACACCCCCTGCTGCCCCACACAGACCCCCAGAGACCTCATGGAGATCCTCCTGACCTGCAGAGACCCATAGCGACCTCCCACTGCCCCACAGACACCCCCTGCTGCCCCACACAGACCCCCAGAGACCTCATGGAGATCCTCCTGACCTGCAGAGACCCATAGCGACCTCCCATTGCCCCACAGAGACCCCCAGAGACCTCATGGAGATCCTGCAGCCCCACAGAGACCCTTGGAGACCCCACAGAGACCCACAGAGACCCATAGACGCCCCATAGAGACCCCAGAAAAAGCCTTCTGACCCACAGAGAGTCACAGCTGCCCTATAGACCCCCTCTAATACCCTTAGACCCCCCACAGCCCCCCACAGAGCCCCATAGCCACCCCTAACACCCCATAGAGCCCCCATAGACCCCCATAGCCCCCCTGTAACACTTCATAGACCCCCATAGCCCCCATAACTCCCCATAGAGCCCCCACAGTGCCCCATAACCCCCATAACACCCCCAGCCCCCATAACACCCCATAGCATCCCCTATAATACCCCATAGACCCCATAACACCCCACAGAGCCCCCAATGCACCCCATAGCACCCCCTAGCACACATAGAGCCCCCATAGCATCTCATAGCCCCCCATAACACCCCATAGGACTCCCAAAGCCCCCCATAGCCCCCCATGACAACCCATAGACCCCCCTATAAGACCCCATAGCCCCCTATAACACCCCATAGCCCCCCATAACACCCTGTAGGCCCCCCATAACACCCCATAGACCCCCTATAACACCCTATAGACCCCCATAACACCCCATATCACCCCATAGATTCCCTATACCACCCCATAGCACCCCATGCCACCCCCATAACATGCCAGAGACCCCCTATAGCACCCCATAGCACCCCATAACACCCCACAGACCCCCCTATAACACCCCATAGCCCCCCGTAACACCCCATAGGCCCCCCATAACACCCCACAGACCCCCATAACACCCTATAGCCCCCATAACACCCCATAGCACCCCATAGACCCCCATAACACGCTATAGACCCCCATACCACCCCCATAGCACCCCATGGACCCCCTATAACACCCCACAACACCCCCATAACATTTCATAGCACCCCATAGCCCCCCATACCACCCCATAACACCCCGTAGCACCCCATAGACCCCCATAACACCCCATAGACCCCCCATAACACCCTATAGATCCTCCATAGCACCCCCATAGCACCCCATAGCACCCCATAGCCCCCCATACCACCCCATAACACCCCATAGCACCCCATAGACCCCCTATAGCACTCCATAGCACCCCATAGACCCCCCCATAGACCCCCATAGCACCCCATAGACCCCCCTGCAGCACCCCATAGCCCCCCATACCACACCCATAACACCCCATAGCACCCCATAGAGCCCCCATAACACCCCATAGACCCCCATAGCACCCCATAGACCCTCCATAGCACCCCATAGCACCCCCTAGACCCCCCATAGACCCCCATAGCACCCCATAGACCCCCCTGCAGCACCCCATAGCCCCCCATACCACACCCATAACACCCCATAGCACCCCATAGAGCCCCCATAACACCCCATAGACCCCCATAGCACCCCATAGACCCTCCATAGCACCTCATAGCACCCCCTAGACCCCCCATAGACCCCCATAGCACCCCATAGACCCCCCTGCAGCACCCCATAGCCCCCCATACCACACCCATAACACCCCATAGCACCCCCTAGACCCCCCATAGACCCCCATAGCACCCCATAGACCCCCCGGCAGCACCCCATAGCCCCCCATACCACACCCATAACACCCCATAGCACCCCCTAGACCCCCCATAGACCCCCATAGCACCCCATAGACCCCCCTGCAGCACCCCATAGCCCCCCATACCACACCCATAACACCCCATAGAGCCCCCATAACACCCCATAAACCCCCATAGCACCCCATAGACCCCCCTGCAGCACCCCATAGCCCCCCATACCACACCCATAACACCCCATAACACCCCATAGAGCCCCATAGCACCCCATAGACCCCCATAGACCCCCCTGCAGCACCCCATAGCCCCCCATACCACACCCATAACACCCCATAGACCCCCATAGCACCCCATAGACCCCCATAACACCCCATAGCCCCCCCATACAGCACCCCATAGCCCTCCCCAGCACCCCATAGCCCCCCCCGCCCCGGCCCCCTTACCGGTGGTGGCCACCAGGGTGCGGGCGTCCCCGGCCAGGGCCAGCAGGGCCCCCCCGGCCAGGGGCAGCACCCAGAGGGGCCGCGGGGTGCCGGGGGGGGGCGGCACCTCCCAGCTCCACAGGGAGCCCCCGGGCCCCCCCCCGGCCAGCGCCCGGGGGCCCAGCCAGGCCAGGCAGCTCACGGGCGCCCCGGCCCCGCAGCGCGCCGCCCCCCGGCCTGCGCGAGACAAGGGGCCCAGGCGTCCGGGAGGGGCCCAGGCGTCCGGGCCAGCCCCAACCCCCTCCCCCGCCGCGGCCGCTGCCACCCCGATCCCACCCCCGCGGACTGACGTGGCCAGCAGGGGCCCAGGTGTCCGGGGGAAGGGGCCCAGGCGTCCGGGAAAGGGGCCCAGGTGTCCGGGAAAGGAGCCCAGGCGTCCGGGGAAGGGGCCCAGGTGTCCGGGGAAGGGCCCAGGCATCCAGGGGAGAGGGCCCAGGTGTCCGGAAGGGGCCCAGGCATCCGGGAAAGGGGCCCAGGCGTCTGGGAAGGGGCCCAGGTGTCCGGGGAAGGGATCCCGGTGTCCGGGGAAGGGGCCCAGGTGTCCGGGGAAGGGGCCCAGGCATCCGGGATGAGGGACCCAGGTGTCTGGGAGGGGCCCAGGCGTCCAGGGCAGGACCTAGGTGTCCGGGGAGGGACCCAGGCGTCCGGGAAAGGGGCCCAGGTGTCCGGGAAGGGGCCCAGGCGTCCGGGGAGGGGTCCAGGCGTCTGGGTGAGGGGCCCAGGTGTCCGGGTAAGGGGCCCAGGCGTCCGGGGAAGGGGCCCAGGCGTCCGGGTGAGGGGCCCAGGTGTCCGGGGAGGGGCCCAGGTGTCCGGGGAGGGGGCCCAGGCGTCCGGGGAAGGGGCCCAGGCGTCCGGGTGAGGGGCCCAGGTGTCCGGGGAGGGGCCCAGGTGTCCGGGGAGGGGGCCCAGGCGTCCGGGAGGGGCCCAGGTGTCCGGGAGGGGCACTCACCCCAGGGCGCCCAGTGCACCCAGACGTCCCCGCGCTGGTGCCCCACGGCCAGGCGGGTGCCGCTGGGGTCAAAGGCCACGCAGAGGCCGGGGTCGTCGCCGGGGTCGTCGCCGGGGTCGTCGCCGGGGGGGGGTCGCAGGGTCGCCCGCACCCGGCCCAGCCCCGGCGGCCACAGCAGCACCTGGGGGCACCCGGGGGCCCCCTCAGCACCCCAAATCCGCCCTATCCCCCCACCCAACCCCCCCCAAACCCTCTCGGGGACCCCCAAACCCCCCAATTCACCCCAAAACCCCCCCGTACGGGGCCGCCGCCACCCCCCTAGAGCAGCCCTGGGGTCCCGGCCGGTTACGCCCCGGCCCCGGGGGCCACCCCAGGGTGCTCAGCACCCATCCGCCCCCACCCAAACCCCTCCAGGGACCCCCCAAAACCCTGAAATCACCCCAAAACCCCCCAATTCACCCCAAAACCCCCCCGTACGGGGCCGCCACCACCCCCCTAGAGCAGCCCTGGGGTCTCGGCCGGTTACGCCCCGGCCCCAGGGTGCTCAGCACCCATCCGCCCCCACCCAAACCCCTCCAGGGACCCCCCAAACCCCCCAATTCACCCCCAAACCCCCCCGTACGGGGCCGCCGCCACCCCCCTAGAGCAGCCCTGGGGTCCCGGCCGGTTACGCCCCGGCCCCGGGGGCCACCCCAGGGTGCTCAGCACCCATCCGCCCCCACCCAAACCCCTCCAGGGACCCCCCAAAACCCTGAAATCACCCCAAAACCCCCCAATTCACCCCCAAAACCCCCCGTACGGGGCCGCCGCCACCCCCCTAGAGCAGCCCTGGGGTCCCGGCCGGTTACGCCCCGGCGCCGGGGGCCACCCCAGGGTGCTCAGCACCCATCCGCCCCCACCCAACCGCCCCCAAACCCCTCCAGAGACCCCCCAAACCCCCCAATTCACCCCAAAACCCCCCCGTACGGGGCCGCCACCACCCCCCTAGAGCAGCCCTGGGGTCCTGGCCGGTTACGCCCCGGCCCCGGGGGCCACCCCAGGGTGCTCAGCACCCATCCGCCCCCACCCAAACCCCTCCAGGGACCCCCCAAAGCCCCCAATTCACCCCCAAACCCCCCCGTACGGGGCCGCCACCACCCCGCTAGAGCAGCCCTGGGGTCCCGGCCGGTTACGCCCCGGCCCCGGGGGCCACCCCAGGGTGCTCAGCACCCATCCGCCCCCACCCAAACCCCTCCAGGGACCCCCCAAACCCCCCCCCCGTACCTGGCCGCCGGGGCTGGCGCTGAGGAGGGCGGGGGCGGCGGGGGCCGGGGCCCAGGCCAGGGCGGCCGGTGGCCCCCCCAGGGTGCCCAGCACCCCGAGCGGGGTGCCCCCCGGCCAGCCCCACAGGCGCAGGGTGCCGGGGGTCTCGGCCGCCGCCAGCAGCCGCCCGGTCGGGTCGAAGGCGACCGCCCCGAAAGCGCCCGTCCCCCGCGGTCCCAGTTCCTGGGGGGGGGGGGGACCAGTTAGGGGACTGGGAGCACTGGGAGGGGGCCGGGGAGGGAGGCTGGGGTGTCCTAGGGTGGTTGCTGGGGGCACCCGGGGGACTCCCAGTGCTCCCAGTATCCTCCCAGTGCCTCCCAGTGGCCTCCCAGTGCCTCCCAGTGCTCTCCCAGTGTCTCCCAGTACCCTCCCAGTGCCTCCCAGTGCCTCCCAGTGCTCTCCCAGTGCCTCCCAGCACCTCCCACTGTCTCCCAGTACCCTCCCAGTGACCTTCCAGTGCCTCCCAGTGTCCTCCCAGTGCCCTTCCAATGCCTCCCAATGTCTCCCAGTATCCTCCCAGTGCCTCCCAGTACCTCTCAGTGTCTCCCAGTACCCTCCCAGTGACCTTCCACTGCCTCCCAGTGCCCTCTCAATGCCTCCCAGTGTCTCCCAGTATCCTCCCAGTGCCTCCCAGTACCTCCCAGTGTCTCCCAGTACCTCCCAGTGCATTCTAGTACCTTCCCAGTGACCTTCCACTGACTCCCAGTGCCCTCCCAATACCTCCCAGTGTCTCCCAGTACCCTCCCAGTGCCCTTCCAATGCCTCCCAATGTCTCCCAGTATCCTCCCAGTGCCTCCCAACACCTCCCAGTGCCTCCCAGGGCCCTTCCAATGCCTCCCAGTGCCTCCCAGTATCCCCCCAGTGCCTCCCAACACCTCCCAGTGCCTCCCAGTCCCCTCCCAGTGCCTCCCAGTGCATCCCAGTGACCTTCAGGTGCCTCTCAGTCCCCTCCCAGTCCCCTCCCAGTGCACCCCAGTGCCACCCAGTGCCTCCCAGTATCCCCCCAGTGCCTCCCAGTCTGCTCCCAGTGCCTCCCAGTCTCCTCCTAGTCCCGTCCCAATGCCCCCCAGTGCCCCCCAGTGCCTCCCAGTGTGCTCTCAGTGCCCCCCAGTGCCCTCCAGTCTGCTCCCAGTGCCTCCCAGTTCCCTCCCAGGTCCCTCCCAGTGCCTCCCAGTCTGCTCCCAGTGCATCCCAGTGCCACCCAGTGCCTCCCAGTATCCCCCAAGTGCCTCCCAGTCCCCTCCCAGCGCCTCCCAGTCTGCTCCCAGTGCATCCCAGTGCCCCCCAGTGCCTCTCAGTCCCTCTCAGTCCCCTCCCAGTGCCTCCCAGTGCATCCCAGTGCCCCCCAGTGCCCCCCAGTGCTCACGGTGGGGGGCGAGTCGCGGTCGAGGTGCAGCACGAGGAGGCGCCCGCCCCAACCGCCGGCCGCCAGCGCCGCCCCGCCGGGGTGGAAGGTGACGCAGGCCAGGGGGGAGCCCAGGGCCCGGCCCCCCGCCGGGACCCCCCCGGCCACCAGCCACAGCTGCGGGCGACCGGCCTCGGTGCCCGCCCGGACGCCGGGGCCCCTCCCGGACGCCTGGGCCTCTTCCCCGGACGCCTGGGCCCCTCCCGGACGCCTGGGCCCCTCCCCGGACACCTGGGCCCCTCACCCGGATGCCTGGGCCCCCTCCCCGGGCGCCTGGGCCCCTTCCCCGGACGCCTGGGCCCCTTCCCTGGACGCCTGGACCCCTCACCCGGATGCCTGGGCCCCCTCCCCGGACGCCTGGGCCCCTCCCCGGACACCTGGGCCCCTCCCCCGGATGCCTGGGCCCCCTCCCCAGACACCTGGGCCCCTTCCCCGGACGCCTGGGCCCCTCACCCGGATGCCTGGACCCCTCACCCGGATGCCTGGGCCCCCTCCCCGGACGCCTGGGCCTCTTCCCCGGACGCCTGGGCCCCTCCCCCGGACACCTGGGTCCCTCCCCGGACACCTGGGCCCCTTCCCCGGACGCCTGGGCCCCTTCCCCGGACACCTGGGCCCCTCCCCCGGACACCTGGGTCCCTCCCCGGACACCTGGGTCCCTTCCCGGACGCCTGGACCCCTCACCCGGATGCCTGGGCCCCCTCCCCGGACGCCTGGGCCCCTCCCCGGACACCTGGGCCCCTCCCCCGGATGCCTGGGCCCCCTCCCCAGACACCTGGGCCCCTTCCCCGGACGCCTGGGCCCCTCACCCGGATGCCTGGACCCCTCACCCGGATGCCTGGGCCCCCTCCCCGGACGCCTGGGCCCCTCCCCGGACGCCTGGGCCCCTCCCGGACGCCTGGGCCCCCCCCGGACGCCTGGGCCCACCTGGAGGCGCCCGTCGAGCCCGGCCGACGCCAGCAGCCGCCCGTCAGGACTGGGCGCCAGGGCGGTGACGGGGCCCCGATGCGCCGAGACGCTCCAGATGCTGCCGGGGGCCGGGGGGGGGGCGGGGGGGTCAGCCGGACCCTATGGGCCCCTATAGACCCCTATAGCCACTCCCAGCCCCCCCGACCCCCCGTGAGGCCCTATAGACCCTATACCCCTCCACAGCCCCTATAGCCCCTATAGCCCCCCTACCCCCTATAGCCCCCATGTCCCCCATCCCCCCCCATCCCCCCAACCCCCATAGCCCCCATAGGGCTCATATCCCCTATAGCCCTCTATAGTCCCCTATAGTCCCCAACCCCCCCAACCCCCTAGATCTCCCCATACCCCCTATAGCCCCCCACCTCCTATAGCCCCCAGACCTCCCCATACCCCCTATACCCCCTATAGCCCCCCACCTCCTATAGCCCCCTATAGCCCCCACCTCCTATAGCCCCCAGACCTCCCCATACCCATTATACCCCCTATAGCCCCCCACCTCCTATAGCCCCCTATAGCCCCCTATAGCCCCCATCTCCTATAGCCCCTAGACCTCCCCATACCCCCTATACCCCTATACCCCCTATAGCCCCCTATAGCCCCCTATAGCCCCCCACCTCCTATAGCCCCCAGACCTCCCCATACCCCCTATACCCTCTATAGCCCCCCACCTCCTATAGCCCCCTATAGCCCCCTATAGCCCCCATCTCCTATAGCCCCTACACCTCCCCATACCCCCTATACCACCTATAGCCCCCACCTCCTATAGCCCCCTGTAGCCCCCTATAGCCCCCTACAGCCCCCCACCTCCTATAGCCCCTAGACCTCCCCATACCCCCAATACCCCCATACCCCCATAGCCCCCTATACCCCCTATAGCCCCCCACCTCCTATAGCCCCTAGACCTCCCCATACCCCCTATACCCCCTATAGCCCCCATCTCCTACAGCCCCCAGACCTCCCCATACCCCCTATACCCTCTATAGCCCCCCACCTCCTATAGCCCCCTATAGCCCCCCTATAGCCCCCATCTCCTATAGCCCCCTGTAGCCCCCTATAGCCCCCCACCTCCTATAGCCCCCCATACCCCCTATAGCCCCCCCACCTCCTATAGCCCCCAGACCTCCCCATACCCCCTATACCCCCTATAGCCCCCCACCTCCTATAGCCCCCTATAGCCCCCTATAGCCCCCCATCTCCTACAGCCCCTACAGCTCCCCATACCCCCTATACCCCCTATACCCCCTATAGCCCCCTATAGCCCCCCACCCCCTATAGCCCCCAGACCTCCCCATACCCCCTATACCCCCTATAGCCCCCCACCTCCTATAGCCCCCTATAGCCCCCCATCTCCTGTACCCCTAGACCTCCCCATACCCCCCATACCCCCTATAGCCCCCCCACCTCCTATAGCCCCCTATAGCCCCCTATAGCCCCCCATCTCCTGTACCCCTAGACCTCCCCATACCCCCCATACCCCCTATACCCCCTATAGCCCCCTATAGCCCCCCACCTCCTATAGCCCCCAGACCTCCCCATACCCCCTATACCCCCTATAGCCCCCCCTCCTATAGCCCCCTATAGCCCCCTATAGCCCCCCCATAGCCCCCTATAGCCCCCTATAGCCCCCCACCTCCTATAGCCCCCAGACCTCCCCATACCCCCCATACCCCCTATAGCCCCCCGCCCCCTACAGCCCCCTACAGCCCCCTACAGCCCCCTATAGCCCCCGCACCGGCGGCCGGCCCGCAGGCAGCGCAGCTCCAGGTCCCCCGCGGCGCCGGCCAGGGCCACCGTCGCCTCGGCCGGGGGGGCCACGGCCTGCGCCCCCCCCGCCGCCCCCCGCACCGCCGCCGCCCCCTGCCCCGGGCCGCACCAGTCCGCACCAGTCCGCACCAGTCCGCACCAGCGCGGGCCGGCCCGGGCCCCCGCCCTCCCAGTATCCTCCCAGGGCCTCCCAGGGCCTCCCAGTATCCCCCCAGGGCCTCCCAGTACCTCCCAGTATCCTCCCAGTATCCTCCCAGGGCCTCCCAGGGCCTCCCAGTATCCTCCCAGTATCCCCCTAGGGCCTCCCAGTACCTCCCAGTATCCCCCCAGGGCCTCCCAGTACCTCCCATTACCTCCCAGTATCCCCCCAGGGCCTCCCAGTATGCCCCCAGTACCTCCCAGTATCCCCCCAGGGCCTCCCAGTATCCTCCCAGGGCCTCCCAGGGCCTCCCAGTATCCCCTCAGGGCCTCCCAGTATCCTCCCAGGGCCTCCCAGTGCCTCCCAGTATCCCCCCAGGGCCTCCCAGTGCCTTCCAGTATCCTCCCAGTACCTCCCAGTATCCCCCCAGGCACTCCCAGGGCCTCCCAGTGCCTCCCAGTATCCTTCCCAGTGCCTCCCAGTGCCTCCCAGTATCCCCCAGTATCCCCCCCAGGCCCTCACAGGGCCCCCAGTCCCTCTCCCAGTGCCTCCCAGCACATCCCAGTGCCCCCAATGCCCCCCCAGGCCCCTCCCAGTGGCTCCCAGTGCCCTCAATGCCCCCCCAGCCCCCTCCCAGTGGCTCCCAGTGGCTCCCAGTGCGGTACCCGGGGGCCGGCGGGGTCCAGCTCCAGCCAGTGCACGGTGCCCTCGGCGCTGCCGACCACCGCCCAGCGCCCGCCGGGGGCCACGGCCAGCGCCCGGGGGGCCCCCGGCAGCCGCAGCCCCTGCGCCCCCCTGCCCGGCCGTCAGCGCCCCGCCACGAGGGGCCCAGGCGTCCGGGGGGGCCCAGGTGTCCGGGAAGGGGCCCAGGTGTCCGGGAAGGGACCCAGGTGTCCGGGGAGGGGCCCAGGCGTCCGGGGAAGGGACCCAGGTGTCCAGGGAGGGGCCCAGGCGTCCGGGGAAGGGGCCCAGGCGTCCGGGGAAGGGGGCCCAGGTGTCCGGGGAAGGGCCCAGGTGTCCGGGGAAGGGGGCCCAGGTGTCCGGGGAGGGACCCAGGCATCCGGGGAGGGACCCAGGCATCCGGGGAGGGGCCCAGGTGTCCGGGGAAGGGCCCAGGTGTCTGGGAGGGGCCCAGGTGTCCGGGGAAGGGGCCCAGGTGTCCGGGGAGGGACCCAGGTGTCTGGGAGGGGCCCAGGCGTCCGGGGAGGGGCCCAGGTGTCCGGGGGGGGCCCAGGTGTCCGGGAAGGGGCCCAGGTGTCCGGGGAAGGGGCCCAGGTGTCTGGGATGAGGGGCCCAGGCGTCCGGGAAGGGGCCCAGGTGTCTGGGGAAGGGGCCCAGGTGTCCGGGGAAGGGGCCCAGGTGTCCGGGAAGGGACCCAGCTGTCCGGGGAAGGGGCCCAGGTGTCTGGGATGAGGGGCCCAGGTGTCCGGGGGAGGAGCCCAGGTGTCCGGGAAGGGACCCAGCTGTCCGGGGGAGGGGCCCAGGTGTCCGGGAAGGGGCCCAGGTGTCCGGGAAGGGACCCAGCTGTCCGGGGAAGGGGCCCAGGTGTCTGGGATGAGGGGCCCAGGTGTCCGGGGAGGGGCCCAGGTGTCCGGGAAGGGACCCAGCTGTCCGGGGGAGGGGCCCAGGTGTCCGGGGAGGGGCCCAGGTGTCCGGGAAGGGACCCAGCTGTCCGGGGAAGGGGCCCAGGTGTCCGGGGAAGGGGCCCAGGTGTCCGGGAAGGGACCCAGCTGTCCGGGGAAGGGGCCCAGGTGTCCGGGCGAGGAGGGGCCCAGGTGTCCGGGGAGGGGCCCAGGTGTCCGGGGAAGGGGCCCAGGTGTCCGGGGAGGGGCCCAGGTGTCCGGGGAGGGGGCCCAGGCATCCGGGCCGTGGGCTGTGGGTCTCTCTGGGACCAGTCAGTGGTCTGAAGGACGCCGTGGGGCAGGCCGGGGCCGGGTGGGTGGGGTGGGGGGGGGCGGGGGAGGCACCCGTGGGTGCCGTGGGGCAGCACCCACCTGCCGGGGAGGCTGGTGCCCGGGGGGCAGAGCAGCAGGCGGTGGCCGGGGGGCAGCAGGAGCCCGGCCTGGTGGCGGAGGGGGCAGGGAGGGGGCGCGTTGGCCGCCTCCTGGGCCAGCCCCACGGTCAGCCCCACGGCGGCGGCCTCTCGCCGCCCCCCGCCGAGGTCCTCCCGCTCCGCGCCGGGTCCTCCCGGCTCCGCCTTGGGTCCCTCCTCTTCCTCCTCCTCCAGCCCCACGGCGTAGAGGTCCTCCTGGGCCAGCCCCACGGCGGCCTGCACCACGGCGGCCACCTCCTCCAGCCCCACGGCCGCCACCGCCCCCCGCTGCTGGGCTTCGCCTGCGGGTGCCGGGAGCTCAGCCGTGGGGTGCCGGGAGGTCTCCTGCCCCATAGAGAGCCCCAGGAGGACCAGCGAGAGCTCCTGCCCCATAGAGAACCCATAGAGAACCAGAGAGATCGCCCGCCCCATAGTGATCTCCAGCCCCATAGTGATCTTCTACCCCATAGAGAGGTCCAGGAGAACCAGAGACACCTCCTGCCCCATAGACACCCATAGGCCCCCCCCCGAAGACCCAGAGAGACCTTCTGCCCCATACAGACCCATAGAGACCCATGGAGCTCTCCTGCCCCATAGACACCCATAGACCCCCCCCGAAGACCCAGAGAGACCTTCTGCCCCATACAGACCCATAGAGACCCTTGAAGACCCATGGAGACCCATGGAGCTCTCCTGCCCCATAGACACCCATAGGCCCCCCCCGAAGACCCAGAGAGACCTTCTGCCCCATACAGACCCATAGAGACCCATGGAGCTCTCCTGCCCCATAGACACCCATAGACCCCCCCCGAAGACCCAGAGAGACCTTCTGCCCCATACAGACCCATAGAGACCCTTGAAGACCCATGGAGACCCATGGAGCTCTCCTGCCCCATAGACACCCATAGGCCCCCCCCCGAAGACCCAGAGAGACCTTCTGCCCCATACAGACCCATAGAGACCCATGAGGACCCATGGAGATCTCCTGCCCCATAGACACCCATAGGCCCCCCCCGAAGACCCAGAGAGACCTTCTGCCCCATACAGACCCATAGAGACCCATGAGGACCCATGGAGATCTCCTGCCCCATAGACACCCATAGGCCCCCCCCCGAAGACCCAGAGAGACCTTCTGCCCCATACAGACCCATAGAGACCCATGAGGACCCATGGACATCTCCTGCCCCATAGACACCCATAGGCCCCCCCCGAAGACCCAGAGAGACCTTCTGCCCCATACAGACCCATAGAGACCCATGAAGACCCATGAAGACCCATGGAGATCTCCTGCCCCATAGACACCCATAGGCCCCCCCCGAAGACCCAGAGAGACCTTCTGCCCCATACAGACCCATAGAGACCCATGAAGACCCATGGAGATCTCCTGCCCCATAGACACCCATAGGCCCCCCCCCGAAGACCCAGAGAGACCTTCTGCCCCATACAGACCCATAGAGACCCATGAAGACCCATGGAGACCCATGGAGATCTCCTGCCCCATAGACACCCATAGGCCCCCCCCTGAAGACCCAGAGAGACCTTCTGCCCCATACAGACCCATAGAGACCCATGAGGACCCATGGAGATCTCCTGCCCCATAGACACCCATAGGCCCCCCCGAAGACCCAGAGAGACCTTCTGCCCCATACAGACCCATAGAGACCCATGAAGACCCATGGAGATCTCCTGCCCCATAGACACCCATAGGCCCCCCCTGAAGACCCAGAGAGACCTTCTGCCCCATACAGACCCATAGAGACCCATGAGGACCCATGGAGATCTCCTGCCCCATAGACACCCATAGACCCCCCCCGAAGACCCAGAGAGACCTTCTGCCCCATACAGACCCATAGAGACCCATGAGGACCCATGGAGATCTCCTGCCCCATAGACACCCATAGGCCCCCCCCCGAAGACCCAGAGAGACCTTCTGCCCCATACAGACCCATAGAGACCCATGAAGACCCATGAAGACCCATGGAGATCTCCTGCCCCATAGACACCCATAGGCCCCCCCCGAAGACCCAGAGAGACCTTCTGCCCCATACAGACCCATAGAGACCCATGAAGACCCATGGAGATCTCCTGCCCCATAGACACCCATAGGCCCCCCCCCGAAGACCCAGAGAGACCTTCTGCCCCATACAGACCCATAGAGACCCATGAAGACCCATGGAGACCCATGGAGATCTCCTGCCCCATAGACACCCATAGGCCCCCCCCTGAAGACCCAGAGAGACCTTCTGCCCCATACAGACCCATAGAGACCCATGAGGACCCATGGAGATCTCCTGCCCCATAGACACCCATAGGCCCCCCCGAAGACCCAGAGAGACCTTCTGCCCCATACAGACCCATAGAGACCCATGAAGACCCATGGAGATCTCCTGCCCCATAGACACCCATAGGCCCCCCCTGAAGACCCAGAGAGACCTTCTGCCCCATACAGACCCATAGAGACCCATGAGGACCCATGGAGATCTCCTGCCCCATAGACACCCATAGACCCCCCCCCCGAAGACCCAGAGAGACCTTCTGCCCCATACAGACCCATAGAGACCCATGAGGACCCATGGAGATCTCCTGCCCCATAGACACCCATAGGCCCCCCCGAAGACCCAGAGAGACCTTCTGCCCCATACAGACCCATAGAGACCCATGAAGACCCATGGAGATCTCCTGCCCCATAGACACCCATAGGCCCCCCCCCGAAGACCCAGAGAGACCTTCTGCCCCATACAGACCCATAGAGACCCATGAAGACCCATGGAGATCTCCTGCCCCATAGACACCCATAGGCCCCCCCTGAAGACCCAGAGAGACCTTCTGCCCCATACAGACCCATAGAGACCCATGAGGACCCATGGAGATCTCCTGCCCCATAGACCCCCATAGGCCCCACTGAAGACCCATAAAGACCTTCTGCCCCATACGACCCATAGATATCCATGAAGACCCATGGAGCTCTTCTGCCCCATAGCAACTCATAGAGCCCCATGAAGAGCCATGCTCATTTCCTGCCCCATAGAGACCCACAGACACCAGCGAAAGCCATGGAGACCCCTAGAGATCTTCAGACCCACAGACCCTGCTGAAAACCCACAGAGACCTTCTGCCCCATACAGACCCATGAACACCCATGGAGATCTCCTGCCCCATACGGACCCACAAACCCCAGTGAAAGCTAGGGAGACCCATAGAGATCTTCTGACCCATAGAGACCCATGTAGAACCATGGAGATCTCCTGCTCCATAGAGACCCATAGACCCCAGTGAATACCCACAGAGACCCATAGACACCTTCTGCCCCATAGAAATCCATACAGTGCCATGAAGACCCACGGAGACCTCCTACCCCTTAGAGACCCACAGAGTCCCAGGAAGACCCATGGAGACCTCCTGCCCCATAGACCTCAGTGAAGACCCAGAGAGACCTTCTGCCCCATAGCAACGCATAGACCCATGCAGACCTCCTGCCCCATAGACACCCATAGATCCCAGTGAAAGCCATGGAGACCCATAGAGAACTTCTGCCCCCTAGAGCCTCATGACGACCCATGGAGACCTCCTGCCCCATAGACCCCAATGAAGACCCAGACATATCTGCTGCCCCATGGTGACCCACAGACCCACGGAAACCTTCTGCCCCATAGAGACCCATAGACCCCAGTGAATACCCATAGAGGCCCATAGACACCTTCTGCCCCATAGAGACCCATGAAAACCCATGGAGACCTCCTGCCCCATAGAGACCCACAGACCCCAGTGAAGACTCATAGAAACTCTCAGGGATCTCCTGCCCCATAGCAACCCATGAAGACCAACAGAACCCCACGAAGCCCCATGGAGGCCTCCTGCCCCACAGCGACCCATAGAGACGTCTTGCTCCCCAGAGCTCCTTGAAGCCCCTCAGAGCCCTCCTGCCCCCCCCGACCCCCCCAATGCTCTGCCCCATAGCGCTGGCCCAGCCCCACTCACTTAGCAGGCCCAGGCTGTGGGGCAGGACCCCCAGGGCCCCCCAGCGCACGTGGGCCCCCAGGAAGCGCAGGTCGCTCAGCAGGGACCACAGCGGCTCCCATAGCTCCGCCTGGGCCTGCCGTGGGGTGGGGAGGGGGGACGCGTGACCCACGGCAGGCCCCGTGGACCCACCCCCTGCCCCATAGTTCCACCCCTTGCCCCATAGACCCACCCCCAGCCCCCTAACTCCACCCCCTGACCCATAGCCACCTGCCCCAGAGGCAGCCCCTCTGCCCCATAGCTCCACCGCCAGCCTCATAGCCCCACCCCCGACCCATAGCCCCACCCCCCAGTCCCATAGCTCCTCCTCCAGACCCACAGCTCTGCCTTCAACCCCATAGCTCCACCCCCAGCCCCTTAGCTCCTCCCCCTGCCCCATAGCCCCACCCACCAGGTGAAAGGGCAGCTCGGCCAGGCTCTCGGCGTCCGCCCCACTGAAGGTCCGCTGCCCGCTGGGGTCACAGGCCCGCCACAGGCACGCTGCCCCACGGCAGGTCAGCCCCCACGGATGGGTCCTCCGGGCCCAGCCATGGGTCCTCCCACCCCATAGATTAGTCCTCCAACCCATAGGTTCGGTCCTCCAACCCCTCAGATGGGTCCTCCAGCCTCACAGGTTGGGTTCCCCCCACCACGTGTGGGTTCTCTGCCCCATAGATTGATCCTCCAGACCTGTAGATGTGTCCTCCACCCCATGGATGGCTTCTACACCCCACGGGTTGGGTTCTCTGCCCCATAGATTAGTACTCCACCCCCACAGATGGGTCCTCCACCCCACAGATGGGTCCTCCATCCCACAGCTTGGGTTCTCCACATCATAGACAGGTCCTCTACCCCATAGATGCCTTCCCCACCCCATGGGTTGGGTTTTCTGCCCCATAGATTGGTTTTCCAGACCCATAGATGGGTCTTCCACCCTGTAGATGTGTCCTCCACCCCACAGAAGGCTTCTCCACCCCATAGGTTGGGTTCCCCACATCATAGATGGGTTCTCCAACCCATAGATGACTCCCTCGCCCCTTAGACCGGGTTATTCCCATCTTAGATGACGTTCTGCACCCCACACATGCGTTCTCCAGCCCCCTAGATGGGTCCCCCCTGCCCCACTTAGGGGTCATCCACCCCCTAGATGGCTCCTACACCCAGAGACGGGTTCTCCAGCCCCATAAATGACTCCACCACCCCCACAGCTGGGCCCTCCAGCCCCATAGATGAGTCCTCCAACACCATAGATGGGTCCTCCAGCCCCACAGATGGGTG
Organism: Struthio camelus; assembly: GCF_040807025.1. NCBI lineage: Eukaryota > Metazoa > Chordata > Aves > Struthioniformes > Struthionidae > Struthio > Struthio camelus. Next base: position 805,435 of record NC_090970.1, read on the forward strand.
GGGGCCCCGCTCACCCGCCAGCAGCTGGTGGGCCCGGGCCTGCAGCCCCCCACGGCCCAGGTACTGCCCCACGGCCTCGCGCAGGGGGGCCCCGGCCAGGTGCAGCCGGGCTCCGGGGGGGGCCAGCGGGACCCCACACGCCTCCAGCAGCCTGCGGGACCCAGGTGTCCAGGGAAGGGACCCAGGCGTCCGGGGAGGGGGCCCAGGTGTCCGGGGAGGGGCCCGGGTGTCCGGGAGAGGGGCCCAGGTGTCCAGGGAAGGGGCCCAGGTGTCCGGGGAAGGGCCCAGGTGTCCGGGGGAGGGACCCAGGTGTCCGGGGAAGGGGCCCAGGCGTCCGGGAAGGGGCCCAGGCGTCCGGGGAAGGGGCCCAGGTGTCCAGGGAGGGGCCCAGGCGTCCGGGGAAGGGGCCCAGGTGTCCGGGGGAGGGACCCAGGTGTCTGGGGAAGGGGCCCAGGTGTCCAGGGAAGGGGCCCAGGCGTCCGGGAAGGGGCCCAGGCGTCCGGGGAAGGGGCCCAGGTGTCCAGGGAAGGGGCCCAGGCGTCCGGGAAGGGGCCCAGGCGTCCAGGGAAGGGGCCCAGGCGTCCGGGAAGGGGCCCAGGCGTCCGGGGAAGGGGCCCAGGTGTCCAGGGAGGGGCCCAGGCGTCCGGGGAAGGGGCCCAGGTGTCCGGGGGAGGGACCCAGGTGTCTGGGGAAGGGGCCCAGGTGTCCAGGGAAGGGGCCCAGGCGTCCGGGAAGGGGCCCAGGCGTCCGGGGAAGGGGCCCAGGTGTCCGGGAAGGGGGCCCAGGTGTCCGGGGAAGGAGCCCAGGTGTCCGGGAAGGGGCCCAGGTGTCCGGGGAAGGGACCCCGGTGTCCGGGGAAGGGGCCCAGGCGTCCGGGGAGGGGCCCAGGTGTCCGGGGAGGGACCCAGGTGTCCGGGGAAGGGCCCAGGCGTCTGGGGCGGAGTCTCAAGCCTCCCCCCTCCCCTCCCCCCCGCCGGGGGCCCAGGCGTCCGGGCCCCGCCCCCTCACCAGCGCAGGTCCCGCAGCAGCTCCCAGAGGGGGGCGGGGGCGTCGCCGGGGTCGGGGGTCGCGGCCTGCACTGACTCCGCCCACGTGGGCTCGGCCCCGCCCAGCCGCTGCTCCGCCCCCAGCACGGCCAGCAGCTGCCCCTCCCCCAGGCCTGGGGAGGGGGCGGGGCCGGGTGTCAGCGGTGGAGGGGGCGGGGCCTCCCCATATATGGTGTGAGGGGGAGGGCCAGCTCCCCATATAAGGCATTGTGGGTGGGGCCTCCCCGTATAAGGAACCAATCACTAGACCTTTCCATATAAGGATCTGTGGGTGGGGCTTCAAGGCACTGGGGGCGTGGCCTTCCCATATAGAGCACTGCAGGGGGGCATTGTGGGTGGGGCTTGCCATACAAGGCATTGTGGGGGGCGGGGCACCCCATATAAGGAGTGGTGGGCGGGGCTTCCCATGTAAGGTGTTGGGGGCAGGGTCTTGTTGGGGTGTGCGCCGTATAAGGAGCGGTGGGCGGGGCTTCGGGGAGGTGGAGCGAATGATGGGCAGTGCCGCCCGTATAAGGTGGGCGGAGCATGCCATATAAGGCAGGGTGGGTGGGGCTTCCCATATAAGGAGCAGTGGGCGGGACTTACCATATAAGGAGTTTTGGGTGGGGCCCACCATGTAAGGAGCGGCGGGGAGGAGCGGTGGGCGGGGCCACACCATGTAAAGAGCAGTGGGTGGGGCGCAGTGGGCGGGGACACGCCATATAAGGAGCAGTGGGCGGGGCATACCATATAAGGAGCAATGGGCGGGGAGGAGCACTGGGCGGGAGCGATGGGCGGAGTCAATGGTGGGGCACACCATGGAGCAGTGGGCGGGAACATGCCATATAAGGAGGGGTGGGTGGGGCCACACCATATATAGGCACGGTGGGTGGGGCAGGCCATATAAGGAGCAGTGTGTGGGAGCATGCCATATAAGGAGCGGTGGGCGGGGACACACCATATAAGGAGCGGTGGGCGGGGCCACACCATATAAGGAGCAGTGGGCGGGGCATGGCGCAAAGGAGCGGTGGGCGGGGACACACCATATAAGGAGTGCTGGGTGGGGCACGCCATATAAGGAGCGGTGGGCGGGGACACACCATATAAGGAGTGGTGGGCGGGGACACACCATATAAGGAGCAGTGGGCGGGGCATGGCACAAAGGAGCGGTGGGCGGGGACACACCATATAAGGAGCGCTGGGCGGGGCATACCATATAAGGAGAGGTGGGCGGGGACACACCATATATAGGCACGGTGGGTGGGGCATGGCACAAAGGAGCGGTGGGCGGGGACACACCATATAAGGAGTGCTGGGTGGGGCACGCCATATAAGGAGCGGTGGGCGGGGACACACCATATAAGGAGCGCTGGGCGGGGCCACACCATATAAGGCAGGGTGGGCGGGGCATGGCACAAAAGAGCGGTGGGCGGGGACACACCATATAAGGAGTGCTGGGCGGGGCACGCCATATAAGGAGCAGTGGGCGGGGACACACCATATAAGGAGCGGTGGGTGGGACACACCATATAAGGAGCAGTGGGCGGGAACACACCATATAAGGAGCAGTGGGCGGGACACGCCATATAAGGCAGGGTGGGCGGGGCATGGCACAAAGGAGCGGTGGGCGGGGACACACCATATAAGGAGTGCTGGGCGGGACACACCATATAAGGAGCGGTGGGCGGGGACACACCATATAAGCAGTGGTGGGCGGGGCACACCATATAAGGAGTGGTGGGCGGGGACACACCATATAAGGAGTGCTGGGCGGGACACGCCATATAAGGAGCAGTGGGCGGGGACACACCATATAAGGAGCAGTGGGCGGGGACACACCATATAAGGAGTGCTGGGCGGGACACACCATATAAGGAGAGGTGGGCAGGGACACACCATATAAGGAGCGGTGGGCGGGGACACACCATATAAGGAGCAGTGGGCAGGGACACACCATATAAGGAGCGGTGGGCGGGACACACCATATAAGGAGCGGTGGGCGGGGACACACCATATAAGGAGCGGTGGGCGGGGACACACCATGTAAGGAGAGGTGGTTGGGACACACCATATAAGGAGCGGTGGGCGGGACACACCATATAAGGCGGGGTGGGCGGGGCTCACCGTGGCGGGCGGCGGCCAGGGCGGCCAATGCCAGGCCGAGGGCGGGGCCGTGGCGGGCGTGGAGGCGGCGCAGCAGGAGGCGGAGCATCCCGGGCAGGGTGGGGGGCAGGGCCGCCAGGTGGGGGGTCAGCTGCGGGGGCGGGGAGGGGGCGGGGTCAGGGCCGGCCCCGCCTCCTCCTCCTCCCTACCACCCCCCCCGGAGAGGGGGCGGTGGGCGGGGCCGGAGGGAGGGGGGGCGGGGCTTACGTCGTCATGGCGGGCGAAGGCGCGCAGCTCCCGCGTCAGCAGCGCCAGGTAGAGGGGCTGCCGCGAGCCGGCCTTGCCCAGCACCAGCCCCATCTGCCGGGGGGGCCCAGGCGTCCGGAGGGGCCCCGGCGTCCGGGCAGGGGGCCCAGGCGTCCGGGGAAGGGGGGCGGGTGTACGGGGAGGGGGCCCAGGTGTCCGGGGAGGGGCCCAGGCGTCCGGGGAAGGGGGCCCAGGTGTCCGGGGGAAGGGGGGCGGGTGTACAGGGAGGGGGCCCAGGCGTCCGGGTGAGGGGCCCAGGTGTCCGGGGAGGGGGCCCAGGTGTCTGGGGGAGGGGCCCAGGCATCCGGGGAAGGGGGAGCGGGTCTCCGGGAAAGGGGCCCAGGTGTCCGGGGCAGGAACCCAGGCGTCCGGGGAAGGGGCCCAGGTGTCCGGGGAGGGGGCCCAGGTGTCCGGGGAAGGGGCCCAGGTGTCCGGGGCAGGGGCCCAGGCGTCCGGGGAAGGGACCCAGGTGTCTGGGAAGGGACCCAGGCGTCCGGGGAAGGGGCCCAGGTGTCCGGGGAAGGGGCCCAGGTGTCCGGGAAGGGGCCCAGGTGTCCGGGGAAGGGACCCAGGTGTCTGGGGAAGGGGCCCAGGCGTCCGGGGAGGGGGCCCAGGTGTCCGGGGAGGGGCCCAGGCGTCCGGGGAAGGGGGAGTGGGTGTCCGGGGAAGGGGCCCAGGTGTCCGGGGAAGGGGCCCAGGTGTCCGGGCGAGGGGCCCAGGCGTCCGGGGAAGGGGGAGTGGGTGTCCGGGGAAGGGGCCCAGGTGTCCGGGGAAGGGGCCCAGGTGTCCGGGCGAGGGGCCCAGGCGTCTGGGGAAGGGGCCCAGGCGTCCGGGGAGGGGGCCCAGGTGTCCGGGGAGGGGCCCAGGCGTCCGGGGAAGGGGCCCAGGTGTCCGGGGAAGGGGCCCAGGTGTCCAGGGAAGGGGCCCAGGTGTCCGGGGAAGGGGGAGTGGGTGTCCGGGGAAGGGGCCCAGGCATCCGGGGAAGGGGCCCAGGTGTCCGGGGAAGGGGCCCAGGTGTCCGGGCGAGGGGGCCCAGGCGTCCGGGGAAGGGGCCCAGGCGTCCGGGGACGGGGCCCAGGTGTCCGGGGAAGGGGCCCAGGCGTCCGGGGAAGGGGGCCCAGGTGTCCGGGGAGGGGCCCAGGCGTCCAGGGAGGGGCCCAGGTGTCCGGTGAGGGGCCCAGGTGTCCGGGAAAGGGGCCCAGGTGTCCGGGGAGGGGGCCCAGGCGTCCGGGGCAGGAACCCAGGTGTCTGGGGAGGGGCCCAGGTGTCCGGGGAAGGGACCCAGGCGTCCGGGGAGGGGGCCCAGGTGTCCGGGGAAAGGGGGCCCAGGCGTCCGGGCGCACCTGGCTCTCCAGGGGGCCCCGGTCCAGGCGCCGCCCGCACCCCTCCAGCACCCCCCGCACCAGAGCCGCCCGCTCGGGGGGGGCCAGGGGCCGCAGGGGCACCTGCGTGACCCCCGGCCCTTCCCCCCAGGAGGGGCCCAGGCGTCCGGGGCCTTCGGCCGCGCTCAGCACCAGCGTCACCCGCTGCGGGGGGGGGGGCGGGGAGAAGGGGGGGAGGGGTCAGAGGCAGGCACGCCCCTCCCCCGCCCCATAGCCCCGCCTCCCCTATAGGTACCCCCCCACCGCCCCTCCCCCCATAGGGACCCTCAGCCCCTCCCCCACCCCATTGGGACCCCTATAGGGACCCCCCCACCCCTTAGCCCCACCATAGCGACCCCTCCCCCCCACCCATGGGTGCCGCTCACCGGGCCCAGCTGGGGGGGCACCCAGTCGCCCCGGGGCGCCCCCCCCTCCTGCAGCGCGTCGGCGTCGTCCACCAGCACCACCAGCCGCCGCCGGCCCGGCGCCGGCCGTCCCAGCATGGCCGCCAGCCGCCCTCGCAGCTCCCTGCGGGGCCCAGGCGTCCGGGTGAGGCCTCAGTCTCCCCCCCCCCCCCACCACCGATCTGCTGACATGGCCGCCGCATGGCCCTCCCCCCCCCCAGCACCAGCCCCACAGGAGTCTGGGTGATCCAAGATGGCCGCCACCAGGAGGCCCAAGAGTCCAGGTGACCCTCTCCAAGATGGCTGCCCAGGGGGCCCAGGCATCCGGGGGAAACCCCTCCAAGATGGCCACCCAGGAGGCCCAGAAGTCCAGGAGACCTCCCTCCAAGATGGCCACCCAGGGGGCCCAGGTACCTGGATGATCCCCTTCCAAGATGGCTGCCCAGGGGGCCCAGGGCAACCCCTTCCAAGATGGCTGCCCCAGGGGGCCCAGGCGTCCGGGTGACCCCCTCCAAGATGGCTGCCCAGGGGACCCAGGCATCTGGGTGACCCCTTCCAAGATGGCCGCCCAGGGGCCCAGGGAGACCCCTTCCAAGATGGCTGCCCAGGGGGCCCAGGTACCTGGATGACCCCCTTCCAAGATGGCCTCCCCCAGGGGGCCCAGGCGTCCGGGTGACCCCTTCCAAGATGGCCGCCCAGGGGCCCAGGGAGACCCCTTCCAAGATGGCTGCCCAGGGGGCCCAGGTACCCGGATGACCCCCTTCCAAGATGGCCGCCCCAGGGGGCCCATGCGTCCGGGTGACCCCCTCCAAGATGGCCGCTCAGGGGCCCAGGGCAACCCCTTCCAAGATGGCCGCCCGGGGGGCCCAGGTGTCTGGGCGACCCCCTCCAAAATGGCCGCCCCAGGGGACCCAGGCATCTGGGTGATCCCTTCCAAGATGGCCGCCCAGGGGGCCCAGGGCGACCCCTTCCAAGATGGCCGCCCCCCGGGGGGCCCAGGCGCCCGGCCCCTCCCCCAGCGCTCACCCGTAGGAGGCAGAGCCCGGTGGGGCGGGGCCGTCGGGGGCGGGGCCCAGCAGGGCGGCCAATTGGGCGCAGAGGTGGCCCAGGGCCTGGCGGGCGTCGGCCTGGTCGGGCCGCGCCCCCGCGAAGTGATAGGCCACCAGGCAGGGGAGGAGGGGCCGGGCCCCGCCGGGGGGCGGAGCCTCCTGCAGGGCCCCCACCAGCCCCGCCTACGGGAGGGAGGGAGGCAGGGAGGGGGGGCGGGGTCAACCCTGAGCCCTAGCCCCGCCCCCTACAAGGCCATATATGCATCAGGCCCCGCCCCTGCTCTCTGGCCCCTCCCACCAGCCCGTATAGGTCCAGCACCGCCCACTGCCTTTCAGGCTCCACCCACAACGCCATATATGGATGCTAATGCTGCCCTGCGGCTCACCGACCCCGCCCACGTGGGAAGCCCCACCCACCGCCCACGAAGCCCCACCCACGTGCCCATATATGGCCATCAAGCCCCACCCATGTGCCCATATATGGACACAGCCCACCCCATGCAGCCAATATGGCTGTAAGCCCCGCCCACCACCCCATATATGGGCAAAGAACAGCCCCTACGCCTCCTACCCCTATATAGGGACATAAGCCCCGCCCACCACCCCATATATGGGCAAACCCCATCCCACATATGGGCACAAGCCCCGCCCACCACCCCATATATGGGCACAGAACAGCTTCCACCCCATATATGGGCACAAGCCCCACCCACAACCCCATATATGGGCACAGAACAGCCCCAACCTCCATATAGGGACTTAAGCCCCGCCCACCACCCCATATATGGGCACAGACCAGCTTCCACCCCATATATGGGCACAAGCCCCGCCCACCACCCCATATATGGGCACAGAACAGCCCCAACCTCCATATAGGGACTTAAGCCCCTCCCACAACCCCATATATGGGCACAGAACCCCCATCCCACGTATGGGCACAAGCCCCGCCCACCACCCCATATATGGGCACAGAACCCCCCCATCCCACGTATGGGCACAAGCCCCGCCCACCACCCCATATATGGGCACAGAACCCCCATCCCAGTATGGGCACAAGCCACGCCCACCACCCCATATATGGGCACAGAACCCCCATCCCAGTATGGGCACAAGCCCCGCCCACCACCCCATATATGGGCACAGACCACCCCCAGGCTCCCAAGCCCCGCCCCCATCGCCATATACGGGAGCAGACCCTTCCCCACGCCCATATACGGACGCCAGCCCGCCCCAGGCCCCGCCCCCCCGGGCGGAAGCCCCGCCCCCCACCATGAAGACGGTGCGGCCGTCGCCGGGGGCGCCCGTCACCAGGAAGCGGTTGCCGGGGCCGCGGCGGATGGCGGTCGCCGTGGCGACGAGGAGGCGGCGCCGGGCCACGCCCACGGCCTGCTGGGCCGCCAGGAAGGAGCCCTGCAGGGAGGGACCCGCCCCCCCCTGCCCCGCCCCGTCAGGGCCCCGGCGTCCGGGCAGAGAGGGGCCCCGGCGTCCGGGGAGAGAGGGGCCCAGGTGTCTGGGCAGAGAGGGGCCCAGGCGTCCGGGAGGGGCCCAGGCGTCCGGGGAGAGAGGGGCCCAGGCGTCCGGGCAGAGAGGGGCCCAGGCGTCCGGGAAGAGAGGGGCCCAGGCGTCCGGGGAGAGAGGGGCCCAGGTGTCCGGGCAGAGAGGGGCCCAGGCGTCCGGGGAGAGAGGGGCCCAGGCGTCCGGGGAGGGGGCCCAGGCGTCCGGGGAAGGGTCCACGCAATGGAACAAGGGGCCCAGGCGTCCGGGGAAAGGGCCCAGGTGTCCGGGGAGGGGCCCAGGCGTCCGGGGAAAGGGCCCAGGTGTCCGGGCAGAGAGGGGCCCAGGTGTCCGCGGAAGGGGCCCAGGCGTCCGGGAGAGGGGCCCAGGTGTCCGGGGAGAGAGGGGCCCAGGCCAGGCTTCCGGGGAAGGGGCCCAGGTGTTCAGGAGGGGGCCCAGGCGTCCGGGGAAGGGGCCTAGGTGTGCGGTGAGGGGCCCAGGCGTCCGGGAAGGGGCCCAGGCGTCCAGGGAGAGAGGGGCCCTGGCATCCGGGGAGAGAGGGGCCCAGGCGTCCGGGGGAGGAGTGGGCCCAAGCGTCCGGGCAGGAGGAGGAGGGAGGGGCCCAGGCGTCCGGGGCAGGAGGGGGCCCAGGCGTCCGGGGAGGAGGAGGAGGGAGGGGCCCAGGCGTCCGGGGCAGGAGGGGGCCCAGGCGTCCGGGGAGGAGGAGGAGGGAGGGGCCCAGGCGTCCGGGGCAGGAGGGGGCCCAGGCGTCCGGGGAGGAGGAGGAGGGAGGGGCCCAGGCGTCCGGGGCAGGAGGCACCTGCAGGAAGCGCCGCTGCAGCAGCTCCCAGACGTCGGCCACCACCAGGCGCACGAAGGCGTCGAGGGCTCCGGCCTGGGGGGGGCCCCCGCTCGCCCCCCCCCACTCACACCCGTAGCTGCGGGGGAGGGGCGTCAGGGGCCCAGGCGTCCGGCACCCGCCGCCTCCCCCCTCCCCCCAACCCCACACACGCTCCCAGGGAGCCCAGGTGTCCGGGGAGGGGCCCAGGCGTCCGGGGAGGGGCCCAGGTGTCTGGGGAGGGGGCCCAGCTGTCCGGGGAAGGGGCCCAGGTGTCCGGGGAGGGGCCCAGGCGTCCGGGGAAGGGGGAGTGGGTGTCCGGGGAAGGGGCCCAGGTGTCCGGGCAAGGGACCCAGGTGTCCAGGGAGGGGCCCAGGTGTCCGGGGAAGGGGCCCAGGTGTCCGGGGAAGGGGCCCAGGCGTCCGGGGAGGGGCCCAGGTGTCCGGGGAAGGGGCCCAGGTGTCCGGGGAGGGGGCCCAGGCGTCCGGGAAAGGGGCCCAGGTGTCCGGGAAAGGGGCCCAGGTGGCCGGGGAGGGGCCCAGGCATCCGGGGAGGGGCCCAGGTGTCTGGGGAAGGGGCCCAGGTGTCCGGGCGAGGGGGCCCAGGTGTCCGGGGAGGGGCCCAGGTGTCCGGGCGAGGGGCCCAGGTGTCTGGGGAGGGGCCCAGGCGTCCGGGGAAGGGGCCCAGGCGTCCGGGGAGGGACCCAGGTGTCCGGGGAAGGGGCCCAGGTGTCCAGGGAGGGGCCCAGGCGTCCGGGCGAGGAGGCCCAGGCGTCCGGTACCTGCGCACGGCCGCCACCCCCGGATGCTCCTTCAGGCGCCGCTTCAGGTCGGCCATTTTGGCCGCCGCCTCCTCCGACTCCGCCTCGAAGTCGCCGCGGTGACGCTCCGGCACTTCCCTGCGCTCCCATTGGTCGGCATCGAGCCCCACCCCCCTCCTCTTAGCTCCGCCCCTTCTTTCATCCCCACCCCCTTCTCTAACCAGCCCCTCTGCCTTTGGCTCCGCCCCCCATGCCCAAGCCCCACCCACCACCCTATTGGCTCCACCCAGCACCTTGCCCCTCCCACCTCTTTCATCTGGCTCCGCCCTCCCTGCTGGCCACACCCTCTCCTCACCCCACCCTGCCAGGCTCCTCCCACCACCCTCCTCAGCCCCGCCCCCTCCTAGACCCCGCCCCATCCCTTAGCCCCACCCTTACTTGAGGAAGGCGGGGTCTCGCATGTAAATGAGGGTGGGGGCGGGGCCTTGCCCGGGCTGCCACGCCCCCAGGAAGTGCAGCAGCTCCAGCTCCGTCACCGAGCGCCCGGCCGGGAGCCCCTGCGAAAGGGCCCAGGCGTCCGGGAGGGGCCCAGGTGTCCATGGAAGGGCCCAGGTGTCCGGGGCGAGGAGGGGCCCAGGCGTCCGGGGTGAGGAAGGGACCCAGGCGTCCGGGGTGAAGAGGGACCCAGGTGTCCGGGGCGAGGAGGGGCCCAGGCGTCCGGGGTGAAGAGGGACCCAGGCGTCCGGGGTGAAGAGGGACCCAGGCGTCCGGGGTGAAGAGGGACCCAGGCGTCCGGGGCGAGGAGGGACCCAGGCGTCCGGGGCGAGGAGGGGCCCAGGCGTCCGGGGCGAGGGAGGGCCCAGGCGTCCGGGGCGAGGAGGGGCCCAGGCGTCCGGGGCGAGGAAGGGACCCAGGCGTCCGGGGCGAAGAGGGGCCCAGGCGTCCGGGGCGAGGAGGGACCCAGGCGTCCGGGGTGAGGAAGGACCCAGGCGTCCGGGGCGAGGAAGGGGCCCAGGCATCCGGGGCGAGGAGGGGCCCAGGCGTCCGGGGCGAGGAGGGGCCCAGGCGTCCGGGGCGAGGAAGGGACCCAGGCGTCCGGGGCGAAGAGGGGCCCAGGTGTCCGGGGCGAGGAAGGGGCCCAGGCGTCCGGGGCGAGGAGGGACCCAGGCGTCCGGGGCGAGGAGGGACCCAGGCGTCCGGGGCGAGGAGGGGCCCAGGCGTCCGGGGGAAGGGGACCCAGGCGTCCGGGGTGAGGAGGGGCCCAGGCGTCCGGGGCGAAGAGGGGCCCAGGCGTCCGGGGCGAGGAGGGACCCAGGCGTCCGGGGCGAAGAGGGGCCCAGGCGTCCGGGGTGAAGAGGGGCCCAGGCGTCCGGGGCGAGGAGGGGCCCAGGCGTCCGGGGGAAGGGGACCCAGGCGTCCAGGGTGAGGAGGGACCCAGGCATCCGGGCCGAGGAGGGGGCCCAGGCGTCCGGGGTGAGGAGGGACCCAGGCGTCCGGGCCGAGGAGGGGCCCAGGCATCCGGGCCGAGGAGGGGCCTCACCTGGGGCGGCGCGGGGGGCACGCAGCCGTACCGCTCCCCCAGGATCCCCAGCAGCACGTCGCAGCGCCCCACCTCCTCCAGGCACAGCTCCACCTGCCTGTCCGCGGGCCCAGGCGTCCGGCTCAGCCCCCGGCAGGGACCCAGGCGCCCGGGTGAACCCCCCCCCCCCGCTTTGAAACCCACCTCCCCCTCCCCTCAAAGGATCCCCCCTCCCAAAAAAAAAAGGGGGCCCAGGCGTCCGGCTCACCGTTGGGGCTGGGGGGCGCTGGCCCCCCACCGCAGATCCACCTCCTGCAGCCCCAGCCCGTGGGGGGCGGCCAAGGCCCGAAGCCGGGGCAGCGCCGCCCGCACCAGCGCGTCCCGCTCGCCCCCCATGTCCAGGAAGGTCGACGAGATGAAGAGCCGCAGACCCCGCCAACGGCTGCCCCGCCGGTCCTCCGTCAGCTTCCCGGCCGCTCTCCCGGCTTCCCGCGGGCCTCCCGAGGCCCCCGGTGCCCGCCGGAGCCCGCCGGAGCCCACCGGATCCCTCTAGATCCCTCTGGATCCCACCGGATCCCTCTAGATCCCACCAGATCCCTCCAGATCCCTCTGGATCCCACCGGATCCCTCTAGATCCCTCAAGATCCCACATGATGCCACCAGATCCCTCCAGATCCCACACGACACCACCAGATCCCTCTAGATCCCGCCGGATCCCGCCGGATCCCAGCCCTCCTGACGCTTGCTCGGGGTCACGGAGCGCCCAGCAGCCCAGAAAGCTCTGCCAACCCCCCCAGATCCTACCAGATCCCATCAGTGGCCCCTGAAAACCCCAGATGCCCACCCCAATACCACCAGATCCCTCTAGATCCCACCGGATCCCTCCAGATACCACCGTATCCCATCAGATCCCACCAGATCCCAGCCCTCCTAACGCTTGCTCGGGGTCACAGAGCGCCCAGCAGCCCAGAAAGCTCTGCCAACCCCCCCCAGATCCTACCAGATCCCATCAGCAGCCCCTGAAAACCCCAGATCCCCACCCCGATCTCACCAGACCCCTCTAGATGCCTCCATATCCCTCCATATCCCTCTAGATCCCACCGGATCCCACCGGATCCCACCAGATCCCAGCCCTCCTGACGCTTGCTCGGGGTCACAGAGCGCCCAGCAGCCCAGAAAGCTCTGCCAACCCCCCCAGATCCTACCAGATCCCATCAGTGGCCCCTGAAAACCCCAGATGCCCACCCCAATACCACCAGATCCCTCTAGATCCCACCGGATCCCTCCAGATACCACCGGATCCCACCGGATCCCACCAGATCCCAGCCCTCCTGACGCTTGCTCGGGGTCACAGAGAGCCCAGCAGCCCAGAAAGCTCTGCCCACCACCCTCGATCCTACCAGATCCCATCAGCGGCTCCTGAAAACCCCAGATGCCCACCCCAATCTCACCAGATCCCTCTAGATCCCACCGGATCCCTCCAGATACCACCGGATCCCACCACATCCCACCGGATCCCACCAGATCCCAGCCCTCCTGACGCTTGCTCGGGGTCACAGAGCGCGCAGCAGCCCAGAAAGCTCTACCCACCACCCCAGATCCTACCAGATCCCATCAGCAGCCCCTGAAAACCCCAGATCCCCACCGCAATATCACCAGACCCCACAGGATCCCACCTGATCCCTGCAGATTCCACATGTTCCCACCAGATCCCACTGGATCCCACCGGATCCCTCTGGATCCCACCAGATCCCACCAGATCCACCCATATCCCACATTATCCCACCAGATATTGCCAGATCCTGCCGGATCCCATCAGATCCCACTGGATCCCAGCCCTCCTAACGCTTGCTCGGGGTCATGAAGCGCCCAGCAGCCCAGAAAGCTCTGCCAACCCCCCCCAGATCCTACCAGATCCCATCAGTGGCCCCTGAAAACCCCAGATCCCCACCCCGATCTCACCAGACCCCTCTAGATCCCACCAGATCCCTCCAGATCCCACTGGATCCCACAGATTCCCACCCTACCTCAGCCAACCAGGCATCCCCGAGACCCCCAGACCCCCCGTGGGTGGCAGCAGGGCCCCAGGGACCTCCCAGATCCCACCAGATCCCCCCCCACACCCAGCAGATCCCACCGGATCCCACCGGATCCCCACACCACCGAGGCCAGCCAGGCATCCCCGAGACCCCCAGACGCCCCCGTGGGTGGCAGCAGGGCCCCAGGGACCTCCCAGATCCCACCAGATCCCCCCACACCCAGCGGATCCCACCGGATCCCACCGGATCCCCACACCACCGAGGCCAGCCAGGCATCCCCGAGACCCCCAGACCCCCCGTGGGTGGCAGCAGGGCCCCAGGGACCTCCCAGATCCCACCAGATCCCCCCACACCCAGCGGATCCCACCGGATCCCACCGGATCCCCACACCACCGAGGCCAGCCAGGCATCCCCGAGACCCCCAGGCGCCCCGTGGGTGGCAGCAGGACCCCAGGGACCTCCCAGATCCCACCAGATCCCCCCACACCCAGCGGATCCCACCGGATCCCAAGGGATCCCGGCGTCTCTCCGGCTCCTTCGGCCCAACCCGGCGCCCCCCCCCCCACCGGGATCCCCCCCCGCCGCCTTCCCGCCACCCGGGATCGACCGACCTGTGCAGAGGGGGCGGGGGCAGGGGGCCGGGCGGGGCAGGGGGCGGAGCCGGGGGCGGGGCCAGGCCGTGGCGGGCGGGGGCGGCCTCCACGTGGGCCACCAGCTGGGCGGCTCCGCCCGCCGCCGCGAACCTGGGGGGGGGGAGGGGCGGGGAGGTCAGAGGTCACGGCGGGGTCGCGACCCCCCCCCCCCCGCCGCCCCGGCCCCTCCCCCGCTCACCGGATCACGGCCTCGCTGCAGCCCGCCAGGGTCACCGTGTCGCTGCGCGACTCCCATTGGACCCTGCCGGATGTTGGGGGCGGGGTCAGACAGGCCACGCCCCCCTCCCCTCATTTCCCCCCCCCGGACCACCGAGCAGGAGGGGGCGGGGCTCGAACCCAGGGGCGGGGCAGGAGGAGGGGGTGGGGCTTGCTGGGAGGGGCGGGGCTTCGCTGGGGGCCAGGCCGGGGCTGGAGGGAGGGAGATGGGGGCGTGGCCAGTCCGGGGTGGGCGTGGCCTGACAAGAGGGGGGCGTGGCCAGATGATTGACAGGCCGAGGGGGGCATAGAAGGGGGCAACAGGGTGCTGTTGGGGTGGGAGGGAGTCTGGAGGGGGCGGGGCTTGGTGGAGGGGGTGTGGCCAGCCCAGAGGGGGCGTGGCCTACCCGGAGGGGGCGTGGCCAGATGATTGACAGGCCGAGGAGAGCATAGAGGGGGCAATAGAGTGGTGCTGGGGGGGGGGAGTGGTGCTGGGGGGGGAGGGAAGCTGGAGGGGGCGTGGCCAGTCTGGAGTGGGCGTGGCCTGTAGGTGGGCGTGGCCAGAGAGTAGGGGGCGTGGCCTGATGATTGACAGGCCGAGGAGAGCATAGAAGGGGGCAATAGAGTGGTGCTGGGGGGGGAGGGAAGCTGGAGGGGGTGTGGCCAGTCTGGAGGGGGCGTGGCCTGCAGGGGGCGTGGCCAGCGAGTAGGGGGCGTGGCCAGATGATTGACAGGCCGAGGCGAGCATAGAGAAGAGCGACAGGGTGCTGCTGGAGGGGGGGGAGAGAGGGAGGCTGGAGGGGGTGGGGCTTGGCGGAGGGGGCGGAGCCTGTCCGGAGGGGGGCGTGGCCTGCCCGGAGAGGGGGCGGGGCTTACCAGGAAGGGCGGTGGGTGACGTTGAGGAAGCGGCAGGGCCGGAGCTGGCGGCGCCGGAGGCAGCTCAGGGCTTCGGCCGCCGCCGGCAGCTCGGGGCCGGGGCTGAGCACCAGCAGCGTGTCCACCTGCGGGGCCCAGGCGTCCGGCTGGGAGCGGGCCCAGGCGTCCGGGGGCGAGCAGGGGCCCAGGCGTCCGGGGGCGAGCAGGGGCCCAGGCGTCCGGGGCGAGCAGGGGCCCAGGCGTCCGGGGGGGGAGCGGGCCCAGGCGTCCGGGGGGGAGCAGGGGCCTAGGCGTCCGGGGGGGGAGCGGGCCCCGGGGCGAGCAGGGGCCCAGGCGTCCGAGGGGGGGGGCGAGTCCCGGGGCGAGCAGGGGCCCAGGCGTCCGGGGGGGAGCAGGCCCCGGGGCGAGCAGGGGCCCAGGCGTCCGGGGCGAGCAGGGGCCCAGGCGTCCGGGGGGGAGCGGGCCCAGGCGTCCGGGGCGAGCAGGGGCCCAGGCGTCCGGGGGGGAGCGGGCCCAGGCGTCCGGGGCGAGCAGGGGCCCAGGTGTCCGGGGGGGAGCGGGCCCAGGCGTCCGGGGCGAGCAGGGGCCCAGGCGTCCGGGGGGGGAGCGGGCCCCGGGGCGAGCAGGGGCCCAGGCGTCCGGGGGGGAGCGGGCCCAGGCGTCCGGGGCGAGCAGGGGCCCAGGTGTCCGGGGGGGAGCGGGCCCAGGCGTCCGGGGCGAGCAGGGGCCCAGGTGTCTGGGGGGGAGCGGGCCCAGGCGTCCGGGGCGAGCAGGGGCCCAGGCGTCCGGGGGGGAGCGGGCCCAGGTGTCCGGGGCGAGCAGGGGCCCAGGCGTCCGGGGGGGGAGCGGGCCCAGGCGTCCGGGGCGAGCAGGGGCCCAGGTGTCCGGGGGGGAGCGGGCCCAGGCGTCCGGGGCGAGCAGGGGCCCAGGCGTCCGGGGGGGGAGCGGGCCCCAGGGCGAGCAGGGGCCCAGGCGTCCGGGGGGGAGCGGGCCCAGGCGTCCGGGGCGAGCAGGGGCCCAGGTGTCCGGGGGGGAGCGGGCCCAGGCGTCCGGGGCGAGCAGGGGCCCAGGCGTCCGGGGGGGGAGCGGGCCCCGGGGCGAGCAGGGGCCCAGGCGTCCGGCGGGGGGAGCGGGCCCCGGGGCGAGCAGGGGCCCAGGCGTCCGGGGGGCGTCCGGGGGGGCGTGGGGGGGGGGAGAGGGGCCCAGGCGTCCGGGGGGCGTCCGGGGGGATGGGGGGGGGAAGAGGGGCCCAGGCGTCCGGGGGGCATCCGGGGGGGGTGTTGGGGGGGGAGAGGGGCCCAGGCGTCCGGGGGGCGTCCGGGGGGGTGGTGGGGGGAGAGGGGCCCAGGCATCCGGGGGGCGTCTGGGGGGGAGAGGGGCCCAGGCGTCCGGGGGGCGTCCGGGGGGGTGGTGGTGGGGGAGAGGGGCCCAGGCGTCCGGGGGGCGTCCGGGGGGGCGTGGGGGGGGGGAGAGGGGCCCAGGCGTCCGGCCCCACCTGCTGGCCGCTCTCCAGCAGGTCCCAGAGGACGTCGCTCAGGGAGCTGCCGCCGCCCCCGGCCGCGTCCAGGCTCTGCCCGGGGGGGGGGGGGGGGGCGCTGAGGCCTCGTGCGAGGCGGGCGGGCTCCTCGTGCAAGGCCCCGTGCAATGTCCCAAACCCTCGTGCGAGGCCCCCACCCCTCGTGCAAGGCCCCGTGCAATGTCCCAAACC
Organism: Struthio camelus; assembly: GCF_040807025.1. NCBI lineage: Eukaryota > Metazoa > Chordata > Aves > Struthioniformes > Struthionidae > Struthio > Struthio camelus. Next base: position 821,765 of record NC_090970.1, read on the forward strand.
CTCGTGCGGGGCCCCCACCCCTCGTGCGAGGCCCCGTGCAATGTCCCAAACCCTCGTGCAAGGCCCCGTGCGAGCCCCCAACCCTCGTGCGAGGCCCTCAACCCTTGTGCGAGGCCCCGTGCAATGTCCCAAACCCTCGTGCGAGGCCTCCACCCCTCGTGCGAGGCCCCGTGCAATGTCCCAAACCCTCGTGCGAGGCCCCCAACCCTCGTGCGGGGCCCCGTGCAATGTCCCATATCCTCGTGCGGGGCCCCCACCCCTCGTGCAAGTCCCCGTGTGAGCCCCTGACCCTCGTGCCAGGCCCCCAACCCTCGTGCGAGGCCCCGTGCTATGTCCCAAACCCTCGTGCAAGGCCCCGTGCAAGGCCCTCAACCCTCGTGCAATACCCCAAGCCCTCATGCAAGGCCCTGTGCGAGGCCCCCAAGCCTCGGGCAAGGCCCCGTGCAATGTCCCAAACCCTCGTGCGAGGCCCCGTGCGAGCCCCCGACCCTCGTGCGAGGCCTCAAGTCCTCGTGCAATGCCCCCAACCCTCATGCAGGGCCCCCAACCCTCATGCAAGGCCCCGTGCAATATCCCAAAAACTCGTGCGAGGCCCCCAACCCTCGTGCAAGGCCCCGTGCAATGTCCCAAACCCTCGTGCGAGGCCCTGTGCAAGCCCCCGACCCTCATGCGAGGCCCCGTGCAATGTCCCAAACCCTCGTGCAAGGCCCCCAACCCTCGTGCGAGGCCCCGTGCGAGCCCCCGACCCTCGTGCGAGGCCTCAAGTCCTCGTGCCATGCCCCCAACCCTCGTGTGAGGCCCCCACCCCTCATGCGAGGCCCCGTGCAAGGCCCCCAACCCTCGTGCGAGGCCCTGTGCAATGTCCCAAACCCTCGTGCGAGGCCCCCAACCCTCGTGCGGGGCCCCCACCCCTCGTGCAAGGCTCCATGCAAGGCCCCCAACCCTCGTGCGGGGCCCCGTGCAATGTCCCAAACCCTCATGCAGGGCCCCCAACCCTCATGCAAGGCCCTGTGCGAGCCCCCGACCCTTGTGCAAGGCCCCGTGCAATGTCCCAAACCCTCGTGCGAGGCCCCGTGCGAGGCCCCCAACCCTCGTGCGAGGCCCCGTGCGAGGCCCCCAACCTCTCGTGCGAGGCCCCGTGCTGGGTCCCTGCCCCTCGTGCAAGGCCCCAAGCCCCCCCCGTGCCATGTCCCCGCTGCTCGTGCGAGCCACAGACCCTCGTGCAAAGCCCCAACCCCCTGTGCAAGGCCCCGTGTGAGGCCTCCAACCCCTCGTGCGAGGCCCCAAAACCCCTGTGCGAGGCACTGTGCAAGGTCCCTGCCCCTTGTGCGAGAGCCCAAACCCCGGTGCAAGACCCAAACCCCTTGTGCAAGGCCCTGTGCCATGTCGCTGACCCTCGTGCAAGACCCCAAAACCCCCTGTGCGAGGCCCCCAAACCCCTCGTGCGAGCCCCCCCCCCCCACCTGCAGGTGCTGCCGCAGGCGCCGCACGGCGCCCAGCAGCGAGCGGCCGTCCCGGAGCCAGGCCACGTGCGAGAAGGGGGCGGCCTCCTCGTGCAAGGAGGGGTCCTCGTGCAAGGAGGGGTCCTCGTGCGAGGCGGCGGCGTCCTCGTGCGAGGCGGCGGCGTCCTCGTGCGAGGCGGCGGCGGCGTCCTCGTGCGCATCAGGGTCGGCGTCCTCGTGCGCCGGCCCGTCCTCGTGCGAGGGCCGGTCCTCGTGCGAGGGCCGGTAGGCGTGCGAGGGGCCCCGGCCGTACACCACCAGCCGGCCCCGCTCGGCCAGCGCCAGCCCCAGCAGCGCCACCAGCGCCGCCTGCCCCTCCGCCTAGCGTCGTTAACACCCCCCCCCAGCTAATTAGTCTCTAGGACTAATTACCCCGCCGGGGGGGGGGGTTATATACCCTCCTAAGGCCCTAATTACCCCCCTGCAGGGTTTTATTTACCCGCCCAGGGCCCCTAATTACCCCTCCAGGGTCCCTAATTACCCCCCCTCAGGCCCCTAATTAACCCTCCAGGGTCCCTAATTAACCCCCTAGGGGCATAATTACCCCCCCCGGGCACTAATTACCCCCCTAAGGCCCCTAATTACCCCTCCAGGGTCCCTAATTACCCCCCCTAAGGCCCCTAATTAACCCTCCAGGGTCCCTAATTAACCCCCAGGGGCATAATTACCCCTCCAGGGCACTAATTACCCCCCTAAGGCCCCTAATTACCCCTCCAGGGTCCCTAATTACCCCCCTAAGGCCCCTAATTAACCCTCCAGGGTCCCTAATTAACCCCCAGAGGCATAATTACCCCTCCAGGGCACTAATTACCCCCCTAAGGCCCCTAATTACCCCTCCAGGGTCCCTAATTACCCCCCCTCAGGCCCCTAATTAACCCTCTCGGGTCCCTAATTAACCCCCTAGGGGCATAATTACCCCCCAGGGCACTAATTACCCCCCTAAGGCCCCTAATTACCCCCCTAAGGCCCCTAATTAACCCTCTCAGGTCCCTAATTAACCCTCTCAGGTCCCTAATTACCTTTCTCAGAGCACTAATTACCCCCCCAAGGCCCCTAATTACCCCTCCAGAGTCCCTAATTAACTCCCCAGGGTCCCTAATTAACGTCCTAAGGGCATAATTACCCCCCCAGGGCACTAATTACCTTTCTCAGAGCACTAATTACCCCCCTAAGGCCCCTAATTAACTCCCCACGGTCCCTAATTCACTCCCCAAGGCCCCTAATTAACCCCCCAGGGCCCCTAATTGCTGCTGTTAGGACACTAATTACCCCCCAGGGCCCCTAATTAACCCCCCAGGGTCTTAATTACCCCCTCCAGGGCCCTAATTACATCTCTCAGGGTATTAATTACCCCCCCAGGGCCCCTAATTAACCCCCCAGGGCCATAATTACCCTCCCCCCAGCCCCTAATTACCCTTCTCAGGGCACTAATTACCCTTCAGGTCCCTAATTACTCCCCCTAGGGCACTAATTACCTCTTCTAGCCTCCTAATTACCCTACTCCCAGCCCCTAATTATCTTTCTCAGGCCACTAATTACCTCTTCCAGGGCACTAATTACCCCCTAGGGCCAGTAATTATCCCCCCCCAGGGTCCTAAAGCCCCTCCAATCCCCCCCAGGGTCCTAAAGCCCCTCTCAGCTCCCCCAGGGTCCTAAAGCCCCTCCAATCCCCCCCGGGTCCTAACGCCCCTCCAATCCCCCCCTGGGTCCTAAAGCCCCTCCAATCCCCCCCTGGGTCCTAAAGCCCCTCCAATCCCCCCCCCCGGGTCCTAATGCCCCTCTCAGCTCCCCCAGGGTCCTAGAGCCCCTCCAATCCCCCCCTGGGTCCTAACGCCCCTCCAATCCCCCCCTGGGTCCTAAAGCCCCTCCAATCCCCCCCCGGGTCCTAGAGCCCCTCCAATCCCCCCCGGGTCCTAAAGACCCCTCAACCCCCCTGGGTCCTAGAGCCCTTCCAATCCTCCTCCCCCAGGGTCCTAAAGCCCCCCCAATCCCCCCCCCGGGTCCTAGAGCCCCCCCCCAATCCTCCCCCCAGGGTCCTAAAGCCCCCCCAATCCCCCCCTCCCCGGGTCCTAACGCCCCCCAATCCCCCCCAGGGTCCTAGAGCCCCTCCAATCCTCCCCCTGGGTCCTAAAGCCCCTCCAATCCCCCCCGGGTCCTAAAGCCCCCCCCAATCCCCCCCCCGGGTCCTAGAGCCCCCCCCAATCCTCCCCCAGGGTCCTAAAGCCCCCCAATCCCCCCTGGGTCCTAGAGCCCCTCCAATCCCCCCCCAGGGTCCTAAAGCCCCCCCCAATGCCCCCCCCCCGGGTCCCCGAGCCCCCTGGTACCTTCGGGGTCCCCCCCGGGCGCAGCAGCAGCACGGTGGTGCCGGGCAGGGGGGGCAGGAGCCGGGCGGCCTCCCCCGCCGCCGCCCCCAGCGCCCCCCGCACCTGGGCCAGGGCCGCCGCCGACGGGGGGAACCGGGGCCTGCGGTGGGGGGGGGGGGACAGGGTGAGAGACTCCCACCCCCCCCAGGTACCCCCCAGGTACCCCCCGATACCCCCCAGGTACCCCCAAATACCCCCCGATACCCCCCAGGTACCCCCAAATAATCCCAGGTACCCCCAAAAATCCCCCGATACCCCCCAGGTACCCCCAAATACCCCCCAGGTACCCCCAAATACCCCCAGGTACCCCCAAATATCCCCCAATACCCCCCAGGTACCCCCCGATACCCCCCAGGTACCCCCAAATAACCCCAGGTACCCCCAAAAATCCCCCGATACCCCCAGACACTCCCAAATACCCCCCAGGTACCCCCTGATACCCCCCAGATACACCCAATACCCCTCAGATACCCTTCAGAGACCCCCAAATACCCCCAGATACCCCCCAGGTACCCCCAAATACCCCCAGGTACCCCCAAATAATCCCAGGTACCCCCAAATACCCCCAGGTACCCCCCAGGTACCCCCAAATAATCCCAGGTACCCCCAAATATCCCCCGATACCCCCCCAGATACTCCCAGGTACCCCCCAGGTACCCCCTGATACCCCCCAGATACCCCCAATACCCCCACATACCCCCCGATGCCCCCCAGATAATCCCAGATATCCCCCAATACCCCCCAGATACTCCCAAATACCCCCCGGATACCCCCCAGATACCCCAAAATACCACCAAATACTCCAATATCCCCAAATACCCCCCAAATACCCCCCAAATACCCCTCAAATACCCCCAATACCTCCAGACACCCTTCCAATACCCCCAAGTACCCCCAGACACCCCCAGATACTCACAAATACCCCTGAAATAACCCAGATACCCCCAGATACCCCCTAAATAGCCCCCAACACTCCTGAAATACCCCCAAACACCCCCCTGGCACCCAAATACCCCCCTAAATACCCCCCAATATCCTCAAACACCTCCCTAAATACCCCCCAATACCCCCAGATACCACCCAAATACCCCCAAACAACCCCTAATACCCCCCTAATACCCCCAGATACCCCCAAATACCCCCAAACAACCCCTAATACGCCCCTAATACCCTCAGATACCACCCAAATACCCCCAAACAACCCCTAATACCCCCCAATACCCCCAGATACCCCCAAATACCCCCAAACAACCCCTAATACCCCCCAATACCCCCAGATACCCCCAAATACCCCCAAACAACCCCTAATAGCCCCTAATACCCCCAGATACCCCCCAAATACCCCCAAACAACCCCTAATACCCCCCAATACCCCCAGATACCCCCAAATACCCCCAAACAACCCCTAATAGCCCCTAATACCCCCAGATACCCCCCAAATACCCCCAAACAACCCCTAATACCCCCTAATACCCCCCAATACCCCCAGATACCCCCAAATACCCCCAAACAACCCCTAATACCCCCCTAATACCCCCAGATACCCCCAAATACCCCCAAACAACCCCTAATACCCCCCTAATACCCCCAGATACACCCCAAAAACTCCTAATACCCCTGGATAACCCCCCAAATACCCCCCAAACAACCCCTAATACCCCCCGTTACCCCCCAGATACCCCCTAATACCCCCCGTTACCCCCCAGATACCCCCTAATACCCCTCGATACCCCCAGATACCCCCAAACAACCCCCGATACCCCTGGATAACCCCCAAACACCCCCCAAATACCCCCCTAATAACCACCAAATACCCCCAATGCCCCCCAAATACCCCCCCAAACACCCCCCCAGCACCCAAATACCCCCCCCGCCCCCCCCGCCGGCGCTCCCAGTGCCCCCAGTGCCCCCAGTACCGGTGGCGGCGCTGGTGGGCCCGGAGGCGCCGCACGGCCCCCCGCACGGCCCGGACCCCCAGGGCCGCCCGCAGCTCCCGGCGGCCCCAGCTCGGGGGGGGGCCGACGCCGGCCGCCCCCAGCACCCGCCGCACCAGCGCCCAGCGGCCCGCCGGCCGGCCTGCCGGGGGGGAAGGGTCCAGGCGTCCAGGGGGGGCCCAGGCGTCCGGGGAGGGACCCAGGTGTCCGGGCAAGGGCCCAGGCGTCCGGGGAGGGGCCCAGGCGTCCGGGGAGGGGGCCCAGGCGTCCGGGAAGGGGCCCAGGTGTCCGGGGGAGGGGCCCAGGTGTCCGGGGAGGGACCCAGGCGTCCGGGGAGGGGCCCAGGCGTCCGGGGAGGGGCCCAGGTGTCCGGGGAAGGGGCCCAGGTGTCCGGGGGAGGGGCCCAGGCGTCCGGGAAGGGACCCAGGTGTCCGGGGAGGGGCCCAGGTGTCCGGGTTGGGGGCCCAGGTGTCCGGGGGAGGGGCCCAGGTGTCCGGGGAGGGGCCCAGGTGTCCGGGGAGGGGGCCCAGGTGTCCGGGGAGGGGCCCAGGTGTCCGGGAGGGGCCCAGGTGTCCGGGAGGGGCCCAGGTGTCCGGGTTGGGGGCCCAGGTGTCCGGGGGAGGGGCCCAGGTGTCCGGGGAGGGGCCCAGGTGTCCGGGAGGGGCCCAGGTGTCCGGGGAGGGGCCCAGGTGTCCGGGGAAGGGGCCCAGGTGTCCGGGGAGGGGGCCCAGGCATCCGGGCGAGGGGCCCAGGTGTCCGGGGAGGGGCCCAGGTGTCCGGGGAAGGGGCCCAGGTGTCCAGGAGAGGGGCCCAGGTGTCCGGGGAGGGGCCCAGGTGTCCGGGGAGGGGGCCCAGGCGTCCGGGGAGGGGCCCAGGCGTCCGGGGAGGGACCCAGGCGTCCGGGGAAGGGGCCCAGGCGTCCGGGGAGGGAACCAGGCGTCCGGGCCGGGACCCAGGCGTCCGGGGAAGGGGCCCAGGCGTCCGGGAAGGGGCCCAGGCATCCGGGGAAGGGGCCCAGGTGTCCGGGGAGGGGGCCCAGGCGTCCGGGAAGGGGCCCAGGCATCCGGGGAAGGGGCCCAGGTGTCCGGGGGAGGGGCCCAGGCGTCCGGGGAGGGGCCCAGGTGTCCGAGCGAGGAGGGGCCCAGGTGTCCGGGGAAGGGGCCCAGGTGTCCGAGCGAGGAGGGGCCCAGGTGTCCGGGGAAGGGACCCAGGTGCCCAGGGAGGGACCCAGGTGTCCGGGAGGGGCCCCGGCGTCCGGCCGCGCTCACCTCCCGCCCCCCGCCCCAGCTCCTCGTAGGCTCCCAGCAGCTGCGACGGCTCCAGGTGGCTCCGGGCGACGGCGCCCTGCGGGGGGTGGGGGGAGGGGTGACCGCGTGGCCCCGCCCCCATGGCCCCGCCCCCTCCTATGGCTCCACCCCCGTGACCCAGCCCCTCCCATTAACCCAGCCGTTCCGTGACCCCGCCCCCTCCCGTCGCCCCGCCCCCATGACTCCACCCCCTCAGCCCCCGCCCCTGTGACCCCGCCCCCTCCCTTGGCCCCGCCCCCGTGACTCCACCCCATGACCCCACCCCGTGACCCCACCCCTCGGCCCCGCCCCCCGGCCCCGCCCCCGGCGGTACCGGCTCCCGCAGGCGGCCCACGATGCTTTGCAGCCCGGCCCGGCCCAGCCCGGCCCCCAGCAGCCCCCGCAGGTTGCGCACCAGGGCCTGCGGGGGAGGGGGCGCCGCCGCTGCCCCCCCGGGGTCAGGGGTCAGCGGGGGGTCGGGGGTCAGCGGGGGGTCAGGGGTCAGCGGGGGGTCAGGGGTCAGCGGGGGGTCGGGGGTCACCGAGGGGTCAGGGGTCAGCGGGGAGTTCAGGGGTCAGCGGGGGGTCGGGGGTCACCGACGGGTCAGGGGTCACCGAGGGGTCAGGGGTCAACGAGGGGTCAGGGGTCACCAAGGGGTCGGGGGTCACCAAGGGGGGTCAGGGGTCACCGAGGGGTCAGGGGTCAATGAGGGGTCGGGGGTCACCGAGAGGTCAGGGGTCACCGAGGGGTCGGGGGTCACCGAGGGGTCAGGGGTCAACGAGGGGTCGGGGGTCACCGAGAGGTCAGGGGTCAGCGGGGAGTCGGGGGTCACCGACGGGTCAGGGGCCACCGAGCGGTCAGGGGTCACCGAGGGGTCAGAGGTCACCGAGGGGTCGGGGGTCACCGAGGGGTCAGAGGTCACCGAGGGGTCGGGGGTCACCAAGGGGTCGGGGGTCAGCGGGGGTTCAGGGGTCAACGAGGGGTCGGGGGGTCAGCGGGGGGTCAGGGGTCACCGAGGGGTCAGGGGTCAATGAGGGGTCGGGGGTCACCGAGAGGTCAGGGGTCAGCGGGGGGTCGGGGGTCACCGAGGGGGGTCAGGGGTCACCGAGGGGTCAGGGGTCACCGAGGGGGGTCAGGGGTCAGCGGGGGGTCAGGGGTCACCGAGGGGGTCAAGGGTCAACGAGGGGTCAGGGGTCAATGAGGGGTCGGGGGTCAGCGGGGAGTCGGGGGTCACCGAGGGGTCGGGGGTCACTGAGGGGTCAGGGGTCACCGAGGGGGGTCAGGGGTCAGCGGGGGGTCAGGGGTCACCGAGGGGGTCAAGGGTCAACGAGGGGTCAGGGGTCAATGAGGGGTCGGGGGTCAGCGGGGGTCGGGGGTCACCGAGGGGTCGGGGGTCACCGAGGGGTCGGGGGTCAGCAGGGGGTCGGGGGTCACCGAGGGGTCGGGGGTCACCGAGGGGTCGGGGGTCAGCAGGAGGTCAGGGGTCACCCAGGGCTCAGGGGTCCCAAGGGTCAGAGGTCGGGGGGGGTCACGCGCATGGGGGGGGAGGGGCGGGAGGGAAGGGGCGGGGCCAGGGCCTCGGAGGTCGCCGCTCACCAATCAGCTGCTCCCAGGTGACCCGGGCGGGGACGCCGGCTGCCCCTCCCCCGCTGAGCGCCCGCTCCCAGGTGCGGGGGGGGGGCAGGCAGGGCCGGGGGGCGCCCCTCCCCCACAGCCCGGCCGGCCTGCGGGCCACCGTCACCCGGACGCCTGGGCCCCTCCCCGGACACCTGGGCCCCTTCCCCGGACGCCTGGGTCCCTTCCCCGGACGCCTGGGCCCCCTCCCTGGATGCCTGGGTCCCTTCCCGGACACCTGGGCCCCTCCCCGGATGCCTGGGCCCCTTCCCGGACACCTGGGCCCCTCCCCAGACACCTGGGCCCCTCCCCGGACACCTGGGCCCCCTCCCCGGACACCTGGGCCCCTCCCCCGGACGCCTGGGTCCCTTCCCGGACGCCTGGGCCCCTTCCCCGGATGGCTGGGTCCCTTCCCGGATGCCTGGGCCCCCTTCCCGGACACCTGGGCCCCTTCCCGGACACCTGGGCCCCTCCCCGGACACCTGGGCCCCCCGGACGCCTGGGCCCCTCCCCGGACGCCTGGGCCCCTCCCCCGGACACCTGGGTCCCTTCCCCGGATGCCTGGGCCCTCCCCCGGACACCTGGGCCCCTCCCCCGGACGCCTGGGCCCCTTCCCGGACACCTGGGCCCTGCCCCAGACGCCTGGGCCCTTCTCCGGACGCCTGGGCCCCTCCCCGGACGCCTGGGCCCCTCCCCCGGACACCTGGGCCCCCTCCCCGGACGCCTGGGCCCCTCCCCGGACGCCTGGGCCCCTCCCCAGACACCTGGGCCCTTCTCCGGACGCCTGGGCCCCTCCCCGGACACCTGGGCCCCCTCCCCGGACACCTGGGCCCCCTCCCCGGACGCCTGGGCCCTCCCCCGGACACCTGGGCCCCTCCCCGGACGCCTGGGCCCCTCCCCGGACACCTGGGCCCCTCCCCCGGACACCTGGGTCCCTTCCCCGGATGCCTGGGCCCTCCCCCGGACACCTGGGCCCCTCCCCGGACGCCTGGGCCCCTTCCCGGACACCTGGGCCCTGCCCCGGACACCTGGGCCCTTCTCCGGACGCCTGGGCCCCCTCCCCGGACACCTGGGCCCCTTCCCCGGATGCCTGGGCCCCTCCCCCGGACGCCTGGGTCCCTTCCCCGGACACCTGGGCCCCCCCGCACTCCGGGGCCCCCCGGCCCACCTGCGGCCCAGCAGGGCCTGGACGAGCTCGGGCGGCTCCCGCACGTGCAGCCGTCGCACCAGCGAGCGCAGGGAGAAGAGCGACGGCGGCAGCGGCGGCCGCGGCGGCCTCGGACCCTCCAGCTGCCGGCGGGGCCCAGGCGTCCGGCCGGGGCCCAGGCGTCCGGCCCGCAGCCACCGCTTGCCGATACCCCTCCTCCTCCCCTCCCCCCGCTCCGCTCATATCCCCCCTCCCCCAGGTGACCCCCCCCCAATTGCCCCTCCTCCCCCAAAAAGGGGCCCAGGCGTCCGGGAGAGCCCAACCCTCACCCCAAAGGGCCCAGGCGTCCGGGGACCCCCCCATTACCCCCACCAAAAAGGGGCCCAGGCGTCCGGGGACCCTATTACCCCCCCAAAAGGGGCCCAGGCGTCCGGGAGAGCCCAACCCCCCCCACCAAAAAAGGGGCCCAGGCGTCCGGGAGAGCCCAACCCTCACCCCAAAGGGCCCAGGCATCCGGGGACCCCCCCGTTACCTCCCCCGAAACGGGGCCCAGGCATCCGGGGACCCCCCATTTCCCCCCCCCAAAAAGGGGCCCAGGCGTCCGGGAGAGCCCAACCCTCACCCCAAAAGGGGCCCAGGTGTCCGGGGACCCCCCCATTTCCCCCCCCCAAAAGGGGCCCAGGCGTCCGGGGACCCCCCCATTACCCCCACCAAAAAGGGGCCCAGGCGTCCGGGGACCCTATTACCCCCCCAAAAGGGGCCCAGGCGTCTGGGAGAGCCCAACCCCCCCCAGCAAAAAAGGGGCCCAGGTGTCCGGGGACCCCCCCGTTACCCCCACCAAAAAGGGGCCCAGGCATCCGGGAGAGCCCAACCCTCTCTTGCAAGGGGCCCAGGCGTCCGGGGACCCCCCCCATTTCCCCCCCCAAAAGGGGCCCAGGCGTCCGGGGACCCCCACACTGTCCCCCCCCCAATAAGGGCCCAGGTGTCCGGGAACCCCCCCCCACCCATGTAACCCCCCCTGCCCCCTCCCCCGCCACAAGGGGCCCAGGCGTCCGGGCACCTTCTTGGCGGCAGCCTTCAGGAGGCCGCGGAGGCACCGGGGCGGGGGCTGGGCCGGGGGCTGCTGGGGGCCCCGGGGGGGGCCGCGGGGGCGCTGCGGCGGGAGCGGGGCTGGGGTCAGCCCGGACGCCTGGGTCCCTGTCAGGGGCCCAGGCGTCCGAGGGACCCAGGCATCCGGGCCCACCCACGAACCCAGCCAGGGGCCCAGGCGTCCGGGGAAGGGACCCAGGCGTCCGGGCAAGGGACCCAGGTGTCCGGGGAAGGGGCCCAGGCGTCCGGGTGAGGGACCCAGGTGTCCGGGGAAGGGGTCCAGGCGTCCGGGTGAGGGGCCCAGGCGTCTGGGGAAGGGGCCCAGGTGTCTGGGGAAGGGACCCAGGTGTCCGGGGAAGGGGCCCAGGCGTCCGGGCAAGGGACCCAGGTGTCCGGGGAAGGGGCCCAGGTGTCCGGGGAAGGGGCCCAGGCGTCCGGGCAAGGGACCCAGGTGTCTGGGGAAGGGACCCAGGTGTCCGGGTGAGGGGCCCAGGCGTCTGGGGAAGGGACCCAGGCGTCCGAGCGAGGGGCCCAGGTGTCCGGGGAAGGGGCCCAGGCATCCGGGGAGGGGCCCAGGCGTCCGGGGAGGGGCCCAGGTGTCCGGGGAAGGGGCCCAGGCGTCCGGGGAGGGGCCCAGGTGTCCGGGGAAGGGGCCCAGGCATCCGGGGAGGGGCCCAGGCGTCCGGGGAGGGGCCCAGGTGTCCGGGGAAGGGGCCCAGGCATCCGGGAAGGGACCCAGGTGTCCGGGAAAGGGACCCAGGCGTCCAGGAAGGGGCCCAGGCGTCCGGGGAAGGGGCCCAGGCGTCCGGGGGGGGACCCAGGTGTCCGGGCGCTCACCTTGCCCGGGCGGCCCCGGTACTTGCCCAGCTGATAGCGGTCGAAGGCAGCGAAGCGGCTCACCAGGGCGTCGCGCAGGGCCCGGGGCAGCGGGGCCAGGACGTTGGGGTCTGGCGCCAGGCTCTGGGGGGAACCGGGGGGGGGGGTTAGGGGGCCCAGGCGTCCGGGTCGGGGCTCAGGCGTCCGGGGAGGGACCCAGGTGTCCGCGGACGGAGGGGCCCAGGCGTCCGGGGAAGGGGCCCAGGCGTCTGGGTGAGGGGCCCAGGCGTCCAGGGAGGGGGCCCAGGCGTCCGGGTGAGGGGCCCAGGCGTCCGGGGAGGGGCCCAGGCGTCCAGGCGCACCTGGTAGAGCCGGGGCACGGCCGTCCAGTCCGAGGGCAGGCGGACGATGGCGCCCAGGTAGCGCCGCAGATGGGGCCGACACGGAGGCGCCGCCGCCGCCGCCGCCAGCACGAAGCAGCTCATGGTCCGAAGGCCGAGCTCGCGGCGGGCGAAGAGAGCCACCTGCGGGGGCCCAGGCGTCCGGGGGGGGACCCAGGCGTCCGGGGAGGGGCCCAGGTGTCCGGGGAGGGGCCCAGGCATTCAGGGAGGGACCCAGGCGTCCGGGGACGGACCCAGGCGTCCGGGGAAGGGGCCCAGGCGTCCGGGAGAGGGACCCAGGTGTCCAGGGAAGGGGCCCAGGTGTCTGGGGAGGGGCCCAGGCATCCGGGGAAAGGGCCCAGGTGTCCGGGGCAAGGGGGCCAGGTGTCGGGGGAGGGGCCCAGGCGTCCGGGTGAGGGACCCAGGTGTCCGGGAAGGGGCCCAGGTGTCCGGGGCAGGGACCCAGGTGTCCGGGGAAGGGGCCCAGGCGTCCGGGAAGGGGACCAGGCGTCCGGGGAGGGGCCCAGGCGTCCGGGGAGGGGCCCAGGTGTCCAGGGAAGGGGCCCAGGCGTCCGGGAGAGGGGCCCAGGCGTCCGGGGGAGGGGCCCAGGTGTCCGGGGGAAGGGGGCCAGGCGTCTGAGGAGGGGCCCAGGCGTCCGGGGAAGGGGCCCAGGCGTCCGGGAAGGGGCCCAGGCGTCCGGGGAGGGGCCCAGGTGTCCAGGGAAGGGGCCCAGGCGTCCGGGAGAGGGGCCCAGGTGTCCGGGGAGGGGCCCAGGCGTCCGGGGAAGGGGCCCAGGTGTCCGGGAAGGGGCCCAGGCATCCGGGGAGGGGCCCAGGCGTCCGGGGAAGGGGCCCAGGCGTCCGGGGAGGGGGCCCAGGTGTCCGGGGAAGGGGCCCAGGCGTCCGGGAAGGGGCCCAGGCGTCCGGGGAGGGGCCCAGGCGTCCGGGCGCACCTGCAGCAGGAACTCGGGCTCGGCGGGCGCCAGCCTCCGGCAGAGCTCGGCCACCCGCAGCCGCAGCCCGTCCTGGGGCCGCTCCAGGTTGGCGCCGGGAACCAGCGCGGAGCACACGGCCGTCACCAGGTCCAGCTGCGGGGGCCCAGGCGTCCGGGAGGGGCCCAGGCGTCCGGGTCCCCCCTCCCCCAAGGGACCCAGGCGTCCAGGAGGGGCCCAGGCGTCCGGGTCCCCCCCTCTCCCTCAAGGGACCTAGACATCTGAGAGGGGCCCAGGCGTCCGGGAAGGGCCCAGGTGTCCGGGTCCCCCCCTCCCCCAAAGGAACCAAGGCGTCCAGAAGGGGCCCAGGTGTCCGGGTCCCCCCTCTACTCAGGGGGCCCAGGCGTCCGGGAGGGGCCCAGGTGTCCGGGTCCCCCGTCTACTCAGGGGGCCCAGGCGTCCGGGAGGGGCCCAGGCGTCCGGGTCCCCTGTCTACTCAGGGGGCTCAGGTGTCCGGGAGGGGCCCAGGCATCCGGGTCCCTCTCTCCCGCTCAAGGGACCCAGGCATCTGAGAAGGGCCCAGGCGTCCGGTGGGGGGGAGGGGAGAGGGGCCCAGGCGTCCGGGCCGCACCTTGAGCGCTTCCACCTGCTCGGGGGCCTCCTTGACGGCTCCGGGGGGCTCCATGGCTCTGGTTGGGGCAAGGCACCAGGGTGAGGGGCCCAGGCGTCCGGGTGAGGGACCCAGGCGTCCGGCTGGCGCCCCTCCCCCACCCCCTCCCGAGGGCCCAGGCGTCCGGGAGGGACCCAGGCGTTCGGGTTTCCCCCCCTCGCCCCCCCCGGCTCCAAAACGCCACCCAGGCGTCCGAGGGGCCCAGGCGTCCGAGGGGCCCAGGCGTCCGGGAACCCCTCACCCTGCTTCCTCCTCGCCCGCAGGCCGCGTCCGTGGGCGGAACCAGCACCGCTCCCGGCAACCTTTGCTCGGGAGGGGCCCAGGCGTCCGGGCGGCCGGCCCCCCCCCTCCCCCAGCCCCGCAGCGGGGCCCAGGCGTCCGGGATGCTCCCATCTGCCCCGAGAAGGGGCCCAGGCGTCCGGGGCACTGCCGTCTGCCCCATGGAGGGGCCCAGGCGTCCGGGACGCTCCCATCCACTCTGCAAAGGGGCCCAGGCGTCCGGGGCGCTGCTGCCCCCCCCCAGCCCCGCAGCGGGGCCCAGGCGTCCGGGATGCTCCCATCCACTCTGCAAAGGGGCCCAGGCGTCCGGGGCGCTGCTGCCCCCCCCCCCCCCCCAGCCCCGCAGAGGGGCCCAGGCGTCCGGGACGCTCCCATCCACTCTGCAAAGGGGCCCAGGCGTCCGGGGCGCTGCTGCCCCCCCCCCCACAGAGGGGCCCAGGCGTCCGGGCGCTCCCATCCACTCTGTAAAGGGGCCCAGGCGTCCGGGGCGCTGCTGCCCCCCCACCCCCCGCAGAGGGGCCCAGGCGTCCGGGGCGCTGCTGCCCCCCCCCCCGCAGAGGGGCCTAGGCATCCGGGAGGCCCCAACCACGAGGGGCCCAGGCGTCCGGGCTCCCCCAAGAGGGGCCCAGGCATCCGGGAGCCCCCCACCACGAGGGGCCCAGGCGTCCGGGCTCTTCCCTAAGAAGGGCCCAGGCGTCCGGGCTCCCCCCCAAGAAGGGCCCAGGCGTCCGGGTGCCCTCGGCCATCTTGTCACCCCTCTGCCCCCCCGCCCCCAACCAAATACCCACTGCGCCCCCCCCCCCCACCACAAAAGAGGCAGAGCAACAGGTCAAAGGGGGCGGAGCCTTTTATTGTGGGTGGAGCCTCCAGAGGGGGGGCGGAGCCTGGGGCGGGAGGGGGCGGGGTCAATCCCGCCAGGTGACCTCCACCTCGTCCGTGCGGTACCTGTCGAGGGGGGGGAGGAGGAGTCAGGTTGGGGGGGGGGGCGGAGCTCAGCACGGCCCCGCCCCCCCCGGAGGGAGGGGGGGTGGAGCTTGAGCGCCCCGCCCGGACGCCTGGGCCCCTCACCTCTGGGTGACGCCGGAGCGAGCGATGTCGGTGACCTGCCCCGAGCGCAGCATCTCCCAGCCGGCCTGAGCGATCATGGCGCCGTTGTCCACGCAGAACCTGGGGGCGCCCGGACGCCTGGGTCCCTGCCCGGACACCTGGGCCCCTGCCCGGACACCTGGGCCCCTTCCCGGACACCTGGGCCCCTCCCCCAGACACCTGGGCCCCTCCCCGGACGCCTGGGCCCCTCCCCCGGACACCTGGGCCCCTTTCCCAGACACCTGGGCCCCCTCCCCGGACACCTGGGCCCCTCCCCGGACGCCTGGGCCCCTCCCCGGACGCCTGGGCCCCTCCCCCGGACGCCTGGGCCTCTCCCCGGACACCTGGGCCCCTCCCCGGACACCTGGGTCCCTCCCCCGGACACCTGGGCCCCTCCCCGGACGCCTGGGCCCCTTTCCCGGGCACCTGGGCCCCTCCCCGGGCACCTGGGCCCCTCCCCCGGACGCCTGGGCCCCTCCCCGGACGCCTGGGCCCCTTTCCCGGGCACCTGGGCCCCTCCCGGACACCTGGGCCCCTCCCCGGACGCCTGGGCCCCTTTCCCGGGCACCTGGGCCCCTTCCCCGGACGCCTGGGCCCCTCCCCGGACACCTGGGTCCCTCCCTGGACGCCTGGGCCCCTTTCCTGGACACCTGGGCCCCTCCCCGGACACCTGGGCCCCTCACCGCTCGTCAGTGGCGCACAACCGGGCCCCCCGGGCGCTGCACATGGCGCCCAGCATCTCCTGGAGCCGCTCGTTACCTGTGTGGGTAGATGGGAGCGGGTCGGGGGTCATCCCGGACGCCTGGGCCCCTCCCCTGGATGCCTGGGCCCCTCCCCCGGACACCTGGGTCCCTCCCCCGGATGCCTGGGCCCCTTCCCCGGATGCCTGGGCCCCTGCCCCGGACGCCTGGGCCCCTTCCCCGGATGCCTGGGCCCCTTCCCGGACACCTGGGCCCCTTTCCCAGACACCTGGGCCCCTTCCCCGGACGCCTGGGCCCCTTTCCCAGACACCTGGGCCCCTTCCCCGGACACCTGGGCCCCTCCCCCGGACGCCTGGGCCCCTTCCCCGGACGCCTGGGCCCCACGTACAGCCGACGCCGCCCACCAGCAGCACCTCGGGGGACCGGCACTGGGCGGCCGCTCGCTCCGTCACCTCCACCAACATGGCGAACACCGTCTCCTGCGGGGGGGGGGCAATCTCACAGCGGCACCCCCAAATACCCCCCGATTCACCCCAAAATACCTCCCCGCCCCCCCCATGCCCGCTGGGACCCCCCAAAAACAACCCCTCAAAAACTGCCCCCGGAAGAAACCCTAAAACCCCCCTAATACTCTCTAATACTCATTAATACTCACTAATACCCCATTAATACTCTTTACCCCCTACTAATAGGCCTTAAAAGCCCCCAAACAACCCCAAATACCCCCAAAACAGCCCCCCAAACCCCTCCGAAAGCCCCCAACGCTCCCCAAATACCCACCGGTACTCACTCCTACTCCGTTAATACTCCCACGTGCAAAATACCCCCAGTGGCCCCTGTGGTACCCCCAACCCTCCCCGAGCCCGATACTTCCAGATACCCCAAACGCCCCATTAATACTCCCGCCCGGCCCCAAAACACTTCTTTCCACCCCAAAGACCCCCTGAAAGCCCTCAAAAATACTCTAGCATGCAAAATACCCCATTAATACTCCGTCCTGCTCTCCAGTACTTTCCAACACCCCCGATACCCCCCCCCATATTTTAGCAACGCTCCCCCAAGGCCTCAATACCCCCCAAACGCTTCCCCCATACCCCAAATACCCCGTTAATACTCCCGGATACTACAGCCCCCCCCCCCCAGCAGCCCCCAAACGCCTCCGAACGCACCCAAGTGCCCCCCAAATACCCCCAGCGACCCTGCAAATACCCCCCACGGCGCCCCAACACCCCCAAGGGTCACCCGATACCCTTTGACACCCCCAAATACCCCCCCCGGATACTCCCAAATACCCCCAAAATACAAAAAAAATACTCCCAAATACCCCAAATACTGCCCAAGTACACCAAAATACCACCCACGTACTCCCAAATACCCCCAAATAGGAAAAATACTCCCACACACCCCCCAGATATTCACCAAGTACACCAAAATATACCCCCATACTCCCAAATACCCCCAAATAGAAAAAAAATACTCCCAAATACTCCCAAATACCCCCAGATACTCCCTAAGTACACCAAAATACCGCCCACGTACTCCCAAATACCCCCAAATAGGAAAAATGCTCCCACATACCCCCCAGATACTCACCAAGTACACCAAAATATACCCCCATACTCCCAAATACCTCCAAATAGAAAAAATACTCCCAAATACTCCCAAATACCCCCAGATACTCCCTAAGTACACCAAAATACCACCCATGTACTCCCAAATACCCCCAAATAGGAAAAATACTCCCACATACCCCCCAGATACTCACCAAGTACACCAAAATATACCCCCATACTCCCAAATACCTCCAAATAGAAAAAATACTCCCAAATACTCCCACATACCCCCAGATACTCCCTAAGTACACCAAAATACCACCCATGTACTCCCAAATACCCCCAAATAGGAAAAATGCTCCCACATACCCCCCAGATACTCACCAAGTGCACCAAAACATACCCCACATACTCCCAAATACCCCCAACTAGGAAAAATACTCCCAAATACCCCCCCAGATACTCCATAAGTACACCAAAATACCGCCCACGTACTCCCAAAATACCCCCAAATAGGAAAAATACTCCCAAATACCCCCAGATACTCACCAAGTACACCAAAACACCACCCACACACTCCCAAATAGAAAAAAATGCCCCCAGATACCCCCAGATACCCCCCAAGTACACCAAAACGCCACCCAGCTACTCCCCAGCACCCCCAAAATACTCCCAAATACCCCCAGATGCTTCCAAACACCCCAAATACCCCCAGGTCCTCCCCAAATACCCCAAATTACTCCCAAAATACCCCTAAGCACCGGCCAAACGCACCCAAGTACACAACAAAATACTCCCAAATACCCCCAAACACCCCCAGGCACCCCCAGATACTCCCCAAATACCCCAATACTAACCAAGCACACCAAAACACTCTCCAAATACCACCTAGAGAGTCCCAAAAGACCCCCAAAATGCTCCCAAATCCCCCTGGATACTCCCAAACATCCCCAAATACCCCAAGTACCCTGCAAATACCCCAAAATACTAATTCATCACCTAGATACTCCAAAATACACACAAAAATACTCTGAATTACCCCCAAATACTCCCGAATACCCCCAGGTACTCCCAAACACCCCCCGGGCGCTCTCAAATACTCTAGGCCCCCACAAATGCTCCCCCCAAACCCCAAACGTTCCCAAATTACAGCAAAACACTCCCCAAAACAGCCCCCGGGGAGCCCGGACGCCCCCCCCAGGCCCGTCCGCAGACCCCCGGACGCCTGGGCCCCCGCCCCGGACGCCTGGGCCCCCCGCGGGCACCTGCAGCGAGAAGCAGAGATCCTCAACGGTGGCTTCGCCCGACGCCAGCAGCTGGGGGGCCACCGCCTGCGGGGGGGCAGCCGGACGCCTGGGCCCCTCGCCCGGACGCCTGGGCCCCTTCCCCGGACACCTGGGCCCCTCGCCCGGACGCCTGGGCCCCTCGCCCGGACGCCTGGGCCCCCTCCCCGGACGCCTGGGCCCCTCGCCCGGACGCCTGGGCCCCTTCCCCGGACGCCTGGGACCCTCGCCCGGACGCCTGGGCCCCTTCCCCGGACGCCTGGGCCCCTTCCCCGGACACCTGGGTCCCTTCCCCGGACACCTGGGCCCCTCACCCGGATGCCTGGGCCCCTTCCCCGGACACCTGGGTCCCCTCCCCGGACACCTGGGCCCCTCCCCGGACACCTGGGCCCCCTCCCTGGATGCCTGGGCCCCTCCCCGGACACCTGGGCCCCTCCCCGGACACCTGGGCCCCTTCCCCGGACACCTGGGCCCCTGCCCGGACGCCTGGGCCCTTCCCCGGACACCTGGGCCCCCTCCCCGGACGCCTGGGCCCCTCCCCCGGACACCTGGGTCCCTTCCCCCGGACACCTGGGTCCCTCCCCGGACACCTGGGCCCCTTCCCCGGACACCTGGGCCCCTTCCCGGACACCTGGGCCCCTCGCCCGGACGCCTGGGCCCCTCCCGGACGCCTGGGCCCCTCACCTCGATGTGCGACAGGAGGCCCGAGAAGGAGACGTCCAGGCCCTTCACCACGTACGGCAGCTCCAGCAGCTTCGTCCCCCTGCGGCCGCAGCCCCGACCCCGCCGTCAGGGCCCCCCGGACGCCTGGGCCCCCCCTCCCCCCCCGGCCGCGTGGCAGGGGGCCCAGGCGTCCGGGCCGGCCCCCGAAACACTCACTTCTTAGCCAGTTGTTCGATGTTGTAGCCGGGACTGGGGTCGTTGGAGATCTGCGGGAGACCGGGCAGGACGTCCAACGGGGCCCAGGCGTCCGGGGAGGGCCCAGGCGTCCGGGGAGGGGCCCAGGTGTCCGGGAAAGGGGCCCAGGCGTCCGGGGAAAGGGCCCAGGTGTCCGGCGAAAGAGCCCAGGCATCCAGGGAGGGGCCCAGGCGTCCGGGGAAGGGGCCCAGGCGTCCGGGGAGGGGCCCAGGTGTCCGGGGAGGGGGCCCAGGCGTCCGGGAAAGGGGCCCAGGTGTCCGGGGAGGGGCCCAGGCATCCGGGGAGGGGCCCAGGTGTCCGGGGAGGGACCCAGGTGTCCGGGGAGGGGCCCAGGTGTCCGGGGCAGGAACCCAGGCGTCCGGGAAGGGGACCCAGGCGTCCGGGAAGGGGACCCAGGTGTCCGGGGGAGGGGCCCAGGTGTCTGGGGAAAGGGCCCAGGTGTCCGGGGAAGGGACCCAGGTGTCCGGGGAGGGGCCCAGGCGTCCGGGGCAGGAACCCAGGCGTCCGGGGCAGGAACCCAGGTGTCCGGGGCAGGGACCCAGGCGTCCGGGGCAGGAACCCAGGCGTCCGGGCCAGGGGGCCAGGTGTCCGGGGAGGGGCCCAGGCGTCCGGGGCAGGAACCCAGGCGTCCGGGCCAGGGGGCCAGGTGTCCGGGGAAGGGGCCCAGGCGTCCGGGGCCGGAACCCAGGTGTCCGGGGAAGGGACCCAGGCGTCCGGGGCAGGAACCCAGGCGTCCGGGGCAGGGACCCAGGCGTCCGGGGCCGGAACCCAGGCGTCGGGGGAAGGGACCCAGGTGTCCGGGGCAGGAACCCAGGCGTCCGGGGAGGGGCCCAGGCGTCCGGGGCCGGAACCCAGGCGTCCGGGGCAGGAACCCAGGTGTCCGGGGCAGGGACCCAGGCGTCCGGGGCAGGAACCCAGGTATCCGGGGCAGGAACCCAGGCGTCCGGTCCAGGGGGCCCAGGCGTCCGGGCACCTGCAGGGCGCGAGCGAAGCGGTCCAGGCAGTTGCCCACGGCCACGTCCAAGGTCTCGCCCAGGATGCGGTAGCGGCGCCGGGCGAAGGCGATCACCTGCCGGCAGACGGAGAGCGAGAGTTCAGCGTTCGGCCCGGGGGCTCCGTGTCCCCCCCCCCCCCGAACACGCGTGTCGCCCCGAGCCGTGTACCTGCGTGTTGCCGCCGCTGACGTAGAGCACGAGGGGGTCGCGGGCCCCGCACACCAGCCGCCCCATCTCGATGTGCCCCACGCAGTGGTTCACCCCCAGCAGCGGCCGGTCCCACAGCTGCGCCAGCGTCCGGGCCGCCGCCGCCACCACCGCCAGCGGCGCCCCCATGCCCGGCCCTGCGCCCCGCGCACGCTAAGCACACGTCAGCCCCCTCGTGCCCCCCCATGACCCCCACGCGCCTCCCGTGCGCTTGGGACGCGGCTATAACCACCGATAAGGCCCCTGGGAGGAGTGCTGAGCGCACACGCTAAGCACATGCTAAGCACATGTGAACCCTATCACGCCTCTGGGGCCCCCCACGACCCCCACGCGCCTCCCGTGCGCTTGGGATGCGGCTATAGCCACTAATATGGCCCCCACGAGGAGTGCTGAGCGCACACGCTAAGCACATGCTAAGCACATGTGAGCCCTATCGAGCCTCTGGGGCCCCCCATGACCCCCACGCCCGTCCCGTGCGCTTGGGATGCGGCTATAACCACCGATAAGGCCCCTAGGAGGAGTGCGGAGCACACACGCTAAGCACATGCTAAGCACATGTGAACCCTATCACGCCTCTGGGGCCCCCCACGACCCCCACGCGCCTCCCGTGCGCTTGGGACGTGGCTATAACCACTAATATGGCCCCCACGAGGAGTGCTGAGCGCACACGCTAAGCACATGCTAAGCACACGTGAGCCCTATCGCGCCTCTGGGGCCCCCCACGACCCCCACGCGCCTCCCGTGCGCTTGGGACGCGGCTATAGCCACTAATATGGCCTCCACGAGGAGTGCTGAGCGCACACGCTAAGCACATGCTAAGCACATGTGAACCCTATCGCGCCTCTGGGGCCCCCCACGACCCCCACGCGCCTCCCGTGCACTTGGGACGTGGCTATAACCACTAATATGGCCCCCACGAGGAGTGCTGAGCGCACACGCTAAGCACATGCTAAGCACATGTGAACCCTATCACACCTCTGGGGCCCCCCACGACCCCCACGCGCCTCCCGTGCGCTTGGGATGCGGCTATAGCCACCGATAAGGCCCCTGGGAGGAGTGCTGAGCGCACACGCTAAGCACATGCTAAGTACATGTGAACACTATCACGCCTCTGGGGCCCCCCACGACCCCCACGCGCCTCCCGTGCGCTTGGGACGCGGCTATAGCCACTAATATGGCCCCCACGAGGAGTGCTGAGCGCACACGCTAAGCACATGCTAAGCACATGTGAACCCTATCACGCCTCTGGGGCCCCCCACGACCCCCACGCGCCTCCCGTGCGCTTGGGATGCGGCTATAACCATCGATAAGGCCCCTGGGAGGAGTGCTGAGCGCACACGCTAAGCACATGCTAAGCACATGTGAACCCTATCACGCCTCTGGGGCCCCCCACGACCCCCACGCGCCTCCCGTGCGCTTGGGATGTGGCTATAACCACTAATATGGCCCCCACGAGGAGTGCTGAGTGCACACGCTAAGCACACGCTAAGCACACACGACCCCGATTGGGCCTACATGACCCCCAGTGACTCCCACCCACCTCCCCCCCACCCGGGACACGTCTCCAAGTGCTCCCAGGGCCCCGGGGACGCACACGGCACGCACACGCTAAGCACACGCTAAGCACACGCTAAGCACACGCGACCCCGATCGGGCCTACATGACCCCCAATGACTCCCACCCACCCAGGACACGTCTCCGAGTGCTCCCAGGGCCCCGGGGACGCACACGGCACGCACACGCTAAGCACACGCTAAGCGCACGCCAAGGACACGCACCGCGGGTGAAGGCCACGGCGTCGACGTCGGCCGCCCGCAGCCCGGCCTCCCGCAGCGCCGCCGCCACCAGCCCCGGCAGCCGCCGCCGGTGGTGCCGCGCCGCCGCCCCCGGGGCGAAGCCTGCGCGGGGGGGGGGGGGTCACCCAGGGGTCGGGGGTCACGGCGGGGTCACGCGGAGGGGGGGGAGCGGGAGGGGGTCGCCCGGGGGGGTCAGGGGTCACGGGGGGAGGTCGGGGGTCATTCAGGGGTCACCCGGGGGGGGTCGGGGGTCGCCTCGGGGTCACGGGGGTCACAGAGGGAGGTCAGGGGTCATTCAGGGGTCACCCGGGGGGGGTCAGGGGTCAACCGGGGGGGTCAGGGGTCATTCAGAGGTCACCTGGGGTCAGGGGTCACGGGGGGGGTCAGGGGTCATTCGGAGGTCACCAGGGGGGTCAGGGGTCACGGGGGGAGGTCAGCGGTCATTCAGGGGTCACCCAGGGGGGTCAGTGGTCACGGGGGGAGGTCAGGGGTCACCCGGGGGTCACGGGGGGTCAGGGGTCACGCGAGGGTCAGCGCTGCCCTCACCCCCCCCGAGCGGTGACGTCACTGGGGTGGGGGGGGGAGGGAAGGCCGTGACGTCAAAGAGCGGTGAGCTCGTGGAGGAGGGGGGGAAGGGCGGAAGTGACGTCACGGCGCGCGCGGGGAAGGGGGAGGAGGGCGGAAGTGACGCGGGCGCTCACCGTGGCCGGGCGCGGTGACGTAGGTGGCGCGCGGGTTGCTCAGCACCGCCCCGTCGCGCACCAGCCCCGCCCCCACCTTGTTGGCCGAGCCCTCCAGCCCCAGCACCACCGGCATGACGTCACCGCCCGCGTCACCGCCCGCGTCACTGCCCGCGCTCCTCTCCCCGCGCCGCCGCCGCCGCCGCCGCCGCTTCCTACTTCCGCTTCCGGCCCCCGCGGGTCCCGCCCCTTCCGCTCACGTAGATCCGGCGCGCGCTGATTGGTTGGGGAAGCGGCGCGCGGGGAGGGGGAAGCGGCGGCGCGCGCGGATTGGCTGGAGCGGGGCGGGGGTGGGCGGGGGGAGGAGGAGGAGGGAGCAGCGGCCGGCGGCGCGCGCTGATTGGCTGGAGCGGGGCGGAGGGGGGCGGGGGGAGGAGGAGGAGGGAGCAGCGGCCGGCGGTGCGCGCTGATTGGCTGGAGCGGGGCGGGGGTGGGCGGGGGGAGGAGGAGGAGGGAGCAGCGGCCGGCGGCGCGCGCTGATTGGCTGGAGCGGGGCGGGGGTGGGCGGGGGGAGGAGGAGGAGGGAGCAGCGGCCGGCGGCGCGCGCTGATTGGCTGGAGCGGGGCGGGGGTGGGCGGGGGGAGGCGGAGGAGGGAGCAGCGGCCGGCGGTGCGCGCTGATTGGCTGGAGCGGGGCGGGGGTGGGCGGGGGGAGGCGGAGGAGGGAGCAGCGGCCGGCGGTGCGCGCTGATTGGCTGGAGCGGGGCGGGGGTGGGCGGGGGGAGGAGGAGGAGGGAGCAGCGGCCGGCGGCGCGCGCTGATTGGCTGCGGCGGCGGGCGCTGATTGGCTGCGGATGTGGGGGCGGGGCCTGGGGCGGAGGGGGCGGGGCCTGGCGGCGGCCATGCCGAAGCGCAGCAAGAAGGAGGCGGCGGCGGACGGAGATGGCGGCGAGGAGGCGGCGGCGGAGACCGGTAGGGACCAGTATAGACCAGTATAAACCAGTACGGACCAGTATGGACCAGTACGGCCCGGCACAGGCCGGCGCCGGCCCGTAACCCCGCCCACTGCCCCCCCCACGATATCCCAGTGCCCCCCCACCCCCCTCCCAGTGCTCCCAGTAGCCCCCCCAGTGGCCCCAGTGCCTCCCAGTGCTCTCCCAGTGCTCCCAGTAGCCCCCCAGTGCCTCCCAGTGCTCTCCCAGTGCTCCCAGTAGCCCTCCCAGTGCCTCCCAGTACCTCCCAGTTCCTCCCAGTACTCCCAGTAGCCCCCCGTGCTCTCCCAGTGCTCCCAGTAGCCCCCCCAGTGCCCCCAGTACCTCCCAGTGCTCTCCCAGTGCTCCCAGTAGCCCCCCCAGTGCCTCCCAGTGCTCTCCCAGTGCTCCCAGTACTCCCAGTAGCCCCCCCAGTGCCTCCCAGTACCTCCCAGTCCCTCCCAGTGCCCCCAGTAGCCCCCCCAGTCCCTCCCAGTCCCTCCCAGTGCTCTCCCAGTGCTCCCAGTAGCCCCCCCAGTGCTCCCAGTAGGCCCCCGTGCTCTCCCAGTGCTCCCAGTAGCCCCCCCAGTCCCTCCCAGTGCCTCCCAGTCCCTCACAGTGCTCTCCCAGTGCCCCCAGTAGCCCCCCACTGTCTCCCAGTGCTCTCCCAGTGCTCCCAGTAGCCCCCCCCAGTGCCTCCCCGTGCTCTCCCAGTGCCTCCCAGTGCCTCCCAGTGCCTCCCAGTGCTCCCAGTAGCCCCCCCAGTGCCTCCCAGTGCTCTCCCAGTGCCTCCCAGTTTTCTCCCAGTGCTCCCAGTGCTCTCCCTGTAGCCCCCAGTGCTCTCCCAGTGCCTCCCAGTGCTCCCAGTAGCCCCCAGTGCTCTCCCAGTGCCTCCCAGTTTTCTCCCAGTGCCTCCCAGTGCTCCCAGTGCCTCCCAGTACCTCCTAGTGCTCTCCCAGTGCTCCCAGTAGCCCCCCACTGCCTCCCAGTAGCCCCCGTGCTCTCCCAGTGCTCCCAGTAGCACCCCCAGTCCCTCCCAGTGCTCTCCCAGTGCTCCCAGTAGCCCCCCCAGTGCCTCCCAGTAGCCCCCAGTAGCCTCCCAGTGCCCCCAGTAGCCTCCCAGTGCTCCCAGTAGCCCCCCCACTGCCCCCCACTGTCTCCCAGTGCTCTCCCAGTGCCCCCAGTAGCCCCCCACTGCCTCCCTGTGCCTCCCAGTGCTCTACCAGTGCCCCCAGTAGCCCCCCCAGTGCCTCCCAGTACCTCCCAGTCCCCCCAGTAGCCCCCCAGTCCCTCCCAGTGCTCTCCCAGTGCTCCCAGTACCCCCCACTGCCTCCCAGTACCTCCCAGTGCTCTCCCAGTGCCCCCAGTGCTCTCCCAGTGCTCCCAGTAGCCCCCCCAGTGCTCCCAGTAGCCCCCCATGCTCTCCCAGTGCCCCCAGTAGCCCCCCAGTCCCTCCCAGTCCCTCCCAGTCCCTCCCAGTGCCCTCCCAGTGCCCTTACAATCCCTTCTAGTCTCTCCCCGTGCTTCCCAGTCCCTCCCAGTCCCTCCTAGTGCCCTCCCAGTGCCCTTCCAATCCCTCCCAGTGCCTCCCAGTCCCTCCCAGTGCCCCCCAGTGCCTCCCAGTGCCCCCCAGCGCCCTCCCAATCCCTCCCAGTACCCCCCAGTCCCTCCCAGTGCCCCCCAGTGCC
The DNA here is from genome assembly GCF_040807025.1 of Struthio camelus. Classification (NCBI taxonomy): domain Eukaryota; kingdom Metazoa; phylum Chordata; class Aves; order Struthioniformes; family Struthionidae; genus Struthio; species Struthio camelus. The sequence goes on from NC_090970.1 coordinate 847,654, forward strand.
CTTCCAATCCCTCCCAGTCCCTCCCAGTGCCTCCCAGTGCCCCCCAGCGCCCTCCCAATCCCTCCCAGTACCCCCCAGTCCCTCCCAGTGCCCCCCAGTGCCCTTCCAATCCCTCCCAGTGCCTCCCAGTGCCCCCCAGCGCCCTCCCAATCCCTCCCAGTACCCCCCAGTCCCTCCCAGTGCCCCCCAGTGCCCTTCCAATCCCTCCCAGTGCCTCCCAGTGCCCCCCAGCGCCCTCCCAATCCCTCCCAGTGCCCCCCCAGTCCCTCCCAGTGCCCCCCAGTGCCCTTCCAATCCCTCCCAGTGCCCCCCAGTGCCCCCCAGCGCCCTTCCAATCCCTCCCAGTGCCCCCCCAGTCCCTCCCAGTGCCCCCCAGTGCCCTTCCAATCCCTCCCAGTGCCTCCCAGTGCCCCCCAGCGCCCTCCCAGTGCCCCCCAGTGCCCCCCCAGTCCCTCCCAGTGCCCCCCAGTGACGGCGGCGCGCCCCCCCCGGCAGGCGGGCGCCCCCCGAAGGCGGCGCGGGGCGACGGGGGGGCGGCGGCGGCCCCCTACGAGGACCCCCCCGACCGGCTGACGGCGCCGGGGGGGCAGCGCTTCACCCTCAAGGTGACGTCCTGGAACGTCGACGGCCTCCGCGCCTGGGTGCGCAAGCAGGGCCTGCAGGTGGGGCCCCGGCGTCCGGGAGGGGCCCCGGCGTCCGGGGGGGGGCCCAGGGGTCCGGGGGAAGGGGACCCAGGTGTCCGGGAGGGGCCCAGGCGTCCGGGGAGGGGGCCCAGGTGTCCGGGAGGGGCCCAGGCGTCCGGGGAGGGGGCCCAGGTGTCCGGGGAAGGGGCCCCGGCGTCCGGGGAGGGGGCCCAGGTGTCCGGGGAAGGGGCCCAGGCGTCCGGGGAGGGGCCCAGGTGTCCGGGGAGGGGCCCCGGCGTCCGGGGAGGGGGCCCAGGTGTCCGGGGAAGGGGCCCAGGCGTCCGGGGAGGGGGCCCAGGTGTCCGGGGAGGGGGCCCAGGCGTCCGGGGAAGGGGCCCAGGCGTCCGGGGAGGGGCCCAGGTGTCCGGGGAGGGGCCCAGGTGTCCGGGGAGGGGCCCAGGTGTCCGGGGGAGGGACCCAGGCGTCCGGGAGGGGGCCCAGGCGTCCGGGGAAGGGGCCCAGGCGTCCGGGAAGGGGCCCAGGCGTCCAGGGAAGGGGCCCAGGCGTCCGGGGAGGGGCCCCGGCGTCCGGGAGGGGCCCAGGCGTCTGGGAGGGGGCCCAGGCGTCCGGGAGGGGCCCCGGCGTCCGGGAGGGGGCCCAGGCGTCCGGGAGGGGCCCCAGCGTCCAGGGAAGGGGCCCAGGCGCCCGGGGGAGGGGCCCAGGTGTCCGGGGAAGGGGCCCAGGTGTCCGGGGGGGGCCCAGGCGTCCGGGGAGGGGCCCAGGCGTCCGGGGGAAGGGGCCCAGGCATCCGGGGAGGGGGCCCAGGCGTCCGGGAGGGGCCCAGGTGTCCGGGGAAGGGACCCAGGCGTCTGGGGAAGGGACCCAGGCGTCTGGGGAAGGGACCCAGGCGTCCGGGAAGGGACCCAGGCGTCCGGGGGAAGGGGCCCAGGTGTCCGGGGAAGGGGCCCAGGTGTCCGGGAAGGGACCCAGGCGTCCAGGGAGGGGCCCAGGCGTCCGGGGAAGGGGCCCAGGCGTCCGGGGAGGGGCCCAGGTGTCCGGGAAGGGGCCCAGGCGTCCGGGGAGGGGCCCAGGCGTCCGGATGAGGGGACCCAGGTCTCCGGGGAAGGGGCCCAGGCGTCCGGGGGAGACCCGAAACGCCGGCCCTCGAAGACCTGACGGACCCAGGCGTCCCGCACCCGGGGGGGGGGTGGGTGGGCCGCGCCGGTGTCGCCCAGTGGGTGCAGGAGGAGGCGCCGGACGTGCTGTGCCTGCAGGAGACCAAGTGCGGGGGGGCGGCGGTGCCCCCCGAAGTTCGGGCCCTGCCGGGCCTCCCCCACCAGTTCTGGGCCAGCGCCGAGGGCAAACCGGGCTACAGCGGCGTCGGCCTGCTGGCCCGCCACGAGCCCCTCAGCGTCACCTACGGCATCGGTGAGCCCCCCGGCCCGCCCACCCGTGATACCCCCCCCAAAGCCTCCTTCTGCCCCCCCTCGAAACCGCCGGCTGCTCCGTCCTGCCCCCTGCCGAAACCGCCGGCTGCTTCATGCTGCCCCCCGCTGAAACCGCCGGCTGCTTCATGTTGCCCCCCACTGAAACCGCCGGCTGCTCCATGCTGCCCCCCACTGAAACCGCCGGCTGCTCCATGCTGCCCCCCACTGAAACCGCCGGCTGCTCCATGCTTCCCCCCACCGAAACCGCCAGCTGCTCCATGCTGCCCCCCCTGCCGAAACCGCCAGCTGCTTCATGCTGCCCCCCACTGAAACCGCCGGCTGCTTCATGCTGCCCCTCACTGAAACCACCGGCTGCTTCATGCTTCCCCCCACCGAAACCGCCAGCTGCTCCATGCTGCCCCCCACCGAAACCACCGGCTGCTCCATGCTGCCCCCCTGCCGAAACCGCCGGCTGCTTCATGCTGCCCCCCACTGAAACTGCCGGCTGTTCCATACTGCCCCCCTACCGAAACCACCAGCTGCTCCATGCTGCCCCCCACTGAAACCACCGGCTGCTTCATCCTGCCCCGCACCAAAACTGTCGGTTGCTCTATGCTGCCCCCCACTGAAACTGCCAGCTGCTTCATTCTGCCCCCCCACCGAAACCGCCGGCTGCTCTATGCTGCCCCCCACTGAAACCGCCGGCTGCTCTATGCTGCCCCCTACTGAAACCACCGGCTGCTCCATGCTGCCCCCCTGCCGAAACCGCCGGCTGCTCCATTCTGCCCCCCACCGAAACCGCCAGCTGCTCCATGCTTCCCCCCACTGAAACCGCCGGCTGCTCCATCCTGCTCCCCTGCCGAAACCGCCGGCTGCTCCATGCTGCCCCCCGCCGAAACCGCCGGCCCGCACCGCTCCGCCGCCCATCCCCTCTCTCTCCCCCCACCCCGTGCCCGAAACGCTCCCGCCTCGCTCCCCGTCGCCCTCTCCCCAAAAACACCCCGTCTTGCCCCGAAACGCCCCCTTCTCCCCCTCCCGACGCTCCCGCGCGCTACCGGCTGCGCTCCCGCCGCCTTCGCGTACTCCCCCCTACCCCAAAACGCTCCCTCGTTACCCCAAACGCTCTCTTAGTGCCTTAAAACGCTCTGTTACTGCTCTTGGGTACTTCCTAGTACTTCTAGGTACTCCTCGGTGCTTCCCGGTGCGCCCCCGATACCGTTTCGGGACGCCACGAAACCCCTTGGTACCCCCCAAATACTCCCCCTACCCCAAACTCTTCTCCCACCCCCCAAATTACTCTTTCCCTATCCCAAAACGCCCTTTGTTACCCCCAATACTCCGCCGGTACCCCGGAATACCCGTGAGTACCCTCGAACATCTCCTCGCTCCCCCCGAAACATCTCCTGGTGCCCTTAAAAGCCCCTTCAACGCGTTGGTATGTGTCCAACCCTCCCTTGATTAGACCTTAATTACTCCAAAATACTCCTCGGTGCCTCTAGGTCCTCTTCGAGTACTCGAGGATGTTTCTTAGTAGGGTTAAACGCCTCTTTAGCGCCCTGAGGTACTTTTGGGTGTCTCAAAGGTGGGGTTAATGCTCCAGCATCGTGCTGGTGCTCCTGAGTACTGCCTTGGTGGTCCAGGGTGCTCCCTGGTGGCCCTCAACGCCCGTTAAACGCTCTGGACCGTCACCCAACGCCCGTAAACGCGTCCCGGCTTGGCCAAAAATACTCGGGGGCGTCCATAAATACCTGCCCGAGAGCGTTTGCCGTCCTGTACGGTCCTCGCTCCGGCGGCCCAGGTCATCTGCTGGCGCCTCCAACCGCCTCCCCGCACCTCTGGCGTCCGTCTACCTCCCGCGTCGACCGGTTCCCACCGCCGCCGCCGTGTCCCTCTTCCCGCAGGTGACGAGGAGCACGACCGCGAGGGCCGGGTGGTGACGGCCGAGTTCCCCGCTCTCTACGTGGTGGCCGCCTACGTGCCCAACGCCGGCCGGGGGCTGGTACGCTTGGATTACCGGCGCCGCTGGGACGTCGCCCTCCGCGCCTTCTTGGCCCGCCTGGACGCCCGCAAGCCGGTGGCCCTCTGCGGCGACCTCAACGTGGCCCACGGCGAGCTCGACCTGCGCCACCCCCGGGCCAACCGCCGCTCGCCCGGCTTCACCGCCGAGGAGCGCCAGGGCTTCGGCGACCTCCTCGACGCCGGCTTCCTCGACTCCTTCCGGCACCTCTACCCGGCCGTGCCCCACGCCTACACCTTCTGGACCTACTTGGGGGGCGCCCGGGCACGCAACGTGGGCTGGCGCCTCGATTACTTCGTCCTCTCGCGCCGCCTCGAGGGAGCCCTCTGCGACAGCAAGATCCGCTCCAAGGTGCTGGGCAGCGACCACTGTCCCATCACCCTCTACCTCGCCCTATAGCGGCCCCCGCCCTCAGCCCCTAAGTCCGGCCCCCGCCGGGCTCTCTTGGCCGGCGGGCCGCGGTGGCCGCGTCGCGCCCTGCTCGGCCGTAGGGTCACCCTAGTCCCCGTTAGCCTGGTCTATATGGGTCTGTGGGCTTCTCCGGGGGGGTTGTGGTGGCCACATCACACCCGGCTTGCCGTAGGGTCACCCTACAGCCCCGTTAGCCTGGTCTACGTGGGGCTGTTGGGTCATGGTGGCCTCCTCAACCTCCACTTGACCCTATAGTCGTTCTATGTCCCCATTAGCCTGGTCTATATGGGTCTGTGGGCTTCTCTGTGGGGTTGTGGTGGCCACATCACACCCAGCTTGCCGTAGGGTCGCCCTACAGCCCTGTTAGCCTGGTCTACGTGGGGCTGTTGGGTCCTGGTGGCCACCCCAACCTCCACTTGACCCTATAGTGACTCTGTGTCCCTATTAGCCTGGTCCATATGGGGCTGTCGTTGTCTCTGCTGGGTTGTGATGACCACATCATGCCCTACTTGGCCATAGGGTCGCCCTACAGCCCCGTTAGCCTGGTCTACGTGGGGCTGTTGGGTCCTGGTGGCCACCTCAACCTCCGCTTGACCCTATAGTCGTTCTATGTCCCCATTAGCCTGGTCTATATGGGTCTGTGGGCTTCTCCGGGGGGTTGTGGTGGCCACATCACACCCAGCTTGCCGTAGGGTCGCCCTACAGCCCCGTTAGCCTGGTCTACGTGGGGCTGTTGGGTCCTGGTGGCCACCTCAACCTCAGCTTGCCCCTAGAGCCCCCATACTGCCCCATAAGTCTGCTCTATAGGGGATTATCATGTTTCTTCTGGGCTCACGATGGCCCCCTCAGCCTCCGCGCTGACCCTATAGCCCCCCCACGGCCCGGCTATATGGGCCCGCCGTGCCGGTCTTCGGGTGGCAACGGTCCCACCAACCTCCGTTTGGTCCTATAGCCGCCCTACGCCCCCCCTCCCACGGCGCTATATGGCCCCCGCGCGTGCTCGTGGGGCAGATACGGCCCCGTATGGCCCCTCCTGCCTATGGGGCAGATATAGCCCCAGGACCCCCCCCCCCCAAAAATCCATACCGCCCCATAGGGACCTCCCCCAGCTCCTGTGGACCCATAGAGACCCTCCGTGCAGCCCCTATGCCCGCCGCCTGAGCCTATAGGGCCCTATAGGCTCCTCCGCTCCATACAGCCCTATATAGGCCCCCTACAGCCCCCTTGATCTATACAACCCTACTTAACCCCTATAGACTCCTCATCTATATGGCCCTACATAGCTCTCCTGCCCCATATAGACCCCCCATAACGCCCCTGAGCCCTATAGCTCCCACCAGCCTATATAGACCCCATGCTCCTTATAGCCTCCCCCCGACCCCTATACACCCAATTCATATAAGCTCCCCCCCCCAGACCCTATAGCTCCCCCCGACCCCTACAGGCTCCCCCCCAACACCCGTAGCCCCCCTGACCCTTATAGACCCCCCTGGCAGCCCTATAGTCCCCCGTGACCCCCTATAGCCTCCCCCAACCCCTATAGATGCCTCTAACCCCTATAGACCCCCCCCAGCCCCTATAGATCCGCCCCCCAAACCTATAACTGCTCTGGCTCCTCTAGAGTCCCCTGAAACCTATGGAGACCCCTATAGCCCCCCCACCCCCTATAGCTCCCCTATAGCCCCCCCACGGCCCGGCCGGCCCTCAGGGATCCCCCCCCCCCACGGCTATTTTTTTAACTTTCCTGAAACTCCCCCCGAGGGGGCAATAAACCTGGCGAGAAACCGCGGCCCCCAGGCTCTCCGGGGGCCCAGGCGTCCGGGGAGGGGCCCAGGCGTCCAGGGAGGGGACCCAGGTGTCCGGGGAGGGGCCCAGGTGTCCGGGGGAGGGACTCAGGCGTCCGGGGAGGGGGCCCAGGCGTCCGGGAAGGGGGCCCAGATGTCCGGGGAGGGGCCCAGGCGTCCGGGGAAGGGGCCCAGGTGTCCGGGGAGGGGCCCAGGCGTCCGGGGAGGGGGCCCAGGCGTCCGGGGAGGGGCCCAGGTGTCCGGGGGAGGGACCCAGGTGTCCGGGGAGGGGCCCAGGTGTCCGGGGAAGGGCCCAGGCGTCCGGGGAAGGGGCCCAGGTGTCCGGGGCAGGGACCCAGGTGTCCGGGGAGGGGCCCAGGTGTCCGGGGAAGGGCCCAGGCGTCCGGGGAAGGGCCCAGGTGTCCGGGGAGGGGCCCAGGTGTCCGGGGGAGGGGCCCAGGTGTCCGGGGGAGGGACTCAGGCGTCCGGGGAAGGGGCCCAGGTGTCCGGGGGGGGGGCCCAGGTGTCCGGGGACAGGGGCCCAGGCGTCTGGGTGAGGGGCCCAGGCGTCCGGGGGGGGGCCCAGGCGTCCGGGGAGGGGCCCAGGCGTCCGGGGAGGGGGCCCAGGTGTCCGGGGAGGGGGCCCAGGCGTCCGGGGAGGGGCCCAGGTGTCCGGGGGAGGGACCCAGGTGTCCGGGGAAGGGGCCCAGGCATCCGGGGAAGGGCCCAGGTGTCCGGGGAGGGGCCCAGGTGTCCGGGGGAGGGACTCAGGCGTCCGGGGAAGGGGCCCAGGTGTCCGGGGGGGGGGCCCAGGTGTCCGGGGACAGGGGGCCCAGGCGTCTGGGGAAGGGGCCCAGGCGTCCGGGTGAGGGGCCCAGGCGTCCGGGGAGGAACCCAGGCGTCCGGGGAAAGGGCCCCGGTGTCCGGGGAGGGGCCCAGGTGTCCGGGTGAGGGGCCCAGGTGTCCGGGGAGGGGCCCAGGTGTCCGGGGAGGGGCCCAGGCGTCCGGGAAGGGGCCCAGGTGTCCGGGGGAGGGACCCAGGTGTCCGGGGCAGGGGCCCAGGCGGCCGGGGGAGGGACCCAGGCGTCCGGGGCAGGGGCCCAGGCGTCCGGGTGAGGGGCCCAGGCGTCCGGGTGAGGGGCCCGGGTGTCCGGGGAGGAAAGAACAAAACGGGCCCAGGCGTCCGGGGCTTTATTTACAGTCTGTTCCCTTCCCCCACTGCGCGCGGAGGAGCAATTAATTAAATATTTATATACAGGGGGCGGGGCTTATGTACAGCAGAGGGTGGAGCCTTACAGAGGGGGGAGGGGCTAGCACCCCCCAGGGCATTGTGGGATGGGAGGGGCGCTCCTTCTCGTCACCAATTGCATGCTGGGAAGAAGAAGGGCGGAAGCAGGTCCCGGGCGCCGAACCGGGGGGGGGGGGGGACCAAGATGGCCGCCGAGGGAGAGAGCGTCCGTCCAAGATGGCTGCCCCAAGATGGCCGCCGCCGCGGAGGGCGTCCGTCCGACACCCATCCAAGATGGCCGCCGCGCTGGGGCTCGGGCCGGCCAAGATGGCCGCCGCCGCGGAGGGCGCCATTCCAAGATGGCCGCCGGGCCGGCGAGCCTTCAGGCTCGACGAGGCGTGTCGAGGCGTGTCGAGGCGTGTCGAGGCGGTGGCCACCTCCCCTCGACGCGCCCCGTCTCCAGCCCACGCGTGACGCAGGCGCGTCCAACTGCGACGCGACCGCGCTGCAGCGCGCGGCGACGTGGTGAAGTATGTTGAGCCGTGCCGCGGGACGCCGAGGCGTGTTGAAGCGTGTTGAGGCGTGTCGCAGCACACTGAAGCCTGTTGCGGCACGTCAGAGCACAATGAAGCGTGTTCAAGTGTGTTGAGGCGTGTCGCAGCACACTGAAGCGTGTTGGGGCCCGTCGGAGCACACTGAAGCGTGTTGAAGCGTGTTGAGGCGTGTCGCAGCACACTGAAGCGTGTTGGGGCATGTCAGAGCACGCCGGGGCGTGTTGAAGCGTGTTGAGGTGTGTTGCAGCACACTGAAGCGTGTTGGGACACGTCGGAGCACAATGAAGCGTGTTCAAGCGTGTTGAGGCGTGTCACAGCACATTGAAGTGCGTTGAGGCACGTTGGAGCACGCCGAGGCGTGTTGGGGCAGGTTGCAGGACACCGAGGCGTGTTGAAGCATGTTGAGGCGTGTTGCAGCACACTGAAGCGTGTTGGGGCCCGTCGGAGCACAATGAAGCGTATTCAAGCGTGTTGAGGCGTGTCGCAGCACACTGAAGCCTGTTGCGGCACGTCAGAGCACAATGAAGCGTGTTCAAGTGTGTTGAGGCGTGTCGCAGCACACTGAAGCGTGTTGGGGCCCGTCGGAGCACACTGAAGCGTGTTGAAGCGTGTTGAGGCGTGTCGCAGCACACTGAAGCGTGTTGGGGCACGTCGGAGCACGCCGAAGCGTGTTGAAGCGTGTAGAGGCGTGTCGCAGCACACTGAAGCGTGTTGGGGCCCGTTGGAGCACAATGAAGCGTGTTCAAGCGTGTTGAGGCGTGTCACAGCACACTGAAGCGTGTTGGGGCAGGTCGCAGCACACTGAAGTGTGTTGGGGCAGGTTGCAGGACACCGAGGCGTGTTGAAACGCGTTGACGCGTGTCGCAGCACACTGAAGCGTGTTGGGGCACGTCGGAGCACGCCGAGGCGTGTTGAAGCGTGTAGAGGCGTGTTGCAGCACACTGAAGCGTGTTGGGGCCCGTTGGAGCACAATGAAGCGTGTTCAAGCGTGTTGAGGCGTGTCACAGCACACTGAAGCGTGTTGGGGCAGGTCGCAGGACGCCGAGGCGTGTTGAAGCGTGTCGGGGCGTGTCGCAGCACGCCGGGGCGCGTCGAAGCGTGTCGGGGGCAGAAGGCCGCCTCGCCGCGCACCGCCCCCAGCGGGCAGGCGTGTTGAAGCGTGTTGAGGCGGGCGGAAGCGCGGCGCGGGCCCTCACCCGGGCAGCACACGCGTGACGCAGCGCGCACACGCGTGGCCGAGCGCGTCGAAGCAGCAGCAGCAGCTCCGGCGGCGGCGGCAGCCCGGGGACTGGGGCGGGGGGCAGAGGCGGCGCGCCGAGGCGTGTTCAGGCGTGTCGAGGCGTGCGGAGGCGTGTTCAGGCGGGGCCGGGCAGCGGGTGGCTCACGCGGACGCAGCCCCAGTAGCCGGCGCGCAGCAGGCAGGCGCCGGCCCCGGCCACCAGCAGGGCCCAGGCGGCGTGGAGCCCCCCGAAGCGCCGGGCGGCCGCCCACGTGCCCACCTGCGGGCCCGGACGCCTGGGTCCCTCGGCTCGGACGCCTGGGCCCCTCCCCGGACGCCTGGGTCCCCTTCACCGGACGCCTGGGCCCCTCCCCGGACACCTGGGTCCCCTTCACCAGACGCCTGGGTCCCTCCCCGGACGCCTGGGTCCCCTTCCCCGGACGCCTGGGTCCCCTTCCCCGGACGCCTGGGCCCCTTCCCCGGACGCCTGGGCCCCTCCCCGGACGCCTGGGCCCCCTCCCCGGACGCCTGGGTCCCCTTCACCGGACGCCTAGGCCCCTCCCCGGACGCCTGGGCCCCTCCCCGGACGCCTGGGTCCCCTTCACCGGACGCCTGGGCCCCTTCCCCGGACACCTGGGCCCCTCCCCAGATGTCTGGATCCCCTTCACCGGACACCTGGGCCCCTTCCCCGGACGCCTGGGCCCCCTCCCCGGACGCCTGGGTCCCCTTCACCGGACGCCTGGGCCCCCTTCACCGGACGCCTGGGCCCCCTTCACCGGACACCTAGGCCTCTTCCCGGACACCTGGGCCCCTCCCCGGACGCCTGCGTCCCTCGGCTCAGACACCTGGGCCCCTCCCTGGACACCTGGGCCCCTTCCCCAGACGCATGGGCCCCTCCCCGGACACCTGGGCCCCTCCCCGGACGCCTGGGCCCCCTTCACCGGACACCTAGGCCTCTTCCCGGACACCTGGGCCCCTCCCCGGACACCTGGGCCCCTTCCCCGGACACCTGGGCCCCTTCCCGGACGCCTGGGCCCCTCCCGGACACCTGGGCCCCTCCCCGGACACCTGGGCCCCTTCCCCGGACGCCTGGGCCCCCTTCCCCGGACACCTGGGCCCCTTCCTGGACACCTGGGCCCCCTTCCCCGGACACCTGGGCCCCTCCTGGACACCTGGCCTCCTCCCCGCACGCCTGGGTCCCCTTCACCGGACTCCTGGGCCCCTTCCCGGACACCTAGGCCTCTTCCCGGACGCCTGGGCCCCTCCCCGGACGCCTGGGTCCCTTCCCCGGACGCCTGGGCCCCCTCCCCGGACGCCTGGGTCCCCTCCCCGGACGCCTGGGCCCCTTCCCCAGACGCCTGGGCCCCTCCCCCGGACACCTGGGCCCCTCCCCCGGACACCTGGGCCCCCTCCCCCGGACACCTGGGCCCCCTCCCCGGACACCTGGGTCCCCTTCACCGGACACCTGGGCCCCTCCCCGGACACCTGGGTCCCCTTCACCGGACGCCTGGGCCCCCTCCCCCGGACGCCTGGGCCCCTCCCCGGACGCCGGGGCCCCTCACTCACCGCCAGGCCGGCGCCGGCGGCCGCCATGAGCAGCCCCAGCAGGAAGCAGCAGACGCAGCGTCTCCGGGGGTAGCGGCGCCCCACGGCCGACCTGGGGGGGGGGGGGGGTCGACAAGGGACCCAGGCGTCCGGGGAGGGGACCCAGGCGTCCGGGCCCGGATCCCCCCCCCCCCTCCCTTCCCCACCTCCAACCTCCCCGTCCAGCACCCACGGGGGAGCCCAGGCGTCCGGGCTCCCCCCCCCTCCCCCCCGCCATGAAGGGACAGGGGTGCCTGGGGCCCCTCCCCCGCCGCGAGGGGCCCAGGCGTCCGGGGCACTCACACTTTGCGGCAATGGGGGCACCGGGCCAAGGTCCGCTCCGAGAACTCCGTCCACTGCGGGGGGGGAGGGGGCGTCAGGGACCCCGGCGTCCGGGTGCTGTGACCCCCTCCCCCCCCCCACCCCGCCACACACCCCCAAGGGGCCCCGGCGGCCGGGGGAGAGAGGGGCCCAGGCATCCGGGGAGGGAAGGGGCCCAGGCGTCCGGGGCGGAAGGGACCCCGGTATCCGGGAGGAGAAGGGGCCCAGGCGTCCGGGAGCAGAAGGGACCCAGGTGTCCGTGGCGAGAAGGGGCCCAGGCGTCCGGGGGGGAGAGGGGCCCAGGCATCTGGGAGGAGAAGGGGCCCAGGCGTCCGGGGGGGAGAAGGGGCCCAGGCGTCCGGGGGGGAGAAGGGGCCCAGGTCTCCGGGGAGGGGCCCAGGTGTCCAGGGAAGGGACCCAGGTGTCCGGGACAAGGACCCAGGCGTTCGGGGCAAGAAGGGGCCCAGGCGTCCGGGGCGGAAGGGGCCCCGGTGTCTGGGGCAGGACCCAGGTGTCCGGGGAGGGGCCCCGGCGTCCAGGGTGAAGGGGCCCAGGCGTCCGGGGCGAGGAAGGGGCCCAGGCGTCCGGGGCGAGAAGGGGCCCAGGCGTCCGGGGGGAGAAGGGGCCCAGGCGTCCGGGGGAGAGAGGGGCCCAGGCATCCAGGGGGGAGAAGGGGGCCCAGGCATCCAGGGGGGAGAAGGGGGCCCAGGCATCCAGGGGGGAGAAGGGGGCCCAGGCGTCCGGGGGGGAGAAGGGGGCCCAGGCGTCCGGGGCGAGGAAGGGGCCCAGGCATCCGGGGCGAGGAAGGGGCCCAGGCGTCCGGGGCGAGGAAGGGGCCCAGGCGTCCGGGGCGAGGAAGGGGCCCCGGTGTCCGGGAGGAGAAGGGGCCCAGGCGTCCGGGGAGGAGAAGGGGCCCAGGCGTCCGGGGCGAGGAAGGGGCCCAGGCGTCCGGGGCGAGGAAGGGGCCCAGGCGTCCGGGGAGGAGAAGGGGCCCAGGCGTCCGGGGCGAGGAAGGGGCCCAGGCGTCCGGGGAGGGAAGGGGCCCCGGTGTCCGGGAGGAGAAGGGGCCCAGGCGTCCGGGGAGGAGAAGGGGCCCAGGCGTCCGGGGGAGAGGGGCCCAGGCGTCCGGGGCGGAAGGGACCCCGGTGTCCGGGGGAGAGGGGCCCAGGCATCCGGGGCGGAAGGGACCCCGGTGTCCGGGGGAGAGGGGCCCAGGCGTCCGGGGCGAGGAAGGGGCCCAGGCGTCCGGGGAGGGAAGGGGCCCAGGCGTCCGGGGAGGAGAAGGGGGCCCAGGCGTCCGGGGAGGAGAAGGGGGCCCAGGCGTCCGGGGAGGAGAAGGGGGCCCAGGCGTCCGGGGAGGAGAAGGGGCCCAGGCGTCCGGGGAGGAGAAGGGGCCCAGGCGTCCGGGGCGGAAGGGGCCCCGGCGTCCGGGGAGGGAAGGGGCCCCGGCGTCCGGCTCACCAGGAAGGGGCTCCCGCAGTGGCCGCACGCCACCCGCCGCCCCCCGGGCTGCGGTTCGGGGCTGGGGGCTCCCGCCTGCACCGGGCCCAGGTTGATGATGCGTTTGCTGGCGGAGGAACACAAACTGGTTAAACTGGGAGGACTGGGAGGACTGGGAGAGGCCGCTGGGAGCGGCCGGGGCAGCCCTGGCCCCTCCCAGTGCCTCCCAGTATGGCCCAGTGTCCTCCCGATCCCTCCCAGTACCCCCCGGTGTCTTCCCAGTATATCCCCGTGCCTCCCAGTATGGCCCAGTGCCCCCCGGGGTCCTCCCAGTATGTCCCAGAAGCTCCCAGTATAGTCCAGTGCCCCCAGCAGCCCCCAAGAGCCCTCCTAGTCCCTCCCCAGTACCTCCCAGTATGGCCCAGTGTCCTCCCACTGCCCTCCAGTGTTCTCCCAGTATATCCCAGTGCCTCCCAGTATGGCCTGCTTTCCCCCAAGAGCCCCCCAGAGCCCTTCCAGTCCTTCCCAGTATCCTCCCAGTTCGCCCCAGGGCCTCCCAATATGGCCCAGTGTCCTCCCACTCCCTCCTAGTGCTCCCCCCCGACCTCCCAGTATATCCCAGTGACTCCCAGTATGACCTGTTTCCCCCCAAGGGCCCCCCAGGACCCTTCCAATCCCTCCCAGTATATCCCAGTGCCTCCCAACATGGCCCAGTGCCACCCAGAACCCTCTCAATCTTCCCCCAGTGTCGTTCCAGTATATCCCAGTGCCTCCCAGTATAGCCCAGTCCCTCCCACAGCCCCCCAGGACCCCCCGCCGCCCCACCCCCGCCCCCCAGGCCCTCCCAGTCTGACCAGTAAGGCCGGGGGCAGGCGATGCGCTGGGACGACGCTTTGCAGACCAGGAGGCAGTTGCAGGGGCAGCGGACGTACTTCTTGCCGCCGGGCGCCGTGCGGATGGGCTGCGGGCGGGCCGGACGCCTGGGCCCCCTGCCCGGACGCCTGGGCCCCTCCCCGGACGCCTGGGCCCCCTGCCCGGACGCCTGGGCCCCTCCCCGGACGCCTGGGCCCCCTGCCCGGACGCCTGGGCCCCTCCCCGGACACCTGGGCCCCCTGCCCGGACGCCTGGGCCCCTTCCCGGACACCTGGGCCCCCTGCCCGGACACCTGGGCCCCCTGCCCGGACGCCTGGGCCCCTTCCCGGACACCTGGGCCCCCTGCCCGGACGCCTGGGCCCCTGCCCGGACGCCTGGGCCCCCTGCCCAGACGCCTGGGCCCCTTCCCGGACACCTGGGCCCCCTGCCCGGACACCTGGGCCCCCTGCCCGGACGCCTGGGCCCCCTGCCCGGACGCCTGGGCCCCTTCCCGGACACCTGGGCCCCCTGCCCGGACACCTGGGCCCCCTGCCCGGACGCCTGGGCCCCTCCCCGGACACCTGGGCCCCCTGCCCGGACGCCTAGGCCCCCTGCCCGGACGCCTGGGCCCCTGCCCAGACGCCTGGGCCCCTTCCCCGGACGCCTGGGCCCCTCCCTGGACACCTGGGTCCCTCCCCGGACACCTGGGTCCCTTTCCCCGGACACCTGGGCCCCTCCCTGGACACCTGGGTCCCTTCCCCGGACGCCTGGGCCCCTCCCCGGACACCTGGGCCCCTTCCCCGCACACCTGGGCCCCTTCCCCGGACGCCTGGGCCCCCTCCCCGGACGACTGGGCCCCTCCCCGGACGCCTGGGCCCCTCCCTGGACACCTGGGCCCCTTCCCCGCACACCTGGGCCCCTTCCCCGGATGCCTGGGCCCCTTCCCCCGGACGCCTGGGCCCCTTCCCCGGACGCCTGGGTCCCTTCCTCGGACGCCTGGGCCCCTTCCCCGGACACCTCGGTCCCTCCCCGGACACCTGGGCCCCTTCCCCGGACACCTGGGCCCCTGCCCCGGACGCCTGGGCCCCTCCCCAGGACGCCTGGGCCCCCTCCCCGGACGCCTGGGCCCCTCCCCGGACGCCTGGGCCCCTTTCCCCGGACGCCTGGGCCCCTCCCCAGGACGCCTGGGCCCCTCCCCGGACGCCTGGGTCCCTCTCCCGGACGCCTGGGCCCCTCCCCCGGACGCCTGGGCCCCTTCCCGGACGCCTGGGCCCCTTCCCCGGACGCCTGGGCCCCTCCCCCGGACGCCTGGGCCCCTCCCCGGACACCTGGGCCCCCTTCCCCGGACGCCTGGGTCCCTTCCCCGGACGCCTGGGCCCCTTCCCGGACACCTGGGCCCCTTCCCCGGACACCTGGGCCCCTCCCCGGACGCCTGGGCCCCTTCCCCGGACGCCGGGGCCCCTCCCCGGACGCCTGGGCCCCCCCGGCCGCGGGGCTCACGGTGGCCTCGTTGCACACGTGACACTTCACCACGTGCTGGTGCGTTTTGCCCTCGACGCTGATGCGGCTCTGACACACGCGGCACGTGACCGCCGGCCCCGCCCCCCCTTCGGGGCTGCCCAATGGCGAGTAAGGGGGCGGGGCCTCCGCCCCTGGCCCCGCCCCCGGCGAGGCCCCGCCTGCGGGAGACGCCCGGTAAAGGGGAGTGGCGTTAGCCCCGCCCCCTCCCCAAGCCCCGCCCCACTCCTCTAAGCCCCGCCCACCACGGCGCACCGCCCCACCTAGGAAGGCCCCGCCCACGTCAAGCCCCGCCCCCAGACCGCGGCGCCCTCTCAGGCCCCGCCCCTCCCAAAGCCCCGCCCCCTCCCCGTAGCCCCGCCCCCTCCTCACCGGGGGGGGTCGCGGGTGCCGCCGCCGCCGCCGCCGGCCCCGGTTCGGGCTCGGCCGGCAGCAGCGGGGAGCGTTCGCCGTCCGCCATGGCCGCCCGTGCCGGCCGCCGTAGCGCCGCCCCCACGTGACGCCGGCGCCGCGCCGCGATTGGGCCCGGCCGGCCGCGCCGCCGCTCACGTGACCCCTCCCCCTCCCTCCGCGGCGCTCCCTCGCCACCACGTGACGCCGCGTCGCTAGGCGACCGCCCCGCCCCAGCGCTCCGCCGCGCTCGCCCGACGCCCTCCCCGCGCTTCTCATTGGCCCGCCGGCCCGCCCGCGCCACGTGACGCCGCGTTGCTAGGCGACCGCCTCCCCTAGGGCTCCGCCCCGCTCGCCCGACGCCCTCCCCGCGCTTCTCATTGGCCCGCCGCCCCGCCCGCACCACGTGACGCCGCGTCGCTAGGCGACCGCCCCGCCCATGCGCTCCGCCCCGCTCGCCCGACGCCCTCCCCGCGCTTCTCATTGGCCCGCCGCCCCGCCCGCGCCACGTGACGCAGCGTTGCTAGGCGACCGCCCCCCGCTCACCCACAGCGCGCCGCCGGCGGTCACGTGCGCCTCTCCGCCGCCTCCCATTGGCTCCGGGCGGTCGGGAGCGGAGCGGCGCCTTCACCCCCCTCCCCTCACCCAACTCCCCTTCCTTCCGCCCCGCCCACCCGCCGCCGCTGACCAATGGCGGCCGCCGCTGCCCGCCGTCGCCCGGGGCGACGCGGCGGCGGTGCCGGCGGACGGCGCCGCTGATTGGCTCTCCCGGCCGTGACGTCGGCGCGGGTGAGGGGGGGGCGGTTTTAGGCGGGCAGCGGCGACCGGCCCGCTCATAACTGACCGGCGACTATGGACGGCAGGTGCGCGGTGCGCATGCGCGGTGGGGGGGGGCCGGACACCTGGGTCCCTCCCCGGACACCTGGGCCCCTCACCCGGGACGCCTGGGCCCCTTTCCCGGACACCTGGGCCCCTTCCCCTGGACACCTGGGCCCCTCCCCGGACGCCTGGGCCCCTCCCCGGACGCCTGGGCCCCTCCCGGGACGCCTGGGCCCCTCCCCGGACTCCTGGGCCCCTTCCCCGGACACCTGGGCCCCTTCCCCGGACGCCTGGGCCCTTCCCCGGACACCTGGGCCCCTTCCCCGGACACCTGAGTCCCTCCCCGGACGCCTGGGCCCATCACCCGGACGCCTGGGCCCCTTCCCCGGACGCCTGGGCCCCTCACCCGGACACCTGGGCCCGTTGCCCACTTCCGGGTTGCCCCTTTCCCTCGTTCCCCCCCCCCGTCCCCCGCCGGCCCGAACCAGCCAATCAGGAGGCGGCGCGGCGCTCACACCCCCCGCCGGGCCGGCCAATCAGAGTGCGGCTCTCCTGACACGCCTTCCCTCCCCCATCCACCCTAGGGGCCCAGGCGTCCGGGCCCTGCCCTACGCGTGGGCGGAAGGGGTCACGTGGGTCCCACGTCATGCCGCAGTCACGCTGTGGGTCCCGGGGCCACCCGTGGGTCCGGTCGTGGGTGTTGGGGCCGTCTGTGGGGCGCCGCGTGGGTCCCACCGTGGGTCCCGGTCCATCCGTGGGTCCGGTCGTGGGTCCTGGACCATCTGTGGGTCCTGTTATGGGTGCTGGGGTTGGTGATGGGTCTCACCATGGTTCCTGGTCCATCCGTGGGTCCGGTCGTGGGTCCTGGACCATCTGTGGGTCCTGTTATGGGTGCTGGGGTTGGTGATGGGTCTCACCATGGTTCCTGGTCCATCCGTGGGTCCGGTCGTAGGTCCTGGACCATCTGTGGGTCCTGTTATGGGTGCTGGGGTTGGTGATGGGTCTCACCATGGTTCCTGGTCCATCCGTGGGTCCGGTCGTAGGTCCTGGACCATCTGTGGGTCCTGTTATGGGTGCTGGGGTTGGTCATGGGTCTCACCATGGCTCCTGGGCCATCCGTGGGTGCTGTTATGGGTGCTGGGGTTGGTGATGGGTCTCGCTCTGGGTCCTGGTCCATCCATGGGTCCTGTTATGGGTGCTGGGGTTGGTCAAGGGTCCCACCATGGCTCCTGGTCCATCCGTGGGTGCTGTTATGGGTGCTGGGGTTGGTCATGGGTCACGCTCTGGCTCCTGGCTGCATGCCCAAGTCATGCCATGGGTCCTGGGTTACATCATGGGTCTCCCCATAGGTGTTAGGTGCATCCATGGGTCACGTTCTGGGTTGTGGGTGCATCCATGGGTGCTGTTATGGGTGCTGGGGTTGATTATGGGTCTCACCATGGGTCCCGGTCTGTCCATGGGTCCTGTCATGGGTGCTGGGGTTGGTCATGGGTCTCGCTCTGGGTCCTGACTCCATGCCCAAGTCACACCGTGGGTCCTGGGTCACGCTATGAGTCTCACCATAGGTGTTAGGTGCATCCATGGGTCACGGTCTGGGTTGTGGGTGCATCTGTGGGTTATATTACGGGTGCTGGGGTTGGTTATGGGTCTCACCATGGTTCCTGGTCCATCCGTGGGTCCCACCATGGTTCTTGATCCGTCTATGGGTGCTGTTATGGGTGCTGGGGTTGGTCAAGGGTCCCACCATGGCTCCTGGTCCATCCGTGGGTTCTGTTATGGGTGCTGGGGTTGGTCGTGGGTCCCACTATGGGTCCTGGTCTATCCATGGGTGCAGTTATGGGTGCTGGGGTTGGTCATGGGTCTCACTCTAGGTCTTGACTCCATGCCCAAGTCATGCCATGGGTCCTGGGTCATACCATGGGTCTCACCACAGGTCTTGCATCCATCCATGGGTCGTGTTATGGGTGCTGGGGTTGGCCATGGGTCGCACGCTGGGTCCCGGGTCCATGCCCAAGTCACGCCATGGGTCTCACGATAGGACTTAGGTTCATCCATGGGTCACTCCATAGGTCCTGGGCCCATTCCTGAGTCCTGCCAGGGGTTCTGGGACCAACTATGGGTCACACTATGGGTCCCAGGTCCATTCACGGGTCCCGCGATGGGTCCTGGGTCCATCCCTGAGTCCCACCATGCGTCCCAGGTCTATCCATGGGTCATATTAGGGAGGCTGGGTCCATCCTTGAGTCCCACCATAGGTCTTGGGCCCATCCGTGGGTCCAACCATGGGTTCTGGGACCATCCCTGGGTCGTGCTATGGGTCCTGGGTCCATCCCTGAGTCCCACCATAGGTCCTAGGTCCATCCCTGAGCTGTGCTATGGGTCTCGGGGTGATCATGGAAGCCACCGTAGGTTCTGAATCCATCTATGGGTTGCGGGTCGCACCACAGGTCATGCTATGGGTCCTGGCCTCACCCATGGGTCACGCCATGGATCCTGGGTTATGCTATGGGTCAGATAGTGGGTCATGGGTCCATCCATGAGTCCTGCCGTGGGTGGGTGCTAGGTCCATCAGTGAGTCCCACCATAGGTCCTGACACCATCCCTGGGTCCCACCATGAACTTCAGGTCCATCCGTGGGTCACGCTATGGGTCTTGAGCCCAACTCTGGGGCGCAGCATGATTAGTAGCTCATAAAGTAGGTCCATCAAGGGGTGCTGGGTCCATCCCTGGGTCCCACCACGAGCTTCAGGTCCATGCCTGGGTCACGCTATGGGTGCTGGGTCCCTGTATGGGTCACAACATGCTTAGTAGATGACAATGTAGGTTGTGTTATGGGTCTTGGGTCCATCTCTGGGTCACAACATGATTAGTTAGATCATGACATAGATCATGTTATGGGTGCTGGGTCCATCCCTGGGTCCCACCATGAGCTTCAGGTCCATGCCTGGGTCACGTTATGGCTCTTGGGTCCATCCCTGGGTCCCACCATGAGCTTCAGGTCCATCTGTGGGTCACGCTATGGGTCTTGGGTCCATCTCTGGGGCACAGCGTGATTAGTAGCTCATAAAGTAGGTCCATCAAGGGGTGCTGGGTCCATCCCTGGGTCCCACCATGAGCTTCAGGTCCATCCGTGGGTCATGCTATGGGTCTTGGGTCCATCTCTGGGTCGCAGCATGCTTAGTAGATGACAGTGTAGGTCGTGTTATGGGTGCTGGGTCCATCCCTGGGTCCCACCACGAGCTTCATGTCCATCCGTGGGTCATGCTATGGGTGCTGGGTCCCTGTATGGGTCGCAACATGCTTAGTAGATGACAGTGTAGGTCGTGTTATGGGTGCTGGGTCCATCCCTGGGTCGCTGTATGGGTGCTGGGTCCATGCTTGGACCATGCTATGGGTCTTGGGTCCATCTCTGGGGCGCAACATGATTAGTTAGATCATGACATAGATCATGTTATGGGTCTTGGGTCCATCCCTGGGTCCCACCATGAGTTTCAGGTCCATGCCTGGGTCACGTTATGGGTCTTGGGTCCATGCCTGGGTCCCACCACGAGCTTCAGGTCCATCCGTGGGTCATGCTATGGGTGCTGGGTCCCTGTATGGGTCGCAACATGCTTAGTAGATGACAGTGTAGGTCGTGTTATGGGTGCTGGGTCCATCCCTGGGTCGCTGTATGGGTGCTGGGTCCATACTTGGACCATGCTATGGGTCTTGGGTCCAACTCTGGGTCACAACATGCTTAGTAGATGACAATGTAGGTCGTTTTATGGGTCTTGGGTCCATCCATGAGTCCCTGTATGGGTGCTGGGTCCACCCCTGGGTCACGCTATGGGTCTTGGGTCCATCCCTGGGTCCCACCATGAGCTTCAGGTCCATGCCTGGGTCACGCTATGGGTGCTGGGTCCCTGTATGGGTCACAACATGCTTAGTAGATCACAACATAGGTCGTGTTATGGGTGCTGGGTCCATCCATGGGTCCCACCATGAGCTTAAGGTCCATGCCTGGGTCACGCTATGGGTGCTAGGTCCCTGTATGGGTCGCAACATGCTTAGTAGATGACAGTGTAGGTCGTGTTATGGGTGCTGGGTCAATCCCTGGGTCGCTGTATGGGTGCTGGGTCCATGCTTGGACCATGCTATGGGTCTTGGGTCCATCTCTGGGGCGCAACATGATTAGTTAGATCATGACATAGATCATGTTATGGGTGCTGGGTCCATCCCTGGGTCCCACCACGAGCTTCAGGTCCATGCCTGGGTCACGCTATGGGTGCTGGGTCCCCGTATGGGTCGCAACATGCTTAGTAGATGACAATGTAGGTCGTGTTATGGGTGCTGGGTCCATCCCTGGGTCCCTGTATGGGTGCTGGGTCCATGTATGGGTGCTGGGTCCATGCTTGGACCATGCTATGGGTCTTGGGTCCATCTCTGGGGCGCAACATGATTAGTTAGATCACAACATAGGTTGTGTTATGGGTGCTGGGTCCATCCCTGGGTCCCACCACGAGCTTCAGGTCCATGCCTGGGTCACGCTATGGGTGCTGGGTCCATCCCTGGGTCCCACCACGAGCTTCAGGTCCATCCGTGGGTCATGCTATGGGTCTTGGGTCCATCTCTGGGGCACAGCATGATTAGTAGCTCATAAGGTAGGTCCATCAAGGGGTGCTGGGTCCATCCCTGGGTCCCACCACGAGCTTCAGGTCCATGCCTGGGTCACGCTATGGGTGCTGGGTCCCTGTATGGGTCACAACATGCTTAGTAGATGACAATGTAGGTTGTGTTATGGGTCTTGGGTCCATCTCTGGGTCACAACATGATTAGTTAGATCATGACATAGATCATGTTATGGGTGCTGGGTCCATCCCTGGGTCCCACCATGAGCTTCAGGTCCATCCGTGGGTCACATTATGGGTCTTGGGTCCATCCCTGGGTCCCACCACGAGCTTCAGGTCCATGCCTGGGTCACGCTATGGGTGCTGGGTCCCTGTATGGGTCACAATGTGATTAGTAGATTATAATGTAGGTCGTGTTATGGGTGCTGGGTCCATCCCTGGGTCCCACCACGAGCTTCAGGTCCATCCGTGGGTCACACTATGGGTCTTGGGTCCATCTCTGGGGCACGGCGTGATTAGTAGCTCATAAAGTAGGTCCATCAAGGGGTGCTGGGTCCATCCCTGGGTCCCACCACGAGCTTCAGGTCCATCCGTGGGTCACGCTATGGGTGCTGGGTCCCTGTATGGATCATGACATAGATCATGTTATGGGTGCTGGGTCCATCCCTGGGTCCCACTACAAGCTTCAGGTCCATGCCTGGGTCATGCTATGGGTGCTGGGTCCCTGTATGGGTCGCAACATGCTTAGTAGATGACAGTGTAGGTTGTGTTATGGGTGCTGGGTCCATCCCTGGGTCCCTGTATGGGTGCTGGGTCCATACTTGGACCATGCTATGGGTCTTGGGTCCATCTCTGGGTCGCAGCATGCTTAGTAGATGACAATGTAGGTTGTGTTATGGGTCTTGGGTCCTTCTCTGGGTCACAACATGATTAGTTAGATCATGACATAGATCATGTTATGGGTGCTGGGTCCATCCCTGGGTCCCACCACGAGCTTCAGGTCCATCCCTGGGTCACGTTATGGGTCTTGGGTCCATCCCTGGGTCCCACCATGAGCTTCAGGTCCATCCCTGGGTCACGTTATGGGTCTTGGGTCCATCTCTGGGGCACAGCGTGATTAGTAGCTCATAAAGTAGGTCCATCAAGGGGTGCTGGGTCCATCCCTGGGTCCCACCATGAGCTTCAGGTCCATCCGTGGGTCATGCTATGGGTCTTGGGTCCATCTCTGGGTCGCAGCATGCTTAGTAGATGACAGTGTAGGTCGTGTTATGGGTGCTGGGTCCATCCCTGGGTCCCTGTATGGGTGCTGGGTCCATGTATGGGTGCTGGGTCCATGCTTGGACCATGCTATGGGTCTTGGGTCCATCTCTGGGGCGCAACATGATTAGTTAGATCATGACATAGATCATGTTATGGGTGCTGGCTCCATCCCTGGGTCCCACCACGAGCTTCAGGTCCATCCGTGGGTCATGCTATGGGTCTTGGGTCCATCTCTGGGGCACAGCATGATTAGTAGCTCATAAAGTAGGTCCATCAAGGGGTGCTGGGTCCATCCCTGGGTCCCACCACGAGCTTCAGGTCCATGCCTGGGTCACGCTATGGGTGCTGGGTCCCTGTATGGGTCACAACATGCTTAGTAGATGACAATGTAGGTTGTGTTATGGGTCTTGGGTCCATCTCTGGGTCACAACATGATTAGTTAGATCATGACATAGATCATGTTATGGGTGCTGGGTCCATCCCTGGGTCACGTTATGGGTCTTGGGTCCATCCCTGGGTCCCACCATGAGCTTCAGGTCCATCTGTGGGTCACGCTATGGGTCTTGGGTCCATCCCTGGGTCCCACCACGAGCTTCAGGTCCATGCCTGGGTCACGCTATGGGTGCTGGGTCCCTGTATGGGTCACAATGTGATTAGTAGATTATAATGTAGGTCGTGTTATGGGTGCTGGGCCCATCCCTGGGTCCCACCACGAGCTTCAGGTCCATCCGTGGGTCACACTATGGGTCTTGGGTCCATCTCTGGGGCACGGCGTGATTAGTAGCTCATAAAGTAGGTCCATCAAGGGGTGCTGGGTCCATCCCTGGGTCCCACCACGAGCTTCAGGTCCATCCGTGGGTCACGCTATGGGTGCTGGGTCCCTGTATGGATCATGACATAGATCATGTTATGGGTGCTGGGTCCATCCCTGGGTCCCACTACAAGCTTCAGGTCCATGCCTGGGTCATGCTATGGGTGCTGGGTCCCTGTATGGGTCGCAACATGCTTAGTAGATGACAGTGTAGGTTGTGTTATGGGTGCTGGGTCCATCCCTGGGTCGCTGTATGGGTGCTGGGTCCATACTTGGACCATGCTATGGGTCTTGGGTCCAACTCTGGGTCACAACATGCTTAGTAGATGACAATGTAGGTCGTTTTATGGGTCTTGGGTCCATCCATGAGTCCCTGTATGGGTGCTGGGTCCACCCCTGGGTCACGCTATGGGTCTTGGGTCCATCCCTGGGTCCCACCATGAGCTTCAGGTCCATGCCTGGGTCACGCTATGGGTGCTGGGTCCCTGTATGGGTCACAACATGCTTAGTAGATCACAACATAGGTCGTGTTATGGGTGCTGGGTCCATCCATGGGTCCCACCATGAGCTTAAGGTCCATGCCTGGGTCACGCTATGGGTGCTAGGTCCCTGTATGGGTCGCAACATGCTTAGTAGATGACAGTGTAGGTCGTGTTATGGGTGCTGGGTCAATCCCTGGGTCGCTGTATGGGTGCTGGGTCCATGCTTGGACCATGCTATGGGTCTTGGGTCCATCTCTGGGGCGCAACATGATTAGTTAGATCATGACATAGATCATGTTATGGGTGCTGGGTCCATCCCTGGGTCCCACCACGAGCTTCAGGTCCATCCGTGGGTCATGCTATGGGTCTTGGGTCCATCTCTGGGTCGCAGCATGCTTAGTAGATGACAGTGTAGGTCGTGTTATGGGTGCTGGGTCCATCCCTGGGTCCCTGTATGGGTGCTGGGTCCATGTATGGGTGCTGGGTCCATGCTTGGACCATGCTATGGGTCTTGGGTCCATCTCTGGGGCGCAACATGATTAGTTAGATCACAACATAGGTTGTGTTATGGGTGCTGGGTCCATCCCTGGGTCCCACCACGAGCTTCAGGTCCATGCCTGGGTCACGCTATGGGTGCTGGGTCCATCCCTGGGTCCCACCACGAGCTTCAGGTCCATCCGTGGGTCATGCTATGGGTCTTGGGTCCATCTCTGGGGCACAGCATGATTAGTAGCTCATAAGGTAGGTCCATCAAGGGGTGCTGGGTCCATCCCTGGGTCCCACCACGAGCTTCAGGTCCATGCCTGGGTCACGCTATGGGTGCTGGGTCCCTGTATGGGTCACAACATGCTTAGTAGATGACAATGTAGGTTGTGTTATGGGTCTTGGGTCCATCTCTGGGTCACAACATGATTAGTTAGATCATGACATAGATCATGTTATGGGTGCTGGGTCCATCCCTGGGTCCCACCATGAGCTTCAGGTCCATCCGTGGGTCACATTATGGGTCTTGGGTCCATCCCTGGGTCCCACCACGAGCTTCAGGTCCATGCCTGGGTCACGCTATGGGTGCTGGGTCCCTGTATGGGTCACAATGTGATTAGTAGATTATAATGTAGGTCGTGTTATGGGTGCTGGGTCCATCCCTGGGTCCCACCACGAGCTTCAGGTCCATCCGTGGGTCACACTATGGGTCTTGGGTCCATCTCTGGGGCACGGCGTGATTAGTAGCTCATAAAGTAGGTCCATCAAGGGGTGCTGGGTCCATCCCTGGGTCCCACCACGAGCTTCAGGTCCATCCGTGGGTCACGCTATGGGTGCTGGGTCCCTGTATGGATCATGACATAGATCATGTTATGGGTGCTGGGTCCATCCCTGGGTCCCACTACAAGCTTCAGGTCCATGCCTGGGTCATGCTATGGGTGCTGGGTCCCTGTATGGGTCGCAACATGCTTAGTAGATGACAGTGTAGGTTGTGTTATGGGTGCTGGGTCCATCCCTGGGTCCCTGTATGGGTGCTGGGTCCATACTTGGACCATGCTATGGGTCTTGGGTCCATCTCTGGGTCGCAGCATGCTTAGTAGATGACAATGTAGGTTGTGTTATGGGTCTTGGGTCCTTCTCTGGGTCACAACATGATTAGTTAGATCATGACATAGATCATGTTATGGGTGCTGGGTCCATCCCTGGGTCCCACCACGAGCTTCAGGTCCATCCCTGGGTCACGTTATGGGTCTTGGGTCCATCCCTGGGTCCCACCATGAGCTTCAGGTCCATCCCTGGGTCACGTTATGGGTCTTGGGTCCATCTCTGGGGCACAGCGTGATTAGTAGCTCATAAAGTAGGTCCATCAAGGGGTGCTGGGTCCATCCCTGGGTCCCACCATGAGCTTCAGGTCCATCCGTGGGTCATGCTATGGGTCTTGGGTCCATCTCTGGGTCGCAGCATGCTTAGTAGATGACAGTGTAGGTCGTGTTATGGGTGCTGGGTCCATCCCTGGGTCCCTGTATGGGTGCTGGGTCCATGTATGGGTGCTGGGTCCATGCTTGGACCATGCTATGGGTCTTGGGTCCATCTCTGGGGCGCAACATGATTAGTTAGATCATGACATAGATCATGTTATGGGTGCTGGCTCCATCCCTGGGTCCCACCACGAGCTTCAGGTCCATCCGTGGGTCATGCTATGGGTCTTGGGTCCATCTCTGGGGCACAGCATGATTAGTAGCTCATAAAGTAGGTCCATCAAGGGGTGCTGGGTCCATCCCTGGGTCCCACCACGAGCTTCAGGTCCATGCCTGGGTCACGCTATGGGTGCTGGGTCCCTGTATGGGTCACAACATGCTTAGTAGATGACAATGTAGGTTGTGTTATGGGTCTTGGGTCCATCTCTGGGTCACAACATGATTAGTTAGATCATGACATAGATCATGTTATGGGTGCTGGGTCCATCCCTGGGTCACGTTATGGGTCTTGGGTCCATCCCTGGGTCCCACCATGAGCTTCAGGTCCATCTGTGGGTCACGCTATGGGTCTTGGGTCCATCCCTGGGTCCCACCACGAGCTTCAGGTCCATGCCTGGGTCACGCTATGGGTGCTGGGTCCCTGTATGGGTCACAATGTGATTAGTAGATTATAATGTAGGTCGTGTTATGGGTGCTGGGCCCATCCCTGGGTCCCACCACGAGCTTCAGGTCCATCCGTGGGTCACACTATGGGTCTTGGGTCCATCTCTGGGGCACGGCGTGATTAGTAGCTCATAAAGTAGGTCCATCAAGGGGTGCTGGGTCCATCCCTGGGTCCCACCACGAGCTTCAGGTCCATCCGTGGGTCACGCTATGGGTGCTGGGTCCCTGTATGGATCATGACATAGATCATGTTATGGGTGCTGGGTCCATCCCTGGGTCCCACTACAAGCTTCAGGTCCATGCCTGGGTCATGCTATGGGTGCTGGGTCCCTGTATGGGTCGCAACATGCTTAGTAGATGACAGTGTAGGTTGTGTTATGGGTGCTGGGTCCATCCCTGGGTCCCTGTATGGGTGCTGGGTCCATACTTGGACCATGCTATGGGTCTTGGGTCCATCTCTGGGTCGCAGCATGCTTAGTAGATGACAATGTAGGTTGTGTTATGGGTCTTGGGTCCGTCTCTGGGTCACAACATGATTAGTTAGATCATGACATAGATCATGTTATGGGTGCTGGGTCCATCCCTGGGTCCCACCATGAGCTTCAGGTCCATCCCTGGGTCACGTTATGGGTCTTGGGTCCATCCCTGGGTCCCACCATGAGCTTGAGGTCCATGCCTGGGTCACGCTATGGGTCTTGGGTCCATCTCTGGGGCACAGCGTGATTAGTAGCTCATAAAGTAGGTCCATCAAGGGGTGCTGGGTCCATCCCTGGGTCCCACCATGAGCTTCAGGTCCATCCGTGGGTCATGCTATGGGTCTTGGGTCCATCTCTGGGTCGCAGCATGCTTAGTAGATGACAGTGTAGGTCGTGTTATGGGTGCTGGGTCCATGCCTGGGTCCCACCACGAGCTTCAGGTCCATCTGTGGGTCACGCTATGGGTCTTGGGTCCATCTCTGGGGCACAGCGTGATTAGTAGATCATAAAGTAGGTCCATCAAGGGGTGCTGGGTCCATCCCTGAGTCCCACCACGAGCTTCAGGTCCATGCCTGGGTCACGCTATGGGTGCTGGGTCCCTGTATGGGTCGCAACATGCTTAGTAGATGACAGTGTAGGTCGTGTTATGGGTGCTGGGTCCATCCCTGGGTCCCTGTATGGGTGCTGGGTCCATGCTTGGACCATGCTATGGGTCTTGGGTCCATCTCTGGGTCACAACATGATTAGTTAGATCATGACATAGATCATGTTATGGGTGCTGGGTCCATCCCTGGGTCCCACCACGAGCTTCAGGTCCACCCCTGGGTCACGCTATGGGTTTTGGATCCATCCCTGGGTCCCACTACGAGCTTCAGGTCCATCCGTGGGTCACGCTATGGGTCTTGGGTCCATCTCTGGGGCGCAGCGTGATTAGTAGCTCATAAAGTAGGTCCATCAAGGGGTGCTGGGTCCATCCCTGGGTCCCACCACGAGCTTCAGGTCCATGCCTGGGTCACGCTATGGGTCTTGGGTCCAGCCGTGGCTCCAAGCGTGGCTTCTGCCTCGCGCCGGGGGTCCCGCCCCGGGGTCCCGCCCCCTCCCCGCTCCTCCCACGTCCTCCCACGGCCCGTCCCACCACCTCCCCTCCCCTTGCCCGGCCCCGCGCCCCCCCGCCCCCGGCCCCGCCACGTCCCTATGACCTCCCAGACTCCAAAACACGTGTCGGACGGGTCCCGCGTGTCTTCCTCTCGGGGGCGCCGGCGTTGGCAGCTACGAGGCCTGCGCGGCGGCGGCAGCCTGGGTGATGGCCCGGGCCGGGGGGCCGCCCCCCCGCCTGGCCGTGGTCTGCGGCTCCGGCCTGGGCGAATTGGCCGAGGCGTTGAGCGAACCGCAGGCCTTCGACTACGCCGACCTGCCCCACTTCCCCCGCAGCACCGGTGAGTCCCGGGGTGGGGGACTGGGAGGGACTGGGGGCAACTGGGAGGGTTTAGGGGGCGGATTCGAGGAGGTCTGGGGGGGGTCTGGGGGCAACTGGGGGGGTTCTGGGGGTCCTGGAGGGTAATGGGGGGGTCTGAGGGCCAACTGGGGGGGAACTGGGGGGTCCCGGGGGCAACTGGGAGGTGTTGGGGGGCCTTGGGGGGAACTGGGGGATCTGAGAGGCGACTGGGGAGAACTGGGGGGGAACTGGGGGGTCTGGGGGGCAACTGGGGCAACAGGGAGGCAACTGGGGAGTCTTTGGGGGGTCCTGGGGGGCAACTGGGGGTGACTGGGAGGGTCTTGGGGGGGGGAACTGGGAGTAACTGGGGGGTGTGGGGGGC
Organism: Struthio camelus; assembly: GCF_040807025.1. Classification (NCBI taxonomy): domain Eukaryota; kingdom Metazoa; phylum Chordata; class Aves; order Struthioniformes; family Struthionidae; genus Struthio; species Struthio camelus. Next base: position 875,918 of record NC_090970.1, read on the forward strand.
AACTGGGGGGACGGGGGGAACTGGGGGGGACTGGAAGGTCTGGAGGGAACTGGGGGGGTCTGGGGAGAACTGGGGGGTCTGGGGGGAACTGGGGAGGACTGGGGGGGTTTGAGGGGAACTGGGGGGGAACTGGGGCTCTGGGGGGCTCTGGGGGGCTCTGGGGAGGACTGGGGGGGTCCTGGGGGGCTCTGGGGAGTCCTGGGGGGGTCCTGGGGGGCTCTGGGAGGACTGAGGGCTCTGGGGGGGTCCTGGGGGGCTCTGGGAGGTCCTGGGGGGGGTCCTGGGGGGCTCTGGGGGGTCCTGGGGGGGGTCCTGGGGGGCTCTGGGAGGACTGAGGGGTCCTGGGGGACTCTGGGGGGGGTCTGGGGAGGAACTGGGAGGTCCTGGGGGGGCTCTGGGGGGTTCTGGGGGGCTCTGGGGGGTCGTGGGGGGCTCTGGGAGGACTGGAGGGTCCTGGGGGCTCTGGGAGGGTCTGGGGGGCTCTGGGGGGTCGTGGGGGGCTCTGGGGGGTCCTGGGGGGCTCTGGGAGGACTGGAGGGTCCTGGGGGCTCTGGGGGGCTCTGGGGGGCTCTGGGGGGTCGTGGGGGGCTCTGGGGGGTCCTGGGGGGCTCTGGGAGGACTGGAGGGTCCTGGGGGCTCTGGGGGGGCTCTGGGGGGGCTCTGGGGGGTCCTGGGGGGCTCTGGGGGGTCCTGGGGGGGTCCTGGGGGGTCCTGGGGGGCTCTGGGGGGTCCTGGGGGGCTCTGGGAGGACTGGGGGGGTCCTGGGGGGCTCTGGGAGGTCCTGGGGGGCTCTGGGAGGTCCTGGGGGGTCCTGGGGGGCTCTGGGAGGACTGGGGGGGTCCTGGGGGGCTCTGGGAGGTCCTGGGGGGCTCTGGGAGGACTGGGGGGGTCCTGGGGGGCTCTGGGAGGTCCTGGGGGGCTCTGGGAGGACTGGGGGGGTCCTGGGGGGCTCTAGGGGGCTCTGGGGGGCTCTAGGGGGCTCTGGGGGGGCTCTGGGGGTCCTGGGGGGTCCTGGGGGGCTCTGGGAGTCCTGGGGGGCTCTGGGGGGGCTCTGGGGGGGCTCTGGGGGGGTCCTGGGGGTCCTGGGGGGCTCTGGGAGGCTCTGGGAGGTCCTGGGGGGGTCTGGGGGGGTCTGGGAGGCTCTGGGAGGTCCTGGGGGGGTCCTGGGGGGGTCTGGGAGGTCCTGGGGGGGTCCTGGGGGGGTCTGGGAGGCTCTGGGAGGTCCTGGGGGGGTCCTGGGGGGTCCTGGGGGGCTCTGGGAGGACTGGGGGGGTCCTGGGGGCTCTGGGGGGCTCTGGGGGGCTCTGGGGGGGTCCTGGGGGGGTCTGGGGAGGACTGGGGGTGTGTGGGAGCTCTTGGGGGGTCCTGGGGGGGTCCTGGAGGGGTCTGGGGGGCTCTGGGGGCTCTGGGGGGTCTGGGGGCTCTGGGGGGGTCCTGGGGGGCTCTGGGGGGTCTGGGGGGTCTGCCCCCCCCGGCGCTGACGGTGACGGGGGGTGGGGGGGGCAGTGGCGGGCCACGCCGGGCGCCTGGTGCTGGGCTGGCTGGGGGGGCGGCGCTGCGCCCTGCTGCAGGGGCGCTTCCACCTCTACGAGGGCTACAGCCCGGCCCAGGTGCGCCCGGACGCCGGGGCCCCCGCCCCCCCCACCCCCCCAGCCCTGCGCGCGCCCCACCCGGACGCCGGGGCCCCTCCTGAAACTCCTGGGCCCCTTCCCCGGACACCAGGGCCCCTCCCCCGGACGCCTGGGCCCCTCCCCGGACGCCTGGGCCCCTCCCCGGACGCCTGGGCCCCTCTCTGAACACCTGGGACCCCTCCCCGGACACCTGGGCCCCTCCCCGGACACCTAGGCCACCTCCCCCGGACGCCTGGGCCCCCTCCCGGACGCCTGGGCCCCTTTCCTGGACGCCTGGGCCCCTTCCCCGGACGCCTGGGCCCCTTCCCCGGACACCTGGGCCCCTCCCCGGACACCTAGGCCACCTCCCCCGGACACCTGGGCCCCCTCCCGGACACCTGGGCCCCTTTCCCAGACACTGGGGCCCCTCCCCGGACGCCTGGGCCCCTCCTGAAACTCCTGGGCCCCTTCCCTGGACGCCTGGGCCCCCTCCCCGGACGCCTGGGCCCCCTCCCCCGGACACCTGGGCCCCTCCTGAAACTCCTGGGCCCCCCGTTCCCCGGACACCTGGGTCCCTCCCCGGACACCTGGGCCCCTTCCCCGGACACCTGGGCCCCTTTCCCAGACACTGGGGCCCTTCCCCGGACGCCTGGGCCCCTCCTGAAACTCCTGGGCCCCCTTCCCCGGACACCTGGGCCCCTCCTGAAACTCCTGGGCCCCCCGTTCCCCGGACGCCTGGGCCCCGTGCCCGCACCCTGGCCCCCTCCCCGGCCCCCCGGCCCCCCACCGGCGGCCAGCTGAGGGCGGCCGGCGGCAGGTGGCCATGCCGGTGCGCACGCTGCGCCTGCTGGGCGCCCGCACGCTGGTGCTGACCAACGCGGCCGGCGGCCTCGGGCCCGAGCTGGCCCCCGGCGACCTGCTGGTGCTGCGCGACCACCTCAACCTGCCCGGCCTGGCCGCCTGCAGCCCCCTGGCCGGCCCCAACGACGAGCGGTGAGCGCCCGGCGCCCCCGGCAGCGGCGCGGGGGGCCCAGGCGGCCCGGCGGGGACGGAGGCAGGGGGCCCAGGAGTCCGGGGAGGGAGGAGAGGGCCCAGGAGTCCGGGCGGCTGCGGAGGGAGGGGGCCCAGGAGTCCGGGGAGGGAGGAGGGGGCCCAGGAGTCTGGGGAGGGGGCCCAGGAGTCTGGGCGGCTGCGGAGGGAGGGGGCCCAGGAGTCCGGGGAGGGACGGAGGGGGCCCAGGAGTCCGGGCGGCTGCGGAGGGAGGGGGCCCAGGTGTCCGGGGAGGGACGGAGGGGGCCCAGGAGTCCGGGCGGCTGCAGAGGGAGGGGGCCCAGGTGTCCGGGAACAGAGGGAGGGGGCCCAGGAGTCCGGGGAGGGAGGGGGCCCAGGAGTCCGGGCAGCGGCGCGGGGGGCCCAGGCGGCCCGGCGGGGACGGAGGGAGGGGGCCCAGGAGTCCGGGGAGGGAGGAGGGGGCCCAGGTGTCCGGGCAGCGGCGCGGGGGGCCCAGGCGGCCGGGCGGGACAGAGGGAGGGGGCCCAGGAGTCCGGGGAGGGAGGGGGCCCAGGAGTCCGGGCAGTGGCGCAGGGGGCCCAGGCGGCCGGGCGGGACAGAGGGAGGGGGCCCAGGAGTCCGGGGAGGGAGGGGGCCCAGGTGTTCGGGGAGGGAGGGGGCCCAGGTGTTCGGGAAGGCAGTGGAGGGAGGGGGCCCAGGTGTCTGGGGAGGGAGGAGGGGGCCCAGGAGTCCGGACGGGCAGGGAGGGAGGGGGCCCAGGAGTCCGGGGAGGGAGGGGGCCCAGGTGTCCGGGCAGCGGCGCGGGGGGCCCAGGCGGCCCGGCGGGGACGGAGGGAGGGGGCCCAGGAGTCTGGGGAGGGAGGGGGCCCAGGTGTCCAGGAAGGGAGGGATGGGGCCCAGGAGTCCGGGTGGCTGAGGAGGGAGGGGGCCCAGGAGTCCAAGGAGGGAGGAGGGGGCCCAGGCGTCCGGGGAGGGAGGAGGGGGCCCAGGAGTCCGGGGAGGGAGGGGGCCCAGGTGTCCGGGCAGCGGCGCGGGGGGCCCAGGCGGCCCGGCGGGGATGGAGGGAGGGGGCCCAGGAGTCCGGGGAGGGAGGGGGCCCAGGAGTCCGGGGAGGGAGGGAGGGGGCCCAGGAGTCCGGGCGGCTGCAGAGGGAGGGGGCCCAGGTGTCCGGGGACAGAGGGAGGGGGCCCAGGTGTTCGGGGAGGGAGGAGGGGGCCCAGGTGTTCGGGGAGGGAGGGAGGGGGCCCAGGCGTCCGGGCGGGCAGGGGCGGAGGGGGCCCAGGAGTCCGGGGACGGAGGGAGGGGGCCCAGGAGTCTGGGGAGGGGGCCCAGGTGTCCGGACGGCTGCGGAGGGAGGGGGCCCAGGAGTCCGGGGAGGGAGGGAGGGGCCCAAGCGTCCGGGGAGGGGCCCAGGCGTCCGGGAAAGGGGCCCAGGCGTCCGGGGAGGGGCCCAGGCGTCCGGGGAAGGGGCCCAGGCGTCCGGGAAAGGGCCCAGGTGTCCGGGGAGGGACCCAGGCGTCCGGGGAAGAGGCCCAGGCCTCCGGGAAAGAGGCCCAGGCGTCCGGGCCGGGACCCAGGCGTCCGGGAGAGGTTGGGTACGACCCCCCCCCCGACCCCCCCCCCACCTTGGGGTGCCGCCCCGCAGGTTCGGGCCCCGCTTCCCGGCCATGGCGGACGCCTACGACGCGGGGCTGCGGGCGCTGGCCCTGGAGCTGGCCGCCCGGGTGGCGCCGGAGCTGCGGGCCCGCGAGGGCGTCTACTGCGGCGTCGGCGGCCCCAGCTACGAGACGGTGGCCGAGTGCCGCTTCCTGAAGCTCGCCGGCGCCGACGCCGTGGGTGAGTGGCGCCGCGGCGTGTAATTAGCCCGTAATTACAACTTTGGGCCTGTGTAATTAGCATGTAACAAGCCCATGCGTTGCCAATTGCCCGCATTGTAATTACAATGTAATAAGCACCGCGCGGCTTTGTAATTACCATGTAATTACACTGTAATTACTATGTAATTACTAGCTAATTACCGCACGGGTAGCTCGCAGTCGGCGTGTAAGGCTGCGCTCAGCCCACACTCAGCCCACACTCAACCCGCACTCAGCCCGCTCTTTGCAGACATGTTGCATGCAGCTTGCACACGCTTAGCGCGCTCTTTGCGTGTCCTTTGCAGGCGCTTTGCACGTGCTTGGCGTGCGGTTTGCACACACTCGGCCCGCGCTTTGCCCGCTCTCTGCGTGCACTTCGCGCGCACGTTGCGTGCACTTTGCGTGCTCTTTGCACGCGCGTTGCACGCACGTTGTGTGCGCATTGCGTGCAGTTTGCATGCGCTTTCTGCGCTCTTTGCACGCTCGTTGCCTGCACTTTGCGTGCACGTTGCGTGCACTTTGCGTGCTCTTTGTGTACACGTTGCACACATGTTGCACGCACGTTGCACGCACGTTGCATGCACTTTGCGTGCACATTGCGTGCTCTTCTCGTGCTCTTTGCATGCACGTTGCATGCACGTTGCAGGCACTTTGTGTGCACGTTGCCTGCACGTTGCACACACGTTGCGTGCACATTGCATGCACTTTGCACACACGTTGCACACACATTGCACGCACGTTGTGTGCTCTTTGCGTGCTCTTTGCCTGCACTTTGTGTGCACGTTGCGTGCATGTTGCACGCACTTTGTGTGCTCTTTGCACACACATTGCCTGCACTTTGCACACACGTTGTATGCACTTTGCACGCACATTGCTTACACTTTTGCACGCACCTTGCATGCACTTTGTGTGCACATTGCACGCACTTTGCACACACATTGCACGCACTTTGCATGCACTTTGCGGGGTCTTTGCACACACATTGCCTGCACTTTGCACACACATTGCACGCACTTTGTGTGCACGTTGCATGCACTTTGCATGCACTTTGTGTGCACATTGCATGCACTTTGCACACACGTTGCACACACATTGCACGCACTTTGCACACACTTTGCGTGCACTTTGCACGCACATTGCACACACATTGCACGCACTTTGCGTGCTCTTTGCCTGCACTTTGCACGCACGTTGCCTGCACTTTGCACGCACTTTGCACGCACTTTGCACGCACATTGCACACACTTTGCCTGCACTTTGCACGCACTTTGCACACACATTGCACGCACTTTGCATGCACTTTGCGGGGTCTTTGCACACACATTGCCTGCACTTTGTGTGCTCTTTGCCTGCACTTTGCACACACATTGCACGCACTTTGCACACACATTGCACGCACTTTGTGTGCACGTTGCATGCACTTTGCATGCACTTTGTGTGCACATTGCATGCACTTTGCACACACGTTGCACACACATTGCACGCACTTTGCACACACTTTGCGTGCACTTTGCACGCACATTGCACACACATTGCACGCACTTTGCGTGCTCTTTGCCTGCACTTTGCACGCACGTTGCCTGCACTTTGCACGCACTTTGCACGCACTTTGCACGCACATTGCACACACTTTGCCTGCACTTTGCACGCACTTTGCACACACATTGCACGCACTTTGCATGCACTTTTTGTGCACTTTGCCTGCACTTTGCACGCACATTGCACACACTTTGCCTGCACTTTGCACGCACTTTGCACACACATTGCACGCACTTTGCATGCACTTTTTGTGCACTTTGCATGCACTTTGCACGCACATTGCACACACGTTGCCTGCACTTTGCACGCACTTTGCACGCACTTTCCGTGCTCTTTGCCTGCACTTTGCACACACATTGCACACACTTTGCACGCACTTTGCGTGCTCTTTGCCTGCACGTTGCCTGCACTTTGCACACACATTGCCTGCACTTTGCACGCACTTTGCGTGCTCTTTGCCTGCACTTTGCACACACATTGCACACACATTGCACACACTTTGCATGCACTTTGCACACACTTTGCGTGCTCTTTGCCTGCACTTTGCACGCACGTTGCCTGCACTTTGCCTGCACTTTGCACACACTTTGCACGCACTTTGCCTGCACTTTGCCTGCACGTTGCCTGCACTTTGCACGCACTTTGCACGCTCTTGCCGTGCTCTTGGCGTGCTCTGGCCGTGCTCGGCCGCCGGGGGGGGGGGGGGGAACACGCCGCCGCGCGTGGCCCGGCGCCGTCGGCCCCCCCCTTGACCCCCCCCCCGCCGCCGCCCGCCGCCAGGCATGAGCACGGTGCACGAGGCGGTGGCCGCCCGCCACTGCGGCCTGCGCCTCCTCGGCCTCTCGCTCATCACCAACGCGGCCGCCCTCGACTACGAGCGGCCGCCGGCCGCCGGCCACGCCGAGGTGCTGGCGGCCGCCCGCCGGGCCGCCCGCGCCCTCCGCGCCCTCCTGGCCGCCCTCGCCCGCCGCCTGCCCCCCGACGACGAGGAGGAGGAGGAGGCCGAAGGCCGCCGCGGGGAGGAGGAGGAGGAGGAGGGAGACGGCGCCCGCCGCCAGGCTGCCTAGCGGCGCCTCCCCAGTGCGCGGTTCGGGGAGGGGCGGGGGGGGGGCCCAGGCGTCCGGGTGCTTTAACCCCCTCCCGCCCCCCCCCATCCCCTCCCACAAAGGGCCCAGGCGTCCGGGGACCCGCCATCCTGCCCATCCCCCCCCTAAAGGGCCCAGGTGTCCGGGGACCCTCCATCCTGCCCATCCCCCACCCCGAAGGGCCCAGGCGTCCGGGGACCCACCATCCTGTTCATCCCCCCCCAAAGGGCCCAGGCGTCCGGGTGTCTTAACCCCCCCCCCAAAGGGCCCAGGCGTCCGGGGACCCTCCATCCTGCCCATCCCCCCCCCCCAAAGGGCCCAGGCATCCGGGTGTCTTAACCCCCCCCCACCCCAATGGGCCCAGGCGTCCGGGTGTCTTAACCCCCCCCCCAAAGGGCCCAGGCGTCCGGGGACCCTCCATCCTGCTCATCCCCCCCCTAAAGGGCCCAGGCGTCCGGGTGTCTTAACCCCCCCCCCAAAGGGCCCAGGCGTCCGGGGACCCTCCATCCTCTTCATCCCCCCCCTAAAGGGCCCAGGCGTCTGGGTGTCTTAACCCCCCCCATCCCCCACCCCAAAAGGGCCCAGGCGTCCGGGGACCCACCATCCTGCCCATCCCCCACCCCCAAAGGGCCCAGGCGTCCGGGTGTCTTAACCCCCCCCCATCCCCACCCCAAAAGGGCCCAGGCGTCCGGGGACCCTCCATCCTGCCCATCCCCCCCCCAAAGGGCCCAGGCGTCCGGGTGTCTTAACCCCCCCCCCAAAGGGCCCAGGCGTCCGGGTGTCTTAACCCCCCCATCCCCCCCCCAAAAGGGCCCAGGCGTCCAGGGACCCACCATCCTGCCCATCCCCCCCCCAAAAGGGCCCAGGCGTCCGGGGACCCTCCATCCTGCCCATCCCCCCCCTAAAGGGCCCAGGCGTCCGGGTGTCTTAACCCCCCCCATCCCCCCCCCAAAAGGGCCCAGGCGTCCAGGGACCCTCCATCCTGCCCATCCCCCCCCAAAAGGGCCCAGGCGTCCGAGTGTCTTAACCCCCCCCCCCAAAGGGCCCAGGCGTCCGGGTGTCTTAACCCCCCCCCAAAAGGGCCCAGGCGTCCGGGGACCCGCCATCCTGCCCATCCCCCCCCCAAAGGGCCCAGGCATCCGGGTGTCTTAACCCCCCCCATCCCCCACCCCGAAGGGCCCAGGCGTCCGGGGACCCTCCATCCTGCCCATCCCCCCCCAAAAGGGCCCAGGCGTCCGGGTGTCTTAACCCCCCCCCCAATGGGCCCAGGCGTCCGGGTGTCTTAACCCCCCCCCCAAAAGGGCCCAGGCGTCCGGGTGTCTTAACCCCCCCCCCCAAAAGGGCCCAGGCGTCCGGGGACCCTCCATCCTGTTCATCCCCCCCCCAAAGGGCCCAGGCGTCCGGGTGTCTTAACCCCCCCCATCCCCCCCCCAAAGGGCCCAGGCGTCCGGGGACCCGCCATCCTGCCCATCCCCCCCCAAAAGGGCCCAGGCGTCCGGGTGTCTTAACCCCCCCCCCCCAATGGGCCCAGGCGTCCGGGTGTCTTAACCCCCCCCCCAAAAGGGCCCAGGCGTCCGGGTGTCTTAACCCCCCCCCCCCCAAAAGGGCCCAGGCGTCCGGGGACCCGCCATCCTGCCCATCCCCCCCCTAAAGGGCCCAGGCGTCCGGGGACCCGCCATCCTGTTCATCCCCCCCCAAAGGGCCCAGGCGTCCGGGTGTCTTAACCCCCCCCCAAAAAGGGCCCAGGCGTCCGGGGACCCTCCATCCTGCCCATCCCCCACCCCGAAGGGCCCAGGCGTCCGGGGACCCTCCATCCTGCCCATCCCCCACCCCGAAGGGCCCAGGCGTCCGGGGACCCTCCATCCTGCCCATCCCCCCCCCAAAGGGCCCAGGCGTCCGGGGACCCTCCATCCTGCCCATCCCCCCCCCAAAGGGCCCAGGCGTCCGGGGACCCTCCATCCTGCCCATCCCCCACCCCGAAGGGCCCAGGCGTCTGGGGACCCGCCATCCTGCCCATCCCCCACCCCGAAGGGCCCAGGCGTCCGGGGACCCTCCATCCTGCCCATCCCCCCCCCAAAAGGGCCCAGGCGTCCGGGTGCCCCAGGACCAACCCCTCCCCCCAACATCCGCCCCTCCCGGGGATTAATTAACCCCTCGAGGGTTAATTAATTGGGGGGGGGAGGTGCACGGTAATTAACCCTGCTTCCGTCCTCAACGGTTAATTAGCAGCTTGTCACCCCGTAATTAACGGTCAGTTAATGGTTGGCCACCGGTTAATTAATGGTTAATTAACGGCGGGTTAATTAATGGTTAATTAACGGCGGCCGCCAGGGAACGGGCGGGTAACGATGACCAAATAGGTAATTAGCGCCGGGTTGCTAATTGCGCCCCTCCCCCGCCCCGTCCGCGGTTGATTTTTGGCACTTTTGTTTTATTTAAGGTTAATAAACGGCTTTAATTAAGTTAACGAAGCACCAATTTAATGGGAAAAGGGGCGGAGGGGGAGGTAGGGGGAGAGACGGGGCCCCTCCCCCACCCCCAGGGGGCCCAGGCGTCCGGGCACGGCCCCTCCCCCCAGTCTGGGGTATTTATAGCCTGGAGATGCCCCTGCCCCTCCCCCACCCTGGAGGGGCCCAGGCGTCCGGCTCGTGGGTGCCGGGGTGGGGGTGGGGGGGGCTGGTCGGGAACCCGGACGCCTGGGCCCCTTCCCGGACACCTGGGCCCCTCGCCGGACGCCTGGGACCTTCCCGGACGCCTGGGCCCCCTTGCCCGGACGCCTGGGCCCCTCACCCGGACGCCTGGGCCCCTTCCCCGGACACCTGGGTCCCTCCCCGGACGCCTGGGCCCCTCCCCGGACGCCTGGGCCCCCTCCCCGGACGCCTGGGCCCCTCCCGGACGCCTGGGCCCCTTCCCCGGACACCTGGGCCCCCTCCCCGGACACCTGGGCCCCTCCCCAGACGCCTGGGCCCCTTCACCGGACGCCTGGGCCCCCTCCCCGGATGCCTGGGCCCCTCCCCCGGACACCTGGGCCCCTTCCCCGGACACCTGGGCCCCTTCCCCGGACGCCTGGGCCCCTTCCCTGAACGCCTGGGCCCCTCCCTGGACGCCTGGGCCCCTTCGCGGACACCTGGACCCCTGTCCCGGACGCCTGGGCCCCTCCCGGACGCCTGGGCCCCCTCCCCGGACACCTGGGCCCCTCCCCGGACACCTGGGCCCCCCCCGGACACCTGGGCCCCTCCCCGGACGCCTGGGCCCCTTCCCTGAACGCCGGGGCCCCTTCCCGGACACCTGGGCCCCTTCCCCGGACACCTGGGCCCCTCCCCTGGACGCCTGGGCCCCCTCCCCGGACGCCTGGGCCCCTTCCCCGGACACCTGGGCCCCTCCCCGGACGCCTGGGCCCCTTCCCCGGACACCTGGGCCCCTCCCCTGGACGCCTGGGCCCCCTTGCCCGGACGCCTGGGCCCCGCGCGGGCAGTGAAGCAGTTCTGGGCCGGCGGCGGCGCCCGGACGCCTGGGTCCCCCGGAGGCCCCGGGAGGGGGAGCGGGAGCACCCGGACGCCTGGGCCCCGTCCCAGAAAGAGGCGCTGCGGGGGGGGGGGAGACGCCTGGGGCTCCGAGCGGGGGAGGAAACCGGTTCCTCCGGGGACGCCTGGGCCCCCCCCTTCCCGGACGCCTGGGCCCCGCCCTGCGGGGGTGTCCCGGGTGGGGGAGGGGCGGGGATCCCCGGCGGCGGCCGGGGGGGGAGGGGCGGGGGGAGGGGCAGGGGTGGGGGAGGGGCCGCTCGCCGTCAAAGGCAAGTGAAGGTGGCCGGAGAACGGAGGTACCCGGACGCCTGGGCCCCTTCTCGGACGCCTGGGCCCCTTTTTAGGCCTAACCCGGACGCCTGGGTCCCTTGCGGGGCTTAGTCGACCGCTTTGGGCACCTGCCCCCCGGACGCCTGGGCCCCTCTCAGACGCCTGGGTCCCTGCCCGGACGCCTGGGCCCCTCCCGGACGCCTGGGTCCTTTTTGGGTGCCGCTGGGACGCCTGGGCCCCTTCCCAGATGCCTGGGTCCCTGCCCGGACGCCTGGGCCCTTCCCAGTCTCCTGGGACCCGGACGCCTGGGTCCTCCCCCCTCCTCGCCAGGGGAATTATGGGATAGCGGGGGTGTCGATGGTGGGGGGGGTCGGAGGTCACGACCTCTGACCCTTCCCCCCCCCCCCCAAGGCCATGACGGAGCTGCGGGATGTCGGCGCCGCCCCCCCGGGGCCCCCCGAGGTGAGCGCACCCCTCCCCCAGCCCCGGGGGCCCCGGTGTCCGGGGAGGGGGCCCAGGTGTCTGGGCGACGGGGGCCCAGGTGTCCGGGGAGGGGCCCAGGCGTCCGGGGAGGGGCCCAGGTGTCCGGGCGAGGGGGGCCCAGGTGTCTGGGAGAGGGGCCCAGGTGTCCGGGGAGGGGCCCAGGTGTCCGGGCGAGGGGGGCCCAGGTGTCCGGGGAGGGACCCAGGTGTCTGGGAGAGGGACCCAGGTGTCCGGGCGAGGGGGGCCTAGGCGTCCGGGGAGGGGCCTAGGCGTCCGGGCGAGGGGGGCCCAGGTGTCCGGGCGAGGGGGGCCCAGGCGTCCGGGCAAGGGGCCCAGGTGTCCGGGGAGGGGCCCAGGTGTCCGGGAAGGGGCCCAGGTGTCCGGGGAGGGGCCCAGGCGTCCGGGGAGGGGCCCAGGTGTCCGGGGAAGGGGCCCAGGTGTCCGGGCGAGGGGGGCCCAGGCGTCCGGGCAAGGGGCCCAGGTGTCCGGGGAGGGGCCCAGGTGTCCGGGGAAGGGGCCCAGGTGTCCGGGGGGGGGCCCAGGTGTCCAGGGAAGGGGCCCAGGTGTCCGGGCAAGGGACCCAGGTGTCCAGGAAGGGGCCCAGGCGTCCAGAGAGGCCCCTCAGAGCCTTCCTGGGGCGGGGGGGGGGGTTAAGGAGAAGTAATTGGAGGGGAGGGCTGTATTAAGGGTTAATTAATACTTAATTAAGGGTTAATTAAAGGTTTATTAATGGTTAATTAACGGTTAATTACGTCTGCAGTCGGGAGGGTAATCGAGGCGACGAGGGGGCGATTTTGGGGGGGTATTTGGGGAGGGTGATTAATCACGGGGGGGTGATTAATTGCAGGGGGGGTCAATTAAGGGTTAATTGGGGGGGGGGGACATGGAGGACGGTTCATGACGGGTGTCCCCCCCGCAGGTCCGGGCCCAGCTGGAGACGCCGTACGGGGCCGTCAGCGTCGCCGCCGTGGGGAGCCCCCGGCCCGGGCGCCCGGCGCTGCTGGGCTGGCCCGACGTGGGGCACACGCGTGAGTGCCGGACGCCTGGGCCCCCGTCTCCCCCGGACGCCTGGGCCCCTTCCTCCATTGGGTGGACCCTTCCCCGGACGCCTGGGCCCTTCCCCGGACACCTGGGCCCCTGCCCCGGACGCCTGGGCCCCTTCCTCCATTGCATGGACTCTTCTCCGGACGCCTGGGCCCCCTTCCCCGGACACCTGGGCCCCTGCCCCGGACGCCTGGGCCCCTTCCTCCGTTGCATGGACTCTTCTCCGGACGCCTGGGCCCCTTCCCCGGACGCCTTGGCCCCTTCCTCCACTGGGTGTACCCTTCCCCGGACGCCTGGGCCCCCTCCCCGGACGCCTGGGCCCCCTCCCCGGACACCTGGCCCCCTTCCCCAGACACCTGGCCCCCTTCCCCGGATGCCTGGGCCCCCTTCCCCGGACGCCTGGGCCCCTTTCCCTGGACGCCTGGGCCCCTTCTTCCATTGCGTGGACCCTTTCCCGGACGCCTGGGCCCCTTCCCCGGATGCCTGGGCCCCTTCCTCCACTGGGTGTACCCTTCCCCGGACGCCTGGGCCCTTTCCCTGGACGCCTGGGCCCCTTCCCCGGATGCCTGGGCCCTTCCTCCGTTGCATGGACTCTTCTCCGGACGCCTGGGCCCCCATCTCGCCCGGACGCCTTGGCCCCTTCCTCCATTGGGTGGACCCTTCCCCGGATGCCTGGGCCCCTTTCCCGGACGCCTGGGCCCCTTCTTCCATTGCGTGGACCCTTTCCCGGACGCCTGGGCCCCTTCCTCCATTGCGTGGACCCTTTCCCAGATGCCTGGGCCCCCTTCCCCGGACGCCTGGGCCCTTCCCGTGTTGCATGGGCCCCCTTCCCCGGACGCCTGGGCCCTTCCCCCATTGGGTGGACCCTTCCCTGGATGCCTGGGCCCCTTCCTCCATTGGGTGGACCCCTCCCCGGACGCCTGGGCCCCTCTCCCCCTCTTCCCCCCCCCCAGACGAGTCGTGCTTCGCGCCGCTCTTGGCCCACGAGGAGATGCAGGAGATCGTCAAGAGCTTCCTGGTGGTGCACGTGGACCCGCCCGGCATGGAGGACGGGGCTCCCCCCTACCCGTCGGGGTCAGGCTCCGCCCCCGCCACCCCCTGCCCCCCCGGCCTCCCCACTCCCCCCTTCCTGCCTTTCTGCCCCCCTTGACCCCCCCAACGATGCCGTTGACCCCCTGTTGGCTCCTGTGGAGACCACTGACCCCCTCCTCACCCCCCGTTGACCTCTGTTGACCCCCATTGACCCCCAATGGTGCCACTGACCCCCGCCTTGACCCCTGTTGGCCTCCGATGATGCTGTTGACTCCCCCGAACCCCCCCATTGACTCCCCCCCCGTTGACCCCCATTGACCCCCAATGGTGCCATTGACACCCCCCATTGACCCCCATTGACCTCCAATGATGCCACTGACCCCCTGTTTCCCCCGTTGACCCCTAATGATGCCCTTGACCCCTGTTGGCCCCCAGTGATGCCATTGACCCCCCCCGTTGACCCCCCCTGCTGACCCCCACTGACCCCTGTCGGTCCCCAATGATGCCGTTGACCCTCACTGACCCCCAGTGATGCCATTGACCCCTTCAGTTGACCCCTTGACCTCCTATTGACCCCCCCTTTGACCCTCCATGCCGCTCCTTGACCCTCCCATTGGCCCCATTGACCCCCCATGCCCCTCCTTGACCCTATTGACCCTCCCATTGGCCCCATTGACCCCCATGCCCCTCCTTGACCCCCATGCCCCTCCTTGACCCCCATTGACCCCCCGCTGACCCCCATGCCTGTCCTTGACCCCTATTGACCTCCCATTGGCCTCATTGACCCCCCATGCCCCTCCTTGACTCCTGTTGACCGCCACATTGGCCCCCATGCCCTGACTCCCATGCCCTGCTTTGACCCCATTGACCACCATACCTCTCCTTGACCCCGTTGACCCCCTCATGGGCCCTGTTGACCCCCTTACCCCTCCTTGACCCCCATGTCCCTCCTTGGCCTCCATTGACCCCCTATTGGCCCCATTGACTCCCATGCCCCTCCTTGACCCCTGTTGACCTCACATTGGCCTCCTTGACCCCCCTATGTCCCTCCTTGACCCCATTGACCTCCCATTGGCCCCTTTGATCCCCATGCCCCCATTGATCCCTATGTCCCTCCTTGACTCCGTTGACCTCCCATTGACCCCCATGTCCCTCCTTGACCCCTATTGATCTCCCATTGGCCCCATTGACCCCCATGCCCCTCCTTGACCCCTATTGACCTCCCATTGGCCTCATTGACCCCCCCCATGCCCCTCCTTGACCCTGTAGGCCCCCCAGTGCCCCTTCTTGACCCCGTTGACCCCTATGTCCCTCCTTGACCTCCCATTGGCCTCGCTGACCCCCCATGCCCCTCCTTGACCCCATTGACCGCCCCAGTGTCCCTCCTTGACCCCAACGACCCCCTTGACCCCCCCCCAGGTACCAGTACCCCTCCCTGGAGCAACTGGCCGAAACCATCCCCTGCATCCTTGAGCACTTCAAGTGAGTTGGGGGTCAGGGGAGGGGGGTCGGGGGGGCCCCATAGGGGGCCAGAGGGAGGTGGGGGGGAGGGGTCAGGGCCCGGCTGACCTGTCCCGCGTGTCGTGTCCGTCCCCCCCCCCCGCCCCCCAAAACCGCAGCATCCGCACCATCATCGGCATCGGGGTGGGAGCCGGCGCCTTCATCCTGGCAAAATTCGGGGTGAGTGGGGGCCGCGGGGGGTTGGGGGGGGTCCTTGAGGGTCAGACCACCCCCACCCAGGACCCCTCCCTTGACATGATCTCCCCTTTCCCCCTTTCCCCTCCCCCAAAGATGACGCACCCCGAGGCCGTGGAGGGGCTGGTGCTCATCAACATCGACCCCCACGCCAAGGGCTGGATGGACTGGGCCGCCCACAAGGTGGGGCGGGGCCTGTGGGGGGCGGGGAATATGGGGGCGGGGCTGTGGCGAGGTGGGGGGGCGATGGGGAGGGCCTATGGGGTCTCCCTGTGTCCCCCACCCCGGGCCTTATGGGGGGTGGGGGCTATGTCCGCTATGGGACCCATGTAGGACCTTGTGCTGTATGGGTCTCCTATGGGTCCCTGTGGGTCTCCTGTGGGTCTCTGTGTCCCTGTGGGTCCCCATGTCCCTCTGGGTCTCCTATGGGTCCCCTGTGGGTCCCCGGGTCCTTGTGGGTCCCCTGTGGGTCCCCATGTCCCTCTGGGTCTCCTCTGGGTCTTCTATGGGTCCCTGTGTCCCTGTGTGTCCCCTAAGGGTCCTCATGTCTCTCTGGGTCCCCTGTGGGTCCCCGTGTCCCTGTGGGTCTCCTATGGGTCCCCATGGGTCCTTGTGTCCCTGTGGGTTCCCTGTGGGTCCCCATATCCCTCTGGGTCCCCTATGGGTCTCTGTGTCCCTGTGGGTCCCCTATGGGTCCCCATGTCCCTCTGGGTTTCCTATGGGTCCCCTGTGGGTCCCCGTGTCCCTGTGGGTCCCCTAAGGGTCCGCATGTCTCTGTGGGTCTCCTATGGGTCTTCTATGGGTCCCTGTGGGTCCCCATGTCCCTCTGGGTCTCCTATGGGTCTCCTCTGGATCCCCGTGTCCCTCTGGGTCCCCTGTGGGTCCCCATGTCCTTCTGGATCCCCTGTGGGGCTCCTCTAGATCCCCTCTGGGTCCTGATGTCCCTATGGGTCTTCATTTCCTTCTGGTTCCCCAGCGGGTCCCCGTGTCCCTGTGGGTCCCCTAACGGTCACTTATTGGTCCCCGTATCCCTCTGGGTCTCTTAGGGGGTTCCCTATGGGTCTATGTGTCCTTATGGGTTGCCTATGGGTCCCCATACTCCTACGGTCCCCTGTGGGTCCCCGTGTCCCTATGGGTCTTCCATGGGTGACCTCTGGGTCCCTTTGTCCCTATGGGTCTCCTATGGATGCTAGTGGGTCCCCAGTGGGTCCCCATGTCCCTATGTGTCCCCAGTGGTTCCCCATGTTTCTATGGGCCCCCAATGGGTCCCTGTGTCCCTAGGGATCTCCCATGGGTTCCCAATGGATCCTCATGTCCCTATGGGTCTCTGTGTCCCCAGGGATCTCCCATGGGTCCTCCAATGGGTCCCCATGTCCCTATAGGTCCCCATGTCCCTAGGGATCTCCCATGGGTCCCCTAATGGGTCCCCACGTCCCTATGGGTCACCTACAAGTATTATTGTCTGTATGGGTCCCGTCTGGATCCCCTTGTCTCTATGGGTGCCCTGTGGGTCCCCAGATCCTTATGGGGCCCTACGGACCTCCTCCGTGGGTCTCCCATGGGTGCCCCAGGCTGAGGTGTCCCTGCGTCTCCCCCCGCCCCAACTCTAGCTCTCAGGGCTGACGTCCTCCTCCACCGAGATGATCCTGGCCCACCTCTTCAGCCAGGTGGGGCCGTTGCGGGGAGGGCGGTATTTTGGGTGTATTTTGGGTTATTGTGGGTTTTTTTGGTGGATATTTTGGCTTTGGGGGGGGATATTTGGGGTGTATTTGGGTGTATTTAGGGTGACATCCCTGGAGGAGGAGCTCATGGTCACCATGTCCCAGGGAGGTATTTTGGGGTAACGGGGGCATTTGGGGGGGGTATTTGGGGTTATCGGGCAATTTGGGTGTAACAGGTTGTTTTTGGGGAGGTATTTAGGGGGTATTTGGGGTCTTGAAGCTGACATGTCCATGGAAGGACCTGGTGGCCACCATGCCCTGGAGAGGGGGTTGGGGGTGGTATTTGCAGGTATCAGGTTGTAATTAGGGTATTTTGGGGGTATCTGGGGGTATTGGGGGGTATTTAGGGTGTATTTGGGGGTAATGTGGGGGTTGCAAGGCTGTTTAGGGGTTATTTGGGGGCTTGTTGTGGTATTTTGGGGTATTTTGGGTGTCGGGAGTGTCTGGGTCCCATCCCTGCTCGGGGCCACCCTGTCCGGGGGTGGGGGGGGCATTTGGGGCAATATTGGGGCATTTTGGCATTTTTCTGGGGATTTCGTGGGGTATTTTGAGGGTGTTTTGGGTGTATCAGGGTGTTTTGGGGGCATTTAGGGGGTATTTTGGGGTATTCGGGTGCTGTCCCCACAGGAGGACCTGGTCACTGTGACCTCGGGGGCATTTTGGGGGTATTTTGGGTGTATTTGTGCATGTTGAGGTATGTTTTGGGGGTATTGATGGGGGTATGGTGGTATCTGGCTACCATCCCAACAAGAAGACCTGGTGGCCACCATATCCAGAGAGGTATTTTGGGGGCAGTTGGGGCATTTTGGGTGTATTTGTGCACGTTTGGGTATGTTTTGGGTGTATTTATGGATGTTTTGAGGGTGTTGTGAGGGGTATTTTGGTGTATGGGGGGGTATCTGGGTGTTGTCACTGCAGGAGGACCTCATGGCCACCAGGTCCTGGGGGGTACCTGGGGGTTGTTGGGGCATTTTTAGGGTATATTTTGGGGTATTTGAGGTGTATTTGTGCATGTTTAGATGTATTTTGGGTGAATTTGTAAGTATTTTGGGGGTGTTATGAGGGATAGGGGGGTATCTGGGTGGCGCCCTGCAGGAGGACCTCATGGCCACCATGGCCTGGAAACTATTTTGGGGGTATTTTCTGTGTATTTGGGCATATGTTGGGGGTATATTTGGGGTATTTTTGAGTACTGTGGGGGTATCCGGGGGTGTTTTGGGGGTATTTGGGGGTATTTTGGGTATCCAGGCACTGTCCCTGTAGCAGGACCTCTTGGCCACCATGTCCTGGGGGTTATTTTGGGGATATTTTGCTGTTTTGGGTCTATTTTGGTGTCATTTTGGGGTATTTTGGGGGTATTGCAGGGGTATCTGGGGCAATTTTGGGGGTAATCGGGGGGATTTGGGGTATCCAGGCGCCATCCCCCGCAGGAGGACCTCATGGCCACCACATCTAGCGGGGCATTTTGAGGGTATTTTGCTATTTTGGTGTCATTTTGGGGTATTTGGGGGCTATTGCAGGAGTATCTAGGGGGAATTTTGGGGTTAACTGGGGGGATTTGGGGTATCCGGGTGTTGTCTCTGGAGGAGGACCTCATGGCCACCACATCCTGGGAGCTATTTGGAGGGTATTTTGGGTATGTTTGGGGTATATTGGAGGTACATTTTTGGCATTTGTGGGTATTGCGGGGGTATTTGAGGATATTTTGGGGGAAATCAGGGGGCTTTAGGGTGTGTGGGCGCCGTCCCCGCGGGAGGACCTCATGGTCACCATGTCCTGGGGGTGGCGTGGGGTATTTTGGGGGTGTTTTTGTGTAATTTGATGTAATTTTTTGGTATTTTGGGGCATTGCGGGGGTATCCGGGGGTATTTTTGGGGGGGATTTGGGGTATCCGGGCACCGTCCCCACAGGAGGAGCTCGCGGCCAACTCGGCCCTGGTGCAGCAGCGGCGCCGGGCCCTGGCGGCGGCCCCCAACACCCCCCTCTACTGGGCCATGTACAACAGGTGGGGCGATGGGGGCCGATGGGGGGGTGACCGGGGCTACTGGAAGGGAAAATAGGCCAATGGGGGACCACTGGGGTGATGGGGGGGTGACTGGGCCAAAGGGGGGGTCAACGGGGGCAACTGGGGCAGACTAGGGGGCAATTGGGGTGCTGGAGGGGCAACTGGGCCAATGGGAGGGTCAACAGGGGCTACTGGGGGGATCAATGAGGGGGCAACTGGGGTGACAGGGGTCAATGGGGGCAACTGGGGAGCAATTGAGGTGATGAGACAACTGGGTCAGTGAGGGGGTCAACGGGGGCTACTGGGATGGCTAGGGAGCTACTGGGGGGCAACTGGGGCAGACTAGGGGGCCATTGGGCTGCCAGAGGGGCAACTGGGCCAATGGGAGGGTCAACGGGGGCTAATGGGGGTGTAAATAGGTCAATGAGGGGGCAACTGGGGTGACGGGGGTCAATGGGGGCAATTGGGGGGCAACTGAGGTGACGAGGCAAGTGGGTCAGTGAGGGGGTCAACGGGGGCTACTGGGGGGGGTAAATAGGCCAATGGAGGGCAACTGGGGAGATGCAGGGGCAACTGGGGTGGTGATGGGGCAATGGGGCTAATGGAGTGTCAATAGGGGTGAATGGGGGGGCTACTGGGGTGGTGGGCAATCAACGGGGCCAGTGGGGGGGTCAATGGGGACAACTGGGGTGACTGGGGGGCAACTGGGGAGATGGGGGGGCAACTAGGCCAACGGGGGTCAACAGGGGTCAATGGGGGCAACTGGGGGGGCAACTGGGGTGGTGGTGGGACCACTGAGCCAACGGGGGGCAACTGGGCCAACTGGGGGAGGTCAATGGGTCCAACGGGGAGCCAATGGGGGGGCAGTTGGGCCAACTGGGGCCAGCTAGGTCAATGGGGGGGAAACTGGGTCAATGGGGGTGTCAATGGGGCCAACGGGGGGGGCAACTGGACCTACGGGGAGGTCAGTGGGGGGTAAATGGGGGACCAATGGGTCAGCAGGGGGGGGCAACTGGGCTAATGGGGGGGTCAGTGGGGTCAAGTGGGCAGAACTAGGCCAATGGGGGGGGTCAATAGGGCCAACGGGGGGGCAACTGGGCCAACGGGGTCAGTGGGGTCAACGGGTGGGCAATTGGGCCGACAGGGGGGGGCCAATGGGGTCAACTGGGTCAGCAGGAGGTCAATGGGGCCAATGGGGGGACAACTGGGCCAACAGGGGGGTCATTCAGGTCAACTGGGGGTCAACTGTGCCAAGGGGGGGATCAACAGGGCCAATGGGGGGGTCAGTAGAGTCAATGGGGGGGTCAATGGGGGTCAACTGGGCCAAGGGTGGGATCAGCAGGGGGTCAGTGGGGTCAACAGGGGGTCAAGGGGTCAACTGGGCCAATAGGGGGTCAATGGGGCCAGCAGGGGGGCAACTGGGCCAACGAGGGGGCCATTCAGGTCAATTGGGGGTCAACTGAGCCAATGGGGGGGATCAATGGGACCAACAGGGGGTCAGTAGGGTCAACGGGGGGGTCAATGGGGGTCAACTGGGCCAATAGGGGGTCAAAGGGGCCAGTGGGGGGCAACTGGGTGGATGGGGGGGGCCATTCAGGTCAACTGGGGGTCAACTGGGCCAATAGGGGGGGGTCAACGGGACCAACGGGGGGGTCAGTAGGGTCAACAGAGGGGTCAATGGGGTCAACAGGGCCAATAGGGGGTCAACGGGACCAACGGGGCGACAATGGGGGGTCAACTGGGCCAGCAGGAGGTCAATGGGGCCAAGGGGGGGGTCAACGGGGTCAAGTGGGGTCAAGGGGGGTCAACGGGGTCAAGTGGGGTCAAGGGGGGGTCAACGGGGTCAAGGGGGACCAGAGCGACCCCCCCCCCCCGACCCCCCCAACAGCCGCCGGGACCTGGGCCTGGAGCGCAGCGGCGACGGCCCCCTCAAGTGAGCGACCCCTGACCCCCCCCCGCGTGACCCCTGACCCCTGCATGACCCCCCCATGCGACCCCTGACCATCCCCCGCATGATGACCCCCATCCCCCCACCGCGACCCTTGACCTCCCCAGCCACCCCCATCTCCCACGTGACTCCACACCAACCCCCCCACACCGTGACCCTTGACCCTGGGGGGGTCAGAGGTCACCCACGCGTGACTCCGCCTCCCCCCCCCCCCAAAAAAAACCAGGTGCCCGGTGCTGCTGGTGGTGGGCGACAGCTCCCCCCATGAGGACGCCGTGGTGAGTGGGGGGGGCGGAGCTCAGGCGAGGGGGCGGGGCCGTGACGCAGGGGGGGCGTGGCCACGGCCGCCAAGCCCCGCCCCCCTCCTCCCGCTCCCCCTCTAGGTGGAATGCAACGCCCGGCTGGACCCCACCCAGACCTCCTTCCTCAAGGTAGCCCCGCCCCCTTTCCCCCCCCAGCGTGGCCACGCCCCCTTCCCCACGCGTGGCCACGCCCCCTTTTCCTCCCCGCAGATGGCCGACGGCGGCGGGCAGCCCCAGATCAGCCAGGTGAGGGGGGGGTCATGGGGGGTCAGGGGTCACGGGGGGTCAGGGGTCACGGGGGGGTCAGGGGTCACGGGGGTGGGGTCAGGGGTCACGGGGGGTCAGAGGTCATGACCCCTCCCCTCCCCCCCCGCAGCCCGCCAAGCTCACCGAGGCCTTCAAGTACTTCGTGCAGGGCATGGGCTACAGTGAGTAATTAGCGCGCCGCTTCTTAATTAATTAAAGCCCTGGGGGGTGCTGGGGGGGGGGGTTAGGTTGCCAGGGGCAATTAGGTTCCCCCATAGGGCAATTAACCCCCCTCAGGAGCTATTAGCTCCCCCCATAGGGTAATTAAACTCCGTGTAGGGTAATTAAGCCCCCCTAGGGGCAATTAGCTCCCCCCCATATGGTAATTAACCACCCCATAGGGTAATTAAGCCCCCCTAGGGGCAATTAGCTCCCCCCATATGGTAATTAACCCCCCCATAGGGTAATTAACCCCCACCAAGGGCAACTAGCTCCCCCCCATAAGGTAATTAACCTCCCTGTAGGGTAATTAAGCCCTCCCAGGGGCAATTAGCTCCCCCTACAGGGTAATTAACCCCTCCCAGGGGCAATTAGGTCCCTTCATAGGGTAATTAAGCCCTCCCAGGGGCAATTAGCTCCCCCTATAGGGTAATTAACCCCCCCCAGGGGCAATTAGGTACCTTCATAGGGTAATTAAGCTCCTCATAGGGCAATTAGCTCCCCCCATAAGGTAATTAAGCCCTCCCAGGGGCAATTAGCTCTCCCTATAGGGTAATTAACCCCCCCCAGGGGCAATTAGGTCCCTTCATAGGGTAATTAAGCTCCTCATAGGGCAATTAGCTCCCCCCATAGGGTAATTAAGCCCTCCCAGGGGCAATTAGCTCCCCCTACAGGGTAATTAACCCCCCCCAGGGGCAATTAGGTCCCTTCATAGGGTAATTAAGCTCCTCATAGGGCAATTAGCTCCCCCCATAGGGTAATTAAGCCCTCCCAGGGGCAATTAGCTCCCCCCATAGGGTAATTAAGCCCTCCCAGGGGCAATTAGCTCCCCCCATAGGGTAATTAACCCCCTTATGGAGTAATTAAGCCCCCCCAGGGGCAATTAGTTCCCTCCATAGGGTAATTAACCCCCTTATGGGGCAATTAGCTTCCCTCATAGGGTAATTAACCCCCTTATGGAGTAATTAAGCCCCCCCAGGGGCAATTAAGTCCCCCCGTAGGGTAATTAACCCCCTTATGGGGCAATTAGCTCTCTCCATAGGGTAATGAACCTCCCCTCCCCCCGTTCCGGGTAATTAAGCCCCCCCCGGGTATTTACCCCCCCCCGCTCCGGGTAATTACCCTCTCCCCCCTCCCCCCAGTCCCCAACCTGCCCGACCGCCGCCTCGGCCCAGGTACCGGCCGACACGCGTGTGCGGGGGGCGGGGGCAGGTCACGTGTGCTGTGCTCCGCCCCCTCCGCGGTCACGTGTGCTGCCCCACCCCCCCCCCCCACCGTCACGCGTGTGCGCCTCTCTCCCCCCTCCCTGCACTACGTCACGTGTGCTCCTCCCCCTCCAGGCGGGGGGGGCGTGGCCGGGGGGTGGAGGGGGCGTGGCCGGCGGGGAAGGGGGACACGCAGCCAATGGGGCGCGGCGCGGGCTCCCGGGGGGCGTGGCCAAGCGGGAAGGCGGGGCGGGGTGGAGAATGGAGGGGCGTGGCCGGCGGCGGGCTGGGCCAATGGGGTCGCTGCTGACTGGGCCGGGGAGCCGTTGCCGGGGCAACGGGGCACTGTGGAGGGTTGGGCGGAGGGGGCGTGGCCGGCGGCGGTCTGGGCCAATGGGATGGCTGCTGACTGGGCCGGGGAGGGGGGGGGGAGTGTTGCCGGGGCAACGGGGCGCGGAGGGGAGGGCTGCTGACTGGGCGGGGGGAACGTTGCCAGGGCAACGGGGCGCGGAGGGGAGGGCTGCTGACTGGGCGGGGGAACGTTGCCAGGGCAACGGGGCGCGGAGGGGAGGGCTGCTGACTGGGCGGGGGAACGTTGCCAGGGCAACGGAGCGAGGAGGGGAGGGCTGCTGACTGGGCGGGGGAACGTTGCCAGGGCAACGGGGCGCGGAGGGGAGGGCTGCTGACTGGGCGGGGGAACGTTGCCAGGGCAACGGGGCGCGGAGGGGAGGGCTGCTGACTGGGCGGGGGAACGTTGCCAGGGCAACGGGGGGCGGAGGGGAGGGCTGCTGACTGGGCGGGGGGGAACGTTGCTACGGCAACGGGGCGCGGAGGGGAGGGCTGCGGCGGGCTGGGACAATGGGATGGCTGCTGACTGGGCGGGGGGAACGTTGCCAGGGCAACGGGGCGCGGAGGGGAGGGCTGCTGACTGGGCGGGGGAACGTTGCCAGGGCAACGGAGCGAGGAGGGGAGGGCTGCTGACTGGGCGGGGGAACGTTGCCAGGGCAACGGGGCGCGGAGGGGAGGGCTGCTGACTGGGCGGGGGGGAACGTTGCTACGGCAACGGGGCGCGGAGGGGAGGGCTGCGGCGGGCTGGGACAATGGGATGGCTGCTGACTGGGCGGGGGGAACGTTGCCAGGGCAACGGGGCGCGGAGGGGAGGGCTGCTGACTGGGTGGGGACAGCGTTGCCAGGGCAACAGGGCGCGGAGGGGAGGGCTGCGGCGGGCTGGGCCAATGGGGTGGCTGCTGACTGGGCCGGGGGGGGGGGAGCGGGAGTGTTGCCGGGGCAACGGGGCGCGGAGGGGAGGGTAGCGGTGGAGGGGGCGTGGCCTGCAGCGGTCTGGCCCAATGGGGTGGCTGCTGACTGGGTCGGGGAGAGGGAAGCGTTGCCGGGGCAACGGGGGAAGCGTTGCAGCGGAGGGGGCGTGGCCAGCGGTGAAGTGGGCCAATGGGGCGGGAGGGGGCGTGGCCAGCGCGTGTGTATCGACGGTGGGGAGAACGGGCCAAGAGGAAGGGGGCGCGGCCGGGGTGGGCGTGGCCGGGGTGGAATGGGCGTGGCCAGCGGAGGGAGTGGGCGTGGCCAGGGGGCAGCAGCCAGCGCTCTCCCTGCCGGAGCTGCGCTATTACGCGGGGGGGCGGGGGCGTGGCCTCCGAGGGGCGGGGGCGTGGCCTAACTCGCCCCCGCCCCCTCCGCAGTGGCATCGTCGTGCATGACACGGCTGTCGCGGTCGCGCACGGCCTCGCTCTCCAGCGGCGCCTCGGGCGACGGCGGCCGGGCCCGGAGCCTGTCGCGGGGCAGCGAGGCTTCGCCCGCCGCCTGCTGAACCCGCCGCCCCCTCCCCAAATCCTCCCCAGATCCCCCCCGGACTCCATAGCCCCCCCCCCAAAACCCTCCCCAGACTCGAAATCCCCCCAAATCCTCCCCAGACGCCCCCCCCCCGGACTCGATACCCCCCCAATATCCCCCCAAATCCTCCCCAGACCCCCCTGGACTCGATATCCCCCCCGATATCCCCCCCAAAACCCTTCCCAGACCCGATATCCCCAATATCCCCCCATATCTTCCCCAGACCCCCCCCCGGACTCGATGTCCCCCCCAATATCCCCCCAAATCCCCCTGGACTCGATATCCTCCCAATATCCCCCCAAATCCTTCCCAGACCCCCTCCCTGGACTTGATATCCCCCCCAATATCCCCCCAAATCCTTCCCAGACCCCCCCTGGACTCGATATCCCCCCAATATCCCCCCAAATCCTCCCCAGATCCCCCTGGACTCGATATCCTCCCCAATATCCCCCCAAATCCTCCCCAGACCCCCTCTCAGACTCGATATCCCCCCCGATATCCCCCCCAAATCCTTCCCAGACCCCCCGGGACTCGATATCCTCCCCAATATCCCCCCAAATCCTTCCCAGACCCCCTCTCAGACTCGATATCCCCCCCAATATCCCCCCAAATCCTCCTCAGACCCCCTCTCAGACTCGATATCCTCCCAATATCCCCCCAAATCCTTCCCAGACCCCCTCTCAGACTCGATATCCCCCAATATCCCCCCAAATCCTCCTCAGACCCCCTCTCAGACTCGATATCCCCCCCAATATCCCCCCAAATCTTCCTCAGACCCCCTCTCAGACTCGATATCCCCCGCAATATCCCCCCAAATCTTCCCCAGATCCCCCAATATCCCCTCAGACCCCTCCAATATCCCCCCAGATCCCTCCAATACCCCTCAAATCTTCCCAGACCCCTCTGGACCCCCAAACATCTCCCAGACCCCCCCAATATCTCCCCCAAACCCTCCCCAGGCCCCCTTGGACCCCCCAAAAGCCTTCTAGACCCACCAATATCCTCCTAAAACCCTTCCCAGACCCCCCTGAGCCCCCCCCAAAGCCTCCTAGACCCACTTGGACCCCCCCAAAAACCTTCCCAGACCCCGCAATACTCCCCCAAACCCTCCCCAGATCTCCTTGAACCCCCTAAAAGTCTCCTAGACCCCCCAATATCCCCGTAAAACTCTCCTAGACCTCCCTGGACCCCCAAACATCTCCCAGATCCCCCAATATCCCCCCCAAAACCTCCCCAGACCCTTCTGGACCCCCCAAAACCCTCCCCAGACCCCCAATATCCCCCCAAACACTCCCCAGATCCCCTTGAACCCCCCAAAAGCCTCCTAGATCCCCTAATATCCTCCTAAAACCCTCCTAGACCCCCCTGGATACCCCAAAACTCTCTTCTGACGCCCCCAAATCCCTCTAAAGTCCTCCTAGACCCCCCCAAACCTTCCCAGACCACCCTGGACCCGTCTAAAGCCTCCCACATCCCTCGGTCCCTCCCAGACCCCCCAATATCCCCCTAAAACCTCCCCAGACCCCCCTGAAGCCTCCTAGACCCACCTGGACCCCCCCCAAACCCTTCCAGACCCCCCAATATCCCCCTAAAACCTCCCCAGACCCCCTTGAAGCCTCCTAGACCCACCTGGACCCCCCCCTAAACCCCTCCAGACCCCCCAATATTCCCCTAAAACCTCCCCAGACCTCCCCCGAAGCCTCCTAGACCCGCCTGGACCCCCCCGGACTCCCCCAAACCCTTCCAGACCCCCCAATATCCCCCTAAAACCTACCCAGACCCCCCTGAAGCCTCCTAAACCTGCCTGGACCCCCCCAAACCCCTCCAGACCCCCCAATATCCCCCTAAAACTTCCCCAGACCCCCCCAAAGCCTCCTAGACCTGTCTGGACCCCCCCAAATCCCTCCAGACCCCCAATATCCCCCTAAAACCTCCCCAGACCCCCCCAAAGCCTCCTAGACCTGTCTGGACCCCCCCTAAACCCCTCCAGACCCCCCAATATCCCCCTAAAACCTCCCCAGACCCCCCCCAAAGCATCCTAGACCCACCTGGACCCCCCCAAACCCTTCCAGACCCCCCAATATCCCCCTAAAACCTCCCCAGACCCCCCCGAAGCATCCTAGACCCACCTGGACCCCCCCCAAATCCCTCCAGACCCCCCAATATCCCCCTAAAACCTCCCCAGACCCCCCTGAAGCCTCCTAAACCTGCCTGGACCCCCCCAAACCCCTCCAGACCCCCCAATATCCCCCTAAAACTTCCCCAGACCCTCCCCAAAGCCTCATAGACCTGTCTGGACCCCCCCAAATCCCTCCAGACCCCCAATATCCCCCTAAAACCTCCCCAGACCCCCCCCCGAAGCCTCCTAGACCTGTCTGGACCCCACCAAACCCCTCCAGACCCCCCAATATCCCCCTAAAACCTCCCCAGACCCCCCTGAAGCATCCTAGACCCACCTGGACCCCCCCAAACCCCTCCAGACCCCCCCAATATCCCCCCAAAACCTCCCCAGACCCCCCAACACCCCCATTTACCACCCCCCACCTCCCTGCCCCCCCCTCGGCGAGTGACCTCCGACCTTTGACCTCTGCCCGCGCAGTGCCCGCCCCCCCCCCACCGCCAAAGCTGGGTCAACCGGGCCCGTGGCAATAAACGCTGCAGTGCAAACGGCTCCCGGTGCCTGTGTCGGCCTTGAGGGAGGAGGGGGGGTTGAGCCCCCTCCCCCGGGGTCCCGGTTCCCCCCCCCCCCCAACCCCGCACCGGGCCGCAGCGGCCTGTCGCCACCGCGCCGCCATTTCGCGGAAAGGAGGGGGCAGTGCGCATGCGCGCGGGTCTAGGCGGCAGCGCGCAAGCGCAGAGTGCCCACACCCCCCCGCCTTGGTTGCGTACCGCGCGGTCCTGCCGCCCGCCGGATGAGCGGAGCACGCATGCGCACAGCCCTGAGCTTTCCCCCTCGCTTCAGGGAAATACGCATGCGCAGCGTGCAGGAGGCGCTCCACCCCGCCCCTGCGCGGCGGCGGCAGACGCATGCGCACTGCTCTGCTGATAGTCCCCCCCCCTCCCGCGCGTTGGCGGTGAGCGCATGCGCAGCACCGCGCAGCCGCCCCGTTCTGGCCACGCCTCCAGTCTGCGCATGCGTAGTGGGCAGGCCTCGCCCCCCCCTCCCGAGCCAGCGATCAGTGCATGCGCACTGCGGAGGAACCGCTCTTCACCCCGCCCAATGAGGGACCTGCGCATGCGCAGTGCGGAGGAGCGGCGGTTCCCCCCGCCCCAGAAATGCTTCGCGCATGCGCAGCTCATGGAGCGGCCGGCGCCCCGCCCCCCTTCGGCGCCGCGCGCATGCGCAGTGCGGGCGGCGCCATGGCGGCGTCAGTAGCGGCAGCCCGGCGCGGGCTGGGGGAGCCAAGTAGGGTGAAACTGCCCCAAAATCCTGCCCGGGGAGGGGGGAAAACGGGTGAAACCACAAAAATCGACTGAAATATACTGAGAATCGACTGAAATAGCCTAAAAATCTGCCACAAATCTGCTGAAAAGCGACGAAAAGCGCAAAATGGCCTCAAATTTACTAAATATCTACTAAAACCTGCCAAAATGGACGAAAAAGCTGTGGAAATGCACGAAAAACAGGCCCAAAATCTGCCGAAATCACCCCAAATTTCCCTAAACCTGCTAAAAACCACCACCATCTACTAAATCGCTGCTAAAATTGGCCAATGTCCTAAAAATCTATGAAAACCCCCCGAATCTACCGGAAGTCAAAAAATTGACGAAAATTGCCAAAAACGTACTCAAAATCTGATAAAAATGCAAAACCCCCCAAAGCTGCTTAAAATCGACGGAAGTTTGCCACAAGAACGCAAAAAACATGCTAAACCGCACCGAAACGGCCCAAAGGCGGCTCTGGGGCGCCGCCGAAATTCTCGTTTTTCCCAAAATCGCGGGTTCTGGCGGCCGATGAAACTGGGTTTTTTTTGCAGCAGGTCGTTGGCCCTCGAGGGGAGAAAGCAGCAAAAGAGCCAAATTGGGTGAAAACGCCCCAAATCGGGTCATCAACGGCCCCCAAAACGTGTTTCTACAAGGGCCCGCCCAGGAAAACTTTAATTTTTGCTGAAAAAAGTGTTTCTCTGGGGTGAAACTCCACAGACGACTGGGTCCGCCCGGACGCCTGGGCCCCTCGGACGCCTGGGCCCCTCGGGGAACTGGATGTGCCCGGACGCCTGGGCCCCTCGGACGCCTGGGCCCCTCTGGGGAACTGGGTCTGCCCGGACGCCCGGGCCCCTCGGACGCCTGGGCCCCTTTTCGGAACTGGGTCTGCCCGGACGCCTGGGCCCCTCGGACGCCTGGGCCCCTTGGGGAACTGGGTCTGCCCGGACGCCTGGGCCCCTCGGACGCCTGGGTCCCTTTTTGGAACTGGGTCTGCCCGGACGCCTGGGCCCCTCGGACGCCTGGGCCACTTTTCGGAACTGGGTCTGCTGGATGCCTGGGCCCCTCGGACGCCTGGGCCCCTTGGGGAACTGGGTCTGCCCGGACGCCTGGGCCCCTTTTCGGAACTGGATGTGCCCGGACGCCTGGGCCCCTCTGGGGAACCGGGTCTGCCCGGACGCCTGGGCCCCTTTTCGGAACTGGATGTGCCCGGACGCCTGGGCCCCTCTGGGGAACCGGGTCTGCCCGGACGCCTGGGCCCCTCGGACACCTGGGTCCCTTTTCGGAACTGGGTCTGCCCGGACGCCTGGGCCCCTCGGACGCCTGGGCCCCTCGGGGAACTGGGTCTGCCCGGACGCCTGGGCCCCTCGGACGCCTGGGCCCCTGGGGGAACTGGATCTGCCCGGACGCCTGGGCCCCTCAGACCCCTGGGCCCCTGGGGGAACTGTGTCTGCCCGGACGCCTGGGCCCCTCAGACCCCTGGGCCCCTCGGGGAACTGGGTCCGCCCGGACGCCTGGGCCCCTCGGACGCCTGGGCCACTTTTCGGAACTGGGTCTGCCCGGACGCCTGGGCCCCTCGGACACCTGGGCCCCTTTGGGAACTGGGTCTGCCCAGACGCCTGGGCCCCTCGGACGCCTGGGCCTCTTGGGGAACTGGGTCTGCCCGGACGCCTGGGCCCCTCGGACGCCTGGGCCCCTTGGGGAACTGGGTCTGCCCGGACGCCTGGGCCCCTTGGACGCCTGGGCCCCTCGGGGAACTGGGTCTGCCCGGACGCCTGGGCCCCTCGGACGTCTGGGCCCCTTTTTGGAACTGGTTCTGCCTGGACGCCTGGGCCCCTCGGACGCCTGGGCCCCTCGGGGAACTGGGTCTGCCCGGACGCCTGGGCCCCTCGGACGCCTGGGCCCCTGGGGGAACTGGATCTGCCCGGACGCCTGGGCCCCTCAGACCCCTGGGCCCCTGGGGGAACTGTGTCTGCCCGGACGCCTGGGCCCCTCGGATGCCTGGGCCCCTCGGGGAACTGGGTCCGCCCGGACGCCTGGGCCCCTCGGACGCCTGGGCCACTTTTCGGAACTGGGTCTGCCCGGACGCCTGGGCCCCTCGGACACCTGGGCCCCTTTGGGAACTGGGTCTGCCCAGACGCCTGGGCCCCTCGGACGCCTGGGCCTCTTGGGGAACTGGGTCTGCCCGGACGCCTGGGCCCCTCGGACGCCTGGGCCCCTCGGGGAACTGGGTCTGCCCGGACGCCTGGGCCCCTTGGACGCCTGGGCCCCTCGGGGAACTGGGTCTGCCCGGACGCCTGGGCCCCTCGGACGTCTGGGCCCCTTTTTGGAACTGGTTCTGCCCGGACGCCTGGGCCCCTCGGACGCCTGGGCCCCTTGGGGAACTGGGTCTGCCCGGACGCCTGGGCCCCTCGGACACCTGGGCCCCTGGGGGAACTGGGTCTGCCCGGACGCCTGGGCCCCTCGGATGCCTGGGCCCCTCGGGGAACTGGGTCTGCCCGGACGCCTGGGCCCCTCTGGGGAACTGGGTCTGCCCGGACGCCTGGGCCCCTCGGGGAACTGGGTGTTCCCGGACGCCTGGGCCCCTTTGGGAACTGGGTCTGCCCGGACGCCTGGGCCCCTTTTCGGAACTGGGTCTGCCCGGACGCCTGGGCCCCTCGGACGCCTGGGCCCCTTGGGGAACTGGGTCTGCCCGGACGCCTGGGCCCCTTGGACGCCTGGGCTCCTCTGGGGAACTGGGTCTGCCCGGATGCCCGGGCCCCTCGGACGCCTGGGCCCCTCGGGGAACTGGGTCTGCCCGGACGCCTGGGCCCCTCGGACGCCTGGGCCCCTCGGGGAACTGGGTCTGCCCGGACGCCTTGGCCCCTCGGACGCCTGGGCCCCTCGAGGAACTGGCTCTGCTGGATGCCTGGGCCCCTTGGACGCCTGGGCCCCTTTTCGGAACTGGGTCTGCCCGGACGCCTGGGCCCCTTTTCGGAACTGGATGTGCCTGGACGCCTGGGCCCCTCTGGGGAACTGGGTCTGCCCAGACGCCTGGGCCCCTCGGACACCTGGGCCCCTCTGGGGAACTGGTTCTGCCCGGAGGCCTGGGCCCCTCGGACACCTGGGCCCCTCTGGGGAACCGGGTCTGCCCGGACGCCTGGGCCCCTCGGACGCCTGGGCCCCTCGAGGAACTGGCTCTGCCCGGACGCCCGGGCCCCTCGGACGCCTGGGCCCCTCTGGGGAACTGGGTCTGCCCGGTCGCCCGGGCCCCTCGGACGCCTGGGCCCCTCAGGGAACTGGGTCTGCCCGGATGCCTGGGCCCCTTGGACGCCTGGGCCCCTCGAGGAACTGGTTCTGCCCGGACGCCTGGGCCCCTCGGACGCCTGGGCCCCTTGGGGAACTGGGTGTTCCTGGACGCCTGGGCCCCTCGGATGCCTGGGCCCCTTTTCGGAACTGGTTCTGCCTGGACGCCTGGGCCCCTCGGACGCCTGGGCCCCTCGGGGAACTGGGTCTGCCCGGACGCCTGGGCCCCTTTGGGAACTGGGTCTGCCCGGACGCCTGGGCCCCTCGGACGCCTGGGCCCCTCGGGGAACTGGGTCTGCCCGGACGCCTGGGCCCCTCGGACGCCTGGGCCACTTTTCGGAACTGGGTCTGCCCGGACGCCTGGGCCCCTCAGACCCCTGGGCCCCTCGGGGAACTGGGTCCGCCCGGACGCCTGGGCCCCTCGGACGCCTGGGCCACTTTTCGGAACTGGGTCTGCCCGGACGCCTGGGCCCCTCGGACACCTGGGCCCCTTTGGGAACTGGGTCTGCCCAGACGCCTGGGCCCCTCGGACGCCTGGGCCTCTTGGGGAACTGGGTCTGCCCGGACGCCTGGGCCCCTCGGACGCCTGGGCCCCTCGGGGAACTGGGTCTGCCCGGACGCCTGGGCCCCTTGGACGCCTGGGCCCCTCGGGGAACTGGGTCTGCCCGGACGCCTGGGCCCCTCGGACGTCTGGGCCCCTTTTTGGAACTGGTTCTGCCTGGACGCCTGGGCCCCTCGGACGCCTGGGCCCCTTGGGGAACTGGGTCTGCCCGGACGCCTGGGCCCCTCGGACACCTGGGCCCCTGGGGGAACTGGGTCTGCCCGGACGCCTGGGCCCCTCGGATGCCTGGGCCCCTCGGGGAACTGGGTCTGCCCGGACGCCTGGGCCCCTCGGATGCCTGGGCCCCTTGGGGAACTGGGTCTGCCCGGACGCCTGGGCCCCTCGGACGCCTGGGCCCCTTGGGGAACTGGGTCTGCCCGGACGCCTGGGCCCCTCGGACGTCTGGGCCCCTTTTTGGAACTGGTTCTGCCTGGACGCCTGGGCCCCTCGGACGCCTGGGCCCCTTGGGGAACTGGGTCTGCCCGGACGCCTGGGCCCCTCGGACACCTGGGCCCCTGGGGGAACTGGGTCTGCCCGGACGCCTGGGCCCCTCGGATGCCTGGGCCCCTCGGGGAACTGGGTCTGCCCGGACGCCTGGGCCCCTCTGGGGAACTGGGTCTGCCCGGACGCCTGGGCCCCTCGGATGCCTGGGCCCCTTGGGGAACTGGGTCTGCCCGGACGCCTGGGCCCCTCGGACGCCTGGGCCCCTTGGGGAACTGGGTCTGCCCGGACGCCTGGGCCCCTCAGATGCCTGGGCCCCTCGGGGAACTGGGTGTTCCCGGACGCCTGGGCCCCTTGGACGCCTGGGCCCCTGGGGGAACTGGGTCTGCCCGGACGCCTGGGCCCCTCGGACGCCTGGGCCCCTGGGGGAACTGGGTCTGCCCGGACGCCTGGGCCCCTCGGGGAACTGGGTCTGCCCGGACGCCTGGGCCCCTCGGACGCCTGGGCCCCTCTGGGGAACTGGGTCTGCCCGGACGCCTGGGCCCCTCGGACACCTGGGCCCCTTTTCAGAACTGGGTGTTCCCGGACGCCTGGGCCCCTTGGACACCTGGGCCCCTTGGGGAACTGGGTCTGCCCGGACACCTGGGCCCCTCGGACACCTGGGCCCCTTGGGGAACTGGGTCTGCCCGGACGCCTGGGCCCCTCGGACGCCTGGGCCCCTTTTTGGAACTGGTTCTGCCCGGACACCTGGGCCCCTCGGACGCCTGGGCCCCTTGGGGAACTGGATCTGCCCGGACGCCTGGGCCCCTCGGACGCCTGGGCCCCTCTGGGGAACTGGGTGTTCCCGGACGCCTGGGCCCCTCGGACACCTGGGCCCCTTGGGGAACTGGGTCTGCCCGGACGCCTGGGCCCCTCGGACGCCTGGGCCCCTCGGGGAACTGGGTCCGCCCGGACGCCTGGGCCCCTCGGACGCCTGGGCCACTTTTCGGAACTGGGTCTGCCCGGACGCCCGGGCCCCTCGGACGCCTGGGCCCCTTTGGGAACTGGGTCTGCCCGGACGCCTGGGCCCCTCGGACGCCTGGGCCCCTCGGGGAACTGGGTCTGCCCGGACGCTTGGGCCCCTCGGACGCCTGGGCCCCTTGGGGAACTGGGTCTGCCCGGACGCCTGGGCCCCTTGGACGCCTGGGCCCCTTTGGGAACTGGATCTGCCCGGACGCTTGGGCCCCTCGGACGCCTGGGCCCCTTGGGGAACTGGGTGTTCCCGGACGCCTGGGCCCCTCGGACGCCTGGGCCCCTCGAGGAACTGGGTCTGCTGGATGCCTGGGCCCCTCGGACGCCTGGGCCCCTTTTCAGAACTGGGTCTGCCCGGATGCCTGGGCCCCTCGGACGCCTGGGCCACTTTTCAGAACTGGGTGTTCCCGGACGCCTGGGCCCCTCGGACACCTGGGCCCCTTTTCAGAACTGGGTGTTCCCGGACCCCTGGGCCCCTTGGACACCTGGGCCCCTTTGGGAACTGGGTCTGCCCGGACGCCTGGGCCCCTCGGGGAACTGGGTCTGCCCGGACGCCTGGGCCCCTGGGACGCCTGGGCCCCTTTTTGGAACTGGCTGTTCCCGGACGCCTGGGCCCCTCGGACGCCTGGGCCCCTCTGGGGAACTGGTTCTGCCCGGACGCCCGGGCCCCTCGGACGCCTGGGCCCCTCGGGGAACTGGGTCTGCCCGGACGCCTGGGCCCCTCGGACGCCTGGGCCCCTTGGGGAACTGGGTCTGCCCGGACGCCTGGGCCCCTCGGACGCCTGGGCCCCTGGGGGAACTGGGTCTGCCCGGACGCCTGGGCCCCTCGGACGCCTGGGCCCCTGGGGGAACTGGGTCTGCCCGGACGCCTGGGCCCCTCGGACGCCTGGGCCCCTTGGGGAACTGGGTGTTCCTGGACGCCTGGGCCCCTCGGACGCCTGGGCCCCTTGGGGAACTGGATCTGCCCGGACGCCTGGGCCCCTCGGACGCCTGGGTCCCTTTTCGGAACTGGGTGTTCCCGGATGCCTGGGCCCCTCTGGGAACTGGGTCTGCCCGGACGCCTGGGCCCCTCTGGGGAACTGGGTCTGCCCGGACGCCTGGGCCCCTTGGACGCCTGGGCCCCTTGGGGAACTGGATCTGCCCGGACGCCTGGGCCCCTCGGACGTCTGGGCCCCTTGGGGGAACCGGGTCTGCCCGGACGCTTGGGCCCCTCGGACGCCTGGGCCCCTTGGGGAACTGGGTCTGCCCGGACGCCTGGGCCCCTCGGACGCCTGGGCCCCTCTGGGGAACCGGGTCTGCCCGGATGCCTGGGCCCCTCGGACGCCTGGGCCCCTTGGGGAACTGGGTCTGCCCGGACGCCTGGGCCCCTCGGACGCCTGGGCCCCTCGGGGAACTGGGTGTTCCCGGACGCCTGGGCCCCTCGGACGCCTGGGCCCCTCGAGGAACTGGGTCTGCTGGATGCCTGGGCCCCTCGGACGCCTGGGCCCCTTTTCGGAACTGGGTCTGCCCGGACGCCTGGGCCCCTTTTCGGAACTGGATGTGCCCGGACGCCTGGGCCCCTCTGGGGAACTGGGTCTGCCCGGACGCCTGGGCCCCTCAGGGAACTGGGTCTGCCCGGACGCCCGGGCCCCTCGGACACCTGGGCCCCTCTGGGGAACCGGGTCTGCCCGGACGCCTGGGCCCCTCGGACGTCTGGGCCCCTCTGGGGAACTGGGTCTGCCCGGACGCCTGGGCCCCTCGGACGCCTGGGCCCCTCGGGGAACTCCATCTGCCCGGACGCTTGGGCCCCTCGGACGCCTGGGCCCCTCGAGGAACTGGCTCTGCCCGGACGCCGGGCCCCTCGGACGCCTGGGCCCCTCGGGGAACTCCATCTGCCCGGACGCTTGGGCCCCTCGGACGCCTGGGCCCCTTTTTGGAACTGGGTGTTCCCGGACACCTGGGCCCCTCGGACGCCTGGGCCCCTGGGGGAACTGGGTCTGCCCGGACACCTGGGCCCCTCGGACGCCTGGGCCCCTTGGGGAACTGGATCTGCCCGGACGCCTGGGCCCCTTGGGGAACTGGGTCTGCCCAGATGCCTGGGCCCCTCGGACGCCTGGGCCCCTTGGGGAACTGGGTCTGCCCGGACGCCTGGGCCCCTCGGACGCCTGGGCCCCTTGGGGAACTGGGTCTGCCCGGACGCCTGGGCCCCTCGGACGTCTGGGCCCCTTTTCGGAACTGGTTCTGCCTGGACGCCTGGGCCCCTCGGACGCCTGGGCCCCTTGGGGGACTGGGTCTGCCCGGACGCCTGGGCCCCTCGGACGCCTGGGCCCCTCGGGGAACTGGGTCTGCCCGGACGCCTGGGCCCCTCGGACGCCTGGGCCCCTTGGGGAACTGGGTCTGCCTGGACGCCTGGGCCCCTCGGACGCCTGGGCCCCTTGGGGAACTGGGTCTGCCTGGACGCCTGGGCCCCTCGGACGCCTGGGCCCCTTGGGGAATTGGCGTCTGCCCGCACAGCACAAATTTGGGGCGTTTTCGCCCAGTTTTGCACTTTTGCTGCTGTCTCCCCTCGAGGGCCACGATCTCCTGCCAAAAACCCCCAGTTTCATCGGCCGCCAGAACCCGCGATTTTGGGAAAAACGAGAATTTCGGCGGCGCCCCAGAGCCGCCTTTGGGCCGTTTCGGTGCGGTTTAGCATGTTTTTCGCGTTGTTGGGGGAAACTTCCGTCGATTTCAAGCAGCTTTGGGGGCAGTTTGAGTTTTTAGCGGATTTTCATCACATTTTTGGCAGATTTGAGTTGGTTTTTAGCAGATTCCGGTAGATTTGGGGGGTTTTAATAGATTTTTTGCATATTAGTGGGTTTTAGCAGCTCCTCAGTAGATTTTGGTGCTTTTTAGCAGTTTTGGGGAAATTTGAAGGTTTTCCTCAGATTTTGGCCCCATATTTATTTCTTTTCCGCAGCTTTTTAGTGCATTTTTGGGAAGTTTTATTAGATTTTTAGTAGATTTGAGTCAATTTTGTGCTTTTAGTTGATTTTCAGCAGATTTTGGCCCCTCCCCAGCAGGATTTTGGGGTGTTTTGGGCCATTTTGCCCCCCCGGGCAGGATTTTGGGGTGTTTTGGCCCCTCCTGGGCACGGTTTTGGGGTGTTTTGGGCTGTTTTGGCCCCTCCTGGGCAGGGTTTTGGGGTGTTTTGGGCCATTTTGCCAACCCGGACAGGATTTTGGGGTGTTTTAGGCCATTTTGCCCCCCCGGGCAGGATTTTGGCATGTTTTAGGCAGATTTTGCCCCCCCCCCGGCCAGGTTTTGGGGTGTTTTGGGCCATTTTGGCCCCCTGGGCAGGGTTTTGGGGTGTTTTAGGCCGTTCTGGCCCCCCTGGGTAGGACTTCGGGGTGTTTTAGGCCGTTTTGGCCCCCCCCCCAGGCAGGCTTTTGGGGTGTTTTGGGTGTTTTGGCCCCCCGGGCAGGATTTTGGGGTTTTTTAGGCCGTTTTGGCCCCCCCCCGGGAAGATTTTGGGGTGGTTTAGGTCGTTTTGGCCTCTTGGGCAGGATTTTCGGATGTTTTGGGCCATTTTGGCCGCCCCCGGGCAGGGTTTTGGGGTGTTTTGAGTGTTTTGGCTCCCCGGGAAGGGTTTTGGGGTGTTTTGGGCCATTTTGGCCCCCCCGGACAGGATTTTGGGGTGTTTTAGGCAGATTTGGCCCCCCCCGGGCAGGCTTTTGGGATGTTTTGTGCCGTTTTGGCTCCCCCGGGCAGGATTTTGGGGTGTTTTGACCCCCCTGGGCAGGATTTTGGGGTGTTTTAGGCTATTTTGACCCCCCGGGCAGGATTTTGGGGTGTTTTGGGGTTTTTTGACCTGCCCAGCCAGAATTTTGGGGTGTTTTAGGCCATTTTGACCCTCCCTGGGCAGGGTTTTGGGGTGTTTTGGGCCATTTTGGCCCTTCCTCAGCAGGATTTCGGGGTGTTTTAGGTCGTTTTGCCCCCCCGGGCAGGGTTTCGGGGTGTTTTAGGCTGTTCTGGTCCCCCCAGGCAGGGTTTTGGGGTGTTTTAGGCCGTTTTGGCCCCCCCAGGCAGGGTTTTGGGGTGTTTTAGGCAGATTTGGCCCCCCCCCCGGGCAGGCTTTTGGGATGTTTTGGGCTGTTTTGGCTCCCCCGGGCAGGATTTTGGGGTGTTTTGACCCCCCTGGGCAGGATTTTGGGGTCTTTTAGGCTATTTTGACCCCCCCGGGCAGGATTTTGGGGTGTTTTGGGGTTTTTTGACCTGCCCAGCCAGAATTTTGGGGTGTTTTAGGCCGCTTTGGTCCCCCCAGGCAGGGTTTCGGGGTGTTTTAGGCCGTTTTGGTCCCCCCAGGCAGGGTTTTGGGGTGTTTTAGGCCGTTTTGGTCCCCGCAGGCAGGGTTTTGGGGTGTTTTAGGCCGCTCTGCCCCCCCCCGCGCCGGGCTGCCGGGGTTTCTCGGCTCCGGCCGAGGCCCCGGGGTTGGGGCAGCGATTTGCGGCGGCCCCGACCCTTCCCGGCGGCCTCACCACCCTCCCGGGGCTCCCGGTGGCTGCGTCCCTCTTCCCGCCGCCGCCATGGCGTCTCCGACACTGCGCATGCGCGCGGCGCCACGGGGGGGCGGGGCGTCTGTGACTGTGGAACTGCGCATGCGCTATTGGCTGCGCGGGCGGGGGCAGTGCGGCTCTTGCGCACTGCGCACGCGCCATTCTCTGCTCGGGCGGGGTGAGGTGCCGCTCCTGCGCACTGCGCGTGCGCCAGCCGTCGGGTGGGGGGGGGGACGCGCGGGATGCTTAGGGAGCGCGCATGCGCGATGCGCTGCGTGGGCGGGGAAGGGCTGCTCCTTCAGAATGCGCATGCGCTGAGCTCTAGGCGGGCGGGGGAGAGTGGGGCTGCTGCGCCTGCGAGAGTCCCCGCGCGGATTGGTGGTGGTGGTGGGGGGGGGTGAGTGCGTCTTACGCGCACTGCGCATGCGCGAGTCTCCGCGCGGGCGGGGTGAGTGCCTGTTCTGCGCACTGCGCCTGCGCACCGCGCTGCGCGGGCGGGGGGAGAACCGGCTCTTTCGCTATGCGCATGCGCCAGTCTCTGCTCGGGCGGGGGCGCGCGGCTTCTGCGCATGCGCGAGTCGCTGCGCCTGTGGGGGGGCCTGCTCGCCTCCTCGCTCTGCGCATGCGCCAATCCCTGTGCGGGCGGGGGAGCATGCGCCTCCTTAGCACTGCGCATGCGCTCCTCGCTGCCCGGGCGGGGGGGGAGGGCGACCCCTGCGCAGTGCGCATGCGCAGTCCGTTGCGCGGGCCGGCGGGCTGGCGACATGGCGGCTGCTACCTGTTGCGCAGTTGAAATTGAGGGGGAAAAACGGCTCCGGCGTCCGGCTGCCCTGACTGCCGAGGGTATAAATGTTCCAAATGTCGACCTAGAAGCTCCTGCTCCCCCTCATACCCCTCTGGAGCCGCGTCCTGCCGATTGGTCTGTCAGTAACTGCCCCCCTGCGGCGGCGGGCCTGTCTCCTCCGCTTCGTGGAGCGGCAACACCCTCGGAGGGAAAGAGACCTAGAAATGGAGGGGGGAAAGAAAAAAGTCAAGGGAAGGGTCGCGATCGGCATTGCTTGGCCCGATAGCTTTGAAAAAGGAGGCTGAGGGAAAAAAATCCCCTTTGGATTTTGTGGGGGGGGGGTGAGGCTCCAGCTGGGATGTTGGCTTCCCCTGCGTGAGACAACCCCAGGGGATGTTGACCACCCCCCCCATCCCCAAATTGTGGGTACAGCATTGACCTGGGTCGCTTCCTCTACGATGCCGCCTTAACAACCGGTCTTACAGCTCGGACTGGCAGAAACTGCCGCCCTCGACCTTCGTCTGAATCCGTCGTTTATCGCCCGTTGGACAGGATCCAGGCGGCGGCTTTCCATCTCGGTGTGACTGCCGGCGGTTTCGGCAAGAGCGATCAGCGGACGGGGCGCGTCGTCGCTCTTCTTCGGAGAGCTTGACGTATTCCAAGGCTTGTTGAGCGCACGGTAATACCTCGGGCAAAGACCCCCAAGTCATGTTTTTTTTTAGGCCATTCCATCGCCTACCAGGCCTATGTAGCTCACAAAAATAGCAAAATTCAACTTACACAAGAATATTTGGCCAGCAGCTCTCTACACCAACCGGCCAGCAGCAGCTTGGAGCAGTCCACCAGCTAGTGAAGATCCAACGATCCGGAAGATGCTCTCTACTTCGTAGAGCCCAGATGTGACTTCTCGCCTGGCACCGTTGGTGGACCTGGCCGCAGTCACCTCCCTGGCCCTGCTCAGATGCCGTGGGCCTGGAGGAGGAGGAGGAGCCCATGGAGGTGGACCTCGCAGAGGAAGAGGAACCCCTGGACATGGACTCCCCCAGAGGAGGAGCCCATGGAGGTGGACCCCCTCGGAGGAGGAGGAGCCCGTGGAGGTGGACCTGAAGGAACGGCTCTGACTGCATTGGGGTCACCTTCTTCTTAGTCTTCCTCCGTTGTGGAGCAGCCCCATCAGGCTCCTCCCTGACAGGGCACCCCGGGGGTAATCCTGGGACCTGTACCAATTAACGTCTGATAACGACCTGACAGGTGGGAGGAGTTGCACGCCGCCGTGTCAGCAGTGACCTCAGCGCCCCTCTTCCAGAGTTGGTGCCAGGCCTGGCGGTGGAAGAGGGCCTGAGATCGAGCTCTCCGCTCCTACCCTCCACGGGGGCTCCAGCCCTGAGCCAGCGGCCGTGGGAGAGGTGAAAGGCGGCGCTGTGGACCAAGAGGAAGGTGGATGCAACCACCTGGCCACCCTGGAGCCCATGGAGGTGGACCTCCTAGAGGAAGAGGAGCCCGTGGAGGTGGACCCCTGCAGAAGAGGAGGAGGAGGAGCCTATGGAGGTGCACCCCTGCAGAAGAGGAGGAAGAGGCGGCCATGGAAGTGGACCTCCCCCTGAGGAGGAGCTGATGGAAATGGACCCCCATGGAGGACGAGGAGGAGGAGCCCATGGAGGTGGACCTCCCAGAGGAAGAGGAGCCCATGGAAAGGAACTCCTCCAGAGGAGAGGGAGAAGGTGGCCATGCAGGTGGACCTCTTGGAGGAATAGGAGCCCATGGAAATGGACTCCCCCAGAGGAAGGGGAGGAGCCCATGGAGGTGGACCTCCCAGAGGACCCAGAAGCTGGGTCTTGAACCACGTCCGTCTCTTCAGCTGCGGGGAAGTCATGGGAAAGTTTTGCTGTCTGTCCTGAGTTGTCAGCGTCTTCTTCCTTGGACAGTCCTCCGTGTCCGGAGAGAGCAAAGTGTCCAACAGCAGCTCCTTCAAGGGGTTCCTCCTCCTGCCGTTGGCGGACATGCGGGAGCTGCAGCTCTTGCACTTCTCGCTCTTCCTGGGCACCTACCTGGCTGCCCTCCTGGCCAACGGCCTCGTCATCACCGCCGTAGCCTGCCACCATATTCCAATATGATCAGGTCAGACAGTTCCTGAGTCTCAGATTAATTATGTTACTTTGCTTAAACGACATAATCCCCTTTTAAACAAATAGATAGTTGGAATTTAATAAATGTTCAAGCTGTAACCACCTGTTTTTTTCCTCATCACCTTTTACAGTGTAGATTAAGTACTTTGTGGACGACAGCTCGGCAAACCTGCTCCGTGCTTACTCACAAATTTCAGCTTTTGAGGCCGACCCCGAGCGTGGCGTTTTCCGATTCTGCAGAGAGCGGATAACACACCAGGAGCACCTGGCTGAGAGACGCCTTTTGAAAACCACTTACTCCTAACTATGCCGTACTTCCTAAAGGTCGTTCATCGGTGGGCCTCCGTAGCGTTGGACAGATAACTGGTCAAGAATGCCTCATTTCAGCAAATCTCAGTGCGGTGTTTCTTACAGCCCTTTGCCCAGCGAGAATCTGAGATAATTACCATGTTGTTCTCCATTACGAAACTAGGGTCAGAGAAGCCTTGAAAATGTCATCTGTATAAATATTCATTGTCTCTGAACAGATAACCTTAGAAGCAGATTTGTCAGTGAAGGCAAAGAATAGCGTCTCCACTTTGCAGTACGTGACTTAAGATAATTTGAATGATTTATTGATAAGCCAGTGTGTAGAAGTTCAAAAAAAACCCCCAAACCTTTGATTCCAAGAATAACTAACATTGTTATGAATTCATAAATATAAGAGCACTATGACTCTGTGTGTTTTGCAGAAAGTC
This sequence comes from Struthio camelus, assembly GCF_040807025.1. Lineage (NCBI taxonomy): Eukaryota > Metazoa > Chordata > Aves > Struthioniformes > Struthionidae > Struthio > Struthio camelus. The sequence goes on from NC_090970.1 coordinate 917,483, forward strand.
CCACATGATAGAGAAAAATATTGATGATTGCAGCTAGTTAAGGGACAGAAAATTCTATGACCTCACCACTGTTTTTTTTTTGAATTTAGGAGTTATTTATTTATTTTTTAAGAACTGGAAAGATGTTTTAATTCCAACATGAGCTTCATGAGCAAACTTTCTTTTTTTTTTTTTAAATCTTTCTATTGAACCTGAGTTAAGCCACAAAGTGGAACAATACAGTTGCCAGTAAATCCGCGACAGTAAACTTCAATGTCATAACAGTGTTGTGGACAAATTAGGCATCTATTCTGTCACCTTTGCTGTATAAAGTGGTACTTACAGGAGTAATCCTGTTGAGATGTGCACTACGAGCTACCTAGTGGAAGGATGGCAGGCTGGAGGCAGACAAAGTATATCTGTGTTAGATGAAAAACCCGTTACTTACATACGAACAAGGAAAAGGGGAAGAGGAAGGGCACGTTGAAGTTTTGTGTGGCGGCGAAGCTCATTTTACTGAGATACCAACAATTTGCAACTGCAGTTGGCAAAACAGCCCCAAGATTACATGAGCTGCCCAGGGTGTCATAGGATCAGCTTCAAGAATGTGGCTTAGCACTTGGCAAGATCGGGGCCTTCTAGTGGTAATGCTGAGCAAAGTAAGGAAGGCTCAAATTCTGGAGTAAACCCTACTCTTATTTTCTCATACTATGCAACCCCTAGGTTGCTAGTCGTCTTAAACTCTTAGGATTTTTCCTACTATGAAGACAACACAGCAAAAGACAGAATGTTGCTGTTTGACATAGCAATCTGTATCTTATGCTTTAATGTCATAAATGCATCTTTTCCTAATGTTATTCCATCTGTGTTCAAGATACCTGACAACGATCGCCATTGCAATAATTACGCAATAGATGCATCGTCTTAAAGACAGAAGAAATGGAAGACCGTGACTATGAATTAAGGGTAAAGGTCAGAGTGAGGGGCACTTTCCAACAAAGGGAAACACAGCTTCTGGATTACAAGCTTAGGAGTGAGACTAAAAGAAGCATTTTAAAAGAAAGTCCAGCTTTAACTTCAAAAGCGAACTGCTTCTTTTTTTAATTTCAGCCTTTAACAAGAGGGGGTTGAACAAGAGAAAAAATTTAGCTGCAAAAGACACTTGACAAGTTTGATAATACATGAATGGAACTGAAAGTATTATACTCAGCTTAAAAGATTAAAAGATAGAAAAATAAAAGTAGTGTTCTGAATTAGAGAAGTCATATGCTATATGAAATAAATCCTGGTAATAGAATAGCCCAGAATTACAACCTTATTTTTAAATAGATCCTCATAATTCTGTTAGATGCTGTATTTCTGATTTATTTACTAAAATATTAAGATCACAGAGTTATGAAAAAATGCACTTCAGACGCTTGCTTCTGCTGTTGTCCAACTATAGATATGAAACAGGAGAAAAGCACGTTGCCATTAATTATAGAGGCAAAACAAGCATAATGTGTACAAAGGAGATTAGGTAAAACCAAAAATGTACAAGGCTGCTGAACTCACCCTTAGCTCTGATGACAGGTGGAAGCAGATTACGATCCTTTTTTATTACACTGAAAAGGCAGAAAACTAGTCGAACATGGTTTGTATCCTCTGCAAAAATCAACACTCCCGTATATGGCTTCAGAGAGTATCTAACAGAGACATAAATAGTCCCGCAGGGCAAGTTTGACACATGCACCAGTGTCTACAAGGTCAAGACCCAGCTCTACTAACACGTGCCACCAAGGTTTGTGTGCTCAAGATCCTGGGCAAGGGCTACGAATCACCCGAGTCCTCCTCAAACCCCAGTTGCACAGAAAACAACATTTAAAGCCAGAGATGCACAAACCAGCGCTGATAATATGTCCTTTAGCGCAGGAAATATAAAATGAGGTGGTTTTTTTTTTTTTTTTTGAGTGGAAAGCTTAATCTCCTACACTTACCTTCAAGAGCTCTGCCAGCACTGCATTTGCAAAAGAGCTAGAAGATCCAACTTTACTTTCATAACTAGTGATAAAATGTCTGATTTTTAGTGACAAAGCATGCTACTTGCTGGAATATTGATTCCACTGCCACCTTGAGCTCCTGAAAACTTATTTTGCTAGGGGTGTTTAATCATGCCAGAGGGATAGTGCTTTCCACTTTTTGTAGGTGCTTGCTTATGCAAACCTTCAAGGCAAGTTAGTCAATTGATTTTTCACAGTACTGCAATTAGATATTGATTTATTGGCTCTCAAGGGTTGTTAACGCACCTGACATTCAGAAAACGTCCTTCCACCTGCCTAAATTCGAGCAGGAACAGGGTGAGCTAGAAACAGTCCATACCCCATGAAATAGAAACCTATGCTCTTAACTCTTCAGAAGGTTTCGATTTAGAACAGGAACAAGACAGAAGTTCTAGATTTGGGGGTGGGAGGATATATGGAGACCTTTTGATAAGGTTTTCTCGGGGGGGGGGAGAACTTTCTTGCCAGAGACTTCTAAACTCTCTACATATATTATTTAAAGCTTTACAAAAGACTACTCTGTCCCGCTGAATACTCATTTTGCTTGTGCTAGTTCAAATACTCCATCGGTTTGTTTGGATTTCCTTTTTGATTTGCTAGTTGTTATTTTATAGTAAAAGGAAAAGTATATGCATTTATTTCTCCTAAAGCATGGAAGTTGCCCTAACGTTGCTATTTTTATCTCAATGCCTGTCCGTACTGGATGAATGCAGAAATCGGACAACTTAAATAGCCTAACTTGCAGTCAAAACCTCATTAGTGATATGTGATTTGACAAGGAAGAGCTTTAGCAGTGTTATGTGAGTGTTTCTACATTAACCTTTACATTTCAAGTCAAGGGTACAATAACCGCAGCTGATGTGGCTTTGAACAAAAACCTGGGGGTCGGACACCGCTCCTTTCTCAAATTTTAATGAAACCTCAGAAAGGCCCTTGTAGCAATGCTGCCAAATCGAGATTTGTCCAAAGCAAAACGGACTAAATTCAGAGGTCGTTATTCAAGGGGAACATGCCCTAACTTCACCTGGGGATTCATCCGAATACAGCTCCACTGGGGTCCTTCACGATTTAGCTCAGTGAACGTTCACCCGCCGGAGACCAGGCAGAGGAGTTTCATGCGTTAGGTTTATGAACTGCGTTATAACTCTATTGACAAGGGCAAGTGTCATTCACGTGCTTGGGTCTACCTAGTCAAAAGCCAAAATTAATACACCGGTAACCTGAAAGCAACTTCCACGGCTGGGAGACCTACGTGCAGATCCTCCTCTCTCCTGGAGGTGGAGGCCGGGGCAACCATCTCAACATAGACCCTTACGACAACTAATTCGGACTTCAGCCGGAGTAGATCTGAATTCAAGCCGGAGTAGATCTGAATTCAAGGAAGCTTCCAGTGTTTCCCCCCGCCCCGTCACAAAGAAAGAAAAAATTGCAGAACGTTTTGCAACAAATTCGGCAAGACTGAAGCCAATGAGAGATTTTCCCACTCTAGTAGACACTGAGTGAAAAATTTAAATAGACGTTAAGCAAAAACCGAATGCAGACCTCAAGGAAGCACCCTCTCGCCATCTGGCCACTTTTTCCTTTGACCTTTGCCAGGCAGCGACCTGTTGTTTCCAGGTTTTCTTTATGAAAGACACTTCTGTTGGGTTTGACCGGCTGCTTTGACGATAATCGGTTAATTATCGCTGCAGAAGCCGCCTCCGCGCCATCTCCTCGTGTCTCAGTCTGGTTATGCTGTATGTGGAGTTAGTCGTGAACCATTGACAGAGTAAAGCAAATCTGTCGCAGTGAGGTTACCACGAGCCTAAAAAGTTGCCCAGCATGTGCTGTGGGCTCCGGTGAATGCATAGAAATCGTGAGTCTAGGTTTGGCTTGGCACAGGAAACAAGGTCTCTTGCATTTTATCTAACCCAAATTAATGAGGAAGAAGTGTCAAGTCATATTTAACTTATTTTCCGCAGCTCACTGTCCAAATTCTTGAGTAGTCTATTTTAAAAAAAAAAAAAATCCTGCGTCTTTGCCAAGGTTAGAGAGGTTGAGCTTGAGAAAGTTGTAGGGAAGGAAGATTTAAGGAAGATTTCTGTCACACTAGTGGAACAGGATATGACACCGAGCTGAAACGCCCCGATCCTGTCTGGACTGGGACATCTCCCAGGAAATATTTCGCCCTAATGAGCAGCAATATCTGCTATTTATCTGGTAGACCATAATAATAAAATCTGAATAAAAGGAAAGCATGTGCCTAGCGCCGAGTGATTAAAGAACGTCTAAGCAGGCATTAAAATTCTCAAACTTTGAGTCTTTCAGTATAAAAGTTAGCAAACAAACGTCGAGCAGGGAAAAGAGAACGACTGACAAATGAAATACCTAACTATAATTATTGTTTAATAAATGTCCGGTTTCCTTTTAAGTCTTTGGGGTTATGAGTTAGGATGAAAAGACTTCTGGTGTCATTCCTTTGCATCTGCTCTTACGGGAATAATTTGGAAACGTCCCCAGCCCCGTCTATGGGAAACGACACAAAACCACGGCTGCCGATTTCCTAGAGACTATGCTAGTTTCCTCTTTCTTTTCTTTCATTTCCTCACATATTCATAATTTTATATCTAAACATTTGTGCAAATTTTCAAAGATATCGCAGCATGGCACCTTTCAAAATACAGACGCTTTTGCTGGAGATATCAGGCAGGGAGCAGAGCCCCATTTCCTTACTCATCACTCCAGCTGAGCGCTGGACTGATCCACGCGGTAAAGGTGTCACTGCCAGATGGGGCCCTGAATAATACAGTGCATTCGCTTTAAAATTCTGTATTTTCAGCAACGTATTCTGGCCATTTCTCGCTTATTCTTCCACTGCTTCTTTCTAAGAGTTTTTGCAGGACTTATTTACCTAGACAAGAACATGAAGCAATTGCAACCCAAGCTTTTAAGACTTGGGATTCTGAATTTGGTAAAATGAGTTCTCATGCCCAAAACTTAGGCTGAGCTACATTCCCAGACATAGGAAAGAGAAGTATATCACGACCCCTGTGCTTATTCAGAATAGTTCACGTTTCTGCTCGTTATACGTTGAACGCTCCTAATGTTCAGTACTGCATTGTATTTTAGCGCCTGTTCCAAAGAAATGTCGTCGCTGCCAAATTCAAAGTAACACAGGGTCCGAACAAAGAACAGCCATTGCAAGACGAGAGTATTTAGTGCGTTGAGCCGTTTTTCTTATAGTTGCTCTTATACTTGATTAAAGAAAATATCCCGCAACCGAGTTTTCTGTTTCATTTATTAGACGCTCAGATACACTCTGAGTATAACTCCTTGGTCCCATACTGGGATATATAGAAGCTTTTCGGAGAGGAAAAACAACCTGCCACACAGAGCATCAGCTGTCTGCAAACTTGACTTGTCTTGATAGTATTTCTCTTCCGCAAAGCTCGGAGAAAGGCCGGGCCAATCCGCCTAAAGAAAGAATATGCTTCAATGAGGCAGCAGGGAGAGGGTAAGTATCCTTTAGGCAGCCTTGTTTCATAAAACCTATGATTTGGTGAGCCAAGAGAGTCAAACAGCATTCTTTACAAACGGGAAGGTCTTGTCGTCTGGCCAGATCAGAGCTGTACTGCCCATAGTCAATGCTGTCACAGTCCAAGGAAGCCAAAAAGCCGGAAAACCCTAAATTAACCTGACCTTTGTTTGCACTGCTATGAAAAGAAGTGATTACGGTGAGGGAATACGCAAACTCGCAAAAAGTACGTTCTTCTGCTCGTGTTCAAATCGGCGCTGCCTGACAACACGGAAGAGAGAAAAGGTCGAAAAAACCCGGTGGCAAAGCGTGCGTATGTATTTATTAAGACAACGGTCTGCTTCCTTAGTCTCATTTCAGGCGAATCCTACCGTTGAGAAAAACGCAAAATAATCCGGGCAACGGACAAATACACAAATTGCCTGATAATATTTATTATCATTTGGAATATTCAAGTTAATTTGTTTAAGAGTCTGGATGCAGTCAAAATACAGTCTTCGCCTGGGGTGAGTGCAAGAGCCCTGGCTGTGTGCTTGATTCACAAGGAGGAAACGGCACTCCTGGGCAATTGCTTCGTCCGCCATCGTAGACCCAAAGCTGGCCTGGGGTCAGCTGGGACGGTCCTAGCATAAGAAGGGGACTAGCTGGCCGAAGGGTAGCCCGTCTCCAGCGAGCGTGATTAGGAGACCTCTCGCAACGTTTTAAGAAGTGAAGAGCTTTGAAGGAAAGTAGAAGGCGGTGGATTCGTAGGCATTAATGATTTAAAAGCCAGGGTGCTGTGGGTTGGTCTTCTTCAGCCAGCGAATGCTACAGCTCTCTGTCTACTCAGAGCCATTCTTCTTAAATTCAGAATACGTATTTCCACTAGGGTCTAGATTTTGAAGTGCTTATTCGGAAATTGGTCTAGGTAAAAGTCCTACTGAAGCTGCCGGGATTTTTTTTTTTTTCCAGTTGACAAAAATACTTAAAATTCCTAAATACCTTGAAACTGACATGTTAAGTCGTAAGATTGTCTTGCTGTGCCAACGTCTGCCCGTGCTACCGTCTCACTCTTACATTTGCGGGCGATCGCTCTTTGCGTTTCTGCAGCTCCATAATTCACACAATTATTAAGACAACGGTCTGCTTCCTTAGTCTCATTTCAGGCGAATCCTACCGTTGAGAAAAACGCAAAATAATCCGGGCTGATTGACTACAGTGTTAAAGCTCTTGGGTTTAAAAACAATCCAACAGCGCGGGCAATTTGCTAGGGATGAAATTAACTCGATAGGAGCCGCGTGATACTAAAGCATGCTCAGCACAAACTTCAGTTTAGTGAATCTCAAAGTAAAGGGTGTACCAAATTAACATTTGCAGCAGGAACTTAAGGCCTAATTGCAAAAAGAAATCTTGAAATCACTCTGCTGTGGCTGGTTGTGCTCTCCCATTAATATAACCAAACTAAGTGTAGTTAAGTATTAAAAGCAGAGTATTAGACTAAAATGTGGTAAAACCCCACCTAAACTGATACTTAAGGTTTTCATATGAGTCACGTATTTACAAGTATTCATCTAAGCCTAAGGAACCAAGGTGAAGGGGGTATCAAATGATCTCATTTGTGAAGAAATGCCGAACAAAGATTTTTCTAGCAAAAACCCTATTCCTGCCAGAAACTGTGTCTATGAAACCAGCTGTGGAAAGCTAGAAAGAGATAACCGTCATTACTACTGGAAACGTCTTTCCAGGGTTCATACCTTAACTATGTCACATGCGGAAATGCAATGGCTCCAATTTTGCACAAAGGTATGTCACGGGTGACATCAGAGGAGGGAGCTCTGACCCTGGGAGCCAGGAGGGACCCCCAGGACGGGCCAGCGGTGTGATGGGGCACCGGCAGGATCCCTGGCACGGAAAAGTCGTCTCGAGAGGGAGAAACGGGGTTTAGACTAAGGAAATTTGTGAAGGCCAGTGCCCAGTAGCACTCTGAAGTTCAGGCAGGCTCTTCAAATGACCCAGTGTCAGAAGCCCGAGGGAAGTAGCCAGCTATTTCATAAGCAGAGTGGTTGCACAGGCAGGGCTGAGGTGCAAGGACTGAAAAAACAGAGGTCTAGAGGGTCTGTGCTGCATGCTGGAGTGGTGGAAATCTTGAGGGAGAGGGGGAATGGAGACAGCTGAGCATGAGCTAATCGGGAACGCTGATATGTCCCCAGGCTTCTGTTGGACTAATGGGCACGGCCAGGACAGGATGCTGCTTCTGTGCAGCCGTGTAGCAAGATCGGAAGTATTGCATGATGAGGATATACAGGTGTGCGGATGATCAAATGCAGCGTTATGAAATTGCAGTGTACAAACGAACGGACGGCATCGGCAGTAAGTGGAACGTGAGTGTGTTTTTAGCGTGTGCATAATGTAATTATTATTAAGAGAGGCCCAATCAACACAGAACAAGATAAAAACCAGCAGGAAAACAAATTGTATACATTACAGATATGTAAAGGGGAGCTTTTATATCCTGGGTATTGCTGTTCAGCCGCTGGGTGGACAGACCCTACTGCTTAAGCTGTGCTTTCCTGTTTGAGGTACTAATTGCCGTATTGCTGAATGTGCCATCATCCAGTGGCAATTTCAAGGGGGAAAAAAAAGATATGCATTATGAAGGGAATTAAGCCCTTGAACTTGTGAGGGGCTAAGGATATCGTGGGAGCTAAGTATGATGGAACAAATTCATGGAGTTAAGAGTCTCTTGGGGACTGTTGAAAATATGGAGGTATCTCTTAGGGCTCAGGAAGGTGAAGTTGCCTAAGGAGTGAACAGCCAGCCCTGATAACGGTGACCTAGGTCCTACTGTGAAAAAGACAGCCCGAAAGGAAGAAATGTCCAACTTTCGTGTTCAGTGTGACAGATGGGGTGGGAGGAAGGCAAATGGTGCTTTTTGAAGGACTAGGCTAGCAAGACGTTGCTGTACCATACACAAAATTCACATTATATGGCGCTTATGAATTAGAACTCGGGCATTAAATGAGTTAGACCCTTGCCAGATGTGCTGCTTTCAAATACGTTTCTGAATAAAGAAGTAGTTCTTCCCGTGCAAAGAGAGTGCCTGTGCAAAGAGGAGTGTGGTTACCACGCCAGACTTGGAGTTATTTTCACAGGAGCCTTCTGGCTGGAGGTAAGCAGGACGCCAGCCCAGAGAAAAAGATATTGCAGTATTTGGTAACCGATAGCCGACTTCAGCAACCGCAAAGGAGGCAGCAGAGATGGGCGAGGGTGGGGAATCAAGAGCTCTGCACTGCACCACGAAAGACTTTGCAGACAAAGCTCCACGGGACCTTCCTCTGCGGACTGATGTCGAGGAGATGGCTTAAGAGTTTCGTTTGCCTTTTCTATTGCCTTACATGCAGAGCTTTGAATTGTCAACATCAAGACACTAGCTCAATTTGCACTTGCGATTAAACCAACTGGGAATAAGGCGAATAAAGCCTGAGACAGAGGGAACCTTGTGGAACCACTGCAGGAATTCAAGGACAAACAGAGATGAGAGATGAGACCGTCAATCTCATCTCATCAATAGAGATGAGTGGAGTACATGGAGAAATAGGAGAATCCAGAAAGGCAGGAGCAACGGGAGCTAGGATATGGCAGCTTTTCAGATTTTTAATTTGTTGGGCAGGTGCTATCAGGTGACTAGCTGATGTATTCAAGAAAAGTGGTCTTTTAGGGACTTTTTGCCTTGAAATGGCAGGTTGTAATAAAAAAATGGATAAGGTTACGATTTTCCATGTTTTCATGTGTAGCTCTTCAAAGGTTTTTCACCTTTTAGATGAACAACCAGTCTGATGTTAGCAATTCTTGTACGAAGAAAGGTGCCACTTCTTGGTATTTGGAGCCCAAATCAGGCAGGCCTTCAGGCACTCTGCATCCAAGACTTTTGAGAGGTTTTGCCTTCCTAAATTCTAGAAAGGAGTGAAATTCAGACTGGTTGTTAAGTGTACGTTAGTTAGTGAGTACGGACGATGCGGCGCTATGTCTAGCGGTTTGGCCCACATCCGGTAAAATGTTATTTTATCCAGATTTTTTTACTCTACACTTGCTAAATGAATCTCGGTGACAGCCACCGAGCGGAAGGAGCCCTAGAAGCAGCACATGTGCTGCAACATATGCTCTGGTTCTGCCCTTGAACGGGACGGTTCTGAAAACAAATTATAAAATGTGTTGGCAGAAAACTATAATCCCTGGGGTAAATCTGGCTTGAGAAAACATTCTCCAAGAACCACCTGAGAAACCCTTTGAGAACAAGGATATATGGTAGGAGTGGTATATGGTATATATGAGATGCATTCAGACCCACTCCAGCTCCTTTAAAAGACTAGAAATAGCCACAATTTAGAGTGGATATAGGAGAGAGATTACAATATTTGCTTAATTTTAAAGGCAAGGAGAGAGCGAGAGCGCTTTGCAGCCTTCAAGGTTATCTTCCAACGCGTTCCTTCTCAAAGCTACATCTAGAGAAAATGGTCCAATTTTGCTGAGTCCTGCGGAGGAGCGGGTCAAACTCTCAGCTGAGCCGACGGCAAGCCAGAAGAAGCCTTTCGGTCAGTGACGTCTGCTGCACTAACACAACGACAACTGACATAAGCGGACTCGATGAAATATCGCTAAGTGGCAACTATTTAAGAAACGGCGGCTGTCGACCCAGCTTTCCTCACTGATGCAGACCGGAAAAGAGCGTGCGGCACTGGGGCATGGCTACGGCTTGAACGGATGGGTTTTTTTCAGAGCTTTTCATTTTAGGGTGCTCTAAAAAGAGCGCAGTTTCCACAGGGAAGGCGTAATACCGTTATTTAGGTGCTAGCCAGATCCCAGAGAAAAGCATATAGCCGTTTCAAAACCATTTCCAGTAATAAAGGCGCTGTACAATATTCGCAATGCACACTGTTCAACCGCTATATGGCACGTAAGCAACCTCAACAAAACGAGATGTACAGTGAACCTAAGGAGAAGTTTACCTTCAGGAAAGTCCATTTCCTTTGTTGATAACTGCTGGGCCTAGGCTGTTTCTGGCCATTTACAGGAAATTCGGTAGGTTTGGTGGGTCTGGCAAACGGAGGCCAAGCTCTGACATTTACTTCTCCACCTTTCCTTGAAGGGGAAATTATCCGCCATTTGCTACTCCTGCAATTTTATTATGGCTGTCCCTTTTAATTTGCTGTCCCCCGCTGTAAATAACGTCACCAAAAATCCTGGATACGGAGAATTCCTTCCCCCTTGTTGGGGGCAGAAGCGACGGCTCCCGGCGGCCGACGCACCCGCGCGGGTTCAGCAGGGCTCGGGGACATCACTGACCCGAGGAGGTGGTGGGACAGTCAGATCGGTCACCAGCCAGGCCCAGCCGGTGGCCTTGGTGTCACCACACCTGGGTGTGCTCGGAGGACCTGGGCGCTAGTGATGGGAGATGTTTGCGGACGTCAAGGGGAAAGCGTGCACCGGTGCAGGGTTTGGAGAGCTAAAAATTTAGGGAAAACTGGCTGTAGCCTGCACTTCCGCGCTTGTTGTCTCTCTCTTTCACAGTAAATCATCTCACCCAAAAGACGCAATCTCAGGCTGGAACTGGAAAGTCCAAGGCAATGCTTCTGGCTCCTGCGTCGTTGCGAGCCGTCTTGGCTTGGCGTTGATCCAGTCCCATCAGACCCGCGTTAAATCGGCACTACGCGGGTCGATTCGAAGCTTTAAGCCAGTGGATTTTCGCGTGCGCCCAGGTTGCTGACTCACGCGTAACTTCTGCAGTTTAGTACCTGTGCTTAAGCTTGCTCGTATATGCTGAATATAATGAGCTTGAAGTTATCCAAGTTTCTAATGCTGCCTTGCGTTTCTGCCTTTGGACATAAGGCAGAATGCACATAAAGGGCAAAAGTCATATTTTGGTGGTGGAAGCCGTTTAAAAATGGTCTTCAAAAGCTTTATGGGGGAAAAAAATGATATTTTACAGCAGAAGAGTTCTTGCTATTTTGTTCAGTATGTTCTTCCCGCCTTATCGTATTTGAGTATATGATACCACCGTCTGGTCTTTGATCGTTCTGGTGGATTAAAGGGCAATTGCAAAGCACTGAAAAGGTGATTAGTGTGTGTGTGAGAGCGGATCACCATGGTCCAAACTCAACTTCTTGCACGTTTTTAATAGAGGAAGATCCCACCGATCTCAGCGTCTAAATTTTGGTTCGTCCATACTTGCAAGCTCCACGTTTGTTATGTTGCGGAGAAATTATTTTTTTAGCAACGGAAGCTGTTGTCTTATTAGACTTCGGAACCAATTGTGACACTTCAGACGTAACCTGGCTTTGAAAGGAGGGTGAAATGAGAAGGATTTCTTCACGGGCCTAGCCTATGTTATACCAGAAATATTAAAATACCAAGGGAAATGGTTCCTTCTTGCGTGGTTCATCAGAAGAGATGTAACTTCTGTTTAAGTTGTTCTTTCACTGAAATACTTTTTAAAAAAGGAGGAGTAGAACAAGAGAGCCAAGCAATGCTGGCTGTAGCCTATTTTACAGAATCAACAAGAAGACATTTTGCTGCTCCTCTTATTAACTTCCTAGTGAAATACTAAAATGATTAAAGTGATCCTTCCGGTCAATTTTAGCAGAAAACTCTTATAATTGGTGATGTTTCATATCTGCAAGCTGGCTTTTGGTTTCTGTTTTGTCCCTTGTGGCATGAGCAGCCACCAACTTTGACAGCCCTGGGCCTTCATAAAGGCAGTAGGAAGGTTTTGTTTTTTTTTTTTTTCCTCCCCCCAGATTTTTTAGTTTGGCAAGAATATTCTTAAAAGTTCTTATTTCATGCTTTTCTCGCCTCGCTCTAGTAGGAACATGTGTTGCTCCACTGGTAAGCTGTCTTCGTCCAGCTAAGAGGCTAGGACACTGCTGCTTGGTGGGCCACCAGGAACTACTTTAAGAGCTACGAAGTTGTCTCAGCTTCTCCCTTGTCAGTGAGTTTCTATGACCGTACTCAACATACATAGACTCCCCTCCTGGGGGGGGGTCAATGGCACGAAGTGGTGGCTCTTGCTCTGGTATCATGATCCCCCCCAGTGGCACTATGGGGACAGCACGGTTGTCTGCCACAGCGTAAAAACCTTTTTGCTCCACGTGATTTATTCCGTGTTTCTGTGTTAGGCATTGGAACTTTTTTTGGGACAGCTCTTTCGCTTTTTTTTGGTGTTTTAGTCTTACCTAGAAGATGTTTCCGCTCTGCATTCGTGAGGTCTCTTACGACGTTCGTTTGGGCTTTGGGGAAAACGTTCAAGCTGTGTAAACTCAGGGCAAGCCAAAGGCCACCTGCAGGAGAGCGTGCTGGATGAGCTTGCAGCACGGCAGTATCGTGCTCGCACTGACGGTCCCTCCTCCGGTTTTCACAGAAAACAGAGGAACTTGTGTGCACTGGAGAATTTTCATTCTCACGTGCTCTATTCTATGGATTTCCAGTGCTAGAATCCAGAAGACTGCGTAGCGAGCGACTCAGCCTTGCCGATTTAGGGTCGGGTCGGCTCAGCCCACAAGAACTTCACAGCAATTTATCTGCCCTGCCTGAAAAGACCGGACCTAAAAGGAAGACGACTGAAATACGGCGAACGAGAGGAAATGAAAACGAGCTAAGACTCTGACCTAAACTAATCCTTCAGGGATTTTTCTCACTGAAATCAGTTCACTGTACACAACAGGTCAAAGGGGCTACATAATCTCGCCAAGCAAAACTCGAATTTTAACCTTTTTCCCTTAATCCTGACACTAGCCGTGAGCTTTCATTCCTACATTGCATCTTTAATTCTAAAACAAGGCACCCATTCTTGACCTAAATTGCTCCAGATCAGGCAACTCAATCCCCTTGGTCAGATTTTATGCATAAATAAATGCATAGATTAAGCATAGATATGCATATATAGATAAACATGCATAGGAATTTTTTTTTTATTAGCACCGTGATCAATGTTTTATTGCTCCGACAGTGACGATAAAAACCAGGATAAATATGGAAAGGGTTTCAGTCATGCATGCAAGTGACACATATTCAAGTGACTGCAGGACTAGGTTTCTCTTCCTGGACTTTGAAGAATCGTCCAACTGGAACCGCCAGCTACAGGTTAAAAAAAAGCAATCTATCCCTCTTTTTCAATGTGATCTCTTTAGAGTCTTCCAAGTGATGAGGACGGGTGTGAGTAGCCAAATCTCAATTACGTCACGTCAGGCGCGAGGAGTCTCCGGTTGCGTCTTGCAGGTTTCGCTTCTCCTGACTAGGAGATATTATCAGAACATCTTGTTTCAGGCCATTTGAAACATTTAATTGCAATGTTGACATTTCCATGTTGATACTCTTAAGTATAAAAAAGCACACAATATGCACAACGCTTATAAAATGCTTGAAAAGTAAAAGTTAAGATATTGCATTTGTTTAATCTAGACCGGAGAGAGACCGGAGGAAGAAGACCTATTAGTTTCCAAGGACGAAAAGGCTAAGGGAAAGGGACTAATTGCCTTAATTGTAAGAAAAGCTGGCTTAGGATAAGTAAAAATATGTTAATTCTATGGATATTTAAGAACCAAAAAAGCTACATGTGGGGGCTGTGAAATGCCCTTTTTTTGCAGAATTTTAATTCTAGGTTAGACAAATATCTTGCTGGGACGGCAGAGTCTTACTTGACCTTGTCTCTGTTTCGAGGCATAAATGAGATGACTTCTTAAGGTCCCTTTTTGATTATTTTTGTAATAAAATGTCAAAGGGATGGCATCTAAACGAAATGTTTTGAAAAAGATTGAAATGAAATAGATCTGATATCTTCCTATATCTTACTTGACGACGGAACCAAACCTCAAAATGTGCCATAGAAAAGAAACTCTAATTTTTCACTAACGTAGTTGGGATTTGGATAACATTTCAGCTCGGAGAGTATCTACTTTTTGTGATCAAATTGATAAAGATGGACCAGTAAAATATGTCTGCTTTCAAAAGAGGTGACTGTAGGCCATCCGTGACTCTCACTCATTTCTGATCTTATTTATGCAGCTCTCTAGCAGTGTTGCTCTACTCCTCTGCATTGCGATTGCTGCTAATTTTCACCATGTGAAAGTGGTCTGCTCTGGTTTCTTGCTTTCTTTTTTCCATCTGCCTGAGTTTTGCAGTCCCTGAAAAAGCATATATCACACCAAGGATTCACCAGGTTATGCAAGGAATATGCATGTAAATTCCCCCCGTAGTGTAGACAGTCTTAGTAATTCTTTAACATATATTGCCTTACAGACTGGAGGAAGCATGCTTATTGATAGATACCAGTGAATGGACTTTTGACTGAACAGGCAAAACGACCTGAATGCAAGCGTGTAATTTGTAACAACCTAAAATAAATTTCAGATTCACAAATGGATTAATGATGTGTTTTGCAGCAGCCAGAGCAATCAATATTGCTTTCAGTCTCTGTCTATTATTTAACACTCTGGTTTGTGCTTCTAAAAGCACTGATTAAAAGCATTCTTCCCACAAATATATCTCAAACTAATTGGCTTTCTCAGATAGAGCTTGACCTAACCAAAACCACATGATTTCAGCTGTTCAGGGACACACCGTTGCGTCTGGGATGAGAGGAATGAATCACGCCTTCTACCAGAGAAAATGAATATTGTGCATTATTATCTCATGTTTGCGTGGCACCAAGAATGACCCAGGTGCTATAGAGATAGGCAATAAAACAAAGGCGAACGAGCTCCAAATACAAATTATCCTGCTCTGCACAAAAGTGGATCCAGGCATAAGAAGGGAATGAGCTGAAAGAAAAGCTATAAGGAGGTTTTAGCCTGAAGACTCGGCAATTGTTATGTGGAGCCCATTAGTGCTGTGAAGTACCAGGGTGTAGGAGGACATTACAGGGCTGACCCTCAGACTCATTATGGAGATGACATCACTTTTGCAAAACTGACCTTGTCTCATCCGGAAGTACAAGTCACCCTAGAGGAAGGAGGTGTAACACCTCTTCCCCCAAATATGTCCAAGGAGAGAGCTTGCAGAATCAGGCACTCGGTATTACCGCTACCATGACTTTAATGGTCAATGATAACAAAGCAATCCTAAGACATGAACCCATGCCTTATAACAGCCAAAATACTACAGAGCCAATATAATTTGTTAGAAATGGAAATGTGTAAATGTTGTCAACTGTCATTTCAGGAGCTTTGCGTTTGACAGTAACTGCTAAAAAAAGAGCATCCTCATTAATAAACTTATGATCTTATGAGGTCTACAGTGAAAATTCTCCTGCATAGAAAGTATATTTTTGAGAAGGGCTATTAACGTTTCTGATAAAAAGAAAGGGATTCTAGTGGTTTTAATAAGAAATGCTGCCTGTGCGGCAGTCCTGGGGTGGAGTTATCGTCTGCCCTCAAGCAAAATCAGCAACTTGGGCCAGTATCCTGGGGTGCATTAGGCAGAGTGTTGCCAGCAGGTGGAGGGAGGTGATCCTGCCCCTCTCCTCAGCCCTGGGGAGGCCTCCCCTGGAGTACTGTGTCCAGTTCTGGGCTCCCCAGTGCAAGAGAGACATGGCACTCCTGAAGAGAGTCCAGCGGAGGGCTACAAAGAGGATTAGAGGGCTGGAGCACCTCTCCTCTGAAGAAAGACTGCAAGAGCTGGGCCTGTTCAGCCTGGAGAAGAGAAGATTGAGAGGGGATCTCATCAACGTGTACAAGTATCTGAAGGGGGAGTGTCAAGAGGATGAGGCCAGCCTCTTCTCCGTGGTGCCCAGCAACAGGACAAGAGGCAATGGGCACAAACTGAACCACAGGAAGTTCCATCTGAACCTGAGAAAACACTTCTTGACTGTGAGGGTGACAGAGCATTGGAACAGGTTGCCCAGAGAGGTGGTGGAGTCTCCTTCGCTGGAGATATTCAAAACCCATGTGGATGTGATCCTGGGCAATCTGCTCTAGAGGACCCTGCTTGAGCAGGGAGGTTGGACTAGATGATCTCCAGAGGTCCCTTCCAACCTAAACGATTCTGTGACCCTGCTTGAGCAGGGAGGTTGGACGAGATGATCTCCAGAGGTCCCTTCCAACCTCAACGATTGATTCTGTGATTCTGTGTGTGCTCGCATCACAGAAATATCCTAACATTCATTCTGATTGTCAGGTCCTACGTTTTATCCTCTGACTTTGGGAAAGAATGGGAGCATCACTGGGTCTTGTTTGTTTCCAGTCAGAGTAACAATTTATTTATGACTTATATTATAATACATCATATTCCACAGTACTAGGTAGGGTGCAAAAGTATGCCATCAGCTTGTGTGCCAAGTGGTCGAATGTGGAAGCTAGGAAAGAGGGAGGAGAAGAAAGGAAACAAGCAAGTGCATTCGGCCCACTTTTTGGAACGGAGCTGGGGGAGCTAGAAACGAGACGGAAAACCGTGCAGGCAAAGTGTAGGCAACGACAAATGTTCAAAAATGAGTAAGTGCCTCAAAATTGAGCCAATAATTCACAGGTTGCTTAAGAAACTTTATTCTACCTAATGGGATTTTTGGGGGTCTGTAGGGAATGTATTTTTAGCTTCCCTCTGTGGTTATGTGAGGTTTCTTCCTTTTTCCCCGTAAACTAAAAGCTGACCTCCTGACAAAATCACCCCATTCTAGCATTTAAAGATACGCTGTGAGTTATGAAACACTGAGTGTTGAAAACCTGACAGCCTGGGCAATGTGAGATGGAAATCCATAGGAATTAAAGGCCAATAAATAACCCGGAGCAGAAACGGGACTGAAGCACGGGGAGAAGAAAGTGACAAACATGGAGGTTACCGGTGTAAACTGCCCCATCTGATAATTTAACTCAGATATTTTGCTGGCCATAAGGAATGAGTATCTTCTATGCAAGAGCCAACGCAATCCTTCTTGCACAAAACCTTGTATTTAAGCACTGTTTTGGTTTATTTTCTCAGGTTCTTCCACGTAGCAAGCTGCAGAGCTTTCAGGTGTTTCTTTTTGCAGCCACAGTGTGACCGTGAGCACCTCAGTTCTCGACACCTTGGAGAAGACCCGCTCGCTTCCTACCTTGCCAGCGTCCTCTCCCTGCGAGTCCTGGGGCTTGTGCCAGACTGCATCGAGTGCTGCAAGATGAGCCTGTCTATATGTACAAAGTGGGGAGATCAGAGCTGCTGCCGGAAGCAGCTGGGACACGCTATATTTTTAAGGTAGAACAGGTGAAACAGTGGAACAGGCCAGTGATAGGAGGTCAAGTCCCCCTTGCCCTGTTCCCACAGAAGGAAAGGAAGGCGGGCGGTTGTTTATGAAACTTCAAACGAATGACAGCTTCCCCGTTTTCTTCTACTCTCCTTCTAGACTTTGCTATGCATCTCTAAACTAGAGAAATATACTTGCTGTTGTAAAATAGCGAGGATTTTTTGTAAAGATCAGTTTGCTTCCGTTTCAGGACGCTAACAGGGTCCTGAGGCAGGGCCAGATAAAGCCACTAGTCCCCTGTGATGGACCAGGGTAAGAGAAAAGATGAGTAATTGCGAGGCAAAACTACTGACACAGCCACTTGGCTTGGAAAGTGCCAAATGCAAAGCACTGCAAAGTTCTGCAAAAAGTCCTTCACGTAGACAGCTTAGAGCTCCTAGGTTTCTGCAGGTTTCTATTTTGATAGGCGGTAGTTACCGTTTTACAGAAATGACAGAGAGTGAATCACAGCAGGCTGCCGTGTTAATGAGTTGCCATGTTCTTAGGATCTCCGAAAGGCAAAATGTTTCGTGTTTTACAGAAACTTCTTTTGGTAACTTAACGTTGCTTTGCTTTGGCGTGCTGGGAAACAGCTCTGCCCCACGAGGGGTGTGCTGGAAGTGGTACAATACCCGCTGTGACGGTGCAGAAAAACTACATCTGTTTGTGAACGTCATGCACACCATGTCTTTTACAGGTAAAGCAAGATGAAAAGAAATTAATAGTTTCACCAGCTATACGATCTTTTCTAGTCGGGAGAACCAGCTGCGTGAATGGGTGTTTGAGCAAACAGGAAGACAGTGGTCATTAGGGCTGGTACCAGAATAATGGCATGAAAAATTGGATTTCATGAAACAGCCTGAAGTCACGGAATACAGACAACGTGGGTGGTAACCTGCGGATATCCACGAGTGGTTTGTTGGATATTTAAAGCGGATAAAAATTTTGGAGGATGTATCCTCTCTTGGTGAAAGCTAGGTTAACTTAACTGGCTTAAGTCAAGCTGTACTGGTTTACTCTGTTTTCATTGCCTGACTGTGACGCCTTTAACTAAAGGCCGGTGAGAAATCGCAAGTTAACGTGACCTCTTCATGCAGGGTAAACGTAGAGCGGTTGTTATAATAAAGGTTGTTTTGCTTGTCTGTTAAACAAGCTATTTGTTTGTTTTGAGCATGATTGCCTCAAAAAAAAAGAAAATCCTACGGAGGGTGACGGTCATCTTGTTCTCTCCTGGTTGCCCACCAGTTATAATCTGGTAAGATGCAGAATTTTAGGGCTTCCTCGTTCATGTGGGAGGGCGCAGAGACGCTCGCACGAAGCAGAGGACGGGGAAGGCTTTGGGAGGCCCCCGTGGCGCTCCTCCACCAGTCCTGCAGACTGTCTCCTACTGCATTAATGGATTCAAAAACATGGCAGGTAATTTTGTGCAACAGAGGCCGAATTTAAATAAGCGGTGGCTCCTAAATTTTCTTTGATTCAAATCAATGAAAGATAAGAAATTTACTTTCAAGTTTTCCTGTTGCAAGACTCGAAGGCTGGCGCATAAGCTTATTTTGATGCTTTTGAGATCTGGAAATAAGTGGGGGGGGTGGTGCTCTTTCTGCAAAATATGGCTTGTATATAAAATTCTTTTTCTCCTGCTTTTTAACAAGAAAGGAATTTCATAAATTTGAATACTATAAACCTCATATTCCTATAGGGATTAACTACATATAGAAGCACTGTAAATAATAAATACTGGTTTAACTCTTCAATGGACTTTTCTAATGCATGTCATAAGGGATTGTGACCGCTGGGTGCCTTGTAATTTTCTCTCACTTCTGTGTATTACTGTATTTTCCATTTGTGTATCAGGCGTGATAAAGCAGGAAGAAATAGCAGATGGTGAAAAACCAGGTAAAGTGATAAAGTGCTTTGTTTTAAATCCTTATTTTTGTTTGTTCTTCTGCTGGAGCACCATCCCTTGGTTCAGCTGGTAAATTACACCCATGTTCGTGAGCTTCCTGACCTTAAAGCAGGACTTTAAATGAGGCTCCGAGGGGGAGGATAACAAAATCCTGCAGGTAATTGGGATAACCTCTGCACCAGAGTCCACAAATTAGAAGGTTTAGGTTATTTATGACAAGCTCAGAGGAGGAACGGCGACAGTGGCTCAGTCTACAAAGCACCTTTGATGTCTTCATGTTAGACCTATGGAAAATAGAGAGATTTGATCTTCAGGGGTAGCTTATGTGACAAGAATAATACAGTGGAGAACCTGGTCAACAAACACAAACCTTGTAAACAGAGGTTTACAAGGAAAAGGGCATCGCTCTGTGTGTCAAATAGGTATGTGCCTGTTCTGACGTAGAGATCAGAGAGGGTGAAAGACCTGTTGGAATAATCTGTGGGTGACGACCACAGAGGAGAGCAACATGGGCGCTGCGGTGGTGGTGGCTCGCTGTGGAGTGCCAAACCTTGAAGGGTCAGGGGAAGCTCTCAGCGAGCAGTGGACAGGAACGCCCAAGGCACATGGGGGATTTCAACCACTTGAGCTGGGAAAGGAGTTTAATAGGGTGCAAATCATTCAAAATCTTGGAGTGAGTTGGCATCATCTTTTTACGTCAAAAAAGTGCGGAAAGACTTAGACTTTTCCAGACTTGATTGTACCAGTTAGGTAATTTCTGGATGAAAACGTTGAATCAGAAGGCTGTGTGAATGAGGACAACCCAGAAGCGATAGAGTTCATGACCTTTAGAAAGGTAAGAGGAACAGAAGCAACCTGCTCCTCCCAAGCAAAGAAAAAACTCTCAGCAGCCAAAACACTTTTCCAAAGGACCCTGAATATTTTGTAAAGATAGATTTCAGCTGCCTCGGGGAACTCTTAAATGATTTTCTCTAAGGGGCTGGTCCAAGAGAAAAACCTATTTCAATGATGTAGCAGAGCTTTTAAAGCAAATAATTTTCAGAAACAATCTAGGGAAGCACAATGTAGGTGAAGTTACTACAGACAGGTGCAACACTGGTTGGAAATCCATATCCAGAGAATCAGCCAGTGGTCCAGAGTCAAAATGGATGGCTGTGTCGAATGGGCTGTGCTTGTCTTGTTTGATTCTTCCCGCCCGTATGCGTTCATTTAGCTTTTAGTGAATGAGCTAGAGGACAGAATAGATTGTCAGCTTATTAGATCTGCAGAAGGGGCACAGCTGGGAGAGCATGTGGATGTGTTGGAGGACAGAATTAGAATCCAAAATTATCTTGACAAATTGTCTGAAGAAGAGGGATGAAATCTGATGGTTATAAGGACATGATGCTATCTACTTGCTGGGAGTGAAAGCAGGAGTCCTGCAGGAAGGGACCATGAGCTTGTAGTGGATCACGAACTGTATGTGACTCTAGATTTGTCTTAACAAAGACCAACTCATTACTTGCGCTGTGGCTGGAAAGAACTATCACGAGCAATTTAGGGAAACGTGATCCGGATGAAACTGGTATGAACAGAAGTGTAATCTGCCAGATGTAGGAGGTAATCTTTCTGCATTACTAAGCAAGCCTCAGCTGCAGTGCTGTCATTTGGACACTGCAGGTCAAGACAGATACACACAAAATGGGAGATGCTATAGAAGAGGAATGGGAAATCTGAGGGATATGGGAAAAAAAAACAGACTTTACAGAGGCAAGTGGAATGGACTGGGGAAGAAAAGGCTGGAGAGATGTGATAAGTCTTTAGTGTTATAAAATGCTGCTGCAAAAGGGAAGAGAATCTGTTCTACATGTCCACAGTGAATAGGACAGGGAGCAATGATCTTACATTGTAGAAGGAAGGACTGACATTAGACATTGGGACAAATTCTGTCAGTGTCAAAACTGGACAGTTTTGACACGGGAAATGATTGCCTGTGTAGGTTGTGGAATTTCAATGACTGGAAGGGTTCCAGAACAGAAGCCTGTCAGGAGTGATGGAGGGGCACAGGGACAGAGCACGTAACTGCTTGAGATGTCTTGCAGGCATATCTTTTTGTCTCTGTATGTTTTCATGATTCTATAAAAGAAAACACAAAAAATCAAAATGAAGAGGTACTGCAAAGCTCAAGGTCTCCTGTTTCACTGCTTCTCAGTGTTCCAGCTGAGTGCAAAGTGCCTGGAAGTCTGATTTTACTTGGTTGCTACTTTAGCTGTTAGTGATGTAAATGGAATCTCAAAGCTTTCTGTCCCTCATGTTTAACTGAAGTCAGCCTCCCTACAATGACTGCTTTTGTTTGCACAAAGAACCTTCTGAATTAGAGACTTGAAATTAAATGTATAGTTTCTGTATTTCCATTGTCTGTGCTTTTAGGAGCAGGACAGAGGGACGGTGGTTACTATTCTGGTTCAGGTGTTGCAAGTTGTTCCATCTCAAAGGCGTGGGACTTGACCACTGCCCGGCTAGCTCAGTCGGTAGAGCATGAGACCCTTAATCTCAGGGTCGTGGGTTCGAGCCCCACGCTGGGCGCTTGGCTTTTGACTTCAGGAGAGCTAACTTTGACCTCTTGAGGGACCTACTTAGGGGAATCTCCTGGGACAGGGCCCTAGAAGGAAGAGGGGTCCAAGAAAGCTCCTTAATATTCAAGTATCACCTCCTCCAGGCTCAAGAGCAGTGCATCCTTCTGAGGAAGAAGTAGAGCCAAGTGGGCAGGAGACCTGCCTGGATGAGCAAGGAACTCCTGGCAAAGCTCCAGCAGAAAAAGGAAGTGTACAGAATGTGGAAAAGGGGACAGGCCACTTGGGAGGAATACAGGGACGTTGTCAGAGTGTGCAGGGATGCGACAAGGAAGGCTAAGGCCCAGTTGGAATTAAATCTGGCAAGGGATGTCAAGGACAACAAGAAGGACTTCTTCAAATACATCAATAGCAAAAGGAAGACGAGGGAAAACGTGGGCCCGCTGCTGAATGGGGCGGGTGCCCTGGTGACAAAGGATACAGAGAAGGCAGAGTTATTGAATGCTGCCTTTGCTTCCGTCTTCACTGCTAAGGCCAGTCCTGAGGAATTCCAGACTTTGGAGACAAGAGAGGGAGTCTGGAGAAAGGAAGACTGTCCCTTGGTGGAGGAGGATCAGGTTAGAGATCTTTTGTCCAAACTTGACATCTATAAATCCATGGGCCCCGATGGGATGCACCCATGAGTGCTGAGGGAGCTGGTGGATGTTATCGTTAGGCCACTCTCCATCATCTTGGAAAGGTCCTGGAGATCAGGAGAGGTGCCTGAGGACTGGAAGAAAGCCAATGTCACTCCAGTCTTCAAAAAGGGCAAGAAGGAGGAGCCAGGAAACTACAGGCCTGTCAGCCTCCCCTCCATCCCTGGAAAGGTGATGGAACAGCTCCTCCTGAAGGTCATCACTAAGCATCTGGAGGACAAGAAGGTGATCAGGAGGAGTCAGCATGGATTCACCAAAGGGAAATCATGCTTGACCGATCTGATAGCCTTCTGTGACGGAATGACTGGCTGGGTAGATGAGGGCAGAGCAGTGGATGTTGTCTTTCTGGACTTGAGCAAGGCTTTGGACACTGTCTCCCATCATATCCTCCTAGGTAAGCTCAGGAAGTGTGGGCTAGATGAGTGGACGGTGAGGTGGATTGAGAACTGGCTGGCTGGATGGCCGAGCTCCGAGGGTTGTGGTGAATGGCGCAGAGTCAAGTTGGAGGCCTGTGGCTAGTGGTGTCCCCCAGGGGTCAGTCCTGGGCCCAGTCTTGTTCAATATATTCATCAATGACCTGGAGGAAGGGACAGAGTGCACCCTCAGCAAGTTTGCTGATGAGACTAAACTGGGGGGAGAGGCTAACACACCAGAAGACTGTGCTGCCATTCAGAGGGACCTGGACAGGCTGGAGAGGTGGGCAGAGAGGAACCTCCTGAAGTTCCACAAAGGCAAGTGCAAGGTCCTGCCCCTAGGCAGGAATAATCCCATGCACCAGGACAGGCTGGGGGTTGACCTGCTGGAAAGTAGCTCTGCCGAGAAGGACCTGGGAGTGCTGGTGGACAACAAGTTAAACATGAGCCAGCAGTGTGGCCTTGTGGCCAAGAAGGCCAATGGTCTCCTGGGGTGCATGAGGCAGAGTGTTGCCAGCAGGTGGAGGGAGGTGATCCTGCCCCTCTCCTCAGCCCTGGTGAGGCCTCCCCTGGAGTACTGTGTCCAGTTCTGGGCTCCCCAGTACAAGAGAGACATGGCACTACTGGAGAGAGTCCAGTGGAGGGCTACAAAGAGGATTAGAGGGCTGGAGCATCTCTCCTAGGAAGAAAGACTACAAGAGCTGGGCCTGTTCAGCCTGGAGAAGAGAAGATTGAGAGGGAATCTCATCAACGTGCACAAGTATCTGAAGGGGGAGTGTCAAGAGGATGAGGCCAGCCTCTTCTCCGTGGTGCCCAGCAACAGGACAAGAGGCAATGGGCAGAAACTGAACCACAGGAAGTTCCATCTGAATCTGAGGAAAAACTTCTTGACTGTGAGGGTGACAGAGCATTGGAACAGGTTGCCCAGAGAGGTAGTGGAGTCTCCTTCGCTGGAGATATTCAAAAGCCGTCTGGATGTGATCCTGGGCAATATGCTCTAGGTGACCCTGCTTGAGCAGGGAGGTTGGACTAGATGATCTCCAGAGGTCCCTTCCAACCTAAACGATTCTGTGATTCTGTGATTCTGTGAAATGTTACCTCCATCTTCAAGAAAGGCCACAAGGACAAGCTGGGGAGCTGCAGGCAGTTCAGCCTCCCTTTGGTGAGGAGTACATCATGCAGTGAATCTTCTCAGATCACATTTCTGGGCGCATGAAGGAGAAGAAGGTGACAAGGACCAGTTAGCATGGATTTACCCAGGGTAAACTGTGCTTCGCCCACCTGATTGCTTTCTATGATTCAATAACTGTGTTTGTGGATGGAGAAGAGAGAATGTCTTTCACCTCGACTTTAGCCAGGTGTTGGACACTGTCTCCCACCGTATTCTTGCTTACACGTTAGAACGCTACAGTCCGGAAGAGCAGACAACCGGATGGGTAAAAAGCTGCTTGGCTGATCAGGCTCAGAGGGAACTTTTGGATGTGTAGTGCTCTTCCTGGAGGCCAGGGAGAAGGGGAGCACCACTGATGTCTCCAGGAACTTGTCCTGTTTATCTTCTTGATTAGTGACACAGAGGAGGCAACACTCCTCATGCTTGTAGATGACCCCAGGCTGGAGGTCAAGGGGGGCCCAGTCCTTTGCTGGAGGGCTGCCATTCAGAGGGACCTAGACAGGCAGGAGGCATGGGCTGTCAGGAACCTCCAGAAATTCAGCCAGGACAAATGTCAGCTCTTGCCCCTGTGGCAAACCAGCACCCCACAGTGTTACAGGATGGGGCCAGAGGGCCTGGGGAGCAGCTGTGTGGAAAAGGACCTGAGGGTCCTAGTGGAGAGGAGGCCAAAGATGAGGCAGCAGTGTACCCTGGCAGCAAAGAAGGCCAGAAGTATGGTGGGCTGTAGGACCAGGAGGATAGCCTGAAAGGTCAAGAGAAATGATCACCTTCTAGTCAGAATTCATTAGATCCCAGATAGAACACTGTATCCAGTTTTGGGCCCCCAGAAAGAACGAGGTTGATAACTGGGAGTAAGTTCAGCTGAGGGCCCTCACAATAGTCGACGAGCTGGAGCTCTGAGGAAATAGGCCTTGTTCCACTTGGAGAAGAGATGGCTTTGGAGGGATCTCATAGGCAGCCTACAAGGAGGTCCTCAAGAAGATGGAGGCCGGCTCTTCACCAGGGTGCATGGTGAGAAGACAAGAGACAATGGGCCTAAGTGGAAAGAAGAGACATTTGTGCAGGAGGCAAGGAAAAGCTTTTCCACTGCGCGGATGGTCAAGCATTGCAAGTGGTTGCCCAGAGAGGCTGGGCAGTCTCTTCCCTTGGAGGCTTCCAACACCAGACTGGAGGAAGCCCAGAGCACCCTGCTCTCACCCTCAGCGCTGACCCTGCTGGGAGCAAGGAGATTGCACTAGAGACCTCCTGAGCTCCCTTCCACCCGGAAGGTGTCCACGATTCTTCCCACTCTCGATCTTCTCTTGCTGATGTCAGGGAAGCACGCAGGTTCCCTGTGAGAGTGGAGGTAGGCCAGCTTTCTTGTCCTCCTCCACTCAGAGGTATTCAGATGCAGGACTTCTTGGCAGGGATCCCCAGAACAGTCCTCATCAATCTTTTCCTTCACTTTCAGTTTCCTTTTTTTTTTCTTTTTCTTTCCCCTCTTTTAAGTTCGTCTCACTTACCGTCCTGATCTCTTTCCATAGAATTGGCCCTCCCCTGCTTAACCTTAACCCATTGGCGCTTTTTTGGGTTGTTTTGTT
Organism: Struthio camelus; assembly: GCF_040807025.1. Taxonomy (NCBI): domain Eukaryota; kingdom Metazoa; phylum Chordata; class Aves; order Struthioniformes; family Struthionidae; genus Struthio; species Struthio camelus. The sequence goes on from NC_090970.1 coordinate 943,555, forward strand.
GGGGTTTTTTTGGTTTGTTTTTTTGACACAGAGGTGCTTCAGTCCAGAAGGATCTTGAGAAACAAAGGTGATTCGGAAAAACAAATACCTCATGAAGATTTACAAGAGACGTGTCGTGTCAAGTCCTGCACCTAGATGGGAATAACCCCGCCCATGAGGAGAGGTAGAGGGACCTGGGCTTCTTTATCCTGCTGAAATGGAGGTGAAGGGCAGTAGAGTAGTAGACTGTGACAGCTTGAAGAGATGACAGAGCTTTTCTTGGTAGTGGGAAACAGCATGAGAAAGAGAAAAAGCCACACACAGCAGCTTGAGGGGTTTAGAAGTGACATTAGGAAAAGAAAATGTCACTTGAAGGGTAGTGCTGTGGTGATACAGGCCACACAGAGGGACTCTTGTGATCAGCCCCTGCCTTTGTGTTTCCAGGAAAAGCAAGTGAGGACAGGAAGACATCAGTAGAGGCAGGGAGATGCTGGGGTGAGAGCAAGGTGCGGAAGGAGGTTGGGAGTCTACAGGCTGCAGGGAAACAGCAGCAGGCATGGGGGCAGTGTAGGATGGCCTGTGGTGGAGATGGCTGAGGACACTGCCAAGGCTGAAAGCTCCCAGCAGAGCTAGGTCTTTGGCCTCTTGACTGTGGCTGGTATCTCTGCCACCAAGGCCCACAAGAAGACACCTTTTCCTTAAAGCACTGTGGCCTTGCTGCCTCCTAGTCCCTGGGGAGCCCAGGAGGTGCCACATCATGGTCCTGCACTGGGCGTTGCATATGCCCACCCGCACACTGCCCACAAGAGCAATGTGTGATGGAAAGGATCACCCTGTGCAGGGGTTGGGGGTCAGGGCCTGGTTGCTGTGATTCATAACACACATCAAGGCTGACTTGGCATCACAGAGGCACCTGCACATTGCCTTTAGCCTGCCTGCAATCAGGGCCTCCAGCTCTGTGCTCTCATCAGCCCCCTGGGGAGGCTTTGTCAGTAATGGCCCTCAGTGGGACTCCTTAACACTCCAAGAAACTTGGGATTTTCTTCTCACTTCAACTTCTGGAGAGGTTTCTTCAGCCTCTCCTCAGCATCTGAGGTTCATGGGCTCAGCACCAAATACCCTCGAGGGGTCATTAAAATGCAAATAGCCCTAACAACCCCTGTCTCTTTCCATCCTTTTCTTCAGTTCTTCAGTTCTGCTGTGGCTAATTGGCAAGTGTTCAGGAGGGCATTGAAAAGAGGAAGATTTCAAGGAGCACCTGAGAGATGTCTGTTTTTCAAACTTTCTTCAGTCTTCAGGTTTCAGAAGAAGTGATACCCACCTCCTCCAATTCACACTGACCCACAGGGTCCCCTGATGAAGCCTGCACATCTAGGAAAAGCAGTAGTTTGGATAGGAGACATGTATGGACAACCTTCCTCCCCACCTCCCCCAGCCCTCACATTTCTCTCCTCGGCCCCTGGGGACTTCCCTCACTCGGCTTAACATCTAGCCTTTTCCCACTCAAGCCTGTAGCTGAATGTTACAGCTCCTGGGCACCAATTCCCACCTGCTTTCCTTAGAAAATCAACTGCAAACAGACACAGAAGCATGTGTCTCAATTCTGATCCAACACAAAGAAACATGATGCAGTGTCCTAAGAAATAACATACAATCCTCAAGTGTATGTCAAGGGCAAGTTGCCTCCAGGGCGGTCCATGAGGCTGGAAGGAATAACCTTCCTTGACATGTTCTTGACAAACAGATAGGCAAGGCTAGACAGAAACAGAGTGAAGGAGTTGGTTGAAGAGACAATGAGACTGCTGAAAGACGAAGGCAAGCTTCCGACTCCCTGAAGCTCAGAGCAGCGACTAGGGAGTGGAGAAGCACCTGAATGATAAAGAGTAAGGGGCAAACTGTATTTTTAAATGGCCAGATTGGCACAAATCTCAATATACCTGTGTCATAGTGACGTCTTACAGGTGTCCCAATGAGTCTAGCCACACTCCCTTCTCCTTCCCTGCACCGTCAGTGAAGTGCGACCCCATCTGAGGTGACAACAGGGCTGAGACTGATCTCACCCCATGCCTGACCCCTCCAGGGCAGATGTCTCTGCCTAACCCAGGTGTCTGCCCTTCCCTTTCTAGTCATGGGAACTCAGTGACCCCAGGGCATCTCAGGCAGCAACAGCCTCCATATGTGGGCAAACGAATAAAGGCCTGAATCAAAATGTTTAGCTGTAACTTGAAACCTATCCAAAACACAACTCTATGCCAAAACTGAAAAGAACACACAGCCATTTCCAGAAGGTCAAGTATGTTTTACCAGTTCTAATGAATCTTGTCTTTCTTATTAGCAGCACCAAGTGCATGCAGTGCAGTATTTCCTTCTTCTAGTGGAGTATAGATATTTGTGTCCAGTTATTCAGCCCAACACCTTTTCTACCAACCCTCTGAATGCAGAAGCTTTGTTCTGAGCAACTACTTTATTCAGAGGGACCTATTTCCTCTGCCGCCTTCTGCCTCCCTGTCCTTTCTGCTTCCTCTCACTGTTCTGTCTTGCCAGAGCTCTTGAGGGAAAGATTCACTGAATCACAGCACTTAGGGTGGACGAGACCTCTGGACGTCATGTAGTCCCGTCCCCCACTCACTCCAAGGGAACTAGATGAGCTTGCTCAGGGGCTTGCCCCAGTTGCACCTAGTCCACAAACATGCAGAGAGTGTGCTCCATCCTATGGTCCAGGATGTTAACAAAAACCTTAAGCAGTGCTGCCCTACCTGCTGATCCCTGAGGGATGCTGTGTGCCACTGATCACAGCATTTTGGCCCAATGGTACAGCCCATTTTCCACCTGCCTTACGGTCCATTTGTGCAGTGCTGTGGACTGGCTCATCACCATCTCTAGGGCAAAGCTCTGTGCACTCTGGCCACCCCTTTGCACAGAGCACACCTCCACCTCCTCGCTGTCCCAGCCTGCCTTCCCCAGGAGCCCATTTCCATCCTGCCATATGAGTTGTCCCACCACATGTGTGGAGGCAAGACAGTGATTTAACAGAGTAAAAGCGTAAATAAGACAGTGACTTAACAGGGGTCAAATGGTACGGTTCACATGGTTATTTACTATGTGGAGGACAGGGTCACACAAAAGTGTCTAGTAGACCCTCCCGCCGAGTCACGAGGTTCAGAATGGACCTAATGGATCCAAACTTACTCCCAGACGTGGTCAACAGTTTATGTCTAACGATTATGTGCACAATCCAGCAGAGAGGTAACTTGAGAAAGTTACAAAGCTTTAGCATGCTTTCAGTGTCACTTACCGAGGATGTGACGCGGGTAAGGAATGTCTTGACCTCCAGGGGTAACCTTGAGAGGCATCCCCGCTCAAGGGGAGATTCTGCCATGCAGCCTGTCACCATGCGGGAGAGCTCAATGGGCTCTGCGTAGCCCCCTATTTATGAGGTAAAGAGGATGGACTCATAGTCCTATTTGCATTCTAGATGGATTTTAGTTGGTGCATGCTCAGCCCCTGTCCAGGTGCTGTTTCCGAAGAGGCCAGGCTAGGGGAGGAAGAGCACATCGGGGGCAGGGAGGAGTGCACCATCACACACCGCTGTGACGTTCATAGTGAGGTCACTTCTTGTGCAGGAACCTCACTGGCCAGCATGTGGAAGGAGCCATTCTGAGGACAAGAAGCACATCACACCACCACTCATCCCAGCCAAGATGAGATACGAGTGGGAGGCTGGGGAGAGGCAGGCAAAGGGGACACACCTGCACTGTTGATTGTGAGGTCCCACCCATGTGCCTGCTCCTTGCCCATCACTGGCAGAGACAGAAGTGACCTCGCAGTCACCTTCACAGCCATGGGCCTCCAACTGGCCTTGGAGATTGTGGGACTCTCACTCTGTCAGAATCCAGTACCGTCACCATCACGCTGGGTGCTGACTGGCTGGAAAGCAGCTTGGCAGAGAAGGGCCTGGAGGTCCTGGTAGACAACATGAAGCAGCAGGAGCCAGACAAGTGTCCTGATCTGCAAAGGCTGCATCAGTTTCCTGAGCTGCAGTGGGAAGAGCGTTGCAGCAGGGCGAGGGCTCTGTGCCTGCAGGCTCTGGGTCAGCAGGCTCTGCGCCTGCTGTCTAACCACATCCTCAGGCAGAACTGACCTCACAAACACCTGCCTTAGGCCGCAGCCAAAGGCTCACCTCTCAGCTGCTCACACAGAAGTCACCTCACAATCATCCACCAAGCCAAGGGGCCTACTGCTGGCCCTCCAGCTTCTCTCATGCATGTGACCAGCTATGTGCCTGCTGTTATCCAGTCAGGTCTTAAGGCAGAGGGGGCTTCACAACCAACATCCAAGCCTTGTGCCTGCTGCTGGCCTATCACCTGCAAAGACAGGAGACACCACCAAATCAGCACCCTAGCCCTGTGCCTGTGGGTAGCCTATTGGGTACTCAGGCAGCAGTGACCTCACCATGAGCATCCAAGCAAATGAGCTGCTGCCACATCCAATCCATGGGCCTCCTAATGGTCTACCAGATGCTTGCACAGAAGGGACCTCACAGCCACTTTCCCAGCAATGTGCTTGCTGCTGGCCCATCACCTGCGGAGACAGAAGGGACATCACTTTCACCTTTACAGCCATATGCCTCCTACCATCCAAGGAGCTTCTGAGAAACAATGGCTTTCATCACAATGTCCCCACCTGTTAGACTTTTGGCCTACCAGCGGCTCCTTTACCAGTAACCTCACAGTCTCTTCCAAGCCCACCTGCCTGCAGGAGGTCTGCTGTGTTGAGGGGGATAATGGCTCCCCTTGTGTGGGTGGCCACGCTCCTCCTAAGGCAGCCCGTAGTCATCTGGCCTTCTTCACAATGAGTGTGCCCCACTGGCTCATATGGCATTTCTCACAGCGCCCACACCCTTCTCCTCAGGGTCACACCGCAGCTGGTAAGGTCCCAACCTGCCCTGATGCATGGGATTTACCCTTCCCCAGGGGCAGGACTTGCCCCTTCTCCATGGAAAACTCCATGAGGTTCCTGTTCCCCAAGTTTCTGAAGGTCCCCTAGACTGAAGGTCTCTTGTGTCAGCTGTTACTGTGTGTGTGCAGATGGCTCCCCCTGCCTTGCGGTGCCTCTGAGAAGATCACAGCATGAGGAATCAGTCAGGGGGGAATCAGTCTGCTGCCTTTCAGGAACTGTGAGCCCTGGAGCCCTGGAACCATCTCGAGGGCGCACAGGGGACAGAGAAAGTCACGTCTTCAGCTGGGCCTCTGCTCCTGAGCTGGGCCTGGCTCCTGGGACTGCCGGAGCCCAGGGCAACCTGGCAGGCGCTGCAGAGAGACAGCTCTGTCCAGGTGCAGCTCCTTTGAATGGAGCAGCAAGACTCAGGGCACTGCCTGCAGGGGCCAGGAGGAGATGAGCGACTCAGAAGTTAAAGGCAGTTGGGAACGGGAGGACAGCTGAGAGCTCACTGCAGGGAGGAACCTTCACAGCCCCTAACACAGTAAGTCTCTGGCTGCAGGGCACCGCTGCTGTGGTTCCTGGAGGGCTCTTCTGCAGCTGGCACCTTCCACAGCTGAGAGCGTCTGTCCGGGTGGCTCTCCCAGCTTCTGCTGTTTGGAGCAGGAGGTGCTTGAGAGCAGGGATGCGCTGCCACATGGTCAGAGGGACAGGGCATGAGGGCTACCTGCTTGCAGGGCTGGTGCAGGGCTGTGAAGCCAGGGAGCGCCCCCAGTTGTGCGCAGGGCTGTAATTCAGAGCAGATCCCTGCACCCCAGGGTGCTGTGTGCCCGGGGCAGTGACTCTGCTGCCTGTGTGGGTCAGCCCTCAGCCTGCCCGGGGAGCTCCCCACAGTGCTGTGGGGAGAAGGTCTGGGTGGAAGGAGCGACCCCCTTCAGAGCAGGTTCATTCTGCTATCGAGAGGGTGCTGTGTGGGTCAGGGCTGCTCTCAGCTCCAGCTCACCCCCACGGTATTTCCAAGGGACCTTTGCAGGAGGTCACTCATGGCAGGGGTTGCCTTGAAGATCAGGAGCTTTCCTGAGTCTCTGCTTTCCGATTCCTGCTTTCTGCAGGTGGGAGTGTTGGAAAAGGAGCTGCCAGGTTTGGACAACAGACTGATGTTCCTAGACTTGACAGAGAGAGATCAAGAGGTCTGCGAGGAACCTCCGAAAACTCTTTCCCCACTCTGCATGGGGTCTGTGAGCGGTGACAGGGAGAAGACGAGGGATAGAGAAGCAGCTCCCATTTCCCAGGAGGAAAAGCTCTGAGCAGGGAAGATCTGATCAGTGAAAGAGAGGAAGCTAGAAACGTGAATGCTGTGGGAGGGGGAATGTGGAGACCTCCCCGTGAACCTCTTCCGTGCAGACGTGTTCCTCTAAGGAAGCCCCTCTGTGTCTCCTCTCCCACCCAGCAGAGCCTCTGCCCTCCAGGCCAGGGGGTGCAGGGCATGAGGCCCCTCCTCAGCAGCCCGACCTCCAGCAGAGCTTTGTTTCTCACTGTGGGACAAAGGGGCTGAGAGTGACTGTCCTGCTCTGGTTGCTGTCTGGGAGGTGGTGAGCACAGCTGGGTGAGCTGAAGGCTTTCCTGAGAGCCCGTCTGTGTCTTGCTCCTTGCTTTCCTTGTGGTCGGAGCGTCACAGTAGTCCTCACAGTTTCCTCACCTCTTTGTGCTGCTCTGGTTCTTGCTCTCACGCTCGGTGGGGTTAAGGAGGGGGTTCAGCTGCAGCGGAGGCAGGAACTTCCCACTCCCCTGACAGTGCCTGAAGAAAGAGTGCAGAGGGTGAACTGATGTGAGGGCAGGGTCCATGTCAGTGGGGCAGAGAGGTTGAGGAAGGGTTGGGTCAGCCCCTGCCTTCACTGCACTGTTTCTCTCCCATGCTGGAGTGGGATCTGGTGCGACTGGTTCAGATATGGGCAGCTTCACTCAGCTCAGGGTGCCCATCCCCAGGTATCTCCACCAACTGCACAGGACAGTCTGACACCTCCATTTACAGGTCCAGGTGGAGCAGGGCTGACTCCTCTGTAGCCCATGGGCAGAGGCCCCTGCTCGTGCAGAGGCCGCACACTCAGCCCAAAGCAGAGGTGAGGGAAGGGAGCTGAACAAGGTAAAGGAGAGAGGCAATGTGGGGGTTGCTCTGAGGAGGGCAATGGGTTTGGCTCAGAGAAGCCTGTTCCTAACTTGTCAATGCCTTTTCCTCCTTGGACAATGTCCTGAAGCAAGGGCACAGCAAATGTCCAACAGCAGCTCCCTGAAGGAGTTCCTCCTCCTGGTGTTTGCAGAAACACGGGAGCTGCAGCTCTTGCACTTCTCGCTCTTCCTGGGCATCTACCTGGCTGCCCTCCTGGCCAACGGACTCATCATCACAGCCGTAGCCTGCGACCACCGCCTCCACACCCCCATGTACTTCTTCCTCCTCCACCTTGCCCTCCTCGACCTGGCCTCCATCTCCACCACTGTCCCCAAATCCATGGCCAATTCCCTGAGGGACACCAGGGCCATTTCCTATGCAGGATGTGCTGCCCAGATATTTTTGATTGCCTTTTTCCTGTCGACTGAGTATTCTCTCCTCACAGTCATGGCCTACGACCGCTACATTGCCATCTGCAGACCCCTGCACTACGGGACCCTCCTGGGCACCACAGCTTGTGTCAGGATGGCAGCAGCTGCCTGGGCCAGTGGTTTTCTCAATGCTCTCCTGCACACTGTAAATACATTTTCCATACCTCTCTGCCAAGGCAATGTCCTGGACCAGTTCTTCTGTGAGATTCCCCAGATCCTCAAGCTCTCCTGCTCAGACTTCTACCTCAGGGAAGTCGGGCTTATTGTGCTTGGTCTTTTTTCATTCCTTGGGTGTTTCATTTTCATTGTGCTGTCCTATGTGCAGATCTTCAGAGCTGTGCTGAGGATGCCCTCTGAGCAGGGTCTGCACAAAGCCTTCTCCATGTGCCTCCCGCACCTGGCCGTGGTCTCCCTGTTCCTCAGCAGTGACATGTTTACCTACATGAAGCCCCCCTCCATGTCCTCCCCAGCTCTGGATCTGGTGGTGGCTGTTGTGTACTCGGTGGTGCCTCCAGCAGTGAACCCCCTCCTCTACAGCATGAGGAACAAGGAGCTCAAGAATGCACTGGGGAAACTGATTTAAATGTTACTATTTCAGCAGGAATAAACTGGCAATCCCTCTTCAAAACTGGTTTCTAATTTGTCTCAAACAACTGTTGTGCTTTGGGCATTCTCTCTGTGATAATCATGTTTGTACAGGTTTGAATTCATCCCACTTCTCCGGCAGCATCAACCCCATCTATTTAACACAGAGGTCTCCTGTCAACATGTCTGTCACAGGGTCAGAGCTGGCTTAGCTCTAATAAAAGAGGATTTCCTCTGTGCAATGCTTTCAGGTTGGGCTCTCCTTCCAAAGCTGGAGTCAAAAATGTGCTTGAAGACTTCAACCCTGAGAGACCCCGATGCTTTTCCAGGGTTCTCCATGGGCTCAAGGTGATGAGCTCATAGGTGATGTGTTAGTGAAAGAAGGTGGGATTCAGCTGTCACTTGTGGGTGCCCAGGGCTCCTGGAGGTGATGGATGGTCAAGGGGTCTCTCCCATCCGACAGGGCTGGAGACGGATTCCTGTCCTTCTCTAAGGCAGTATGGAGCCTCCAGGAGAGCATTGGGTATCTCCAAGGGTACTATGTGCCTCAGGGTGGGCAGTGAATGGAGCTTCACAAAGTCAACTGGAGGCACCAAAAGGTAAAGGGCCCAACCAATGAATGTACAGGTGAGTGAAAGCTCTGAAATCCCACTACAGTCAGTGAGGATCTCGCAGGCACAGGAAGGGAGCCTGGAGAGTCCTTCATGTCACCTTCAATGAAAAAGCATGGGCTGGATCTTGGAACGCAGCTGAACACAGCCTGAGCCATTGCAAATGCCCTGTGATTGCTCAGAGTGTTGTCCATGGCCACAGACCCCTCGGTGTTGGCGGGCGGGGGGGGGGGTTGTCAGGTGCAATGATGGCCATCCACCTGGGTCTGCTTCCCACCGTGACCACCCCAGCCAGTGTGGAGTCATCCCATGGCCCTGTGGCCCCACAGCCCACTCCCTCTGCACAGCAGCACCGCCAGCCCAGGGCCCTGCGGGGAGCCCAGGGGAGGGTCCAGGAATGGCCGGGCAGGCCAGCCTGGACACACGGACGTGGGGAAAGGCTCTGTGGAGAGCAGGGAGGTCCCTGGAGAAGAGGAAAGGAGCAATTGTGCACTGGCAAGGAGGCATAAAGGAGGAAGAGGAACGTGTTTCTCTGTGTGTCCAGGAAGGGCAGGGTGCTGTGCCCCTGGGGCAGCAGGAGCGGCCGGAGGAGCCCCAGGGCAGGGGGTCTTGGTGTGTTGTGGAGAGAGGGGCTGGCCCGGGGGGCTGCAGGCAGGCTGGGGGTAGGGGATCTCCTGGACACCAGAAGGAGGGACCCAGAGTGTCCCTGTGGCCTGCCTCCTGGGGCCAGTTCCAGCTGGGAGGCTGGTGGGGCGGCACACACGCACCCACCCTGCCCTGGTCGCCCACCCCAGGTTTCATGGTACGTGTTGCTGTGTGGCCAGCTCCGTCCTGCCAACACCAGCCATGACCCCTTGCTGAAGCCCCCACTGCTCCCTGCCCTTCCTCTGCTGACCTGCCACCAACCCCTTTGCTGCGCCATCTCCCCTCTCCCCAAACTGCAAGGACCAGTGGTGTGGTAGGAGCTGGCACCACCCCACAGCTGCTCTCCAGTCCCAGCCCTCCCCACCTTCCCCCCAAACATTGCATCCACCTTCCAGAAGGACAAGAAAGAGCCTCTGGGAAAGGACAGACTGCTCCTTGTCACCTCCGCCCCTGGGAAGCAAATCTTCCTGGGAGTGATTTCCAGCCCCAGGAAGGGATTGGGATCAGCCAGCATGAAGTCATGGAGGGCAGCGTGTACCTGACCCACCCAGATTGCCTCCTGGGATGGGATGACTGGCTTTGGGGACAAGGGGAGTGCCCTGCATGCTGTATAGCTTGAAAGGAGGAAGGCCTTTGACATGGTCTTCCCTAGCACCTTTGTCGCCAAAGTGGGCAGATGTGGGATGGAGCCGTATGCACTGGAGTATGCAGGAAATTAGCTGGAGGCCACCTGGCCCAAAAGGTGGAGAACAGTGGTGCAAAGTCCAACGGACTAATGGCTACCAGTAATGTTCTTCAGAGGTCACTACTGGAGCCAATGCTGTTTGCCTTTGTGAGTGATGCAGAGGATGGGATGGAGTGATGGGATGCTGTGGTGAATTATCTCCCCTCCCCACCATAGGAACATACTAGAAGATGAACTACCAATCACCGTGCCCTATCTATAACCTGGAGCGGGATCGGTACTGTGCCACAAGGTCCCCACTACTTTCCTTTTAAGTTGATTGGGCATCCCAGATCAGGTGGTCTGGGCTGTCGACCAAAGGAACCTTCTGGGAGGCTGGCAAGGCAGCGGGTATGCAAATGGCCGGATTGAAAGTGCATGATTTGATTGGTCAGGTTAGTCCCTCCTGGGTGACTACATACTGGATTAGTCTGGTTATAAGAACCCCTGGATAAAAGCACATGTGTGCATGTTGGAGACCTAGAGCTTGAACTTGCGAAGGCAGGTGGACACTCGCCGAAGGTCGATGCACCCAGGGAAGAAGAGGCTGTGGCAGCTCTTGTCAGAGCTCTCGAGTCGCCCAGCCGCCTCCTACAGGCACATTTCCCCGGCTGAAGACGCTGAGCAGCTGCAGCGGCTGGCCACCGTCGGAGCGGTGGAAACGATGCTCCACGGGACTTCGTCACCAACACCCCCTCAACCGGGGCGCCGTGCGAGGGCACCACACTACGTGGAGAGGAAGCCTGACCTTTCCCTCTCTGACTCCTACAATGAGGTGTCACCCCATCCGGAGGGTCTTGCGGGAGGTCTCTAACTGAGTGCTGCTTCTTCCAGCAAGAGCCATGTGTCCCAGTCCCAGTAGGGAGCTGCTGCTCCGTCCCCGGGATCAGAGAATACCCCGTCCGGAGGGATAATTGCAGCAGGCCCTGCACGCAGGTGCCACTTCTTCCCTCTGGGGCTATTGCCCCCCAGCCGTGTTCATTGTCAGTTCAGCTCTAGCCGCAGCCGTCTAGTAGCTTGGGCATCAATCCCCTTCCACGACCTTGTTCCCCTTTCTAAAGGTTGTTTCTTTATTGTTGCTGCACACTTTGATATGAAATAATGTCATTATTGTTAATTTTCATTTCTGTACTAGTATATAAATAGTGTGTCTATGTACATATGCATATATATATATACACATATATATACAGTTACTGTTATGAGAGGAGGAATAAAGTTTGTTTACTGTTAAGTGTTGTGTGCGCTGGCTCTTGTAAACCCCCTCACACCTCAAGAAGGCAACCCCCAGGTCAGCTAAAGAATCTCTAAGTGGCACATACGGCTATCCAACATGCCCTTTTCGTGGTGCACGTGCACTACTGGCATGGGCCGCAACAACAGCATAACTCCGACACGGCCCAAGGACAAGGGGAGCAGCTCCCCGGCAAAGGGGACGAGGCCCCACAGTGAGGCTGGTCACTCTGTCTCCCCTGCTCTTGTGCCCACGAGATCCCCCTCCCTGGCTGCCTGCAGCCCCTCCATGCCCACCCTGCTGCCCAGCACACCACCACAGCCCTGGCCCTGCAGCCCCTCCGGCACCTCCTGCTGCCCCGGGGACAGAGCCACCTGCCCCGAGCTGGTGCCCAGAGAAACCTGTTTCTCGTTCTCATTTTCTCTCTCTGCCTGCTGCCCTGCTTTTCTCCTGGGACGTCCCTGCTCCCCAGAGAGCCTTTCCCCAGGTCAGTGTGTCCGTGCTGGCCTGGCTGTTCTTGCATCCTCTCCCCTGTGCACCGCCAGGCTGGCGGTGCTGCTCTGCAGGGTGAGCAGGCTGTGGGGCCGTGGGGCCATCAGGTGACTCCTGACTTGGCCCTGGCAGAGCAGGTCATGGTGGGAAGCAGACCCCATTGGACAGGGATCACCACCACTGACACTGCTGCCCTGTGTCTGTGCTCATCGATGGTGCTCAGAGTGATGCCCAGGGTGTTGGCCAAGGCAGGAGATGTGTTTGGGTGTGCACTGTGATGTCCAGCCTGTGGTGTTTCACTGAGGCTGCAGGAATCACTCTCCCGTCCCCCTTCCCTGCACCTCCTGGGTCCCCACTGCCTCTCTGGGGACTGCAGAGCCCTCGTTTCCGCAAGCATACCCGGATCTAGCTCTTTGCCTTCTGCTTACTCCACCATGGACCCTCCCTCATTTTGTGAGGCTCCACTCACTGCCCACCCCATGCAAACACCATGTCACAAGAGCACTGAGGCCATATGTGCACATGAGAGCAGAGCAGGAGAGGGTGGAAATGAGGAGAGCAACCCTGACAAGAGAAATTCCTGCTGCTGTTGGTGGACATGTCGGCAGGAAGTCTGCAGCCTCCACTCAAAGGCAGCAGTGAAGAAATGTGTGCTGTGGTAGAGGGGAGATGGTCCTGCGGAGCAGAGGGTCTGTTGCCACAGGTTTCGTCCAGACCCTCCTCCCCCGCCTTTTCGACTCCACTGTGAGTGTTGGAGCTCTGTAGAGGGAAGGAACCAGCCCACGGTGACAGCCAGCTGCCACCCTTGCAGGAGAGGGGTAGAAGATCACACCTGGAAGAAGACCGCAGCTGGGGAGCTGAGCTCTCCTAATGCACAGAGGACCCAAGGTCTCACCCTGCCTGTACTCGTCTGAGCCTGACTCTGTGCCCCTGAGCTCCCTTGGCATCACAAAAGAGACCTCACAAAGGGAAACTCCCCTCATTGCCCTGGGGGCATCCGAGGGAGCTCAGACTAGTGGGCTCTGAGGTTCCCCCATCTCTGGGGGATGAAGGGGGAAGCCTGGCTTCCTGCTTCATCATGGTCTCGGGTTTATATTCAAATGAGAGACTTCTGAGGAGAATTGACAACACTTTTTATTCTTTTTGCAAGCATGGATCAGAGAAAGTAAGGGGAAAAAAAAAAAAAGAACGACATGTAGCCTTGATGCCAGATGCCCTGGGAATGAGGAGGAGATTGCAGATGGGACAGTTACTGGTGCTGACAGTGTACCCATTGAAAGAGTTTCCTCAGGGCCTCCTTGAGCTCCTTGTTCCTCATGCTGTAGAGGAGGGGGTTCACTGCTGGAGGCACCATCGAGTACACAACAGCCACCACCAGATCCAGAGCTGGGGAGGACATGGAGGGGGGCTTCAGGTAGGCAAAAAATGAGCTGCTGATAAACAGGGAGACCACGGCCAGGTGAGGGAGGCACATGGAGAAGGCTTTGTGCCTTCCCTGCTCAGAGGGCATCCTCAGCACAGCTCTGAAGATCTGCACGTAGGACAGCACAATGAAAACAAAACACCCAAACATTAAAAAGGCAGTAAACACAAGAAGCCCGACTTCCCGGAGGTAGGATTGTGAGCAGGAGAGCTTGAGGATCTGGGGAACCTCACAGAAGAACTGGTCCACGTCATTGCCTTGGCAGAGAGGAATGGAAAATGTGTTGGCAGTGTGCAGGAGAGCATGGAGAAAACCAGTGGCCCAGGCAGCTGCTGCCATCCTGACACAAGCTCTGGTGTCCATGAGGGTCCCGTAGTGCAGGGGTCTGCAGATGGCAACGTAGCGGTCATAGGCCATGACAGTGAGGAGAGAATACTCTGCTGAAAATAAGAAGACAAAGCAAAAGACCTGGGCAGCACATCCTGCATAGGAAATGGCCCTGGTGTCCCTCAGGGAGTTGGCCATGGATTTGGGGACAGTGGTGGAGATGGAGGCCAGGTCGAGGAGGGCGAGGTGGAGGAGGAAGAAGTACATGGGGGTGTGGAGGCAGTGATGGCAGGCTACAGCTGTGATGATGAGGCCGTTGGCCAGGAGGGCAGCCAGGTAGGTGCCCAGGAAGAGGGAGAAGTGCAAGAGCTGCAGCTCCCATGTGTCTGCAAATGCCAGGAGGAGGAACTCCTTCAGGGAGCTGCTGTTGGACATTTTGCTCTCTCCATGCATGTAGGACTGTCCAAGGAGAAAAAGACAGTGATAAATCAGGAGAGACCCTCTCTGATCCAAACTCTTTCCCTTTCTCACAGACATCCCTCCCCCATACACAGACACACTGCTCTTCTCCTTCTCAGCAGCACCTTTGTTCCACTCCCTGTCCAGAGCTCCACTTTGTGCTGGCTGAGTGTGCCATGAGGAGCAGGGACCTCTGCCCAACGGCTCCAGAGGCATCAGTCCTGCTCTAATGTACAAGGGCTGTTCAACATGTTCACACCCAATTTGGAGGTATTTTGACCAACAAGTAACAATTTCAATTTGGGGGGGAAGCCGGGGAGGGGGGCTTGTTGGTCTGCTCTGCAGGGTAGGAATATGCACCCTCTGCACTGCTCTCAGTGTGAAGACGAGTTTGTCGTGAGAGGCCAAAGCTCTCCCAGTGCCCTACGACAGAGCCAGCACACTGGTCTCCCCAGCAGTCCCAGTCCCTGATGCCTTGGGCATTCACCTCTCTCAGCCACAGGACAATCTCAGCCACAACTTACCCTGAAAGGAAACTGGCCTGTGCTGATAGTGGTGTCCACTTGCACAGCGCACATCTCCAAACTCTCCTCCCTTTCTCAGCTCACATGTTGTGAGAGTGATGGAGAGGGTGTGACATAGTGCATGGCTCTGATGATCAGAAGAAGGACTTGGTGATGTGGCTCTGACACAGAGGGAGGTCTCAACACTCAGCTTCTAGCCAAAGACACACAGGGCTTATTTCAGCTGCCCACGTACAGCCACCGCCAGCAGCAGTTCCAGCTCCTTAGCACCTCTGGGGCTTCTGCATGGGACATTCAGCTATCACGCACGTCCTCCAGAAGAGCTGTGCCCTTCTTGAGGGCAGCACATAGCCAAGCAGCACAGCCCAGGGAGGGTCAAGGGTCTTAAAGGTGGAGGTGTCGTGAAGGGACAGTCAGCTCATTCCCCAGCCCCACACTCTGCTCCTTTGAGCCCCTGAGGCAAGAACGAGAACTCCTCCTCTCACTCCATCCACAGAAACAGCTCTGCAGCAGGCGAGTTTGTTTTAGACTCTGTAGCTGCAAATGTCATCCCCAGAAAGCCCCCGAGCAAGAACAAGAGCAGCCCGGACAGGGGGAGAAGCAAGGAGCAACACCTTGATGCTTCTGCCTAGGGTGGCAAAGAGAGAAAGAGTGAGGGACACTGAGCAAGGTCTTGCCCTAACCCAGCTGTGCACACCACCTCCCAGATGCAGACATCACGGGGCAGTTGTCCTCAGTCCCTTGCTCACGGTTTAGGAAACGGGCACTCAGCAGGAGAGCTGCTCCTCTCCTCTTTTCGGGCTCTGGGTGCCGAAAAAGCTATTTGGGTCCTAGATCCCTTGACCTTGAGGGCAGAGGGCTCTGCTGGGTGGCAGGGGACAGATGCAGGGGACTTGCAGAGGGGAAAGCATCTGCACTGCCGGAGCTGGCAGAGCATTTCCTGCACCCCAACCTCGCATGAGGTTTCTGGTAGCAGTTTCCTCTCCCTCTTGGATCATTTCTCTGCTGCTTGGAGATGTCCTTGCTGGGAGCTCTTCCTCTGTCCCCACACAGACCCCACCCCCCCCAATGTGATCCCAGCTCTGCCCTACAGAAACCTCCAAGCAGCAGGAAGCTGCCCAGCAGCATCTCCCTGTGTGCAGGAGCTAAAGAGCAGACCAGAAGATCTCCCATGAGACTGGCAAGGTGATGTTGGTGGTGCCTGCAGGCTGAGGGGTGGTGAAGGCACTTGCTGAGGTGCCTTGCAAGTGTTGTCACCCTTCAGTGTGCTGGTGAAGAGGCTTAGCCCCAGGATTAAACCTGACTGCTGCATTTCCATTCCCACCAGGCAGAGACAAGTCCTCTGGAAAACTCCACTCTCCAAATATCCTCGTGGTGAGCGAGAGCTGTGGGCAGCCCTGACCCACGCAGCACCCTCTCAGCACGACAATGAACCTGCCCTGCTGGGGGGTCGCTCCTCCCACCCAGACCTTCTCCCTGCAGCACCGCAGGTTGCTGCCCAGGCAGGCTGAATGCTGACCCGCACAGGCAGCAGAGTCACTGCCCCGGGCACACAACACCCCGCGGTGGCAGGGACACTGCACCTGGGACTATACCCCAGCTTCACACCCCTGCACCAGCCCTGGGAGGAGGAAGCAGCATGCCCTGTCCCGGGGACAGTGGGGCAGGACATCCCTGCTCTGAAGCCTCTCTCCCTCTTCTGCCCTGGAGGAGCCGGGAGAGCGATCCTCACAACCCCATTGCCCTGCAGCCAGACACTCACCATGCAAACAGCTGGGAAGATGTCTCCCACAAGGAGCTCTCCTCTCTCCTCCCACTCCACACTGCCTTCCACTTCTCTCTGCCTTCTCGCAGCTCCTCTCAGCAGCAGCAGGCAGTGCCCACAGCCCTGCTGCTCTTGGCAGAGGAGCTGCTCCTGCACACAGCTGGGCACATGGGCACTGCTGCCACGGTGCCACCAGCTCCCTCTCTCCCAGGAGCCTGGCCCCACTCAGGAGCAGGGGCACAGCTGCAGGCATGAATTTCTCTGTCCCTCGGGCTCCCTCGCGATTGTCCTGGGGCTCCAAGGCTGACAGCTCCTGAGTGGCAGCACGGTCCCCTCTGGGAAATGCTCTTGCAAGTGTGCTCTTCACCTCCAGTCCCTCTCTGGGCTGTGGAGGGAGACTGATTTCAGCAGTGTGCTTGATCCCATCAGGGGACAGAGGTGGAGAGAGGGGGACATGTTCCCCTCTCTCAAGCCCTATTCCTGGCCCAGCACCTGGCAGTAGACCTGGGCAGGGACAGGGACAGGGACAGGGAGAGGGGGTCATTTCCCCTGCACAGGGCAGGGATTCAGAGGAGGAAATGCAGGTGGTTCATGTCAGCTTGGCAGGCCTTGGGCAGCAGGGGGATTCAGCTCCCTCCCAGGCAGCCCACAACCCCCTAGCAGGTGGGATCCCTCTGGCCTCAGCTCAGCTGTGCCCAAAACAGGTGCCCGCATGCAAGCCCTTGTCTGAGCTGCCACCATGAGCAATAGGGATGGAGAGGGGAGTCAGCAGCTCACACCCACAGCCCTGGTGATGGCTGAGCTTCCAGGCTTGGTCCAAGAGCTGTGTGTGTGTGTCTGCCAGCTGTGATGGAGCAATTCTGAGACACCCACATCCTGCCTGAGCCTCAGCTGTGGGCCGGAGGGGTCGTGGGGTGGATTCCCCTGGCCATCTGAAACTACACCAGATATTTTCAGTGTCTGAACCTTCCTTAGCCATGTGTTTCTATGGAGTCCACAGAGCTGTTCAGCTGACCAAAAGGAGGAATTCACCAGAAGGACAGCCAGCTCACTCTCCAGGCTCCACCAGCTGTATGTACTGCCGCTCAAGTCACCACAAAGCTAAGACACAGGCACATCCTGGCTTTGCAGACACTTCAGTTAATTCAGGGCTCTCATTTTCAGGCAATATAAAGAGCCTCTAGCACCATGCCAGGTGCCTGGGGTGCCCAGCAGGATCTGCAAGTGGCTGGCACATACCACACAGGACCTCCAGGGAAGCCATGGGCTGGTGGAGGGTGTTTGGGGCAGACCCCACAGAGTCTCTCACAGGGGTTTGGGGCCTGCATGCCAGCAACTGAACACCAACACCATGGCATGGTGGGAAGGTCCTTCCCAGCTACAGCCAGGGGTGCTGCAGGACTGGGAGGCACATCACACCAAGGTCTCCACTCATGTCTCTGCACTCTCCAACCCTCCTAGCTCTTCTCCCCCTGAACCTCTTCTCACCCCCTCACATGATATGAACAGGGACTGGGCTAAGGATGTCCTCGGGATGTCTGGATCAAAGGCTGCCCAGGCCTAGGGACTCCCTCAGTGGCACCTTGTCCTTCATGGAGATTGGTTCACTTCTGTCACAGACCCCAAGGTGCTGCAGACGCAGCTCAGGCAGCAAACCCCTCTCCTGCCATTCCTGCACAGCCCAGCACTGGTTCTCCCTGGCCTTGGGCCCTGCAGGGTTTGCCCTCTCAGGGGGAACCTCCTTTCACCAGCACATTGCCACCTGCTTTTTACGCCAGCATCTCTCTGCTCTGAAGTGGGACCATCGCACACTTGGTGTTCCTGGCCCTTGGTAACAGGTTTCACCATGGCCAGTTGGACTTTAACATTTCTAGAATAATTGAGATGTGGTAGGGTCAGTCACAGTACTGGAGAGCACAGAGGGTGGGGTACAAGCTCTTCAGGACAGATCAACAGGGAAGATGAGGAAGGAGGATGCCCTTTGTGTGAAGAGGCAGCTTGGATGGGTGGAGGTCTTCCACGGGAGAGGCAAGGGTTTGGGTGAGAGCTTGTGGGTGAGCCTCAGAGTCAGGGTGACATCACAATGGGAGCTAGAGACCACCCAATGAGGGTGAGGAGGTGGATGCAGTCTCCTTGAAGCAACATGAGAAAGTCTGTGGATCACAGGCCCTGGTTCTTATCAGAGGGACTTTACTCTCCCAGACATTAGCTGCAAGGGCAAACAGTCCTGGAAGGCATCAGGGACAGCTTCTTAGCACATCCACACGACAGGCCAATACTCATGATGCTTTTCTGTAGCTGGACATTTCCAACAGGGAGGAACGGACCAGGGATGGGATGCTCAGTGTCAAAGTTTCCTGTCATGACCTGGAAGAAGTAGAGTTCTAGATCCTGAGGGGAGTGAGGAAGGACAGGAGTGGAGCACAGACCATTAACTTCAGAGGAGCAGACTTTGGCCTGTTTTGGGGAGTGGTGGGAGATCCCATGGGAGGCCGCTCTGAAGGGCCCAGGAGCTCAGGAAAGGCAGCAGGTCTTTGAGGACAGCACCTGACAAGCACAAGGATGCTCCATCCCAATACTCAGTAAAACTAGTAGACACCTCGAGAGAGTGGCTGGGCTGCACTGGGAAGTCAGGACTGAACTCCAGGGCAATCAGGCAGCATACTGGAAGCAGAAGGAGGGAGAGGCTGCAATGGAGGAATTCAGAAATATTGTCCAGCGAAGCAGGGATGGTGTTAGGGAAGCCAAAGCTCCCCAAGGGTAGATACTTGCAGGGGACATCAAAGGCATGAAGAAGAGCTGCTACTGCTTCAGGGTCAGTAAAAGAGTAAAAAGGAAAATGTTGGCTCACTCCTGGATCAGGCAGAGGAAAACAACCAACAGTGAGTGATGACGAAGCGAGGGATGACTTGCAAGAACTCAACCCATATAAGTCTGCAGGACTGGGTGGGCTGCATCTGAGGACATTGAGAGAGCTGGCCACTATCGCAACAAGACTGCTGTCTGTTATCTTTGAAAGGCTGTGGAGATCAGGGGAGGTCCCAAAGAGCTGAAGAAGGAATATGCTGTGCCCATCTTCAAAAAAGGCCACAAGGACAAATCAGGGAGCTGCAGGCCATTCAGCCACACTTTGGTGGGGAGTGTGTCATGGAATGAGTTATCTCGCTTTACATTTCTGGGCACAGGAAGAAGGTAATGGGGAACAGTCCGCATGGGTTTACTGGAGGTAAAGCCTTCCTGATCAACTTGATTACCTTCTGTGATAAAAGGCCTGTCCTTGTGGAGGAGAGGAGAGTAGTGGATGTCATTTACCACAGTTTTAGCAAGGGGTTTGACATCATTGTCTCACACTAGATGGTTGAGGGCTGCCATCCAGATGGACCCCTGCAGGAAGGAGGAATGGGTTGCCAGGAAGTTTATGGAATTCACAAATGAAACAAATGCCAGGTCCTGCACCTGGGGTACACAAAACACCCTGCAGTGATCTGGGCGGGAGAGTGGCCAGCTGGGCAGCAGTTCTGCAGAGAAGGACCTGGGAGTCTTTGTGGGCAGCAAAGAGAGCGAGAGCCAGCAGCACGCCCTGGCATCAACGGAGGCCACAGTGTCCTGAGCTGCCTGAACAAGAGCACAGCTGGGAGATTGAGGGAAGGGATTATCCCCCTCTACTCCACACCTGTTAGAGCACATCCAGATACTACAGCCATTTGGGGTCCTGTGTAGAAGAACACTGTTGATGACATGGAGTGAGTTTGGTGGCACACCCCCAAGGAGCCCAGGCACCAGAGCACTTGCCCTGTGAGGAGAGGCTGAGGGAATGGGCCTTGCTCAGCCTGAAGAAGGGAAGGCTTTGCGCAGACCTAATCACAGCCTCCCCGTACCTTCCAGGATGTCACCAAGAAGATGCAGTCAGGCTCTTCACCATTGTGCACAATGGGAGGATGAGGCCCCAATGGGCATTAGCTGAAACTAGAGAGAGCTTGAAGCTGGGGATAAGGGGAAACTTTTGACCCATCCAGACAGTCAAGCACTGGGGCAGGTTTTCCAGAGAGGTGGTGCCATCTCCACCCTTAGAAGTTTTTGAAGTCCTAAAGGAGTAAAGCCTTGAGCAACCTGGATGGAGCTGACAGCTGACCCTGCTGGACCCTGCTGGACCCTGCTGCGAAGGAGGCTGGACTAGAGACCGCTGCAGGCCCCTCCCAACCTGCCTGAATGATTCAGCATTTCCTTCCACCCTGGGTCTTCCCTTGTTGACCCTAGGGAAAACCTTCAGCTTCCTCGTGACTATAGAAGTCGGTCTCCCAAAAGTATGACCAGATCAATTGCATGTTCCTTGTCCCGCTCTGGTCAGAGGCATTCAGATTGAGGGCTGCTTGGCAGCCACCCCCAAATCACCTTCAGTTTTCTTTTCCTTCACCTTTTATTGCATTTTGTCCCTCTTTTCTCCCTTCCAAACTCTTCTTTTACCATCCTGATCCCCTCCCATGCAGTCAGCCAACCTCTGTTTACCCATTGGCCCTGGGTTTCCTTTCTTTGTGCATTCATTTGGCTTGTCTGAGATGGTTGCCATGACGATTTCTACTTTTACCACTAGGGCCTTGAAACTGGTACTGCCTTTTATTATGTGTAGTGTCCTGCAGGTCCTCATGCTGTTACCCTGCCAGAGGCACTGCAAGATAGGATGAGCCATCAGCACGCATATATTAACAGCTGACCCAGAGGAGCCTGAGTCCAGAGGGGCCTTGAGAAACTTGGGGTTTTGTCCAACAAAAACTTCATGACGTTGTGCAAGGAGAAGTGTCAGACCTTGCATCAGGGGGCAGAACAGGCTGTGCATCAGGACAGGCTGAGACCTGACCGGCAGAAGAGTGACCCTGAGGAGAAGGGCCTAGATGTTACAGGAGGGATGCCCTATGAGCCAGTGCTGCGTGCTCACCACAAATGAGGCCAGCTGCATAGAGGGCTGCATTAGGAAGCGCATAGCCATCGAGACAAGGGCAGTTCTTATCCCCCTCGACTCAGCACTGGTGTGGCCACATGTGGGATGGTGTGTCCCAGTGTGGGCTGCCCAGTGCTGGAGGAATGGGGAGGAACATGGAGAGGGTCCAGAGGAGGTCTGCCAAGATGGGGTTGGGGGCCTGAAGGCCACGGCCTGTACGGAGAGGCAGAGGGACCTCGACTTCTTCAGCCTGGTGAAGTGTTAAAGACAAATGGAATATAGTAGTAGCCTGGGACTGCTTGAAGGGTGGTTCCAGAGGGGATGGAGCTTTTGTTGGTAGTAGGAAAGAGCATGAAGAGGGGAAAGGGTCACAAACTGCATCTTGAGAGGTACAGCCTGGGCTTCACGAAAAAGACATGTCACTTGAAGGGTAGTGCTGTGGTGCAACAGGTCAGCCAGAGGCCTCTGAGGTCACCCCATGCCTTTGTGTTTCAAAGAACACCAGCAAGGATAGAGAGACCTCAGTAAGTATGGAGAGATCCTGGGGACAGAGCAAGGGGAGGAAGCATGTTGGGTGTCTACAGGCTGCAGGGAAGGAGGCACAGGCATGGGACAGTGTAGGACAGCCTGTGGTGGAGACGGCTGAGGGCACTGCCATGGCTGAAAGCCTCCAACAGAACCGAGGTCTCTAGCCTCTTGGCTATGGTTGGTGTCTCTGCTCCTAAGGCCTCTGAGAAGAAGTTTCCTTAAACCACTGGGACCTCCTTGTCCACGGGGAACCAAGAGATGCCATATTGTTGTCCTGCAGTTGGAGCTGCACATGCCCACCTTCACACTGACCCCCAGAAAGAGCCCCGAACAACGCGTGAGGGAAGTCACCACCCTTCACAAGGACTGGGTGTCAGGGCCTGGTTGCTCTGCTTCATTACACACATCAAGGCTGACTTGGCATCACAGCCACCTGCACATTGTCTTGGCCTACCTGCCTTCAGGGCCTCCAGCTTTGTGCTCTCATCAGCCCCCTGGGGAGGCTTTGTCAGTAATGAGCCCTCAGTGGGACTTGTTAACACTCCAAAAAACTTTGAGATTTACTACTCCCTTCAACTTCTGGAGAGGTTTCTTCAGCCTCCTCTCAGCATCCAAGGTCCATGGGCTCAGCACCAAATACACCTGAGGGGTCATTAAAATGCAGAAAGCCCTAACAACCCATGCCTCTTTCCATCATTTTCTTCAGTTCTTCTGTGGCTAATTGGCAAGTGTTCAGGAGGGTATTGAAAAGAGCAGGATTTCAAGGAGCACCTGAAAAGTAAAGACGTCTGCTTTTCGAGCTTTTTTTATTCTTCACGTTTCAGAAGTGATACCCACCTTCTCCAATTCACACTGAACCGTGGTGTTTTCTAATTAAGCCTGGACATGTAGGAAAAGCAGTATTTTGGATGGGAGACATGTATGGACAACCTTCCTCCCCACCTCCCCAGCCCTGACATTTCTCTCCTCAGCCCCTGGGGACTTCCCTCACTCGGCTTAACATCTAGCCTTTCCCCACTCAAGCCTGTAGCTGAATGTTACAGCTCCTGGGCAACAATTCCCACCTGCTTTCCTTAGAAAATCAGCTGCAAACAGACACAGAAGGATTTGTCTCAATTCTGATCCAACACAAACACGATGCAGTGTCCTAAGAAATAACATACAATCCTCAAGTGTATGTCAAGGGCAAGAAGCCTCCAGGGAGGTCCACAGTCTGCAAGGAATAACCTTCCTTGACGTGTTCTTGACAAATAGATGGGGAAGGCTAGTTAGAAACACAGTGAAGGAGTTGTTTGGAGAGACAATGAGACTGCTGAAAGAGAAGGCAAACTTCAGGCTCCCTGAAGCTCAGAGCAGTGACTAGGGAGTGGAGAAGTACCTGAATGATACAGAGGAAGGGGAGGAGGAAAACTGGGAAACTATGGGAAGGGCATATGCCCAGATCATCCGAAGCAAAGTTGACCTCAGAAATGATGAATGCAATCAGGACACGTGGAAATACGTGAAAGGATTCTGAGATTAAATCCACAGCATAAGAGCAGTGGTCATGGAAGTTTGGGGTAGGTCAAAATTACTTCTCCTGAGATTCATATCCTTCCTCAACATTTCCATTATGTAATCCTGAGAAAGCACTGACATTTTGTTAAAATTAGTCAATCATTTCAGCTGATGAAAATGTAGTCTTTTTTAAACATAACAAAAGAAAACAAAACTTTGAAAATTGTTTTTTTTGAGGAAGAGCTCAGGTGTCTGAGTACAAGCACCCACCAGGACTCCCCAGGTCCTTCTCTGCAGAGCTACTTTTGGAGTATATGGCGGTGATTCTGTTATTGCTCTTACCTCTCCATCATCTCAAGATCACTGCAGTGACAGACAGCCTCCACATTTCCATTCCCACCCAGGCTGAGTTCCTGAGAAAGGGGAGGATGGCACCATCTACTTCGAGGTGCAAATTGCAGAGGTAGAGACATCACACTGCAGAAAAGCCTGCTGTTCTCCCCTCACCTCTGAGGGGATCCAGGCCATGGACTTAAAGGTGGATGCAAAGAAGTTCAGGGGTAATGTAGATATGCCTGAGGCAGTGCCTCCCAGGCTGCCCTTACAGTCACTGGAGAGAAGGAGGTGTTCACCGGCCTTCTTCAAGATGGTCACATAAAGCACAAATGACTCATGTCCCAGAAACATTTGCTCGGTGCTTGAAATGAGGCCTGAGAGCACAGGCTTTTAGGATACTTCAAGCTGAAGGGACCACAGGAAGCCTGTAGTGCAACCTGCTGCTGCTCAAAGCAGGGTCAGAAATAGGGTCAGAAACCAAAAAAATGTCCCTGTCAAAGGATTTCAGGGGTGATACAACAAGAGAAGACGGTAGAAGCTTGACAGGGTGGTAGAAGTCCTGTGGACAAAAGGGTTTCCTTTTTCCTGTTCTCCAGAGAATTAAATCCTCCGCTCTGCAGAGAGAAGAAGCTGGGACACTACCTTTGCCACTAACACGGAGGTGGAGAAGCTCCTGAGTCCCTTTCAGAGAGAGGCTGCTCCAGAGGTCACCACCCCAGTGGCACTAGACCCCCCAGGCGTGCCTGCCTTTCTGCTGGGCACCCTCCAGCCCCAGGCAGGAGGTCTGCGGGGAACCGAGTGGGGTCTGCAGCCTGCACCCTGGCCACCCAGCAGGTGTGGAGGGACCCCACTCCCCTAGATGAGCCTGGGCTCTCCTGCATTTCCTTAGCGTGAAGTCTGTGTCCCCTCTGGGTGGTCACACAGCCCTGCAGGGAGGGCCAGCACGGGAAACACAATCTCTGTTCTGGGGGGTGAAGAGAGAGGGGAGGGCAGAGGGGGATCTGCTCCTGCCCCGGGCAGCGATGCCCTCCCTGCAGCTGGTGCAGCCCTGCTGATGCCCTGTAACCCATGAGCCCTGGAGATGGGACTCAGCGGGCTGAATGCCTGGCGTCTTCCTGAGAACTTTTCTGCAGTCTCCCTGCCCTGGTTGGACTCCTCTTGCCCATGGTGCAGAGACTCCTTCTGAGGATGAACTCACTCACTGTGTAACTCCGAGGACATGGTCGACCAGGTATTACAAAGGCCAGCAAGATCTCAACCCCACAACAGTGTCCCCTGCCCCTCTCTCCACCTTCCAGCTCCTTCCTCCTAGAGCATTTAGATTGGGAGGGACCACTTTGGACCTCCAGGACCACGACCTGCTCTGAGCTGGGCGAACTTTACAGTTAGATCAGGTTGGTAAGTGCTTTCTCCAGGAGAGTTTTTGAAGATCTCCTGGCCCCTGCCCCAGAACTGCTCCACTCTCATGGCTATTACTATTATTCTTTCCCTTAAACTCATTTGAAATTTCCTTTGCTGCTGCTTGTCCTTGTTATCTCTTGCCCTTTCCTCCTCCCAAGCCCTGAGCCCCGAGTCAGACCATCCCACCAACTTTGAGGACAATCACAGCCCTGTCTCCAAGCACAGTCTTGCTAGATTCTCCTGGGACTGCGCAGGCAAGTCATGGTGGCCAGCTCCAAGCAGAGCTATGCACTATGCGTCCCTATGTGGTCTTAGAGGAGAGCGTATGGAGACATAACATTATGCAAGGCAGAGCCTGTGGGCTGTCTGCAGGGCAGAGCTGGGGGCAGCAGGGGTGAGAAGAGAAGACCTCCAGCAGCTCCTCTCCACACCCAGGCAAGGAATGAAGCACCTGGAGGTGCTCCTGAGAGAGGATGGTGACACAGGAGAGAGGGCACCAGGAGCTGCGGTGCTTGGCCCCAGGACCTCCCCTGCACGCTCCCTTTCAGTCCTGCACAGGTCTCGTCCTCCCAAGGGTCATATCTGAATGCCCAGTCCTCCAGCTGGGCGTGGAGCCCTGTCTGGAGGTGACTTTTGGGGTAAGGGCCAGCATGCCGGCTGGGGGAGATTGTCGCAAGGACATGTGCGGGGGACAGGGCCTGAGGGACAGCAGCAACCTGACACGGCTCCTGGGTCCTGCTTCCTTCAAGGCAAGCTCTGACACAGGGTCTCAGCCTTCCTTTTGGTGCCACCCTTCAGGAGGGACCATGGCACTGTGAGCGGGGAGGGTGGGGAGCATTAATCCTTCTTCAGCCACTTCCCAAGCCATGCAGAGGGCCAGGACTGCAAAGATTTCTGGCTCAGCATCGTGAGCTCACTTTAATATACCCACGCTCTGAATGTTTGTTTGTTTGTTTTTAAATTAAATGTCAGCATTTTTCGCTCCAAGAAACTTCCAAGCCCAGTCCCACTTCCTCCTTCTGATCTCTCCCAACCCCTCCTCTGGTCTCGTTGCCATTCCCACACCCCCTGCCCTGATCTCCCCACAGGGCCCTGAGATGACAGTGCTGCTCTGCACAGCAAGCACACTGTGGAGCCACAGGGCCGTGGAGGGACTCTGCACCTCTGCACTGGTGGTACTGGTGAGGATGGGAAGCAGACCCAACCATTAGGGATCACGGCCTCTACTCCCTCCAGGGGTCTGCTGATGTGTCAAGTGCTTGGAGGGACTAGGGAGCATTTCCGGGGGTACTTGCTGTGCCCAGCTGCACCTCTAGATCCTGCCTCTGCTATTTCACAGAAAGCGACATGAATCACTCTCTAGTCTGCCTTCCCCATGCCAGCTGGGTCCTTACTGTCTCTCCTGGGATTGCAGAGTCCTCCTTTGCCTGCGGAGACCTGGGTTTAGTGCTTTCCCTTGAGGTGACTCCACCTTGGACCATCTCTCCCTTTGTGAGGCTCCACTCACTGCCCACCCCAGGCACAGGCTGCCCCAGGACACCCCCCTGGGCTCTCCTGGCAGCCCCAGCTTCCCCTCCAGAAGGACAGGCATCTGACACTGTGCCTGAACATGTGCGACAGCTCTGGGCATGTCAATCAGTGACCATTCATCCCCCCTGCTGTCACTGGGCACCGATGGGTGGCCGAGTCCTAAATGCAGCCCTTGGTCTCTAAGAGGTCATTACGTGAGTATGAGCTTTTTGCTCCTGAACCCACGGAGAAGCCAGCCCAGCAGGCCCTTCTGGGACACAATTCCTTGGGCCTCTTCTTGACACCAGCTTTGGAGGAAGAGCCCAGCCTTCAGGGACTGCAGCAGGAAGAACCTACTTTATTCCAGAGATAACTGGGAGGGCGTCAGCTCTGACCCAGTGTTAGACACAATATGATATGGGCACCAGGGGAGACAGAGCAGTCTCAGGAAAGGTGGAGGGAATCTAAGCATTTATGTAGCAATATGATAAGAAATTATGCCAAGAACAGTAATAACAGTAATCAGAAAACTAAAGTGAACAAACAAAGCTCAGTCCCGTTATGGGACACAGTGGGAGTCATTTGTGGAGAGAAATGGCACTTTTATCACTGCTGAAAAATGTCCATGGCATCACTTTCCTCAGGGCATCTCTGAGCTCCTTGTTCCTCATGCTGTAGAGGAGGGGTTTCACTGCTGGAGGCACCACCGAGTACACAACAGCCACCACCAGATCCAGAGCTGGGGAGGACATGGAGGGGGGCTTCAGGTAGGCAAACATGCCAGTACTGATAAACAAGGAGACGACAGCCAGGTGAGGGAGGCACATGGAGAAGGCTTTGTGCCTTCCCTGCTCAGAGGGCATCCTCAGCACAGCTCTGAAGATCTGCACGTAGGACAGTACAATGAAAATGAAACACCCAAACATTAAAAAGGCAGTAAACACAAGAAGCCCCACTTCCCGGAGGTAGGATTGTGAGCAGGAGAGCTTGAGAATCTGGGGAATCTCACAGAAGAACTGGTCCACGTCATTGCCTTGGCAGAGAGGTATGGAAAATGTGTTGGCTGTGTGCAGCACAGCATGGAGAAAACCACTGGCCCAGGCAGCTGCTGCCATTCTGACACAAGCTGTGGTGCCCAGGAGGGTCCCGTAGTGCAGGGGTCTGCAGATGGCAACGTAGCGGTCGTAGGCCATGACAGTGAGGAGAGAATACTCTGCTGAAAATAAGAAGACAAAGAAAAAGACCTGGGCAGCACATCCCGAGTAGGAAATGGTCCTGGTGTCCCTCAGGGAGTTGGCCATGGATTTGGGGACAGTGGTGGAGATGGAGGCCAGGTCGAGGAGGGCGAGGTGGAGGAGGAAGAAGTACATGGGGGTGTGGAGGCGGTGGTCGCAGGCTACGGCTGTGATGATGAGGCCGTTGGCCAGGAGGGCAGCCAGGTAGATGCCCAGGAAGAGCGAGAAGTGCAAGAGCTGCAGCCCCCATGTGTCTGCAAAGGCCAGGAGGAGGAACCCGTTGAGGAAGCTGTCATTGGACATTTTGCTCCCCCTGAGTATGGGGAACTGTGCAAGGAGAAAAAGATAGTGACTAGTTAGAAAAGAATTTTAAAAATAAACAATTAAACAAATAAAGTGTTCAATTTCTCACTAAAAACACCACATTGCCTCCCAGGTACAGTAGGGGGTACATGGGAACGGGGGTGAACAATTTCTGTCAAATGAAGTCCATCATCTGAGTTTTGCAGAAATTAGTTTCAGGGATTTTTTAAAATATTTTTTATTTTCTCTGAGATGCCCCTGTCACCCCAAGGTAGAAATCCTCAGCATTTCTGCTGTGAGTCCTGAGAGGAAAGCATCCACTGTCACTTGGGGCAGAGTGAGGACATTTCCTTTCTTAGCCTTGTTCCTAAGCTGTCCTGTGCTCGCACCTCTTTCAGCTGGAGGATGATGTTACCCTTAAAAGAAACCAGCCCCTGCTGAGAGCAGAGCAGTGCACTTTCAAAGGGCAGATCTCCAAACTCCTCACCCTTTCTCCAGGCACCTCAGGCAGCTCTCCACACTCCCCTTCTGGCCAAGGACACTCAGGGCTCTTTGCAGCTGCCCACCTACAGCCTCCCACCTCCTTCTCCACACTCTCTGCCTCCCTGAACCTTCTTGACAGGTCTGTCAGCTATCAGAGAGAAGCTGAGAGACAGCGGTGCCTTTCGAGAGGGCAGCTCGCAGCCTGGCAGGACACCACAGGGAAACAAAGGACTGTTAGGACTGAAGACGGGCTCTCCTTCAGGGAGAGCCAGCTCATTTCCCAGTCCCACGGACTGCATTTTCTGGAGCTCCACAGGTCAGGAGGAGGCAGGGGAAAAACTCACTCCCATTCACACCCCTCTGTTGCCGAACTTGCAGTGTCAGTGTCTGAACTGCAGCTGGAACCCCCCAACCCCAGGGAGCCTGAGAGAGGAACAGGAGCAGCATGGAGAGGAGGGGAAACAAGGGGCAGCACCATGATCCTGCTGCCCAGGGAGGCAAGGAGAGAGACAGACGGGCACTCACAAAAGCCGTCACCTTGCCCACCTGGCCATGCTGCCTCACAGACAGTGACATTGCAGGGCAGGTGCTCCGAGTCCCTTCGTCGGGCTGCATGAAATGAGCCGGTGGCAGGAGAGATGCCCCTCTCCTCTGCTGGAGGTCTGGCTGCAGAGGAGGCAGCTCATGCCCTGGACTCCATGGCTGTCAGGGCAGAGGCTCTGCTGGGTGCGAGAGGAGACACGGGGAGCTTGCTCAGAACTGCAAAATTCTGTTGCTCATGACTTCTGAAAATCCATCCTCCCATGACAATTCTGTTAGCATTTCCCTCTCATTCCCTGCCCATCGCTGCTGCCTGCAGCTGCCCCTGCTGGGACCTCTTTCTCTGTCGCTACACCTTTTCCCTCTCAGTGATCACAGACCCCAACCTACCTGCTGTGTGTTCAGTTGTGTTCTACAGAAACCTTCTGGGACTGGGATTTGGGCAGGGGCATCTCTGTGCTTGCAGGTGCTAAGGAGCAGGTCACATAAACCCTGGGGAAGCCCATAAAGGTGATGCTGGTGCTGCTGTAATTTGAGGTATGGGTTGAAGAGGGTGTGCTGAGCTTTCTCACAGACCTCCTGATCTCGGAGGGTTAAGATTTGTGAGTCCCAAGTCCTTGCCAGACTAGACAACACTGTCTTTTTTTTTCCACCCTGTCAACATTAGGAAAAGAATAGAAAACGGAAAGCCCTGGAAGGAAAGCTCCTTCCCGTTGCAGTAGTCCCTTTTTCACTTTCCTCTGCAGGACAGGGACACTGCTCTGAATCACAGCCCTGGGCAGACTTGTGTGCATGTCTCGGCTTCACAGCCCTGCAGCCATCCCTGGGAGAAGGTAGCAGCATGCCCCGTCCCTGTGACGGGGTGCCAGGGAACCTCTGCTCTAAAGCATCTCCTCCTCCACTACACTGGAGAAGCTGGGAGAGAGATCTTTAAAAAACCTGTCATGGGGTGAACTGGGTTCAGAAGACCCCTCCAGGAACCTCAGTAGTGTTGTCCTTCAGCCAGAGACTTACCGTGTCAAGGGCTGGGAAGATGTCTCCCACAGTGAACTGTCAGCTGTCCTCCCACTCCACACTGCCTTCCACTTCTCTCTGCCTTCTCTCAGCTCCCGTCAGCAGCAGCAGGCAGTGCCCGCAGCCCTGCTGCTCTTGGCAGAGGAGCTGCTCCTGCACACAGCTGGGCACATGGGCACTGCTGCCATGTTGCCACAAGCTCCCTCTGTCCCAGGAGCCAGGCCCCACTCAGGAGCAGGGGCCCAGCTGAAGGTAGAAGCTTCTGTCCCTTGGGCTCCCTCCTCCCGGGAAATGTTCACTGATGAACACCTAAATAATCACCTTTGCTCGTCTCTAAAAAAATACAGGGAGACCAGTTACAGCACTGGCATTTGTCTCATCAGAGGATGGTTCTCTATGAGAGGTGGAAACATCCTACCTTGGAAATCCATTTCCATGTCTTAACTAGGCAGGACTCCTAGAGAGGGGCCAAGAAGGGAGTTCATTTTCCCATGGTTCAGGTTTTCATTCACATTAGTCCATCTAGGCTTCTTATGCCCGTTTAGAAGCCCCGGGGCTGAAGTGGGATTCAGATCCCTCCCCTGAACTCCAGAAACACACAGGAGGTGGGATTCCCCTTGCCCAACCTGAAGTGGGCCCAGCAGAGATGTGTCTGCACGCAAGCCCCTTCTCTAAGCTCCCATTATGATCCCTGGAGATAGTGGGTGGGAGTCAGTTGCTCACACGCAAACACCTGGGGATATTGGAAGAGGCAGAAGTGGTCCAAAGCATGTGCCAGTGTCTGCTTGCTCTGATGGAGCAACTGGGAGACCCGCATCCTTCTGCAGTGTCAGGTGGGGGCCGGGTGGGGAATTTCCTCGGCCATTTCGAATGACCCCAAATTCCCTAATACTGCTAGATCCCACTCACTAGAAAGCTGAGGCATATGAAGATCCCAATGTTACAAACAGCTCATGTAATTCGGTGCAGACACTTGTTGCAGCGACATGGAAATAGGCTGGCAGAGCCATGTCACATGCTTGGGCTGTGCAGCACAACTGCATGCTTGTAGTAGACACCATGGCATCTACAGGAAAGCCATGCCCCTTTGGAGTGCTTGCTGGCCAAAAACCCCAGGGTCTCTTACTTTTCCTGCCTGTCCCCCAAAAACTAAATCCCATCACTGCCTTTAGGGAAAGTCCATCCCATCTACATTCAA
Source organism: Struthio camelus (assembly GCF_040807025.1). Lineage (NCBI taxonomy): Eukaryota > Metazoa > Chordata > Aves > Struthioniformes > Struthionidae > Struthio > Struthio camelus. Next base: position 974,839 of record NC_090970.1, read on the forward strand.
GTGCGCTGCATAAACCAGAAGCATATCACACCAAGATCTCCACTCATGTCTCTGCACTCTAACTCTTCTACCTCTCCTCTCCTTTAAGCAATATGAGCAAGTCTGTGGATCACAGGCCCTGGTTCTTATGCGAGGGACTTTAATCTCCCAGACATTAACCGGAAGGTCAAGGGTGCAAGCAGTCCAGGAGGTTTCTGGAGGGCATCAGGAACAACTTCCTTGAAGAGCTGCCAGATGGGCCAGTAAGGGTGATGCTTTCGTGCATCTGAAAATTGCCAACAGGGAGGAATGGATCAGGGATGGGATAGGTAGTGTCAGCCTTGTCTTCCGTGACCTTGACAAGGTGGATTCCCAGATCCTGAGGGGAATGAGGAAGGACAGTAGCGGAGTGCAGAACATTAACTTCAGAGGAGCAGAATTCGGCCTCTTCTGGGGACTGGCAGGGGATCCCCTGGGAGGCAGTTCTGAAGGGCCAGGAGCTCAGGTCTTTGAGGACAGCACCTGCCAAGCACAAGGATGGTTGATCCTGATATTAAAGAAAACTAGCAGATACCTCAGGGGACCAGCGTGGCTAAACAGAGACCTCACACCTTAGCTCCAGGGCAGTCAGGCAGCATCCCGGAAGCAGGAGGAGAAAGAGGCTGCAAGGGAGAAATTTAGAAATTTTGTCCAGCATCACAGGCGGGGTGTTAGGGAAGAAAAAGCTCCCCTGGGATTGGCACTTGCAGGGGACGTCAAGGGCCTGAGGATGAGCTGCTACTGCCTCAGTAAGAATCAAAGACCCAAAAGGAAAAGGTGGGCTCACTGCTACATGGGGCAGGGAACCTTGTAGCAGCAGATGCAGAGAGGTGGGAGGAACTCCACCCCTTGTTAGCTTCAGTTTTCCCAAGCAAGGTCTCCCAGGCTGTTGTGCCTTGGCTCAAGACTCCAGAGGACAAAAACCACCAACAGTGGATGAGGCTAGTGAGGGATGACTTGGGAGAACTCAAACCATGCACGCCAATGGGGTTGGATGGGCTGCAGACGAGGATGCTGTGAGAGCTGACTGCTGTCACAGCAAGGCCACTCACTATCATCTTGGAAAGGTTGTGGAGCTGGGGCGAAGTCCCACTGACTGGAGAAAGGCTTTGGACACTGTCTCCCAGCACATCCTCCTAGGGAAGCTCAGGAAGTGTGGACTAGATGAGTGGACAATGAGGTGGCTTGAGAACTGGCTGGATGGCCGAGCTCCGAGGGTTGTGGTGAATGGCGCAGAGTCAAGTTGGAGGCCTGTGGCTAGTGGTGTCCCCCAGGGGTCAGTCCTGGGTCCAGTCTTGTTCAATATATTCATCAATGACCTGGAGGAAGGGACAGAGTGCACTCTCAGCAAGTTTGCTGATGATACTAAACTGGGGGGAGAGGCTAACACACCAGAAGACTGTGCTGCCATTCAGAGGGACCTGGACAGGCTGGAGAGGTGGGCAGAGAGGAACCTCATGAAGTTCCACAAAGGCAAGTGCAGGGTCCTGCACCTAGGCAGGAATAATCCCATGCAGCAGTACAGGCTGGGGGTTGACGTGCTGGAAAGTAGCTCTGCTGAGAAGGACCTGGGAGTGCTGGGGGACAACAAGTTAAACATGAGGCAGCAGTGTGCCCTTGTGGCCAAGAAGGCCAAGGGGATCCTGGGGTGCATTAGGCAGAGTGTTGCCAGCAGGTGGAGGGAGGTGATCCTGCCCCTCTCCTCAGCCCTGGGGAGGCCTCACCTGGAGTACTGTGTCCAGTTCTGGGCTCCCCAGGACAAGAGAGACATGGCACTCCTGGAGAGAGTCCAGTGGAGGGCTACCAAGATGATGAGAGGGCTGGAGCACCTCTCCTATGAAGAAAGACTACAAGAGCTGGGCCTGTTCAGCCTGGAGAAGAGAAGATTGAGAGGGGATCTCATCAATGTGTACAAGTATCTGAAGGGGGAGTGTCGAGAGGATGAGGCCAGCCTCTTCTCCGTGGTGCCCAGCAACAGGACAAGAGGCAATGGGCAGAAACTGAACCACAGGAAGTTCCATCCGAACCTGAGAAAAAACTTCTTCACTGTGAGGGTGACAGAGCATTGGAACAGGTTGCCCAGAGAGGTAGTGGAGTCTCCTTTGCTGGAGATAATCAAAACCCCTCTGGATGTGATCCTGGGCAATATGCTCTAGGTGACCCTGCTTGAGCAGGGAGGTTGGACTAGATGATCTCCAGAGGTCCCTTCCAACCTACACGATTCTGTGATTCTGTGATTCTGTGAAATGTTACCTCCATCTTCAAGAAAGGCCACAAGGACAAGCTGGGGAGCCGCAGGCAGTTCAGCCTCCCTTTGGTGAGGAGTACATCATGCAGTGAATCTTCTCAGATCACATTTCTGAGGACAAGAAGGTGACAGGGCGCATGAAGGAGAAGAAGGTGACAGGGAACAGTTAGCATGGATTTACACAGGGTAAACTGTGCTTCGCCCACCTGATTGCTTTCTATGATTCAATAACTGTGTTTGTGGATGGAGAAGAGAGAATGTCTTTCACCTCGACTTTAGCCAGGTGTTGGACACTGTCTCCCACCGTATTCTTGCTTACACATTAGAACGCTACAGTCCAGAAGAGCAGACAACCGGATGGGTAAAAAGCTGCTTGGCTGATCAGGCTCAGAGGGCAGTGGTGAATGTGTAGTGCTCTTCCTGGAGGCCAGGGAGAAGGGGAGCACCACTGATCTCTCCAGGAACTTGTCCTGTTTATCTTCATGATTAGTGACACAGAGGAGGCAACACTCCTCACGCTTGTAGATGCGGATCAAACATGATGCAGTGTCCTAAGAAATAACATACAATCCTCAAGTGCATGTCAAGGGCAAGTTGCCTCCAGGGAGGTCCACAGTCTGCAAGGAATAACCTTCCTTGACATGTTCTTGACAAACAGATAGGGAAGGCTAGATAGAAACACAGTTAGGGAGTTGGTTGAAGGGACAATGAGAGTGCTGAAAGACGAGACAAGCTTCAGACTCCCTGAAGCTCAGAGCAGCGACTAGGGAGTTGAGAGGTACCTGAATGATACAGAGGAAGGGGAGGAGGAAAACTGGGAAACTATGGGAAGGGCATAAGCCCAGATCGTCTGATGCAAAGTTGACCTCGGAAGTGATCAATGTAATCAGGACATGTGGAAATATGTGAGAGATGACTGAGATGACATCCACAGCCTAACAGACAGAGCAGTGGAAACTCAAGGTCAAGAGCATATTAATACTTATTCTCCCGAGATTAATACCCTTCTTCAAAATTTCCACTATTTCATCATACAAAAACACTGATATTAAAATTACTCAGTCATTTCACCTGATGGATGCATGTTCATATATTTGAAACGCTGAAACCAACTCTTCCCCTTTCCAGGCAGAGCTCAGGTGTGTAACCACAAGCAGCCAGTAGCACTTGGAGAGGCCCCAGTGTCTCGGAGGTTCCTGCCTGGGCCTGGCAGCTCTCCTAGGGGAACTGCAGGAGATCAGAGCCCCTTGGAGCTTCGGACGGAGGCTGGGAAGAGGGGACCAGGGCACCTGCAGTGACACCAGCTGTCCATGACCCTGTGACGGCATCCCAATCCAGTTCTGAAAAATCTTTCCTTAAATAAATAAATAAAAAAAACCCCAACTATAAGACCACTAAATCACCCTAAAAGACCACTAAATTAAAAAGAAAAAAAAATTCAGAAAGACAATAAGAATATACACAGACACACGCACAAACACACACACAAAATCCAAGCTGGAAAGTATAACAAATATTTATTTGCTTTATTTATTTGCTTAAAATCTTTTTCTTAATTTCTTTCTTGTCTCATTTTTCATGTCATTTTCCAAACATTCCTGTTATAATCAGGCCTACACCATTAAAAAAGAACTTTTTGTGTCTCACACAGAGCCCAGTCCTCAGAAAGCCACCCCCTGCCACTGGCCACACACCCAGGTGTCTGCATTTCCCTTTCTAGTCATGGGAATTCAGCGACCCCAGGGCATCTCAGGCAGCAACAGCCTCCATATGTGGGCAAACGAATAAAGGCCTCAATGAACGTTTTTAGTCTTAAAGTTGAAACCTATCCAAAAAACAGCACTCTGACCAAACTGAAAAGAACACACAGCCATCTCCAGAAGGTCAAGTATGTTTTACCAGATCTAATGAATCTTGTCTTTTTTTCTTTCTTTCTTATTAGCAGCACCAAGTGCATGCGGTGCAGTATTTCCTCCTTCTAGTGGAGTATAGATATTTGTGTCCAGTTATACAGCCCAATACCTTTTCTACCAACCCTCTGAATGCAGAAGCTTTGTTCTGAAGAACTATGTCCTCCTTGTCCTTTCTGCTTCCTCTCACTGTTCTGTCTTTCCAGAGCTCTTCAGGGAAAGATTCACTGAATCACAGCACTTAGGGTAGCTGAGACCTCTGGACGTCATCTAGTCCTGTCCCCCACTCACTCCAAGGGAACTAGACGAGCTTGCTAAGGGGCTTGCCCCAATTGCACCTAGTCCACAAACATGCAGAGAGTGCGCTCCATGCCATCGTCCAGGATGTTAATGAAAACCTTGAACAATGCTGTCCCACCTGTTGATCCCTGCAGGATGCTGCTCATAACCAGCCACCAGTTGGACCTTGTGCCACTGGTCACAGCATTTTGGCCCAGTGGTCCAGCCCATTTTCCACCTGCCTTACGGTCCATTTGTGCAGTGCTATGGACTGGCTCATTACCATCTCCAAGGAAAAGCTCTGTGCACTCTGGCCACCCCTTTGCAAAGGGTACACCTCCACCTCTTTGCTGTCCCAGCCTGCCTTCCCCAGGATCCCATTTTCATCTCGCCATGTGAGCTACCCACCACGTGTGGGTAATTCCATGGGGATAGGGGAGAGGGAGGTGCCCGTAAAGGGGCTATGGCTGGGATGTTGAATGTGGGGTCCAGAAGAGAGGAGGACTCAGAAGAGGGGATCAGAAGAGGAAGGCCAAGGTGACACAGCTGTGGTGTTGACAGTGAGGTCACTTCTTGTGCAGGAAGCTCGCTGGCCTGCATCGGGAAGAAGCTATTCTGAGGACAAGAAGCACATCACACCACTACTCATCCCAGCCAAAAGAAGATAAGGGCAGGAGTATGGGGAGAGGCAGGGAAGGGGGACACGACTGCAGTGCTGATTGTGAGGTCCCACCCATGTGCCTGCTCCTTGCCCATCACCTGCAGAGACTGGAGTGACCTCACAGTCAGGCACTCAGGCAGAAATGATTTCACAGTTTCCAACCCATGTGCTTGCTCCTGGCCTATCACCTGCAGACACACAAGTGACCTCACAGTCACCTGCATGGTCCTGGGTCTCCTAAGGCCCTACAACATTCTGAGATACAATTCTTTCCTAAAACACAAACATAATACAATAGATGTTTGCCCTGTCAGTGAGAAGGACCTCTGCAGGCTGGAGATATGGGCAGAGAGGAGCCTCAGGAAGTTCCACAAAGGGAAATGCAGTGTCTTGCACCTGAGGAAAAATAACCCCATGCAGCAGGACATGCTGGGTGCCGAGTGGCTGGAAAGCAGCCTGGCCAAGAAGGGCCTGGGGGTCCTGGTAGACAACATGAAGCAGCAGGAGCCAGACAAGTGTCCTGGTGGCAAAGGTCACCCCGGTTTCCTGAGCTGCAGTGGGAAGAGCGTTGCAGCAGGGCAAGGGCTCTGTGCCTGCAGGCTCTGGGTCAGCAGGCTCTGCGCCTGCTGTCTAACCACATCCTCAGGCAGAAGTGACCTCACAAACACCTGCCTTACGCCACAGCCAAAGGCTCACCTCTCAGCTGCTCACACCGAAGTCACCTCACAATCATCCACCAAGCCAAGGGGCCTACTGCTGGCCCTCCAGCTTCTCTCATGCACATGACCAGCTATGTGCCTGCTGCTCTCCAGTCAGGTCCTAAGGCAGAGGAGGCTTCACAATCAACATCCAAGCCTTGTGCCTGCTGCTGGCCTATCACCTGCAAAGACAGGAGACACCACAAAATCAGCACCCTAGCCCTGTGCCTGTGGGTAGCCTATTGGGTACTCAGGCAGCAGTGACCTCACCACGAGCATCCAAGCAAATGAGCTGCTGCCACATCCAATCCATGGGCCTCCTAATGGTCTACCAGATGCTTGCACAGACGTGACCTCACAGCCACTTTCCCAGCAATGTGCTTGCTGCTGGCCCATCACCTGCAGAGACAGAAGGGACATCACTTTCACCTTTACGGCCATGTGCCTCCTACCATCCAAGGAGCTTCTGAGAAACAATGGCTCTCACCACAATGTCCCCTCCTGTTAGACTTTTGGCCTACCAGCTGACCCTTTACCAGTAACCTCACAGTCTCTTCCAAGCCCACCTGCCTGCAGGAGGTCTGCTGTGTTGAGGGGGATAATGGCTCCCCTTGTGTGGGTGGCCACACTCCTAATGCAGCCCGTGGTCATCTGGCCTTCTTCACAATGAGTGTGCCCCACTGGCTCATATGGCATTTCTCACAGTGCCCACACCCTTCTCCTCAGGGTCACACCGCAGCCGGTAAGGTCCCAACCTGCCCTGATGCATGGGGGTTACCCTTCCCCAGGGGCAGGACTTGCCCCTTCTCCATGGAAAACTTCATGAGGTTCCTGTTCCCCAAGTTTCTAAAGGTCCCCTAGACTCAAGCTCTCTTGTGTCAGCTGTTACTGTGTGGGTGTGCAGATGGCTCCCCCTGACTTGCGATGTCTCTGCGGTGTCTCACAGCATGAGGAATCAGTCAGGGGGGAATCAGTCTGCTGCCTTTCAGGAACTGTGAGCCCTGGAGCCCTGGAACCATCTCGAGGGTGCACAGGGGACAGAGAAAGTCACGTCTTCAGCTGGGCCTCTGCTCCTGAGCTGGGCCTGGCTCCTGGGACTGCCGGAGCCCAGGGCAACCTGGCAGGCACTGCAGAGAGACAGCTCTGTCCAGGTGCAGCTCCTTTGAATGGAGCAGCAAGACTCAGGGCACTGCCTGCAGGGGCCAGGAGGAGATGAGCGACTCAGAAGTTAAAGGCAGTTGGGAACGGGAGGACGGCTGAGAGCTCACTGCAGGGAGGAACCTTCACAGCCCCTAACACAGTAAGTCTCTGGCTGCAGGGCACCACTGCTGTGGTTCCCGGAGGGCTCTTCTGCAGCTGGCACCTTCCACAGCTGAGAGCATCTGTCCGGGTGGCTCTCCCAGCTTCTGCTGTTTGGAGCAGGAGGTGCTTGAGAGCAGGGATGCGCTGCCACATGGTCAGAGGGACAGGGCATGAGGGCTACCTGCTTGCAGGGACAGGGCATGAGGGCTACCTGCTTGCAGGGCTGGTGCAGGGCTGTGAAGCCAGGGAGTGCCCCCAGGTGTGTGCAGGGCTGTAATTCAGAGCAGAGCCCTGTACCCCAGGGTGCTGTGTGCCCGGGGCAGGGCAGTGACTCTGCTGCCTGTGTGGGTCAGCCCTCAGCATGCCTGGGGAGCTTGCTGTGGGGAGAAGGTCTGGGTGGAAGGAGCGACCCCCTTCAGAGCAGGTTCATTCTGCTATCGAGAGGGTGCTGTGTGGGTCAGGGCTGCTCTCAGCTCCAGCTCACCCCCACGGTATTTCCAAGGGACCTTTGCAGGAGGTCACTCATGGCAGGGGTTGCCTTGAAGATCAGGAGCTTTCCTGAGTCTCTGCTTTCCGATTCCTGCTTTTTGCAGGTGGGAGGGTTGGAAAAGGAGGTGCCAGGTTTGGACAACAGACTGACGTTCCTAGACTTGACAGAGAGAGATCAAGAGGTCTGCGAGGAACCTCCGAAAACTCTTTCCCCACTCTGCATGGGGTCTGTGAGCGCTGACAGGGAGAAGACGAGGGATAGAGAAGCAGCTCCCATTTCCCAGGAGGAAAAGCTCTGAGCAGGGAAGATCTGATCAGCGAAAGAGAGGAAGCTAGAAACGTGAATGCTGTGGGAGGGGGAATGTGGAGACCTCCCCGTTAACCTCTTCCGTGCAGACATGTTCCTCTAAGGAAGCCCTTCTGTGTCTCCTCTCCCACCCAGCAGAGCCTCTGCCCTCCAGGCCAAGGGGTGCAGGGCATGAGCCTCCTCCTCAGCAGCCCGACCTCCAGCGGAGCTTTGTTTCTCACTGCGGGACAAAGGGGCTGAGAGTGACTGTCCTGCTCTGGTTGCTGTCTGGGAGGTGGTGAGCACAGCTGGGTGAGCTGAAGGCTTTCCTGAGAGCCCGTCTGTGTCTTGCTCCTTGCTTTCCTTGTGGTCGGAGTGTCACAGTAGTCCTCACAGTTTCCTCACGTCTTTGTGCTGCTCTGGTTCTTGCTCTCACGCTCTCTGGGGTTAAGGAGGGGGTTCAGCTGCAGCGGAGGCAGGAACTTCCCACTCCCCTGACAGTGCCTGAAGAAAGAGTGCAGAGGGTGAACTGATGTGAGGGCAGGGTCCATGTCAGTGGGGCAGAGAGGTTGAGGAAGGGTTGGGTCAGCCCCTGCCTTCACTGCACTGTTTCTCTCCCATGCTGGAGTGGGAGCTGGTGTGACTGATTCAGATACAGGCAGCTTCACTCAGCTCAGGGTGCCCATCCCCAGGTATCTCCACCAACTGCACAGGACAGTCTGACACCTCCATTTACAGGCCCCGGTGGAGCAGGGCTGACTCCTCTGTAGCCCATGGGCAGAGGTCCCTGCTCTGCACCGCACACACAGCCCAAAGCAGAGGTGAGGGAAGGGAGCTGAACAAGGTAAAGGAGAGAGGCAATGTGGGGGTTGCTCTGAGGAGGGCAATGGGTTTGGCTCAGAGAAGCCTGTCCTAACTTGTCAATGCCTTTTCCTCCTTGGACAATGTCCTGAAGCAAGGGCACAGCAAATGTACAACAGCAGCTCCCTCAATGAGTTCCTCCTCCTGGTGTTTGCAGACACACGGGAGCTGCAGCTCTTGCACTTCTCGCTCTTCCTGGGCATCTACCTGGCTGCCCTCCTGGCCAACGGCCTCATCATCACAGCCGTAGCCTGCGACCACCGCCTCCACACCCCCATGTACTTCTTCCTCCTCAACCTCGCCCTCCTCGACCTGGCCTCCATCTCTTCCATGATCCCCAAATCCATGGCCAACTCCCTGAGGGACACCAGGGCCATTTCCTACTCAGCATGTGCTGCCCAGATATTTTTGATTGCCTTTTTCCTGTCGACTGAGTATTCTCTCCTCACAGTCATGGCCTACGACCGCTACGTTGCCATCTGCAGACCCCTGCACTACGGGACCCTCATGGGCACCAGAGCTTGTGTCAGGATGGCAGCAGCCGCCTGGGCCAGTGGTTTTCTCAATGCTCTCCTGCACACTGCCAACACATTTTCCATCCCTCTCTGCCAAGGCAATGTCCTGGACCAGTTCTTCTGTGAGATTCCTCATGTTCTCAAGCTCTCCTGCTCACACTCCTACCTCAGGGAAGTTGGGCTTAATGTGGTTAGTGCTTGTTTATTCCTTGGGTGTTTCGTTTTCATTGTGCTGTCCTATGTGCAGATCTTCAGAGCTGTGCTGAGGATGCCCTCTGAGCAGGGAAGGCACAAAGCCTTCTCCATGTGCCTCCCTCACCTGGCCGTGGTCTCCCTGTTCCTCAGCAGTGGCATGTTTACCTACATGAAGCCCCCCTCCATGTCCTCCCCAGCTCTGGATCTGGTGGTGGCTGTTCTGTACTCGGTGGTGCCTCCAGCAGTGAACCCCCTCCTCTACAGCATGAGGAACAAGGAGCTCAAGAATGCACTGAGGAAACTGATTTAAATGTTACTATTTCAGCAAGAATAAACTGACAATCCCTCTTCAAAACTGGTTTCTAATTTGTCTCAAACAACTGTTGTGCTTTGGGCATTCTCTCTGTGATAATCATGTTTGTACAGGTTTGAATTCATCCCACTTCTCCAGCAGCATCAACCCCATCTATTTAACACAGAGGCCTCCTGTCAGCATGTCTGTCACAGGGTCAGAGCTGTCTTAGCTCTAATAAAAGAGGATTTCCTCTGTGCAATGCTTTCAGGTTGGGCTCTCCTTCCAAAGCTGGAGTCAAAAATGTGCTTGAAGACTTCCACTCTGAGAGACCCTGATGCTTTTCCAGGGTTCTCCATGGGCTCAAGGTGATGAGCTCAGAGGTGATGTGTTAGTGAAAGAAGGTGGGATTCAGCTGTCACTTGTGGGTGCCCAGGGCTCCTGGAGGTGATGGATTTTCAAGGGGTCTCTCCCATCCGACAGGGCTGGAGACGGATGCCTGTCCTTCTCTAAGGCAGTATGGAGCCTCCAGGAGAGCCCAGGGCATCTCCTAGGGCACCATGTGCCCTGGGGTGAGCAGTGAATGGAGCTTCACAAAATCAAGTGCAGTCACCCACACTTAAAGGGCAAACCCAATGAATGTGCAGGCAAGTGAGAGCTCTGAAATCGCACCACAGCCAGTGGGGACCCAGCAGGCACAGGAAGGGAGCCTGGAGAGTCCTTCATGTCACCTTCAATGAAAAAGCATGGGCTGGATCTTGGAACGCAGCTGAACACAGCCTGAGCCATTGCAAATGCCCTGTGATTGCTCAGAGCATTGTCCATGGCCACAGACCCCTCGGTGTTGGCGGGTGGGGCGGGGGGGGGGGGGTTGTCAGGTGCAATGATGGCCATCCAGCTGGGTCTGCTTCCCACCATGACAACCCCAGCCAGTGTGGAGTCATCCCATGGCCCCGTGGCCCCACAGCTCACCCACTCTGCACAGCAGCACCGCCAGCCCAGGGCCCTGCGGGGAGCCCAGAGGAGGGTCCAGGAACGGCCAGGCAGGCCAGCCTGGACACACAGACGTGGGGAAAGGCTCTGCGGGGAGCAGGGAGGTCCCTGGAGAAGAGGAAAGGAGCAATTGTGCACTGGCAAGGAGGAATAAAGGAGGAAGAGGAATGTGTTTCTCTGTGTGTCCAGGAAGGGCAGGGTGCTGTGCCCCTGGGGCAGCAGGAGCGGCCAGAGGAGCCCCAGGGCAGGGGGTCTTGGTGTGTCGTGGAAAGAGGGGCTGGCCCGGGGGGCTGCAGGCAGGCTGGGGGTAGGGGATCTCCTGGACACCAGAAGGAGGGACCCAGAGTGTCCCTGTGGCCTGCCTCCTGGGACCAGTTCCAGCTGGGAGGCTGGTGGGGCGGCACACACGCACCCAGCCTGCCCTGGTCGCCCACCCCAGGTTTCATGGTACGTGTTGCTGTGTGGCCAGCTCCGTCCTGCCAACACCAGCCATGACCCCTTGCTGAAGCCCCCACTGCTCCCTGCCCTTCCTCTGCTGACCTGCCACCAACCCCTTTGCTGCCCCATCTCCCCTCTCCCCAAACTGCAAGGACCAGTGGTGTGGTAGGAGCTGGCACAGCCCCACAGCTGCTCTCCAGTCCCAGCCCTCCCCACCTTCCCCCCAAACATTGCATCCACCTTCCAGAAGGACAAGAAAGAGCCTCTGGGAAAGGACAGACTGCTCCGTGTCACCTCCGCCCCTGCGAAGCAAATCTTCCTGGGAGTGATTTCCAGCCCTAGGAAGGGATTGGGATCAGCCAGCATGAAGTCACTGAGGGCAGCTTGTGCCTGACCCACCCAGATTGCCTCCTGGGATGGGATGACTGGCTGTGTGGACAAGGGGAGTGCCCTGCATGCTGTATAGCTTGAAAGGAGGAAGGCCTTTGACATGATCTTCCCTAGCACCTTTGTCGCCAAAGTGGGCAGATGTGGGATGGAGCCGTATGCACTGGAGTATGCAGGAAATTACCAGGAGGCCACCTGGCTCCAAAGGTGGAGAACAGTGGTGCAAAGTCCAACGGACTAATGGCTCCCAGTGATGTTCTTCAGAGGTCACTACTGGAGCCAATGCTGTTTGCCTTGATGAGTGATGCAGAGGATGGGATGGAGTGATGGGATGCTGTGGTGAATTAACTCCCCTCCACACCATAGGAACATACTAGAAGACAAACTACCAATCACCGTGCCCTATCTATAACCTGGAGCAGGACCGATACTGCGCCAAAAGGTCCCCACTACTTTCCTTTTAAGTTGATTGGGCATCCCAGATCAGGTGGTCTGGGCTGTCGACCAAAGGAACCTTCTGGGAGGCTGGCAAGGCAGCGGGTATGCAAATGGCCGGATTGAAAGTGCATGATTTGATTGGTCAGGTTAGTCCCTCCTGGGTGACTACATACTGGATTAGTCTGGTTATAAGAACCCCTGGATAAAAGCACATGTGTGCATGTTGGAGACCTAGAGCTTGAACTTGCGAAGGCAGGTGGACACTCGCCGAAGGTCGATGTGGCCGGGGAAGAAGACGCTGCGGCAGCTCTTGTGAGAGCTCTTGAGTCGTCCAGCTGCCTCCTACAGGCACATTTCCCCGGCTGAAGACGCCGAGCAGCTGCAGTGGCTGGCCACCGTCGGAGCGGCGGAAGCGATGCTCCACGGGACTTCGTCACCAACTCCCCCTCGACCGGGGCGCCGTGCGACGGCACCGCACTACATGGAGCGGAAGCCTGACCTTTCCCTCTCTGACTCCTACAATGAGGTGTCACCCCATCCGGAGGGTCTTCCAGGAGGCCTCTAACTGAGTGCCATTTCTTCCGGCAAGAGCCGTGTGTCCCAGTCCCACTAGGGAGCTGCTGCTCCGTCCCCGGGAACGGAGAATACCCCGTCCGGAGGGATAATTGCGGGAGGCCCTGCACGCAGGTGCCCCTTCTTCCCTCTGGGGCTATTGCCCCCCAGCCGTGTTCATTGTTGGTTCGGCTCTAGCTGCAGCCGTCTAGTAGCTTGGGCATCAATCTGCTTCCACGACCTTGTTCCCCTTTCTAAAGGTTTTGCGTCTTTCTTGTTGCTGTACACTTTGATTTGAAATAATGTTATTACTGCCAATTTTCATTTCACTACTGGTATATAAATATTGTGTGTGTATATATATAGATATATAAATATATATAGTTACTGTTATGAGAGGAGGAATAAAGTTTGTTTACTGTTAAGTGTTGTGTGCGCTGGCTCTTGTAAACCCCCTCACACCTCAAGAAGACAACCCCCAGGTCAGCTAAAGAATCTCTAAGTGGCACATACGGCTATCCAACATGCCCTTTTCGTGGTGCACGTGCACTACTGGCATGGGCTGCCACAACAGCATAACTCCGACACGGCCCAAGGACAAGGGGAGCAGCTCCCTGGCAAGGAGGATGAGGCCCCACAGTGAGGCTGGTCACTCTGTCTCCCCTGATCTTGTGCCCACGAGATCCCCCTCCCTGGCTGCCTGCAGCCCCTCCATGCCCACCCCGCTGCCCAGCACACCATGACAGCCCTGGCCCTGCCGCCCCTCCGGCACCTCCTGCTGCCCCGGGGACAGAGCCGCCTGCCCCGAGCTGGTGCCCAGAGGAACCTGTTTCTCGTTCTCATTTTCTCTCTCTGCCTGCTGCCCTGCTTTTCTCCTGGGACATCTCTGCTCCCCAGAGAGCCTTTCCCCAGGTCAGTGTGTCCATGCTGGCCTGGCTGTTCTTGCATCCTCTCCCCTGTGCACCGCCAGGCTGGCGGTGCTGCTCTGCAGGGTGAGTAGGCTGTGGGGCTGTGGGGCCATCAGGTGACTCCTGACTTGGCCCTGGCAGAGCAAGTCATGGTGGGAAGCAAACCCCATTGGACAGGGATCGTCACCACTGACACTGCTGCCATGTGTCTACGCTCATCGATGGTGCTCAGAGTGACGCCTAGGGTGTTAGCCAAGGCAGGAGATGTGTTTGGGTGTTCACTGTGGTGTCCAGCCTGTGGTGTTTCACTGAGGCTGCAGGAATCACTCTTCTGTCGCCCTTCCCTGCACCTCCTGGGTCCCCACTGCCTCTCTGGGCACTGCAGAGCCCTCGTTTCCCCAAGCATACCCGGATCTAGCTCTTTGCCTTCTGGTTACTCCACCATGGACCCTCCCTCACTTTGGGAGGCTCCACTCACTGCCCACCCCATGGAAACACCATGTCACAAGAGCACTGAGGCCATATGTGCACATGAGAGCAGAGCAGGAGAGGGTGGAAATGAGGAGAGCAACCCTGACAAGAGAAATTCCTGCTGCTGTTGGTGGACATGTCGGCAGGAAGTCTGCAGCCTCCACTCAAAGGCAGCAGTGAGGAAATGTGTGCTGTGGTAGAGGGGAGATGGTCCTGCGCAGCAGAGGGTCTGTTGCCACAGGTTTCGTCCAGACCCTCCTCCCCCGCCTTTTCGACTCCACTGTGAGTGTTGGAGCTCTGTAGAGGGAAGGAACCGGCCCACGGTGACAGCCAGCTGCCACCCTTGCAGGGGAGAGGTAGAAGATCACACCTGGAAGAAGAGCGCAGCTGGGGAGCTGAGCTCTCCTAATGCACAGAGGACCCAAGGTCTCACCCTGCCTGTACTCGTCTGAGCCTGACTCTGTGCCCCTGAGCTCCCTTGGCATCACAAAAGAGACCTCACAAAGGGAAACTCCCCTCATTGCCCTGGGGGCATCCGAGGGAGCTGAGACTAGCGGGCTCTGAGGTTTCCCCATCTCTGGGGGATGAAGGGGGAAGCCTGGCTTCCTGCTTCATCATGGTCTCTGGGTTATATTCAAATGAGAGACTTCTGAGGAGAATTGGCATGAACCAAAACTCTTTATTCTTTTTTGCAATAATGGATCAGAGAAGGAAAAAAAAAAGAATGACATGAGCCTTGATGCCAGATGCCCTGGGAATGAGGAGGAGATGCACATGGGACAGTTACTGGTGCTGACACTGTACCCATTGAAAGAGTTTCCTCAGTGCATCCCTGAGCTCCTTGTTCCTCATGCTGTAGAGGAGGGGGTTCACTGCTGGAGGCACCACCGAGTACACAACAGCCAGCACCAGATCCAGAGCTGGGGAGGACATGGAGGGGGGCTTCAGGTGGGCAACCATGACAGTGCTGACAAAGAGGGAGACCACGGCCAAGTGAGGGGGGCACATGGAGAAGGCTTTGTGCCTTCCCTGCTCAGAGGGCATCCTCAGCACAGCTCTGAAGATCTGCACGTAGGACAGCACAATGAAAATGAAACACCCAAACATTAAAAAGGCAGTAAACACAAGAAGCCCGACTTCCCGGAGGTAGGATTGTGAGCAGGAGAGCTTGAGAACATGAGGAATCTCACAGAAGAACTGGTCCAGGACATTGCCTTGGCAGAGAGGTATGGAAAATGTGTTGGCAGTGTGCAGGAGAGCATTGAGAAAACCAGTGGCCCAGGCAGCTGCTGCCATCCTGACACAAGCTCTGCTGCCCATGAGGGTCCCGTAGTGCAGGGGTCTGCAGATGGCAACGTAGCGGTCATAGGCCATGACAGTGAGAAGAGAATACTCGGCTGACAACAAGAAGACAAAGCAAAAGACCTGGGCAGCACATGCTGAGTAGGAAATGGTCCTGGTGTCCCTCAGGGAGTTGGCCATGGATTTGGGGACAGTGGTGGAGATGGAGGCCAGGTCGAGGAGGGCGAGGTGGAGGAGGAAGTACATGGGGGTATGGAGGCGGTGGTCGCAGGCTACGGCTGTGATGATGAGGCCGTTGGCCAGGAGGGCAGCCAGGTAGGTGCCCAGGAAGAGTGAGAAGTGCAAGAGCTGCAGCTCCCATGTGTCTGTAAATGCCAGGAGGAGGAACTCATTGAGGGAGCTGCTGTTGGACATTTTGCTCTCTCCAGGCATGTAGGACTGTCCAAGGAGAAAAAGACAGTGATAAATCAGGAGAGACCCTCTCTGATCCAAACTCTTTCCCTTTCTCACAGACATCCCTCCCCCATACACACACACACTGCTCTTCTCCTTCTCAGCAGCACCTTTGTTCCACTCCCTGTCCAGAGCTCCACTTTGTGCTGGCTGAGTGTGCCATGAGGAGCAGGGACCTCTGCCCGACGGCTCCAGAGGCATCAGTCCTGCTCTAATGTACAAGGGCTGTTCAACATGTTCACACCCAATTTGGAGGCATTTTGACCAACAAGTAACAATTTCAATTTGGGGGGGAAGCCGGGGAGGGGGGCTTGTTGGTCTGCTCTGCAGGGTAGGAATATGCACCCTCTGCACTGCTCTCAGCGTGAAGACAAGTTTGTCGTGAGAGGCCAAAGCTCTCCCAGTGCCCTACAACAGAGCCAGCACACTGGTCTCCCCAGCAGTCCCAGTCCCAGATGCCTTGGGCATTCACCTCTCTCAGCCAGAGGACAATCTCAGCCACAACTTAACCTTAAAGGAAAGTGGCCTGTGCTGATAGTGGTGTCCACTTGCACAGCGCACATCTCCAAACTCTCCTCCCTTTCTCAGCTCACATGTTCTGAGAGTGATGGAGAGGGTGTGACATAGCGCATGGCTCTGATGATCAGAAGAAGGACTCGGTGATGTGGCTCTGAGATGGAGGGAGCTCTCAACAGTCAGCTTGTAGCCAAAGATACACAGCGCTTATTTCAGCTGCCCACATACAGCCACCGCCAGCAGCAGTTCCAGCTCCTTAGCACCTCTGGGGCTTCTGCATGGGACATTCAGCTATCACGCACGTCCTCCAGAAGAGCTGTGCCCTTCTTGAGGGCAGCACATAGCCAAGCAGCACAGCCCAGGGAGGGTCAAGGGTCTTAAAGGTGGAGGTGTCCTGAAGGGACAGTCAGCTCATTCCCCAGCCCCACACTCTGCTCCTTTGAGCCCCTGAGGCAAGAACGAGAACTCCTCCTCTCACTCCTTCCACAGAAACAGCTCTGCAGCAGGCGAGTTTGTTTTAGAATCTGTAGCTGCAAATGTCATCCCCAGAAAGCCCCAGAGCAAGAACAAGAGCAGCCCGGACAGGGGGAGAAGCAAGGAGCAACACCTTGATGCTTCTGCCTAGGGTGGCAAAGACAGAAAGAGACAGAGATACTGGGCAAGGTCTTGCCCTAACCCAGCTGTGCACACCACCTCCCAGATGCAGACATCATGGGGCGGTTGTCCTCAGTCCCTTGCTCACGGTTTAGGAAACGGGCATTCAGCAGGAGAGCTGCTCCTCTCCTCTTCTGGGGCTCTGGGTGCCGAAAAAGCTATTTGGGTCCTAGATCCCTTGACCTTGAGGGCAGAGGGCTCTACTGGGTGGCAGGGGACAGATGCAGGGGACTTGCGGAGGGGAAAGCATCTGCCCTGCCGGAGCTGGCAGAGCATTTCCTGCACCCCAACCTCGCATGAGGTTTCTGGTAGCAGTTTCCTCTCCCTCTTGGACCATTTCTCTGCTGCTTGGAGATGTGCTTGCTGGGAGCTCTTCCTCTGTCCCCACACAGACCCCATCCCACCCACTGTGATCCCAGCTCTGCCCTACAGAAACCTCCAAGCAGCAGGAAGCTGCCCAGCAGCATCTCCCTGTGTGCAGGAGCTAAAGAGCAGACCAGAAGATCTCCCATGAGACTGGCAAGGTGATGTTGGTGGTGCCTGCAGGCTGAGGGGTGGTGAAGGCACTTGCTGAGCTTCCTTACAGGTGTTGTCACCCTTCAGTGTGCTGGTGAAGAGGCTCAGCCCCTGGATTAAACCTGACTGCTGCATTTCCATTCCCACCAGGCAGAGACAAGTCCTCTGGAAAACTCCACTCTCCAAATATCCTCATGGTGAGCGAGAGCTGTGGGCAGCCCTGACCCACGCAGCACCCTCTCAGCAGGACAATGAACCTGCCCTGCTGGGGGGTCGCTCCTCCCACCCAGACCTTCTCCCTGCAGCACCGTAGGTTGCTGCCCAGGCAGGCTCAGTGCTGACCCACCCAGGCAGCGGAGTCACTGCCCTGGGCACACAACACCCCGCGGTGGCAGGGACACTGCACCTGGGACTATACCCCAGCTTCACACCCCTGCACCAGCCCCGGCACAAGGAAGCAGCACGCCCTGTCCCGGGGACAGTGGGGCAGGACATCCCTGCTCTGAAGCCTCTCTCCCTCTTCTGCCCTGCAGAAGCCGGGAGAGCGATCCTCACAACCCCATTGCCCTGCAGCCAGACACTCACCATGCAAAGGGCTGGGAAGATGTCTCCCACAAGGAGCTCTCCTCTCTCCTCCCACTTCACACTGCCTTCCACTTCTCTCTGCCTTCTCTCACCTCCTCTCAGCAGCAGCAGGCAGTGCCCACAGCCCTGCTGCTCTTGGCAGAGGAGCTGCTCCTGCACACAGCTGGACACATGGGCACTGCTGCCACGGTGCCACCAGCTCCCTCTCTCCCAGGAGCCTGGCCCCACTCAGGAGCAGGGACACAGCTGCAGGCATGACTTTCTCTGCCCCTCGGGCTCCCTCGCGATTGTCCTGGGGCTCCAAGGCTGACAGCTCCTGAGCGGCAGCACGGTCCCCTCTGGGAAATGCTCTTGCAAGTGTGCTCATCACCTCCAGTCCCTCTCTGGGCTGTGGAGGGAGACTGATTTCAGCAGTGTGCTTGATCCCATCAGGGGACAGAGGTGGAGAGAGGGGGACAGGTTCCCCTCTCTCAAGCCCTATTCCTGGCCCAGCACCAGGCAGCAGACCTGGGCAGGGACAGGGAGAGGGAGGGGGTCATTTCCCCTGCACAGGGCAGGGATTCAGAGGAGGAAATGCAGGTGGTTCATGTCAGCTTGGCAGGCCTTGGGCAGCAGGGGGATTCAGCTCCCTCCCAGGCAGCCCACAACCCCCTAGCAGGTGGGATTCCTCTGGCCTCAGCTCAGCTGTGCCCAAAGCAGGTGCCCGCATGCAAGCCCTTGTCTGAGCTGCCACCATGAGCAATAGGGATGGAGAGGGGAGTCAGCAGCTCGCACCCACAGCCCTGGTGATGGCTGAGGTTCCAGGCTTGGTCCAAGAGCTCTGTGTGTGTGTGTGCCAGCTGTGATGGAGCAATTCTGAGACACCCACATGCTTCCTGAGCCTCAGCTGTGGGCCAGAGGGGTGGTGGGGTGGATTCCCTTGGCCATCTGAAACTACACCAGATATTTTCAGTGTCTGAACCTTCCTTAGCCATGTGTTTCTATGGAGCTCGCAGAGCTGTTCAGCTGACCAAAAGGAGGAGTTCACCAGAAGGACAGCCAGGTCACTCTCCAGGCTCCACCAGCTGTATATACTGCAGCTCAAGTCACCACAAAGCTAAAACACAGGCACATCCCAGCTTTGCAGATACTCTAGTTAATTCAGGGCTCTCATTTTCAGGCAATAAAAAAGGCCTCTAGTGCTGTTCCAGGGGCCTGGGGTGCCCAGCAGGAACCGCAAGTGGCTGGCACATACCACACAGGACCTCCAGGGAAGGCATGTGCTGGTGGAGTGAGTTTGTGGCAGACCCCACAGGATGTCTCAAACGGTTTTGCGGCCTGTGTGCCAGCAAGTGAACACCAACACCATGGCATGGAGGGAAGGTCCTTCCCAGCGACACCCAGGGGTGCTGCAGGACTGGGAGGCACATCACACCAAGGTCTCCACTCATGTCTCCGCATTCCCCAACTCTTCCAGCTCTTCTCCCCCTGAACCTCTTCTCACCCCCTCACATGATATGAACAGGGACTGTGTTAATGATGTCCTCGGGATGTCTGGATCAAAGGCTGCCCAGGCCCAGGGACTTCTTCAGTGGCACCTTGTCCTTCCTGGAGATTGGTTCACCTCTGTCACAGGTCTCAAGGTGCTGCAGAATCAGCTCAGGCAGCAAACCCCTCTCCTGCCATTCCTGCACAGCCCAGCACTGGTTCTCCCTGGCTTTGGGCCCTGCAGGGTTTGCCCTCTCAGGGGGAACCTCCTTTCACCAGCACATTGCCACCTGCTTTTTACACCAGCATCTCTCTGCTCTGAAGTGGGACCATTGCACACACGGTGTTCTTGGCCCTTGGGAACAGGTTTCACCATGGCCAGTTGGACTTTTAACATTTCTAGAATAATTGAGATGTGGTAGGGTCAGTCACAGTACTGGAGAGCCCCGAGGGAGGAGGATGCTCTTTGTGTGAAGAGGCAGCTCGGATGGGTGGAGCTCTTCCACAGGAGGGGCAAGGGGCTGGGTGAGAGCTTGTGGGTGAGCCTCAGAGTCAGGGTGACATCTCAATGGGAGCTACAGACCACCCAGTGAGGGTGAGGAGGTGGATGCAGTCTCCTTGAAGCAACATGAGAAAGTCTGTGGATCACAGGCCCTGGTTCTTATCAGAGGGACTTTACTCTCCCAGACATTAGCTGCAAACAGTCCTGGAAGGCATCAGGGACAGCTTCTTAGCACATCCACACGACAGGCCAATACTCATGATGCTTTTCTGTAGCTGGACATTTCCAACAGGGAGGAACGGATCAGGGATGGGATGCTCAGTGTCAAAGTTTCCTGTCGTGACCTGGAAGAAGTAGAGTTCTAGATCCTGAGGGGAGTGAGGAAGGACAGGAGTGGAGCACAGACCATTAACTTCAGAGGAGCAGACTTTGGCCTGTTTTGGGGAGTGGTGGAAGATCCCATGGGAGGCAGCTCTGAAGGGTCCAGGAGCTCAGGAAAGGCAGCAGGTCTTTGAGGACAGCACCTGCAAAGCACAAGGATGCTCCATCCCAATACTCAGTAAAACTAGTAGACACCTCGAGAGAGTGGCTGGGCTGCACTGGGAAGTCAGGACTGAACTCCAGGGCTATCAGGCAGCATACTGGAAGCAGAAGGAGGGAGAGGCTGCAATGGAGGAATTCAGAAATATTGTCCAGCGAAGCAGGGGTGGTGTTAGGGAAGCCAAAGCTCCCTGAGGGTAGATACTTGAAGGGGATGACAAGGGCATGAAGAAGAGCTGCTACTGCTTCAGGGTCAGTAAAAGAGTAAAAAGGAAAATGTTGGCTCACTGCTGGATCGGGCAGAGAAAAACAACCAACAGTGAGTGATGACGGAGTGAGGGATGACTTGCAAGAACGCAACCCATATAAGTCTGCAGGACTGGGTGGGCTGCATCTGAGGACATTGAGAGAGCTGGCCACTATCACAACAAGACTGCTGTCTGTCACCTTTGAAAGGCTGTGGAGATCAGGGGAGGTCCCAAAGAGCTGAAAAAGGCATATGCTGTGCCCATCTTCAAAAAAGGCCACAAGGACAAATCAGGGAGCTGCAGGCCATTCAGCCACACTTTAGTGAGGAGCAGTGTGTCATGGAACGATTCCTCTCGCATCACCTTTCTGGGCACAGGAAGAAGGTGACTGTGAACAGTCTGCATGGATTTAATGGAGGTAAAACATTCCTGATCCACTTGATTACCTTCTATTGTCAAAGGTCTATACTTGTGGAGGAGAGGAGAGTTGTGGATGTCATTTACCACAGTTTTAGCAAGGTGTTTAACAGTCTTCCACTATATGGTTGAGGGCTGCCATCCAGATGGACCTCTGCAGGAAGGAGGAATGCATTGCCAGGAACTTTATGGAATTCACAGATGAAACAAATGCCAGGTCCTGCACCTGGGGTACACAAAACACCCTGCAGTGATCTGGGCTGGGGAGTGGCCAGCTGGGCAGCAGCTCTGCAGAGAAGGACCTGGGAGTCTTTGTGGGCAGCAAAGTGAGCGAGAGCCAGCAGCATGTCCTGGCATCAATGGAGGCCACAGTGTCCCGGGCCGCCTGAACAAGAGCAAAACCAGGAGATTGAACGAAGGGATTATCCTCCTCTACTCAACACCTGTTAGAGCACATGCATTTGGGGTCCTGTGTAGAAGAATACTGTTGGTCACATGGAGTTCAGTGGCATGTCCCCAAGGTGGTTGAGCAGTGGAGCACTTGCCCTGTGAGGAGAGGCTGAGGGAATGGGCCTTGTTCAACCTGGAGAAGGGAGGCTTTGGTGGGAACTCACAGCAGCTTCCCAACTCAAGGTTACCACCGAGTAAAAAAACAGGGTTTTCTGCAGAGATTCATGGCAGGAGAATGAGAGGCAACGGTTATAAGCTGACCCAAGTGCAGTTAAAAGTGGATATATGGAAGAAAATTCCCTGAGGTTAACAAAGCATTTGAAGGGTCCAGGGAGGTTACGGACTCTCTCTTCTTTCAGGACTCTGTTGGACAAAGCTCTGAGAACTCAGAGTTGACCCTGACTGGAGCAGGAGGTTGGACTAGAAACCTCCCAATGTGCCTTCCAACCTGAATGCTTTGCTGATTCTGTCATTGCTGGCCATAGCCTCTGCAGTTCTTGCAGTCCTGAATTCCTTTGCTGCATGTGGGTTAGCACCAAACATGGCCTCCCCAGAGGCAGCCCCTCCCAGTGCGGTGAGGTTGCCCCTTGGGCCTGGAAGGTTTTAAATTGCAAGTTTTATTCTGAGTGACTGCTTGTCCAGTATGGGCCCTCCTCACAGCCCACCACACCTGGACAGTAGTACACAATGTGAAATGAGTGTGACGCACGTAGACAGTCATGGCACGAGGGTGATTGCACTCTAATGTGCCTAAGTCCTAAAGTGGATCCAGTAAAGTCCAGAAAGATTGGAGGAGCCTTTTACTTCCTAGGCACCCCTAGGTAATGGTGACTTTGTCACCAGGGGAGGCTGAGGGAGCTGGGTTTGTTCAGCCTGGAGAACAGAAGGCTTTGCGCAGACCTAATCACAGCCTCCTCATACCTTCCAGGATGTCACCAAGAAGATGGAGCCAGGCTCTTCACCATCGTGCCTGATGGGAGGATGAGGCCCCAATGGGCATTGGCTTAAACAAGAGGGCTTCAGGCTGGGTGTAAGGAGAAACTTTTGACCCATCCAGACAGTCAAGCACTGGGGCAGGTTTTCCAGAGAGGTGGTGCCATCTCCATCCTCAGAAGTTTTTGAAGTCCTAAAGGAGTAAAGCCTTGAGCAACCTGGATGGAGCTGATCGCTGACCCTGCCGTGGGAAGGAGGTTGGGCTAGAGACCTCCTCAGGCCCCTCCCAGCCAGAATGATTCAGCATTTCCTTCCACCTCAGGTCTTCCCTTGTTGACCTTAGGGAAAACCTTCAGCTTCCTCGTGACCATGGAAGTAGATCTCCCAAAAGGATCACCAGATCAGCTGCATGTTCCTTGTCCCGCTCTGGTCAGAGTCATTCAGATTGAGGGCTGCTTGGCAGCCACCCCCAAATCACCTTCAGTTTTCTTTTCCTTCACCTTTTATTGCATTTTGTCCCTCTTTTCTCCCCTCTAAATTCTTCTTTTACCATCCTGATCCCCTCCCATGCAGTCAGCCAACCTCTGTTTACCCATTGGCCCTGGGTTTCCTTTCTTTGTGCATTCATTTGGCTTGTCTGAGATGGTTGCCATGGTGATTTCTACTTTTACCACTAGGGCCTTGAAACTGGTACTGCCTTTTATTATGTGTAGCGTCCTGCAGGTCCTCATGCTGTTACCCTGCCAGAGGCACTGCAAGATAGGATGAGCCATCAGTACGCATACATTAACAGCTGACCCAGAGGAGCCTGAGTCCAGAGGGGCCTTGAGAAACTTGGGGTTTTGTCCAACAAAAACTTCATGACGTTGTGCAAGGAGAAGTGGCAGATCTTGCCTCAGGGGGCAGAACAGGCTGGTGCATCAGGACAGGCTGAGACCTGACCGGCAGAAGAGTGACCCTGAGGAGGAGGGCCTAGCTGTTACACGAGGGATGCCCTATGAGCCAGTGCTGCGTGCTCACCACAAATGAGGCCAGCTGCATAGAGGGCTGCATTAGGAAGCGCATAGCCATCGAGACAAGGGCCGTTCTTATCCCCCTCGACTCAGCACTGGTGTGGCCACATGTGGAATAGTGTGTCGCAGTGTGGGCTGCCCAGTGCTGGAGGAATGGGGAGGAACATGGAGAGGGTCCAGAGGAGGTCTGCCAAGATGGGGTTGGGGGCCTGAAGGCCACGGCCTGTACGGAGAGGCAGAGGGACCTGGGATTCTTCAGCCTGGTGAAGTGTTAAAGACAAATGGAATATAGTAGTAGCCTGGGACTGCTTGAAGGGTGGTTCCAGAGGGGATGGAGCTTTTGTTGGTAGTAGGAAAGAGCACGAAGAGGGGAAAGGGTCACAAACTGCATCTTGAGAGGTACAGCCTGGGCTTCAGGAAAAAGACATGTCACTTGAAGAGTAGTGGTGTGGTGCAACAGGTCACCCAGAGGCCTCTGAGGTCACCCCATGCCTTTGTGTTTAAAAGAACACCAGCAAGGATAGAGAGACCTCAGGAAATATGGAGAGATCCTGGGGACAGAGCAAGGGGAGGAAGCATGTTGGGTGTCTACAGGCTGCAGGGATGCAGGCACAGGCATGGGACAGTGTAGGACAGCCTGTGGTGGAGACGGCTGAGGGCACTGCCATGGCTGAAAGCCTCCAACAGAACCGAGGTCTCTAGCCTCTTGGCTATGGTTGCTGTCTCTGCTCCTAAGGCCTCTGAGAAGAAGTTTCCTTAAACCACTGGGACCTTAAACCACTGGGACCTCCTTGTCCACGGGGAACCACGAGATGCCATATTGTTGTCCTGCAGTTGGAGCTGCACATGCCCACCTTCACACTGACCCCCAGAAAGAGCTCTGAGCAATGTGTGAGGGAAATCACCACCCTTCACAAGGACTGGGTGTCAGGGCCTGGTTGCTCTGCTTCATTACACACATCACAGCCACCTGCACATTGTCTTGGCCTACCTGCAATCAGAGCCTCCAGCTTTGTGCTCTAATCAGCCCCCTGGGGAGGCTTTGTCAGTAATGGCCCTCAGGGGGACTCGTTAACACTCCAAGAAACTTTGAGATTTACTTCTCCCTTCAACTTCTGGAGAGGTTTGCTCAACCTTCTCAGCATCTGAGGCCCATGGGCTCAACACCAGATACACCTGAGGGGTCATTAAAATGCAAAAAGCCTTAACAACCCCTGTCTCTTTCCATCATTTTCTTCAGTTCTTCTGTGGCTAATTGGCAAGTGTTCAGGAGGGTATTGAAAAGAGAAGGATTTCAAGGAGCACCTGAGAGATGTCTGCTTTTTAAGCTTTCTTTAGTCTTCAGGTTTCAGAGTAAATGATGCCCACCTTCTCCAATTCACACTGACCCACAGGGTCCCTTGATGAAGCCTGGACATGCAGGAAAAGCAGTAGTTTGGATAGGAGACGTGTATGGACAACCTTCCTCCCCACCTCCCCAGCCCTGACATTTCTCTCCTCAGCCCCTGGGGACTTCCCTCACTCGGCTTAACATCTAGCCTTTCCCCACTCAAGCCTGTAGCTGAATGTTACAGCTCCTGGGCACCAATTCCCACCTGCTTTCCTTAGAAAATCAGCTGCAAACAGACACAGAAGGATTTGTCTCAATTCTGATCCAACACAAAGAAACATGATGCAGTGTCCTAAGAAATAACATACAATCCTCAAGTGCATGTCAAGGGCAAGTTGCCTCCAGGCAGGTCCACAGTCTGCAAGGAATAGCCTTCCTTGACATGTTCTTGACAAATAGATGGGGGAGGCTAGTTAGAAACACAGTGAAGGAGTTGGTTGAAGGGACAATGAGAGTGCTGAAAGAGGAGACAAGCTTCCGACTCCCTGAAGCTCAGAGCAGTGACTAGGGAGTTGAGAGGTGCCTGAATGATACAGAGGAAGGGGAGGAGGAAAACTGGGAAACTATGGGAAGGGCATAAGCCCAGATCGTCTGATGCAAAGTTGACCTCAGAAGTGATCAATGTAGGCAGGACATGTGGAAATATGTGGGAGATGACAGAGATGATATCAACAGCCTAATAGATGGAGCAGTGGAAACACAAGGTCGAGGGCAGATCAGTATTTCTTCTCCTGAGATTAATATCCTTCCTGAAGATTTCCACTATTTCATCATACGAAATCATTGACATTAAAATTATTCAGTCATTTCAGCTGATGAAAGCGTGTTCATATTTTTGAAACGTCAAAACCAAGTCTTCCCCTTTCCAGGCAGAGCTCAGGTGTCGAACCAGAAGCAGCCAGTGCCGCTTGGAGAGGCCCCGGTGACTCTGAGATACCTTCACGGACCTGGCAGCTCTCCCAGGGGACCTGTGGGAAACCAAAGCCCCTCGGAGCTGCAGAGGGAGGCTGGGCAGAGGGGACTAGGGCACCTGCAATGGCACCAGGTGTCCGTGACCCTGTGACAGCATCCTACCCCAGTTCTGAACATCTTTCCTTAAATAATAATAATAAAAAAAAATTATAAGACCACTAAATCATACTAACAGATCACTAAATTAAAAAGAAAAAGAAATTAAGAAAGACAATAAGAACACACACACAGACAAAATTTGAAGCTGGAAAGTATAACAAAACATTTCTTTGCTTTAAATCTTGTTCTTAATTTCTTTGTTGTTTCATTTTTCATGTAATTTTCCTAACAGTTCTCTTATAATCAGGCCTACACCATTAAAAAAGAACTTTTTGTGTCTCACACAGAGCCCAGTGCTCATAAAACCTCCCCCTGACCACAACTGTCCGTGCCACCCCTCACTCTTTGCACAGAGCGAGTCACCCTCTGACATGCCGAGCTCTCTCGCCTGATAGAGGAAAGCAGGCTGACCAGCTTCAAGAAAACGCTGTATTCTTGGAAGGCCACATCTGCACAAATCTCCACGTACCTGTGTCACAGTGACGTCCTACAGGTGTCCCAATGAGTCTAGCCACACTCCCTTCTCCTTCCCTGCACCGTCAGTGAAGTGCGACCCCATCTGAGGTGACAACAGGGTTGAGACTGATCTCACCCCATGCCTGACCCCTCCAGGGCAGATGGCTCTGCCTAACCCAGGTGTCTGCCCTTCCCTTTCTAGTCATGGGAACTCAGTGACCCCAGGGCATCTCAGGCAGCAGCAGCCTCCATATGTGGGCAAAGGAGTAAAGGCCTGAATCAAAATGTTTAGCTGTAACTTGAAGCCTATCCAAAAAACAACTCTCTGCCCAAACTGGCACATAGCCATTTCCAGAAGGTCAAGTATGTTTTACCAGATCTAATGAATCTTGTCTTTCTCTCTTTCTTTTTAGCAGCACCAAGTGCATGCAGTGCAGTATTTCCTCCTTCTAGTGGAGTATAGATATTTGTGACCAGTTATTCAGCCCAATACCTTTTCTACCAACCCTCTGAATGCAGAAGCTTTGTTCTGAGCAACTACTTTATTTAGAGGGACCTATTTCCTCTGCTGCCTTCTGCCTCCCTGTCCTTTCTGCTTCCTCTCACTGTTCTGTCTTTCCACAGCTCTTCAGGGAATGAATCCCAGCACTTAGGGTGGACAAGACCTCTGGACGTCATCTAATACCATCCCCCACTCACTCCGAGAGAACTAGAGCAGGTTGCTCAGAGGCTTGCCCCAGTTGCACCTAGTCCACAAACACACGGAGAGTGCGCTCCATCCTAATGTCCAGGATGTTAACGAAGACATTAAACAGTGCTGCCTAAAATGTAGATCCCTGAGGGATGCTGCATGTAACCAGCCACCAGTTGGACCTTGTGCCACTGGTCACAGCATTTTGGCCCAGTGGCCCAGCCCATTTTCCACCTGCCTTAGGGTCCATTTGTGCCGTGCTTTGGACTGGCTCGTCACCATCTCTAGGGCAAAGCTCTGTGCACTCCAGCCACCCTTTTGCACATAGCACATCTCCACCTCCTCACTGTCCCAGCCTGCCTTCCCCAGGAGCCCATTTTCATCTTGCCATGTGAGCTGCCCACCACATGTGTGAAATCCCATGGGGACAGGGGAGAGGGAGGTGCCAGTAAAGGGACGATGGCTGGGAGAGAGGAGGAGAAGCGGAAGGGGGAAGGCAGAGGTCAGAAGAGGGGAGCGGAACAGGAAGGCAGAGGTGATACAGCTGTGGTGTTGATAGTGAGGTGGCTTCCTTTACAGGATGGGGAGAGGCAGGCAAAGGGGACATGGCTGCAGTGTTGATTGTGAGGTCCCACCCATGTGCCTTCTCCTTGCCCATCACTGGCAGAGACAGGAGTGACCTGACTTTCAACTTTACGGCCATGTGCCTCCTACCATCCAAGGAGCTTCTGAGAAACAATGGCTCTCACTACAATGTCTCCACCTCCTAAGACAATGGCTCTCATCACAATGTCCCCACCTGTTAAGACTTTTGGCCTACCAGCTGATCCTTTACCAGTAACCTCACAGTCCTCTTCCAAGCCCACCTGCCTGCAGTGAGTCTTTCAGCCATGTGCCTGCTGCTATCCCAACAGGTACTCAGGCAGGAACGTCATCACAATCAGCATCCAAGCCATCGGCCTGCAAGTGGCCTATCATGTACTCAGGCAGAAACAATCGCACAAGCACCTCCTCTGCTCGGGAGCCAGTGGCTGCCCTATCACGTGCCGAGACAAAAATGACCTCACAACCAACATCCAAGCCATGTGCCTGCTGCTGGCCTATGAGGTACTGAGACACAAGTCACCTCACAAACAGTTTCCCACCCACAAGCTTCTTCCTGGCCCATCACCTACAGACACAGAAGGGACCACACAGTCACCTGCATGGGCCTGTGCCTCCTAAGGGCCTGCAAGTTTCTGATTGCACTGCCATTCAGAGGCATTGTGACAGACTGGAGACATGGGCAGAGAGGAACGGTCAGGAAGTTTCACAAAAGGAAATGCAATGTCTTGAACCAGGACATGCTGACTGCCGACCAGCTGGAAAGCAGCTTGGCTGAGAAGGGCCTGGGGGGGTCCAGGGAGGCAGCATGCAGCAGCATAAGCCAGCAATATGTCCTCAGGACGAAGGCAGTCCATGGCTTCCTGGGCTGCCTTGGGGAGAGAGCGCTGGCAGCAGGGTGAGGGCTCTGGGCCTGCAGGCTCTGTGTCAGCAGGAGGTGGGCCTGCTAGCTGGTCTGCTACTCATCAGATACTGGCCCATCAGATGGGGAGGCAGAAAGAATCTCACAATCACCTTCCAAGCTCTGTGCCACCTGCTGGCCTTTCCCCTTCCTCAGGGACATGAGGAGCCAGCTATGGGGGTCTCTTCTCTCTCTCTCTACCAGAAAGGAGACACACTGGGATTGAGTCAGCTTTCCAGCTGGAGATCCTGGCAAGAGCTCCCGAAACTGCAGGCCTCAGTGACCAGCTCAGTGACACTCTGCCAAATGTGCTCACTTGGACACCTGAAGGGTCAGCTCCCAAATGACCCCCTTAGGGCAGAGAGGAGCATGTGGAAAGGGGAGGAACCTAATTCTGAGGCGGTTATTTGCATCAAACAACTCCAGCTTGGCACGCTGATTCTCAGCTCGGACCCAGGAAGTGTTTCCTGCTGACTTGCAGGAAAGTGCCTGAGCATCAGCTGATGTTTCTCCCAGTCCAAAAGCAATGGGCTCATTTGCTTAGTCTTCAGCACAGAAAGTGAGCTCTGGGCAGCTGAGATTACTACTCCCTGCGGCAGGCACCTCTGGGAGAAGTGGTTTTAAAGGCCAATGATTTTCTGAAGAAATACTTGGTCTTTGGAAGTTTCCCTTATTTGGCCCATTTCAAATGGGCCAATGACTGTGGCACTGCCCCTGGAAAGAGCACCTCTGAGCGCTCCACTGTGGAGAGACCATTTCCTTGTGAACTGTGTGGGTGAAGAAAGTCCCACATGATCTGAACTGCTCTCTGTGGCCTCCTGCTGGATGTCCGTCCCTGGATATCTGGTTTCAGAGCCCAGGGCAGGGTGCAGGGTGCAAGGTGCAGCAGAGAGCCCCGAAGCAGTGAGGCCTTTGGCAGGAAGAGCTCAAGACCCTCTCCCCTCACCTGCCATATTTCACTGGGTTGGAGGGAGGTTAACTGGATGGTTAATTAAGGGCTAATTGTTGAATACCACTGCACTATAAGCAAAGAGTTCCTAGGGTCCTGCCACACCAGAAGAAAGCAGTGTCTGCTCCAGTTATGTATAGGAGTAGTACCCCAATTAACCCTTGCTACTAGGGGAGAGAGGCAACTGCTTACGCCTCTATCCTAATAACACTTGTGGTTGGGCAGATCCCAGAAATGTTAATTAGGAATCTCCAGCAAGGAACCCGTTCTGAAGCATGACCTCTTCCACTCCAAATACTCCCAGCTGTATATTGAGATGTATCTCACAGTCTGTGTGGGATATCTGGCTTCAGAGCCTGGCAAGAGCGGAGGAAACTCCAGGCCTGAAGCTGAGCGGGCAGAAGGCAGCCGGCTGCCAGCGTGCCTGGCTCATGGGGCCACCAGGGCAGCCGGGCCCCAGGAGCCAAGGCACCTGCTCACCTCGCAGCGCTCCCCACCTCCCCAGCCTCATGGCACTGCCCACGCACACCACTGCTCTCTCCACACGTCTCCTCCCGCACCCAGAACCAACACCCTGGGGCCACCGCCTCTCCCCACCACACGCCACCCAACTTCTGGCACACACCTCACCCCCACCCCTCCCCTCACACACGGTGGACAGCCAGCACACCCCTCTGCAGCAGGCACACACAGGCCACACCACCACACAGGGCAGCAGCCACGCCACCACCCCCCACCATGGACCCAAATCACACCGAGGCCCACTCTCCAGCCCTTCTCTTTGCTTCTAGTCCTCCAAGAGGCAGCAACAAGCACTTCCTCTGAACATCCACTCCCACCTCTGCTCCTGCTCCCTTCCCACCTCCACCAATCCAAGGGCAGAAAGAGCATTCCCATCTTGCAGACAAAGCTCACCAGGCCCCTCTCTTCTCATGGGGCACAATTTCCACACCACGCACACACTGTCAAGCCTACATTTCACCACCAATGTCTAAGCCACGCTGCAGGCCTACATACTGCGGGGATAGGCGGGACCTCCGAGTCACTTCCCAGCCATGGGCAACCGGGGCTGCTCTCTCTGCAGTCACCTCACAAGCACCTTCCCAGCCACCTGCCTCCTGCTGCCCTATCAGCCACTCCAAAAGACAGGACCTCACGGCCACCTTCCCAGCCGTCTGCCCGCCACTGCCCTACAAGCCCCTGACACACAAGTGACCTCACAATAACTTCCTCAGCCATCAGCCAAATGCTCACCTCCCAGCTGCTCCGGCCAACGTCACCTCCAAAGCACGCGTCCCAGCCGTGCACCTGCTGCTGCCCCAGCAACTGCTCACCTAGAAGACACCTCACCAGCACCTTCCCAGCCACACGCCTCCTGCTAGCCAATCACGTAATCGTTGCAGAAGGGACCTTACAGACAACACGCCAGCCTTGTTCCTGCAGCTGGCCTCTCAGCTCCTCAGCCCCAAGGGACCTCAGAATCAGCAGCCGAGCCACGGGGCCCCTGCTGGCCTCTCAGCTACCGACAAAAACTGATTGGGCAGTGGTCATTTGCTGGCACAGCTCTCGCAGACACTAGGGACCTCGTGGCTGTTGCCCCCTGCAGCTGCCCCTGCTCTCCCCAAGGCTGAGCCAGATCCTGAACGGTCTCCCTCACTCACCCTGGCGCCTCACACTGCTCCTAGTGCAGCAAAACACCCAGGACGGGCCAGTTCCTGCCCCAAGAGAAGATCACCTTCTGCCCAGCTAGTACCCACACTGAGCCCGTGAAGCTCAGGAATTGGAGAAAGAGCTGCAAGGGATTCGTGGCAACATTTCCTAAGGGGCCAATTGCGTGGGAGCAGCGACCATGAAGTGGAAGACTGCAGGGCCCCATGGCCCAGGCCAAGCAAGAAGCCTTCCCGCAACTCCAAAGGCCACTTCCTGCCCCAAGGCTGAACCAAGCCAGCACATCCCCTACACATCAAGGACAACAAGCACTCTCTGGTTTGGTGCCCTGACAGTTTGGGACACGGGGAAGGACTGAGGCGAGGGCATCTCAGCTGGGGACACCAGCAGAGGCAGCACTCAGCAGCTCTTCCCCCATTAGCTCCCGCCAGCAGGGCTAATGACAACGGCAAGGGGAGGACGGGCCCTTCCCCAGCCTCCAAGGCCCTGCGAAAGCCAAACAGTTGCCACGCTCAGAGCTGCTCTGCCAACACTTTTCAGGCTGCTTCCAGGGCCACAGGTCTCAGGGCCCAGCAAGAGGCACGCAGCACCACCAACGGCCAGGCCACGGCGTGCCGCGTGGGCACAGCCTCTCTCGGAGCCCTCCGACATGCAGGTTTTCCGAGCAGAAGCGACCATGGGCAAGGGCCCCAAAACACACCAAGACCCACTCTCCAACCTTTCCGCTTGCTTCTAGTCCTCCAGAGCCTTTCCACAGGCATTTCCTCTGAACATCCGGCTCACCCCGGAGCCTGCTCCCTTCCCACCTCCACAAAGCACAGGGCAAGTGCTCTCCCAGGAGGCGCATCACGCCAGCTCTTGCCTCTCTCTTGTGCCTCACGTGCCCTCAAGGCCCTCACCCCACAGGCCTCCCTACTGAGGGGCCCTTTGGGGCTTCAAGGCAGGAGGACAAAACTCTTTGGCACCACTCCCCCTCTCTCGGGCCATGCTCCGAGAGCTCACCAATGACCACACGGCTGCACACGGACACACTCAGCAGCACGGACAGGGCAAGTGCACCAGCCTTAGACAAGCACACTTCCAACCAGGGAAACGGCACAAGGCTTCCGCTGCTCTCAAGCCTTTGCCTTGCCCTGCCTCAGCAAGGCCTGGGATTTCTCTGCCAAGCAAAGCCTCGAGCCAAGCCAGCAGCTTTCAGCAGGGCACGTGCCACATGGAAAAGCCAGCGCAGGCTCTGCCTCCAGGGTCCCCCCTGGCATGGCCCAGGCAGAGCCCGAGAGCACCAGCTAAGCCACCCACTGAAGGAGCTGGGCGTGTGGCAGAGCCAAGCTGGTTTGTCCTCCGCTTTGGTGCCAGGAGCTCTCCTCCAAAGCAGCACCAGGCAGCAGCCTGCAGCAAGGACCACTTCCCTCTCTTCTCTTAGCAAGCACTTGAGCCACTAGTGCTCCACTCTTTGGCCCCTGCATTGCTCAGGCCTGCAAGGACACGACCCCATCACGGCGTCAGCAGGGAGCAGTCTGAAAAACACGAGCGGTCACAATGCAAAGGCTCCAGGACTCTCCCCACCTCCCAAAAAAGGAGTGGCAACTCTCCAAGCGCTCAGGGAGAAAACACCAAGGGGAAAGGGCTTCCAGCGCTCAGCGTCCACAATGCCTGCCCACAAGCCGGCAGGCTGCTGGGAGGACG
Organism: Struthio camelus; assembly: GCF_040807025.1. NCBI lineage: Eukaryota > Metazoa > Chordata > Aves > Struthioniformes > Struthionidae > Struthio > Struthio camelus. The sequence continues at coordinate 1,007,791 of NC_090970.1, forward strand.
CCTGTGCTCACCACCACTCCCTTGGCTCCAGAGACTCGCAGCAATGCCCCTAGAGCTCCGTGGGGCTCCTCACTCCCACCCAAACCTCAGGCCAACACCACCACCTTCCCCGCGTCAGCACCTCACAACACCACACCTCGCACACTCATGCCTGCCCAAGGGGGCTCTCTCGCTGCCCTGCTGCAGCACCCAGAGCTCACCCTGCAGCAGGACGGTGCAGGAACTTGCCGAGACGGCAGCTGGAAGGAAGAGAGACCTGGGCTGCGCATCCCTTGCAGGCCACTCTTGCCTTGCCTTCCCTCCTCCAAGGCACTCCTTGTCCAGGGAGATTTGGCACAGGGAGCCATCAGCCCCCCTCCAGAGTCCTCTCCCAAGAACACACCTGCCCCTCTCCCAAGAACACCTCTCCACAAGGCCTTCACTCCTCCAAACACCTTCCAGCACACTAACGCCCAGCCGGGAACGAGCACCTCCCCCGGCCTCCTGCTCCTTCAGCCAACACTGCTGCAAGACCAAAGCTCTCCCCACAAAAAGCAACCGAGAGGAAAGGAGGGAAAAGCATGCCTCGTACAGCTCTCAGAGCAAGGAGAAGCGCTCCCTGCACTTTCGGGTGGGTGCTGGCTGCAGAGCCTGGCAAGAGCGGAGGAAACTCCAGGCGTGAAGCTGAGCGGGCAGAAGGCAGCCGGCTGCCAGCGTGCCTGGCTCATGGGGCCACCAGGGCAGCCAGGGCCCCAGCAGCCAAGGCACCTGCTCACCTCGCAGCGCTCCCCACCTCCACAGCCTCATGGCACTGCCCACGCACACCACTGCTCTCTCCACACGTCTCCTCCCGCACCCAGAACCAACACCCTGGGGCCACCGCCTCTCCCCACCACACGCCACCCAACTTCTGGCACACACCTCACCCCCACCCCTCCCCTCACACACGGTGGACAGCCAGCACGCCCCTCTGCAGCAGGCACACACAGGCCACACCACCACACAGGCCAGCAGCCACGCCACCACCCCCAAATGCCCCAAATCACACCGAGGCCCACTCTCCAGCCCTCCTGTTTCTTTCTAGTCCTCCAAGAGGCAGCAACAAGCACTTCCTCTGAACATCCACTCCCACCTCTGCTCCTGCTCCCTTCCCACCTCCACCAATCCAAGGGCAGAAAGAGCATTCCCATCTTGCAGACAAATCTCGGCCAAACCACACTGTACCGCCCAGCGCAGCTGCTTGGGGCCGGCCAGCACATCTGGATTGCAGGACAGCTCCCCTGGGGCCCAGGCACCTCTGTCCTATGGTCCTAAGCCCGTGGCAGCTCCTGGAGGAGAGCAGCCCCACACGGCCAGGGCCAGCATGGGAACACACCTACAGACCCACTCACTCCCACTCCTGCTCTCCTGCTTTGCTCCCGCTGCACTTATAAGTGTCTTTAACCCACGTGCTGGACTGTGATGGGCTGACAGAGACATCCGGCAACCCAACACAACCCTCCTCCTCTTGTCAGCCAGTAGCAGGGCAGCACTGGGGGCGATGCCATGGCAACATTGCAGACACATGACCCAGCAGGCAGCTCCTTCCTCCCACCATCGTTGGTGGTGGGTCTGGTGCCATGCTGAGGGCTGTTACAAGGGGAAGGTTTCATGTCCTCTGTGGGCATTTCCAGCAGGCTCTTGAGATCCCCCTGGGATCTGCTGGACATTGCAGCCTCTGGGAGCCAGGACCCCTTTCCTGCCAGAGCCAGACCCCAAGGGGGGACCCACTTCCAGGGAAACTTGGGCCTGAATTTCCTCCCACCCTACCAGGAGGGGATGGAGCCAGCCCCACAGGAGCCTCGGGGCTCAGGACAGCCCCAGCCCCAGGACCCAGCACTCCTGCCTGCCCCATTGTGCCCTGAGCCAGAGGGGACCCTCCAGCAGGGCTCTTGTGGCCGCCCCCAGCCCTGTCCAGACACCCCCACAGCCCAGGACCCACAACTGTTTTTGCATTTCACAGTCTCTGTGCGACACCTCAGGAAGGAGTTCCTCAATCCCTTACCCTTGGTGGAGAGCTGCAGGAGCACTGGAAAGCAAGTATCCGTGGTCTGGGCTAATGTTCTTGGTCCAGCAGTCTGCATCTCGTTTGGCCCCTTTCCTTCGGCTCGCCTCTCCCTCCAGGGAAAAAGGACTCTCTTGTCTCCTGTCTCATCACTCACAATTCCTCTCCAATGTGTCCCTGCTCTTGTGCCTGTTGGTGAGGAGCCCCAGTGCAGCCCCACTGCCTCCTGGCCTCCCTCCTTGCTGGGGAGTAGCTCTGAAGGGCAGCAGTGGGGAGTGTGTGAGCCGTGCCCTGGCGTCGCAGGGAAGTGAGGGCTCTCCCATGGCACCGGGGAGAGACCTCTCTGTGATGCGGCACATCCCCCTGTGACCTCAGCCCGTGTCATCTCAGGGCTCAGTAGGTCACCGCCATGGAGATGGCACAGCCAGGGAGGGAGCAGAGAGATTTCCCTCCATGTTCTGCAAAGCAATCACCTGCCCTCCCCACAGTTAGTTTCCAAAACTGGCTGATAACTCCTTCAGGAATGTGACCAGATGGTGACAAAGGCTGTGAAAAATCTAAGATGGGTCACGGCAGAGGTCACTTCTGTGCCCCTGCACCAACAGGTCTCTGCACAGGGCAGACCTGGCCAGGAAGCTGGGGTTTGGGGCTATGTTAGGGGTTTGGCACTTGTTAAAGATGGGATCAAAATCATGTGAGGTCAAACAGCACAAAAGGGTGGCCATGGGCTGCGATGCTTTGGCGAGCCTCAAGACAGGTTTCTCCCGTGGGTCACTCTTCTTGTCAAAGGAGGATGTAGGACAGGATGGGATAGGACGCAGCCTTCCTCCTTCAGGCACCAAAGCAGGCTCTTTGTTTTGAAAAGGCCTCAGCAAGGTTTCTCAGTCTGCGGTGCTTAGGAGAGAGATGAGATGCCAGAAAAGAGCAAATAGGCCCTTAACACGCATCATCCAGAGGGCTTTATGTGGGACCCTGGTGCTTCCCATGTTCCATAATCATGGGCAAGGCTGGGGAGGAAATTTGGGGCAGTGTTCTCATTTCCCATGAATGTTGCCCAGGCTGAGACAAATCTCACCAGGCCCCTCTCTTTTCATGGGGCACAATTTCCACAGCACGCACACACTGTCAAGCCTAGATTTCACCACCAATGTCTAAGCCACGCTGCAGGCCTACATACTGCGGGGACAGGCGGGACCTCCGAGTCACTTCCCAGCCATGGGCAACCGGGGCTGCTCTCTCTGCAGTCACCTCACAAGCACCTTCCCAGCCACCTGCCTCCTGCTGCCCTATCAGCCACTCCAAAAGACAGGACCTCACGGCCACCTTCCCAGCCGTCTGCCCGCCACTGCCCTACAAGCCCCTGACACACCAGGGACCTCACAATAACTTCCTCAGCCATCAGCCAAATGCTCACCTCCCAGATGCTCCGGCCAACGTCACCTCCAAAGCATGCGTCCCAGCCGTGCACCTGCTGCTGCCCCAGCAACTGCTCAGCCAGAAGACACCTCACCAGCACCTCCCTAGCCACACGCCTCCTGCTAGCCAATCACGTAACCCTTGCAGAAGGGACCTTACAGACAACACGCCAGCCTTGTTCCTGCAGCTGGCCTCTCAGCTCCTCAGCCCCAAGGGACCTCAGAATCAGCAGCCGAGCCACACGGCCCCTGCTGGCCTCTCAGCTACCGACAAAGAACTGATTGGGCAGTGGGGATTTTCTGGCACAGCTCTCGCACACACTAGGGACCTCGTGGCTGTTGCCCCCTGCAGCTGCCCCTGCCCTCCCCAAGGCTGAGACACCTCCTGAACGGTCTCCCTCACTCACCCTGGCACCTCACACTGCTCCTAGTGCAGCAAAACACCCAGGACGGGCCAGTTCCTGCCCCAAGAGAAGATCACCTTCTGCCCAGCCAGTACCCGCACCGACCCCGTGAAGCTCAGGAATTGGAGAAAGGCCTGCAAGGGATTCGTGGCAACATTTCCTAAGGGACCGATTGTGTGGGAGCAGCGACCATGAAGCGGAAGACAGCAGGGCCCCATGGCCCAGGCAGAGCAAGAAGCCTTCCCGCAACTCCAAAGGCCACTTCCTTCCCCAAGGAAGGACTGAACCAAGCCAGCACATCCCCTACACATCAAGGACAACAAGCACTCTCTGGTTTGGGGCCCTGACAGTTTGGGACGTGGGGAAGGACTGAGGCGAGGGCATCTCAGCTGGGGACACCAGCAGAGGCAGCACTCAGCAGCTCTTCCCCCATTAGCTCCCGCCAGCAGGGCTAATGACAACGGCAAGGGGAGGACGGGCCCTTCCCCAGCCTCCAAGGCCCTGCGAAAGCCAAACAGCTGCCACGCTCAGAGCTGCTCTGCCAACACCCTTCAGGCTGCTTCCAGGGCCACAGGTCTCAGGGCCCAGCAAGAGGCACGCAGCACCACCAACGGCCAGGCCACGGCGTGCCGTGTGGGCACAGCCTCTCTCGGAGCCCTCCGAAAGGCAGTTTTTCCGAGCAGAAGCGACCATGGGCAAGGGCCCCAAAACACACCAAGACCCACTCTCCAACCCTTCCGCTTGCTTCTAGTCCTCCAGAGCCTTTCAGCAGGCACTTCCTCTGAACATCCCGTCTTGCCCCGGAGCCTGCTCCCTTCCCACCTCCACAAAGCACAGGGCAAGTGCTCTCCCAGGAGGCGCATCACGCCAGCTCTTGCCTCTCTCTTGTGCCTCACGTGCCCTCAAGGCCCTCACCCCACAGGCCTCCCTACTGAGGGGCCCTTTGGGGCTTCAAGGAAGGAGGACAAAACTCTTTGGCAACACTCCCCCTCTCTCGGGCCATGCTCAGGGAGCTCACCAATGACCACATGGCTGCACACAGACACACTCAGCAGCACCGACAGGGCCAGTGCACCAGCCTTAGACAAGCACACTTCCAACCAGGGAAACGGCACAAGGCTTCCGCTGCTCTCAAGCCTTTGCCTTGCCCTGCCTCAGCAAGGCCGGGGATTTCTCTGCCAAGCAAAGCCTCGAGCCAAGCCAGCAGCTTTCAGCAGTCTGCGTGCCACATGGAAAAGCCAGCGCAGGCTCTGCCTCCACGGTCCCCCCTGGCATGGCCCAGGCAGAACCTTAGAGCACCAGCTAAGCCACCCACTGAAGGAGCTGGGCGTGTGGCAGAGCCAAGCTGGTTTGTCCTCACGCCTGGTGCCAGGAGCTCTCCTCCCAACCAGCACCAGGCAGCAGCCTGCAGCAAGGACCACTTCCCTCTCTTCTCTTAGCAAGCACTTGAGCCCCTAGTGCTCCACTCTTTGGCCCCTGCATTGCTCAGGCCTGCAAGGACACGACCCCATCACGGCGTCAGCAGGGAGCAGTCCGAAAAACAAGAGTGGTCACAATGCAAAGGCTCCAGGACTCGCCCCACCTCCCAAAAAAGGAGTGGCAACTCTCCAAGCGCTCAGGGAGAAAACACCAAGGGGAAAGGGCTTCCAGTGCTCAGCGTCCACAATGCCTGCCCACAAGCCGGCAGGCTGCTTGGAGGACGGCTGTGCTCACCACCACTCCCTTGGCTCCAGAGACTCGCAGCAATGCACCTAGAGCTCCGTGGGGCTCCTCACTCCCACCCAAACCTCAGGCCAACACCACCACCTTCCCCGGCTCAACACCTCACAACACCACACCTCGCACGCTCCTGCCTGCCCAAGGGGGCTCTCTCGCTGCCCTGCTGCAGCACACAAAGCTCACCCTGCAGCAGGACGGTGCAGGAACTTGCTGAGACGGCAGCTGGAAGGAAGAGAGGCCGGGGCTGCGCATCCCTTGCAGGCCACCCTTGCCTTGCCTTCCCTCCTCCAAGGCACTCCTTGTCCAGGGAGATTGGGCACAGGGAGGCATCAGCCCCCCTCCAGAGTCCTCTCCCAAGAACACACCTGCCCCTCTCCCAAGAACACCTCTCCACAAGGCCTTCACTCCTCCAAACACCTTCCAGCACGCTAACGCCCAGCCATGAACGAGCACCTCCCACGACCTCCTGCTCCTTCAGCCAACACTGCTGCAAGACCAAAGCTCTCCCCACAAAAAGCAACCGAGAGGAAAGGAGGGAAAAGCATGCCTCGTACAGCTCTCAGAGCAAGGAGAAGCGCTCCCTGCACTTTTGGGTGGCTCCTGGCTGCAGAGCCTGGCAAGAGCGGAGGAAACTCCAGGCGTGAAGCTGAGCGGGCAGAAGGCAGCCGGCTGCCAGCGTGCCTGGCTCATGGGGCCACCAGGGCAGCCGGGGCCCCAGCAGCCAAGGCACCTGCTCACCTCGCAGCGCTCCCCACCTCCCCAGCCTCATGGCACTCCCCACGCACACCACTGCTCTCTCCACACGCCTCCTCCCGCACCCAGAACCAACACCCTGGGGCCACCGCCTCTCCCCACCACACGCCACCCAACTTCTGGCACACACCTCACCCCCACCCCTCCCCTCACACAGCGTGGACAGCCAGCACGCCCCTCTGCAGCAGGCACACACAGGCCACACCACCACACAGGCCAGCAGCCAGGACACCCTCCACCATGGACCCAAATCACAGCCAGGCCCACTCTCCAGCCCTTCTGTTTCCTTCTAGTCCTCCAAGAGGCAGCAACAAGCACTTCCTCTGAACATCCACTCCCACCTCTGCTCCTGCTCCCTTCCCACCTCCACCAATCCAAGGGCAGAAAGAGCATTCCCATCTTGCAGACAAATCTCGGCCAAACCACACTGTACCGCCCAGCGCAGCTGCTTGGGGCCGGCCAGCACATCTGGATTGCAGGACAGCTCCCCTGGGGCCCAGGCACCTCTGTCCTATGGTCCTAAGCCCGTGGCAGCTCCTGGAGGAGAGCAGCCCCACACGGCCAGGGCCAGCATGGGAACACACCTACACACCCACTCACTCCCACTCCTGCTCTCCTGCTTTGCTCCCGCTGCACTTATAAGTGTCTTTAACCCACGTGCTGGACTGTGATGGGCTGACAGAGACATCCGGCAACCCAACACAACCCTCCTCCTCTTGTCAGCCAGTAGCAGGGCAGCACTGGGGGCGATGCCATGGCAACATTGCAGACACATGACCCAGCAGGCAGCTCCTTCCTCCCACCATCGTTGGTGGTGGGTCTGGTGCCATGCTGAGGGCTGTTACAAGGGGAAGGTTTCATGTCCTCTGTGGGCATTTCCAGCAGGCTCTTGAGATCCCCCTGGGATCTGCTGGACATTGCAGCCTCTGGGAGCCAGGACCCCTTTCCTGCCAGAGCCAGACCCCAAGGGGGGACCCACTTCCAGGGAAACTTGGGCCTGAATTTCCTCCCACCCTACCACCCTAACAGGAGGGGATGGAGCCAGCCCCACAGGAGCCTCGGGGCTCAGGACAGCCCCAGCCCCAGGACCCAGCACTCCTGCCTGCCCCATTGTGCCCTGAGCCAGAGGGGACCCTCCAGCAGGGCTCTTGTGGCCGCCCCCAGCACTGTCCAGACACCCCCACAGCCCAGGTCCCACAACTGTTTTTCCATTTCACAGTCTCTGTGCGACACCTCAGGAAGCAGTTCCTCAATCCCTTACCCTTGGTGGAGAGCTGCCAGAGTGCTGGAAAACAAGTATCCGTGGTCTGGGCTAATGTTCTTGGTCCAGCAGTCTCCATCTCGTTTGGCCCCTTTCCTTCGGCTCGCCTCTCCCTCCAGGGAAAAAGGACTCGCTTCCCCCACAATTCCTCTCCAATGTGTCCCTGCTCTTGTGCCTGTTGGTGAGGAGCCCCAGTGCAGCCCCACTGCCTCCTGTCCTCCCTCCTTGCTGGGGAGCAGCTCTGAAGGGCAGCAGTGGGGAGTGTGTGAGCCGTGCCCTGGCGTCGCAGGGAAGTGAGGGCTCTCCCATGGCACCGGGGAGAGACCTCTCTGTGATGCGGCACATCCCACTGTGACCTCAGCCCGTGTCATCTCAGGGCTCAGTAGGTCACCGCCATGGAGATGGCACAGCCAGGGAGAGAGCAGAGACTTCCCCTCACGTCCTGGAAAGCAGTCACCTGCCTACATCCCCAGTTAGTTTCCAAAACTTGCTAATAAATCCTTCAGGAATGTGACCAGATGGTGACAAAGGCTGTGAAAAATCTAAGATGGGGCACGGCAGAGGTCACTTCTGTGCCCCTGCACCAACAGGTCTCTGCACAGGGCAGACCTGTGTGGGAAGCTGGGGTTTTGGGGCTATGTTTGGGGCTTGTTAAACATGGGATCAAAATCATGTGAGGTCAAACAGCACAAAGGGTGGCCATGGGCTGAGATGCTTTGGTGAGCATCAAGACAGGTTTCTCCCGTGGGTCACTCTTCTTGTCAAAGGAGGATGTAGGACAGGATGGGACAGGACGCAGCCTTCCTCCTTCAGGCACCAAAGCAGGCTCTTTGTTTTGAAAAGGCCTCAGCAAGGTTTCTCAGTCTGCGGTGCTTAGGAGAGAGATGAGATGCCAGAAAAGAGCAACTAGGCCCTTAACACGCATCATCCAGAGGGCTTTATGTGGGACCCTGGTGCTTCCCATGTTCCATAACCATGGGCAAGGCTGGGGAGCAAATCTGGGGCAGTGTTCTCATTTCCCATGAATGTTGCCCGGGCTGAGCCTGGGGAAAGCCATTTCCCACCTCTGGAGCTCAGCTGGTCCTTGGGCTTTTCAGTGTCACCTCAGGGCAGGGCTTCTCCCCTGGCTAGAGTCCCTGGCACCTTGGTTCCCCCCCCCCCCCCCCAGCACCCTGGCTTTCGCGGTGGGCTGTACAGCACCTAGTGCCCTGGATCTCCCACAGTTTTGCTCCTGGGCTTCTCAGGACGTGCCCACACACTGCAGGGCTGCTGTCCAGGCTCCGGTGCACAGCCTGGAAGACAGCGGAATGCCTCAGGACCTGCACCTTGGCTCATTCAGAAGTGTGTGAGGTGACCAGCTCCCAGCTGTGCAGCTACTGGAGTTTGAGAACGTCCCCACAACCAACCTTCCTTGTGTCTGAATAGTCTCAGGGTGACTCTTGCAGAAGGGAGGCTCCATCCCCCTTGAAGACTGTCAGAGAGGTGGCTTTCCAAGTCCCTGCCAAAAGGAAGCCAGACCACAGAGAACAGAGGCAGCAAACAGAGGCAGCAGTTGGTGCAGCAGTGTGTGGGCTCTGCTTAGAACTTTTGAGGACCTTGTTGGAAGTTGTGGGGGGGGGGGCCTTCTGGGGACCCCGAGGAACTAGAGGGTGCTTGCTGTGAACAGGCAAGGAGAGCTAGGCAAGGACAACTACAGGAGACCTTAACTTCTCCTGGGAGCAGCTCTAGCTAGGTGGAGCTGCCGCTAAGGAGCTCTGTTGGTTGCCCCTGAGGAGAGGGAGTTGGGGCCTTTGCTCCTTGATTCGGGTGAGTCAAGCACCCTGTGAGTCAGTGCTAGGCCTATAGAAGAGCCAGGCCTAGAGTGCAGCTCCTGGAGTGCAGTGAAGAGAGGCCGCAGTCTGCACAGCAGGGGGCAAGAAGGCACCTTTGTTTCCAATCGTAGTAGTGTATGCTTGCTCAGATATGGTCATGTCATGCTGGAGAGGACATTCCCCAGTAGCTGCTGGAGTCGCTGCCTCAGCTGTGTCAGAAGCTTGGACGCAGAGAGACCCTCTGCCAGCAGATGCAGCTCTACAGGGGTGAGGGTGCAGGGGGTGCTTGGGGCCTCTTGGTGAGGCCTGGGCTGGCAGTCAGCTCTCCTGCAGCAGGTGTGCTGTTGTGGACAATTTGTGTCATCAGGGGAAGTTCCACCTGAATCTGAGGGAAACCTTCTTGCCTGTGAGAGTGACAGAGCCCTGGCAGAGGTTGCCCAGAGAGATTGTGGAGTCTTCTTGCCTGGAGAGATTCAAAACCCACCTGGACACGATGCTGTGCAATGTGCCCTTCCCACACAGGGCCTCCTCCTCCTCCTCATCTTCCCTGGTGGAGTTTCCTGAAGACCTTGTACTCTGCCATTGGAGGACTCCAGTCATGCAAGTGACCCCACCCCATCTCAGTTATTCCAAGCATGTGGCAGTGCTGTGACAGCTTGGGCATCTCCGTTTGCTCCTGACTGTGCCCCAGGCTGCATATGTCTGCATGTATTTGGAGTTCAGCACCTCAGCTGTGGCATGGACAGAAGATTTGTCACAGGGAAACATGTTCCCAAGGACCTTCTGTAGGCAAAGGCTTTGACTGCAAGGGGTGACATGCTGGCATGGATAGCAGGTGGTCAATGTGACAGTGGAAGGAGGTCCCCACTAACAGAGCAAACCCTGCAGCGCCCAAGGCCAGGGATTAACAGAGCTGACCTGTGCAGGAATGGCAGGAGAGGGGTTTGCTTCCTGAGCTGATTCTGCAGCACCTTGGGGGCCTGTGACAGTGGTGAAGCGATCTCCAGGAAGGAGAAGGTGCCACTAAAGAAGTCCCAGGGCCTGGGCAGCCTGTGATCCAGCCACCCTGAGGATATCACTAGCCCAGTGGCTGTTCACATCATGTGGAAGGGTAAGAAGAGGTTCAGGGGCAGGAGAGCCAGAACGGTTGGAGGGTGCAAAAACATGAGTGGAGACCTCGATGTGATGTGCCTCCCATTTATGGAGCACATGTGGATGTAGACAGGATGGATGTGGCCTAAGGGCCGTGGTGGGATTCAGTTGTGTGGGCACAGGTAGGAAACGTGAGATGCCCTGGGGCACTTGACCAGCAAGCACTGAGAAGGGGCCATGGTTTCCCTGGAGGTGACATGGGGTATGTGCTAGAAGCATGCAGTTGTGCTGCACACCCGAGGCATCCGACATGGTCCTTCCATCCTTTTTCTATGTCATGAAATCAAGTGTCGGCACTGAATGACATGAGCTGTTTGTAACACTGCGATCTGGATATGTCTCAGCTTCCTTGTGAGTGGGTGTCTAGCAGTATTAGGCATCTGGGGTCATTAGAAATGGCCAAAGTAATTCCCCACCTGGCCCCCACCTGATGCTCCAGAAGGATGTGAGTCTCAGGGTGGCTCCATCAGAGCAAGCAGACACTGGCACATGCTTTGGACCACCTCTGTCTCTTCCAATGTCCCCAGGTGTTGGTGTGTGAGCAACTGACTCCCACTCTCCATCTCCAGGGATTACAGCGGGAGCTTAGACAAGGAGCTCCCATGCAGACATCTCTGTTGGGCACACTTCAGCCTGGAGAAGGGGAATCCCACCTCCTGTCTGTTTGTGGAGTTTACAGGAGGGATCTGAATGCCACTGCAGCCCCGGGGCTTCTAAACTGGCAGGAGATGCCCAGATGGACTCATCTGAATGAAAACCTGAACCATGGGAGAATGAACTCCCTTCTTGCCCCTCTCTAGGAGTCCTGCCTAGGCAAGAGGCAGGAAGAGGGGCTTCCAGAGTGGGATGTTTCCCCCTCTAGCATGTGACCATCCTCTCATATTGTAATGCTGGAATCAGTCTTCCTTCATTGTTCAGAGAGGGACCATTGGTGATTATTTTAGTCTACTTCAGGGAACATTTCCCAGGAGGAGGGAGCCCGAGGGACAGAGAACTTCTGCCTTTAATTGGGCCACTGTTGCTGAAGGGGTCCAGGCTCGTGAGATGGAAGGAGGTCATGGCACCGTGGCAGCAGTGCCCATGTGTCCAGCTGTGTGCAGGAGCAGCTCCTCTGCCAAGAGCAGCAGGGCTGTGGGCACTGCCTGCTGCTGCTGAGAGGAGCTGAGAGAAGGCAGAGAGAAGTGAAGGGCAGTGTGGAGTGGGAGGACGGCTGACAGTTCACTGTGGAAGACTGTCCCAGCTCTTGACACAGTAAGTCTCTGGCTGAAGGACAACGCTACTGAGGCTCCTGGAGGGGGTCCTCTGAACCCAGCTCACCCCATGACAAGCTTTTTAAAGATCACTCTCGCGGATTTTCCAGTGTATGGGAGGAGAAGATGCTTTAGAGCAGAGATTCCCTGGCTCACCGTCACAGGGACCCAGCATCCTGCTACCTTCTGCCAAGGAAGGCTGCAGGGCTGTGAAGCCGAGACATGCACACAAGTCTGCCCAGGGCTGTGATTCAGAGCAGTGTCCCTGCCCTGCAGAGGAAGGTGAAAAAACAGGCTGCTTGAAATGGAAGGAGCTTTCCTTCCAGGGCTTTCTGTTTCCTGATTTGGGCAGGGAGAAAAAAGGAAAGAGTTTTCTGGTTTGGAAGGACCTGGGACTCACAAACCTTCACCCTCAGAGATCAGGAGGTCTGTGAGAAAGCTCAGCAAACACTCTTCAACCGCATCTCAACCTCCAGCAGCACCAGCATCACCTTTATGGGCTTCCTCAGGGTTTATGTGACCTGCTCCTTAGGACCTGCAAGGACAGAGATTCCCCTGCCCAGGTCCCAGACCTGGAAGATTTCTGTAGGGCAGAACTGAGTACACAGCAGGTAGGTTGGGGTCTGTGATCACTGAGAGGGAAAAGATGTTGGGACAGAGAAAGCTCCCAGCAGGGATAGCTGCAGGCAGCCGAGATGGGCAGGGACTGAGAAGGAACTGCTAGCAGAATCATCATGGGGGGATGGACCTGGGCAAGTCATGGTCAGTCCCTCCAACACAAGCATCTTCTTCTGAGCAAGCCTCCCCGATCTCCTCTCCCACCCAGCAGAGTCTCTGCCCTGACAGCGAAGGGGTCCAGGGCACAAGCTGCCTCCTCCAAAGCCAGACCTCCAGCAGAGGAGAGGGACATCTCTCCTGCCACGGGTTCATTTTGTGCTGCTGGACAAAGGGGCTGAGACCGCCTGCCTTGCAGTGTCGCTGTCTTCAAGGTGGCATGCCCAGCTAGGTAAGGTGAAGGTTTTTGTGAGTGCCCGTCTGTCTCTCTGCTTGCCTCCCTCGGCAGCAGGATCATGGTGTTGCTCCTGGTTTCCCCTCCTCTCCATGCTGCTCCTCCTCTTCTCTCAGGTTGTCTGGGGTTACTGGGTGTTCAGCTGCACTTCAGACACCTCCCCGCCAGTAGTGCAACAGGGGGATCTGCAGGGCTGTGAGGTTGCCCCAGCCCTCTTCTCACCTGTGCACCTACAGGAAACGCAGCCTGTGGGGTTGGGCAATGAGCTGGCTCTCCCTGAAGGAGAGCCCGTCTTTAGGACATCCAACAGTTTCCCTGTGGTGTCCTGCCAAGCTTTGAGCTGCCCTCCAGGTGGTCACCGCTGCCTCATAGCATCTCTGTGCTTTTGGAGAGACAAATGAAGAGGTGCAGGGTATGGAGATGGTGGTGGGAGGCTGTAGGTGGGCAGCTGAAGAGAGTCCTAAGTGTCCTTGGCCAGAAGGGGAGTGTGGAGAGCTCCCTGAGGGGCCCAGGGAAAGGGGGAGGAGTTTGGAGATCTGCCCTTTGAAAGTGCACTCCTCTGCTCTCAGCAGGGGCTGGTTTCTTGTTAGGGAAACATATGAGTATGATCATTCTCCAGGTGAAAGAGGTGCGACTGCGAGACAGATGGGAATGAGGCTAGTACACAGACTAGCTGTCCTCACTCGGTACCAGGGGACAATGAATCCGATCCTCCTAGGACTGAGGTAGAAATGCCAAGGATTTCTACCTTTGAGGAACACTGCCCAGGACACACCAAAGAAAATAAACTCTAAAATCCTAAAAACTCCTTTCCTCAACCCCCTGTCTTTAGAAATTGGAGTGAAGATGCTGAAAAAAGCCCTTCTGCATGAGCAGTGGGTTTCACCTGAGAGAAACTGTGAATTTCAGAGCTAGGCGCTCCTGTGCCCACAGTCCCACTACTGTACAGCAGGATTGATTGCTGTGGAGCCGATCGGCCGAGGTCCCTGCTGCTCACAGCAGCACACTCAGCCACTGCAAAGTGGTGTAGAAGCAAGGGAGAGAGCACAGAGATCGCCTCCGTAAAGAGAGAGGCAAAGTAGGGGGTTGTATGCCAAGTGGGACGTTCTGGGAGGCAGTTTGCTTGCAAAGTCTCTCTTAACTTCTCCATGTCTCTTCTTTCTTGGACAGTCACCCCATACCCAGAGGGAGTAAAATGACCAACAACAGCTCCCTCAATGGGTTCTTCCTCCTGGCGTTTGCGGACACACGGGAGCTGCAGCTCTTGCACTTCTCGCTCTTCCTGGGCACCTACCTGGCTGCCCTCCTGGCCAACGGCCTCATCATCACAGCCGTAGCCTGCCACCACCGCCTCCACACCCCCATGTACTTCTTCCTCCTCCACCTCGCCCTCCTCGACCTGGCCTCCATCTCCACCACTGTCCCCAAATCCATGGCCAATTCCCTGAGGGACACCAGGGCCATTTTCTACTCAGCATGTGCTGCCCAGGTCTTTCATTTTATCTTTCTCATGTCAACTGAATATTTTCTCCTCACAGTCATGGCCTACGACCGCTACGTTGCCATCTGCAGACCCCTGCACTACGGGACCCTCATGGACAGCAGAGCTTGCATCAAGATGGCAGCAGCCGCCTGGGCCACTGGTTTTCTCCATGCTCTCCTGCACACTGCCAACACATTTTCCATACCTCTCTGCCAAGGCAATGTCATGGACCAGCTCTTCTGTGAGGTTCCCCAACTCCTCAAGCTCTCCTGCTCACAATCCTACCTCCGGGAAGTGGGGCTTATTGTGGTTGGTCTTTTTTTATTTTTTGTCTGTTTCATTTTCATTGTGCTGTCCTACGTGCAGATCTTCACAGCTGTGCTGAGGCTGCCCTCTGAGCAGGGAAGGCACAAAGCCTTCTCCATGTGCCTCCCTCACCTGGCCGTGGTCTCCCTCTTTGTCAGCACTGTCATGTTTGCCTACCTGAAGCCCCCCTCCATGTCCTCCCCAGCTCTGGATCTGGTGGTGGCTGTTGTGTACGCGGTGGTGCCTCCAGCAGTGAACCCCCTCCTCTACAGCATGAGGAAGAAGGAGCTCAAGGAGGCCCTGAGGAAACTGATTCAGCTGGTTCTAGTTCAGCAGCACTAAAGCTGCCCATTTCTCTTCACAAGCAATGTCCGTTTTGTCTCAGGCAACTGCTGTGCTTTGTTTTGTCTATGATAGTCAAGTTTTTACACAAATGTTTGAATTCCTCCCACCTCTCCAGAGGCACAAACCCTGTCTGTCTGACCCAGAGGCCTTCTGTAAATCTACCGTCATTATATCAGAACTGGTCTCCCATTTAGCATCCCTATAATAAAAGGAGATCTCCTGAACACTGTGCCTGAATTTTGGGCTCTTCTTCCACAGCTGGCCCCAAGAATGTTCTCAAGGAATTGCACTTAAAAGGGCCCTGTTGCCATGCCTGGGTTTTGCATGGGCTAAGGGACAGCAGCTGGTAGAGTGACGTGTGAGGGAGCGAGGTCCGGATTCAGGTGTCACTTGTGGTTGGCCCAGGGCCCCTGGGGAGGATGAGTCACCAAGGGGTATCTGCTGGGACTGCCCCACATATCAATGGGTGGGTGACAGATGCCCATCCCTCTGGAAGGGAATATGGGAGCCAGCAGAAGAGCACAGGGGAACCTCAGGGGCCGTGTGTGCACTGCAGTCTCAGGAGAAGGAGAGGGCTGGGTCTAATGACACCTCTGAACACATGCTGAGCAGTGTGAGAAGCCCTGTGATTGCTCCAAGCATCCTGCACAGCCACAGACCCTGGGGAGGGGCTGGTCAGGTGCAATGATGCTGGTCCAGCTGGGTCTGTCCTGAGCAGCTCGGCCAATGGGTAGTCACCCCATGGTCCCATAGCCTGCTGGTCCTGCAGGGCAGCACCACCAGCCCTGGGGCTGGTGGGGCAGCTGAGCCCCCTTTCTGCCCCACAGAGCTGCTGTGGCCTTGCGAGGGGCTGGGGCTGTGGAGCGAGTGCCCAGAGCTCTGCAGCCCCCTACAGCGGGCACTGCTGCTGGGCCAGCGCCAGGCTGGGAGGACCTGGAGGGAGCAGGAGAGAAGAGCCCAGGTTGTTGCCTGCGTTGCCTGCCCACCCTGGGGAAGCTGCCCCAGGCCCATCGTCCCGCAGCAGCCCCTCGCGTCACCCCTCCCAGCGCTGGCTGCTCCCCCAGCGGTGGGGTGGTGCATGGCCAGCTGCGTCCTCCTGCAGCTCTGCGCATCCCCACGGAGGGGACAAGGCCAGCCTTGCACGGCCTCTCTCCTGCAGCGGACCGCGGCAGGTCCCGGAGCACGGCTGTCTGCTGAGCCCCGCGTGGGGCACAGCCTGGGCTGGGCAGGGGCTGGCTGCCCCCATCCCCAAGTCTCTGGGGGATCATTTAATGGTTATTTAATAGTACTCCAGCCCTTGCCATGTGCGAGGGGTCTGGTTCCAGCTCCAGCTGAGCTCTGGCTTTCCTCGCTCCAGCCCTGCTTGCCCGGACAAGGTCTCGGGGCTCCCCCCGGGCAGCCCCTGCCCCTGCCCCCATCTGGGCACGTCCCCTCCAGCCCCCGGAGCACTCGTGCTGCTGCCGGGGCAGAGCTGGAGGATCCCATGCAGCGGCTCCTCCGGGAGATGCCCAGGCAAAAGCTGGCCCCAGCCCCAGCCCCAGCCCCAGCGGCAGCGGGGCCCAGGGCAGCTGCCTTCTGCCCACCCACCCTGGCGCTGCCAGCCCCACCGCAGCCCGCTCCTCACCGGCTCCAGCACAGCCCTGCTGGCAGCTGGAGCTGCCTCAGGCCCCGGGGCCGTCTGGCACCAGCAGCCTTTGACCTGGCCACAGCAGCAGCGGTGCCGGCAGCAGGGCAGGAGCAGGGGACTTGGGGCGAAGACCCCTGCCCTCGGCTGCACGGCCGGGGCACTGGCCGGGCGATGCCTTTGTGGGTGGCCGGGCTCCAGGTTCGGGGTGGACGGCAGCTCGAGGGTGGGAGCGCCGGGATGTGGATGGGGTTCCAGTGCAGCCGGGAGTGTGGGGAAGGCAAGTGGGCAGAGCCAGGCACACACAGGTGCCAAGGCCACGGGTGGAAAGGGCAGTGTGGGGCTGGTGAAGGCCCTCCCTCTCCTTCTCCTCCCTGTGGGGAAGAGAGTCCCCAGGCCATGCTGCACTCCACTTTGACTCATAGGAGGGGAGCACAGGTCAGAGGGGAAGAGGCATTCAGAGCCTCTTGAGGTGCGTGACAGAGTTTTCCAAAGCCCAGGGCTGAGCCAGGGACCTTTGCATCTTCCTCCTGACGCTCTGCCAGCTGGACTCGTGTGCCAGGAGGCCTCCACAGAATGACTGAACCAGTTCATAGGCGTTTTGCTCTTGTAAGGTAATCCAGCAGGCTCCATACACTAGACAGGTTTTGGTGGTTGTATAGGTGTCCCTACTCCTTATGAAGGAGCTTTCAATTGTGGTGGTGAACAGGTATGTAACAAAGTTTACTGAATTGATAAATGGTAATGATAATAACTATAATAATATTGATAACAATGTAATATAACCACAAGGTAGTAACTTATTTACGATGGTATACCTGCAGCTTCAGTATAAAAGTAAACAGAAATAGTTATATAGTCAAACATACACATGCACACACAGAGGTTTGAGTTCAGAAGACACTCAACGAATACGCACGAAAGTGGTAAGGTGGTTGTGGGGGACAGGGTTAAACAGGCCGCTCCCGGAGTGGGGAGCGCCGCTTCCAGGTCCAGGCACCTGTATCCTAAGCAGGCCACCCTCAACAGAGGGTGCCACCACCCAGGTGAAGTTCTTCATCTCCAAGGAGGCCAAGTGGGGGGAGAATGTGCTGCCTCGTGGCCAGAGGCCCTACGATCAAGCAGGCCACACCAGAAAGGGTGTGCTGCTTCGCCCTTCCAGGGTTAACTCGTGTCCGCGGGTAAATGAGGATCCTGAAGCTCTGACCTGGCATCCCAGGTCGGGAGGGGTGGGGAGGGAGTGTGGTGAGTCCCTGAAGCCCGGCGTTGGTGGTGGGCCTCCTCCTCTGGCCGTCCCACAGCCTCCGGTGGAGCCGTCTTCAGTCGAGGAATATGCCCTTGGCTTCTTCAGGTCTTGAGAAAGATCACCCAGGTTTCTTCCTCCCCGATGCCATTCTTTGTGATTTCAGCTTGTCTTCTTTCTCCTGGGTCACCCACAAGGAAAAGTGCCCCCCCCACCAGTGTAGGGGCGCATGGCTCTTTATAGGTGGACCACTCTATGACCACAGGCATCAAGACACTGCCACTGGCCACACTTTGTTCGGATCCGCGTTCCTATTGGTGCGTTTTGGATTCTTCATTAGCATGTGGACCCATTGCTGACTAGCGCCTAGGCCTGTCACCTTTCTAGAATGTTCCCTTTGATAGACAATCACTCCCCACCAATGATTTGATAACATAAGGGGAGACACAAGGGTTAACTAACTAAGGGTCACACAAAGGACAGTATGAGTGACAGAACACACAAATTACAAATACAACCTTTTTAGAAGATTTAAAATATAACTTTCAATCTATTAAGGGTCCTACTATGAGAGTGATACAGCTATGATGTTGATAGTGAGGTCATCTCTTTTAAAAGAACCTCAGTGGCTGGCATTGGGAAGGAGCCATTCTGAGGACAAGAAGCACATCACACCACCACTCATCCCAGCCAAGACGAGATACAGGTAGGAGGATGGGGAGAGACAGGGAAGGGGGACACATCTACACTGTTGATTGTGAGGTCCCACCCATGTGCCTGCTCCTTGCCCATCACTGGCAGAGACAGGAGTGACCTCACAGTCACCTTCACAGTCATGTGCCACCAACTGGCCTTGGAGATTTTGGGACCACCAGCCTGTCAGAATCCAGTACCCTCATCATCATCTTCCAAGCCCTGGTGCCTGCTGTTGGCATGCCAACTGCCTGGATGGACATGATCCAGCTAGGTGCCAGCTGCCATCCAATCAGGTACTAAGGCAGAGGTGATCTCACAATCAAAATCCAACCCAAGGGCCTGCTGCTGACCTATCAGGCACTCAGGCTCTATTGATCTCACAGAGTTTCCAACCAATGTATTTGCTCCTGGCCCATCACCTGCAGATACAGAAGGGACCTCACAGTCACCTGCATGGTCCTGGGTCTCCTAAGGCCCTACAAGCTTCTGTGACACAATCCTCCCCTAAAATACAGCCATGATACAATAGATGTTTGCCCTGTCATTCAGAAGGACCTTGGCAGGCTGGAGACATGGACAGAGGGGAACCTCAGGAAGTTCCACAAAGGGAAATGCAGTGTCTTGAACCTAAGGAAGAATAACCCCATGCACCAGGACACGCTAGGTGCCAAGTGGCTGGAAAGCAGCTTGGCAGAGAAGGGCCTGGGGGTCCAGGTAGACAACATGAAGCAGCAGGAGCCAGACAAGTGTCCTGGTGGCAAAGGTCACCCCGGTTTCCTGAGCTGCAGTGGGAAGAGCATTGCAGCAGGGCGAGGGCTCTGTGCCTGCAGGCTCTGGGTCAGCAGGCTCTGCGCCTGCTGTCTAACCACATTCTCAGGCAGAAGTGACCTCACAAACACCTGCCTTAGGCCTGAGCCAAAGGCTCACCTCTCAGCTGCTCACACAGAAGTCACCTCACAATCATCCACCAAGCCAAGGGGCCTACTGCTGGCCCTCCAGCTTCTCTCATGCACGTGACCAGCTATGTGCCTGCTGCTCTCCAGTCAGGTCTTAAGGCAGAGGGGGCTTCACAACCAACATCCAAGCCTTGTGCCTGCTGCTGGCCTATCACCTGCAAAGACAGGAGACACCACCAAATCAGCAGCCTAGCCCTGTGCCTGTGGGTAGCCTATTGGGTACTCAGGCAGCAGTGACCTCACCACGAGCATCCAAGCAAATGAGCTGCTGCCACATCCAATCCATGGGCCTCCTAATGGTCTACCAGGTGCTTGCACAGACGTGACCTCACAGCCACTTTCCCAGCAATGTGCCTGCTGCTGGCCCATCACCTGCAGAGACAGAAGGGACATCACGTTCATCTTTACAGCCATGTGCCTCCTACCATCCAAGGAGCTTCTGAGAAACAATGGCTCTCACCACAATGTCCCCTCCGGTTAGACTTTTTGCCTACCAGCTGACCCTTTACCAGTAACCTCACAGTCTCTTCCAAGCCCACCTGCCTGCAGGAGGTCTGCTGTGTTGAGGGGGATAATGGCTCCCCTTGTGTGGGTGGCCACACTCCTCCTAACGCAGCCCGTGGTCATCTGGCCTTCTTCACAATGAGTGTGCCCCACTGGCTCATATGGTATTTCTCACAGTGCCCACATCCTGCTCCTCAGGGTCACACTGCAGCTGGTAAGGTTCCAACCTGCCCTGATGCATGGGAGTTACCCTTCCCCAGGGGCAGGACTTGCCCCTTCTCCATGTAAAACTTTATGAGGTTCCTGTTCCCCAAGTTTCTAAAGGTCCCCTAGACTCAAGCTCTCTTGTGTCAGCTGTTACTGTGTGTGTGTGTGCAGATGGCTCCCCCTGACTTGCGGTGCCTCTGAGAAGATTACAGCATGAGGAATCAGTCAGGGGGGAATCAGTCTGCTGCCTTTCGGGAACTGTGAGCCCTGGAGCCCTGGAACCATCTCGAGGGCGCACAGGGGACAGAGAAAGTCACGTCTTCAGCTGGGCCTCTGCTCCTGAGCTGGGCCTGGCTCCTGGGACTGCCGGAGCCCAGGGCAACCTGGCAGGCGCTGCAGAGAGACAGCTCTGTCCAGGTGCAGCTCCTTTGAATGGAGCAGCAAGACTCAGGGCACTGCCTGCAGGGGCCAGGAGGAGATGAGCGACTCAGAAGTTAAAGGCAGTTGGGAGCGGGAGGATGGCTGAGAGCTCACTGCAGGGAGGAACCTTCACAGCCCCTAACACAGTAAGTCTCTGGCTGCAGGGCACCGCTGCTGTGGTTCCCGGAGGGTTCTTCTGCAGCTGGCACCTTCCACAGCTGAGAGCGTCTGTCCGGGTGGCTCTCCCAGCTTCTGCTGTTTGGAGCAGGAGGTGCTTGAGAGCAGGGATGCGCTGCCACATGGTCAGAGGGACAGGGCATGAGGGCTACCTGCTTGCAGGGACAGGGCATGAGGGCTACCTGCTTGCAGGGACAGGGCATGAGGGCTACCTGCTTGCAGGGCTGGTGCAGGGCTGTGAAGCCAGGGAGTGCCCCCAGGTGTGCGCAGGGCTGTAATTCAAAGCAGAGCCCTGCACCCCAGGGTGCTGTGTGCCCGGGGCAGTGACTCTGCTGCCTGCGTGGGTCAGCCCTCAGCCTGCCCGGGGAGCTCCCCACAGCACTGTGGGGAGAAGGTCTGGGTGGAAGGAGCGACCCCCTTCAGAGCAGGTTCATTCTGCTATCGAGAGGGTGCTGTGTGGGTCAGGGCTGCTCTCAGCTCCAGCTCACCCCCATGGTATTTCCAAGGGACCTTTGCAGGAGGTCACTCATGGCAGGGGTTGCCTTGAAGATCAGGAGCTTTCCTGAGTCTCTGCTTTCCGATTCCTGCTTTCTGCAGGTGGGAGGGTTGGAAAAGGAGCTGCCAGGTTTGGACAACAGACTGACATTCCTAGACTTGACAGAGAGAGATCAAGAGGTCTGCGAGGAACCTCCGAAAACTCTTTCCCCACTCTGCATGGGGTCTGTGAGCGCTGACAAGGAGAAGACGAGGGATAGAGAAGCAGCTCCCATTTCCCAGGAGGAAAAGCTCTGAGCAGGGAAGATCTGATCAGTGAAAGAGAGGAAGCTAGAAACGTGAATGCTGTGGGAGGGGGAATGTGGAGACCTCCCTGTTAACCTCTTCCGTGCAGACGTGTTCCTCTAAAGGAAGCCCCTCTGTGTCTCCTCTCCCACCCAGCAGAGCCTCTGCCCTCCAGGCCAGGGGGTGCAGGGCATGAGCCTCCTCCTCAGCAGCCTGACCTCCAGCGGAGCTTTGTTTCTCACTGCGGGACAAAGGGGCTGAGAGTGACTGTCCTGCTCTGGTTGCTGTCTGGGAGGTGGTGAGCACAGCTGTGTGAGCTGAAGGCTTTCCTGAGAGCCCGTCTGTGTCTTGCTCCTTGCTTTCCTTGTGGTCGGAGCGTCACAGTAGTCCTCACAGTTTCCTCACCTCTTTGTGCTGCTCTGGTTCTTGCTCTCACGCTCTCTGGGGTTAAGGAGGGGGTTCAGCTGCAGCGGAGGCAGGAACTTCCCACTCCCCTGACAGTGCCTGAAGAAAGAGTGCAGAGGGTGAACTGATGTGAGGGCAGGGTCCATGTCAGTGGGGCAGAGAGGTTGAGGAAGGGTTGGGTCAGCCCCTGCCTTCACTGCACTGTTTCTCTCCCATGCTGGAGTGGGATCTGGTGCGACTGGTTCAGATACAGGCAGCTCCGATCAAGAGGACAAGGTTGGGAGAGATGCGTCCCCCGCAGGGACCTTCTCTTCCAGACACAGCTGGCATGAGCGCTGTATTCATCTCTCCCAATGAGCAAAACAGAATATTCCCCTTGCTTCCCAGACCACATCCCCACCACTCAGCTCAGGGTGCCCAGGGCTGACTCCTCTGTAGCCCATGGGCAGAGGCCCCTGCTCTGCACCGCACACTCAGCCCAAAGCAGAGGTGAGGGAAGGGAGCAGAACAAGGTAAAGGAGAGAGGCAATGTGGGGGTTGCTCTGAGGAGGGCAATGGGTTTGGCTCAGAGAAGCCTGTGCTAACTTGTCAATGCCTGTTCCTCCTTGGACAGTGTCCTGAAGCAAGGCAGAGCAAATGTCCAACAGCAGCTCTCCCAATGAGTTCCTCCTCCTGACATTCGCGGACATGCGGGAGCTGCAGCTCTTGCACTTCTCGCTCTTCCTGGGCATCTACCTGGCTGCCCTCCTGGCCAACGGCCTCATCATCACAGCCGTAGCCTGCCACCACCGTCTCCACACACCCATGTACTTCTTCCTCCTCCACCTCGCCCTCCTCGACCTGGCCTCCATCTCCACCACTGTCCCCAAATCCATGGCCAATTCCCTGAGGGACACCAGGACCATTTCCTATGCAGGATGTGCTGCCCAGCTCTTTTTCTTTTCCCTTTCGGTTGGAACTGAGTGTTCCCTTCTCACAGTCATGGCCTACGACCGCTACGTTGCCATCTGCAGACCCCTGCACTACGGGACCCTCCTGGGCACCACAGCTTGTGTCAGGATGGCAGCAGCTGCCTGGGCCAGTGGTTTTGTCAGTGCTCTGCTGCACACTGCTAACATATTTTCCATGCCACTCTGCCAAGGCAATGTCCTGGACCAGTTCTTCTGTGAGATTCCCCAGATCCTCAAGCTCTCCTGCTCACATTCCTACCTCAGGGAAATTGGGCTTATTGTGGTTACTGCCTGTTTAATATTTGGGTGTTTTGTTTTCATTGTGCTGTCCTACGTGCAGATCTTCAGAGCTGTGCTGAGGATGCCCTCTGAGCAGGGTCGGCACAAAGCCTTCTCCATGTGCCTCCCGCACCTGGCTGTGGTCTCTCTGTACATGACCACTGGCTTGTTTGGCTACCTGAAGCCTCCCTCTATCTCCTGTGCAGCTCTGGATGTGGTGCTGGCCGTTGTGTACTCGGTGGTGCCTCCAGCAGTGAACCCCCTCCTCTACAGCATGAGGAACAAGGAGCTCCAGGAGGTACTGAGGAAACGGATTCAGCTGGTTCTAGTTCAGCAGCACTAAGCTGCCCATTCCGTTTCATAAGGGGCTTCTGATTTCTCTCAAACAACTGTTATGCTTTGCGCATTGTCTCTGTGATAATCATGTTTGTACAGAAGGGTCTGAATTCCTTCCACTTCTTCAGCAGTACAAACCCAGTCAATCTGACCCAGAGGCCTTTTGTAACTCTCCCTATGACTGTGTCAGAGCTACTTTCTCTCTAACAAAAGAGGGTTTCCTCAGTGTAGTGCTTGAAGGTGGGGCTCTCCTTCCAAAGCGAGAGTCAACACTGTGCTTGAGGACTTTCACCCTGAGAGACCCTGTTGCTTTTCTGGGGCTCTCTGTGTTCTTAGGACGATGAGCTGAAGGGGTGATATGTTAGGAAAAGAGGGCTGGATTCAGCTGTCACTTGTGGGTGCCCAGGGCTCCTGGAGGTGGTGGATGGTCAAGGGGTGTCTCCTATCTGACAAGGCTGGAGATGGATGCCTGTCCTTCACAAAGGCAATATGGAGCCCCCAGGAGAGCCCAGGGCATCTCCAAGGGCACCATGTGCCCTGGGGTGGGCAGTGAATGGAGCTTCGCAAAGTCAACCGGAGTCACCCATACCTAAAGGGCAAAACCAATGAATATGCAGGTGAGTGAGAGCTCTGCAATCCCACTATAGTCAGTGAGGATCTCGCAAGCACAGGAAGGGAGCCTGGAGAGTCCTTCATGTCACCTTCAATGAAAAAACATGGGACCTATCTCAGGACACACCTGAACACAGCCTGAGCCATTAGAAATCGCCTGTGACTGCTCAGAGCATCGTTCATGGCCACAGACCCCTCGGTGGGGGTTGTCAGGTGCAATGATGCCTGTCCAGCTGGGTCTACTTCCCACCGTGACAACCCCAGCCAGTGTGCAGTCACCCCATGGCCCCGTGGCCCCACAGCCCACTCCCTCTGCACAGCAGCACCGCCAGCCCAGGGCCCTGTGGGGAGCCCAGGGAAGGGTCCAGGAAGGGCCGGGCAGGCCAGCCTGGACACACTGAGGTGGGGAAAGGCTCTGCGGGGAGCAGGGAGGTCCGTGGAGAAGAGGAAAGGAGCAATTGTGCACTGGCAAGGAGGCATAAAGGAGGAAGAGGAACGTGTTTCTCTGTGTGTCCAGGAAGGGCAGGGTGCTGTGCCCCTGGGGCAGCAGGAGCGGCCGGAGGAGCCCCAGGGCAGGGGGCCTTGGGGTGTCGTGGAGAGAGGGGCTGGCCCGGGGGGCTGCAGGCAGCCTGGGGGTAGGGGATGTCCTGGACACCAGAAGGAGGGACCCAGAGTGACCCTGTGGCCTGCCTCCTGGTGCCACTGGGGCCAGTTCCAGCTGGGAGGCTGGTGGGGCAGCAGACACACATCCCCCCTACCCTGGTCGCCCACCCCAGGTTTCAGGGTGCGTCCGGTTTGCTGCTCTGTCCTGCTGGGCTCAGTGCCTGTATGGAGGGGAACGGCCGGCCCTGCCCGGCCTCTCTCCCAGCCCCGACCCCGGCAGACCCCGGGCCATGGCTTTGCGCTGACCCCCGCATGGGACACGGCCGGGGCTGGGCAGGGTCTGGGTGCTGGGGGAGGGTGCCAGAGCAGGAGGGCTGTGGGGGGACGGGGCACCGAGGGCTGTGGTGGGGACAGTGCCAGGGGGACATGTCCCCAGCCCTGAACACACCCTGCCCTGGCCGGTGCCTGCACAGTGGGGCCATGGGGCCGTGCGCAGGTGCAGGGATGGGGTGCGACTGGGAGCCCCGATGCTCCTCACGGCTCCCCTGCAAAAGAGAAACCACCAGGAGAGCTCTCCCAGCCCTGCCCCACGAGCTCTTGTCCCTGCCCCAGCCACGGCAGAGCAGAGGCCGAGCACCAAGAGGCCCCTCAGGCAAAGCTGGGCCGGCCTCGGGGAGCAGGTCCTGAGCACTGGGACAGGCAGAGCGCCCTCCTCCTATGTCCCTGTCCTGCTGGGAGGGTGGCACCGGGCACCAGGGCAGTGGCCTGTTTCTGCCTGGGGTCAGTGCGGGCCTTTCACATGTGAGATGAACGTGGTGACCTCTGCTCTGCAGAAACACTGTCCATGACCCCTTGCTGCAGCCCCCACTGCTCCCTGCCCTTCCTCTGCTGACCATGCCACCACCCCCGTGCTGCCCCATCTCCCCTCTCCCCAAACCGCAGGGACCAGCGGTGTGGTAGGAGCTGGCACCGCCCCACAGCTGCTCTCCAGTCCCAGCCCTCCACACCTTCCCCCCAAACATGACATCCACCTTCCAGAAGGACAAGAAAGAGCCTCTGGGAAAGGACAGACTGCTCCTTGTCACCTCAACCCCTGCGAAGCAAATCTTCCTGGGAGTGATTTCCAGCCCCATTAAGGGACTGGGATCAGCCAGCATGAAGTCATGGAGGGCGACTTGTACCTGGCCCACCAGATTACCTCCTGTGATGGGATGACTGGCTTTGGGGACAAGGGGAGTGCTGTGCATAGCTTGTGTATAGCTTGAATGGAGGAAGGCCTTTGACATGGTCTTCCCTAGCACCTTTGTCGCCAAAGTGGGCAGATATGTGCAATGGAGGAGTAAGCAATGGAGGAGTAAGCACTGGAGTATGCAGGAGATTAGCTGGAGGCCACCTGGCTCCAAAGATGGAGAACAGTGGTGCAAAGTCCAATGGACTAATGGCTACCAGTGATGTTCTTCAGAGGCCAGTACTGGAGCCAATGCTGTTTGCCTTGATGAGTGATGCAGAGGATGGGATGGAGTGATGGGATGCTGTGGTGAATTATCTCCCCTCCCCACCATAGGAACATACTAGAAGACGAACGGCCAATCATCGTGCTCTATCTATAACCTGGAGCGGGTCCCCACTACTTTCCTTTTAAGTTGATTGGGCATCCCAGATGAGGTGGTCTGGGCTGTCGACCAAAGGAACCTTCTGGGAGGCTGGCAAGGCAGCGGGTATGCAAATGGCCGGATTGAAAGTGCATGTTTTGATTGGTCAGGTTACCCAGGTCACTAATCACCCAGGTCACCCAGGTTACCAGTCACCCAGGTCCTGGGTGACTACACACTGGATTAGTCTAGTCATAAAAAACCCCACATGTGTGCGTGCTGGAGATCTACAGCTTGAACTCACGAAGGCAGGTGGACACTCGCTGAAGATCGGCGTGCCCGGGGATCCTCCACAAGCCCTGCACCCCTACCCCTTCCCATTGGGTAGGAGCACTGCACTGCGCGAACCTACAATTAGATGTCACCCCGTCCAGAGGGTCTTCCAGGAGGCCTCTAACTGAGTACTGCTTCTTCCAGCAAGAGCCGTGTGTCCCAGTCCCACTAGGGAGCTGCTGCTCCATCCCCGGGATCAGAGAATACCCCGTCCGGAGGGATAATTGCAGCAGGCCCTGCACGCAGGTGCCACTTCTTCCCTCTGGGGCTATTGCCCCCCAGCCGTGTCCATTGTCGGTTCAGCTCTAGCCGCAGCCGTCTAGTAGCTTGGGCATCAATCCCCTTCCACGACCTTGTTCCCCTTTCTAAAGGTTTTGTGTCTTTCTTGTTGCTGCACACTTTGATTTGAAATAATGTTGTTACTGTTAATTTTCCTTTCTGTACCAGTATATAAATATTGTGTGTGGCTGTATATATACATATATATATATATATATATATATATATGTATGTATGTATATACACACACATATATATATAGTTGCTGTTATTAGAGGAGGAATAAAGTTTGTTTACTGTTAAGTGTTGTGTGCGCTGGCTCTTGTAAACCCCCTCACACCTCAAGAAGACAACCCCCAGGTCAGCTAAAGAATCTCTGAGTGGCACATACGGCTATCCAACATGCCCTTTTCGTGGTGCACGTGCACTACTGGCATGGGCCGCAACAACAGCATAACTCCGACACGACCCAAGGACAAGGCCCTGCAGCCCCTCCAGCACCTCCTGCTGCCCCGGGGACAGAGGCACCTGCCCCGAGCTGGTGCCCAGAGAAACCTGTTTCTCGTTCTCACTTTCTGTCTCTGCCTGCTGCCCTGCTTTTCTCCTGGGACATTTCTGCTCCCCAGAGAGCCTTTCCCCAGGTCACTGTGTCCGTGCTGGCCTGGCTGTTCTTGCATCCCCTCCCCTGTGCTTCCTGCAGGGCCCCAGGCTGGCGGTGCTGCTCTGCAGGGTGAGTAGGCTGTGGGGCCGTGGGGCCATCAGGTGACTCCTGACTTGGCCCTGGCAGAGCTGGTCAGGGTGGGAAGCAAACCCCATTGGACAGGGATCGTCACCACTGACTGGTGCCATTACACTGCTGCCATGTGTCTGTGCTCATCGATGGTGCTCAGAGTGACGCCCGGGGCATTGGTCAAGGCAGGAGATGTCTCAGAGAGAGAATCACTCTCCTGTCCCCCTTCCCTACACCTCCTGGGTCCCCACTGCCTCTCTGGGCACTGCAGAGCCCTCGTTTCCCCAAG
This sequence comes from Struthio camelus, assembly GCF_040807025.1. Classification (NCBI taxonomy): domain Eukaryota; kingdom Metazoa; phylum Chordata; class Aves; order Struthioniformes; family Struthionidae; genus Struthio; species Struthio camelus. Next base: position 1,035,737 of record NC_090970.1, read on the forward strand.
CATACCCGGATCTAGTGCTTTGCCTTCTGGTTATTCCACCATGGACCATCCCTCACTTTGTGAGGCTCCACTCACTGCCCACCCCATGGAAACACCATGTTACAAGAGCACTGAGGCCATCTACGCACATGAGAGCAGAGCAGGACAGGGTGGAAATGAGGAGAGCAACCCTGACAAGAGCAATTCCTGCTGCTGTTGGTGGACATGTCGGCAGGAAGTCTGCAGCCTCCACTCGAAGGCAGCAGTGAGGAAATGTGCGCTGTGGTAGTGGGAAGATGGTCCTGCGCAGCAGAGGGTCTGTTGCCAGAGGCTTTGTCCAGACCCTCCTCCCCTCCATTCCTGCTCCACTGTGAGTGTTGGAGCTCTGTAGAGGGAAGGGACCTGCCCACGGTGACACCCAGCTGCCACCCTTGCAGGAGAGGTGTAGAAGATCACACCTGGAAGAAGACCGCAGCTGGGGAGCTGAGCTCTCCTAATGCACATGGGACCCAAGGTCTCACCCTGTCTGTACTTGTCTGAGTCTGACTCTGTGCCCCTGAGCTCCCTTGGCATCACAAAAGAGACCTCACAAAGAGAAACTCCCCCTTATTGCCCTGGGGGCATCCGAGGGAGCTCAGACTAGCAGGCTCTGAGGTTCCCCCATCTCTGGGGGATGAAGGGGGAAGCCTGGCTTCCTGCTTCATCATGGCCTCTGGGTTATATTCAAATGAGAGACTTCTGAGGAGAATTGGCATGAACCAAAACTCTTCATTCTTTTTTGCAATAATGGATCAGAGAAGGAAAAAAAAAAAGAATGACATGAGCCTTGATGCCAGATGCCCTGGGAATGAGGAGGAGATGCACATGGGACAGTTACTGGTGCTGACACTGTACCCATTGAAAGAGTTTCCTCAGTGCATCCTTGAGCAACTTGTTCCTCATGCTGTAGAGGAGGGGGTTCACTGCTGGAGGCACCACCGAGTACAGAACAGCCAGCACCACATCCAGAGCTGGGGAGGACATGGAGGGGGGTTTCAGGGAGGCAAAAAATGAGGTGCTGACAAAGAGGGAAACCACAGCCAGGTGAGGGGGGCACATGGAGAAGGCTTTGTGCCTTCCCTGCTCAGAGGGCATCCTCAGCACAACTGTGAAGATCTGCACGTAGGACAGCACAATGAAAACGAAACACCCAAACATTAAACAGACACTAACCACAATAAGCCCCACTTCCCGGAGGTAGGAGTGTGAGCAGGAGAGCTTGAGGATCTGGGGAACCTCACAGAAGAACTGGTCCAGGACATTGCCTTGGCAGAGAGGAATGGAAAATGTGTTGGCAGTGTGCAGGAGAGCATTGAGGAAAGCACTGGCCCAGGCAGCTGCTGCCATCGTGACACAAGCTCTGCTGTCCATGAGGGTCCCATAGTGCAGAGGTCTGCAGATGGCAACGTAGCGGTCATAGGCCATGACTGTGAGGAGAGAATACTTGGCTGAAAATAAGAAGACAAAGAAAAAGAGCTGGGCAGCACATCCTGCATAGGAAATGGTCCTGGTGTCCCTCAGGGAGTTGGCCATGGATTTGGGGACAGTGGTGGAGATGGAGGCCAGGTCGAGGAGGGCGAGGTGGAGGAGGAAGAAGTACATGGGGGTGTGGAGGCGGTGGTGGCAGGCTACGGCGGTGATGATGAGGCCGTTGGCCAGGAGGGCAGCCAGGTAGATTCCCAGGAAGAGTGAGAAGTGCAAGAGCTGCAGCTCCCGTGTGTCTGCAAAGGCCAGGAGGAGGAACTCATTGAGGGAGCTGCTGTTGGACACTTTGCTCTCTCCGGACATGGAGGACTGTCCTAGGAAAAAGACAGTGATAACTTAGGACACACTTCTCTGAGCAAAGCTTTCCCATAACCTCCCCCAAACACACACACATTGCCTCCTCCCATCCCAGCAGCACCGTCACTGAGCTCCGTGGCCTGAGCTCTGCTTTGTGATGGCTGTGTTTGCCCTGAGGAGCAGGGGCCTCTGCCCGAGGGCTCCAGAGCAGCCAGCCCTGACCTACAGCACTGCGTAGATGGGAGACACGGGGACTAAACTTTTATACTCCCACTTCTAGTCAGATGTAATCCACTAATAATGTTGAAGGGATTTTCAGCATCTTCACGGCTAGTTCTAAAAAAAAGGATTCATTAATAGTGTTAAGGTTTTCCTCCGCCTTCTTGCTGCAGAGTGACCAGCCGTGATATCTGAGAGGCCAAAGGATTCACCCTGGCTTTAGTGCAGGGAGAGGAGAGCTGGCCTGGTCCTCTGCCTTGTTCCCAGCTGCCCGGGGCTCGCCCCTCAGAGGTGGAGGACAGTTGCTCTCGTGTTACCCTAAAAAGAAATGACAGTGCAGAGAGCAGAGGAATCCCCTCCCAAAGTGCACACCAGCGCTCTTTCTGAGGGTAAGCGAGGCAGGTCTCAGCCCTGCCCTTCCAGCCAGGGACACATCGGGCTCCTTCCCACTGCCCACATCCACACGCCCAGCAGCACCTCCGTGGCCCCAGTATCTAGGCAGCTTCTCCATGGGGCACCTGGCTGTAATGGGAGAGCTGTGCCCTTCTGGAGGGCAGCTTGCAGCCCAGCCACACACCCCAGGGAAGCAGCTGGATGTCCTGAGGATGGGGGGTGCTGAAGAGAGAGTTGGCTCATTCCCAGCCCTCTGCATTGCCCACAGCCCCACAGGTTAGAGGGGCACTTGGGCACCCTGGTGTCAAGGACACCTCTGCGTGGTAGGACTTGCAGGGTCAGTGTCTGAAGTGCATCAGAAACCCCCTGCCCAGAGAGTCCAAGGGGAAGGACAAGGGCAGCAGGGACATGTGGGAAACACAGAGCAGTATCAGGATATTTGTGCTGAGGGAGGCAGGGGCAGGGAGGGAGAGAGGGGCACTCAGGAGTGTCGCCTCTCCTGGATGTCTGGCTGATGAGGAAAATGCTCCTGCCCTGGACCTCAGAGCCTTGAGAGCAGAGGGCTGTGCTGGGTGGGAGAGGAGAGGAGGCTTTGGAGCTGTTTCCTCTCACACCTTGCCCATGACTCTGCTGCCTGGAGCCGTCCCTGCAGGGAGCTCTTTCTCTGGCCCCACGTCTCTCCCCCGACAGCACAAGACTCATTGGAAGCTCCTTCCCTTTCATGCATGCCCTGCTTTGACCTTCCTTTTGGAAAGTCCCCTCCAAAAAAAGTCCTGTGAATGAGCTACAGCTGAGAGCAGCCCTGACCCACCCAGCACCCACTCAGTGGGACAATGAACCTGCCCTGCTGGGGTGTACCTCCTCCCACCCAGACCTTCTCCCTGCAGCACCACAGGTTGCTGCCCAGGCAGGCTGAGTGCTGACCCACCCAGGCAGCAGAGTCACTGCCCTGGGCACACAACACCCCGTGGTGGCAGGGACACTGCACCTGGGACTATACCCCAGCTTCACACCCCTGCACCAGCCCCGGCACAAGGAAGCAGCACGCCCTGTCCCGGGGACAGTGGGGCAGGACATCCCTGCTCTGAAGCCTCTCTCCCTCTTCTGCCCTGGAGGAGCCGGGAGAGCGATCCTCAAAACCCTATTGCCCTGCAGCCAGACACTCACCATGCAAAGGGCTGGGAAGATGTCTCCCACAAGGAGCTCTCCTCTCTCCTCCCACTCCACACTGCCCTTCCACTTCTCTCTGCCTTCTCGCAGCTCCTCTCAGCAGCAGCAGGCAGTGCCCGGAGCCCTGCTGCTCTTGGCAGAGGAGCTGCTCCTGCACACAGCTGGGCACATGGGCACTGCTGCCACGGTGCCACCAGCTCCCTCTCTCCCAGGAGCCTGGCCCCACTCAGGAGCAGAGACACAGCTGCAGGCATGACTTTCTCTGTTGGGCTCCCTCCTCCTGGGAAATATCCACTGAGGTAAACTAAAATAAGCGTCCTCTGCTAAGGAGTGGACAGAGACCGATTCCAACATTGCAGTTTATTTCATCAGAGGATAACTCTCTATGGTGGAAATGTCCCAACCTTGGAGGTCCCCATTGCCTTCTCTTACCTAGGCAGGACACCTAGAAGGGGACCGGAGGGGAGTTCATTTACTCATGGTTCAGGTTTTCATTCAGATGATGTGGGCATCACATGCTGGTTTGGAAGCCCCTGAGCGGGAGTGGGATTCAGATCCCTCCCATGAATTCCACAAACAAACAGGAGGTGAGATTCCCCTTGCCCAACCTGATGTGTGCCCAACAGAGATGTTTGCATGCAAGATGCTTGTCTAAGCTCCTGTTATAATCCCTGGAGGTGGAGGGTGGGAGTCAGTGGCCTACACACAAACACCTGGTGACATTGGAAGAGACAGAGGTGGTCCAAGGTTTGTGCCAGTGTCTGCTTGTTCTGATGGAGCAGGTGGGAGATTGCATATCACTAGAGCATCAGGTGGGGGCCACCTGGGGAATGTCCTGGGCCGTCTGAAATGACCCCTAGGTGCCTACTACAGCAAGAGCTCCACTCACAAGGAAGTTGAGATATATGAAGTTCCCAATGTTACCAACAGCTCATGTCATTCAGTGCCGACACTTGATTTCATGACCTAGGAATAGCCTCACAGGGCCATGTCGGATGCTTGGGGTGTGCAGCACAACTGCATGCTTCTAGCACATATACCATGGCACCTCCAGGGAAACCATGGCCCCTTTTTAGTGCTTCCTGGACAAGTGCCCCAGGGCATCTCAACTTTCCTACCTGTGTCCAGACAATGGAATCCCACCACAACCCTTAGGCCAAATGCATCCTATCTACATCCACATGTGCTCCATAAATGGGAGGCAAATCACCTCGAGGTCTCCCCTCTAGTGTCTGCACTCTCCAACCCTTCTGGCTCTCCTGTCCCTGAACCTCTTCTCACCCTTCCACATGATATGAACAGCCACTGGGCTAGTGATGTCCTCAGGGTGGCTGGATCACAGGCTGCCCAGGCCCAGGGACTTCTTTAGTGGCACCTTCTCCTTCCTGGAGATCGCTTCACCACTGTCACAGGCCCCCAAGGTGCTGCAGAGGCAGCTCAGGCAGCTAATCCCTCTCCTGCCATTCCTGCACAGCTCAGCTCTGTTAATCCCTGGCCTTGGGCACTGCAGGGTTTGCTCTGTTAGTGGGAACCTCCTTCCACCATCACATTGCCACCTGCTATCCATGCCAGCATGTCACCCCTTGCAGTCAAAGCCTTTGCCTACAGAAGCTCCTTGGGAACATGTTTCCCTGTGACAAATCTTCTGTCCGTGCCACAGCTGAGGTGCTGAACTCCAAATACATGCAGACATATGCAGCCTGGGGCACAGCCAGGAGCAAACGGAGATGCCCAAGCTGTCACAGCATTGCCACATGCTTGGACTAACTGAGATGGGGTGGGGTCACTCGCATGACTGGAGTCCTTCAATGGCAGAGTACAAGGTTTTCAGGAAACTCCACCAGGGAAGATGAGGAGGAGGAGGAGGCCCTGTGTGGGAAGGGCACATTGCACAGCATCGTGTCCAGGTGGGTTTTGAATCTCTCCAGGCAAGGAGACTCCACACCCTCTCTGGGCAACCTCTGCCAGGGCTCTGTCACTCTCACAGGCAAGAAGGTTTCCCTCAGATTCAGGTGGAACTTCCCCTCATGACACAACTCGTCCACAACAGCACACCTGCTGCAGGAGAGCTGACTGCCAGCCCAGGCCTCACCAAGAGGCCCCAAGCACCCCCTGCACCCTCACCCCTGCAGAGCTGCATCTGCTGGCAGAGGGTCTCTCTGCGTCCAAGCTTCTGACACAGCTGAGGCAGCGACTCCAACAGCTACTGGGAAATGTCCTCTCCAACATGACATGACCATATCTGAGCAAGTATACACTGCTAGGATTGGAAACAAAGGTGCCTTCTTGCACCCTGCTGTGCAGACTGCAGCCTCTCTTCACTACACTCCAGGAGCTGCACTCCAGGCCTGGCTCTTCTATAGGCCTCTGTCTAGCACTGACTCACAGGGTGCTTGACCCACTCTAATCAAGGAGCAAAGGCCCCAACTCCCTCTCCTCAGGGGCAACCAACAGAGCTCCTTAGCGGCAGCTCCACCTAGCTAGAGCTGCTCCCAGGAGAAGTTAAGGCCTCCTGTAGTTGTCCTTGCCTAGCTCTCCATGCCTGTTAGCAGCAATCACCCTCTAGTTCCTCGGGGTCCCTAGAAAGTACCCCCCGCCCTACAACTTCCAACAAGGTCCTCAGAAGTTCTAAGCAGAGCCCACACACTGCTGCACCAGCTGCTGCCTCTGCTTGCTGCCTCTGTTCTCTGTGATCTGGCCTCCTTTTGGCAGGGACTTGGAAAGCCACCTCTCTGACAGTCTTCAAGGGGGATGGAGCCTCCCTTCTGCAAGAGTCACCCTGAGAGTACTCAGAGACAAGGAAGGCTGGTTGTAGGGATGTTGTCAAACTCCAGCAGCTGCACAGCTGGGAGCTGGTCACCTCACACACTTCTGAATGAGCCAAGGTGCAGGTCCTGAGGCATTGCACTGCCTTCCAGGCTCTGCACCGGAGCCTGGACAGCAGCCCTGCAGTGTGTGGGCAAGTCCTGAGAAGCCTAGCAGAAAAACTGTGGGAGATCCAGGGCACTAGGTCCTGTACAGCCCACCGCGAAAGCCAGGGTGCTGGGGCAGGGGGAACCAGGGTGCCAGGGACTGTAGCCAGGGGAGAAGCAAGAAGCACTGCCCTGAGGTGATGCTGAAAAGCCCAAGGACCAGCTGAGCTCCAGAGATGGGAAATGGCTTTCCCCAGGCTCAGCCTGGGCAACATTCACGGGAAATCAGAACACTGCCCCAAATTTGCTCCCCAGCCTTGCCCATGGTTATGGAACATGGGAAGCACCAGGGTCCCACGTAAAGCCCTCTGGATGATGCGTGTTAAGGGCCTAGTTGCTCTTTTCTGGCATCTCATCTCTCTCCTAAGCACCGCAGACTGAGAAACCTTGCTGAGGCCTTTTCAAAACAAAGAGCCTGCTTTGGTGCCTGAAGGAGGAAGGCTGCGTCCTGTCCCATCCTGTCCTACATCCTCCTTTGACAAGAAGAGTGACCCACGGGAGAAACCTGTCTTGAGGCTCGCCAAAGCATCGCAGCCCATGGCCACCCTTTGTGCTGTTTTACCTCACATGATTTTGATCCCATCTTTAACAACTGTAAAGCCCCAAACATACCCCCAAAACCCAGCTTCCCGCACAGGTCTGCCTGGTTGGTGCAAGGGCACAGAAGTGACCTCTGCCGTGACCCATCTTAGATTTTTCACAGCCTTTGTCACCATCTGGTCACATTCCTGAGTTATCAGCCAGTTTTGGAAACTAACTGGGGATGTAGGCGGGTTACTGCTTTCCAGGACGTGAGGGGAAGTCTCTCTGCTCTCTCCCTGGCTGTGCCATCTCCATGGTAGTGACCTACTGAGCCCAGAGATGACACACGCTGAGGTCACAGGGGGATGTGCCACATCACAGAGAGGTCTCTCCCCGGTGCCATGGGAGAGCCCTCACTTCCCTGCAAGGCCAGGGCACGGCTCACACACTCCCCACTGCTGCCCTTCAGAGCTACTCCCCAGCAAGGAGGGAGGACAGGAGGCAGTGGGGCTGCACTGTGGGGCTCCTCACCAACAGGCACAAGAGCAGGGACACATTGGAGAGGAACTGTGGGGGAAGCGAGTCCTTTTTCCCTGGAGGGAGAGGTGAGCTGAAGGAAAGGGGCCAAACGAGATGGAGACTGCTGGACCAAGAACATTAGCCCAGACCACGGATACTAGCTTTCCAGTGCTCCTGCAGCTCTCCACCAAGGGTAAGGGATTGAGGAACTCCTTCCTGCGGTGTCGCACAGAGACTGTGAAATGCAAAAACAGTTGTGGGACCTGGGCTGTGGGGGTGTCTGGACAGGGCTGGGGGCGGCCACAAGAGCCCTGCTGGAGGGTCCCGTCTGGCTCAGGGCACAATGGGGCAGGCAGGAGTGCTGGGTCCTGGGGCTGGGGCTGTCCTGAGCCCTGAGGCTCCTGTGGGGCTGGCTCCATCCCCTCCTGGTAGGGTGGGGCGGTCAATCCAGGTGCAGGTGTCTCTGGGAGAGGGAGATCCCCATTGGGATCTGGCTCTGGCAGGAAAGGGGTCCTGTGTCCCCGAGGCTGCAATGTCCAGCAGATCCCAGGGGGATCTCAAGAGCCTGCTGGAAATGTCCACAGAGGACATGAAACCTTCCCCTTGTAATAACCCTCAGCATGGCACCTGACCCACCACCAACGATGGTGGGAGGAAGGAGCTGCCTGCTGGGTCATGTGTCTGCAATGTTGCCATGGCATCGCCCCCAGTGCTGCCCTGCTACTGGCTGACAAGAGGAGGAGGTTTGGGTTGGGCTGACTGATGTCTCTATCAGCCCATCACAGTCCAGCATGTGGGTTAAAGACACTTATAAGTGCAGCGGGAGCAAAGCAGGAGAGCAGGAGTGGGAGTGAGTGGGTGTGTAGGTGTGTTCCCATGCTGGCCCTGGCCCTGGCCCTGGCCCCGGGACAGGGGCAGTGGTGCTGGCAGCAAGGTTCCTTTCCTCCAGGAGCTACCAGCGGAGTTAGGACCACGGGACAGAGTGCCCTGGGCCCCAGGCGAACTGCCCTGCAAGCCAGACATGCTGGCTGGACATGAGCAGCTGCGCCGGGGCAGCGCAGTAGGGCTGGGTGAGCTTTGTCTGCAAGATGGGAATGCTCTTTCTGCCCTTGGATTGGTGAAGGTGGGAAGGGAGCAGGAGCAGAGGTGGGAGTGGATGTTCAGAGGAAGTGCTTGTTGCTGCCTCTTGGAGGACTAGAAGGAAACAGAAGGCCTGGAGAGTGGGCCTGGGTGTGATTTGGGTCCTTGGTGGAGGGTGTCCTGGCTGCTGGCCTGTGTAGTGGTGTGGCCTGTGTGTGCCTGCTGCAGAGGGGCGTGCTGGCTGTCCACGCTGTGTGAGGGGAGGGGTGGGGGTGAGGTGTGTGCCAGTGGGGGGTGGCGTGTGATGGGGAGAGGCGGTGGCCCCAGGGTGTTGGTTCTGGGTGCGGGAGGAGACGTGTGGAGAGAGCAGTGGTGTGCGTGGGGAGTGCCATGAGGCTGGGGAGGTGGGGAGCGCTGCGAGGTGAGCAGGTGCCTTGGCTGCTGGGGCCCCGGCTGCCCTGGTGGCCCCATGAGCCAGGCACGCTGGCAGCCGGCTGCCTTCTGCCCGCTCAGCTTCACGCCTGGAGTTTCCTCTGCTCTTGCCAGGCTCTGCAGCCAGATATCCCACACAGACTGTGAGATACATATAAACATGCAGCTGAGAGTATTTGGAGTGGAAGAGGTCATCTTTCAGAAAGGGTTCCTTGCTGGAGATTCTTGAATTTAACACCTCTGAGATCTGTCCAACACGTTTTATTTTACGCTAGAGGCGTAAGCAGTTGCCTCTCTCCCCTAGTAGCAAAGGCTACGTGGGGGTAGTACCTAAGTGGGGTACATCGTTGGTGCAGACACTGTTTTCTTCTCATGTGGCAGGACCCCAGAAACTCTTTGCTTATAGTGCAGTAGTATCCCCCAATCAGCCCTTAATTAACTATCCAATTAACCTCCCTCCAACCCAGTGAAATATGGCAGGTGAGGGGAGAGGGTCTTCATTTCATCTTGCCAAAGGCCTCACTGCTTCGGGGCTCTCTGCTGCACCTTGCACCCTGCCCTGGGCTCTGAAACCAGATATCCAGAGGCGGACATCCAGCAGGAGGCCACAGAGAGCAGTTCAGATCATGTGGGACTTTCTTCACCCACACAGTTCACAAGGAAATGGTCTCTCCACAGTGCAGCACTCAGAGGTGCTCTTTCCAGTGGCGGTGCCACAGTCATTGGCCCATTTGAAATGGGCCAAATAAGGGAAACTTCCAGAGACCAAGTATTTCTTCAGGCAGTAATTTGGCCTTTAAAACCACTTCTCCCAGAGGTGCCTGCTGCAGGGAGTAGTAATCTCAGCTGCCCAGAGCTCACTTTCTGTGCTGAAGACTAAGCAAATGAGCCCATTGCTTTTGGACTGGGAGAAACATCAGCTGATGCTCAGGCACTTTCCTGCAAGTCAGCAGGAAACACTTCCTGGGTCAGAGCTGAGAATCAGCGTGCCAAGCTGGAGTTGTTTGATGCAAATAACCGCCTCAGAATTAGGTTCCTCCCCTTTCCACATGCTCCTCTCTGCCCTAAGGGGGTCGTTTGGGAGCTGACCCTTCAGGTGTCCAAGTGAGCACATTTGGCAGAGTGTCACTGAGCTGGTCACTGAGGCCTGCAGTTTCGGGAGCTCTTGCCAGGATCTCCAACTGGAAAGCTGACTCAATCCCAGTGTGTCTCCTTTCTGGTACAGAGAGAGAAGAAACCCACATAGGTGAATCATCATGTCCAACAGGAAGGGGAAAGGCCAGCAGGTGGCACAGAGCTTGGAAGGTGATTGTGAGGTTGTTTCTGCCTCCCCATCTGATGGGCCAGTATCTGATGAGTAGCAGACCAGCTAGCAGGCCCACCTCCTGCTGACACAGAGCCTGCAGGCCCAGAGCCCTCACCCTGCTGCCAGCGCTCTCCCCAAGGCAGCCCAGGAAGCCATGGACTGCCTTCGTCCTGAGGACGTGTTGCTGGCTTATGCTGCTGCATGCTGCCTCCCTGGACCCCCCCAGGCCCTTCTCAGCCAAGCTGCTTTCCAGCCGATCGGCACTCAGCATGTCCTGGTGCAAGACATTGCATTTCCTTTTGTGGACCTTCCTGACATTCCTCTCTGCCCATTTCTCCAGCCTGTCACAATCCCTCTGAATGGCAGTGCAATCAGAAACTTGCAGGCCCTTAGGAGGCACAGGCCCATGCAGGTGACTGTGTGGTCCCTTCTGTGTCTGTAGGTGATGGGCTCATGGGTGGGAAACTGTGAGGTGACTTGTGTCTCAGTACCTGATAGGTCACTTGCAGGCCGATGGCTTGGATGCTGATTGTGATGACGTTCCTGCCTGAGTACCTGTTGGGATAGCAGCAGGCACATGGCTGAAAGACTCACTACAGGCAGGCGGGCTTGGAGGAGGACTGTGAGGTTACTGGTAAAGGGTCAGCTGGTAGGCCAAAAGTCTTAACAGGTGGGGACATTGTGGTGAGAGCCATTGTTTCTCAGAAGCTCCTTGGATGGTAGGAGGCACATGGCCGTAAAGTTGAAAGTCAGGTCACTCCTGTCTCTGCCAGTGATGGGCAAGGAGAAGGCACATGGGAGGGACCTCACAATCAACGCTGCAGCCATGTCCCCTTTGCCTGCCTCTCCCCATCCTGTAAAGGAAGCGACCTCACTATCAACACCACAGCTGTGTCACCTCTGCCTTCCTGTTCCACTCCCCTCTTCTGACCTCTGCCTTCCCCCTTCCACTTCTCCTCCTCTCTCCCAGCCATCGCCCCTTTACTGGCACCTCCCTCTCCCCTGTCCCCATGGGATTACACACACATGTGGTGGGTAGTTCACATGGCAAGATGAAAGTGGGCTCCTGGGGAAGGCAGGCTGGGACAGTGAGGAGGTGGAGATGTGCTATGTGCAAAAGGGTGGCCAGAGTGCACAGAGCTTTGCCCTAGAGATGGTGACGAGCCAGTCCAAAGCACTGCACAAATGGACCCTAAGGCAGGTGGAAAATGGGCTGGACCACTGGGCCAAAATGCTGTGACCAGTGGCACAAGGTCCAACTGGTGGCTGATTATGTGCAGCATCCCTCAGGGATCACCATTTTAGGCAGCACTGTTTAATGTCTTCGTTAACATCCTGGACATTAGGATGGAGCGCACTCTCCGTGTGTTTGTGGACTAGGTGCAACTGGGGCAAGCCTCTGAGCAACCTGCTCTAGTTCTCTTGGAGTGAGTGGGGGATGGTATTAGATGACGTCCAGAGGTCTCGTCCACCCTAAGTGCTGGGATTCAGTAAATCATTCCCTGAAGAGCTCTGGCAAGACAGAACAGTGAGAGGAAGCAGAAAGGACAGGGAGGCAGAAGAAGGCAGAGGAAATAGGTCCCTCTAAATAAAGTAGTTGCTCAGAACATAGTTTCTGCATTCAGAGTGGTGGTAGAAAAGGTATTGGGCTGAATAACTGGACACAAATATCTATACTCCACTAGAAGGAGGAAATACTGCACTGCATGCACTTGGTGCTGCTAAAAAGAAAGAGAGAAAGACAAGATTCATTAGAACTGGTAAAACATACTTGACCTTCTGGAAATGGCTATGTGCCAGTTTGGGCACAGAGTAATTTTTTGGATAGGTTTGAAGTTACAGCTACACATTTTGATTCAGGCCTTTATTTGTTTGCCCACATATGGAGGCTGCTGCTGCCTGAGATGCCCTGGGGTCACTGAGTTCCCATGACTAGAAAGGGAAGGGCAGACACCTGGGTTAGGCAGAGACATCTGCCCTGGAGGGGTCAGGCATGGGGTGAGATCAGTCTCAGCCCTGTTGTCACCTCAGATGGGGTCGCACTTCATTGACGGTGCAGGGAAGGAGAAGGGAGTGTGGCTAGACTCATTGGGACACCTGTAAGGCGTCACTGTGACACAGGTATGTGGAGATTTGTGCAGATGTGGCCTTCCAAGAATACAGCGTTTTCTTGAAGCTGGTCAGCCTGCTTTCCTCTATCACTCAAGAGAGCTTGGCATGTCAGAGGGTGACTCGCTCTGTGCAAAGAGTGAGGGGTGGCAGGGACAGTTGTGGTCAGGGGGAGGTTTTATGAGCACTGGGCTCTGTGTGAGACAAAAAGTTCTTTTTTAATGGTGTGGGCCTGATTATAAGAGAACTGTTAGGAAAATTACATGAAAAATGAAACAAGAAAGAAATTAAGAACAAGATTTAAAGCAAAGAAATATTTTGTTATACTTTCCAGCTTCAAATTTTGTCTGTGTGTGTGTTCTTATTGTCTTTCTTAATTTCTTTTTCTTTTTAATTTAGTGATCTGTTAGTATGATTTAGTGGTCTTATAATTTTTTATTATTATTATTATTTAAGGAAAGATTTTCCGAACTGGGGTAGGATGCTGTCACAGGGTCACGGACACCTGGTGCCATTGCAGGTGCCCGAGTCCCCTCTGCCCAGCCTCCCTCTGCAGCTCCGAGGGGCTTTGGTTTCCCACAGGTCCCCTGGGAGAGCTGCCAGGTCCGTGAAGGTATCTCAGAGTCACTGGGGCCTCTCCAAGCACCACTGGATGCTTCTGGTTCGACACCTGAGCTCTGCCTGGAAAGGGGAAGACTTGGTTTTGACGTTTCAAAAATATGAACACGCTTTCATCAGCTGAAATGATTGAATAATTTTAATGTCAATGATTTCGTATGATGAAATAGTGGAAATCTTCAGGAAGGATATTAATCTCAGGAGAAGAAATACTGATCTGTCCTCGACCTTATGTTTCCACTGCTCGGTGTATTAGGCTGTGGATGTCATCTCAGTCATCTCCCACATGTTTCCACATGTCCTGCCTACATTGATCACTTCTGAGGTCAACTTTGCATCAGACGATCTGGGCTTATGCCCTTCCCATAGTTTCCCAGTTTTCCTCCTCCCCTTCCTCTGTATCATTCAGGCACCTCTCAACTCCCTAGTTGCTGCTCTGAGCTTCAGGGAGTCTGAAGCTTGTCTCGTCTTTCAGCACTCTCATTGTCTCTTCAACCAACTCCTTCACTGTGTTTCTATCTAGCCTCCCCCATCTATTTGTCAAGAACATGTCAAGGAAGGCTATTCCTTGCACACTGTGCACCTCCCTGGAGGCAACTTGCCCTTGACATACACTTGAGGATTGGATGTTATTTCTTAGGACACTGCATCATGTTTATATTGGTCTGATCAGAATTGAGACAAATCCTTCTGTGTCTGTTTGCAGCTGATTTTCTAAGGAAAGCAGGTGGGAATTGGTGCCCAGGAGCTGTAACATTCAGCTACAGGCTTGAGTGGGAAAAGGCTAGATGTTAAGCCGAGTGAGGGAAGTCCCCAGGGGCCGAGGAGAGAAATGTCAGGGCTGGGGGAGGTGGGGAGGAAGGTTGTCCATACATGTCTCCTATCAGAAATACTGCTTTTCCTACATGTCCAGGCTTAATTAGGAAACACTGTGGGTCAGTGTGAATTGGAGAAGGTGGGTATCATTTACTCTGAAACCTGAAGACTAAAGAAAGCTTAAAAAGCACACATCTCTCAGGTGCTCCTTGAAATCCTTCTCTTTTCAATACCCTCCTGAAAACTTGCCAATTAGCCACAGAAGAGCTGAAGAAAATGATGGAAAGAGGCATGGGTTGTTAGGGCTTTCTGCATTTTAATGACCCCTCAGGTGTATTTGGTGCTGAGCCCATGGGCCTCAGATGCTGAGAAGGTTGAGCAAACCTCTCCAGAAGTTGAAGTGAGAAGTAAATCCCAAGTTTCTTGGAGTGTTAAGGAGTCCCACTGAGGGCCATTACTGACAAAGCCTTCCCAGGGGGCTGATTAGAGCAGAAAGTTGGAGGCTCTGATTGCAGGTAGGCCAAGACAATGTGCAGGTGGCTGTGATGCCAAGTCAGCCTTGATGTGTGTTTTATCAAGCAGAGCAACCAGGCCCTGACACCCAGCCCTTGTGAAGGGTGGTGACTTCCCTCACACGTTGCTCAGAGCTCTTTCTGGGGGTCAGTGTGAAGGTGGGCATGTGCAGCTCCAACTGCAAGACAATATGGCATCTCTTGGTTCCCCGTGGACAAGGAGGTCCCAGTGGTTTAAGGTCCCAGTGGTTTAAGGAAACTTCTTCTCAGAGGCCTTAGGAGCAGAGACACCAACCATAGCCAAGAGGCCAGAGACCTCGGTTCTGTTGGAGGCTTTCAGCCATGGCAGTGCCCTCAGCCGTCTCCACCACAGGCTGTCCTACACTGTCCCATGCCTGTGCCTGCATCCCTGCACCCTGTAGACACCCAACATGCTTCCTCCCCTTGCTCTGTCCCCGGGATCTCTCCATATTTACTGAGGTCTCTCTATCCTTGCTGGTGTTCTTTGAAACACAAAGGCATGGGGTGACCTCAGAGGCCTCTGGCTGACCTGTTGCACCACAGCACTACTCTTCAAGTGACATGTCTTTTTCCTGAAGCCCAGGCTGTACCTCTCAAGATGCAGTTTGTGACCCTTTCCCCTCTTCGTGCTCTTTCCTACTACCAACAAAAGCTCCATCCCCTCTGGAACCACCCTTCAAGCAGTCCCAGGCTACTACTATATTCCATTTGTCTTTAACACTTCACCAGGCTGAAGAAGTCGAGGTCCCTCTGCCTCTCCATGCAGGCTGTGGCCTTCAGGCCCCCAACCCCATCTTGGCAGACCTCCTCTGGACCCTCTCCATGTTCCTCCCGATTCCTCCAGCACTGGGCAGCCCACACTGGGACACACTATTCCACATGTGGCCACACCAGTGCTGACTCGACCACATGTGGCCACAAAAGTGCTGAGGGGGAGAAGAACGGCCCTTGTCTCGATGGCTATGCGCTTCCTAATGCAGCCCTCTATGCAGCTGGCCTCCTTTGTGGTGAGCACGCAGCACTGGCTCATAGGGCATCCCTCGTGTAACATCCAGGCCCTTCTCCTCAGGGTCACTCTTCTGCCGGTCAGGTCTCAATCTGTCCTGATGCACCAGCCTGTTCTGCCCCCTGAGGCAAGGTCTGCCACTTCTCCTTGCACAACGTCATGAAGTTTTTGTTGGACAAAACCCCAAGTTTCTCAAGGCCCCTCTGGACTCAGGCTCCTCTGGGTCAGCTGTTAATGTATGCGTACTGATGGCTCATCCTATCTTGCAGTGCCTCTGGCAGGGTAACAGCATGAGGACCTGCAGGACACTACACATAATAAAAGGCAGTACCAGTTTCAAGGCCCTAGTGGTAAAAGTAGAAATCACCATGGCAACCATCTCAGACAAGCCAAATGAATGCACAAAGAAAGGAAACCCAGGGCCAATGGGGAAACAGAGGTTGGCTGACTGCATGGGAGGGAATCAGGATGGTAAAAGAAGAATTTAGAGGGGAGAAAAGAGGGACAAAATGCAATAAAAGGCGAAGGAAAAGAAAACTGAAGGTGATTTGGGGGTGGCTGCCAAGCAGCCCTCAATCTGAATGACTCTGACCAGAGCGGGAAAGGATCATGCAGTTGATCTGGTGATCCTTTTGGGAGACCTACTTCCATGGTCACAAGGAAGCTGAAGGTTTTCCCTAAGGTCAACAAGGGAAGACCCAGGGTGGAAGGAAATGCTGAATCATTCAGGTGGGGAGGGGCCTGAGGAGGTCTCTAGCCCAACCTCCTTCCCACGGCAGGGTGTGTATCAGCTCCAACCAGGTTGCTCAAGGCTTTACTCCTTTAGGACTTCAACAACTTCTGAGGATGGAGATGGCAGCACCTCTCTGGAAAACCTGCCCCAGTGCTTGTCTGTCTGGATGGGTCAAAAGTTTCTCCTTATCCCCAGCCTGAAGCTCTCTAGTTTCAGCTAATGCCCGTTGGGGCCTCATCCTCCCATCATGCACAATGGTGAAGAGCCTGACTGCATCTTCTTGGTGACATCCTGGAAGGTATGGGGAGGCTGTGATTAGGTCTGCGCAAAGCCTTCCCTTCTTCAGGCTGAACAAGGCCCATTCCCTCAGCCTCTTCTCACAGGACAAGCACTCTGGTGCCTGGGCTCCTTGGGGGTGTGCCACCAAACTCACTCCATGTCATCAATAGTGTTCTTCTACACAGGACCCCAAATGGCTGTAGTATCTGGATGTGCTCTAACAGGTGTTGAGTAGAGGGGGATAATCCCTTCCCTCAATCTCCCAGCTGTGCTCTTGTTCAGGCAGCTCAGGACACTGTGGCCTCCGTTGATGCCAGGGCGTGCTGCTGGCTCTCGCTCACTTTGCTGCCCACAAAGACTCCCAGGTCCTTCTCTGCAGAGCTGCTGCCCATCTGGCCACTCCCCAGCCCAGATCACTGCAGGGTGTTTGTCTGCCCCAGGTGCAGGACCTGGCATTTGTTTCATTTGTGAATTCCATAAACTTCCTGGCAAGCCATTCCACCTACCTGCAGAGGTCCATCTGGATGGCAGCCCTCAACCATCTAGTGTGAGACAATGATGTCAAACCCCTTGCTAAAACTGTGGTAAATGACATCCACTACTCTCCTCTCCTCCACAAGGACAGGCCTTTTATCACAGAAGGTAATCAAGTTGATCAGGAAGGCTTTACCTCCAGTAAATCCATGCGGACTGTTCACAGTCACCTTCTTCCTATGCCCAGAAAGGTGATGCAAGAGGAATCATTCCATGACACACTCCTCACCAAAGTGTGGCTGAATGGCCTGCAGCTCCCTGATTTGTCCTTGTGGCCTTTTTTGACGATGGGCACAGCATATGCTTTTTTCAGCTCATTGGGACCTCTCCTGATCTCCACAGCCTTTCAAAGGTGACACACAGCAGTCTTGTTGTGAGAGTGGCCAGCTCTCTCAATGTCCTCAGATGCAGCCCACCCAATCCTGCACTTATATGGGTTGCGTTCTTTCAAGTCATCCCTCACTCCGTCATCACTCACTGTTGGTTGTTTTCCTCTGCCTGATCCAGCAGTGAGCCAACATTTTCCTTTTTACTCTTTTATTGACCCTGAAGCAGCAGCAGCTCTTCTTCATGCCTTTGATGTCCCCTTCAAGTGTCTACCCTTGAGGAGCTTTGGCTTCCCTAACACCATCCCTGCTTCACTGGACAATATTTCTGAATTCCTCTGTTGCAGTCCCTCCCTCCTTCTGCTTCCAGTATGCTGCCTGATTGCCCTGGAGTTCAGTCCTGACTTCCCAGTGCGGCCAAGCCAATCTCTCAAGCTGTCTATTAGTTTTACTGAGGGCCCAAGGCCAGGAAGAAACAGAGCTGAGCTGTGCAGGAATGGCAGGAGAGGGGTTTGCTGCCTGAGCAGATTCTGCAGCACCTTGAGACCTGTGACAGAGGTGAACCAATCTCCAGGAAGGACCAAGTGCCACTGAAGAAGTCCCTAGGTCTGGGCCGCCTTTGATCCAGACATCCCGAGGACATCATTAGCACAGTCCCTGTTCATATCATGTGAGGGGGTGAGAAGAGGTTCAGTGACAGGAGAGCTGGAAGGACTTGAAAGTGCAGAGACCTGAGTGTAGACTCTGCTGTGATGTGCCCCCCAGGCCTGCAGCACCTCTGAATGTAGCTGGGAAGGACCTTCCCTGCATGCCATGGTGTTGGTGTTCACTTGCTGGCACAAAGGCCCCAAACCCCATTTAAGAGACTCTGTGGGGCCTGCCTCGAACCCACTCCTCCACCACATGGCTTCCCTGGAGGTCCTGTATGGTATGTGCCAGCCACTTGCGGTTCCTGCTGGGCACCGCTGGCCCCTGGCACAGCACTAGAGGCCTTTTTTATTGCCTGAAAATGAGAGCCCTGAATTAATGGAAGTGCCTGCAAAGCCGGGACATGCATATGTCTTTGTGGTGACTTGAGCTGCAGTGTATACAGTTGGTGGAGCCTAGAGAGCAACCTAACTCTCCTTCTGGTGAACACCTCCTGTTATTCAGCTGAACAGCACTGCATGTGCAGTGGAAACACATGGCTAAGGAAGGTTCAGACACTGAAAATATTTGGTGTAGTTTCAGGTGGCCAAGGGAACCCACCCCACCACCCCTCTGGCCCACAGCTGAGGCTCAGGCAGGATGTGGGTGTCTCAGAATTGCTCCATCACAGCTGGCAGACACACACACACAGGACTTGGACCAAGCCTGGAGTCTCAGCCATCACCAGGGCTGTGGGTGCGAGCTGCTGACTCCCCTCTCCACCCCTATTGCTCATGGTGGCAGCTCAGACAAGGGCTTGCATGCAGGCACCTGTTTTGGGCACAGCTGAGCTGAGGCCAGAGGGATCCCACCTGCTAGGGGGTTGTGGGCTGCCTGGGAGGGAGCTGAATCCCCCTGCTGCCCAAGGCTTGCCAAGCTGACATGAACCACCTGCATTTGCTCCTCTGAATCCCTGCCCTGTGCAGGGGAAATGACCTCCTCCCTCTCCCTCTCCCTCTCCCTGTCCCTGCCCAGGTCTCCTGCCTGGTGCTGGGCCAGGAATAGGGCTTGAGAGAGGGGAACATGTCCCCCTCTCTCCACCTTTGTCCCCTGATGGGATCAGGCACACTGCTGAAATCAGTCTCCCTCCACAGTCCAGAGAGGGACTGGAGGTGATGAGCACACTTGCAAGAGCATTTCCCAGAGGGGACTGTGCTGCCGCTCAGGAGCTGTCAGCCTTGGAGCCCCAGGACAATCTTGAGGGAGCCCGAGGGGCAGAGGAAGTCAGGCCTGCAGCTGTGTCCCTGCTCCTGAGTGGGGCCAGGCTCCTGGGACAGAGGGAGCTGGTGGCACCGTGGCAGCAGTGCCCATGTGCCCAACTGTGTGCAGGAGCAGCTCCTCTGCCAAGAGCAGCAGGGCTGTGGGCACTGCCTGCTGCTGCTGAGAGGAGCTGCGAGAAGGCAGAGAGAAGTGGAAGGCAGTGTGGAGTGGGAGGAGGGAGGAGAGCTCCTTGTGGGAGACATCTTCCCAGCCCTTTGCATGGTGAGTGTCTGGCTGCAGGGCACTCGGGTTGTGAGCATCGCTCTCCCGGCTCCTCCAGGGCAGAAGAGGGAGAGAGGCTTCAGAGCAGGGATGTCCTGCCCCACTGTCCCCGGGACAGGGCGTGCTGCTTCCTTGTGCCGGGGCTGGTGCAGGGGTGTGAAGCTGGGGTATAGTCCCAGGTGCAGTGTCCCTGCCACCGCGGGGTGTTGTGTGCCCGGGGCAGTGACTCTGCTGCCTGCGTGGGTCAGCACTCAGACTGCCTGGGCAGCAACCTACGGTGCTGCAGGGAGAAGGTCTGGGTGGGAGGAGCGACCCCCCAGCAGGGCAGGTTCATTGTCCCGCTGAGAGGGTGCTGCGTGGGTCAGGGCTGCCCACAGCTCTCGCTCACCATGAGGATATTTGGAGAGTGGAGTTTTCCAGAGGACTTGTCTCTGCCTGGTGGGAATAGAAATGCAGCAGTCAGGTTTAATCCAGGGACTGAGCCTCTTCACCAGCACACTGAAGGGTGACAACACCTGCAAGGAAGCTCAACAAGTGCCTTCACCACCCCTCAGCCTACAGGCACCACCAACATCACCTTGCCAGTCTCATGGGAGATTTTCTGGTCTGCTCTTTAGCTCCTGCACACAGGGAGATGCTGCTGGGCAGCTTCCTGCTGCTTGGAGGTTTCTGTAGGGCAGAGCTGGGATCACAGTGGGTGGGATGGGGTCTGTGTGGGGACAGAGGAAGAGTTCCCAGCAAGGACATCTCCAAGCAGCAGAGAGATGGTCAGAGAATGAGCGGAAACTGCTACCAGAAACCTCATGTGAGGTTGGAGTGCAGGAAATGCTCTGCCAGCCCCGGCAGGGCAGATGCTTTCCCCTCTGCAAGCCCCCTGCATCTGTCCTCTGCCACCCAGCAGAGCCCTCTGCCCTCAAGGTCGAGGGATCTAGGACCCAAATTGCTTTTTCAGCAGTCAGAGCCCGAGAAGAGGAGAGGAGCAGCTCTCCTGCTGAGTGCCCATTTCCTAAACCATGACCAAAGGACTGAGGACAACCGTCCTGCAATGCCTCCATCTGGGAGGTGGTGTGCACAGCTGGGTTAGGGCAAGACCTTGCCCAGTATCTCTGTCTCTTTCTCTCTTTGCCACCCTAGGCAGAAGCATCAAGGTGTTGCTCCTTGCTTCTCCCCCTGTCCGGGCTGCTCTTGTTCTTGCTCGAGGGCTTTCTGGGGATGACATTTGCAGCTGCAGACTCTAACACAGACCCTGTGGTTTTAGCCATAGAGCTGTTTCTGTGGATGGAGTGAGAGGAGGAGGTCTCGTTCTTGCCTCAGGGGCTCAAAGGAAGAGAGTGTGTGGGGCTGGGGAATGAGCTGACTGTCCCTTCAGGACACCCCCATCTTTAAGACCCTTGACCCTCCCTGGGCAGTGCTGCTTGGCTATGTGCTGCCCTCGAGAAGGGCACAGCTCTTCTGGAGGATGTGTGTGATAGCTGAATGTCCCATGCAGAAGCCCCAGAGGTGCTAAGGAACTGGAACTGCTGCTGGCGGTGGCTGTGTGTGGGCAGCTGAAATAAGCCCTGTGTGTCTTTGGCTACAAGCTGAGTGTTGAGAGCTCCCTCTGTCTCAGAGCCACATCACCGAGTCCTTCTTCTGATCATCAGAGCCATGCGCTATGTCACACCCTCTCCATCACTCTCTCAACATCTGAGCTGAGAAAGGGAGGAGAGTTTGGAGATGTGTGCTGTGCAAGGGGACACCACTGTCAGCACAGGCCACTTTCCAGTAAGGGTAAGTTGTGGCTGAGATTGTCCTGTGGCTGAGAGAGGTGCATGGCCAAGGCAGCTGTTTTTCTCTAAGGAGATGTTTTAGTTCCAGAAAAGGTATAAAAGGGGAATTTTTTTTTTTCCCAGCGCTTTAACCATGTGGGTTAGACAGCAGTATATTTTAGTGAGTATTTGACAAAGGGCACTTTGGACACATAGCGACATTAAGATTTAATCCCGAGATATCACAGCACAGATTGGAAAAATCATAACTTTCCCGGTTTGCATGTTCGGCTCAGCTTGAGAGCCACCAGTGTAGCCTTGCTAAATAATTCCCTCTTTATAAATACTGATAGACATCAACATTATCAGCCTTTGAATCTTATGTCTGTTTATTTCTTACAAATGCAAAACAGATTCATGAGACTTCTTACTCTTTTCCTCTTTACATGGTAGAGATCCCCACTCCTGGGCTCTTCCTACCACTAACCACCGTCATTCACAGAGACGTGAGGCCAGTGGCAGGACTCCCCTTGACTCTAGAAGGGCCAGGGCTGCAAGTCTGGCCTCTTTCTTGTGAGGAACAGGAACAAAGTATTCACTGCACTGGTTAAACATTATTGGCTGATGGTTCCTGTCTTAAGGTCGTATCGCTTCTACATTTGATAAGATGAAGATAAAGCTCTGCCAGATTCTCTCTAGCCTCGGTTAGGGACTGATTGCCATCTTCCCCACAAGATGGTGAACATTATCATGTCAATGGCATTCAGAGGTCTCCGACTAACTGAAGTAAGAGAGATCAGGTTGTTATGGCTCTGTGGCTTCTTCGTCCTCCTTGGGCTTGAAGAATTGATTCTGCTACGGTTAAAGAATTTTGCCAGCGCACAGCAATTTTAAGGGTGCATATTCCTACCCTGCAGAGCAGACCAACAAGCAAGATCCCTCCCCCACTTACCCCCCCCCAAAGTGAAGCTGTTACTTGGGTGGTCAACGTGCCTCTGAACTGGATGTGGCTGAACAGCCCTCCTACATCAGAGCAGGACTGATGCCTCTGGAGCCGTCGGGCAGAGGTCCTTGCTCCTCGTGGCACACTCAGCCAGCACAAAGTGGAGCTCTGGACAGGGAGTGGAACAAAGGTGCTGCTGAGAAGGAGAAAAGCAATGTCTGTGTGTATGGGGGAGGGATGTCTGTGAGAAAGGGAAAGAGTTTGGATCAGAGAGGGTCTCTCCCGACTTGTCACTGTCTTTTCCTCCTTGGACAGTCCTACATGCCTGGAGAGAGCAGAATGTCCAACAGCAGCTCCTTGAATGAGTTCCTCCTCCTGGCGTTTGCAGACACATGGGAGCTGCAGCTCTTGCACTTCTCGCTCTTCCTGGGCACCTACCTGGCTGCCCTCCTGGCCTACAGACTTCGTAGTACATAGAAATATGTAACTTAGAGCATTTGAAGTAGAAGCGATCAGCTTTCAGAAAGGGTTCCTTGTTGGAGATTCTTGAATTTAAATTTCTAGTGTCTTTGCAACCACAAGTTTTTTCAGACTAGAGGCGTCAGCAGTTGCCTCTCCCTTAGTAGCAAAGGCTACGTGGGGATACTCCCTGTGTACATAATTGGCGCAGACACTGTTTTCTTCTGATGTGGCAGGACCCCAGAAACTCATTGCTTATAGTGCAGTAGTACCCCCAATTAGCCCTTAACTATCCGATTAACCCCCCTCCAGACCAGTGAATTATAGCTGGAGGGCTAGGCGTGTCTTGATTTCTTCCTGCTAAAGTCCACCCTGTTTCGGGGCTCTCTGCTACAACTTACACCCTGCACCCTGCCCTGGGCTCTGAAACCAGACATCCACATGCTGACATCCAGCAGGAGGCCTCAGAGAGCAGTTTTCATAAGGTGGGACTTCTTCCACCCACACAGTTCACAAGGAAATGGTCTCTCCACAGTGGAGCACTGGGAAGTGCTCTTTCAAGCGGCAGCGCCACAGTCATAAGCTTTTAAAATGGGGCCAAATAAGGGAAACTTCCAAAGACCACGTTTTTTTTCACAAGAGAATAATGGCCTTGAAAACCACTTCTTCCAGGTGCTCCTACGACAGTGAGTAGTGATGCTCAAGCACTTCCCTGCAAGTCAGCAAGAAACACTTCATGGGCCACAGCTGAGAATCAGCTTGCAAAGCTGAAGCTCTTTGAAGCAAATAACTTGGAAGCCCCCTCTGAATTATGCTCCTCCCCTTTCCACATGTTCCTCCCTTCTCTAAGGGAGGGGTGTCATTTTGCACCTGACAGTTCAGGTGTCCAACTCAGCTGAGCACGTTTTGCAGTGTGTCACTGAGCTGGTCAGTGAGGCCTGCAGTTTCTGAAGCTCTTGACTGATCAGCTGGGGCGCAGCCTGGGTATTAGCTCACTCGTGGCCCCTTCTTTCCAAATGACCCTCCTCTGAGGTGAAATGCCAAGTGTGAATCTGCGGCTAATTTGGACAAAGGTCCCCTCTGGCCAGTGAGGTGGGCATAAAAGCAAGTGAGGCTCAGTTACTTCTGGAGTGGTCCAGGGCTGTCCCAGCAGGCCTTGCACAGTTCAGCTCACCCACCCATCATCAAACTCTGCACTGGAGCCTTCAGGATGACTCCTTCTTGGTATCACACTATAAAAACCCCCTCTGTCTGGTAATCATACCTCATGCACTACTTGGGGAAGGTATCTGGGTTGAGCTGCCCCAGATAATGCCTGTGGTGTCTCTGGGCCACAGGGGCAGCACGCTGGGCTTGGAGAAGACCTAGGCGAGGAGCTGTGCGCTGCTTGGTGCCAGGTCTTCTCCAGGGGGCTAGTCCTGAGCAGAATGGCCATAAACTGTGCCTGTCTGCCTGCTGGCCGTGGGCTGGTGGGGTGGCTGCAGCAGAGGTGCTCTCATAGTCAGCACCCAGATTTGTCCCCGTCACATGCGTCACCCCCTTTGCTCCCCAGGGTGGTCATTTCTGCTAGGTGGCTCTTGGAGGCACTGGGTGACATCAGAAAGCCTGCTGGCCAGCACATCTCCTGAGGGCCAATCAAGCAGCTGCAGTGAAGTGACTTTACAATCAATACTGCAGTCATGTCCCCTTTGGCTGCCCCTGTACATATATAGAAACATGTGAACGCACATAGAGTAATGACTGTAGTGCATGCATATGGTGCTGCCGATGAAAAGGGCAAAAAATATTCATTAGAAAAAATATTCTTTAGAACTGATAAAGCCTGTGTGAAATTCTGAAAGCAAAGATTTTTTTTTAGATCTTGCATGGAGCTCTTTTTTTTTCAGCCTATGATGAGAACTTGACCTTGAGGCCTTTAGAGACACATCTAGAGGCCATTGCTGCCTGAGATGCCCTGTGTAGCTGTGTTGCCATGGGGTGCTGGGAAATGTGACCCAGGAGCTATGGGAACCTTTCTGGGGCATTAGCTGGTCACCAGGAGAAGCATCTCAAGACATCTCAGTGGGATGACTTATTTGTTTCCATTGAGTAGAAAGGGAAGTCCAGACAACTGGGTTAGGCAGAGGCCTCTGCACTGGAGGGGTCTGGCATCGGGTGTCCTTTAGGACATCACTGTAACACAGGTACATTGAGATTTGTGCAATGTCAGCCATCAAGAAATAGAGCATTTTGCTGAAGCTGATCAGCCTGCTTCCCTCTGTCAGTTGTGAGAGCCCAGCACCTCGTTGTGCGACTTGCTGTGTGCAAAGAGCGAGGAGTGCAGGGAAGATCCTGGCCAGGGAGTGGTTTGTGGGACTCTGGACTTGTGCGAGACACAAAAATATCTTTTTTAATAGTGCAGACCCTATTAGAGAAGAAATCTTTAGAAATTACCCATAAAAATGCAACAAGAAAGAAATTAAGAAAAAGATGCAAAGCAAAGTTTTGTTATACTTTCCAGCTTTAACATTTGTTATGTACTTATTGTCTTTCTTGATGTGTTTTCTTTTAGTATGCTAGTGCTCTGGGGTGATTAAATGTAGTGTTTTTGTCTGAAAAGGAAAGTGATATTCCGAACTGGGGTGGGATGTAGTTGGAGGGTCACAGACGTTGGGTGCCATTGCAGGTGCCCTGGTGCCCTCTGCCCAGCCTCCCTCTGCAGCTCCGAGGGGCTCCGGTCTCCCGCAGCTCCCCTGGGAGAGCTGCCAGGCCCAGGCAGGAACCTCCGAGACACCGGGGCCTCTCCAGGTGCCACTGGCTGCTTGTGGTTCGACCCCTGAGCTCTGCCTGGAAAGGGGAAGAACTTCTCCAACATTTCAGAAATTATGAGCACATTTTCATGAGTTGAAATGACTGAATAATTTTAATACAAGTGTCCACGTTTTCCAATTTCCAGCACTTTCCAGTCCATGGTGGAAATCTTCAGGAAGGGTATGAATCTCAGGAGAAGAACTATGGGTTTGCCCCTGGAATTCTGTTACCACTGCTCCGTTTATTATGCCATAATTCTCAGGAATCTTTTACATATTTTTAGACATCCTGATTGCATCAGACTGCCTGGACATGGCCACTTTCACTTGTTTTCCAATCTGCCTCCTCTCCTTACTCTTATTATACTCTTATACTCTTTTTCAGCGAGATTTCTCCCCACTCTCTAGTGGCTGCTTTGAGGTGGAGGGAGTCTGAAGCTTGCCTCGGCTTTCAGCATTGTCTCTTATTGCCTCTCATTGTCTCTTTAGCCAGCGGCTTCATTGTGTTTCTCGCTGGCCTTTCCTGTCTACCTGTCTAAAACATTTCAAGGGAGGTCATTCCCTGTGGAAAGTGGACCTCACTGGAGGCAGCTTGGGCTGAAGGTACAGCGGAGAAGTGCTGGTCATTAAGTTTACTGAACTCTCTCATGTTTTATTTTTGCTCGATCACAATTGAGACAACCCCTTGTGTGTGTGTTTGCAGCTAATTGTCTAAGGAAAGCAGGCAGAAATTAGTGCCTGTGCGCTGTAGTGTTCAGCTAGAGACTCGAGTGGATTAAAGGCTAGATGTTAAGCAGAGTGCTGCAAGTCCCCAGGGGCTGAGGAGGGAAATGGCAGGGCTGGGGAGGTGGGCAGGAAGGTTGTCCATACATGTCTCCTATCAGAAATACTGTTTTTGTACACACAAGATTCATTAGGAAACACTCTGGGGCAACATCAGTGGGAGAATGTGGCTATCACTTATTCTGTACGCTGAAAAATAAAACTTTAAAAGCAGAAACCCTTTTTTTCCTTTTTGTTTGTGCTCTTTGAAATCTCCCTCTTGTAAAGCCACTCTGAAATCTCCCCAGTTAGCCACAGAAGAACTGAGGAGCCGAAGAAAATTACAGGGAGAGATATGGGGTATTAAGGCTTTTTGCATATTAATGACCCCTCGGGTGTAGTTGGTGCTGAGTCCATGAACCTCAAATACTGAGAGGAGACAGAACAAACCTCTCCAGAAGTTAGCAGCAAATCCCAAAGTTTCCTGGAGCATTAATTGGTCCCACTGAGGGCAATTACCAAGAAAGTCTCCTTGGGGGGCCGATGAGAGCAGAAAGGGGGAGGCGATGTACAGGTGGCTGTGATGCCACGTCAACCTTGATGTGCTTTATCAAGCAGAACAGCCAAGGCCCAAAGCCAGCCCCTGGGTAGGGTGATCCTCTCCCTCACCCATTGCTCAGGGCTCTTTGTGGGGTCAGTGTGAGGGTGGGGGAGGTGAGCAATGCCGAGTGCAGGACAACGTTACAACCCCTCCTGGGCTCCCTGGGGGTGAGGAGGCATCGAGGCCTGGTGCCAAAAGGAAATGACATTTTCTCGTAGGCCTCGGTGGCAGAGATACCAGCGACAGTCAAGAGGACAAAGACCTCAGTTGTGTTGGAGGCATTGCCCTCGGTTGTCTTCACCACAGGCTGTCCTAAGGTCTCCCAAAGCTGCGCCTGTTTCCCTGCAGCCTGTAGACACCCAACCTTCTTCCCCACCTTGCTCTCACCCTGGGATCTTCCTGCCTCTGCTGCTGTCCCTCGGTCCCTGCTGGCTGCTCCTTGAAACACAAAGCCAGGGACTGATCTCAGATCGCCTCTGGGTGTCCTGTTGCACCAAAGCGCCGCCCTTCCAGTGACATTCTTTTTACCTGCTGTCCAGTCTGAACCCCTCAAGATGCAGTTTGTGGCTCTTGCCCCTTCTCATGCTCTTTCCCACTAGCAAGAAAAGCTCCATCCTCTCTGACACCACCCTTCAAGCAGCCACAGGCTACTACTGCACTGGCCTTAGCCTCCACTTCACCAGGCTGAAGAAGCCCAGGTCCCTCTGCCTCTCCGTACAGGCCATGGGCTTCAGGCTCCCAACCCCATCCTGGCAGACCTCCTCTGGACCCTCTCCACTTCCTCCTCAGTCCTCCAGCACTGAGCAGCCCACACTCAGATGCACTATTCCAGACGTGGCCACACCGGTGCTGAGTCAAGGGGGAGAAGAACTGTCCTTGTCTCAATGGCCATTGTCTTCCCAATGCAGGCCCTGTCTGCAGCTGGCCTCATTTGTGGTGAGCGTGCACCACTGGCTCCTATAGCATCCCTCACGTAACATCCTGGCCCTTCTCCTCAGGGTCCCTCCTCTGCTGCTCAGGTCCCAGCCTGTCCTGATGCACAGCCCGTTCTGCCGCACGATGCTGGACTCTTTGCTTTTCCTTGTACAACATCATGAGGGCTGTTTGGGGGTACCTGTGAAGCAGGTTCCACTGATTTGACCATGCTTTTGTCTGATTCACTTCCATGGTCGCAGGGGACTCAGTGTGGAAAGAGATGCAAGATCCTTCAGGCTGGAAAGGACCTCAGGAGGTCTCCAAGCCAACCTCCTGCTCACAGCATGGTCAGCTATCAGGCCCGACCAGGTTGCTCAAGTCTTTCTTCAGCCAGGGCTTGAAAATCTCCAAGGATGGAGATGCTCTTTGGCCCAGAGGGCACAGGCTCTCTGGGCCACCTGCCCCAGTGCCTCACTGTCTTGATAGGTCCTTGAAAGTTTGTCCTTAATCGCCAGCCTGAAGCTCTCTTGTTGCAACTAATGCCCCTTGGCCCTCATCTTCCCATCCTTCCCAAGGGTGAAGAGCATTCTGTTATCACGCACAGCTGTTGTAGGCTGTGAGGAGGGCCCACTCTGGACACGCAGTTGTTCATAACTAGGAGGGGCTGGCTCTGAGGAGGCCATATCTGGTGCTATCACCAGAGGTGACAGAATCAGCAAATCTTTCAGGTTGGGAGGCACCTTGGGAGCCTCCTGTGCACATCAGGAGCAACACCACCTTCACACTAAGTTCCTCAGGGCTTTGTCCAACAGCAACCCGCAAGCCTCCAAGGACAGAGGGTCCAAAACCTCTCTGGACCTTTCTTCAAGTGCTTTGTTAACCTCTTTGATTTGTCTCCCTTCTAGCTAATTTTAACTGCAGTTCTGTCAGCTTGTAGCCATTGTCTCCCATTCACATGCCACGAGTCCCTCCAGTACCTGCCTCTTTATCAGTGGCAACCCGGAGTTGGGAAGCTGCTATGTATTCCCCCCAAAGCCTTCCCTTCTCCAGGCTGAACAAGCCCCATTGCCTCAGCCTCTCCTCACAGCGGAAGTGCTCCAGCCCCCAAACCACCTTGGGGGCGGCCACTGAACTCACCCCAAGTGATCAACATCGTTCTTCTGCAGGGGCCCCCAAATGGAGGCAGTATTATAGATGTGCTCTGATGAGGCTGAGGAGAGGGGATAATCACTTCCCTCAGTCTCCTGGCTGTGTTCCTGTTTATGCAGCCCAGGACACTGTGGCCTCCTTTGCTGCCAGGGCACGCTTCTGGCTCATGTCCAGCTTGCTGCCTACAAAGACTCCCAGGTCCGTTAACTGAGAGCTGCTGCCCAGCCGGGCACTCCCCAGGTCCTGACAGCCCCTTCCTCCTGTCTCCTGAGATCCCTCTGAACGGCAGCTCGAGCATCTGACTGTTCCACCCAATTGGGTGCCGTCTACAAATGTGATGAGATTTCCATTCTGCAGGTCACTGATGAACTTTCAAACAGGACAGGATCCAGGGTAGACCCCCGCATATGCCACCTTTACGTGGCTTCCTGGTGAAATATGACCCATTCATAAAACCCCTCTGAGCTCAGTCATCCAACCAGCTTTTTGCCCATCTGGATGTCTACTGGACACCCACTCCTCTCCACTCCTCCACAAGTACTGGTCTTTCATCACAGGAGGCAATCAGGTTGCTCAGGAAGGATTTACCTTCAGCAAATGCATGCTGAGTGTTCCCAGGCACCTTCTTCTCCTTCATGTGCCCAGAAATGTGATCTGAGACAAATCTCTCCATAACACACTCCGCACCAACGTGAGGCTGAATGGCCTGTGGCTCCACACGTGGTCCTTGTGGCCTTTTTGGAAGATGGGCACAACATATTCCTTTTTCTGCCCATTGAGACCTCCTCTGATCTCCACAGCTTTTCACAGATGAGAGAGAGCAGCCTTGCTGTCAAAGCAGCCAGCTCTCTCCATGGCCATGCATGCTAGCCATCAAGGCCCATAGACTTGTAGGGGCTGAGTTTTGCAAGTCATCCCTTAAGCGCTACAAGATTGGTTGTCCCCTCAAGAGTCTTGACTCTAGTCACAACAGCCCCATCCAGCAGTGAGCCCCCATTTTCCTTGCTTATTCTTTTACTGTTACTGAAGCAGTAGAAGCTCTTCTTCCCATCCTTGACATCCCCTGCAAGTGTCTATCCCAGGGGAGCTTTGGCATCCCTAACTCCATCCCTACTTCGCTGGACAATATTCCTAAATTCCTCCTTTGCAGCCTCTCCCTTCTTCCCTTTTCCGTATGCTGCGTGATTGCCCTGGAGCTCCCATGTGTGTTCCCTGTTTAGCCCAGCCAGGGTCCAGAGACGTCCACTAATTTTACAAGCTGTTGGTATGGCGCATTCTTGTGCTTGTTGGGTGCTGTCCCTAATTACCTGCTGGCTTTCCTGAGCTCCTCTGCCCTTCAGAGGTACCTTCCTTAGCCCATCTCATGGAAGAGCCTCCCTACACCCAAGCTACCCCTTCCCACATAGGGCATCCCTCATCCCCTCATCTTGCCTTTGGGTCTCTCCTGAAGATCTTGCACCTTGGCATTGAAGGACTCCAGTCATGCAAGTGACCCCACCCCATCTCCGTTATTCCAAGCATGTGGCAGTGCTGGGACAGCTTGGGCATCTCCGTTTGCTCCTGGCTGTGCCCCAGGCTGCATATGTCTGCATATATGTGGAGTTCAGCACCTCAGCTGTGGCATGGACAGAAGATTTGTCACAGGGAAACATGTTCCCAAGGACCGCCTGTAGGCAAAGGCTTTGACTGCAAGGGGTGACATGCTGTCATGGATAGGAGGTGGCCAATGTGATGGTGGAAGGAGGTTCCCACAGACAGAGGAAACCCTGCAGTGTCCAAGGCCAGGGAGAAACAGAGCTAGGCTGTGCAGGAATGGCAGGAGAGGGGTTTGCTTCCTGAGCTGATTCTGCAGCACCTTGGGGGCCTGTGACAGAGGTGAAGCGATCTCCAGGAAGGAGAAGATGCTACTGTAGAAGTCCCTGGGCCTGGGCAGCCTGCGATGCAGCCGCCCTGAGGACATCACTAGCCCAGTGCCTGTTCATATCATGTGGAAGGGTGAGAAGAGGTTCAGGGACAGGAGAGCTAGACGGGTTGGAGGGTTCAGAAACATGAGTGGAGACCTCGAGGTGATGTGCCTCCCATTTATGCAGCATTCTTGAATGCAGGCAGGATGGAATTGGCATAAAGGTAGTGGTAGGATTCCGTTGTCTGGACACAGGTAGGAAACCGAAGATGCCCTGGGGCGCTTGTCCAGGAAGCACTGAAAAGGGGCCATGACTTTTCTGTAGCTGCCATGGTGTATGTGCTAGAAGCATGCAGTTGTGCTGCACACCCCAAGCATCCAACATGGCCCTGCAACCTATTTCTATGTCATGAAATCAAGTGTCTGCACTGAATGACATGAGCTGTTGGTAACACTGGGATCTGGATATGTCTCAGCTTCCTCGTGAGTGGGTGCCTAGCAGTATTGGGCATCTGGGGTCATTTCAGATGGCCAAGGAAATTCTGCAGCTGGCCCCCACCTGATGCTCCAGAAGGATGCAGGTCTCAGAATGGCTCCATCAGAGCAAGCAGACTCTCTTCCAGTGTTGCCAGGTGTTTGTGTGTGGGCAACTGACTCCCACTCTCCATCTCCAGGGATTACAACAGGAGCTTAGACAAGGAGCTCCCATGCAGACATCTCTGCTGGGCACGTTTCTGCTTGGGCAAAGAGAATCCCACCTCCTGTGTGTTTGTGGAGTTCAGGGGAGGGATCTGAATCCCACTCCAGTCCACGGGGCTTCTAAACTGGCAGGAGATGCCCAGATGGACTCATCTGAATGAAAACCTGAACCATGGGAGAATGAACTCCCTTCTTGCCTCCTCTCTAGGAGTCCTGCCTAGGTAAGAGGCAGAAAGAGGGACTTTTCCCCCTCTAGCAGGTGACCATTCTCTGATGAGATAGATTGTAATGCTGGAATCAGTCTTCCTTCAGTGTTCAGAGAGGGACCATCGGTGATTATTTTGGTCTACTTCAGTGAACATTTCCCAGGAGGAGGGAGCCCGAGGGACAGAGAACTTCTGCCTTTAATTGGGCCACTGTTGCTGAAGGCGTCCAGGCTCGTGAGATGGAAGGAGGTCATGGCAACGTGGCAGCAGTGCCCATGTGTCCCGCTGTGTGCAGGAGCAGCTCCTCTGCCAAGAGCAGCAGGGCTGTGGGCACTGCCTGCTGCTGCTGACGGGAGCTGAGAGAAGGCAGAGAGAAGTGAAGGGCAGTGTGGAGTGGGAGGACAGCTGACAGTTCATTGTGGAATACATCTTCCCAGCCCTTTAAACGGTAAGTCTCTGGCTATAGGACAACACTAGTGAGGTTCCTGGAGGGGGTCTTGTGAACCCAGCTCATCCCATGACAAGTTTTTTAAAGATCTCTCTCCTGGCTTCTCCAGTGTAGTGGAGGAGAAGATGCTTTAGAGCAGAGATTCCCTGGCACACAGAAGGCAGCTCAGCAAACCCCTTCCACACCATCTCAACCTACAGCAGCACCAGCATCACCTTTATGGGCTTCCTCAGGATTTATGTGACCTGCTCCTTTGCACCTGCAAGCACAGAGAGGCCCCTGGCAAAGTCCCCAACCTGGAGGATTTCTGCAGGGCAAAACTGAGCCCACAGAGGGTGGGATGGGGACGATGAGCACTGAGAGGGAAAAGGTGTAGGGACAGAGAAAGCTCCCAGCAGAGGCAACTTCAGGCAGCCGAGATGGGCAGGGAATGAGAAGGAACTGCTAACAGAATCATCATGGGGGGATGGATTTTTGCAAGTCATGGTCAGTCCCTCCAACAGAAGCATTTTCCTCTGAGCAAGCCTCCTCTATCTCCTCTCCCACCCAGCAGAGTCTCTGCCCCGACACCATGGAGTCCAGGGCATGAGCTGCCTCCTCTGCAGCCAGACCTCCGGCAGAGGAGAGGGGCATCTCTCCTGCCACGGGTTCATTTTGTGCTGCTGGACAAAGAGCCTGAGAGCACCTGCCTTGCAGTGTCGCCGTCTTCAAGGTGGCATGCCCAGCTAGGTAAGGTGAAGGTTTTTGTGAGTGCCCGTCTGTCTCTCTCCTTGCTTCCCTCAGCAGCAGGATCATGGTGTTGCTCCTGGTTTCCCCTCCTCTCCATGCTGCTCCTCCTCTTCTCTCAGGTTGTCTGGGGTTACTGGGTGTTCAGCTGCACTTCAGACACCTGCCCTGCCAGTAGTGCGACAGGGGGATCTGCAGGGCTGTGAGGTTGCCCCAGCCCTCTTCTCACCTGTGCACCTACAGGAAACGCAGCCTGTGGGGTTGGGCAATGAGCTGGCTCTCCCTGAAGGAGAGCCCGTCTTTAGGACATTCAACAGTTTCCCTGTGGTGTCCTGCCAAGCTTTGAGCTGCCCTCCAGGTGGTCACCGCTGCCTCACAGCATCTCTGTGCTATTGGAGAGACAAATGAAGAAGGTGCAGAGTATGGAGGTGGTGGTGGGAGGCTGTAGGTGGGCAGCTGAAGAGAGTCCTAAGTGTCCTTGGCCAGAAGGGGAGTGTGGAGAGCTCCCTCAGGGGCCTGGAGAAAGGGGGAGGAGTTTGGAGATCTGCCCTTTGAAAGTGCACTCCTCTGCTCTCAGCAGGGGCTGGTTTCTTGTTAGGGAAACATATGAGTATGATCATTCTCCAGGTGAAAGAGGTGCGACTGCGAGACAGAGGGGAATGAGGCTAATACACAGACTAGCTGTCCTCACTCGGTACCTCGGGACAATGAATCCGATCCTCCTAGGACTGAGTAGAAATGCCAAGGATTTCTACCTTTGAGGAACACTGCCCAGGGTGACAGGGACACACCAAAGAAAATAAACTCTAAAATCCTAAAAACTCCTTTCCTCAACCCTCTGTCTTTAGAATTTGGAGTGAAGATGCTGAAAAAAGCCCTTCTGCATGAGCAGTGGGTTTCACCTGAGAGAAACTGTGAATTTCAGAGCTAGGCGCCCCTGTGCCCACATTCCCACTACTGTACAGCAGGATTGATTGCTGTGGAGCCGATCGGCCGAGGTCCCAGCTGCTCACAGCAGCACACTCAGCCACTGCAAAGTGGCGTAGAAGCAAGGCAGAGAGCACAGAGATCGTCTCCGTAAAGAGAGAGGCAAAGTAGGGGGTTGTATGCCAAGTGGGACATTCTGGGAGGCAGTTTGCTTGCAAAGTCTCTCCTAACTTCTCAATGTCTCTTCTTTCTTGGACAGTTGCCCCATACCCAGAGGGAGTAAAATGACCAACAGCAGCTCCCTCAATGGGTTCCTCCTCCTGGCGTTTGCGGATTCACGGGAGCTGCAGGTCTTGCACTTCGCACTCTTCCTGGGCATCTACCTGGCTGCCCTCCTGGCCAATGGCCTCATCATCACAGCCGTAGCCTGCGACCACCGCCTCCACACCCCCATGTACTTCTTCCTCCTCCACCTCGCCCTCCTCGACCTGGCCTCCATCTCCACCACTGTCCCCAAATCCATGGCCAATTCCCTGAGGGACACCAGGGCCATTTCCTACTCAGGATGTGCTGCCCAGGTCTTTCATTTTATCTTTCTCTTGTCGACTGAGTATTTTCTCCTCACAGTCATGGCCTATGACCGCTACGTTGCCCTCTGCAGACCCCTGCACTACGGGACCCTCATGGACAGCAGAGCTTGTGTCACGATGGCAGCAGCTGCCTGGGCCAGTGGTTTTCTCAATGCTCTCCTGCACACTGCCAACACATTTTCCATTCCTCTCTGCCAAGGCAATGTCCTGGACCAGTTCTTCTGTGAGGTTCCCCAACTCCTCAAGCTCTCCTGCTCAGATTCCTACCTCAGGGAAGTTGGGCTTATTGTGGTTGGTCTTTTTTTATTCTTTGGGTGTTTCATTTTCATTGTGCTGTCGTACGTGCAGATCTTCACAGTTGTGCTGAGGATGCCCTCTGAGCAGGGAAGGCACAAAGCCTTCTCCATGTGCCTCCCGCACCTGGCCGTGGTCTCCCTCTTTGTCAGCACTGTCATGTTTGCCTACCTGAAGCCCCCCTCCATGTCCTCCCCAGCTCTGGATCTGGTGGTGGCTGTTGTGTACTCGGTGGTGCCTCCAGCAGTGAACCCCCTCCTCTACAGCATGAGGAACAAGGAGCTCCAGGAGGCCCTGAGGAAACTGATTCAGCTGGTTCTAGTTCAGCAGCACTAAAGCTGCCCATTTCTCTTCACAAGCAATGTCCATTTTGTCTCAGGCAACTCCTGTGCTTTGTTTTGTCTATGATAGTCAAGTTTTTACACAAATGTTTGAATTCCTCCCACCTCTCCAGAGGCACAAACCCTGTCTGTCTGACCCAGAGGCCTTCTGTAAATCTACCGTCATTATATCAGAACTGGTCTCCCATTTAGCATCCCTATAATAAAAGGAGATCTCCTGAATACTGTGCCTGAATTTTGGGCTCTTCTTCCACAGCTGGCCCCAAGAATGTTCTCAGGGAATTGCACTTAAAAGGGCCCTGTTGCCATGCCTGGGTTTTCCATGGGCTAAGGGACAGCAGCTGGTAGAGTGATGTGTGAGGGAGCGAGGGCTGTATTCAGGTGTCACTTGTGGTTGGCCCAGAGCCCCTGGGGAGGATGAGTCACCAAGGGGTATCTGCTGGGACTGTCCCACATATCAATGGGTGGGTGACAGATGCCCATCCCTCTGGAAGGGAATATGGGAGCCAGCAGAAGAGCACAGGGGAACCTCAGGGGCAGTGTGTGCACTGCAGTCTCAGGAGAAGGAGAGGCCTGGGTCTAATGTCACCTCTGAACACATGCTGAGCAGTGTGAGAAGCCCTGTGATTGCTCCAAGCATCCTGCACAGCCACAGACCCTGGGGAGGGGCTGGTCAGGTGCAATGATGCTGGTCCAGCTGGGTCTGTCCTGAACAGCTCGGCCAGTGGGGAGTCACCCCATGGTCCCATAGCCTGCTGGTCCTGCAGGGCAGCACCACCAGCCCTGGGGCTGGTGGGGCAGCTGAGCCCCCTCTCTGCCCCACAGAGCTGCTGTGGCCTTGCGAGGGGCTGGTGCTGTGGAGCGAGTGCCCAGAGCTCTGCAGCCCCCTGCAGCGGGCACTGCTGAGGGGCCAGTGCCAGGCTGGGAGGCCCTGGAGGGAGCAGGAGAGAAGAGCCCAGGTTGGTGCCTGCGTTGCCTGCCCATGCTGGGGAAGCTGCCCCAGGCCCATCGTCCCGCAGCAGCCCCTCGCGTCACCCCTCCCAGCGCTGGCTGCTCCCCCAGCGGTGGGGTGGTGCATGGCCAGCTGTGTCCTCCTGCAGCTCTGCGCATCCCCACGGAGGGGACAAGGCCAGCCTTGCACGGCCTCTCTCCTGCACCAGACCGTGGCAGGTCCTGGAGCACGGCTGTCTGCTGAGCCCCGCGTGGGGCACAGCCTGGGCTGGGCAGGGGCTGGCTGCTCCCATCCCCAAGTCTCTGGGGGATCATTTAATGGTTATTTAATAGTACTCCAGCCCTTGCCATGTGCGAGGGGTCTGGTTCCAGCTCCAGCTGCCCTCTGCCCACCCACCCTGGCGCTGCCAGCCCCACCGCAGCCCGCTCCTCACCGGCTCCAGCGCAGCCCTGCAGGCAGCTGGAGCTGCCTCGGGCCCCGGGGCCGTCTGGCGGCAGCAGCCTTTGACCTGGCCACAGCAGCAGCGGTGCCGGCAGCAGGGCAGGAGCAGGGGACTTGGGGCGAAGACCCCTGCCCTCGGCTGCACGGCTGGGGCACTGGCCGGGCGATGCCTTTGTGGGTGGCCGGGCTCCAGGTTCGGGGTGGACGGCAGCTCGAGGGTGGGAGCGCCAGGATGTGGATGGGCTTCCAGTGCAGCCGGGAGTGTGGGGAAGGCAAGTGGGCAGAGCCAGGCACACACAGCTGCCAAGGCCACGGGTGGAAAGGGCAGTGTGGGGCTGGTGAAGGCCCTCCTTCTCCTCGTCCTCGTGGGAAAGAGAGTCCCCAGGCCATGCTGGACTCCACTTGGGCTGATGGGAAAGGGCAGAGGGCAGGGTGGAAGAGCCATTCGGAGCCTCTTGGGGTGCGTGATGGAGTTTTCCAAGCCCAGGGCTGAGCCAGGCACCTTTGGATCTTCCCCATGATGCTCTCCCAGCTGGACTTGTTCTGCTCTGCCCTAAAATGCTCTCATCCCCAGGTCAGCTGTGCTGGATCAGAGGCTGAGGAGCAAGAATTCATGGCCTCACAGAGGAGTTGTGGTGGGAAAGGACCTCTGGAGGTCTCCAGTCCATCCTCCCACACAAAACAGGGCTGGATGGAGCCCTCCAGTCTTGTCCAGCTGTCACTGGACTGTGCCTGATCGTAGTTACCATCCCCAAACCTGCTCTGCTCCTCCTGTCCAGGCACTGCGGGACAGCACCTCTCATTGGTGGGGCACTGCCCTGCCGGCCTTGCTGGCACCCTCGGCTCCTGGCTGCCCTTCCCACCCACTCTTGCTGCCCCACTCTTGCTGATCCCCACAACATACTCTTTGGAGCAGGAATCCCATCACCAATGGTGCAGAAGCACTTGAGTTGTGGCACAGGAAATCCTCTTCTCCCAAATAGGCAGCATAGTATCAGACCCCCAAGTGGCTGAGCTCCCTTTTTCATCCAGCTCTGACTCTGCATGCAGCGTTCCCTGGCTAGGGGTCCAGATCCAAAGCTCTCCTCTCACCTTCACATTGGCTGTCAGGAAAGAGGTTCTGCTGAGGTGATACGGTCACCTTTTGTACCTGCAAGCTCCTGAGGATCTGCTCAGGTCCCCTCATCCCTTACCAAGGCTTTCTTGGCTGTAGTCAGGGGTTAAGTCCCAGGTAGAGATGGGCAGTCAGGTCAGCAGGATGGGGACAGGGTCAGGTGAGGACCCCAGAGGTGCAGGGCCAGGCACAGGCATGTCCACAGTGTAATGCCAGCACGGCCAAAGGACAAGGGGAGCAGCTCCCCGGCAAGGGGGATGAGGTCTTGCAATGAGGCTGGTCGCTCTTTGTCTCCCCTGCTCTTGTGCCCACGAGATCCCCCTCCCTGGCTGCCTCCAGACCCTCCATGCCCACCCTGCTGCCCAGCACACCACGACAGCCCTGGCCCTGCAGTCCCTCCAGCACCTCCTGCTGCCCCGGGGACAGAGGCACCTGCCCCGAGCTGGTGCCCAGAGGAACCTGTTTCTCGTTCTCACTTTCTGTCTCTGCCTGCTGCCCTGCTTTTCTCCTGGGACATCTCTGCTCCCCAGAGAGCCTTTCCCTAGGCCAGTGTGTCTGTGTTGGCCTAGCTGATCCTACACCCCCACACTGTGCACCCCACAGGGCCCCAGGCTGGCGGTGCTGCTCTGCAGGGTGAGTAGGCTGTGGGGCCGTGGAGCCATCAGGTGACTCCTGACTTGGCCCTGGCAGAGCAGGTCGGGGTGGGAAGCAAACCCCATTGGACAGGGATCGTCACCACTGACTGGTGCCATTACACTGCTGCCATGTGTCTGTGCTCATGGATGGTGCTCAGAGTGACGCCCAGGGCATTGGCCAAGGCAGGAGATGTGTTTGGGTGTTCACTGTGGTGTCCAGCCTGTGGTGTTTCACTGGAGGTGCAGGAATCACTCTCCCGTCCCCCTTCCCTGCACCTTCTGGGGACTGCAGAGCCCTCGTTTCCCCAAGCATATCCGGATCTAGCACTTTGCCTTATGGTTATTCCACCATGGTCCCTCCCTCACTTTGTGAGGCTCCACTCACTGCCCACCCCATGCAAACACCATGTTACAAGAGCACTGAGGCCATACGTGCACATGAGAGCAGAGCAGGACAGGGTGGAAATGAGGGGAGCAACCCTGACAAGAGCAATTCCTGCTGCTGTTGGTGGACATGTCAGCAGGAAATCTGCAGTCTCCACTCGAAGTAGCAGTGAGGAAATGTGTGCTGTGGTAGTGGGGAGATGGTCCTGCGCAGCAGAGGGTCTGTCCAGACCCTCCTCTCCTCCATTCCTGCTCCACTGTGAGTGTTGGAGCTCTGTAGAAGGAAGGGACCAGCCCACAGTGACAGCCAGCTGCCACCCTTGCAGGGGAGAGGTAGAAGATCACACCTGGAAGAAGAGCGCAGCTGGGGAGCTGAGCTCTCCTAATGCACACAGGACCCAAGGTCTCACCCTGCCTGTACTTGTCTGAGCCTGACTCTGTGCCCCTGAGCTCCCTTGGCATCACAAAAGAGACCTCACAAAGGGAAACTCCCCTCATTGCACTGGGGGCATCCGAGGGAGCTGAGACTAGCGGGCTCTGAGGTTCCCCCATCTCTGGGGGATGAAGGAGGAAGCCTGGCTTCCCGCTTCATCATGGCCTCTGGGTTATATTCACATGAGAGATTTCTGAGGAGAAGTGGCATGAACCAAAACTTTTTATTCTTTTTGGAACAATGGATCAGAGAAAGTAAGGGAAAAAAAGAAAAAAAAATCAATGACATGTAGCCTTGATGCCAGATGCCCTGGGAATGAGGAGGAGATGCACATGGGACAGTTACTGGTGCTGACCGTGTACCCATTGAAAGAGTTTCCTCAGTGCATCCCTGAGCTCCTTGTTCCTCATGCTGTAGAAGAGGGGGTTCACTGCTGGAGGCACCACCGAGTACACAACAGCCACCACCAGATCCAGAGCTGGGGAGGACACGGAGGGGGGCTTCAGGTGGGCAACCATGACAGTGCTGACAAAGAGGGAGACCACGGCCAGGTGCGGGAGGCACATGGAGAAGGCTTTGTGCCTTCCCTGCTCAGAGGGCATCCTCAGCACAGCTCTGAAGATCTGCACGTAGGACAGCACAATGAAAACGAAACACCCAAAAAACAAAAAAAAGACTGACCACAAGAAGCCCCACTTCCCGGAGGTAGGATTGTGAGCAGGAGAGCTTGAGGATCTGGGGAATCTCACAGAAGAACTGGTCCAGGACATTGCCTTGGCAGAGAGGAATGGAAAATGTGTTAGCAGTGTGCAGGAGAGCATTGAGAAAACCACTGGCCCAGGCAGCTGCTGCCATCCTGACACAAGCTCTGCTGCCCAGGAGGGTCCCGTAGTGCAGGGGTCTGCAGATGGCAATGTAGCGGTCATAGGCCATGACAATGAGAAGAGAATACTCGGCTGAAAATAAGAAGACAAAGGAAAAGAGGTGGGCAGCACATCCTGCATAGGAAATGGTCCTGGTGTCCCTCAGGGAATTAGCCATGGATTTGGGGACAGTGGTGGAGATGGAGGCCAGGTCGAGGAGGGCGAGGTGGAGGAGGAAGAAGTACATGGGGGTGTGGAGGCGGTGGTCGCAGGCTACAGCTGTGATGATGAGGCCGTTGGCCAGGAGAGCAGCCAGGTAGATGCCCAGGAAGAGCGAGAAGTGCAAGAGCTGCAGCTCCCATGTGTCTGCAAAGGCCAGGAGGAGGAACTCTTTGGGAGAGCTGCTGTTGGACATTTTACTCCCTCTGGGAATGGGGACCTGTCCAAGAAGGAAAAGACAGTGACAATTTAGAGCAGTCTTCTGTGAGCCAAACCTTTTGCCCTTCTCTTGGAGCCACCCACATGCCCTTTGTCCTTTTCCTTCATCCAGTTCCTTGTCTTGAGCGCTAATTTGCACTGCCTGAGTTTGCCTTGCAGAGCAGTGGCCGCTGCTGATGATCTCCAGTGGGGTCACTTCTGCTCGGCCACGGGGTGTCAATGGAGGGAAGTGCCAAACTTTCCCAGGTATAGGGTGGAGGACCTTGGGTGTCATGAGTGACGTTCAGGAGACTTGGTCTAGTGACCCAGGGGGAAATTTCTCTATTTACCATAAGGAGAGATGAATATAGCACTGCACTTGACCAGTAAAGCCCTACAATGGAAGAAGGCTCAGGGGAGACGGGCCAGGGAGTGGATCAACTGGTGTAAATGGTTCTGCCTGAGTTCATCAAAGGCGTGTGAATGTCTCCCTGAGTCAGCCAGATCTGTACGGGGGAAGTGTGTGTGTGGCTCAGCCCAACACAGAGTTCAACACCTGACCAACTAACAGAAGAATTGCCAAGGGACCAACAGACTTGAGCTGGTTTCAATCCACATACTCCTTCCCAGTGACTGGGGACACCCAGGGTCGTGACGGTGAGCATATTATAGAGACTGGTAACAGGGATCACATTTTTATTGTGATTAAACTGCATATTGCAATTGCTGCATTTTGCTAAGCGTAACTTACACTTGTACTGTGATTTCAGTACACTGCTGCATCACTCTGCTGAATCAAAAACCCCGTGTAACATCAAATATCATCAAAGAATAAATTTTGATATTAAACATTACACTCCCCAGGTGTGGAACATCAAAAAGACCCTGGTCAGACACTATTGGACTCTGTCAAGCATGCGTGCCAGCTGTCTTGGGAAGGGAAGATCCTTGGGAGGGATTCATCTCCCCCAGCCTTGCCCTCTTGGACAGAGGTGTCTGTGTCCGGATCAGTCACACCAGCTCCCACTCCAGCAAGGCAGAGGAACAGTCAAGTGAAGGCAGGGGCTGACCCGACCCTTTCTAGACATCTTCGTCCCAATGAGATCCTGAGACCCTGTCCTCACGCCCATTTACCATGTGTGCTCTTTCTCCAGGCACTGTGGTGGGAGGGGGAGGTGACTAGCTCTGAGGTGCACATGCTGCAGCAGGTTACATCCACCCCTTATGTGGAAGGGCAGGTCAACGTTTAGACACCTGTTTTCTCTGGAAAATAACCTTCAGCAGAGGAGTCTGATTATTTATTTAGCTTTTAGGTGCCTCCCTCTCACCGTGGCGGCATTCTTTGACAGAGCAGAAATCTTTGGCCTTTCAGTTGCTCTCAGCATGAGCACTTGGGCATCCCAAGGGGAAAAAAGGGCTCATTGACTTTGTACAGAGTCACGGGATCTGGTCTGCCAAGGAGTCTTGCCCCTCACTGCCCTGCACTCGCAACTCTCTCCGCTGAAGGACACTCACCCTCACAAGTGCCTCTCAGAGAGAAACTGGACGGAGCGGAGAGTGGAGGACTTCAGGAGGTAAGGGAAGATTTCCAAAGTCTTCTCTCTCAGCCCACATATGGAGATGGTGATGAAGAGCGGGACAAGGGCAGCTTATTTCCCAGCCCCACAGGGTGCATTTTCTGCAGCCTCACAGCTCCGAAGGGAGCTGGGGATGACTCACTCCCATTCACACCCCTCTGTTGCACAACTTGCAGTGTCAGTATCTGAACTGCGGCTGAAACTCCCCCCAACCCCCGGGAGCCTGAGAGAGGAACAGGAGCAGCACGGGCAGGAGGGGAAACAAGGGGCAGCACCATGATCCTGCTGCCAAGGGAGGCAAGGAGAGAGACGGACGGGCACTCACAAAAGCCTTCACCTTGCCCACCTGGCCATGCTGCCTCACAGACAGCGACATTGCAGGGCAGGTGCTCCCAGCCCCTTTGTCGGGGAGCACAAAATGACCCCGTGGCAGGAGAGATGCCCCTCTCCTCTGCTGGAGGTCTGGCTGCAGAGGAGGCAGCTCATGGCCTGTTCCCCTTGGCTGTCAGGGCAGAGGCTCTGCTGGGTGGGAGAGGAGACATGGGTGGCTTGCTCAGGGGAGGTGTTTGTATTGTAGGGCCTGACCATGACTTGCACAAATCCATCCTCCCATGATGAATCTTCTAGCAGTTCCTTCTCATTCCCTGCCCATCGCTGCTTCCTGCAGCTATCCCTGCTGGCAGCTTTCTCTGTCCCTACACCTTTTCCCTCTCAGTCCTCATAGTCTCCATCCCACCCTCTGTGGGCTCAGTTCTGCCCTATAGAAATCCTCCAGGATGGGGACTTTGCCAGGGGCCTCTCTGTGCTTGCAGGTCCTCAGGAGCAGGTCACATAAAGCCTGAGGAAGCCCATAAAGGTGATGC
Organism: Struthio camelus; assembly: GCF_040807025.1. Lineage (NCBI taxonomy): Eukaryota > Metazoa > Chordata > Aves > Struthioniformes > Struthionidae > Struthio > Struthio camelus. Next base: position 1,078,452 of record NC_090970.1, read on the forward strand.
TGGTGCTGTGGTAGGTTGAGGGGTGGGGTTGAAGGGGTTTGCTGAGCTGCCTTCTGTGTGCCAGGGAATCTGCTCTAAAGCATCTCCTCCTCCCATGCACTGGAGAAGCCGGGAGAGTGATCTTTAAAAAACTTGTCATGAGGTGAGCTGGGTTCACAAGACCCCCTCCAGGAACCGCAGTAGTGTTGTCCTTCAGTCAGAGAATTACCATATTCAGGGCTGGGAAGATGTCTCCCACAGTGAACTGTCAGCTGTCCTCCCACTCCACACTGCCCTTCACTTCTCTCTGCCTTCTCTCAGCTCCTCTCAGCAGCAGCAGGCAGTGCCCACAGCCCTGCTGCTCTTGGCAGAGGAGCTGCTCCTGCACACAGCTGGACACATGGGCACTGCTGCCACGGTGCCATGACCTCCTTCCATCTCAGGAGCCTGGACGCCTTCAGCAACAGTGGCCCAATTAAAGGCAGAAGTTCTCTGTCCCTCAGGCTCCCTCCTCCTGGGAAATGTTCACTGAAGTAGACTAACATAATCACCAGTGGTCCCTCTCTGAACACTGAAGGAAGACTGATTCCAGCATTATAACATATCTCACCAGAGGAAGGTCACCTGCTAGAGCAAAGGCCCCAACTCCCTCTCCTCAGGTCACCTGCTAGAGGAGGTCACCTGCAGTTTAGAAGCCCCGTGGACTGGAGTGGGATTCAGATCCTTCACCTGAACTCCACAAACACACAGGAGGTGAGATTCCCCTTGCCCAACCTGATGTGTGCCCAGCAGAGATGTCTGCATGGGAGCTCCTTGTCTAAGCTCCTGTTGTAATCCCTGCAGATGGAGAGTGGGAGTCAGTTGCTCACACACAAACACCTGGCAACACTGGAAGAGACAGAGGTGGTCCAAAGCATGTGCCAGTGTCTGCTTGCTCTGACGGAGCCACTCTGAGACCCGCATCCATCAGGTGGGGGCCACCTGGGGAATGTCCTTGGCCATCTGAAATGACCCCAGGTGCCTAATACTGCTAGGCACCCACTCACGAGGAAGCTGAGACATATCCAGATCCCAGTGTTACCAACAGCTCATGTCATTCAGTGCAGACACTTGATTTCATGACCTAGGAATAGGCTGGAAGGACCATGTCAGATGCCTGGGGTGTGCAGCACAACTGCATGCTTCTAGCACATACACCATGGCACATACAGGGAAACCATGGCCCCTTTTTTCAGTGCTTGCTGGTCAAGTGCTCCAGGACATCTCATGTTTTCTACCTATGTCCAGACAACTGAATCCCACCACGGCCCTTAGGCCAAATCCATCCTGCCTGCATTCAAGCGTGCTGCATAAATGGGAGGCACATCACATCGAGGTCTCCACTCATGTTTTTGCACCCTCCAACCCTTCTGGCTCTCCTGAACCTGAACCTCTTCTCACCCTTCCACATGATATGAACAGGCACTGGGCTAGTGATGTCCTCAGGGTGGCTGGATCACAGGCTGCCCAGGCCCTGGGACTTCTTCAGTGGCACCTTGTCCTTCCTGGAGATCGCTTCACCTCTGTCACAGGCCCCAAGGTGCGGCAGAGCCAGATCAGGCAGCTAATCCCTCTCCTGCCATTCCTGCACAGCTCAGCTCTGTTTCTCCCTGGCCTTGGACACTGCAGGATTTGCTCTGTCTGTGGGAACCTCCTTCCACCATCACATTGGCCACCTCCTATCCATGCCAGCATCTTACCCCTTGCAGTCAAAGCCTTTGCATACAGAAGGTCCTTGGGAACATGTTTCCCTGTGACAAATCTTCTGTCCATGCCACAGCTGAGGTGCTGAACTCCACATATATGCAGACATATGCAGCCTGGGGCACAGTCAGGAGCAAACGGAGATGCCCCAGCTGTCACAGCACTGCCACATGCTTGGACTAACTGAGATGGGGTGGGGTCTACCCTCGGCTGATCTTCCATGTGGGTGCTAATGACATGAAAGGCAAATTGGAAACCATCAAACAGGACTTCAGAGCTCTGGGAATGGTGGTCAAGGGTCTGGGAGCCCAGGTTGTTTTCTCCTCAATCTTGCCTGTGAGGGGAAAGGATGGGAGGAGGAGTAGACGAGTTGTCCAAGTTAACAGCTGGCTGCGCCGCTGGTGTTGGCAACCGGGCTTTGGTTTCTATGACCATGGGACCCCGTTTGAAGATCAACAGCTGATGGGGAGTGATGGGATCCACCTTACCAAGCGGGGCATGCACATCTTTGCCAACAGATTGGCCAGCCTGGTACGGAGGGCTTTAAACTAGGCAAGATGGGGGAAGGGGAGTGGTATAGTGGCAGGAGAGTCAGTAAAACACCGCTCAAGTCAGGATGCCTCCAGCGGGTGCATACAGCCAGGGGAGACAGCATGCAACATGGCTATGGAGGCTTCTCTTGCACCTCTTCTGGGAAGCCTGCATGCTTGACTGGCTCTCTGAAATGCCTGTATACCAATGCACGCAGCATGGGGAATAAGCAGGAAGAGTTAGAGATCTGTGTGCGGTTGCAGAGCCATGATCTCATTGCAGTGACAGAGACATGGTGGGATAGTTCACATGACTGGGATGCTGTCATGGATGGCTATGTGCTTTTTAGGCAAGACAGGCCAGGAAGGCGAGGTGGTGGAGTTGCTCTTTATGTGAGGGAGCAACTAGAATGTCTGGAGCTCTGCCTCGGGGTGGATGAAGAGCAAGTGGAGAGTCTATGGGTAAGGATTAAAGGGCAGGGTAACATGGGTGACACTGTTGTGGGGGTCTACTACAGGCCACCTGACCAGGAGGAAGTCATCGATGAGGCCTTCTACAGACAGCTGGCAGTAGCCTCACAATCACAGGCCCTGGTTCTCATGGGAGACTTCAACCACCCTGACATCTGTTGGCAAGACAGCACAGCTAGGCACAAACAGTCAAGGAGGTTCCTGCAGAGGATTGATGATAATTTCTTGACTCAGGTGGTGGAGATGCCAACGAGGAGAGGTGCAATGCTAGACCTTGTACTAATGAACAGAGAGGGTCTAGTTGGAGATGTGAAGGTTGGGGGCAGCCTTGGCTGCAGTGACCATGAGATGGTGGAGTTGAGGATCCTCCGAGGAGGGAGCAGGGCAATGAGTAGGATTGCAACGCTGGACTTGAGGAGAGGTGACTTTGGCCTCTTGAGGGACCTACTTAGGGGAATCTCCTGGGGTAGGGCCCTAGAAGGAAGAGGGGTCCAAGAAAGCTGGTTAATATTCAAGCATCACTTCCTCCAGGCTCAAGAGCAGTGCATCCCTCTGAGGAAGAAATCGAGCCAAGTGGGCAGGAGACCTGCATGGATGAGCAAGGAACTCCTGGCCAAACTCCAACAGAAGAAGGAAGTGTACAGAATGTGGAAAAGGGGACAGGCCACTTGTGAGGAACACAGGGACGTTGTCAGAGTGTGCAGGGATGTGACAAGAAAGGCTAAGGCCCAGTTGGCAAGAGATGCCAAGGACAACAAGAAGGCCTTCTTCAAATACGTCAATAGCAAAAGGAAGACGAGGGAAAATGTGGGCCCGCTGCTGAATGGGGCAGGTGCCCTGGTGACAAAGGATACAGAGAAGGCAGAGTTATTGAATGCTGCCTTTGCTTCAGTCTTCACTGCTAAGGCCAGTCCTCAGGAATTCCAGACCTTGGAGACAAGAGAGGAAGGCTGGAGAAAGGAAGACTCCCTTGGTGGAGGAGGATCAGGTTAGAGATCTTTTGTCCAAACTTGACATCCATAAATCCAAGGGCCCCGAAGGGATGCACCCACGAGTGCTGAGGGAGCTGGCAGATGCCATTGCTAGGCCACTCTCCATCATCTTGGAAAGGTCCTGGAGATCAGGAGAGGTGCCTGAGGACTGGAAGAAAGCCAATGTCACGCCAGTCTTCAAAAAGGGCAAGAAGGAGGAGCCAAGAAACTACAGGCCTGTCAGCCTCACCTCCATCCCTGGAAAGGTGATGGAACAGCTCCTCCTGAAGGTCCTCACTAAGCATCTGGAGGACAAGAAGGTGATCAGGAGTAGTCAGCATGGATTCCCCAAAGGGAAATCATGCTTGACCAACCTGATAGCCTTCTATGACGGAGTGACTGGCTGGGTAGATGAGGGCAGAGCAGTGGATGTTGTCTTTCTGGACTTGAGCAAGGCTTTTGACACTGTCTCCCATCCCCTCCTCCTAGGTAAGCTCAGGAAGTGTGGGCTAGATGAGTGGACGGTGAGGTGGCTTGAGAACTGGCTGGATGGCCGAGCTCCGAGGGTTGTGGTCAGTGGTGTGGAGTCAGGTTGGAGGTGTGTAGCTAGTGGTGTCCCCCAGGGGTCAGTCCTGGGTCCAGTCTTGTTCAATATATTCATCAATGACCTGGAGGAAGGGACAGAGTGCACCCTCAGCAAGTTTGCTGATGAGACTAAACTGGGAGGAGAGGCTAACACACCAGAAGACTGTGCTGCCATTCAGAGGGACCTGGACAGGCTGGAGAGTTGGGCAGAGAGGAACCTCCTGAAGTTCCACAAAGGCAAGTGCAGGGTCCTGCACCTAGGCAGGAATAATCCCATGCAGCAGTACAGGCTGGGGGTTGCCCTGCTGGAAAGTAGCTCTGCTGAGAAGGACCTGGGAGTCCTGGAGGACAAGTTAAGCATGAGCCAGCAATGTGCCCTTGTGGCCAATGGTCTCCTGGAGTGCATAAGCAAAGGTGTTGCCAGCAGGTGGAGGGAGGTGATCCTGCCCCTCTCCTCAGCCCTGGTGAGGCCTCACCTGGAGTACTGTGTCCACTTCTGGGCTCCCCAGTACAAGAGAGACATGGCACTCCTGGGGAGAGTCCAGCGGAGGGCTACCAAGATGATGAGGGGACTGGAGCACCTCTCCTATGAAGAAAGGCTGCAAGAGCTGGGCCGGTTCAGCCTGGAGAAGAGAAGATTGAGAGGCGATCTCATCAACGTGTACAAGTATCTGAAGCGGGGGATGTCAAGAGGATGAGGCTAGTCTCTTCTCCGTGGTGCCCAGCAACAGGACAAGAGGCAATGGCACAAACTGAACCAGAGAGGAAGTTCCACCTAAACCTGAGGAAAAACTTCTTGACTGTGAGGGTGACAGAGCATTGGAACAGGTTGCCCAGAGAGGTAGTGGAGTCTCCTTCGCTGGAGATATTCAAAACCTGTCTGGATGTGATCCTGGGCAACCTGCTCTAGGTGACCCTGCTTGAGCAGGGAGGTTGGACTAGATGATCTCCAGAGGTCCCTTCCAACCTAAACGATTCTGTGATTCTGTGATTATGTGATTTGAAGGGTAGTGCTTTGGTGCAACAGGTCACCCAGAGGCCTCTGAGGTCACCCCATGCCTTTGTGTTTCAAAGAACATGAGCAAGGATAGAGAGACCTCAGTAAATATGGAGAGATTGTGGGTTGAGAGCAAGGGGAGGAAGCATGTTGGGTGTCTACAGGCTGCAGGGATGCAGGCACAGGCATGGGACAGTGTAGGACAGCCTGTGGTGGAGACGGCTGAGGGCACTGCCATGGCTGAAAGCCTCCAACAGAACCGAGGTCTCTGGCCTCTTGGCTATGGTTGGTGTCTCTGCTCCTAAGGCCTCTGAGAAGAAGTTTCCTTAAACCACTGGGACCTTAAACCACTGGGACCTCCTTGTCCACGGGGAACCAAGAGATGCCATATTGTTGTCCTGCAGTTGGAGCTGCACATGCCCACCTTCACACTGACCCCCAGAAAGAGCCCCGAACAACGCGTGAGGGAAATCACCACCCTTCATAAGGGCTGGGTGTCAGGGCCTGGTTGCTCTGCTTCATTACACACACCAAGGCTGACTTGGCATCACAGCCACCTGCACATTGTCTTGGCCTACCTGCAATCAGAGCCTCCAGCTTTCTGCTCTAATCAGCCCCCTGCGGAGGCTTTGTCAGTAATGGCCCTCAGTGGGACTCCTTAACACTCCAAGAAACTTGGGATTTACTTCTCACTTCAACTTCTGGAGAGGTTTGTGCAGCCTCCTCTCAGCATCCATGGTTCATGGGTTCAGCACCAAATACACCTGAGGGGTCATTAAAATGCAAAAAGCCCTAACAACCCATGCCTCTTTCCATCATTTTCTTCAGCTCTTCTGTGGCTAATTAGCAAGTGTTCAGGAGGGTATTGAAAAGAGAAGGATTTCAAGGAGCACCTGAGAGATGTCTGCTTTTCAAGATTTTTTTTATTCTTCAGGTTTCAGAAGAAGTGATGCCCACCTTCTCCAATTCACACTGACCCACAGGGTCCCCTGATGAAGCCTGCACATCTAGGAAAAGCAGTATTTTGGATAGGAGACGTGTATGGACAACCTTCCTCCCCACCTCCCCAGCCCTGACATTTCTCTCCTCAGCCCCTGGGGACTTCCCTCACTCGGCTTAACATCTAGCCTTTTCCCACTCAAGCCTGTAGCTGAATGTTACAGCTCCTGGGCACCAATTCCCACCTGCTTTCCTTAGAAAATCAGCTGCAAACAGACACACAAGCATGTGTCTCAATTCTGATCCAACACAAAGAAACATGATGCAGTGTCCTAAGAAATAACATACAATCCTCAAGTGCATGTCAAGGGCAAGTTGCCTCCAGGGAGGTCCACAGTCTGCAAGGAATAGCCTTCCTTGACATGTTCTTGACAAATAGATGGGGGAGGCTAGTTAGAAACACAGTGAAGGAGTTGGTTGAAGAGACAATGAGAGTGCTGAAAGACGAAGGCAAGCTTCAGATTCCCTGAAGCTCAGAGCAGCGACTAGGGAGTTGAGAGGTGCCTGAATGATACAGAGAAAGGGGAGGAGGAAAACTGGGAAACTATGGGAAGGGCATAAGCCCAGATCGTCTGATGCAAAGTTGACCTCAGAAGTGATCAATGTAGGCAGGACATGTGGAAATATGTGGGAGATGACTGAGATGACATCCACAGCCTAATACACCGAGCAGTGGAAACATAAGGTCGAGGGCAGATCAGTATTTCTTCTCCTGAGATTAATATCCTTCCTGAAGATTTCCACTATTTCATCATACGAAATCATTGACATTAAAATTATTCAATCATTTCAGCTGATGAAAGCGTGTTCATATTTTTGAAACGTCAAAACCAAGTCTTCCCCTTTCCAGGCAGAGCTCAGGTGTCAAACCAGAAGCAGCCAGTGGTGCTTGGAGAGGCCCCAGTGACTCTGAGATACCTTCACGGACCTGGCAGCTCTCCCAGGGGACCTGTGGGAAACCGAAGCCCCTCAGAGCTGCAGAGGGAGGCTGGGCAGAGGGGACTAGGGCACCTGCAATGGCACCAGGTGTCCGTGACCCTGTGACAGCATCCTACCCCAGTTCTGAAAATCTTTCCTTAAATAATAATAATAAAAAAAAATTATAAGACCACTAAATCATACTAACAGATCACTAAATTAAAAAGAAATTAAGAAAGACAATAAGAACACACACACAGACAAAATTTGAAGCTGGAAAGTATAACAAAACACTTCTTTGCTTTAAATCTTGTTCTTATTTCTTTCTTGTTTCATTTTTCATGTAATTTTCCTAACAGTTCTCTTATAATCAGGCCCACACCATTAAAAAAGAACTTTGTGTCTCACACAGAGCCCAGTCCTCAGAAAACCACCCCCTGACACCGGCTGTCCCTGCCACCCCTCACTCTTTGCACAGAGCGAGTCACCCTCTGACATGCCGAGCTCTCTTGCCTGATAGAGGAAAGCAGGCTGACCAGCTTCAAGAAAACGCTGTATTCTTGGATGGCCACATCTGCACAAATCTCCACATACCTGTGTCACAGTGACGTCCTACAGGTGTCCCAATGAGTCTAGCCACACTCCCTTCTCCTTCCCTGCACTGTCAGTGAAGTGCGACCCCATCTGAGGTGACAACAGGGCTGAGACTGATCTCACCCCATGCCTGACCCCTCCAGGGCAGATGTCTCTGCCTAACCCAGGTGTCTGCCCTTCCCTTTCTAGTCATGGGAACTCAGTGACCCCAGGGCATCTCAGGCAGCAGCAGCCTCCATATGTGGGCAAAGGAGTAAAGGCCTGAATCAAAATGTGTAGCTGTAACTTCAAACCTATCCAAAAAATTACTCTGTGCCCAAACTGGCACATAGCCGTTTCCAGAAGGTCAAGTATGTTTTACCAGTTCTAATGAATCTTGTCTTTCTTTCTTTCTTATTAGCAACACCAAGTGCATGCAGTGCAGTATTTCCTCCTTCTAGTGGAGTATAGATATTTGTGACCAGTTATTCAGCCCAATACCTTTTCTACCAACCCTCTGAATGCAGAAACTATGTTCTGAGGAACTACTTTATTTAGAGGGACCTATTTCCTCTGCCTTCTTCTGCCTCCCTGTCCTTTCTGCTTCCTCTCACTGTTCTGTCTTTCCAGAGCTCTTCAGGGAATGAATCACAGCACTTAGGGTGGACGAGACCTCTGGACGTCATCTAGTCCCGCTCCCCACTCACTCCAAGGGAACTAGATGAGCTTGCTCAGAGGCTTGCCCCAGTTGCACCTAGTCCACAAACACACGGAGAGTGCGCTCCATCCTAATGTCCAGGATGTTAACAAAGACATTAAACAGTGCTGCCTAAAATGTAGATCCCTGAGGGATGCTGCATGTAACCAGCCACCAGTTGGACCTTGTGCCACTGATCACAGCATTTTGGCCCAATGGTCCAGCCCATTTTCCACCTGCCTTAGGGTCCATTTGTGCAGTGCTTTGGACTGGCTCGTCACCATCTCTAGGGCAAAGCCCTGTGCACTCCAGCCACCCTCTTGCACATAGCACATCTCCACCTCCTCACTGTCCCAGCCTGCCTTCCCCAGGAGCCCACTTTCATCTTGCCATGTGAGCTGCCCACCACATGTGTGAAATCCCATGGGGACAGGGGAGAGGGAGGTGCCAGTAAAGGGGCGATGGCTGGGAGAGAGGAGGAGAAGCGGAAGGGGGAAGGCAGAGGTCAGAAGAGGGGAGCGGAAGAGGAAGGCAGAGGTGACACAGCTGTGGTGTTGATAGTGAGGTCGCTTCCTTTACAGGATGGGGAGAGGCAGGCAAAGGGGACACGGCTGCAGTGTTGATTGTGAGGTCCCACCCATGTGCCTTCTCCTTGCCCATCACTGGCAGAGACAGGAGTGACCTGACTTTCACCTTTACGGCCATGTGCCTCCTACCATCCAAGGAGCTTCTGAGAAACAATGGCTCTCACCACAATGTCTCCACCTCCTAAGACAATGGCTCTCATCACAATGTCCCCACCTGTTAAGACTTTTGGCCTACCAGCTGATCCTTTACCAGTAACCTCACAGTCCTCTTCCAAGACCACCTGCCTGCAGTGAGCCTCTCAGCTTCTCAGAAGGACTGGACTTACCATGTGCCTGCTGCTAGCCAAACAGGTACTCAGGCAGGAACGTCATCACAATCAGCATCCAAACCATCGGCCTGCAAGTGGCCTATCAGGTACTAAGGCAGAAGGAATCGCACAAGCACCTCCTCTGCTCGAGAAGCAGTGCTTGCCCTATCACCTGCAGAGACAGAAGTGACCTCACAACCAACATCCAAGCCATGTGCCTGCTGCTGGCCTATCAGGTACTGAGACACAAGTCACCTCACAAACAGTTTCCCACCCGCAAGCTTCTTCCTGACCCATCACCTACAGACACAGAAGGGACCACACAGTCACCTGCATGGTCCTGTGCCTCCTAAGGCCCTGCAAGTTTCTGATTGTGCTGCCATTTGGAGGGATTGTGACAGGCTGGAGACATGGGCAGAGAGGAACGGTCAGGAAGTTTCACAAAAGGAAATGCAATGTCTTGCACCAGGACATGCTGACTGCCGACCAGCTGGAAAGCAGCTTGGCCGAGAAGGGCCTGGGGGGGTCCAGGGAGGCAGCATGCAGCAGCATAAGCCAGCAACACGTCCTCAGGGTGAAGGCAGTCCATGGCTTCCTGGGCTGCCTTGGGGAGAGCGCTGGCAGCAGGGCGAGGGCTCTGGGCCTGCAGGCTCTGTGTCAGCAGGAGATGGGCCTGCTAGCTAGTCTGCTACTCATCAGATACTGGCCCATCAGATGGGGAGGCAGAAAGAATCTCACAATCACCTTCCAAACTCTGTGCCAGCTGCTGGCCTTTCCCCTTCCGGATGGACAAGATGATCCAGCTATGTGGGTCTCTTCTCTCTCTCTCTCTCTAGCAGAAAGGAGACACACTGGGATTGAGTCAGCTTTCCAGCTGGAGATCCTGGCAAGAGCTCCCGAAACTGCAGGCCTCAGTGACCAGCTCAGTGACACTCTGCCAAATGTGCTCACTTGGACACCTGAAGGGTCAGCTCCCAAATGACCCCCTTAGGGCAGAGAGGAGCATGTGGAAAGGGGAGGAACCTAATTCTGAGGCGGTTATTTGCATCAAACAACTCCAGCTTGCCACGCTGATTCTCAGCTCGGACCCAGGAAGTGTTTCCTGCTGACTTGCAGGAAAATACCTGAGCATCAGCTGATGTTTCTCCCACTCCAAAAGCAATGGGCTCATTTCCTTAGTCTTCAGCACAGAAAGTGAGCTCTGGGCAGCTGAGATTACTACTCCCTGCGGCAGGCACCTCTGGGAGAAGTGGTTTTAAAGGCCAATCACTTTCTGAAGAAATACTTGGTCTCTGGAAGTTTCCCTTATTTGGCCCACTTCAAAAGCTAAGGACTGTGGCACTGCCCCTGGAAAGAGCACCTCTGAGCGCTCCACTGTGGAGAGACCATTTCCTTGTGAACTGTGTGGGTGAAGAAAGTCCCACATGATCTGAACTGCTCTCTGTGGCCTCCTGCTGGATGTCCGTCCCAGGATGTCTGATTTGAGCCCAGGGCAGGGTGCAAGGTGCAGCAGAGAGCCCCAAAGCAGTGAGGCCTTTGGCAAGATGAAATGAAGACCATCTCCCCTCACCTGCCATATTTCACTGGGTTGGAGGGAGGTTAATTGGATAGTTAATTAAGGGCTGATTGGGGGATACTACTGCACTATAAGCAAAGAGTTTCTGGGGTCCTGCCACATGAGAAGAAAACAGTGTCTGCACCAACGATGTACCCCACTTAGGTAGTACCCCCACGTAGCCTTTGCTACTAGGGGAGAGAGGCAACTGCTTACGCCTCTAGGGTAAAATAAAACTTGTTGGGCAGATCTCAGAGGTGTTAAATTCAAGAATCTCCAGCAAGGAACCCTTTCTGAAAGATGACCTCTTCCACTCCAAATACTCTCAGCTGCATGTTTAGACTGTGAGATATATATGTGTGGGATATCTGGCTGCAGAGCCTGGCAAGAGCGGAGGAAATTCCAGGCGTGAAGCTGAGCGGGCAGAAGGCAGCCAGCTGCCAGCGTGCCTGGCTCATGGGGCCACCAGGGCAGCCGGGGCCCCAGCAGCCAAGGCACCTGCTCACCTCGCAGCGCTCCCCACCTCCCCAGCCTCACGGCACTGCCCACGCACAGCACTGCTCTCTCCACACGTCTCCTCCCGCACCTAGAACCAACACCCTGGGGCCACCAAGCCCACAGGGTGGGCCAATACAACCAAGCCAGCACATCCCCTACACCTCAAGGACAACAAGCACTCTCTGGTTTGGGGCCCTGACAGTTTGGGACGTGGGGAAGGACTGAGGTGAGGGCATCTCAGCTGGGGACACCAGCAGAGGCAGCACTCAGCAGCTCTTCCCCCTGGCCCGCCAGCAGGGCTAATGACAACGGCAAGGGGAGGACGGGCCCTTCCCCAGCCTCCAAGGCTCTTAGGAAAGCACAACAGCTGCCACGCTCAGAGCTGCTCTGCCAACACCCTTCAGGCTGCTTCCAGGGCCATACGTCTCAGGGCCCAGCAAGAGGCACGGAGCAGCACCAACAGCCAGGCCACGGCGTGCCGCGTGGGCACAGCCTCTCTCGGAGCCCTCCGAAAGGCAGTTTTTCCAAGCAGAAGCGACCAAGGGGAAGGGCCCCAAAACACACCAAGACCCACTCTCCAACCCTTCCGCTTGCTTCTAGTCCTCCAGAGCCTTTCAGCAGGCACTTCCTCTGAACATCCCGGCTCACCCCGGAGCCTGCTCCCTTCCCACCTCCACAAAGCAGAGGGCAAGTGCTCTCCCAGGAGGCGCAGCAGGCCAGCTCTTGCCTCTCTCTTGTGCTTCACGTGCCCTCAAGGCCCTCACCCCACAGGCCTCCCTACTGAGGGGCCCTTTGGGGCTTCAAGGCAGGAGGACAAAACTCTTTGGCACCACTCCCCCTCTCTCGGGCCGTGCTCAGGGAGCTCACCAATGACCACACGGCTGCACACAGACACACTCAGCAGCACGGACAGGGCCAGTGCACCAGCCTTAGACAAGCACACTTCCAACCAGGGAAACGGCACAAGGCTTCTACTGCTCTCAAGCCTTTGCCTTGCCCTGCCTCAGCAAGGCCGGGGATTTCTCTGCCAAGCAAAGCCTCGAGCCAAGCCAGCAGCTTTCAGCAGTGCGAGTGCCACATGGAAAAGCCAGTGCAGGCTCTGCCTCCAGGGTCCCCCCTGGCATGGCCCAGGCAGAGCCCGAGAGCACCAGCTAAGCCACCCACTGAAGGAGCTGGCAGTGTGGCAGAGCCTAGCTGGTTTGTCCTCACGTCTGGTGCCAGGAGCTCTCCTCCCAACCAGCACCAGGCAGCAGCCTGCAGCAAGGACCACTTCCCTCTCTTCCCTTAGCAAGCACTTGAGCCCCTAGTGCTCCACTCTTTGGCCCCTGCATTTCTCAGGCCTGCAAGGACACGACCCCATCACGGCGTCAGCAGGGAGCAGTCCGAAAAACAAGAGTGGTCACAATGCAAAGGCTCTAGGACGCTCCTCACCTCCCAAAAAAGGAGTGGCAACTCTCAAAGCGCTCAGGGAGAAAACCCCAAGGGGAAAGGGCTTCCAGCGCTCAGCGTCCACAATGCCTGCCCACAAGCCGGCAGGCTGCTTGGAGGACGCCTGTGCTCACCACCACTCCCTTGGCTCCAGACACTCGCAGCAATGCCCCTAGAGCTCCGTGGGGCTCCTCACACCCACCCAAACCTCAAGCCAACACCACCACCTTCCCCACGTCAGCACCTCGCACGCTCCTGCCTGCCCAAGGGGGCTCTCTCGCTGCCCTGCTGCAGCACACAAAGCTCACCCTGCAGCAGGACGGTGCAGGAACTTGCCGAGACGGCAGCTGGAAGGAAGAGAGACCTGGGCTGCGCATCCCTCGCAGGCCACCCTTGCCTTGCCTTCCCTCCTCCAAGGCACTCCTTGTCCAGGGAGATTTGGCACAGGGAGGCATCAGCCCCCCTCGAGAGTCCTCTCCCAAGAACACACCTGCCCCTCTCCCAAGAACACCTCTCCACAAGGCCTTCACTCCTCCAAACACCTTCCAGCACGCTAACGCCCAGCCATGAATGAGTAACTCCCACGACCTCCTGCTCCTTCAGCCAACACTGCTGCAAGACCAAAGCTCTCCCCACAAAAAGCAACCAAGAGGAAAGGAGGGAAAAGCATGCCTCGTACAGCTCTCAGAGCAAGGAGAAGCGCTCCCTGCACTTTCGGGTGGGTCCTGGCTACAGAGCCTGGCAAGAGCGGAGGAAACTCCAGGCGTGAAGCTGAGCGGGCAGAAGGCAGCCGGCTGCCAGCGTGCCTGGCTCATGGGGCCACCAGGGCAGCCGGGGCCCCAGCAGACAAGGCACCTGCTCACCTCGCAGCGCTCCCCACCTCCACAGCCTCATGGCACTGCCCACGCACACCACTGCTCTCTCCACACGCCTCCTCCTGCACACTGAGCACCAACACCCTGGGGCCACCGCCTCTCCCCACCACACGCCACCCAACTTCTGGCACACACCTCACCCCCACCCCTCCCCTCACACAGCGTGGACAGTCAGCACACCCCTCTGCAGCAGGCACACACAGGCCACACCACCACACAGGCCAGCAGCCAGGACACCACCCCCAAAATGCCCCCAAAACACACCCAGGCCCACTCTCCAGCCCTTCTGTTTCCTTCTAGTCCTCCAAGAGGCAGCAACAAGCACTTCCTCTGAACATCCACTCACACCTCTGCTCCTGCTCCCTTCCCACCTCCACCAATCCAAGGGCAGAAAGAGCATTCCCATCTTGCAGACAAAGCTCACCCAGCCCTACTGCGCTGCCCCGGTGCAGCTTCTCATGGCCAGCCAGCATGTCTGGCTTGCAGGGCAGTTCGCCTGGGGCCCAGGCCACTCTGTCCCGTGGTCCTAACTCCGCTGGTAGCTCCTGGAGGAAAGGAACCTTGCTGCCAGCACCACTGCCCCTGTCCCAGGCTCAAGGCCAGGGCCAGGGCTAGTGTGGGAACAGACCTACACACCCATTCACTCCCACTCCTGCTCTCCTGCTTTGCTCCCGCCCCACTTATAAGTGTCTTTAACCCACATGCTGGACTGTGATGGGCTGATAGAGACATCAGTCAGCCCAACCCAAACCTCCTCCTCTTGTCAGCCAGTAGCAGGGCAGCACTGGGGGCGATGCCATGGCAACATTGCAGACACATGACCCAGCAGGCAGCTCCTTCCTCCCACCATCGTTGGTGGTGGGTCAGGTGCCATGCTGAGGGTTATTACAAGGGGAAGGTTTCATGTCCTCTGTGGGCATTTCCAGCAGGCTCTTGAGATCCCCCTGGGATCTGCTGGACATTGCAGCCTCTGGGAGCCAGGACCCCTTTCCTGCCAGAGCCAGACCCCAAGGGGGATCTCCCTCTCCCAGAGACACCTGCACCTGGATTGACCCCCCCACCCTACCAGGAGGGGATGGAGCCAGCCCCACAGGAGCCTCGGGGCTCAGGACAGCCCCAGCCCCAGGACCCAGCACTCCTGCCTGCCCCATTGTGCCCTGAGCCAGACGGGACCCTCCAGCAGGGCTCTTGTGGCCGCCCCCAGCCCTGTCCAGACACCCCCACAGCCCAGGACCCACAACTGTTTTTGCATTTCACAGTCTCTGTGTGACACCTCAGGAAGGAGTTCCTCAATCCCTTACCCTTGGCGGAGAGCTGCCAGAGTGCTGGAAAACAAGTATCCGTGGTGTGGGCTAATGTTCTTGGTCCAGCAGTCTCCATCTCGTTTGGCCCCTTTCCTTCGGCTCGCCTCTCCCTCCAGGGAAAAAGGACTCTCTTGTCTCCTGTCTCGTCCCCCACAATTCCTCTCCAATGTGTCCCTGCTCTTGTGCCCGCTGGTGAGGAGCCCCAGTGCAGCCCCACTGCCTCCTGTCCTCCCTCCTTGCTGGGGAGTAGCTCTGAAGGGCAGCAGTGGGGAGTGTGTGAGCCGTGCCCTGGCCTTGCAGGGAAGTGAGGGCTCTCCCATGGCACCGGGGAGAGACCTCTCTGTGATGCGGCACGTCCCCCTGTGACCTCAGCCCGTGTCATCTCTGGGCTCAGTAGGTCACTGCCATGGAGATGGCACAGCCAGGGAGAGAGCAGAGAGATTTCCCTCCATGTTCTGCAAAGCAATCAATCACCTTCCCTCCCCACAGTTAGTTTCCAAAACTGGCTGATAACTCCTTCAGGAACGTGACCAGATGGTGACAAAGGCTGTGAAAAATCTAAGATGGGGCACGGCAGAGGTCACTTCTGTGCCCCTGCACCAACAGGTCTCTGCACAGGGCAGACCTGTGTGGGAAGCTGGGGTTTGGGGCTATGTTAGGGGTTTGGCACTTGTTAAAGATGGGATCAAAATCATGTGAGGTCAAACAGCACAAAAGGGTGGCCATGGGCTGCGATGCTTTGGCGAGCCTCAAGACAGGTTTCTCCCGTGGGTCACTCTTCTTGTCAAAGGAGGATGTAGGACAGGATGGGACAGGGCGCAGCCTTCCTCCTTCAGGCACCAAAGCAGGCTCTTTGTTTTGAAAAGGCCTCAGCAAGGTTTCTCAGTCTGCGGTGCTTAGGAGAGAGATGAGATGCCAGAAAAGAGCAACTAGGCCCTTAACACGCATCATCCAGAGGGCTTTACGTGGGACCCTGGTGCTTCCCATGTTCCATAACCATGGGCAAGGCTGGGGAGCAAATTTGGGGCAGTGTTCTCATTTCCCATGAATGTTGCCCAGGCTGAGACAAATCTCACCAGGCCCCTCTCTTTTCATGGGGCACAATTTCCACACCACGCACACACTGTCAAGCCTAGATTTCACCACCAATGTCTAAGCCACGCTGCAGGCCTACATACTGCGGGGACAGGCGGGACCTCCGAGTCACTTCCCAGCCATGGGCAACCTGGGCTGCTCTCTCTGCACTCACCTCACAAGCACCTTCCCAGCCACCTGCCTCCTGCTGCCCTATCAGCCACTCCAAAAGACAGGACCTCACGGCCACCTTCCCAGCCGTCTGCCCGCCACTGCCCTACAAGCCCCTGACACACCAGGGACCTCACAATAACTTCCTCAGCCATCAGCCAAATGCTCACCTCCCAGCTGCTCCGGCCAACGTCACCTCCAAAGCACGCGTCCCAGCCGTGCACCTGCTGCTGCCCCAGCAACTGCTCACCTAGAAGACACCTCACCAGCACCTCCCCAGCCACACGCCTCCTGCTAGCCAATCACGTAACCCTTGCAGAAGGGACCTTACAGACAACACGCCAGCCTTGTTCCTGCAGCTGGCCTCTCAGCTCCTCAGCCCCAAGGGACCTCAGAATCAGCAGCCGAGCCACGGGGCCCCTGCTGGCCTCTCAGCTACCGACAAAGAACTGATTGGGCAGTGGTGATTTTCTGGCCCAGCTCTCGCACACACTAGGGACCTCGTGGCTGTTGCCCCCTGCAGCTGCCCCTGCTCTCCCCAAGGCTGAGACACCTCCTGAATGGTCTCCCTCACTCACCCTGGCGCCTCACACTGCTCCTAGTGCAGCAAAACACCCAGGACGGGCCGGTTCCTGCCCCAAGAGAAGATCACCTTCTGCCCAGCCAGTGCCCGCACCGAGCCTGTGAAGCTCAGGAATTGGAGAAAGGCCTGCAAGGGATTCGTGGCAACATTTCCTAAGGGGCCGATTGTGTGGGAGCAGCGACCATGAAGCGGAAGACAGCAGGGCCCCATGGCCCAGTCAGAGCAAGAAGCCTTCCCGCAACTCCAAAGGCCACTTCCTTCCCCAAGGAAGGACTGAACCAAGCCAGCACATCCCCTACACATCAAGGACAACAAGCACTCTCTGGTTTGGGGCCCTGACAGTTTGGGACACGGGGAAGGACTGAGGCGAGGGCATCTCAGCTGGGGACACCAGCAGAGGCAGCACTCAGCAGCTCTTCCCCCATTAGCTCCCGCCAGCAGGGCTAATGACAACGGCAAGGGGAGGACGGGCCCTTCCCCAGCCTCCAAGGCTCTTAGGAAAGCACAACAGCTGCCACGCTCAGAGCTGCTCTGCCAACACCCTTCAGGCTGCTTCCAGGGCCACACGTCTCAGGGCCCAGCAAGAGCCACGGAGCACCACCAACGGCCAGGCCACGGCGTGCCGCGTGGGCACAGCCTCTCTCGGAGCCCTCCGACAGGCAGTTTTTCCAAGCAGAAGCGACCATGGGCAAGGGCCCCAAAACACACCAAGACCCACTCTCCAACCCTTCTGCTTGCTTCTAGTCCTCCACAGCCTTTCAGCAGGCACTTCCTCTGAACATCCCGGCTCGCCCCGGAGCCTGCTCCCTTCCCACCCCCACAAAGCAGAGGGCAAGTGCTCTCCCAGGAGGCGCATCACGCCATCTCTTGCCTCTCTCTTGTGCCTCACGTGCCCTCAAGGCCCTCACCCCACAGGCCTCCCTACTGAGGGGCCCTTTGGGGCTTCAAGGAAGGAGGACAAAACTCTTTGGCAACACTCCCCCTCTCTCGGGCCGTGCTCAGGGAGCTCACCAATGACCACATGGCAGCAAGCAGACACACTCAGCAGCACGGACAGGGCCAGTGCACCAGCCTTAGACAAGCACACTTCCAGCCACGGAAACGGCACAAGGCTTCTACTGCTCTCAAGCCTTTGCCTTGCCCTGCCTCAGCAAGGCCGGGGATTTCTCTTCCAAGCCAAGCCTTGAGCCAAGCCAGCAGCTTTCAGCAGTCTGCGTGCCACATGGAAAAGCCAACATAGTAAGTACTTGGCCTCCAGGGTCCCCCCTGGCATGGCCCAGGCAGAGCCCGAGAGCACCAGCTAAGCCACCCACTGAAGGAGCTGGCAGTGTGGCAGAGCCAAGCTGGTTTGTCCTCACGTCTGGTGCCAGGAGCTCTCCTCCCAACCAGCACCAGGCAGCAGCCCAGAGGAAGGACCACTTCCCTCTCTTCCCTTAGCAAGCACTTGAGCCCCTAGTGCTCCACTCTTTGGCCCCTGCATTTCTCAGGCCTGCAAGGACACGACCCCATCACGGCGTCAGCAGGGAGCAGTCCGAAAAACAAGAGTGGTCACAATGCAAAGGCTCTAGGACGCTCCTCACCTCCCAAAAAAGGAGTGGCAACTCTCAAAGCGCTCAGGGAGAAAACCCCAAGGGGAAAGGGCTTCCAGCGCTCAGCGTCCACAATGCCTGCCCACAAGCCGGCAGGCTGCTTGGAGGACGCCTGTGCTCACCACCACTCCCTTGGCTCCAGACACTCGCAGCAATGCCCCTAGAGCTCCGTGGGGCTCCTCACACCCACCCAAACCTCAAGCCAACACCACCACCTTCCCCACGTCAGCACCTCGCACGCTCCTGCCTGCCCAAGGGGGCTCTCTCGCTGCCCTGCTGCAGCACACAAAGCTCACCCTGCAGCAGGACGGTGCAGGAACTTGCCGAGACGGCAGCTGGAAGGAAGAGAGACCTGGGCTGCGCATCCCTCGCAGGCCACCCTTGCCTTGCCTTCCCTCCTCCAAGGCACTCCTTGTCCAGGGAGATTTGGCACAGGGAGCCATCAGCCCCCCTCGAGAGTCCTCTCCCAAGAACACACCTGCCCCTCTCCCAAGAACACCTCTCCACAAGGCCTTCACTCCTCCAAACACCTTCCAGCACGCTAACGCCCAGCCGGGAACGAGCACCTCCCACGACCTCCTGCTCCTTCAGCCAACACTGCTGCAAGACCAAAGCTCTCCCCATGAAAAGCAGCCAAGAGGAAAGGAGGGAAAAGCATGCCTCGTACAGCTCTCAGAGCAAGGAGAAGCGCTCCCTGCACTTTCGGGTGGGTCCTGGCTACAGAGCCTGGCAAGAGCGGAGGAAACTCCAGGCGTGAAGCTGAGCGGGCAGAAGGCAGCCGGCTGCCAGCGTGCCTGGCTCATGGGGCCACCAGGGCAGCCGGGGCCCCAGCAGACAAGGCACCTGCTCACCTCGCAGCGCTCCCCACCTCCACAGCCTCATGGCACTGCCCACGCACACCACTGCTCTCTCCACACGCCTCCTCCTGCACACTGAGCACCAACACCCTGGGGCCACCGCCTCTCCCCACCACACGCCACCCAACTTCTGGCACACACCTCACCCCCACCCCTCCCCTCACACAGCGTGGACAGTCAGCACACCCCTCTGCAGCAGGCACACACAGGCCACACCACCACACAGGCCAGCAGCCAGGACACCACCCCCAAAATGCCCCCAAAACACACCCAGGCCCACTCTCCAGCCCTTCTGTTTCCTTCTAGTCCTCCAAGAGGCAGCAACAAGCACTTCCTCTGAACATCCACTCACACCTCTGCTCCTGCTCCCTTCCCACCTCCACCAATCCAAGGGCAGAAAGAGCATTCCCATCTTGCAGACAAAGCTCACCCAGCCCTACTGCGCTGCCCCGGTGCAGCTTCTCATGGCCAGCCAGCATGTCTGGCTTGCAGGGCAGTTCGCCTGGGGCCCAGGCCACTCTGTCCCGTGGTCCTAACTCCGCTGGTAGCTCCTGGAGGAAAGGAACCTTGCTGCCAGCACCACTGCCCCTGTCCCAGGCTCAAGGCCAGGGCCAGGGCTAGTGTGGGAACAGACCTACACACCCATTCACTCCCACTCCTGCTCTCCTGCTTTGCTCCCGCCCCACTTATAAGTGTCTTTAACCCACATGCTGGACTGTGATGGGCTGATAGAGACATCAGTCAGCCCAACCCAAACCTCCTCCTCTTGTCAGCCAGTAGCAGGGCAGCACTGGGGGCGATGCCATGGCAACATTGCAGACACATGACCCAGCAGGCAGCTCCTTCCTCCCACCATCGTTGGTGGTGGGTCAGGTGCCATGCTGAGGGTTATTACAAGGGGAAGGTTTCATGTCCTCTGTGGGCATTTCCAGCAGGCTCTTGAGATCCCCCTGGGATCTGCTGGACATTGCAGCCTCTGGGAGCCAGGACCCCTTTCCTGCCAGAGCCAGACCCCAAGGGGGATCTCCCTCTCCCAGAGACACCTGCACCTGGATTGACCCCCCCACCCTACCAGGAGGGGATGGAGCCAGCCCCACAGGAGCCTCGGGGCTCAGGACAGCCCCAGCCCCAGGACCCAGCACTCCTGCCTGCCCCATTGTGCCCTGAGCCAGACGGGACCCTCCAGCAGGGCTCTTGTGGCCGCCCCCAGCCCTGTCCAGACACCCCCACAGCCCAGGACCCACAACTGTTTTTGCATTTCACAGTCTCTGTGTGACACCTCAGGAAGGAGTTCCTCAATCCCTTACCCTTGGCGGAGAGCTGCCAGAGTGCTGGAAAACAAGTATCCGTGGTGTGGGCTAATGTTCTTGGTCCAGCAGTCTCCATCTCGTTTGGCCCCTTTCCTTCGGCTCGCCTCTCCCTCCAGGGAAAAAGGACTCTCTTGTCTCCTGTCTCGTCCCCCACAATTCCTCTCCAATGTGTCCCTGCTCTTGTGCCCGCTGGTGAGGAGCCCCAGTGCAGCCCCACTGCCTCCTGGCCTCCCTCCTTGCTGGGGAGTAGCTCTGAAGGGCAGCAGTGGGGAGTGTGTGAGCCGTGCCCTGGCCTTGCAGGGAAGTGAGGGCTCTCCCATGGCACCGAGGAGAGACCTCTCTGTGATGCGGCATGTCCCCCTGTGACCTCAGCCCGTGTCATCTCTGGGCTCAGTAGGTCACTGCCATGGAGATGGCACAGCCAGGGAGAGAGCAGAGAGATTTCCCTCCATGTTCTGCAAAGCAATCAATCACCTTCCCTCCCCACAGTTAGTTTCCAAAACTGGCTGATAACTCCTTCAGGAACGTGACCAGATGGTGACAAAGGCTGTGAAAAATCTAAGATGGGGCACGGCAGAGGTCACTTCTGTGCCCCTGCACCAACAGGTCTCTGCACAGGGCAGACCTGTGTGGGAAGCTGGGGTTTGGGGCTATGTTAGGGGTTTGGCACTTGTTAAAGACGGGATCAAAATCATGTGAGGTCAAACAGCACAAAAGGGTGGCCATGGGCTGCGATGCTTTGGCGAGCCTCAAGACAGGTTTCTCCCGTGGGTCACTCTTCTTGTCAAAGGAGGATGTAGGACAGGATGGGACAGGACGCAGCCTTCCTCCTTCAGGCACCAAAGCAGGCTCTTTGTTTTGAAAAGGCCTCAGCAAGGTTTCTCAGTCTGCGGTGCTTAGGAGAGAGATGAGATGCCAGAAAAGAGCAACTAGGCCCTTAACACGCATCATCCAGAGGGCTTTACGTGGGACCCTGGTGCTTCCCATGTTCCATAACCATGGGCAAGGCTGGGGAGCAAATTTGGGGCAGTGTTCTCATTTCCCATGAATGTTGCCCAGGCTGAGACAAATCTCACCAGGCCCCTCTCTTTTCATGGGGCACAATTTCCACACCACGCACACACTGTCAAGCCTAGATTTCACCACCAATGTCTAAGCCACGCTGCAGGCCTACATACTGCGGGGACAGGCGGGACCTCCGAGTCACTTCCCAGCCATGGGCAACCTGGGCTGCTCTCTCTGCACTCACCTCACAAGCACCTTCCCAGCCACCTGCCTCCTGCTGCCCTATCAGCCACTCCAAAAGACGGGACCTCACGGCCACCTTCCCAGCCGTCTGCCCGCCACTGCCCTACAAGCCCCTGACACACAAGTGACCTCACAATAACTTCCTCAGCCATCAGCCAAATGCTCACCTCCCAGATGCTCCGGCCAACGTCACCTCCAAAGCACGCGTCCCAGCTGTGCACCTGCTGCTGCCCCAGCAACTGCTCACCTAGAAGACACCTCACCAGCACCTCCCCAGCCACACGCCTCCTGCTAGCCAATCACGAACCGTTGCAGAAGGGACCTTACAGACAACACGCCAGCCTTGTTCCTGCAGCTGGCCTCTCAGCTCCTCAGCCCCAAGGGACCTCAGAATCAGCAGCCGAGCCACGGGGCCCCTGCTGGCCTCTCAGCTACCGACAAAGAACTGATTGGGCAGTGGTGATTTTCTGGCCCAGCTCTCGCACACACTAGGGACCTCGTGGCTGTTGCCCCCTGCAGCTGCCCCTGCTCTCCCCAAGGCTGAGACACCTCCTGAATGGTCTCCCTCACTCACCCTGGCGCCTCACACTGTTCCTAGTGCAGCAAAACACCCAGGACGGGCCGGTTCCTGCCCCAAGAGAAGATCACCTTCTGCCCAGCCAGTGCCCGCACCGAGCCTGTGAAGCTCAGGAATTGGAGAAAGGCCTGCAAGGGATTCGTGGCAACATTTCCTAAGGGGCCGATTGTGTGGGAGCAGCGACCATGAAGCGGAAGACAGCAGGGCCCCATGGCCCAGGCAGAGCAAGAAGCCTTCCCGCAACTCCAAAGGCCACTTCCTTCCCCAAGGAAGGACTGAACCAAGCCAGCACATCCCCTACACATCAAGGACAACAAGCACTCTCTGGTTTGGGGCCCTGACAGTTTGGGACACGGGGAAGGACTGAGGCGAGGGCATCTCAGCTGGGGACACCAGCAGAGGCAGCACTCAGCAGCTCTTCCCCCATTAGCTCCCGCCAGCAGGGCTAATGACAACGGCAAGGGGAGGACGGGCCCTTCCCCAGCCTCCAAGGCCCTGCGAAAGCCAAACAGCTGCCACGCTCAGAGCTGCTCTGCCAACACCCTTCAGGCTGCTTCCAGGGCCACAGGTCTCAGGGCCCAGCAAGAGCCACGGAGCACCACCAACGGCCAGGCCACGGCGTGCCGTGTGGGCACAGCCTCTCTCGGAGCCCTCCGACAGGCAGTTTTTCCAAGCAGAAGCGACCATGGGCAAGGGCCCCAAAACACACCAAGACCCACTCTCCAACCCTTCTGCTTGCTTCTAGTCCTCCACAGCCTTTCAGCAGGCACTTCCTCTGAACATCCCGGCTCGCCCCGGAGCCTGCTCCCTTCCCACCCCCACAAAGCAGAGGGCAAGTGCTCTCCCAGGAGGCGCATCACGCCAGCTCTTGCCTCTCTCTTGTGCCTCACGTGCCCTCAAGGCCCTCACCCCACAGGCCTCCCTACTGAGGGGCCCTTTGGGGCTTCAAGGAAGGAGGACAAAACTCTTTGGCAACACTCCCCCTCTCTCGGGCCGTGCTCAGGGAGCTCACCAATGACCACATGGCAGCAAGCAGACACACTCAGCAGCACCGACAGGGCCAGTGCACCAGCCTTAGACAAGCACACTTCCAGCCACGGAAACGGCACAAGGCTTCTACTGCTCTCAAGCCTTTGCCTTGCCCTGCCTCAGCAAGGCCGGGGATTTCTCTTCCAAGCCAAGCCTTGAGCCAAGCCAGCAGCTTTCAGCAGTCTGCGTGCCACATGGAAAAGCCAACATAGTAAGTACTTGGCCTCCAGGGTCCCCCCTGGCATGGCCCAGGCAGAGCCCGAGAGCACCAGCTAAGCCACCCACTGAAGGAGCTGGCAGTGTGGCAGAGCCAAGCTGGTTTGTCCTCACGTCTGGTGCCAGGAGCTCTCCTCCCAACCAGCACCAGGCAGCAGCCCAGAGGAAGGACCACTTCCCTCTCTTCCCTTAGCAAGCACTTGACCCCCTAGTGCTCCACTCTTTGGCCCCTGCATTTCTCAGGCCTGCAAGGACACGACCCCATCACGGCGTCAGCAGGGAGCAGTCCGAAAAACAAGAGTGGTCACAATGCAAAGGCTCTAGGACGCTCCTCACCTCCCAAAAAAGGAGTGGCAACTCTCAAAGCGCTCAGGGAGAAAACCCCAAGGGGAAAGGGCTTCCAGCGCTCAGCGTCCACAATGCCTGCCCACAAGCCGGCAGGCTGCTTGGAGGACGCCTGTGCTCACCACCACTCCCTTGGCTCCAGACACTCGCAGCAATGCCCCTAGAGCTCCGTGGGGCTCCTCACACCCACCCAAACCTCAAGCCAACACCACCACCTTCCCCACGTCAGCACCTCGCACGCTCCTGCCTGCCCAAGGGGGCTCTCTCGCTGCCCTGCTGCAGCACACAAAGCTCACCCTGCAGCAGGACGGTGCAGGAACTTGCCGAGACGGCAGCTGGAAGGAAGAGAGACCTGGGCTGCGCATCCCTCGCAGGCCACCCTTGCCTTGCCTTCCCTCCTCCAAGGCACTCCTTGTCCAGGGAGATTTGGCACAGGGAGCCATCAGCCCCCCTCGAGAGTCCTCTCCCAAGAACACACCTGCCCCTCTCCCAAGAACACCTCTCCACAAGGCCTTCACTCCTCCAAACACCTTCCAGCACGCTAACGCCCAGCCATGAATGAGTAACTCCCACGACCTCCTGCTCCTTCAGCCAACACTGCTGCAAGACCAAAGCTCTCCCCATGAAAAGCAGCCAAGAGGAAAGGAGGGAAAAGCATGCCTTGTACAGCTCTCAGAGCAAGGAGAAGCGCTCCCTGCACTTTCGGGTGGGTCCTGGCTACAGAGCCTGGCAAGAGCGGAGGAAACTCCAGGCGTGAAGCTGAGCGGGCAGAAGGCAGCCGGCTGCCAGCGTGCCTGGCTCATGGGGCCACCAGGGCAGCCGAGGCCCCAGCAGACAAGGCACCTGCTCACCTCGCAGCGCTCCCCACCTCCACAGCCTCATGGCACTGCCCACGCACACCACTGCTCTCTCCACACGCCTCCTCCTGCACACTGAGCACCAACACCCTGGGGCCACCGCCTCTCCCCACCACACGCCACCCAACTTCTGGCACACACCTCACCCCCACCCCTCCCCTCACACAGCGTGGACAGTCAGCACACCCCTCTGCAGCAGGCACACACAGGCCACACCACCACACAGGCCAGCAGCCAGGACACCACCCCCAAAATGCCCCCAAAACACACCCAGGCCCACTCTCCAGCCCTTCTGTTTCCTTCTAGTCCTCCAAGAGGCAGCAACAAGCACTTCCTCTGAACATCCACTCACACCTCTGCTCCTGCTCCCTTCCCACCTCCACCAATCCAAGGGCAGAAAGAGCATTCCCATCTTGCAGACAAAGCTCACCCAGCCCTACTGCGCTGCCCCGGTGCAGCTTCTCATGGCCAGCCAGCATGTCTGGCTTGCAGGGCAGTTCGCCTGGGGCCCAGGCCACTCTGTCCCGTGGTCCTAACTCCGCTGGTAGCTCCTGGAGGAAAGGAACCTTGCTGCCAGCACCACTGCCCCTGTCCCAGGCTCAAGGCCAGGGCCAGGGCTAGTGTGGGAACAGACCTACACACCCATTCACTCCCACTCCTGCTCTCCTGCTTTGCTCCCGCCCCACTTATAAGTGTCTTTAACCCACATGCTGGACTGTGATGGGCTGATAGAGACATCAGTCAGCCCAACCCAAACCTCCTCCTCTTGTCAGCCAGTAGCAGGGCAGCACTGGGGGCGATGCCATGGCAACATTGCAGACACATGACCCAGCAGGCAGCTCCTTCCTCCCACCATCGTTGGTGGTGGGTCAGGTGCCATGCTGAGGGTTATTACAAGGGGAAGGTTTCATGTCCTCTGTGGGCATTTCCAGCAGGCTCTTGAGATCCCCCTGGGATCTGCTGGACATTGCAGCCTCTGGGAGCCAGGACCCCTTTCCTGCCAGAGCCAGACCCCAAGGGGGATCTCCCTCTCCCAGAGACACCTGCACCTGGATTGACCCCCCCACCCTACCAGGAGGGGATGGAGCCAGCCCCACAGGAGCCTCGGGGCTCAGGACAGCCCCAGCCCCAGGACCCAGCACTCCTGCCTGCCCCATTGTGCCCTGAGCCAGACGGGACCCTCCAGCAGGGCTCTTGTGGCCGCCCCCAGCCCTGTCCAGACACCCCCACAGCCCAGGACCCACAACTGTTTTTGCATTTCACAGTCTCTGTGTGACACCTCAGGAAGGAGTTCCTCAATCCCTTACCCTTGGCGGAGAGCTGCCAGAGTGCTGGAAAACAAGTATCCGTGGTCTGGGCTAATGTTCTTGGTCCAGCAGTCTCCATCTCGTTTGGCCCCTTTCCTTCGGCTCGCCTCTCCCTCCAGGGAAAAAGGACTCTCTTGTCTCCTGTCTCGTCCCCCACAATTCCTCTCCAATGTGTCCCTGCTCTTGTGCCCGCTGGTGAGGAGCCCCAGTGCAGCCCCACTGCCTCCTGGCCTCCCTCCTTGCTGGGGAGTAGCTCTGAAGGGCAGCAGTGGGGAGTGTGTGAGCCGTGCCCTGGCCTTGCAGGGAAGTGAGGGCTCTCCCATGGCACCGAGGAGAGACCTCTCTGTGATGCGGCACGTCCCCCTGTGACCTCAGCCCGTGTCATCTCTGGGCTCAGTAGGTCACTGCCATGGAGATGGCACAGCCAGGGAGAGAGCAGAGAGATTTCCCTCCATGTTCTGCAAAGCAATCAATCACCTTCCCTCCCCACAGTTAGTTTCCAAAACTGGCTGATAACTCCTTCAGGAACGTGACCAGATGGTGACAAAGGCTGTGAAAAATCTAAGATGGGGCACGGCAGAGGTCACTTCTGTGCCCCTGCACCAACAGGTCTCTGCACAGGGCAGACCTGTGTGGGAAGCTGGGGTTTGGGGCTATGTTAGGGGTTTGGCACTTGTTAAAGATGGGATCAAAATCATGTGAGGTCAAACAGCACAAAAGGGTGGCCATGGGCTGCGATGCTTTGGCGAGCCTCAAGACAGGTTTCTCCCGTGGGTCACTCTTCTTGTCAAAGGAGGATGTAGGACAGGATGGGACAGGACGCAGCCTTCCTCCTTCAGGCACCAAAGCAGGCTCTTTGTTTTGAAAAGGCCTCAGCAAGGTTTCTCAGTCTGCGGTGCTTAGGAGAGAGATGAGATGCCAGAAAAGAGCAACTAGGCCCTTAACACGCATCATCCAGAGGGCTTTACGTGGGACCCTGGTGCTTCCCATGTTCCATAACCATGGGCAAGGCTGGGGAGGAAATTTGGGGCAGTGTTCTCATTTCCCATGAATGTTGCCCAGGCTGAGACAAATCTCACCAGGCCCCTCTCTTTTCATGGGGCACAATTTCCACAGCACGCACACACTGTCAAGCCTAGATTTCACCACCAATGTCTAAGCCACGCTGCAGGCCTACATACTGCGGGGACAGGCGGGACCTCCGAGTCACTTCCCAGCCATGGGCAACCTGGGCTGCTCTCTCTGCAGTCACCTCACAAGCACCTTCCCAGCCACCTGCCTCCTGCTGCCCTATCAGCCACTCCAAAAGACAGGACCTCACGGCCACCTTCCCAGCCGTCTGCCCGCCACTGCCCTACAAGCCCCTGACACACAAGTGACCTCACAATAACTTCCTCAGCCATCAGCCAAATGCTCACCTCCCAGCTGCTCCGGCCAACGTCACCTCCAAAGCACGCGTCCCAGCCGTGCACCTGCTGCTGCCCCAGCAACTGCTCACCTAGAAGACACCTCACCAGCACCTCCCCAGCCACACGCCTCCTGCTAGCCAATCACGAACCGTTGCAGAAGGGACCTTACAGACAACACGCCAGCCTTGTTCCTGCAGCTGGCCTCTCAGCTCCTCAGCCCCAAGGGACCTCAGAATCAGCAGCCGAGCCACGGGGCCCCTGCTGGCCTCTCAGCTACCGACAAAGAACTGATTGGGCAGTGGTGATTTTCTGGCCCAGCTCTCGCACACACTAGGGACCTCGTGCCTGTTGCCCCCTGCAGCTGCCCCTGCTCTCCCCAAGGCTGAGACACCTCCTGAATGGTCTCCCTCACTCACCCTGGCGCCTCACACTGCTCCTAGTGCAGCAAAACACCCAGGACGGGCCGGTTCCTGCCCCAAGAGAAGATCACCTTCTGCCCAGCCAGTGCCCGCACCGAGCCTGTGAAGCTCAGGAATTGGAGAAAGGCCTGCAAGGGATTCGTGGCAACATTTCCTAAGGGGCCGATTGTGTGGGAGCAGCGACCATGAAGCGGAAGACAGCAGGGCCCCATGGCCCAGGCAGAGCAAGAAGCCTTCCCGCAACTCCAAAGGCCACTTCCTTCCCCAAGGAAGGACTGAACCAAGCCAGCACATCCCCTACACATCAAGGACAACAAGCACTCTCTGGTTTGGGGCCCTGACAGTTTGGGACACGGGGAAGGACTGAGGCGAGGGCATCTCAGCTGGGGACACCAGCAGAGGCAGCACTCAGCAGCTCTTCCCCCATTAGCTCCCGCCAGCAGGGCTAATGACAACGGCAAGGGGAGGACGGGCCCTTCCCCAGCCTCCAAGGCTCTTAGGAAAGCACAACAGCTGCCACGCTCAGAGCTGCTCTGCCAACACCCTTCAGGCTGCTTCCGGGGCCACAGGTCTCAGGGCCCAGCAAGAGGCACGGAGCACCACCAACGGCCAGGCCACGGCGTGCCGCGTGGGCACAGCCTCTCTCGGAGCCCTCCGACAGGCAGTTTTTCCAAGCAGAAGCGACCATGGGCAAGGGCCCCAAAACACACCAAGACCCACTCTCCAACCCTTCTGCTTGCTTCTAGTCCTCCACAGCCTTTCAGCAGGCACTTCCTCTGAACATCCCGGCTCACCCCGGAGCCTGCTCCCTTCCCACCTCCACAAAGCAGAGGGCAAGTGCTCTCCCAGGAGGCGCATCACGCCAGCTCTTGCCTCTCTCTTGTGCCTCACGTGCCCTCAAGGCCCTCACCCCACAGGCCTCCCTACTGAGGGGCCCTTTGGGGCTTCAAGGAAGGAGGACAAAACTCTTTGGCAACACTCCCCCTCTCTCGGGCCGTGCTCAGGGAGCTCACCAATGACCACATGGCAGCACACAGACACACTCAGCAGCACGGACAGGGCCAGTGCACCAGCCTTAGACAAGCACACTTCCAGCCACGGAAACGGCACAAGGCTTCTACTGCTCTCAAGCCTTTGCCTTGCCCTGCCTCAGCAAGGCTGGGGATTTCTCTTCCAAGCCAAGCCTTGAGCCAAGCCAGCAGCTTTCAGCAGTCTGCGTGCCACATGGAAAAGCCAACATAGTAAGTACTTGGCCTCCAGGGTCCCCCCTGGCATGGCCCAGGCAGAGCCCGAGAGCACCAGCTAAGCCACCCACTGAAGGAGCTGGCAGTGTGGCAGAGCCTAGCTGGTTTGTCCTCACGTCTGGTGCCAGGAGCTCTCCTCCCAACCAGCACCAGGCAGCAGCCCAGAGGAAGGACCACTTCCCTCTCTTCCCTTAGCAAGCACTTGACCCCCTAGTGCTCCACTCTTTGGCCCCTGCATTTCTCAGGCCTGCAAGGACACGACCCCATCACGGCGTCAGCAGGGAGCAGTCCGAAAAACAAGAGTGGTCACAATGCAAAGGCTCTAGGACGCTCCTCACCTCCCAAAAAAGGAGTGGCAACTCTCAAAGCGCTCAGGGAGAAAACCCCAAGGGGAAAGGGCTTCCAGCGCTCAGCGTCCACAATGCCTGCCCACAAGCCGGCAGGCTGCTTGGAGGACGCCTGTGCTCACCACCACTCCCTTGGCTCCAGACACTCGCAGCAATGCCCCTAGAGCTCCGTGGGGCTCCTCACACCCACCCAAACCTCAAGCCAACACCACCACCTTCCCCACGTCAGCACCTCGCACGCTCCTGCCTGCCCAAGGGGGCTCTCTCGCTGCCCTGCTGCAGCACACAAAGCTCACCCTGCAGCAGGACGGTGCAGGAACTTGCCGAGACGGCAGCTGGAAGGAAGAGAGACCTGGGCTGCGCATCCCTCGCAGGCCACCCTTGCCTTGCCTTCCCTCCTCCAAGGCACTCCTTGTCCAGGGAGATTTGGCACAGGGAGGCATCAGCCCCCCTCCAGAGTCCTCTCCCAAGAACACACCTGCCCCTCTCCCAAGAACACCTCTCCACAAGGCCTTCACTCCTCCAAACACCTTCCAGCACGCTAACGCCCAGCCATGAATGAGTAACTCCCACGACCTCCTGCTCCTTCAGCCAACACTGCTGCAAGACCAAAGCTCTCCCCATGAAAAGCAGCCAAGAGGAAAGGAGGGAAAAGCATGCCTTGTACAGCTCTCAGAGCAAGGAGAAGCGCTCCCTGCACTTTCGGGTGGGTCCTGGCTACAGAGCCTGGCAAGAGCGGAGGAAACTCCAGGCGTGAAGCTGAGCGGGCAGAAGGCAGCCGGCTGCCAGCGTGCCTGGCTCATGGGGCCACCAGGGCAGCCGAGGCCCCAGCAGACAAGGCACCTGCTCACCTCGCAGCGCTCCCCACCTCCACAGCCTCATGGCACTGCCCACGCACACCACTGCTCTCTCCACACGCCTCCTCCTGCACACTGAGCACCAACACCCTGGGGCCACCGCCTCTCCCCACCACACGCCACCCAACTTCTGGCACACACCTCACCCCCACCCCTCCCCTCACACAGCGTGGACAGTCAGCACACCCCTCTGCAGCAGGCACACACAGGCCACACCACCACACAGGCCAGCAGCCAGGACACCACCCCCAAAATGCCCCCAAAACACACCCAGGCCCACTCTCCAGCCCTTCTGTTTCCTTCTAGTCCTCCAAGAGGCAGCAACAAGCACTTCCTCTGAACATCCACTCACACCTCTGCTCCTGCTCCCTTCCCACCTCCACCAATCCAAGGGCAGAAAGAGCATTCCCATCTTGCAGACAAAGCTCACCCAGCCCTACTGCGCTGCCCCGGTGCAGCTTCTCATGGCCAGCCAGCATGTCTGGCTTGCAGGGCAGTTCGCCTGGGGCCCAGTCCACTCTGTCCCGTGGTCCTAACTCCGCTGGTAGCTCCTGGAGGAAAGGAACCTTGCTGCCAGCACCACTGCCCCTGTCCCAGGCTCAAGGCCAGGGCCAGGGCTAGTGTGGGAACAGACCTACACACCCATTCACTCCCACTCCTGCTCTCCTGCTTTGCTCCCGCCCCACTTATAAGTGTCTTTAACCCACATGCTGGACTGTGATGGGCTGATAGAGACATCAGTCAGCCCAACCCAAACCTCCTCCTCTTGTCAGCCAGTAGCAGGGCAGCACTGGGGGCGATGCCATGGCAACATTGCAGACACATGACCCAGCAGGCAGCTCCTTCCTCCCACCATCGTTGGTGGTGGGTCAGGTGCCATGCTGAGGGTTATTACAAGGGGAAGGTTTCATGTCCTCTGTGGGCATTTCCAGCAGGCTCTTGAGATCCCCCTGGGATCTGCTGGACATTGCAGCCTCTGGGAGCCAGCACCCCTTTCCTGCCAGAGCCAGACCCCAAGGGGGATCTCCCTCTCCCAGAGACACCTGCACCTGGATTGACCCCCCCACCCTACCAGGAGGGGATGGAGCCAGCCCCACAGGAGCCTCGGGGCTCAGGACAGCCCCAGCCCCAGGACCCAGCACTCCTGCCTGCCCCATTGTGCCCTGAGCCAGACGGGACCCTCCAGCAGGGCTCTTGTGGCCGCCCCCAGCCCTGTCCAGACACCCCCACAGCCCAGGACCCACAACTGTTTTTGCATTTCACAGTCTCTGTGTGACACCTCAGGAAGGAGTTCCTCAATCCCTTACCCTTGGCGGAGAGCTGCCAGAGTGCTGGAAAACAAGTATCCGTGGTCTGGGCTAATGTTCTTGGTCCAGCAGTCTCCATCTCGTTTGGCCCCTTTCCTTCGGCTCGCCTCTCCCTCCAGGGAAAAAGGACTCTCTTGTCTCCTGTCTCGTCCCCCACAATTCCTCTCCAATGTGTCCCTGCTCTTGTGCCCGCTGGTGAGGAGCCCCAGTGCAGCCCCACTGCCTCCTGGCCTCCCTCCTTGCTGGGGAGTAGCTCTGAAGGGCAGCAGTGGGGAGTGTGTGAGCCGTGCCCTGGCCTTGCAGGGAAGTGAGGGCTCTCCCATGGCACCGAGGAGAGACCTCTCTGTGATGCGGCACGTCCCCCTGTGACCTCAGCCCGTGTCATCTCTGGGCTCAGTAGGTCACTGCCATGGAGATGGCACAGCCAGGGAGAGAGCAGAGAGATTTCCCTCCATGTTCTGCAAAGCAATCAATCACCTTCCCTCCCCACAGTTAGTTTCCAAAACTGGCTGATAACTCCTTCAGGAACGTGACCAGATGGTGACAAAGGCTGTGAAAAATGTAAGATGGGGCACGGCAGAGGTCACTTCTGTGCCCCTGCACCAACAGGTCTCTGCACAGGGCAGACCTGTGTGGGAAGCTGGGGTTTGGGGCTATGTTAGGGGTTTGGCACTTGTTAAAGATGGGATCAAAATCATGTGAGGTCAAACAGCACAAAAGGGTGGCCATGGGCTGCGATGCTTTGGCGAGCCTCAAGACAGGTTTCTCCCGTGGGTCACTCTTCTTGTCAAAGGAGGATGTAGGACAGGATGGGACAGGACGCAGCCTTCCTCCTTCAGGCACCAAAGCAGGCTCTTTGTTTTGAAAAGGCCTCAGCAAGGTTTCTCAGTCTGCGGTGCTTAGGAGAGAGATGAGATGCCAGAAAAGAGCAACTAGGCCCTTAACACGCATCATCCAGAGGGCTTTACGTGGGACCCTGGTGCTTCCCATGTTCCATAACCATGGGCAAGGCTGGGGAGCAAATTTGGGGCAGTGTTCTCATTTCCCATGAATGTTGCCCAGGCTGAGACAAATCTCACCAGGCCCCTCTCTTTTCATGGGGCACAATTTCCACAGCACGCACACACTGTCAAGCCTAGATTTCACCACCAATGTCTAAGCCACGCTGCAGGCCTACATACTGCGGGGACAGGCGGGACCTCCGAGTCACTTCCCAGCCATGGGCAACCTGGGCTGCTCTCTCTGCAGTCACCTCACAAGCACCTTCCCAGCCACCTGCCTCCTGCTGCCCTATCAGCCACTCCAAAAGACAGGACCTCACGGCCACCTTCCCAGCCGTCTGCCCGCCACTGCCCTACAAGCCCCTGACACACAAGTGACCTCACAATAACTTCCTCAGCCATCAGCCAAATGCTCACCTCCCAGCTGCTCCGGCCAACGTCACCTCCAAAGCACGCGTCCCAGCCGTGCACCTGCTGCTGCCCCAGCAACTGCTCACCTAGAAGACACCTCACCAGCACCTCCCCAGCCACACGCCTCCTGCTAGCCAATCACGAACCGTTGCAGAAGGGACCTTACAGACAACACGCCAGCCTTGTTCCTGCAGCTGGCCTCTCAGCTCCTCAGCCCCAAGGGACCTCAGAATCAGCAGCCGAGCCACGGGGCCCCTGCTGGCCTCTCAGCTACCGACAAAGAACTGATTGGGCAGTGGTGATTTTCTGGCCCAGCTCTCGCACACACTAGGGACCTCGTGCCTGTTGCCCCCTGCAGCTGCCCCTGCTCTCCCCAAGGCTGAGACACCTCCTGAATGGTCTCCCTCACTCACCCTGGCGCCTCACACTGCTCCTAGTGCAGCAAAACACCCAGGACGGGCCGGTTCCTGCCCCAAGAGAAGATCACCTTCTGCCCAGCCAGTGCCCGCACCGAGCCTGTGAAGCTCAGGAATTGGAGAAAGGCCTGCAAGGGATTCGTGGCAACATTTCCTAAGGGGCCGATTGTGTGGGAGCAGCGACCATGAAGCGGAAGACAGCAGGGCCCCATGGCCCAGGCAGAGCAAGAAGCCTTCCCGCAACTCCAAAGGCCACTTCCTTCCCCAAGGAAGGACTGAACCAAGCCAGCACATCCCCTACACATCAAGGACAACAAGCACTCTCTGGTTTGGGGCCCTGACAGTTTGGGACACGGGGAAGGACTGAGGCGAGGGCATCTCAGCTGGGGACACCAGCAGAGGCAGCACTCAGCAGCTCTTCCCCCATTAGCTCCCGCCAGCAGGGCTAATGACAACGGCAAGGGGAGGACGGGCCCTTCCCCAGCCTCCAAGGCTCTTAGGAAAGCACAACAGCTGCCACGCTCAGAGCTGCTCTGCCAACACCCTTCAGGCTGCTTCCGGGGCCACAGGTCTCAGGGCCCAGCAAGAGGCACGGAGCACCACCAACGGCCAGGCCACGGCGTGCCGCGTGGGCACAGCCTCTCTCGGAGCCCTCCGACAGGCAGTTTTTCCAAGCAGAAGCGACCATGGGCAAGGGCCCCAAAACACACCAAGACCCACTCTCCAACCCTTCTGCTTGCTTCTAGTCCTCCACAGCCTTTCAGCAGGCACTTCCTCTGAACATCCCGGCTCACCCCGGAGCCTGCTCCCTTCCCACCTCCACAAAGCAGAGGGCAAGTGCTCTCCCAGGAGGCGCATCACGCCAGCTCTTGCCTCTCTCTTGTGCCTCACGTGCCCTCAAGGCCCTCACCCCACAGGCCTCCCTACTGAGGGGCCCTTTGGGGCTTCAAGGAAGGAGGACAAAACTCTTTGGCAACACTCCCCCTCTCTCGGGCCGTGCTCAGGGAGCTCACCAATGACCACATGGCAGCACACAGACACACTCAGCAGCACGGACAGGGCCAGTGCACCAGCCTTAGACAAGCACACTTCCAGCCACGGAAACGGCACAAGG
Organism: Struthio camelus; assembly: GCF_040807025.1. Classification (NCBI taxonomy): domain Eukaryota; kingdom Metazoa; phylum Chordata; class Aves; order Struthioniformes; family Struthionidae; genus Struthio; species Struthio camelus. Next base: position 1,113,158 of record NC_090970.1, read on the forward strand.
CTTCTACTGCTCTCAAGCCTTTGCCTTGCCCTGCCTCAGCAAGGCTGGGGATTTCTCTTCCAAGCCAAGCCTTGAGCCAAGCCAGCAGCTTTCAGCAGTCTGCGTGCCACATGGAAAAGCCAACATAGTAAGTACTTGGCCTCCAGGGTCCCCCCTGGCATGGCCCAGGCAGAGCCCGAGAGCACCAGCTAAGCCACCCACTGAAGGAGCTGGCAGTGTGGCAGAGCCTAGCTGGTTTGTCCTCACGTCTGGTGCCAGGAGCTCTCCTCCCAACCAGCACCAGGCAGCAGCCCAGAGGAAGGACCACTTCCCTCTCTTCCCTTAGCAAGCACTTGACCCCCTAGTGCTCCACTCTTTGGCCCCTGCATTTCTCAGGCCTGCAAGGACACGACCCCATCACGGCGTCAGCAGGGAGCAGTCCGAAAAACAAGAGTGGTCACAATGCAAAGGCTCTAGGACGCTCCTCACCTCCCAAAAAAGGAGTGGCAACTCTCAAAGCGCTCAGGGAGAAAACCCCAAGGGGAAAGGGCTTCCAGCGCTCAGCGTCCACAATGCCTGCCCACAAGCCGGCAGGCTGCTTGGAGGACGCCTGTGCTCACCACCACTCCCTTGGCTCCAGACACTCGCAGCAATGCCCCTAGAGCTCCGTGGGGCTCCTCACACCCACCCAAACCTCAAGCCAACACCACCACCTTCCCCACGTCAGCACCTCGCACGCTCCTGCCTGCCCAAGGGGGCTCTCTCGCTGCCCTGCTGCAGCACACAAAGCTCACCCTGCAGCAGGACGGTGCAGGAACTTGCCGAGACGGCAGCTGGAAGGAAGAGAGACCTGGGCTGCGCATCCCTCGCAGGCCACCCTTGCCTTGCCTTCCCTCCTCCAAGGCACTCCTTGTCCAGGGAGATTTGGCACAGGGAGGCATCAGCCCCCCTCCAGAGTCCTCTCCCAAGAACACACCTGCCCCTCTCCCAAGAACACCTCTCCACAAGGCCTTCACTCCTCCAAACACCTTCCAGCACGCTAACGCCCAGCCATGAATGAGTAACTCCCACGACCTCCTGCTCCTTCAGCCAACACTGCTGCAAGACCAAAGCTCTCCCCATGAAAAGCAGCCAAGAGGAAAGGAGGGAAAAGCATGCCTTGTACAGCTCTCAGAGCAAGGAGAAGCGCTCCCTGCACTTTCGGGTGGGTCCTGGCTACAGAGCCTGGCAAGAGCGGAGGAAACTCCAGGCGTGAAGCTGAGCGGGCAGAAGGCAGCCGGCTGCCAGCGTGCCTGGCTCATGGGGCCACCAGGGCAGCCGGGGCCCCAGCAGACAAGGCACCTGCTCACCTCGCAGCGCTCCCCACCTCCACAGCCTCATGGCACTGCCCACGCACACCACTGCTCTCTCCACACGCCTCCTCCTGCACACTGAGCACCAACACCCTGGGGCCACCGCCTCTCCCCACCACACGCCACCCAACTTCTGGCACACACCTCACCCCCACCCCTCCCCTCACACAGCGTGGACAGTCAGCACACCCCTCTGCAGCAGGCACACACAGGCCACACCACCACACAGGCCAGCAGCCAGGACACCACCCCCAAAATGCCCCCAAAACACACCCAGGCCCACTCTCCAGCCCTTCTGTTTCCTTCTAGTCCTCCAAGAGGCAGCAACAAGCACTTCCTCTGAACATCCACTCACACCTCTGCTCCTGCTCCCTTCCCACCTCCACCAATCCAAAGGCAGAAAGAGCATTCCCATCTTGCAGACAAAGCTCACCCAGCCCTACTGCGCTGCCCCGGTGCAGCTTCTCATGGCCAGCCAGCATGTCTGGCTTGCAGGGCAGTTCGCCTGGGGCCCAGTCCACTCTGTCCCATGGTCCTAACTCCGCTGGTAGCTCCTGGAGGAAAGGAACCTTGCTGCCAGCACCACTGCCCCTGTCCCGGGGCCAGGGCCAGGGCCAGGGCCAGCATGGGAACACACCTACAGACCCACTCACTCCCACTCCTGCTCTCCTGCTTTGCTCCCGCTGCACTTATAACTCTCTTTAACCCACATGCTGGACTGTGATTGGCTGATAGAGACATCAGTCAGCCCAACCCAAACCTCCTCCTCTTGTCAGCCAGTAGCAGGGCAGCACTGGGGGCGATGCCATGGCAACATTGCAGACACATGACCCAGCAGGCAGCTCCTTCCTCCCACCATTGTTGGTGGTGGGTCAGGTGCCATGCTGAGGGCTGTTACAAGGGGAAGGTTTCATGTCCTCTGTGGGCATTTCCAGCAGGCTCTTGAGATCCCCCTGGGATCTGCTGGACATTGCAGCCTCTGGGAGCCAGGACCCCTTTCCTGCCAGAGCCAGACCCCAAGGGGGATCTCCCTCTCCCAGAGACACCTGCACCTGGATTGACCCCCCCACCCTACCAGGAGGGGATGGAGCCAGCCCCACAGGAGCCTCGGGGCTCAGGACAGCCCCAGCCCCAGGACCCAGCACTCCTGCCTGCCCCATTGTGCCCTGAGCCAGACGGGACCCTCCAGCAGGGCTCTTGTGGCCGCCCCCAGCCCTGTCCAGACACCCCCACAGCCCAGGACCCACAACTGTTTTTGCATTTCACAGTCTCTGTGTGACACCTCAGGAAGGAGTTCCTCAATCCCTTACCCTTGGCGGAGAGCTGCCAGAGTGCTGGAAAACAAGTATCCGTGGTCTGGGCTAATGTTCTTGGTCCAGCAGTCTCCATCTCGTTTGGCCCCTTTTCCTTCGGCTCGCCTCTCCCTCCAGGGAAAAAGGACTCTCTTGTCTCCTGTCTCGTCCCCCACAATTCCTCTCCAATGTGTCCCTGCTCTTGTGCCCGCTGGTGAGGAGCCCCAGTGCAGCCCCACTGCCTCCTGGCCTCCCTCCTTGCTGGGGAGTAGCTCTGAAGGGCAGCAGTGGGGAGTGTGTGAGCCGTGCCCTGGCCTTGCAGGGAAGTGAGGGCTCTCCCATGGCACCGGGGAGAGACCTCTCTGTGATGCGGCACGTCCCCCTGTGACCTCAGCCCGTGTCATCTCTGGGCTCAGTAGGTCACTGCCATGGAGATGGCACAGCCAGGGAGAGAGCAGAGAGATTTCCCTCCATGTTCTGCAAAGCAATCAATCACCTTCCCTCCCCACAGTTAGTTTCCAAAACTGGCTGATAACTCCTTCAGGAACGTGACCAGATGGTGACAAAGGCTGTGAAAAATCTAAGATGGGGCACGGCAGAGGTCACTTCTGTGCCCCTGCACCAACAGGTCTCTGCACAGGGCAGACCTGTGTGGGAAGCTGGGGTTTGGGGCTATGTTAGGGGTTTGGCACTTGTTAAAGACGGGATCAAAATCATGTGAGGTCAAACAGCACAAAAGGGTGGCCATGGGCTGCGATGCTTTGGCGAGCCTCAAGACAGGTTTCTCCCGTGGGTCACTCTTCTTGTCAAAGGAGGATGTAGGACAGGATGGGACAGGACGCAGCCTTCCTCCTTCAGGCACCAAAGCAGGCTCTTTGTTTTGAAAAGGCCTCAGCAAGGTTTCTCAGTCTGCGGTGCTTAGGAGAGAGATGAGATGCCAGAAAAGAGCAACTAGGCCCTTAACACACATCATCCAGAGGGCTTTACGTGGGACCCTGGTGCTTCCCATGTTCCATAACCATGGGCAAGGCTGGGGAGCAAATTTGGGGCAGTGTTCTCATTTCCCATGAATGTTGCCCAGGCTGAGACAAATCTCACCAGGCCCCTCTCTTTTCATGGGGCACAATTTCCACAGCACGCACACACTGTCAAGCCTAGATTTCACCACCAATGTCTAAGCCACGCTGCAGGCCTACATACTGCGGGGACAGGCGGGACCTCCGAGTCACTTCCCAGCCATGGGCAACCTGGGCTGCTCTCTCTGCACTCACCTCACAAGCACCTTCCCAGCCACCTGCCTCCTGCTGCCCTATCAGCCACTCCAAAAGACAGGACCTCACGGCCACCTTCCCAGCCGTCTGCCCGCCACTGCCCTACAAGCCCCTGACACACCAGGGACCTCACAATAACTTCCTCAGCCATCAGCCAAATGCTCACCTCCCAGCTGCTCCGGCCAACGTCACCTCCAAAGCACGCGTCCCAGCCGTGCACCTGCTGCTGCCCCAGCAACTGCTCACCTAGAAGACACCTCACCAGCACCTCCCCAGCCACACGCCTCCTGCTAGCCAATCACGAACCGTTGCAGAAGGGACCTTACAGACAACACGCCAGCCTTGTTCCTGCAGCTGGCCTCTCAGCTCCTCAGCCCCAAGGGACCTCAGAATCAGCAGCCGAGCCACGGGGCCCCTGCTGGCCTCTCAGCTACCGACAAAGAACTGATTGGGCAGTGGTGATTTTCTGGCCCAGCTCTCGCACACACTAGGGACCTCGTGCCTGTTGCCCCCTGCAGCTGCCCCTGCTCTCCCCAAGGCTGAGACACCTCCTGAATGGTCTCCCTCACTCACCCTGGCGCCTCACACTGCTCCTAGTGCAGCAAAACACCCAGGACGGGCCACTTCCTGCCCCAAGAGAAGATCACCTTCTGCCCAGCCAGTGCCCGCACCGAGCCTGTGAAGCTCAGGAATTGGAGAAAGGCCTGCAAGGGATTCGTGGCAACATTTCCTAAGGGGCCGATTGTGTGGGAGCAGCGACCATGAAGCGGAAGACAGCAGGGCCCCATGGCCCAGGCAGAGCAAGAAGCCTTCCCGCAACTCCAAAGGCCACTTCCTTCCCCAAGGAAGGACTGAACCAAGCCAGCACATCCCCTACACATCAAGGACAACAAGCACTCTCTGGTTTGGGGCCCTGACAGTTTGGGACACGGGGAAGGACTGAGGCGAGGGCATCTCAGCTGGGGACACCAGCAGAGGCAGCACTCAGCAGCTCTTCCCCCATTAGCTCCCGCCAGCAGGGCTAATGACAACGGCAAGGGGAGGACGGGCCCTTCCCCAGCCTCCAAGGCTCTTAGGAAAGCACAACAGCTGCCACGCTCAGAGCTGCTCTGCCAACACCCTTCAGGCTGCTTCCAGGGCCACAGGTCTCAGGGCCCAGCAAGAGCCACGGAGCACCACCAACGGCCAGGCCACGGCGTGCCGCGTGGGCACAGCCTCTCTCGGAGCCCTCCGAAAGGCAGTTTTTCCAAGCAGAAGCGACCATGGGCAAGGGCCCCAAAACACACCAAGACCCACTCTCCAACCCTTCCGCTTGCTTCTAGTCCTCCACAGCCTTTCAGCAGGCACTTCCTCTGAACATCCCGGCTCACCCCGGAGCCTGCTCCCTTCCCACCTCCACAAAGCAGAGGGCAAGTGCTCTCCCAGGAGGCGCATCACGCCAGCTCTTGCCTCTCTCTTGTGCCTCACGTGCCCTCAAGGCCCTCACCCCACAGGCCTCCCTACTGAGGGGCCCTTTGGGGCTTCAAGGAAGGAGGACAAAACTCTTTGGCACCACTCCCCCTCTCTCGGGCCATGCTCAGGGAGCTCACCAATGACCACATGGCAGCAAGCAGACACACTCAGCAGCACGGAGAGGGCCAGTGCACCAGCCTTAGACAAGCACACTTCCAACCAGGGAAACGGCACAAGGCTTCTACTGCTCTCAAGCCTTTGCCTTGCCCTGCCTCAGCAAGGCCGGGGATTTCTCTGCCAAGCAAAGCCTCGAGCCAAGCCAGCAGCTTTCAGCAGGGCACGTGCCACATGGAAAAGCCAACATAGTAAGTACTTGGCCTCCAGGGTCCCCCCTGGCATGGCCCAGGCAGAGCCTGAGAGCACCAGCTAAGCCACCCACTGAAGGAGCTGGGCGTGTGGCAGAGCCAAGCTGGTTTATCCTCACGTCTGGTGCCAGGAGCTCTCCTCCCAACCAGCACCAGGCAGCAGCCCAGAGGAAGGACCACTTCCCTCTCTTCCCTTAGCAAGCACTTGAGCCCCTAGTGCTCCACTCTTTGGCCCCTGCATTGCTCAGGCCTGCAAGGACACGACCCCATCACGGCGTCAGCAGGGAGCAGTCCGAAAAACAAGAGTGGTCACAATGCAAAGGCTCCAGGACTCTCCCCACCTCCCAAAAAAGGAGTGGCAACTCTCAAAGCGCTCAGGGAGAAAACACCAAGGGGAAAGGGCTTCCAGCGCTCAGCGTCCACAATGCCTGCCCACAAGCCGGCAGGCTGCTTGGAGGACGCCTGTGCTCACCACCACTCCCTTGGCTCCAGACACTCGCAGCAATGCCCCTAGAGCTCCACTCCTTGTCCAGGGAGATTTGGCACAGGGAGGCATCAGCCCCCCTCCAGAGTCCTCTCCCAAGAACACACCTGCCCCTCTCCCAAGAACACCTCTCCACAAGGCCTTCACTCCTCCAAACACCTTCCAGCACGCTAACGCCCAGCCATGAATGAGTAACTCCCACGACCTCCTGCTCCTTCAGCCAACACTGCTGCAAGACCAAAGCTCTCCCCATGAAAAGCAGCCAAGAGGAAAGGAGGGAAAAGCATGCCTTGTACAGCTCTCAGAGCAAGGAGAAGCGCTCCCTGCACTTTCGGGTGGGTCCTGGCTACAGAGCCTGGCAAGAGCGGAGGAAACTCCAGGCGTGAAGCTGAGCGGGCAGAAGGCAGCCGGCTGCCAGCGTGCCTGGCTCATGGGGCCACCAGGGCAGCCGGGGCCCCAGCAGACAAGGCACCTGCTCACCTCGCAGCGCTCCCCACCTCCACAGCCTCATGGCACTGCCCACGCACACCACTGCTCTCTCCACACGCCTCCTCCTGCACACTGAGCACCAACACCCTGGGGCCACCGCCTCTCCCCACCACACGCCACCCAACTTCTGGCACACACCTCACCCCCACCCCTCCCCTCACACAGCGTGGACAGTCAGCACACCCCTCTGCAGCAGGCACACACAGGCCACACCACCACACAGGCCAGCAGCCAGGACACCACCCCCAAAATGCCCCCAAAACACACCCAGGCCCACTCTCCAGCCCTTCTGTTTCCTTCTAGTCCTCCAAGAGGCAGCAACAAGCACTTCCTCTGAACATCCACTCACACCTCTGCTCCTGCTCCCTTCCCACCTCCACCAATCCAAAGGCAGAAAGAGCATTCCCATCTTGCAGACAAAGCTCACCCAGCCCTACTGCGCTGCCCCGGTGCAGCTTCTCATGGCCAGCCAGCATGTCTGGCTTGCAGGGCAGTTCGCCTGGGGCCCAGTCCACTCTGTCCCATGGTCCTAACTCCGCTGGTAGCTCCTGGAGGAAAGGAACCTTGCTGCCAGCACCACTGCCCCTGTCCCGGGGCCAGGGCCAGGGCCAGGGCCAGCATGGGAACACACCTACAGACCCACTCACTCCCACTCCTGCTCTCCTGCTTTGCTCCCGCTGCACTTATAACTCTCTTTAACCCACATGCTGGACTGTGATTGGCTGATAGAGACATCAGTCAGCCCAACCCAAACCTCCTCCTCTTGTCAGCCAGTAGCAGGGCAGCACTGGGGGCGATGCCATGGCAACATTGCAGACACATGACCCAGCAGGCAGCTCCTTCCTCCCACCATTGTTGGTGGTGGGTCAGGTGCCATGCTGAGGGTTATTACAAGGGGAAGGTTTCATGTCCTCTGTGGGCATTTCCAGCAGGCTCTTGAGATCCCCCTGGGATCTGCTGGACATTGCAGCCTCTGGGAGCCAGGACCCCTTTCCTGCCAGAGCCAGACCCCAAGGGGGATCTCCCTCTCCCAGAGACACCTGCACCTGGATTGACCCCCCCACCCTACCAGGAGGGGATGGAGCCAGCCCCACAGGAGCCTCGGGGCTCAGGACAGCCCCAGCCCCAGGACCCAGCACTCCTGCCTGCCCCATTGTGCCCTGAGCCAGACGGGACCCTCCAGCAGGGCTCTTGTGGCCGCCCCCAGCCCTGTCCAGACACCCCCACAGCCCAGGACCCACAACTGTTTTTGCATTTCACAGTCTCTGTGTGACACCTCAGGAAGGAGTTCCTCAATCCCTTACCCTTGGCGGAGAGCTGCCAGAGTGCTGGAAAACAAGTATCCGTGGTCTGGGCTAATGTTCTTGGTCCAGCAGTCTCCATCTCGTTTGGCCCCTTTTCCTTCGGCTCGCCTCTCCCTCCAGGGAAAAAGGACTCTCTTGTCTCCTGTCTCGTCCCCCACAATTCCTCTCCAATGTGTCCCTGCTCTTGTGCCCGCTGGTGAGGAGCCCCAGTGCAGCCCCACTGCCTCCTGGCCTCCCTCCTTGCTGGGGAGTAGCTCTGAAGGGCAGCAGTGGGGAGTGTGTGAGCCGTGCCCTGGCCTTGCAGGGAAGTGAGGGCTCTCCCATGGCACCGGGGAGAGACCTCTCTGTGATGCGGCACGTCCCCCTGTGACCTCAGCCCGTGTCATCTCTGGGCTCAGTAGGTCACTGCCATGGAGATGGCACAGCCAGGGAGAGAGCAGAGAGATTTCCCTCCATGTTCTGCAAAGCAATCAATCACCTTCCCTCCCCACAGTTAGTTTCCAAAACTGGCTGATAACTCCTTCAGGAACGTGACCAGATGGTGACAAAGGCTGTGAAAAATCTAAGATGGGGCACGGCAGAGGTCACTTCTGTGCCCCTGCACCAACAGGTCTCTGCACAGGGCAGACCTGTGTGGGAAGCTGGGGTTTGGGGCTATGTTAGGGGTTTGGCACTTGTTAAAGACGGGATCAAAATCATGTGAGGTCAAACAGCACAAAAGGGTGGCCATGGGCTGCGATGCTTTGGCGAGCCTCAAGACAGGTTTCTCCCGTGGGTCACTCTTCTTGTCAAAGGAGGATGTAGGACAGGATGGGACAGGACGCAGCCTTCCTCCTTCAGGCACCAAAGCAGGCTCTTTGTTTTGAAAAGGCCTCAGCAAGGTTTCTCAGTCTGCGGTGCTTAGGAGAGAGATGAGATGCCAGAAAAGAGCAACTAGGCCCTTAACACACATCATCCAGAGGGCTTTACGTGGGACCCTGGTGCTTCCCATGTTCCATAACCATGGGCAAGGCTGGGGAGCAAATTTGGGGCAGTGTTCTCATTTCCCATGAATGTTGCCCAGGCTGAGACAAATCTCACCAGGCCCCTCTCTTTTCATGGGGCACAATTTCCACAGCACGCACACACTGTCAAGCCTAGATTTCACCACCAATGTCTAAGCCACGCTGCAGGCCTACATACTGCGGGGACAGGCGGGACCTCCGAGTCACTTCCCAGCCATGGGCAACCTGGGCTGCTCTCTCTGCACTCACCTCACAAGCACCTTCCCAGCCACCTGCCTCCTGCTGCCCTATCAGCCACTCCAAAAGACAGGACCTCACGGCCACCTTCCCAGCCGTCTGCCCGCCACTGCCCTACAAGCCCCTGACACACCAGGGACCTCACAATAACTTCCTCAGCCATCAGCCAAATGCTCACCTCCCAGCTGCTCCGGCCAACGTCACCTCCAAAGCACGCGTCCCAGCCGTGCACCTGCTGCTGCCCCAGCAACTGCTCACCTAGAAGACACCTCACCAGCACCTCCCCAGCCACACGCCTCCTGCTAGCCAATCACGAACCGTTGCAGAAGGGACCTTACAGACAACACGCCAGCCTTGTTCCTGCAGCTGGCCTCTCAGCTCCTCAGCCCCAAGGGACCTCAGAATCAGCAGCCGAGCCACGGGGCCCCTGCTGGCCTCTCAGCTACCGACAAAGAACTGATTGGGCAGTGGTGATTTTCTGGCCCAGCTCTCGCACACACTAGGGACCTCGTGCCTGTTGCCCCCTGCAGCTGCCCCTGCTCTCCCCAAGGCTGAGACACCTCCTGAATGGTCTCCCTCACTCACCCTGGTGGCTCACACTGCTCCTAGTGCAGCAAAACACCCAGGACGGGCCACTTCCTGCCCCAAGAGAAGATCACCTTCTGCCCAGCCAGTGCCCGCACCGAGCCTGTGAAGCTCAGGAATTGGAGAAAGGCCTGCAAGGGATTCGTGGCAACATTTCCTAAGGGGCCGATTGTGTGGGAGCAGCGACCATGAAGCGGAAGACAGCAGGGCCCCATGGCCCAGGCAGAGCAAGAAGCCTTCCCGCAACTCCAAAGGCCACTTCCTTCCCCAAGGAAGGACTGAACCAAGCCAGCACATCCCCTACACATCAAGGACAACAAGCACTCTCTGGTTTGGGGCCCTGACAGTTTGGGACACGGGGAAGGACTGAGGCGAGGGCATCTCAGCTGGGGACACCAGCAGAGGCAGCACTCAGCAGCTCTTCCCCCATTAGCTCCCGCCAGCAGGGCTAATGACAACGGCAAGGGGAGGACGGGCCCTTCCCCAGCCTCCAAGGCTCTTAGGAAAGCACAACAGCTGCCACGCTCAGAGCTGCTCTGCCAACACCCTTCAGGCTGCTTCCAGGGCCACAGGTCTCAGGGCCCAGCAAGAGCCACGGAGCACCACCAACGGCCAGGCCACGGCGTGCCGCGTGGGCACAGCCTCTCTCGGAGCCCTCCGACAGGCAGTTTTTCCAAGCAGAAGCGACCATGGGCAAGGGCCCCAAAACACACCAAGACCCACTCTCCAACCCTTCTGCTTGCTTCTAGTCCTCCACAGCCTTTCAGCAGGCACTTCCTCTGAACATCCCGGCTCGCCCCGGAGCCTGCTCCCTTCCCACCCCCACAAAGCAGAGGGCAAGTGCTCTCCCAGGAGGCGCATCACGCCAGCTCTTGCCTCTCTCTTGTGCCTCACGTGCCCTCAAGGCCCTCACCCCACAGGCCTCCCTACTGAGGGGCCCTTTGGGGCTTCAAGGAAGGAGGACAAAACTCTTTGGCAACACTCCCCCTCTCTCGGGCCGTGCTCAGGGAGCTCACCAATGACCACATGGCAGCAAGCAGACACACTCAGCAGCACGGACAGGGCCAGTGCACCAGCCTTAGACAAGCACACTTCCAGCCACGGAAACGGCACAAGGCTTCTACTGCTCTCAAGCCTTTGCCTTGCCCTGCCTCAGCAAGGCCGGGGATTTCTCTTCCAAGCCAAGCCTTGAGCCAAGCCAGCAGCTTTCAGCAGTCTGCGTGCCACATGGAAAAGCCAACATAGTAAGTACTTGGCCTCCAGGGTCCCCCCTGGCATGGCCCAGGCAGAGCCCGAGAGCACCAGCTAAGCCACCCACTGAAGGAGCTGGCAGTGTGGCAGAGCCAAGCTGGTTTGTCCTCACGTCTGGTGCCAGGAGCTCTCCTCCCAACCAGCACCAGGCAGCAGCCCAGAGGAAGGACCACTTCCCTCTCTTCCCTTAGCAAGCACTTGACCCCCTAGTGCTCCACTCTTTGGCCCCTGCATTTCTCAGGCCTGCAAGGACACGACCCCATCACGGCGTCAGCAGGGAGCAGTCCGAAAAACAAGAGTGGTCACAATGCAAAGGCTCTAGGACGCTCCTCACCTCCCAAAAAAGGAGTGGCAACTCTCAAAGCGCTCAGGGAGAAAACCCCAAGGGGAAAGGGCTTCCAGCGCTCAGCGTCCACAATGCCTGCCCACAAGCCGGCAGGCTGCTTGGAGGACGCCTGTGCTCACCACCACTCCCTTGGCTCCAGACACTCGCAGCAATGCCCCTAGAGCTCCGTGGGGCTCCTCACACCCACCCAAACCTCAAGCCAACACCACCACCTTCCCCACGTCAGCACCTCGCACGCTCCTGCCTGCCCAAGGGGGCTCTCTCGCTGCCCTGCTGCAGCACACAAAGCTCACCCTGCAGCAGGACGGTGCAGGAACTTGCCGAGACGGCAGCTGGAAGGAAGAGAGACCTGGGCTGCGCATCCCTCGCAGGCCACCCTTGCCTTGCCTTCCCTCCTCCAAGACACTCCTTGTCCAGGGAGATTTGGCACAGGGAGCCATCAGCCCCCCTCCAGAGTCCTCTCCCAAGAACACACCTGCCCCTCTCCCAAGAACACCTCTCCACAAGGCCTTCACTCCTCCAAACACCTTCCAGCACGCTAACGCCCAGCCATGAATGAGTAACTCCCACGACCTCCTGCTCCTTCAGCCAACACTGCTGCAAGACCAAAGCTCTCCCCATGAAAAGCAGCCAAGAGGAAAGGAGGGAAAAGCATGCCTTGTACAGCTCTCAGAGCAAGGAGAAGCGCTCCCTGCACTTTCGGGTGGGTCCTGGCTACAGAGCCTGGCAAGAGCGGAGGAAACTCCAGGCGTGAAGCTGAGCGGGCAGAAGGCAGCCGGCTGCCAGCGTGCCTGGCTCATGGGGCCACCAGGGCAGCCGGGGCCCCAGCAGACAAGGCACCTGCTCACCTCGCAGCGCTCCCCACCTCCACAGCCTCATGGCACTGCCCACGCACACCACTGCTCTCTCCACACGCCTCCTCCTGCACACTGAGCACCAACACCCTGGGGCCACCGCCTCTCCCCACCACACGCCACCCAACTTCTGGCACACACCTCACCCCCACCCCTCCCCTCACACAGCGTGGACAGTCAGCACACCCCTCTGCAGCAGGCACACACAGGCCACACCACCACACAGGCCAGCAGCCAGGACACCACCCCCAAAATGCCCCCAAAACACACCCAGGCCCACTCTCCAGCCCTTCTGTTTCCTTCTAGTCCTCCAAGAGGCAGCAACAAGCACTTCCTCTGAACATCCACTCACACCTCTGCTCCTGCTCCCTTCCCACCTCCACCAATCCAAGGGCAGAAAGAGCATTCCCATCTTGCAGACAAAGCTCACCCAGCCCTACTGCGCTGCCCCGGTGCAGCTTCTCATGGCCAGCCAGCATGTCTGGCTTGCAGGGCAGTTCGCCTGGGGCCCAGTCCACTCTGTCCCGTGGTCCTAACTCCGCTGGTAGCTCCTGGAGGAAAGGAACCTTGCTGCCAGCACCACTGCCCCTGTCCCAGGCTCAAGGCCAGGGCCAGGGCTAGTGTGGGAACAGACCTACACACCCATTCACTCCCACTCCTGCTCTCCTGCTTTGCTCCCGCCCCACTTATAAGTGTCTTTAACCCACATGCTGGACTGTGATGGGCTGATAGAGACATCAGTCAGCCCAACCCAAACCTCCTCCTCTTGTCAGCCAGTAGCAGGGCAGCACTGGGGGCGATGCCATGGCAACATTGCAGACACATGACCCAGCAGGCAGCTCCTTCCTCCCACCATCGTTGGTGGTGGGTCAGGTGCCATGCTGAGGGTTATTACAAGGGGAAGGTTTCATGTCCTCTGTGGGCATTTCCAGCAGGCTCTTGAGATCCCCCTGGGATCTGCTGGACATTGCAGCCTCTGGGAGCCAGGACCCCTTTCCTGCCAGAGCCAGACCCCAAGGGGGATCTCCCTCTCCCAGAGACACCTGCACCTGGATTGACCCCCCCACCCTACCAGGAGGGGATGGAGCCAGCCCCACAGGAGCCTCGGGGCTCAGGACAGCCCCAGCCCCAGGACCCAGCACTCCTGCCTGCCCCATTGTGCCCTGAGCCAGACGGGACCCTCCAGCAGGGCTCTTGTGGCCGCCCCCAGCCCTGTCCAGACACCCCCACAGCCCAGGACCCACAACTGTTTTTGCATTTCACAGTCTCTGTGTGACACCTCAGGAAGGAGTTCCTCAATCCCTTACCCTTGGCGGAGAGCTGCCAGAGTGCTGGAAAACAAGTATCCGTGGTCTGGGCTAATGTTCTTGGTCCAGCAGTCTCCATCTCGTTTGGCCCCTTTCCTTCGGCTCGCCTCTCCCTCCAGGGAAAAAGGACTCTCTTGTCTCCTGTCTCGTCCCCCACAATTCCTCTCCAATGTGTCCCTGCTCTTGTGCCCGCTGGTGAGGAGCCCCAGTGCAGCCCCACTGCCTCCTGGCCTCCCTCCTTGCTGGGGAGTAGCTCTGAAGGGCAGCAGTGGGGAGTGTGTGAGCCGTGCCCTGGCCTTGCAGGGAAGTGAGGGCTCTCCCATGGCACTGAGGAGAGACCTCTCTGTGATGCGGCACGTCCCCCTGTGACCTCAGCCCGTGTCATCTCTGGGCTCAGTAGGTCACTGCCATGGAGATGGCACAGCCAGGGAGAGAGCAGAGAGATTTCCCTCCATGTTCTGCAAAGCAATCAATCACCTTCCCTCCCCACAGTTAGTTTCCAAAACTGGCTGATAACTCCTTCAGGAACGTGACCAGATGGTGACAAAGGCTGTGAAAAATCTAAGATGGGGCACGGCAGAGGTCACTTCTGTGCCCCTGCACCAACAGGTCTCTGCACAGGGCAGACCTGTGTGGGAAGCTGGGGTTTGGGGCTATGTTAGGGGTTTGGCACTTGTTAAAGATGGGATCAAAATCATGTGAGGTCAAACAGCACAAAAGGGTGGCCATGGGCTGCGATGCTTTGGCGAGCCTCAAGACAGGTTTCTCCCGTGGGTCACTCTTCTTGTCAAAGGAGGATGTAGGACAGGATGGGACAGGACGCAGCCTTCCTCCTTCAGGCACCAAAGCAGGCTCTTTGTTTTGAAAAGGCCTCAGCAAGGTTTCTCAGTCTGCGGTGCTTAGGAGAGAGATGAGATGCCAGAAAAGAGCAACTAGGCCCTTAACACGCATCATCCAGAGGGCTTTACGTGGGACCCTGGTGCTTCCCATGTTCCATAACCATGGGCAAGGCTGGGGAGGAAATTTGGGGCAGTGTTCTCATTTCCCATGAATGTTGCCCAGGCTGAGACAAATCTCACCAGGCCCCTCTCTTTTCATGGGGCACAATTTCCACACCACGCACACACTGTCAAGCCTAGATTTCACCACCAATGTCTAAGCCACGCTGCAGGCCTACATACTGCGGGGACAGGCGGGACCTCCGAGTCACTTCCCAGCCATGGGCAACCTGGGCTGCTCTCTCTGCACTCACCTCACAAGCACCTTCCCAGCCACCTGCCTCCTGCTGCCCTATCAGCCACTCCAAAAGACAGGACCTCACGGCCACCTTCCCAGCCGTCTGCCCGCCACTGCCCTACAAGCCCCTGACACACAAGTGACCTCACAATAACTTCCTCAGCCATCAGCCAAATGCTCACCTCCCAGCTGCTCCGGCCAACGTCACCTCCAAAGCACGCGTCCCAGCCGTGCACCTGCTGCTGCCCCAGCAACTGCTCACCTAGAAGACACCTCACCAGCACCTCCCCAGCCACACGCCTCCTGCTAGCCAATCACGAACCGTTGCAGAAGGGACCTTACAGACAACACGCCAGCCTTGTTCCTGCAGCTGGCCTCTCAGCTCCTCAGCCCCAAGGGACCTCAGAATCAGCAGCCGAGCCACGGGGCCCCTGCTGGCCTCTCAGCTACCGACAAAGAACTGATTGGGCAGTGGTGATTTTCTGGCCCAGCTCTCGCACACACTAGGGACCTCGTGCCTGTTGCCCCCTGCAGCTGCCCCTGCTCTCCCCAAGGCTGAGACACCTCCTGAATGGTCTCCCTCACTCACCCTGGCGCCTCACACTGCTCCTAGTGCAGCAAAACACCCAGGACGGGCCGGTTCCTGCCCCAAGAGAAGATCACCTTCTGCCCAGCCAGTGCCCGCACCGAGCCTGTGAAGCTCAGGAATTGGAGAAAGGCCTGCAAGGGATTCGTGGCAACATTTCCTAAGGGGCCGATTGTGTGGGAGCAGCGACCATGAAGCGGAAGACAGCAGGGCCCCATGGCCCAGGCAGAGCAAGAAGCCTTCCCGCAACTCCAAAGGCCACTTCCTTCCCCAAGGAAGGACTGAACCAAGCCAGCACATCCCCTACACATCAAGGACAACAAGCACTCTCTGGTTTGGGGCCCTGACAGTTTGGGACACGGGGAAGGACTGAGGCGAGGGCATCTCAGCTGGGGACACCAGCAGAGGCAGCACTCAGCAGCTCTTCCCCCATTAGCTCCCGCCAGCAGGGCTAATGACAACGGCAAGGGGAGGACGGGCCCTTCCCCAGCCTCCAAGGCTCTTAGGAAAGCACAACAGCTGCCACGCTCAGAGCTGCTCTGCCAACACCCTTCAGGCTGCTTCCGGGGCCACAGGTCTCAGGGCCCAGCAAGAGGCACGGAGCACCACCAACGGCCAGGCCACGGCGTGCCGCGTGGGCACAGCCTCTCTCGGAGCCCTCCGACAGGCAGTTTTTCCAAGCAGAAGCGACCATGGGCAAGGGCCCCAAAACACACCAAGACCCACTCTCCAACCCTTCTGCTTGCTTCTAGTCCTCCACAGCCTTTCAGCAGGCACTTCCTCTGAACATCCCGGCTCACCCCGGAGCCTGCTCCCTTCCCACCTCCACAAAGCAGAGGGCAAGTGCTCTCCCAGGAGGCGCATCACGCCAGCTCTTGCCTCTCTCTTGTGCCTCACGTGCCCTCAAGGCCCTCACCCCACAGGCCTCCCTACTGAGGGGCCCTTTGGGGCTTCAAGGAAGGAGGACAAAACTCTTTGGCAACACTCCCCCTCTCTCGGGCCGTGCTCAGGGAGCTCACCAATGACCACATGGCAGCACACAGACACACTCAGCAGCACGGACAGGGCCAGTGCACCAGCCTTAGACAAGCACACTTCCAGCCACGGAAACGGCACAAGGCTTCTACTGCTCTCAAGCCTTTGCCTTGCCCTGCCTCAGCAAGGCTGGGGATTTCTCTTCCAAGCCAAGCCTTGAGCCAAGCCAGCAGCTTTCAGCAGTCTGCGTGCCACATGGAAAAGCCAACATAGTAAGTACTTGGCCTCCAGGGTCCCCCCTGGCATGGCCCAGGCAGAGCCCGAGAGCACCAGCTAAGCCACCCACTGAAGGAGCTGGCAGTGTGGCAGAGCCTAGCTGGTTTGTCCTCACGTCTGGTGCCAGGAGCTCTCCTCCCAACCAGCACCAGGCAGCAGCCCAGAGGAAGGACCACTTCCCTCTCTTCCCTTAGCAAGCACTTGACCCCCTAGTGCTCCACTCTTTGGCCCCTGCATTTCTCAGGCCTGCAAGGACACGACCCCATCACGGCGTCAGCAGGGAGCAGTCCGAAAAACAAGAGTGGTCACAATGCAAAGGCTCTAGGACGCTCCTCACCTCCCAAAAAAGGAGTGGCAACTCTCAAAGCGCTCAGGGAGAAAACCCCAAGGGGAAAGGGCTTCCAGCGCTCAGCGTCCACAATGCCTGCCCACAAGCCGGCAGGCTGCTTGGAGGACGCCTGTGCTCACCACCACTCCCTTGGCTCCAGACACTCGCAGCAATGCCCCTAGAGCTCCGTGGGGCTCCTCACACCCACCCAAACCTCAAGCCAACACCACCACCTTCCCCACGTCAGCACCTCGCACGCTCCTGCCTGCCCAAGGGGGCTCTCTCGCTGCCCTGCTGCAGCACACAAAGCTCACCCTGCAGCAGGACGGTGCAGGAACTTGCCGAGACGGCAGCTGGAAGGAAGAGAGACCTGGGCTGCGCATCCCTCGCAGGCCACCCTTGCCTTGCCTTCCCTCCTCCAAGGCACTCCTTGTCCAGGGAGATTTGGCACAGGGAGGCATCAGCCCCCCTCCAGAGTCCTCTCCCAAGAACACACCTGCCCCTCTCCCAAGAACACCTCTCCACAAGGCCTTCACTCCTCCAAACACCTTCCAGCACGCTAACGCCCAGCCATGAATGAGTAACTCCCACGACCTCCTGCTCCTTCAGCCAACACTGCTGCAAGACCAAAGCTCTCCCCATGAAAAGCAGCCAAGAGGAAAGGAGGGAAAAGCATGCCTTGTACAGCTCTCAGAGCAAGGAGAAGCGCTCCCTGCACTTTCGGGTGGGTCCTGGCTACAGAGCCTGGCAAGAGCGGAGGAAACTCCAGGCGTGAAGCTGAGCGGGCAGAAGGCAGCCGGCTGCCAGCGTGCCTGGCTCATGGGGCCACCAGGGCAGCCGGGGCCCCAGCAGACAAGGCACCTGCTCACCTCGCAGCGCTCCCCACCTCCACAGCCTCATGGCACTGCCCACGCACACCACTGCTCTCTCCACACGCCTCCTCCTGCACACTGAGCACCAACACCCTGGGGCCACCGCCTCTCCCCACCACACGCCACCCAACTTCTGGCACACACCTCACCCCCACCCCTCCCCTCACACAGCGTGGACAGTCAGCACACCCCTCTGCAGCAGGCACACACAGGCCACACCACCACACAGGCCAGCAGCCAGGACACCACCCCCAAAATGCCCCCAAAACACACCCAGGCCCACTCTCCAGCCCTTCTGTTTCCTTCTAGTCCTCCAAGAGGCAGCAACAAGCACTTCCTCTGAACATCCACTCACACCTCTGCTCCTGCTCCCTTCCCACCTCCACCAATCCAAAGGCAGAAAGAGCATTCCCATCTTGCAGACAAAGCTCACCCAGCCCTACTGCGCTGCCCCGGTGCAGCTTCTCATGGCCAGCCAGCATGTCTGGCTTGCAGGGCAGTTCGCCTGGGGCCCAGTCCACTCTGTCCCATGGTCCTAACTCCGCTGGTAGCTCCTGGAGGAAAGGAACCTTGCTGCCAGCACCACTGCCCCTGTCCCGGGGCCAGGGCCAGGGCCAGGGCCAGCATGGGAACACACCTACAGACCCACTCACTCCCACTCCTGCTCTCCTGCTTTGCTCCCGCTGCACTTATAACTCTCTTTAACCCACATGCTGGACTGTGATTGGCTGATAGAGACATCAGTCAGCCCAACCCAAACCTCCTCCTCTTGTCAGCCAGTAGCAGGGCAGCACTGGGGGCGATGCCATGGCAACATTGCAGACACATGACCCAGCAGGCAGCTCCTTCCTCCCACCATTGTTGGTGGTGGGTCAGGTGCCATGCTGAGGGTTATTACAAGGGGAAGGTTTCATGTCCTCTGTGGGCATTTCCAGCAGGCTCTTGAGATCCCCCTGGGATCTGCTGGACATTGCAGCCTCTGGGAGCCAGGACCCCTTTCCTGCCAGAGCCAGACCCCAAGGGGGATCTCCCTCTCCCAGAGACACCTGCACCTGGATTGACCCCCCCACCCTACCAGGAGGGGATGGAGCCAGCCCCACAGGAGCCTCGGGGCTCAGGACAGCCCCAGCCCCAGGACCCAGCACTCCTGCCTGCCCCATTGTGCCCTGAGCCAGACGGGACCCTCCAGCAGGGCTCTTGTGGCCGCCCCCAGCCCTGTCCAGACACCCCCACAGCCCAGGACCCACAACTGTTTTTGCATTTCACAGTCTCTGTGTGACACCTCAGGAAGGAGTTCCTCAATCCCTTACCCTTGGCGGAGAGCTGCCAGAGTGCTGGAAAACAAGTATCCGTGGTCTGGGCTAATGTTCTTGGTCCAGCAGTCTCCATCTCGTTTGGCCCCTTTTCCTTCGGCTCGCCTCTCCCTCCAGGGAAAAAGGACTCTCTTGTCTCCTGTCTCGTCCCCCACAATTCCTCTCCAATGTGTCCCTGCTCTTGTGCCCGCTGGTGAGGAGCCCCAGTGCAGCCCCACTGCCTCCTGGCCTCCCTCCTTGCTGGGGAGTAGCTCTGAAGGGCAGCAGTGGGGAGTGTGTGAGCCGTGCCCTGGCCTTGCAGGGAAGTGAGGGCTCTCCCATGGCACCGGGGAGAGACCTCTCTGTGATGCGGCACGTCCCCCTGTGACCTCAGCCCGTGTCATCTCTGGGCTCAGTAGGTCACTGCCATGGAGATGGCACAGCCAGGGAGAGAGCAGAGAGATTTCCCTCCATGTTCTGCAAAGCAATCAATCACCTTCCCTCCCCACAGTTAGTTTCCAAAACTGGCTGATAACTCCTTCAGGAACGTGACCAGATGGTGACAAAGGCTGTGAAAAATGTAAGATGGGGCACGGCAGAGGTCACTTCTGTGCCCCTGCACCAACAGGTCTCTGCACAGGGCAGACCTGTGTGGGAAGCTGGGGTTTGGGGCTATGTTAGGGGTTTGGCACTTGTTAAAGACGGGATCAAAATCATGTGAGGTCAAACAGCACAAAAGGGTGGCCATGGGCTGCGATGCTTTGGTGAGCCTGGTGAGACTGGTTTCTCCCGTGGGTCACTCTTCTTGTCAAAGGAGGATGTAGGACAGGATGGGACAGGACGCAGCCTTCCTCCTTCAGGCACCAAAGCAGGCTCTTTGTTTTGAAAAGGCCTCAGCAAGGTTTCTCAGTCTGCGGTGCTTAGGAGAGAGATGAGATGCCAGAAAAGAGCAACTAGGCCCTTAACACACATCATCCAGAGGGCTTTACGTGGGACCCTGGTGCTTCCCATGTTCCATAACCATGGGCAAGGCTGGGGAGCAAATTTGGGGCAGTGTTCTCATTTCCCATGAATGTTGCCCAGGCTGAGACAAATCTCACCAGGCCCCTCTCTTTTCATGGGGCACAATTTCCACAGCACGCACACACTGTCAAGCCTAGATTTCACCACCAATGTCTAAGCCACGCTGCAGGCCTACATACTGCGGGGACAGGCGGGACCTCCGAGTCACTTCCCAGCCATGGGCAACCTGGGCTGCTCTCTCTGCACTCACCTCACAAGCACCTTCCCAGCCACCTGCCTCCTGCTGCCCTATCAGCCACTCCAAAAGACAGGACCTCACGGCCACCTTCCCAGCCGTCTGCCCGCCACTGCCCTACAAGCCCCTGACACACCAGGGACCTCACAATAACTTCCTCAGCCATCAGCCAAATGCTCACCTCCCAGATGCTCCGGCCAACGTCACCTCCAAAGCACGCGTCCCAGCCGTGCACCTGCTGCTGCCCCAGCAACTGCTCACCTAGAAGACACCTCACCAGCACCTCCCCAGCCACACGCCTCCTGCTAGCCAATCACGAACCGTTGCAGAAGGGACCTTACAGACAACACGCCAGCCTTGTTCCTGCAGCTGGCCTCTCAGCTCCTCAGCCCCAAGGGACCTCAGAATCAGCAGCCGAGCCACGGGGCCCCTGCTGGCCTCTCAGCTACCGACAAAGAACTGATTGGGCAGTGGTGATTTTCTGGCCCAGCTCTCGCACACACTAGGGACCTCGTGCCTGTTGCCCCCTGCAGCTGCCCCTGCTCTCCCCAAGGCTGAGACACCTCCTGAATGGTCTCCCTCACTCACCCTGGTGGCTCACACTGCTCCTAGTGCAGCAAAACACCCAGGACGGGCCACTTCCTGCCCCAAGAGAAGATCACCTTCTGCCCAGCCAGTGCCCGCACCGAGCCTGTGAAGCTCAGGAATTGGAGAAAGGCCTGCAAGGGATTCGTGGCAACATTTCCTAAGGGGCCGATTGTGTGGGAGCAGCGACCATGAAGCGGAAGACAGCAGGGCCCCATGGCCCAGGCAGAGCAAGAAGCCTTCCCGCAACTCCAAAGGCCACTTCCTTCCCCAAGGAAGGACTGAACCAAGCCAGCACATCCCCTACACATCAAGGACAACAAGCACTCTCTGGTTTGGGGCCCTGACAGTTTGGGACACGGGGAAGGACTGAGGCGAGGGCATCTCAGCTGGGGACACCAGCAGAGGCAGCACTCAGCAGCTCTTCCCCCATTAGCTCCCGCCAGCAGGGCTAATGACAACGGCAAGGGGAGGACGGGCCCTTCCCCAGCCTCCAAGGCTCTTAGGAAAGCACAACAGCTGCCACGCTCAGAGCTGCTCTGCCAACACCCTTCAGGCTGCTTCCAGGGCCACACGTCTCAGGGCCCAGCAAGAGCCACGGAGCACCACCAACGGCCAGGCCACGGCGTGCCGCGTGGGCACAGCCTCTCTCGGAGCCCTCCGAAAGGCAGTTTTTCCAAGCAGAAGCGACCATGGGCAAGGGCCCCAAAACACACCAAGACCCACTCTCCAACCCTTCCGCTTGCTTCTAGTCCTCCACAGCCTTTCAGCAGGCACTTCCTCTGAACATCCCGGCTCACCCCGGAGCCTGCTCCCTTCCCACCTCCACAAAGCAGAGGGCAAGTGCTCTCCCAGGAGGCGCATCACGCCAGCTCTTGCCTCTCTCTTGTGCCTCACGTGCCCTCAAGGCCCTCACCCCACAGGCCTCCCTACTGAGGGGCCCTTTGGGGCTTCAAGGAAGGAGGACAAAACTCTTTGGCAACACTCCCCCTCTCTCGGGCCGTGCTCAGGGAGCTCACCAATGACCACATGGCAGCAAGCAGACACACTCAGCAGCACGGACAGGGCCAGTGCACCAGCCTTAGACAAGCACACTTCCAACCAGGGAAACGGCACAAGGCTTCTACTGCTCTCAAGCCTTTGCCTTGCCCTGCCTCAGCAAGGCCGGGGATTTCTCTGCCAAGCAAAGCCTCGAGCCAAGCCAGCAGCTTTCAGCAGGGCACGTGCCACATGGAAAAGCCAACATAGTAAGTACTTGGCCTCCAGGGTCCCCCCTGGCATGGCCCAGGCAGAGCCTGAGAGCACCAGCTAAGCCACCCACTGAAGGAGCTGGGCGTGTGGCAGAGCCAAGCTGGTTTATCCTCACGTCTGGTGCCAGGAGCTCTCCTCCCAACCAGCACCAGGCAGCAGCCCAGAGGAAGGACCACTTCCCTCTCTTCCCTTAGCAAGCACTTGAGCCCCTAGTGCTCCACTCTTTGGCCCCTGCATTGCTCAGGCCTGCAAGGACACGACCCCATCACGGCGTCAGCAGGGAGCAGTCCGAAAAACAAGAGTGGTCACAATGCAAAGGCTCCAGGACTCTCCCCACCTCCCAAAAAAGGAGTGGCAACTCTCAAAGCGCTCAGGGAGAAAACACCAAGGGGAAAGGGCTTCCAGCGCTCAGCGTCCACAATGCCTGCCCACAAGCCGGCAGGCTGCTTGGAGGACGCCTGTGCTCACCACCACTCCCTTGGCTCCAGACACTCGCAGCAATGCCCCTAGAGCTCCACTCCTTGTCCAGGGAGATTTGGCACAGGGAGGCATCAGCCCCCCTCCAGAGTCCTCTCCCAAGAACACACCTGCCCCTCTCCCAAGAACACCTCTCCACAAGGCCTTCACTCCTCCAAACACCTTCCAGCACGCTAACGCCCAGCCATGAATGAGTAACTCCCACGACCTCCTGCTCCTTCAGCCAACACTGCTGCAAGACCAAAGCTCTCCCCATGAAAAGCAGCCAAGAGGAAAGGAGGGAAAAGCATGCCTTGTACAGCTCTCAGAGCAAGGAGAAGCGCTCCCTGCACTTTCGGGTGGGTCCTGGCTACAGAGCCTGGCAAGAGCGGAGGAAACTCCAGGCGTGAAGCTGAGCGGGCAGAAGGCAGCCGGCTGCCAGCGTGCCTGGCTCATGGGGCCACCAGGGCAGCCGGGGCCCCAGCAGACAAGGCACCTGCTCACCTCGCAGCGCTCCCCACCTCCACAGCCTCATGGCACTGCCCACGCACACCACTGCTCTCTCCACACGCCTCCTCCTGCACACTGAGCACCAACACCCTGGGGCCACCGCCTCTCCCCACCACACGCCACCCAACTTCTGGCACACACCTCACCCCCACCCCTCCCCTCACACAGCGTGGACAGTCAGCACACCCCTCTGCAGCAGGCACACACAGGCCACACCACCACACAGGCCAGCAGCCAGGACACCACCCCCAAAATGCCCCCAAAACACACCCAGGCCCACTCTCCAGCCCTTCTGTTTCCTTCTAGTCCTCCAAGAGGCAGCAACAAGCACTTCCTCTGAACATCCACTCACACCTCTGCTCCTGCTCCCTTCCCACCTCCACCAATCCAAGGGCAGAAAGAGCATTCCCATCTTGCAGACAAAGCTCACCCAGCCCTACTGCGCTGCCCCGGTGCAGCTTCTCATGGCCAGCCAGCATGTCTGGCTTGCAGGGCAGTTCGCCTGGGGCCCAGTCCACTCTGTCCCACGGTCCTAACTCCGCTGGTAGCTCCTGGAGGAAAGGAACCTTGCTGCCAGCACCACTGCCCCTGTCCCAGGGTCAAGGCCAGGGCCAGGGCTAGTGTGGGAACAGACCTACACACCCATTCACTCCCACTCCTGCTCTCCTGCTTTGCTCCCGCCCCACTTATAAGTGTCTTTAACCCACATGCTGGACTGTGATTGGCTGATAGAGACATCAGTCAGCCCAACCCAAACCTCCTCCTCTTGTCAGCCAGTAGCAGGGCAGCACTGGGGGCGATGCCATGGCAACATTGCAGACACATGACCCAGCAGGCAGCTCCTTCCTCCCACCATCGTTGGTGGTGGGTCAGGTGCCATGCTGAGGGTTATTACAAGGGGAAGGTTTCATGTCCTCTGTGGGCATTTCCAGCAGGCTCTTGAGATCCCCCTGGGATCTGCTGGACATTGCAGCCTCTGGGAGCCAGGACCCCTTTCCTGTCAGAGCCAGACCCCAAGGGGGATCTCCCTCTCCCAGAGACACCTGCACCTGGATTGACCCCCCCACCCTACCAGGAGGGGATGGAGCCAGCCCCACAGGAGCCTCGGGGCTCAGGACAGCCCCAGCCCCAGGACCCAGCACTCCTGCCTGCCCCATTGTGCCCTGAGCCAGACGGGACCCTCCAGCAGGGCTCTTGTGGCCGCCCCCAGCCCTGTCCAGACACCCCCACAGCCCAGGACCCACAACTGTTTTTGCATTTCACAGTCTCTGTGTGACACCTCAGGAAGGAGTTCCTCAATCCCTTACCCTTGGCGGAGAGCTGCCAGAGTGCTGGAAAACAAGTATCCGTGGTCTGGGCTAATGTTCTTGGTCCAGCAGTCTCCATCTCGTTTGGCCCCTTTCCTTCGGCTCGCCTCTCCCTCCAGGGAAAAAGGACTCTCTTGTCTCCTGTCTCGTCCCCCACAATTCCTCTCCAATGTGTCCCTGCTCTTGTGCCCGCTGGTGAGGAGCCCCAGTGCAGCCCCACTGCCTCCTGGCCTCCCTCCTTGCTGGGGAGTAGCTCTGAAGGGCAGCAGTGGGGAGTGTGTGAGCCGTGCCCTGGCCTTGCAGGGAAGTGAGGGCTCTCCCATGGCACCGGGGAGAGACCTCTCTGTGATGCGGCACGTCCCCCTGTGACCTCAGCCCGTGTCATCTCTGGGCTCAGTAGGTCACTGCCATGGAGATGGCACAGCCAGGGAGAGAGCAGAGAGATTTCCCTCCATGTTCTGCAAAGCAATCAATCACCTTCCCTCCCCACAGTTAGTTTCCAAAACTGGCTGATAACTCCTTCAGGAACGTGACCAGATGGTGACAAAGGCTGTGAAAAATCTAAGATGGGGCACGGCAGAGGTCACTTCTGTGCCCCTGCACCAACAGGTCTCTGCACAGGGCAGACCTGTGTGGGAAGCTGGGGTTTGGGGCTATGTTAGGGGTTTGGCACTTGTTAAAGACGGGATCAAAATCATGTGAGGTCAAACAGCACAAAAGGGTGGCCATGGGCTGCGATGCTTTGGTGAGCCTGGTGAGACTGGTTTCTCCCGTGGGTCACTCTTCTTGTCAAAGGAGGATGTAGGACAGGATGGGACAGGACGCAGCCTTCCTCCTTCAGGCACCAAAGCAGGCTCTTTGTTTTGAAAAGGCCTCAGCAAGGTTTCTCAGTCTGCGGTGCTTAGGAGAGAGATGAGATGCCAGAAAAGAGCAACTAGGCCCTTAACACACATCATCCAGAGGGCTTTACGTGGGACCCTGGTGCTTCCCATGTTCCATAACCATGGGCAAGGCTGGGGAGCAAATTTGGGGCAGTGTTCTCATTTCCCATGAATGTTGCCCAGGCTGAGACAAATCTCACCAGGCCCCTCTCTTTTCATGGGGCACAATTTCCACAGCACGCACACACTGTCAAGCCTAGATTTCACCACCAATGTCTAAGCCACGCTGCAGGCCTACATACTGCGGGGACAGGCGGGACCTCCGAGTCACTTCCCAGCCATGGGCAACCTGGGCTGCTCTCTCTGCACTCACCTCACAAGCACCTTCCCAGCCACCTGCCTCCTGCTGCCCTATCAGCCACTCCAAAAGACAGGACCTCACGGCCACCTTCCCAGCCGTCTGCCCGCCACTGCCCTACAAGCCCCTGACACACAAGTGACCTCACAATGACTTCCTCAGCCATCAGCCAAATGCTGACCTCCCAGATGCTCCGGCCAACATCACCTCCAAAGCAGGCGTCCCAGCCATGGACCTGCTACTGCCCCAGCAACTGCTCAGCCAGAAGACACCTCACAAGCACGTTTCCAGCCACACGCCGCCTGCTAGCCAATCACGTAACCCTTGCAGAAGGGACCTTACAGACAACACGCCAGCCTTGTTCCTGCAGCTGGCCTCTCAGCTCCTCAGCCCCAAGGGACCTCAGAATCAGCAGCCGAGCCACGGGGCCCCTGCTGGCCTCTCAGCTACCGACAAAGAACTGATTGGGCAGTGGTGATTTTCTGGCCCAGCTCTCGCACACACTAGGGACCTCGTGCCTGTTGCCCCCTGCAGCTGCCCCTGCTCTCCCCAAGGCTGAGACACCTCCTGAATGGTCTCCCTCACTCACCCTGGTGGCTCACACTGCTCCTAGTGCAGCAAAACACCCAGGACGGGCCGGTTCCTGCCCCAAGAGAAGATCACCTTCTGCCCAGCCAGTGCCCGCACCGAGCCTGTGAAGCTCAGGAATTGGAGAAAGGCCTGCAAGGGATTCGTGGCAACATTTCCTAAGGGGCCGATTGTGTGGGAGCAGCGACCATGAAGCGGAAGACAGCAGGGCCCCATGGCCCAGGCAGAGCAAGAAGCCTTCCCGCAACTCCAAAGGCCACTTCCTTCCCCAAGGAAGGACTGAACCAAGCCAGCACATCCCCTACACATCAAGGACAACAAGCACTCTCTGGTTTGGGGCCCTGACAGTTTGGGACACGGGGAAGGACTGAGGCGAGGGCATCTCAGCTGGGGACACCAGCAGAGGCAGCACTCAGCAGCTCTTCCCCCATTAGCTCCCGCCAGCAGGGCTAATGACAACGGCAAGGGGAGGACGGGCCCTTCCCCAGCCTCCAAGGCTCTTAGGAAAGCACAACAGCTGCCACGCTCAGAGCTGCTCTGCCAACACCCTTCAGGCTGCTTCCAGGGCCACACGTCTCAGGGCCCAGCAAGAGCCACGGAGCACCACCAACGGCCAGGCCACGGCGTGCCGCGTGGGCACAGCCTCTCTCGGAGCCCTCCGAAAGGCAGTTTTTCCAAGCAGAAGCGACCATGGGCAAGGGCCCCAAAACACACCAAGACCCACTCTCCAACCCTTCTGCTTGCTTCTAGTCCTCCACAGCCTTTCAGCAGGCACTTCCTCTGAACATCCTGGCTCACCCCGGAGCCTGCTCCCTTCCCACCTCCACAAAGCAGAGGGCAAGTGCTCTCCCAGGAGGCGCATCACGCCAGCTCTTGCCTCTCTCTTGTGCCTCACGTGCCCTCAAGGCCCTCACCCCACAGGCCTCCCTACTGAGGGGCCCTTTGGGGCTTCAAGGAAGGAGGACAAAACTCTTTGGCAACACTCCCCCTCTCTCGGGCCGTGCTCAGGGAGCTCACCAATGACCACATGGCAGCAAGCAGACACACTCAGCAGCACGGACAGGGCCAGTGCACCAGCCTTAGACAAGCACACTTCCAACCAGGGAAACGGCACAAGGCTTCTACTGCTCTCAAGCCTTTGCCTTGCCCTGCCTCAGCAAGGCCGGGGATTTCTCTGCCAAGCAAAGCCTCGAGCCAAGCCAGCAGCTTTCAGCAGGGCACGTGCCACATGGAAAAGCCAACATAGTAAGTACTTGGCCTCCAGGGTCCCCCCTGGCATGGCCCAGGCAGAGCCTGAGAGCACCAGCTAAGCCACCCACTGAAGGAGCTGGGCGTGTGGCAGAGCCAAGCTGGTTTATCCTCACGTCTGGTGCCAGGAGCTCTCCTCCCAACCAGCACCAGGCAGCAGCCCAGAGGAAGGACCACTTCCCTCTCTTCCCTTAGCAAGCACTTGAGCCCCTAGTGCTCCACTCTTTGGCCCCTGCATTTCTCAGGCCTGCAAGGACACGACCCCATCACGGCGTCAGCAGGGAGCAGTCCGAAAAACAACAGTGGTCACAATGCAAAGGCTCTAGGACTCTCCCCACCTCCCAAAAAAGGAGTGGCAACTCTCAAAGCGCTCAGGGAGAAAACCCCAAGGGGAAAGGGCTTCCAGCGCTCAGCGTCCACAATGCCTGCCCACAAGCCGGCAGGCTGCTTGGAGGATGCCTGTGCTCACCACCACTCCCTTGGCTCCACACACACGCAGCAATGCCCCTAGAGCTCCACTCCTTGTCCAGGGAGATTTGGCACAGGGAGGCATCAGCCCCCCTCCAGAGTCCTCTCCCAAGAACACACCTGCCCCTCTCCCAAGAACACCTCTCCACAAGGCCTTCACTCCTCCAAACACCTTCCAGCACGCTAACGCCCAGCCATGAATGAGTAACTCCCACGACCTCCTGCTCCTTCAGCCAACACTGCTGCAAGACCAAAGCTCTCCCCATGAAAAGCAGCCAAGAGGAAAGGAGGGAAAAGCATGCCTCGTACAGCTCTCAGAGCAAGGAGAAGCGCTCCCTGCACTTTCGGGTGGGTCCTGGCTACAGAGCCTGGCAAGAGCGGAGGAAACTCCAGGCGTGAAGCTGAGCGGGCAGAAGGCAGCCGGCTGCCAGCGTGCCTGGCTCATGGGGCCACCAGGGCAGCCGGGGCCCCAGCAGACAAGGCACCTGCTCACCTCGCAGCGCTCCCCACCTCCACAGCCTCATGGCACTGCCCACGCACACCACTGCTCTCTCCACACGCCTCCTCCTGCACACTGAGCACCAACACCCTGGGGCCACCGCCTCTCCCCACCACACGCCACCCAACTTCTGGCACACACCTCACCCCCACCCCTCCCCTCACACAGCGTGGACAGTCAGCACACCCCTCTGCAGCAGGCACACACAGGCCACACCACCACACAGGGCAGCAGCCAGGACACCACCCCCAAAATGCCCCCAAAACACACCCAGGCCCACTCTCCAGCCCTTCTGTTTCCTTCTAGTCCTCCAAGAGGCAGCAACAAGCACTTCCTCTGAACATCCACTCACACCTCTGCTCCTGCTCCCTTCCCACCTCCACCAATCCAAGGGCAGAGAGAGCATTCCCATCTTGCAGACAAAGCTCACCCAGCCCTACTGCGCTGCCCCGGTGCAGCTTCTCATGGCCAGCCAGCATGTCTGGCTTGCAGGGCAGTTCGCCTGGGGCCCAGTCCACTCTGTCCCACGGTCCTAACTCCGCTGGTAGCTCCTGGAGGAAAGGAACCTTGCTGCCAGCACCACTGCCCCTGTCCCAGGCTCAAGGCCAGGGCCAGGGCTAGTGTGGGAACAGACCTACACACCCATTCACTCCCACTCCTGCTCTCCTGCTTTGCTCCCGCCCCACTTATAAGTGTCTTTAACCCACATGCTGGACTGTGATTGGCTGATAGAGACATCAGTCAGCCCAACCCAAACCTCCTCCTCTTGTCAGCCAGTAGCAGGGCAGCACTGGGGGCGATGCCATGGCAACATTGCAGACACATGACCCAGCAGGCAGCTCCTTCCTCCCACCATCGTTGGTGGTGGGTCAGGTGCCATGCTGAGGGTTATTACAAGGGGAAGGTTTCATGTCCTCTGTGGGCATTTCCAGCAGGCTCTTGAGATCCCCCTGGGATCTGCTGGACATTGCAGCCTCTGGGAGCCAGGACCCCTTTCCTGCCAGAGCCAGACCCCAAGGGGGATCTCCCTCTCCCAGAGACACCTGCACCTGGATTGACCCCCCCACCCTACCAGGAGGGGATGGAGCCAGCCCCACAGGAGCCTCGGGGCTCAGGACAGCCCCAGCCCCAGGACCCAGCACTCCTGCCTGCCCCATTGTGCCCTGAGCCAGACGGGACCCTCCAGCAGGGCTCTTGTGGCCGCCCCCAGCCCTGTCCAGACACCCCCACAGCCCAGGACCCACAACTGTTTTTGCATTTCACAGTCTCTGTGTGACACCTCAGGAAGGAGTTCCTCAATCCCTTACCCTTGGCGGAGAGCTGCCAGAGTGCTGGAAAACAAGTATCCGTGGTCTGGGCTAATGTTCTTGGTCCAGCAGTCTCCATCTCGTTTGGCCCCTTTCCTTCGGCTCGCCTCTCCCTCCAGGGAAAAAGGACTCTCTTGTCTCCTGTCTCGTCCCCCACAATTCCTCTCCAATGTGTCCCTGCTCTTGTGCCCGCTGGTGAGGAGCCCCAGTGCAGCCCCACTGCCTCCTGGCCTCCCTCCTTGCTGGGGAGTAGCTCTGAAGGGCAGCAGTGGGGAGTGTGTGAGCCGTGCCCTGGCCTTGCAGGGAAGTGAGGGCTCTCCCATGGCACCGGGGAGAGACCTCTCTGTGATGCGGCACGTCCCCCTGTGACCTCAGCCCGTGTCATCTCTGGGCTCAGTAGGTCACTGCCATGGAGATGGCACAGCCAGGGAGAGAGCAGAGAGATTTCCCTCCATGTTCTGCAAAGCAATCAATCACCTTCCCTCCCCACAGTTAGTTTCCAAAACTGGCTGATAACTCCTTCAGGAACGTGACCAGATGGTGACAAAGGCTGTGAAAAATCTAAGATGGGGCACGGCAGAGGTCACTTCTGTGCCCCTGCACCAACAGGTCTCTGCACAGGGCAGACCTGTGTGGGAAGCTGGGGTTTGGGGCTATGTTAGGGGTTTGGCACTTGTTAAAGACGGGATCAAAATCATGTGAGGTCAAACAGCACAAAAGGGTGGCCATGGGCTGCGATGCTTTGGTGAGCCTGGTGAGACTGGTTTCTCCCGTGGGTCACTCTTCTTGTCAAAGGAGGATGTAGGACAGGATGGGACAGGACGCAGCCTTCCTCCTTCAGGCACCAAAGCAGGCTCTTTGTTTTGAAAAGGCCTCAGCAAGGTTTCTCAGTCTGCGGTGCTTAGGAGAGAGATGAGATGCCAGAAAAGAGCAACTAGGCCCTTAACACACATCATCCAGAGGGCTTTACGTGGGACCCTGGTGCTTCCCATGTTCCATAACCATGGGCAAGGCTGGGGAGCAAATTTGGGGCAGTGTTCTCATTTCCCATGAATGTTGCCCAGGCTGAGACAAATCTCACCAGGCCCCTCTCTTTTCATGGGGCACAATTTCCACAGCACGCACACACTGTCAAGCCTAGATTTCACCACCAATGTCTAAGCCACGCTGCAGGCCTACATACTGCGGGGACAGGCGGGACCTCCGAGTCACTTCCCAGCCATGGGCAACCTGGGCTGCTCTCTCTGCACTCACCTCACAAGCACCTTCCCAGCCACCTGCCTCCTGCTGCCCTATCAGCCACTCCAAAAGACAGGACCTCACGGCCACCTTCCCAGCCGTCTGCCCGCCACTGCCCTACAAGCCCCTGACACACAAGTGACCTCACAATAACTTCCTCAGCCATCAGCCAAATGCTCACCTCCCAGCTGCTCCAGCCAACGTCACCTCCAAAGCACGCGTCCCAGCTGTGCACCTGCTGCTGCCCCAGCAACTGCTCACCTAGAAGACACCTCACCAGCACCTCCCCAGCCACACGCCTCCTGCTAGCCAATCACGAACCGTTGCAGAAGGGACCTTACAGACAACACGCCAGCCTTGTTCCTGCAGCTGGCCTCTCAGCTCCTCAGCCCCAAGGGACCTCAGAATCAGCAGCCGAGCCACGGGGCCCCTGCTGGCCTCTCAGCTACCGACAAAGAACTGATTGGGCAGTGGTGATTTGCTGGCCCAGCTCTCGCACACACTAGGGACCTCGTGCCTGTTGCCCCCTGCAGCTGCCCCTGCTCTCCCCAAGGCTGAGACACCTCCTGAACGGTCTCCCTCACTCACCCTGGCGCCTCACACTGCTCCTAGTGCAGCAAAACACCCAGGACGGGCCGGTTCCTGCCCCAAGAGAAGATCACCTTCTGCTCAGGCAGCACCTACACCGAGCCCGTGAAGCTTAGGAACTGGAGAAAGGCCTGCAAGGAATTCGTGGCAACATTTCTTGATGGGCCAATTGCGTGGGAGCAGCGACCATGAAGCTGAAGACAGCAGGGCCCCATGGCCCAGGCAGAGCAAGAAGCCTTCCCGCAACTCCAAAGGCCACTTCCTTCCCCAAGGAAGGACTGAACCAAGCCAGCACATCCCCTACACATCAAGGACAACAAGCACTCTCTGGTTTGGGGCCCTGACAGTTTGGGACACGGGGAAGGACTGAGGCGAGGGCATCTCAGCTGGGGACACCAGCAGAGGCAGCACTCAGCAGCTCTTCCCCCATTAGCTCCCGCCAGCAGGGCTAATGACAACGGCAAGGGGAGGACGGGCCCTTCCCCAGCCTCCAAGGCTCTTAGGAAAGCACAACAGCTGCCACGCTCAGAGCTGCTCTGCCAACACCCTTCAGGCTGCTTCCAGGGCCACACGTCTCAGGGCCCAGCAAGAGCCACGGAGCACCACCAACGGCCAGGCCACGGCGTGCCGCGTGGGCACAGCCTCTCTCGGAGCCCTCCGAAAGGCAGTTTTTCCAAGCAGAAGCGACCATGGGCAAGGGCCCCAAAACACACCAAGACCCACTCTCCAACCCTTCCGCTTGCTTCTAGTCCTCCACAGCCTTTCAGCAGGCACTTCCTCTGAACATCCCGGCTCACCCCGGAGCCTGCTCCCTTCCCACCTCCACAAAGCAGAGGGCAAGTGCTCTCCCAGGAGGCGCATCACGCCAGCTCTTGCCTCTCTCTTGTGCCTCACGTGCCCTCAAGGCCCTCACCCCACAGGCCTCCCTACTGAGGGGCCCTTTGGGGCTTCAAGGAAGGAGGACAAAACTCTTTGGCAACACTCCCCCTCTCTCGGGCCGTGCTCAGGGAGCTCACCAATGACCACATGGCAGCAAGCAGACACACTCAGCAGCACGGACAGGGCCAGTGCACCAGCCTTAGACAAGCACACTTCCAACCAGGGAAACGGCACAAGGCTTCTACTGCTCTCAAGCCTTTGCCTTGCCCTGCCTCAGCAAGGCCGGGGATTTCTCTGCCAAGCAAAGCCTCGAGCCAAGGCAGCAGCTTTCAGCAGGGCGAGTGCCACATGGAAAAGCCAACATAGTAAGTACTTGGCCTCCAGGGTCCCCCCTGGCATGGCCCAGGCAGAGCCTGAGAGCACCAGCTAAGCCACCCACTGAAGGAGCTGGGCGTGTGGCAGAGCCAAGCTGGTTTGTCCTCACGTCTGGTGCCAGGAGCTCTCCTCCCAACCAGCACCAGGCAGCAGCCCAGAGGAAGGACCACTTCCCTCTCTTCTCTTAGCAAGCACTTGAGCCCCTAGTGCTCCACTCTTTGGCCCCTGCATTGCTCAGGCCTGCAAGGACACGACCCCATCACGGCGTCAGCAGGGAGCAGTCCGAAAAACAAGAGTGGTCACAATGCAAAGGCTCTAGGACTCTCCCCACCTCCCAAAAAAGGAGTGGCAACTCTCAAAGCGCTCAGGGAGAAAACCCCAAGGGGAAAGGGCTTCCAGCGCTCAGCGTCCACAATGCCTGCCCACAAGCCGGCAGGCTGCTTGGAGGATGCCTGTGCTCACCACCACTCCCTTGGCTCCACACACTCGCAGCAATGCCCCTAGAGCTCCACTCCTTGTCCAGGGAGATTTGGCACAGGGAGGCATCAGCCCCCCTCCAGAGTCCTCTCCCAAGAACACACCTGCCCCTCTCCCAAGAACACCTCTCCACAAGGCCTTCACTCCTCCAAACACCTTCCAGCATGCTAACGCCCAGCCATGAACGAGCAACTCCCACGACCTCCTGCTCCTTCAGCCAACACTGCTGCAAGACCAAAGCTCTCCCCATGAAAAGCAGCCAAGAGGAAAGGAGGGAAAAGCATGCCTTGTACAGCTCTCAGAGCAAGGAGAAGCGCTCCCTGGACTTTTGGGTGGGTCCTGGCTACAGAGCCTGGCAAGAGCGGAGGAAACTCCAGGCGTGAAGCTGAGCGGGCAGAAGGCAGCCGGCTGCCAGCGTGCCTGGCTCATGGGGCCACCAGGGCAGCCGGGGCCCCAGCAGACAAGGCACCTGCTCACCTCGCAGCACTCCCCACCTCCCCAGCCTCATGGCACTGCCCACGCACACCACTGCTCTCTCCACACGCCTCCTCCTGCACACTGAGCACCAACACCCTGGGGCCACCGCCTCTCCCCACCACACGCCACCCAACTTCTGGCACACACCTCACCCCCACCCCTCCCCTCACACAGCGTGGACAGTCAGCACACCCCTCTGCAGCAGGCACACACAGGCCACACCACCACACAGGCCAGCAGCCAGGACACCACCCCCAAAATGCCCCCAAAACACACCCAGGCCCACTCTCCAGCCCTTCTGTTTCCTTCTAGTCCTCCAAGAGGCAGCAACAAGCACTTCCTCTGAACATCCACTCACACCTCTGCTCCTGCTCCCTTCCCACCTCCACCAATCCAAGGGCAGAAAGAGCATTCCCATCTTGCAGACAAAGCTCACCCAGCCCTACTGCGCTGCCCCGGTGCAGCTTCTCATGGCCAGCCAGCATGTCTGGCTTGCAGGGCAGTTCGCCTGGGGCCCAGGCCACTCTGTCCCGTGGTCCTAACTCCGCTGGTAGCTCCTGGAGGAAAGGAACCTTGCTGCCAGCACCACTGCCCCTGTCCCAGGCTCAAGGCCAGGGCCAGGGCTAGTGTGGGAACAGACCTACACACCCATTCACTCCCACTCCTGCTCTCCTGCTTTGCTCCCGCCCCACTTATAAGTGTCTTTAACCCACATGCTGGACTGTGATTGGCTGATAGAGACATCAGTCAGCCCAACCCAAACCTCCTCCTCTTGTCAGCCAGTAGCAGGGCAGCACTGGGGGCGATGCCATGGCAACATTGCAGACACATGACCCAGCAGGCAGCTCCTTCCTCCCACCATCGTTGGTGGTGGGTCAGGTGCCATGCTGAGGGTTATTACAAGGGGAAGGTTTCATGTCCTCTGTGGGCATTTCCAGCAGGCTCTTGAGATCCCCCTGGGATCTGCTGGACATTGCAGCCTCTGGGAGCCAGGACCCCTTTCCTGCCAGAGCCAGACCCCAAGGGGGATCTCCCTCTCCCAGAGACACCTGCACCTGGATTGACCCCCCCACCCTACCAGGAGGGGATGGAGCCAGCCCCACAGGAGCCTCGGGGCTCAGGACAGCCCCAGCCCCAGGACCCAGCACTCCTGCCTGCCCCATTGTGCCCTGAGCCAGACGGGACCCTCCAGCAGGGCTCTTGTGGCCGCCCCCAGCCCTGTCCAGACACCCCCACAGCCCAGGACCCACAACTGTTTTTGCATTTCACAGTCTCTGTGTGACACCTCAGGAAGGAGTTCCTCAATCCCTTACCCTTGGCGGAGAGCTGCCAGAGTGCTGGAAAACAAGTATCCGTGGTCTGGGCTAATGTTCTTGGTCCAGCAGTCTCCATCTCGTTTGGCCCCTTTCCTTCGGCTCGCCTCTCCCTCCAGGGAAAAAGGACTCTCTTGTCTCCTGTCTCGTCCCCCACAATTCCTCTCCAATGTGTCCCTGCTCTTGTGCCCGCTGGTGAGGAGCCCCAGTGCAGCCCCACTGCCTCCTGGCCTCCCTCCTTGCTGGGGAGTAGCTCTGAAGGGCAGCAGTGGGGAGTGTGTGAGCCGTGCCCTGGCCTTGCAGGGAAGTGAGGGCTCTCCCATGGCACCGGGGAGAGACCTCTCTGTGATGCGGCACGTCCCCCTGTGACCTCAGCCCGTGTCATCTCTGGGCTCAGTAGGTCACTGCCATGGAGATGGCACAGCCAGGGAGAGAGCAGAGAGATTTCCCTCCATGTTCTGCAAAGCAATCAATCACCTTCCCTCCCCACAGTTAGTTTCCAAAACTGGCTGATAACTCCTTCAGGAACGTGACCAGATGGTGACAAAGGCTGTGAAAAATCTAAGATGGGGCACGGCAGAGGTCACTTCTGTGCCCCTGCACCAACAGGTCTCTGCACAGGGCAGACCTGTGTGGGAAGCTGGGGTTTGGGGCTATGTTAGGGGTTTGGCACTTGTTAAAGACGGGATCAAAATCATGTGAGGTCAAACAGCACAAAAGGGTGGCCATGGGCTGCGATGCTTTGGTGAGCCTGGTGAGACTGGTTTCTCCCGTGGGTCACTCTTCTTGTCAAAGGAGGATGTAGGACAGGATGGGACAGGACGCAGCCTTCCTCCTTCAGGCACCAAAGCAGGCTCTTTGTTTTGAAAAGGCCTCAGCAAGGTTTCTCAGTCTGCGGTGCTTAGGAGAGAGATGAGATGCCAGAAAAGAGCAACTAGGCCCTTAACACACATCATCCAGAGGGCTTTACGTGGGACCCTGGTGCTTCCCATGTTCCATAACCATGGGCAAGGCTGGGGAGCAAATTTGGGGCAGTGTTCTCATTTCCCATGAATGTTGCCCAGGCTGAGACAAATCTCACCAGGCCCCTCTCTTTTCATGGGGCACAATTTCCACAGCACGCACACACTGTCAAGCCTAGATTTCACCACCAATGTCTAAGCCACGCTGCAGGCCTACATACTGCGGGGACAGGCGGGACCTCCGAGTCACTTCCCAGCCATGGGCAACCTGGGCTGCTCTCTCTGCACTCACCTCACAAGCACCTTCCCAGCCACCTGCCTCCTGCTGCCCTATCAGCCACTCCAAAAGACAGGACCTCACGGCCACCTTCCCAGCCGTCTGCCCGCCACTGCCCTACAAGCCCCTGACACACAAGTGACCTCACAATAACTTCCTCAGCCATCAGCCAAATGCTCACCTCCCAGCTGCTCCAGCCAACGTCACCTCCAAAGCACGCGTCCCAGCTGTGCACCTGCTGCTGCCCCAGCAACTGCTCACCTAGAAGACACCTCACCAGCACCTCCCCAGCCACACGCCTCCTGCTAGCCAATCACGAACCGTTGCAGAAGGGACCTTACAGACAACACGCCAGCCTTGTTCCTGCAGCTGGCCTCTCAGCTCCTCAGCCCCAAGGGACCTCAGAATCAGCAGCCGAGCCACGGGGCCCCTGCTGGCCTCTCAGCTACCGACAAAGAACTGATTGGGCAGTGGTGATTTGCTGGCCCAGCTCTCGCACACACTAGGGACCTCGTGCCTGTTGC
The DNA here is from genome assembly GCF_040807025.1 of Struthio camelus. Lineage (NCBI taxonomy): Eukaryota > Metazoa > Chordata > Aves > Struthioniformes > Struthionidae > Struthio > Struthio camelus. The sequence goes on from NC_090970.1 coordinate 1,150,122, forward strand.
CCCCTGCAGCTGCCCCTGCTCTCCCCAAGGCTGAGACACCTCCTGAACGGTCTCCCTCACTCACCCTGGCGCCTCACACTGCTCCTAGTGCAGCAAAACACCCAGGACGGGCCGGTTCCTGCCCCAAGAGAAGATCACCTTCTGCTCAGGCAGCACCTACACCGAGCCCGTGAAGCTTAGGAACTGGAGAAAGGCCTGCAAGGAATTCGTGGCAACATTTCTTGATGGGCCAATTGCGTGGGAGCAGCGACCATGAAGCTGAAGACAGCAGGGCCCCATGGCCCAGGCAGAGCAAGAAGCCTTCCCGCAACTCCAAAGGCCACTTCCTTCCCCAAGGAAGGACTGAACCAAGCCAGCACATCCCCTACACATCAAGGACAACAAGCACTCTCTGGTTTGGGGCCCTGACAGTTTGGGACACGGGGAAGGACTCAGACGAGGGCATCTCAGCGGGGGACACCAGCAGAGGCAGCACTCAGCAGCTCTTCCCCCATTAGCTCCCGCCAGCAGGGCTAATGACAACGGCAAGGGGAGGACGGGCCCTTCCCCAGCCTCCAAGGCTCTTAGGAAAGCACAACAGCTGCCACGCTCAGAGCTGCTCTGCCAACACCCTTCAGGCTGCTTCCAGGGCCACAGGTCTCAGGGCCCAGCAAGAGACACGGAGCAGCACCAGTGGCCAGGCCACGGCGTGCCGCGTGGGCACAGCCTCTCTCGGAGCCCTCCGAAAGGCAGTTTTTCCAAGCAGAAGCGACCATGGGCAAGGGCCCCAAAACACACCAAGACCCACTCTCCAACCCTTCCGCTTGCTTCTAGTCCTCCACAGCCTTTCAGCAGGCACTTCCTCTGAACATCCCGGCTCACCCCGGAGCCTGCTCCCTTCCCACCTCCACAAAGCAGAGGGCAAGTGCTCTCCCAGGAGGCGCATCACGCCAGCTCTTGCCTCTCTCTTGTGCCTCACGTGCCCTCAAGGCCCTCACCCCACAGGCCTCCCTACTGAGGGGCCCTTTGGGGCTTCAAGGAAGGAGGACAAAACTCTTTGGCAACACTCCCCCTCTCTCGGGCCGTGCTCAGGGAGCTCACCAATGACCACATGGCAGCAAGCAGACACACTCAGCAGCACGGACAGGGCCAGTGCACCAGCCTTAGACAAGCACACTTCCAACCAGGGAAACGGCACAAGGCTTCTACTGCTCTCAAGCCTTTGCCTTGCCCTGCCTCAGCAAGGCCGGGGATTTCTCTGCCAAGCAAAGCCTCGAGCCAAGCCAGCAGCTTTCAGCAGGGCACGTGCCACATGGAAAAGCCAACATAGTAAGTACTTGGCCTCCAGGGTCCCCCCTGGCATGGCCCAGGCAGAGCCTGAGAGCACCAGCTAAGCCACCCACTGAAGGAGCTGGGCGTGTGGCAGAGCCAAGCTGGTTTATCCTCACGTCTGGTGCCAGGAGCTCTCCTCCCAACCAGCACCAGGCAGCAGCCCAGAGGAAGGACCACTTCCCTCTCTTCTCTTAGCAAGCACTTGAGCCCCTAGTGCTCCACTCTTTGGCCCCTGCATTGCTCAGGCCTGCAAGGACACGACCCCATCACGGCGTCAGCAGGGAGCAGTCCGAAAAACAAGAGTGGTCACAATGCAAAGGCTCTAGGACTCTCCCCACCTCCCAAAAAAGGAGTGGCAACTCTCAAAGCGCTCAGGGAGAAAACCCCAAGGGGAAAGGGCTTCCAGCGCTCAGCGTCCACAATGCCTGCCCACAAGCCGGCAGGCTGCTTGGAGGATGCCTGTGCTCACCACCACTCCCTTGGCTCCAGACACTCGCAGCAATGCCCCTAGAGCTCCACTCCTTGTCCAGGGAGATTTGGCACAGGGAGGCATCAGCCCCCCTCCAGAGTCCTCTCCCAAGAACACACCTGCCCCTCTCCCAAGAACACCTCTCCACAAGGCCTTCACTCCTCCAAACACCTTCCAGCACGCTAACGCCCAGCCATGAATGAGTAACTCCCACGACCTCCTGCTCCTTCAGCCAACACTGCTGCAAGACCAAAGCTCTCCCCATGAAAAGCAGCCAAGAGGAAAGGAGGGAAAAGCATGCCTTGTACAGCTCTCAGAGCAAGGAGAAGCGCTCCCTGGACTTTCGGGTGGGTCCTGGCTACAGAGCCTGGCAAGAGCGGAGGAAACTCCAGGCGTGAAGCTGAGCGGGCAGAAGGCAGCCGGCTGCCAGCGTGCCTGGCTCATGGGGCCACCAGGGCAGCCGGGGCCCCAGCAGACAAGGCACCTGCTCACCTCGCAGCACTCCCCACCTCCCCAGCCTCATGGCACTGCCCACGCACACCACTGCTCTCTCCACACGCCTCCTCCTGCACACTGAGCACCAACACCCTGGGGCCACCGCCTCTCCCCACCACACGCCACCCAACTTCTGGCACACACCTCACCCCCACCCCTCCCCTCACACAGCGTGGACAGTCAGCACGCCCCTCTGCAGCAGGCACACACAGGCCACACCACCACACAGGGCAGCAGCCAGGACACCACCCCCAAAATGCCCCCAAAACACACCCAGGCCCACTCTCCAGCCCTTCTGTTTCCTTCTAGTCCTCCAAGAGGCAGCAACAAGCACTTCCTCTGAACATCCACTCCCACCTCTGCTCCTGCTCCCTTCCCACCTCCACCAATCCAAGGGCAGAAAGAGCATTCCCATCTTGCAGACAAAGCTCACCCAGCCCTACTGCGCTGCCCCGGTGCAGCTTCTCATGGCCAGCCAGCATGTCTGGCTTGCAGGGCAGTTCGCCTGGGGCCCAGGCCACTCTGTCCCGTGGTCCTAACTCCGCTGGTAGCTCCTGGAGGAAAGGAACCTTGCTGCCAGCACCACTGCCCCTGTCCCAGGCTCAAGGCCAGGGCCAGGGCTAGTGTGGGAACAGACCTACACACCCATTCACTCCCACTCCTGCTCTCCTGCTTTGCTCCCGCCCCACTTATAAGTGTCTTTAACCCACATGCTGGACTGTGATTGGCTGATAGAGACATCAGTCAGCCCAACCCAAACCTCCTCCTCTTGTCAGCCAGTAGCAGGGCAGCACTGGGGGCGATGCCATGGCAACATTGCAGACACATGACCCAGCAGGCAGCTCCTTCCTCCCACCATCGTTGGTGGTGGGTCAGGTGCCATGCTGAGGGTTATTACAAGGGGAAGGTTTCATGTCCTCTGTGGGCATTTCCAGCAGGCTCTTGAGATGCCCCTGGGATCTGCTGGACATTGCAGCCTCTGGGAGCCAGGACCCCTTTCCTGCCAGAGCCAGACCCCAAGGGGGATCTCCCTCTCCCAGAGACACCTGCACCTGGATTGACCCCCCCACCCTACCAGGAGGGGATGGAGCCAGCCCCACAGGAGCCTCGGGGCTCAGGACAGCCCCAGCCCCAGGACCCAGCACTCCTGCCTGCCCCATTGTGCCCTGAGCCAGACGGGACCCTCCAGCAGGGCTCTTGTGGCCGCCCCCAGCCCTGTCCAGACACCCCCACAGCCCAGGACCCACAACTGTTTTTGCATTTCACAGTCTCTGTGTGACACCTCAGGAAGGAGTTCCTCAATCCCTTACCCTTGGCGGAGAGCTGCCAGAGTGCTGGAAAACAAGTATCCGTGGTCTGGGCTAATGTTCTTGGTCCAGCAGTCTCCATCTCGTTTGGCCCCTTTCCTTCGGCTCGCCTCTCCCTCCAGGGAAAAAGGACTCTCTTGTCTCCTGTCTCGTCCCCCACAATTCCTCTCCAATGTGTCCCTGCTCTTGTGCCCGCTGGTGAGGAGCCCCAGTGCAGCCCCACTGCCTCCTGGCCTCCCTCCTTGCTGGGGAGTAGCTCTGAAGGGCAGCAGTGGGGAGTGTGTGAGCCGTGCCCTGGCCTTGCAGGGAAGTGAGGGCTCTCCCATGGCACCGGGGAGAGACCTCTCTGTGATGCGGCACGTCCCCCTGTGACCTCAGCCCGTGTCATCTCTGGGCTCAGTAGGTCACTGCCATGGAGATGGCACAGCCAGGGAGAGAGCAGAGAGATTTCCCTCCATGTTCTGCAAAGCAATCAATCACCTTCCCTCCCCACAGTTAGTTTCCAAAACTGGCTGATAACTCCTTCAGGAACGTGACCAGATGGTGACAAAGGCTGTGAAAAATCTAAGATGGGGCACGGCAGAGGTCACTTCTGTGCCCCTGCACCAACAGGTCTCTGCACAGGGCAGACCTGTGTGGGAAGCTGGGGTTTGGGGCTATGTTAGGGGTTTGGCACTTGTTAAAGATGGGATCAAAATCATGTGAGGTCAAACAGCACAAAAGGGTGGCCATGGGCTGCGATGCTTTGGTGAGCCTGGTGAGACTGGTTTCTCCCGTGGGTCACTCTTCTTGTCAAAGGAGGATGTAGGACAGGATGGGACAGGACGCAGCCTTCCTCCTTCAGGCACCAAAGCAGGCTCTTTGTTTTGAAAAGGCCTCAGCAAGGTTTCTCAGTCTGCGGTGCTTAGGAGAGAGATGAGATGCCAGAAAAGAGCAACTAGGCCCTTAACACACATCATCCAGAGGGCTTTACGTGGGACCCTGGTGCTTCCCATGTTCCATAACCATGGGCAAGGCTGGGGAGCAAATTTGGGGCAGTGTTCTCATTTCCCATGAATGTTGCCCAGGCTGAGACAAATCTCACCAGGCCCCTCTCTTTTCATGGGGCACAATTTCCACAGCACGCACACACTGTCAAGCCTAGATTTCACCACCAATGTCTAAGCCACGCTGCAGGCCTACATACTGCGGGGACAGGCGGGACCTCCGAGTCACTTCCCAGCCATGGGCAACCTGGGCTGCTCTCTCTGCACTCACCTCACAAGCACCTTCCCAGCCACCTGCCTCCTGCTGCCCTATCAGCCACTCCAAAAGACAGGACCTCACGGCCACCTTCCCAGCCGTCTGCCCGCCACTGCCCTACAAGCCCCTGACACACAAGTGACCTCACAATAACTTCCTCAGCCATCAGCCAAATGCTCACCTCCCAGCTGCTCCAGCCAACGTCACCTCCAAAGCACGCGTCCCAGCTGTGCACCTGCTGCTGCCCCAGCAACTGCTCACCTAGAAGACACCTCACCAGCACCTCCCCAGCCACACGCCTCCTGCTAGCCAATCACGAACCGTTGCAGAAGGGACCTTACAGACAACACGCCAGCCTTGTTCCTGCAGCTGGCCTCTCAGCTCCTCAGCCCCAAGGGACCTCAGAATCAGCAGCCGAGCCACACGGCCCCTGCTGGCCTCTCAGCTACCGACAAAGAACTGATTGGGCAGTGGTGATTTGCTGGCCCAGCTCTCGCACACACTAGGGACCTCGTGCCTGTTGCCCCCTGCAGCTGCCCCTGCTCTCCCCAAGGCTGAGACACCTCCTGAACGGTCTCCCTCACTCACCCTGGCGCCTCACACTGCTCCTAGTGCAGCAAAACACCCAGGACGGGCCGGTTCCTGCCCCAAGAGAAGATCACCTTCTGCTCAGGCAGCACCTACACCGAGCCCGTGAAGCTTAGGAACTGGAGAAAGGCCTGCAAGGAATTCGTGGCAACATTTCTTGATGGGCCAATTGCGTGGGAGCAGCGACCATGAAGCTGAAGACAGCAGGGCCCCATGGCCCAGGCAGAGCAAGAAGCCTTCCCGCAACTCCAAAGGCCACTTCCTTCCCCAAGGAAGGACTGAACCAAGCCAGCACATCCCCTACACATCAAGGACAACAAGCACTCTCTGGTTTGGGGCCCTGACAGTTTGGGACACGGGGAAGGACTCAGACGAGGGCATCTCAGCGGGGGACACCAGCAGAGGCAGCACTCAGCAGCTCTTCCCCCATTAGCTCCCGCCAGCAGGGCTAATGACAACGGCAAGGGGAGGACGGGCCCTTCCCCAGCCTCCAAGGCTCTTAGGAAAGCACAACAGCTGCCACGCTCAGAGCTGCTCTGCCAACACCCTTCAGGCTGCTTCCAGGGCCACACGTCTCAGGGCCCAGCAAGAGCCACGGAGCACCACCAACGGCCAGGCCACGGCGTGCCGCGTGGGCACAGCCTCTCTCGGAGCCCTCCGAAAGGCAGTTTTTCCAAGCAGAAGCGACCATGGGCAAGGGCCCCAAAACACACCAAGACCCACTCTCCAACCCTTCCGCTTGCTTCTAGTCCTCCACAGCCTTTCAGCAGGCACTTCCTCTGAACATCCCGGCTCACCCCGGAGCCTGCTCCCTTCCCACCTCCACAAAGCAGAGGGCAAGTGCTCTCCCAGGAGGCGCATCACGCCAGCTCTTGCCTCTCTCTTGTGCCTCACGTGCCCTCAAGGCCCTCACCCCACAGGCCTCCCTACTGAGGGGCCCTTTGGGGCTTCAAGGAAGGAGGACAAAACTCTTTGGCAACACTCCCCCTCTCTCGGGCCGTGCTCAGGGAGCTCACCAATGACCACATGGCAGCAAGCAGACACACTCAGCAGCACGGACAGGGCCAGTGCACCAGCCTTAGACAAGCACACTTCCAACCAGGGAAACGGCACAAGGCTTCTACTGCTCTCAAGCCTTTGCCTTGCCCTGCCTCAGCAAGGCCGGGGATTTCTCTGCCAAGCAAAGCCTCGAGCCAAGCCAGCAGCTTTCAGCAGGGCACGTGCCACATGGAAAAGCCAACATAGTAAGTACTTGGCCTCCAGGGTCCCCCCTGGCATGGCCCAGGCAGAGCCTGAGAGCACCAGCTAAGCCACCCACTGAAGGAGCTGGGCGTGTGGCAGAGCCAAGCTGGTTTGTCCTCACGTCTGGTGCCAGGAGCTCTCCTCCCAACCAGCACCAGGCAGCAGCCCAGAGGAAGGACCACTTCCCTCTCTTCTCTTAGCAAGCACTTGAGCCCCTAGTGCTCCACTCTTTGGCCCCTGCATTGCTCAGGCCTGCAAGGACACGACCCCATCACGGCGTCAGCAGGGAGCAGTCCGAAAAACAAGAGTGGTCACAATGCAAAGGCTCTAGGACTCTCCCCACCTCCCAAAAAAGGAGTGGCAACTCTCAAAGCGCTCAGGGAGAAAACCCCAAGGGGAAAGGGCTTCCAGCGCTCAGCGTCCACAATGCCTGCCCACAAGCCGGCAGGCTGCTTGGAGGATGCCTGTGCTCACCACCACTCCCTTGGCTCCAGACACTCGCAGCAATGCCCCTAGAGCTCCACTCCTTGTCCAGGGAGATTTGGCACAGGGAGGCATCAGCCCCCCTCCAGAGTCCTCTCCCAAGAACACACCTGCCCCTCTCCCAAGAACACCTCTCCACAAGGCCTTCACTCCTCCAAACACCTTCCAGCATGCTAACGCCCAGCCATGAACGAGCAACTCCCACGACCTCCTGCTCCTTCAGCCAACACTGCTGCAAGACCAAAGCTCTCCCCATGAAAAGCAGCCAAGAGGAAAGGAGGGAAAAGCATGCCTTGTACAGCTCTCAGAGCAAGGAGAAGCGCTCCCTGGACTTTCGGGTGGGTCCTGGCTGCAGAGCCTGGCAAGAGCGGAGGAAACTCCAGGCGTGAAGCTGAGCGGGCAGAAGGCAGCCGGCTGCCAGCGTGCCTGGCTCATGGGGCCACCAGGGCAGCCGGGGCCCCAGCAGACAAGGCACCTGCTCACCTCGCAGCACTCCCCACCTCCACAGCCTCATGGCACTGCCCACGCACACCACTGCTCTCTCCACACGCCTCCTCCTGCACACTGAGCACCAACACCCTGGGGCCACCGCCTCTCCCCACCACACGCCACCCAACTTCTGGCACACACCTCACCCCCACCCCTCCCCTCACACAGCGTGGACAGTCAGCACACCCCTCTGCAGCAGGCACACACAGGCCACACCACCACACAGGGCAGCAGCCAGGACACCACCCCCAAAATGCCCCCAAAACACACCCAGGCCCACTCTCCAGCCCTTCTGTTTCCTTCTAGTCCTCCAAGAGGCAGCAACAAGCACTTCCTCTGAACATCCACTCACACCTCTGCTCCTGCTCCCTTCCCACCTCCACCAATCCAAGGGCAGAAAGAGCATTCCCATCTTGCAGACAAAGCTCACCCAGCCCTACTGCGCTGCCCCGGTGCAGCTTCTCATGGCCAGCCAGCATGTCTGGCTTGCAGGGCAGTTCGCCTGGGGCCCAGGCCACTCTGTCCCGTGGTCCTAACTCCGCTGGTAGCTCCTGGAGGAAAGGAACCTTGCTGCCAGCACCACTGCCCCTGTCCCAGGCTCAAGGCCAGGGCCAGGGCTAGTGTGGGAACAGACCTACACACCCATTCACTCCCACTCCTGCTCTCCTGCTTTGCTCCCGCCCCACTTATAAGTGTCTTTAACCCACATGCTGGACTGTGATTGGCTGATAGAGACATCAGTCAGCCCAACCCAAACCTCCTCCTCTTGTCAGCCAGTAGCAGGGCAGCACTGGGGGCGATGCCATGGCAACATTGCAGACACATGACCCAGCAGGCAGCTCCTTCCTCCCACCATCGTTGGTGGTGGGTCAGGTGCCATGCTGAGGGTTATTACAAGGGGAAGGTTTCATGTCCTCTGTGGGCATTTCCAGCAGGCTCTTGAGATCCCCCTGGGATCTGCTGGACATTGCAGCCTCTGGGAGCCAGGACCCCTTTCCTGCCAGAGCCAGACCCCAAGGGGGATCTCCCTCTCCCAGAGACACCTGCACCTGGATTGACCCCCCCACCCTACCAGGAGGGGATGGAGCCAGCCCCACAGGAGCCTCGGGGCTCAGGACAGCCCCAGCCCCAGGACCCAGCACTCCTGCCTGCCCCATTGTGCCCTGAGCCAGACGGGACCCTCCAGCAGGGCTCTTGTGGCCGCCCCCAGCCCTGTCCAGACACCCCCACAGCCCAGGACCCACAACTGTTTTTGCATTTCACAGTCTCTGTGTGACACCTCAGGAAGGAGTTCCTCAATCCCTTACCCTTGGCGGAGAGCTGCCAGAGTGCTGGAAAACAAGTATCCGTGGTCTGGGCTAATGTTCTTGGTCCAGCAGTCTCCATCTCGTTTGGCCCCTTTCCTTCGGCTCGCCTCTCCCTCCAGGGAAAAAGGACTCTCTTGTCTCCTGTCTCGTCCCCCACAATTCCTCTCCAATGTGTCCCTGCTCTTGTGCCCGCTGGTGAGGAGCCCCAGTGCAGCCCCACTGCCTCCTGGCCTCCCTCCTTGCTGGGGAGTAGCTCTGAAGGGCAGCAGTGGGGAGTGTGTGAGCCGTGCCCTGGCCTTGCAGGGAAGTGAGGGCTCTCCCATGGCACCGGGGAGAGACCTCTCTGTGATGCGGCACGTCCCCCTGTGACCTCAGCCCGTGTCATCTCTGGGCTCAGTAGGTCACTGCCATGGAGATGGCACAGCCAGGGAGAGAGCAGAGAGATTTCCCTCCATGTTCTGCAAAGCAATCAATCACCTTCCCTCCCCACAGTTAGTTTCCAAAACTGGCTGATAACTCCTTCAGGAACGTGACCAGATGGTGACAAAGGCTGTGAAAAATCTAAGATGGGGCACGGCAGAGGTCACTTCTGTGCCCCTGCACCAACAGGTCTCTGCACAGGGCAGACCTGTGTGGGAAGCTGGGGTTTGGGGCTATGTTAGGGGTTTGGCACTTGTTAAAGACGGGATCAAAATCATGTGAGGTCAAACAGCACAAAAGGGTGGCCATGGGCTGCGATGCTTTGGTGAGCCTGGTGAGACTGGTTTCTCCCGTGGGTCACTCTTCTTGTCAAAGGAGGATGTAGGACAGGATGGGACAGGACGCAGCCTTCCTCCTTCAGGCACCAAAGCAGGCTCTTTGTTTTGAAAAGGCCTCAGCAAGGTTTCTCAGTCTGCGGTGCTTAGGAGAGAGATGAGATGCCAGAAAAGAGCAACTAGGCCCTTAACACACATCATCCAGAGGGCTTTACGTGGGACCCTGGTGCTTCCCATGTTCCATAACCATGGGCAAGGCTGGGGAGCAAATTTGGGGCAGTGTTCTCATTTCCCATGAATGTTGCCCAGGCTGAGACAAATCTCACCAGGCCCCTCTCTTTTCATGGGGCACAATTTCCACAGCACGCACACACTGTCAAGCCTAGATTTCACCACCAATGTCTAAGCCACGCTGCAGGCCTACATACTGCGGGGACAGGCGGGACCTCCGAGTCACTTCCCAGCCATGGGCAACCTGGGCTGCTCTCTCTGCACTCACCTCACAAGCACCTTCCCAGCCACCTGCCTCCTGCTGCCCTATCAGCCACTCCAAAAGACAGGACCTCACGGCCACCTTCCCAGCCGTCTGCCCGCCACTGCCCTACAAGCCCCTGACACACAAGTGACCTCACAATAACTTCCTCAGCCATCAGCCAAATGCTCACCTCCCAGCTGCTCCAGCCAACGTCACCTCCAAAGCACGCGTCCCAGCTGTGCACCTGCTGCTGCCCCAGCAACTGCTCACCTAGAAGACACCTCACCAGCACCTCCCCAGCCACACGCCTCCTGCTAGCCAATCACGAACCGTTGCAGAAGGGACCTTACAGACAACACGCCAGCCTTGTTCCTGCAGCTGGCCTCTCAGCTCCTCAGCCCCAAGGGACCTCAGAATCAGCAGCCGAGCCACACGGCCCCTGCTGGCCTCTCAGCTACCGACAAAGAACTGATTGGGCAGTGGTGATTTGCTGGCCCAGCTCTCGCAGACACTAGGGACCTCGTGCCTGTTGCCCCCTGCAGCTGCCCCTGCTCTCCCCAAGGCTGAGACACCTCCTGAACGGTCTCCCTCACTCACCCTGGCGCCTCACACTGCTCCTAGTGCAGCAAAACACCCAGGACGGGCCGGTTCCTGCCCCAAGAGAAGATCACCTTCTGCTCAGGCAGCACCAACACCGATCCCGTGAAGCTTAGGAACTGGAGAAAGGCCTGCAAGGAATTCGTGGCAACATTTCTTGATGGGCCAATTGCGTGGGAGCAGCGACCATGAAGCTGAAGACAGCAGGGCCCCATGGCCCAGGCAGAGCAAGAAGCCTTCCCGCAACTCCAAAGGCCACTTCCTTCCCCAAGGAAGGACTGAACCAAGCCAGCACATCCCCTACACATCAAGGACAACAAGCACTCTCTGGTTTGGGGCCCTGACAGTTTGGGACACGGGGAAGGACTCAGACGAGGGCATCTCAGCGGGGGACACCAGCAGAGGCAGCACTCAGCAGCTCTTCCCCCATTAGCTCCCGCCAGCAGGGCTAATGACAACGGCAAGGGGAGGACGGGCCCTTCCCCAGCCTCCAAGGCTCTTAGGAAAGCACAACAGCTGCCACGCTCAGAGCTGCTCTGCCAACACCCTTCAGGCTGCTTCCAGGGCCACACGTCTCAGGGCCCAGCAAGAGCCACGGAGCACCACCAACGGCCAGGCCACGGCGTGCCGCGTGGGCACAGCCTCTCTCGGAGCCCTCCGAAAGGCAATTTTTCCGAGCAGAAGCGACCATGGGCAAGGGCCCCAAAACACACCAAGACCCACTCTCCAACCCTTCTGCTTGCTTCTAGTCCTCCACAGCCTTTCAGCAGGCACTTCCTCTGAACATCCCGGCTCACCCCGGAGCCTGCTCCCTTCCCACCTCCACAAAGCAGAGGGCAAGTGCTCTCCCAGGAGGCGCATCACGCCAGCTCTTGCCTCTCTCTTGTGCCTCACGTGCCCTCAAGGCCCTCACCCCACAGGCCTCCCTACTGAGGGGCCCTTTGGGGCTTCAAGGAAGGAGGACAAAACTCATTGGCACCACTCCCCCTCTCTCGGGCCGTGCTCAGGGAGCTCACCAATGACCACATGGCAGCAAGCAGACACACTCAGCAGCACGGACAGGGCCAGTGCACCAGCCTTAGACAAGCACACTTCCAACCAGGGAAACGGCACAAGGCTTCTACTGCTCTCAAGCCTTTGCCTTGCCCTGCCTCAGCAAGGCCGGGGATTTCTCTGCCAAGCAAAGCCTCGAGCCAAGCCAGCAGCTTTCAGCAGGGCACGTGCCACATGGAAAAGCCAACATAGTAAGTACTTGGCCTCCAGGGTCCCCCCTGGCATGGCCCAGGCAGAGCCTGAGAGCACCAGCTAAGCCACCCACTGAAGGAGCTGGGCGTGTGGCAGAGCCAAGCTGGTTTGTCCTCACGTCTGGTGCCAGGAGCTCTCCTCCCAACCAGCACCAGGCAGCAGCCCAGAGGAAGGACCACTTCCCTCTCTTCTCTTAGCAAGCACTTGAGCCCCTAGTGCTCCACTCTTTGGCCCCTGCATTGCTCAGGCCTGCAAGGACACGACCCCATCACGGCGTCAGCAGGGAGCAGTCCGAAAAACAAGAGTGGTCACAATGCAAAGGCTCTAGGACTCTCCCCACCTCCCAAAAAAGGAGTGGCAACTCTCAAAGCGCTCAGGGAGAAAACCCCAAGGGGAAAGGGCTTCCAGCGCTCAGCGTCCACAATGCCTGCCCACAAGCCGGCAGGCTGCTTGGAGGATGCCTGTGCTCACCACCACTCCCTTGGCTCCAGACACTCGCAGCAATGCCCCTAGAGCTCCACTCCTTGTCCAGGGAGATTTGGCACAGGGAGGCATCAGCCCCCCTCCAGAGTCCTCTCCCAAGAACACACCTGCCCCTCTCCCAAGAACACCTCTCCACAAGGCCTTCACTCCTCCAAACACCTTCCAGCACGCTAACGCCCAGCCATGAACGAGCAACTCCCACGACCTTCTGCTCCTTCAGCCAACACTGCTGCAAGACCAAAGCTCTCCCCATGAAAAGCAGCCAAGAGGAAAGGAGGGAAAAGCATGCCTTGTACAGCTCTCAGAGCAAGGAGAAGCGCTCCCTGGACTTTCGGGTGGGTCCTGGCTACAGAGCCTGGCAAGAGCGGAGGAAACTCCAGGCGTGAAGCTGAGCGGGCAGAAGGCAGCCGGCTGCCAGCGTGCCTGGCTCATGGGGCCACCAGGGCAGCCGGGGCCCCAGCAGACAAGGCACCTGCTCACCTCGCAGCGCTCCCCACCTCCACAGCCTCATGGCACTGCCCACGCACACCACTGCTCTCTCCACACGCCTCCTCCTGCACACTGAGCACCAACACCCTGGGGCCACCGCCTCTCCCCACCACACGCCACCCAACTTCTGGCACACACCTCACCCCCACCCCTCCCCTCACACAGCGTGGACAGTCAGCACACCCCTCTGCAGCAGGCACACACAGGCCACACCACCACACAGGCCAGCAGCCAGGACACCACCCCCAAAATGCCCCCAAAACACACCCAGGCCCACTCTCCAGCCCTTCTGTTTCCTTCTAGTCCTCCAAGAGGCAGCAACAAGCACTTCCTCTGAACATCCACTCACACCTCTGCTCCTGCTCCCTTCCCACCTCCACCAATCCAAGGGCAGAAAGAGCATTCCCATCTTGCAGACAAAGCTCACCCAGCCCTACTGCACTGCCCCGGTGCAGCTTCTCATGGCCAGCCAGCATGTCTGGCTTGCAGGGCAGTTCGCCTGGGGCCCAGTCCACTCTGTCCCATGGTCCTAACTCCGCTGGTAGCTCCTGGAGGAAAGGAACCTTGCTGCCAGCACCACTGCCCCTGTCCCAGGCTCAAGGCCAGGGCCAGGGCCAGCATGGGAACACACCTACACACCCATTCACTCCCACTCCTGCTCTCCTGCTTTGCTCCCGCCCCACTTATAAGTGTCTTTAACCCACATGCTGGACTGTGATTGGCTGATAGAGACATCAGTCAGCCCAACCCAAACCTCCTCCTCTTGTCAGCCAGTAGCAGGGCAGCACTGGGGGCGATGCCATGGCAACATTGCAGACACATGACCCAGCAGGCAGCTCCTTCCTCCCACCATCGTTGGTGGTGGGTCAGGTGCCATGCTGAGGGTTATTACAAGGGGAAGGTTTCATGTCCTCTGTGGGCATTTCCAGCAGGCTCTTGAGATCCCCCTGGGATCTGCTGGACATTGCAGCCTCTGGGAGCCAGGACCCCTTTCCTGCCAGAGCCAGACCCCAAGGGGGATCTCCCTCTCCCAGAGACACCTGCACCTGGATTGACCCCCCCACCCTACCAGGAGGGGATGGAGCCAGCCCCACAGGAGCCTCGGGGCTCAGGACAGCCCCAGCCCCAGGACCCAGCACTCCTGCCTGCCCCATTGTGCCCTGAGCCAGACGGGACCCTCCAGCAGGGCTCTTGTGGCCGCCCCCAGACCTGTCCAGACACCCCCACAGCCCAGGACCCACAACTGTTTTTGCATTTCACAGTCTCTGTGCGACACCTCAGGAAGGAGTTCCTCAATCCCTTACCCTTGGCGGAGAGCTGCCAGAGTGCTGGAAAACAAGTATCCGTGGTCTGGGCTAATGTTCTTGGTCCAGCAGTCTCCATCTCGTTTGGCCCCTTTCCTTCGGCTCGCCTCTCCCTCCAGGGAAAAAGGACTCTCTTGTCTCCTGTCTCGTCCCCCACAATTCCTCTCCAATGTGTCCCTGCTCTTGTGCCTGTTGGTGAGGAGCCCCAGTGCAGCCCCACTGCCTCCTGTCCTCCCTCCTTGCTGGGGAGTAGCTCTGAAGGGCAGCAGTGGGGAGTGTGTGAGCCGTGCCCTGGCCTTGCAGGGAAGTGAGGGCTCTCCCATGGCACCAAGGACAGAGCTCTGTGTGATGCGGCACATCCCACTGTGACCTCAGCCCGTGTCATCTCTGGGCTCAGTAGGTCACTGCCATGGAGATGGCACAGCCAGGGAGAGAGCAGAGAGATTTCCCTCCATGTTCTGCAAAGCAATCAATCACCTGCCCTCCCCACAGTTAGTTTCCAAAACTGGCTGATAACTCCTTCAGGAACGTGACCAGATGGTGACAAAGGCTGTGAAAAATCTAAGATGGGGCACGGCAGAGGTCACTTCTGTGCCCCTGCACCAACAGGTCTCTGCACAGGGCAGACCTGTGTGGGAAGCTGGGGTTTGGGGGTATGTTTGGGGCTTGTCACTTGTTAAAGATGGGATCAAAGTCATGTGAGGTCAAACAGCACAAAAGGGTGGCCATGGGCTGCGATGCTTTGGCGAGCCTTGTGAGACGGGTTTCTCCCGTGGGTCACTCTTCTTGTCAAAGGAGGATGTAGGACAGGATGGGACAGGACGCAGCCTTCCTCCTTCAGGCACCAAAGCAGGCTCTTTGTTTTGAAAAGGCCTCAGCAAGGTTTCTCAGTCTGCAGTGCTTAGGAGAGAGATGAGATGCCAGAAAAGAGCAACTAGGCCCTTAACACACATCATCTAGAGGGCTTTACGTGGGACCCTGGTGCTTCCCATGTTCCATAACCATGGGCAAGGCTGGGGAGCAAATTTGGGGCAGTGTTCTCATTTCCCATGAATGTTGCCCAGGCTGAGCCTGGGGAAAGCCATTTCCCATCTCTGGAGCTCAGCTGGTCCTTGGGCCTTTCAGCATCACCTCAGGGCCATGCTTCTCCCCTGGCTAGAGTCCCTGGCACCCTGCATCCCCCCCCCCCCCGCACCCTTGCTTTCGCGGGGGGCTGTACAGCACCTAGTGCCCTGGATCTTCCACAGTTTTGCTCCTGGGCTTCTCAGGACATGCCTACACACTGCAGGGCTGCTGTCCAGGCTCCGGTGCAGAGCCTGGAAGGCAGTGCAATGCCTCAGGACCTGCACCTTGGCTCATTCAGAAGTGTGTGAGGTGACCAGCTCCCAGCTGTGCAGCTGCTGGAGTTTGACAACGTCCCTACAACCAACCTTCCTTGTCTCGGAATAGTCTCAGGGTGACTCTTGCAGAAGGGAGGCTCCATCCCCCTTGAAGTCTGTCAGAGAGGTGGCTTTCCAAGTCCCTGCAAAAGAAAGCCAGATCACAGAGAACAGAGGCAGCAAACAGAGGCAGCAGTTGGTGCAGCAGTGTGTGGGCTCTGCTTAGAACTTCTGAGGACCTTGTTGGAAGTTGTGTTGGGGAACTGCTTTCTTGGGACCCCGAGGAACTAGAGGGTGCTTGCTGCGAACAGGCAAGGAGAACTAGGGAAGGACAACTACAGGAGGCCTTAACTTCTCCTGGGAGCAGCTCTAGCTAGGTGGAGCTGCCGCCAATGAGCTCTGTTGGTTGCCCCTGATGAGAGGGAGTTGGGGCCACCTGAATCTGAGGAAAAACTTCTTGACTGTGAGAGTGACAGAGCACTGGAAGAGGTTGCCCAGAGGTTGTGGAGTCTCCTTCCCTGGAGATATCTCCGTTTGCTCCTGGCTGTGCCCCATGCTGCATTTGTCTGCATATATTTGGAGTCCAGCACCTCAGCTGTGGCATGGACAGAAGATTTGTCACAGGGAAACATGTTCCCAAGGACCTTCTGTAGGCAAAGGCTTTGACTGCAAGGGGTGACATGCTGGCATTGATAGCAGGTGGCCACTGTGACGGTGAAAGGAGATTCCCAGTAAGAACAAAAGACCTTCAGTGTTCAAGGCCAGAGAGAAACAGAGCTGAGCTGGGCAGGAGAGGGATTAGCTTCCTGAGCTGCCTCTGCAGCACCTTGGGGGCCTGTGACAGAGGTGAATTGATCTCCAGGAAGGACAAGATGCCACTGAAATAGTAGGGTGGGAGGGTGCAGAGACTTGAGTCGAGACCTCGATGTGATGTGCCTCCCATTTATGCAGCACGCGTCAATGTAGGCAGGAATTGGCCTAAGAGCCGCTGTCTGGACACAGGTAGGAAACGTGAGATGCCCTGGGGCATTTGTGCAGCAAGCACTGAAAAGGGGCCATGGTTTCCCTGGAGGTGCCATGGTGTATGTGCTAGAAACATGCAGTTGTGCTGCACACCCCAAGCATCCGACATGGCCCTGCAAGGTTATTTCTGTCATGAAATCAAGTGTCTGCACTGAATGACATGAGCTGTTGGTAACACTAGGATCCTGATACTTCCTCGTGAGTGGGTATCTAGCAGCATTAGGCCTCCGGGGTCATTTCAGATGGCCAAGGAAATTCCCCACCTGGCCCCCACCTGATGCTCTAGTGGTATACGGGTCTCAGAGTGGCTCCATCAGAGCAAGCAGACACTGGCACATGCCTTGGACCACCTCTGTCTCTTCCAATGTCCCCAGGTGTTTGTGTGTGAGCAACTGACTCCCACTCTCCATCTCCAGGGATTACAACAGGAGCTTAGACAAGGAGCTCTCATGTAGACATCTCTGTTGGGCACACTTCAGGTTGGGCAATGGTAAAATGTGCATGTGAAGGTGCATGTTTGTGGAGTTCAGAGGAGGGTTCTGAATGCCACTGCAGCCCTGGGGCCTCTAAACTGGCATGAGATGCCCAGATGGACTCATCTGAATGAAAACCTGAACCATGGGAGAATGAACTCCCTTCTTGCCCCCTCTCTAGGAGTCCTGCCTAGGTAAGAGGCAGGAAGAGGGACTTTTCCCCCTCTAGCAGGTGACCATTCTCTGATGAGATAGATTGTAATGCTGGAATCAGTCTTCCTTCATTGTTCAGAGAGGGACCATCGGTGATTATTTCAGTCTACTTCAGGGAACATTTCAAAGGAGGAGGGAGCCCGAGGGACAGAGAACTTCTGCCTTTAATTGGGCCACTGTTGCTGAAGGGGTCGAGGCTCCTGAGACGGAAGGAGGTCCTGGCACCGTGGCAGCAGTGCCCATGTGTCCAGCTGTGTGCAGGAGCAGCTCCTCTGCCAAGAGCAGCAGGGCTGTGGGCACTGCCTGCTGCTGCTGAGAGGAGCTGAGAGAAGGCAGAGAGAAGTGAAGGGCAGTGTGGAGTGGGAGGACAGCTGACAGTTCACTGTTGAAGACATCTTCCCAGCCCTTTGCATGGTGAGTCTCCTGCTGAAGGACAACACTACTGCGGTTTCTGGAGGGGGTCTTCTGAACCCAGCTCACCCCATGACAAGTTTTTTAAAGATCCCTCTCCCGGCTTCTCCAGTGTGCAGGGGAGGAGGAGATGCTTTAGAGCAGAGATTCCCTGGCACACCGTCACAGGGAGAGGGCATGCTGCTACCTTCTCCCAGGGATGGCTGCAGGGCTGTGAAGCCAGGACATGCACACAGGTCTGTCCCGGGCTGTGATTCAGAGCAGTGTCCCTGCCCTGCAGAGGAAGGTGAAAAAACAGGCTGCTTGAAATGGAAGGAGCTTTCCTTCCAGGGCTTTCTGTTTGCTGATTTGGGCAGGCAGAAAAGAGGAAAGAGTTTTCTGGTTTGGAAGGACCTGGGACTCACAAACCTTCACCCTCAGAGATCAGGAGGTCTGTGAGAAGGCTCAGCAAACCCCTTCAACCGCATCTCAACCTCCAGCAGCACCAGCATCACCTTTATGGGCTTCCTCAGGGTTTATGTGACCTGCTCCTTAGCACCTGCAAGCACAGAGATGCCCCTGCCCAAGTCCCAGACCTGGAAGATTTCTGTACGGCTGCACTGAGCCCACAGAGGGTGGGATGGGTCTGTGATCACTGAGAGGGAAAAGGTGTAGGGACTGAGAAAGAGCTCCCAGCAGGGGCAGCTGCAAGCAGCCGAGATGGGCAGGGAATGAGAGGGAACTGCTAGCAGAATCATCATGGGAGGATGAATTTTTGCAAGTCATGGTCAGTCCCTCCAACACAAGCATCTTCCTCTGAGCAAGCCAGCTCAGTCTGCCACCCAGCAGAGCCTCTGCCCTGACAGCCATGGAGTCCAGGGCATGAGCTGCCTCCTCTGCAGCCAGACCTCCAGCAGAGGAGAGGGGCATCTCTCCTGCCAAGGGTTCATTTCGTGCTCCCCAACAAAGGGGCTCGGAGCACCTGCCCTGCAATGTTTTCCTCAGCAAGGCAGCATGCTGAGGTGGGCAAGGTGAAGGCTTTTGTGAGTGCCCGTCCATCTCTCTCCTTGCCTCCCTCAGCAGCAGGATCATGGTGCTGCCCCTTGTTTCCCCTCCTGCCCATGCTGCTCCTGTTCCTCTCTCAGGCTCCCTGGGGTTAGGGGGTTTCAGCTGTGGTTCAGACACTGACACTGCAAGTTGTGCAACAGAGGGGTGTGAATGGGAGTGAGTCGTCCCCAGCTCCCTTCGGAGGTGTGAGGCTACAGAAAATGCACCCTGTGGGGCTGGGAAATGAGCTGCCCTTGTCCCGCTCTTCATCACCATCTCCATACCTGGGCTGAGAGAGAAGACTTTGGAAATCTTCCCTTACCGCCTGAAGTCCTCCACTCTCCGCTCCGTCCAGTTTCTGTCTGAGAGGCGCTTGTGAGGGTGAGTGTCCTTCAGCGGAGAGAGGTGCGAGTGCAGGG
Organism: Struthio camelus; assembly: GCF_040807025.1. Lineage (NCBI taxonomy): Eukaryota > Metazoa > Chordata > Aves > Struthioniformes > Struthionidae > Struthio > Struthio camelus. Next base: position 1,169,347 of record NC_090970.1, read on the forward strand.
CAGTGAGGGGCAGGACTCCTTGGCAGACCAGATCCTGTGACTCTGTACAAAGTCACAGCGAGCCCTCTTTTCCCCTCGGGATGCCCAAGTGCTCATGCTGAGAGCAACTGAAACGCCAAAGGTTTCTGCTCTGTCAAAGAATGCTGCCACGGTGAGAGGGAGGCCCTAAAAGCTAAATAAATAATCAGACTCCTCTGCTGAAGGTTATTTTCCAGAGAAAACAGGTGTCTAAACGTTGACCTGCCCTTCCACATAAGGGGTGGACGTAACCTGCTGCAGCATGTGTAGCTCAGAGCTAGTCACCTCCCCCTCCCACCACAGTGCCTGGAGAGAGAGCACACACGGTAAATGGGCGTGAGGACAGGGTCTCGTTGGTCTCAGGATCTCTGTGTCCATTAGGACAGCTCATCTCCACTGGCCACAGTCAGGGTGTGATCTCACACCCCTCTCCTGCAAGAGTGGCAGCTGGTTGTCACCATGAGCTGGTCCCTTCCCTCTATAGAGCTCAGCACCCCCCATCCTCAGGACATCCAGCTGTTTACCTGGGGTGTGTGGCTGGGCTGCAAGCTGCCCTCCAGAAGGGCACAGCTCTCCCATTACGGCTAGGTGCCCCATGGAGAAGCTGCCTAGATACTGGGGCCACGGAGGTGCAGCTGGGCATCTGGATGTGGACAGTGGGAAGGAGCCCGATGTGTTCCTGGCTGGAAGGGCAGGGCAGAGACCTGCCTCGCTTACCCTCAGAAAGAGCGCTGGTGTGCACTTTGGGAGGGGATTCCTCTGCTCTCTGCGCTGTCATTTCTTTTTAGGGTAACACGAGTGCAACTGTCCTCCACCTCCGAGGGGTGAGCCCAAGGCAGCTGGGAACAAGGCAGAGGGCCAGGCCAGCTCTCCTCTCCCTGCACTAAAGCCCGAGTGAATCCTTTGGCCTCTCAGATATCACAGCTGGTCACTCTGCAGCAAGAATGCGGAGGAAAACCTTAACACTATTAATGAACCTTTTTTTTTTTAGAACTAGCCGTGAAGATGCTGAAAATCCCTTCAACAGTATGACTGGATTATACCTGACTAGAAGTGGGAATATAAAAGTTTAGTCCCCGTGTCTCCCATCTACGCAGTGCTGTAGGTCAGGGCTGGCTGCTCTGGAGCCCTCGGGCAGAGGCCCCTGCTCCTCGTGGCACACTCAGCCAGCACAAACCAGAGCTCAGGCCACGGAGCTCAGTGACGGTGCTGCTGGGATGGGAGGAGGCAATGTGTGTGTGTTTGGGGGAGGTTATGGGAAAGCTTTGCTCAGAGAAGTGTGTCCTAATTTGTCACTATCTTTTCTTCCTCGGACATGTCTGGAGAGAGCAAAATGTCCAATGACAGCTCCTTCCTCCTCCTGGCATTTGCAGACACACGGGAGCTGCAGCTCTTGCACTTCTCACTCTTCCTGGGCACCTACCTGGCTGCCCTCCTGGCCAACGGCCTCATCATCACAGCCATAGCCTGCGACCACCGCCTCCACACCCCCATGTACTTCTTCCTCCACCTCGCCCTCCTTGACCTGGCCTCCATCTCCACCACTGTCCCCAAATCCATGGCCAATTCCCTGAGGGACACCAGGACCATTTCCTACTCGGGATGTGCTGCCCAGCTCTTTTCCTTTGTCTTATTTTCAGCCGAGTATTCTCTCCTCACTGTCATGGCCTACGACCACTATGTTGCCATCTGCAGACCCCTGCACTACGGGACCCTCCTGAGCACCACAGCTTGTGTCAGGATGGAAGCAGCTGCCTGGGCCAGTGGTTTTCTCAATGCTCTCCTGCACATTGCCAACACATTTTCCATACCTCTCTGCCAAGGCAATGTCCTGAACCAGTTCTTCTGTGAGATTCCCCAGATCCTCAAGATCTCCTGCTCACGCTCCTACCTCCAGGAAGTTGGGCTTTTTGTGTTTAGAGCCTGTTTAATATTTGGGTGTTTTATTTTCATTGTGCTGTCCTACGTGCAGATCTTCAGAGCTGTGCTGAGGATGCCCTCTGAGCAGGGAAGGCACAAAGCCTTCTCCATGTGCCTCCCGCACCTGGCTGTGGTCTCCCTCTTTGTCAGCACTGTCATGGTTGCCCACCTGAAGCCCCCCTCCATGTCCTCCCCAGCTCTGGATGTGGTGGTGGCTGTTGTGTACTCGGTGGTGCCTCCAGCAGTGAACCCCCTCCTCTACAGCATGAGGAACAAGGAGCTCAGGGATGCACTGAGGAAACTCTTTCAATGGGTACAGTGTCAGCACCAGTAACTGTCCCTTGTGCATCTCCTCCTCATTCCCAGGGCATCTGGCATCAAGGCTACATGTCATTCATTTTTTTTTTTTCCTGATCCTTTCTTGGAAAAAGAATGAAGAGTTTTGGTTCATGCCACTTCTCCTCAGAAATCTCTCATTTGAATATAACCCAGAGGCCATTTTGAAGCAGGAAGCCAGGCTTCCCCCTTCATCCCCCAGAGATGGGGGAACCTCAGAGCCCGCTAGTCTGAGCTCCCTCGGATGCCCCCAGGGCAATGAGGGGAGTTTCCCTTTGTGAGGTCTTTTTTGTGATGCCAAGGGAGCTCAGGGGCACAGTCAGGCTCAGACAAGTACAGACAGGGTGAGACCTTGGGTCCCATGTGCATTAGGAGAGCTCAGCTCCCCAGCTGTGCTCTTCTTCCAGGTGTGATCTTCTACCCCTCTCCTGCAAGGGTGGCAACTGGCTGTCACTGTGGGCTGGTCCCTTCTCTCTACAGAGCTCCAACACTCACAGTGGAGCAGGAATGGAGGGGAGGAGGGTCTGGACAAAGGCTGTGGCAACAGACCCTCTGCTCCGCAGGACCATCTCCCCACTACCACAGCACACATTTCCTCACTGCTGCCTTTGAGTGGAGGCTGCAGACTTCCTGCCGACATGTCCACCAACAGCAGCAGGAATTGCTCTTGTCAGGGTTGCTCTCCTCATTTCCACCCTGTCCTGCTCTGCTCTCATGTGCGCAGATGGCCTCAGTGCTCTTGTAACATGGTGTTTGCATGGGGTGGGCAGTGAGTGGAGCCTCACGAAGTGAGGGAGGGACCATGGTGGAGTAACCAGAAGGCAAAGCACTAGATCCGGGTATGCTTGGGGAACCGAGGGCTCTGCAGTGCCCAGAGAGGCAGTGGGGACCCAGGAGGGGCAGGGAAGGGGGACGGGAGAGTGATTCCTGCAGCCTCAGTGAAACACCACAGGCCGGACACCCCAGTGAACACCCAAACACATCTCCTGCCCTTTTCAACACCCTGGGCGTCACTCTGAGCACCATCGATGAGCACAGACACATGGCAGCAATGTAATGGCACCAGTCAGTGGTGACGATCCCTGTCCAATGGGGTTTGCTTCCCACCCTGACCAGCTCTGCCAGGGCCAAGTCAGGAGTCACCTGATGGCCCCACGGCCCCACAGTCTGCTCACCCTGCAGAGCAGCAATGCCAGGGTGGGGTCCTGTGGGGTGCACAGGGTGGGGGATGTAGGATCAACCAGGCCAGCATGGACACACTGGCCTGGGGAAAGGCTCTCTGGGGAGCAGGGACGTCCCAGGAGAAAAGCAGGGCAGCAGGCAGAGAGAGAAAATGAGAACGAGAAACAGGTTTCTCTGGGCACCAGCTCAGGGCAGGTGGCTCTGTCCCCGGGGCAGCAGGAGTTGCTGGAGGGGCTGCGGGGCCAGGGCTGTCGTGGTGTGCTGGGCAGCGGGGTGGGCATGGAGGGTCTGGAGGCAGCCAGGGAGGGGGATCTCATGGGCACAAGATCAGGGGAGACAGAGAGTGACCAGCCTCACTGTGGGGCCTTGTCCTCCTTGCCGAGGAGCTGCTCCCCTTGTCCTTTGGCCATGCCGGCATTACACTGTGGACATGCCGGTGCCTGGCCCTGCACCTCTGGGGTCCTCCCCTGACCCGGTCCCCACCCTGCTGACCTGACTGCCCATCTCTACCTGGGACTTAACCCCTGACTACAGCCAAGAAAGCCTTGGTAAGGGATGAGGGGACCCGAGCAGATCCCCAGGAGGTTGTAGGTACAAAAGGTGACTGTATCACCTCAGCAGAACCTCTTTCCTGACAACCAATGTGAAGGTGTGAGGAGAGCTTTGGATCTGGTCCCTTAGCCAGGGAACGCTGCATGCAGAGTCAGAGCTGGATGAAAAAGGGAGCTCAGCCACTTGGGGGTCTGATACTATGCTGCCTATTTGGGGGAATCACAGAATCACAGAATCATTTAGGTTGGAAGGGACCTCTGGAGATCATCTAGTCCAACCTCCCTGCTCAAGCAGGGTCACCTAGAGCATATTGCCCAGGATCACATCCAGATGGGTTTTGATTATCTCCAGCAAAGGAGACTCCACTACCTCTCTGGGCAACCTGTTCCAATGCTCTGTCACCCTCACAGTCAAGAAGTGTTTTCTCAGGTTCAGGTGGAATTTCCTGTGGTTCAGTTTGTGCCCATTGCCTCTTGTCCTGTTGCTGGGCACCACGGAGAAGAGGCTGGCCTCATCCTCTTGACACTTCCCCTTTCAGATAAGAGGATTTCCTGTGCCACAGCTCGAGTGCTTCTGCACCATTGGTGATGGGATTGCTGCTCCAAAGAGTATGTTGTGGGAAGCAGCAAGAGTGGGACTGCTCCGGGTGGGAAGGGCAGCCAAGAGCCAAGAGTACCAGCAAGGCCGGCAGGGCAGTGCCCCACCGATGAGAGGTGCCGTCCCGCAGTGGCTGGGCAAGAGGAGCAGAGCAGGTTTGGGGATGGTAACTATGATCAGGCACAGTCCAGCGATGGCCGGACAAGACTGGGGGCTCCAACCAGCCCTGCTTTGTGTGGGAGGCTGCACTGGAGACCTCCAGAGGTCCCTTCCCACCACAACTCCTCTCTGAGTCCAGGAATTCTTGCTCCTCAGCCTCTGCTCCAGCACAGCTGACCTGGGGATGAGAGCACCTAGGGCAGAGCAGAACAAGTCCAGCTGGGAGAGCATCATGGGGAAGATCCAAAGGTCCCTGGCTCAGCCCTGGGCTTTGAAAAACTCCATCATTCACCCCAAGAGGCTCTGAATGCCTCTTCCACTTTGCCCTGTGCTCTCCTCTCATCAGCCCAAGTGGAGTGCAGCATGGCCTGGGGACTCTCTTCCCCACGGGGATGAGAAGGAGAGGGAGGGCCTTCACCAGCCCCACACTGCCCTTTCCACCCGTGGCCTTGGCACCTATGTGTGCCTGGCTCTGCCCACTTGCCTTCCCCACACTCCCGGCTGCACTGGAAGCCCATCCACATCCCGGCGCTCCCGCCCTCGAGCTGCCGTCCACCCCGAACCTGGAGGCCGACCACCCACAAAGGCATCGCCCGGCCAGTGCCCCGGCCGTGCAGCCGAGGGCAGGGGTCTTCGCCCCAAGTCCCCTGCTCCTGCCCTGCTGCCGGCACCGCTGCTGCTGTGGCCAGGTCAAAGGCTGCTGCCACCAGACGGCCCCGGGGCCCGAGGCAGCTCCAGCTGCCAGCAGGGCTGTGCTGGAGCCGGTGAGGAGCGGGCTGCGGTGGGGCTGGCAGCGCCAGGGTGGGTGGGCAGAGGGCAGTTGGAGCTGGAACCAGACCCCTCGCACATGGCAAGGGCTGGAGTACTATTAAATAACCATTAAATGATCCCCCAGAGACTTGGGGATGGGAGCAGCCAGCCCCTGCCCAGCCCAGGCTGTGCCCCACGCGGGGCTCAGCAGACAGCCGTGCTCCGGGACCTGCCGCGGTCTGGTGCAGGAGAGAGGCCGTGCAAGACTGGCCTTGTCCCCTCCGTGGGGATGCGCCGAGCTGCAGGAGGACGCAGCTGGCCATGCACCACCCCACCACTGGGGGAGCAGCCAGTGCTAGGAGGGGTGACGCGAGGGGCTGCTGCGGGACGATGGGCCTGGGGCAGCTTCCCCAGCGTGGGCAGGCAACGCAGGCAACAACCTGGGCTCTTCTCTCCTGCTCCCTCCAGGGCCTCCCAGCCTGGCGCTGGCCCAGCAGCAGTGCCCGCTGCAGGGGGCTGCAGAGCTCTGGGCACTCGCTCCACAGCCCCAGCCCCTCGCAAGGCCACAGCAGCTCCACGGGGCAGAAAGGGGGCTCAGCTGCCCCACCAGCCCCAGGGCTGGTGGTGCTGCCCTGCAGGACCAGCAGGCTATGGGACCATGGGGTGACTCCCCACTGGCCGAGCTGCTCAGGACAGACCCAGCTGGACCAGCATCATTGCACCTGACCAGCCCCTCCCCAGGGTCTGTGGCTGTGCAGGATGCTTGGATCAATCACAGGGCATTTCCCACTGCTCAGCATGTGTGCAGAGGTGACATTAGAGCCAGCCCTCTCCTTCTCCTGAGACTGCAGTGCACACACTGCCCCTGAGGTTCCCCTGTGCTCTTCTGCTGGCTCCCATATTCCCTTCCAGAGGGATGGGCATCTGTCACCCACCCATTGATATGTGGGGCAGTCCCAGCAGATACCCCTTGGTGACTCATCCTCCCCAGGGGCCCTGGGCCAACCACAAGTGACACCTGAATCCAGCCCTCGCTCCCTCACATGTAGCTCTACCAGCTGCTGTCCCTTAGCCCATGCAAAACCCAGGCATGGCAACAGGGCCCTTTTAAGTGCAATTCCCTGAGAACATTCTTGGGTCCAGCTGTGGAAGAAGAGCCCAAAATTCAGGCACAGTGTTCAGGAGATCTCCTTTTATTATAGGGATGCTAAATGGGAGACCAGTTCTGATATAATGACGGTAGATTTACAGAAGGCCTCTGGGTCAGACAGACAGGGTTTGTGCCTCTGGAGAGGTGGGAGGAATTCAAACATTTGTGTAAAAACTTGACTATCATAGACAAAAACAAAGCACAAGAGTTGCCTGAGACAAAATGGACATTGCTTGTGAAGAGAAATGGGCAGCTTTAGTGCTGCTGAACTAGAACCAGCTGAATCAGTTTCCTCAGGGCCTCCTTGAGCTCCTTGTTCCTCATGCTGTAGAGGAGGGGGTTCACTGCTGGAGGCACCACCGCGTACACAACAGCCACCACCAGATCCAGAGCTGGGGAGGACATGGAGGGGGGCTTCAGGTAGGCAAACATGACAGTGCTGACAAAGAGGGAGACCACGGCCAGGTGCGGGAGGCACATGGAGAAGGCTTTGTGCCTTCCCTGCTCAGAGGGCATCCTCAGCACAGCTCTGAAGATCTGCACGTAGGACAGCACAATGAAAATGAAACACCCAAGGAATGAAAAAAGACCAAGCACAATAAGCCCGACTTCCCTGAGGTAGGAATCTGAGCAGGAGAGCTTGAGGAGTTGGGGAACCTCACAGAAGAACTGGTCCAGGACATTGCCTTGGCAGAGAGGTATGGAAAATGTGTTCACAGTGTGCAGGAGAGCATAGAGAAAACCAGTGGCCCAGGCAGCTGCTGCCATCTTGACGCAAGCTCTGGTGTCCATGAGGGTCCCGTAGTGCAGGGGTCTGCAGATGGCAACGTAGCGGTCGTAGGCCATGACAGTGAGGAGAAAATATTCAGTTGACATGAGAAAGATAAAATGAAAGACCTGGGCAGCACATCCTGCGTAGGAAATGGCCCTGGTGTCCCTCAGGGAATTGGCTATGGACTTGGGGACAGTGGTGGAGATGGAGGCCAGGTCGAGGAGGGCGAGGTGGAGGAGGAAGAAGTACATGGGGGTGTGGAGGTGGTGGTCGCAGGCTACGGCTGTGATGATGAGGCCATTGGCCAGGAGGGCAGCCAGGTAGATGCCCAGGAAGAGCGAGAAGTGCAAGAGCTGCAGCTCCCGTGAGTCCGCAAACGCCAGGAGGAAGAACCCATTGAGGGAGCTGCTGTTGGTCATTTTACTCCCTCTGGGTATGGGGCGACTGTCCAAGAAAGAAGAGACATGGTGAAGTTAAGAGAGACTTTGCAAGCAAACTGCCTCCCAGAACGTCCCACTTGGCATACAACCCCCTACTTTGCCTCTCTCTTTATGGAGACGATCTCTGTGCTCTCTCCCTTGCTTCTAAGCCACTTTGCAGTGGCTGAGTGTGCTGCTGTGAGCAGCAGGGACCTCGGCCGATCGGCTCCACAGCAATCAATCCTGCTGTACAGTAGTGGGACTGTGGGCACAGGAGCGCCTAGCTCTGAAATTCACAGTTTCTCTCAGGTGAAACCCACTGCTCATGCAGAAGGGCTTTTTTCAGCATCTTCACTCCAAATTCTAAAGACAGAGGGTTGAGGAAAGGAGTTTTTAGGATTTTAGAGTTTATTTTCTTTGGGCTGTCCTTGTCACCCCTGGGCAGTGTTCCTCAAAGGTAGAAATCCTTGGCATTTCTACTCAGTCCTAGGAGGATCGGATTCATTGTCCCCTGGTACCGAGTGAGGACAGCTAGTCTGTGTATTAGCCTCATTCCCATCTGTCTCGCAGTCGCACCGCTTTCACCTGGAGAATGATCATACTCATATGTTTCCCTAACAAGAAACCAGCCCCTGCTGAGAGCAGAGGAGTGCACTTTCAAAGGGCAGATCTCCAAACTCCTCACCCTTTCCCTGGGCCCCTCAGGGAGCTCTCCACACTCCTCTTCTGGCCAAGGACACTGAGGACTTTCTTCAGCTGCCCACCTACAGCCTCCCACCACCATCTCCATACCCTGCACCTCTTCATTTGTCTCTCCAAAAGCACAGAGATGCTATGAGGCAGCGGTGACCACCTGGAGGGCAGCTCAAAGCTTGGCAGGACACCACAGGGAAACTGTTGAATGTCCTAAAGACGGGCTCTCCTTCAGGGAGAGCCAGCTCATTGCCCAACCCCACAGGCTGCGTTTCCTGTAGGTGCACAGGTGAGAAGAGGGCTGGGGCAACCTCACAGCCCTGCAGCTCCCCCTGTCGCACTACTGGCAGGGCAGGTGTCTGAAGTGCAGCTGAACACCCAGTAACCCCAGACAACCTGAGAGAAGAGGAGGAGCAGCATGGAGAGGAGGGGAAACCAGGAGCAACACCATGATCCTGCTGCCGAGGGAGGCAAGGAGAGAGACAGACGGGCACTCACAAAAGCCTTCACCTTACCTAGCTGGGCATGCCACCTTGAAGACGGCGACACTGCAAGGCAGGCGGTCTCAGCCCCTTTGTCCAGCAGCATAAAATGAACCCGTGGCAGGAGAGATGTCCCTCTCCTCTGCTGGAGGTCTGGCTTTGGAGGAGGCAGCTTGTGCCCTGGACCCCTTGGCTGTCAGGGCTCAGGCTCTGCTGGGTGGGAGAGGAGATCGGGGAGGCTTGCTCGGAAGAAGATGCTTGTGTTGGAGGGACTGACCATGACTTGCTCAAATCCATCCCCCCATGATGATTCTGTTAGCATTTCCCTCTCATTTCCTGCCCATCTCGGCTGCCTGCAGCTGCCCCTGCTGGGAGCTTTCTCTGTCCCTACACCTTTTCCCTCGCAGTGCTCAGAGTCTCCATCCCACCCTCTGTGGGCTCAGTTCTGCCCTGCAGAAATCCTCCGGGAGTGAGATTTGGGCAGGGGAATCTCTGTGCTTGCAGGTGCTAAGGAGCAGGTCACATAAATCCTGAGGAAGCCCATAAAGGTGATGCTGGTGCTGCTGGAGGTTGAGATGCGGTTGAAGAGTGTTTGCTGAGCTTTCTCACAGACCTCCTGATCTCTGAGGGTGAAGGTTTGTGAGTCTCAGTTCCTTCCAAACCAGAAAACTCTTTCCTCTTTTCTGCCTGCCCAAATCAGGAAACAGAAAGCCCTGGAAGGAAAGCTCCTTCCATTTCAAGCAGCCTGTTTTTTCACCTTCCTCTGCAGGGCAGGGACACTGCTCTGAATCACAGCCCTGGGACAGAATTGTGTGCATGTCTCGGCTTCACAGCCCTGCAGCCTTCCTTGGCAGAAGGTAGCAGGATGCTGGGTCCCTGTGACGGTGAGCCAGGGAATCTCTGCTCTAAAGCATCTTCTCCTCCCCTGCACAATGGAGAAGCTGAGAGAGAGGTCTTTAAAAAATTTGTCATGGGGTGAGCTGGGTTCAGAAGACCCCCCCAGGAACCGCAGTACTGTTGTCCTTCAGCCAGAGACTTACCGTGCAAAGGGCTGGGAAGATGTCTCCCTCGGTGAACTGTCAGCTGTCCTCCCACTCCACACTGCCTTTCACTTCTCTCTGCCTTCTCGCAGCTCCTCTCAGCAGCAGCAGGCAGTGCCCGGAGCCCTGCTGCTCTTGGCAGAGGAGCTGCTCCTGCACACAGCTGGACACATGGGCACTGCTGCCACGGTGCCATGACCTCCTTCCATCTCACGAGCCTGGACCTCTTCAGCAACAGTGGCCCAATTAAAGGCAGAAGTTCTCTGTCCCTCGGGCTCCCTCCTCCTGGGAAATGTTCCCTGAAGTAGACTGAAATAATCACCAATGGTCCCTCTCTGAACAATGAAGGAAGACTGATTCCAGCATTACAATATGAGAGGATGGTCACATGCTAGAGGGGGAAACGTCCCACTCTGGAAGCCCCTCTTCCTGCCTCTTGCCTAGGCAGGACTCCTAGAGAGGGGCAAGAAGGGAGTTCATTCTCCCATGGTTCAGGTTTTCATTCAGATGAGTCCATCTGGGCATCTCCTGCCAGTTTAGAAGCCCCGGGGCTGCAGTGGCATTCAGATTCTTCCCCTGAACTCCACAAACATATAGGACGTGGGATTCCCCTTCTCCAGGATGAAGTGTGCCCAACAGAGATGTCTGCATGGGAGCTCCTTGTCTACTGCTAGGCACCCACTCACGAGGAAGCTGAGACATATCCAGATCCCAGTGTTACAAACAGCTCATGTCATTCAGTGCCGACACTTGATTTCATGACATAGAAATAGGCTGGAAGGACCATGTCGGATGCCTCGGGTGTGCAGCACAACTGCATGCTTCTAGCACATACACCGTGGCACCTCCAGGGAAACCATGGCCCCTTCTCAGTGCTTGCTGGACAAGTGCTCCAGGGCATCTCACGTTTCCTATCTGTGCCCACACAACTGAATCCCACCACGGCCCTTAGGCCATGTCCATCCTGTCTACATCCACATGTGCTCCATAAATGGGAGGCACATCACATCGAGGTCTCCACTCATGTTTTTGCACCCTCCAACCGTTCTGGCTCTCCTGCCCCTGAACCTCTTCTCACCCTTCCACATGATGTGAACAGGCATTGGGCTAGTGAGGTCCTCAGGGTGGCTGGATCACAGGCTGCCCAGGCCCAGGGACTTCTTCACTGGCACCTTGTCCTTCCTGGAGATCGCTTCACCTCTGTCACAGGCCCCCAAGGTGCTGCAGAATCAGCTCAGGCAGCAAATCCCTCTCCTGCCATTCCTGCACAGCTCAGCTCTGTTTCTCCCTGGCCTTGGGCACTGCAGGGTTTCCTCTGTTAGTGGGAACCTCCTTCCACTGTCACATTGACCACCTCCTATCCATGCCAGCATGTCACCCCTTGCAGTCAATGCCTTTGCCTACAGAAGGTCCTTGGGAACATGTTCCCCTGTGACAAAACTTCTGTCCATGCCACAGCTGAGGTGCTGAACTCCACATATATGCAGACATATGCAGCCTGGGGCACAGCCAGGAGCAAACGGAGATGCCCAAGCTGTCCCAGCACTGCCACATGCTTGGAATAACTGAGATAGGGTGGGGTCACTCGCATGACTGCAGTCTTTCAATGGCAGAGTACAAGGTCTTCAGGAAACACCACCAGGGAAGATGAGGGGGAGGAGGAGGCCCTGTGTGGGAAGGGCACATTGCACAGCATTGTGTCCAGGTGGGTTTTGAATCTCTCCAGGGAAGGAGACTCCACAGCCTCTCTGGGCAACCTCTTCCAGGGCTCTGTCACTCTCACAGGCAAGAAGGTTTCCCTCAGATTCAGGTGGAACTTCCCCTGATGACACAACTCGTCCACAACAGCACACCTGCTGCAGGAGAGCTGACTGCCAGCCCAGGCCTCACCAAGAGGCCCCAAGCACCCCCTGCACCCTCACCCCTGTAGAGCTGCATCTGCTGGCAGAGGGTCTCTCTGCATCCAAGCTTCTGACACAGCTGAGGCAGCGACTCCAGCAGCTACTGGGGAATGTCCTCTCCAGCATGACATGACCATATCTGAGCAAGCATACACTACTAGGATTGGAAACAAAGGTGCCTTCTTGCCCCCTGCTGTGCAGACTGCGGCCTCTCTTCACTGCACTCCAGGAGCTGCACTCCAGGCCTGGCTCTTCTACAGGCCTCTGCCTAGCACTGACTCACAGGGTGCTTGACCCACCCTCATCAAGGAGCAAAGGCCCCAACTCCCTCTCCTCAGGGGCAACCAACAGAGCTCCTTAGCAGCAGCTCCACCTAGCTAGAGCTGCTCCCAGGAGAAGTTAAGGCCTCCTGTAGTTGTCCTTGCCTAGCTCTCCTTGCCTGTTCAGCAGCAAGCACCCTCTAGTTCCTTGGGGTCCCAAGAAAGCCCCCCCCACAACTTCCAACAAGGTCCTCAGAAGGTCTAAGCAGAGCCCACACACTGCTGCACCAGCTGCTGCCTCTGTTTGCTGCCTCTGTTCTCTGTGGTCTGGCCTCCTTTTTGCAGGGACTTGGAAAGCCACCTCTCTGACAGTCTTCAAGGGGGATGGAGCCTCCCTTCTGCAAGAGTCACCCTGAGACTATTCCGAGACAAGGAAGGTTGGTTGTAGGGATGTTCTCAAACTCCAGCAGCTGCACAGCTGGGAGCTGGTCACCTCACACACTTCTGAATGAGCCAAGGTGCAGGTCCTGAGGCATTGCACTGCCTTCCAGGCTGTGCACCGGAGCCTGGACAGCAGCTCTGCAGTGTGTGGGCACATCCTGAGAAGCCCAGGAGCAAAACTGAGGGAGATCCAGGGCACTAGGTGCTGTACAGCCCCCCAGAAAACTCAGGGTGCTGGCGGTGGGGGTGCTTCAGGCCTCCAGGGACGGTAGCCAGGGGAGAAGCACTGCCCTGAGGTGATGCTGAAAAGCCCAAGGACCAGCTGAGCTCCAGAGGTGGGAAATGGCTTTCCCCAGGCTTAGCCCGGGCAACATTCATGGGAAATGAGAACACTGCCCCAAATTTGCTCCCCGGCCTTGCCCATGGTTATGGTGCGCTGGAAGCACCAGGGTCCCACATAAAAGTCCTCTGGATGATGCGTGTTAAGGGCCTAGTTGCTCTTTTCTGGCATCTCATCTCTCTCCTAAGCACCGCAGACTGAGAAACCTTGCTGAGGCCTTTTCAAAACAAAGAGCCTGCTTTGGTGCCTGAAGGAGGAAGGCTGCGTCCTATCCCATCCGGTCCTACATCCTCCTTTGACAAGAAGAGTGACCCACGGGAGAAACTTGTCTCATCAGGCTCACCAAAGCATCTCAGCCCATGGCCACCCTTTGTGCTGTTTGACCTCACTTTTCTTTGATCCCATGTTTAACAAGCCCCAAACATAGCCCCAAAACCCCAGCTTCCTGGCCAGGTCTGCCCTGTGCAGAGACCTGTTGGTGCAGGGGCACAGAAGTGACCTCTGCCGTGACCCATCTTAGATTTTTCACAACCTTTGTCACCATCTGGTCACGTTCCTGAAGGAGTTATCAGCAAGTTTTGGAAACTAACTGGGGATGTAGGCAGGTGACTGCTTTCCAGAACGTGAGGGGAAGTCTCTCTGCTCTCTCCCTGGCTGTGCCATCTCCATGGCAGTGACCTACTGAGCCCAGAGATGACACGGGCTGAGGTCACAGTGGGATGTGCCACATCACAGAGAGGTCTCTCCCCGGTGCCATGGGAAAGCCCTCACTTCCCTGCAAGGCCAGGGCACGGCTCACACACTCCCCACTGCTGCCCTTCAGAGCTGCTCCACAGCAAGGAGGGAGGACAGGAGGCAGTGGGGCTGCACTGGGGCTCCTCACCAACCGGCACAAGAGCAGGGACACATTGGAGAGGAATTGTGGGGGAAGCAAGTCCTTTTTCCCTGGAGGGAGAGGCAAGCCGAAGGAAAGGGGCCAAACGAGATGGAGACTGCTGGACCAAGAACATTAGCCCAGACCACGGATACTAGCTTTCCAGTGCTCCTGCAGCTCTCCACCAAGGGTAAGGGATTGAGGAACTCCTTCCTGAGGTGTCGCACAGAGACTGTGAAATGGAAAAACAGTTGTGGGACCTGGGCTGTGGGGGTGTCTGGACAGGGCTGGGGGCGGCCACAAGAGCCCTGCTGGAGGGTCCCCTCTGGCTCAGGGCACAATGGGGCAGGCAGGAGTGCTGGGTCCTGGGGCTGGGGCTGTCCTGAGCCCCAAGGCTCCTGTGGGGCTGGCTCCATCCCCTCCTGGTAGGGTGGGAGGAAATTCAGGCCCAAGTTTCCCTGGAAGTGGGTCCCCCCTTGGGGTCTGGCTCTGGCAGGAAAGGGGTCCTGTGTCCCCGAGGCTGCAATGTCCACCAGATCCCAGGGGGATCTCAAGAGCCTGCTGGAAATGCCCACAGAGGACATGAAACCTTCCCCTTGTAACAGCCCTCAACATGGCACCAGACCCACCACCAACGATGGTGGGAGGAAGGAGCTGCCTGCTGGGTCATGTGTCTGCAATGTTGCCATGGCATCGCCCCCAGTGCTGCCCTGCTACTGGCTGACAAGAGGAGGAGGTTTGGGTTGGGCTGACTGATGTCACTATCAGCCAATCACAGTCCAGCATGTGGGTTAAAGAGAGTTATAAGTGCAGCGGGAGCAAAGCAGGAGAGCAGGAGTGGGAGTGAGTGGGTGTGTAGGTGTGTTCCCATGCTGGCCCTGGCCGTGTGGGGCTGCTCTCCTCCAGGAGCTGCCAGCAGGGTTAGGACCACGGGACAGAGCAGACTGAGTCCCAGGGGAGATGCCCTATGAGCCAGACGTGCCAGTCATCCTAAGCAGCTGCGCCAGCATGACGTGGCATGGTGGGGTTGGGAGAGGTTTGTCTCCAAGATGGGAATGATATCTTGGCCCTTGGATTGGTGGAGGTGGGAAGGGAGCAGGAGCAGAGGTGGGAGTGGATGTTCAGAGGAAGTGCTTGTTGCTACCTCTTGGAGGACTAGAAGCAAAGAGAAGGCCTGGAGAGTGGGCCTGGGTGTGATTAGGGGCATTTGGGGGGTGGTGGCCTGGCTGTTGCCATGTGTCCTGTATGTGCCTGCTGCAGAGGGGCGTGCTGGCTGTCCACGCTGTGTGAGGGGAGGGGTGGGGGTGAGGTGTGTGCCAGAAGTTGGGTGGCGTGTGGTGGGGAGAGGCGGTGGCCCCAGGGTGTTGGTGCTCAGTGTGCAGGAGGAGGCGTGTGGAGAGAGCAGTGCTGTGCGTGGGGAGTGCCATGAGGCTGTGGAGGTGGGGAGCGCTGTGAGGTGAGCAGGTGCCTTGGCTGCTGGGGCCCCGGCTGCCCTGGTGGCCCCGTGAGTCACGCACGCTGGCAGCCGGCTGCCTTCTGCCCGCTCAGCTTCACGCCTGGAGTTTCCTCCGCTCTTGCCAGGCTCTGCAGCCAGCACCCACACGAAAGTGCAGGGAGCGCTTCTCCTTGCTCTGAGAGCTGTACGAGGCATGCTTTGTCCTCCTTTCCTCTCGGTTGCTTTTCGTGGGGAGAGCTTTGGTCTTGCAGCAGTGTTGGCTGAAGGAGCAGGAGCTTGTGGGAGTTGCTCGTTCCCGGCTGGGCGTTAGCATGCTGGAAGGTGTTTGGAGGAGTGAAGGCCTTGTGGAGAGGTGGTCTTTGGAGAGGGGCAGGTGTGTTCTTGGGAGAGGACTCTGGAGGGGGGCTGATGGCTCCCTGTGCCAAATCTCCCTGGACAAGGAGTGCCTTGGAGGAGGGAAGGCAAGGCAAGGGTGGCCTGCGAGGGATGCGCAGCCCAGGTCTCTCTTCCTTCCAGCTGCCGTCTCGGCAAGTTCCTCCACTGTCCTGCTGCAGGGTGAGCTTTGTGTGCTGCAGCAGGGCAGCGAGAGAGCCCCCTTGGGCAGGCAGGAGTGTGCGAGGTGTGGTGTGGTGAGGTGCTGACGCGGGGAAGGTGGTGGTGTTGGCCTGAGGTTTGGGTGGGAGTGAGGAGCCCCACGGAGCTCTAGGGGCATTGCTGCGAGTGTCTGGAGCCAAGGGAGTGGTGGTGAGCACAGCCGTCCTCCCAGCAGCCTGCCGGCTTGTGGGCAGGCATTGTGCACGCTGAGCGCTGGAAGCCCTTTCCCCTTGGTGTTTTCTCCCTGAGCGCTTTGAGAGTTGCCACTCCTTTTTTGGGAGGTGGGGAGAGTCCTGGAGCCTTTGCATTGTGACCACTCTTGTTTTTCGGACTGCTCCCTGCTGACGCCGTGATGGGGTCGTGTCCTTGCAGGCCTGAGCAATGCAGGGGCCAAAGAGTGGAGCACTAGGGGGTCAAGTGCTTGCTAAGAGAAGAGAGGGAAGTGGTCCTTGCTGCAGGCTTCTGCCTGGTGCTGCTTTGGAGGAGAGCTCCTGGCACCAGACGTGAGGACAAACCAGCTTGGCTCTGCCACACGCCCAGCTCCTTCAGTGGGTGGCTTAGCTGGTGCTCTCGGGCTCTGCCTGGGCTGTGCCTGGGGGGACCCTGGAGGCAGAGCCTGTGCTGGCTTTTCCATGTGGCACGTGCCCTGTTGAAAGCTGCTGGCTTGGCTCGAGGCTTTGCTTGGGAGAAAAATCCCTGGCCTTGCTGAGACAGGGCAAGGCAAAGGCTTGAGAGCAGCGGAAGCCTTGTTCCATGTCCCTGGTTGGAAGTGTGCTTGTCTAAGGCTGGTGCACTGGCCCTGTCCGTGCTGCTGAGTGTGTCTGTGTGCTGCCATGTGGTCATTGGTGAGCTCCCTGAGTACGGCCCGAGAGAGGGGGAGTGGTGCCAAAGAGTTTTGTCCTCCTGCCTTGAAGCCCCAAAGGGCCCCTCAGTAGGGAGGCCTGTTGGGTGAGGGCCTTGAGAGCACGTGAAGCACAAGAGAGAGGCAAGAGCTGGCCTGATGCGCTTCCGGGGTGAGATGGGATGTTCAGAGGAAGTGCCTGGGGAAAGGCTCTGGAGGACTAGAAGCAAGCGGAAGGGTTGGAGAGTGGGTCTTGGTGTGTTTTGGGGCCCTTGCCCATGGTCGCTTCTGCTCGGAAAAACTGCCTTTCGGAGGGCTCCAAGAGAGGCTGTGCCCACGCGGCACGCCGTGGCCTGGCCGTTGGTAGTGCTGCGTGCCTCTTGCTGTGGCCCTGGAAGCAGCCTGAAGGGTGTTGGCAGAGCAGCTCTGAGCGTGGCAGCTGTTTGGCTTTCGCAGGGCCTTGGAGGCTGGGGAAGGGCCCGTCCTCCCCTTGCCGTTGTCATTAGCCCTGCTGGCAGGCCAGGGGGAAGAGCTGCTGAGTGCTGCCTCTGCTGGTGTCCCCAGCTGAGATGCCCTCGCCTGAGTTCTTCCCCATGTCCCAAACTGTCAGGGCACCAAACCAGAGAGTGCTTGTTGTCCTTGATGTGTAGGGAATGTGCTGGCTTGGTTCAGTCCCTCCTTGGGGCAGGAAGTGGCCTTTGGAGTTGCGGGAAGGCTTCTTGCTCTGCCTGGGCCATGGGGCCCTGCTGTCTTCCGCTTCATGGTCGCTGCTCCCACACAATCGGCCCCTTAGGAAATGTTGCCACGAATTCCTTGCAGGCCTTTCTTCAATTCCTGAGCTTCACGGGCTCGGTGTAGGTACTGGCTGGGCAGAATTTGATCTTCTCTTGGGGCAGGAACTGGCCCGTCCTGGGTGTTTTGCTGCACTAGGAGCAGTGTGAGGCGCCAGGGTGAGTGAGGGAGGCCGTTCAGGAGGTGTCTCAGCCTTGGGGAGAGCAGGGGCAGCTGCAGGGGGCAACAGGCACGAGGTCCCTAGTGTGTGCGAGAGCTGGGCCAGAAAATCACCACTGCCCAACCAGTTCTTTGTCGGTAGCTGAGAGGCCAGCAGGGGCCGTGTGGCTCGCTGCTGATTCTGAGGTCCCTTGGGGCTGAGGAGCTGAGAGGCCAGCTGCAGGAACAAGGCTGGCGTGTTGTCTGTAAGGTCCCTTCTGCAAGGGTTACGTGATTGGCTAGCAGGAGGCGTGTGGCTGGGGAGGTGCTGGTGAGGTGTCTTCTGGCTGAGCAGTTGCTGGGGCAGCAGCAGGTGCACGGCTGGGACGCGTGCTTTGGAGGTGACGTTGGCCGGAGCAGCTGGGAGGTCAGCATTTGGCTGATGGCTGAGGAAGTTATTGTGAGGTCACTTGTGTGTCAGGGGCTTGTAGGGCAGTGGCGGGCAGGCGGCTGGGAAGGTGGCCGTGAGGTCCTGTCTTTTGGAGTGGCTGATAGGGCAGCAGGAGGCAGGTGGCTGGGAAGGTGCTTGTGAGGTGACTGCAGACAGAGCAGCCCAGGTTGCCCATGGCTGGGAAGTGACTCGGAGGTCCCACCTGTCCCCGCAGTATGTAGGCCTGCAGCATGGCTTAGACATTGGTGATGAAATCTAGGCTTGACAGTGTGTGTGTGGTGTGGAAATTGTGCCCCATGAAAAGAGAGGGGCCTGGTGAGCTTTGTCTGCAAGATGGGAATGCTCTTTCTGCCCTTGGATTGGTGGAGGTGGGAAGGGAGCAGGAGCAGAGGTGGGAGTGGATGTTCAGAGGAAGTGCTTGTTGCTGCCTCTTGGAGGACTAGAAGGAAGCAGAAGGGCTGGAGAGTGGGCCTGGGTGTGTTTTGGGGTCATTCGGGGGGTGGTGTCCTGGCTGCTGGCCTGTGTGGTGGTGTGGCCTGTGTGTGCCTGCTGCAGAGGGGCGTGCTGGCTGTCCACCATGTGTGAGGGGAGGGGTGGGGGTGAGGTGTGTGCCAGAAGTTGGGTGGCGTGTGGTGGGGAGAGGCGGTGGCCCCAGGGTGTTGGTTCTGGGTGTGGGAGGAGACGTGTGGAGAGAGCAGTGGTGTGCGTGGGCAGTGCCATGAGGCTGGGGAGGTGGGGAGCGCTGCGAGGTGAGCAGGTGCCTTGGCTGCTGGGGCCCCGGCTGCCCTGGTGGCCCCATGAGGCAGGCACGCTGGCAGCCGGCTGCCTTCTGCCCGCTCAGCTTCACGCCTGGAGTTTCCTCCGCTCTTGCCAGGCTCTGCAGCCAGATATCCCACACAGACGGTGAGATACACCTCAATATACAGCTGGGAGTATTTGGAGTGGAAGAGGTCATCTTTCAGAAAGGGTTCCTTGTACGAGATTCTTGAATTTAACACCTCTGAGATCTGTCCAACAAGTTTTATTTTACGCTAGAGGCGTAAGCAGTTGCCTCTCTCCCCTAGCAGCAAAGGCTACGTTGGGGTACTACCTAAGTGGGGTACATCGTTGGTGCAGACACTGTTTTCTTCTCATGTGGCAGAACCCCAGAAACTCTTTGCTTATAGTGCAGTAGTATCCCCCAATCAGCCCTTAATTAACTATCCAATTAACCTCCCTCCAACCCAGTGAAATATGGTAGGTGAGGGGAGAGGGTCTTCATTTCATCTTGCCAAAGGCCTCACTGCTTTGGGGCTCTCTGCTGCACCTTGCACCCTGCCCTGGGCTCAAATCAGACATCCTGGGACGGACATCCAGCAGGAGGCCACAGAGAGCAGTTCAGATCATGTGGGACTTTCTTCACCCACACAGTTCACAAGGAAATGGTCTCTCCACAGTGGAGCGCTCAGAGGTGCTCTTTCCAGTGGCGGTGCCACAGTCATAGGCCCATTTGAAATGGGCCAAATAAGGGAAACTTCCAAAGACCAAGTATTTCTTCAGAAAATCATTGGCCTTTAAAACCACTTCTCCCAGAGGTGCCTGCTGCAGGGAGTAGTAATCTCAGGTGCCCAGAGCTCACTTTCTGTGCTGAAGACTAGGGAAATGAGCCCATTGCTTTTGGACTGGGAGAAACATCAGCTGATGCTCAGGCACTTTCCTGCAAGTCAGCAGGAAACACTTCCTGGGTCAGGGCTGAGAATCAGCGTGCCAAGCTGGAGCTGTTTGATGCAAATAACCGCCTCAGAATTAGGTTCCTCCCCTTTCCACATGCTCCTCTCTGCCCTAAGGGGGTCATTTGGGAGCTGACCCTTCAGGTGTCCAAGTGAGCACATTTGGCAGAGTGTCACTGAGCTGGTCACTGAGGCCTGCAGTTTCGGGAGCTCTTGCCAGGATCTCCAGCTGGAAAGCTGACTCAATCCCAGTGTGTCTCCTTTCTGGTACAGAGAGAGAAGAAACCCACATAGGTGAATCATCATGTCCCTGAGGAAGGGGAAAGGCCAGCAGCTGGCACAGAGCTTGGAAGGTGATTGTGAGATTCTTTCTGCCTCCCCATCTGATGGGCCAGTATCTGATGAGTAGCAGACTAGCTAGCAGGCCCACCTCCTGCTGACACAGAGCCTGCAGGCCCAGAGGCCTCGCCGTGCTGCCAGCGCTCTCCCCAAGGCAGCCCAGGAAGCCATGGACTGCCTTCGTCCTGAGGACGTGTTGCTGGCTTATGCTGCTGCATGCTGCCTCCCTGGACCCCCCCAGGCCCTTCTCAGCCAAGCTGCTTTCCCGCCGATCGGCACTCAGCATGTCCTGGTGCAAGACATTGCATTTCCTTTGGTGGACCTTCCTGACGTTCCTCTCTGCCCATTTCTCCAGCCTGTCACAATCCCTCTGACTCGCAGCGCAAACAGATTATGTCATGGCCAGTTTTTTGGACATAATTGTGTCTCAGAAGCTTGCAGGCCCTTAGGAGGCACAGGACCATGCAGGTGAGTGTGTGGTCCCTTCTGTGTCTGTAGGTGATGGGCCAGGAAGAAGCTTGTGGGTGGGAAACTGTTTGTGAGGTGACTTGTGTCTCAGTACCTGATAGGCCAGCAGCAGGCACAATACTTGGATTTTGGTTGTGAGGTCATTTTTGTCTCGGCACGTGATAGGGCAGCCACTGGCTCCTGAGCAGAGGAGGTGCTTGTGCGATTGCTTCTGTCTGAGTACCTGATAGGCCACTTGCAGGCCGATGGTTTGGATGCTGATTGTGATGACGTTCCTGCCTGAGTACCTGTTTGGCTAGCAGCAGGCACATGGTAAGTCCAGTCCTTCTGAGAAGCTGAAAGGCTCACTGCAGGCAGGTGGGCTTGGAAGAGGACTGTGAGGTTACTGGTAAAGGATCAGCCGGTAGGCCAAAAGTCTAATAGGAGGGGACATTGTGGTGAGAGCCATTGTTTCTCGGAAGCTCCTTGGATGGTAGGAGGCACATGGCCGTAAAGGTGAAAGTGATGTCCCTTCTGTCTCTGCAGGTGATGGGCCAGCAGCAGGCACATTGCTGGGAAATTGGCTGTGAGGTCCCGTCTGTCTCAGCCTCTGACAGGCTAGCAGCAGGCTCATGGCTGGGGCACGTGCATGTGAGGTCACTTCTGAGCAAGCTGCTGGTAGACCAGAAGTAGGCCCATGGATTGGCTGTTGACTGGGAAGTCCATTCTTTGTGAGTGCCTGATAAGGTCTTTGCCAGGTCTCTTCTTCCTGATGACCTGATTAGCTAGTAGCTGCTCATTTGCTTGGATGCTCATGGTGAGGTCACTGCTGCCTGAGTACCTAATAGGCTACCCACAGGCGCAGGGCTAGGGTGCTGATTTGGTGGTGTCTCCTGTCTTTGCAGGTGATAGGCCAGCAGCAGGCACACGGCTTGGATGTTGATTGTGAAGCCTCCTCTGCCTTAGGACCTGACTGGAGAGCAGCAGGCACATAGCTGGTCACGTGCATGAGAGAAGCTGGAGGGCCAGCAGTAGGCCCCTTGGCTTGGTGGATGATTGTGAGGTGACTTCGGTGTGAGCAGCTGAGAGGTGAGCCTTTGGCTGCGGCCTAAGGCAGGTGTTTGTGAGGTCACTTCTGCCTGAGGATGTGGTTAGACAGCAGGCGCAGAGCCTGCTGACCCAGAGCCTGCAGGCACAGAGCCCTCGCCCTGCTGCAACGCTCTTCCCACTGCAGCCCAGGAAACTGATGCAGCCTTTGAATACCAAAAACACTTGGCTGGCTCCTGCTGCTTCATGTTGTCTACCAGGACCCCCAGGCCCTTCTCTACTAAGCTGCTTTCCAGGCAGTCGGCATTCAGCGTGATGAGGAGGGTACTGGATTCTGACAGCCTCAAAATCTCCAAGACCAGTTTGAGCCACCTGGCTGTGAAGGTGACTGTGAGGTCACGCCTGTCTCTGCAAGTGATGGGCAAGGAGCAGGCAAAATTATGAGACCTCGCAGTCAGCACTGCAGATGTATCTCCTTTCCCTGCCTCTCCCCATCCTCCCACCCCTATCTTCTTTTGGCTGGGATGAGTGGTGGTGCAGCACCCTATGCGAAGAGGTGGCTGGAGTGCACAGAGTTTTGCCTTGGAGATGTTGACGAGCCAGTCCACAGCACTGCGCAAATGGACCATAAGGCAGGTGGAAAATGGGCTGGACCATTGAGCCAAAATGCTGTGATCAGTGGCACAAGGTCCAACAAGCTCCTTCAGTGGGTGCCTTTGCTGGTGCTCTCGGACTATGCCTGGATCGTGCCAGGGGGGACCCTGGAGGCAGAGCCTGCGCTGGCTTTTCCATGTGGCACGTGCCCTGCTGAAAGCTGCTGGCTTGGCTCGAGGCTTTGCTTGGCAGAGAAATCCCAGGCCTTGCTGAGGCAGGGCAAGGCAAAGGCTTGAGAGCAGCGGAAGCCTTGTGCCGTTTCCCTGGTTGGAAGTGTGCTTGTCTAAGGCTGGTGCACTGGCCCTGTCCGTGCTGCTGAGTGTGTCTGTGTGCAGGCGTGTGGTCATTGGTGAGCTCCCTGAGCACGGCCCGAGAGAGGGGGAGTGTTGCCAAAGAGTTTTGTCCTCCTTCCTTGAAGCCCCAAAGGGCCCCTCAGTAGGGAGGCCTGTGGGGTGAGGGCCTTGAGGGCACGTGAGGCAAAAGAGAGAGGCAAGAGCTGGCGTGATGCGCCTCCTGGGAGAGCACTTGCTCTGTGCTTCGTGGAGGTGGGAAGGGAGCAGGCTCCGGGGTGAGCCGGGATGTTCAGAGGAAGTGCCTGCTGAAAGGCTCTGGAGGACTAGAAGCAAGCGGAAGGGTTGGAGAGTGGGTCTTGGTGTGTTTTGGGGCCCTTGCCCATGGTCACTTCTGCTCGGAAAACCCCCTGTCGGAGGGCTCCGAGAGAGGCTGTGCCCACGCGGCACGCCGTGGCCTGGCCGTTGGTGGTGCTCCGTGCCTCTTGCTGGGCCCTGAGACCTGTGGCCCCGGAAGCAGCCTGAAGGGTGTTGGCAGAGCAGCTCTGAGCGTGGCAACTGTTTGGCTTTCGCAGGGCCTTGGAGGCTGGGGAAGGGCCCGTCCTCCCCTTGCCGTTGTCATTAGCCCTGCTGGCGGGATCTAATGGGGGAAGAGCTGCTGAGTGCTGCCTCTGCTGGTGTCCCCAGCTGAGATGCCCTCGCCTCAGTCCTTCCCCACGTCCCAAACTGTCAGGGCCCCAAATCAGAGAGTGCTTGTTGTCCTTGATGTGTAGGGAATGTGCTGGCTTGGTTCAGTCCCTCCTTGGGGCAGGAAGTGGCCTTTGGAGTTGCGGGAAGGCTTCTTGCTCTGCCTGGGCCATGGGGCCCTGCTGTCTTCTGCTTCATGGTCGCTGCTCCCACACAATCGGCCCCTTAGGAAATGTTGCCACAAATCCCTTGCAGGCCTTTCTCCAGTTCCTGAGCTTCACGGGCTCGGTGCGGGTACTGGCTGGGCAGAAGGTGATCTTCTCTTGGGGCAGGAATCGGTCCGTCCTGGGTGTTTTGCTGCACTAGGAGCAGTGTGAGGCGCCAGGGTGAGTGAGGGAGGCCGTTCAGGAGGTGTCTCAGCCTTGGGGAGAGCAGGGGCAGCTGCAGGGGGCAACAGCCACGAGGTCCCTAGTGTCTGTGAGAGCTGTACCAGAAAATCACCACTGCCCAATCAGTTCTTTGTCGGTAGCTGAGAGGCCAGCAGGGGCCCCGTGGCTCGGCTGCTGATTCTGAGGTCCCTTGGGGCTGAGGAGCTGAGAGGCCAGCTGCAGGAACAAGGCTGGCATGTTGTCTGTAAGGGCCCTTCTGCAAGGGTTACGTGATTGGCTAGCAGGAGGCGTGTGGCTGGGGAGGTGCTGGTGAGGTGTCTTCTAGGTGAGCAGTTGCTGGGGCAGCAGCAGGTGCACGGCTGGGACGCGTGCTTTGGAGGTGACGTTGGCCGGAGCAGCTGGGAGGTCAGCATTTGGCTGATGGCTGAGGAAGTTATTGTGAGGTCACTTGTGTGTCAGGGGCTTGGAGGGCAGTGGCGGGCAGGCGGCTGGGAAGGTGGCCGTGAGGTCCTGTCTTTTGGAGTGGCTGATAGGGCAGCAGGAGGCAGGTGGCTGGGAAGGTGCTTGTGAGGTCAGTGCAGACAGAGCAGCCCAGGTTGCCCATGGCTGGGAAGTGACTCGGAGGTCCCACCTGTCCCCGCAGTATGTAGGCCTGCAGCATGGCTTAGACATTGGTGATGAAATCTAGGCTTGACAGTGTGTGTGTGGTGTGGAAATTGTGCCCCATGAAAAGAGAGGGGCCTGGTGAGCTTTGTCTGCAAGATGGGAATGCTCTTTCTGCCCTTGGATTGGTGGAGGTGGGAAGGGAGCAGGAGCAGAGGTGGGAGTGGATGTTCAGAGGAAGTGCTTGTTGCTGCCTCTTGGAGGACTAGAAGGAAGCAGAAGGGCTGGAGAGTGGGCCTGGGTGTGTTTTGGGGTCATTCGGGGGGTGGTGTCCTGGCTGCTGGCCTGTGTGGTGGTGTGGCCTGTGTGTGCCTGCTGCAGAGGGGCGTGCTGGCTGTCCACCGTGTGTGAGGGGAGGGGTGGGGGTGAGGTGTGTGCCAGAAGTTGGGTGGCGTGTGGTGGGGAGAGGCGGTGGCCCCAGGGTGTTGGTGCTCAGTGTGCAGGAGGAGGCGTGTGGAGAGAGCAGTGGTGTGCGTGGGCAGTGCCATGAGGCTGGGGAGGTGGGGAGTGCTGCGAGGTGAGCAGGTGCCTTGTCTGCTGGGGCCCCGGCTGCCCTGGTGGCCCCATGAGCCAGGCACGCTGGCAGCCGGCTGCCTTCTGCCCGCTCAGCTTCACGCCTGGAGTTTCCTCCGCTCTTGCCAGGCTCTGCAGCCAGATATCCCACACAGACGGTGAGATACACCTCAATATACAGCTGGGAGTATTTGGAGTGGAAGAGGTCATCTTTCAGAAAGGGTTCCTTGTACGAGATTCTTGAATTTAACACCTCTGAGATCTGTCCAACAAGTTTTATTTTACGCTAGAGGCGTAAGCAGTTGCCTCTCTCCCCTAGCAGCAAAGGCTACGTTGGGGTACTACCTAAGTGGGGTACATCGTTGGTGCAGACACTGTTTTCTTCTCATGTGGCAGAACCCCAGAAACTCTTTGCTTATAGTGCAGTAGTATCCCCCAATCAGCCCTTAATTAACTATCCAATTAACCTCCCTCCAACCCAGTGAAATATGGCAGGTGAGGGGAGAGGGTCTTCATTTCATCTTGCCAAAGGCCTCACTGCTTTGGGGCTCTCTGCTGCACCTTGCACCCTGCCCTGGGCTCAAATCAGACATCCTGGGACGGACATCCAGCAGGAGGCCACAGAGAGCAGTTCAGATCATGTGGGACTTTCTTCACCCACACAGTTCACAAGGAAATGGTCTCTCCACAGTGGAGCGCTCAGAGGTGCTCTTTCCAGTGGCGGTGCCACAGTCATAGGCCCATTTGAAGTGGGCCAAATAAGGGAAACTTCCAGAGACCAAGTATTTCTTCAGAAAGTGATTGGCCTTTAAAACCACTTCTCCCAGAGGTGCCTGCTGCAGGGAGTAGTAATCTCAGCTGCCCAGAGCTCACTTTCTGTGCTGAAGACTAAGGAAATGAGCCCATTGCTTTTGGACTGGGAGAAACATCAGCTGATGCTCAGGCACTTTCCTGCAAGTCAGCAGGAAACACTTCCTGGGTCAGGGCTGAGAATCAGCGTGCCAAGCTGGAGCTGTTTGATGCAAATAACCGCCTCAGAATTAGGTTCCTCCCCTTTCCACATGCTCCTCTCTGCCCTAAGGGGGTCATTTGGGAGCTGACCCTTCAGGTGTCCAAGTGAGCACATTTGGCAGAGTGTCACTGAGCTGGTCACTGAGGCCTGCAGTTTCGGGAGCTCTTGCCAGGATCTCCAGCTGGAAAGCTGACTCAATCCCAGTGTGTCTCCTTTCTGGTACAGAGAGAGAAGAAACCCACATAGGTGAATCATCATGTCCCTGAGGAAGGGGAAAGGCCAGCAGCTGGCACAGAGCTTGGAAGGTGATTGTGAGATTCTTTCTGCCTCCCCATCTGATGGGCCAGTATCTGATGAGTAGCAGACTAGCTAGCAGGCCCACCTCCTGCTGACACAGAGCCTGCAGGCCCAGAGGCCTCGCCGTGCTGCCAGCGCTCTCCCCAAGGCAGCCCAGGAAGCCATGGACTGCCTTCGTCCTGAGGACGTGTTGCTGGCTTATGCTGCTGCATGCTGCCTCCCTGGACCCCCCCAGGCCCTTCTCAGCCAAGCTGCTTTCCAGCCGATCGGCACTCAGCATGTCCTGGTGCAAGACATTGCATTTCCTTTGGTGGACCTTCCTGACGTTCCTCTCTGCCCATTTCTCCAGCCTGTCACAATCCCTCTGACTCGCAGCGCAAACAGATTATGTCATGGCCAGTTTTTTGGACATAATTGTGTCTCAGAAGCTTGCAGGCCCTTAGGAGGCACAGGACCATGCAGGTGAGTGTGTGGTCCCTTCTGTGTCTGTAGGTGATGGGCCAGGAAGAAGCTTGTGGGTGGGAAACTGTTTGTGAGGTGACTTGTGTCTCAGTACCTGATAGGCCAGCAGCAGGCACAATACTTGGATTTTGGTTGTGAGGTCATTTTTGTCTCGGCACGTGATAGGGCAGCCACTGGCTCCCGAGCAGAGGAGGTGCTTGTGCGATTGCTTCTGTCTGAGTACCTGATAGGCCACTTGCAGGCCGATGGTTTGGATGCTGATTGTGATGACGTTCCTGCCTGAGTACCTGTTTGGCTAGCAGCAGGCACATGGTAAGTCCAGTCCTTCTGAGAAGCTGAAAGGCTCACTGCAGGCAGGTGGGCTTGGAAGAGGACTGTGAGGTTACTGGTAAAGGATCAGCCGGTAGGCCAAAAGTCTAATAGGAGGGGACATTGTGGTGAGAGCCATTGTTTCTCGGAAGCTCCTTGGATGGTAGGAGGCACATGGCCGTAAAGGTGAAAGTGATGTCCCTTCTGTCTCTGCAGGTGATGGGCCAGCAGCAGGCACATTGCTGGGAAATTGGCTGTGAGGTCCCGTCTGTCTCAGCCTCTGACAGGCTAGCAGCAGGCTCATGGCTGGGGCACGTGCATGTGAGGTCACTTCTGAGCAAGCTGCTGGTAGACCAGAAGTAGGCCCATGGATTGGCTGTTGACTGGGAAGTCCATTCTTTGTGAGTGCCTGATAAGGTCTTTGCCAGGTCTCTTCTTCCTGATGACCTGATTAGCTAGTAGCTGCTCATTTGCTTGGATGCTCATGGTGAGGTCACTGCTGCCTGAGTACCTAATAGGCTACCCACAGGCGCAGGGCTAGGGTGCTGATTTGGTGGTGTCTCCTGTCTTTGCAGGTGATAGGCCAGCAGCAGGCACACGGCTTGGATGTTGATTGTGAAGCCTCCTCTGCCTTAGGACCTGACTGGAGAGCAGCAGGCACATAGCTGGTCACGTGCATGAGAGAAGCTGGAGGGCCAGCAGTAGGCCCCTTGGCTTGGTGGATGATTGTGAGGTGACTTCGGTGTGAGCAGCTGAGAGGTGAGCCTTTGGCTGCGGCCTAAGGCAGGTGTTTGTGAGGTCACTTCTGCCTGAGGATGTGGTTAGACAGCAGGCGCAGAGCCTGCTGACCCAGAGCCTGCAGGCACAGAGCCCTCGCCCTGCTGCAACGCTCTTCCCACTGCAGCCCAGGAAACTGATGCAGCCTTTGAATACCAAAAACACTTGGCTGGCTCCTGCTGCTTCATGTTGTCTACCAGGACCCCCAGGCCCTTCTCTACTAAGCTGCTTTCCAGGCAGTCGGCATTCAGCGTGATGAGGAGGGTACTGGATTCTGACAGCCTCAAAATCTCCAAGACCAGTTTGAGCCACCTGGCTGTGAAGGTGACTGTGAGGTCACGCCTGTCTCTGCAAGTGATGGGCAAGGAGCAGGCAAAATTATGAGACCTCGCAGTCAGCACTGCAGATGTATCTCCTTTCCCTGCCTCTCCCCATCCTCCCACCCCTATCTTCTTTTGGCTGGGATGAGTGGTGGTGCAGCACCCTATGCGAAGAGGTGGCTGGAGTGCACAGAGTTTTGCCTTGGAGATGTTGACGAGCCAGTCCACAGCACTGCGCAAATGGACCATAAGGCAGGTGGAAAATGGGCTGGACCATTGAGCCAAAATGCTGTGATCAGTGGCACAAGGTCCAACAAGCTCCTTCAGTGGGTGCCTTTGCTGGTGCTCTCGGACTATGCCTGGATCGTGCCAGGGGGGACCCTGGAGGCAGAGCCTGCGCTGGCTTTTCCATGTGGCACGTGCCCTGCTGAAAGCTGCTGGCTTGGCTCGAGGCTTTGCTTGGCAGAGAAATCCCCGGCCTTGCTGAGGCAGGGCAAGGCAAAGGCTTGAGAGCAGCGGAAGCCTTGTGCCGTTTCCCTGGTTGGAAGTGTGCTTGTCTAAGGCTGGTGCACTGGCCCTGTCCGTGCTGCTGAGTGTGTCTGTGTGCTGCCATGTGGTCATTGGTGAGCTCCCTGAGCACGGCCCGAGAGAGGGGGAGTGTTGCCAAAGAGTTTTGTCCTCCTTCCTTGAAGCCCCAAAGGGCCCCTCAGTAGGGAGGCCTGTGGGGTGAGGGCCTTGAGGGCACGTGAGGCAAAAGAGAGAGGCAAGAGCTGGCGTGATGCGCCTCCTGGGAGAGCACTTGCTCTGTGCTTCGTGGAGGTGGGAAGGGAGCAGGCTCCGGGGTGAGCCGGGATGTTCAGAGGAAGTGCCTGGGGAAAGGCTCTGGAGGACTAGAAGCAAGCGGAAGGGTTGGAGAGTGGGTCTTGGTGCATTTTGGGGCCCTTGCCCATGGTCACTTCTGCTCGGAAAACCCCCTGTCGGAGGGCTCCGAGAGAGGCTGTGCCCACGCGGCACGCCGTGGCCTGGCCATTGGTGCTGCTCCGTGCCTCTTGCTGGGCCCTGAGACCTGTGGCCCCGGAAGCAGCCTGAAGGGTGTTGGCAGAGCAGCTCTGAGCGTGGCAACTGTTTGGCTTTCGCAGGGCCTTGGAGGCTGGGGAAGGGCCCGTCCTCCCCTTGCCGTTGTCATTAGCCCTGCTGGCGGGATCTAATGGGGGAAGAGCTGCTGAGTGCTGCCTCTGCTGGTGTCCCCAGCTGAGATGCCCTCGCCTCAGTCCTTCCCCGTGCCCCAAACTGTCAGGGCCCCAAATCAGAGAGTGCTTGTTGTCCTTGATGTGTAGGGAATGTGCTGGCTTGGTTCAGTCCCTCCTTGGGGCAGGAAGTGGCCTTTGGAGTTGCGGGAAGGCTTCTTGCTCTGCCTGGGCCATGGGGCCCTGTTGTCTTCCGCTTCATGGTCGCTGCTCCCACACAATCGGTCCCTTAGGAAATGTTGCCCGGAATCCCTTGCAGGCCTTTCTCCAATTCCTGAGCTTCACGGGCTCGGTGCGGGTACTGGCTGGGCAGAAGGTGATCTTCTCTTGGGGCAGGAACTGGCCCGTCCTGGGTGTTTTGCTGCACTAGGAGCAGTGTGAGGCGCCAGGGTGAGTGAGGGAGACCGTTCAGGAGGTGTCTCAGCCTTGGGGAGAGCAGGGGCAGCTGCAGGGGGCAACAGCCACGAGGTCCCTAGTGTCTGCGAGAGCTGTGCCAGAAAATCCCCACTGCCCAATCAGTTCTTTGTCGGTAGCTGAGAGGCCAGCAGGGGGCCCGTGGCTCGGCTGCTGATTCTGAGGTCCCTTGGGGCTGAGGAGCTGAGAGGCCAGCTGCAGGACCAAGGCTGGCGTGTTGTCTGTAAGGTCCCTTCTGCAAGGGTTACGTGATTGGCTAGCAGGAGGCGTGTGGCTGGGGAGGTGCTGGTGAGGTGTCTTCTAGGTGAGCAGTTGCTGGGGCAGCAGCAGGTGCACGGCTGGGACGCGTGCTTTGGAGGTGACGTTGGCCGGAGCAGCTGGGAGGTCAGCATTTGGCTGATGGCTGAGGAAGTTATTGTGAGGTCACTTGTGTGTCAGGGGCTTGTAGGGCAGTGGTGGGCAGGCGGCTGGGAAGGTGGCCGTGAGGTCCTGTCTTTTGGAGTGGCTGATAGGGCAGCAGGAGGCAGGTGGCTGGGAAGGTGCTTGTGAGGTGAGTGCAGAGAGAGCAGCCCAGGTTGCCCATGGCTGGGAAGTGACTCGGAGGTCCCACCTGTCCCCGCAGTATGTAGGCCTGCAGCATGGCTTAGACATTGGTGATGAAATCTAGGCTTGACAGTGTGTGTGTGGTGTGGAAATTGTGCCCCATGAAAAGAGAGGGGCCTGGTGAGCTTTGTCTGCAAGATGGGAATGCTCTTTCTGCCCTTGGATTGGTGGAGGTGGGAAGGGAGCAGGAGCAGAGGTGGGAGTGGATGTTCAGAGGAAGTGCTTGTTGCTGCCTCTTGGAGGACTAGAAGGAAGCAGAAGGGCTGGAGAGTGGGCCTGGGTGTGTTTTGGGGTCATTCGGGGGGTGGTGTCCTGGCTGCTGGCCTGTGTGGTGGTGTGGCCTGTGTGTGCCTGCTGCAGAGGGGCGTGCTGGCTGTCCACCATGTGTGAGGGGAGGGGTGGGGGTGAGGTGTGTGCCAGAAGTTGGGTGGCGTGTGGTGGGGAGAGGCGGTGGCCCCAGGGTGTTGGTTCTGGGTGCGGGAGGAGACGTGTGGAGAGAGCAGTGGTGTGCGTGGGCAGTGCCATGAGGCTGGGGAGGTGGGGAGCGCTGCGAGGTGAGCAGGTGCCTTGGCTGCTGGGGCCTCGGCTGCCCTGGTGGCCCCATGAGGCAGGCACGCTGGCAGCCGGCTGCCTTCTGCCCGCTCAGCTTCACGCCTGGAGTTTCCTCCGCTCTTGCCAGGCTCTGCAGCCAGATATCCCACACAGACGGTGAGATACACCTCAATATACAGCTGGGAGTATTTGGAGTGGAAGAGGTCATCTTTCAGAAAGGGTTCCTTGTACGAGATTCTTGAATTTAACACCTCTGAGATCTGTCCAACAAGTTTTATTTTACGCTAGAGGCGTAAGCAGTTGCCTCTCTCCCCTAGCAGCAAAGGCTACGTTGGGGTACTACCTAAGTGGGGTACATCGTTGGTGCAGACACTGTTTTCTTCTCATGTGGCAGAACCCCAGAAACTCTTTGCTTATAGTGCAGTAGTATCCCCCAATCAGCCCTTAATTAACTATCCAATTAACCTCCCTCCAACCCAGTGAAATATGGCAGGTGAGGGGAGAGGGTCTTCATTTCATCTTGCCAAAGGCCTCACTGCTTTGGGGCTCTCTGCTGCACCTTGCACCCTGCCCTGGGCTCAAATCAGACATCCTGGGACGGACATCCAGCAGGAGGCCACAGAGAGCAGTTCAGATCATGTGGGACTTTCTTCACCCACACAGTTCACAAGGAAATGGTCTCTCCACAGTGGAGCGCTCAGAGGTGCTCTTTCCAGTGGCGGTGCCACAGTCATAGGCCCATTTGAAATGGGCCAAATAAGGGAAACTTCCAAAGACCAAGTATTTCTTCAGAAAATCATTGGCCTTTAAAACCACTTCTCCCAGAGGTGCCTGCTGCAGGGAGTAGTAATCTCAGGTGCCCAGAGCTCACTTTCTGTGCTGAAGACTAAGGAAATGAGCCCATTGCTTTTGGACTGGGAGAAACATCAGCTGATGCTCAGGCACTTTCCTGCAAGTCAGCAGGAAACACTTCCTGGGTCAGGGCTGAGAATCAGCGTGCCAAGCTGGAGCTGTTTGATGCAAATAACCGCCTCAGAATTAGGTTCCTCCCCTTTCCACATGCTCCTCTCTGCCCTAAGGGGGTCATTTGGGAGCTGACCCTTCAGGTGTCCAAGTGAGCACATTTGGCAGAGTGTCACTGAGCTGGTCACTGAGGCCTGCAGTTTCGGGAGCTCTTGCCAGGATCTCCAGCTGGAAAGCTGACTCAATCCCAGTGTGTCTCCTTTCTGGTACAGAGAGAGAAGAAACCCACATAGGTGAATCATCATGTCCCTGAGGAAGGGGAAAGGCCAGCAGCTGGCACAGAGCTTGGAAGGTGATTGTGAGATTCTTTCTGCCTCCCCATCTGATGGGCCAGTATCTGATGAGTAGCAGACTAGCTAGCAGGCCCACCTCCTGCTGACACAGAGCCTGCAGGCCCAGAGGCCTCGCCGTGCTGCCAGCGCTCTCCCCAAGGCAGCCCAGGAAGCCATGGACTGCCTTCGTCCTGAGGACGTGTTGCTGGCTTATGCTGCTGCATGCTGCCTCCCTGGACCCCCCCAGGCCCTTCTCAGCCAAGCTGCTTTCCAGCCGATCGGCACTCAGCATGTCCTGGTGCAAGACATTGCATTTCCTTTGGTGGACCTTCCTGACGTTCCTCTCTGCCCATTTCTCCAGCCTGTCACAATCCCTCTGACTCGCAGCGCAAACAGATTATGTCATGGCCAGTTTTTTGGACATAATTGTGTCTCAGAAGCTTGCAGGCCCTTAGGAGGCACAGGACCATGCAGGTGAGTGTGTGGTCCCTTCTGTGTCTGTAGGTGATGGGCCAGGAAGAAGCTTGTGGGTGGGAAACTGTTTGTGAGGTGACTTGTGTCTCAGTACCTGATAGGCCAGCAGCAGGCACAATACTTGGATTTTGGTTGTGAGGTCATTTTTGTCTCGGCACGTGATAGGGCAGCCACTGGCTCCCGAGCAGAGGAGGTGCTTGTGCGATTGCTTCTGTCTGAGTACCTGATAGGCCACTTGCAGGCCGATGGTTTGGATGCTGATTGTGATGACGTTCCTGCCTGAGTACCTGTTTGGCTAGCAGCAGGCACATGGTAAGTCCAGTCCTTCTGAGAAGCTGAGAGGCTCACTGCAGGCAGGTGGGCTTGGAAGAGGACTGTGAGGTTACTGGTAAAGGATCAGCCGGTAGGCCAAAAGTCTAATAGGAGGGGACATTGTGGTGAGAGCCATTGTTTCTCGGAAGCTCCTTGGATGGTAGGAGGCACATGGCTGTAAAGGGGAAAGTGATGTCCCTTCTGTCTCTGCAGGTGATGGGCCAGCAGCAGGCACATTGCTGGGAAATTGGCTGTGAGGTCCCGTCTGTCTCAGCCTCTGACAGGCTAGCAGCAGGCTCATGGCTGGGGCACGTGCATGTGAGGTCACTTCTGAGCAAGCTGCTGGTAGACCAGAAGTAGGCCCATGGATTGGCTGTTGACTGGGAAGTCCATTCTTTGTGAGTGCCTGATAAGGTCTTTGCCAGGTCTCTTCTTCCTGATGACCTGATTAGCTAGTAGCTGCTCATTTGCTTGGATGCTCATGGTGAGGTCACTGCTGCCTGAGTACCTAATAGGCTACCCACAGGCGCAGGGCTAGGGTGCTGATTTGGTGGTGTCTCCTGTCTTTGCAGGTGATAGGCCAGCAGCAGGCACACGGCTTGGATGTTGATTGTGAAGCCTCCTCTGCCTTAGGACCTGACTGGAGAGCAGCAGGCACATAGCTGGTCACGTGCATGAGAGAAGCTGGAGGGCCAGCAGTAGGCCCCTTGGCTTGGTGGATGATTGTGAGGTGACTTCGGTGTGAGCAGCTGAGAGGTGAGCCTTTGGCTGCGGCCTAAGGCAGGTGTTTGTGAGGTCACTTCTGCCTGAGGATGTGGTTAGACAGCAGGCGCAGAGCCTGCTGACCCAGAGCCTGCAGGCACAGAGCCCTCGCCCTGCTGCAACGCTCTTCCCACTGCAGCCCAGGAAACTGATGCAGCCTTTGAATACCAAAAACACTTGGCTGGCTCCTGCTGCTTCATGTTGTCTACCAGGACCCCCAGGCCCTTCTCTACTAAGCTGCTTTCCAGGCAGTCGGCATTCAGCGTGATGAGGAGGGTACTGGATTCTGACAGCCTCAAAATCTCCAAGACCAGTTTGAGCCACCTGGCTGTGAAGGTGACTGTGAGGTCACGCCTGTCTCTGCAAGTGATGGGCAAGGAGCAGGCAAAATTATGAGACCTCGCAGTCAGCACTGCAGATGTATCTCCTTTCCCTGCCTCTCCCCATCCTCCCACCCCTATCTTCTTTTGGCTGGGATGAGTGGTGGTGCAGCACCCTATGCGAAGAGGTGGCTGGAGTGCACAGAGTTTTGCCTTGGAGATGTTGACGAGCCAGTCCACAGCACTGCGCAAATGGACCATAAGGCAGGTGGAAAATGGGCTGGACCATTGAGCCAAAATGCTGTGATCAGTGGCACAAGGTCCAACAAGCTCCTTCAGTGGGTGCCTTTGCTGGTGCTCTCGGACTATGCCTGGATCGTGCCAGGGGGGACCCTGGAGGCAGAGCCTGCGCTGGCTTTTCCATGTGGCACGTGCCCTGCTGAAAGCTGCTGGCTTGGCTCGAGGCTTTGCTTGGCAGAGAAATCCCCGGCCTTGCTGAGGCAGGGCAAGGCAAAGGCTTGAGAGCAGCGGAAGCCTTGTGCCGTTTCCCTGGTTGGAAGTGTGCTTGTCTAAGGCTGGTGCACTGGCCCTGTCCGTGCTGCTGAGTGTGTCTGTGTGCAGGTGTGTGGTCATTGGTGAGCTCCCTGAGCACGGCCCGAGAGAGGGGGAGTGTTGCCAAAGAGTTTTGTCCTCCTTCCTTGAAGCCCCAAAGGGCCCCTCAGTAGGGAGGCCTGTGGGGTGAGGGCCTTGAGGGCACGTGAGGCAAAAGAGAGAGGCAAGAGCTGGCGTGATGCGCCTCCTGGGAGAGCACTTGCTCTGTGCTTCGTGGAGGTGGGAAGGGAGCAGGCTCCGGGGTGAGCCGGGATGTTCAGAGGAAGTGCCTGCTGAAAGGCTCTGGAGGACTAGAAGCAAGCGGAAGGGTTGGAGAGTGGGTCTTGGTGCATTTTGGGGCCCTTGCCCATGGTCACTTCTGCTCGGAAAACCCCCTGTCGGAGGGCTCCGAGAGAGGCTGTGCCCACGCGGCACGCTGTGGCCTGGCCATTGGTGCTGCTCCGTGCCTCTTGCTGGGCCCTGAGACCTGTGGCCCCGGAAGCAGCCTGAAGGGTGTTGGCAGAGCAGCTCTGAGCGTGGCAACTGTTTGGCTTTCGCAGGGCCTTGGAGGCTGGGGAAGGGCCCGTCCTCCCCTTGCCGTTGTCATTAGCCCTGCTGGCGGGATCTAATGGGGGAAGAGCTGCTGAGTGCTGCCTCTGCTGGTGTCCCCAGCTGAGATGCCCTCGCCTCAGTCCTTCCCCGTGCCCCAAACTGTCAGGGCCCCAAATCAGAGAGTGCTTGTTGTCCTTGAGGTGTAGGGAATGTGCTGGCTTGGTTCAGTCCCTCCTTGGGGCAGGAAGTGGCCTTTGGAGTTGCGGGAAGGCTTCTTGCTCTCACTGGGCCATGGGGCCCTGCTGTCTTCCGCTTCATGGTCACTGCTCCCACACAATCGGCCCCTTAGGAAATGTTGCCACGAATCCCTTGCAGGCCTTTCTCCAGTTCCTGAGCTTCACGGGCTCGGTGCGGGTACTGGCTGGGCAGAAGGTGATCTTCTCTTGGAGCAGTAACCGGTCCGTCCTGGGTGTTTTGCTGCACTAGGAGCAGTGTGAGGCGCCAGGGTGAGTGAGGGAGGCCGTTCAGGAGGTGTCTCAGCCTTGGGGAGAGCAGGGGCAGCTGCAGGGGGCAACAGCCACGAGGTCCCTAGTGTCTGTGAGAGCTGTGCCAGAAAATCACCACTGCCCAATCAGTTCTTTGTCGGTAGCTGAGAGGCCAGCAGGGGCCCCGTGGCTCGGCTGCTGATTCTGAGGTCCCTTGGGGCTGAGGAGCTGAGAGGCCAGCTGCAGGACCAAGGCTGGCGTGTTGTCTGTAAGGTCCCTTCTGCAAGGGTTACGTGATTGGCTAGCAGGAGGCGTGTGGCTGGGGAGGTGCTGGTGAGGTGTCTTCTAGGTGAGCAGTTGCTGGGGCAGCAGCAGGTGCACGGCTGGGACGCGTGCTTTGGAGGTGACGTTGGCCGGAGCAGCTGGGAGGTCAGCATTTGGCTGATGGCTGAGGAAGTTATTGTGAGGTCACTTGTGTGTCAGGGGCTTGTAGGGCAGTGGTGGGCAGGCGGCTGGGAAGGTGGCCGTGAGGTCCTGTCTTTTGGAGTGGCTGATAGGGCAGCAGGAGGCAGGTGGCTGGGAAGGTGCTTGTGAGGTGAGTGCAGAGAGAGCAGCCCAGGTTGCCCATGGCTGGGAAGTGACTCGGAGGTCCCACCTGTCCCCGCAGTATGTAGGCCTGCAGCATGGCTTAGACATTGGTGATGAAATCTAGGCTTGACAGTGTGTGTGTGGTGTGGAAATTGTGCCCCATGAAAAGAGAGGGGCCTGGTGAGCTTTGTCTGCAAGATGGGAATGCTCTTTCTGCCCTTGGATTGGTGGAGGTGGGAAGGGAGCAGGAGCAGAGGTGGGAGTGGATGTTCAGAGGAAGTGCTTGTTGCTGCCTCTTGGAGGACTAGAAGGAAGCAGAAGGGCTGGAGAGTGGGCCTGGGTGTGTTTTGGGGTCA
The DNA here is from genome assembly GCF_040807025.1 of Struthio camelus. NCBI lineage: Eukaryota > Metazoa > Chordata > Aves > Struthioniformes > Struthionidae > Struthio > Struthio camelus. The sequence goes on from NC_090970.1 coordinate 1,205,971, forward strand.
TTCGGGGGGTGGTGTCCTGGCTGCTGCGCTGTGTGGTGGTGTGGCCTGTGTGTGCCTGCTGCAGAGGGGCGTGCTGGCTGTGCACCGTGTGTGAGGGGAGGGGTGGGGGTGAGGTGTGTGCCAGAAGTTGGGTGGCGTGTGGTGGGGAGAGGCGGTGGCCCCAGGGTGTTGGTTCTGGGTGCGGGAGGAGACGTGTGGAGAGAGCAGTGGTGTGCGTGGGCAGTGCCATGAGGCTGGGGAGGTGGGGAGCGCTGCGAGGTGAGCAGGTGCCTTGGCTGCTGGGGCCCCGGCTGCCCTGGTGGCCCCATGAGGCAGGCACGCTGGCAGCCGGCTGCCTTCTGCCCGCTCAGCTTCACGCCTGGAGTTTCCTCCGCTCTTGCCAGGCTCTGCAGCCAGATATCCCACACAGACGGTGAGATACACCTCAATATACAGCTGGGAGTATTTGGAGTGGAAGAGGTCATCTTTCAGAAAGGGTTCCTTGTACGAGATTCTTGAATTTAACACCTCTGAGATCTGTCCAACAAGTTTTATTTTACGCTAGAGGCGTAAGCAGTTGCCTCTCTCCCCTAGCAGCAAAGGCTACGTTGGGGTACTACCTAAGTGGGGTACATCGTTGGTGCAGACACTGTTTTCTTCTCATGTGGCAGAACCCCAGAAACTCTTTGCTTATAGTGCAGTAGTATCCCCCAATCAGCCCTTAATTAACTATCCAATTAACCTCCCTCCAACCCAGTGAAATATGGCAGGTGAGGGGAGAGGGTCTTCATTTCATCTTGCCAAAGGCCTCACTGCTTTGGGGCTCTCTGCTGCACCTTGCACCCTGCCCTGGGCTCAAATCAGACATCCTGGGACGGACATCCAGCAGGAGGCCACAGAGAGCAGTTCAGATCATGTGGGACTTTCTTCACCCACACAGTTCACAAGGAAATGGTCTCTCCACAGTGGAGCGCTCAGAGGTGCTCTTTCCAGTGGCGGTGCCACAGTCATAGGCCCATTTGAAATGGGCCAAATAAGGGAAACTTCCAAAGACCAAGTATTTCTTCAGAAAATCATTGGCCTTTAAAACCACTTCTCCCAGAGGTGCCTGCTGCAGGGAGTAGTAATCTCAGGTGCCCAGAGCTCACTTTCTGTGCTGAAGACTAAGGAAATGAGCCCATTGCTTTTGGACTGGGAGAAACATCAGCTGATGCTCAGGCACTTTCCTGCAAGTCAGCAGGAAACACTTCCTGGGTCCGAGCTGAGAATCAGCGTGCCAAGCTGGAGCTGTTTGATGCAAATAACCGCCTCAGAATTAGGTTCCTCCCCTTTCCACATGCTCCTCTCTGCCCTAAGGGGGTCATTTGGGAGCTGACCCTTCAGGTGTCCAAGTGAGCACATTTGGCAGAGTGTCACTGAGCTGGTCACTGAGGCCTGCAGTTTCGGGAGCTCTTGCCAGGATCTCCAGCTGGAAAGCTGACTCAATCCCAGTGTGTCTCCTTTCTGGTACAGAGAGAGAAGAAACCCACATAGGTGAATCATCATGTCCCTGAGGAAGGGGAAAGGCCAGCAGCTGGCACAGAGCTTGGAAGGTGATTGTGAGATTCTTTCTGCCTCCCCATCTGATGGGCCAGTATCTGATGAGTAGCAGACTAGCTAGCAGGCCCACCTCCTGCTGACACAGAGCCTGCAGGCCCAGAGGCCTCGCCGTGCTGCCAGCGCTCTCCCCAAGGCAGCCCAGGAAGCCATGGACTGCCTTCGTCCTGAGGACGTGTTGCTGGCTTATGCTGCTGCATGCTGCCTCCCTGGACCCCCCCAGGCCCTTCTCAGCCAAGCTGCTTTCCCGCCGATCGGCACTCAGCATGTCCTGGTGCAAGACATTGCATTTCCTTTGGTGGACCTTCCTGACGTTCCTCTCTGCCCATTTCTCCAGCCTGTCACAATCCCTCTGACTCGCAGCGCAAACAGATTATGTCATGGCCAGTTTTTTGGACATAATTGTGTCTCAGAAGCTTGCAGGCCCTTAGGAGGCACAGGACCATGCAGGTGAGTGTGTGGTCCCTTCTGTGTCTGTAGGTGATGGGCCAGGAAGAAGCTTGTGGGTGGGAAACTGTTTGTGAGGTGACTTGTGTCTCAGTACCTGATAGGCCAGCAGCAGGCACAATACTTGGATTTTGGTTGTGAGGTCATTTTTGTCTCGGCACGTGATAGGGCAGCCACTGGCTCCCGAGCAGAGGAGGTGCTTGTGCGATTGCTTCTGTCTGAGTACCTGATAGGCCACTTGCAGGCCGATGGTTTGGATGCTGATTGTGATGACGTTCCTGCCTGAGTACCTGTTTGGCTAGCAGCAGGCACATGGTAAGTCCAGTCCTTCTGAGAAGCTGAGAGGCTCACTGCAGGCAGGTGGGCTTGGAAGAGGACTGTGAGGTTACTGGTAAAGGATCAGCCGGTAGGCCAAAAGTCTAATAGGAGGGGACATTGTGGTGAGAGCCATTGTTTCTCGGAAGCTCCTTGGATGGTAGGAGGCACATGGCCGTAAAGGTGAAAGTGATGTCCCTTCTGTCTCTGCAGGTGATGGGCCAGCAGCAGGCACATTGCTGGGAAATTGGCTGTGAGGTCCCGTCTGTCTCAGCCTCTGACAGGCTAGCAGCAGGCTCATGGCTGGGGCACGTGCATGTGAGGTCACTTCTGAGCAAGCTGCTGGTAGACCAGAAGTAGGCCCATGGATTGGCTGTTGACTGGGAAGTCCATTCTTTGTGAGTGCCTGATAAGGTCTTTGCCAGGTCTCTTCTTCCTGATGACCTGATTAGCTAGTAGCTGCTCATTTGCTTGGATGCTCATGGTGAGGTCACTGCTGCCTGAGTACCTAATAGGCTACCCACAGGCGCAGGGCTAGGGTGCTGATTTGGTGGTGTCTCCTGTCTTTGCAGGTGATAGGCCAGCAGCAGGCACACGGCTTGGATGTTGATTGTGAAGCCTCCTCTGCCTTAGGACCTGACTGGAGAGCAGCAGGCACATAGCTGGTCACGTGCATGAGAGAAGCTGGAGGGCCAGCAGTAGGCCCCTTGGCTTGGTGGATGATTGTGAGGTGACTTCGGTGTGAGCAGCTGAGAGGTGAGCCTTTGGCTGCGGCCTAAGGCAGGTGTTTGTGAGGTCACTTCTGCCTGAGGATGTGGTTAGACAGCAGGCGCAGAGCCTGCTGACCCAGAGCCTGCAGGCACAGAGCCCTCGCCCTGCTGCAACGCTCTTCCCAATGCAGCCCAGGAAACTGATGCAGCCTTTGAATACCAAAAACACTTGGCTGGCTCCTGCTGCTTCATGTTGTCTACCAGGACCCCCAGGCCCTTCTCTACTAAGCTGCTTTCCAGGCAGTCGGCATTCAGCGTGATGAGGAGGGTACTGGATTCTGACAGCCTCAAAATCTCCAAGACCAGTTTGAGCCACCTGGCTGTGAAGGTGACTGTGAGGTCACGCCTGTCTCTGCAAGTGATGGGCAAGGAGCAGGCAAAATTATGAGACCTCGCAGTCAGCACTGCAGATGTATCTCCTTTCCCTGCCTCTCCCCATCCTCCCACCCCTATCTTCTTTTGGCTGGGATGAGTGGTGGTGCAGCACCCTATGCGAAGAGGTGGCTGGAGTGCACAGAGTTTTGCCTTGGAGATGTTGACGAGCCAGTCCACAGCACTGCGCAAATGGACCATAAGGCAGGTGGAAAATGGGCTGGACCATTGAGCCAAAATGCTGTGATCAGTGGCACAAGGTCCAACAAGCTCCTTCAGTGGGTGCCTTTGCTGGTGCTCTCGGACTATGCCTGGATCGTGCCAGGGGGGACCCTGGAGGCAGAGCCTGCGCTGGCTTTTCCATGTGGCACGTGCCCTGCTGAAAGCTGCTGGCTTGGCTCGAGGCTTTGCTTGGCAGAGAAATCCCCGGCCTTGCTGAGGCAGGGCAAGGCAAAGGCTTGAGAGCAGCGGAAGCCTTGTGCCGTTTCCCTGGTTGGAAGTGTGCTTGTCTAAGGCTGGTGCACTGGCCCTGTCGGTGCTGCTGAGTGTGTCTGTGTGCAGGTGTGTGGTCATTGGTGAGCTCTCTAAGCACGGCCCGAGAGAGGGGGAGTGTTGCCAAAGAGTTTTGTCGTCCTCCCTGGAAGCCCCAAAGGGCCCCTCAGTAGGGAGGCCTGTGGGGTGAGGGCCTTGAGGGCACGTGAGGCACAAGAGAGAGGCAAGAGCTGGCGTGATGCGCCTCCTGGGAGAGCACTTGCCCTGTGCTTCGTGGAGGTGGGAAGGGAGCAGGCTCCGGGGTGAGCCGGGATGTTCAGAGGAAGTGCCTGGGGAAAGGCTCTGGAGGACTAGAAGCAAGCGGAAGGGTTGGAGAGTGGGTCTTGGTGTGTTTTGGGGCCCTTGCCCACGGTCGCTTCTGCTCGGAAAAACTGCCTTTCGGAGGGCTCCGAGAGAGGCTGTGCCCACGCGGCACGCCGTGGCCTGGCCATTGGTGCTGATCCATGCCTCTTGCTGGGCCCTGAGACCTGTGGCCCCGGAAGCAGCCTGAAAGGTGTTGGCAGAAGAGCTCTGAGCGTGGCAGCTGTTTGGCTTTCGCAGGGCCTTGGAGGCTGGGGAAGGGCCCGTCCTCCCCTTGCCGTTGTCATTAGCCCTGCTGGCGGGAGCTAATGGGGGAAGAGCTGCTGAGTGCTGCCTCTGCTGGTGTCCCCAGCTGAGATGCCTTCACCCGAGTCAGAGGAGGTGTCACACCTTCACAGAGGAGGTGCTTGTGCGATTGCTTCTGTCTGAGTACCTGATAGGCCACTTGCAGGCCGATGGCTTGGATGCTGATTGTGATGACGTTCCTGCCTGAGTACCTGTTGGGATAGCAGCAGGCACATGGCTGAAAGGCTCACTGCAGGCAGGTGGGCTTGGAAGAGGACTGTGAGGTTACTGGTAAAGGATCAGCTGGTAGGCCAAAAGTCTTAACAGGTGGGGACATTGTGATGAGAGCCATTGTCTTAGGAGGTGGAGACATTGTGGTGAGAGCCATTGTTTCTCAGAAGCTCCTTGGATGGTAGGAGGCACATGGCCGTAAAGTTGAAAGTCAGGTCACTCCTGTCTCTGCCAGTGATGGGCAAGGAGAAGGCACATGGGTGGGACCTCACAATCAACACTGCAGCCATGTCCCCTTTGCCTGCCTCTCCCCATCCTGTAAAGGAAGCGACCTCACTATCAACACCACAGCTGTATCACCTCTGCTTTCCTCTTCCGCTCCCCTCTTCTGACGTCTGCCTTCCCCCTTCCGCTTCTCCTCCTCTCTCCCAGCCATCGCCCCTTTACTGGCACCTCCCTCTCCCCTGTCCCCATGGGATTTCACACATGTGGTGGGCAGCTCACATGGCAAGATGAAAATGGGCTCCTGGGGAAGGCAGGCTGGGACACTGAGGAGGTGGAGATGTGCTATGTGCAAAAGGGTGGCCAGAGTGTACAGGGCTTTGCCCTAGAGATGGTGACGAGCCAGTCCAAAGCACGGCACAAATGGACCCTAAGGCAGGTGGAAAATGGGCTGGACCACTGGGCCAAAATGCTGTGATCAGTGGCACAAGGTCCAACTGGTGGCTGGTTACATGCAGCATCCCTCAGGGATCTACATTTTAGGCAGCACTGTTTAATGTTTTCGTTAACATCCTGGACATTAGGATGGAGCGCACTCTCCGTGTGTTTGTGGACTAGGTGCAACTGGGGCAAGCCTCTGAGCAACCTGCTCTAGTTCTCTCGGAGTGAGTGGGGGATGGTATTAGATGACGTCCAGAGGTCTTGTCCACCCTAAGTGCTGTGATTCATTCCCTGAAGAGCTGTGGAAAGACAGAATAGTGAGAGGAAGCAGAAAGGACAGGGAGGCAGAAGAAGGCAGAGGAAATAGGTCCCTCTAAATAAAGTAGTTGCTCAGAACATAGTTTCTCCATTCGGAGTGTTAATAGAAAAGGTATTGGGCTGAATAACTGGTCACAAATATCTATACTCCACTAGAAGGAGGAAATACTGCACTGCATGCACTTGGTGCTGCTAAAAAGAAAGAGAGAAAGACAAGATTCATTAGAACTGGTAAAACATACTTGACCTTCTGGAAATGGCTATGTGCCAGTTTGGGCATAGAGTTGTTTTTTGGATAGGCTTCAAGTTACAGCTACACATTTTGATTCAGGCCTTTATTTGTTTGCCCACATATGGAGGCTGCTGCTGCCTGAGATGCCCTGGGGTCACTGAGTTCCCATGACTAGAAAGGGAAGGGCAGACACCTGGGTTAGGCAGAGACATCTGCCCTGGAGGGGTCAGGCATGGGGTGAGATCAGTCTCAGCCCTGTTGTCACCTCAGATGGGGTCGCACTTCATTGACGGTGCAGGGAAGGAGAAGGGAGTGTGGCTAGACTCATTGGGACACCTGTAGGACGTCACTGTGACACAGGTACGTGGAGATTTGTGCAGATGTGGCCTTCCAAGAATACAGCGTTTTCTTGAAGCTGGTCAGCCTGCTTTCCTCTATCAGGCGAGAGAGCTCGGCATGTCAGAGGGTGACTCGCTCTGTGCAAAGAGTGAGGGGTGGCACGGACAGTTGTGGTCAGGGGGAGGTTTTATGAGCACTGGGCTCTGTGTGAGACACAACAAGTTCTTTTTTAATGGTGTGGGCCTGATTATAAGAGAACTGTTAGGAAAATTACATGAAAAATGAAACAAGAAAGAAATTAAGAAAAAGATTTAAAGCAAAGAAGTGTTTTGTTATACTTTCTAGTTTCAAATTTTGTCTGTGTGTGTGTTCTTATTGTCTTTCTTAATTTCTTTTTCTTTTTAATTTAGTGATCTGTTAGTATGATTTAGTGGTCTTATAATTTTTTTTTATTATTATTATTATTTAAGGAAAGATTTTCAGAACTGGGGTAGGATGCTGTCACAGGGTCACGGACACCTGGTGCCATTGCAGGTGCCCTAGTCCCCTCTGCCCAGCCTCCCTCTGCAGCTCCGAGGGGCTTCAGTTTCCCACAGGTCCCCTGGGAGAGCTGCCAGGTCCGTGAAGGTATCTCAGAGTCACCGGGGCCTCTCCAAGCGGCACTGGCTGCTTCTGGTTTGACACCTGAGCTCTGCCTGGAAAGGGGAAGACTTGGTTTTGACGTTTCAAAAATATGAACACGCTTTCATCAGCTGAAATGATTGAAGATGAAAATGGGCTCCTGGGAAAGGCAGGCTCGGATAGCAAGGAAGTGGAGGTGTGCTCTGAGCAAAGGGGTGGCTGGAGTGCACAGAGCTTTGCCCTAGAGATGGTGACGAGCCAGTCCAAAGCACTGTGCAAATGGACCATAAGGCAGGTGGAAAATGGGCTGGACCATTGGGCCAAAATGCTTTGACCAGTGGCCCAAGGTCCAACTGGTGGCTGATTATGAGCAGCATCCCTCAGGCATCAACATGTCGAGCAGCACTGTTTAATGTCTTCGTTAACGTCCTGGACCATGGGATGGAGCGCACTCTATGTATGTTTGTGGACTAGGTACAATTGGGGCAGGACTCTGAGTAAACTTGTCTAGTTCCCTCGGAGTGAGCGGGGGGTGGGTCCAGAGGTCTCGTCCACCCTAAGTGCTGTGATTCAGTGAATCTTTCCCTGAAGAGCTCTGGAAAGACAGAACAGTGAGAGGAAGCAGAAAGGACAAGGAGGACATAGTTCTTCAGAACAAAGCTTCTGCATTCAGAGGGTTGGTAGAAAAGGTATTGGGCTGAATAACTGGTCACAAATATCTATACTCCACTAGAAGGAGGAAATACTGCACTGCATGCACTTGGTGCTGCTAAAAAGAAAGAGAGAAAGACAAGATTCATTAGAACTGGTAAAACATACTTGACCTTCTGGAAATGGCTATGTGCCAGTTTGGGCACAGAGTAATTTTTTGGATAGGTTTCAAGTTACAGCTACACATTTTGATTCAGGCCTTTATTTGTTTGCCCACATATGGAGGCTGCTGCTGCCTGAGATGCCCTGGGGTGACTGAGTTCCCATGACTAGAAAGGGAAGGGCAGACACCTGGGTTAGGCAGAGACATCTGCCCTGGAGGGGTCAGGCATGGGGTGAGATCAGTCTCAGCCCTGTTGTCACCTCAGATGGGGTCACACTTCATTGACCGTGCGGGGAAGGAGAAGGGAGTGTGGCTAGACTCATTGGGACACCTGTAGGACGTCACTGTGACACAGGTACGTGGAGATTTGTGCAGATGTGGCCTTCCAAGAATACAGTGTTTTCTTGAAGCTGGTCAGCCTGCTTTCCTCTATCAGGCGCGAGAACTCGGCATGTCAGAGGGTGACTCGCTCTGTGCAAAGAGTGAGGGGTGGCAGGGACAGCCGTGGTCAGGGGGAGGTTTTCTGAGCAGTGGGCTCTGTGCGAGACACAAAAGGATCTTCTTCAATGGTGTAGGCCCGATTATAACAGAAATGTTTGGAAAATGGCATGAAAAATGAAACCAGAAAGAAAAAGATTGGAAGCAAGGAAATGTTTTGTTATACTTTCCAGCTTTAAAATTTTTTGTGTTCCTATTGTCTTTCTTGATTTCTTTTTCAATGTAGTGGTCTTTTAGGGGGAGTGTGTGTGTGTGTGTGTGTGTGTGTGTGTGTTTGTGTGTGTGTGTGTGTGTGTGTGTGGTGGACATCTGGTGGCCTCTCTAAGTGCCATTGGGTGTTTGTGGTTCAGCACCTGAGATCTGCCTGGAAAGGGGAAGACTTGGTTTGAAAGATTCAAGAATATGAACACACTTTTATTAGCTCCAATGATTGATTGATTCTAATGTCAATGATTTTGTGTGATGAAAGAGTGGAAATCTTCAGGAAGGATATTAATCTCAGGAGAAGAAATACTGATCTGCCCTCGACCTTGTGTTTCCACTGCTCGGTGTATTAGGCTGTGGATGTCATCTCAGTCATCTCCCACGTTTCCACATGTCCTACCTACATTGATCACTTCTGGGGTCAACTTTGCATCAGACGATCTGGGCTTATGCCCTTCCCATAGTTTCCCAGTTTTCCTCCTCCCCTTCCTCTGTGTCATTCAGGCACCTCTCAACTCCCTAGTCACTGCTCTGAGCTTCAGGGAGTCGGAAGCTTGTCTCCTCTTTCAGCACTCTCATTGTGTCTTCAACCAACTCCTTCACTGTATTTCTAACTAGCCTCCCCCATCTATTTGTCAAGAACATGTCAAGGAAGGCTATTCCTTGCAGACTGTGGACCTGCCTGGAGGCAACTTGCCCTTGACATACACTTGAGGATTGGATGTTATTTCTTAGGACACTGCATCATGTTTATATTGGTCTGATCAGAATTGAGACAAATCCTTCTGTGTCTGTTTGCAGCTGATTTTCTAAGGAAAGCAGGTGGGAATTGGTGCCCAGGAGCTGTAACATTCAGCTACAGGCTTGAGTGGGGAAAGGCTAGATGTTAAGCCGAGTGAGGGAAGTCACCAGGGGCTGAGGAGAGAAATGTCAGGGCTTGGGGAGGTGGGGAGGAAGGTTGTCCATACATGTCTCCTATCCAAACTACTGCTTTTCCCAAATGGTCCCTCTGGGTGGCCTGTAGCACCACAACACTACCCTTCAAGTGACATTTTCTTTTCCTAATGTCACATCTAAACCCCACAAGCTGCTGTGTGTGGCTTTTTCTCTTTCTCATGCTGTTTCCCACTACCAAGAAAAGCTCTGTCATCTCTTCAGGCAGTCACAGTCTACTACTCTCCTGGTCTTCTTCTCTGCTTCAGCAGGATAAAGAAGCCCAGGTCCCTCTACCTCTCCTCACGGGTGAGGTTATTCCCACCTAGGTGCAGGACTTGACACTTCTCTAGTAAATCTTCATGAGGTGTCTGTTTCTCTGAATCACCTTTGTTTCTCAAGTTCCTTCTGGACTGAAGCTCTTCTGTGTCCAGACAAACAAAAAATCAAACCAAAACAACCAAAAACCAAAACAGCACCAATAGGTTAAGGGCAAGCAGGGGAGGGCCAATTGTATATTGGGAAGGGATCCGGTTGGTAAAAGAAACAAACTCAGAAGAGAGGAAAGAAAAAAAAAGGAAAGGATTGATGAGGGCTGTTCTGGGGATTCCTGCCAAGAAGCCCTGCATCTGAATACTTCTGAGTGGAGGAGGACAAGAAAGCTGGCCTACCTCCACTCTCACAGGGAACATGCGTGCTTTCCCTGACATCAGCAAGAGAAGATTGAGAATGGGAAGAATTACAAACTCCTTCCGGGTGGAAAGGAGCTCAGGACGTCTCTAGTGCAATCTCCTTGCTCCCAGCAGGGCCAGATCTGGGGTGAGAGCAGGTTGCTCTGGGCTTCCTTCAGGCTAGTCTGAGAAGCCTCCAAGGGAGGAGACTGCATAGCCTGTCTGGGCAACCACTTGCAATGCTTGACCATCTGCGTAGTGGAAAAGCTTTTCCTTGCCTCCTGCACAAATGTCTCTTCTTTCCACTTAGGCCCATTGTCTCTTGTCTTCTCACCATGCACCCTGGTGAAGAGCCAGCCTCCATCTTCTTGAGGACCTTCTTGTAGCCATTGGAAGGCTGCCTGTAAGATCCCTCCAAAGCCATCTCTTCTCCAAGTGGAACAAGCCCCATTTCCTCACACAGCAAGTCCTCCAGCTCCCCGACTCTTGTGAGGGCCCTTGGCTGAACTTGCTCCCAGTTATCAACCTCGTTCTTTTTCTGGGGACCCAAAACTGGATACAGTGTTCTATTTGGGATCTAATGAATTCTGACTAGAAGGTGATCATTTCCCTTGACCTTTCAGGCTATCCTCCTGGTCCTACAGCCCACCATACTTCTGGCTCTCTTTGCTGCCAGGGAACGCTGCTGCCTCATCTTTGGCCTCCTGTCCACTAGGACCCTCAGGTCCTTTTCCACACAGCCACTCCCCAGGCCCTCTGACCCCAGCCTGTAGCACTGTGGGGTGCTGGTTTACTGCAGGGGCAAGAGCTGACATTTGTCCTGGCTGAATTTCTGGAGGTTCCTGACAGCCCATGCCTCCTGCCTGCCTAGGGCCCTCTGAATGGCAGCCCTCCAGCAAAGGACTGGGCTCCCCCACCTCCAGCCTGGGGTCATCTACAAGCGTGAGGAGTGTTGCCTCCTCTGTGTCACTAATCAAGAAGTTAAATAGGACAAGTTCCTGGAGAGATCAGTGGTGCTCCCCTTCTCCCTGGCCTCCAGGAATAGGACTACACATTCACCACTGCCCTCTGAGCCTGATCAGCCAAGCAGCTTTTTACCCATACAGTTGTCTACTCTTCTAACATGCATGCAAGACTATTGTGGGAGACAGTGTCCAACACCTTGTTGAAATCTAGGTGAAAGACATTCCCTCTTCTCCATCCACAAACACAGTTATGGAATCAGAGAAAGCAATCAGGTGGGCGAAGCAGAGTTTACCCTGTGTAAATCCATGCAAACAGTTCCCTGTCGCATTCTTCTCCTTCATGCGCCCAGAAATGTGATCCAAGAAGATTCACTGCATGACACGCTCCTCACCAAAGGGAAGCTGAACTGTCTGCAGCTCCCCAGCTTGTCCTTGTGGCCTTTCTTGAAGATGGAGGTAACACTTGCCTTTCTCCAGTCAGTGGGACTTCACCCCAGCTCCACAACCTTTCCAAGATGATAGTGAGTGGCCTTGCTGTGACAGCAGTCAGCTCTCACAGCATCCTCGTCTGCAGCCCATCCAACCCCATTGGCGTGCATGGTTTGAGTTCTCCCAAGTCATCCCTCACTAGCCTCATCCACTGTTGGTGGTTTTTGTCCTCTGGAGTCTTGAGCCAAGGCACAACAGCCTGGGAGACCTTGCTTGGGAAAACTGAAGCTAACAAGGGGTGGAGTTCCTCCCACCTCTCTGCATCTGCTGCTACAAGGTTCCCTGCCCCATGTAGCAGTGAGCCAGCCTTCTCCTTTGGATTCTTTGATTCTCACCCAGGCAGTAGCAGCTCTTCTTCAGGCCCTTCACATCTCCTGCAAGTGTCAATCCTACGGGAGCTTTTACTTCCCTAACACCCTGCCTGTGATCCTGGACAATATTTCTATATTCTTGTATTGAAGCTTCTCCCTCCTCCTGCTTCCAGGATGCTGCCTGACTGCCCTGGAGCTAAGGTGTGAGGTCCCTGATTACCCAAGTTGGTATATACCCCTGCGGTATCTGCTAGTTTTCTTTAGTGTCAGGATGGTTCATTTTTGTCCCTGGCAGGTGCTGTCCTCAAAGATCTGCCGGCTTTCCTGAGCTCCTGCACCTTTCCAAGCTGCTTCCCATGGGTTCCCTGACCACTCCCCAGAAGAGGTCGAAGTATGCTCCTCTGAAGGCCAGAGTCTGTGCTCCATGACTATCCTTCCTCATTCCCCTCAGCATCTGGGACTCCCTTTTTTCACCCCCCACCACCCCCTCCACCCCGCCATAAGAACCAGGGCCTGTGATTCACAGATTTGACCACATTCCTTAAAGGAGACTGCATGCACCTCCTCACCCTGACTCGGTGGTCTGCAGCTCCCATCACAATGTCACCGTTCTTCTAATGCTCACCCACAAGCTCTCACCCACCCCCTTGCCTCTCCCATGGAAGAGCTCTGAGCTGCTCCTTCACACAAAGGGCATCCTCCCACCTCCTCTTCCCTGACTGTTTCTCCTGAAGAGCTAGTACCCTACCAGCACAGCCCTCCAGGCATGTGAGTGATCCTACCACATCTCAGCTATTCCAACCATGTTTCAGTCTTGTGACAGCTTGCGTATCTCCATCTGCTCCTGGCTGTGCCCCAGGCTGCATGCATTTGCATATCTTTGGACTATAGAGCCTCCACTGTGGCAGAGAGAACAAACTGGTCATGATGAAAGATTTTGCCAAGAACCAAGGGCACTGTGTGTGCAATGGCCCCACTTCAGAATAGAGACATGTGGGCATAAAAAGCAAGTGGCAATGTAATGGTGAAAGGAGATTCCCACGCAGAGAGCAAACCCTGCAGTGCCCAAAGACAGGGAGAAACAAAGCTGGGCTGTGCAGGAACGGCAGGAGAGAGGTTTGCTGCGTGAGCTGACTCTTTGGAGCCTGTGATAGATGTTAAACAATCCAGGCAGGACAAGATGCCAGTGAAGAAGTCCCTGGGCCTGGGCAGCCTGTGATCCAGCCACCCTGAGGTCACCATTAGCCCAGTGCCTGGTCGTTTCAAGTGCGGGGGTGAGAAGAGGTTCAGGGACAGGAGAGCTAAAAGGGTTGGAGAGTGCAGAGACTAGAGGGGAGACCTTGGGGTGTTTATACAGCACGCTTGAATGCAGATGGGATGGACTTTCCCTAAAGGCTGTGGAGGGATTCAGTAGTCTGGGCACAGGCAGAAAACATGAGATGCCCTGAGGTGTTTGGCCAGCAAGCACTCCAAAGGAGCATGGCTTTCCTGCAGGGGCCATGGAGTACCTGCTAGAAGCATGCAGTTGTGCTGCACAGCCCAGGCATCTGACATGGCCCTGCCAGCCTATTTCTGTGTCACTGCCTCAAGTGTCTGCATGGAATTACATCAGCTGTTTTGCAATGCAGGGATCTTCATATGTCTCAGCTTCCTCCTGAGCAGAGCTCTAGTTGTCCTAGGCATCTAGTGTCATTTCTGATGGCCAAAGAAATTCCCACCAGAGAGCCACCTGATGCTCCAGAAGGATACAGGGGCCCCAGTTGCTCCATCAGAGCAAGCAGACACTGGCACATGCCTTGGACCACCTCTGTCTCTTCCAATGTCCCCGGATGTTTGTGTGTGAGCAACTGACTCCCACTCTCCATCTCCAGGGATTATAATGCTAGCCTAGACAAGGAGCTCGCATGCAGACCTCTCTGTTGTGTACACCAGCTTGGGCAAGGGGAATCCCACCTTCTGCATGTTTGTGGAGTTCACAGGAGGGATCTGAACCCCACTCCAGCGCATGGTCTTCTAAACAGGCATGAGAAACCTAGATTGACTCATCTGAATCAACACCCGAACCATGGGAAAATGAACTCCTTTCTTGTCCCCTTCTAGGTGTCCTGCCTAGTTAAGACATGGGAAAATGGGTTTCCTAGGTAGGATGTTTCCCCCTCTAGCAGATAACCATCTTCTGATGAGACAAATGACACTGCTGTAACTGGTCTCCCTGTATTGTTCAGAGAGAGAGCAAAGGTGATTATTTTGGTCTACTTCAGTCAACATTTCCCAGGAGGAGGAGGAGGGAGCACAAGGGACAGAGAAATTCATGCCTTCAGCTGGGCCTCTGCTCGTAACCAGGGCCAGGCTCCTGGGACAGAGGGAGCTGGTGGCACCGTGGCAGCAGTGCCCATGTGCCCAGCTGTGTGCAGGAGCAGCTCCTCTGCCAAGAGCAGCAGGGCTGTGGGCACTGCCTGCTGCTGCTGAGAGGAGCTGCGAGAAGGCAGAGAGAAGTGAAAGGCAGTGTGGAGTGGGAGGACAGCTGACAGTTCATTGTGGAAGACATCTTCACAGGCTTGACACGGTAAGTCTCTGGCTGAAGGACAACACTACTGAGGTTCCCAGAGGGGTCTTCTAAACCCTTTCCATCCCACAACTGATTTTTTTTTAAGTGTCGTCCTCCTTGCTTCTGCACTGTGCAGGGGAGGAGGAGATGCTTTAGAGCAGAGGTTCCCTGGCACCCCATCACAGGGACAGGGCATGCTGCTACCTTCTGCCAAAGAAGGCTGCAGGGCTGTGAAGTCAGGATGTGCACACAGGTCTGCATGGTGATTCAGAGCAGTGTCCCTGCCCTGCAGAGGAAGGTGAAAAAAGAGGGCTACTTGAAAGGCAAAGAGCTTTCCTCCCAGGGCTTTCCTTTTCCTAATTTGGGCAGGGAGAAAAAAAGAAAGGGTTTTCTGGTCTGACAAGGAACTGGGACTCACACTTTCTCCCTCAGAGATCAGGAGGTCTGTGAGAAAGCTCAGCTTCACCTCAGCCTCAACCTACAACAGAACCAGCATCACCTTTATGGACTTCCTCAAGGTTTATGTGACCTGCTCCTTAGGACCTGCAAGCACAGAGATGCCCCTGCCCATTTCTCACTCCCGGAACATTTCTGTAGGGCAGCACTGAGCCCACAGCAGGTAGGATGGGGTCTGTGATCACTGAGAGGGAAAAGATGTAGGGACAGAGACAGCTCCCAGCAGGGGCAGCTGCAGGCAGCAGAGATGGGCAGGGAATGAGAGGGAACTGCTAGCAGAATCATCATGGGAGGATGGATTTGAGCAAGTCATGGTCAGTCCTTCTAACACAAACAGCTTCCTCTGAGCAAGCTCCCCGTGTCTCCTCTCCCACCCAGCAGAGCCTCTGCCCTGACAGCCAAGGGGAACAGGGCACAAGCTGCCTCCTCTGCAGCCAGACCTCCAGCAGAGGAGAGGGGCATCTCTTCTGCCACGGGTTCATTTCGTGCTCCCCAAAAAAGGGGCTGCGAGCGACTGCTCTGCAAGTTCGCTCTCTGCGAGGCAGCATGCCCAGGTGGGCAAGGTGAAGGCTTTTGTGAATGCCCGTCTGTCTCTCTCCTTGCTCCCTCGGAAGCAGGATCATGGTGTTGCCCCCTGTTTCCTCTCCTCTCCATGGGGCTCCTCCTGCTCTCAGGATCTCTGCAACTGGGGGGTTACAGGTGCACTTCAGACACCGATGCTGACATCTCAAATAAAATAAAAAATATTTTAAAAATCCCTGAAAGTAATTTCTGCAAAACTCAGACAACAGATTTCATTCGACAGAAATGGTTCCCCCCATTGCCATGTACCCCCTACGGCACAGCCAGGTAGACTCCTGCGGAGCCCATGGGCACAGGTCCCTGCTCCTCCCGACACACTCTGCCAGCCTAAAGCAGAGCTCATGGGAAGGAGCTGCACAGAGATCCTCCCAATAAAGGAGAGAGGCAATGTGGTGTTTTTAATGAGAAATGGAACATTTTATTTCTTTAATTGATTATTTTTAAAAGTCTTTTCTAACTTGTCATTGTCCTTTCTTCCTTGGAAAGGTCCCCATGCCCAGGGGGAGCAAAATGTCCAACAGCAGCTCCTTCAACCAGTTCCTCCTCCTGGCCTTTGCAGACACACGGGAGCTGCAGCTCTTGCACTTCTCGCTCTTCCTGGGCATCTACCTGGCTGCCCTCCTGGCCAACGGCCTCATCATCACCGCCATAGCCTGCGACCACCGCCTCCACACCCCCATGTACTTCTTCCTCCTCCACCTCGCCCTCCTCGACCTGGGCACTGTCTCCTCCACTGTCCCCAAATCCATGGCCAACTCCCTGAGGGACACCAGGACCATTTCCTATGCAGGATGTGCTGCCCAGGTCTTTTGCTTTGTCTTCTTATTTACAGCAGAGTATTCTCTCCTCACTGTCATGGCCTATGACCGCTACATTGTCATCTGCAGACCCCTGCACTATGGGACCCTCATGGACAGCAGAGCTTGTGTCAAGATGGCAGCAGCTGCCTGGGCCACTGGTTTTCTCAATGCTCTCCTGCACACTGCCAACACATTTTCCATCCCTCTCTGCCAAGGCAATGTCGTGGACCAGTTCTTCTGTGAGGTTCCCAAGATCCTCAAGCTCTCCTGCTCACACTCCTACCTCAGGGAAGTGGGGCTTAATGTGGTTAGTGTCTTTTCAATGTTTGGGTGTTTCATTTTCGTTGTGCTGTCCTATGTGCAGATCTTCAGAGCTGTGCTGAGGATGCCATCTGAGCAGGGAAGGCACAAAGCCTTCTCCATGTGCCTCCCTCACCTGGCTGTCGTCTCCCTGTATATTACCACTGTCCTGTTTGCCTCCCTGAAGCCCCCCTCCATGTCCTCCCCAGCTCTGGATCTGGTGGTGGCTGTTGTGTATGCGGTGGTGCCTCCAGAAGTGAACCCACTTATCTACAGCATGAGGAACCAGGATCTCAAAGATGCTCTGAGGAAACTGATTCAACTGGTTCTAGTTCAGCACAAATAAGGTGCCCATCTCTCCTCACAAGCAGTAACTAATTAATCTCACAAAACTCTTATGCTTTCTGTCTGTGATAATCATGTTTGTACAGAAAGTTTGAATTCATCCCACTTCTCCAGCAGCACGAACCCCATGTTTTTGCTGAGACACCTGCTGTGAACCTGTGTCTTTCACTGTACCAGAGCTGGCTTAGCTCTAATAAAAGAGGATTTCCTGTGTGCAATGCTTTCAGGTTGGGCTCTCCTTCCAAAGTTGGAGTCAAAAATGTGCCTGAAGACTTCCACCCTGAGAGGCCCTGTTGCTTTTCAAGGGCTCTCCAAGGGCTTAAGGTGATGAGCTCAATGTGTGATGCATTAGGGAAGGAGGGCTGGATTCAGCTGTCACTTGTGGGTGCCCAGGGCTCCTGGAGGTGGTGGATGGTCAGGTGGTATCTCCCATCCGACAGGGCTGGAGACGGATGCCTGTCCTTCTCTAAGGCAGTATGGAGCCTCCAGGAGAGCCCAGGGCATCTCCAAGGGCACCATGTGCCCTGGGGTGGGCAGTGAATGGAGCTTCACAAAATCAAGTGGAGGCACCAAAAGGTAAAGAGCAAACCCAATGAATGTACAGGTGAGTGAGAGCTCTGAAATCGCACCACAGCCAGTGGGGACCCAGGAGGCACAGGAAGGGAGCCTAAAGAGTCCTTCACATCACCTTCATTGAAAAACCATGGGACACATCTCGGGAAACATCTGAACACAGCCTGAGCCATTGGAGATAGCCTGTGATTGCCCAGAGCATTGTCCATGGCCACAGACCCCTTGGTGGAGGTTGTCAGGTGCAATGATGGCCATCCACCTGGGTCTGCTTCCCATCGTGACCACCTCAGCCAGTGTGGAGTCACCCCACAGCCCCGTGGCCCCGCAGCCCACTTGTTCTGCCGAATAGCACCACCAGCCTGGGGCCCTGCGGGGAGCACAGGGAAGGGTCCGGGAACAGCTGGGCGGGCCAGCCTGGACACACTGAGGTGGGGAAAGGCTCTGTGGGGAGCAGGGAGGTCCCTGGAGAAGAGGAAAGGAGCAATTGTGCACTGGCAAGGAGGAATAGAGGAGAAACAGGAACGTGTTTCTCTGTGTGTCCAGGAAGGGCAGGGTGCTGTGCCCGTGGGGCAGCAGGAGTGGCCGGAGGAGCCCCAGGGCAGGGGGTCTTGGTGTGTCGTGGAGAGAGGGGCTGGCCCGGGGGGCTGCAGGCAGGCTGGGGGTAGGGGATCTCCTGGACACCAGAAGGAGGGACCCAGAGTGTCCCTGTGGCCTGCCTCCTGGTGCTACTGGGGCCAGTTCCAGCTGGGAGGCTGGTGGGGCGGCAGACACACATCCCCCCTACCCTGGTCGCCCATCCCAGGTTTCGGGGTGCGTCCGGTTTGCTGCTCTGTCCTGCTGGTCTCAGTGCCTGCATGGAGGGGAACGACCAGCCCTGCCCGGCCTCTCTCCCAGCCCCGACCCCAGCAGACCCCGGGCCATGGCTGTGTGCTGACCCCCGCGTGGGACACGGTCGGGGCTGGGCAGGGTCTGGGTGCTGGGGGAGGGTGCCAGAGCAGGAGGGCTGTGAGGGGACGGGGCACCGAGGGCTGTGGTGGGGACCGTGCTGGGGGGACGTGTCCCCAGCCCTGAACACACCCTGCCCTGGCCGGTGCCTGCACAGCGGGGCCATGGGGCTGCTCTCCAGTCCCAGCCCTCCCCACCTTCCCCCCAAACATGACATCCACCTTCCAGAAGGACAAGAAAAAGCCTCTGGGAAAGGACAGACTGCTCCTTGTCACCTCAGGCCCTGCAAAGCAAATCTTCGTGGGAGTGATTTCCAGCCCCAGGAAGGGATTGGGATCAGCCAGCATGAAGTCATGGAGGGCAACTTGTGCCCGACCCCCCAAGATTGCCTCCTGTAATGGGATGACTGGCTGTGTGGACAAGGGGAGTGCTGTGCATAGCTTGTGTATAGCTTGAATGGAGGAAGGCCTTTGACATGGTCTTCCCTAGCACCTTTGTCGCCAAAGTGGGCAGATGTGGGATGGAGCCATATGCACTGGAGTATGCAGGAAATTACCAGGAGGCCACCTGGCTCCAAAGGTGGAGAACAGTGGTGCAAAGTCCAACGGACTAATGGCTACCAGTGATGTTCTTCAGAGGCCAGTACTGGAGCCAATGCTGTTTGCCTTTATGAGTGATGCAGAGGATGGGATGGAGTGATGGGATGCTGTGGTGAATTATCTCCCCTCCCCACCATAGGAACATACTAGAAGATGAACTACCAATCACCGTGCCCTATCTATAACCTGGAGCGGGACCGATACCGCACCAAAAGGTCCCCACTACTTTCCTTTTAAGTTGATTGGGCATCCCAGATCAGGTGGTCTGGGCTGTCGACCAAAGGAACCTTCTGGGAGGCTGGCAAGGCAGCGGGTATGCAAATGGCCGGATTGAAAGTGCATGTTTTGATTGGTCAGGTTAGTCCTCCTGGGTGACTACATACTGGATAAGTCTAGTTATAAAACCCCCCGGATAAAAGCACATGTGTGCGTGTTGGAGACCTAGAGCTTGAACTCGCGAAGGCAGGTGGACACTCGCCGAAGGTCGATGTGGCCGAGGAAGAAGAGGCTGTGGCAGCTCTTGTCAGAGCTCTCGAGACGCCCAGCCGCCTCCTACAGGCACATTTCCCCAGCTGAAGACGCCGAGCTGCTGCAGCTGGCCACCGTCAGAGCGGTGGAAACGATGCTCCACGGGACTTCGTCACCAACACCCCCTCAACCGGGGCGCCGTGCGAGGGCACCACACTACGTGGAGAGGAAGCCTGACCTTTCCCTCTCCGACTCCTACAATGAGGTGTCACCCCATCCGGAGGGCCTTCCAGGAGGTCTCTGAGTGCTGCTTCTTCCGGCAAGAGCCGTGTGTCCCAGTCCTGCTAGGGAGCTGCTGCTCCGTCCCCGGGGACGGAGAATACCCCGTCCGGAGGGATAATTGCAGCAGGCCCTGCATGCACGTGTCCCTTCTTCCCTCTGGGGCTATTGCCCCCCAGCCGTGTTCATTGTCGGTTCAGCTCTAGCCGCAGCCATCTAGTAGCTTGGGCATCAATCCCCTTCCACGACCTTGTTCCCCTTTCTAAAGGTTGTTTCTTTATTGTTGCTGCACACTTTGATATGAAATAATGTCATTATTGTCAATTTTCATTTCTGTACTAGTATATAAATAGTGTGTCTATGTATATATGCATATATATACACACACATATATATACAGTTACTGTTATGAGAGGAGGAATAAAGTTTGTTTACTGTTAAGTGTTGTGTGCGCTGGCTCTTGTAAACCCCCTCACACCTCAAGAAGGCAACCCCCAGGTCAGCTAAAGAATCTCTGAGTGGCACATACTGCTATCCAACATGCCCTTTTCGTGGTGCACGTGCACTACTGGCATGGGCCGCCACAACAGCATAACTCCGACACGGCCCAAGGACAAGGGGAGCAGCTCCCTGGCAAGGAGGACGAGGCCCCACAGTGAGGCTGGTCACTCTGTCTCCCCTGATCTTGTGCCCATGAGATCCCCCTCCCTGGCTGTCTCCAGCCCCTCCATGCCCACCCTGCTGCCCAGCACACCACGACAGCCCTGGCCCTGCAGCCCCTCCAGCACCTCCTGCTGCCCCGGGGACAGAGCCACCTGCCCCGAGCTGGTGCCCAGAGAAACCTGTTTCTCGTTCTCATTTTCTAGCCCTGCCTGCTGCCCTGCTTTTCTCCTGGGACATCCCTGCTCCTCAGAGAGCCTTTCTCCAGGCCAGTGTGTCCCTGCTGGCCTGGCTGTTCTTGCATCCCCTCCCCTGTGATACCCGCAGGGCCCTGGTCTGGTGGTGCTGCTCTGTAGAGTGAGCGGCTGTAGGGCCAAAGGGCCATCAGGCGACTCCTGACTCAGCTCTGGCCGTGCTGGCTGGGGTGGGAAGCAGACCCAGCTGCACAGGGATCACCACCACTGATACTGCTGGCATGTGGCTGTTCTTGTGGACAGTGCTCAGAGTGATGCCCAGGGTGTTGCCCAAGGCAGGAGATGTGTTTGGGTGTGCCATAGCTCCAGCCTGTGGTGTTTCACTGAGGGTGCAGGAATCACTCTCCTGTCCCCCTTCCCTGCACCTCCTGGGTCCCCTCTGTCTCTCTGGGGACTGCAGAGCCCTTGTTTCCCCAAGCATACCTGGATCTAGTGCTTTACCTTCTGGTTACTCCACTGTGGACCATTCTTGATTTTTGGAGGCTCCACCCACTGCCCACCCCAGGCACACGCTGTCCCTGGACATCCCCTGAGCTCTTCTGGGGATCTCCTGGAGATTCCCCTCCACAACAGTGGGCAGCTCTCATCAGCACTGTCACCTGTGGGACAGCCCCAGGCAGGTAATTCAGAGACCATTCACTGTCTCTGATAAACACCAAGAGATGAGCCCTGAATCCAGTCCTCAGTGCCCAAAAGATCACCCAGGGCCTCTGAGCTCATCCCCTAGATCCCATGGAATTCAAAAGCAGAGCAGCAGGCCCTTTCATGGTGCAATCCCTTGGGCATATTTTTGACTCCATCTTCTGAAGAAAGGCCAGACTTCAGGCACGGCACAAGGGAGATCCCTTTTATTCCAGAATCAATTTTGGAAGCCAGGTCTGGCACAAAGGTGCCCATGGCCTGGTCCTGCCTGTAGTCACAGGACACCTGAACATCAAAATACAACTCTACCACTCCCAGGTTACGAGAACTCCTGGACCATAAACACACATCAGAGCACGTTAGGTCAGTGTGGAAATGAGACGAAGCAGTTGTGAAAAAAGAAGGATCTGCTGCTGTGGGTGGCCACGTCTGCAGGAAAGCTGCAGCCCCCAAGGGAAGGCTGCAGCCAGCAAATGCCTGCTGTGGTGGTGTGGGGACGGTCCTGTGCAGCAGAGGGTCCATCCCCACAAGTTTTGTCTCGAATCTCCTCCCCTCCACTCCTACTCTGCTTTGAGTGTTGGAGCTCTGTAGAGGGAAGGGATCAGCCCATGATGACAGCCAGCTGCCACCCTTGCAGGAGAGGGGTGTGAGATCACAGCCTGACTGTGGCCATTGGAGCTGAGCTCTCCTACTGGACACGGGACCCATGGTCTCACCCGACCTGTACCCGTCTGAGCCTAACTCTGTGCCTGGGAGCTCCTGTGGTGTCAGTGGCAAAAGAGACCCTGCAAAGGGAAACTCCCCTCATTGCACTGGGGGCATCCGAGGGAGCTCAGACTAGTAGGCTCTGAGGTTCCCCCATCTCAGCTGAAGAAGGGGAAGCCTGACTTCCAGCTTCAACATGGTCTCTGGGTCAGATTCAGGAGAGGAGAAGAGGAGAAGAAGCAGGATGAACCCAAACATTTTCCTCTAGAAATGAATATAATGCAGAAAAGTAAGACAGACAGAAGTGAACAAGTCATAGCTGTGACCAAAAGTATCCTGGGATTGATGAGATGGTGCACATGGGACAGTTATCGGTGCTAACATTGCACTGATTGCAAGAGTTTCTCCAGGGCATCCTTGAGCTCCTTGTTCCTCATGCTGTAGAGGAGGGGGTTCACTGCTGGAGGCACCACCGAGTACACAACAGCTACCACCAGATCCACAGCTGGGGA
Source organism: Struthio camelus (assembly GCF_040807025.1). NCBI lineage: Eukaryota > Metazoa > Chordata > Aves > Struthioniformes > Struthionidae > Struthio > Struthio camelus. Next base: position 1,228,544 of record NC_090970.1, read on the forward strand.
GGACATGGAGGGGGGCTTCAGGTAGGCAAACATGATGGTACTGACAAAGAGGGAGACGACAGCCAGGTGAGGGAGGCACATGGAGAAGGCTTTGTGCCTTCCCTGCTCAGAGGGCATCCTCAGCACAGCTCTGAAGATCTGCACATAGGACAGCACAATGAAAACGAAACACCCAAAGCCTGAACAAACACTAAACACAAGCGCCCACACTTCCCGGAGGTAGGATTGTGAGCAGGAGAGCTTGAGGAGTTGGGGAATCTCACAGAAGAACTGGTCCATGTCATTGCCTTGGCAGAGAGGAATGGAAAATGTGTTGGCAGTGTGCAGGAGAGCATTGAGAAAACCACCGGCCCAGGCAGCGGCTGCCATCCTGACACAAGCTCTGGTGCCCAGGAGGGTCCCGTAGTGCAGGGGTCTGCAGATGGCAACATAGCGGTCATAGGCCATGACAGTGAGGAGAGAATACTCGGCTGAAAAAAAGAAGACAAAGAAAAAGAGCTGGGCAGCACATCCTGAGTAGGAAATGGCCCTGGTGTCCCTCAGAGAGTTGACCATGGATTTGGGGACAGTGGAGGAGACAGTGCCCAGGTCGAGGAGGGCGAGGTGGAGGAGGAAGAAGTACATGGGGATGTGGAGGCGGTGGTCGCAGGCTACGGCTGTGATGATGAGGCCGTTGGCCAGGAGGGCAGCCAGGTAGGTGCCCAGGAAGAGCGAGAAGTGCAAGAGCTGCAGCTCCCGTGTGTCTGCAAAGGCCAGGAGGAGGAACTCATTGAGGGAGCTGCTGTTGGACATTTTGCTCTCATCAGGCATGTAGGACTGTCCAAGGAGAAAAAAGACAGTGACAAGTCAGGAAAGACCCTCTCTGGACAAAATTCTTTCCCTTTCTTACAGACATTCCCCCCCACTCACTTCCGCACACACATTGCTTTTCTCCTTCTCAGCAGCACCTTTGTTCCACTCCCTGTCCAGAGCTCCAGTCTGTGCTGGCTGAGCGTGCCATGAGGAGCAGGGACCTCTGCCCAACGGCTCCAGAGGCATCAGTCCTGCTCTGATGTAGGAGGGCTGTTCAGCCACATCCAGTTCAGAGGCATGTTGACCACCCAAGTAACAGCGCCACTTTGGGGGGGTAAGTGGGGGAGGGATCTTGCTTGTTGGTCTGCTCTGCAGGGTAGGAATATGCACCCTTAACATTGCTGTGCGCTGGCAAAATTCTTTAAACATAGCAGAATCAATTCTTCAAGCGCAAGGACGATGAAGAAGCCACAGAGCCATAACAACCTGATCTCTCTTACTTCAGTTAGTCGGAGACCTCTGAATGCCATTGACATGATAATGTTCACCATCTTGTGGGGAAGATGGCAATCAGTCCCTAACCGAGGCTGGAGAGAATCTGGCAGAGCTTTATCTTCATCTTATCAAATGTAGAAGCGATACGACCTTAAGACAGGAACCATCAGCCAATAATGTTTAACCAGTGCAGTGAATACTTTGTTCCTGTTCCTCACAAGAAAGAGGCCAGACTTGCAGCCCTGGCCCTTCTAGAGTCAAGGGGAGTCCTGCCACTGGCCTCACGTCTCTGTGAATGACGGTGGTTAGTGGTAGGAAGAGCCCAGGAGTGGGGATCTCTACCATGTAAAGAGGAAAAGAGTAAGAAGTCTCATGAATCTGTTTTGCATTTGTAAGAAATAAACAGACATAAGATTCAAAGGCTGATAATGTTGATGTCTATCAGTATTTATAAAGAGGGAATTATTTAGCAAGGCTACACTGGTGGCTCTCAAGCTGAGCCGAACATGCAAACCGGGAAAGTTATGATTTTTCCAGTCTGTGCTGTGATATCTCGGGATTAAATCTTAATGTCGCTATGTGTCCAAAGTGCCCTTTGTCAAATACTCACTAAAATATACTGCTGTCTAACTCACATGGTTAAAGCGTTGGAAAAAAAAAATCCCCTTTTATACCTTTTCTGGAACTAAAACATCTCCTTACAGAAAAACTGCTGCCTTGGGCATGCACCTCTCTCAGCCAGAGGACAATCTCAGCCACAACTTACCCTGAAAGGAAACTGGCCTGTGCTGACAGTGGTGTCCCCTTGCACAGCGCACACCTCCAAACTCACCTCCCTTTCTCAGCTCACATGTTCTGAGAGTGATGGAGAGGGTGTGACAAAGCTCATGGCTCTGATGATCAGAAGAAGGACTTGGTGATGTGGCTCTGAGACAGAGGGAGCTCTCAACACTCAGCTTGTAGCCAAAGACACACAGGGCTTATTTCAGCTGCCCACACACAGCCACCGCCAGCAGCAGTTCCAGTTCCTTAGCACCTCTGGGGCTTCTGCATGGGACATTCAGCTATCACACATGTCCTCCAGCAGGACACAGCAGCGCACAGTCCAGCAGCTTGTCCCAGGGAGGGTCAAGGGTCTTAAAGGAGGGGTGTCCTGAAGGGACAGTCAGCTCATTCCCCAGCCCCACACACTCTGCTCCTTTCAGCCCCACAGGCAAGAAGGGGTATTTATCCTCTCACTCCACTGCAGACAACTTTACAGTAGGAACCACAGGGTCTGTTTTAGACTTTGTAGCTGCAAATGTCATCCCCAGAAAGTCCCCGAGCAAGAACAAGAGCGGCCCGGACAGGGGGAGAAGCAAGGAGCAACACCTTGATGCTTCTGCCTAGGGTGGCAAAGAGAGAGAGAGGGACACTGAGCAAGGTCTTGCCTTAACCCAGCTGTGCACACCACCTCCCAGATGGAGACATCACAGGGCCGTTGTCCTCAGTCCCTTGGTCACGGTTTAGGAAATGGGCACTCAGCAGGAGAGCTGTTCCTCTCGTCTTCTGGGGCTCTGGCTGCCAAAAAGACAATTTGGGTGCTAGATCCCTCGACCGTGAGGGCAGAGGGCTCTACTGGGTGGTAGGGGACAGATGCAGGGGGCTTGCGGAGGGGAAAGCACTGCCGGGGCTAGCCGAAACTTGCTTGCACCCCAACCTCATATGAGGTTTCAGATAGCAGTTTCCTCTCCCTCTCGGACCATCTCTCTGCTGCTTGGAGGTGTCCTTGCTGGGAGCTCTTCATCTGTCCCCACACAGACCCCATCCCACCCACTGTGATCCCAGCTCTGCCCTACAGAAACCTCCAAGCAGCAGGAAGCTGCCCAGCAGCATCTCCCTGTGTGCAGGAGCTAAACAGCAGACCAGAAGATCTCCCATGAGACTGGCAAGGTGATGCTGGTGCTGCCTGTAGGCTGAGGGGTGGTGAAGGCACTTCCTGAGCTTCCTTGCAGGTGTTGTCACCCTTCAGTGTGCTGGTGAAGAGGCTCAGCCCCTGGATTAAACCTGACTGCTGCATTTCCATTCCCACCAGGCAGAGACAAGTCCTCTGGAAAACTCCACTCTCCAAATATCCTCATGGTGAGCGAGAGCTGTGGGCAGCCCTGACCCACGCAGCACCCTCTCAGCAGGACAATGAACTTGCCCTGCTGGGGGGTCGCTCCTCCCACCCAGACCTTCTCCCTGCAGCACCGAAGGTTGCTGCCCAGGCAGCCTGAGTGCTGACCGTCGCAGGCAGCAGAGTCACTGTCCCGGGCACACAACACCCCGCGGTGGCAGGGACACTGCACCTGGGACTATATCCCAGCTTCACACCCCTGCACCAGCCCCGGCAGAAGGAAGCAGCACGCCCTGTCCCGGGGACAGTGGGGCAGGACATCCCTGCTCTGAAGCCTCTCTCCCTCTTCTGCCCTGCAGGAGCCGGGAGAGCGATCCTCACAACCCTATTGCCCTGCAGCCAGACACTCACCATGCAAACAGCTGGGAAGATGTCTCCCACAAGGAGCTCTCCTCTCTCCTCCCACTCCACACTGCCTTCCACTTCTCTCTGCCTTCTCACAGCTCCTCTCAGCAGCAGCAGGCAGTGCCCACAGCCCTGCTGCTCTTGGCAGAGGAGCTGCTCCTGCACACAGCTGGGCACATGGGCACTGCTGCCACGGTGCCACCAGCTCCCTCTGTCCCAGGACCCTGGCCCCACTCAGGAGCAGGGACACAGCTGCAGGCATGACTTTCTCTGCCCCTCGGGCTCCCTCAAGATTGTCCTGGGGCTCCAAGGCTGACAGCTCCTGAGCGGCAGCACGGTCCCCTCTGGGAAATGCTCTTGCAAGTGTGCTCTTCACCTCCAGTCCCTCTCTGGGCTGTGGAGGGAGACTGATTTCAGCAGTGTGCTTGATCCCATCAGGGGACAGAGGTGGAGGGAGGGGGACATGTTCCCCTCTCTCAAGCCCTATTCCTGTCCCCGTACCAGGCAGGAGACCTGGGCAGGGACAGGGAGAGGGAGAGGGAGGGGGTCATTTCCCCTGCACAGGGCAGGGATTCAGAGGAGCAAATGCAGGTGGTTCATGTCAGCTTGGCAGGCCTTGGGCAGCAGGGGGATGCAACTCCCTCCCAGGCAGCCCACAACCCCCTAGCAGGTGGGATTCTTCTGGCCTCAGCTCAGCTGTGCCCAAAACAGGTGCCTGCATGCAAGCCCTTGTCTGAGCTGCCACCATGAGCAATAGGGGTGGAGAGGGGAGTCAGCAGCTCGCACCCACAGCCCTGGTGACGGCTGAGCTTCCAGGCTTGGTCCAAGTCCTGTGTGTGTGTGTGTGTCTGCCAGCTGTGATGGAGCAATTCTGAGACACCCACATGCTTCCTGAGCCTCAGCTGTGGGCCAGAGGGGTGGTGAGGCAGGTTCCCTTGGCCACCTGAATGTACACCAAATCTTTGGGGGCATCTGAACTTTAATTAGCCATGTGTTTCTATGGAGCCCACAGAGCTGTTCAGCTGACCAAAAGGAGGAGTTCACCAGAAGGACAGCCAGCTCACTCTCCAGGCTCCACCAGCTGTATATACTGCCGCTCAAGTCACCACAAAGCTAAGACACAGGCTCATCCCGGCTTTGCAGACACTTCCATTAATTCAGGGCTCTCATTTTCAGGCAATAAGAAAGGCCTCTAGTGCTGTGCCAGGTGCCTGGGATGCCCAGCAGGAACCGCAAGTGGCTGGCACATACCACACAGGACCTCCAGGGAAGGCATGTGCTGGTGGAGTGGGTTTGTGGCAGACCCCACAGGATGTCTCAAACGGTTTTGCGGCCTGTGTGTCTGCAAGTGAACACCAACACCATGGCATGGTGGGAAGGTCCTTCCCAGCGACACCCAGGGGTGCTGCAGGACTGGGAGGCACATCACACCAGAGTCTCCACTCGTGTGCCTATGCTCTCAAACCCTGATGGTTCTCCTCTTCCTGAACATTCTCACCTGATGATATCAACAGCAAACATGCTGATAATGTCCACAGCCGGGCTGCATCCAAGACTGCCCTACCCCAGGCACCTTCTCAGCAGCAGCTTGCCCCTCCTGGACAGCCCCTTCACCTCTGTCACAGGCCCCAAGCTGCTTCGGAGTCACCCGGCGCAGCAAACCCCTCTCCTACCCCAGGGCTGCATGGCCCAGCTGTGTTTCTCTCTGGCTTTGGGGACTACAGGGTTTGCTCTCTTCATCAGCATTACACAGCCATGTGCCATTCGCTCCTGCATGTGTCTGCTAGGAAGCAAAGCCTTTGCGTACATGATGTCCTGGGCACTCAGTAACAGGTTTCCCTGTCATAAGGCTGCTCTCAGCCCTGGTGCCACAGCTGAGGTGCTGCAGCTCAAACATGTACAAACGCCCTCAGCCTGGGTGCCATGGAAGGTTTGCTTTAGGGGAAAACTGAGGAAGATAGGTTTTATTGAGCAATGGGTGTAAGGTGTCAATCACCCTGTCCTCTCTCTGACCCCGGTTAGCCCGCAGAAATCTCCCACTGCCACAATTTAAAATCATTGGTGGAGGGCTAACATGGGCCCTCGAAGCCCCCCACACCTGTCAACCACGCAGAATATTCCAGAAGGAAGGTGAGTCCACAAAGTGGTCTGCAAACAGGTCCACATTATAATTCGGGATCAGAACCGGACCACTAAGAGCGGCGGTCTAGACAAATTCACCCCATCCCTTGCCTGCCGTCCCAAAGCAGGATGGGTATAAAAGGGGCACACGCGAGCACAGCCGACGGCGGTGGAGAGGAGGAGAGAGATGAATTCCCTGCAGCGGCTGGGGAAGCAGCAGCCTCGGCGGCCTTGCTCAAGGTTTGAAGGCACCGGGCAGCCTTCTCCAAGGCTCTGCCCCTCCACCGAGGGAAGATCCCCTCCCCGGCAGGCTGCGGGACAGCCAGCGCCGCCGTGCCCCCTCATCTGGGACGCTGGGTCCGGCAGCTGGGGATCCCCCCGCCATTAACAGCGGTGGACGTGTGAGTATAACCCCCAGCGGCGTAACCACCAGGCACCTTTCCCCTCACCGCTTTGAGCTCATGTACACATAGGGGTACTTGTAGATATTGTAAATACTCCTGTTCCATGTTGTGTGGGGGGCTGAATGTATGGTCACTGATTAATTAATTGTATATTGTTGCTATTATTGTTGTTATTACTAGTTTTTAATTGTTATTGCTACCAGTGATGCATATTAAGCTTTGTGATTGGTTTCTGGCTGTTAATTGTGACCCATTCATAAGCGACAGGGACACCTATACCGCCACCCCAAACCTTCCCGTAGCGTGGAGCGCTGCGGGGACCAGAGCGTGAGGATGCTCTGTGGTTGGCTCAGCCGCCCCTCCTGGGCCTCCCACGACAACAGGTGAGGAAGGTAACTTCCTTCTTGTGATCCAATAACTCTGGGAAGACAACTCCACCGATTTCCTTCAGCAGACTTCCGTAAGAGACCATCTTCTACTTTCTAGGATTCTGAGGGTTGGCATTAAAGGAAGGTGTTTAAAAGATGAAGCAGGTTACTCTTATGGTGATGATGTTTTCCTGAATATAGAAACACAGATCCTAACCAGATGTGTTCATCCCACGTCCTTTTCTGCAGAGGTGCTGCCCAGGCAGGCAAACCCCAGCCCAGATCCCTGCAGGGCGTTGGTCTACCATAGGAGCAGGATATCATCATGGTCTCTGGGTTATATTCAAATGAGAGGTTTCTGAGGAGGAATTGGCATGAACCAAAACTTTTTATTCTTTTTGCAAGAATGGATCAGAGAAAGTAAGGAAAACAATAATAAAAAAAGAACGACATGTAGCCTTGATGCCAGATGCCCTGGGAATGAGGAGGAGATGCACGTGGGACAGTTACTGGTGCTGACAGTGTACCCATTGAAAGAGTTTCCTCAGGGCCTCCTTGAGCTCCTTGTTCCTCATGCTGTAGAGGAGGGGGTTCACTGCTGGAGGCACCACCGCGTACACAACAGCCACCACCAGATCCACAGCTGGGGAGGACATGGAGGGGGGCTTCAGGTAGGCAAAAAATGAGGTGCTGACAAAGAGGAAGACCACGGCCAGGTGCGGGAGGCACATGGAGAAGGCTTTGTGCCTTCCCTGCTCAGAGGGCATCCTCAGCACAGCTCTGAAGATCTGCACGTAGGACAGCACAATGAAAAGAGAACAACCAGAGAATAAAAAAATACTAACCGCAATAAGCCCCACTTCCCTGAGGTAGGATTGTGAGCAGGAGAGCTTGAGGATCTGGGGAATCTCACAGAAGAACTGGTCCAGGACATTGCCTTGGCAGAGAGGAATGGAAAATGTGTTGGCAGTGTGCAGGAGAGCATTGAGAAAACCACTGGCCCAGGCAGCTGCTGCCATCCTGACACAAGCTCTGCTGCCCATGAGGGTCCCGTAGTGCAGGGGTCTGCAGATGGCAACAAAGCGGTCGTAGGCCATGACAGTGAGAAGAGAACACTCAGCTCCAACTGTAAAGAAAAATAGGAAGACCTGGGCAGCACATCCTGAGTAGGAAATGGCCCTGGTGTCCCTCAGGGAATTAGCCATGGATTTGGGGACAGTGGTGGAGATGGAGGCCAGGTCAAGGAGGGCGAGGTGGAGGAGGAAGAAGTACATGGGGGTGTGGAGGCGGTGGTGGCAGGCTACGGCAGTGATGATGAGTCCGTTGGCCAGGAGGGCAGCCAGGTAGATGCCCAGGAAGAGCGAGAAGTGCAAGAGCTGCAGCCCCCGTGTGTCTGCAAAGGCCACGAGGAGGAACTCTTTGGGAGAGCTGCTGTTGGACATTTACTCTCTCTGGGAATGGGGACCTGTCCAAGAAGGAAAAGACAGTGACAATTTCGAGCAGTCTTCTGTGAGCCATACCTTTTGCCCTTCTCTTGGAGCCTCCCACATGCCCTTTGTCCTTTTCCTTCATTCAGTTCCTTGTCTTGAGTGCTAATTTGCACTGCCTGAGTGTGCCTTGCAGAGCAGTGGCTGCTGCTGATGATCTCCAGCGGGGTCACTTCTGCTCGGCCACGGGGTGTCAATGGAGGGAGGAGACAAACTTTCCCAGGTATAGGGTGGAGGACCTTGGGTGTCATGAGTGACGTTCAGGAGACTTGGTCCAGTGACCCAGGGGGAAATTTCTCTATTTACCATGATGAGAGATGAATATAGCACTGCGCCTGACTAGTAAAGCCCTACAATGGAAGAAGGCTCAGGGGAGACGGGCAAAGGAGTGGATCAACTGGTGTAAATGGTTCTGCCTGAGTTCATCAAAGCAGTGTGAATGTCTCCCTGAGTCAGCCAGATCTGTACGGGGGAAGTGTGTGTGTGGCTCAGCACAACACAGAGTTCAACACCTGAACAACTAACAGAAGAATTGCCAAGGGACCAACAGACTTGAGCTGGTTTCAACCCACATACTCCTTCCCAGTGACTGGGGACACCCAGGGTCGTGACGGTGAGCATATTATAGAGACTGGTAACAGGGATCACATTTTCATTGTGATTAAACTGCATATTGCAATTGCTGCATTTTGCTAAGCGTAACTTACACTTGTACTGTGATTTCAGTACACTGCTGCATCACTCTGCTGAATCCAAACCCCCGTGTAACATCAAATATCATCAAAGAATAAATTCTGATATTAAACATTACACTCTCCAGGTGTGGAACATCAAAAAGACCCTGGTCAGACACTATTGGACTCTGTCAAGCACGCGTGCCAGCTGTCTTGGGAAGGGAAGATCCTTGGGAGGGATTCATCTCCCCCAGCCTTGCCCTCTTGGACAGAGGTGTCTGTGTCCGGACCAGTCACACCAGCTCCCATTCCAGCAAGGCAGAGGAACAGTCAAGTGAAGGCAGGGGCTGACCCGACCCTTTCTAGACATCTTCGTCCCAATGAGATCCTGAGACCCTGTCCTCACGCCCCTTTACCATGTGTGCTCTCTCTGCAGGCACTGTGGTGGGAGGGGGAGGTCTCTAGCTCTGAGGTGCACATGCTGCAGCAGGTTACGTCCACCCCTTATGTGGAAGGGCAGGTCAACGTTTAGACACCTGTTTTCTCTGGAAAATAACCTTCAGCAGAGGAGTCTGATTATTTATTTAGCTTTTAGGTGCCTCCCTCTCACCGTGGCAGCATTCTTTGACAGAGCAGAAACCTTTGGCGTTTCAGTTGCTCTCAGCATGAGCACTTCCCAAGGGGAAAAAAGGCATCCCAAGGGGAAAAAAGGCATCCCAAGGGGAAAAAAGGGCTCATTGACTTTGTACAGAGTCACGGGATCTGGTCTGCCAAGGAGTCCTGCCCCTCACTGCCCTGCACTCGCACCTCTCTCCGCTGAAGGACACTCACCCTCACAAGTGCCTCTCAGAGAGAAACTGGACGGAGCGGAGAGTGGAGGACTTCAGGCGGTAAGGGAAGATTTCCAAAGTCTTCTCTCTCAGCCCACATATGGAGATGGTGATGAAGAGCGGGACAAGGGCAGCTCATTTCCCAGCCCCACAGGGTGCATTTTCTGCAGCCTCACAGCTCCAAAGGGAGCTGGGGACGACTCACTCCCATTCAGACCCCTCTGTTGCACAACTTGCAGTGTCAGTATCTGAACTGCGGCTGAAACTCCCCCCAACCCCAGGGAGCCTGAGAGCAAGAAGTGGAGCAGCATGGAGAGGAGGGGAAACAAGGGGCAGCACCATGATCCTGCTGCCGAGGGAGGCAAGGAGAGAGATGGACGGGCACTCACAAAAGCCTTCACCTTGCCCACCTGGCCATGCTGCCTCACAGACAGCGACATTGCAGGGCAGGTGCTCCCAGCCCCTTTGTCGGGGAGCACAAAATGACCCCATGGCAGGAGAGATGCCCCTCTCCTCTGCTGGAGGTCTGGCTGCAGAGGAGGCAGCTCGTGCCCTGGACTCCACGGCTGTCAGGGCCGAGGCTCTGCTGGGTGGGAGAGGAGACATGGGTGGCTTGCTCAGGGGAGGTGTTTGTATTGGAGGGCCTGACCATGACTTGCAAAAATCCATCCTCCCATGATGATTCTGCTAGCAGTTCCTTCTCATTCCCTGCCCATCGCTGCTGCCTGGAGCTATCCCTGCTGGCAGCTTTCTCTGTCCCTACACCTTTTCCCTCTCAGTCCTCATAGTCTCCATCCCACCCTCTGTGGGCTCAGTTCTGCCCTATAGAAATCCTCCAGGATGGGGACTTGGGCAGGGGCCTCTCTGTGCTTGCAGGTCCATAAAGGTGATGCTGGTGCTGTGGTAGGTTGAGGGGTGGGGTTGAAGGGGTTTGCTGAGCTGCCTTCTGTGTGCCAGGGAATCTGCTCTAAAGCATCTCCTCCTCCCATACACTGGAGAAGCCGGGAGAGTGATCTTTAAAAAACTTGTCATGGGGTGAGCTGGGTTCAGAAGACCCCCTCCAGGAACCGCAGTAGTGTTGTCCTTCAGCCAGAGACTTACCGTGCAAAGGGCTGGGAAGATGTCTCCCTCGGTGAACTGTCAGCTGTCCTCCCACTCCACACTGCCTTTCACTTCTCTCTGCCTTCTCCCAGCTCCCGTCAGCAGCAGCAGGCAGTGCCCACAGCCCTGCTGCTCTTGGCAGAGGAGCTGCTCCTGCACACAGCGGGACACATGGGCACTGCTGCCACGGTGCCAGGACCTCCTTCTGTCTCAGGAGCCTGGACCCCTTCAGCAACAGTGGCCCAATTAAAGGCAGAAGTTCTCTGTCCCTCGGGCTCCCTCCTCCTGGGAAATGTTCACTGAAGTAGACTAACATAATCACCGGTGGTCCCTCTCTGAACACTGAAGGAAGACTGATTCCAGCATTATAACATATCTCACCAGAGGAAGGTCACCTGCTAGAGCAAAGGCCCCAACTCCCTCTCCTCAGGTCACCTGCTAGAGGAGGTCACCTGCAGTTTAGAAGCCCCGTGGACTGGAGTGGGATTCAGATCCTTCACCTGAACTCCACAAACACACAGGAGGTGGGATTCCCCTTGCCCAACGTGATGTGTGCCCAGCAGAGATGTCTGCATGGGAGCTCCTTGTCTAAGCTCCCGCTGTAATCCCTGGAGATGGAGAGTGGGAGTCAGTTGCTCACACACAAACCCCTGGGGACACTGGAAGAGACAGAGGTGGTCCAAAGCATGTACCAGTGTCTGCTTGCTCTGACGGAGCCACTCTGAGACCCCCATCCATCAGGTGCGGGCCACCTGGGGAATGTCCTTGGCCATCTGAAATGACCCCAGATGCCCAATACTGCTAGACACCCACTCACGAGGAAGCTGAGACATATCCAGATCCCAGTGTTACCAACAGCTCATGTCATTCAGTGCAGACACTTGATTTCATGACCTAGAAATAGGATGGAAGAACCATGTCGGATGCCTGGGGTGTGCAGCACAACTGCATGCTTCTAGCACATACACCATGGCACCTGCAGGGAAACCATGGCCCCTTTTTTCAGTGCTTGCTGGTCAAGTGCTCCAGGGCATCTCATGTTTTCTACCTATGTCCAGACAACGGAATCCCACCACGGCCCTTAGGCCAAATCCATCCTGCCTGCATTCAAGCGTGCTCCATAAATGGGAGGCACATCACATCGAGGTCTCCACTCATGTTTTTGCACCCTCCAACCCTTCGGGCTCTCCTGAACCTGAACCTCTTCTCACCCTTCCACATGATATGAACAGGCACTGGGCTAGTGATGTCCTCTGGGTGGCTGGATCACAGGCTGCCCAGGCCCTGGGACTTCTTCAGTGGCATCTTGTCCTGCCTGGAGATCAATTCACCTCTGTCACAGGCCCCCAAGGTGCTGCAGAGGCAGATCAGGCAGCTAATCCCTCTCCTGCCATTCCTGCACAGCTCAGCTCTGTTTCTCCCTGGCCTTGGACACTGCAGGGTTTGCGCTCTGTCTGTGGGAACCTCCTTCCACCATCACATTGCCACCTGCTATACATGTCAGCATGTCACCCCTTGCAGTCAAAGCCTTTGCCTACAGAAGGTCCTTGGGAACATGTTTCCCTGTGACAAATCTTCTGTCCATGCCACAGCTGAGGTGCTGAACTCCACATATATGCAGACACATGCAGCCTGGGGCGCAGCCAGGAGCAAACGGAGATGCCCCAGCTGTCACAGCACTGCCACATGCTTGGACTAACTGAGATGGGGTGGGGTCTACCCTCGGCTGATCTTCCATGTGGGTGCTAATGACACGAAAGGCAAATTGGAAACCATCAAACAGGACTTCAGAGCTCTGGGCATGGTGGTGAAGGGTCTGGGAGCCCAGGTTGTTTTCTCCTCAGTCTTGCCTGTGAGGGGAAAGGACAGGAGGAGGAGTAGACGAGTTTTCCAAGTTAACAGCTGGCTGCGCCACTGGTGTTGGCAACAGGGCTTTGGTTTCTATGACCATGGGACCCTGTCTGAAGATCAACAGCTGATGGGGAGCGATGGGATCCACCTTACCAAGCGGGGCACGCACGTCTTTGCCAACAGATTGGCCAGCCTGGTACGGAGGGCTTAAAACTAGGCAAGATGGGGGAAGGGGAGTGGTATAGTGGCAGGAGAGTCAGTAAAACACCGCTCAAGTCAGGATGCCTCCAGCAGGTGCATACAGCCAGGGGAGACAGCATGCAACATGGCTATGGAGGATCCTCTTGCACCTCTCCTGGGAAGCTTGCATGCTTGACTGGCTCTCTGAAATGCCTGTATACCAATGCACGCAGCATGGGGAATAAACAGGAAGAGTTAGAGGTCTGTGTGCGGTTGCAGAGCCATGATCTCATTGCAGTGACAGAGACATGGTGGGATAGTTCACATGACTGGGATGCTGTCATGGATGGCTATGTGCTTTTTAGGAAAGACAGGCCAGGAAGGCGAGGTGGTGGAGTTGCTCTTTATGTGAGGGAGCAACTAGAATGTATGGAGCTCTGCCTCGGGGTGGATGAAGAGCAAGTTGAGAGCCTATGGGTAAGGATTAAAGGGCAGGGTAACATGGGTGACACTGTTGTGGGGGTTTACTACAGGCCACCTGACCAGGAGGAAGTCATCGATGGGGCCTTCTACTGACAGCTGGAAGTAGCCTCACAATCACAGGCCCTGGTTCTCATGGGAGACTTCAACCACCCTGACATCTGTTGGGAAGACAGCACAGCTAGGCACAAACAGTCAAGGAGGTTCCTGCAAAGCATTGATGATAATTTCTTGACTCAGGTGGTGGAGACGCCAACAAGGAGAGGTGCAATGCTAGACCTTGTACTAATGAACAGAGAGGGTCTAGTTGGAGGGGTGAAGGTTGGGGGCAGCCTTGGCTGCAGTGACCATGAGATGGTGGAGTTCAGGATCCTGCGAGGAGGGAGCAGGGCAATGAGTAGGATTGCAACGCTGGACTTCAGGAGAGCTGACTTTGGCCTCTTCAGGGACCTACTTAGGGGAATCTCATGGGGTAGGGCCCTGGAGGGAAGAGGGGTCCAAGAGAGCTGGTTAATATTCAAGCATCACTTCCTCCAGGCTCAAGAGCAGTGCATCCCTCTGAGGAAGAAGTCCAGCAAAGCGGGCAGGAGACCTGCATGGATGAGCAAGGAACTCCTGACAAAACTCCAGCAGAAGAAGGAAGTGTACAGAATGTGGAAAAGGGGACAGGCCACTTGGGAGGAATACAGGGACGTTGTCAGAGCGTGCAGGGATACAACAAGGAAGGCTAAGGCCCAGTTGGAATTAAATCTGGCAAGGGATGTCAAGGACAACAAGAAGGGCTTCTTCAAATACATCAATAGCAAAAGGAAGACTAGGGAAAACGTGGGCCCACTGCTGAATGGGGTGGGTGCCCTGGTGACAAAGGATACAGAGAAGGCAGAGTTATTGAATGCTGCCTTTGCTTCCGTCTTCACTGCTAAGGCCAGCCCTCAGGAATCCCAGACCTTGGAGACAAGAGAGGAAGGCTGGAGAAAGGAAGACTCTCCCTTGGTGGAGGAGGATCAGGTTAGAGATCTTTTGTCCAAACTTGACATCCATAAATCCATGGGCCCCGATGGGATGCACCCACAAGTGCTGAGGGAGCTGGCAGATGCCATTGCTAGGCCACTCTCCATCATCTTGGAAAGGTCTTGGAGATCAGGAGAGGTGCCTGAGGGCTGGAAGAAAGCCAATGTCACGCCAGTCTTCCAAAAGGGCAAGAAGGAGGAGCCAGGAAACTACAGGCCTGTCAGCCTCACCTCCATCCCTGGCAAGGTGATGGAACAGCTCCTCCTAGAGGTCCTCACTAAGCATCTGGAGGACAAGAAGGTGATCAGGAGTCAGCATGGATTCACCAAAGGGAAATCATGCTTGACCAACCTGATAGCCTTCTATGACGGAGTGACTGGCTGGGTAGATGAGGGGAGAGCAGTGGATGTTGTCTACCTGGACTTGAGCAAGGCTTTGGACACTGTCTCCCATCCCATCCTCCTAGGGAAGCTCAGGAAGTGTGGGCTAGATGAGTGGACAGTGAGGTGGCTTGAGAACTGGCTGGATGGCCGAGCTCCGAGGGTTGTGGGGAATGGCGCAGAGTCAGGTTGGAGGTGTGTAGCTAGTGGTGTCCCCCAGGGGTCAGTCCCGGGTCCAGTCTTGTTCAATATATTCATCAATGACCTGGAGGAAGGGGCAGAGTGCACCCTCAGCGAGTTTGCTGATGATACTAAACTGGGGGGAGAGGCTGACACACCAGAAGACTGTGCTGCCATTCCGAGGGACCTGGACAGGCTGGAGAGTTGGGCAGAGAGGAACCTCCTGAAGTTCAACAAAGGCAAGTGCAGGGTCCTGCACCTAGGCAGGAATAATCCCATGCACCAGTACAGGCTGGGGGTTGACCTGCTGGAAAGTAGCTCTGCTGAGAAGGACCTGGGAGTCCTGGAGGACAAGTTAAACATGAGGCAGCAATGTGCCCTTGTGGCCAATGGTCTCCTGGGGTGCATAAGCAAAGGTGTTGCCAGCAGGTGGAGGGAGGTGATCCTGCCCCTCTCCTCAGCCCTGGTGAGGCCTCCCCTGGAGTACTGTGTCCAGTTCTGGGCTCCCCAGTACAAGAGAGACATGGCACTCCTGGAGAGAGTCCAGCGGAGGGCTTCCAAGATGATGAGGGGACTGGAGCACCTCTCCTATGAAGAAAGACTGCAAGAGCTGGGCCTGTTCAGCCTGGAGAAGAGAAGATTGAGAGGCGATCTCATCAACGTGTACAAGTATCTGAAGCGGGGGATGTCAAGAGGATGAGGCTAGTCTCTTCTCCGTGGTGCCCAGCAACAGGACAAGAGGCAATGGGCAGAAACTGAACCAGAGAGGAAGTTCCATCTGAACCTGAGAAAACACTTCTTGACTGTGAGGGTGACAGAGCATTGGAAC
Source organism: Struthio camelus (assembly GCF_040807025.1). NCBI lineage: Eukaryota > Metazoa > Chordata > Aves > Struthioniformes > Struthionidae > Struthio > Struthio camelus. Next base: position 1,244,230 of record NC_090970.1, read on the forward strand.
AGGTTGCCCAGAGAGGTAGTGGAGTCTCCTTCGCTGGAGATATTCAAAAGCCGTCTGGATTTGATCCTGGGCAATATGCTCTAGGTGACCCTGCTTGAGCAGGGAGGTTGGACTAGATGATCTCCAGAGGTCCCTTCCAACATAAACGATTCTGTGATTCTGTGATTATGTGATTTGAAGGGTAGTGCTTTGGTGCAACAGGTCACCCAGAGGCCTCTGAGGTCACCCCATGCCTTTGTGTTTCAAAGAACACCAGCAAGGATAGAGAGACCTCAGTAAATATGGAGAGATCCTGGGGACAGAGCAAGGGGAGGAAGCATGCTGGGGGTCTACAGGGTGCAGGGAAAGAGGCACAGGCATGGGACAGTGTCAGACTGTGGTGAAGCTGGCTGAGGGCACTGCCATGGCTGAAAGCCTCCAACAGAACCGAGGTCTCTAGCCTCTTGGCTATGGTTGGTGTCTCTGCTCCTAAGGCCTCTGAGAAGAAGTTTCCTTAAACCACTGGGACCTTAAACCACTGGGACCTCCTTGTCCACGGGGAACCAAGAGATGCCATATTATTGTCCTGCAGTTGGAGCTGCACATGCCCACCTTCACACTGACCCCCAGAAAGAGCTCTGAGCAACGTGTGAGGGAAATCACCACCCTTCACAAGGGCTGGGTGTCAGGGCCTGGTTGCTGTGATTCATAACACACACCAAGGCTGACTTGGCATCACAGCCACCTGCACATTGCCTTGGCCTACCTGCAATCAGAGCCTCCAGCTTTCTGCTCTAATCAGCCCCCTGGGAAGGCTTTGTCAGTAATGGCCCTCAGTGGGACTCCTTAACACTCCAAGAAACTTTGAGATTTACTTCTCACTTCAACTTCTGGAGAGGTTTGCTCAACCTTCTCAGCATCTGAGGTTCATGGCCTCAGCACCAAATACACCTGAGGGGTCATTAAAATGCAAAAAGCCCTAACAACCCAGGTCTCTTTCCATCATTTTCTTCAGCTCTTCTGTGGCTAATTGGCAAGTTTTCAGGAGGGTATTGAAAAGAGAAGGATTTCAAGGAGCACCTGAGAGATGTCTGCTCTTCAACCTTTCTTTATTCTTCAGGTTACAGAAGAAGTGATACCCACCTTCTCCAATTCACACTGAACCGTGGTGTTTCCTAATGAAGCCTGGACATTTGGGAAAAGCAGTATTTCTGATAGGAGACATGTATGGACAACCTTCCTCCCCAACTCCCCAGCCCTCACATTTCTCTCCTCAGCCCCTGGGGACTTCCCTCACTCGGCTTAACATCTAGCCTTTTCCCACTCAAGCCTGTAGCTGAATGTTACAGCTCCTGGGCACCAATTCCCACCTGCTTTCCTTAGAAAATTAGCTGCAAACAGAAACAGAAGGATTTGTCTCAATTCTGATCAAACAGAAATAAACATGATGCAGTGTCCTAAGAAATACAATACAATCCTCAAGTGTATGTCAGGGGCAAGTTGCCTCCAGGCAGGTCCACAGTCTGCAAGGAATAGCCGTCCTTGACATATTCTTGACAAGTAGATGGGGGAGGCTAGATAGAAACAGAGTGAAGGAGTTGGTTGGAGAGACAATGAGATGGCTGAAAGACGAGACAAGCTTCCGACTCCCTGAAGCTCAGAGCAGCGACTAGGGAGTTGAGAGGTGCCTGAATGATACAGAGGAAGGGGAGGAGGAAAACTGGGAAACTATGGGAAGGGCATAAGCCCAGATCGTCTGATGCAAAGTTGACCTCAGAAGTGATCAATGTAGGCAGGACATGTGGAAACATGTGGGAGATGACTGAGATGACATCCACAGCCTAATACACCGAGCAGTGGAAACATAAGTTCGAGGGCAGATCAGTACTTCTTCTCCTGAGATTAATATCCTTCCTGAAGATTTCCACTATTTCATCATACAAAATCATTGACATTAAAATTATTCAATCATTTCAGCTGATGAAAGCGTGTTCATATTTTTGAAACGTCAAAACCAAGTCTTCCCCTTTCCAGGCAGAGCTCAGGTGTCGAACCACAAGCAGCCAGTGGTGCTTGGAGAGGCCCCGGTGACTCTGAGATACCTTCACGGACCTGGCAGCTCTCCCAGGGGACCTGTGGGAAACTGAAGCCCCTCGGAGCTGCAGAGGGAGGCTGGGCAGAGGGGACTAGGGCGCCTGCAATGGCACCAGGTGTCCATGACCCTGTGACAGCATCCTACCCCAGTTCTGAAAATCTTTCCTTAAATAATAATAATAATAAAAAATTATAAGACCACTAAATCATACTAACAGATCACTAAATTAAAAAGAAAAAGAAATTAAGAAAGACAATAAGAACACACACACAGACAAAATTTGAAGCTGGAAAGTATAACAAAACACTTCTTTGCTTTAAATCTTGTTCTTAATTTCTTTCTTGTTTCATTTTTCATGTAATTTTCCTAACAGTTCTCTTATAATCAGGCCCACACCATTAAAAAAGAACTTTTTGTGTCTCACACGGACCCCAGTCCTCAGAAAACCACGCCCTGACACCGGCTGTCTGTGCCACCCCTCACTCTTTGCACAGAGCGAGTCACCCTCTGACATGCCGAGCTCTCTCACCTGATAGAGGAAAGCAGGCTGACCAGCTTCAAGAAAACACTGTATTCTTGGAAGGCCACATCTGCACAAATCTCCACGTACCTGTGTCACAGTGACGTCCTACAGGTGTCCCAATGAGTCTAGCCACACTCCCTTCTCCTTCCCTGCACTGTCAGTGAAGTGCGACCCCATCTGAGGTGACAACAGGGCTGAGACTGATCTCACCCCATGCCTGACCCCTCCAGGGCAGATGTCTCTGCCTAACCCAGGTGTCTGCCCTTCCCTTTCTAGTCATGGGAACTCAGTGACCCCAGGGCATCTCAGGCAGCAACAGCCTCCATATGTGGGCAAAGGAGTAAAGGCCTGAATCAAAATGTTTAGCTGTAACTTGAAACCTATCCAAAAAATTACTCTGTGCCCAAACTGGCACACAGCCATTTCCAGAAGGTCAAGTATGTTTTACCAGTTCTAATGAATCTTGTCTTTCTCTCTTTCTTTTTAGCAGCACCAAGTGCGTGCAGTGCAGTATTTCCTCCTTCTAGTGGAGTATAGATATTTGTGACCAGTTATTCAGCCCAATACCTTTTCTACCAACCCTCTGAATGGAGAAGCTTTGTTCTGAGCAACTACTTTATTTAGAGGGACCTATTTCCTCTGCTGCCTTCTGCCTCCCTGTCCTTTCTGCTTCCTCTCACTGTTCTGTCTTGCCAGAGCTCTTCAGGGAATGAATCACAGCACTTAGGGTGGACAAGACCTCTGGACGTCATCTAATACCATCCCCCACTCACTCCGAGAGAACTAGAGCAGGTTGCTCAGAGGCTTGCCCCAGTTGCACCTAGTCCACAAACACACGGAGAGTGCGCTCCATCCTAATGTCCAGGATGTTAACGAAGACATTAAACAGTGCTGCCTAAAATGTAGATCCCTGAGGGATGCTGCATGTAACCAGCCACCAGTTGGACCTTGTGCCACTGATCACAGCATTTTGGCCCAGTGGTCCAGCCCATTTTCCACCTGCCTTAGGGTCCATTTGTGCCGTGCTTTGGACTGGCTCGTCACCATCTCTAGGGCAAAGCTCTGTGCACTCTGGCCACCCTTTTGCACATAGCACATCTCCACCTCCTCACTGTCCCAGCCTGCCTTCCCCAGGAGCCCATTTTCATCTTGCCATGTGAGCTGCCCACCACATGTGTGAAATCCCATGGGGACAGGGGAGAGGGAGGTGCCAGTAAAGGGGCGATGGCTGGGAGAGAGGAGGAGAAGTGGAAGGGGGAAGGCAGAGGTCAGAAGAAGGGAGTGGAACAGGAAGGCAGAGGTGATACAGCTGTGGTGTTGATGGTGAGGTCGCTTCCTTTACAGGATGGGGAGAGGCAGGCAAAGGGGACATGGCTGCAGCGTTGACTGTGAGGTCCCACCCATGTGCCTTCTCCTTGCCCATCACTGGCAGAGACAGGAGTGACCTGACTTTCAACTTTACAGCCATGTGCCTCCTACCATCCAAGGAGCTTCTGAGAAACAATGGCTCTCACTACAATGTCTCCACCTCCTAAGACAATGGCTCTCATCACAATGTCCCCACCTGTTAAGACTTTTGGCCTACCAGCTGATCCTTTACCAGTAACCTCACAGTCCTCTTCCAAGCCCACCTGCCTGCAGTGAGCCTTTCAGCCATGTGCCTGCTGCTATCCCAAGAGGTACTCAGGCAGGAACGTCATCACAATCAGCATCCAAGCCATCGGCCTGCAAGTGGCCTATCAGGTACTAAGGCAGAAGGAATCGCCAAGCACCTCCTCTGCTCGGGAGCCAGTGGCTGCCCTATCACGTGACGAGACAAAAATGACCTCACAACCAAAATCCAAGCCATGTGCCTGCTGCTGGCCTATCAGGTAGTGAGACACAAGTCACCTCACAAACAGTTTCCCACCCAGGAGCTTGTTCCTGGCCCATCACCTACAGACACAGAAGGAACCACACAGTCACCTGCATAGGCCTGTGCCTCCTAAGGGCCTGCAAGTTTCTGATTGCACTGCCATTCAGAGGGATTGTGACAGGCTGCAGACATGGGCAGATAGGAACGGTCAGGAAGCTTCACAAAAGGAAATGCAGTGTCTTGCACCAGGACACGCTGACTGCCGACCAGCTGGAAAGCAGCTTGGCCTAGAAGGGCCTTGGGGAGGGGGTCCAGGGAGGCAGCATGTAGCAGCATAAGCCAGCAACACGTCCTCAGAACGAAGGCAGTCCATGGCTTCCTGGGCTGCCTTGGGGAGAGAGCGCTGGCAGCAGGGCGAGGGCTCTGGGCCTGCAGGCTCTGTGTCAGCAGGAGGTGGGCCTGCTAGCTGGTCTGCTACTCATCAGATACTGGCCCATCAGATGGGGAGGCAGAAAGAATCTCACAATCACCTTCCAAGCTCTGTGCCACCTGCTGGCCTTTCCCCTTCCTCAGGGACATGATGATTCACCTGTCTGGGGCTCTTCTCTCTCTCTAGCAGAAAGGAGACACACTGGGATTGAGTCAGCTTTCCAGCTGGAGATCCTGGCAAGAGCTCCCGAAACTGCAGGCCTCAGTGACCAGCTCAGTGACACTCTGCCAAATGTGCTCACTTGGACACCTGAAGGGTCAGCTCCCAAACGACCCCCTTAGGGAAGAGAGGAGCATGTGGAAAGGGGAGGAACCTAATTCTGAGGCGGTTATTTGCATCAAACAACTCCAGCTTGGCACGCTGATTCTCAGCTCGGACCCAGGAAGTGTTTCCTGCTGACTTGCAGGAAAGTGCCTGAGCATCAGCTGATGTTTCTCCCAGTCCAAAAACAGTGGGCTCATTTCCTTAGTCTTCAGCACAGAAAGTAAGCTCTGGGCAGCTGAGATTACTACTCCCCGCAGCAGGCACCTCTGGGAGAAGTGGTTTTAAAGGCCAATGACTTTCTGAAGAAATACTTGGTCTCTGGAAGTTTCCCTTATTTGGCCCATTTCAAAAGCTAAGGACTGTGGCACTGCCACTGGAAAGAGCACCTCTGAGTGCTGCACTGTGGAGAGACCATTTCCTTGTGAACTGTGTGGGTGAAGAAAGTCCCACATGATCTGAACTGCTCTCTGTGGCCTCCTGCTGGATGTCCGCCCCTGGATGTCTGGTTTCAGAGCCCAGGGCAGGGTGCAGGGTGCAAGGTGCAGCAGAGAGCCCCGAAGCAGTGAGGCCTTTGGCAGGAAGAGCTCAAGACCCTCTCCCCTCACCTGCCATATTTCACTGGGTTGGAGGGAGGTTAAATGGATGGTTAATTAAGGGCTAATTGTTGAATACCACTGCACTATAAGCAAAGAGTTCCTAGGGTCCTGCCACACCAGAAGAAAGCAGTGTCTGCCCCAGTTATGTATAGGAGTAGTACCCCAATTAACCCTTGCTAATAGGGGAGAGAGGCAACTGCTTACGCCTCTATCCTAATAACACTTGTGGTTGGACAGATCCCAGAAATGTTAATTAGGGATCTCCAGCAAGGAACCCGTTCTGAAGCATGACCTCTTCCACTCCAAATACTCCCAGCTGTATATTGAGATGTATCTCACAGTCTGTGTGGGATATCTGGCTGCAGAGCCTGGCAAGAGCGGAGGAAACTCCAGGCGTGAAGCTGAGCGGGCAGAAGGCAGCCGGCTGCCAGCGTGCCTGGCTCATGGGGCCACCAGGGCAGCCGGGGCCCCAGGAGCCAAGGCACCTGCTCACCTCACAGCGCTCCCCACCTCCACAGCCTCATGGCACTGCCCACGCACACCACTGCTCTCTCCACACGTCTCCTCCCGCACCCAGAACCAACACCCTGGGGCCACCGCCTCTCCTCATCACATGCCACCCCCCACTGGCACACACCTCACCCCCACCCCTCGCCTCACACACGGTGGACAGCCAGCATGCCCCTCTGCAGCAGGCACACACAGGCCACACCACCACACAGGCCAGCAGCCAGGACACCCTCCACCATGGACCCAAATCACACCCAGGCCCACTCTCCAGCCCTTCTGTTTCCTTCTAGTCCTCCAAGAGGCAGCAACAAGCACTTCCTCTGAACATCCACTCCCACCTCTGCTCCTGCTCCCTTCCCACCTCCACCAATCCAAGGGCAGAAAGAGCATTCCCATCTTGCAGACAAAGTTCACCAGGCCCCTCTCTTTTCATGGGGCACAATTTCAACACCACGCACACACTGCCAATCCTAGAGTTCGCTGCCAATGTCTAAGCCACGCTGCAGGCCAGGCAGCCTGCGGGGACAGGCGGGACCTCCGAGTCACTTCCCAGCCATGGGCAACCTGGGCTGCTCTCCCTGCACTCACCTCACAAGCACCTTCCCAGCCACCTGCCTCCTGCTGCCCTATCAGCCACTCCAAAAGACAGGACCTCACGGCCACCTTCCCAGCCGCCTGACTCTCACTGCCCTGACACAAGCCCCTGACACACAAGTGACCTCACAATGACTTCCTCAGCCATCAGCCAAATGCTCACCTCCCAGATGCTCCGGCCAACGTCACCTCCAAAGCACGCGTCCCAGCCGTGCACCTGCTGCTGCCCCAGCAACTGCTCACCTAGAAGCCACCTCACAAGCACCTTCCCAGCCACACGCCTCCTGCTAGCCAATCACGTAACCCTTGCAGAAGGGACCTTACAGACAAGACGCCAGCCTTGTTCCTGCAGCTGGCCTCTCAGCTCCTCAGCCCCAAGGGACCTCAGAATCAGCAGCCGAGCCACACGGCCCCTGCTGGCCTCTCAGCTACCGACAAAGAACTGATTGGGCAGTGGTGATTTTCTGGCCCAGCTCTCGCAGACACTAGGGACCTCGTGGCTGTTGCCCCCTGCAGCTCCCCCTGCCCTCCCCAAGGCTGAGACACCTCCTGAACGGCCCCCCTCATTCACCCTGGTGCCTCACACTGCTCCTAGTGCAGCAAAACACCCAGGACGGACCGGTTCCTGCCCCAAGAGAAGATCAAATTCTGCCCAGCCAGTACCTACACCGAGCCCGTGAAGCTTAGGAATTGGAGAAAGGCCTGCAAGGGATTCCTGGCAACATTTCTTGGTGGGCCAATTGTGTGGGAGCAGCGACCATGAAGCGGAAGACAGCAGGGCCCCATGGCCCAGTCAGAGCAAGAAGCCTTCCCGCAACTCCAAAGGCCACTTCCTGCCCCAAGGAGGGACTGAACCAAGCCAGCACATTCCCTACACATCAAGGACCACAAGCACTCTCTGATTTGGGGCCCTGACAGTTTGGGACGTGGGGAAGGACTCAGACGAGGGCATCTCAGCTGGGGACACCAGCAGAGGCAGCACTCAGCAGCTCTTCCCCCTGGCCCGCCAGCAGGGCTAATGACAACGGCAAGGGGAGGACGGGCCCTTCCCCAGCCTCCAAGGCCCTGCGAAAGCACAACAGCTGCCACGCTCAGAGCTGCTCTGCCAACACCCTTCAGGCTGCTTCCAGGGCCACAGGTCTCAGGGCCCAGCAAGAGCCACGGAGCACCACCAACGGCCAGGCCACGGCGTGCCGCGTGGGCACAGCCTCTCTCGGAGCCCTCCGAAAGGCAGTTTTTCCGAGCAGAAGCGACCATGGGCAAGGGCCCCAAAACACACCAAGACCCACTCTCCAACCCTTCCACTTGCTTCTAGTCCTCCAGAGCCTTTCCCCAGGCACTTCCTCTGGACATCCAGTCAAAGCCCAGAGCCTGCTCCCTTCCCACCTCCACAAAGCAGAGGGCAAGTGCTCTCCCAGGAGGCGCATCACGCCAGCTCTTGCCTATCTATTTGCTTTGCTTCATGTGCCCTCAAGGCCCTCACCCCACAGGCCTCCCTACTGAGGGGCCCTTTGGGGCTTCAAGGAAGAAGGACAAAACTCTTTGGCAACACTCCCCCTCTCTCGGGCCGTGCTCAGGGAGCTCACCAATGACCACACGGCTGCACACAGACACACTCAGCAGCACGGACAGGGCCAGTGCACCAGCCTTAGACAAGCACACTTGCAACCAGGGAAACGGCACAAGGCTTCCGCTGCTCTCAAGCCTTTGCCTTGCCCTGCCTCAGCAAGGCCGGGGATTTCTCTGCCAAGCAAAGCCTCGAGCCAAGCCAGCAGCTTTCAGCAGAGTGCGTGCCACATGGAAAAGCCAGTACAGGCTCTGCCTCCACGGTCCCCTCGGGCATGGCCCAGGCAGAGCCCGAGAGCACCAGCTAAGCCACCCACTGAAGGAGCTGGGCGTGTGGCAGAGCCAAGCTGGTTTGTCCTCACGTCTGGTGCCAGGAGCTCTCCTCCAAAGCAGCACCAGGCAGCAGCCTGCAGCAAGGACCACTTCCCTCTCTTCTCTTAGCAAGCACTTGACCCCCTAGTGCTCCACTCTTTGGCCCCTGCATTGCTCAGGCCTGCAAGGACACGACCCCATCACGGCGTCAGCAGGGAGCAGTCCGAAAAACAAGAGTGGTCACAATGCAAAGGCTCCAGGACTCTCCCTTCTAAAAAAGGAGTGGCAACTCTAAAAGCCCCAAGGGGAAAGAGCTTCCAGCGCTCAGCGTCCACAATGCCTGCCCACAAGCCGGCAGGCTACTGGGAGGACGGCTGTGCTCACCACCACTCCCTTGGCTCCACACACTCGCAGCAATGCCCCTAGAGCTCCGTGGGGCTCCTCACTCCCACCCAAACCTCAAGCCAACACCACCACCTTCCCCACATCAGCACCTCGCACGCTCCTGCCTGCCCAAGGGGGCTCTCTCGCTGCCCTGCTGCAGCACACAAAGCTCACCCTGCAGCAGGACAGTGCAGGAACTTGCCGAGACGGCAGCTGGAAGGAAGAGAGACCTGGGCTGCGCATCCCTTGCAGGCCACCCTTGCCTTGCCTTCCCTCCTCCAAGGCACTCCTTGTCCAGGGAGATTTGGCACAGGGAGCCATCAGCCCCCCTCGAGAGTCCTCTCCCAAGAACACACCTGCCCCTCTCCCAAGAACACCTCTCCACAAGGCCTTCACTCCTCCAAACACCTTCCAGCATGCTAACGCCCAGCCATGAATGAGCAACTCCCACGACCTCCTGCTCCTTCAGCCAACACTGCTGCAAGACCAAAGCTCTCCCCATGAAAAGCAGCCAAGAGGAAAGGAGGGAAAAGCATGCCTTGTACAGCTCTCAGAGCAAGGAGAAGTGCTCCCTGGGTGTGCTTTCGGGTGGGTCCTGGCTGCAGAGCCTGGCAAGAGCGGAGGAAACTCCAGGCGTGAAGCTGAGCGGGCAGAAGGCAGCCGGCTGCCAGTGTGCCTGGCTCATGGGGACACCAGGGCAGCCGGGGCCCCAGCAGCCAAGGCACCTGCTCACCTCGCAGCGCTCCCCACCTCCCCAGCCTCATGGCACTCCCCACGCACACCACTGCTCTCTCCACACGCCTCCTCCTGCACACTGAGCACCAACACCCTGGGGCCACCGCCTCTCCCCACCACACGCCACCCAACTTCTGGCACACACCTCACCCCCACCCCTCCCCTCACACAGCGTGGACAGCCAGCACACCCCTCTGCAGCAGGCACACACAGGCCACACCACCACACAGGCCAGCAGCCAGGACACCACCCCCCAAATGCCCCCAAAACACACCCAGGCCCACTCTCCAGCCCTTCTGTTTCCTTCTAGTCCTCCAAGAGGCAGCAACAAGCACTTCCTCTGAACATCCACTCCCACCTCTGCTCCTGCTCCCTTCCCACCTCCACCAATCCAAGGGCAGAAAGAGCATTCCCATCTTGCAGACAAAGCTCACCCAGCCCTACTGCGCTGCCCCGGTGCAGCTTCTCATGGCCAGCCAGCATGTCTGGCTTGCAGAGCAGTTCGCCTGGGGCCCAGTCCACTCTGTCCCATGGTCCTAACTCCGCTGGTAGCTCCTGGAGGAAAGGAACCTTGCTGCCAGCACCACTGCCCCTGTCCCAGGGTCAAGGCCAGGGCCAGGGCTAGTGTGGGAACAGACCTACAGACCCATTCACTCCCACTCCTGCTCTCCTGCTTTGCTCCCGCCCCACTTATAAGTGTCTTTAACCCACATGCTGGACTGTGATTGGCTGATAGAGACATCAGTCAGCCCAACCCAAACCTCCTCCTCTTGTCAGCCAGTAGCAGGGCAGCACTGGGGGCGATGCCATGGCAACATTGCAGACACATGACCCAGCAGGCAGCTCCTTCCTCCCACCATCGTTGGTGGTGGGTCAGGTGCCATGCTGAGGGTTATTACAAGGGGAAGGTTTCATGTCCTCTGTGGGCATTTCCAGCAGGCTCTTGAGATCCCCCTGGGATCTGCTGGACATTGCAGCCTCTGGGAGCCAGGACCCCTTTCCTGCCAGAGCCAGACCCCAAGGGGGATCTCCCTCTCCCAGAGACACCTGCACCTGGATTGACCCCCCCACCCTACCAGGAGGGGATGGAGCCAGCCCCACAGGAGCCTCGGGGCTCAGGACAGCCCCAGCCCCAGGACCCAGCACTCCTGCCTGCCCCATTGTGCCCTGAGCCAGATGGGACCCTCCAGCAGGGCTCTTGTGGCCGCCCCCAGCCCTGTCCAGACACCCCCACAGCCCAGGACCCACAACTGTTTTTGCATTTCACAGTCTCTGTGTGACACCTCAGGAAGGAGTTCCTCAATCCCTTACCCTTGGCGGAGAGCTGCCAGAGTGCTGGAAAACAAGTATCCGTGGTCTGGGCTAATGTTCTTGGTCCAGCAGTCTCCATCTCGTTTGGCCCCTTTCCTTCGGCTCGCCTCTCCCTCCAGGGAAAAAGGACTTGCTTCCTGTCTCGTCCCCCACAATTCCTCTCCAATGTGTCCCTGCTCTTGTGCCTGTTGGTGAGGAGCCCCAGTGCAGCCCCACTGCCTCCTGGCCTCCCTCCTTGCTGGGGAGTAGCTCTGAAGGGCAGCAGTGGGGAGTGTGTGAGCCGTGCCCTGGCCTTGCAGGGAAGTGAGGGCTCTCCCATGGCACTGAGGAGAGACCTCTCTGTGATGCGGCACGTCCCCCTGTGACCTCAGCCCGTGTCATCTCTGGGCTCAGTAGGTCACTGCCATGGAGATGGCACAGCCAGGGAGAGAGCAGAGAGATTTCCCTCCATGTTCTGCAAAGCAATCAATCACCTTCCCTCCCCACAGTTAGTTTCCAAAACTGGCTGATAACTCCTTCAGGAACGTGACCAGATGGTGACAAAGGCTGTGAAAAATCTAAGATGGGTCACGGCAGAGGTCACTTCTGTGCCCCTGCACCAACAGGTCTCTGCACAGGGCAGACCTGTGTGGGAAGCTGGGGTTTGGGGCTATGTTGGGGGTTTGGCACTTGTTAAAGATGGGATCAAAATCATGTGAGGTCAAACAGCACAAAAGGGTGGCCATGGGCTGCGATGCTTTGGCGAGCCTGGTGAGACAGGTTTCTCCCGTGGGTCACTCTTCTTGTCAAAGGAGGATGTAGGACAGGATGGGACAGGGCGCAGCCTTCCTCCTTCAGGCACCAAAGCAGGCTCTTTGTTTTGAAAAGGCCTCAGCAAGGTTTCTCAGTCTGCGGTGCTTAGGAGAGAGATGAGATGCCAGAAAAGAGCAAATAGGCCCCTAACACGCATCATCCAGAGGGCTTTACGTGGGACCCTGGTGCTTCCCATGTTCCATAACCATGGGCAAGGCTGGGGAGCAAATTTGGGGCAGTGTTCTCATTTCCCATGAATGTTGCCCAGGCTGAGACAAATCTCACCAGGCCCCTCTCTTTTCATGGGGCACAATTTCCACAGCACGCACACACTGTCAAGCCTAGATTTCACCACCAATGTCTAAGCCACGCTGCAGGCCAGGCAACCTGCGGGGACAGGCGGGACCTCCGAGTCACTTCCCAGCCATGGGCAACCTGGGCTGCTCTGTCTGCACTCACCTCACAAGCACCTTCCCAGCCACCTGCCTCCTGCTGCCCTATCAGCCACTCCAAAAGACAGGACCTCACGGCCACCTTCCCAGCCGTCTGCCTGCCACTGCCCTACAAGCCCCTCACACACAAGTGACCTCACAATAACTTCCTCAGCCATCAGCCAAATGCTCACCTCCCAGCTGCTCCGGCCAACGTCACCTCCAAAGCACGCGTCCCAGCCGTGCACCTGCTGCTGCCCCAGCAACTGCTCACCTAGAAGACACCTCACCAGCACCTCCCCAGCCACACGCCTCCTGCTAGCCAATCACGAACCGTTGCAGAAGGGACCTTACAGACAACACGCCAGCCTTGTTCCTGCAGCTGGCCTCTCAGCTCCTCAGCCCCAAGGGACCTCAGAATCAGCAGCCGAGCCACGGGGCCCCTGCTGGCCTCTCAGCTACCGACAAAGAACTGATTGGGCAGTGGGGATTTTCTGGCACAGCTCTCGCACACACTAGGGACCTCGTGGCTGTTGCCCCCTGCAGCTGCCCCTGCTCTCCCCAAGGCTGAGACATCTCCTGAACGGTCTCCCTCACTCACCCTGGCGCCTCACACTGCTCCTAGTGCAGCAAAACACCCAGGACGGACCGGTTCCTGCCCCAAGAGAAGATCACCTTCTGCCCAGCCAGTGCCCGCACCGAGCCTGTGAAGCTCAGGAATTGGAGAAAGGCCTGCAAGGGATTCCTGGCAACATTTCCTAAGGGGCCGATTGTGTGGGAGCAGCGACCATGAAGCGGAAGACAGCGGTGTCTTGTTTCCCAGGCAGAGCAAGAAGCCTTCCCGCAACTCCAAAGGCCACTTCCTGCCCCAAGGAGGGACTGAACCAAGCCAGCACATCCCCTACACATCAAGGACAACAAGCACTCTCTGGTTTGGGGCCCTGACAGTTTGGGACACGGGGAAGGACTCAGACGAGGGCATCTCAGCTGGGGACACCAGCAGAGGCAGCACTCAGCAGCTCTTCCCCCTGGCCCGCCAGCAGGGCTAATGACAATGGCAAGGGGAGGACGGGCCCTTCCCCAGCCTCCAAGGCCCTGCGAAAGCCAAACAGCTGCCACGCTCAGAGCTGCTCTGCCAACACCCTTCAGGCTGCTTCCAGGGCCACAGGTCTCAGGGCCCAGCAAGAGGCACGCAGCACCACCAACGGCCAGGCCATGGCGTGCCGCGTGGGCACAGCCTCTCTCGGAGCCCTCCGACAGGCAGTTTTTCCGAGCAGAAGCGACCATGGGCAAGGGCCCCAAAACACACCAAGACCCACTCTCCAACCCTTCCGCTTGCTTCTAGTCCTCCACAGCCTTTCCACAGGCACTTCCTCTGAACATCCCCGCTCACCCCGGAGCCTGCTCCCTTCCCACCTCCACAAAGCAGAGGGCAAGTGCTCTCCCAGGAGGCGCATCACGCCAGCTCTTGCCTATCTATCTGCTTTGCTTCATGTGCCCTCAAGGCCCTCACCCCACAGGCCTCCCTACTGAGGGGCCCTTTGGGGCTTCAAGGAAGGAGGACAAAACTCTTTGGCAACACTCCCCCTCTCTCGGGCCGTGCTCAGGGAGCTCACCAATGACCACACGGCTGCACACAGACACACTCAGCAGCACGGACAGGGCCAGTGCACCAGCCTTAGACAAGCACACTTCCAACCAGGGAAACGGCACAAGGCTTCCGCTGCTCTTCAGCATTTGCCTTGCCCCGGCTCAGCAAGGCCGGGGATTTCTCTGCCAAGCAAAGCCTTGAGCCAAGGCAGCAGCTTTCAGCAGGGCGAATGCCACATGGAAAAGCCAGCGCAGGCTCTGCCTCCAGGGTCCCCCCCAGGCATGGCCCAGGCAGAGCCCGAGAGCACCAGCTAAGCCACCCACTGAAGGAGCTGGGCGTGTGGCAGAGCCAAGCTGGTTTGTCCTCACGTCTGGTGCCAGGAGCTCTCCTCCAAAGCAGCACCAGGCAGCAGCCTGCAGCAAGGACCACTTCCCTCTCTGCTCTTAGCAAGCACTTGAGCCCCTAGTGCTCCACTCTTTGGCCCCTGCATTTCTCAGGCCTGCAAGGACACGACCCCATCACGGCGTCAGCAGGGAGCAGTCCGAAAAACAAGAGCATTGGTCACAATGCAAAGGCTCTAGGACGCTCCTCACCTCCCAAAAAAGGAGTGGCAACTCTCAAAGCGCTCAGGGAGAAAACCCCAAGGGGAAAGGGCTTCCAGCGCTCAGCGTCCACAATGCCTGCCCACAAGCCGCCAGGCTGCTTGGAGGACGGCTGTGCTCACCACCACTCCCTTGGCTCCACACACTCGCAGCAATGCCCCTAGAGCTCCGTGGGGCTCCTCACACCCACCCAAACCTCAAGCCAACACCACCACCTTCCCCGCGTCAGCACCTCACCACACCACACCTCGCACACTCATGCCTGCCCAAGGGGGCTCTCTCGCTGCCCTGCTGCAGCACCCAGAGCTCACCCTGCAGCGGGACGGTGCAGGAACTTGCCGAGACGGCAGCTGGAAGGAAGAGAGGCCGGGGCTGCGCATCCCTTGCAGGCCACCCTTGCCTTGCCTTCCCTCCTCCAAGGCACTCCTTGTCCAGGGAGATTGGGCACAGGGAGCCATCAGCCACCCTTCAGAGTCCTCTCCCAAGAACACACCTGCCCCTCTCCCAAGAACACCTCTCCACAAGGCCTTCACTCCTCCAAACACCTTCCAGCACGCTAACGCCCAGCCGGGAACGAGCACCTCCCACGACCTCCTGCTCCTTCAGCCAACACTGCTGCAAGACCAAAGCTCTCCCCACAAAAAGCAACCGAGAGGAAAGGAGGACAAAGCATGCCTCGTACAGCTCTCAGAGCAAGCAGAAGCGCTCCCTGCACTTTCGGGTGGGTCGTGGCTGCAGAGCCTGGCAAGAGCGGAGGAAACTCCAGGCGTGAAGCTGAGCGGGCAGAAGGCAGCCGGCTGCCAGCGTGCCTGGCTCATGGGGCCACCAGGGCAGCCGGGGCCCCAGGAGCCAAGGCACCTGCTCACCTCGCAGCGCTCCCCACCTCCCCAGCCTCATGGCACTCCCCACGCACACCACTGCTCTCTCCACACGCCTCCTCCCGCACCCAGAACCAACACCCTGGGGCCACCGCCTCTCCCCACCACACGCCACCCAACTTCTGGCACACACCTCACCCCCACCCCTCCCCTCACACAGCGTGGACAGTCAGCACACCCCTCTGCAGCAGGCACACACAGGCCACACCACCACACAGGCCAGCAGCCAGGACACCACCCCCCAAATGCCCCCAAAACACACCCAGGACAACTCTCCAGCCCTTCTGTTTCCTTCTAGTCCTCCAAGAGGCAGCAACAAGCACTTCCTCTGAACATCCACTCCCACCTCTGCTCCTGCTCCCTTCCCACCTCCACCAATCCAAGGGCAGAAAGAGCATTCCCATCTTGCAGACAAAGCTCACCCAGCCCTACTGCGCTGCCCCGGTGCAGCTTCTCATGGCCAGCCAGCATGTCTGGCTTGCAGGGCAGTTCGCCTGGGGCCCAGTCCACTCTGTCCCATGGTCCTAACTCCGCTGGTAGCTCCTGGAGGAAAGGAACCTTGCTGCCAGCACCACTGCCCCTGTCCCAGGGTCAAGGCCAGGGCCAGGGCTAGTGTGGGAACAGACCTACAGACCCATTCACTCCCACTCCTGCTCTCCTGCTTTGCTCCCGCCCCACTTATAAGTGTCTTTAACCCACGTGCTGGACTGTGATGGGCTGACAGAGACATCCGGCAACCCAACACAACCCTCCTCCTCTTGTCAGCCAGTAGCAGGGCAGCACTGGGGGCGATGCCATGGCAACATTGCAGACACATGACCCAGCAGGCAGCTCCTACCTCCCACCATCGTTGGTGGTGGGTCAGGTGCCATGCTGAGGGTTATTACAAGGTGAAGGTTTCATGTCCTCTGTGGGCATTTCCAGCAGGCTCTTGAGATCCCCCTGGGATCTGCTGGACATTGCAGCCTCGGGAGCCAGGACCCCTTTCCTGCCAGAGCCAGACCCCAAGGGGGATCTCCCTCTCCCAGAGACACCTGCACCTGGATTGACCCCCCCACCCTACCAGGAGGGGATGGAGCCAGCCCCACAGGAGCCTCGGGGCTCAGGACAGCCCCAGCCCCAGGACCCAGCACTCCTGCCTGCCCCATTGTGCCCTGAGCCACACGGGACCCTCCAGCAGGGCTCTTGTGGCCGCCCCCAGCCCTGTCCAGACACCCCCACAGCCCAGGTCCCACAACTGTTTTTCCATTTCACAGTCTCTGTGCGACACCTCAGGAAGGAGTTCCTCAATCCCTTACCCTTGGTGGAGAGCTGCAGGAGCACTGGAAAGCTAGTATCCGTGGTCTGGGCTAATGTTCTTGGTCCAGCAGTCTCCATCTCGTTTGGCCCCTTTCCTTCGGCTCGCCTCTCCCTCCAGGGAAAAAGGACTCTCTTGTCTCCTGTCTTGTCCCCCACAATTCCTCTCCAATGTGTCCCTGCTCTTGTGCCTGTTGGTGAGGAGCCCCAGTGCAGCCCCACTGCCTCCTGTCCTCCCTCCTTGCTGGGGAGTAGCTCTGAAGGGCAGCAGTGGGGAGTGTGTGAGCCGTGCCCTGGCGTCGCAGGGAAGTGAGGGCTCTCCCATGGCACCGGGGAGAGACCTCTCTGTGATGCGGCACATCCCCCTGTGACCTCAGCCCGTGTCATCTCTGGGCTCAGTAGGTCACCGCCATGGAGATGGCACAGCCAGGGAGAGAGCAGAGAGATTTCCCTCCATGTTCTGCAAAGCAATCACCTCCCCTCCCCACAGTTAGTTTCCAAAACTGGCTGATAACTCCTTCAGGAATGTGACCAGATGGTGACAAAGGCTGTGAAAAATCTAAGATGGGGCACGGCAGAGGTCACTTCTGTGCCCCTGCACCAACAGGTCTCTGCACAGGGCAGACCTGTGTGGGAAGCTGGGGTTTGGGGCTATGTTAGGGGTTTGGCACTTGTTAAAGACGGGATCAAAATCATGTGAGGTCAAACAGCACAAAAGGGTGGCCATGGGCTGCGATGCTTTGGCGAGCCTGGTGAGACAGGTTTCTCCCGTGGGTCACTCTTCTTGTCAAAGGAGGATGTAGGACAGGATGGGACAGGACGCAGCCTTCCTCCTTCAGGCACCAAAGCAGGCGCTTTGTTTTGAGAAGTCCTCAGCAAGGTTTCTCAGTCTGCGGTGCTTAGGAGAGAGATGAGATGCCAGAAAAGAGCAACTAGGCCCTTAACACGCATCATCCAGAGGGCTTTACGTGGGACCCTGGTGCTTCCCATGTTCCATAACCATGGGCAAGGCTGGGGAGCAAATTTGGGGCAGTGTTCTCATTTCCCATGAATGTTGCCCAGGCTGAGACAAATCTCACCAGGCCCCTCTCTTTGCATGGGGCACAATTTCCACACCACGCACACACTGTCAAGCCTAGATTTCACCACCAATGTCTAAGCCACGCTGCAGGCCTACATACTGCAGGGACAGGCGGGACCTCCGAGTCACTTCCCAGCCATGGGCAACCGGGGCTGCTCTCTCTGCACTCACCTCACAAGCACCTTCCCAGCCACCTGCCTCCTGCTGCCCTATCAGCCACTCCAAAAGACAGGACCTCACGGCCACCTTCCCAGCCGTCTGCCCGCCACTGCCCTACAAGCCCCTGACACACCAGTGACCTCACAATAACTTCCTCAGCCATCAGCCAAATGCTCACCTCCCAGCTGCTCCGGCCAACGTCACCTCCAAAGCACGCGTCCCAGCCGTGCACCTGCTGCTGCCCCAGCAACTGCTCAGCCAGAAGACACCTCACCAGCACCTCCCCAGCCACACGCCTCCTGCTAGCCAATCACGTAACCCTTGCAGAAGGGACCTTACAGACAACACGCCAGCCTTGTTCCTGCAGCTGGCCTCTCAGCTCCTCAGCCCCAAGGGACCTCAGAATTAGCAGCCGAGCCACGGGGCCCCTGCTGGCCTCTCAGCTACCGACAAAGAACTGATTGGGCAGTGGTGATTTTCTGGCACAGCTCTCACAGACACTAGGGACCTCGTGGCTGTTGCCCCCTGCAGCTGCCCCTGCCCTCCCCAAGGCTGAGACACCTCCTGAACGGTCTCCCTCACTCACCCTGGCACCTCACACTGCTCCTAGTGCAGCAAAACACCCAGGACGGATCGGTTCCTGCCCCAAGAGAAGATCACCTTCTGCCCAGCCAGTGCCCGCACCGAGCCCGTGAAGCTCAGGAATTGGAGAAAGGCCTGCAAGGGATTCGTGGCAACATTTCCTAAGGGGCCGATTGTGTGGGAGCAGCGACCATGAAGCGGAAGACAGCAGGGCCCCATGGCCCAGGCAGAGCAAGAAGCCTTCCCGCAACTCCAAAGGCCACTTCCTGCCCCAAGGAAGGACTGAACCAAGCCAGCACATTCCCTACACATCAAGGACCACAAGCACTCTCTGGTTTGGGGCCCTGACAGTTTGGGACGTGGGGAAGGACTGAGGCGAGGGCATCTCAGCTGGGGACACCAGCAGAGGCAGCACTCAGCAGCTCTTCCCCCATTAGATCCCGCCAGCAGGGCTAATGACAACGGCAAGGGGAGGACGGGCCCTTCCCCAGCCTCCAAGGCCCTGCGAAAGCCAAACAGCTGCCACGCTCAGAGCTGCTCTGCCAACACCCTTCAGGCTGCTTCCAGGGCCACAGGTCTCAGGGCCCAGCAAGAGGCACGCAGCACCACCAACGGCCAGGCCACGGCGTGCCGCGTGGGCACAGCCTCTCTCGGAGCCCTCCGACAGGCAGTTTTTCCGAGCAGAAGCGACCATGGGCAAGGGCCCCAAAACACACCAAGACCCACTCTCCAACCCTTCCGCTTGCTTCTAGTCCTCCAGAGCCTTTCCCCAGGCACTTCCTCTGAACATCCAGTCAAAGCCCAGAGCCTGCTCCCTTCCCACCTCCACGAAGCAGAGGGCAAGTGCTCTCCCAGGAGGCGCATCACGCCAGCTCTTGCCTATCTATCTGCTTTGCTTCACATGCCCTCAAGGCCCTCACCCCACAGGCCTCCCTACTGAGGGGCCCTTTGGGGCTTCAAGGAAGGAGGACAAAACTCTTTGGCACCACTCCCCCTCTCTCGGGCCGTGCTCCGACAGCTCACCAATGACCACACGGCTGCACACAGACACACTCAGCAGCACGGACAGGGCCAGTGCACCAGCCTTAGACAAGCACACTTCCAACCAGGGAAACGGCACAAGGCTTCCGCTGCTCTCAAGCCTTTGCCTTGCCCTGCCTCAGCAAGGCCGGGGATTTCTCTGCCAAGCAAAGCCTCGAGCCAAGCCAGCAGCTTTCAGCAGTGCGAGTGCCACATGGAAAAGCCAGTGCAGGCTCTGCCTCCAGGGTCCCCCCGGCATGGCCCAGGCAGAGCCCGAGAGCACCAGCTAAGCCACCCACTGAAGGAGCTGGGCGTGTGGCAGAGCCAAGCTGGTTTGTCCTCACGTCTGGTGCCAGGAGCTCTCCTCCAAAGCAGCACCAGGCAGCAGCCTGCAGCAAGGACCACTTCCCTCTCTTCTCTTAGCACGCACTTGAGCCCCTAGTGCTCCACTCTTTGGCCCCTGCATTGCTCAGGCCTGCAAGGACACGACCCCATCACGGCGTCAGCAGGGAGCAGTCCGAAAAACAAGAGTGGTCACAATGCAAAGGCTCCAGGACTCGCCCCACCTCCCAAAAAAGGAGTGGCAACTCTCCAAGCGCTCAGGGAGAAAACCCCAAGGGGAAAGGGCTTCCAGTGCTCAGCGTCCACAATGCCTGCCCACAAGCCGCCAGGCTGCTTGGAGGACGGCTGTGCTCACCACCACTCCCTTGGCTCCAGAGACTCGCAGCAATGCACCTAGAGCTCCGTGGGGCTCCTCACTCCCACCCAAACCTCAGGCCAACACCACCACCTTCCCCGCGTCAGCACCTCACCACACCACACCTCGCATGAGCACACCACACCTCGCACACTCATGCCTGCCCAAGGGGGCTCTCTCGTTGCCCTGCTGCAGCACCCAGAGATCACCCTGCAGCAGGACGGTGCAGGAACTTGCCGAGACGGCAGCTGGAAGGAAGAGAGGCCGGGGCTGCGCATCCCTTGCAGGCCACCCTTGCCTTGCCTTCCCTCCTCCAAGGCACTCCTTGTCCAGGGAGATTGGGCACAGGGAGCCATCAGTCCCCCTCCAGAGTCCTCTCCCAAGAACACACCTGCCCCTTTCCCAAGAACACCTCTCCACAAGGCCTTCACTCCTCCAAACACCTTCCAGCACACTAACGCCCAGCCATGAACGAGCACCTCCCACGACCTCCTGCTCCTTCATACAACACTGCTGCAAGACCAAAGCTCTCCCCATGAAAAGCAACCGAGAGGAAAGGAGGGAAAAGCATGCCTCGTACAGCTCTCAGAGCAAGGAGAAGCGCTCCCTGCACTTTTGGGTGGGTGCTGGCTGCAGAGCCTGGCAAGAGCGGAGGAAACTCCAGGCCTGAAGCTGAGCGGGCAGAAGGCAGCTGGCTGCCAGCGTGCCTGGCTCACGGGGCCACCAGGGCAGCCGGGGCCCCAGCAGACAAGGCACCTGCTCACCTCGCAGCGCTCCCCACCTCCCCAGCCTCATGGCACTGCCCACGCACACCACTGCTCTCTCCACACGTCTCCTCCCGCACCCAGAACCAACACCCTGGGGCCACCGCCTCTCCCCACCACACGCCACCCCCCACTGGCACACACCTCACCCCCACCCCTCCCCTCACACAGCGTGGACAACCAGCACGCCCCTCTGCAGCAGGCACACACAGGCCACACCACCACAAAGGGCAGCAGCCACGCCACCACCCCCCAAATGCCCCAAATCACACCCAGGACGACTCTCCAGCCCTTCTGTTTCCTTCTAGTCCTCCAAGAGGCAGCAACAAGCACTTCCTCTGAACATCCACTCCCACCTCTGCTCCTGCTCCCTTCCCACCTCCACCAATCCAAGGGCAGAAAGAGCATTCCCATCTTGCAGACAAAGCTCACCAGGCCCCTCTCTTTGCATGGGGCACAATTTCCACACCACGCACACACTGTCAAGCCTAGATTTCACCACCAATGTCTAAGCCACGCTGCAGGCCAGGCAACCTGCGGGGACAGGCAGGACCTCCGAGTCACTTCCCAGCCATGGGCAACCGGGGCTGCTCTGTCTGCAGTCACCTCACAAGCACCTTCCCAGCCACCTGCCTCCTGCTGCCCTATCAGCCACTCCAAAAGACAGGACCTCACGGCCACCTTCCCAGCCGTCTGCCCGCCACTGCCCTACAAGCCCCTGACACACAAGTGACCTCACAATAACTTCCTCAGCCATCAGCCAAACGCTCACCTCCCAGCTGCTCCGGCCAACGTCACCTCCAAAGCACGCGTCCCAGCTGTGGACACTAGGGACCTCGTGGCTGTTGCCCCCTGCAGCTGCCCCTGCCCTCCCCAAGGCTGAGCCAACTCACCCCAACCCCACCACTCTTCCCTGGCCCAGCTGCTCAGGGCCATTCAGGACATCTGCCTTTCAGGGCAGCTCCCCTTGGGCCTAGGCTGCTCTGTCCCATGGTCCCAGCCCCGCCAGCCCCGTCGTCTGCTTCTGGAGGAATGCAGCCGCACTGACGCCGTTGCTGCCCCTGCTCTCTGTGGGACCAGGCTGGGCCCAGCGGGTCGCTCTGGAGGGCTGAGGAGCCCCGGGGCAGGGAACAGCAAGGGGAGAGCAGCTCTGGGCCTGCTGGTGCTGGGAAGCAGAGGTGTGGGGCCAGCAGGGGCAGCGGGAGATGGCCCTGCTGCACTCACCCCAGCACTGCCCACCACGGCTCCGGGGAAAATCAGCCTGGCATCAGGCAGGACTGGTGGGGTGGCCATGGCACCCCCCCCCCCCACCTCTCTCCAAGCTGCTCTTCCAAACCTGCTGTCTTTTGGGTGCAGAGCTTGAAGCCCAGTTTGCAGGAGGACAGGGACTGTGGCCATCTGAGGACACCATGTCTGAGCCCAAAACATGCTCTGCCAAGCTCGAAACATGAAAGGCTCTGGGGGAAGGAACAGAGGTTCTCCCAAACAAGGAGACGCCTTGGGGTTATTTAAGGTGAAGTTTTCATTTCCTCTATGGGCACTTTCATCAAGCTCTTGAGAGCCCCATGGGAGCTGCAGGACACTCTAGCCTCCAGGGCACGCAGGACCCCTTCCCTGCCACAGCCAGATCCCAAGGGAGGGACCCACTCCCAGGGAAACTTGGGCCTGGATTGACCCCCGCACCCTACCAGGAGGGTCGGGGCTCAGGACAGCCCCAGCCCCAGGACCCAGCACTCCTGCCTGCCCCATTGTGCCCTGAGCCACACGGGACCCTCCAGCAGGGCTCTTGTGGCCGCCCCCAGCCCTGTCCAGACACCCCCACAGCCCAGGACCCACAACTGTTTTTGCATTTCACAGTCTCTGTGCGACACCTCAGGAAGGAGTTCCTCAATCCCTTACCCTTGGCGGAGAGCTGCCAGAGTGCTGGAAAACAAGTATCCGTGGTCTGGGCTAATGTTCTTGGTCCAGCAGTCTCCATCTCGTTTGGCCCCTTTCCTTCGGCTCGCCTCTCCCTCCAGGGAAAAAGGACTCTCTTGTCTCCTGTCTTGTCCCCCACAATTCCTCTCCAATGTGTCCCTGCTCTTGTGCCTGTTGGTGAGGAGCCCCAGTGCAGCCCCACTGCCTCCTGTCCTCCCTCCTTGCTGGGGAGTAGCTCTGAAGGGCAGCAGTGGGGAGTGTGTGAGCCGTGCCCTGGCCTTGCAGGGAAGTGAGGGCTCTCCCATGGCACCGGGGAGAGACCTCTCTGTGATGCGGCACATCCCCCTGTGACCTCAGCCCGTGTCATCTCTGGGCTCAGTAGGCCACCGCCATGGAGATGGCACAGCCAGGGAGAGAGCACAGACTTCCCTTCATATTGTGAAAATCAATCACCTGCCCTCCCCACAGTTAGTTTCCAAAACTGGCTGATAACTCCTTCAGGAACGTGACCAGAGGGTGACAAAGGCTGTGAAAATCTAAGATGGGGCAGACCTGTGCGGGAAGCTGCGTTGTGGGGGTATGTTTGGGGTTTGCCACTTGTTAAACATGGGATCAAAGTCATGTGAGGTCAAACAGCACAAAGGGTGGCCACACGCTGCAATGCTTTGGTGAGCCTCAAGACAGGTTTCTCCCGTGGGTCACTCTTCTTGCAAAAGGAGGATGTAGGACAGCATGGGACAGGACGCAGCCTTCCTCCTTCAGGCACCAAAGCAGGCTGTTTGTTTTGAAAAGGCCTCAGCAAGGTTTCTCAGTCTGCGGTGCTTAGGAGAGAGATGAGATGCCAGAAAAGAGCAACTAGGCCCTTAACACACATCATCCAGAGGGCTTTACGTGGGACCCTGGTGCTTCCAGTGCTCCATAACAATTGGCAAGGCTGGAGAGCAAATCTGGGGAAGTGTTCTCATTTCCCATGAATGTTGCCCAGGCTGAGCCTGGGGAAAGCCATTTCCCATCTCTGGAGCTCAGCTGGTCCTTGGGCTTTTCAGCGTCACCTCAGGGCAGTGCTTCTCCCCTGGCTACAGTCCCTGGAAGACTGGATCCGCTCCCCCCCCCCCCAGCACCCAGGGTTTCCTGGGGGGCTGTACAGCACCTAGTGCCCTGGATCTCCCACAGTTTTCCTCCTGGGCTTCTCAGGACATGCCCACACACTGCAGGGCTGCTGTCCAGGCTCCGGTGCAGAGCCTGGAAGGCAGTGCAATGCCTCAGGACCTGCACCTTGGCTCATTCAGAAGTGTGTGAGGTGACCAGCTCCCAGCTGTGCAACTGCTGGAGTTTGAGAACGTCCCTACAACCACCCTTCCTTGTCTCGGAATAGTCTCAGGGTGACTCTTGCAGAAGGGAGGCTCCATCCCCCTTGAAGAGAGGGCTTTCCAAGTCCCTGCCAAAAGGAAGCCAGATCGCAGAGAAGAGAGGCAGCAAACAGAGGCAGCAGTTTGTGCAGCAGTGTGTGGGCTCTGCTTAGATCTTCTGAGGACCTTGTTGGAAGATGTGGGGGGGGGGCGCTTTCTGGGGACCCCGATGAACTCGAGGGTGCTTGCTGCTAAACAGGCAAGGAGAGCTAGGCAAGGACAACTACAGGAGGCCTCAACTTCTCCTGGGAGCAGCTCTAGCTAGGTGGAGCTGCCACTAAGGAGCTCTGTTGGTTGCCCCTGAGGAGAGGGAGTTGGGGCCTTTGCTCCTTGATGAGGGTGGGTCAAGCACCCTGTGAGTCAGTGCTAGGCAGAGGCCTGTAGAAGAGCCAGGCCCAGAGTGCAGCTCCTGGAGTGCAGTGAAGAGAGGCCGCAGTCTGCACAGCAGGGGGCAAGAAGGCACCTTTGTTTCCAATCCTAGTAGTGTATGCTTGCTCAGATATGGTCATGTCATGCTGGAGAGGACATTCCCCAGTAGCTGTTGGAGTCGCTGCCTCAGCTGTGTCAGAAGCTTGGACGCAGAGAGACCCTCTGCCAGCAGATGCAGCTCTACAGGGGTGAGGGTGCAGGGGGTGCTTGGGGCCTCTTGGTGAGGCCTGGGCTGGCAATCAGCTCTCCTGCAGCAGGTGTGCTGTTGTGGACGAGTTGTGTCATCAGGGGAAGTTCCACCTGAATCTGAGGGAAACCTTCTTGCCTGTGAGAGTGACAGAGCCCTGGAAGAGGTTGCCCAGAGAGGGTGTGGAGTCTCCCTCCCTGGAGAGATTCAAAACCCACCTGGACACGATGCTGTGCAATGTGCTCTTCCCACACAGGGCCTCCTCCTGTTCCTCACCTTCCCTGGTGGTGTTTCCTGAAGACCTTGTACTCTGCCATTGAAGGACTGCAGTCATGCGAGTGACCCCACCCCATCTCAGTTATTCCAAGCATGTGGCAGTGCTGTGACAGCTTGGGCATCTCCGTTTGCTCCTGGCTGTGCCCCAGGCTGCATATGTCTGCGTATATTTGGAGTTCAGCACCTCAGCTGTGGCATGGACAGAAGATTTGTCACAGGGAAACATGTTCCCATGGACCTTCTGTAGGCAAAGGCTTTGACTGCAAGGGGTGACATGCTGGCATGGATAGGAGGTGGCCAATGTGATGGTGGAAGGAGGTTCCCACAGACAGAGCAAACCCTGCAGCGCCCAAGGCCAGAGAGAAACAGAGCTGAGCAGTACAGGAATGGCAGGAGAGGGGTTTGCTTCCTGAGCTGATTCTGCAGCACCTTGGGGCCTGTGACAGAGGTGAAGCGATCTCCAGGAAGGAGAATATGCTACTGTAGAAGTCCCAGGCCCTGGGCAGCCTGCGATGCAGCCACCCGGAGGCCTTCATTAGCCCAGTGCCTGTTCATATCATGTGGAAGGGTGAGAAGAGGTTCAGGGACAGGAGAGCTAGAAGGGTTGGAGAGCGCAGACCCTAGAGTGGAGACCTCAATGTGATGTGCCTCCCATTTATGGAGCACGCTTGAATGCAGACAGGATGGATTTGGCCTAAGGGCCATGGTGGGATTCAGTTGTGTGGACACAAGTAGGAAACGTGAGATGCCCTGGAGCATCTTGTCCAGCAAGCACTGAAAAGGGGCCATGGTTTCCCTGTAGGTGCCATGGTGTATGTGCTGGAAGCATGCAGTTGTGCTGCACACCCCAGGCATCTGACATGGTCCTTCCATCCTATTTCTAGGTCATAAAATCAAGTGTCTGCACTGAATGACATGAGCTGTTGGTAACACTGGGATCTGGATATGTCTCAGCTTCCTCGTGAGTGGGTGTCTAGCAGTATTGGGCATCTGGGGTCATTTCACATGGCCAAGGAAATTCTGCAGCTGGCCCCCACCTGATGCTCCAGAAGGATGCGGGTCTCAGAGTGGCTCCATCAGAGCAAGCAGACACTGGCACATTTTTGGACCACCTCTGTCTCTTCCAATGTCTCCAGGTGTTTGTGTGTGAGCAACTGACTCCCACTCTCCATCTCCAGGGACTACAACGGGAGCTTAGAAAAGGAGCTCCCATGCAGACATCTCTATTGGGCACGTTTCTGCTTGGGCAAAGAGAATCCCACCTCCTGTCTGTTTGTGGAGTTTACAGGAGGGATCTGAATGCCACTCCAGCCCGCGGGGCTTCTAAACTGGCTTCAGATGCCCAGATGGACTCATCTGAATGAAATCCTGAATCATGGGGAAATGAACTTCCTTCTTGCCCCTCTCTAGGAGTCCTGCCTAGCTAAGAGGAATAAAGAGGGGCTTCCAGAGTATGATGTTTCCCCCTCTAGCAGGTGACCTTCCTCTGATGAGCTATATTGTAATGCTGGAATCAGTCTTCCTTCAGTGTTCAGAGAGGGACCATTGGTGACTGTTTTGGTTTTTTACAGTGAACTTTTCCCAGGAGGAGGGAGCCCAAGGGACAGAGAACTTCTGCCTTTAATTGGGCCACTGTTGCTGAAGGGGTCCACGCTCCTGAGACAGAAGGAGGTCATGGCAACGTGGCAGCCGTGGCCATGTGCCCAGCTGTGTGCAGGAGCAGATCCTCTGCCAAGAGCAGCAGGGCTGTGGGCACTGCCTGCTGCTGCTGAGAGGAGCTGAGAGAAGGCAGAGAGAAGTGGAAGGCAGTGTGGAGTGGGAGGAGAGAGGAGAGCTCCTTGTGGGAGACATCTTCCCAGCCCTTGACACGGTAAGTCCCTGGCTATAGGACAACACTACTGAGGTTCCTGGAGGGGGTCTTGTGAACCCAGCTCAACCCATGACAAGTTTTTTAAAGATCTTTCTCCCAGCTTCTCCTTTGTGGAGGGGAGGAGGAGATGCTTTAGAGCAGAGATTCCCTGGCACACCGTCACAGGGACCCGGCATCCTGCTACCTTCTCCCAGGGATGGCTGCAGGGCTGTAAGGGTGGGACATGCACACAAGTCTGCCCAGGGCTGTGATTCAGAGCAGTGTCCCTGCCCTGCAGAGGAAGGTGAAAAACCAGGCTGCTTGAAATGGAAGGAGCTTTCCTTCCAGGACTTTCTGTTTCCTAATTTGTGCAGGGAGAAAAAAGGAAAGAGTTTTCTGGTTTAGAAGGACCTGGGACTCACAGATGTTCGCCCTCCGAGATCAGGAGGTCTGTGAGAAAGCTCAGCAAACCCCTTCAACCCCATCTCTGCCTACAGCAGCACCAGCATCACCTTTATGGGCTTCCTCAGGGTTTATGTGACCTGCTCCTGAGGACCTGCAAGCAGAGATGCCCCTGCCCAGGTCCCAGACCTGGAAGATTTCTGTAGGGCAGCACTGAGCCCACAGAGGGAGGGATGGGGACGATGAGCACTGAGAGGGAAAAGATGTTGGGACAGAGAAAGCTCCCAGCAGAGGCAACTTCAGGTAGCAGAGATGGGCAGGGACTGAGAAGGAACATCTAGCAGAATCATCATGGGAGGATGGATTTGTGCAAGTCATGGTCAGGCCCTCCAATACAAACACCTTCCTCTGAGCAAGCCAGCTCAGAGTCTGCCACCCAGCAGAGCCTCTGCCCTGACAGCCATGGAGTCCAGGGCATGAGCTGCCTCCTCTGCAGCCAGACCTCCAGCAGAGGAGAGGGGCATCTCTCCTGCCACGGGTTCATTTCGTGCTCCCCAGCAAAGGGGCTGGGAGTGACTGCTCCGCAATGTTGCTGTCTGTGAGGCAGCATGGCCAGGTGGGCAAGGTGAAGGCTTTTGTGAGTGCCCGTCCGTCTCTCTCCTTGCCTCCCTGGGCAGCAGGATCATGGTGCTGCCCCTTGTTTCCCCTCCTCTCCATGCTGCTCCTGTTCCTCTCTCAGGCTGTCCTAGGGTTGGGGGTTTCAGTTGCAGTTCAGACACTGACACTGCAAGTTGTGCAACAGAGGGGTGTGAATGGGAGTGAGTCATCCCCAGCTCCCTTCGGAGCTGTGAGGCTACAGAAAATGCACCCTGTGGGGCTGGGAAATGAGCTGCCCTTGTCCCGCTCTTCATCACCATCTCCATATGTGGGCTGAGAGAGAAGACTTTGGAAATCTTCCCTTACCGCCTGAAGTCCTCCACTCTCCGCTCCGTCCAGTTTCTCTCTGAGAGGCACTTGTGAGGGTGAGTGTCCTTCAGCGGAGAGAGGTGCGAGTGCAGGGCAGTGAGGGGCAGGACTCCTTGGCAGACCAGATCCCGTGACTCTGTACAAAGTCACAGCGAGCCCTCTTTTCCCCTTGGGATGCCTGAGTGCTCATGCTGAGAGCAACTGAAAGGCCAAAGATTTCTGCTCTGTCAAAGAATGCTGCCACGGTGAGAGGGAGGCACCTAAAAGCTAAATAAATAATCAGACTCCTCTGCTGAAGGTTATTTTCCAGAGAAAACAGGTGTCTAAACGTTGACCTGCCCTTCCACATAAGGGGTGGACGTAACCTGCTGCAGCATGTGTACCTCAGAGCTAGTGACCTCCCCCTCCCACCACAGTGCCTGGAGAAAGAGCACACATGGTAAATGGGCATGAGGACAGGGTCTCGTTGGTCTCAGGATCTCTGTGTCCAGTAGGAGACCTCAGCTCCGCTGGCCACAGTCAGGCTGTGATCTCACACCCCTCTCCTGCAAGAGTGGCAGCTGGTTGTCACCGTGAGCTGGTCCCTTCCCTCTACAGAGCTCAGCACCCCCCATCCTCAGGACATCCAGCTGCTTCCCTGGGGTGTGTGGCTGGGCTGCAAGCTGCCCTCCAGAAGGGCACAGCTCTCCCATTACAGCCAGGTGCCCCATGGAGAAGCTGCCTAGATACTGGGGCCACGGAGGTGCTGCTGGGCGTCTGGATGTGGGCAGTGGGAAGGAGCCCGATGTGTTCCTGGCTGGAAGGGCAGGGCTGAGACCTGCCTCGCTTACCCTCAGAAAGAGCGCTGGTGTGCACTTTGGGAGGGGATTCCTCTGCTCTCCGCGCTGTCATTTCTTTTTAGGGTAACATGAGTGCAACTGTCCTCCACCTCCGAGGGGTGAGCCCAGGGCAGCTGGGAACAAGGCAGAGGGCCAGGCCAGCTCTCCTCACCCTGCACTAAAGCCAGAGTGAATCCTTTGGCCTCTCAGATATCACAGCTGGTCACTCTGCAGCAAGAATGTGGAGGAAAACCTTAAAACTCTTAATGAATCCTTTTTTTTTTCCATACTAGCCATGAAGATGTTGAGAATCCCTTCAACACTATGACTGGATTATACCTGACAAGAAGTGGGAATATAAAAGTTTAGTCCCCGTGTCTCCCATCTACGCAGTGCTGTAGGTCAGGGCTGGCTGCTCTGGAGCCCTCGGGCAGAGGCCCCTGCTCCGCATGGCACACTCTACCAGCACAAAGCAGAGCTCAAGCCACGGAGCTCAGTGACGGTGCTGCTGGGATGGGAGGAGGCAATGTGTGTGTGTTTGGGGGAGGTTATGGGAAAGCTTTGCTCAGAGAAGTGTGTCCTAAGTTATCACTGTCTTTTTCCTAGGACAGTCCCCCATGTCCGGAGAGAGCAAAGTGTCCAACGACAGCTCCTTCAATGAGTTCCTCCTCGTGGCGTTTGCAGACACATGGGAGCTGCAGCTCTTGGACTTCTCGCTCTTCCTGGGCACCTACCTGGCTGCCCTCCTGGCCAACGGACTCATCATCACCGCCGTAGCCTGCCACCACCGCCTCCACACCCCCATGTACTTCTTCCTCCTCCACCTCGCCCTCCTCGACCTGGCCTCCATCTCCACCACTGTCCCCAAATCCATGGCCAACTCCCTGAGGGACACCAGGACCATTTCCTACTCAGCATGTGCTGCCCAGATATTTTTGTTTGCCTTATTCATGTCAGCTGAGTATTCTCTCCTCACTGTCATGGCCTATGACCGCTACGTTGCCATCTGCAGACCCCTGCACTACGGGACCCTCCTGAGCACCACAGCTTGTGTCAGAATGGCAGTAGCTGCCTGGGTCAGTGGTTTTCTCCATGCTCTGCTGCACACTGCCAACACATTTTCCATTCCTCTCTGCCAAGGCAATGTCCTGGACCAGTTCTTCTGTGAGGTTCCCCAGATCCTCCAGCTCTCCTGCTCACACTCCTACCTCAGGGAAGTGGGGCTTCTTGCGTTTAATGCCTGTTTAATATTTGGTTGTTTCATTTTCATTGTGCTGTCCTATGTGCAGATCTTCAGAGCTGTGCTGAGGATGCCCTCTGAGCAGGGAAGGCACAAAGCCTTCTCCATGTGCCTCCCGCACCTGGCTGTGGTCTCCCTCTTTGTTAGCACCTCATTTTTTGCCTACCTGAAGCCCCTCTCCATGTCCTCCCCAGCTCTGGATGTGGTGGTGGCTGTTCTGTACTCGGTGGTGCCTCCAGCAGTGAACCCCCTCCTCTACAGCATGAGGAACAAGGAGCTCAAAGATGCACTAAACAAATTGATTCAGCTGCTTCCAGTTCAGCCACACTAAGCTGCCCATTTCTCCTCACAAGCAGTTTCCGATTCATCTCACAAAACTCTTATGCTTTGCACATTCTCTCTGTGATCATCATGTTTGTACACAAGGGTTTGAATTCATTCCACTTCTCCAGCAGCATGAACCCTGTCTTTTTGACTGAGACGCCTGCTGTGAACATCTTTCACTGTATCAGAGCTGGCTTAGGTCTAATAAAAGAGGATTTCCTGTGTGCAATGCTTGAAAGTTGGGCTGATCTTCCAAAACTGGAGTCAAAAATGTGCTTGAGGACTTCCACCCTGAAAGACCCTGTTGCTTTTCCAAGGGCTTTCTATGGGCTCAAGGCAATGAGCTCAGAGGTGATGTGTTAGGGAAAGAGGGTGGGATTCAGCTGTCATTTGTGGGTGTCCAGGGCTCCTGGAGGTGGTCAAGTGGTATCTCCCATCTGACAGGGCTGGAGACGGATGCCTGACCTTCTCAAAGGCAGCATGGAGCCTCCAGGAGAGCCCAGGGCATCTCCAAGGGCACTCTGTGCCTCGAGGTGGGCAGTGAATGGAGTTTCACAAAGTCAGCTGGAGTCATCCACACTTAAAGGGCAAACCCAATGAATATATAGGGGAGTTAGAGCTCTACTATCTCACAAGAGGCAGTGGGGACCCAGCAGGCACAGGAAGGGAGCCTGGAGAGTCCTTCATGTCACCTTCAATGAAAAAGCACGGGCTGGATCTTGGAACGCAGCTGAACACAGCCTGAGCCATTGCAAATGCCCTGTGATTGCTCAGAGTGTTGTCCATGGCCACAGACCCCTCGGTGTTGGCGGGGGGGGGGGGGGGGGGGGTTGTCAGGTGCAATGATGGCCGTCCGTCTGGGTCTGCTTCCCACCGTGACCACCCCAGCCAGCGTGGAGTCACCCCATGGCCCCGTGGCCCCACAGCCCACTCCCTCTGCACAGCAGCACCGCCAGCCCGGGGCCCTGCGGGGAGCCCAGGGAAGGGTCCAGGAAGGGCCGGGCAGGCCAGCCTGGACACACGAACGTGGGGAAAGGCTCTGCGGGGAGCAGGGAGGTCCCTGGAGAAGAGGAAAGGAGCAATTGTGCACTGGCAAGGAGGCATACAGGAGGAAGAGCAACGTGTTTCTCTGTGTGTCCAGGAAGGGCAGGGTGCTGTGCCCCTGGGGCAGCAGGAGCGGCCAGAGGAGCCCCAGGGCAGGGGGTCTTGGTGTGTCGTGGAGAGAGGGGCTGGCCCGGGGGGCTGCAGGCAGGCTGGGGGTAGGGGATCTCCTGGACAGCAGAAGGAGGGACCCAGAGTGTCCCTGTGGCCTGCCTCCTGGTGCCACTGGGGCCAGTTCCAGCTGGGAGGCTGGTGGGACGGAAGACACACATCCCCCCTACCCTGGCTGCTCACCCCAGGTTTTGGGGTGCGTTTTGCTGCTCTGTCCTGCTGGGTTCAGTGCCTGTATGGAGGGGAACGGCCGGCCCTGCCCGGCCTCTCTCCCAGCCCCGACCCCGGCAGACCCCGGGCCATGGCTGTGTGCTGACCTCCGGGTGGGACACAGCCGGGGCTGGGCAGGCTCCGGGTGCTGGGGGAGGGTGCCAGAGCAGGAGGGCTGTGGGGGGACGGGGCACCGAGGGCTGTGGTGGGGACTGTGCTGGGGGGACGTGTCCCCAGCCCTGAACACACCCTGCCCTGGGCGGTGCCTGCACAGCGGGGCCATGGGGCTGCTCTCCAGTCCCAGCCCTCCCCACCTTCCCCCCAAACATTACGTCCATCTTCCAGAAGGACAAGAAAAAGCCTCTGGGAAAGGACAGACTGCTCCTTGTCACCTCCGCCCCTGGGAAGCAAATCTTCGTGGGAGTGATTTCCAGCCCCAGGAAGGGATTGGGATCAGCCAGCATAAAGTCACTGAGGGCAACTTGTGCCTGACCCCCCAAGATTGCCGCCTGGGATGGGATGACTGGCTGTGTGGACAAGGGGAGTGCTGTGCATAGCTTGTGTATAGCTTGAATGGAGGAAGGCCTTTGACATGGTCTTCCCTAGCACCTTTGTCGCCAAAGTGGGCAGATGTGGGATGGAGTAGTAAGCACTGGAGTATACAGGAGATTAGCTGGAGGCTGCCTGGCTCAAAAGATGGAGAACAGTGGTGCAAAGTCCAACGGACTAATGGCTCCCAGTGATGTTCTTCAGAGGTCACTACTGGAGCCAATGCTGTTTGCCTTTGTGAGTGATGCAGAGGATGGGATGGAGGGATGGGATGCTGTGGTGAATTAACTCCCCTCCACACCATAGGAACATACTAGAAGACAAACTACCAATCAACCTGCCCTATCTATAACCTGGAGCAGGACCGATACTGTGCCAAAAGGTTCCCATTACTTTCCTTTTAAGTTGATTGGGCATCCCAGATCAGATGGTCTGGGCTGTCGACCAAAGGAACCTTCTGGGAGGCTGGCAAGGCAGCGGGTATGCAAATGGCCGGATTGAAAGTGCATGATTTGATTGGTCAGGTTAGTCCTCCTGGGTGACTACATACTGGATTAGTCTGGTTATAAGAACCCCTGGATAAAAGCTCACAAAGGCAGGTGGACACTCACCGAAGGTCGATGCGGCCGGGGAAGAAGAGGCTGCGGCAGCTCTTGTCAGAGCTCTCGAGACGCCCAGCCGCCTCCTACAGGCACATTTCCCCAGCTGAAGACGCCGAGCAGCTGCAGCGGCTGGCCACCGTCGGAGCGGCGGAAGCGATGCTCCACGGGACTTCATCACCAACACCCCCTCGACCGGGGCGCCGTGCGAGGGCACCGCACTACGTGGAGAGGAAGCCTGACCTTTCCCTCTCCGACTCCTACAATGAGGTGTCACCCCGTCCGGAGGGTCTTGCGGGAGGTCTCTAACTGAGTGCTGCTTCTTCCAGCAAGAGCCGTGTGTCCCAGTCCCGCTAGGGAGCTGCTGCTCCGTCCCCGGGAACGGAGAATACCCCGTCCGGAGGGATAATTGCAGCAGGCCCTGCACGCAGGTGCCGCTTCTTCCCTCTGGGGCTATTGCCCCCCAGCCGTGTTCATTGCCGGTTCAGCTCTAGCCGCAGCCGTCTAGTAGCTTGGGCATCAATCCCCTTCCACGACCTTGTTCCCCTTTCTAAAGGTTTTGTGTCTTTCTTGTTGCTGTACACTTTGATTTGAAATAATGTTATTACTGTTAATTTTCCTCTCTGTACCAGTATATAAATATTGTGTGTGGCTGTATATATACATACATACATACATACATACATATATATATATATGTGTGTGTGTGTGTGTGTGTATATATATATATGTATATACACACACATATATATATATTTGCTGTTATTAGAGGAGGAATAAAGTTTGTTTACTGTTAAGTGTTGTGTGCTCTGGCTCTTGTAACCCCCCTCACACCTCAAGAAGGCAACCCCCAGGTCAGCTAAAGAATCTCTACGTGGCACATACGGCTATCCAACATGCCCTTTTCGTGGTGCACGTGCACTACTGGCATGGGCTGCCACAACAGCATAACTCCGACACGGCCAAAGGACAAGGGGAGCAGCTCCCTGGCAAGGAGGATGAGGCCCCACAGTGAGGCTGGTCACTCTGTCTCCCCTGATCTTGTGCCCACGAGATCCCCCTCCCTGGCTGCCTCCAGACCCTCCATGCCCACCCCGCTGCCCAGCACACCACCACAGCCCTGGCCCTGCTGCCCCTCCAGCACCTCCTGCTGCCCCGGGGACAGAGCCGCCTGCCCCGAGCTGGTGCCCAGAGAAACTTGTTTCTTCTTCTCATTTTCTCTCTCTGCCTGCTGCCCTGCTTTTCTCCTGGGACATCTCTGCTCCCCAGAGAGCCTTTCCCCAGGTCACTGTGTCCGTGATGGCCTGGCTGTTCTTGCATCCTCTCCCCTGTGCTCCCTGCAGGGCCCTGGCCTGGTGGTGCTGCTCTGCAGAACGAGCGGCTGTGGGGTCATGGAACCACGGGTTGACTCGTGACTAAGCTCTTGCCCTGCTGGCTGGGGTGGGAAGCAGACCCAGCTGCACAGGGATCACCACCACTGCTGCCATGTGGCTGTTCTCATGGACAATGCTCAGAGTGACCCCAGGTTGTTGGCCAGGGCAGGAGATATGTTTGAGGTGTGCACTGTGGTGTCCAGCCTGTGGTGTTTCACTGAGGGTGCAGGAATCACTCTCCCGTCCCCCTTCTCTGCTCCTCCTGGGTCCCCTCTGCCTCTCCGGGCACTGTAGAGCCCTCGTTTCCCCATGCATACCTGGATTTAGTGCTGTACCTTCTGGTTACTCCACCATGGACCCTCCCTCACTTTGGGAGGCTCCACTCACTGCCCACACCAGGCACACGGTGTCCCTGGACATCCCCTGAGCTCTCCTGGGGATCTCCTGGAGATTCCCCTCCACAACAATGGGCAGCTCTCATCAGCACTGTCACCTATGGGAGAGCCCCAGGCAGGTAATTCAGAGACCACTCACTATCTCTGCAAGACACCAAGAGATGAGCCCTGAATCCAGTCCTCAGCACCTCTGAGCTCATCCCCTGGATCCCATGGAGTTCACAAGCAGAGCAGCAGGCCCATTCATGGTGCAATCCCGTGGGCATATTTTTGACTCCAGCTTCTGAAGAAAAGCTAGACTTCAGGCATGTCACAAGGGAGATTCTTTTTATTATAGGAAATTGATTCTGGAATCCAGGTCTGGCACAAGGGTGCCCATTGCTTGATCCTGCCTGTAGTCCATCTGAACCTGAGAAAAAACTTCTTGACTGTGAGGGTGACAGAGCATTGGAACAGGTTGCCCAGAGAGGTAGTGGAGTCTCCTTCGCTGGAGATATTCAAAACCCGTCTGGATGTGATCCTGGGCAATATGCTCTAGGTGACCCTGCTTGAACAGGGAGGTTGGACTAGATGATCTCCAGAGGTCCCATCCAACCTAAATGATTCTGTGATTCTGTGACACATGAACATCAAAACACAACCCTACCACTCCCAGGTTAAGAGAACTGCCGGACCATAAACACACATCAGAGCACAGTAGGTCATTGTGGAAATGAGAAGAAGCAGTCGTGAAAAAAGAAGGGTCTGCTGCTGTGGGTGGCCATGTCTGCAGGAAAGCTGCAGCCCCCAAGGGAAGGCTGCAGGCAGGAAATACATGCCGTGGCAGTAAGGGGATGATACTTTCAAGCACAAGGTCTGTCCCCACAAGCTGATTCCTTACTCCCCTCCCTCCACTCCCCCTCCACTTGTAGGATTGGAGCTTTGTAGATGGAAGGGATCAGCCCATGATGGCAGCCAGCTGCCACCCTTGCAGGAGAGGGGTGTGAGATCACACCCTGACTGTGGCCAGCAGAGCTGAGCTCTCCTAATGGACATGGGACCCATGGTGTCACCCCGCCTGTACTCGTCTGAGCCTGACTCTGTGCCCCTGAGCTCCCGTGCTGTCAGGACCCTGCAAAGGGAAACTCCCCTCTTTGCACTGGGGGCATCTGAGGGAGCTCAGACTAGTGGGCTCAGAGATGCCTCCATCTCAGCTGAGAAAGGAGGACACCTAGCTTCCTGCTTCAACATGCTCTCTGGGTCAGACTGAGGAGAGGAGAAGAAGAGGAGAAGGATGGACCTAAATATTTTCCTCTCAAAAAGAATATAATACAGCTAAGTAAGACAGAAATAAATGAACAATTCATAGCCGTGACCAAAAATACCCTGGGAATGATGAGATGATGTATGTGAGACAGTTACTGGTGCTGATATTGTACATCTTGAATCAGTTTCCTCAGTGCCTCCTGGAGCTCCTTGTTCCTCATGCTGTAGAGGAGGGGGTTCACTGCTGGAGGCACCACCGAGTACAGAACAGCCACCACCACATCCATAGCTGGGGAGGACATGGAGGGGGGCTTCAGGTAGGCAAACATGCCGGTACTGATAAACAAGGAGAGACCACAGCCAGGTGCGGGAGGCACATGGAGAAGGCTTTGTGCCTTCCCTGCTCAGAGGGCATCCTCAGCACAGCTGTGAAGATCTGCACGAAGGACAGCACAATGAAAACGAAACACCCCAAAACTAATCCAACAGTAAGCACAAGAAGCCCCACTTCCCTGAGGTAGGAGTGTGAGCAGGAGAGCTGGAGGATCTGGGGAACCTCACAGAAGAACTGGTCCACGACATTGCCTTGGCAGAGAGGAATGGAAAATGTGTTGGCAGTGTGCAGCAGAGCATGGAGAAAACCACTGGCCCAGGCAGCAGTTGCCATCTTGACACAAGCTCTGGTGCCCAGGAGGGCCCCATAGTGAAGGAGTCTGCAAATGGCAACGTAGCGGTCATAGGCCATGACTGTGAGAAGAGAATACTCTCCTGAAATGAAAAGGGCAAGAGAAAAGAGCTGGGCAGCACATGCTGAGTAGGAAATGGTCCTGGTGTCCCTCAGGGAGTTGGCCATGGATTTGGGGACAGTGGTGGAGATGGAGGCCAGGTCGAGGAGGGCGAGGTGGAGGAGGAAGAAGTACATGGGGGTGTGGAGGCGGTGGTGGCAGGCTACGGCTGTGATGATGAGGCCGTTGGCCAGGAGGGCAGCCAGGTAGATGCCCAGGAAGAGCGAGAAGTGCAAGAGCTGCAGCTCCCGCGTGTCCGCGAATGTCAGGAGGAGGAAGTCATTGGGAGAGCTGCTGTTGGGCATTTTGCTTCCTCTGGGACAAGGGGACCTTCCAAAGATGTAGGAGGGCTGTTCAGCATGTTCATAGCCAGATCGGAGGCATTTTCACCAGCAAAGCAACAGCTTCAATATGGGGGGGGGCAGGGGAGGGGGGCTTGCTTGTTGGTCTGCTCTGCAGGGAAGGAATATGCACCCTTTCCACTGCTCTCAGTGTGAAGATGAGAGAGTCCTAAGAGGCAAAAGCTCTCCCTGTGCCCTACGACAGAGCCAGCACACTGGTCTCCCCAGCAGTCCCAGACCCTGATGCCTTGGGCATGCACCTCTCTCAGCCACAGGACAATCTCAGCCACAACTTACCCTGAAAGGAAACTGGCCTGTGCTGACAGTGGTGTCCCCTTGCACAGCGCACATCTCCAAACTCTCCTCCCTTTCTCAGCTCACATGTTGTGAGAGTGATGGAGAGGGTGTGACATAGTGCATGGCTCTGATGATCAGAAGAAGGACTCGGTGATGTGGCTCTGACACAGAGGGAGGTCTCAACAGTCAGCTTGTAGCCAAAGACACACAGGGCTTATTTCAGCTGCCCACACACAGCCACCGCCAGCAGCAGTTCCAGCTCCTTAGCACCTCTGGGGCTTCTGCACGGGACATTCAGCTATCACACATGTCCTCCAGCAGGACACAGCAGCACACAGACTGGTAGCTTGTCCCAGGGAGGGTCAAGGGTCTTAAAGGAGGGATGTCCTGAAGGGACAGTCAGCTCATTCCCCAGCCCCACACACTCTGCTCCTTTGAGCCCCACAGGCAAGAAGGGGTATTTATCTTCTCACTCCACTGGAGACAACTTTACAGTAGGAACCACAGGGTCTGTTTTAGACTTTGTAGCTGCAAACGTCATCCCCAGAAAGTCCCCGAGCAAGAATAAGAGCAGCTCGGACAGGGGGAGAAACAAGGAGCAACACCTTGATGCTTCTGCCTAGGGTGGCAAAGACAGAAAGAGACAGAGATACTGGACAAGGTCTTGCCCTAACCCAGCTGTGCACACCACCTCCCAGATGGAGACATCACAGGGCAGTTGTCCTCACTCCTTAGTCATGGTTTAGGAAATGGGCATGTGACAGGAGAGCTGCTCCTCTCCTCTTCTCGGGCTCTGGCTGCCTAAAAAGAAATTTCGGGTCCTAGATCCCTCGATCTTGAGGGCAGAGGGCTCTGCTGGGTGGCAGAGGACAGATGCAGGGGGCTTGCAGAGGGGAAAGCATCTGCACTGCCAGGGCTGGCAGAGCATTTCCTGCACCCCAACCTCGCATGAGGTTTCAGGTAGCAGTTTCCTCTCCCTCTCGGACCATCTCTCTGCTGCTTGGAGGTGTCCTTGCTGGGAGCTCTTCCTCTGTCCCCACACAGACCCCATCCCCCCCAATGTGATTCAAGCTCTGCCCTACAGAAACCTCCAAGCAGCAGGAAGCTGCCCAGCAGCATCTCCCTGTGTGCAGGAGCTAAACAGCAGACCAGAAGATCTCCGATGAGACTGGCAAGGTGATGTTGGTGGTGCCTGTAGGCGGAGGGATGGTGAAGGCACTTGCTGAGCTTCCTTGCAGGTGTTGTCACCCTTCAGTGTGCTGGTGAAGAGGCTTAGCCCCTGGATTACACCTGACTGCTGCATTTCCATTCCCACCAGGCAGAGACAAGTCCTCTGGAAAACTCCACTCTCCAAATATCCTCATGGTGAGCGAGAGCTGTGGGCAGCCCTGACCCACGCAGCACCCTCTCAGCGGGACAATGAACCTGCCCTGCTGGGGGGTCGCTCCTCCCACCCAGACCTTCTCCCTGCAGCACCGTAGGTTGCTGCCCAGGCAGGCTCAGTGCTGACCCACCCAGGCAGCGGAGTCACTGCCCCGGGCACACAACACCCCGCGGTGGCAGGGACACTGCACCTGGGACTATACCCCAGCTTCACACCCCTGCACCAGCCCCGGCACAAGGAAGCAGCACGCCCTGTCCCGGGGAC
Organism: Struthio camelus; assembly: GCF_040807025.1. Taxonomy (NCBI): domain Eukaryota; kingdom Metazoa; phylum Chordata; class Aves; order Struthioniformes; family Struthionidae; genus Struthio; species Struthio camelus. The sequence goes on from NC_090970.1 coordinate 1,283,808, forward strand.
AGTGGGGCAGGACATCCCTGCTCTGAAGCCTCTCTCCCTCTTCTGCCCTGCAGAAGCCGGGAGAGCGATCCTCAAAACCCTATTGCCCTGCAGCCAGACACTCACCATGCAAAGGGCTGGGAAGATGTCTCCCACAAGGAGCTCTCCTCTCTCCTCCCACTCCACACTGCCTTCCACTTCTCTCTGCCTTCTCGCAGCTCCTCTCAGCAGCAGCAGGCAGTGCCCACAGCCCTGCTGCTCTTGGCAGAGGAGCTGCTCCTGCACACAGCTGGGCACATGGGCACTGCTGCCACGGTGCCACCAGCTCCCTCTCTCCCAGGAGCCTGGCCCCACTCAGGAGCAGGGACACAGCTGCAGGCATGACTTCCTCTCCCCCTCGGGCTCCCTCGCGATTGTCCTGGGGCTCCAAGGCTGACAGCTCCTGAGCGGCAGCATGGTCCCCTCTGGGAAATGCTCTTGCAAGTGTGCTCATCACCTCCAGTCCCTCTCTGGGCTGTGGAGGGAGACTGATTTCAGCAGTGTGCCTGATCCCATCAGGGGACAGAGGTGGAGAGTGGTGGACATGTTCCCCTCTCTCAAGCCCTATTCCTGGCCCAGCACCAGGCAGGAGACCTGGGCAGGGACAGGGAGAGGGAGAGGGAGAGGGAGGGGGTCATTTCCCCTGCACAGGGCAGGGATTCAGAGGAGCAAATGCAGGTGGTTCATCTCAGCTTGGCAGGCCTTGGGCAGCAGGGGGATTCAGCTCCCTCCCAGGCAGCCCACAACCCCCTAGCAGGTGGGATCCCTCTGGCCTCAGCTCAGCTGTGCCCAAAACAGGTGCCTGCATGCAAGCCCTTGTCTGAGCTGCCACCATGAGCAATAGGGGTGGAGAGGGGAGTCAGCAGCTCGCACCCACAGCCCTGGTGACGGCTGAGGTTCCAGGCTTGGTCCAAGTCCTGTGTGTGTGTGTGTGTGCCAGCTGTGATGGAGCAATTCTGAGACACCCACATCCTGCCTGAGCCTCAGCTGTGGGCCAGAGGGGTGGTGGGGTGGGTTCCCTTGGCCATCTGAGACTACACCAGATATTTTCAGTGTCTGAACCTTCCTTAGCCATGTGTTTCTATGGAGCTCGCAGAGCTGTTCAGCTGACCAAAAGGAGGACTTCACAGTAAGGACAGCCAGGTCACTCTCCAGGCTCCACCAGCTGTATATACTGCCGCTCAAGTCACCACAAAGCCAAGACACAGGCACATCCCGGCTTTGCAGATACTCTAGTTAATTTGGGGCTCTCATTTTCAGGCAATAAAAAAAGCCTCTAGCACCATGCCAGGGGCCAGCGGTGCCCAGCAGGAACCGCAAGTGGCTGGCTCATACCACACAGGACCTCCAGGGAAGCCATGGGCTGGTGGAGTGGGTTCAGGGCAGACCCCACAGGGTCTCTCAAAGGGGTTTGGGGCCTGTGTGCCAGCAAGTGAACACCAACACCATGGCATGGAGGGAAGGTCCTTCCCAGCGACACCCAGGGGTGCTGCAGGACTGGGAGGCACATCACACCAGAGTCTCCACTCGTGTGCCTATGCTCTCAAACCCTGATGGTTCTCCTCTTCCTGAACCTTCTCACCTGATGATATCAACAGCAAACATGCCAATGATGTCCGCAGCATGGCTGCATCCAAGACTGCCCTACCCCAGGCACCTTCTCAGCAGCAGCTTGCCCCTCCTGGACAGCCCCTTCACCTCTGTCACAGGCCCCAAGCTGCTTCGGAGTCACCCGGCGCAGCAAACCCCTCTCCTACCGCAGGGCTGCATGGCCCAGCTGTGTTTCTCTCTGGCTTTGGGGACTACAGGGTTTGCTCTCTTCATCAGCATTACACAGCCATGTGCCATTCGCTCCTGCATGTGTCTGCTAGGAATCAAAGCCTTTGCGTACATGATGTCCTGGGCACTCAGTAACAGGTTTCCCTGTCATAAGGCTGCTCTCAGCCCTGGTGCCACAGCTGAGGTGCTGCAGCTCAAACATGTACAAACGCCCTCAGCCTGGGTGCCATGGAAGGTTTGCTTTAGGGGAAAACTGAGGAAGATAGGTTTTATTGAGCAATGGGTGTAAGGTGTCAATCACCCTGTCCTCTCTCTGACCCCGGTTAGCCCGCAGAAATCTCCCACTGCCACAATTTAAAATCATTGGTGGAGGGCTAACATGGGCCCTCGAAGCCCCCCACACCTGTCAACCACGCAGAATATTCCAGAAGGAAGGTGAGTCCACAAAGTGGTCTGCAAACAGGTCCACATTATAATTCGGGATCAGAACCGGACCACTAAGAGCGGCGGTCTAGACAAATTCACCCCATCCCTTGCCTGCCGTCCCAAAGCAGGATGGGTATAAAAGGGGCACACGCGAGCACAGCCGACGGCGGTGGAGAGGAGGAGAGAGATGAATTCCCTGCAGCGGCTGGGGAAGCAGCAGCCTCGGCGGCCTTGCTCAAGGTTTGAAGGCACCGGGCAGCCTTCTCCAAGGCTCTGCCCCTCCACCGAGGGAAGATCCCCTCCCCGGCAGGCTGCGGGACAGCCAGCACCGCCGTGCCCCCTCATCTGGGACGCTGGGTCCGGCAGCTGGGGATCCCCCTGCCATTAACAGCGGTGGACGTGTGAGTATACCCCCCAGCGGCGTAACCACCAGGCACCTTTCCCCTCACCGCTTTGAGCTCATGTACACATAGGGGTACTTGTAGATATTGTAAATACTCCTGTTCCATGTTGTGTGGGGGGCTGAATGTATGGTCACTGATTAATTAACTGTATATTGTTGCTATTATTGTTGTTATTACTAGTTTTTAATTGTTATTGCTACCAGTGATGCATATTAAGCTTTGTGATTGGTTTCTGGCTGTTAATTGTGACCCATTCATAAGCGACAGGGACACCTATAGCGCCACCCCAAACCTTCCTGTAGCGTGGAGCGCTGCGGGGACCAGAGCGTGAGGATGCTCTGTGGTTGGCTCAGCCGCCCCTCCTGGGCCTCCCACGACAACAGGTGAGGAAGGCAACTTCCTTCTTGTGATCCAATAACTCTGGGAAGACAACTCCACCGATTTCCTTCAGCAGACTTCCGTAAGAGACCGTCTTCTACTTTCTAGGCTTCTGAGGGCTGGCATTAAAGGAAGGTGTTTAAAAGATGAAGCAGGTTACTCTTATGGTGATGATGTTTTCCTGAATATAGAAACACAGAGCCTGACCAGATGTGTTCATCCCACGTCCTTTTCTGCACAGCTGCAGCCCAGGCAGGCAAACCCCAGCCCAGATCCCTGGAGAGCGTTGGTCTACCCCAGGGGCAGGATATCATCATGGTCTCTGGGTTATATTCAAATGAGAGGTTTCTGAGGAGAATTGGCACAAACCAAAACTTTTTATTCTTTTTGCAAGAATGGATCAGAGAAAGTAAGGAAAACAATAATAAAAAAAGAACGACATGTAGCCTTGATGCCAGATGCCCTGGGAATGAGGAGGAGATGCACATGGGACAGTTACTGGTGCTGACAGTGTACCCATTGAAAGAGTTTCCTCAGGGCCTCCTTGAGCTCCTTGTTCCTCATGCTGTAGATGAGCGGGTTCACTGCTGGAGGCACCACTGAGTACAGAACGGCCACCACCAGATCCAGAGCTGGGGAGGACATGGAGGGGGGCTTCAGGTAGGCAAAAAATGAGGTGCTGACAAAGAGGAAGACCACGGCCAGGTGCGGGAGGCACATGGAGAAGGCTTTGTGCCTTCCCTGCTCAGAGGGCATCCTCAGCACAGCTCTGAAGATCTGCACGTAGGACAGCACAATGAAAACAGAACAACCAGAGAATAAAAAAATACTAACCGCAATAAGCCCCACTTCCCTGAGGTAGGATTGTGAGCAGGAGAGCTTGAGGATCTGGGGAACTTCACAGAAGAACTGGTCCACGTCATTGCCTTGGCAGAGAGGAATGGAAAATGTGTTGGCAGTGTGCAGGAGAGCACTGACAAAACCAGTGGCCCAGGCAGCAGCTGCCATTCTGACACAAGCTCTGGTGCCCAGGAGGGTCCAGTAGTGCAGGGGTCTGCAGATGGCAACATAGTGGTCATAGGCCATGACTGTGAGAAGAGAACACTCGGCTCCAACTGTAAAGAAAAATAGGAAGACCTGGGCAGCACATCCTGAGTAGGAAATGGTCCTGGTGTCCCTCAGGGAATTAGCCATGGATTTGGGGACAGTGGTAGAGATGGAGGCCAGGTCGAGGAGGGCGAGGTGGAGGAGGAAGAAGTACATGGGGGTGTGGAGGCGGTGGTCGCAGGCTACGGCTGTGATGATGAGGCCGTTGGCCAGGAGGGCAGCCAGGTAGATGCCCAGGAAGAGTGAGAAGTGCAAGAGCTGCAGCTCCCGTGTGTCTGCAAAGGCCAGGAGGAGGAACTCTTTCGGAGAGCTGCTGTTGGACATTTTACTCCCTCTGGGAATGGGGACCTGTCCAAGAAGGAAAAGACAGTGACAATTTAGAGCAGTCTTCTGTGAACCAAACCTTTTGCCCTTCTCTTGGAGCCTCCCACATGCCTTTTGTCCTTTTCCTTCATCCAGATCCTTGTCTTGAGTGCTAATTTGCACTGCCTGAGTGTGCCTTGCAGAGCAGTGGCCGCTGCTGATGATCTCCAGCGGGGTCACTTCTGCTCGGCCAGGGGGTGTCAATGGAGGGAGGTGACAAACTTTCCCAGGTGAGGATAGGAGGGGCTTGGGTGTCATGAGTGGCATTAAGGAGACTTGGTCCAGTGACCCAGGGGGAAATTTCTCTATTTACCATAAGGAGAGATGAATATAGCACTGCGCCTGACCAGTAAAGCCCTACAATGGAAGAAGGCTCAGGGGAGACGGGCCAGGGAGTGGATCAACTGGTGTAAATGGTTCTGCCTGAGTTCATCAAAGGCGTGTGAATGTCTCCCTGAGTCAGCCAGATCTGTACGGGGGAAGTGTGTGTGTGGCTCAGCACAACACAGAGTTCAACACCTGAACAACTAACAGAAGAATTGCCAAGGGACCAACAGACTTGAGCTGGTTTCAATCCACATACTCCTTCCCAGTGACTGGGGACACCCAGGGTCGTGACGGTGAGCATATTATAGAGACTGGTAACAGGGATCACATTTTTATTGTGATTAAACTGCATATTGCAATTGCTGCATTTTGCTAAGTGTAACTTACACTTGTACTGTGATTTCAGTACACTGCTGTATCACTCTGCTGAATCAAAAACCCCGTGTAACATCAAATATCATCAAAGAATAAATTCTGATATTAAACATTACACTCTCCAGGTGTGGAACATCAAAAAGACCCTGGTCAGACACTATTGGACTCTGTCAAGCATGCGTGCCAGCTGTCTTGGGAAGGGAAGATCCTTGGGAGGGATTCATCTCCCCCAGCCTTGCCCTCTTGGACAGAGGTGTCTGTGTCTGGATCAGTCACACCAGCTCCCACTCCAGAAAGGGAGAGGAACAGTCAGGTGAAGGCAGGGGCTGACCCGACCCTTTCTAGACATCTTCGTCCCAATGAGATCCTGAGACCCTGTCCTCACGCCCATTTACCATGTGTGCTCTTTCTCCAGGCACTGTGGTGGGAGGGGGAGGTGACTAGCTCTGAGGTGCACATGCTGCAGCAGGTTACGTCCACCCCTTATGTGGAAGGGCAGGTCAACGTTTAGACACCTGTTTTCTCTGGAAAATAACCTTCAGCAGAGGAGTCTGATTATTTATTTAGCTTTTAGGTGCCTCCCTCTCACCGTGGCGGCATTCTTTGACAGAGCAGAAATCTTTGGCCTTTCAGTTGCTCTCAGCATGAGCACTCAGGCATCCCAAGGGGAAAAAAGGGCTCGCTGTGACTTTGTACAGAGTCACGGGATCTGGTCTGCCAAGGAGTCCTGCCCCTCACTGCCCTGCACTCGCACCTCTCTCCGCTGAAGGACACTCACCCTCACAAGTGCCTCTCAGAGAGAAACTGGACGGAGCGGAGAGTGGAGGACTTCAGGCGGTAAGGGAAGATTTCCAAAGTCTTCTCTCTCAGCCCACATATGGAGATGGTGATGAAGAGCGGGACAAGGGCAGCTCATTTCCCAGCCCCACAGGGTGCATTTTCTGTAGCCTCACACCTCCGAAGGGAGCTGGGGACGACTCACTCCCATTCACACCCCTCTGTTGCACAACTTGCAGTGTCAGTGTCTGAACTGCTGCTGAAACCCCCCAACCCCAGGGAGCCTGAGAGAGGAACAGGAGCAGCATGGGCAGGAGGGGAAAAAGGGGCAGCACCATGATCCTGCTGCCGAGGGAGGCAAGGAGAGAGACGGACGGGCACTCACAAAAGCCTTCACCTTGCCCACCTGGCCATGCTGCCTCACAGACAGCGACATTGCAGGGCAGGTGCTCCCAGCCCCTTTGTCAGGGAGCACAAAAGGAACCGGTGGCAGGAGAGATGCCCCTCTCCTCTGCTGGAGGTCTGGCTGCAGAGGAGGCAGCTCATGGCCTGTTCCCCTTGGCTGTCAGGGCAGAGGCTCTGCTGGGTGGGAGAGGAGACATGGGTGGCTTGCTCAGGGGAGGTGTTTGTATTGGAGGGCCTGACCATGACTTGCAAAAATCCATCCCCCCATGATGATTCTGCTAGCAGTTCCTTCTCATTCCCTGCCCATCGCTGCTGCCTGCAGCTATCCCTGCTGGCAGCTTTCTCTGTCCCTACACCTTTTCCCTCTCAGTCCTCATAGTCTCCATCCCACCCTCTGTGGGCTCAGTTCTGCCCTATAGAAATCCTCCAGGATGGGGACTTGGGCAGGGGCCTCTCTGTGCTTGCAGGTGCTAAGGAGCAGGTCACATAAAGCCTGAGGAAGCCCATAAAGGTGATGCTGGTGCTGTGGTAGGTTGAGGGGTGAGGTTGAAGGGGTTTGCTGAGCTGCCTTCTGTGTGCCAGGGAATCTGCTCTAAAGCATCTCCTCCTCCACTACACTGGAAAAGCCGGGAGAGTGATCTTTAAAAAACTTGTCATGGGGTGAGCTGGGTTCAGAAGACCCCTCCAGAAACCTCACTAGTGTTGTCCTTCAGCTAGAGACTTACCGTGTTCAGGGCTGGGACGATGTCTCCCACAAGGAGCTCTCCTCTCTCCTTCCACTCCACACTGCCCTTCACTTCTCTCTGCCTTCTCCCAGCTCCTCTCAGCAGCAGCAGGCAGTGCCCGGAGCCCTGCTGCTCTTGGCAGAGGAGCTGCTCCTGCACACAGCGGGACACATGGGCACTGCTGCCACGTTGCCAGGACCTCCTTCTGTCTCAGGAGCCGGGACCCCTTCAGCAACAGTGGCCCAACTAAAGGCAGAAGTTCTCTGTCCCTCGGGCTCCCTCCTCCTGGGAAATGTTCACTGAAGTAGACTAACATAATCACCAGTGGTCCCTCTCTGAACACTGAAGGAAGACTGATTCCAGCATTATAACATATCTCACCAGATGAAGGTCACCTGCTAGAGCAAAGGCCCCAACTCCCTCTCCTCAGGTCACCTGCTAGAGGAGGTCACCTGCAGTTTAGAAGCCCCGTGGACTGGAGTGGGATTCAGATCCTTCACCTGAACTCCACAAACACACAGGAGGTGGGATTCCCCTTGCCCAACCTGATGTGTGCCCAGCAGAGATGTCTGCATGGGAGCTCCTTGTCTAAGCTCCCGCTGTAATCCCTGGAGATGGAGAGTGGCAGTCAGTTGCTCACACACAAACACCTGGCAACACTGGAAGAGACAGAGGTGGTCCAAAGCATGTACCAGTGTCTGCTTGCTCTGACGGAGCCACTCTGAGACCCGCATCCATCAGGTGGGGGCCACCTGGGGAATGTCCTTGGCCATCTGAAATGACCCCAGATGCCCAATACTGCTAGACACCCACTCACGAGGAAGCTGAGACATATCCAGATCCCAGTGTTACCAACAGCTCATGTCATTCAGTGCAGACACTTGATTTCATGACATAGGAATAGGCTGGAAGGACCATGTCGGATGCCTGGGGTGTGCAGCACAACTGCATGCTTCTAGCACATACACCATGGCACCTCCAGGGAAACCATGGCCCCTTTTTTCAGTGCTTGCTGGTCAAGTGCCCCAGGGCATCTCATGTTTTCTACCTATGTCCAGACAACGGAATCCCACCACGGCCCTTAGGCCAAATCCATCCTGCCTGCATTCAAGCGTGCTGCATAAATGGGAGGCACATCACATCGAGGTCTCCACTCATGTCTCTGCACCCTCCAACCCTTCTGGCTCTCCTGAACCTGAACCTCTTCTCACCCTTCCACATGATATGAACAGCCACTGGGCTAGTGATATCTTCTTGGTGGCTGGATCACAGGCTGCCCAGGCCCAGGGACTTCTTCAGTGGCATCTTGTCCTGCCTGGAGATCAATTCACCTCTGTCACAGGCCCCCAAGGTGCTGCAGAGGCAGATCAGGCAGCTAATCCCTCTCCTGCCATTCCTGCACAGCTCAGCTCTGTTTCTCCCTGGCCTTGGACACTGCAGGATTTGCTCTGTTAGTGGGGACCTCCTTCCACCATCACATTGCCACCTGCTATCCATGCCAGCATGTCACCCCTTGCAGTCAAAGCCTTTGCCTACAGAAGGTCCTTGGGAACATGTTTCCCTGTGACAAATCTTCTGTCCATGCCACAGCTGAGGTGCTGAACTCCACATATATGCAGACATATGCAGCCTGGGGCACAGCCAGGAGCAAACGGAGATGCCCAAGCTGTCGCAGCACTGCCACATGCTTGGACTAACTGAGATGGGGTGGGGTCTACCCTCGGCTGATCTTCCATGTGGGTGCTAATGACACGAAAGGCAAATTGGAAACCATCAAACAGGACTTCAGAGCTCTGGGCATGGTGGTGAAGGGTCTGGGAGCCCAGGTTGTTTTCTCCTCAATCTTGCCTGTGAGGGGAAAGGATGGGAGGAGGAGTAGACAAGTTTTCCAAGTTAACAGCTGGCTGCGCCGCTGGTGTTGGCAACCGGGCTTTGGTTTCTATGACCATGGGACCCTGTTTGAAGATCAACAGCTGATGGGGAGCGATGGGATCCACCTTACCAAGCGGGGCACGCATGTCTTTGCCAACAGATTGGCCAGCCTGGTAAGGAGGGCTTTAAACTAGGCAAGATGGGGGAAGGGGAGTGGTATAGTGGCAGGGGAGTCAGTAAAACACCGCTCAAGTCAGGATGCCTCCAGCGGGTGCATACAACCAGGGGAGACAGCATGCAACATGGCTATGGAGGATCCTCTTGCACCTCTCCTGGGAAGCTTGCATGCTTGACTGGCTCTCTGAAATGCCTGTATACCAATGCACGCAGCATGGGGAATAAACAGGAAGAGTTAGAGATCTGTGTGCGGTTGCAGAGCCATGATCTCATTGCAGTGACAGAGACATGGTGGGATAGTTCACAGGACTGGGATGCTGTCATGGATGGCTATGTGCTTTTTAGGCAAGACAGGCCAGGAAGGCGAGGTGGTGGAGTTGCTCTTTATGTGAGGGAGCAACTAGAATGTCTGGAGCTCTGCCTCGGGGTGGATGAAGAGCAAGTGGAGAGTCTATGGGTAAGGATTAAAGGGCAGGGTAACATGGGTGACACTGTTGTGGGGGTTTACTACAGGCCACCTGACCAGGAGGAAGTCATCGATGGGGCCTTCTACTGACAGCTGGAAGAAGCCTCACGATCACAGGCCCTGGTTCTCATGGGAGACTTCAACCACCCTGACATCTGTTGGCAAGACAGCACAGCTAGGCACAAACAGTCAAGGAGGTTCCTGCAAAGCATTGATGATAATTTCTTGACTCAGGTGGTGGAGACGCCACCGAGGAGAGGTGCAATGCTAGACCTTGTAGTAATGAACAGAGAGAGTCTAGTTGGAGGGGTGAAGGTTGGGGGCAGCCTTGGCTGCAGTGACCATGAGATGGTGGAGTTGAGGATCCTGCGAGGAGGGAGCAGGGCAATGAGTAGGATTGCAACGCTGGACTTGAGGAGAGCTGACTTTGGCCTCTTCAGGGACCTACTTAGGGGAATCTCCTGGGGTAGGGCCCTAGAAGGAAGAGGGGTCCAAGAGAGCTGGTTAATATTCAAGCGTCACTTCCTCCAGGCTCAGGATCAGTGCATCCCTCTGAGGAAGAAGTCCAGCAAAGCGGGCAGGAGACCTGCATGGATGAGGAAGGAACTGCTGGCAAAACTCCAGCAGAAGAAGGAAGTGTACAGAATGTGGAAAAGGGGACAGGCCACTTGGGAGGAATACAGGGACGTTGTCAGAGCGTGCAGGGATGCGACAAGGAAGGCTAAGGCCCAGTTGGAATTAAATCTGGCAAGGGATGTCAAGGACAACAAGAAGGCCTTCTTCAAATACATCAATAGCAAAAGGAAGACTAGGGAAAACGTGGGCCCGCTGCTGAATGGGGCGGGTGCCCTGGTGACAAAGGATACAGAGAAGGCAGAGTTATTGAATGCTGCCTTTGCTTCCGTCTTCACTGCTAAGGCCAGTCCTGAGGAATTCCAGACCTTGGAGACAAGAGAGGAAGGCTGGAGAAAGGAAGACTCCCTTGGTGGAGGAGGATCAGGTTAGAGATCTTTTGTCCAAACTTGACATCCATAAATCCAAGGGCCCCGATGGGATGCACCCACGAGTGCTGAGGGAGCTGGCAGATGCCATTGCTAGGCCACTCTCCATCCTCTTGGAAAGGTCCTGGAGATCAGGAGAGGTGCCTGAGGACTGGAAGAAAGCCAATGTCACGCCAGTCTTCAAAAAGGGCAAGAAGGAGGAGCCAGGAAACTACAGGCCTGTCAGCCTCACCTTCATCCCTGGAAAGGTGATGGAACAGCTCCTCCTAGAGGTCCTCACTAAGCATCTGGAGGACAAGAAGGTGATCAGGAGTAGTCAGTATGGATTCACCAAAGGGAAATCAAGCTTGACCAACCTGATAGCCTTCTATGACGGAATGACTGGCTGGGTAGATGAGGGGAGAGCAGTGGATGTTGTCTCCCTGGACTTGAGCAAGGCTTTGGACACTGTCTCCCATTCCACAAAGGCAAGTGCAGGGTCCTGCACCTAGGCAGGAATAATCCCATGCAGCAGTACAGGCTGGGGGTTGACCTGCTGGAAAGTAGCTCTGCTGAGAAGGACCTGGGAGTCTTGGAGGACAAGTTAAACATGAGCCAGCAATGTGCCCTTGTGGCCAATGGTCTCCTGGGGTGCGTTAGGCAGAGTGTTGCCAGCAGGTGGAGGGAGGTGATCCTGCCCATCTCCTCAGCCCTGGGGAGGCTTCACCTGGAGTACTGTGTCCAGTTCTGGGCTCCCCAGTACAAGAGAGACATGGCAGTACTGGAGAGAGTCCAGCGGAGGGCTACCAAGATGATGAGGGGACTGGAGCACCTCTCCTATGAAGAAAGACTGCAAGAGCTGGGCCGGTTCAGCCTGGGGAAGAGAAGATTGAGAGGCGATCTCATCAACGTATATAAGTATCTGAAGCGGGGGATGTCAAGAGGATGAGGCTAGTCTCTTCTCTGTGGTGCTCAGCAACAGGACAAGAGGCAATGGGCAGAAACTGAACCACAGGAAGTTCCATCTGAACCTGAGGAAAAACTTCTTGACTGTGAGGGTGACAGAGCATTGGAACAGGTTGCCCAGAGAGGTAGTGGAGTCTCCTTCGCTGGAGATATTCAAAACCCGTCTGGATGTGATCCTGGGCAATATGCTCTAGGTGACCCTACTTGAGCAGGGAGGTTGGACTAGATGATCTCCAGAGGTCCCTTCCAACATAAACGATTCTGTGATTCTGTGATTATGTGATTTGAAGGGTAGTGCTTTGGTACAACAGGTCACCCAGAGGCCTCTGAGGTCACCCCATGCCTTTGTGTTTCAAAGAACACGAGCAAGGATAGAGAGACATCAGTAAATATGGAGAGATTGTGGGTTGAGAGCAAGGGGAGGAAGCATGTTGGGGGTCTACAGGGTGCAGGGAAAGAGGCACAGGCATGGGACAGTGTAGGACAGCCTGTGGTGGAGACGGCTGAGGGCACTGCCATGGCTGAAAGCCTCCAACAGAACCGAGGTCTCTAGCCTCTTGGCTATGGTTGCTGTCTCTGCTCCTAAGGCCTCTGGGAGGAAGTTTCCTTAAACCACTGGGACCTTAAACCACTGGGACCTCCTTGTCCACGGGGAACCAAGAGATGCCATATTGTTGTCCTGCAGTTGGAGCTGCACATGCCCACCTTCACACTGATCCCCAGAAAGAGCCCCGAACAACGCGTGAGGGAAGTCACCACCCTTCACAAGGTCTGGGTGTCAGGGCCTGGTTGCTCTGCTTCATTACACACATCAAGGCTGACTTGGCATCACAGCCACCTGCACATTGTCTTGGCCTACCTGCAATCAGAGCCTCCAGCTTTCTGCTCTAATCAGCCCCCTGGGGAGGCTTTGTCAGTAATGGCCCTCAGTGGGACTCGTTAACACTCCAAGAAACTTGGGATTTACTTCTCCCTTCAACTTCTGGAGAGGTTTCTTCAGCCTCTCCTCAGCATCTGAGGTCCATGGGCTCAGCACCAAATACCCGCGAGGGGTCATTAAAATGCAGAAAGCCCTAACAACCCAGGTCTCTTTCCATCATTTTCTTCAGTTCTGCTGTGGCTAATTAGCAAGTTTTCAGGAGGGTATTGAAAAGAGAAGGATTTCAAGGAGCACCTGGGAGATGTCTGCTTTTCAAGATTTTTTTATTCTTCAGGTTTCAGAGTAAATGATGCCCACCTTCTCCAATTCACACTGACCCACAGGGTCCCTTGATGAAGCCTGGACATGCAGGAAAAGCAGTAGTTTGGATAGGAGACATGTATGGACAACCTTCCTCCCCACCTCCCCAGCCCTCACATTTCTCTCCTCGGCCCCTGGGGAATTCCCTCACTCGGCTTAACATCTAGCCTTTTCCCACTCAAGCCTGTAGCTGAATGCTACAGCTCCTGGGCACCAATTCCCACCTGCTTTCCTTAGAAAATTAGCTGCAAACAGAAACAGAAGCATGTGTCTCAATTCGGATCCAACACAAAGAAACATGATGCAGTGTCCTAAGAAATAACATACAATCCTCAAGTGCATGTCAGGGGCAAGTTGCCTCCAGGGAGGTCCACAGTCTGCAAGGAATAGCCTTCCTTGACATGTTCTTGACAAATAGATGGGGGAGGCTAGATAGAAACACAGTGAAGGAGTTGGTTGAAGACACAATGAGATGGCTGAAAGACGAGACAAGCTTCCGACTCCCTGAAGCTCAGAGCAGCGACTAGGGAGTTGAGAGGTGCCTGAATGATACAGAGGAAGGGGAGGAGGAAAACTGGGAAACTATGGGAAGGGCATAAGCCCAGATCGTCTAATGCAAAGTTGACCTCAGAAGTGATCAATGTAGGCAGGACATGTGGAAATATGTGGGAGACGACTGAGATGACATCCACAGCCTAATACACCGAGCAGTGGAAACATAAGGTCGAGGGCAGATCAGTACTTCTTCTCCTGAGATTAATATCCTTCCTGAAGATTTCCACTATTTCATCATACGAAATCATTGACATTAAAATTATTCAATCATTTCAGCTGATGAAAGCGTGTTCATATTTTTGAAACGTCAAAACCAAGTCTTCCCCTTTCCAGGCAGAGCTCAGGTGTCGAACCAGAAGCAGCCAGTGGTGCTTGGAGAGGCCCCGGTGACTCTGAGATACCTTCACGGACCTGGCAGCTCTCCCAGGGGACCTGTGGGAAACTGAAGCCCCTCAGAGCTGCAGAGGGAGGCTGGGCAGAGGGGACTAGGGCACCTGTAATGGCACCAGGTGTCCGTGACCCTGTGACAGCATCCTACCCCAGTTCTGAAAATCTTTCCTTAAATAATAATAATAATAAAAAAAATTATAAGACCACTAAATCATACTAACAGATCACTAAATTAAAAAGAAAAAGAAATTAAGAAAGACAATAAGAACACACACACAGACAAAATTTGAAGCTGGAAAGTATAACAAAACACTTCTTTGCTTTAAATCTTGTTCTTAATTTCTTTCTTGTTTCATTTTTCATGTAATTTTCCTAACAGTTCTCTTATAATCAGGCCTACACCATTAACAAAGAACTTTTTGTGTCTCACACAGAGCCCAGTGCTCATAAAACCTCCCCCTGACCACAACTGTCCGTGCCACCCCTCACTCTTTGCACAGAGCGAGTCACCCTCTGACATGCCGAGCTCTCTCGCCTGATAGAGGAAAGCAGGCTGACCAGCTTCAAGAAAACGCTGTATTCTTGGAAGGCCACATCTGCACAAATCTCAGCATACCTGTGTCACAGTGACGTCCTACAGGTGTCCCAATGAGTCTAGCCACACTCCCTTCTCCTTCCCTGCACTGTCAGTGAAGTGCGACCCCATCTGAGGTGACAACAGGGTTGAGACTGATCTCACCCCATGCCTGACCCCTCCAGGGCAGATGTCTCTGCCTAACCCAGGTGTCTGCCCTTCCCTTTCTAGTCATGGGAACTCAGCGACCCCAGGGCATCTCAGGCAGCAACAGTCTCTATATGCGGGCAAACGGATAAAGGCCTGAATCAAAATGTGTAGCTGTAACTTGAAACCTATGCAAAAAACAACTCTCTGCCAAAACTGAAAAGAACACACAGCCATTTCCAGAAGGTCAAGTATGTTTCACCAGTTCTAATGAATCTTGTCTTTCTTTCTTTCTTTTTAGCAGCACCAAGTGCATGTAGTGTAGTATCTCCCCTTCTAGTGGAGTATAGATATTTGTGACCAGTTATTCAGCCCAATACCTTTTCTACCAACACTCTGAATGCAGAAACTATGTTCTGAGCAACTGCTTTATTTAGAGGGACCTATTTCCTCTGCCGCCTTCTGCCTCCCTGTCCTTTCTGCTTCCTCTCACTGTTCTGTCTTGCCAGAGCTCTTCAGGGAAAGATTCACTGAATCACAGCACTTAGGGTGGACGAGACCTCTGGACGTCATCTAATACCATCCCCCACTCACTCCGAGAGAACTAGATGAGCTTGCTCAGAGGCTTGCCCCAATTGCACCTAGTCCACAAACACACGGAGACTGCGCTCCATCCTAATGTCCAGGATGTTAACGAAGACATTAAACAGTGCTGCCTCATATGTAGATCCCTGAGGGATGCTGCAAGTAACCAGCCACCAGTTGGACCTTGTGCCACTGATCACAGCATTTTGGCCCAGTGGTCCAGCCCATTTTCCACCTGCCTTAGGGTCCATTTGTGCCGTGCTTTGGACTGGCTCGTCACCATCTCTAGGGCAAAGCCCTGTGCACTCCAGCCACCCTCTTGCACAGAGCACATCTCCACCTCCTCACTGTCCCAGCCTGCCTTCCCCAGGAGCCCATTTTCATCTTGCCATGTGAGCTGCCCACCACATGTGTGAAATCCCATGGGGACAGGGGAGAGGGAGGTGCCAGTAAAGGGGCGATGGCTGGGAGAGAGGAGGAGAAGCGGAAGGGGGAAGGCAGAGGTCAGAAGAGGGGAGCGGAACAGGAAGGCAGAGGTGACACAGCTGTGGTGTTGATAGTGAGGTCGCTTCCTTTACAGGACGGGGAGAGGCAGGCAAAGGGGACACGGCTGCAGTGTTGACTGTGAGGTCCCACCCATGTGCCTCTCCTTGCCCATCACTGGCAGAGACAGGAGTGACCTGACTTTCAACTTTACGGCCATGTGCCTCCTACCATCCAAGGAGCTTCTGAGAAACAATGGCTCTCACCACAATGTCTCCACCTCCTAAGACAATGGCTCTCATCACAATGTCCCCACCTGTTAAGACTTTTGGCCTACCAGCTGACCCTTTACCAGTAACCTCACAGTCCTCTTCCAAGCCCACCTGCCTGCAGTGAGCCTTTCAGCTTCTCAGAAGGACTGGACTTACCATGTGCCTGCTGCTATCCCAACAGGTACTCAGGCAGGAACGTCATCACAATCAGCATCCAAGCCATCGGCCTGCAAGTGGCCTATCAGGTACTAAGGCAGAAGGAATCGCACAAGCACCTCCTCTGCTCGAGAAGCAGTGGCTGCCCTATCACCTGCAGAGACAGAAGTGACCTCACAACCAAAATCCAAGCATTGTGCCTGCTGCTGGCCTATCAGGTACTGAGACACAAGTCACCTCACAAACAGTTTCCCACCCACAAGCTTCTTCCTGGCCCATCACCTACAGACACAGAAGGGACCACACAGTCATCTAAATGGGCCTGTGCCTCCTAAGGGCCTGCAAGTTTCTGATTGTGCTGCCATTCGGAGGGATTGTGACAGGCTGGAGACATGGGCAGAGAGGAACGGTCAGGAAGTTTCACAAAAGGAAATGCAATGTCTTGAACCAGGACATGCTGACTGCCGATCAGCTGGAAAGCAGCTTGGCTGAGAAGGGCCTGGGGGGGTCCAGGGAGGCAGCATGTAGCAGCATAAGCCAGCAACACGTCCTCAGGACGAAGGCAGTCCATGGCTTCCTGGGCTGCCTTGGGGAGAGCGCTGGCAGCAGGGTGAGGGCTCTGGGCCTGCAGGCTCTGTGTCAGCAGGAGATGGGCCTGCTAGCTAGTCTGCTACTCATCAGATACTGGCCCATCAGATGGGGAGGCAGAAAGAATCTCACAATCACCTTCCAAGCTCTGTGCCACCTGCTGGCCTTTCCCCTTCCGGATGGACAAGATGATCCAGCTATGTGGGTCTCTTCTCTCTCTCTGTACCAGAAAGGAGACACACTGGGATTGAGTCAGCTTTCCAGCTGGAGATCCTGGCAAGAGCTTCCGAAACTGCAGGCCTCAGTGACCAGCTCAGTGACACTCTGCCAAATGTGCTCACTTGGACACCTGAAGGGTCAGCTCCCAAATGACCCCCTTAGGGCAGAGAGGAGCATGTGGAAAGGGGAGGAACCTAATTCTGAGGCGGTTATTTGCATCAAACAACTCCAGCTTGGCACGCTGATTCTCAGCTCGGACCCAGGAAGTGTTTCCTGCTGACTTGCAGGAAAGTGCCTGAGCATCAGCCCATGTTTCTCCCAGTCCAAAAGCAATGGGCTCATTTCCTTAGTCTTCAGCACAGAAAGTGAGCTCTGGGCAGCTGAGATTACTACTCCCTGCGGCAGGCACCTCTGGGAGAAGTGGTTTTAAAGGCCAATCACTTTCTGAAGAAATACTTGGTCTTTGGAAGTTTCCCTTATTTGGCCCATTTCAAAAGCTAAGGACTGTGGCACTGCCACTGGAAAGAGCACCTCTGAGCGCTCCACTGTGGAGAGACCATTTCCTTGTGAACTGTGTGGGTGAAGAAAGTCCCACATGATCTAAACTGCTCTCTGTGGCCTCCTGCTGGATGTCCGCCTCTGGATATCTGGTTTCAGAGCCCAGGGCAGGGTGCAAGGTGCAGCAGAGAGCCCCAAAGCAGTGAGGCCTTTGGCAAGATGAAATGAAGACCCTCTCCCCTCACCTGCCATATTTCACTGGGTTGGAGGGAGGTTAATTGGATAGTTAATTAAGGGCTGATTGGGGGATACTACTGCACTATAAGCAAAGAGTTTCTGGGGTCCTGCCCCATCAGAAGAAAACAGTGTCTGCACCAACGATGTACCCCACTTAGGTAGTAGCCCCACGTAGCCTTTGCTGCTAGGGGAGAGAGGCAACTGCTTACGCCTCTAGCGTAAAATAAAACTTGTTGGGCAGATCTCAGAGGTGTTAAATTCAAGAATCTCCAACAAGGAACCCTTTCTGAAAGATGACCTCTTCTACTCCAAATACTCTCAGCGGCATATTTATATGTATCTCACCGTCTATGTGGGATATCTGGCTGCAGAGCCTGGCAAGAGCGGAGGAAACTCATGGCGTGAAGCTGAGCGGGCAGAAGGCAGCCGGCTGCCAGCGTGCCTGGCTCATGGGGCCACCAGGGCAGCCGGGGCCCCAGCAGACAAGGCACCTGCTCACCTCGCAGCGCTCCCGACCTCCCCAGCCTCATGGCACTGCCCACGCACACCACTGCTCTCTCCACACGCCTCCTCCTGCACACTGAGCACCAACACCCTGGGGCCACCGCCTCTCCCCACCACACGCCACCCAACTTCTGGCACACACCTCACCCCCACCCCTCCCCTCACACAGCGTGGACAGTCAGCACACTCCTCTGCAGCAGGCACACACAGGCCACACCACCACACAGGGCAGCAGCCAGGACACCACCCCCCAAATGCCCCCAAAACACACCCAGGCCCACTCTCCAGCCCTTCTGTTTCCTTCTAGTCCTCCAAGAGGCAGCAACAAGCACTTCCTCTGAACATCCACTCCCACCTCTGCTCCTGCTCCCTTCCCACCTCCACCAACCCAAGGGCAGAAAGAGCATTCCCATCTTGCAGACAAAGCTCACCAGGTCCCTCTCTTTTCATGGGGCACAATTTCAACACCACGCACTCACTGTAAACCCTAGATCTCACCACCAATGTCTAAGCCATGCTGCAGACCAGGCAGCCTGCTGGGACAGGCGGGACCTCCGAGTCACTTCCCAGCCATGGGCAACCGGGGCTGCTCTGTCTGCAGTCACCTCACAAGCAACTTCCCAGCCGTCTGCCTCTCACTGCCCTACAAGCCTCTGACACACAAGTGACCTCACAATGACTTCCTCAGCCATCAGCCAAATGCTCACCTCCCAGATGCTCAGGCCAACGTCACCTCCAAAGCACGCGTCCCAGCCGTGCACCTGCTGCTGCCCCAGCAACTGCTCAGCCAGAAGACACCTCACCAGCACCTCCCCAGCCACACGCCTCCTGCTAGCCAATCACGTAACCCTTGCAGAAGGGACCTTACAGACAACACGCCAGCCTTGTTCCTGCAGCTGGCCTCTCAGCTCCTCAGCCCCAAGGGACCTCAGAATCAGCAGCCGAGCCACACGGCCCCTGCTGGCCTCTCAGCTACCGACAAAGAACTGATTGGGCAGTGGTGATTTTCTGGCCCAGCTCTCGCACACACTAGGGACCTCGTGGCTGTTGCCCCCTGCAGCTTCCCCTGCCCTCCCCAAGGCTGAGACACCTCCTGAACGGTCTCCCTCACTCACCCTGGCGCCTCACACTGCTCCTAGTGCAGCAAAACACCCAGGACGGGCCAGTTCCTGCCCCAAGAGAAGATCACCTTCTGCCCAGCCAGTACCCGCACCGAGCCCGTGAAGCTCAGGAATTGGAGAAAGGCCTGCAAGGGATTCGTGGCAACATTTCCTAAGGGGCCGATTGTGTGGGAGCAGCGACCATGAAGCGGAAGACAGCAGGGCCCCATGGCCCAGTCAGAGCAAGAAGCCTTCCCGCAACTCCAAAGGCCACTTCCTTCCCCAAGGAGGGACTGAACCAAGCCAGCACATCCCCTACACATCAAGGACAACAAGCACTCTCTGGTTTGGGGCCCTGACAGTTTGGGACGTGGGGAAGGACTGAGGCGAGGGCATCTCAGCTGGGGACACCAGCAGAGGCAGCACTCAGCAGCTCTTCCCCCATTAGATCCCGCCAGCAGGGCTAATGACAACGGCAAGGGGAGGACGGGCCCTTCCCCAGCCTCCAAGGCCCTGCGAAAGCCAAACAGCTGCCACGCTCAGAGCTGCTCTGCCAACACCCTTCAGGCTGCTTCCAGGGCCACAGGTCTCGGGGCCCAGCAAGAGGCACGCAGCACCACCAGTGGCCTGGCCACGGCGTGCCGCGTGGGCACAGCCTCTCTCGGAGCCCTCCGAAAGGCAGTTTTTCCGAGCAGAAGCGACCATGGGCAAGGGCCCCAAAACACACCAAGACCCACTCTCCAACCCTTCCGCTTGCTTCTAGTCCTCCAGAGCCTTTCCCCAGGCACTTCCTCTGAACATCCCACCTCACCCCGGAAGCGCATCACGCCAGCTCTTGCCTCTCTCTTGTGCTTCACGTGCCCTCAAGGCCCTCACCCAACAGGCCTCCCTACTGAGGGGCCCTTTGGGGCTTCCAGGGAGGAGGCCAAAACTCTTTGGCAACACTCCCCCTCTCTCGGGCCGTGCTCAGGGAGCTCACCAATGACCACATGGCAGCACACAGACACACTCAGCAGCACGGGCAGGGCCAGTGCACCAGCCTTAGACAAGCACACTTCCAACCAGGGAAACGGCACAAGGCTTCCGCTGCTCTCAAGCCTTTGCCTTCCCCCATCTCAGCAAGGCCGGGGATTTCTCTGCCAAGCAAAGCCTCGAGCCAAGCCAGCAGCTTTCTGCAGTGCCGGTGCCACATGGAAAAGCCAGCGCAGGCTCTGCCTCCACGGTCCCCCCTGGCATGGCCCAGGCAGAGCCCGAGAGCACCAGCTAAGCCACCCACTGAAGGAGCTGGGCGTGTGGCAGAGCCAAGCTGGTTTGTCCTCACGTCTGGTGCCAGGAGCTCTCCTCCAAAGCAGCACCAGGCAGCAGCCTGCAGCAAGGACCACTTCCCTCTCTTCTCTTAGCAAGCTCTTGACCCCCTAGTGCTCCACTCTTTGGCCCCTGCATTGCTCAGGCCTGCAAGGACACGACCCCATCACGGCGTCAGCAGGGAGCAGTCCGAAAAACAAGAGTGGTCACAATGCAAAGGTTCTAGGACTCTCCCCACCTCCCAAAAAAGGAGTGGCAACTCTCCAAGCGCTCAGGGAGAAAACACCAAGGGGAAAGGGCTTCCAGCGCTCAGCGTCCACAATGCCTGCCCACAAGCCGGCAGGCTGCTGGGAGGACGGCTGTGCTCGCCACCACTCCCTTGGCTCTAGAGACTCGCAGCAATGCACCTAGAGCTCAGTGGGGCTCCTCACTCCCACCCAAACCTCAGGCCAACACCACCACCTTCCCCGCGTCAGCACCTCACAACACCACACCTCGCACACTCATGCCTGCCCATGTTGGCTCTCTCGTTGCCCTGCTGCAGCACCCAGAGCTCACCCTGCAGCAGGACGGTGGAGGAACTTGCTGAGACGGCAGCTGGAAGGAAGAGAGGCCGGGGCTGCGCATCCCTTGCAGGCCACCCTTGCCTTGCCTTCCCTCCTCCAAGGCACTCCTTGTCCAGGGAGATTTGGCACCGGAAGGCATCAGCCCCCCTCGAGAGTCCTCTCCCAAGAACACACCTGCCCCTCTCCCAAGAACACCTCTCCACAAGGCCTTCACTCCTCCAAACACCTTCCAGCACGCTAACGCCCAGCCGAGAACGAGCACCTCCCCCGGCCTCCTGCTCCTTCAGCCAACACTGCTGCAAGACCAAAGCTCTCCCCACAAAAAGAAACCGAGAGGAAAGGAGGGAAAAGCATGCCTCGTACAGCTCTCAGAGCAAGGAGAAGCGCTCCCTGCACTTTCGGGTGGGTCCTGGCTGCAGAGCCTGGCAAGAGCGGAGGAAACTCCAGGCGTGAAGCTGAGTGGGCAGAAGGCAGCCGGCTGCCAGCGTGCCTGGCTCATGGGGCCACCAGGGCAGCCGGGGCCCCAGCAGACAAGGCACCTGCTCACCTCGCAGCGCTCCCCACCTCCCCAGCCTCATGGCACTGCCCACGCACAGCACTGCTCTCTCCACACGTCTCCTCCCGCATACTGAGCACCAACACCCTGGGCCCACCGCCTCTCCCCACCACACGCCACCCAACTTCTGGCACACACCTCACCCCCACCCCTCCCCTCACACAGCGTGGACAGCCAGCACGCCCCTCTGCAGCAGGCACACACAGGCCACACCACCACACAGGCCAGCAGCCAGGACACCACCCCTCAAATGCCCCAAATCACACCCAGGACGACTCTCCAGCCCTTCTGTTTCCTTCTAGTCCTCCAAGAGGCAGCAACAAGCACTTCCTCTGAACATCCACTCCCACCTCTGCTCCTGCTCCCTTCCCACCTCCACCAATCCAAGGGCAGAAAGAGCATTCCCATCTTGCAGACAAATCTCGGCCAAACCACACTGTACCGCCCAGCGCAGCTGCTTGGGGCCGGCCAGCACATCTGGATTGCAGGACAGCTCCCCTGGGGCCCAGGCACCTCTGTCCTATGGTCCTAACCCCGTGGCAGCTCCTGGAGGAGAGCAGCCCCACACGGCCAGGGCCAGCATGGGAACACACCTACAGGCCCACTCACTCCCACTCCTGCTCTCCTGCTTTGCTCCCACCCCAATTATAACTCTCTTTAACCCACGTGCTGGACTGTGATGGGCTGACAGAGACATCCGGCAACCCAACACAACCCTCCTCCTCTTGTCAGCCAGTAGCAGGGCAGCACTGGGGGCGATGCCATGGCAACATTGCAGACACAACACCCAGCAGGCAGCTCCTGCCTCCCACCATCGTTGGTGGTGGGTCTGGTGCCATGCTGAGGGCTGTTACAAGGGGAAGGTTTCATGTCCTCTGTGGGCATTTCCAGCAGGCTCTTGAGATCCCCCTGGGATCTGGTGGACATTGCAGCCTCTGGGACACAGCACCCCTTTCCTGCCAGAGCCAGACCCCAAGGGGGGACCCACTCCCAGGGAAACTTGGGCCTGAATTTCCTCCCACCCTACCAGGAGGGGATGGAGCCAGCCCCACAGGAGCCTCGGGGCTCAGGACAGCCCCAGCCCCAGGACCCAGCAGTCCTGCCTGCCCCATTGTGCCCTGAGCCAGACGGGACCCTCCAGCAGGGCTCTTGTGGCCGCCCCCAGCCCTGTCCAGACACCCCCACAGCCCAGGTCCCACAACTGTTTTTCCATTTCACAGTCTCTGTGCGACACCTCAGGAAGCAGTTCCTCAATCCCTTACCCTTGGTGGAGAGCTGCAGGAGCACTGGAAAGCTAGTATCCGTGGTCTGGGCTAATGTTCTTGGTCCAGCAGTCTCCATCTCGTTTGGCCCCTTTCCTTCGGCTCGCCTCTCCCTCCAGGGAAAAAGGACTCGTCCCCCACAATTCCTCTCCAATGTGTCCCTGCTCTTGTGCCTGTTGGTGAGGAGCCCCAGTGCAGCCCCACTGCCTCCTGGCCTCCCTCCTTGCTGGGGAGTAGCTCTGAAGGGCAGCAGTGGGGAGTGTGTGAGCCGTGCCCTGGCCTTGCAGGGAAGTGAGGGCTCTCCCATGGCACCGGGGAGAGACCTCTCTGTGATGCGGCACATCCCACTGTGACCTCAGCCCGTGTCATCTCGGGGCTCAGTAGGTCACCGCCATGGAGATGGCACAGCCAGGGAGAGAGCAGAGAGATTTCCCTCCATGTTCTGCAAAGCAATCACCTGCCCTCCCCACAGTTAGTTTCCAAAACTGGCTGATAACTCCTTCAGGAACGTGACCAGATGGTGACAAAGGCTGTGAAAAATCTAAGATGGGTCACGGCAGAGGTCACTTCTGTGCCCCTGCACCAACAGGTCTCTGCACAGGGCAGACCTGTGCGGGAAGCTGGGGTTTGGGGCTATGTTAGGGGTTTGCCACTTGTTAAAGACGGGATCAAAATCATGTGAGGTCAAACAGCACAAAAGGGTGGCCATGGGCTGCGATGCTTTGGTGAGCCTGGTGAGACAGGTTTCTCCCGTGGGTCACTCTTCTTGTCAAAGGAGGATGTAGGACAGGATGGGACAGGACGCAGCCTTCCTCCTTCAGGCACCAAAGCAGGCTCTTTGTTTTGAAAAGGCCTCAGCAAGGTTTCTCAGTCTGCGGTGCTTAGGAGAGAGATGAGATGCCAGAAAAGAGCAACTAGGCCCTTAACACGCATCATCCAGAGGGCTTTACGTGGGACCCTGGTGCTTCCCATGTTCCATAACCATGGGCAAGGCTGGGGAGCAAATTTGGGGCAGTGTTCTCATTTCCCATGAATGTTGCCCAGGCTGAGACAAATCTCACCAGGCCCCTCTCTTTGCATGGGGCACAATTTCCACACCACGCACACACTGTCAAGCCTAGATTTCACCACCAATGTCTAAGCCACGCTGCAGGCCTACATACTGCGGGGACAGGCGGGACCTCCGAGTCACTTCCCAGCCATGGGCAACCGGGGCTGCTCTGTCTGCACTCACCTCACAAGCACCTTCCCAGCCACCTGCCTCCTGCTGCCCTATCAGCCACTCCAAAAGACAGGACCTCACGGCCACCTTCCCAGCCGTCTGCCTGCCACTGCCCTACAAGCCTCTGACACACAAGTGACCTCACAATAACTTCCTCAGCCATCAGCCAAATGCTCACCTCCCAGATGCTCCGGCCAACGTCACCTCCAAAGCACGCGTCCCAGCCGTGCACCTGCTGCTGCCCCAGCAACTGCTCACCTGGAAGACACCTCACCAGCACCTTCCCAGCCACACGCCTCCTGCTAGCCAATCACGTAACCATTGCAGAAGGGCCCTTACAGACAACACGCCAGCCTTGTTCCTGCAGCTGGCCTCTCAGCTCCTCAGCCCCAAGGGACCTCAGAATCAGCAGCCGAGCCACAGGGCCCCTGCTGGCCTCTCAGCTACCAACAAAGAACTGATTGGACAGTGGTGATTTTCTGGCACAGCTCTCGCACACACTAGGGACCCCGGCCTCGTGGCTGTTGCCCCCTGCAGCTCCCCCTGCCCTCCCCAAAGGCTGAGACACCTCCTGAACAGCCCCCCCTCATTCACCCTGGCGCCTCACACTGCTCCTAGTGCAGCAAAACACCCAGGATGGACTGGTTCCTGCCCCAAGAGAAGATCACCTTCTGCCCAGCCAGTACCTACACCGAGCCCGTGAAGCTTAGGAACCAGAGAAAGAGCTGCAAGGAATTCGTGGCAACATTTCCTAAGGGGCCGATTGTTTGGGAGCAGTGACCATGAAGCGGAAGACAGCAGGGCCCCATGGCCCAGGCAGAGCAAGAAGCCTTCCCACAACTCCAAAGGCCACTTCCTTCCCCAAGGAGGGACTGAACCAAGCTAGCACATCCCCTACACATCAAGGACAACAAGCACTCTCTGGTTTGGTGCCCTGACAGTTTGGGACACGGGGAAGGACTGAGGCGAGGGCATCTCAGCTGGGGACACCAGCAGAGGCAGCACTCAGCAGCTCTTCCCCCTGGCCCGCCAGCAGGGCTAATGACAACGGCAAGGGGAGGACGGGCCCTTCCCCAGCCTCCAAGGCCCTGAGAAAGCACAACAGCTGCCACGCTCAGGGCTGCTCTGCCAACACCCTTCAGGCTGCTTCCAGGGCCACAGGTCTCAGGGCCCAGCAAGAGGCACGGAGCAGCACCAACGGCCAGGCCACGGCATGTCGCGTGGGCACAGCCTCTCTCAGAGCCCTCCGAAAGGCAGTTTTTCCGAGCAGAAGCGACCATGGGCAAGGGCCCCAAAACACACCAAGACCCACTCTCCAACCCTTCCGAATCAAAGGGCCAAGATATCATTCCAATGTTGAAGACAAATCTTGGCCCAACCCCACCACATCGCCCCCATGCAGCTGCTCAGGGCCAGGCAGCACATCTGGCTTGTAGGGCAGCTGCCCTGGGGCCTAGGCTGCTCTTTCCCGCCTTCCCAACCCCACCGGCCCTGCTGGCAGCTCCTGGAGGAAAGCAGCCCCACTGCCGGCACCACTGCTCTTGCTCTCTGTGGGACAGGCTGGGCCCAGCGGGTCGCTCTGGAAGGCTGAGGAGCCCCGGCGCAGGGGGCAGCAAGGGGGAGAGCAGCTCTGGGCCTGCCGGTGCTGCGGAGTGGAGGTGTGGGGCTTGCAGGGGCAGCAGGAGATGGCCCTGCTGCACTCACCCCAGCACTGCCCACCACGGCTCCGGGGAAAATCAGCCTGGCATCAGCCAGCACTGGAAGCTTGGCCATGGCACCCTCCCATCTCTCTCCAAGCTGCTCTCCCAAACCTGCTCTCTTTTGGGTGCAAAGCCTTGAGCCCTGTTTGCAGGAGTACAGGGGCTGTGGGCATCTGAGGACACCAGGTCTGAGCCCAAAACATGCTCTGCCAAGCTCAAAACATAAAAGGCTCCGGGGGGAAGGAACAGAGGTTCTGCCAAACAAGGAGACGCGTTGAGGTTATTTAAGGTGAAGTTTTCATTTCCTCTGTGGGCCTTTCAGCAGGCTCTTGAGAGCCCCATGGGATCTGGTGGACACTCTAGCCTCCAGGGCACACAGGACCCCTTTCCTGCCAGAGCCAGACCCCAAGGGGGGACCCACTCCCAGGGAAACTTGGGCCTGGATTTCCTCCCCACCATGTCATGAGGGGATGGAGCCAGCCCCACAGGAGCCTCGGGGCTCAGGGCAGCCCCAGCCCCAGGACCCAGCAGTCCTGCCTGCCCCATTGTGCCCTGAGCCAGACGGGACCCTCCAGCAGGGCTCTTGTGGCCGCCCCCAGCCCTGTCCAGACACCCCCACAGCCCAGGATACACAGGCGTCTTTGCATTTCACAGTCTCTGTGCGACACCTCAGGAAGCAGTTCCTCAATCCCTTACCCTTGGTGGAGAGCTGCAGGAACACTGGAAAACAAGTACCTGTGGTCTGGGCTAATGTTCTTGGTCCAGCAGTCTCCATCTCGTTTGGTCCCTTCCCTTCAGCTCACCTCTCCCTCCAGGGAAAAAGGACTCGCTTCCCCCACAATTCCTCTCCAATGTGTCCCTGCTCTTGTGCCTGTTGGTGAGGAGCCCCAGTGCAGCCCCACTGCCTCCTGGCCTCCCTCCTTGCTGGGGAGCAGCTCTGAAGGGCAACAGTGAGGAGCGTGTGAGCCATGTCCTGGCCTTGCAGGGAAGTGAGGGCTCTCCCATGGCACCGGGGAGAGACCTCTCTGTGATGCGGCACATCCCACTGTGACCTCAGCCCGTGTCATCTCGGGGCTCAGTAGGTCACCGCCATGGAGATGGCACAGCCAGGGAGAGAGCAGAGACTTCCCCTCATGTCCTGGAAAGCAGTCACCTTCCCTCCCCACAGTTAGTTTCCAAAACTTGCTGATAACTCCTTCAGGAATGTGACCAGATGGTGACAAAGGCTGTGAAAAATCTAAGATGGGGCACGGCAGAGGTCACTTCTGTGCCCCTGCACCAACAGGTCTCTGCACAGGGCAGACCTGTGCGGGAAGCAGGGGTTTGGGGCTATGTTAGGGGTTTGGCACTTGTTAAAGATGGGATCAAAATCATGTGAGGTCAAACAGCACAAAAGGGTGGCCATGGGCTGCGATGCTTTGGCGAGCCTCAAGACAGGTTTCTCCCGTGGGTCACTCTTCTTGTCAAAGGAGGATGTAGGACAGGATGGGACAGGACGCAGCCTTCCTCCTTCAGGCACCAAAGCAGGCTCTTTGTTTTGAAAAGGCCTCAGCAAGGTTTCCCAGTCTGCGGTGCTTAAGAGAGAGATGAGATGCCAGAAAAGAGCAAATAGGCCCTTAATACACATCATCCAGATCAGAGGGCTTTACGTGGGACCCTGGTGCTTCCCATGTTCCATAACCATGGGCAAGGCCGGAGAGCAAATTTGGGGCAGTGTTCTCATTTCCCATGACTGTTGCCCAGGCTGAGCCTGGGGAAAGCCATTTCCCATCTCTGGAGCTCAGCTGGTCCTTGGGCTTTTCAGCATCACCTCAGGGCAGTGCTTCTCCCCTGGCTACAGTCCCTGGAAGACTGGATCCACCCCCCAGCACCCTGGCTTTCCCATGAGGCTGTACAGGACTTAGTGCCCTGGATCTCCCACAGTTTTGCTCCTGGGCTTCTCAGCACGTGCCCACACACTGCAGGGCTGCTGTCCAGGCTCCGGTGGTGCAGAGCCTGGAAGGCAGTGCAATGCCTCAGGACCTGCACCTTGGCTCATTCAGAAGTGTGTGAGGTGACCATCTCCCAGCTGTGCAGTTGCTGGAGTTTGAGAACATCCCTACAACCAGCCTTCCTTGTCTCTGAGTAGTCTCAGGGTGACTCTTGCAGAAGGGAGGCTCCATCCCCCTTGAAGACTGTCAGAGAGGTGGCTTTCCAAGTCCCTGCCAAAAGGAAGTCAGAGCACAGAGAACAGAGGCAGCGAACAGAGGCAGCAGTTTGTGCAGCAGTGTGTGGGCTCTGCTTAGAACTTCTGAGGTCCTTGTTGGAAGTTGTGGGGCAGGGGCTGCTTTCTGGGGACCCCGAGGAAATAGAGGGTGATTGCTGCTAACAGGCAAGGAGAGCTAGGCAAGGACAACTACAGGAGGCCTTAACTTCTCCTGGGAGCAGCTCTAGCTAGGTGGAGCTGCCGCCAATGAGCTCTGTTGGTTGCCCCTGAGGAGAGGGAGTTGGGGCCACCTGAATCTGAGGAAAAACTTCTTGACTGTGAGAGTGACAGAGCACTGGAAGAGGTTCCCCAGAGGTTGTGGAGTCTCCTTCCCTGGTGATATTTCTGTTTGCTCCTGGCTGTGCCCCAGGCTGCATATGTCTGCATGTATCTTGAGTTCAGCACCTCAGCTGTGGCATGGACAGAAGATTTGTCACAGGGAAACATGTTCCCAAGGACCTTCTGTAGGCAAAGGCTTTGACTGCAAGGGGTGACAAGCTGGCATGGATAGCAGGTGGCAATGTGATTGTGGAAGGAGGTTCCCACTAACGGAGCAAACCCTGCAGTGCCCAAGGCCAGGGAGAAACAGAGCTGAGCTGTGCAGGAATGGCAGGAGAGGGATTTGGTGCCTGAGCTGCCTCTGCAGCACCTTGGTGGCCTGTGACAGAAGTGAAGTGATCTCCAGGCAGGACAAGATGCCCCTAAAGAAGTCCCTGGGCCTGGGCAGCCTGCGATGCAGCCACCCTGAGGACATCACTAGCCCCGTGGCTGTCCATATCATGTGGAAGGGTGAGAAGAGGTTCAGGGACAGGAGAGCCAGAAGGGTTGGAGAGTGCAGAGACTAGAGGGGAGACCTTGGTGTGATGTGCCTCCCATTTATGCAGCACATGTGGATGCAGACAGGATGGATGTGGCCTAAGGGCCGTGGTGGGATTCAGTTGTGTGGACACAGGTAGGAAACGTGTGATGCCCTGGGGTGCTTGTCCAGCAAGCACTGAAAAGGGGCCATGGTTTCCCTGGAGGTGCCATGTTGTGTCTGCTAGAGACATGTGGCTGTGATGGACACCCCAGGCATCCAACATGGCCCTGCGAGGCTATTTCTAGGTCATGAAATCAAGTGTCTGCACTGAATGACATGAGCTGTTGGTAACACTGGGATCTGGATATGTCTCAGCTTCCTCGTGAGTGGGTGTCTAGCAGTATTAGGCATCTGGGGTCATTTCAGATAGCCAAGGAAATTCCCCACCCAACCCCCACCTGATGCTCTAGTGGTATACGGGTCTCCCAGTTGCTCCATCAGAGCAAGCAGACACTGGCACATGCCTTGGACCTTCCAGTCTCTTCCTCTGTCTCTTCCAGTGTTGCCAGGTGTTTGTGTGTGGGCAACTGACTCCCACCCTCCACCTCCAGGGATTATAACAGGACCTTAGGCAAGTAACTCGTATGCAGACATCTCTGTTGGGCACACTTCAGGTTGGGCAAGGGGAATCCCACCTCCTGTGTGTTTGTGGAGTTCATAGGAGGGATCTGAATCCCACGCCAGCCCTGGGGCTTCCAAACCAGCATGTGGTGCCCAGATGGACTCATCTGAATCAATATGTGAACGATGCGTCAATGAACTCCCCTCCTGTCCCCTTCTAGGTGTCCTGCCTAGGTAAGAGGAGGGAATGGGGACTTCCAGAGTGGGGTATTTCCACCATAGAGAGTTATCCTCTGATGAAATAAAGTGCGATGTTGGAATCGGTCTCTGTCCACTCCTTAGCAGAGGATGCTAGGTGATTATTTTAGTCTACCTCAGTGGATATTCCCAGGAGGAAGGAGCCTGAGGGAAATAGAAATTCACACCTTCAGCTGGGCCCCTGCTCCTGAGTGGGGCCAGGCTCCTGGGAGAGAGGGAGCTGGTGGCACCGTGGCAGCAGTGCCCATGTGCCCAGCTGTGTGCAGGAGCAGCTCCTCTGCCAAGAGCAGCAGGGCTCCGGGCACTGCCTGCTGCTGCTGAGAGGAGCTGCGAGAAGGCAGAGAGAAGTGAAGGGCAGTGTGGAGTGGGAGGACAGCTGACAGTTCACTGTGGGAGACATCTTCCCAGGCCTTTGCACGGTGAGTGTCTGGCTGCAGGGCAATGCTGCTGAGGTTGCTGGAGCACTCTTCTGAACCCAGCCCCTCGCGTGGCTGATCAGTTTTTTAAGGATTGCTCTCCCGGTTCCTCTAGTGCATGGGAGGAGGAGATGCTTCAGAGCAGAGATTCCCTGACACATGGTCACAGGGACAGGGTGCTCTGCTGCTTTCTCCCAGGGACAGCTGCATGGAGGTGAGGTCTGGGTGTGCACCAAGGTCTGTGCAGGGCTGTGGTTCAGAGCTGTGTCCCTGTGCCCCGAGGGTGCTGTGCGCCCGGTGCAGTGTCTCTGCCACCTGTGAGGATCAGCCCTCAGCCTGCCCAGGGAGCTCCCCACAGTGCTGCGGGGAGAAGCTCTGGGTGGAAGGAGTGACCCGCCAGCAGGGCAGGTTCATTCTGCTCCTGGGAGGGTGCTGCGTGCATCAGGGTCAGGGCTGCTCACAGCTCTAGCTCACCCTCAGGGCATGTCTGGAGGGGACTTTCCAAGAGGACACTCAGGGCAGGCTTACCTGTGAGGGGGGGCACTCTCCTGAGTCTCTGCTTTTGTGTTGTGCCTGTGGCAGGGCACAAATCCAGAAGGATATTGTAGGTTTAGAGGACTGAAGGAGAGTTGTGCAGGGTTACTGTCTGCAAGGATCCCCGAAAGTTCCTTCAGGCATCTGTTTACCTGCAGGCAGCAGCAATCTCCCCTTTGCAGCTCGCATCATCCTCATCATGCTTCGTCCGCCCTGCTCCTTCGGTCCTGCCAACACAGAGATGCCCCTGGGCAGTGCCCTCATGCCGGGAGGTTTGTGCAGGGCAGAGGTGAACGGCCAGCGGGTGGGATGGGGTCTGTGAGCCCTGACAGCGGAGAGAGGTGGGGACAGAGGAAGAGCTGCCAGTGGGGACAGCTCCAGGCAGCTGAGAGGTGGTCGGGGAATGACAGGAAAGTGCCCCCAGAAACTCTGTGGTAGGCTGGACTCAGGCAGCTGTCTTGTGGTCCTCCATCGTAGATGCCTTCCTCTGAGCAAGCCCCCCTCTTCTCCTCTCCCACCCAACAGCGCCCTCCCGCTGCTCTGAGGGTGAAGGGCTCCAGGGGAGGAGTCACCTCCTCTGCAGACAGACTGCCAGGAAGCAGAGCTGCCTCTCTGCTGCCACGTGCCCCTTTCCCAGGGCAAGGCAGAGGGGCTGAGAACGACTGCCCTGGCAGGACCCCCGGGGTGGGAGGCGCAGTCTGGGGAAGGTGCCCGTCTGTCTCTCTCTGTCCTGCCTGGGCAGCAGGGTCACAGCCTTTCTCCTCCTTTCCCTACCTCTCCTTTCTGCTCTGGTACTTGCTGTCCGCTGGCGGTTCAGCTACAAATCCAGACACCCACCCTGCGGCCCTTCATGGGAGCGAGGTGCCCAAGGCCCCTTCGAGCCCCACGGTGCTGGGCAACGCAGTCGGAGGGGCTGGGGAAGGAGCTGCCTCTCCCTTCCGGAGACCCCCGTGTCGGGACACATGACTGTCTCCTTCAGGAGCCATTTCCAGAAGCTCAGGAGGTGCTAATGCCACCAAGGGCTCCTGAGCAGCTCCGTATGTGAAAGAGAGCAGAGGAAGAACTGTGCTTTGAAACCAGCCGCCCTTGATCTCCTCAGAGTCCAGTGTCTTTTCTAGAGAAACCTGTGGGTGAAATCATGCTCTGGGTAGCACCAGTGTGAGCCCAGGACAGCTGGGAAAAAGGCTGATGGACTCAGCAGCACTCCTGACTCTGCACTAAGCAGCAGAGAGCCCATTTGCCTCTCTGGTCTTTGCAATGTTCATGTTTGCAGCAATACAGATATCTGTCCCTGCAAAGAACGCTCCCAGATGTGATGATGGAATCTAAAAATCTCCACACCAAATAATTATTAAAAAAATGCTAAACCTCCCTGCTGCAGCCCAAGCTCTTTAGAACTGTGTGTGCGGATATTAACAGCCCTTTTCCATTAAAGGTGGACATCCTTATACACCAGTAGCGAAAACCAGAGCTATCACAAACCAATTCCATCCACCCACTGGTCCAGATTAGGACAGGCCCCTGCTCCTCACAGCACACTCAGCTGGAGCTGAAGCTGAGGAGCTGAATGAACGTCTTCCTGAGGAGAAAAGAAATTTGTCTGTCTTGTGTTTCTGTGTGGGTAGGTGGGGGGAGTGGGGGGGAATTGTATATGAAAAATGGAAACGTTTTCTCAGAGAAAACTATTCTAAGTTGTCACTGTCTTTTCTTCCTCAGACAGCACCCCTGTGCCCCAAAGGAGAAAATGTCCAACAGCAGCTTCCTCAACCAGTTCCTCCTCCTGGCATTTGCGGACTCACGGGAGCTGCAGCTCTTGCACTTCTCGCTCTTCCTGGGCATCTACCTGGCTGCCCTCCTGGCCAACGGCCTCATCATCACAGCCGTAGCCTGCGACCACCGCCTCCACACCCCCATGTACTTCTTCCTCCTCAACCTCGCTCTCCTCGACCTGGCCTCCATCTCCACCACTGTCCCCAAATCTATGGCCAACTCCCTGAGGGACACCAGGACCATTTCCTACTCGGGATGTGCTGCCCAGGTCTTTTGCTTTGTCTTCTTATTTCCAACTGAGTATTCTCTCCTCACAGTCATGGCCTATGACCGCTACGTTGCCATCTGCAGACCCCTGCACTACGGGACCCTCATGGACACCAGAGCTTGTGTCAGGATGGCAGCAGCTGCCTGGGCCAGTGGTTTTCTCTATGCTCTCCTGCACACTGCCAACACATTTTCCATACCTCTCTGCCAAGGCAATGTCGTGAACCAGTTCTTCTGTGAGATTCCCCAGATCCTCAAGCTCTCCTGCTCAGACTTCTACCTCAGGGAAGTCAGGCTTATTGTGCTTGGTCTTTTTTCATTCCTTGGGTGTTTCGTTTTCATTGTGCTGTCCTACGTGCAGATCTTCAGAGCTGTGCTGAGGATGCCCTCTGAGCAGGGAAGGCACAAAGCCTTCTCCATGTGCTTCCCGCACCTGGCCGTGGTCTCCCTCTTTGTCAGCACTGTCATGTTTGCCTACCTGAAGCCCCCCTCCATGTCCTCCCCAGCTGTGGATCTGGTGGTGGCTGTTGTGTACTCGGTGGTGCCTCCAGCAGTGAACCCCCTCCTCTACAGCATGAGGAACAAGGAGCTCCAGGAGGCCCTGAGGAAACTGGTTATACAGGTGCAACGTAAGCACCGATAACTCTCCCATGCGCGCCCATTCATCAGTCCCAGGGCATTTGGCATCAAGGCTCTGTGTGGTGCATTTATTTCTTTCGTACTTTCTCTTTCTTAATTTACTTTCTCGTAAACTGAAAAGAAGTTTTGTTCATGTCTCTTCTCAGGAATCTCTCGTTTGAAGCCGACCCAGACACTGTGTTGAAGCAGGAAGGCAGGCTTACCCTTCATCAGCAGAGATGGGGGAACCTCAGAGCCCTCTAGTCTGAGCTCCCTCAGATGCCCCCAGTGCAATGAGGGGAGTTTCCCTTTGCAGGGTCCCTTTTGGCACTGACACCAAGGGAGCTCAGGGGCACAGAGTCAGGCTCAGATGAGTACAGGAGGGATGAGACCATGGGTGCCATGTCCATTAGGAGAGCTCAGCTCTGCTGGCCACAGTCAGGGTGTGATCTCACACCCCTCTTTTGGAAGAGTGGCAGCTGGTTGTCACCGCCAGCTGATCCCTTCCCTCTACAGAGCTCCAACCCTACAAGTGGAGGGGGAATGGAGGGAGGGGAGTCAGGCAGCAGCTTGTGAGGACAGACCCTGTGCTTGAAAGTATCATCCCCCCCACTGCCACGGCAGGCATTCCCTCACTGCAGCCTTCCTGTAGAAGCTTTAGCTTTCTTGGAGACACATCTCCTCACAGCAGCAGGGTTTCTTTTTTGGAGGCTGTGCTCTTCATCTCCACGCTGTCCTTCTGTGCCCTCTTCTGTGCATATGGCCCAGCAGGTCTCATAACTGGGTGGTGGTAGGGCTGTGTTTCCATGGGCATGAGCCCTGTGCCTACAGGCAGGACCAGGCACTGGGCACCCTTGTGCCAGACCTGGCCTCCACATTAACATGTCTTTAATAAAAGGGGATCTCCCCTGTGATGTGCCTTGAGGTCTGTCTTTTCTTCAGAAGCTGGAGTCAAAAATATGCCCAAGGGACTGCACCAGAGAAGGGCTTGCCGCTCTGCTTGTGAACTCCATGGGATGAGATCCGAGTCCCCGGGTCATCCGTTAGGGACTGGGGGCTGGATTCAGGGCTCATCTGCTGGTTACCAGTGGAGATGAGGAATGATCTCTGAATTACCTACCTGGGGCTGTCCCACAGGTGACAGTGCTGATGAGAGATGCCCATCGTTGTGGAGGGGAATCTCCAGGAGATCCCCAGGAGAGCTCAGGGGATGTCCAGGGACAGCGTGTGCCTGGCAATGGGCAGTGAGTGGAGCCTCACAAAGTGAGAGAGGGTCCATGGTGGAGTTTACCAGAAGGTACAGCACTAAATCCAGGTATGCATGGGGAAACGAGGGCTCTGCAGTCCCCAGAGAGGCAGAGGGGACCCAGGAGGTGTAGGGAAGGGGGACAGGAGAGTGATTCCTGCACCTCCAGAGAAACACCACAGGCTGGACACCACAGTGCACACCCAAACACATCTCCTGCCTTGGGCAATGCCCTGGGCGTCACTCTGAGCACCATCCATGAGCACAGACACATGGCAGCAGTGTCAGTGGTGGTGATCCCTGTCCAATGGGGTCTGCTTCCCACCCCGACCAGCTCTGCCAGGGCCAAATCAGGAGTCATCTCGTGGCCCCACAGCCCCACAGTCTGCTCACCCTGCAGAGCAGCACCGCCAGCCTGGGGCCCTGCAGGGAGCACAGAGTGCGGGGTGTAGGATCAGCCAGGCCTGCATGGACACACTGACCTGGGGAAAGGCTCTCTGGGGAGCAGGGACGTCCCAGGAGAAAAGCAAGGCAACAAGCAGGACTAGAAAATGAGAACGAGAAACAGGTTTCTCTGAGCACCAGCTCAGGGCAGGGGCCTCTGTCCCCGGGGCAGCAGGAGGTGCTGGAGGGGCGGCAGGGCCAGGGCAGTCGTGGTGTGCTGGGCAGCAGGGTGGGCATGGAGGGTCTGGAGGCAGCCAGGGAGGGGGATCTCATGGGCACAAGATCAGGGGAGACAGAGAGTGACCAGCCTCACTGTGGGGCCTTGTCCTCCTTGCCAGGGAGCTGCTCCCCTTGTCCTTGGGTCATGCCGGCATTACACTGTGGACATGCCTGTGCCTGGCCCTGCACCTCTGGGGTCCTCACCTGACCCTGTCCCCACCCTGCTGACCTGGATGCCCATCTCTACCTGGGACTTAACCCCTGACTACAGCCAAGAAAGCCTTGGTAAGGGATGAGGGGACCCGAGCAGATCCCCAGGAGCTTGTAGGTACAAAAGGTGACCGTATCACCTCAGCAGAACCTCTTTCCTGACAGCCAATGTGAAGGTGTGAGGAGAGCTTTGGATCTGGGCCCTTAGCCAGGGAACGCTGCATGCAGAGTCAGAGCTGGATGAAAAAGGGAGCTCAGCCACTTGGGGGTCTGATACTATGCTGCCTATTTGGGAGAATCACAGAATCACAGAATCATTTAGGTTGGAAGGGACCTCTGGAGATCATCTAGTCCAACCTCCCTGCTCAAGCAGGGTCACCTAGAGCATATTGCCCAGGATCACATCCAGACGGGTTTTGAATATCTCCAGCGAAGGAGACTCCACTACCTCTCTGGGCAACCTGTTCCAATGCTCTGTCACCCTCACAGTCAAAAAGTGTTTTCTCAGGTTCAGATGGAACTTCCTGTGGTTCAGTTTGTGCCCATTGCCTCTTGTCCTGTTGCTGGGCACCACGGAGAAGAGACTGGCCTCATCCTCTTGACACTCCCCCTTCAGATAAGAGGATTTCCTGTGCCACAGCTCGAGTGCTTCTGCACCATTGGTGATGGGATTGCTGCTCCAAAGAGTATGTTGTGGGGAGCAGCAAGAGTGGGGCTGCTCCGGGTGGGAAGGGCAGCCAGGAGCCGAGGGTGCCAGCAAGGCCGGCAGGGCAGTGCCCCACCAATGAGAGGTGCCGTCCTGCAGTGCCTGGACAGGAGGAGCAGAGCAGGTTTGGGGATGGTAACTACGATAAGGCACAGTCCAGCGATGACCGGACAAGACTGGAGGGCTCCGACCAGCCCTGCTTTGTGTGGGAGGCTGCACTGGAGACCTCCAGAGGTCCCTTCCCACCACAACTCCTCTGTGAGGCCAGGAATTCTTGCTCCTCAGCCCCTGATCCAGCACAGCTGACCTGGGGATGAGAGCACCTAGGGCAGAGCAGAACAAGTCCAGCTGGGAGAGCATGAAGGGAAAGATCCAAAGGTGCCTGGCTCAGCCCTGGGCTTTGGAAAACTCTGTCACGCACCCCAAGAGGCTCCAAATGCCTCTTCCACCCTGCCCTCTGCCCTTTCCCATCAGCCCAAGTGGAGTCCAGCATGGCCTGGGGTCTCTCTTCCCCACGGGGACGAGAAGGAGAGGGAGGGCCTTCACCAGCCCCACACTGCCCTTTCCACCCGTGGCCTTGGCACCTGTGTGTGCCTGGCTCTGCCCACTTGCCTTCCCCACACTCCCGGCTGCGCTGGAAGCCCATCCACATCCCGGCGCTCCCACCCTCGAGCTGCCGTCCACCCCGAACCTGGAGCCCGGCCACCCACAAAGGCATCGCCCGGCCAGTGCCCCGGCCATGCAGCCGAGGGCAGGGGTCTTCGCCCCAAGTCCCCTGCTCCTGCCCTGCTGCCAGCACTGCTGCGGCTGTGGCCAGGTCAAAGCCTGCTGGTGCCAGACGGCCCTGGGGCCCGAGGCAGCTCCAGCTGCCTGCAGGGCTGTGCTGGAGCCGGTGAGGAGCGGGCTGCAGTGGGGCTGGCAGCGCCAGGGTGGGTGGGCAGAGGGCAGCTGGAGCTGGAACCGGACTCCTCGCACATGGCAAGGGCTGGAGTATTATTAAATAACCATTAAATGATCCCCCAGAGACTTGGGGATGGGAGCAGCCAGCCCCTGCCCAGCCCAGGCTGTGCCCCACGCGGGGCTCAGCAGACAGCCGTGCTCCGGGACCTGCCGCAGTCTGGTGCAGGAGAGAGGCCGTGCAAGGCTGGCCTTGTCCCCTCCGTGGGGATGCGCAGAGCTGCAGGAGGACGCAGCTGGCCATGCACCACCCCACCGCTGGGGGAGCAGCCAGCGCTGGGAGGGGTGATGCGAGGAGCTGCTGCGGGACGATGGCCCTGGGGCAGCTTCCCCAGCGTGGGCAGGCAATGCAGGCAGCAACCTGGGCTCTTCTCTCCTGCTCCTTCCGGATCCTGCTGCCTTTCCCAGGACACCTGCGGGTGCCCTGCAAGCGCATGGCTCTGTGCTCCCGCACTGCTGCTCACCCGCAGTAGCTGCCCGCTGGCCTTTGTCCTCTCCGGGGCCCTTCCCAGCCCAGCCCAGCCCCTCCCCGGCTCTCCCCACCTCCCCTGCCCTCTCCCCAGACCCTCCATCACCCCTTGGTTTTGTGAGTCTCCACTCACTGCCCAGCCCAGGCACATGCCGCCCCTGGAGATCCCCTCTGCTCCCTGCGTGGCTGCATATCCCCTTCCAGAAGGACGGGCATCTGTCACCTTCCCGGCAATATGTGGGACAGTCCCCAGCAGATACCCCTTGATGACTCATCCTCTCCAGGGGCCCTGGGCCAACCACAAGTGACACCTGAATCCAGACCTTGCTCCCTCACACATCACTCTGCCAGCTGATGTCCTTTAGCCCATGGAAAACCCAGGCATGACAACAGGGCCTTTTCAGGTGAAAGTCCCTGAGCACATTCTTAGGGCCAGCTGTGGAAGAAGAGCCCAAATTTCAGGTACAGTTCTCAGAAGATCCCTTTTATTATAGGGATGCTACCTGGGAGACCACCTCTGACACAGTGATAGGCAGATTTACAGAAGGTCTCTGGGTCAGACAGTCAGGGTTTGTGCTGCTGAAGAAGTGGGATGATTTCAAATCTTTCTACATAAACATGATTATCAGAGAGAGAACTCCCAAAGCAGAGGAGTTTCTGGAGATAACCTGGAAATTGCTTGCGAAGAGAGAAGGGCAGCTTAGTGCTGCTGAACTGGAAGCAGCTGAATCAGTTTCCTCAGTGCCTCCTTGAGCTCCTTGTTCCTCATGCTGTAGAGGAGGGGGTTCACTGCTGGAGGCACCACCGAGTACACAACAGCCACCACCAGATCCACAGCTGGGGAGGACATGGAGGGGGGCTTCAGGTAGGCAAAAAATGAGGTGCTGACAAAGAGGGAGACCACGGCCAGGTGCGGGAGGCACATGGAGAAGGCTTTGTGCCTTCCCTGCTCAGAGGGCATCCTCAGCACAGCTCTGAAGATCTGCACGTAGGACAGCACAATGAAAATGAAACACCCAAAGAGTATAAAGATAGTAACCACAATAAGCCTGACTTCCCTGAGGTAGAAGTCTGAGCAGGAGAGCTTGAGGATCTGGGGAATCTCACAGAAGAACTGGTCCACGTCATTGCCTTGGCAGAGAGGTATGGAAAATGTGTTGGCAGTGTGCAGGAGAGCATTGAGGAAAGCACTGGCCCAGGCAGCTGCTGCCATCCTGACACAAGCTCTGGTGCCCATGAGGGTCCCGTAGTGCAGGGGTCTGCAGATGGCAACAAAGCGGTCGTAGGCCATGACTGTGAGGAGAGAATACTCAGCTGAACATAAGAAGACAAAGCAAAAGACCTGGGCAGCACATCCCGAGTAGGAAATGGTCCTGGTGTCCCTCAGGGAGTTGGCCATGGATTTGGGGATCATGGAAGAGATGGAGGCCAGGTCGAGGAGAGCGAGGTGGAGGAGGAAGAAGTACATGGGGGTGTGGAGGCGGTGGTCGCAGGCTACGGCGGTGATGATGAGTCCGTTGGCCAGGAGGGCAGCCAGGTAGGTGCCCAGGAAGAGCGAGAAGTGCAAGAGCTGCAGCCCCCGTGTGTCTGCAAAGGCCAGGAGGAGGAACTCTTTCGGAGAGCTGCTGTTGGACATTTTACTCCCTCTGGGAATGGGGACCTGTCCAAGAAGGAAAAGACAGTGACAATTTAGAGCAGTCTTCTGTGAGCCAAACCTTTTGCCCTTCTCTTGGAGACTCCCACATGCCTTTTGTCCTTTTCCTTCATTCAGTTCCTTGTCTTGAGCGCTAATTTGCACTGCCTGAGTGTGCCTTGCAGAGCAGTGGCCGCTGCTGATGATCTCCAGCGGGGTCACTTCTGCTCGGCCAGGGGGTGTCAATGAGGGAAATGCCAAACATTCCCAGGTGGGGATAGGGGGGGCTTGGGTGTCATGAGTGGCATTAAGGAGACTTGGTCCAGTGACCCAGGGGGAAATTTCTCTATTTACCATGATGAGAGATGAATATAGCACTGCGCCTGACCAGTAAAGCCCTACAATGGAAGAAGGCTCAGGGGAGACGGGCAAAGGAGTGGATCAACTGGTGTAAATGGTTCTGCCTGAGTTCATCAAAGCAGTATGAATGTCTCCCTGAGTCAGCCAGATCTGTACGGGGGAAGTGTGTGTGTGGCTCAGCACAACACAGAGTTCAACACCTGAACAACTAACAGAAGAATTGCCAGGAGAGCAACAGACTTGAGCTGGTTTCAATCCACATGCTCCTTCCCAGTGACTGGGGACACCCAGGGTCGTGACGGTGAGCATATTATAGAGACTGGTAACAGGGATCACATTTTCATTGTGATTAAACTGCATATTGCAATTGCTGCATTTTGCTAAGCGTAACTTACACTTGTACTGTGATTTCAGTACACTGCTGTATCACTCTGCTGAATCCAAACCCCCGTGTAACATCAAATATCATCAAAGAATAAATTCTGATATTAAACATTACACTCTCCAGGTGTGGAACATCAAAAAGACCCTGGTCAGACACTATTGGACTCTGTCAAGCACGCATGCCAGCTGTCTCGGAAAGGGAAGATCCTTGGGAGGGATTCATCTCCCCCAGCCTTGCCCTCTTCAACAGAGGTGTCTGTGTCCGGATCAGTCACACCAGCTCCCACTCCAGCAAGGCAGAGGAACAGTCAAGTGAAGGCAGGGGCTGACCTGACCCTTTCTAGACGTCTTCATCCCAATGAGATCCTGAGAGCAATGGGACCCTGTCCTCACACCCATTTACCATGTGTGCTCTCTCTGCAGGCACTGTGGTGGGAGGGGGAGGTCACTAGCTCTGAGGTGCACATGCTGCAGCAGGTTACATCCACCCCTTATGTGGAAGGGCAGGTCAACGTTTAGACACCTGTTTTCTCTGGAAAATAACCTTCAGCAAAGGAGTGATTATTTATTTAGCTTTTAGGTGCCTCCCTCTCACCGTGGCAGCATTCTTTGACAGAGCAGAAATCTTTGGCGTTTCAGTTGCTCTCAGCATGAGCACTCGGGCATCCCAAGGGGAAAAAAGGGCTTGCTGTGACTTTGTACAGAGTCACGGGATCTGGTCTGCCAAGGAGTCCTGCCCCTCACTGCCCTGCACTCGCACCTCTCTCCGCTGAAGGACACTCACCCTCACAAGTGCCTCTCAGAGAGAAACTGGATGGAGCGGAGAGTGGAGGACTTCAGGCGGTAAGGGAAGATTTCCAAAGTCTTCTCTCTCAGCCCACATATGGAGATGGTGATGAAGAGCGGGACAAGGGCAGCTCATTTCCCAGCCCCACAGGGTGCATTTTCTGCAGCCTCACAGCTCCGAAGGGAGCTGGGGACGACTCACTCCCATTCACACCCCTCTGTTGCACAACTTGCAGTGTCAGTGTCTGAAGTGCACCTGAAACCCCCCAACCCCAGGGAGCCTGAGAGAGGAGCAGGAGCAGCATGGGCAGGAGGGGAAACAAGGGGCAGCACCAGGATCCTGCTGCTGAGGGAGGCAAGGAGAGAGACAGAAGGGCACTCACAAAAGCCTTCACCTTCCCCACCTGGCCATGCTGCCCCGCAGAGAGCGAACTTGCAGAGCAGTCACTCCCAGCCCCTTTGTTGGGCAGCACGAAATGAACCCATGGCAGGAGAGATGCCCCTCTCTTCTGCTGGAGGTCTGGCTGCAGAGGAGGCAGCTCATGCCCTGGACTCCATGGCTGTCAGGGCTGAGGCTCTGCTGGGAGGCAGACTCTGAG
This sequence comes from Struthio camelus, assembly GCF_040807025.1. Lineage (NCBI taxonomy): Eukaryota > Metazoa > Chordata > Aves > Struthioniformes > Struthionidae > Struthio > Struthio camelus. The sequence continues at coordinate 1,325,053 of NC_090970.1, forward strand.
CTGGCTTGCTCAGAGGAAGGTGTTTGTATTGGAGGGCCTGACCATGATTTGCACAAATCCATCCTCCCATGATGATTCTGCTAACATTTCCCTCTCATTCCCTGCCCATCTCTGCTGCCTGAAGTTGCCCCTGCTGGCAGCTTTCTCTGTCCCTACATCTTTTCCCTCTCAGTGCTCATCGTCCCCATCCCACCCTCTGTGGGCTCAGTTCTGCCCTACAGAAATCTTCCAGGTCTGGGACTTGGCCAGGGGAATCTCTGTGCTTGCAGGTGCTAAGGAGCAGGTCACATAAACCCTGAGGAATCCCATAAAGGTGATGCTGGTGCTGCTGGAGGTTGAGATGGGGTTGAAGGGGTTTGCTGAGCTTTCTCACAGACCTCCTGATCTCGGAGTGCGAACGTCTGTGAGTCCCAAGTCCTTGCAAAACCAGAAAACTCTTTCCTTTTTTCTCCCTGCCCGAATTAGGAAACAGAAAGCCCTGGAAGGAAAGCTCCTTCCATTTCAAGCAGCCTGTTTTTTCACCTTATTCTGCAGGGCAGGGACACTGCTCTGAATCACAGCCCTGGGACAGACCTGTGTGCATGTCCCGGCTTCACAGCCCTGCAGCCATCCCTGGGAGAAGGTAGCAGCATGCCCTCTCCCTGTGACGGTGTGCCAGGGAATCTCTGCTCTAAAGCATCTCCTCCTCCCCTGCACACTGGAGAAGCCGGGAGAGCGTTCTTTAAAAAACTTGTCATGGGGTGAGCTGGGTTCAGAAGACCCCTCCAGAAACCTCAGTAGTGTTGTCCTATAGCCAGACACTCACCATGCAAAGGGCTGGGAAGATGTCTCCTACAAGGAGCTCTCCCCTCTCCTCCCACTCCACACTGCCTTTCACTTCTCTCTGCCTTCTCTCAGCTCCCGTCAGCAGCAGCAGGCAGTGCCCACAGCCCTGCTGCTCTTGGCAGAGGAGCTGCTCCTGCACACAGCTGGACACATGGGCACTGCTGCCACGGTGCCAGGACCTCCTTCCGTCTCAGGAGCCTGGACCCCTTCAGCAACAGTGGCCCAATTAAAGGCAGAAGTTCTCTGTCCCTTGGGCTCCCTCCTCCTGGGAAATGTTCCCTGAAGTAGACTGAAATAATCACCAGTGGTCCCTCTCTGAACACCGAGGGAAGACTGATTCCAGCATTACAATCTATCTCCTCAGATTTAGGTCACCTGCTTGAGGGGGAAACGTCCCACTCTGAAAGCCCCTCTTCCTGCCTCTTGCCTAGGCAGGACTCCTAGAGAGGGGCAAGAAGGGAGTTCATTCTCCCATGGTTCAGGTTTTCATTCAGATGAGTCCATCTGGGCATCTCCTGCCAGTTTAGAAGCCCCGCGGGCTGGAGTGGCATTCAGATCCCTCCACTGAACTCCACAAACAGACAGGAGGTGGGATTCCCCTTGCCCAACCTGAAGTGTGCCCAGCAGAGATGTCTGCATGGGAGCTCCTTGTCTAAGCTCCTGTTGTAATCCCTGGAGATGGAGAGTGGGAGTCAGTTGCCCACACACAAACCCCTGGGGACATTGGAAGAGACAGAGGTGGTCCAAGGCATGTGCCAGTGTCTGCTTGCTCTGATGGAGCCACTCTGAGACCCGCATCCATCAGGTGGGGCCGGGTGGGGAGTTTCCTTGGCCATCTGAAATGACCCCAGATGCCCAATACTGCTAGGCACCCACTCACGAGGCAGCTGAGACATATCCAGATCCCAGTGTTACCAACAGCTCATGTCATTCAGTGCAGACACTTGATTTCATGACATAGAAATAGGCTTGCAGGGCCATATTTGTGACAGATAGCAGTCTTGTTGTGAGAGTGGCCAGCTCTCTCAATGTCCTCAGATGCAGCCCACCCAACCCTACGGACTGATATGGGTTGAGTTCTTGCTAGTCATCCCTCACTCCGTCATCACTCACTGTTGGTTGTTGTCCTCTGCCCAATCCAGCAGTAAGCCAACATTTTCCTTTTTACTCTTTTATTGACACTGAAGCAGTATCAGCTTTTCTTCATGCCCTTGTCATCCGCTTCGTGTCTACCCTTGGGGACCTTTGGCTTCCCTAACACCATCCCTGTTTTCCTGGACGATATTTCTGAATTCCTCCACTGCAGCCCCCACCTCCGTCTGCTTCCAGTATGCTGCCCTGGAGTTCAGTCCTGACTTCCCAGTGTGGCCAAGCCAATCTCTCAAGCTGTCTATTAGTTTTACTGAGGGCCCAAGGCCAGGAAGAAACAGTGCTGAGCTGTGCAGGAATGGTAGGAGAGGGGTTTGCTGCCTGAGCTGATTCTGCAGCACCTTGAGACCTGTGACAGAGGTGAACCAATCTCCAGGAAGGACAAAGTGCCACTGTAGAAGTCCCTAGGTCTGGGCTGCCTTTGATCCAGACACCAGTTAAAAGGCTGTGGAGATCAGGGGAGGTCCCAATGAGCTGAAAAAGGCATATGCTGTGCCCATCTTCAAAAAAGGCCACAAGGACAAATCAGGGAGCTGCAGGCCATTCAGCCACACTTTGGTGAGGAGCAGTGTGTCATGGAATGATTCCTCTTGCATCACCTTTCTGGGCATAGGAAGAAGGTGACTGTGAACAGTCCGCATGGATTTACTGGAGGTAAAGCCTTCCTGATCAACTTGATTACCTTCTGTCATAAAAGGCCTGTCCTTGTGGAGGAGAGGAGAGTAGTGGATGTCATTTACCACAGTTTTAGCAAGGGGTTTGACATCATTGTCTCACACTAGATGGTTGAGGGCTGCCATCCAGATGGACCCCTGCAGGAAGGAGGAATGCATTGCCAGGAAGTTTATGGAATTCACAAACGAAACAAATGCCAGGTCCTGCACCTGGGGTAGAACAACACCCTGCAGTGATCTGGGCTGGGGAGTGATCAGCTGGGCAGCAGCTCTGCAGAGAAGGACCTGGGAGTCTTTGTGGGCAGCAAAGTGAGCGAGAGCCAGCAGCACGCCCTGGCATCAACGGAGGCCACAGTGTCCTGGGCTGCCTGAACAAGAGCACAGCTGGGAGATTGAGGGAAGGGATTATCCCCCTCTACTCAACACCTGTTAGAGCACATCCAGATACTACAGCCATTTGGGGTCCTGTGTAGAAGAACACTGTTGATGACATGGAGTGAGTTTGGTGGCACACCCCCAAGGAGCCCAGGCACCAGAGCACTTGTCCTGTGAGGAGAGACTGAGGGAAGGGGCCTTGTTCAGCCTGGAGAAGGGAAGGCTTTGCGCAGACCTAATCACAGCCTCCCCATACCTACCAGGATGTCACCAAGATGCAGTCAGGCTCTTCACCATTGTGCACAATGGGAGGATGAGGCCCCAATGGGCATTAGCTGAAACTAGAGAGCTTCAGGCTGGGGATAAGGGGAACTTTTGACCCATCCAGACAGTCAAGCACTGGGGCAGGTTTTCCAGAGAGGTGGTGCCATATCCATCCTCAGAAGTTTTTGAAGTCCTAAAGGAGTAAAGCCTTGAGCAACCTGGATGGAGCTGATAGCTGACCCTGCTATGGGAAGGAGGTTGGACTAGAGACCGCCTCAGGCCCCTCCCAACCTGAATGATTCAGCATTTCCTTCCACCCTGGGTCTTCCCTTGTTGACCTTAGGGAAAACCTTCAGCTTCCTCGTGACCATGGAAGTAGATCTCCCAAAAGGATCACCAGATCAGCCGCATGTTCCTTGTCCCGCTCTGGTCAGAGTCATTCAGATTGAGGGCTGCTTGGCAGCCACCCCCAAATCACCTTCAGTTTTCTTTTACTTCACCTTTTATTGCATTTTGTCCCTCTTTTCTCCCTTCCAAACTCTTCTTTTACCATCCTGATCCCCTCCCATGCAGTCAGCCAACCTCTGTTTACCCATTGGCCCTGGGTTTCCTTTCTTTGTGCATTCATTTGGCTTGTCTGAGATGGTTGCCATGGTGATTTCTACTTTTACCACTAGGGCCTTGAAACTGGTGCTGCCTTTTATTATGTGTAGTGTCCTGCAGGTCCTCATGCTGTTACCCTGTCAGAGGCACTGCAAGATAGGATGAGCCATCAGCACATACACATGAACAGTTGACCCAGAGGAGCCTGAGTCCAGAGGGTCCTTGAGAAACTTGGGGTTTTGTCCAACAAAAACTTCATGATGTTGTGCAAGGAGAAGTGGCAGGTCTTGCCTCAGGGGGCAGAACAGGCTGTGCATCAGGACAGGCTGAGACCTGACCGGCAGGAGAAGAGTGACCCTGAGGAGAAGGGCCTAGCTGTTACAGGAGGGATGCCCTATGAGCCAGTGCTGCGTGCTCACCACAAATGAGGCCAGCTGCATAGAGGGCTGCATTAGGAATCGCATAGCCATCGAGACAAGGGCAGTTCTTCTCCCCCTCAGCACTGTTGTGGCCAGATGTGGTCGAGTCAGCACTGGTGTGGCCACATGTGGGATGGTCTGTCCCAGTGTGGACTGCCCAGTGCTGGAGGAATGGGGAGGAACATGGAGAGGGTCCAGAGGAGGTCTGCCAAGATGGGGTTGGGGGCCTGAAGGCCATGGCCTGTATGGAGAGGCAGAGGGACCTGGACTTCTTCAGCCTGGTGAAGTGTTAAAGACAAATGGAATATAGTAGTAGCCTGGGACTGCTTGAAGGGTGGTTCCAGAGGGGATGGAGCTTTTGTTGGTAGTAGGAAAGAGCACGAAGAGGGGAAAGGGTCACAAACTGCATCTTGAGAGGTGCAGCCTGGGCTTCAGGAAAAAGACATGTCACTTGAAGAGTAGTGGTGTGGTGCAACAGGTCACCCAGAGGCCTCTGAGGTCACCCCATGCCTTTGTGTTTAAAAGAACACCAGCAAGGATAGAGAGACCTCAGTAAATAAAGAGAGATCCCGGGGATAGAGCAAGGGGAGGAAGCATGTTGGGTTTCTACAGGCTGCAGGGAACGAGGCACAGGCATGGGATAGTGTCGGACAGCCTGTGGTGGAGACAGCTGAGGGCACTGCCATAGCTGAAAGCCTCCAACAGAACCGAGGTTTCTGGCCTCTTGGCTATGGTTGTGTCTCTGACACCACCGACTACGAGAAGCAGTTTCCTTATCTCACTGGGGCCTTGTTGCCACCTTGTCCACAGGACCAAGAGGTGCCATATTATTGTCCTGCACTCGGCGTTGCACATGCCCACCCTCACACTGCCCACAGGAAGATCCCTGAGAGACATGTGAGGGAAGTCACCACCCTTCCCAGGGGCTGGCTGTGGGGCTTGGCTGATCTGCTTGAGAACACACATCAAGGTTGACTTGGCATCACAGAGGCACCTGCACATTGCCTTGGCCTACCTGCAATCAGGGCCTCCAGCTTTGTGCTCTAATCAGCCCCCTGCGGAGGCTTTGTCAGTAATGGCCCTCAGGGGGACTCCTTAACACTCCAAGAAACTTGGGATTTTCTTCTCACTTCAACTTCTGGAGAGGTTTCTTCAGCCTCCTCTCAGCATCCATGGTTCATGGGCTCAGCACCAAATACACCTGAGGGGTCATTAAAATGCAGAAAGCCCTAACAAGCCCTGTCTCTTTCCATCATGTTCTTCAATTCTTCTGCTGCTAATTGGCAAGTGTTCAGGAGGGCATTGAAAAGAGGAAGATTTCAAGGAGCACCAGAAAGTAAAGATGTCTACTTTTCAACCTTTCTTTAGTCTTCAGGTTTCAGAAGAAGTGATACCCACCTTCTCCAATTCACACTGACCCACAGGGTCCCCTGATGAAGCCTGGACACACAGGAAAAGCAGTATTTTGGATAGGAGACATGTATGGACAACCTTCCTCCCCACCTCCCCAGCCCTCACATTTCTCTCCTCAGCCCCTGGGGACTTCCCTCACTCTGCTTAACATCTAGCCTTTTCCCACTCAAGCCTGTAGCTGAATGTTACAGCTCCTGGGCACCAATTCCCACCTGCTTTCCTTAGAAAATTAACTGCAAACAGAAACAGAAGGATTTGTCTCAATTCTGATTACACAAAAATAAACATGATGCAATGTCCTAAGAAATAACATACAATCCTCAAGTGTATGTCAAGGACAAGTTGCCTCCAGGGAGGTCCACAGTCTGCAAGGAATAACCTTCCTTGACATGTTCTTGACAAATAGATGGGGAAGGCTAGTTAGAAACACAGTGAGGGAGTTTTTTGAAGGGTCAATGAGACTGCTGAAAGATGAGACAAGCTTCAGACTCCCTGAAGCTCAGAGCAGCGACTAGAGAGTTGAGAGGTACCTGAAAGATACAGAGGAAGGGGAGGAGGAAAAGTAGGAAACTATGGGAAAGTGCATAAGCCCAGGTCATCGGATGCAAAGAAGCCTTTAGAAATGATGAATGTAATCAGGACATGTGGAAACATGTGGGAGATGACTGAGATGACATCCACAGCCTAATACACCGAGCAGTGGAAACACAAGGTCAAGGGCAGATCAGTATTTCTTCTCCTGAGATGAATACCCTTCCTGAAGAATTCCACTCTTTCATCATAAAAAAACACTGACATTAAAGTACCTCAATCATTGGAGTTGACGAATGTGTGTTCATATTCTTGAAATGTTGAAACTAACTCTTCCCCTTTCCAGGCAGAGCTCAGGGGTCGAACCAGAAGCACCCAGTGGTACTTGGAGAGGCCCTGGTGTCTCGGAGGTTCCTGCCTGGGCCTGGCAGCTCTCTCAGGGGACCTGCAGGAGACCGGAGCCCCTCGGAGCTGCAGATGGAGGCTGGGCAGAGGGCACCAGGGCAGTAGAAACAGCACCAGACTTCTGTGACCCTCTAACTGTATCCTACCTTAGTTCTGAAAATCTCTTTCCTTTTAAAAAAAAAAAAAAAACACACACACACACACAAAATCCCCCTGAAAGACCACTAAACTTAAAAAAAGATCAAGAAGGATAAAAAGAACACAAACAATTTTGAAGTTGGAAAGTATAACAAGATATTTATTTGCTTCAAACCTTTTTCTCAGTTTCTTTCTTGGTGCATTTTTAATGGTAGTTTCTAAAGATTTCTATTCTATATAGGGCCTACACTATTCAAAAGATATTTTTGTGTCTTTTACAAGTATAGTGTCCCACCAACCCCTCCCTGCTCACTTCCTGGACCAGTCTAGAAGTAACTGAGCCTCACTTGCTTTTATGCCCACCTTACTGGCTAGAGGGGACCTTTGTCCAAATTAGCCACAGATCCACACTTGGTATTTCACCTCAGAGGAGGGTCATTTGGAAAGAAGGGGCCACGAGTGAGCTAATACCCAGGCTGTGCCCCAGCTGATCAGACAAGAGCTTCAGAAACTGCAGCCATCAGTGACCAGCTCAGTGACACATCCAGCCCTCCCGTTTGCTTCTAGTCCTCCAAGAGGGAGCAACAAGCACTTCCTCTGAACATCCACTCACACCTCTGCTCCTGCTCCCTTCCCACCTCCACCAATCCAAGGGCAGAAAGAGCATTCCCATCTTGCAGACAAAGCTCACCAGGCCCCTCTCTTCTCATGGGGCACAATTTCCACACCACGCACACACTGGCAAGCCTAGATTTCACCACCAATGTCTAAGCCACGCTGCAGGCCTACATACTGCGGGGACAGGCGGGACCTCCGAGTCACTTCCCAGCCATGGGCAGCCTGGGCTGCTCTCTCTGCACTCACCTCACAAGCACCTTCCCAGCCACCTGCCTCCTGCTGCCCTATCAGCCACTCCAAAAGACAGGACCTCACGGCCACCTTCCCAGCCGTCTGCCCGCCACTGCCCTACAAGCCCCTGACACACAAGTGACCTCACAATAACTTCCTCAGCCATCAGCCAAATGCTGACCTCCCAGATGCTCCGGCCAACGTCACCTCCAAAGCACGCGTCCCAGCCGTGCACCTGCTGCTGCCCCAGCAACTGCTCACCTGGAAGACACCTCACAAGCACCTTCCCAGCCACACGCCTCCTGCTAGCCAATCACGTAATTGTTGCAGAAGGGACCTTGCAGACAACACGCCAGCCTTGTTCCTGCAGCTGGCCTCTCAGCTCCTCAGCCCCAAGGGACCTCAGAATCAGCAGCCGAGCCACGTGGCCCCTGCTGGCCTCTCAGCTACTGACAAAGAACTGATTGGGCAGTGGTGATTTTCTGGAACAGCTCTCGCAGACACTAGGGACCTCGTGGCTGTTGCCCCCTGCAGCTGCCCCTGCTCTCCCCAAGGCTGAGACACCTCCTGAACGGCCTCCCTCACTCACCCTGGTGCCTCACACTGCTCCTAGTGCAGCAAAACACCCAGGACGGGCCAGTTCCTGCCCCAAGAGAAGATCACCTTCTGCCCAGCCAGTACCCGCACCGAGCCCGTGAAGCTCAGGAATTGGAGAAAGGCCTGCAAGGGATTCGCGGCAACATTTCCTAAGGGGCCGATTGTGTGGGAGCAGCGACCATGAAGCGGAAGACAGCAGGGCCCCACGGCCCAGGCAGAGCGAGAAGCCTTCCCGCAACTCCAAAGGCTACTTCCTTCCCCAAGGAAGGACTGAACCAAGCCTGCACATCCCCTACACATCAAGGACAACAAGCACTCTCTGATTTGGGGCCCTGACAGTTTGGGACGTGGGGAAGGACTGAGGCGAGGGCATCTCAGCTGGGGACACCAGCAGAGGCAGCACTCAGCAGCTCTTCCCCCTGGCCCGCCAGCAGGGCTAATGACAACGGCAAGGGGAGGACGGGCCCTTCCCCAGCCTCCAAGGCCCTGCGAAAGCACAACAGCTGCCACGCTCAGAGCTGCTCTGCCAACACCCTTCAGGCTGCTTCCAGGGCCACAGGTCTCAGGGCCCAGCAAGAGGCATGGAGCACCACCAACGGCCAGGCCACGGCGTGCCGCGTGGGCACAGCCTCTCTCGGAGCCCTCCGAAAGGCAGTTTTTCTGAGCAGAAGTGACCATGGGCAAGGGCCCCAAAACACACCAAGACCCACTCTCCAACCCTTCCGCTTGCTTCTAGTCCTCCAGAGCCTTTCCACAGGCACTTCCTCTGAACATCCCGGCTCACCCCGGAGCCTGCTCCCTTCCCACCTCCACAAAGCACCGAGCAAGTGCTCTCCCAGGAGGCGCATCACGCCAACTCTTGCCTCTCTCTTGTGCCTCACGTGCCCTCAAGGCCCTCACCCAACAGGCCTCCCTACTGAGGGACCCTTTGGGGCTTCAAGGAAGGAGGACAAAACTCTTTGGCACCTCTCCCCCTCTCTCGGGCCACGACCAGAGAGCTCACCAATGACCACATGGCAGCACGCAGACACACTCAGCAGCACGGACAGGGCCAGCGCACCAGCCTTAGACAAGCACACTTCCAACCAGGGAAACGGCACAAGGCTTCCGCTGCTCTCAAGCCTTTGCCTTGCCCTGCCTCAGCAAGGCCTGGGATTTCTCTGCCAAGCAAAGCCTCGAGCCAAGCCAGCAGCTTCCAGCAGGGCACGTGCCACATGGAAAAGCCAGCGCAGGCTCTGCCTCCAGGGTCCCCCCAGGCATGGCCCAGGCAGAGTCCAAGAGCACCAGCTAAGCCACCCACTGAAGGAGCTGGGCGTGTGGCAGAGCCTAGCTGGTTTGTCCTCACGTCTGGTGCCAGGAGCTCTCCTCCAAAGCAGCACCAGGCAGCAGCCTGCAGCAAGGACCACTTCCCTCTCTTCTCTTAGCAAGCACTTGAGCCCCTAGTGCTCCACTCTTTGGCCCCTGCATTTCTCAGGGCTGCAAGGACACGACCCCATCACGGCGTCAGCAGGGAGCAGTCTGAAAAACAAGAGTGGTCACAATGCAAAGGCTCTAGGACTCTCCCCACCTCCCAAAAAAGGAGTGGCAACTCTCAAAGCGCTCAGGTGGAAAACAACAAGGGGAAAGGGCTTCCAGCGCTCAGCGTGCACAAGCTGGCAGGCTGCTTGGAGGACGGCTGTGCTCACCACCACTCCCTTGGCTCCAGAGACTCGCAGCAATGCCCCTAGAGCTCAGTGGGGCTCCTCACACCCACCCAAACCTCAGGCCAACACCACCACCTTCCCCGCGTCAGCACCTCACAACACCACACCTCGCACGCTCCTGCCTGCCCATGGGGGCTCTCTCGTTGCCCTGCTGCAGCACACAAAGCTCACCCTGCAGCAGGACGGTGCAGGAACTTGCCGAGACAGCAGCTGGAAGGAAGAGAGACCTGGGCTGCTCATCCCTTGCAGGCCACCCTTGCCTTGGCTCCCCTCCTCCAAGGCACTCCTTGTCCAGGGAGATTTGGCACAGGGAGCCATCAGCCCCCCTCCAGAGTCCTCTCCCAAGAACACACCTGCCCCTCTCCCAAGAACACCTCTCCACAAGGCCTTCACTCCTCCAAACACCTTCCAGCACACTAACGCCCAGCCGGGAACGAGCACCTCCCCCGGCCTCCTGCTCCTTCAGCCAACACTGCTGCAAGACCAAAGCTCTCCCCACGAAAAGCAACCGAGAGGAAAGGAGGGAAAAGCATGCCTCGTACAGCTCTCAGAGCAAGGGGAAGCGCTCCCTGCACTTTCGGGTGGGTGCTGGCTGCAGAGCCTGGCAAGAGCGGAGGAAACTCCAGGCGTGAAGCTGAGCGGGCAGAAGGCAGCCGGCTGCCAGCGTGCCTGGCTCATGGGGCCACCAGGGCAGCCGGGGCCCCAGCAGCCAAGGCACCTGCTCACCTCGCAGCGCTCCCCACCTCCCCAGCCTCATGGCACTCCCCACCCACAGCACTGCTCTCTCCACACGTCTCCTCCCGCACCCAGAACCAATACCCTGGGGCCACTGCCTCTCCCCACCACACGCCACCCCCCACTGGCACACACCTCACCCCCCCACTCCCCTCACACAGCGTGGACAGCCAGCACGCCCCTCTGCAGCAGGCACACACAGGCCACACCACCACACAGGCCAGCAGCCAGGACACCACCCCCAAATGTCCCAAATCACACCCAGGACAACTCTCCAGCCTTTCTGTTTCCTTCTAGTCCTCCATGAGGGTGAGCAACAGCCACTTCCTCTGAACATCCACTCCCACCTCTGCTCCTGCTCCCTTCCCACCTCCACCAATCCAAGGGCAGAAAGAGCATTCCCATCTTGGAGAAAACCTCACCCAGCCCTACTGCGCTGCCCCAGCACAGCTGCTCATGGCCAGCCAGCATGTCTGGCTTGCAGGGCAGTTTGCCTGGGGCCCAGGCCACTCTGTCCCGTGGTCCTAACTGCGCTGGCAGCTCCTGGAGGAAAGAAGCCTTGCTGCCAGCACCACTGCCCCGGGCCCGGGCCGTGGCCGGGGCCGTGGCCGGGGCCTGGGCCGGGGCCGGGGCCAAGGCCAGGGCCAGGCCCTGGGCCGGGACCGGGGCCAGGGCCAGGGCCAGTATGGGAACACACCTACAGACCCACTCACTCCCACTCCTGCTCTCCTGCTTTGCTCCCACTGCACTTATAACTCTCTTTAACCCACATGCTGGACTGTGATGGGCTGATAGAGACATCAGTCAGCCCAACCCTACCCTCCTCCTCTTGTCAGCCAGTAGCAGGGCAGCACTGGGGGCGATGCCATGGCAACATTGCAGACACATGACCCAGCAGGCAGCTCCTTCCTCCCACCATCGTTGGTGGTGGGTCAGGTGCCATGTTGAGGGTTATTACAAGGTGAAGGTTTCATTTCCTCTGTGGGCATTTCCAGCAGGCTCTTGAGATCCCCCTGGGATCTGGTGGACATTGCAGCCTCTGGGAGCCAGGACCCCTTTCCTGCCAGAGCCAGACCCCAAGGGGGATCTCCCTCTCCCAGAGACACCTGCACCTGGATTGACCTCCCCACCCTACCAGGAGGGGATGGAGCCAGCCCCACAGGAGCCTCGGGGCTCAGGACAGCCCCAGCCCCAGGACCCAGCACTCCTGCCTGCCCCATTGTGCCCTGAGCCAGAGGGGACCCTCCAGCAGGGCTCTTGTGGCCACCCCCAGCCCTGTCCAGACACCCCCACAGCCCAGGTCCCACAACTGTTTTTGCATTGCACAGTCTCTGTGCAACACCTCAAGAAGGAGTTCCTCAATCCCTTACCCTTGGTGGAGAGCTGCAGGAGGGCTGGAAAGCTAGTATCCGTGGCCTGGGCTAATGTTCTTGGTCCAGCAGTCTCCATCTCGTTTGGCCCCTTTCCTTCGGCTCGCCTCTCCCTCCAGGGAAAAAGGACTCGCTTCCCCCACAATTCCTCTCCAATGTGTCCCTGCTCTTGTGCCTGTTGGTGAGGAGCCCCACAATGCAGCCCCACTGCCTCCTGTCCTCCCTCCTTGCTGGGGAGTAGCTCTGAAGGGCAGCAGTGGGGAGTGTGTGAGCCGTGCCCTGGCCTTGCCGGGAAGTGAGGGCTCTCCCATGGCACCGGGGAGAGACCTCTCTGTGATGTGGCACATCCCACTGTGACCTCAGCCCGTGTCATCTCTGGGCTCAGTAGGTCACCGCCATGGAGATGGCACAGCCAGGGAGAGAGCAGAGAGACTTCCCCTCACATCCTGGAAAGCAGTCACCTGCCTACATCCCCAGTTAGTTTCCAAAACTGGCTGATAAATCCTTCAGGAACGTGACCAGATGGCGACGAAGGATGTGAAAAATCTAAGATGGGGCATGGGAGAGGTCACTTCTGTGCCCCTGCACCAACCAGGCAGACCTGTGCGGGAAGCGGGGATTTGGGGTTATGTTTGGAGCTTGACATTTGTTAAAGATGGGATCAAAATCATGTGAGGTCAAACAGCACAAAAGGGTGGCCATGGGCTGCGATGCTTTGGCGAGCCTCAAGACAGGTTTCTCCCGTGGGTCACTCTTCTTGTCAAAGGAGGATGTAGGACAGGATGGCACAGGACGCAGCCTTCCTCCTTCAGGCACCAAAGCAGGCTCTTTGTTTTGAAAAGGCCTCAGCAAGGTTCCTCAGTCTGCGGTGCTTAGGAGAGAGATGAGATGCCAGAAAAGAGCAACTAGGCCCTTAACACGCATCATCCAGAGGGCTTTACGTGGGACCCTGGTGCTTCCCATGTTCCATAACCATGGGCAAGGCTGGGGAGCAAATCTGGGGCAGTGTTCTCATTTCCCATGACTGTTGCCCAGGCTGAGCCTGGGGAAAGCCATTTCCCACCTCTGGAGCTCAGCTGGTCCTTGGGCTTTTCAGCATCACCTCAGGGCAGTGCTTCTCCCCTGACTATAGTCCCTGGAAGCCTGAAGCTCTCCCACCGCCAGCACCCTGGCTTTCGCGGGAGGCTGTACAGCACCTAGTGCCCTGGATCTCCCACAGTTTTGCTCCTGGGCTTCTCAGCACGTGCCCACACACTGCAGGGCTGCTGTCCAGGCTCCGGTGCAGAGCCTCGAAGGCAGTGCAATGCCTCAGGACCTGCATCTTGGCTCATTCAGAAGTGTGTGAGGTGACCAGCTCCCAGCTGTGCAGCTGCTGGAGTTTGAGAACGTCCCTACAACCACCCTTCCTTGTCTCTGAATAGTCTCAGGGTGACTCTTGCAGAAGGGAGGCTCCATCCCCCTTGAAGAGAGGGCTTTCCAAGTCCCTGCCAAAAGGAATTCAGATCACAGAGAACAGAGGCAGTGAACAGAGGCAGCAGTTTGTGCAACAGTGTGTGGGCTCTGCTTAGAACTTTTGAGGACCTTGTTGGAAGTTGTGTGGGGGGGTGGCTTTCTGGGGACCCTGAGGAACTCGAGGGTGCTTGCTGCTAAACAGGCAAGGAGAGCTAGGCAAGGACAACTACAGGAGGCCTTAACTTCTTCTGGGAGCAGCTCTAGCTAGGTGGAGCTGCTGCCAATGAGCTCTGCTGGTTGCCCCTGAGGAGAGGGAGTTGGGGCCTTTGCTCCTTGATTCGGGTGGGTCAAGCACCCTGTGAGCCAGTGCTAGGCAGAGGCCTACAGAAGAGCCAGGCCTGGAGTGCAGCTCCTGGAGTGCAGTGAAGAGAGGCAGCAGTCTGCACAGCAGGGGGCAAGAAGGCACCTTTGTTTCCAATCCTAGTAGTGTATGCTTGCTCAGATATGGTCATGTCATGCTGGAGAGGACATTCCCCAGTAGCTGCTGGAGTCGCTGCCTCAGCTGTGTCAGAAGCTTGGACGCAGAGAGACCCTCTGCCAGCAGATGCAGCTCTACAGGGGTGAGGGTGCAGGGGGTGCTTGGGGCCTCTTGGTGAGGCCTGGGCTGGCAGTCAGCTCTCCTGCAGCAGGTGTGCTGTTGTGGACGAGTTGTGTCATCAGGGGAAGTTCCACCTGAATCTGAGGGAAACCTTCTTGCCTGTGAGAGTGACAGAGCCCTGGAAGAGGTTGCCCAGAGAGGCTGTGGAGTCTCCTTGCCTGGAGAGATTCAAAACCCACCTGGACACGATGCTGTGCAATGTGCCCTTCCCACACAGGGCCTCCTCCCCCTCATCTTCCCTGGTGGTGTTTCCTGAAGACCTTGTACTCTGCCATTGAAAGACTCCAGTCATGCGAGTGACCCCACCCCATCTCGGTTATTCCAAGCATGTGGCAGTGCTGTGACAGCTTGGGCATCTCCGTTTGCTCCTGGCTGTGCCCCAGGCTGCATATGTCTGCATATATGTGGAGTTCAGCACCTCAGCTGTGGCATGGACAGAAGATTTGTCACAGGGAAACATGTTCCCAAGGACCGCCTGTAGGCAAAGGCTTTGACTGCAAGGGGTGACATGCTGGCATGGATAGCAGGTGGCCAATGTGATGACGGTGAAAGGAGGTTCCCAGTAAGAACAAAAGACCTGCAGTGTCCAAGGCCAGGGAGAAACAGAGCTGGGCTGTGCAGGAATGGCAGGAGAGGGATTAGCAGCCTGAGCTGCCTCTGCAGCACCTTGGGGGCCTGTGACAGAGGTGAAGCGATCTCCAGGAAGGACAAGGTGCCAGTGAAGAAGTCCCTGGGCCTGGGCAGCCTGCGATCCAGCCACCCTGAGGACATCACTAGCCCGGTGCCTGTTCATATCATGTGGAAGGGTGAGAAGAAGTTCAGGGACGGGAGAACCAGAAGGGTTGGAGAGTGCAGAGACTAGAGTGGAGACCTAAATATGATGTGCCTCCCATTTATGCAGCACGCTTGAATGCAGGCAGGATGGATTTGGCCTAAGGGTTGTGGTGGGATTCCATTGTCTGGACACAGGTAGGAAACGTGAGATGCTCTGAAGCACTTGTGCAGCAAGCACTGAAAAGGGGCCATGACTTTTCTGTAGGTGCCATGGTGTATGTGCTGGAAGCATGCAGTTGTGCTGCACACCCCAGGCATCCGACATGGTCCTTCCATCCTATTTCTAGGTCATGAAATCAAGTGTTTACACTGAATGACATGAGCTGTTGGTAACACTGGGATCTGGATATGTCTCAGCTTCCTCGTGAGTGGGTGCCTAGCAGTATTGGGCATCTGGGGTCATTTCAGATGGCCAAGGAAACTCCCCACCCGGCCCCCACCTGATGCTCCAGGAGGATGGGGGTCTCAGAGTGGCTCCATCAGAGCAAGCAGACACTGGCACATGCCTTGGACCACCTCTGTCTCTTCCAATGTCCCCAGGTGTTTGTGTGTGGGCAACTGACTCCCACTCTCCATCTCCAGGGATTACAGCGGGAGCTTAGACAAGGAGCTCCCATGCAGACATCTCTGCTGGGCACACTTCAGCCTGGGCAAGGGGAATCCCACCTCCTGTCTGTTTGTGGAGTTCAGGGGAAGAATCTGAATGCCACTCCATCCCCGGGGCTTCTAAACTGGCATGAGATGCCCAGATGGACTCATCTGAATGAAAACCTGAACCATGGGAGAATGAACTCCCTTCTTGCCCCTCTCTCTTGGAGTCCTGCCTAGGCAAGAGGCAGGAAGAGGGGCTTTCAGAGTGGGACGTTTCCACCTCTAACAGGTGAACATCCTCTCATATTGTAATGCTGGAATCAGTCTTCCTTCAGTGTTCAGAGAGGGACCATCGGTGATTATTTCAGTCTACTTCAGTGAACGTTTCCCAGGAGGAGGGAGCCCGAGGGACAGAGAACTTCTGCCTTTAATTGGGCCACTGTTGCTGAAGGGGTCCCGGCTCGTGAGATGGAAGGAGGTCCTGGCACCGTGGCAGCAGTGCCCATGTGTCCAGCTGTGTGCAGGAGCAGCTCCTCTGCCAAGAGCAGCAGGGCTGTGGGCACTGCCTGCTGCTGCTGAGAGGAGATGAGAGAAGGCAGAGAGAAGTGGAAGGCAGTGTGGAGTGGGAGGACAGCTGACAGTTCATTGTGGAATACATGTTCCCAGCCCTTGACACGGTAAGTCTCTGGCTATAGGACAACAGTACTGCGGTTCCTGGAGGGGGTCTTGTGAACCCAGCTCACCCCATGACAAGTTTTTTAAAGATCTCTCTCCCGGCTTCTCCAGTGTAGTGGAGGAGAAGATGCTTTAGAGCAGAGATTCCCTGGCACACAGAAGGCAGCTCAGCAAACCCCTTCCACCCCATCTCTACCTACAGCAGCACCAGCATCACCTTTATGGGCTTCCTCAGGATTTATGTGACCTGCTCCTGAGGACCTGCAAGAGGCCCCTGCCCAAGTCCCCATCCTGGAGGATTTCTGCAGGGCAAAACTGAGCCCACAGAGGGTGGGATGGGGACGATGAGCACTGAGAGGGAAAAGGTGTAGGGACAGAGAAAACTCCCAGCAGAGGCAACTTCAGGCAGCCGAGATGGGCAGGGAATGAGAAGGAACTGCTAACAGAATCATCATGGGAGGATGGACCTGGGCAAGTCATGGTCAGTCCCTCCAACACAAGCATTTTCCTCTGAGCAAGCCTCCTCTATCTCCTCTCCCACCCAGCAGAGTCTCTGCCCCGACAGCCATGGAGTCCAGGGCATGAGCTGCCTCCTCCGCAGCCAGACCTCCGGCAGAGGAGAGGGGCATCTCTCCTGCCACGGGTTCATTTTGTGCTGCTGGACAAAGAGCCTGAGAGCACCTGCCTTGCAGTGTCGCCGTCTTCAAGGTGGCATGCCCAGCTAGGTAAGGTGAAGGTTTTTGTGAGTGCCCGTCTGTCTCTCTCCTTGCTTCCCTCAGCAGCAGGATCATGGTGTTGCTCCTGGTTTCCCCTCCTCTCCATGCTGCTCCTCCTCTTCTCTCAGGTTGTCTGGGGTTACTGGGTGTTCAGCTGCACTTCAGACACCTGCCCTGCCAGTTGTGTGACAGGGGGATCTGCAGGGCTGTGAGGTTGCCCCAGCCCTCTTCTCACCTGTGCATATACAGGAAATGCAGCCTGTGGGGTTGGGCAATGAGCTGGCTCTCCCTGAAGGAGAGCCCGTCTTTAGGACATGCGACAGTTTCCCTGTGGTGTCCTGCCAAGCTCTGAGCTGCCCTCCAGGTGGTCACCGCTGCCTCACAGCATCTCTGTGCTATTGGAGAGACAAATGAAGAAGGTGCAGAGTATGGAGGTGGTGGTGGGAGGCTGTAGGTGGGCATCTGAAGAGAGTCCTAAGTGTCCTTGGCCAGAAGGGGAGTGTGGAGAGCTCCCTCAGGGGCCTGGAGAAAGGGGGAGGAGTTTGGAGATCTGCCCTTTGAAAGTGCACTCCTCTGCTCTCAGCAGGGGCTGGTTTCTTGTTAGGGAAACATATGAGTATGATCATTCTCCAGGTGAAAGAGGTGCGACTGCGAGACAGATGGGAATGAGGCTAATACACAGACTAGCTGTCCTCACTCGGTACCAGGGGACAATGAATCCGATCCTCATAGGACTGAGTAGAAACGCCAAGGATTTCTACCTTTGAGGAACACTGCCCAGGGGTGACAAGGACACACCAAAGAAAATAAACTCTAAAATCCTAAAAACTCCTTTCCTCAACCCTCTGTCTTTAGAAATTGGAGTGAAGATGCTGAAAAAAGCCCTTCTGCATGAGGAGTGGGTTTCACCTGAGAGAAACTGTGAATTTCAGAGCTAGGCGCCCCTGTGCCCACAGTCCCACTACTGTACAGCAGGACTGATTGCTGTGGAGCCAATCGGCCGAGGTCCCTGCTGCTCACAGCAGCACACTCAGCCACTGCAAAGTGGTGTAGAAGCAAGGGAGAGAGCACAGAGATCGTCTCCGTAAAGAGAGAGGCAAAGTAGGGGGTTGTATGCCAAGTGGGACGTTCTGGGAGGCAGTTTGCTTGCAAAGTCTCTCCTAACTTCTCCATGTCTCTTCTTTCTTGGACAGTTGCCCCATACCCAGAGGGAGTAAAATGTCCAACAGCAGCTCCCTCAATGAGTTCCTCCTCCTGGCGTTTGCGGACACACGGGAGCTGCAGCTCTTGCACTTCTCACTCTTCCTGGGCATCTACCTGGCTGCCCTCCTGGCCAACGGCCTCATCATCACAGCCGTAGCCTGCGACCACCACCTCCACACCCCCAGGTACTTCTTCCTCCTCCACCTCGCCCTCCTCGACCTGGCCTCCATCTCCACCACTGTCCCCAAATCTATGGCCAACTCCCTGAGGGACACCAGGGCCATTTCCCACTCGGGATGTGCTGCCCAGGTCTTTCATTTTATCTTTCTCTTGTCGACTGAGTATTTTCTCCTCACAGTCATGGCCTACGACCGCTACGTTGCCATCTGCAGACCCCTGCACTACGGGACCCTCATGGACACCAGAGCTTGTGTCAGGATGGCAGCAGCTGCCTGGGGCAGTGGTTTTCTCTATGCTCTCCTGCACACTGCCAACACATTTTCCATTCCTCTCTGCCAAGGCAATGTCATGGACCAGTTCTTCTGTGAGGTTCCCCAACTCCTCAAGCTCTCCTGCTCAGATTCCTACCTCCGGGAAGTTGGGCTTATTGTGGTTGGTCTTTTTTTATTCTTTGGGTGTTTCATTTCCATTGTGCTGTCCTATGTGCAGATCTTCAGAGCTGTGCTGAGGATGCCCTCTGAGCAGGGAAGGCACAAAGCCTTCTCCATGTGCCTCCCGCACCTGGCCGTGGTCTCCCTCTTTGTCAGCACTGTCATGTTTGCCTACCTGAAGCCCCCCTCCATGTCCTCCCCAGCTCTGGATCTGGTGGTGGCTGTTCTGTACTCGGTGGTGCCTCCAGCAGTGAACCCCCTCCTCTACAGCATGAGGAACAAGGAGCTCCAGGAGGCCCTGAGGAAACTGATTCAGCTGGTTCTAGTTCAGCAGCACTAAAGCTGCCCATTTCTCTTCACAAGCAATGTCCATTTTGTCTCAGGCAACTCCTGTGCTTTGTTTTGTCTATGATAGTCAAGTTTTTACACAAATGTTTGAATTCCTCCCACCTGTCCAGAGGCACAAACCCTGACTGTCTGACCCAGAGGCCTTCTGTAAATCTACTGTCATTATATCAGAACTGGTCTCCCATTTAGCATCCCTATAATAAAAGGAGATCTCCTGAATACTGTGCCTGAATTTTGGGCTCTTCTTCCACAGCTGGCCCCAAGAATGTGCTCAGGGAATTGCACTTAAAAGGGCCCTGTTGCCATGCCTGGGTTTTGCATGGGCTAAGGGACAGCAGCTGGTAGAGTGATGTGTGAGGGAGCGAGGGCTGTATTCAGGTGTCACTTGTGGTTGGCCCAGGGCCCCTGGGGAGGATGAGTCACCAAGGGGTATCTGCTGGGACTGCCCCACATATCAATGGGTGGGTGACAGATGCCCATCCCTCTGGAAGGGAATATGGGAGCCAGCAGAAGAGCACAGGGGAACCTCAGGGGCAGTGTGTGCACTGCAGTCTCAGGAGAAGGAGAGGGCTGGCTCTAATGTCACCTCTGAACACATGCTGAGCAGTGTGAGAAGCCCTGTGATTGCTCCAAGCATCCTGCACAGCCACAGACCCTGGGGAGGGGCTGGTCAGGTGCAATGATGCTGGTCCAGCTGGGTCTTTCCTGAGCAGCTCGGCCAGTGGGGAGTCACCCCATGGTCCCATAGCCTGCTGGTCCTGCAGGGCAGCACCAGCAGCCCTGGGGCTGGTGGGGCAGCTGAGCCCCCTTTCTGCCCCACAGAGCTGCTGTGGCCTTGCGAGGGGCTGGGGCTGTGGAGCGAGTGCCCAGAGCTCTGCAGCCCCCTGCAGCGGGCACTGCTGCGGGGCCAGCGCCAGGCTGGGAGGCCCTGGAGGGAGCAGGAGAGAAGAGCCCAGGTTGCTGCCTGCGTTGCCTGCCCACGCTGGGGAAGCTGCCCCAGGCCCATCGTCCCGCAGCAGCCCCTCGCGTCACCCCTCCCAGCGCTGGCTGCTCCCCCAGCGGTGGGGTGGTGCATGGCCAGCTGCGTCCTCCTGCAGCTCTGTGCATCCCCACGGAGGGGACAAGGCCAGCCTTGCACGGCCTCTCTCCTGCACCAGACCGCGGCAGGTCCCGGAGCACGGCTGTCTGCTGAGCCCCGCGTGGGGCACAGCCTGGGCTGGGCAGGGGCTGGCTGCTCCCATCCCCAAGTCTCTGGGGGATCATTTAATGGTTATTTAATAATACTCCAGCCCTTGCCATGTGCGAGGGGTCTGGTTCCAGCTCCAGCTGAGCTCTGGCTTTCCTCGCTCCAGCCCTGCATGCCCGGACAAGGTCTCGGGGCTCCCCCTGGGCAGCCCCTGCCCCTGCCCCCATCTGGGCACGTCCCCTCCAGCCCCCGGAGCACTCGTGCTGCTGCCGGGGCAGAGCTGGATGATCTCGTGCAGCGGCTCCTCCGGGAGCTGCCCAGGGAAAAGCTGGGCCCAGTCCCAGCCCCAGCCCCAGCTGCAGCGGGGCCCAGGGCAGCTGCCCTCTGCCCACCCACCCTGGCGCTGCCAGCCCCACCGCAGCCCACTCCTCACCGGCTCCAGCGCAGCCCGGGAGGCAGCTGGAGCTGCCTCGGGCCCCGGGGCCGTCTGGTGGCAGCAGGCTTTGACCTGGCCACAGCAGCAGCGGTGCAGGGAGCAGGGCAGGAGCAGGGGACTTGGGGCGAAGACCCCTGCCCTCGGCTGCACGGCCGGGGCACTGGCCGGGTGATGCCTTTGTGGGCGGCCGGGCTACAGGTTCGGGGTGGACGGCAGCTCGAGGGTGGGAGCGACGGGATGTGGATGGGCTTCCAGTGCAGCCGGGAGTGTGGGGAAGGCAAGTGGGCAGAGCCAGGCACACACAGGTGCCAAGGCCACGGGTGGAAAGGGCAGTGTGGGGCTGGTGAAGGCCCTCCCTCTCCTTCTCATCCCCATGGGGAAGAGAGTCCCCAGGCCATGCTGCACTCCACTTGGGCTGATGGGAAAGGGCAGAGGGCAGGGTGGAAGAGCCATTCGGAGCCTCTTGGGGTGAATGATGGAGTTTTCCAAGCCCAGGGCTGAGCCAGGGACCTTTGGATCTTCCCCATGATGCTCTCCCAGCTGGACTTGTTCTGCCCTGCCCTAGGTGCTCTCATCCCCATGTCAAATGTGCTGGAGCAGAGGCTGAGGAGCAAGAATTCCTGGCCTCACAGAGGAGTTGTGGTGGGAAGGGACCTCTGGAGGTCTCCAGTGCAGCCTCCCACACAAAGCAGGGCTGGTTGGAGCCCTCCACTCTTGTCCGGTCATCGCTGGACTGTGCCTGATCGTAGTTACCATCCCCATACCTGCTCTGCTCCTCTTGTCCAGGCACTGCAGGACGGCACCTCTCATCGGTGGGGCACTGCTCTGCTGGCCTTGCTGGTACTCTTGGCTCTTGGCTGCCCTTCCCACCCGGAGCAGCCCCACTCTTGCTGCTGCCCACAACATACTCTTTGGAGCAGCAATCCCATCACCAATGGTGCAGAAGCACTCGAGCTGTGGCACAGGAAATCCTCTTATCTGAAAGGGGAGTGTCAAGAGGATGAGGCCAGCCTCTTCTCCGTGGTGCCCAGCAACAGGACAAGAGGCAATGGGCACAAACTGAAACACAGGAAGTTCCACCTGAACCTGAGAAAAAACTTCTTGACTGTGAGGGTGACTGAGCATTGGAACAGGTTGCCCAGAGAGGTAGTGGAGTCTCCTTTGCTGGAGATATTCAAAAGCCGTCTGGATGTGATCCTGGGCAATATGCTCTAGAGGACCCTGCTTGAGCAGGGAGGTTGGACTAGATGATCGCCAGAGGTCCCTTCCAACCTAAATGATTCTGTGATTCTGTGATTCTCCCAAATAGGCAGCATAGTATCAGACCCCCAAGTGGCTGAGCTCCCTTTTTCATCCAGCTCTGACTCTGCATGCAGCGTTCCCTGGCTAGGGGTCCAGATCCAAAGCTCTCCTCACACCTTCACATTGGCTGTCAGGAAAGAGGTTCTGCTGAGGTGATACGGTCACCTTTTGTACCTACAACCTCCTGGGGATCTGCTCAGGTCCTAGCTTCCCTTGCCAAGGCTTTCTTAGCTGTAGTGAGCAGGCAGGTCCCAGCAAGAGATGGGCAGTCAGGTCAGCTGGACAGGGACAGGGTCAGGTGAGGACCCCAGAGGTGCAGGGCCAGGCACAGGCATGTCCACAGTGTAATGCCAGCATGGCCCAAGGACAAGGGGAGCAGCTCCCTGGCAAAGGGGACGAGGTCCTGCAATGAGGCTGGTCACTCTCTGTCTCCCCTGCTCTTGTGCCCACGAGATCCCCCTCCCTGGCTGCCTCCAGACCCCTCCATGCCCACCCTGCTGCCCAGCACACCACGACAGCCCTGGCCCTGCAGCCCCTCCAGCACCTCTTCCTGCCCCGAGGACAGAGGCACCTGCCCCAAGCTGGTACCCAGAGAAACCTGTTTCTCGTTCTCATTTTCTCTCTCTGACTGCTGCCCTGCTTTTCTCCTGGGACATCCCTGCTCCCCAGAGAGCCTTTCCCCAGGTCACTGTGTCCATGCTGGCCTGGCTGATCCTACACCCCCCACCCTGTGCACCCCATAGGGCCCCAGGCTGGCATTGCTGCTCTGCAGGGTGAGTAGACTGTGGGGCTGTGGGGCCATCAGGTGACTCCTGATTTGCCCTGGCTCTGCTGGTCGGGGTGGGAAGCAAACCCCATTGGACAGGGATCACCACCACTGATACTGCTGCCATGTGTCTGTGCTCATGGATGGTGCTCAGAGTGACTCCCAGGGTGTTGCCCAAGGCAGGAGATGTGTTTGGGTGTTCACTGTGGTGTCCGGCCTGTGGTGTTTCACTGGAGGTGCAGGAATCACTCTCCTGTCCCCCTTCCCTGCGCCTTCTGGGTCCCCACTGCCTCTCTGGGGACTGCAGAGCCCTCGTTTCCCCAAGCATACCTGGATTTAGTGCTGTACCTTCTGGTAAACTCCACCATGGACCCTCTCTCACTTTGTGAGGCTCCACTCACTGCCCATTGCCAGGCACACGCTGTCCCT
Organism: Struthio camelus; assembly: GCF_040807025.1. NCBI lineage: Eukaryota > Metazoa > Chordata > Aves > Struthioniformes > Struthionidae > Struthio > Struthio camelus. The sequence continues at coordinate 1,348,310 of NC_090970.1, forward strand.
GGACATCCCCTGAGCTCTCCTGGGGATGTCCTGGAGATTCCCCTCCACAACGATGGGCATCTCTCATCAGCACTGTCACCTGAGGTACAGCCCCAGGTAGGTAATTCAGAGATCATTCCTCATCTCCACTGGTAACCAGCAGATGAGCCCTGAATCCAGCCCCCAGTCCCTAACGGATGACCCGGGGACTCGGATCTCATCCCATGGAGTTCACAAGCAGAGCAGCAAGCCCTTCTCTGGTGCAGTCCCTTGGGCATATTTTTGACTCCAGCTTCTGAAGAAAAGACAGACCTCAAGGCACATCACAGGGGAGATCCCCTTTTATTAAAGACATGTTAATGTGGAGGCCAGGTCTGGCACAAGGGTGCCCAGTGCCTGGTCCTGCCTGTAGGCACAGGGCTCATGCCCATGGAAACACAGCCCTACCACCACCCAGTTATGAGACCTGCTGGGCCATATGCACAGAAGAGGGCACAGAAGGACAGCGTGGAGATGAAGAGCACAGCCTCCAAAAAAGAAACCCTGCTGCTGTGAGGAGATGTGTCTCCAAGAAAGCTAAAGCTTCTACAGGAAGGCTGCAGTGAGGGAATGCCTGCCGTGGCAGTGGGGGGGATGATACTTTCAAGCACAGGGTCTGTCCTCACAAGCTGCTGCCTGACTCCCCTCCCTCCATTCCCCCTCCACTTGTAGGGTTGGAGCTCTGTAGAGGGAAGGGATCAGCTGGCGGTGACAACCAGCTGCCACTCTTCCAAAAGAGGGGTGTGAGATCACACCCTGACTGTGGCCAGCAGAGCTGAGCTCTCCTAATGGACATGGCACCCATGGTCTCATCCCTCCTGTACTCATCTGAGCCTGACTCTGTGCCCCTGAGCTCCCTTGGTGTCAGTGCCAAAAGGGACCCTGCAAAGGGAAACTCCCCTCATTGCACTGGGGGCATCTGAGGGAGCTCAGACTAGAGGGCTCTGAGGTTCCCCCATCTCTGCTGATGAAGGGTAAGCCTGCCTTCCTGCTTCAACACAGTGTCTGGGTCGGCTTCAAACGAGAGATTCCTGAGAAGAGACATGAACAAAACTTCTTTTCAGTTTACGAGAAAGTAAATTAAGAAAGAGAAAGTACGAAAGAAATAAATGCACCACACAGAGCCTTGATGCCAAATGCCCTGGGACTGATGAATGGGCGCGCATGGGAGAGTTATCGGTGCTTACATTGCACCTGTATAACCAGTTTCCTCAGGGCCTCCTGGAGCTCCTTGTTCCTCATGCTGTAGAGGAGGGGGTTCACTGCTGGAGGCACCACCGAGTACACAACAGCCACCACCAGATCCAGAGCTGGGGAGGACATGGAGGGGGGCTTCAGGTAGGCAAACATGACAGTGCTGACAAAGAGGGAGACCATGGCCAGGTGCGGGAGGCACATGGAGAAGGCTTTGTGCCTTCCCTGCTCAGAGGGCATCCTCAGCACAGCTCTGAAGATCTGCACGTAGGACAGCACAATGAAAACGAAACACCCAAGGAATGAAAAAAGACCAAGCACAATAAGCCCGACTTCCCTGAGGTAGAAGTCTGAGCAGGAGAGCTTGAGGATCTGGGGAATCTCACAGAAGAACTGGTTCACGACATTGCCTTGGCAGAGAGGTATGGAAAATGTGTTGGCAGTGTGCAGGAGAGCATAGAGAAAACCACTGGCCCAGGCAGCTGCTGCCATCCTGACACAAACTCTGGTGTCCATGAGCATAGCATAGTGCAGGGGTCTGCAGATGGCAATGTAGCGGTCATAGGCCATGACTGTGAGGAGAGAATACCCAGTTGGAAATAAGAAGACAAAGCAAAAGACCTGGGCAGCACATCCCGAGTAGGAAATGGTCCTGGTGTCCCTCAGGGAGTTGGCCATAGATTTGGGGACAGTGGTGGAGATGGAGGCCAGGTCGAGGAGAGCGAGGTTGAGGAGGAAGAAGTACATGGGGGTGTGGAGGTGGTGGTCGCAGGCTACGGCTGTGATGATGAGGCCGTTGGCCAGGAGGGCAGCCAGGTAGATGCCCAGGAAGAGCGAGAAGTGCAAGAGCTGCAGCTCCCGTGAGTCCGCAAACGCCAGGAGGAGGAACTCTTTCGGAGAGCTGCTGTTGGACATTTTCTCCTTTGGGGCACAGGGGTGCTGTCTGAGGAAGAAAAGACAGTGACAACTTAGAATAGTTTTCTCTGAGAAAACGTTTCCATTTTTCATATACAATTCCCCCCCACACCCACCCACCCACACAGAAACGCAATACAGACAAATTTCTTTTCTCCTCAGGAAGACGTTCATTCAGCTCCTCAGCTTCAGCTCCAGCTGAGTGTGCTGTGAGGAGCAGGGGCCTGTCCTAATCTAGACCAGTGGGTGGATGGAATTGGTTTGTGATAGCTCTGGTTTTCGCTACTGGTGTATAAGGATGTCCACCTTTAATGGAAAAGGGCTGTTAATATCCGCACACACAGTTCTAAAGAGCTTGGGCTGCAGCAGGGAGGTTTAGCATTTTTTTAATAATTATTTGGTGTGGAGATTTTTAGATTCCATCATCACATCTGGGAGCGTTCTTTGCAGGGACAGATATCTGTATTGCTGCAGGCATGAACATTACAAAGACCAGAGAGGCAAATGGGCTCTCTGCTGCTTAGTGCAGAGTCAGGAGTGCTGCTGAGTCCATCAGCCTTGTTCCAGCTGTCCTGGGCTCGCACTGGTGTTACCCAGAGCATGATTTCACCCACAGGTTTCTCTAGAAAAGACACTGGACTCTGAGGAGATCAAGGGCGGCTGGTTTCAAAGCACAGTTCTTCCTCTGCTCTCTTTCACATACGGAGCTGCTCAGGAGCCCTTGGTGGCATTAGCACCTCCTGAGCTTCTGGAAATGGCTCCTGAAGGAGACAGTCATGTGTCCCGACACGGGGGTCTCCGGAAGGGAGAGGCAGCTCCTTCCCCAGCCCCTCCGACTGCATTGCCCAGCACCGTGGGGCTCGAAGGGGCCTTGGGCACCTCGCTCCCATGAAGGGCCGCAGGGTGGGTGTCTGGATTTGTAGCTGAACCGCCAGCGGACAGCAAGTACCAGAGCAGAAAGGAGAGGTAGGGAAAGGAGGAGAAAGGCTGTGACCCTGCTGCCCAGGCAGGACAGAGAGAGACAGACGGGCACCTTCCCCAGACTGCGCCTCCCACCCCGGGGGTCCTGCCAGGGCAGTCGTTCTCAGCCCCTCTGCCTTGCCCTGGGAAAGGGGCACGTGGCAGCAGAGAGGCAGCTCTGCTTCCTGGCAGTCTGTCTGCAGAGGAGGTGACTCCTCCCCTGGAGCCCTTCACCCTCAGAGCAGCGGGAGGGCGCTGTTGGGTGGGAGAGGAGAAGAGGGGGGCTTGCTCAGAGGAAGGCATCTACGATGGAGGACCACAAGACAGCTGCCTGAGTCCAGCCTACCACAGAGTTTCTGGGGGCACTTTCCTGCCATTCCCTGACCACCTCTCAGCTGCCTGGAGCTGTCCCCACTGGCAGCTCTTCCTCTGTCCCCACCTCTCTCCGCTGTCAGGGCTCACAGACCCCATCCCACCTGCTGGCCGTTCACCTCTGCCCTGCACAAACCTCCCGGCAGGAGGGCACTGCCCAGGGGCATCTCTGTGTTGGCAGGACCGAAGGAGCAGGGCGGACGAAGCATGATGAGGATGATGCGAGCTGCAAAGGGGAGATTGCTGCTGCCTGCAGGTAAACAGATGCCTGAAGGAACTTTCGGGGATCCTTGCAGACAGTAACCCTGCACAACTCTCCTTCAGTCCTCTAAACCTACAACATCCTTCTGGATTTGTGCCCTGCCACAGGCACAACACAAAAGCAGAGACTCAGGAGAGTGCCCCCTCGCCCCTCACAGGTAAGCCTGCCCTGAGTGTCCTCTTGGAAAGTCCCCTCCAGACATGCCCTGAGGGTGAGCTAGAGCTGTGAGCAGCCCTGACCCTGATGCACGCAGCACCCTCCCAGGAGCAGAATGAACCTGCCCTGCTGGCGGGTCACTCCTTCCACCCAGAGCTTCTCCCCGCAGCACTGTGGGGAGCTCCCTGGGCAGGCTGAGGGCTGACCCTCGCAGGTGGCAGAGACACTGCGCCGGGCGCACAGCACCCTCGGGGTGCAGGGACACTGCTCTGAATTATAGAGAACCTGCACAGACCTTGGTGCACACCCAGACCTCACCTCCATGCAGCTGTCCCTGGGAGAACGTAGCAGAGCACCCTGTCCCAGTGATGATTTCGCAGGACATCCCTGCTCTGAAGCATCTCCTCCTCCCATGCACTAGAGGAACCGGGAGAGCAATCCTTAAAAAACCAATCAGCCCTGTGAGGGGCTGGGTTCAGGAGAGCGCTCCAGCAACCTCAGCAGCATTGCCCTGCAGCCAGACACTCACCGTGTTCAGGGCTGGGAAGATGTCTTCCACAGTGAACTGTCAGCTTTCCTCCCACTCCACACTGCCCTTCACTTCTCCCTGCCTTCTCGCAGCTCCTCTCAGCAGCAGCAGGCAGTGCCCACAGCCCTGCTGCTCTTGGCAGAGGAGCTGCTCCTGCACACAGCTGGGCATATGGGCACTGCTGCCACGGTGCCACCAGCTCCCTCTGTCCCAGGAGCCTGGCCCCACTCAGGAGTGGGGACACAGCTGCAGTTGTGAATTTCTCTGCCCCTTATGCTTCTTCCTCCTGGGAAATATCCACTGAGGTAGACTAAAATAATCACCTAGCGTCCTCTGCTAAAGAGTGGACAGAGACTGATTCCAACATTGCAGTTTATTTCATCAGAGGATAACTCTCTATGGTGGAAATTTCCCACTCTGCACGTCCCCATTGCCTTCTTTTACCTAGGCAGGACACCTAGAAGGGGACAGGAGGGGAGTTCATTGACACATCGTTCACATATTGATTCAGATGAGTCCATCTGGGCATCACATGCTGGTTTGGAAGCCCAGGGGCTGGAGTGGGATTCAGATCCCTCCTATGAACTCCACAAACACACAGGAGGTGGGATTCCCCTTGCCCAACCTGAAGTGTGCCCAACAGAGATGTCTGCATATGAGTTACTTGCCTAAGGTCCCATTATAATCCCTGAATGTGGAGGATGGGAGTCAGTTGCCCACACACAAACACCTGGAAACATTGGAAGAGACAGAGGAAGAGACAGGAAGGTCCAAGGCATGTGCCAGTGTCTCCTTGCTCTGATGGAGCCACTCTGAGGCCTGCATACCACTAGAGCATCAGGTGGGGGCCAGGTGGGGAATTTCCTTGGCCATCTCTAATGACCCGAGGTGCCTAATACTGCTAGGCACGCACTCACGAGGAAGCTGAGACATATCCAGATCCTAAAGTTACTAACAGCTCATGTCATTCAGTGCGGACACTTGATTTCATGACCTCAACATGGGCTGGCACGGCCATATCTCAGATGCCTCGGGTGTCCATCACAGCCACATGTCTCTAGCAGGCACAACATGTCGCCTACAGGGAAACCGTGACTCCTTTTCAGTGCTTGCTGGACAAGGTGCCCCAGGGCATCTCACGTTTCCTACCTGTGTCCAGACAACAGAATCCTACCACTACCTATGCCAATTCCATCCAGCCTGCATTCAAGCGTGCTCCATAAATGGGAGGCACATCACCTCGAGGTCTCCACTCATGTTTCTGAACCCTCCAACCCGTCTAGCTCTCCTGTCCCTGAACCTCTTCTCACCCTTCCACATGATGTGAACAGGCACTGGGCTAGTGATGTCCTCAGGGTGGCTGCATCACAGGCTGCCCAGGCCTAGGAACTTCTACAGTAGCATCTTGTCCTTCCTGGAGATCGCTTCACCTCTGTCGCAGGCCCCCAAGGTGCTGCAGAATCAGCTCAGGCAGCAAACCCCTCTCCTGCCATTCCTGCACAGCCTAGCTCTGTTTCTCTCTGGCCTTGGACACTGCAGGGTTTGCTCTGTCTGTGGGAACCTCCTTCCACCATCACATTGCCACCTGCTATCCATGCCAACATGTCACCCCTTGCAGTCAAAGCCTTTGCCTACAGAAGGTCCTTGGGAACATGTTTCTCTGTGACAAATCTTCTGTCCATGCCACAGCTGAGGTGCTGAACTCGACATATATGAAGACATATGCAGCCTGGGGCACAGCCAGGAGCAAACGGAGATGTCACCAGGGAAGGAGACTCCAAAACCTCTGGGCAACCTCTTCCAGTGCTCTGTCACTCTCACAGTCAAGAAGTTTTTCCTCAGATTCAGGTGGCCCCAACTCCCTCTCATCAGGGGCAACCAACAGAGCTCCTTAGCAGCAGCTCCACCTAGCTAGAGCTGCTCCCAGGAGAAGTTAAGGCCTCCTGTAGTTGTCCTTGCCTAGCTCTCCTTTCCTGTTCAGCAGCAAGCACCCTCTAGTTCCTCGGGGTCCCGAGAAAGCAGCCCCCCGCCACAACTTCCAACAAGGTCCTCAGAAGGTCTAAGCAGAGCCCACACACTGATGCACAAACTGCTGCCTCTGTTCGCTGCCCTCTGACTTCCTTTTGGCAGGGACTTGGAAAGCCACCTCTCTGACAGACTTCAAGGGGGATGGAGCCTCCCTTCTGCAAGAGTCATCCTGAGACTATTCCGAGACAAGGAAGGTTGGCTGTAGGGACGTTCTCAAACTCCAGCAGCTGCACAGCTGGGAGCTGGTCACCTCACACACTTCTGAATGAGCCAAGGTGCAGGTCCTGAGGCATTGCACTGCCTTCCAGGCTCTGCACTGCAGCCTGGACAGCAGCCCTACAGTGTGTGTGCTTGTGCTGAGAAGCCCAGGAGCAAAACTGTGGGAGATCCAGGGTACTAGGTGCTGTACAGCCTCATGGGAAAGCCAGGGTGCTGGGGAGGGATCCAGGGTGCCAGGGACTGTAGCCAGAGGAGAAGCACTGCCCTGAGGTGATGCTGAAAAGCCCAAGGACCAGCTGAGCTCCAGAGGTGGGAAATGGCTTTCCCCAGGCTCAGCCTGGGCAACAGTCATGGGAAATGAGAACACTGCCCCAGATTTGCTCCCCGGCCTTGCCCATGGTTATGGAACATGGGAAGCACCAGGGTCCCATGTAAAGCCCTCTGGATGATGTGTGTTAAGGGCCTATTTGCTCTTTTCTGGCATCTCATCTCTCTCCTAAGCACCGCAGACTGAGAAACCTTGCTGAGGACTTCTCAAAACAAAGCGCCTGCTTTGGTGCCTGAAGGAGGAAGGCTGCGCCCTGTCCCATCCTGTCCTACATCCTCCTTTGACAAGAAGAGTGACCCACAGGAGAAACCTGTCTCACCAGGCTCGCCAAAGCATCGCAGCCCATGGCCACCCTTTGTGCTGTTTGACCTCACACGACTTTGATCCCATCTTTAACAAGTGTCAAGCCCCAAACATAGCCCCAAACCCCAGCTTCCTGGCCAGGTCTGCCCTGTGCAGAGACCTGTTGGTGCAGGGGCACAGAAGTGACCTCTCCCATGCCCCATCTTAGATTTTTCACAGCCTTTGTCACCATCTGGTCACATTCCTGAAGGATTTATCAGCCAGTTTTGGAAACTAACTGGGGGTGAGGGAAGGTGACTGCTTTCCAGGACGTGAGGGGAAGTCTCTGCTCTCTCCCTGGCTGTGCCATCTCCATGGTGGTGACCTGCTGAGCCCTGAGATGACACAGGCTGAGGTCACAGTGGGATGTGCCACATCACAGAGAGGTCTCTCCCCGGTGCCATGGGAGAGCCCTCACTTCCCTGCAAGGCCAGGGCATGACTCACACACTCCCCACCGCTGCCCTTCAGAGCTACTCCCCAGCAAGGAGGGAGGACAGGAGGCAGTGGGGCTGCACTGGGGCTCCTCACCAACAGGCACAAGAGCAGGGACACATTGGAGAGGAATTGTGGGGGGACGAGACAGGAAGCGAGTCCTTTTTCCCTGGAGGGAGAGGCGAGCCGAAGGAAAGGGGTCAAACGAGATGGAGACTGCTGGACCAAGAACATTAGCCCAGACCACGGATACTTGCTTTCCAGTGCTCCTGCAGCTCTCCACCAAGGGTAAGGGATTGAGGAACTCCTTCCTGCGGTGTCGCACAGAGACTGTGAAATGCAAAAACAGTTGTGGGACCTGGGCTGTGGGGGTGTCTGGACAGGGCTGGGGGCGGCCACAAGAGCCCTGCTGGAGGGTCCCATCTGGCTCAGGGCACAATGGGGCAGGCAGGAGTGCTGGGTCCTGGGGCTGGGGCTGTCCTGAGCCCCGAGGCTCCTGTGGGGCTGGCTCCATCCCCTCCTGGTAGGGTGGGAGGAAATTCAGGCCCAAGTTTCCCTGGAAGTGGGTCCCCCCTTGGGGTCTGGCTCTGGCAGGAAAGGGGTCCTGTGTCCCCGAGGCTGCAATGTCCACCAGATCCCATGGCAATCTCAAGAGCCTGCTGGAAATGCCCACAGAGGACATGAAACCTTCCCCTTGTAACAGCCCTCAGCATGGCACCAGACCCACCACCAACGACGGTGGGAGGAAGGAGCTGCCTGCTGGGTCATGTGTCTGCAATATTGCCATGGCATCGCCCCCAGTGCTGCCCTGCTACTGGCTGACAAGAGGAGGAGGGTTGTGTTGGGTTGCCGGATGTTTCTGTCAGCCCATCACAGTCCAGCACGTGGGTTAAAGACACTTATAAGTGCAGCGGGAGCAAAGCAGGAGAGCAGGAGTGGGAGTGAGTGGGTCTGTAGGTGTGTTCCCATGCTGGCCCTGGCCGTGTGGGGCTGCTCTCCTCCAGGAGCTGCCACGGGGTTAGGACCATAGGACAGAGGTGCCTGGGCCCCAGGGGAGCTGTCCTGCAATCCAGATGTGCTGGCCGGCCCCAAGCAGCTGCGCTGGGCGGTACAGTGTGGTTTGGCCGAGATTGGTCTGCAAGATGGGAATGCTCTTTCTGCCCTTGGATTGGTGGAGGTGGGAAGGGAGCAGGAGCAGAGGTGGGAGTGGATGTTCAGAGGAAGTGCTTGTTGCTGCCTCTTGGAGGACTAGAAGGAAACAGAAGGGCTGGAGAGTGGGCCTGGGTGTGGTTTGGGTCCATGGTGGAGGGTGTCCTGGCTGCTGGCCTGTGTGGTGGTGTGGCCTGTGTGTGCCTGCTGCAGAGGGGCGTGCTGGCTGTCCACCGTGTGTGAGGGGAGGGGTGGGGGTGAGGTGTGTGCCAGAAGTTGGGTGGCGTGTGGTGGGGAGAGGCGGTGGCCCCAGGGTGTTGGTTCTGGGTGCGGGAGGAGACGTGTGGAGAGAGCAGTGCTGTGCGTGGGCAGTGCCATGAGGCTGGGGAGGTGGGGAGCGCTGCGAGGTGAGCAGGTGCCTTGGCTGCTGGGGCCCCGGCTGCCCTGGTGGCCCCATGAGCCAGGCACGCTGGCAGCCGGCTGCCTTCTGTCCGCTCAGCTTCACGCCTGGAGTTTCCTCCGCTCTTGCCAGGCTCTGCAGCCACGACCCACACGAAAGTGCAGGGAGCACTTCTCCTTGCTCTGAGAGCTGTACGAGGCATGCTTTTCCCTCCTTTCCTCTTGGTTGCTTTTCGTGGGGAGAGCTTTGGTCTTGCAGCAGTGTTGGCTGAAGGAGCAGGAGGCCGGGGGAGGTGCTCGTTCCCGGCTGGGCGTTAGCGTGCTGGAAGGCGTTTTTGGAGGAGTGAAGGCCTTGTGGAGAGGTGTTCTTGGGAGAGGGGCAGGTGTGTTCTTGGGAGAGGACTCTCGAGGGGGGCTGATGCCTCCTTGTGCCAAATCTCCCTGGACAAGGAGTGCCTTGGAGGAGGGAAGGCAAGGCAAGGGTGGCCTGCAAGGGATGAGCAGCCCAGGTCTCTCTTCCTTCCAGCTGCTGTCTCGGCAAGTTCCTCCACCAGGAGGAACTGGTGCAGGGTGAGCTGTCCTGCTGCAGGGTGAGCTTTGTGTGCTGCAGCAGGGCAGCGAGAGAGCCCCCATGGGCAGGCAGGAGTGTGCGAGGTGTGGTGTTGTGAGGTGCTGGCACTGCTGAGCCGGGGAAGGTGGTGGTGTTGGCCTGAGGTTTGGGTGGGTGTGAGGAGCCCCACGGAGCTCTAGGGGCATTGCTGCGAGTCTCTGGAGCCAAGGGAGTGGTGGTGAGCACAGCCGTCCTCCCAGCAGCCTGCCAGCTTGTGGGCAGGCATTGTGGACGCTGAGCGCTGGAAGCCCTTTCTGCTTCGTGTTTTCTCCCTGAGCGCTTTTAGAGTTGCCATTCCTTTTTTGGGAGGGAGGTGGGGAGAGTCCTAGAGCCTTTGCATTGTGACCACTCTTGTTTTTCAGACTGCTCCCTGCTGACGCCGTGATGGGGTCGTGTCCTTGCAGCCCTGAGAAATGCAGGGGCCAAAGAGTGGAGCACTAGGGGCTCAAGTGCTTGCTAAGGGAAGAGAGGGAAGTGGTCCTTGCTGCAGGCTGCTGCCTGGTGCTGCTTTGGAGGAGAGCTCCTGGCACCAAACGTGAGGACAAACCAGCTAGGCTCTGCCACACCGCAAGCTCCTTCAGTGGGTGGCTTAGCTGGTGCTCTCGGACTGTGCCTGGGCCGTGCCAGGGGCGACTCTGGAGGCAGAGACTGCACTGGCTTTTCCGTGTGGCACCGGCACTGCTGAAAGCTGCTGGCTTGGCTTGAGGCTTGGCTTGCGAGAGAAATCCCAGGCCTTGCTGAGCCAGGGAAAGGCAAATGCTGGAGAGCAGCGGAAGCCTTGTGCCCTTTCTGTGGTTGGAAGTGTGCTTGTCTAAGGCTGGTGCACTGGCCCTGCCCGTGCTGCTGAGTGTGTCTGTGTGCTGCCACATGGTCATTGGAGAATTCTCTGAGCACGGCCCGAGAGAGGGGGAGTGGTGCCAAAGAGTTTTGTCCTCCTCCCTGGAAGCCCCAAAGGGTCCCTCAGTAGGGAGGCCTGTGGGGTGAGGGCCTTGAGGGCACGTGAGGCACAAGAGAAAGGCAAGAGCTGGCGTGATGCGCCTCCTGGGAGAGCACTTGCTCGGTGCTTTGTGGAGGTGGGAAGGGAGCAGGCTCTGGGGTGAGCCGGGATGTTCAGAGGAAGTGCCTGTGGAAAGGCTGTGGAGGACTAGAAGCAAGCGGAAGGGTTGGAGAGTGGGTCTTGGTGTGTTTTGGGGCCCTTCCCCTTGGTCGCTTCTGCTCGGAAAAACTGCCTTTCGGAGGGCTCCGAGAGAGGCTGTGCCCACGCGGCACGCCGTGGCCTGGCCGTTGGTGGTGCTCCGTGCCTCTTGCTGGGCCCTGAGACCTGTGGCCCTGGAAGCAGCCTGAAGGGTGTTGGCAGAGCAGCTCTGAGCGTGGCAGCTGTTTGGCTTTCGCAGGGCCTTGGAGGCTGGGGAAGGGCCCGTCCTCCCCTTGCCGTTGTCATTAGCCCTGCTGGCGGGATCTAATGGGGGAAGAGCTGCTGAGTGCTGCCTCTGCTGGTGTCCCCAGCTGAGATGCCCTCACCTGAGTCCTTCCCCACGTCCCAAACTGTCAGGGCCCCAAACCAGAGAGTGCTTGTTGTCCTTGATGTGTAGGGAATGTGCTGGCTTGGTTCAGTCCTTCCTTGGGGAAGGAAGTGGCCTTTGGAGTTGCGGGAAGGCTTCTCGCTCTGACTGGGCCATGGGGCCCCGCTGTCTTCCGCTTCATGGTCGCTGCTCCCACACAATCGGCCCCTTAGGAAATGTTGCCATGAATTCCTTGCAGGCCTTTCTCCAATTCCTGAGCTTCACGGGCTCGCTGTGGGTACTGGCTGGGCAGAAGGTGATCTTCTCTTGGGGCAGGAACCGGTCCGTCCTGGGTGTTTTGCTGCACTAGGAGCAGTGTGAGGCGCCAGGGTGAATGAGGGAGGCCATTCAGGAGGTGTCTCAGCCTTGGGGAGGGCAGCGGGAGCTGCAGGGGGCAACAGCCACGAGGTCCCTAGTGTGTGCGAGAGCTGTGCCAGAAAATCACCACTGCCCAATCAGTTCTTTGTCGGTAGCTGAGAGGCCACCCGGGGCCCCGTGGCTCGGCTGCTGATTCTGAGGTCCCTTGGGGCTGAGGAGCTGAGAGGCCAGCTGCAGGAACAAGGCTGGCGTGTTGTCTGTAAGGTCCCTTCTGCAAGGGTTACGTGATTGGCTAGCAGGAGGCGTGTGGCTGGGGAGGTGCTGGTGAGGTGTCTTCTGGCTGAGCAGTTGCTGGGGCAGCAGCAGGTCCACGGCTGGGACGCGTGCTTTGGAGGTGATGTTGGCCGGAGCAGCTGGGAGGTGAGCATTTGGCTGATGGCTGAGGAAGTTATTGTGAGGTCACTTGTGTGTCAGGGGCTTGTAGGGCAGTGGCGGGCAGGCGGCTGGGAAGGTGGCCGTGAGGTCCTGTCTTTTGGAGTGGCTGATAGGGCAGCAGGAGGCAGGTGGCTGGGAAGGTGCTTGTGAGGTGAGTGCAGACAGAGCAGCCCAGGTTGCCCATGGCTGGGAAGTGACTCGGAGGTCCCGCCTGTCCCCGCAGGCTGCCTGGCCTGCAGCGTGGCTTAGACATTGGTGATGAAATCTCGGATTGGCAGTGTGTGCGTGGTGTGGAAATTGTGCCCCATGAGAAGAGAGGGGCCTGGTGAGCTTTGTCTGCAAGGTGGGAATGCTCTTTCTGCCCTTGGATTGGTGGAGGTGGGAAGGGAGCAGGAGCAGAGGTGGGAGTGGATGTTCAGAGGAAGTGCTTGTTGCTCCCTCTTGGAGGACTAGAAGGAAGCAGAAGGGCTGGAGAGTGGGCCTGGGTGTGTTTTGGGGCATTTGGGTGGTGGTGTCCTGGCTGCTGCGCTGTGTGGTGGTGTGGCCTGTGTGTGCCTGCTGCAGAGGGGCGTGCTGGCTGTCCACCGTGTGTGAGGGGAGGGGTGGGGGTGAGGTGTGTGCCAGAAGTTGGGTGGCGTGTGGTGGGGAGAGGCGGTGGGCCCAGGGTGTTGGTTCTGGGTGCGGGAGGAGACGTGTGGAGAGAGCAGTGCTGTGCGTGGGCAGTGCCATGAGGCTGGGGAGGTGGGGAGCGCTGCGAGGTGAGCAGGTGCCTTGGCTGCTGGGGCCCCGGCTGCCCTGGTGGCCCCATGAGCCAGGCACGCTGGCAGCCGGCTGCCTTCTGCCCGCTCAGCTTCACGCCTGGAGTTTCCTCCGCTCTTGCCAGGCTCTGCAGCCAGGACCCACCCGAAAGTGCAGGGAGCGCTTCTCCTTGCCCTGAGAGCTGTACGAGGCATGCTTTTCCCTCCTTTCCTCTCGGTTGCTTTTCGTGGGGAAAGCTTTGGTCTTGCAGCAGTGTTGGCTGAAGGAGTAGGAGGCCGGGGGAGGTGCTCGTTCCCGGCTGGGCGTTAGCGTGCTGGAAGGTGTTTGGAGGAGTGAAGGCCTTGTGGAGAGGTGTTCTTGGGAGAGGGGCAGGTGTGTTCTTGGGAGAGGACTCTGAAGGGTGGCTGATGGCTCCCTGTGCCAAATCTCCCTGGACAAGGAGTGCCTTGGAGGAGGGGAGCCAAGGCAAGGGTGGCCTGCAAGGGATGCGCAGCCCCGGCCTCTCTTCCTTCCAGCTGCCGTCTCGGCAAGTTCCTGCACCGTCCTGCTGCAGGGTGAGCTCTGGGTGCTGCAGCAGGGCAGCGAGAGAGCCCCCTTGGGCACCCATGAGTGTGCGAGGTGTGGTGTTGTCAGGTGCTGACGCGGGGAAGGTGGTGGTGTTGGCCTGAGGTTTGGGTGGGAGTGAGGAGCCCCACGGAGCTCTAGGGGCATTGCTGCGAGTGTGTGGAGCCAAGGGAGTGGTGGTGAGCACAGGCGTCCTCCCAGCAGCCTGCCGGCTTGTGGGCAGGCATTGTGGACGCTGAGTGCTGGAAGCCCTTTCCCCTTGGGGTTTTCTCCCTGAGCGCTTTGAGAGTTGCCACTCCTTTTTTGGGAGGTGGGGAGAGTCCTAGAGCCTTTGCATTGTGACCACTCTTGTTTTTCGGACTCCTCCCTGCTGACGCCGTGATGGGGTCGTGTCCTTGCAGCCCTGAGCAATGCAGGGGCCAAAGAGTGGAGCACTAGGGGCTCAAGTGCTTGCTAAGAGAAGAGAGGGAAGTGGTCCTAGCTGCAGGCTGCTGCCTGGTGCTGCTTTGGAGGAGAGCTCCTGGCACCAGACGTGAGGACAAACCAGCTAGGCTCTGCCACACGCCCAGCTCCTTCAGTGGGTGGCTTAGCTGGTACTCTCGGGCTCTGCCTGGGCCATGCCAGGGGGGACCCTGGAGGTAGAGCCTGCGCTGGCTTTTCCACGTGGCACGTGCCCTGCTGAAAGCTGCTGCCTTGGCTCGAGACTTTGCTTGGCAGAGAAATCCCCGGCCTTGCTGAGGCAGGGCAAGGCAAAGGCTTGAGAGCAGCGGAAGCCTTGTGCCGTTTCCCTGGTTGGAAGTGTGCTTGTCTAAGGCTGGTGCACTGGCCCTGTCCGTGCTGCTGAGTGTGTCCGTGTGCAGCCGTGTGGTCATTGGTGAGCTCTCTGAGCACGGCCCGAGAGAGGGGGAGTGTTGCCAAAGAGTTTTGTCCTCCTTCCTTGAAGCCCCAAAGGGCCCCTCAGTAGGGAGGCCTGTGGGGTGAGGGCCTTGAGGGCACGTGAAGCAAAGCAGATAGATAGGCAAGAGCTGGCGTGATGCGCCTCCTGGGAGAGCACTTGCCCTCTGCTTTGTGGAGGTGGGAAGGGAGCAGGCTCTGGGCTTTGACTGGATGTTCAGAGGAAGTGCCTGTGGAAAGGCTCTGGAGGACTAGAAGCAAGCGGAAGGGTTGGAGAGTGGGTCTTGGTGTGTTTTGGGGCCCTTGCCCATGGTCGCTTCTGCTCGGAAAAACTGCCTTTCGGAGGGCTCCGAGAGAGGCTGTGCCCACGCGGCACGCTGTGGCCTGGCCGTTGGTGGTGCTGCGTGCCTCTTGCTGGGCCCTGAGACCTGTGGCCCTGGAAGCAGCCTGAAGGGTGTTGGCAGAGCAGCTCTGAGTGTGGCAGCTGTTTGGCTTTCGCAGGGCCTTGGAGGCTGGGGAAGGGCCCGTCCTCCCCTTGCCGTTGTCATTAGCCCTGCTGGCGGGCCAGGGGGAAGAGCTGCTGAGTGCTGCCTCTGCTGGTGTCCCCAGCTGAGATGCCCTCACCTGAGTCCTTCCCCACGTCCCAAACTGTCAGGGCCCCAAATCAGAGAGTGCTTGTTGTCCTTGAGGTGTAGGGAATGTGCTGGCTTGGTTCAGTCCCTCCTTGGGGAAGGAAGTGGCCTTTGGAGTTGCGGGAAGGCTTCTTGCTCTCACTGGGCCATGGAGCCCTGCTGTCTTCCGCTTCATGGTCGCTGCTCCCACACAATCGGCCCCTTAGGAAATGTTGCCACGAATCCCTTGCAGGCCTTTCTCCAATTCCTGAGCTTCACGGGCTCGCTGCGGGTACTGGTTGGGCAGAAGGTGATCTTCTCTTGGGGCAGGAACTGGCCCATCCTGGGTGTTTTGCTGCACTAGGAGCAGTGTGAGGCACCAGGGTGAGTGAGGGAGACCGTTCAGGAGGTGTCTCAGCCTTGGGGAGAGCAGGGGCAGCTGCAGGGGGCAACAGCCACGAGGTCCCTAGTGTGTGCGAGAGCTGTGCCAGCAAATCACCACTGCCCAATCAGTTCTTTGTCGGTAGCTGAGAGGCCAGCAGGG
This sequence comes from Struthio camelus, assembly GCF_040807025.1. Taxonomy (NCBI): domain Eukaryota; kingdom Metazoa; phylum Chordata; class Aves; order Struthioniformes; family Struthionidae; genus Struthio; species Struthio camelus. Next base: position 1,363,912 of record NC_090970.1, read on the forward strand.
GCCCCGTGGCTCGGCTGCTGATTCTGAGGTCCCTTGGGGCTGAGGAGCTGAGAGGCCAGCTGCAGGAACAAGGCTGGCGTGTTGTCTGTAAGGACCCTTCTGCAAGGGTTACGTGATTGGCTAGCAGCAGGCGTGTGGCTGGGGAGGTGCTGGTGAGGTGTCTTCTGGCTGAGCAGTTGCTGGGGCAGCAGCAGGTGCACGGCTGAGACGCGTGCTTTGGAGGTGACGTTGGCCGGAGCATCTGGGAGGTCAGCATTTGGCTGATGGCTGAGGAAGTTATTGTGAGGTCACTTGTGTGTCAGGGGCTTGTAGGGCAGTGGCGGGCAGGCGGCTGGGAAGGTGGCCGTGAGGTCCTGTCTTTTGGAGTGGCTGATAGGGCAGCAGGAGGCAGGTGGCTGGGAAGGTGCTTGTGAGGTGAGTGCAGAGAGAGCAGCCCAGGTTGCCCATGGCTGGGAAGTGACTCGGAGGTCCCGCCTGTCCCCGCAGGCTGCCTGGCCTGCAGCGTGGCTTAGACATTGGTGATGAAATCTCGGATTGGCAGTGTGTGCGTGGTGTGGAAATTGTGCCCCATGAGAAGAGAGGGGCCTGGTGAGCTTTGTCTGCAAGGTGGGAATGCTCTTTCTGCCCTTGGATTGGTGGAGGTGGGAAGGGAGCAGGAGCAGAGGTGGGAGTGGATGTTCAGAGGAAGTGCTTGTTGCTCCCTCTTGGAGGACTAGAAGGAAGCAGAAGGGCTGGAGAGTGGGCCTGGGTGTGATTTGGGGCATTTGGGTGGTGGTGTCCTGGCTGCTGCGCTGTGTGGTGGTGTGGCCTGTGTGTGCCTGCTGCAGAGGGGCGTGCTGGCTGTCCACCGTGTGTGAGGGGAGGGGTGGGGGTGAGGTGTGTGCCAGAAGTTGGGTGGCGTGTGGTGGGGAGAGGCGGTGGGCCCCAGGGTGTTGGTTCTGGGTGCGGGAGGAGACGTGTGGAGAGAGCAGTGCTGTGCGTGGGCAGTGCCATGAGGCTGGGGAGGTGGGGAGCGCTGCGAAGTGAGCAGGTGCCTTGGCTGCTGGGGCCCCGGCTGCCCTGGTGGCCCCATGAGCCAGGCACGCTGGCAGCCGGCTGCCTTCTGCCTGCTCAGCTTCAGGCCTGGAGTTTCCTCCGCTCTTGCCAGGCTCTGCAGCCAGATATCCCACACAGACTGTGAGATACACCTCCATATACAGCTGGGAGTATTTGGAGTGGAAGAGGTCATGCTTCAGAACGGGTTCCTTGCTGGAGATTCCTAATTAACATTTCTGGGATCTGTCCAACCACAAGTGTTATTAGGATAGAGGCGTAAGCAGTTGCCTCTCTCCCCTAGTAGCAAGGGTTAATTGGGGTACTACTCCTATACATAACTGGGGCAGACACTGCTTTCTTCTGGTGTGGCAGGACCCTAGGAGCTCTTTGCTTATAGTGCAGTGGTATTCAACAATTAGCCCTTAATTAACCATCCATTTAACCTCCCTCCAACCCAGTGAAATATGGCAGGTGAGGGGAGAGGGTCTTGAGCTCTTCCTGCCAAAGGCCTCACTGCTTCGGGGCTCTCTGCTGCACCTTGCACCCTGCACCCTGCCCTGGGCTCTGAAACCAGACATCCAGGGGTGGACATCCAGCAGGAGGCCACAGAGAGCAGTTCAGATCATGTGGGACTTTCTTCACCCACACAGTTCACAAGGAAATGGTCTCTCCACAGTGGAGCGCTCAGAGGTGCTCTTTCCAGTGGCAGTGCCACAGTCCTTAGCTTTTCAAATGGGCCAAATAAGGGAAACTTCCAAAGACCAAGTATTTCTTCAGAAAATCATTGGCCTTTAAAACCACTTCTCCCAGAGGTGCCTGCTGCAGGGAGTAGTAATCTCAGCTGCCCAGAGCTCACTTTCTGTGCTGAAGACTAAGGAAATGAGCCCATTGCTTTTGGACTGGGAGAAACATCAGCTGATGCTCAGGCACTTTCCTGCAAGTCAGCAGGAAACACTTCCTGGGTCCGAGCTGAGAATCAGCGTGCCAACTGGAGTTGTTTGATGCAAATAACCCCCTCATAATTAGGTTCCTCCCCTTTCCACATGCTCCTCTCTGCCCTAAGGGGGTCATTTGGGAGCTGACCCTTCAGGTGTCCAAGTGAGCACATTTGGCAGAGTGTCACTGAGTTGGTCACTGAGGCCTGCAGTTTCGGGAGCTCTTGCCAGGATCTCCAGCTGGAAAGCTGACTCAATCCCAGTGTGTCTCCTTTCTGGTAGAGAGAGAGAGAAGAGACCCCCATAGCTGGCTCCTCATGTCCCTGAGGAAGGGGAAAGGCCAGGAGCTGGCACAGAGCTTGGAAGGTGATTGTGAGATTCTTTCTGCCTCCCCATCTGATGGGCCAGTATCTGATGAGTAGCAGACTAGCTAGCAGGCCCATCTCCTGCTGACACAGAGCCTGCAGGCCCAGAGCCCTCGCCCTGCTGCCAGCGCTCTCTCCCCAAGGCAGCCCAGGAAGCTATGGCCTGCCTTCGTCCTGAGGACGTGTTGCTGGCTTATGCTGCTACATGCTGCCTCGCAAGACCCCCCCCCAGGCCCTTCTCGGCCAAGCTGCTTTCCAGCTGATCGGCAGTCAGCGTGTCCTGGTTCAAGACATTGCATTTCCTTTTGTGAAACTTCCTGACCCTTTCTCTCTGCCCGTGTCTCCAGCCTGTCACAATCCCTCTGAATGGCAGTGCAATCAGAAACTTGCAGGCCCTTAGGAGGCACAGGCCCATGCAGGTGACTGTGTGGTCCCTTCTGTGTCTGTAGGTGATGCGCCAGGAACAAGCTCCTGGGTGGGAAACTGTTTGTGAGGTGACTTGTGTCTCAGTACCTGATAGGCCAGCAGTAGGCACATGGCTTGGATTTTGGTTGTGAGGTCATTTTTGTCTTGGCACGTGATAGGGCAGCCACTGGCTCCCGAGCAGAGGAGGTGCTTGTGCGATTGTGTCTGCCTAAGTACCTGATAGGCCACTTGCAGGCCGATGGCTTGGATGCTGATTGTGATGACGTTCCTGCCTGAGTACCTGTTTGGATAGCAGCAGGCACATGGCTGAAAGGCTCACTGCAGGCAGGTGGTCTTGGAAGAGGACTGTGAGGTTACGGGTAAAAGATCAGCTGGTAGGCCAAAAGTCTTAACAGGTGGGGACATTGTGATGAGAGCCATTGTCTTAGGAGGTGGAGACATTGTAGTGAGAGCCATTGTTTCTCAGAAGCTCCTTGGATGGTAGGAGGCACATGGCCGTAAAGTTGAAAGTCAGGTCACTCCTGTCTCTGCCAGTGATGGGCCAGCAGCAGGCACATGGGTGGGTCCTCACAATCAACACTGCAGCCGTGTCCCCTTTTCCTGCCTCTCCCCATCCTGTAAAGGAAGCGACCTCACTATCAACACCACAGCTGTGTCACCTCTGCCTTCCTGTTCCGCTCCCCTCTTCTGACCTCTGCCTTCCCCCTTCCGCTTCTCCTCCTCTCTCCCAGCCATCGCCCCTTTACTGGCACCTCCCTCTCCCCTGTCCCCATGGGATTTCACACATGTGGTGGGTAGCTCACATGGCAAGATGAAAATGGGCTCCTGGGGAAGGCAGGCTGGGACAGTGAGGAGGTGGAGATGTGCTCTGTGCAAGAGGGTGGCTGGAGTGCACAGGGCTTTGCCCTAGAGAAGGTGACGAGCCAGTCCAAAGCACGGCACAAATGGACTCTAAGGCAGGTGGAAAATGGGCTGGGCCACTGGGCCAAAATGCTGTGATCAGTGGCACAAGGTCCAACTGGTGGCTGGTTACATGCAGCATCCCTCAGGGATCTACATATGAGGCAGCACTGTTTAATGTCTTCGTTAACATCCTGGACATTAGGATGGAGCGCACTCTCCGTGTGTTTGTGGACTAGGTGCAACTGGGGCAAGCCTCTGAGCAACCTGCTCTAGTTCTCTCGGAGTGAGTGGGGGATGGTATTAGATGACGTCCAGAGGTCTTGTCCACCCTAAGTGCTGTGATTCATTCCCTGAAGAGCTCTGGCAAGACAGAATAGTGAGAGGAAGCAGAAAGGACAGGGAGGCAGAAGGCGGCAGAGGAAATAGGTCCCTCTGAATAAAGTAGTTGCTCAGAACATAGTTTCTGCATTCAGAGGGTTGGTAGAAAAGGTATTGGGTTGAATAACTGGTCACAAATATCTATACTCCACTAGAAGGAGGAAATACTGCACTGCATGCACTTGGTGCTGCTAAAAAGAAAGAAAGAAAGACAAGATTCATTAGAACTGGTAAAACATACTTGACCTTCTGGAAATGGCTGTGTGCCAGTTTGGGCAGAGAGTTGTTTTTTGGATAGGCTTCAAGTTACAGCTAAACATTTTCATTCAGGCCTTTATTTGTTTGCCCACATATGGAGGCTGTTGCTGCCTGAGATGCCCTGGGGTCGCTGAGTTCCCATGACTAGAAAGGGAAGGGCAGACACCTGGGTTAGGCAGAGCCATCTGCCCTGGAGGGGTCAGGCATGGGGTGAGATCAGTCTCAGCCCTGTTGTCACCTCAGATGGGGTCGCACTTCACTGACAGTGCAGGGAAGGAGAAGGGAGTGTGGCTAGACTCATTGGGACACCTGTAGGACGTCACTGTGACACAGGTATGTGGAGATTTGTGCAGATGTGGCCATCCAAGAATACAGCGTTTTCTTGAAGCTGGTCAGCCTGCTTTCCTCTATCAGGCGAGAGAGCTCGGCATGTCAGAGGGTGACTCGCTCTGTGCAAAGAGTGAGGGGTGGCACGGACAGCCGGTGTCAGGGCGTGGTTTTATGAGGACTGGGGTCCGTGTGAGACACAACAAGTTCTTTTTTAATGGTGTAGGCCTGATTATAAGAGAACTGTTAGGAAAATTACATGAAAAATGAAACAACAAAGAAATTAAGAACAAGATTTAAAGCAAAGAAATGTTTTGTTATACTTTCCAGTTTCAAATTTTGTCTGTGTGTGTGTTCTTATTGTCTTTCTTAATTTCTTTTTCTTTTTAATTTAGTGATCTGTTAGTATGATTTAGTGGTCTTATAATTTTTTATTATTATTATTATTTAAGGAAAGATTTTCAGAACTGGGGTAGGATGCTGTCACAGGGTCACGGACACCTGGTGCCATTGCAGGTGCCCTAGTCCCCTCTGCCCAGCCTCCCTCTGCAGCTCTGAGGGGCTTTGGTTTCCCACAGGTCCCCTGGGAGAGCTGCCAGGTCCATGAAGGTATCTCAGAGTCACCGGGGCCTCTCCAAGCACCACTGGCTGCTTCTGGTTCGACACCTGAGCTCTGCCTGGAAAGGGGAAGACTTGGTTTTGTCGTTTCAAAAATATGAACACGCTTTCATCAGCTGAAATGATTGAATAATTTTAATGTCAATGATTTCGTATGATGAAATAGTGGAAATCTTCAGGAAGGATATTAATCTCAGGAGAAGAAGTACTGATCTGCCCTCGACCTTATGTTTCCACTGCTCAGTGTATTAGGCTGTGGATGTCATCTCAGTCATCTCCCACATGTTTCCACATGTCCTGCCTACATTGATCACTTCTGAGGTCAACTTTGCATCAGACGATCTGGGCTTATGCCCTTCCCATAGTTTCCCAGTTTTCCTCCTCCCCTTCCTCTGTCACATTCAGGCACCTCTCAACTCCCTAGTCGCTGCTCTGAGCTTCAGGGAGTCGGAAGCTTGTCTCGTCTTTCAGCACTCTCATTGTGTCTTCAACCAACTCCTTCACTGTGTTTCTAACTAGCCTCCCCCATCTATTTGTCAAGAACATGTCAAGGAAGGCTATTCCTTGCAGACTGTGGACCTCCCTCGAGGCAACTTGCCCTTGACATACACTTGAGGATTGTATGTTATTTCTTAGGACACTGCATCATGTTTATATTGGTCTGATCCGAATCGAGACAAATCCTTCTGTGTCTGTTTGCAGCTGATTTTCTAAGGAAAGCAGGTGGGAATTGGTGCCCAGGAGCTGTAACATTCAGCTACAGGCTTGAGTGGGAAAAGGCTAGATGTTAAGCCGAGTGAGGGAAGTCCCCAGGGGCCGAGGAGAGAAATGTCAGGGCTGGGGAGGTGGGGAGGAAGGTTGTCCATACATGTCTCCTATCAGAAATACTGCTTTTCCCAAATGTCTAGGCTTCATCAAGGTACCCTGTGGGTCAGTGTGAATTGGAGAAGGTGGGTATCACTTCCCCTGAAACCTGAAGACTAAAGAAAGCTTAAAAAGCACACATCTCTCAGGTGCTCCTTGAAATCCTTCTCTTTTCAATACCCTCCTGAAAACTTGCCAATTAGCCACAGAAGAACTGAAGAAAATGATGGAAAGAAACAGAGGTTGTTAGGGCTTTCTGCTTTTTAATGACCCCTCAGGTGTATTTGGTGTTGAGCCCATGGGCCTCAGATGCTGAGAAGGTTGAGCAAACCTCTCCAGAAGGTGAAGTGAGAAGTAAATCTCAAAGTTTCTTGGAGTGTTAAGGAGTCCCACTGAGGGCCATTACTGACAAAGCCTTCCCAGGGGGCTGATGAGAGCACAAAGCTGGAGGCTCTGATTGCAGGTAGGCCAAGACAATGTGCAGGTGGCTGTGATGCCAAGTCAGCCTTGGTGTGTGTTATCAAGCAGAGCAACCAGGCCCTGACACCCAGTCCTTGTGAAGGGTGGTGATTTCCCTCACGCGTTGTTCGGGGCTCTTTCTGGGGGTCAGTGTGAAGGTGGGCATGTGCAGCTCCAACTGCAGGACAACAATATGGCATCTCTTGGTTCCCCGTGGACAAGGAGGTCCCAGTGGTTTAAGGTCCCAGTGGTTTAAGGAAACTTCTTCCCAGAGGCCTTAGGACTAGCGACAGCAACCATAGCCAAGAGGCTAGAGACCTCGGTTCTGTTGGAGGCTTTCAGCCATGGCAGTGCCCTCAGCCGTCTCCACCACAGGCTGTCCTACACTGTCCCATGCCTGTGCCTGCATCCCTGCACCCTGTAGACCCCCAACATGCTTCTTCCCCTTGCTCTGTCCCCAGGATCTCTCCATATTTACTGAGGTCTCTCTATCCTTGCTGGTGTTCTTTGAAACACAAAGGCATGGGGTGACCTCAGAGGCCTCTGGGTGACCTGTTGCACCACAGCACTACCCTTCAAGTGACATGTCTTTTTCCTGAAGCCCAGGCTGTACCTCTCAAGATGCAGTTTGTGACCCTTTCCCCTTTTCATGCTCTTTCCTACTACCAACAAAAGCTCCATCCCCTCTGGAACCACCCTTCAAGCAGTCACAGGCTACTACTATATTCCATTTGTCTTTAACACTTCACCTGGCTGAAGAAGTCGAGGTCCCTCTGCCTCTCCGTACAGGCCGTGGCCTTCAGGCCCCCAACTCCATCTTGGCAGACCTCCTCTGGACCCTCTCCATGTTCCTCCCCATTCCTCCAGCACTGGGCAGCCCACACTGGGACACACTATTCCACATGTGGCCACACCAGTGCTGAGTCGAGGGGGATAAGAACGGCCCTTGTCTCGATGGCTATGCACTTCCTAATACAGCCCTCTATGCAGCTGGCCTCCTTTGTGGTGAGCACGCAGCACTGGCTCATAGGGCATCCCTCGTGTAACATCTAGGCCCTTCTCCTCAGGGTCACTCTTCTGCCGGTCAGGTCTCAGCCTGTCCTGATGCACAGCCTCTTCTGCCCCCTGAGGCAAGATCTGACACTTCTCCTTGCACAACGTCATGAAGTTTTTGTTGGACAAAACCCCAAGTTTCTCAAGGCCCCTCTGGACTCAGGCTCCTCTGGCTCAACTGTTAATGTATGCGTGCTGATGGCTCATCCTATCTTGCAGTGCCTCTGGCAGGGTAACAGCATGAGGACCTGCAGGACACTACACATAATAAAAGGCAGTACCAGTTTCAAGGCCCTAGTGGTAAAAGTAGAAATCACCATGGCAACCATCTCAGACAAGCCAAATGAATGCACAAAGAAAGGAAACCCAGGGCCAATGGGGAAACAGAGGTTGGCTGACTGCATGGGAGGGGATCAGGATGGTAAAAGAAGACTTTGGAAGGGAGAAAAGAGGGACAAAATGCAATAAAAGGTGAAGGAAAAGAAAACTGAAGGTGATTTGGGGGTGGCTGCCAAGCAGCCCTCAATCTGAATGCCTCTGACCAGAGCTGGACAAGGAACATGCAATTGATCTGGTGATCCTTTTGGGAGACCGACTTCTATAGTCACGAGGAAGCTGAAGGTTTTCCCTAGGGTCAACAAGGGAAGACCCAGGGTGGAAGGAAATGCTGAATCATTCAGGCAGGTTGGGAGGGGCCTGCAGCGGTCTCTAGTCCAGCCTCCTTCGCAGCAGGGTCCAGCAGGGTCCAGCAGGGTCAGCTGTCAGCTCCATCCAGGTTGCTCAAGGCTTTACTCCTTTAGGACTTCAAAAACTTCTGAGGATGGAGATGGCACCACCTCTCTGGAAAACCTGCCCCAGTGCTTGACTGTCTGGATGGGTCAGAAGTTTCTCCTTACACCCAGCCTGAAGCTCTCTAGTTTCAGCTAATGCCCATTGTGGCCTCATCTTCCCATTGTGCACAATGGTGAAGAGCCTGACTGCATCTTCTTGGTGACATCCTGGAAGGTATGGGGAGGCTGTGATTAGGTCTGCGCAAAGCCTTCCCTTCTTCAGGCTGAACAAGGCCCATTCCCTCAGCCTCTCCTCACAGGGCAAGTGTTCTGGTGCCTGAGCTCCTTGGGGGTGTGCCACCAAACTCACTCCATGTCATCAACAGTGTTCTTCTACACAGGACCCCAAATGGCTGTAGTATCTGGATGTGCTCTAACAGGTGCTGAGTAGAGGGGGATAATCCCTTCCCTCAATCTCCCAGCTGTGCTCTTGTTCAGGCAGCTCAGGACACTGTGGCCTCCGTTGATGCCAGGGCGTGCTGCTGGCTCTCGCTCACTTTGCTGCCCACAAAGACTCCCAGGTCCTTCTCTGCAGAGCTGCTGCCCATCTGGCCACTCCCCAGCCCAGATCACTGCAGGGTGTTTGTCTACCCCAGGTGCAGGACCTGGCATTTGTTTCATTTGTGAATTCCATAAACTTCCTGGCAACCCATTCCTCCTTCCTGCAGGGGTCCATCTGGATGGCAGCCCTCAACCATATATTGCGAGACAATGATGTCAAACCCCTTGCTACAGCTGTGGTAAATGACATCCCCTACTCTCCTCTCCTCCACAAGGACAGGCCTTTTATGATAGAAGGTAATCAAGTTGATCAGGAAGGCTTTACCTCCAGTAAACCCATGCGGACTGTTCCCCATTACCTTCTTCCTGTGCCCAGAAATGTAAAGCGAGAGAACTCATTCCATGACACACTCCTCACTAAAGTGTGGCTGAATGGCCTGCAGCTCCCTGATTTGTCCTTGTGGCCTTTTTTGAAGATGGGCACAGCATATTCCTTCTTCAGCTCTTTGGGACCTCCCCTGATCTCCACAGCCTTTCAAAGATAACAGACAGCAGTCTTGTTGCGATAGTGGCCAGTTCTCTCAATGTCCTCAGATGCAGCCCACCCAGTCCTGCAGACTTATATGGGTTGCGTTCTTGCAAGTCATCCCTCGCTTCGTCATCACTCACTGTTGGTTGTTTTCCTCTGCGTGATCCAGGAGTGAGCCAACATTTTCCTTTTTACTCTTTTACTGACCCTGAAGCAGTAGCAGCTCTTCTTCATGCCTTTGATGTCCCCTGCAAGTATCTACCCTCAGGGAGCTTTGGCTTCCCTAACACCACCCCTGCTTCGCTGGACAATATTTCTGAATTCCTCCATTGCAGCCTCTCCCTCCTTCTGCTTCCAGTATGCTGCCTGATTGCCCTGGAGTTCAGTCCTGACTTCCCAGTGCAGCCCAGCCACTCTCTCGAGGTGTCTACTAGTTTTACTGAGTATTGGGATGGAGCATCCTTGTGCTTTGCAGGTGCTGTCCTCAAAGACCTGCTGCCTTTCCTGAGCTCCTGGACCCTTCAGAGCGGCCTCCCATGGGATCTCCCACCACTCCCCAAAACAGGCCAAAGTCTGCTCCTCTGAAGTTAATGGTCTGTGCTCCACTCCTGTCCTTCCTCACTCCCCTCAGGATCTAGAACTCTACTTCTTCCAGGTCATGACAGGAAACTTTGACACTGAGCATCCCATCCCTGGTCCGTTCCTCCCTGTTGGAAATGTCCAGCTACAGAAAAGCATCATGAGTATTGGCCTGTCATGTGGATGTGCTAAGAAGCTGTCCCTGATGCCTTCCAGGACTGTTTGCCCTTGCAGCTAATGTCTGGGAGAGTAAAGTCCCTCTGATAAGAACCAGGGCCTGTGATCCACAGACTTTCTCATGTTGCTTCAAGGAGACTGCATCCACCTCCTCACCCTCATTGGGTGGTCTCTAGCTCCCATTGTGATGTCACCCTGACTCTGAGGCTCACCCACAAGCTCTCACCCAAACCCTTGCCCCTTCTGTGGAAGACCTCCACCCATCCAAGCTGCCTCTTCACACAAAGGGCATCCTCCTTCCTCATCTTCCCTGTTGATCTGTCCTGAAGAGCTTGTACCCCACCCTCTGTGCTCTCCAGTACTGCGACTGACCCTACCACATCTCAATTATTCTAGAAATGTTAAAGTCCAACTGGCCATGGTGAAACCTGTTACCAAGGGCCAGGAACACTGCGTGTGCGATGGTCCCACTTCAGAGCAGAGAGATGCTGGCGTAAAAAGCAGGTGGCAATGTGCTGGTGAAAGGAGGTTCCCCCTGAGAGGGCAAACCCGGCAGTGCCCAAGGCCAGGGAGAAACAGTGCTGGGCTGTGCAGGAATGGCAGGAGAGGGGTTTGCTGCCTGAGCTGCGTCTGCAGCACGTTGGGGTCTGTGACAGAAGTGAATCAATCTCCAGGAAGGACAAGGTGCCACTGAGGGAGTCCCTAGGCCTGGGCAGCCTTTGATCCAGACATCCCGAGGACATCCTTAGCCCAGTCCCTGTTCATATCATGTGAGGGGGTGCGAAGAGGTTCAGGGGGAGAAGAGCTAGGAGGGTTGGAGAGTGCAGAGACATGAGTGGAGACCTTGGTGTGATGTGCCTCCCAGTCCTGCAGCACCCCTGGGTGTATCTGGGAAGGACCTTCCCACCATGCCATGGTGTTGGTGTTCAGTTGCTGGCATGCAGGCCCCAAACCCCTTTGAGAGACTCTGTGGGGTCTGCCCCAAACACCCTCCACCAGCCCATGGCTTCCCTGGAGGTCCTGTGTGGTATGTGCCAGCCACTTGCGGTTCCTGCTGGGCACCCCAGGCACCTGGCACAGCACTAGAGACTCTTTTTATTGCCTGAAAATGAGAGCCCTGAATTAACTGAAGTGTCTGCAAAGCCAGGATGTGCCTGTGTCTTAGCTTTGTGGTGACTTGAGCTGCAGTATATACAACTGGTGGAGCCTGGAGAGTGAGCTGGCTGTCCTTCTGGTGAATTCCTCCTTTTGGTCAGCTGAACAGCTCTGTGGACTCCATAGAAACACACGGCTAAGGAAGGTTCAGACACTGAAAATATCTGGTGTAGTTTCAGATGGCCAAGGGAACCCACCCCACCACCCCTCTGGCCCACAGCTGAGGCTCAGGCAGGATGTGGGTGTCTCAGAATTGCTCCATCACAGCTGGCAGACACACACACACAGGACTTGGACCAAGCCTGGAGTCTCAGCCATCACCAGGGCTGTGGGTGCGAGCTGCTGACTCCCCTCTCCACCCCTATTGCTCATGGTGACAGCTCAGACAAGGGCTTGCATGCAGGCACCTGTTTTGGGCACAGCTGAGCTGAGGCCAGAGGGATCCCACCTGCTAGGGGGTTGTGGGCTGCCTGGGAGGGAGCTGAATCCCCCTGCTGCCCAAGGCCTGCCAAGCTGACATGAACCACCTGCATTTGCTCTTCTGAATCCCTGCCCTGTGCAGGGGAAATGACCCCCTCCCTCTCCCTCTCCCTCTCCCTGCCCAGGTCTGCTGCCTGGTGCTGGGCCAGGAATAGGGCTTGAGAGAGGGGAACCTGTCCCCCTCTCTCCACCTCTGTCCCCTGATGGGATCAAGCACACTGCTGAAATCAGTCTCCCTCCACAGCCCAGAGAGGGACTGGAGGTGATGAGCACACTTGCAAGAGCATTTCCCAGAGGGGACCGTGCTGCCGCTCAGGAGCTGTCAGCCTTGGAGCCCCAGGACAATCTTGAGGGAGCCGGAGGGGGAGAGGAAGTCATGCCTGCAGCTGTGCCCCCGCTCCTGAGTGGGGCCAGGCTCCTGGGAGAGAGGGAGCTGGTGGCACCGTGGCAGCAGTGCCCATGTGCCCAGCTGTGTGCAGGAGCAGCTCCTCTGCCAAGAGCAGCAGGGCTGTGGGCACTGCCTGCTGCTGCTGACGGGAGCTGAGAGAAGGCAGAGAGAAGTGGAAGGCAGTGTGTAGTGGGAGGAGGGAGGAGAGCTCCTTGTGGGAGACATCTTCCCAGCTGTTTGCATGGTGAGTGTCTGGCTGCAGGGCAATGGGGTTGTGAGGATCGCTCTCCCGGCTCCTCCAGGGCAGAAGAGGGAGAGAGGCTTCAGAGCAGGGATGTCCTGCCCCACTGTCCCCGGGACAGGGCATGCTGCTTCCTTGTGCCGGGGCTGGTGCAGGGGTGTGAAGCTGGGGTATAGTCCCAGGTGCAGTCCCTGCCACCGCGGGGTGTTGTGTGCCCGGGGCAGTGACTGTGCTGCCTGTACGGGTCAGCACTCAGCCTGCCTGGGCAGAAGACTACGGTGCTGCAGGGAGAAGGTCTGGGTGGGAGGAGCGACCCCCCAGCAGCGCAAGTTCATTGTCCCACTGAGAGGGTGCTGCATGGGTCAGGGCTGCTCCCAGCTCCAGCTCATTCACAGGACTTTTTTGGAGGGGACTTTCCAAAAGGAAGGTCAAAGCAGGGCATACATGAAAGGGAAGGAGCTTCCAATGAGTCTTGTGCTGTCGGGGGAGAGACGTGGGGCCAGAGAAAGAGCTCCCTGCAGGGACGGCTCCAGGCAGCAGTCATGGGCAAGGTGTGAGAGGAAACAGCTCCAAAGCCTCCTCTCCTCTCCCACCCAGCACAGCCCTCTGCTCTCAAGGCTCTGAGGTCCAGGGCAGGAGCATTTTCCTCACCAGCCAGACATCCAGGAGAGGAGACACTCCTGAGTGCCCCTCTCTCCCTCCCTGCCCCTGCCTCCCTCAGCACAAATATCCTGATACTGCTCTGTGTTTCCCACATGTCCCTGCTGCCCTTGTCCTTCCCCTTGGACTCTCTGGGCAGGGGGTTTCTGATGCACTTCAGACACTGACCCTGCAAGTCCTACCATGCAGACGTGTCCTTGACACCAGGGTGCCCAAGTGCCCCTCTAACCTGTGGGGCTGTGGGCAATGCAGAGGGCTGGGAATGAGCCAACTCTCTCTTCAGCACTCCCCATCCTCAGGACATCCAGCTGCTTCCCTGGGGTGTGTGGCTGGGCTGCAAGCTGCCCTCCAGAAGGGCACAGCTCTCCCATTACAGCCAGGTGCCCCATGGAGAAGCTGCCTAGATACTGGGGCCACGGAGGTGCTGCTGGGCGTGTGGATGTGGGCAGCGGGAAGGAGCCCGATGTGTTCCTGGCTGGAAGGGCAGGGCAGAGACCTGCCTCGCTTACCCTCAGAAAGAGCGCTGGTGTGCACTTTGGGAGGGGATTCCTCTGCTCTCCACGGTGTCATTTCTTTTTAGGGTAACACGAGTGCAACTGTCCTCCACCTCCGAGGGGCGAGCCCAAGGCAGCTGGGAACAAGACAGAGGGCCAGGCCAGCTCTCCTCTCCCTGCACTAAAGGCAGGGTGAATCCTTTGGCCTCTCAGATATCACGGCTGGATATCACCCTGCAGCAAGAATGCAGAGGAAAACCTTAAAAGTATTAATGAATCCTTTTTTTTAGAACTAGCCGTGAAGATGTTGAGAATCCCTTCAACACTATGACTGGATTATACCTGACTAGAAGTGGGAATATAAAAGTTTAGTCCCCGTGTCTCCCATCTACGCAGTGCTGTAGGTCAGGGCTGGCTGCTCTGGAGCCCTCGGGCAGAGGCCCCTGCTCCTCGTGGCACATTCAGCCATCACAAAGCAGAGCTCAGGCCACGGAGCTCAGTGACGGTGCTGCTGGGATGGGAGGAGGCAATGTGTGTGTGTTTGGGGGAGGTTATGGGAAAGTTTTGCTCAGAGAAGTGTGTCCTAAGTTATCACTGTCTTTTTCCTAGGACAGTCCCCCATGTCCGGAGAGAGCAAAGTGTCCAATGACAGCTCCTTCAATGAGTTCCTCCTCCTGGTGTTTGCAGACACACGAGAGCTGCAACTCTTGCACTTCTCACTCTTCCTGGGCATCTACCTGGCTGCCCTCCTGGCCAACGGACTCATCATCACTGCCATAGCCTGTGACCACCGCCTCCACACCCCCATGTACTTCTTCCTCCTCAACCTCGCCCTCCTCGACCTGGCCTCCATCTCCACCACTGTCCCCAAATCCATGGCCAACTCCCTGAGGGACACCAGGACCATTTCCTACTCGGGATGTGCTGCCCAGCTCTTTTCCTTTGTCTTCTTATTTACAGCAGAGTGTTCTCTTCTCACAGTCATGGCCTATGACCGCTACGTTGCCATCTGCAGACCCCTGCACTATGGGACCCTCATGGGCACCACAGCTTGTGTCAAGATGGCAGCAGCTGCCTGGGCCAGTGCTTTCCTCAATGCTCTCCTGCACACTGCCAACACATTTTCCATCCCTCTCTGCCAAGGCAATGTCCTGGACCAGTTCTTCTGTGAGATTCCCCAGATCCTCAAGCTCTCCTGCTCACACTCCTACCTCCGGGAAGTGGGGCTTATTGTGGTTAGTGTCTGTTTATTCTTTGGGTGTTTCGTTTTCATTGTGCTGTCCTATGTGCAGATCTTCAGAGCTGTGCTGAGGATGCCCTCTGAGCAGGGAAGACACAAAGCCTTCTCCATGTGCCTCCCTCACTTGGCCGTGGTCTCCCTCTTTGTCAGCACTGTCATGTTTGCCCACCTGAAGCCCCCCTCCATGTCCTCCCCAGCTCTGGATGTGGTGGTGGCTGTTGTGTACTCGGTGGTGCCTCCAGCAGTGAACCCCCTCCTCTACAGCATGAGGAACAAGGAGCTCAGGGATGCACTGAGGAAACTCTTTCAATGGGTACAGTGTCAGCACCAGTAACTGTCCCACGTGCATCTCCTCCTCATTCCCAGGGCATCTGGCATCAAGGCTCATGTCATTCTTTTTTTTTTCCTTCTCTGATCCATTATTGCAAAAAAGAATAAAGAGTTTTGGTTCATGCCAATTCTCCTCAGAAGTCTCTCATTTGAATATAACCCAGAGACAATGATGAAGCAGGAAGCCAGGCTTCCCCCTTCATCCCCCAGAGATGGGGGAACCTCAGAGCCCGCTAGTCTGAGCTCCCTCGGATGCCCCCAGTGCAATGAGGGGAGTTTCCCTTTGTGAGGTCTCTTTTGTGATGCCAAGGGAGCTCAGGGGCACAGAGTCAGGCTCAGACGAGTACAGGCAGGGTGAGACCATGGGTCCTGTGTGCATTAGGAGAGCTCAGCTCCCCAGCTGCGCTCTTCTTCCAGGTGTGATCTTCTACCTCTCCCCTGCAAGGGTGGCAGCTGGCTGTCACTGTGGGCTGGTCCCTTCCTTCTACAGAGCTCCAACACTCACAGTGGAGCAGGAATGGAGGAGAGGAGGGTCTGGACAAAGCCTCTGGCAACAGACCCTCTGCTCCGCAGGACCATCTCCCCACTACCACAGCACACATTTCCTCACTGCTGCCTTCGAGTGGAGGCTGCAGGCTTCCTGCCGACATGTCCACCAACAGCAGCAGGAATTGCTCTTGTCAGGGTTGCTCTCCTCATTTCCACCCTGTCCTGCTCTGCTCTCATGTGCGCAGATGGCCTCAGTGCTCTTGTAACATGGTGTTTGCATGGGGTGGGCAGTGAGTGGAGCCTCACAAAGTGAGGGAGGGAACATGGTGGAGTAAGCAGAAGGCAAAGTGCTAGATCCGGGTATGCTTGGGGAAACGAGGGCTCTGCAGTCCCCAGAGAGGCAGTGGGGACCCAGAAGGTGCAGGGAAGGTGGACGGGAGAGTGATTCCTGCACCTCCAGTGAAACACCACAGGCTGGACACCACAGTGAACACCCAAACACATCTCCTGCCTTGGGCAATGCCCTGGGCGTCATTCTGAGCACCATCCATGAGCACAGACACATGGCAGCAGTGTAATGGCACCAGTCAGTGGTGGTGATCCCTGTCCAATGGGGTTTGCTTCCCACCCCGACCTGCTCTGCCAGAGCCAAGTCAGGAGTCACCTGATGGCCCCACGGCCCCACAGCCTACTCACCCTGCAGAGCAGCACCGCCAGCCTGGGGCCCTGTGGGGTGCACAGTGTGGGGGTGTAGGATCAGCTAGGCCAACACAGACACACTGGCCTAGGGAAAGGCTCTCTGGGGAGCAGAGATGTCCCAGGAGAAAAGCAGGGCAGCAGGCAGAGAGAGAAAGTGAGAACGAGAAACAGGTTTCTCTGGGCACCAGCTCGGGGCAGGTGCCTCTGTCCCCGGGGCAGCAGGAGGTGCTGGAGGGGCTGCAGGGCCAGGGCTGTCGTGGTGTGCTGGGCAGCAGGGTGGGCATGGAGGGGTCTGGAGGCAGCCAGGGAGGGGGATCTCGTGGGCACAAGAGCAGGGGAGACAAAGAGCGACCAGCCTCATTGCAAGACCTCGTCCCCCTTGCCGGAGAGCTGCTCCCCTTGTCCTTTGGCCGTGCTGGCATTACACTGTGGACATGCCTATGCCTGGCCCTGCACCTCTGGGGTCCTCCCCTGACCCTGTCCCCATCCTGCTGACCTGACTGCCCATCTCTACCTGGGACTTAACCCCTGACTACAGCCAAGAAAGCTTTGGTAAGGGGTGAGGGGACCCGAGCAGATCCCCAGGAGCTTGTAGGTACAAAAGGTGACCGTATCACCTCAGCAGAAACTTTTTCCTGACAGCCAATGTGAAGGTGAGAGGAGAGCTTTGGATCTGGTCCCTTAGCCAGGGAACGCTGCATGCAGAGTCAGAGCTGGATGAAAAAGGTTGCTCAGCCACTTGGGGGTCTGATACTATGCTGCCTATTTGGGAGAAGAGGATTTCCTGTGCCACAGCTCGAGTGCTTCTGCACCATTGGTAATGGGATTCCTGCTCCAAAGAGTATGTTGTGGGGATCAGCAAGAGTGGGGCAGCAAGAGTGGGTGGGAAGGGCAGCCAGGAGCCGAGGGTGCCAGCAAGGCCGGCAGGGCAGTGCCCCACCAATGAGAGGTGCTGTCCCGCAGTGCCTGGACAGGAGGAGCAGAGCAGGTTTGGGGATGGTAACTACGATCAGGCACAGTCCAGTGACAGCTGGACAAGACTGGAGGGCTCCATCCAGCCCTGCTTTGTGTGGGAGGCTGCACTGGAGACCTCCAGAGGTCCCTTCCCACCACAACTCCTCTGTGAGGCCAGGAATTCTTGCTCCTCAGCCTCTGCTCCAGCACAGCTGACCTGGGGATGAGAGCACCTAGGGCAGAGCAGAACAAGTCCAGCTGGGAGAGCATCATGGGGAAGATCCAAAGGTGCCTGGCTCAGCCCTGGGCTTGGAAAACTCCATCACGCACCCCAAGAGGCTCCGAATGGCTCTTCCACCCTGCCCTCTGCCCTTTCCCATCAGCCCAAGTGGAGTCCAGCATGGCCTGGGGACTCTCTTTCCCACGAGGACGAGGAGAAGGAGGGCCTTCACCAGCCCCACACTGCCCTTTCCACCCGTGGCCTTGGCACCTGTGTGTGCCTGGCTCTGCCCACTTGCCTTCCCCACACTCCCGGCTGCACTGGAAGCCCATCCACATCCCGGCGCTCCCACCCTCGAGCTGCCATCCACCCCGAACCTGGAGCCCGGCCACCCACAAAGGCATCGCCCGGCCAGTGCCCCAGCCGTGCAGCCGAGGGCAGGGGTCTTCGCCCCAAGTCCCCTGCTCCTGCCCTGCTGCCGGCACCGCTGCTGCTGTGGCCAGGTCAAAGCCTGCTGGTGCCAGACGGCCCTGGGGCCCGAGGCAGCTCCAGCTGCCTGCAGGGCTGCGCTGGAGCCAGTGAGGAGCGGGCTGCGGTGGGGCTGGCAGCACCAGGGTGGGTGGGCAGAGGGCAGCTGGAGCTGGAACCAGACCCCTCGCACATGGCAAGGGCTGGAGTATTATTAAATAACCATTAAATGATCCCCTAGAGACTTGGGGATGGGAGCAGCCAGCCCCTGCCCAGCCCAGGCTGTGCCCCACGCGGGGCTCAGCAGACAGCCGTGCTCCGGGACCTGCTGCGGTCTGGTGCAGGAGAGAGGCCATGCAAGACTGGCCTTGTCCCCTCCGTGGGGATGCGCAGAGCTGCAGGAGGACGCAGCTGGCCATGCACCACCCCACCGCTGGGGGAGCAGCCAGCGCTGGGAGGAGTGACGCGAGGGGCTGCTGCGGGACGATGGGCCTGGGGCAGCTTCCCCAGCGTGGGCAGGCAACGCAGGCACCAACCTGGGCTCTTCTCTCCTGCTCCTTCCGGATCCTGCTGCCTTTCCCAGGACACCTGCGGGTGCCCTGCAAGCGCACGGCTCTGTGCTCCCGCACTGCTGTTCACCCGCAGTAGCTGCCTGCTGGCCTTTGTCCTCTCCGGGGCCCTTCCCAGCCCAGCCCAGCCCCTCCCCGGCTCTCCCCACCTCCCCTGCCCTCTCCCCAGACCCTCCATCACCCCTTGGTTTTGTGAGTCTCCACTCACTGCCCAGCCCAGGCACATGCCGCCCCTGGAGATCCCCTCTGCTCCCCGCGTGGCTGCATATCCCCTTCCAGAAGGACGGGCATCTGTCACCTTCCCGGCAATATGTGGGACAGTCCCCAGCAGATACCCCTTGATGACTCATCCTCTCCAGGGGCCCTGGGCCAACCACAAGTGACACCTGAATCCAGACCTTGCTCCCTCACACATCACTCTGCCAGCTGATGTCCCTTAGCCCATGGAAAACCCAGGCATGACAACAGGGCCTTTTCAGGTGAAAGTCCCTGAGCACATTCTTAGGGCCAGCTGTGGAAGAAGAGCCCAAATTTCAAGCACAGTTCTCAGAAGATCCCTTTTATTATAGGGATGCTACCTGGGAGGCCACCTCTGACACAGTGATAGGCAGATTTACAGAAGGTCTCTGGGTCAGACAGTCAGGGTTTGTGCTGCTGAAGAAGTGGGATGATTTCAAATCTTTCTACATAAACATGATTATCAGAGAGAGAACTCCCAAAGCAGAGGAGTTTCTGGAGATAACCTGGAAATTGCTTGCGAAGAGAGAAGGGCAGCTTAGTGCTGCTGAACTGGAAGCAGCTGAATCAGTTTCCTCAGTGCCTCCTTGAGCTCCTTGTTCCTCATGCTGTAGAGGAGGGGGTTCACTGCTGGAGGCACCACCGAGTACACAACAGCCACCACCAGATCCACAGCTGGGGAGGACATGGAGGGGGGCTTCAGGTAGGCAAAAAATGAGGTGCTGACAAAGAGGGAGACCACGGCCAGGTGCGGGAGGCACATGGAGAAGGCTTTGTGCCTTCCCTGCTCAGAGGGCAGCCTCAGCACAGCTCTGAAGATCTGCACGTAGGACAGCACAATGAAAATGAAACACCCAAAGAGTATAAAGATAGTAACCACAATAAGCCCCACTTCCCGGAAGTAGGATTGTGAGCAGGAGAGCTTGAGGATCTGGGGAACTTCACAGAAGAACTGGTTCAGGACATTGCCTTGGCACAGAGGTATGGAAAATGTGTTGGCAGTGTGCAGGAGAGCATTGAGGAAAGCACTGGCCCAGGCAGCTGCTGCCATCCTGACACAAGCTGTGGTGCCCATGAGGGTCTCGTAGTGCAGGGGTCTGCAGATGGCAACGTAGCGGTCATAGGCCATGACAGTGAGGAGAGAATACTCAGCTGAACATAAGAAGACAAAGCAAAAGACCTGGGCAGCACATCCTGCGTAGGAAATGGTCCTGGTGTCCCTCAGGGAGTTGGCCATGGATTTGGGGACAGTGGTGGAGATGGAGGCCAGGTCGAGGAGGGCGAGGTGGAGGAGGAAGAAGTACATGGGGGTTTGGAGGCGGTGGTCGCAGGCTACGGCGGTGATGATGAGTCCGTTGGCCAGGAGGGCAGCCAGGTAGATGCCCAGGAAGAGCGAGAAGTGCAAGAGCTGCAGCTCCCGTGTGTCTGCAAATGCCACGAGGAGGAACTCTTTCGGAGAGCTGCTGTTGGACATTTTACTCCCTCTGGGAATGGGGACCTGTCCAAGAAGGAAAAGACAGTGACAATTTAGAGCAGTCTTCTGTGAGCCAAACCTTTTGCCCTTCTCTTGGAGACTCCCACATGCCTTTTGTCCTTTTCCTTCATTCAGTTCCTTGTCTTGAGCGCTAATTTGCACTGCCTGAGTGTGCCTTGCAGAGCAGTGGCCGCTGCTGCTGATCTCCAGTGGGGTCACTTCTGCTCGGCCAGGGGGTGTCAATGGAGGGAGGTGACAAACTTTCCCAGGTATAGGGTGGAGGACCTTGGGTGTCATGCGTGACGTTCAGGAGACTTGTCTAGTGACCCAGGGGGAAATTTCTCTATTTACCATAAGGAGAGATGAATATAGCACTGTGCCTGACTGGTAAAGCCCTACAATGGAAGAAGGCTCGGGGAGACGGGCAAGGGAGTGGATCAACTGGTGTAAATGGTTCTGCCTGAGTTCATCAAAGCAGTGTGAATGTCTCCCTGAGTCAGCCAGATCTGTACGGGGGAAGTGTGTGTGTGGCTCAGCCCAACACAGAGTTCAACACCTGAACAACTAACAGAAGAATTGCCAAGGGACCAACAGACTTGAGCTGGTTTCAATCCACATACTCCTTCCCAGTGACTGGGGACACCCAGGGTCGTGACGGTGAGCATATTATAGAGATTGGTAAAAGGGATCACATTTTTATTGTGATTAAACTGCATATTGCAATTGCTGCATTTTGCTAAGCGTAACTTACACTTGTACTGTGATTTCAGTACACTGCTGTATCACTCTGCTGAATCAAAAACCCCGTGTAACATCAAATATCATCAAAGAATAAATTCTGATATTAAACATTACACTCTCCAGGTGTGGAACATCAAAAAGACCCTGGTCAGACACTACTGGACTCTGTCAAGCACGCGTGCCAGCTGTCTTGGGAAGGGAAGATCCTTGGGAGGGATTCATCTCCCCCAGCCTTGCCCTCTTGGACAGAGGTGTCTGTATCCGGATCAGTCACACCAGCTCCCACTCCAGCAAGGCAGAGGAACAGTCAAGTGAAGGCAGGGGCTGACTTGACCCTTTCTAGACATCTTCGTCCCAATGAGATCCTGAGACCCTGTCCTCACGCCAATTTACCATGTGTGCTCTCTCTGCAGGCACTGTGGTGGGAGGGGGAGGTCACTAGCTCTGAGGTGCACATGCTGCAGCAGGTTACGTCCACCCCTTATGTGGAAGGGCAGGTCAACGTTTAGATACCTGTTTTCTCTGGAAAATAACCTTCAGCAGAGGAGTCTGATTATTTATTTAGCTTTTAGGTGCCTCCCTCTCACCGTGGCAGCATTCTTTGACAGAGCAGAAATCTTTGGCGTTTCAGTTGCTCTCAGCATGAGCACTTGGGCATCCCGAGGGGAAAAAAGGGCTCGCTGTGACTTTGTACAGAGTCACGGGATCTGGTCTGCCAAGGAGTCCTGCCTCTCACTGCCCTGCACTCGCACCTCTCTCCGCTGAAGGACACTCACCCTCACAAGTGCCTCTCAGAGAGAAACTGGACGGAGCGGAGAGTGGAGGACTTCAGGTGGTAAGGGAAGATTTCCAAAGGTCTGGCTGCAGAGGAGGCAGCTCATGCCCTGGACCCCTTGGCTGTCAGGGCAGAGGCTCTGCTGGGTGGGAGAGGAGACACAGGCAGCATGCTCAGAGGAAGGTGTTTGTGTTGGAGGGACTGACCATGACTTGCCCAAGTCCATCCTCCCATGATGATTCTGCTAGCATTTCCCTCTCATTTCCTGCCCATCTCGGCTGCCCTGCGGGCAGCTTTCTCAGTCCCTACACCTTTTCCCTCTCAGTGATCACAGTCCCCATCCTACCCTCTGTGGGCTCAGTTCTGCCCTACAGAAATCTTCCAGGTCTGGGACTTGGGCAGGGGCATCTCTGTGCTTGCAGGTGCTAAGGAGCAGGTCACATAAACCCTGAGGAAGCCCATAAAGGTGATGCTGGTGCTGCTGGAGGTAGAGATGGGGTTGAAGGGGTTTGCTGAGCTTTCTCACAGACCTCCTGATCTTGGAGGGTGAAGGTTTGTGAGTCCCAGGTCCTTCTAAACCACAAAACTCTTTCCTTTTTTCTCCCTGCACAAATCAGGAAACAGAAAGACCTGGGAGGAAAGCTCCTTCCATTTCAAGCAGCCTGTTTTTTCACCTTTGTCTGCAGGGCAGGGACACTGCTATGAATCACAGCCCAGGACAGACCTGTGTGCACACCCTGGCTTCACAGCCCTGCAGCCATCCCTGGGAGAAGGTAGCAGCATGCCCCGTCCCTGTGACAGCGTGCCAGGGTATCTCTGCTCTAAAGCATCTCCTCCTCCCCTGCACTGGAGAAACTGGGAGAGCGATCTCTAAAAAACTTGTCATGGGTTGAGCTGGGTTCAGAAGATTCCTACAGGAAACGCAGTAGTGTTGTCCTATAGCCAGGGACTTACCGTGTCAAGGGCTGGGAAGATGTCTCCCACAATGAACTGTCAGCTGTCCTCCCACTCCACACTGCCTTTCACTTCTCTCTGCCTTCTCTCAGCTCCCGTCAGCAGCAGCAGGCAGTGCCCACAGCCTCCTCTTGGCAGAGGAGCTGCTCCTGCACACAGCTGGGCACATGGGCACTGCTGCCACGTTGCCATGACCTCCTTCAATCTCACAAGCCTGGACCCCTTTCAGCAACAGTGGCCCAATTAAAGGCAGAAGTTCTCTGTCCCTTAGGCAGAGAACATCTCCTCCTGGGAAATGTTCCCTGAAGTAGACCAAAATAATCACCGATGGTCCCTCTCTGAACACTGAAGGAAGACTGATTCCAGCATTACAATATAGCTCATCAGAGGAAGGTCACCTGCTAGAGGTGGAAACATCATACTCTGGAAGCCCCTCTCTATTCCTCTTAGCTAGGCAGGACTCCTAGAGAGGGGCAAGAAGGGAGTTCATTTCCCCATGGTTCAGGTTTTCATTCAGATGAGTCCATCTGGGCATCTCCTGACAGTTTAGAAGCCCCGTGGACTGGAGTGGCATTCAGATCCCTCCCCTGAACTCCACAAACAGACAGGAGGTGGGATTCCCCTTGTCCAACCTGAAGTGTGCCCAACAGAGATGTCTGCATGGGAGCTCCTTGTCTAAGCTCCTGTTGTAATCCCTGGAGATGGAGAGTGGCAGTCAGTTGCTCACACACAAACACCTGGGGACATTGGAAGAGACAGAGGTGGTCCAAGGCATGTGCCAGCGTCTGCTTGCTCTGATGGAGCCACTCTGAGACCCGCATCCATCAGGTGGGGGCCGGGTGGGAAATTTCCTTAGCCATGTGAAATGACCCCAGATGCCCAATACTGCTAGGCACCCACTCACGAGGAAGCTGAGACATATCCAGATCCCAGTGTTACCAACAGCTCATGTCATTCAGTGCAGACACTTGATTTCATGACATAGAAATAGCCTTGCAGGGCCATGTCGGATGCTTGGGGTGTGCAGCACAACTGCATGCTTCTAGCAGATACACCATGGCACCTCCAGGGATATCCTGGCCCCTTTTCAGTGCTTGCTAGACAAGCATCTCACGTTTCCTACCTGTGTCCAGACAATGGAATCCCACCACTACATTTAGGCCACATCCATCCTGTCTACATCCACATGTGCTCCATAAATGAGAGAGGCACATCACATCGAGGTCTCCACTCTAGTCTCTGTACTCTCCAACCCTTATAGCTCTCCTGTCCCTGAACCTCTTCTCACCCTTCCACATGATATGGACAGCCACTGGGCTAGTGATGTCCTCAGGGTGGCTGCATCGCAGGCTGCCCAGGCCCTGGGACTTCTTTACTGGCATCTTGTCCTTCCTGGAGATCGCTTCACCTCTGTCACAGGCCCCAAGGTGCTGCAGAATCAGCTCAGGCAGCTAATCCCTCTCCTGCCATTCCTGCACTGCCCAGCTCTCTTTCTCCCTGGCCTTGGGCACTGCAGGGTTTGCGCTCTGTCTGTGGGAACCTCCTTCCACCATCACATTGGCCACCTCCTATCCATGCCAGCATGTCACCCCTTGCAGTCAAAGCCTTTGCCTACAGAAGGTCCTTGGGAACATGTTTCCCTGTGACAAATCTTCTGTCCATGCCACAGCTGAGGTGCTGAACTCCACATATATGCAGACATATGCCGCCTGGGGCACAGCTAGGAGCAAACGGAGATGCCCAAGCTGTCCCAGCACTGCCACATGCTTGGAATAACTGAGATGGGGTGGGGTCACTCGCATGACTGCAGTCCTCCAATGGCAGAGTACAAGGTCTTCAGGAAACTCCACCAGGGAAGATGAGGAGGAGGAGGAGGCCCTGAGTGGGAAGGGCACATTGCATCGTGTCCAGGTGGGTTTTGAATCTCTCCAGGCAAGGAGACTCCACAACCTCTCTGGACAACCTCTGCCAGGGCTCTGTCACTCTCACAGGCAAGAAGGTTTCCCTCAGATTCAGGTGGAACTTCCCCTGATGACACAACTCGTCCACAACAGCACACCTGCTGCAGGAGAGCTGACTGCCAGCCCAGGCCTCACCAAGAGGCCCCAAGCACCCCCTGCACCCTCACCCCTGTAGAGCTGCATCTGCTGGCAGAGGGTCTCTCTGCGTCCAAGCTTCTGACACAGCTGAGGCAGCGACTCCAGCAGCTACTGGGGAATGTCCTCTCCAGCATGACATGACCATATCTGAGCAAGCATACACTACTAGGATTGGAAACAAAGGTGCCTTCTTGCCCCCTGCTGTGCAGACTGCTGCCTTTCTTCACTGCACTCCAGGAGCTGCACTCTGGGCCTGGCTCTCCTTCAGGCCTCTGCCTAGCACTGACTGAGGGTGCTTGACCCACCCTCATCAAGGAGCAAAGGCCCCAACTCCCTCTCCTCTGGGGCAACCAACAGAGCTCCTTAGCGGCAGCTCCACCTAGCTAGAGCTGCTCCCAGGAGAAGTTAAGGCCTCCTGTAGTTGTCCTTGCCTAGCTCTCCTTGCCTGTTTAGCAGCAAGCACCCTCTAGTTCCTCAGGGTCCCCAGAAAGCCCCCCTCCCACACAACTTTCAACAAGGTCCTCAAAAGTTCTAAGCAGAGCCCACACACTGCTGCACCAGCTGCTGCCTCTGTTTGCTGCCTCTGTTCTCTGTGGTCTGGCCTCCTTTTGGCAGGGACTTGGAAAGCCACCTCTCTGACAGTCTTCAAGGGGGATGGAACCTCGTTGCTTGCCCCAGGACAGTGCAGAAACGAGGAAGAGCAAGACGGTTGGTTGTGGGGACGTTCTCAAACTCCAGCAGCTGCACAGCTGGGAGCTGGACACCTCACACACTTCTGAATGAGCCAAGGTGCAGGTCCTGAGGCATTGCACTACCTACCAGGCTCTGCATCGGAGCCTGGACAGCAGCCCTGCAGTGTGTGGGCACGTCCTGAGAAGCCCAGGAGCAAAACTGTGGGAGATCCAGGGCACTAGGTGCTGTACAGCCTCCCGCGAAAGCCAGGGTGCTGCGGGGGATCCAGGGTGCCAGGGACTGTAGCCAGGGGAGAAGCACTGCCCTGAGGTGATGCTGAAAAGCCCAAGGACCAGCTGAGCTCCAGAGATGGGAAATGGCTTTCCCCAGGCTCACCCTGGTAACATTCGTGGGAAATGGGAACACTTCCCCAGATTTGCTCCCCAGCCTTGCCCATGGTTATGGAACATGGGAAGCACCAGGGTCCCACGTAAAGCCCTCTGGATGATGCGTGTTAAGGGCCTATTTGCTCTTTTCTGGCATCTCATCTCTCTCTCCTAAGCACCACAGACTGGGAAACCTTGCTGAGGCCTTTTCAAAACAAAGAGCCTGCTTTGGTGCCTGAAGGAGGAAGGCTGCGTCCTGTCCCATCCTGTCCTACATCCTCCTTTGACAAGAAGAGTGACCCACAGGAGAAACCTGTCTCACCAGGCTCACCAAAGCATCGCAGCCCATGGCCACCCTTTTGTGCTGTTTGACCTCACATGATTTTGATCCCATTTTTAACAAGTGCCAAACCCCTAACATACTCCCAAAACCCAATTTCCCGCACAGGTCTGCCTGGTTGGTGCAGGGGCACAGAAGTGACCTCTGCCGTGACCCATCTTAGATTTTTCACAGCCTTTGTCACCATCTGGTCACGTTCCTGAAGGATTTATCAGCAAGTTTTGGAAACTAACTGTGGGGAGGGGAGGTGATTGCTTTGCAGAACATGAAGGGAAGTCTCTGCTCTCTCCCTGGCTGTGCCATCTCCATGGCAGTGACCTACTGAGCCCTGAGATGACACGGGCTGAGGTCACAGTGGGATGTGCTGCATCACAGAGAGGCCATGGGAGAGCCCTCACTTCCCTGCAAGGCCAGGGCACAGCTCACACACTCCCCACTGCTGCCCTTCAGAGCTACTCCCCAGCAAGGAGGGAGGACAGGAGGCAGTGGGGCTGCACTGGGGCTCCTCACCAACAGGCACAAGAGCAGGGACACATTGGAGAGGAATTGTGGGGGACGAGACAGGAGACAAGAGAGTCCTTTTTCCCTGGAGGGAGAGGCGAGCCGAAGGAAAGGGGCCAAACGAGATGGAGACTGCTGGACCAAGAACATTAGCCCAGACCACGGATACTTGCTTTCCAGTGCTCCTGCAGCTCTCCACCAAGGGTAAGGGATTGAGGAACTCCTTCCTGAGGTGTCGCACAGAGACTGTGAAATGCAAAAACAGTTGTGGGACCTGGGCTGTGGGGGTGTCTGGACAGGGCTGGGGGCGGCCACAAGAGCCCTGCTGGAGGGTCCCCTCTGGCTCAGGGCACAATGGGGCAGGCAGGAGTGCTGGGTCCTGGGGCTGGGGCTGTCCTGAGCCCCGAGGCTCCTGTGGGGCTGGCTCCATCCCCTCCTGGTAGGGTGGGGGGGTCAATCCAGGTGCAGGTGTCTCTGGGAGTGGGTCCCCCCTTGGGGTCTGGCTCTGGCAGGAAAGGGGTCCTGGCTCCCAGAGGCTGCAATGTCCACCAGATCCCAGGGGGATCTCAAGAGCCTGCTGGAAATGCCCACAGAGGACATGAAACCTTCCCCTTGTAACAGCCCTCAGCATGGCACCTGACCCACCACCAACGATGGTGGGAGGGAGGAGCTGCCTGCTGGGTCATGTGTCTGCAATGTTGCCATGGCATCGCCCCCAGTGCTGCCCTGCTACTGGCTGACAAGAGGAGGAGGGTTGTGTTGGGTTGCCGGATGTCTCTGTCAGCCCATCACAGTCCAGCACGTGGGTTAAAGACACTTATAAGTGCAGCGGGAGCAAAGCAGGAGAGCAGGAGTGGGAGTGAGTGGGTCTGTAGGTGTGTTCCCATGCTGGCCCTGGCCGTGTGGGGCTGCTCTCCTCCAGGAGCTGCCACGGGCTTAGGACCATAGGACAGAGGTGCCTGGGCCCCAGGGGAGCTGTCCTGCAATCCAGATGTGCTGGCCAGCCCCAAGCAGCTGCGCTGGGCGGTACAGTGTGGTTTGGCCGAGATTTGTCTGCAAGATGGGAATGCTCTTTCTGCCCTTGGATTGGTGGAGGTGGGAAGGGAGCAGGAGCAGAGGTGGGAGTGGATGTTCAGAGGAAGTGCTTGTTGCTGCCTCTTGGAGGACTAGAAGCAAAGAGAAGGGCTGGAGAGTGGGCCTGGGTGTGATTTGGGTCCATGGTGGAGGGTGTCCTGGCTGCTGCCCTGTGTGGTGGTGTGGCCTGTGTGTGCCTGCTGCAGAGGGGCGTGCTGGCTGTCCACCGTGTGTGAGGGGAGGGGTGGGGGTGAGGTGTGTGCCAGAAGTTGGGTGGCGTGTGGTGGGGAGAGGCGGTGGCCCCAGGGTGTTGGTTCTGGGTGCGGGAGGAGACGTGTGGAGAGAGCAGTGCTGTGCGTGGGGAGTGCCATGAGGCTGGGGAGGTGGGGAGCGCTGCGAGGTGAGCAGGTGCCTTGTCTGCTGGGGCCCCGGCTGCCCTGGTGGCCCCATGAGCCAGGCACGCTGGCAGCCGGCTGCCTTCTGCCCGCTCAGCTTCAGGCCTGGAGTTTCCTCCGCTCTTGCCAGGCTCTGCAGCCACGACCCACACGAAAGTGCAGGCAGGGAGCGCTTCTCCTTGCTCTGAGAGCTGTACGAGGCATGCTTTTCCCTCCTTTCCTCTTGGCTGCTTTTCGTGGGGAGAGCTTTGGTCTTGCAGCAGTGTTGGCTGAAGGAGCAGGAGGTCGTGGGAGGTGCTCGTTCATGGCTGGGCGTTAGCGTGCTGGAAGGTGTTTGGAGGAGTGAAGGCCTTGTGGAGAGGTGTTCTTGGGAGAGGGGCAGGTGTGTTCTTGGGAGAGGACTCTCGAGGGGGGCTGATGCCTTCCTGTGCCCCATCTCCCTGGACAAGGAGTGCCTTGGAGGAGGGAAGGCAAGGCAAGGGTGGCCTGCAAGGGATGCGCAGCCCCGGCCTCTCTTCCTTCCAGCTGCCGTCTCGGCAAGTTCCTGCACCGTCCCGCTGCAGGGTGAGCTCTGGGTGCTGCAGCAGGGCAGCAAGAGAGCCCCCTTGGGCAGGCATGAGTGTGCGAGGTGTGGTGTGGTGAGGTGCTGACGCGGGGAAGGTGGTGGTGTTGGCCTGAGGTTTGGGTGGGAGTGAGGAGCCCCACGGAGCCCTAGGGGCATTGCTGCGAGTCTCTGGAGCCAAGGGAGTGGTGGTGAGCACAGCCGTCCTCCAAGCAGCCTGCCGGCTTGTGGGCAGGCATTGTGCACGCTGAGCGCTGGACGCCCTTTCCCCTTGGGGTTTTCTCCCTGAGCGCTTGGAGAGTTGCCACTCCTTTTTTGGGAGGTGGGGAGAGTCCTAGAGCCTTTGCATTGTGACCACTCTTGTTTTTCAGACTGCTGCCTGCTGACGCCGTGATGGGGTCGTGTCCTTGCAGCCCTGAGAAATGCAGGGGCCAAAGAGTGGAGCACTAGGGGGTCAAGAGCTTGCTAAGAGAAGAGAGGGAAGTGGTCCTTGCTGCAGGCTGCTGCCTGGTGCTGCTTTGGAGGAGAGCTCCTGGCACCAGACGTGAGGACAAACCAGCTTGGCTCTGCCACACGCCCAGCTCCTTCAGTGGGTGGCTTAGCTGGTGCTCTCGGGCTCTGCCTGGGCCATGCCCGGGGGGACCCTGGAGGCAGAGCCTGCGCTGGCTTTTCCATGTGGCACGTGCCCTGCTGAAAGCTGCTGGCTTGGCTCGAGGCTTTGCTTGGCAGAGAAATCCCAGGCCTTGCTGAGCCGGGGCAAGGCAAAGGCTGGAGAGCAGTGGAAGCCTTGTGCCGTTTCCCTGGTTGGAAGTGTGCTTGTCTAAGGCTGGTGCACTGGCCCTGTCCGTGCTGCTGAGTGTGTCTGCGTGCAGCCGTGTGGTCATTGGTGAGCTCCCTGAGCACGGCCCGAGAGAGGGGGAGTGTTGCCAAAGAGTTTTGTCGTCCTCCCTTGAAGCCCCAAAGGGCCCCTCAGTAGGGAGGCCTGTGGGGTGAGGGCCTTGAGGGCACATGAAGCAAAGCAGATAGATAGGCAAGAGCTGGCCTGATGCGCCTCCTGGGAGAGCACTTGCTCGGTGCTTTGTGGAGGTGGGAAGGGAGCAGGCTCTGGGGTGAGCCGGGATGTTCAGAGGAAGTGCCTGGGGAAAGGCTCTGGAGGACTAGAAGCAAGCGGAAGGGTTGGAGAGTGGGTCTTGGTGTGTTTTGGGGCCCTTGCCCATGGTCGCTTCTGCTCGGAAAAACTGCCTTTCGGAGGGCTCCGAGAGAGGCTGTGCCCACGCGGCACGCCGTGGCCTGGCCGTTGGTGGTGCTGCGTGCCTCTTGCTGGGCCCTGAGACCTGTGGCCCCGGAAGCAGCCTGAAGGGTGTTGGCAGAGCAGCTCTGAGCATGGCAGCTGTTTGGCTTTCGCAGGGCCTTGGAGGCTGGGGAAGGGCCTGTCCTCCCCTTGCCATTGTCATTAGCCCTGCTGGCGGGATCTAATGGGGGAAGAGCTGCTGAGTGCTGCCTCTGCTGGTGTCCCCAGCTGAGATGCCCTTGCCTGAGTCCTTCCCCACGTCCCAAACTGTCAGGGCCCCAAATCAGAGAGTGCTTGTTGTCCTTGATGTGTAGGGAATGTGCTGGCTTGGTTCAGTCCCTCCTTGGGGCAGGAAGTGGCCTTCGGAGTTGCAGGAAGGCTTCTTGCTCTGCCTGGGCCATGGGGCCCTGCTGTCTTCCGCTTCATGGTCACTGCTCCCACACAATCGGTCCCTTAGGAAATGTTGCCCGGAATCCCTTGCAGGCCTTTCTCCAGTTCCTGAGCTTCACGGGCTCGGTGCGGGTACTGGCTGGGCAGAAGGTGATCTTCTCTTGGGGCAGGAAGTGGCCCGTCCTGGGTGTTTTGCTGCACTAGGAGCAGTGTGAGGTGCCAGGGTGAGTGAGGGAGACCGTTCAGGAGGTGTCTCAGCCTTGGGGAGAGCAGGGGCAGCTGCAGGGGGCAACAGCCACGAGGTCCCTAGTGTCTGCGAGAGCTGTGCCAGAAAATCACCACTGCCCAATCAGTTCTTTGTCGGTAGCTGAGAGGCCAGCAGGGGCCCCGTGGCTCGGCTGCTGATTCTGAGGTCCCTTGGGGCTGAGGAGCTGAGAGGCCAGCTGCAGGAACAAGGCTGGCGTGTTGTCTGTAAGGTCCCTTCTGCAACGGTTACGTGATTGGCTAGCAGGAGGCGTGTGGCTGGGGAGGTGCTGGTGAGGTGGCTTCTGGCTGAGCAGTTGCTGGGGCAGCAGCAGGTGCATGGCTGGGACGCGTGCTTTGGAGGTGACGTTGGCCGGAGCATCTGGGAGGTCAGCATTTGGCTGATGGCTGAGGAAGTTATTGTGAGGTCACTTGTGTGTCAGGGGCTTGGAGGGCAGTGGCGGGCAGACGGCTGGGAAGGTGGCCGTGAGGTCCCGTCTTTTGGAGTGGCTGATAGGGCAGCAGGAGGCAGGTGGCTGGGAAGGTGCTTGTGAGGTGACTGCAGAGAGAGCAGCCCCGGTTGCCCATGGCTGGGAAGTGACTCGGAGGTCCCGCCTGTCCCCGCAGTATGTAGGCCTGCAGCGTGGCTTAGACATTGGTGGTGAAATCTAGGCTTGACAGTGTGTGCGTGGTGTGGAAATTGTGCCCCATGAAAAGAGAGGGGCCTGGTGAGAGTTGTCTCAGCCTGGGCAGCATTCATGGGAGATGAGAACACTGCCCCAAATTTGCTCCCCAGCCTTGCCCATGGTTATGGAACATGGGAAGCACCAGGGTCCCACGTAAAGCCCTCTGGATGATGCGTGTTAAGGGCCTAGTTGCTCTTTTCTGGCATCTCATCTCTCTCCTAAGCACCGCAGACTGAGAAACCTTGCTGAGGCCTTTTCAAAACAAAGAGCCTGCTTTGGTGCCTGAAGCAGGAAGGCTGCGTCCTGTCCCTTTTTGTCCTACATCCTCCTTTGACAAGAAGAGTGACCCACGGGAGAAACCTGTCTCACCAGGCTCACCAAAGCATCGCAGCCCATGGCCACCCTTTTGTGCTGTTTTACCTCACATGATTTTGATCCCATCTTTAACAAGTGGCAAACCCTAAACATAGCCCCAAACCCCCGCTTCCCGCACAGGTCTGCCCTGTGCAGAGACCTGTTGGTGCAGGGGCACAGAAGTGACCTCTGCCGTGACCCATCTTAGATTTTTCACAGCCTTTGTCACCATCCGGTCACGTTCCTGAAGGAGTTATCAGCCAGTTTTGGAAACTAACTGTGGGGAGGGCAGGTGATTGCTTTGCAGAACATGGAGGAAAATCTCTCTGCTCTCTCCCTGGCTGTGCCATCTCCATGGCGGTGACCTACTGAGCCCCGAGATGACACGGGCTGAGGTCACAGTGGGATGTGCCACATCACAGAGAGGTCTCTCCCTGGTGCCATGGGAGAGCCCTCACTTCCCTGCAAGGCCAGGGCACGGCTCACACACTCCCCACTGCTGCCCTTCAGAGCTACTCCCCAGCAAGGAGGGAGGACAGGAGGCAGTGGGGCTGCACTGTGGGGCTCCTCACCAACAGGCACAAGAGCAGGGACACATTGGAGAGGAATTGTGGGGGACGAGTCCTTTTTCCCTGGAGGGAGAGGCGAGCCCGAGCCGAAGGAAAGGGGCCAAACGAGATGGAGACTGCTGGACCAAGAACATTAGCCCAGACCACGGATACTAGCTTTCCAGTGCTCCTGCAGCTCTCCACCAAGGGTAAGGGATTGAGGAACTCCTTCCTGAGGTGTCGCACAGAGACTGTGAAATGCAAAAACAGTTGTGGGACCTGGGCTGTGGGGGTGTCTGGACAGGGCTGGGGGCAGGCACCAGAGCCCTGCTGGAGGGTCCCATCTGGCTCAGGGCACAATGGGGCAGGCAGGAGTGCTGGGTCCTGGGGCTGGGGCTGTCCTGAGCCCCGACCCTCCTGGTAGGGTGCGGGGGTCAATCCAGGCCCAAGTTTCCCTGGGAGTGGGTCCCTCCCTTGGGAGCTGGCTATGGCAGGAAAGGGGTCCTGCGTGCCCTGGAGGCTAGAGTGTCCTGCAGCTCCCATGAGGCTCTCAAGAGCTTGATGAAAGTGCCCATAGAGGAAATGAAAACTTCACCTTAAATAACCCCAAGGCGTCTCCTTGTTTGGCAGAACCTCTGTTCCTTCCCCCCGGAGCCTTTTATGTTTCGAGCTTGGCAGAGCATGTTTTGGGCTCAGACCTGGTGTCCTCGGATGGCCACAGCCCCTGTCCTCCTGCAAACTGGGCTCCAAGCTCTGCACCCAAAAGACAGCAGGTTTGGGAGAGCAGCTTGGAGAGAGGTGTGGGGGGGGGGTGCCATGGCCACCCTTACAGTCCTGCCTGATGCCAGGCTGATTTTCCCCGGAGCCGTGGTGGGCAGTGCTGGGGTGAGTGCAGCAGGGCCATCTCCCGCTGCCCCTGCCGGCCCCACACCTCTGCTCCCAAGCACCGGCAGGCCCAGAGCTGCTCTCCCCTTGCTGTCCCCTGCCCCGGGGCTCCTCAGCCCTCCAGAGCGACCAGCTGGGCCCAGCCCGGTCCCACAGAGAGCAAGGGCAGCAACGGCGTCAGTGCGGCTGCATTCCTCCAGAAGCAGACGACGGGGCTGGCGGGGCTGGGACCAGGGGAAAGAGCAGCCTAGGCCCAAGAGGAGCTGCCCTGCAAGCCAGATGTCCTGGATGGCCCTGAGCAGCTGGGCAAGGGCAGAGTGGTGGGGTTGGGGTGAGCTGACTCCGCCTTGGGGAGGGCAGGGGGAGCTGCAGGGGACAACAGCCACGAGGCCAGGTTCCCTAGAGTCTGCAAGAGCTGTGCCAGAAAATCACCACTGCCCAATCAGTTCTTTGTTGGTAGCTGAGAGGCCAGCAGGGGCCACGTGGCTCGGCTGCTGATTCTGAGGTCCCTTGGGGCTGAGGAGCTGAGAGGCCAGCTGCAGGAACAAGGCTGGCGTGTTGTCTGTAAGGACCCTTCTGCAACGCTTACGTGATTGGCTAGCAGGAGGCGTGTGGCTGGGGAGGTGCTGGTGAGGTGTCTTCTAGGTGAGCAGTTGCTGGGGCAGCAGCAGGTGCACGGCTGGGACGC
Organism: Struthio camelus; assembly: GCF_040807025.1. Taxonomy (NCBI): domain Eukaryota; kingdom Metazoa; phylum Chordata; class Aves; order Struthioniformes; family Struthionidae; genus Struthio; species Struthio camelus. Next base: position 1,397,831 of record NC_090970.1, read on the forward strand.
GTGCTTTGGAGGTGACGTTGGCCGGAGCAGCTGGGAGGTCAGCATTTGGCTGATGGCTGAGGAAGTTGTTGTGAGGTCACTTGTGTGTCAGGGGCTTGTAGGGCAGTGGCGGGCAGACGGCTGGGAAGGTGGCCGTGAGGTCCTGTCTTCTGGAGTGGCTGATAGGGCAGCAGGAGGCAGGTGGCTGGGAAGGTGCTTGTGAGGTGACTGCAGAGAGAGCAGCCCAGGCTACCCATGGCTGGGAAGTGACTCGGAGGTCCCGCCTGTCCCCGCAGTATGTAGGCCTGCAGTGTGGCTTAGACATTGGCGGCGAACTCTAGGATTGGCAGTGTGTGCGTGGTGTGGAAATTGTGCCCCATGAAAAGAGAGGGGCCTGGTGAGCTTTGTCTGCAAGATGGGAATGCTCTTTCTGCCCTTGGATTGGTGGAGGTGGGAAGGGAGCAGGAGCAGAGGTGGGAGTGGATGTTCAGAGGAAGCCCTTGTTGCTCCCTCTTGGAGGACTAGAAGGAAACAGAAGGCCTGGAGAGTGGGCCTGGGTGTGGTTTGGGGTCATTCGGGGGGTGGTGTCCTGGCTGCTGCCCTGTGTGGTGGTGTGGCCTGTGTGTGCCTGCTGCAGAGGGGCGTGCTGGCTGTCCACCGTGTGTGAGGGGAGGGGTGGGGGTGAGGTGTGTGCCAGAAGTTGGGTGGCGTGTGGTGGGGAGAGGCGGTGGCCCCAGGGTGCTGGTTCTGGGTGCGGGAGGAGACGTGTGGAGAGAGCAGTGGTGTGCGTGGGCAGTGCCATGAGGCTGGGGAGGTGGGGAGCGCTGCGAGGTGAGCAGGTGCCTTGGCTGCTGGGGCCTCGGCTGCCCTGGTGGCCCCAGGAGCCAGGCACGCTGGCAGCCGGCTGCCTTCTGCCCGCTCAGCTTCACGCCTGGAGTTTCCTCCGCTCTTGCCAGGCTCTGCAGCCAGCACCCACACGAAAGTGCAGGGAGCGCTTCTCCTTGCTCTGAGAGCTGTACGAGGCATGCTTTTCCCTCCTTTCCTCTCGGTTGCTTTTTGTGGGGAGAGCTTTGGTCTTGCAGCAGTGTTGGCTGAAGGAGCAGGAGGCCGGGGGAGTTGCTCGCTCCCGGCTGGGCGTTAGCGTGCTGGAAGGTGTTTGGAGGAGTGAAGGCCTTGTGGAGAGGTGTTCTTGGGAGAGGGCTCTCAAGAGGGGGGCTGATGCCTCCCTGTGCCCAATCTCCCTGGACAAGGAGTGCCTTGGAGGAGGGAAGGCAAGGCAAGGGTGGCCTGCAAGGGATGCGCAGCCCAGGTCTCTCTTCCTTCCAGCTGCCGTCTTGGCAAGTTCCTGCACCGTCCTGCTGCAGGGTGAGCTTTGTGTGCTGCAGCAGGGCAGCGAGAGAGCCCCCATGGGCAGGCAGGAGTGTGCGAGGTGTGGTGTTGTGAGGTGCTGACGCGGGGAAGGTGGTGGTGTTGGCCTGAGGTTTGGGTGGGTGTGAGGAGCCCCACGGAGCTCTAGGGGCATTGCTGCGAGTCTCTGGAGCCAAGGGAGTGGTGGTGAGCACAGCCGTCCTCCCAGCAGCCTGCCGGCTTGTGGGCAGGCATTGTGGACGCTGAGCGTTGGAAGCCCTTTCCGCTTCGTGTTTTCTCCCTGAGCGCTTTGAGAGTTGCCATTCCTTTTTTGGGAGGGAGGTGGGGAGAGTCCTAGAGCCCTTGCATTGTGACCACTCTTGTTTTTCGGACTGCTCCCTGCTGACGCCGTGATGGGGTCGTGTCCTTGCAGCCCTGAGCAATGCAGGGGCCAAAGAGTGGAGCACTAGGGGCTCAAGAGCTTGCTAAGAGAAGAGAGGGAAGTGGTCCTAGCTGCAGGCTGCTGCCTGGTGCTGCTTTGGAGGAGAGCTCCTGGCACCAGACGTGAGGACAAACCAGCTTGGCTCTGCCACACGCCCAGCTCCTTCAGTGGGTGGCTTAGCTGGTGCTCTCGGGCTCTGCCTGGGCCATGCCAGGGGGGACCCTGGAGGCAGAGCCTGCGCTGGCTTTTCCACGTGGCACGTGCCCTGCTGAAAGCTGCTGGCTTGGCTCGAGGCTTTGCTTGGCAGAGAAATCCCCGGCCTTGCTGAGCCGGGGCAAGGCAAAGGCTTGAGAGCAGCGGAAGCCTTGTGCCGTTTCCCTGGTTGGAAGTGTGCTTGTCTAAGGCTGGTGCACTGGCCCTGTCCGTGCTGCTGAGTGTGTCCGTGTGCAGCCGTGTGGTCATTGGTGAGCTGTCGGAGCATGGCCCGAGAGAGGGGGAGTGTTGCCAAAGAGTTTTGTCCTCCTTCCTTGAAGCCCCAAAGGGCCCCTCAGTAGGGAGGCCTGTGGGGTGAGGGCCTTGAGGGCATGTGAAGCAAAGCAGATAGATAGGCAAGAGCTGGCGTGATGCGCCTCCTGGGAGAGCACTTGCTCTGTGCTTTGTGGAGGTGGGAAGGGAGCAGGCTCTGGGGTGAGCCGGGATGTTCAGAGGAAGTGCCTGTGGAAAGGCTCTGGAGGACTAGAAGCAAGCGGAAGGGTTGGAGAGTGGGTCTTGGTGTGTTTTGGGGCCCTTGCCCATGGTCGCTTCTGCTCGGAAAAACTGCCTTTCGCAGGGCTCCGGGAGAGGCTGTGCCCACGCGGCACGCCGTGGCCTGGCCGTTGGTGGTGCTGCGTGCCTCTTGCTGGGCCCTGAGACCTGTGGCCCTGGAAGCAGCCTGAAAGGTGTTGGCAGAGCAGCTCTGAGCGTGGCAGCTGTTTGGCTTTCGCAGGGCCTTGGAGGCTGGGGAAGGGCCCGTCCTCCCCTTGCCGTTGTCATTAGCCCTGCTGGCGGGCCAGGGGGAAGAGCTGCTGAGTGCTGCCTCTGCTGGTGTCCCCAGCTGAGATGCCCTCGCCTCAGTCCTTCCCCGTGCCCCAAACTGTCAGGGCCCCAAATCAGAGAGTGCTTGTTGTCCTTGAGGTGTAGGGAATGTGCTGGCTTGGTTCAGTCCCTCCTTGGGGCAGGAAGTGGCCTTTGGAGTTGCGGGAAGGCTTCTTGCTCTGCCTGGGCCATGGGGCCCTGCTGTCTTCCGCTTCATGGTCGCTGCTCCCACACAATCGGCCCCTTAGGAAATGTTGCCACGAATCCCTTGCAGGCCTTTCTCCAATTCCTGAGCTTCACGGGCTCGGTGCGGGTACTGGCTGGGCAGAAGGTGATCTTCTCTTGGGGCAGGAACTGGCCCGTCCTGGGTGTTTTGCTGCACTAGGAGCAGTGTGAGGCGCCAGGGTGAGTGAGGGAGACCGTTCAGGAGGTGTCTCAGCCTTGGGGAGAGCAGGGGCAGCTGCAGGGGGCAACAGCCACGAGGTCCCTAGTGTCTGTGAGAGCTGTGCCAGAAAATCACCACTGCCCAATCAGTTCTTTGTCGGTAGCTGAGAGGCCAGCAGGGGCCCCGTGGCTCGGCTGCTGATTCTGAGGTCCCTTGGGGCTGAGGAGCTGAGAGGCCAGCTGCAGGAACAAGGCTGGCGTGTTGTCTGTAAGGTCCCTTCTGCAACGGTTACGTGATTGGCTAGCAGGAGGCGTGTGGCTGGGAAGGTGCTGGTGAGGTGTCTTCTGGCTGAGCAGTTGCTGGGGCAGCAGCAGGTGCACGGCTGGGACGCGTGCTTTGGAGGTGACGTTGGCTTGAGCATCTGGGAGGTGAGCATTTGGCTGATGGCTGAGGAAGTTATTGTGAGGTCACTTGTGTGTCAGGGGCTTGTAGGGCAGTGGCGGGCAGACGGCTGGGAAGGTGGCCGTGAGGTCCCGTCTTTTGGAGTGGCTGATAGGGCAGCAGGAGGCAGGTGGCTGGGAAGGTGCTTGTGAGGTGAGTGCAGAGAGAGCAGCCCAGGTTGCCCATGGCTGGGAAGTGACTCGGAGGTCCCGCCTGTCCCCGCAGGCTGCCTGGCCTGCAGCATTGCTTAGACATTGGTGGTGAAATCTAGGCTTGACAGTGTGTGCGTGGTGTGGAAATTGTGCCCCATGAAAAGAGAGGGACCTGGTGGGAGTTGTCTCAGCCCGGGCAACATTCATGGGAAATCAGAACACTTCCCCAGATTTGCTCCCCAGCCTTGCCCATGGTTATGGAACATGGGAAGCACCAGGGTCCCACGTAAAGCCCTCTGGATGATGCGTGTTAAGGGCCTAGTTGCTCTTTTCTGGCATCTCATCTCTCTCCTAAGCACCGCAGACTGAGAAACCTTGCTGAGGCCTTTTCAAAACAAAGAGCCTGCTTTGGTGCCTGAAGGAGGAAGGCTGCGTCCTGTCCCATCCTGTCCTACATCCTCCTTTGACAAGAAGAGTGACCCACAGGAGAAACCTGTCTCACCAGGCTCGCCAAAGCATCGCAGCCCATGGCCACCCTTTGTGCTGTTTTGCCTCACATGACTTTGATCCCATCTTTAACAAGTGCCAAACCCCTAACATAGCCCCAAACCCCCGCTTCCCGCACAGGTCTGCCCTGTGCAGAGACCTGTTGGTGCAGGGGCACAGAAGTGACCTCTGCCGTGACCCATCTTAGATTTTTCACAGCCTTTGTCACCATCTGGTCACGTTCCTGAAGGAGTTATCAGCCAGTTTTGGAAACTAACTGGGGTGAGGGCAGGTGATTGCTTTGCAGAACATGGAGGGAAATCTCTCTGCTCTCTCCCTGGCTGTGCCATCTCCATGGCGGTGACCTACTGAGCCCAGAGATGACACGGGCTGAGGTCACAGTGGGATGTGCCGCATCACAGAGAGGTCTCTCCTCGGTGCCATGGGAGAGCCCTCACTTCCCTGCAAGGCCAGGGCACGGCTCACACACTCCCCACTGCTGCCCTTCAGAGCTACTCCCCAGCAAGGAGGGAGGCCAGGAGGCAGTGGGGCTGCACTGGGGCTCCTCACCAACAGGCACAAGAGCAGGGACACATTGGAGAGGAATTGTGAGTGATGAGACAGGAGACAAGAGAGTCCTTTTTCCCTGGAGGGAGAGGCGAGCCGAAGGAAAGGGGCCAAACGAGATGGAGACTGCTGGACCAAGAACATTAGCCCAGACCACGGATACTAGCTTTCCAGTGCTCCTGCAGCTCTCCACCAAGGGTAAGGGATTGAGGAACTCCTTCCTGAGGTGTCGCACAGAGACTGTGAAATGCAAAAACAGTTGTGGGACCTGGGCTGTGGGGGTGTCTGGACAGGGCTGGGGGCGGCCACAAGAGCCCTGCTGGAGGGTCCCATCTGGCTCAGGGCACAATGGGGCAGGCAGGAGTGCTGGGTCCTGGGGCTGGGGCTGTCCTGAGCCCCGAGGCTCCTGTGGGGCTGGCTCCATCCCCTCCTGGTAGGGTGGGAGGAAATTCAGGCCCAAGTTTCCCTGGAAGTGGGTCCCCCCTTGGGGTCTGGCTCTGGCAGGAAAGGGGTCCTGGCTCCCAGAGGCTGCAATGTCCACCAGATCCCAGGGGGCTCTCAAGAGCCTGCTGGAAATGCCCACAGAGGACATGAAACCTTCCCCTTGTAACAGCCCTCAGCATGGCACCTGACCCACCACCAACGATGGTGGGAGGGAGGAGCTGCCTGCTGGGTCATGTGTCTGCAATGTTGCCATGGCATCGCCCCCAGTGCTGCCCTGCTACTGGCTGACAAGAGGAGGAGGGTTGTGTTGGGTTGCCGGATGTCTCTGTCAGCCCATCACAGTCCAGCACGTGGGTTAAAGACACTTATAAGTGCAGCGGGAGCAAAGCAGGAGAGCAGGAGTGGGAGTGAGTGGGTCTGTAGGTGTGTTCCCATGCTGACCCTGGCCGTGTGGGGCTGCTCTCCTCCAGGAGCTGCCACGGGGTTAGGACCATAGGACAGAGGTGCTTGGGCCCCAGGGGAGCTGTTCTGCAAGCCAGATGTGCTGGCCGGCCCCAAGCAGCTGCGCTGGGCGGTACAGTGTGGTTTGGCCGAGATTTGTCTGCAAGATGGGAATGCTCTTTCTGCCCTTGGATTGGTGGAGGTGGGAAGGGAGCAGGAGCAGAGGTGGGAGTGGATGTTCAGAGGAAGTGCTGGTTGCTGCCTCTTGGAGGACTAGAAGGAAAGAGAAGGGCTGGAGAGTGGGCCTGGGTGTGATTTGGGTCCATGGTGGAGGGTGTCCTGGCTGCTGGCCTGTGTGGTGGTGTGGCCTGTGTGTGCCTGCTGCAGAGGGGCGTGCTGGCTGTCCACCGTGTGTGAGGGGAGGGGTGGGGGTGAGGTGTGTGCCAGAAGTTGGGTGGCGTGTGGTGGGGAGAGGCGGTGGCCCCAGGGTGTTGGTTCTGGGTGCGGGAGGAGACGTGTGGAGAGAGCAGTGGTGTGCGTGGGCAGTGCCATGAGGCTGGGGAGGTGGGGAGCGCTGCGAGGTGAGCAGGTGCCTTGGCTGCTGGGGCCTCGGCTGCCCTGGTGGCCCCATGAGGCAGGCACGCTGGCAGCCGGCTGCCTTCTGCCCGCTCAGCTTCACGCCTGGAGTTTCCTCCGCTCTTGCCAGGCTCTGCAGCCACGACCCACACGAAAGTGCAGGGAGCGCTTCTCCTTGCTCTGAGAGCTGTACGAGGCATGCTTTTCCCTCCTTTCCTCTCGGTTGCTTTTCGTGGGGAGAGCTTTGGTCTTGCAGCAGTGTTGGCTGAAGGAGCAGGAGGTCGTGGGAGGTGCTCGTTCATGGTTGGGCGTTAGCGTGCTGGAAGGTGTTTGGAGGAGTGAAGGCCTTGTGGAGAGGTGTTCTTGGGAGAGGGGCAGGTGTGTTCTTGGGAGAGGACTCTCGAGGGGGGCTGATGCCTTCCTGTGCCCCATCTCCCTGGACAAGGAGTGCCTTGGAGGAGGGAAGGCAAGGCAAGGGTGGCCTGCAAGGGATGCGCAGCCCCGGCCTCTCTTCCTTCCAGCTGCCATCTCGGCAAGTTCCTGCACCGTCCCGCTGCAGGGTGAGCTTTGTGTGCTGCAGCAGGGCAGCGAGAGAGCCCCCTTGGGCAGGCAGGAGTGTGCGAGGTGTGGTGTTGTGAGGTGCTGACGCGGGGAAGGTGGTGGTGTTGGCCTGAGGTTTGGGTGGGAGTGAGGAGCCCCACGGAGCTCTAGGGGCATTGCTGTGAGTGTCTGGAGCCAAGGGAGTGGTGGTGAGCACAGCCGTCCTCCAAGCAGCCTGCCGGCTTGTGGGCAGGCATTGTGGACGCTGAGTGCTGGAAGCCCTTTCCCCTTGGTGTTTTCTCCCTGAGCGCTTGGAGAGTTGCCACTCCTGTTTTGGGAGGTGGGGAGAGTCCTAGAGCCTTTGCATTGTGACCACTCTTGTTTTTCGGACTGCTCCCTGCTGACGCCGTGATGGGGTCGTGTCCTTGCAGCCCTGAGCAATCCAGGGGCCAAAGAGTGGAGCGCTAGGGGCTCAAGAGCTTGCTAAGGGAAGAGAGGGAAGCGGTCCTTGCTGCAGGCTGCTGCCTGGTGCTGCTTTGGAGGAGAGCTCCTGGCACCAGACGTGAGGACAAACCAGCTTGGCTCTGCCACACGCCCAGCTCCTTCAGTGGGTGGCTGAGCTGGTGCTCTCGGGCTCTGCCTGGGCCATGCCAGGGGGGACCCTGGAGGCAGAGCCTGCGCTGGCTTTTCCATGTGGCACTCGCCCTGCTGAAAGCTGCTGGCTTGGCTCGAGGCTTTGCTTGGCAGAGAAATCCCCGGCCTTGCTGAGCCGGGGCAAGGCAAAGGCTTGAGAGCAGCGGAAGCCTTGTGCCGTTTCCGTGGTTGGAAGTGTGCTTGTCTAAGGCTGGTGCACTGGCCCTGTCCGTGCTGCTGAGTGTGTCTGTGTGCAGGCGTGTGGTCATTGGTGAGCTCCCTGAGCACGGCCCGAGAGAGGGGGAGTGTTGCCAAAGAGTTTTGTCCTCCTTCCTTGAAGCCCCAAAGGGCCCCTCAGTAGGGAGGCCTGTGGGGTGAGGGCCTTGAGGGCACGTGAAGCAAAGCAGATAGATAGGCAAGAGCTGGCGTGATGCGCCTCCTGGGAGAGCACTTGCTCTGTGCTTCGTGGAGGTGGGAAGGGAGCAGGCTCTGGGCTTTGACTGGATGTCCAGAGGAAGTGCCTGGGGAAAGGCTCTGGAGGACTAGAAGCAAGCGGAAGGGTTGGAGAGTGGGTCTTGGTGTGTTTTGGGGCCCTTGCCCATGGTCGCTTCTGCTCGGAAAAACTGCCTTTCGGAGGGCTCCGGGAGAGGCTGTGCCCACGCGGCACGCCGTGGCCTGGCCGTTGGTGGTGCTGCGTGCCTCTTGCTGGGCCCTGAGACCTGTGGCCCTGGAAGCAGCCTGAAGGGTGTTGGCAGAGCAGCTCTGAGCGTGGCAGCTGTTTGGCTTTCGCAGGGCCTTGGAGGCTGGGGAAGGGCCCGTCCTCCCCTTGCCATTGTCATTAGCCCTGCTGGCGGGCCAGGGGGAAGAGCTGCTGAGTGCTGCCTCTGCTGGTGTCCCCAGCTGAGATGCCCTCGCCTCAGTCCTTCCCCACGTCCCAAACTGTCAGGGCCCCAAATCAGAGAGTGCTTGTTGTCCTTGAGGTGTAGGGAATGTGCTGGCTTGGTTCAGTCCCTCCTTGGGGCAGGAAGTGGCCTTTGGAGTTGCGGGAAGGCTTCTTGCTCTGCCTGGGCCATGGGGCCCTGCTGTCTTCCGCTTCATGGTCGCTGCTCCCACACAATCGGCCCCTTAGGAAATGTTGCCACGAATCCCTTGCAGGCCTTTCTCCAATTCCTGAGCTTCACGGGCTCGGTGCGGGTACTGCCTGGGCAGAAGGTGATCTTCTCTTGGGGCAGGAACTGGCCCGTCCTGGGTGTTTTGCTGCACTAGGAGCAGTGTGAGGCGCCAGGGTGAGTGAGGGAGACCGTTCAGGAGGTGTCTCAGCCTTGGGGAGAGCAGGGGCAGCTGCAGGGGGCAACAGCCACGAGGTCCCTAGTGTCTGTGAGAGCTGTGCCAGAAAATCACCACTGCCCAATCAGTTCTTTGTCGGTAGCTGAGAGGCCAGCAGGGGCCCCGTGGCTCGGCTGCTGATTCTGAGGTCCCTTGGGGCTGAGGAGCTGAGAGGCCAGCTGCAGGAACAAGGCTGGCGTGTTGTCTGTAAGGTCCCTTCTGCAAGGGTTACGTGATTGGCTAGCAGGAGGCGTGTGGCTGGGGAGGTGCTGGTGAGGTGTCTTCTAGGTGAGCAGTTGCTGGGGCAGCAGCAGGTCCACAGCTGGGATGTGTGCTTTGGAGGTGACGTTGGCCGGAGCATCTGGGAGGTGAGCATTTGGCTGATGGCTGAGGAAGTTATTGTGAGGTCACTTGTGTGTCAGGGGCTTGTAGGGCAGTGGTGGGCAGGCGGCTGGGAAGGTGGCCGTGAGGTCCTGTCTTTTGGAGTTGCTGATAGGGCAGCAGGAGGCAGGTGGCTGGGAAGGTGCTTGTGGGGTCAGTGCAGACAGAGCAGCCCAGGTTGCCCATGGCTGGGAAGTGACTCGGAGGTCCCGCCTGTCCCCGCAGTATGTAGGCCTGCAGCGTGGCTTAGACATTGGTGGTGAAATCTAGGCTTGACAGTGTGTGTGTGGTGTGGAAATTGTGCCCCATGAAAAGAGAGGGGCCCTGGTGAGATTTGTCTCAGCCTGGGCAACATTCATGGGAAATGAGAACACTGCCCCAAATTTGCTCCCCAGCCTTGCCCATGGTTATGGAACATGGGAAGCACCAGGGTCCCACATAAAAGCCCTCTGGATGATGCGTGTTAAGGGCCTAGTTGCTCTTTTCTGGCATCTCATCTCTCTCTCAAGCACCGCAGACTGAGAAACCTTGCTGAGGCCTTTTCAAAACAAAGAACCTGCTTTGGGCTTTGGTGCCTGAAGGAGGAAGGCTGCGTCCTGTCCCATCCTGTCCTACATCCTCCTTTGACAAGAAGAGTGACCCACAGGAGAAACCTGTCTCACCAGGCTCACCAAAGCATCGCAGCCCATGGCCACCCTTTTGTGCTGTTTTACCTCACATGATTTTGATCCCATCTTTAACAAGTGGCAAACCCTAAACATAGCCCCAAACCCCCGCTTCCCGCACAGGTCTGCCCTGTGCAGAGACCTGTTGGTGCAGGGGCACAGAAGTGACCTCTGCCGTGACCCATCTTAGATTTTTCACAGCCTTTGTCACCATCTGGTCACGTTCCTGAAGGAGTTATCAGCCAGTTTTGGAAACTAACTGTGGGGAGGGCAGGTGATTGCTTTGCAGAACATGGAGGGAAATCTCTCTGCTCTCTCCCTGGCTGTGCCATCTCCATGGCGGTGACCTACTGAGCCCAGAGATGACACGGGCTGAGGTCACAGGGGGATGTGCCACATCACAGAGAGGTCTCTCCCCGGTGCCATGGGAGAGCCCTCACTTCCCTGCAAGGCCAGGGCATGGCTCACACACTCCCCACTGCTGCCCTTCAGAGCTGCTCCACAGCAAGGAGGGAGGACAGGAGGCAGTGGGGCTGCACTGGGGCTCCTCACCAAAAGGCACAAGAGCAGGGACACATTGGAGAGGAATTGTGGGGGACGAGCCCTTTTTCCCTGGAGGGAGAGGCGAGCCGAAGGAAAGGGGCCAAACGAGATGGAGACTGCTGGACCCAGAACATTAGCCCAGACCACGGATACTAGCTTTCCAGTGCTCCTGCAGCTCTCCACCAAGGGTAAGGGATTGAGGAACTCCTTCCTGAGGTGCCGCACAGAGACTGTGAAATGCAAAAACAGCTGTGGGACCTGGGCTGTGGGGGGTGTCTGGACAGGGCTGGGGGTGGCCACAAGAGCCCTGCTGGAGGGTCCCATCTGGCTCAGGGCACAATGGGCCAGGCAGGAGTGCTGGGTCCTGGGGCTGGGGCTGTCCTGAGCCCCGAGGCTCCTGTGGGGCTGGCTCCATCCCCTCCTGGTAGGGTGGGAGGAAATTCAGGCCCAAGTTTCCCTGGAAGTGGGTCCCCCCTTGGGGTCTGGCTCTGGCAGGAAAGGGGTCCTGGCTCCCAGAGGCTGCAATGTCCACCAGATCCCAGGGGGCTCTCAAGAGCCTGCTGGAAATGCCCACAGAGCACATGAAACCTTCCCCTTGTAACAGCCCTCAGCATGGCACCAGACCCACCACCAACCATGGTGGGAGGAAGGAGCTGCCTGCTGGGTCATGTGTCTGCAATGTTGCTATGGCATCGCCCCCAGTGCTGCCCTGCTACTGGCTGACAAGAGGAGGAGGGTTGTGTTGGGTTGCCGGATGTCTCTGTCAGCCCATCACAGTCCAGCACGTGGGTTAAAGACACTTATAAGTGCAGCGGGAGCAAAGCAGGAGAGCAGGAGTGGGAGTGAGTGGGTCTGTAGGTGTGTTCCCATGCTGGCCCTGGCCGTGTGGGGCTGCTCTCCTCCAGGAGCTGCCACGGGGTTAGGACCATAGGACAGAGGTGCCTGGGCCCCAGGGGAGCTGTCCTGCAATCCAGATGTGCTGACCAGCCCCAAGCAGCTGCGCTGGGCGGTACAGTGTGGTTTGGCCGAGATTTGTCTGCAAGATGGGAATGCTCTTTCTGCCCTTGGATTGGTGGAGGTGGGAAGGGAGCAGGAGCAGAGGTGGGAGTGGATGTTCAGAGGAAGTGCTGGTTGCTGCCTCTTGGAGGACTAGAAGGAAAGAGAAGGGCTGGAGAGTGGGCCTGGGTGTGATTTGGGTCCATGGTGGAGGGTGTCCTGGCTGCTGGCCTGTGTGGTGGTGTGGCCTGTGTGTGCCTGCTGCAGAGGGGCGTGCTGGCTGTCCACCGTGTGTGAGGGGAGGGGTGGGGGTGAGGTGTGTGCCAGAAGTTGGGTGGCGTGTGGTGGGGAGAGGCGGTGGCCCCAGGGTGTTGGTTCTGGGTGCGGGAGGAGACGTGTGGAGAGAGCAGTGGTGTGCGTGGGCAGTGCCATGAGGCTGGGGAGGTGGGGAGCGCTGCGAGGTGAGCAGGTGCCTTGGCTACTGGGGCCCCGGCTGCCCTGGTGGCCCCGTGAGCCAGGCACGCTGGCAGCCGGCTGCCTTCTGCCCGCTCAGCTTCACGCCTGGAGTTTCCTCCGCTCTTGCCAGGCTCTGCAGCCACGACCCACACGAAAGTGCAGGGAGCGCTTCTCCTTGCTCTGAGAGCTGTACGAGGCATGCTTTTCCCTCCTTTCCTCTTGGCTGCTTTTCGTGGGGAGAGCTTTGGTCTTGCAGCAGTGTTGGCTGAAGGAGCAGGAGGTCGTGGGAGGTGCTCGTTCATGGTTGGGCGTTAGCGTGCTGGAAGGTGTTTGGAGGAGTGAAGGCCTTGTGCAGAGGTGTTCTTGGGAGAGGGGCAGGTGTGTTCTTGGGAGAGGACTCTCGAGGGGGGCTGATGCCTTCCTGTGCCCCATCTCCCTGGACAAGGAGTGCCTTGGAGGAGGGAAGGCAAGGCAAGGGTGGCCTGCAAGGGATGCGCAGCCCCGGCCTCTCTTCCTTCCAGCTGCCATCTCGGCAAGTTCCTGCACCGTCCCGCTGCAGGGTGAGCTTTGTGTGCTGCAGCAGGGCAGCGAGAGAGCCCCCTTGGGCAGGCAGGAGTGTGCGAGGTGTGGTGTTGTGAGGTGCTGACGCGGGGAAGGTGGTGGTGTTGGCCTGAGGTTTGGGTGGGAGTGAGGAGCCCCACGGAGCTCTAGGGGCATTGCTGTGAGTGTCTGGAGCCAAGGGAGTGGTGGTGAGCACAGCCGTCCTCCAAGCAGCCTGCCGGCTTGTGGGCAGGCATTGTGGACGCTGAGTGCTGGAAGCCCTTTCCCCTTGGTGTTTTCTCCCTGAGCGCTTGGAGAGTTGCCACTCCTGTTTTGGGAGGTGGGGAGAGTCCTAGAGCCTTTGCATTGTGACCACTCTTGTTTTTCGGACTGCTCCCTGCTGACGCCGTGATGGGGTCGTGTCCTTGCAGCCCTGAGCAATCCAGGGGCCAAAGAGTGGAGCACTAGGGGCTCAAGAGCTTGCTAAGGGAAGAGAGGGAAGCGGTCCTTGCTGCAGGCTGCTGCCTGGTGCTGCTTTGGAGGAGAGCTCCTGGCACCAGACGTGAGGACAAACCAGCTTGGCTCTGCCACACGCCCAGCTCCTTCAGTGGGTGGCTTAGCTGGTGCTCTCGGGCTCTGCCTGGGCCATGCCAGGGGGGACCCTGGAGGCAGAGCCTGCGCTGGCTTTTCCATGTGGCACTCGCCCTGCTGAAAGCTGCTGGCTTGGCTCGAGGCTTTGCTTGGCAGAGAAATCCCCGGCCTTGCTGAGCCGGGGCAAGGCAAAGGCTTGAGAGCAGCGGAAGCCTTGTGCCGTTTCCGTGGTTGGAAGTGTGCTTGTCTAAGGCTGGTGCACTGGCCCTGTCCATGCTGCTGAGTGTGTCTGTGTGCAGGCGTGTGGTCATTGGTGAGCTCCCTGAGCACGGCCCGAGAGAGGGGGAGTGTTGCCAAAGAGTTTTGTCCTCCTTCCTTGAAGCCCCAAAGGGCCCCTCAGTAGGGAGGCCTGTGGGGTGAGGGCCTTGAGGGCACGTGAAGCAAAGCAGATAGATAGGCAAGAGCTGGCGTGATGCGCCTCCTGGGAGAGCACTTGCTCTGTGCTTCGTGGAGGTGGGAAGGGAGCAGGCTCCGGGGTGAGCCGGGATGTTCAGAGGAAGTGCCTGGGGAAAGGCTCTGGAGGACTAGAAGCAAGCGGAAGGGTTGGAGAGTGGGTCTTGGTGTGTTTTGGGGCCCTTGCCCATGGTCGCTTCTGCTCGGAAAAACTGCCTTTCGGAGGGCTCCGGGAGAGGCTGTGCCCACGCGGCACGCCGTGGCCTGGCCGTTGGTGGTGCTGCGTGCCTCTTGCTGGGCCCTGAGACCTGTGGCCCTGGAAGCAGCCTGAAGGGTGTTGGCAGAGCAGCTCTGAGCGTGGCAGCTGTTTGGCTTTCGCAGGGCCTTGGAGGCTGGGGAAGGGCCCGTCCTCCCCTTGCCGTTGTCATTAGCCCTGCTGGCGGGCCAGGGGGAAGAGCTGCTGAGTGCTGCCTCTGCTGGTGTCCCCAGCTGAGATGCCCTCGCCTCAGTCCTTCCCCACGTCCCAAACTGTCAGGGCCCCAAATCAGAGAGTGCTTGTTGTCCTTGAGGTGTAGGGAATGTGCTGGCTTGGTTCAGTCCCTCCTTGGGGCAGGAAGTGGTCTTTGGAGTTGCGGGAAGGCTTCTTGCTCTCACTGGGCCATGGGGCCCTGCTGTCTTCCGCTTCATGGTCGCTGCTCCCACACAATCGGCCCCTTAGGAAATGTTGCCACGAATCCCTTGCAGGCCTTTCTCCAATTCCTGAGCTTCACGGGCTCGGTGCGGGTACTGGCTGGGCAGAAGGTGATCTTCTCTTGGGGCAGGAACTGGCCCGTCCTGGGTGTTTTGCTGCACTAGGAGCAGTGTGAGGCGCCAGGGTGAGTGAGGGAGACCGTTCAGGAGGTGTCTCAGCCTTGGGGAGAGCAGGGGCAGCTGCAGGGGGCAACAGCCACGAGGTCCCTAGTGTGTGCGAGAGCTGGGCCAGAAAATCACCACTGCCCAATCAGTTCTTTGTCAGTAGCTGAGAGGCCAGCAGGGGCCCCGTGGCTCGGCTGCTGATTCTGAGGTCCCTTGGGGCTGAGGAGCTGAGAGGCCAGCTGCAGGAACAAGGCTGGCGTGTTGTCTGTAAGGTCCCTTCTGCAAGGGTTACGTGATTGGCTAGCAGGAGGCGTGTGGCTGGGGAGGTGCTGGTGAGGTGTCTTCTAGGTGAGCAGTTGCTGGGGCAGCAGCAGGTCCACAGCTGGGATGTGTGCTTTGGAGGTGACGTTGGCTTGAGCATCTGGGAGGTGAGCATTTGGCTGATGGCTGAGGAAGTTATTGTGAGGTCACTTGTGTGTCAGGGGCTTGTAGGGCAGTGGTGGGCAGGCGGCTGGGAAGGTGGCCGTGAGGTCCTGTCTTTTGGAGTTGCTGATAGGGCAGCAGGAGGCAGGTGGCTGGGAAGGTGCTTGTGGGGTCAGTGCAGACAGAGCAGCCCAGGTTGCCCATGGCTGGGAAGTGACTCGGAGGTCCCGCCTGTCCCCGCAGTATGTAGGCCTGCAGCGTGGCTTAGACATTGGTGGTGAAATCTAGGCTTGACAGTGTGTGTGTGGTGTGGAAATTGTGCCCCATGCAAAGAGAGGGGCCTGGTGAGATTTGTCTCAGCCTGGGCAACATTCATGGGAAATGAGAACACTGCCCCAAATTTGCTCCCCAGCCTTGCCCATGGTTATGGAACATGGGAAGCACCAGGGTCCCACATAAAAGCCCTCTGGATGATGCGTGTTAAGGGCCTAGTTGCTCTTTTCTGGCATCTCATCTCTCTCTCAAGCACCGCAGACTGAGAAACCTTGCTGAGGCCTTTTCAAAACAAAGAGCCTGCTTTGGTGCCTGAAGGAGGAAGGCTGCGTCCTGTCCCATCCTGTCCTACATCCTCCTTTGACAAGAAGAGTGACCCACAGGAGAAACCTGTCTCACCAGGCTCACCAAAGCATCGCAGCCCATGGCCACCCTTTTGTGCTGTTTGACCTCACATGATTTTGATCCCATCTTTAACAAGTGGCAAACCCTAAACATAGCCCCAAACCCCCGCTTCCCGCACAGGTCTGCCCTGTGCAGAGACCTGTTGGTGCAGGGGCACAGAAGTGACCTCTGCCGTGACCCATCTTAGATTTTTCACAGCCTTTGTCACCATCTGGTCACGTTCCTGAAGGATTTATCAGCCAGTTTTGGAAACTAACTGTGGGGAGGGCAGGTGATTGCTTTGCAGAACATGGAGGGAAATCTCTCTGCTCTCTCCCTGGCTGTGCCATCTCCATGGCGGTGACCTACTGAGCCCAGAGATGACACGGGCTGAGGTCACAGGGGGATGTGCCGCATCACAGAGAGGTCTCTCCCCGGTGCCATGGGAGAGCCCTCACTTCCCTGCAAGGCCAGGGCATGGCTCACACACTCCCCACTGCTGCCCTTCAGAGCTACTCCCCAGCAAGGAGGGAGGACAGGAGGCAGTGGGGCTGCACTGGGGCTCCTCACCAAAAGGCACAAGAGCAGGGACACATTGGAGAGGAATTGTGGGGGACGAGCCCTTTTTCCCTGGAGGGAGAGGCGAGCTGAAGGAAAGGGGCCAAACGAGATGGAGACTGCTGGACCCAGAACATTAGCCCAGACCACGGATACTAGCTTTCCAGTGCTCCTGCAGCTCTCCACCAAGGGTAAGGGATTGAGGAACTCCTTCCTGAGGTGCCGCACAGAGACTGTGAAATGCAAAAACAGCTGTGGGACCTGGGCTGTGGGGGTGTCTGGACAGGGCTGGGGGTGGCCACAAGAGCCCTGCTGGAGGGTCCCATCTGGCTCAGGGCACAATGGGCCAGGCAGGAGTGCTGGGTCCTGGGGCTGGGGCTGTCCTGAGCCCCGAGGCTCCTGTGGGGCTGGCTCCATCCCCTCCTGGTAGGGTGGGAGGAAATTCAGGCCCAAGTTTCCCTGGAAGTGGGTCCCCCCTTGGGGTCTGGCTCTGGCAGGAAAGGGGTCCTGGCTCCCAGAGGCTGCAATGTCCACCAGATCCCAGGGGGCTCTCAAGAGCCTGCTGGAAATGCCCACAGAGCACATGAAACCTTCCCCTTGTAACAGCCCTCAGCATGGCACCAGACCCACCACCAACCATGGTGGGAGGAAGGAGCTGCCTGCTGGGTCATGTGTCTGCAATGTTGCTATGGCATCGCCCCCAGTGCTGCCCTGCTACTGGCTGACAAGAGGAGGAGGGTTGTGTTGGGTTGCCGGATGTCTCTGTCAGCCCATCACAGTCCAGCACGTGGGTTAAAGACACTTATAAGAGCAGCGGGAGCAAAGCAGGAGAGCAGGAGTGGGAGTGAGTGGGTCTGTAGGTGTGTTCCCATGCTGGCCCTGGCCGTGTGGGGCTGCTCTCCTCCAGGAGCTGCCACGGGCTTAGGACCATAGGACAGAGGTGCCTGGGCCCCAGGGGAGCTGTCCTGCAATCCAGATGTGCTGACCGGCCCCAAGCAGCTGCGCTGGGCGGTACAGTGTGGTTTGGCCGAGATTGGTCTGCAAGATGGGAATGCTCTTTCTGCCCTTGGATTGGTGGAGGTGGGAAGGGAGCAGGAGCAGAGGTGGGAGTGGATGTTCAGAGGAAGTGCTGGTTGCTGCCTCTTGGAGGACTAGAAGGAAAGAGAAGGGCTGGAGAGTGGGCCTGGGTGTGATTTGGGTCCATGGTGGAGGGTGTCCTGGCTGCTGGCCTGTGTGGTGGTGTGGCCTGTGTGTGCCTGCTGCAGAGGGGCGTGCTGGCTGTCCACCGTGTGTGAGGGGAGGGGTGGGGGTGAGGTGTGTGCCAGAAGTTGGGTGGCGTGTGGTGGGGAGAGGCGGTGGCCCCAGGGTGTTGGTTCTGGGTGCGGGAGGAGACGTGTGGAGAGAGCAGTGGTGTGCGTGGGCAGTGCCATGAGGCTGGGGAGGTGGGGAGCGCTGCGAGGTGAGCAGGTGCCTTGGCTCCTGGGGCCCCGGCTGCTCTGGTGGCCCCATGAGCCAGGCACGCTGGCAGCCGGCTGCCTTCTGCCCACTCAGCTTCAGGCCTGGAGTTTCCTCCGCTCTTGCCAGGCTCTGCAGCCAGATATCCCACACAGACTGTGAGATACACCTCAATATACAGCTGGGAGTATTTGGAGTGGAAGAGGTCATCTTTCAGAAAGGGTTCCCTGCTGGAGATTCTTGAATTTGACACCTCTGAGATCTGTCCAACAAGTTTTATTTAACGCTAGAGGCGTAAGCAGTTGGTGCAGACACTGTTTTCTTCTCGTGTGGCAGGATCCTAGAAACTCTTTGCTTATAGTGCAGTGGTATTCCACAACTACCCCTTAATTAACCATCCCATTAACCCCCTCCAATCCAGAGAAATGTGGCAGGTAGAGGGAGAGGGTCTTGAGCTCTTCCTGCCAAAGGCCTCACTGCTTCGGGGCTATCTGCTGCACCCTGCACCCTGCCCCCTGCCCTGGGCTCTGAAATCAGACATCCTGGGACGGACATCCAGCAGGAGGCCACAGAGAGCAGTTCAGATCATGTGGGACTTTCTTCACCCACACAGTTCACAAGGAAATGGTCTCTCCACAGTGGAGCGCTCAGAGGTGCTCTTTCCAGTGGCGGTGCCACAGTCATAGGCCCATTTGAAATGGGCCAAATAAGGGAAACTTCCAAAGACCAAGTATTTCTTCAGAAAATCATTGGCCTTTAAAACCACTTCTCCCAGAGGTGCCTGCTGCAGGGAGTAGTAATCTCAGGTGCCCAGAGCTTACTTTCTGTCCTGAAGACTAAGCAAATGAGCCCATTGCTTTTGGACTGGGAGAAACATCAGCTGATGCTCAGGCACTTTCCTGCAAGTCAGCAGGAAACACTTCCTGGGTCAGGGCTGAGAATCAGCGTGCCAAGCTGGAGCTGTTTGATGCAAATAACCGCCTCAGAATTAGGTTCCTCCCCTTTCCACATGCTCCTCTCTGCCCTAAGGGGGTCATTTGGGAGCTGACCCTTCAGGTGTCCAAGTGAGCACATTTGGCAGAGTGTCACTGAGCTGGTCACTGAGGCCTGCAGTTTCGGGAGCTCTTGCCAGGATCTCCAGCTGGAAAGCTGACTCAATCCCAGTGTGTCTCCTTTCTGGTACAGAGAGAGAAGAAACCCACATAGGTGAATCATCATGTCCCTGAGGAAGGGGAAAGGCCAGCAGCTGGCACAGAGCTTGGAAGGTGATTGTGAGATTCTTTCTGCCTCCCCATCTGATGGGTCAGTATCTGATGAGTAGCAGACTAGCTAGCAGGCCCACCTCCTGCTGACACAGAGCCTGCAGGCCCAGAGCCCTCGCCCTGCTGCCAGCGCTCTCTCCCCAAGGCAGCCCAGGAAGCTATGGCCTGCCTTCACCCTGAGGACGTGTTGCTGGCTTATGCTGCTACATGCTGCCTCCCTGGACCCCCCCCCAGGCCCTTCTCGGCCAAGCTGCTTTCCAGCTGATCAGCAGTCAGCGTGTCCTGGTGCAAGACACTGCATTTCCTTTTGTGAACCTTCCTGACCGTTCCTATCTGCCCATGTCTGCAGCCTGTCACAATCCCTCTGAATGGCAGTGCAATCAGAAACTTGCAGGCCCTTAGGAGGCACAGGCCCATGCAGGTGACTGTGTGGTTCCTTCTGTGTCTGTAGGTGATGCGCCAGGAACAAGCTCCTGGGTGGGAAACTGTTTGTGAGGTGACTTGTGTCTCAGTACCTGATAGGCCAGCAGCAGGCACAATACTTGGATTTTGGTTGTGAGGTCATTTTTGTCTCGGCACGTGATAGGGCAGCCACTGGCTCCCGAGCAGAGGAGGTGCTTGTGCGATTGCTTCTGTCTTAGTACCTGATAGGCCACTTGCAGGCCGATGGTTTGGATGCTGATTGTGATGACGTTCCTGCCTGAGTACCTGTTGGGATAGCAGCAGGCACATGGTAAGTCCAGTCCTTCTGAGAAGCTGAAAGGCTCACTGCAGGCAGGTGGGCTTGGAAGAGGACTGTGAGGTTACTGGTAAAGGATCAGCCGGTAGGCCAAAAGTCTAATAGGAGGGGACATTGTGGTGAGAGCCATTGTTTCTCGGAAGCTCCTTGGATGGTAGGAGGCACATGGCTCTAAAGGTGAAAGTGATGTCCCTTCTGTCTCTGCAGGTGATGGGCCAGCAGCAGGCACATTGCTGGGAAATTGGCTGTGAGGTCCCGTCTGTCTCAGCCTCTGACAGGCTAGCAGCAGGCTCATGGCTGGGGCACGTGCATGTGAGGTCACTTCTGAGCAAGCTGCTGGTAGACCAGGAGTAGGCCCATGGATTGGCTGTTGACTGGGAAGTCCATTCTTTGTGAGTGCCTGATGAGGTCTTTGCCAGGTCTCTTCTTCCTGATGACCTGATTAGCTAGTAGCTGCTCATTTGCTTGGATGCTCATGGTGAGGTCACTGCTGCCTGAGTACCTAATAGGCTACCCCCAGGCGCTGGGCTAGGGTGCTGATTTGGTGGTGTCTCCTGTCTTTGCAGGTGATAGGCCAGCAGCAGGCACACGGCTTGGATGTTGATTGTGAAGCCTCCTCTGCCTTAGGACCTGACTGGAGAGCAGCAGGCACATAGCTGGTCATGTGCATGAGAGAAGCTGGAGGGCCAGCAGTAGGCCCCTTGGCTTGGTGGATGATTGTGAGGTGACTTCGGTGTGAGCAGCTGAGAGGTGAGCCTTTGGCTGCGGCCTAAGGCAGGTGTTTGTGAGGTCACTTCTGCCTGAGGATGTGGTTAGACAGCAGGCGCAGAGCCTGCTGACCCAGAGCCTGCAGGCACAGAGCCCTCGCCCTGCTGCAACGCTCTTCCCAATGCAGCCCAGGAAACTGATGCAGCCTTTGAATACCAAAAACACTTGGCTGGCTCCTGCTGCTTCATGTTGTCTACCAGGACCCCCAGGCCCTTCTCTACTAAGCTGCTTTCCAGGCAGTCGGCATTCAGCGTGATGAGGAGGGTACTGGATTCTGACAGCCTCAAAATCTCCAAGACCAGTTTGAGCCACCTGGCTGTGAAGGTGACTGTGAGGTCACGCCTGTCTCTGCAAGTGATGGGCAAGGAGCAGGCAAAATTATGAGACCTCGCAGTCAGCACTGCAGATGTATCTCCTTTCCCTGCCTCTCCCCATCCTCCCACCCCTGTCTTCTTTTGGCTGGGATGAGTGGTGGTGCACCACCCTATGCGAAGAGGTGGCTGGAGTGCACAGAGTTTTGCCTTGGAGATGTTGACGAGCCAGTCCACAGCACTGCGCAAATGGACCATAAGGCAGGTGGAAAATGGGCTGGACCATTGAGCCAAAATGCTGTGATCAGTGGCACAAGGTCCAACAAGCTCCTTCAGTGGGTGCCTTTGCTGGTGCTCTCGGACTATGCCTGGATCGTGCCAGGGGGGACCCTGGAGGCAGAGCCTGCGCTGGCTTTTCCATGTGGCACTCGCCCTGCTGAAAGCTGCTGCCTTGGCTCAAGGCTTTGCTTGGCAGAGAAATCCCAGGCCTTGCTGAGGCAGGGCAAGGCAAAGGCTTGAGAGCAGCGGAAGCCTTGTGCCGTTTCCGTGGTTGGAAGTGTGCTTGTCTAAGGCTGGTGCACTGGCCCTGTCCGTGCTGCTGAGTGTGTCCGTGTGCTGCCATGTGGTCATTGGTGAGCTCTCTGGGCGTGGCCCGAGAGAGGGGGAGTGGTGCCTAAGAGTTTTGTCCTCCTGCCTGGAAGCCCCTCAGTAGGGAGGCCTGTTGGGTGAGGGCCTTGAGGGCACGTGAGGCAAAAGAGAGAGGCAAGAGCTGGCGTGATGCGCCTCCTGGGAGAGCACTTGCCCTCTGCTTCGTGGAGGTGGGAAGGGAGCAGGCTCCGGGGTGAGCCGGGATGTTCAGAGGAAGTGCCTGTGGAAAGGTTCTGGAGGACTAGAAGCAAGCGGAAGGGTTGGAGAGTGGGTCTTGGTGCGTTTTGGGGCCCTTCCTCATGGTCACTTCTGCTCGGAAAACCCCCTGTCAGAGGGCTCCGAGAGAGGCTGTGCCCACGCGGCACGCTGTGGCCTGGCCACTGGTGCTGCTCCGTGCCTCTTGCTGGGCCCTGAGACCTGTGGCCCTGGAAGCAGCCTGAAGGGTGTTGGCAGAGCAGCTCTGAGCATGGCAGCTGTTTGGCTTTCGCAGGGCCTTGGAGGCTGGGGAAGGGCCCGTCCTCCCCTTGCCATTGTCATTAGCCCTGCTGGCGGGCCAGGGGGAAGAGCTGCTGAGTGCTGCCTCTGCTGGTGTCCCCAGCTGAGATGCCCTCGCCTCAGTCCTTCCCCACGTCCCAGACTGTCAGGGCCCCAAATCAGAGAGTGCTTGTTGTCCTTGATGTGTAGGGAATGTGCTGGCTTGGTTCAGTCCCTCCTTGGGGCAGGAAGTGGCCTTTGGAGTTGCGGGAAGGCTTCTTGCTCTGCCTGGGCCATGGGGCCCCGCTGTCTTCCGCTTCATGGTCACTGCTCCCACACAATCGGCCCCTTAGGAAATGTTGCCATGAATTCCTTGCAGGCCTTTCTCCAGTTCCTGAGCTTCACGGGCTCGCTGTGGGTACTGGCTGGGCAGAAGGTGATCTTCTCTTGGGGCAGGAACTGGCCCGTCCTGGGTGTTTTGCTGCACTAGGAGCAGTGTGAGGCGCCAGGGTGAGTGAGGGAGGCCGTTCAGGAGGTGTCTCAGCCTTGGGGAGGGCAGGGGGAGCTGCAGGGGGCAACAGCCACGAGGTCCCTAGTGTCTGCGAGAGCTGGGCCAGAAAATCACCACTGCCCAATCAGTTCTTTGTCGGTAGCTGAGAGGCCAGCAGGGGCCACGTGGCTCGCTGCTGATTCTGAGGTCCCTTGGGGCTGAGGAGCTGAGAGGCCAGCTGCAGGAACAAGGCTGGCGTGTTGTCTGCAAGGTCCCTTCTGCAAGGGTTACGTGATTGGCTAGCAGGAGGCATGTGGCTGGGAAGGTGCTTGTGAGGTGGCTTCTGGCTGAGCAGTTGCTGGGGCAGCAGCAGGTCCACAGCTGGGACGCGTGCTTTGGAGGTGACGTTGGCCGGAGCATCTGGGAGGTCAGCATTTGGCTGATGGCTGAGGAAGTTGTTGTGAGGTCACTTGTGTGTCAGGGGCTTGTAGGGCAGTGGCGGGCAGACGGCTGGGAAGGTGGCCGTGAGGTCCTGTCTTTTGGAGTGGCTGATAGAGCAGCAAGAGGCAGGTGGCTGGGAAGGTGCTTGTGAGGTGACTGCAGAGAGAGCAGCCCCGGTTGCCCATGGCTGGGAAGTGACTCGGAGGTCCCGCCTGTCCCCGCAGGCTGCCTGGCCTGCAGCATTGCTTAGACATTGGCAGTGGAATCTAGGCTTGACAGTGTGTGCGTGGTGTGGAAATTGTGCCCCATGAAAAGAGAGGGGCCTGGTGAGGTTTGTCTGCAAGATGGGAATGCTCTTTCTGCCCTTGGATTGGTGGAGGTGGGAAGGGAGCAGGAGCAGAGGTGGGAGTGGATGTTCAGAGGAAGTGCTTGTTGCTGCCTCTTGGAGGACTAGAAGGAAAGAGAAGGGCTGGAGAGTTGTCCTGGGTGTGATTTGGGGCATTTGCGGGGTGGTGTCCTGGCTGCTGGCCTGTGTGGTGGTGTGGCCTGTGTGTGCCTGCTGCAGAGGGGCGTGCTGGCTGTCCACGCTGTGTGAGGGGAGGGGTGGGGGTGAGGTGTGTGCCAGTGGGGGGTGGCGTGTGGTGGGGAGAGGCGGTGGGCCCAGGGTGTTGGTTCTGGGTGTGGGAGGAGACGTGTGGAGAGAGCAGTGGTGTGCGTGGGCAGTGCCATGAGGCTGGGGAGGTGGGGAGCGCTGCGAGGTGAGCAGGTGCCTTGTCTGCTGGGGCCCCGGCTGCCCTGGTGGCCCCATGAGCCAGGCACGCTGGCAGCCGGCTGCCTTCTGCCCGCTCAGCTTCATGCCTGGAGTTTCCTCTGCTCTTGCCAGGCTCTGCAGCCAGATATCCCACACAGACTGTGAGATACATATAAACATGCAGCTGAGAGTATTTGGAGTGGAAGAGGTCATCTTTCAGAAAGGGTTCCTTGCTGGAGATTCTTGAATTTGACACCTCTGAGATCTGTCCAACAAGTTTTATTTAACGCTAGAGGCGTAAGCAGTTGGTGCAGACACTGTTTTCTTCTCGTGTGGCAGGATCCTAGAAACTCTTTGCTTATAGTGCAGTGGTATTCCACAACTACCCCTTAATTAACCATCCCATTAACCCCCTCCAATCCAGAGAAATGTGGCAGGTAGAGGGAGAGGGTCTTGAGCTCTTCCTGCCAAAGGCCTCACTGCTTCGGGGCTATCTGCTGCACCCTGCACCCTGCCCCCTGCCCTGGGCTCTGAAATCAGACATCCTGGGACGGACATCCAGCAGGAGGCCACAGAGAGCAGTTCAGATCATGTGGGACTTTCTTCACCCACACAGTTCACAAGGAAATGGTCTCTCCACAGTGGAGCGCTCAGAGGTGCTCTTTCCAGTGGCAGTGCCACAGTCCTTAGCTTTTGAAATGGGCCAAATAAGGGAAACTTCCAGAGACCAAGTATTTCTTCAGAAAGTGATTGGCCTTTAAAACCACTTCTCCCAGAGGTGCCTGCTGCAGGGAGTAGTAATCTCAGCTGCCCAGAGCTCACTTTCTGTGCTGAAGACTAAGGAAATGAGCCCATTGCTTTTGGACTGGGAGAAACATCAGCTGATGCTCAGGCACTTTCCTGCAAGTCAGCAGGAAACACTTCCTGGGTCCGAGCTGAGAATCAGCGTGCCAAGCTGGAGTTGTTTGATGCAAATAACCGCCTCAGAATTAGGTTCCTCCCCTTTCCACATGCTCCTCTCTGCCCTAAGGGGGTCATTTGGGAGCTGACCCTTCAGGTGTCCAAGTGAGCACATTTGGCAGAGTGTCACTGAGCTGGTCACTGAGGCCTGCAGTTTCGGAAGCTCTTGCCAGGATCTCCAGCTGGAAAGCTGACTCAATCCCAGTGTGTCTCCTTTCTGGTACAGAGAGAGAGAAGAGACCCCCATAGCTGGCTCCTCATGTCCCTGAGGAAGGGGAAAGGCCAGCAGGTGGCACAGACCTTGGAAGGTGATTGTGAGGTTATTTCTGCCTCCCCATCTGATGGGCCAGTATCTGATGAGTAGCAGACTAGCTAGCAGGCCCATCTCCTGCTGACACAGAGCCTGCAGGCCCAGAGCCCTCGCCCTGCTGCCAGCGCTCTCTCCCCAAGGCAGCCCAGGAAGCCATGGACTGCCTTTGTCCTGAGGACATGTTGCTGGCTTATGCCCTTTAGGAGGCACAGGCCCATGCAGGTGACTGTGTGGTCCCTTCTGTGTCTGTAGGTGATGGGCCAGGAAGAAGCTTGCGGGTGGGAAACTGTTTGTGAGGTGACTTGTGTCTCAGTACCTGATAGGCCAGCAGCAGGCACATGGCTTGGATTTTGGTTGTGAGGTCACTTCTGTCTCTGCAGGTGATAGGGCAACCACTGCTTCTCGAGCAGAGGAGGTGCTTGTGCGATTCCTTCTGCCTTAGTACCTGATAGGCCACTTGCAGGCCGATGGCTTGGATGCTGATTGTGATGACGTTCCTGCCTGAGTACCTGTTTGGCTAGCAGCAGGCACATGGTAAGTCCAGTCCTTCTGAGAAGCTGAGAGGCTCACTGCAGGCAGGTGGGCTTGGAAGAGGACTGTGAGGTTACTGGTAAAGGATCAGTCGGTAGGCCAAAAGTCTAATAGGAGGGGACAGTGTGGTGAGAGCCATTGTTTCTCAGAAGCTCCTTGGATGGTAGGAGGCACATGGCTGTAAAGGGGAAAGTGATGTCCCTTCTGTCTCTGCAGGTGATGGGCCAGCAGCAGGCACATTGCTGGGAAATTGGCTGTGAGGTCCCGTCTGTCTCAGCCTCTGACAGGCTAGCAGCAGGCTCATGGCTGGGGCACGTGCATGTGAGGTCACTTCTGAGCAAGCTGCTGGTAGACCAGGAGTAGGCCCATGGATTGGCTGTTGACTGGGAAGTCCATTCTTTGTGAGTGCCTGATGAGGTCTTTGCCAGGTCTCTTCTTCCTGATGACCTGATTAGCTAGTAGCTGCTCATTTGCTTGGATGCTCATGGTGAGGTCACTGCTGCCTGAGTACCTAATAGGCTACCCCCAGGCGCTGGGCTAGGGTGCTGATTTGGTGGTGTCTCCTGTCTTTGCAGGTGATAGGCCAGCAGCAGGCACACGGCTTGGATGTTGATTGTGAAGCCTCCTCTGCCTTAGGACCTGACTGGAGAGCAGCAGGCACATAGCTGGTCACGTGCATGAGAGAAGCTGGAGGGCCAGCAGTAGGCCCCTTGGCTTGGTGGATGATTGTGAGGTGACTTCGGTGTGAGCAGCTGAGAGGTGAGCCTTTGGCTGCGGCCTAAGGCAGGTGTTTGTGAGGTCACTTCTGCCTGAGGATGTGGTTAGACAGCAGGCGCAGAGCCTGCTGACCCAGAGCCTGCAGGCACAGAGCCCTCGCCCTGCTGCAACGCTCTTCCCAATGCAGCCCAGGAAACTGATGCAGCCTTTGAATACCAAAAACACTTGGCTGGCTCCTGCTGCTTCATGTTGTCTACCAGGACCCCCAGGCCCTTCTCTACTAAGCTGCTTTCCAGGCAGTCGGCATTCAGCGTGATGAGGAGGGTACTGGATTCTGACAGCCTCAAAATCTCCAAGACCAGTTTGAGCCACCTGGCTGTGAAGGTGACTGTGAGGTCACGCCTGTCTCTGCAAGTGATGGGCAAGGAGCAGGCAAAATTATGAGACTTCGCAGTCAGCACTGCAGATGTATCTCCTTTCCCTGCCTCTCCCCATCCTCCCACCCCTGTCTTCTTTTGGCTGGGATGAGTGGTGGTGCACCACCCTATGCGAAGAGGTGGCTGGAGTGCACAGAGTTTTGCCTTGGAGATGTTGACGAGCCAGTCCACAGCACTGCGCAAATGGACCATAAGGCAGGTGGAAAATGGGCTGGACCATTGAGCCAAAATGCTGTGATCAGTGGCACAAGGTCCAACAAGCTCCTTCAGTGGGTGCCTTTGCTGGTGCTCTCGGACTATGCCTGGATCGTGCCGGGGGGACCCTGGAGGCAGAGCCTGCGCTGGCTTTTCCATGTGGCACGTGCCCTGCTGAAAGCTGCTGCCTTGGCTCAAGGCTTTGCTTGGCAGAGAAATCCCAGGCCTTGCTGAGGCAGGGCAAGGCAAAGGCTTGAGAGCAGCGGAAGCCTTGTGCCGTTTCCGTGGTTGGAAGTGTGCTTGTCTAAGGCTGGTGCACTGGCCCTGTCCGTGCTGCTGAGTGTGTCCGTGTGCTGCCATGTGGTCATTGGTGAGCTCTCTGGGCGTGGCCCGAGAGAGGGGGAGTGGTGCCTAAGAGTTTTGTCCTCCTGCCTGGAAGCCCCTCAGTAGGGAGGCCTGTTGGGTGAGGGCCTTGAGGGCACGTGAGGCAAAAGAGAGAGGCAAGAGCTGGCGTGATGCGCCTCCTGGGAGAGCACTTGCCCTCTGCTTCGTGGAGGTGGGAAGGGAGCAGGCTCCGGGGTGAGCCGGGATGTTCAGAGGAAGTGCCTGTGGAAAGGTTCTGGAGGACTAGAAGCAAGCGGAAGGGTTGGAGAGTGGGTCTTGGTGCGTTTTGGGGCCCTTCCTCATGGTCACTTCTGCTCGGAAAACCCCCTGTCAGAGGGCTCCGAGAGAGGCTGTGCCCACGCGGCACGCTGTGGCCTGGCCACTGGTGCTGCTCCGTGCCTCTTGCTGGGCCCTGAGACCTGTGGCCCTGGAAGCAGCCTGAAGGGTGTTGGCAGAGCAGCTCTGAGCATGGCAGCTGTTTGGCTTTCGCAGGGCCTTGGAGGCTGGGGAAGGGCCCGTCCTCCCCTTGCCGTTGTCATTAGCCCTGCTGGCGGGCCAGGGGGAAGAGCTGCTGAGTGCTGCCTCTGCTGGTGTCCCCAGCTGAGATGCCCTCGCCTCAGTCCTTCCCCACGTCCCAGACTGTCAGGGCCCCAAATCAGAGAGTGCTTGTTGTCCTTGATGTGTAGGGAATGTGCTGGCTTGGTTCAGTCCCTCCTTGGGGCAGGAAGTGGCCTTTGGAGTTGCGGGAAGGCTTCTTGCTCTGCCTGGGCCATGGGGCCCCGCTGTCTTCCGCTTCATGGTCACTGCTCCCACACAATCGGCCCCTTAGGAAATGTTGCCATGAATTCCTTGCAGGCCTTTCTCCAGTTCCTGAGCTTCACGGGCTCGCTGTGGGTACTGGCTGGGCAGAAGGTGATCTTCTCTTGGGGCAGGAACTGGCCCGTCCTGGGTGTTTTGCTGCACTAGGAGCAGTGTGAGGTGCCAGGGTGAATGAGGGAGGCCGTTCAGGAGGTGTCTCAGCCTTGGGGAGGGCAGGGGGAGCTGCAGGGGGCAACAGCCACGAGGTCCCTAGTGTCTGCGAGAGCTGGGCCAGAAAATCACCACTGCCCAATCAGTTCTTTGTCGGTAGCTGAGAGGCCAGCAGGGGCCACGTGGCTCGCTGCTGATTCTGAGGTCCCTTGGGGCTGAGGAGCTGAGAGGCCAGCTGCAGGAACAAGGCTGGCGTGTTGTCTGCAAGGTCCCTTCTGCAAGGGTTACGTGATTGGCTAGCAGGAGGCATGTGGCTGGGAAGGTGCTTGTGAGGTGGCTTCTGGCTGAGCAGTTGCTGGGGCAGCAGCAGGTCCACAGCTGGGACGCGTGCTTTGGAGGTGACGTTGGCCGGAGCATCTGGGAGGTCAGCATTTGGCTGATGGCTGAGGAAGTTGTTGTGAGGTCACTTGTGTGTCAGGGGCTTGTAGGGCAGTGGCGGGCAGACGGCTGGGAAGGTGGCCGTGAGGTCCTGTCTTTTGGAGTGGCTGATAGAGCAGCAAGAGGCAGGTGGCTGGGAAGGTGCTTGTGAGGTGACTGCAGAGAGAGCAGCCCAGGTTGCCCATGGCTGGGAAGTGACTCGGAGGTCCCGCCTGTCCCCGCAGGCTGCCTGGCCTGCAGCATTGCTTAGACATTGGCAGTGGAATCTAGGCTTGACAGTGTGTGCGTGGTGTGGAAATTGTGCCCCATGAAAAGAGAGGGGCCTGGTGAGGTTTGTCTGCAAGATGGGAATGCTCTTTCTGCCCTTGGATTGGTGGAGGTGGGAAGGGAGCAGGAGCAGAGGTGGGAGTGGATGTTCAGAGGAAGTGCTTGTTGCTGCCTCTTGGAGGACTAGAAGGAAAGAGAAGGGCTGGAGAGTTGTCCTGGGTGTGATTTGGGGCATTTGCGGGGTGGTGTCCTGGCTGCTGGCCTGTGTGGTGGTGTGTCCTGTGTGTGCCTGCTGCAGAGGGGCGTGCTGGCTGTCCACGCTGTGTGAGGGGAGGGGTGGGGGTGAGGTGTGTGCCAGTGGGGGGTGGCGTGTGGTGGGGAGAGGCGGTGGGCCCAGGGTGTTGGTTCTGGGTGTGGGAGGAGACGTGTGGAGAGAGCAGTGGTGTGCGTGGGCAGTGCCATGAGGCTGGGGAGGTGGGGAGCGCTGCGAGGTGAGCAGGTGCCTTGGCTGCTGGGGCCCCGGCTGCCCTGGTGGCCCCATGAGCCAGGCACGCTGGCAGCCGGCTGCCTTCTGCCTGCTCAGCTTCATGCCTGGAGTTTCCTCTGCTCTTGCCAGGCTCTGCAGCCAGATATCCCACACAGACTGTGAGATACATATAAACATGCAGCTGAGAGTATTTGGAGTGGAAGAGGTCATCTTTCAGAAAGGGTTCCTTGCTGGAGATTCTTGAATTTGACACCTCTGAGATCTGTCCAACAAGTTTTATTTAACGCTAGAGGCGTAAGCAGTTGGTGCAGACACTGTTTTCTTCTCGTGTGGCAGGATCCTAGAAACTCTTTGCTTATAGTGCAGTGGTATTCCACAACTACCCCTTAATTAACCATCCCATTAACCCCCTCCAATCCAGAGAAATGTGGCAGGTAGAGGGAGAGGGTCTTGAGCTCTTCCTGCCAAAGGCCTCACTGCTTCGGGGCTATCTGCTGCACCTTGCACCCTGCCCCCTGCCCTGGGCTCTGAAATCAGACATCCAGAGGCGGACATCCAGCAGGAGGCCACAGAGAGCAGTTCAGATCATGTGGGACTTTCTTCACCCACACAGTTCACAAGGAAATGGTCTCTCCACAGTGGAGCGCTCAGAGGTGCTCTTTCCAGTGGCAGTGCCACAGTCCTTAGCTTTTGAAATGGGCCAAATAAGGGAAACTTCCAAAGACCAAGTATTTCTTCAGAAAGTGATTGGCCTTTAAAACCACTTCTCCCAGAGGTGCCTGCTGCAGGGAGTAGTAATCTCAGCTGCCCAGAGCTCACTTTCTGTGCTGAAGACTAAGCAAATGAGCCCATTGCTTTTGGACTGGGAGAAACATCAGCTGATGCTCAGGCACTTTCCTGCAAGTCAGCAGGAAACACTTCCTGGGTCCGAGCTGAGAATCAGCGTGCCAAGCTGGA
This sequence comes from Struthio camelus, assembly GCF_040807025.1. Classification (NCBI taxonomy): domain Eukaryota; kingdom Metazoa; phylum Chordata; class Aves; order Struthioniformes; family Struthionidae; genus Struthio; species Struthio camelus. Next base: position 1,427,773 of record NC_090970.1, read on the forward strand.
GTTGTTTGATGCAAATAACCGCCTCAGAATTAGGTTCCTCCCCTTTCCACATGCTCCTCTCTTCCCTAAGGGGGTCATTTGGGAGCTGACCCTTCAGGTGTCCAAGTGAGCACATTTGGCAGAGTGTCACTGAGCTGGTCACTGAGGCCTGCAGTTTCGGAAGCTCTTGCCAGGATCTCCAGCTGGAAAGCTGACTCAATCCCAGTGTGTCTCCTTTCTGGTACAGAGAGAGAGAAGAGACCCCCATAGCTGGATCATCATGTCCCTGAGGAAGGGGAAAGGCCAGCAGGTGGCACAGACCTTGGAAGGTGATTGTGAGGTTATTTCTGCCTCCCCATCTGATGGGCCAGTATCTGATGAGTAGCAGACTAGCTAGCAGGCCCATCTCCTGCTGACACAGAGCCTGCAGGCCCAGAGCCCTCGCCCTGCTGCCAGCGCTCTCTCCCCAAGGCAGCCCAGGAAGCCATGGACTGCCTTTGTCCTGAGGACATGTTGCTGGCTTATGCCCTTTAGGAGGCACAGGCCCATGCAGGTGACTGTGTGGTCCCTTCTGTGTCTGTAGGTGATGGGCCAGGAAGAAGCTTGCGGGTGGGAAACTGTTTGTGAGGTGACTTGTGTCTCAGTACCTGATAGGCCAGCAGCAGGCACATGGCTTGGATTTTGGTTGTGAGGTCACTTCTGTCTCTGCAGGTGATAGGGCAACCACTGCTTCTCGAGCAGAGGAGGTGCTTGTGCGATTCCTTCTGCCTTAGTACCTGATAGGCCACTTGCAGGCCGATGGCTTGGATGCTGATTGTGATGACGTTCCTGCCTGAGTACCTGTTGGGATAGCAGCAGGCACATGGTAAGTCCAGTCCTTCTGAGAAGCTGAGAGGCTCACTGCAGGCAGGTGGGCTTGGAAGAGGACTGTGAGGTTACTGGTAAAGGATCAGCCGGTAGGCCAAAAGTCTAATAGGAGGGGACAGTGTGGTGAGAGCCATTGTTTCTCAGAAGCTCCTTGGATGGTAGGAGGCACATGGCTGTAAAGGGGAAAGTGATGTCCCTTCTGTCTCTGCAGGTGATGGGCCAGCAGCAGGCACATTGCTGGGAAATTGGCTGTGAGGTCCCGTCTGTCTCAGCCTCTGACAGGCTAGCAGCAGGCTCATGGCTGGGGCACGTGCATGTGAGGTCACTTCTGAGCAAGCTGCTGGTAGACCAGGAGTAGGCCCATGGATTGGCTGTTGACTGGGAAGTCCATTCTTTGTGAGTGCCTGATGAGGTCTTTGCCAGGTCTCTTCTTCCTGATGACCTGATTAGCTAGTAGCTGCTCATTTGCTTGGATGCTCATGGTGAGGTCACTGCTGCCTGAGTACCTAATAGGCTACCCCCAGGCGCTGGGCTAGGGTGCTGATTTGGTGGTGTCTCCTGTCTTTGCAGGTGATAGGCCAGCAGCAGGCACACGGCTTGGATGTTGATTGTGAAGCCTCCTCTGCCTTAGGACCTGACTGGAGAGCAGCAGGCACATAGCTGGTCACGTGCATGAGAGAAGCTGGAGGGCCAGCAGTAGGCCCCTTGGCTTGGTGGATGATTGTGAGGTGACTTCGGTGTGAGCAGCTGAGAGGTGAGCCTTTGGCTGCGGCCTAAGGCAGGTGTTTGTGAGGTCACTTCTGCCTGAGGATGTGGTTAGACAGCAGGCGCAGAGCCTGCTGACCCAGAGCCTGCAGGCACAGAGCCCTCGCCCTGCTGCAACGCTCTTCCCAATGCAGCCCAGGAAACTGATGCAGCCTTTGAATACCAAAAACACTTGGCTGGCTCCTGCTGCTTCATGTTGTCTACCAGGACCCCCAGGCCCTTCTCTACTAAGCTGCTTTCCAGGCAGTCGGCATTCAGCGTGATGAGGAGGGTACTGGATTCTGACAGCCTCAAAATCTCCAAGACCAGTTTGAGCCACCTGGCTGTGAAGGTGACTGTGAGGTCACGCCTGTCTCTGCAAGTGATGGGCAAGGAGCAGGCAAAATTATGAGACCTCGCAGTCAGCACTGCAGATGTTATCTCCTTTCCCTGCCTCTCCCCATCCTCCCACCCCTGTCTTCTTTTGGCTGGGATGAGTGGTGGTGCACCACCCTATGTGAAGAGGTGGCTGGAGTGCACAGAGTTTTGCCTTGGAGATGTTGACGAGCCAGTCCACAGCACTGCGCAAATGGACCATAAGGTAGGTGGAAAATGGGCTGGACCATTGAGCCAAAATGCTGTGATCAGTGGCACAAGGTCCAACAAGCTCCTTCAGTGGGTGCCTTTGCTGGTGCTCTCGGACTATGCCTGGATCGTGCCGGGGGGACCCTGGAGGCAGAGCCTGCGCTGGCTTTTCCATGTGGCACGTGCCCTGCTGAAAGCTGCTGCCTTGGCTCAAGGCTTTGCTTGGCAGAGAAATCCCAGGCCTTGCTGAGGCAGGGCAAGGCAAAGGCTTGAGAGCAGCGGAAGCCTTGTGCCGTTTCCGTGGTTGGAAGTGTGCTTGTCTAAGGCTGGTGCACTGGCCCTGTCCGTGCTGCTGAGTGTGTCCGTGTGCTGCCATGTGGTCATTGGTGAGCTCTCTGGGCGTGGCCCGAGAGAGGGGGAGTGGTGCCTAAGAGTTTTGTCCTCCTGCCTGGAAGCCCCTCAGTAGGGAGGCCTGTTGGGTGAGGGCCTTGAGGGCACGTGAGGCAAAAGAGAGAGGCAAGAGCTGGCGTGATGCGCCTCCTGGGAGAGCACTTGCCCTCTGCTTCGTGGAGGTGGGAAGGGAGCAGGCTCCGGGGTGAGCCGGGATGTTCAGAGGAAGTGCCTGTGGAAAGGTTCTGGAGGACTAGAAGCAAGCGGAAGGGTTGGAGAGTGGGTCTTGGTGCGTTTTGGGGCCCTTCCTCATGGTCACTTCTGCTCGGAAAACCCCCTGTCAGAGGGCTCCGAGAGAGGCTGTGCCCACGCGGCACGCTGTGGCCTGGCCACTGGTGCTGCTCCGTGCCTCTTGCTGGGCCCTGAGACCTGTGGCCCTGGAAGCAGCCTGAAGGGTGTTGGCAGAGCAGCTCTGAGCATGGCAGCTGTTTGGCTTTCGCAGGGCCTTGGAGGCTGGGGAAGGGCCCGTCCTCCCCTTGCCGTTGTCATTAGCCCTGCTGGCGGGCCAGGGGGAAGAGCTGCTGAGTGCTGCCTCTGCTGGTGTCCCCAGCTGAGATGCCCTCGCCTCAGTCCTTCCCCACGTCCCAGACTGTCAGGGCCCCAAATCAGAGAGTGCTTGTTGTCCTTGATGTGTAGGGAATGTGCTGGCTTGGTTCAGTCCCTCCTTGGGGCAGGAAGTGGCCTTTGGAGTTGCGGGAAGGCTTCTTGCTCTGCCTGGGCCATGGGGCCCCGCTGTCTTCCGCTTCATGGTCACTGCTCCCACACAATCGGCCCCTTAGGAAATGTTGCCATGAATTCCTTGCAGGCCTTTCTCCAGTTCCTGAGCTTCACGGGCTCGCTGTGGGTACTGGCTGGGCAGAAGGTGATCTTCTCTTGGGGCAGGAACTGGCCCGTCCTGGGTGTTTTGCTGCACTAGGAGCAGTGTGAGGTGCCAGGGTGAATGAGGGAGGCCGTTCAGGAGGTGTCTCAGCCTTGGGGAGGGCAGGGGGAGCTGCAGGGGGCAACAGCCACGAGGTCCCTAGTGTCTGCGAGAGCTGGGCCAGAAAATCACCACTGCCCAATCAGTTCTTTGTCGGTAGCTGAGAGGCCAGCAGGGGCCCCGTGGCTCGGCTGCTGATTCTGGGGTCCCTTGGGGCTGAGGAGCTGAGAGGCCAGCTGCAGGAACAAGGCTGGCGTGTTGTCTGTAAGGTCCCTTCTGCAAGGGTTACGTGATTGGCTAGCAGGAGGTGTGTGGCTGGGAAGGTGCTTGTGAGGTGGCTTCTGGCTGAGCAGTTGCTGGGGCAGCAGCAGGTCCACGGCCCGATGCGTGCTTTGGAGGTGACGTCAGCCTGAGCAGCTGGGAGGTCAGCATTTGGCTGATGGCTGAGGAAGTTGTTGTGAGGTCACTTGTGTGTCAGGGGCTTGTAGGGCAGTGGCGGGCAGGCGGCTGGGAAGGTGACAGTGAGGTCCTGTCTTTTGGAATGGCTGATAGGGCAGCAGGAGGCAGGTGGCTGGGAAGGTGCTTGTGAGGTGACTGCAGAGAGAGCAGCCCAAGTTACCCATGGCTGGGAAGTGACTCGGAGGTCCCGCCTGTCCCCACAGGCTGCCTGGCCTGCAGCATGGCTTAGACATTGGCGGTGAAATGTAGGACTGACAGTGTGTGCGTGGTGTGTGGAAATTGTGCCCCATGAAAAGAGAGGGGCCTGGTGAGCTTTGTCTGCAAGATGGGAATGCTCTTTCTGCCCTTGGATTGGTGGAGGTGGGAAGGGAGCAGGAGCAGAGGTGGGAGTGGATGTTCAGAGGAAGTGCTTGTTGCTGCCTCTTGGAGGACTAGAAGGAAAGAGAAGGGCTGGAGAGTTGTCCTGGGTGTGATTTGGGTCCATGGTGGAGGTTGTCCTGGCTGCTGCGCTGTGTGGTGGTGTGTCCTGTGTGTGCCTGCTGCAGAGGGGCGTGCTGGCTGTCCACCGTGTGTGAGGGGAGGGGTGGGGGTGAGGTGTGTGCCAGAAGTTGGGTGGCGTGTGGTGGGGAGAGGCGGTGGCCCCAGGGTGTTGGTTCTGGGTGCGGGAGGAGACGTGTGGAGAGAGCAGTGGTGTGCGTGGGCAGTGCCATGAGGCTGGGGAGGTGGGGAGCGCTGCGAGGTGAGCAGGTGCCTTGGCTGCTGGGGCCCCGGCTGCCCTGGTGGCCCCGTGAGCCAGGCGCGCTGGCAGCCGGCTGCCTTCTGCCCGCTCAGCTTCACGCCTGGAGTTTCCTCCGCTCTTGCCAGGCTCTGCAGCCACGACCCACACGAAAGTGCAGGGAGCGCTTCTCCTTGCTCTGAGAGCTGTACGAGGCATGCTTTTCCCTCCTTTCCTCTCGGTTGCTTTTTGTGGGGAGAGCTTTGGTCTTGCAGCAGTGTTGGCTGAAGGAGCAGGAGGCCGGGGGAGGTGCTCGTTCCCGGCTGGGCGTCAGCGTGCTGGAAGGTGTTTGGAGGAGTGAAGGCCTTGTGGAGAGGTGTTCTTGGGAGAGGGGCAGGTGTGTTCTTGGGAGAGGACTCTCGAGGGGGGCTGATGCCTCGCTGTGCCCAATCTCCCTGGACAAGGAGTGCCTTGGAGGAGGGAAGGCAAGGCAAGGGTGGCCTGCAAGGGATGCGCAGCCCAGGTCTCTCTTCCTTCCAGCTGCCGTCTCGGCAAGTTCCTGCACCGTCCTGCTGCAGGGTGAGCTTTGTGTGCTGCAGCAGGGCAGCGAGAGAGCCCCCTTGGGCAGGCAGGAGTGTGCGAGGTGTGGTGTTGTGAGGTGCTGGCACTGCTGAGCTGGGGAAGGTGGTGGTGTTGGCCTGAGGTTTGGGTTGGTGTGAGGAGCCCCACGGAGCTCTAGGGGCATTGCTGCGAATGTGTGGAGCCAAGGGAGTGGTGGTGAGCACAGCCGTCCTCCAAGCAGCCTGCCGGCTTGTGGGCAGGCATTGTGCACGCTGAGCGCTGGAAGCCCTTTCCCCTTGGGGTTTTCTCCCTGAGCGCTTTGAGAGTTGCCACTCCTTTTTTTGGGAGGTGGGGAGAGTCCTAGAGCCTTTGCATTGTGACCACTCTTGTTTTTCGGACTGCTCCCTGCTGACGCCGTGATGGGGTCGTGTCCTTGCAGGCCTGAGCTATCCAGGGGCCAAAGAGTGGAGCACTAGGGGCTCAAGTGCTTGCTAAGAGAAGAGAGGGAAGTGGCCCTTGCTGCAGGCTGCTGCCTGGTGCTGCTTTGGAGGAGAGCTCCTGGCACCAGACGTGAGGACAAACCAGCTAGGCTCTGCCACACCGCAAGCTCCTTCAGTGGGTGGCTTAGCTGGTGCTCTCGGGCTCTGCCTGGGCCATGCCAGGGGGGACCCTGGAGGCAGAGCCTGCGCTGGCTTTTCCATGTGGCACTCGCCCTGCTGAAAGCTGCTGGCTTGGCTCGAGGCTTTGCTTGGCAGAGAAATCCCCGGCCTTGCTGAGATGGGGCAAGGCAAATGCTGGAGAGCAGCGGAAGCCTTGTGCCATTTCCCTGGTTGGAAGTGTGCTTGTCTAAGGCTGGTGCGCTGGCCCTGTCCGTGCTGCTGAGTGTCTCTGTGTGCAGCCGTGTGGTTATTGGTGAGCTGTCGGAGCATGGCCCGAGAGAGGGGGAGTGGTGCCAAAGAGTTTTGGCCTCCTGCCTTGAAGCCCCAAAGGTCCCATGAGCAGGGAGGCCTGTTGGGTGAGGGCCTTGAGGGCACGTGAGGCAAAAGAGAGAGGCAAGAGCTGGCGTGATGCGCCTCCTGGGAGAGCACTTGCCCTCTGCTTCGTGGAGGTGGGAAGGGAGCAGGCTCCGGGGTGAGCCGGGATGTTCAGAGGAAGTGCCTGTGGAAAGGCTCTGGAGGACTAGAAGCAAGCGGAAGGGTTGGAGAGTGGGTCTTGGTGTGTTTTGGGGCCCTTGCCCATGGTCGCTTCTGCTCGGAAAAACTGCCTTTCGGAGGGCTCCGGGAGAGGCTGTGCCCACGCGGCACGCCGTGGCCTGGCCACTGGTGCTGCTCCGTGGCTCTTGCTGGGCCCTGAGACCTGTGGCCCTGGAAGCAGCCTGAAGGGTGTTGGCAGAGCAGCTCTGAGCGTGGCAGCTGTTTGGCTTTCGCAGGGCCTTGGAGTCTGGGGAAGGGCCCGTCCTCCCCTTGCCGTTGTCATTAGCCCTGCTGGCGGGAGCTAATGGGGGAAGAGCTGCTGAGTGCTGCCTCTGCTGGTGTCCCCAGCTGAGATGCCCTCACCTGAGTCCTTCCCCATGTCCCAAACTGTCAGGGCACCAAACCAGAGAGTGCTTGTTGTCCTTGATGTGTAGGGAATGTGCTGGCTTGGTTCAGTCCCTCCTTGGGGAAGGAAGTGGCCTTTGGAGTTGCGGGAAGGCTTCTTGCTCTCACTGGGCCATGGGGCCCTGCTGTCTTCCACTTCATGGTCGCTGCTCCCACACAATCGGCCCCTTAGGAAATGTTGCCACGAATCCCTTGCAGGCCTTTCTCCGGTTCCTAAGCTTCACAGGCTCAGTGTGGGTACTGGCTGGGCAGAAGGTGATCTTCTCTTGGGGCAGGAACCGGCCCGTCCTGGGTGTTTTGCTGCACTAGGAGCAGTGTGGCCGTGAAGGTGGCCATGAGGTCCTGTCTTTTGGAATGGCTGATAGGGCAGCAGGAGGCAGGTGGCTGGGAAGGTGCTGGTGAGGTGACTACAGAGAGAGCAGCCCAAGTTGCCCATGGCTGGGAAGTGACTCGGAGGTCCCGCCTGTCCCCGCAGGCTGCCTGGCCTGCAGCATTGCTTAGACATTGGCGGTGAAATGTAGGACTGACAGTGTGTGCGTGGTGTGTGGAAATTGTGCCCCATGAAAAGAGAGGGGCCTGGTGAGCTTTGTCTGCAAGATGGGAATGCTCTTTCTGCCCTTGGATTGGTGGAGGTGGGAAGGGAGCAGGAGCAGAGGTGGGAGTGGATGTTCAGAGGAAGTGCTTGTTGCTCCCTCTTGGAGGACTAGAAGGAAGCAGAAGGGCTGGAGAGTGGGCCGGGGTGTGATTTGGGACATTTCGGGTTGGTGTCCTGGCTGCTGCGCTGTGTGGTGGTGTGGCCTGTGAGTGCCTGCTGCAGAGGGGCGTGCTGGCTGTCCACCGTGTGTGAGGGGAGGGGTGGGGGTGAGGTGTGTGCCAGAAGTTGGGTGGCCTGTGGTGGGGAGAGGCGGTGGCCCCAGGGTGTTGGTGCTCATCATTGGAGGAGACGTGTGGAGAGAGCAGTGGTGTGCGTGGGCAGTGCCATGAGGCTGGGGAGGTGGGGAGCGCTGCGAGGTGAGCAGGTGCCTTGGCTGCTGGGGCCCCGGCTGCCCTGGTGGCCCCATGAGCCAGGCACGCTGGCAGCCGGCTGCCTTCTGCCTGCTCAGCTTCACGCCTGGAGTTTCCTCCGCTCTTGCCAGGCTCTGCAGCCAGATATCCCACACAGACTGTGAGATACATATAAACATGCAGCTGAGAGTATTTGGAGTGGAAGAGGTCATCTTTCAGAAAGGGTTCCTTGCTGGAGATTCTTGAATTTAACACCTCTGAGATCTGTCCAACAAGTTTTATTTTACGCTAGAGGCGTAAGCAGTTGCCTCTCTCCCCTAGCAGCAAAGGCTACGTGGGGCTACTACCTAAGTGGGGTACATCGTTGGTGCAGACACTGTTTTCTTCTGATGTGGCAGGTCCCCAGAAACTCTTTGCTTATAGTGCAGTAGTATCCCCCAATCAGCCCTTAATTAACTATCCAATTAACCTCCCTCCAACCCAGTGAAATATGGCAGGTGAGGGGAGAGGGTCTTTATTTCATCTTGCCAAAGGCCTCACTGCTTTGGGGCTCTCTGCTGCACCTTGCACCCTGCCCCCTGCCCTGGGCTCTGAAATCAGACATCCAGAGGCGGACATCCAGCAGGAGGCCACAGAGAGCAGTTCAGATCATGTGGGACTTTCTTCACCCACACAGTTCACAAGGAAATGGTCTCTCCACAGTGGAGCACTCAGAGGTGCTCTTTCCAGTGGCGGTGCCACAGTCATTGGCCCATTTGAAGTGGGCCAAATAAGGGAAACTTCCAGAGACCAAGTACTTCTTCAGAAAGTCATTGGCCTTTAAAACCACTTCTCCCAGAGGTGCCTGCTGCAGGGAGTAGTAATCTCAGCTGCCCAGAGCTCACTTTCTGTGCTGAAGACTAAGCAAATGAGCCCATTGCTTTTGGACTGGGAGAAACATCAGCTGATGCTCAGGCACTTTCCTGCAAGTCAGCAGGAAACACTTCCTGGGTCCGAGCTGAGAATCAGCGTGCCAAGCTGGAGTTGTTTGATGCAAATAACCGCCTCAGAATTAGGTTCCTCCCCTTTCCACATGCTCCTCTCTTCCCTAAGGGGGTCATTTGGGAGCTGACCCTTCAGGTGTCCAAGTGAGCACATTTGGCAGAGTGTCACTGAGTTGGTCACTGAGGCCTGCAGTTTCGGGAGCTCTTGCCAGGATCTCCAGCTGGAAAGCTGACTCAATCCCAGTGTGTCTCCTTTCTGGTAGAGAGAGAGACAGAGCCTGCAGGCCCAGAGCCCTCGCCCTGCTGCCAGTGCTCTCTCCCCAAGGCAGCCCAGGAAGCCATGGACTGCCTTCGTCCTGAGGACATATTGCTGGCTTATGCTGCTACATGCTGCCTCCCTGGACGCCCCCAGGGCCTTCTCAGCCAAGCTGCTTTCCAGCTGGTCGGCAGTCAGCATGTTCTGGTTCAAGACATTGCATTTCCTTTTGTGAAACTTCCTGACCGTTCCTCTCTGCCCATTTCTCCAGCCTGTCACAATCCCTCCGAATGGCAGTGCAATCAGAAACTTGCAGGCCCTTCGGAGGCACAGGACCATGGAGGTGACTGTGTGGTCCCTTCTGTGTCTGTAGGTGATGGGCCAGGAAGAAGCTTGTGGGTGGGAAACTGTTTGTGAGGTGACTTGTGTCTCAGTACCTGATAGGCCAGCAGCAGGCACATGGCTTGGATTTTGGTTGTGAGGTCACTTCTGTCTCTGCAGGTGATAGGGCAACCACTGCTTCTCGAGCAGAGGAGGTGCTTGTGCGATTCCTTCTGCCTTAGTACCTGATAGGCCACTTGCAGGCCGATGGCTTGGATGCTGATTGTGATGACGTTCCTGCCTGAGTACCTGTTGGGATAGCAGCAGGCACATGGCTGAAAGACTCACTACAGGCAGGCGGGCTTGGAGGAGGACTATGAGGTTACTGGTAAAGGGTCAGCTGGTAGGCCAAAAGTCTTAACAGGTGGGGACATTGTGGTGAGAGCCATTGTTTCTCAGAAGCTCCTTGGATGGTAGGAGGCACATGGCCGTAAAGTTGAAAGTCAGGTCACTCCTGTCTCTGCCAGTGATGGGCAAGGAGAAGGCACATGGGTGGGACCTCACAATCAACGCTGCAGCCGTGTCCCATTTGCCTGCCTCTCCCCATCCTGTAAAGGAAGCGACCTCACTATCAACACCACAGCTGTGTCACCTCTGCCTTCCTCTTCCGCTCCCCTCTTCTGACCTCTGCCTTCCCCCTTCCGCTTCTCCTCCTCTCTCCCAGCCATTGCCCCTTTACTGGCACCTCCCTCTCCCCTGTCCCCATGGGATTTCACACATGTGGTGGGCAGCTCACATGGCAAGATGAAGGAGGAATGCCAGAGGAAGGCAGGCTGGGACAGTGAGGAGGTGGAGATGTGCTCTGTGCAAGAGGGTGGCTGGAGTGCACAGGGCTTTGCCCTAGAGATGGTGACGAGCCAGTCCAAAGCACGGCACAAATGGACCCTAAGGCAGGTGGAAAATGGGCTGGACCACTGGGCCAAAATGCTGTGATCAGTGGCACAAGGTCCAACTGGTGGCTGATTATGTGCAGCATCCCTCAGGGATCTACATTTTAGGCAGCACTGTTTAATGTCTTTGTTAACATCCTGGACATTAGGATGGAGCGCACTCTCCGTGTGTTTGTGGACTAGGTGCAACGGGGGCAAGCCTCTGAGCAACCTGCTCTAGTTCTCTCGGAGTGAGTGGGGGATGGTATTAGATGACGTCCAGAGGTCTCGTCCACCCTAAGTGCTGTGATTCATTCCCTGAAGAGCTCTGGAAAGACAGAACAGTGAGAGGAAGCAGAAAGGACAGGGAGGCAGAAGAAGGCAGAGGAAATAGGTCCCTCTAAATAAAGTAGTTGCTCAGAACAAAGCTTCTCCATTCAGAGGGTTGGTAGAAAAGGTATTGGGCTGAATAACTGGTCACAAATATCTATACTCCACTAGAAGGAGGAAATACTGCACTGCATGCACTTGGTGCTGCTAAAAAGAAAGAGAGAAAGACAAGATTCATTAGAACTGGTAAAACATACTTGACCTTCTGGAAATGGCTATGTGCCAGTTTGGGCAGAGAGTTGTTTTTTGGATAGGTTTCAAGTTACAGCTAAACATTTTGATTCAGGCCTTTACTCCTTTGCCCACATATGGAGGCTGCTGCTGCCTGAGATGCCCTGGGGTCACTGAGTTCCCATGACTAGAAAGGGAAGGGCAGACACCTGGGTTAGGCAGAGCCATCTGCCCTGGAGGGGTCAGGCATGGTGTGAGATCAGTCTCAGCCCTGTTGTCCCCTCAGATGGGGTCGCACTTCACTGACCGTGCAGGGAAGGAGAAGGGAGTGTGGCTAGACTCATTGGGACACCTGTAGGACGTCACTGTGGCACAGGTATGCTGAGATTTGTGCAGATGTGGCCTTCCAAGAATACAACGTTTTCTTGAAGCTGGTCAGCCTGCTTTCCTCTATCAGGCGAGAGAGCTCGGCATGTCAGAGGGTGACTCGCTCTGTGCAAAGAGTGAGGGGTGGCACGGACAGTTGTGGTCAGGGGGAGGTTTTATGAGCACTGGGGTCCGTGTGAGACACAAAAAGTTCTTTTTTAATGGTGTAGGCCTGATTATAAGAGAACTGTTAGGAAAATTACATGAAAAATGAAACAAGAAAGAAATAAGAACAAGATTTAAAGCAAAGAAGTGTTTTGTTATACTTTCTAGTTTCAAATTTTGTCTGTGTGTGTGTTCTTATTGTCTTTCTTAATTTCTTTTTAATTTAGTGATCTGTTAGTATGATTTAGTGGTCTTATAATTTTTTATTATTATTATTATTTAAGGAAAGATGTTCAGAACTGGGGTAGGATGCTGTCACAGGGTCACGGACACCTGGTGCCATTGCAGGTGCCCTAGTCCCCTCTGCCCAGCCTCCCTCTGCAGCTCCGAGGGGCTTCGGTTTCCCACAGGTCCCCTGGGAGAGCTGCCAGGTCCGTGAAGGTATCTCAGAGTCACCGGGGCCTCTCCAAGCACCACTGGATGCTTCTGGTTCGACACCTGAGCTCTGCCTGGAAAGGGGAAGACTTGGTTTTGACGTTTCAAAAATATGAACACGCTTTCATCAGCTGAAATGATTGAATAATTTTAATGTCAATGATTTCGTATGATGAAATAGTGGAAATCTTCAGGAAGGATATTAATCTCAGGAGAAGAAGTACTGATCTGCCCTCGACCTTATGTTTCCACTGCTTGGTGTATTAGGCTGTGGATGTCATCTCAGTCATCTCCCACATATTTCCACATGTCCTGATTACATTGATCACTTCTGAGGTCAACTTTGCATCAGACGAGCTGGGCTTATGCCCTTCCCATAGTTTCCCAGTTTTCCTCCTCCCCTTCCTCTGTATCATTCAGGCACCTCTCAACTCCCTAGTCGCTGCTCTGAGCTTCAGGGAGTCGGAAGCTTGTCTCCTCTTTCAGCAGTCTCATTGTCTCTTCAACCAACTCCTTCACTCTGTTTCTATCTAGCCTTGCCTATCTGTTTGTCAAGAACATGTCAAGGAAGGTTATTCCTTGTGCAGACTATGGACCTCCCTGGAGGCTTCTTGCCCTTGACATACACTTAAGGATTCTATTGTATTTCTTAGGACACTACATCATGTTTATCTTGGTTTGATCAGAATTGAGACACATCCTTCTGTTTCTGTTTGCAGCTAATTTTCTAAGGAAAGCAGGTGGGAATTGGTGCCCAGGAGCTGTAACATTCAGCTACAGGCTTGAGTGGGGAAAGGCTAGATGTTAAGCCGAGTGAGGGAAGTCGCCAGGGGCTGAGGAGAGAAATGTCAGGGCTGGGGAGGTGGGGAGGAAGGTTGTCCATACATGTCTCCTATCAGAAATACTGCTTTTCCTACATGTCCAGGCTTAATTAGGAAACACTGTGGGTCAGTGTGAATTGGAGGAGGTGGGTATCACTTCTTCTGAAACCTGAAGACTAAAGAAAGCTTGAAAAGCAGACATCTCTCAGGTGCTCCTTGAAATCCTTCTCTTTTCAATGCCCTCCTGAAAACTTGCCAATTAGCCACAGCAGAACTGAAGAACATTATGGAAAGAGACATGGCTGCTTAGGGGGTTTTCAATTTAATGACCCCTCGGAGGTATTTGGTGCTGAGCCCATGAACCTTGGATGCTGAGAGGAGGCTGAAGAAACCTCTCCAGAAGTTGAAGTGAGAAGAAAATCCCAAGTTTCTTGGAGTGTTAAGGAGTCCCCCTGAGGGCCATTACTGACAAAGCCTTCCCAGGGGGCTGATGAGAACACAAAGCTGGAGGCCCTGATTGCAGGCAGGCTAAAGGCAATGTGCAGGTGCCTCTGGGATGCCAAGTCAGCCTTGATGTGTGTTCTCAAGCAGAGCAACCAGGCCCTGACACCCATCCCTTGGGAAGGGTGATGATTTCCCTCACGTTTCTTAGGCTCTTCTGGGGGGGGTCAGTGTGAGGGTGAGAGTGTACAATGCCGAACAGAGGACAGTGATATTGCATGTCTCGTTCCCTGTGAACAAGGTGGCAGTAAGGCCCAGTGAGATAAGGAAACTGCTTCTCGTACTCGGTGGTGGCAGAGACACAACCATAGCCAGGAGGCCAGAGACCTCGGTTCTGTTGGAGCATTTCAGCCATGGCAGTGCCCTCAGCCGTCTCCACCACAGGCTGTCCTACACTGTCCCATGCCTGTACTTGTTTCCCTGCAGCCTGTAGACACCCAACAAGCTTCCTCCCCTTGCTCTCTCCCTGGGATCTCTCCATATTTACTGAGGTCTCTCTGTCCTTGCTGGCTGCTCGTTGAAACACAAAGCCAGGGGCTGATCTCAGAAGCCTCTGGGTGACCTGTTGCACCACAGCACTACCCTTCAAGTGACATGTCTTTTTCCTGAAGTCCAGGCTGTACCTCTCAAGATGCAGTTTGTGGCCCTTTCCCCTTTTCATGCTCTTTCCTAATACCAACAAAAGCTCCATCCCCTCGGAAACTACCCTTCAAGCAGTCCCAGGCTACTACTATATTCCATTTGTTTTTGACACTTCACCAGGCTGAAGAAGTCGAGGTCCCTCTGCCTCTCCATACAGGCTGTGGCCTTCAGGCCCCCAACCCCATCAAGTTTCTGCTTACCTCAGCCTGAAGCTCTCTTGTTTCAGCTCATGCCTGTTGGGGCCTCATCCTCCCATTGTGAACAATGGTGAAGAGCCTGACTCCATCTTCTTGGTGACATCCTGGAAGGTATGGGGAGGCTGTGATTAGGTCTGCACAAAGCCTTCTGTTCTCCAGGCTGAACAAACCCAGCTCCCTCAGCCTCCCCTGGTGACAAAGTCACCATTACCTAGGGGTGCCTAGGAAGTAAAAGGCTCCTCCAATCTTTCTGGACTTTACTGGATCCACTTTAGGACCTTAGGCACATTAGAGTGCAATCACCCTCATGCCATGTCTGTTTACGTGTGTCACACTCATTTCACATCGTGTACTACTGTCCAGGTGTGGTGGGCTGTGAGGAGGGCCCATACTGGACAAGCAGTCACTCAGAATAAAACTTGGAATTTAAAACCTTCCAGGCCTAAGAGGCAACCTCACCCCACTGGGAGGGGCTGCCTCTGGGGAGGCCATGTTTGGTGCTAACCCACATGCAGCAGAGGAATTGAGGACTGCAAGAACTGCAGAGGCTATGGCCAGAGATGACAGAATCAGCAAAGCATTCAGGTTGGAAGGCAGGTTGGGAGGTTTCTAGTCCAACCTCCTGCTCCAGTCAGGGTCAACACTGAATTCTCAGAACTTTGTGCAGCAGAGTCCTGAAAGAAGAGAGAGTCCGTAACCTCCCTGGACCCTTCAAATGCTTTGTTAACCTCAGTGACTTTTCTTCCATATATCCACTTTTAACTGCACTTGTGTCAGCTTATAACCATTGCCTCTCATTCTCCTGCCATGAATCTCTACAAAAAGCCTGTTTTTTTATTGGTGGTAACCTTGAGTTGGGAAGCTGCTGTGAATTCTCACCAAGGCCTTCCCTTCTCCAGGCTGAACAAGGCCCATTCCCTCAGCCACTCCTCACAGGACAAGTGTTCTGGTGCCTGGGCTCCTTGGGGGTGTGCCACCAAACTCACTCCATGTGACCAACAGTGTTCTTCTACACAGGACCCCAAATGGCTGTAGTATCTGGATGTGCTCTAACAGGTGTTGAGTAGAGGGGGATAATCCCTTCCCTCAATTTCCCAGCTGTGCTCTTGTTCAGGCAGCCCAGGACACTGTGGCCTCCGTTGATGCCAGGGCGTGCTGCTGGCTCTCGCTCACTTTGCTGCCCACAAAGACTCCCAGGTCCTTCTCTGCAGAGCTGCTGCCAGTTGGCCACTCCCCAGCCCAGATCACTGCAGGGTGTTTGTCTGCCCCAGGTGCAGGACCTGGCATTTGTTTCATTTGTGAATTCCATAAACTTCCTGGCAACCCATTCCTCCTTCCTGCAGGGGTCCATCTGGATGGCAGCCCTCAACCATCTAGTGTGAGACAATGATGTCAAACCCCTTGCTAAAACTGTGGTAAATGACATCCACTACTCTCCTCTCCCCCACAAGGACAGGCCTTTTATCACAGAAGGTAATCAAGTTGATCAGGACTCCTCCAGTAAATCCATGTGGACTGTTCCCCATTACATTCTTCCTGTGCCCAGAAATGTGATGCCAGAGGACTCATTCCATGACACACTCCTCACCAAAGTGTGGCTGAATGGCCTGCAGCTCCCTGATTTGTCCTTGTGGCCTTTTTTGACGATGGGCACAGCATATGCCTTTTTCAGCTCATTGGGACCTCCCCTGATCTCCACAGCCTTTCAAAGGTGACACACAGCAGTCTTGTTGTGAGAGTGGCCAGCTCTCTCAATGTCCTCAGATGCAGCCCACCCAGTCCTGCAGACTTATATGGGTTGCGTTCTTGCAAGTTATCCCTCACTCCGTCATCACTCACTGTTGGTTGTTTTTCTCTGCCCAATCCAGCAGTGAGGCAACATTTTCCTTTTTACTCTTTTATTGACCCTGAAGCAGTAGCAGCTCTTCTTCATGCCTTTGATGTCCCCTTCAAGTGTCTACCCTCAGGGAGCTTTGGCTTCCCTAACACCACCCCTGCTTCGCTGGACAATATTTCTGAATTCCTCCATTGCAGCCTCTCCCTCCTTCTGCTTCCAGTATGCTGCCTGATTGCCCTGGAGTTCAGTCCTGACTTCCCAGTGCAGCCCAGCCACTCTCTCGAGGTGTCTACTAGTTTTACTGAGTATTGGGATGGAGCATCCTTGTGCTTGCCAGGTGCTGTCCTCAAAGACCTGCTGCCTTTCCTGAGCTCCTGGACCCTTCAGAGCTGCCTCCCATGGGATCTTCCACCACTCCCCTGAACAGGCCAAAGTCTGCTCCTCTGAAGTTAATGGTCTGTGAGTCGGTCCTGTCCTTCCTCACTCCCCTCAGGGTCTGGAACTTTACTTCTTCTAGGTCACGACAGGAAAGTCTGACATTGAGCATCCCATCCCTGATCCGTTCCTCCCTGTTGGAAATGTCCAGCTACAGAAGGCATCACGAGTATTGGCCTGTCGTGTGGATGTGCTAAGAAGCTGTCCCTGATGCCTTCCAGGACTGTTTGCCCTTGCAGCTAATGTCTGGGAGAGTAAAGTCCCTCTGATAAGAACCAGGGCCTGTGATCCGCAGACTTTCTCATGTTGCTTCAAGGAGACTGCATCCACCTCCTCACCTTCATTGGGTGGTCTGTAGCTCCCATTGCGATGTCACCCTGACTCTGAGGCTCACCCACAAGCTCTCACCCAAACCCTTGCCCCTTCTGTGGAAGACCTCCACCCATCCAAGCTGCCTCTTCACACAAAGGGCATCCTCCTTCCTCATCTTCCCTGTTGATCTGTCCTGAAGAGCTTGTACCCCACCCTCTGTGCTCTCCAGTACTGTGACTGACCCTACCACATCTCAATTATTCTAGAAATGTTAAAGTCCAACTGGCCATGGTGAAACCTGTTACCAAGGGCCAAGAACACCAAGTGTGCGATGGTCCCACTTCAGAGCAGAGACATGCTGGCGTAAAAAGCAGGTGGCAATGTGCTGGTGAAAGGAGGTTCCCCCTGAGAGGGCAAACCCGGCAGTGCCCAAGGCCAGGGAGAAACAGTGCTGGGCTGTGCAGGAATGGCAGGAGAGGGGTTTTCTGCCTGAGCTGATTCTGCAGCACCTTGAGACCTGTGACAGAGGTGAACCAATCTCCAGGAAGGACAAGGTGCCACTGAGGAAGTCCCTAGGCCTGGGCAGCCTTTGATCCAGACATCCCGAGGACATCCTTAGCCCAGTCCCTGTTCATATCATGTGAGGGGGTGAGAAGAGTTTCAGGGGGAGAAGAGCTAGGAGGGTTGGAGAGTGCAGAGACATGAGTGGAGACTCTGGTGTGATGTGCCTCCCAGTCCTGCAGCACCTCTGGCTGTAGCTGGGAAGGACCTTCCCTCCATGCCATGGTGTTGGTGTTCACTTGCTGGCACACAGGCCGCAAAACCGTTTGAGACAGCTTGTGGGGTCTGTCACAAACTCACTCCACCAGCCCATGGCTTCCCTGGAGGTCCTGTATGGTATGTGCCAGCCACTTGCGGATTCTGCTGGGCACCCCAGGCACCTGGCATGGTGCTAGAGGCTTTTTTTTATTGCCTGAAAATGAGAGCCCCAAATTAACCAGAGTATCTGCAAAGCTGGGATGAGCCTGTGTCTTAGCTTTGTGGTGACTTGAGCGGCAGTATATACAGCTGGTGGAGCCTAGGGAGTGAGCTGGCTGTCCTGGTGAACTCCTCCCTTTGGTCAGCTGAACAGCTCTGTGGGCTCCATAGAAACACACGGCTAAGGAAGGTTCAGACACTGAAAATATTTGGTGTAGTTTCAGATGGCCAAGGGAACCCACCCCACCACCCCTCTGGCCCACAGCTGAGGCTCAGGAAGCATGTGGGTGTCTCAGAATTGCTCCATCACAGCTGGCACACACACACACACACAGGACTTGGACCAAGCCTGGAAGCTCAGCCATCACCAGGGTTTGAGTGCGAGCCGCTGACTCCCCTCTCCACCCCTATTGCTCATGGTGGCAGCTCAGACAAGGGCTTGCATGCAGGCACCTGTTTTGGGCACAGCTGAGCTGAGGCCAGAGGGATCCCACCTGCTAGGGGGTTGTGGGCTGCCTGGGAGGGAGCTGAATCCCCCTGCTGCCCAAGGCCTGCCAAGCTGACATGAACCACCTGCATTTGCTCCTCTGAATCCCTGCCCTGTGCAGGGGAAATGACCCCCTCCCTCTCCCTCTCCCTCTCCCTGCCCAGGTCTCCTGCCTGGTGCTGGGCCAGGAATAGGGCTTGAGAGAGGGGAACATGTCCCCCTCTCTCCACCTCTGTCCCCTGATGGGATCAGGCACACTGCTGAAATCAGTCTCCCTCCACAGTCCAGAGAGGGACTGGAGGTGATGAGCACACTTGCAAGAGCATTTCCCAGAGGGGACCGTGCTGCCGCTCAGGAGCTGTCAGCCTTGGAGCCCCAGGACAATCGCGAGGGAGCCCGAGGGGCAGAGGAAGTCATGCCTACAGCTGTGTCCCTGCTCCTGAGTGGGGCCAGGCTCCTGGGAGAGAGGGAGCTGGTGGCACCGTGGCAGCAGTGCCCATGTGCCCAGCTGTGTGCAGGAGCAGCTCCTCTGCCAAGAGCAGCAGGGCTGTGGGCACTGCCTGCTGCTGCTGAGAGGAGCTGCGAGAAGGCAGAGAGAAGTGGAAGGCAGTGTGTATTGGGAGGAGAGAGGAGAGCTCCGTGTGGGAGACATCTTCCCAGCCCTTTGCATGGTGAGTGTCCGGCTGCAGGGCAATAGGGTTGTGAGGATCGCTCTCCGGGCTCCTCCAGGGCAGAAGAGGGAGAGAGGCTTCAGAGCAGGGATGTCCTGCCCCACTGTCCCCGGGACAGGGCGTGCTGCTTCCTTGTGCCGGGGCTGGTGCAGGGGTGTGAAGCTGGGGTATAGTCCCAGGTGCAGTGTCCCTGCCACCGCGGGGTGTTGTGTGCCCGGGGCAGTGACTCTGCTGCCTGCGTGGGTCAGCACTCAGCCTGCCTCGGCAGCAACCTGCGGTGCTGCAGGGAGAAGGTCTGGGTGGGAGGAGCGACCCCCAGCAGGGCAGGTTCATTGTCGTGCTGAGAGGGTGCTGGGTGGGTCAGGGCTGCCCACAGCTCTCGCTCACCATGAGGATATTTGGAGAGTGGAGTTTTCCAGAGGACTTGTCTCTGCCTGGTGGGAATGGAAATGCAGCAGTCAGGTGTAATCCAGGGGCTGATCCTCTTCACCAGCACACTGAAGGCTGAAAACACCTGCAAGGAAGCTCAGCAGGTGCCTTCACCACCCCTCAGCCTGCAGGCACCACCAACATCACCTTACCAGTCTCATGGGAGATCTTCTGGTCTGCTCTTTAGCTCCTGCACACAGGGAGATGCTGCTGGGCAGCTTCCTGCTGCTTGGAGGTTTCTGTAGGGCAGAGCTGGGATCACAGTGGGTGGGATGGGGTCTGTGTGGGGACAGAGGAAGAGCTCCCAGCAAGGACACCTCCAAGCAGCAGAGAGATGGTCAGAGAATGAGCAGAAACTGCTACCAGAAACCCCATGCGAGGCTGGGGTGCAGGAAATTCTCTGCCAGCCCCAGCAGTGCAGATGCTTTCCCCTCCGCAAGCCCCCTGCATCTGTCCTCTGCCACCCAGCAGAGCCCTCTGCCCTCAAGGTCGAGGGATCTAGGACCCAAATTATCTTTTTGGCAGCCAGAGCCCGAGAAGAGGAGAGGAACAGCTCTCCTGTCACATGCCCATTTCCTAAACCGTGACCAAGGGACTGAGGACAACGGCCCTGTGATGTCTCCATCTGGAAGGTTGTGTGCACAGCTGGGTTAGGGCAAGACCTTGCTCAGTGTCCCTCACTCTTTCTCTCTTTGCCACCCTAGGCAGAAGCATCAAGGTGTTGCTCCTTGTTTCTCCCCCTGTCCGGGCTGCTCTTGTTCTTGCTCGGGGGCTTTCTGGGGATGACATTTGCAGCTGCAGACTCTAACACAGACCCTGTGGTTCTAGCCATAGAGCTGTCTCTGCAGATGGAGCGAGAGGAGGAAGTCTCCTTCTTGCTTGTGGGGCTCAAAGAGCAGAGTGTGTGGGGCTGGGGAATGAGCTGACTGTCCCTTCAGGATAGCCCTCCTTTAAGACCCTTGACCCTCCCTGGGACAAGCTGCTGCACTGTGCGCTGCTGTGTCCTGCTGGAGGACATGTGTGATAGCTGAATGTCCCATGCAGAAGCCCCAGAGGTGCTAAGGAACTGGAACTGCTGCTGGCGGTGGCTGTATGTGGGCAGCTGAAATAAGCCCTGTGTGTCTTTGGCTACAAGCTGACTGTTGAGAGCTCCCTCCATCTCAGAGCCACATCACCAAGTCCTTCTGATCATCAGAGCCATGCGCTATGTCACACCCTCTCCATCACTCTCAGAACATGTGAGCTGAGAAAGGGAGGTGAGTTTGGAGATGTGTGCTGTGCAAGTGGACACCACTGTCAGCACAGGCCAGTTTCCTTTCAGGGTAAGTTGTGGCTGAGATTGTCCTGTGGCTGAGAGAGGTGCACGGCCAAGGCAGCAGTTTTTCTGTAAGGAGATGTTCTAGTTCCAGAAAAGGTAGAAAAGGGGAATTTTTTTTTTTTTCCCAACGCTTTAACCATGTGGGTTAGACAGCAGTATATTTTAGTGAGTATTTGACAAAGGGCACTTTGGACACATAGTGACATTAAGATTTAATCCTGAGACATCACAGCACAGACTGGAAAAATCATAACTTTCCCGGTTTGCATGTTCGGCTCAGCTTGAGAGCCACCAGTGTAGCCTTGCTAAATATTTCCCTCTTTATAAATACTGATAGACATCAGCATTATCAGCCTTTGACTCTTATGTCTGTTTATTTCTTACAAATGCAAAACAGATTCATGAGACTTCTTACTCTTTTCCTCTTTACATGGTAGAGATCCCCACTCCTGGGCTCTTCCTACCACTAACCACCGTCATTCACAGAGACGTGAGGCCAGTGGCAGGACTCCCCTTGACTCTAGAAGGGCCGGGGCTGCAAGTCTGGCCTCTTTCTTGTGAGGAACAGGAACAAAGTATTCACTGCACTGGTTAAACATTATTGGCTGATGGTTCCTGTCTTAAGGTCGTATCGCTTCTACATTTGATAAGATGAAGATAAAGCTCTGCCAGATTCTCTCCAGCCTCGGTTAGGGACTGATTGCCATCTTCCCCACAAGATGGTGAACATTATCATGTCAATGGCATTCAGAGGTCTCCGACTAACTGAAGTAAGAGAGATCAGGTTGTTATGGCTCTGTGGCTTCTTCATCGTCCTTGCGCTTGAAGAATTGATTCTGCTATGGTTAAAGAATTTTGCCAGCGCACAGCAATGTTAAGGGTGCATATTCCTACCCTGCAGAGCAGACCAACAAGCAAGATCCCTCCCCCACTTACCCCCCCAAAGTGAAGCTGTTGCTTTGCTGGTCAACATGGCTCTGAACTGGATGTGGCTGAACAGCCCTCCTACATCATAGCAGGACTGATTCGCTCTGTCTCACAGACACAGGGACGTCTGTGAGAAAGGGAAAGAGTTTTGATCAGGGAGGGTCTGTCCTGACTTGTCACTGTCTTTTTTCTCCTTGGACAGTCCTACATGCCTGGAGAGAGCAAAATGTCCAACAGCAGCTCCTTCAATGAGTTCCTCCTCCTGGCGTTTGCAGACACACGGGAGCTGCAGCTCTTGCACTTCTCACTCTTCCTGGGCATCTACCTGGCTGCCCTCCTGGCCAACGGCCTCATCATCACAGCCGTAGCCTGTGACCACCGCCTCCACACCCCCATGTACTTCTTCCTCCTCCACCTCGCCCTCCTCGACCTGGCCTCCATCTCCACCACTGTCCCCAAATCCATGGCTAATTCCCTGAGGGACACCACGGCCATTTCTTACTCAGGATGTGCTGCCCAGGTCTTTTCCTTTGTCTTCTTATTTCCAACTGAGTATTCTCTCCTCACAGTCATGGCCTACGACCGCTACGTTGCCATCTGCAGACCCCTGCACTACGGGACCCTCCTGGGCACCACAGCTTGTGTCAGGATGGCAGCAGCCGCCTGGGCCAGTGGTTTTCTCAATGCTCTCCTGCACACTGCCAACACATTTTCCATTCCTCTCTGCCAAGGCAATGTCCTGGACCAGTTCTTCTGTGAGATTCCTCATGTTCTCAAGCTCTCCTGCTCACACTCCTACCTCAGGGAAGTGGGGCTCAATGTGGTTAGTGCTTGTTTATTCCTTGGGTGTTTCATTTTCATTGTGCTGTCCTACATGCAGATCTTCAGAGCTGTGCTGAGGATGCCCTCTGAGCAGGGAAGGCACAAAGCCTTCTCCATGTGCCTCCCGCACCTGGCCGTGGTCTCCCTCTTTGTCAGTACCATCATGTTTGCCTACCTGAAGCCCCCCTCCATGTCCTCCCCAGCTCTGGATCTGGTGGTGGCTGTTGTGTACTCGGTGGTGCCTCCAGCAGTGAACCCCCTCCTCTGCAGCATGAGGAACAAGGAGCTCAAGGATGCCCCGGAGAAACTCTTGCAATCAGTGCAATGTTAGCACCGATAACTGTCCCATGTGCATCATCTCATCAATCCCAGGATACTTTTGGTCACAGCTATGACTTGTTCACTTCTGTCTGTCTTACTTTTCTGCATTATATTCATTTCTAGAGGAAAATGTTTGGGTTCATCCTGCTTCTCCTCCTCTTCTCCTCTCCTGAATCTGACCCAGAGAGCATGTTGAAGCTGGAAGTCAGGCTTCCCCTTCTTCAGCTGAGATGGGGGAACCTCAGAGCCTGCTAGTCTGAGCTCCCTCGGATGCCCCCAGTGCAATGAGGGGAGTTTCTGTTTGCAGGGTCTCTTTTGGCACTGACACCACAGGAGCTCCCAGGCACAGAGTTAGGCTCAGACGGGTACAGGTCGGGTGAGACCATGGGTCCTGTGTCCACTAGGAGAGCTCAGCTCCAATGGCCACAGTCAGGCTGTGATCTCACACCCCTCTCCTGCAAGGGTGGCAGCTGGCTGTCATCATGGGCTGATCCCTTCCCTCTGCAGAGCTCCAACACTCAAAGCAGAGTAGGAGTGGAGGGGAGGAGATTCTGGACAAAGCTTGTGGGGATGGACCCTCTGCTGCACGGGACCGTCCCCACACCACCACAGCAGGCATTTGCTGCCTGAAGACTTCCCTTGGAGGCTGCAGCTTTCCTGCAGAGGTGGCCACCCACAGCAGCAGATCCTTCTCTTTTCACAACTGCTTCATCTCATTTCCACACTGACCTATTGTGCTCTCATGTGTGTTTACAGCCCAGGAGTTCTCGTAACCTGGGAGTGGTAGCGTTGTATTTTGATGTTCAGGTGTCCTGTGACTACAGGCAGGATCAGGCCATGGGCACCCTTGTGCCAGACCTGACTCCCAGAATCAATTTCCTATAATAAAAGGCATCTCCCCTTGTGCCGTGCCTGAAGTCTGGCCTTTCTTCAGAAGATGGAGTCAAAAATATGCCCAAGGGATTGCACCATGAAAGGGCCTGCTGCTCTGCTTGTGAACTTTGTGGGATCTAAGGGATGAGCTCAGAGGCCCTGGGTGATCTTTTGGGCACTGAGGACTGGATTCAGGGCTCATCTCTTGGTGTTTAGCAGAGACAGTGAGTGGTCTCTGAATTACCTGCCTGGGGCTGTCCCACAGGTGACAGTGCTGATGAGAGCTGCCCATTGTTGTGGAGGGGAATCTCCAGGAGATCGCCAGGAGAGCTCAGGGGATGTCCAGGGACAGCGTGTGCCTGGGGTGGGCAGTGGGTGGAGCCTCCCAAAGTGAGGGAGGGTCCATGGTGGAGTAACCAGAAGGTACAGCACTAAATCCAGGTATGCATGGGGAAACGAGGGCTCTACAGTGCCCGGAGAGGCAGAGGGGACCAAGGAGGAGCAGGGAAGGGGGACGGGAGAGTGATTCCTGCACCCTCAGTGAAACACCACAGGCTGGACACCACAGTGCACACCTCAAACACATCTCCTGCCCTGGCCAACAACCTGGGGTCACTCTGAGCATTGTCCATGAGAACAGCCACATGGCAGCAGTGGTGGTGATCCCTGTGCAGCTGGGTCTGCTTCCCACCCCAGCCAGCAGGGCAAGAGCTTAGTCAGGAGTCAACCCGTGGGTCCATGACCCCACAGCCGCTCGTTCTGCAGAGCAGCACCACCAGGCTAGGGCCCTGCAGGGAGCACAGGGGAGGGGATGCAAGAACAGCCAGGCCAGCACGGACACAGTGACCTGGAGAAAGGCTCTCTGGGGAGCAGGGACGTCCCAGGAGAAAAGCAGGGCAGCAGGCAGAGAGAGAAAATGAGAACGAGAAACAGGTTTCTCTGGGCACCAGCTCGGGGCAGGTGGCTCTGTCCCTGGGGCAGCAGGAGGTGCTGGAGGGGTTGCAGGGCCAGGGCTGTCGTGGTGTGCTGGGCAGCGGGGTGGGCATGGAGGGTCTGCAGGCAGCCAGGGAGGGGGATCTTGTGGGCACAAGATCAGGGGAGACAGAGAGTGACCAGCCTCACTGTGGGGCCTCGTCCCCTTTGCCGGGGAGCTGCTCCCCTTGTCCTTGGGCCGTGTCGGAGTTATGCTGTTGTGGCGGCCCATGCCAGTAGTGCACGTGCACCACGAAAAGGGCATGTTGGATAGCTGTATGTGCCACGTAGAGATTCTTTAGCTGACCTGGGGGTTGCCTTCTTGAGGTGTGAGGGGGTTTACAAGAGCCAGCGCACACAACACTTAACAGTAAACAAACTTTATTCCTCCTCTCATAACAGCAACTATATATATATGTGTGTGTATATACATACATACATACATACATATATATATATATATGTATATAAACAGCCACACATAATATTTATATACTGGTACAGAAAGGAAAATTAACAGTAATAACATTATTTCAAAGCAAAGTGTACAGCAACAAGAAAGACACAAAACCTTTAGAAAGGGGAACAAGGTCGTGGAAGGGGATTGATGCCCAAGCTACTAGACGGCTGCAGCTAGAGCTGAACCGGCAATGAACACGGCTGGGGGGCAATAGCCCCAGAGGGAAGAAGCGGCACCTGCGTGCAGGGCCTGCTGCAATTATCCCTCCGGACGGGGTATTCTCCGGTCCCGGGGATGGAGCAGCAGCTCCCTAGCGGGACTGGGACACACGGCTCTTGCTGGAAGAGGTGGCCCTCAGAGACCTCCCAGAAGACCCTCCGGACAGGGTGACACCTCATTGTAGGAGTCGGAGAGGGAAAGGTCAGGCTTCCGCTCCACGTAGTGCGGTGCCCTCACACGGCGCCCCGGTCGAGGGGGTGTTGGTGACGAAGTCCCATGGAGCATCGCTTCCGCCGCTCCAACAGTGGCCAGCCGCAGCAGCTGCTCGGCGTCTTCAGCCGGGGAAATGTGCCTGTAGGAGGCGACTGGGTGACTCGAGAGCTCTGACAAGAGCTGCCACAGCCTCTTCTTCCCCGGCCACATCGACCTTCGGCGAGTGTCCACCTGCCTTTGTGAGCTTTTATCCGGGGGTTTTTATAACTAGACTAATCCAGTATGTAGTCACCCAGGAGGACTAACCTGACCAATCAAAACATGCACTTTCAATCCGGCCTTTTGCCTACCCGCTGCCTTGCCAGCCTCCCAGAAGGTTCCTTTGGTCGACAGCCCAGACCACCTGATCTGGGATGCCCAATCAACTCAAAAGGAAAGTTGCAGGAACCTTTTGGCGCAGTATCGGTCCCGCTCCAGGTTATAGACAGGGCAGGGTGATTGGCCGTTCGTCTTCTAGTATGTTCCTATGGTGGGGAGGGGAGATAATTCACCATAAAGGCATCCCATCACTCCATCCCATCCTCTGCATCACTCATCAAGGCAAACAGCATTGGCTCCAGTAGTGACCTCTGAAGAACATCACTGGGAGCCATTAGTCTGTTGGACTTTACACCACTGTTCTCCACCTTTGGAGCCAGGTGGCCTCCAGCTAATTTCCTGCATACTCCAGTGCTTACTGCTGCATTGCACATCTGCCCACTTTGGCGACAAAGGTGCTAGGGAAGATCATGTCAAAGGCCTTCCTCCTTTCAAGCTATACAGCATGCAGGGCACTCCCCTTGTCCACACAGCCAGTCATCCCATCCCAGGATGGGACCTGGGTGGGTCAGGCACAAGCTGCCCTCCATGACTTCATGCTGGCTGATCCCAATCCCTTCCTGGGGCTGGAAATCACTCCCAAGAAGATTTGCTTCCCAGGGGCGGAGGTGACAAGGAGCAGTCTGTCCTTTCCCAGAGGCTCTTTCTTGTCCTTCTGGAAGGTGGATGTAATGTTTGGGGGGAAGGTGGGGAGGGCTGGGACTGGAGAGCAGCCCCATGGCCCCACTGTGCAGGCACTGCCCAGGGCAGGGTGTGTTCAGGGCTGGGGACACGTCCCCCTGGCACGGTCCCCACCACAGCCCTCGGTGCCCCGTCCCCCCACAGCCCTCCTGCTCTGGCACCCTCCCCCAGCACCCGGACCCTGCCCAGCCCCGACCGTGTCCCACGCGGGGGTCAGTGCACAGCCATGGCCCAGGATCTGCCGGGGTCGGGGCTGGGAGAGAGGCCGGGCAGGGCCGGCCGTTCCCCTCCATGCAGGCACTGAGCCCAGCAGGACAGAGCAGCCAAACGCACCCCGAAACCTGGGGTGGGCGACCAGGGTAGGGCGGGTGTCTGTCTGCTGCCCCACCAGCCTCCCAGCTGGAACTGGCCCCAGTGGCACCAGGAGGCAGGGCCACAGGGACACTCTGGGTCCCTCCTTCTGGTGTCCAGGAGATCCCCTACCCCCAGGCTGCCTGCAGCCCCCCGGGCCAGCCCCTCTCTCCACGACACACCAAGACCCCCTGCCCTGGGGCTCCTCTGGCCGCTCCTGCTGCCCCAGGGGCACAGCACCCTGCCCTTCCTGGACACACAGAGAAACACGTTCCTCTTCCTCCTTTATGCCTCCTTGCCAGTGCACAATTGCTCCTTTCCTCTTCTCCACGGACCTCCCTGCTCCCCGCAGAGCCTTTCCCCACCTCAGTGTGTCCAGGCTGGCCTGCCCGGCTGTTCCTGGACCCTCCCCTGTGCTCCCCGCAGGGCCCCGGGCTGGTGGTGCTGCTGTGCAGAGGGAGTGGGCTGTGGGGCCACGGGGCCATGGGGTGACTGCACGCTGGCTGGGGTTGTCACGGTGGGAAGTAGACCCAGACGGACAGACATCATTGCATCTGACAACCCCCAACAAGGGGTCTGTGGCCATGAACGATGCTCTGAGCAGTCACAGGCGATTTCTAATGGCTCAGGCTGTGTTCAGGTGTGTCCTGAGATAGGTCCCATGTTTTTTCATTGAAGGTGACATGAAGGACTCTCCAGGCTCCCTTCCTGTGCCTGCGAGATACTCACTGATTGTGGTGGGATTGCAGAGCTCTCACTCACCTGTACATTCATTGGTTGGGCCCTTTACCTTTTGGTGCCTCCAGTTGACTTTGTGAAGCTCCATTCACTGCCCACTCCTTGCCACATGGCACCCTTGGAGATGCCCTGGGCTCTCCTGGGGGCTCCATATTGCCTTTGTGAAGGACAGGCATCCATCTCCAGCCTTGTCAGATAGGAGAAACCCCTTGACCATCCACCACCTCCAGGAGCCCTGGGCACCCACAAGTGACAGCTGAATCCAGCCCTCTTTTCCTAACATATCACCCCTTAAGCTCATCGTCCTAAGAACACAGAGAGCCCCAGAAAAGCAACAGGGTCTCTCAGGGTGAAAGTCCTCAAGCGCAGTGTTGACTCTCACTTTGGAAGGAGAGCCCCACCTTCAAGCACTACACTGAGGAAACCCTCTTTTGTTAGAGAGAAAGCAGCTCTGACACAGTCATAGGGAGAGTTACAAAAGGCCTCCGGGTCAGATCGACTGGGTTTGTACTGCTGAGGAAGTGGAAGGAATTCAGACCCTTCTGTACAACCATGATTATCACAGAGACAATGCGCAAAGCATAACAGTTGTTTGAGAGAAATCAGAAGCCCCTTATGAAAAGGGATGGGCAGCTTAGTGCTGCTGAACTAGAACCAGCTGAATCCGTTTCCTCAGTGCCTCCTGGAGCTCCTTGTTCCTCATGCTGTAGAGGAGGGGGTTCACTGCTGGAGGCACCACCGAGTACACAACGGCCAGCACCACATCCAGAGCTGCACAGGAGATAGAGGGAGGCTTCAGGTAGCCAAACAAGCCAGTGCTCATGTACAGAGAGACCACAGCCAGGTGAGGGAGGCACATGGAGAAGGCTTTGTGCCTTCCCTGCTCAGAGGGCATCTTCAGCACAGCTCTGAAGATCTGCACGTAGGACAGCACAATGAAAACAAAACACCCAAACATTAAACAGGCAGTAACCACAATAAGACCAACTTCCCTAAGGTAGGAGTGTGAGCAGGAGAGCTTGAGGATCTGGGGAACTTCACAGAAGAACTGGTCCAGGACATTGCCTTGGCAGAGTGGCATGGAAAATATGTTAGCAGTGTGCAGCACAGCACAGAGAAAACCACTGGCCCAGGCAGCTGCTGCCATCCTGACACAAGCTCTGGTGCACATGAGGGTGCCGTAGTGCAGGGGTCTGCAGATGGCAACGTAGCGGTCGTAGGCCATGACAGTGAGAAGAGAACACTCAGTTCCAACCGAAAAGGAAAAGAAAAAGACCTGGGCAGCACATCCTGCGTAGGAAATGGTCCTGGTGTCCCTCAGGGAATTGGCCATGGATTTGGGGACAGTGGTGGAGATGGAGGCCAGGTCGAGGAGGGCGAGGTGGAGGAGGAAGAAGTACATGGGGGTGTGGAGGCGGTGGTGGCAGGCTACGGCGGTGATGATGAGGCCGTTGGCCAGGAGGGCAGCCAGGTAGATGCCCAGGAAGAGTGTGAAGTGCAAGAGCTGCAGCTCCCGCATGTCCGCGAATGTCAGGAGGAGGAAGTCATTGGGAGAGCTGCTGTTGGACATTTGCTCTGCCTTGCTTCAGGACACTGTCCAAGGAGGAACAGGCATTGACAAGTTAGCACAGGTTTCTCTGAGCCAAACCCATTGCCCTCCTCAGAGCAACCCCCACATTGCCTCTCTCCTTTACCTTGTTCTGCTCCCTTCCCTCACCTCTGCTTTGGGCTGAGTGTGTGGTGCAGAGCAGGGGCCTCTGCCCATGGGCTACAGAGGAGTCAGCCCTGCTCCACCTGGGCCTGTAAATGGAGGTGTCAGACTGTCCTGTGCAGTTGGTGGAGATACCTGGGGATGGGCACCCTGAGCTGAGTGGTGGGGATGTGGTCTGGGAAGCAAGGGGAATATTCTGTTTTTCTCATTGGGAGAGATGAATACAGCGCTCATGCCAGCTGTGTCTGAAAGAGAAGGTCCCTGCGGGGGACGCATCTCTCCCAACCTTGCCCTCTTGATCAGAGCTGCCTGTATCTGAGTCACTCGCACCAGCTCCCACTCCAGCATGGGAGAGAAACAGTGCAGTGAAGGCAGGGGCTGACCCAACCCTTCCTCAACCTCTCTGCCCCACTGACATGGACCCTGCCCTCACATCAGTCCACCCTCTGCACTCTTTCTTCAGGCACTGTCAGGGGAGTGGGAAGTTCCTGCCTCCGCTGCAGCTGAACCCCCTCCTTAACCCCACCGAGCGTGAGAGCAAGAACCAGAGCAGCACAAAGAGGTGAGGAAACTGTGAGGACTACTGTGACGCTCCGACCACAAGGAAAGCAAGGAGCAAGACACAGACGGGCTCTCAGGAAAGCCTTCAGCTCACCCAGCTGTGCTCACCACCTCCCAGACAGCAACCAGAGTAGGACAGTCACTCTCAGCCCCTTTGTCCCGCAGTGAGGAACAAAGCTCTGCTGGAGGTCGGGCTGCTGAGGAGGGGGCTCATGCCCTGCACCCCCTGGCCTGGAGGGCAGAGGCTCTGCTGGGTGGGAGAGGAGACACAGAGGGGCTTCCTTAGAGGAACATGTCTGCACGGAAGAGGTTCACGGGGAGGTCTCCACATTCCCCCTCCCACAGCATTCACGTTTCTAGCTTCCTCTCTTTCGCTGATCAGATCTTCCCTGCTCAGAGCTTTTCCTCCTGGGAAATGGGAGCTGCTTCTCTATCCCTCGTCTTCTCCCTGTCAGCGCTCACAGACCCCATGCAGAGTGGGGAAAGAGTTTTCGGAGGTTCCTCGCAGACCTCTTGATCTCTCTCTGTCAAGTCTAGGAACGTCAGTCTGTTGTCCAAACCTGGCAGCTCCTTTTCCAACCCTCCCACCTGCAGAAAGCAGGAATCGGAAAGCAGAGACTCAGGAAAGCTCCTGATCTTCAAGGCAACCCCTGCCATGAGTGACCTCCTGCAAAGGTCCCTTGGAAATACCATGGGGGTGAGCTGGAGCTGAGAGCAGCCCTGACCCACACAGCACCCTCTCGATAGCAGAATGAACCTGCTCTGAAGGGGGTCGCTCCTTCCACCCAGACCTTCTCCCCACAGCACTGTGGGGAGCTCCCCAGGCAGGCTGAGGGCTGACCCACGCAGGCAGCAGAGGCACTGCCCCGAGCACACAGCACCCTGGGGTGCAGGGCTCTGCTCTGAATTACAGCCCTGCGCAGACCTGGGGGCACTCCCTGGCTTCACAGCCCTGCACCAGCCCTGCAAGCAGGTAGCCCTCATGCCCTGTCCCTCTGACCGTGTGGCAGCGCATCCCTGCTCTCAAGCACCTCCTGCTCCAAACAGCAGAAGCTGGGAGAGCCACCCGGACAGACGCTCTCAGCTGTGGAAGGTGCCAGCTGCAGAAGAGCCCTCCGGGAACCACAGCAGCGGTGCCCTGCAGCCAGAGACTTACTGTGTTAGGGGCTGTGAAGGTTCCTCCCTGCAGTGAGCTCTCAGCCGTCCTCCCGCTCCCAACTGCCTTTAACTTCTGAGTCGCTCATCTCCTCCTGGCCCCTGCAGGCAGTGCCCTGAGTCTTGCTGCTCCATTCAAAGGAGCTGCACCTGGACAGAGCTGTCTCTCTGCAGCGCCTGCCAGGTTGCCCTGGGCTCCGGCAGTCCCAGGAGCCAGGCCCAGCTCAGGAGCAGAGGCCCAGCTGAAGACGTGACTTTCTCTGTCCCCTGTGCGCCCTCGAGATGGTTCCAGGGCTCCAGGGCTCACAGTTCCTGAAAGGCAGCAGAGTCACCCCTGGCTGATTCCTCATGCTGTAATCTTCTCAGAGGCACCGCAAGGCAGGGGGAGCCATCTGCACACACACAGTAACAGCTGACACAAGAGACCTTCAGTCTAGGGGACCTTTAGAAACTTGGGGAACAGGAACCTCATGAAGTTTTACATGGAGAAGGGGCAAGTCCTGCCCCTGGGGAAGGGTAACTCCCATGCATCAGGGCAGGTTGGGACCTTACCAGCTGCGGTGTGACCCTGAGGAGCAGGGTGTGGGCGCTGTGAGAAATGCCATATGAGCCAGTGGGGCACACTCATTGTGAAGAAGGCCAGATGACCACGGGCTGCATTAGGAGGAGCGTGGCCACCCACACAAGGGGAGCCATTATCCCCCTCAACACAGCAGACCTCCTGCAGGCAGGTGGGCTTGGAAGAGACTGTGAGGTTACTGGTAAAGGAGCCGCTGGTAGGCCAAAAGTCTAACAGGTGGGGACATTGTGGTGACAGCCATTGTTTCTCAGAAGCTCCTTGGATGGTAGGAGGCACATGGCCGTAAAGGTGAAAGTGACGTCCCTTCTGTCTCAGCAGGTGATGGGCCAGCAGCAAGCACATTGCTGGGAAAGTGGCTGTGAGGTCACTTCTGTGCAAGCACCTGGTAGACCATTAGGAGGCCCATGGATTGGATGTGGCAGCAGCTCATTTGCTTGGATGCTCATGGTGAGGTCACTGCTGCCTGAGTACCCAATAGGCTACCCACAGGCACAGGGCTAGAGTGCTGATTTGGTGGTGTCTCCTGTCTTTGCAGGTGATAGGCCAGCAGCAGGCACAAGGCTTGGATGTTGGTTGTGAAGCCCCCTCTGCCTTAAGATCTGACTGGATAACAGCAGGCACATAGCTGGTCACGTGCATGAGAGAAGCTGGAGGGCCAGCAGTAGGCCCCTTGGCTTGGTGGATGATTGTGAGGTGACTTCTGTGTGAGCAGCTGAGAGGTGAGCCTTTGGCTGCGGCCTAAGGCAGGTGTTTGTGAGGTCACTTCTGCCTGAGGATGTGGTTAGACAGCAGGCGCAGAGCCTGCTGACCCAGAGCCTGCAGGCACAGAGCCCTCGCCCTGCTGCAACACTCTTCCCACTGCAGCTCAGGAAACTGATGCAGCCTTTGCAGATCAGGACACTTGTCTGGCTCCTGCTGCTTCATGTTGTCTACCAGGACCTCCAGGCCCTTCTCTGCCAAGCTGCTTTCCAGGCAGTCAGCACCCAGCGTGATGGTGAGCGTACTGGATTCTGACAGAGTGAGAGTCCCACAATCTCCAAGGCCAGTTGGAGGCCCATGGCTGTGAAGGTGACTGCGAGGTCACTTCTGTCTCTGCCAGTGATGGGCAAGGAGCAGGCACATGGGTGGGACCTCACAATCAACAGTGCAGGTGTGTCCCCTTTGCCTGCCTCTCCCCGGCCTCCCACTCGTATCTCATCTTGGCTGCGATGAGTGGTGGTGTGATGTGCTTCTTGTCCTCAGAATGGCTCCTTCCACATGCTGGCCAGTGAGGTTCCTGCACAAGAAGTGACCTCACTATGAACGTCACAGCGGTGTGTGATGGTGCACTCCTCCCTGCCCCCGATGTGCTCTTCCTCCCCTAGCCTGACCTCTTCGTAAACAGCACCTGGACAGGGGCTGAGCATGCACCAACTAAAATCCATCTAGAATGCAAATAGGACTATGAGTCCATCCTCTTTACCTCATAAATAGGGGGCTACGCAGAGCCCATTGAGCTCTCCCGCATGGTGACAGGCTGCACGGCAGAATCTCCCCTTGAGCGGGGATGCCTCTCAAGGTTACCCCTGGAGGTCAAGACATTCCTTACCCGCGTCACATCCTCGGTAAGTGACACTGAAAGCATGCTAAAGCTTTGTAACTTTCTCAAGTTACCTCTCTGCTGGATTGTGCACATAATCGTTAGACATAAACTGTTGACCACATCTGGGAGTAAGTTTGGATCCATTAGGTCCATTCTGAACCTCGTGACTCGGCGGGAGGGTCTACTAGACACTTTTGTGTGACCCTGTCCTCCACATAGTAAATAACCATGTGAACTGTACCATTTGACCCCTGTTAAGTCACTGTCTTATTTACGCTTTTACTCTGTTAAATCACTGTCTTGCCTCCACACATGTGGTGGGACAACTCATATGGCAGGATGGAAATGGGCTCCTGGGGAAGGCAGGCTGGGACAGCGAGGAGGTGGAGGTGTGCCCTGTGCAAAGGGGTGGCCAGAGTGCACAGAGCTTTGCCTTGGAGATGGTAACGAGCCAGTCCACAGCACTGCACAAATGGACCGTAAAGCAGGTGGAAAATGGGCTGGACCACTGGGCCAAAATGCTGTGATCAGTGGCACACAGCATCCCTCAGGGATCAGCAGGTAGGGCAGCACTGTTTAAGGTTTTTGTTAACATCCTGGACCATAGGATGGAGCACACTCTCTGCATGTTTGTGGACTAGGTGCAACTGGGGCAAGCGCCTGAGCAAGCTCATCGAGTTCCCTTGGAGTGAGTGGGGGACGGGACTAGATGACGTCCAGAGGTCTCGTCCACACTAAGTGCTGGGATTCAGTGAATCTTTCCCTGAAGAGCTCTGGAAAGACAGAATAGTGAGAGGAAGCAGAAAGGACAGGGAGGCAGAAGGCGGCAGAGGAAATAGGTCCCTCTGAATAAAGTAGTTGCTCAGAACAAAGCTTCTGCATTCAGAGGGTTGGTAGAAAAGGTATTGGGCTGAATAACTGGACACAAATATCTATACTCCACTAGAAGGAGAAAATACTGCACTGCATGCACTTGGTGCTGCTAATAAGAAAGACAAGATTCATTAGAACTGGTAAAACATACTTGACCTTCTGGAAATGGCTGTGTGTTCTTTTCAGTTTTGGCATAGAGTTGTTTTTTGGATAGGTTTCAAGTTACAGCTAAACATTTTGATTCAGACCTTTATTCGTTTGCCCACATATGGAGGCTGCTGCTGCCTGAGATGCCCTGGGATCACTGAGTTCCCATGACTAGAAAGGGAAGGGCAGACACCTGGGTTAGGCAGAGCCATCTGCCCTGGAGGGGTCAGGCATGGGGTGAGATCGGTCTCAGCCCTGTTGTCACCTCAGATGGGGTCACACTTCATTGACGGTGCAGGGAAGGAGAAGGGAGTGTGGCTAGACTCATTGGGACATCTGTAAGACGTCACTATGACACAGGTATATTGAGATTTGTGCCAATCTGGCCATTTAAAAATACAGTTTGCCCCTTACTCTTTATCATTCAGGTGCTTCTCCACTCCCTAGTCGCTGCTCTGAGCTTCAGGGAATCGGAAGCTTGCCTTCGTCTTTCGGCAGTCTCATTGTCTCGTCAACCAACTCCTTCACTCTGTTTCTGTCTAGCCTTGCCTATCTGTTTGTCAAGAACATGTCAAGGAAAGTTATTCCTTCCAGCCTCATGGACCGCCCTGGAGGCAACTTGCCCTTGACATACACTTGAGGATTGTATGTTATTTCTTAGGACACTGCATCATGTTTCTTTGTGTTGGATCCGAATTGAGACACATGCTTCTGTTTCTGTTTGCAGTTGATTTTCTAAGGAAAGCAGGTGGGAATTGGTGCCCAGGAGCTGTAACATTCAGCTACAGGCTTGAGCGGGAAAAGGCTAGATGTTAAGCCGAGTGAGGGAAGTCCCCAGGGGCCGAGGAGAGAAATGTGAGGGCTGGGGAGGTGGGGAGGAAGGTTGTCCATACATGTCTCCTATCCAAACTACTGCTTTTCCTAGATGTGCAGGCTTCATCAGGGGACCCTGTGGGTCAGTGTGAATTGGAGGAGGTGGGTATCACTTCTTCTGAAACCTGAAGAGTGAAGAAAGTTTGAAAAGCAGACATCTCTCAGGTGCTCCTTGAAATCTTCCTCTTTTCAATACCCTCCTGAACACTTGCCAATTAGCCACAGCAGAATAGAAGAACTGAAGAAAATGATGGAAAGAGGCATGGATTGTTAAGGGTTTCTGCATTTTAATGACCCCTCGAGGGTATTTGGTGCTGAGCCCATGAACCTCAGATGCTGAGGAGAGGCTGAAGAAACCTCTGAAGAAGTTGAAGTGAGAAGAAAATCCCAAGTTTCTTGGAGTGTTAACGAGTCCCACTGAGGGCCATTACTGACAAAGCCTCCGCAGGGGGCTGATGAGAGCACAAAGCTGGAGGCCCTGATTGCAGGCAGGCCAAGGCAATGTGCAGGTGCCTCTGTGATGCCAAGTCAGCCTTGATGTGTGTTCTCAAGCAGATCAACCAGGCCCTGACCCCCAGCCCCTGAACAGGGTGATCCTTTCCATCACGCACTGCTCATGTGGGCAGTGTGCGGGTGGGCATATGCAACGCCCAGTGCAGGACCATGATGTGGCACCTCCTGGGCTCCCAAGGGACCAGGAAGCAGCAAGGCCACAGTGCTTTAAAGAAAGGGCATGTTCTTGTGGGCCTTGGTGGCAGAGACACCAGCCCCAGCCAAGAGGCCAAAGACCTAGCTCTGCTGGGAGCTTTCAGCCTTGGCAGTGTCCTCTGCCATCTCCACCACAGGCCATCCTACACTGTCCCCATGCCTGCTGCTGTTTCCCTGCAGCCTGTAGACTCCCAGCCTCCTTCTGCACCTTGCTCTCACCCCAGCATCTCCCTGCCTCTACTGATATCTTCCTGTCCTCACTTGCTTTTCCTGGAAACACAAAGGCAGGGGCTGATCACAAGAGTCCCTCTACGTGGCCTGTAGCACCACAGCACTACCCTTCAAGTGACATTTTCTTTTCCTAATGTCACATCTAAACCCCTCAAGCTGCTGTGTGTGCCTTTTTCTCCTTCTCATGCTGTTTCCCACTACCAAGAAATACACCGTCATCTCTCGTACCACCCTTCAAGCAGCCATGGGCTACTACTCTACTATGCCTCGCCTCCATTTCAGCAGGATAAAGAAGCCCAGGTCCCTCTACCTCTCCTCATGGGTGGGGTTATTCCCACCTAGGCGCAGGACCTAACACTTCCCTTGCCAATTTCCATGAGGTATCTGTTGTCCAAATTACCTTTGTTTCTCAAGATCCTTCTGGGCTGAAGCTACTCTGGGTCCAAACAAAGGAAAACAAAACAAAACAAAACAAAACAGTGCCAAAGGGTTAAGGGCAAACAGAGGTGGGCCAATTGTATGGGAAGGGATCAGGATGGGAAAAGAAACAAACTCAGAAGAGAGGAAAGAAAAAAAAGGAAACTGAAAGTGAAGGAAAGGATTGATGAGGGCTGTTCTGGGGATCCCTGCCTAGAAGCCCTGGATCTGAAAACCTCTGAGTGGAGGAGGACAAGAAAGCTGGCCTGCCTCCACTCTCACAGGGAACCTGCGTGCTTTCCCTGACATCAGCAAGAGAAGATTGAGAATGGGAAGAATTGTGGACACCTTCCGGGTGGAAGGGAGCTCAGGAGGTCTCTAGTGCAATCTCCTTGCTCCCAGCAGGGTCAGCTCTGGGGCTCAGACTAGGTTGCTCTAACCTTGATCCAGTCTGGTGTTGGAAGCCTCCAAGGGAGGAGACTGCCCAGCCTCTCTGGGCAACCACTTCCAATGCTTGACCATCCGCACAGTGGAAAAGCTTTTCCTTGCCTCCTGCACAAATGTCTCTTCTTTCCACTTAGGCCCATTGTCTCTTGTCTTCTCACCATGCACCCTGGTGAAGAGCCGGCCTCCATCTTCTTGAGGACCTCCTTGTAGGCTGCCTATGAGATCCCTCCAAAGCCATCTCTTCTCCAAGTGGAACAAGGCCTATTTCCTCAGAGCTCCAGCTCGTCGACTATTGTGAGGGCCCTCAGCTGAACTTACTCCCAGTTATCAACCTCGTTCTTTCTGGGGGCCCAAAACTGGATACAGTGTTCTATCTGGGATCTAATGAATTCTGACTGGAAGGTGATCATTTCTCTTGACCTTTCAGGCTATCCTCCTGGTCCTACAGCCCACCATACTTCTGGCCTTCTTTGCTGCCAGGGAACGCTGCTGCCTCATCTTTTGCCTCCTCTCCACTAGGACCCTCAGGTCCTTTTCCACACAGCTGCTCCCCAGGCCCTCTGGCCCCATCCTGTAACACTGTGGGGTGCTGGTTTACTGCAGGAGCAAGAGCTGGCATTTGTCCTGGTTGAATTTCTGGAGGTTCCTGACAGCCCATGCCTCCTGCCTGTCTAGGTCCCTCTGAATGGCAGCCCTCCAGCAAAGGTCTGGGCCCCCCTTGACCTCCAGCCTGGGGTCATCTACAAGCGTGAGGAGTGTTGCCTCCTCTGTGTCACTAATCAAGAAGATAAACAGGACAAGTTCCTGGAGAGATCAGTGGTGCTCCCCTTCTCCCTGGCCTCCAGGAAGAGCACTACACATTCACAACTTCCCTCTGTGTCTGATCAGCCAAGCAGCTTTTTACCCATCCGGTTGTCTGCTCTTCTGGACTGTAGCGTTCTAACGTGTAAGCAAGAATACGGTGGGAGACAGTGTCCAACACCTGGCTAAAGTCGAGGTGAAAGACATTCTCTCTTCTCCATCCACAAACACAGTTATTGAATCAGAGAAAGCAATCAGGTGGGCGAAGCAGAGTTTACCCTGGGTAAGTCCTTGCTAACTGTTCCCTGTCACCTTCTTCTCCTTCATGCGCCCAGAAATGTGATCTGAGAAGATTCGCTGCATGATGTACTCCTCACCAAAGGGAGGCTGAACTGCCTGCAGCTCCCAGCTTGTGCTTGTGGCCTTTCTTGAAGATGGAGGTAACATTTCACATAATCACAGAATCACAGAATCGTTTAGGTTGGAAGGGACCTCTGGAGATCATCTAGTCCAACCTCCCTGCTCAAGCAGGGTCACCTAGAGCATATTGCCCAGGATCACATCCAGACGGCTTTTGAATATCTCCAGCGAAGGAGACTCCACCACCTCTCTGGGCAACCTGTTCCAATGCTCTGTCACCCTCACAGTCAAGAAGTGTTTTCTCAGGTTCAGATGGAACTTCCTGTGGTTCAGTTTGTGCCCATTGCCTCTTGTCCTGTTGCTGAGCACCACGGAGAAGAGGCTGGCCTCATCCTCTTGACATTCCCCCTTCAGATACTTGTACACATTGATGAGATCGCCTCTCAATCTTCTCTTCTCCAGGCTGAACAGGCCCAGCTCTTGCAGTCTTTCTTCATAGGAGAGGTGCTCCAGCCCTCTAATCCTCTTTGTAGCCCTCCACTGGACTCTCTCCAGGAGTGCCATGTCTCTCTTGTCCTGGGGAGCCCAGAACTGGACACAGGACTCCAGGGGAGGCCTCACCAGGGCTGAGGAGAGGGGCAGGATCACCTCCCTCGACCTGCTGGCAACACTCTGCCTAATGCACCCCAGGAGACCATTGGCCTTCTTGGCCACAAGGGCACACTGCTGCCTCATGTTTAACTCGTTGTCCACCAGCACTCCCAGGTCCTTCTCAGCAAAGCTACTTTCCAGCAGGGCAACCCCCAGCCTGTCCTGGTGCATGGGATTATTCCTGCCTAGGTGCAGGACCTTGCACTTGCATTTGTGGAACTTCAGGAGGTTCCTCTCTGCCCAACTCTCCAGCCTGTCCAGGTCCCTCTGAATGGCAGCACAGTCTTCTGGTGTGTTAGCCTCTCCCCCCAGTTTAGTATCATCAGCCAACTTGCTGAGGGTGCACTCTGTCCCTTCCTCCAGGTCATTGATGAATATATTGAACAAGACTGGAGCCAGGACTGACCCCTGGGGGACACCACTAGCCACAGGCCTCCAACTTGACTCTGCGCCATTCCCCACAACCCTCTGCGCTCGGCCATCCAGCCAGTTCTCAAGCCACCTCACCGTCCACTCATCTAGCCCACACTTCCTGAGCTTACCTAGGAGGATGTGATGGGAGACAGTGTCCAAAGCCTTGCTCAAGTCCAGGTAGACAACATCCACTGCTCTCCCCTCATCTACCCAGCCAGTCATCCCGTCATAGAAGGCTATCAGATTGGTCAAGCGTGATTTCCCTTTGGTGAATCCATGCTGACTCCTGATCACCTTCTTGTCCTCCAGATGCTTAGTGATGACCTTCAAGAGGAGCTGTTCCATCACCTTGCCAGGGATGGAGGTGAGGCTGACAGGCCTGTAGTTTCCTGGCTCCTCCTTCTTGCCCTTTTTGAAGACTGGCATGACATTGGCTTTCTTCCAGTCCTCAGGCACCTCTCCTGATCTCCAGGACCTTTCAAAGATGATGGAGAGTGGCCTAGCGATAACATCCGCCAGCTCCCTCAGCACTCGTGGGTGCATCCCATCGGGGCCCATGGATTTGTGGATGTCAAGTTTGGACAAAAGATCTCTAACCTGATCCTCCTCCACCAAGGGACAGTCTTCCTTTCTCCAGCCTTCCTCTCTTGTCTCCAAGGTCTGGAATTCCTCAGGACTGGCCTTAGCAGTGAAGACTGAAGCAAAGAAGGCATTCAATAACTCTGCCTTCTCTGTATCCTTTGTCACCAGGGCACCCGCCCCATTCAGCAGCGGGCCCACGTTTTCCCTAGTCTTCCTTTTGCTATTGATGTATTTGAAAAACCCCTTCTTGTTGTCCTTGGCATCTCTTGCCAGATTTAATTCCAACTGGGCCTTAGCCTTCCTTGTCGCATCCCTGCACACTCTGACAACGTCCCTGTATTCCTCCCAAGTGGCCTGTCCCCTTTTCCACATTCTGTACACTTCCTTCTTCTGCTGGAGTTTGGCCAGTAGTTCCTTGCTCCTCCATGCAGGTCTCCTGCCCGCTTTGCTGGACGTCTTCCTCAGAGGGATGCACTGATCCTGAGCCTGGAGGAAGTGACGCTTGAATATTAACCAGCTTTCTTGGACCCCTCTTCCTTCTAGGGCCGTGTCCCATGAGATTCCCCTAAGTAGGTCCCTCAAGAGGCCAAAGTCAGCTCTCCTGAAGTCCAGTGTTGCAATCCTACTCATTGCCCTGCTCCCTCCTCGCAGGATCCTGAACTCCACCATCTCATGGTCACTGCAGCCAAGGCTGCCCCCAACCTTCACCTCTCCAACTAGACCTTCTTTGTTCGTTAGTACAAGGTCTAGCATTGCACCTCTCCTCGGTGGCGTCTCCACCACCTGAGTCAAGAAATTATCATCAATGCTTTGCAGGAACCTCTTTGACTGTTTGTGCCTAGCTGTGCTGTCTTCCCAACAGATGTCAGGGTGGTTGAAGTCTCCCATGAGAACCAGGGCCTGTGATCGTGAGGCTTCTTCCAGCTGTCTGTAGAAGGCCTCATCGACGACTTCCTCCTGATCAGGTGGCCTGTAGTAGACCCCCACAACAGTGTCACCCATGTTACCCTGCCCTTTAATCCTTACCCATAGGCTCTCAACTTGCTCTTCATCCACCCCGAGGCAGAGCTCCATACATTCTAGTTGCTCCCTCACATAAAGAGCAACTCCACCACCTCGCCTTCCTGGCCTGTCTTTCCTAAAAAGCACATAGCCATCCATGACAGCATCCCAGTCATGTGAACTATCCCACCATGTCTCTGTCACTGCAATGAGATCATGGCCCTGCGACCGCACACAGATCTCTAACTCTTCCTGCTTATTCCCCATGCTGCGTGCATTGGTATACAGGCATTTGAGAGAGCCAGTCAAGCACGCAGGCTTCCCAGTTGCTCGTTCCCAGCTGGGCGTTAGCGTGCTGGAAGGTGTTTGGAGGAGTGAAGGCCTTGTGGAGAGGTGTTCTTGGGAGAGGGGCAGGTGTGTTCTTGGGAGAGGACTCTCGAGGGGGGCTGATGCCTCCCTGTGCCCAATCTCCCTGGTCAAGGAGTGCCTTGGAGGAGGGAAGGCAAGGCAAGGGTGGCCTGCGAGGGATGCGCAGCCCAGGTCTCTCTTCCTTCCAGCTGCCGTCTCGGCAAGTTCCTACACCGTCCCGCTGCAGGGTGAGCTCTGGGTGCTGCAGCAGGGCAGCGAGAGAGCCCCCTTGGGCAGGCATGAGCATGCGAGGTGAGGTGCTGACACTGCTGACGCAGGGAAGGTGGTGGTGTTGGCTTGAGGTTTGGGTGGGTGTGAGGAGCCCCACGGAGCTCTAGGGGCATTGCTGCGAGTCTCTGGAGCCAAGGGAGTGGTGGTGAGCACAGGCGTCCTCCAAGCAGCCTGCCGGCTTGTGGGCAGGCATTGTGGACGCTGAGCGCTGGAAGCCCTTTCCCCTTGGTGTTTTCTCCCTGAGCACTTTGAGAGCTGCCACTCCTTTTTTTGGGAGGTGGGGAGAGTCCTAGAGCCTTTGCATTGTGACCACTCTTGTTTTTCGGACTGCTCCCTGCTGACGCCGTGATGGGGTCGTGTCCTTGCAGCCTGAGAAATGCAGGGGCCAGAGTGGAGCACTAGGGGCTCAAGGGCTTGCTAAGAGAAGAGAGGGAAGTGGTCCTTGCTGCAGGCTGCTGCCTGGTGCTGCTTTGGAGGAGAGCTCCTGGCACCAGACGTGAGGACAAACCAGCTTGGCTCTGCCACACGCCCAGCTCCTTCAGTGGGTGGCTTAGCTGGTGCTCTCGGGCTCTGCCTGGGCCATGCCAGGGGGGACCCTGGAGGCAGAGCCTGCGCTGGCTTTTCCATGTGGCACTCGCACTGCTGAAAGCTGCTGCCTTGGCTCAAGGCTTTGCTTGGGAGAGAAATCCCCGGCCTTGCTGAGGCAGGGCAAGGCAAAGGCTTGAGAGCAGCGGAAGCCTTGTGCCGTTTCCCTGGTTGCAAGTGTGCTTGTCTAAGGCTGGTGCACTGGCCCTGTCCGTGCTGCTGAGTGTGTCTGTGTGCAGCCGTGTGGTCATTGGTGAGCTCTGTGAGCACGGCCCGAGAGAGGGGGAGTGGTGCCGAAGAGTTTTGTCCTCCTTCCTTGAAGCCCCAAAGGGCCCCTCAGTAGGGAGGCCTGTGGGGTGAGGGCCTTGAGGGCACATGAAGCAAAGCAGATAGATAGGCAAGAGCTGGCGTGATGCGCCTCCTGGGAGAGCACTTGCCCTCTGCTTTGTGGAGGTGGGAAGGGAGCAGGCTCTGGGCTTTGACTGGATGTTCAGAGGAAGTGCCTGCTGAAAGGCTCTGGAGGACTAGAAGCAAGCGGAAGGGTTGGAGAGTGGGTCTTGGTGTGTTTTGGGGCCCTTGCCCATGGTCGCTTCTGCTCGGAAAAACTGCCTTTCGGAGGGCTCCGAGAGAGGCTGTGCCCACGCAGCACTTCGTGGCCTGGCCGTTGGTGGTGCTGCGTGCCTCTTGCTGGGCCCTGAGACGTGTGGCCCTGGAAGCAGCCTGAAGGGTGTTGGCAGAGCAGCTCTGAGCGTGGCAGCTGTTTGGCTTTCGCAGGGCCTTGGAGGCTGGGGAAGGGCCCGTCCTCCCCTTGCCGTTGTCATTAGCCCTGCTGGCGGGCCAGGGGGAAGAGCTGCTGAGTGCTGCCTCTGCTGGTGTCCCCAGCTGAGATGCCCTCGCCTCAGTCCTTCCCCATGTCCCAAACTGTCAGGGCCCCAAACCAGAGAGTGCTTGTTGTCCTTGATGTGTAGGGGATGTGCTGGCTTGGTTCAGTCCCTCCTTGGGGCAGGAAGTGGCCTTTGGAGTTGCGGGAAAGCTTCTTGCTCTGCCTGGGCCATGGGGCCCTGCTGTCTTCTGCTTCATGGTCGCTGCTCCCACACAATCGGCCCCTTAGGAAATGTTGCCACGAATCCCTTGCAGGCCTTTCTCCAGTTCCTGAGCTTCATGGGCTCGGTGCGGGTACTGGCTGGGCAGAAGGTGATCTTCTCTTGGGGCAGGAAGTGGCCCGTCCTGGGTGTTTTGCTGCACTAGGAGCAGTGTGAGGCGCCAGGGTGAGTGAGAGAGACCGTTCACGAGGTGTCTCAGCCTTGGGGAGAGCAGGGGCAGCTGCAGGGGGCAACAGCCACGAGGTCCCTAGTGTCTGTGAGAGCTGTGCCAGAAAATCACCACTGCCCAATCAGTTCTTTGTCGGTAGCTGAGAGGCCAGCAGGGGCCGTGTGGCTCGGCTGCTGATTCTGAGGTCCCTTGGGGCTGAGGAGCTGAGAGGCCAAGCAGGGGCCCCGTGGCTTGGCTGCTGATTCTGAGGTCCCTTGGGGCTGAGGAGCTGAGAGGCCAGCTGCAGGAACAAGGCTGGCGTGTTGTCTGTAAGGTCCCTTCTGCAACGGTTCGTGATTGGCTAGCAGGAGGCGTGTGGCTGGGGAGGTGCTGGTGAGGTGTCTTCTGGCTGAGCAGTTGCTGGGGCAGCAGCAGGTGCACGGCTGGGACGCGTGCTTTGGAGGTGACGTTGGCCTGAGCAGCTGGGAGGTCAGCATTTGGCTGATGGCTGAGGAAGTCATTGTGAGGTCACTTGTGTGTCAGGGGCTTGTAGGGCAGTGAGAGGCAGACGGCTGGGAAGGTGACAGTGAGGTCCTGTCTTTTGGAGTGGCTGATAGGGCAGCAGGAGGCAGGTGGCTGGGAAGG
This sequence comes from Struthio camelus, assembly GCF_040807025.1. Classification (NCBI taxonomy): domain Eukaryota; kingdom Metazoa; phylum Chordata; class Aves; order Struthioniformes; family Struthionidae; genus Struthio; species Struthio camelus. The sequence continues at coordinate 1,471,469 of NC_090970.1, forward strand.
TGCTTGTGAGGTGAGTGCAGAGAGAGCAGCCCAGGTTGCCCATGGCTGGGAAGTGACTCGGAGGTCCCGCCTGTCCCCACAGTATGTAGACCTGCAGCGTGGCTTAGACATTGGTGGTGAAATCTAGGCTTGACAGTGTGTGCGTGGTGTGGAAATTGTGCCCCATGCAAAGAGAGGGGCCTGGTGAGATTTGTCTCAGCCTGGGCAACATTCATGGGAAATGAGAACACTGCCCCAAATTTGCTCCCCAGCCTTGCCCATGGTTATGGAACATGGGAAGCACCAGGGTCCCACGGAAAGCCCTCTGGATGATGCGTGTTAAGGGCCTATTTGCTCTTTTCTGGCATCTCATCTCTCTCCTAAGCACCGCAGACTGAGAAACCTTGCTGAGGCCTTTTCAAAACAAAGAGCCTGCTTTGGTGCCTGAAGGAGGAAGGCTGCGTCCTGTCCCATCCTGTCCAACATCCTCCTTTGACAAGAAGAGTGACCCACGGGAGAAACCTGTCTCACCAGGCTCACCAAAGCATCGCAGCCCATGGCCACCCTTTTGTGCTGTTTGACCTCACATGATTTTGATCCCATCTTTAACAAGTGCCAAACCCCTAACATAGCCCCAAACCCCAGCTTCCCACACAGGTCTGCCCTGTGCAGAGACCTGTTGGTGCAGGGGCACAGAAGTGACCTCTGCCGTGACCCATCTTAGATTTTTCACAGCCTTTGTCACCATCTGGTCACGTTCCTGAAGGAGTTATCAGCCAGTTTTGGAAACTAACTGTGGGGAGGGCAGGTGATTGCTTTGCAGAACATGGAGGGAAATCTCTCTGCTCTCTCCCTGGCTGTGCCATCTCCATGGCGGTGACCTACTGAGCCCAGAGATGACACGGGCTGAGGTCACAGGGGGATGTGCCGCATCACAGAGAGGTCTCTCCCCGGTGCCATGGGAGAGCCCTCACTTCCCTGCAAGGCCAGGGCACGGCTCACACACTCCCCACTGCTGCCCTTCAGAGCTACTCCCCAGCAAGGAGGGAGGCCAGGAGGCAGTGGGGCTGCACTGGGGCTCCTCACCAACAGGCACAAGAGCAGGGACACATTGGAGAGGAATTGTGGGGGACGAGTCCTTTTTCCCTGGAGGGAGAGGCGAGCCGAAGGAAAGGGGCCAAACGAGATGGAGACTGCTGGACCAAGAACATTAGCCCAGACCACGGATACTAGCTTTCCAGTGCTCCTGCAGCTCTCCACCAAGGGTAAGGGATTGAGGAACTCCTTCCTGAGGTGTCGCACAGAGACTGTGAAATGGAAAAACAGTTGTGGGACCTGGGCTGTGGGGGTGTCTGGACAGGGCTGGGGGCGGCCACAAGAGCCCTGCTGGAGGGTCCCATCTGGCTCAGGGCACAATGGGGCAGGCAGGAGTGCTGGGTCCTGGGTCTGGGGCTGTCCTGAGCCCCGAGGCTCCTGTGGGGCTGGCTCCATCCCCTCCTGGTAGGGTGGGAGGAAATTCAGGCCCAAGTTTCCCTGGAAGTGGGTCCCCCCTTGGGGTCTGGCTCTGGCAGGAAAGGGGTCCTGGCTCCCAGAGGCTGCAATGTCCCCCAGATCCCAGGGGGATCTCAAGAGCCTGCTGGAAATGCCCACAGAGGACATGAAACCTTCCCCTTGTAACAGCCCTCAGCATGGCACCAGACCCACCACCAACGATGGTGGGAGGGAGGAGCTGCCTGCTGGGTCATGTGTCTGCAATGTTGCCATGGCATCGCCCCCAGTGCTGCCCTGCTACTGGCTGACAAGAGGAGGAGGGTTGTGTTGGGTTGCCGGAAGTCTCTGTCAGCCCATCACAGTCCAGCACGTGGGTTAAAGACACTTATAAGTGCAGGAGAGCAGGAGTGGGAGTGAGTGGGTGTGTAGGTGTGTTCCCATGCTGGCCCTGGCCGTGTGGGGCTGCTCTCCTCCAGGAGCTGCCACGGGGTTAGCACCATAGGACAGAGGTGCCTGGGCCCCAGGGGAGCTGTCCTGCAATCCAGATGTGCTGGCCGGCCCCAAGCAGCTGCGCTGGGCGGTACAGTGTGGTTTGGCCGAGATTTGTCTGCAAGATGGGAATGCTCTTTCTGCCCTTGGATTGGTGGAGGTGGGAAGGGAGCAGGAGCAGAGGTGGGAGTGGATGTTCAGAGGAAGTGCTTGTTGCTGCCTCTTGGAGGACTAGAAGGAAACAGAAGGGCTGGAGAGTGGGCCTGGGTGTGATTTGGGTCCATGGTGGAGGGTGTCCTGGCTGCTGGCCTGTGTGTGCCTGCTGCAGAGGGGCGTGCTGGCTGTCTACCGTGTGTGAGGGGAGGGGTGGGGGTGAGGTGTGTGCCAGAAGTTGGGTGGCGTGTGGTGGGGAGAGGCGGTGGCCCCAGGGTGTTGGTTGTGGGTGCGGGAGGAGACGTGTGGAGAGAGCAGTGCTGTGGGTGGGGAGTGCCATGAGGCTGTGGAGGTGGGGAGCACTGCGAGGTGAGCAGGTGCCTTGTCTGCTGGGGCCCCGGCTGCCCTGGTGGCCCCGTGAGCCAGGCACACTGGCAGCCGGCTGCCTTCTGCCCGCTCAGCTTCAGGCCTGGAGTTTCCTCCGCTCTTGCCAGGCTCTGCAGCCAGCACCCACACGAAAGTGCAGGGAGCGCTTCTCCTTGCTCTGAGAGCTGTACGAGGCATGCTTTTCCCTCCTTTCCTCTCGGTTGCTTTTTGTGGGGAGAGCTTTGGTCTTGCAGCAGTGTTGGCTGAAGGAGCAGGAGGTCGTGGGAGGTGCTCGTTCCCAGCTGGGCGTTAGCGTGCTGGAAGGTGTTTGGAGGAGTGAAGGCCTTGTGGAGAGGTGTTCTTGGGAGAGGGGCAGGTGTGTTCTTGGGAGAGGACTCTGAAGGGTGGCTGATGGCTCCCTGTGCCCAATCTCCCTGGACAAGGAGTGCCTTGGAGGAGGGAAGGCAAGGCAAGGGTGGCCTGCAAGGGATGCGCAGCCCCGGCCTCTCTTCCTTCCAGCTGCCGTCTCGGCAAGTTCCTGCACCGTCCCGCTGCAGGGTGAGCTCTGGGTGCTGCAGCAGGGCAGCGAGAGAGCCCCCTTGGGCAGGCATGAGTGTGCGAGGTGTGGTGTGGTGAGGTGCTGACACTGCTGACGCGCGGAGGGTGGTGGTGTTGGCCTGAGGTTTGGGTGGGTGTGAGGAGCCCCACGGAGCTCTAGGGGCATTGCTGCGAGTCTCTGGAGCCAAGGGAGTGGTGGTGAGCACAGGCGTCCTCCCAGCAGCCTACCGGCTTGTGGGCAGGCATTGTGGACGCTGAGCGCTGGAAGCCCTTTCCCCTTGGTGTTTTCTCCCTGAGCGCTTGGAGAGTTGCCACTCCTTTTTTGGGAGGTGGGGAGAGTCCTAGAGCCTTTGCATTGTGACCACTCTTGTTTTTCGGACTGCTCCCTGCTGACGCCGTGATGGGGTCGTGTCCTTGCAGCCCTGAGCAATGCAGGGGCCAAAGAGTGGAGCACTAGGGGCTCAAGTGCTTGCTAAGAGAAGAGAGGGAAGTGGTCCTTGCTGCAGGCTGCTGCCTGGTGCTGCTTTGGAGGAGAGCTCCTGGCACCAGACGTGAGGACAAACCAGCTTGGCTCTGCCACACGCCCAGCTCCTTCAGTGGGTGGCTTAGCTGGTGCTCTCGGGCTCTGCCTGGGCCATGCCAGGGGGGACCGTGGAGGCAGAGCCTGCGCTGGCTTTTCCATGTGGCACTCGCACTGCTGAAAGCTGCTGGCTTGGCTCGAGGCTTTGCTTGGCAGAGAAATCCCCGGCCTTGCTGAGGCAGGGCAAGGCAAAGGCTTGAGAGCAGTGGAAGCCTTGTGCCGTTTCCCTGGTTGGAAGTGTGCTTGTCTAAGGCTGGTGCACTGGCCCTGTCCGTGCTGCTGAGTGTGTCTGTGTGCAGCCGTGTGGTCATTGGTGAGCTGTCGGAGCACGGCCCGAGAGAGGGGGAGTGTTGCCAAAGAGTTTTGTCCTCCTTCCTTGAAGCCCCAAAGGGCCCCTCAGTAGGGAGGCCTGTGGGGTGAGGGCCTTGAGGGCACGTGAAGCAAAGCAGATAGATAGGTAAGAGCTGGCGTGATGCGCCTCCTGGGAGAGCACTTGCCCTCTGCTTTGTGGAGGTGGGAAGGGAGCAGGCTCTGGGCTTTGACTGGATGTTCAGAGGAAGTGCCTGGGGAAAGGCTGTGGAGGACTAGAAGCAAGCGGAAGGGTTGGAGAGTGGGTCTTGGTGTGTTTTGGGGCCCTTGCCCATGGTCGCTTCTGCTTGGAAAAACTGCCTTTCGGAGGGCTCCGAGAGAGGCTGTGCCCACGCGGCACGCCGTGGCCTGGCCACTGGTGCTGCTCTGTGCCTCTTGCTGGGCCCTGAGACCTGTGGCCCTGGAAGCAGCCTGAAGGGTGTTGGCAGAGCAGCTCTGAGCGTGGCAGCTGTTTGGCTTTCGCAGGGCCTTGGAGGCTGGGGAAGGGCCCGTCCTCCCCTTGCCGTTGTCATTAGCCCTGCTGGTGGGCCAGGGGGAAGAGCTGCTGAGTGCTGCCTCTGCTGGTGTCCCCAGCTGAGATGCCCTCGCCTCAGTCCTTCCCCATGTCCCAAACTGTCAGGGCCCCAAACCAGAGAGTGCTTGTTGTCCTTGATGTGTAGGGGATGTGCTGGCTTGGTTCAGTCCCTCCTTGGGGCAGGAAGTGGCCTTTGGAGTTGCGGGAAAGCTTCTTGCTCTGCCTGGGCCATGGGGCCCTGCTGTCTTCCGCTTCATGGTCGCTGCTCCCACACAATCGGCCCCTTAGGAAATGTTGCCACGAATCCCTTGCAGGCCTTTCTCCAGTTCCTGAGCTTCATGGGCTCGGTGCGGGTACTGGCTGGGCAGAAGGTGATCTTCTCTTGGGGCAGGAAGTGGCCCGTCCTGGGTGTTTTGCTGCACTAGGAGCAGTGTGAGGCGCCAGGGTGAGTGAGAGAGACCGTTCAGGAGGTGTCTCAGCCTTGGGGAGAGCAGGGGCAGCTGCAGGGGGCAACAGCCACGAGGTCCCTAGTGTCTGTGAGAGCTGTGCCAGAAAATCACCACTGCCCAATCAGTTCTTTGTCGGTAGCTGAGAGGCCAGCAGGGGCCGTGTGGCTCGGCTGCTGATTCTGAGGTCCCTTGGGGCTGAGGAGCTGAGAGGCCAGCTGCAGGAACAAGGCTGGCGTGTTGTCTGTAAGGTCCCTTCTGCAACGGTTCGTGATTGGCTAGCAGGAGGCGTGTGGCTGGGGAGGTGCTGGTGAGGTGTCTTCTGGCTGAGCAGTTGCTGGGGCAGCAGCAGGTGCACGGCTGGGACGCGTGCTTTGGAGGTGACGTTGGCCTGAGCAGCTGGGAGGTCAGCATTTGGCTGATGGCTGAGGAAGTCATTGTGAGGTCACTTGTGTGTCAGGGGCTTGTAGGGCAGTGAGAGGCAGACGGCTGGGAAGGTGACAGTGAGGTCCTGTCTTTTGGAGTGGCTGATAGGGCAGCAGGAGGCAGGTGGCTGGGAAGGTGCTTGTGAGGTGAGTGCAGAGAGAGCAGCCCAGGTTGCCCATGGCTGGGAAGTGACTCGGAGGTCCCGCCTGTCCCCACAGTATGTAGACCTGCAGCGTGGCTTAGACATTGGTGGTGAAATCTAGGCTTGACAGTGTGTGCGTGGTGTGGAAATTGTGCCCCATGCAAAGAGAGGGGCCTGGTGAGATTTGTCTCAGCCTGGGCAACATTCATGGGAAATGAGAACACTGCCCCAAATTTGCTCCCCAGCCTTGCCCATGGTTATGGAACATGGGAAGCACCAGGGTCCCACGGAAAGCCCTCTGGATGATGCGTGTTAAGGGCCTATTTGCTCTTTTCTGGCATCTCATCTCTCTCCTAAGCACCGCAGACTGAGAAACCTTGCTGAGGCCTTTTCAAAACAAAGAGCCTGCTTTGGTGCCTGAAGGAGGAAGGCTGCGTCCTGTCCCATCCTGTCCAACATCCTCCTTTGACAAGAAGAGTGACCCACGGGAGAAACCTGTCTCACCAGGCTCACCAAAGCATCGCAGCCCATGGCCACCCTTTTGTGCTGTTTGACCTCACATGATTTTGATCCCATCTTTAACAAGTGCCAAACCCCTAACATAGCCCCAAACCCCAGCTTCCCACACAGGTCTGCCCTGTGCAGAGACCTGTTGGTGCAGGGGCACAGAAGTGACCTCTGCCGTGACCCATCTTAGATTTTTCACAGCCTTTGTCACCATCTGGTCACGTTCCTGAAGGAGTTAGCAGCCAGTTTTGGAAACTAACTGTGGGGAGGGCAGGTGATTGCTTTGCAGAACATGGAGGGAAATCTCTCTGCTCTCTCCCTGGCTGTGCCATCTCCATGGCGGTGACCTACTGAGCCCAGAGATGACACGGGCTGAGGTCACAGGGGGATGTGCCGCATCACAGAGAGGTCTCTCCCCGGTGCCATGGGAGAGCCCTCACTTCCCTGCAAGGCCAGGGCACGGCTCACACACTCCCCACTGCTGCCCTTCAGAGCTACTCCCCAGCAAGGAGGGAGGCCAGGAGGCAGTGGGGCTGCACTGGGGCTCCTCACCAACAGGCACAAGAGCAGGGACACATTGGAGAGGAATTGTGGGGGACGAGTCCTTTTTCCCTGGAGGGAGAGGCGAGCCGAAGGAAAGGGGCCAAACGAGATGGAGACTGCTGGACCAAGAACATTAGCCCAGACCACGGATACTAGCTTTCCAGTGCTCCTGCAGCTCTCCACCAAGGGTAAGGGATTGAGGAACTCCTTCCTGAGGTGTCGCACAGAGACTGTGAAATGGAAAAACAGTTGTGGGACCTGGGCTGTGGGGGTGTCTGGACAGGGCTGGGGGCGGCCACAAGAGCCCTGCTGGAGGGTCCCGTCTGGCTCAGGGCACAATGGGGCAGGCAGGAGTGCTGGGTCCTGGGTCTGGGGCTGTCCTGAGCCCCGAGGCTCCTGTGGGGCTGGCTCCATCCCCTCCTGGTAGGGTGGGAGGAAATTCAGGCCCAAGTTTCCCTGGAAGTGGGTCCCCCCTTGGGGTCTGGCTCTGGCAGGAAAGGGGTCCTGGCTCCCAGAGGCTGCAATGTCCCCCAGATCCCAGGGGGATCTCAAGAGCCTGCTGGAAATGCCCACAGAGGACATGAAACCTTCCCCTTGTAACAGCCCTCAGCATGGCACCAGACCCACCACCAACGATGGTGGGAGGGAGGAGCTGCCTGCTGGGTCATGTGTCTGCAATGTTGCCATGGCATCGCCCCCAGTGCTGCCCTGCTACTGGCTGACAAGAGGAGGAGGGTTGTGTTGGGTTGCCGGAAGTCTCTGTCAGCCCATCACAGTCCAGCACGTGGGTTAAAGACACTTATAAGTGCAGGAGAGCAGGAGTGGGAGTGAGTGGGTGTGTAGGTGTGTTCCCATGCTGGCCCTGGCCGTGTGGGGCTGCTCTCCTCCAGGAGCTGCCACGGGGTTAGCACCATAGGACAGAGGTGCCTGGGCCCCAGGGGAGCTGTCCTGCAATCCAGATGTGCTGGCCGGCCCCAAGCAGCTGCGCTGGGCGGTACAGTGTGGTTTGGCCGAGATTTGTCTGCAAGATGGGAATGCTCTTTCTGCCCTTGGATTGGTGGAGGTGGGAAGGGAGCAGGAGCAGAGGTGGGAGTGGATGTTCAGAGGAAGTGCTTGTTGCTGCCTCTTGGAGGACTAGAAGGAAACAGAAGGGCTGGAGAGTGGGCCTGGGTGTGATTTGGGTCCATGGTGGAGGGTGTCCTGGCTGCTGGCCTGTGTGGTGGTGTGGCCTGTGTGTGCCTGCTGCAGAGGGGCGTGCTGGCTGTCCACCGTGTGTGAGGGGAGGGGTGGGGGTGAGGTGTGTGCCAGAAGTTGGGTGGCGTGTGGTGGGGAGAGGCGGTGGCCCCAGGGTGTTGGTTCTGGGTGCGGGAGGAGACGTGTGGAGAGAGCAGTGCTGTGGGTGGGGAGTGCCATGAGGCTGGGGAGGTGGGGAGCGCCACGAGGTGAGCAGGTGCCTTGGCTGCTGGGGCCCCGGCTGCCCTGGTGGCCCCATGAGCCAGGCACGCTGGCAGCCGGCTGCCTTCTGCCCGCTCAGCTTCACGCCTGGAGTTTCCTCCGCTCTTGCCAGGCTCTGCAGCCAGGACCCACCCGAAAGTGCAGGGAGCGCTTCTCCTTGCTCTGAGAGCTGTACGAGGCATGCTGTTCCCTCCTTTCCTCTCGGTTGCTTTTTGTGGGGAGAGCTTTGGTCTTGCAGCAGTGTTGGCTGAAGGAGCAGGAGGTCGTGGGAGGTGCTCGTTCCCAGCTGGGCGTTAGCGTGCTGGAAGGTGTTTGGAGGAGTGAAGGCCTTGTGGAGAGGTGTTCTTGGGAGAGGGGCAGGTGTGTTCTTGGGAGAGGACTCTGGAGGGTGGCTGATGGCTCCCTGTGCCCAATCTCCCTGGACAAGGAGTGCCTTGGAGGAGGGAAGGCAAGGCAAGGGTGGCCTGCAAGGGATGCGCAGCCCCGGCCTCTCTTCCTTCCAGCTGCCGTCTCGGCAAGTTCCTGCACCGTCCCGCTGCAGGGTGAGCTCTGGGTGCTGCAGCAGGGCAGCGAGAGAGCCCCCTTGGGCAGGCATGAGTGTGCGAGGTGTGGTGTGGTGAGGTGCTGACGCGGGGAAGGTGGTGGTGTTGGCCTGAGGTTTGGGTGGGAGTGAGGAGCCCCACGGAGCTCTAGGGGCATTGCTGTGAGTCTCTGGAGCCAAGGGAGTGGTGGTGAGCACAGGCGTCCTCCCAGCAGCCTACCGGCTTGTGGGCAGGCATTGTGGACGCTGAGCGCTGGAAGCCCTTTCCCCTTGGTGTTTTCTCCCTGAGCGCTTGGAGAGTTGCCACTCCTTTTTTGGGAGGTGGGGAGAGTCCTAGAGCCTTTGCATTGTGACCACTCTTGTTTTTCGGACTGCTCCCTGCTGACGCCGTGATGGGGTCGTGTCCTTGCAGCCCTGAGAAATGCAGGGGCCAAAGAGTGGAGCACTAGGGGCTCAAGTGCTTGCTAAGAGAAGAGAGGGAAGTGGTCCTTGCTGCAGGCTGCTGCCTGGTGCTGCTTTGGAGGAGAGCTCCTGGCACCAGACGTGAGGACAAACCAGCTTGGCTCTGCCACACGCCCAGCTCCTTCAGTGGGTGGCTTAGCTGGTGCTCTCGGACTATGCCTGGGCCATGCCAGGGGGGACCCTGGAGGCAGAGCCTGCACTGGCTTTTCCATGTGGCAGCCGCCCTGCTGAAAGCTGCTGGCTTGGCTCGAGGCTTGGCTTGGCAGAGAAATCCCCGGCCTTGCTGAGGCAGGGCAAGGCAAAGGCTGGAGAGCAGTGGAAGCCTTGTGCCGTTTCCGTGGTTGGAAGTGTGCTTGTCTAAGGCTGGTGCACTGGCCCTGTCCGTGCTGCTGAGTGTGTCTGCGTGCAGCCGTGTGGTCATTGGTGAGCTGTTGGAGCACGGCCCGAGAGAGGGGGAGTGGTGCCAAAGAGTTTTGTCGTCCTCCCTGGAAGCCCCAAAGGGCCCCTCAGTAGGGAGGCCTGTGGGGTGAGGGCCTTGAGGGCACGTGAAGCAAAGCAGATAGATAGGCAAGAGCTGGCGTGATGCGCCTCCTGGGAGAGCACTTGCCCTGTGCTTCGTGGAGGTGGGAAGGGAGCAGGCTCTGGGCTTTGACTGGATGTTCAGAGGAAGTGCCTGGGGAAAGGCTGTGGAGGACTAGAAGCAAGCGGAAGGGTTGGAGAGTGGGTCTTGGTGTGTTTTGGGGCCCTTGCCCATGGTCGCTTCTGCTTGGAAAAACTGCCTGTCGCAGGGCTCCGAGAGAGGCTGTGCCCACGCGGCACACCGTGGCCTGGCCGTTGGTGGTGCTGCGTGCCTCTTGCTGGGCCCTGAGACCTGTGGCCCTGGAAGCAGCCTGAAGGGTGTTGGCAGAGCAGCTCTGAGCGTGGCAGCTGTTGTGCTTTCCTAAGAGCCTTGGAGGCTGGGGAAGGGCCCGTCCTCCCCTTGCCGTTGTCATTAGCCCTGTTGGCGGGCCAGGGGGAAGAGCTGCTGAGTGCTGCCTCTGCTGGTGTCCCCAGCTGAGATGCCCTCGCCTCAGTCCTTCCCCACGTCCCAAACTGTCAGGGCCCCAAATCAGAGAGTGCTTGTTGTCCTTGATGTGTAGGGGATGTGCTGGCTTGGTTCAGTCCCTCCTTGGGGCAGGAAGTGGCCTTTGGAGTTGCGGGAAGGCTTCTTGCTCTGCCTGGGCCATGGGGCCCTGCTGTCTTCCGCTTCATGGTCGCTGCTCCCACACAATCGGCCCCTTAGGAAATGTTGCCACGAATCCCTTGCAGGCCTTTCTCCAATTCCTGAGCTTCACGGGCTCGGTGCGGGTACTGGCTGGGCAGAAGGTGATCTTCTCTTGGGGCAGGAAGTGGCCCGTCCTGGGTGTTTTGCTGCACTAGGAGCAGTGTGAGGCGCCAGGGTGAGTGAGGGAGACCGTTCACGAGGTGTCTCAGCCTTGGGGAGAGCAGGGGCAGCTGCAGGGGGCAACAGCCACGAGGTCCCTAGTGTGTGCGAGAGCTGGGCCAGAAAATCACCACTGCCCAATCAGTTCTTTGTCGGTAGCTGAGAGGCCAGCAGGGGCCGTGTGGCTCGGCTGCTGATTCTGAGGTCCCTTGGGGCTGAGGAGCTGAGAGGCCAGCTGCAGGAACAAGGCTGGCGTGTTGTCTGTAAGGTCCCTTCTGCAAGGGTTACGTGATTGGCTAGCAGGAGGCGTGTGGCTGGGGAGGTGCTGGTGAGGTGTGTTCTAGGTGAGCAGTTGCTGGGGGAGCAGCAGGTGCACGGCTGGGACGCGTGCTTTGGAGGTGACGTTGGCCGGAGCATCTGGGAGGTGAGCATTTGGCTGATGGCTGAGGAAGTTGTTGTGAGGTCACTTGTGTGTCAGGGGCTTTTAGGGCAGTGGCGGGCAGACGGCTGGGAAGGTGACAGTGAGGTCCTGTCTTTTGGAGTGGCTGATAGGGCAGCAGGAGGCAGGTGGCTGGGAAGGTGCTTGTGAGGTGAGTGCAGAGAGAGCAGCCCAGGTTGCCCATGGCTGGGAAGTGACTCGGAGGTCCCGCCTGTCCCCGCAGTATGTAGGCCTGCGGCGTGGCTTAGACATTGGTGGTGAAATCTAGGCTTGACAGTGTGTGCGTGGTGTGGAAATTGTGCCCCATGAAAAGAGAGGGGCCTGGTGAGATTTGTCTCAGCCTGGGCAACATTCATGGGAGATGAGAACACTGCCTCAAATTTGCTCCCCAGCCTTGCCCACGGTTATGGAACATGGGAAGCACCAGGGTCCCACGTAAAGCCTTCTGGATGATGCGTGTTAAGGGCCTAGTTGCTCTTTTCTGGCATCTCATCTCTCTCCTAAGCACCGCAGACTGAGAAACCTTGCTGAGGCCTTTTCAAAACAAAGAGCCTGCTTTGGTGCCTGAAGGAGGAAGGCTGCGTCCTGTCCCATCCTGTCCTACATCCTCCTTTGACAAGAAGAGTGACCCACGGGAGAAACCTGTCTTGAGGCTCGCTAAAGCATCGCAGCCCATGGCCACTCTTTTGTGCTGTTTTACCTGACATGATTTTGATCCCGTCTTTAACAAGTGCCAAACCCCTAACATAGCCCCAAACCCCAGCTTCCTGGCCAGGTCTGCCCTGTGCAGAGACCTGTTGGTGCAGGGGCACAGAAGTGACCTCTGCCGTGACCCATCTTAGATTTTTCACAGCCTTTGTCACCATCTGGTCACGTTCGTGAAGGAGTTATCAGCCAGTTTTGGAAACTAACTGGGGATGTAGGCAGGTGACTGCTTTCCAGGACGTGAGGGGAAGTCTCTCTGCTCTCTCCATGGCTGTGCCATCTCCATGGCGGTGACCTACTGAGCCCTGAGATGACACGGGCTGAGGTCACAGTGGGATATGCCGCATCACAGAGAGGTCTCTCCCCGGTGCCATGGGAGAGCCCTCACTTCCCTGCAAGGCCAGGGCACGGCTCACACACTCCCCACTGCTGCCCTTCAGAGCTACTCCCCAGCAAGGAGGGAGGCCAGGAGGCAGTGGGGCTGCACTGGGGCTCCTCACCAACAGGCACAAGAGCAGGGACACATTGGAGAGGAATTGTGAGTGATGAGACAGGAGACAAGAGAGTCCTTTTTCCCTGGAGGGAGAGGCGAGCCGAAGGAAAGGGGCCAAACGAGATGGAGACTGCTGGACCAAGAACATTAGCCCAGACCACAGGTACTTGCTTTCCAGTGCTCCTGCAGCTCTCCACCAAGGGTAAGGGATTGAGGAACTCCTTCCTGAGGTGTCGCACAGAGACTGTGAAATGCAAAAACAGTTGTGGGTCCTGGGCTGTGGGGGTGTCTGGACAGGGCTGGGGGCGGCCACAAGAGCCCTGCTGGAGGGTCCCGTCTGGCTCAGGGCACAATGGGGCAGGCAGGAGTGCTGGGTCCTGGGGCTGGGGCTGTCCTGAGCCCCGAGGCTCCTGTGGGGCTGGCTCCATCCCCTCCTGGTAGGGTGGGAGGAAATTCAGGCCCAAGTTTCCCTGGAAGTGGGTCCCCCCTTGGGGTCTGGCTCTGGCAGGAAAGGGGTCCTGGCTCCCAGAGGCTGCAATGTCCCCCAGATCCCAGGGGGATCTCAAGAGCCTGCTGGAAATGCCCACAGAGGACATGAAACCTTCCCCTTGTAACAGCCCTCAGCATGGCACCAGACCCACCACCAACGATGGTGGGAGGAAGGAGCTGCCTGCTGGGTCATGTGTCTGCAATGTTGCCATGGCATCGCCCCCAGTGCTGCCCTGCTACTGGCTGACAAGAGGAGGAGGGTTGTGTTGGGTTGCCGGATGTCTCTGTCAGCCCATCACAGTCCAGCACGTGGGTTAAAGACACTTATAAGTGCAGCGGGAGCAAAGCAGGAGAGCAGGAGTGGGAGTGAGTGGGTCTGTAGGTGTGTTCCCATGCTGGCCGTGTGGGGCTGCTCTCCTCCAGGAGCTGCCACGGGCTTAGGAGCATAGGACAGAGGTGCCTGGGCCCCAGGGGAGCTGTCCTGCAATCCAGATGTGCTGGCCGGCCCCAAGCAGCTGCGCTGGGCGGTACAGTGTGGTTTGGCCGAGATTTGTCTGCAAGATGGGAATGCTCTTTCTGCCCTTGGATTGGTGGAGGTGGGAAGGGAGCAGGAGCAGAGGTGTGAGTGGATGTTCAGAGGAAGTGCTTGTTGCTCTCTCTTGGAGGACTAGAAGGAAACAGAAGGCCTGGAGAGTTGTCCTGGGTGTGATTTGGGGCATTTGAGGGGGGGTGTCCTGGCTGCTGGCCTGTGTGGTGGTGTGGCCTGTGTGTGCCTGCTGCAGAGGGGCGTGCTGGCTGTCCACCGTGTGTGAGGGGAGGGGTGGGGGTGAGGTGTGTGCCAGAAGTTGGGTGGCATGTGGTGGGGAGAGGCGGTGGCCCCAGGGTGTTGGTTCTGGGTGCGGGAGGAGATGTGTGGAGAGAGCAGTGGTGTGTGTGGGCAGTGCCATGAGGCTGGGGAGGTGGGGAGCGCTGCGAGGTGAGCAGAGGCTGTGGAGGTGGGGAGCGCTGCGAGGTGAGCAGGTGCCTTGTCTGCTGGGGCCCCGGCTGCCCTGGTGGCCCCATGAGCCAGGCACACTGGCAGCCGGCTGCCTTCTGCCCGCTCAGCTTCACGCCTGGAGTTTCCTCCGCTCTTGCCAGGCTCTGCAGCCAGCACCCACACGAAAGTGCAGGGAGCGCTTCTCCTTGCTCTGAGAGCTGTACGAGGCATGCTTTTCCCTCCTTTCCTCTCGGTTGCTTTTCATGGGGAGAGCTTTGGTCTTGCAGCAGTGTTGGCTGAAGGAGCAGGAGGCCGGGGGAGGTGCTTGTTCCCGGCTGGGCGTTAGTGTGCTGGAAGGTGTTTGGAGGAGTGAAGGCCTTGTGGAGAGGTGTTCTTGGGAGAGGGGCAGGTGTGTTCTTGGGAGAGGACTCTGAAGGGTGGCTGATGGCTCCCTGTGCCAAATCTCCCTGGACAAGGAGTGCCTTGGAGGAGGGAAGGCAAGGCAAGGGTGGCCTACAAGGGATGCGCAGCCCCGGCCTCTCTTCCTTCCAGCTGCCGTCTCGGCAAGTTCCTGCACCGTCCTGCTGCAGTGTGAGCTTTGTGTGCTGCAGCAGGGCAGCGAGAGAGCCCCCTTGGGCAGGCATGAGTGTGCGAGGTGTGGTGTTGGGAGGTGCTTACACTGCTGAGCCGGGGAAGGTGGTGGTGTTGGCCTGAGGTTTGGGTGGGTGTGAGGAGCCCCATGGAGCTCTAGGGGCATTGCTGCGAGTCTCTGGAGCCAAGGGAGTGGTGGTGAGCACAGGCGTCCTCCCAGCAGCCTGCCGGCTTGTGGGCAGGCATTGTGGACGCTGAGCGCTGGAAGCCCTTTCCCCTTGGTGTTTTCTCCCTGAGCGCTTGGAGAGTTGCCACTCCTTTTTTGGGAGGTGGGGAGAGTCCTAGAGCCTTTGCATTGTGACCACTCTTGTTTTTCGGACTGCTCCCTGCTGATGCCGTGATGGGGTCGTGTCCTTGCAGGCCTGAGAAATGCAGGGGCCAAAGAGTGGAGCACTAGTGGCTCAAGTGCTTGCTAAGAGAAGAGAGGGAAGTGGTCCTTGCTGCAGGCTGCTGCCTGGTGCTGGTTGGGAGGAGAGCTCCTGGCACCAGACGTGAGGACAAACCAGCTTGGCTCTGCCACACTGCCAGCTCCTTCAGTGGGTGGCTTAGCTGGTGCTCTCGGGCTCTGCCTGGGCCATGCCAGGGGGGACCCTGGAGGCAGAGCCTGCGCTGGCTTTTCCATGTGGCACCCGCACTGCTGAAAGCTGCTGGCTTGGCTCTAGGCTTTGCTTGGCAGAGAAATCCCCGGCCTTGCTGAGGCAGGGCAAGGCAAAGGCTTGAGAGCAGTGGAAGCCTTGTGCCGTTTCCCTGGTTGGAAGTGTGCTTGTCTAAGGCTGGTGCACTGGCCCTGTCCGTGCTGCTGAGTGTGTCTGTGTGCAGCCGTGTGGTCATTGGTGAGCTGTCGGAGCACGGCCCGAGAGAGGGGGAGTGGTGCCAAAGAGTTTTGTCGTCCTCCCTGGAAGCCCCAAAGGGCCCCTCAGTAGGGAGGCTTGTGGGGTGAGGGCCTTGAGGGCACATGAAGCAAAGCAGATAGATAGGCAAGAGCTGGCGTGATGCGCCTCCTGGGAGAGCACTTGCCCTGTGCTTCGTGGAGGTGGGAAGGGAGCAGGCTCCGGGGTGAGCCGGGATGTTCAGAGGAAGTGCCTGGGGAAAGGCTGTGGAGGACTAGAAGCAAGCGGAAGGGTTGGAGAGTGGGTCTTGGTGTGTTTTGGGGCCCTTGCCCATGGTCGCTTCTGCTCGGAAAAACTGCCTGTCGCAGGGCTCCGAGAGAGGCTGTGCCCACGCGACACGCCGTGGCCTGGCCGTTGGTGGTGCTGCGTGCCTCTTGCTGGGCCCCGAGACCTGTGGCCCTGGAAGCAGCCTGAAGGGTGTTGGCAGAGCAGCTCTGAGCGTGGCAGCTGTTGTGCTTTCCTAAGAGCCTTGGAGGCTGGGGAAGGGCCCGTCCTCCCCTTGCCGTTGTCATTAGCCCTGCTGGCGGGCCAGGGGGAAGAGCTGCTGAGTGCTGCCTCTGCTGGTGTCCCCAGCTGAGATGCCCTCGCCTCAGTCCTTCCCCACGTCCCAAACTGTCAGGGCCCCAAACCAGAGAGTGCTTGTTGTCCTTGATGTGTAGGGGATGTGCTGGCTTGGTTCAGTCCTTCCTTGGGGCAGGAAGTGGCCTTTGGAGTTGCGGGAAGGCTTCTTGCTCTGCCTGGGCCATGGGGCCCTGCTGTCTTCCGCTTCATGGTCGCTGCTCCCACACAATCGGCCCCTTAGGAAATGTTGCCACGAATCCCTTGCAGGCCTTTCTCCAATTCCTGAGCTTCACGGGCTCGGTGCGGGTACTGGCTGGGCAGAAGGTGATCTTCTCTTGGGGCAGGAAGTGGCCCGTCCTGGGTGTTTTGCTGCACTAGGAGCAGTGTGAGGCGCCAGGGTGAGTGAGGGAGACTGTTCAGGAGGTGTCTCAGCCTTGGGGAGAGCAGGGGCAGCTGCAGGGGGCAACAGCCACGAGGTCCCTAGTGTCTGCGAGAGCTGGGCCAGAAAATCACCACTGCCCAATCAGTTCTTTGTCGGTAGCTGAGAGGCCAGCAGGGGCCCCGTGGCTCGGCTGCTGATTCTGAGGTCCCTTGGGGCTGAGGAGCTGAGAGGCCAGCTGCAGGAACAAGGCTGGCGTGTTGTCTGTAAGGTCCCTTCTGCAAGGGTTACGTGATTGGCTAGCAGGAGGCGTGTGGCTGGGGAGTGCTGGTGAGGTGTCTTCTAGGTGAGCAGTTGCTGGGGCAGCAGCAGGTGCACGGCTGGGACGCGTGCTTTGGAGGTGACGTTGGCCGGAGCAGCTGGGAGGTGAGCATTTGGCTGATGGCTGAGGAAGTTGTTGTGAGGTCACTTGTGTGTCAGAGGCTTTTAGGGCAGTGGCGGGCAGACGGCTGGGAAGGTGACAGTGAGGTCCTGTCTTTTGGAGTGGCTGATAGGGCAGCAGGAGGCAGGTGGCTGGGAAGGTGCTTGTGAGGTGAGTGCAGAGAGAGCAGCCCAGGTTGCCCATGGCTGGGAAGTGACTCGAAGGTCCCGCCTGTCCCCGCAGTATGTAGGCCTGCGGCGTGGCTTAGACATTGGTGGTGAAATCTAGGCTTGACAGTGTGTGCGTGGTGTGGAAATTGTGCCCCATGCAAAGAGAGGGGCCTGGTGAGATTTGTCTCAGCCTGGGCAACATTCATGGGAGATGAGAACACTGCCTCAAATTTGCTCCCCAGCCTTGCCCACGGTTATGGAACATGGGAAGCACCAGGGTCCCACGTAAAGCCCTCTGGATGATGCGTGTTAAGGGCCTAGTTGCTCTTTTCTGGCATCTCATCTCTCTCCTAAGCACCGCAGACTGAGAAACCTTGCTGAGGCCTTTTCAAAACAAAGAGCCTGCTTTGGTGCCTGAAGGAGGAAGGCTGCGTCCTGTCCCATCCTGTCCTACATCCTCCTTTGACAAGAAGAGTGACCCACGGGAGAAACCTGTCTTGAGGCTCGCTAAAGCATCGCAGCCCATGGCCACTCTTTTGTGCTGTTTGACCTCACATGATTTTGATCCCGTCTTTAACAAGTGCCAAACCCCTAACATAGCCCCAAACCCCAGCTTCCCACACAGGTCTGCCCTGTGCAGAGACCTGTTGGTGCAGGGGCACAGAAGTGACCTCTGCCGTGACCCATCTTAGATTTTTCACAGCCTTTGTCACCATCTGGTCACGTTCCTGAAGGAGTTATCAGCCAGTTTTGGAAACTAACTGGGGATGTAGGCAGGTGACTGCTTTCCAGGACGTGAGGGGAAGTCTCTCTGCTCTCTCCCTGGCTGTGCCATCTCCATGGCGGTGACCTACTGAGCCCAGAGATGACATGGGCTGAGGTCACAGGGGGATGTGCCGCATCACAGAGAGGTCTCTCCCCGGTGCCATGGGAGAGCCCTCACTTCCCTGCAAGGCCAGGGCACGGCTCACACACTCCCCACTGCTGCCCTTCAGAGCTACTCCCCAGCAAGGAGGGAGGCCAGGAGGCAGTGGGGCTGCACTGGGGCTCCTCACCAACAGGCACAAGAGCAGGGACACATTGGAGAGGAATTGTGAGTGATGAGACAGGAGACAAGAGAGTCCTTTTTCCCTGGAGGGAGAGGCGAGCCGAAGGAAAGGGGCCAAACGAGATGGAGACTGCTGGACCAAGAACATTAGCCCAGACCACGGATACTAGCTTTCCAGTGCTCCTGCAGCTCTCCACCAAGGGTAAGGGATTGAGGAACTCCTTCCTGAGGTGTCGCACAGAGACTGTGAAATGGAAAAACAGTTGTGGGACCTGGGCTGTGGGGGTGTCTGGACAGGGCTGGGGGCAGGCACAAGGGCCCTGCTGGAGGGTCCCACCTTTATCGGGGCACAATGGGGCAGGCAGGAGTGCTGGGTCCTGGGGCTGGGGCTGTCCTGAGCCCCGAGGCTCCTGTGGGGCTGGCTCCATCCCCTCCTGGTAGGGTGGGAGGAAATCCAGGCCCAAGTTTCCCTGGAAGTGGGTCCCCCCTTGGGGTCTGGCTCTGGCAGGAAAGGGGTCCTGGCTCCCAGAGGCTGCAATGTCCCCCAGATCCCAGGGGGATCTCAAGAGCCTGCTGGAAATGCCCACAGAGGACATGAAACCTTCCCCTTGTAACAGCCCTCAGCATGGCATCAGACCCACCACCAACGATGGTGGGAGGAAGGAGCTGCCTGCTGGGTCATGTGTCTGCAATGTTGCCATGGCATCGCCCCCAGTGCTGCCCTGCTACTGGCTGACAAGAGGAGGAGGGTTGTGTTGGGTTGCCGGATGTCTCTGTCAGCCCATCACAGTCCAGCACGTGGGTTAAAGACACTTATAAGTGCAGGAGAGCAGGAGTGGGAGTGAGTGGGTGTGTAGGTGTGTTCCCATGCTGGCCCTGGCCGTGTGGGGCTGCTCTCCTCCAGGAGCTGCCACGGGCTTAGGAGCATAGGACAGAGGTGCCTGGGCCCCAGGGGAGCTGTCCTGCAATCCAGATGTGCTGGCCGGCCCCAAGCAGCTGCGCTGGGCGGTACAGTGTGGTTTGGCCGAGCTTTGTCTGCAAGATGGGAATGCTCTTTCTGCCCTTGGATTGGTGGAGGTGGGAAGGGAGCAGGAGCAGAGGTGGGAGTGGATGTTCAGAGGAAGTGCTTGTTGCTGCCTCTTGGAGGACTAGAAGGAAACAGAAGGGCTGGAGAGTGGGCCTGGGTGTGATTTGGGTCCATGGTGGAGGGTGTCCTGGCTGCTGGCCTGTGTGGTGGTGTGGCCTGTGTGTGCCTGCTGCAGAGGGGCGTGCTGGCTGTCTACCGTGTGTGAGGGGAGGGGTGGGGGTGAGGTGTGTGCCAGAAGTTGGGTGGCGTGTGGTGGGGAGAGGCGGTGGCCCCAGGGTGTTGGTTCTGGGTGCGGGAGGAGACGTGTGGAGAGAGCAGTGGTGTGCGTGGGCAGTGCCATGAGGCTGGGGAGGTGGGGAGCGCTGCGAGGTGAGCAGGTGCCTTGTCTGCTGGGGCCCCGGCTGCCCTGGTGGCCCCATGAGCCAGGCACGCTGGCAGCCGGCTGCCTTCTGCCCGCTCAGCTTCACGCCTGGAGTTTCCTCCGCTCTTGCCAGGCTCTGCAGCCAGGACCCACCCGAAAGTGCAGGGAGCACTTCTCCTTGCTCTGAGAGCTGTACGAGGCATGCTGTTCCCTCCTTTCCTCTCGGTTGCTTTTTGTGGGGAGAGCTTTGGTCTTGCAGCAGTGTTGGCTGAAGGAGCAGGAGGTCGTGGGAGGTGCTCGTTCCCAGCTGGGCGTTAGCATGCTGGAAGGTGTTTGGAGGAGTGAAGGCCTTGTGGAGAGGTGTTCTTGGGAGAGGGGCAGGTGTGTTCTTGGGAGAGGACTCTCGAGGGGGGCTGATGGCTCCCTGTGCCCAATCTCCCTGGACAAGGAGTGCCTTGGAGGAGGGAAGGCAAGGCAAGGGTGGCCTGCAAGGGATGCGCAGCCCCGGCCTCTCTTCCTTCCAGCTGCCATCTCGGCAAGTTCCTGCACCGTCCCGCTGCAGGGTGAGCTCTGGGTGCTGCAGCAGGGCAGCGAGAGAGCCCCCTTGGGCAGGCATGAGTGTGCGAGGTGTGGTGTTGGGAGGTGCTGACGCGGGGAAGGTGGTGGTGTTGGCCTGAGGTTTGGGTGGGAGTGAGGAGCCCCACGGAGCTCTAGGGGCATTGCTGCGAGTGTGTGGAGCCAAGGGAGTGGTGGTGAGCACAGGCGTCCTCCAAGCAGCCTGGCGGCTTGTGGGCAGGCATTGTGGACGCTGAGCGCTGGAAGCCCTTTCCCCTTGGTGTTTTCTCCCTGAGCGCTTGGAGAGTTGCCACTCCTTTTTTGGGAGGTGGGGAGAGTCCTAGAGCCTTTGCATTGTGACCACTCTTGTTTTTCGGACTGCTCCCTGCTGACGCCGTGATGGGGTCGTGTCCTTGCAGGCCTGAGAAATGCAGGCGCCAAAGAGTGGAGCACTAGGGGCTCAAGTGCTTGCTAAGAGAAGAGAGGGAAGTGGTCCTTGCTGCAGGCTGCTGCCTGGTGCTGCTTTGGAGGAGAGCTCCTGGCACCAGACGTGAGGACAAACCAGCTTGGCTCTGCCACACGCCCAGCTCCTTCAGTGGGTGGCTTAGCTGGTGCTCTCGGGCTCTGCCTGGGCCATGCCAGGGGGGACCCTGGAGGCAGAGCCTGCGCTGGCTTTTCCATGTGGCACTCGCACTGCTGAAAGCTGCTGGCTTGGCTCGAGGCTTTGCTTGGCAGAGAAATCCCCGGCCTTGCTGAGGCAGGGCAAGGCAAAGGCTTGAGAGCAGCGGAAGCCTTGTGCCGTTTCCCTGGTTGGAAGTGTGCTTGTCTAAGGCTGGTGCACTGGCCCTGTCCGTGCTGCTGAGTGTGTCTGTGTGCAGCTGTGTGGTCATTGGTGAGCTGTCGGAGCACGGCCCGGGAGAGGGGGAGTGGTGCCAAAGAGTTTTGTCCTCCTTCCTTGAAGCCCCAAAGGGCCCCTCAGTAGGGAGGCTTGTGGGGTGAGGGCCTTGAGGGCACGTGAAGCAAAGCAGATAGATAGGTAAGAGCTGGCGTGATGCGCCTCCTGGGAGAGCACTTGCCCTCTGCTTTGTGGAGGTGGGAAGGGAGCAGGCTCTGGGCTTTGACTGGATGTTCAGAGGAAGTGCCTGCTGAAAGGCTCTGGAGGACTAGAAGCAAGCGGAAGGGTTGGAGAGTGGGTCTTGGTGTGTTTTGGGGCCCTTCCCCTTGGTCGCTTCTGCTCGGAAAAACTGCCTGTCGCAGGGCTCCGAGAGAGGCTGTGCCCACGCGGCACGCCATGGCCTGGCCGTTGGTGGTGCTGCGTGCCTCTTGCTGGGCCCCGAGACCTGTGGCCCTGGAAGCAGCCTGAAGGGTGTTGGCAGAGCAGCTCTGAGCGTGGCAGCTGTTTGGCTTTCGCAGGGCCTTGGAGGCTGGGGAAGGGCCCGTCCTCCCCTTGCCGTTGTCATTAGCCCTGCTGGCGGGCCAGGGGGAAGAGCTGCTGAGTGCTGCCTCTGCTGGTGTCCCCAGCTGAGATGCCCTCGCCTCAGTCCTTCCCCACGTCCCAAACTGTCAGGGCCCCAAACCAGAGAGTGCTTGTTGTCCTTGATGTGTAGGGGATGTGCTGGCTTGGTTCAGTCCCTCCTTGGGGCAGGAAGTGGCCTTTGGAGTTGCGGGAAGGCTTCTTACTCTGCCTGGGCCATGGGGCCCTGCTGTCTTCCGCTTCATGGTCGCTGCTCCCACACAATCGGCCCCTTAGGAAATGTTGCCAGGAATCCCTTGCAGGCCTTTCTCCAATTCCTGAGCTTCACGGGCTCGGTGCGGGTACTGGCTGGGCAGAAGGTGATCTTCTCTTGGGGCAGGAAGTGGCCCGTCCTGGGTGTTTTGCTGCACTAGGAGCAGTGTGAGGCGCCAGGGTGAGTGAGGGAGACCGTTCAGGAGGTGTCTCAGCCTTGGGGAGGGCAGGGGGAGCTGCAGGGGGCAACAGCCACGAGGTCCCTAGTGTGTGCGAGAGCTGTGCCAGAAAATCCCCACTGCCCAATCAGTTCTTTGTCGGTAGCTGAGAGGCCAGCAGGGGCCGTGTGGCTCGGCTGCTGATTCTGAGGTCCCTTGGGGCTGAGGAGCTGAGAGGCCAGCTGCAGGAACAAGGCTGGCGTGTTGTCTGTAAGGTCCCTTCTGCAAGGGTTACGTGATTGGCTAGCAGGAGGCGTGTGGCTGGGGAGGTGCTGGTGAGGTGTGTTCTAGGTGAGCAGTTGCTGGGGGAGCAGCAGGTGCACGGCTGGGACGCGTGCTTTGGAGGTGACGTTGGCCGGAGCATCTGGGAGGTGAGCATTTGGCTGATGGCTGAGGAAGTTATTGTGAGGTCACTGGTGTGTCAGGGGCTTGTAGGGCAGTGGCGGGCAGACGGCTGGGAAGGTGGCCGTGAGGTCCTGTCTTTTGGAGTGGCTGATAGGGCAGCAGGAGGCAGGTGGCTGGGAAGGTGCTTGTGAGGTGACTGCAGAGAGAGCAGCCCAGGTTGCCCATGACTGGGAAGTGACTCGGAGGTCCTGCCTGTCCCCGCAGTATGTAGGCCTGCGGCGTGGCTTAGACATTGGTGGTGAAATCTAGGCTTGACAGTGTGTGCGTGGTGTGGAAATTGTGCCCCATGAAAAGAGAGGGGCCTGGTGAGATTTGTCTCAGCCTGGGCAACATTCATGGGAGATGAGAACACTGCCCCAGATTTGCTCCCCAGCCTTGCCCATGGTTATGGAACATGGGAAGCACCAGGGTCCCACGTAAAGCCCTCTGGATGATGCGTGTTAAGGGCCTAGTTGCTCTTTTCTGGCATCTCATCTCTCTCCTAAGCACCGCAGACTGAGAAACCTTGCTGAGGCCTTTTCAAAACAAAGCGCCTGCTTTGGTGCCTGAAGGAGGAAGGCTGCGTCCTGTCCCATCCTGTCCTACATCCTCCTTTGACAAGAAGAGTGACCCACGGGAGAAACCTGTCTCACCAGGCTCACCAAAGCATCGCAGCCCATGGCCACCCTTTTGTGCTGTTTGACCTCACATGATTTTGATCCCATCTTTAACAAGTGCCAAACCCCTAACATAGCCCCAAACCCCAGCTTCCCACACAGGTCTGCCCTGTGCAGAGACCTGTTGGTGCAGGGGCACAGAAGTGACCTCTGCCGTGACCCATCTTAGATTTTTCACAGCCTTTGTCACCATCTGGTCACGTTCCTGAAGGAGTTAGCAGCCAGTTTTGGAAACTAACTGTGGGGAGGGCAGGTGATTGCTTTGCAGAACATGGAGGGAAATCTCTCTGCTCTCTCCCTGGCTGTGCCATCTCCATGGCGGTGACCTACTGAGCCCAGAGATGACACGGGCTGAGGTCACAGGGGGATGTGCCGCATCACAGAGAGGTCTCTCCCCGGTGCCATGGGAGAGCCCTCACTTCCCTGCAAGGCCAGGGCGCGGCTCACACACTCCCCACTGCTGCCCTTCAGAGCTACTCCCCAGCAAGGAGGGAGGCCAGGAGGCAGTGGGGCTGCACTGGGGCTCCTCACCAACAGGCACAAGAGCAGGGACACATTGGAGAGGAATTGTGAGTGATGAGACAGGAGACAAGAGAGTCCTTTTTCCCTGGAGGGAGAGGCGAGCCGAAGGAAAGGGGCCAAACGAGATGGAGACTGCTGGACCAAGAACATTAGCCCAGACCACAGGTACTTGCTTTCCAGTGCTCCTGCAGCTCTCCACCAAGGGTAAGGGATTGAGGAACTCCTTCCTGAGGTGTCGCACAGAGACTGTGAAATGGAAAAACAGTTGTGGGACCTGGGCTGTGGGGGTGTCTGGACAGGGCTGGGGGCAGGCACAAGGGCCCTGCTGGAGGGTCCCACCTTTATCGGGGCACAATGGGGCAGGCAGGAGTGCTGGGTCCTGGGGCTGGGGCTGTCCTGAGCCCCGAGGCTCCTGTGGGGCTGGCTCCATCCCCTCCTGGTAGGGTGGGAGGAAATCCAGGCCCAAGTTTCCCTGGAAGTGGGTCCCCCCTTGGGGTCTGGCTCTGGCAGGAAAGGGGTGCTGTGTCCCAGAGGCTGCAATGTCCCCCAGATCCCAGGGGGATCTCAAGAGCCTGCTGGAAATGCCCACAGAGGACATGAAACCTTCCCCTTGTAACAGCCCTCAGCATGGCACCAGACCCACCACCAACGATGGTGGGAGGAAGGAGCTGCCTGCTGGGTCATGTGTCTGCAATGTTGCCATGGCATCGCCCCCAGTGCTGCCCTGCTACTGGCTGACAAGAGGAGGAGGGTTGTGTTGGGTTGCCGGATGTCTCTGTCAGCCCATCACAGTCCAGCACGTGGGTTAAAGACACTTATAAGTGCAGGAGAGCAGGAGTGGGAGTGAGTGGGTGTGTAGGTGTGTTCCCATGCTGGCCCTGGCCGTGTGGGGCTGCTCTCCTCCAGGAGCTGCCACGGGCTTAGCACCATAGGACAGAGGTGCCTGGGCCCCAGGGGAGCTGTCCTGCAATCCAGATGTGCTGGCCGGCCCCAAGCAGCTGCGCTGGGCGGTACAGTGTGGTTTGGCCGAGATTTGTCTGCAAGATGGGAATGCTCTTTCTGCCCTTGGATTGGTGGAGGTGGGAAGGGAGCAGGAGCAGAGGTGTGAGTGGATGTTCAGAGGAAGTGCTTGTTGCTGCCTCTTGGAGGACTAGAAGGAAACAGAAGGGCTGGAGAGTGGGCCTGGGTGTGATTTGGGTCCATGGTGGAGGGTGTCCTGGCTGCTGGCCTGTGTGGTGGTGTGGCCTGTGTGTGCCTGCTGCAGAGGGGCGTGCTGGCTGTCCACCGTGTGTGAGGGGAGGGGTGGGGGTGAGGTGTGTGCCAGAAGTTGGGTGGCGTGTGGTGGGGAGAGGCGGTGGCCCCAGGGTGTTGGTTGTGGGTGCGGGAGGAGACGTGTGGAGAGAGCAGTGCTGTGCGTGGGGAGTGCCATGAGGCTGGGGAGGTGGGGAGCGCTGCGAGGTGAGCAGGTGCCTTGGCTGCTGGGGCCCCGGCTGCCCTGGTGGCCCCGTGAGCCAGGCACGCTGGCAGCCGGCTGCCTTCTGCCCGCTCAGCTTCACGCCATGAGTTTCCTCCGCTCTTGCCAGGCTCTGCAGCCAGGACCCACCCGAAAGTGCAGGGAGCGCTTCTGCTTGCTCTGAGAGCTGTACGAGGCATGCTTTGTCCTCCTTTCCTCTCGGTTGCTTTTCATGGGGAGAGCTTTGGTCTTGCAGCAGTGTTGGCTGAAGGAGCAGGAGGCCGGGGGAGGTGCTCGTTCCCAGCTGGGCGTTAGCGTGCTGGAAGGTGTTTGGAGGAGTGAAGGCCTTGTGGAGAGGTGTTCTTGGGAGAGGGGCAGGTGTGTTCTTGGGAGAGGACTCTGAAGGGTGGCTGATGCCTTCCTGTGCCAAATCTCCCTGGACAAGGAGTGCCTTGGAGGAGGGAAGGCAAGGCAAGAGTGGCCTGCAAGGGATGCGCAGCCCCGGCCTCTCTTCCTTCCAGCTGCCGTCTCGGCAAGTTCCTGCACCGTCCCGCTGCAGGGTGAGCTCTGGGTGCTGCAGCAGGGCAGCGAGAGAGCCCCCTTGGGCAGGCATGAGCATGCGAGGTGTGGTGTGGTGAGGTGCTGACGCGGGGAAGGTGGTGGTGTTGGCCTGAGGTTTGGGTGGGTGTGAGGAGCCCCACGGAGCTCTAGGGGCTTTGCTGCGAGTGTCTGGAGCCAAGGGAGTGGTGGTGAGCACAGCCGTCCTGCAAGCATCCTGCCAGCTTGTGGGCAGGCATTGTGGACGCTGAGCACTGGAAGCCCTTTCCCCTTGGTGTTTTCTCCCTGAGTGCTTGGAGAGTTGCCACTCCTTTTTTGGGAGGTGGGGAGAGTCCTAGAGCCTTTGCATTGTGACCACTCTTGTTTTTCGGACTGCTCCCTGCTGACGCCGTGATGGGGTCGTGTCCTTGCAGGCCTGAGAAATGCAGGAGCCAAAGAGTGGAGCACTAGGGGGTCTAAATGGGGATACTCCCTCTGTACATAATTTGTGCAGACATTGTTTTCTTCTGATGTGGCAGGATCCTAGAAACTTTTTGCTTATAATGCAGTAGTATCCTTCAATTAGCCCTTAATTAGGCATCCAATTAACCCCCCTCCAGACCCGTGATAGTTGTGGATCTGGGAGTGTCTTGATTTCTTCCTGCTGAAGGGTTCAATGCTTTGGGGCTTTCTGCTAAAACCTGCACCCTGCACACTGCCCTGAGCTTTTAAACCAGACATCCACATGCTGACATCCAGCAGGAGGCCTCAGAGAGCAGTTCAGATCATGTGGGACTTTTTCCACCCACACAGTTCGCAAGGAAATGGTCTCTCCACCGTGGAGCACTGGGAAGTGCTCTTTCAAGCGGCAGTGCCACAGTCATAAGCTTTTTAAATGGGGCCAAATAAGGGAAACTTCCAAAGACCAAGTTTTTCTTCACAAGAGAATAATGGCCTTCAAAACCACTTCTCCCAGATGCCCCTGCTACTGTGAGTAGTGATGCTCAGGCACTTCCCTGCAAGTCAGCAAGAAACACTTCATGGGTCACAGCTGAGAATCAGCTTGCAAAGCTGAAGCTCTTTGAAGCAAATAACTTTCAAGCCCCCTCTGAATTATGCTCCTCCCCTTTCCACATGCTCCTCCCTTCTCTAAGGGAGGGGTGTCATTTTGCACCTGACACTTCAGGTGTCCAACTCAGCTGAGCAAGTTTTGCAGTGTGTCACTGAGCTGGTCACTGAGGCCTGCAGTTTCTGAAGCTCTTGCCTGATCAGCTGGGGCACAGCCTGGGTATTAGCTCCCTCGTGGCCCCTTCTTTCCAAATGACCCTCCTCTGAGGTGAAATGCCAAGTGTGGATCTGCAGCTAATTTGCACAAAGGTCCCCTCTTGCCAGTGAGGTGGGCATAAAAGCAAGTGAGGCTCAGTTACTTCTGGAGTGGTCCAGGGCTGTCCCAGCAGGCTTTGCACAGTTCAGCTCACCCACCCATCATCAAACTGCATTGGAGCCTGCAGGATGACTCCTTGGTATCACACTATAAAGAAAAAAAACCCCTCTATCTGGTAATAATACATCATGCACTACTTGGGGAAGGCTGAGCTGCCCAAGCAAGTCTCCAGATAACACCTGTGGTGTCTCTGGGCCACAGGGGCAGCACGCTGGGCTTGGAGGAGACCTAGGCAAGGAGCTGTGCGCTGCTTTGGCCAGGTCCTCTCCAGAGGGCTAGTGCTGAGCAAGGTGGCCATGAGCCGTGCCTGCCTGCCTGCTGGCCGTGGGCTGGTGGGCTGGCTGCAGCAGAGGTGCCCTCACAGTCAGCACTCAGACAGGTGCCTGTCACATGTGTCACCCCCTTTGCTCCCCAGGGTGGTCATTTCTGCTGGGTGGCTCTCTGAGGTGCTGGATGACATCAGAAAGCCTGCTGGCCAGCACATCTCCTGAAGGCCAATCAGGCAGCTGCAGTGGAAGTGACCTCACAGTCCATACTGCAGCCATGTACCCTTTGGCTGCCCTGAACCATCCTCTCCACTTGCATCTCCTCTCTGCTGGGATGAGTTGTGCTGTGATGCTCTTCTTGTCCTCAAAATGGCTCCTACCAGAACCCAGGCAATGAAGTTCCTGTACAAGAGGTGGCCTCGCCATCAACACTGCAGATGTGTCACTTTTATCTTTTTCTCCCCCACCCCTCTTCTGAGTCTGCCTCTCTTATGGATCCCCACATTCATCATCCCAGCCATGTCCCCTTTACTAGCAACTCCCTCTCCCCCATCCCCATGGAATTACACACGCTGTGGCAGGATGAAAATGGGCTCCTGAGGAAGGCAGGCTGGGGTGGTGAGGAGGTGGAGGCGTGTCTGTGCAAAGGGGTGGCTGGAGCGCACAGGGCTTTGCCTTGGAGCAGGTGATGAGCCAGTCGAGACCTTGTAGGAAGGAGAAGAGGACACACCAGTCTGGGTGACATCCTGGTAGTGTTTGCTAAGGGCTGCCTGAGGAGGGGAGGGAAGTAGCTGAAACCTCCTGCCGGCAGCTGGGGGAAGCCTCGTGGTCACAGCTCCTGGTTCTCCCAGGACAGTTTAACCCTGAAATCTGCTGGAAGGGCAGTGCCCCTGGGAACAAGCAGCCCTGGAGCTTCCCAGCGAGCGCTGGAAACAGTTTCTTGACCCAGGCAATCAGTGAGCCATCAACGGCTGGACTCTGTCAGTCACAGATGCTTTCTGGGGCATTAGCTGGTCACCAGGAGAAGCATCTCAAGACGTCTCCGTGGGACAACTTTTTCTTTTTTCTGAGTAGAAAGGGAAGCCCAGACAACTGGGTTAGGCAGAGGCCTCTGTACTGGAAGGGATCTGGCATCAGGTGTCCTTTAGGACATCACTGTAACACAGGTACATTGAGATTTGTGCAGTTTTGGCCATCAATAATCTTTAGAAATTACCCATAAAATGCAACACGAAAGAAATTAAGAAAAAGATGCAAAGCAAAGCAAAGTTTTGCTATACTTTCCAACTTTAAAAATTTTTGTGTTCTTATTGTCTTTCTTGATGTGTTTTCTTTTAGTACACTAGTGCTCTGGGGTGATTAAATGTTGTGTTTTTGTCTGAAAAGGAAAGTGATATTCTGAACTGGGGTGGGATGTAGTTGGAGGGTCACAGACGTTGGGTGCCATTGCAGGTGCCCTGGTGCCCTCTGCCCAGCCTCCCTCTGCAGCTCCGAGGGGCTCCGGTCTCCTGCAGGTCCCCTGGGAGAGCTGCCAGGCCCAGGCAGGAACCTCCGAGACACTGGGGCCTCTCCAGGTGCCACTGGCTGCTTGTGGTTCGACCCCTGAGCTCTGCCTGGAAAGGGGAAGAACTTCTCCAACATTTCTTCAAAAAATGGGAGCACATTTTCATGAGTTGAAATGACTGAATAAATTTAACACAAGTGTCCACGTTTTCCAATTTCCAGCACTTTCCAGTCCATAGTGGAAATCTTCAGGAAGGGTATGAATCTCAGGAGAAGAACTATGGGTTTGCCCCTGGAATTCTGTTACCACTGCTCCGTTTATTATGCCATAATTCTCAGGAATCTTTTACATATTTTTAGACATCCTGATTGCATCAGACTGCCTGGACATGGGCACTTTCACTTGTTTTCCAATCTGCCTCCTCTCCTTACTCTTATTATACTCTTATACTCTCATTCAGCGAGATTTCTCCCCACTCTCTAGTGGCTGCTTTGAGGTGGAGGGAGTCTGAAGCTTGCCTCGGCTTTCAGCATTGTCTCTTATTGCCTCTCATTGGCTCTTTAGCCAGCGGCTTCATTGTGTTTCTCGCTGGCCTTTCCTGTCTACCTGTCTAAAACATTTCAAGGGAGGTCATTCCCTGTGGAAAGTGGACCTCACTGGAGGCAGCTTGGGCTGAAGGTACAGAGGAGAAGTGCTGGTCATTAAGTTTACTGAACTCTCTCATGTTTTATTTTTGCTTGATCACAATTGAGACAACCCCTTTTGTGTGTGTTTGCAGCTAGTTGTCTAAGGAAAGCAGGCAGAAATTAGTGCCTATGCGCTGTAGTGTTCAGCTAGAGACTCGAGTGGATTAAAGGCTAGATGTTAAGCAGAGTGCTGCAAGTCCCCAGGGGCTGAGGAGGGAAATGGCAGGGCTGGGGAGGTGGGCAGGAAGGTTGTCCATACATGTCTCCTATCAGAAATACTGTTTTTGTACACAACAAGATTCATTAGGAGACACTCTGGATCAACATCAGTGGGAGAATGTGGCTATCACTTATTCTGTAAGCGGAAAAATAAAGAGAACTTTAAAAGCAGAAACTCTTTTTTTCCTTTTTGTTTGTGCTCATTGAAATCTCCCTCTTGTAAAGCCACTCTGAAATCTCCCCAGTTAGCCACAGAAGGACTGAGGAGCTGAAGAAAATTGTGGGGAGAGACATGGGGTATTAAGGCTTTTTGCATATTAATGACCCCTCGGGTGTAGTTGGTGCTGAGTCCATGAACCTCAAATACTGGGAGGAGACAGAACAAACCTCTCCAGAAGTTAGAAGCAAATCCCAAAGTTTCCTGGAGCATTAATTGGTCCCACTGAGGGCAATTACCAAGAAAGTCTCCTTGGGAGGCTGATGAGAGCAGAAAGTGGGAGGCAATGTACAGGTGGCTGTGATGCCATGTCAACCTTGATGTGCTTTATCAAGCAGAACAGCCAAGGCCCACAGCCAGCCCCTGGGTAGGGTGATCCTCTCCCTCACCCATTGCTCGGGGCTCTTTGTGGGGTCAGTGTGAGGGTGGGGGAGGTGAGCAATGCCGAGTGCAGGACAACGTTACAACCCCTCCTGGGCTCCCTGGGGGTGAGGAGGCATCGAGGCCTGGTGCCGAAAGGAAATGACATCTTCTCATAGGCCTCGGTGGCAGAGGACAAAGACCTCAGTTCTGTTGGAGGCATTGCCCTCGGTTATCTTCACCACAGGCTGTCCTAAGGTCTCCCAAAGCTGCGCCTGTTTCCCTGCAGCCTGTAGACACCCAACCTTCTTCCCCACCTTGCTCTCACCTTGGGATCTTCCTGCCTCTGCTGCTGTCCCTCAGTCCTTGCTGGCTGCTCCTTGAAACACAAAGCCAGGGACTGATCTCAGATCGCCTCTGGGTGTCCTGTTGCACCAAAGCACTGCCCTTCCAGTGACATTCTTTTTACCTGCTGTCCAGTCTGAACCCCTCAAGATGCAGTTTGTGGCTCTTGCCCCTTCTCATGCTCTTTCCCACTAGCAAGAAAAGCTCCATCCTCTCTGACACCACCCTTCAAGCAGTCACAGGCTACTACTGCACTGGCCTTAGCCTCCACTTCACCAGGCTGAAGAAGCCCAGGTCCCTCTGCCTCTCCATACAGGCCGTGGACTTCAGGCCCCCAACCCCATCCTGGCAGACCTCCTCTGGACCCTCTCCACTTCCTCCCCAGTCCTCCAGCACTGGGCAGCCCACACTCAGATGCACTGTTCCAGGTGTGGCCACACGAGTGCTGAGTCAAGGGGAATAAGAGCTGCCCTTGTCTCAATGGCCATTGTCTTCCCAATGCAGGCCCTGTCTGCAGCTGGCCTCATTTGTGGTGAGTGTGCACCACTGGCTCCTATGGCATCCCTCGCGTAACATCCTGGCCCTTCTCCTCAGGGTCCCTCCTCTGCTGCTCAGGTCCCAGCCTGTCCTGATGCACAGCCCGTTCTGCCGCACGATGCTGGACTCTTCGCTTTTCCTTGTACAACATCATGAGGGCTGTTTGGGGGTACCTGTGAAGCAGGTTCCACTGATTTGACCATGCTTTTGTCTGATTCACTTCCATGGTCGCAGGGGACTCAGTGTGGACAGATATGCAAGACCCTTCAGGCTGGAAAGGACCTCAGGAGGTCTCCAAGCCAACCTCCTGCTCACAGCATGGTCAGCTATCAGACCCGACCAGGTTGCTCAAGTCTTTCTTCAGCCAGGGCTTGAAAATCTCCAAGGATGGAGATGCTCTTTGGCCCAGAGGGCACAGGCTCTCTGGGCCACCTGCCCCAGTGCCTCACTGTCTTAATAGGTCCTTGAAAGTTTGTCCTTAATCGCCAGCCTGAAGCTCTCTTGTTGCAACTAGTGCCCCTTGGCCCTCATCTTCCCATCCTTCCCAAGGGTGAAGAGCATTCTGTTATCACACACAGCTGTTGTAGGCTGTGAGGAGGGCCCACTCTGGACACGCAGTTGTTCATAACTAGGAGGGGCTGGCTCTGGGGAGGCCATATCTGGTGCTATCGCCAGAGGTGACAGAATCAGCAACTCTTTCAGGTTGGGAGGCACCTTGGGAGCCTCCTGTGCACATCAGGAGCAACACCACCTTCACAATAAGTTCCTCAGGGCTTTGTTCAACAGCAACCCGCAAGCCTCCAAGGACAGAGGGTCCAAAACCTCTCTGGACCTTTCTTCAAGTGCTTTGTTAACCTCTTTGATTTGTCTCCCTTCTAGCTAATTTTAACTGCAGTTCTGTCAGCTTGTAGCCATTGTCTCCCATTCACATGCCACAAGTCCCTCCAGTACCTGCCTCTTTATCAGTGGCAACCCGGAGCTGGGAAGCTGCTATGTATTCCCCCCAAAGCCTTCCCTTCTCCAGGCTGAACAAGCCCCATTGCCTCAGCCTCTCCTCACAGGGCAAGTGCTCCAGCCCCCAAACCACCTTGGGGGCGGCCACTGAACTCACCCCAAGTGATCAACATCGTTCTTCTGCAGGGGCCCCCAAATGGAGGCAGTATTATAGATGTGCTCTGATGAGGCTGAGGAGAGGGGGATAATCACTTCCCTCAGTCTCCTGGCTGTGTTCCTGTTTATGCAGCCCAGGACACTGTGGCCTCCTTTGCTGCCAGGGCACGCTGCTGGCTCATGTCCAGCTCGCTGCCTACAAAGACTCCCAGGTCCGTTAACTGAGAGCTGCTGCCCAGCCGGGCACTCCCCAGGTCCTGACAGCCCCTTCCTCCTGCCTCCTGAGATCCCTCTGAACGGCAGCTCGAGCATCCGACTGTTCCACCCAATTGGGTGCCGTCTACAAATGTGATGAGATTTCCATTCTGCAGGTCACTGATGAACTTTCAAACAGGACAGGATCCAGGGTAGACCCCCGCATATGCCACCTTTACGTGGCTTCCTGGTGAAATATGACCCATTCAGAAAACCCCTCTGAGCTCAGTCATCCAACCAGCTTTTTGCCCATCTGGATGTCTACTGGACACCCACTCCTCTCCACTCCTCCACAAGCACTGGTCTTTCATCACAGGAGGCAATCAGGTTGCTCAGGAAGGATTTACCTTCAGCAAATGCATGCTGAGTGTTCCCAGGCACCTTCTTCTCCCTCATGTGCCCAGAAATGTGATCTGAGACAAATCTCTCCATAACACACTCTACACCAACGTGAGGCTGAATGTCCTGTGGCTCCACACGTGGTCTTTGTGGCCTTTTTGGAAGATGGGCACAACATATTCCTTTTTCTGCTCATTGCGACCTCCTCTGATCTCCACAGCTTTTCACAGATGAGAGAGAGCAGCCTTGCTGTCAAAGCAGCCAGCTCTCTCCATGGCCATGCATGCTAGCCATCAAGGCCCATAGACTTGTAGGGGTTGAGTTTTGCAAGTCATCCCTTAAGCGCTACAGATTGGTTGTCCCCTCAAGAGTCTTGACTCTAGTCACAACAGCCCCATCCAGCAGTGAGCCCCCATTTTCCTTGCTTATTCTTTTACTGTTACTGAAGCAGTAGCAGCTCTTCTTCCCATCCTTGACATCCCCTGCAAGTGTCTATCCCAGGGGAGCTTTGGCTTCCCTAACTCCATCCCTACTTCACTGGACAATATTCCTAAATTCCTCCTTTGCAGCCTCTCCCTTCTTCCCTTTTCCGTATGCTGCGTGATTGCCCTGGAGCTCCCATGTGTGTTCCCTGTTTAGCCCAGCCAGGGTCCAGAGATGTCCACTAATTTTACAAGCTGTTGGTATGGGGCATTCTTGTGCTTGATGGGTGCTGTCCCTAATTACCTGCTGGCTTTCCTGAGCTCCTCTGCCCTTCAGAGGTGCCTTCCTTATTCCATCTCATGGAAGAGCCTCCCTACACCCAAGCTACCCCTTCCCACATAGGGCATCCCTCATCCCCTCATCTTGCCTTTGGGTCTCTCCTGAAGATCTTGTTCCTTGCCATTGAAGGACTCCAGTCATGCGAGTGACCCCACCCCATCTCAGTTATTCCAAGCATGTGGCAGTGCTGTGACAGCTTGGGCATCTCCGTTTGCTCCTGGCTGCGCTCCAGGCTGCATATGTCTGCATATATGTGGAGTTCAGCACCTCAGCTGTGGCATGGACAGATTTGTCACAGAGAAACACGTTCCCAAGGAGCTTCTGTAGGCAAAGGCTTTGACTGCAAGGGGTGACATGCTGGCATGGATAGGAGGTGGCCAATGTGATGGTGGAAGGAGGTTGCCACAGACAGAGCAAACCCTGCAGTGTCCAAGGCCAGAGAGAAACAGAGCTAGGCTGTGCAGGAATGGCAGGAGAGGGATTTGCTTCCTGAGCTGATTCTGCAGCACCTTGGGGGCCTGAGACAGAGGTGAAGCGATCTCCAGGAAGGACAAGTTGCTACTGTAGAAGTCCCTGGGCCTGGGCAGCCTGCGATGCAGCCGCCCTGAGGACATCACTAGCCCAGTGGCTGTTCATATCATGTGGAAGGGTGAGAAGAGGTTCAGGGACAGGAGAGCTAGACGGGTTGGAGGGTTCAGAAACATGAGTGGAGACCTCGAGGTGATGTGCCTCCCATTTATGCAGCATTCTTGAATGCAGGCAGGATGGAATTGGCATAAAGGTAGTGGTAGGATTCCGTTGTCTGGACACAGGTAGGAAACCGAAGATGCCCTGGGGCGCTTGTCCAGCAAGCACTGAAAAGGGGCCATGACTTTTCTGTAGCTGCCATGGTGTATCTGCTGGAAGCATGCAGTTGTGCTGCACACCCCAAGCATCCAACATGGCCCTGACAACCTATTCCTATGTCATGAAATCAAGTGTCTGCACTGAATGACATGAGCTGTTGGTAACACTGGGATCTGGATATCTCTCAGCTTCCTAGTGAGTGGGTGTCTAGCAGTATTAGACATCTGGGGTCATTTCAGATGGCCAAGGAAATTCCCCACCTGGCCCCCACCTGATGCTCCAGAAGGATGCAGGTCTCAGAATGGCTCCATCAGAGCAAGCAGACTCTCTTCCAATGTCCCCAGATGTTTGTGTGTGAGCAACTGACTCCCACTCTCCATCTCCAGGGATTACAACGGGAGCTTAGACAAGGAGCTCCCATGCAGACATCTCTGCTGGGCACGTTTCTGCTTGGGCAAGGAGAATCCCACCTCCTGGGTGTTTGTGGAGTTTACAGGAGGGATCTGAATCCCACTCCAGCCCCAGGGCTTCTAAACTGGCATGAGATGCCCAGATGGACTCATCTGAATGAAAACCTGAACCATGGGAGAATGAACTCCCTTCTTGCCTCCTCTCTAGGAGTCCTGCCTAGCTAAGAGGCAGAAAGAGGGGCTTTTCCCCCTCTAGCAGGTGACCTTCCTCTGATGAGCTATATTGTAATGCTGGAATCAGTCTTCCTTCAGTGTTCAGAGAGGGACCATCGGTGATTATTTTGGTCTACTTCAGGGAACATTTCCCAGGAGGAGGGAGCCCGAGGGACAGAGAACTTCTGCCTTTAATTGGGCCACTGTTGCTGAAGGCGTCCAGGCTCGTGAGATGGAAGGAGGTCATGGCACCGTGGCAGCAGTGCCCATGTGTCCAGCTGTGTGCAGGAGCAGCTCCTCTGCCAAGAGCAGCAGGGCTGTGGGCACTGCCTGCTGCTGCTGAGAGGAGCTGAGAGAAGGCAGAGAGAAGTGAAAGGCAGTGTGGAGTGGGAGGACAGCAGACAGTTCACTGTGGGAGACATCTTCCCAGCCCTTTGCACGGTAAGTCTATGGCTGAAGGACAACACTACTGCGGTTCCTGGCGGGGTCTTGTGAACCCAGCTCACCCCATGACAAGTTTTTTAAAGATCTCTCTCCCGGCTTCTCCAGTGTATGGGAGGAGGAGATGCTTTAGAGCAGAGATTCCCTGGCACACAGAAGGCGGCTCAGCAAACCCCTTCCACACCATCTCAACATACAGCAGCACCTGCTCCTTAGCACCTGCAAGCACATAGAGGCCCCTGGCAAAGTCCACATCCTGGAGGATTTCTGCAGGGCAAAACTGAGCCCACAGAGGGTGGGATGGGGACGATGAGCACTGAGAGGGAAAAGGTGTAGGGACAGAGAAAGCTCCCAGCAGAGGCATCTTCAGGCAGCCGAGATGGGCAGGGAATGAGAAGGAACTGCTGGCAGAATCATCATGGGAGGATGGACCTGGGCAAGTCATGGTCAGTCCCTCCAACACAAGCATTTTCCTCTGAGCAAGCCTCCTCTATCTCCTCTCCCACCCAGCAGAGTCTCTGCCCTGACAGCCATGGAGTCCAGGGCATGAGCTGCCTCCTCTGCAGCCAGACCTCCAGCAGAGGAGAGGGGCATCTCTCCTGCCACGGGTTCATTTTGTGCTGCTGGACAAAGAGCCTGAGAGCACCTACCTTGCAGTGTCGCCGTCTTCAAGGTGGCATGCCCAGCTAGGTAAGGTGAAGGTTTTTGTG
This sequence comes from Struthio camelus, assembly GCF_040807025.1. Classification (NCBI taxonomy): domain Eukaryota; kingdom Metazoa; phylum Chordata; class Aves; order Struthioniformes; family Struthionidae; genus Struthio; species Struthio camelus. The sequence continues at coordinate 1,507,319 of NC_090970.1, forward strand.
AGTGCCCGTCTGTCTCTCTGCTTGCCTCCCTCAGCAGCAGGATCATGGTGTTGCTCCTGGTTTCCCCTCCTCTCCATGCTGTTCCTCCTCTTCTCTCAGGTTGTCTGGGGTTACTGGGTGTTCAGCTGCACTTCAGACACCTGCCCTGCCAGTTGTGCGACAGGGGGAGCTGCAGGGCTGTGAGGTTGCCCCAGCCCTCTTCTCACCTGTGCACCTACAGGAAACGCAGCCTGTGGGGTTGGGCAATGAGCTGGCTCTCCCTGAAGGAGAGCCCGTCTTTAGGACATTCAACAGTTTCCCTGTGGTGTCCTGCCAAGCTCTGAGCTGCCCTCCAGGTGGTCACCGCTGCCTCATAGCATCTCTGTGCTTTTGGAGAGACAAATGAAGAGGTGCAGGGTATGGAGATGGTGGTGGGAGGCTGTAGGTGGGCAGCTGAAGAGAGTCCTAAGTGTCCTTGGCCAGAAGGGGAGTGTGGAGAGCTCCCTGAGGGGCCCAGGGAAAGGGTGAGGAGTTTGGAGATCTGCCCTTTGAAAGTGCACTCCTCTGCTCTCAGCAGGGGCTGGTTTCTTGTTAGGGAAACATATGAGTATGATCATTCTCCAGGTGAAAGCGGTGCGACTGCGAGACAGATGGGAATGAGGCTAATACACAGACTAGCTGTCCTCACTCGGTACCAGGGGACAATGAATCCGATCCTCCTAGGACTGAGTAGAAATGCCAAGGATTTCTACCTTTGAGGAACACTGCCCAGGGGTGACAAGGACACACCAAAGAAAATAAACTCTAAAATCCTAAAAACTCCTTTCCTCAACCCTCTGTCTTTAGAAATTGGAGTGAAGATGCTGAAAAAAGCCCTTCTGCATGAGCAGTGGGTTTCACCTGAGAGAAACTGTGAATTTCAGAGCTAGGCGCCCTTGTGCCCACATTCCCACTACTGTACAGCAGGATTGATTGCTGTGGAGCCGATCGGCTGAGGTCCCTGCTGCTCACAGCAGCACACTCAGCCACTGCAAAGTGGCATAGAAGCAAGGGAGAGAGCACAGAGATCGTCTCCATAAAGAGAGAGGCAAAGTAGGGGGTTGCATGCCAACCGGGACATTCTGGGAGGCAGTTTGCTTGCAAAGTCTCTCCTAACTTCACCATGTCTCTTCTTTCTTGGACAGTCGCCCCATACCCAGAGGGAGTAAAATGACCAACGATACCTCCCTCAGTGAGTTCCTCCTCGTGGCGTTTGCAGAGACATGGGAGCTGCAGCTCTTGCACTTCTCGCTCTTCCTGGGCATCTACCTGGCTGCCCTCCTGGCCAATGGCCTCATCATCACAGCCGTAGCCTGCGACCACCACCTCCACACCCCCATGTACTTCTTCCTCCTCAACCTCGCCCTCCTCGACCTTGGCACCATCTCCACCACTGTCCCCAAATCCATGGCCAACTCCCTGAGGGACACCAGGACCATTTCCTATGCAGGATGTGCTGCCCAGGTCTTAATTTTTGCCATTTTCATTTTAGCTGAGTATTCTCTTCTCACAATCATGGCCTATGACCGCTACGTTGCCATCTGCAGACCCCTGCACTACGGGACCCTCATGGGCACCAGAGCTTGTGTCAGGATGGCAGCAGCTGCCTGGGCCAGTGGTTTTGTCAGTGCTCTCCTGCACACTGCCAACACATTTTCCATTCCTCTCTGCCAAGACAATGTCCTGGACCAGCTCTTCTGTGAGATTCCCCAGATCCTCAAGCTCTCCTGCTCACACTCCTACCTCCGGGAAGTGGGGCTTCTGGTGGTTTCGGTTGGATTAGGCTGGGGGTGTTTCATTTTCATTGTGCTGTCCTACGTGCAGATCTTCAGAGCCGTGCTGAGGATGCCCTCTGAGCAGGGCCGGCACAAAGCCTTCTCCATGTGCCTCCCTCACCTGGCCATGGTCTCCCTCTTCATCAGTACTGCAGTGTTTGCCTACCTGAAGCCCCCCTCCATCTCCTCCCCAGCTCTGGATCTGGTGGTGGCTGTTCTGTACTCGGTGGTGCCTCCAGCAGTGAACCCCCTCCTCTACAGCATGAGGAACAAGGAGCTCAAGGAGGCACTGAGGAAACTCTTTCAATGGGTACAGTGTCAGCACCAGTAACTGTCCCATGTGCATTCACTCACCAGAATACCTGATATCAGGGCTGTATGTTTTACATTTCTTTCTTTCTTTCTTACTTTTCTCTATTATGCCCATGTGAAAAAAATACATGTATCCAGTACATATCACCACTCCTCAGGAATTTGAATCTGACCCAGAGACCATGTTGAAGCAGGAAGCCAGGCTTTCCTGTTCTTCAGCAGAGATGGGGGAACCTCAGAGCCTTCAAGTCTGAGCTCCCTCAGATGCCCCCAGTGCAGTGAGGGGAGTTTCCCTTTGCAGGGTCTCTTTTGGCACTGACACCACAGGGAGCTCAGGGGCACAGAGTCAGGCTCAGACAGGTGCAGGCAGGGTGAAACCGTGGGTCCTGTGTCCATTAGGAGAGCTCAGTTCCAATGGCCACAGTCAGGGTGTCATCTCACACTCTGCAAGGGTGGCAGCTGGCTGTCACCATGGGCTGATCCCTTCCCTCTGCAGAGCTCCAACACTCAAAGCAGAGTAGGAGTGGAGGGGAGGAGATTCAAGACAAAACTTGTGGGGATGGACCCTCTGCTGCACAGGACCGTCCCCACACCACCACAGCAGGCTTTTGCTGCCTGAGGACTTCCCTTGAGGGCTGCAGCTTTCCTGCAGACGTGGCCACCCACAGCAGCAGATCCTTCTCTTTTCACAACTGCTTCGTCTCATTTCCACACTGACCTATTGTGCTGTCATGTGTGTTTACAGCCCAGGAGTTCTCGTAACCTGGGAATGGTAGGGTTGTATTTTGATGGTCAGGTGTCCTGTGACTACAGGCAGGACCAGGCGATGGGCACCCTAGTGCCAGACCTGGCTTCCAGAATCAATTTCCTATAATAAAAGGCATCTCCCCTTGTGCCGTGCCTGAAGTCTGGCCTTTCTTCAGAAGATGGAGTCAAAAATATGCCCACGGGATTGCACCATGAAAGAGCCTGATGCTCTGCTTGTGAACTTTGTGGGATCCAAGGGATGAGCTCAGAGACCCAGGGTGATCTGTTGGGCACTGAGGACTGGATTCAGGGATCATCTCTTGGTGTTTAGCAGAGATAGTGAGTGGTCTCTGAATTACCTTCCCAGGGCTGTTCCCACAGGTGACAGTGCTGATGAGAGCTGCCCACTGTTGTGGAGGGGAATCTCCAGGAGATCGCCAGGAGAGCTCAGGAGATGTCCAGGGACAGTGTGTGCCTGGGGTGGGCAGTGAGTGGAGCCTCCCAAAGTGAGGGAGGGTCCATGGTGGAGTAACCAGAAGGTACAGCACTAAATCCAGGTATGCATGGGGAACCGAGGGCTCTTCAGTCCCCAGAGAGGCAGAGGGGACCCAGGAGGGGCAGGGAAGGGGACGGGAAGTGATTCCTGCACCCTCAGTGAAACACCACAGGCTGGAGCTAGTGTACACCCAAACACATCTCCTGCCATGGGCCACACCCTGGGGTCACTCTGAGCACCATCCACAAGCACACATCTGTGCCAGCAGTGTCAGTGGTGGTGATCCCTGTGCAGCTGGGTCTGCTTCCCACCCCAGCCAGCAGGGCCAGAGCTGAGTCAGGAGTCACCCTGTGTCCCTTTGCCTCCACAGCCAATTGCTCTGCAGAGCAGCAATGCCAGCCCATGGCCCTGCGGGTAGCACAGGGGAGGGGTGTAGGATCAGCCAGGCCAGCAGGGCCATACTGGTCTGGAGAAAGGCTCTCTGGGGAGCAGAGATGTCCCAGGAGAAAAGCAGGGCAGCAGGCAGAGAGAGAAAATGAGAACGAGAAACAAGTTTCTCTGGGCTCCAGCTCGGGGCAGGTGGCTCTGTCCCCGGGGCAGCAGGAGGTGCTGGAGGGGCTGCAGGGCCAGGGCTGTCGTGGTGTGCTGGGCAGCGGGGTGGGCATGGAGGGTCTGGAGGCAGCCAGGGAGGGGGATCTCATGGGCACAAGATCAGGGGAGACAGAGAGTGACCAGCCTCACTGTGGGGCCTTGTCCTCCTTGCCGGGGAGCTGCTCCCCTTGTCCTTGGGCCGTGTCGGAGTTATGCTGTTGTGGCAGCCCATGCCAGTAGTGCACGTGCACCACGAAAAGGGCATGTTGGATAGCCGTATGTGCCACTCAGAGATTCTTTAGCTGACCTGGGGGTTGCCTTCTTGAGGTGTGAGGGGGTTTACAAGAGCCAGCGCACACAACACTTAGCAGTAAACAAACTTTATTCCTCCTCTCATAACAGCAACTATATATATGTGTGTGTATATATATATGTATATATACACCCACACACAATATTTATATACTGGTACAGAAAGTAAAATTAACAGTAATAACATTATTTCAAAGCAAAGTGTACAGCAACAAGAAAGACACAAAACCTTTAGAAAGGGGAACAAGGTCGTGGAAGGGGTTTGATGCCCAAGCTACTAGACGGCTGTGGCTAGAGCCGAACCGGCAATGAACACGGCTGGGGGGCAATAGCCCCAGAGGGAAGAAGCGGCACCTGCGTGCAGGGCCTGCTGCAATTATCCCTCCGGACGGGGTATTCTCCGTTCCCGGGGATGGAGCAGCAGCTCCCTACTGGGACTGGGACACATGGCTCTTGCTGCAAGAGGTGGCCCTCAGAGACCTCCCAGAAGACCCTCCGGACGGGGTGACACCTCATTGTAGGAGTCAGAGAGGAAAAGGTCAGGCTTCCTCTCCACGTAGTGCGGTGCCCTCGCACGGCGCCCCGGTCGAGGGGGTGTTGGTGACGAAGTCCCGTGGAGCATCGCTTCCACCGCTCCGACGGTAGCCAGCCGCAGCAGCTGCTCGGCGTCTTCAGCCGGGGAAATGTGCCTGTAGGAGGCGACTGGGCGACTCGAGAGCTCTGACAAGAGCTGCCACAGCCTCTTCTTCCCCGGCCACATCGACCTTCGGCGAGTGTCCACCTGCCTTTGTGAGCTTTTATCCGGGGGTTCTTATAACTAGACTAATCCAGTATGTAGTCACCCAGGAGAACTAACCTGACCAATCAAAACATGCACTTTCAATCCGGCCATTTGCATACCCGCTGCCTTGCCAGGCTCCCAGAAGGTTCCTTTGGTCGACAGCCCAGACCACCTCATCTGGGATGCCCAATCAATTTAAAAGTAAAGTTGCAGGAACCTTTTGGCGCAGTATCGGTCCCGCTCCAGGTTATAGATAGGGCAGGGTGATTGGTAGTTTGTCTTCTAGTATGTTCCTATGGTGGGGAGGGGAGATAATTCACCATAAAGGCATCCCATCCCTCCATCCCATCCTCTGCATCACTCACAAAGGCAAACAGCATTGGCTCCAGTAGTGACCTCTGAAGAACATCACTGGGAGCCATTAGTCTGTTGGACTTTACACCACTGTTCTCCACCTTTGGAGCCAGGTGGCCTCCAGCTAATTTCCTGCATGCTCCAGTGCTTACTGCTGCATTGCACATCTGCTCACTTTGGCGACAAAGGTGCTAGGGAAGATCATGTCAAAGGCCTTCCTCCTTTCAAGCTATACAGCATGCAGGGCACTCCCCTTGTCCACCCAGCCAGTCATCCCATCCCAGGATGGGACCTGGGTGGGTCAGGCACAAGCTGCCCTCCATGACTTCATGCTGGCTGATCCCAATCCCTTCATGGGGCTGGAAATCACTCCCACAAAGATTTGCTTCCCAGGGGCGGAGGTGACACGGAGCAGTCCGTCTTTTCCCAGAGGCTCTTTCTTGTCCTTCTGGAAGGTGGATGTCATGTTTGGGGGGAAGGTGGGGAGGGCTGGGACTGGAGAGCAGCTGTGGGGCAGTGCCAGCTCCTACCACACCACTGGTCCTTGCAGTTTGGGGAGAGGGGAGATGGGGCAGCAACGGGGTTGGTGGCAGGTCAGCAGAGGAAGGGCAGGGAGCAGTGGGGGCTTCAGCAAGGGGTCATGGCTGGTGTTGGCAGGACGGAGCTGGCCACACAGCAACACGTACCATGAAACCTGGGGTGGGCGACCAGGGCAGGGTGGGTGCGTGTGTGCCGCCCCACCAGCCTCCCAGCTGGAACTGGCCCCAGTGGCACCAGGAGGCAGGCCACAGGGACACTCTGGGTCCCTCCTTCTGGTGTCCAGGAGATCCCCTACCCCCAGCCTGCCTGCAGCCCCCCGGGCCAGCCCCTCTCTCCACGACACACCAAGACCCCCTGCCCTGGGGCTCCTCCGGCCGCTCCTGCTGCCCCAGGGGCACAGCACCCTGCCCTTCCTGGACACACAGAGAAACACGTTCCTCTTCCTCCTTTATTCCTCCTTGCCAGTGCACAATTGCTCCTTTCCTCTTCTCCAGGGACCTCCCTGCTCCCCGCAGAGCCTTTCCCCACGTCCGTGTGTCCAGGCTGGCCTGCCCAGCCGTTCCTGGACCCTTCCCTGGGCTCCCCGCAGGGCCCTGGGCTGGTGGTGCTGCTGTGCAGAGGGAGTGGGCTGTGGGGCCATGGGGCCATGGGATGACTCCACACTGGCTGGGGTGGTCATGGTGGGAAGCAGACCCAGGTGGATGGCCATCATTGCACCTGACAACCCCCCCCTCCCCTCGCCAACACCGAGGTGTCTGTGGCCATGGACAACACTCTGAGCAATCACAGGGCATTTCCAATGGCTCAGGCTGTGTTCAGCTGCGTTCCAAGATCCAGCCCATGCTTTTTCATTGAAGGTGACATGAAGGACTCTCCAGGCTCCCTTCCTGTGCCTGCGAGATCCTCACTGACTGTAGTGGGATTTCAGAGCTTTCACTCACCTGTACATTCATTGGTTGGGCCCTTTACCTTTTGGTGCCTCCAGTTGACTTTGTGAAGCTCCATTCAGTGCCCACCCTGAGGCACATAGTACCCTTGGAGATACCCAATGCTCTCCTGGAGGCTCCATACTGCCTTAGAGAAGGACAGGCATCGGTCTCCAGCCCTGTTGGATGGGAGAGACCCCTTGACCATCCATCACCTCCAGGAGCCCTGGGCACCCATAAGTGACAGCTGAATCCCACCTTCTTTCACTAACACATCACCTATGAGCTCATCACCTTGAGCCCATGGAGAACCCTGGAAAAGCATCGGGGTCTCTCAGGGTGGAAGTCTTCAAGCACATTTTTGACTCCAGCTTTGGAAGGAGAGCCCAACCTGAAAGCATTGCACAGAGGAAATCCTCTTTTATTAGAGCTAAGCCAGCTCTGACCCTGTGACAGACATGTTGACAGGAGGCCTCTGTGTTAAATAGATGGGGTTGATGCTGCCGGAGAAGTGGGATGAATTCAAACCTGTACAAACATGATTATCACAGAGAGAATGCCCAAAGCACAACAGTTGTTTGAGACAAATTAGAAACCAGTTTTGAAGAGGGATTGCCAGTTTATTCCTGCTGAAATAGTAACATTTAAATCAGTTTCCTCAGTGCATTCTTGAGCTCCTTGTTCCTCATGCTGTAGAGGAGGGGGTTCACTGCTGGAGGCACCACCGAGTACAGAACAGCCACCACCAGATCCAGAGCTGGGGAGGACATGGAGGGGGGCTTCAGGTAGGCAAACATGACAGTGCTGACAAAGAGGGAGACCACGGCCAAGTGAGGGAGGCACATGGAGAAGGCTTTGTGCCTTCCCTGCTCAGAGGGCATCCTCAGCACAGCTCTGAAGATATGCACATAGGACAGCACAATGAAAATGAAACACCCAAGGAATAAACAAGCACTAACCACATTAAGCCCCACTTCCCTGAGGTAGGATTGTGAGCAGGAGAGCTTGAGAACATGAGGAATCTCACAGAAGAACTGGTCCAGGACATTGCCTTGGCAGAGAGGAATGGAAAATGTGTTGGCAGTGTGCAGGAGAGCATTGAGAAAACCACTGGCCCAGGCGGCTGCTGCCATCTTGACACAAGCTCTGGTGCCCATGAGGGTCCCGTAGTGCAGGGGTCTGCAGATGGCAACGTAGCGGTCGTAGGCCATGACTGTGAGGAGAGAATACTCAGTCGACAGGAAAAAGGCAATCAAAAATATCTGGGCAGCACATCCTGCATAGGAAATGGCCCTGGTGTCCCTCAGGGAGTTGGCCATGGATTTGGGGACAGTGGTGGAGATGGAGGCCAGGTCGAGGAGGGCGAGGTGGAGGAGGAAGAAGTACATGGGGGTGTGGAGGCGGTGGTGGCAGGCTACGGCTGTGATGATGAGGCCGTTGGCCAGGAGGGCAGCCAGGTAGGTGCCCAGGAAGAGCGAGAAGTGCAAGAGCTGCAGCTCCCGTGTCTCTGCAAATGCCAGGAGAAGGAACTCGTTGGGAGAGCTGCTGTTGGACATTTGCTCTGCCTTGCTTCAGGACACTGTCCAAGGAGGAACAGGCATTGACAAGTTAGGAACAGGCTTCTCTGAGCCAAACCCATTGCCCTCCTCAGAGCAACCCCCACATTGCCTCTCTCCTTTACCTTGTTCTGCTCCCTTCCCTCACCTCTGCTTTGGGCTGAGTGTGTGGTGCAGAGCAGGGACCTCTGCCCATGGGCTACAGAGGAGTCAGCTCTGGGCACCCTGAGCTGAATGGTGGGGATGTGGTCTGGGAAGCAAGGGGAATATTCTCTTTTTCTCACTGGGAGAGATGAATACAGCGCTCATGCCAGCTGTGTCTGAAAGAGAAGGTCCCTGCGGGGGATGCATCTCTCCCAACCTTGCCCTCTTGATCAGAGCTGCCTGTATCTGAACCAGTCACACCAGCTCCCACTCCAGCATGGGAGAGAAACAGTGCAGTGAAGGCAGGGGCTGACCCAACCCTTCCTCAACCTCTCTGCCCCACTGACATGGACCCTGCCCTCACATCAGTCCACCCTCTGCACTCTTTCTTCAGGCACTGTCAGGGGAGTGGGAAGTTCCTGCCTCCGCTGCAGCTGAACCCCCTCCTTAACCCCACCGAGCGTGAGAGCAAGAACCAGAGCAGCACAAAGAGGTGAGGAAACTGTGAGGACTACTGTGACGCTCCGACCACAAGGAAAGCAAGGAGCAAGACACAGACGGGCTCTCAGGAAAGCCTTCAGCTCACCCAGCTGTGCTCACCACCTCCCAGACAGCAACCAGAGCAGGACAGTCACTCTCAGCCCCTTTGTCCCGCAGTGAGGAACAAAGCTCTGCTGGAGGTCGGGCTGCTGAGGAGGGGGCTCATGCCCTGCACCCCCTGGCCTGGAGGGCAGAGGCTCTGCTGGGTGGGAGAGGAGACACAGAGGGGCTTCCTTAGAGGAACATGTCTGCACGGAAGAGGTTAATGGGGAGGTCTCCACATTCCCCCTCCCACAGCATTCACGTTTCTAGCTTCCTCTCTTTCGCTGATCAGATCTTCCCTGCTCAGAGCTTTTCCTCCTGGGAAATGGGAGCTGCTTCTCTATCCCTCGTCTTCTCCCTGTCAGCACTCACAGACCCCATGCAGAGTGGGGAAAGAGTTTTCGGAGGTTCCTCGCAGACCTCTTGATCTCTCTCTGTCAAGTCTAGGAACGTCAGTCTGTTGTCCAAACCTGGCAGCTCCTTTTCCAACCCTCCCACCTGCAGAAAGCAGGAAACGGAAAGCAGAGACTCAGGAAAGCTCCTGATCTTCAAGGCAACCCCTGCCATGAGTGACCTCCCGCAAAGGTCCCTTGGAAATACCGTGGGGGTGAGCTGGAGCTGAGAGCAGCCCTGACCCACACAGCACCCCCTCGATAGCAGAATGAACCTGCTCTGAAGGGGGTCGCTCCTTCCACCCAGACCTTCTCCCCACTGCACTGTGGGGAGCTCCCCGGCAGGCTGAGGGCTGACCCACGCAGGCAGCAGAGTCACTGCCCCGAGCACACAGCACCCTGGGGTGCAGGGCTCTGCTCTGAATTACAGCCCTGCGCACACCTGGGGGCACTCCCTGGCTTCACAGCCCTGCACCAGCCCTGCAAGCAGGTAGCCCTCATGCCCTGTCCCTGCAAGCAGGTAGCCCTCATGCCCTGTCCCTCTGACCATGTGGCAGCGCATCCCTGCTCTCAAGCACCTCCTGCTCCAAACAGCAGAAGCTGGGAGAGCCACCCGGACAGACGCTCTCAGCTGTGGAAGGTGCCAGCTGCAGAAGAACCCTCCGGGAACCACAGCAGCGGTGCCCTGCAGCCAGAGACTTACTGTGTTAGGGGCTGTGAAGGTTCCTCCCTGCAGTGAGCTCTCAGCCGTCCTCCCGCTCCCAACTGCCTTTAACTTCTGAGTCGCTCATCTCCTCCTGGCCCCTGCAGGCAGTGCCCTGAGTCTTGCTGCTCCATTCAAAGGAGCTGCACCTGGACAGAGCTGTCTCTCTGCAGCGCCTGCCAGGTTGCCCTGGGCTCCGGCAGTCCCAGGAGCCAGGCCCAGCTCAGGAGCAGAGGCCCAGCTGAAGACGTGACTTTCTCTGTCCCCTGTGCGCCCTCGAGATGGTTCCAGGGCTCCAGGGCTCACAGTTCCTGAAAGGCAGCAGACTGATTCCCCCCTGACTGATTCCTCATGCTGTAATCTTCTCAGAGGCACCGCAAGGCAGGGGGAGCCATCTGCACACACACAGTAACAGCTGACACAAGAGACCTTCAGTCTAGGGGACCTTCAGAAACTTGGGGAACAGGAACCTCATGGAGTTTTACATGGAGAAGGGGCAAGTCCTGCCCCTGGGGAAGGATAACCCCCATGCATCAGGGCAGGTTGGGACCTTACGAGCTGCAGTGTGACCCTGAGGAGCAGGGTGTGGGCGCTGTGAGAAATGCCATATGAGCCAGTGGGGCACACTCATTGTGAAGAAGGCCAGATGACTACGGGCTGCCTTAGGAGGAGCGTGGCCACCCACACAAGGGGCGCCATTATCCCCCTCAACACAGCAGACCTCCTGCAGGCAGGTGGGCTTGGAAGAGACTGTGAGGTTACTGGTAAAGGATCCGCTGGTAGGCCAAAAGTCTAACAGGTGGGGACATTGTGATGAAAGCCATTGTTTCTCAGAAGCTCCTTGGATGGTAGGAGGCACATGGCCATAAAGGTGAAAGTGACGTCCCTTCTGTCTCAGCAGGTGATGGGCCAGCAGCAAGCACATTGCTGGGAAAGTGGCTGTGAGGTCACGTCTGTGCAAGCATCTGGTAGACCATTAGTAGGCGCATGGATTGGATGTGGCAGCAGCTCATTTGCTTGGATGCTCATGGTGAGGTCACTGCTGCCTGAGTACCCAATAGGCTACCCACAGGCACAGGGCTAGGGTGCTGATTTGGTGGTGTCTCCTGTCTTTGCAGGTAATAGGCCAGCAGCAGGCACAAGGCTTGGATGTTGGTTGTGAAGCCCCCTCTGCCTTAAGACCTGACTGGAGAGCAGCAGGCACATAGCTGGTCACGTGCATGAGCGAATCTGGAGGGCCAGCAGTAGGCCCCTTGGCTTGGTGGATGATTGTGAGGTGACTTCTGTGTGAGCAGCTGAGAGGTGAGCCTTTGGCTGCGGCCTAAGGCAGGTGTTTGTGAGGTCACTTCTGCCTGAGGATGTGGTTAGACAGCAGGCGCAGAGCCTGCTGACCCAGAGCCTGCAGGCACAGAGCCCTCACCCTGCTGCAACACTCTTCCCACTGCAGCCCAGGAAACTGATGCAGCCTTTGAATACCAAAAACACTTGGCTGGCTCCTGCTGCTTCATGTTGTCTACCAGGACCTCCAGGCCCTTCTCTGCCAAGCTGCTTTCCAGCCAGTCAGCACCCAGCGTGATGGTGACGGTACTGGATTCTGACAGAGTGAGAGTCCCACAATCTCCAAGGCCAGTTGGAGGCCCATGGCTGTGAAGGTGACTGCGAGGTCACTTCTGTCTCTGCCAGTGATGGGCAAGGAGCAGGCACATGGGTGGGACCTCACAATCAACAGTGCAGGTGTGTCCCCTTTGCCTGCCCCTCCCCGGCCTCCCACTCGTATCTCATCTTGGCTGCGATGAGTGGTGGTGTGATGTGCTTCTTGTCCTCAGAATGGCTCCTTCCACATGCTGGCCAGTGAGGTTCCTGCACAAGAAGTGACCTCACTATGAACGTCACAGCGGTGTGTGATGGTGCACTCCTCCCTGCCCCCGATGTGCTCTTCCTCCCCTAGCCTGACCTCTTCGTAAACAGCACCTGGACAGGGGCTGAGCATGCACCAACTAAAATCCATCTAGAATGCAAATAGGACTATGAGTCCATCCTCTTTACCTCATAAATAGGGGGCTACGCAGAGCCCATTGAGCTCTCCCGCATGGTGACAGGCTGCATGGCAGAATCTCCCCTTGAGCGGGGATGCCTCTCAAGGTTACCCCTGGAGGTCAAGACATTCCTTACCCGCGTCACATCCTCGGTAAGTGACACTGAAAGCATGCTAAAGCTTTGTAACTTTCTCAAGTTACCTCTCTGCTGGATTGTGCACATAATCGTTAGACATAAACTGTTGACCACGTCTGGGAGTAAGTTTGGATCCATTAGGTCCATTCTGAACCTCGTGACTCGGCGGGAGGGTCTACTAGACACTTTTGTGTGACCCTGTCCTCCACATAGTAAATAACCATGTGAACCGTACCATTTGACCCCTGTTAAGTCACTGTCTTATTTACGCTTTTACTCTGTTAAATCACTGTCTTGCCTCCACACATGTGGTGGGACAACTCATATGGCAGGATGGAAATGGGCTCCTGGGGAAGGCAGGCTGGGACAGCGAGAAGGTGGAGGTGTGCCCTGTGCAAAGGGGTGGCCAGAGTGCACAGAGCTTTGCCCTAGAGATGGTGATGAGCCAGTCCACAGCACTGCACAAATGGACCGTAAAGCAGGTGGAAAATGGGCTGTACCATTGGGCCAAAATGCTGTGATCAGTGGCACACAGCATCCCTCAGGGATCAGCAGGTGGGGCAGCACTGTTTAAGGTTTTTGTTAACATCCTGGACCATAGGATGGAGCACACTCTCTGCATGTTTGTGGACTAGGTGCAACTGGGGCAAGCCCCTGAGCAAGCTCATCTAGTTCCCTTGGAGTGAGTGGGGGACGGGACTACATGACGTCCAGAGGTCTCGTCCACACTAAGTGCTGTGATTCAGTGAATCTTTCCCTGAAGAGCTCTGGAAAGACAGAACAGTGAGAGGAAGCAGAAAGGACAGGGAGGCAGAAGGCGGCAGAGGAAATAGGTCCCTCTGAATAAAGTAGTTGCTCAGAACAAAGCTTCTGCATTCAGAGGGTTGGTAGAAAAGGTATTGGGCTGAATAACTGGACACAAATATCTATAGTCCACTAGAAGGAGGAAATACTGCACTGCATGCACTTGGTGCTGCTAATAAGAAAGACAAGATTCATTAGAACTGATAAAACATACTTGACCTTCTGGAAATGGCTGTGTGTTCTTTTCAGTTTTGGCATAGAGTTGTTTTTTGGATAGGTTTCAAGTTACAGCTACACATTTTGATTCAGGCCTTTACTCCTTTGCCCACATATGGAGGCTGCTGCTGCCTGAGATGCCCTGGGGTCACTGAGTTCCCATGACTAGAAAGGGAAGGGCAGACACCTGGGTTAGGCAGAGACATCTGCCCTGGAGGGGTCAGGCATGGGGTGAGATCAGTCTCAGCCCTGTTGTCACCTCAGATGGGGTCGCACTTCACTGACAGTGCAGGGAAGGAGAAGGGAGTGTGGCTAGACTCATTGGGACACCTGTAAGACGTCACTATGACACAGGTATATTGAGATTTGTGCCAATCTGGCCATTTAAAAATACAGTTTGCCCCTTACTCTTTATCATTCAGGTGCTTCTCCACTCCCTAGTCGCTGCTCTGAGCTTCAGGGAGTCGGAAGCTTGCCTTCGTCTTTCAGCAGTCTCATTGTCTCGTCAACCAACTCCTTCACTCTGTTTCTGTCTAGCCTTCCCTATCTGTTTGTCAAGAACATGTCAAGGAAGGTTATTCCTTCCAGCCTCATGGACCGCCCTGGAGGCAACTTGCCCTTGACATACACTTGAGGATTGTATGTTATTTCTTAGGACACTGCATCATGTTTCTTTGTGTTGGATCCGAATTGAGACACATGCTTCTGTTTCTGTTTGCAGTTGATTTTCTAAGGAAAGCAGGTGGGAATTGTTGCCCAGGAGCTGTAACATTCAGCTACAGGTTTGAGTGGGAAAAGGCTAGATGTTAAGCCGAGTGAGGGAAGTCCCCAGGGGCCGAGGAGAGAAATGTGAGGGCTGGGGAGGTGGGGAGGAAGGTTGTCCATACATGTCTCCTATCCAAACTACTGCTTTTCCTAGATGTGCAGGCTTCATCAGGGGACCCTGTGGGTCCGTGTGAATTGGAGAAGGTGGGTATCACTTCTTCTGAAACCTGAAGACTGAAGAAAGTTTGAAAAGCAGACATCTCTCAGGTGCTCCTTGAAATCTTCCTCTTTTCAATACCCTCCTGAACACTTGCCAATTAGCCACAGCAGAATAGAAGAACTGAAGAAAAGGATGGAAAGAGGCATGGATTGTTAAGGGTTTCTGCATTTTAGTGACCCCTCAGGTGTATTTGGTGCTGAGCCCATGAACCTTGGATGCTGAGAGGAGGCTGAAGAAACCTCTCCAGAAGTTGAAGTGAGAAGAAAATACCAAGTTTCTTGGAGTGTTAACGAGTCCCACTGAGGGCCATTACTGAGAAAGCCTCCCCAGGGGGCTGATGAGAGCACAAAGCTGGAGGCCCTGATTGCAGGCAGGCTAAAGGCAATGTGCAGGTGCCTCTGTGATGCCAAGTCAGCCTTGATGTGTGTTCTCAAGCAGATCAGCCAGGCCCTGACCCCCAGCCCCTGCACGGGGTGATCCTTTCCATCACACATTGCTCATGTGGGCAGTGTGCAGGTGGGCATACGCAACGCCCAGTGCAGGACCATGATGTGGCACCTCCTGGGCTCCCCAGGGACTAGGAGGCAGCAAGGCCACAGTGCTTTAAGGAAAAGGTGTCTTCTTGTGGGCCTTGGTGGCAGAGATACCAGCCACAGCCAAGAGGCCAAGGCTGGGAGCTTTCAGCCTTGGCAGTGTCCTCAGCCATCTCTACCACAGGCCATCCTACACTGCCCCCATGCCTGCTGCTGTTTCCCTGCAGCCTGTAGACTCCCAACCTCCTTCCGCACCTTGCTCTCACCCCAGGATCTCCCTGCCTCTACTGATATCTTCCTGTCCTCACTTGCTTTTCCTGGAAACACAAAGGCAGGGGCTGATCACAAGAGTCCCTCTGTGTGGCCTGTAGCACCACAGCACTACCCTTCAAGTGACATTTTCTTTTCCTAATGTCACATCTAAACCCCTCAAGCTACTGTGTGTGGCTTTTTCTCTTTCTCATGCTGTTTCCCACTACCAAGAAAAGCTCTGTCATCTCTTCAAGCTGTCACAGTCTACTACTCTACTGCCCTTCACCTCCATTTCAGCAGGATAAAGAAGCCCAGGTCCCTCTACCTCTCCTCATGGGCGGGGTTATTCCCATCTAGGTGCAGGACTTGACACGACACGTCTCTTGTAAATCTTCATGAGGTATCTGTTTTTCCGAATCACCTTTGTTTCTCAAGATCCTTCTGGACTGAAGCACCTCTGTGTCAAAAAAACAAACCAAAAAAACCCCAACAAAACAACCCAAAAAAGCGCCAATGGGTTAAGGTTAAGCAGGGGAGGGCCAATTCTATGGAAAGAGATCAGGACGGTAAGCGAGACGAACTTAAAAGAGGGGAAAGAAAAAGAAAAAAAAAAAGGAAACTGAAAGTGAAGGAAAAGATTGATGAGGACTGTTCTGGGGATCCCTGCCAAGAAGTCCTGCATCTGAATACCTCTGAGTGGAGGAGGACAAGAAAGCTGGCCTACCTCCACTCTCACAGGGAACCTGCGTGCTTCCCTGACATCAGCAAGAGAAGATCGAGAGTGGGAAGAATCGTGGACACCTTCAGGGTGGAAGGGAGCTCAGGAGGTCTCTAGTGCAATCTCCTTGCTCCCAGGAAGGTCAGCGCTGAGGGTGAGAGCAGGGTGCTCTGGGCTTCCTCCAGTCTGGTTTTGGAAGCCTCCAAGGGAAGAGACTGCCCAGCCTCTCTGGGCAACCACTTCCAATGCTTGACCATCCGTGTAGTGGAAAAGCTTTTCCTTGTCTCCTGCACAAATGTCTCTTCTTTCCACATAGGCCCATTGTCTCTTGTCCTCCCACCATGCACCCTGGTGAAGAGCCTGCTTCCATCTTCTTGAGGACCTCCTTGTAGCCATTGGAAGGCTGCCTATGAGATCCCTCCAAAGCCATCTCTTCTCCAAGTGGAACAAGCCCCATTTCCTCACAGCTCCAGCTCCCCGACTCTTGTGAGGGCCCTCAGCTGAATTCGCTCCCAGTTATCAACCTCTTTCTTTTTCTGGGGACCCAGCACGAGATACAGTGTTCTATCTGGGGTCTAATGCATACTGACTAGCAGGTGATCATTTCCCTCGACCTCCTCGCTATGCTCCTGGTCCTACAGCCCCCAATACTTCTGGCCTTCTTTGCTGCCAGGGAATGCTGCTGCCTCATCTTTGGCCTCCTCTCCACTAGGACCCTCAGGTCCTTTTCCACACAGCTGCTCCCCAAGCACCCAGGCCCCAGCCTGTAAAACCAGCCTGTAACTGCAGGGGCAAGAGCTGGCATTTGTCCTGGCTGAATTTCTGGAGGTTCCTGACAGCCCATGCCTCCTGCCTGTCTAGGGCCCTCTGAATGGCACCCCTCCAGCAAAGGACTGGGCCCCCCCACCTCCCGCCTGGGTCATTTTCAAGTATGAGGAGTGTTGCCTCCTCTGTGTCACTAATCAAGAAGATAAATAGGACAAGTTCCTGGAGACATCAGTGGTGCTCCCCTTCTCCCTGGCCTCCAGGAAGAGCACGACACATTCACCACTGCCCTCTGAGCCTGATCAGCCAAGCAGCTTTTTAGACATCCAGTTGTTTACTCTTCTGGACTGTAACGTTCTAACATGCATGCAAGACTATTGTGGGAGACAGTGTCAAACACCTGGCTAAAGTCTAGGTGAAAGACCTTGTGGCCTTTCTTGAAGATAGAGGTAACATTTGCCTTTCTCCAGTCAATGGGATTTCACCCCATCTCCACAACCTTTCCAAGATGATAGTGAGTGGCCTTGCTGCGACAGCAGTCAGCTCTCACAGCCTCCTCATGTGCAACCCATCCAACCTCATTGGCGTGTATAGTTTGAGTTCTCCCAAGTCATCCCTCACTAGCCTCATCCACTGTTGGTGGTTTTTGTCCTCTGGAGTCTGGAGCCAAGGCACAACAGCCTGGGAGACCTTGCTTGGGAAAACTGAAGCTAACAAGGGGTAGAGTTCCTCCCACCTCTCTGCATCTGCTGCTACAAGGTTCCCTGCCCCATGTAGCAGTGAGCCCACCTTTTCCTTTTGAGTCTTTGATTCTTACTGAGGTGGTAGCAGCTCTTCTTCAGGCCCTTGACATCCCCTGCAAGTGCCAATCCTAGGGGAGCCTTGGCTTCCCTAACACCCTGCCTGTGATGCTGGACAATGGGGATGCAAAGGGATGCTGGCTCCCTTGCAGCCTCTCCCTCCTTCTGCTTCTGGGATGCTGCCTGACTGCCCTGGAGCTAAGGTGTGAGGTCTCTGTTTAGCCACGCTGGTCCCCTGAGGTATCTACTAGTTTTCTTTAGTATCATGATGGATCATTTTTGTGCTTGGCAGTTGCTGTCCTCAAAGACCTGTTGGCTTTCCTGAGCTCCTGGGCCTTTCCAAGCTGCTTCCCATGGGTTCCCTGACCACTCCCCAGAAAAGGTCGAAGTCTGCTCTTCTGAACGCCAGGGCCTGTGCCCTCTGACTATCCTTCCTCATTCCCCTCAGCATCTGGGACTCCCTTGATTCTCACCCCCTTGAGGGGGTGAGAAGAGGCTCAGGGACAGGAGAGCTAAAAGGGTTGGAGAGTGCAGAGACTAGAGGGGAGACCTTGGGGTGTTTATGCAGCACACTTGAATGCAGACGGGATGGACTTTCCCAAAAGGCTGTGGAGGGATTCAGTAGTCTGGGCACAGGCAGAAAACATGAGATGCCCTGAGGTGTTTGGCCAGCAAGCACTCCAAAGGGGCATGGCTTTCCTGCAGGGGCCATGGAGTACCTGCTAGAAGCATGCAGTTGTGCTGCACAGCCCAGGCATCTGACATGGCCCTGCCAGCCTATTTCTGTGTCACTGCCTCAAGTGTCTGCATGGAATTACATCAGCTGTTTTGCAATGCGGGGATCTTCATATGTCTCAGCTTCCTCCTGAGTAGAGCTCTAGTTGTCCTAGGCATCTAGTGTCATTTCTGATGGCCAAAGAAATTCCCCACCAGACAGCCACCTCATGCTCTAGAAGGATGCAGGGGCCCCAGTTGCTCCATCAGAGCAAGCAGACACTGGCACAAGCCTTGGACCACCTCTGTCTCTTCCAGTGTCCCCAGGTGTTTGTGTGTGAGCAACTGACTCCCACTCTCCATCTCCAGGGATTATAACACTAGCTTAGAGAAGGAGCTGACATGCAGACATCTCTGTTGTGTACACCAGCTTGGGCAAGGGGAATCCCACCTTCTGCATGTTTGTGGAGTTGACGGGAGGCATCTGAATCCCACTCCAGCGCATGGTCTTCTAAACAGACATGAGAAACCTAGATTGACTCATCTGAATCAATGTCTGAACAATGGGTGAATGAACTCCCTTCTTGTCCCCTTCTAGGTGTCCTGCCTAGTTAAGACACGGGAATATGGGTTTCCTAGGTAGGATGTTTCCACCTCTCATGGATAACCATCCTCTGATGAGACAAATGCCAGTGCTGTAACTGGTCTCCCTGTATTGTTCAGAGAGAGAGCAAAGGTGATTATTTTGGTGTTCATCAGTGAACATTTCCCAGGAGGAGGGAGCCCGAGGGACAGAGAATTTCTGCCTTTAATTGGGCCTCTGCTCCTAACCAGGACCAGGCTCTTGGGACGGAGAGATCGCATGGTAACCTGGCTGCAGTGCCCATGTGCCCAGCTGTGTGCAGGAGCAGCTCCTCTGCCAAGAGCAGCAGGGCTGTGGGCACTGCCCGCTGCTGCTGAGAGGAGCTGCGAGAAGGCAGAGAGAAGTGAAAGGCAGTGTGGAGTGGGAGGACAGCTGACAGTTCACTGTGGGAGACATCTTCCCAGCCCTTGACACGGTAAGTCTCTGGCTGAAGGACAACACTGCTGAGGTTCCCAGAGGGGTCTTCTAAACCCTTTCCATCCCACTACTGATGGGTTTTTTATCCCATCAGTATCATCCTCCCAGCTTCTCCATTGTGCAGGGGAAGAGGAGATGCTTTAGAGCAGGAATCCCTGGCACCCCATCACAGGGACAGGGCATGCTGCTACCTTCTGCCAAGGAAGGCTGCAGGGCTGTGAAGACGGGACATGCACACAGGTCTGCATGGTGGTTCAGAGCAGTGTCCCTGCCCTGCAGAGGAAGGTGAAAAAAGAGGGCTATTTGAAAGGCAAAGAGCTTTCCTCCCAGGGCTTTCCATTTCCTAATTTGAGCAGGGAGAAAAAAAGAAAGGGTTTTCTGGTTTGGCAAGGGCCTGGGACTCACAAACCTTCACCCTCAGAGATCAGGAGGTCTGTGAGAAAGCTCAGCTTCACCTCAGCCTCAACCTACAACAGAACCAGCATCACCTTTATGGGCTTCCTCAGGGTTTATGTGACCTGTTCCTTAGGACCTGCAAGCACAGAGATGCCCCTGCCCATGCCTCAGTCCCGGAGGATTTCTGTAGGGTAGAACTGAGCACACAGCAGGTAGGTTGAGGTTTGTGATCACTGAGAGGGAAAAGATGTAGGGACAGAGACAGCTCGCAGCAGAGGCAACTCCAGGAAGCCAAGATGTTCAGGGAATGAGAAGGAAATGCTGGCAGAATCATGATGGGAGGATGGATTTGGGCAAGTCATGGTCAGTCTTTCTGATGTAGATATCTTCCTCTGAGCAAGCTCCCCATGTCTCCTCTCCCACCCAGCAGAGCCTCTGCCCTGACAGCCAAGGGGAACAGGGCATGAGCTGCCTCCTCTGCAGCCAGACCTCCAGCAGAGGAGAGGGGCATCTCTCCTGCCACCGGTTCATTTCGTGCTCCCTGACAAAGGGGCTGGGAGTACCTGCCCTGCAATGTCGCTGTCTGTGAGGCAGCATGCCCAGGTGGGCAAGGTGAAGGCTTTTGTGAGTGCTCATCTGTCTCTCTCTCCTTGCCTCCCTTGGCAGCAGGATCATGGTGTGGCCCCTTGTTTCCCCTCCTCTCCATGCTGCTCCTCTTCTTGCTCTCAGGCTGTCCTGGGGTTGGGGGGTTTCAGGTGCACTTCAGACACCGATGCTGGAAGCTGTGCAACAGAGGGGTGTGCATGGCAGGGAGGTTGCCCCAGCCTCCTCCTGACCTGTGCAGCTCCAGGAAATGCAGTCCATGGGACTGGGGAATGAGCTGTCTCTCCCTGAAGGAGAGCCCGTCTTCAGTCCTAACAGTCCTTTGTTTCCCTGTGGTGTCCCGCCAGGCTGCGAGCTGCCCTCTAGAAAGGCACCGCTGTCTCTCAGCTTCTCTCTGATAGCTGACAGACCTATCAAGAAGGTTCAGGGAGGCAGAGAGTATGGAGAAGGTGTTGGGAGGCTGTAGATGGGCAGCTGCAAAGAGCCCTGAGTGTCCTTGGCCAGAAGGGGAGTGAGGAGAGCTGCCTGAGGTGCCTGGAGAAAGGGTGAGGAGTTTGGAGATCTGCCCTTTGAAAGTGCACTGCTCTGCTCTCAGCAGGGGCTGGTTTTTGTTTAAGAGTAACATCATCCTGCAGCTGAAAGAGGTGCAAGCACAGGACAGCTGGGGATGAGAATAATAAACAAACGAGCTGCCCTCACTCTGCCCCAAGTGACAGTGGATGCTTTCCTCTCAGGACTCACAGCAGAAATGCCGAGGATTTCTACCTTGAAAGAACACTCCCCAGGGGTGACAGGGACATCTCAAATAAAGTAATAATAAAAAGACTTAATCCCTGAAAGTAATTTCTGCAAAACTCAGACAATGGATTTCATTCAACAGTTATTGTTCCCCCCATTCCCATGTACCCCCTACAGTACAGCCAGGTAGACTCCTGCGGAGTCCATGGGCAGAGGTCCCTGCTCCTCCCGACACACTCTGCCAGCCTAAAGCAGAGCTCATGGGAAGGAGCTGCACCCAATTGGGATACTCCCAATACAGGAGAGAGGCAATGGGGTGTTTCTAATGAGAAATGGAACATTTTATTTCTTTAATTGTTTATTTTTAAAAGTCTTTTCTAACTTGTCACTATCTTTTTCTCCTTGGACAGCTCCTTATGCCCAGGGGGAGCAAATGTCCAACAGCAGCTTCCTTAATGAGTTCCTCCTCCTGGCGTTTGCGGACACACGGGAGCTGCAGCTCTTGCACTTCTCCCTCTTCCTGGGCATCTACCTGGCTGCCCTCCTGGCCAACGGCCTCATCATCACAGCCGTAGCCTGCCACCACCACCTCCACACCCCCATGTACTTCTTCCTCCTCCACCTCGCCCTCCTCGACCTGGCCTCCATCTCCACCACTGTCCCCAAATCCATGGCCAACTCCCTGAGGGACACCAGGGCCATTTCCTACTCGGGATGTGCTGCCCAAGCCTTTTTCTTCTTTTTCTTATGTTCAGCCGAGTATTCTCTCCTAACAGTCATGGCCTACGACCGCTACGTTGCCATCTGCAGACCCCTGCACTACGGGACCCTCCTGGGCACCAGAGCTTGTGTCAGGATGGCAGCAGCTGCCTGGGCCAGTGGTTTTCTCAATGCTCTCCTGCACACTGCCAACACATTTTCCATTCCTCTCTGCCAAGGCAATGTCCTGGACCAGTTCTTCTGTGAGATTCCCCAACTCCTCAAGCTCTCCTGCTCACACTCCTACCTCAGGGAAGTTGGACTTCTTGTGGTTAGTACCTCTTTAGTCTTTGGATGTTTCATTTTCATTGTGCTGTCCTACGTGCAGATCTTCACAGCCGTGCTGAGGATGCCCTCTGAGCAGGGAAGGCACAAAGCCTTCTCCATGTGCCTCCCTCACCTGGCCGTGGTCTCCCTGTTCCTCAGCAGTGGCATGTTTACCTACATGAAGCCCCCCTCCATCTCCTCCCCAGCTCTGGATCTGGTGGTGGCTATTCAGTACTCCATGATACCTCCAGCAGTGAACCCCCTCCTCTACAGCATGAGGAACAAGGAGCTCAAAGATGCCCTGAGGAAACTGATTCAGGTGGTAGTAGTTAAGCAGCAATAATAATAACAATAATAATCCTGCTGATTCACCATGGCTGCTGTTCCCCACCATGCTGGAGGGACATGTGATTGTTCTCACATCACACACGGGCATTGGCCATCCACATGCACAAAGGGCACGGGGTCAGTTAGCCCTTGTGGGGCAAATTGCAAATTTCTCTCCCAGCACACACCTGTTGGGATCCCTTTCTCACCCAGACACTCCTTTTCATGATGCCTAGAGTTCCAAAGCACTGAAATCCCTACATTTATCATGTTCAGCTGAAACTGGTCAACAGTTATGGAAGAAGGTGGGAAGGGAGGAAGGAGCAGAACAGCGTTTTTAGAAAAGAAAATTAACATGGGCATTGAAACAAAGGAGCTCTATGTAACAAACTGCAAACTCGATAGGTACAGTAACACCATGATCACCAGTGTGTCTATGATATTTATTTTTGTTGTTCCTGCCATTACAAGAGTTTCATTTTTCCTTGTGTGCTGTCTTCTAATCCAGATTACAAATACACTTTCTAGGGATTTCGCTGTAGTTGAGCAAGATCCCATAGTGTCCACCTGACATATGTTTGTGGAGAGCAGTTCTTTTGGCCACCACAGCACTGCAGAAACTTTCCTGGCTCGAGCCAAAGGTCCTAGAGACATAACTGAGTTTGGTAGGTCAGCAGATTTCCTGGCCAGCACAGTAAGAGAAATGGAGAAAAATAATTGGGACAACCTAACCTCATATTTTCACTTGTGCGTTTTAATGACTTCCACACTGCAATAGCAAAAGAGTAACATAAGCTTAGAGGCCTATAGATGCAGATATTGGTTCAAGTTTTCTCTTACGTTGTTTTAACAAAGCCTTTCTCAGTTTTGTTCCCACTACACAAGTCCCTGCTTGGAAGCCGGGACGGCAAAGAGGGCTACACAAATCCGTGCAGATCTTCTGTCTAAAGGGATAGGCAACACATTTCCTTGGTCTTGAGTCACTTAAGGAAGAGCATGGATTCAATCAACACACCTGAAGCTTTTGCAGACCATTTTGGTGCAGGAAGAGGAGGCAGAGTCCTTCAACTTGATCAGTAATAACAACGTACCTTATAGGAACTCTAGTACCGAGATTCACCTTCAGGCTTACTGCTTCCCTGTGTTGATATAACCCTCTGTCCCTGACAAATTGTCTTGACTTCCTCCTCTCCCAACCCTCCCTCTTACAACAGCCAAGGCTGTTTGCAAAGACCCGGCACTGTGAAGACTTTGAATCCACAGCACCCAGACACATACTTGTTGCAGTTAAGGAATGTTTCCTGCTGTTTAGTATGTATGTGATGAGATAATTCATCTTCAGAATCCTGAGGGTGACTCCTCATCACTATACATGATATCCTTTTTTAATGTGTACGATTTATTAGAGCTGAAAGACAAGAGATGTTTGTTGACTTCCCTGAGTAGTCCGCATGCCTCACCTGTGCTCCCGCCATGTACTGCTACTGGCCTGCCGTGTTCTCACACAGAAGTGACCCTGCCATTGACTCTCAGGAGCATGGGGAAGGTTTTCTTCCCAGGAATTGCTGGCTCCTGCAGTGGCTTCCCAGGAGGCGGGAGAAGGCCTGGGAGGTAGCAGTGCCCTGGACCCAGGCACGCGTCAGCACCTTCAGCTCGTGAGCCATGGGAACTACCCTCCTTCCGTCAGTACCTATCTGAGGCCAGCTCCTCTCCAACAGCATGACAAGAGCCTGAGGTCTCCTTGCTCACCCAGAGGGCACGCTCCTGATGGGCTCCCATAAGCACTGCTGGCTGCTGGTCCCCAAGCACCTGGCCCAGGAACTGTTTGCAGGGGCCTTATCACAGCCACCAGCAGTGCAGTGCCATGAGGATCCCTCCAGGCCTCTTCTTCCAGCACTTCCTCGAATGATAGGGTTGCGAGGAACAGGAAGGGCCAGGACCCATCTGTGCCTATCCAGCCAGCTGCAGGCAGCACCCTGGGGACTTGTTTTAGCTCAACACCATGAAATGGTGAGTGTAGCAACAGGACTGACAGTCACTGGTGCCTTCCTCGCCACCCCAGGAGCCAAGACTGTTCCCCAGGGCCAAGGTGCTCCAAAGAAAGGTTTAGGTGCACACAGAAAGGCAGGGAAATACTGCAGGGGTGCGTTTTGCTGCTCCGTCCTGCTGGGCTCAGTGCCTGCATGGAGGGGAACGACCAGCCCTGCCCGGCCTCTCTCCCAGCCCCGACCCCGGCAGACCCTGGGCCATGGCTGTGTGCTGACCCCCGCGTGGGACACGGTCGGGGCTGGGCAGGGTCCAGGTGCTGGGGAAGGGTGCCAGAGCAGGAGGGCTGTGGGGGGACGGGGCACCGAGGGCTGTGGTGGGGAGGGTGCCACGGGCACATGTCCCCAGCCCTGAACACACCCTGCCCTGGGCGATGCCTGCACAGCGGGGCCATGGGGCCGTGCACAGGTGCAGGGATGGGGTGCGACTGCGAGCCCCGATGCTCCTCACGGCTCCACTGCAAAAGAGGAACCCCCAGGAGAGCTCTCCCAGCCTTGCCCCACGAGCTCTTGTCCCTGCTACAGCCACGGCAGAGCAGAGGCCGAGCACCAAGAGGCCCCTCAGGCAAAGCTGTGCCGGCCTCGGGGAGCAGGTCCTGAGCACTGGGACAGGCAGAGCGCCCTCCTCCTATGTCCCCGTCCTGCTGGGAGGGTGGCACCGGGCACCAGGGCAGTGGCCTGTTTCTGCCTGGGGTCAGTGCAGGACTTTCACATGTGAGATGAACGTGGTGACCTCTGCTCTGCAGAAACACTGTCCATGACCCCTTGCTGCAGCCCCCACTGCTCCCTGCCCTTCCTCTGCTGACCATGCCACCTCCCCTGTGCTGCCCCATCTCCCCTCCCCCCAAACTGCAGGGATCAGCGGTGTGGTAGGAGCTGGCACCGCCCCACAGCTGCTCTCCAGTCCCAACCCTCCCCACCTTCCCCCCAAACATTGCATCCACCTTCCAGAAGGACAAGAAAAAGCCTCTGGGAAAGGACAGACTGCTGCGTGTCACCTCCGCCCCTGGGAAGCAAATCTTCCTGGGAGTGATTTCCAGCCCCATGAAGGGATTGGGATCAGCCAGCATGAAGTCATGGAGGGCAGCTTGTGCCTGACCCACCCAGGTCCCATCCTGGGATGGGATGACTGGCTGTGTGGACAAGGGGAATGCTGTGCATAGCTTGTGTATAGCTTGAATGGAGGAAGGCCTTTGACATGATCTTCCCTAGCACCTTTGTCGCCAAAGTGGGCAGATGTGGGATGGATCCGTATGCACTGGAGTATGCAGGAAATTAGCTGGAGGCCACCTGGCTCCAAAGGTGGAGAACAGTGGTGCAAAGTCCAACGGACTAATGGCTACCAGTAGTGTTCTTTAGAGGCCAGTACTGGAGCCAATGCTGTTTGCCTTTATGAGTGATGCAGAGGATGGGATGGAGTGATGGGATGCTGTGGTGAATTAACTCCCCTCCCCACCATAGGAACATACTAGAAGATGAACTACCAATCACCGTGCCCTATCTATAACCTGGAGCGGGACTGATACTGTGCCAAAAAGTTCCTGCAACTTTACTTTTAAATTGATTGGGCATCCCAGATCAGGTGGTCTGGGCTGTCGACCAAAGGAACCTTCTGGGAGGCTGGCAAGGCAGCGGGTATGCAAATGGCCGGATTGAAAGTGCATGTTTTGATTGGTCAGGTTAGTCCCTCCTGGGTGACTACATACTGGATTAGTCTAGTTATAAGAACCCCCGGATAAAAGCTCACAAAGGCAGGTGGACACTCGCCGAAGGTCGATGTGGCCGGGGAAGAAGAGGCTGTGGCAGCTCTTGTCAGAGCTCTTGAGTCGCCTAGCCGCCTCCTACAGGCACATTTCCCCAGCTGAAGATGCCGAGCAGCTGCTGCGGCTGGCTACCGTCAGAGCGGTGGAAGCGATGCTCCACGGGACTTCGTCACCAACACCCCCTCGACCGGGGCGCCGTGCGAGGGCACCGCACTACGTGGAGAGGAAGCCTGACCTTTCCCTCTCCGACTCCTACAATGAGGTGTCACCCCGTCCGGAGGGTCTTGCGGGAGGTCTCTAACTGAGTGCCGCTTCTTCCAGCAAGAGCCATGTGTCCCAGTCCCAGTAGGGAGCTGCTGCTCCGTCCCCGGGAACGGAGAATACCCCGTCCAGAGGGATAATTGCAGCAGGCCCTGCACGCAGGTGCCACTTCTTCCCTCTGGGGCTATTGCCCCCCAGCCGTGTTCATTGTCGGTTTGGCTCTAGCCACAGCCGTCTAGTAGCTTGGGCATCAATCCCCTTCCACGACCTTGTTCCCCTTTCTAAAGGTTGTTTATTTATTGTTGCTGCACACTTTGATACGAAATAATGTCATTATTGTCAATTTTCATTTCTGTACTAGTATATAAATATTGTGTCTATGTATATATGCATATATATATATATACATATATATACAGTTACTGTTATGAGAGGAGGAATAAAGTTTGTTTACAGTTAAGTGTTGTGTGCGCTGGCTCTTGTAAACCCCCTCACACCTCAAGAAGACAACCCCCAGGTCAGCTAAAGAATCTCTGACTGGCACATACGGCTATCCAACATGCCCTTTTCGTGGTGCACGTGCACTATTGGCATGGGCCGCCACAACAGCATAACTCCGACACGGCCCAAGGACAAGGGGAGCAGCTCCCCGGCAAGGAGGACAAGGCCCCACAGTGAGGCTGGTCACTCTGTCTCCCCTGATCTTGTGCCCACAAGATCCCCCTCCCTGGCTGCCTCCAGACCCTCCATGCCCACCCCGCTGCCCAGCACACCACGACAGCCCTGGCCCTGCAGTCCCTCCAGCAACTCCTGCTGCCCCGGGGACAGAGCCGCCTGCCCCGAGCTGGTGCCCAGAGAAACTTGTTTCTTGTTCTCATTTTCTCTCTCTGACTGCTGCCCTGCTTTTCTCCTGGGACGTCCCTGCTCCCCAGAGAGCCTTTCCCCAGGTCAGTGTGTCCATGCTGGCCTGGCTGTTCTTGCATCCTCTCCCCTGTGCTCCCCGCAGGGCCCTGGTCTGGTGGTGCTGCTCTGCAGAACGAGCGGCTGTGGGGTCATGGACCCACGGGTTGACTCCTGACTCAGCTCTGGCCCTGCTGGCTGGGGTGGGAAGCAGACCCAGCTGCACAGGGATCACCACCACTGCTGCCATGTGGCTGTTCTCATGGACAATGCTCAGAGTGACCCCAGGTTGTTGGCCAGGGCAGGAGATGTGTTTGAGGTGTGCACTGTGGTGTCCAGCCTGTGGTGTTTCACTGAGGCTGCAGGAATCACTCTCCCGTCCCCCTTCCCTGCTCCTCCTGGGTCCCCTCTGCCTCTCCGGGCACTGTAGAGCCCTTGTTTCCCCATGCATACCTGGATTTAGTGCTGTACCTTCTGGTTACTCCACCATGGACCCTCCCTCACTTTGGGAGGCTCCACTCACTGCCCACCCCAGGCACACGCTGTCCCTGGACATCCCCTGAGCTCTCCTGGCGATCTCCTGGAGATTCCCCTCCACAACAGTGGGCAGCTCTCATCAGCACTGACACCTGTGGGACAGCCCCAGGCAGCTAGTTCAGAGACCATACACTATCTCTGCTGGACATCAGGAGATGATCCCTGAATCCAGTCCTCAGTGCCTAACAGATCACCCAGGGCCTCTGAGCTCATCCCTTGGATCCCACAAAGTTCACAAGCAGAGCAGCAGGCTCTTTCATGGTGCAATCCCGTGGGCATATTTTTGACTCCATCTTCTGAAGAAAGGCCAGACTTCAGGCACGGCACAAGGGAGATGCCTTTTATTATAGGAAATTGTTTCTGGAAGCCAGGTCTGGCACAAGGGTACCCATGGCCTGATCCTGCCTGTAGTCACAGGACACCTGAACATCAAAATACAACCCTACCATTCCCAGGTTACGAGAACTCCTGGGCTGTAAACACACATGACAGCACAATAGGTCAGTGTGGAAATGAGACGAAGCAGTTGTGAAAAGAGAAGGATCTGCTGCTGTGGGTGGCCACGTCTGCAGGAAAGCTGCAGCCCTCAAGGGAAGTCCTCAGGCAGCAAATGCCTGCTGTGGTGGTGTGGGGACGGTCCTGTGCAGCAGAGGGTCCATCCCCACAAGCTTTGTCCAGAATCTCCTCCCCTCCACTCCTACTCTGCTTTGAGTGTTGGAGCTCTGCAGAGGGAAGGGATCAGCCCATGATGACAGCCAGCTGCCACCCTTGCAGGAGAGGGGTGTGAGATCACAGCCTGACTGTGGCCATTGGAGCTGAGCTCTCCTAGTGGACACAGGACCCATGGTCTCACCCGACCTGTACCCGTCTGAGCCTAACTCTGTGCCTGGGAGCTCCCTGTGGTGTCAGTGCCAAAAGAGACCCTGCAAAGGGAAACTCCCCTCATTGCACTGGGGGCATCCGAGGGAGCTCAGGCTAGCAGGCTCTGAGGTTCCCCCATCTCAGCTGAAGAAGGGGAAGCCTGGCTTCCAGCTTCAACATGCTCTCTGGGTCAGATTCAGGAGAGGAGAAGAGGAGGAGAAGCAGGATGAACCCAAACATTTTCCTCTAGAAATGAATATAATGCAGAAAAGTAAGACAGACAGAAGTGAACAAGTCATAGCTGTGACCAAAAGTATCCTGGCATTGATGAGATGATGCACATGGGACAGTTATCGGTGCTAACATTGCACTGATTGCAAGAGTTTCTCCAGGGCATCCTTGAGCTCCTTGTTCCTCATGCTGTAGAGGAGGGGGTTCACTGCTGGAGGCACCACCGAGTACACAACAGCTACCACCAGATCCAGAGCTGGGGAGGACATGGAGGGGGGCTTCAGGTAGGCAAACATGATGGTACTGACAAAGAGGGAGACCACAGCCAGGTGAGGGAGGCACATGGAGAAGGCTTTGTGCCTTCCCTGCTCAGAGGGCATCCTCAGCACAGCTCTGAAGATCTGCACATAGGACAGCACAATGAAAATGAAACACCCAAATATTAAACAGGCACTAAGGCACAGAAGAACTGGTCCAGGACATTGCCTTGGCAGAGAGGAATGGAAAATGTGTTGGCAGTGTGCAGGAGAGCATAGAGAAAACCAGTGGCCCAGGCAGTGGCTGCCATCCTGACACAAGCTCTGGTGCCCATGAGGGTCCCGTAGTGCAGGTGTCTGCAGATGGCAACGTAGCGGTCATAGGCCATGACTGTGAGGAGAGAATACTCGGCTGAAAAAAAGAAGACAAAGAAAAATATCTGGGCAGCACATCCTGTATAGGAAATGGTCCTGGTGTCCCTCAGGGAATTAGCCATGGATTTGGGGACAGTGGTGGAGATGGAGGCCAGGTCGAGGAGGGCGAGGTGGAGGAGGAAGAAGTACATGGGGGTGTGGAGGTGGTGGTCGCAGGCTACGGCTGTGATGGTGAGTCCGTTGGCCAGGAGGGCAGCCAGGTAGGTGCCCAGGAAGAGCGAGAAGTGCAAGAGCTGCAGCTCCCGTGTGTCTGCAAACGTCACAAGCAGGAAGTGGTTGAAGGAGCTGCTGTTGGACATTTTGCTCTCTCCAGGCATGTAGGACTGTCCAAGGAGAAAAAAGACAGTGACAAGTCAGGAAAGACCCTCTCTGGACAAAATTCTTTCCCTTTCTTACAGACATTCCCCCCCACTCACTTCCGCACACACATTGCTTTTCTCCTTCTCAGCAGCACCTTTGTTCCACTCCCTGTCCAGAGCTCCAGTCTGTGCTGGCTGAGTGTGCCACGAGGAGCAGGGACCTCTGCCCAACGGCTCCAGAGGCATCAGTCCTGCTATGATGTAGGAGGGCTGTTCAGCCACATCCAGTTCAGAGGCATGTTGACCACTCAAGTAACAGCTTCACTTTGGGGGGGTAAGTGGGGGCGGGATCTTAATTGTTGGTCTGCTCTGCAGGGTAGGAATATGCACCCTTAAAATTGCTGTGAGTTGGCAAAATTCTTTAACCATAGCAGAATCAATTCTTCAATCGCAAGGACGATGAAGAAGCCACAGAGCCATAACAACCTGATCTCTCTTACTTCAGTTAGTCGGAGACCTCTGAATGCCATTGACATGATAATGTTCACCATCTTGTGGGGAAGATGGCAATCAATCAGTCCCTAACCGAGGCTGGAGAGAATCTGGCAGAGCTTTATCTTCATCTTATCAAATGTAGAAGCGATACGACCTTAAGACAGGAACCATCAGCCAATAATGTTTAACCAGTGCAGTGAATACTTTGTTCCTGTTCCTCACAAGAAAGAGGCCAGACTTGCAGCCCCGGCCCTTCTAGAGTCAAGGGGAGTCCTGCCACTGGCCTCACGTCTCTGTGAATGACGGTGGTTAGTGGTAGGAAGAGCCCAGGAGTGGGGATCTCTACCATGTAAAGAGGAAAAGAGTAAGAAGTCTCATGAATCTGTTTTGCATTTGTAAGAAATAAACAGACATAAGATTCAAAGGCTGATAATGTTGATGTCTATCAGTATTTACAAAGAGGGAATTATTTAGCAAGGCTACACTGGTGGCTCTCAAGCTGAGCTGAACATGCAAACCGGGAAAGTTATGATTTTTCCAATCTGTGCTGTGATGTCTCAGGATTAAATCTTAATGTCGCTATGTGTCCAAAGTGCCCTTTGTCAAATACTCACTAAAATATACTGCTGTCTAACTCACATGGTTAAAGCGTTGGAAAAAAAAAATCCCCTTTTCTACCTTTTCTGGAACTAAAACATCTCCTTACAGAAAAACTGCTGCCTTGGGCATGCACCTCTCTCAGCCACAGGACAATCTCAGCCACAACTTACCCTTACTGGAAACTGGCCTGTGCTGACAGTGGTGTCCCCTTGCACAGCGCACACCTCCAAACTCTCCTCCCTTTCTCAGCTCACATGTTCTGAGAGTGATGGAGAGGGTGTGACATAGCGCATGGCTCTGATGATCAGAAGAAGGACTCGGTGATGTGGCTCTGAGACAGAGGGAGCTCTCAACAGTCAGCTTGTAGCCAAAGACACACAGGGCTTATTTCAGCTGCCCACACACAGCCACCGCCAGCAGCAGTTCCAGTTCCTTAGCACCTCTGGGGCTTCTGCATGGGACATTCAGCTATCACACATGTCCTCCAGCAGGACACAGCAGCGCACAGTCCAGCAGCTTGTCCCAGGGAGGGTCAAGGGTCTTAAAGGAGGGATGTCCTGAAGGGACAGTCAGCTCATTCCCCAGCCCCACACACTCTGCTCCTTTGAGCCCCACAAGCAAGAAGGGGTATTTATCCTCTCACTGCACTGGAGACAACTCTGTGGCAGGAACCACAGGGTCTGTTTTAGACTCTGCAGCTGCAAATGTCATCCCCAGAAAGCCCCCGAGCAAGAACAAGAGCAGCTCAGACAGGGGGAGAAACAAGGAGCAACACCTTGATGCTTCTGCCTAGGGTGGCAAAGAGAGAAAGAGTGAGGGACACTGAGCAAGGTCTTGCCCTAACCCAGCTGTGCACACCACCTTCCAGATGGAGACATCACAGGGCAGTTGTCCTCAGTCCCTTAGTCACGGTTTAGGTAACGGGCACTCAGCAGGAGAGCTGCTCCTCTCCTCTTCTGGGGCTCTGGCTGCCAAAAAGACTATTTGGGTCCTAGATCCCTCGACCTTGAGGGCAGAGGGCTCTACTGGGTGGCAGAGGACAGATGCAGGGGGCTTGCGGAGGGGAAAGCACTGCTGGGGCTAGCCGAAACTTGCTTGCACCCCAACCTCATATGAGGTTTCAGGTAGCAGTTTCCTCTCCCTCTTGGACCATCTCTCTGCTGCTTGGAGATGTCCTTGCTGGGAGCTCTTCCTCTGTCCCCACACAGACCCCATCCCACCCACTGTGATCCCAGCTCTGCCCTACAGAAACCTCCAAGCAGCAGGAAGCTGCCCAAAAGCATCTCCCTGTGTGCAGGAACTAAACAGCAGACCAGAAAATCTCCCATGAGACTGGCAAGGTGATGTTGGTGGTGCCTGCAGGCTGAGGGGTGGTGAAGGCACTTGCTGAGCTTCCTTGCAGGTGTTGTCACCCTTCAGTGTGCTGGTGAAGAGGCTCAGCCCCGGGATTACACCTGACTGCTGCATTTCCATTCCCATCAGGAAGAGACAAGTCCTCTGGAAAACTCCACTCTCCAAATATCCTCATGGTGAGCGAGAGCTGTGGGCAGCCCTGACCCATGCAGCACCCTCTCAGCACGACAATGAACCTGCCCTGCTGGGGGGTCCCTCCTCCCACCCAGACCTTCTCCCTGCAGCACCGCAGGTTGCTGCCCAGGCAGGCTGAGTGCTGACCCACGCAGGCAGCAGAGTCACTGCCCCGGGCACACAACACCCCGCGGTGGCAGGGATAGTGCACCTGGGACTATACCCCAGCTTCACACCCCTGCACCAGCCCCGGCACAAGGAAGCAGCACGCCCTGTCCCGGGGACAGTGGGGCAGGACATCCCTGCTCTGAAGCCTCTCTCCCTCTTCTGCCCTGGAGGAGCCGGAAGAGCGATCCTCACAACCCCATTGCCCTGCAGCCAGACACTCACCATGCAAACGGCTGGGAAGATGTCTCCCACAAGGAGCTCTCCTCTCTCCTCCCACTCCACACTGCCTTCCACTTCTCTCTGCCTTCTCGCAG
Organism: Struthio camelus; assembly: GCF_040807025.1. Taxonomy (NCBI): domain Eukaryota; kingdom Metazoa; phylum Chordata; class Aves; order Struthioniformes; family Struthionidae; genus Struthio; species Struthio camelus. The sequence continues at coordinate 1,540,350 of NC_090970.1, forward strand.
CTCCTCTCAGCAGCAGCAGGCAGTGCCCGGAGCCCTGCTGCTCTTGGCAGAGGAGCTGCTCCTGCACACAGCTGGGCACATGGGCACGGCTGCCACGGTGCCACCAGCTCCCTCTCTCCCAGGAGCCTGGCCCCACTCAGGAGCAGGGACACAGCTGCAGGCGTGACTTCCTCTGCCCCTCGGGCTCCCTCGCGATTGTCCTGGGGCTCCAAGGCTGACAGCTCCTGAGCGGCAGCACGGTCCCCTCTGGGAAATGCTCTTGCAAGTGTGCTCTTCACCTCCAGTCCCTCTCTGGGCTGTGGAGGGAGACTGATTTCAGCAGTGTGCTTGATCCCATCAGGGGACAGAGGTGGAGAGAGGGGGACATGTTCCCCTCTCTCAAGCCCTATTCCTGGCCCAGCACCAGGCAGCAGACCTGGGCAGGGAGAGGGAGAGGGAGGGGGTCATTTCCCCTGCACAGGGCAGGGATTCAGAGGAGCAAATGCAGGTGGTTCATGTCAGCTTGGCAGGCCTTGGGCAGCAGGGGGATTCAGCTCCCTCCCAGGCAGCTCACAACTCCCTAGCAGGTGGGATCCCTCTGGCCTCAGCTCAGCTGTGCCCAAAACAAAACAGGTGCCTGCATGCAAGCCCTTGTCTGAGCTGCCACCATGAGCAATAGGGGTGGAGAGGGGAGTCAGCAACTGGCATCCAAAGCCCTGGTGATGGCTGAGCTTCCAGGCTTGGTCCAAGTCCTGTGTGTGTGTGTCTGCCAGCTGTGATGGAGCAATTCTGAGACACCCACATGCTTCCTGAGCCTCAGCTGTGGGCCAGAGGGGTGGTGGGGTGGGTTCCCTTGGCCACCTGAAACTACACCAAATATTTTCAGTGTCTGAACCTTCCTTAGCCGTGTGTTTCTATGGAGCCCACAGAGCTGTTCAGCTGACCAAAAGGAGGAGTTCACCAGAAGGACAGCCAGGTCACTCTCCAGGCTCCACCAGCTGTATATACTGCAGCTCAAGTCACTACCAAGCTAAGACACAGGCTCATCCCGGCTTTGCAGACACTTCCATTAATTCAGGGCTCTCATTTTCAGGCAATAAAAAGAGCCTCTAGCACCATGCCAGGTGCCTGGGGTGCCCAGCAGGATCTGCAAGTGGCTGATGCATACCACACAGGACCTCCAGGGAAGCCATGGGCTGGTGGAGTGGGTTTGGGGCAGACCCCACAGAGTTTCTCAAAGGGGTTTGGGGCCTGTGTGCCAGCAAGTGAACACCAACACCATGGCATGGTGGGAAGGTCCTTCCCAGCAACACCCCGGGGATGCTGCAGGACTGGGAGGCACATCACACCAAGGTCTCCACTCATGTCTCTGCACTCTCCAACCCTCCTAGCTCTTCTCCCCCTGAACCTCTCCTCACCCCCTCACATGATATGAACAGGGACTGGGCTAAGGATGTCCTCGGGATGTCTGGATCAAAGGCTGCCCAGGCCTAGGGACTTCTTTAGTTCACCTCTGTCACAGGTCTCAAGGTGCTGCAGAATCAGCTCAGGCAGAAAACCCCTCTCTTGCCATCCCTGCACAGCCCAGCACTGGTTCTCCCTGGCCTTGGGCACTGCCGGGTTTGCCCTCTCAGGGGGAACCTCCTTTCACCAGCACATTGCCACCTGCTTTTTACACCAGCATCTCTCTGCTCTGAAGTGGGACCATCGCACACACCGTGTTCTTGGCCCTTGGTAACAGGTTTCACCATGGCCAGTTGGACTTTTAACATTTCCAGAATAATTGAGATGTGGTAGGGTCAGTCACAGTACTGGAGAGCCCCGAGGGAGGAGGATGCTCTTTGTGTGAAGAGGCAGCTCGGATGGGTGGAGCTCTTCCACAGGAGGGGCAAGGGGCTGGGTGAGAGCTTGTGGGTGAGCCTCAGAGTCAGGGTGACATCGCAATGGGAGCTAGAGACCACCCAATGAGGGTGAGGAGGTGGATGCAGTCTCCTTGAAGCAACATGAGAAAGTCTGCGGATCACAGGCCCTGGTTCTTATCAGAGGGACTTTACTCTCCCAGACATTAGCTGCAAGGGCAAACAGTCCTGGAAGGCATCAGGGACAGCTTCTTAGCACATCCACATGACCGGCCAATACTCGTGATGCTTTTCTGTAGCTGGACATTTCCAACAGGGAGGAACGGACCAGGGATGGGATGCTCAGTGTCAAAGTTTCCTGTCGTGACCTGGAAGAAGTAAAGTTCCAGATCCTGAGGGGAGTCAGGAAGGACAGGATCGACTCACAGACCATTAACTTCAGAGGAGCAGACTTTGGCCTGTTTTGGGGAGTGGTGGAAGATCCCATGGGAGGCAGCTCTGAAGGGTCCAGGAGCTCAGGAAAGGCAGCAGGTCTTTGAGGACAGCACCTGGCAAGCACAAGGATGCTCCATCCCAATACTCAGTAAACTAGTAGACACATCGAGAGAGTGGCTGGGCTGCACTGGGAAGTCAGGACTGAACTCCAGGGCAATCAGGCAGCATACTGGAAGCAGAAGGAGGGAGAGGCTGCAATGGAGGAATTCAGAAATATTGTCCAGCGAAGCAGGGGTGGTGTTAGGGAAGCCAAAGCTCCCTGAGGGTAGATACTTGAAGCGGATGACAAGGGCATGAAGAAGAGCTGCTACTGCTTCAGGGTCAATAAAAGAGTAAAAAGGAAAATGTTGGCTCACTCCTGGATCAGGCAGAGAAAAACAACCAACAGTGAGTGATGACGGAGTGAGGGATGACTTGCAAGAACGCAACCCATATAAGTCTGCAGGACTGGGTGGGTTGCATCTGAGGACATTGAGAGAGCTGGCCACTATCACAACAAGACTGCTGTGTGTCACCTTTGAAAGGCTGTGGAGATCAGGGGAGGTCCCAAAGAGCTGAAAAAGGAATATGTTGTGCCCACCTTCAAAAAAGGCCACAAGGACAAATCAGGGAGCTGCAGGCCATTCAGCCACACTTTAGTGAGGAGCAGTGTGTCATGGAACGATTCCTCTCACATCACCTTTCTGGGCACAGGAAGAAGGTGACTGTGAACAGTCTGCATGGATTTAATGGAGGTAAAACATTCCTGATCCACTCGATTACCTTCTATTGTCAAAGGCCTGTCCTTGTGGAGGAGAGGAGAGTAGTGGATGTCATTTACCACAGTTTTAGCAAGGGGTTTAACAGTCTTCCACTATATGGTTGAAGGCTGCCATCCAGATGGACCTCTGCAGGAAGGAGGAATGCATTACCAGGAACTTTATGGAATTCACAGATGAAACAAATGCCAGGTCCTGCACCTGGGGTACACAAAACACCCTGCAGTGATCTGGGCTGGGGAGTGGCCAGCTGGCAGCAGCTCTGCAGAGAAGGACCTGGGAGTCTTTGTGGGCAGCAAAGTGAGCGAGAGCCAGCAGCATGCCCTGGCATCAATGGAGGCCACAGTGTCCCGGGCCGCCTGAACAAGAGCAAAACCAGGAGATTGAACGAAGGGATTATCCTCCTCTACTCAACACCTGTTAGAGCACATGCATTTGGGGCCCTGTGTAGAAGAATACTGTTGGTCACATGGAGTTCAGTGGCATGTCCCCAAGGTGGTTGAGCAGTGGAGCACTTGCCCTGTGAGGAGAGGCTGAGGGAATGGGCCTTGTTCAACCTGGAGAAGGGAGGCTTTGGTGGGAACTCACAGCAGCTTCCCAACTCAAGGTTACCACCGAGTAAAAAAACAGGGTTTTCTGCAGAGATTCATGGCAGGAGAATGAGAGGCAACGGTTATAAGCTGACCCAAGTGCAGTTAAAAGTGGATATATGGAAGAAAATTCCCTGAGGTTAACAAAGCATTTGAAGGGTCCAGGGAGGTTACGGACTCTCTCTTCTTTCAGGACTCTGTTGGACAAAGCTCTGAGAACTCAGAGTTGACCCTGACTGGAGCAGGAGGTTGGACTAGAAACCTCCCAACGTGCCTTCCAACCTGAATGCTTTGCTGATTCTGTCATCTCTGGCCATAGCCTCTGCAGTTCTTGCAGTCCTCAATTCCTCTGCTGCATGTGGGTTAGCACCAAACATGGCCTCCCCAGAGGCAGCCCCTCCCAGTGCGGTGAGGTTGCCCCTTGGGCCTGGAAGGTTTTAAATTGCAAGTTTTATTCTGAGTGACTGCTTGTCCAGTATGGGCCCTCCTCACAGCCCACCACACCTGGACAGTAGTACACAATGTGAAATGAGTGTGACGCACGTAGACAGTCATGGCACGAGGGTGATTGCACTCTAATGTGCCTAAGTCCTAAAGTGGATCCAGTAAAGTCCAGAAAGATTGGAGGAGCCTTTTACTTCCTAGGCACCCCTAGGTAATGGTGACTTTGTCACCAGGGGAGGCTGAGGGAGCTGGGTTTGTTCAGCCTGGAGAACAGAAGGCTTTGCGCAGACCTAATCACAGCCTCCTCATACCTTCCAGGATGTCACCAAGAAGATGGAGCCAGGCTCTTCACCATCGTGCCTGATGGGAGGATGAGGCCCCAATGGGCATTGGCTTAAACAAGAGGGCTTCAGGCTGGGTGTAAGGAGAAACTTTTGACCCATCCAGACAGTCAAGCACTGGGGCAGGTTTTCCAGAGAGGTGGTGCCATCTCCATCCTCAGAAGTTTTTGAAGTCCTAAAGGAGTAAAGCCTTGAGCAACCTGGATGGAGCTGATCGCTGACCCTGCCGTGGGAAGGAGGTTGGGCTAGAGACCTCCTCAGGCCCCTCCCAGCCAGAATGATTCAGCATTTCCTTCCACCTCAGGTCTTCCCTTGTTGACCTTAGGGAAAACCTTCAGCTTCCTCGTGACCATGGAAGTAGATCTCCCAAAAGGATCACCAGATCAGCTGCATGTTCCTTGTCCCGCTCTGGTCAGAGTCATTCAGATTGAGGGCTGCTTGGCAGCCACCCCCAAATCACCTTCAGTTTTCTTTTCCTTCACCTTTTATTGCATTTTGTCCCTCTTTTCTCCCTTACAAACTCTTCTTTTACCATCCTGATCCCCTCCCATGCAGTCAGCCAACCTCTGTTTCCCCATTGGCCCTGGGTTTCCTTTCTTTGTGCATTTATTTGGCTTGTCTGAGACGGTTGCCATGGTGATTTCTACTTTTACCACTAGGGCCTTGAAACTGGTACTGCCTTTTATTATGTGTAGTGTCCTGCAGGTCCTCATGCTGTTACCCTGCCAGAGGCACTGCAAGATAGGATGAGCCATCAGTACGCATACATTAACAGCTGACCCAGAGGAGCCTGAGTCCAGAGGGGCCTTGAGAAACTTGGGGTTTTGTCCAACAAAAACTTCATGATGTTGTGCAAGGAGAAGTGGCAGATCTTGCCTCAGGGGGCAGAACAGGCTGGTGCATCAGGACAGGCTGAGACCTGACCGGCAGAAGAGTGACCCTGAGGAGAAGGGCCTAGATGTTACATGAGGGATGCCCTATGAGCCAGTGCTACGTGCTCACCACAAATGAGGCCAGCTGCATAGAGGGCTGCATTAGGAAGTGCATAGCCATCGAGACAAGGGCAGTTCTTATCCCCCTCGACTCAGCACTGGTGTGGCCACATGTGGGATAGTGTGTCCCAGTGTGGGCTGCCCTGTGCTGGAGGAATGGGGAGGAACATGGAGAGGGTCCAGAGGAGGTCTGCCAAGATGGGGTTGGGGGCCTGAAGGCCACGGCCTGTATGGAGAGGCAGAGGGACCTGGACTTCTTCAGCCAGGTGAAGTGTCAAAGACAAATGGAATATAGTAGTAGCCTGTGACTGCTTGAAGGGTGGTTCCAGAGGGGATGGAGCTTTTGTTGGTAGTAGGAAAGAGCACGAAGAGGGGAAAGGGTCACAAACTGCATCTTGAGAGGTACAGCCTGGGCTTCAGGAAAAAGACATGTCACTTGAAGAGTAGTGCTGTGGTGCAACAGGTCACCCAGAGGCCTCTGAGGTCACCCCATGCCTTTGTGTTTCAAAGAACACCAGCAAGGATAGAGAGACCTCAGTAAATATGGAGAGATCCTGGGGACAGAGCAAGGGGAGGAAGCATGTTGGGTGTCTACAGGCTGCAGGGATGCAGGCACAGGCATGGGACAGTGTAGGACAGCCTGTGGTGGAGACGGCTGAGGGCACTGCCATGGCTGAAAGCCTCCAACAGAACCGAGGTCTCTAGCCTCTTGGCTATGGTTGGTGTCTCTGCTACTAAGGCCTCTGAGAAGAAGTTTCCTTAAACCACTGGGACCTTAAACCACTGGGACCTCCTTGTCCACGGGGAACCAAGAGATGCCATATTGTTGTCCTGCAGTTGGAGCTGCACATACCCACCTTCACACTGACCCCCAGAAAGAGCTCTGAGCAACGCGTGAGGGAAGTCACCACCCTTCACAAGGGCTGGGTGTCAGGGCCTGGTTGCTCTGCTTGATAACACACATCAAGGCTGACTTGGCATCACAGCCACCTGCACATTGTCTTGGCCTACCTGCAATCAGAGCCTCCAGCTTTCTGCTCTAATCAGCCCCCTGGGAAGGCTTTCTCAGTAATGGCCCTCAGTGGGACTCCTTAACACTCCAAGAAACTTTGAGATTTACTTCTCCCTTCAACTTCTGGAGAGGTTTGCTCAACCTTCTCAGCATCTGAGGTCCATGGGCTCAGCACTAAATACACCTGAGGGGTCATTAAAAAGCAGAAAGCCCTAACAACCTCTGTCTCTTTCCATCATTTTCTTCAGTTCTGCTGTGGCTAATTGGCAAGTTTTGAGGAGGGTATTGAAAAGAGAAGGATTTCAAGGAGCACCTGGGAGATGTCTGCTTTTTAAGCTTTCTTTAGTCTTCAGGTTTCAGGGGAAGTGATACCCACCTTCTCCAATTCACACTGACCCACAGGGTCCCTTGATGAAGCCTGCACATCTAGGAAAAGCAGTATTTTGGATAGGAGACATGTATGGACAACCTTCCTCCCCAACTCCCCAGCCCTCACATTTCTCTCCTCAGCCCCTGGGGACTTCCCTCACTCGGCTTAACATCTAGCCTTTTCCCACTCAAGCCTGTAGCTGAATGTTACAGCTCCTGGGCACCAATTCCCACCTGCTTTCCTTAGAAAATCAGCTGCAAACAGAAACAGAAGCATGTGTCTCAATTCGGATCCAACACAAAGAAACATGATGCAGTGTCCTAAGAAATACAATACAATCCTCAAGTGTATGTCAAGGGCAAGTTGCCTCCAGGCAGGTCCACAGTCTGCAAGGAATAGCCTTCCTTGACATGTTCTTGACAAATAGATGGGGGAGGCTAGTTAGAAACACAGTGAAGGAGTTGGTTGACGAGACAATGAGACTGCTGAAAGACGAGACAAGCTTCCGACTCCCTGAAGCTCAGAGCAGCGACTAGGGAGTTGAGAGGTGCCTGAATGATACAGAGGAAGGGGAGGAGGAAAACTGGGAAACTATGGGAAGGGCATAAGCCCAGATCGTCTGATGCAAAGTTGACCTCAGAAGTGATCAATGTAGGCAGGACATGTGGAAATATGTGGGAGACGACTGAGATGACATCCACAGCCTAATACACCGAGCAGTGGAAACATAAGGTCGAGGGCAGATCAGTACTTCTTCTCCTGAGATTAATATCCTTCCTGAAGATTTCCACTATTTCATCATACGAAATCATTGACATTAAAATTATTCAATCATTTCAGCTGATGAAAGCGTGTTCATATTTTTGAAACGTCAAAACCAAGTCTTCCCCTTTCCAGGCAGAGCTCAGGTGTCGAACCAGAAGCAGCCAGTGGTGCTTGGAGAGGCCCCGGTGACTCTAATACACCTTCATGGACCTGGCAGCTCTCCCAGGGGACCTGTGGGAAACCGAAGCCCCTCGGAGCTGCAGAGGGAGGCTGGGCAGAGGGGACTAGGGCGCCTGCAATGGCACCAGGTGTCTGTGACCCTGTGACAGCATCCTACCCCAGTTCTGAACATCTTTCCTTAAATAATAATAATAAAAAAAATTATAAGACCACTAAATCATACTAACAGATCACTAAATTAAAAAGAAAAAGAAATTAAGAAAGACAATAAGAACACACACACAGACAAAATTTGAAGCTGGAAAGTATAACAAAACACTTATTTGCTTTAAATCTTGTTCTTAATTTCTTTCTTGTTTCATTTTTCATGTAATTTTCCTAACAGTTCTCTTATAATCAGGCCTAAACCATTAACAAAGAACTTTTTGTGTCTCACACGGACCCCAGTCCTCAGAAAACCACGCCCTGACCACAACTGTCCGTGCCACCCCTCACTCTTTGCACAGAGCGAGTCACCCTCTGACATGCCGAGCTCTCTCGCCTGATAGAGGAAAGCAGGCTGACCAGCTTCAAGAAAACACTGTATTCTTGGAAGGCCACATCTGCACAAATCTCCACATACCTGTGTCACAGTGACGTCCTACAGGTGTCCCAATGAGTCTAGCCACACTCCCTTCTCCTTCCCTGCACTGTCAGTGAAGTGTGACCCCATCTGAGGTGACAACAGGGCTGAGACTGATCTCACCCCATGCCTGACCCCTCCAGGGCAGATGTTTCTGCCTAACCCAGGTGTCTGCCCTTCCCTTTCTAGTCATGGGAACTCAGTGACCCCAGGGCATCTCAGGCAGCAGCAGCCTCTATACGAGGGCAAAGGAGTAAAGGCCTGAATCAAAATGTGTAGCTGTAACTTCAAACCTATCCAAAAAATTACTCTGTGCCCAAACTGGCACATAGCCATTTCCAGAAGGTCAAGTATGTTTTACCAGTTCTAATGAATCTTGTCTTTCTCTCTTTCTTTTTAGCAGCACCAAGTGCATGCAGTGCAGTATTTCCTCCTTCTAGTGGAGTATAGATATTTGTGTCCAGTTATTCAGCCCAATACCTTTTCTACCAACACTCTGAATGCAGAAACTGTGTTCTGAGCAACTACTTTATTTAGAGGGACCTATTTCCTCTGCCTTCTTCTGCCTCCCTGTCCTTTCTGCTTCCTCTCACTGTTCTGTCTTTCCAGAGCTCTTCAGGAAATGATTTACTGAATCACAGCACTTAGGGTGGACGAGACCTCTGGACGTCATCTAATACCATCCCCCACTCACTCCGAGAGAACTAGAGCAGGTTGCTCAGAGGCTTGCCCCCGTTGCACCTAGTCCACAAACACACGGAGAGTGCGCTCCATCCTAATGTCCAGGATGTTAACGAAGACATTAAACAGTGCTGCCTAAAATGTAGATCCCTGAGGGATGCTGCACGTAACCATCCACCAGTTGGACCTTGTGCCACTGGTCACAGCATTTTGGCCCAGTGGTCCAGCCCATTTTCCACCTGCCTTAGGGTCCATTTGTGCCGTGCTTTGGACTGGCTCGTCACCATCTCTAGGGCAAAGCTCTGTGCACTCTGGCCACCCTTTTGCACATAGCACATCTCCACCTCCTCACTGTCCCAGCCTGCCTTCCCCCAGAGCCCATTTTCATCTTGCCATGTGAGCTGCCCACCACACGTGTAAAATCCCATGGGGACAGGGGAGAGGGAGGTGCCAGTAAAGGGGCGATGGCTGGGAGAGAGGAGGAGAAGCGGAAGGGGGAAGGCAGAGGTCAGAAGAGGGGAGCGGAAGAGGAAGGCAGAGGTGACACAGCTGTGGTGTTGATAGTGAGGTCGCTTCCTTTACAGGACGGGGAGAGGCAGGCAAAGGGGACACGGCTGCAGTGTTGATTGTGAGGTCCCACCCATGTGCCTTCTCCTTGCCCATCACTGGCAGAGACAGGAGTGACCTGACTTTCAACTTTACGGCCATGTGCCTCCTACCATCCAAGGAGCTTCTGAGAAACAATGGCTCTCACTACAATGTCTCCACCTCCTAAGACAATGGCTCTCATCACAATGTCCCCACCTGTTAAGACTTTTGGCCTACCGGCTGATCCTTTACCAGTAACCTCACAGTCCTCTTCCAAGACCACCTGCCTGCAGTGAGCCTTTCAGCCATGTGCCTGCTACTATCCCAACAGGTACTCAGGCAGGAACGTCATCACAATCAGCATCCAAGCCATCGGCCTGCAAGTGGACTATCAGGTACTCAGACAGAAGCAATCGCACGAGCACCTCCTCTGCTCGGGAGCCAATGGCTGCCCTATCACGTGCCGAGACAAAAATGACCTCACAACCAACATCCAAGCCATGTGCCTGCTGCTGGCCTATCAGGTACTGAGACACAAGTCACCTCACAAACAGTTTCCCACCCAGGAGCTTCTTCCTGGCCCATCACCTACAGACACAGAAGGGACCACACAGTCACCTGCATGGGCCTGTGCCTCCTAAGGGCCTGCAAGTTTCTGATTGCACTGCCATTCGGAGGGATTGTGACAGGCTGCAGACATGGGCAGAGAGGAACGGTCAGGAAGTTTCACAAAAGGAAATGCAATGTCTTGAACCAGGACATGCTGAGTGCCGACCAGCTGGAAAGCAGCTTGGCCGAGAAGGGCCTGGGGGGGGTCTTGCGAGGCAGCATGTAGCAGCATAAGCCAGCAACACGTCCTCAGGGTGAAGGCAGTCCATGGCTTCCTGGGCTGCCTTGGGGAGAGAGCGCTGGCAGCAGGGCGAGGGCTCTGGGCCTGCAGGCTCTGTGCCAGCAGGAGGTGGGCCTGCTAGCTGGTCTGCTACTCATCAGATACTGGCCCATCAGATGGTGAAGCAGAAAGAATCTCACAATCACCTTCCAAACTCTCTGCCAGCTCCTGGCCTTTCCCCTTCCTCAGGGACATGATGATCCAGCTATGGGGGTCTCTTTTCTCTCTCTCTCTCTAGCAGAAAGGAGACACACTGGGATTGAGTCAGCTTTCCAGCTGGAGATCCTGGCAGGATCCGAAACGGCAGGCCTCAGTGACCAGCTCAGTGACACTCTGCCAAATGTGCTCACTTGGACACCTGAAGGGTCAGCTCCCAATGACCCCCTTAGGGCAGAGAGGAGCATGTGGAAAGGGGAGGAACCTAATTCTGAGGCGGTTATTTGCATCAAACAACTCCAGCTTGGCACGCTGATTCTCAGCTCGGACCCAGGAAGTGTTTCCTGCTGACTTGCAGGAAAGTGCCTGAGCATCAGCCCATGTTTCTCTGAGTCCAAAAGCAATGGGCTCATTTGCTTAGTCTTCAGCACAGAAAGTGAGCTCTGGGCAGCTGAGATTACTACTCCCTGCAGCAGGCACCTCTGGGAGAAGTGGTTTTAAAGGCCAAATTACTGCCTGAAGAAGTACTTGGTCTTTGGAAGTTTCCCTTATTTGGCCCATTTCAAATGGGCCAATGACTGTGGCACTGCCCCTGGAAAGAGCACCTCTGAGCGCTCCACTGTGGAGGGACCATTTCCATGTGAACTGTGTGGGTGGAAGAAGTCCCACATGATCTGCTGGATGTCAGCGTATGGATGTCTGATTTCAGAGCCCAGGGCAGGGTGCAGGGTGTAAGGTGCAGGAAAGAGCCCCAAAACAGTGAGGCCATCGATAGGAAAAAATCAAGACTCTCTCCCCCGACCTGCCATATTTCACTGGATTGAAGGGGGGTTGATTGAATAGTTAATTGAGGGCTAATTGAAGGATACTACTGCAATATAAGGAAAGAGTTTCTAGGATCCTGCCACATCACAGGAAAACAGTGCCTACCTTTGTACATAATTGGTGCAGTAGCCTCACTTAGCCTTTGCTTATAGGGGAGAGAGGCAACTGCTTACGCTGCTAGTGTAATAACACATCTGGTTAGACAGATGTCTAACTGGAGGTGCAAATTTCAAGAATCTCCAGCAAGGAACCCTTTCTGAAAGATGACCTCTTCTACTCCAAATTCTCTCAGCTGCATATTTATATGTATCTCACAGTCTGTGTGGGATATCTGGCTGCAGAGCCTCGCAAGAGCGGAGGAAACTCAAGGCCTGAAGCTGAGCGGGCAGAAGGCAGCCGGCTGCCAGCGTGCCTGGTTCATGGGGCCACCAGGGCAGCCGGGGCCCCAGCAGCCAAGGCACCTGCTCACCTCGCAGCGCTCCCCACCTCCCCAGCCTCATGGCACTGCCCACGCACACCACTGCTCTCTCCACACGCCTCCTCCCGCACCCAGAACCAACACCCTGGGGCCACTGCCTCTCCCCACCACACGCCACCCAACTTCTGGCACACACCTCACCCCCACCCCTCCCCTCACACACGGTGGACAGCCAGCACGCCTCTCTGTAGCAGGGACACACAGAAGAACACATGGCAGCAGTGAGGTGACTCACAAGGGACCCAAAACACACCAAGACCCACTCTCCAACCCTTCACTGGGACCTCCTCTGAACATCCCGTCTCACCCCGGAGCCTGCTCCCTTCCCACCTCCACGAAGCAGAGAGTAAGTGCTCTCCCAGGAGGCGCATCACGCCAGCTCTTGCCTATCTATCTGCTTTGCTTCATGTGCCCTCAAGGCCCTCACCCCACAGGCCTCCCTACTGAGGGGCCCTTTGGGGCTTCAAGGAAGGAGGACAAAACTCTTTGGCAACACTCCCCCTCTCTCGGGCCACGCTCAGGGAGCTCACCAATGACCACACGGCTGCACACAGACACACTCAGCAGCACGGACAGGGCCAGTGCACCAGCCTTAGACAAGCACACTTGCAACCAGGGAAACGGCACAAGGCTTCCGCTGCTCTCCAGCATTTGCCTTGCCCCGTCTCAGCAAGGCCGGGGATTTCTCTCCCAAGCAAAGCCTCGAGCCAAGCCAGCAGCTTTCAGCAGGGCGAGTGCCACATGGAAAAGCCAGCGCAGGCTCTGCCTCCAGGGTCCCCCCAGGCATGGCCCAGGCAGAGCCTGAGAGCACTAGCTAAGCCACCCACTGAAGGAGCTGGGCGTGTGGCAGAGCCAAGCTGGTTTGTCCTCACGTCTGGTGCCAGGAGCTCTCCTCCAAAGCAGCACCAGGCAGCAGCCCAGAGGAAGGACCACTTCCCTCTCTTCTCTTAGCAAGCACTTGAGCCCCTAGTGCTCCACTCTTTGGCCCCTGCATTCCTCAGGCCTGCACGGACACGACCCCATCACGGCGTCAGCAGGGAGCAGTCCAAAAAACAAGAGTGGTCACAATGCAAAGGCTCCAGGACTCTCCCCACCTCCCAAAACAGGAGTGGCAACTCTCCAAGCGCTCAGGGAGAAAACACCAAGGGGAAAGGGCTTCCAGCGCTCAGCGTGCACAATGCCTGCCCACAAGCCGGCAGGCTGCTGGGAGGACGCCTGTGCTCACCACCACTCCCTTGGCTCCACACACTCGCAGCAATGCCCCTAGAGCTCCGTGGGGCTCCTCACACCCACCCAAACCTCAGGCCAACACCACCACCTTCCCCGCGTCAGCACCTCCCAACACCACACCTCGCACACTCATGCCTGCCCAAGGGGGCTCTCTCGCTGCCCTGCTGCAGCACCCAGAGCTCACCCTGCAGCGGGACGGTGCAGGAACTTGCCGAGATGGCAGCTGGAAGGAAGAGAGGCCGGGGCTGCGCATCCCTCGCAGGCCACCCTTGCCTTGCCTTCCCTCCTCCAAGGCACTCCTTGTCCAGGGAGATTTGGCACAGGGAGCCATCAGCCACCCTTCAGAGTCCTCTCCCAAGAACACACCTGCCCCTCTCCCAAGAACACCTCTCCACAAGGCCTTCACTCCTCCAAACACCTTCCAGCACGCTAACGCCCAGCCATGAACGAGCACCTCCCAGGGCCTCCTGCTCCTTCAGCCAACACTGCTGCAAGACCAAAGCTCTCCCCACAAAAAGCAACCGAGAGGAAAGGAGGACAAAGCATGCCTCGTACAGCTCTCAGAGCAAGGAGAAGCGCTCCCTGCACTTTCGGGTGGGTGCTGGCTGCAGAGCCTGGCAAGAGCGGAGGAAACTCCAGGCCTGAAGCTGAGCGGGCAGAAGGCAGCCGGCTGCCAGCGTGCCTGGCTCATGGGGCCACCAGGGCAGCCGGGGCCCCAGCAGCCAAGGCACCTGCTCACCTCGCAGCGCTCCCCACCTCCCCAGCCTCATGGCACTGCCCACGCACACCACTGCTCTCTCCACACGCCTCCTCCCGCACCCAGAACCAACACCCTGGGGCCACCGCCTCTCCCCACCACACGCCACCCAACTTCTGGCACACACCTCACCCCCACCCCTCCCCTCACACACGGTGGACAGCCAGCACGCCCCTCTGCAGCAGGCACACACAGGCCACACCACCACACAGGCCAGCAGCCAGGACACCCCCCCTCAAATGCCCCTAATCACACCCAGGACAACTCTCCAGCCCTTCTGTTTCCTTCTAGTCCTCCAAGAGGCAGCAACAAGCACTTCCTCTGAACATCCACTCCCACCTCTGCTCCTGCTCCCTTCCCACCTCCACCAATCCAAGGGCAGAAAGAGCATTCCCATCTTGCAGACAAATCTCGGCCAAACCACACTGTACCGCCCAGCGCAGCTGCTTGGGGCCGGCCAGCACATCTGGATTGCAGGACAGCTCCCCTGGGGCCCAGGCACCTCTGTCCTATGCTCCTAAGCCCGTGGCAGCTCCTGGAGGAGAGCAGCCCCACACGGCCAGGGCCAGCATGGGAACACACCTACACACCCACTCACTCCCACTCCTGCTCTCCTGCACTTATAAGTGTCTTTAACCCACGTGCTGGACTGTGATGGGCTGACAGAGACATCTGGCAACCCAACACAACCCTCCTCCTCTTGTCAGCCAGTAGCAGGGCAGCACTGGGGGCGATGCCATGGCAACATTGCAGACACATGACCCAGCAGGCAGCTCCTTCCTCCCACCATCGTTGGTGGTGGGTCTGGTGCCATGCTGAGGGCTGTTACAAGGGGAAGGTTTCATGTGCTCTGTGGGCATTTCCAGCAGGCTCTTGAGATGCCCCTGGGATCTGGTGGACATTGCAGCCTCTGGGAGCCAGGACCCCTTTCCTGCCAGAGCCAGACCCCAAGGGGGGACCCACTTCCAGGGAAACTTGGGCCTGAATTTCCTCCCACCCTACCAGGAGGGGATGGAGCCAGCCCCACAGGAGCCTCGGGGCTCAGGACAGCCCCAGCCCCAGGACCCAGCACTCCTGCCTGCCCCATTGTGCCCTGAGCCAGATGGGACCCTCCAGCAGGGCTCTTGTGGCCGCCCCCAGCCCTGTCCAGACACCCCCACAGCCCAGGTCCCACAACTGTTTTTCCATTTCACAGTCTCTGTGCGACACCTCAGGAAGGAGTTCCTCAATCCCTTACCCTTGGCGGAGAGCTGCCAGAGTGCTGGAAAGCTAGTATCCGTGGTGTGGGCTAATGTTCTTGGTCCAGCAGTCTCCATCTCGTTTGGCCCCTTTCCTTCGGCTCGCCTCTCCCTCCAGGGAAAAAGGACTCTCTTGTCTCCTGTCTCGTCCCCCACAATTCCTCTCCAATGTGTCCCTGCTCTTGTGCCTGTTGGTGAGGAGCCCCAGTGCAGCCCCACTGCCTCCTGGCCTCCCTCCTTGCTGGGGAGTAGCTCTGAAGGGCAGCAGTGGGGAGTGTGTGAGCCGTGCCCTGGCCTTGCAGGGAAGTGAGGGCTCTCCCATGGCACCGGGGAGAGACCTCTCTGTGATGCGGCACGTCCCCCTGTGACCTCAGCCCGTGTCATCTCTGGGCTCAGTAGGTCACCGCCATGGAGATGGCACAGCCAGGGAGAGAGCAGAGAGATTTCCCTCCATGTTCTGCAAAGCAATCACCTGCCCTCCCCACAGTTAGTTTCCAAAACTGGCTGATAACTCCTTCAGGAACGTGACCAGATGGTGACAAAGGCTGTGAAAAATCTAAGATGGGTCACGGCAGAGGTCACTTCTGTGCCCCTGCACCAACAGGTCTCTGCACAGGGCAGACCTGTGTGGGAAGCTGGGGTTTGGGGCTATGTTAGGGGTTTGGCACTTGTTAAAGATGGGATCAAAATCATGTGAGGTCAAACAGCACAAAAGGGTGGCCATGGGCTGCGATGCTTTGGCGAGCCTCAAGACAGGTTTCTCCCGTGGGTCACTCTTCTTGTCAAAGGAGGATGTAGGACAGGATGGGATAGGACGCAGCCTTCCTCCTTCAGGCACCAAAGCAGGCTCTTTGTTTTGAAAAGGCCTCAGCAAGGTTTCTCAGTCTGCGGTGCTTAGGAGAGAGATGAGATGCCAGAAAAGAGCAACTAGGCCCTTAACACGCATCATCCAGAGGGCTTTACGTGGGACCCTGGTGCTTCCCATGTTCCATAACCACGGGCAAGGCTGGGGAGCAAATTTGGGGCAGTGTTCTGATTTCCCATGAATGTTGCCCAGGCTGAGACAAATCTCACCAGGCCCCTCTCTTTTCATGGGGCACAATTTCCACACCACGCACACACTGTCAAGCCTAGATTTCACAACCAATGTCTAAGCCACGCTGCAGGTCTACATACTGTGGGGACAGGCGGGACCTCCGAGTCACTTCCCAGCCATGGGCAACCTGGGCTGCTCTCTCTGCACTCACCTCACAAGCACCTTCCCAGCCACCTGCCTCCTGCTGCCCTATCAGCCACTCCAAAAGACAGGATCTCACTTTCACCTTCCCAGCCGCCTGACTCTCACTGCCCTGACACAAGCCCCTGACACACAAGTGACCTCACAATGACTTCCTCAGCCATCAGCCAAATGCTCACCTCCCAGATGCTCCGGCCAACGTCACCTCCAAAGCACGCGTCCCAGCCGTGCACCTGCTGCTGCCCCAGCAACTGCTCAGCCAGAAGACACCTCACCAGCACCTCCCCAGCCACACGCCTCCTGCTAGCCAATCACGAACCGTTGCAGAAGGGACCTTACAGACAACACACCAGCCTTGTTCCTGCAGCTGGCCTCTCAGCTCCTCAGCCCCAAGGGACCTCAGAATCAGCAGCCGAGCCACGGGGCCCTGCTGGCCTCTCAGCTACCGACAAAGAACTGATTGGGCAGTGGGGATTTTCTGGCACAGCTCTCACACACACTAGGGACCTCGTGGCTGTTGCCCCCTGCAGCTGCCCCTGCCCTCCCCAAGGCTGAGACACCTCCTGAACGGTCTCCCTCACTCACCCTGGCGCCTCACACTGCTCCTAGTGCAGCAAAACACCCAGGACGGGCCACTTCCTGCCCCAAGAGAAGATCACCTTCTGCCCAGCCAGTACCCGCACCGAGCCTGTGAAGCTCAGGAATTGGAGAAAGGCCTGCAAGGGATTCCTGGCAACATTTCCTAAGGGGCCGATTGTGTGGGAGCAGCGACCATGAAGCGGAAGACAGCGGGGCCCCATGGCCCAGGCAGAGCAAGAAGCTTTCCCGCAACTCCAAAGGCCATTTCCTTCCAAAGGAAGGACTGAACCAAGCCAGCACATTCCCTACACATCAAGGACAACAAGCACTCTCTGGTTTGGGGCCCTGACAGTTTGGGACGTGGGAAGGTCTGAGGCGAGGGCATCTCAGCTGGGGACACCAGCAGAGGCAGCACTCAGCAGCTCTTCCCCCTGGCCCGCCAGCAGGGCTAATGACAACGGCAAGGGGAGGACGGGCCCTTCCCCAGCCTCCAAGGCTCTTAGGAAAGCACAACAGCTGCCACGCTCAGAGCTGCTCTGCCAACACCCTTCAGGCTGCTTCCAGGGCCACAGGTCTCAGGGCCCAGCAAGAGGCACGGAGCGGCACCAACGGCCAGGCCACGGCGTGCCGCGTGGGCACAGCCTCTCTCGGAGCCCTCCGAAAGGCAGTTTTTCCGAGCAGAAGCAACCATGGGCAAGGGCCCCAAAACACACCAAGACCCACTCTCCAACCCTTCCGCTTGCTTCTAGTCCTCCAGAGCCTTTCCACAGGCACTTCCTCTGAACATCCAGTCAAAGCCCAGAGCCTGCTCCCTTCCCACCCCCACAAAGCAGAGGGCAAGTGCTCTCCCAGGAGGCGCATCACGCCAGCTCTTGCCTCTCTCTTGTGCCTCACGTGCCCTCAAGGCCCTCACCCCACAGGCCTCCCTACTGAGGGGCCCTTTGGGGCTTCAAGGAAGGAGGACAAAACTCTTTGGCAACACTCCCCCTCTCTCGGGCCACGCTCAGGGAGCTCACCAATGACCACACAGCTGCACACAGACACACTCAGCAGCACGGACAGGGCCAGTGCACCAGCCTTAGACAAGCACACTTGCAACCAGGGAAACGGCACAAGGCTTCCGCTGCTCTCCAGCATTTGCCTTGCCCCGTCTCAGCAAGGCCGGGGATTTCTCTCCCAAGCAAAGCCTCGAGCCAAGCCAGCAGCTTTCAGCAGGGCGAGTGCCACATGGAAAAGCCAGCGCAGGCTCTGCCTCCAGGGTCCCCCCAGGCATGGCCCAGGCAGAGCCTGAGAGCACTAGCTAAGCCACCCACTGAAGGAGCTGGGCGTGTGGCAGAGCCAAGCTGGTTTGTCCTCACGTCTGGTGCCAGGAGCTCTCCTCCAAAGCAGCACCAGGCAGCAGCCCAGAGGAAGGACCACTTCCCTCTCTTCTCTTAGCAAGCACTTGAGCCCCTAGTGCTCCACTCTTTGGCGCCTGCATTTCTCAGGCCTGCACGGACACGACCCCATCACGGCGTCAGCAGGGAGCAGTCCAAAAAACAAGAGTGGTCACAATGCAAAGGCTCCAGGACTCTCCCCACCTCCCAAAAAAGGAGTGGCAACTCTCCAAGCGCTCAGGGAGAAAACACCAAGGGGAAAGGGCTTCCAGTGCTCAGCGTCCACAATGCCTGCCCACAAGCCGGCAGGCTGCTGGGAGGACGCCTGTGCTCACCACCACTCCCTTGGCTCCAGAGACTCACAGCAATGCCCCTAGAGCTCCGTGGGGCTCCTCACACCCACCCAAACCTCAGGCCAACACCACCACCTTCCCCGCGTCAGCACCTCCCAACACCACACCTCGCACACTCATGCCTGCCCAAGGGGGCTCTCTCGCTGCCCTGCTGCAGCACCCAGAGCTCACCCTGCAGCGGGACGGTGCAGGAACTTGCCGAGATGGCAGCTGGAAGGAAGAGAGGCCGGGGCTGCGCATCCCTCGCAGGCCACCCTTGCCTTGCCTTCCCTCCTCCAAGGCACTCCTTGTCCAGGGAGATTTGGCACAGGGAGCCATCAGCCACCCTTCAGAGTCCTCTCCCAAGAACACACCTGCCCCTCTCCCAAGAACACCTCTCCACAAGGCCTTCACTCCTCCAAACACCTTCCAGCACGCTGACGCCCAGCCGGGAACGAGCACCTCCCCCGGCCTCCTGCTCCTTCAGCCAACACTGCTGCAAGACCAAAGCTCTCCCCACAAAAAGCAACCGAGAGGAAAGGAGGGAAAAGCATGCCTCGTACAGCTCTCAGAGCAAGGAGAAGCGCTCCCTGCACTTTCGTGTGGGTCGTGGCTGCAGAGCCTGGCAAGAGCGGAGGAAACTCCAGGCGTGAAGCTGAGCGGGCAGAAGGCAGCCGGCTGCCAGCGCGCCTGGCTCACGGGGCCACCAGGGCAGCCGGGGCCCCAGCAGCCAAGGCACCTGCTCACCTCGCAGCGCTCCCCACCTCCCCAGCCTCATGGCACTCCCCATGCACAGCACTGCTCTCTCCACACGTCTCCTCCCGCACCCAGAACCAACACCCTGGGGCCACCGCCTCTCCCCACCACACGCCACCCAACTTCTGGCACACACCTCACCCCCACCCCTCCCCTCAAACAGCGTGGACAGCCAGCACGCCCCTCTGCAGCAGGCACACACAGGCCACACCACCACACAGGCCAGCAGCCAGGACACCACCCCCAAAATGCCCCCAAAACACACCCAGGACAACTCTCCAGCCCTTCTGTTTCCTTCTAGTCCTCCAAGAGGCAGCAACAAGCACTTCCTCTGAACATCCACTCCCACCTCTGCTCCTGCTCCCTTCCCACCTCCACCAACCCAAGGGCAGAAAGAGCATTCCCATCTTGCAGACAAAGCTCACCCAGCCCTACTGCGCTGCCCTGGTGCAGCTTCTCATGGCCAGCCAGCATGTCTGGCTTGCAGGGCAGTTCGCCTGGGGCCCAGTCCACTCTGTCCCATGGTCCTAACTCCGCTGGTAGCTCCTGGAGGAAAGGAGCCTTGCTGCCAGCACCACTGCCCCTGTCCCAGGGTCAAGGCCAGGGCCAGGGTAAGCATGGGAACAGACCTGCAAACCCATTCACTCCCACTCCTGCTCTCCTGCTTTGCTCCCGCCACACTTATAAGTGTCTTTAACCCACGTGCTGGACTGTGATGGGCTGACAGAAACATCCGGCAACCCAACACAACCCTCCTCCTCTTGTCAGCCAGTAGCAGGGCAGCACTGGGGGCGATGCCATGGCAACATTGCAGACACATGACCCAGCAGGCAGCTCCTTCCTCCCACCATCGTTGGTGGTGGGTCTGGTGCCATGCTGAGGGCTGTTACAAGGGGAAGGTTTCATGTCCTCTGTGGGCATTTCCAGCAGGCTCTTGAGATCCCCCTGGGATCTGGTGGACATTGCAGCCTCTGGGACACAGCACTCCTTTCCTGCCAGAGCCAGACCCCAAGGGGGATCTCCCTCTCCCAGAGACACCTGCACCTGGATTGACCCCCCCACCCTACCAGGAGGGGATGGAGCCAGCCCCACAGGAGCCT
Source organism: Struthio camelus (assembly GCF_040807025.1). NCBI lineage: Eukaryota > Metazoa > Chordata > Aves > Struthioniformes > Struthionidae > Struthio > Struthio camelus. Next base: position 1,560,979 of record NC_090970.1, read on the forward strand.
CGGGGCTCAGGACAGCCCCAGACCCAGGACCCAGCACTCCTGCCTGCCCCATTGTGCCCTGAGCCAGAGGGGACCCTCCAGCAGGGCTCTTGTGGCCGCCCCCAGCCCTGTCCAGACACCCCCACAGCCCAGGTCCCACAACTGTTTTTGCATTTCACAGTCTCTGTGTGACACCTCAGGAAGGAGTTCCTCAATCCCTTACCCTTGGCGGAGAGCTGCCAGAGTGCTGGAAAACAAGTATCCGTGGTGTGGGCTAATGTTCTTGGTCCAGCAGTCTCCATCTCGTTTGGCCCCTTTCCTTCGGCTCACCTCTCCCTCCAGGGAAAAAGGACTCTCTTGTCTCCTGTCTCATCACCCACAATTCCTCTCCAATGTGTCCCTGCTCTTGTGCCCGCTGGTGAGGAGCCCCAGTGCAGCCCCACTGCCTCCTGGCCTCCCTCCTTGCTGGGGAGCAGCTCTGAAGGGCAGCAGTGGGGAGTGTGTGAGCCGTGCCCTGGCCTTGCAGGGAAGTGAGGGCTCTCCCATGGCACCGGGGAGAGACCTCTCTGTGATGCGGCACGTCCCCCTGTGACCTCAGCCCGTGTCATCTCTGGGCTCAGTAGGTCACCGCCATGGAGATGGCACAGCCAGGGAGAGAGCAGAGAGATTTCCCTCCATGTTCTGCAAAGCAATCACCTGCCCTCCCCACAGTTAGTTTCCAAAACTGGCTGATAACTCCTTCAGGAACGTGACCAGATGGTGACAAAGGCTGTGAAAAATCTAAGATGGGTCACGGCAGAGGTCACTTCTGTGCCCCTGCACCAACAGGTCTCTGCACAGGGCAGACCTGGCCAGGAAGCTGGGGTTTGGGGCTATGTTAGGGGTTTGCCACTTGTTAAAGATGGGATCAAAATCATGTGAGGTCAAACAGCACAAAAGGGTGGCCATGGGCTGCGATGCTTTGGCGAGCCTCAAGACAGGTTTCTCCCGTGGGTCACTCTTCTTGTCAAAGGAGGATGTAGGACAGGATGGGACAGGACGCAGCCTTCCTCCTTCAGGCACCAAAGCAGGCGCTTTGTTTTGAAAAGGCCTCAGCAAGGTTTCTCAGTCTGCGGTGCTTAGGAGAGAGATGAGATGCCAGAAAAGAGCAACTAGGCCCTTAACACGCATCATCCAGAGGGCTTTACGTGGGACCCTGGTGCTTCCCATGTTCCATAACCGTGGGCAAGGCCGGGGAGCAAATCTGGGGCAGTGTTCTCATTTCCCATGAATGTTGTCCAGGCTGAGCCTGGGGAAAGCCATTTCCCATCTCTGGAGCTCAGCTGGTCCTTGGGCTTTTCAGCATCACCTCAGGGCAGTGCTTCTTCCCTGGCTACAGTCCCTGGAAGACTGGATCCGCCCCCCAGCACCCTGGATTTCCCATGAGGCTGTACAGCACCTAGTGCCCTGGATCTCCCTCAGTTTTGCTCCTGGGCTTCTCAGGACGTGCACACACACTACAGAGCTGCTGTCCAGGCTCCGGTGCTGCAGAGCCTGGAAGGCAGTGCAATGCCTCAGGACCTGCACCTTGGCTCATTCATAAGTGTGTGAAGTGACCATCTCCCAGCTGTGCAGCTGCTGGAGTTTGAGAACGTCCCTACAGCCAACCTTCCTTGTCTCGGAATAGTCTCAGGGTGACTCTTGCAGAAGGGAGGCTCCATCCCCCTTGAAGACTGTCAGAGAGGTGGCTTTCCAAGTCCCTGCCAAAAGGAGGCCAGACCACAGAGAACAGAGGCAGCAAACAGAGGCAGCAGCTGGTGCAGCAGTGTGTGGGCTCTGCTTAGAACTTCTGAGGACCTTGTTGGAAGTTGGGGGGGCGCTTTCTGGGGACCCCGAGGAACTAGAGGGTGCTTGCTGCTAAACAGGAAAGGAGAGCTAGGCAAGGACAACTACAGGAGGCCTTAACTTCTCCTGGGAGCAGCTCTAGCTAGGTGGAGCTGCCGCTAAGGAGCTCTGTTGGTTGCCCCTGAGGAGAGGGAGTTGGGGCCTTTGCTCCTTGATGAGGGTGGGTCAAGCACCCTGTGAGCCAGTGCTAGGCAGAGGCCTGTAGAAGAGCCAGGCCTAGAGTGCAGCTCCTGGAGTGCAGTGAAGAGAGGCTGCAGTCTGCACAGCAGGGGGCAAGAAGGCACCTTTGTTTCCAATCTGCTTGCTCAGATATGGTCATGTCATGCTGGAGAGGACATTCCCCAGTAGCTGCTGGAGTCGCTGCCTCAGCTGTGTCAGAAGCTTGGACGCAGAGAGACCGTCTGCCAGCAGACGCAGCTCTACAGGGGTGAGGGTGCAGGGGGTGCTTGGGGCCTCTTGGTGAGGCCTGGGCTGGCAGTCAGCTCTCCTGCAGCAGGTGGGCTGTTGTGGACGAGTTGTGTCATGAGGGGAAGTTCCACCTGAATCTGAGGGAAACCTTCTTGCCTGTGAGAGTGACAGAGCCCTGGAAGAGGTTGCCCAGAGAGGTTGTGGAGCCTCCTTGCCTGGAGAGATTCAAAACCCACCTGGACACAATGCTGTGCAATGTGCCCTTCCCACACAGGGCCTCCTCCTCCTCCTCATCTTCCCTGGTGGAGTTTCCTGAAGACCTTGTACTCTGCCACTGGAGGACCCCAGTCATGCGAGTGACCCCACCCCATCTCAGTTTGTCCAAGCATGTGGCAGTGCTGTGACAGCTTGGGCATCTCCGTTTGCTCCTGGCTGTGCCCCAGGCTGCATATGTCTGCATATATGTGGAGTTCAGCACCTCAGCTGTGGCGTGGACAGAAGATTTGTCACAGGGAAACACGTTCCCAAGGACCTTCTGTATGCAAAGGCTTTGACTGCAAGGGGTGACATGCTGGCATGGATAGCAGGTGGCCAATGTGATGACGGTGAAAGGAGGTTCCCAGTAAGAACAAAAGACCTGCAGTGTCCAAGGCCAGGGAGAAACAGAGCTGGGCTGTGCAGGAATGGCAGGAGAGGGATTAGCAGCCTGAGCTGCCTCTGCAGCACCTTGGGGCCCTGTGACAGAGGTGAATTGATCTCCAGGAAGGACAAGGTGCCAGTGAAGAAGTCCCTGGGCCTGGGCAGCCTGTGATCCAGCCACCCTGAGGACATCACTAGCCCGGTGCCTGTTCATATTATGTGGAAGGGTGAGAAGAAGTTCAGGGACGGGAGAACCAGAAGGGTTGGAGAGTGCAGACACTAGAGTGGAGACCTCAGTGTGATGTGCCTCCCATTTATGGAGCACGCTTGAATGCAGGCAGGATGGATTTGGCCTAAGGGTCGTGGTGGGATTCCATTGTCTGGGCACAGGTAGGAAACGTGAGATGCCCTAGGGCCCTTGTCTAGCAAGCACTGAAAAGGGGCCATGGTATCCCTGTACGTGCCATGGTGTATGTGCTAGAAGCATGCAGTTGTGCTGCACACCCCAAGCATCCGACATGGCCCTGCCAGCCTATTTCTAGGTCATGAAATCAAGTGTCTGCACTGAATGACATGAGCTGTTGGTAACACTGGGATCTCGATATGTCTCAGCTTCCTCGTGAGTGGGTGCCTAGCAGTATTGGGCATCCGGGGTCATTTCAGATGGCCAAGGACATTTCCCACCTGGCCCAGAAGGATGCAGGTCTCAGAGTGGCTCCATCAGAGCAAGGAGACACTGGTACATGCCTTGGACCACCTCTGTCTCTTCCAATGTCCCCAGATGTTTGTGTGTGAGCAACTGACTCCCACGCTCCATCTCCAGGGATTACAACGGGAGCTTAGACAAGGAGCTCCCATGCAGACATCTCTGTTGGGCACACTTCAGCCTGGAGAAGGGGAATCCCACCTCCTGTCTGTTTGTGGAGTTCAGTGGAGGGATCTGAATGCCACTCCAGTCCACGGGGCTTCTAAACTGGCAGGAGATGCCCAGATGGACTCATCTGAATGAAAACCTGAACCATGGGAGAATGAACTCCCTTCTTGCCCCTCTCTAGGAGTCCTGCCTAGCTAAGAGGAATAAAGAGGGGCTTCCAGAGTGGGATGTTTCCACCTCTAGCAGGTGACCTTCCTCTGATGAGCTATATTGTAATGCTGGAATCAGTCTTCCTTCAGTGTTCAGAGAGGGACCATCGGTGATTATTTTGGTCTACTTCAGGGAACATTTCCCAGGCGGAGATGTTCTCTGCCTAAGGGACAGAGAACTTCTGCCTTTAATTGGGCCACTGTTGCTGAAGGGGTCCAGGCTCCTGAGACGGAAGGAGGTCCTGGCAACGTGGCAGCAGTGCCCATGTGTCCAGCTGTGTGCAGGAGCAGCTCCTCTGCCAAGAGCAGCAGGGCTGTGGGCACTGCCTGCTGCTGCTGAGAGGAGCTGCGAGAAGGCAGAGAGAAGTGTGGAGTGGGAGGACAGCTGACAGTTCATTGTGGGAGATATCTTCCCAGTCCTTGACACGGTAAGTCCCTGGCTATAGGACAACACTACTGCGTTTCCTGTAGGAATCGTCTGAACCCAGCTCAACCCATGACAAGTTTTTTAGAGATCGCTCTCCCAGTTTCTCCAGTGCAGGGGAGGAGGAAATGCTTTAGAGCAGAGATTCCCTGGCACGCTGTCACAGGGACGGGGCATGCTGCTACCTTCTCCCAGGGATGGCTGCAGGGCTGTGAAGTTGGAGTGTGCACACAAGTCTGCCCAGGGCTGTGATTCATAGCAGTGTCCCTGCCCTGCAGACAAAGGTGAAAAAACAGGCTGCTTGAAATGGAGGAGCTTTCCTCCCAGGTCTTTCTGTTTCCTGATTTGTGCAGGGAGAAAAAAGGAAAGAGTTTTGTGGTTTAGAAGGACCTGGGACTCACAAACCTTCACCCTCCGAGATCAGGAGGTCTGTGAGAAAGCTCAGCAAACCCCTTCAACCCCATCTCTACCTCCAGCAGCACCAACTTCACCTTTATGGGCTTCCTCAGGGTTTATGTGACCTGCTCCTTAGCACCTGCAAGCACAGAGATGCCCCTGCCCACGTCCCAGACCTGGAAGATTTCTGTAGGGCAGAACTGAGCCCACAGAGGGTGGGATGGGGTCTGTGATCCCTGAGAGGGAAAAGGTGTAGGGACTGAGAAAGCTGCCAGCAGGGCAGCCGAGATGGGCAGGGAATGAGAGGGAAATGCTAGCAGAATCATCATGGGAGATGGATTTGGGCAAGTCATGGTCAGTCCCTCCAATACAAACACCTTCCTCTGAGCATGCTGCCTGTGTCTCCTCTCCCACCCAGCAGAGCCTCTGCCCTGACAGCCAAGGGGTCCAGGGCATGAGCTGCCTGCTCTGCAGCCAGACCTTTGGAAATCTTCCCTTACCGCCTGAAGTCCTCCACTCTCCGCTCCGTCCGGTTTCTCTCTGAGAGGCACTTGTGAGGGTGAGTGTCCTTTAGCGGAGAGAGGTGCGAGTGCAGGGCAGTGAGGGGCAGGACTCCTTGGCAGACCAGATCCCATGACACAGCGAGCCCTCTTTTCCCCTCGGGATGCCCAAGTGCTCATGCTGAGAGCAACTGAAAGGCCAAAGATTTCTGCTCTGTCAAAGAATGCCACCACGGTGAGAGGGAGGCACCTAAAAGCTAAATAAATAATCAGACTCCTCTGCTGAAGGTTATTTTCCAGAGAAAACAGGTGTCTAAACGTTGACCTGCCCTTCCACATAAGGGGTGGACGTAACCTGCTACAGCATGTGTACCTCAGAGCTAGTCACCTCCCCCTCCCACCACAGTGCCTGCAGAGAGAGCACACACGGTAAATGGGCGTGAGGACAGGGTCCCATTGCTCTCAGGATCTCATTGGGATGAAGATGTCTAGAAAGGGTCGGGTCAGCCCCTGCCTTCACTTGACTGTTCCTCTCCCTTTCTGGAGTGGGAGCTGGTGTGATTGATCCGGACACAGACACCTCTGTTGAAGAGGGCAAGGCTGGGGGAGATGAATCCCTCCCAAGGATCTTCCCTTTCCGAGACAGCTGGCACGCGTGCTTGACAGAGTCCAATAGTGTCTGACCAGGGTCTTTTTGATGTTCCACACCTGGAGAGTGTAATGTTTAATATCAGAATTTATTCTTTGATGATATTTGATGTTACACGGGGGTTTGGATTCAGCAGAGTGATACAGCAGTGTACTGAAATCACAGTACAAGTGTAAGTTACGCTTAGCAAAATGCAGCAATTGCAATATGCAGTTTAATCACAATGAAAATGTGATCCCTGTTACCAGTCTCTATAATATGCTCACCGTCACGACCCTGGGTGTCCCCAGTCACTGGGAAGGAGTATGTGGGTTGAAACCAGCTCAAGTCTGTTGGTCCCTTGGCAATTCTTCTGTTAGTTGTTCAGGTGTTGAACTCTGTGTTGGGCTGAGCCACACACACACTTCCCCCCCATACAGATCTGGCTGACTCAGGGAGACATTCACACTGCTTTGATGAACTCAGGCAGAACCATTTACACCAGTTGATCCACTCCCTGGCCCGTCTCCCCTGAGCCTTCTTCCATTGTAGGGCTTTACTAGTCAGGCGCAGTGCTATATTCATCTCTCCTTATGGTAAATAGAGAAATTTCCCCCTGGGTCACTGGACCAAGTCTCCTGAACGCCACTCATGACACCCAAGGCCCTCCTATCCCCACCCTATACCTGGGAATGTTTGGCACTTCCCTCCATTGACACCCCCTGGCCGAGCAGAAGTGACCCCGCTGGAGATCATCAGCAGCGGCCACTGCTCTGCAAGGCACACTCAGGCAGTGCAAATTAGCACTCAAGACAAGGAACTGAATGAAGGAAAAGGACAAAGGGCATGTGGGAGGCTCCAAGAGAAGGGCAAAAGGTATGGCTCACAGAAGACTGCTCTAAATTGTCACTGTCTTTTCCTTCTTGGACAGGTCCCCATTCCCAGAGAGAGTAAATGTCCAACAGCAGCTCTCCCAAAGAGTTCCTCCTCGTGGCATTTGCAGACACACGGGGGCTGCAGCTCTTGCACTTCTCACTCTTCCTGGGCATCTACCTGGCTGCCCTCCTGGCCAACGGACTCATCATCACAGCCGTAGCCTGCCACCACCGCCTCCACACCCCCATGTACTTCTTCCTCCTCCACCTCGCCCTCCTCGACCTGGCCTCCATCTCCACCACTGTCTCCAAATCCATAGCCAATTCCCTGAGGGACACCAGGACCATTTCCTATGCAGGATGTGCTGCCCAGCTCTTTTCCTTTGTCTTCTTATTTTCAGCCGAGTATTTTCTCCTCACAGTCATGGCCTATGACTGCTACATTGCCATCTGCAGACCCCTGTGCTATGGGACCCTCCTGGACACCAGAGCTTGTGTCAGGATGGCAGCAGCCGCCTGGGCCAGTGCTTTCCTCAATGCTCTCCTGCACACTGCCAACACATTTTCCATTCCTCTCTGCCAAGGCAATGTCCTGAACCAGTTCTTCTGTGAGGTTCCCCAGATTCTCAAGCTCTCCTGCTCACAATCCTACCTCCAGGAAGTGGGGCTTCTGGTCGTTACTGTTGGATTAGCTTTGGGGTGTTTCGTTTTCATTGTGCTGTCCTACGTGCAGATCTTCAGAGCTGTGCTGAGGATGCCCTCTGAGCAGGGAAGGCACAAAGCCTTCTCCATGTGCCTCCCGCACCTGGCCGTGGTCTCCCTGTACATGAGCACTGTGATGGTTGCCCACCTGAAGCCCCCCTCCATGTCCTCCCCAGCTCTGGATGTGGTGGTGGCTGTTGTGTACGCGGTGGTGCCTCCAGCAGTGAACCCCCTCTTCTACAGCATGAGGAACAAGGAGCTCAAGGAGGCCCTGAGGAAACAGATTCAGCTGCTTCCAGTTCAGCAGCACTAAGCTGCCCTTCTCTCTTCGCAAGCAATTTCCAGGTTATCTCCAGAAACTCCTCTGCTTTGGGAGTTCTCTCTCTGATAATCATGTTTATGTAGAAAGATTTGAAATCATCCCATTTCTCCAGCAGCACAAACCCTGAGTGTCTGACCCAGAGACCTTCTGTAAATCTGCCTGTCACTGTGTCAGAGGTGGCCTCCCAGGTAGCATCCCTATAATAAAAGGGATCTTCTGAGAACTGTGCCTGAAATTTGGGCTCTTCTTCCACAGCTGGCCCCAAGAATGTGCTCAGGGAATTGCACCTGAAAAGGCCCTGTTGTCATGCCTGGGTTTTCCATGGGCTAAGGGACAGCAGCTGGTAGAGCTACATGTGAGGGAGCGAGGTCCGGATTCAGGTGTCACTTGTGGTTGGCTCAGAGCCCCTGGAGAGGATGAGTCATCAAGGGGTATCTGCTGGGACTGTCCCACATATCAATGGGTGGGTGACAGATGCCCATCCCTCTGGAAGGGAATATGGGAGCCAGGAGAAGAGCACAGGGGAATCTCAGGGGCAGAGTGTGCTCTGCAATCTCAGGAGAGGGAGAGGGCTGGCTCTAATGACACCTCTGCACACATGCTGAGCAGTGTGAGAAGCCCTGTGATTGCTCCAAGCATCCTGCACAGCCACAGACCCTGGGGAGGGGCTGGTCAGGTGCAATGATGCTGGTCCAGCTGGGTCTTTCCTGAACAGCTCGGCCAGTGGGGAGTCACCCCATGGTCCCATAGCCTGCTGGTCCTGCAGGGCAGCACCACCAGCCCTGGGGCTGGTCGGGAGGGTGAGCCCCCTTTCTGCCCCACAGAGCTGCTGTGGCCTTGCGAGGGGCTGGTGCTGTGGAGCGAGTGCCCAGAGCTCTGCAGCCCCCTGCAGCGAGCACTGCTGTGGGGCCAGTGCCAGGCTGGGAGGCCCTGGAGGGAGCAGGAGAGAAGAGCCCAGGTTGTTGCCTGTGTTGCCTGCCCACCCTGGGGAAGCTGCCCCAGGCCCATCGTCCTGCAGCAGACCCTCACGTCACCCCTCCCAGCGCTGGCTGCTCCCCCAGTGGTGGGGTGGTGCATGGCCAGCTGCGTCCTCCTGCAGCTCTGCGCATCCCCACGGAGGGGACAAGGCCAGCCTTGCACGGCCTCTCTCCTGCACCAGACCGCGGCAGGTCCCGGAGCACGGCTGTCTGCTGAGCCCCGCGTGGGGCACAGCCTGGGCTGGGCAGGGGCTGGCTGCTCCCATCCCCAAGGCTCTGGGGGATCATTTAATGGTTATCTAATAGTACTCCAGCCCTTGCCATGTGTGAGGGGTCTGGTTCCAGCTCCAGCTGCCCTCTGCCCACCCACCCTGGCGCTGCCAGCCCCACCGCAGCCCGCTCCTCACCGGCTCCAGCACAGCCCTGCAGGCAGCTGGAGCTGCCTCGGGCCCCGGGGCCGTCTGGTGGCAGCAGGCTTTGACCTGGCCACAGCAGCAGCGGTGCCAGCAGCAGGGCAGGAGCAGGGGACTTGGGGCGAAGACCCCTGCCCTCGGCTGCACGGCCGGGGCACTGGCCGGGCGATGCCTTTGTGGGTGGCCGGGCTCCAGGTTCGGGGTGGACGGCAGCTCGAGGGCGGGAGCGCTGGGATGTGGATGGGCTTCCAGTGCAGCCGGGAGTGTGGGGAAGGCAAGTGGGCAGAGCCAGGCACACACAGGTGCCAAGGCCACGGGTGGAAAGGGCAGTGTGGGGCTGGTGAAGGCCCTCCCTCTCCTTCTCGTCCCCGTGGGGAAGAGAGACCCCAGGCCATGCTGGACTCCACTTGGGCTGATGGGAAAGGGCAGAGGGCAGGGTGGAAGAGGCATTCAGAGCCTCTTGGGGTGAATGATGGAGTTTTGCAAGCCCAGGGCTGAGCCAGGCACCTTTGGATCTTCCTCCTGATGCTCTCCCAGCTGGACTTGTTCTGCTCTGCCCTAGGTGCTCTCATCCCCAGGTCAGCTGTGCTGGATCAGAGGCTGAGGAGCAAGAATTCCTGGCCTCACAGAGGAGTTGTGGTGGGAAGGGACCTCTGGAGGTCTCCAGTCCAGCCTCCCACACAAAGAGCCCTCCACTCTTGTCCAGCCATCGCTGGACTGTGCCTAATCGTAGTTACCATCCCCAAACCTGCTCTGCTCCTCCTGTCCAGGCACTGCGGGACGGCACCTCTCATTGGTGGGGCACTGCCCTGCCGGCCTTGCTGGCACCCTCGGCTCCTGGCTGCCCTTCCCACCCACTCTTTCTGCCCCACTCTTGCTGCTCCCCACAACATACTCTTTGGAGCAGGAATCCCATCACCAATGGTGCAGAAGCACTCGAGCTGTGGCACAGGAAATCCTCTTCTCCCAAATAGGCAGCATAGTATCAGACCCCCAAGTGGCTGAGCTCCCTTTTTCATCCAGCTCTGACTCTGCATGCAGCGTTACCAGGTTAAGGGACCAGATCCAAAGCTCTCCTCACACCTTCCCATTGGCTGTCAGGAAAGAGTTTCTGCTGAGGTGATACGGTCACCTTTTGTACCTGCAAGCTCCTGGGGATCTGCTCGGGTCCCCTCATCCCTTACCAAGGCTTTCTTGGCTGTAGTCAGGCGTTGAGTCCCAGGTAGAGATGGGCAGCCAGGTCAGCAGGACGGGGACAGGGTGAGGTGAGGACCCCAGAGGTTCACAGGCCAGGCACAGGCATGTCCACAGTGTAATGCAGGCATGACCCAAGGACAAGGGGAGCAGCTCCCTGACAAGGGGGACGAGGTCCTGCAATGAGGCTGGTCGCTCTCTATCTCCTCTTTTGCCCACGAGATTCCCCGCCCTGGCTGCCTGCAAACCCTCCATGCCCACCCTGCTGCCCAGCACACCACGACAGCCCTGGCCCTGCAGTCCCTCCAGCAACTCCTGCTTCCCTGGGGTCAGAGCCACCTGCCCCGAGCTGGTGCCCAGAGAAACCTGTTTTTCGTTCTCATTTTCTCTCTCTGCCTGCTGCCCTGCTTTTCTCCTGGGACGTCCCTGCTCCCCAGAGAGCCTTTCCCCAGGCCAGTGTGTCTGTGCTGGCCTAGCTGACCCTACACCCCCACACTGTGCACCCCACAGGGCCCCACCCTGGCGGTGCTGCTCCGCAGGGTGAGTAGGCTGTGGGGCCGTGGGGCCATCAGGTGACTCCTGATTGGCCCTGGCAGAGCAGGTCGGGCCCTGTCCCCATTGGACAGGGATCGTCACCACTGACTGGTGCCATTACACTGATGCCATGTGTCTGTGCTCATCGATGGTGCTCAGAGTGACGCCCAGGGCATTGCCCAAGGCAGGAGATGTGTTTGGGTGTGCACTGTGGTGTCCAGCCTGTGGTGTTTCCCTGAAGGTGCAGGAATCACTCTCCCGTCCCCCTTCCCTGCCCCTCCTGGGTCCCCACTGCCTCTCTGGGCACTGCAGAGCCCTCGTTTCCCCAAGCATACCCGGATCTAGTGCTTTGCCTTCTGGTTACTCCACCATGGACCATCCCTCACTTTGTGAGGCTCCACTCACTGCCCACCCCATGGAAACACCATGTTACAAGAACACTGAGGCCATCTACGCACATGAGAGCAGAACAGGAGAGGGTGGAAATGAGGAGAGCAACCCTGACAAGAGCAATTCCTGCTGCTGTTGGTGGACATGTCGGCAGGAAATCTGCAGCCTCCACTCGAAGGCAGCAGTGAGGAAATGTGTGCTGTGGTAGTGGGGAGATGGTCCTGCGCAGCAGAGGCTCTGTCCAGACCCTCCTTGCCCTCCATTCCTGCTCCACTGTGAGTGTTGGAGCTCTGTAGAGGGAAGGGACCTGCCCACAGTGACAGCCAGCTGCCACCCTTGCAGGAGAGGGGTAGAAGATCACTCTCTGACTGCAGCTGGGGCCAGCGGAGTTCTCTTAATGCACACGGGACCCAAGGTCTCACCCTGTCTGTAGCTGTCTGAGGTCGACTCTGTACCCCTGAACTCCTTTGGCATCACAAAAGAGACCTCACAAAGGGAAACTCCCCTCATTGGACTGGGGGCATCCGAGGGAGCTCAGACTAGCAGGCTCTGAGGTTCCCCCATCTATGGGGGATGAAGGGGGAAGCCTGGCTTCCTGCTTCATCATGGCCTCTGGGTTATATTCAAATGAGATATTTCTGAGGAGAAGTGGCATGAACCAAAACTTTTTATTCTTTCTGCAACAATGGATCAGAGAAAGTAAGGGAAAAAAAGAAAAAAAAAAGAATGACATGTAGCCTTGATGCCAGATGCCCTGGGAATGGGAGGAGATGCACATGGGACAGTTACTGGTGCTGACACTGTACCCATTGAAAGAGTTTCCTCAGTGCATCCCTGAGCTCCTTGTTCCTCATGCTGTAGAGGAGGGGGTTCACTGCTGGAGGTACCATGGAGTACACAACAGCCACCACCAGATCCAGAGCTGGGGAGGAGATGGAGGGGGGCTTCAGGTGGGCAACCATGACAGTGCTGACAAAGAGGGAGACGACAGCCAGGTGCGGGAGGCACATGGAGAAGGCTTTGTGCCTTCCCTGCTCAGAGGGCATCCTCAGCACAACTGTGAAGATCTGCACGTAGGACAGCACAATGAAAATGAAATACCCAAAAAACAAAAAAAAGACTGACCACAAGAAGCCCCACTTCCCTGAGGTAGGAGTGTGAGCAGGAGAGCTTGAGGATCTGTGGAATCTCACAGAAGAACTGGTCCACGACATTGCCTTGGCAGAGAGGAATGGAAAATGTGTTGGCAGTGTGCAGGAGAGCATTGAGGAAAGCACTGGCCCAGGCGGCTGCTGCCATCCTGACACAAGCTCTGGTGTCCAGGAGGGTCCCATAGCACAGGGGTCTGCAGATGGCAATGTAGCAGTCATAGGCCATGACTGTGAGGAGAAAATACTCGGCTGAAAATAAGAAGACAAAGGAAAAGAGCTGGGCAGCACATCCTGCATAGGAAATGGTCCTGGTGTCCCTCAGGGAGTTGGCTATGGATTTGGGGACAGTGGTGGAGATGGAGGCCAGGTCGAGGAGGGCGAGGTGGAGGAGGAAGAAGTACATGGGGGTGTGGAGGCGGTGGTGGCAGGCTACGGCTGTGATGATGAGTCCGTTGGCCAGGAGGGCAGCCAGGTAGATGCCCAGGAAGAGCGAGAAGTGCAAGAGCTGCAGCTCCCGTGTGTCTGCAAAAGTCAGGAGGAGGAACTCATTGCGGAAGCTGCTGTTGGACATTTTGCTTCCTCTGGGACAAGGGGACCTTCCAAAGAGGAAAAGACAGTGACAAGTCAGGAGAGACCCTCTCTGGACAAAATTATTTCCCTTTCACACAGATACGCCAACCAACACACACACACACACACACACACACGCACACACACACACACAGAAACACAGAAACACACACACACACGCACACACACACACACACACACTGCTTTTCTCCTTCTGGTTGAAGGAGCTGTTGTTGGACATTTTGCTCTCTCCAGGGATGTAGGACTGTCCAAGGAGGAAAAGACAGTGGCAAGTCGGGAGAGACCCTCTCTGATCAAAACTCTTTCCCTTTCTCACAGACATCCCTCCCCCATACAAACACACACTGCTCTTCTCCTTCTCAGCAGCACCTTTGTTCCACTCCCTGTCCAGAGCTCCACTTTGTGCTGGCTGAGTGTGCCACGAGGAGCAGGGACCTCTGCCCAACAGCTCCAGAGGCATCAGTCCTGCTCTAATGTAGGAGCGCTGTTCAACATGTTCACACCCAATTTGGAGGCATTTTGACCAACAAAGGAAAAGCTTGATTTTGGGGGGAGGGAGCTTGCTTGTTGGTCTGCTCTGCAGGGTAGGAATATGCACCCTCTGCACTGCTCTCAATGTGAAGATGAGAGAGTCCTAAGAGGCCAAAGCTCTCCCAGTGCCCTACGACAGAGCCAGCACACTGGTCTCCCCAGCAGTCCCAGTCCCTGATGCCTTGGGCATGCACCTCTCTCAGCCACAGGACAATCTCAGCCACAACTTACCCTTACTGGAAACTGGCCTGTGCTGACAGTGGTGTCCCCTTGCACAGCGCACATCTCCAAACTCTCCTCCCTTTCTCAGCTCACATGTTCTGAGAGTGATGGAGAGGGTGTGACATAGCGCATGGCTCTGATGATTAGAAGGACTCGGTGATGTGGCTCTGAGACGGAGGGAGCTCTCAACAGTCAGCTTCTAGCCAAAGACACACAGGGCTTATTTCAGCTGCCCACACACAGCCACCGCCAGCAGCAGTTCCAGTTCCTTAGCACCTCTGGGGCTTCTGCATGGGACATTCAGCTATCACACATGTCCTCCAGCAGGACACAGCAGCACACAGTCCAGCAGCTTGTCCCAGGGAGGGTCAAGGGTCTTAAAGGAGGGCTATCCTGAAGGGACAGTCAGCTCATTCCCCAGCCCCACACACTCTGCTCCTTTGAGCCCCACAGGCAAGAAGGAGACTTCCTCCTCTCACTCCATCTGCAGAGACAGCTCTATGGCTAGAACCACAGGGTCTGTGTTAGAGTCTGCAGCTGCAAATGTCATCCCCAGAAAGCCCTCGAGCAAGAACAAGAGCGGCCCGGACAGGGGGAGAAGCAAGGAGCAACACCTTGATGCTTCTGCCTAGGGTGGCAAAGAGAGAAAGAGTGAGGGACACTGAGCAAGGTCTTGCCCTAACCCAGCTGTGCACACCACCTTCCAGATGGAGACATCACAGGGCCGTTGTCCTCAGTCCTTTGGTCACGGTTTAGGAAATGGGCATGTGACAGGAGAGCTGCTCCTCTCCTCTTCTCGGGCTCTGGCTGCCAAAAAGATAATTTGGGTGCTAGATCCCTCGACCTTGAGGGCAGAGGGCTCTGCTGGGTGGCAGAGGACAGATGCAGGGGGCTTGCGGAGGGGAAAGCATCTGCACTGCCAGGGCTGGCAGAGCATTTCCTGCACCCCAACCTCGCATGAGGTTTCTGGTAGCAGTTTCCTCTCCCTCTCGGACCATCTCTCTGCTGCTTGGAGGTGTGCTTGCTGGGAGCTCTTCCTCTGTCCCCACACAGACCCCACCCCCCCCCAATGTGATCCCAGCTCTGCCCTACAGAAACCTCCAAGCACCAGGAAGCTGCCCAGCAGCATCTCCCTGTGTGCAGGAGCTAAACAGCAGACCAGAAGATCTCCGATGACACTGGCAAAGTGATGTTGGTGGTGCCTGTAGGCTGAGGGATGGTGAAGGCACTTGCTGAGCTTCCTTGCAGGTGTTGTCACCCTTCAGTGTGCTGGTGAAGAGGCTCAGACCCTGGATTAAACCTGACTGCTGCATTTCCATTCCCACCAGGCAGAGACAAGTCCTCTGGAAAACTCCACTCTCCAAATATCCTCATGGTGAGCGAGAGCTGTGGGCAGCCCTGACCCATGCAGCACCCTCTCAGCAGGAAAATGAACCTGCCCTGCTGGGGGGTCGCTCCTCCCACCCAGACCTTCTCCCTGCAGCACCGCAGGTTGCTGCCCAGGCAGGCTGAGTGCTGACCCACGCAGGCAGCAGAGTCACTGCCCCGGGCACACAACACCCTGCGGTGGCAGGGACACTGCACCTGGGACTATACCCCAGCTTCACACCCCTGCACCAGCCCCGGCACAAGGAAGCAGCACGCCCTGTCCCGGGGACAGTGGGGCAGGACATCCCTGCTCTGAAGCCTCTCTCCCGCTTCTGCCCTGCAGAAGCCGGGAGAGCGATCCTCACAACCCTATTGCCCTGCAGCCAGACACTCACCATGCAAACGGCTGGGAAGATGTCTCCCACAAGGAGCTCTCCTCTCTCCTCCCACTCCACACTGCCTTCCACTTCTCTCTGCCTTCTCGCAGCTCCTCTCAGCAGCAGCAGGCAGTGCCCACAGCCCTGCTGCTCTTGGCAAAGGAGCTGCTCCTGCACACAGCTGGGCACATGGGCACGGCTGCCACGGTGCCACCAGCTCCCTCTGTCCCAGGAGCCTGGCCCCACTCAGGAGCAGGGGCCCAGCTGCAGGCGTGACTTCCTCTGCCCCTCGGGCTCCCTCGCGATTGTCCTGGGGCTCCAAGGCTGACAGCTCCTGAGCGGCAGCACGGTCCCCTCTGGGAAATGCTCTTGCAAGTGTGCTCTTCACCTCCAGTCCCTCTCTGGGCTGTGGAGGGAGACTGATTTCAGCAGTGTGCTTGATCCCATCAGGGGACAGAGGTGGAGAGTGGTGGACATGTTCCCCTCTCTCAAGCCCTATTCCTGGCCCAGCACCAGGCAGGAGACCTGGGCAGGGAGAGGGAGAGGGAGAGGGAGGGGGTCATTTCCCCTGCGTAGGGCAGGGATTCAGAGGAGCAAATGCAGGTGGTTCATGTCAGCTTGGCAGGCCTTGGGCAGCAGGGGCATTCAGATCCCTCCCAGGCAGCCCACAACCCCCTAGCAGGTGGGATCCCTCTGGCCTCAGCTCAGCTGTGCCCAAAACAGGTGCCTGCATGCAAGCCCTTGTCTGAGCTGCCACCATGAGCAATAGGGGTGGAGAGGGGAGTCAGCAGCTCACACCCACAGCCCTGGTGATGGCTGAGCTTCCAGGCTTGGTCCAAGTCCTGTGTGTGTGTGTCTGCCAGCTGTGATGGAGCAATTCTGAGACACCCACATGCTTCCTGAGCCTCAGCTGTGGGCCAGAGGGGTGGTGGGGTGGGTTCCCTTGGCCATCTGAAACTACACCAAATCTTTGGGGTCATCTGAACTTTAATTAGCCATGCGTTTCTATGGAGCCCACAGAGCTGTTCAGCTGACCAAAAGGAGGAGTTCACCAGAAGGACAGCCAGCTCACTCTCCAGGCTCCACCAGCTGTATATACTGCCGCTCAAGTCACCACAAAGCTAAGACACAGGCACATCCTGGCTTTGCAGGCACTTCCATTAATTCAGGGCTCTCATTTTCAGGCAATAAGAAAGGCCTCTAGTGCTGTGCCAGGGGCCTGGGGTGCCCAGCAGGAACCGCAAGTGGCTGGCACATACCACACAGGACCTCCAGGGAAGGCATGTGCTGGTGGAGTGAGTTTGTGGCAGACCCCACAGGATGTCTCAAACGGTTTTGCGGCCTGTGTGCCAGCAAGTGAACACCAACACCATGGCATGGCGGCAAGGTCCTTCCCAGCGACATCCAGGGGTGCTGCAGGACTGGGAGGCACATCACACCAGAGTCTCCACTCGTGTGCCTATGCTCTCAAACCCTGATGGTTCTCCTCTTCCTGAACCTTCTCACCTGATGATATCAACAGCAAACATGCCAATGATGTCCGCAGCATGGCTGCATCCAAGACTGCCCTACCCCAGGCACCTTCTCAGCAGCAGCTTGCCCCTCCTGGACAGCCCCTTCACCTCTGTCACAGGCCCCAAGCTGCTTCGGAGTCACCCGGCGCAGCAAACCCCTCTCCTACCCCAGGGCTGCATGGCCCAGCTGTGTTTCTCTCTGGCTTTGGGGACTACAGGGTTTGCTCTCTTCATCAGCATTACACAGCCATGTGCCATTCGCTCCTGCATGTGTCTGCTAGGAAGCAAAGCCTTTGCGTACATGATGTCCTGGGCACTCAGTAACAGGTTTCCCTGTCATAAGGCTGCTCTCAGCCCTGGTGCCACAGCTGAGGTGCTGCAGCTCAAACATGTACAAACGCCCTCAGCCTGGGTGCCATGGAAGGTTTGGTTTAGGGGAAAACTGAGGAAGATAGGTTTTATTGAGCAATGGGTGTAAGGTGTCAATCACCCTGTCCTCTCTCTGACCCCGGTTAGCCCACAGAAATCTCCCACTGCCACAATTTAAAATCATTGGTGGAGGGCTAACATGGGCCCTCGAAGCCCCCCACACCTGTCAACCACGCAGAATATTCCAGAAGGAAGGTGAGTCCACAAAGTGGTCTGCAAACAGGTCCATGTTATAATTCGGGATCAGAACCGGACCACTAAGAGCGGCGGTCTAGACAAATTCACCCCATCCCTTGCCTGCCGTCCCAAAGCGGGATGGGTATAAAAGGGGCACACGCGAGCACAGCCGACGGCGATGGAGAGGAGGAGAGAGATGAATTCCCTGCAGCGGCTGGGGAAGCAGCAGCCTCGGCGGCCTTGCTCAAGGTTTGAAGGCACCGGGCAGCCTTCTCCAAGGCTCTGCCCCTCCACCAAGGGAAGATCCCCTCCCCGGCAGGCTGCAGGACAGCCAGCGCCGCCGTGCCCCCTCATCTGGGACGCTGGGTCCGGCAGCTGGGGATCCCCCCGCCATTAACAGCGGTGGACGTGTGAGTATACCCCCCAGCGGCGTAACCACCAGGCACCTTTCCCCTCACCGCTTTGAGCTCATGTACACATAGGGGTACTTGTAGATATTGTAAATACTCCTGTTCCATGTTGTGTGGGGGGCTGAATGTATGGTCACTGATTATTTAACTGTATATTGTTGCTATTATTGTTGTTATTACTAGTTTTTAATTGTTATTGCTACCAGTGATGCATATTAAGCTTTGTGATTGGTTTCTGGCTGTTAATTGTGACCCATGCATAAGCGACAGGGACACCTATAGCGCCACCCCAAACCTTCCTGTAGCGTGGAGCGCTGCGGGGACCAGAGCGTGAGGATGCTCTGTGGTTGGCTCAGCTGCCCCTCCTGGGCCTCCCACGACAAGGAGGTGAGGAAGGTAACTTCCTTCTTGTGATCCAATAACTCTGGGAAGACAACTCCACCGATTTCCTTCAGCAGACTTCCGTAAGAGACCGTCTTCTACTTTCTAGGCTTCTGAGGGCTGGCATTAAAGGAAGGTGTTTAAAAGATGAAGCAGGTTACTCTTATGGTGATGATGTTTTCCTGAATATAGAAACACAGGTCCTAACCAGATGTGTTCATCCCACGTCCTTTTCTGCACAGCTGCTGCCCAGGCAGGCAAACCCCAGCCCAGATCCCTGGAGAGCGTTGGTCTACCCCAGGGGCAGGATATCATCATGGTCTCTGGGTTATATTCAAATGAGAGACTTCTGAGGAGGAATTGGCACGAACCAAAACTTTTTATTCTTTTTGCAAGAATGGATCAGAGAAAGTAAGGAAAACAATAATAAAAAAAGAACGACATGTAGCCTTGATGCCAGATGCCCTGGGAATGAGGAGGAGATGCACATGGGACAGTTACTGGTGCTGACAGTGTACCCATTGAAAGAGTTTCCTCAGGGCCTCCTTGAGCTCCTTGTTCCTCATGCTGTAGAGGAGGGGGTTCACTGCTGGAGGCACCACCGCGTACACAACAGCCACCACCAGATCCAGAGCTGGGGAGGACATGGAGGGGGGCTTCAGGTAGGCAAAAAATGAGGTGCTGACAAAGAGGGAGACCACGGCCAGGTGCGGGAGGCACATGGAGAAGGCTTTGTGCCTTCCCTGCTCAGAGGGCATCCTCAGCACAGCTCTGAAGATCTGCACGTAGGACAGCACAATGAAAAGAGAACAACCAGAGAATAAAAAAATACTAACCGCAATAAGCCCCACTTCCCGGAGGTAGGATTGTGAGCAGGAGAGCTTGAGGATCTGGGGAATCTCACAGAAGAACTGGTCCAGGACATTGCCTTGGCAGAGAGGAATGGAAAATGTGTTGGCAGTGTGCAGGAGAGCATTGAGAAAACCACTGGCCCAGGCAGCTGCTGCCATCCTGACACAAGCTCTGCTGCCCATGAGGGTCCCGTAGTGCAGGGGTCTGCAGATGGCAACAAAGCGGTCGTAGGCCATGACAGTGAGAAGAGAACACTCAGCTCCAACTGTAAAGAAAAATAGGAAGACCTGGGCAGCACATCCTGAGTAGGAAATGGCCCTGGTGTCCCTCAGGGAATTAGCCATGGATTTGGGGACAGTGGTGGAGATGGAGGCCAGGTCGAGGAGGGCGAGGTGGAGGAGGAAGAAGTACATGGGGGTGTGGAGGCGGTGGTGGCAGGCTACGGCTGTGATGATGAGGCCGTTGGCCAGGAGGGCAGCCAGGTAGATGCCCAGGAAGAGTGAGAAGTGCAAGAGCTGCAGCCCCCGTGTGTCTGCAAAGGCCACGAGGAGGAACTCTTTGGGAGAGCTGCTGTTGGACATTTACTCTCTCTGGGAATGGGGACCTGTCCAAGAAGGAAAAGACAGTGACAATTTAGAGCAGTCTTCTGTGAGCCATACCTTTTGCCCTTCTCTTGGAGCCTCCCACATGCCCTTTGTCCTTTTCCTTCATTCAGTTCCTTGTCTTGAGTGCTAATTTGCACTGCCTGAGTGTGCCTTGCAGAGCAGTGGCCGCTGCTGATGATCTCCAGCGGGGTCACTTCTGCTCGGCCAGGGGGTGTCAATGGAGGGAGGAGACAAACTTTCCCAGGTATAGGGTGGAGGACCTTGGGTGTCATGAGTGACGTTCAGGAGACTTGGTCCAGTGACCCAGGGGGAAATTTCTCTATTTACCATAAGGAGAGATGAATATAGCACTGCGCCTGACTAGTAAAGCCCTACAATGGAAGAAGGCTCGGGGAGACGGGCAAAGGAGTGGATCAACTGGTGTAAATGGTTCTGCCTGAGTTCATCAAAGCAGTGTGAATGTCTCCCTGAGTCAGCCAGATCTGTACGGGGGAAGTGTGTGTGTGGCTCAGCCCAACACAGAGTTCAACACCTGAACAACTAACAGAAGAATTGCCAAGGGACCAACAGACTTGAGCTGGTTTCAATCCACATACTCCTTCCCAGTGACTGGGGACACCCAGGGTCGTGACGGTGAGCATATTATAGAGATTGGTAAAAGGGATCACATTTTTATTGTGATTAAACTGCATATTGCAATTGCTGCATTTTGCTAAGCGTAACTTACACTTGTACTGTGATTTCAGTACACTGCTGTATCACTCTGCTGAATCCAAACCCCCGTGTAACATCAAATATCATCAAAGAATAAATTCTGATATTAAACATTACACTCTCCAGGTGTGGAACATCAAAAAGACCCTGGTCAGACACTATTGGACTCTGTCAAGCACGCGTGCCAGCTGTCTTGGGAAGGGAAGATCCTTGGGAGGGATTCATCTCCCCCAGCCTTGCCCTCTTGGACAGAGGTGTCTGTGTCCGGACCAGTCACACCAGCTCCCACTCCAGCAAGGGAGAGGAACAGTCAAGTGAAGGCAGGGGCTGACCCGACCCTTTCTAGACATCTTCGTCCCAATGAGATCCTGAGACCCTGTCCTCACGCCAATTTACCATGTGTGCTCTTTCTCCAGGCACTGTGGTGGGAGGGGGAGGTCACTAGCTCTGAGGTGCACATGCTGCAGCAGGTTACGTCCACCCCTTATGTGGAAGGGCAGGTCAACGTTTAGACACCTGTTTTCTCTGGAAAATAACCTTCAGCAGAGGAGTCTGATTATTTATTTAGCTTTTAGGTGCCTCCCTCTCACCGTGGCAGCATTCTTTGACAGAGCAGAAATCTTTGGCGTTTCAGTTGCTCTCAGCATGAGCACTTCCCAAGGGGAAAAAAGGCATCCCAAGGGGAAAAAAGGCATCCCAAGGGGAAAAAAGGGCTCATTGACTTTGTACAGAGTCACTGGATCTGGTCTGCCAAGGAGTCCTGCCCCTCACTGCCCTGCACTCGCACCTCTCTCCGCTGAAGGACACTCACCCTCACAAGTGCCTCTCAGAGAGAAACTGGACGGAGCGGAGAGTGGAGGACTTCAGGCGGTAAGGGAAGATTTCCAAAGTCTTCTCTCTCAGCCCACATATGGAGATGGTGATGAAGAGCGGGACAAGGGCAGCTCATTTCCCAGCCCCACAGGGTGCATTTTCTGCAGCCTCACAGCTCCAAAGGGAGCTGGGGACGACTCACTCCCATTCACACCCCTCTGTTGCACAACTTGCAGTGTCAGTATCTGAACTGCGGCTGAAACTCCCCCCAACCCCAGGGAGCCTGAGAGCAAGAAGTGGAGCAGCATGGAGAGGAGGGGAAACAAGGGGCAGCACCATGATCCTGCTGCCAAGGGAGGCAAGGAGAGAGACAGACGGGCACTCACAAAAGCCTTCACCTTGCCCACCTGGCCATGCTGCCTCACAGACAGCGACATTGCAGGGCAGGTGCTCCGAGCCCTTTGTCAGGCTGCACAAAATGACCCCGTGGCAGGAGAGATGCCCCTCTCCTCTGCTGGAGGTCTGGCTGCAGAGGAGGCAGCTCATGCCCTGGACCCCTTGGCTGTCAGGGCTGAGGCTCTGCTGGGTGGGAGAGGAGACATGGGTGGCTTGCTCAGGGGAGGTGTTTGTATTGGAGGGCCTGACCATGACTTGCAAAAATCCATCCTCCCATGATGATTCTGCTAGCAGTTCCTTCTCATTCCCTGCCCATCGCTGCTGCCTGGAGCTATCCCTGCTGGGAGCTTTCTCTGTCCCTACACCTTTTCCCTCTAAGTCCTCACAGTCTCCATCCCACCCTCTGTGGGCTCAGTTCTGCCCTATAGAAATCCTCCAGGATGGGGACTTGGGCAGGGGCCTCTCTGTGCTTGCAGGTGCTAAGGAGCAGGTCACATAAAGCCTGAGGAAGCCCATAAAGGTGATGCTGGTGCTGTGGTAGGTTGAGGGGTGGGGTTGAAGGGGTTTGCTGAGCTGCCTTCTGTGTGCCAGGGAATCTGCTCTAAAGCATCTCCTCCTCCCATACACTGGAGAAGCCGGGAGAGTGATCTTTAAAAAACTTGTCATGGGGTGAGCTGGGTTCAGAAGACCCCCTCCAGGAACCGCAGTAGTGTTGTCCTTCAGCCAGAGACTTACCGTGCAAAGGGCTGGGAAGATGTCTCCCTCGGTGAACTGTCAGCTGTCCTCCCACTCCACACTGCCTTTCACTTCTCTCTGCCTTCTCCCAGCTCCCGTCAGCAGCAGCAGGCAGTGCCCACAGCCCTGCTGCTCTTGGCAGAGGAGCTGCTCCTGCACACAGCGGGACACATGGGCACTGCTGCCACGGTGCCAGGACCTCCTTCTGTCTCAGGAGCCTGGACGCCTTCAGCAACAGTGGCCCAATTAAAGGCAGAAGTTCTCTGTCCCTCGGGCTCCCTCCTCCTGGGAAATGTTCACTGAAGTAGACTAACATAATCACCGGTGGTCCCTCTCTGAACACTGAAGGAAGACTGATTCCAGCATTATAACATATCTCACCAGTGGACGGTCACCTGCTAGAGCAAAGGCCCCAACTCCCTCTCCTCAGGTCACCTGCTAGAGGAGGTCACCTGCAGTTTAGAAGCCCCGTGGACTGGAGTGGGATTCAGATCCTTCACCTGAACTCCACAAACACACAGGAGGTGGGATTCCCCTTGCCCAACCTGATGTGTGCCCAGCAGAGATGTCTGCATGGGAGCTCCTTGTCTAAGCTCCCGCTGTAATCCCTGGAGATGGAGAGTGGGAGTCAGTTGCTCACACACAAACCCCTGGGGACACTGGAAGAGACAGAGGTGGTCCAAAGCATGTACCAGTGTCTGCTTGCTCTGACGGAGCCACTCTGAGACCCCCATCCATCAGGTGCGGGCCACCTGGGGAATGTCCTTGGCCATCTGAAATGACCCCAGGTGCCCAATACTGCTAGGCACCCACTCACGAGGAAGCTGAGACATATCGAGATCCCAGTGTTACCAACAGCTCATGTCATTCAGTGCAGACACTTGATTTCATGACCTAGAAATAGCCTCACAGGACCATGTCGGATGCTTGGGGTGTCCAACACAACTGCATGCTTCTAGCACATACACCATGGCACCTGCAGGGAAACCATGGCCCCTTTTTTCAGTGCTTGCTGGTCAAGTGCTCCAGGGCATCTCATGTTTTCTACCTATGTCCAGACAACGGAATCCCACCACGGCCCTTAGGCCAAATCCATCCTGCCTGCATTCAAGCGTGCTGCATAAATGGGAGGCACATCACATTGAGGTCTCCACTCTAGTGTCTGCACTCTCCAACCCTTCTGGCTCTCCTGAACCTGAACCTCTTCTCACCCTTCCACATGATATGAACAGGCACTGGGCTAGTGATGTCCTCTGGGTGGCTGGATCACAGGCTGCCCAGGCCCTGGGACTTCTTCAGTGGCATCTTGTGCTTCCTAGAGATCAATTCACCTCTGTCACAGGGCCCCAAGGTGCTGCCGAGGCAGCTCAGGCAGTAAATCCCTCTCCTGCCATTCCTGCACAGCTCAGCTCTGTTTCTCCCTGGCCTTGGACACTTCAGGGTTTGCGCTCTGTCTCTGGGAACCTCCTTCCACCATCACATTGCCACCTGCTATACATGTCAGCATCTTACCCCTTGCAGTCAAAGCCTTTGCCTACAGAAGGTCCTTGGGAACATGTTTCTGTGTGAGAAATCTTCTGTCCATGCCACAGCTGAGGTGCTGAACTCCACATATATGCAGACACATGCAGCCTGGGGCACAGCCAGGAGCAAACGGAGATGCCCCAGCTGTCCCAGCACTGCCACATGCTTGGACTAACTGAGATGGGGTGGGGTCTACCCTCGGCTGATCTTCCATGTGGGTGCTAATGACACGAAAGGCAAATTGGAAACCATCAAACAGGACTTCAGAGCTCTGGGAATGGTGGTGAAGGGTCTGGGAGCCCAGGTTGTTTTCTCCTCAGTCTTGCCTGTGAGGGGAAAGGATGGGAGGAGGAGTAGACGAGTTTTCCAAGTTAACAGCTGGCTGCGCCACTGGTGTTGGCAACAGGGCTTTGGTTTCTATGACCATGGGACCCTGTCTGAAGATCAACAGCTGATGGGGAGCGATGGGATCCACCTTACCAAGCGGGGCACGCACGTCTTTGCCAACAGATTGGCCAGCCTGGTACGGAGGGCTTAAAACTAGGCAAGATGGGGGAAGGGGAGTGGTATAGTGGCAGGAGAGTCAGTAAAACACCGCTCAAGTCAGGATGCCTCCAGCGGGTGCATACAGCCAGGGGAGACAGCATGCAACATGGCTATGGAGGATCCTCTTGCACCTCTCCTGGGAAGCTTGCATGCTTGACTGGCTCTCTGAAACGCCTGTATACCAATGCACGCAGCATGGGGAATAAACAGGAAGAGTTAGAGATCTGTGTGCGGTTGCAGAGCCATGATCTCATTGCAGTTACAGAGACATGGTGGGATAGTTCACATGACTGGGATGCTGTCATGGATGGCTATGTGCTTTTTAGGAAAGACAGGCCAGGAAGGCGAGGTGGTGGAGTTGCTCTTTATGTGAGGGAGCAACTAGAATGTATGGAGCTCTGCCTCGGGGTGGATGAAGAGCAAGTGGAGAGTCTATGGGTAAGGATTAAAGGGCAGGGTAACATGGGTGACACTGTTGTGGGGGTTTACTACAGGCCACCTGACCAGGAGGAAGTCATCGATGGGGCCTTCTACAGACAGCTGGCAGTAGCCTCACAATCACAGGCCCTGGTTCTCATGGGAGACTTCAACCACCCTGACATCTGTTGGGAAGACAGCACAGCTAGGCACAAACAGTCAAGGAGGTTCCTGCAGAGGATTGATGATAATTTCTTGACTCAGGTGGTGGAGACGCCAACAAGGAGAGGTGCAATGCTAGACCTTGTACTAATGAACAGAGAGAGTCTAGTTGGAGGGGTGAAGGTTGGGGGCAGCCTTGGCTGCAGTGACCATGAGATGGTGGAGTTCAGGATCCTCCGAGGAGGGAGCAGGGCAATGAGTAGGATTGCAACGCTGGACTTGAGGAGAGGTGACTTTGGCCTCTTGAGGGACCTACTTAGGGGAATCTCATGGGACACGGCCCTAGAAGGAAGAGGGGTCCAAGAAAGCTGGTTAATATTCAAGCATCACTTCCTCCAGGCTCAAGAGCAGTGCATCCCTCTGAGGAAGAAGTCCAGCAAAGCGGGCAGGAGACCTGCATGGAGGAGCAAGGAACTCCTGGCCAAACTCCAACACAAGAAGGAAGTGTACAGAATGTGGAAAAGGGGACAGGCCACTTGGGAGGAATACAGGGACGTTGTCAGAGCGTGCAGGGATGCGACAAGGAAGGCTAAGGCCCAGTTGGAATTAAATCTGGCAAGAGATGCCAAGGACAACAAGAAGGGCTTCTTCAAATACATCAATAGCAAAAGGAAGACTAGGGAAAACGTGGGCCCACTGCTGAATGGGGTGGGTGCCCTGGTGACAAAGGATATAGAGAAGGCAGAGTTATTGAATGCTGCCTTTGCTTCTGTCTTCACTGCTAAGGCCAGTCCTGAGGAATTCCAGACCTTGGAGACAAGAGAGGAAGGCTGGAGAAAGGAAGACTCTCCCTTGGTGGAGGAGGATCAGGTTAGAGATCTTTTGTCCAAACTTGACATCCATAAATCCAAGGGCCCCGATGGGATGCACCCACGAGTGCTGAGGGAGCTGGCAGATGCCATTGCTAGGCCACTCTCTATCCTCTTGGAAAGGTCCTGGAGATCAGGAGAGGTGCCTGAGGACTGGAAGAAAGCCAATGTCACACCAGTCTTCCAAAAGGGCAAGAAGGAGGAGCCAGGAAACTACAGGCCTGTCAGCCTCCCCTCCATCCCTGGAAAGGTGATGGAACAGCTCCTCCTAGAGGTCCTCACTAAGCATCTGGAGGACAAGAAGGTGATCAGGAGTAGTCAGCATGGATTCACCAAAGGGAAATCATGCTTGACCAACCTGATAGCCTTCTATGACGGAGTGACTGGCTGGGTAGATGAGGGGAGAGCAGTGGATGTTGTCTACCTGGACTTGAGCAAGGCTTTGGACACTGTCTCCCATCCCATCCTCCTAGGGAAGCTCAGGAAGTGTGGGCTAGATGAGTGGACAGTGAGGTGGCTTGAGAACTGGCTGGATGGCCGAGCTCCGAGGGTTGTGGGGAATGGCGCAGAGTCAGGTTGGAGGTGTGTAGCCAGTGGTGTCCCCCAGGGGTCAGTCCCGGGTCCAGTCTTGTTCAATATATTCATCAATGACCTGGAGGAAGGGGCAGAGTGCACCCTCAGCGAGTTTGCTGATGATACTAAACTGGGGGGAGAGGCTGACACACCAGAAGACTGTGCTGCCATTCCGAGGGACCTGGACAGGCTGGAGAGTTGGGCAGAGAGGAACCTCCTGAAGTTCCACAAAGGCAAGTGCAGGGTCCTGCACCTAGGCAGGAATAATCCCATGCAGCAGGACAGGCTGGGGGTTGACCTGCTGGAAAGTAGCTCTGCTGAGAAGGACCTGGGAGTCCTGGAGGACAAGTTAAACATGAGCCAGCAATGTGCCCTTGTGGCCAATGGTCTCCTGGGGTGCATAAGCAAAGGTGTTGCCAGCAGGTGGAGGGAGGTGATCCTGCCCCTCTCCTCAGCCCTGGGGAGGCTTCACCTGGAGTACTGTGTCCACTTCTGGGCTCCCCAGTACAAGAGAGACATGGCACTCCTGGAGAGAGTCCAGCGGAGGGCTACCAAGATGATGAGGGGACTGGAGCACCTCTCCTCTGAAGAAAGACTGCAAGAGCTGGGCCTGTTCAGCCTGGAGAAGAGAAGATTGAGAGGCGATCTCATCAACGTGTATAAGTATCTGAAGCGGGGGATGTCAAGAGGATGAGGCTAGTCTCTTCTCCGTGGTGCCCAGCAACAGGACAAGAGGCAATGGGCAGAAACTGAACCAGAGAGGAAGTTCCATCTGAACCTGAGAAAACACTTCTTGACTGTGAGGGTGACAGAGCATTGGAACAAGTTGTCCAGAGAGGTAGTGGAGTCTCCTTCGCTGGAGATATTCAAAACCCGTCTGGATGTGATCCTGGGCAATATGCTCTAGGTGACCCTGCTTGAGCAGGGAGGTTGGACTAGATGATCTCCAGAGGTCCCTTCCAACATAAACGATTCTGTGATTCTGTGATTATGTGATTTGAAGGGTAGTGCTTTGGTACAACAGGTCACCCAGAGGCCTCTGAGGTCACCCCATGCCTTTGTGTTTCAAAGAACACCAGCAAGGATAGAGAGACCTCAGTAAATATGGAGAGATCCTGGGGACAGAGCAAGGGGAGGAAGCATGCTGGGGGTCTACAGGGTGCAGGGAAAGAGGCACAGGCATGGGACAGTATCAGACTGTGGTGAAGCTGGCTGAGGGCACTGCCATGGCTGAAAGCCTCCAACAGAACCGAGGTCTCTAGCCTCTTGGCTATGGTTGGTGTCTCTGCTCCTAAGGCCTCTGAGAAGAAGTTTCCTTAAACCACTGGGACCTTAAACCACTGGGACCTCCTTGTCCACGGGGAACCAAGAGATGCCATATTATTGTCCTGCAGTTGGAGCTGCACATGCCCACCTTCACACTGACCCCCAGAAAGAGCCCTGAGCAACGCGTGAGGGAAATCACCACCCTTCACAAGGGCTGGGTGTCAGGGCCTGGTTGCTGTGATTCATAACACACATCAAGGCTGACTTGGCATCACAGCCACCTGCACATTGCCTTGGCCTACCTGCAATCAGAGCCTCCAGCTTTCTGCTCTAATCAGCCCCCTGGGAAGGCTTTGTCAGTAATGGCCCTCAGGGGGACTCCTTAACACTCCAAGAAACTTTGAGATTTACTTCTCACTTCAACTTCTGGAGAGGTTTGCTCAACCTTCTCAGCATCTGAGGTTCATGGGCTCAGCACCAAATACCCTCGAGGGGTCATTAAAATGCAAAAAGCCCTAACAACCCAGGTCTCTTTCCATCATTTTCTTCAGCTCTTCTGTGGCTAATTGGCAAGTTTTCAGGAGGGTATTGAAAAGAGAAGGATTTCAAGGAGCACCTGGGAGATGTCTGCTCTTCAATCTTTCTTTATTCTTCAGGTTACAGAAGAAGTGATACCCACCTTCTCCAATTCACACTGAACCGTGGTGTTTCCTAATGAAGCCTGGACATTTGGGAAAAGCAGTATTTCTGATAGAAGACATGTATGGACAACCTTCCTCCCCAACTCCCCAGCCCTCACATTTCTCTCCTCAGCCCCTGGGGACTTCCCTCACTCGGCTTAACATCTAGCCTTTTCCCACTCAAGCCTGTAGCTGAATGTTACAGCTCCTGGGCACCAATTCCCACCTGCTTTCCTTAGAAAATCAACTGCAAACAGAAACAGAAGGATTTGTCTCAATTCTGATCCAACACAAAGAAACATGATGCAGTGTCCTAAGAAATACAATACAATCCTCAAGTGCATGTCAGGGGCAAGTTGCCTCCAGGCAGGTCCACAGTCTGCAAGGAATAGCCGTCCTTGACATGTTCTTGACAAATAGATGGGGGAGGCTAGTTAGAAACACAGTGAAGGAGTTGGTTGGAGAGACAATGAGAGTGCTGAAAGATGAGACAAGCTTCCGACTCCCTGAAGCTCAGAGCAGCGACTAGGGAGTTGAGAGGTGCCTGAATGATACAGAGGAAGGGGAGGAGGAAAACTGGGAAACTATGGGAAGGGCATAAGCCCAGATCGTCTGATGCAAAGTTGACCTCAGAAGTGATCAATGTAGACAGGACATGTGGAAATATGTGGGAGATGACAGAGATGACATCCACAGCCTAATACACCGAGCAGTGGAAACATAAGGTCGAGGGCAGATCAGTACTTCTTCTCCTGAGATTAATATCCTTCCTGAAGATTTCCACTATTTCATCATACGAAATCATTGACATTAAAATTATTCAATCATTTCAGCTGATGAAAGCGTGTTCATATTTTTGAAACGTCAAAACCAAGTCTTCCCCTTTCCAGGCAGAGCTCAGGTGTCGAACCAGAAGCAGCCAGTGGTGCTTGGAGAGGCCCCGGTGACTCTAATACACCTTCATGGACCTGGCAGCTCTCCCAGGGGACCTGTGGGAAACCGAAGCCCCTCGGAGCTGCAGAGGGAGGCTGGGCAGAGGGGACTAGGGCGCCTGCAATGGCACCAGGTGTCCGTGACCCTGTGACAGCATCCTACCCCAGTTCTGAACATCTTTCCTTAAATAATAATAATAAAAAAAATTATAAGACCACTAAATCATACTAACAGATCACTAAATTAAAAAGAAAAAGAAATTAAGAAAGACAATAAGAACACACACACAGACAAAATTTGAAGCTGGAAAGTATAACAAAACACTTATTTGCTTTAAATCTTGTTCTTTATTTCTTTCTTGTTTCATTTTTCATGTAATTTTCCTAACAGTTCTCTTATAATCAGGCCTACACCATTAAAAAAGAACTTTTTGTGTCTTACACAGAGCCCAGTCCTCAGAAAACCACGCCCTGACACCGGCTGTCTGTGCCACCCCTCACTCTTTCCACAGAGCGAGTCACCCTCTGACATGCCGAGCTCTCTCACCTGATAGAGGAAAGCAGGCTGACCAGCTTCAAGAAAACACTGTATTCTTGGAAGGCCACATCTGCACAAATCTCCACGTACCTGTGTCACAGTGACGTCCTACAGGTGTCCCAATGAGTCTAGCCACACTCCCTTCTCCTTCCCTGCACCGTCAGTGAAGTGCGACCCCATCTGAGGTGACAACAGGGCTGAGACTGATCTCACCCCATGCCTGACCCCTCCAGGGCAGATGTCTCTGCCTAACCCAGGTGTCTGCCCTTCCCTTTCTAGTCATGGGAACTCAGCGACCCCAGGGCATCTCAGGCAGCAGCAGCCTCCATATGTGGGCAAAGGAGTAAAAGCCTGAATCAAAATGTGTAGCTGTAACTTCAAACCTATCCAAAAAATTACTCTGTGCCCAAACTGGCACATAGCCATTTCCAGAAGGTCAAGTATGTTTTACCAGTTCTAATGAATCTTGTCTTTCTTTCTTTCTTTTTAGCAGCACCAAGTGCATGCAGTGCAGTATTTCCTCCTTCTAGTGGAGTATAGATATTTGTGACCAGTTATTCAGCCCAATACCTTTTCTACCAACCCTCTGAATGCAGAAACTATGTTCTGAGCAACTACTTTATTTAGAGGGACCTATTTCCTCTGCCTTCTTCTGCCTCCCTGTCCTTTCTGCTTCCTCTCACTGTTCTGTCTTTCCAGAGCTCTTCAGGAAATGATTTACTGAATCCCAGCACTTAGGGTGGACGAGACCTCTGGACGTCATCTAATACCATCCCCCACTCACTCCGAGAGAACTAGAGCAGGTTGCTCAGAGGCTTGCCCTAGTTGCATCTAGTCCACAAACACACGGAGAGTGCGCTCCATCCTAATGTCCAGGATGTTAACGAAGACATTAAACAGTGCTGCCTAAAATGTAGATCCCTGAGGGATGCTGCTCCTAACCAGCCACCAGTTGGACCTTGTGCCACTGATCACAGCATTTTGGCCCAGTGGTCCAGCCCATTTTCCACCTGCCTTAGGGTCCATTTGTGCCGTGCTTTGGACTGGCTCGTCACCATCTCTAGGGCAAAGCCCTGTGCACTCCAGCCACCCTCTTGCACATAGCACATCTCCACCTCCTCACTGTCCCAGCCTGCCTTCCCCCAGAGCCCATTTTCATCTTGCCATGTGAGCTGCCCACCACATGTGTGAAATCCCATGGGGACAGGGGAGAGGGAGGTGCCAGTAAAGGGGCGATTGCTGGGAGAGAGGAGGAGAAGCGGAAGGGGGAAGGCAGAGGTCAGAAGAAGGGAGTGGAACAGGAAGGCAGAGGTGACACAGCTGTGGTGTTGATAGTGAGGTCGCTTCCTTTACAGGACGGGGAGAGGCAGGCAAAGGGGACATGGCTGCAGTGTTGATTGTGAGGTCCCACCCATGTGCCTTCTCCTTGCCCATCACTGGCAGAGACAGGAGTGACCTGACTTTCACCTTTACGGCCATGTGCCTCCTACCATCCAAGGAGCTTCTGAGAAACAATGGCTCTCACCACAATGTCTCCACCTCCTAAGACAATGGCTCTCATCACAATGTCCCCACCTGTTAAGACTTTTGGCCTACCGGCTGATCCTTTACCAGTAACCTCACAGTCCTCTTCCAAGACCACCTGCCTGCAGTGAGCCTTTCAGCCATGTGCCTGCTACTATCCCAACAGGTACTCAGGCAGGAACGTCATCACAATCAGCATCCAAGCCATCGGCCTGCAAGTGGCCTATCAGGTACTCAGGCAGAAACAATCGCACAAGCACCTCCTCTGCTCGAGAAGCAGTGGTTGCCCTATCACCTGCAGAGACAGAAGTGACCTCACAACCAAAATCCAAGCCATGTGCCTGCTGCTGGCCTATCAGGTACTGAGACACAAGTCACCTCACAAACAGTTTCCCACCCACAAGCTTCTTCCTGGCCCATCACCTACAGACACAGAAGGGACCACACAGTCACCTAAATGGGCCTGTGCCTCCTAAGGGCCTGCAAGTTTCTGATTGCACTGCCATTCAGAGGGATTGTGACAGGCTGGAGAAATGGGCAGAGAGGAATGTCAGGAAGTTCCACAAAAGGAAATGCAATGTCTTGAACCAGGACATGCTGAGTGCCGACCAGCTGGAAAGCAGCTTGGCTGAGAAGGGCCTGGGGGGTCCAGGGAGGCAGCATGCAGCAGCATAAGCCAGCAACACGTCCTCAGGACGAAGGCAGTCCATGGCTTCCTGGGCTGCCTTGGGGAGAGTGCTGGCAGCAGGGCGAGGGCTCTGGGCCTGCAGGCTCTGTGTCAGCAGGAGATGGGCCTGCTAGCTGGTCTGCTACTCATCAGATACTGGCCCATTGGATGGGGAGGCAGAAATAACCTCACAATCACCTTCCAAGCTCTGTGCCAGCTGCTGGCCTTTCCCCTTCCTCAGGGACATGAGGAGCCAGCTATGGGGGTCTCTTCTCCCCCTCTAGCAGAAAGGGGACACATTGGGATTGAGTCAGCTTTCCAGCTGGAGATCCTGGCAAGAGCTCCCGAAACTGCAGGCCTCAGTGACCAGCTCAGTGACACTCTGCCAAATGTGCTCACTTGGACACCTGAAGGGTCAGCTCCCAAATGACCCCCTTAGGGCAGAGAGGAGCATGTGGAAAGGGGAGGAACCTAATTCTGAGGCGGTTATTTGCATCAAACAACTCCAGCTTGGCACGCTGATTCTCAGCTCGGACCCAGGAAGTGTTTCCTGCTGACTTGCAGGAAAGTGCCTGAGCATCAGCCCATGTTTCTCTGAGTCCAAAAGCAATGGGCTCATTTGCTTAGTCTTCAGCACAGAAAGTGAGCTCTGGGCAGCTGAGATTACTACTCCCTGCAGCAGGCACCTCTGGGAGAAGTGGTTTTAAAGGCCAATCACTTTCTGAAGAAATACTTGGTCTCTGGAAGTTTCCCTTATTTGGCCCACTTCAAAAGCTAAGGACTGTGGCACCGCCACTGGAAAGAGCACCTCTGAGTGCTGCACTGTGGAGAGACCATTTCCTTGTGAACTGTGTGGGTGAAGAAAGTCCCACATGATCTGAACTGCTCTCTGTGGCCTCCTGCTGGATGTCCGCCTCTGGATATCTGGTTTCAGAGCCCAGGGCAGGGTGCAAGGTACAGCAGAGAGCCCCAAAGCAGTGAGGCCTTTGGCAAGATGAAATGAAGACCCTCTCCCCTCACCTGCCATATTTCACTGGGTTGGAGGGAGGTTAATTGGATAGTTAATTAAGGGCTGATTGGGGGATACTACTGCACTATAAGCAAAGAGTTTCTGGGGTCCTGCCACATGAGAAGAAAACAGTGTCTGCACCAACTATGTACCCCACTTAGGTAGTACCCCCATGTAGCCTTTGCTACTAGGGGAGAGAGGCAACTGCTTACGCCTCTAGCGTAAAATAAAACGTGTTGGGCAGATCTCAGAGGTGTTAAATTCAAGAATCTCCAGCAAGGAACCCTTTCTGAAAGATGACCTCTTCTACTCCAAATACTCTCAGCTGCATGTTTATATGCATCTCACAGTCTGTGTGGGCTATCTGGCTGCAGAGCCTGGCAAGAGCGGAGGAAACTCCAGGCCTGAAGCTGAGCGGGCAGAAGGCAGCCGGCTGCCAGCGTGCCTGGCTCATGGGGCCACCAGGGCAGCCGGGGCCCCAGGAGCCAAGGCACCTGCTCACCTCGCAGCGCTCCCCACCTCCACAGCCTCATGGCACTGCCCACGCACACCACTGCTCTCTCCACACGTCTCCTCCCGCACCCAGAACCAACACCCTGGGGCCACCGCCTCTCCCCACCACACGCCACCCAACTTCTGGCACACACCTCACCCCCACCCCTCCCCTCACACAGCGTGGACAGCCAGCACGCCCCTCTGCAGCAGGCACACACAGGCCACACCACCACACAGGGCAGCAGCCACACCACCCCCCAAATGCCCCAAATCACAGCCAGGCCCACTCTCCAGCCCTTCTGTTTCCTTCTAGTCCTCCAAGAGGGAGCAAGAAGCACTTCCTCTGAACATCCACTCCCACCTCTGCTCCTGCTCCCTTCCCACCTCCACCAATCCAAGGGCAGAAAGAGCATTCCCATCTTGCAGACAAAGCTCACCAGGCCCCTCTCTTCTCATGGGGCACAATTTCCACACCACGCACACACTGTCAAGCCTAGATTCCACCGCCAATGTCTAAGCCACGCTGCAGGCCTACATACTGCGGGGACAGGCGGGACCTCCGAGTCACTTCCCAGCCATGGGCAACCTGGGCTGCTCTCTCTGCACTCACCTCACAAGCACCTTCCCAGCCACCTGCCTCCTGCTGCCCTATCAGCCACTCCAAAAGACAGGACCTCACGGCCACCTTCCCAGCCGTCTGCCCGCCACTGCCCTACAAGCCCCTGACACACAAGTGACCTCACAATAACTTCCTCAGCCATCAGCCAAATGCTCACCTCCCAGATGCTCCGGCCAACGTCACCTCCAAAGCACGTGTCCCAGCCGTGCACCTGCTGCTGCCCCAGCAACTGCTCAGCCAGAAGACACCTCACCAGCACCTCCCCAGCCACACGCCTCCTGCTAGCCAATCACGTAACCCTTGCAGAAGGGACCTTACAGACAACACGCCAGCCTTGTTCCTGCAGCTGGCCTCTCAGCTCCTCAGCCCCAAGGGACCTCAGAATCAGCAGCCGAGCCACGGGGCCCCTGCTGGCCTCTCAGCTACCGACAAAGAACTGATTGGGCAGTGGTGATTTTCTGGCACAGCTCTCGCACACACTAGGGACCTCGTGGCTGTTGCCCCCTGCAGCTCCCCCTGCCCTCCCCAAGGCTGAGACACCTCCTGAACGGTCTCCCTCACTCACCCTGGCACCTCACACTGCTCCTACTGCAGCAAAACACCCAGGATGGACCGATTCCTAACCCAAGAGAAGATCACCTTCTGCCCAGCCAGTACCCGCACCGAGCCCGTGAAGCTCAGGAATTGGAGAAAGGCCTGCAAGGGATTCCTGGCAACATTTCCTAAGGGGCCGATTGTGTGGGAGCAGCGACCATGAAGCGGAAGACAGCGGGGCCCCATGGCCCAGGCAGAGCAAGAAGCCTTCCCGCAACTCCAAAGGCCACTTCCTGCCCCAAGGAGGGACTGAACCAAGCCAGCAGATCCCCTACACATCAAGGACAACAAGCACTCTCTGATTTGGGGCCCTGACAGTTT
Source organism: Struthio camelus (assembly GCF_040807025.1). Lineage (NCBI taxonomy): Eukaryota > Metazoa > Chordata > Aves > Struthioniformes > Struthionidae > Struthio > Struthio camelus. The sequence continues at coordinate 1,596,329 of NC_090970.1, forward strand.
GGGACGTGGGGAAGGACTGAGGCGAGGGCATCTCAGCTGGGGACACCAGCAGAGGCAGCACTCAGCAGCTCTTCCCCCTGGCCCGCCAGCAGGGCTAATGACAACGGCAAGGGGAGGACGGGCCCTTCTCCAGCCTCCAAGGCCCTGCGAAAGCCAAACAGCTGCCACGCTCAGAGCTGCTCTGCCAACACCCTTCAGGCTGCTTCCAGGGCCACAGGTCTCAGGGCCCAGCAAGAGGCACGGAGCACCACCAACGGCCAGGCCACGGCGTGCTGCGTGGGCACAGCCTCTCTCGGAGCCCTCCGACACGCAGTTTTTCCGAGCAGAAGCGACCATGGGCAAGGGCCCCAAAACACACCAAGACCCACTCTCCAACCCTTCCGCTTGCTTCTAGTCCTCCAGAGCCTTTCCCCAGGCACTTCCTCTGAACATCCAGTCAAAGCCCCGGAGCCTGCTCCCTTCCCACCTCCACAAAGCAGAGGGCAAGTGCTCTCCCAGGAGGCGCATCACGCCAGCTCTTGCCTCTCTCTTGTGCCTCACGTGCCCTCAAGGCCCTCACCCCACAGGCCTCCCTACTGAGGGGCCCTTTGGGGCTTCAAGGAAGGAGGACAAAACTCTTTGGCAACACTCCCCCTCTCTCGGGCCGTGCTCAGGGAGCTCACCAATGACCACACGGCTGCACACAGACACACTCAGCAGCACCGACAGGGCCAGTGCACCAGCCTTAGACAAGCACACTTGCAACCACGGAAACGGCACAAGGCTTCCGCTGCTCTCCAGCATTTGCCTTGCCCCGTCTCAGCAAGGCCGGGGATTTCTCTGCCAAGCAAAGCCTCGAGCCAAGCCAGCAGCTTTCAGCAGGGCACGTGCCACATGGAAAAGCCAGCACAGGCTCTGCCTCCAGGGTCCCCCCTGGCATGGCCCAGGCAGAGCCCGAGAGCACCAGCTAAGCCACCCACTGAAGGAGCTGGGCGTGTGGCAGAGCCAAGCTGGTTTGTCCTCCGCTTTGGTGCCAGGAGCTCTCCTCCAAAGCAGCACCAGGCAGCAGCCTGCAGCAAGGACCACTTCCCTCTCTTCCCTTAGCAAGCACTTGAGCCCCTAGTGCTCCACTCTTTGGCCCCTGCATTCCTCAGGCCTGCAAGGACACGACCCCATCACGGCGTCAGCAGGGAGCAGTCCGAAAAACAAGAGTGGTCACAATGCAAAGGCTCCAGGACTCTCCCCACCTCCCAAAAAAGGAGTGGCAACTCTCAAAGCACTCAGGGAGAAAACCCCAAGGGGAAAGGGCTTCCAGCGCTCAGCGTCCACAATGCCTGCCCACAAGCCGGCAGGCTGCTGGGAGGACGCCTGTGCTCACCACCACTCCCTTGGCTCCACACACTCGCAGCAATGCCCCTAGAGCTCCGTGGGGCTCCTCACACCCACCCAAACCTCAGGCCAACACCACCACCTTCCCCGCGTCAGCACCTCACAACACCACACCTCGCACACTCCTGCCTGCCCAAGGGGGCTCTCTCGCTGCCCTGCTGCAGCACACAAAGCTCACGCTGCAGCGGGACGGTGCAGGAACTTGCCGAGACGGCAGCTGGAAGGAAGAGAGGCCAGGGCTGCGCATCCCTTGCAGGCCACCCTTGCCTTGGCTCCCCTCCTCCAAGGCACTCCTTGTCCAGGGAGATTGGGCACAGGGAGGCATCAGCCCCCCTCGAGAGTCCTCTCCCAAGAACACACCTGCCCCTCTCCCAAGAACACCTCTCCACAAGGCCTTCACTCCTCCAAACACCTTCCAGCACGCTAACGCCCAGCTGGGAACGAGCACCTCCCACGACCTCCTGCTCCTTCAGCCAACACTGCTGCAAGACCAAAGCTCTCCCCACAAAAAGCAACCGACAGGAAAGGAGGGAAAAGCATGCCTCGTACAGCTCTCAGAGCAAGCAGAAGCGCTCCCTGCACTTTCATGTGGGTGCTGGCTGCAGAGCCTGGCAAGAGTGGAGGAAACTCCAGGCGTGAAGCTGAGCGGGCAGAAGGCAGCCGGCTGCCAGCGTGCCTGGCTCATGGGGCCACCAGGGCAGCCGGGGCCCCAGCAGACAAGGCACCTGCTCACCTCGCAGCGCTCCCCACCTCCCCAGCCTCATGGCACTCCCCACGCACACCACTGCTCTCTCCACACGCCTCCTCCCGCACCCAGAACCAACACCCTGGGGCCACCGCCTCTCCCCACCACACGCCACCCAACTTCTGGCACACACCTCACCCCCACCCCGCGCCTCACACAGTGTGGACAGCCAGCACGCCCCTCTGCAGCAGGCACACACAGGCCACACCACCACACAGGCCAGCAGCCAGGACACCACCCCCCAAATGCCCCAAATCACAGCCAGGCCCACTCTCCAGCCCTTCTGTTTCCTTCTAGTCCTCCAAGAGGGAGCAAGAAGCACTTCCTCTGAACATCCACTCCCACCTCTGCTCCTGCTCCCTTCCCACCTCCACGAATCAAAGGGCCGAGATATCTTTCCAATGTTGGAGACAAATCTCGGCCCAACCCCACCGCACTGTCCCCATGCAGCTGCTTGGGGCCAGCCAGCACATCTGGCTTGTAGGGCAGCTCTCCTGGGGCCTAGGCTGCTCTTTCCCGCGTTCCCAGCCCCACCGGCCCTGCTGGCAGCTCCTGGAGGAAAGGAGCCCCACTGCCGGCACCGCTGCTCTTGCTCTCTGTGGGACAGGCTGGGACCAGCGGGTCGCTCTGGAAGGCTGAGGAGCCCCGGGGCAGGGGGCAATAAGGGGGAGAGCAGCTCTGGGCCTGCCGGTGCTGCGGAGTGGAGGTGTGGGGCTGGCAGGGGTGGCAGGAGATGGCCCTGCTGAACTCACCCCAGCACTGCCCACCACGGCTCCGGGGAAAATCAGCCTGGCATAAGGCAGGACTGGTGGGGTGGCTATGGCACCCCCCCCCCCCAAGCTGCTCTCCCAAACCTGCTGTCTTTTGGGTGCAGAGCTTGGAGCCCAGTTTGCAGGAGGACAGGGGCTGTGGCCATCTGAGGACACCAGGTCTGAGCCCAAAACATGCTCTGCCAACCTCGAAAGATAAAAGGCTCCGGGGGGAAGGAACAAAGGTTCTCCCAAGCAAGGTTGAGGTTATTTAAGGTGAAGTTTTCATTTCCGCTGTGGGCATTTCAGCAGGCTCTTGAGAGCCCCATGGGAGGTGGTGGACACTCTAGCCTCCAGGGCACGCAGGACCCCTTTCCTGCCAGAGCCAGATCCAAAAGGGAGACCCACTCCCAGGGAAACTTGGGCCTGAATTTCCTCCCACCCTACCAGGAGGGGATGGAGCCAGCCCCACAGGAGCCTCGGGGCTCAGGACAGCTCCAGCCCCAGGACCCAGCACTCCTGCCTGCCCCATTGTGCCCTGAGCCAGATGGGACCCTCCAGCAGGGCTCTTGTGGCCGCCCCCAGCCCTGTCCAGACACCCCCACAGCCCAGGTCCCACAACTGTTTTTCCATTTCACAGTCTCTGTGCGACACCTCAGGAAGGAGTTCCTCAATCCCTTACCCTTGGTGGAGAGCTGCAGGAGCACTGGAAAGCTAGTATCTGTGGTCTGGGCTAATGTTCTTGGTCCAGCAGTCTCCATCTCATTTGGCCCCTTTCCTTCGGCTCGCCTCTCCCTCCAGGGAAAAAGGACTCTCTTGTCTCCTGTCTCGTCCCCTACAATTCCTCTCCAATGTGTCCCTGCTCTTGTGCCTGTTGGTGAGGAGCCCCAGTGCAGCCCCACTGCCTCCTGGCCTCCCTCCTTGCTGGGGAGCAGCTCTGAAGGGCAGCAGTGGGGAGTGTGTGAGCCGTGCCCTGGCCTTGCAGGGAAGTGAGGGCTCTCCCATGGCACCGGGGAGAGACCTCTCTGTGATGCGGCACATCCCCCTGTGACCTCAGCCCGTGTCATCTCTGGGCTCAGTAGGTCACCGCCATGGAGATGGCACAGCCAGGGAGAGAGCAGAGACTTCCCCTCATGTCCTGGAAAGCAGTCACCTCCCCTGACCCCCTGTTAGTTTCCAAAACTGGCTGATAACTCCTTCAGGAACGTGACCAGATGGTGACAAAGACTGTGGAAAATCTAAGATGGGTCACGGGAGAAGTCACTTCTGTGCCCCTGCACCAACAGGTCTCTGCACAGGGCAGACCTGTGTGGGAAGCTGGGGTTTGGGGCTATGTTAGGGGTTTGGCACTTGTTAAAGATGGGATCAAAATCATGTGAGGTCAAACAGCACAAAAGGGTGGCCATGGGCTGAGATGCTTTGGTGAGCCTGGTGAGACAGGTTTCTCCCGTGGGTCACTCTTCTTGTCAAAGGAGGATGTAGGACAGGATGGGACAGGACGCAGCCTTCCTCCTTCAGGCACCAAAGCAGGCGCTTTGTTTTGAAAAGGCCTCAGCAAGGTTTCTCAGTCTGCGGTGCTTAGGAGAGAGATGAGATGCCAGAAAAGAGCAACTAGGCCCTTAACACACATCATCCAGAAGGCTTTACGTGGGACCCTGGTGCTTCCCATGTTCCATAACCATGGGCAAGGCTGGGTAGCAAATCTGGGGCAGTGTTCTCATTTCCCAAGACTGTTGCCCAGGCTGAGCCTTGGGGAAAGCCATTTCCCACCTCTGGAGCTCAGCTGGTCCTTGGGCTTTTCAGCATCACCTCAGGGCAGTGCTTCTCCCCTGGCTATAGTCCCTGGCACCCTGCATCCCCCCCCCCCCCCCCCAGCACCCTGGCTTTCGCGGGGGGCTGTACAGCACCTAGTGCCCTGGATCTCCCTCAGTTTTGCTCCTGGGCTTCTCAGGACGTGCACACACACTACAGAGCTGCTGTCCAGGCTCCGGTGCTGCAGAGCCTGGAAGGCAGTGCAATGCCTCAGGACCTGCACCTTGGCTCATTCAGAAGTGTGTGAGGTGACCAGCTCCCAGCTGTGCAGCTGCTGGAGTTTGAGAACGTCCCCACAACCAACCTTCCTTGTCTCTGAATAGTCTCAGGGTGACTCTTGCAGAAGGGAGGCTCCATCCCCCTTGAAGACTGTCAGAGAGGTGGCTTTCCAAGTCCCTGCCAAAAGGAAGCCAGAGCGCAGAGAACAGAGGCAGCGAACAGAGGCAGCAGTTTGTACAGCAGTGTGTGGGCTCTGCTTAGAACTTCTGAGGTCCTTGTTGGAAGTTGTGGGGGGGGCTTTCTGGGGACCCCGAGGAACTAGAGGGTGCTTGCTGCGAACAGGCAAGGAGAGCTAGGCAAGGACAACTACAGGAGGCCTTAACTTCTCCTGGGAGCAGCTCTAGCTAGGTGGAGCTGCTGCTAAGGAGCTCTGTTGGTTGCCCCTGAGGAGAGGGAGTTGGGGCCACCTGAATCTGAGGAAAAACTTCTTGACTGTGAGAGTGACAGAGCACTGGAAGAGGTTCTCCAGAGGTTGTGGAGTCTCCTTCCCTGGTGACATCTCCGTTTGCTCCTGGCTGCACCCCAGGCTGCATATGTCTGCATGTATTTTGAGTTCAGCACCTCAGCTGTGGCACGGACAGAAGATTTCTCACACAGAAACATGTTCCCAAGGACCTTCTGTAGGACCTTCTGTAGGCAAAAGCTTTGACTGCAAGGGGTGACATGCTGGCATGGATAGCAGGTGGCCAATGTGATGACGGTGAAAGGAGGTTCCCAGTAAGAACAAAAGACCTGCAGTGTCCAAGGCCAGGGAGAAACAGAGCTGGGCTGTGCAGGAATGGCAGGAGAGGGATTAGCAGCCTGAGCTGCCTCTGCAGCACCTTGGGGGCCTGTGACAGAGGTGAAGCGATCTCCAGGAAGGAGAAGGTGCCAGTAAAGAAGTCCCTAGGCCTGGGCAGCCTGCGATCCAGCCACCCAGAGGACATCACTAGCCCAGTGGCTGTTCATATCATGTGGAAGGGTGAGAAGAGGTTCAGGGACAGGAGAGCCCGAAGGGTTGGAGGGTGCAGAGACATGAGTGGAGACCTCGATGTGATGTGCCTCCCATTTATGCAGCACGCTTGAATGCAGACAGGATGGATTTGGCCTAAAGGCCATGGTGGGATTCAGTTGTGTGGGCACAGGTAGGAAAGTTGAGATGCCCTGGGGCATCTTGTCCAGGAAGCACTAAAAAGGGGCCATGGTTTCCCTGGAGGTGCCATGGTGTATGTGCTAGAAGCATGCAGTTGTGTTGGACACCCCAAGCATCCGACATGGTCCTGTGAGGCTATTTCTAGGTCATGAAATCAAGTGTCTGCACTGAATGACATGAGCTGTTGGTAACACTGGGATCTGGATATGTCTCAGCTTCCTTGTGAGTGGGTGCCTAGCAGTATTAGGCACCTCGGGTCATTAGAGATGGCAAGGAAATTCCCCACCTGGCCCCCACCTGATGCTCTAGTGGTATGCAATCTCCCACTTGCTCCATCAGAGCAAGCAGACACTGGCACATGCCTTGGACCGCCTCTGTCTCTTCCAATGTCACCAGGTTTTTGTGTGTGGGCAACTGACTCCCACCCTCCACCTCCAGGGATTATAACAGGAGCTTAGACAAGGAGGTCCCATGCAGACATATCTGTTGGGCACACTTCAGGTTGGGCAAGGGGAATCCCACCTTCTGTGTGTCTGTGGAGTTTATAGGAGGGATCTGAATCCCACGCCAGCCCAGGGGCTTCCAAACCAGCATGTGATGCCCACATCCTCTGAATGAAAACCTGAACCATGAGTCAATGAACTCCCCTCCGGTCCCCTTCTAGGTGTCCTGCCTAGGTAAGAGAAGGCAATGGGGACCTGCAGAGGAGGACATTTCCACCATAGAGAGTTATCCTCTGATGAAATAAACTGCAATGTTGGAATCGGTCTCTGTCCACTCTTTAGCAGAGGACGCTAGGTGATTATTTTAGTCTACCTCAGTGGATATTTCCCAGGAGGAGGGAGCCCGAGGGACAGAGAAATTCACGCCTACAGCTGGGCCCCTGCTCCTGAGTGGGGCCAGGCTCCTGGGAGAGAGGGAGCTGGTGGCACCGTGGCAGCAGTGCCCATGTGCCCAGCTGTGTGCAGGAGCAGCTCCTCTGCCAAGAGCAGCAGGGCTGTGGGCACTGCCTGCTGCTGCTGAGAGGAGCTGCGAGAAGGCAGAGAGAAGTGGAAGGCAGTGTGGAGTGGGAGGAGAGAGGAGAGCTCCTTGTGGGAGACATCTTCCCAGCTGTTTGCATGGTGAGTGTCTGGCTGCAGAGCAATGCTGCTGAGGTTGCTGGAGCCCTCTCCTGAACCCAGCCCCTCACAGGGCTGATTGGTTTTTTAAGGATTGCTCTCCCGGTTCCTCTAGTGCATGGGAGGAGGAGATGCTTCAGAGCAGGGATTCCCTGCCAAATCATCACTGGGACAGGGTGCTCTGCTACGTTCTCCCAGGGACAGCTGTATGGAGGTGAGGTCTGGGTGTGCACCAAGGTCTGTGCAGGTCCTCTATAATTCAGAGCAGTGTCCCTGCACCCCGAGGGTGCTGTGCGCCCAGCGCAGTGTCTCTGCCACCTGCGAGGGTCAGCCCTCCGCCTGCCCAGGGAGCTCCCCACAGTGCTGCAGGGAGAAGCTCTGGGTGGAAGGAGTGACCCCCAGCAGGGCAGGTTCATTCTGCTCCTGGGAGGGTGCTGCGTGCGTCAGGGTCAGGGCTGCTCACAGCTCTAGCGCACCCTCAGGGCATGTCTGGAGGGGACTTTCCAAGAGGACACTCAGGGCAGGCTTACCTGTGAGGGGGGGCACTCTCCTGAGTCTCTGCTTTTGTGTTGTGCCTGTGGCAGGGCACAAATCCAGAAGGATGCTGCAGGTTTGGAGGACTGAAGGAGAGATGTGCAGGGTTACTGTCTGCAGGGATCCCCGAAAGTTCCTTCAGGCATCTGTTTACCTGCAGGCAGCAGCAATCTCCCCTTTGCAGCTCGCATCATCCTCATCATGCTTCGTCTGCCCTGCTCCTTCGGTCCTGCCAACACAGAGATGCCCCTGGGCAGTGCCCTCCTGCCGGGAGGTTTGTGCAGGGCAGAGCCGAACGGCCAGCGGGTGGGATGGGGTCTGTGAGCCCTGACAGCGGAGCGATGTGGGGACAGAGGAAGAGCTGCCAGTGGGGACAGCTCCAGGCAGCTGAGAGGTGGTCAGGGAATGGCAGGAAAGTGCCCCCAGAAACTCTGTGGTAGGCTGGACTCAGGCAGCTGTCTTGTGGTCCTCCATCGTAGATGCCTTCCTCTGAGCAAGCCCCCCTCTTCTCCTCTCCCACCCAACAGCGCCCTCCCGCTGCTCTGAGGGTGAAGGGCTCCAGGGGAGGAGTCACCTCCTCTGCAGACAGACTGCCAGGAAGCAGAGCTGCCTCTCTGCTGCCACCTGCCCCTTTCCCAGGGCAAGGCAGAGGGGCTGAGAACGACTGCCCTGGCAGGACCCCCGAGGTGGGAGGCGCAGTCTGGGGAAGGTGCCTGTCTGTCTCTCTCTGTCCTGCCTGGGCAGCAGGGTCACAGCCATTCTCCTCCTTTCCCTACCTCTCCTTTCTGCTCTGGTACTTGCTGTCCGCTGGCGGTTCAGCTACAAATCCAGACACCCACCCTGCGGCCCTTCATGGGAGCGAGGTGCCCGAGGCCCCTTCGAGCCCCATGGTGCTGGGCAATGCAGTCGGAGGGGCTGGGGAAGGAGCTGCCTCTCCCTTCCGGAGACCCCCGGGTCGGGACACATGACTGTCTCCTTCGGGAGCCATTTCCAGAAGCTCAGGAGGTGCTAATGCCACCAAGGGCTCCTGAGCAGCTCTGTATGTGAAAGAGCAGAGGAAGAACTGTGCTTTGAAACCAGCCGCCCTTGATCTCCTCAGAGTCCAGTGTCTTTTCTAGACAAACCTGGGTTTGTGGGTGAAATCATGCTCTGGGTAGCACCAGTGCGAGCCCAGGGCAGCTGGGAACAAGGCTGATGGACTCAGCAGCACTCCTGACTGCGCTAAGCAGCAGAGAGCCCATTTGCCTCTCTGGTCTTTGCAATGTTCATGCCTGCAGCAACACAGATATCTGTCCCTGCAAAGAACGCTCCCCAGATGTGATGATGGAATCTAAAAATCTCCACACCAAATAATTATAAAAAGAAGCAAAACCTCCCTCCTGCAGCCCAAGCTCTTTAGAACTGTGTGTGAGGATATTAACAGCCCTTTTCATTAAAGGTGGACATCCTTATACACCAGTAGCGAAAACCAGAGCTATCACAAACCAATTCCATCCACCCACTGGTCTAGATTAGGACAGGCCCCTGCTCCTCACAGCACACTCAGCTGGAGCTGAAGCTGAGGAGCTGAATGAACGTCTTCCTGAGGAGAAAAGAAATTTGTCTATCTTGTGTTTCTGTGTGGGTGGGTGGGTGTGGGGGGGAATTGTATATGAAAAATGGAAACGTTTTCTCAGAGAAAACTATTCTAAGTTGTCACTGTCTTTTCTTCCTCAGACAGCACCCCTGTGCCCCAAAGGAGAAAATGTCCAACAGCAGCTTCCTCAACGGGTTCCTCCTCCTGGCGTTTGCGGACTCACGGGAGCTGCAGCTCTTGCACTTCTCGCTCTTCCTGGGCATCTACCTGGCTGCCCTCCTGGCCAACGGCCTTATCATCACTGCTGTAGCCTGCGACCACCACCTCCACACCCCCATGTACTTCTTCCTCCTCAACCTCGCTCTCCTCGACCTGGCCTCCATCTCCACCACTGTCCCCAAATCCATGGCCAACTCCCTGAGGGACACCAGGACCATTTCCTACTCGGGATGTGCTGCCCAGGTCTTTTGCTTTGTCTTCTTATTTCCAACTGAGTATTCTCTTCTCACAGTCATGGCCTATGACCGCTACATTGCCATCTGCAGACCCCTGCACTACGGGACCCTCATGGGCACCAGAGCTTGTGTCAGGATGGCAGCAGCTGCCTGGGCCACTGGTTTTCTCTATGCTCTCCTGCACACTGCCAACACATTTTCCATTCCTCTCTGCCAAGGCAATGTCGTGGACCAGTTCTTCTGTGAGATTCCCCACATCCTCAAGCTCTCCTGCTCAGACTTCTACCTCAGGGAAGTCGGGCTTATTGTGCTTGGTCTTTTTTCATTCCTTGGGTGTTTCGTTTTCATTGTGCTGTCCTATGTGCAGATCTTCAGAGCTGTGCTGAGGATGCCCTCTGAGCAGGGAAGGCACAAAGCCTTCTCCATGTGCCTCCCGCACCTGGCCGTGGTCTCCCTGTTTGTCAGCACTGTCATGTTTGCCTACCTGAAGCCCCCCTCCATGTCCTCCCCAGCTCTGGATCTGGTGGTGGCTGTTGTGTACGCGGTGGTGCCTCCAGCAGTGAACCCCCTCCTCTACAGCATGAGGAACAAGGAGCTCCAGGAGGCCCTGAGAAAACTGGTTATACAGGTGCAACGTAAGCACCGATAACTCTCCCATGCGTGCCCATTCATCAGTCCCAGGGCATTTGGCATCAAGGCTCTGTGTGGTGCATTTATTTCTTTCTAACTTTCTCTTTCTTAATTTACTTTCTCGTAAACTGCAAAGAAGTTTTGTTCATGTCTCTTCTCAGGAATCTCTCGTTTGAAGCCGACCCAGACACTGTGTTGAAGCAGGAAGGCAGGCTTACCCTTCATCAGCAGAGATGGGGGAACCTCAGAGCCCTCTAGTCTGAGCTCCCTCAGATGCCCCCAGTGCAATGAGGGGAGTTTCCCTTTGCAGGGTCCCTTTTGGCACTGACACCAAGGGAGCTCAGGGGCACAGAATCAGGCTCCGATGAGTACAGGCGGGATGAGACCATGGGTGCCATGTCCATTAGGAGAGCTCAGCTCTGCTGGCCACAGTCAGGGCGTGATCTCACACCCCTCTTTTGGAAGAGTGGCAGCTGGTTGTCACCGCGAGCTGGTCCCTTCCCTCTACAGAGCTCCAACCCTACAAGTGGAGGGGGAATGGAGGGAGGGGAGTCAGGCAGCAGCTTGTGAGGACAGACCCTGTGCTTGAAAGTATCATCCCCCCCACTGCCACGGCAGGCATTCCCTCACTGCAGCCTTCCTGTAGAAGCTTCAGCTTTCTTGGAGACGCATCTCCTCACAGCAGCAGGGTTTCTTTTTTGGAGGCTGTGCTCTTCATCTCCACGCTGTCCTTCTGTGCCCTCTTCTGTGGATATGGCCCAGCAGGTCTCATAACTGGGTGGTGGTAGGGCTGTGTTTCCATGGGCATGAGCCCTGTGCCTACAGGCAGGACCAGGCACTGGGCACCCTTGTGCCAGACCTGGCCTCCACATTAACATGTCTTTAATAAAAGGGGATCTCCCCTGTGATGTGCCTTGAGGTCTGTCTTTTCTTCAGAAGCTGGAGTCAAAAATATGCCCAAGGGACTGCACCAGAGAAGGGCTTGCCGCTCTGCTTGTGAACTTCATGGGATGAGATCCGAGTCCCCGAGTCATCCATTAGGGACTGGGGGCTGGATTCAGGGCTCATCTGCTGGTTACCAACAGAGATGAGGAATGATCTCTGAATTACCTACCTGGGGCTGTCCCACAGGTGACAGTGCTGATGAGAGATGCCCATGGTTGTGGAGGGGAATCTCCAGGAGATCGCCAGGAGAGCTCAGGGGATGTCCAGGGACAGCGTGTGCCTGGCAATGGGCAGTGAGTGGAGCCTCCCAAAGTGAGAGAGGGTCCATGGTGGAGTTTACCAGAAGGTAAAGCACTAAATCCAGGTATGCATGGGGAATCCCCAGAGAGGCAGTGGGGACCCAGGAGGCGCAGGGAAGGGGGACAGGAGAGTGATTCCTGCACGTCCAGTGAAACACCACAGGCCGGACACCACAGTGAACACCCAAACACATCTCCTGCCTTGGGCAACACCCTGGGAGTCACTCTGAGCACCATCCATGAGCACAGACACATGGCAGCAGTATCAGTGGTGATGATCCCTGTCCAATGGGGTTTGCTTCCCACCATGACCTGCTCTGCCAGGGCCAAGTCAGGAGTCACCTGATGGCCCCACAGCCCCACAGCCTACTCACCCTGCAGAGCAGCAATACCAGCCTGGGGCCCTGTGGGGTGCACAATGTGGGGGTGTAGGATCAGCTAGGCCAGCACAGACACACTGGCCTGGGGAAAGGCTCTCTGGGGAGCAGAGATGTCCCAGGAGAAAAGCAGGGCAGCAGGCAGAGACTGAAAATGAGAACAAGAAACAAGTTTCTCTGGGTACCAGCTTGGGGCAGGTGGCTCTGTCCTCGGGGCAGCAAGAGGTGCTGGAGGGGCTGCGGGGCCAGGGCTGTCGTGGTGTGCTGGGCAGCGGGGTGGGCATGGAGGGTCTGGAGGCAGCCAGGGAGGGGGATCTCGTGGGCACAAGAGCAGGGGAGACAGAGAGTGACCAGCCTCATTGCAGGACCTCGTCCCCTTTGCCAGGGAGCTGCTCCCCTTGTCCTCGGGCCGTGCATGCATTACACTGTGGACATGCCTGTGCCTGGCCCTGCACCTCTGGGGTCCTCCCCTGACCCTGTCCCTGTCCAGCTGACCTGACTGCCCATCTCTTGCTGGGACCTGCCTGCTCACTACAGCTAAGAAAGCCTTGGTAAGGGATGAGGGGACCTGAGCAGATCCCCAGGAGGTTGTAGGTACAAAAGGTGACGGTATCACCTCAGCAGAACCTCTTTCCTGACAACCAATGTGAAGGTGTGAGGAGAGCTTTGGATCTGGTCCCTTAGCCAGGGAACGCTGCATGCAGAGTCAGAGCTAGATGAAAAAGGTTGCTCAGCCACTTGGGGGTTTGATACTATGCTGCCTATTTGGGAGAATCACAGACTCACAGAATCGTTTATGTTGGAAGGGACCTCTGGCGATCATCTAGTCCAACCTCCCTGCTCAAGCAGGGTCACCTAGAGCATATTGCCCAGGATCACATCCAGACGGGTTTTGAATATCTCCAGCGAAGGAGACTCCACTACCTCTCTGGGCAACCTGTTCCAATGCTCTGTCACCCTCACAGTCAAGAAGTTTTTCCTCAGGTTCAGATGGAACTTCCTGTGGTTCAGTTTGTGCCCATTGCCTCTTGTCCTGTTGCTGGGCACCACGGAGAAGAGACTGGCCTCATCCTCTTGACACTCCCCCTTCAGATAAGAGGATTTCCTGTGCCACAGCTCGAGTGCTTCTGCACCATTGGTGATGGGACTGCTGCTCCAAAGAGTATGTTGTGGGGAGCAGCAAGAGTGGGACAGCAACAGTGGGTGGGAAGGGCAGCCAGGAGCCGAGGTGCCAGCAAGGCTGGCAGGGCAGTGCCCCACCAATGAGAGGTGCTGTCCCACAGTGCCTGGACAGGAGGAGCAGAGCAGGTTTGGGGATGGTAACTACGATCAGGCACAGTCCAGCGATGGCCGGACAAGAGTGGAGGGCTCCAACCAGCCCTGCTTTGTGTGGGAGGCTGGACTGGAGACCTCCAGAGGTCCCTTCCCACCACAACTCCTCTGTGAGTCCAGGAATTCCTGCTCCTCAGCCTCTGATCCAGCACAGCTGACCTGGGGATGAGAGCACCTAGGGCAGAGCAGAACAAGTCCAGCTGGGAGAGCATCATGGGGAAGATCCAAAGGTGCCTGGCTCAGACCTGGGCTTTGAAAAACTCCATCATTCACCCCAAGAGGCCCCAAATGCCTCTTCCACTTTGCCCTGTGCTCTCCTCTCATCAGCCCAAGTGGAGTCCAGCATGGCCTGGGGACTCTCTTCCCCACAGGGACGAGAAGGAGAGGGAGGGCCTTCACCAGCCCCACACTGCCCTTTCCACCCGTGGCCTTGGCATCTGTGTGTGCCTGGCTCTGCCCACTTGCCTTCCCCACACTCCCGGCTGCACTGGAAGCCCATCCACATCCCGGCGCTCCCGCCCTCGAGCTGCCGTCCACCCCGAACCTGGAGCCCGGCCGCCCACAAAGGCATCGCCCGGTCAGTGCCCCGGCCGTGCAGCCGAGGGCAGGGGTCTTCGCCCCAAGTCCCCTGCTCCTGCCCTGCTGCCGGCACCACTGCTGCTGTGGCCAGGTCAAAGGCTGCTGCCGCCAGACGGCCCCGGGGCCCGAGGCAGCTCCAGCTGCCTGCAGGACTGCGCTGGAGCCGGTGAGGAGCGGGCTGCGGTGGGGCTGGCAGCGCCAGGGTGGGTGGGCAGAGGGCAGCTGCCCTGGGCCCCGCTGCGGCTGGCGCTGGGGCTGGGGCTGGGGCTGGGACTGGTCCCAGCTTTTGCCTGGGCATCTCCCGGAGGAGCCGCTGCACGGGATCCTCCAGCTCTGCCCCGGCAGCAGCACCAGCACTCAGGGGGCTGGAGGGGACGTGCCCAGATGGGGGCAGGGGCAGGGGCTGCCCGGGGGGAGCCCCGAGACCTTGTCCGGGCATGCAGGGCTGGAGCGAGGAAAGCCAGAGCTCAGCTGGAGCTGGAACCAGACCCCTCGCACATGGCAAGGGCTGGAGTACTATTAAATAACCATTAAATGATCCCCCAGAGACTTGGGGATGGGAGCAGCCAGCCCCTGCCCAACCCAGGCTGTGCCCCACGCGGGGCTCAGCAGACAGCCGTGCTCCGGGACCTGCCGCGGTCTGGTGCAGGAGAGAGGCCATGCAAGGCTGGCCTTGTCCCCTCCGTGGGGATGCGCAGAGCTGCAGGAGGACGCAGCTGGCCATGCACCACCCCACCGCTGGGGGAGCAGCCAGCGCTGGGAGGGGTGACGTGAGGGGCTGCTGCAGGACGATGGGCCTGGGGCAGCTTCCCCAGCGTGGGCAGGCAACGCAGGCAACAACCTGGGCTCTTCTCTCCTGCTCCCTCCAGGGCCTCCCAGCCTGGCGCTGGCCCAGCAGCAGTGCCCGCTGTAGGGGGCTGCAGAGCTCTGGGCACTCGCTCCACAGCACCAGCCCCTCGCAAGGCCACAGCAGCTCCACGGGGCAGAAAGGGGGCTCAGCTGCCCCACCAGCCCCAGGGCTGCCGGTGCTGCCCTGCAGGACCAGCAGGCTATGGGACCATGGGGTGACTCCCCACTGGCCGAGCTGCTCAGGACAGACCCAGCTGGACCAGCATCATTGCACCTGACCAGCCCCTCCCCAGGGTCTGTGGCTGTGCAGGATGCTTGGAGCAATCACAGGGCTTCTCACACTGCTCAGCATGTGTGCAGAGGTGTCATTAGAGCCAGCCCTCTCCCTCTCCTGAGACTGCAGTGCACACACTGCCCCTGAGGTTCCCCTGTGCTCTTCTGCTGGCTCCCATATTCCCTTCCAGAGGGATGGGCATCTGTCACCCACCCATTGATATGTGGGGCAGTCCCAGCAGATACCCCTTGGTGACTCATCCTCCCCAGGGGCCCTGGGCCAACCACAAGTGACACCTGAATCGAGCCCTCGCTCCCTCACATGTAGCTCTACCAGCTGCTGTCCCTTAGCCCATGCAAAACCCAGGCATGGCAACAGGGCCTTTTCAGGTGCAATTCCCTGAGCACATTCTTGGGGCCAGCTGTGGAAGAAGAGCCCAAAATTCAGGCACAGTGTTCAGGAGATCTCCTTTTATTATAGGGATGCTAAATGGGAGACCAGTTCTGATATAATGACGGTAGATTTACAGAAGGCCTCTGGGTCAGACAGACAGGGTTTGTGCCTCTGGAGAGGTGGGAGGAATTCAAACATTTGTGTAAAAACTTGACTATCATCATAGACAAAAACAAAGCACAGCAGTTGCCTGAGACAAAATGGACATTGCTTGTGAAGAGAAATGGGCAGCTTTAGTGCTGCTGAACTAGAAGCAGCTGAATCAGTTTCCTCAGTGCCTCCTTGAGCTCCTTGTTCCTCATGCTGTAGAGGAGGGGGTTCACTGCTGGAGGCACCACCGCGTACACAACAGCCACCACCAGATCCAGAGCTGGGGAGGACATGGAGGGGGGCTTCAGGTAGGCAAACATGACAGTGCTGACAAAGAGGGAGACCACAGCCAGGTGCGGGAGGCACATGGAGAAGGCTTTGTGCCTTCCCTGCTCAGAGGGCATCCTCAGCACAGCTCTGAAGATCTGCACGTAGGACAGCACAATGAAAATGAAACACCCAAGGAATGAAAAAAGACCAAGCACAATAAGCCCGACTTCCCGGAGGTAGGAATCTGAGCAGGAGAGCTTGAGGAGTTGGGGAACCTCACAGAAGAACTGGTCCAGGACATTGCCTTGGCAGAGAGGAATGGAAAATGTGTTGGCAGTGTGCAGGAGAGCATAGAGAAAACCACTGGCCCAGGCAGCTGCTGCCATCTTGACGCAAGCTCTGCTGCCCAGGAGGGTCCCATAGTGAAGGGGTCTGCAGATGGCAACGTAGCGGTCGTAGGCCATGACAGTGAGGAGAAAATATTCAGTTGACATGAGAAAGATAAAATGAAAGACCTGGGCAGCACATCCCGAGTAGGAAATGGCCCTGGTGTCCCTCAGGGAATTGGCTATGGACTTGGGGACAGTGGTGGAGATGGAGGCCAGGTCGAGGAGGGCGAGGTGGAGGAGGAAGAAGTACATGGGGGTGTGGAGGTGGTGGTCGCAGGCTACGGCTGTGATGATGAGGCCATTGGCCAGGAGGGCAGCCAGGTAGATGCCCAGGAAGAGGGAGAAGTGCAAGAGCTGCAGCTCCCGTGAGTCCGCAAACGCCAGGAGGAAGAACCCATTGAGGGAGCTGCTGTTGGTCATTTTACTCCCTCTGGGTATGGGGCGACTGTCCAAGAAAGAAGAGACATAGTGAAGTTAAGAGAGACTTTGCAAGCAAACTGCCTCCCAGAACGTCCCACTTGGCATGCAACCCCCTACTTTGCCTCTCTCTTTACGGAGACGATCTCTGCGCTCTCTCCCTTGCTTCTAAGCCACTTTGCAGTGGCTGAGTGTGCTGCTGTGAGCAGCAGGGACCTCGGCCGATCGGCTCCACAGCAATCAATCCTGCTGTACAGTAGTGGGACTGTGGGCACAGGAGCGCCTAGCTCTGAAATTCACAGTTTCTCTCAGGTGAAACCCACTGCTCATGCAGAAGGGCTTTTTTCAGCATCTTCACTCCAATTTCTAAAGACAGAGGGTTGAGGAAAGGAGTTTTTAGGATTTTAGAGTTTATTTTCTTTGGTGTGTCCTTGTCACCCCTGGGCAGTGTTCCTCAAAGGTAGAAATCCTTGGCGTTTCTACTCAGTCCTAGGAGGATCGGATTCATTGTCCCCTGGTACCGAGTGAGGACAGCTAGTCTGTGTATTAGCCTCATTCCCATCTGTCTCGCAGTCGCACCGCTTTCACCTGGAGAATGATCATACTCATATGTTTCCCTAACAAGAAACCAGCCCCTGCTGAGAGCAGAGGAGTGCACTTTCAAAGGGCAGATCTCCAAACTCCTCACCCTTTCCCTGGGCCCCTCAGGGAGCTCTCCACACTCCCCTTCTGGCCAAGGACACTTAGGACTCTCTTCAGCTGCCCACCTACAGCCTCCCACCACCACCTCCATACCCTGCACCTCTTCATTTGTCTCTCCAAAAGCACAGAGATGCTGTGAGGCAGCGGTGACCACCTGGAGGGCAGCTCAGAGCTTGGCAGGACACCACAGGGAAACTGTTGAATGTCCTAAAGACGGGCTCTCCTTCAGGGAGAGCCAGCTCATTGCCCAACCCCACAGGCTGCGTTTCCTGTAGGTGCACAGGTGAGAAGAGGGCTGGGGCAACCTCACAGCCCTGCAGCTCCCCCTGTCGCACTACTGGCAGGGCAGGTGCCTGAAGTGCAGCTGAACACCCAGTAACCCCAGACAACCTGAGAGAAGAGGAGGAGCAACATGGAGAGGAGGGGAAACCAGGAGCAACACCATGATCCTGCTGCCGAGGGAGGCAAGCAGAGAGACAGACGGGCACTCACAAAAACCTTCACCTTGCCCACCTGGCCATGCCACATTGAAGACAGCGACACTGCAAGGCAGGCGGTCTCAGCCCCTTTGTCCAGCAGCACAAAAAGAACCCGTGGCAGGAGAGATGTCCCTCTCCTCTGATGGAGGTCTGGCTTTGGAGGAGGCAGCTTGTGCCCTGGACCCCTTAGCTGTCAGGGCTCAGGCTCTGCTGGGTGGGAGAGGAGATCGGGGAGGCTTGCTCAGAAGAAGATGCTTGTGTTGGAGGGACTGACCATGACTTGCCCAGGTCCATCCCCCCATGATGATTCTGCTAGCAGTTCCTTCTCAGTCCCTGCCCATCTCTGCTGCCTGCAGCTATCCCTGCTGGGAGCTTTCTCTGTCCCAACATCTTTTCCCTCTCAGTGATCACAGACCGCAACCTACCTGCTGTGTGCTCAGTTCTGCCCTACAGAAATCTTCCAGGTCTGGGACCTGGGCAGGGGAATCTCTGTGCTTGCAGGTCCTAAGGAGCAGGTCACATAAACCCTGAGGAAGCCCATAAAGGTGATGCTGGTGCTGCTGGAGGTTGAGATGCGGTTGAAGAGTGTTTGCTGAGCTTTCTCACAGACCTCCTGATCTCCGAGAGTGAAGGTTTGTGAGTCCCAGGTCCTTCCAAACCAGAAAACTCTTTCCTTTTTTCTCCCTGCCCAAATCAGGAAACAGAAAGCCCTGGAAGGAAAGCTCCTTCCATTTCAAGCAGCCTGTTTTTTCACCTTCCTCTGCAGGGCAGTGACACTGCTCTGAATCACAGCCCTGGGACAGACTTGTGTGCATGTCCCACCCTTACAGCCCTGCAGCCACCCCTGGGAGAGGGTAGCAGAATGCCCCGTCCCTGTGACAGTGTGCCAGGGAATCTCTGCTCTAAAGCATCTCCTCCTCCCATACACTGGAAAATCCGCGAGAGTGATCTTTAAAAAGCTTGTCATGGGGTGAGCTGGGTTCAGAGGACCGCCTCCAGGAGCCTCAGTAGCGTTGTCCTTCAGCCAGAGACTTACTGTGTCAAGAGCTGGGACAGTCTTCTACAGTGAACTGTCAGCCGTCCTCCCACTCCACACTGCCTTTCACTTCTCTCTGCCTTCTCTCAGCTCCTCTCAGCAGCAGCAGGCAGTGCCCACAGCCCTGCTGCTCTTGGCAGAGGAGCTGCTCCTGCACACAGCTGGGCACATGGGCACTGCTGCCACGGTGCCATGACCTCCTTCCATCTCAGGAGCCTGGAGCCCTTCAGCAACAGTGGCCCAATTAAAGGCAGAAGTTCTCTGTCCCTCGGGCTCCCTCCTCCCGGGAAATGTTCCCTGAAGTAGACTAAAATAATCACCGATGGTCCCTCTCTGAACACTGAAGGAAGACTGATTCCAGCATTACAATCTATCTCCTCAGAGGAAGGTCACCTGCTAAAGGGGGAAACATCCCACTCTGGAAGCCCCTCTTCCTGCCTCTTACCTAGGCAGGACTCCTAGAGAGGGGGAAGAAGGGAGTTCATTCTCCCATGGTTCAGGTTTTTATTCAGATGAGTCCATCTGGGCATCTCCTGCCAGTTTAGAAGCCCCGGGGCTGCAGTGGCATTCATATTCTTCCCCTGAACTCCACAAACACACAGGAGGTGGGATTCCCCTTGCCCAGGCTGAAGTGTGCCCAACAGAGATGTCTGCATGGGAGCTCCTTGTCTAAGCTCCCGCTGTAATCCCTGGAGATGGAGAGTGGGAGTCAGTTGCTCACACACCAACACCTGGGGACATTGGAAGAGACAGAGGTGGTCCAAAGCATGTGCCAGTGTCTGCTTGCTCTGATGGAGCCACCCTGAGACTCACATCCTTCTGGAGCATCAGGTGGGGGCCAGGTGGGGAATTACTTTGGCCATTTCTAATGACCCCAGATGCCTAATACTGCTAGGCACCCACTCACAAGGAAGCTGAGACATATCCAGATCGCAGTGTTACCAACAGCTCATGTCATTCAGTGCAGACACTTGATTTCATGACATAGAAAAAGGATGGAAGGACCATGTCAGATGCCTGGGGTGTGCAGCACAACTGCATGCTTCTAGCACATACACCATGGCACCTCCAGGGAAACCATGGCCCCTTTTTAGTGCTTGCTGGACAAGTGCTCCAGGGCATCTCACGTTTCCTATCTGTGCCCACACAACTGAATCCCACCACGGCCCTTAGGTCACGTCCATCCTGTCTACATCCACATGTGCTCCATAAATGGGAGGCACATCACATCGAGGTCTCCACTCATGTTTTTGCACCCTCCAACCGTTCTGGCTCTCCTGCCCCTGAACCTCTTCTCACCCTTCCACATGATGTGAACAGGCACTGGGCTAGTGATATCCTCAGGGTGGCTGGATCACAGGCTGCCCAGGCCCAGGGACTTCTTTAGTGGAACCTTCTCCTTCCTGGAGATCGCTTCACCTCTGTCACAGGCCCCCAAGGTGCTGCAGAATCATCTCAGGAAGAAAACCCCTCTCCTGCCATTCCTGCACTGCCCAGCTCTGTTTCTCCCTGGCCTTGGGCACTGCAGGGTTTGCACTCTGTTAGTGAGAACCTCCTTCCACCATCACATTGCTACCTGCTAGCCATGCCAGCATGTCACCCCTTGCAGTCAAAGCCTTTGCCTACAGAAGGTCCTTGGGAACATGTTTCCCTGTGACAAATCTTCTGTCCGTGCCACAGCTGAGGTGCTGAACTCCAAATACATGCAGACATATGCAGCCTGGGGCACAGCCAGGAGCAAACGGAGATGCCCAAGCTGTCACAGCACTGCCACATGCTTGGAATAACTGAGATGGGGTGGGGTCACTCGCATGACTGGAGTCTTTCAATGGCAGAGTACAAGGTCTTCAGGAAACACCACCAGGGAAGATGAGGAGGAGGAGGAGTCCCTGTGTGGGAAGGGCACATTGCACAGCATCGTGTCCAGGTGGGTTTTGAAAATCTCCAGGCAAGGAGACTCCACAACCTCTCTGGGCAACCTCTGCCAGGGCTCTGTCACTCTCACAGGCAAGAAGGTTTCCCTCAGATTCAGGTGGAACTTCCCCTCATGACACAACTCGTCCACAACAGCCCACCTGCTGCAGGAGAGCTGACTGCCAGCCCAGGCCTCACCAAGAGGCCCCAAGCACCCCCTGCACCCTCACCCCTGTAGAGCTGCGTCTGCTGGCAGAGGGTCTCTCTGCATCCAAGCTTCTGACACAGCTGAGGCAGCGACTCCAGCAGCTACTGGGGAATGTCCTCTCCAGCATGACATGACCATATCTGAGCAAGCATACACTACTAGGATTGGAAACAAAGGTGCCTTCTTGCCCCCTGCTGTGCAGACTGCAGCCTCTCTTCACTGCACTCCAGGAGCTGCACTCCAGGCCTGGCTCTTCAACAGGCCTCTGCCTAGCACTGACTCACAGGGTGCTTGACCCACCCTCATCAAGGAGCAAAGGCCCCAACTCCCTCTCCTCAGGGGCAACCAACAGAGCTCATTGGCGGCAGCTCCACCTAGCTAGAGCTGCTCCCAGGAGAAGTTAAGGCCTCCTGTAGTTGTCCTTGCCTAGCTCTCCTTTCCTGTTCACAGCAAGCACCCTCTAGTTCCTCGGGGTCCCCAGAAAGCAGCCCCCCACAACTTCCAACAAGGTCCTCAAAAGTTCTAAGCAGAGCCCACACACTGCTGCACAAACTGCTGCCTCTTTTAGCTGCCTCTGTTCTCTGCGCTCTGGCTTCCTTTTGGCAGGGACTTGGAAAGCCACCTCTCTGACAGTCTTCAAGGGGGATGGAGCCTCCCTTCTGCAAGAGTCACCCTGAGACTATTCCGAGACAAGGAAGGGTGGTTGTGGGGACGTTGTCAAACTCCAGCAGCTGCACAGCTGGGAGCTGGTCACCTCACACACTTCTGAATGAGCCAAGGTGCAGGTCCTGAGGCATTCCGCTGTCTTCCAGGCTGTGCACCGGAGCCTGGACAGCAGCCCTGCAGTGTGTGGGCACGTCCTGAGAAGCCCAGGAGCAAAACTGTGGGAGATCCAGGGCACTAGGTGCTGTACAGCCCCCCGGGAAACTCAGGGTACTGGGGGGGGGGGGGGGGACCAAGGTGCCAGGGACTGTAGCCAGGGGAGAAGCACTGCCCTGAGGTGACGCTGAAAAGCCAAAGGACCAGCTGAGCTCCAGAGGTGGGAAATGGCTTTCCCCAGGCTCAGCCCGGGCAACAGTCTTGGGAAATGAGAACACTGCCCCAAATTTGCTCCCCAGCCTTGCCCATGGTTATGGAACATGGGAAGCACCAGGGTCCCACGTAAAGCCCTCTGGATGATGCGTGTTAAGGGCCTAGTTGCTCTTTTCTGGCATCTCATCTCTCTCCTAAGCACCGCAGACTGAGAAACCTTGCTGAGGCCTTTTCAAAGCAGAGAGCCTGCTTTGGTGCCTGAAGGAGGAAGGCTGCGTCCTGTCCCATCCTGTCCTACATCCTCCTTTGACAAGAAGAGTGACCCACGGGAGAAACCAGTCTTGATGCTCACCAAAGCATCTCAGCCCATGGCCACCCTTTGTGCTGTTTGACCTCACTTTTCTTTGATCCCATGTTTAACAAGCCCCAAACATAGCCCCAAAACCCCAGCTTCCTGGTCAGGTCTGCCCTGTGCAGAGACCTGTTGGTGCAGGGGCACAGAAGTGACCTCTGCCGTGACCCATCTTAGATTTTTCACAACCTTTGTCACCATCTGGTCACGTTCGTGAAGGATTTATTAGCAAGTTTTGGAAACTAACTGGGGATGTAGGCAGGTGACTGCTTTCCAGGACGTGAGGGGAAGTCTCTGCTCTCTCCCTGGCTGTGCCATCTCCATGGCGGTGACCTACTGAGCCCAGAGATGACACGGGCTGAGGTCACAGGGGGATGTGCCGCATCACAGAGAGGTCTCTCCCCGGTGCCATGGGAGAGCCCTCACTTCCCTGCAAGGCCAGGGCACGGCTCACACACTCCCCACTGCTGCCCTTCAGAGCTACTCCCCAGCAAGGAGGGAGGCCAGGAGGCAGTGGGGCTGCACTGGGGCTCCTCACCAACAGGCACAAGAGCAGGGACACATTGGAGAGGAATTGTGGGGGAAGTGAGTCCTTTTTCCCTGGAGGGAGAGGTGAGCCGAAGGAAAGGGGCCAAACGAGATGGAGACTGCTGGACCAAGAACATTAGCCCAGACCACGGATACTAGCTTTCCAGTGCTCCTGCAGCTCTCCACCAAGGGTAAGGGATTGAGGAACTCCTTCCTGAGGTGTCGCACAGAGACTGTGAAATGGAAAAACAGTTGTGGGACCTGGGCTGTGGGGGTGTCTGGACAGGGCTGGGGGCGGCCACAAGAGCCCTGCTGGAGGGTCCCGTCTGCCTCAGGGCACAATGGGGCAGGCAGGAGTGCTGGGTCCTGGGGCTGGGGCTGTCCTGAGCCCCGAGGCTCCTGTGGGGCTGGCTCCATCCCCTCCTGGTAGGGTGGGAGGAAATTCAGGCCCAAGTTTCCCTGGAAGTGGGTCCCCCCTTGGGGTCTGGCTCTGGCAGGAAAGGGGTCCTGGCTCCCAGAGGCTGCAATGTCCACCAGATCCCAGGGGCATCTCAAGAGCCTGCTGGAAATGCCCACAGAGCACATGAAACCTTCCCCTTGTAACAGCCCTCAGCATGGCACCAGACCCACCACCAACGATGGTGGGAGGAAGGAGCTGCCTGCTGGGTCATGTGTCTGCAATGTTGCCATGGCATCGCCCCCAGTGCTGCCCTGCTACTGGCTGACAAGAGGAGGAGGGTTGTGTTGGGTTGCCGGATGTCTCTGTCAGCCCATCACAGTCCAGCACGTGGGTTAAAGACACTTATAAGTGCAGCGGGAGCAAAGCAGGAGAGCAGGAGTGGGAGTGAGTGGGTGTGTAGGTGTGTTCCCATGCTGGCCCTGGCCGTGTGGGGCTGCTCTCCTCCAGGAGCTGCCACGGGCTTAGGAGCATAGGACAGAGGTGCCTGGGCCCCAGGGGAGCTGTCCTGCAATCCAGATGTGCTGGCCGGCCCCAAGCAGCTGCGCTGGGCGGTACAGTGTGGTTTGGCCGAGATTTGTCTGCAAGATGGGAATGCTCTTTCTGCCCTTGGATTGGTGGAGGTGGGAAGGGAGCAGGAGCAGAGGTGGGAGTGGATGTTCAGAGGAAGTGCTTGTTGCTGCCTCTTGGAGGACTAGAAGGAAACAGAAGGGCTGGAGAGTGGGCCTGGCTGTGATTAGGGGCATTTGGGGGGTGGTGTCCTGGCTGCTGGCCTGTGTGGTGGTGTGGCCTGTGTGTGCCTGCTGCAGAGGGGCGTGCTGGCTGTCCACACTGTGTGAGGGGAGGGGTGGGGGTGAGGTGTGTGCCAGAAGTTGGGTGGCGTGTGGTGGGGAGAGGCGGTGGCCCCAGGGTGTTGGTTCTGGGTGCGGCAGGAGACGTGTGGAGAGAGCAGTGGTGTGCGTGGGGAGTGCCATGAGGCTGTGGAGGTGGGGAGCGCTGCGAGGTGAGCAGGTGCCTTGGCTGCTGGGGCCCCGGCTGCCCTGGTGGCCCCATGAGCCAGGCACGCTGGCAGCCGGCTGCCTTCTGCCCGCTCAGCTTCACGCCTGGAGTTTCCTCCGCTCTTGCCAGGCTCTGCAGCCAGGACCCACCCGAAAGTGCAGGGAGCGCTTCTGCTTGCTCTGAGAGCTGTACGAGGCATGCTTTGTCCTCCTTTCCTCTCGGTTGCTTTTTGTGGGGAGAGCTTTGGTCTTGCAGCAGTGTTGGCTGAAGGAGCAGGAGGCCCTGGGAGGTGCTCGTTCATGGCTGGGCGTTAGCATGCTGGAAGGTGTTTGGAGGAGTGAAGGCCTTGTGGAGAGGTGTTCTTGGGAGAGGGGCAGGTGTGTTCTTGGGAGAGGACTCTGAAGGGTGGCTGATGGCTCCGTGTGCCAAATCTCCCTGGACAAGGAGTGCCTTGGAGGAGGGAAGGCAAGGCAAGGGTGGCCTGCGAGGGATGCGCAGCCCAGGTCTCTCTTCCTTCCAGCTGCCGTCTCGGCAAGTTCCTGCACCGTCCCGCTGCAGGGTGAGCTCTGGGTGCTGCAGCAGGGCAGCGAGAGAGCCCCCTTGGGCAGGCAGGAGTGTGCGAGGTGTGGTGTGGTGAGGTGCTGGCACTGCTGACGCGGGGAAGGTGGTGGTGTTGGCCTGAGGTTTGGGTGGGAGTGAGGAGCCCCACGGAGCTCTAGGGGCATTGCTGCGAGTCTCTGGAGCCAAGGGAGTGGTGGTGAGCACAGCCTGCCAGCTTTTGGGCAGGCATTGTGGACGCTGAGCGCTGGAAGCCCTTTCCACTTGGCGCTTTTAGAGTTGCCACTCCTTTTTTTGGAAGGAGTGTCCTAGAGCCTTTGCATTGTGACCACTCTTGTTTTTCGGACTCCTCCCTGCTGACGCAGTGATGGGGTCGTGTCCTTGCAGCCCTGAGAAATGCACTCTGCCACACGCCCAGCTCCTTCAGTGGGTGGCTTAGCTGGTGCTCTCGGGCTCTGCCTGGGCCATGCCAGGGGGGACCCTGGAGGCAGAGCCTGCGCTGGCTTTTCCATGTGGCACTCGCACTGCTGAAAGCTGCTGGCTTGGCTCGAGGCTTTGCTTGGCAGAGAAATCCCCGGCCTTGCTGAGGCAGGGCAAGGCAAAGGCTTGAGAGCAGCGGAAGCCTTGTGCCGTTTCCGTGACTGGAAGTGTGCTTGTCTAAGGCTGGTGCACTGGCCCTGTCCGTGCTGCTGAGTGTGTCTGTGTGCAGCCGTGTGGTCATTGGTGAGCTGTCGGAGCACGGCCCGAGAGAGGGGGAGTGGTACCAAAGAGTTTTGGCCTCCTCCCTGGAAGCAGCAAACGGCCTCTCAGTAGGGAGGCCTGTGGGGTGAGGGCCTTGAGGGCACGTGAAGCAAAGCAGATAGATAGGCAAGAGCTGGCGTGATGCGCCTCCTGGGAGAGCACTTGCCCTCTGCTTTGTGGAGGTGGGAAGGGAGCAGGCTCCGGGGTGAGCGGGGATGTTCAGAGGAAGTGCCTGGGGAAAGGCTCTGGAGGACTAGAAGCAAGCGGAAGGGTTGGAGAGTGGGTCTTGGTGTGTTTTGGGGCCCTTGCCCATGGTCGCTTCTGCTCGGAAAAACTGCCTGTCGGAGGGCTCCGAGAGAGGCTGTGCCCACGCGGCACGCCGTGGCCTGGCCACTGGTGCCGCTCCGTGCCTCTTGCTGGGCCCTGAGACCTGTGGCCCTGGAAGCAGCCTGAAGGGTGTTGG
Organism: Struthio camelus; assembly: GCF_040807025.1. Lineage (NCBI taxonomy): Eukaryota > Metazoa > Chordata > Aves > Struthioniformes > Struthionidae > Struthio > Struthio camelus. The sequence goes on from NC_090970.1 coordinate 1,622,470, forward strand.
CAGAGCAGCTCTGAGCGTGGCAGCTGTTTGGCTTTCGCAGGGCCTTGGAGGCTGGGGAAGGGCCCGTCCTCCCCTTGCCGTTGTCATTAGCCCTGATGGCGGGATCTAATGGGGGAAGAGCTGCTGAGTGCTGCCTCTGCTGGTGTCCCCAGCTGAGATGCCCTCGCCTCAGTCCTTCCCCACGTCCCAAACTGTCAGGGCCCCAAATCAGAGAGTGCTTGTTGTCCTTGATGTGTAGGGGATGTGCTGGCTTGGTTCAGTCCCTCCTTGGGGCAGGAAGTGGCCTTTGGAGTTGCGGGAAGGCTTCTTGCTCTGACTGGGCCATGGGGCCCTGCTGTCTTCCGCTTCATGGTCGCTGCTCCCACACAATCGGCCCCTTAGGAAATGTTGCCATGAATCCCTTGCAGGCCTTTCTCCAATTCCTGAGCTTCACGGGCTCGGTGCGGGTACTGGCTGGGCAGAAGGTGATCCTCTCTTGGGGCAGGGACCGGCCCGTCCTGGGTGTTTTGCTGCACTAGGAGCAGTGTGAGGCGCCAGGGTGAGTGAGGGAGACCGTTCAGGAGGTGTCTCAGCCTTGGGGAGAGCAGGGGCAGCTGCAGGGGGCAACAGCCACGAGGTCCCTAGTGTGTGCGAGAGCTGTGCCAGAAAATCCCCACTGCCCAATCAGTTCTTTGTCGGTAGCTGAGAGGCCAGCAGGGGCCGTGTGGCTCGGCTGCTGATTCTGAGGTCCCTTGGGGCTGAGGAGCTGAGAGGCCAGCTGCAGGAACAAGGCTGGCGTGTTGTCTGTAAGGTCCCTTCTGCAAGGGTTACGTGATTGGCTAGCAGGAGGCGTGTGGCTGGGGAGGTGCTGGTGAGGTGTCTTCTGGCTGAGCAGTTGCTGGGGCAGCAGCAGGTGCACGGCTGGGACGCGTGCTTTGGAGGTGACGTTGGCCGGAGCATCTGGGAGGTGAGCATTTGGCTGATGGCTGAGGAAGTTATTGTGAGGTCACTTGTGTGTCAGGGGCTTGTAGGGCAGTGGCGGGCAGACGGCTGGGAAGGTGCTTGTGAGGTGACTGCAGACAGAGCAGCCAGGTTGCCCATGGCTGGGAAGTGACTCGGAGGTCCCACCTGTCCCCGCAGTATGCAGGCCTGCAGCGTGGCTTAGACATTGGCGGTGAGATCTAGGGCTGACAGTGAGTGCGCGGTGTGGAAATTGTGCCCCATGAAAAGAGAGGGGCCTGGTGAGCTTTGTCTGCAAGATGGGAATGCTCTTTCTGCCTTTGGATTGGTGGAGGTGGGAAGGGAGCAGGAGCAGAGGTTTGAGTGGATGTTCAGAGGAAGTGCTTGTTGTTGCCTCTTGGAGGACTAGAAGGAAACAGAAGGGCTGGAGAATTGTCCTGGGTGTGATTAGGGGCATTTGGGGGTGGTGTCCTGGCTGCTGCCCTGTGTGGTGGTGTGGCCTGTGTGTGCCTGCTGCAGAGGAGTGTGATGACTGTCCACGCTGTGTGAGGGGAGGGGTGGGGGTGAGCTGTGTGCCAGAAGTTGGGTGGCGTGTGGTGGGGAGAGGCGGTGGCCCCAGGGTGTTGGTTCTGGGTGCGGCAGGAGACGTGTGGAGAGAGCAGTGCTGTGCGTGGGGAGTGCCATGAGGCTGTGGAGGTGGGGAGCGCTGCGAGGTGAGCAGGTGCCTTGTCTGCTGGGGCCCCGGCTGCCCTGGTGGCGTGAGCCAGGCACGCTGGCAGCCGGCTGCCTTCTGCCCGCTCAGCTTCACGCCTGGAGTTTCCTCCGCTCTTGCCAGGCTCTGCAGCCAGGACCCACCCGAAAGTGCAGGGAGCGCTTCTCCTTGCTCTGAGAGCTGTACGAGGCATGCTTTTCCCTCCTTTCCTCTCGGTTGCTTTTTGTGGGGAGAGCTTTGGTCTTGCAGCAGTGTTGGCTGAAGGAGCAGGAGGCCCTGGGAGGTGCTCGTTCATGGCTGGGCGTTAGCATGCTGGAAGGTGTTTGGAGGAGTGAAGGCCTTGTGGAGAGGTGTTCTTGGGAGAGGGGCAGGTGTGTTCTTGGGAGAGGACTCTCGAGGGTGGCTGATGGCTCCCTGTGCCAAATCTCCCTGGACAAGGAGTGCCTTGGAGGAGGGAAGGCAAGGCAAGGGTGGCCTGCAAGGGATGCGCAGCCCCGGCCTCTCTTCCTTCCAGCTGCCGTCTCGGCAAGTTCCTGCACTGTCCTGCTGCAGGGTGATCTCTGGGTGCTGCAGCAGGGCAGCGAGAGAGCCCCCTTGGGCAGGCATGAGTGTGCGAGGTGTGGTGTGGTGAGGTGCTGACGCGGGGAAGGTGGTGGTGTTGGCCTGAGGTTTGGGTGGGTGTGAGGAGCCCCATGGAGCTCTAGGGGCATTGCTGCGAGTGTGTGGAGCCAAGGGAGTGGTGGTGAGCACAGGCGTCCTGCAAGCAGCCTGGCGGCTTGTGGGCAGGCATTGTGGACGCTGAGCGCTGGAAGCCCTTTCCCCTTGGTGTTTTCTCCCTGAGCACTTTGAGAGTGTACAAGTGTACAAGTATCTGAAGGGGGAGTATCAAGAGGATGAGGCCAGCCTCTTCTCCGTGGTGCCCAGCAACAGGACAAGAGGCAATGGGCAGAAACTGAACCACAGGAAGTTCCATCTGAACCTGAGAAAAAACTTCTTCACTGTGAGGGTGACAGAGCATTGGAACAGGTTGCCCAGAGGGGTGGTGGAGTCTCCTTCGCTGGAGATATTCAAAACCCGTCTGGATGTGATCCTGGGCAATATGCTCTAGGTGACCCTGCTTGAGCAGGGAGGTTGGACTAGATGATCTCCAGAGGTCCCTTCCAACCTAAACGATTCTGTGATTCTGTGATTCTGTGAGAGTTACCACTCCTTTTTTTGGAGGGAGGTGGGGAGAGTCCTAGAGCCTTTGCATTGTGACCACTCTTGTTTTTCGGACTGCTCCCTGCTGACGCCGTGATGGGGTCGTGTCCTTGCAGGCCTGAGAAATGCAGGGGCCAAAGAGTGGAGCACTAGGGGCTCAAGTGCTTGCTAAGAGAAGAGAGGGAAGTGGTCCTTGCTGCAGGCTGCTGCCTGGTGCTGCTTTGGAGGAGAGCTCCTGGCACCAAAGCGGAGGACAAACCAGCTTGGCTCTGCCACACGCCCAGCTCCTTCAGTGGGTGGCTTAGCTGGTGCTCTCGGGCTCTGCCTGGGCCATGCCAGGGGGGACCGTGGAGGCAGAGCCTGCGCTGGCTTTTCCATGTGGCACTCGCACTGCTGAAAGCTGCTGGCTTGGCTCGAGGCTTTGCTTGGCAGAGAAATCCCCGGCCTTGCTGAGGCAGGGCAAGGCAAAGGCTTGAGAGCAGCGGAAGCCTTGTGCCGTTTCCGTGGCTGGAAGTGTGCTTGTCTAAGGCTGGTGCACTGGCCCTGTCGGTGCTGCTGAGTGTGTCTGTGTGCTGCCATGTGGTCATTGGTGAGCTCCCTGAGCACGGCCCGAGAGAGGGGGAGTGTTGCCAAAGAGTTTTGTCCTCCTGCCTTGAAGCCCCAAAGGGTCCCTCAGTAGGGAGGCCTGTGGGGTGAGGGCCTTGAGGGCACATGAGGCACAAGAGAGAGGCAAGAGCTGGCGTGATGCGCCTCCTGGGAGAGCACTTGCCCTCTGCTTTGTGGAGGTGGGAAGGGAGCAGGCTCTGGGCTTTGACTGGATGTTCAGAGGAAGTGCCTGCTGAAAGGCTCTGGAGGACTAGAAGCAAGCGGAAGGGTTGGAGAGTGGGTCTTGGTGTGTTTTGGGGCCCTTGCCCATGGTCGCTTCTGCTCGGAAAAACTGCCTTTCGGAGGGCTCCGAGAGAGGCTGTGCCCACGCGGCACGCCGTGGCCTGGCCGTTGGTGGTGCTGCGTGCCTCTTGCTGGGCCCTGAGACCTGTGGCCCTGGAAGCAGCCTGAAGGGTGTTGGCAGAGCAGCTCTGAGCGTGGCAGCTGTTTGGCTTTCGCAGGGCCTTGGAGGCTGGGAAACGGCCCGTCCTCCCCTTGCCGTTGTCATTAGCCCTGCTGGCGGGCCAGGGGGAAGAGCTGCTGAGTGCTGCCTCTGCTGGTGTCCCCAGCTGAGACGCCCTCACCTGAGTCCTTCCCCATGTCCCAAACTGTCAGGGCACCAAACCAGAGAGTGCTTGTTGTCCTTGATGTGTAGGGGATGTGCTGGCTTTGTTGTATTGGCCCACCCTGTGGGCTTGGTGGCCCCAGGGTGTTGGTTCTGGGTGCGGGAGGAGACGTGTGGAGAGAGCAGTGCTGTGGGTGGGGAGTGCCATGAGGCTGTGGAGGTGGGGAGCGCTGCGAGGTGAGCAGGTGCCTTGGCTGCTGGGGCCCCGGCTGCCCTGGTGGCCCCATGAGCCAGGCACGCTGGCAGCCGGCTGCCTTCTGCCCGCTCAGCTTCACGCCTGGAGTTTCCTCCGCTCTTGCCAGGCTCTGCAGCCAGATATCCCACACATATGTATCTCACAGTCTAAACATGCAGCATAGATTATTTGGAGTAGAAGAGGTCATCTTTCAGAAAGGGTTCCTTGCTGGAGATTCTTGAATTTAACACCTCTGAGATCTGCCCAACACGTTTTATTTTACGCTAGAGACGTAAGGAGTTGCCTCTCTCCCCTAGTAGCAAAGGCTACGTGGGGGTACTACCTAAGTCGGGTACATCGTTGGTGCAGACACTGTTTTCTTCTCATGTGGCAGGACCCCAGAAACTCTTTGCTTATAGTGCAGTAGTATCCCCCAATCAGCCCTTAATTAACTATCCAATTAACCTCCCTCCAACCCAGTGAAATATGGCAGGTGAGGGGAGAGGGTCTTGAGCTCTTCCTGCCAAAGGCCTCACTGCTTTGGGGCTCTCTGCTGCACCTTGCACCTTGCACCCTGCCCTGGGCTCTGAAACCAGACATCCAGGGGCGGACATCCAGCAGGAGGCCACAGAGAGCAGTTCAGATCATGTGGGACTTTCTTCACCCACACAGTTCACAAGGAAATGGTCTCTCCACAGTGCAGCACTCAGAGGTGCTCTTTCCAGTGGCGGTGCCACAGTCCTTAGCTTTTGAAATGGGCCAAATAAGGGAAACTTCCAGAGACCAAGTATTTCTTCAGAAAGTGATTGGCCTTTAAAACCACTTCTCCCAGAGGTGCCTGCTGCAGGGAGTAGTAATCTCAGCTGCCCAGAGCTCACTTTCTGTGCTGAAGACTAAGCAAATGAGCCCATTGCTTTTGGACTCAGAGAAACATGGGCTGATGCTCAGGCACTTTCCTGCAAGTCAGCAGGAAACACTTCCTGGGTCCGAGCTGAGAATCAGCGTGCCAAGCTGGAGTTGTTTGATGCAAATAACCGCCTCAGAATTAGGTTCCTCCCCTTTCCACATGCTCCTCTCTTCCCTAAGGGGGTCATTTGGGAGCTGACCCTTCAGGTGTCCAAGTGAGCACATTTGGCAGAGTGTCACTGAGTTGGTCACTGAGGCCTGCAGTTTCGGGAGCTCTTGCCAGGATCTCCAGCTGGAAAGCTGACTCAATCCCAGTGTGTCTCCTTTCTGCTAGAGAGAGAGAGAAGAGACCCACATAGCTGGATCATCATGTCCCTGAGGAAGGGGAAAGGCCAGCAGGTGGCACAGAGCTTGGAAGGTGATTGTGAGGTTGTTTCTGCCTCCCCATCTGATGGGCCAGTATCTGATGAGTAGCAGAGCAGCTAGCAGGCCCACCTCCTGCTGACACAGAGCCTGCAGGCCCAGAGCCCTCGCCCTGCTGCCAGCGCTCTCCCCAAGGCAGCCCAGGAAGCCATGGACTGCCTTCGTCCTGAGGACGTGTTGCTGGCTTATGCTGCTACATGCTGCCTCCCTGGACGCCCCCAGGCCCTTCTCGGCCAAGCTGCTTTCCAGCTGATCGGCAGTCAGCATGTCCTGGTTCAAGACATTGCATTTCCTTTTGTGAAACTTCCTGACCGTTCCTCTCTGCCCATGTCTGCAGCCTGTCACAATCCCTCCGAATGGCAGCACAATCAGAAACTTGCAGGCCCTTAGGAGGCACAGGCCCATGCAGGTGACTGTGTGGTCCCTTCTGTGTCTGTAGGTGATGGGCCAGGAAGAAGCTTGCGGGTGGGAAACTGTTTGTGAGGTGACTTGTGTCTCAGTACCTGATAGGCCAGCAGCAGGCACATGGCTTGGATTTTGGTTGTGAGGTCACTTCTGTCTCTGCAGGTGATAGGGCAACCACTGCTTCTCGAGCAGAGGAGGTGCTTGTGTGATTCCTTCTGCCTTAGTACCTGATAGGCCACTTGCAGGCCGATGGCTTGGATGCTGATTGTGATGATGTTCCTGCCTGAGTACCTGTTTGGCTAGCAGCAGGCACATGGTAAGTCCAGTCCTTCTGAGAAGCTGAAAGGCTCACTGCAGGCAGGTGGTCTTGGAAGAGGACTGTGAGGTTACTGGTAAAGGATCAGCCGGTAGGCCAAAAGTCTTAACAGGTGGGGACATTGTGATGAGAGCCATTGTCTTAGGAGGTGGAGACATTGTGGTGAGAGCCATTGTTTCTCAGAAGCTCCTTGGATGGTAGGAGGCACATGGCCGTAAAGTTGAAAGTCAGGTCACTCCTGTCTCTGCCAGTGATGGGCAAGGAGAGGCACATGGGTGGGACCTCACAATCAACACTGCAGCCGTGTCCCCTTTGCCTGCCTCTCCCTGTCCTGTAAAGGAAGCGACCTCACTATCAACACCACAGCTGTGTCACCTCTGCCTTCCTGTTCCGCTCCCCTCTTCTGACCTCTGCCTTCCCCCTTGCGCTTCTCCTCCTCTCTCCCAGCCATCGCCCCTTTACTGGCACCTCCCTCTCCCCTGTCCCCATGGGATTTCACACGTGTGGTGGGCAGCTCACATGGCAAGATGAAAATGGGCTCCAGAGGAAGGCATGCTGGGACAGCAAAGAGGTGGAGATGTGCTCTGTGCAAGAGGGTGGCTGGAGTGCACAGAACTTTGCCCTAGAGATGGTGACGAGCCAGTCCAAAGCACGGCACAAATGGACCGTAAGGCAGGTGGAAAATGGGCTGGACCACTGGGCCAAAATGCTGTGATCAGTGGCACAAGGTCCAACTGGTGGCTGGTTAGGAGCAGCATCCTGCAGGGATCAACATGTGAGGCAGCACTGTTTAATGTCTTCGTTAACATCCTGGACATTAGGATGGAGCACACTCTCCGTGTGTTTGTGGACTAGATGCAACTAGGGCAAGCCTCTGAGCAACCTGCTCTAGTTCTCTCGGAGTGAGTGGGGGATGGTATTAGATGACGTCCAGAGGTCTCGTCCACCCTAAGTGCTGGGATTCAGTAAATCATTCCCTGAAGAGCTCTGGAAAGACAGAACAGTGAGAGGAAGCAGAAAGGACAGGGAGGCAGAAGAAGGCAGAGGAAATAGGTCCCTCTGAATAAAGTAGTTGCTCAGAACATAGTTTCTGCATTCAGAGGGTTGGTAGAAAAGGTATTGGGCTGAATAACTGGACACAAATATCTATACTCCACTAGAAGGAGGAAATACTGCACTGCATGCACTTGGTGCTGCTAATAAGAAAGAAAGAAAGACGAGATTCATTAGAACTGGTAAAACATACTTGACCTTCTGGAAATGGCTATGTGCCAGTTTGGGCACAGAGTAATTTTTTGGATAGGTTTGAAGTTACAGCTACACATTTTGATTCAGGCCTTTACTCCTTTGCCCACATATGGAGGCTGCTGCTGCCTGAGATGCCCTGGGGTCACTGAGTTCCCATGACTATGAAGGGAAGGGCAGACACCTGGGTTAGGCAGAGCCATCTGCCCTGGAGGGGTCAGGCATGGAGTGAGATCAGTCTCAGCCCTGTTGTCACCTCAGATGGGGTCGCACTTCACTGACAGTGCAGGGAAGGAGAAGGGAGTGTGGCTAGACTCATTGGGACACCTGTAGGACGTCACTGTGACACAGGTATGTGGAGATTTGTGCAGATGTGGCCTTCCAAGAATACAGCGTTTTCTTGAAGCTGGTCAGCCTGCTTTCCTCTATCAGGCGAGAGAGCTCGGCATGTCAGAGGGTGACTCGCTCTGTGCAAAGAGTGAGGGGTGGCACGGACAGTTGTGTTCAGGGGGAGGTTTTATGAGCACTGGGCTCTGTGTGAGACACAAAAAGTTCTTTGTTAATGGTGTGGGCCTGATTATAAGAGAACTGTTAGGAAAATTACATGAAAAATGAAACAAGAAAGAAATAAGAACAAGATTTAAAGCAAAGAAGTGTTTTGTTATACTTTCTAGTTTCAAATTTTGTCTGTGTGTGTGTTCTTATTGTCTTTCTTAATTTCTTTTTAATTTAGTGATCTGTTAGTATGATTTAGTGGTCTTATAATTTTTTTTTATTATTATTATTTAAGGAAAGATGTTCAGAACTGGGGTAGGATGCTGTCACAGGGTCACAGACACCTGGTGCCATTGCAGGTGCCCTAGTCCCCTCTGCCCAGCCTCCCTCTGCAGCTCTGAGGGGCTTCGGTTTCCCACAGGTCCCCTGGGAGAGCTGCCAGGTCCGTGAAGGTATCTCAGAGTCACCGGGGCCTCTCCAAGCACCACTGGCTGCTTCTGGTTCGACACCTGAGCTCTGCCTGGAAAGGGGAAGACTTGGTTTTGACGTTTCAAAAATATGAACACGCTTTCATCAGCTGAAATGATTGAATAATTTTAATGTCAATGATTTTGTATGATGAAATAGTGGAAATCTTCAGGAAGGATATTAATCTCAGGAGAAGAAGTACTGATCTGCCCTCGACCTTATGTTTCCACTGCTCGGTGTATTAGGCTGTGGATGGCATCTCAGTCATCTCCCACATATTTCCACATGTCCTGCCTACATTGATCACTTCTGAGGTCAACTTTGCATTAGACGATCTGGGCTTATGCCCTTCCCATAGTTTCCCAGTTTTCCTCCTCCCCTTCCTCTGTATCATTCAGGCACCTCTCAACTCCCTAGTCGCTGCTCTGAGCTTCAGGGAATCTGAAGCTTGCCTCGTCTTTCAGCACTCTCATTGTCTCTTCAACCAACTCCTTCACTGTGTTTCTAACTAGCCTCCCCCATCTATTTGTCAAGAACATGTCAAGGAAGGCTATTCCTTGCAGACTGTGGACCTCCCTGGAGGCAACTTGCCCTTGACATGCACTTGAGGATTGTATTGTATTTCTTAGGACACTGCATCATGTTTCTTTGTGTTGGATCAGAATTGAGACAAATCCTTCTGTTTCTGTTTGCAGCTGATTTTCTAAGGAAAGCAGGTGGGACTTGGTGCCCAGGAGCTGTAACATTCAGCTACAGGCTTGAGTGGGAAAAGGCTAGATGTTAAGCCGAGTGAGGGAAGTCCCCAGGGGCTGAGGAGAGAAATGTCGGGGCTGGGAGAGGTGGGGAGGAAGGTTGTCCATACATGTCTCCTATCCAAACTACTGCTTTTCCTACATGTCCAGGCTTCATCAGGGGACCCTGTGGGTCAGTGTGAATTGGAGAAGGTGGGTATCACTTCCCCTGAAACCTGAAGAATAAAAAAATCTTGAAAAGCAGACATCTCTCAGGTGCTCCTTGAAATCCTTCTCTTTTCAATACCCTCCTGAACACTTGCTAATTAGCCACAGCAGAACTGAAGAAAATGATGGAAAGAGACCGGGGTTGTTAGGGCTTTCTGCATTTTAATGACCCCTCAGGTGTATTTGGTGCTGAACCCATGAACCATGGATGCTGAGAGGAGGCTGCACAAACCTCTCCAGAAGTTGAAGTGAGAAGTAAATCCCAAGTTTCTTGGAGTGTTAAGGAGTCCCCCTGAGGGCCATTACTGACAAAGCCTTCCCAGGGGGCTGATGAGAGCACAAAGCTGGAGGCCCTGAAGGCAGGTAGGCCAAGACAATGTGCAGGTGGCTGTGATGCCAAGTCAGCCTTGGTGTGTGTAATGAAGCAGAGCAACCAGGCCCTGACACCCAGCCCTTGTGAAGGGTGGTGATTTCCCTCACGCGTTGTTCGGGGCTCTTTCTGGGGGTCAGTGTGAAGGTGGGCATGTGCAGCTCCAACTGCAGGACAACAATATGGCATCTCTTGGTTCCCCGTGGACAAGGAGGTCCCAGTGGTTTGAGGTCCCAGTGGTTTAAGGAAACTTCTTCTCAGAGGCCTTAGGAGCAGAGACACCAACCATAGCTAAGAGGCCAGAGACCTCGGTTCTGTTGGAGGCTTTCAGCCATGGCAGTGCCCTCAGCCGTCTCCACCACAGGCTGTCCTACACTGTCCCATGCCTGTGCCTGCATCCCTGCAGCCTGTAGACACCCAACATGCTTCCTCCCCTTGCTCTCAACCCACAATCTCTCCATATTTACTGATGTCTCTCTATCCTTGCTCGTGTTCTTTGAAACACAAAGGCATGGGGTGACCTCAGAGGCCTCTGGGTGACCTGTTGCACCAAAGCACTACCCTTCAAATCACATAATCACAGAATCACAGAATCGTTTAGGTTGGAAGGGACCTCTGGAGATCATCTAGTCCAACCTCCCTGCTCAAGCAGGGTCACCTAGAGCAGATTGCCCAGGTTCACATCCAGACGGGTTTTGAATATCTCCAGCGAAGGAGACTCCACTACCTCTCTGGGCAACCTGTTCCAATGCTCTGTCACCCTCACAGTCAAGAAGTTTTTCCTCAGGTTTAGGTGGAACTTCCTCTCTGGTTCAGTTTCTGCCCATTGCCTCTTGTCCTGTTGCTGGGCACCACGGAGAAGAGACTAGCCTCATCCTCTTGACATCCCCCGCTTCAGATACTTGTACACGTTGATGAGATCGCCTCTCAATCTTCTCTTCTCCAGGCTGAACCGGCCCAGCTCTTGCAGCCTTTCTTCATAGGAGAGGTGCTCCAGTCCCCTCATCATCTTGGTAGCCCTCCGCTGGACTCTCTCCAGGAGTGCCATGTCTCTCTTGTCCTGGGGAGCCCAGAACTGGACACAGGACTCCAGGGGAGGCCTCACCAGGGCTGAGGAGAGGGGCAGGATCACCTCCCTCCACCTGCTGGCAACACCTTTGCTTATGCACTCCAGGAGACCATTGGCCACAAGGGCACATTGCTGGCTCATGCTTGACTTGTCCTCCAGGACTCCCAGGTCCTTCTCAGCAGAGCTACTTTCCAGCAGGGCAACCCCCAGCCTGTACTGGTGCATGGGATTATTCCTGCCTAGGTGCAGAACCCTGCACTTGCCTTTGTGGAACTTCAGGAGGTTCCTCTCTGCCCAACTCTCCAGCCTGTCCAGGTCCCTCGGAATGGCAGCACAGTCTTCTGGTGTGTTAGCCTCTCCCCCCAGTTTAGTATCATCAGCAAACTTGCTGAGGGTGCACTCTGTCCCTTCCTCCAGGTCATTGAGGAATATATTGAACAAGACTGGAGCCAGGACTGACCCCTGGGGGACACCACTAGCTACACACCTCCAACCTGACTCCACACCACTGACCACAACCCTCGGAGCTCGGCCATCCAGCCAGTTCTCAAGCCACCTCACTGTCCACTCATCTAGCCCACACTTCCTGAGCTTACCTAGGAGGAGGGGATGGGAGACAGTGTCCAAAGCCTTGCTGAAGTCCAGAAAGACAACATCCACTGCTTTGCCCTCATCTACCCAGCCAGTCACTCCGTCATAGAAGGCTATCAGGTTGGTCAAGCATGATTTCCCTTTGGTGAATCCATGCTGACTCCTCCTGATCACCTTCTTGTCCTCCAGATGCTTAGTGAGGACCTCTAGGAGGAGCTGTTCCATCACCTTTCCAGGGATGGAGGGGAGGCTGACAGGCCTGTAGTTTCCTGGCTCCTCCTTCTTGCCCTTTTGGAAGACTGGCGTGACATTGGCTTTCTTCCAGCCCTCAGGCACCTCTCCTGATCTCCAGGACCTTTCCAAGATGATGGAGAGTGGCCTAGCGATAACATCCACCAGCTCCCTCAGCACTCGTGGGTGCATCCCTTCGGGGCCCTTGGATTTATGGATGTCAAGTTTGGACAAAAGATCTCTAACCTGATCCTCCTCCACCAAGGGAGTCTTCCTTTCTCCAGCCTTCCTCTCTTGTCTCCAAGGTCTGGAATTCCTGAGGACTGGCCTTAGCAGTGAAGACTGAAGCAAAGGCAGCATTCAATAACTCTGCCTTCTCTGTATCCTTTGTCACCAGGGCACCTGCCCCATTCAGCAGCGGGCCCACATTTTCCCTAGTCTTCCTTTTGCTATTGACGTATTTGAAGAAGGCCTTCTTGTTGTCCTTGGCATCTCTTGCCAACTGGGCCTTAGCCTTTCTTGTCACATCCCTGCACACTCTGACAACGTCCCTGTGTTCCTCACAAGTGGCCTGTCCCCTTTTCCACATTCTGTACACTTCCTTCTTCTGTTGGAGTTTGGCCAGGAGTTCCTTGCTCATCCATGCAGGTCTCCTGCCCACTTGGCTCGATTTCTTCCTCAGAGGGATGCACTGCTCTTGAGCCTGGAGGAAGTGATGCTTGAATATTAACCAGCTTTCTTGGACCCCTCTTCCTTCTAGGACCCTACCCCAGGAGATTCCCCTAAGTAGGTCCCTCAAGAGGCCAAAGTCACCTCTCCTCAAGTCCAGCGTTGCAATCCTACTCATTGCCCTGCTCCCTCCTCGGAGGATCCTCAACTCCACCATCTCATGGTCACTGCAGCCAAGGCTGCCCCCAACCTTCACATCTCCAACTAGACCCTCTCTGTTCATTAGTACAAGGTCTAGCATTGCACCTCTCCTCGTTGGCGTCTCCACCACCTGAGTCAAGAAATTATCATCAATCCTCTGCAGGAACCTCCTTGACTGTTTGTGCCTAGCTGTGCTGTCTTGCCAACAGATGTCAGGGTGGTTGAAGTCTCCCATGAGAACCAGGGCCTGTGAACGTGAGGCTACTGCCAGCTGTCTGTAGAAGGCCTCATCGATGACTTCCTCCTGGTCAGGTGGCCTGTAGTAGACCCCCACAACAGTGTCACCCATGTTACCCTGCCCTTTAATACCCATAGACTCTCCACTTGCTCTTCATCCACCCCGAGGCAGAGCTCCATACATTCTAGTTGCTCCCTCACATAAAGAGCAACTCCACCACCTCGCCTTCCTGGCCTGTCTTGCCTAAAAAGCACATAGCCATCCATGACAGCATCCCAGTCATGTGAACTATCCCACCATGTCTCTGTCACTGCAATGAGATCATGGCTCTGCAACCACACACAGATCTCTAACTCTTCCTGCTTATTCCCCATGCTGCATGCATTGGTATACAGGCATTTCAGAGAGCCAGTCAAGCATGCAGGCTTCCCAGGAGAGGTGCAAGAGAAGCCTCCATAGCCATGTTGCATGCTGTCTCCCCTGGCTGTATGCACCCGCTGGAGGCATCCTGACTTGAGCGGTGTTTTACTGACTCTCCTGCCACTATACCACTCCCCTTCCCCCATCTTGCCTAGTTTAAAGCCCTCCGTACCAGGCTGGCCAATCTGTTGGCAAAGATGTGCATGCCCCGCTTGGTAAGGTGGATCCCATCGCTCCCCATCAGCTGTTGATCTTCAAACGGGGTCCCATGGTCATAGAAACCAAAGCCCTGCTGCCAACACCAGCGGCGCAGCCAGCTGTTAACTTGGACAACTCGTCTACTCCTCCTCCCATCCTTTCCCCTCACAGGCAAGATTGAGGAGAAAACAACCTGGGCTCCCAGACCCTTGACCACCATTCCCAGAGCTCTGAAGTCCTGTTTGATGGTTTCCAATTTGCCTTTCATGTCATTAGCACACACATGGAAGATCAGCCGAGGGTAGACCCCACCCCATCTCAGTTAGTCCAAGCATGTGGCAGTGCTGTGACAGCTGGGGCATCTCCGTTTGCTCCTGGCTGTGCCCCAGGCTGCATATGTCTGCATATATGTGGAGTTCAGCACCTCAGCTGTGGCATGGACAGAAGATTTGTCACAGGGAAACATGTTCCCAAGGAGCTTCTGTATGCAAAGGCTTTGACTGCAAGGGGTAAGATGCTGGCATGGATAGGAGGTGGCCAATGTGATGGTGGAAGGAGGTTCCCACAGACAGAGCAAATCCTGCAGTGTCCAAGGCCAGGGAGAAACAGAGCTGAGCTGTGCAGGAATGGCAGGAGAGGGATTAGCTGCCTGATCTGCCTCTGCCGCACCTTGGGGCCTGTGACAGAGGTGAAGCGATCTCCAGGAAGGACAAGGTGCCAGTGAAGAAGTCCCAGGGCCTGGGCAGCCTGTGATCCAGCCACCCTGAGGACATCACTAGCCCAGTGCCTGTTCATATCATGTGGAAGGGTGAGAAGAGGTTCAGGTTCAGGAGAGCCAGAAGGGTTGGAGGGTGCAGAGACATGAGTGGAGACCTTGATGTGATGTGCCTCCCATTTATGCAGCACGCTTGAATGCAGGCAGGATGGATTTGGCCTAAGGGCCGTGGTGGGATTCAGTTGTCTGGACATAGGTAGAAAACATGAGATGTCCTGGAGCACTTGACCAGCAAGCACTGAAAAAAGGGGCCATGGTTTCCCTGTACGTGCCATGGTGTATGTGCTAGAAGCATGCAGTTGTGCTGCACACCCCAGGCATCCGACATGGTCCTTCCAGCCTATTCCTATGTCATGAAATCAAGTGTCTGCACTGAATGACATGAGCTGTTGGTAACACTGGGATCTGGATATGTCTCAGCTTCCTTGTGAGTGGGTGCCTAGCAGTAGTAGGCACCTGGGGTCATTTCAGATGGCCAAGGACATTCCCCAGGTGGCCCCCACCTGATGGATGCGGGTCTCAGAGTGGCTCCGTCAGAGCAAGCAGACACTGGCACATGCTTTGGACCACCTCTGTCTCTTCCAGTGTTGCCAGGTGTTTGTGTGTGAGCAACTGACTCCCACTCTCCATCTGCAGGGATTACAACAGGAGCTTAGACAAGGAGCTCCCATGCAGACATCTCTGCTGGGCACACATCAGGTTGGGCAAGGGGAATCCCACCTCCTGTGTGTTTGTGGAGTTCAGGTGAAGGATCTGAATCCCACTCCAGTCCACGGGGCTTCTAAACTGCAGGTGACCTCCTCTAGCAGGTGACCTGAGGAGAGGGAGTTGGGGCCTTTGCTCTAGCAGGTGACCTTCCTCTGGTGAGATATGTTATAATGCTGGAATCAGTCTTCCTTCAGTGTTCAGAGAGGGACCACTGGTGATTATGTTAGTCTACTTCAGTGAACATTTCCCAGGAGGAGGGAGCCCAAGGGACAGAGAACTTCTGCCTTTAATTGGGCCACTGTTGCTGAAGGCGTCCAGGCTCCTGAGATGGAAGGAGGTCATGGCACCATGGCAGCAGTGCCCATGTGTCCAGCTGTGTGCAGGAGCAGCTCCTCTGCCAAGAGCAGCAGGGCTGTGGGCACTGCCTGCTGCTGCTGAGAGGAGCTGAGAGAAGGCAGAGAGAAGTGAAGGGCAGTGTGGAGTGGGAGGACAGCTGACAGTTCACTGTGGGAGACATCTTCCCAGCCCTGAACATGGTAATTCTCTGACTGAAGGACAACACTACTGCGGTTCCTGGAGGGGGTCTTGTGAACCCAGCTCACCTCATGACAAGTTTTTTAAAGATCACTCTCCCGGCTTCTCCAGTGCATGGGAGGAGGAGATGCTTTAGAGCAGATTCCCTGGCACACAGAAGGCAGCTCAGCAAACCCCTTCAACCCCACCCCTCAACCTACCACAGCACCAGCATCACCTTTATGGGCTTCCTCAGGCTTTATGTGACCTGCTCCTTAGCACCTGCAAGCACAGAGAGGCCCCTGCCCAAGTCCCCATCCTGGAGGATTTCTATAGGGCAGAACTGAGCCCACAGAGGGTGGGATGGAGACTATGAGGACTGAGAGGGAAAAGGTGTAGGGACAGAGAAAGCTGCCAGCAGGGATAGCTGCAGGAAGCAGCGATGGGCAGGGAATGAGAAGGAACTGCTAGAAGATTCATCATGGGGG
Organism: Struthio camelus; assembly: GCF_040807025.1. Taxonomy (NCBI): domain Eukaryota; kingdom Metazoa; phylum Chordata; class Aves; order Struthioniformes; family Struthionidae; genus Struthio; species Struthio camelus. The sequence goes on from NC_090970.1 coordinate 1,638,454, forward strand.
GATGGATTTTTGCAAGTCATGGTCAGGCCCTACAATACAAACACCTCCCCTGAGCAAGCCACCCATGTCTCCTCTCCCACCCAGCAGAGCCTCTGCCCTGACAGCCAAGGGGAACAGGCCATGAGCTGCCTCCTCTGCAGCCAGACCTCCAGCAGAGGAGAGGGGCATCTCTCCTGCCATGGGGTCATTTTGTGCTCCCTAGCAAAGGGGCTGGGAGCACCTGCCCTGCAATGTCGCTGTCTGTGAGGCAGCATGGCCAGGTGGGCAAGGTGAAGGCTTTTGGAGTGCCCGTCCGTCTCTCTCCTTGCCTCCCTTGGCAGCAGGATCATGGTGCTGCCCCTTGTTTCCCCTCCTGCCCGTGCTGCTCCTGTTCCTCTCTCAGGCTCCCTGGGGTTGGGGGGAGTTTCAGCCGCAGTTCAGACACTGACACTGCAAGTTGTGCAACAGAGGGGTGTGAATGGGAGTGAGTCATCCCCAGCTCCCTTCAGAGCTGTGAGGCTGCAGAAAATGCACCCTGTGGGGCTGGGAAATAAGCTGCCCTTGTCCCGCTTTCCATCACCATCTCCATATGTGGGCTGAGAGAGAAGACTTTGGAAATCTTCCCTTACCGCCTGAAGTCCTCCACTCTCCGCTCCGTCCAGTTTCTCTCTGAGAGGCACTTGTGAGGGTGAGTGTCCTTCAGCGGAGAGAGGTGCGAGTGCAGGGCAGTGAGGGGCAGGACTCCTTGGCAGACCAGATCCCGTGACTCTGTACAAAGTCAATGAGCCCTTTTTTCCCCTTGGGATGCCTGAGTGCTCATGCTGAGAGCAACTGAAAGGCCAAAGATTTCTGCTCTGTCAAAGAATGCCGCCACGGTGAGAGGGAGGCCCTAAAAGCTAAATAAATAATCAGACTCCTCTGCTGAAGGTTATTTTCCAGAGAAAACAGGTGTCTAAACGTTGACCTGCCCTTCCACATAAGGGGTGGATGTAACCTGCTGCAGCATGTGCACCTCAGAGCTAGTGACCTCCCCCTCCCACCACAGTGCCTGGAGAAAGAGCACACATGGTAAATGGGCGTGAGGACAGGGTCTCAGGATCTCATTGGGACGAAAATGTCTAGAAAGGGTCGGGTCAGCCCCTGCCTTCACTTGACTGTTCCTCTGCCTTGCTGGAGTGGGAGCTGGTGTGACTGATCCGGACACAGACACCTCTGTCCAAGAGGGCAAGGCTGGGGGAGATGAATCCCTCCCAAGGATCTTCCCTTCCCAAGACAGCTGGCACGCATGCTTGACAGAGTCCAATAGTGTCTGACCAGGGTCTTTTTGATGTTCCACACCTGGAGAGTGTAATGTTTAATATCAGAATTTATTCTTTGATGATATTTGATGTTACACGGGGGTTTGGATTCAGCAGAGTGATACAGCAGTGTACTGAAATCACAGTACAAGTGTAAGTTACACTTAGCAAAATGCAGCAATTGCAATATGCAGTTTAATCACAATAAAAATGTGATCCCTGTTACCAGTCTCTATAATATGCTCACCGTCACGACCCTGGGTGTCCCCAGTCACTGGGAAGGAGTATGTGGATTGAAACCAGCTCAAGTCTGTTGGTCCCTTGGCAATTCTTCTGTTAGTTGGTCAGGTGTTGAACTCTGTGTTGGGCTGAGCCACACACACACTTCCCCCGTACAGATCTGGCTGACTCAGGGAGACATTCACACTGCTTTGATGAACTCAGGCAGAACCATTTACACCAGTTGATCCACTCCTTTGCCCGTCTCCCCTGAGCCTTCTTCCATTGTAGGGCTTTACTGGTCAGGCGCAGTGCTATATTCATCTCTCCTTATGGTAAATAGAGAAATTTCCCCCGGGTCACTGGACCAAGTCTCCTGAACGTCACTCATGACACCCAAGGTCCTCCACCCTATACCTGGGAAAGTTTGTCACCTCCCTCCATTGACACCCCCTGGCCGAGCAGAAGTGACCCCGCTGGAGATCATCAGCAGCGGCCACTGCTCTGCAAGGCACACTCAGGCAGTGCAAATTAGCACTCAAGACAAGGAACTGGATGAAGGAAAAGGACAAAAGGCATGTGGGAGGCTCCAAGAGAAGGGCAAAAGGTTTGGCTCACAGAAGACTGCTCTAAATTGTCACTGCCTTTTCCTTCTTGGACAGGTCCCCGTTCCCAGAGGGAGTAAAATGTCCAACAGCAGCTCTCCGAAAGAGTTCCTCCTCCTGGCCTTTGCAGACACACGGGAGCTGCAGCTCTTGCACTTCTCCCTCTTCCTGGGCATCTACCTGGCTGCCCTCCTGGCCAACGGACTCATCATCACCGCCGTAGCCTGCGACCACCACCTCCACACCCCCATGTACTTCTTCCTCCTCCACCTCGCTCTTCTCGACCTGGCCTCCATCTCCACCACTGTCCCCAAATCCATGGCCAACTCCCTGAGGGACACCAGGACCATTTCCTACTCAGGATGTGCTGCCCAGGTCTTCCTATTTTTCTTTACAGTTGGAGCTGAGTGTTCTCTCCTCACTGTCATGGCCTATGACCGCTACATTGCCATCTGCAGACCCCTGCACTACGGGACCCTCATGGGCACCAGAGCTTGTGTCAGGATGGCAGCAGCTGCCTGGGCGAGTGCTTTCCTCAATGCTCTCCTGCACACTGCCAACACATTTTCCATACCTCTCTGCCAAGGCAATGACGTGGACCAGTTCTTCTGTGAGATTCCTCATGTTCTCAAGCTCTCCTGCTCACACTCCTACCTCAGGGAAGTGGGGCTCAATGTGGTTAGTGCTTGTTTATTCCTTGGGTGTTTCATTTTCATTGTGCTGTCCTATGTGCAGGTCTTCAGAGCTGTGCTGAGGATGCCCTCTGAGCAGGGAAGGCACAAAGCCTTCTCCATGTGCCTCCCGCACCTGGCCGTGGTCTCCCTCTTTGTCAGCACCTCATTTTTTGCCTACCTGAAGCCCCCCTCCATGTCCTCCCCAACTCTGGATCTGGTGGTGGCTGTTGTGTACGCGGTGGTGCCTCCAGCAGTGAACCCGCTCATCTACAGCATGAGGAACAAGGAGATCGAGGAGGCCCTGAGGAAACGGATTCAGCTGGTTCTAGTTCAGCAGCACTAAGCTGCCCTTCTCTCTTCGCAAGCAATTTCCAGGTTATCTCCAGAAACTCCTCTGCTTTGGGAGTTCTGTCTCTGATAATCATGTTTATGTAGAAAGATTTGAAATCATCCCACTTCTCCAGCAGCACAAACCCTGACTGTCTGACCCAGAGACCTTCTGTAAATCTGCCTGTCACTGTGTCAGAGGTGGCCTCCCAGGTAGCATCCCTATAATAAAAGGGATCTTCTGAGAACTGTGCCTGAAATTTGGGCTCTTCTTCCACAGTTGGCCCTAAGAATGTGCTCAGGGACTTTCACCTGAAAAGGCCCTGTTGTCATGCCTGGGTTTTCCATGGGCTAAAGGACATCAGCTGGCAGAGTGATGTGTGACGGAGCAAGGTCTGGATTCAGGTGTCACTTCTGGTTGGCCCAGGGCCCCTGGAGAGGATGAGTCACCAAGGGGTATCTGCTGGGACTGTCCCACATATTGCCGGGAAGGTGACAGATGCCCGTCCTTCTGGAAGGGAATATGGGAGCCACGCGGGGAGCAGAGGGGATCTGCAGGGGCAGCATGTGCCTGGGCTGGGCAGTGAGGGGAGACTCACAAAACCAAGGGGTGATGGAGGGTCTGGGGAGAGGGCAGGGGAGGTGGGGAGAGCCGGGGAGGGACTGGGCTGGGCTGGGAAGGGCCCCAGAGAGGACAAAGGCCAGCAGGCAGCTACTGCAGGTGAACAGCAGTGCAGGAGCACAGAGCCGTGCGCTTGCAGGGCACCCGCAGGTGTCCTGGGAAAGGCAGCAGGGCCCGGAAGGAGCAGGAGAGAAGAGCCCAGGTTGGTGCCTGCGTTGCCTGCCCACGCTGGGGAAGCTGCCCCAGGGCCATCGTCCCGCAGCAGCCCCTCGCGTCACCCCTCCCAGCGCTGGCTGCTCCCCCAGCGGTGGGGTGGTGCATGGCCAGCTGCGTCCTCCTGCAGCTCTGCGCATCCCCACGGAGGGGACAAGGCCAGCCTTGCACGACCTCTCTCCTGCACCAGACCCCGTCAGGTCCCGGAGCACGGCTGTCTGCTGAGCCCCGCGTGGGGCACAGCCTGGGCTGGGCAGGGGCTGGCTGCTCCCATCCCCAAGTCTCTGGGGGATCATTTAATGGTTATTTAATAGTACTCCAGCCCTTGCCATGTGCGAGGGGTCTGGTTCCAGCTCCAGCTGAGCTCTGGCTTGCCTCGCTCCAGCCCTGCATGCCCGGACAAGGTCTCGGGGCTCCCCCCGGGCAGCCCCTGCCCCTGCCCCCATCTGAACACGTCCCCTCCAGCCCCCTGAGTGCTGGTGCTGCTGCCGGGGGCAGAGCTGGAGGATCCCACGCAGTGGCTCCTCCGGGAGCTGCCCAGGCAAAAGCTGGCCCCAGCCCCAGCCCCAGCCCCAGCCGCAGCAGGGCCCAGGGCAGCTGCCCTCTGCCCACCCACCCTGGCGCTGCCAGCACCACTGCAGCCCACTCCTCACCGGCTCCAGCGCAGCCCTGCAGGCAGCTGGAGCTGCCTCGGGCCCCGGGGCCGTCTGGTGGCAGCAGCCTTTGACCTGGCCACAGCAGCAGCGGTGCCGGCAGCAGGGCAGGAGCAGGGGACTTGGGGCGAAGACCCCTGCCCTCGGCTGCACGGCCGGGGCACTGGCCGGGCGATGCCTTTGTGGGCGGCCGGGCTCCAGGTTCGGGGTGGACGGCAGCTCGAGGGTGGGAGCGCCGGGATGTGGATGGGCTTCCAGTGCAGCCGGGAGTGTGGGGAAGGCAAGTGGGCAGAGCCAGGCACACACAGGTGCCAAGGCCACGGGTGGAAAGGGCAGTGTGGGGCTGGTGAAGGCCCTCCCTCTCCTTCTCGTCCCCGTGGGGAAGAGAGTCCCCAGGCCATGCTGGACTCCACTTGGGCTGATGGGAAAGGGCAGAGGGCAGGGTGGAAGAGGCATTCAGAGCCTCTTGAGGTGCGTGATGGAGTTTTCCAAAGCCCAGGGCTGAGCCAGGGACCTTTAGATCTTCCCCATGGTGCTCTCCCAGCTGGACTTGTTCTGCTCTGCCCCAGGTGCTCTCATCCCCAGGTCAGCTGTGCTGGATCAGAGGCTGAGGAGCAGGAATTCCTGGACTCACAGAGGAGTTGTGGTGGGAAGGGACCTCTGGAGGTCTCCAGCGCAGCCTCCCACACAAAGCAGGGCTGGTTGGAGCCCTCCAGTCTTGTCCGGCCATCGCTGGACTGTGCCTGATCGTAGTTACCATCCCCAAACCTGCTCTGCTCCTCCTGTCCAGGCACTGTGGGACAGCACCTCTCATTGGTGGGGCACTGCCCTGCCAGCCTTGCCGGCACCATCGGCTCCTGGCTGCCCTTCCCACCCGCTCTTGCTGCCCCACTCTTGCTGCTCCCCACAACATACTCTTTGGAGCAGGAATCCCATCACCAATGGTGCAGAAGCACTCGAGCTGTGGCACAGGAAATCCTCTTCTCCCAAATAGGCAGCATAGTATCAGACCCCCAAGTGGCTGAGCTCCCTTTTTCATCCAGCTCTGACTCTGCATGCAGCATTTCCTGGCTAGGGGTCCAGATCCAAAGCTCTCCTCTCACCTTCACATTGGCTGTTAGGAAAGAGGTTCTGCTGAGGTGATACGGTCACCTTTTGTACCTACAAGCTCCTGAGGATCTGCTCAGGTCCCCTCATCCCTTACCAAGGCTTTCTTGGCTGTAGTCAGGCGTTGAGTCCCAGGTAGAGATGGGCAGTCAGGTCAGCAGGATGGGGACAGGGTCAGGTGAGGACCCCAGAGGTGCAGGGTCAGGCACAGGCATGTCCACAGTGTAATGCAGGCATGACCCAAGGACAAGGGGAGCAGCTCCCTGACAAGGGGGACGAGGTCCTGCAATGAGGCTGGTCGCTCTCTATCTCCTCTTGTGCCCACGAGATCCCCCTCCCTGGCAGCCTGCAGACCCTCCATGCCCACCCCGCTGCCCAGCACACCACGACAGCCCTGGCCCTGCAGCCCCTCCAGCACCTCCTGCTGCCCCGGGGACAGAGCCACCTGCCCTGAGCTGGTGCCCAGAGAAGCCTGTTTCTCGTTCTCATTTTCTCTCTCTGCCTGCTGCCCTGCTTTTCTCCTGGGACATCTCTGCTCCCCAGAGAGCCTTTCCCCAGGCCAGTGTGTCCGTGCTGGCCTGGCTGACCCTACACCCCCCCACCCTGTGCATCCCACAGGGCCCCAGGCTGGTAGTGCTGCTCCTCAGGTTGAGCAGGCTGTGGGACCATGGAGTCATCAGGTGACTCCTGACTCGGCCCTGGCAGAGCAGGTCATGGTGGGAAGCAGATCCCATTGGACAGGGATCATCACCAGTGACACTACTGCCCTGTGTCTGTGCTCATGGATGGTGCTCAGAGTGACGCCCAGGGCATTGCCCAAGGCAGGAGATGTGTTTGGGTGTTCACTGTGGTGTCCGGCCTGTGGTGTTTCACTGAGGGTGCAAGAATCACTCTCCTGTCCCCCTTCCCTGCACCTCCTGGGTCCCCCCTGCCTCTCTGGGGACTGAAGAGCCCTCGGTTCCCCAAGCATACCTGGATTTACTGCTGTACCTTCTGGTTACTCCACTGTGGACCATCCTTGATTTTTGGAGGCTCCACCCACTGCCGACCCCAGGCACACACTGTCCCTGGACATCCCCTGAGCTCTTCTGGGGATCTCCTGGAGATTCCCCTCCACAACGATGGGCAGCTCTCATCAGCACTGTCACCTGTGGGAGAGCCCCAGGCAGCTAGTTCAGAGACCACTCACTATCTCTGCTGGACATCAGGAGATGATCCCTGAATCCAGTCCTCAGTGCCTAACAGATCACCCAGGGCCTCTGAGCTCATCCCTTGGATCCCATGGAGTTCACAAGCAAAGGCGCATACCCTTTCATGGTGCAAACCCTTGGGCATATTTTTGACTCCAGTTTCGGAAGAAAAGCTAGAATTCAGGCATGTCACGAGGGAGATCCTATTTAATATAGGAAATTGATTCTGGAAGCCAGGTCTGGCACAAGTTCAGGGGAGGGATCTGAATCCCACTCCATCCCCGGGGCTTCTAAACTGGCATGAGATGCCCAGATGGACTCACCTGAATGAAAACCTGAACCATGGGAGAATGAACTCCCTTCTTGCCCCCTCTCTAGGAGTCCTGCCTAGGTAAGAGGCAGGAAGAGGGGCTTCCAGAGTGGGACGTTTCCCCCTCTAGCAGGTGACCATCCTCTGGTGAGATATATTGTATTGCTGGAATCAGTCTTCCTTTGGTGTTCAGAGAGGGATCACTGGTGATTATTTTGGTCTACTTCAGGGAACATTTCCCAGGAGGAGGGAGCCCAAGGGACAGAGAACTTCTGCCTTTAATTGGGCCACTGTTGCTGAAGGCGTCCAGGCTCCTGAGACGGAAGGAGGAACCTGGCAGCAGTGCCCATGTGTCCAGCTGTGTGCAGGAGCAGCTCCTCTGCCAAGAGCAGCAGGGCTGTGGGCACTGCCTGCTGCTGCTGAGAGGAGCTGAGAGAAGGCAGAGAGAAGTGAAGGGCAGTGTGGAGTGGGAGGACAGCTGACAGTTCACTGTGGGAGACATCTTCCCAGCCCTGAACATGGTAATTCTCTGACTGAAGGACAACACTACTGCGGTTCCTGGAGGGGGTCTTGTGAACCCAGCTCACCCCATGACAAGTTTTTTAAAGATCACTCTCGCGGATTTTCCAGTGCATGGGAGGAGGAGATGCTTTAGAGCAGAGATTCCCTGGCACACAGAAGGCGGCTCAGCAAACCCCTTCCACCCCATCTCTACCTACAGCAGCACCAGCATCACCTTTATGGACTTCCTCAGGGTTTATGTGACCTCCTTCTTAGGACCTGCAAGCACAAAGATGCCCCTGACCAGGTCCCAGACCTGGAAGATTTCTGTACAGCTGCACTGAGCCCACAGAGGGTGGGATGGGGTCTGTGATCACTGAGAGGGAAAGCTGGCAGCAGAGGCAACTCCAGGCAGCCGAGATGGGCAGGGAAAGAGAAGGAACTGCTAGAAGATTCATCATGGGGGGATGGATTTTTGCAAGTCATGGTCAGGCCCTACAATACAAACACCTCCCCTGAGCAAGCCACCCATGTCTCCTCTCCCACCCAGCAGAGCCTCTGCCCTGACAGCCAAGGGGAACAGGCCATGAGCTGCCTCCTCTGCAGCCAGACCTCCAGCAGAGGAGAGGGGCATCTCTCCTGCCACGGGGTCATTTTGTGCTCCCTAGCAAAGGGGCTGGGAGCACCTGCCCTGCAATGTCGCTGTCTGTGAGGCAGCATGGCCAGGTGGGCAAGGTGAAGGCTTTTGGAGTGCCCGTCCGTCTCTCTCCTTGCCTCCCTTGGCAGCAGGATCATGGTGCTGCCCCTTGTTTCCCCTCCTGCCCGTGCTGCTCCTGTTCCTCTCTCAGGCTCCCTGGGGTTGGGGGGAGTTTCAGCCGCAGTTCAGACACTGACACTGCAAGTTGTGCAACAGAGGGGTGTGAATGGGAGTGAGTCATCCCCAGCTCCCTTCAGAGCTGTGAGGCTGCAGAAAATGCACCCTGTGGGGCTGGGAAATAAGCTGCCCTTGTCCCGCTTTCCATCACCATCTCCATATGTGGGCTGAGAGAGAAGACTTTGGAAATCTTCCCTTACCGCCTGAAGTCCTCCACTCTCCGCTCCGTCCAGTTTCTCTCTGAGAGGCACTTGTGAGGGTGAGTGTCCTTCAGCGGAGAGAGGTGCGAGTGCAGGGCAGTGAGGGGCAGGACTCCTTGGCAGACCAGATCCCGTGACTCTGTACAAAGTCAATGAGCCCTTTTTTCCCCTTGGGATGCCTGAGTGCTCATGCTGAGAGCAACTGAAAGGCCAAAGATTTCTGCTCTGTCAAAGAATGCCGCCACGGTGAGAGGGAGGCCCTAAAAGCTAAATAAATAATCAGACTCCTCTGCTGAAGGTTATTTTCCAGAGAAAACAGGTGTCTAAACGTTGACCTGCCCTTCCACATAAGGGGTGGATGTAACCTGCTGCAGCATGTGCACCTCAGAGCTAGTGACCTCCCCCTCCCACCACAGTGCCTGGAGAAAGAGCACACATGGTAAATGGGCGTGAGGACAGGGTCTCAGGATCTCATTGGGACGAAAATGTCTAGAAAGGGTCGGGTCAGCCCCTGCCTTCACTTGACTGTTCCTCTGCCTTGCTGGAGTGGGAGCTGGTGTGACTGATCCGGACACAGACACCTCTGTCCAAGAGGGCAAGGCTGGGGGAGATGAATCCCTCCCAAGGATCTTCCCTTCCCAAGACAGCTGGCACGCATGCTTGACAGAGTCCAATAGTGTCTGACCAGGGTCTTTTTGATGTTCCACACCTGGAGAGTGTAATGTTTAATATCAGAATTTATTCTTTGATGATATTTGATGTTACACGGGGGTTTGGATTCAGCAGAGTGATACAGCAGTGTACTGAAATCACAGTACAAGTGTAAGTTACACTTAGCAAAATGCAGCAATTGCAATATGCAGTTTAATCACAATAAAAATGTGATCCCTGTTACCAGTCTCTATAATATGCTCACCGTCACGACCCTGGGTGTCCCCAGTCACTGGGAAGGAGTATGTGGATTGAAACCAGCTCAAGTCTGTTGGTCCCTTGGCAATTCTTCTGTTAGTTGGTCAGGTGTTGAACTCTGTGTTGGGCTGAGCCACACACACACTTCCCCCGTACAGATCTGGCTGACTCAGGGAGACATTCACACTGCTTTGATGAACTCAGGCAGAACCATTTACACCAGTTGATCCACTCCTTTGCCCGTCTCCCCTGAGCCTTCTTCCATTGTAGGGCTTTACTGGTCAGGCGCAGTGCTATATTCATCTCTCCTTATGGTAAATAGAGAAATTTCCCCCGGGTCACTGGACCAAGTCTCCTGAACGTCACTCATGACACCCAAGGTCCTCCACCCTATACCTGGGAAAGTTTGTCACCTCCCTCCATTGACACCCCCTGGCCGAGCAGAAGTGACCCCGCTGGAGATCATCAGCAGCGGCCACTGCTCTGCAAGGCACACTCAGGCAGTGCAAATTAGCACTCAAGACAAGGAACTGGATGAAGGAAAAGGACAAAAGGCATGTGGGAGGCTCCAAGAGAAGGGCAAAAGGTTTGGCTCACAGAAGACTGCTCTAAATTGTCACTGCCTTTTCCTTCTTGGACAGGTCCCCGTTCCCAGAGGGAGTAAAATGTCCAACAGCAGCTCTCCGAAAGAGTTCCTCCTCCTGGCCTTTGCAGACACACGGGAGCTGCAGCTCTTGCACTTCTCCCTCTTCCTGGGCATCTACCTGGCTGCCCTCCTGGCCAACGGACTCATCATCACCGCCGTAGCCTGCGACCACCACCTCCACACCCCCATGTACTTCTTCCTCCTCCACCTCGCTCTTCTCGACCTGGCCTCCATCTCCACCACTGTCCCCAAATCCATGGCCAACTCCCTGAGGGACACCAGGACCATTTCCTACTCAGGATGTGCTGCCCAGGTCTTCCTATTTTTCTTTACAGTTGGAGCTGAGTGTTCTCTCCTCACTGTCATGGCCTATGACCGCTACATTGCCATCTGCAGACCCCTGCACTACGGGACCCTCATGGGCACCAGAGCTTGTGTCAGGATGGCAGCAGCTGCCTGGGCGAGTGCTTTCCTCAATGCTCTCCTGCACACTGCCAACACATTTTCCATACCTCTCTGCCAAGGCAATGACGTGGACCAGTTCTTCTGTGAGATTCCTCATGTTCTCAAGCTCTCCTGCTCACACTCCTACCTCAGGGAAGTGGGGCTCAATGTGGTTAGTGCTTGTTTATTCCTTGGGTGTTTCATTTTCATTGTGCTGTCCTATGTGCAGGTCTTCAGAGCTGTGCTGAGGATGCCCTCTGAGCAGGGAAGGCACAAAGCCTTCTCCATGTGCCTCCCGCACCTGGCCGTGGTCTCCCTGTTCCTCAGCAGTGGCATGTTTACCTACCTGAAGCCCCCCTCCATGTCCTCCCCAGCTCTGGATCTGGTGGTAGCTGTTGTGTACGCGGTGGTGCCTCCAGCAGTGAACCCCCTCCTCTACAGCATGAGGAACAAGGAGCTCAAGGAGGCCCTGAGGAAACTCTTTCAATGGGTACACTGTCAGCACCAGTAACTGTCCCATGTGCATCTCCTCCTCATTCCCAGGGCATCTGGCATCAAGGCTACATGTCGTTCTTTTTTTATTATTGTTTTCCTTACTTTCTCTGATACCATTCTTGCAAAAAGAATAAAAAGTTTTGGTTTGTGCCAATTCTCCTCAGAAACCTCTCATTTGAATATAACCCAGAGACCATGATGATATCCTGCCCCTGGGATAGACCAACGCTCTCCAGGGATCTGGGCTGGGGTTTGCCTGCCTGGGCAGCAGCTGTGCAGAAAAGGACGTGGGATGAACACATCTGGTTAGGACCTGTGTTTCTATATTCAGGAAAACATCATCACCATAAGAGTAACCTGCTTCATCTTTTAAACACCTTCCTTTAATGCCAGCCCTCAGAAGCCTAGAAAGTAGAAGACGGTCTCTTACGGAAGTCTGCTGAAGGAAATCGGTGGAGTTGTCTTCCCAGAGTTATTGGATCACAAGAAGGAAGTTACCTTCCTCACCTGTTGTCGTGGGAGGCCCAGGAGGGGCGGCTGAGCCAACCACAGAGCATCCTCACGCTCTGGTCCCCGCAGCGCTCCACGCTACGGGAAGGTTTGGGGTGGCGGTATAGGTGTCCCTGTCGCTTATGAATGGGTCACAATTAACAGCCAGAAACCAATCACAAAGCTTAATATGCATCACTGGTAGCAATAACAATTAAAAACTAGTAATAACAACAATAATAGCAACAATATACAGTTAAATAATCAGTGACCATACATTCAGCCCCCCACACAACATGGAACAGGAGTATTTACAATATCTACAAGTACCCCTATGTGTACATGAGCTCAAAGCGGTGAGGGGAAAGGTGCCTGGTGGTTACGCCGCTGGGGGGTATACTCACACGTCCACCGCTGTTAATGGCAGGGGGATCCCCAGCTGCCGGACCCAGCGTCCCAGATGAGGGGGCACGGCGGCGCTGGCTGTCCCGCAGCCTGCCAGGGAGGGGATCTTCCCTCGGTGGAGGGGCAGAGCCTTGGAGAAGGCTGCCCGGTGCCTTCAAACCTTGAGCAAGGCCGCCGAGGCTGCTGCTTCCCCAGCCGCTGCAGGGAATTCATCTCTCTCCTCCTCTCCACCGCCGTCGGCTGTGCTCGCGTGTGCCCCTTTTATACCCATCCTGCTTTGGGACGGCAGGCAAGGGATGGGGTGAATTTGTCTAGACCGCCGCTCTTAGTGGTCCGGTTCTGATCCCGAATTATAACGTGGACCTGTTTGCAGACCACTTTGTGGACTCACCTTCCTTCTGGAATATTCTGCGTGGTTGACAGGTGTGGGGGGCTTCGAGGGCCCATGTTAGCCCTCCACCAATGATTTTAAATTGTGGCAGTGGGAGATTTCTGCGGGCTAACCGGGGTCAGAGAGAGGACAGGGTGATTGACACCTTACACCCATTGCTCAATAAAACCTATCTTCCTCAGTTTTCCCCTAAACCAAACCTTCCATGGCACCCAGGCTGAGGGCGTTTGTACATGTTTGAGCTGCAGCACCTCAGCTGTGGCACCAGGGCTGAGAGCAGCCTTATGACAGGGAAACCTGTTACTGAGTGCCCAGGACATCATGTACGCAAAGGCTTTGCTTCCTAGCAGACACATGCAGGAGCGAATGGCACATGGCTGTGTAATGCTGATGAAGAGAGCAAACCCTGTAGTCCCCAAAGCCAGAGAGAAACACAGCTGGGCCATGAAGCCCTGGGGTAGGAGAGGGGTTTGCTGCGCCGGGTGACTCTGAAGCAGCTTGGGGCCTGTGACAGAGGTGAAGGGGCTGTCCAGGAGGGGCAAGCTGCTGCTGAGAAGGTACCTGGGGTAGGGCAGTCTTGGATGCAGCCATGCTGCGGACATCATTGGCATGTTTGCTGTTGATATCATCAGGTGAGAAGGTTCAGGAAGAGGAGAACCATCAGGGTTTGAGAGCATAGGCACACGAGTGGAGACTCTGGTGTGATGTGCCTCCCAGTCCTGCAGCACCCCTGGGTGTCGCTGGGAAGGACCTTCCCTCCATGCCATGGTGTTGGTGTTCACTTGCTGGCACACAGGCCGCAAAACCGTTTGAGACATCCTGTGGGGTCTGCCACAAACTCACTCCACCAGCCCATGGCTTCCCTGGAGGTCCTGTGTGGTATGTGCCAGCCACTTGCGGTTCCTGCTGGGCATCCCAGGCACCTGGCACAGCACTAGAGGCCTTTCTTATTGCCTGAAAATGAGAGCCCTGAATTAATGGAAGTGTCTGCAAAGCCGGGATGAGCCTGTGTCTTAGCTTTGTGGTGACTTGAGCGGCAGTATATACAGCTGGTGGAGCCTGGAGAGTGAGCTGGCTGTCCTTCTGGTGAACTCCTCCTTTTGGTCAGCTGAACAGCTCTGTGGGCTCCATAGAAACACATGGCTAATTAAAGTTCAGATGCCCCCAAAGATTTGGTGTAGTTTCAGATGGCCAAGGGAACCCACCCCACCACCCCTCTGGCCCACAGCTGAGGCTCAGGAAGCATGTGGGTGTCTCAGAATTGCTCCATCACAGCTGGCAAACACACACACACACACAGGACTTGGACCAAGCCTGGAACCTCAGCCATCACCAGGGCTGTGGGTGCGAGCTGCTGACTCCCCTCTCCACCCCTATTGCTCATGGTGGCAGCTCAGACAAGGGCTTGCATGCAGGCACCTGTTTTGGGCACAGCTGAGCTGAGGCCAGAGGGATCCCACCTGCTAGGGGGTTGTGGGCTGCCTGGGAGGGAGCTGCATCCCCCTGCTGCCCAAGGCCTGCCAAGCTGACATGAACCACCTGCATTTGCTCCTCTGAATCCCTGCCCTGTGCAGGGGAAATGACCCTCTCCCTCTCCCTCTCCCTCTCCCTGCCCAGGTCTCCTGCCTGGTGCTGGGCCAGGAATAGGGCTTGAGAGAGGGGAACATGTCCCCCTCTCTCCACCTCTGTCCCCTGATGGGATCAAGCACACTGCTGAAATCAGTCTCCCTCCACAGCCCAGAGAGGGACTGGAGGTGATGAGCACACTTGCAAGAGCATTTCCCAGAGGGGACCGTGCTGCCGCTCAGGAGCTGTCAGCCTTGGAGCCCCAGGACAATCGCGAGGGAGCCCGAGGGGCAGAGGAAGTCACGCCTGCAGCTGTGCCCCTGCTCCTGAGTGGGGCCAGGCTCCTGGGAGAGAGGGAGCTGGTGGCACCGTGGCAGCAGTGCCCATGTGCCCAGCTGTGTGCAGGAGCAGCTCCTCTGCCAAGAGCAGCAGGGCTGTGGGCACTGCCTGCTGCTGCTGAGAGGAGCTGCGAGAAGGCAGAGAGAAGTGGAAGGCAGTGTGGAGTGGGAGGAGAGAGGAGAGCTCCTTGTGGGAGACATCTTCCCAGCTGTTTGCATGGTGAGTGTCTGGCTGCAGGGCAATAGGGTTGTGAGGATCGCTCTCCCGGCTTCTGCAGGGCAGAAGAGGGAGAGAGGCTTCAGAGCAGGGATGTCCTGCCCCACTGTCCCCGGGACAGGGCGTGCTGCTTCCTTGTGCCGGGGCTGGTGCAGGGGTGTGAAGCTGGGGTATACTCCCAGGTGCAGTGTCCCTGCCACCGCGGGGTGTTGTGTGCCCGGGGCAGTGACTCTGCTGCCTGCGTGGGTCAGCACTCAGCCTGCCTGGGCAGCAACCTGTGGTGCTGCAGGGAGAAGGTCTGGGTGGGAGGAGCGACCCCCAGCAGGGCAGGTTCATTGTCCCGCTGAGAGGGTGCTGCGTGGGTCAGGGCTGCCCACAGCTCTCGCTCACCATGAGGATATTTGGAGAGTGGAGTTTTCCAGAGGACTTGTCTCTGCCTGGTGGGAATGGAAATGCAGCAGTCAGGTGTAATCCAGGGGCTGATCCTCTTCACCAGCACCCTGAAGGGTGACAACACCTGCAAGGAAGCTCAGCAAGTGCCTTCACCACCCCTCAGCCTACAGGCACCACCAACATCACCTTGCCAGTCTCATGGGAGATCTTCTGGTCTGCTCTTTAGCTCCTGCACACAGGGAGATGCTGCTGGGCAGCTTCCTGCTGCTTGGAGGTTTCTGTAGGGCAGAGCTGGGATCACAGTGGGTGGGATGGGGTCTGTGTGGGGACAGAGGAAGAGCTCCCAGCAAGCACACCTCCAAGCAGCAGAGAGATGGTCAGAGAATGAGCAGAAACTGCTACCAGAAACCCCATGCGAGGCTGGGGTGCAGGAAATTCTCTGCCAGCCCCAGCAGTGCGGATGCTTTCCCCTCCGCAAGCCCCCTGCATCTGTCCTCTGCCACCCAGCAGAGCCCTCTGCCCTCAAGGTCGAGGGATCTAGCACCCAAATTATCTTTTTGGCAGCCAGAGCCCGAGAAGAGGAGAGGAGCAGCTCTCCTGTCACATGCCCATTTCCTAAACCATGACCAAAGGACTGAGGACAACTGCCCTGTGATGTCTCCATCTGGGAGGTGGTGTGCACAGCTGGGTTAGGGCAAGACCTTGCTCAGTGTCCCTCACTCTTTCTCTCTTTGCCACCCTAGGCAGAAGCATCAAGGTGTTGCTCCTTGTTTCTCCCCCTGTCCGGGCTGCTCTTGTTCTTGCTCGGGGGCTTTCTGGGGATGACATTTGCAGCTGCAGACTCTAACACAGACCCTGTGGTTCTAGCCATAGAGCTGTCTCTGCAGATGGAGTGAGGGGAGGATATCTCCTTCTTGCCTGTGGGGCTCAAAGAGCAGAGTGTGTGGGGCTGGGGAATGAGCTGACTGTCCCTTCAGGATAGCCCTCCTTTAAGACCCTTGACCCTCCCTGGGACAAGCTGCTGGACTGTGTGCTGCTGTGTCCTGCTGGAGGACATGTGTGATAGCTGAATGTCCCATGCAGAAGCCCCAGAGGTGCTAAGGAACTGGAACTGCTGCTGGCGGTGGCTGTGTGTGGGCAGCTGAAATAAGCCCTGTGTGTCTTTGGCTACAAGCTGACTGTTGAGAGCTCCCTCTGTGTCAGAGCCACATCACCGAGTCCTTCTGATCATCAGAGCCATGCGCTATGTCACACCCTCTCCATCACTCTCAGAACATGTGAGCTGAGAAAGGGAGGTGAGTTTGGAGATGTGTGCTGTGCAAGGGGACACCACTGTCAGCACAGGCCAGTTTCCTTTCAGGGTAAGTTGTGGCTGAGATTGTCCTCTGGCTGAGAGAGGTGCATGGCCAAGGCAGCAGTTTTTCTGTAAGGAGATGTTTTAGTTCCAGAAAAGGTAGAAAAGGGGAATATATTTTTTTTCCCAGCGCTTTAACCATGTGGGTTAGACAGCAGTATATTTTAGTGAGTATTTGACAAAGGGCACTTTGGACACATAGCGACATTAAGATTTAATCCCGAGATATCACAGCACAGACTGGAAATATCATAACTTTCCCGGTTTGCATGTTCGGCTCAGCTTGAGAGCCACCAGTGTAGCCTTGCTAAATAATTCCCCCTTTATAAATACTGATAGACATCAGCATTATCAGCCTTTGAATCTTATGTCTGTTTATTTCTTAAAAATGCAAAACAGATTCATGAGACTTCTTACTCTTTTCCTCTTTACATGGTAGAGATCCCCACTCCTGGGCTCTTCCTACCACTAACCACCGTCATTCACAGAGACGTGAGGCCAGTGGCAGGACTCCCCTTGACTCTAGAAGGGCCGGGGCTGCAAGTCTGGCCTCTTTCTTGTGAGGAACAGGAACAAAGTATTCACTGCACTGGTTAAACATTATTGGCTGATGGTTCCTGTCTTAAGGTCGTATCGCTTCTACATTTGATAAGATGAAGATAAAGCTCTGCCAGATTCTCTCCAGCCTCGGTTAGGGACTGATTGATTGCCATCTTCCCCACAAGATGGTGAACATTATCATGTCAGTGGTATTCAGAGGTCTCCGACTAACTGAAGTAAGAGAGATCAGGTTGTTATGGCTCTGTGGCTTCTTCATCGTCCTTGCGCTTGAAGAATTGATTCTGGTATGTTTAAAGAATTTTGCCAACTCACAGCAATGTTAAGGGTGCATATTCCTACCCTGCAAAGCAGACCAACAAGCAAGATCCCTCCCCCACTTACCCCCCCAAAGTGACGCTGTTACTTGGGTGGTCAACATGCCTCTGAACTGGATGTGGCTGAACAGCCCTCCTACATCATAGCAGGACTGATTCCCTCTGTCTCACAGACACAGGGACGTCTGTGAGAAAGGGAAAGAGTTTTGATCAGAGAGGGTCTCTCCTGACTTGTCACTGTCTTTTCCTCCTTGGACAGTCCTACATGCCTGATGAGAGCAGAATGTCCAATCTCAGCTCCTTCAATGAGTTCTTCCTCCTGGCATTTGCAGACACACGGGAGCTGCAGCTCTTGCACTTCTCGCTCTTCCTGGGCATCTACCTGGCTGCCCTCCTGGCCAACGGCCTCATCATCACAGCCGTAGCCTGCGACCACCGCCTCCACACCCCCATGTACTTCTTCCTCTTCCACCTCGCCCTCCTTGACCTGGGCTCCATCTCCACCACTGTCCCCAAATCCATGGCCAATTCCCTGCAGTCCCTCCTCTACAGCATGAGGAACAAGGAGCTCAGGGATGCACTGAGGAAACTCTTTCAATGGGTACAGTGTCAGCACCAGTAACTGTCCCATGTACATCTCCTCCTCATTCCCAGGGCATCTGGCATCAAGGCTACATGTCATTCTTTTTTTTTTTTTTTCCTTACTTTCTCTGATCCATTGTTGCAAAAAGAATAAAAAGTTTTGGTTCATGCCACTTCTCCTCAGAAATCTCTCATTTGAATATTACCCAGAGACAATGATGAAGCAGGAAGCCAGGCTTCCCCCTTCATCCCCCATAGATGGGGGAACCTCAGAGCCTGCTAGTCTGAGCTCCCTCGGATGCCCCCAGTCCAATGAGGGGAGTTTCCCTTTGTGAGGTCTCTTTTGTGATGCCAAAGGAGTTCAGGGGCACAGAGTCAGGCTCAGACGAGTACAGGCAGGGTGAGACCTTGGGTCCCGTGTGCATTAAGAGAACTCCGCCGGCCCCAGCTGCAGTCAGAGAGTGATCTTCTACCCCTCTCCTGCAAGGGTGGCAGCTGGCTGTCACTGTGGGCTGGTCCCTTCCCTCTACAGAGCTCCAACACTCACAGTGGAGCAGGAATGGAGGGCGAGGAGGGTCTGGACAGAGCCTCTGCTCTGCAGGACCATCTCCCCACTACCACAGCACACATTTCCTCACTGCTGCCTTCGAGTGGAGGCTGCAGACTTCCTGTCGACATGTCCACCAACAGCAGCAGGAATTGCTCTTGTCAGGGTTGCTCTCCTCATTTCCACCCTGTCCTGCTCTGCTCTCATGTGCACATATGGCCTCAGTGCTCTTGTAACATGGTGTTTCCATGGGGTGGGCAGTGAGTGGAGCCTCACAAAGTGAGGGAGGGACCATGGTGGAATAACCAGAAGGCAAAGCGCTAGATCCGGGTATGCTTGGGGAAATGAGGGCTCTGCAGTCCCCAGAGAGGCAGTGGGAACCCAGGAGGCGCAGGGAAGGGGGACGGGAGAGTGATTCCTGCACCTTCAGGGAAACACCACAGGCTGGACACCACAGTGCACACCCAAACACATCTCCTGCCTTGGGCAATGCCCTGGGCGTCACTCTGAGCACCATCGATGAGCACAGACACATGGCATCAGTGTAATGGCACCAGTCAGTGGTGACGATCCCTGTCCAATGGGGTTTGCTTCCCACCATGACCTGCTCTGCCAGGGCCAAGTCAGGAGTCACCTGATGGCCCCACAGCCCCACAGCCTACTCAACCTGCAGAGCAGCACTGCCAGCCTGGGGCCCTGTGGGGTGCACAGTGTGGGGGTGTAGGGTCAGCTAGGCCAGCACAGACACACTGGCCTGGGGAAAGGCTCTCTGGGGAGCAGGGACGTCCCAGGAGAAAAGCAGGGCAGCAGGCAGAGAGAGAAAATGAGAACGAGAAACAAGTTTCTCTGGGCACCAGCTCGGGGCAGGTGGCTCTGTCCCCAGGGAAGCAGGAGTTGCTGGAGGGGCTGCAGGGCCAGGGCTGTCGTGGTGTGCTGGGCATTGGGGTGGGCATGGAGGGTCTGGAGGCAGCCAGGGAGGGGGATCTCGTGGGCACAAGAGGAGATAGAGAGCGACCAGCCTCATTGCAGGACCTCGTCCCCCTTGTCAGGGAGCTGCTCCCCTTGTCCTTGGGTCATGCCTGCATTACACTGTGGACATGCCTGTGCCTGGCCTGTGAACCTCTGGGGTCCTCACCTCACCCTGTCCCCGTCCTGCTGACCTGACTGCCCATCTCTACCTGGGACTCAACGCCTGACTACAGCCAAGAAAGCCTTAGTAAGGGATGAGGGGACCTGAGCAGATCCCCAGGAGCTTGCAGGTACAAAAGGTGGCCGTATCACCTTAGCAGAAACTCTTTCCTGACAGCCAATGTGAAGGTGAGAGGAGAGCTTTGGATCTGGACCCCTAGCCAGGGAATGCTGCATGCAGAGTCAGAGCTGGATGAAAAAGGGAGCTCAGCCACTTGGGGGTCTGATACTATGCTGCCTATTTGGGAGAAGAGGATTTCCTGTGCCACAGCTCGAGTGCTTCTGCACCATTGGTGATGGGACTGCTGCTCCAAAGAGTATGTTGTGGGGAGCAGCAAGAGTGGGGCAGCAAGAGTGGGTGGGAAGGGCAGCCAGGAGCCCAGGGTGCCGGCAAGGCCGGTAGGGCAGTGCCCCACCGATGAGAGGTGCCGTCCCACAGTGCCTGGACAGGAAGAGCAGAGCAGGTTTGGGGATGGCAACTACGATCAGGAACAGTCCAACAAAGTCCGGACAAGAGTGGAGGGCTCCAACCAGCCCTGCTTTGTGTGGGAGGCTGCACTGGAGACCTCCAGAGGTCCCTTCCCACCACAACTCCTCTGTGAGTCCAGGAATTCCTGCTCCTCAGCCTCTGATCCAGCACAGCTGACCTGGGGATGAGAGCACCTAGGGCAGGGCAGACCTGTCTGGTAGAGCATTATGGGGAAGATCCAAAGGTGCCTGGCTCAGCCCTGGGCTTTGGAAAACTCCATCATTCACCCCAAGAGGCTCCGAATACCTCTTCCACCCTGCCCTCTCCCCACTCCTGTGAGTCAAAGTGGAGTCCAGCATGGCCTGGGGACTCTCTTCCCCACGGGGACGAGAAGGAGAGGGAGGGCCTTCACCAGCCCCACACTGCCCTTTCCACCCGTGGCCTTGGCATCTGTGTGTGCCTGGCTCTGCCCACTTGCCTTCCCCACACTCCCGGCTGCACTGGAAGCCCATCCACATCCCGGCGCTCCCGCCCTCGAGCTGCCGTCCACCCCGAACCTGGAGGCCGACCACCCACAAAGGCATCGCCCGGCCAGTGCCCCGGCCGTGCAGCCGAGGGCAGGGGTCTTCGCCCCAAGTCCCCTGCTCCTGCTCTGCTGCCGGCACCACTGCTGCTGTGGCCAGGTCAAAGCCTGCTGCCACCAGATGGCCCCGGGGCCCGAGACAGCTCCAGCTGCCTGCAGGGCTGCGCTGGAGCCGGTGAGGAGCGGGCTGCGGTGGGGCTGGCAGCACCAGGGTGGGTGGGCAGAAGGCAGCTGCCCTGGGCCCCGCTGCAGCTGGGGCTGGGGCTGGGGCTGGGGCTGGGGCCAGCTTTTGCCTGGGCATCTCCCGGAGGAGCCGCTGCACGGGATCCTCCAGCTCTGCCCCGGCAGCAGCACGAGTGCTCCGGGGGCTGGAGGGGACGTGCCCAGATGGGGGCAGGGGCAGGGGCTGCCCGGGGGGAGCCCCGAGACCTTGTCCGGGCATGCAGGGCTGGAGCGAGGAAAGCCAGAGCTCAGCTGGAGCTGGAACCAGACCCCTCACACATGGCAAGGGCTGGAGTACTATTAAATAACCATTAAATGATCCCCCAGAGACTTGGGGATGGGAGCAGCCAGTCCCTGCCCAGCCCAGGCTGTGCCCCACGCGGGGCTCAGCAGACAGCCGTGCTCCGGGACCTGCCGCGGTCTGGTGCAGGAGAGAGGCCGTGCAAGGCTGGCCTTGTCCCCTCCGTGGGGATGCGCCGAGCTGCAGGAGGACGCAGCTGGCCATGCACCACCCCACCGCTGGGGGAGCAGCCAGCGCTGGGAGGGGTGATGCGAGGAGCTGCTGCGGGACGATGGGCCTGGGGCAGCTTCCCCAGGGTGGGCAGGCAACGCAGGCAGCAACCTGGGCTCTTCTCTCCTGCTCCCTCCAGGGCCTCCCAGCCTGGCGCTGGCCCCGCAGCAGTGCCCGCCACGGGGGGCTGCAGAGCTCTGGGCACTCGCTCCACAGCCCCAGCCCCTCGCAAGGCCACAGCAGCTCCACGGGGCAGAGAGGGGGCTCAGCCTCCCCACCAGGCCCCCAGCTGGAACTGGCCCCAGTGGCACCAGGAGGCAGGCCACAGGGACACTCTGGGTCCCTCCTTCTGGTGTCCAGGAGATCCCCTACCCCCAGCCTGCCTGCAGCCCCCCGGGCCAGCCCCTCTCTCCACGACACACCAAGACCCCCTGCCCTGGGGCTCCTCTGTCCGCTCCTGCTGCCCCAGGGGCACAGCACCCTGCCCTTCCTGGACACACAGAGAAACACGTTGCTCTTCCTCCTCTATTCCTCCTTGCCAGTGCACAATTGCTCCTTTCCTCTTCTCCACGGACCTCCCTGCTCCCCGCAGAGCCTTTCCCCACGTCCGTGTGTCCAGGCTGGCCTGCCTGGCCCTTCCTGGACCCTCCCCTGGGCTCCCGGCAGGGCCCCGGGCTGGTGGTGCTGCTGTGCAGAGGGAATGGGCTGTGGGGCCACGGGGCCATGGGGTGACTCCACGCTGGCTGGGGTGGTCACGGTGGGAAGCAGACCCAGACGGACGGGCCTCATTGCACCTGACAACCCCCACCAAGGGGTCTGTGGCCATGGACAACACTCTGAGCAATCACAGGGCATTTCCAATGGCTCAGGCTGTGTTCAGGTGTGTCCCGAGATCCAGCCCGTGCTTTTTCATTGAAGGTGACATGAAGGACTCTCCAGGCTCTTTTCCTGTGCCTGCTGGGTCCCCACTGGCTGTGGTGTGATTTCAGAGCTCTCACTTGCCTGCACATTCATTGGGTTTGACCTTTAAGTGTGGGTGACTGCACTTGATTTTGTGAAGCTCCATTCACTGCCCACCCCAGGGCACATGGTGCCCTTGGAGATGCCCTGGGCTCTCCTGGAGGCTCCATACTGCCTTAGAGAAGGACAGGCATCCGTCTCCAGCCCTGTTGGATGGGAGATACCACCTGACCATCCACCACCTCCAGGAGCCCTGGGCACCCACAAGTGACAGCTGAATCGCACCTTCTTTCACTAACACATCACCTATGAGATCATCGCCTTGAGCCCACAGAGAGCCCCAGAAAAGCATCGGGTTCTCTCAGGGTGGAAGTCTTCAAGCACATTTTTGACTCCAGCTTTGGAAGGAGAGCCCAGCCTGAAAGCATTGCACAGAGGAAATCCTCTTTTATTAGAGCTAAGCCAGCTCTGACCCTGTGACAGACATTCACAGATTCCTCTGTGTCAAACAGGCTGGTTTTGGGCTGCTGGAGAAATGGGATGAATTCAAACAATGTCCACTGCACAAAAGCTGTCTGAGACAAACTGGAAATTGCTTGTGAGGAGAGATGGGCACCTTATTTCTGCTGAACTAGAATCATTTGGATCAGTTTGTTCAGGGCACCTTTGAGCTCCTTGTTCCTCATGCTGTAGAGGAGGGGGTTCACTGCTGGAGGCACTACCGAGTACAGAACGGCCAGCACCAGATCCAGACCTGGAGAGGAGATGGAGGGGGGCTTCAGGTAGGCAAACACTGCAGTACTGATGAAGAGGGAGACCACGGCCAAGTGAGGGAGGCACATGGAGAAGGCTTTGTGCCGGCCCTGCTCAGAGGGCATCCTCAGCACAGCTCTGAAGATCTGCACATAGGACAGCACAATGAAAACGAAACACCCAAAGAATAAACAGGCACTAACCACAATAACCCCGACTTCCCTGAGGTAGGATTGTGAGCAGGAGAGCTTGAGGACATGAGGAATCTCACAGAAGAACTGGTCCACAGTGTTGCCTTGGCAGAGAGGAATGGAAAATGTGTTTGCAGCATGCAGGAGAGCATGGAGAAAACCACTGGCCCAAGCAGCTGCTGCCATCTTGACGCAAGCTCTGGTGCACATGAGGGTCCCGTAGTGCAGGGGTCTGAAGATGGCAATGTAGCGGTCTTAGGCCATGACAGTGAGGAGAGAACACTCAGCTGACATGAATAAGGCAAACAAAAACATCTGGGCAGCACATCCTGCATAGGAAATGGCCCTGGTGTCCCTCAGGGAGTTGGCCATGGATTTGGGGACAGTGGTGGAGATGGAGGCCAGGTCGAGGAGGGCGAGGTGGAGGAGGAAGAAGTACATGGGGGTGTGGAGGCGGTGGTCGCAGGCTACGGCTGTGATGATGAGTCCGTTGGCCAGGAGGGCAGCCAGGTAGATGCCCAGGAAGAGCGAGAAGTGCAAGAGCTGCAGCTCCCGTGTGTCTGCAAATGCCAGGAGAAGGAACTCGTTGGGAGAGCTGCTGTTGGACATTTGCTCTGCCTTGCTTCAGGACACTGTCCAAGGAGGAACAGGCATTGACAAGTTAGCACAGGCTTCTCTGAGCCAAACCCATTGCCCTCCTCAGAGCAACCCCCACATTGCCTCTCTCCTTTACCTTGTTCAGCTCCCTTCCCTCACCTCTGCTTTGGGCTGAGTGTGCGGTGCAGAGCAGGGGCCTCTGCCCATGGGCTACAGAGGAGTCAGCCCTGGGCACCCTGAGCTGAGTGGTGGGGATGTGGTCTGGGAAGCAAGGGGAATATTCTGTTTTGCTCATTGGGAGAGATGAATACAGCGCTCATGCCAGCTGTGTCTGGAAGAGAAGGTCCCTGCGGGGGACGCATCTCTCCCAACCTTGCCCTCTTGATCGGAGCTGCCCATATCTGAACCAGTCGCACCAGCTCCCACTCCAGCATGGGAGAGAAACAGTGCAGTGAAGGCAGGGGCTGACCCAACCCTTCCTCAACCTCTCTGCCCCACTGACATGGACCCTGCCCTCACATCAGTCCACCCTCTGCACTCTTTCTTCAGGCACTGTCAGGGGAGTGGGAAGTTCCTGCCTCCGCTGCAGCTGAACCCCCTCCTTAACCCCACCGAGCGTGAGAGCAAGAACCAGAGCAGCACAAAGAGGTGAGGAAACTGTGAGGACTACTGTGACGCTCCGACCACAAGGAAAGCAAGGAGCAAGACACAGACGGGCTCTCAGGAAAGCCTTCAGCTCACCCAGCTGTGCTCACCACCTCCCAGACAGCAACCAGAGCAGGACAGTCACTCTCAGCCCCTTTGTCCCGCAGTGAGAAACAAAGCTCCGCTGGAGGTCGGGCTGCTGAGGAGGGGGCTCATGCCCTGCACCCCCTGGCCTGGAGGGCAGAGGCTCTGCTGGGTGGGAGAGGAGACACAGAGGGGCTTCCTTTAGAGGAACATGTCTGCACAGAAGAGGTTAATGGGGAGGTCTCCACATTCCCCCTCCCACAGCATTCACGTTTCCAGCTTCCTCTCTTTCGCTGATCAGATCTTCCCTGCTCAGAGCTTTTCCTCCTGGGAAATGGGAGCTGCTTCTCTATCCCTCGTCTTCTCCCTGTCAGCACTCACAGACCCCATGCAGAGTGGGGAAAGAGTTTTCGGAGGTTCCTCGCAGACCTCTTGATCTCTCTCTGTCAAGTCTAGGAACGTCAGTCTGTTGTCCAAACCTGGCAGCTCCTTTTCCAACCCTCCCACCTGCAGAAAGCAGGAATCGGAAAGCAGAGACTCAGGAAAGCTCCTGATCTTCAAGGCAACCCCTGCCATGAGTGACCCATCAAAGGTCCCTTGGAAATACCGTGGGGGTGAGCTGGAGCTGAGAGCAGCCCTGACCCACACAGCACCCCCTCGATAGCAGAATGAACCTGCTCTGAAGGGGGTCGCTCCTTCCACCCAGACCTTCTCCCCACAGCGCTGTGGGGAGCTCCCCGGGCAGGCTGAGGGCTGACCCACGCAGGCAGCAGAGTCACTGCCCCGGGCACACAGCACCCTGGGGCGCAGGGCTCTGCTCTGAATTACAGCCCTGCGCAGACCTGGGGGCACTCCCTGGCTTCACAGCCCTGCACCAGCCCTGCAAGCAGGTAGCCCTCATGCCCTGTCCCTCTGACCATGTGGCAGCGCATCCCTGCTCTCAAAGCACCTCCTGCTCCAAACAGCAGAAGCTGGGAGAGCCACCCGGACAGATGCTCTCAGCTGTGGAAGGTGCCAGCTGCAGAAGAGCCCTCCGGGAACCACAGCAGCGGTGCCCTGCAGCCAGAGACTTACTGTGTTAGGGGCTGTGAAGGTTCCTCCCTGCAGTGAGCTCTCAGCCGTCCTCCCGCTCCCAACTGCCTTTAACTTCTGAGTCGCTCATCTCCTCCTGGCCCCTGCAGGCAGTGCCCTGAGTCTTGCTGCTCCATTCAAAGGAGCTGCACCTGGACAGAGCTGTCTCTCTGCAGCGCCTGCCAGGTTGCCCTGGGCTCCGGCAGTCCCAGGAGCCAGGCCCAGCTCAGGAGCAGAGGCCCAGCTGAAGACGTGACTTTCTCTGTCCCCTGTGCGCCCTCGAGATGGTTCCAGGGCTCCAGGGCTCACAGTTCCTGAAAGGCAGCAGACTGATTCCCTCCTGACTGATTCCTCATGCTGTGATCTTCTCAGAGGCACCGCAAGGCAGGGGGAGCCATCTGCACACACACAGTAACAGCTGACACAAGAGACCTTCAGTCTAGGGGACCTTTAGAAACTTGGGGAACAGGAACCTCATGAAGTTTTACATGGAGAAGGGGCAAGTCCTGCCCCTGGGGAAGGGTAAATCCCATGCATCAGGGCAGGTTGGGACCTTACCGGCTGTGGTGTGACCCTGAGGAGCAGGGTGTTGGCACTGTGAGAAATGCCATATGAGCCAGTGGGGCACACTCATTGTGAAGAAGGCCAGATGACCACGGGCTGCGTTAGGAGAAGCGTGGCCACCCACACAAGGGGAGCCATTATCCCCCTCAACACAGCAGACCTCCTGCAGGCAGGTGGGCTTGGAAGAGACTGTGAGGTTACTGGTAAAGGAGCCGCTGGTAGGCCAAAAGTCTAACCGGAGGGGACATTGTGGTGAGAGCCATTGTTTCTCAGAAGCTCCTTGGATGGTAGGAGGCACATGGCCGTAAAGGTGAAAGTGATGTCCCTTCTGTCTCTGCAGGTGATGGGCCAGCAGCAAGCACATTGCTGGGAAAGTGGCTGTGAGGTCACGTCTGTGCAAGCATCTGGTAGACCATTAGGAGGCCCATGGATTGGATGTGGCAGCAGCTCATTTGCTTGGATGCTCATGGTGAGGTCACTGCTGCCTGAGTACCCAATAGGCTACCCACAGGCACAGGGCTAGAGTGCTGATTTGGTGGTGTCTCCTGTCTTTGCAGGTAATAGGCCAGCAACAGGCACAAGGCTTGGATGTTGGTTGTGAAGCCCCCTCTGCCTTAGGACCTGACTGGATAACAGCAGGCACATAGCTGGTCACGTGCATGAGAGAAGCTGGAGGGCCAGCAGTAGGCCCCTTGGCTTGGTGGATGATTGTGAGGTCTACCAGGACCCCCAGGCCCTTCTCTGCCAAGCTGCTTTCCAGCCAGTCAGCACCCAGCGTGATGGTGAGCGTACTGAATTCTGACAGAGTGAGAGTCCCACAATCTCCAAGGCCAGTTGGAGGCCCATGGCTGTGAAGGTGACTGCGAGGTCACTTCTGTCTCTGCCAGTGATGGGCAAGGAGCAGGCACATGGGTGGGACCTCACAATCAACAGTGCAGGTGTGTCCCCTTTGCCTGCCTCTCCCCGGCCTCCCACTCGTATCTCATCTTGGCTGCGATGAGTGGTGGTGTGATGTGCTTCTTGTCCTCAGAATGGCTCCTTCCACATGCTGGCCAGTGAGGTTCCTGCACAAGAAGTGACCTCACTATGAACGTCACAGCGGTGTGTGATGGTGCACTCCTCCCTGCCCCCGATGTGCTCTTCCTCCCCTAGCCTGACCTCTTCGTAAACAGCACATAGGACTATGAGTCCATCCTCTTTACCTCATAAATAGGGGGCTACGCAGAGCCCATTGAGCTCTCCCGCATGGTGACAGGCTGCATGGCAGAATCTCCCCTTGAGCGGGGATGCCTCTCAAGGTTACCCCTGGAGGTCAAGACATTCCTTACCCGCGTCACATCCTCGGTAAGTGACACTGAAAGCATGCTAAAGCTTTGTAACTTTCTCAAGTTACCTCTCTGCTGGATTGTGCACATAATCGTTAGACATAAACTGTTGACCACGTCTGGGAGTAAGTTTGGATCCATTAGGTCCATTCTGAACCTCGTGACTCGGCGGGAGGGTCTACTAGACACTTTTGTGTGACCCTGTCCTCCACATAGTAAATAACCATGTGAACCGTACCATTTGACCCCTGTTAAGTCACTGTCTTATTTACGCTTTTACTCTGTTAAATCACTGTCTTGCCTCCACACATGTGGTGGGACAACTCATATGGCAGGATGGAAATGGGCTCCTGGGGAAGGCAGGCTGGGACAGCGAGGAGGTGGAGGTGTGCCCTGTGCAAAGGGGTGGCCAGAGTGCACAGAGCTTTGCCCTAGAGATGGTGATGAGCCAGTCCAAAGCACGGCACAAATGGACTGTAAAGCAGGTGGAAAATGGGCTGTACCATTGGGCCAAAATGCTGTGATCAGTGGCACACAGCATCCCTCAGGGATCAGCAGGTAGGGCAGCACTGTTTAAGGTTTTTGTTAACATCCTGGACCATAGGATGGAGCACACTCTCCGTGTGTTTGTGGACTAGGTGCAACTGGGGCAAGCCTCTGACCAAGCTTGTGTAATTCCCTTGGAGTGAGTGGGGGACGGGACAACATGACGTCCAGAGGTCTCGTCCACACTAAGTGCTGTGATTCACTGAATCTTTCCCTGAAGAGCTCTGGAAAGACAGAACAGTGAGAGGAAGCAGAAAGGACAGGGAGGCAGAAGAAGGCAGAGGAAATAGGTCCCTCTGAATAAAGTAGTTGCTCAGAACAAAGCTTCTGCATTCAGAGGGTTGGTAGAAAAGGTATTGGGCTGAATAACTGGTCACAAATATCTATACTCCACTAGAAGAAGGAAATACTGCACTGCATGCACTTGGTGCTGCTAATAAGAAAGACAAGATTCATCAGAACTGATAAAACATACTTGACCTTCTGGAAATGGCTGTGTGTTCTTTTCAGTTTTGGCATAGAGTTGTTTTTTGGATAGGTTTCAAGTTACAGCTAAACATTTTGATTCAGACCTTTATTCGTTTGCCCACATATAGAGGCTGTTGCTGCCTGAGATGCCCTGGGGTCACTGAGTTCCCATGACTAGAAAGGGAAGGGCAGACACCTGGGTTAGGCAGAGACATCTGCCCTGGAGGGGTCAGGCATGGGGTGAGATCGGTCTCAGCCCTGTTGTCACCTCAGATGGGGTCGCACTTCATTGACGGTGCAGGGAAGGAGAAGGGAGTGTGGCTAGACTCATTGGGACATCTGTAAGACGTCACTATGACACAGGTATATTGAGATTTGTGCCAATCTGGCCATTTAAAAATACAGTTTGCCCCTTACTCTTTATCATTCAGGTGCTTCTCCACTCCCTAGTCGCTGCTCTGAGCTTCAGGGAGTCGGAAGCTTGCCTTCGTCTTTCAGCAGTCTCATTGTCTCTTCAACCAACTCCTTCACTCTGTTTCTGTCTAGCCTTCCCTATCTGTTTGTCAAGAACATGTCAAGGAAGGTTATTCCTTCCAGCCTCATGGACCGCCCTGGAGGCAACTTGCCCTTGACATACACTTGAGGATTGGATGTTATTTCTTAGGACACTGCATCATGTTTCTTTGTGTTGGATCAGAATTGAGACACATGCTTCTGTGTCTGTTTGCAGTTGATTTTCTAAGGAAAGCAGGTGGGAATTGGTGCCCAGGAGCTGTAACATTCAGCTACAGGCTTGAGTGGGAAAAGGCTAGATGTTAAGCCGAGTGAGGGAAGTCCCCAGGGGCCGAGGAGAGAAATGTGAGGGCTGGGGAGGTGGGGAGGAAGGTTGTCCATACACGTCTCCTATCAGAAATACTGCTTTTCCTAGATGTGCAGGCTTCATCAAGGGACCCTGTGGGTCAGTGTGAATTGGAGGAGGTGGGTATCACTTCTTCTGAAACCTGAAGACTGAAGAAAGTTTGAAAAGCAGACATCTCTCAGGTGCTCCTTGAAATCTTCCTCTTTTCAATACCCTCCTGAACACTTGCCAATTAGCCAAAGTAGAATAGAACTGAAGAAAAGGATGGAAAGAGGCATGGATTGTTAAGGGTTTCTGCATTTTAATGACCCCTCGAGGGTATTTGGTGCTGAGCCCATGAACCTTGGATGCTGAGAGGAGGCTGAAGAAACCTCTCCAGAAGTTGAAGGGAGAAGAAAATCCCAAGTTTCTTGGAGTGTTAACGAGTCCCACTGAGGGCCATTACTGAGAAAGCCTCCCCAGGGGGCTGATTAGAGCACAAAGCTGGAGGCCCTGATTGCAGGCAGGCTAAAGGCAATGTGCAGGTGCCTCTGTGATGCCAAGTCAGCCTTGATGTGTGTTATCAAGCAGATCAGCCAGGCCCTGACCCCCAGCCCCTGCACAGGGTGATCCTTTCCATCACACATTGCTCTTGTGGGCAGTGTGCGGGTGGGCATATGCAACGCCCAGTGCAGGACCATGATGTGGCACCTCCTGGGCTCCCAAGGGACTAGGAGGCAGCAAGGCCACAGTGCTTTAAGGAAAAGGTGTCTTCTTGTGGGCCTTGGTGGCAGAGATACCAGCCACAGCCAAGAGGCCAAAGACCTAGCTCTGCTGGGAGCTTTCAGCCTTGGCAGTGTCCTCAGCCATCTCTACCACAGGCCATCCTACACTGCCCCCATGCCTGCTGCTGTTTCCCTGCAGCCTGTAGACTCCCAGCCTCCTTCCGCACCTTGCTCTCACCCCAGCATCTCCCTGCCTCTACTGATGTCTTCCTGTCCTCACTTGCTTTTCCTGGAAACACAAAGGCAGGGGCTGATCACAAGAGTCCCTCTGTGTGGCCTGTAGCACCACAGCACTACCCTTCAAGTGACATTTTCTTTTCCTAATGTCACATCTAAAGCCCTCAAGCTGCTGTGTGTGGCTTTTTCTCTTTCTCATGCTGTTTCCCACTACCAAGAAAAGCTCTGTCATCTCTTCAAGCTGTCACAGTCTACTACTCTACTGCCCTTCACCTCCATTTCAGCAGGATAAAGAAGCCCAGGTCCCTCTACCTCTCCTCATGGGCGGGGTTATTTCCATCTAGGTGCAGGACTTGACACGACAGGTCTCTTGTAAATCTTCATGAGGTATCTGTTTTTCCGAATCACCTTTGTTTCTCAAGATCCTTTTGGACTGAAGCACCTCTGTGTCAAAAAAACAAACCAAAAAAACCCCAACAAAACAACCCAAAAAAGCCCCAATGGGTTAAGGTTAAGCAGGGGAGGGCCAATTGTATGGAAAGAGATCAGGACGGTAAGTGAGACGAACTTAAAAGAGGGGAAAGAAAAAGAAAAAAAAAGGGAAACTGAAAGTGAAGGAAAAGATTGATGAGGACTGTTCTGGGGATCCCTGCCAAGAAGTCCTGCATCTGAATACCTCTGAGTGGAGGAGGACAAGAAAGCTGGCCTACCTCCACTCTCACAGGGAACCTGCGTGCTTCCCTGACATCAGCAAGAGAAGATCGAGAGTGGGAAGAATCGTGGACACCTTCCGGGTGGAAGGGAGCTCAGGAGGTCTCTAGTGCAATCTCCTTGCTCCCAGGAAGGTCAGCGCTGAGGGTGAGAGCAGGTTGCTCTGGGCTTCCTCCAGTCTGGGGTTGGAAGCCTCCAAGGGAAGAGACTGCCCAGCCTCTCTGGGCAACCACTTCCAATGCTTGACCATCCGTGTAGTGGAAAAGCTTTTCCTTGTCTCCTGCACAAATGTCTCTTCTTTCCACATAGGCCCATTGTCTCTTGTCCTCCCACCATGCACCCTGGTGAAGAGCCTGCTTCCATCTTCTTGAGGACCTCCTTGTAGCCATTGGAAGGCTGCCTATGAGATCCCTCCAAAGCCATCTCTTCTCCAAGTGGAACAAGCCCCATTTCCTCACAGCTCCAGCTCCCCGACTCTTGTGAGGGCCCTCAGCTGAATTCGCTCCCAGTTATCAACCTCTTTCTTTTTCTGGGGACCCAGCACGAGATACAGTGTTCTATCTGGGGTCTAATGCATACTGACTAGCAGGTGATCATTTCCCTCGACCTCCTCGCTATGCTCCTGGTCCTACAGCCCCCAATACTTCTGGCCTTCTTTGCTGCCAGGGAATGCTGCTGCCTCATCTTTGGCCTCTTTTCCACTAGGGCCCTCAGGTCCTTTTCCACACAGCTGCTCCCCAAGCACCCAGGCCTCAGCCTGTAAAACCAGCCTGTAACTGCAGGGGCAAGAGCTGGCATTTGTCCTGGCTGAATTTCTGGAGGTTCCTGACAGCCCATGCCTCCTGCCTGTCTAGGGCCCTCTGAATGGCAGCCCTCCAGCAAAGGACTGGGCCCCCCCACCTCCCACCTGGGTCATTTTCAAGTATGAGGAGTGTTGCCTCCTCTGTGTCACTAATCAAGAAGATAAACAGGACAAGTTCCTGGAGACATCAGTGGTGCTCCCCTTCTCCCTGGCCTCCAGGAAGAGCACGACACATTCACCACTGCCCTCTGAGCCTGATCAGCCAAGCAGCTTTTTAGACATCCAGTTGTTTACTCTTCTGGACTGTAACGTTCTAACATGCATGCAAGACTATTGTGGGAGACAGTGTCAAACACCTGGCTAAAGTCTAGGTGAAAGACCTTGTGGCCTTTCTTGAAGACAGAGGTAACATTTGCCTTTCTCCAGTCAATGGGACTTCACCCCATCTCCACAACCTTTCCAAGATGATAGTGAGTGGCCTTGCTGCGACAGCAGTCAGCTCTCACAGCCTCCTCATGTGCAACCCATCCAACCTCATTGGCGTGTATAGTTTGAGTTCTCCCAAGTCATCCCCCACTAGCCTCATCCACTGTTGGTGGTTTTTGTCCTCTGGAGTCTGGAGCCAAGGCACAACAGCGTGGGAGACCTTGCTTGGGAAAACTGAAGCTAACAAGGGGTGGAGTTCCTCCCACCTCTCTGCATCTGCTGCTACAAGGTTCCCTGCCCCATGTAGCAGTGAGCCCACCTTTTCCTTTTGAGTCTTTGATTCTTACTGAGGTGGTAGCAGCTCTTCTTCAGGCCCTTGACATCCCCTGCAAGTGCCAATCCTAGGGGAGCCTTGGCTTCCCTAACACCCTGCCTGTGATGCTGGACAATGGGGATGCAAAGGGATGCTGGCTCCCTTGCAGCCTCTCCCTCCTTCTGCTTCTGGGATGCTGCCTGACTGCCCTGGAGCTAAGGTGTGAGGTCTCTGTTTAGCCACGCTGGTCCTCTGAGGTATCTACTAGTTTTCTTTAGTATCATGATGGATCATTTTTGTGCTTGGCAGTTGCTGTCCTCAAAGACCTGTTGGCTTTCCTGAGCTCCTGGGCCTTTCCAAGCTGCTTCCCATGGGTTCCCTGACCACTCCCCAGAAAAGGTCGAAGTCTGCTCTTCTGAACGCCAGGGCCTGTGCCCTCTGACTATCCTTCCTCATTCCCCTCAGCATCTGGGACTCCCTTGATTCTCACCCCCTTGAGGGGTGAGAGGGACTTTGGGAGGGACTTTCCCAAAAGGCTGTGGAGGGATTCAGTAGTCTGGGCACAGGCAGAAAACATGAGATGCCCTGAGGTGTTTGGCCAGCAAGCACTCCAAAGGGGCATGGCTTTCCTGCAGGGGCCATGGAGTACCTGCTAGAAGCATGCAGTTGTGCTGCACACCCCAGGCATCTGACATGGCCCTGCCAGCCTGTTTCTGTGTCACTGCCTCAAGTGTCTGCATGGAATTACATCAGCTGTTTTGCAATGCGGGGATCTTCATATGTCTCAGCTTCCTCCTGAGTAGAGCTCTAGTTGTCCTAGGCATCTAGTGTCATTTCTGATGGCCAAAGAAATTCCCCACCAGACAGCCACCTCATGCTCTAGAAGGATGCAGGGGCCCCAGTTGCTCCATCAGAGCAAGCAGACCCTGGCACAAGCCTTGGACCACCTCTGTCTCTTCCAGTGTCCCCAGGTGTTTGTGTGTGAGCAACTGACTCCCACTCTCCATCTCCAGGGATTATAACACTAGCTTAGAGAAGGAGCTGACATGCAGACATCTCTGTTGTGTACACCAGCTTGGGCAAGGGGAATCCCACCTTCTGCATGTTTGTGGAGTTGACGGGAGGCATCTGAATCCCACTCCAGCGCATGGTCTTCTAAACAGACATGAGAAACCTAGATTGACTCATCTGAATCAATGTCTGAACAATGGGTGAATGAACTCCCTTCTTGTCCCCTTCTAGGTGTCCTGCCTAGTTAAGACACGGGAATATGGGTTTCCTAGGTAGGATGTTTCCACCTCTCATGGATAACCATCCTCTGATGAGACAAATGACAGTGGTGTAACTGGTCTCCCTGTATTGTTCAGGGAGAGAGCAAAGGTGATTATTTAGGTGTTCATCAGTGAACATTTCCCAGGAGGAGGGAGCCTGAGGGACAGAGAATTTCTGCCTTCGGCTGGGCCTCTGCTCCTGAGTGGGGCCAGGCTCTTGGGATGGAGAGATCGCATGGTAACCTGGCAGCAGTGCCCATGTGCCCAGCTGTGTGCAGGAGCAGCTCCTCTGCCAAGAGCAGCAGGGCTCCGGGCACTGCCTGCTGCTGCTGAGAGGAGCTGCGAGAAGGCAGAGAGAAGTGAAGGGCAGTGTGGAGTGGGAGGACAGCTGACAGTTCACTGTGGGAGACATCTTCCCAGCCCTGAACACGGTAAGTCTCTGGCTGAAGGACAACACTGCAGAGGTTCCCAGAGGGGTCTTCTAAACCCTTTCCATCCCACTACTGATGGGTTTTTTAAGTACCATCCTCCCAGCTTCTCCATTGTGCAGGGGAAGAGGAGATGCTTTAGAGCAGGAATCCCTGGCACCCCATCACAGGGACAGGGCATGCTGCTACCTTCTGCCAAGGAAGGCTGCAGCGCTGTGAAGACGGGACATGCACACAGGTCTGCATGGTGGTTCAGAGCAGTGTCCCTGCCCTGCAGAGGAAGGTGAAAAAAGAGGGCTATTTGAAAGGCAAAGAGCTTTCCTCCCAGGGCTTTCCATTTCCTAATTTGAGCAGGGAGAAAAAAAGAAAGGGTTTTCTGGTTTGGCAAGGGCCTGGGACTCACAAACCTTCACCCTCAGAGATCAGGAGGTCTGTGAGAAAGCTCAGCTTCACCTCAGCCTCAACCTACAACAGAACCAGCATCACCTTTATGGGCTTCCTCAGGGTTTATGTGACCTGTTCCTTAGGACCTGCAAGCACAGAGATGCCCCTGCCCATGCCTCAGTCCCGGAGGATTTCTGTAGGGTAGAACTGAGCACACAGCAGGTAGGTTGAGGTTTGTGATCACTGAGAGGGAAAAGATGTAGGGACAGAGACAGCTCGCAGCAGAGGCAACTTCAGTCAGCCGAGATGTTCAGGGAATGAGAAGGAAATGCTGGCAGAATCATGATGGGAGGATGGATTTGGGCAAGTCATGGTCAGTCTTTCTGATGTAGATATCTTCCTCTGAGCAAGCTCCCCATGTCTCCTCTCCCACCCAGCAGAGCCTCTGCCCTGACAGCCAAGGGGAACAGGGCATGAGCTGCCTCCTCTGCAGCCAGACCTCCAGCAGAGGAGAGGGGCATCTCTCCTGCCATGGGGTCATTTTGTGCTCCCTGACAAAGGGGCTGGGAGTACCTGCCCTGCAATGTCGCTGTCTGTGAGGCAGCATGGCCAGGTGGGCAAGGTGAAGGCTTTTGTGAGTGCTCGTCTGTCTCTCTCTCCTTGCCTCCCTCGGCAGCAGGATCATGGTGTGGCCCCTTGTTTCCCCTCCTCTCCATGCTGCTCCTCTTCTTGCTCTCAGGCTGTCCTGGGGTTGGGGGGTTTCAGGTGCACTTCAGACAGCGATGCTGCAAGTTGTGCAACAGAGGGGTGTGCAGGGCAGGGAGGTTGCCCCAGCCTCCTCCTGACCTGTGGAGCTCCAGGAAATGCAGTCCATGGGACTGGGGAATGAGCTGTCTCTCCCTGAAGGAGAGCCTGTCTTCAGTCCAACAGTCCTTTGTTTCCCTGTGGTGTCCTGCCAGGCTGCGAGCTGCCCTCTCGAAAGGCACCGCTGTCTCTCAGCTTCTCTCTGATAGCTGACAGACCTATCAAGAAGGTTCAGAGATGCAGAGAGTGTGGAGAAGGAGGTGGGAGGCTGTAGATGGGCAGCTGCAAAGAGCCCTGAGTGTCCTTGGCCAGAAGGGGAGTGAGGAGAGCTGCCTGAGGTGCCTGGAGAAAGGGTGAGGAGTTTGGAGATCTGCCCTTTGAAAGTGCACTGCTCTGCTCTCAGCAGGGGCTGGTTTTTGTTTAAGAGTAACATCATCCTGCAGCTGAAAGAGGTGCAAGCACAGGACAGCTGGGGATGAGAATAATAAACAAACGAGCTGCCCTCACTCTGCCCCAAGTGACAGGGGATGCTTTCCTCTCAGGACTCACAGTAAAAATGCTGAGGATTTCTACCTTGAAAGAACACTCCCCAGGGGTGACAGGGACATCTCAAATAAAATAATAATAAAAAGACTTAATCCCTGAAAGTAATTTCTGCAAAACTCAGACAATGGATTTCATTCGACAGTTATTGTTCCCCCCATTCCCATGTACCCCCTACGGCACAGCCAGGTAGACTCCTGCGGAGTCCATGGGCAGAGGTCCCTGCTCCTCCCGACACACTCTGCCAGCCTAAAGCAGAGCTCATGGGAAGGAGCTGCACCCAATTGGGATACTCCCAATAAAGGAGAGAGGCAATGGGGTGTTTCTAATGAGAAATGGAACATTTTATTTCTTTAATTCTTTATTTTTAAAAGTCTTTTCTAACTTGTCACTATCTTTTTCTCCTTGGACAGCTCCTTATGCCCAGGGGGAGCAAATGTCCAACAGCAGCTTCCTTAATGAGTTCCTCCTCCTGGCGTTTGCGGACACACGGCAGCTGCAGCTCTTGCACTTCTCGCTCTTCCTGGGCATCTACCTGGCTGCCCTCCTGGCCAACGGCCTCATCATCACAGCCGTAGCCTGCGACCATCGCCTCCACACCCCCATGTACTTCTTCCTCCTCCACCTCGCTCTCCTCGACCTGGCCTCCATCTCCACCACTGTCCCCAAATCCATGGCCAACTCCCTGAGGGACACCAGGGCCATTTCCTACTCGGGATGTGCTGCCCAAGCCTTTTTCTTCTTTTTCTTATGTTCAGCCGAGTATTCTCTCCTCACAGTCATGGCCTACGACCGCTACGTTGCCATCTGCAGACCCCTGCACTACGGGACCCTCATGGGCACCAGAGCTTGCATCAAGATGGCAGCTGCTGCCTGGGCCAGTGGTTTTCTCAATGCTCTCCTGCACACTGCCAACACATTTTCCATTCCTCTCTGCCAAGGCAATGTCCTGGACCAGTTCTTCTGTGAGATTCCCCAGATCCTCAAGCTCTCCTGCTCACACTCCTACCTCAGGGAAGTTGGACTTCTTGTGGTTAGTACCTCTTTAGTCTTTGGATGTTTCATTTTCATTGTGCTGTCCTATGTGCAGATCTTCACAGCCCTGCTGAGGATGCCATCTGAGCAGGGAAGGCACAAAGCCTTCTCCATGTGCCTCCCTCACCTGGCCGTGGTCTCCCTCTTTGTCAGCACTGGCCTGTTTGCCCACCTGAAGCCCTCTTCCATCTCCTCCCCAGCTCTGGATCTGGTGGTGGCTATTCAGTACTCCATGATACCTCCAGCAGTGAACCCCCTCCTCTACAGCATGAGGAACAAGGAGCTCAAAGATGCCCTGAGGAAACTGATTCTGGTGGTAGTAGTTAAGCAGCAATAATAATAACAATAATAATCCTGCTGATTCACCATGGCTGCTGGTCCCCACCATGCTGGAGGGACATGTGATTGTTCTCACATCACACACGGGCATTGGCCATCCACATGCACAAAGGGCATGGGGTCAGTTAGCCCTCGTGGGGCAAATTGCAAATTTCTCTCCCAGCACACACCTGTTGGGATCCCTTTCTCACCCAGACACTCCTTTTCATGATGCCTAGAGTTCCAAAGCACTGAAATCCCTACATTTATCATGTTCAGCTGAAACTGGTCAACAGTTATGGAAGAAGGTGGGAAGGGAGGAAGGAGCAGAACAGCGTTTTTAGAAAAGAAAATTAACATGGGCATTGAAACAAAGGAGCTCTATGTAACAAACTGCAAACTCGATAGGTACAGTAACACCATGATCACCAGTGCGTCTATGATATTTATTTTTGTTGTTCCTGCCATTACAAGAGTTTCATTTTTCCTTGTGTGCTGTCTTCTAATCCAGATTGCAAATACACTTTCTAGGGATTTCGCTGTAGTTGAGCAAGATCCCATAGTGTCCACCTGACGTATGTTTGTGGAGAGCAGTTCTTTTGGCCACCACAGCACTGCAGAAACTTTCCTGGCTCGAGCCAAAGGTCCTAGAGACATAACTGAGTTTGGTAGGTCAGCAGATTTCCTGGCCAGCACAGTAAGAGAAATGGAGAAAAATAATTGGGACAACCTAACCTCATATTTTCACTTGTGCGTTTTAATGACTTCCACACTGCAATAGCAAAAGAGTAACATAAGCTTAGAGGCCTATAGATGCAGATATTGGTTCAAGTTTTCTCTTACGTTGTTTTAACAAAGCCTTTCTCAGTTTTGTTCCCACTACACAAGTCCCTGCTTGGAAGCCAGGACGGCAAAGAGGGCTACACAAATCCGTGCAGATCTTCTGTCTAAAGGGATAGGCAACACATTTCCTTGGTCTTGAGTCACTTAAGGAAGAGCATGGATTCAATCAACACACCTGAAGCTTTTGCAGACCATTTTGGTGCAGGAAGAGGAGGCAGAGTCCTTCAACTTGATCAGTAATAACAGCGTACCTTATAGGAACTCTAGGACCGAGATTCACCTTCAGGCTTACTGCTTCCCTGTGTTGATATAACCCTCTGTCCCTGACAAATTGTCTTGACTTCCTCCTCTCCCAACCCTCACTCTTACAACAGCCAAGGCTGTTTGCAAAGACCCGGCACTGTGAAGACTTTGAATCCACAGCACCCAGACACATACTTGTTGCAGTTAAGGAATGTTTCCTGCTGTTTAGTATGTATGTGATGAGATAATTCATCTTCAGAATCCTGAGGGTGATTCCTCATCACTATACATGATATCCTTTTTTAATGTGTACGATTTATTAGAGCTGAAAGACAAGAGATGTTTGTTGACTTCCCTGAGTAGTCCGCATGCCTCACCTGTGCTCCCGCCATGTTCTGCTACTGGCCTGCCGTGTTCTCACACAGAAGTGACCCTGCCATTGACTCTCAGGAGCATGGGGAAGGTTTTCTTCCCAGGAATTGCTTGCTCCTGCAGTGGCTTCCCAGGAGGCGGGAGAAGGCCTGGGAGGTAGCAGTGCCCTGGACCCAGGCACGCGTCAGCACCTTCAGCTCGTGAGCCATGGGAACTATCCCTCCTTCCGTCAGTACCTATCTGAGGCCAGCTCCTCTCCAACAGCATGACAAGAGCCTGAGGTCTCCTTGCTCACCCAGAGGGCACGCTCCTGATGGGCTCCCATAAGCACTGCTGGCTGCTGGTCCCCAAGCACCTGGCCCAGGAACTGTTTGCAGGGGCCTTATCACAGCCACCAGCAGTGCAGTGCCATGAGGATCCCTCCAGGCCTCTTCTTCCAGCACTTCCTCGAATGATAGGGTTGCGAGGAACAGGAAGGGCCAGGACCCATCTGTGCCTATCCAGCCAGCTGCAGGCAGCACCCTGGGGACTTGTTTTAGCTCAACACCATGAAATGGTGAGTGTAGCAACAGGGCTGACAGTCACTGGTGCCTTCCTCGCCACCCCAGGAGCCAAGACTGTTCCCCAGGGCCAAGGTGCTCCAAAGAAAGGTTTAGGTGCACACAGAAAGGCAGGGAAATACTGCAGGGGTGCGTTTTGCTGCTCCGTCCTGCTGGGCTCAGTGCCTGCATGGAGGGGAACGACCAGCCCTGCCCGGCCTCTCTCCCAGCCCCGACCCCGGCAGACCCTGGGCCATGGCTGTGTGCTGACCCCCGCATGGGACACGGCCGGGGCTGGGCAGGGTCCAGGTGCTGGGGAAGGGTGCCAGAGCAGGAGGGCTGTGGGGGGACGGGGCACCGAGGGCTGTGGTGGGGACCGTGCCGGGGGGACGTGTCCCCAGCCATGAACACAACCTGCCCTGGGCGATGCCTGCACAGTGGGGCCATGGGGCCGTGTGCAGGTGCAGGGACAGGGTGCGACTGGGAGCCCCAATGCTCCTCACGGCTCCCCTGCAAAAGAGAAACCCCCAGGAGAGCTCTCCCAGCCCTGCCCCACGAGCTCTTGTCCCTGCCCCAGCCACAGCAGAGCAGAGGCTGAGCACCAAGAGGCCCCTCAGGCAAAGCTGTGCCGGCCTCGGGGAGCAGGTCCTGAGCACTGGGACAGGCAGAGCGCCCTCCTCCTATGTCCCTGTCCTGCTGGGAGGGTGCCACCGGGCACCAGGGAAGTGGCCTGTTTCTGCCTGGGGTCAGTGTGGGACTTTCACATGTGAGATGAACGCACCAGACTCTGTGCTGCACAAACACCATCCACGACCCCTCACTGCAGCCCCCACTGCTCCCTGCCCTTCCTCTGCTGACCATGCCACCACCCCCGTGCTGCCCCATCTCCCCTCTCCCCAAACCACAGGGACCAGTGGTGTGGTAGGAGCTGGCACCGCCCCACAGCTGCTCTCCAGGCCCAGCCCTCCACACCTTCCCCCCAAACATTGCATCCACCTTCCAGAAGGACAAGAAAGAGCCTCTGGGAAAGGACAGACTGCTGCGTGTCACCTCAGCCCCTGGGAAGCAAATCTTCGTGGGAGTGATTTCCAGCCCCAGGAAGGGATTGGGATCAGCCAGCATGAAGTCATGGAGGGCAACTTGTACCTGGTCCACCCAGATTGCCTCCTGTAATGGGATGACTGGCTGTGTGGACAAGGGGAGTGCTGTGCATAGCTTGTGTATAGCTTGAATGGAGGAAGGCCTTTGACATGGTCTTCCCTAGCACCTTTGTCGCCAAAGTGGGCAGATGTGCAATGCAGCAGTAAGCACTGGAGTATGCAGGAAATTAGCTGGAGGCCACCTGGCTCCAGAGGTGGAGAACAGTGGTGCAAAGTCCAACGGACTAATGGCTACCAGTAATGTTCTTCAGAGGTCACTACTGGAGCCAATGCTGTTTCCTTTATGAGTGATGCAGAGGATGGGATGGAGTGATGGGATGCTGTGGTGAATTAACTCCCCTCCCCACCATAGGAACATACTAGAAGATGAACTACCAATCACCGTGCCCTGTCTATAACCTGGAGCGGGATCGATACCGCACCAAAAGGTCCCCACTACTTTCCTTTTAAGTTGATTGGGCATCCCAGATGAGGTGGTCTGGGCTGTCGACCAAAGGAACCTTCTGGGAGGCTGGCAAGGCAGCGGGTATGCAAATGGCCGGATTGAAAGTGCATGTTTTGATTGGTCAGGTTAGTCCTCCTGGGTGACTACATACTGGATTAGTCTAGTTATAAAAACGCCCAGACAGAAGCACACGTGTGCATGTTGGAGATCTAGAGCTTGAACTCGCGAAGGCAGGTGGACACTCGCCGAAGGTCGATGTGGCCGGGGAAGAAGAGGCTGCGGCAGCTCTTGTCAGAGCTCTCGAGTTGCCCAGCTGCCTCCTACAGGCACATTTCCCCAGCTGAAGATGCCGAGCAGCTGCAGTGGCTGGCCACCGTCGGAGCGGCGGAAGAGATGCTCCACGGGACTTCGTCACCAACACCCCCTCGACCGGGACGCCGTGCGAGGGCACCGCACTACGTGGAGAGGAAACCTGACCTTTCCCACTCCGACTCCTACAATGAGGTGTCACCCCGTCCGGAGGGTCTTGCGGGAGGTCTCTGAGGGCCACCTCTTCCAGCAAGAGCCGTGTGTCCCAGTCCCGCTAGGGAGCTGCTGCTCTGTCCCCGGGAACGGAGAATACCCCGTCCGGAGGGATAATTGCAGCAGGCCCTGCACGCAGGTGTCCCTTCTTCCCTCTGGGGCTATTGCCCCCCAGCCGTGTTCATTGCCGGTTCAGCTCTAGCCGCAGCTGTCTAGTAGCTTGGGCATCAATCTGCTTCCATGACCTTGTTCCCCTTTCTAAAGGTTTTGTGTCTTTCTTGTTGCTGTACACTTTGCTTTGAAATAATGTTATTACTGTTAATTTTCCTTTCTGTACCAGTATATAAATATTGTGTGTGGGTGTATATATACATATATATATACACACACATATATATAGTTACTGCTATGAGAGGAGGAATAAAGTTTGTTTACTGTTAAGTGTTGTGTGCGCTGGCTCTTGTAAACCCCCTCACACCTCAAGAAGGCAACCCCCAGGTCAGCTAAAGAATCTCTGAGTGGCACATACGGCTATCCAACATGCCCTTTTCGTGGTGCACGTGCACTACCGGCATGGGCTGCCACAACAGCATAACTCCGACACGGCCCAAGGACAAGGGGAGCAGCTCCCCGGCAAAGGGGACGAGGCCCCACAGTGAGGCTGGTCACTCTGTCTCCCCTGATCTTGTGCCCATGAGATCCCCCTCCCTGGCTGCCTCCAGACCCTCCATGCCCACACCACTGCCCAGCACACCACGACAACCCTGGCCCTACAGCCCCTCCGGCACCTCCTGCTGCCCCGGGGACAGAGGCACCTGCCCTGAGCTGGTGCCCAGAGAAACCTGTTTCTCGTTCTCATTTTCTCTCTCTGCCTGCTGCCCTGCTTTTCTCCTGGGACATCTCTGCTCCCCAGAGAGCCTTTCCCCAGGTCCGTGTGTCCAGGCTGGCCTAGCTGATCCTACATCCCTCCCCTGTGCTCCCTGCAGGGCCCCAGGCTGGCGGTGCTGCTCTGCAGAACGAGTGGCTGTGGGGCCACGGGGCCATGGGGTGACTCCTGACTCAGCCCTGGCCATGCTGGCTGGGGTGGGAAGCAACCCCCATCTCTGGGGGATAAAAGGGGAAGCCTGGCTTAGTGCTTCTTCATGGTGTCTGTGTTATATTCAAATGAGAGACTTCTGAGGAGAATTGGCATGAATCAAAACTTTTTATTCTTTTTGCAAGAATGGATCAGAGAAAGTAAGGGGAAAAAAAAAAAACCCACCATGTAGCCTTGATGCCAGATGCCCTTAGAATGAGGAGTAGGTGCACATGGGACACTTATTGGTGCTGACCGTGTACCCATTGAAAGAGTTTCCTCAGGGCCTCCTTGAGCTCCTTGTTCCTCATGCTGTAGAGGAGGGGGTTCACTGCTGGAGGCACCACCGAGTACACAACAGCCACCACCAGATCCAGAGCTGGGGAGGACATGGAAGAGGGCTTCAGGTAGGCAAACAGGACAGTACTGACAAAGAGGGAGACCACGGCCAGGTGCGGGAGGCACATGGAGAAGGCTTTGTGCCTTCCCTGCTCAGAGGGCATCCTCAGCACAGCTGTGAAGATCTGCACGTAGGACAGCACAATGAAAACAAAACACCCAAAGAATAACAAAAGACTAACCACAATAAGCCCAACTTCCCGGAGGTAGGAGTGTGAGCAGGAGAGCTTGAGGAGTTGGGGAATCTCACAGAAGAACTGGTCCATGACATTGCCTTGGCAGAGAGGAATGGAAAATGTATTTACAGTGTGCAGGAGAGCATAGAGAAAACCACTGGCCCAGGCAGCAGCTGCCATCCTGACACAAGCTCTGGTGTCCATGAGGGTCCCGTAGTGCAGGGGTCTGCAGATGGCAACGTAGCGGTCGTAGGCCATGACTGTGAGAAGAGAATATTCAGTTGACATGAGAAAGATAAAATGAAAGACCTGGGCAGCACATCCTGAGTAGGAAATGGCCCTGGTGTCCCTCAGGGAGTTGGCCATGGATTTGGGGACAGTGGTGGAGATGGAGGCCAGGTCGAGGAGGGCGAGGTGGAGGAGGAAGAAGTACATGGGGGTGTGGAGGCAGTGATGGCAGGCTACAGCTGTGATGATGAGGCCATTGGCCAGGAGGGCAGCCAGGTAGGTGCCCAGGAAGAGGGAGAAGTGCAAGAGCTGCAGCTCCCATGTGTCTGCAAATGCCAGGAGGAGGAACTCCTTCAGGGAGCTGCTGTTGGACATTTTGCTCTCTCCATGCATGTAGGACTGTCCAAGGAGAAAAAGACAGTGATAAATCAGGAGAGACCCTCTCTGATCCAAACTCTTTCCCTTTCTCACAGACATCCCTCCCCCATACACAGACACACTGCTCTTCTCCTTCTCAGCAGCACCTTTGTTCCACTCCCTGTCCAGAGCTCCACTTTGTGCTGGCTGAGTGTGCCATGAGGAGCAGGGACCTCTGCCCAACGGCTCCAGAGGCATCAGTCCTGCTCTAATGTACAAGGGCTGTTCAACATGTTCACACCCAATTTGGAGGTATTTTGACCAACAAGTAACAATTTCAATTTGGGGGGGAAGCCGGGGAGGGGGGCTTGTTGGTCTGCTCTGCAGGGTAGGAATATGCACCCTCTGCACTGCTCTCAGTGTGAAGACGAGTTTGTCGTGAGAGGCCAAAGCTCTCCCAGTGCCCTACGACAGAGCCAGCACACTGGTCTCCCCAGCAGTCCCAGTCCCTGATGCCTTGGGCATTCACCTCTCTCAGCCACAGGACAATCTCAGCCACAACTTACCCTGAAAGGAAACTGGCCTGTGCTGATAGTGGTGTCCACTTGCACAGCGCACATCTCCAAACTCTCCTCCCTTTCTCAGCTCACATGTTGTGAGAGTGATGGAGAGGGTGTGACATAGTGCATGGCTCTGATGATCAGAAGAAGGACTTGGTGATGTGGCTCTGACACAGAGGGAGGTCTCAACACTCAGCTTCTAGCCAAAGACACACAGGGCTTATTTCAGCTGCCCACGTACAGCCACCGCCAGCAGCAGTTCCAGCTCCTTAGCACCTCTGGGGCTTCTGCATGGGACATTCAGCTATCACGCACGTCCTCCAGAAGAGCTGTGCCCTTCTTGAGGGCAGCACATAGCCAAGCAGCACAGCCCAGGGAGGGTCAAGGGTCTTAAAGGTGGAGGTGTCGTGAAGGGACAGTCAGCTCATTCCCCAGCCCCACACTCTGCTCCTTTGAGCCCCTGAGGCAAGAACGAGAACTCCTCCTCTCACTCCATCCACAGAAACAGCTCTGCAGCAGGCGAGTTTGTTTTAGACTCTGTAGCTGCAAATGTCATCCCCAGAAAGCCCCCGAGCAAGAACAAGAGCAGCCCGGA
This sequence comes from Struthio camelus, assembly GCF_040807025.1. Taxonomy (NCBI): domain Eukaryota; kingdom Metazoa; phylum Chordata; class Aves; order Struthioniformes; family Struthionidae; genus Struthio; species Struthio camelus. The sequence continues at coordinate 1,683,403 of NC_090970.1, forward strand.
CAGGGGGAGAAGCAAGGAGCAACACCTTGATGCTTCTGCCTAGGGTGGCAAAGAGAGAAAGAGTGAGGGACACTGAGCAAGGTCTTGCCCTAACCCAGCTGTGCACACCACCTCCCAGATGCAGACATCACAGGGCAGTTGTCCTCAGTCCCTTAGTCACGGTTTAGGAAACGGGCACTCAGCAGGAGAGCTGCTCCTCTCCTCTTTTCGGGCTCTGGGTGCCGAAAAAGCTATTTGGGTCCTAGATCCCTTGACCTTGAGGGCAGAGGGCTCTGCTGGGTGGCAGGGGACAGATGCAGGGGACTTGCAGAGGGGAAAGCATCTGCACTGCCGGAGCTGGCAGAGCATTTCCTGCACCCCAACCTCGCATGAGGTTTCTGGTAGCAGTTTCCTCTCCCTCTTGGATCATTTCTCTGCTGCTTGGAGATGTCCTTGCTGGGAGCTCTTCCTCTGTCCCCACACAGACCCCACCCCCCCCAATGTGATCCCAGCTCTGCCCTACAGAAACCTCCAAGCAGCAGGAAGCTGCCCAGCAGCATCTCCCTGTGTGCAGGAGCTAAAGAGCAGACCAGAAGATCTCCCATGAGACTGGCAAGGTGATGTTGGTGGTGCCTGCAGGCTGAGGGGTGGTGAAGGCACTTGCTGAGGTGCCTTGCAAGTGTTGTCACCCTTCAGTGTGCTGGTGAAGAGGCTTAGCCCCAGGATTAAACCTGACTGCTGCATTTCCATTCCCACCAGGCAGAGACAAGTCCTCTGGAAAACTCCACTCTCCAAATATCCTCGTGGTGAGCGAGAGCTGTGGGCAGCCCTGACCCACGCAGCACCCTCTCAGCACGACAATGAACCTGCCCTGCTGGGGGGTCGCTCCTCCCACCCAGACCTTCTCCCTGCAGCACCGCAGGTTGCTGCCCAGGCAGGCTGAATGCTGACCCGCACAGGCAGCAGAGTCACTGCCCCGGGCACACAACACCCCGCGGTGGCAGGGACACTGCACCTGGGACTATACCCCAGCTTCACACCCCTGCACCAGCCCTGGGAGGAGGAAGCAGCATGCCCTGTCCCGGGGACAGTGGGGCAGGACATCCCTGCTCTGAAGCCTCTCTCCCTCTTCTGCCCTGGAGGAGCCGGGAGAGCGATCCTCACAACCCCATTGCCCTGCAGCCAGACACTCACCATGCAAACAGCTGGGAAGATGTCTCCCACAAGGAGCTCTCCTCTCTCCTCCCACTCCACACTGCCTTCCACTTCTCTCTGCCTTCTCGCAGCTCCTCTCAGCAGCAGCAGGCAGTGCCCGGAGCCCTGCTGCTCTTGGCAGAGGAGCTGCTCCTGCACACAGCTGGGCACATGGGCACTGCTGCCACGGTGCCACCAGCTCCCTCTCTCCCAGGAGCCTGGCCCCACTCAGGAGCAGGGGCACAGCTGCAGGCATGAATTTCTCTGTCCCTCGGGCTCCCTCGCGATTGTCCTGGGGCTCCAAGGCTGACAGCTCCTGAGTGGCAGCACGGTCCCCTCTGGGAAATGCTCTTGCAAGTGTGCTCATCACCTCCAGTCCCTCTCTGGGCTGTGGAGGGAGACTGATTTCAGCAGTGTGCTTGATCCCATCAGGGGACAGAGGTGGAGAGAGGGGGACATGTTCCCCTCTCTCAAGCCCTATTCCTGGCCCAGCACCTGGCAGTAGACCTGGGCAGGGACAGGGACAGGGACAGGGAGAGGGGGTCATTTCCCCTGCACAGGGCAGGGATTCAGAGGAGGAAATGCAGGTGGTTCATGTCAGCTTGGCAGGCCTTGGGCAGCAGGGGGATTCAGCTCCCTCCCAGGCAGCCCACAACCCCCTAGCAGGTGGGATCCCTCTGGCCTCAGCTCAGCTGTGCCCAAAACAGGTGCCCGCATGCAAGCCCTTGTCTGAGCTGCCACCATGAGCAATAGGGATGGAGAGGGGAGTCAGCAGCTCACACCCACAGCCCTGGTGATGGCTGAGCTTCCAGGCTTGGTCCAAGAGCTGTGTGTGTGTGTCTGCCAGCTGTGATGGAGCAATTCTGAGACACCCACATCCTGCCTGAGCCTCAGCTGTGGGCCGGAGGGGTCGTGGGGTGGATTCCCCTGGCCATCTGAAACTACACCAGATATTTTCAGTGTCTGAACCTTCCTTAGCCATGTGTTTCTATGGAGTCCACAGAGCTGTTCAGCTGACCAAAAGGAGGAATTCACCAGAAGGACAGCCAGCTCACTCTCCAGGCTCCACCAGCTGTATGTACTGCCGCTCAAGTCACCACAAAGCTAAGACACAGGCACATCCTGGCTTTGCAGACACTTCAGTTAATTCAGGGCTCTCATTTTCAGGCAATATAAAGAGCCTCTAGCACCATGCCAGGTGCCTGGGGTGCCCAGCAGGATCTGCAAGTGGCTGGCACATACCACACAGGACCTCCAGGGAAGCCATGGGCTGGTGGAGGGTGTTTGGGGCAGACCCCACAGAGTCTCTCACAGGGGTTTGGGGCCTGCATGCCAGCAACTGAACACCAACACCATGGCATGGTGGGAAGGTCCTTCCCAGCTACAGCCAGGGGTGCTGCAGGACTGGGAGGCACATCACACCAAGGTCTCCACTCATGTCTCTGCACTCTCCAACCCTCCTAGCTCTTCTCCCCCTGAACCTCTTCTCACCCCCTCACATGATATGAACAGGGACTGGGCTAAGGATGTCCTCGGGATGTCTGGATCAAAGGCTGCCCAGGCCTAGGGACTCCCTCAGTGGCACCTTGTCCTTCATGGAGATTGGTTCACTTCTGTCACAGACCCCAAGGTGCTGCAGACGCAGCTCAGGCAGCAAACCCCTCTCCTGCCATTCCTGCACAGCCCAGCACTGGTTCTCCCTGGCCTTGGGCCCTGCAGGGTTTGCCCTCTCAGGGGGAACCTCCTTTCACCAGCACATTGCCACCTGCTTTTTACGCCAGCATCTCTCTGCTCTGAAGTGGGACCATCGCACACTTGGTGTTCCTGGCCCTTGGTAACAGGTTTCACCATGGCCAGTTGGACTTTAACATTTCTAGAATAATTGAGATGTGGTAGGGTCAGTCACAGTACTGGAGAGCACAGAGGGTGGGGTACAAGCTCTTCAGGACAGATCAACAGGGAAGATGAGGAAGGAGGATGCCCTTTGTGTGAAGAGGCAGCTTGGATGGGTGGAGGTCTTCCACGGGAGAGGCAAGGGTTTGGGTGAGAGCTTGTGGGTGAGCCTCAGAGTCAGGGTGACATCACAATGGGAGCTAGAGACCACCCAATGAGGGTGAGGAGGTGGATGCAGTCTCCTTGAAGCAACATGAGAAAGTCTGTGGATCACAGGCCCTGGTTCTTATCAGAGGGACTTTACTCTCCCAGACATTAGCTGCAAGGGCAAACAGTCCTGGAAGGCATCAGGGACAGCTTCTTAGCACATCCACACGACAGGCCAATACTCATGATGCTTTTCTGTAGCTGGACATTTCCAACAGGGAGGAACGGACCAGGGATGGGATGCTCAGTGTCAAAGTTTCCTGTCATGACCTGGAAGAAGTAGAGTTCTAGATCCTGAGGGGAGTGAGGAAGGACAGGAGTGGAGCACAGACCATTAACTTCAGAGGAGCAGACTTTGGCCTGTTTTGGGGAGTGGTGGGAGATCCCATGGGAGGCCGCTCTGAAGGGCCCAGGAGCTCAGGAAAGGCAGCAGGTCTTTGAGGACAGCACCTGACAAGCACAAGGATGCTCCATCCCAATACTCAGTAAAACTAGTAGACACCTCGAGAGAGTGGCTGGGCTGCACTGGGAAGTCAGGACTGAACTCCAGGGCAATCAGGCAGCATACTGGAAGCAGAAGGAGGGAGAGGCTGCAATGGAGGAATTCAGAAATATTGTCCAGCGAAGCAGGGATGGTGTTAGGGAAGCCAAAGCTCCCCAAGGGTAGATACTTGCAGGGGACATCAAAGGCATGAAGAAGAGCTGCTACTGCTTCAGGGTCAGTAAAAGAGTAAAAAGGAAAATGTTGGCTCACTCCTGGATCAGGCAGAGGAAAACAACCAACAGTGAGTGATGACGAAGCGAGGGATGACTTGCAAGAACTCAACCCATATAAGTCTGCAGGACTGGGTGGGCTGCATCTGAGGACATTGAGAGAGCTGGCCACTATCGCAACAAGACTGCTGTCTGTTATCTTTGAAAGGCTGTGGAGATCAGGGGAGGTCCCAAAGAGCTGAAGAAGGAATATGCTGTGCCCATCTTCAAAAAAGGCCACAAGGACAAATCAGGGAGCTGCAGGCCATTCAGCCACACTTTGGTGGGGAGTGTGTCATGGAATGAGTTATCTCGCTTTACATTTCTGGGCACAGGAAGAAGGTAATGGGGAACAGTCCGCATGGGTTTACTGGAGGTAAAGCCTTCCTGATCAACTTGATTACCTTCTGTGATAAAAGGCCTGTCCTTGTGGAGGAGAGGAGAGTAGTGGATGTCATTTACCACAGTTTTAGCAAGGGGTTTGACATCATTGTCTCACACTAGATGGTTGAGGGCTGCCATCCAGATGGACCCCTGCAGGAAGGAGGAATGGGTTGCCAGGAAGTTTATGGAATTCACAAATGAAACAAATGCCAGGTCCTGCACCTGGGGTACACAAAACACCCTGCAGTGATCTGGGCGGGAGAGTGGCCAGCTGGGCAGCAGTTCTGCAGAGAAGGACCTGGGAGTCTTTGTGGGCAGCAAAGAGAGCGAGAGCCAGCAGCACGCCCTGGCATCAACGGAGGCCACAGTGTCCTGAGCTGCCTGAACAAGAGCACAGCTGGGAGATTGAGGGAAGGGATTATCCCCCTCTACTCCACACCTGTTAGAGCACATCCAGATACTACAGCCATTTGGGGTCCTGTGTAGAAGAACACTGTTGATGACATGGAGTGAGTTTGGTGGCACACCCCCAAGGAGCCCAGGCACCAGAGCACTTGCCCTGTGAGGAGAGGCTGAGGGAATGGGCCTTGCTCAGCCTGAAGAAGGGAAGGCTTTGCGCAGACCTAATCACAGCCTCCCCGTACCTTCCAGGATGTCACCAAGAAGATGCAGTCAGGCTCTTCACCATTGTGCACAATGGGAGGATGAGGCCCCAATGGGCATTAGCTGAAACTAGAGAGAGCTTGAAGCTGGGGATAAGGGGAAACTTTTGACCCATCCAGACAGTCAAGCACTGGGGCAGGTTTTCCAGAGAGGTGGTGCCATCTCCACCCTTAGAAGTTTTTGAAGTCCTAAAGGAGTAAAGCCTTGAGCAACCTGGATGGAGCTGACAGCTGACCCTGCTGGACCCTGCTGGACCCTGCTGCGAAGGAGGCTGGACTAGAGACCGCTGCAGGCCCCTCCCAACCTGCCTGAATGATTCAGCATTTCCTTCCACCCTGGGTCTTCCCTTGTTGACCCTAGGGAAAACCTTCAGCTTCCTCGTGACTATAGAAGTCGGTCTCCCAAAAGTATGACCAGATCAATTGCATGTTCCTTGTCCCACTCTGGTCAGAGGCATTCAGATTGAGGGCTGCTTGGCAGCCACCCCCAAATCACCTTCAGTTTTCTTTTCCTTCACCTTTTATTGCATTTTGTCCCTCTTTTCTCCCTTCCAAACTCTTCTTTTACCATCCTGATCCCCTCCCATGCAGTCAGCCAACCTCTGTTTACCCATTGGCCCTGGGTTTCCTTTCTTTGTGCATTCATTTGGCTTGTCTGAGATGGTTGCCATGACGATTTCTACTTTTACCACTAGGGCCTTGAAACTGGTACTGCCTTTTATTATGTGTAGTGTCCTGCAGGTCCTCATGCTGTTACCCTGCCAGAGGCACTGCAAGATAGGATGAGCCATCAGCACGCATATATTAACAGCTGACCCAGAGGAGCCTGAGTCCAGAGGGGCCTTGAGAAACTTGGGGTTTTGTCCAACAAAAACTTCATGACGTTGTGCAAGGAGAAGTGTCAGACCTTGCATCAGGGGGCAGAACAGGCTGTGCATCAGGACAGGCTGAGACCTGACCGGCAGAAGAGTGACCCTGAGGAGAAGGGCCTAGATGTTACAGGAGGGATGCCCTATGAGCCAGTGCTGCGTGCTCACCACAAATGAGGCCAGCTGCATAGAGGGCTGCATTAGGAAGCGCATAGCCATCGAGACAAGGGCAGTTCTTATCCCCCTCGACTCAGCACTGGTGTGGCCACATGTGGGATGGTGTGTCCCAGTGTGGGCTGCCCAGTGCTGGAGGAATGGGGAGGAACATGGAGAGGGTCCAGAGGAGGTCTGCCAAGATGGGGTTGGGGGCCTGAAGGCCACGGCCTGTACGGAGAGGCAGAGGGACCTCGACTTCTTCAGCCTGGTGAAGTGTTAAAGACAAATGGAATATAGTAGTAGCCTGGGACTGCTTGAAGGGTGGTTCCAGAGGGGATGGAGCTTTTGTTGGTAGTAGGAAAGAGCACGAAGAGGGGAAAGGGTCACAAACTGCATCTTGAGAGGTACAGCCTGGGCTTCACGAAAAAGACATGTCACTTGAAGGGTAGTGCTGTGGTGCAACAGGTCAGCCAGAGGCCTCTGAGGTCACCCCATGCCTTTGTGTTTCAAAGAACACCAGCAAGGATAGAGAGACCTCAGTAAGTATGGAGAGATCCTGGGGACAGAGCAAGGGGAGGAAGCATGTTGGGTGTCTACAGGCTGCAGGGAAGGAGGCACAGGCATGGGACAGTGTAGGACAGCCTGTGGTGGAGACGGCTGAGGGCACTGCCATGGCTGAAAGCCTCCAACAGAACCGAGGTCTCTAGCCTCTTGGCTATGGTTGGTGTCTCTGCTCCTAAGGCCTCTGAGAAGAAGTTTCCTTAAACCACTGGGACCTCCTTGTCCACGGGGAACCAAGAGATGCCATATTGTTGTCCTGCAGTTGGAGCTGCACATGCCCACCTTCACACTGACCCCCAGAAAGAGCCCCGAACAACGCGTGAGGGAAGTCACCACCCTTCACAAGGACTGGGTGTCAGGGCCTGGTTGCTCTGCTTCATTACACACATCAAGGCTGACTTGGCATCACAGCCACCTGCACATTGTCTTGGCCTACCTGCCTTCAGGGCCTCCAGCTTTGTGCTCTCATCAGCCCCCTGGGGAGGCTTTGTCAGTAATGAGCCCTCAGTGGGACTTGTTAACACTCCAAAAAACTTTGAGATTTACTACTCCCTTCAACTTCTGGAGAGGTTTCTTCAGCCTCCTCTCAGCATCCAAGGTCCATGGGCTCAGCACCAAATACACCTGAGGGGTCATTAAAATGCAGAAAGCCCTAACAACCCATGCCTCTTTCCATCATTTTCTTCAGTTCTTCTGTGGCTAATTGGCAAGTGTTCAGGAGGGTATTGAAAAGAGCAGGATTTCAAGGAGCACCTGAAAAGTAAAGACGTCTGCTTTTCGAGCTTTTTTTATTCTTCACGTTTCAGAAGTGATACCCACCTTCTCCAATTCACACTGAACCGTGGTGTTTTCTAATTAAGCCTGGACATGTAGGAAAAGCAGTATTTTGGATGGGAGACATGTATGGACAACCTTCCTCCCCACCTCCCCAGCCCCGACATTTCTCTCCTCAGCCCCTGGGGACTTCCCTCACTCGGCTTAACATCTAGCCTTTTCCCACTCAAGCCTGTAGCTGAATGTTACAGCTCCTGGGCAACAATTCCCACCTGCTTTCCTTAGAAAATCAGCTGCAAACAGACACAGAAGGATTTGTCTCAATTCTGATCCAACACAAACACGATGCAGTGTCCTAAGAAATAACATACAATCCTCAAGTGTATGTCAAGGGCAAGAAGCCTCCAGGGAGGTCCACAGTCTGCAAGGAATAACCTTCCTTGACGTGTTCTTGACAAATAGATGGGGAAGGCTAGTTAGAAACACAGTGAAGGAGTTGTTTGGAGAGACAATGAGACTGCTGAAAGAGAAGGCAAACTTCAGGCTCCCTGAAGCTCAGAGCAGTGACTAGGGAGTGGAGAAGTACCTGAATGATACAGAGGAAGGGGAGGAGGAAAACTGGGAAACTATGGGAAGGGCATATGCCCAGATCATCCGAAGCAAAGTTGACCTCAGAAATGATGAATGCAATCAGGACACGTGGAAATACGTGAAAGGATTCTGAGATTAAATCCACAGCATAAGAGCAGTGGTCATGGAAGTTTGGGGTAGGTCAAAATTACTTCTCCTGAGATTCATATCCTTCCTCAACATTTCCATTATGTAATCCTGAGAAAGCACTGACATTTTGTTAAAATTAGTCAATCATTTCAGCTGATGAAAATGTAGTCTTTTTTAAACATAACAAAAGAAAACAAAACTTTGAAAATTGTTTTTTTTGAGGAAGAGCTCAGGTGTCTGAGTACAAGCACCCACCAGGACTCCCCAGGTCCTTCTCTGCAGAGCTACTTTTGGAGTATATGGCGGTGATTCTGTTATTGCTCTTACCTCTCCATCATCTCAAGATCACTGCAGTGACAGACAGCCTCCACATTTCCATTCCCACCCAGGCTGAGTTCCTGAGAAAGGGGAGGATGGCACCATCTACTTCGAGGTGCAAATTGCAGAGGTAGAGACATCACACTGCAGAAAAGCCTGCTGTTCTCCCCTCACCTCTGAGGGGATCCAGGCCATGGACTTAAAGGTGGATGCAAAGAAGTTCAGGGGTAATGTAGATATGCCTGAGGCAGTGCCTCCCAGGCTGCCCTTACAGTCACTGGAGAGAAGGAGGTGTTCACCGGCCTTCTTCAAGATGGTCACATAAAGCACAAACGACTCATGTCCCAGAAACATTTGCTCGGTGCTTGAAATGAGGCCTGAGAGCACAGGCTTTTAGGATACTTCAAGCTGAAGGGACCACAGGAAGCCTGTAGTGCAACCTGCTGCTGCTCAAAGCAGGGTCAGAAATAGGGTCAGAAACCAAAAAAATGTCCCTGTCAAAGGATTTCAGGGGTGATACAACAAGAGAAGACGGTAGAAGCTTGACAGGGTGGTAGAAGTCCTGTGGACAAAAGGGTTTCCTTTTTCCTGTTCTCCAGAGAATTAAATCCTCCGCTCTGCAGAGAGAAGAAGCTGGGACACTACCTTTGCCACTAACACGGAGGTGGAGAAGCTCCTGAGTCCCTTTCAGAGAGAGGCTGCTCCAGAGGTCACCACCCCAGTGGCACTAGACCCCCCAGGCGTGCCTGCCTTTCTGCTGGGCACCCTCCAGCCCCAGGCAGGAGGTCTGCGGGGAACCGAGTGGGGTCTGCAGCCTGCACCCTGGCCACCCAGCAGGTGTGGAGGGACCCCACTCCCCTAGATGAGCCTGGGCTCTCCTGCATTTCCTTAGCGTGAAGTCTGTGTCCCCTCTGGGTGGTCACACAGCCCTGCAGGGAGGGCCAGCACGGGAAACACAATCTCTGTTCTGGGGGGTGAAGAGAGAGGGGAGGGCAGAGGGGGATCTGCTCCTGCCCCGGGCAGCGATGCCCTCCCTGCAGCTGGTGCAGCCCTGCTGATGCCCTGTAACCCATGAGCCCTGGAGATGGGACTCAGCGGGCTGAATGCCTGGCGTCTTCCTGAGAACTTTTCTGCAGTCTCCCTGCCCTGGTTGGACTCCTCTTGCCCATGGTGCAGAGACTCCTTCTGAGGATGAACTCACTCACTGTGTAACTCCGAGGACATGGTCGACCAGGTATTACAAAGGCCAGCAAGATCTCAACCCCACAACAGTGTCCCCTGCCCCTCTCTCCACCTTCCAGCTCCTTCCTCCTAGAGCATTTAGATTGGGAGGGACCACTTTGGACCTCCAGGACCACGACCTGCTCTGAGCTGGGCGAACTTTACAGTTAGATCAGGTTGGTAAGTGCTTTCTCCAGGAGAGTTTTTGAAGATCTCCTGGCCCCTGCCCCAGAACTGCTCCACTCTCATGGCTATTACTATTATTCTTTCCCTTAAACTCATTTGAAATTTCCTTTGCTGCTGCTTGTCCTTGTTATCTCTTGCCCTTTCCTCCTCCCAAGCCCTGAGCCCCGAGTCAGACCATCCCACCAACTTTGAGGACAATCACAGCCCTGTCTCCAAGCACAGTCTTGCTAGATTCTCCTGGGACTGCGCAGGCAAGTCATGGTGGCCAGCTCCAAGCAGAGCTATGCACTATGCGTCCCTATGTGGTCTTAGAGGAGAGCGTATGGAGACATAACATTATGCAAGGCAGAGCCTGTGGGCTGTCTGCAGGGCAGAGCTGGGGGCAGCAGGGGTGAGAAGAGAAGACCTCCAGCAGCTCCTCTCCACACCCAGGCAAGGAATGAAGCACCTGGAGGTGCTCCTGAGAGAGGATGGTGACACAGGAGAGAGGGCACCAGGAGCTGCGGTGCTTGGCCCCAGGACCTCCCCTGCACGCTCCCTTTCAGTCCTGCACAGGTCTCGTCCTCCCAAGGGTCATATCTGAATGCCCAGTCCTCCAGCTGGGCGTGGAGCCCTGTCTGGAGGTGACTTTTGGGGTAAGGGCCAGCATGCAGGCTGGGGGAGATTGTCGCGAGGACATGTGCGGGGGACAGGGCCTGAGGGACAGCAGCAACCTGACACGGCTCCTGGGTCCTGCTTCCTTCAAGGCAAGCTCTGACACAGGGTCTCAGCCTTCCTTTTGGTGCCACCCTTCAGGAGGGACCATGGCACTGTGAGCGGGGAGGGTGGGGAGCATTAATCCTTCTTCAGCCACTTCCCAAGCCATGCAGAGGGCCAGGACTGCAAAGATTTCTGGCTCAGCATCGTGAGCTCACTTTAATATACCCACGCTCTGAATGTTTGTTTGTTTGTTTTTAAATTAAATGTCAGCATTTTTCGCTCCAAGAAACTTCCAAGCCCAGTCCCACTTCCTCCTTCTGATCTCTCCCAACCCCTCCTCTGGTCTCGTTGCCATTCCCACACCCCCTGCCCTGATCTCCCCACAGGGCCCTGAGATGACAGTGCTGCTCTGCACAGCAAGCACACTGTGGAGCCACAGGGCCGTGGAGGGACTCTGCACCTCTGCACTGGTGGTACTGGTGAGGATGGGAAGCAGACCCAACCATTAGGGATCACGGCCTCTACTCCCTCCAGGGGTCTGCTGATGTGTCAAGTGCTTGGAGGGACTAGGGAGCATTTCCGGGGGTACTTGCTGTGCCCAGCTGCACCTCTAGATCCTGCCTCTGCTATTTCACAGAAAGCGACATGAATCACTCTCTAGTCTGCCTTCCCCATGCCAGCTGGGTCCTTACTGTCTCTCCTGGGATTGCAGAGTCCTCCTTTGCCTGCGGAGACCTGGGTTTAGTGCTTTCCCTTGAGGTGACTCCACCTTGGACCATCTCTCCCTTTGTGAGGCTCCACTCACTGCCCACCCCAGGCACAGGCTGCCCCAGGACACCCCCCTGGGCTCTCCTGGCAGCCCCAGCTTCCCCTCCAGAAGGACAGGCATCTGACACTGTGCCTGAACATGTGCGACAGCTCTGGGCATGTCAATCAGTGACCATTCATCCCCCCTGCTGTCACTGGGCACCGATGGGTGGCCGAGTCCTAAATGCAGCCCTTGGTCTCTAAGAGGTCATTACGTGAGTATGAGCTTTTTGCTCCTGAACCCACGGAGAAGCCAGCCCAGCAGGCCCTTCTGGGACACAATTCCTTGGGCCTCTTCTTGACACCAGCTTTGGAGGAAGAGCCCAGCCTTCAGGGACTGCAGCAGGAAGAACCTACTTTATTCCAGAGATAACTGGGAGGGCGTCAGCTCTGACCCAGTGTTAGACACAATATGATATGGGCACCAGGGGAGACAGAGCAGTCTCAGGAAAGGTGGAGGGAATCTAAGCATTTATGTAGCAATATGATAAGAAATTATGCCAAGAACAGTAATAACAGTAATCAGAAAACTAAAGTGAACAAACAAAGCTCAGTCCCGTTATGGGACACAGTGGGAGTCATTTGTGGAGAGAAATGGCACTTTTATCACTGCTGAAAAATGTCCATGGCATCACTTTCCTCAGGGCATCTCTGAGCTCCTTGTTCCTCATGCTGTAGAGGAGGGGTTTCACTGCTGGAGGCACCACCGAGTACACAACAGCCACCACCAGATCCAGAGCTGGGGAGGACATGGAGGGGGGCTTCAGGTAGGCAAACATGCCAGTACTGATAAACAAGGAGACGACAGCCAGGTGAGGGAGGCACATGGAGAAGGCTTTGTGCCTTCCCTGCTCAGAGGGCATCCTCAGCACAGCTCTGAAGATCTGCACGTAGGACAGTACAATGAAAATGAAACACCCAAACATTAAAAAGGCAGTAAACACAAGAAGCCCCACTTCCCGGAGGTAGGATTGTGAGCAGGAGAGCTTGAGAATCTGGGGAATCTCACAGAAGAACTGGTCCACGTCATTGCCTTGGCAGAGAGGTATGGAAAATGTGTTGGCTGTGTGCAGCACAGCATGGAGAAAACCACTGGCCCAGGCAGCTGCTGCCATTCTGACACAAGCTGTGGTGCCCAGGAGGGTCCCGTAGTGCAGGGGTCTGCAGATGGCAACGTAGCGGTCGTAGGCCATGACAGTGAGGAGAGAATACTCTGCTGAAAATAAGAAGACAAAGAAAAAGACCTGGGCAGCACATCCCGAGTAGGAAATGGTCCTGGTGTCCCTCAGGGAGTTGGCCATGGATTTGGGGACAGTGGTGGAGATGGAGGCCAGGTCGAGGAGGGCGAGGTGGAGGAGGAAGAAGTACATGGGGGTGTGGAGGCGGTGGTCGCAGGCTACGGCTGTGATGATGAGGCCGTTGGCCAGGAGGGCAGCCAGGTAGATGCCCAGGAAGAGCGAGAAGTGCAAGAGCTGCAGCCCCCATGTGTCTGCAAAGGCCAGGAGGAGGAACCCGTTGAGGAAGCTGTCATTGGACATTTTGCTCCCCCTGAGTATGGGGAACTGTGCAAGGAGAAAAAGATAGTGACTAGTTAGAAAAGAATTTTAAAAATAAACAATTAAACAAATAAAGTGTTCAATTTCTCACTAAAAACACCACATTGCCTCCCAGGTACAGTAGGGGGTACATGGGAACGGGGGTGAACAATTTCTGTCAAATGAAGTCCATCATCTGAGTTTTGCAGAAATTAGTTTCAGGGATTTTTTAAAATATTTTTTATTTTCTCTGAGATGCCCCTGTCACCCCAAGGTAGAAATCCTCAGCATTTCTGCTGTGAGTCCTGAGAGGAAAGCATCCACTGTCACTTGGGGCAGAGTGAGGACATTTCCTTTCTTAGCCTTGTTCCTAAGCTGTCCTGTGCTCGCACCTCTTTCAGCTGGAGGATGATGTTACCCTTAAAAGAAACCAGCCCCTGCTGAGAGCAGAGCAGTGCACTTTCAAAGGGCAGATCTCCAAACTCCTCACCCTTTCTCCAGGCACCTCAGGCAGCTCTCCTCACTCCCCTTCTGGCCAAGGACACTCAGGGCTCTTTGCAGCTGCCCACCTACAGCCTCCCACCTCCTTCTCCACACTCTCTGCCTCCCTGAACCTTCTTGATAGGTCTGTCAGCTATCAGAGAGAAGCTGAGAGACAGCGGTGCCTTTCGAGAGGGCAGCTCGCAGCCTGGCAGGACACCACAGGGAAACAAAGGACTGTTAGGACTGAAGACGGGCTCTCCTTCAGGGAGAGCCAGCTCATTTCCCAGTCCCACGGACTGCATTTTCTGGAGCTCCACAGGTCAGGAGGAGGCAGGGGAAAAACTCACTCCCATTCACACCCCTCTGTTGCCGAACTTGCAGTGTCAGTGTCTGAACTGCAGCTGGAACCCCCCAACCCCAGGGAGCCTGAGAGAGGAACAGGAGCAGCATGGAGAGGAGGGGAAACAAGGGGCAGCACCATGATCCTGCTGCCCAGGGAGGCAAGGAGAGAGACAGACGGGCACTCACAAAAGCCGTCACCTTGCCCACCTGGCCATGCTGCCTCACAGACAGTGACATTGCAGGGCAGGTGCTCCGAGTCCCTTCGTCGGGCTGCATGAAATGAGCCGGTGGCAGGAGAGATGCCCCTCTCCTCTGCTGGAGGTCTGGCTGCAGAGGAGGCAGCTCATGCCCTGGACTCCATGGCTGTCAGGGCAGACGCTCTGCTGGGTGCGAGAGGAGACACGGGGAGCTTGCTCAGAACTGCAAAATTCTGTTGCTCATGACTTCTGAAAATCCATCCTCCCATGACAATTCTGTTAGCATTTCCCTCTCATTCCCTGCCCATCGCTGCTGCCTGCAGCTGCCCCTGCTGGGAGCTCTTTCTCTGTCCCTACACCTTTTCCCTCTCAGTGATCACAGACCCCAACCTACCTGCTGTGTGTTCAGTTGTGTTCTACAGAAACCTTCTGGGACTGGGATTTGGGCAGGGGCATCTCTGTGCTTGCAGGTCCTAAGGAGCAAGTCACATAAACCCTGGAGAAGCCCATAAAGGTGATGCTGGTGCTGCTGTAATTTGAGGTATGGGTTGAAGAGGGTGTGCTGAGCTTTCTCACAGACCTCCTGATCTCAGAGCGTGAAGGTTTGTGAGTCCCAAGTCCTTGCCAGACTAGACAACACTGTCTTTTTTTTTTCCTCCCTGTCAACATTAGGAAAAGAATAGAAAACGGAAAGCCCTGGAAGGAAAGCTCCTTCCCGTTGCAGTAGTCCCTTTTTCACTTTCCTCTGCAGGGCAGGGACACTGCTCTGAATCACAGCCCTGGGCAGACTTGTGTGCATGTCCCACCCTTACAGCCCTGCAGCCATCCCTGGGAGAGGGTAGCAGCATGCCCCGTCCCTGTGACAGGGTGCCAGGGAACCTCTGCTCTAAAGCATCTCCTCCTCCTGTACACTGGAGAAGCTGGGAGAGAGATCTTTAAAAAACCTGTCATGGGGTGAACTGGGTTTAGAAGACCCCTCCAGGAACCTCAGTAGTGTTGTCCTTCAGCCAGGGACTTACCGTGTCAAGGGCTGGGAAGATGTCTTCCACAATGAACTGTCAGCTGTCCTCCCACTCCACACTGCCCTTCACTTCTCTCTGCCTTGTCTCAGCTCCTCTCAGCAGCAGCAGGCAGTGCCCGGAGCCCTGCTGCTCTTGGCAGAGGAGCTGCTCCTGCACACAGCTGGGCACATGGGCACTGCTGCCATGTTGCCACGAGCTCCCTCTGTCCCAGGAGCCAGGCCTCACTCAGGAGCAGGGGCCCAGCCGAAGGTAGAAGCTTCTGTCCCTTGGGCTCCCTCCTCCCGGGAGGACACCTAAATAATCACCTTTGCTCGTCTCTAAAAAATACAGGGAGACCAGTTACAGCACTGGCATTTGGCTCATCAGAGGATGGTTATCTATGAGAGGTGGAAACATCCTACCTTGGAAATCCATTTCCATGTCTTAACTAGGCAGGACTCCTAGAGAGGGGCCAAGAAGGGAGTTCATTTTCCCATGGTTCAGGTTTTCATTCACATTAGTCCATCTAGGCTTCTTATGCCCGTTTAGAAGCCCCGGGGCTGAAGTGGGATTCAGATCCCTCCCCTGAACTCCAGAAACACACAGGAGGTGGGATTCCCCTTGCCCAACCTGAAGTGGGCCCAGCAGAGATGTCTGCATGGGAGCTCCTTGTCTAAGCTCCCGCTGTAATCCCTGGAGATAGTGGGTGGGAGTCAGTTGCTCACACGCAAACACCTGGGGATATTGGAAGAGGCAGAAGTGGTCCAAAGCATGTGCCAGTGTCTGCTTGCTCTGATGGAGCAACTGGGAGACCCGCATCCTTCTGCAGTGTCAGGTGGGGGCCGGGTGGGGAATTTCCTCGGCCATTTCGAATGACCCCAAATTCCCTAATACTGCTAGATCCCACTCACTAGAAAGCTGAGGCATATGAAGATCCCAATGTTACAAACAGCTCATGTAATTCGGTGCAGACACTTGTTGCAGTGACATGGAAATAGGCTGGCAGAGCCATGTCACATGCTTGGGCTGTGCAGCACAACTGCATGCTTGTAGTAGACACCATGGCATCTACAGGAAAGCCATGCCCCTTTGGAGTGCTTGCTGGCCAAAAACCCCAGGGTCTCTTACTTTTCCTGCCTGTCCCCCAAAAACTAAATCCCATCACTGCCTTTAGGGAAAGTCCATCCCATCTACATTCAAGTGCGCTGCATAAACCAGAAGCATATCACACCAAGATCTCCACTCATGTCTCTGCACTCTAACTCTTCTACCTCTCCTCTCCTTTAAGCAATATGAGCAAGTCTGTGGATCACAGGCCCCGGTTCTTATGCGAGGGACTTTAATCTCCCAGACATTAACCGGAAGGTCAAGGGTGCAAGCAGTCCAGGAGGTTTCTGGAGGGCATCAGGAACAACTTCCTTGAAGAGCTGCCAGATGGGCCAGTAAGGGTGATGCTTTCGTGCATCTGAAAATTGCCAACAGGGAGGAATGGATCAGGGATGGGATAGGTAGTGTCAGCCTTGTCTTCTGTGACCTTGAAAAGGTGGATTCCCAGATCCTGAGGGCAATGAGGAAGGACAGTAGCGGAGTGCAGAACATTAACTTCAGAGGAGCAGAATTCGGCCTCTTCTGGGGACTGGCAGGGGATCCCCTGGGAGGCAGTTCTGAAGGGCCAGGAGCTCAGGTCTTTGAGGACAGCACCTGCCAAGCACAAGGATGGTTGATCCTGATATTAAAGAAAACTAGCAGATACCTCAGGGGACCAGCGTGGCTAAACAGAGACCTCACACCTTAGCTCCAGGGCAGTCAGGCAGCATCCCGGAAGCAGGAGGAGAAAGAGGCTGCAAGGGAGAAATTTAGAAATTTTGTCCAGCATCACAGGCGGGGTGTTAGGGAAGAAAAAGCTCCCCTGGGATTGGCACTTGCAGGGGACGTCAAGGGCCTGAGGATGAGCTGCTACTGCCTCAGTAAGAATCAAAGACCCAAAAGGAAAAGGTGGGCTCACTGCTACATGGGGCAGGGAACCTTGTAGCAGCAGATGCAGAGAGGTGGGAGGAACTCCACCCCTTGTTAGCTTCAGTTTTCCCAAGCAAGGTCTCCCAGGCTGTTGTGCCTTGGCTCCAGACTCCAGAGGACAAAAACCACCAACAGTGGATGAGGCTAGTGAGGGATGACTTGGGAGAACTCAAACTATACACGCCAATGGGGTTGGATGGGCTGCAGACGAGGATGCTGTGAGAGCTGACTGCTGTCACAGCAAGGCCACTCACTATCATCTTGGAAAGGTTGTGGAGCTGGGGCGAAGTCCCACTGACTGGAGAAAGGCTTTGGACACTGTCTCCCAGCACATCCTCCTAGGGAAGCTCAGGAAGTGTGGGCTAGATGAGTGGACGGTGAGGTGGCTTGAGAACTGGCTGGATGGCCGAGCTCAGAGGGTTGTGGTGAATGGCGCAGAGTCAAGTTGGAGGCCTGTGGCTAGTGGTGTCCCCCAGGGGTCAGTCCTGGGCCCAGTCTTGTTCAATATATTCATCAATGACCTGGAGGAAGGGACAGAGTGCACCCTCAGCAAGTTTGCTGATGATACTAAACTGGGGGGAGAGGCTAACACACCAGAAGACTGTGTTGCCATTCCGAGGGACCTGGACAGGCTGGAGAGGTGGGCAGAGAGGAACCTCCTGAAGTTCAACAAAGGCAAATGCAAGGTCCTGCACCTAGGCAGGAATAATCCCATGCAGCAGTACAGGCTGGGGGTTGACCTGCTGGAAAGTAGCTCTGCTGAGAAGGACCTGGGAGTGCTGGTGGACAACAAGTTAAACATGAGGCAGCAGTGTGCCCTTGTGGCCAAGAAGGCCAAGGGGATCCTGGGGTGCATTAGGCAGAGTGTTGCCAGCAGGTGGAGGGAGGTGATCCTGCCCCTCTCCTCAGCCCTGGTGAGGCCTCACCTGGAGTACTGTGTCCAGTTCTGGGCTCCCCAGTACAAGAGAGACATGGCACTCCTGGAGAGAGTCCAGCGGAGGGCTACCAAGATGATTAGAGGGCTGGAGCACCTCTCCTATGAAGAAAGACTACAAGAGCTGGGCCTGTTCAGCCTGGAGAAGAGAAGATTGAGAGGGGATCTCATCAACGTGTACAAGTATCTGAAGGGGGAGTGTCGAGAGGATGAGGCCAGCCTCTTCTCCGTGGTGCCCAGCAACAGGACAAGAGGCAATGGGCACAAACTGAACCACAGGAAGTTCCACCTGAACCTGAGAAAAAACTTCTTGACTGTGAGGGTGACAGAGCATTGGAACAGGTTGCCCAGAGAGGTAGTGGAGTCTCCTTCGCTGGAGATATTCAAAACCTGTCTGGATGTGATCCTGGGCAATATGCTCTAGGTGACCCTGCTTGAGCAGGGAGGTTGGACTAGATGATCTCCAGAGGTCCCTTCCAACCTACACGATTCTGTGATTCTGTGATTCTGTGAAATGTTACCTCCATCTTCAAGAAAGGCCACAAGGACAAGCTGGGGAGCTGCAGGCAGTTCAGCCTCCCTTTGGTGAGGAGTACATCATGCAGCGAATCTTCTCAGATCACATTTCTGGGCGCATGAAGGAGAAGAAGGTGACAGGGAACAGTTAGCATGGATTTACACAGGGTAAACTGTGCTTCGCCCACCTGATTGCTTTCTATGATTCAATAACTGTGTTTGTGGATGGAGAAGAGAAAATGTCTTTCACCTCGACTTTAGCCAGGTGTTGGACACTGTCTCCCACCGTATTCTTGCTTACACATTAGAACGCTACCATCCAGAAGAGCAGACAACCGGATGGGTAAAAAGCTGCTTGGCTGATCAGGCTCAGAGGGCAGTGGTGAATGTGTAGTCCTATTCCTGGAGGCCAGGGAGAAGGGGAGCACCACTGATCTCTCCAGGAACTTGTCCTGTTTATCTTCTTGATTAGTGACACAGAGGAGGCAACACTCCTCACGCTTGTAGATGACCCCAGGCTGGAGGTCAAGGGGGGCCCAGACCTTTGCTGGAGGGCTGCCATTCAGAGGGCCCTAGACAGGCAGGAGGCATGGGCTGTCAGGAACCTCCAGAAATTCAGCCAGGACAAATGTCAGCTCTTGCCCCTGCAGTAAACCAGCACCCCACAGTGCTACAGGTTGGGGCCAGAGGGCCTGGGGAGCAGCTGTGTGGAAAAGGACCTGAGGGTTCTAGTGGAGAGGAGGCCAAAGATGAGGCAGCAGTGTTCCCTGGCAGCAAAGAAGGCCAGAAGTATGGTGGGCTGTAGGACCACGAGGATAGCCTGAAAGGTCAAGGGAAATGATCACCTTCTAGTCAGAATTCATTAGATCCCAGATAGAACACTGTATCCAGTTTTGGGCCCCCAGAAAGAACGAGGTTGATAACTGGGAGTAAGTTCAGCTGAGGGCCCTCACAATAGTCGATGAGCTGGAGCTCTGAGGAAATAGGCCTTGTTCCACTTGGAGAAGAGGTGGCTTTGGAGGGATCTCATAGGCAGCCTACAAGGAGGTCCTCAAGAAGATGGAGGCCGGCTCTTCACCAGGGTGCATGGTGAGAAGACAAGAGACAATGGGCCTAAGTGGAAAGAAGAGACATTTGTGCAGGAGGCAAGGAAAAGCTTTTCCACTATGCGGATGGTCAAGCATTGCAAGTGGTTGCCCAGAGAGGCTGGGCAGTCTCCTCCCTTGGAGGCTTCCAACACCAGACTGGATCAAGGTTAGAGCAACCTAGTCTGAGCCCCACAGCTGACCCTGCTGGGAGCAAGGAGATTGCACTAGAGACGTCCTGAGCTCCCTTCCACCCTGAAAGAGTTTGTAATTCTTCCCCCTCTCAATCTTCTCTTGCTGATGTCAGGGAAAGCACGCAGGTTCCCTGTGAGAGTGGAAGTAGGCCAGCTTTCTTGTCCTCCTCCACTCAGAGGTATTCAGATGCAGGGCTTCTAGGCAGGGATCCCCAGAACAGCCCTCATCAATCCTTTCCTTCACTTTCAGTTTCCTTTTTTTTCTTTCCTCTCTTCTGAGTTTGTTTCTTTTCCCATCCTGATCCCTTCCCATACAATTGGCCCACCTCTGTTTGCCCTTAACCCTTTGGCACTGTTTTGTTTTGTTTTGTTTTGTTTTGTTTTGTTTTGTTTTGTTTTCCTTTGTTTGGACCCAGAGTAGCTTCAGTCCAGAAGGATCTTGAGAAACAAAGGTAATTTGGACAACAGATACCTCATGGAAATTGGCAAGGGAAGTGTTAGGTCCTGCGCCTAGGTGGGAATAACCCCACCCATGAGGAGAGGTAGAGGGACCTGGGCTTCTTTATCCTGCTGAAATGGAGGCGAGGCATAGTAGAGTAGTAGCCCATGGCTGCTTGAAGGGTGGTACGAGAGATGATGGCGTATTTCTTGGTAGTGGGAAACAGCATGAGAAGGAGAAAAAGCCACACACAGCAGCTTGTGGGCTTTAGATGTGACTTTAGGAAAAGAAAATGTCACTTGAAGGGTAGTGCTGTGGGGCTACAGGCCACGCAGAGGGACTCTTGTGATCAGCCCCTGCCTTTGTGTTTCCAGGAAAAGCAAGTGAGGACAGGAAGACATCAGTAGAGGCAGGGAGATCCTGGGGTGAGAGCAAGGTGCGGAAGGAGGCTGGGAGTCTACAGGCTGCAGGGAAACAGCAGCAGGCATGGGGGCAGTGTAGGATGGCCTGTGGTAGAGATGGCTGAGGACACTGCCAAGGCTGAAAGCTCCCAGCAGAGCTAGGTCTTTGGCCTCTTGCCTGTGGCTGGTGTCTCTGCCACCAAGGCCCACAAGAACACGCCCTTTCTTTAAAGCACTGTGGCCTTGCTGCCTCCTTGTCCCTGGGGAGCCCAGGAGGTGCCGCATCATGGTCCTGCACTGGGCGTTGCATACGCCCACCCGCACACTGCCCACATGAGCAATGCGTGATGGAAAGGATCACCCTGTGCAGGGGCTGGGGGTCAGGGCCTGGTTGCTCTGCTTGAGAACACACATCAAGGTTGCCTTGGCATCACAGAGGCACCTGCACATTGCCTTGGCCTACCTGTAATCAGGGCCTCCAGCTCTGTGCTCTCATCAGCCCCCTGGGAGGCTTTCTCAGTAATGGCCCTCAGTGGGACTCGTTAACACTCCAAGAAACTTGGGATTTTCTTCTCCCTTCAACTTCTTCAGAGGTTTCTTCAGCCTCTCCTCAGCATCTGAGGTTCATGGGCTCAGCACCAAATACCCTCGAGGGGTCATTAAAATGCAAATAGCCCTAACAACCCCGGTCTCTTTCCATCCTTTTCTTCAGTTCTTCTATTCTGCTGTGGCTAATTGGCAAGTTTTCAGGAGTGTATTGAAAAGAGGAAGATTTCAAGGAGCACCTGAGAGATGTCTGCTTTTTAAGCTTTCTTTAGTCTTCAGGTTTCAGAAGAAGTGATACCCACCTTCTCCAATTCACACTGACCCACAGGGTCCCCTGATGAAGCCTGGACACGCAGGAAAAGCAGTATTTTGGATAGGAGACATGTAAGGACAACTTTCCTCCCCACCTCTCCCAGCCCTCACATTTCTCTCCTCGGCCCCTGGGGACTTCCCTCACTTGGCTTAACATCTAGCCTTTTCCCACTCAAGCCTGTAGCTGAATGTTACAGCTCCTGGGCACCAATTCCCACCTGCTTTCCTTAGAAAATCAGCTGCAAACAGAAACAGAAGGATTTGTCTCAATTCGGATCAAACATGATGCAGTGTCCTAAGAAATAACATACAATCCTCAAGTGCATGTCAGGGGCAAGTTGCCTCCAGGGAGGTCCACAGTCTGCAAGAAATAACCTTCCTTGACATGTTCTTGACAAACAGACAGGCAAGGCTAGATAGAAACACAGTGAAGGAGTTGGTTGAAGGGACAATGAGAGTGCTGAAAGAGGAGACAAGCTTCCGACTCCCTGAAGCTCAGAGCAGTGACTAGGGAGTTGAGAGGTGCCTGAATGTGACAGAGGAAGGGGAGGAGGAAAACTGGGAAACTATGGGAAGGGCATAAGCCCAGATCGTCTGACGCAAAGTTGACCTCAGAAGTGATCAATGTAGGCAGGACATGTGGGTATATGTGAGAGATGACTGAGATGACATCCACAGCCTAACAGACAGAGCAGTGGAAACTCAAGGTCAAGAGCATATTAATACTTATTCTCCCGAGATTAATACCCTTCTTCAAAATTTCCACTATTTCATCATACAAAAACACTGATATTAAAATTACTCAGTCATTTCACCTGATGAATGCATGTTCATATATTTGAAATGCTGAAACCAACTCTTCCCCTTTCCAGGCAGAGCTCAGGTGTGTAACCACAAGCAGCCAGTAGCACTTGGAGAGGCCCCAGTGTCTCGGAGGTTCCTGCCTGGGCCTGGCAGCTCTCCTAGGGGAACTGCAGGAGATCAGAGCCCCTTGGAGCTTCGGACGGAGGCTGGGAAGAGGGGACCAGGGCACCTGCAGTGACACCAGCTGTCCATGACCCTGTGTTGGCACCCCAATCCAGTTCTGAAAAATCTTTCCTTAAATAAATAAATTAAAAAAAAACAACTATAAGACCACTAAATCACCCTAAAAGACCACTAAATTAAAAAGAAAAAAAAATTCAGAAAGACAATAAGAATATACACACACACGCACAAACACACACACAAAATCCAAGCTGGAAAGTATAACAAATATTTATTTGCTTAAAATCTTTTTCTTAATTTCTTTCTTGTCTCATTTTTCATGTCATTTTCCAAACATTACTGTTATAATCAGGCCTACACCATTAAAAAGGTTCTTTTTGTGTCTCACACAGAGCCCAGTCCTCAGAAAGCCACCCCCTGCCACTGGCCACACACCCAGGTGTCTGCCCTTCCCTTTCTAGTCATGGGAACTCAGCGACCCCAGGGCATCTCAGGCAGCAACAGCCTCCATATGTGGGCAAACGAATAAAGGCCTGAATGAACGTTTTTAGTCTTAAAGTTGAAACCTATCCAAAAAACAGCACTCTGACCAAACTGAAAAGAACACACAGCCATTTCCAGAAGGTCAAGTATGTTTTACCAGTTCTAATGAATCTTGTCTTTCTTTCTTTCTTATTAGCAGCACCAAGTGCATGCCGTGCAGTATTTCCTCCTTCTAGTGGAGTATAGATATTTGTGTCCAGTTATTCAGCCCAATACCTTTTCTACCAACACTCTGAATGCAGAAGCTTTGTTCTGAGCAACTACTTTATTCAGAGGGACCTATTTCCTCTGCCTTCTTCTGCCTCCCTGTCCTTTCTGCTTCCTCTCACTGTTCTGTCTTTCCAGAGCTCTTCAGGGAAAGATTCACTGAATCACAGCACTTAGGGTAGCTGAGACCTCTGGACGTCATCTAGTCCTGTCCCCCACTCACTCCAAGGGAACTAGACGAGCTTGCTAAGGGGCTTGCCCCAATTGCACCTAGTCCACAAACATGCAGAGAGTGCGCTCCATGCCATGGTCCAGGATGTTAATGAAAACCTTGAACAATGCTGTCCCACCTGTTGATCCCTGCAGGATGCTGCACGTAATCAGCCACCAGTTGGACCTTGTGCCACTGGTCACAGCATTTTGGCCCAGTGGTCCAGCCCATTTTCCACCTGCCTTACGGTCCATTTGTGCAGTGCCGTGGACTGGCTCGTTACCATCTCCAAGGCAAAGCTCTGTGCACTCTGGCCACCCCTTTGCACAGGGCACACCTCCACCTCTTTGCTGTCCCAGCCTGCCTTCCCCAGGAGCCCATTTTCATCTCACCATGTGAGCTACCCACCACATGTGTGTAATCCCATGGGGACAGGGGAGAGGGAGGTGTCAATAAAGGGGCTATGGCTGGGATGTTGAATGTGGGGCCGAGAAGAGAGGAGGACTCAAAAGAGGGGAGCAGAAGAGGAAGGCCAAGGTGACACAGCTGTGGTGTTGATGGTGAGGTCACTTCTTGTGCAGGAAGCTCGCTGGCCTGGATCGGGAAGAAGCTATTCTGAGGACAAGAAGCACATCACACCACTACTCATCCCAGACAAAAGAAGATAAGGGCGGGAGGATGGGGAGAGGCAGGGAAGGGGGACATGACTGCAGTGTTGACTGTGAGGTCCCATCCATGTGCCTACTCCTTGCCCATCACCTGCAGAGACTGGAGTGACCTCACAGTCAGGCACTCAGGCAGAAATGATTTCACAGTTTCCAACCCATGTGCTTGCTCCTGGCCCATCACCTGCAGACACACAAGTGACCTCACAGTCACCTGCATGGTCCTGGGTCTCCTAAGGCCCTACAAGATTCTGAGACACAATCCTCTCCTAAAATAGGGCCATGATACAATAGATGTTGGCCCTGTCATTCAGAAGGAACTCGGCAGGCTGGAGATAATGGGCAGACAGAAACCTCAGGAAGTTCCACAAAGGGAAGTGCAGTGTCTTGAACCTGAGGAAAAATAACCCCATGCAGCAGGACATGCTGGGTGCCAAGTGGCTGGAAAGCAGCCTGGCAGAGAAGGGCCTGGGGGTCCTGGTAGACAACATGAAGCAGCAGGAGCCAGACAAGTGTCCTGGTGGCAAAGGCCACCCCGGTTTCCTGAGCTGCAGTGGGAAGAGTGTTGCAGCAGGGCGAGGGCTCTGTGCCTGCAGGCTCTGGGTCAGCAGGCTCTGCGCCTGCTGTCTAACCACATCCTCAGGCAGAAGTGACCTCACAAACACCTGCCTTAGGCCGCAGCCAAAGGCTCACCTCTCAGCTGCTCACACAGAAGTCACCTCACAATCATCCACCAAGCCAAGGGGCCTACTGCTGGCCCTCCAGCTTCTCTCATGCATATGACCATCTATTGCCTGCTGCTCTCCAGTCAGGTCCTGAGGCAGAGGAGGCTTCACAACCAACATCCAAGCCATGTGCCTGATGTAGGCCTATCAGGTACTGAGACACAAGTCACCTCACAAACAGTTTCCCACCCACAAGCTTCTTCCTGGCCCATCACCTACAGACACAGAAGGGACCACACACTCACCTGCATGGGCCTGTGCATCCTGAGGGCCTGCAAGCTTCTGATTGCACTGCCATTCAGAGGGATTGTGACAGGCTGGAGACACGGGCAGAGAGGAACGTCAGGAAGGTCCACAAAAGGAAATGCAATGTCTTGCACCAGGACATGTTGGAAAGCAGCTTGGCCGAGAAGGGCCTGGGGGGGTCCAGGGAGGCAGCATGCAGCAGCATAAGCCAGCAGCACGTCCTCAGGACGAAGGCAGTCCATGGCTTCTTGGGCTGCCTTGGGGAGAGCGCTGGCAGCAGGGTGAGGGCTCTGGGCCTGCAGGCTCTGTGTCAGCAGGAGGTGGGCCTGCTAGCTGGTCTGCTACTCATCAGATACTGGCCCATCAGATGGGGAGGCAGAAAGAATCTCACAATCACCTTCCAAGCTCTGTGCCACCGGCTGGCCCTTCCCCTTCCTCAGGGACATGAGGAGCCAGCTATGGGGGTCTCTTTTCTCTCTCTCTCTACCAGAAAGGAGACACACTGGGATTGAGTCAGCTTTCCAGCTGGAGATCCTGGCAAGAGCTCCCGAAACTGTGGGCCTCAGTGACCAACTCAGTGACACTCTGCCAAATGTGCTCACTTGGACACCTGAAGGGTCAGCTCCCAAACGACCCCCTTAGGGAAGAGAGGAGCATGTGGAAAGGGGAGGAACCTAGTTCTGAGGCGGTTATTTGCATCAAACAACTCCAGCTTGGCACGCTGATTCTCAGCTCGGACCCAGGAAGTGTTTCCTGCTGACTTGCAGGAAAGTGCCTGAGCATCAGCTGATGTTTCTCCCAGTCCAAAAGCAATGGGCTCATTTCCTTAGTCTTCAGCACAGAAAGTAAGCTCTGGGCAGCTGAGATTACTCCTCCCTGCAGCAGGCACCTCTGGGAGAAGTGGTTTTAAAGGCCAATCACTTTCTGAAGAAATACTTGGTCTTTGGAAGTTTCCCTTATTTGGCCCATTTCAAAAGCTAAGGACTGTGGCACCGCCACTGGAAAGAGCACCTCTGAGTGCTCCACTGAGGAGAGACCATTTCCTTGGGAACTGTGTGGGTGAAGAAAGTCCCACATGATCTGAACTGCTCTCTGAGGCCTCCTGCTGGATGTCCGCCCCTGGATGTCTGGTTTCAGAGCCCAGGGCAGGGTGCAAGGTGCAGCAGAGAGCCCCGAAGCAGTGAGGCCTTTGGCAAGATGAAATGAAGACCCTCTCTCCTCACCTGCCATATTTCACTGGATTGGAGGGAGGTTAATTGGATAGCAAATCTATATCTATCTATATCTATCTATTGGATAGCTCTGCAGCAGCGACAAACCACCACACATGGCAGCAGACACGCCACCACCAAAAGCCCCCAAAACACACCAGGACAACTCTCCAGGCCTTCTGTTTCCTTCTAGTCCTCCAAGAGGGAGCAACAAGCACTTCCTCTGAACATCCACTCCCACCTCTGCTCCTGCTCCCTTCCCACCTCCACCAATCCAAGGGCAGAAAGAGCATTCCCACCTTGCAGACAAAGCTCACCAGGCCCCTCTCTTTGCATGGGGCACAATTTCCACACCACGCACACACTGCCAATACTAGAGTTCGCCGCCAATGTCTAAGCCACGCTGCAGGCCAGGCAGCCTGCGGGGACAGGCGGGACCTCCAAGTCACTTCCCAGCCATGGGCAACCTGGGCTGCTTTCTCTGCAGTCACCTCACAAGCACCTTCCCAGCCACCTGCCTCCTGCTGCCCTATCAGCCACTCCAAAAGACAGGACCTCACGGCCACCTTCCCAGCCGTCTGCCTCTCACTGCCCTACAAGCCCCTGATACACAAGTGACCTCACAATGACTTCCTCAGCCATCAGCCAAATGCTGACCTCCCAGATGCTCCGGCCAACGTCACCTCCAAAGCACGCGTCCCAGCCGTGCACCTGCTGCTGCCCCAGCAACTGCTCAGCCAGAAGTCACCTCACAAGCACCTCCCCAGCCACACGCCTCCTGCTAGCCAATCACGTAAGCGTTGCAGAAGGGACCTTGCAGACAACACGCCAGCCTTGTTCCTGCAGCTGGCCTCTCAGCTCCTCAGCCCCAAGGGACCTCAGAATCAGCAGCCAAGCCACGTGGCCCCTGCTGGCCTCTCAGCTACTGACAAAGAACTGATTGGGCAGCAGTGATTTTCTGGCACAGCTCTCGCAGACACTAGGGACATCGTGGCGGTTGCCCCGTGCCGCTCACCCTGCCCTCCCCAAGGCTGAGACACCTCCTGAACGGCCTCCCTCATTCACCCTGGTGCCTCACACTGCTCCTAGTGCAGCAAAACACCCAGGACGGACCGGTTCCTGCCCCAAGAGAAGATCACCTTCTGCCCAGGCAGTACCCACAGCGAGCCCGTGAAGCTCAAGAACTGGAGAAAGGCCTGCAAGGGATTCGTGGCAACCTTTCTTGATGGACCCATTGCGTGGGAGCAGCGACCATGAAGCGGAAGACAGCAGGGCCCCATGGCCCAGGCAGAGCAAGAAGCCTTCCCGCAACTCCAAAGGCCACTTCCTTCCCCAAGGAGGGACTGAACCAAGCCTGCACATCCCCTACACATCAAGGACAACAAGCACTCTCTGGTTTGGTGCCCTGACAGTTTGGGACGTGGGGAAGGACTGAGGCGAGGGCATCTCAGCTGGAGACACCAGCAGAGGCAGCACTCAGCAGCTCTTCCCCCTGGCCCGCCAGCAGGGCTAATGACAACGGCAAGGGGAGGACGGGCCCTTCCCCAGCCTCCAAGGCCCTGCGAAAGCACAACAGCTGCCACGCTCAGAGCTGCTCTGCCAACACCCTTCAGGCTGCTTCCAGGGCCACAGGTCTCAGGGCCCAGCAAGAGGCACGGAGCACCACCAACGGCCAGGCCACGGTGTGCCGCGTGGGCACAGCCTCTCTCAGAGCCCTCCGAAAGGCAGTTTTTCCGAGCAGAAGCGACCATGAGGAAGGGTCCCAAAACACACCAAGACCCACTCTCCAACCCTTCCGCTTGCTTCTAGTCCTCCAGAGCCTTTCCCCAGACACTTCCTCTGAACATCCCGGCTCACCCCGGAGCCTGCTCCCTTCCCACCTCCACGAAGCACCGAGCAAGTGCTCTCCCAGGAGGCGCATCACGCCAGCTCTTGCCTCTCTCTTGTGCCTCACGTGCCCTCAAGGCCCTCACCCAACAGGCCTCCCTACTGAGGGGCTTCCAGGCAGGAGGACAAAACTCTTAGGCACCACTCCCCCTCTCTCGGGCCGTGCTCAGGGAGCTCACCAATGACCACACACCTGCACACAGACACACTCAGCAGCACGGACAGGGCCAGTGCACCAGCCTTAGACAAGCACACTTCCAACCAGGGAAACGGCACAAGGCTTCCGCTGCTCTCAAGCCTTTGCCTTGCCCTGCCTCAGCAAGGCCGGGGATTTCTCTGCCAAGCAAAGCCTCGAGCCAAGCCAGCAGCTTTCAGCAGGGCACGTGCCACATGGAAAAGCCAGCGCAGGCTCTGCCTCCAGGGTCCCCCCTGGCACGATCCAGGCATAGTCCGAGAGCACCAGCAAAGGCACCCACTGAAGGAGCTTGTTGGACCTTGTGCCACTGATCACAGCATTTTGGCTCAATGGTCCAGCCCATTTTCCACCTGCCTTATGGTCCATTTGCGCAGTGCTGTGGACTGGCTCGTCAACATCTCCAAGGCAAAACTCTGTGCACTCCAGCCACCTCTTCGCATAGGGTGGTGCACCACCACTCATCCCAGCCAAAAGAAGACAGGGGTGGGAGGATGGGGAGAGGCAGGGAAAGGAGATACATCTGCAGTGCTGACTGCGAGGTCTCATAATTTTGCCTGCTCCTTGCCCATCACTTGCAGAGACAGGCGTGACCTCACAGTCACCTTCACAGCCAGGTGGCTCAAACTGGTCTTGGAGATTTTGAGGCTGTCAGAATCCAGTACCCTCCTCATCACGCTGAATGCCGACTGCCTGGAAAGCAGCTTGGTAGAGAAGGGCCTGGGGGTCCTGGTAGACAACATGAAGCAGCAGGAGCCAGCCAAGTGTTTTTGGTATTCAAAGGCTGCATCAGTTTCCTGGGCTGCAGTGGGAAGAGCGTTGCAGCAGGGCGAGGGCTCTGTGCCTGCAGGCTCTGGGTCAGCAGGCTCTGCGCCTGCTGTCTAACCACATCCTCAGGCAGAAGTGACCTCACAAACACCTGCCTTAGGCCGCAGCCAAAGGCTCACCTCTCAGCTGCTCACACAGAAGTCACCTCACAATCATCCACCAAGCCAAGGGGCCTACTGTTGGCCCTCCAGCTTCTCTCATGCACACGACCAGCTATGTGCCTGCTGCTCTCCAGTCAGGTCCTAAGGCAGAGGAGGCTTCACAATCAACATCCAAGCCGTGTGCCTGCTGCTGGCCTATCACCTGCAAAGACAGGAGACACCACCAAATCAGCACTCTAGCCCTGCGCCTGGGGGTAGCCTATTAGGTACTCAGGCAGCAGTGACCTCACCATGAGCATCCAAGCAAATGAGCAGCTACTAGCTAATCAGGTCATCAGGAAGAAGAGACCTAGCAAAGACCTCATCAGGCACTCACAAAGAATGGACTTCCCAGTCAACAGCCAATCCATGGGCCTACTCCTGGTCTACCAGCAGCTTGCTCAGAAGTGACCTCACATGCACGTGCCCCAGCCATGAGCCTGCTGCTAGCCTGTCAGAGGCTGAGACAGACGGGACCTCACAGCCAATTTCCCAGCAATGTGCCTGCTGCTGGCCCATCACCTGCAGAGACAGAAGGGACATCACTTTCCCCTTTACAGCCATGTGCCTCCTACCATCCAAGGAGCTTCCGAGAAACAATGGCTCTCACCACACTGTCCCCTCCTATTAGACTTTTGGCCTACCGGCTGATCCTTTACCAGTAACCTCACAGTCCTCTTCCAAGCCCACCTGCCTGCAGTGAGCCTTTCAGCTTCTCAGAAGGACTGGACTTACCATGTGCCTGCTGCTAGCCAAACAGGTACTCAGGCAGGAACGTCATCACAATCAGCATCCAAGCCATCGGCCTGCAAGTGGCCTATCAGGTACTAAGGCAGAAGGAATCGCACAAGCACCTCCTCTGCTCGAGAAGCAGTGGTTGCCCTATCACCTGCAGAGACAGAAGTGACCTCACAACCAAAATCCAAGCCATGTGCCTGCTGCTGGCCTATCAGGTACTGAGACACAAGTCACCTCACAAACAGTTTCCCACCCGCAAGCTTGTTCCTGGCGCATCACCTACAGACACAGAAGGGACCACACACTCACCTGCATGGGCCTGTGCCTCCTAAGGGCCTGCAAGCTTCTGAGACACAATTATGTCCTAAAAACTGGCCATGACATAATCTGTTTGCGCTGTGAGTCAGAGGGATTGTGACAGGCTGGAGAAATGGGCAGAGAGGAATGTCAGGAAGTTCCACAAAAGGAAATGCAATGTCTTGCACCAGGACATGCTGAGTGCCGATCGGCTGGAAAGCAGCTTGGCTGAGAAGGGCCTTGGGGGGGGGGGGGGTCCAGGGAGGCAGCATGCAGCAGCATAAGCCAGCAGCACGTCCTCAGGACAAAGGCAGTCCATGGCTTCTTGGGCTGCCTTGGGGAGAGCGCTGGCAGCAGGGTGAGGGCTCTGGGCCTGCAGGCTCTGTGTCAGCAGGAGGTGGGCCTGCTAGCTGGTCTGCTACTCATCAGATACTGGCCCATCAGATGGGGAGGCAGAAATAATCTCACAATCACCTTCCAAGGTCTGTGCCAGCTGCTGGCCTTTCCCCTTCCTCAGGGACATGAGGAGCCAGCTATGGGGGTCTCTTCTCCCCCTCTAGCAGAAAGGAGACACACTGGGATTGAGTCAGCTTTCCAGCTGGAGATCCTGGCAAGAGCTTCCGAAACTGCAGGCCTCAGTGACCAGCTCAGTGACACTCTGCCAAATGTGCTCACTTGGACACCTGAAGGGTCAGCTCCCAAATGACCCCCTTAGGGAAGAGAGGAGCATGTGGAAAGGGGAGGAACCTAATTCTGAGGCGGTTATTTGCATCAAACAGCTCCAGCTTGGCACGCTGATTCTCAGCTCGGACCCAGGAAGTGTTTCCTGCTGACTTGCAGGAAAGTGCCTGAGCATCAGCTGATGTTTCTCCCAGTCCAAAAGCAATGGGCTCATTTCCTTAGTCTTCAGGACAGAAAGTGAGCTCTGGGCAGCTGAGATTACTCCTCCCTGCAGCAGGCACCTCTGGGAGAAGTGGTTTTAAAGGCCAATCACTTTCTGAAGAAATACTTGGTCTTTGGAAGTTTCCCTTATTTGGCCCATTTCAAATGGGCCTATGACTGTGGCACCGCCACTGGAAAGAGCACCTCTGAGCGCTCCACTGTGGAGAGACCATTACCTTGTGAACTGTGTGGGTGAAGAAAGTCCCACATGATCTGAACTGCTCTCTGTGGCCTCCTGCTGGATGTCCGTCCCAGGATGTCTGATTTGAGCCCAGGGCAGGGTGCAGGGTGCAGCAGAGAGCCCCAAAGCAGTGAGGCCTTTGGCAAGATGAAATGAAGACCCTCTCCCCTCACCTGCCATATTTCGCTGGGTTGGAGGGAGGTTAATTGGATAGTTAATTAAGGGCTGATTGGGGGATACTACTGCACTATAAGCAAAGAGTTTCTGGGGACCTGCCACATCAGAAGAAAACAGTGTCTGCACCAACGATGTACCCCACTTAGGTAGTACCCCCACGTAGCCTTTGCTGCTAGGGGAGAGAGGCAACTGCTTACGCCTCTAGCGTAAAATAAAACTTGTTGGGCAAATCTCAGAGGTGTTAAATTCAAGAATCTCCAGCAAGGAACCCTTTCTGAAAGATGACCTCTTCGACTCCAAATACTCTCAGCTGCATGTTTATATGTATCTCACAGTCTGTGTGGGATATCTGGCTGCAGAGCCTGGCAAGAGCGGAGGAAACTCCAGGCGTGAAGCTGAGCGGGCAGAAGGCAGCCGGCTGCCAGCGTGCCTGGCTCATGGGGCCACCAGGGCAGCCGGGGCCCCAGCAGACAAGGCACCTGCTCACCTCGCAGCGCTCCCCACCTCCCCAGCCTCATGGCACTGCCCACGCACAGCACTGCTCTCTCCACACGTATCTTCCCATGCTGAACACCAACACCCTGGGGCCACCGCCTCTCCCCACCACACGCCACCCAACTTCTGGCACACACCTCACCCCCACCCCACGCCTCACACACGGTGGACAGCCAGCACGCCCCTCTGCAGCAGGCACACACAGGCCACACCACCACACAGGGCAGCAGCCACGCCACCACCCCCCAAATGCCCCAAATCACACCCAGGCCCACTCTCCAGGCCTTCTGTTTCCTTCTAGTCCTCCAAGAGGCAGCAACAAGCACTTCCTCTGAACATCCACTCCCACCTCTGCTCCTGCTCCCTTCCCACCTCCAGCTCCACTGCCACCTTCCCAGCTGTGGGGAGCAGCGACCATGAAGCGGAAGACAGCAGGGCCCCATGGCCCAGGCAGAGCGAGAAGCCTTCCCGCAACTCCAAAGGCCACTTCCTTCCCCAAGGAGGGACTGAACCAAGCCTGCACATCCCCTACACATCAAGGACAACAAGCACTCTCTGGTTTGGGGCCCTGACAGTTTGGGACGTGGGGAAGGACTCAGGTGAGGGCATCTCAGCTGGGGACACCAGCAGAGGCAGCACTCAGCAGCTCTTCCCCCTGGCCCGCCAGCAGGGCTAATGACAACGGCAAGGGGAGGACGGGCCCTTCCCCAGCCTCCAAGGCCCTGCGAAAGCCAAACAGCTGCCACGCTCAGAGCTGCTCTGCCAACACCCTTCAGGCTGCTTCCAGGGCCACAGGTCTCAGGGCCCAGCAAGAGGCACGGAGCACCACCAACGGCCAGGCCACGGTGTGCCGCGTGGGCACAGCCTCTCTCAGAGCCCTCCGAAAGGCAGTTTTTCCGAGCAGAAGCGACCATGAGGAAGGGTCCCAAAACACACCAAGACCCACTCTCCAACCCTTCCGCTTGCTTCTAGTCCTCCAGAGCCTTTCCCCAGACACTTCCTCTGAACATCCCGGCTCACCCCGGAGCCTGCTCCCTTCCCACCTCCACGAAGCACCGAGCAAGTGCTCTCCCAGGAGGCGCATCACGCCAGCTCTTGCCTCTCTCTTGTGCCTCACGTGCCCTCAAGGCCCTCACCCCACAGGCCTCCCTACTGAGGGGCCCTTTGGGGCTTCAAGGAAGGAGGACAAAACTCTTTGGCAACACTCCCCCTCTCTCGGGCCGTGCTCCGACAGCGCACCAATGACCACATGGCTGCACACGGACACACTCAGCAGCACGGACAGGGCCAATGCACCAGCCTTAGACAAGCACACTTCCAACCAGGGACATGGCACAAGGCTCCTGCTGCTCTCCAGCATTTGCCTTGCCCTGCCTAAGCAAGGCCGGGGATTTCTCTGCCAAGCCAAGCCTCGAGCCAAGCCAGCAGCTTTCAGCGGTGCGAGTGCCACATGGAAAAGCCAGCGCAGGCTCTGCCTCCAGGGTCCCCCCTGGCATGGCCCAGGCACAGTCCGAGAGCACCAGCTAAGCCACCCACTGAAGGAGCTGGGCGTGTGGCAGAGCCTAGCTGGTTTGTCCTCACATCTGGTGCCAGGAGCTCTCCTCCAAAGCAGCACCAGGCAGCAGCCTGCAGCAAGGACCACTTCCCTCTCTTCTCTTAGCAAGCTCTTGAGCCCCTAGTGCTCCACTCTTTGGCCCCTGCATTTCTCAGGCCTGCAAGGACACGACCCCATCACGGCATCAGCAGGGAGCAGCCCGAAAAACAAGAGTGGTCACAATGCAAAGGCTCCAGGACTCTCCCCACCTCCCAAAAAACGAGTGGCAACTCTCAAAGCGCTCAGGGAGAAAACACCAAGGGGAAAGGGCTTCCAGCGCTCAGCGTCCACAATGCCTGCCCACAAGCCGCCAGGCTGCTTGGAGGACGCCTGTGCTCACCACCACTCCCTTGGCTCCAGAGACTCGCAGCAATGCCCCTAGAGCTCCGTGGGGCTCCTCACACCCACCCAAACCTCAGGCCAACACCACCACCTTCCCCGCGTCAGCACCTCACCACACCACACCTCGCACACTCATGCCTGCCCAAGGGGGCTCTCTCGCTGCCCTGCTGCAGCACCCAGAGCTCACCCTGCAGCGGGACGGTGCAGGAACTTGCCGAGACGGCAGCTGGAAGGAAGAGAGACCTGGGCTGCGCATCCCTTGCAGGCCACCCTTGCCTTGCCTTCCCTCCTCCAAGGCACTCCTTGTCCAGGGAGATTTGGCACAGGAAGGCACCAGCCCCCCTCGAGAGCCCTCTCCCAAGAACACACCTGCCCCTCTCCCAAGAACACTTCTCCACAAGGCCTTCACTCCTCCAAACACCTTCCAGCACGCTAACGCCCAGCCATGAACGAGCAACTCCCCCGGCCTCCTGCTCCTTCAGCCAACACTGCTGCAAGACCAAAGCTCTCCCCACAAAAAGCAACCGAGAGGAAAGGAGGGAAAAGCATGCCTCGTACAGCTCTCAGAGCAAGGGGAAGCGCTCCCTGCACTTTCAGGTGGGTCCTGGCTGCAGAGCCTGGCAAGAGCGGAGGAAACTCCAGGCGTGAAGCTGAGCGGGCAGAAGGCAGCCGGCTGCCAGCGTGCCTGGCTCATGGGGCCACCAGGGCAGCCGGGGCCCCAGCAGACAAGGCACCTGCTCACCTCGCAGCGCTCCCCACCTCCCCAGCCTCATGGCACTGCCCACACACACCACTGCTCTCTCCACACGTCTCCTCCCGCACCCAGAACCAACACCCTGGGGCCACCGCCTCTCCCCACCACACGCCACCCAACTTCTGGCACACACCTCACCCCCACCCCTCCCCTCACACAGCGTGGACAGCCAGCACGCCCCTCTGCAGCAGGCACACACAGGCTACACCACCACACAGGGCAGCAGCCAGGACACCCTCCACCATGGACCCAAATCACACCCAGGCCCACTCTCCAGCCCTTCTGTTTCCTTCTAGTCCTCCAAGAGGCAGCAACAAGCACTTCCTCTGAACATCCACTCCCACCTCTGCTCCTGCTCCCTTCCCACCTCCACCAATCCAAGGGCAGAAAGAGCATTCCCATCTTGCAGACAAATCTCGGCCAAACCACACTGTACTGCCCGGCGCAGCTGCTTGGGGCTGGCCAGCACATCTGGATTGCAGGACAGCTCCCCTGGGGCCCAGGCACCTCTGTCCTATGGTCCTAACCCCGTGGCAGCTCCTGGAGGAGAGCAGCCCCACACGGCCAGAGCCAGCAAGGGAACACACCTACAGACCCACTCACTCCCACTCCTGCTCTCCTCCTTTGCTCCCGCTGCACTTATAAGTGTCTTTAACCCACGTGCTGGACTGTGATGGGCTGACAGAGACATCCGGCAACCCAACACAACCCTCCTCCTCTTGTCAGCCAGTAGCAGGGCAGCACTGGGGGCGATGCCATGGCAACATTGCAGACACAACACCCAGCAGGCAGCTCCTGCCTCCCACCATCGTTGGTGGTGGGTCTGGTGCCATGCTGAGGGCTGTTACAAGGGGAAGGTTTCATGTCCTCTGTGGGCATTTCCAGCAGGCTCTTGAGATGCCCCTGGGATCTGGTGGACATTGCAGCCTCTGGGACACAGCACCCCTTTCCTGCCAGAGCCAGACCCCAAGGGGGGACCCACTTCCAGGGAAACTTGGGCCTGAATTTCCTCCCACCCTACCAGGAGGGGATGGAGCCAGCCCCACAGGAGCCTCGGGGCTCAGGACAGCCCCAGCCCCAGGACCCAGCACTCCTGCCTGCCCCATTGTGCCCTGAGCCAGATGGGACCCTCCAGCAGGGCTCTTGTGGCCGCCCCCAGCCCTGTCCAGACACCCCCACAGCCCAGGACCCACAGGCGTCTTTGCATTTCACAGTCTCTGTGCGACACCTCAGGAAGGAGTTCCTCAATCCCTTACCCTTGGTGGAGAGCTGCAGGAGCACTGGAAAGCAAGTATCCGTGGTCTGGGCTAATGTTCTTGGTCCAGCAGTCTCCATCTCGTTTGGCCCCTTTCCTTCGGCTCGCCTCTTCCTCCAGGGAAAAAGGACTCTCTTCCTGTCTCGTCACCCACAATTCCTCTCCAATGTGTCCCTGCTCTTGTGCCTGTTGGTGAGGAGCCCCAGTGCAGCCCCACTGCCTCCTGTCCTCCCTCCTTGCTGGGGAGTAGCTCTGAAGGGCAGCAGTGGGGAGTGTGTGAGCCGTGCCCTGGTCTTGCAGGGAAGTGAGGGCTCTCCCATGGCACCGGGGAGAGACCTCTCTGTGATGCGGCACATCCCCCTGTGACCTCAGCCCGTGTCATCTCTGGGCTCAGTAGGTCACTGCCATGGACATGGCACAGCCAGGGAGAGAGCAGAGAGACTTCCCTTCATGTTCTGCAAAGCAATCACCTGCCCTCCCCACAGTTAGTTTCCAAAACTTGCTGATAAATCCTTGAGGAATGTGACTGGATGGTGACAAAGGCTGTGGAAAATCTAAGATGGGTCACAG
Source organism: Struthio camelus (assembly GCF_040807025.1). Lineage (NCBI taxonomy): Eukaryota > Metazoa > Chordata > Aves > Struthioniformes > Struthionidae > Struthio > Struthio camelus. The sequence goes on from NC_090970.1 coordinate 1,719,975, forward strand.
GAGAGGTCACTTCTGTGCCCTTGCACCAACAGGTCTCTGCACAGGGCAGACCTGGCCAGGAAGCTGGGGTTTTGGGGCTATGTTAGGGGTTTGTCACTTTTTAAAGATGGGATCAAAATCATGTGAGGTCAAACAGCACAAAGGGTGGCCACAGGCTGCGATGCTTTGGTGAGCCTGGTGAGACAGGTTTCTCCTGTGGGTCACTCTTCTTGTCAAAGGAGGATGTAGGACAGGATGGGACAGGACGCAGCCTTCCTCCTTCAGGCACCAAAGCAGGCTCTTTGTTTTGAAAAGGCCTCACCAAGGTTTCTCAGTCTGCGGTGCTTAGGAGAGAGATGAGATGCCAGAAAAGAGCAACTAGGCCCTTAACACGCATCATCCAGAGGGCTTTACGTGGGACCCTGGTGCTTCCCATGTTCCATAACCATGGGCAAGGCCGGGGAGCAAATCTGGGGCAGTGTTCTCATTTCCCATGAATGCTGTCCAGGCTGAGCCTGGGGAAAGCCATTTCCCACCTCTGGAGCTCAGCTGGTGCTTGGGCTTTTCAGCATCACCTCAGGGCAGTGCTTCTCCCCTGGCTACAGTCCCTGGCACCCTGCATCCCCCCCAGCACCCTGGCTTTCCTGGGGGGCTGTACAGCACCTAGTGCCCTGGATCTCCCACAGTTTTCCTCCTGGGCTTCTCAGGATGTGCCCACACACTGCAGGGCTGCTGTCCAGGCTCCGGTGCAGAGCCTGGAAGGCAGTGCAATGCCTCAGGACCTGCACCTTGGCTCATTCAGAAGTGTGTGAGGTGACCAGCTCCCAGCTGTGCAGCTGCTGGAGTTTGACAACGTCCCTACAACCACCCTTCCTTGTCTCGGAATAGTCTCAGGGTGATTCTTGCAGAAGGGAGGCTCCATCCCCCTTGAAGACTGTCAGAGAGGTGGCTTTCCAAGTCCCTGCAAAAGGAAGCCAGACCACAGCAGAGGCAAGGAACAGAGGCAGCAGTTTGTGCAGCAGTGTGTGGGCTCTGCTTAGATCTTCTGAGGACCTTGTTGGAAGTTGTAGGGCGGGGGGCACTTTCTAGGGACCCCGATGAACTCGAGGGTGATTGCTGCTGAACAGGAAAGGAGAGCTAGGCAAGGACAACTACAGGAGGCCTTAACTTCTCCTGGGAGCAGCTCTAGCTAGGTGGAGCTGCCGCTAAGGAGCTCTGTTGGTTGCCCCTGAGGAGAGGGAGTTGGGGCCTTTGCTCCTTGATGAGGGTGGGTCAAGCACCCTGTGAGTCAGTGCTAGGCAGAGGCCTATAGAAGAGCCAGGCCTAGAGTGCAGCTCCTGGAGTGTAGTGAAGAGAGGCCGCAGTCTGCACAGCAGGGGGCAAGAAGGCACCTTTGTTTCCAATCCTAGCAGTGTATGCTTGCTCAGATATGGTCATGTCATGCTGGAGAGGACATTCCCCAGTAGCTGCTGGAGTCGCTGCATCAGCTGTGTCAGAAGCTTGGACGCAGAGAGACCCTCTGCCAGCAGATGCAGCTCTACAGGGGTGAGGGTGCAGGGGGTGCTTGGGGCCTCTTGGGGAGGCCTGGGCTGGCAGTCAGCTCTCCTGCAGCAGGTGTGCTGTTGTGGATGAGTTGTGTCATCAGGGGAAGTTCCACCTGAATCTGAGGGAAACCTTCTTGCCTGTGAGAGTGACAGAGCCCTGGAAGAGGTTGCCCAGAGAGGTTGTGGAGTCTCCTTGCCTGGAGAGATTCAAAACCCACCTGGACAATATGCTGTGCAATGTGCCCTTCCCACACAGGGCCTCCTCCTCCTCCTCATCTTCCCTGGTGGAGTGTCCTGAAGACCTTGTACTCTGCCATTGAAAGACTGCAGTCATGCGAGTGACCCCACCCCATCTCAGTTATTCCAAGCATGTGGCAGTGCTGTGACAGCTTGGGCATCTCCGTTTGCTCCTGGCTGTGCCCCAGGCTGCATATGTCTGCATATATTTGGAGTTCAGCACCTCAGCTGTGGCACGGACAGAAGATTTGTCACAGGGGAACATGTTCCCAAGGAGCTTCTGTATGCAAAGACTTTGACTGCAAGCGGTGACATGCTGGCATGGGTAGCACGTGGCCAATGTGATGGTGGAAGGAGGTTCCCACAGACAGAGTGCAAACTCTGCAGTGTCCAAGGCCAGGGAGAAAGAGAGCTGGGCAGTGCAGGAATGGCAGGAGAGGGGTTTGCTTCCTGAGCTGATTCTGCAGCACCTTGGGGCCTGTGACAGAGGTGAATTGTTCTCCAGGATGGAGAAGATGCTACTGTAGAAGTCCCAGGGCCTGGGCAGCCTGCGATCCAGCCACCCTGAGGTCTTCATTAGCCCAGTGCCTGTTCATATCATGTGGAAGGGTGAGAAGAGGTTCAGGGGCAGGAGAGCCAGAACAGTTGGAGGGTGCAAAAACATGAGTGGAGACCTCGATGTGATGTGCCTCTCTCATTTATGGAGCACATGTGGATGTAGACAGGATGCATTTGGCCTAAGGGTTGTGGTGGGATTCAGTTTTGTGGACACAGGTAGGAAACGTGAGATGCCCTGGGGCACTTGTCCAGCAAGCACTGAGAAGGGGCCATGGTTTCCCTGTAGGTGACATGGGGTATCTGCTAGAAGCATGCAGTTGTGCTGCACACCCCAGGCATCCGACATGGTCCTTCCATCCTATTTCTAGGTCATGAAATCAAGTGTCGGCACTGAATGACATGAGCTGTTGGTAACATTAGGATCTGGATATGTCTCCGCTTCCTCGTGAGTGGGTGCCTAGCAGTATTGGGCATCCGGGGTCATTTCAGATGGCCAAGGAAATTCCCCACCTGGCCCCCACCTCATGCTACAGAAGGATGGGGGTCTCAGAGTGGCTCCATCAGAGCAAGCAGACACTGGCACATGCCTTGGACCACCTCTGTCTCTTCCAATGTCCCCAGGTGTCTGTGTGTGAGCAACTGACTCCCACTCTCCATCTCCAGGGATTACAACAGGAGCTGAAACAAGGAGCTCGTATGCAGACATCTCTGTTGGACACACTTCAGCCTGGAGAAGGGGAATCCCACCTCCTGTGTGTTTGTGGAGTTCAGGTGAAGGATCTGAATCCCACTCCAGCCCACGGGGCTTCTAAACTGGCATGAGATGCCTAGATGGACTCATCTGAATGAAAACCTGAACCATGGGGAAATGAACTTCCTTCTTGCCCCTCTCTAGGAGTCCTGCCTAGGTAAGAGGCAGAAAGAGGGGCTTTCAGAGTGAGATGTTTCCCCCTTTAGCAGGTGACCTTCCTCTGATGAGATAGATTGTAATGCTGGAATCAGCCTTCCTTCAGTGTTCAGAGAGGGACCATCGGTGATTATTTTAGTCTACTTCAGGGAACATTTCCCAGGAGGAGGGAGCCCGAGGGACAGAGAACTTCTGCCTTTAATTGGGCCACTGTTGCTGAAGAGCTCCAGGCTCCTGAGACGGAAGGAGGTCCTGGCAACATGGCAGCAGTGCCCATGTGCCCAGCTGTGTGCAGGAGCAGCTCCTCTGCCAAGAGCAGCAGGGCTCCGGGCACTGCCTGCTGCTGCTGACGGGAGCTGAGAGAAGGCAGAGAGAAGTGAAAGGCAGTGTGGAGTGGGAGGACGGCTGACAGTTCACTGTAGAAGACATCTTCCCAGCTCTTGACACAGTAAGTCTCTGTCTGAAGGAGAATGCTACTGAGGTTCCTGGAGGGGGTCCTCTGAACCCAGCTCAAACCATGACAAGCTTTTTAAAGATTACTCTCGCGGCTTTTCCACCGTAGGGGAGGAGGAGACGCTTTAGAGCAGAGATTCCCTGGCACACTGTCACAGGGACGGGGCATTCTGCTACCCTCTCCCAGGGATGGCTGCAGGGCTGTAAGGGTGGGACATGCACACAAGTCTGGCCAGGGCTGTGATTCAGAGCAGTGTCCCTGCCCTGCAGAGGAAGGTGAAAAAACAGGCTGCTTGAAAGGGAAGGAGCTTTCCTTCCAGGGCTTTCTGTTTCCTAATTCTGGCAGGGAGAAAAAAGGAAAGAGTTTTCTGGTTTGGAAGGAACTGAGACTACAAACTTTCACCCTCAGAGATCAGGAGGTCTGTGGGAAAGCTCAGCAAACCCCTTCAACCCCATCTCAAACTACCACAGCACCAGCATCACCTTTATGGGCTTCCTCAGGGTTTATGTGACCTGCTCCTTAGGACCTGCAAGCACAGAGATTCCCCTGGCCAAGTCCCAGACCTGGAAGATTTCTGTACGGCTGCACTGAGCCCACAGAGGGTGGGATGGGGACGATGAGCACTGCGAGGGAAAAGGTGTTGGGACAGAGAAAGCTCCCAGCAGGGATAGCTGCAGGCAGCCGAGATGGGCAGGGAATGAGAAGGAACTGCTAGCAGAATCATCATGGGAGGATGGATTTGAGCAAGTCATGGTCAGTCCTTCTAACACAAACAGCTTCCTCTGAGCAAGCTCCCCGTGTCTCCTCTCCCACCCAGCAGAGCCTCTGCCCTGACAGCCATGGAGTCCAGGGCATGAGCTGCCTCCTCTGCAGCCAGACCTCCAGCAGAGGAGAGGGGCATCTCTCCTGCCACGAGTTAATTTTGTGCTGCCCAACAAAGGGGCTGAGAGTGACTGCCCTGCAATGTCGCTGTCTGTGAGGCAGCATGCTGAGGTGGGCAAGGTGAAGGCTTTTGTGAGTGCCCGTCTGTCTCTCTCTCCTTGCTCCCTCGGAAGCAGGATCATGGTGTTGCCCCTTGTTTCCCCTCCTCTCCATGCTGCTCCTCTTCTTGCTCTCAGGCTCTCTGGGGTTTGAGGGGTTTCAGGTGCACCTCAGACACCAAGTTGCTGCAAGTTGTGCAACAGAGGGGTGTGCATGGCAGTGAGTTTTTCCCCTGCCTCCTCCTGACCTGTGGAGCTCCAGGAAATGCAGTCCGTGGGACTGGGAAATGAGCTGGCTCTCCCTGAAGGAGAGCCCGTCTTCAGTCCTAACAGTCCTTTGTTTCCCTGAGGTGTCCTGCCAGGCTGCGAGCTGCCCTCTCGAAAGGCACCGCTGTCTCTCAGCTTCTCTCTGATAGCTGACAAGAAGCTATCAGAGATGCAGAAGCTTCAGAAGCCTATCAGAAGCTTCAGAGATGCAGAGAGTGTGGAGAAGGAGGTGGGAGGCTGTAGGTGGGCAGCTGCAAAGAGCCCTGAGTGTCCTTGGCCAGAAGGGGAGTGTGGAGAGCTGCCTGAGGTGCCTGGAGAAAGGGTGAGGAGTTTGGAGATCTGCCCTTTGAAAGTGCACTGCTCTGCTCCCAGCAGGGGCTGGTTTCTTTTAAGGGTAACATCATCCTGCAGCTGAAAGAGGTGCGAGCACAGGACAGCTGGGAACAAGGCTAACAGACAGACGAAACCTCTTTACCAAGTGACAGTGGATGCTTTCCTCTCAGGACTCAAGAAATGCTGAGGATTTCTACCTTGAAAGAACACTCCCCAGGGGTGACAGGGGCATCTCAGAGAAAATGAACAATATTAAAAAAGTTATTTAAATCTCTACTTCTCAATAGTCATTCTTTAGAATTGGGAATGAAGATGCTGTAAAGCCCTTCCACAAGACGATGGATTTCACCTTTCAGAAACTGGGAATGTTAGAGCTGGTCACCCTGTTCCCCCGTTCCCCCTACTGTACAGCAGGACTGTGTCCTCTGAAGCCCATGGGCAGAGGTCCCTGCTCCTCACAGCAGCACACTCAACCACTGCAATGTGGAATTCACACAAGGGAGCTGCCCAGTGGTTGCCTCAGTAAGGTGAGGCAATGTGTGGGGTTGCATGAGGACTAGAACATTCTGGGAGTGAGGGAATAGTTTGTTTGGAAGTTCTCTCCTTACTGCTCGATGTCTTTTCTTCTTTTGACAGTGCCCCATGTCCGGAGAAAGTAAAAAGTCCAATGACAGCTCCTTCAACGAGTTCCTCCTCCTGGCATTTGCAGACACATGGGAGCTGCAGCTCTTGCACTTCTCGCTCTTCCTGGGCATCTACCTGGCTGCCCTCCTGGCCAACGGCCTCATCATCACAGCCGTAGCCTGCGACCACCGCCTCCACACCCCCATGTACTTCTTCCTCCTCCACCTCGCCCTCCTCGACCTGGCCTCCATCTCCACCACTGTCCCCAAATCCATGGCTAATTCTCTGTGGGACACCAGGACCATTTCCTACTCGGGATGTGCTGCCCAGGTCTTCCTGGTTGCCTTCTTGTTTTCAGCCGAGTATTCTCTTCTCACAGTCATGGCCTATGACCGCTACGTTGCCATCTGCAGACCCCTGCACTATGCTATGCTCATGGACACCAGAGCTTGTGTCAGAATGGCAGCTGCTGCCTGGGCCACTGGTTTCCTCTGTGCTGCCCTACACACTGCCAACACATTTTCCATTCCTCTCTGCCAAGGCAATGTCCTGGACCAATTCTTTTGTGAGATTCCCCAACTCCTCCAGCTCTCCTGCTCAAACGCCTACCTCAGGGAAGTGGGGCTTAATGTGGTTAGTGCTTGTTTAATGTTTGGGTGTTTCGTTTTCATTGTGCTGTCCTATGTGCAGATCTTCAGAGCTGTGCTGAGGATGCCCTCTGAGCAGGGAAGGCACAAAGCCTTCTCCATGTGCCTCCCACACCTGGTCGTGGTCTCCCTCTTTATCAGCACCTCATTTTTTGCCTACCTGAAGCCCCCCTCCATGTCCTCCCCAGCTCTGGATCTGGTGGTGGCTGTTGTGTACTCGGTGGTGCCTCCAGCAGTGAACCCTCTCATCTACAGCATGAGGAACCAGGAGCTCAAGGAGACAGTGAAGAAATTGATTCAGCTGGTTCTAGTTCAGCAGCACTAAGCTGCCCAGCTCTCCTCACAAGTTTTTTTCAGTTTTTCTGAGGCCACTCCTGTGCTTTGGGAGTTCTCTCTCATAGACATGTTTGTGAACAAATGTTTGAATTCATCCCACTTCTCCAGAGGCACAAACCCTGTCTGTGTGACCCAGAGGCCTTCTGTATATCTACCTATCAGTGTGTCAGAGATGACCTCCCAGGTAGCATCTCTGTAATAAAAGGGGATCTCCTGAGTACTGTGCCTGAAGGCTGGGCTCCTCTTCCAAAACCTGTGCCAAGAATGCACTCAGGGAATTGCACCCTACAAAGTCACAGAATCACAGAATCACAGAATCACAGAATCACAGAATCGTTTAGGTTGGAAGGGACCTCTGGAGATCATCTAGTCCAACCTCCCAATCCTGTTGCTGTGATGGGTTTTGCGTGAGTTAAGGGGGATGCGCTCATAGGGTGATGTGTGAGGGAACGAGGTCTGGATTCAGCTGCTACTTGTGGATGCCCAGGACCCCTGAAAGGATGAGTCTCCAAGAGGTATCTGCCGGGGACTGTCCCACATATTGCTGGGAAGGTGAGAGATGCCCGTCCTTCTGGAAGGGGATATGCAGCCACGCGGGGAGCAGAGGGGATCTGCAGGGGCAGCATGTGCCTGGTCTGGGCAGTGAGTGGAGACTCGCAAAACCAAGGGGTGATGGGGGGTCTGGAGAGAGGGCAGGGGAGGTGGGGAGAGCCGGGGAGGGGCTGGGCTGGGCTGGGAAGGGCCCTGGAGAGGACAAAGGCCAGCGGGCAGCTACTGCGGGTGAGCAGCAGTGCGGGAGCACAGAGCCGTGCGCTTGCAGGGCACCCGCAGGTGTCCTCGGAAAGGCAGCAGGGCCCGGAGGGAGCAGGAGAGAAGAGCCCAGGTTGGTGCCTGCGTTGCCTGCCCACGCTGGGGAAGCTGCCCCAGGCCCATCGTCCCACAGCAGCCCCTCGCGTCACCCCTCCCAGCGCTGGCTGCTCCCCCAGCGGTGGGGTGGTGCATGGCCAGCTGCGTCCTCCTGCAGCTCCGCGCATCCCCACGGAGGGGACAAGGCCAGCCTTGCACGGCCTCTCTCCTGCACCAGACCGTGGCAGGTCCCGGAGCACGGCTGTCTGCTGAGCCCCGCGTGGGGCACAGCCTGGGCTGGGCAGGGGCTGGCTGCTCCCATCCCCAAGTCTCTGGGGGATCATTTAATGGTTATTTAATAGTACTCCAGCCCTTGCCATGTGCGAGAGGTCTGGTTCCAGCTCCAGCTGCCCTCTGCCCACCCACCCTGGCGCTGCCAGCCCCACCGCAGCCCGCTCCTCACCGGCTCCAGCGCAGCCCTGCAGGCAGCTGGAGCTGCCTCGGGCCCCGGGGCCGTCTGGCGGCAGCAGCCTTTGACCTGGCCACAGCAGCAGTGGTGCCGGCAGCAGGGCAGGAGCAGGGGACTTGGGGCGAAGACCCCTGCCCTCGGCTGCACGGCTGGGGCACTGGCCAGGCGATGCCTTTGTGGGTGGCCGGGCTCCAGGTTCGGGGTGGACGGCAGCTCGAGGGTGGGAGCGCCGGGATGTGGATGGGCTTCCAGTGCAGCCGGGAGTGTGGGGCAGGCAAGTGGGCAGAGCCAGGCACACACAGGTGCCAAGGCCACGGGTGGAAAGGGCAGTGTGGGGCTGGTGAAGGCCCTCCCTCTCCTTCTCATCCCCGTGGGGAAGAGAGTCCCCAGGCCATGCTGGACTCCACTTGGGCTGATGAGAGGAGAGCACAGGGCAAAGTGGAAGAGGCATTTGGGGCCTCTTGGGGTGAATGATGGAGTTTTCCAAAGCCCAGGGCTGAGCCAGGCACCTTTGGATCTTCCCCATGATGCTCTCCCAGCTGGACTTGTTCTGCCCTGCCCTAGGTGCTCTCATCCCCATGTCAGGTGTGCTGGAGCAGAGGCTGAGGAGCAAGAATTCATGGCCTCACAGAGGAGTTGTGGTGGGAAGGGACCGCTGGAGGTCTCCAGTGCAGCCTCCCACACAAAGCAGGGCTGGTTGGAGCCCTCCACTCTTGTCCGGCCATCGCTGGACTGTGCCTGATCATAGTTACCATCGCCAAACCTGCTCTGCTCCTCTTGCCCAGCCACTGCAGGACGGCACCTCTCATTGGTGGGGCACTGCCCTGCCGGCCTTGCTGGTACTCTTGGCTCTTGGCTTCCCTTCCCACCCATTGCAGTCCCACTCTTGCTGCTTCCCACAACATACTCTTTGGAGCAGCAATCCCATCACCAATGGTGCAGAAGCACTCGAGCTGTGGCACAGGAAATCCTCTTATCTGAAGGGGAAGTGTCAAGAGGATGAGGCCAGCCTCTTCTCCGTGGTGCCCAGCAACAGGACAAGAGGCAATGGGCACAAACTGAACCACAGGAAGTTCCACCTAAACCTGAGAAAACACTTCTTGACTGTGAGGGTGACAGAGCATTGGAACAGGTTGCCCAGAGAGGTAGTGGAGTCTCCTTCGCTGGAGATATTCAAAACCTGTCTGGATGTGATCCTGGGCAATCTGCTCTAGGTGACCCTGCTTGAGCAGGGAGGTTGGACTAGATGATCTCCAGAGGTCCCTTCCAACCTAAATGATTCTGTGATTCTGTGATTCCCCCAAATAGGCAGCATAGTATCAGACCCCCAAGTGGCTGAGCTCCCTTTTTCATCCAGCTCTGACTCTGCATGCAGCGTTCCCTGGCTAAGGGACCAGATCCAAAGCTCTCCTCACACCTTCCCATTGGCTGTCAGGAAAGAGGTTCTGCTGAGGTTGTGCGGTTACCTTTTGTACCTACAACCTCCTGGGGATCTGCTCGGGTCCCCTCATCCCTTACCAAGGCTTTCTTGGCTGTAGTCAGGGGTTAAGTCCCAGGTAGAGATGGGCATCCAGGTCAGCAGGGTGGGGACCGGGTCAGGGGAGGACCCCAGAGGTGCAGGGCCAGGCACAGGCATGTCCACAGTGTAATGCCGGCATGGCCAAAGGACAAGGGGAGCAGATCCTCGGCAAGGAGGACAAGGCCCCACAGTGAGGCTGGTCACTCTCTGTCTCCCCTGATCTTGTGCCCACGAGATCTCCCTCCCTGGCTGCCTGCACCCCCTCCATGCCCACCCTGCTGCCCAGCACACCACGACAGCCCTGGTCCTGCAGCCCCTCCAGCACCTCCTGCTGCCCCGGGGACAGAGGCCCCTGCCCTGAGCTGGTGCCCAGAGAAACCTGTTTCTCGTTCTCATTTTCTCTCTCTGCCTGCTGCCCTGCTTTTCTCCTGGGACGTCCCTGCTCCCCAGAGAGCCTTTCCCCAGGCCAGTGTGTCCATGCTGGCCTGGTTGATCCTACATCCCCCACCCTGTGCACCCCACAGGACCCCACCCTGGCATTGCTGCTCTGCAGGGTGAGCAGACTGTGGGGCCGTGGGGCCATCAGGTGACTCCTGACTTGGCCCTGGCAGAGCAGGTCGGGGTGGGAAGCAAACCCCATTGGACAGGGATCGTCACCACTGACTGGTGCCATTACACTGCTGCCATGTGTCTGTGCTCATGGATGGTGCTCAGAGTGACGCCCAGGGTGTTGCCCATGGCAGGAGATGTGTTTGGGTGTTCACTGTGGTGTCCAGCCTGTGGTGTTTCACTGGAGGTGCAGGAATCACTCTCCCGTCCCCCTTCCCTGTCCCTCCTGGGTCCCCTCTGCCTCTCTGGGGACTGCAGAGCCCTCGTTTCCCCATGCATACCTGGATCTAGTGCTTTACCTTCTGGTTACTCCACCATGGACCATCCCTCACTTTGTGAGGCTCCACTCACTGCCCACACCAGGCACATGCGGTCCCTGGACATCCCCTGAGCTCTCCTGGGGATCTCCTGGAGATTCCCCTCCACAACCATGGGCGGCTCTCATCAGCCCTGACACCTGAGGTACAGCCCTGGGCAGGTAATTCAGAGATCATTCCTCATCTCTGCTGGTCACCAGCAGATGAACTCTGAATCCAGCCCCCAGTCCCTAACAGATGATCTGGGCACTCTGAGCTCACCCCCTGGATCCCATGGAGTTCACAAGCAGAGCAGCAAGCCCTTCTCTGGTGCAGTCCCTTGGGCATATTTTTGACTCCAGCTTCTGAAGAAAAGACAGACCTCAAGGCACATCACAGGGGAGATCCCCTTTTATTAAAGACATGTTAATGTGGAGGCCAGAGCTGGCACAAGGGTGTCCATTGCCTGGTCCTGCCTGTAGGCACAGGACGCATGCTCATGGAAACACAACCCTACCACCACCCAGTTATGAGAACTCCTGGGCCATATCCACAGAAGAGGGCACGGGAGGACAGCATGGATATGAAGAGAACAGCCTCCAAAAAAGAAACCCTGCTGCTGTGAGGGGATGTGTCTCCAAGAAAGCTGAAGCTCCCATGGGAAAAATGTAGCCAGGAAATGGCTGCTGTGGCAGCGATGCCACAATGCTGCTGTCAAGCGCAGGGTCTGCCCCACAAGCTGCTGCCTGACTCCCCTCCCTTCATTCCTCCTCCACTTGTAGGGTTGGAGCTCTGTAAAGGGAAGGGATCAGCCCATGGTGACAACCAGCTGCCAGTCTTGCAGGACAGGGGTGTGAGATCACACCTTGACTGTGGCCAGCAGAGCTGAGCTCTCCTAATGGAAATGGCACCCATGGTCTCACCCCGCCTGTACTCATTGGAGCCTGACTCTGTGCCCCTGAGCTCCCTTGGTGCCAGTGCCAAAAGGGACCCTGCAAAGGGAAACACCCCTCATTGCACTGGGGGCATCCGAGGGAGCTCAGACTGGGGGGCTCTGAGGTTCCCCCATCTCTGCTGATGAAGGGGGAGCCTGGCTTCCTGCTTCAACACAGTGTCTGGGTCGGCTTCAAACGAGAGATTCCTGAGAAGCGACATGAACGAAAACGTCTTTGCATTTCACAAGAAAGTATCAGAGAAAAGTAAGAAAGAAATAAATGCACCACACAGAGCCTTGATGCCAAATGCCCTGGGAATGATGAGTGGGCACACATGGGATAGTTATTGGTGCTTACGTTGCACCTGTGTAACCAGTTTCCTCAGGGCCTCCTGGAGCTCCTTGTTCCTCATGCTGTAGATGAGGGGGTTCACTGCTGGAGGCACCACCGAGTACACAACAGCCACCACCAGATCCAGAGCTGGGGAGGACATGGAGGGGGGCTTCAGGTAAGCAAAAAATGAGCTGCTGTTAAACAGGGAGACCACGGCCAGGTGCGGGAGGCACATGGAGAAGGCTTTGTGCCTTCCCTGCTCAGAGGGCATTCTCAGCACAGCTCTGAAGATCTGCACATAGGACAACACAATGAAAATAAAACACCCAAAGAATAAACAGGCACTAACCACATTAAGCCCCACTTCCCGGAGGTAGAAATCTGAGCAGGAGAGCTGGAGGAGTTGGGGAATCTCACAGAAGAACTGGTCCACGACATTGCCTTGGCAGAGTGGTAGAGAAAATGTGTTAGCAATGTGCAGCATAGCACTGACAAAACCAGTGGCCCAGGCAGCTGCTGCCATCTTGACACAAGCTCTGGTGCCCATGAGGGTCCCATAGTGCAGGGGTCTGCAGATGGCAACAAAGCGGTCATAGGCCATGACAGTGAGGAGAGAATACTCAGCTGAAATGAAAATGGCAAAAACTAAGACCTGGGCAGCACATCCTGCATAGGAAATGGTCCTGGTGTCCCTCAGGGAGTTGGCCATGGATTTGGGGACAGTGGTGGAGATGGAGGCCAGGTCGAGGAGGGCAAGGTTGAGGAGGAAGAAGTACATGGGGGTGTGGAGGCGGTGGTGGCAGGCTACGGCTGTGATGATGAGGCCATTGGCCAGGAGGGCAGCCAGGTAGATGCCCAGGAAGAGTGCGAAGTGCAAGAGCTGCAGCTCCCGCGTGTCCGCGAATGTCAGGAGGAGGAAGTCATTGGGAGAGCTGCTGTTGGACATTTTGCTTCCTCTGGGACAAGGGGACCTTCCAAAGAGGAAAAGACAGTGACAAGTCAGGAGAGACCCTCTCTGATCAAAACTCATTCCCTTTCTCACAGAAATCGCCTCCCCTCCCCGCCCCCAGATATTGCTTTTCTTCTTCTCAGCAACACCTTTGTTCCACTCCCTGTCCAGAGCTCCAGTCTGTGCTGGCTGAGTGTGCCATGAGGAGCAGGGACCTCTGCCCAACGGCTCCAGAGGCATCAGTCCTGCTCTAATGTAGGAGGGCTGTTCAGCATGTTCATACCCAGATCGGAGGCATTTTGACCAGCAAAGCAACAGCTTCAATATGGGAGGGGGGGCAGGGGAGGGGGGCTTGCTTGTTGGTCTGCTCAGCAAGGAAGGAATATGCACCCTTTCCACTGCTCTCAGTGTGAAGATGAGAGAGTCCTAAGAGGCAAAAGCTCTCCCTGTGCCCAACGACAGAGCCAGCACACTGGTCTCCCCAGCAGTCCCAGTCCCTGATGCCTTGGGCATTCACCTCTCAGCCACAGGACAATCTCAGCCACAACTTACCCTGAAAGGAAACTGGCCTGTGCTGACAGCGGTGTCCACTTGCACAGCGCACATCTCCAAACTCTCCTCCCTTTCTCAGCTCAGATGTTGAGAGAGTGATGGAGAGGGTGTGACATAGCGCATGGCTCTGATGATCAGAAGAAGGACTCGATGATGTGGCTCTGACACAGAGGGAGCTCTCAACAGTCAGCTTCTAGCCAAAGACACACAGGGCTTATTTCAGCTGCCCACACACAGCCACCGCCAGCAGCAGTTCCAGTTCCTTAGCACCTCTGGGGCTTCTGCATGGGACATTCAGCTATCACACACGTCCTCCAGAAGAGCTGTGCCCTTCTCGAGGGCAGCACATAGCCAAGCAGCACAGCCCAGGGAGGGTCAAGGGTCTTAAAGGAGGGGTGTCGTGAAGGGACAGTCAGCTCATTCCCCAGCCCCACACACTCTGTGCCTTTGAGCCCCAGAGGAAGGAAGCAATCCTCGCCCTCTCACTCCATCCGCAGAGACAGCTCTGCAGCAGGAACCACAGGGTCTATGTCAAAGTCTGTAGCTGCAAATTTCACCCCCAGAAGGCTCCAGAGCAAGAACAAGAGCAGCCCCGACAGGGGGAGAAGCAAGGAGCAACACCTTGATGCTTCTGCCTAAGGTGGCAAAGACAGAAAGAGAGGGACACTGAGCAAGGTCTTGCCCTAACCCAGCTGTGCACACCACCTCCCAGATGGAGTCATCACACGGCGGTTGTCCTCAGTCCCTTAGTCATGGGTTAGGAAATGGGCACTCAGCAGGAGAGCTGCTCCTCTCCTCTTCTCGGGCTCTGGCTGCAAGAAAGGCAATTTGGGTGCTAGATCCCTTGGCCTTGAGGGCAGAGGGCTCTGCTGGGTGGCAGAGGACAGATGCTGGGGCTTGTGGAGGGGAAAGCATCTGCACTGCCGGGGCTGGCAGAGCATTTCCTGCACCCCAACCTCGCATGAGGTTTCTGGTAGCAGTTTCCTCTCCCAATGACGCTATGAGGCACCGACTAAGAGAGCAAACCCTGCAGTAATGGCCAAGGTGAGAAAGAAACAGAGCTGGGCTGTGCAGCCGTGGCAGGAGAGATGTTTGGTGCCTGAGCTGACTCTGCAGCACCTTGGGTGCTGTTACAGAGGTGAGTAGATCTGAAGGAAGGCCAAGGTGCCACTGAGAAAGACTTTGGGCCTGAACAGCCTGTGGCCCAGCCACTCCATGGCTGCATCACTGGCGCAGTCCCTGTTCATATTCTCGAGATTCAGAAAAGGTTCAGGGAGAGAACTAGCAGGGCTGGAGAGTGTAGGCATATGCATCGCAACCTGGGTATGATGTGCCCTCCATCTTTGCAGAATGCTTGGATGTACACGGGATGGATTTTGCCTAAAGGCAGTGGTGGGAATCCATTGTTTGGGAACAGGTAGGAAATCTGAGATGCTTTGGAGTATTTGCCCAGCAACCACTCCAAAAGGGCACAGTGTTCCTGTGGGTCCTGTGCTGAATCTGCTAGAAACATGGCGGTTGTGCTGGACACCCCATGCATCTGAGATGGCCTTCCAGGTCTACTGTCATTGAATTACATCCAGTGTGTACATTGAATTACCTGATATTTGCAATGCCGGGATCCACATATGTCTTGCCTTCAGAATGAGTGGAGCTCTTGCAGTTGCAGGCATCAAGCGTCATTTCAGAAGGCCAAGAAGATTCTCCATCTCGCCCCCAGCTGATGCTCTGGAAGCATGTGGGACTCATAGTTGCTCCATCCGAGCAAGCAGACACTGACAAATGTCTAGCATCACCACTGGTACTTGAAATGTCCAAAGAGGGGCGTGTGAACAGCTGACTCCCTCCCTCCATCTCCATTGCTTACAGTGGGAGCCTAGAGAAGGAGCTCCCATGCAGACAGGCATTTTGTGCACATTAGAGCTTGGGCAAGGGAAATCCCACCTCCTGTAGGTGTGTGGAGTGAATGGGAGGGAACAGACTCCCCCTCCATCCCAGGGATTTCTCACTGGGCATTAGAGGTATTGATTAACTCCTCTCAATCAGTCCCTGAAGCATCAGTAAATGTACTGCCTTATTGTCCCTGTGCAAGTGTCCTCTCTTCTTAAGAGAAGGGATTAGGGCCTTGTAGAGTGGGACATTTCCACCTCTCTTAAAAGAACTGCAATGCTGAGCTCAGTCTGTCCCCACTGCTTAGAGAGGGACTGTCAGTGATTTTTTTTAGTCCCCTTCAGTGGACATTTTTCAGGGTGACTCTGCTGCCTTTCAGGAACTGTGAGCCCTGGAGCCCTGGAACCATCTCGAGGGTGCACAGGGGACAGAGAAAGAAAGCCACGTCTTCAGCTGGGCCTCTGCTCCTGAGCTGGGCCTGCCTCCTGGGACTGCCGGAGCCCAGGGCAACCTGGCAGGCGCTGCAGAGAGACAGCTCTGTCCAGGTGCAGCTCCTTTGAATGGAGCAGCAAGACTCAGGGCACTGCCTGCAGGGGCCAGGAGGAGATGAGCGACTCAGAAGTTAAAGGCAGTTGGGAGCAGGAGGACGGCTGAGAGCTCACTGCAGGGAGGAACCTTCACAGCCCCTAACACAGTAAGTCTCTGGCTGCAGGGCACCGCTGCTGTGGTTCCTGGAGGGCTCTTCTGCAGCTGGCACCTTCCACAGCTGAGAGCGTCTGTCCGGGTGGCTCTCCCAGCTTCTGCTGTTTGGAGCAGGAGGTGCTTGAGAGCAGGGATGCGCTGCCACACGGTCAGAGGGACAGGGCATGAGGGCTACCTGCTTGCAGGGCTGGTGCAGGGCTGTGAAGCCAGGGAGTGCCCCCAGGTGTGCGCAGGGCTGTAATTCAGAGCAGAGCCCTGCACCCCAGGGTGCTGTGTGCCCGGGGCAGTGACTCTGGTGCCTGTGTGGGTCAGCCCTCAGCCTGCCCGGGGAGCTCCCCACAGCGCTGTGGGGAGAAGGTCTGGGTGGAAGGAGCGACCGCCTTCAGAGCAGGTTCATTCTGCTATCGAGAGGGTGCTGTGTGGGTCAGGGCTGCTCTCAGCTCCAGCTCACCCCCATGGTATTTCCAAGGGACCTTTGCAGGAGGTCACTCATGGCAGGGGTTGCCTTGAAGATCAGGAGTTTTCCTGAGTCTCTGCTTTCCGATTCCTGCTTTTTGCAGGTGGGAGGGTTGGAAAAGGAGGTGCCAGGTTTGGACAACAGACTGACGTTCCTAGACTTGACAGAGAGAGATCAAGAGGTCTGCGAGGAACCTCCGAAAACTCTTTCCCCACTCTGCATGGGGTCTGTGAGCGCTGACAGGGAGAAGACGAGGGATAGAGAAGCAGCTCCCATTTCCCAGGAGGAAAAGCTCTGAGTAGGGAAGATCTGATCAGCGAAAGAGAGGAAGCTAGAAACGTGAATGCTGTGGGAGGGGGAATGTGGAGACCTCCCCGTGAACCTCTTCCGTGCAGACATGTTCCTCTAAGGAAGCCCCTCTGTGTCTCCTCTCCCACCCAGCAGAGCCTCTGCCCTCCAGGCCAGGGGGTGCAGGGCATGAGCCTCCTCCTCAGCAGCCCGACCTCCAGCGGAGCTTTGTTTCTCACTGCGGGACAAAGGGGCTGAGAGTGACTGTCCTGCTCTGGTTGCTGTCTGGGAGGTGGTGAGCACAGCTGGGTGAGCTGAAGGCTTTCCTGAGAGCCCGTCTGTGTCTTGCTCCTTGCTTTCCTTGTGGTCGGAGCGTCACAGTAGTCCTCACAGTTTCCTCACCTCTTTGTGCTGCTCTGGTTCTTGCTCTCACGCTCGGTGGGGTTAAGGAGGGGGTTCAGCTGCAGCGGAGGCAGGAACTTCCCACTCCCCTGACAGTGCCTGTAGAAAGAGTGCAGAGGGTGAACTGATGTGAGGGCAGGGTCCATGTCAGTGGGGCAGAGAGGTTGAGGAAGGGTTGGGTCAGCCCCTGCCTTCACTGCACTGTTTCTCTCCCATGCTGGAGTGGGAGCTGGTGTGACTGATTCACTGATTCAGATACAGGCAGCTTCACTCAGCTCAGGGTGCCCATCCCCAGGTATCTCCACCAACTGCACAGGACAGTCTGACACCTCCATTTACAGGCCCAGGTGGAGCAGGGCTGACTCCTCTGTAGCCCATGGGCAGAGGCCCCTGCTCTGCACCACACACTCAGCCGAAAGCAGAGGTGAGGGAAGGGAGCAGAACAAGGTAAAGGAGAGAGGCAATGTGGGGGTTGCTCTGAGGAGGGCAATGGGTTTGGCTCAGAGAAGCCTGTGCTAACTTGTCAATGCCTGTTCCTCCTTGGACAGTGTCCTGAAGCAAGGCAGAGCAAATGTCCAACAGCAGCTCTCCTAACGAGTTCCTTCTCCTGACATTTGCGGACACACGGGAGCTGCAGCTCCTGCACTTCGCACTCTTCCTGGGGATCTGCCTGGCTGCCCTCCTGGCCAACGGCCTCATCATCACAGCCGTAGCCTGCGACCACCGCCTCCACACCCCCATGTACTTCTTCCTCCTCCACCTCGCCCTCCTCGACCTGGCCTCCATCTCCACCACTGTCCCCAAATCCATGGCCAATTCCCTGAGGGACACCAGGGCCATTTCCTACGCAGGATGTGCTGCCCAGCTCTTTTTCTTTTCCTTTTCGGTTGGAACTGAGTGTTCCCTTCTCACAGTCATGGCCTATGACCGCTACATTGCCATCTGCAGACCCCTGCACTATGGGACCCTCCTGGACAGCAGAGCTTGTGTCAGGATGGCAGCAGCTGCCTGGGCCAGTGGTTTTCTCTGTGCTCTCCTGCACACTGCTAACATATTTTCCATGCCACTCTGCCAAGGCAATGTCGTGGACCAGTTCTTCTGTGAGGTTCCCCAGATCCTCAAGCTCTCCTGCTCACATTCCTACCTCAGGGAAGTTGGTCTTATTGTGGTTACTGCCTGTTTAATATTTGGGTGTTTTGTTTCCATTGTGCTGTCCTACGTGCAGATCTTCACAGCTGTGCTGAGGATGCCCTCTGAGCAGGGAAGGCACAAAGCCTTCTCCATGTGCCTCCCTCACCTGGCTGTGGTCTCTCTGTACATGACCACCGGCTTGTTTGGCTACCTGAAGCCCCCCTCCATCTCCTCCCCAGCTCTGGATCTGGTGGTGGCTGTTGTGTACTCGGTGGTGCCTCCAGCAGTGAAGCCCCTCCTCTACAGCATGAGGAACAAGGAGCTCCAGGAGGCCCTGAGGAAACTGATTCAGCTGGTTCTAGTTCAGCAGCACTAAGCTGCCCATCCCTTTTCATAAGGGGCTTCTGATTTCTCTCAAACAACTGTTATGCTTTGCGCATTGTCTCTGTGATAATCATGTTTGTACAGAAGGGTCTGAATTCCTTCCACTTCTTCAGCAGTACCTACCCAGTCGATCTGACCCAGAGGCCTTTTGTAACTCTCCCTATGACTGTGTCAGAGCTGCTTTCTCTCTAACAAAAGAGGATTTCCTCAGTGTAGTGCTTGAAGGTGGGGCTCTCCTTCCAAAGCGAGAGTCAACACTGTGCTTGAGGACTTTCACCCTGAGAGACCCTGTTGCTTTTCTGGGGCTCTCTGTGTTCTTAGGACGATGAGCTGAAGGGGTGATATGTTAGGAAAAGAGGGCTGGATTCAGCTGTCACTTGTGGGTGCCCAGGGCTCCTGGAGGTGGTGGATGGTCAAGGGGTGTCTCCTATCTGACAAGGCTGGAGATGGATGCCTGTCCTTCACAAAGGCAGTATGGAGCCCCCAGGAGAGCCCAGGGCATCTCCAAGGGTGCCATGTGGCAAGGAGTGGGCAGTGAATGGGGCTTCACAAAGTCAACTGGAGTCACCCATACCTAAAGGGCAAAACCAATAAATATGCAGGTGAGTGAGAGCTCTGCAATCCCACCACAATCAGTGAGGATCTCGCAGGCACAGGAAGGGAGCCTGGAGAGTCCTTCATGTCACCTTCAATGAAAAAACATGGGACCTATCTCAGGACACACCTGAACACAGCCTGAGCCATTAGAAATCGCCTGTGACTGCTCAGAGCATCGTTCATGGCCACAGACCCCTTGGTGGGGGTTGTCAGGTGCAATGAGGCCCGTCCGTCTGGGTCTGCTTCCCACCGTGACCACCCCAGCCAGCGTGGAGTCACCCCATGGCCCCGTGGCCCCACAGCCCACTCCCTCTGCACAGCAGCACCGCCAGCCCGGGGCCCTGCGGGGAGCACAGGGGAGGGTCCAGGAACGGCTGGGCAGGCCAGCCTGGACACACGGACATGGGGAAAGGCTCTGTGGGGAGCAGGGAGGTCCCTGGAGAAGAGGAAAGGAGCAATTGTGCACTGGCAAGGAGGAATAAAGGAGGAAGAGCAACGTGTTTCTCTGTGTGTCCAGGAAGGGCAGGGTGCTGTGCCCCTGGGGCAGCAGGAGCGGCCAGAGGAGCCCCAGGGCAGGGGGTCTTGGTGTGTCGTGGAGAGAGGGGCTGGCCCGGGGGGCTGCAGGCATGCTGGGGGTAGGGGATCTCCTGGACACCAGAAGGAGGGACCCAGAGTGTCCCTGTGGCCTGCCTCCTGGTGCCACTGGGGCCAGTTCCAGCTGGGAGGCTGGTGGGGCGGAAGACACACATCCCCCCTGCCCTGGTCGCTCACCCCAGGTTTTGGGGTGCGTTTTGCTGCTCTGTCCTGCTGGGCTCAGTGCCGGTATGGAGGGGAACGGCCAGCCCTGCCCGGCCTCTCTCCCAGCCCCGACCCCGGCAGACCCCGGGCCATGGCTGTGCGCTGACCCCCGCGTGGGACACGGTCGGGGCTGGGCAGGCTCCGGGTGCTGGGGGAGGGTGCCAGAGCAGGATGGCTGTGGGGGGACGGGGCACCGAGGGCTGTGGTGGGGACTGTGCTGGGGGGACGTGTCCCCAGCCCTGAATACACCCTGCCCTGGTCGGTGCCTGCACAGCGGGGCCATGGGGCTGCTCTCCAGTCCCAGCCCTCCCCACCTTCCCCCCAAACATTACATCCACCTTCCAGAAGGACAAGAAAAAGCCTCTGGGAAAGGACAGACTGCTCCTTGTCACCTCAGCCCCTGGGAAGCAAATCTTCGTGGGAGTGATTTCCAGCCCCAGGAAGGGGTTGGGATCAGCCAGCATAAAGTCATGGAGGGCAACTTGTGCCTGACCCCCCAAGATTGCCGCCTGTGATGGGATGACTGGCTTTGGAGACAAGGGGAGTGCTGTGCATAGCTTGTGTATAGCTTGAATGGAGGAAGGCCTTTGACATGGTCTTCCCTAGCACCTTTGTCGCCAAAGTGGGCAGATGTGCAATGCAGCAGTAAGCACTGGAGTATGCAGGAAATTAGCTGGAGGCCGCCTGGCTCAGAAGATGGAGAACAGTGCTGCAAAGTCCAACGGACTAATGGCTACCAGTGATGTTCTTCAGAGGTCACTACTGGAGCCAATGCTGTTTGCCTTTATGAGTGATGCAGAGGATGGGATGGAGTGATGGGATGCTGTGGTGAATTAACTCCCCTCCCCACCATAGGAACATACTAGAAGACGAACGGCCAATCCACCTGCCCTATCTATAACCTGGAGTAGGACCGATACTGTGCCAAAAGGTTCCTGCAACTTTCCTTTTAAGTTGATTGGGCATCCCAGATCAGGTGGTCTGGGCTGTCGACCAAAGGAACCTTCTGGGAGGCTGGCAAGGCAGCGGGTATGCAAATGGCCGGATTGAAAGTGCATGTTTTGATTGGTCAGGTTAGTCCTCCTGGGTGACTACATACTGGATTAGTCTGGTTATAAGAACCCCTGGATAAAAGATCACAAAGGCAGGTGGACACTCACCGAAGGTCGATGCGGCCGGGGAAGAAGAGGCTGTGGCAGCTCTTGTCAGAGCTCTCGAGTCGCCCAGCCGCCTCCTACAGGCACATTTCCCCAGCTGAAGACGTCGAGCAGCTGCAGCGGCTGGCCACCGTCGGAGCGGCGGAAGCGATGCTCCACGGGACTTCGTCACCAACACCCCCTCGACCGGGGCGCCGTGCGAGGGCACCGCACTACGTGGAGAGGAAGCCTGACCTTTCCCTCTCCGACTCCTACGATTAGGTGGCACCCCGTCTGGAGGATCTTGCGGGAGGTCTCTAACTGAGTGCTGCTTCTTCCAGCAAGAGCCGTGTGTCCCAGTCACGCTAGGGAGCTGCTGCTCCATCCCCAGGAACGGAGAATACCCCGTCCGGAGGGATAATTGCAGCAGGCCCTGCACGCAGGTGCCGCTTCTTCCCTCTGGGGCTCTTGCCCCCCAGCCGTGTTCATTGTCGGTTCAGCTCTAGCCGCAGCCATCTAGTAGCTTGGGCATCAATCCCCTTCCACGACCTTGTTCCCCTTTCTAAAGGTTTTGTGTCTTTCTTGTTGCTGTACACTTTGATTTGAAATAATGTTATTACTGTTAATTTTCATTTCACTACTGGTATATAAATATTGTGTGTGTATATATATAGACATATAAATATATATAGTTACTGTTATGAGAGGAGGAATAAAGTTTGTTTACTGTTAAGTGTTGTGTGCGCTGGCTCTTGTAAACCCCCTCACACCTCAAGAAGACAACCCCCAGGTCAGCTGAAGAATCTCTAAGTGGCACATACAGCTATCTAACATGCTCTTTTCATGGTGCACGTGCACTACTGGCATGGGCCGCCACAACAGTATAACTCCGACACGGCCCAAGGACAAGGGGAGCAGCTCCCCGGCAAGAGGGACGAGCTCTCGCGATGAGGCTGGTCACTCTGTCTCCCCTGCTCTTGTGCCCACGAGATCCCCCTCCCTGGCTGCCTGCAGCCCCTCCATGCCCACCCTGCTGCCCAGCACACCATGACAGCCCTGTCTCTGCAGCCCCTCCGGCACCTCCTGCTGCCCCGGGGACAGAGCCACCTGCCCTGAGCTGGTGCCCAGAGAAACCTGTTTCTCGTTCTCACTTTCTGTCTCTGCCTGCTGCCCTGCTTTTCTCCTGGGACGTCCCTGCTCCCCAGAGAGCCTTTCCCCAGGTCAGTGTGTCCGTGCTGGCCTGGCTGTTCTTGCATCCCCTCCCCTGTGCTTCCTGCAGGGCCCTGGTCTGGTGGTGCTGCTCTGCAGAGCGAGCGGCTGTGGAGCCATGGGGCCATGGGATGACTCCTGACTCAGCCCTGGCCATGCTGGCTGGGGTGGGAAGCAGACCCAGCTGCACAGGGATCACCACCACTGATACTGCTGGCATGTGGCTGTTCTCGTGGACAGTGCTCAGAGTGACCCCAGGGCGCTGGACACAGCAGGAGATGTGTTTGGGTGTGCCATAGCTCCAGCCTGTGGTGTTTCACTGGAGGTGCAGGAATCACTCTCCCATCCCCCTTCCCTGCACCTCCTGGGTCCCCACTGCCTCTCTGGGGACTCCAGAGCCCTCGTTTCCCCAAGCATACCCGGATCTAGTGCTTTGCCTTCTGGTTATTCCACCATGGTCCCTCCCTCACTTCGTGAGGCTCCACTCACTGCCCACCCCATGCAAACACCATGTTACAAGAGCACTGAGGCCATACGTGCACATGAGAGCAGAGCAGGACAGGGTGGAAATGAGGAGAGCAACCCTGACAAGAGCAATTCCTGCTGCTGTTGGTGGACATGTCGGCAGGAAGCCTGCAGCCTCCACTCAAAGGCAGCAGTGAGGAAATGTGTGCTGTGGTAGTGGGGAGATCACAGAATCAGAGAATCACAGAATCGTTTAGGTTGGAAGGGACCTCTGGAGATCATCTCGTCCAACCTCCCTGCTCAAGCAGGGTCACCTAGAGCAGATTGCCCAGGATCACATCCAGACGGCTTTTGAATATCTCCAGGGAAGGAGACTCCACCACCTCTCTGGGCAACCTGTTCCAATGCTCTGTCACCCTCACAGTGAAGAAGTTTTTTCTCAGGTTCAGGTGGAACTTCCTGTGGTTCAGTTTGTGCCCATTGCCTCTTGTCCTGTTGCTGGGCACCACGGAGAAGAGGCTGGCCTCATCCTCTTGACACTCCCCCTTCAGATACTTGTACACATTGATGAGATCCCCTCTCAATCTTCTCTTCTCCAGGCTGAACAGGCCCAGCTCTTGCAGTCTTTCTTCATAGGAGAGGTGCTCCAGCCCTCTCATCATCTTGGTAGCCCTCCGCTGGACTCTCTCCAGCAGTGCCATGTCTCTCTTGTACTGGGGAGCCCAGAACTGGACACAGTACTCCAGGGGAGGCCTCACCAGGGCTGAATAGAGGGGCAGGATCACCTCCCTCCACCTGCTGGCAACACTCTGCCTCATGCACCCCAGGAGACCATTGGCCTTCTTGGCCACAAGGGCACACTGCTGCCTCATGTTTAACTTGTTGTCCACCAGCACTCCCAGGTCCTTCTCGGCAGAGCTACTTTCCAACAGGTCAACCCCCAGCCTGTCCTGGTGCATGGGATTATTCCTGCCTAGGTGCAGGACCTTGCACTTGCCTTTGTTGAACTTCAGGAGGTTCCTCTCTGCCCACCTCTCCAGCCTGTCCAGGTCACTCTGAATGGCAGCACAGTCTTCTGGTGTGTTAGCCTCTCCCCCCAGTTTAGTATCATCAGCAAACTTGCTGAGGGTGCACTCTGTCCCTTCCTCCAGGTCATTGATGAATATATTGAACAAGACTGGGCCCAGGACTGACCCCTGGGGGACACCACTAGCCACAGGCCTCCAGCTTGACTCTGCGCCATTCACCACAACCCTCTGCGCTCGGCCATCCAGCCAGTTCTCAAGCCACCTCATTGTCCACTCATCTAGCCCACACTTCCAGAGCTTACCTAGGAGGATGTGATGGGAGACAGTGTCAAAAGCCTTGCTGAAGTCCAGAAAGACAACATCCACTGCTCTGCCCTCATCTCCCCAGCCAGTCATTCCGTCATAGAAGGCTATCAGATTGGTCAAGCATGATTTCCCTTTGGTGAATCCATGCTGACTACTCCTGATCACCTTCTTGTCCTCCAGATGCTTAGTGATGACCTTCAAGAGGAGCTGTTCCATCACCTTTCCAGGGATGGAGGGGAGGCTGACAGGCCTGTAGTTTCCTGGCTCCTCCTTCTTGCCCTTTTTGAAGACTGGCGTGACATTGGCTTTCTTCCAGAAAGATGGTCCTGTGGAGCAGAGGGTCTGTTGCCAGAGGCTTTGTCCAGACCCTCCTCGCCTCCATTCCTGCTCCACTGTGAGTGTTGGAGCTCTGTAGAGGGAAGGGACCTGCCCACGGTGACACCCAGCTGCCACACTTGCAGGGGAGAGGTGTAGAAGATCACACCTGGAAGAAGACCGCAGCTGGGGAGCTGAGCTCTTTTAACGGACATGGGACCCAAGGTCTCACCCTGTCTGTACTCGTCTGAGCCTGACTCTGTGCCCCTGAGCTCCCTTGGCATCACAAAAGAGACCTTACACAGGGAAACTCCCCTCATCACACTGGGGGCATCTGAGGGAGCTGAGACTAGCAGGCTCTGAGGTTTCCCCATCTCTGCTGAGGAAGGGGAAGCCTGGCTTCCTACTTCATCATGGTCTCTGGGTTATATTCACATGAGAGACTTCTGAGGAGAATTGACATGAACTAAAACTCTTTATTCTTTTTCCAAGAATGGATCAGAGAAAGAAAAAAAAAAAGAGCACCATGTAGCCTTGATGCCAGATGCCCTGGGAATGAGGAGTAGTTTGCAGATGGGACAGTTACTGGTGCTGACACTGTACCCATTGAAAGAGTTTCCTCAGTGCGTTCTTGAGCTCCTTGTTCCTCATGCTGTAGAGGAGGGGGTTCACTGCTGGCGGCACCACCGCATACAGGACAGCCAGCACTAGATCCAGAGCTGGGGAGGAGATGGAGGGGGGCTTCAGGTAGGCAAAAAATGAGGTGTGAGGAGCCCAATGAGCTCTAGGTGCATTGCTGCGAGTCTCTGGAGCCAAGGGAGTGGTGGTGAGCACAGGCGTCCTCCAAGCAGCCTGGCGGCTTGTGGGCAGGCATTGTGGACGCTGAGCGCTGGAAGCCCTTTCCCCTTGGCGTTTTCTACCTAAGTGCTTTTAGAGTTGCCACTCCTTTTTTGGGAGGTGGGGAGAGTCCTGGAGCCTTTGCATTGTGACCACTGTTGTTTTTCGGACTGCTCCCTGCTGACGCCATGATGGGGTCGTGTCCTTGCAGGCCTGAGAAATGTAGGGGCCAAAGAGTGGAGCACTAGGGGGTCAAGTACTTGCTAAGGGAAGAGAGGGAAGTGGTCCTTGCTGCAGGCTGCTGCCTGGTGCTGCTTTGGAGGAGAGCTCCTGGCACCAAACCGGAGGACAAACCAGCTTGGCTCTGCCACACCGCAAGCTCCTTCAGTGGGTGGCTTAGCTGGTGCTCTCGGACTCTGCCTGGGCCGTGCCGGGGGGGCCCCTGGAGGCAGAGCCTGCGCTGGCTTTTCCATGTGGCACGTGCCCTGCTGAAAGCTGCTGGCTTGGCTCGAGGCTTTGCTTGGCAGAGAAATCCCCGGCCTTGCTGAGCCGGGGCAAGGCAAAGGCTTGAGAGCAGCGGAAGCCTTGTGCCGTTTCCCTGGTTGGAAGGGTGCTTGTCTAAGGCTGGTGCACTGGTCCTGTCCGTGCTGCTGAGTGTGTCTGTGTGCAGCCGTGTGGTCATTGGTGAGCTCTTGGAGCATGGCCCGAGAGAAGGGGAGTGGTGCCAAAGAGTTTTGTCCTCCTGCCTTGAAGCCCCAAAGGGCCCCTCAGTAGGAGGCCTGTTGGGTGAGGGCCTTGAGGGCACGTGAGGCACAAGAGAGAGGCAAGAGCTGGCCTGGTTCGCCTCCTGGGATAGCACTTGCCCTCTGCTTTGTGGAGGTGGGAAGGGAGCAGGCTCTGGGGTGAGACGGGCTGTTCAGAGGAAGTGCCTGTGAAAAGGCTCTGTCAGGGCACCAAATCAGAGAGTGCTTGTTGTCCTTGATGTGTAGGGGATGTGCAGGCTTGGTTCAGTCCCTCCTTGGGGAAGGAAGTGGCCTTTGGAGTTGTGGGAAGGCTTCTTGCTCTGCCTGGGACACAAGGCCCTGCTGTCTTCAGCTTCATGGTCGCTGCTCCCACACAATCGGCCCATCAACAAATGTTGCCACAAATTCCTTGCAGGCCTTCCTCCAGTTCTGAAGCTTCACGGGCTCGGTGTAGGTACTGGCTGGGCAGAAGGTGATCTTCTCTTAGGGCAGAAACCAGTCCATCCTGGGTGTTTTGCTGCACTAGGAGCAGTGTGAGGCGCCAGGGTGAGTGAGGGAGGCCGTTCAGGAGGTGTCTCAGCCTTGGGGAGGGCAGGGGGAGCTGCAGGGGGCAGCAGCCACGAGGTCCCTAGTGTCTGTGAGAGCTGTGCCAGAAAATCACTGCTGTCCAATCAGTTCTTTGTCGGTAGCTGAGAGGCCAGCAGGGGCCCCGTGGCTCGGCTGCTGATTCTGAGGTCCCTTGGGGCTGAGGAGCTGAGAGGCCAGCTGCAGGAACAAGGCTGGCGTGTTGTCTGTAAGGTCCCTTCTGCAACGGTTCGTGATTGGCTAGCAGGAGGCGTGTGGCTGGGGAGGTGCTGGTGAGGTGTCTTCTAGGTGAGCAGTTGCTGGGGCAGTAGCAGGTCCATGGCTGGGACGCCTGCTTTGGAGGTGATGTTGGCCGGAGCATCTGGGAGGTCAGCATTTGGCTGATGGCTGAGGAAGTCATTGTGAGGTCACTTGTGTGTCAGGGGCTTGTAGGGCAGTGGCGGGCAGACGGCTGGGAAGGTGGCCGTGAGGTCCTGTCTTTTGGAGTGGCTGATAGGGCAGCAGGAGGCAGGTGGCTGGGAAGGTGCTTGTGAGGTGACTGCAGACAGAGCAGCCCAGGCTGCCCATGGCTGGGAAGTGACTCGGAGGTCCCGCCTGTCCCCGCAGTATGTAGGCCTGCAGCGTGGCTTAGACATTGGTGGTGAAATCTAGGCTTGACAGTGTGTGCGTGGTGTGGAAATTGTTCCCCATGAGAAGAGAGGGGCCTGGTGAGATTTGTCTGCAAGATGGGAATGCTCTTTCTGCCCTTGGATTGGTGGAGGTGGGAAGGGAGCAGGAGCAGAGGTGGGAGTGGATGTTCAGAGGAAGTGCTTGTTGCTCCCTCTTGGAGGACTAGAAGCAAACGGGAGGGCTGGATGTGTCACTGAGCTGGTCAGTGAGGCCTGCAGTTTCTGAAGCTCTTGCCTCATCAGCTGGGGTGCAGCCTGGGTATTAGCTCACTCGTGGCCCCTTCTTTCCAAATGACCCTCCTCTGAGGTGAAATACCAAGTGTGGATCTGTGGCTAATTTGGACAAAGGTCCCCTCTAGCCAGTAAGGTGGGCATAAAAGCAAGTGAGGCTCAGTTACTTCTAGACTGGTCCAGGAAGTGAGCAGGGAGGGGTTGGTGGGACACTATACTTGTGAAAGACACAATTCAAATATCTTTTGAATAGTGTAGGCCCTATATAGAATAGAAATCTTTAGAAACTACCGTTAAAAATGCACCAAGAAAGAAATTGAGAAAAAGGTTTAAAGTAAATAAATATCTTGTTATACTTTCCAACTTCAAAATTTTTTGTGTTCTTTTTATCCTTCTTGATCTTTTTTTAAGTTTAGTGGTCTTTCAGGGGGATTTTGTGTGTGTGTGTGTGTGTGTTTTTTTTTTTTTCAAAAGGAAAGAGATTTTCAGAACTAAGGTAGGATACAGTTAGAGGGTCACAGAAGTCTGGTGCTGTTTCTACTGCCCTGGTGCCCTCTGCCCAGCCTCCATCTGCAGCTCCGAGGGGCTCCGGTCTCCTGCAGGTCCCCTGGGAGAGCTGCCAGGCCCAGGCAGGGACCTCCGAGACACCAGGGCCTCTCCAAGTGCCACTGGGTGCTTGTGATTCGACCCCTGAGCTCTGCCTGGAAACGTGATGTGTTGGTTTGAAAGTTTCAAAAATATGAACATGCTTTCATCACCTCCAATGATTGAGTAACTTTAATGTCAGTGTTTTTGTATGATGAAAGAGTGGAATTCTTCAGGAAGGGTATTCATCTCGGGAGAAGAAATACTGATCTGCCCTTGACCTTGTGTTTCCACTGCTCGGTGTATTAGGCTGTGGATGTCATCTCAATCATCTCCCACATGTTTCCACATGTCCTGATTGCATTGATCATTTCTAAAGGCTTCTTTGCATCCGATGACCTGGGCTTATGCACTTTCCCATAGTTTCCCAGTTTTCCTCCTCCCCTTCCTCTGTATCATTCAGGTACCTCTCAACTCTCTAGTCGCTGCTCTGAGCTTCAGGGAGTCTGAAGCTTGTCTCGTCTTTCAGCAGTCTCATTGACCCTTCAAAAAACTCCCTCACTGTGTTTCTATCTCACCTTGCTTATCTATTTGTGAAGAACATGTCAAGGAAGGCTATTCCTTGCAGACTGTGGACCTGCCTGGAGGCAACTTGTCCTTGACATACACTTGAAGATTGTATGTTATTTCTTAGGACATTGCATCATGTTTATTTTTGTGTAATCAGAATTGAGACAAATCCTTCTGTTTCTGTTTGCAGTTAATTTTCTAAGGAAAGCAGGTGGGAATTGTTGCCCAGGAGCTGTAACATTCAGCTACAGACTTGAGCGGGAAAAGGCTAGATGTTAAGCCGAGTGAGGGAAGTCCCCAGGGGCTGAGGAGAGAAATGTCAGGGCTGGGGAGGTGGGGAGGAAGGTTGTCCATACATGTCTCCTATCCAAAGTACTGCTTTTCCTGCATGTCCAGGCTTCATCAAGGGACCCTGTGGGTCAGTGTGAATTGGAGAAGGTGGGTATCACTTCTTCTGAAACCTGAAGAATAAAGAAAGCTTGAAAAGTAGACATCTTTACTTTCTGGTCCTCCTTGAAAACTTCCTCTTTTCAATACCCTCCTGAACACTTGCCAATTAGCAGCAGAAGAATTGAAGAACATGATGGAAAGAGACAGGGCTTGTTAGGGCTTTCTGCATTTTAATGACCCCTCGAGGGTATTTGGTGCTGAGCCCATGAACCTCAGATGCTGAGGAGAGGCTGAAGAAACCTCTCCAGAAGTTGAAGTGAGAAGTAAATCCCAAGTTTCTTGGAGTGTTAAGGAGTCCCACTGAGGGCCATTACTGACAAAGCCTCCCCAGGGGGCTGATTAGAGCACAAAGCTGGAGGCCCTGATTGCAGGTAGGCCAAGTCAATGTGCAGGTGCCTCTGTGATGCCAAGTCAACCTTGATGTGTGTTCTCAAGCAGATCAGCCAAGCCCCACAGCCAGCCCCTGGGAAGGGTGGTGGCTTCCCTCACATGTCTCTCAGGGATCTTCCTGGGGGCAGTGTGAGGGTGGGCATGTGCAACGCCGAGTGCAGGACAATAATATGGCACCGCTTGGTCCTGTGGACAAGGTGGCAGCAAGGCCCCAGTGAGATAAGGAAACTGCTTCTCGTAGTCGGTGGTGTCAGAGACAGCAACCATAGCCAAGAGGCCAGAGACCTCGGTTCTGTTGGAGGCTTTCAGCCATGGCAGTGCCCTCAGCCATCTCTACCACAGTCTGTCCGACACTGTCCCATGCCTGTGCCTCTTTCCCTGCACCCTGTAGACACCCAACATGCTTCCTCCCCTTGCTCTATCCCTAGGATCTCTCTTATTTACTGAGGTCTCTCTATCCTTGCTGGTGTTCTTTGAAACACAGAGGCATGGGGTGACCTCAGAGGCCTCTGGCTGACCTGTTGCACCACACCACTACCCTTCAAGTGACATGTCTTTCTCCTGAAGCCCAGGCTGTACCTGTCAAAAAGCAGTTTGTGCCCCTTTCCCCTTTTCATGCTCTTTCCTAATACCAACAAAAGCTCCATCCCCTCTGGAACCACCCTTCAAGCAGTCCCAGGCTACTACTATATTCCATTTGTCTTTAACGCTTCACCTGGCTGAAGAAGTCAAGGTCCCTCTGCCTCTCCGTACAGGCCATGGCCTTCAGGCCCCCAACCCCATCTTGGCAGACCTCCTCTGGACCCTCTCCATGTTCATCCCCATTCCTCCAGCACTGGGCAGTCCACACTGGGACACGCTATTCCACATGTGGCCACACCAGTGCTGACTCGACCACATGTGGCCACAACAGTGCTGAGGGGGATAAGAACTGCCCTTGTCTCGATGGCTATGCACTTCCTAATGCAGCCCTCTATGCAGCTGGCCTCATTTGTGGTGAGCACACAGCACTGGCTCCTATTGCATCCCTCCTGTAACATCTAGGCCCTTCTCCTCAGGATCACTCTTCTCCTGGTCAGGTCTCAGCCTGTCCTGATGCACAGCCTGTTCTGCCCCCTGAGGCAAGGTCTGCCACTTCTCCTTGCACAACGTTATGAAGTTTTTGTTGGACAAAACCCCAAGTTTCTCAAGGACCCTCTGGACTCAGGCTCCTCTGGGTCAGCTGTTAATGTATGCGTACTGATGGCTCATCCTATCTTGCAGTGCCTATCATGCAGGGTAACAGCGTGAGGACCTGCAGGACACTACACATAATAAAAGGCAGTACCAGTTTCAAGGCCCTAGTGGTAAAAGTAGAAATCACCATGGCAACCATCTCAGACAAGCCAAATGAATGCACAAAGAAAGGAAACCCAGGGCCAATGGGGAAACAGAGGTTGGCTGACTGCATGGGAGGGGATCAGGAGAGTAAAAGAAGAGTTTGGAAGGGAGAAAAGAGGGACAAAATGCAATAAAAGGTGAAGGAAAAGAAAACTGAAGGTGATTTGGGGGTGGCTGCCAAGCAGCCCTCAATCTGAATGCCTCTGACCAGAGTGGGACAAGGAACATGCAGCTGATCTGGTGATCCTTTTGGGAGATCTACTTCCATAGTCACGAGGAAGCTGAAGGTTTTCCCTAGGGTCAGCAAGGGAAGACCCAGGGTGGAAGGAAATGCTGAATCATTCTGGCTGGGAGGGGGCTGAGGCGGTCTCTACTCCAACCTCCTTCCCACAGCAGGGTCAGTGATCAGCTCCATCCAGGTTGCTCAAGGCTTTACTCCTTTAGGACTTGCAAACCTCTAAGGGTGGAGATGGCAGCACCTCTCTGGAAAGCCTTCCCCAGTGCTTGACTGTCTGGATGGGTCAAAAGTTTCCCCTTATCCCCAGCTTCAAGCTCTCTCTAGTTTCAGCTAATGCCCATTGGGGCCTTATCCTCCCATTGTGCACACTGGTGAAGAGCCTGGCTCCATCTTCTTGGTGACATCCTGGTAGGTATGAGGAGGCTGTGATTAGGTCTACGCAAAGCCTTCCCTTCTTCAGGCTGAGCAAGGCCCATTCCCTCAGCCTCTCCTCACAGGACAAGCGCTCTGGTGCCTGGGCTCCTTGGGGGTGTGCCACCAAACTCACTCCATGTCATCAACAGTGTTCTTCTACACAGTGCCCCAAATGGCTGTAGTATCTGGATGTGCTCTAACAGGTGTGGAGTAGAGGGGGATAATCCCTTCCCTCAATCTCCCAGCTGTGCTCTTGTTCAGGCGGCCCAGGACACTGTGGCCTCCGTTGATGCCAGGGCGTGCTGCTGGCTCTCGCTCACTTTGCTGCCCACAAAGACTCCCAGGTCCTTCTCTGCAGAGCTGCTGCCCATCTGGCCACTCCCCAGCCCAGATCACTGCAGGGTGTTTGTCTGCCCCAGGTGCAGGACCTGGCATTTGTTTCATTTGTGAATTCCATAAACTTCCTGGCAAGCCATTCCTCCTTCCTGCAGGGGTCCATCTGGATGGCAGCCCTCAACCATCTAGTGTGAGACAATGATGTCAAACCCCTTGCTACAACTGTGGTAAATGACATCCACTACTCTCCTCTCCTCCACAAGGACAGGCCTTTTATCACAGAAGGTAATCAAGTTGATCAGGAAGGCTTTACCTCCAGTAAATTCCTGTGGACTGTTCACAGTCACCTTCTTCCTATGCCCAGAAAGGTGATGCAAGAGGAATCATTCCATGACACACTCCTCACCAAAGTGCGGATGAATGGCCTGCAGCTCCCTGATTTGTCCTTGTGGCCTTTTTTGAAGATGGGCACAGCATATGCTTTTTTCAGCTCGTTGGGACCTCTCCTGATCTCCATAGCCTTTCAAAGGTGACAGACAGCAGTCTTGTTGTGAGAGTGGCCAGCTCTCTCAATGTCCTCAGATGCAGCCCACCCAGTCCTGCACTTATATGGGTTGAGTTCTTGCAAGTCATCCCTCACTCCGTCATCACTCACTGTTGGTTGTTTTCCTCTGCCTGATCCAGGAGTGAGCCAACATTTTCCTTTTTACTCTTTTACTGACCCTGAAGCAGTAGCAGCTTTTCTTCATGCCCTTGTCATCCCCTTCAAGTGTCTACCCTTGGGGAGCTTTGACTTCCCTAACACCATCCCTACTTCCCTGGACAATATTTCTGAATTCCTCTGTTGCAGCCCCCACCTCCTTCTGCTTCCAGTATGCTGCCTGATTGCCCTGGAGTTCAGTCCTGATTTCCAAGTGCGGCCAAGCCAATCTCTCAAGCTGTCTATTAGTTTTACTGAGGGCCCAAGGCCAGGAAGAAACAGTGCTGAGCTGTGCAGGAATGGCAGGAGAGGGGTTTGCTGCCTGAGCTGATTCTGCAGCACCTTGAGACCTGTGACAGAGGTGAACCAATCTCCAGGAAGGACCAAGTGCCACTGAAGAAGTCCCTAGGTCTGGGCCGCCTTTGATCCAGACATCCCGAGGACATCATTAGCACTGTCCCTGTTCATATCATGTGAGGGGGTGAGAAGAGGTTCAGGGACAGGAGAGCTGGAAGGACTTGAAAGTGCAGAGACCTGAGTGTAGACTCTGCTGTGATGTGCCCCCCAGTCCTGCAGCACCTCTGAATGTAGCTGGGAAGGACCGTGTGTCCATGCCATGCTGTTGGTGTTCACTTGCTGGCACACAGGCCCCAAACCCCTTTCAGAGACTCTCTGGGGCCTGCCTCGAACCCACTCCTCCAGCACATGGCTTCCCTGGAGGTCCTGTGTGGTATGAGCCAGCCACTTGCAGTTCCTGCTGGGCACCCCAGGCCCCTGGCACAGCACTAGAGGCCTTTTTTATTGCCTGAAAATGAGAGCCCTGAATTAATGGAAGTGCCTGCAAAGCCGGGACATGCATATGTCTTTGTGGTGACTTGAGCTGCAGTGTACACAGTTGGTGGAGCCTAGAGAGCAACCTAACTCTCCTTCTGGTGAACACCTCCTTTTATTCAGCTGAACAGCACTGCATGTGCAGTGGAAACACATGGCTAAGGAAGGTTCAGACACTGAAAATATTTCGTGTAGTTTCAGGTGGCCAAGGGAATCCACCCCACCACCCCTCCGGCCCACAGCTGAGGCTCAGGAAGGATGTGGGTGTCTCAGAATTGCTCCATCACAGCTGGCACACACACAGACACAGGACATGGACCAAGCCTGGAAGCTCAGCCATCACAGGGCTTTGGGTGCGAGCTGCTGACTCCCCTCTCCATCCCTATTGCTCTGCTGACTCCCCTCTCCATCCCTATTGCTCATGGTGGCAGCTCAGACAAGGGCTTGCATGCAGGCACCTGTTTTGGGCACAGCTGAGCTGAGGCCAGAAGAATCCCACCTGCTAGGGGGCTGTGGGCTGCCTGGGAGGGAGCTGAATCCCCCTGCTGCCCAAGGCCTGCCAAGCTGACATGAACCACCTGCATTTGCTCCTCTGAATCCCTGCCCTGTGCAGGGGAAATGACCCCCTCCCTCTCCCTCTCCCTCTCCCTCTCCCTCTCCCTGCCCAGGTCTGCTGCCTGGTGCTGGGCCAGGAATAGGGCTTGAGAGAGGGGAACATGTCCCCCTCTCTCCACCTCTGTCCCCTGATGGGATCAAGCACACTGCTGAAATCAGTCTCCCTCCACAGCCCAGAGAGGGACTGGAGGTGATGAGCACACTTGCAAGAGCATTTCCCAGAGGGGACCGTGCTGCCGCTCTGGAGCTGTCAGCCTTGGAGCCCCAGGACAATCTTGAGGGAGCTCGAGGGGCAGAGGAAGTCACGCCTGCAGCTGTGTCCCTGCTCCTGAGTGGGGCCAGGGTCCTGGGACAGAGGGAGCTGGTGGCACCGTGGCAGCAGTGCCCATGTGCCCAGCTGTGTGCAGGAGCAGCTCCTCTGCCAAGAGCAGCAGGGCTCAGGGCACTGCCTGCTGCTGCTGAGAGGAGCTGCGAGAAGGCAGAGAGAAGTGGAAGGCAGTGTGGATTGGGAGGAGGGAGGAGAGCTCCTTGTGGGAGACATCTTCCCAGCCCTTTGCATGGTGAGTGTCTGGCTGCAGGGCAATGGGGTTGTGAGGATCGCTCTCCCGGCTCCTCCAGGGCAGAAGAGGGAGAGAGGCTTCAGAGCAGGGATGTCCTGCCCCACTGTCCCCGGGACAAGGCAGCCTGCTTCCTTGTGCCGGGGCTGGTGCAGGGGTGTGAAGCTGGGGTATAGTCCCAGGTGCAGTGTCCCTGCCACCGCGGGGTGTTGTGTGCCCGGGGCAGTGACTCTGCTGCCTGCGTGGGTCAGCACTCAGCCTGCCTGGGCAGCAGCCTACAGTGCTGCAGGGAGAAGGTCTGGGTGGGAGGAGCGACCCCCCAGCAGGGCAGGTTCATTGTCCTGCTGAGAGGGTGCTGCGTGAGTCAGGGCTGCCCACAGCTCTTGCTCACCATGAGGATATTTGGAGAGTGGAGTTTTCCAGAGGACTTGTCTCTGCCTGGTGGGAATGGAAATGCAGCAGTCAGGTTTAATCCAGGGGCTAAGCCTCTTCACCAGCACACTGAAGGGTGACAACACCTGCAAGGAAGCTCAGCAAGTGCCTTCACCACCCCTCAGCCTACAGGCACCACCAACATCACCTTGCCAGTCTCATGGGAGATCTTCTGGTCTGCTGTTTAGCTCCTGCACACAGGGAGATGCTGCTGGGCAGCTTCCTGCTGCTTGGAGGTTTCTGTAGGGCAGAGCTGGGATCACAGTGGGTGGGATGGGGTCTGTGTGGGGACAGAGGAAGAGCTCCCAGCAAGGACACCTCCAAGCAGCAGAGAGATGGTCCGAGAGGGAGAGGAAACTGCTACCTGAAACCCCATGCGAGGTTGGGGTGCAGGAAAGGGTCTGCCAGCCCCAGCAGTGCAGATGCTTTCCCCTCCGCAAGTCCCCTGCATCTGTCCTCTGCCACCCAGCAGAGCTCTCTGCCCTCAAGGTCGAGGGATCTAGCACCCAAATAGTCTTTTTGGTAGCCAGAGCCCGAGAAGAGGAGAGGAGCAGCTCTCCTGCTGAGTGCCCGTTTCCTAAACCGTGACTAAGGGACTGAGGACAACTGCCCTGTGATGTCTGCATCTGGGAGGTGGTGTGCACAGCTGGGTTAGGGCAAGACCTTGCTCAGTGTCCCTCTCCTTCTGTCTTTGCCACCCTAGGCAGAAGCAACAAGGTGTTGCTCCTTGCTTCTTCCCCTGTCCGGGCCGCTCTTGTTCTTGCTCGAGGGCTTTCTGGGGATGACATTTGCAGCTGCAGACTCTGACACAGACCCTGTGGTCCTAGCCATAGAGCTGTCTCTGCAGATGGAGCAAGAGGAGGAGGTCTCCTTCTTGCCTGTGGGGCTCAAAGGAGCAGAGTGTGTGGGGCTGGGGAATGAGCTGACTGTCCCTTCAGGACACCCCTCCTTTAAGACCCTTGACCCTCCCTGGGATAAGCTGCTGGACTGTGCGCTGCTGTGTCCTTCTGCAGCTTATGTGTGATAGCTGAAAGTAAGAGAGATCAGGTTGTTATGGCTCTGTGGCTTCTTCATTGTCCTTGCGCTTCAAGAATTGATTCTGCTATGTTTAAAGAACTTTGCCAACTCACAGCAATTTTAAGGGTGCATATTCCTACCCTGCAGAGCAGACCAACAAGCAAGATCCCTCCCCCACTTACCCCCCCAAAGTGAAGCTGTTACTTGGGTGGTCAACATGCCTCTGAACTGGATGTGGCTGAACAGCCCTCCTACATCAGAGCAGGACTGATTCGCTCTGTCTCACAGACACAGGGACGTCTGTGAGAAAGGGAAAGAGTTTTGATCAGAGAGGGTCTCTCCTGACTTGCCACTGTCTTTTCCTCCTTGGACAGTCCTACATGCCTGGAGAGAGCAAAATCCTTCAACCACTTCCTCCTCCTGGCGTTT
Organism: Struthio camelus; assembly: GCF_040807025.1. Lineage (NCBI taxonomy): Eukaryota > Metazoa > Chordata > Aves > Struthioniformes > Struthionidae > Struthio > Struthio camelus. The sequence goes on from NC_090970.1 coordinate 1,756,465, forward strand.
GCAGACACACGGGAGCTGCAGCTCCTGCACTTCGCACTCTTCCTGGGCACCTACCTGGCTGCCCTCCTGGCCAACGGACTCATCATCACAGCCATAGCCTGCCACCACTGCCTCCACACCCCCATGTGCTTCCTCCTCCTCCACCTCGCCCTCCTCGACCTGGCCTCCATCTCCACCACTGTCCCCAAATCCATGGCCAACTCCCTGAGGGACACCAGGGCCATTTCCTACTCAGCATGTGCTGCCCAGGTCTTTTTCTTTGTCTTCTTATTTACAGCAGAGTATTGTCTCCTCACTGTCATGGCCTATGACCGCTACGTTGCCATCTGCAGACCCCTGCACTACGGGACCCTCCTGGGCAGCAGAGCTTGTGTCAGGATGGCAGCAGCTGCCTGGGCCACTGGTTTTCTCAATGCTCTGCTGCACACTGCCAACACATTTTCCATTCCTCTCTGCCAAGGCAATGTCCTGGACCAGTTCTTCTGTGAGGTTCCCCAGATCCTCAAGCTCTCCTGCTCACAATCCTACCTCCGGGAAGTGGGGCTTATTGCAGTTAGTGCCTGTTTATTCTTTGGGTGTTTCATTTTCATTGTGCTGTCCTATGTGCAGATCTTCAGAGCTGTGCTGAGGATGCCCTCTGAGCAGGGAAGGCACAAAGCCTTCTCCATGTGCCTCCCTCACCTGGCCGTGGTCTCCCTGTTTGTCAGCACTGTCATGGTTGCCCACCTGAAGCCGTCCTCCATGTCCTCCCCAGCTCTGGATGTGGTGCTGGCCGTTCTGTACTCAGTGGTGCCTCCAGCAGTGAACCCGCTCATCTACAGCATGAGGAACAAGGAGCTCAAGGAGGCACTGAGGAAACTCTTTCAATGGGTACAGTGTCAGCACCAGTAACTGTCCCATCTGCAATCTACTCCTCATTCCCAGGGCATCTGGCATCAAGGCTACATGGTGCTCTTTTTTTTTTTTTTCTTTCTCTGAACCATTCTTGGAAAAAGAATAAAGAGTTTTGGTTCATGTCAATTCTCCTCAGAAGTCTCTCATTTGAATATAACCCAGAGACAATGATGAATCAGGAAGCCAGGCTTCCCCCTTCATCCCCCAGAGATGGGGGAACCTCAGAGCCGGCTAGTCTCAGCTCCCTCGGATGCCCCCAGTGCAATGAGGGGAGTTTCCCTTTGTGAGGTCTCTTTTGTGATGCCAAGGGAGCTCAGGGGCACAGAGTCAGGCTCAGACGAGTACAGGCAGGGTGAGGCCTTGGGTCCTGTGTGCATTAGGAGAGCTCCGCTGGCCCCAGCTGCAGTCAGGGAGTGACCTTCTACCCCTCTCCTGCAAGGGTGACAGCCAGCTGTCACCGTGGGCTGGTCCCTTCCCTCTACAGAGCTCCAACACTCACAGTGGAGTCAGAATGGAGGGAGAGGAGGGTCTGGACAAAGCCTCTGCTCCGAAGGACCATCTTCCCACTACCACAGCGCACATTTCCTCACTGCTGCCTTCAAGTGGAGGCTGCAGACTTCCTGCCGACATGTCCACCAACAGGAGCAGGAATTGCTCTTGTCAGGGTTGCTCTCCTCATTTCCACCCCGTCCTGCTCTGCTCTCATGTGCGTAGATGGCCTCAGTGCTCTTGTGACATGGTGTTTCCCCATGTGCATTTCTATGAGCTGAGGCAGCACCAGGCACTGGACACCCTTCTACCAGACCTGGCTTCCAGGATAACATTCCGATAATGAAAAGAGATCTCCCCTGTGACATGCCTGAAGTCTGGCCTTTCTATAGAAGCTGGAGTCAAAAATATGCCCAAGGGATTGCACCATGAAAAAGCCTGCTGCTCTACTTGTGAACTTTGTGGGATCCAGGGGATGAGCTCAGAGTCCCCGGGTCATCTGTTCAGGACTGTGGGCTGGATTCAGGGTTCATCTGTCAGTGACCATCGGAGATGGGGAATGATCTCTGAATTACCTTCCCAGGGCTCTTCCCACAGGTGACAGTGCTGATGAGAGATGCCTATCCTTGTGGAGGGGAATCTCCAGGCAATCCCTAGAAGAGCTCAGGGGATGTCGAGGCACAGTGTGTGCCTGGGGTGGGCAGTGATTGGAGTGAGGGAGGGTCCATGGTGGAGTAACCAGAAGGTAGAACACTAGATCCAGGTATGCATAGGGAACCGAGGGCTCTGCAGTCCCCAGAGAGGCAGTGGGGACCCAGGAGGTGCAAGGAAGGGGGACGGGAGAGTGATTCCTGCACCTCCAGTGAAACACCACAGGCCGGACACCACAGTGCACACCCAAACACATCTCCTGCCTTGGGCAACACCCTGGGGGTCACTCTGAGCACCATCCATGAGCACAGACACAGGGCACCAGTCAGTGGTGATGATCCCTGTCCAATGGGGTTTGCTTCCCACCCCGACCAGCTCTGCCAGGGCCAAGTCAGGAGTCACTTGATGGCCCCATGGCCCCACAGCCTGCTCACCCTGAGGAGAAGCACCGCCAGCCTGGGGCCCTGTGGGGTGCACAGTGTGGGGGTGTAGGATCAGCCAGGCCAGAACGGACACAGTGACCTGGGGAAAGGCTCTCTGGGGAGCAGGGATGTCCCAGGAGAAAAGCAGGGCAGCAGGCAGAGACAGAAAGTGAGAACGAGAAACAGGTTTCTCTGGGCACCAGCTCAGGGCAGGTGGCTCTGTCCCCGGGGCAGCAGAAGGTGCCGGAGGGGCTGCAGGGCCAGGGCAGTCGTGGTGTGCTGGGCATTGGTGTGGGCATGGAGGGGCTGCAGGCAGCCAGGGAGGGAGATCTCGTGGGCACAAGAGCAGGGGAGACAGAGTGACCAGCCTCATCGCGAGAGCTCGTCCCCCTTCCCGGGGAGCTGCTCCCCTTGTCCTTGGGCCGTGCCTGCATTACACTGTGGACATGCCTGTGCCTGGCCCTGCACCTCTGGGGTCCTCCCCTGACCCTGTCCCCATCCTGCTGACCTGACTGCCCATCTCTACCTGGGACTTAACCCCTGACTACAGCCAAGAAAGCCTTGGTAAGGGATGAGGGGACCCAAGCAGATCCCCAGGAGCTTGTAGGTACAAAAGGTGACGGTATCACCTCAGCAGAACCTCTTTCCTGACAGCCAATGGGAAGGTGTGAGGAGAGCTTTGGATCTGGTCCCTTAGCCAGGGAACGCTGCATGCAGAGTCAGAGCTGGATGAAAAAGGGAGCTCAGCCACTTGGGGGTCTGATACTATGCTGCCTATTTGGGAGAAGAGGATTTCCTGTGCCACAGCTCGAGTGCTTCTGCACCATTGGTGATGGGACTGCTGCTCCAAAGAGTATGTTGTGGGGAGCAGCAAGAGTGGGGCTGCAACGGGTGGGAAGGGCAGCCAGGAGCCGAGGGTGCTAGCAAGGCCGGCAGGGCAGTGCCCCACCAATGAGAGGTGCCGTCCCACAGTGCCTAGACAGGAGGAGCAGAGCAGGTTTGGGGATGGTAACTATAATCAGGCACAGTCCAGCGATGGCCGGACAAGAGTGGAGGGCTCCAACCAGCCCTGCTTTGTGTGGGAGGCTGCACTGGAGACCTCCAGAGGTCCCTTCCCACCACAACTCCTCTGTGAGGCCATGAATTCTTGCTCCTCAGCCTCTGCTCCAGCACACCTGACATGGGGATGAGAGCACCTAGGGCAGAGCAGAACAAGTCCAGCTGGGAGAGCATCATGGGGAAGATCCAAAGGTGCCTGGCTCAGACCTGGGCTTGGAAAACTCCATCACGCACCCCAAGAGGCTCTGAATGCCTCTTCCACCCTGCCCTCTGCCCTTTCCCATCAGCCCAAGTGGAGTCCAGCATGGCCTGGGGACTCTCTTCCCCACGGGGATGAGAAGGAGAGGGAGGGCCTTCACCAGCCCCACACTGCCCTTTCCACCCGTGGCCTTGGCACCTGTGTGTGCCTGGCTCTGCCCACTTGCCTTCCCCACACTCCCAGCTGCACTGGAAGCCCATCCACATCCCGGCGCTCCCACCCTCGAGCTGCCGTCCACCCCGAACCTGGAGGCCGGCCACCCACAAAGGCATCGCCCGGCCAGTGCCCCGGCCGTGCAGCCGAGGGCAGGGGTCTTCGCCCCAAGTCCCCTGCTCCTGCCCTGCTGCCGGCACCGCTGCTGCTGTGGCCAGGTCAAAGCCTGCTGCCACCAGACGGCCCCAGGGCGCGAGGCAGCTCCAGCTGCCTCCCGGGCTGCACTGGAGCCGGTGAGGAGCGGGCTGCGGTGGGGCTGGCAGCGCCAGGGTGGGTAGGGAGAGGGCAGCTGCCCTGGGCCCCGCTGCGGCTGGGGCTGGGGCCAGGGCTGGGGCTGGGGCCAGCTTTTCCCTGGACAGCTCCCGGAGGAGCCGCTGCGCGGGATCCTCCAGCTCTGCCCCAGCAGCAGCACCAGCGCTCAGGGTGCTGGAGGGGACGTGCCCAGATGGGGGCAGGGGCAGGGGCTGCCCGGGGGGAGCCCCGAGACCTTGTCCGTGCAAGCAGGGCTGGAGCGAGGAAAGCCAGAGCTCAGCTGGAGCTGGAACCAGACCCCTCGCACATGGCAAGGGTTGGAGTACTATTAAATAACCATTAAATGATCCCCCAGAGACTTGGGGATGGGGGCAGCCAGCCCCTGCCCAGCCCAGGCTGTGCTCAGCAGACAGCCGTGCTCCAGGACCTGCCGGGGTCTGGTGCAGGACAGAGGCCGTGCAAGGCTGGCCTTGTCCCCTCTGTGGGGATGCGCAGAGCTGCAGGAGGACGCAGCTGGCCATGCACCACCCCACCGCTGGGGGAGCAGCCAGCGCTGGGAGGGGTGATGCGAGGAGCTGCTGCGGGACGATGGGCCTGGGGCAGCTTCCCCAGGGTGGGCAGGCAATGCAGGCACCAACCTGGGCTCTTCTCTCCTGCTCCTTCCGGGTCCTGCTGCCTTTCCCAGGACACCTGCGGGTGCCCTGCAAGCCCACGGCTCTGTGCTCCCACACTGCTGCTCACCCGCAGTAGCTGCCCACTGGCCTTTGTCCTCTCTGGGGCCCTTCCCAGCCCAGCCCAGCCCCTCCCCGGCTCTCCCCACCTCCCCTGCCCTCTCCCCAGACCCTCCATCACCCCTTGGTTTTGTGAGTCTCCACTCACTGCCCAGACCAGGCACATGCTGCCCCTGCAGATCCCCTCTGCTCCCCGTGTTGCTGCATATCCCCTTCCAGAAGGACGGGCATCTCTCACCTTCCCAGCAATATGTGGGACAGTCCCCGGCAGATACCTCTTGGAGACTTATCCTTTCAGGGGTCCTGGGCATCCACAAGTGGCAGCTGAATCCAGACCTTGTTCCCTCACACATCACCCTATGAGCGCATCCCCCTTAGCTCACGCAAAACCCATCACAGCAACAGGACTTTGTAGGGTGCAATTCCCTGAGTGCATTCTTGGCACAAGTTTTGGAAGAGGAGCCCAGCCTTCAGGCACAGTACTCAGGAGATCCCCTTTTATTACAGAGATGCTACCTGGGAGGTCATCTCTGACACACTGATAGGTAGATATACAGAAGGCCTCTGGGTCACACAGACAGGGTTTGTGCCTCTGGAGAAGTGGGATGAATTCAAACATTTGTTCACAAACATGTCTATGAGAGAGAACTCCCAAAGCACAGGAGTGGCCTCAGAAAAACTGAAAAAAACTTGTGAGGAGAGCTGGGCAGCTTAATGCTGCTGAACTAGAACGAGCTGAATCAATTTCTTCAGGGCCTCCTTGAGCTCCTTGTTCCTCATGCTGTAGATGAGAGGGTTCACTGCTGGAGGCATCACTGCGTACAGAACAGCCACCACCAGATCAAGAGCTGGAGAGGACATGGAGGGGGGCTTCAGGTAGGCAAAAAATGAGGTGCTGATAAAGAGGGAGACCACGACCAGGTGAGGGAGGCACATGGAGAAGGCTTTGTGCCTTCCCTGCTCAGAGGGCATCCTCAGCACAGCTCTGAAGATCTGCACGTAGGACAGCACAATGAAAACAAAACACCCAAGGAATAAACAGGCACTAACCACATTAAGCCAAATTTCCCTGAGGTAGGAGTGTGAGCAGGAGAGCTTGAGGATCTGGGGAATCTCACAAAAGAACTGGTCCAGGACATTGCCTTGGCAGAGAGGAATGGAAAATGTGTTCGCAGTGTGCAGGAGAGCACAGAGGAAACCACTGGCCCAGGCAGCTGCTGCCATTCTGACACAAGCTCTTGTGCCCATGAGGGTCCCATAGTGCAGGGGTCTGCAGATGGCAACGTAGCGGTCATAGGCCATGACTGTGAGGAGAGAATACTCGGCTCCAAACAAGAAGACAAACAGAAACACTTGAGCAGCACATCCCGAGTAGGAAATGGTCCTGGTGTCCCTCAGGGAGTTGGCCATGGATTTGGGGACAGTGGTGGAGATGGAGGCCAGGTCGAGGAGGGCGAGGTGGAGGAGGAAGAAGTACATGGGGGTGTGGAGGCGGTGGTCGCAGGCTACGGCTGTGATGATGAGGCCGTTGGCCAGGAGGGCAGCCAGGTAGGTGCCCAGGAAGAGCGAGAAGTGCAAGAGCTGCAGCTCCCGTGTGTCTGCAAATGCCAGGAGGAGGAACTCGTTGAAGGAGCTGTCATTGGACTTTTTACTTTCTCCGGACATGGGGGACTGTCAAAAGAAGAAAAGACATTGAGCAGTTAGGAGAGAACTTCCAAACAAACTATTCCCTCACTCCCAGAATGTTCTAGTCCTCATGCAACCCCACACATTGCCTCACCTTACTGAGGCAACCACTGGGCAGCTCCCTTGTGTGAATTCCACATTGCAGTGGTTGAGTGTGCTGCTGTGAGGAGCAGGGACCTCTGCCCATGGGCTTCAGAGGACACAGTCCTGCTGTACAGTAGGGGGAACGGGGGAACAGGGTGACCAGCTCTATCATTCCCAGTTTCTGAAAGGTGAAATCCATCGTCTTGTGGAAGGGCTTTACAGCATCTTCATTCCCAATTCTAAAGAATGACTATTGAGAAGTAGAGATTTAAATAACTTTTTTAATATTGTTCATTTTCTCTGAGATGCCCCTGTCACCCTTGGGGAGTGTTTTTTCAAGGTAGAAATCCTCAGCATTTCTTGAGTCCTGAGAGGAAAGCATCCACTGTCACTTGGTAAAGAGGTTTCGTCTGTCTGTTAGCCTTGTTCCCAGGCTGTCCTGTGCTCGCACCTCTTTCACCTGGAGGATGATGTTACCCTTAAAAGAAACCAGCCCCTGCTGAGAGCAGAGCAGTGCACTTTCAAAGGGCAGATCTCCAAACTCCTCACCCTTTCTCCAGGCACCTCAGGCAGCTCTCCACACTCCCCTTCTGGCCAAGGACACTCAGCGCTCTTTGCAGCTGCCCATCTACAGCCTCCCAACACCTTCTCCACACTCTCTGCATCTCTGAACCTTCTTGATAGGTCTGTCAGCTATCAGAGAGAAGCTGAGAGACAGCGGTGCCTTTCGAGAGGGCAGCTCGCAGCCTGGCAGGACACCACAGGGAAACAAAGGACTGTTAGGACTGAAGACAGGCTCTCCTTCAGGGAGAGCCAGCTCATTTCCCAGTCCCACGGACTGCATTTCCTGGAGCTCCACAGGTCAGGAGGAGGCTGGAACCCTCCAACCCTGCCATGCACACCCCTCTGTTGCACAGCTTCCAGCATCGGTGTCTGAAGTGCACCTGAACCCCCCCCCCCCACCAAAGAGCCCAAGAGCAAGAAGAGGAGCAGCATGGAGAGGAGGGGAAACAAGGGGCAGCACAAGGATCCTGCTGCCGAGGGAGGCAAGGAGAGAGACAGACGGGCACTCACAAAAGCCTTCACCTTGCCCACCTGGGCATGCTGCCTCACAGACAGTGAACTTGCAGAGCAGTCACTCTCAGCCCTTTTGTTGGGCAGCACAAAATTAACTCGTGGCAGGAGAGAGGCCCCTCTCCTCTGCCGGAGGTCTGGCTGCAGAGGAGGCAGCTCATGCCCTGGACTCCATGGCTGTCAGGGCAGAGGCTCTGCTGGGCGGGAGAGGAGACACGGGGAGCTTGCTCAGAGGAAGGTGTTTGTATTGGAGGGCCTGACCATGACTTGCACAAATCCATCCTCCCATGATGATTCTGCTAGCAGTTCCTTCTCACTCCCTGCCCATCTCTGCTACCTGCAGCTATCCCTGCTGGCAGCTTTCTCTGTCCCAACACCTTTTCCCTCGCAGTGCTCATCGTCCCCATCCCACCCTCTGTGGGCTCAGTGTAGCCGTACAGAAATCTTCCAGGTCTGGGACTTGGCCAGGGGAATCTCTGTGCTTGCAGGTCCTAAGGAGCAGGTCACATAAACCCTGAGGAATCCCATAAAGGTGATGCTGGTGCTGTGGTAGTTTGAGATGGGGTTGAAGGGGTTTGCTGAGCTTTCTCACAGACCTCCTGATCTCTGAGGGTGAAGGTTTGTGAGTCTCAGTTCCTCCCAAACCAGAAAACTCTTTCCTTTTTTCTCCCTGCCAGAATTAGGAAACAGAAAGCCCTGGAAGGAAAGCTCCTTCCATTTCAAACAGCCTGTTTTTTCACCTTCCTCTGCAGGGCAGTGACACTGCTCTGAATCACAGCCTTGGGCAGACTTGTGTGCATGTCCCACCCTTACAGCCCTGCAGCCATCCCTGGGAGAGGGTAGCAGAATGCCCCGTCCCTGTGACAGTGTGCCAGGGAATCTCTGCTCTAAAGCATCTCCTCCTCCCATACACTGGAAAAGCCACGAGAGTGATCTTTAAAAAGCTTGTCATGGGGTGAGCTGGGTTCAGAGGACCCCCTCCAGGAGCCTCAGTAGAGTTGTCCTTCAGCCAGAGACTTACTGTGTCAAGAGCTGGGACAGTCTTCTACAGTGAACTGTCAGCCGTCCTCCCACTCCACACTGCCCTTCACTTCTCTCTGCCTTCTCTCAGCTCCCGTCAGCAGCAGCAGGCAGTGCCCACAGCCCTGCTGCTCTTGGCAGAGGAGCTGCTCCTGCACACAGCGGGACACATGGGCACTGCTGCCACGTTGCCATGACCTCCTTCAATCTCACAAGCCTGGACCCCTTCAGCAACAGTGGCCCAATTAAAGGCAGAAGTTCTCTGTCCCTTGTGCTCCCTCCTCCTGGGAAACGTTCCCTGAAGTAGACTAAAATAATCACCGATGGTCCCTCTCTGAACACTGAAGGAAGACTGATTCCAGCATTACAATCTATCTCCTCAGAGGAAGGTCACCTGCTAAAGGGGGAAACATCTCCCTCTGGAAGCCCTTCTTTCTGCTTCTTACCTAGGCAGGACTCCTAGAGAGGGGCAAGAAGGAAGTTCATTTCCCCATGGTTCAGGTTTTCATTCAGATGAGTCCATCTGGGAATCTCATGCCAGTTTAGAAGTCCTGGGGCGGCAGTGGGATTCAGATCATTCACCTGAACTCCAGAAACACACAGGAGGTGGGATTCCCCTTGTCCAACCTGAAGTGTGCCCAGCAGAGATGTCTGCATGGGAGCTCCTTGTCTCAGCTCCTGTTGTAATCCCTGGAGGTGGAGAGTGGGAGTCAGCTGCTCACACACAAACACCTGGGGACATTGGAGGAGACAGAGGTGGTCCAAGGCATGTGCCAGTGTCTGCTTGCTCTGATGGAGCCACTCTGAGACTCACATCCTTCTGGAGCATCAGGTGGGGGTGAGGTGGGGAATTTCCTTGGCCATCTGAAATGACCCCAGATGCCTAATACTGCTAGGCACCCACTCACGAGGAAGATGAGACATATCCAGATCTGTTACCAACAGCTCATGTCATTCAGTGCAGACACTTGATTTCATGACCTAGAAATAGCCTCACAGGGCCATGTCAGATGCTTGGGGTGTGCAGCACAACTGCATGCTTCTAGCAGATACACCATGGCACCTACAGGGAAACCATGGCCCCTTTTTCAGTGCTTGCTGGGCAAGTGCCCCAGGGCATCTCACGTTTCCTACCTGTGTCCACACAACGGAATCCCACCACGACCCTTAGGCCACATCCATCCTGCCTGCATTCAAGCGTGCTGCATAAATGGGAGGCACATCACACCAAGGTCTCCACTCTAGTCTCTGCACTCTCCAACCCTTCTGGCTCTCCTGTCCCTGAACCTCTTCTCACCCTTCCACATGATATGAACAGCCACTGGGCTAGTGATGTCCTCTGGGTGGCTGCATCGCAGGCTGCCCAGACCCAGGGACTTCTTTAGTGGCATCTTGTCCTTCCTGGAGATCGCTTCACCTCTGTCACAGGCCCCCAAGGTGCTGCAGAATCAGCTCAGGAAGCAAACCCCTCTCCTGCCATTCCTGCACTGCCCAGCTCTGTTTCTCCCTGGCCTTGGACACTGCAGGGTTTCCACTCTGTTAGTGAGAACCTCCTTCCACCATCACATTGCTACCTGCTAGGCATGCCAACATGTCACCCCTTGCAGTCAAAGCCTTTGCCTACATAAGGTCCTTGGGAACATGTTTCCCTGTGACAAATCTTCTGTCCGTGCCACAGCTGAGGTGCTGAACTCCAAATACATGCAGACATATGCAGCCTGGGGCACAGCCAGGAGCAAACGGAGATGCCCAAGCTGTCACAGCACTGCCACATGCTTGGAATAACTGAGATGGGGTGGGGTCACTTGCATGACTGGAGTCCTCCAATGGCAGAGTACAAGGTCTTCAGGAAACTCCACCAGGGAAGATGAGGAGGAGGAGGAGGCCCTGTGTGGGAAGGGCACATTGCACAGCATCGTGTCCAGGTGGGTTTTCAATCTCTCCAGGCAAGAAGACTCCACAATCTCTCTGGGCAACCTCTGCCAGGGCTCTGTCACTCTCACAGGCAAGAAGGTTTCCCTCAGATTCAGGTGGAACTTCCCCTGATGACACAAATTGTCCACAACAGCACACCTGCTGCAGGAGAGCTGACTGCCAGCCCAGGCCTCACCAAGAGGCCCCAAGCACCCCCTGCACCCTCACCCCTGTAGAGCTGCATCTGCTGGCAGAGGGTCTCTCTGCGTCCAAGCTTCTGACACAGCTGAGGCAGCGACTCCAACAGCTACTGGGGAATGTCCTCTCCAGCATGACATGACCATATCTGAGCAAGCATACACTACTACGATTGGAAACAAAGGTGCCTTCTTGCACCCTGCTGTGCAGACTGCTGCCTCTCTTCACTGCACTCCAGGAGCTGCACTCTAGGCCTGGCTCTTCTATAGGCCTAGCACTGACTCACAGGGTGCTTGACTCACCCGAATCAAGGAGCAAAGGCCCCAACTCCCTCTCCTCAGGGGCAACCAACAGAGCTCCTTAGCGGCAGCTCCACCTAGCTAGAGGTGTTCCCAGGAGAAGTTAAGGCCTCCTGTAGTTGTCCTTGCCTAGCTCTCCTTTCCTGTTTCCAGCAATCACCTTCTAGTTCCTTGGGGTCCACAGAAAGCCCTCTCCCCCTACAACTTCCAACAAGGTCCTCAAAAGTTCTAAGCAGAGCCCACACACTGCTGCACCAGCTGCTGCCTCTGTTTGCTGCCTCTGTTCTCTGTGGTCTGGCCTCCTTTTGGCAGGGACTTGGAAAGCCACCTCTCTGACAGTCTTCAAGGGGGATGGAGCCTCCCTTCTGCAAGAGTCACCCTGAGAGTACTCAGAGACAAGGAAGGCTGGTTGTAGGGACATTCTCAAACTCCAGCAGCTGCACAGCTGGGAGATGGTCACTTCACACACTTCTGAATGAGCCAAGGTGCAGGTCCTGAGGCATTGCACTGCCTTCCAGGCTCTGCACTGCAGCCTGGACAGCAGCCCTGCAGTGTGTGTGCACGTCCTGAGAAGCCCAGGAGCAAAACTGTGGGAGATCCAGGGCACTAGGTGCTGTACAGCCTCCCACGAAAGCCAGGGTGCTGGGGGGGGGGGGGGGGGAACCAGGGGGCCAGGGACTGTAGCCAGGGGAGAAGCAAGAAGCCCTGCCCTGAGGTGATGCTGAAAAGCCCAAGGATCAGCTGAGCTCCAGAGGTGGGAAATGGCTTTCCCCAGGCTCAGCCTGGGCAACAGTCATGGGAGATGAGAACACTGCCCCAAATTTGCTCCCCAGCCTTGCCCATGGTTATGGAACATGGGAAGCACCAGGGTCCCACGTAAAGCCCTCTGGATGATGCGTGTTAAGGGCCTAGTTGCTCTTTTCTGGCATCTCATCTCTCTCCTAAGCACCGCAGACTGAGAAACCTTGCTGAGGACTTCTCAAAACAAAGAGCCTGCTTTGGTGCCTGAAGGAGGAAGGCTGCGTCCTGTCCCATCCTGTCCTACATCCTCCTTTGACAAGAAGAGTGACCCACAGGAGAAACCTGTCTCACCAGTCTCACCAAAGCATCGCAGCCCATGGCCACCCTTTGTGCTGTTTTACCTCACATGATTTTGATCCCATCTTTAACAAGTGTCAAGCCCCAAACATAGCACCAAAACCCAGCTTCCCACACAGGTCTGCCTGGTTGGTGCAGGGGCAAAGAAGTGACCTCTCCCGTGACCCATCTTAGATTTTTCACAGCCTTTGTCACCCTCTGGTCACATTCGTGAAGGAGTTATCAGCAAGTTTTGGAAACTAACTGGGATGTAGGCAGGTGATTGCTTTCCAGGACGTGAGGGGAAGTCTCTCTGCTCTCTCCCTGGCTTTGCCATCTCCATGGCGGTGACCTACTGAGCCCTGAGATGACACGGGCTGAGGTCACAGTGGGATGTGCCGCATCACAGAGAGGTCTCTCCCCGGTGCCATGGGAGAGCCCTCACTTCCCTGCAAGGCCAGGGCACAGCTCACACACTCCCCACTGCTGCCCTTCAGAGCTGCTCCCCAGCAAGGAGGGAGGACAGGAGGCAGTGGGGCTGCACTGTGGGGCTCCTCACCAACAGGCACAAGAGCAGGGACACATTGGAGAGGAATTGTGGGGGAAGTAAGTCCTTTTTCCCTGGAGGGAGAGGCGAGCCGAAGGAAAGGGACCAAACGAGATGGAGACTGCTGGACCAAGAACATTAGCCCAGACCACAGGTACTTGCTTTCCAGTGCTCCTGCAGCTCTCCACCAAGGGTAAGGGATTCAGGAGCTCCTTCCTGAGGTGTCGCACAGAGACTGTGAAATGCAAAAACAGTTGTGGGACCTGGGCTGTGGGGGTGTCTGGACAGGGTTGGGGGCAGCCACAAGAGCCCTGCTGGAGGGTCCCATCTGGCTCAGGGCACAATGGGGCAGGCAGGAGTGCTGGGTCCTGGGGCTGGGGCTGTCCTGAGCCCCAAGGCTCCTGTGGGGCTGGCTCCATCCCCTCCTGGTGGGGTGGGAGGAAATTCAGGCCCAAGTTTCCCTGGAAGTGGGTCCCCCCTTGGGGTCTGGCTCTGGCAGGAAAGGGGTCCTGGCTCCCAGAGGCTGCAATGTCCACCAGATCCCATGGGGATCTCAAGAGCCTGCTGGAAATGCCCACAGAGGACATGAAACCTTCCCCTTGTAACAGCCCTCAACATGGTGCCTGACCCACCACCAACGATGGTGGGAGGAAGGAGCTGCCTGCTGGGTCATGTGTCTGCAATGTTGCCATGGCATCGCCCCCAGTGCTGCCCTGCTACTGGCTGACAAGAGGAGGAGGGTAGGGTTGGGTTGCCTGATGTCTCTATCAGCCCATCACAGTCCAGCACGTGGGTTAAAGACACTTATAAGTGCAGCGGGAGCAAAGCAGGAGAGCAGGAGTGGGAGTGAGTGGGTCTGTAGGTGTGTTCCCATGCTGGCCCTGGCCGTGTGGGGCTGCTCTCCTCCAGGAGCTGCCACGGGGTTAGGACCATAGGACAGAGGTGCCTGGGCCCCAGGGGAGCTGTCCTGCAATCCAGATGTGCTGGCCGGCCACAAGCAGCTGCGCTGGGCGGTACAGTGTGGTTTGGCCGAGATTGGTCTGCAAGATGGGAATGCTCTTTCTGCCCTTGGATTGGTGGAGGTGGGAAGGGAGCAGGAGCAGAGGTGGGAGTGGATGTTCAGAGGAAGTGCTTGTTGCTGCCTCTTGGAGGACTAGAAGGAAACAGAAGGGCTGGAGAGTGGGCCTGGGTGTGATTTGGGTCCATGGTGGAGGGTGTCCTGGCTGCTGGCCTGTGTGGTGGTGTGGCCTGTGTGTGCCTGCTGCAGAGGGGCGTGCTGGCTGTCCACCGTGTGTGAGGTGCGGGGTGGGGGTGAGGTGTGTGCCAGAAGTTGGGTGGCGTGTGGTGGGGAGAGGCGGTGGCCCCAGGGTGTTGGTTCTGGGTGCGGGAGGAGACGTGTGGAGAGAGCAGTGGTGTGCGTGGGCAGTGCCATGAGGCTGGGGAGGTGGGGAGCGCTGCGAGGTGAGCAGGTGCCTTGTCTGCTGGGGCCCCGGCTGCCCTGGTGGCCCCATGAGCCAGGCGCGCTGGCAGCCGGCTGCCTTCTGCCCGCTCAGCTTCAGGTCTGGAGTTTCCTCCGCTCTTGCCAGGCTCTGCAGCCAGCACCCACCCGAAAGTGCAGGGAGCACTTCTCCTTGCTCTGAGAGCTGTACGAGGCATGCTTTTCCCTCCTTTCCTCTCGGTTGCTTTTTGTGGGGAGAGCTTTGGTCTTGCAGCAGTGTTGGCTGAAGGAGCAGGAGGCCGGGGGAGGTGCTCGCTCCCGGCTGGGCGTTAGCGTGCTGGAAGGTGTTTGGAGGAGTGAAGGCCTTGTGCAGAGGTGTTCTTGGGAGAGGGGCAGGTGTGTTCTTGGGAGAGGACTCTGAAGGGTGGCTGATGGCTCCCTGTGCCAAATCTCCCTGGACAAGGAGTGCCTTGGAGGAGGGAAGGCAAGGCAAGGGTGGCCTGCAAGGGATGCGCAGCCCCGGCCTCTCTTCCTTCCAGCTGCCGTCTCGGCAAGTTCCTGCACCGTCCTGCTGCAGGGTGAGCTTTGTGTGCTGCAGCAGGGCAGCGAGAGAGCCCCCACGGGCAGGCAGGAGTGTGCGAGGTGTGGTGTGGTGAGGTGCTGATGCGGGGAAGGTGGTGGTGTTGGCCTGAGGTTTGGGTGGGAGTAAGGAGTCCCACGGAGCTCTAGGTGCATTGCTGCGAGTCTCTGGAGCCAAGGGAGTGGTGGTGAGCACAGCCGTCCTCCAAGCAGCCTGCTGGCTTGTGGGCAGGCATTGTGGACGCTGAGCGCTGGAAGCCCTTTCCCCTTGGGGTTTTCTCCCTGAGCGCTTTGAGAGTTGCCACTCCTTTTTTGGGAGGTGGGGAGAGTCCTGGAGCCTTTGCATTGTGACCACTCTTGTTTTTCGGACTGCTCCCGGCTGACACCGTGATGGGGTCGTGTCCTTGCAGGCCTGAGCAATGCAGGGGCCAAAGAGTGGAGCACTAGGGGCTCAAGTGCTTGCTAAGGGAAGAGAGGGAAGTGGTCCTTGCTGCAGGCTGCTGCCTGGTGCTGCTTTGGAGGAGAGCTCCTGGCACCAGACGTGAGGACAAACCAGCTTGGCTCTGCCACATGCCCAGCTCCTTCAGTGGGTGGCTCAGCTGGTGCTCTCGGGCTCTGCCTGGGCCATGCCCGGGGGGACCCTGGAGGCAGAGCCTGCGCTGGCTTTTCCATGTGGCAGCCGCCCTGCTGAAAGCTTCTGGCTTGGCTCGAGGCTTTGCTTGGCAGAGAAATCCCAGGCCTTGCTGAGACGGGGCAAGGCAAAGGCTTGAGAGCAGCGGAAGCCTTGTGCCGTTTCCCTGGTTGGAAGTGTGCTTCTCTAAGGCTGGTGCGCTGGCCCTGTCTGTGCTGCTGAGTGTGTCCGTGTGCTGCCATGTGGTCATTGGTGAGCTCTCTGAGCACGGCCCGAGAGAGGGGGAGTGTTGCCAAAGAGTTTTGTCCTCCTTCCTTGAAGCCCCAAAGGGTCCCTCAGTAGGGAGGCCTGTGGGGTGAGGGCCTTGAGGGCACGGGAAGCACAAGAGAGAGGCAAGAGCTGGCGTGATGCGCCTCCTGGGAGAGCACTTGCTCGGTGCTTCGTGGAGGCGGGAAGGGAGCAGGAGCAGAGGTGGGAGTTGATGTTCAGAGGAGGTCCCTGTGAAGGGTTGGAGAGTGGGTCTTGGTGTGTTTTGGGTCCCTTGTGAGTCACCTCGCTGCTGCCATGTGTTCTTCTGTGTGTCCCTGCTGCAGAGGGGCGTGCTGGCTGTCCACCGTGTGTGAGGCGCTGGGTGGGGGTGAGGTGTGTGCCAGAAGTTGGGTGGCGTGTGGTGGGGAGAGGCGGTGGCCCCAGGGTGTTGGTTCTGGGTGCGGGAGGAGACGTGTGGAGAGAGCAGTGCTGTGCGTGGGGAGTGCCATGAGGCTGGGGAGGTGGGGAGCGCTGCGAGGTGAGCAGGTGCCTTGGCTGCTGGGGCCCCGGCTGCCCTGGTGGCCCCATGAGCCAGGCACGCTGGCAGCTGGCTGCCTTCTGCCCGCTCAGCTTCACGCCTGGAGTTTCCTCCGCTCTTGCCAGGCTCTGCAGCCAGGTATCCCACAGAGACTGTGAGATACATATAAATATGCAGCTGAGAGAATTTGGAGTAGAAGAGGTCATCTTTCAGAAAGGGTTCCTTGCTGGAGATTCTTGAAATTTGCACCTCTGGTTAGACATCTGTCTAACTAGATGTGTTATTACACTAGCAGCGTAAGCAGTTTCCTCTCTCCCCTATAAGCAAAGGCTAAGTGAGGCTACTGCACCAATTATGTACAAAGGTAGGCACTGTTTTCCTGTGATGTGGCAGGGTCCTAGAAACTCTTTCCTTATATTGCAGTAGTATCCTTCAATTAGCCCTCAATTAACTATTCAATCAACCCCCCTTCAATCCAGTGAAATATGGCAGGTCGGGGGAGAGAGTCTTGATTTTTTCCTATCGATGGCCTCACTGTTTTGGGGCTCTTTGCTGCACCTTACACCCTGCACCCTGCCCCGGGCTCTGAAATCAGAAATCCATATGCTGACATCCAGCAGATCATGTGGGACTTCTTCCACCCACACAGTTCACATGGAAATGGTCTCTCCACAGTGGAGCACTCAGAGGTGCTCTTTCCAGTGGCAGTGGCACAGTCCTTAGCTTTTCAAATGGGCCAAATAAGGGAAACTTCCAAAGACCAAGTATTTCTTCAGAAAGTAGAAGTCAGCAGTGAGTAGGAATCTCAGCTGCCCAGAGCTTACTTTCTGTGCTGAAGACTAAGCAAATGAGCCCATCGCTTTTGGACTCAGAGAAACATCAGCTGATGCTCAGGCACTTTCCTGCAAGTCAGCAGGAAACACTTCCTGGGTCCGAGCTGAGAATCAGCGTGCCAAGCTGGAGTTGTTTGATGCAAATAACCCCCTCAGAATTATGTTCCTCCCCTTTCCACATGCTCCTCTCTGCCCTAAGGGGGTCATTTGGGAGCTGACCCTTCAGGTGTCCAAGTGAGCACATTTGGCAGAGTGTCACTGAGCTGGTCACTGAGGCCTGCAGTTTCGGGAGCTCTTGCCAGGATCTCCAGCTGGAAAGCTGACTCAATCCCAGTGTGTCTCCTTTCTGCTAGAGAGAGAGAGAAAAGAGACCCCCATAGCTGGATCATCATGTCCAACAGGAAGGGGAAAGGCCAGCAGGTGGCACAGAGCTTGGAAGGTGATTGTGAGGTTATTTCTGCCTCCCCATCTGATGGGCCAGTATCTGATGAGTAGCAGACCAGCTAGCAGGCCCATCTCCTGCTGACACAGAGCCTGCAGGCCCAGAGCCCTCACCCTGCTGCCAGCACTCTCTCCCCAAGGCAGCCCAGGAAGCTATGGCCTGCCTTCACCCTGAGGACGTGTTGCTGGCTTATGCTGCTACATGCTGCCTCCCTGGACGCCCCCAGGCCCTTCTCGGCCAAGCTGCTTTCCAGCTGGTCGGCAGTCAGCATGTCCTGGTGCAAGACATTGCATTTCCTTTTGTGAAACTTCCTGACCGTTCCTCTCTGCCCATTTCTCCAGCCTGTCACAATCCCTCCGAATGGCAGTGCAATCAGAAACTTGCAGGCCCTTAGGAGGCACAGGCCCATGCAGGTGACTGTGTGGTCCCTTCTGTGTCTGTAGGTGATGGGCCAGGAACAAGCTCCTGGGTGGGAAACTGTTTGTGAGGTGACTTGTGTCTCAGTACCTGATAGGCCAACAGCAGGCACATGGCTTGGATTTTGGTTGTGAGGTCATTTTTGTCTCGGCACGTGATAGGGCAGCCATTGGCTCCCGAGCAGAGGAGGTGCTTGTGCGATTGCTTCTGTCTGAGTACCTGATAGGCCACTTGCAGGCCGATGGTTTGGATGCTGATTGTGATGACGTTCCTGCCTGAGTACCTGTTGGGATAGCAGCAGGCACATGGCTGAAAGGCTCACTGCGGGCAGGTGGTCTTGGAAGAGGACTGTGAGGTTACGGGTAAAGGATCAGCTGGTAGGCCAAAAGTCTTAACAGGTGGGGACATTGAGATGAGAGCCATTGTCTTAGGAGGTGGAGTCATTGTAGTGAGAGCCATTGTTTCTCAGAAGCTCCTTGGATGGTAGGAGGCACATGGCCGTAAAGTGGAAAGTCAGGTCACTCCTGTCTCTGCCAGTGATGGGCCAGCAGCAGGCACATGGGTGGGACCTCACAATCAACACTGCAGCCGTGTGCCCTTTGCCTGCCTCTCCCCATCCTGTAAAGGAAGCGACCTCACTATCAACACCACAGCTGTGTCACCTCTGCCTTCCTGTTCCGCTCCCCTCTTCTGACCTCTGCCTTCCCCCTTCCGCTTCTCCTCCTCTCTCCCAGCCATCGCCCCTTTACTGGCACCTTCCTCTCCCCTGTCCCCATGGGATTTCACACATGTGGTGGGCAGCTCACATGGCAAGATGAAAATGGGCTCCTGGGGAAGGCAGGCTGGGACAGTGAGGAGGTGGAGATGTGCTCTGTGCAAGAGGGTGGCTGGAGTGCACAGGGCTTTGCCCTAGAGAAGGTGACGAGCCAGTCCAAAGCACGGCACAAATGGACCCTAAGGCAGGTGGAAAATGGGCTGGACCACTGGGCCAAAATGCTGTGACCAGTGGCACAAGGTCCAACTGGTGGCTGGTTACTTGCAGCATCCCTCAGGGATCTACATTTTAGGCAGCACTGTTTAATGTTTTCGTTAACATCCTGGACATTAGGATGGAGCGCACTCTCCGTGTGTTTGTGGACTAGGTGCAACGGGGGCAAGCCTCTGAGCAAGCTCATCTAGTTCCCTTGGAGTGAGTGGGGGATGGTATTAGATGACGTCCAGAGGTCTTGTCCACCCTAAGTGCTGTGATTCATTCCCTGAAGAGCTCTGGAAAGACAGAACAGTGAGAGGAAGCAGAAAGGACAGGGAGGCAGAAGAAGGCAGAGGAAATAGGTCCCTCTAAATAAAGTAGTTGCTCAGAACATAGTTTCTCCATTCAGAGTGTTAGTAGAAAAGGTATTGGGCTGAATAACTGGTCACAAATATCTATACTCCACTAGAAGGAGGAAATACTGCACTGCATGCACTTGGTGCTGCTAAAAAGAAAGAAAGAAAGACAAGATTCATTAGATCTGGTAAAACATACTTGACCTTCTGGAAATGGCTGTGTGCCAGTTTGGGCAGAGAGTTGTTTTTTGGATAGGCTTCAAGTTACAGCTAAACATTTTCATTCAGGCCTTTATTTGTTTGCCCTCGTATAGAGGCTGTTGCTGCCTGAGATGCCCTGGGGTCACTGAGTTCCCATGACTAGAAAGGGAAGGGCAGACACCTGGGTTAGGCAGAGACATCTGCCCTGGAGGGGTCAGGCATGGTGTGAGATCAGTCTCAGCCCTGTTGTCACCTCAGATGGGGTCGCACTTCACTGACAGTGCAGGGAAGGAGAAGGGAGTGTGGCTAGACTCATTGGGACACCTGTAGGACGTCACTGTGACACAGGTATGCTGAGATTTGTGCAGATGTGGCCTTCCAAGAATACAGCGTTTTCTTGAAGCTGGTCAGCCTGCTTTCCTCTATCAGTCAAGAGAGCTCGGCATGTCAGAGGGTGACTCGCTCTGTGCAAAGAGTGAGGGGTGGCAGGGACAGTTGTGCTCAGGGGGAGGTTTTATGAGCACTGGGCTCTGTGTGAGACACAAAAAGTTCTTTGTTAATGGTGTAGGCCTGATTATAAGAGAACTGTTAGGAAAATTACATGAAAAATGAAACAAGAAAGAAATTAAGAACAAGATTTAAAGCAAAGAAGTGTTTTGTTATACTTTCCAGCTTCAAATTTTGTCTGTGTGTGTGTTCTTATTGTCTTTCTTAATTTCTTTTTCTTTTTAATTTAGTGATCTGTTAGTATGATTTAGTGGTCTTATAATTTTTTTTTTATTATTATTATTTAAGGAAAGATTTTCAGAACTGGGGTAGGATGCTGTCACAGGGTCACGGACACCTGGTGCCATTGCAGGTGCCCTAGTCCCCTCTGCCCAGCCTCCCTCTGCAGCTCTGAGGGGCTTCGGTTTCCCACAGGTCCCCTGGGAGAGCTGCCAGGTCCGTGAAGGTGTATCAGAGTCACCGGGGCCTCTCCAAGCACCACTGGCTGCTTCTGGTTCGACACCTGAGCTCTGCCTGGAAAGGGGAAGACTTGGTTTTGACGTTTCAAAAATATGAACACGCTTTGATAGGCTGAAATGATTGAATAATTTTAATGTCAATGATTTTGTATGATGAAATAGTGGAAATCTTCAGGAAGGATATTAATCTCAGGAGAAGAAATACTGATCTGCCCTCGACCTTATGTTTCCACTGCTCGGTGTATTAGGCTGTGGATGGCATCTCTGTCATCTCCCACATATTTCCACATGTCCTGCCTACATTGATCACTTCTGAGGTCAACTTTGCATCAGACGATCTGGGCTTATGCACTTCCCATAGTTTCCCAGTTTTCCTCCTCCCCTTCCTCTGTATCATTCAGGCACCTCTCAACTCCCTAGTCGCTGCTCTGAGCTTCAGGGAGTCGGAAGCTTGTCTCGTCTTTCAGCACTCTCATTGTCTCTTCAACCAACTCCTTCACTGTGTTTCTAACTAGCCTCCCCCATCTATTTGTCAAGAACATGTCAAGGAAGGCTATTCCTTGCAGACTGTGGACCTCCCTGGAGGCAACTTGCCCTTGACATACACTTGAGGATTGTATTGTATTTCTTAGGACACTGCATCATGTTTATTTTTGTGTAATCAGAATTGAGACAAATCCTTCTGTGTCTGTTTGCAGCTGATTTTCTAAGGAAAGCAGGTGGGAATTGGTGCCCAGGAGCTGCAACATTCAGCTACAGGCTTGAGTGGGAAAAGGCTAGATGTTAAGCCGAGTGAGGGAAGTCCCCAGGGGCTGAGGAGAGAAATGTCAGGGCTGGGGAGGTGGAGAGGAAGGTTGTCCATACATGTCTCCTATCCAAACTACTGCTTTTCCCAAAGGTCCAGGCTTCATCAAGGGACCCTGTGGGTCAGTGTGAATTGGAGAAGGTGGGCATCATTTACTCTGAAACCTGAAGACTAAAGAAAGCTTAAAAAGCAGACATCTCTCAGGTGCTCCTTGAAATCCTTCTCTTTTCAATACCCTCCTGAAAACTTGCCAATTAGCCACAGAAGAACTGAAGAAAATGATGGAAAGAGACCTGGGTTGTTAAGGCTTTTTGCATTTTAATGACCCCTCAGGTGTATTTGTGCTGAGGCCATGGGCCTCAGATGCTGAGAAGGGTGAGCAAACCTCTCCAGAAGTTGAAGGGAGAAGTAAATCTCAAAGTTTCTTGGAGTGTTAAGGAATCCCACTGAGGGCCGTTACTGACAAAGCCTCCCCAGGGGGCTGATTAGAGCAGAAAGCTGGAGGCTCTGATTGCAGGTAGGCCAAGACAATGTGCAGGTGGCTGTGATGCCAAGTCAGCCTTGGTGTGTGTTATGAATCACAGCAACCAGGCCCTGACACCCAGTCCTTGTGAAGGGTGGTGACTTCCCTCACGCGTTGTTCGGGGCTCTTTCTGGGGGTCAGTGTGAAGGTGGGCATGTGCAGCTCCAACTGCAGGACAACAATATGGCATCTCTTGGTTCCCCGTGGACAAGGAGGTCCCAGTGGTTTAAGGTCCCAGTGGTTTAAGGAAACTTCTTCCCAGAGGCCTTAGGAGCAGAGACAGCAACCATAGCCAAGAGGCTAGAGACCTCGGTTCTGTTGGAGGCTTTCAGCCATGGCAGTGCCCTCAGCCGTCTCCACCACAGGCTGTCCTACACTGTCCCATGCCTGTGCCTGCATCCCTGAACCCTGTAGACACCCAACATGCTTCCTCCCCTTGCTCTATCCCCGGGATCTCTCCATACTTACTGAGGTCTCTCTATCCTTGCTGGTGTTCTTTTAAACACAAAGGCATGGGGTGACCTCAGAGGCCTCTGGGTGACCTGTTGCACCACACCACTACCCTTCAAGTGACATGTCTTTTTCGTGAAGCCCAGGCTGTACCTCTCAAGATGCAGTTTGTGACCCTTTCCCCTCTTCGTGCTCTTTCCTACTACCAACAAAAGCTCCATCCCCTCTGGAACCACCCTTCAAGCAGTCCCAGGCTACTACTATATTCCATTTGTCTTTAACACTTCACCAGGCTGAAGAAGTCCAGGTCCCTCTGCCTCTCCATACAGGCCATGGCCTTCAGGCCCCCAACCCCATCTTGGCAGACCTCCTCTGGACCCTCTCCATGTTCCTCCCCATTCCTCCAGCACTGGGCAGCCCACACTGGGACACACTATTCCACATGTGGCTACACCAGTGCTGAGTTGAGGGGGATAAGAACTGCCCTTGTCTCGATGGCTATGCACTTCCTAATGCAGCCCTCTATGCAGCTGGCCTCCTTTGTGGTGAGCACGCAGCACTGGCTCATAGGGCATCCCTCGTGTAACATCTAGGCCCTTCTCCTCAGGGTCACTCTTCTCCTGGTCAGGTCTCAGCCTGTCCTGATGCACCAGCCTGTTCTGCCCCCTGAGGCAAGATCTGACACTTCTCCTTGCACAACGTCATGAAGTTTTTGTTGGTCAAAACCCCAAGCTTCTCAAGGCCCCTCTGGACTCAGGCTCCTCTGGGTCAGCTGTTAATGTATGCGTACTGATGGCTCATCCTATCTTGCAGTGCCTCTGGCAGGGTAACAGCGTGAGGACCTGCAGGACACTACACATAATAAAAGGCAGTACCAGTTTCAAGGCCCTAGTGGTAAAAGTAGAAATCACCATGGCAACCATCTCAGACAAGCCAAATGAATGCACAAAGAAAGGAAACCCAGGGCCAATGGGGAAACAGAGGTTGGCTGACTGCATGGGAGGGGATCAGGAGAGTAAAAGAAGAGATTGGAAGGGAGAAAAGAGGGAAAAAATGCAATAAAAGGTGAAGGAAAAGAAAACTGAAGGTGATTTGGGGGTGGCTGCCAAGCAGCCCTCAATCTGAATGACTCTGACCAGAGCGGGACAAGGAACATGCAGCTGATCTGGTGATCCTTTTGGGAGACCTACTTCCATAGTCACGAGGAAGCTGAAGGTTTTCCCTAGGGTCAGCAAGGGAAGACCCAGGGTGGAAGGAAATGCTGAATCATTCAGGCAGGTTGGGAGGGGCCTGCGGAGGTCTGTAGTCCAGCCTCCTTCCCATAGCAGGGTCAGCGATCAGCTCCATCCAGGTTGATCAAGGCTTTACTCCTTTAGGACTTGCAAACCTCTAAGGGTGGAGATGGCACCACCTCTCTGGAAAGCCTTCCCCAGTGCTTGACTGTCTGGATGGGTCAAAAGTTTCTCCTTATCCTCAGCCTGAAGCTCTCTAGTTTCAGCTAATGCCCATTGGGGCCTCATCCTCCCATTGTGCACAATGGTGAAGAGCCTGACTCCATCTTCTTGGTGACATCCTGGAAGGTATGGGGAGGCTGTGATTAGGTCTGCGCAAAGCCTTCTCTACTCCAGGCTGAACAAACCCAGCTCCCTCAGCCACTCCTCACAGGACAAGTGCTCTGGTGCCTGGGCTCCTTGGGGGTGTGCCACCAAACTCACTCCATGTCATCAACAGTGTTCTTCTACACAGGACCCCAAATGCATGTAGTATCTGGATGTGCTCTAACAGGTGTGGAGTAGAGGGGGATAATCCCTTCCCTCAATTTCCCAACTGTGCTCTTGTTCAGGCAGCCCAGGACACTGTGGCCTCCGTTGATGCCAGGGCATGCTGCTGGCTCTCGCTCACTTTGCTGCCACAAAGACGTCCAGGTCCTTCTCTGCAGAGCTGCTGCCCAGCTGGGCACTCCCCAGCCCAGATCACTGCAGGGTGTTTTGTGTACCCCAGGTGCAGGACTTGACATTTGTTTCATCTGTGAATTCCATAAAGGTCCTGACAATGCATGCCTCAACAAGATGTGAGACAATGTCAAACCCCTTGCTAAAACTGTGGTAAATGACATCCACTACTCTCCTCTCCTCCACAAGGACAGGCCTTTTATCACAGAAGGTAATCAAGTTGATCAGGAAGGCTTTACCTCCAGGAAATCCATGCGGACTGTTCACAGTCACCTTCTTCCTATGCCCAGAAAGGTGATGCAAGAGGACTCATTCCATGACACACTCCTCACCAAAGTGCGGATGAATGGCCTGCAGCTCCCTGATTTGTCCTTGTGGCCTATTTTGAAGATGGGCACAATATATTCCTTTTTCAGCTCATTGGGACCTCTCCTGATCTCCATAGCCTTTCAAAGGTGACAGACAGCAGTCTTGTTGTGAGAGTGGCCAGCTCTCTCAATGTCCTCAGATGCAGCCCACCCAATCCTGCACTTATATGGGTTGAGTTCTTTCAAGTCATCCCTCACTCCGTCATCACTCACTGTTGGTTGTTTTCCTCTGCTCGATCCAGCAGTGAGCCAACATTTTCCTTTTCACTCTTTTATTGAAACTGAAGCAGTAGCAGCTCTTCTTCATGCCTTTGATGTCCCCTTCAAGTGTTTACCCTTGGGGAGCTTTGGCTTCCCTAACACCATCCCTGCTTCGCTGGACAATATTTTTGAATTCCTCCGTTGCAGTCCCTCCCTCCTTCTGCTTCCAGTATGCTGCCTGATTGCCCTGGAGTTCAGTCCTGATTTCCCAGTGCGGCCAAGCCAATCTTTCAAGCTGCCTATTAGTTTTACTGAGGGCCTAAGGCCGGCAAGAAACAGTGCTGAGCTGAGCAGGAGAGGGGTTTGCTGCCTGAGCTGATTCTGCAGCACCTTGGGGCCTGTGACAGAGGTGAACCAATCTCCAGGAAGGACAAGGTGCCACTAAAGAAGTCCCTAGGCCTGGGCAGCCTTTGATCCAGACATCCCGAGGACATCCTTAGCCCAGTCCCTGTTCATATCATGTGAGGGGGTGCGAAGAGGTTCAGGGGGAGAAGAGCTAGGAGGGTTGGAGAGTGCAGAGACCTGAGTGTAGACTCTGCTGTGATGTGCCTCCCAGTCCTGCAGCACCCCTGGCTGTAGCTGGGAAGGACCTTGCCTCCATGCCATGGTGTTGGTGTTCACTTGCTGGCACACAGGCCCCAAACCCCTTTGAGAGACCCTGTGGGGTCTGCCCTGAACCCACTCCACCAGCCCATGGCTTCCCTGGAGGTCCTGTGTGGTATGCATCAGCCAGTTGCGGTTCCTGCTGGGCACCCCAGGCACCTGGCATGGTGCTAGAGGCTCTTTTTATTGCCTGAAAATGAGAGCCCCAAATTAACTAGAGTATCTGCAAAGCTGGGATGTGCCTGTGTCTTGGCTTTGTGGTGACTTGAGCTGCAGTATATACAGCTGGTGGAGCCTGGAGAGTGACCTGGCTGTCCTTACTGTGAAGTCCTCCTTTTGGTCAGCTGAACAGCTCTGTGGACTCCATAGAAACACATGGCTAAGGAAGGTTCAGACACTGAAAATATTTGGTGTAGTTTCAGGTGGCCAAGGGAACCCACCCCACGACCCCTCCGGCCCACAGCTGAGGCTCAGGCAGGATGTGGGTGTCTCAGAATTGCTCCATCACAGCTGTCACACACACAGACACAGGACTTGGACCAAGCCTGGAGTCTCAGCCATCACCAGGTCTGTGGGTGCGAGCTGCTGACTCCCCTCTCCACCCCTATTGCTCATGGTGGCAGCTCAGACAAGGGCTTGCATGCAGGCACCTGTTTTGGGCACAGCTGAGCTGAGGCCAGAGGGATCCCACCTGCTAGGGGGTTGTGGGCTGCCTGGGAGGGAGCTGAATCCCCCTGCTGCCCAAGGCCTGCCAAGCTGACATGAACCACCTGCATTTGCTCCTCTGAATCCCTGCCCTGTGCAGGGGAAATGACCCCCTCCCTCTCCCTCTCCCTCTCCCTCTCCCTCTCCCTGTCCCTGCCCAGGTCTCCTGCCTGGTACGGGGACAGGAATAGGGCTTGAGAGAGGGGAACATGTCCATCTCTCTCCACCTCTGTCCCCTGATGGGATCAAGCACGCTGCTGAAATCAGTCTCCCTCCACAGTCCAGAGAGGGACTGGAGGTGATGAGCACACTTGCAAGAGCATTTCCCAGAGGGGACCGTGCTGCTGCTCAGGAGCTGTCAGCCTTGGAGCCCCAGGACAATCTTGAGGGAGCCCGAGGGGCAGAGCAAGTCATGCCTGCAGCTGTGTCCCTGCTCCTGAGTGGGGCCAGGCTCCTGGGAGAGAGGGAGCTGGTGGCACCGTGGCAGCAGTGCCCATGTGCCCAGCTGTGTGCAGGAGCAGCTCCTCTGCCAAGAGCAGCAGGGCTGTGGGCACTGCCTGCTGCTGCTGAGAGGAGCTGTGAGAAGGCAGAGAGAAGTGGAAGGCAGTGTGGAGTGGGAGGAGAGAGGAGAGCTCCTTGTGGGAGACATCTTCCCAGCCGTTTGCATGGTGAGTGTCTGGCTGCAGGGCACTAGGGTTGTGAGGATCGCTCTCCCGGCTCCTGCAGGGCAGAAGAGGGAGAGAGGCTTCAGAGCAGGGATGTCCTGCCCCACTGTCCCCGGGACAGGGCGTGCTGCTTCCTTGTGCCGAAGCTGGTGCAGGGGTGTGAAGCTGGGGTATAGTCCCAGGTGCAGTGTCCCTGCCACCGCGGGGTGTTGTGTGCCCGGGGCAGTGACTCTGCTGCCTGCGTGGGTCAGCACTCAGCCTGCCTGGGCAGCAGCCTACAGTGCTGCAGGGAGAAGGTCTGGGTGGGAGGAGCGACCCCCCAGCAGGGCAGGTTCATTGTCCTGCTGAGAGGGTGCTGCGTGGGTCAGGGCTGCCCACAGCTCTCGCTCACCATGAGGATATTTGGAGAGTGGATTTTTCCAGAGGACTTGTCTCTGCCTGGTGGGAATGGAAATGCAGCAGTCAGGTTTAATCCAGGGGCTAAGCCTCTTCACCAGCACACTGAAGGGTGACAACACCTGCAAGGCACCTCAGCAAGTGCCTTCACCACCCCTCAGCCTACAGGCACCACCAACATCACCTTGCCAGTCTCATGGGAGATCTTCTGGTCTGCTGTTTAGCTCCTGCACACAGGGAGATGCTGCTGGGCAGCTTCCTGCTGCTTGGAGATTTCTGTAGTGCAGAGCTGGGATCACAGTGGGTGGGATGGGGTCTGTGTGGGGACAGAGGAAGAGCTCCCAGCAAGGACATCTCCAAGCAGCAGAGAAATAATCCAAGAGGGAGGGGAAACTGCTACCAGAAACCTCATGCGAGGTTGGGGTGCAGGAAATGCTCTGCCAGCCCCAGCAGTGCAGATGCTTTTCCCTCCGCAAGCCCCCTGCATCTGTCCTCTGCCACCCAGCAGAGCCCTCTGCCCTCAAGGTCAAGGGATCTAGGACCAAAATAGCTTTTTCGGCACCCAGAGCCCCAGAAGAGGAGAGGAGCAGCTCTCCTGCTGAGTGCCCATTTCCTAAACCGTGATCGAGGGACTGAGGACAACTGCCCCATGATGTCTGCATCTGGGAGGTGGTGTGCACAGCTGGGTTAGGGCAAGACCTTGCCCAGTATCTCTGTCTCTTTCTGTCTTTGCCACCCTAGGCAGAAGCATCAAGGTGTTGCTCCTTGCTTCTCCCCCTGTCCGGGCTGCTCTTGTTCTTGCTCTGGGGCTTTCTGGGGATGACATTTGCAGCTGCAGAGTCTAAAACAAACTTGCCTGCTGCAGAGCTGTTTCTGTGGATGGAGTGAGAGGAGGAGTTCTCGTTCTTGCCTCAGGGGCTCAAAGGAGCACAGTGTGGGGCTGGGGAATGAGCTGACTGTCCCTTCAGGACACCTCCACCTTTAAGACCCTTGACCCTCCCTGGGCTGTGCTGCTTGGCTATGTGCTGCCCTCAAGAAGGGCACAGCTCTTCTGGAGGACGTGCGTGATAGCTGAATGTCCCATGCAGAAGCCCCAGAGGTGCTAAGGAGCTGGAACTGCTGCTGGCGGTGGCTGTATGTGGGCAGCTGAAATAAGCGCTGTGTATCTTTGGCTAGAAGCTGAGTGTTGAGACCTCCCTCTGTGTCAGAGCCACATCACCAAGTCCTTCTTCTGATCATCAGAGCCATGCGCGATGTCACACCCTCTCCATCACTCTCACAACATGTGAGCTGAGAAAGGGAGGAGAGTTTGGAGATGTGCGCTGTGCAAGTGGACACCCCTATCAGCACAGGCCAGTTTCCTTTCAGGGTAAGTTGTGGCTGAGATTGTCCTGTGGCTGAGAGAGGTGAATGCCCAAGGCATCTGGGACTGGGACTGCTGGGGAGACCAGTGCGCTGGCTTTGTTGTGCGGCACTGGGAGAGCTTTGGCCTCTTGTGACTCTCTCATCTTCACACTGAGAGCAGTGTAGAGGGTGCATATTCCTACCCTGCAGAGCAGACAAGCAAACAAACAAGCTGCCCAAAAGTGAAGCTGTTACTTTTGTGGTCAAAACTCGATGGGAACATGCTGAAAAACCCTTCTACATTGGAGCAGGACTGATGCCTCTGGAGCCGTCGGGCAGAGGTCCCTGCTCCTCATGGCACACTCAGCCAGCACAAACTGGAGCTCTGGACATGCAGTGGAACAAAGGTGCTGCTAAGAAGGAGAAAAGTAATGTGTGTGTGTGTGTGTGTGTGTGTGTGTGTGTGTGTGTGTGTGTGTGTGTGTGTGTGTGTGTGTGTGTTGGTGGGGAATGTCTGTGTGCAAGGAAAGAATTTTGTTCAGAGAGGGTCTCTCCTGACTTGTCACTGTCTTTTCCTCCTTGGACAGTCCTACATGCATGGAGAGAGCAAAATGTCCAACAGCAGCTCCTTCAACCAGTTCCTCCTCCTGGCCTTTGCAGACACACGGGAGCTGCAGCTCTTGCACTTCTCCCTCTTCCTGGGCATCTACCTGGCTGCCCTCCTGGCCAACGGCCTCATCATCACCGCCGTAGCCTGCCACCAGCGCCTCCACACCCCCATGTACTTCTTCCTCCTCCACCTCGCCCTCCTCGACCTGGGCTCCATCTCCACCACTGTCCCCAAATCCATGGCCAACTCCCTGAGGGACACCAGGGCCATTTCCTACTCGGGATGTGCTGCCCAGGTCTTTCATTTTATCTTTCTCATGTCAACTGAATATTCTCTTCTCACAGTCATGGCCTATGACCGCTTTGTTGCCATCTGCAGACCCCTGCACTACGGGACCCTCATGGGCAGCAGAGCTTGTGTCAGGATGGCAGCAGCTGCCTGGGCCAGTGGTTTTCTCCATGCTCTCCTGCACACTGCCAACACATTTTCCATACCTCTCTGCCAAGGCAATGTCCTGGACCAGTTCTTCTGTGAGGTTCCCAAGATCCTCAAGCTCTCCTGCTCACACTCCTACCTCAGGGAAGTGGGGCTTATTGTGGTTAGTCTTTTGTTATTCTTTGGGTGTTTCATTTTCATTGTGCTGTCCTACGTGCAGATCTTCAGAGCTGTGCTGAGGATGCCCTCTGAGCAGGGAAGGCACAAAGCCTTCTCCATGTGCCTCCCGCACCTGGCCGTGGTCTCCCTCTTTGTCAGTACTGTCCTGTTTGCCTACCTGAAGCCCCCCTCCATGTCCTCCCCAGCTCTGGATCTGGTGGTGGCTGTTGTGTACTCAGTGGTGCCTCCAGCAGTGAACCCCCTCCTCTACAGCATGAGGAACAAGGAGCTCAAGAATGCACTGAGGAAACTCTTTCAATGGGTACAGTGTCAGCACCAGTAACTGTCCCACGTGCATCTCCTCCTCATTCCCAGGGCATCTGGCATCAAGGCTACATGGTGTTTTTTTTTTTTTTTCTATTTTTCCCCTTACTTTCTCTGATCCATTCTTGCAAAAAGAATAAAAAGTTTTGATTCATGCCAATTCTCCTCAGAAGTCTCTCATTTGAATATAACACAGACACCATGAAGAAGCACTAAGCCAGGCTTCCCCTTTTATCCCCCAGAGATGGGGGTTGCTTCCCACCCCAGCCAGCATGGCCAGGGCTGAGTCAGGAGTCACCCCATGGCCCCGTGGCCCCACAGCCACTCACTCTGCAGAGCAGCACCGCCAGCCTGGGGCCCTGCAGGGAGCACAGGGGAGGGATGTAGGATCAGCTAGGCCAGCATGGACACACTGACCTGGGGAAAGGCTCTCTGGGGAGCAGAGATGTCCCAGGAGAAAAGCAGGGCAGCAGGCAGAGACAGAAAGTGAGAACGAGAAACAGGTTTCTCTGGGCACCAGCTCGGGGCAGGTGGCTCTGTCCCTGGGGCAGCAGGAGGTGCCGGAGGGGCTGCAGGGCCAGGGCTGTCGTGGTGTGCTGGGCATTGGTGTGGGCATGGAGGGGTTGCAGGCAGCCAGGGAGGGGGATCTCATGGGCACAAGATCAGGGGAGACAAAGAGCGACCAGCCTCATTGCAAGACCTTGTTCCCCTTGCGGGGAGCTGCTCCCCTTGTCCTTGGGCCGTGTCGGAGTTATGCTGTTGTGGCAGCCCATGCCAGTAGTGCACGTGCACCACGAAAAGGGCATGTTAGATAGCAGTATGTGCCACTTAGAGATTCTTTAGCTGACCTGGGGGTTGCCTTCTTGAGGTGTGAGGGGGTTTACAAGAGCCAGCGCACACAACACTTAACAGTAAACAAACTTTATTCCTCCTCTAACAACAGTAACTATATATATATATCTGTATATATAGATATGCATATATACATAGACACAATATTTATATACTAGTACAGAAATGAAAATTGACAATAATGACATTATTTCATATCAAAGTGTGCAGCAACAATAAAGAAACATCCTTTAGAAAGGGGAACAAGGTCGTGGAAGGGGATTGATGCCCAAGCTACTAGACGGCTGTGGCTAGAGCTGAACTGACAATGAACACGGCTGGGGGGCAATAGCCCCAGAGGGAAGAAGGGACACCTGCGTGCAGGGCCTGCTGCAATTATCCCTCCGGACGGGGTATTCTCCGTCCCCGGGGACGGAGCAGCAGCTCCCTACTGGGACTGGGACACACGGCTCTTGCCTGAAGAAGTGGCACTCAGTTAGAGGCCTCCTGGAAGACCCTCCGGACGGGGTGACACCTCATTGTAGGAGTCGGAGAGGGAAAGGTCAGGTTTCCTCTCCACGTAGTGTGGTGCCCTCGCACGGCGCTCCGGTCGAGTGGGTGTTGGTGACGAAGTCCCATGGAGCATCGCTTCCGCCGCTCCGACGGTGGCCAGCCGCTGCAGCTGCTCGGCGTCTTCAGCTGGGGAAATGTGCCTGTAGGAGGCGACTGGGCAACTCGAGAGCTCTGACAAGAGCTGCCACAGCCTCTTCTTCCCCGGCCGCATCGACCTTCGGCGAGTGTCCACCTGCCTTTGCAAGTTCAAGCTCTAGATCTCCAACATGCACACATGTGCTTTTATCCAGGGGTTCTTATAACCAGACTACTCCAGTATGTAGTCACCCAGGAGGACTAACCTGACCAATCAAATCATGCACTTTCAATCCGGCCATTTGCATACCCGCTGCCTTGCCAGCCTCCCAGAAGGTTCCTTTGGTCGACAGCCCAGACCACCTGATCTGGGATGCCCAATCAACTTAAAAGGAAAGTTGCGGGGACCTTGTGGCGCAGTATCGATCCTGCTCCAGGTTATAGATAGGGCACGGTGATTGGCCGTTCGTCTTCTAGTATGTTCCTATGGTGGGGAGGGGAGATAATTCACCATAAAGGCATCCCATCACTCCATCCCATCATCTGCATCACTCACAAAGGCAAACAGCATTGGCTCCAGTAGTGACCTCTGAAGAACATCACTGGTAGCCATTAGTCCGTTGGACTTTGCACCACTGTTCTCCGTCTTTGGAGCCAGGTGGCCTCCAGCTAAATTCCTGCATACTCCAGTGCTTACTGCTCCATCCCACATCTCCCCACTTTGGTGACAAAGGTGCTAGGGAAGACCATGTCAAAGGCCTTCCTGCATTCAAGCTATACACAAGCTATGCACAGCACTCCCCTTGTCCCCAAAGCCAGTCATCCCATCACAGGAGGCAATCTGGTGGGTCGGGCACAAGTTGCCCTCCATGACTTCATGCTGGCTGATCCCAATCCCTTCCTGGGGCTGGAAATCACTCCCAGGAAGATTTGATTTGCAGGGGCTGAGGTGACACGCAGCAGTCTGTCCTTTCCCAGAGGCTTTTTCTTGTCCTTCTGGAAGGTGGATGCAATGTTTGGGGGGAAGGTGGGGAGGGTTGGGACTGGAGAGCAGCTGTGGGGCTGTGCCAGCTCCTACCACACCGCTGGTCCCTGCGGTTTGGGGAGAGGGGAGATGGGGCAGCACGGGGGTGGTGGCATGGTCAGCAGAGGAAGGGCAGGGAGCAGTAGGGGCTGCAGCAAGGGGTCATGGACAGTGCTTCTGCAGCACAGAGGCTGGCGCGTTCATCTCACATGTGAAAGTCCCGCACTGAC
Organism: Struthio camelus; assembly: GCF_040807025.1. Classification (NCBI taxonomy): domain Eukaryota; kingdom Metazoa; phylum Chordata; class Aves; order Struthioniformes; family Struthionidae; genus Struthio; species Struthio camelus. Next base: position 1,789,286 of record NC_090970.1, read on the forward strand.
CCCAGGCAGAAACAGGCCACTTCCCTGGTGCCCGGTGGCACCCTCCCAGCAGGACAGGGACATAGGAGGAGGGCGCTCTGCCTGTCCCAGTGCTCAGGACCTGCTCCCCAAGGCCGGCCCAGCTTTGCCTGAGGGGCCTCTTGGTGCTCAGCCTCTGCTCTGCCGTGGCTGGGGCAGGGACAAGAGCTCGTGGGGCAGGGCTGGGAGAGCTCTCCTGGTGGTTTCTTTTTTGCAGGGGAGCCGTGAGGAGCATCGGGGCTCCCAGTCGCACCCCATCCCTGCACCTGCGCACAGCCCCATGGCCCCGCTGTGCAGGCACCGGCCAGGGCAGGGTGTGTTCAGGGCTGGGGACACGTCCCCCTGGCACGGTCCCCACCACAGCCGTCGGTGCCCCGTCCCCCCACAGCCCTCCTGCTCTGGCACCCTCCCCCAGCACCCAGACCCTGCCCAGCCCCGACCGTGTCCCACGCGGGGGTCAGCACACAGCCATGGCCCGGGGTCTGCTGGGGTCGGGGCTGGGAGAGAGGCCGGGCAGGGCTGGTCGTTCCCCTCCATGCAGGCACTGAACCCAGCAGGACGGAGCAGCAAAACGCACCCTGAAACCTGGGGTGAGCGACCAGGGCAGGGGGGTGTGTGTCTTCCGCCCCACCAGCCTCCCAGCTGGAACTGGCCCCAGTGGCACCAGGAGGCAGGCCACAGGGACACTCTGTGTCCCTCCTTCTGGTGTCCAGGAGATCCCCTACCCCCAGCCTGCCTGCAGCCCCCCGGGCCAGCCCCTCTCTCCACGACACACCAAGACCCCCTGCCCTGGGGCTCCTCTGGCCACTCCTGCTGCCCCACGGGCACAGCACCCTGCCCTTCCTGGACACACAGAGAAACACGTTCCTGTTTCTCCTCTATTCCTCCTTGCCAGTGCACAATTGCTCCTTTCCTCTTCTCCACGGACCTCCCTGCTCCCCGCAGAGCCTTTCCCCACGTCCGTGTGTCCAGGCTGGCCTGCCCGGCCCTTCCTGGACCCTTCCCTGAGCTCCCCGCAGGGCCCCGGGCTGGCGGTGCTGCTGTGCAGAGCGAGGGGGCTGTGGGGCCACGGGGCCATGGGATGACTCCACGCTGGCTGGGGTGGTCATGGTGGGAAGCAGACCCAGCTGGACGGGCCTCATTGCACCTGACAACCCCCACCAAGGGGTCTGTGGCCATGGACAACACTCTGAGCAATCACAGGGCATTTCCAATGGCTCAGGCTGTGTTCAGGTGCGTCCCAAGATCCAGCCCGTGCTTTTTCATTGAAGGTGACATGAAGGACTCTCCAGGCTCCCTTCCTGTGCCTCCTGGGTCCCCACTGGCTGTGGTGCGATTTCAGAGCTCTCACTTGCCTGCACATTCATTGGGTTTGCCCTTTAAGTGTGGGTGACTGCACTTGATTTTGTGAAGCTCCATTCACTGCCCACCCCAGGGCACATGGTGCCCTTGGAGATGCCCTGGGCTCTCCTGGAGGCTCCATACTGCCTTAGAGAAGGACAGGCATCCGTCTCCAGCCCTGTCGGATGGGAGATACCACCTGACCATCCACCACCTCCAGGAGCCCTGGGCACCCACAAGTGACAGCTGAATCCAGCCCTCCTTCCCTAATGCATCACACATTGAGCTCATCACCTTAAGCCCTTGGAGAGCCCTTGAAAAGCAACAGGGCCTCTCAGTGTGGAAGTCTTCAGGCACATTTTTGACTCCAACTTTGGAATGAGAGCCCAACCTGAAAGCATTGCATAGAGGAAATCCTCTTTTATTAGACCTAAGCCAGCTCTGACCCTGTGACAGACATTCACAGATTCCTCTGTGTCAAACAGGATGGGTTCGGGCTGCTGGAGAAGTGGGATGAATTCAAATCCTTCTGTACAAACATGATTATCAGAGAGACAATGCCCAATGCACAAAAGGTGTCTGAGACAAACTGGAAATTGCTTGTGAGGAGAGATAGGCAGCTTAGTGCTGCTGAACTAGAAGCAGCTGAATCAGTTTGTTCAAGGGCACCTTTGAGCTCCTTGTTCCTCATGCTGTAGAGGAGGGGGTTCACTGCTGGAGGTACCACCGAGTACAGAACGGCCAGCACCAGATCCAGAGCTGCGGAAGAGATGGAGGGAGGCTTCAGGTAGGCAAACATGCCAGTGGTAATATACAGGGAGACGACAGCCAGGTGAGGGAGGCACATGGAGAAGGCTTTGTGCCTTCCCTGCTCAGAGGGCATCCTCAGCACAGCTCTGAAGATCTGCACATAGGACAGCACAATGAAAATGAAACACCCAAAGCATAAACAGGCACTAACCACAATAAGCCCCACTTCCCGGAGGTAGGAGTGTGAGCAGGAGAGCTTGAGGACATGAGGAATCTCACAGAAGAACTGGTCCAGGACATTGCCTTGGCAGAGAGGAATGGAAAATGTGTTGGCAGTGTGCAGGAGAGCATTGAGAAAACCACTGGCCCAGGCAGCTGCTGCCATTTTAACACAAGCTCTGGTGTCCATGAGCATAGCATAGTGCAGGGGTCTGCAGATGGCAACGTAGCGGTCATAGGCCATGACTGTGAGAAGAGAACACTCACCTGACATGAATAAGGCAAAGAAAAATATCTGGGCAGCACATCCTGAGTAGGAAATGGTGCTGGTGTCCCTCAGGGAACTGGCCATGGATTTGGGGATCATGGAAGAGATGGAGCCCAGGTCGAGGAGGGAGAGGTGGAGGAGGAAGAAGTACATGGGGGTGTGGAGGCAGTGGTGGCAGGCTACGGCAGTGATGATGAGGCTGTTGGCCAGGAGGGCAGGCAGGTAGATGCCCAGGAAGAGCGAGGAGTGCAAGAGCTGTAGCTCCCGTGTGTCTGCAAACACCAGGAGGAGGAACTCCTTCAGGGAGCTGCTGTTGGACATTTGCTGTGCCCTTGCTTCAGGACATTGTCCAAGGAGGAAAAGGCATTGACAAGTTAGGAACAGGCTTCTCTGAGCCAAACCCATTCCCCTCCTCAGAGCAACCCCCACATTGCCTCTCTCCTTTACCTTGTTCCACTCCCTTCCCTCACCTCTGCTTTGGGCTGAGTGTGTGGTGCAGAGCAGGGACCTCTGCCCATGGGCTACAGAGGAGTCAGCCCTGCTCCACCTGGGCCTGTAAATGGAGGTGTCAGACTGTCCTGTGCAGTTGGTGGAGATACCTGGGGATGGGCACCCTGAGCGGGGTGAAGGGGATTTGGTCTGGGAAGCAAGGGGAATATTCTGTTTTTCTCATTGGGAGAGATGAATACAGCGCTCATGCCAGCTGTGTCTGGAAGAGAAGGTCCCTGCGGGGGACGCATCTCTCCCAACCTTGCCCTCTTGATCAGAGCTGCCTGTATCTGAACCAGTCACACCAGCTCCCACTCCAGCATGGGAGAGAAACAGTGCAGTGAAGGCAGGGGCTGACCCAACCCTTCCTCAACCTCTCTGCCCCACTGACATGGACCCTGCCCTCACATCAGTTCACCCTCTGCACTCTTTCTTCAGGCACTGTCAGGGGAGTGGGAAGTTCCTGCCTCCGCTGCAGCTGAACCCCCTCCTTAACCCCACCGAGCGTGAGAGCAAGAACCAGAGCAGCACAAAGAGGTGAGGAAACTGTGAGGACTACTGTGACACTCCGACCACAAGGAAAGCAAGGAGCAAGACACAGACGGGCTCTCAGGAAAGCCTTCAGCTCACCCAGCTGTGCTCACCACCTCCCAGACAGCAACCAGAGCAGGACAGTCACTCTCAGCCCCTTTGTCCCACAGTGAGAAACAAAGCTCTGCTGGAGGTCGGGCTGCTGAGGAGGAGGCTCATGCCCTGCACCCCCTGGCCTGGAGGGCAGAGGCTCTGCTGGGTGGGAGAGGAGACACAGAGGGGCTTCCTTAGAGGAACATGTCTGCACGGAAGAGGTTCACGGGGAGGTCTCCACATTCCCCCTCCCACAGCATTCATGTTTCCAGCTTCCTCTCTTTCGCTGATCAGATCTTCCCTGCTCAGAGCTTTTCCTCCTGGGAAATGGGAGCTGCTTCTCTATCCCTCGTCTTCTCCCTGTCAGCGCTCACAGACCCCATGCAGAGTGGGGAAAGAGTTTTCGGAGGTTCCTCGCAGACCTCTTGATCTCTCTCTGTCAAGTCTAGGAACATCAGTCTGTTGTCCAAACCTGGCAGCTCCTTTTCCAACCCTCCCACCTGCAGAAAGCAGGAATCGGAAAGCAGAGACTCAGGAAAGCTCCTGATCTTCAAGGCAACCCCTGCCATGAGTGACCTCCTGCAAAGGTCCCTTGGAAATACCGTGGGGGTGAGCTGGAGCTGAGAGCAGCCCTGACCCACACAGCACCCTCTCGATAGCAGAATGAACCTGCTCTGAAGGCGGTCGCTCCTTCCACCCAGACCTTCTCCCCACAGCGCTGTGGGGAGCTCCCCGGGCAGGCTGAGGGCTTACTCACGCAGGCAGCAGAGTCACTGCCCCGGGCACACAGCACCCTGGGGTGCAGGGCTCTGCTCTGAATTACAGCCCTGCGCACACCTGGGGGCACTCCCTGGCTTCACAGCCCTGCACCAGCCCTGCAAGCAGGTAGCCCTCATGCCCTGTCCCTGCAAGCAGGTAGCCCTCATGCCCTGTCCCTCTGACCGTGCGGCAGCGCATCCCTGCTCTCAAGCACCTCCTGCTCCAAACAGCAGAAGCTGGGAGAGCCACCCGGACAGACGCTCTCAGCTGTGGAAGGTGCCAGCTGCAGCAGAGCCCTCCGGGAACCACAGCAGCGGTGCCCTGCAGCCAGAGCCTTACTGTGTTAGGGGCTGTGAAGGTTCCTCCCTGCAGTGAGCTCTCAGCCGTCCTCCCGTTCCCAACTGCCTTTAACTTCTGAGTCGCTCATCTCCTCCTGGCCCCTGCAGGCAGTGCCCTGAGTCTTGCTGCTCCATTCAAAGGAGCTGCACCTGGACAGAGCTGTCTCTCTGCAGCGCCTGCCAGGTTGCCCTGGGCTCCGGCAGTCCCAGGAGGCAGGCCCAGCTCAGGAGCAGAGGCCCAGCTGAAGACGTGACTTTCTCTGTCCCCTGTGCGCCCTCGAGATGGTTCCAGGGCTCCAGGGCTCACAGTTCCTGAAAGGCAGCAGACTGATTCCCCCCTGACTGATTCCTCATGCTCTGATCTTCTCAGAGGCACCACAAGGCAGGGGGAGCCATCTGCACACACACAGTAACAGCTGACACAAGAGAGCTTGAGTCTAGGGGACCTTTAGAAACTTGTGGAACAGGAACCTCATGAAGTTTTACATGGAGAAGGGGCAAGTCCTGCCCTTGGGGAAGGGTAACTCCCATGCATCAGGGCAGGTTGGGACCTTACCGGCTGCAGTGTGACCCTGAGGAGAAGGGTGTGGGCACTGTGAGAAATGCCATATGAGCCAGTGGGGCACACTCATTGTGAAGAAGGCCAGATGACCACGGGCTGCCTTAGGAGGAGCGTGGCCACCCACACAAGGGGAGCCATTATCCCCCTCAACACAGCAGACCTCCTGCAGGCAGGTGGGCTTGGAAGAGACTGTGAGGTTACTGGTAAAGGGTCAGCTGGTAGGCCAAAAGTCTAACTGGAGGGGACATTGTGGTGAGAGCCATTGTTTCTCAGAAGCTCCTTGGATGGTAGGAGGCACATGGCTGTAAAGGTGAAAGTGATGTCCCTTCTGTCTCTGCAGGTGATGGGCCAGCAGCAAGCACATTGCTGGGAAAGTGGCTGTGAGATCACTTCTGTGCAAGCATCTGGTAGACCATTAGGAGGCCCATGGATGGGATGTGTCAGCAGCTCATTTCCTTGGATGCTCATGGTGAGGTCACTGCTGCCTGAGTACCCAATAGGCTACCCACAGGCACAGGACTAGGGTGCTGATTTTGTGGTGTCTCCTGTCTTTGCAGGTGATAGGCCAGCAGCAGGCACACGGCTTGGATGTTGGTTGTGAAGCCTCCTCTGCCTTAGGACCTGACTGGAGAGCAGCAGGCACATAGCTGGTCACGTGCATGAGAGAAGCTGGAGGGCCAGCAGTAGGCCCCTTGGCTTGGTGGATGATTGTGAGGTGACTTCTATGTGAGCAGCTGAGAGGTGAGCGTTTGGATCTGACCTAAGGCAGGTGTTTGTGAGGTCAGTTCTGCCTGAGGATGTGGTTAGACAGCAGGCGCAGAGCCTGCTGACCCAGAGCCTGCAGGCACAGAGCCCTCACCCTGCTGCAACACTCTTCCCACTGCAGCCCAGGAAACTGATGCAGCCTTTGAATATCAAAAGCACTTGTCTGGCTCCTGCTGCTTCATGTTGTCTACCAGGACCCCCAGGCCCTTCTCTGCCAAGCTGCTTTCCAGCCAGTTGGCACCCAGAGTGACCTGGTGCATGGGGTTCTTTTCCTCAGGTTCAAGACCTTGAATTTCTCTTTGTGCAACTTCCTGAGGTTCCTCCCTGCCCATATCTCCAGCCTGCAGAGGTCCTTCTCACTGACAGGGCAAACATCTATTTGTATTATGTTTGTGTTTTAGGAAAGGATTGTGTCTCAGAATCTTGTAGGGCCTTAGGAGACCCAGGACCATGCAGATGACTGTGAGGTCACTTTGTGTGTCTGCAGGTGATGGGCCAGGAGCAAGCACATGGGTTGGAAACTATGAAATCCTTTCTGTTTGAGTGCCTGACTGTGAGGTCACTCTTGTCTCTGCCGGTGATGGGCAAGGAGCAGGCACATGGCTGGGATGAGTAGTGGTGTGATATGCTTCTTGTCCTCAGAATGGCTTCTTCCAGATGCAGGCCAATGAGGTTCCTGTACAAGAAGTGACCTCACCATCAACATCACAGCTGTGTCACCCGGCACCTCCCTCTCCCCTGTCCCTATGGGATTACACCCGTGTGGTGGGACAACTTGCATGGCAAGATGAAAATGGGCTCCTGGGAAAGGCAGGCTCGGATAGCAAGGAAGTGGAGGTGTGCTCTGAGCAAAGGGGTGGCTGGAGTGCACAGAGCTTTGCCCTAGAGCTGGTGACCAGCCAGTCCAAAGCACTGTGCAAATGGACCGTAAGGCAGGTGGAAAATGGGCTGGACCATTGGGCCAAAATGCTTTGACCAGTGGCACAAGGTCCAACTGGTGGCTGATTATGAGCAGCATCCCTCAGGCATCAACATGTCGAGCAGCACTGTTTAATGTCTTCGTTAACGTCCTGGACCATGGGATGGAGCGCACTCTATGTATGTTTGTGGACTAGGTACAATTGGGGCAGGACTCTGAGTAAACTTGTCTAGTTCCCTCGGAGTGAGCGGGGGGTGGGTCCAGAGGTCTCGTCCACCCTAAGTGCTGTGATTCAGTGAATCTTTCCCTGAAGAGCTCTGGAAAGACAGAACAGTGAGAGGAAGCAGAAAGGACAAGGAGGACATAGTTCTTCAGAACAAAGCTTCTGCATTCAGAGGGTTGGTAGAAAAGGTATTGGGCTGAATAACTGGACACAAATATCTATACTCCACTAGAAGGAGGAAATACTGCACTGCATGCACTTGGTGCTGCTAATAAGAAAGAAAGAAAGAAAGACAAGATTCATTAGAACTGGTAAAACATACTTGACCTTCTGGAAATGGCTGTGTGTTCTTTTCAGTTTTGGCATAGAGTTGTTTTTTGCAGAGGTTGCAATTTATGGCTAAACATTTTCATTCAGGCCTTTATTTGTTTGCCCTCGTATAGAGACTGTTGCTGCCTGAGATGCCCTGGGGTCGCTGAATTCCCATGACTAGAAAGGGAAGGGCAGACACCTGGGTTAGGCAGAGACACCTGCCCTGGGGGGGGTCAGGCATGGGGTGAGATCAGTCTCAGCCCTGTTGTCACCTCAGATGGAGTCACACTTCATTGACCGTGCAGGGAAGGAGAAGGGAGTGTGGCTAGACTCATTGGGACATCTGTAGGACGTCACTGTGACACAGATATGTGGAGATTTGTGCAGATGTGGCCTTCCAAGAATACAGTGTTTTCTTGAAGCTGGTCAGCCTGCTTTCCTCTATCAGGTGAGAGAGCTCGGCATGTCAGAGGGTGACTCGCTCTGTGCAAAGAGTGAGGGGTGGCAGGGACAGCCGTGGTCAGGGGGAGGTTTTCTGAGCAGTGGGCTCTGTGCGAGACACAAAAGGATCTTCTTCAATGGTGTAGGCCCGATTATAACAGAAATGTTTGGAAAATGGCATGAAAAATGAAACCAGAAAGAAAAAGATTGGAAGCAAGGAAATGTTTTGTTATACTTTCCAGCTTTAAATTTTTTTGTGTTCCTATTGTCTTTCTTGATTTCTTTTTCAATGTAGTGGTCTTTTAGGGGGAGTGTGTGTGTGTGTGTGTGTGTGTGTGTGTGTGGTGGACATCTGGTGGCCTCTCTAAGTGCCATTGGGTGTTTGTGGTTCAGCACCTGAGATCTGCCTGGAAAGGGGAAGACTTGGTTTGAAAGATTCAGGAATATGAACACACTTTTATTAGCTCCAATGATTGATTGATTCTAATGTCAATGATTTTGTGTGATGAAAGAGTGGAAATCTTCAGGAAGGATATTAATCTCAGGAGAAGAAATACTGATCTGCCCTCGACCTTATGTTTCCACTGCTCGGTGTATTAGGCTGTGGATGGCATCTCTGTCATCTCCCACATATTTCCACATGTCCTGCCTACATTGATCACTTCTGAGGTCAACTTTGCATCAGACGATCTGGGCTTATGCACTTCCCATAGTTTCCCAGTTTTCCTCCTCCCCTTCCTCTGTATCATTCAGGCACCTCTCAACTCCCTAGTCGCTGCTCTGAGCTTCAGGGAGTCGGAAGCTTGTCTCGTCTTTCAGCACTCTCATTGTCTCTTCAACCAACTCCTTCACTGTGTTTCTAACTAGCCTCCCCCATCTATTTGTCAAGAACATGTCAAGGAAGGCTATTCCTTGCAGACTGTGGACCTCCCTGGAGGCAACTTGCCCTTGACATACACTTGAGGATTGTATTGTATTTCTTAGGACACTGCATCATGTTTATTTTTGTGTAATCAGAATTGAGACAAATCCTTCTGTGTCTGTTTGCAGCTGATTTTCTAAGGAAAGCAGGTGGGAATTGGTGCCCAGGAGCTGCAACATTCAGCTACAGGCTTGAGTGGGAAAAGGCTAGATGTTAAGCCGAGTGAGGGAAGTCCCCAGGGGCTGAGGAGAGAAATGTCAGGGCTGGGGAGGTGGAGAGGAAGGTTGTCCATACATGTCTCCTATCCAAACTACTGCTTTTCCCAAATGGTCCCTCTGGGTGGCCTGTAGCACCACAGCACTACCCTTCAAGTGACATTTTCTTTTCCTAATGTCACATCTAAACCCCACAAGCTGCTGTGTGTGGCTTTTTCTCTTTCTCATGCTGTTTCCCACTACCAAGAAAAGCTCTGTCATCTCTTCAGGCAGTCACAGTCTACTACTCTCCTGGTCTTCTTCTCTGCTTCAGCAGGATAAAGAAGCCCAGGTCCCTCTACCTCTCCTCACGGGTGAGGTTATTCCCACCTAGGTGCAGGACTTGACACTTCTCTAGTAAATCTTCATGAGGTGTCTGTTTCTCTGAATCACCTTTGTTTCTCAAGTTCCTTCTGGACTGAAGCTCTTCTGTGTCCAGACAAACAAAAAATCAAACCAAAACAACCAAAAACCAAAACAGCACCAATGGGTTAAGGGCAAGCAGGGGAGGGCCAATTGTATATTGGGAAGGGATCCGGTTGGTAAAAGAAACAAACTCAGAAGAGAGGAAAGAAAAAAAAAGGGAAACTAAAAGTGAAGGAAAGGATTGATGAGGGCTGTTCTGGGGATTCCTGCCAAGAAGCCCTGCATCTGAATACTTCTGAGTGGAGGAGGACAAGAAAGCTGGCCTACCTCCACTCTCACAGGGAACATGCGTGCTTTCCCTGCCATCAGCAAGAGAAGATTGAGAATGGGAAGAATTACAAACTCCTTCCGGGTGGAAAGGAGCTCAGGACGTCTCTAGTGCAATCTCCTTGCTCCCAGCAGGGCCAGATCTGGGGTGAGAGCAGGTTGCTCTGGGCTTCCTTCAGGCTAGTCTGAGAAGCCTCCAAGGGAGGAGACTGCATAGCCTGTCTGGGCAACCACTTGCAATGCTTGACCATCCGCGTAGTGGAAAAGCTTTTCCTTGCCTCCTGCACAAATGTCTCTTCTTTCCACTTAGACCCATTGTCTCTTGTCTTCTCACCATGCACCCTGGTGAAGAGCCGGCCTCCATCTTCTTGAGGACCTTCTTGTAGCCATTGGAAGGCTGCCTGTAAGATCCCTCCAAAGCCATCTCTTCTCCAAGTGGAACAAGCCCCATTTCCTCACACAGCAAGTCCTCCAGCTCCCCGACTCTTGTGAGGGCCCTTGGCTGAACTTACTCCCAGTTATCAACCTCGTTCTTTTTCTGGGGACCCAAACCTGGATACAGCGTTCTATCTGGGGTCTAATGCATACTGCCTAGAAAGTGATCATTTCCCTTGACCTCCTGGCTATGCTCCTGGTCCTACAGCCCACCATACTTCTGGCTCTCTTTGCTGCCAGGGAACGCTGCTGCCTCATCTTTGGCCTCCTCTCCACTAGGACCCTCAGGTCCTTTTCCACACAGCCACTCCCCAGGCCCTCTGACCCCAGCCTGTAGCACTGCGGGGTGCTGGTTTACTGCAGGGGCAAGAGCTGACATTTGTCCTGGCTGAATTTCTGGAGGTTCCTGACAGCCCATGCCTCCTGCCTGTCTAGGGCCCTCTGAATGGCAGCCCTCCAGCAAAGGACTGGGCTCCCCCACCTCCCGCCTGGGGTCATCTACAAGCGTGAGGAGTGTTGCCTCCTCTGTGTCACTAATCAAGAAGTTAAATAGGACAAGTTCCTGGAGAGATCAGTGGTGCTCCCCTTCTCCCTGGCCTCCAGGAATAGGACTACACATTCACCACTGCCCTCTGAGCCTGATCAGCCAAGCAGCTTTTTACCCATACAGTTGTCTACTCTTCTAACATGCATGCAAGACTATTGTGGGAGACAGTGTCCAACACCTTGTTGAAATCTAGGTGAAAGACATTCCCTCTTCTCCATCCACAAACACAGTTATGGAATCAGAGAAAGCAATCAGGTGGGCGAAGCAGAGTTTACCCTGTGTAAATCCATGCAAACAGTTCCCTGTCGCATTCTTCTCCTTCATGCGCCCAGAAATGTGATCCGAGAAGATTCGCTGCATGACACGCTCCTCACCAAAGGGAAGCTGAACTGTCTGCAGCTCCCCAGCTTGTCCTTGTGGCCTTTCTTGAAGATGGAGGTAACACTTGCCTTTCTCCAGTCAGTGGGACTTCACCCCAGCTCCACAACCTTTCCAAGATGATAGTGAGTGGCCTTGCTGTGACAGCAGTCAGCTCTCACAGCATCCTCGTCTGCAGCCCATCCAACCCCATTGGCGTGCATGGTTTGAGTTCTCCCAAGTCATCCCTCACTAGCCTCATCCACTGTTGGTGGTTTTTGTCCTCTGGAGTCTTGAGCCAAGGCACAACAGCCTGGGAGACCTTGCTTGGGAAAACTCAAGCTAACAAGGGTTTGAGTTCCTCACACCTCTCTGCATCTGCTGCTACAAGGTTCCCTGCCCCATGTAGCAGTGAGCCAGCCTTCTCCTTTGGATTCTTTGATTCTCACTCAGGCAGTAGCAGCTCTTCTTCAGGCCCTTCACATCTCCTGCAAGTGTCAATCCTACGGGAGCTTTTACTTCCCTAACACCCTGCCTGTGATCCTGGACAATATTTCTATATTCTTGTATTGAAGCTTCTCCCTCCTCCTGCTTCCAGGATGCTGCCTGACTGCCCTGGAGCTAAGGTGTGAGGTCCCTGATTACCCAAGTTGGTATATACCCCTGCAGTATCTGCTAGTTTTCTTTAGTGTCAGGATGGTTCATTTTTGTCCCTGGCAGGTGCTGTCCTCAAAGATCTGCCGGCTTTCCTGAGCTCCTGCACCTTTCCAAGCTGCTTCCCATGGGTTCCCTGACCACTCCCCAGAAGAGGTCGAAGTCTGCTCCTCTGAAGGCCAGAGTCTGTGCTCCATGACTATCCTTCCTCATTCCCCTCAGCATCTGGGACTCCCTTTTTTCACCCCCCACCACCCCCTCCACCCCGCCATAAGAACCAGGGCCTGTGATTCACAGATTTGACCACATTCCTTAAAGGAGACTGCATGCACCTCCTCACCCTGACTCGGTGGTCTGCAGCTCCCATCACAATGTCACCGTTCTTCTAATGCTCACCCACAAGCTCTCACCCACCCCCTTGCCTCTCCCATGGAAGAGCTCTGAGCTGCTCCTTCACACAAAGGGCATCCTCCCACCTCCTCTTCCCTGACTGTTTCTCCTGAAGAGCTAGTACCCTACCAGCACAGCCCTCCAGGCATGTGAGTGATCCTACCACATCTCAGCTATTCCAACCATGTTTCAGTCTTGTGACAGCTTGCGTATCTCCATCTGCTCCTGGCTGTGCCCCAGGCTGCATGCATTTGCATATCTTTGGACTATAGAGCCTCCACTGTGGCAGAGAGAACAAACTGGTCATGATGAAAGATTTTGCCAAGAACCAAGGGCACTGTGTGTGCAATGGCCCCACTTCAGAATAGAGACATGTGGGCATAAAAAGCAAGTGGCAATGTAATGGTGAAAGGAGATTCCCACGCAGAGAGCAAACCCTGCAGTGCCCAAAGACAGGGAGAAACAAAGCTGGGCTGTGCAGGAACGGCAGGAGAGAGGTTTGCTGCGTGAGCTGACTCTTTGGAGCCTGTGATAGATGTTAAACAATCCAGGCAGGACAAGATGCCAGTGAAGAAGTCCCTGGGCCTGGGCAGCCTGTGATCCAGCCACCCTGAGGTCACCATTAGCCCAGTGCCTGGTCGTTTCAAGTGCGGGGGTGAGAAGAGGTTCAGGGACAGGAGAGCTAAAAGGGTTGGAGAGTGCAGAGACTAGAGGGGAGACCTTGGGGTGTTTATACAGCACGCTTGAATGCAGATGGGATGGACTTTCCCTAAAGGCTGTGGAGGGATTCAGTAGTCTGGGCACAGGCAGAAAACATGAGATGCCCTGAGGTGTTTGGCCAGCAAGCACTCCAAAGGAGCATGGCTTTCCTGCAGGGGCCATGGAGTACCTGCTAGAAGCATGCAGTTGTGCTGCACAGCCCAGGCATCTGACATGGCCCTGCCAGCCTATTTCTGTGTCACTGCCTCAAGTGTCTGCATGGAATTACATCAGCTGTTTTGCAATGCAGGGATCTTCATATGTCTCAGCTTCCTCCTGAGTGGAGCTCTAGTTGTCCTAGGCATCTAGTGTCATTTCTGATGGCCAAAGAAATTCCCACCAGAGAGCCACCTGATGCTCCAGAAGGATACAGGGGCCCCAGTTGCTCCATCAGAGCAAGCAGACACTGGCACATGCCTTGGACCACCTCTGTCTCTTCCAATGTCCCCGGATGTTTGTGTGTGAGCAACTGACTCCCACTCTCCATCTCCAGGGATTATAATGCTAGCCTAGACAAGGAGCTCGCATGCAGACCTCTCTGTTGTGTACACCAGCTTGGGCAAGGGGAATCCCACCTTCTGCATGTTTGTGGAGTTCACAGGAGGGATCTGAACCCCACTCCAGCGCATGGTCTTCTAAACAGGCATGAGAAACCTAGATTGACTCATCTGAATCAACACCCGAACCATGGGAAAATGAACTCCTTTCTTGTCCCCTTCTAGGTGTCCTGCCTAGTTAAGACATGGGAAAATGGGTTTCCTAGGTAGGATGTTTCCCCCTCTAGCAGATAACCATCTTCTGATGAGACAAATGACACTGCTGTAACTGGTCTCCCTGTATTGTTCAGAGAGAGAGCAAAGGTGATTATTTTGGTCTACTTCAGTCAACATTTCCCAGGAGGAGGAGGAGGGAGCACAAGGGACAGAGAAATTCATGCCTTCAGCTGGGCCTCTGCTCGTAACCAGGGCCAGGCTCCTGGGACAGAGGGAGCTGGTGGCACCGTGGCAGCAGTGCCCATGTGCCCAGCTGTGTGCAGGAGCAGCTCCTCTGCCAAGAGCAGCAGGGCTGTGGGCACTGCCTGCTGCTGCTGAGAGGAGCTGCGAGAAGGCAGAGAGAAGTGAAAGGCAGTGTGGAGTGGGAGGACAGCTGACAGTTCATTGTGGAAGACATCTTCACAGGCTTGACACGGTAAGTCTCTGGCTGAAGGACAACACTACTGAGGTTCCCAGAGGGGTCTTCTAAACCCTTTCCATCCCACAACTGATTTTTTTTTAAGTGTCGTCCTCCTTGCTTCTGCACTGTGCAGGGGAGGAGGAGATGCTTTAGAGCAGAGGTTCCCTGGCACCCCATCACAGGGACAGGGCATGCTGCTACCTTCTGCCAAAGAAGGCTGCAGGGCTGTGAAGTCAGGATGTGCACACAGGTCTGCATGGTGATTCAGAGCAGTGTCCCTGCCCTGCAGAGGAAGGTGAAAAAAGAGGGCTACTTGAAAGGCAAAGAGCTTTCCTCCCAGGGCTTTCCTTTTCCTAATTTGGGCAGGGAGAAAAAAAGAAAGGGTTTTCTGGTCTGACAAGGAACTGGGACTCACACTTTCTCCCTCAGAGATCAGGAGGTCTGTGAGAAAGCTCAGCTTCACCTCAGCCTCAACCTACAACAGAACCAGCATCACCTTTATGGACTTCCTCAAGGTTTATGTGACCTGCTCCTTAGGACCTGCAAGCACAGAGATGCCCCTGCCCATTTCTCACTCCCGGAACATTTCTGTAGGGCAGCACTGAGCCCACAGCAGGTAGGATGGGGTCTGTGATCACTGAGAGGGAAAAGATGTAGGGACAGAGACAGCTCCCAGCAGGGGCAGCTGCAGGCAGCAGAGATGGGCAGGGAATGAGAGGGAACTGCTAGCAGAATCATCATGGGAGGATGGATTTGAGCAAGTCATGGTCAGTCCTTCTAACACAAACAGCTTCCTCTGAGCAAGCTCCCCGTGTCTCCTCTCCCACCCAGCAGAGCCTCTGCCCTGACAGCCAAGGGGAACAGGGCACAAGCTGCCTCCTCTGCAGCCAGACCTCCAGCAGAGGAGAGGGGCATCTCTTCTGCCACGGGTTCATTTCGTGCTCCCCAAAAAAGGGGCTGCGAGCGACTGCTCTGCAAGTTCGCTCTCTGCGAGGCAGCATGCCCAGGTGGGCAAGGTGAAGGCTTTTGTGAATGCCCGTCTGTCTCTCTCCTTGCTCCCTCGGAAGCAGGATCATGGTGTTGCCCCCTGTTTCCTCTCCTCTCCATGGGGCTCCTCCTGCTCTCAGGATCTCTGCAACTGGGGGGTTACAGGTGCACTTCAGACACCGATGCTGACATCTCAAATAAAATAAAAAATATTTTAAAAATCCCTGAAAGTAATTTCTGCAAAACTCAGACAACAGATTTCATTCGACAGAAATGGTTCCCCCCATTGCCATGTACCCCCTACGGCACAGCCAGGTAGACTCCTGCGGAGCCCATGGGCACAGGTCCCTGCTCCTCCCGACACACTCTGCCAGCCTAAAGCAGAGCTCATGGGAAGGAGCTGCACAGAGATCCTCCCAATAAAGGAGAGAGGCAATGTGGTGTTTTTAATGAGAAATGGAACATTTTATTTCTTTAATTGATTATTTTTAAAAGTCTTTTCTAACTTGTCATTGTCCTTTCTTCCTTGGAAAGGTCCCCATGCCCAGGGGGAGCAAAATGTCCAACAGCAGCTCCTTCAACCAGTTCCTCCTCCTGGCCTTTGCAGACACACGGGAGCTGCAGCTCTTGCACTTCTCGCTCTTCCTGGGCATCTACCTGGCTGCCCTCCTGGCCAACGGCCTCATCATCACCGCCATAGCCTGCGACCACCGCCTCCACACCCCCATGTACTTCTTCCTCCTCCACCTCGCCCTCCTCGACCTGGGCACTGTCTCCTCCACTGTCCCCAAATCCATGGCCAACTCCCTGAGGGACACCAGGACCATTTCCTATGCAGGATGTGCTGCCCAGGTCTTTTGCTTTGTCTTCTTATTTACAGCAGAGTATTCTCTCCTCACTGTCATGGCCTATGACCGCTACATTGTCATCTGCAGACCCCTGCACTATGGGACCCTCATGGACAGCAGAGCTTGTGTCAAGATGGCAGCAGCTGCCTGGGCCACTGGTTTTCTCAATGCTCTCCTGCACACTGCCAACACATTTTCCATCCCTCTCTGCCAAGGCAATGTCGTGGACCAGTTCTTCTGTGAGGTTCCCAAGATCCTCAAGCTCTCCTGCTCACACTCCTACCTCAGGGAAGTGGGGCTTAATGTGGTTAGTGTCTTTTCAATGTTTGGGTGTTTCATTTTCGTTGTGCTGTCCTATGTGCAGATCTTCAGAGCTGTGCTGAGGATGCCATCTGAGCAGGGAAGGCACAAAGCCTTCTCCATGTGCCTCCCTCACCTGGCTGTCGTCTCCCTGTATATTACCACTGTCCTGTTTGCCTCCCTGAAGCCCCCCTCCATGTCCTCCCCAGCTCTGGATCTGGTGGTGGCTGTTGTGTATGCGGTGGTGCCTCCAGAAGTGAACCCACTTATCTACAGCATGAGGAACCAGGATCTCAAAGATGCTCTGAGGAAACTGATTCAACTGGTTCTAGTTCAGCACAAATAAGGTGCCCATCTCTCCTCACAAGCAGTAACTAATTAATCTCACAAAACTCTTATGCTTTCTGTCTGTGATAATCATGTTTGTACAGAAAGTTTGAATTCATCCCACTTCTCCAGCAGCACGAACCCCATGTTTTTGCTGAGACACCTGCTGTGAACCTGTGTCTTTCACTGTACCAGAGCTGGCTTAGCTCTAATAAAAGAGGATTTCCTGTGTGCAATGCTTTCAGGTTGGGCTCTCCTTCCAAAGTTGGAGTCAAAAATGTGCCTGAAGACTTCCACCCTGAGAGGCCCTGTTGCTTTTCAAGGGCTCTCCAAGGGCTTAAGGTGATGAGCTCAATGTGTGATGCATTAGGGAAGGAGGGCTGGATTCAGCTGTCACTTGTGGGTGCCCAGGGCTCCTGGAGGTGGTGGATGGTCAGGTGGTATCTCCCATCCGACAGGGCTGGAGACGGATGCCTGTCCTTCTCTAAGGCAGTATGGAGCCTCCAGGAGAGCCCAGGGCATCTCCAAGGGCACCATGTGCCCTGGGGTGGGCAGTGAATGGAGCTTCACAAAATCAAGTGGAGGCACCAAAAGGTAAAGAGCAAACCCAATGAATGTACAGGTGAGTGAGAGCTCTGAAATCGCACCACAGCCAGTGGGGACCCAGGAGGCACAGGAAGGGAGCCTAAAGAGTCCTTCACATCACCTTCAATGAAAAACCATGGGACACATCTCGGGAAACATCTGAACACAGCCTGAGCCATTGGAGATAGCCTGTGATTGCCCAGAGCATTGTCCATGGCCACAGACCCCTTGGTGGAGGTTGTCAGGTGCAATGATGGCCATCCACCTGGGTCTGCTTCCCATCGTGACCACCTCAGCCAGTGTGGAGTCACCCCACAGCCCCGTGGCCCCACAGCCCACTTGTTCTGCCGAATAGCACCACCAGCCTGGGGCCCTGCGGGGAGCACAGGGAAGGGTCCGGGAACAGCTGGGCGGGCCAGCCTGGACACACTGAGGTGGGGAAAGGCTCTGTGGGGAGCAGGGAGGTCCCTGGAGAAGAGGAAAGGAGCAATTGTGCACTGGCAAGGAGGAATAGAGGAGAAACAGGAACGTGTTTCTCTGTGTGTCCAGGAAGGGCAGGGTGCTGTGCCCCTGGGGCAGCAGGAGTGGCCGGAGGAGCCCCAGGGCAGGGGGTCTTGGTGTGTCGTGGAGAGAGGGGCTGGCCCGGGGGGCTGCAGGCAGGCTGGGGGTAGGGGATCTCCTGGACACCAGAAGGAGGGACCCAGAGTGTCCCTGTGGCCTGCCTCCTGGTGCTACTGGGGCCAGTTCCAGCTGGGAGGCTGGTGGGGCGGCAGACACACATCCCCCCTACCCTGGTCGCCCATCCCAGGTTTCGGGGTGCGTCCGGTTTGCTGCTCTGTCCTGCTGGTCTCAGTGCCTGCATGGAGGGGAACGACCAGCCCTGCCCGGCCTCTCTCCCAGCCCCGACCCCAGCAGACCCCGGGCCATGGCTGTGTGCTGACCCCCGCGTGGGACACGGTCGGGGCTGGGCAGGGTCTGGGTGCTGGGGGAGGGTGCCAGAGCAGGAGGGTTGTGAGGGGACGGGGCACCGAGGGCTGTGGTGGGGACCGTGCTGGGGGGACGTGTCCCCAGCCCTGAACACACCCTGCCCTGGCCGGTGCCTGCACAGCGGGGCCATGGGGCTGCTCTCCAGTCCCAGCCCTCCCCACCTTCCCCCCAAACATGACATCCACCTTCCAGAAGGACAAGAAAAAGCCTCTGGGAAAGGACAGACTGCTCCTTGTCACCTCAGGCCCTGCAAAGCAAATCTTCGTGGGAGTGATTTCCAGCCCCAGGAAGGGATTGGGATCAGCCAGCATGAAGTCATGGAGGGCAACTTGTGCCCGACCCCCCAAGATTGCCTCCTGTAATGGGATGACTGGCTGTGTGGACAAGGGGAGTGCTGTGCATAGCTTGTGTATAGCTTGAATGGAGGAAGGCCTTTGACATGGTCTTCCCTAGCACCTTTGTCGCCAAAGTGGGCAGATGTGGGATGGAGCCATATGCACTGGAGTATGCAGGAAATTACCAGGAGGCCACCTGGCTCCAAAGGTGGAGAACAGTGGTGCAAAGTCCAACGGACTAATGGCTACCAGTGATGTTCTTCAGAGGCCAGTACTGGAGCCAATGCTGTTTGCCTTTATGAGTGATGCAGAGGATGGGATGGAGTGATGGGATGCTGTGGTGAATTATCTCCCCTCCCCACCATAGGAACATACTAGAAGATGAACTACCAATCACCGTGCCCTATCTATAACCTGGAGCGGGATCGGTACTGTGCCACAAGGTCCCCACTACTTTCCTTTTAAGTTGATTGGGCATCCCAGATCAGGTGGTCTGGGCTGTCGACCAAAGGAACCTTCTGGGAGGCTGGCAAGGCAGCGGGTATGCAAATGGCCGGATTGAAAGTGCATGTTTTGATTGGTCAGGTTAGTCCTCCTGGGTGACTACATACTGGATAAGTCTAGTTATAAAACCCCCCGGATAAAAGCACATGTGTGCGTGTTGGAGACCTAGAGCTTGAACTCGCGAAGGCAGGTGGACACTCGCCGAAGGTCGATGTGGCCGAGGAAGAAGAGGCTGTGGCAGCTCTTGTCAGAGCTCTCGAGACGCCCAGCCGCCTCCTACAGGCACATTTCCCCAGCTGAAGACGCCGAGCTGCTGCAGCTGGCCACCGTCAGAGCGGTGGAAACGATGCTCCACGGGACTTCGTCACCAACACCCCCTCAACCGGGGCGCCGTGCGAGGGCACCACACTACGTGGAGAGGAAGCCTGACCTTTCCCTCTCCGACTCCTACAATGAGGTGTCACCCCATCCGGAGGGCCTTCCAGGAGGTCTCTGAGTGCTGCTTCTTCCGGCAAGAGCCGTGTGTCCCAGTCCTGCTAGGGAGCTGCTGCTCCGTCCCCGGGGACGGAGAATACCCCGTCCGGAGGGATAATTGCAGCAGGCCCTGCATGCACGTGTCCCTTCTTCCCTCTGGGGCTATTGCCCCCCAGCCGTGTTCATTGTCGGTTCAGCTCTAGCCGCAGCCATCTAGTAGCTTGGGCATCAATCCCCTTCCACGACCTTGTTCCCCTTTCTAAAGGTTGTTTCTTTATTGTTGCTGCACACTTTGATATGAAATAATGTCATTATTGTCAATTTTCATTTCTGTACTAGTATATAAATAGTGTGTCTATGTATATATGCATATATATACACACACATATATATACAGTTACTGTTATGAGAGGAGGAATAAAGTTTGTTTACTGTTAAGTGTTGTGTGCGCTGGCTCTTGTAAACCCCCTCACACCTCAAGAAGGCAACCCCCAGGTCAGCTAAAGAATCTCTGAGTGGCACATACTGCTATCCAACATGCCCTTTTCGTGGTGCACGTGCACTACTGGCATGGGCCGCCACAACAGCATAACTCCGACACGGCCCAAGGACAAGGGGAGCAGCTCCCCGGCAAAGGGGACGAGGCCCCACAGTGAGGCTGGTCACTCTGTCTCCCCTGATCTTGTGCCCATGAGATCCCCCTCCCTGGCTGTCTCCAGCCCCTCCATGCCCACCCTGCTGCCCAGCACACCACGACAGCCCTGGCCCTGCAGCCCCTCCAGCACCTCCTGCTGCCCCGGGGACAGAGCCACCTGCCCCGAGCTGGTGCCCAGAGAAACCTGTTTCTCGTTCTCATTTTCTAGCCCTGCCTGCTGCCCTGCTTTTCTCCTGGGACATCCCTGCTCCTCAGAGAGCCTTTCTCCAGGCCAGTGTGTCCCTGCTGGCCTGGCTGTTCTTGCATCCCCTCCCCTGTGATACCCGCAGGGCCCTGGTCTGGTGGTGCTGCTCTGTAGAGTGAGCGGCTGTAGGGCCAAAGGGCCATCAGGCGACTCCTGACTCAGCTCTGGCCGTGCTGGCTGGGGTGGGAAGCAGACCCAGCTGCACAGGGATCACCACCACTGATACTGCTGGCATGTGGCTGTTCTTGTGGACAGTGCTCAGAGTGATGCCCAGGGTGTTGCCCAAGGCAGGAGATGTGTTTGGGTGTGCCATAGCTCCAGCCTGTGGTGTTTCACTGAGGGTGCAGGAATCACTCTCCTGTCCCCCTTCCCTGCACCTCCTGGGTCCCCTCTGTCTCTCTGGGGACTGCAGAGCCCTTGTTTCCCCAAGCATACCTGGATCTAGTGCTTTACCTTCTGGTTACTCCACTGTGGACCATTCTTGATTTTTGGAGGCTCCACCCACTGCCCACCCCAGGCACACGCTGTCCCTGGACATCCCCTGAGCTCTTCTGGGGATCTCCTGGAGATTCCCCTCCACAACAGTGGGCAGCTCTCATCAGCACTGTCACCTGTGGGACAGCCCCAGGCAGGTAATTCAGAGACCATTCACTGTCTCTGATAAACACCAAGAGATGAGCCCTGAATCCAGTCCTCAGTGCCCAAAAGATCACCCAGGGCCTCTGAGCTCATCCCCTAGATCCCATGGAATTCAAAAGCAGAGCAGCAGGCCCTTTCATGGTGCAATCCCTTGGGCATATTTTTGACTCCATCTTCTGAAGAAAGGCCAGACTTCAGGCACGGCACAAGGGAGATCCCTTTTATTCCAGAATCAATTTTGGAAGCCAGGTCTGGCACAAAGGTGCCCATGGCCTGGTCCTGCCTGTAGTCACAGGACACCTGAACATCAAAATACAACTCTACCACTCCCAGGTTACGAGAACTCCTGGACCATAAACACACATCAGAGCACGTTAGGTCAGTGTGGAAATGAGACGAAGCAGTTGTGAAAAAAGAAGGATCTGCTGCTGTGGGTGGCCACGTCTGCAGGAAAGCTGCAGCCCCCAAGGGAAGGCTGCAGCCAGCAAATGCCTGCTGTGGTGGTGTGGGGACGGTCCTGTGCAGCAGAGGGTCCATCCCCACAAGTTTTGTCTCGAATCTCCTCCCCTCCACTCCTACTCTGCTTTGAGTGTTGGAGCTCTGTAGAGGGAAGGGATCAGCCCATGATGACAGCCAGCTGCCACCCTTGCAGGAGAGGGGTGTGAGATCACAGCCTGACTGTGGCCATTGGAGCTGAGCTCTCCTACTGGACACGGGACCCATGGTCTCACCCGACCTGTACCCGTCTGAGCCTAACTCTGTGCCTGGGAGCTCCTGTGGTGTCAGTGGCAAAAGAGACCCTGCAAAGGGAAACTCCCCTCATTGCACTGGGGGCATCCGAGGGAGCTCAGACTAGTAGGCTCTGAGGTTCCCCCATCTCAGCTGAAGAAGGGGAAGCCTGACTTCCAGCTTCAACATGGTCTCTGGGTCAGATTCAGGAGAGGAGAAGAGGAGAAGAAGCAGGATGAACCCAAACATTTTCCTCTAGAAATGAATATAATGCAGAAAAGTAAGACAGACAGAAGTGAACAAGTCATAGCTGTGACCAAAAGTATCCTGGGATTGATGAGATGGTGCACATGGGACAGTTATCGGTGCTAACATTGCACTGATTGCAAGAGTTTCTCCAGGGCATCCTTGAGCTCCTTGTTCCTCATGCTGTAGAGGAGGGGGTTCACTGCTGGAGGCACCACCGAGTACACAACAGCTACCACCAGATCCACAGCTGGGGAGGACATGGAGGGGGGCTTCAGGTAGGCAAACATGATGGTACTGACAAAGAGGGAGACGACAGCCAGGTGAGGGAGGCACATGGAGAAGGCTTTGTGCCTTCCCTGCTCAGAGGGCATCCTCAGCACAGCTCTGAAGATCTGCACATAGGACAGCACAATGAAAACGAAACACCCAAAGCCTGAACAAACACTAAACACAAGCGCCCACACTTCCCGGAGGTAGGATTGTGAGCAGGAGAGCTTGAGGAGTTGGGGAATCTCACAGAAGAACTGGTCCATGTCATTGCCTTGGCAGAGAGGAATGGAAAATGTGTTGGCAGTGTGCAGGAGAGCATTGAGAAAACCACCGGCCCAGGCAGCGGCTGCCATCCTGACACAAGCTCTGGTGCCCAGGAGGGTCCCGTAGTGCAGGGGTCTGCAGATGGCAACATAGCGGTCATAGGCCATGACAGTGAGGAGAGAATACTCGGCTGAAAAAAAGAAGACAAAGAAAAAGAGCTGGGCAGCACATCCTGAGTAGGAAATGGCCCTGGTGTCCCTCAGAGAGTTGACCATGGATTTGGGGACAGTGGAGGAGACAGTGCCCAGGTCGAGGAGGGCGAGGTGGAGGAGGAAGAAGTACATGGGGATGTGGAGGCGGTGGTCGCAGGCTACGGCTGTGATGATGAGGCCGTTGGCCAGGAGGGCAGCCAGGTAGATGCCCAGGAAGAGCGAGAAGTGCAAGAGCTGCAGCTCCCGTGTGTCTGCAAAGGCCAGGAGGAGGAACTCATTGAGGGAGCTGCTGTTGGACATTTTGCTCTCATCAGGCATGTAGGACTGTCCAAGGAGAAAAAAGACAGTGACAAGTCAGGAAAGACCCTCTCTGGACAAAATTCTTTCCCTTTCTTACAGACATTCCCCCCCACTCACTTCCGCACACACATTGCTTTTCTCCTTCTCAGCAGCACCTTTGTTCCACTCCCTGTCCAGAGCTCCAGTCTGTGCTGGCTGAGCGTGCCATGAGGAGCAGGGACCTCTGCCCAACGGCTCCAGAGGCATCAGTCCTGCTCTGATGTAGGAGGGCTGTTCAGCCACATCCAGTTCAGAGGCATGTTGACCACCCAAGTAACAGCGCCACTTTGGGGGGGTAAGTGGGGGAGGGATCTTGCTTGTTGGTCTGCTCTGCAGGGTAGGAATATGCACCCTTAACATTGCTGTGAGTTGGCAAAATTCTTTAACTGTAGCAGAATCAATTCTTCAAGCGCAAGGACGATGAAGAAGCCACAGAGCCATAACAACCTGATCTCTCTTACTTCAGTTAGTCGGAGACCTCTGAATGCCATTGACATGATAATGTTCACCATCTTGTGGGGAAGATGGCAATCAGTCCCTAACCGAGGCTGGAGAGAATCTGGCAGAGCTTTATCTTCATCTTATCAAATGTAGAAGCGATACGACCTTAAGACAGGAACCATCAGCCAATAATGTTTAACCAGTGCAGTGAATACTTTGTTCCTGTTCCTCACAAGAAAGAGGCCAGACTTGCAGCCCTGGCCCTTCTAGAGTCAAGGGGAGTCCTGCCACTGGCCTCACGTCTCTGTGAATGACGGTGGTTAGTGGTAGGAAGAGCCCAGGAGTGGGGATCTCTACCATGTAAAGAGGAAAAGAGTAAGAAGTCTCATGAATCTGTTTTGCATTTGTAAGAAATAAACAGACATAAGATTCAAAGGCTGATAATGTTGATGTCTATCAGTATTTATAAAGAGGGAATTATTTAGCAAGGCTACACTGGTGGCTCTCAAGCTGAGCCGAACATGCAAACCGGGAAAGTTATGATTTTTCCAGTCTGTGCTGTGATATCTCGGGATTAAATCTTAATGTCGCTATGTGTCCAAAGTGCCCTTTGTCAAATACTCACTAAAATATACTGCTGTCTAACTCACATGGTTAAAGCGTTGGAAAAAAAAAATCCCCTTTTATACCTTTTCTGGAACTAAAACATCTCCTTACAGAAAAACTGCTGCCTTGGGCATGCACCTCTCTCAGCCACAGGACAATCTCAGCCACAACTTACCCTGAAAGGAAACTGGCCTGTGCTGACAGTGGTGTCCCCTTGCACAGCGCACACCTCCAAACTCACCTCCCTTTCTCAGCTCACATGTTCTGAGAGTGATGGAGAGGGTGTGACAAAGCTCATGGCTCTGATGATCAGAAGAAGGACTTGGTGATGTGGCTCTGAGACAGAGGGAGCTCTCAACACTCAGCTTGTAGCCAAAGACACACAGGGCTTATTTCAGCTGCCCACACACAGCCACCGCCAGCAGCAGTTCCAGCTCCTTAGCACCTCTGGGGCTTCTGCATGGGACATTCAGCTATCACACATGTCCTCCAGCAGGACACAGCAGCGCACAGTCCAGCAGCACAGCCCAGGGAGGGTCAAGGGTCTTAAAGGAGGGGTGTCCTGAAGGGACAGTCAGCTCATTCCCCAGCCCCACACACTCTGCTCCTTTGAGCCCCACAGGCAAGAAGGGGTATTTATCCTCTCACTCCACTGCAGACAACTTTACAGTAGGAACCACAGGGTCTGTTTTAGACTTTGTAGCTGCAAATGTCATCCCCAGAAAGTCCCCGAGCAAGAACAAGAGCGGCCCGGACAGGGGGAGAAGCAAGGAGCAACACCTTGATGCTTCTGCCTAGGGTGGCAAAGAGAGAGAGAGGGACACTGAGCAAGGTCTTGCCTTAACCCAGCTGTGCACACCACCTCCCAGATGGAGACATCACAGGGCCGTTGTCCTCAGTCCCTTGGTCACGGTTTAGGAAATGGGCACTCAGCAGGAGAGCTGTTCCTCTCGTCTTCTGGGGCTCTGGCTGCCAAAAAGACAATTTGGGTGCTAGATCCCTCGACCGTGAGGGCAGAGGGCTCTACTGGGTGGTAGGGGACAGATGCAGGGGGCTTGCGAAGGGGAAAGCACTGCCGGGGCTAGCCGAAACTTGCTTGCACCCCAACCTCATATGAGGTTTCAGATAGCAGTTTCCTCTCCCTCTCGGACCATCTCTCTGCTGCTTGGAGGTGTCCTTGCTGGGAGCTCTTCATCTGTCCCCACACAGACCCCATCCCACCCACTGTGATCCCAGCTCTGCCCTACAGAAACCTCCAAGCAGCAGGAAGCTGCCCAGCAGCATCTCCCTGTGTGCAGGAGCTAAACAGCAGACCAGAAGATCTCCCATGAGACTGGCAAGGTGATGCTGGTGCTGCCTGTAGGCTGAGGGGTGGTGAAGGCACTTCCTGAGCTTCCTTGCAGGTGTTGTCACCCTTCAGTGTGCTGGTGAAGAGGCTCAGCCCCTGGATTAAACCTGACTGCTGCATTTCCATTCCCACCAGGCAGAGACAAGTCCTCTGGAAAACTCCACTCTCCAAATATCCTCATGGTGAGCGAGAGCTGTGGGCAGCCCTGACCCACGCAGCACCCTCTCAGCAGGACAATGAACTTGCCCTGCTGGGGGGTCGCTCCTCCCACCCAGACCTTCTCCCTGCAGCACCGAAGGTTGCTGCCCAGGCAGCCTGAGTGCTGACCGTCGCAGGCAGCAGAGTCACTGTCCCGGGCACACAACACCCCGCGGTGGCAGGGACACTGCACCTGGGACTATATCCCAGCTTCACACCCCTGCACCAGCCCCGGCAGAAGGAAGCAGCACGCCCTGTCCCGGGGACAGTGGGGCAGGACATCCCTGCTCTGAAGCCTCTCTCCCTCTTCTGCCCTGCAGGAGCCGGGAGAGCGATCCTCACAACCCTATTGCCCTGCAGCCAGACACTCACCATGCAAACAGCTGGGAAGATGTCTCCCACAAGGAGCTCTCCTCTCTCCTCCCACTCCACACTGCCTTCCACTTCTCTCTGCCTTCTCACAGCTCCTCTCAGCAGCAGCAGGCAGTGCCCACAGCCCTGCTGCTCTTGGCAGAGGAGCTGCTCCTGCACACAGCTGGGCACATGGGCACTGCTGCCACGGTGCCACCAGCTCCCTCTGTCCCAGGACCCTGGCCCCACTCAGGAGCAGGGACACAGCTGCAGGCATGACTTTCTCTGCCCCTCGGGCTCCCTCAAGATTGTCCTGGGGCTCCAAGGCTGACAGCTCCTGAGCGGCAGCACGGTCCCCTCTGGGAAATGCTCTTGCAAGTGTGCTCTTCACCTCCAGTCCCTCTCTGGGCTGTGGAGGGAGACTGATTTCAGCAGTGTGCTTGATCCCATCAGGGGACAGAGGTGGAGGGAGGGGGACATGTTCCCCTCTCTCAAGCCCTATTCCTGTCCCCGTACCAGGCAGGAGACCTGGGCAGGGACAGGGAGAGGGAGAGGGAGGGGGTCATTTCCCCTGCACAGGGCAGGGATTCAGAGGAGCAAATGCAGGTGGTTCATGTCAGCTTGGCAGGCCTTGGGCAGCAGGGGGATGCAACTCCCTCCCAGGCAGCCCACAACCCCCTAGCAGGTGGGATTCTTCTGGCCTCAGCTCAGCTGTGCCCAAAACAGGTGCCTGCATGCAAGCCCTTGTCTGAGCTGCCACCATGAGCAATAGGGATGGAGAGGGGAGTCAGCAGCTCACACCCAAAGCCCTGGTGACGGCTGAGCTTCCAGGCTTGGTCCAAGTCCTGTGTGTGTGTGTGTGTCTGCCAGCTGTGATGGAGCAATTCTGAGACACCCACATGCTTCCTGAGCCTCAGCTGTGGGCCAGAGGGGTGGTGAGGCAGGTTCCCTTGGCCACCTGAATGTACACCAAATCTTTGGGGGCATCTGAACTTTAATTAGCCATGTGTTTCTATGGAGCCCACAGAGCTGTTCAGCTGACCAAAAGGAGGAGTTCACCAGAAGGACAGCCAGCTCACTCTCCAGGCTCCACCAGCTGTATATACTGCCGCTCAAGTCACCACAAAGCTAAGACACAGGCTCATCCCGGCTTTGCAGACACTTCCATTAATTCAGGGCTCTCATTTTCAGGCAATAAGAAAGGCCTCTAGTGCTGTGCCAGGTGCCTGGGATGCCCAGCAGGAACCGCAAGTGGCTGGCACATACCACACAGGACCTCCAGGGAAGGCATGTGCTGGTGGAGTGGGTTTGTGGCAGACCCCACAGGATGTCTCAAACGGTTTTGCGGCCTGTGTGCCAGCAAGTGAACACCAACACCATGGCATGGAGGCAAGGTCCTTCCCAGCTACAGCCAGGGGTGCTGCAGGACTGGGAGGCACATCACACCAGAGTCTCCACTCGTGTGCCTATGCTCTCAAACCCTGATGGTTCTCCTCTTCCTGAACATTCTCACCTGATGATATCAACAGCAAACATGCTGATAATGTCCACAGCCGGGCTGCATCCAAGACTGCCCTACCCCAGGCACCTTCTCAGCAGCAGCTTGCCCCTCCTGGACAGCCCCTTCACCTCTGTCACAGGCCCCAAGCTGCTTCGGAGTCACCCGGCGCAGCAAACCCCTCTCCTACCGCAGGGCTGCATGGCCCAGCTGTGTTTCTCTCTGGCTTTGGGGACTACAGGGTTTGCTCTCTTCATCAGCATTACACAGCCATGTGCCATTCGCTCCTGCATGTGTCTGCTAGGAAGCAAAGCCTTTGCGTACATGATGTCCTGGGCACTCAGTAACAGGTTTCCCTGTCATAAGGCTGCTCTCAGCCCTGGTGCCACAGCTGAGGTGCTGCAGCTCAAACATGTACAAACGCCCTCAGCCTGGGTGCCATGGAAGGTTTGCTTTAGGGGAAAACTGAGGAAGATAGGTTTTATTGAGCAATGGGTGTAAGGTGTCAATCACCCTGTCCTCTCTCTGACCCCGGTTAGCCCGCAGAAATCTCCCACTGCCACAATTTAAAATCATTGGTGGAGGGCTAACATGGGCCCTCGAAGCCCCCCACACCTGTCAACCACGCAGAATATTCCAGAAGGAAGGTGAGTCCACAAAGTGGTCTGCAAACAGGTCCACATTATAATTCGGGATCAGAACCGGACCACTAAGAGCGGCGGTCTAGACAAATTCACCCCATCCCTTGCCTGCCGTCCCAAAGCAGGATGGGTATAAAAGGGGCACACGCGAGCACAGCCGACGGCGGTGGAGAGGAGGAGAGAGATGAATTCCCTGCAGCGGCTGGGGAAGCAGCAGCCTCGGCGGCCTTGCTCAAGGTTTGAAGGCACCGGGCAGCCTTCTCCAAGGCTCTGCCCCTCCACCGAGGGAAGATCCCCTCCCCGGCAGGCTGCGGGACAGCCAGCGCCGCCGTGCCCCCTCATCTGGGACGCTGGGTCCGGCAGCTGGGGATCCCCCCGCCATTAACAGCGGTGGACGTGTGAGTATAACCCCCAGCGGCGTAACCACCAGGCACCTTTCCCCTCACCGCTTTGAGCTCATGTACACATAGGGGTACTTGTAGATATTGTAAATACTCCTGTTCCATGTTGTGTGGGGGGCTGAATGTATGGTCACTGATTAATTAATTGTATATTGTTGCTATTATTGTTGTTATTACTAGTTTTTAATTGTTATTGCTACCAGTGATGCATATTAAGCTTTGTGATTGGTTTCTGGCTGTTAATTGTGACCCATTCATAAGCGACAGGGACACCTATACCGCCACCCCAAACCTTCCCGTAGCGTGGAGCGCTGCGGGGACCAGAGCGTGAGGATGCTCTGTGGTTGGCTCAGCCGCCCCTCCTGGGCCTCCCACGACAACAGGTGAGGAAGGTAACTTCCTTCTTGTGATCCAATAACTCTGGGAAGACAACTCCACCGATTTCCTTCAGCAGACTTCCGTAAGAGACCATCTTCTACTTTCTAGGATTCTGAGGGTTGGCATTAAAGGAAGGTGTTTAAAAGATGAAGCAGGTTACTCTTATGGTGATGATGTTTTCCTGAATATAGAAACACAGATCCTAACCAGATGTGTTCATCCCACGTCCTTTTCTGCAGAGGTGCTGCCCAGGCAGGCAAACCCCAGCCCAGATCCCTGCAGGGCGTTGGTCTACCATAGGAGCAGGATATCATCATGGTCTCTGGGTTATATTCAAATGAGAGGTTTCTGAGGAGAAGTGGCACAAACCAAAACTTTTTATTCTTTTTGGAACAATGGATCAGAGAAAGTAAGGAAAACAATAATAATAAAAAAACGACATGTAGCCTTGATGCCAGATGCCCTGGGAATGAGGAGGAGATGCACATGGGACAGTTACTGGTGCTGACAGTGTACCCATTGAAAGAGTTTCCTCAGGGCCTCCTTGAGCTCCTTGTTCCTCATGCTGTAGAGGAGGGGGTTCACTGCTGGAGGCACCACTGAGTACAGAACGGCCACCACCAGATCCAGAGCTGGGGAGGACATGGAGGGGGGCTTCAGGTGGGCAAACATGACAGTGCTGACAAAGAGGGAGACCACGGCCAGGTGCGGGAGGCACATGGAGAAGGCTTTGTGCCTTCCCTGCTCAGAGGGCATCCTCAGCACAGCTCTGAAGATCTGCACGTAGGACAGCACAATGAAAATGAAACACCCAAACATTAAAAAGGCAGTAAACACAAGAAGCCCCACTTCCCGGAGGTAGGATTGTGAGCAGGAGAGCTTGAGGATCTGGGGAATCTCACAGAAGAACTGGTCCAGGACATTGCCTTGGCAGAGAGGAATGGAAAATGTGTTGGCAGTGTGCAGGAGAGCATTGAGGAAAGCACTGGCCCAGGCAGCAGCTGCCATCCTGACACAAGCTCTGGTGTCCATGAGGGTCCCATAGTGCAGGGGTCTGCAGATGGCAACGTAGCGGTCATAGGCCATGACTGTGAGGAGAGAACACTCAGCTCCAACTGTAAACAAAAATAGGAAGACCTGGGCAGCACATCCTGAGTAGGAAATGGCCCTGGTGTCCCTCAGGGAGTTGGCCATGGATTTGGGGACAGTGGTGGAGATGGAGGCCAGGTCGAGGAGGGCAAGGTTGAGGAGGAAGAAGTACATGGGGGTTTGGAGGCAGTGGTGGCAGGCTACGGCTGTGATGATGAGGCCGTTGGCCAGGAGGGCAGCCAGGTAGGTGCCCAGGAAGAGCGAGAAGTGCAAGAGCTGCAGCCCCCGTGTGTCCGCAAATG
This sequence comes from Struthio camelus, assembly GCF_040807025.1. NCBI lineage: Eukaryota > Metazoa > Chordata > Aves > Struthioniformes > Struthionidae > Struthio > Struthio camelus. The sequence continues at coordinate 1,819,699 of NC_090970.1, forward strand.
CCACGAGGAGGAACTCTTTGGGAGAGCTGCTGTTGGACATTTACTCTCTCTGGGAATGGGGACCTGTCCAAGAAGGAAAAGACAGTGACAATTTAGAGCAGTCTTCTGTGAGCCATACCTTTTGCCCTTCTCTTGGAGACTCCCACATGCCTTTTGTCCTGTTCCTTCATTCAGTTCCTTGTCTTGAGCGCTAATTTGCACTGCCTAAGTGTGCCTTGCAGAGCAGTGGCCGCTGCTGATGATCTCCAGTGGGGTCACTTCTGCTCGGCCAGGGGGTGTCAATGGAGGGAGGTGACAAACTTTCCCAGGTATAGGGTGGGGATAGGGGGGACCTTGGGTGTCATGAGTGGTGTTAAGGAGACTTGGTCCAGTGACTCAGGGGGACTTCTCTATTTACCATGATGAGAGATGAATATCGCACTGCGCCTGATCAGTAAAGCCCTACAATGGAAGAAGGCTCAGGGGAGACGGGCCAGGGAGTGGATCAACTGGTGTAAATGGTTCTGCCTGAGTTCATCAAAGGCGTGTGAATGTCTCCCTGAGTCAGCCAGATCTGTACGGGGGAAGTGTGTGTGTGGCTCAGCCCAACACAGAGTTCAACACCTGACCAACTAACAGAAGAATTGCCAAGGGACCAACAGACTTGAGCTGGTTTCAATCCACATACTCCTTCCCAGTGACTGGGGACACCCAGGGTCGTGACGGTGAGCATATTATAGAGGCTGGTAACAGGGATCACATTTTTATTGTGATTAAACTGCATATTGCAATTGCTGCATTTTGCTAAGCGTAACTTACACTTGTACTGTGATTTCAGTACACTGCTGTATCACTCTGCTGAATCAAAAACCCCGTGTAACATCAAATATCATCAAAGAATAAATTCTGATATTAAACATTACACTCTCCAGGTGTGGAACATCAAAAAGACCCTGGTCAGACACTATTGGACTCTGTCAAGCACGCGTGCCAGCTGTCTTGGGAAGGGAAGATCCTTGGGAGGGATTCATCTCCCCCAGCCTTACCCTTTTGGACAGAGGTGTCTGTATCCGGATCAGTCACACCAGCTCCCACTCCAGCAAGGCAGAGGAACAGTCAAGTGAAGGCAGGGGCTGACCCGACCCTTTCTAGACGTCTTCATCCCAATGAGATCCTGAGAGCAATGGGACCCTGTCCTCACACCCATTTGCCATGTGTGCTCTCTCTCCAGGCACTGTGGTGGGAGGAGGAGGTCACTAGCTCTGAGGTGCACATGCTGCAGCAGGTTACGTCCACCCCTTATGTGGAAGGGCAGGTCAACGTTTAGACACCTGTTTTCTCTGGAAAATAACCTTCAGCAGAGGAGTCTGATTATTTATTTAGCTTTTAGGTGCCTCCCTCTCACCGTGGCAGCATTCTTTGACAGAGCAGAAATCTTTGGCGTTTCCGTTGCTCTCAGCATGAGCACTTGGGCATCCTGAGGGGAAAAGAGGGCTCGCTGTGACTTTGTACAGAGTCACGGGATCTGGTCTGCCAAGGAGTCCTGCCCCTCACTGCCCTGCACTCGCACCTCTCTCCGCTGAAGGACACTCACCCTCACAAGTGCCTCTCAGAGAGAAACTGGACGGAGCGGAGAGTGGAGGACTTCAGGCGGTAAGGGAAGATTTCCAAAGTCTTCTCTCTCAGCCTACATATGGAGATGGTGATGAAGAGCGGGACAAGGGCAGCTCATTTCCCAGCCCCACAGCGTGCATTTTCTGTAGCCTCACAGCTCCGAAGGGAGCTGGGGACGACTCACTCCCTTTAACACCCCTCTGTTGCACAACTTGCAGTGTCAGTGTCTGAACCACAGCTGAAACCCCCCAACCCCAGGGAGCCTGAGAGAGGAACAGGAGCAGCATGGGCAGGAGGGGAAACAAGGGGCAACACCATGATTCTGCTGCTGAGGGAGGCAAGGAGAGAGACAGAAGGGCACTCACAAAAGCCTTCACCTTGCCCACCTGGCCATGCTGCCCCGCAGAGAGCGAACTTGCAGAGCAGTAACTCCCAGCCCCTTTGTCGGGCTGCACGAAATGAACCGGTGGCAGGAGAGATGCCCCTCTCTTCTGCTGGAGGTCTGGCTGCAGAGGAGGCAGCTCATGCCCTGGACTCCATGGCTGTCAGGGCTGAGGCTCTGCTGGGTGGCAGACTCTGAGTTGGCTTGCTCAGAGGAAGGTGTTTGTATTGGAGGGCCTGACCATGACTTGCACAAATCCATCCTCCCATGATGATTCTGCTAACATTTCCCTCTCATTCCCTGCCCATCTCTGCTGCCTGAATTTGCCCCTGCTGGGAGCTTTCTCTGTCCCTACATCTTTTCCCTCTCAGTGCTCATCGTCCCCATCCCACCCTCTGTGGGCTCAGTGCAGCCCTACAGAAATCTTCCAGGTCTGGGACTTGGGCAGGGGCATCTCTGTGCTTGCAGGTGCTAAGGAGCAGGTCACATAAACCCTGAGGAAGCCCATAAAGGTGATGCTGGTGCTGCTGGAGGTTGAGATGGGGTTGAAGGGGTTTGCTGAGCTTTCTCACAGACCTCCTGATCTCGGAGGGCGAACATCTGTGAGTCCCAAGTCCTTGCAAAACCAGAAAACTCTTTCCTTTTTTCTTCCTGCCCGAATTAGGAAACAGAACGCCCTGGAAGGAAAGCTCCTTCCATTTCAAGCAGCCTGTTTTTTCACCTTCCTCTGCAGGGCAGGGACACTGCTCTGAATCACAGCCCTGGGACAGACCTGTGTGCATGTCCCGGCTTCACAGCCCTGCAGCCATCCCTGGGAGAGGGTAGCAGCATGCCCTCTCCCTGTGACGGTGTGCCAGGGAATCTCTGCTCTAAAGCATCTCCTCCTCCCCTGCACACTGGAGAAGCTGGGAGAGCGATCTTTAAAAAACTTGTCATGGGGTGAGCTGGTTTCAGAAGACCCCTCCAGAAACCTCAGTAGTGTTGTCCTATAGCCAGACACTCACCATGCAAAGGGCTGGGAAGATGTCTCCTACAAGGAGCTCTCCCCTCTCCTCCCACTCCACACTGCCTTCCACTTCTCTCTGCCTTCTCTCAGCTCCCGTCAGCAGCAGCAGGCAGTGCCCACAGCCCTGCTGCTCTTGGCAGAGGACCTGCTCCTGCACACAGCTGGGCACATGGGCACTGCTGCCACGTTACCATGACCTCCTTCCGTCCCAGGAGCCTGGACGCCTTCAGCAACAGTGGCCCAATTAAAGGCAGAAGTTCTCTGTCCCTCGGGCTCCCTCCTCCTGGGAAATGTTCCCTGAAGTAGACTGAAATAATCACCAGTGGTCCCTCTCTGAACACCAAAGGAAGACTGATTCCAGCATTACAATCTATCTCATCAGAGGAAGGTCACCTGCTAGAGGGGGAAACGTCCCACTCTGGAAGCCCCTCTTCCTGCCTCTTGCCTAGGCAGGACTCCTAGAGAGGGGCAAGAAGGGAGTTCATTCTCCCATGGTTCAGGTTTTCATTCAGGTGAGTCCATCTGGGCATCTCCTGCCAGTTTAGAAGCCCCGCGGGCTGGAGTGGCATTCAGATCCCTCCACTGAACTCCACAAACAGACAGGAGGTGGGATTCCCCTTCTGCAGGCTGAAGTGTGCCCAGCAGAGATGTCTGCATGGGAGCTCCTTGTCTAAGCTCCTGTTGTAATCCCTGGAGATGGAGAGTGGGAGTCAGTTGCTCACACACAAACCCCTGGGGACATTGGAAGAGACAGAGGTGGTCCAAGGCATGTGCCAGTGTCTCCTTGCTCTGATGGAGCCACTCTGAGACCCACATCCATCAGGTGGGGCCGGGTGGGGAGTTTCCTTGGCCATCTGAAATGACCCCAGATGCCTAATACTGCTAGGCACCCACTCACAAGGAAGCTGAGACATATCCAGATCCCAGTGTTACCAACAGCTCATGTCATTCAGTGCCGACACTTGATTTCATGACATAGAAATAGGCTTGCAGGGCCATATTTGTGACAGATAGCAGTCTTGTTGTGAGAGTGGCCAGCTCTCTCAATGTCCTCAGATGCAGCCCACCCAGTCCTGCAGACTTATATGGGTTGCGTTCTTGCAAGTCATCCCTCACTCCGTCATCACTCACTGTTGCTTGTTGTCCTCTGCCCAATCCAGCAGTAAGCCAACATTTTCCTTTTTACTCTTTTATTGACCCTGAAGCAGTAGCAGCTTTTCTTCATGCCCTTGTCATCCGCTTCGTGTCTACCCTTGGGGAGCTTTGGCTTCCCTAACACCATCCCTGTTTTCCTGGACGATATTTCTGAATTCCTCTGTTGCAGCCCCCACCTCCTTCTGCTTCCAGTATGCTGCCCTGGAGTTCAGTCCTGACTTCCCAGTGCGGCCAAGCCAATCTCTCAAGCTGTCTATTAGTTTTACTGAGGGCCCAAGGCCAGGAAGAAACAGTGCTGAGCTGTGCAGGAATGGCAGGAGAGGGGTTTGCTGCCTGAGCTGATTCTGCAGCACCTTGGGGCCTGTGACAGAGGTGAACCAATCTCCAGGAAGGACAAAGTGCCACTGTAGAAGTCCCTAGGTCTGGGCCGCCTTTGATCTAGACACCAGTTAAAAGGCTGTGGAGATCAGGGGAGGTCCCAAAGAGCTGAAAAAGGCATATGCTGTGCCCATCTTCAAAAAAGGCCACAAGGACAAATCAGGGAGCTGCAGGCCATTCAGCCACACTTTAGTGAGGAGTGCGTCATGGAATGAGTTCTCTCGCTTTACATTTCTGGGCACAGGAAGAAGGTGACTGTGAACAGTCCGCATGGATTTACTGGAGGTAAAGTCTTCCTGATCAACTTGATTACCTTCTGTGATAAAAGGCCTGTCCTTGTGGAGGAGAGGAGAGTAGTGGATGTCATTTACCACAGTTTTAGCAAGGGGTTTGACATCATTGTCTCGCACTATATGGTTGAGGGCTGCCATCCAGATGGACCCCTGCAGGAAGGAGGAATGGGTTGCCAGGACCTTTATGGAATTCACAAATGAAACAAATGCCATGTCCTGCACCTGGGGCAGACAAACACCCTGCAGTGATCTGGGCTGGGGAGTGGCCAGCTGGGCAGCAGTTCTGCAGAGAAGGACCTGGGAGTCTTTGTGGGCAGCAAAGTGAGCGAGAGCCAGCAGCACGCCCTGGCATCAACGGAGGCCACAGTGTCCTGAGCTGCCTGAACAAGAGCACAGCTGGGAGATTGAGGGAAGGGATTATCCCCCTCTACTCCACACCTGTTAGAGCACATCCAGATACTACATGCATTTGGGGTCCTGTGTAGAAGAACACTGTTGATGACATGGAGTGAGTTTGGTGGCACACCCCCAAGGAGCCCAGGCACCAGAGCACTTGCCCTGTGAGGAGAGGCTGAGGGAATGGGCCTTGCTCAGCCTGAAGAAGGGAAGGCTTTGCGTAGACCTAATCACAGCCTCCCCATACCTTCCAGGATGTCACCAAGAAGATGCAGTCAGGCTCTTCACCATTGTGCACAATGGGAGGATGAGGCCCCAATGGGCATTAGCTGAAACAAGAGAGCTTCAGGCTGGGTGTAAGGAGAAACTTCTGACCCATCCAGACAGTCAAGCACTGGGGCCGGTTTTCCAGAGAGGTGGTGCCATCTCCATCCTCAGAAGTTTTTGAAGTCCTAAAGGAGTAAAGCCTTGAGCAACCTGGTTGGAGATGATACACACCCTGCCGTGGGAAGGAGGTTGGGCTAGAGACCTCCTCAGGCCCCTCCCAACCTGAATGATTCAGCATTTCCTTCCACCCTGGGTCTTCCCTTGTTGACCTTAGGGAAAACCTTCAGCTTCCTTGTGACCATGGAAGTAGGTCTCCCAAAAGGATCACCAGATCAGCCGCATGATCCTTGTCCTGCTCTGGTCAGAGGCATTCAGATTGAGGGCTGCTTGGCAGCCACCCCCAAATCACCTTCAGTTTTCTTTTCCTTCACCTTTTATTGCATTTTGTCCCTCTTTTCTCCCCTCTAAATTCTTCTTTTACCATCCTGTTCGCCTCCCATGCAGTCAGCCAAACTCTGTTTACCCATTGGCCCTGGGTTTCCTTTCTTTGTGCATTCATTTGGCTTGTCTGAGATGGTTGCCATGGTGATTTCTACTTTTACCACTAGGGCCTTGAAACTGGTACTGCCTTTTATTACGTGTAGTGTCCTGCAGGTCCTCATGCTGTTACCCTGCCAGAGGCACTGCAAGATAGGATGAGCCATCAGTACGCATACATTAACAGCTGACCCAGAGGAGCCTGAGTCCAGAGGGGCCTTGAGAAACTTGGGGTTTTGGCCAACAAAAACTTCATGACGTTGTGCAAGGAGAAGTGGCAGACCTTGCCTCAGGGGGCAGAACAGGCTGTGCATCAGGACAGGCTGAGACCTGACCAGGAGAAGAGTGACCCTGAGGAGAAGGGCCTAGATGTTACACGAGGGATGCCCTATGAGCCAGTGCTGCGTGCTCACCACAAAGGAGGCCAGCTGCATAGAGGGCTGCATTAGGAAGTGCATAGCCATCGAGACAAGGGCCGTTCTTCTCCCCCTCGACTCAGCACTGGTGTGGCCACATGTGGGATGGTGTGTCCCAGTGTGGACTGCCCAGTGCTGGAGGAATGGGGTGGAACATGGAGAGGGTCCAGAGGAGGTCTGCCAAGATGGGGTTGGGGGCCTGAAGGCCACGGCCTGCATGGAGAGGCAGAGGGACCTCGACTTCTTCAGCCAGGTGAAGTGTCAAAGACAAATGGAATATAGTAGTAGCCTGTGACTGCTTGAAGGGTGGTTCCAGAGGGGATGGAGCTTTTGTTGGTAGTAGGAAAGAGCACGAAGAGGGGAAAGGGTCACAAACTGCATCTTGAGAGGTACAGCCTGGGCTTCAGGAAAAAGACATGTCACTTGAAGGGTAGTGGTGTGGTGCAACAGGTCACCCAGAGGCCTCTGAGGTCACCCCATGCCTTTGTGTTTCAAAGAACACCAGCAAGGATAGAGAGACCTCTGGAAATATGGAGAGATCCTGGGGACAGAGCAAGGGGAGGAAGCATGTTGGGTGTCTACAGGGTGCAGGGATGCAGGCACAGGCATGGGACAGTGTCGGACAGCCTGTGGTGGAGACAGCTGAGGGCACTGCCATGGCTGAAAGCCTCCAACAGAACCGAGGTCTCTAGCCTCTTGGCTATGGTTGGTGTCTCTGCTCCTAAGGCCTCTGAGAAGAAGTTTCCTTAAATCACTGGGACCTTAAACCACTGGGACCTCCTTGTCCACGGGGAACCAAGAGATGCCATATTGTTGTCCTGCAGTTGGAGCTGCACATGCCCACCTTCACACTGACCCCCAGAAAGAGCCCCGAACAACGCGTGAGGGAAGTCACCACCCTTCACAAGGACTGGGTGTCAGGGCCTGGTTGCTCTGCTTCATTACACACATCAAGGCTGACTTGGCATCACAGCCACCTGCACATTGTCTTGGCCTACCTGCAATCAGGGCCTCCAGCTTTCTGCTCTAATCAGCCCCCTGGGAAGGCTTTCTCAGTAATGGCCCTCAGGGGGACTCGTTAACACTCCAAGAAACTTTGAGATTTACTTCTCCCTTCAACTTCTGGAGAGGTTTGCTCAACCTTCTCAGCATCTGAGGTCCATGGGCTCAGCACCAAATACACCTGAGGGGTCATTAAAATGCAGAAAGCCCTAACAACCCCTGTCTCTTTCCATCATTTTCTTCAGCTCTTCTGTGGCTAATTGGCAAGTGTTCAGGAGGGTATTGAAAAGAGAAGGATTTCAAGGAGCACCTGAGAGTTGTCTGCTTTTTAAGCTTTCTTTAGTCTTCAGGTTTCAGGGGAAGTGATACCCACCTTCTCCAATTCACACTGACCCACAGTGTTTCCTAATTAAGCCTGGACATGTAGGAAAAGCAGTATTTCTGATAGGAGACGTGTATGGACAACCTTCCTCCCCACCTCCCCAAGCCCTGACATTTCTCTCTTCAGCCCCTGGGGAATTCCCTCACTCGGCTTAACATCTAGCCTTTTCCCACTCAAGCCTGTAGCTGAATGTTACAGCTCCTGGGCACCAATTCCCACCTGCTTTCCTTAGAAAATCAGCTGCAAACAGAAACAGAAGCATGTGTCTCAATTCTGATCCAACACAAATAAACATGATGCAGTGTCCTAAGAAATAACATACAATCCTCAAGTGCATGTCAAGGGCAAGTTGCCTCCAGGGAGGTCCACAGTCTGCAAGGAATAGCCTTCCTTGACATGTTCTTGACAAATAGATGGGGGAGGCTAGTTAGAAACACAGTGAAGGAGCTGGTTGACGAGACAATGAGACTGCTGAAAGACGAGACAAGCTTCCGACTCCCTGAAGCTCAGAGCAGCGACTAGAGAGTTGAGAGGTGCCTGAATGTGACAGAGGAAGGGGAGGAGGAAAACTGGGAAACTATGGGAAGGGCATAAGCCCAGATCGTCTGATGCAAAGTTGACCTCAGAAGTGATCAATGTAGGCAGGACATGTGGAAATATGTGGGAGATGACTGAGATGACATCCAGAGCCTAATACACCGAGCAGTGGAAACATAATGTTGAGGGCAGATCAGTATTTCTTCTCCTGAGATTAATATCCTTCCTGAAGATTTCCACTATTTCATCATACGAAATCATTGACATTAAAATTATTCAATCATTTCAGCTGATGAAAGCGTGTTCATATTTTTGAAACGTCAAAACCAAGTCTTCCCCTTTCCAGGCAGAGCTCAGGTGTCGAACCAGAAGCAGCCAGTGGTGCTTGGAGAGGCCCCGGTGACTCTGAGATACCTTCACGGACCTGGCAGCTCTCCCAGGGGACCTGTGGGAAACCGAAGCCCCTCGGAGCTGCAGAGGGAGGCTGGGCAGAGGGGACTAGGGCACCTGCAATGGCACCAGGTGTCCGTGACCCTGTGACAGCATCCTACCCCAGTTCTGAAAATCTTTCCTTAAATAATAATAATAAAAAAAAAATTATAAGACCACTAAATCATACTAACAGATCACTAAATTAAAAAGAAAAAGAAATTAAGAAAGACAATAAGAACACACACACAGACAAAATTTGAAGCTGGAAAGTATAACAAAACACTTCTTTGCTTTAAATCTTGTTCTTAATTTCTTTCTTGTTTCATTTTTCATGTAATTTTTCTAACAGTTCTCTTATAATCAGGCCCACACCATTAACAAAGAACTTTTTGTGTCTCACACAGAGCCCAGTCCTCAGAAAACCTCCCCCTGACCACAACTGTCCCTGCCACCCCTCACTCTTTGCACAGAGCGAGTCACCCTCTGACATGCCGAGCTCTCTCGCCTGATAGAGGAAAGCAGGCTGACCAGCTTCAAGAAAACGCTGTATTCTTGGAAGGCCACATCTGCACAAATCTCAGCATACCTGTGTCACAGTGACGTCCTACAGGTGTCCCAATGAGTCTAGCCACACTCCCTTCTCCTTCCCTGCACTGTCAGTGAAGTGCGACCCCATCTGAGGTGACAACAGGGCTGAGACTGATCTCACCCCATGCCTGACCCCTCCAGGGCAGATGTCTCTGCCTAACCCAGGTGTCTGCCCTTCCCTTTCTAGTCATGGGAACTCAGTGACCCCAGGGCATCTCAGGCAGCAACAGCCTCCATATGTGGGCAAACAAATAAAGGCCTGAATCAAAATGTTTAGCTGTAACTTGAAACCTATCCAAAAAATTACTCTGTACCCAAACTGGCACATAGCCATTTCCAGAAGGTCAAGTATGTTTTACCAGTTCTAATGAATCTTGTCTTTCTTTCTTTCTTTCTTTTTAGCAGCACCAAGTGCATGCAGTGCAGTATTTCCTCCTTCTAGTGGAGTATAGATATTTGTGACCAGTTATTCAGCCCAATACCTTTTCTACCAACACTCTGAATGCAGAAACTATGTTCTGAGGAACTACTTTATTCAAAGGGACCTATTTCCTCTGCCTTCTTCTGCCTCCCTATCCTTTCTGCTTCCTCTCACTATTCTGTCTTTCCAGAGCTCTTCAGGGAAAGATTCAGTGAATCACAGCACTTAGGGTAGCTGAGACCTCTGGACGTCATCTAGTCCCGCTCCCCACTCACTCCAAGGGAACTAGATGAGCTTGCTCAGAGGCTTGCCCCAGTTGCACCTAGTCCACAAACATATGGAGAGTGTGCTCCATCCTAATGTCCAGGATGTTAACGAAGACATTAAACAGTGCTGCCTAAAATGTAGATCCCTGAGGGATGCTGCATGTAACCAGCCACCAGTTGGACCTTGTGCCACTGGTCACAGCATTTTGGCCCAATGGTCCAGCCCATTTTCCACCTGCCTTACGGTCCATTTGTGCCGTGCTTTGGACTGGCTCGTCACCATCTCTAGGGCAAAGCTCTGTGCACTCTGGCCACCCTCTTGCACATAGCACATCTCCACCTCCTCACTGTCCCAGCCTGCCTTCCCCAGGAGCCCATTTTCATCTTGCCATGTGAGCTGCCCACCACATGTGTGAAATCCCATGGGGACAGGGGAGAGGGAGGTGCCAGTAAAGGGGCGATGGCTGGGAGAGAGGAGGAGAAGCGGAAGGGGGAAGGCAGAGGTCAGAAGAAGGGAGTGGAACAGGAAGGCAGAGGTGACACAGCAGTGGTGTTAATGGTGAGGTCGCTTCCTTTACAGGATGGGGAGAGGCAGGCAAAGGGGACATGGCTGCAGCGTTGATTGTGAGGTCCCTCCCATGTGCCTTCTCCTTGCCCATCACTGGCAGAGACAGGAGTGACCTGACTTTCACCTTTACGGCCATGTGCCTCCTACCATCCAAGGAGCTTCTGAGAAACAATGGCTCTCACCACAATGTCTCCACCTCCTAAGACAATGGCTCTCATCACAATGTCCCCACCTGTTAAGACTTTTGGCCTACCAGCTGATCCTTTACCAGTAACCTCACAGTCCTCTTCCAAGACCACCTGCCTGCAGTGAGCCTTTCAGCCATGTGCCTGCTGCTATCCCAACAGGTACTCAGGCAGGAACGTCATCACAATCAGCATCCAAGCCATCGGCCTGCAAGTGGCCTATCATGTACTCAGGCAGAAACAATCGCACAAGCACCTCCTCTGCTCGGGAGCCAGTGGTTGCCCTATCACGTGCCGAGACAAAAATGACCTCACAACCAACATCCAAGCCATGTGCCTGCTGTTGGCCTATCAGGTACTGAGACACAAGTCACCTCACAAACAGTTTCCCACCCACAAGCTTCTTCCTGGCGCATCACCTACAGACACAGAAGGAACCACACAGTCACCTGCATGGGCCTGTGCCTCCTAAGGGCCTGCAAGTTTCTGATTGCACTGCCATTCAGAGGGATTGTGACAGGCTGGAGAAATGGGCAGAGAGGAACGGTCAGGAAGTTTCACAAAAGGAAATGCAATGTCTTGAACCAGGACACGCTGACTGCTGACCAGCTGGAAAGCAGCTTGGCCGAGAAGGGCCTGGGGGTGTCCAGGGAGGCAGCATGCAGCAGCATAAGCCAGCAACACGTCCTCAGGACGAAGGCAGGCCATAGCTTCCTGGGCTGCCTTGGGGAGAGAGCACTGGCAGCAGGGCGAGGGCTCTGGGCCTGCAGGCTCTGTGTCAGCAGGAGGTGGGCCTGCTAGCTGGTCTGCTACTCATCAGATACTGGCCCATCAGATGGGGAGGCAGAAAGAATCTCACAATCACCTTCCAAGCTCTGTGCCAGCTCCTGGCCTTTCCCCTTCCTCAGGGACATGAGGAGCCAGCTATGGGGGTCTCTTCTCTCTCTCTCTACCAGAAAGGAGACACACTGGGATTGAGTCAGCTTTCCAGCTGGAGATCCTGGCAAGAGCTCCCGAAACTGCAGGCCTCAGTGACCAGCTCAGTGACACTCTGCCAAATGTGCTCACTTGGACACCTGAAGGGTCAGCTCCCAAATGACCCCCTTAGGGCAGAGAGGAGCATGTGGAAAGGGGAGGAACCTAATTCTGAGGCGGTTATTTGCATCAAACAACTCCAGCTTGGCACGCTGATTCTCAGCTCGGACCCAGGAAGTGTTTCCTGCTGACTTGCAGGAAAGTGCCTGAGCATCAGCTGATGTTTCTCCCAGTCCAAAAGCAATGGGCTCATTTCCTTAGTCTTCAGCACAGAAAGTGAGCTCTGGGCAGCTGAGATTACTACTCCCTGCAGCAGGCACATCCGGGAGGAGTGGTTTTAAAGGCCAATGATTTTCTGAAGAAGTACTTGGTCTTTGGAAGTTTCCCTTATTTGGCCCATTTCAAATGGGCCAATGACTGTGGCACTGCCCCTGGAAAGAGCACCTCTGAGCGCTCCACTGTGGAGAGACCATTTCCTTGTGAACTGTGTGGGTGAAGAAAGTCCCACATGATCTGAACTGCTCTCTGTGGCCTCCTGCTGGATGTCCGTCCCTGGATATCTGGTTTCAGAGCCCAGGGCAGGGTGCAGGGTGCAAGGTGCAGCAGAGAGCCCCGAAGCAGTGAGGCCTTTGGCAGGAAGAGCTCAAGACCCTCTCCCCTCACCTGCCATATTTCACTGGGTTGGAGGGAGGTTAACTGGATGGTTAATTAAGGGCTAATTGTTGAATACCACTGCACTATAAGCAAAGAGTTCCTAGGGTCCTGCCACACCAGAAGAAAGCAGTGTCTGCCCCAGTTATGTATAGGAGTAGTACCCCAATTAACCCTTGCTACTAGGGGAGAGAGGCAACTGCTTACGCCTCTATCCTAATAACACTTGTGGTTGGGCAGATCCCAGAAATGTTAATTAGGAATCTCCAGCAAGGAACCCGTTCTGAAGCATGACCTCTTCCACTCCAAATACTCCCAGCTGTATATTGAGATGTATCTCACAGTCTGTGTGGGATATCTGGCTTCAGAGCCTGGCAAGAGCGGAGGAAACTCCAGGCGTGAAGCTGAGCGGGCAGAAGGCAGCCGGCTGCCAGCGTGCCTGGCTCACGGGGCCACCAGGGCAGCCGGGGCCCCAGCAGACAAGGCACCTGCTCACCTCGCAGCGCTCCCCACCTCCACAGCCTCATGGCACTCCCCACCCACAGCACTGCTCTCTCCACACGTCTCCTCCCGCACCCAGAACCAACACCCTGGGGCCACCGCCTCTCCCCACCACACGCCACCCAACTTCTGGCACACACCTCACCCCCACCCCTCCCCTCACACACGGTGGACAGCCAGCACACCCCTCTGCAGCAGGCACACACAGGCCACACCACCACACAGGCCAGCAGCCACGCCACCACCCCCCACCATGGACCCAAATCACACCGAGGCCCACTCTCCAGCCCTTCTCTTTGCTTCTAGTCCTCCAAGAGGCAGCAACAAGCACTTCCTCTGAACATCCACTCCCACCTCTGCTCCTGCTCCCTTCCCACCTCCACCAATCCAAGGGCAGAAAGAGCATTCCCATCTTGCAGACAAAGCTCACCAGGCCCCTCTCTTCTCATGGGGCACAATTTCCACACCACACACACACTGTCAGTCCTAGATTCCACCGCCAATGTCTAAGCCACGCTGCAGGCCTACATACTGCGGGGACAGGCGGGACCTCCGAGTCACTTCCCAGCCATGGGCAACCGGGGCTGCTCTCTCTGCAGTCACCTCACAAGCACCTTCCCAGCCACCTGCCTCCTGCTGCCCTATCAGCCACTCCAAAAGACAGGACCTCACGGCCACCTTCCCAGCCGTCTGCCCGCCACTGCCCTACAAGCCCCTGACACACAAGTGACCTCACAATAACTTCCTCAGCCATCAGCCAAATGCTCACCTCCCAGCTGCTCCGGCCAACGTCACCTCCAAAGCACGCGTCCCAGCCGTGCACCTGCTGCTGCCCCAGCAACTGCTCACCTAGAAGACACCTCACCAGCACCTTCCCAGCCACACGCCTCCTGCTAGCCAATCACGTAATTGTTGCAGAAGGGACCTTACAGACAACACGCCAGCCTTGTTCCTGCAGCTGGCCTCTCAGCTCCTCAGCCCCAAGGGACCTCAGAATCAGCAGCCGAGCCACGGGGCCCCTGCTGGCCTCTCAGCTACCGACAAAAACTGATTGGGCAGTGGTCATTTGCTGGCCCAGCTCTCGCAGACACTAGGGACCTCGTGGCTGTTGCCCCCTGCAGCTGCCCCTGCTCTCCCCAAGGCTGAGACACCTCCTGAACGGTCTCCCTCACTCACCCTGGCGCCTCACACTGCTCCTAGTGCAGCAAAACACCCAGGACGGGCCACTTCCTGCCCCAAGAGAAGATCACCTTCTGCCCAGCTAGTACCCACACTGAGCCCGTGAAGCTCAGGAATTGGAGAAAGAGCTGCAAGGGATTCGTGGCAACATTTCCTAAGGGGCCAATTGCGTGGGAGCAGCGACCATGAAGTGGAAGACTGCAGGGCCCCATGGCCCAGGCCAAGCAAGAAGCCTTCCCGCAACTCCAAAGGCCACTTCCTGCCCCAAGGCTGAACCAAGCCAGCACATCCCCTACACATCAAGGACAACAAGCACTCTCTGGTTTGGTGCCCTGACAGTTTGGGACACGGGGAAGGACTGAGGCGAGGGCATCTCAGCTGGGGACACCAGCAGAGGCAGCACTCAGCAGCTCTTCCCCCATTAGCTCCCGCCAGCAGGGCTAATGACAACGGCAAGGGGAGGACGGGCCCTTCCCCAGCCTCCAAGGCCCTGCGAAAGCCAAACAGTTGCCACGCTCAGAGCTGCTCTGCCAACACCTTTCAGGCTGCTTCCAGGGCCACAGGTCTCAGGGCCCAGCAAGAGGCACGCAGCACCACCAACGGCCAGGCCACGGCGTGCCGCGTGGGCACAGCCTCTCTCGGAGCCCTCCGACATGCAGTTTTTCCGAGCAGAAGCGACCATGGGCAAGGGCCCCAAAACACACCAAGACCCACTCTCCAACCTTTCCGCTTGCTTCTAGTCCTCCAGAGCCTTTCCACAGGCATTTCCTCTGAACATCCCGGCTCACCCCGGAGCCTGCTCCCTTCCCACCCCCACAAAGCAGACGGCAAGTGCTCTCCCAGGAGGCGCATCACGCCAGCTCTTGCCTCTCTCTTGTGCCTCACGTGCCCTCAAGGCCCTCACCCCACAGGCCTCCCTACTGAGGGGCCCTTTGGGGCTTCAAGGCAGGAGGACAAAACTCTTTGGCACCACTCCCCCTCTCTCGGGCCATGCTCCGAGAGCTCACCAATGACCACACGGCTGCACACGGACACACTCAGCAGCACGGACAGGGCAAGTGCACCAGCCTTAGACAAGCACACTTCCAACCAGGGAAACGGCACAAGGCTCCTGCTGCTCTCAAGCCTTTGCCTTGCCCTGCCTCAGCAAGGCCAGGGATTTCTCTGCCAAGCCAAGCCTCGAGCCAAGCCAGCAGCTTTCAGCAGGGCACGTGCCACATGGAAAAGCCAGCGCAGGCTCTGCCTCCAGGGTCCCCCCGGGCATGGCCCAGGCACAGTCCAAGAGCACCAACTAAGCCACCCACTGAAGGAGCTTGCGGTGTGGCAGAGCCAAGAGCTGGTTTGTCCTCAGGGTTGGTACAGGGAGCTCTCCTCCAAAGCAGCACCAGGCAGCAGCCTGCAGCAAGGACCACTTCCCTCTCTTCTCTTAGCAAGCACTTGAGCCCCTAGTGCTCCACTCTTTGGCCCCTGCATTGCTCAGGGCTGCAAGGACACGACCCCATCACGGCGTCAGCAGGGAGCAGTCTGAAAAACACGAGTGGTCACAATGCAAAGGCTCTAGGACTCTCCCCACCTCCCAAAAAAGGAGTGGCAACTCTCCAAGCGCTCAGGGAGAAAACACCAAGGGGAAAGGGCTTCCAGCGCTCAGCGTCCACAATGCCTGCCCACAAGCCGGCAGGCTGCTTGGAGGACGCCTGTGCTCACCACCACTCCCTTGGCTCCAGAGACTCGCAGCAATGCCCCTAGAGCTCCGTGGGGCTCCTCACTCCCACCCAAACCTCAGGCCAACACCACCACCTTCCCCGCGTCAGCACCTCACAACACCACACCTCGCACACTCCTGCCTGCCCAAGGGGGCTCTCTCGCTGCCCTGCTGCAGCACACAAAGCTCACCCTGCAGCAGGACAGTGCAGGAACTTGCCGAGACGGCAGCTGGAAGGAAGAGAGGCCAGGGCTGCGCATCCCTTGCAGGCCACCCTTGCCTTGCCTTCCCTCCTCCAAGGCACTCCTTGGCACAGGGAGCCATCAGCCACCCTTGAGAGTCCTCTCCCAAGAACACACCTGCCCCTCTCCCAAGAACACCTCTCCACAAGGCCTTCACTCCTCCAAACACCTTCCAGCACGCTAACGCCCAGCCGGGAACGAGCACCTCCCACGACCTCCTGCTCCTTCAGCCAACACTGCTGCAAGACCAAAGCTCTCCCCACGAAAAGCAACCGAGAGGAAAGGAGGACAAAGCATGCCTCGTACAGCTCTCAGAGCAAGGAGAAGCGCTCCCTGCACTTTCGGGTGGGTCGTGGCTGCAGAGCCTGGCAAGAGCGGAGGAAACTCCAGGCGTGAAGCTGAGCGGGCAGAAGGCAGCCGGCTGCCAGCGTGCCTGGCTCACGGGGCCACCAGGGCAGCCGGGGCCCCAGCAGACAAGGCACCTGCTCACCTCGCAGCGCTCCCCACCTCCCCAGCCTCATGGCACTGCCCACGCACACCACTGCTCTCTCCACACGTCTCCTCCCGCACCCAGAACCAACACCCTGGGGCCACCGCCTCTCCCCACCACACGCCACCCAACTTCTGGCACACACCTCACCCCCACCCTGAGCCTCACACACGGTGGACAGCCAGCACGCCCCTCTGCAGCAGGCACACACAGGCCACACCACCACACAGGGCAGCAGCCACGCCACCACCCCCAAATGCCCCAAATCACACCCAGGCCCACTCTCCAGCCCTCCTGTTTCTTTCTAGTCCTCCAAGAGGCAGCAACAAGCACTTCCTCTGAACATCCACTCCCACCTCTGCTCCTGCTCCCTTCCCACCTCCACCAATCCAAGGGCAGAAAGAGCATTCCCATCTTGCAGACAAATCTCGGCCAAACCACACTGTACCGCCCAGCGCAGCTGCTTGGGGCCGGCCAGCACATCTGGATTGCAGGACAGCTCCCCTGGGGCCCAGGCACCTCTGTCCTATGCTCCTAACCCCGTGGCAGCTCCTGGAGGAGAGCAGCCCCACACGGCCAGGGCCAGCATGGGAACACACCTACAGACCCACTCACTCCCACTCCTGCTCTCCTGCTTTGCTCCCGCTGCACTTATAAGTGTCTTTAACCCACGTGCTGGACTGTGATGGGCTGACAGAGACATCCGGCAACCCAACACAACCCTCCTCCTCTTGTCAGCCAGTAGCAGGGCAGCACTGGGGGCGATGCCATGGCAACATTGCAGACACATGACCCAGCAGGCAGCTCCTTCCTCCCACCATCGTTGGTGGTGGGTCTGGTGCCATGCTGAGGGCTGTTACAAGGGGAAGGTTTCATGTCCTCTGTGGGCATTTCCAGCAGGCTCTTGAGATCCCCCTGGGATCTGGTGGACATTGCAGCCTCTGGGACACAGCACCCCTTTCCTGCCAGAGCCAGACCCCAAGGGGGGACCCACTTCCAGGGAAACTTGGGCCTGAATTTCCTCCCACCCTACCACCCTACCAGGAGGGGATGGAGCCAGCCCCACAGGAGCCTCGGGGCTCAGGACAGCCCCAGCCCCAGGACCCAGCACTCCTGCCTGCCCCATTGTGCCCTGAGCCAGACGGGACCCTCCAGCAGGGCTCTTGTGGCCGCCCCCAGCCCTGTCCAGACACCCCCACAGCCCAGGGCCCACAACTGTTTTTGCATTTCACAGTCTCTGTGCGACACCTCAGGAAGGAGTTCCTCAATCCCTTACCCTTGGTGGAGAGCTGCAGGAGCACTGGAAAGCTAGTATCCGTGGTCTGGGCTAATGTTCTTGGTCGAGCAGTCTCCATCTCGTTTGGCCCCTTTCCTTCGGCTCGCCTCTCCCTCCAGGGAAAAAGGACTCTCTTGTCTCCTGTCTCGTCCCCCACAATTCCTCTCCAATGTGTCCCTGCTCTTGTGCCTGTTGGTGAGGAGCCCCAGTGCAGCCTCACTGCCTCCTGTCCTCCCTCCTTGCTGGGGAGTAGCTCTGAAGGGCAGCAGTGGGGAGTGTGTGAGCCGTGCCCTGGCCTTGCAGGGAAGTGAGGGCTCTCCCATGGCACCGGGGAGAGACCTCTCTGTGATGCGGCACATCCCACTGTGACCTCAGCCCGTGTCATCTCTGGGCTCAGTAGGTCACCGCCATGGAGATGGCACAGCCAGGGAGAGAGCAGAGAGATTTCCCTCCATGTTCTGCAAAGCAATCACCTGCCCTCCCCACAGTTAGTTTCCAAAACTGGCTGATAACTCCTTCAGGAACGTGACCAGATGGTGACAAAGGCTGTGAAAAATCTAAGATGGGTCACGGCAGAGGTCACTTCTGTGCCCCTGCACCAACAGGTCTCTGCACAGGGCAGACCTGGCCAGGAAGCTGGGCTTTGGGGCTATGTTAGGGGTTTGCCACTTGTTAAAGATGGGATCAAAATCATGTGAGGTCAAACAGCACAAAAGGGTGGCCATGGGCTGCGATGCTTTGGCGAGCCTGGTGAGACAGGTTTCTCCCGTGGGTCACTCTTCTTGTCAAAGGAGGATGTAGGACAGGATGGGACAGGACGCAGCCTTCCTCCTTCAGGCACCAAAGCAGGCTCTTTGTTTTGAAAAGGCCTCAGCAAGGTTTCTCAGTCTGTGGTGCTTAGGAGAGAGATGAGATGCCAGAAAAGAGCAACTAGGCCCTTAACACGCATCATCCAGAGGGCTTTACGTGGGACCCTGGTGCTTCCCATGTTCCATAACCGTGGGCAAGGCTGGGGAGCAAATTTGGGGCAGTGTTCTCATTTCCCATGAATGTTGCCCAGGCTGAGACAAATCTCACCAGGCCCCTCTCTTTGCATGGGGCACAATTTCCACACCACGCACACACTGTCAAGCCTAGATTTCACCACCAATGTCTAAGCCATGCTGCAGGTCTACATACTGTGGGGACAGGCGGGACCTCCGAGTCACTTCCCAGCCATGGGCAACCTGGGCTGCTCTGTCTGCACTCACCTCACAAGCACCTTCCCAGCCACCTGCCTCCTGCTGCCCTATCAGCAACTCCAAACGACAGGATCTCACGGCCACCTTCCCAGCCGCCTGACTCTCACTGCCCTGACACAAGCCCCTGACACACAAGTGACCTCACAATAACTTCCTCAGCCATCAGCCAAATGCTCACCTCCCAGCTGCTCCGGCCAACGTCACCTCCAAAGCACGCGTCCCAGCCGTGCACCTGCTGCTGCCCCAGCAACTGCTCAGCCAGAAGACACCTCACCAGCACCTCCCCAGCCACACGCCTCCTGCTAGCCAATCACGTAACCCTTGCAGAAGGGACCTTACAGACAACACGCCAGCCTTGTTCCTGCAGCTGGCCTCTCAGCTCCTCAGCCCCAAGGGACCTCAGAATCAGCAGCCCTACCACGGGGCCCCTGCTGGCCTCTCAGCTACCGACAAAGAACTGATTGGGCAGTGGTGATTTTCTGGCCCAGCTCTCGCAGACACTAGGGACCTCGTGGCTGTTGCCCCCTGCAGCTGCCCCTGCTCTCCCCAAGGCTGAGACACCTCCTGAACGGTCTCCCTCACTCACCCTGGCGCCTCACACTGCTCCTAGTGCAGCAAAACACCCAGGACGGGCCACTTCCTGCCCCAAGAGAAGATCACCTTCTGCCCAGCCAGTACCCGCACCGAGCCCGTGAAGCTCAGGAATTGGAGAAAGGCCTGCAAGGGATTCCTGGCAACATTTCCTAAGGGACCGATTGTGTGGGAGCAGTGACCATGAAGCGGAAGACAGCAGGGCCCCATGGCCCAGGCAGAGCAAGAAGCCTTCCTGCAACTCCAAAGGCCACTTCCTGCCCCAAGGAGGGACTGAACCAAGCCAGCACATTCCCTACACATCAAGGACAACAAGCACTCTCTGATTTGGGGCCCTGACAGTTTGGGACGTGGGGAAGGACTCAGGTGAGGGCATCTCAGCTGGGGACACCAGCAGAGGCAGCACTCAGCAGCTCTTCCCCCTGGCCCGCCAGCAGGGCTAATGACAACGGCAAGGGGAGGACGGGCCCTTCCCCAGCCTCCAAGGCCCTGCGAAAGCCAAACAGCTGCCATGCTCAGAGCTGCTCTGCCAACACCCTTCAGGCTGCTTCCAGGGCCACACGTCTCAGGGCCCAGCAAGAGGCACGCAGCACCACCAACGGCCAGGCCACGGCGTGCCGCGTGGGCACAGCCTCTCTCGGAGCCCTCCGACAGGCAGTTTTTCCGAGCAGAAGCGACCATGGGCAAGGGCCCCAAAACACACCAAGACCCACTCTCCAACCCTTCCGCTTGCTTCTAGTCCTCCAGAGCCTTTCCCCAGGCACTTCCTCTGAACATCCCGGCTCACCCCGGAGCCTGCTCCCTTCCCACCTCCACAAAGCACCGAGCAAGTGCTCTCCCAGGAGGCGCATCACGCCAGCTCTTGCCTCTCTCTTGTGCCTCACGTGCCCTCAAGGCCCTCACCCCACAGGCCTCCCTACTGAGGGACCCTTTGGGGCTTCAAGGGAGGACGACAAAACTCTTTGGCACCACTCCCCCTCTCTCGGGCCGTGCTCAGGGAGCTCACCAATGACCACACGGCTGCACACAGACACACTCAGCAGCATGGACAGGGCCAGTGCACCAGCCTTAGACAAGCACACTTCCAACCAGGGAAACGGCACAAGGCTTCCACTGCTCTCAAGCCTTTGCCTTGCCCTGCCTCAGCAAGGCCTGGGATTTCTCTGCCAAGCAAAGCCTCGAGCCAAGCCAGCAGCTTTCAGCAGTGCGAGTGCCACGTGGAAAAGCCAGCGCAGGCTCTGCCTCCAGGGTCCCCCCTGGCATGGCCCAGGCAGAGCCCGAGAGCACCAGCTAAGCCACCCACTGAAGGAGCTGGGCGTGTGGCAGAGCCAAGCTGGTTTGTCCTCACGTCTGGTGCCAGGAGCTCTCCTCCCAACCAGCACCAGGCAGCAGCCCAGAGGAAGGACCACTTCCCTCTCTTCCCTTAGCAAGCACTTGAGCCCCTAGTGCTCCACTCTTTGGCCCCTGCATTTCTCAGGCCTGCAAGGACACGACCCCATCACGGCGTCAGCAGGGAGCAGTCTGAAAAACAAGAGCGGTCACAATGCAAAGGCTCTAGGACTCTCCCCACCTCCCTCCAAAAAAAGAAATGGCAACTCTCCAAGCGCTCAGGGAGAAAACACCAAGGGGAAAGGGCTTCCAGCGCTCAGCGTCCACAATGCCTGCCCACAAGCCGGCAGGCTGCTGGGAGGACAGCTGTGCTCACCACCACTCCCTTGGCTCCACACACTCGCAGCAATGCCCCTAGAGCTCCGTGGGGCTCCTCACACCCACCCAAACCTCAGGCCAACACCACCACCTTCCCCGCATCAGCAGTGCCAGCACCTCCCAACACCACACCTCGCACACTCATGCCTGCCCAAGGGGGCTCTCTCGCTGCCCTGCTGCAGCACCCAGAGCTCACCCTGCAGCGGGACGGTGCAGGAACTTGCCGAGACGGCAGCTGGAAGGAAGAGAGGCCGGGGCTGCGCATCCCTTGCAGGCCACCCTTGCCTTGCCTTCCCTCCTCCAAGGCACTCCTTGCCTAGGGAGATTGGGCACAGGGAGCCATCAGCCACCCTTCAGAGTCCTCTCCCAAGAACACACCTGCCCCTCTCCCAAGAACACCTCTCCACAAGGCCTTCACTCCTCCAAACACCTTCCAGCACACTAACGCCCAGCCGGGAACGAGCAACTCCCCCGGCCTCCTGCTCCTTCAGCCAACACTGCTGCAAGACCAAAGCCCTCCCCACAAAAAGCAACCGAGAGGAAAGGAGGGAAAAGCATGCCTCGTACAGCTCTCAGAGCAAGGAGAAGCGCTCCCTGCACTTTCGGGTGGGTGCTGGCTGCAGAGCCTGGCAAGAGCGGAGGAAACTCCAGGCGTGAAGCTGAGCGGGCAGAAGGCAGCCGGCTGCCAGCGTGCCTGGCTCATGGGGCCACCAGGGCAGCCGGGGCCCCAGCAGACAAGGCACCTGCTCACCTCGCAGCGCTCCCCACCTCCACAGCCTCATGGCACTCCCCACGCACACCACTGCTCTCTCCACACATCTCCTCCCGCACCCACAACCAACACCCTGGGGCCACCGCCTCTCCCCACCACACGCCACCCAACTTCTGGCACACACCTCACCCCCACCCCTCCCCTCACACACGGTGGACAGCCAGCACGCCCCTCTGCAGCAGGCATACACAGGCCACACCACCACACAGGCCAGCAGCCAGGACACCCCCCCGCAAATGCCCCAAATCACACCCAGGACAACTCTCCAGCCCTTCTCTTTCCTTCTAGTCCTCCAAGAGGCAGCAACAAGCACTTCCTCTGAACATCCACTCCCACCTCTGCTCCTGCTCCCTTCCCACCTCCACCAATCCAAGGGCAGAAAGAGCATTCCCATCTTGCAGACAAATCTCGGCCAAACCACACTGTACCGCCCAGCGCAGCTGCTTGGGGCCGGCCAGCACATCTGGATTGCAGGACAGCTCCCCTGGGGCCCAGGCACCTCTGTCCTATGGTGCTAACCCCGTGGCAGCTCCTGGAGGAGAGCAGCCCCACACGGCCAGGGCCAGCATGGGAACACACCTACAGACCCACTCACTCCCACTCCTGCTCTCCTGCTTTGCTCCCGCTGCACTTATAACTGTCTTTAACCCACGTGCTGGACTGTGATGGGCTGGCAGAGACATCCGGCAACCCAACACAACCCTCCTCCTCTTGTCAGCCAGTAGCAGGGCAGCACTGGGGGCGATGCCATGGCAACATTGCAGACACATGACCCAGCAGGCAGCTCCTTCCTCCCACCATCATTGGTGGTGGGTCTGGTGCCATGCTGAGGGCTGTTACAAGGGGAAGGTTTCATGTCCTCTGTGGGCTTTTCCAGCAGGCTCTTGAGATCCCCCTGGGATGTGCTGGACATTGCAGCCTCTGGGACACAGCACCCCTTTCCTGCCAGAGCCAGACCCCAAGGGGGGACCCACTTCCAGGGAAACTTGGGCCTGAATTTCCTCCCACCCTACCAGGAGGGGATGGAGCCAGCCCCACAGGAGCCTCGGGGCTCAGGACAGCCCCAGGACCCAGGACCCAGCAGTCCCCGCTGCCCCATTGTGCCCTGAGCCAGACGGGACCCTCCAGCAGGGCTCTTGTGGCCGCCCCCAGCCCTGTCCAGACACCCCCACAGCCCAGGGCCCACAACTGTTTTTGCATTTCACAGTCTCTGTGCGACACCTCAGGAAGGAGTTCCTCAATCCCTTACCCTTGGTGAAGAGCTGCAGGAGCACTGGAAAGCAAGTATCCGTGGTCTGGGCTAATGGTCTTGGTCCAGCAGTCTCCATCTCGTTTGGCCCCTTTCCTTCGGCTCACCTCTCCCTCCAGGGAAAAAGGACTCGCTTCCTGTCTCGTCCCCCACATTTCCTCTCCTGCTCTTGTGCCTGTTGGTGAGGAGCCCCAGTGCAGCCCCACTGCCTCCTGTCCTCCCTCCTTGCTGGGGAGCAGCTCTGAAGGGCAGCAGTGGGGAGTGTGTGAGCCGTGCCCTGGCCTTGCAGGGAAGTGAGGGCTCTCCCATGGCACCGGGGAGAGACCTCTCTGTGATGCAGCACATCCCACTGTGACCTCAGCCCGTGTCATCTCTGGGCTCAGAAGGTCACCGCCATGGAGATGGCACAGCCAGGGAGAGAGCAGAGAGACTTCCCCTCACGTCCTGGAAAGCAGTCACCTGCCTACATCCCCAGTTAGTTTCCAAAACTGGCTGATAACTCCTTCAGGAACGTGACCAGATGGTGACAAAGGCTGTGAAAAATCTAAGATGGGGCACGGCAGAGGTCACTTCTGTGCCCCTGCACCAACAGGTCTCTGCACAGGGCAGACCTGGCCAGGAAGCTGGGGTTTGGGGCTATGTTAGGGGTTTGTCACTTGTTAAAGACGGGATCAAAATCATGTGAGGTCAAACAGCACAAAAGGGTGGCCATGGGCTGCAATGCTTTGGCGAGCCTCAAGACAGGTTTCTCCCGTGGGTCACTCTTCTTGTCAAAGGAGGATGTAGGACAGGATGGGACAGGACGCAGCCTTCCTCCTTCAGGCACCAAAGCAGGCTCTTTGTTTTGAAAAGGCCTCAGCAAGGTTTCTCAGTCTGCGGTGCTTAGGAGAGAGATGAGATGCCAGAAAAGAGCAACTAGGCCCTTAACACGCATCATCCAGAGGGCTTTACGTGGGACCCTGGTGCTTCCCATGTTCCATAACCATGGGCAAGGCTGGGGAGCAAATCTGGGGCAGTGTTCTCATTTCCCATGAATGTTGCCCAGGCTGAGACAAATCTCACCAGGCCCCTCTCTTTTCATGGGGCACAATTTCCACACCACGCACACACTGTCAAGCCTAGATTTCACCACCAATGTCTAAGCCACGCTGCAGGCCTACATACTGCGGGGACAGGCGGGACCTCCGAGTCACTTCCCAGCCATGGGCAACCGGGGCTGCTCTCTCTGCACTCACCTCACAAGCACCTTCCCAGCCACCTGCCTGCTGCTGCCCTATCAGCCACTCCAAAAGACAGGACCTCACGGCCACCTTCCCAGCCGTCTGCCCGCCACTGCCCTACAAGCCCCTGACACACAAGTGACCTCACAACAACTTCCTCAGCCATCAGCCAAATGCTGACCTCCCAGCTGCTCCGGCCAACGTCACCTCCAAAGCACGCGTCCCAGCCGTGCACCTGCTGCTGCCCCAGCAACTGCTCAGCCAGAAGACACCTCACCAGCACCTCCCCAGCCACACGCCTCCTGCTAGCCAATCACGAACCGTTGCAGAAGGGACCTTACAGACAACACGCCAGCCTTGTTCCTGCAGCTGGCCTCTCAGCTCCTCAGCCCCAAGGGACCTCAGAATCAGCAGCCGAGCCACGGGGCCCCTGCTGGCCTCTCAGCTACCGACAAAGAACTGATTGGGCAGTGGTGATTTGCTGGCCCAGCTCTCGCACACACTAGGGACCTTGTGGCTGTTGCCCCCTGCAGCTCCCCCTGCCCTCCGCAAGGCTGAGACACCTCCTGAACGGTCTCCCTCACTCACCCTGGCGCCTCACACTGCTCCTAGTGCAGCAAAACACCCAGGACGGGCCAGTTCCTGCCCCAAGAGAAGATCACCTTCTGCCCAGCCAGTACCCGCACCGAGCCCGTGAAGCTCAGGAATTGGAGAAAGGCCTGCAAGGGATTCGTGGCAACATTTCCTAAGGGGCCGATTGTGTGGGAGCAGCGACCATGAAGCGGAAGACAGCAGGGCCCCATGGCCCAGGCAGAGCAAGAAGCCTTCCCGCAACACCAAAGGCCACTTCCTGCCCCAAGGAAGGACTGAACCAAGCCAGCACATCCCCTACACATCAAGGACAACAAGCACTCTCTGGTTTGGGGCCCTGACAGTTTGGGACATGGGGAAGGACTCAGGTGAGGGCCTCTCAGCTGGGGACACCAGCAGAGGCAGCACTCAGCAGCTCTTCCCCCATTAGCTCCCGCCAGCAGGGCTAATGACAACGGCAAGGGGAGGACGGGCCCTTCCCCAGCCTCCAAGGCCCTGCGAAAACACAACAGCTGCCACGCTCAGAGCTGCTCTGCCAACACCCTTCAGGCTGCTTCCGGGGCCACAGGTCTCAGGGCCCAGCAAGAGGCACGCAGCACCACCAACGGCCAGGCCACGGCGTGCCGCGTGGGCACGGCCTCTCTCGGAGCCCTCCGAAAGGCAGTTTTTCTGAGCAGAAGCGACCATGGGCAAGGGCCCCAAAACACACCAAGACCCACTCTCCAACCCTTCCGCTTGCTTCTAGTCCTCCAGAGCCTTTCCACAGGAACTTCCTCTGAACATCCCCGCTCACCCCGGAGACTGCTCCCTTCCCACCTCCACGAAGCACAGAGCAAGTGCTCTCCCAGGAGGCGCATCACGCCAGCTCTTGCCTCTCTCTTGTGCCTCACGTGCCCTCAAGGCCCTCACCCCACAGGCCTCCCTACTGAGGGGCCCTTTGGGGCTTCAAGGAAGGAGGACAAAACTCTTTGGCAACACTCCCCCTCTCTCGGGCCGTGCTCAGGGAGCTCACCAATGACCACACGGCTGCACGCAGACACACTCAGCAGCACGGACAGGGCCAGTGCACCAGCCTTAGACAAGCACACTTCCAACCAGGGAAACGGCACAAGGCTTCCGCTGCTCTCAAGCCTTTGCCTTGCCCTGCCTCAGCAAGGCCGGGGATTTCTCTGCCAAGCAAAGTCTCGAGCCAAGCCAGCAGCTTTCAGCAGGGCACGTGCCACATGGAAAAGCCAGCGCAGGCTCTGCCTCCAGGGTCCCCCCTGGCATGGCCCAGGCAGAGCCCGAGAGCACCAGCTAAGCCACCCACTGAAGGAGCTGGGCGTGTGGCAGAGCCAAGCTGGTTTGTCCTCACGTCTGGTGCCAGGAGCTCTCCTCCAAAGCAGCACCAGGCAGCAGCCTGCAGCAAGGACCACTTCCCTCTCTTCCCTTAGCAAGCACTTGAGCCCCTAGTGCTCCACTCTTTGGCCCCTGCATTTCTCAGGCCTGCAAGGACACGACCCCATCACGGCGTCAGCAGGGAGCAGTCCGAAAAACAAGAGTGGTCACAATGCAAAGGCTCTAGGACTCTCCCCACCTCCCAAAAAAGGAGTGGCAACTCTCCAAGCGCTCAGGGAGAAAACCCCAAGGGGAAAGGGCTTCCAGCGCTCAGCATCCACAATGCCTGCCCACAAGCCGCCAGGCTGCTTGGAGGACGGCTGTGCTCACCACCACTCCCTTGGCTCCAGAGACTCGCAGCAATGCACCTAGAGCTCCGTGGGGCTCCTCACTCCCACCCAAACCTCAGGCCAACACCACCACCTTCCCCGCGTCAGCACCTCACAACACCACACCTCGCACACTCCTGCCTGCCCATGTTGGCTCTCTCGTTGCCCTGCTGCAGCACACAAAGCTCACTCTGCAGCAGGACAGTGCAGGAACTTGCCGAGACGGCAGCTGGAAGGAAGAGAGGCCAGGGCTGCGCATCCCTTGCAGGCCACCCTTGCCTTGCCTTCCCTCCTCCAAGGCACTCCTTGGCACAGGGAGCCATCAGCCACCCTTGAGAGTCCTCTCCCAAGAACACACCTGCCCCTCTCCCAAGAACACCTCTCCACAAGGCCTTCACTCCTCCAAACACCTTCCAGCACGCTAACGCCCAGCCGGGAACGAGCACCTCCCACGACCTCCTGCTCCTTCAGCCAACACTGCTGCAAGACCAAAGCTCTCCCCACAAAAAGCAACCGAGAGGAAAGGAGGGAAAAGCATGCCTCGTACAGCTCTCAGAGCAAGGAGAAGCGCTCCCTGCACTTTCGGGTGGGTCGTGGCTGCAGAGCCTGGCAAGAGCGGAGGAAACTCCAGGCGTGAAGCTGAGCGGGCAGAAGGCAGCCGGCTGCCAGCGTGCCTGGCTCACGGGGCCACCAGGGCAGCCGGGGCCCCAGCAGACAAGGCACCTGCTCACCTCGCAGCGCTCCCCACCTCCCCAGCCTCATGGCACTGCCCACGCACACCACTGCTCTCTCCACACGTCTCCTCCCGCACCCAGAACCAACACCCTGGGGCCACCGCCTCTCCCCACCACACGCCACCCAACTTCTGGCACACACCTCACCCCCACCCCTCCCCTCACACACGGTGGACAGCCAGCACGCCCCTCTGCAGCAGGCACACACAGGCCACACCACCACACAGGCCAGCAGCCAGGACACCCTCCACCATGGACCCAAATCACACCCAGGACAACTCTCCAGCCCTTCTCTTTCCTTCTAGTCCTCCAAGAGGCAGCAACAAGCACTTCCTCTGAACATCCACTCCCACCTCTGCTCCTGCTCCCTTCCCACCTCCACCAATCCAAGGGCAGAAAGAGCATTCCCATCTTGCAGACAAACCTCACCCAGCCCTACTGCGCTGCCCCGGCGCAGCTGCTCATGGCCAGCCAGCATGTCTGGCTTGCAGGGCAGTTTGCCTTGGGCCCAGGCCACTCTGTCCCGTGGTCCTATCTCCGCTGGCATCTCCTGGAGGAAAGGAGCCTTACTGCCAGCACCACTGCCCCTGTCCTGGAGCCAGGGCCAGGGCCAGTATGGGAACAGACCTACACACCCACTCACTCCCACTCCTGCTCTCTTGCTTTGCTCCCGCTTGCACTTATAACTCTCTTTAACCCACATGCTGGACTTTGATGGGCTGACAGAGACATCCGGCAACCCAACCCTACCCTCCTCCTCTTGTCAGCCAGTAGCAGGGCAGCACTGGGGGCGATGCCATGGCAACATTGCAGACACATGACCCAGCAGGCAGCTCCTTCCTCCCACCATCGTTGGTGGTGGGTCTGGTGCCATGCTGAGGGCTGTTACAAGGGGAAGGTTTCATGTCCTCTGTGGGCATTTCCAGCAGGCTCTTGAGATGCCCCTGGGATCTGGTGGACATTGCAGCCTCTGGGACACAGCACCCCTTTCCTGCCAGAGCCAGACCCCAAGGGGGGACCCACTTCCAGGGAAACTTGGGCCTGAATTTCCTCCCACCCTACCAGGAGGGGATGGAGCCAGCCCCACAGGAGCCTCGGGGCTCAGGACAGCCCCAGCCCCAGGACCCAGCACTCCTGCCTGCCCCATTGTGCCCTGAGCCAGACGGGACCCTCCAGCAGGGCTCTTGTGGCCGCCCCCAGCCCTGTCCAGACACCCCCACAGCCCAGGGCCCACAACTGTTTTTGCATTTCACAGTCTCTGTGCGACACCTCAGGAAGCAGTTCCTCAATCCCTTACCCTTGGTGAAGAGCTGCAGGAGCACTGGAAAGCTAGTATCCGTGGTCTGGGCTAATGTTCTTGGTCCAGCAGTCTCCATCTCGTTTGGCCCCTTTCCTTCGGCTCGCCTCTTCCTCCAGGGAAAAAGGACTCTCTTCCTGTCTCGTCACCCACAATTCCTCTCCAATGTGTCCCTGCTCTTGTGCCTGTTGGTGAGGAGCCCCAGTGCAGCCCCACTGCCTCCTGTCCTCCCTCCTTGCTGGGGAGTAGCTCTGAAGGGCAGCAGTGGGGAGTGTGTGAGCCGTGCCCTGGTCTTGCAGGGAAGTGAGGGCTCTCCCATGGCACCGGGGAGAGACCTCTCTGTGATGCGGCACATCCCCCTGTGACCTCAGCCCGTGTCATCTCTGGGCTCAGTAGGTCACCGCCATGGAGATGGCACAGCCAGGGAGAGAGCAGAGAGATTTCCCTCCATGTTCTGCAAAGCAATCACCTGCCTACATCCCCAGTTAGTTTCCAAAACTGGCTGATAAATCCTTCAGGAACGTGACCAGATGGTGACAAAGGCTGTGAAAAATCTAAGATGGGTCACGGCAGAGGTCACTTCTGTGCCCCTGCACCAACAGGTCTCTGCACAGGGCAGACCTGGCCAGGAAGCTGGGGTTTGGGGCTATGTTAGGGGTTTGTCACTTGTTAAAGACGGGATCAAAATCATGTGAGGTCAAACAGCACAAAAGGGTGGCCACGGGCTGCGATGCTTTGGCGAGCCTCAAGACAGGTTTCTCCCGTGGGTCACTCTTCTTGTCAAAGGAGGATGTAGGACAGGATGGGACAGGACGCAGCCTTCCTCCTTCAGGCACCAAAGCAGGCTCTTTGTTTTGAAAAGGCCTCAGCAAGGTTTCTCAGTCTGCGGTGCTTAGGAGAGAGATGAGATGCCAGAAAAGAGCAAATAGGCCCTTAACACGCATCATCCAGAGGACTTTACGTGGGACCCTGGTGCTTCCCATGTTCCATAACCATGGACAAGGCTGGGGAGCAAATTTGGGGCAGTGTTCTCATCTCCCATGAATGTTGCCCAGGCTGAGACAAATCTCACCAGGCCCCTCTCTTTTCATGGGGCACAATTTCCACACCACGCACACACTGTCAAGCCTAGATTCCACCACCAATGTCTAAGCCACGCTGCAGGCCTACATACTGCGGGGACAGGCGGGACCTCCGAGTCACTTCCCAGCCATGGGCAACCTGGGCTGCTCTCTCTGCACTCACCTCACAAGCACCTTCCCAGCCACCTGCCTCCTGCTGCCCTATCAGCCACTCCAAAAGACAGGACCTCACGGCCACCTTCCCAGCCGCCTGCCCACCACTGCCCTACAAGCCCCTGACACACAAGTGACCTCACAATAACTTCCTCAGCCATCAGCCAAATGCTCACCTCCCAGCTGCTCCGGCCAACGTCACCTCCAAAGCACGCGTCCCAGCTGTGCACCTGCTGCTGCCCCAGCAACTGCTCACCTAGAAGACACCTCACCAGCACCTCCCCAGCCACACGCCTCCTGCTAGCCAATCACGAACCGTTGCAGAAGGGCCCTTACAGACAACACGCCAGCCTTGTTCCTGCAGCTGGCCTCTCAGCTCCTCAGCCCCAAGGGACCTCAGAATCAGCAGCCGAGCCACGGGGCCCCTGCTGGCCTCTCAGCTACCGACAAAGAACTGATTGGGCAGTGGTGATTTGCTGGCCCAGCTCTCGCACACACTAGGGACCTCGTGGCTGTTGCCCCCTGCAGCTGCCCCTGCTCTCCCCAAGGCTGAGACACCTCCTGAACGGTCTCCCTCACTCACCCTGGCGCCTCACACTGCTCCTAGTGCAGCAAAACACCCAGGACGGGCCAGTTCCTGCCCCAAGAGAAGATCACCTTCTGCCCAGCCAGTACCCGCACCGAGCCCGTGAAGCTCAGGAATTGGAGAAAGGCCTGCAAGGCATTCGTGGCAACATTTCCTAAGGGGCCGATTGTGTGGGAGCAGCGACCATGAAGCGGAAGACAGCAGGGCCCCATGGCCCAGGCAGAGCAAGAAGCCTTCCCGCAACACCAAAGGCCACTTCCTGCCCCAAGGAAGGACTGAACCAAGCCAGCACATCCCCTACACATCAAGGACAACAAGCACTCTCTGGTTTGGGGCCCTGACAGTTTGGGACATGGGGAAGGACTCAGGTGAGGGCCTCTCAGCTGGGGACACCAGCAGAGGCAGCACTCAGCAGCTCTTCCCCCATTAGCTCCCGCCAGCAGGGCTAATGACAACGGCAAGGGGAGGACGGGCCCTTCCCCAGCCTCCAAGGCTCTTAGGAAAGCACAACAGCTGCCACGCTCAGAGCTGCTCTGCCAACACCCTTCAGGCTGCTTCCAGGGCCACAGGTCTCAGGGCCCAGCAAGAGGCACGCAGCACCACCAACGGCCAGGCCACGGCGTGCCGCGTGGGCACGGCCTCTCTCGGAGCCCTCCGAAAGGCAGTTTTTCTGAGCAGAAGCGACCATGGGCAAGGGCCCCAAAACACACCAAGACCCACTCTCCAACCCTTCCGCTTGCTTCTAGTCCTCCAGAGCCTTTCAGCAGGCACTTCCTCTGAACATCCCGTCTCGCCCCGGAGCCTGCTCCCTTCCCACCTCCATGAAGCACCGAGCAAGTGCTCTCCCAGGAGGCGCATCACGCCAGCTCTTGCCTCTCTCTTGTGCCTCACGTGCCCTCAAGGCCCTCACCCCACAGGCCTCCCTACTGAGGGGCCCTTTGGGGCTTCAAGGAAGGAGGACAAAACTCTTTGGCAACACTCCCCCTCTCTCGGGCCGTGCTCCGACAGCTCACCAATGACCACATGGCAGCAAGCAGACACACTCAGCAGCACGGACAGGGCCAGTGCACCAGCCTTAGACAAGCACACTTCCAACCAGGGAAACGGCACAAGGCTTCCGCTGCTCTCAAGCCTTTGCCTTGCCCTGCCTCAGCAAGGCCGGGGATTTCTCTGCCAAGCAAAGCCTCGAGCCAAGGCAGCAGCTTTCAGCAGTCTGCGTGCCACATGGAAAAGCCAACATAGTAAGTACTTGGCCTCCAGGGTCCCCCCTGGCATGGCCCAGGCAGAGCCCGAGAGCACCAGCTAAGCCACCCACTGAAGGAGCTGGGCGTGTGGCAGAGCCAAGCTGGTTTGTCCTCACGTCTGGTGCCAGGAGCTCTCCTCCCAACCAGCACCAGGCAGCAGCCCAGAGGAAGGACCACTTCCCTCTCTTCCCTTAGCAAGCACTTGAGCCCCTAGTGCTCCACTCTTTGGCCCCTGCATTTCTCAGGCCTGCAAGGACACGACCCCATCACGGCGTCAGCAGGGAGCAGTCCGAAAAACAAGAGTGGTCACAATGCAAAGGCTCTAGGACGCTCCTCACCTCCCAAAAAAGGAGTGGCAACTCTCAAAGCGCTCAGGGAGAAAACACCAAGGGGAAAGGGCTTCCAGCGCTCAGCGTCCACAATGCCTGCCCACAAGCCGCCAGGCTGCTGGGAGGACGGCTGTGCTCACCACCACTCCCTTGGCTCCACACACTCGCAGCAATGCCCCTAGAGCTCCGTGGGGCTCCTCACTCCCACCCAAACCTCAAGCCAACACCACCACCTTCCCCACGTCAGCACCTCGCACGCTCCTGCCTGCCCAAGCGGGCTCTCTCGCTGCCCTGCTGCAGCACCCAGAGCTCACCCTGCAGCGGGACGGTGCAGGAACTTGCCGAGACGGCAGCTGGAAGGAAGAGAGGCCGGGGCTGCGCATCCCTCGCAGGCCACCCTTGCCTTGCCTTCCCTCCTCCAAGGCACTCCTTGGCACAGGGAGCCATCAGCCACCCTTGAGAGTCCTCTCCCAAGAACACACCTGCCCCTCTCCCAAGAACACCTCTCCACAAGGCCTTCACTCCTCCAAACACCTTCCAGCACGCTAACGCCCAGCCGGGAACGAGCACCTCCCACGACCTCCTGCTCCTTCAGCCAACACTGCTGCAAGACCAAAGCTCTCCCCACGAAAAGCAACCGAGAGGAAAGGAGGGAAAAGCATGCCTCGTACAGCTCTCAGAGCAAGGAGAAGCGCTCCCTGCACTTTCGGGTGGGTCGTGGCTGCAGAGCCTGGCAAGAGCGGAGGAAACTCCAGGCCTGAAGCTGAGCGGGCAGAAGGCAGCCGGCTGCCAGCGTGCCTGGCTCATGGGGCCACCAGGGCAGCCGGGGCCCCAGCAGACAAGGCACCTGCTCACCTCGCGGCGCTCCCCACCTCCCCAGCCTCATGGCACTGCCCACGCACACCACTGCTCTCTCCACACGTCTCCTCCCGCACCCAGAACCAACACCCTGGGGCCACCGCCTCTCCCCACCACACGCCACCCAACTTCTGGCACACACCTCACCCCCACCCCTCCCCTCACACAGCGTGGACAGCCAGCACGCCCCTCTGCAGCAGGCACACACAGGCCACACCACCACACAGGCCAGCAGCCAGGACACCCTCCACCATGGACCCAAATCACACCCAGGACAACTCTCCAGCCCTTCTCTTTCCTTCTAGTCCTCCAAGAGGCAGCAACAAGCACTTCCTCTGAACATCCACTCCCACCTCTGCTCCTGCTCCCTTCCCACCTCCACCAATCCAAGGGCAGAAAGAGCATTCCCATCTTGCAGACAAACCTCACCCAGCCCTACTGCGCTGCCCCGGCGCAGCTGCTCATGGCCAGCCAGCATGTCTGGCTTGCAGGGCAGTTTGCCTTGGGCCCAGGCCACTCTGTCCCGTGGTCCTATCTCCGCTGGCATCTCCTGGAGGAAAGGAGCCTTACTGCCAGCACCACTGCCCCTGTCCTGGAGCCAGGGCCAGGGCCAGTATGGGAACAGACCTACACACCCACTCACTCCCACTCCTGCTCTCCTGCTTTGCTCCCGCTTGCACTTATAACTCTCTTTAACCCACATGCTGGACTTTGATGGGCTGGCAGAGACATCCGGCAACCCAACCCTACCCTCCTCCTCTTGTCAGCCAGTAGCAGGGCAGCACTGGGGGCGATGCCATGGCAACATTGCAGACACATGACCCAGCAGGCAGCTCCTTCCTCCCACCATCGTTGGTGGTGGGTCTGGTGCCATGCTGAGGGCTGTTACAAGGGGAAGGTTTCATGTCCTCTGTGGGCATTTCCAGCAGGCTCTTGAGATCCCCCTGGGATCTGGTGGACATTGCAGCCTCTGGGACACAGCACCCCTTTCCTGCCAGAGCCAGACCCCAAGGGGGGACCCACTTCCAGGGAAACTTGGGCCTGAATTTCCTCCCACCCTACCAGGAGGGGATGGAGCCAGCCCCACAGGAGCCTCGGGGCTCAGGACAGCCCCAGCCCCAGGACCCAGCACTCCTGCCTGCCCCATTGTGCCCTGAGCCAGACGGGACCCTCCAGCAGGGCTCTTGTGGCCGCCCCCAGCCCTGTCCAGACACCCCCACAGCCCAGGGCCCACAACTGTTTTTGCATTTCACAGTCTCTGTGCGACACCTCAGGAAGCAGTTCCTCAATCCCTTACCCTTGGTGGAGAGCTGCAGGAGCACTGGAAAGCTAGTATCCGTGGTCTGGGCTAATGTTCTTGGTCCAGCAGTCTCCATCTCGTTTGGCCCCTTTCCTTCGGCTCGCCTCTCCCTCCAGGGAAAAAGGACTCGTCCCCCACAATTCCTCTCCAATGTGTCCCTGCTCTTGTGCCTGTTGGTGAGGAGCCCCACAGTGCAGCCCCACTGCCTCCTGTCCTCCCTCCTTGCTGGGGAGCAGCTCTGAAGGGCAGCAGTGGGGAGTGTGTGAGCTGTGCCCTGGCCTTGCAGGGAAGTGAGGGCTCTCCCATGGCACCGGGGAGAGACCTCTCTGTGATGCGGCACATCCCCCTGTGACCTCAGCCCGTGTCATCTCTGGGCTCAGTAGGTCACCGCCATGGAGATGGCACAGCCAGGGAGAGAGCAGAGAGATTTCCCTCCATGTTCTGCAAAGCAATCACCTGCCTACATCCCCAGTTAGTTTCCAAAACTGGCTGATAAATCCTTCAGGAACGTGACCAGATGGTGACAAAGGCTGTGAAAAATCTAAGATGGGTCACGGCAGAGGTCACTTCTGTGCCCCTGCACCAACAGGTCTCTGCACAGGGCAGACCTGGCCAGGAAGCTGGGGTTTGGGGCTATGTTAGGGGTTTGTCACTTGTTAAAGACGGGATCAAAATCATGTGAGGTCAAACAGCACAAAAGGGTGGCCACGGGCTGCGATGCTTTGGCGAGCCTCAAGACAGGTTTCTCCCGTGGGTCACTCTTCTTGTCAAAGGAGGATGTAGGACAGGATGGGACAGGACGCAGCCTTCCTCCTTCAGGCACCAAAGCAGGCTCTTTGTTTTGAAAAGGCCTCAGCAAGGTTTCTCAGTCTGCGGTGCTTAGGAGAGAGATGAGATGCCAGAAAAGAGCAACTAGGCCCTTAACACGCATCATCCAGAGGACTTTACGTGGGACCCTGGTGCTTCCCATGTTCCATAACCATGGACAAGGCTGGGGAGCAAATTTGGGGCAGTGTTCTCATCTCCCATGAATGTTGCCCAGGCTGAGACAAATCTCACCAGGCCCCTCTCTTTTCATGGGGCACAATTTCCACACCACGCACACACTGTCAAGCCTAGATTCCACCACCAATGTCTAAGCCACGCTGCAGGCCTACATACTGCGGGGACAGGCGGGACCTCCGAGTCACTTCCCAGCCATGGGCAACCTGGGCTGCTCTCTCTGCACTCACCTCACAAGCACCTTCCCAGCCACCTGCCTCCTGCTGCCCTATCAGCCACTCCAAAAGACAGGACCTCACGGCCACCTTCCCAGCCGCCTGCCCACCACTGCCCTACAAGCCCCTGACACACAAGTGACCTCACAATAACTTCCTCAGCCATCAGCCAAATGCTCACCTCCCAGCTGCTCCGGCCAACGTCACCTCCAAAGCACGCGTCCCAGCTGTGCACCTGCTGCTGCCCCAGCAACTGCTCACCTAGAAGACACCTCACCAGCACCTCCCCAGCCACACGCCTCCTGCTAGCCAATCACGAACCGTTGCAGAAGGGACCTTACAGACAACACGCCAGCCTTGTTCCTGCAGCTGGCCTCTCAGCTCCTCAGCTCCAAGGGACCTCAGAATCAACAGCCGAGCCACGGGGCCCCTGCTGGCCTCTCAGCTACCGACAAAGAACTGATTGGGCAGTGGTGATTTGCTGGCCCAGCTCTCGCACACACTAGGGACCTCGTGGCTATTGCCCCCTGCAGCTGCCCCTGCTCTCCCCAAGGCTGAGACACCTCCTGAACGGTCTCCCTCACTCACCCTGGCGCCTCACACTGCTCCTAGTGCAGCAAAACACCCAGGACGGGCCAGTTCCTGCCCCAAGAGAAGATCACCTTCTGCCCAGCCAGTACCCGCACCGAGCCCGTGAAGCTCAGGAATTGGAGAAAGGCCTGCAAGGCATTCGTGGCAACATTTCCTAAGGGGCCGATTGTGTGGGAGCAGCGACCATGAAGCGGAAGACAGCAGGGCCCCATGGCCCAGGCAGAGCAAGAAGCCTTCCCGCAACTCCAAAGGCCACTTCCTGCCCCAAGGAAGGACTGAACCAAGCCAGCACATCCCCTACACATCAAGGACAACAAGCACTCTCTGGTTTGGGGCCCTGACAGTTTGGGACATGGGGAAGGACTCAGGTGAGGGCCTCTCAGCTGGGGACACCAGCAGAGGCAGCACTCAGCAGCTCTTCCCCCATTAGCTCCCGCCAGCAGGGCTAATGACAACGGCAAGGGGAGGACGGGCCCTTCCCCAGCCTCCAAGGCTCTTAGGAAAGCACAACAGCTGCCACGCTCAGAGCTGCTCTGCCAACACCCTTCAGGCTGCTTCCAGGGCCACAGGTCTCAGGGCCCAGCAAGAGGCACGCAGCACCACCAACGGCCAGGCCACGGCGTGCCGCGTGGGCACGGCCTCTCTCGGAGCCCTCCGAAAGGCAGTTTTTCTGAGCAGAAGCGACCATGGGCAAGGGCCCCAAAACACACCAAGACCCACTCTCCAACCCTTCCGCTTGCTTCTAGTCCTCCAGAGCCTTTCAGCAGGCACTTCCTCTGAACATCCCGTCTCGCCCCGGAGCCTGCTCCCTTCCCACCTCCATGAAGCACCGAGCAAGTGCTCTCCCAGGAGGCGCATCACGCCAGCTCTTGCCTCTCTCTTGTGCCTCACGTGCCCTCAAGGCCCTCACCCCACAGGCCTCCCTACTGAGGGGCCCTTTGGGGCTTCAAGGAAGGAGGACAAAACTCTTTGGCAACACTCCCCCTCTCTCGGGCCGTGCTCCGACAGCTCACCAATGACCACATGGCAGCAAGCAGACACACTCAGCAGCACGGACAGGGCCAGTGCACCAGCCTTAGACAAGCACACTTCCAACCAGGGAAACGGCACAAGGCTTCCGCTGCTCTCAAGCCTTTGCCTTGCCCTGCCTCAGCAAGGCCGGGGATTTCTCTGCCAAGCAAAGCCTCGAGCCAAGGCAGCAGCTTTCAGCAGTCTGCGTGCCACATGGAAAAGCCAACATAGTAAGTACTTGGCCTCCAGGGTCCCCCCTGGCATGGCCCAGGCAGAGCCCGAGAGCACCAGCTAAGCCACCCACTGAAGGAGCTGGGCGTGTGGCAGAGCCAAGCTGGTTTGTCCTCACGTCTGGTGCCAGGAGCTCTCCTCCAAAGCAGCACCAGGCAGCAGCCTGCAGCAAGGACCACTTCCCTCTCTTCCCTTAGCAAGCACTTGAGCCCCTAGTGCTCCACTCTTTGGCCCCTGCATTTCTCAGGCCTGCAAGGACACGACCCCATCACGGCGTCAGCAGGGAGCAGTCCGAAAAACAAGAGTGGTCACAATGCAAAGGCTCTAGGACTCTCCCCACCTCCCAAAAAAGGAGTGGCAACTCTCCAAGCGCTCAGGGAGAAAACCCCAAGGGGAAAGGGCTTCCAGCGCTCAGCATCCACAATGCCTGCCCACAAGCCGCCAGGCTGCTTGGAGGACGGCTGTGCTCACCACCACTCCCTTGGCTCCAGAGACTCGCAGCAATGCACCTAGAGCTCCGTGGGGCTCCTCACTCCCACCCAAACCTCAGGCCAACACCACCACCTTCCCCGCGTCAGCACCTCACAACACCACACCTCGCACACTCCTGCCTGCCCATGTTGGCCCTCTCGTTGCCCTGCTGCAGCACACAAAGCTCACTCTGCAGCAGGACGGTGCAGGAACTTGCCGAGACGGCAGCTGGAAGGAAGAGAGGCCGGGGCTGCGCATCCCTTGCAGGCCACCCTTGCCTTGCCTTCCCTCCTCCAAGGCACTCCTTGGCACAGGGAGCCATCAGCCACCCTTGAGAGTCCTCTCCCAAGAACACACCTGCCCCTCTCCCAAGAACACCTCTCCACAAGGCCTTCACTCCTCCAAACACCTTCCAGCACACTAACGCCCAGCCGGGAACGAGCACCTCCCACGACCTCCTGCTCCTTCAGCCAACACTGCTGCAAGACCAAAGCTCTCCCCACGAAAAGCAACCGAGAGGAAAGGAGGGAAAAGCATGCCTCGTACAGCTCTCAGAGCAACGAGAAGCGCTCCCTGCACTTTCGTGTGGGTCGTGGCTGCAGAGCCTGGCAAGAGCGGAGGAAACTCCAGGCGTGAAGCTGAGCGGGCAGAAGGCAGCCGGCTGCCAGCATGCCTGGCTCACGGGGCCACCAGGGCAGCCGGGGCCCCAGCAGCCAAGGCACCTGCTCACCTCGCGGCGCTCCCCACCTCCCCAGCCTCATGGCACTGCCCACGCACACCACTGCTCTCTCCACACGTCTCCTCCCGCACCCAGAACCAACACCCTGGGGCCACCGCCTCTCCCCACCACACGCCACCCAACTTCTGGCACACACCTCACCCCCACCCCTCCCCTCACACAGCGTGGACAGCCAGCACGCCCCTCTGCAGCAGGCACACACAGGCCACACCACCACACAGGCCAGCAGCCAGGACACCCTCCACCATGGACCCAAATCACACCCAGGACAACTCTCCAGCCCTTCTCTTTCCTTCTAGTCCTCCAAGAGGCAGCAACAAGCACTTCCTCTGAACATCCACTCCCACCTCTGCTCCTGCTCCCTTCCCACCTCCACCAATCCAAGGGCAGAAAGAGCATTCCCATCTTGCAGACAAACCTCACCCAGCCCTACTGCGCTGCCCCGGCGCAGCTGCTCATGGCCAGCCAGCATGTCTGGCTTGCAGGGCAGTTTGCCTTGGGCCCAGGCCACTCTGTCCCGTGGTCCTATCTCCGCTGGCATCTCCTGGAGGAAAGGAGCCTTACTGCCAGCACCACTGCCCCTGTCCTGGAGCCAGGGCCAGGGCCAGTATGGGAACAGACCTACACACCCACTCACTCCCACTCCTGCTCTCCTGCTTTGCTCCCGCTTGCACTTATAACTCTCTTTAACCCACATGCTGGACTTTGATGGGCTGGCAGAGACATCCGGCAACCCAACCCTACCCTCCTCCTCTTGTCAGCCAGTAGCAGGGCAGCACTGGGGGCGATGCCATGGCAACATTGCAGACACATGACCCAGCAGGCAGCTCCTTCCTCCCACCATCGTTGGTGGTGGGTCTGGTGCCATGCTGAGGGCTGTTACAAGGGGAAGGTTTCATGTCCTCTGTGGGCATTTCCAGCAGGCTCTTGAGATCCCCCTGGGATCTGGTGGACATTGCAGCCTCTGGGACACAGCACCCCTTTCCTGCCAGAGCCAGACCCCAAGGGGGGACCCACTTCCAGGGAAACTTGGGCCTGAATTTCCTCCCACCCTACCAGGAGGGGATGGAGCCAGCCCCACAGGAGCCTCGGGGCTCAGGACAGCCCCAGCCCCAGGACCCAGCACTCCTGCCTGCCCCATTGTGCCCTGAGCCAGACGGGACCCTCCAGCAGGGCTCTTGTGGCCGCCCCCAGCCCTGTCCAGACACCCCCACAGCCCAGGGCCCACAACTGTTTTTGCATTTCACAGTCTCTGTGCGACACCTCAGGAAGCAGTTCCTCAATCCCTTACCCTTGGTGGAGAGCTGCAGGAGCACTGGAAAGCTAGTATCCGTGGTCTGGGCTAATGTTCTTGGTCCAGCAGTCTCCATCTCGTTTGGCCCCTTTCCTTCGGCTCGCCTCTCCCTCCAGGGAAAAAGGACTCGTCCCCCACAATTCCTCTCCAATGTGTCCCTGCTCTTGTGCCTGTTGGTGAGGAGCCCCACAGTGCAGCCCCACTGCCTCCTGTCCTCCCTCCTTGCTGGGGAGCAGCTCTGAAGGGCAGCAGTGGGGAGTGTGTGAGCTGTGCCCTGGCCTTGCAGGGAAGTGAGGGCTCTCCCATGGCACCGGGGAGAGACCTCTCTGTGATGCGGCACATCCCCCTGTGACCTCAGCCCGTGTCATCTCTGGGCTCAGTAGGTCACCGCCATGGAGATGGCACAGCCAGGGAGAGAGCAGAGAGATTTCCCTCCATGTTCTGCAAAGCAATCACCTGCCTACATCCCCAGTTAGTTTCCAAAACTGGCTGATAAATCCTTCAGGAACGTGACCAGATGGTGACAAAGGCTGTGAAAAATCTAAGATGGGTCACGGCAGAGGTCACTTCTGTGCCCCTGCACCAACAGGTCTCTGCACAGGGCAGACCTGGCCAGGAAGCTGGGGTTTGGG
The DNA here is from genome assembly GCF_040807025.1 of Struthio camelus. Taxonomy (NCBI): domain Eukaryota; kingdom Metazoa; phylum Chordata; class Aves; order Struthioniformes; family Struthionidae; genus Struthio; species Struthio camelus. Next base: position 1,860,485 of record NC_090970.1, read on the forward strand.
GCTATGTTAGGGGTTTGTCACTTGTTAAAGACGGGATCAAAATCATGTGAGGTCAAACAGCACAAAAGGGTGGCCACGGGCTGCGATGCTTTGGCGAGCCTCAAGACAGGTTTCTCCCGTGGGTCACTCTTCTTGTCAAAGGAGGATGTAGGACAGGATGGGACAGGACGCAGCCTTCCTCCTTCAGGCACCAAAGCAGGCTCTTTGTTTTGAAAAGGCCTCACCAAGGTTTCTCAGTCTGCGGTGCTTAGGAGAGAGATGAGATGCCAGAAAAGAGCAACTAGGCCCTTAACACGCATCATCCAGAGGACTTTACGTGGGACCCTGGTGCTTCCCATGTTCCATAACCATGGACAAGGCTGGGGAGCAAATTTGGGGCAGTGTTCTCATCTCCCATGAATGTTGCCCAGGCTGAGACAAATCTCACCAGGCCCCTCTCTTTTCATGGGGCACAATTTCCACACCACGCACACACTGTCAAGCCTAGATTCCACCACCAATGTCTAAGCCACGCTGCAGGCCTACATACTGCGGGGACAGGCGGGACCTCCGAGTCACTTCCCAGCCATGGGCAACCTGGGCTGCTCTCTCTGCACTCACCTCACAAGCACCTTCCCAGCCACCTGCCTCCTGCTGCCCTATCAGCCACTCCAAAAGACAGGACCTCACGGCCACCTTCCCAGCCGCCTGCCCACCACTGCCCTACAAGCCCCTGACACACAAGTGACCTCACAACAACTTCCTCAGCCATCAGCCAAATGCTCACCTCCCAGCTGCTCCGGCCAACGTCACCTCCAAAGCACGCGTCCCAGCTGTGCACCTGCTGCTGCCCCAGCAACTGCTCACCTAGAAGACACCTCACCAGCACCTCCCCAGCCACACGCCTCCTGCTAGCCAATCACGAACCGTTGCAGAAGGGACCTTACAGACAACACGCCAGCCTTGTTCCTGCAGCTGGCCTCTCAGCTCCTCAGCTCCAAGGGACCTCAGAATCAACAGCCGAGCCACGGGGCCCCTGCTGGCCTCTCAGCTACCGACAAAGAACTGATTGGGCAGTGGTGATTTGCTGGCCCAGCTCTCGCACACACTAGGGACCTCGTGGCTATTGCCCCCTGCAGCTGCCCCTGCTCTCCCCAAGGCTGAGACACCTCCTGAACGGTCTCCCTCACTCACCCTGGCGCCTCACACTGCTCCTAGTGCAGCAAAACACCCAGGACGGGCCAGTTCCTGCCCCAAGAGAAGATCACCTTCTGCCCAGCCAGTACCCGCACCGAGCCCGTGAAGCTCAGGAATTGGAGAAAGGCCTGCAAGGCATTCGTGGCAACATTTCCTAAGGGGCCGATTGTGTGGGAGCAGCGACCATGAAGCGGAAGACAGCAGGGCCCCATGGCCCAGGCAGAGCAAGAAGCCTTCCCGCAACTCCAAAGGCCACTTCCTGCCCCAAGGAAGGACTGAACCAAGCCAGCACATCCCCTACACATCAAGGACAACAAGCACTCTCTGGTTTGGGGCCCTGACAGTTTGGGACATGGGGAAGGACTCAGGTGAGGGCCTCTCAGCTGGGGACACCAGCAGAGGCAGCACTCAGCAGCTCTTCCCCCATTAGCTCCCGCCAGCAGGGCTAATGACAACGGCAAGGGGAGGACGGGCCCTTCCCCAGCCTCCAAGGCTCTTAGGAAAGCACAACAGCTGCCACGCTCAGAGCTGCTCTGCCAACACCCTTCAGGCTGCTTCCAGGGCCACAGGTCTCAGGGCCCAGCAAGAGGCACGCAGCACCACCAACGGCCAGGCCACGGCGTGCCGCGTGGGCACGGCCTCTCTCGGAGCCCTCCGAAAGGCAGTTTTTCTGAGCAGAAGCGACCATGGGCAAGGGCCCCAAAACACACCAAGACCCACTCTCCAACCCTTCCGCTTGCTTCTAGTCCTCCAGAGCCTTTCAGCAGGCACTTCCTCTGAACATCCCGTCTCGCCCCGGAGCCTGCTCCCTTCCCACCTCCATGAAGCACCGAGCAAGTGCTCTCCCAGGAGGCGCATCACGCCAGCTCTTGCCTCTCTCTTGTGCCTCACGTGCCCTCAAGGCCCTCACCCCACAGGCCTCCCTACTGAGGGGCCCTTTGGGGCTTCAAGGAAGGAGGACAAAACTCTTTGGCAACACTCCCCCTCTCTCGGGCCGTGCTCCGACAGCTCACCAATGACCACATGGCAGCAAGCAGACACACTCAGCAGCACGGACAGGGCCAGTGCACCAGCCTTAGACAAGCACACTTCCAACCAGGGAAACGGCACAAGGCTTCCGCTGCTCTCAAGCCTTTGCCTTGCCCTGCCTCAGCAAGGCCGGGGATTTCTCTGCCAAGCAAAGCCTCGAGCCAAGGCAGCAGCTTTCAGCAGTCTGCGTGCCACATGGAAAAGCCAACATAGTAAGTACTTGGCCTCCAGGGTCCCCCCTGGCATGGCCCAGGCAGAGCCCGAGAGCACCAGCTAAGCCACCCACTGAAGGAGCTGGGCGTGTGGCAGAGCCAAGCTGGTTTGTCCTCACGTCTGGTGCCAGGAGCTCTCCTCCCAACCAGCACCAGGCAGCAGCCCAGAGGAAGGACCACTTCCCTCTCTTCCCTTAGCAAGCACTTGAGCCCCTAGTGCTCCACTCTTTGGCCCCTGCATTTCTCAGGCCTGCAAGGACACGACCCCATCACGGCGTCAGCAGGGAGCAGTCCGAAAAACAAGAGTGGTCACAATGCAAAGGCTCTAGGACGCTCCTCACCTCCCAAAAAAGGAGTGGCAACTCTCAAAGCGCTCAGGGAGAAAACACCAAGGGGAAAGGGCTTCCAGCGCTCAGCGTCCACAATGCCTGCCCACAAGCCGCCAGGCTGCTGGGAGGACGGCTGTGCTCACCACCACTCCCTTGGCTCCACACACTCGCAGCAATGCCCCTAGAGCTCCGTGGGGCTCCTCACTCCCACCCAAACCTCAAGCCAACACCACCACCTTCCCCACGTCAGCACCTCGCACGCTCCTGCCTGCCCAAGCGGGCTCTCTCGCTGCCCTGCTGCAGCACCCAGAGCTCACCCTGCAGCGGGACGGTGCAGGAACTTGCCGAGACGGCAGCTGGAAGGAAGAGAGGCCGGGGCTGCGCATCCCTCGCAGGCCACCCTTGCCTTGCCTTCCCTCCTCCAAGGCACTCCTTGGCACAGGGAGCCATCAGCCACCCTCGAGAGTCCTCTCCCAAGAACACACCTGCCCCTCTCCCAAGAACACCTCTCCACAAGGCCTTCACTCCTCCAAACACCTTCCAGCACGCTAACGCCCAGCCGGGAACGAGCACCTCCCACGACCTCCTGCTCCTTCAGCCAACACTGCTGCAAGACCAAAGCTCTCCCCACGAAAAGCAACCGAGAGGAAAGGAGGGAAAAGCATGCCTCGTACAGCTCTCAGAGCAAGGAGAAGCGCTCCCTGCACTTTCGGGTGGGTCGTGGCTGCAGAGCCTGGCAAGAGCGGAGGAAACTCCAGGCCTGAAGCTGAGCGGGCAGAAGGCAGCCGGCTGCCAGCGTGCCTGGCTCATGGGGCCACCAGGGCAGCCGGGGCCCCAGCAGACAAGGCACCTGCTCACCTCGCGGCGCTCCCCACCTCCCCAGCCTCATGGCACTGCCCACGCACACCACTGCTCTCTCCACACGTCTCCTCCCGCACCCAGAACCAACACCCTGGGGCCACCGCCTCTCCCCACCACACGCCACCCAACTTCTGGCACACACCTCACCCCCACCCCTCCCCTCACACAGCGTGGACAGCCAGCACGCCCCTCTGCAGCAGGCACACACAGGCCACACCACCACACAGGCCAGCAGCCAGGACACCCTCCACCATGGACCCAAATCACACCCAGGACAACTCTCCAGCCCTTCTCTTTCCTTCTAGTCCTCCAAGAGGCAGCAACAAGCACTTCCTCTGAACATCCACTCCCACCTCTGCTCCTGCTCCCTTCCCACCTCCACCAATCCAAGGGCAGAAAGAGCATTCCCATCTTGCAGACAAACCTCACCCAGCCCTACTGCGCTGCCCCGGCGCAGCTGCTCATGGCCAGCCAGCATGTCTGGCTTGCAGGGCAGTTTGCCTTGGGCCCAGGCCACTCTGTCCCGTGGTCCTATCTCCGCTGGCAGCTCCTGGAGGAAAGGAGCCTTACTGCCAGCACCACTGCCCCTGTCCTGGAGCCAGGGCCAGGGCCAGTATGGGAACAGACCTACACACCCACTCACTCCCACTCCTGCTCTCCTGCTTTGCTCCCGCTTGCACTTATAACTCTCTTTAACCCACATGCTGGACTTTGATGGGCTGGCAGAGACATCCGGCAACCCAACCCTACCCTCCTCCTCTTGTCAGCCAGTAGCAGGGCAGCACTGGGGGCGATGCCATGGCAACATTGCAGACACATGACCCAGCAGGCAGCTCCTTCCTCCCACCATCGTTGGTGGTGGGTCTGGTGCCATGCTGAGGGCTGTTACAAGGGGAAGGTTTCATGTCCTCTGTGGGCATTTCCAGCAGGCTCTTGAGATCCCCCTGGGATCTGGTGGACATTGCAGCCTCTGGGACACAGCACCCCTTTCCTGCCAGAGCCAGACCCCAAGGGGGGACCCACTTCCAGGGAAACTTGGGCCTGAATTTCCTCCCACCCTACCAGGAGGGGATGGAGCCAGCCCCACAGGAGCCTCGGGGCTCAGGACAGCCCCAGCCCCAGGACCCAGCACTCCTGCCTGCCCCATTGTGCCCTGAGCCAGACGGGACCCTCCAGCAGGGCTCTTGTGGCCGCCCCCAGCCCTGTCCAGACACCCCCACAGCCCAGGGCCCACAACTGTTTTTGCATTTCACAGTCTCTGTGCGACACCTCAGGAAGCAGTTCCTCAATCCCTTACCCTTGGTGGAGAGCTGCAGGAGCACTGGAAAGCTAGTATCCGTGGTCTGGGCTAATGTTCTTGGTCCAGCAGTCTCCATCTCGTTTGGCCCCTTTCCTTCGGCTCGCCTCTCCCTCCAGGGAAAAAGGACTCGTCCCCCACAATTCCTCTCCAATGTGTCCCTGCTCTTGTGCCTGTTGGTGAGGAGCCCCACAGTGCAGCCCCACTGCCTCCTGTCCTCCCTCCTTGCTGGGGAGCAGCTCTGAAGGGCAGCAGTGGGGAGTGTGTGAGCTGTGCCCTGGCCTTGCAGGGAAGTGAGGGCTCTCCCATGGCACCGGGGAGAGACCTCTCTGTGATGCGGCACATCCCCCTGTGACCTCAGCCCGTGTCATCTCTGGGCTCAGTAGGTCACCGCCATGGAGATGGCACAGCCAGGGAGAGAGCAGAGAGATTTCCCTCCATGTTCTGCAAAGCAATCACCTGCCTACATCCCCAGTTAGTTTCCAAAACTGGCTGATAAATCCTTCAGGAACGTGACCAGATGGTGACAAAGGCTGTGAAAAATCTAAGATGGGTCACGGCAGAGGTCACTTCTGTGCCCCTGCACCAACAGGTCTCTGCACAGGGCAGACCTGGCCAGGAAGCTGGGGTTTGGGGCTATGTTAGGGGTTTGTCACTTGTTAAAGACGGGATCAAAATCATGTGAGGTCAAACAGCACAAAAGGGTGGCCACGGGCTGCGATGCTTTGGCGAGCCTCAAGACAGGTTTCTCCCGTGGGTCACTCTTCTTGTCAAAGGAGGATGTAGGACAGGATGGGACAGGACGCAGCCTTCCTCCTTCAGGCACCAAAGCAGGCTCTTTGTTTTGAAAAGGCCTCAGCAAGGTTTCTCAGTCTGCGGTGCTTAGGAGAGAGATGAGATGCCAGAAAAGAGCAACTAGGCCCTTAACACGCATCATCCAGAGGACTTTACGTGGGACCCTGGTGCTTCCCATGTTCCATAACCATGGACAAGGCTGGGGAGCAAATTTGGGGCAGTGTTCTCATCTCCCATGAATGTTGCCCAGGCTGAGACAAATCTCACCAGGCCCCTCTCTTCTCATGGGGCACAATTTCCACACCACGCACACACTGTCAAGCCTAGATTCCACCACCAATGTCTAAGCCACGCTGCAGGCCTACATACTGCGGGGACAGGCGGGACCTCCGAGTCACTTCCCAGCCATGGGCAACCTGGGCTGCTCTCTCTGCACTCACCTCACAAGCACCTTCCCAGCCACCTGCCTCCTGCTGCCCTATCAGCCACTCCAAAAGACAGGACCTCACGGCCACCTTCCCAGCCGCCTGCCCACCACTGCCCTACAAGCCCCTGACACACAAGTGACCTCACAATAACTTCCTCAGCCATCAGCCAAATGCTCACCTCCCAGCTGCTCCGGCCAACGTCACCTCCAAAGCACGCGTCCCAGCTGTGCACCTGCTGCTGCCCCAGCAACTGCTCACCTAGAAGACACCTCACCAGCACCTCCCCAGCCACACGCCTCCTGCTAGCCAATCACGAACCGTTGCAGAAGGGACCTTACAGACAACACGCCAGCCTTGTTCCTGCAGCTGGCCTCTCAGCTCCTCAGCTCCAAGGGACCTCAGAATCAACAGCCGAGCCACGGGGCCCCTGCTGGCCTCTCAGCTACCGACAAAGAACTGATTGGGCAGTGGTGATTTGCTGGCCCAGCTCTCGCACACACTAGGGACCTCGTGGCTATTGCCCCCTGCAGCTGCCCCTGCTCTCCCCAAGGCTGAGACACCTCCTGAACGGTCTCCCTCACTCACCCTGGCGCCTCACACTGCTCCTAGTGCAGCAAAACACCCAGGACGGGCCAGTTCCTGCCCCAAGAGAAGATCACCTTCTGCCCAGCCAGTACCCGCACCGAGCCCGTGAAGCTCAGGAATTGGAGAAAGGCCTGCAAGGCATTCGTGGCAACATTTCCTAAGGGGCCGATTGTGTGGGAGCAGCGACCATGAAGCGGAAGACAGCAGGGCCCCATGGCCCAGGCAGAGCAAGAAGCCTTCCCGCAACTCCAAAGGCCACTTCCTGCCCCAAGGAAGGACTGAACCAAGCCAGCACATCCCCTACACATCAAGGACAACAAGCACTCTCTGGTTTGGGGCCCTGACAGTTTGGGACATGGGGAAGGACTCAGGTGAGGGCCTCTCAGCTGGGGACACCAGCAGAGGCAGCACTCAGCAGCTCTTCCCCCATTAGCTCCCGCCAGCAGGGCTAATGACAACGGCAAGGGGAGGACGGGCCCTTCCCCAGCCTCCAAGGCCCTGCGAAAGCCAAACAGCTGCCACGCTCAGAGCTGCTCTGCCAACACCCTTCAGGCTGCTTCCAGGGCCACAGGTCTCAGGGCCCAGCAAGAGGCACGCAGCACCACCAACGGCCAGGCCACGGCGTGCCGCGTGGGCACAGCCTCTCTCGGAGCCCTCCGACAGGCAGTTTTTCCGAGCAGAAGCGACCATGGGCAAGGGCCCCAAAACACACCAAGACCCACTCTCCAACCCTTCTGCTTGCTTCTAGTCCTCCAGAGCCTTTCCCCAGGCACTTCCTCTGAACATCCCGGCTCACCCCGGAGCCTGCTCCCTTCCCACCTCCACGAAGCAGAGGGCAAGTGCTCTCCCAGGAGGCGCATCACGCCAGCTCTTGCCTATCTATCTGCTTTGCTTCATGTGCCCTCAAGGCCCTCACCCCACAGGCCTCCCTACTGAGGGGCCCTTTGGGGCTTCAAGGAAGGAGGACAAAACTCTTTGGCAACACTCCCCCTCTCTCGGGCCGTGCTCAGGGAGCTCACCAATGACCACACGCCTGCACACAGACACACTCAGCAGCACGGACAGGGCCAGTGCACCAGCCTTAGACAAGCACACTTCCAACCAGGGAAACGGCACAAGGCTTCCGCTGCTCTCAAGCCTTTGCCTTGCCCTGCCTCAGCAAGGCCGGGGATTTCTCTGCCAAGCAAAGCCTCGAGCCAAGCCAGCAGCTTTCAGCGGTGCGAGTGCCACATGGAAAAGCCAACATAGTAAGTACTTGGCCTCCAGGGTCCCCCCTGGCATGGCCCAGGCAGAGCCCGAGAGCACCAGCTAAGCCACCCACTGAAGGAGCTGGGCGTGTGGCAGAGCCAAGCTGGTTTGTCCTCACGTCTGGTGCCAGGAGCTCTCCTCCAAAGCAGCACCAGGCAGCAGCCTGCAGCAAGGACCACTTCCCTCTCTTCCCTTAGCAAGCACTTGAGCCCCTAGTGCTCCACTCTTTGGCCCCTGCATTTCTCAGGCCTGCAAGGACACGACCCCATCACGGCGTCAGCAGGGAGCAGTCCGAAAAACAAGAGTGGTCACAATGCAAAGGCTCTAGGACTCTCCCCACCTCCCAAAAAAGGAGTGGCAACTCTCCAAGCGCTCAGGGAGAAAACCCCAAGGGGAAAGGGCTTCCAGCGCTCAGCATCCACAATGCCTGCCCACAAGCCGCCAGGCTGCTTGGAGGACGCCTGTGCTCACCACCACTCCCTTGGCTCCAGAGACTCGCAGCAATGCACCTAGAGCTCCGTGGGGCTCCTCACTCCCACCCAAACCTCAGGCCAACACCACCACCTTCCCCGCGTCAGCACCTCACAACACCACACCTCGCACACTCCTGCCTGCCCATGTTGGCCCTCTCTTTGCCCTGCTGCAGCACACAAAGCTCACTCTGCAGCAGGACGGTGCAGGAACTTGCCGAGACGGCAGCTGGAAGGAAGAGAGGCCGGGGCTGCGCATCCCTTGCAGGCCACCCTTGCCTTGCCTTCCCTCCTCCAAGGCACTCCTTGGCACAGGGAGCCATCAGCCACCCTTGAGAGTCCTCTCCCAAGAACACACCTGCCCCTCTCCCAAGAACACCTCTCCACAAGGCCTTCACTCCTCCAAACACCTTCCAGCACGCTAACGCCCAGCCGGGAACGAGCACCTCCCACGACCTCCTGCTCCTTCAGCCAACACTGCTGCAAGACCAAAGCTCTCCCCACGAAAAGCAACCGAGAGGAAAGGAGGGAAAAGCATGCCTCGTACAGCTCTCAGAGCAACGAGAAGCGCTCCCTGCACTTTCGTGTGGGTCGTGGCTGCAGAGCCTGGCAAGAGCGGAGGAAACTCCAGGCGTGAAGCTGAGCGGGCAGAAGGCAGCCGGCTGCCAGCATGCCTGGCTCACGGGGCCACCAGGGCAGCCGGGGCCCCAGCAGCCAAGGCACCTGCTCACCTCGCAGCGCTCCCCACCTCCCCAGCCTCATGGCACTGCCCACGCACACCACTGCTCTCTCCACACGTCTCCTCCCGCACCCAGAACCAACACCCTGGGGCCACCGCCTCTCCCCACCACACGCCACCCAACTTCTGGCACACACCTCACCCCCACCCCTCCCCTCACACAGCGTGGACAGCCAGCACGCCCCTCTGCAGCAGGCACACACAGGCCACACCACCACACAGGCCAGCAGCCAGGACACCCTCCACCATGGACCCAAATCACACCCAGGACAACTCTCCAGCCCTTCTCTTTCCTTCTAGTCCTCCAAGAGGCAGCAACAAGCACTTCCTCTGAACATCCACTCCCACCTCTGCTCCTGCTCCCTTCCCACCTCCACCAATCCAAGGGCAGAAAGAGCATTCCCATCTTGCAGACAAACCTCACCCAGCCCTACTGCGCTGCCCCGGCGCAGCTGCTCATGGCCAGCCAGCATGTCTGGCTTGCAGGGCAGTTTGCCTTGGGCCCAGGCCACTCTGTCCCGTGGTCCTATCTCCGCTGGCATCTCCTGGAGGAAAGGAGCCTTACTGCCAGCACCACTGCCCCTGTCCTGGAGCCAGGGCCAGGGCCAGTATGGGAACAGACCTACACACCCACTCACTCCCACTCCTGCTCTCCTGCTTTGCTCCCGCTTGCACTTATAACTCTCTTTAACCCACATGCTGGACTTTGATGGGCTGGCAGAGACATCCGGCAACCCAACCCTACCCTCCTCCTCTTGTCAGCCAGTAGCAGGGCAGCACTGGGGGCGATGCCATGGCAACATTGCAGACACATGACCCAGCAGGCAGCTCCTTCCTCCCACCATCGTTGGTGGTGGGTCTGGTGCCATGCTGAGGGCTGTTACAAGGGGAAGGTTTCATGTCCTCTGTGGGCATTTCCAGCAGGCTCTTGAGATCCCCCTGGGATCTGGTGGACATTGCAGCCTCTGGGACACAGCACCCCTTTCCTGCCAGAGCCAGACCCCAAGGGGGGACCCACTTCCAGGGAAACTTGGGCCTGAATTTCCTCCCACCCTACCAGGAGGGGATGGAGCCAGCCCCACAGGAGCCTCGGGGCTCAGGACAGCCCCAGCCCCAGGACCCAGCACTCCTGCCTGCCCCATTGTGCCCTGAGCCAGACGGGACCCTCCAGCAGGGCTCTTGTGGCCGCCCCCAGCCCTGTCCAGACACCCCCACAGCCCAGGGCCCACAACTGTTTTTGCATTTCACAGTCTCTGTGCGACACCTCAGGAAGCAGTTCCTCAATCCCTTACCCTTGGTGGAGAGCTGCAGGAGCACTGGAAAGCTAGTATCCGTGGTCTGGGCTAATGTTCTTGGTCCAGCAGTCTCCATCTCGTTTGGCCCCTTTCCTTCGGCTCGCCTCTCCCTCCAGGGAAAAAGGACTCGTCCCCCACAATTCCTCTCCAATGTGTCCCTGCTCTTGTGCCTGTTGGTGAGGAGCCCCACAGTGCAGCCCCACTGCCTCCTGTCCTCCCTCCTTGCTGGGGAGCAGCTCTGAAGGGCAGCAGTGGGGAGTGTGTGAGCTGTGCCCTGGCCTTGCAGGGAAGTGAGGGCTCTCCCATGGCACCGGGGAGAGACCTCTCTGTGATGCGGCACATCCCCCTGTGACCTCAGCCCGTGTCATCTCTGGGCTCAGTAGGTCACCGCCATGGAGATGGCACAGCCAGGGAGAGAGCAGAGAGATTTCCCTCCATGTTCTGCAAAGCAATCACCTGCCTACATCCCCAGTTAGTTTCCAAAACTGGCTGATAAATCCTTCAGGAACGTGACCAGATGGTGACAAAGGCTGTGAAAAATCTAAGATGGGTCACGGCAGAGGTCACTTCTGTGCCCCTGCACCAACAGGTCTCTGCACAGGGCAGACCTGGCCAGGAAGCTGGGGTTTGGGGCTATGTTAGGGGTTTGTCACTTGTTAAAGACGGGATCAAAATCATGTGAGGTCAAACAGCACAAAAGGGTGGCCACGGGCTGCGATGCTTTGGCGAGCCTCAAGACAGGTTTCTCCCGTGGGTCACTCTTCTTGTCAAAGGAGGATGTAGGACAGGATGGGACAGGACGCAGCCTTCCTCCTTCAGGCACCAAAGCAGGCTCTTTGTTTTGAAAAGGCCTCAGCAAGGTTTCTCAGTCTGCGGTGCTTAGGAGAGAGATGAGATGCCAGAAAAGAGCAACTAGGCCCTTAACACGCATCATCCAGAGGACTTTACGTGGGACCCTGGTGCTTCCCATGTTCCATAACCATGGGCAAGGCTGGGGAGCAAATTTGGGGCAGTGTTCTCATCTCCCATGAATGTTGCCCAGGCTGAGACAAATCTCACCAGGCCCCTCTCTTCTCATGGGGCACAATTTCGACACCACGCACACACTGTCAAGCCTAGATTCCACCACCAATGTCTAAGCCACGCTGCAGGCCTACATACTGCGGGGACAGGCGGGACCTCCGAGTCACTTCCCAGCCATGGGCAACCTGGGCTGCTCTCTCTGCACTCACCTCACAAGCACCTTCCCAGCCACCTGCCTCCTGCTGCCCTATCAGCCACTCCAAAAGACAGGACCTCACGGCCACCTTCCCAGCCGCCTGCCTGCCACTGCCCTACAAGCCCCTGACACACAAGTGACCTCACAATAACTTCCTCAGCCATCAGCCAAATGCTCACCTCCCAGCTGCTCCGGCCAACGTCACCTCCAAAGCACGCGTCCCAGCCGTGCACCTGCTGCTGCCCCAGCAACTGCTCAGCCAGAAGACACCTCACCAGCACCTCCCCAGCCACACGCCTCCTGCTAGCCAATCACGTAACCCTTGCAGAAGGGACCTTACAGACAACACGCCAGCCTTGTTCCTGCAGCTGGCCTCTCAGCTCCTCAGCCCCAAGGGACCTCAGAATCAGCAGCCGAGCCACGGGGCCCCTGCTGGCCTCTCAGCTACCGACAAAGAACTGATTGGGCAGTGGTGATTTGCTGGCCCAGCTCTCGCACACACTAGGGACCTCGTGGCTGTTGCCCCCTGCAGCTGCCCCTGCTCTCCCCAAGGCTGAGACACCTCCTGAACGGTCTCCCTCACTCACCCTGGCGCCTCACACTGCTCCTAGTGCAGCAAAACACCCAGGACGGGCCAGTTCCTGCCCCAAGAGAAGATCACCTTCTGCCCAGCCAGTACCCGCACCGAGCCCGTGAAGCTCAGGAATTGGAGAAAGGCCTGCAAGGCATTCGTGGCAACATTTCCTAAGGGGCCGATTGTGTGGGAGCAGCGACCATGAAGCGGAAGACAGCGGGGCCCCATGGCCCAGGCAGAGCAAGAAGCCTTCCCGCAACTCCAAAGGCCACTTCCTGCCCCAAGGAAGGACTGAACCAAGCCAGCACATCCCCTACACATCAAGGACAACAAGCACTCTCTGGTTTGGGGCCCTGACAGTTTGGGACATGGGGAAGGACTCAGGTGAGGGCATCTCAGCTGGGGACACCAGCAGAGGCAGCACTCAGCAGCTCTTCCCCCATTAGCTCCCGCCAGCAGGGCTAATGACAACGGCAAGGGGAGGACGGGCCCTTCCCCAGCCTCCAAGGCCCTGCGAAAGCCAAACAGCTGCCACGCTCAGAGCTGCTCTGCCAACACCCTTCAGGCTGCTTCCAGGGCCACAGGTCTCAGGGCCCAGCAAGAGGCACGCAGCACCACCAACGGCCAGGCCACGGCGTGCCGCGTGGGCACAGCCTCTCTCGGAGCCCTCCGACAGGCAGTTTTTCCGAGCAGAAGCGACCATGGGCAAGGGCCCCAAAACACACCAAGACCCACTCTCCAACCCTTCCGCTTGCTTCTAGTCCTCCAGAGCCTTTCAGCAGGCACTTCCTCTGAACATCCCGGCTCGCCCCGGAGCCTGCTCCCTTCCCACCTCCATGAAGCACCGAGCAAGTGCTCTCCCAGGAGGCGCATCACGCCAGCTCTTGCCTCTCTCTTGTGCCTCACGTGCCCTCAAGGCCCTCACCCCACAGGCCTCCCTACTGAGGGGCCCTTTGGGGCTTCAAGGAAGGAGGACAAAACTCTTTGGCAACACTCCCCCTCTCTCGGGCCGTGCTCCGACAGCTCACCAATGACCACATGGCAGCAAGCAGACACACTCAGCAGCACGGACAGGGCCAGTGCACCAGCCTTAGACAAGCACACTTCCAACCAGGGAAACGGCACAAGGCTTCCGCTGCTCTCAAGCCTTTGCCTTGCCCTGCCTCAGCAAGGCCGGGGATTTCTCTCCCAAGCAAAGCCTCGAGCCAAGGCAGCAGCTTTCAGCAGTCTGCGTGCCACATGGAAAAGCCAACATAGTAAGTACTTGGCCTCCAGGGTCCCCCCTGGCATGGCCCAGGCAGAGCCCGAGAGCACCAGCTAAGCCACCCACTGAAGGAGCTGGGCGTGTGGCAGAGCCAAGCTGGTTTGTCCTCACGTCTGGTGCCAGGAGCTCTCCTCCCAACCAGCACCAGGCAGCAGCCCAGAGGAAGGACCACTTCCCTCTCTTCCCTTAGCAAGCACTTGAGCCCCTAGTGCTCCACTCTTTGGCCCCTGCATTTCTCAGGCCTGCAAGGACACGACCCCATCACGGCGTCAGCAGGGAGCAGTCCGAAAAACAAGAGTGGTCACAATGCAAAGGCTCTAGGACGCTCCTCACCTCCCAAAAAAGGAGTGGCAACTCTCCAAGCGCTCAGGGAGAAAACCCCAAGGGGAAAGGGCTTCCAGTGCTCAGCGTCCACAATGCCTGCCCACAAGCCGCCAGGCTGCTGGGAGGACGGCTGTGCTCACCACCACTCCCTTGGCTCCAGAGACTCGCAGCAATGCCCCTAGAGCTCCGTGGGGCTCCTCACACCCACCCAAACCTCAAGCCAACACCACCACCTTCCCCACGTCAGCACCTCGCACGCTCCTGCCTGCCCAAGCGGGCTCTCTCGCTGCCCTGCTGCAGCACACAAAGCTCACCCTGCAGCGGGACGGTGCAGGAACTTGCCGAGACGGCAGCTGGAAGGAAGAGAGACCTGGGCTGCGCATCCCTCGCAGGCCACCCTTGCCTTGCCTTCCCTCCTCCAAGGCACTCCTTGTCCAGGGAGATTTGGCACAGGGAGCCATCAGCCCCCCTCGAGAGTCCTCTCCCAAGAACACACCTGCCCCTCTCCAAAGAACACCTCTCCACAAGGCCTTCACTCCTCCAAACACCTTCCAGCACGCTAACGCCCAGCCGGGAACGAGCACCTCCCACGACCTCCTGCTCCTTCAGCCAACACTGCTGCAAGACCAAAGCTCTCCCCACAAAAAGCAACCGAGAGGAAAGGAGGACAAAGCATGCCTCGTACAGCTCTCAGAGCAAGGAGAAGCGCTCCCTGCACTTTCGGGTGGGTGCTGGCTGCAGAGCCTGGCAAGAGCGGAGGAAACTCCAGGCGTGAAGCTGAGCGGGCAGAAGGCAGCCGGCTGCCAGCGTGCCTGGCTCACGGGGCCACCAGGGCAGCCGGGGCCCCAGCAGCCAAGGCACCTGCTCACCTCGCAGCGCTCCCCACCTCCCCACCCTCATGGCACTCCCCACGCACAGCACTGCTCTCTCCACACGCCTCCTCCTGCACACTGAGCACCAACACCCTGGGGCCACCGCCTCTCCCCACCACACGCCACCCAACTTCTGCGACACACCTCACCCCCACCCCTCCCCTCACACAGCGTGGACAGTCAGCACACTCCTCTGCAGCAGGCACACACAGGCCACACCACCACACAGGCCAGCAGCCACGCCACCACCCCCCAAATGCCCCCAAAACACACCCAGGCCCACTCTCCAGCCCTTCTGTTTCCTTCTAGTCCTCCAAGAGGCAGCAACAAGCACTTCCAACATCCACTCCCACCTCTGCTCCTGCTCCCTTCCCACCTCCACCAATCCAAGGGCAGAAAGAGCATTCCCATCTTGCAGACAAACCTCACCCAGCCCTACTGCGCTGCCCCGGTGCAGCTTCTCATGGCCAGCCAGCATGTCTGGCTTGCAGGGCAGTTTGCCTGGGGCCCAGGCCACTCTGTCCCATGGTCCTAACTCCGCTGGTAGCTCCTGGAGGAAAGGAACCTTGCTGCCAGCACCACTGCCCCTGTCCCAGGGTCAAGGCCAGGGCCAGGGCTAGTGTGGGAACAGACCTACAGACCCATTCACTCCCACTCCTGCTCTCCTGCTTTGCTCCCGCCCCACTTATAACTCTCTTTAACCCACATGCTGGACTGTGATTGGCTGATAGAGACATCAGTCAGCCCAACCCAAACCTCCTCCTCTTGTCAGCCAGTAGCAGGGCAGCACTGGGGGCGATGCCATGGCAACATTGCAGACACATGACCCAGCAGGCAGCTCCTTCCTCCCACCATCGTTGGTGGTGGGTCAGGTGCCATGCTGAGGGTTATTACAAGGGGAAGGTTTCATGTCCTCTGTGGGCATTTCCAGCAGGCTCTTGAGATCCCCCTGGGATCTGCTGGACATTGCAGCCTCTGGGAGCCAGGACCCCTTTCCTGCCAGAGCCAGACCCCAAGGGGGATCTCCCTCTCCCAGAGACACCTGCACCTGGATTGACCCCCCCACCCTACCAGGAGGGGATGGAGCCAGCCCCACAGGAGCCTCAGGGCTCAGGACAGCCCCAGCCCCAGGACCCAGCACTCCTGGCTGCCACATTGTGCCCTGAGCCAGAGGAGACCCTCCAGCAGGGCTCTTGTGGCTGCCCCCAACCCTGTCCAGACACCCCCACAGCCCAGGGCCCACAACTGTTTTTGCATTTCACAGTCTCTGTGCGACACCTCAGGAAGCAGTTCCTCAATCCCTTACCCTTGGTGGAGAGCTGCAGGAGCACTGGAAAGCTAGTATCCGTGGTCTGGGCTAATGTTCTTGGTCCAGCAGTCTCCATCTCGTTTGGCCCCTTTCCTTCGGCTCGCCTCTCCCTCCAGGGAAAAAGGACTCTCTTGTCTCCTGTCTCGTCCCCCACAATTCCTCTCCAATGTGTCCCTGCTCTTGTGCCTGTTGGTGAGGAGCCCCAGTGCAGCCCCACTGCCTCCTGGCCTCCCTCCTTGCTGGGGAGTAGCTCTGAAGGGCAGCAGTGGGGAGTGTGTGAGCCGTGCCCTGGCCTTGCAGGGAAGTGAGGGCTCTCCCATGGCACCGGGGAGAGACCTCTCTGTGATGCGGCACGTCCCCCTGTGACCTCAGCCCGTGTCATCTCTGGGCTCAGTAGGTCACCGCCATGGAGATGGCACAGCCAGGGAGAGAGCAGAGAGATTTCCCTCCATGTTCTGCAAAGCAATCAATCACCTGCCCTCCCCACAGTTAGTTTCCAAAACTGGCTGATAACTCCTTCAGGAACGTGACCAGATGGTGACAAAGGCTGTGAAAAATCTAAGATGGGTCACGGCAGAGGTCACTTCTGTGCCCCTGCACCAACAGGTCTCTGCACAGGGCAGACCTGGCCAGGAAGCTGGGGTTTGGGGCTATGTTAGGGGTTTGGCACTTGTTAAAGACGGGATCAAAATCATGTGAGGTAAAACAGCACAAAGGGTGGCCATGGGCTGCGATGCTTTGGCGAGCCTTGTGAGACGGGTTTCTCCCGTGGGTCACTCTTCTTGTCAAAGGAGGATGTAGGACAGGATGGGACAGGACGCAGCCTTCCTCCTTCAGGCACCAAAGCAGGCTCTTTGTTTTGAAAAGGCCTCAGCAAGGTTTCTCAGTCTGCGGTGCTTAGGAGAGAGATGAGATGCCAGAAAAGAGCAACTAGGCCCTTAACACGCATCATCCAGAGGGCTTTACGTGGGACCCTGGTGCTTCCAGTCCTCCATAACCATGGGCAAGGCTGGGGAGCAAATTTGGGGCAGTGTTCTCATTTCCCAAGACTGTTGCCCAGGCTGAGCCTGGGGAAAGCCATTTCCCATCTCTGGAGCTCAACTGGTCCTTGGGCTTTTCAGCGTCACCTCAGGGCAGTGCTTCTCCCCTGGCTACAGTCCCTGGCACCCTGGTTCCTCCCCCTCCCCCCAAGCACCCTGGCTTTCCTGGGGGGCTATACAGCACCTAGTGCCCTGAATCTCCCACAGTTTTGCTCCTGGGCTTCTCAGGATGTGCCCACACACTGCAGGGCTGCTGTCCAGGCTCCGATGCAGAGCCTGGAAGGCAGTGCAATGCCTCAGGACCTGCACCTTGGCTCATTCAGAAGTGTGTGAGGTGACGAGCTCCCAGCTGTGCAGCTGCTGGAGTTTGAGAACATCCCTACAACCAACCTTCCTTGTCTCTGAATAGTCTCAGGGTGACTCTTGCAGAAGGGAGGCTCCATCCCCCTTGAAGACTGTCAGAGAGGTGGCTTTCCAAGTCCCTGCCAAAAGGAAGTCAGAGCACAGAGAACAGAGGCAGCGAACAGAGGCAGCAGTTTGTGCAGCAGTGTGTGGGCTCTGCTTAGAACTTTTGAGGAGCTTGTTGGAAGTTGTGTGTGGGGGGTTGCTTTCTGGGGACCCCGAGGAACTAGAGGGTGCTTGCTGCTAAACAGGAAAGGAGAGCTAGGCAAGGACAACTACAGGAGGCCTTAACTTCTCCTGGGAGCAGCTCTAGCTAGGTGGAGCTGCCGCCAATGAGCTCTGTTGGTTGCCCCTGAGGAGAGGGAGTTGGGGCCTTTGCTCCTTGATTCGGGTGGGTCAAGCACCCTGTGAGTCAGTGCTAGGCAGAGGCCTGTAGAAGAGCCAGGCCTGGAGTGCAGCTCCTGGAGTGTAGTGAAGAGAGGCTGCAGTCTGCACAGCAGGGGGCAAGAAGGCACCTTTGTTTCCAATCCTAGTAGTGTATGCTTGCTCAGATATGGTCATGTCATGCTGGAGAGGACATTCCCCAGTAGCTGCTGGAGTTGCTGCCTCAGCTGTGTCAGAAGCTTGGACGCAGAGAGACCCTCTGCCAGCAGATGCAGCTCTACAGGGGTGAGGGTGCAGGGGGTGCTTGGGGCCTCTTGGTGAGGCCTGGGCTGGCAGTCAGCTCTCCTGCAGCAGGTGTGCTGTTGTGGACGAGTTGTGTCATCAGGGGAAGTTCCACCTGAATCTGAGGGAAACCTTCTTGCCTGTGAGAGTGACAGAGCCCTGGCAGAGGTTGCCCAGAGAGGTTGTGGAGTCTCCTTGCCTGGAGAGATTCAAAACCCACCTGGACACGATGCTGTGCAATGTGCCCTTCCCACACAGGGCCTCCTCCTCCTCCTCATCTTCCCTGGTGGAGTTTCCTGAAGACCTTGTACTCTGCCACTGGAGGACCCCAGTCATGCGAGTGACCCCACCCCATCTCAGTTATTCCAAGCATGTGGCAATGCTGTGACAGCTTGGGCATCTCCGTTTGCTCCTGGCTGCGCCCCAGGCGGCATATGTCTGCATATATGTGGAGTTCAGCACCTCAGCTGTGGCGTGGACAGAAGATTTGTCACAGGGAAACATGTTCCCAAGGACCTTCTGTAGGCAAAGGCTTTGACTGCAAGGGGTGACATGCTGGCATGGATAGGAGGTGGCCAATGTGATGGTGGAAGGAGGTTCCCACAGACAGAGCGCAAACCCTGCAGTGCCCAAGGCCAGGGAGAAACAGAGCTGGGCTGTGCAGGAATGGCAGGAGAGGGGTTTGCTTCCTGAGCTGATTCTGCAGCACCTTGGGGGCCTGTGACAGAGGTGAATTGATCTCCAGGAAGGAGAAGGTGCCAGTGAAGAAGTCCCTGGGCCTGGGCAGCCTTTGATCCAGCCACCCTGAGGACATCACTAGCCCAGTGCCTGTTCATATCATGTGGAAGGGTGAGAAGAGGTTCAGGGGCAGGAGAGCCAGAAGGGTTGGAGAGTGCAGAGACTAGAGTGGAGACCTCGATCTGATGTTCCTCCCATTTATGGAGCACATGTGGATGTAGACAGGATGGACGTGGCCTAAGGGCCGTGGTGGGATTCAGTTGTGTGGGCACAGGTAGGAAACCAAAGATACCCTGGGGCACTTGTCCAGCAAGCACTGAGAAGGGGCCATGGTTTCCCTGGAGGTGCCATGGTGTATCTGCTAGAAGCATGCAGTTGTGCTGCACACCCCAGGCATCTAATATGGCCCTGTGAGGCTATTTCTAGGTCATGAAATCAAGTGTCGGCACTGAATGACATGAGCTGTTGGTAACAATGGGATCTGGATATTTCTCAGCTTCCTCGTGAGTGGGTGTCTAGCAGTATTGGGCATCTGGGGTCATTTCAGATGGCCAAGGAAATTCCCCACCTCGCCCCCACCTGATGCTCCAGAAGAGAGACTCCCACTCTCCATCTCCAGGGATTACAACAGGAGCTTAGACAAGGAGCTCCCATGCAGACATCTCTGCTGGGCACACTTCATCCTGGAGAAGGGGAATCCCACCTCCTGTCTGTTTGTGGAGTTCAGTGGAGGGATCTGAATGCCACTGCAGCCCCGGGGCTTCTAAACTGGCATGAGATGCCCAGATGGACTCATCTGAATGAAAACCTGAACCATGGGAAAATGAACTCCCTTCTTGCCCCTCTCTAGGAGTCCTGCCTAGCTAAGAGAAATAAAGAGGGGCTTCCAGAATATGATGTTTCCCCCTGTAGCAGGTGACCATCCTCTGATGAGATAGATTGTAATGCTGGAATCAGTCTTCCTTCAGTGCTCAGAGAGGGACCACTGGTGACTATTTTAGTCTACTTCAGGGAACATTTCCCAGGAGGAGGGAGCCCGAGGGACAGAGAACTTCTGCCTTTAATTGGGCCACTGTTGCTGAAGGGGTCCAGGCTGCTGGGACGGAAGGAGGTCCTGGCAACGTGGCAGCAGTGCCCATGTGTCCAGCTGTGTGCAGGAGCAGCTCCTCTGCCTAGAGGAGGCTGTGGGCACTGCCTGCTGCTGCTGACGGGAGCTGCGAGAAGGCAGAGAGAAGTGAAAGGCAGTGTGGAGTGGGAGGAGAGGGGAGAGCTCCTTGTAGGAGACATCTTCCCAGCCCTTTGCATGGTGAGTGTCTGGCTATAGGACAACACTACTGAGATTTCTGGAGGGATCTTCTGAACCTAGCTCAACCCATGACAAGTTTTTTAAAGATCTTTCTCCCAGCTTCTCCTTTGTGGAGGGGAGGAGGAGATGCTTTAGACCAGAGATTCCCTGGCACACCGTCACAGGGACAGGGCATGCTACTACCTTCTCCCAGGGATGGCTGCAGGGCTGTAAGGGCAGGACATGCAGACACGTCTGTCCCAGGGCTGTGATTCAGAGCAGTGTCCCTGCTCTGCCGAGGAAGGTGAAAAACCAGGCTGCTTGAAAGGGAAGGAGCTTTCCTTCCAGGGCGTTCTGTTTCCTAATTT
Source organism: Struthio camelus (assembly GCF_040807025.1). Taxonomy (NCBI): domain Eukaryota; kingdom Metazoa; phylum Chordata; class Aves; order Struthioniformes; family Struthionidae; genus Struthio; species Struthio camelus. The sequence goes on from NC_090970.1 coordinate 1,881,010, forward strand.
TGGCAGGGAAAACAAAAGAAAATTTTCTGGTTTGGAAGGACCTGGGACTCACAAACCTTCACCCTCAGACATCACGAGGTCTGTGACAAAGCTCAGCAAACCCCTTCAACCCCATCTCTACCTCCAGCAGCACCAACTTCACCTTTATGGGCTTCCTCAGGGTTTATGTGACCTGCTCCTTAGCACCTGCAAGCACAGAGATTCCCCTGCCCACATCCCAGACCTGGAAGATTTCTGTAGGGCAGAACTGAGCCCACAGAGGGAGGGATGGGGATGATGAGCACTGAGAGGGAAAAGATGTAGGGACTGAGAAAGCTGCCAGCAGGGGCAACTTCAGGCAGCAGAGATGGGCAGGGAATGAGAGGGAACTGCTAGCAGAATCATCATGGGGGGATGGATTTTTGCAAGTCATGGTCAGGCCCTACAATACAAACACCTCCCCTGAGCAAGCCAACTCAGAGTCTGCCACCCAGCAGAGCCTCTGCCCTGACAGCCATGGAGTCCAGGGCATGAGCTGCCTCCTCTGCAGCCAGACCTCCATCAGAGGAGAGGGGCATCTCTCCTGCCACGGGTTCATTTCGTGCTCCCCAACAAAGGGACTCGGAGTGACAGCTCTGCAAGTTCGCTCTCTGCGGGGCAGCATGGCCAGGTGGGCAAGGTGAAGGCTTTTGTGAGCGCCCGTCTGTCTCTCTCCTTGCCTCCCTCAGCAGCAGGATCATGGTGCTGCCCCTTGTTTCCCCTCCTCTCCATGCTGCTCCTGCTCCTCTCTCAGGCTCCCTGGGGTTGGGGGGTTTCAGCTGTGGTTCAGACACTGACACTGCAAGTTGTGCAACAGAGGGGTGTGAATGGGAGTGAGTCGTCCCCAGCTCCCTTCGGAGCTGTGAGGCTACAGAAAATGCACCCTGTGGGGCTGGGAAATGAGCTGCCCTTGTCCCGCTCTTCATCACCATCTCCATACCTGGGCTGAGAGAGAAGGCTTTGGAAATCTTCCCTTACCGCCTGAAGTCCTCCACTCTCTGCTCCGTCCAGTTTCTCTCTGAGAGGCACTTGTGAGGGTGAGTGTCCTTCAGCGGAGAGAGGTGCGAGTGCAGGGCAGTGAGGGGCAGGACTCCTTGGCAGACCAGATCCCGTGACTCTGTACAAAGTCACAGCGAGCCCTCTTTTCCCCTCAGGATGCCCAAGTGCTCATGCTGAGAGCAACTGAAACGCCAAAGATTTCTGCTCTGTCAAAGAATGCTGCCACGGTGAGAGGGAGGCACCTAAAAGCTAAATAAATAATCACTCCTCTGCTGAAGGTTATTTTCCAGAGAAAACAGGTGTCTAAACGTTGACCTGCCCTTCCACATAAGGGGTGGATGTAACCTGCTGCAGCATGTGCACCTCAGAGCTAGTGACCTCCTCCTCCCACCACAGTGCCTGGAGAGAGAGCACACATGGCAAATGGGTGTGAGGACAGGGTCCCATTGCTCTCAGGATCTCATTGGGATGAAGACGTCTAGAAAGGGTCGGGTCAGCCCCTGCCTTCACTTGACTGTTCCTCTCCCTTGCTGGAGTGGGAGCTGGTGTGACTGATCCAGAGACAGACACCTCTGACCAAGAGGGCAAGGCTGGGGGAGATGAATCCCTCCCAAGGATCTTCCCTTCCCGAGACAGCTGGCATGAGTGCTTGACAGAGTCCAATAGTGTCTGACCAGGGTCTTTTTGATGTCCCACACCTGGAGAGTGTAATGTTTAATATCAGAATTTATTCTTTGATGATATTTGATGTTACATGGGGGTTTTGATTCAGCAGAGTGATACAGTTGAAACCAGCTCAAGACTGTTGGTCCCTTGGCAATTCTTCTGTTAGTTGGTCAGGTGTTGAACTCTGTGTTGGGCTGAGCCACACACACACTTCCCCCGTACAGATCTGGCTAACTCGGGGAGACATTCACACTGCTTTGATGAACTCAGGCAGAACCATTCACACCAGTTGATCCACTCCCTGGCCCGTCTCCCGAGCCTTCTTCCATTGTAGGACTTTACTGGTCAGGCGCAGTGCGATATTCATCTCTCATCATGGTAAATAGAGAAGTCCCCCTGGGTCACTGGACCAAGTCTCCTTAACGCCACTCATGACACCCAAGGTCCCCCCTATCCCCACCCTATACCTGGGAAAGTTTGTCACCTCCCTCCATTGACACCCCCTGGCCAAGCAGAAGTGACCCCGCTGGAGATCATCATCAGCGGCCACTGCTCTGCAAGGCACACTCAAGCAGTGCAAATTAGCACTCAAGACAAGGAACTGAATGAAGGAAAAGGACAAAGGGCATGTGGGAGTCTCCAAGAGAAGGGCAAAAGGTTTGGCTCACAGAAGACTGCTCTAAATTGTCACTGTCTTTTCCTTCTTGGACAGGTCCCCATTTCCAGAGGGAGTAAAATGTCCAACAGCAGCTCTCCCAAAGAGTTCCTCCTCGTGGCCTTTGCAGACACACGGGAGCTGCAGCTCTTGCACTTCTCACTCTTCCTGGGCATCTACCTGGCTGCCCTCCTGGCCAACGGCCTCATCATCACAGCCGTAGCCTGCCACCACCACCTCCACACCCCCATGTACTTCTTCCTCCTCCACCTCGCCCTCCTCGACCTGGCCTCCATCTCCACCACTGTCCCCAAATCCATGGCCAACTCCCTGAGGGACACCAGGACCATTTCCTATGCAGGATGTGCTGCCCAGGTCTTTTGCTTTGTCTTCTTATTTACAACCGATTGTTCTCTTCTCACTGTCATGGCCTATGACCGCTACGTTGCCATCTGCAGACCCCTGCACTACGGGACCCTCATGGGCAGCAGAGCTTGTGTCACGATGGCAGCAGCTGCCTGGGCCACTGGTTTTCTCTATGCTCTCCTGCACACTGCCAACACATTTTCCATTCCTCTCTGCCAAGGCAATGTCCTGGACCAGTTCTTCTGTGAGATTCCACAGATCCTCAAGCTCTCCTGCTCACACTCCTACCTCAGGGAAGTGGGGCTTAATGTGGTTAGTGCCTGTTTATTCTTTGGGTGTTTCATTTTCATTGTGCTGTCCTACGTGCAGATCTCAAAAAGAGCCTCTAGCACCATGCCAGGTGCCTGGGGTGCCCAGCAGGAACCGCAAGTGGCTGGCACATACCACACAGGACCTCCAGGGAAGCCATGGGCTGGTGGAGGGTGTTTGGGGCTGACCCCACAGAGTCTCTCAAAGGGGTTTGGGGCCTGCATGCCAGCAACTGAACACCAACACCATGGCATGGAGGCAAGGTCCTTCCCAGCTACAGCCAGGGGTGCTGCAGGACTGGGAGGCACATCACACCAAGGTCTCCACTCATGTCTCTGCACTCTCCAACCCTCCTAGCTCTTCTCCCCCTGAACTTCTTCGCACCCCCTCACATGATATGAGCAGGGACTGGGCTAAGGATGTCCTCGGGATGTCTGGATCAAAGGCTGCCCAGGCCTAGGGACTTCCTCAGTGGCACCTTGTCCTTCCTGGAGATTGGTTCACCTCTTTTACAAGCCCCAAGGTGCTGCAGACGCAGCTTAGGCAGCAAACCCCTCTCCTGCCATTCCTGCACAGCCCAGCACTGGTTCTCCCTGGCCTTGGGCACTGCCGGGTTTGCCCTCTCAGGGGGAACCTCCTTTCACCAGCACATTGCCACCTGCTTTTTACGCCAGCATCTCTCTGCTCTGAAGTGGGACCATCGCACACTTGGTGTTCCTGGCCCTTGGTAACAGGTTTCACCATGGCCAGTTGGACTTTAACATTTCTAGAATAATTGAGATGTGGTAGGGTCAGTCACAGTACTGGAGAGCACAGAGGGTGGGGTACAAGCTCTTCAGGACAGATCAACAGGGAAGATGAGGAAGGAGGATGCCCTTTGTGTGAAGAGGCAGCTTGGATGGGTGGAGGTCTTCCACAGAAGGGGCAAGGGTTTGGGTGAGAGCTTGTGGGTGAGCCTCAGAGTCAGGGTGACATCGCAATGGGAGCTACAGACCACCCAATGAAGGTGAGGAGGTGGATGCAGTCTCCTTGAAGCAACATGAGAAAGTCTGTGGATCACAGGCTCTGGTTCTTATCAGAGGGACTTTACTCTCCCAGACATTAGCTGCAAGGGCAAACAGTCCTGGAAGGCATCAGGGACAGCTTCTTAGCACATCCACACGACAGGCCAATACTCATGATGCCTTCTGTAGCTGGACATTTCCAACAGGGAGGAACGGATCAGGGAAGGGATGCTCAGTGTCAAAGTTTCCTGTCGTGACCTAGAAGAAGTAGAGTTCTAGATCCTGAGGGGAGTCAGGAAGGATAGGATCGACTCACAGACCATTAACTTCAGAGGAGCAGACTTTGGCCTGTTTTGGGGAGTGGTGGGAGATCCCATGGGAGGCAGCTCTGAAGGGTCCAGGAGCTCAGGAAAGGCAGCAGGTCTTTGAGGACAGCACCTGGCAAGCACAAGGATGCTCCATCCCAATACTCAGTAAAACTAGTAGACACCTCGAGAGAGTGGCTGGGCTGCACTGGGAAGTCAGGACTGAACTCCAGGGCAATCAGGCAGCATACTGGAAGCAGAAGGAGGGAGAGGCTGCAATGGAGGAATTCAGAAATATTGTCCAGCGAAGCAGGGATGGTGTTAGGGAAGCCAAAGCTCCCTGAGGGTAGACACTTGAAGGGGACCTCAAAGGCATGAAGAAGAGCTGCTACTGCTTCAGGGTCAATAAAAGAGTAAAAAGGAAAATGTTGGCTTACTGCTGGATCAGGCAGAGGAAAACAACCAACAGTGAGTGATGACGAAGCGAGGGATGACTTGCAAGAACTCAACCCATATAAGTCTGCAGGACTGGGTGGGCTGCATCTGAGGACATTGAGAGAGCTGGCGACTATCGCAACAAGACTGCTGTGTGTCACCTTTGAAAGGCTGTGGAGATCAGGGGAGGTCCCAAAGAGCTGAAGAAGGAATATGCTGTGCCCATCTTCAAAAAAAACCACAAGGAAAATCAGGGAGCTGCAGGCCATTCAGCCACACTTTGGTGGGGAGTGTGTCATGGAATGAGTTCTCTCGCTTTACATTTCTGGGCACAGGAAGAAGGTGACTGTGAACAGTCCACATGAATTTACTGGAGGTAAAGCCTTCCTGATCAACTTGATTACCTTCTGTGATAAAAGGCCTGTCCTTGTGGAGGAGAGGAGAGTAGTGGATGTCATTTACCACAGTTGTAGCAAGGGGTTTGACATCATTGTCTCGCACTATATGGTTGAGGGCTGCCATCCAGATGGACCCCTGCAGGAAGGAGGAATGGGTTGCCAGGAAGTTTATGGAATTCACAAATGAAACAAATGCCAGGTCCTGCACCTGGGGCAGACAAACACCCTGCAGTGATCTGGGCTGGGGAGTGGCCAGCTGGGCAGCAGCTCTGCAGAGAAGGACCTGGGAGTCTTTGTGGCAGCAAAGTGAGCGAGAGCCAGCAGCACGCCCTGGCATCAACGGAGGCCACAGTGTCCTGGGCTGCCTGAACAAGAGCACAGCTGGGAGATTGAGGAAAGGGATTATCCCCCTCTACTCCACACCTGTTAGAGCACATCCAGATACTACAGCCATTTGGGGTCCTGTGTAGAAGAACACTGTTGATGACATGGAGTGAGTTTGGTGGCACACCCCCAAGGAGCCCAGGCACCAGAGCACTTGCCCTGTGAGGAGAGGCTGAGGGAATGGGCCTTGCTCAGCCTGAAGAAGGGAAGGCTTTGCGCTGACCTAATCACAGCCTCCCCATACCTACCAGGATGTCACCAAGAAGATGTAGTCAGGCTCTTCACCACTGTGCACAATGGGAGGATGAGGCCCCAATGGGCATTAGCTGAAACTAGAGAGCTTCAGGCTGAGGATAAGGAGAAACTTTTGACCCATCCAGACAGTCAAGCACTGGGGCAGGTTTTCCAGAGAGGTGCTGCCATCTCCATCCTCAGAAGTTTTCAAGTCCTAAAGGAGTAAAGCCTTGATCAACCTGGATGGAGCTGAGAGCTGACCCTGCTGTGGGAAGGAGGCTGGACTAGAGACCGCCGCAGGCCCCTCCCAACCAGAATGATTCTGCATGTCCTTCCACCCTGGGTCTTCCCTTGTTGACCTTAGGGAAAACCTTCAGCTTCCTTGTGACCATGGAAGTAGGTCTCCCAAAAGGATCACCAGACCAGCTGCATGATTCTTGTCCCGCTCTGGTCAGAGTCATTCAGATTGAGGGCTGCTTGGCAGCCACCCCCAAATCACCTTCAGTTTTCTTTTCCTTCACCTTTTATTGCATTTTGTCCCTCTTTTCTCCCTTCCAAACTCTTCTTTTACCATCCTGATCCCCTCCCATGCAGTCAGCCAACCTCTGTTTCCCCATTGGCCCTGGGTTTCCTTTCTTTGTGCATTCATTTGGCTTGTCTGAGATGGTTGCCATGGTGATTTCTACTTTTACCACTAGGGCCTTGAAACTGGTACTGCCTTTTATTATGTGTAGTGTCCTGCAGGTCCTCATGCTGTTACCCTGCCAGAGGCACTGCAAGATAGGATGAGCCATCAGTACGCATACATTAACAGCTGACCCAGAGGAGCCTGAGTCCAGAGGGGCCTTGAGAAACTTGGGGTTTTGTCCAACAAAAACTTCATGACGTTGTGCAAGGAGAAGTGTCAGATCTTGCCTCAGGGGGCAGAACAGGCTGTGCATCAGGACAGGCTGAGACCTGACCGGCAGAAGAGTGACCCTGAGGAGAAGGGCCTAGATGTTACACGAGGGATGCCCTATGAGCCAGTGCTGCGTGCTCACCACAAAGGAGGCCAGCTGCATAGAGGGCTGCATTAGGAAGTGCATAGCCATCGAGACAAGGGCCGTTCTTATCGCCCTCGACTCAGCACTGGTGTGGCCACATGTGGGATGGTGTGTCGCAGTGTGGGCTGCCCCGTGCTGGAGGAATGGGGAGGAACATGGAGAGGGTCCAGAGGAGGTCTGCCAAGATGGGGTTGGGGGCCTGAAGGCCATGGCCTGCATGGAGAGGCAGAGGGACATTGACTTCTTCAGCCTGGTGAAGTGTTAAAGACAAATGGAATATAGTAGTAGCCTGGGACTGCTTGAAGGGTGGTTCCAGAGGGGATGGAGCTTTTGTTGGTATTAGGAAAGAGCATGAAAAGGGGAAAGGGTCACAAACTGCATCTTGAGAGGTACAGCCTGGGCTTCAGGAAAAAGACATGTCACTTGAAGGGTAGTGGTGTGGTGCAACAGGTCACCCAGAGGCCTCTGAGGTCACCCCATGCCTTTGTGTTTCAAAGAACACCAGCCAGGATAGAGAGACCTCAGTGAATATGGAGAGATCCTGGGGACAGAGCAAGGGGAGGAAGCATGTTGGGTGTCTACAGGGTGCAGGGATGCAGGCACAGGCATGGGACAGTGTAGGACAGCCTGTGGTGGAGATGGCTGAGGGCACTGCCATGGCTGAAAGCCTCCAACAGAACCAAGGTCTCTAGCCTCTTGGCTGTGGTTGGTGTCTCTGCTCCTAAGGCCTCTGAGAAGAAGTTTCCTTAAACCACTGGGACCTCAAACCACTGGGACCTCCTTGTCCACGGGGAACCAAGAGATGCCATATTGTTGTCCTGCAGTTGGAGCTGCACATGCCCACCTTCACACTGACCCCCAGAAAGAGCCCCGAACAACGCGTGAGGGAAATCACCACCCTTCACAAGGACTGGGTGTCAGGGCCTGGTTGCTCTGCTTGATAAAACACATCGAGGTTGACTTGGCATCACAGCCACCTGCACATTGTCTTGGCCTACCTGCAATCAGAGCCTCCAGCTTTCTGCTCTAATCAGCCCCCTGGGAAGGCTTTTTCAGTAATGGCCCTCAGGGGGACTCCTTAACACTCCAAGAAACTTGGGATTTACTTCTCACTTCATCTTCTTCAGAGGTTTGTGCAGCCTCCTCTCAGCATCCAAGGTTCATGGGCTCAACACCAAATACACCTGAGGGGTCATTAAAATGCAGAAAGCCCTAACAACCCCTGTCTCTTTCCATCATTTTCTTCAGTTCTTCTGTGGCTAATTGGCAAGTGTTCAGGAGGGTATTGAAAAGAGAAGGATTTCAAGGAGCACCTGGAAGATGTCTGCTTTTTAAGCTTTCTTTAGTCTTCAGGTTTCAGAGTAAATGATGCCCACCTTCTCCAATTCACACTGACCCACAGGGTCCCTTGATGAAGCCTGGACATGCAGTAAAAGCAGTACTTTGGATAGGAGACATGTATGGACAACCTTCCTCCCCACCTCCCCCAGCCCTGACATTTCTCTCCTCAGCCCCTGGGGACTTCCCTCACTTGGCTTAACATCTAGCCTTTTCCCACTCAAGCCTGTAGCTGAATGTTACAGCTCCTGGGCACCAATTCCCACCTGCTTTCCTTAGAAAATCAACTGCAAACAGAAACAGAAGCATGTGTCTCAATTCTGATCAAACAGAAATAAACATGATGCAGTGTCCTAAGAAATAACATCCAATCCTCAAGTGTATGTCAAGGGCAAGTTGCCTGCAGTGAGGTCCACAGTGTGCAAGGAATAGCCTTCCTTGACATGTTCTTGACAAATAGATGGGGGAGGCTAGTTAGAAACACAGTGAAGGAGCTGGTTGAAGAGGCAATGAGAGTGCTGAAAGAGGAGACAAGCTTCCGACTCCCTGAAGCTCAGAGCAGCGACTAGGGAGTTGAGAGGTACCTGAATGATACAGAGGAAGGGGAGGAGGAAAACTGGGAAACTCTGGGAAGGGCATAAGCCCAGATCGTCTGATGCAAAGTTGACCTCAGAAGTGATCAATGTAGGCAGGACATGTGGAAATATGTGGGAGATGACAGAGATGACATCCACAGCCTAATACACTGAGCAGTGGAAACATAAGGTCGAGGGCAGATCAGTACTTCTTCTCCTGAGATTAATATCCTTCCTGAAGATTTCCACTATTTCATCATACGAAATCATTGACATTAAAATTATTCAATCATTTCAGCTGATGAAAGCGTGTTCATATTTTTGAAACGTCAAAACCAAGTCTTCCCCTTTCCAGGCAGAGCTCAGGTGTCGAAACAGAAGCAGCCAGTGGTGCTTGGAGAGGCCCCGGTGACTCTGATACACCTTCATGGACCTGGCAGCTCTCCCAGGAGACCTGTGGGAAACCGAAGCCCCTCAGAGCTGCAGAGGGAGGCTGGGCAGAGGGGACTAGGGCACCTGCAATGGCACCAGGTGTCCGTGACCCTGTGACAGCATCCTACCCCAGTTCTGAAAATCTTTCCTTAAATAATAATAATAATAAAAAAAAATTATAAGACCACTAAATCATACTAACAGATCACTAAATTAAAAAGAAAAAGAAATTAAGAAAGACAATAAGAACACACACACAGACAAAATTTGAAGCTGGAAAGTATAACAAAACACTTCTTTGCTTTAAATCTTGTTCTTAATTTCTTTCTTGTTTCATTTTTCATGTAATTTTCCTAACAGTTCTCTTATAATCAGGCCCACACTATTAACAAAGAACTTTTTGTGTCTCGCACAGAGCCCAGTGCTCATAAAACCTCCCCCTGACCACAACTGTCCGTGCCACCCCTCACTCTTTGCACAGAGCGAGTCACCCTCTGACATGCCGAGCTCTCTCGCCTGATAGAGGAAAGCAGGCTGACCAGCTTCAAGAAAACGCTGTATTCTTGGAAGGCCACATCTGCACAAATCTCCACATACCTGTGTCACAGTGACGCCTTACAGGTGTCCCAATGAGTCTAGCCACACTCCCTTCTCCTTCCCTGCACTGTCAGTGAAGTGTGACCCCATCTGAGGTGACAACAGGGCTGAGACTGATCTCACCCCATGCCTGACCCCTCCAGGGCAGATGTCTCTGCCTAACCCAGGTGTCTGCCCTTCCCTTCCTAGTCATGGGAACTCAGTGACCCCAGGGCATCTCAGGCAGCAACAGCCTCTATACGAGGGCAAACAAATAAAGGCCTGAATGAAACTGTTTAGCTGTAACTTGAAGCCTATCCAAAAAACAACTCTGTGCCCAAACTGGCACACAGCCATTTCCAGAAGGTCAAGTATGTTTTACCAGTTCTAATGAATCTTGTCTTTCTCTCTTTCTTTTTAGCAGCACCAAGTGCATGCAGTGCAGTATTTCCTCCTTCTAGTGGAGTATAGATATTTGTGACCAGTTATTCAGCCCAATACCTTTTCTACCAACACTCTGAATGCAGAAACTATGTTCTGAGCAACTACTTTATTTAGAGGGACCTATTTCCTCTGCCTTCTTCTGCCTCCCTGTCCTTTCTGCTTCCTCTCACTATTCTGTCTTTCCACAGCTCTTCAGGGAAATGAATCACAGCACTTAGGGTGGACGAGACCTCTGGACGTCATCTAATACCATCCCCCACTCACTCCGAGAGAACTAGAGCAGGTTGCTCAGAGGCTTGCCCCAGTTGCACCTAGTCCACAAACACACGGAGAGTGCGCTCCATCCTAATGTCCAGGATGTTAACGAAGACATTAAACAGTGCTGCCTCATATGTAGATCCCTGAGGGATGCTGCATGTAACCAGCCACCAGTTGGACCTTGTGCCACTGGTCACAGTGTTTTGGCCCAGTGGCCCAGCCCATTTTCCACCTGCCTTAGGGTCCATTTGTGCCGTGCTTTGGACTGGCTCGTCACCTTCTCTAGGGCAAAGCCCTGTGCACTCCAGCCACCCTCTTGCACATAGCACATCTCCACCTCCTCACTGTCCCAGCCTGCCTTCCCCAGGAGCCCATTTTCATCTTGCCATGTGAGCTGCCCACCACATGTGTGAAATCCCATGGGGACAGGGGAGAGGGAGGTGCCAGTAAAGGGGCGATGGCTGGGAGAGAGGAGGAGAAGCGGAAGGGGGAAGGCAGAGGTCAGAAGAGGGGAGCGGAACAGGAAGGCAGAGGTGACACAGCTGTGGTGTTGATAGTGAGGTCGCTTCCTTTACAGGATGGGGAGAGGCAGGCAAAGGGGACACGGCTGCAGTGTTGATTGTGAGGTCCCACCCATGTGCCTTCTCCTTGCCCATCACTGGCAGAGACAGGAGTGACCTGACTTTCAACTTTACGGCCATGTGCCTCCTACCATCCAAGGAGCTTCCGAGAAACAATGGCTCTCACCACAATGTCTCCACCTCCTAAGACAATGGCTCTCATCACAATGTCCCCACCTGTTAAGGCTTTTGGCCTACCAGCTGATCCTTTACCAGTAACCTCACAGTCCTCTTCCAAGACCACCTGCCTGCAGTGAGTCTTTCAGCCATGTGCCTGCTGCTGTCCCAACAGGTACTCAGGCAGGAACGTCATCACAATCAGCATCCAAGCCATCGGCCTGCAAGTGGCCTATCAGGTACTAAGGCAGAAGGAATCGCACAAGCACCTCCTCTGCTCGAGAAGCAGTGGTTGCCCTATCACCTGCAGAGACAGAAGTGACCTCACAACCAAAATCCAAGCATTGCGCCTGCTGCTGGCCTATCAGGTACTGAGACACAAGTCACCTCACAAACAGTTTCCCACCCAGGAGCTTCTTCCTGGCCCATCACCTACAGACACAGAAGGGACCACACACTCACCTGCATGGGCCTGTGCCTCCTAAGGGCCTGCAAGTTTCTGATTGCACTGCCATTCAGAGGGATTGTGACAGGCTGGAGACATGGGCAGAGAGGAACGGTCAGGAAGTTTCACAAAAGGAAATTCAATGTCTTGAACCAGGACATGCTGAGTGCTGACCAACTGGAAAGCAGCTTGGCCGAGAAGGGCCTGGGGGCGTCCAGGGAGGCAGCATGTAGCAGCATAAGCCAGCAACACGTCCTCAGGGTGAAGGCAGTCCATAGCTTCCTGGGCTGCCTTGAGGAGAGAGCGCTGGCAGCAGGGCGAGGGCTCTGGGCCTGCAGGCTCTGTGTCAGCAGGAGATGGGCCTGCTAGCTGGTCTGCTACTCATCAGATACTGGCCCATCAGATGGGGAGGCAGAAAGAATCTCACAATCACCTTCCAAGCTCTGTGCCACCTGCTGGCCTTTCCCCTTCCTCAGGGACATGAGGAGCCAGCTATGGGGGTCTCTTCTCTCTCTCTCTACCAGAAAGGAGACACACTGGGATTGAGTCAGCTTTCCAGCTGGAGATCCTGGCAAGAGCTTCCGAAACTGCAGGCCTCAGTGACCAGCTCAGTGACACTCTGCCAAATGTGCTCACTTGGACACCTGAAGGGTCAGCTCCCAAATGACCCCCTTAGGGCAGAGAGGAGCATGTGGAAAGGGGAGGAACATAATTCTGAGGCGGTTATTTGCATCAAACAACTCCAGCTTGGCACGCTGATTCTCAGCTCGGACCCAGGAAGTGTTTCCTGCTGACTTGCAGGAAAGTGCCTGAGCATCAGCTGATGTTTCTCCCAGTCCAAAAGCAATGGGCTCATTTGCTTAGTCTTCAGCACAGAAAGTGAGCTCTGGGCAGCTGAGATTACTACTCCCTGCAGCAGGCACATCCGGGAGGAGTGGTTTTAAAGGCCAATGATTTTCTGAAGAAATACTTGGTCTTTGGAAGTTTCCCTTATTTGGCTCATTTCAAATGGGCCAATGACTGTGGCACTGCCACTGGAAAGAGCACCTCTGAGCGCTCCACTGTGGAGAGACCATTTCCTTGTGAACTGTGTGTGGAAAAAGTCCCACATGATCTGAACTGCTCTCTGTGGCCTGCTGGATGTCCGCCCCTGGATGTCTGATTTCAGAGCCCAGGGCAGGGTGCAAGGTGCAGCAGAGAGCCCCGAAGGAGTGAGGCCTTTGGCAAGATGAAATGAAGACCCTCTCCCCTCACCTGCCATATTTCACTGGGTTGGAGGGAGGTTAATTGGATAGCAAATCTATATCTGTCTATATCTATCTATTGGTTAGCTCTGCAGCAGCGACACACCACCACACATGGCAGCAGCCAGGACACCACCAAAAGCCCCCAAAACACACCCAGGACAACTCTCCAGCCCTTCTGTTTCCTTCTAGTCCTCCAAGAGGGAGCAACAAGCACTTCCTCTGAACATCCACTCACACCTCTGCTCCTGCTCCCTTCCCACCTCCACGAATCAAAGGGTCAAGATTTCATTCAAACATTGGAGACAAACCTCACCCAACCCCACCTCACAGCCCCAGCGCAGCTGCTAGGTGCCATACAGCACATCTGGCTCACAGGACAGCTCACCTGGGGCCCAGGCACCTCTGTCCATGGTCCTAACCCCACTGGCAGCTCCTGGAGGAGAGCAGCCCCTCTCAGCCACAGCCAGGGGCAGGGCCAGGGCCAGGGAAGCATGAGAACACACCTGCAGACCCACTCACTCCCACTCCTGCTCTTCTGCTTTGCTCCCGCCACACTTATAAGTCTCTTTAACCCGTGTGCTGGATGGTCATGGGCTGACAGAGACATCAGGCAACCCAACACAACCCTCCTCCTCTTGTCAGCAAGTAGCGGGGCAGCACTGGGGGCAATGCCATGGCAACATTGCAGACACATGACCCAGCAGGCAGCTCCTCCCTCCCACCATGGTTGATGGTGGGTCGGGCACCATGTTGAGGATTATTGAGGTTTCATGTCCTCTGTGGGCATTTCCAGCAGTCTATTGAGATTGCCACGGGATCTGCTAGACATTGCAGCCTCTGAGACACAGGACCCCTTTCCTGCCAGAGCCAGACCCCAAGCGGGGACCCACTCCCAGAGACACCTGCACCTGGATTGACCCCCCCACCCTACCAGGAGGGGATGGAGCCAGCCCCACAGGAGCCTCGGGGCTCAGGACAGCACCAGCCCCAGGACCCAGCACTCCTGCCTGCCCCATTGTGCCCTGAGCCACACGGGACCCTCCAGCAGGGCTCTTGTGGCCGCCCCCAGCCCTGTGCAGACACCCCCACATCCCACGACCCACAGGAAGGAGTTCCTCAATCCCTTACCCTTGGTGGAGAGCTGCAGGAGCACTGGAAAGCACAGATTTGTGGTCTGGGCTAATGTTCTTGGTCCAGCAGTCTCCATCTTGTTTGGTCCCTTTCCTTCGGCTCGCCTCTCCCTCAAGGGAAAAAGGACTCGCTTCCTGTCTCGTCCCCCACAATTCCTCTCCAATGTGTCCCTGCTCTTGTGCCTGTTGGTGAGGAGCCCCAGTGCAGCCCCATTGCCTCCTGTCCTCTCTCCTTGCTGGGGAGTAGCTCTGAAGGGCAGCAGTGGGGAGTGTGTGAGCTGTGCCCTGGCCTTGCAGGGAAGTGAGGGCTCTCCCATGGCACCGGGGAGAGACCTCTCTGTGATGCGGCACATCCCCCTGTGACCTCAGCCCGTGTCATCTCGGGGCTCAGTAGGTCACTGCCATGGAGATGGCACAGCCAGGGAGAGAGCAGAGAGACTTCCCTTCATGTTCTGCAAAGCAGTCACCTCCCCTCCCCACAGTTAGTTTCCAAAACTGGCTGATAAATCCTTCAGGAACGTGACCAGATGGGACAAAGGCGTGGAAAATCTAAGATGGGGCACAGGAGAGGTCACTTCTGTGCCCCTGCACCAACAGGTCTCTGCACAGGGCAGACCTGGGTGGGAAGCTGGGGTTTGGGGCTATGTTAGGGGTTGTACACTTGTTAAAGATGGGATCAAAATCATGTGAGGTCAAACAGCACAAAAGGGTGGCCATGGGCTGTGATGCTTTGGTGAGCCTGGTGAGACAGGTTTCTCCTGTGGGTCTCTCTTCTAGTAAAAGGAGGATGTAGGACAGGAAGGGACAGGATGCAGCCTTCCTCCTTCAGGCACCAAAGCAGGCTTTTTGTTTTGAAAAGGCCTCAGCAAGGTTTCTCAGTCTGTGGTGCTAGAGAGAGAGATGAGATGCCAGAAAAGAGCAACTAGGCCCTTAACACACATCATCCAGATCAGAGGGCTTTACATGGGACCCTGGTGCTTCCCATATTCCATAACCATGGGCAAGGCCGGGGAGCAAATTTGGGGCAGTGTTCTCATTTCCCATGAATGTTGCCCAGGCTGAGTCTGGGGAAAGCCATTTCCCACCTCTGGAGCTCAGCTGGTCCTTGGGCTTTTCAGCATCACCTCAAGGCAGTGCTTCTCCCCTGGCTACAGTCCCTGGCACCCTGCATCCCCCCCCCAGCACCCTGGGTTTCCCGGGGTGCTGTACAGCACCTAGTGCCCTGGATCTCCCACAGTTTTGCTCCTGGGCTTCTCAGGACGTGCCCACACACTGCAGGGCTGCTGTCCAGGCTCCGGTGCAGAGCCTGGAAGGCAGTGCAATGCCTCAGGACCTGCACCTTGGCTCATTCAGAAGTGTGTGAGGTGACCAGCTCCCAGCTGTGCAGCTGCTGGAGTTTGACAACATCCCTACAACCAACCTTCCTTGTCTCTGAATAGGGTGACTCTTGCAGAAGGGAGGCTCCATCCCCCTTGAAGACTGTCAGAGAGGTGGCTTTCCAAGTCATTGCAAAAGGAAGCCAGAGCGCAGAGAACAGAGGCAGCAAACAGAGGGAGCAGTTTGTGCAGCAGTGTGTGGGCTCTGCTTAGAACTTCTGAGGACCTTGTTGGAAGTTGGGGGAGGGGGGGGCGGGCTTTCTGGGGACCCCGAGGAACTCGAGGGTGCTTGCTGCTAACAGGCAAGGAGAGCTAGGCAAGGACAACTACAGGAGGCCTTAACTTCTCCTGGGAGCAGCTCTAGCTAGGTGGAGCTGCCGCTAAGGAGCTCTCTTGGTTGCCTCTGAGGAGAGGGAGTTGGGGCCTTTGCTCCTTGATTCGGGTGGGTCAAGCACCCTGTGAGTCAGTGCTAGGCAGAGGCCTGTAGAAGAGCCAGGCCTGGAGTGCAGCTCCTGGAGTGCAGTGAAGAGAGGCTGCAGTCTGCACAGCAGGGTGCAAGAAGGCACCTTTGTTTCCAATCCTAGTAGTGTATGCTTGCTCAGATATGGTCATGTCATGCTGGAGAGGACATTCCCCAGTAGCTGCTGGAGTCGCTGCCTCAGCTGTGTCAGAAGCTTGGACGCAGAGAGACCCTCTGCCAGCAGATGCAGCTCTACAGGGGTGAGGGTGCAGGGGGTGCTTGGGGCCTCTTGGTGAGGCCTGGGCTGGCAGTCAGCTCTCCTGCAGCAGGTGTGCTGTTGTGGACGAGTTGTGTCATCAGGGGAAGTTCCACCTGAATCTGAGGGAAAACTTCTTGCCTGTGAGAGTGACAGAGCCCTGGCAGAGGTTGCCCAGAGAGGTTGTGGAGTCTCCTTGCCTGGAGAGATTCAAAACCTGCCTGGACACGATGCTGTGCAATGTGCCCTTCCCACACAGGGCCTCCTCCTCCTCATCTTCCCTGGTGGAGTTTCCTGAAGACCTTGTACTCTGCCATTGGAGGACTCCAGTCATGCAAGTGACCCCACCCCATCTCAGTTATTCCAAGCATGTGGCAATGCTGTGACAGCTTGGGCATCTCCGTTTGCTCCTGGCTGTGCCCCAGGCGGCATATGTCTGCATATATGTGGAGTTCAGCACCTCAGCTGTGGCACGGACAGAAGATTTGTCACAGAGAAACATGTTCCCAAGGAGCTTCTGTAGGCAAAGGCTTTGACTGCAAGGGGTGACATGCTGGCATGGCTAGCAGGTGGCCAATGTGATGGTGGAAGGAGGTTCTCACTAACAGAGTGCAAACCCTGCAGTGCCCAAGGCCAGGGAGAAACAGAGCTGAGCTGTGCAGGAATGGCGGGAGAGGGGTTTGCTTCCTGAGCTACGTCTGCAGCACCCTGGGGGCCTGTGACAGAGGTGAATTGATCTCCAGGAAGGACAAGGTGCCAGTGAAGAAGTCCCAGGGCTTGGGCAGCCTTTGATCCAGCCACCCTGAGGACATCACTAGCCCAATACCTGTTCATATCATGTGGAAGGGTGAGAAGAGGTTCAGGGACAGGAGAGCCAGAAGGGTTGGAGAGTGCAAACACTAGAGGGGAGACCTCAATGTGATTTGCCTCCCATTTATGGAGCACACTTGAATGCAGACAAGATGGACGTGGCCTAAGGGCCGTGGTGGGATTCAGTTGTGTGGACACAAGTAGGAAACGTGAGATGTCCTGGGGTGCTTGTCCAGCAAGCACTGAAAAGGGGCCATGGTTTCCCTGGAGGTGCCATGGTGTATGTGCTGGAAGCATGCAGTTGTGCTGCACACCCCAAGCATCTGACATAGCCCTGTGAGGCTATTTCTAGGTCATGAAATCAAGTGTCTGCACTGAATGACATGAGCTGTTGGTTACACTGGGATCTGGATATGTCTCAGCTTCCTCGTGAGTGGGTGTCTAGCAGTATTGGGCATCTGGGGTCATTTCAGATGGCCAAAGAAATTCCCCAGCTGGCCCCCACCTGATGGATGCGGGTCTCAGAGTGGCTCCATCAGAGCAAGCAGACACTGGCACATGTCTCCTCTGTCCTCCTTTGGACCACCTCTGTCTCCTCCAATGTCCCCAGGTGTCTGTGTGTGAGCAACTGACTCCCAATCTCCACCTCCAGGGATTACAATGGGAGCTTAGACAAGGAGCTCCCATGCAGACATCTCTGCTGGGCACACTTCAGGTTGGTCAAGGGGAATCCCACCTCCTGTCTGTTTGTGGAGTTCAGTGGAGGGATCTGAATCCCACTCCAGTCCGCAGGGCTACTAAACTGGCATGAGATGCCCAGATGGACTCATCTGAATGAAAACCTGAACCATGGGAGAATGAACTCCCTTCTTGCCCCCTCTCTAGGAGTCCTGCCTAGGTAAGAGGCAGAAAGAGGGGCTTCCAGAGTGTGACGTTTCCCCCTCTAGCAGGTGACCATTCTCTGATGAGATAGATTGTAATGCTGGAATCAGTCTTCCTTCAGTGTTCAGAGAGGGACCACTGGTGATTATTTTGGTCTACTTCAGGGAACATTTCCCGGGAGGAGGGAGCCCAGGGGACAGAGAACTTCTGCCTTTAATTGGGCCACTGTTGCTGAGTGGGTCCATGCTCCTGAGACAGAAGGAGGTCCTGGCAATGTGGCAGCAGTGCCCATGTGCTCAGTTGTGTGCAGGAGCAGCTCCTCTGCCAAGAGCAGCAGGGCTGTGGGCACTGCCTGCTGCTGCTGACGGGAGCTGAGAGAAGTGAAAGGCAGTGTGGAGTGGGAGGACAGCTGACAGTTCACTGTGGAAGACATCTTCCCAGCCCTTTGCACGGTAAGTCCCTAGCTGTAGGACAACACTACTGCGGTTTCTGGAGGGGTTTTCTGAACCAAGCTCACCCCATGACAAGTTTTTTAAAGATCACTCTCCCAGCTTCTCCAGTGTGCAGGGGAGGAGGAGATGCTTTAGAGCAGAGATTCCCTGACATGCCGTCACAGGGACAGGGCATGCTGCTACCTTCTCCCAGGGACGGCTGCTGGGCTGTGAGGATGGGACGTGCACACACGTCTGCATGGTGGTTCAGAGCAGTGTCCCTGCCTTGCAGAGGAAGGTGAAAAAAGCGGGCTACTTGAAAGGCAAGGAGCTTTCCTTCCAGGGCTTTCTGTTTCCTGATTTGGGCAAGGAGAAAAGAGGAAAGAGTTTTCTGGTTTGGAAGGACCTGGGACTCACAAACCTTCACCCTCAGAGATCAGGAGGTCTGTGAGAAAGCTCAGCTTCACCTCAGCCTCAACCTACAACAGAACCAGCATCACCTTTATGGGCTTTCTCAGGGTTTATGTGACCTGCTCCTTAGGACCTGCAAGCACAGAGGTGCCCCTGCCAATGTCTCAGTCTCAAAAGGTTTCCGTAGGGCAGCACTGAGCACACAGCAGATAGGATGGGGTCTGTGATCACTGAGAGGGAAAAGATGTAGGGACAGAGAAAGCTCCCAGCAGGGATAGCTCCAGGCTGCTGAGATGGGGAGGGAATGAGAGGGAAATGCTAGCAGAATCATCATGGGAGGATGGATTTTGGGCAAGTCATGGTCAGTCTTTCTGATGTAGGTATCTTCCTCTGAGCAAGCTCCCCGTGTCTCCTCTCCCACCCAGCAGAGCCTCTGCCCTGACAGCCATGGAGTCCAGGGCATGAGCTGCCTCCTCTGCAGCCAGACCTCCGGCAGAGGAGAGGGGCATCTCTCCTGCCACCAGTTCATTTTGTGCTGCCTGACAAAGGGGCTGGGAGCGCCTGCCTTGCAGTGTCACTGTCTTCAAGGTGGCATGCCCAGCTAGGTAAGGTGAAGGTTTTTGTGACTGCCCGTCTGTTTGTCTCCTTGCCTCCCTCGGCAGCAGGATCATGGTGTTGCCCCTTGTTTCCCCTCCTCTCCATGCTGCTCCTCTTCTTGCTCTCAGGCTCTCTGGGGTTTGAGGGGTTTCAGGTGCAGTTCAGACACCAAGTTGCTGCAAGTTGTGCAACAGAGGGGTGTGCATGGCAGGGAGGTTGCCCCAGCCTCCTCCTGACCTGTGGAGCTCCAGGAAATGCAGTCCGTGGGACTGGGAAATGAGCTGGCTCTCCCTGAAGGAGAGCCCGTCTGCAGTCCTAACAGTCCTTTGTTTCCCTGTGGTGTCCTGCCAGGCTGCGAGCTGCCCTCTAGAAAGGCACAGCTCTCTCTCAGCTTCTCTCTGATAGCTGACAGACCTGTCAAGAAGGTTCAGGGAGGCAGAGAGTGTGGAGAAGGTGTTGGGAGGCTGTAGATGGGCAGCTGCAAAGAGCCCTGAGTATCATTGGCTAGAAGGGGAGTGTGGAGAGCTGCCTGAGGTGCCTGGAGAAAGGGTGAGGAGTTTGGAGATCTGCCCTTTGAAAGTGCACTGCTCTGCTCTCAGCAGGGGCTGGTTTTTGTTTAAGAGTAACATCATCCTGCAGCTGAAAGAGGTGCGAGCACAGCACAACTGGGGATGAGAATAATAAACAAACGAGCTGTCCTCACTCTGCCCCAAGTGACAGTGGATGCTTTCTTCTCAGGACTCACAGCAGAAATGCTGAGGATTTCTACCTTGAAAGAACACTCCCCATGGGGGACAGGGGCATCTCAAATAAAATAATAATAAAAAAAAATTAATCCCTGAAAGTATTTTCTGCAAAACTGAGACAATGGATTTCATTCGACAGTTATTGTTCCCCCCATTCCCATGTACCCCCTACGGCACAGCCAGGTAGACTCCTGCGGAGCCCATGGGTAGAGGTCCCTGCTCCTCCCGACACACTCTGCCAGCCTAAAGCAGAGCTCATGGGAAGGAGCTGCACAGAGGTCCTCCCAATAAAGTAGAGAGGCAATGTGGTGTTTTTAATGAGAAATGGAACATTTTATTTTTTTAATTGTTTATTTTTAAAAGTCTTTTCTAACTTGTCACTATCTTTTTCTCCTTGGACAGCTCCTCATGCCCAGGGGGAGCAAATGTCCAACAGCAGCTTCCTCAATGAGTTCCTCCTCCTGGCGTTTGCAGACACACGAGAGCTGCAGCTCTTGCACTTCTCGCTCTTCCTGGGCATCTACCTGGCTGCCCTCCTGGCCAACGGACTCATCATCACAGCCGTAGCCTGCCACCACTGCCTCCACACCCCCATGTACTTCTTCCTCCTCCACCTCGCCCTCCTCGACCTCGGCTCCATCTCCACCACTGTCCCCAAATCCATGGCAAACTCCCTGAGGGACACCAGGACCATTTCCTATGCAGGATGTGCTGCCCAAGCCTTTTTCTTCTTTTTCTTATGTTCAGCCGAGTATTCTCTCCTCACTGTCATGGCCTACGACCGCTACGTTGCCATCTGCAGACCCCTGCACTACAGCACCCTCCTGGGCACCACAGCTTGTGTCAGGATGGCAGCAGCTGCCTGGGCCAGTGGTTTTCTCAATGCTCTCCTGCACACTGCCAACACATTTTCCATTCCTCTCTGCCAAGGCAATGTCGTGGACCAGTTCTTCTGTGAGATTCCCCAACTCCTCAAGCTCTCCTGCTCACGCTCCTACCTCCGGGAAGTTGGACTTCTTGTGGTTAGTACCTCTTTAGTCTTTGGATGTTTCATTTTCATTGTTCTGTCCTATGTGCAGATCTTCAGAGCTGTGCTGAGGATGCCCTCTGAGCAGGGAAGGCACAAAGCCTTCTCCATGTGCCTCCCGCACCTGGCCGTGCTCTCCCTCTTTGTCAGCACTGGCCTGTTTGCCCACCTGAAGCCCTCTTCCATCTCCTCCCCAGCTCTGGATCTGGTGGTGGCTATTCAGTACTCCATGATACCTCCAGCAGTGAACCCCCTCCTCTACAGCATGAGGAACAAGGAGCTCAAAGATGCCCTGAGGAAACTGATTCTGGTGGTAGTATTTAAGCAGCAATAGCAAAAACAATAACAATAATAATCCTGCTGTTTCACCATGGCTGCTGTTCCCCACCATGCTGGATGGACACGTGATGGTTCTCACATCACACACGGGCGTTGGCCAGCCACATGCACAAAGGGCATGGGGTCAGTTAGCCCTTGTGGGGCAAATTGCAAATTTCTCTCCCAGCACAGACCTGTTGGGATCCCTTTCTCACCCAGACACTCCTTTTCATGATGCCTAGAGTTCCAAAGCACTGAAATCCCTACATTTATCATGTTCAGCTGAAACTGGTCAACAGTTACGGAAGAAGGTGGGAAGGGAGGATGGAGCAGAAGAGCGTTTTTAGAAAAAAAAAAATTAACATGGGCATTGAAACAAAGGAGCTCTATGTAACAAACTGCAAACTGGATAGGTACAGTAACACCATGATCACCAGTGCGTCTATGATATTTATTTTGCGTGCTGTCTTCTAATCCAGATTGCAAATACACTTTCTAGGGATTTCGCTGTAGTTGAGCAAGATCCCATAGTGTCCACCTGACATATGTTTGTGGAGAGCAGTACTTTTGGCCACCACAGCACTGCAGAAACTTTCCTGGCTCGAGCCAAAGGTCCTAGAGACATAACTGAGTTTGGTAGGTCAGCAGATTTCCTGGCCAGCACAGTAAGAGAAATGGAGAAAAATAATTGGGACAACCTAACCTCATATTTTCACTTGTGCGTTTTAATGACTTCCACACTGCAATAGCAAAAGAGTAACATAAGCTTAGAGGCCTATAGATGCAGATATTGGTTCAAGTTTTCTTTTACGTTGTTTTAACAAAGCCTTTCTCAGTTTTGTTCCCACTACACAAGTCCCTGCTTGGAAGCCGGGACGGCAAAGAGGGCTACACAAATCCGTGCAGATCTTCTGTCTAAAGGGATAGGCACCACATTTCCTTGGTCTTGAGTCACTTAAGGAAGAGCATGGATTCAATCAACACACCTGAAGCTTTTGCAGACCATTTTGGTGCAGGAAGAGGAGGCAGAGTCCTTCAACTTGATCAGTAATAACAACGTACCTTATAGGAACTCTAGTACCGAGATTCACCTTGAGGCTTACTGCTTCCCTGTGTTGATATAACCCTCTGTCCCTGACAAATTGTCTTGACTTCCTCCTCTCCCAACCCTCACTCTTACAACAGCCAGGCTGTTTGCAAAGACCCGGCACTGTGAAGACTTTGAATCCACAGCACCCAGACACATACTTGTTGCAGTTAAGGAATGTTTCCTGCTGTTTAGTATGTATGTGATGAGATAATTCATCTTCAGAATCCTGAGGGTGATTCCTCATCACTATACATGATATCCTTTTTTAATGTGTACGATTTATTAGAGCTGAAAGACAAGAGATGTTTGTTGACTTCCCTGAGTAGTCCGCATGCCTCCCCTGTGCTCCCGCCATGTCCTGCTGCTGGCCTGCCGTGTTCTCACACAGAAGTGACCCTGCCATTGACTCTCAGGAGCATGGGGAAGGTTTTCTTCCCAGGATTTGCTTGCTCCTGCAGTGGCTTCCCAGGAGGCGGGAGAAGGCCTGGGAGGTAGCAGTGCCCTGGACCCAGGCACGCGTCAGCACCTTCAGCTCGTGAGCCATGGGAACTATCCCTCCTTCCGTCAGTACCTATCTGAGGCCAGCTCCTCTCCAACAGCATGACAAGAGCCTGAGGTCTCCTTGCTCACCCAGAGGGCATGCTCCTGATGGGCTCCCATAAGCACTGCTGGCTGCTGGTCCCCAAGCACCTGGCCCAGGAACTGTTTGCAGGGGCCTTATCACAGCCACCAGCAGTGCAGTGCCATGAGGATCCCTCCAGGCCTCTTCTTCCAGCACTTCCTCGAATGATAGGGTTGCGAGGAACAGGAAGGGCCAGGACCCATCTGTGCCTATCCAGCCAGCTGCAGGCAGCACCCTGGGGACTTGTTTTAGCTCAACACCATGAAATGGTGAGTATAGCAACAGGGCTGACAGTCACTGGTGCCTTCCTCGCCACCCCAGGAGCCAAGACTGTTCCCCAGGGCTAAGGTGCTCCAAAGAAAGGTTTAGGTGCACACAGAAAGGCAGGGAAATACTGCAGGGGTGTGTTTTGCTGCTCCGTCCTGCTGGGTTCAGTGCCTGCATGGAGGGGAATGGCTGGCCCTGCCTGGCCTCTCTCCCAGCCCCGACCCCGGCAGACCCCGGGCCATGGCTGTGCGCTGATCCCCGCATGGGACACGGCTGGGGCTGGGCCGGGTCCGGGTGCTGGGGGAAGGTGCCAGAGCAGGAGGGCTGTGGGGGGACGGGGCACCGAGGGCTGTGGTGGGGACCGTGCCAGGGAACGTGTCCCCAGCCCTGAACACACCCTGCCCTGGCCGGTGCCTGCACAGTGGGGCCATGGGGCCGTGCACAGGTGCAGGGACGGGGTGCGACTGGGAGCCCCAATGCTCCTCACGGCTCCCCTGCAAAAGAGAAACCCCCAGGAGAGCTCTCCCAGCCCTGCCCCACGAGCTCTTGTCCCTGCCCCAGCCACGGCAGAGCAGAGGCCGAGCACCAAGAGGCCCCTCAGGCAAAGCTGGGCCGGCCTCGGGGAGCAGGTCCTGAGCACTGGGACAGGCAGAGCGCCCTCCTCCTATGTCCCCGTCCTGCTGGGAGGGTGCCACCGGGCACCAGGGAAGTGGCCTGTTTCTGCCTGGGGTCAGTTCGGGACTTTCACATGTGAGATGAACGTGGTGACCTCTGCTCTGCAGAAACACTAGCCATGACCCCTTGCTGCAGCCCCCACTGCTCCCTGCCCTTCCTCTGCTGACCATGCCACCACCCCCATGCTGCCCCATCTCCTCTCTCCCCAAACCGCAGGGACCAGCGGTGTGGTAGGAGCTGGCACAGCCCCACAGCTGCTCTCCAGTCCCAGCCCTCCCCACCTTCCCCCCAAACATGACATCCACCTTCCAGAAGGACAAGAAAGCGCCTCTGGGAAAGGACAGATTGCTCCATGCAACCTCAGCCCCTGGAAAGCAAATCTTCCTGGGAGTGATTTCCAGCCCCAGGAAGGGATTGGGATCAGCCAGCATGAAGTCATGGAGGGCAACTTGTGCCTGACCCCCCAAGATTGCCTCCTGTGATGGGATGACTGGCTTTGGAGACAAGAGGAGTGCTGTGCATAGCTTGTGTATAGCTTGAATGCAGGAAGGCCTTTGACATGATCTTCCCTAGCACCTTTGTCGCCAAAGTGGGCAGATGTGGGATGGAGCCGTATGCACTGGAGTATGCAGGAAATTACCAGGAGGCCACCTGGCTCCAAAGATGGAGAACAGTGGTGCAAAGTCCAACGGACTAATGGCTACCAGTGATGTTCTTCAGAGGCCAGTACTGGAGCCAATGCTGTTTGCCTTTATGAGTGATGCAGAGGATGGGATGGAGTGATGGGATGCTGTGGTGAATTAACTCCCCTCCCCACCATAGGAACATACTAGAAGATGAACGGCCAATCACCGTGCCCTATCTATAACCTGGAGCGGGACCGATACTGTGCCAAAAGGTCCCCACTACTTTCCTTTTAAGTTGATTGGGCATCCCAGATCAGGTGGTCTGGGCTGTCGACCAAAGGAACCTTCTGGGAGGCTGGCAAGGCAGCGGGTATGCAAATGGCCGGATTGAAAGTGCATGATTTGATTGGTCAGGTTAGTCCTCCTGGGTGACTACATACTGGATTAGTCTAGTCATAAAAACGCCTGGACAGAAGCACATGTGTGCGTGTTGGAGATCTAGAGCTTGAACTTGCGAAGGCAGGTAGACACTCGCCGAAGATCGACGCGCCCAGGGAAGAAGAGGGACTCTCCACAAGTCCTGCACCCCTACCCCTTCCCATTGGGTAGGAGCACCGCACTGCGTGAACCTACAATTAGATGTCACCCCGTCCAGAGGGTCTTCCAGGAGGCCTCTAACTGAGTGCTGCTTCTTCCAGCAAGAGCCGTGTGTCCCAGTCCCACTAGGGAGCTGCTGCTCCATCCCCGGGATCAGAGAATACCCCATCCGGAGGGATAATTGCGGGAGGCCCTGCACGCAGGTGCCACTTCTTCCCTCTGGGGCTCTTGCCCCCCAGCCGGGTTCATTGTCGGTTCGGCTCTAGCCACAGCCGTCTAGTAGCTTGGGCATCAATCCCCTTCCACGACCTTGTTGCCCTTTCTAAAGGTTTTGTGTCTTTCTTGTTGCTGTACACTTTGCTTTGAAATAATGTTGTTACTGCCAATTTTCATTTCTGTACCGGTATATAAATATTGTGTGTATTTGTGTATATATATATATGTCTATAGTTGCTGTTATGAGAGGAGGAATAAAGTTTGTTTACTGTTAAGTGTTGTGCGCTGGCTCTTGTAAACCCCCTCACACCTCAAGAAGGCAACCCCCAGGTCAGCTAAAGAATCTCTAAGTGGCACATACAGCTATCCAACATGCCCTTTTCGTGGTGCATGTGCACTACTGGCATGGGCCGCCACAACAGCATAACTCAGACATGGCCCAAGGACAAGGGGAGCAGCTCCCCGGCAAAGGGGATGAGGCCCCACAGTGAGGCTGGTCACTCTGTCTCCCCTGATCTTGTGCCCACGAGATCCCCCTCCCAGGCTGCCTGCAACCCCTCCATGCCCACCCTGCTGCCCAGCACACCACGACAGCCCTGGCCCTGCAGCTTCTCCAGCACCTCCTGCTGCCCCGGGGACAGAGCCACCTGCCCCGAGCTGGTGCCCAGAGAAACCTGTTTCTCGTTCTCATTTTCTCTCTCTGCCTGCTGCCCTGCTTTTCTCCTGGGACATTTCTGCTCCCCAGAGAGCCTTTCCCCAGGTCAGTGTGTCCGTGCTGGCCTGGCTGTTCTTGCATCCCCTCCCCTGTGCTTCCTGCAGGGCCCTGGTCTGGTGGTGCTGCTCTGCAGAGTGAGCGGCTGTGGAGCCATGGGGCCATGGGATGACTCCTGATTTGGCCCTGGCCCTGCTGGCTGGGGTGGGAAGCAGACCCAGCTGCACAGGGATCACCACCACTGACACTGCTGGCATGTGGCTGTTCTTGTGGACAGTGCTCAGAGTGACCCCAGGGCATTGCCCAAGGCAGGAGATGTGTTTGGGTGTGCCATAGCTCCAGCCTGTGGTGTTTCACTGGAGGTGCAGGAATCACTCTCCTGTCCCCCTTCCCTGCCCCTCCTGGGTCCCCCCTGCCTCTCCGGGCACTGTAGAGCCCTCGTTTCCCCATGCATACCCGGATCTAGTGCTTTGCCTTCTGGTTATTCCACCATGGACCCTCCCTCACTTTGTGAGGCTCCACTCACTGCCCACCCCATGCAAACACCATGTTACAAGAGCACTGAGGCCATACGTGCACATGAGAGCAGAGCAGGACAGGGTGGAAATGAGGAGAGCAACCCTGACAAGAGCAATTCCTGCTGCTGTTGGTGGACATGTCGGCAGGAAATCTGCAGCCTCCACTCGAAGGCAGCAGTGAGGAAATGTGTGCTGTGGTAGTGGGGAGATGGTCCTGCGGAGCAGAGGGTCTGTTGCCAGAGGCTTTGTCCAGACCCTCCTCCCCTCCATTCCTGCTCCACTGTAAGTGTTGGAGCTCTGTGCTGAACTCCAAATATATGCAGGCATATGCAGCCTGGGGCGCAGCCAGGAGCAAACGGAGATGCCCAAGCTGTAACAGCACTGCCACATGCTTGGAATAACTGAGATGGGGTGGGGTCACTAGCATGACTGGAGTCCTCCAATGGCAGAGTACAAGGTCTTCAGGAAACACCACCAGGGAAGATGAGGAGGAGGAGGAGGCCCTGTGTGGGAAGGGGTACATTGCACAGCATCGTGTCCAGGTGGGTTTTCAATCTCTCCAGGCAAGGAGACTCCACAACCTCTCTGGGCAACCTCTGCCAGGGCTCTGTCACTCTCACAGGCAAGAAGTTTTCCCTCAGATTCAGGTGGAACTTCCCCTGATGACACAACTCATCCACAACAGCACACCTGCTGCAGGAGAGCTGACTGCCAGCCCAGGCCTCACCAAGAGGCCCCAAGCACCCCCTGCACCCTCACCCCTGTAGAGCTGCATCTGCTGGCAGAGGGTCTCTCTGCGTCCAAGCTTCTGACACAGCTGAGGCAGCGACTCCAGCAGCTACTGGGGAATGTCCTCTCCAGCATGACATGACCATATCTGAGCAAGCATACACTACTACGATTGGAAACAAAGGTGCCTTCTTGCCCCCTGCTGTGTAGACTGCAGCCTCTCTTCACTGCACTCCAGGAGCTGCACTCCAGGCCTGGCTCTTCTATAGGCCTCTGCCTAGCAATGACTCACAGGGTGCTTGACCCACCCTCATCAAGGAGCAAAGGCCCCAACTCCCTCTCCTCAGGGGCAACCAACAGAGCTCCTTAGCGGCAGCTCCACCTAGCTAGAGCTGCTCCCAGGAGAAGTTAAGGCCTCCTGTAATTGTCCTTGCCTAGCTCTCCTTGCCTGTTTAGCAGCAAGCACCCTCTAGTTCCTCGGGGTCCCCAGAAAGCCCCCCCCCCCCAACTTCCAACAAGGTCCTCAAAAGTTCTAAGCAGAGCCCACACACTGCTGCACCAGCTGCTGCCTCTGTTTGCTGCCTCTGTTCTCTGTGGTCTGGCCTCCTTTTGGCAGGGACTTGGAAAGCCACCTCTCTGACAGACTTCAAGGGGGATGGAGCCTCCCTTCTGCAAGAGTCACCCTGAGACTATTCCGAGACAAGGAAGGCCGGTTGTAGGGATGTTCTCAAACTCCAGCAGCTGCACAGCTGGGAGCTGGTCACCTCACACACTTCTGAATGAGCCAAGGTGCAGGTCCTGAGGCATTGCACTGCCTTCCAGGCTCTGCACCGGAGCCTGGACAGCAGCCCTGCAGTGTGTGTGCACGTCCTGAGAAGCCCAGGAGCAAAACTGTGGGAGATCCAGGGCACTAGGTCCTGTACAGCCCACCGCGAAAGCCAGGGTGCTGGGGGGGGGGGGGAAACCAGGGGGCCAGGGACTGTAGCCAGGGGAGAAGCAAGAATCCCTGCCCTGAGGTGATGCTGAAAAGCCCAAGGACCAGCTGAGCTCCAGAGGTGGGAAATGGCTTTCCCCAGGCTCAGCCTGGGCAACATTCATGGGAAATGAGAACACTGCCCCAAATTTGCTCCCCGGCCTTGCCCATGGTTATGGAACATGGGAAGCACCAGGGTCCCACGTAAAGCCCTCTGGATGATGCGTGTTAAGGGCCTAGTTGCTCTTTTCTGGCATCTCATCTCTCTCCTAAGCACCGCAGACTGAGAAACCTTGCTGAGGCCTTTTCAAAACAAAGAGCCTGCTTTGGTGCCTGAAGGAGGAAGGCTGCGTCCTGTCCCATCCTGTCCTACATCCTCCTTTGACAAGAAGAGTGACCCACAGGAGAAACCAGTCTCACCAGGCTCACCAAAGCATCTCAGCCCATGGCCACCCTTTGTGCTGTTTGATCTCATTTTTCTTTGATCCCATCTTTAAAAAGTGTCAAGCCCCAAACATAGGCCCAAAACCCAGCTTCCCACACAGGTCTGCCTGGTTGGTGCAGGGGCAAAGAAGTGACCTCTCCCGTGACCCATCTTAGATTTTTCACAGCCTTTGTCACCATCTGGTCACGTTCCTGAAGGAGTTATCAGCAAGTTTTGGAAACTAACTGGGATGTAGGCAGGTGACTGCTTTCCAGGACATGAGGGGAAGTCTCTCTGCTCTCTCCCTGGCTGTGCCATCTCCATGGCGGTGGCCTACTGAGCCCAGAGATGACATGGGCTGAGGTCACAGTGGGATGTGCCACATCACAGAGAGGTCTCTCCCCGGTGCCATGGGAGAGCCCTCACTTCCCTGCAAGGCCAGGGCACGGCTCACACACTCCCCACTGCTGCCCTTCAGAGCTACTCCCCAGCAAGGAGGGAGGACAGGAGGCAGTGGGGCTGCACTGTGGGGCTCCTCACCAACAGGCACAAGAGCAGGGACACATTGGAGAGGAATTGTGGGGGAAGTGAGTCCTTTTTCCCTGGAGGGAGAGGTGAGCCGAAGGAAAGGGGCCAAACGAGATGGAGACTGCTGGACCAAGAACATTAGCCCAGACCACAGGTACTTGTTTTCCAGTGCTCCTGCAGCTCTCCACCAAGGGTAAGGGATTCAGGAGCTCCTTCCTGCGGTGTCGCACAGAGACTGTGAAATGCAAAAACAGTTGTGGGCCCTGGGCTGTGGGGGTGTCTGGACAGGTCTGGGGGCGGCCACAAGAGCCCTGCTGGAGGGTCCCATCTGGCTCAGGGCACAATGGGGCAGGCAGGAGTGCTGGGTCCTGGGGCTGGGGCTGTCCTGAGCCCTGAGGCTCCTGTGGGGCTGGCTCCATCCCCTCCTGGTAGGGTGGGAGGAAATTCAGGCCCAAGTTTCCCTGGAAGTGGGTCCCCCCTTGGGGTCTGGCTCTGGCAGGAAAGGGGTCCTGGCTCCCAGAGGCTGCAATGTCCACCAGATCCCAGGGGGATCTCAAGAGCCTGCTGGAAATGCCCACAGAGGACATGAAACCTTCCCCTTGTAACAGCCCTCAGCATGGCACCTGACCCACCACCAACAATGGTGGGAGGAAGGAGCTGCCTGCTGGGTGTTGTGTCTGCAATGTTGCCATGGCATCGCCCCCAGTGCTGCCCTGCTACTGGCTGACAAGAGGAGGAGGGTTGTGTTGGGTTGCCGGATGTCTCTGTCAGCCCATCACAGTCCAGCACGTGGGTTAAAGACACTTATAAGTGCAGCGGGAGCAAAGCAGGAGAGCAGGAGTGGGAGTGAGTGGGTCTGTAGGTGTGTTCCCATGCTGGCCCTGGCCGTGTGGGGCTGCTCTCCTCCAGGAGCTGCCACGGGGTTAGGACCATAGGACAGAGGTGCCTGGGCCCCAGGGGAGCTGTCCTGCAATCCAGATGTGCTGGCCGGCCCCAAGCAGCTGCGCTGGGCGGTACAGTGTGGTTTGGCCGAGATTTGTCTGCAAGACGGGAATGCTCTTTCTGCCCTTGGATTGGTGGAGGTGGGAAGGGAGCAGGAGCAGAGGTGGGAGTGGACGTTCAGAGGAAGTGCTTGTTGCTGCCTCTTGGAGGACTAGAAGGAAACAGAAGGGCTGGAGAGTGGGCCTGGGTATGATTTGGGTCCATGGTGGAGGGTGTCCTGGCTGCTGCGCTGTGTGGTGGTGTGGCCTGTGTGTGCCTGCTGCAGAGGGGTGTGCTGGCTGTCCACCGTGTGTGAGGGGAGGGGTGGGGGTGAGGTGTGTGCCAGAAGTTGGGTGGCGTGTGGTGGGGAGAGGCGGTGGCCCCAGGGTGTTGGTGCTCAGCATGGGAGGAGACGTGTGGAGAGAGCAGTGGTGTGCGTGGGCAGTGCCATGAGGCTGGGGAGGTGGGGAGCGCTGCGAGGTGAGCAGGTGCCTTGTCTGCTGGGGCCCCGGCTGCCCTGGTGGCCCCAGGAGCCAGGCACGCTGGCAGCTGGCTGCCTTCTGCCCACTCAGCTTCAGGCCTTGAGTTTCCTCCGCTCTTGCCAGGCTCTGCAGCCAGGACCCACACGAAAGTCCAGGGAGCACTTCTGCTTGCTCTGAGAGCTGTACGAGGCATGCTTTTCCCTCCTTTCCTCTCGGTTGCTTTTTGTGGGGAGAGCTTTGGTCTTGCAGCAGTGTTGGCTGAAGGAGCAGGAGGTCGTGGGAGTTGCTCGTTCCCGGCTGGGCGTTAGCGTGCTGGAAGGTGTTTGGAGGAGTGAAGGCCTTGTGGAGAGGTGTTCTTGGGAGAGGGGCAGGTGTGTTCTTGGGAGAGGACTCTCGAGGGTGGCTGATGCCTTCCGGTGCCAAATCTCCCTGGACAAGGAGTGCCTTGGAGGAGGGAAGGCAAGGCAAGGGTGGCCTGCAAGGGATGCGCAGCCCAGGCCTCTCTTCCTTCCAGCTGCCGTCTTGGCAAGTTCCTCCACCGTCCTGCTGCAGGGTGAGCTCTGGGTGCTGCAGCAGGGCAGCGAGAGAGCCCCCATGGGCAGGCAGGAGTGTGCGAGGTGTGGTGTTGTGAGGTGCTGACACTGCTGATGCGGGGAAGGTGGTGGTGTTGGCCTGAGGTTTGGGTGGGTGTGAGGAGCCACACGAGTGTGTGGAGCCAAGGGAGTGGTGGTGAGAACAGCTGTCCTCCAAGCAGCCTGCCGGCTTGTGGGCAGGCATTGTGGACGCTGAGCGCTGGAAGCCCTTTCCCCTTGGTGTTTTCTCCCTGAGCGCTTGGAGAGTTGCCACTCCTTTTTTGGGTCGAAGAGTCCTAGAGCCTTTACATTGTGAACAATGCTCTTGTTTTTCAGACTGCTCCCTGCTGACGCCGTGATGGGGTCGTGTCCTTGCAGGCCTGAGAAATGCAGGGGCCAAAGAGTGGAGCACTAGGCGGTCAAGAGCTTGCTAAGAGAAGAGAGGGAAGTGGTCCTTGCTGCAGGCTGCTGCCTGGTGCTGGTTGGGAGGAGAGCTCCTGGCACCAGACGTGAGGACAAACCAGCTTGGCTCTGCCACACGCCCAGCTCCTTCAGTGGGTGGCTTAGCTGGTGCTCTCGGGCTCTGCCTGGGCCATGCCAGGGGGGACCCTGGAGGCAGAGCCTGCGCTGGCTTTTCCATGTGGCACTCGCACTGCTGAAAGCTGCTGGCTTGGCTCGAGGCTTGGCTTGGGAGAGAAATCCCCGGCCTTGCTGAGCCGGGTCAAGGCAAAGGCTTGAGAGCAGCGGAAGCCTTGTGCCGTTTCCCTCGTTGGAAGTGTGCTTGTCTAAGGCTGGTGCACTGGCCCTGTCCGTGCTGCTGAGTGTGTCTGTGTGCAGCCGTGTGGTCATTGGTGAGCTCCCTGAGCACGGCCCAAGAGAGGGGGAGTGTTGCCAAAGAGTTTTGTCCTCCTTCCTTGAAGCCCCAAAGGGCCCCTCAGTAGGGAGGCCTGTTGGGTGAGGGCCTTGAGGGCACGTGAGGCACAAGAGAGAGGCAAGAGCTGGCGTGATGTACCTCCTGGGAGAGCACTTGCTCGGTGCTTTGTGGAGGTGGGAAGGGAGCAGGCTCCAGGGTGAGCCGGGATGTTCAGAGGAAGTGCCTGCTGAAAGGCTCTGGAGGACTAGAAGCAAGCGGAAGGGTTGGAGAGTGGGTCTTGGTGCATTTTGGGGCCCTCGCCCATGGTCGCTTCTGCTCGGAAAAACTGCACATCGGAGGGCTCCGAGAGAGGCTGTGCCCACGCGGCACGCCGTGGCCTGGCCGTTGGTGGTGCTGCGTGCCTCTTGCTGGGCCCTGAGACCTGTGGCCCTGGAAGCAGCCTGAAGGGTGTTGGCAGAGCAGCTCTGAGCGTGGCAGCTGTTGTGCTTTCGCAGGGCCTTGGAGGCTGGGGAAGGGCCCGTCCTCCCCTTGCCGTTGTCATTAGCCCTGCTGGCGGGCCAGGGGGAAGAGCTGCTGAGTGCTGCCTCTGCTGGTGTCCCCAGCTGAGATGCCCTCGCCTGAGTCCTTCCCCACGTCCCAAACTGTCAGGGCCCCAAACCAGAGAGTGCTTGTTGTCCTTGATGTGTAGGGGATGTGCAGGCTTGGTTCAGTCCCTCCTTGGGGCAGGAAGTGGCCTTTGGAGTTGCGGGAAGGCTTCTTGCTCTGCCTGGGCCATGGGGCCCTGCTGTCTTCCGCTTCATGGTCGCTGCTCCCATACAATCGGCCCCTTAGGAAATGTTGCCACGAATCCCTTGCAGGCCTTTCTCCAGTTCCTGAGCTTCACGGGCTCGGTGCGGGTACTGGCTGGGCAGAAGGTGATCTTCTCTTGGGGCAGGAACTGGCCCGTCCTGGGTGTTTTGCTGCACTAGGAGCAGTGTGAGGCGCCAGGGTGAGTGAGAGAGGCCGTTCAGGAGCTTGCTCAGCCTTGGGGAGGGCAGGGGCAGCTGCAGGGGGCAACAGCCACGAGGTCCCTAGTGTCTGTGAGAGCTGTGCCAGAAAATCACCACTGCCCAATCAGTTCTTTGTCGGTAGCTGAGAGGCCAGCAGGGGCCCCGTGGCTCGGCTGCTGATTCTGAGGTCCCTTGGGGCTGAGGAGCTGAGAGGCCAGCTGCAGGAACAAGGCTGGCATGTTGTCTGTAAGGTCCCTTCTGCAACGCTTACGTGATTGGCTAGCAGGAGGCGTGTGGCTGGGGAGGTGCTGGTGAGGTGTCTTCTAGGTGAGCAGTTGCTGGGGCAGCAGCAGGTGCACGGCTGGGACGCGTGCTTTGGAGGTGACGTTGGCCGGAGCATCTGGGAGGTCAGCATTTGGCTGATGGCTGACGAAGTCATTGTGAGGTCACTTCTGTGTCAGGGGCTTGTAGGGCAGTGGCGGGCAGACGGCTGGGAAGGTGGCCGTGAGGTCCTGTCTTTTGGAGTGGCTGATAGGGCAGCAGCAGGCAGCTGGCTGGGAAGGTGCTTGTGAGGTGAGTGCAGAGAGAGCAGCCCAGGTTGCCCATGGCTGGGAAGTGACTCGGAGGTCCCGCCTGACCCCGCAGTATGTAGGCCTGCAGCGTGGCTTAGACATTGGTGGTGAAATCTAGGCTTGACAGTGTGTGCATGGTGTGGAAATTGTGCCCCATGAAAAGAGAGGGGCCCTGGTGAGATTTGTCTCAGCCTGGGCAACATTCATGGGAAATGAGAACACTGCCCCAAATTTGCTCCCCGGCCTTGCCCATGGTTATGGAACATGGGAAGCACCAGGGTCCCACATAAAAGCCCTCTGGATGATGCGTGTTAAGGGTCTAGTTGCTCTTTTCTGGCATCTCATCTCTCTCCTAAGCACCGCAGACTGAGAAACCTTGCTGAGGCCTTTTCAAAACAAAGAGCCTGCTTTGGTGCCTGAAGGAGGAAGGCTGCGTCCTGTCCCATCCTGTCCTACATCCTCCTTTGACAAGAAGAGTGACCCACGGGAGAAACCAATCTCACTACGCTCACCAAAGCATCGCAGCCCATGGCCACCCTTTTGTGCTGTTTGACCTCACATGATTTTGATCCCATCTTTAACAAGTGCCAAACCCCTAACATAGGCCCAAAACCCAGCTTCCTGGCCAGGTCTGCCCTGTGCAGAGACCTGTTGGTGCAGGGGCAAAGAAGTGACCTCTGCCGTGACCCATCTTAGATTTTTCACAGCCTTTGTCACCATCTGGTCACGTTCCTGAAGGAGTTATCAGCCAGTTTTGGAAACTAACTGTGGGGAGGGCAGGTGATTGCTTTGCAGAACATGGAGGGAAATCTCTCTGCTCTCTCCCTGGCTGTGCCATCTCCATGGTGGTGACCTAGTGAGCCCAGAGATGACATGGGCTGAGGTCACAGTGGGACGTGCCGCATCACAGAGAGGTCTCTCCCCGGTGCCATGGGAGAGCCCTCACTTCCCTGCAAGGCCAGGGCACAGCTCACACACTCCCCACTGCTGCCCTTCAGAGCTGCTCTACAGCAAGGAGGGAGGACAGAAGGCAGTGGGGCTGCACTGTGGGGCTCCTCACCAACAGGCACAAGAGCAGGGACACATTGGAGAGGAATTGTGGGTGACGAGGCAGGAAGCGAGTCCTTTTTCCCTGGAGGGAGAGGCGAGCCGAAGGAAAGGGGCCAAACGAGATGGAGACTGCTGGACCAAGAACATTAGCCCAGACCACAGGTACTTGTTTTCCAGTGCTCCTGCAGCTCTCCACCAAGGGTAAGGGATTCAGGAGCTCCTTCCTGAGGTGTTGCACAGAGAATGTGAAATGAAAAGACGTCTGTGGGTCCTGGGTTGTGGGGGTGTCTGGACAGGTCTGGGGGCAGGCACCAGAGCCCTGCTGGAGGGTCCCGTCTGGCTCAGGGCACAGTGGGGCAGGCAGGACTGCTGGGTCCTGGGGCTGGGGCTGCCCTGAGCCCCGAGGCTCCTGTGGGGCTGGCTCCATCCCCTCCTGGTAGGGTGGTGGAGGGGGGTCAATCCAGGTGCAGGTGTCCCTGGGAGAGGGAGATCCTCCTTGGGATCTGATTCTGGCAGGAAAGGGGTCCTGTGTCCCAGAGGCTGCAATGTCTACCAGATCCCAGGGGGATCTCAAGAGCCTGCTGGTAATGCCCACAGAGGAAATGAGACCTTCACCTTGTAATAACCCTCAGCATGGCACCTGACCCACCACCAACGATGGTGGGAGGAAGGAGCTGCCTGCTGGGTCATGTGTCTGCAATGTCGCCATGGCATCGCCCCCAGTGCTGCCCTGCTACTGGCTGACAAGAGGAGGAGGTTTGGGTTGGGCTGACTGATGTCTCTATCAGCCAATCACAGTCCAGCATGTGGGTTAAAGACAGTTATAAGTGCAGCGGGAGCAAAGCAGGAGAGCAGGAGTGGGAGTGAATGGGTCTGTAGGTGTGTTCCCATACCGGCCCCGGGCCTGGCCCCGGGGTGCTGGCAGCAAGGCTCCTTTCCTCCAGGAGCTGCCAGCGGAGTTAGGACCATGGGACAGAGTGGACTGGGCCCCAGGGGAGCTGTTCTGCAAGCCAGACATGCTGGCTGGCCATGAGAAGCTGCGCCGGGGCAGCGCAGTAGGGCTGGGTGAGCTTTGTCTGCAAGATGGGAATGCTCTTTCTGCCCTTGGATTGGTGGAGGTGGGAAGGGAGCAGTAGCAGAGGTGGGAGTGGATGTTCAGAGGAAGTGCTTGTTGCTGCCTCTTGGAGGACTAGAAGGAAACAGAAGGCCTGGAGAGTGGGCTGGGGTGTGTTTTGGGTCATTTTGGGGGGGGTGTCCTGGCTGCTGCCCTGTGTGGTTGTGTGGCCTGTGTGTGCCTGCTGCAGAGGGGCGTGCTGGCTGTCCACCGTGTGTGAGGCGAGGGGTGGGGGTGAGGTGTGTGCCAGTGGGGGGTGGCGTGTGGTGGGGAGAGGCGGTGGCCCCAGGGTGTTGGTTCTGGGTGCGGGAGGAGACGTGTGGAGAGAGCAGTGGTGTGCGTGGGCAGTGCCATGAGGCTGGGGAGGTGGGGAGCGCTGCGAGGTGAGCAGGTGTCTTGTCTGCTGGGGCCCCGGCTGCCCTGGTGGCCCCATGAGCCAGGCACGCTGGCAGCCGGCTGCCTTCTGCCCGCTCAGCTTCACGCTTTGAGTTTCCTCCGCTCTTGCCAGGCTCTGTAGCCAGGACCCACACGAAAGTCCAGGGAGCGCTTCTGCTTGCTCTGAGAGCTGTACGAGGCATGCTTTTCCCTCCTTTCCTCTTGGCTGCTTTTCATGGGGAGAGCTTTGGTCTTGCAGCAGTGTTGGCTGAAGGAGCAGGAAGTCGTGGGAGGTGCTCGTTCCCAGCTGGGCGTTAGCGTGCTGGAAGGTGTTTGGAGGAGTGAAGGCCTTGTGGAGAGGTGTTCTTGGGAGAGGGGCAGGTGTGTTCTTGGGAGAGGACTCTGAAGGGTGGCTGATGCCTTCCGGTGCCCAATCTCCCTGGACAAGGAGTGCCTTGGAGGAGGGAAGGCAAGGCAAGGGTGGCCTGCAAGGGATGCGCAGCCCCGGCCTCTCTTCCTTCCAGCTGCCGTCTCGGCAAGTTCCTGCACCGTCCTGCTGCAGGGTGAGCTTTGTGTGCTGCAGCAGGGCAAAGAGAGAGCCCCCTTGGGCAGGCAGGAGTGTGCGAGGTGTGGTGTGGTGAGGTGCTGATGCGGGGAAGGTGGTGGTGTTGGCCTGAGGTTTGGGTGGGAGTGAGGAGCCCCACGGAGCTCTAGGGGCATTGCTGCGAGTCTCTGGAGCCAAGGGAGTGGTGGTGAGCACAGCCGTCCTCCAAGCAGCCTTCTGGCTTGTGGGCAGGCATTGTGGACGCTGAGTGCTGGAAGCCCTTTCCCCTTGTCGTTTTCTCCCTGAGCGCTTGGAGAGTTGCCACTCCTTTTTTGGGAGGTGGGGAGAGTCCCAGAGCCTTTGCATTGTGACCACTCTTGTTTTTCGGACTGCTGCCTGCTGATGCCGTGATGGGGTCGTGTCCTTGCAGGCCTGAGAAATGCAGGGGCCAAAGAGTGGAGCACTAGGGGCTCAAGTGCTTGCTAAGAGAATAGAGGGAAGTGGTCCTTCCTCTGGGCTGCTGCCTGGTGCTGGTTGGGAGGAGAGCTCCTGGCACCAGACGTGAGGACAAACCAGCTTGGCTCTGCCACACGCCCAGCTCCTTCAGTGGGTGGCTTAGCTGGTGCTCTCGGACTGTGCCTGGGCCATGCCAGGGGGGACCCTGGAGGCAGAGCCTGCGCTGGCTTTTCCATGTGGCACTCGCACTGCTGAAAGCTGCTGGCTTGGCTCGAGGCTTGGCTTGGGAGAGAAATCCCCGGCCTTGCTGAGCCGGGGCAAGGCAAAGGCTTGAGAGCAGCGGAAGCCTTGTGCCGTTTCCGTGGTTGGAAGTGTGCTTGTCTAAGGCTGGTGCACTGGCCCTGTCCGTGCTGCTGAGTGTGTCTGCGTGCAGCCGTGTGGTCATTGGTGAGCTCCCTGAGCACGGCCCAAGAGAGGGGGAGTGTTGCCAAAGAGTTTTGTCCTCCTTCCTTGAAGCCCCAAAGGGCCCCTCAGTAGGGAGGCCTGTGGGGTGAGGACCTTGAGGGCACGTGAGGCACAAGAGAGAGGCAAGAGCTGGCGTGATGCGCCTCCTGGGAGAGCACTTGCTCGGTGCTTTGTGGAGGTGGGAAGGGAGCAGGCTCTGGGGTGAGCCGGGATGTTCAGAGGAAGTGCCTGCTGAAAGGCTCTGGAGGACTAGAAGCAAGCGGAAGGGTTGGAGAGTGGGCCTTGGTGTGTTTTGGGGCCCTTGCCCATGGTCGCTTCTGCTCGGAAAAACTGCCTTTCGGAGGGCTCCGAGAGAGGCTGTGCCCACGCGGCACGCCGTGGCCTGGCCACTGGTGCTGCTCCGTGCCTCTTGCTGGGCCCTGAGACCTGTGGCCCTGGAAGCAGCCTGAAGGGTGTTGGCAGAGCAGCTCTGAGCATGGCAGCTGTTGTGCTTTCGCAGGGCCTTGGAGGCTGGGGAAGGGTCCGTCCTCCCCTTGCCGTTGTCATTAGCCCTGCTGGCGGGCCAGGGGGAAGAGCTGCTGAGTGCTGCCTCTGCTGGTGCCCCCAGCTGAGATGCCCTCGTCTGAGTTCTTCCCCGTGTCCCAAACTGTCAGGGCCCCAAACCAGAGAGTGCTTGTTGTCCTTGATGTGTAGGGGATGTGCAGGCTTGGTTCAGTCCCTCCTTGGGGCAGGAAGTGGCCTTTGGATTTGCGGGAAAGCTTCTTGCTCTGCCTGGGTCACAAGGCCCTGCTGTCTTCCGCTTCATGGTCGCTGCTCCCACACAATTGGCCCATCAAGAAATGTTGCTGCGAATTCCTTGCAGGCCTTTCTCCAGTTCCTGAGCTTCATGGGCTCGGTAAGGTATGGCTGGGCAGAAGGTGATCTTCTCTTGGGGCAGGAACCGTCCTGTCCTGGGTGTTTTGCTGCACTAGGAGCAGTGTGAGGCGCCAGGGTGAGTGAGGGAGACTGTTCAGGAGGTGTCTCAGCCTTGGGGAGGGCAGGGGCAGCTGCAGGGGGCAACAGCCACGAGGTCCCTAGTGTCTGTGAGAGCTGTGCCAGAAAATCACCACTGCCCAATCAGTTCTTTGTCGGTAGCTGAGAGGCCAGCAGGGGCCCCGTGGCTCGGCTGCTGATTCTGAGGTCCCTTGGGGCTGAGGAGCTGAGAGGCCAGCTGCAGGAACAAGGCTGGCATGTTGTCTGTAAGGTCCCTTCTGCAAGGGTTACGTGATTGGCTAGCAGGAGGCGTGTGGCTGGGGAGGTGCTGGTGAGGTGTCTTCTGGCTGAGCAGTTGCTGGGGCAGCAGCAGGTGCACGGCTGGGACGCGTGCTTTGGAGGTGACGTTGGCCGGAGCAGCTGGGAGGTCAGCATTTGGCTGATGGCTGAGGAAGTTATTGTGAGGTCACTTCTGTGTCAGGGGCTTGTAGGGCAGTGGCGGGCAGACGGCTGGGAAGGTGGCCGTGAGGTCCTGTCTTTTGGAGTGGCTGATAGGGCAGCAAGAGGCAGGTGGCTGGGAAGGTGCTTGTGAGGTGACTGCAGAGAGAGCAGCCCCGGTTGCCCATGGCCGGGAAGTGACTCGGAGGTCCCGCCTGTCCCTGCAGTATGTAGGCCTGCAGCGTGGCTTAGACATTGGTGGTGAAATCTAGGCTTGACAGTGTGTGCGTGGTGTGGAAATTGTGCCCCATGAAAAGAGAGGGGCCTGGTGAGATTTGTCTCAGCCTGGGCAACATTCATGGGAGATGAGAACACTGCCCCAAATTTGCTCCCCAGCCTTGCCCATGGTTATGGAACATGGGAAGCACCAGGGTCCCACGTAAAGCCCTCTGGATGATGCGTGTTAAGGGCCTAGTTGCTCTTTTCTGGCATCTCATCTCTCTCCTAAGCACCACAGACTGAGAAACCTTGGTGAGGCCTTTTCAAAACAAAGCGCCTGCTTTGGTGCCTGAAGGAGGAAGGCTGCGTCCTGTCCCATCCTGTCCTACATCCTCCTTTGACAAGAAGAGTGACCCACAGGAGAAACCAGTCTCACCAGGCTCACCAAAGCATCGCAGCCCATGGCCACCCTTTTGTGCTGTTTTACCTCACATGATTTTGATCCCATCTTTAACAAGTGTCAAGCCCCAAACATAGCCCCAAACCCCCGCTTCCCGCACAGGTCTGCCCTGTGCAGAGACCTGTTGGTGCAGGGGCACAGAAGTGACCTCTGCCGTGACCCATCTTAGATTTTTCACAGCCTTTGTCACCATCTGGTCACGTTCCTGAAGGAGTTATCAGCAAGTTTTGGAAACTAACTGGGATGTAGGCAGGTGACTGCTTTCCAGGACATGAGGGGAAGTCTCTCTGCTCTCTCCCTGGCTGTGCCATCTCCATGGCGGTGACCTACTGAGCCCAGAGATGACACGGGCTGAGGTCACAGTGGGACGTGCCACATCACAGAGAGGTCTCTCCCCGGTGCCATGGGAGAGCCCTCACTTCCCTGCAAGGCCAGGGCACAGCTCACACACTCCCCACTGCTGCCCTTCAGAGCTACTCCCCAGCAAGGAGGGAGGACAGGAGGCAGTGGGGCTGCACTGTGGGGCTCCTCACCAACAGGCACAAGAGCAGGGACACATTGGAGAGGAATTGTGGGGGAAGCCAGTCCTTTTTCCCTGGAGGGAGAGGCGAGCCGAA
Source organism: Struthio camelus (assembly GCF_040807025.1). NCBI lineage: Eukaryota > Metazoa > Chordata > Aves > Struthioniformes > Struthionidae > Struthio > Struthio camelus. The sequence goes on from NC_090970.1 coordinate 1,921,479, forward strand.
GGAAAGGGGCCAAACGAGATGGAGACTGCTGGACCAAGAACATTAGCCCAGACCACAGGTACTTGTTTTCCAGTGCTCCTGCAGCTCTCCACCAAGGGTAAGGGATTCAGGAGCTCCTTCCTGAGGTGTTGCACAGAGAGTGTGAAATGCAAAGACGTCTGTGGGTCCTGGGTTGTGGGGGTGTCTGGACAGGTCTGGGGGCAGGCACCAGAGCCCTGCTGGAGGGTCCCGTCTGGCTCAGGGCACAATGGGGCAGGCAGGAGTGCTGGGTCCTGGGGCTGGGGCTGTCCTGAGCCCCGAGGCTCCTGTGGGGCTGGCTCCATCCCCTCCTGGTAGGGTGGGAGGAAATTCAGGCCCAAGTTTCCCTGGAAGTTTGTCCCCCCTTGGGGTCTGGCTCTGGCAGGAAAGGGGTCCTATGTCCCAGAGGCTGCAATGTCCCCCAGATCCCATGGCAATCTCAAGAGCCTGCTGGAAATGCCCACAGAGGACATGAAACCTTCACCTTGTAATAACCCTCAGCATGGCACCTGACCCACCACCAACGATGGTGGGAGGAAGGAGCTGCCTGCTGGGTGTTGTGTCTGCAATGTTGCCATGGCATCGCCCCCAGTGCTGCCCTGCTACTGGCTGACAAGAGGAGGAGGGTAGAGTTGGGTTGCCTGATGTCTCTGTCAGCCAATCACAGTCCACCATGTGGGTTAAAGAGAGTTATAAGTGCAGCGGGAGCAAAGCAGGAGAGCAGGAGTGGGAGTGAGTGGGTCTGTAGGTGTGTTCCCATGCTGGCCCTGGCCGTGTGGGGCTGCTCTCCTCCAGGAGCTGCCAGCGGAGTTAGGACCATGGGACAGAGTGGACTGGGCCCCAGGGGAGCTGTTCTGCAAGCCAGATGTGCTGGCCAGCCCCAGCAGCTGCGCTGGGCGTTACAGTGTTGTTTGGCCAAGATTTGTCTGCAAGATGGGAATGCTCTTTCTGCCCTTGGATTGGTGGAGGTGGGAAGGGAGCAGGAGCAGAGGTGGGAGTGGATGTTCAGAGGAAGTGCTTGTTGCTGCCTCTTGGAGGACTAGAAGGAAACAGAAGGCCTGGAGAGTGGGCCTGGGTGTGATTTGGGTCCTTGGTGGAGGGTGTCCTGGCTGCTGCCCTGTGTGGTGGTGTGTCCTGTGTGTGCCTGCTGCAGAGGGGCGTGCTGGCTGTCCACCGTGTGTGAGGGGAGGGGTGGGGGTGAGGTGTGTGCCAGTGGGGGGTGGCGTGTGGTGGGGAGAGGCGGTGGCCCCAGGGTGTTGGTTCTGGGTGCGGGAGGAGATGTGTGGAGAGAGCAGTGGTTTGCGTGGGCAGTGCCATGAGGCTGGGGAGGTGGGGAGCGCTGCGAGGTGAGCAGGTGCCTTGTCTGCTGGGGCCCCGGCTGCCCTGGTGGCCCCATGAGCCAGGCACGCTGGCAGCCGGCTGCCTTCTGCCCGCTCAGCTTCACGCTTTGAGTTTCCTCCGCTCTTGCCAGGCTCTGCAGCCAGGACCCACCCGAAAGTGCAGGGAGCGCTTCTGCTTGCTCTGAGAGCTGTACGAGGCATGCTTTGTCCTCCTTTCCTCTCGGTTGCTTTTTGTGGGGAGAGCTTTGGTCTTGCAGCAGTGTTGGCTGAAGGAGCAGGAGGTCGTGGGAGGTGCTCGTTCATGGCTGGGTGTTAGCGTGCTGGAAGGTGTTTGGAGGAGTGAAGGCCTTGTGGAGAGGTGTTCTTGGGAGAGGGGCAGGTGTGTTCTTGGGAGAGACTCTAGAAGGGGGCTGATGCCTTCCTGTGCCAAATCTCCCTGGACAAGGAGTGCCTTGGAGGAGGGAAGGCAAGGCAAGAGTGGCCTGCAAGGGATGCGCAGCACAGGTCTCTCTTCCTTCCAGCTGCCGTCTCGGCAAGTTCCTGCACCGTCCTGCTGCAGTGGGAGCTTTGTGTGCTGCAGCAGGGCAAAGAGAGAGCCCCCTTGGGCAGGCAGGAGTGTGCGAGGTGTGGTGTTGTGAGGTGCTGACGTGGGGAAGGTGGTAGTGTTGGCCTGAGGTTTGGGTGGGTGTGAGGAGCCCCACGGAGCTCTAGGGGCATTGCTGCGAGTGTCTGGAGCCAAGGGAGTGGTGGTGAGCACAGCCGTCCTCCAAGCAGCCTTCTGGCTTGTGGGCAGGCATTGTGGACGCTGAGTGCTGGAAGCCCTTTCCCCTTGTCGTTTTCTCCCTGAGTGCTTTTAGAGTTGCCACTCCTTTTTTTTTGGAGGGGGGCGAGTCCTGGAGCCTTTGCATTGTGACCACTCTTGTTTTTCGGACTGCTGCCTGCTGACGCCGTGATGGGGTCGTGTCCTTGCAGCCCTGAGCAATCCAGGGGCCAAAGAGTGGAGCACTAGGGGCTCAAGTGCTTGCTAAGGGAAGAGAGGGAAGTGGTCCTTCCTCTGGGCTGCTGCCTGGTGCTGGTTGGGAGGAGAGCTCCTGGCACCAGACGTGAGGACAAACCAGCTTGGCTCTGCCACACGCCCAGCTCCTTCAGTGGGTGGCTTAGCTGGTGCTCTCGGACTGTGCCTGGGCCATGCCAGGGGGGACCCTGGAGGCAGAGCCTGCGCTGGCTTTTCCATGTGGCACTCGCACTGCTGAAAGCTGCTGGCTTGGCTCGAGGCTTGGCTTGGGAGAGAAATCCCCGGCCTTGCTGAGCCGGGGCAAGGCAAAGGCTTGAGAGCAGCGGAAGCCTTGTGCCGTTTCCCTGGTTGGAAGTGTGCTTGTCTAAGGCTGGTGCGCTGGCCCTGTCCGTGCTGCTGAGTGTGTCTGTGTGCAGCCGTGTGGTCATTGGTGAGCTCCCTGAGCATGGCCCGAGAGAGGGGGAGTGGTGCCAAAGAGTTTTGTCGTCCTCCCTTGAAGCCCCAAAGGGCCCCTCAGTAGGGAGGCCTGTGGGGTGAGGGCCTTGAGGGCACGTGAGGCACAAGAGAGAGGCAAGAGCTGGCGTGATGCGCCTCCTGGGAGAGCACTTGCTCGGTGCTTTGTGGAGGTGGGAAGGGAGCAGGCTCCGGGGTGAGCCGGGATGTTCAGAGGAAGTGCCTGCTGAAAGGCTCTGGAGGACTAGAAGCAAGCGGAAGGGTTGGAGAGTGGGCCTTGGTGTGTTTTGGGGCCCTTGCCCATGGTCGCTTCTGCTCGGAAAAACTGCCTTTCGGAGGGCTCCGAGAGAGGCTGTGCCCACGCGGCACGACGTGGCCTGGCCGTTGGTGGTGCTCCGTGCCTCTTGCTGGGCCCTGAGACCTGTGGCCCTGGAAGCAGCCTGAAGGGTGTTGGCAGAGCAGCTCTGAGCGTGGCAGCTGTTGTGCTTTCGCAGGGCCTTGGAGGCTGGGGAAGGGCCCGTCCTCCCCTTGCCGTTGTCATTAGCCCTGCTGGCGGGCCAGGGGGAAGAGCTGCTGAGTGCTGCCTCTGCTGGTGTCCCCAGCTGAGATGCCCTCGCCTGAGTTCTTCCCCGTGTCCCAAACTGTCAGGGCCCCAAACCAGAGAGTGCTTGTTGTCCTTGATGTGTAGGGGATGTGCTGGCTTGGTTGTGTTGGCCCACCCTGTGGGCTTGGTGGCGCCAGGGTGTTGGTTCTGGGTGCGGGAGGGGGTGTGTGGAGAGAGCAGTGGTGTGCGTGGGCAGTGCCATGAGGCTGGGGAGGTGGGGAGCGCTGCGAGGTGAGCAGGTGCCTTGTCTGCTGGGGCCCCGGCTGCCCTGGTGGCCCCATGAGCCAGGCACGCTGGCAGCCGGCTGCCTTCTGCCCGCTCAGCTTCACGCCTGGAGTTTCCTCCGCTCTTGCCAGGCTCTGCAGCCAGATATCCCACACAGACTGTGAGATACATATAAACATGCAGCTGAGAGTATTTGGAGTCGAAGAGGTCATCTTTCAGAAAGGGTTCCTTGCTGGAGATTCTTGAATTTAACACCTCTGAGATCAGCCCAACAAGTTTTATTTACGCTAGAGGCCTAAGCAGTTGCCTCTCTCCCCTAGTAACAAAGGCTACGTGGGGGTACTACCTAAGTGGGGTACAGCGTTGGTGCAGACACTGTTTTCTTCTCATGTGGCAGGACCCCAGAAACTCTTTGCTTATAGTGCAGTAGTATCCCCCAATCAGCCCTTAATTAACTATCCAAGTAACCTGCCTCCAACCCAGTGAAATATGGCAGGTGAGGGGAGAGGGTCTTCATTTCATCTTGCCAAAGGCCTCACTGCTTTGGGGCTCTCTGCTGCACCCTGCACCCTGCCCTGGGCTCTGAAACCAGACATCCAGAGGCGGACATCCAGCAGGAGGCCACAGAGAGCAGTTCAGATCATGTGGGACTTTCTTCACCCACACAGTTCACAAGGAAATGGTCTCTCCACAGAGGAGCACTCAGAGGTGCTCTTTCCAGGGGCAGTGCCACAGTCCTTAGCTTTTCAAATGGGCCAAATAAGGGAAACTTCCAGAGACCATGTATTTCTTCAGAAAATCATTGGCCTTTAAAACCACTTCTCCCAGAGGTGCCTGCTGCAGGGAGTAGTAATCTCAGCTGCCCAGAGCTTACTTTCTGTGCTGAAGACTAAGCAAATGAGCCCATTGCTTTTGGACTGGGAGAAACATCAGCTGATGCTCAGGCACTTTCCTGCAAGTCAGCAGGAAACACTTCCTGGGTCCGAGCTGAGAATCAGCGTGCCAAGCTGGAGTTGTTTCATGCAAATAACCGCCTCAGAATTATGTTCCTCCCCTTTCCACATGCTCCTCTCTGCCCTAAGGGGGTGGTTTGGGAGCTGACCCTTCAGGTGTCCAAGTGAGCACATTTGGCAGAGTGTCACTGAGCTGGTCACTGAGGCCTGCAGTTTCGGAAGCTCTTGCCAGGATCTCCAGCTGGAAAGCTGACTCAATCCCAGTGTGTCTCCTTTCTGGTACAGAGAGAGAGAAGAGACCCACATAGCTGGATCATCATGTCCCTGAGGAAGGGGAAAGGCCAGCAGGTGGCACAGAGCTTGGAAGGTGATTGTGAGGTTATTTCTGCCTCCCCATCTGATGGGCCAGTATCTGATGAGTAGCAGACTAGCTAGCAGGCCCACCTCCTGCTGACACAGAGCCTGCAGGCCCAGAGCCCTCGCCCTGCTGCCAGCGCTCTCTCCCCAAGGCAGCCCAGGAAGCTATGGCCTGCCTTCACCCTGAGGACGTGTTGCTGGCTTATGCTGCTACATGCTGCCTCGCAAGACCCCCCCCCAGGCCCTTCTCGGCCAAGCTGCTTTCCAGCTGATCGGCAGTCAGCGTGTCCTGGTTCAAGACATTGCATTTCCTTTTGTGAAACTTCCTGACCGTTCCTCTCTGCCCATGTCTGCAGCCTGTCACAATCCCTCTGACTCGCAGCGCAATCAGAAACTTGCAGGCCCTTAGGAGGCACAGGCCCATTTAGGTGACTGTGTGGTCCCTTCTGTGTCTGTAGGTGATGGGCCAGGAAGAAGCTTGTGGGTGGGAAACTGTTTGTGAGGTGACTTGTGTCTCAGTACCTGATAGGCCAGCAGCAGGCACATGGCTTGGATTTTGGTTGTGAGGTCACTTCTGTCTCTGCAGGTGATAGGGCAACCACTGCTTCTCGAGCAGAGGAGGTGCTTGTGCGATTGCTTCTGTCTGAGTACCTGATAGGCCACTTGCAGGCCGATGGCTTGGATGCTGATTGTGACGACGTTCCTGCCTGAGTACCTGTTGGGATAGCAGCAGGCACATGGCTGAAAGGCTCACTGCAGGTAGGTGGGCTTGGAAGAGGACTGTGAGGTTACGGGTAAAGGATCAGCCGGTAGGCCAAAAGTCTTAACAGGTGGGGACATTGTGATGAGAGCCATTGTCTTAGGAGGTGGAGACATTGTGGTGAGAGCCATTGTTTCTCGGAAGCTCCTTGGATGGTAGGAGGCACATGGCCGTAAAGTTGAAAGTCAGGTCACTCCTGTCTCTGCCAGTGATGGGCAAGGAGAAGGCACATGGGTGGGACCTCACAATCAACACTGCAGCCGTGTCCCCTTTGCCTGCCTCTCCCCATCCTGTAAAGGAAGCGACCTCACTATCAACACCACAGCTGTGTCACCTCTGCCTTCCTGTTCCGCTCCCCTCTTCTGACCTCTGCCTTCCCCCTTCCGCTTCTCCTCCTCTCTCCCAGCCATCGCCCCTTTACTGGCACCTCCCTCTCCCCTGTCCCCATGGGATTTCACACATGTGGTGGGCAGCTCACATGGCAAGATGAAAATGGGCTCCTGGGGAAGGCAGGCTGGGACAGTGAGGAGGTGGAGATGTGCTATGTGCAAGAGGGTGGCTGGAGTGCACAGGGCTTTGCCCTAGAGATGGTGACGAGCCAGTCCAAAGCACGGCACAAATGGACCCTAAGGCAGGTGGAAAATGGGCTGGACCACTGGGCCAAAATGCTGTGATCAGTGGCACAAGGTCCAACTGGTGGCTGGTTACATGCAGCATCCCTCAGGGATCTACATATGAGGCAGCACTGTTTAATGTCTTCGTTAACATCCTGGACATTAGGATGGAGCGCACTCTCCGTGTGTTTGTGGACTAGGTGCAACGGGGGCAAGCCTCTGAGCAACCTGCTCTAGTTCTCTCGGAGTGAGCGGGGGATGGTATTAGATGACGTCCAGAGGTCTCGTCCACCCTAAGTGCTGGGATTCAGTGAATCTTTCCCTGAAGAGCTGTGGAAAGACAGAACAGTGAGAGGAAGCAGAAAGGACAGGGAGGCAGAAGAAGGCAGAGGAAATAGGTCCCTCTAAATAAAGCAGTTGCTCAGAACATAGTTTCTGCATTCAGAGTGTTGGTAGAAAAGGTATTGGGCTGAATAACTGGTCACAAATATCTATACTCCACTAGAAGGAGGAAATACTGCACTGCATGCACTTGGTGCTGCTAATAAGAAAGAAAGAAAGAAAGACAAGATTCATTAGAACTGGTAAAACATACTTGACCTTCTGGAAATGGCTGTGTGTTCTTTTCAGTTTTGGCATAGAGTTGTTTTTTGCAGAGGTTGCAATTTATGGCTAAACATTTTGATTCAGGCCTTTATCCGTTTGCCCGCATATAGAGACTGTTGCTGCCTGAGATGCCCTGGGGTCGCTGAATTCCCATGACTAGAAAAGGAAGGGCAGACACCTGGGTTAGGCAGAGACATCTGCCCTGGAGGGGTCAGGCATGGGGTGAGATCAGTCTCAGCCCTGTTGTCACCTCAGATGGAGTCACACTTCATTGACCGTGCAGGGAAGGAGAAGGGAGTGTGGCTAGACTCATTGGGACACCTGTAGGACGTCACTGTGACACAGGTATGCTGAGATTTGTGCAGATGTGGCCTTCCAAGAATACAGTGTTTTCTTGAAGCTGGTCAGCCTGCTTTCCTCTATCAGGCGAGAGAGCTCGACATGTCAGAGGGTGACTCGCTCTGTGGAAAGAGTGAGGAGTGGCACGGACAGCCGGTGTCAGGGCGTGGTTTTCTGAGGACTGGGGTCTGTGTGAGACACAAAAAGTTCTTTTTTAATGGTGTGGGCCTGATTATAAGAGAACTGTTAGGAAAATTACATGAAAAATGAAACAAGAAAGAAATTAAGAAAAAGATTTAAAGCAAAGAAGTGTTTTGTTATACTTTCCAGCTTCAAATTTTGTCTGTGTGTGTGTTCTTATTGTCTTTCTTAATTTCTTTTTCTTTTTAATTTAGTGATCTGTTAGTATGATTTAGTGGTCTTATAATTTTTTTTTTATTATTATTATTTAAGGAAAGATGTTCAGAACTGGGGTAGGATGCTGTCACAGGGTCACAGACACCTGGTGCCATTGCAGGTGCCCTAGTCCCCTCTGCCCAGCCTCCCTCTGCAGCTCTGAGGGGCTTCGGTTTCCCACAGGTCCCCTGGGAGAGCTGCCAGGTCCGTGAAGGTATCTCAGAGTCACCGGGGCCTCTCCAAGCACCACTGGATGCTTCTGGTTCGACAGCTGAGCTCTGCCTGGAAAGGGGAAGACTTGGTTTTGACGTTTCAAAAATATGAACACGCTTTCATCAGCTGAAATGATTGAATAATTTTAATGTCAATGATTTCGTATGATGAAATAGTGGAAATCTTCAGGAAGGATATTAATCTCAGGAGAAGAAGTACTGATCTGCCCTCGACCTTATGTTTCCACTGCTCGGTGTATTAGGCTGTGGATGTCATCTCAGTCATCTCCCACATATTTCCACATGTCCTGCCTACATTGATCACTTCTGAGGTCAACTTTGCATCAGACGATCTGGGCTTATGCCCTTCCCATAGTTTCCCAGTTTTCCTCCTCCCCTTCCTCTGTCACATTCAGGCACCTCTCAACTCCCTAGTCGCTGCTCTGAGCTTCAGGGAGTCGGAAGCTTGTCTCCTCTTTCACCACTCTCATTGTCTCTTCAACCAACTCCCTAACTGTGTTTCTATCTAGCCTCCCCCATCTATTTGTCAAGAACATGTCAAGGAAGGCTATTCCTTGCAGACTGTGGACCTGCCTGGAGGCAACTTGCCCTTGACATGCACTTGAGGATTGTATGTTATTTCTTAGGACACTGCATCATGTTTATATTGGTCTGATCAGAATTGAGACAAATCCTTCTGTGTCTGTTTGCAGCTAATTTTCTAAGGAAAGCAGGTGGGAATTGGTGCCCAGGAGCTGTAGCATTCAGCTACAGGCTTGAGTGGGAAAAGGCTAGATGTTAAGCCGAGTGAGGGAAGTCCCCAGGGGCCGAGAAGAGAAATGTCAGGGCTTGGGGAGGTGGGGAGGAAGGTTGTCCATACACGTCTCCTATCAGAAATACTGCTTTTCCTACATGCCCAGGCTTAATTAGGAAACACTGTGGGTCAGTGTGAATTGGAGAAGGTGGGTATCACTTCCCCTGAAACCTGAAGACTAAAGAAAGCTTAAAAAGCAGACAACTCTCAGGTGCTCCTTGAAATCCTTCTCTTTTCAATACCCTCCTGAAAACTTGCCAATTAGCCACAGAAGGGCTGAAGAAAATGATGGAAAGAGACAGGGGTTGTTAGGGCTTTCTGCATTTTAGTGACCCCTCAGGTGTATCTGGTGTTGAGCCCATGGGCCTCAGATGCTGAGAAGGTTGAGCAAACCTCTCCAGAAGTTGAAGGGAGAAGTAAATCTCAAAGTTTCTTGGAGTGTTAAGGAGTCCCACTGAGGGCCATTACTGACAAAGACTTCCCAGGGGGCTGATGAGAGCACAAAGCTGGAGGCACTGATTGCAGGTAGGCCAAGACAATGTGCAGGTGGCTGTGATGCCAAGTCAGCCTTGATGTGTGTAATGAAGCAGAGCAACCAGGCCCTGACACCCAGTCCTTGTGAAGGGTGGTGATTTCCCTCACACGTTGCTCAGAGCTCTTTCTGGGGGTCAGTGTGAAGGTGGGCATGTGCAGCTCCAACTGCAGGACAACAATATGGCATCTCTTGGTTCCCCGTGGACAAGGAGGTCCCAGTGGTTTAAGGTCCCAGTGGTTTAAGGAAACAACTTCTCAGAGGCCTTAGTAGCAGAGACACCAACCATAGCCAAGAGGCTAGAGACCTCGGTTCTGTTGGAGGCTTTCAGCCACGGTAGTGCCCTCAGCCGTCTCCACCACAGGCTGTCCTACACTGTCCCATGCCTGTGCCTCCTTCCCTGCAGCCTGTAGACACCCAACATGCTTCCTCCCCTTGCTCTGTCCCCAGGATCTCTCCATATTCACTGAGGTCTCTCTATCCTTGCTGGTGTTCTTTGAAACACAAAGGCATGGGGTGACCTCAGAGGCCTCTGGGTGACCTGTTGCACCACACCACTACCCTTCAAGTGACATGTCTTTTTCCTGAAGCCCAGGCTGTACCTCTCAAGATGCAGTTTGTGACCCTTTCCCTTTTCGTGCTCCTTCCTAAAACCAACAAAAGCTCCATCCCCTCTGGAACCACCCTTCAAGCAGTCCCAGGCTACTACTATATTCCATTTGTCTTTAACACTTCACCAGGCTGAAGAAGCCCAGGTCCCTCTGCCTCTCCGTACAGGCCGTGGCCTTCAGGCCCCCAACCCCATCTTGGCAGACCTCCTCTGGACCCTCTCCATGTTCCTCCCCATTCCTCCAGCACGGGGCAGTCCACACTGGGACACACCATCCCACATGTGGCCACACCAGTGCTGAGTCGAGGGGGATAAGAACGGCCCTTGTCTCGATGGCTACGCACTTCCTAATGCAGCCCTCTATGCAGCTGGCCTCCTTTGTGGTGAGCATGCAGCACTGGCTCATAGGGCATCCCTCGTGTAACATCTAGGCCCTTCTCCTCAGGGTCACTCTTCTGCTGCTCAGGTCTCAGCCTTCTGCCCCCTGAGGCAAGGTCTGCCACTTCTCCTTGCACAACGTCATGAAGTTTTTGTTGGACAAAACCCCAAGTTTCTCAAGGCCCCTCTGGACTCAGGCTCCTCTGGGTCAGCTGTTAATGTATGCGTACTGATGGCTCATCCTATCTTGCAGTGCCTCTGGCAGGGTAACAGCATGAGGACCTGCAGGACACTACACGTAATAAAAGGCAGTACCAGTTTCAAGGCCCTAGTGGTAAAAGTAGAAATCACCATGGCAACCATCTCAGACAAGCCAAATGAATGCACAAAGAAAGGAAACCCAGGGCCAATGGGTAAACAGAGTTTGGCTGACTGCATGGGAGGCGAACAGGATGGTAAAAGAAGAATTTAGAGGGGAGAAAAGAGGGACAAAATGCAATAAAAGGTGAAGGAAAAGAAAACTGAAGGTGATTTGGGGGTGGCTGCCAAGCAGCCCTCAATCTGAATGCCTCTGACCAGAGCAGGACAAGGATCATGCGGCTGATCTGGTGATCCTTTTGGGAGACCTACTTCCATGGTCACAAGGAAGCTGAAGGTTTTCCCTAAGGTCAACAAGGGAAGACCCAGGGTGGAAGGAAATGCTGAATCATTCAGGTTGGGAGGGGCCTGAGGAGGTCTCTAGCCCAACCTCCTTCCCACGGCAGGGTGTGTATCATCTCCAACCAGGTTGCTCAAGGCTTTACTCCTTTAGGACTTCAAAAACTTCTGAGGATGGAGATGGCACCACCTCTCTGGAAAACCGGCCCCAGTGCTTGACTGTCTGGATGGGTCAGAAGTTTCTCCTTACACCCAGCCTGAAGCTCTCTTGTTTCAGCTAATGCCCATTGGGGCCTCATCCTCCCATTGTGCACAATGGTGAAGAGCCTGACTGCATCTTCTTGGTGACATCCTGGAAGGTATGGGGAGGCTGTGATTAGGTCTACGCAAAGCCTTCCCTTCTTCAGGCTGAGCAAGGCCCATTCCCTCAGCCTCTCCTCACAGGGCAAGTGCTCTGGTGCCTGGGCTCCTTGGGGGTGTGCCACCAAACTCACTCCATGTCATCAACAGTGTTCTTCTACACAGGACCCCAAATGCATGTAGTATCTGGATGTGCTCTAACAGGTGTGGAGTAGAGGGGGATAATCCCTTCCCTCAATCTCCCAGCTGTGCTCTTGTTCAGGCAGCTCAGGACACTGTGGCCTCCGTTGATGCCAGGGCGTGCTGCTGGCTCTCGCTCACTTTGCTGCCCACAAAGACTCCCAGGTCCTTCTCTGCAGAACTGCTGCCCAGCTGGCCACTCCCCAGCCCAGATCACTGCAGGGTGTTTGTCTGCCCCAGGTGCAGGACATGGCATTTGTTTCATTTGTGAATTCCATAAAGGTCCTGGCAACCCATTCCTCCTTCCTGCAGGGGTCCATCTGGATGGCAGCCCTCAACCATATAGTGCGAGACAATGATGTCAAACCCCTTGCTAAAACTGTGGTAAATGACATCCACTACTCTCCTCTCCTCCACAAGGACAGGCCTTTTATCACAGAAGGTAATCAAGTTGATCAGGAAGACTTTACCTCCAGTAAATCCATGCGGACTGTTCACAGTCACCTTCTTCCTGTGCCCAGAAATGTAAAGCGAGAGAACTCATTCCATGACGCACTCCTCACTAAAGTGTGGCTGAATGGCCTGCAGCTCCCTGATTTGTCCTTGTGGCCTTTTTTGAAGATGGGCACAGCATATTCCTTCTTCAGCTCTTTGGGACCTCCCCTGATCTCCACAGCCTTTCAAAGATAACAGACAGCAGTCTTGTTGCGATAGTGGCCAGCTCTCTCAATGTCCTCAGATGCAGCCCACCCAGTCCTGCAGACTTATATGGGTTGAGTTCTTGCAAGTCATCCCTCACTCCGTCATCACTCACTGTTGGTTGTTTTCCTCTGCCTGATCCAGGAGTGAGGCAACATTTTCCTTTTTACTCTTTTATTGACACTGAAGCAGTAGCAGCTTTTCTTCATGCCCTTGTCATCCCTTTCAAGTGTCTACCCTTGGGGAGCTTTGGCATCAAGGTGTTGCTCCTTGTTTTTCCCCTTGTCTGGGCTGCTCTTGTTCTTGCTCGAGGGCTTTCTGGGGATGACATTTGCAGCTACAGAGTCTAAAACAGACCCTGTGGTTCCTGCTGCAGAGCTGTCTCTGTGGATGGAGTAAGAGGAGGAGGTCTCCTTCTTGCCTGTGGGGCTCAAAGGAGCAGAGTGTGTGGGGCTGGGAGATGAGCTGACTGTCCCTTCAGGACACCCCTCCTTTAAGACCCTTGACCCTCCCTGGGATAAGCTGCTGCACTGTGCGCTGCTGTGCCCTTTTGGAGGACATCTGTGATAGCTGAATGTCCCATGCAGAAGCCCCAGAGGTGCTAAGGAACTGGAACTGCTGCTGGCGGTGGTTGTATGTGGGCAGCTGAAATAAGCCCTGTGTGTCTTTGGCTCGAAGCTGACTGTTGAGAGCTCCCTCCATCTCAGAGCCACATCACCAAGTCCTTCTTCTGATCATCAGAGCCATGCGCTATGTCACACCCTCTCCATCACTCTCAGAACATGTGAGCTGAGAAAGGGAGGAGAGTTTGGAGATGTGCGCTGTGCAAGGGGACACCACTGTCAGCACAGGCCACTTTCCAGTAAGGGTAAGTTGTGGCTGAGATTGTCCTGTGGCTGAGAGGAGCACGGCCAAGGCAGCTGTTTTTCTGTAAGGAGATGTTTTAGTTCCAGAAAAGGTAGAAAAGGGGATTTTTTTTTTTTTCATCACTTTAACCATTTGAATTAGACAGCAGTATATTTTAGTGAGTATTTGACAAAGGGCAATTTGGACACATAGCGACATTGAGATTTAATCCCGAGATGTCACAGCACGGACTGGAAAAATCATAACTTTCCCGGTTTGCATGTTCGGCTCAGCTTGAGAGCCGCCAGTGTAGCCTTGCTAAATAATTCCCTCTTTATAAATACTGATAGACATCAACATTATCAGCCTTTGAATCTTATGTCTGTTTATTTCTTAAAAATGCAAAACAGATTCATGAGACTTCTTACTCTTTTCCTCTTTACATGGTAGAGATCCCCACTCCTGGGCTCTTCCTACCACTAACCACCGTCATTCACAGAGACGTGAGGCCAGTGGCAGGACTCCCCTTGACTCTAGAAGGGCCAGGGCTGCAAGTCTGGCCTCTTTCTTGTGAGGAACAGGAACAAAGTATTCACTGCACTGGTTAAACATTATTGGCTGATGGTTCCTGTCTTAAGGTCATATCACTTCTACATTTGATAAGACGAAGATAAAGCTCTGCCAGATTCTCTCCAGCCTCGGTTAGGGACTGATTGATTGCCATCTTCCACACAAGATGGTGAACATTATCATGTCAATGGCATTAAGAGACATATCTCCGACTAACTGAAGTAAGAGAGATCAGGTTGTTATGGCTCTGTGGCTTCTTCATCCTCCTTGCGCTTGAAGAATTGATTCTGCTATGGTTAAAGAACTTTGCCAACTCACAGCAATTTTAAGGGTGCATATTCCTACCCTGCAGAGCAGACCAACAAGCAAGATCCCTCCCCCACTTACCCCCCCAAAGTGAAGCTGTTACTTGGGTGGTCAACATGCCTCTGAACTGGATGTGGCTGAACAGCCCTCCTACATCAGAGCAGGACTGATTCGCTCTGTCTCACAGACACAGGGACGTCTGTGAGAAAGGAAAAGGGTTTTGATCAGAGAGGGTCTCTCCTGACTTGTCACTGTCTTTTCCTCCTTGGACAGTCCTACATGCCTGGAGAGAGCAAAATGTCCAGCAGCAGCTCCCTCAACCAGTTCCTCCTCCTGGCCTTTGCAGACACACGGGAGCTGCAGCTCTTGCACTTCTCACTCTTCCTGGGCACCTACCTGGCTGCCCTCCTGGCCAACGGCCTCATCATCACCGCCGTAGCCTGTGACCACCACCTCCACACCCCCATGTACTTCTTCCTCCTCCACCTCGCCCTCCTCGACCTTGGCACCATCTCCACCACTGTCCCCAAATCCATGGCAAACTCCCTGAGGGACACCAGGGCCATTTCCTACTCGGGATGTGCTGCCCAGGTCTTTTCCTTTGTCTTCTTATTTTCAGCCGAGTATTTTCTCCTCACTGTCATGGCCTATGACCGCTACGTTGCCATCTGCAGACCCCTGCACTATGCTATGCTCATGGACACCAGAGCTTGTGTCAGGATGGCAGCAGCTGCCTGGGCCAGTGGTTTTCTCAATGCTCTCCTGCACACTGGAAGTACATTTTCCATTCCTCTCTGCCAAGGCAATGTCCTGGACCAGTTCTTCTGTGAGATTCCCCAGATCCTCAAGCTCTCCTGCTCACAATCCTACCTCAGGGAAGTGGGGCTTAATGTGGTTAGTGTCTTTTTAGTCTTTGGGTGTTTCATTTTCATTGTGCTGTCCTATGTGCAGATCTTCAGAGCTGTGCTGAGGATGCCCTCTGAGCAGGGAAGGCACAAAGCCTTCTCCATGTGCCTCCCTCACCTGGCTGTGGTCTCCCTCTTTGTCAGCACTGTCATGGTTGCCCACCTGAAGCCCCCCTCCATGTCCTCCCCAGCTCTGGATCTGGTGGTGGCTGTTGTGTACTCGGTGGTGCCTCCAGCAGTGAACCCCCTCCTCTACAGCATGAGGAACAAGGAGCTCAGGGATGCACTGAGGAAACTCTTTCAATGGGTACAGTGTCAGCACCAGTAACTGTCCCATGTGCATCTCCTCCTCATTCCCAGGGCATCTGGCATCAAGGCTACATGTCATTCATTTTATTTTCTTTTTTTCCCTTACTTTCTCTGATCCATTGTTGCAAAAAGAATAAAAAGTTTTGGTTCATGCCACTTCTCCTCAGAAATATCTCATTTGAATATAACCCAGAGACCATTTTGAAGCAGGAAGCCAGGCTTCCCCCTTCATCCCCCAGAGATGGGGGAACCTCAGAGCCCGCTAGTCTGAGCTCCCTTGGATGCCCCCAGTGCAATGAGGGGAGTTTCCCTTTGTGAGGTCTCTTTTGTGATGCCAAAGGAGTTCAGGGGCACAGAGTCGACCTCAGACAGCTACAGGCAGGGTGAGACCATGGGTCCCGTGTGCATTAAGAGAACTCCGCTGGCCCCAGCTGCAGTCAGAGAGTGATCTTCTACCCCTCTCCTGCAAGGGTGGCAGCTGGCTGTCACTGTGGGCAGGTTCCTTCCCTCTACAGAGCTCCAACACTCACAGTGGAGCAGGAATGGAGGCGAGGAGGGTCTGGACAGACCCTCTGCTGCGCAGGACCATCTCCCCACTACCACAGCACACATTTCCTCACTGCTGCCTTCGAGTGGAGGCTGCAGATTTCCTGCTGACATGTCCACCAACAGCAGCAGGAATTGCTCTTGTCAGGGTTGCTCCCCTCATTTCCACCCTGTCCTGCTCTACTCTCATGTGCGCAGATGGCCTCAGTGCTCTTGTGACATGGTGTTTCCATGGGGTGGGCAGTGAGTGGAGCCTCACAAA
Source organism: Struthio camelus (assembly GCF_040807025.1). Classification (NCBI taxonomy): domain Eukaryota; kingdom Metazoa; phylum Chordata; class Aves; order Struthioniformes; family Struthionidae; genus Struthio; species Struthio camelus. The sequence goes on from NC_090970.1 coordinate 1,937,345, forward strand.
ATGAGGGAGGATCCATGGTGGAGTAAGCAGAAGGCAAAGCGCTAGATCCGGGTATGCTTGGGGAAACGAGGGCTCTGCAGTCCCCAGAGAGGCAGAGGGGACCCAGGAGGAGCAGGGAAGGGGGACGGGAGAGTGATTCCTGCAGCCTCAGGGAAACACCACAGGCTGGACACCACAGTGAACACCCAAACACATCTCCTGCCTTGGCCAATGCCCTGGGCATCACTCTGAGTACCATCCATGAGCACAGACACATGGCAGCAGTGTAATGGCACCAGTCAGTGGTGACGATCCCTGTCCAATGGGGTTTGCTTCCCACCCCGACCAGCTCTGCCAGGGCTGAGTCAGGAGTCACCTGATGGCCCCACGGCCCCACAGCCTACTCACCCTGCAGAGCAGCAATGCCAGCCTGGGACACAGTGTGGGGTGCACAGTGTGGGGGTGTAGGATCAGCTAGGCCAACACAGACACACTGGCCTAGGGAAAGGCTCTCTGGGGAGCAGAGATGTCCCAGGAGAAAAGCAGGGCAGCAGGCAGAGACAGAAAGTGAGAACGAGAAACAGGTTTCTCTGGGCACCAGCTCGGGGCAGGTGGCTCTGTCCCCAGGGAAGCAGGAGGTGCTGGAGGGGCTGCAGGGCCAGGGCTGTCGTGGTGTGCTGGGCAGCAGGGTGGGCATGGAGGGTCTGGAGGCAGCCAGGGAGGGGGATCTCGTGGGCACAAGAGCAGGGGAGACAAAGAGCGACCAGCCTCATTGCAAGACCTCGTCCCCCTTGCCGGGGAGCTGCTCCCCTTGTCCTTTGGCCGTGCTGGCATTACACTGTGGACATGCCTGTGCCTGGCCCTGCACCTCTGGGGTCCTCACCTGACCCTGTCCCCATCCTGCTGACCTGACTGCCCATCTCTACCTGGGACTTAACCCCTGACTACAGCCAAGAAAGCTTTGGTAAGGGGTGAGGGGACCCGAGCAGATCCCCAGGAGCTTGTAGGTACAAAAGGTGACCGTATCACCTCAGCAGAAACTTTTTCCTGACAGCCAATGTGAAGGTGAGAGGAGAGCTTTGGATCTGGACCCCTAGCCAGGGAACGCTGCATGCAGAGTCAGAGCTGGATGAAAAAGGGAGCTCAGCCACTTGGGGGTCTGATACTATGCTGCCTATTTGGGAGAAGAGGATTTCCTGTGCCACAGCTCGAGTGCTTCTGCACCATTGGTGATGGGATTCCTGCTCCAAAGAGTATGTTGTGGGGAGCAGCAAGAGTGGGGCAGCAAGAGTGGGTGGGAAGGGCAGCCAGGAGCCGAGGGTGCCAGCAAGGCCGGCAGGGCAGTGCCCCACCAATGAGAGGTGCCGTCCCACAGTGCCTGGACAGGAGGAACAGAGCAGGTTTGGGGATGGTAACTACGATCAGGCACAGTCCAGCGATGGCCGGACAAGAGTGGAGGGCTCCAACCAGCCCTGCTTTGTGTGGGAGGCTGCACTGGAGACCTCCAGAGGTCCCTTCCCACCACAACTCCTCTGTGAGTCCAGGAATTCTTGCTCCTCAGCCTCTGATCCAGCACACCTGACATGGGGATGAGAGCACCTGCGGCAGAGCAGAACAAGTCCAGCTGGGAGAGCACCATGGGGAAGATCTAAAGGTGCCTGGCTCAGCCCTGGGCTTTGGAAAACTCCATCACGCACCCCAAGAGGCTCTGAATGCCTCTTCCCCCCTGCCCTCTGCCCTTTCCCATCAGCCCAAGTGGAGTCCAGCATGGCCTGGGGTCTCTCTTCCCCACGGGGACGAGAAGGAGAGGGAGGGCCTTCACCAGCCCCACACTGCCCTTTCCACCCGTGGCCTTGGCAGCTGTGTGTGCCTGGCTCTGCCCACTTGCCTTCCCCACACTCCCGGCTGCACTGGAACCCCATCCACATCCCGGCGCTCCCACCCTCAAGCTGCCGTCCACCCCAAACCTGGAGCCCGGCCACCCACAAAGGCATCGCCCGGCCAGTGCCCCGGCCATGCAGCCGAGGGCAGGGGTCTTCGCCCCAAGTCCCCTGCTCCTGCCCTGCTGCCGGCACCGCTGCTGCTGTGGCCAGGTCAAAGCCTGCTGGTGCCAGACAGCCCTGGGGTCCGAGGCAGCTCCAGCTGCCTGCAGGGCTGCGCTGGAGCCAGTGAGGAGCGGGCTGCGGTGGGGCTGGCAGCACCAGGGTGGGTGGGCAGAGGGCAGCTGGAGCTGGAACCAGACCCCTCACACATGGCAAGGGCTGGAGTACTATTAAATAACCATTAAATGATCCCCCAGAGACTTGGGGATGGGGGCAGCCAGCCCCTGCCCAGCCCAGGCTGTGCCCCACGTGGGGCTCAGCAGACAGCCGTGCTCCGGGACCTGCCGCGGTCTGGTGCAGGACAGAGGCCGTGCAAGGCTGGCCTTGTCCCCTCCGTGGGGATGCGCAGAGCTGCAGGAGGACGCAGCTGGCCATGCACCACCCCACCGCTGGGGGAGCAGCCAGCGCTGGGAGGGGTGACGTGAGGGGCTGCTGCAGGACGATGGGCCTGGGGCAGCTTCCCCAGGGTGGGCAGGCAACGCAGGCAACAACCTGGGCTCTTCTCTCCTGCTCCCTCCAGGTCCTCCCAGCCTGGCACTGGCCCCACAGCAGTGCTCGCTGCAGGGGACTGCAGAGCTCTGGGCACTCGCTCCACAGCCCCAGCCCCTTGCAAGGCCACAGCAGCTCTGTGGGGCAGAGAGGGGGCTCAGCTGCCCCACCAGCCCCAGGGCTGGTGGTGCTGCCCTGCAGGACCAGCAGGCTATGGGACCATGGGGTGACTCCCCACTGGCCGAGCTGTTCAGGAAAGACCCAGCTGGACCAGCATCATTGCACCTGACCAGCCCCTCCCCAGGGTCTGTGGCTGTGCAGGATGCTTGGAGCAATCACAGGGCTTCTCACACTGCTCAGCATGTGTGCAGAGGTGACATTAGAGCCAGCCCTCTCCCTCTCCTGAGATTGCAGAGCACACTCTGCCCCTGAGATTCCCCTGTGCTCTTCTGCTGGCTCCCATATTCCCTTCCAGAGGGATGGGCATCTGTCACCCACCCATTGATATGTGGGACAGTCCCAGCAGATACCCCTTGATGACTCATCCTCTCCAGGGGCTCTGAGCCAACCACAAGTGACACCTGAATCCGGACCTCGCTCCCTCACATGTAACTCTACCAGCTGCTGTCCCTTAGCCCATGGAAAACCCAGGCATGACAACAGGGCCTATTCAGGTGCAATTCCCTGAGCACATTCTTGGGGCCAGCTGTGGAAGAAGAGCCCAAATTTCAAGCACAGTTCTCAGAAGATCCCTTTTATTATAGGGATGCTACCTGGGAGGCCACCTCTGACACAGTGACAGGCAGATTTACAGAAGGTCTCTGGGTCAGACAGTCAGGGTTTGTGCTGCTGGAGAAATGGGATGATTTCAAATCTTTCTACATAAACATGATTATCAGAGAGAGAACTCCCAAAGCAGAGGAGTTTCTGGAGATAACCTGGAAATTGCTTGCGAAGAGAGAAGGGCAGCTTAGTGCTGCTGAACTGGAAGCAGCTGAATCTGTTTCCTCAGGGCCTCCTTGATCTCCTTGTTCCTCATGCTGTAGAAGAGGGGGTTCACTGCTGGAGGCACCACCGAGTACACAACAGCCACCACCACATCCAGAGCTGGGGAGGAGATGGAGGGGGGCTTCAGGTAGGCAACCATCACAGTGCTCATGTACAGGGAGACCACGGCCAGGTGCGGGAGGCACATGGAGAAGGCTTTGTGCTGGCCCTGCTCAGAGGGCATCCTCAGCACAGCTGTGAAGATCTGCACGTAGGACAGCACAATGAAAACGAAACACCCCAAAGCTAATCCAACAGTAACGACCAGAAGCCCCACTTCCTGGAGGTAGGATTGTGAGCAGGAGAGCTTGAGAATCTGGGGAACCTCACAGAAGAACTGGTTCAGGACATTGCCTTGGCAGAGAGGAATGGAAAATGTGTTGGCAGTGTGCAGGAGAGCATTGAGGAAACCACTGGCCCAGGCAGCTGCTGCCATCCTGACACAAGCTCTGCTGCCCAGGAGGGTGCTGTAGTGCAGGGGTCTGCAGATGGCAACGTAGCGGTCATAGGCCATGACAGTGAGAAGAGAATATTCTGCTGACAACAAGAAGACAAAGAAAAAGACCTGGGCAGCACATCCTGCATAGGAAATGGTCCTGGTGTCCCTCAGAGAGTTGACCATGGATTTGGGGACAGTGGAGGAGACAGTGCCCAGGTCGAGGAGGGCGAGGTGGAGGAGGAAGAAGTACATGGGGGTGCGGAGGCGGTGGTCGCAGGCTATGGCGGTGATGATGAGTCCGTTGGCCAGGAGGGCAGCCAGGTAGATGCCCAGGAAGAGCGAGAAGTGCAAGAGCTGCAGCTCCCGTGTGTCTGCAAAGGCCAGGAGGAGGAACTCTTTCGGAGAGCTGCTGTTGGACATTTTACTCCCTCTGGGAATGGGGACCTGTCCAAGAAGGAAAAGGCAGTGACAATTTAGAGCAGTCTTCTGTGAGCCAAACCTTTTGCCCTTCTCTTGGAGCCTCCCACATGCCTTTTGTCCTTTTCCTTCATCCAGTTCCTTGTCTTGAGTGCTAATTTGCACTGCCTAAGTGTGCCTTGCAGAGCAGTGGCCGCTGCTGATGATCTCCAGCGGGGTCACTTCTGCTCGGCCAGGGGGTGTCAATGAGGGAAATGCCAAACATTCCCAGGTGAGGATAGGAGGGGCTTGGGTGTCATGAGTGGCATTAAGGAGACTTGGTCCAGTGACCCAGGGGGAAATTTCTCTATTTACCATAAGGAGAGATGAATATAGCACTGCGCCTGACCAGTAAAGCCCTACAATGGAAGAAGGCTCAGGGGAGACGGGCAAAGGAGTGGATCAACTGGTGTAAATGGTTCTGCCTGAGTTCATCAAAGCAGTGTGAATGTCTCCCTGAGTCAGCCAGATCTGTACGGGGGAAGTGTGTGTGTGGCTCAGCACAACACAGAGTTCAACACCTGACCAACTAACAGAAGAATTGCCAAGGGACCAACAGTCTTGAGCTGGTTTCAATCCACATACTCCTTCCCAGTGACTGGGGACACCCAGGGTCGTGACGGTGAGCATATTATAGAGACTGGTAAAAGGGATCACATTTTTATTGTGATTAAACTGCATATTGCAATTGCTGCATTTTGCTAAGTGTAACTTACACTTGTACTGTGATTTCAGTACACTGCTGTATCACTCTGCTGAATCAAAAACCCCGTGTAACATCAAATATCATCAAAGAATAAATTCTGATATTAAACATTACACTCTCCAGGTGTGGAACATCAAAAAGACCCTGGTCAGACACTATTGGACTCTGTCAAGCACGCATGCCAGCTGTCTCGGGAAGGGAAGATCCTTGGGAGGGATTCATCTCCCCCAGCCTTGCCCTCTTCAACAGAGGTGTCTGTGTCCGGATCTATCACACCAGCTCCCACTCCAGCAAGGCAGAGGAACAGTCAAGTGAAGGCAGGGGCTGACCCGACCCTTTCTAGATATCTTCGTCCCAATGAGATCCTGAGACCCTGTCCTCACGCCCCTTTACCATGTGTGCTCTCTCTGCAGGCACTGTGGTGGGAGGGGGAGGTGACTAGCTCTGAGGTGCACATGCTGCAGCAGGTTACGTCCACCCCTTATGTGGAAGGGCAGGTCAACGTTTAGACACCTGTTTTCTCTGGAAAATAACCTTCAGCAGAGGAGTCTGATTATTTATTTAGCTTTTAGGTGCCTCCCTCTCACCGTGGTGGCATTCTTTGACAGAGCAGAAATCTTTGGCGTTTCAGTTGCTCTCAGCATGAGCACTTGGGCATCCCGAGGGGAAAAGAGGGCTCGCTGTGACTTTGTACAGAGTCACGGGATCTGGTCTGCCAAGGAGTCCTGCCCCTCACTGCCCTGCACTCGCACCTCTCTCCGCTGAAGGACACTCACCCTCACAAGCGCCTCTCAGAGAGAAACTGGACGGAGCGGAGAGTGGAGGACTTCAGGTGGTAAGGGAAGATTTCCAAAGTCTTCTCTCTCAGCCCACATATGGAGATGGTGATGGAGAGCGGGACAAGGGCAGCTCATTTCCCAGCCCCACAGGGTGCATTTTCTGTAGCCTCACAGCTCCGAAGGGAGCTGGGGACGACTCACTCCCATTCACACCCCTCTGTTGCACAACTTGCAGCATCGCTGTCTGAGGTGCACCTGAAACCCCCCAACCCCAGAGAGCCAGAGAGCAAGAAGAGGAGCAGCATGGAGAGGAGGGGAAGCAAGGGGCAGCACCATGATCCTGCTGCCGAGGGAGGCAAGGAGAGAGACGGACGGGCACTCACAAAAGCCTTCACCTTGCCCACCTGGCCATGCTGCCTCACAGACAGCGACATTGCAGGGCAGGTGCTCTGAGCCCCTTTGTCAGGCTGCACAAAATGACCCCGTGGCAGGAGAGATGCCCCTCTCCTCTGCTGGAGGTCTGGCTGCAGAGGAGGCAGCTCATGCCCTGGACTCCATGGCTGTCAGGGCAGAGGCTCTGCTGGGTGGGAGAGGAGACACGGGGAGCTTGCTCAGAGGAAGCTGTTTGTGTTAGAAGGACTGACCATGACTTGCAAAAATCCATCCTCCCATGATGATTCTGCTAGCAGTTCCTTCTCATTCCCTGCCCATCTCGGATGCCTGCAGCTATCCCTGCTGGGAGCTTTCTCTGTCCCTACACCTTTTCCCTCTCAGTCCTCATAGTCTCCATCCCACCCTCTGTGGGCTCAGTTCTGCCCTATAGAAATCCTCCAGGATGGGGACTTTGCCAGGGGCCTCTCTGTGCTTGCAGGTGCTAAGGAGCAGGTCACATAAAGCCTGAGGAAGCCCATAAAGGGGGTGCTGGTGCTGTGGTAGGTTGAGGGGTGGGGTTGAAGGGGTTTGCTGAGCTGCCTTCTGTGTGCCAGGGAATCTGCTCTAAAGCATCTCCTCCTCCACTACACTGGAGAAGCCGGGAGAGTGATCTTTAAAAAACTTGTCATGGGGTGAGCTGGGTTCACAAGACCCCCTCCAGGAACCGCAGTAGTGTTGTCCTTCAGCCAGAGACTTACTGTGTTCAGGGCTGGGACGATGTCTTCCACAATGAACTGTCAGCTGTCTTCCCACTCCACACTGCCCTTCACTTCTCTCTGCCTTCTCTCAGCTCAGGTCAGCAGCAGCAGGCAGTGCCCGGAGCCCTGCTGCTCTTGGCAGAGGAGCTGCTCCTGCACACAGCTGGACACATGGGCACTGCTGCCACGTTGCCAGGACCTCCTTCTGTCTCACGAGCCTGGACCCCTTCAGCAACAGTGGCCCAATTAAAGGCAGAAGTTCTCTGTCCCTCAGGCTCCCTCCTCCTGGGAAATGTTCACTGAAGTAGACTAACATAATCACCAGTGGTCCCTCTCTGAACACTGAAGGAAGACTGATTCCAGCATTATAACATATCTCACCAGTGGACGGTCACCTGCTAGAGCAAAGGCCCCAACTCCCTCTCCTCAGGTCACCTGCTAGAGGAGGTCACCTGCAGTTTAGAAGCCCCGTGGACTGGAGTGGGATTCAGATCCTTCACCTGAACTCCACAAACACACAGGAGGTGGGATTCCCCTTGCCCAACCTGATGTGTGCCCAGCAGAGATGTCTGCATGGGAGCTCCTTGTCTAAGCTCCTGTTGGAATCCCTGGAGATGGAGAGTGGGAGTCAGTTGCTCACACACAAACCCCTGGGGACACTGGAAGAGACAGAGGTGGTCCAAAGCATGTACCAGTGTCTGCTTGCTCTGACGGAGCCACTCTGAGACCCCCATCCATCAGGTGGGGGCCACCTGGGGAATGTCCTTGGCCATCTGAAATGACCCCAGGTGCCCAATACTGCTAGACACCCACTCACTAGGAAGCTGAGACATATCCAGATCCCAGTGTTACCAACAGCTCATGTCATTCAGTGCAGACACTTGATTTCATGTCATAGGAATAGGCTGGAAGGACCATGTCGGATGCTTGGGGTGTACAGCACAACTGCATGCTTCCAGCACATACACCATGGCACCTCCAGGGAAACCATGGCCCCTTTTTTCAGTGCTTGCTGGTCAAGTGCCCCAGGGCATCTCATGTTTTCTACCTGTGTCCAGACAACGGAATCCCACCACGGCCCTTAGGCCAAATCCATCCTGTCTGCATTCAAGCGTGCTGCATAAATGGGAGGCACATCACACTGAGGTCTCCACTCATGTCTCTGCACCCTCCAACCCTTCTGGCTCTCCTGAACCTGAACCTCTTCTCACCCTTCCACATGATATGAACAGGCACTGGGCTAGTGATGTCCTCTGGGTGGCTGGATCACAGGCTGCCCAGGCCCTGGGACTTCTTCAGTGGCATCTTGTCCTTCCTGGAGATCAATTCACCTCTGTCACAGGCCCCCAAGGTGCTGCAGAGGCAGATCAGGCAGCTAATCCCTCTCCTGCCATTCCTGCACAGCTCAGCTCTCTTTCTCCCTGGCCTTGGGCACTGCAGGGTTTGCTCTGTTAGTGGGGACCTCCTTCCACCATCACATTGGCCACCTCCTATCCGTGCCAGCATGTCACCCCTTGCAGTCAAAGCCTTTGCCTACAGAAGCTCCTTGGGAACATGTTCCCCTGTGACAAAGCTTCTGTCCATGACACAGCTGAGGTGCTGAACTCCACATATATGCAGACATATGCAGCCTGGGGCACAGCCAGGAGCAAACGGAGATGCCCAAGCTGTCACAGCACTGCCACATGCTTGGACTAACTGAGATGGGGTGGGGTCTACCCTCGGCTGATCTTCCATGTGGGTGCTAATGACACGAAAGGCAAACTGGAAACCATCAAATGGGACTTCAGAGCTCTGGGCATGGTGGTGAAGGGTCTGGGAGCCCAGGTTGTTTTCTCCTCAATCTTGCCTGTGAGGGGAAAGGATGGGAGGAGGAGTAGACGAATTTTCCAAGTTAACAGCTGGCTGCGCCACTGGTGTTGGCAACCGGGCTTTGGTTTCTATGACCATGGGACCCTGTCTGAAGATCAACAGCTGATGGGGAGCGATGGGATCCACCTTACCAAGCGGGGCACGCACGTCTTTGCCAACAGATTGGCCAGCCTGGTACGGAGGGCTTAAAACTAGGCAAGATGGGGGAAGGGGAGTGGTATAGTGGCAGGAGAGTCAGTAAAACACCGCTCAAGTCAGGATGCCTCCAGCGGGTGCATACAGCCAGGGGAGACAGCATGCAACATGGCTATGGAGGATCCTCTTGCACCTCTCCTGGGAAGCTTGCATGCTTGACTGGCTCTCTCAAATGCCTGTATACCAATGCACGCAGCATGGGGAATAAACAGGAAGAGTTAGAGATCTGTGTGTGGTTGCAGAGCCATGATCTCATTGCAGTGACAGAGACATGGTGGGATAGTTCACATGACTGGGATGCTGTCATGGATGGCTATGTGCTTTTTAGGAAAGACAGGCCAGGAAGGCGAGGTGGTGGAGTTGCTCTTTATGTGAGGGAGCAGCTAGAATGTGTGGAGCTCTGCCTCGGGGTGGATGAAGAGCAAGTGGAGAGTCTATGGGTAAGGATTAAAGGGCAGGGTAACATGGGTGACACTGTTGTGGGGGTTTACTGCAGGCCACCTGACCAGGAGGAAGTCATCGATGGGGCCTTCTACAGACAGCTGGCAGTAGCCTCACAATCACAGGCCCTGGTTCTCATGGGAGACTTCAACCACCCTGACATCTGTTGGGAAGACAGCACAGCTAGGCACAAACAGTCAAGGAGGTTCCTGCAAAGCATTGATGATAATTTCTTGACCCAGGTGGTGGAGATGCCAACGAGGAGAGGTGCAATGCTAGACCTTGTACTAATGAACAGAGAGGGTCTAGTTGGAGGGGTGAAGGTTGGGGGCAGCCTTGGCTGCAGTGACCATGAGATGGTGGAGTTCAGGATCCTCCGAGGAGGGAGCAGGGCAATGAGTAGGATTGCAACCCTGGACTTCAGGAGAGCTGACTTTGGCCTCTTGAGGGACCTACTTAGGGGAATCTCATGGGACACGGCCCTAGAAGGAAGAGGGGTCCAAGAGAGCTGGTTAATATTCAAGCATCACTTCCTCCAGGCTCAAGAGCAGTGCATCCCTCTGAGGAAGAAGTCGAGCCAAGCAGGCAGGAGACCTGCCTGGATGAGCAAGGAACTCCTGACAAAACTCCAGCAGAAGAAGGAAGTGTACAGAATGTGGAAAAGGGGACAGGCCACTTGGGAGGAATACAGGGACGTTGTCAGAGCGTGCAGGGATGCGACAAGGAAGGCTAAGGCCCAGTTGGAATTAAATCTGGCAAGAGATGCCAAGGACAACAAGAAGGGCTTCTTCAAATACATCAATAGCAAAAGGAAGACTAGGGAAAACGTGGGCCCACTGCTGAATGGGGCGGGTGCCCTGGTGACAAAGGATACAGAGAAGGCAGAGTTATTGAATGCCTTCTTTGCTTCCGTCTTCACTGCTAAGGCCAGTCCTGAGGAATTCCAGACCTTGGAGACAAGAGAGGAAGGCTGGAGAAAGGAAGACTCTCCCTTGGTGGAGGAGGATCAGGTTAGAGATCTTTTGTCCAAACTGGACATCCACAAATCCATGGGCCCCGATGGGATGCACCCACAAGTGCTGAGGGAGCTGGCAGATGCCATTGCTAGGCCACTCTCCATCATCTTTGAAAGGTCTTGGAGATCAGGAGAGGTGCCTGAGGGCTGGAAGAAAGCCAATGTCACGCCAGTCTTCAAAAAGGGCAAGAAGGAGGAGCCAGGAAACTCCAGGCCTGTCAGCCTCCCCTCCATCCCTGGAAAGGTGATGGAACAGCTCCTCTTGAAGGTCCTCACTAAGCATCTGGAGGACAAGAAGGTGATCAGGAGTAGTCAGCATGGATTCACCAAAGGGAAATCATGCTTGACCAATCTGATAGCCTTCTATGACGGAGTGACTGGCTGGGTAGATGAGGGGAGAGCAGTGGATGTTGTCTACCTGGACTTGAGCAAGGCTTTGGACACTGTCTCCCATCCCATCCTCCTAGGGAAGCTCAGGAAGTGTGGGCTAGATGAGTGGACAGTGAGGTGGCTTGAGAACTGGCTGGATGGCCGAGCTCCGAGGGTTGTGGTGAATGGCGCAGAGTCAGGTTGGAGGTGTGTAGCCAGTGGTGTCCCCCAGGGGTCAGTCCCGGGTCCAGTCTTGTTCAATATATTCATCAATGACCTGGAGGAAGGGACAGAGTGCACCCTCAGCGAGTTTGCTGATGATACTAAACTGGGGGGAGAGGCTGACACACCAGAAGACTGTGCTGCCATTCCGAGGGACCTGGACAGGCTGGAGAGTTGGGCAGAGAGGAACCTCCTGAAGTTCAACAAAGGCAAGTGCAGGGTCCTGCACCTAGGCAGGAATAATCCCATGCAGCAGGACAGGCTGGGGGTTGACCTGCTGGAAAGTAGCTCTGCTGAGAAGGACCTGGGAGTCCTGGAGGACAAGTTAAACATGAGGCAGCAATGTGCCCTTGTGGCCAATGGTCTCCTGGGGTGCATAAGCAAAGGTGTTGCCAGCAGGTGGAGGGAGGTGATCCTGCCCCTCTCCTCAGCCCTGGGGAGGCTTCACCTGGGGTACTGTGTCCACTTCTGGGCTCCCCAGTACAAGAGAGACATGGCACTCCTGGAGAGAGTCCAGCGGAGGGCTACCAAGATGATGAGGGGACTGGAGCACCTCTCCTATGAAGAAAGACTGCAAGAGCTGGGCCTGTTCAGCCTGGAGAAGAGAAGATTGAGAGGGGATCTCATCAACGTGTATAAGTATCTGAAGCGGGGGATGTCAAGAGGATGAGGCTAGTCTCTTCTCCGTGGTGCCCAGCAACAGGACAAGAGGCAATGGGCACAAACTGAACCAGAGAGGAAGTTCCACCTGAACCTGAGAAAACACTTCTTGACTGTGAGGGTGACAGAGCATTGGAACAGGTTGCCCAGAGAGGTAGTGGAGTCTCCTTCGCTGGAGATATTCAAAACCCGTCTGGATGTGATCCTGGGCAATATGTTCTAGGTGACCCTGCTTGAGCAGGGAGGTTGGACTAGATGATCTCCAGAGGTCCCTTCCAACATAAACGATTCTGTGATTCTGTGATTCTGTGATTTGAAGGGTAGTGCTTTGGTGCAACAGGTCACCCAGAGGCCTCTGAGGTCACCCCATGCCTTTGTGTTTCAAAGAACACCAGCAAGGATAGAGAGACCTCAGTAAATATGGAGAGATCCTGGGGACAGAGCAAGGGGAGGAAGCATGCTGGGGGTCTACAGGGTGCAGGGAAAGAGGCACAGGCATGGGACAGTGTCAGACTGTGGTGAAGCTGGCTGAGGGCACTGCCATGGCTGAAAGCCTCCAACAGAACCGAGGTCTCTAGCCTCTTGGCTATGGTTGGTGTCTCTGCTCCTAAGGCCTCTGAGAAGAAGTTTCCTTAAACCACTGGGACCTTAAACCACTGGGACCTCCTTGTCCACGGGGAACCAAGAGATGCCATATTGTTGTCCTGCAGTTGGAGCTGCACATGCCCACCTTCACACTGACCCCCAGAAAGAGCCCTGAGCAAGGCGTGAGGGAAATCACCACCCTTCACAAGGGCTGGGTGTCAGGGCCTGGTTGCTGTGATTCATAACACACACCAAGGCTGACTTGGCATCACAGCCACCTGCACATTGCCTTGGCCTACCTGCAATCAGAGCCTCCAGCTTTCTGCTCTAATCAGCCCCCTGGGAAGGCTTTGTCAGTAATGGCCCTCAGTGGGACTCCTTAACACTCCAAGAAACTTTGAGATTTACTTCTCCCTTCAACTTCTGGAGAGGTTTGCTCAACCTTCTCAGCATCTGAGGTTCATGGCCTCAGCACCAAATACACCTGAGGGGTCATTAAAATGCAAAAAGCCCTAACAACCCAGGTCTCTTTCCATCATTTTCTTCAGCTCTTCTGTGGCTAATTGGCAAGTTTTCAGGAGGGTATTGAAAAGAGAAGGATTTCAAGGAGCACCTGAGAGATGTCTGCTCTTCAACCTTTCTTTATTCTTCAGGTTACAGAAGAAGTGATACCCACCTTCTCCAATTCACACTGAACCGTGGTGTTTCCTAATGAAGCCTGGACATTTGGGAAAAGCAGTATTTCTGATAGGAGACATGTATGGACAACCTTCCTCCCCACCTCCCCAGCCCTGACATTTCTCTCCTCAGCCCCTGGGGACTTCCCTCACTCGGCTTAACATCTAGCCTTTTCCCACTCAAGCCTGTAGCTGAATGTTACAGCTCCTGGGCACCAAGTCCCACCTGCTTTCCTTAGAAAATCAGCTGCAAACAGAAACAGAAGGATTTGTCTCAATTCTGATCAAACAGAAATAAACATGATGCAGTGTCCTAAGAAATACAATACAATCCTCAAGTGTATGTCAGGGGCAAGTTGCCTCCAGGCAGGTCCACAGTCTGCAAGGAATAGCCGTCCTTGACATGTTCTTGACAAATAGATGGGGGAGGCTAGTTAGAAACACAGTGAAGGAGTTGGTTGGAGAGACAATGAGATGGCTGAAAGATGAGACAAGCTTCCGACTCCCTGAAGCTCAGAGCAGCGACTAGGGAGTTGAGAGGTGCCTGAATGATACAGAGGAAGGGGAGGAGGAAAACTGGGAAACTATGGGAAGGGCATAAGCCCAGATCGTCTGATGCAAAGTTGACCTCAGAAGTGATCAATGTAGACAGGACATGTGGAAACATGTGGGAGATGACTGAGATGACATCCACAGCCTAATACACCGAGCAGTGGAAACATAAGGTCTAGGGCAGATCAGTACTTCTTCTCCTGAGATTAATATCCTTCCTGAAGATTTCCACTATTTCATCATACGAAATCATTGACATTAAAATTATTCAATCATTTCAGCCTATCAAAGCGTGTTCATATTTTTGAAACGTCAAAACCAAGTCTTCCCCTTTCCAGGCAGAGCTCAGGTGTCGAACCAGAAGCAGCCAGTGCCGCTTGGAGAGGCCCCGGTGACTCTGAGATACCTTCACGGACCTGGCAGCTCTCCCAGGGGACCTGTGGGAAACCGAAGCCCCTCGGAGCTGCAGAGGGAGGCTGGGCAGAGGGGACTAGGGCGCCTGCAATGGCACCAGGTGTCTGTGACCCTGTGACAGCATCCTACCCCAGTTCTGAACATCTTTCCTTAAATAATAATAATAAAAAAAAATTATAAGACCACTAAATCATACTAACAGATCACTAAATTAAAAAGAAAAAGAAATTAAGAAAGACAATAAGAACACACACACAGACAAAATTTGAAACTGGAAAGTATAACAAAACATTTCTTTGCTTTAAATCTTGTTCTTAATTTCTTTCTTGTTTCATTTTTCATGTAATTCTCCTAACAGTTCTCTTATAATCAGGCCTACACCATTAAAAAAGAACTTGTTGTGTCTCACACAGAGCCCAGTCCTCATAAAACCTCCCCCTGACTACAACTGTCCGTGCCACCCCTCACTCTTTGCACAGAGCGAGTCACCCTCTGACATGCCGAGCTCTCTCACCTGATAGAGGAAAGCAGGCTGACCAGCTTCAAGAAACCACTGTATTCTTGGAAGGCCACATCTGCACAAATCTCCACATACCTGTGTCACAGTGACGTCCTACAGGTGTCCCAATGAGTCTAGCCACACTCCCTTCTCCTTCCCTGCACGGTCAGTGAAGTGCGACCCCATCTGAGGTGACAACAGGGCTGAGACTGATCTCACCCCATGCCTGACCCCTCCAGGACAGATGGCTCTGCCTAACCCAGGTGTCTGCCCTTCCCTTTCTAGTCATGGGAACTCAGTCACCCCAGGGCATCTCAGGCAGCAACAGCCTCCATATGTGGGCAAAGGAGTAAAGGCCTGAATCAAAATGTGTAGCTGTAACTTCAAACCTATCCAAAAAATTACTCTGTGCCCAAACTGGCACATAGCCATTTCCAGAAGGTCAAGTATGTTTTACCAGTTCTAATGAATCTTGTCTTTCTCTCTTTCTTTTTAGCAGCACCAAGTGCATGCAGTGCAGTATTTCCTCCTTCTAGTGGAGTATAGATATTTGTGACCAGTTATTCAGCCCAATACCTTTTCTACCAACACTCTGAATGGAGAAGCTTTGTTCTGAGCAACTACTTTATTCAGAGGGACCTATTTCCTCTGCCTTCTTCTGCCTCCCTGTCCTTTCTGCTTCCTCTCACTGTTCTGTCTTGCCAGAGCTCTTCAGGGAAAGATTCACTGAATCACAGCACTTAGGGTGGACGAGACCTCTGGACGTCATCTAGTCCCGCTCCCCACTCACTCCAAGGGAACTAGATGAGCTTGCTCAGAGGCTTGCCCCAGTTGCACCTAGTCCACAAACATGCAGAGAGTGCGCTCCATGCCATGGTCCAGGATGTTAATGAAAACCTTGAACAATGCTGTCCCACCTGTTGATCCCTGCAGGATGCTGCTCCTAATCAGCCACCAGTTGGACCTTGTGCCACTGGTCACAGCATTTTGGCCCAGTGGTCCAGCCCATTTTCCACCTGCCTTAGGGTCCATTTGTGCCGTGCTTTGGACTGGCTTGTCACCATCTCTAGGGCAAAGCTCTGTGCACTCTGGCCACCCTTTTGCACAGAGCACATCTCCACCTCCTCACTGTCCCAGCCTGCCTTCCCCCAGAGCCCATTTTCATCTTGCCATGTGAGCTGCCCACCACATGTGTGAAATCCCATGGGGACAGGGGAGAGGGAGGTGCCAGTAAAGGGGCGATGGCTGGGAGAGAGGAGGAGAAGCGGAAGGGGGAAGGCAGAGGTCAGAAGAAGGGAGTGGAACAGGAAGGCAGAGGTGATACAGCTGTGGTGTTAATGGTGAGGTCGCTTCCTTTACAGGATGGGGAGAGGCAGGCAAAGGGGACATGGCTGCAGTGTTGACTGTGAGGTCCCTCCCATGTGCCTTCTCCTTGCCCATCACTGGCAGAGACAGGAGTGACCTGACTTTCAACTTTACGGCCATGTGCCTCCTACCATCCAAGGAGCTTCTGAGAAACAATGGCTCTCACTACAATGTCTCCACCTCCTAAGACAATGGCTCTCATCACAATGTCCCCACCTGTTAAGACTTTTGGCCTACCAGCTGATCCTTTACCAGTAACCTCACAGTCCTCTTCCAAGACCACCTGCCTGCAGTGAGCCTTTCAGCCATGTGCCTGCTGCTATCCCAACAGGTACTCAGGCAGGAACGTCATCACAATCAGCATCCAAACCATCGGCCTGCAAGTGGCCTATCAGGTACTCAGACAGAAGCAATCGCACAAGCACCTCCTCTGCTCGAGAAGCAGTGGTTGCCCTATCACGTGCCAAGACAAAAATGACCTCACAACCAACATCCAAGCCATGTGCCTGCTGCTGGCCTATCAGGTACTGAGACACAAGTCACCTCACAAACAGTTTCCCACCCAGGAGCTTCTTCCTGGCACATCACCTACAGACACAGAAGGAACCACACAGTCACCTGCATGGGCCTGTGCCTCCTAAGGGCCTGCAAGTTTCTGATTGCACTGCCATTCAGAGGGATTGTGACAGGCTGCAGACATGGGCAGAGAGGAACATCAGGAAGTTCCACAAAAGGAAATGCAATCTCTTGAACCAGGACACGCTGACTGCCGATCGGCTGGAAAGCAGCTTGGCCGAGAAGGGCCTGGGGGTTTCCAGGGAGGCAGCATGCAGCAGCATAAGCCAGCAACACATCCTCAGGACGAAGGCAGTCCATGGCTTCCTGGGCTGCCTTGGGGAGAGCGCTGGCAGCAGGGTGAGGGCTCTGGGCCTGCAGGCTCTGTGTCAGCAGGAGATGGGCCTGCTAGCTGGTCTGCTACTCATCAGATACTGGCCCATCAGATGGGGAGGCAGAAAGAATCTCACAATCACCTTCCAAGCTCTGTGCCACCTGCTGGCCTTTCCCCTTCCGGATGGACATGATGATCCAGCTATGTGGCTCTCTTCTCTCTCTCTCTAGCAGAAAGGAGACACACTGGGATTGAGTCAGCTTTCCAGCTGGAGATCCTGACAAGAGCTTCCGAAACTGCAGGCCTCAGTGACCAGCTCAGTGACACTCTGCCAAATGTGCTCACTTGGACACCTGAAGGGTCAGCTCCCAAATGACCCCCTTAGGGCAGAGAGGAGCATGTGGAAAGGGGAGGAACCTAATTCTGAGGCGGTTATTTGCATCAAACAACTCCAGCTTGGCACGCTGATTCTCAGCTCGGACCCAGGAAGTGTTTCCTGCTGACTTGCAGGAAAATACCTGAGCATCAGCTGATGTTTCTTCCAGTCCAAAAGCAATGGGCTCATTTCCTTAGTCTTCAGCACAGAAAGTGAGCTCTGGGCAGCTGAGATTACTACTCCCTGCGGCAGGCACCTCTGGGAGAAGTGGTTTTAAAGGCCAAATTACTGCCTGAAGAAATACTTGGTCTTTGGAAGTTTCCCTTATTTGGCCCATTTAAAATGGGCCAATGACTGTGGCACCGCCACTGGAAAGAGCACCTCTGAGTGCTGCACTGTGGAGAGACCATTTCCTTGTGAACTGTGTGGGTGAAGAAAGTCCCACATGATCTGAACTGCTCTCTGTGGCCTCCTGCTGGATGTCCGCCTCTGGATATCTGGTTTCAGAGCCCAGGGCAGGGTGCAAGGTGCAAGGTGCAGCAGATAGCCCCAAAGCAGTGAGGCCTTTGGCAGGAAGAGCTCAAGACCCTCTCCCCTCACCTGCCATATTTCACTGGGTTGGAGGGAGGTTAAATGGATGGTTAATTAAGGGCTAATTGTGGAATACCACTGCACTATAAGGAAAGAGTTCCTAGGGTCCTGCCACACCAGAAGAAAGCAGTGTCTGCCCCAGTTATGTATAGGAGTAGTACCCCAATTAACCCTTGCTAATAGGGGAGAGAGGCAACTGCTTACGCCTCTATCCTAATAACACTTGTGGTAGGACAGATCCCAGAAATGTTAATTATGAATCTCCAGCAAGGAACCCTTTCTGAAAGATGACCGCTTCCACTCTAAATACTCCCAGCTGTACATTGAGATGTATCTCACAGTCTGTGTGGGATAACTGGCTGCAGAGCCTGGCAAGAGCGGAGGAAACTCCAGGCGTGAAGCTGAGCGGGCAGAAGGCAGCCGGCTGCCAGCGTGCCTGGCTCACGGGGCCACCAGGGCAGCCAGGGCCCCAGCAGCCAAGGCACCTGCTCACCTCGCAGCGCTCCCCACCTCCCCAGCCTCATGGCATTCCCCACGCACACCACTGTTCTCTCCACACGTCTTCTCCCGCACCCAGCACCAACACCCTGGGGCCACCAAGCCCACAGGGTGGGCCAATACAACCAAGCCAGCACATCCCCTACACATCAAGGACAACAAGCACTCTCTGGTTTGGTGCCCTGACAGTTTGGGACATGGGGAAGGACTCAGGTGAGGGCGTCTCAGCTGGGGGCACCAGCAGAGGCAGCACTCAGCAGCTCTTCCCCCTGGCCCGCCAGCAGGGCTAATGACAACGGCAAGGGGAGGACGGGCCCTTCCCCAGCCTCCAAGGCCCTGCGAAAGCCAAACAGCTGCCACGCTCAGAGCTGCTCTGCCAACACCCTTCAGGCTGCTTCCAGGGCCACAGGTCTCAGGGCCCAGCAAGAGGCACGCAGCACCACCAACGGCCAGGCCACGGCGTGCCGCGTGGGCACAGCCTCTCTCGGAGCCCTGCGACAGGCAGTTTTTCCGAGCAGAAGCGACCATGGGCAAGGGCCCCAAAACACACCAAGACCCACTCTCCAACCCTTCCGCTTGCTTCTAGTCCTCCAGAGCCTTTCCCCAGGCACTTCCTCTGAACATCCAGTCAAAGCCCAGAGCCTGCTCCCTTCCCACCTCCACAAAGCACAGGGCAAGTGCTCTCCCAGGAGGCGCATCACGCCAGCTCTTGCCTCTCTCTTGTGCCTCACGTGCCCTCAAGGCCCTCACCCCACAGGCCTCCCTACTGAGGGGCCCTTTGGGGCTTCAAGGAAGGAGGACAAAACTCTTTGGCAACACTCCCCCTCTCTCGGGCCGTGCTCCGACAGCTCACCAATGACCACACGGCAGCAAGCAGACACACTCAGCAGCACGGACAGGGCCAGTGCACCAGCCTTAGACAAGCACACTTCCAACCAGGGAAACGGCACAAGGCTTCCACTGCTCTCCAGCCTTTGCCTTGCCCTGCCTCAGCAAGGCCTGGGATTTCTCTGCCAAGCAAAGCCTCGAGCCAAGCCAGCAGCTTTCAGCAGGGCGGCTGCCACATGGAAAAGCCAGCGCAGGCTCTGCCTCCAGGGTCCCCCCTGGCATGGCCCAGGCAGAGCCCGAGAGCACCAGCTAAGCCACCCACTGAAGGAGCTGGGCGTGTGGCAGAGCCAAGCTGGTTTGTCCTCCGCTTTGGTGCCAGGAGCTCTCCTCCAAAGCAGCACCAGGCAGCAGCCTGCAGCAAGGACCACTTCCCTCTCTTCTCTTAGCAAGCACTTGAGCCACTAGTGCTCCACTCTTTGGCCCCTGCATTTCTCAGGCCTGCAAGGACACGACCCCATCACGGCATCAGCAGGGAGCAGTCCGAAAAACAAGAGTGGTCACAATGCAAAGGCTCTAGGACTCTCCCCACCTCCCAAAAAAGGAGTGGCAACTCTCCAAGCGCTCAGGGAGAAAACACCAAGCGGAAAGGGCTTCCAGCGCTCAGCGTCCACAATGCCTGCCCACAAGCCGGCAGGCTGCTGGGAGGACGCCTGTGCTCACCACCACTCCCTTGGCTCCAGAGACTCGCAGCAATGCCCCTAGAGCTCCGTGGGGCTCCTCACTCCCACCCAAACCTCAGGCCAACACCACCACCTTCCCCGGCTCAGCAGTGTAAGCACCTCCCAACACCACACCTCGCACGCTCATGCCTGCCCAAGGGGGCTCTCTCGCTGCCCTGCTGCAGCACCCAGAGCTCACCCTGCAGCGGGACGGTGCAGGAACTTGCCGAGACAGCAGCTGGAAGGAAGAGAGGCCGGGGCTGCGCATCCCTTGCAGGCCACCCTTGCCTTGCCTTCCCTCCTCCAAGGCACTCCTTTTCCAGGGAGATTTGGCACAGGGAGCCATCAGCCACCCTTCAGAGTCCTCTCCCAAGAACACACCTGCCCCTCTCCAAAGAACACCTCTCCACAAGGCCTTCACTCCTCCAAACACCTTCCAGCACACTAACGCCCAGCCATGAACGAGCACCTCCCACGACCTCCTGCTCCTTCAGCCAACACTGCTGCAAGACCAAAGCTCTCCCCACGAAAAGCAACCGAGAGGAAAGGAGGGAAAAGCATGCCTCGTACAGCTCTCAGAGCAAGGGGAAGCGCTCCCTGCACTTTCGGGTGGGTCCTGGCTGCAGAGCCTGGCAAGAGCGGAGGAAACTCCAGGCCTGAAGCTGCGCGGGCAGAAGGCAGCCGGCTGCCAGCGTGCCTGGCTCATGGGGCCACCAGGGCAGCCGGGGCCCCAGCAGACAAGGCACCTGCTCACCTCGCAGCGCTCCCCACCTCCACAGCCTCATGGCACTCCCCACGCACACCACTGCTCTCTCCACACATCTCCTCCCGCACCCAGAACCAACACCCTGGGGCCACCGCCTCTCCCCACCACACGCCACCCAACTTCTGGCACACACCTCACCCCCACCCCTCCCCTCACACAGCGTGGACAGCCAGCACGCCCCTCTGCAGCAGGCACACACAGGCCACACCACCACACAGGCCAGCAGCCAGGACACCCTCCACCATGGACCAAAATCACAGCCAGGCCCACTCTCCAGCCCTTCTCTTTCCTTCTAGTCCTCCAAGAGGCAGCAACCAGCACTTCCTCTGAACATCCACTCCCACCTCTGCTCCTGCTCCCTTCCCACCTCCACCAATCCAAGGGCAGAAAGAGCATTCCCATCTTGCAGACAAAGCTCGGCCAAACCACACTGTACCGCCCAGCGCAGCTGCTTGGGGCCGGCCAGCACATCTGGATTGCAGGACAGCTCCCCTGGGGCCCAGGCACCTCTGTCCTATGGTCCTAAGCCCGTGGCAGCTCCTGGAGGAGAGCAGCCCCACACGGCCAGCATGGGAACACACCTACACACCCACTCACTCCCACTCCTGCTCTCCTGCTTTGCTCCCGCTGCACTTATAAGTGTCTTTAACCCACGTGCTGGACTGTGATGGGCTGACAGAGACATCCGGCAACCCAACACAACCCTCCTCCTCTTGTCAGCCAGTAGCAGGGCAGCACTGGGGGCGATGCCATGGCAACATTGCAGACACATGACCCAGCAGGCAGCTCCTTCCTCCCACCATCGTTGGTGGTGGGTCAGGTGCCATGCTGAGGGTTATTACAAGGTGAAGGTTTCATGTGCTCTGTGGGCATTTCCAGCAGGCTCTTGAGATCCCCCTGGGATCTGGGGGACATTGCAGCCTCTGGGAGCCAGGACCCCTTTCCTGCCAGAGCCAGACCCCAAGGGGGGACCCACTTCCAGGGAAACTTGGGCCTGAATTTCCTCCCACCCTACCAGGAGGGGATGGAGCCAGCCCCACAGGAGCCTCGGGGCTCAGGACAGCCCCAGCCCCAGGACCCAGCACTCCTGCCTGCCCCATTGTGCCCTGAGCCAGATGGGACCCTCCAGCAGGGCTCTTGTGGCCGCACCCAGCCCTGTCCAGACACCCCCACAGCGCAGGACCCACAGCTGTTTTTGCATTTCACAGTCTCTGTGCGACACCTCAGGAAGGAGTTCCTCAATCCCTTACCCTTGGTGGAGAGCTGCAGGAGCACTGGAAAGCAAGTACCTGTGGTCTGGGCTAATGTTCTTGGTCCAGCAGTCTCCATCTCGTTTGGCCCCTTTCCTTCGGCTCGCCTCTCCCTCCAGGGAAAAAGGACTCTCTTGTCTCCTGTCTCATCACTCACAATTCCTCTCCAATGTGTCCCTGCTCTTGTGCCTGTTGGTGAGGAGCCCCAGTGCAGCCCCACTGCCTCCTGTCCTCCCTCCTTGCTGGGGAGTAGCTCTGAAGGGCAGCAGTGGGGAGTGTGTGAGCCGTGCCCTGGCCTTGCAGGGAAGTGAGGGCTCTCCCATGGCACCGGGGAGAGACCTCTCTGTGATGCGGCACATCCCACTGTGACCTCAGCCCGTGTCATCTCAGGGCTCAGTAGGTCACCGCCATGGAGATGGCACAGCCATGGAGAGAGCAGAGAGACTTCCCCTCACGTCCTGGAAAGCAGTCACCTGCCTACATCCCCAGTTAGTTTCCAAAACTGGCTGATAACTCCTTCACGAACGTGACCAGATGGTGACAAAGGCTGTGAAAAATCTAAGATGGGTCACGGCAGAGGTCACTTCTGTGCCCCTGCACCAACAGGTCTCTGCACAGGGCAGACCTGGCCAGGAAGCTGGGGTTTGGGGCTATGTTAGGGGTTTGGCACTTGTTAAAGACGGGATCAAAATCATGTGAGGTCAAACAGCACAAAAGAGTGGCCATGGGCTGCGATGCTTTAGCGAGCCTCAAGACAGGTTTCTCCCGTGGGTCACTCTTCTTGTCAAAGGAGGATGTAGGACAGGATGGGACAGGACGCAGCCTTCCTCCTTCAGGCACCAAAGCAGGCTCTTTGTTTTGAAAAGGCCTCAGCAAGGTTTCTCAGTCTGCGGTGCTTAGGAGAGAGATGAGATGCCAGAAAAGAGCAACTAGGCCCTTAACACGCATCATCCAGAGGGCTTTACGTGGGACCCTGGTGCTTCCCATGTTCCATAACCATGGGCAAGGCTGGGGAGCAAATTTGGGGCAGTGTTCTCATTTCCCATGAATGTTGCCCAGGCTGAGCCTGGGGAAAGCCATTTCCCATCTCTGGAGCTCAGCTGGTCCTTGGGCTTTTCAGCATCACCTCAGGGCAGTGCTTCTCCCTGGCTACAGTCCCTGGAAGCCTGAAGCTCCCCCACCGCCAGCGCCCTGGCTTTCGCGGGGGGCTGTACAGCACCTAGTACCCTGGATCTCCCACAGTTTTTCTGCTACGCTTCTCAGGACGTGCCCACACACTGCAGGGCTGCTGTCCAGGCTCCGGTGCAGAGCCTGGAAGGCAGTGCAATGCCTCAGGACCTGCACCTTGGCTCATTCAGAAGTGTGTGAGGTGACCAGCTCCCAGCTGTGCAGCTGCTAGAGTTTGACAACGTCCCTACAACCAGCCTTCCTTGTCTCTGAATAGTCTCAGGGTGACTCTTGCAGAAGGGAGGCTCCATCCCCCTTGAAGTCTGTCAGGGAGGTGGCTTTCCAAGTCCCTGCCAAAAGGAGGCCAGACCACAAAGAACAGAGGCAGCAAACAGAGGCAGCAGTTGGTGCAGCAGTGTGTGGGCTCTGCTTAGACCTTCTGAGGACCTTGTTGGAAGTTGGGGGGGGGCGCTTTCTGGGGACCCCGAGGAACTAGAGGGTGCTTGCTGCTGAACAGGAAAGGAGAGCTAGGCAAGGATAACTACAGGAGGCCTTAACTTCTCCTGGGAGCAGCTCTAGCTAGGTGGAGCTGCCGCCAATGAGCTCTGTTGGTTGCCCCTGAGGAGAGGGAGTTGGGGCCTTTGCTCCTTGATTCGGGTGGGTCAAGCACCCTGTGAGTCAGTGCTAGGCAGAGGCCTGTAGAAGAGCCAGGCCTAGAGCGCAGCTCCTGGAGTGCAGTGAAGAGAGGCCGCAGTCTGCACAGCAGGGGGCAAGAAGGCACCTTTGTTTCCAATCCTAGTAGTGTATGCTTGCTCAGATATGGTCATGTCATGCTGGAGAGGACATTCCCCAGTAGCTGCTGGAGTCGCTGCCTCAGCTGTGTCAGAAGCTTGGACGCAGAGAGACCCTCTGCCAGCAGATGCAGCTCTGCAGGGGTGAGGGTGCAGGGGGTGCTTGGGGCCTCTTGGTGAGGCCTGGGCTGGCAGTCAGCTCTCCTGCAGCAGGTGTGCTGTTGTGGATGAGTTGTGTCATGAGGGGAAGTTCCACCTGAATCTGAGGGAAACCTTCTTGCCTGTGAGAGTGACAGAGCCCTGGAAGAGGTTGCCCAGAGAGGCTGTGGAGTCTCCTTGCCTGGAGAGATTCAAAACCCACCTGGACACGATGCTGTGCAATGTGCCCTTCCCACACAGGGCCTCCTCCTCCTCCTCATCTTCCCTGGTGGTGTTTCCTGAAGACCTTGTACTCTGCCATTGAAAGACTCCAGTCATGCGAGTGACCCCACCCCATCTCAGTTATTCCAAGCATGTGACAGTGCTGTGACAGCTTGGGCATCTCTGTTTGCTCCTGGCTGTGCCCCAGGCTGCATATGTCTGCATATATGTGGAGTTCAGCACCTCAGCTGTGGCATGGACAGAAGATTTGTCACAGGGAAACATGTTCCCAAGCAGCTTATATATGCCAAGGCTTTGACTGCAAGGGGTGACATGCTGGCATGGATAGCAGGTGGCAATGTGATGGTGGAAGGAGGTTCCCACAGACAGAGCAAACCCTGCAGTGTCCAAGGCCAGGGAGAAACAGAGCTAGGCTGTGCAGGAATGGCAGGAGAGGGGTTTGTTTCCTGAGCTGATTCTGCAGCACCTTGGGGGCCTGTGACAGAGGTGAAGCGATCTCCAGGAAGGAGAAGGTGCCACTAAAGAAGTCCCTGGGCCTGGGCAGCCTGCGATGCAGCCACCCTGAGGACATCACTAGCCCCGTGGCTGTTCATATCATGTGGAAGGGTGAGAAGAGGTTCAGGTTCAGGAGAGCCAGAAGGGTTGGAGGGTGCAGAGACATGAGTGGAGACCTCAGTGTGATGTGCCTCCCATTTATGCAGCTCGTGGATGTAGACAGGATGGATGTGGCCTAAGTGTTGTGGTGGGATTCAGTTGTCTGGGCACAGGTAGGAAACGTGAGATGCCCTGGGGCCCTTGTCCAGCAAGCACTGAAAAAAGGGGCCATGGTTTCCCTGTAGGTGCCATGGTGTATCTGCTAGAAGCATGCAGTTGTGCTGCACACCCCAGGCATCTAATATGGCCCTGTGAGGCTATTTCTAGGTCATGAAATCAAGTGTCTGCACTGAATGACATGAGCTGTTGGTAACATTGGGAACTTCATATATCTCAACTTCCTTGTGAGTGGAGCTATTGTTGTAGTAGGCACCTAGGGGTCATTTCAGATGGCCAAGGACATTCCCCAGGTGGCCCCCACCTGATGCTCTAGTGGTATGCAATCTCCCACCTGCTCCATCAGAGCAAGCAGACACTGGCACATGCCTTGGACCACCTCTGTCTCTTCCAATGTCACCAGGTGTTTGTGTGTGGGCAACTGACTTCCACTCTCCATCTCCAGGGATTACAACGGGAGCTTGGACAAGGAGGTCCCATGCAGACATATCTGTTGGACACACTTCAGGTTGGGCAAGGGGAATCCCACCTTCTGTGTGTTTGTGGAGTTTATAGGAGGGATCTGAATCCCACTCCCGCTCAGGGGCTTCCAAACCAGCATGTGATGCCCACATCCTCTGAATGAAAACCTGAATCATGAGTAAATGAACTCCCCTCCGGTCCCCTTCTAGGTGTCCTGCCTAGGTAAGAGAAGGCAATGGGGACCTCCAAGGTTGGGACATTTCCACCATAGAGAGTTATCCTGTGATGAAATAAACTGCAATGTTGGAATCGGTCTCTGTCCACTCCTTAGCAGAGGACGCTAGGTGATTATTTTAGTTTACCTCAGTGGATATTTCCCAGGAGGAGGGAGCCCGAGGGACAGAGAAATTCATGCCTGCAGCTGTGTCTCTGCTCCTGAGTGGGGCCAGGCTCCTGGGAGAGAGGGAGCTGGTGGCACCGTGGCAGCAGTGCCCATGTGCCCAGCTGTGTGCAGCAGCAGCTCCTCTGCCAAGAGCAGCAGGGCTGTGGGCACTGCCTGCTGCTGCTGAGAGGAGCTGCGAGAAGGCAGAGAGAAGTGGAAGGCAATGTGGAGTGGGAGGAGAGAGGAGAGCTCCTTGTGGGAGACATCTTCCCAGCCTTTTGCACGGTAAGTGTCTAGCTGCAGGGCAATAGGGTTGTGAGGATCGCTCTCCCAGCTCCTGCAGGGCAGAAGAGGGAGAGAGGCTTCAGAGCAGGGATGTCCTGCCCCACTGTCCCCGGGACAGGGCGTGCTGCTTCCTTGTGCCGGGGCTGGTGCAGGGGTGTGAAGCTGGGGTATAGTCCCAGGTGCAGTGTCCCTGCCACCGCGGGGTGTTGTGTGCCCGGGGCAGTGACTCTGCTGCCTGCGTGGGTCAGCACTCAGCCTGCCTGGGCAGCAGCCTGCGGTGCTGCAGGGAGAAGGTCTGGGTGGGAGGAGCGACCCCCCAGCAGGGCAGGTTCATTGTCCCGCTGAGAGGGTGCTGCGTGGGTCAGGGCTGCTCCCAGCTCCAGCTCATTCACAGGACTTTTTTGGAGGGGACTTTCCAAAAGGAAGGTCAAAGCAGGGCATGCATGAAAGGGAAGGAGCTTCCAATGAGTCTTGTGCTGTCGAGGGAGAGACGTGGGGCCAGAGAAAGAGCTCCCTGCAGGGACGGCTCCAGGCAGCAGTCATGGGCAAGGTGTGAGAGGAAACAGCTCCAAAGCCTCCTCTCCTCCCCCACCCAGCACAGCCCTCTGCTCTCAAGGCTCTGAGGTCCAGGGCAGGAGCATTTTCCTCATCAGCCAGACATCCAGGAGAGACGACACTCCTGAGTGCCCCTCTGTCCCTCCCTGCCCCTGCCTCCCTCAGCACAAATATCCTGATACTGCTCTGTGTTTCCCACATGTCCCTGCTGCCCTTGTCCTTCCCCTTGGACTCTCTGGGCAGGGGGGTTTCTGATGCACTTCAGACACTGACCCTGCAAGTCCTACCATGCAGACGTGTCCTTGACACCAGGGTGCCCAAGTGCCCCTCTAACCTGTGGGGCTGTGGGCAATGCAGAGGGCTGGGAATGAGCCAACTCTCTCTTCAGCACCCCCCATCCTCAGGACATCCAGCTGCTTCCCTGGGGTGTGTGGCTGGGCTGCAAGCTGCCCTCCAGAAGGGCACAGCTCTCCCATTACAGCCAGGTGCCCCATGGAGAAGCTACCTAGATACTGGGGCCACGGAGGTGCTGCTGGGCGTCTGGACGTGGGCAGTGGGAAGGAGCCTGATGTGTTCCTGGCTGGAAGGGCAGGGCAGAGACCTGCCTCGCTTACCCTCAGAAAGAGCGCTGGTGTGCACTTTGGGAGGGGATTCCTCTGCTCTCCGCGGTGTCATTTCTTTTTAGGGTAACATGAGTGCAACTGTCCTCCACCTCCGAGGGGCGAGCCCAGGGCAGCTGGGAACAAGGCAGAGGGCCAGGCCAGCTCTCCTCTCCCTGCACTAAAGCCCGAGTGAATCCTTTGGCCTCTCAGATATCACAGCTGGTCACTCTGCAGCAAGATTGCCTAGGAAAACCTTAACACTATTAATGAACCTTTTTTTTTTTAGAACTAGCCGTGAAGATGCTGAAAATCCCTTCAACACTAT
Source organism: Struthio camelus (assembly GCF_040807025.1). Taxonomy (NCBI): domain Eukaryota; kingdom Metazoa; phylum Chordata; class Aves; order Struthioniformes; family Struthionidae; genus Struthio; species Struthio camelus. Next base: position 1,964,976 of record NC_090970.1, read on the forward strand.
GACTGGATTATACATGACTAGAAGTGGGAATATAAAAGTTTAGTCCCCGTGTCTCCCATCTACGTAGTGCTGTAGGTCAGGGCTGGCTGCTCTGGAGCCCTCAGGCAGAGGCCCCTGCTCCTCAGGGCAAACACAGCCAGCACAAACCAGAGCTCAGGCCACGGAGCTCAGTGATGGTGCTGCTGGGATGGGAGGAGGCAATGTGTGTGTGTTTGGGGGAGGTTATGGGAAAGTTTTGCTCAGAGAAGTGTGTCCTAAGTTATCACTGTCTTTTTCCTAGGACAGTCCTCCATGTCCGGAGAGAGCAAAGTGTCCAACAGCAGCTCCTTCAATGAGTTCCTCCTCCTGGCCTTTGCAGACACACGGGAGCTGCAACTCTTGCACTTCTCGCTCTTCCTGGGCATCTACCTGGCTGCCCTCCTGGCCAACGGCCTCATCATCACCGCCGTAGCCTGCAACCACCGCCTCCACACCCCCATGTACTTCTTCCTCCTCCACCTCACCCTCCTCGACCTGGCCTCCATCTCCACCACTGTCCCCAAATCCATGGCCAGTTCCCTGAGGGACACCAGGGCCATTTCCTACTCAGGATGTGCTGCCCAGGTCTTTTTCTTCTTCTTCTTAATTTCAGCTGAGTATTTTCTCCTCACTGTCATGGCCTACGACCACTACGTTGCCATCTGCAGACACCTGCACTATGAGACCCTCATGGACAGCAGAGCTTGTGTTAGGATGGCAGCAGCTGCCTGGGCCAGTGGTTTTCTCAATGCTCTCCTGCACACTGCCAACACATTTTCCATCCCTCTCTGCCAAGGCAATGTCATGGACCAGTTCTTCTGTGAGATTCCCCAGATCCTCAAGCTCTCCTGCTCACACTCCTACCTCCGGGAAGTGGGGCTTAATGTGGTTAGTGCCTGTTTATTCTTTGGGTGTTTTATTTTCATTGTGCTGTCCTACGTGCAGATCTTCAGAGCTGTGCTGAGGATGCCCTCTGAGCAGGGAAGGCACAAAGCCTTCTCCATGTGCCTCCCACACCTGGCCGTGGTCTCCCTCTTTGTCAGCACTTCATTTTTTGCCTACCTGAAACCCCCCTCCATCTCCTCCCCAGCTCTGGATCTGGTGCTGGCTGTTGTGTACTCGGTGGTGCCTCCAGCAGTGAACCCCCTCCTCTACAGCATGAGGAACAAGGAGCTCAGGGATGCACTGAGGAAACTCTTTCAATGGGTACAGTGTCAGCACCAGTAACTGTCCCATGTGCATCTCCTCCTCATTCCCAGGGCATCTGGCATCAAGGCTACATGTCATTCTTTTTTTTTTTTTTTCCTGATCCTTTCTTGGAAAAAGAATGAAGAGTTTTGGTTCATGCCACTTCTCCTCAGAAGTCTCTCATGTGAATATAACCCAGAGGCCATGATGAAGCAGGAAGCCAGGCTTCCCCCTTCCTCAGCAGAGATGGGGGAACCTCAGAGCCCACTAGTCTCAGCTCCCTCGGATGCCCCCAGGGCAATGAGGGGAGTTTCCCTTTGTGAGGTCTCTTTTGTGATGCCAAGGGAGCTCAGGGGCACAGTCAGGCTCAGACGAGTACAGGCAGGGTGAGACCTTGGGTCCCATGTGCATTAGGAGAGCTCAGCTCCCCAGCTGCGCTCTTCTTCCAGGTGTGATCTTCTACACCTCTCCCCTGCAAGGGTGGCAGCTGGGTGTCACTGTGGGCTGGTCCCTTCCCTCTACAGAGCTCCAACACTCACAGTGGAGCAGGAATGGAAGGGAGGAGGGTCTGGACAAAGGCTGTGGCAACAGACCCTCTGCTCCGCAGGATCATCTCCCCACTACCACAGCACACATTTCCTCACTGCTGCCTTTGAGTGGAGGCTGCAGACTTCCTGCCGACATGTCCACCAACAGCAGCAGGAATTGCTCTTGTCAGGGTTGCTCCCCTCATTTCCACTCTCTCCTGCTCTGCTCTCATGTGCGTAGATGGCCTCAGTGCTCTTGTAACATGGTGTTTCCATGGGGTGGGCAGTGAGTGGAGCCTCACAAAGTGAGGGAGGGACCATGGTGGAGTAACCAGAAGGCAAAGCACTAGATCCGGGTATGCTTGGGGAAACGAGGGCTCTGCAGTCCCCAGAGAGGCAGAGGGGACCCAGGAGGAGCAGGGAAGGGGGACGAGAGAGTGATTCCTGCACCCTCAGTGAAACACCACAGGCTGGACACCACAGTGCACACCCAAACACATCTGCTGCCTTGGCCAACACCCTGGGTATCACTCTGAGCACCATCGATGAGCACAGACACAGGGCAGCAGTGTCAGTGGTGGTGATCCCTGTCCAATGGGGTCTGCTTCCCACCATGACCTGCTCTGCCAGGGCCAAGTCAGGAGTCACCTGATGGCCCTGTGGCCCCACAGTCTGCTCACCCTGCAGAGCAGCACCGACAGCCTGGTGGTGCACAGGGGAGAGGATGCAAGAACAGCCAGGCCAGCATGGACACACTGGCCTGGGGAAAGGCTCTCTGGGGAGCAGAGATGTCCCAGGAGAAAAGCAGGGCAGCAGGCAGAGAGAGAAAATGAGAACGAGAAACAGGCTTCTCTGGGCACCAGCTCGGGGCAGGTGGCTCTGTCCCCGGGGCAACAGGAGGTGCTGGAGGGGCTGCAGGGCCAGGGCTGTCGTGGTGTGCTGGGCAGTGGTGTGGGCATGGAGGGTCTGGAGGCAGCCAGGGAGGGGGATCTCGTGGGCACAAGATCAGGGGAGACAGAGTGACCAGCCTCACTGTGGGGCCTTGTCCTCCTTGCCAGGGAGCTGCTCCCCTTGTCCTTGGGCCGTGTCGGAGTTATGCTGTTGTGGCGGCCCATGCCAGTAGTGCACGTGCACCACGAAAAGGGCATGTTAGATAGCCGTATGTGCCACTTAGAGATTCTTTAGCTGACCTGGGGGTTGCCTTCTTGAGGTGTGAGGGGGTTTACAAGAGCCAGAGCACACAACACTTAACAGTAAACAAACTTTATTCCTCCTCTCATAACAGTAACTATATATATTTATATGTCTATATATACACACACACAATATTTATATACCAGTAGTGAAATGAAAATTGGCAGTAATAACATTATTTCAAATCAAAGTGTACAGCAGCAAGAAAGACATAAAACCTTTAGAAAGGAGAACAAGGTCGTGGAAGGGGATTGATGCCCAAGCTACTAGATGGCTGCGGCTAGAGCCGAACCGGCAATGAACACGGCTGGGGGGCAATAGCCCCAGAGGGAAGAAGCGGCACCTGTGTGCAGGGTCTCCCGCAATTATCCCTCTGGACGGGGTATTCTCCGTTCCCGGGGACGGAGCAGCAGCTCCCTAGCGGGACTGGGACACACGGCTCTTGCCGGAAGAAGTGGCACTCAGTTAGAGACCTCCCGCAAGACCCTCCGGACGGGGTGACACGTAATCGTAGGAGTCGGAGTGGGAAAGGTCAGGCTTCCGCTCCACCTAGTGCGGTGCCCTCGCACGGTGCCCCGGTCGAGGGGGTGTTGGTGACGAAGTCCCATGGAGCATCGCTTCCGCCGCTCCAACAGTGGCCAGCCACTGCAGCTGCTTGGCGTCTTCAGCCGGGGAAATGTGCCTGTAGGAGGCGGCTGGGCGACTCGAGAGCTCTGACAAGAGCTGCCGCAGCCTCTTCTTCCCTGGCCACATCGATCTTCGGCGAGTGTCCACCTGCCTTTGTGAGCTTTTATCCGGGGGTTCTTATAACTAGACTAATCCAGTATGTAGTCACCCAGGAGAACTAACCTGACCAGACAAAACATGCACTTTCAATCCAGCCATTTGCATACCCACTGCCTTGCCAGCCTCCCAGAAGGTTCCTTTGGTCGACAGCCCAGACCACCTGATCTGGGATGCCCAATCAACTTAAAAGGAAAGTTGCGGGAACCTTTTGGCACAGTATCGGTCCTGCTCCAGGTTATAGATAGGGCAGGTTGATTGGTAGTTTGTCTTCTAGTATGTTCCTATGGTGTGGAGGGGAGTTAATTCACCACAGCATCCCATCCCTCCATCCCATCCTCTGCATCACTCACAAAGGCAAACAGCATTGGCTCCAGTAGTGACCTCTGAAGAACATCACTGGTAGCCATTAGTCCGTTGGACTTTGCACCACTGTTCTCCATCTTTTGAGCCAGGCAGCCTCCAGCTAATCTCCTGTATACTCCAGTGCTTACTGCTGCATTGCACATCTGCCCACTTTGGCGACAAAGGTGCTAGGGAAGATCATGTCAAAGGCCTTCCTCCATTCAAGCTATACACAAGCTATGCACAGCACTCCCCTTGTCCACACAGCCAGTCATCCCATCACAGGCGGCAATCTTGGGGGGTCAGGCACAAGTTGCCCTCAGTGACTTTATGCTGGCTGATCCCAATCCCTTCCTGGGGCTGGAAATCACTCCCAGGAAGATTTGCTTCCCAGGGGCGGAGGTGACAAGGAGCAGTCCATCTTTTCCCAGAGGCTCTTTCTTGTCCTTCTGGAAGGTGGATGTCATGTTTGGGGGGAAGGTGGGGAGGGCTGGGACTGGAGAGCAGCCCCATGGCCCCGCTGTGCAGGCACCGGCCAGGGCAGGGTGTGTTCAGGGCTGGGGACACGTCCCCCCAGCACAGTCCCCACCACAGCCCTCGGTGCCCCGTCCCCCCACAGCCATCCTGCTCTGGCACCCTCCCCCAGCACCCAGACCCTGCCCAGCCCCGGCCGTGTCCCACCCGGAGGTCAGCGCACAGCCATGGCCCAGGGTCTGCCGGGGTCGGGGCTGGGAGAGAGGCCGGGCAGGGCCGGCCGTTCCCCTCCATACAGGCACTGAACCCAGCAGGACAGAGCAGCAAAACGCACCCCAAAACCTGGGGTGAGCAGCCAGGGTAGGGGGGATGTGTGTCTTCCGTCCCACCAGCCTCCCAGCTGGAACTGGCCCCAGTGGCACCAGGAGGCAGGCCACAGGGACACTCTGGGTCCCTCCTTCTGGTGTCCAGGACATCCCCTACCCCCAGCCTGCCTGCAGCCCCCCGGGCCAGCCCCTCTCTCCACGACACACCAAGACCCCCTGCCCTGGGGCTCCTCCGGCCGCTCCTGCTGCCCCAGGGGCACAGCACCCTGCCCTTCCTGGACACACAGAGAAACACGTTGCTCTTCCTCCTGTATGCCTCCTTGCCAGTGCACAATTGCTCCTTTCCTCTTCTCCAGGGACCTCCCTGCTCCCCGCAGAGCCTTTCCCCACGTCCGTGTGTCCAGGCTGGCCTGCCCGGCCCTTCCTGGACTCTTCCCTGTGTTCCCCGCAGGGCCTCGGGCTGGTGGTGCTATTTGGCAGAACAAGTGGGCTGTGGGGCCACGGAGCCATGGGATGACTCCACACTGGCTGGGGTGGTCACGGTGGGAAGCAGACCCAGACGGACGGCCATCATTGCACCTGACAACCCCCCCCTCCCCCCGCCAACACTGAGGGGTCTGTGGCCATGGACAACACTCTGAGCAATCACAGGGCATTTCCAATGGCTCAGGCTGTGTTCAGCTGCGTTCCAAGATCCAGCCCATGCTTTTTCATTGAAGGTGACATGAAGGACTCTCCAGGACCACCCTTCCTGTGCCTGCTGGGTCCCCACTGCCTCTTGTGAGATAGTAGAGCTCTAACTCCCCTATATATTCATTGGGTTTGCCCTTTAAGTGTGGATGACTCCAGCTGACTTTGTGAAACTCCATTCACTGCCCACCTCAAGGCACAGAGTGCCCTTGGAGATGCCCTGTGCTCTCCTGGAGGCTCCATGCTGCCTTTGAGAAGGTCAGGCATCCGTCTCCAGCCCTGTCGGATGGGAGATACCACTTGACCACCTCCAGGAGCCCTGGACACCCACAAATGACAGCTGAATCCCACCCTCTTTCCCTAACACATCACCTCTGAGCTCATTGCCTTGAGCCCATAGAAAGCCCTTGGAAAAGCAACAGGGTCTTTCAGGGTGGAAGTCCTCAAGCACATTTTTGACTCCAGTTTTGGAAGATCAGCCCAACTTTCAAGCATTGCACACAGGAAATCCTCTTTTATTAGACCTAAGCCAGCTCTGATACAGTGAAAGATGTTCACAGCAGGCGTCTCAGTCAAAAAGACAGGGTTCATGCTGCTGGAGAAGTGCAATGAATTCAAACCCTTGTGTACAAACATGATGATCACAGAGAGAATGTGCAAAGCATAAGAGTTTTGTGAGATGAATCGAAAACTGCTTGTGAGGAGAAATGGGCAGCTTAGTGCGGCTGAACTGGAAGCAGCTGAATCAATTTGTTTAGTGCATCTTTGAGCTCCTTGTTCCTCATGCTGTAGGGGAGGGGGTTCACTGCTGGAGGCACCACCGAGTACAGAACAGCCACCACCACATCCAGAGCTGGGGAGGAGATGGAGAGGGGCTTCAGGTAGGCAAAAAATGAGGTGCTAACAAAGAGGGAGACCACAGCCAGGTGCGGGAGGCACATGGAGAAGGCTTTGTGCCTTCCCTGCTCAGAGGGCATCCTCAGCACAGCTCTGAAGATCTGCACATAGGACAGCACAATGAAAATGAAACACCCAAATATTAAACAGGCATTAAACGCAAGAAGCCCCACTTCCCTGAGGTAGGAGTGTGAGCAGGAGAGCTGGAGGAGTTGGGGAATCTCACAGAAGAACTGGTCCAGGACATTGCCTTGGCAGAGAGGAATGGAAAATGTGTTGGCAGTGTGTAGGAGAGCATGGAGAAAACCACTGACCCAGGCAGCTACTGCCATTCTGACACAAGCTCTGGTGCCCAGGAGGGTCCCGTAGTGCAGGGGTCTGCAGATGGCAACGTAGCGGTCATAGGCCATGACAGTGAGGAGAGAATACTCAGCTGACATGAATAAGGCAAACAAAAATATCTGGGCAGCACATGCTGAGTAGGAAATGGTCCTGGTGTCCCTCAGGGAGTTGGCCATGGATTTGGGGACAGTGGTGGAGATGGAGGCCAGGTCGAGGAGGGCGAGGTGGAGGAGGAAGAAGTACATGGGGGTGTGGAGGCGGTGGTGGCAGGCTACGGCGGTGATGATGAGTCCGTTGGCCAGGAGGGCAGCCAGGTAGGTGCCCAGGAAGAGCGAGAAGTCCAAGAGCTGCAGCTCCCATGTGTCTGCAAAGGCCAGGAGGAGGAACTCATTGAAGGAGCTGTCGTTGGACACTTTGCTCTCTCTGGACATGGGGGACTGTCCTAGGAAAAAGACAGTGATAACTTAGGACACACTTCTCTGAGCAAAGCTTTCCCATAACCTCCCCCAAACACACACACATTGCCTCCTCCCATCCCAGCAGCACCGTCACTGAGCTCCGTGGCCTGAGCTCTGCTTTGTGATGGCTGAGTGTGCCACGAGGAGCAGGGGCCTCTGCCCGAGGGCTCCAGAGCAGCCAGCCCTGACCTACAGTACTGCGTAGATGGGAGACATGGGGACTAAACTTTTATATTCCCACTTCTTGTCAGGTATAATCCAGTCATAGTGTTGAAGGGATTCTCAACATCTTCATGGCTAGTATGGAAAAAAAAAAGGATTCATTAAGAGTTTTAAGGTTTTCCTCCACATTCTTGCTGCAGAGTGACCAGCTGTGATATCTGAGAGGCCAAAGGATTCACTCGGGCTTTAGTGCAGGGAGAGGAGAGCTGGCCTGGCCCTCTGCCTTGTTCCCAGCTGCCCTGGGCTCACCCCTCGGAGGTGGAGGACAGTTGCACTCGTGTTATCCTAAAAAGAAATGACAGCGCAGAGAGCAGAGGAATCCCCTCCCAAAGTGCACACCAGCGCTCTTTCTGAGGGTAAGCGAGGCAGGTCTCTGCCCTGCCCTTCCAGCCAGGAACACATCGGGCTCCTTCCTGCTGCCCACATCCAGATGCCCAGCAGCACCTCCATGGCCCCAGTATCTAGGCAGCTTCTCCATGGGGCACCTGGCTGTAATGGGAGAGCTGTGCCCTTCTGGAGGGCAGCTTGCAGCCCAGCCACACACCCCAGGGAAGCAGCTGGATGTCCTGAGGATGGGGGGTGCTGAGCTCTGTAGAGGGAAGGGACCAGCTCACGGTGACAACCAGCTGCCACTCTTGCAGGAGAGGGGTGTGAGATCACAGCCTGACTGTGGCCAGCGGAGCTGAGCTCTCCTACTGGACACAGAGATCCTGAGACCAACGAGACCCTGTCCTCACGCCCATTTACCGTGTGTGCTCTCTCTCCAGGCACTGTGGTGGGAGGGGGAGGTCACTAGCTCTGAGGTGCACATGCTGCAGCAGGTTACGTCCACCCCTTATGTGGAAGGGCAGGTCAACGTTTAGACACCTGTTTTCTCTGGAAAATAACCTTCAGCAGAGGAGTCCGATTATTTATTTAGCTTTTAGGTGCCTCCCTCTCACCGTGGCGGCATTCTTTGACAGAGCAGAAACCTTTGGCGTTTCAGTTGCTCTCAGCATGAGCACTTGGGCATCCCGAGGGGAAAAAAGGGCTCGCTGTGACTTTGTACAGAGTCACAGGATCTGGTCTGCCAAGGAGTCCTGCCCCTCACTGCCCTGCACTTGCACCTCTCTCCGCTGAAGGACACTCACCCTCACAAGTGCCTCTCAGAGAGAAACTGGACGGAGCGGAGAGTGGAGGACTTCAGGCGGTAAGGGAAGATTTCCAAAGTCTTCTTTGGAAAGCCCAGGTATGGAGATGGTGATGAAGAGCGGGACAAGGGCAGCTCATTTCCCAGCCCCACAGGGTGCATTTTCTGTAGCCTCACAGCTCCGAAGGGAGCTGGGGAAAAACTCACTCCCTTTAACACCCCTCTGTTGCACAACTTGCAGTGTCAGTGTCTGAACTGCAGCTGAAACTCCCCCCAACCCCAGGGAGCCTGAGAGAGGAACAGGAGCAGCATGGGCAGGAGGGGAAACAAGGGGCAGCACCATGATCCTGCTGCCCAGGGAGGCAAGGAGAGAGACGGACGGGCACTCACAAAAGCCTTCACCTTGCCCACCTGGCCATGCTGCCTCACAGACAGCGACATTGCGGAGCAGTCACTCCCAGCCCCTTTGCTGGGGAGCACGAAATGAACCCGTGGCAGGAGAGATGTCCCTCTCCTCTGCTGGAGGTCTGGCTGCAGAAGAGGCAGCTCATGCCCTGGACTCCATGGCTGTCAGGGCTGAGGCTCTGCTGGGTGGCAGACTCTGAGCTGGCTTGCTCAGAGGAAGGTGTTTGTATTGGAGGGCCTGACCATGACTTGCAAAAATCCATCCTCCCATGATGATTCTGCTAGATGTTCCTCCTCAGTCCCTGCCCATCTCTGCTACCTGAAGTTGCCTCTGCTGGGAGCTTTCTCTGTCCCAACATCTTTTCCCTCTCAGTGCTCATAGTCCCCATCCCTCCCTCTGTGGGCTCAGTTCTGCCCTACAGAAATCCTCCAGGTCTGGGACCTGGGCAGGGGCATCTCTGCTTGCAGGTCCTCAGGAGCAGGTCACATAAACCCTGAGGAAGCCCATAAAGGTGATGCTGGTGCTGCTGTAGGTAGAGATGCGGTTGAAGGGGTTTGCTGAGCTTTCTCACAGACCTCCTGATCTCGGAGGGCGAACATCTGTGAGTCCCAGGTCCTTCTAAACCACAAAACTCTTTCCTTTTTTCTCCCTGCACAAATTAGGAAACAGAAAGTCCTGGAAGGAAAGCTCCTTCCATTTCAAGCAGCCTGGTTTTTCACCTTCCTCTGCAGGGCAGGGACACTGCTCTGAATCACAGCCCTGGGCAGACTTGTGTGCATGTCCCACCCTTACAGCCCTGCAGCCATCCCTGGGAGAAGGTAGCAGGATCCTGGGTCCCTGTGACGGTGTGCCAGGGAATCTCTGCTCTAAAGCATCTCCTCCTCCCCCTGTACACTGGAGAAGCTGGGAGAAAGATCTTTAAAAAACTTGTCATGGGTTGAGCTGGGTTCACAAGACCCCCTCCAGGAACCTCAGTAGTGTTGTCCTATAGCCAGGGACTTACCGTGTCAAGGGCTGGGAAGATGTCTCCCACAAGGAGCTCTCCTCTCTCCTCCCACTCCACACTGCCTTCCACTTCTCTCTGCCTTCTTTCAGCTCCTCTCAGCAGCAGCAGGCAGTGCCCACAGCCCTGCTGCTCTTGGCAGAGGAGCTGCTCCTGCACACAGCTGGACACATGGGCACGGCTGCCACGTTGCCAGGACCTCCTTCTGTCTCAGGAGCCTGGACCCCTTCAGCAACAGTGGCCCAATTAAAGGCAGAAGTTCTCTGTCCCTTGGGCTCCCTCCTCCTGGGAAAAGTTCACTGTAAAAAACCAAAATAGTCACCAATGGTCCCTCTCTGAACACTGAAGGAAGACTGATTCCAGCATTACAATATAGCTCATCAGAGGAAGGTCACCTGCTAGAGGTGGAAACATCATACTCTGGAAGCCCCTCTCTATTCCTCTTAGCTAGGCAGGACTCCTAGAGAGGGGCAAGAAGGAAGTTCATTTCCCCATGATTCAGGATTTCATTCAGATGAGTCCATCTGGGCATCTGAAGCCAGTTTAGAAGCCCTGGGGCTGGAGTGGGATTCAGATCCCTCCTGTAAACTCCACAAACAGACAGGAGGTGGGATTCTCTTTGCCCAAGCAGAAACGTGCCCAGCAGAGATGTCTGCATGGGAGCTCCTTTTCTAAGCTCCCGTTGTAGTCCCTGGAGATGGAGAGTGGGAGTCAGTTGCTCACACACAAACACCTGGGGACATTGGAAGAGACAGAGGTGGTCCAAAAATGTGCCAGTGTCTGCTTGCTCTGATGGAGCCACTCTGAGACCCCCATCCTTCTGGAGCATCAGGTGGGGGCCAGCTGCAGAATTTCCTTGGCCATGTGAAATGACCCCAGATGCCCAATACTGCTAGGCACCCACTCACGAGGAAGATGAGACATATCCAGATCCCAGTGTTACCAACAGCTCATGTCATTCAGTGCAGACACTTGATTTCATGACCTAGAAATAGCCTCACAGGGCCATGTCAGATGCCTCGGGTGTGCAGCACAACTGCATGCTTCCAGCACATACACCATGGCACCTACAGGGAAACCATGGCCCCTTTTCAGTGCTTGCTGGACAAGATGCTCCAGGGCATCTCACGTTTCCTACTTGTGTCCACACAACTGAATCCCACCATGGCCCTTAGGCCAAATCCATCCTGTCTGCATTCAAGCGTGCTCCATAAATGGGAGGCACATCACATTGAGGTCTCCACTCTAGTGACTGCACTCTCCAACCCTTCTAGCTCTCCTGTCCCTGAACCTCTTCTCACCCTTCCACATGATATGAACAGCCACTGGGCTAATGAAGGCCTCCGGGTGGCTGCATCGCAGGCTGCCCAGGGCCTGGGACTTCTACAGTAGCTTCTTGTCCTTCCTGGAGATCACTTCACCTCTGTCACAGGCCCCAAGGTGCTGCAGAATCAGCTCAGGAAGCAAACCCCTCTCCTGCCATTCCTGTACTGCTCAGCTCTGTTTCTCCCTGGCCTTGGACACTGCAGGGTTTGCTCTGTCTGTGGGAACCTCCTTCCACCATCACATTGACCACCTCCTATCCATGCCAGCATGTCACCCCTTGCAGTCAAAGCCTTTGCCTACAGAAGCTCCTTGGGAACATGTTTCCCTGTGACAAATCTTCTGTCCATGCCACAGCTGAGGTGCTGAACTCCAAATATACGCAGACATATGCAGCCTGGGGCACAGCCAGGAGCAAACGGAGATGCCCAAGCTGTCACAGCACTGCCACATGCTTGGAATAACTGAGATGGGGTGGGGTCACTCGCATGACTGCAGTCCTTCAATGGCAGAGTACAAGGTCTTCAGGAAACACCACCAGGGAAGATGAGGAACAGGAGGAGGCCCTGTGTGGGAAGGGCACATTGCACAGCATCATGTCCAGGTGGGTTTTGAATCTCTCCAGGCAAGGAGACTCCACAACCTCTCTGGGCAACCTCTTCCAGGGCTCTGTCACTCTCACAGGCAAGAAGGTTTCCCTCAGATTCAGGTGGAACTTCCCCTGATGACACAACTCGTCCACAACAGCTCACCTGCTGCAGGAGAGCTGACTGCCAGCCCAGGCCTCACCAAGAGGCCCCAAGCACCCCCTGCACCCTCACCCCTGTAGAGCTGCATCTGCTGGCAGAGGGTCTCTCTGCGTCCAAGCTTCTGACACAGCTGAGGCAGTGACTCCAACAGCTACTGGGGAATGTCCTCTCCACTATGACATGACCATATCTGAGCAAGCATACACTACTAGGATTGGAAACAAAGGTGCCTTCTTGCCCCCTGCTGTGCAGACTGCTGCCTCTCTTCACTGCACTCCAGGAGCTGCGCTCTAGGCCTGGCTCTTCTACAGGCCTCTGCCTAGCACTGACTCACAGGGTGCTTGACCCACCTGAATCAAGGAGCAAAGGCCCCAACTCCCTCTCCTCAAGGGCAACCAACAGAGCTCCTTAGCGGCAGCTCCACCTAGCTAGAGCTGCTCCCAGGAGAAGTTAAGGCCTCCTGTAGTTGTCCTTGCCTAGCTCTCCTTGCCTGTTTAGCAGCAATCACCCTCGAGTTCATCGGGGTCCCCAGAAAGCGCCCCCCCCCCCACATCTTCCAACAAGGTCCTCAGAAGATCTAAGCAGAGCCCACACACTGCTGCACAAACTGCTGCCTCTGCGCTGCCTCTGTTCTCTGCGATCTGGCTTCCTTTTGGCAGGGACTTGGAAAGCCCTCTCTTCAAGGGGGATGGAGCCTCCCTTCTGCAAGAGTCACCCTGAGACTATTCCGAGACAAGGAAGGCTGGTTGTAGGGACGTTCTCAAACTCCAGCAGCTGCACAGCTGGGAGCTGGTCACCTCACACACTTCTGAATGAGCCAAGGTGCAGGTCCTGAGGCATTGCACTGCCTTCCAGGCTCTGCACCACCGGAGCATGGACAGCAGCCCTGCAGTGTGTGGGCACGTGCTGAGAAGCCCAGGAGGAAAACTGTGGGAGATCCAGGGCACTAGGTGCTGTACAGCCCCCCGGGAAACCCTGGGTGCTGGGGGGGGGGGGGGGGCGGATCCAGTCTTCCAGGGACTGTAGCCAGGGGAGAAGCACTGCCCTGAGGTGACGCTGAAAAGCCCAAGGACCAGCTGAGCTCCAGAGATGGGAAATGGCTTTCCCCAGGCTCAGCCTGGGCAACATTCATGGGAAATCAGAACACTTCCCCAGATTTGCTCCCCAGCCTTGCCAATTGTTATGGAGCACTGGAAGCACCAGGGTCCCACGTAAAGCCCTCTGGATGATGCGTGTTAAGGGCCTAGTTGCTCTTTTCTGGCATCTCATCTCTCTCCTAAGCACCGCAGACTGAGAAACCTTGCTGAGGCCTTTTCAAAACAAACAGCCTGCTTTGGTGCCTGAAGGAGGAAGGCTGCGTCCTGTCCCATGCTGTCCTACATCCTCCTTTTGCAAGAAGAGTGACCCACGGGAGAAACCTGTCTCACCAGGCTCACCAAAGCATTGCAGCGTGTGGCCACCCTTTGTGCTGTTTGACCTCACATGACTTTGATCCCATCTTTAACAACTGTCAAACCCCAAACATACCCCCACAACGCAGCTTCCCGCACAGGTCTGCCCCATCTTAGATTTTCACAGCCTTTGTCACCCTCTGGTCACGTTCCTGAAGGATTTATCAGCCAGTTTTGGAAACTAACTGTGGGGAGGGCAGGTGACTGATTTTCACAATATGAAGGGAAGTCTGTGCTCTCTCCCTGGCTGTGCCATCTCCATGGTGGTGACCTACGGAGCCCTGAGATGACACGGGCTGAGCACGGGATGTGCTGCATCACAGAGAGGTCTCTCCCCGGTGCCATGGGAGAGCCCTCACTTCCCTGCAAGGCCAGGGCACGGCTCACACACTCCTCACTGCTGCCCTTCAGAGCTGCTCCACAGCAAGGAGGGAGGACAGGAGGCAGTGGGGCTGCACTGGGGCTCCTCACCAACAGGCACAAGAGCAGGGACACATTGGAGAGGAATTGTAGGGGAAGAGATAGGAAGAGAGTCCCTTTTCCCTGGAGGGAGAGGCAAGCAGAAGGAAAGGGGCCAAACGAGATGGAGACTGCTGGACCAAGAACATTAGCCCAGACCACAGGTACTTGTTTTCCAGTGCTCCTGCACTGGAAGGGTGCCACCAAGGGTAAGGGATTCAGGAACTCCTTCCTGAGGTGTCGCACAGAGACCGTAAAATGCAAAAACAGTTGTGGGTCCTGGGCTGTGGGGGTGTCTGGACAGGGCTGGGGGCAGGCACAAGGGCCCTGCTGGAGGGTCCCATCTGGCTCAGGGCACAATGGGGCAGGCAGGACTGCTGGGTCCTGGGGCTGGGGCTGTCCTGAGCCCCGAGGCTCCTGTGGGGCTGGCTCCATCCCCTCCTGGTAGGGTGGTGGAGGGGGGTCAATCCAGGTGCAGGTGTCCCTGGGAGAGGGAGATCCTCCTTGGGATCTGATTCTGGCAGGAAAGGGGTCCTGTGTCCCAGAGGCTGCAATGTCCACCAGATCCCAGGGGGATCTCAAGAGCCTGCTGGAAATGCCCACAGAGGACATGAAACCTTCCCCTTGTAACAGCCCTCAGCATGGCACCAGACCCACCACCAACGATGGTGGGAGGAAGGAGCTGCCTGCTGGGTCATGTGTCTGCAATGTTGCCATGGCATCGCCCCCAGTGCTGCCCTGCTACTGGCTGACAAGAGGAGGAGATTTGGGCTGGGCTGACTGATGTCTCTATCAGCCAATCACAGTCGAGCATGTGGGTTAAAGAGAATTATAAGTGCAGCGGGAGCAAAGCAGGAGAGCAGGAGTGGGAGTGAGTGGGTGTGTAGGTCTGTTCCCATACTGGCCCCGGCCCCGGCCACGGGACAGGGGCAGTGGTGCTGGCAGCAAGGCTCCTTTCCTCCAGGAGCTACCAGCGGAGTTAGGACCACAGGACAGAGTGGCCTGGGCCCCAGGCGAACTGCCCTGCAAGCCAGACATGCTGGCTGGACATGAGCAGCTGCGCCGGGGCAGCGCAGTAGGGCTGGGTGAGCTTTGTCTGCAAGATGGGAATACTCTTTCTGCCCTTGGATTGGTGGAGGTGGGAAGGGAGCAGGAGCAGAGGTGTGAGTGGATGTTCAGAGGAAGTGCTGGTTGCTGCCTCTTGGAGGACTAGAAGGAAAGAGAAGGGCTGGAGAGTGGGCCTGGGTGTGATTTGGGGCATTTGGGGGGTGGTGTCCTGGCTGCTGGCCTGTGTGGTGGTGTGGCCTGTGTGTGCCTGCTGCAGAGGGGTGTGCTGGCTGTCCACGCTGTGTGAGGCGCTGGGTGGGGGTGAGGTGTGTGCCAGAAGTTGGGTGGCGTGTGGTGGGGAGAGGCGGTGGCCCCAGGGTGTTGGTTCTGGGTGCGGGAGGAGACGTGTGGAGAGAGCAGTGGTGTGCGTGGGCAGTGCCATGAGGCTGGGGAGGTGGGGAGCGCTGCGAGGTGAGCAGGTGCCTTGGCTCCTGGGGCCCCGGCTGCCCTGGTGGCCCCGTGAGCCAGGCACGCTGGCAGCCGGCTGCCTTCTGCCCGCTCAGCTTCACGCCTGGAGTTTCTTCCGCTCTTGCCAGGCTCTGCAGCCACGACCCACACGAAAGTGCAGGGAGCGCTTCTGCTTGCTCTGAGAGCTGTACGAGGCATGCTTTTCCCTCCTTTCCTCTCGGTTGCTTTTTGTGGGGAGAGCTTTGGTCTTGCAGCAGTGTTGGCTGAAGGAGCAGGAGGTCATGGGAGGTGCTCGTTCATGGTTGGGCGTTAGCGTGCTGGAAGGTGTTTCTGGAGGAGTGAAGGCCTTGTGGAGAGGTGTTCTTGGGAGAGGGGCAGGTGTGTTCTTGGGAGAGGACTCTCGAGGGTGGCTGATGGCTCCCTGTGCCAAATCTCCCTGGACAAGGAGTGCCTTGGAGGAGGGAAGCCAAGGCAAAAGTGGCCCGCAAGGCATGCGCAGCCTGCGCCTCTCTTCCTTCCAGCTGCCGTCTCGGCAAGTTCCTGCACCGTCCCGCTGCAGGGTGAGCTTTGAGTGCTGCAGCAGGGCAGCGAGAGAGCCCCCTTGGGCAGGCATGAGCGTGCGAGGTGTGGTGTTGTGAGGTGCTGACGCGGGGAAGGTGGTGGTGTTGGCCTGAGGTTTGGGTGGGTGTGAGGAGCCCCACGGAGCTCTAGGGGCATTGCTGCGAGTGTCTGGAGCCAAGGGAGTGGTGGTGAGCACAGCCGTCCTCCCAGCAGCCTGCCGGCTTGTGGGCAGGCATTGTGGACGCTGAGCGCTGGAAGCTCTTTCCCCTTGGGGCTTTTAGAGTTGCCACTCCTTTTTCAGAAGGGAGAGTCCTAGAGCCTTTGCATTGTGACCACTCTTGTTTTTCGGACTGCTCCCTGCTGACGCCGTGATGGGGTCGTGTCCTTGCAGCCCTGAGCAATCCAGGGGCCAAAGAGTGGAGCACTAGGGGCTCAAGAGCTTGCTAAGGGAAGAGAGGGAAGTGGTCCTTGCTGCAGGCTGCTGCCTGATGCTGGTTGGGAGGAGAGCTCCTGGCATCAAACGTGAGGACAAACCAGCTTGGCTCTGCCACACGCCCAGCTCCTTCAGTGGGTGGCTTAGCTGGTGCTCTCGGGCTCTGCCTGGGCCATGCCAGGGGGGACCCTGGAGGCAGAGCCTGCGCTGGCTTTTCCATGTGGCACTCGCCCTGCTGAAAGCTGCTGGCTTGGCTCGAGGCTTTGCTTGGCAGAGAAATCCCCGGCCTTGCTGAGCCGGGGCAAGGCAAAGGCTTGAGAGCAGCGGAAGCCTTGTGCCGTTTCCGTGGTTGGAAGTGTGCTTGTCTAAGGCTGGTGCACTGGCCCTGTCCGTGCTGCTGAGTGTGTCTGTGTGCAGGCGTGTGGTCATTGGTGAGCTCCCTGAGCACGGCCCGAGAGAGGGGGAGTGTTGCCAAAGAGTTTTGTCCTCCTTCCTTGAAGCCCCAAAGGGCCCCTCAGTAGGGAGGCCTGTGGGGTGAGGGCCTTGAGGGCACGTGAAGCAAAGCAGATAGATAGGCAAGAGCTGGCGTGATGCGCCTCCTGGGAGAGCACTTGCTCTGTGCTTCGTGGAGGTGGGAAGGGAGCAGGCTCTGGGCTTTGACTGGATGTTCAGAGGAAGTGCCTGGGGAAAGGCTCTGGAGGACTAGAAGCAAGCGGAAGGGTTGGAGAGTGGGTCTTGGTGTGTTTTGGGGCCCTTGCCCATGGTCGCTTCTGCTCGGAAAAACTGCCTTTCGGAGGGCTCCGGGAGAGGCTGTGCCCACGCGGCACGCCGTGGCCTGGCCGTTGGTGGTGCTGCGTGCCTCTTGCTGGGCCCTGAGACCTGTGGCCCTGGAAGCAGCCTGAAGGGTGTTGGCAGAGCAGCTCTGAGCGTGGCAGCTGTTTGGCTTTCGCAGGGCCTTGGAGGCTGGGGAAGGGCCCGTCCTCCCCTTGCCGTTGTCATTAGCCCTGCTGGCGGGCCAGGGGGAAGAGCTGCTGAGTGCTGCCTCTGCTGGTGTCCCCAGCTGAGATGCCCTCACCCGAGTCCTTCCCCACGTCCCAAACTGTCAGGGCCCCAAATCAGAGAGTGCTTGTTGTCCTTGAGGTGTAGGGAATGTGCTGGCTTGGTTCAGTCCCTCCTTGGGGCAGGAAGTGGTCTTTGGAGTTGCGGGAAGGCTTCTTGCTCTCACTGGGCCATGGGGCCCTGCTGTCTTCCGCTTCATGGTCGCTGCTCCCACACAATCGGCCCCTTAGGAAATGTTGCCACGAATCCCTTGCAGGCCTTTCTCCAATTCCTGAGCTTCACGGGCTCGGTGCGGGTACTGGCTGGGCAGAAGGTGATCTTCTCTTGGGGCAGGAACTGGCCCGTCCTGGGTGTTTTGCTGCACTAGGAGCAGTGTGAGGCGCCAGGGTGAGTGAGGGAGACCGTTCAGGAGGTGTCTCAGCCTTGGGGAGAGCAGGGGCAGCTGCAGGGGGCAACAGCCACGAGGTCCCTAGTGTCTGTGAGAGCTGTGCCAGAAAATCACCACTGCCCAATCAGTTCTTTGTCGGTAGCTGAGAGGCCAGCAGGGGCCCCGTGGCTCGGCTGCTGATTCTGAGGTCCCTTGGGGCTGAGGAGCTGAGAGGCCAGCTGCAGGAACAAGGCTGGCGTGTTGTCTGTAAGGTCCCTTCTGCAAGGGTTACGTGATTGGCTAGCAGGAGGCGTGTGGCTGGGGAGGTGCTGGTGAGGTGTCTTCTAGGTGAGCAGTTGCTGGGGCAGCAGCAGGTCCACAGCTGGGATGTGTGCTTTGGAGGTGACGTTGGCCGGAGCATCTGGGAGGTGAGCATTTGGCTGATGGCTGAGGAAGTTATTGTGAGGTCACTTGTGTGTCAGGGGCTTGTAGGGCAGTGGTGGGCAGGCGGCTGGGAAGGTGGCCGTGAGGTCCTGTCTTTTGGAGTTGCTGATAGGGCAGCAGGAGGCAGGTGGCTGGGAAGGTGCTTGTGGGGTCAGTGCAGACAGAGCAGCCCAGGTTGCCCATGGCTGGGAAGTGACTCGGAGGTCCCGCCTGTCCCCGCAGTATGTAGGCCTGCAGCGTGGCTTAGACATTGGTGGTGAAATCTAGGCTTGACAGTGTGTGTGTGGTGTGGAAATTGTGCCCCATGAAAAGAGAGGGGCCCTGGTGAGATTTGTCTCAGCCTGGGCAACATTCATGGGAAATGAGAACACTGCCCCAAATTTGCTCCCCAGCCTTGCCCATGGTTATGGAACATGGGAAGCACCAGGGTCCCACGTAAAGCCCTCTGGATGATGCGTGTTAAGGGCCTATTTGCTCTTTTCTGGCATCTCATCTCTCTCTCAAGCACCGCAGACTGAGAAACCTTGCTGAGGCCTTTTCAAAACAAAGAGCCTGCTTTGGGCTTTGGTGCCTGAAGGAGGAAGGCTGCGTCCTGTCCCATCCTGTCCTACATCCTCCTTTGACAAGAAGAGTGACCCACAGGAGAAACCAGTCTCACCAGGCTCACCAAAGCATCGCAGCCCATGGCCACCCTTTTGTGCTGTTTTACCTCACATGATTTTGATCCCATCTTTAACAAGTGGCAAACCCTAAACATAGCCCCAAACCCCCGCTTCCCGCACAGGTCTGCCCTGTGCAGAGACCTGTTGGTGCAGGGGCACAGAAGTGACCTCTGCCGTGACCCATCTTAGATTTTTCACAGCCTTTGTCACCATCTGGTCACGTTCCTGAAGGATTTATCAGCCAGTTTTGGAAACTAACTGTGGGGAGGGCAGGTGATTGCTTTGCAGAACATGGAGGGAAATCTCTCTGCTCTCTCCCTGGCTGTGCCATCTCCATGGCGGTGACCTACTGAGCCCAGAGATGACACGGGCTGAGGTCACAGGGGGATGTGCCGCATCACAGAGAGGTCTCTCCCCGGTGCCATGGGAGAGCCCTCACTTCCCTGCAAGGCCAGGGCATGGCTCACACACTCCCCACTGCTGCCCTTCAGAGCTGCTCCACAGCAAGGAGGGAGGACAGGAGGCAGTGGGGCTGCACTGGGGCTCCTCACCAACAGGCACAAGAGCAGGGACACATTGGAGAGGAATTGTGGGGGACGAGCCCTTTTTCCCTGGAGGGAGAGGCGAGCCGAAGGAAAGGGGCCAAACGAGATGGAGACTGCTGGACCCAGAACATTAGCCCAGACCACGGATACTAGCTTTCCAGTGCTCCTGCAGCTCTCCACCAAGGGTAAGGGATTGAGGAACTCCTTCCTGAGGTGCCGCACAGAGACTGTGAAATGCAAAAACAGCTGTGGGACCTGGGCTGTGGGGGGTGTCTGGACAGGGCTGGGGGTGGCCACAAGAGCCCTGCTGGAGGGTCCCATCTGGCTCAGGGCACAATGGGCCAGGCAGGAGTGCTGGGTCCTGGGGCTGGGGCTGTCCTGAGCCCCGAGGCTCCTGTGGGGCTGGCTCCATCCCCTCCTGGTAGGGTGGGAGGAAATTCAGGCCCAAGTTTCCCTGGAAGTGGGTCCCCCCTTGGGGTCTGGCTCTGGCAGGAAAGGGGTCCTGGCTCCCAGAGGCTGCAATGTCCACCAGATCCCAGGGGGCTCTCAAGAGCCTGCTGGAAATGCCCACAGAGGACATGAAACCTTCCCCTTGTAACAGCCCTCAGCATGGCACCAGACCCACCACCAACCATGGTGGGAGGAAGGAGCTGCCTGCTGGGTCATGTGTCTGCAATGTTGCCATGGCATCGCCCCCAGTGCTGCCCTGCTACTGGCTGACAAGAGGAGGAGGGTTGTGTTGGGTTGCCGGATGTCTCTGTCAGCCCATCACAGTCCAGCACGTGGGTTAAAGACACTTATAAGTGCAGCGGGAGCAAAGCAGGAGAGCAGGAGTGGGAGTGAGTGGGTCTGTAGGTGTGTTCCCATGCTGGCCCTGGCCGTGTGGGGCTGCTCTCCTCCAGGAGCTGCCACGGGGTTAGGACCATAGGACAGAGGTGCCTGGGCCCCAGGGGAGCTGTCCTGCAATCCAGATGTGCTGACCGGCCCCAAGCAGCTGCGCTGGGCGGTACAGTGTGGTTTGGCCGAGATTGGTCTGCAAGATGGGAATGCTCTTTCTGCCCTTGGATTGGTGGAGGTGGGAAGGGAGCAGGAGCAGAGGTGGGAGTGGATGTTCAGAGGAAGTGCTGGTTGCTGCCTCTTGGAGGACTAGAAGGAAAGAGAAGGGCTGGAGAGTGGGCCTGGGTGTGATTTGGGTCCATGGTGGAGGGTGTCCTGGCTGCTGGCCTGTGTGGTGGTGTGGCCTGTGTGTGCCTGCTGCAGAGGGGCGTGCTGGCTGTCCACGCTGTGTGAGGCGCTGGGTGGGGGTGAGGTGTGTGCCAGAAGTTGGGTGGCGTGTGGTGGGGAGAGGCGGTGGCCCCAGGGTGTTGGTTCTGGGTGCGGGAGGAGACGTGTGGAGAGAGCAGTGGTGTGCGTGGGCAGTGCCATGAGGCTGGGGAGGTGGGGAGCGCTGCGAGGTGAGCAGGTGCCTTGGCTGCTGGGGCCCCGGCTGCCCTGGTGGCCCCGTGAGCCAGGCACGCTGGCAGCCGGCTGCCTTCTGCCCGCTCAGCTTCACGCCTGGAGTTTCCTCCGCTCTTGCCAGGCTCTGCAGCCACGACCCACACGAAAGTGCAGGGAGCGCTTCTCCTTGCTCTGAGAGCTGTACGAGGCATGCTTTTCCCTCCTTTCCTCTTGGCTGCTTTTCGTGGGGAGAGCTTTGGTCTTGCAGCAGTGTTGGCTGAAGGAGCAGGAGGTCGTGGGAGGTGCTCGTTCATGGTTGGGCGTTAGCGTGCTGGAAGGTGTTTGGAGGAGTGAAGGCCTTGTGGAGAGGTGTTCTTGGGAGAGGGGCAGGTGTGTTCTTGGGAGAGGACTCTCGAGGGGGGCTGATGCCTTCCTGTGCCCCATCTCCCTGGACAAGGAGTGCCTTGGAGGAGGGAAGGCAAGGCAAGGGTGGCCTGCAAGGGATGCGCAGCCCCGGCCTCTCTTCCTTCCAGCTGCCGTCTCGGCAAGTTCCTGCACCGTCCCGCTGCAGGGTGAGCTCTGGGTGCTGCAGCAGGGCAGCGAGAGAGCCCCCTTGGGCAGGCAGGAGTGTGCGAGGTGTGGTGTTGTGAGGTGCTGACGCGGGGAAGGTGGTGGTGTTGGCCTGAGGTTTGGGTGGGTGTGAGGAGCCCCACGGAGCTCTAGGGGCATTGCTGTGAGTGTCTGGAGCCAAGGGAGTGGTGGTGAGCACAGGCGTCCTCCAAGCAGCCTGCCGGCTTGTGGGCAGGCATTGTGGACGCTGAGCGCTGGAAGCCCTTTCCCCTTGGTGTTTTCTCCCTGAGCGCTTTGAGAGTTGCCACTCCTGTTTTGGGAGGTGGGGAGAGTCCTAGAGCCTTTGCATTGTGACCACTCTTGTTTTTCGGACTGCTCCCTGCTGACGCCGTGATGGGGTCGTGTCCTTGCAGCCCTGAGCAATCCAGGGGCCAAAGAGTGGAGCACTAGGGGCTCAAGAGCTTGCTAAGGGAAGAGAGGGAAGCGGTCCTTGCTGCAGGCTGCTGCCTGGTGCTGCTTTGGAGGAGAGCTCCTGGCACCAGACGTGAGGACAAACCAGCTTGGCTCTGCCACACGCCCAGCTCCTTCAGTGGGTGGCTGAGCTGGTGCTCTCGGGCTCTGCCTGGGCCATGCCAGGGGGGACCCTGGAGGCAGAGCCTGCGCTGGCTTTTCCATGTGGCACTCGCCCTGCTGAAAGCTGCTGGCTTGGCTCGAGGCTTTGCTTGGCAGAGAAATCCCCGGCCTTGCTGAGGCAGGGCAAGGCAAAGGCTTGAGAGCAGCGGAAGCCTTGTGCCGTTTCCGTGGTTGGAAGTGTGCTTGTCTAAGGCTGGTGCGCTGGCCCTGTCCGTGCTGCTGAGTGTGTCTGTGTGCAGGCGTGTGGTCATTGGTGAGCTCCCTGAGCACGGCCCGAGAGAGGGGGAGTGTTGCCAAAGAGTTTTGTCCTCCTTCCTTGAAGCCCCAAAGGGCCCCTCAGTAGGGAGGCCTGTGGGGTGAGGGCCTTGAGGGCACGTGAAGCAAAGCAGATAGATAGGCAAGAGCTGGCATGATGCGCCTCCTGGGAGAGCACTTGCCCTCTGCTTCATGGAGGTGGGAAGGGAGCAGGCTCCGGGGCGAGCCGGGATGTTCAGAGGAAGTGCCTGGGGAAAGGCTCTGGAGGACTAGAAGCAAGCGGAAGGGTTGGAGAGTGGGTCTTGGTGTGTTTTGGGGCCCTTGCCCATGGTCGCTTCTGCTCGGAAAAACTGCCTTTCGGAGGGCTCCGGGAGAGGCTGTGCCCACGCGGCACGCCGTGGCCTGGCCGTTGGTGGTGCTGCGTGCCTCTTGCTGGGCCCTGAGACCTGTGGCCCTGGAAGCAGCCTGAAGGGTGTTGGCAGAGCAGCTCTGAGCGTGGCAGCTGTTTGGCTTTCGCAGGGCCTTGGAGGCTGGGGAAGGGCCCGTCCTCCCCTTGCCGTTGTCATTAGCCCTGCTGGCGGGCCAGGGGGAAGAGCTGCTGAGTGCTGCCTCTGCTGGTGTCCCCAGCTGAGATGCCCTCACCCGAGTCCTTCCCCACGTCCCAAACTGTCAGGGCCCCAAATCAGAGAGTGCTTGTTGTCCTTGAGGTGTAGGGAATGTGCTGGCTTGGTTCAGTCCCTCCTTGGGGCAGGAAGTGGTCTTTGGAGTTGCGGGAAGGCTTCTTGCTCTCACTGGGCCATGGGGCCCTGCTGTCTTCCGCTTCATGGTCGCTGCTCCCACACAATCGGCCCCTTAGGAAATGTTGCCACGAATCCCTTGCAGGCCTTTCTCCAATTCCTGAGCTTCACGGGCTCGGTGCGGGTACTGGCTGGGCAGAAGGTGATCTTCTCTTGGGGCAGGAACTGGCCCATCCTGGGTGTTTTGCTGCACTAGGAGCAGTGTGAGGCGCCAGGGTGAGTGAGGGAGACCGTTCAGGAGGTGTCTCAGCCTTGGGGAGAGCAGGGGCAGCTGCAGGGGGCAACAGCCACGAGGTCCCTAGTGTCTGTGAGAGCTGTGCCAGAAAATCACCACTGCCCAATCAGTTCTTTGTCGGTAGCTGAGAGGCCAGCAGGGGCCCCGTGGCTCGGCTGCTGATTCTGAGGTCCCTTGGGGCTGAGGAGCTGAGAGGCCAGCTGCAGGAACAAGGCTGGCGTGTTGTCTGTAAGGTCCCTTCTGCAAGGGTTACGTGATTGGCTAGCAGGAGGCGTGTGGCTGGGGAGGTGCTGGTGAGGTGTCTTCTAGGTGAGCAGTTGCTGGGGCAGCAGCAGGTCCACAGCTGGGATGTGTGCTTTGGAGGTGACGTTGGCCGGAGCATCTGGGAGGTGAGCATTTGGCTGATGGCTGAGGAAGTTATTGTGAGGTCACTTGTGTGTCAGGGGCTTGTAGGGCAGTGGTGGGCAGGCGGCTGGGAAGGTGGCCGTGAGGTCCTGTCTTTTGGAGTTGCTGATAGGGCAGCAGGAGGCAGGTGGCTGGGAAGGTGCTTGTGGGGTCAGTGCAGACAGAGCAGCCCAGGTTGCCCATGGCTGGGAAGTGACTCGGAGGTCCCGCCTGTCCCCGCAGTATGTAGGCCTGCAGCGTGGCTTAGACATTGGTGGTGAAATCTAGGCTTGACAGTGTGTGTGTGGTGTGGAAATTGTGCCCCATGAAAAGAGAGGGGCCCTGGTGAGATTTGTCTCAGCCTGGGCAACATTCATGGGAAATGAGAACACTGCCCCAAATTTGCTCCCCAGCCTTGCCCATGGTTATGGAACATGGGAAGCACCAGGGTCCCACGTAAAGCCCTCTGGATGATGCGTGTTAAGGGCCTATTTGCTCTTTTCTGGCATCTCATCTCTCTCTCAAGCACCGCAGACTGAGAAACCTTGCTGAGGCCTTTTCAAAACAAAGAGCCTGCTTTGGGCTTTGGTGCCTGAAGGAGGAAGGCTGCGTCCTGTCCCATCCTGTCCTACATCCTCCTTTGACAAGAAGAGTGACCCACAGGAGAAACCAGTCTCACCAGGCTCACCAAAGCATCGCAGCCCATGGCCACCCTTTTGTGCTGTTTTACCTCACATGATTTTGATCCCATCTTTAACAAGTGGCAAACCCTAAACATAGCCCCAAACCCCCGCTTCCCGCACAGGTCTGCCCTGTGCAGAGACCTGTTGGTGCAGGGGCACAGAAGTGACCTCTGCCGTGACCCATCTTAGATTTTTCACAGCCTTTGTCACCATCTGGTCACGTTCCTGAAGGATTTATCAGCCAGTTTTGGAAACTAACTGTGGGGAGGGCAGGTGATTGCTTTGCAGAACATGGAGGGAAATCTCTCTGCTCTCTCCCTGGCTGTGCCATCTCCATGGCGGTGACCTACTGAGCCCAGAGATGACACGGGCTGAGGTCACAGGGGGATGTGCCGCATCACAGAGAGGTCTCTCCCCGGTGCCATGGGAGAGCCCTCACTTCCCTGCAAGGCCAGGGCATGGCTCACACACTCCCCACTGCTGCCCTTCAGAGCTGCTCCACAGCAAGGAGGGAGGACAGGAGGCAGTGGGGCTGCACTGGGGCTCCTCACCAAAAGGCACAAGAGCAGGGACACATTGGAGAGGAATTGTGGGGGACGAGCCCTTTTTCCCTGGAGGGAGAGGCGAGCCGAAGGAAAGGGGCCAAACGAGATGGAGACTGCTGGACCCAGAACATTAGCCCAGACCACGGATACTAGCTTTCCAGTGCTCCTGCAGCTCTCCACCAAGGGTAAGGGATTGAGGAACTCCTTCCTGAGGTGCCGCACAGAGACTGTGAAATGCAAAAACAGCTGTGGGACCTGGGCTGTGGGGGGTGTCTGGACAGGGCTGGGGGTGGCCACAAGAGCCCTGCTGGAGGGTCCCATCTGGCTCAGGGCACAATGGGCCAGGCAGGAGTGCTGGGTCCTGGGGCTGGGGCTGTCCTGAGCCCCGAGGCTCCTGTGGGGCTGGCTCCATCCCCTCCTGGTAGGGTGGGAGGAAATTCAGGCCCAAGTTTCCCTGGAAGTGGGTCCCCCCTTGGGGTCTGGCTCTGGCAGGAAAGGGGTCCTGGCTCCCCGAGGCTGCAATGTCCACCAGATCCCAGGGGGCTCTCAAGAGCCTGCTGGAAATGCCCACAGAGGACATGAAACCTTCCCCTTGTAACAGCCCTCAGCATGGCACCAGACCCACCACCAACCATGGTGGGAGGAAGGAGCTGCCTGCTGGGTCATGTGTCTGCAATGTTGCCATGGCATCGCCCCCAGTGCTGCCCTGCTACTGGCTGACAAGAGGAGGAGATTTGGGCTGGGCTGACTGATGTCTCTATCAGCCAATCACAGTCCAGCACGTGGGTTAAAGACACTTATAAGTGCAGCGGGAGCAAAGCAGGAGAGCAGGAGTGGGAGTGAGTGGGTCTGTAGGTGTGTTCCCATGCTGGCCCTGGCCGTGTGGGGCTGCTCTCCTCCAGGAGCTGCCACGGGGTTAGGACCATAGGACAGAGGTGCCTGGGCCCCAGGGGAGCTGTCCTGCAATCCAGATGTGCTGACCGGCCCCAAGCAGCTGCGCTGGGCGGTACAGTGTGGTTTGGCCGAGATTGGTCTGCAAGATGGGAATGCTCTTTCTGCCCTTGGATTGGTGGAGGTGGGAAGGGAGCAGGAGCAGAGGTGGGAGTGGATGTTCAGAGGAAGTGCTGGTTGCTGCCTCTTGGAGGACTAGAAGGAAAGAGAAGGGCTGGAGAGTGGGCCTGGGTGTGATTTGGGTCCATGGTGGAGGGTGTCCTGGCTGCTGGCCTGTGTGGTGGTGTGGCCTGTGTGTGCCTGCTGCAGAGGGGCGTGCTGGCTGTCCACCGTGTGTGAGGGGAGGGGTGGGGGTGAGGTGTGTGCCAGAAGTTGGGTGGCGTGTGGTGGGGAGAGGCGGTGGCCCCAGGGTGTTGGTTCTGGGTGCGGGAGGAGACGTGTGGAGAGAGCAGTGGTGTGCGTGGGCAGTGCCATGAGGCTGGGGAGGTGGGGAGCGCTGCGAGGTGAGCAGGTGCCTTGGCTACTGGGGCCCCGGCTGCCCTGGTGGCCCCGTGAGCCAGGCACGCTGGCAGCCGGCTGCCTTCTGCCCGCTCAGCTTCACGCCTGGAGTTTCCTCCGCTCTTGCCAGGCTCTGCAGCCACGACCCACACGAAAGTGCAGGGAGCGCTTCTCCTTGCCCTGAGAGCTGTACGAGGCATGCTTTTCCCTCCTTTCCTCTTGGCTGCTTTTCGTGGGGAGAGCTTTGGTCTTGCAGCAGTGTTGGCTGAAGGAGCAGGAGGTCGTGGGAGGTGCTCGTTCATGGTTGGGCGTTAGCGTGCTGGAAGGTGTTTGGAGGAGTGAAGGCCTTGTGGAGAGGTGTTCTTGGGAGAGGGGCAGGTGTGTTCTTGGGAGAGGACTCTCGAGGGGGGCTGATGCCTTCCTGTGCCCCATCTCCCTGGACAAGGAGTGCCTTGGAGGAGGGAAGGCAAGGCAAGGGTGGCCTGCAAGGGATGCGCAGCCCCGGCCTCTCTTCCTTCCAGCTGCCATCTCGGCAAGTTCCTGCACCGTCCCGCTGCAGGGTGAGCTTTGTGTGCTGCAGCAGGGCAGCGAGAGAGCCCCCTTGGGCAGGCAGGAGTGTGCGAGGTGTGGTGTTGTGAGGTGCTGACGCGGGGAAGGTGGTGGTGTTGGCCTGAGGTTTGGGTGGGAGTGAGGAGCCCCACGGAGCTCTAGGGGCATTGCTGTGAGTGTCTGGAGCCAAGGGAGTGGTGGTGAGCACAGGCGTCCTCCAAGCAGCCTGCCGGCTTGTGGGCAGGCATTGTGGACGCTGAGTGCTGGAAGCCCTTTCCCCTTGGTGTTTTCTCCCTGAGCGCTTGGAGAGTTGCCACTCCTGTTTTGGGAGGTGGGGAGAGTCCTAGAGCCTTTGCATTGTGACCACTCTTGTTTTTCGGACTGCTCCCTGCTGACGCCGTGATGGGGTCGTGTCCTTGCAGCCCTGAGCAATGCAGGGGCCAAAGAGTGGAGCACTAGGGGCTCAAGAGCTTGCTAAGGGAAGAGAGGGAAGCGGTCCTTGCTGCAGGCTGCTGCCTGGTGCTGCTTTGGAGGAGAGCTCCTGGCACCAGACGTGAGGACAAACCAGCTTGGCTCTGCCACACGCCCAGCTCCTTCAGTGGGTGGCTTAGCTGGTGCTCTCGGGCTCTGCCTGGGCCATGCCAGGGGGGACCCTGGAGGCAGAGCCTGCGCTGGCTTTTCCATGTGGCACTCGCCCTGCTGAAAGCTGCTGGCTTGGCTCGAGGCTTTGCTTGGCAGAGAAATCCCCGGCCTTGCTGAGGCAGGGCAAGGCAAAGGCTTGAGAGCAGCGGAAGCCTTGTGCCGTTTCCCTGGTTGGAAGTGTGCTTGTCTAAGGCTGGTGCACTGGCCCTGTCCGTGCTGCTGAGTGTGTCTGTGTGCAGGCGTGTGGTCATTGGTGAGCTCCCTGAGCACGGCCCGAGAGAGGGGGAGTGTTGCCAAAGAGTTTTGTCCTCCTTCCTTGAAGCCCCAAAGGGCCCCTCAGTAGGGAGGCCTGTGGGGTGAGGGCCTTGAGGGCACGTGAAGCAAAGCAGATAGATAGGCAAGAGCTGGCGTGATGCGCCTCCTGGGAGAGCACTTGCTCTGTGCTTCGTGGAGGTGGGAAGGGAGCAGGCTCCGGGGTGAGCCGGGATGTTCAGAGGAAGTGCCTGGGGAAAGGCTCTGGAGGACTAGAAGCAAGCGGAAGGGTTGGAGAGTGGGTCTTGGTGTGTTTTGGGGCCCTTGCCCATGGTCGCTTCTGCTCGGAAAAACTGCCTTTCGGAGGGCTCCGGGAGAGGCTGTGCCCATGCGGCACGCCGTGGCCTGGCCGTTGGTGGTGCTGCGTGCCTCTTGCTGGGCCCTGAGACCTGTGGCCCTGGAAGCAGCCTGAAGGGTGTTGGCAGAGCAGCTCTGAGCGTGGCAGCTGTTTGGCTTTCGCAGGGCCTTGGAGGCTGGGGAAGGGCCCGTCCTCCCCTTGCCGTTGTCATTAGCCCTGCTGGCGGGCCAGGGGGAAGAGCTGCTGAGTGCTGCCTCTGCTGGTGTCCCCAGCTGAGATGCCCTCGCCTCAGTCCTTCCCCACGTCCCAAACTGTCAGGGCCCCAAATCAGAGAGTGCTTGTTGTCCTTGAGGTGTAGGGAATGTGCTGGCTTGGTTCAGTCCCTCCTTGGGGCAGGAAGTGGTCTTTGGAGTTGCGGGAAGGCTTCTTGCTCTCACTGGGCCATGGGGCCCTGCTGTCTTCCGCTTCATGGTCGCTGCTCCCACACAATCGGCCCCTTAGGAAATGTTGCCACGAATCCCTTGCAGGCCTTTCTCCAATTCCTGAGCTTCACGGGCTCGGTGCGGGTACTGGCTGGGCAGAAGGTGATCTTCTCTTGGGGCAGGAACTGGCCCGTCCTGGGTGTTTTGCTGCACTAGGAGCAGTGTGAGGCGCCAGGGTGAGTGAGGGAGACCGTTCAGGAGGTGTCTCAGCCTTGGGGAGAGCAGGGGCAGCTGCAGGGGGCAACAGCCACGAGGTCCCTAGTGTCTGTGAGAGCTGTGCCAGAAAATCACCACTGCCCAATCAGTTCTTTGTCGGTAGCTGAGAGGCCAGCAGGGGCCCCGTGGCTCGGCTGCTGATTCTGAGGTCCCTTGGGGCTGAGGAGCTGAGAGGCCAGCTGCAGGAACAAGGCTGGCGTGTTGTCTGTAAGGTCCCTTCTGCAAGGGTTACGTGATTGGCTAGCAGGAGGCGTGTGGCTGGGAAGGTGCTGGTGAGGTGTCTTCTAGGTGAGCAGTTGCTGGGGCAGCAGCAGGTCCACAGCTGGGATGTGTGCTTTGGAGGTGACGTTGGCCGGAGCATCTGGGAGGTGAGCATTTGGCTGATGGCTGAGGAAGTTATTGTGAGGTCACTTGTGTGTCAGGGGCTTGTAGGGCAGTGGTGGGCAGGCGGCTGGGAAGGTGGCCGTGAGGTCCTGTCTTTTGGAGTTGCTGATAGGGCAGCAGGAGGCAGGTGGCTGGGAAGGTGCTTGTGGGGTCAGTGCAGACAGAGCAGCCCCGGTTGCCCATGGCTGGGAAGTGACTCGGAGGTCCCGCCTGTCCCCGCAGTATGTAGGCCTGCAGCGTGGCTTAGACATTGGTGGTGAAATCTAGGCTTGACAGTGTGTGCGTGGTGTGGAAATTGTGCCCCATGAAAAGAGAGGGGCCTGGTGAGATTTGTCTCAGCCTGGGCAACATTCATGGGAGATGAGAACACTGCCCCAAATTTGCTCCCCAGCCTTGCCCATGGTTATGGAACATGGGAAGCACCAGGGTCCCACATAAAAGTCCTCTGGATGATGCGTGTTAAGGGCCTATTTGCTCTTTTCTGGCATCTCATCTCTCTCTCAAGCACCGCAGACTGAGAAACCTTGCTGAGGCCTTTTCAAAACAAAGAGCCTGCTTTGGGCTTTGGTGCCTGAAGGAGGAAGGCTGCGTCCTGTCCCATCCTGTCCTACATCCTCCTTTGACAAGAAGAGTGACCCACAGGAGAAACCTGTCTCACCAGGCTCACCAAAGCATCGCAGCCCATGGCCACCCTTTTGTGCTGTTTTACCTCACATGATTTTGATCCCATCTTTAACAAGTGGCAAACCCTAAACATAGCCCCAAACCCCCGCTTCCCGCACAGGTCTGCCCTGTGCAGAGACCTGTTGGTGCAGGGGCACAGAAGTGACCTCTGCCGTGACCCATCTTAGATTTTTCACAGCCTTTGTCACCATCTGGTCACGTTCCTGAAGGAGTTATCAGCCAGTTTTGGAAACTAACTGTGGGGAGGGCAGGTGATTGCTTTGCAGAACATGGAGGGAAATCTCTCTGCTCTCTCCCTGGCTGTGCCATCTCCATGGCGGTGACCTACTGAGCCCAGAGATGACACGGGCTGAGGTCACAGGGGGATGTGCCGCATCACAGAGAGGTCTCTCCCCGGTGCCATGGGAGAGCCCTCACTTCCCTGCAAGGCCAGGGCATGGCTCACACACTCCCCACTGCTGCCCTTCAGAGCTGCTCCACAGCAAGGAGGGAGGACAGGAGGCAGTGGGGCTGCACTGGGGCTCCTCACCAAAAGGCACAAGAGCAGGGACACATTGGAGAGGAATTGTGGGGGACGAGCCCTTTTTCCCTGGAGGGAGAGGCGAGCCGAAGGAAAGGGGCCAAACGAGATGGAGACTGCTGGACCCAGAACATTAGCCCAGACCACGGATACTAGCTTTCCAGTGCTCCTGCAGCTCTCCACCAAGGGTAAGGGATTGAGGAACTCCTTCCTGAGGTGCCGCACAGAGACTGTGAAATGCAAAAACAGCTGTGGGACCTGGGCTGTGGGGGGTGTCTGGACAGGGCTGGGGGTGGCCACAAGAGCCCTGCTGGAGGGTCCCATCTGGCTCAGGGCACAATGGGCCAGGCAGGAGTGCTGGGTCCTGGGGCTGGGGCTGTCCTGAGCCCCGAGGCTCCTGTGGGGCTGGCTCCATCCCCTCCTGGTAGGGTGGGAGGAAATTCAGGCCCAAGTTTCCCTGGAAGTGGGTCCCCCCTTGGGGTCTGGCTCTGGCAGGAAAGGGGTCCTGGCTCCCAGAGGCTGCAATGTCCACCAGATCCCAGGGGGCTCTCAAGAGCCTGCTGGAAATGCCCACAGAGGACATGAAACCTTCCCCTTGTAACAGCCCTCAGCATGGCACCAGACCCACCACCAACCATGGTGGGAGGAAGGAGCTGCCTGCTGGGTCATGTGTCTGCAATGTTGCCATGGCATCGCCCCCAGTGCTGCCCTGCTACTGGCTGACAAGAGGAGGAGGGTTGTGTTGGGTTGCCGGATGTCTCTGTCAGCCCATCACAGTCCAGCACGTGGGTTAAAGACACTTATAAGTGCAGCGGGAGCAAAGCAGGAGAGCAGGAGTGGGAGTGAGTGGGTCTGTAGGTGTGTTCCCATGCTGGCCCTGGCCGTGTGGGGCTGCTCTCCTCCAGGAGCTGCCACGGGGTTAGGACCATAGGACAGAGGTGCCTGGGCCCCAGGGGAGCTGTCCTGCAATCCAGATGTGCTGACCGGCCCCAAGCAGCTGCGCTGGGCGGTACAGTGTGGTTTGGCCGAGATTGGTCTGCAAGATGGGAATGCTCTTTCTGCCCTTGGATTGGTGGAGGTGGGAAGGGAGCAGGAGCAGAGGTGGGAGTGGATGTTCAGAGGAAGTGCTGGTTGCTGCCTCTTGGAGGACTAGAAGGAAAGAGAAGGGCTGGAGAGTGGGCCTGGGTGTGATTTGGGTCCATGGTGGAGGGTGTCCTGGCTGCTGGCCTGTGTGGTGGTGTGGCCTGTGTGTGCCTGCTGCAGAGGGGCGTGCTGGCTGTCCACCGTGTGTGAGGGGAGGGGTGGGGGTGAGGTGTGTGCCAGAAGTTGGGTGGCGTGTGGTGGGGAGAGGCGGTGGCCCCAGGGTGTTGGTTCTGGGTGCGGGAGGAGACGTGTGGAGAGAGCAGTGGTGTGCGTGGGGAGTGCCATGAGGCTGGGGAGGTGGGGAGCGCTGCGAGGTGAGCAGGTGCCTTGGCTGCTGGGGCCCCGGCTGCCCTGGTGGCCCCATGAGCCAGGCACGCTGGCAGCCGGCTGCCTTCTGCCCGCTCAGCTTCACGCCTGGAGTTTCCTCCGCTCTTGCCAGGCTCTGCAGCCAGATATCCCACACAGACTGTGAGATACACCTCAATATACAGCTGGGAGTATTTGGAGTGGAAGAGGTCATCTTTCAGAAAGGGTTCCCTGCTGGAGATTCTTGAATTTGACACCTCTGAGATCTGTCCAACAAGTTTTATTTAACGCTAGAGGCGTAAGCAGTTGGTGCAGACACTGTTTTCTTCTCGTGTGGCAGGATCCTAGAAACTCTTTGCTTATAGTGCAGTGGTATTCCACAACTACCCCTTAATTAACCATCCCATTAACCCCCTCCAATCCAGAGAAATGTGGCAGGTAGAGGGAGAGGGTCTTGAGCTCTTCCTGCCAAAGGCCTCACTGCTTCGGGGCTATCTGCTGCACCTTGCACCCTGCCCCCTGCCCTGGGCTCTGAAATCAGACATCCAGAGGCGGACATCCAGCAGGAGGCCACAGAGAGCAGTTCAGATCATGTGGGACTTTCTTCACCCACACAGTTCACAAGGAAATGGTCTCTCCACAGTGGAGCGCTCAGAGGTGCTCTTTCCAGTGGCGGTGCCACAGTCATAGGCCCATTTGAAATGGGCCAAATAAGGGAAACTTCCAAAGACCAAGTATTTCTTCAGAAAATCATTGGCCTTTAAAACCACTTCTCCCAGAGGTGCCTGCTGCAGGGAGTAGTAATCTCAGGTGCCCAGAGCTTACTTTCTGTCCTGAAGACTAAGCAAATGAGCCCATTGCTTTTGGACTGGGAGAAACATCAGCTGATGCTCAGGCACTTTCCTGCAAGTCAGCAGGAAACACTTCCTGGGTCAGGGCTGAGAATCAGCGTGCCAAGCTGGAGCTGTTTGATGCAAATAACCGCCTCAGAATTAGGTTCCTCCCCTTTCCACATGCTCCTCTCTGCCCTAAGGGGGTCATTTGGGAGCTGACCCTTCAGGTGTCCAAGTGAGCACATTTGGCAGAGTGTCACTGAGCTGGTCACTGAGGCCTGCAGTTTCGGGAGCTCTTGCCAGGATCTCCAGCTGGAAAGCTGACTCAATCCCAGTGTGTCTCCTTTCTGGTACAGAGAGAGAAGAAACCCACATAGGTGAATCATCATGTCCCTGAGGAAGGGGAAAGGCCAGCAGCTGGCACAGAGCTTGGAAGGTGATTGTGAGATTCTTTCTGCCTCCCCATCTGATGGGTCAGTATCTGATGAGTAGCAGACTAGCTAGCAGGCCCACCTCCTGCTGACACAGAGCCTGCAGGCCCAGAGCCCTCGCCCTGCTGCCAGCGCTCTCTCCCCAAGGCAGCCCAGGAAGCTATGGCCTGCCTTCACCCTGAGGACGTGTTGCTGGCTTATGCTGCTACATGCTGCCTCCCTGGACCCCCCCCCAGGCCCTTCTCGGCCAAGCTGCTTTCCAGCTGATCAGCAGTCAGCGTGTCCTGGTGCAAGACACTGCATTTCCTTTTGTGAACCTTCCTGACCGTTCCTATCTGCCCATGTCTGCAGCCTGTCACAATCCCTCTGAATGGCAGTGCAATCAGAAACTTGCAGGCCCTTAGGAGGCACAGGCCCATGCAGGTGACTGTGTGGTTCCTTCTGTGTCTGTAGGTGATGCGCCAGGAACAAGCTCCTGGGTGGGAAACTGTTTGTGAGGTGACTTGTGTCTCAGTACCTGATAGGCCAGCAGCAGGCACAATACTTGGATTTTGGTTGTGAGGTCATTTTTGTCTCGGCACGTGATAGGGCAGCCACTGGCTCCCGAGCAGAGGAGGTGCTTGTGCGATTGCTTCTGTCTTAGTACCTGATAGGCCACTTGCAGGCCGATGGTTTGGATGCTGATTGTGATGACGTTCCTGCCTGAGTACCTGTTTGGCTAGCAGCAGGCACATGGTAAGTCCAGTCCTTCTGAGAAGCTGAAAGGCTCACTGCAGGCAGGTGGGCTTGGAAGAGGACTGTGAGGTTACTGGTAAAGGATCAGCCGGTAGGCCAAAAGTCTAATAGGAGGGGACAGTGTGGTGAGAGCCATTGTTTCTCAGAAGCTCCTTGGATGGTAGGAGGCACATGGCTGTAAAGGGGAAAGTGATGTCCCTTCTGTCTCTGCAGGTGATGGGCCAGCAGCAGGCACATTGCTGGGAAATTGGCTGTGAGGTCCCGTCTGTCTCAGCCTCTGACAGGCTAGCAGCAGGCTCATGGCTGGGGCACGTGCATGTGAGGTCACTTCTGAGCAAGCTGCTGGTAGACCAGGAGTAGGCCCATGGATTGGCTGTTGACTGGGAAGTCCATTCTTT
Source organism: Struthio camelus (assembly GCF_040807025.1). NCBI lineage: Eukaryota > Metazoa > Chordata > Aves > Struthioniformes > Struthionidae > Struthio > Struthio camelus. Next base: position 1,999,467 of record NC_090970.1, read on the forward strand.
GTGAGTGCCTGATGAGGTCTTTGCCAGGTCTCTTCTTCCTGATGACCTGATTAGCTAGTAGCTGCTCATTTGCTTGGATGCTCATGGTGAGGTCACTGCTGCCTGAGTACCTAATAGGCTACCCCCAGGCGCTGGGCTAGGGTGCTGATTTGGTGGTGTCTCCTGTCTTTGCAGGTGATAGGCCAGCAGCAGGCACACGGCTTGGATGTTGATTGTGAAGCCTCCTCTGCCTTAGGACCTGACTGGAGAGCAGCAGGCACATAGCTGGTCACGTGCATGAGAGAAGCTGGAGGGCCAGCAGTAGGCCCCTTGGCTTGGTGGATGATTGTGAGGTGACTTCGGTGTGAGCAGCTGAGAGGTGAGCCTTTGGCTGCGGCCTAAGGCAGGTGTTTGTGAGGTCACTTCTGCCTGAGGATGTGGTTAGACAGCAGGCGCAGAGCCTGCTGACCCAGAGCCTGCAGGCACAGAGCCCTCGCCCTGCTGCAACGCTCTTCCCAATGCAGCCCAGGAAACTGATGCAGCCTTTGAATACCAAAAACACTTGGCTGGCTCCTGCTGCTTCATGTTGTCTACCAGGACCCCCAGGCCCTTCTCTACTAAGCTGCTTTCCAGGCAGTCGGCATTCAGCGTGATGAGGAGGGTACTGGATTCTGACAGCCTCAAAATCTCCAAGACCAGTTTGAGCCACCTGGCTGTGAAGGTGACTGTGAGGTCACGCCTGTCTCTGCAAGTGATGGGCAAGGAGCAGGCAAAATTATGAGACCTCGCAGTCAGCACTGCAGATGTATCTCCTTTCCCTGCCTCTCCCCATCCTCCCACCCCGTCTTCTTTTGGCTGGGATGAGTGGTGGTGCACCACCCTATGCGAAGAGGTGGCTGGAGTGCACAGAGTTTTGCCTTGGAGATGTTGATGAGCCAGTCCACAGCACTGCGCAAATGGACCATAAGGCAGGTGGAAAATGGGCTGGACCATTGAGCCAAAATGCTGTGATCAGTGGCACAAGGTCCAACAAGCTCCTTCAGTGGGTGCCTTTGCTGGTGCTCTCGGACTATGCCTGGATCGTGCCGGGGGGACCCTGGAGGCAGAGCCTGCGCTGGCTTTTCCATGTGGCACGTGCCCTGCTGAAAGCTGCTGCCTTGGCTCAAGGCTTTGCTTGGCAGAGAAATCCCAGGCCTTGCTGAGGCAGGGCAAGGCAAAGGCTTGAGAGCAGCGGAAGCCTTGTGCCGTTTCCGTGGTTGGAAGTGTGCTTGTCTAAGGCTGGTGCACTGGCCCTGTCCGTGCTGCTGAGTGTGTCCGTGTGCTGCCATGTGGTCATTGGTGAGCTCTCTGGGCGTGGCCCGAGAGAGGGGGAGTGGTGCCTAAGAGTTTTGTCCTCCTGCCTGGAAGCCCCTCAGTAGGGAGGCCTGTTGGGTGAGGGCCTTGAGGGCACGTGAGGCAAAAGAGAGAGGCAAGAGCTGGTGTGATGCACCTCCTGGGAGAGCACTTGCCCTCTGCTTCGTGGAGGTGGGAAGGGAGCAGGCTCCGGGGTGAGCCGGGATGTTCAGAGGAAGTGCCTGTGGAAAGGTTCTGGAGGACTAGAAGCAAGCGGAAGGGTTGGAGAGTGGGTCTTGGTGCGTTTTGGGGCCCTTCCTCATGGTCACTTCTGCTCGGAAAACCCCCTGTCAGAGGGCTCCGAGAGAGGCTGTGCCCACGCGGCACGCTGTGGCCTGGCCACTGGTGCTGCTCCGTGCCTCTTGCTGGGCCCTGAGACCTGTGGCCCTGGAAGCAGCCTGAAGGGTGTTGGCAGAGCAGCTCTGAGCATGGCAGCTGTTTGGCTTTCGCAGGGCCTTGGAGGCTGGGGAAGGGCCCGTCCTCCCCTTGCCGTTGTCATTAGCCCTGCTGGCGGGCCAGGGGGAAGAGCTGCTGAGTGCTGCCTCTGCTGGTGTCCCCAGCTGAGATGCCCTCGCCTCAGTCCTTCCCCACGTCCCAGACTGTCAGGGCCCCAAATCAGAGAGTGCTTGTTGTCCTTGATGTGTAGGGAATGTGCTGGCTTGGTTCAGTCCCTCCTTGGGGCAGGAAGTGGCCTTTGGAGTTGCGGGAAGGCTTCTTGCTCTGCCTGGGCCATGGGGCCCCGCTGTCTTCCGCTTCATGGTCACTGCTCCCACACAATCGGCCCCTTAGGAAATGTTGCCATGAATTCCTTGCAGGCCTTTCTCCAGTTCCTGAGCTTCACGGGCTCGCTGTGGGTACTGGCTGGGCAGAAGGTGATCTTCTCTTGGGGCAGGAACTGGCCCGTCCTGGGTGTTTTGCTGCACTAGGAGCAGTGTGAGGCGCCAGGGTGAATGAGGGAGGCCGTTCAGGAGGTGTCTCAGCCTTGGGGAGGGCAGGGGGAGCTGCAGGGGGCAACAGCCACGAGGTCCCTAGTGTCTGCGAGAGCTGGGCCAGAAAATCACCACTGCCCAATCAGTTCTTTGTCGGTAGCTGAGAGGCCAGCAGGGGCCACGTGGCTCGCTGCTGATTCTGAGGTCCCTTGGGGCTGAGGAGCTGAGAGGCCAGCTGCAGGAACAAGGCTGGCGTGTTGTCTGCAAGGTCCCTTCTGCAAGGGTTACGTGATTGGCTAGCAGGAGGCATGTGGCTGGGAAGGTGCTTGTGAGGTGGCTTCTGGCTGAGCAGTTGCTGGGGCAGCAGCAGGTCCACAGCTGGGACGCGTGCTTTGGAGGTGACGTTGGCCGGAGCATCTGGGAGGTGAGCATTTGGCTGATGGCTGAGGAAGTTGTTGTGAGGTCACTTGTGTGTCAGGGGCTTGTAGGGCAGTGGCGGGCAGACGGCTGGGAAGGTGGCCGTGAGGTCCTGTCTTTTGGAGTGGCTGATAGAGCAGCAAGAGGCAGGTGGCTGGGAAGGTGCTTGTGAGGTGACTGCAGAGAGAGCAGCCCAGGTTGCCCATGGCTGGGAAGTGACTCGGAGGTCCCGCCTGTCCCCGCAGGCTGCCTGGCCTGCAGCATTGCTTAGACATTGGCAGTGGAATCTAGGCTTGACAGTGTGTGCGTGGTGTGGAAATTGTGCCCCATGAAAAGAGAGGGGCCTGGTGAGGTTTGTCTGCAAGATGGGAATGCTCTTTCTGCCCTTGGATTGGTGGAGGTGGGAAGGGAGCAGGAGCAGAGGTGGGAGTGGATGTTCAGAGGAAGTGCTTGTTGCTGCCTCTTGGAGGACTAGAAGGAAAGAGAAGGGCTGGAGAGTTGTCCTGGGTGTGATTTGGGGCATTTGCGGGGTGGTGTCCTGGCTGCTGCCCTGTGTGGTGGTGTGGCCTGTGTGTGCCTGCTGCAGAGGGGCGTGCTGGCTGTCCACGCTGTGTGAGGGGAGGGGTGGGGGTGAGGTGTGTGCCAGTGGGGGGTGGCGTGTGGTGGGGAGAGGCGGTGGGCCCAGGGTGTTGGTTCTGGGTGCGGGAGGAGACGTGTGGAGAGAGCAGTGGTGTGCGTGGGGAGTGCCATGAGGCTGGGGAGGTGGGGAGCGCTGCGAGGTGAGCAGGTGCCTTGGCTGCTGGGGCCCCGGCTGCCCTGGTGGCCCCATGAGCCAGGCACGCTGGCAGCCGGCTGCCTTCTGCCCGCTCAGCTTCATGCCTGGAGTTTCCTCTGCTCTTGCCAGGCTCTGCAGCCAGATATCCCACACAGACTGTGAGATACATATAAACATGCAGCTGAGAGTATTTGGAGTGGAAGAGGTCATCTTTCAGAAAGGGTTCCTTGCTGGAGATTCTTGAATTTGACACCTCTGAGATCTGTCCAACAAGTTTTATTTTACGCTAGAGGCGTAAGCAGTTGCCTCTCTCCCCTAGCAGCAAAGGCTACGTGGGGGTACTACCTAAGTGGGGTACATAGTTGGTGCAGACACTGTTTTCTTCTCGTGTGGCAGGTCCCCAGAAACTCTTTGCTTATAGTGCAGTAGTATCCCCCAATCAGCCCTTAATTAACTATCCAATTAACCTCCCTCCAACCCAGTGAAATATGGCAGGTGAGGGGAGAGGGTCTTCATTTCATCTTGCCAAAGGCCTCACTGCTTCGGGGCTATCTGCTGCACCTTGCACCCTGCCCCCTGCCCTGGGCTCTGAAATCAGACATCCAGAGGCGGACATCCAGCAGGAGGCCACAGAGAGCAGTTCAGATCATGTGGGACTTTCTTCACCCACACAGTTCACAAGGAAATGGTCTCTCCACAGTGGAGCGCTCAGAGGTGCTCTTTCCAGTGGCGGTGCCACAGTCATTGGCCCATTTGAAATGGGCCAAATAAGGGAAACTTCCAGAGACCAAGTATTTCTTCAGAAAGTGATTGGCCTTTAAAACCACTTCTCCCAGAGGTGCCTGCTGCAGGGAGTAGTAATCTCAGCTGCCCAGAGCTCACTTTCTGTGCTGAAGACTAAGGAAATGAGCCCATTGCTTTTGGACTGGGAGAAACATCAGCTGATGCTCAGGCACTTTCCTGCAAGTCAGCAGGAAACACTTCCTGGGTCCGAGCTGAGAATCAGCGTGCCAAGCTGGAGTTGTTTGATGCAAATAACCGCCTCAGAATTAGGTTCCTCCCCTTTCCACATGCTCCTCTCTTCCTTAAGGGGGTCATTTGGGAGCTGACCCTTCAGGTGTCCAAGTGAGCACATTTGGCAGAGTGTCATTGAGTTGGTCACTGAGGCCTGCAGTTTCGGGAGCTCTTGCCAGGATCTCCAGCTGGAAAGCTGACTCAATCCCAGTGTGTCTCCTTTCTGGTACAGAGAGAGAGAAGAGACCCACATAGGTGGCTTCTCATGTCCCTGAGGAAGGGGAAAGGCCAGCAGCTGGCACAGAGCTTGGAAGGTGATTGTGAGGTTATTTCTGCCTCCCCATCTGATGGGCCAGTATCTGATGAGTAGCAGACTAGCTAGCAGGCCCATCTCCTGCTGACACAGAGCCTGCAGGCCCAGAGCCCTCACCCTGCTGCCAGCGCTCTCTCCCCAAGGCAGCCCAGGAAGCCATGGACTGCCTTTGTCCTGAGGACATGTTGCTGGCTTATGCCCTTTAGGAGGCACAGGCCCATGCAGGTGACTGTGTGGTCCCTTCTGTGTCTGTAGGTGATGGGCCAGGAAGAAGCTTGCGGGTGGGAAACTGTTTGTGAGGTGACTTGTGTCTCAGTACCTGATAGGCCAGCAGCAGGCACATGGCTTGGATTTTGGTTGTGAGGTCACTTCTGTCTCTGCAGGTGATAGGGCAACCACTGCTTCTCGAGCAGAGGAGGTGCTTGTGCGATTCCTTCTGCCTTAGTACCTGATAGGCCACTTGCAGGCCGATGGCTTGGATGCTGATTGTGATGACGTTCCTGCCTGAGTACCTGTTTGGCTAGCAGCAGGCACATGGTAAGTCCAGTCCTTCTGAGAAGCTGAGAGGCTCACTGCAGGCAGGTGGGCTTGGAAGAGGACTGTGAGGTTACTGGTAAAGGATCAGCCGGTAGGCCAAAAGTCTAATAGGAGGGGACAGTGTGGTGAGAGCCATTGTTTCTCAGAAGCTCCTTGGATGGTAGGAGGCACATGGCTGTAAAGGGGAAAGTGATGTCCCTTCTGTCTCTGCAGGTGATGGGCCAGCAGCAGGCACATTGCTGGGAAATTGGCTGTGAGGTCCCGTCTGTCTCAGCCTCTGACAGGCTAGCAGCAGGCTCATGGCTGGGGCACGTGCATGTGAGGTCACTTCTGAGCAAGCTGCTGGTAGACCAGGAGTAGGCCCATGGATTGGCTGTTGACTGGGAAGTCCATTCTTTGTGAGTGCCTGATGAGGTCTTTGCCAGGTCTCTTCTTCCTGATGACCTGATTAGCTAGTAGCTGCTCATTTGCTTGGATGCTCATGGTGAGGTCACTGCTGCCTGAGTACCTAATAGGCTACCCCCAGGCGCTGGGCTAGGGTGCTGATTTGGTGGTGTCTCCTGTCTTTGCAGGTGATAGGCCAGCAGCAGGCACACGGCTTGGATGTTGATTGTGAAGCCTCCTCTGCCTTAGGACCTGACTGGAGAGCAGCAGGCACATAGCTGGTCACGTGCATGAGAGAAGCTGGAGGGCCAGCAGTAGGCCCCTTGGCTTGGTGGATGATTGTGAGGTGACTTCGGTGTGAGCAGCTGAGAGGTGAGCCTTTGGCTGCGGCCTAAGGCAGGTGTTTGTGAGGTCACTTCTGCCTGAGGATGTGGTTAGACAGCAGGCGCAGAGCCTGCTGACCCAGAGCCTGCAGGCACAGAGCCCTCGCCCTGCTGCAACGCTCTTCCCAATGCAGCCCAGGAAACTGATGCAGCCTTTGAATACCAAAAACACTTGGCTGGCTCCTGCTGCTTCATGTTGTCTACCAGGACCCCCAGGCCCTTCTCTACTAAGCTGCTTTCCAGGCAGTCGGCATTCAGCGTGATGAGGAGGGTACTGGATTCTGACAGCCTCAAAATCTCCAAGACCAGTTTGAGCCACCTGGCTGTGAAGGTGACTGTGAGGTCACGCCTGTCTCTGCAAGTGATGGGCAAGGAGCAGGCAAAATTATGAGACCTCGCAGTCAGCACTGCAGATGTATCTCCTTTCCCTGCCTCTCCCCATCCTCCCACCCCTGTCTTCTTTTGGCTGGGATGAGTGGTGGTGCACCACCCTATGCGAAGAGGTGGCTGGAGTGCACAGAGTTTTGCCTTGGAGATGTTGATGAGCCAGTCCACAGCACTGCGCAAATGGACCATAAGGCAGGTGGAAAATGGGCTGGACCATTGAGCCAAAATGCTGTGATCAGTGGCACAAGGTCCAACAAGCTCCTTCAGTGGGTGCCTTTGCTGGTGCTCTCGGACTATGCCTGGATCGTGCCGGGGGGACCCTGGAGGCAGAGCCTGCGCTGGCTTTTCCATGTGGCACGTGCCCTGCTGAAAGCTGCTGCCTTGGCTCGAGGCTTTGCTTGGCAGAGAAATCCCCGGCCTTGCTGAGGCAGGGCAAGGCAAAGGCTTGAGAGCAGCGGAAGCCTTGTGCCGTTTCCGTGGTTGGAAGTGTGCTTGTCTAAGGCTGGTGCACTGGCCCTGTCCGTGCTGCTGAGTGTGTCCGTGTGCTGCCATGTGGTCATTGGTGAGCTCTCTGGGCGTGGCCCGAGAGAGGGGGAGTGGTGCCTAAGAGTTTTGTCCTCCTGCCTGGAAGCCCCTCAGTAGGGAGGCCTGTGGGGTGAGGGCCTTGAGGGCACGTGAGGCACAAGAGAGAGGCAAGAGCTGGCGTGATGCGCCTCCTGGGAGAGCACTTGCCCTCTGCTTCGTGGAGGTGGGAAGGGAGCAGGCTCCGGGGTGAGCCGGGATGTTCAGAGGAAGTGCCTGTGGAAAGGTTCTGGAGGACTAGAAGCAAGCGGAAGGGTTGGAGAGTGGGTCTTGGTGCGTTTTGGGGCCCTTGCCCATGGTCGCTTCTGCTCGGAAAACCCCCTGTCAGAGGGCTCCGAGAGAGGCTGTGCCCACGCGGCACGCTGTGGCCTGGCCACTGGTGCTGCTCCGTGCCTCTTGCTGGGCCCTGAGACCTGTGGCCCTGGAAGCAGCCTGAAGGGTGTTGGCAGAGCAGCTCTGAGCATGGCAGCTGTTTGGCTTTCGCAGGGCCTTGGAGGCTGGGGAAGGGCCCGTCCTCCCCTTGCCGTTGTCATTAGCCCTGCTGGCGGGCCAGGGGGAAGAGCTGCTGAGTGCTGCCTCTGCTGGTGTCCCCAGCTGAGATGCCCTCGCCTCAGTCCTTCCCCACGTCCCAGACTGTCAGGGCCCCAAATCAGAGAGTGCTTGTTGTCCTTGATGTGTAGGGAATGTGCTGGCTTGGTTCAGTCCCTCCTTGGGGCAGGAAGTGGCCTTTGGAGTTGCGGGAAGGCTTCTTGCTCTGCCTGGGCCATGGGGCCCCGCTGTCTTCCGCTTCATGGTCACTGCTCCCACACAATCGGCCCCTTAGGAAATGTTGCCATGAATTCCTTGCAGGCCTTTCTCCAGTTCCTGAGCTTCACGGGCTCGCTGTGGGTACTGGCTGGGCAGAAGGTGATCTTCTCTTGGGGCAGGAACTGGCCCGTCCTGGGTGTTTTGCTGCACTAGGAGCAGTGTGAGGTGCCAGGGTGAATGAGGGAGGCCGTTCAGGAGGTGTCTCAGCCTTGGGGAGGGCAGGGGCAGCTGCAGGGGGCAACAGCCACGAGGTCCCTAGTGTCTGCGAGAGCTGGGCCAGAAAATCACCACTGCCCAATCAGTTCTTTGTCGGTAGCTGAGAGGCCAGCAGGGGCCACGTGGCTCGCTGCTGATTCTGAGGTCCCTTGGGGCTGAGGAGCTGAGAGGCCAGCTGCAGGAACAAGACTGGCGTGTTGTCTGCAAGGTCCCTTCTGCAAGGGTTACGTGATTGGCTAGCAGGAGGCATGTGGCTGGGAAGGTGCTTGTGAGGTGGCTTCTGGCTGAGCAGTTGCTGGGGCAGCAGCAGGTGCATGGCTGGGACGCGTGCTTTGGAGGTGACGTTGGCCGGAGCATCTGGGAGGTGAGCATTTGGCTGATGGCTGAGGAAGTTGTTGTGAGGTCACTTGTGTGTCAGGGGCTTGTAGGGCAGTGGCGGGCAGACGGCTGGGAAGGTGGCCGTGAGGTCCTGTCTTTTGGAGTGGCTGATAGAGCAGCAAGAGGCAGGTGGCTGGGAAGGTGCTTGTGAGGTGACTGCAGAGAGAGCAGCCCCGGTTGCCCATGGCTGGGAAGTGACTCGGAGGTCCCGCCTGTCCCCGCAGGCTGCCTGGCCTGCAGCATTGCTTAGACATTGGTGGTGAAATCTAGGCTTGACAGTGTGTGCGTGGTGTGGAAATTGTGCCCCATGAAAAGAGAGGGGCCTGGTGAGGTTTGTCTGCAAGATGGGAATGCTCTTTCTGCCCTTGGATTGGTGGAGGTGGGAAGGGAGCAGGAGCAGAGGTGGGAGTGGATGTTCAGAGGAAGCCCTTGTTGCTCCCTCTTGGAGGACTATAAAGAAACAGGAGGGCTGGAGAGTTGTCCTGGGTGTGATTTGGGTCCATGGTGGAGGGTGTCCTGGCTGCTGGCCTGTGTGGTGGTGTGTCCTGTGTGTGCCTGCTGCAGAGGGGCGTGCTGGCTGTCCACCGTGTGTGAGGGGAGGGGTGGGGGTGAGGTGTGTGCCAGAAGTTGGGTGGCGTGTGGTGGGGAGAGGCGGTGGCCCCAGGGTGTTGGTTCTGGGTGCGGGAGGAGACGTGTGGAGAGAGCAGTGGTGTGCGTGGGGAGTGCCATGAGGCTGGGGAGGTGGGGAGCGCTGCGAGGTGAGCAGGTGCCTTGGCTGCTGGGGCCCCGGCTGCCCTGGTGGCCCCATGAGCCAGGCATGCTGGCAGCCGGCTGCCTTCTGCCCGCTCAGCTTCACGCCTGGAGTTTCCTCCGCTCTTGCCAGGCTCTGCAGCCAGATATCCCACACAGACTGTGAGATACATATAAACATGCAGCTGAGAGTATTTGGAGTGGAAGAGGTCATCTTTCAGAAAGGGTTCCTTGCTGGAGATTCTTGAATTTGACACCTCTGAGATCTGTCCAACAAGTTTTATTTAACGCTAGAGGCGTAAGCAGTTGGTGCAGACACTGTTTTCTTCTCGTGTGGCAGGATCCTAGAAACTCTTTGCTTATAGTGCAGTGGTATTCCACAACTACCCCTTAATTAACCATCCCATTAACCCCCTCCAATCCAGAGAAATGTGGCAGGTAGAGGGAGAGGGTCTTGAGCTCTTCCTGCCAAAGGCCTCACTGCTTCGGGGCTATCTGCTGCACCTTGCACCCTGCCCCCTGCCCTGGGCTCTGAAATCAGACATCCAGAGGCGGACATCCAGCAGGAGGCCACAGAGAGCAGTTCAGATCATGTGGGACTTTCTTCACCCACACAGTTCACAAGGAAATGGTCTCTCCACAGTGGAGCGCTCAGAGGTGCTCTTTCCAGTGGCAGTGCCACAGTCCTTAGCTTTTGAAATGGGCCAAATAAGGGAAACTTCCAGAGACCAAGTATTTCTTCAGAAAGTGATTGGCCTTTAAAACCACTTCTCCCAGAGGTGCCTGCTGCAGGGAGTAGTAATCTCAGCTGCCCAGAGCTCACTTTCTGTGCTGAAGACTAAGGAAATGAGCCCATTGCTTTTGGACTGGGAGAAACATCAGCTGATGCTCAGGCACTTTCCTGCAAGTCAGCAGGAAACACTTCCTGGGTCCGAGCTGAGAATCAGCGTGCCAAGCTGGAGTTGTTTGATGCAAATAACCGCCTCAGAATTAGGTTCCTCCCCTTTCCACATGCTCCTCTCTGCCCTAAGGGGGTCATTTGGGAGCTGACCCTTCAGGTGTCCAAGTGAGCACATTTGGCAGAGTGTCACTGAGCTGGTCACTGAGGCCTGCAGTTTCGGAAGCTCTTGCCAGGATCTCCAGCTGGAAAGCTGACTCAATCCCAGTGTGTCTCCTTTCTGGTACAGAGAGAGAGAAGAGACCCCCATAGCTGGCTCCTCATGTCCCTGAGGAAGGGGAAAGGCCAGCAGGTGGCACAGACCTTGGAAGGTGATTGTGAGGTTATTTCTGCCTCCCCATCTGATGGGCCAGTATCTGATGAGTAGCAGACTAGCTAGCAGGCCCATCTCCTGCTGACACAGAGCCTGCAGGCCCAGAGCCCTCACCCTGCTGCCAGCGCTCTCTCCCCAAGGCAGCCCAGGAAGCCATGGACTGCCTTTGTCCTGAGGACATGTTGCTGGCTTATGCCCTTTAGGAGGCACAGGCCCATGCAGGTGACTGTGTGGTCCCTTCTGTGTCTGTAGGTGATGGGCCAGGAAGAAGCTTGCGGGTGGGAAACTGTTTGTGAGGTGACTTGTGTCTCAGTACCTGATAGGCCAGCAGCAGGCACATGGCTTGGATTTTGGTTGTGAGGTCACTTCTGTCTCTGCAGGTGATAGGGCAACCACTGCTTCTCGAGCAGAGGAGGTGCTTGTGCGATTCCTTCTGCCTTAGTACCTGATAGGCCACTTGCAGGCCGATGGCTTGGATGCTGATTGTGATGACGTTCCTGCCTGAGTACCTGTTTGGCTAGCAGCAGGCACATGGTAAGTCCAGTCCTTCTGAGAAGCTGAGAGGCTCACTGCAGGCAGGTGGGCTTGGAAGAGGACTGTGAGGTTACTGGTAAAGGATCAGCCGGTAGGCCAAAAGTCTAATAGGAGGGGACAGTGTGGTGAGAGCCATTGTTTCTCAGAAGCTCCTTGGATGGTAGGAGGCACATGGCTGTAAAGGGGAAAGTGATGTCCCTTCTGTCTCTGCAGGTGATGGGCCAGCAGCAGGCACATTGCTGGGAAATTGGCTGTGAGGTCCCGTCTGTCTCAGCCTCTGACAGGCTAGCAGCAGGCTCATGGCTGGGGCACGTGCATGTGAGGTCACTTCTGAGCAAGCTGCTGGTAGACCAGGAGTAGGCCCATGGATTGGCTGTTGACTGGGAAGTCCATTCTTTGTGAGTGCCTGATGAGGTCTTTGCCAGGTCTCTTCTTCCTGATGACCTGATTAGCTAGTAGCTGCTCATTTGCTTGGATGCTCATGGTGAGGTCACTGCTGCCTGAGTACCTAATAGGCTACCCCCAGGCGCTGGGCTAGGGTGCTGATTTGGTGGTGTCTCCTGTCTTTGCAGGTGATAGGCCAGCAGCAGGCACACGGCTTGGATGTTGATTGTGAAGCCTCCTCTGCCTTAGGACCTGACTGGAGAGCAGCAGGCACATAGCTGGTCACGTGCATGAGAGAAGCTGGAGGGCCAGCAGTAGGCCCCTTGGCTTGGTGGATGATTGTGAGGTGACTTCGGTGTGAGCAGCTGAGAGGTGAGCCTTTGGCTGCGGCCTAAGGCAGGTGTTTGTGAGGTCACTTCTGCCTGAGGATGTGGTTAGACAGCAGGCGCAGAGCCTGCTGACCCAGAGCCTGCAGGCACAGAGCCCTCGCCCTGCTGCAACGCTCTTCCCAATGCAGCCCAGGAAACTGATGCAGCCTTTGAATACCAAAAACACTTGGCTGGCTCCTGCTGCTTCATGTTGTCTACCAGGACCCCCAGGCCCTTCTCTACTAAGCTGCTTTCCAGGCAGTCGGCATTCAGCGTGATGAGGAGGGTACTGGATTCTGACAGCCTCAAAATCTCCAAGACCAGTTTGAGCCACCTGGCTGTGAAGGTGACTGTGAGGTCACGCCTGTCTCTGCAAGTGATGGGCAAGGAGCAGGCAAAATTATGAGACCTCGCAGTCAGCACTGCAGATGTATCTCCTTTCCCTGCCTCTCCCCATCCTCCCACCCCTGTCTTCTTTTGGCTGGGATGAGTGGTGGTGCACCACCCTATGCGAAGAGGTGGCTGGAGTGCACAGAGTTTTGCCTTGGAGATGTTGATGAGCCAGTCCACAGCACTGCGCAAATGGACCATAAGGCAGGTGGAAAATGGGCTGGACCATTGAGCCAAAATGCTGTGATCAGTGGCACAAGGTCCAACAAGCTCCTTCAGTGGGTGCCTTTGCTGGTGCTCTCGGACTATGCCTGGATCGTGCCGGGGGGACCCTGGAGGCAGAGCCTGCGCTGGCTTTTCCATGTGGCACGTGCCCTGCTGAAAGCTGCTGCCTTGGCTCGAGGCTTTGCTTGGCAGAGAAATCCCCGGCCTTGCTGAGGCAGGGCAAGGCAAAGGCTTGAGAGCAGCGGAAGCCTTGTGCCGTTTCCGTGGTTGGAAGTGTGCTTGTCTAAGGCTGGTGCACTGGCCCTGTCCGTGCTGCTGAGTGTGTCCGTGTGCTGCCATGTGGTCATTGGTGAGCTCTCTGGGCGTGGCCCGAGAGAGGGGGAGTGGTGCCTAAGAGTTTTGTCCTCCTGCCTGGAAGCCCCTCAGTAGGGAGGCCTGTTGGCTGAGGGCCTTGAGGGCACGTGAGGCAAAAGAGAGAGGCAAGAGCTGGCGTGATGCACCTCCTGGGAGAGCACTTGCCCTCTGCTTCGTGGAGGTGGGAAGGGAGCAGGCTCCGGGGTGAGCCGGGATGTTCAGAGGAAGTGCCTGTGGAAAGGTTCTGGAGGACTAGAAGCAAGCGGAAGGGTTGGAGAGTGGGTCTTGGTGCGTTTTGGGGCCCTTCCTCATGGTCACTTCTGCTCGGAAAACCCCCTGTCAGAGGGCTCCGAGAGAGGCTGTGCCCACGCGGCACGCTGTGGCCTGGCCACTGGTGCTGCTCCGTGCCTCTTGCTGGGCCCTGAGACCTGTGGCCCTGGAAGCAGCCTGAAGGGTGTTGGCAGAGCAGCTCTGAGCATGGCAGCTGTTTGGCTTTCGCAGGGCCTTGGAGGCTGGGGAAGGGCCCGTCCTCCCCTTGCCGTTGTCATTAGCCCTGCTGGCGGGCCAGGGGGAAGAGCTGCTGAGTGCTGCCTCTGCTGGTGTCCCCAGCTGAGATGCCCTCGCCTCAGTCCTTCCCCACGTCCCAGACTGTCAGGGCCCCAAATCAGAGAGTGCTTGTTGTCCTTGATGTGTAGGGAATGTGCTGGCTTGGTTCAGTCCCTCCTTGGGGCAGGAAGTGGCCTTTGGAGTTGCGGGAAGGCTTCTTGCTCTGCCTGGGCCATGGGGCCCCGCTGTCTTCCGCTTCATGGTCACTGCTCCCACACAATCGGCCCCTTAGGAAATGTTGCCATGAATTCCTTGCAGGCCTTTCTCCAGTTCCTGAGCTTCACGGGCTCGCTGTGGGTACTGGCTGGGCAGAAGGTGATCTTCTCTTGGGGCAGGAACTGGCCCGTCCTGGGTGTTTTGCTGCACTAGGAGCAGTGTGAGGCGCCAGGGTGAATGAGGGAGGCCGTTCAGGAGGTGTCTCAGCCTTGGGGAGGGCAGGGGCAGCTGCAGGGGGCAACAGCCACGAGGTCCCTAGTGTCTGCGAGAGCTGGGCCAGAAAATCACCACTGCCCAATCAGTTCTTTGTCGGTAGCTGAGAGGCCAGCAGGGGCCACGTGGCTCGCTGCTGATTCTGAGGTCCCTTGGGGCTGAGGAGCTGAGAGGCCAGCTGCAGGAACAAGGCTGGCGTGTTGTCTGCAAGGTCCCTTCTGCAAGGGTTACGTGATTGGCTAGCAGGAGGCATGTGGCTGGGAAGGTGCTTGTGAGGTGGCTTCTGGCTGAGCAGTTGCTGGGGCAGCAGCAGGTCCACAGCTGGGACGCGTGCTTTGGAGGTGACGTTGGCCGGAGCATCTGGGAGGTGAGCATTTGGCTGATGGCTGAGGAAGTTGTTGTGAGGTCACTTGTGTGTCAGGGGCTTGTAGGGCAGTGGCGGGCAGACGGCTGGGAAGGTGGCCGTGAGGTCCTGTCTTTTGGAGTGGCTGATAGAGCAGCAAGAGGCAGGTGGCTGGGAAGGTGCTTGTGAGGTGACTGCAGAGAGAGCAGCCCCGGTTGCCCATGGCTGGGAAGTGACTCGGAGGTCCCGCCTGTCCCCGCAGGCTGCCTGGCCTGCAGCATTGCTTAGACATTGGTGGTGAAATCTAGGCTTGACAGTGTGTGCGTGGTGTGGAAATTGTGCCCCATGAAAAGAGAGGGGCCTGGTGAGGTTTGTCTGCAAGATGGGAATGCTCTTTCTGCCCTTGGATTGGTGGAGGTGGGAAGGGAGCAGGAGCAGAGGTGGGAGTGGATGTTCAGAGGAAGCCCTTGTTGCTCCCTCTTGGAGGACTATAAAGAAACAGGAGGGCTGGAGAGTTGTCCTGGGTGTGATTTGGGTCCATGGTGGAGGGTGTCCTGGCTGCTGGCCTGTGTGGTGGTGTGTCCTGTGTGTGCCTGCTGCAGAGGGGCGTGCTGGCTGTCCACCGTGTGTGAGGGGAGGGGTGGGGGTGAGGTGTGTGCCAGAAGTTGGGTGGCGTGTGGTGGGGAGAGGCGGTGGCCCCAGGGTGTTGGTTCTGGGTGCGGGAGGAGACGTGTGGAGAGAGCAGTGGTGTGCGTGGGGAGTGCCATGAGGCTGGGGAGGTGGGGAGCGCTGCGAGGTGAGCAGGTGCCTTGGCTGCTGGGGCCCCGGCTGCCCTGGTGGCCCCATGAGCCAGGCATGCTGGCAGCCGGCTGCCTTCTGCCCGCTCAGCTTCACGCCTGGAGTTTCCTCCGCTCTTGCCAGGCTCTGCAGCCAGATATCCCACACAGACTGTGAGATACATATAAACATGCAGCTGAGAGTATTTGGAGTGGAAGAGGTCATCTTTCAGAAAGGGTTCCTTGCTGGAGATTCTTGAATTTGACACCTCTGAGATCTGTCCAACAAGTTTTATTTAACGCTAGAGGCGTAAGCAGTTGGTGCAGACACTGTTTTCTTCTCGTGTGGCAGGATCCTAGAAACTCTTTGCTTATAGTGCAGTGGTATTCCACAACTACCCCTTAATTAACCATCCCATTAACCCCCTCCAATCCAGAGAAATGTGGCAGGTAGAGGGAGAGGGTCTTGAGCTCTTCCTGCCAAAGGCCTCACTGCTTCGGGGCTATCTGCTGCACCTTGCACCCTGCCCCCTGCCCTGGGCTCTGAAATCAGACATCCAGAGGCGGACATCCAGCAGGAGGCCACAGAGAGCAGTTCAGATCATGTGGGACTTTCTTCACCCACACAGTTCACAAGGAAATGGTCTCTCCACAGTGGAGCGCTCAGAGGTGCTCTTTCCAGTGGCAGTGCCACAGTCCTTAGCTTTTGAAATGGGCCAAATAAGGGAAACTTCCAGAGACCAAGTATTTCTTCAGAAAGTGATTGGCCTTTAAAACCACTTCTCCCAGAGGTGCCTGCTGCAGGGAGTAGTAATCTCAGCTGCCCAGAGCTCACTTTCTGTCCTGAAGACTAAGGAAATGAGCCCATTGCTTTTGGACTGGGAGAAACATCAGCTGATGCTCAGGCACTTTCCTGCAAGTCAGCAGGAAACACTTCCTGGGTCCGAGCTGAGAATCAGCGTGCCAAGCTGGAGTTGTTTGATGCAAATAACCGCCTCAGAATTAGGTTCCTCCCCTTTCCACATGCTCCTCTCTGCCCTAAGGGGGTCATTTGGGAGCTGACCCTTCAGGTGTCCAAGTGAGCACATTTGGCAGAGTGTCACTGAGCTGGTCACTGAGGCCTGCAGTTTCGGAAGCTCTTGCCAGGATCTCCAGCTGGAAAGCTGACTCAATCCCAGTGTGTCTCCTTTCTGGTACAGAGAGAGAGAAGAGACCCCCATAGCTGGCTCCTCATGTCCCTGAGGAAGGGGAAAGGCCAGCAGGTGGCACAGACCTTGGAAGGTGATTGTGAGGTTATTTCTGCCTCCCCATCTGATGGGCCAGTATCTGATGAGTAGCAGACTAGCTAGCAGGCCCATCTCCTGCTGACACAGAGCCTGCAGGCCCAGAGCCCTCACCCTGCTGCCAGCGCTCTCTCCCCAAGGCAGCCCAGGAAGCCATGGACTGCCTTTGTCCTGAGGACATGTTGCTGGCTTATGCCCTTTAGGAGGCACAGGCCCATGCAGGTGACTGTGTGGTCCCTTCTGTGTCTGTAGGTGATGGGCCAGGAAGAAGCTTGCGGGTGGGAAACTGTTTGTGAGGTGACTTGTGTCTCAGTACCTGATAGGCCAGCAGCAGGCACATGGCTTGGATTTTGGTTGTGAGGTCACTTCTGTCTCTGCAGGTGATAGGGCAACCACTGCTTCTCGAGCAGAGGAGGTGCTTGTGCGATTCCTTCTGCCTTAGTACCTGATAGGCCACTTGCAGGCCGATGGCTTGGATGCTGATTGTGATGACGTTCCTGCCTGAGTACCTGTTTGGCTAGCAGCAGGCACATGGTAAGTCCAGTCCTTCTGAGAAGCTGAGAGGCTCACTGCAGGCAGGTGGGCTTGGAAGAGGACTGTGAGGTTACTGGTAAAGGATCAGCCGGTAGGCCAAAAGTCTAATAGGAGGGGACAGTGTGGTGAGAGCCATTGTTTCTCAGAAGCTCCTTGGATGGTAGGAGGCACATGGCTGTAAAGGGGAAAGTGATGTCCCTTCTGTCTCTGCAGGTGATGGGCCAGCAGCAGGCACATTGCTGGGAAATTGGCTGTGAGGTCCCGTCTGTCTCAGCCTCTGACAGGCTAGCAGCAGGCTCATGGCTGGGGCACGTGCATGTGAGGTCACTTCTGAGCAAGCTGCTGGTAGACCAGGAGTAGGCCCATGGATTGGCTGTTGACTGGGAAGTCCATTCTTTGTGAGTGCCTGATGAGGTCTTTGCCAGGTCTCTTCTTCCTGATGACCTGATTAGCTAGTAGCTGCTCATTTGCTTGGATGCTCATGGTGAGGTCACTGCTGCCTGAGTACCTAATAGGCTACCCCCAGGCGCTGGGCTAGGGTGCTGATTTGGTGGTGTCTCCTGTCTTTGCAGGTGATAGGCCAGCAGCAGGCACACGGCTTGGATGTTGATTGTGAAGCCTCCTCTGCCTTAGGACCTGACTGGAGAGCAGCAGGCACATAGCTGGTCACGTGCATGAGAGAAGCTGGAGGGCCAGCAGTAGGCCCCTTGGCTTGGTGGATGATTGTGAGGTGACTTCGGTGTGAGCAGCTGAGAGGTGAGCCTTTGGCTGCGGCCTAAGGCAGGTGTTTGTGAGGTCACTTCTGCCTGAGGATGTGGTTAGACAGCAGGCGCAGAGCCTGCTGACCCAGAGCCTGCAGGCACAGAGCCCTCGCCCTGCTGCAACGCTCTTCCCAATGCAGCCCAGGAAACTGATGCAGCCTTTGAATACCAAAAACACTTGGCTGGCTCCTGCTGCTTCATGTTGTCTACCAGGACCCCCAGGCCCTTCTCTACTAAGCTGCTTTCCAGGCAGTCGGCATTCAGCGTGATGAGGAGGGTACTGGATTCTGACAGCCTCAAAATCTCCAAGACCAGTTTGAGCCACCTGGCTGTGAAGGTGCCTGTGA
This sequence comes from Struthio camelus, assembly GCF_040807025.1. Lineage (NCBI taxonomy): Eukaryota > Metazoa > Chordata > Aves > Struthioniformes > Struthionidae > Struthio > Struthio camelus. The sequence goes on from NC_090970.1 coordinate 2,017,315, forward strand.
GGTCACGCCTGTCTCTGCAAGTGATGGGCAAGGAGCAGGCAAAATTATGAGACCTCGCAGTCAGCACTGCAGATGTATCTCCTTTCCCTGCCTCTCCCCATCCTCCCACCCCTGTCTTCTTTTGGCTGGGATGAGTGGTGGTGCACCACCCTATGCGAAGAGGTGGCTGGAGTGCACAGAGTTTTGCCTTGGAGATGTTGACGAGCCAGTCCACAGCACTGCGCAAATGGACCATAAGGCAGGTGGAAAATGGGCTGGACCATTGAGCCAAAATGCTGTGATCAGTGGCACAAGGTCCAACAAGCTCCTTCAGTGGGTGCCTTTGCTGGTGCTCTCGGACTATGCCTGGATCGTGCCGGGGGGACCCTGGAGGCAGAGCCTGCGCTGGCTTTTCCATGTGGCACGTGCCCTGCTGAAAGCTGCTGCCTTGGCTCAAGGCTTTGCTTGGCAGAGAAATCCCAGGCCTTGCTGAGGCAGGGCAAGGCAAAGGCTTGAGAGCAGCGGAAGCCTTGTGCCGTTTCCGTGGTTGGAAGTGTGCTTGTCTAAGGCTGGTGCACTGGCCCTGTCCGTGCTGCTGAGTGTGTCCGTGTGCTGCCATGTGGTCATTGGTGAGCTCTCTGGGCGTGGCCCGAGAGAGGGGGAGTGGTGCCTAAGAGTTTTGTCCTCCTGCCTGGAAGCCCCTCAGTAGGGAGGCCTGTTGGGTGAGGGCCTTGAGGGCACGTGAGGCAAAAGAGAGAGGCAAGAGCTGGCGTGATGCGCCTCCTGGGAGAGCACTTGCCCTCTGCTTCGTGGAGGTGGGAAGGGAGCAGGCTCCGGGGTGAGCCGGGATGTTCAGAGGAAGTGCCTGTGGAAAGGTTCTGGAGGACTAGAAGCAAGCGGAAGGGTTGGAGAGTGGGTCTTGGTGCGTTTTGGGGCCCTTCCTCATGGTCACTTCTGCTCGGAAAACCCCCTGTCAGAGGGCTCCGAGAGAGGCTGTGCCCACGCGGCACGCTGTGGCCTGGCCACTGGTGCTGCTCCGTGCCTCTTGCTGGGCCCTGAGACCTGTGGCCCTGGAAGCAGCCTGAAGGGTGTTGGCAGAGCAGCTCTGAGCATGGCAGCTGTTTGGCTTTCGCAGGGCCTTGGAGGCTGGGGAAGGGCCCGTCCTGCCCTTGCCATTGTCATTAGCCCTGCTGGCGGGCCAGGGGGAAGAGCTGCTGAGTGCTGCCTCTGCTGGTGTCCCCAGCTGAGATGCCCTTGCCTGAGTCCTTCCCCACGTCCCAGACTGTCAGGGCCCCAAATCAGAGAGTGCTTGTTGTCCTTGATGTGTAGGGAATGTGCTGGCTTGGTTCAGTCCCTCCTTGGGGCAGGAAGTGGCCTTTGGAGTTGCGGGAAGGCTTCTTGCTCTGCCTGGGCCATGGGGCCCCGCTGTCTTCCGCTTCATGGTCACTGCTCCCACACAATCGGCCCCTTAGGAAATGTTGCCATGAATTCCTTGCAGGCCTTTCTCCAGTTCCTGAGCTTCACGGGCTCGCTGTGGGTACTGGCTGGGCAGAAGGTGATCTTCTCTTGGGGCAGGAACTGGCCCGTCCTGGGTGTTTTGCTGCACTAGGAGCAGTGTGAGGCGCCAGGGTGAATGAGGGAGGCCGTTCAGGAGGTGTCTCAGCCTTGGGGAGGGCAGGGGGAGCTGCAGGGGGCAACAGCCACGAGGTCCCTAGTGTCTGCGAGAGCTGGGCCAGAAAATCACCACTGCCCAATCAGTTCTTTGTCGGTAGCTGAGAGGCCAGCAGGGGCCACGTGGCTCGCTGCTGATTCTGAGGTCCCTTGGGGCTGAGGAGCTGAGAGGCCAGCTGCAGGAACAAGGCTGGCGTGTTGTCTGCAAGGTCCCTTCTGCAAGGGTTACGTGATTGGCTAGCAGGAGGCATGTGGCTGGGAAGGTGCTTGTGAGGTGGCTTCTGGCTGAGCAGTTGCTGGGGCAGCAGCAGGTCCACAGCTGGGACGCGTGCTTTGGAGGTGACGTTGGCCGGAGCATCTGGGAGGTGAGCATTTGGCTGATGGCTGAGGAAGTTGTTGTGAGGTCACTTGTGTGTCAGGGGCTTGTAGGGCAGTGGCGGGCAGACGGCTGGGAAGGTGGCCGTGAGGTCCTGTCTTTTGGAGTGGCTGATAGAGCAGCAAGAGGCAGGTGGCTGGGAAGGTGCTTGTGAGGTGACTGCAGAGAGAGCAGCCCAGGTTGCCCATGGCTGGGAAGTGACTCGGAGGTCCCGCCTGTCCCCGCAGGCTGCCTGGCCTGCAGCATTGCTTAGACATTGGTGGTGAAATCTAGGCTTGACAGTGTGTGCGTGGTGTGGAAATTGTGCCCCATGAGAAGAGAGGGGCCTGGTGAGCTTTGTCTGCAAGATGGGAATGCTCTTTCTGCCCTTGGATTGGTGGAGGTGGGAAGGGAGCAGGAGCAGAGGTGGGAGTGGATGTTCAGAGGAAGTGCTTGTTGCTGCCTCTTGGAGGACTAGAAGGAAAGAGAAGGGCTGGAGAGTTGTCCTGGGTGTGATTTGGGGCATTTGCGGGGTGGTGTCCTGGCTGCTGCGCTGTGTGGTGGTGTGTCCTGTGTGTGCCTGCTGCAGAGGGGCGTGCTGGCTGTCCACGCTGTGTGAGGGGAGGGGTGGGGGTGAGGTGTGTGCCAGAAGTTGGGTGGCCTGTGGTGGGGAGAGGCGGTGGCCCCAGGGTGTTGGTTCTGGGTGCGGGAGGAGACGTGTGGAGAGAGCAGTGGTGTGCGTGGGCAGTGCCATGAGGCTGGGGAGGTGGGGAGCGCTGCGAGGTGAGCAGGTGCCTTGGCTGCTGGGGCCCCGGCTGCCCTGGTGGCCCCATGAGCCAGGCATGCTGGCAGCCGGCTGCCTTCTGCCCGCTCAGCTTCACGCCTGGAGTTTCCTCCGCTCTTGCCAGGCTCTGCAGCCAGATATCCCACACAGACTGTGAGATACATATAAACATGCAGCTGAGAGTATTTGGAGTGGAAGAGGTCATGCTTCAGAACGGGTTCCTTGCTGGAGATTCTTGAATTTAACACCTCTGAGATCTGCCCAACACGTTTTATTTTACGCTAGAGGCGTAAGCAGTTGCCTCTCTCCCCTAGCAGCAAAGGCTACGTGGGGGTACTACCTAAGTGGGGTACATAGTTGGTGCAGACACTGTTTTCTTCTCATGTGGCAGGTCCCCAGAAACTCTTTGCTTATAGTGCAGTAGTATCCCCCAATCAGCCCTTAATTAACTATCCAATTAACCTCCCTCCAACCCAGTGAAATATGGCAGGTGAGGGGAGAGGGTCTTCATTTCATCTTGCCAAAGGCCTCACTGCTTTGGGGCTCTCTGCTGCACCTTGCACCCTGCCCTGGGCTCAAATCAGACATCCTGGGACGGACATCCAGCAGGAGGCCACAGAGAGCAGTTCAGATCATGTGGGACTTTCTTCACCCACACAGTTCACAAGGAAATGGTCTCTCCACAGTGCAGCACTCAGAGGTGCTCTTTCCAGTGGCGGTGCCACAGTCATTGGCCCATTTGAAATGGGCCAAATAAGGGAAACTTCCAGAGACCAAGTATTTCTTCAGAAAGTGATTGGCCTTTAAAACCACTTCTCCCAGAGGTGCCTGCTGCAGGGAGTAGTAATCTCAGCTGCCCAGAGCTCACTTTCTGTGCTGAAGACTAAGGAAATGAGCCCATTGCTTTTGGACTGGGAGAAACATCAGCTGATGCTCAGGCACTTTCCTGCAAGTCAGCAGGAAACACTTCCTGGGTCCGAGCTGAGAATCAGCGTGCCAAGCTGGAGTTGTTTGATGCAAATAACCGCCTCAGAATTAGGTTCCTCCCCTTTCCACATGCTCCTCTCTGCCCTAAGGGGGTCATTTGGGAGCTGACCCTTCAGGTGTCCAAGTGAGCACATTTGGCAGAGTGTCACTGAGCTGGTCACTGAGGCCTGCAGTTTCGGAAGCTCTTGCCAGGATCTCCAGCTGGAAAGCTGACTCAATCCCAGTGTGTCTCCTTTCTGGTACAGAGAGAGAGAAGAGACCCCCATAGCTGGCTCCTCATGTCCCTGAGGAAGGGGAAAGGCCAGCAGGTGGCACAGACCTTGGAAGGTGATTGTGAGGTTATTTCTGCCTCCCCATCTGATGGGCCAGTATCTGATGAGTAGCAGACTAGCTAGCAGGCCCATCTCCTGCTGACACAGAGCCTGCAGGCCCAGAGCCCTCACCCTGCTGCCAGCGCTCTCTCCCCAAGGCAGCCCAGGAAGCCATGGACTGCCTTTGTCCTGAGGACATGTTGCTGGCTTATGCCCTTTAGGAGGCACAGGCCCATGCAGGTGACTGTGTGGTCCCTTCTGTGTCTGTAGGTGATGGGCCAGGAAGAAGCTTGCGGGTGGGAAACTGTTTGTGAGGTGACTTGTGTCTCAGTACCTGATAGGCCAGCAGCAGGCACATGGCTTGGATTTTGGTTGTGAGGTCACTTCTGTCTCTGCAGGTGATAGGGCAACCACTGCTTCTCGAGCAGAGGAGGTGCTTGTGCGATTCCTTCTGCCTTAGTACCTGATAGGCCACTTGCAGGCCGATGGCTTGGATGCTGATTGTGATGACGTTCCTGCCTGAGTACCTGTTTGGCTAGCAGCAGGCACATGGTAAGTCCAGTCCTTCTGAGAAGCTGAGAGGCTCACTGCAGGCAGGTGGGCTTGGAAGAGGACTGTGAGGTTACTGGTAAAGGATCAGCCGGTAGGCCAAAAGTCTAATAGGAGGGGACAGTGTGGTGAGAGCCATTGTTTCTCAGAAGCTCCTTGGATGGTAGGAGGCACATGGCTGTAAAGGGGAAAGTGATGTCCCTTCTGTCTCTGCAGGTGATGGGCCAGCAGCAGGCACATTGCTGGGAAATTGGCTGTGAGGTCCCGTCTGTCTCAGCCTCTGACAGGCTAGCAGCAGGCTCATGGCTGGGGCACGTGCATGTGAGGTCACTTCTGAGCAAGCTGCTGGTAGACCAGGAGTAGGCCCATGGATTGGCTGTTGACTGGGAAGTCCATTCTTTGTGAGTGCCTGATGAGGTCTTTGCCAGGTCTCTTCTTCCTGATGACCTGATTAGCTAGTAGCTGCTCATTTGCTTGGATGCTCATGGTGAGGTCACTGCTGCCTGAGTACCTAATAGGCTACCCCCAGGCGCTGGGCTAGGGTGCTGATTTGGTGGTGTCTCCTGTCTTTGCAGGTGATAGGCCAGCAGCAGGCACACGGCTTGGATGTTGATTGTGAAGCCTCCTCTGCCTTAGGACCTGACTGGAGAGCAGCAGGCACATAGCTGGTCACGTGCATGAGAGAAGCTGGAGGGCCAGCAGTAGGCCCCTTGGCTTGGTGGATGATTGTGAGGTGACTTCGGTGTGAGCAGCTGAGAGGTGAGCCTTTGGCTGCGGCCTAAGGCAGGTGTTTGTGAGGTCACTTCTGCCTGAGGATGTGGTTAGACAGCAGGCGCAGAGCCTGCTGACCCAGAGCCTGCAGGCACAGAGCCCTCGCCCTGCTGCAACGCTCTTCCCAATGCAGCCCAGGAAACTGATGCAGCCTTTGAATACCAAAAACACTTGGCTGGCTCCTGCTGCTTCATGTTGTCTACCAGGACCCCCAGGCCCTTCTCTACTAAGCTGCTTTCCAGGCAGTCGGCATTCAGCGTGATGAGGAGGGTACTGGATTCTGACAGCCTCAAAATCTCCAAGACCAGTTTGAGCCACCTGGCTGTGAAGGTGACTGTGAGGTCACGCCTGTCTCTGCAAGTGATGGGCAAGGAGCAGGCAAAATTATGAGACTTCGCAGTCAGCACTGCAGATGTATCTCCTTTCCCTGCCTCTCCCCATCCTCCCACCCCTGTCTTCTTTTGGCTGGGATGAGTGGTGGTGCACCACCCTATGCGAAGAGGTGGCTGGAGTGCACAGAGTTTTGCCTTGGAGATGTTGACGAGCCAGTCCACAGCACTGCGCAAATGGACCATAAGGCAGGTGGAAAATGGGCTGGACCATTGAGCCAAAATGCTGTGATCAGTGGCACAAGGTCCAACAAGCTCCTTCAGTGGGTGCCTTTGCTGGTGCTCTCGGACTATGCCTGGATCGTGCCGGGGGGACCCTGGAGGCAGAGCCTGCGCTGGCTTTTCCATGTGGCACGTGCCCTGCTGAAAGCTGCTGCCTTGGCTCAAGGCTTTGCTTGGCAGAGAAATCCCAGGCCTTGCTGAGGCAGGGCAAGGCAAAGGCTTGAGAGCAGCGGAAGCCTTGTGCCGTTTCCGTGGTTGGAAGTGTGCTTGTCTAAGGCTGGTGCACTGGCCCTGTCCGTGCTGCTGAGTGTGTCCGTGTGCTGCCATGTGGTCATTGGTGAGCTCTCTGGGCGTGGCCCGAGAGAGGGGGAGTGGTGCCTAAGAGTTTTGTCCTCCTGCCTGGAAGCCCCTCAGTAGGGAGGCCTGTTGGGTGAGGGCCTTGAGGGCACGTGAGGCAAAAGAGAGAGGCAAGAGCTGGCGTGATGCGCCTCCTGGGAGAGCACTTGCCCTCTGCTTCGTGGAGGTGGGAAGGGAGCAGGCTCCGGGGTGAGCCGGGATGTTCAGAGGAAGTGCCTGTGGAAAGGTTCTGGAGGACTAGAAGCAAGCGGAAGGGTTGGAGAGTGGGTCTTGGTGCGTTTTGGGGCCCTTCCTCATGGTCACTTCTGCTCGGAAAACCCCCTGTCAGAGGGCTCCGAGAGAGGCTGTGCCCACGCGGCACGCTGTGGCCTGGCCACTGGTGCTGCTCCGTGCCTCTTGCTGGGCCCTGAGACCTGTGGCCCTGGAAGCAGCCTGAAGGGTGTTGGCAGAGCAGCTCTGAGCATGGCAGCTGTTTGGCTTTCGCAGGGCCTTGGAGGCTGGGGAAGGGCCCGTCCTCCCCTTGCCATTGTCATTAGCCCTGCTGGCGGGCCAGGGGGAAGAGCTGCTGAGTGCTGCCTCTGCTGGTGTCCCCAGCTGAGATGCCCTCGCCTCAGTCCTTCCCCACGTCCCAGACTGTCAGGGCCCCAAATCAGAGAGTGCTTGTTGTCCTTGATGTGTAGGGAATGTGCTGGCTTGGTTCAGTCCCTCCTTGGGGCAGGAAGTGGCCTTTGGAGTTGCGGGAAGGCTTCTTGCTCTGCCTGGGCCATGGGGCCCCGCTGTCTTCCGCTTCATGGTCACTGCTCCCACACAATCGGCCCCTTAGGAAATGTTGCCATGAATTCCTTGCAGGCCTTTCTCCAGTTCCTGAGCTTCACGGGCTCACTGTGGGTACTGGCTGGGCAGAAGGTGATCTTCTCTTGGGGCAGGAACTGGCCCGTCCTGGGTGTTTTGCTGCACTAGGAGCAGTGTGAGGCGCCAGGGTGAATGAGGGAGGCCGTTCAGGAGGTGTCTCAGCCTTGGGGAGGGCAGGGGGAGCTGCAGGGGGCAACAGCCACGAGGTCCCTAGTGTCTGCGAGAGCTGGGCCAGAAAATCACCACTGCCCAATCAGTTCTTTGTCGGTAGCTGAGAGGCCAGCAGGGGCCACGTGGCTCGCTGCTGATTCTGAGGTCCCTTGGGGCTGAGGAGCTGAGAGGCCAGCTGCAGGAACAAGGCTGGCGTGTTGTCTGCAAGGTCCCTTCTGCAAGGGTTACGTGATTGGCTAGCAGGAGGCATGTGGCTGGGAAGGTGCTTGTGAGGTGGCTTCTGGCTGAGCAGTTGCTGGGGCAGCAGCAGGTCCACAGCTGGGACGCGTGCTTTGGAGGTGACGTTGGCCGGAGCATCTGGGAGGTGAGCATTTGGCTGATGGCTGAGGAAGTTGTTGTGAGGTCACTTGTGTGTCAGGGGCTTGTAGGGCAGTGGCGGGCAGACGGCTGGGAAGGTGGCCGTGAGGTCCTGTCTTTTGGAGTGGCTGATAGAGCAGCAAGAGGCAGGTGGCTGGGAAGGTGCTTGTGAGGTGACTGCAGAGAGAGCAGCCCAGGTTGCCCATGGCTGGGAAGTGACTCGGAGGTCCCGCCTGTCCCCGCAGGCTGCCTGGCCTGCAGCATTGCTTAGACATTGGTGGTGAAATCTAGGCTTGACAGTGTGTGCGTGGTGTGGAAATTGTGCCCCATGAAAAGAGAGGGGCCTGGTGAGGTTTGTCTGCAAGATGGGAATGCTCTTTCTGCCCTTGGATTGGTGGAGGTGGGAAGGGAGCAGGAGCAGAGGTGGGAGTGGATGTTCAGAGGAAGTGCTTGTTGCTGCCTCTTGGAGGACTAGAAGGAAAGAGAAGGGCTGGAGAGTTGTCCTGGGTGTGATTTGGGGCATTTGGGGGTGGTGGCGTGGCTGCTGCCCTGTGTGGTGGTGTGGCCTGTGTGTGCCTGCTGCAGAGGGGCGTGCTGGCTGTCCACGCTGTGTGAGGGGAGGGGTGGGGGTGAGGTGTGTGCCAGTGGGGGGTGGCGTGTGGTGGGGAGAGGCGGTGGGCCCAGGGTGTTGGTTCTGGGTGCGGGAGGAGACGTGTGGAGAGAGCAGTGGTGTGCGTGGGCAGTGCCATGAGGCTGGGGAGGTGGGGAGCGCTGCGAGGTGAGCAGGTGCCTTGGCTGCTGGGGCCCCGGCTGCCCTGGTGGCCCCATGAGCCAGGCACGCTGGCAGCCGGCTGCCTTCTGCCCGCTCAGCTTCACGCCTGGAGTTTCCTCTGCTCTTGCCAGGCTCTGCAGCCAGATATCCCACACAGACTGTGAGATACATATAAACATGCAGCTGAGAGTATTTGGAGTGGAAGAGGTCATCTTTCAGAAAGGGTTCCTTGCTGGAGATTCTTGAATTTGACACCTCTGAGATCTGTCCAACAAGTTTTATTTAACGCTAGAGGCGTAAGCAGTTGGTGCAGACACTGTTTTCTTCTCGTGTGGCAGGATCCTAGAAACTCTTTGCTTATAGTGCAGTGGTATTCCACAACTACCCCTTAATTAACCATCCCATTAACCCCCTCCAATCCAGAGAAATGTGGCAGGTAGAGGGAGAGGGTCTTGAGCTCTTCCTGCCAAAGGCCTCACTGCTTCGGGGCTATCTGCTGCACCTTGCACCCTGCCCCCTGCCCTGGGCTCTGAAATCAGACATCCAGAGGCGGACATCCAGCAGGAGGCCACAGAGAGCAGTTCAGATCATATGGGACTTTCTTCACCCACACAGTTCACAAGGAAATGGTCTCTCCACAGTGGAGCGCTCAGAGGTGCTCTTTCCAGTGGCAGTGCCACAGTCCTTAGCTTTTGAAATGGGCCAAATAAGGGAAACTTCCAGAGACCAAGTATTTCTTCAGAAAGTGATTGGCCTTTAAAACCACTTCTCCCAGAGGTGCCTGCTGCAGGGAGTAGTAATCTCAGCTGCCCAGAGCTCACTTTCTGTGCTGAAGACTAAGGAAATGAGCCCATTGCTTTTGGACTGGGAGAAACATCAGCTGATGCTCAGGCACTTTCCTGCAAGTCAGCAGGAAACACTTCCTGGGTCCGAGCTGAGAATCAGCGTGCCAAGCTGGAGTTGTTTGATGCAAATAACCGCCTCAGAATTAGGTTCCTCCCCTTTCCACATGCTCCTCTCTGCCCTAAGGGGGTCATTTGGGAGCTGACCCTTCAGGTGTCCAAGTGAGCACATTTGGCAGAGTGTCACTGAGCTGGTCACTGAGGCCTGCAGTTTCGGAAGCTCTTGCCAGGATCTCCAGCTGGAAAGCTGACTCAATCCCAGTGTGTCTCCTTTCTGGTACAGAGAGAGAGAAGAGACCCCCATAGCTGGCTCCTCATGTCCCTGAGGAAGGGGAAAGGCCAGCAGGTGGCACAGACCTTGGAAGGTGATTGTGAGGTTATTTCTGCCTCCCCATCTGATGGGCCAGTATCTGATGAGTAGCAGACTAGCTAGCAGGCCCATCTCCTGCTGACACAGAGCCTGCAGGCCCAGAGCCCTCACCCTGCTGCCAGCGCTCTCTCCCCAAGGCAGCCCAGGAAGCCATGGACTGCCTTTGTCCTGAGGACATGTTGCTGGCTTATGCCCTTTAGGAGGCACAGGCCCATGCAGGTGACTGTGTGGTCCCTTCTGTGTCTGTAGGTGATGGGCCAGGAAGAAGCTTGCGGGTGGGAAACTGTTTGTGAGGTGACTTGTGTCTCAGTACCTGATAGGCCAGCAGCAGGCACATGGCTTGGATTTTGGTTGTGAGGTCACTTCTGTCTCTGCAGGTGATAGGGCAACCACTACTTCTCGAGCAGAGGAGGTGCTTGTGCGATTCCTTCTGCCTTAGTACCTGATAGGCCACTTGCAGGCCGATGGCTTGGATGCTGATTGTGATGACGTTCCTGCCTGAGTACCTGTTGGGATAGCAGCAGGCACATGGTAAGTCCAGTCCTTCTGAGAAGCTGAGAGGCTCACTGCAGGCAGGTGGGCTTGGAAGAGGACTGTGAGGTTACTGGTAAAGGATCAGCCGGTAGGCCAAAAGTCTAATAGGAGGGGACAGTGTGGTGAGAGCCATTGTTTCTCAGAAGCTCCTTGGATGGTAGGAGGCACATGGCTGTAAAGGGGAAAGTGATGTCCCTTCTGTCTCTGCAGGTGATGGGCCAGCAGCAGGCACATTGCTGGGAAATTGGCTGTGAGGTCCCGTCTGTCTCAGCCTCTGACAGGCTAGCAGCAGGCTCATGGCTGGGGCACGTGCATGTGAGGTCACTTCTGAGCAAGCTGCTGGTAGACCAGGAGTAGGCCCATGGATTGGCTGTTGACTGGGAAGTCCATTCTTTGTGAGTGCCTGATGAGGTCTTTGCCAGGTCTCTTCTTCCTGATGACCTGATTAGCTAGTAGCTGCTCATTTGCTTGGATGCTCATGGTGAGGTCACTGCTGCCTGAGTACCTAATAGGCTACCCCCAGGTGCTGGGCTAGGGTGCTGATTTGGTGGTGTCTCCTGTCTTTGCAGGTGATAGGCCAGCAGCAGGCACACGGCTTGGATGTTGATTGTGAAGCCTCCTCTGCCTTAGGACCTGACTGGAGAGCAGCAGGCACATAGCTGGTCACGTGCATGAGAGAAGCTGGAGGGCCAGCAGTAGGCCCCTTGGCTTGGTGGATGATTGTGAGGTGACTTCGGTGTGAGCAGCTGAGAGGTGAGCCTTTGGCTGCGGCCTAAGGCAGGTGTTTGTGAGGTCACTTCTGCCTGAGGATGTGGTTAGACAGCAGGCGCAGAGCCTGCTGACCCAGAGCCTGCAGGCACAGAGCCCTCGCCCTGCTGCAACGCTCTTCCCAATGCAGCCCAGGAAACTGATGCAGCCTTTGAATACCAAAAACACTTGGCTGGCTCCTGCTGCTTCATGTTGTCTACCAGGACCCCCAGGCCCTTCTCTACTAAGCTGCTTTCCAGGCAGTCGGCATTCAGCGTGATGAGGAGGGTACTGGATTCTGACAGCCTCAAAATCTCCAAGACCAGTTTGAGCCACCTGGCTGTGAAGGTGACTGTGAGGTCACGCCTGTCTCTGCAAGTGATGGGCAAGGAGCAGGCAAAATTATGAGACCTCGCAGTCAGCACTGCAGATGTATCTCCTTTCCCTGCCTCTCCCCATCCTCCCACCCCTGTCTTCTTTTGGCTGGGATGAGTGGTAGTGCACCACCCTATGCGAAGAGGTGGCTGGAGTGCACAGAGTTTTGCCTTGGAGATGTTGACGAGCCAGTCCACAGCACTGCGCAAATGGACCATAAGGCAGGTGGAAAATGGGCTGGACCATTGAGCCAAAATGCTGTGATCAGTGGCACAAGGTCCAACAAGCTCCTTCAGTGGGTGCCTTTGCTGGTGCTCTCGGACTATGCCTGGATCGTGCCGGGGGGACCCTGGAGGCAGAGCCTGCGCTGGCTTTTCCATGTGGCACGTGCCCTGCTGAAAGCTGCTGCCTTGGCTCAAGGCTTTGCTTGGCAGAGAAATCCCAGGCCTTGCTGAGGCAGGGCAAGGCAAAGGCTTGAGAGCAGCGGAAGCCTTGTGCCGTTTCCGTGGTTGGAAGTGTGCTTGTCTAAGGCTGGTGCACTGGCCCTGTCCGTGCTGCTGAGTGTGTCCGTGTGCTGCCATGTGGTCATTGGTGAGCTCTCTGGGCGTGGCCCGAGAGAGGGGGAGTGGTGCCTAAGAGTTTTGTCCTCCTGCCTGGAAGCCCCTCAGTAGGGAGGCCTGTTGGGTGAGGGCCTTGAGGGCACGTGAGGCAAAAGAGAGAGGCAAGAGCTGGCGTGATGCGCCTCCTGGGAGAGCACTTGCCCTCTGCTTCGTGGAGGTGGGAAGGGAGCAGGCTCCGGGGTGAGCCGGGATGTTCAGAGGAAGTGCCTGTGGAAAGGTTCTGGAGGACTAGAAGCAAGCGGAAGGGTTGGAGAGTGGGTCTTGGTGCGTTTTGGGGCCCTTCCTCATGGTCACTTCTGCTCGGAAAACCCCCTGTCAGAGGGCTCCGAGAGAGGCTGTGCCCACGCGGCACGCTGTGGCCTGGCCACTGGTGCTGCTCCGTGCCTCTTGCTGGGCCCTGAGACCTGTGGCCCTGGAAGCAGCCTGAAGGGTGTTGGCAGAGCAGCTCTGAGCATGGCAGCTGTTTGGCTTTCGCAGGGCCTTGGAGGCTGGGGAAGGGCCCGTCCTCCCCTTGCCGTTGTCATTAGCCCTGCTGGCGGGCCAGGGGGAAGAGCTGCTGAGTGCTGCCTCTGCTGGTGTCCCCAGCTGAGATGCCCTCGCCTCAGTCCTTCCCCACGTCCCAGACTGTCAGGGCCCCAAATCAGAGAGTGCTTGTTGTCCTTGATGTGTAGGGAATGTGCTGGCTTGGTTCAGTCCCTCCTTGGGGCAGGAAGTGGCCTTTGGAGTTGCGGGAAGGCTTCTTGCTCTGCCTGGGCCATGGGGCCCCGCTGTCTTCCGCTTCATGGTCGCTGCTCCCACACAATCGGCCCCTTAGGAAATGTTGCCATGAATTCCTTGCAGGCCTTTCTCCAGTTCCTGAGCTTCACGGGCTCGCTGTGGGTACTGGCTGGGCAGAAGGTGATCTTCTCTTGGGGCAGGAACTGGCCCGTCCTGGGTGTTTTGCTGCACTAGGAGCAGTGTGAGGCGCCAGGGTGAATGAGGGAGGCCGTTCAGGAGGTGTCTCAGCCTTGGGGAGGGCAGGGGGAGCTGCAGGGGGCAACAGCCACGAGGTCCCTAGTGTCTGCGAGAGCTGGGCCAGAAAATCACCACTGCCCAATCAGTTCTTTGTCGGTAGCTGAGAGGCCAGCAGGGGCCACGTGGCTCGCTGCTGATTCTGAGGTCCCTTGGGGCTGAGGAGCTGAGAGGCCAGCTGCAGGAACAAGGCTGGCGTGTTGTCTGCAAGGTCCCTTCTGCAAGGGTTACGTGATTGGCTAGCAGGAGGCATGTGGCTGGGAAGGTGCTTGTGAGGTGGCTTCTGGCTGAGCAGTTGCTGGGGCAGCAGCAGGTCCACAGCTGGGACGCGTGCTTTGGAGGTGACGTTGGCCGGAGCATCTGGGAGGTGAGCATTTGGCTGATGGCTGAGGAAGTTGTTGTGAGGTCACTTGTGTGTCAGGGGCTTGTAGGGCAGTGGCGGGCAGACGGCTGGGAAGGTGGCCGTGAGGTCCTGTCTTTTGGAGTGGCTGATAGAGCAGCAAGAGGCAGGTGGCTGGGAAGGTGCTTGTGAGGTGACTGCAGAGAGAGCAGCCCAGGTTGCCCATGGCTGGGAAGTGACTCGGAGGTCCCGCCTGTCCCCGCAGGCTGCCTGGCCTGCAGCATTGCTTAGACATTGGCAGTGGAATCTAGGCTTGACAGTGTGTGCGTGGTGTGGAAATTGTGCCCCATGAAAAGAGAGGGGCCTGGTGAGGTTTGTCTGCAAGATGGGAATGCTCTTTCTGCCCTTGGATTGGTGGAGGTGGGAAGGGAGCAGGAGCAGAGGTGGGAGTGGATGTTCAGAGGAAGTGCTTGTTGCTGCCTCTTGGAGGACTAGAAGGAAAGAGAAGGGCTGGAGAGTTGTCCTGGGTGTGATTTGGGGCATTTGCGGGGTGGTGTCCTGGCTGCTGGCCTGTGTGGTGGTGTGGCCTGTGTGTGCCTGCTGCAGAGGGGCGTGCTGGCTGTCCACGCTGTGTGAGGGGAGGGGTGGGGGTGAGGTGTGTGCCAGTGGGGGGTGGCGTGTGGTGGGGAGAGGCGGTGGGCCCAGGGTGTTGGTTCTGGGTGCGGGAGGAGACGTGTGGAGAGAGCAGTGGTGTGCGTGGGGAGTGCCATGAGGCTGGGGAGGTGGGGAGCGCTGCGAGGTGAGCAGGTGCCTTGGCTGCTGGGGCCCCGGCTGCCCTGGTGGCCCCATGAGCCAGGCACGCTGGCAGCCGGCTGCCTTCTGCCCGCTCAGCTTCACGCCTGGAGTTTCCTCTGCTCTTGCCAGGCTCTGCAGCCAGATATCCCACACAGACTGTGAGATACATATAAACATGCAGCTGAGAGTATTTGGAGTGGAAGAGGTCATCTTTCAGAAAGGGTTCCTTGCTGGAGATTCTTGAATTTGACACCTCTGAGATCTGTCCAACAAGTTTTATTTAACGCTAGAGGCGTAAGCAGTTGGTGCAGACACTGTTTTCTTCTCGTGTGGCAGGATCCTAGAAACTCTTTGCTTATAGTGCAGTGGTATTCCACAACTACCCTTTAATTAACCATCCCATTAACCCCCTCCAATCCAGAGAAATGTGGCAGGTAGAGGGAGAGGGTCTTGAGCTCTTCCTGCCAAAGGCCTCACTGCTTCGGGGCTATCTGCTGCACCTTGCACCCTGCCCCCTGCCCTGGGCTCTGAAATCAGACATCCAGAGGCGGACATCCAGCAGGAGGCCACAGAGAGCAGTTCAGATCATGTGGGACTTTCTTCACCCACACAGTTCACAAGGAAATGGTCTCTCCACAGTGGAGTGCTCAGAGGTGCTCTTTCCAGTGGCAGTGCCACAGTCCTTAGCTTTTGAAATGGGCCAAATAAGGGAAACTTCCAAAGACCAAGTATTTCTTCAGAAAGTGATTGGCCTTTAAAACCACTTCTCCCAGAGGTGCCTGCTGCAGGGAGTAGTAATCTCAGCTGCCCAGAGCTCACTTTCTGTGCTGAAGACTAAGGAAATGAGCCCATTGCTTTTGGACTGGGAGAAACATCAGCTGATGCTCAGGCACTTTCCTGCAAGTCAGCAGGAAACACTTCCTGGGTCCGAGCTGAGAATCAGCGTGCCAAGCTGGAGTTGTTTGATGCAAATAACCGCCTCAGAATTAGGTTCCTCCCCTTTCCACATGCTCCTCTCTGCCCTAAGGGGGTCATTTGGGAGCTGACCCTTCAGGTGTCCAAGTGAGCACATTTGGCAGAGTGTCACTGAGCTGGTCACTGAGGCCTGCAGTTTCGGAAGCTCTTGCCAGGATCTCCAGCTGGAAAGCTGACTCAATCCCAGTGTGTCTCCTTTCTGCTAGAGAGAGAGAGAAGAGACCCCCATAGCTGGCTCCTCATGTCCCTGAGGAAGGGGAAAGGCCAGCAGGTGGCACAGAGCTTGGAAGGTGATTGTGAGGTTATTTCTGCCTCCCCATCTGATGGGCCAGTATCTGATGAGTAGCAGACTAGCTAGCAGGCCCATCTCCTGCTGACACAGAGCCTGCAGGCCCAGAGCCCTCACCCTGCTGCCAGCGCTCTCTCCCCAAGGCAGCCCAGGAAGCCATGGACTGCCTTTGTCCTGAGGACATGTTGCTGGCTTATGCCCTTTAGGAGGCACAGGCCCATGCAGGTGACTGTGTGGTCCCTTCTGTGTCTGTAGGTGATGGGCCAGGAAGAAGCTTGCGGGTGGGAAACTGTTTGTGAGGTGACTTGTGTCTCAGTACCTGATAGGCCAGCAGCAGGCACATGGCTTGGATTTTGGTTGTGAGGTCACTTCTGTCTCTGCAGGTGATAGGGCAACCACTGCTTCTCGAGCAGAGGAGGTGCTTGTGCGATTCCTTCTGCCTTAGTACCTGATAGGCCACTTGCAGGCCGATGGCTTGGATGCTGATTGTGATGACGTTCCTGCCTGAGTACCTGTTTGGCTAGCAGCAGGCACATGGTAAGTCCAGTCCTTCTGAGAAGCTGAGAGGCTCACTGCAGGCAGGTGGGCTTGGAAGAGGACTGTGAGGTTACTGGTAAAGGATCAGCCGGTAGGCCAAAAGTCTAATAGGAGGGGACAGTGTGGTGAGAGCCATTGTTTCTCAGAAGCTCCTTGGATGGTAGGAGGCACATGGCTGTAAAGGGGAAAGTGATGTCCCTTCTGTCTCTGCAGGTGATGGGCCAGCAGCAGGCACATTGCTGGGAAATTGGCTGTGAGGTCCCGTCTGTCTCAGCCTCTGACAGGCTAGCAGCAGGCTCATGGCTGGGGCACGTGCATGTGAGGTCACTTCTGAGCAAGCTGCTGGTAGACCAGGAGTAGGCCCATGGATTGGCTGTTGACTGGGAAGTCCATTCTTTGTGAGTGCCTGATGAGGTCTTTGCCAGGTCTCTTCTTCCTGATGACCTGATTAGCTAGTAGCTGCTCATTTGCTTGGATGCTCATGGTGAGGTCACTGCTGCCTGAGTACCTAATAGGCTACCCCCAGGCGCTGGGCTAGGGTGCTGATTTGGTGGTGTCTCCTGTCTTTGCAGGTGATAGGCCAGCAGCAGGCACACGGCTTGGATGTTGATTGTGAAGCCTCCTCTGCCTTAGGACCTGACTGGAGAGCAGCAGGCACATAGCTGGTCACGTGCATGAGAGAAGCTGGAGGGCCAGCAGTAGGCCCCTTGGCTTGGTGGATGATTGTGAGGTGACTTCGGTGTGAGCAGCTGAGAGGTGAGCCTTTGGCTGCGGCCTAAGGCAGGTGTTTGTGAGGTCACTTCTGCCTGAGGATGTGGTTAGACAGCAGGCGCAGAGCCTGCTGACCCAGAGCCTGCAGGCACAGAGCCCTCGCCCTGCTGCAACGCTCTTCCCAATGCAGCCCAGGAAACTGATGCAGCCTTTGAATACCAAAAACACTTGGCTGGCTCCTGCTGCTTCATGTTGTCTACCAGGACCCCCAGGCCCTTCTCTACTAAGCTGCTTTCCAGGCAGTCAGCATTCAGCGTGATGAGGAGGGTACTGGATTCTGACAGCCTCAAAATCTCCAAGACCAGTTTGAGCCACCTGGCTGTGAAGGTGACTGTGAGGTCACGCCTGTCTCTGCAAGTGATGGGCAAGGAGCAGGCAAAATTATGAGACCTCGCAGTCAGCACTGCAGATGTATCTCCTTTCCCTGCCTCTCCCCATCCTCCCACCCCTGTCTTCTTTTGGCTGGGATGAGTGGTGGTGCACCACCCTATGCGAAGAGGTGGCTGGAGTGCACAGAGTTTTGCCTTGGAGATGTTGACGAGCCAGTCCACAGCACTGCGCAAATGGACCATAAGGCAGGTGGAAAATGGGCTGGACCATTGAGCCAAAATGCTGTGATCAGTGGCACAAGGTCCAACAAGCTCCTTCAGTGGGTGCCTTTGCTGGTGCTCTCGGACTATGCCTGGATCGTGCCGGGGGGACCCTGGAGGCAGAGCCTGCGCTGGCTTTTCCATGTGGCACGTGCCCTGCTGAAAGCTGCTGCCTTGGCTCAAGGCTTTGCTTGGCAGAGAAATCCCAGGCCTTGCTGAGGCAGGGCAAGGCAAAGGCTTGAGAGCAGCGGAAGCCTTGTGCCGTTTCCGTGGTTGGAAGTGTGCTTGTCTAAGGCTGGTGCACTGGCCCTGTCCGTGCTGCTGAGTGTGTCCGTGTGCTGCCATGTGGTCATTGGTGAGCTCTCTGGGCGTGGCCCGAGAGAGGGGGAGTGGTGCCTAAGAGTTTTGTCCTCCTGCCTGGAAGCCCCTCAGTAGGGAGGCCTGTTGGGTGAGGGCCTTGAGGGCACGTGAGGCAAAAGAGAGAGGCAAGAGCTGGCGTGATGCGCCTCCTGGGAGAGCACTTGCCCTCTGCTTCGTGGAGGTGGGAAGGGAGCAGGCTCCGGGGTGAGCCGGGATGTTCAGAGGAAGTGCCTGTGGAAAGGTTCTGGAGGACTAGAAGCAAGCGGAAGGGTTGGAGAGTGGGTCTTGGTGCGTTTTGGGGCCCTTCCTCATGGTCACTTCTGCTCGGAAAACCCCCTGTCAGAGGGCTCCGAGAGAGGCTGTGCCCACGCGGCACGCTGTGGCCTGGCCACTGGTGCTGCTCCGTGCCTCTTGCTGGGCCCTGAGACCTGTGGCCCTGGAAGCAGCCTGAAGGGTGTTGGCAGAGCAGCTCTGAGCATGGCAGCTGTTTGGCTTTCGCAGGGCCTTGGAGGCTGGGGAAGGGCCCGTCCTCCCCTTGCCGTTGTCATTAGCCCTGCTGGCGGGCCAGGGGGAAGAGCTGCTGAGTGCTGCCTCTGCTGGTGTCCCCAGCTGAGATGCCCTCGCCTCAGTCCTTCCCCACGTCCCAGACTGTCAGGGCCCCAAATCAGAGAGTGCTTGTTGTCCTTGATGTGTAGGGAATGTGCTGGCTTGGTTCAGTCCCTCCTTGGGGCAGGAAGTGGCCTTTGGAGTTGCGGGAAGGCTTCTTGCTCTGCCTGGGCCATGGGGCCCCGCTGTCTTCCGCTTCATGGTCACTGCTCCCACACAATCGGCCCCTTAGGAAATGTTGCCATGAATTCCTTGCAGGCCTTTCTCCAGTTCCTGAGCTTCACGGGCTCGCTGTGGGTACTGGCTGGGCAGAAGGTGATCTTCTCTTGGGGCAGGAACTGGCCCGTCCTGGGTGTTTTGCTGCACTAGGAGCAGTGTGAGGCGCCAGGGTGAATGAGGGAGGCCGTTCAGGAGGTGTCTCAGCCTTGGGGAGGGCAGGGGGAGCTGCAGGGGGCAACAGCCACGAGGTCCCTAGTGTCTGCGAGAGCTGGGCCAGAAAATCACCACTGCCCAATCAGTTCTTTGTCGGTAGCTGAGAGGCCAGCAGGGGCCACGTGGCTCGCTGCTGATTCTGAGGTCCCTTGGGGCTGAGGAGCTGAGAGGCCAGCTGCAGGAACAAGGCTGGCGTGTTGTCTGCAAGGTCCCTTCTGCAAGGGTTACGTGATTGGCTAGCAGGAGGCATGTGGCTGGGAAGGTGCTTGTGAGGTGGCTTCTGGCTGAGCAGTTGCTGGGGCAGCAGCAGGTCCACAGCTGGGACGCGTGCTTTGGAGGTGACGTTGGCCGGAGCATCTGGGAGTGGAAGAGGTCATCTTTCAGAAAGGGTTCCTTGCTGGAGATTCTTGAATTTGACACCTCTGAGATCTGTCCAACAAGTTTTATTTAACGCTAGAGGCGTAAGCAGTTGGTGCAGACACTGTTTTCTTCTCGTGTGGCAGGATCCTAGAAACTCTTTGCTTATAGTGCAGTGGTATTCCACAACTACCCCTTAATTAACCATCCCATTAACCCCCTCCAATCCAGAGAAATGTGGCAGGTAGAGGGAGAGGGTCTTGAGCTCTTCCTGCCAAAGGCCTCACTGCTTCGGGGCTATCTGCTGCACCTTGCACCCTGCCCCCTGCCCTGGGCTCTGAAATCAGACATCCAGAGGCGGACATCCAGCAGGAGGCCACAGAGAGCAGTTCAGATCATGTGGGACTTTCTTCACCCACACAGTTCACAAGGAAATGGTCTCTCCACAGTGGAGCGCTCAGAGGTGCTCTTTCCAGTGGCAGTGCCACAGTCCTTAGCTTTTGAAATGGGCCAAATAAGGGAAACTTCCAGAGACCAAGTATTTCTTCAGAAAGTGATTGGCCTTTAAAACCACTTCTCCCAGAGGTGCCTGCTGCAGGGAGTAGTAATCTCAGCTGCCCAGAGCTCACTTTCTGTGCTGAAGACTAAGGAAATGAGCCCATTGCTTTTGGACTGGGAGAAACATCAGCTGATGCTCAGGCACTTTCCTGCAAGTCAGCAGGAAACACTTCCTGGGTCCGAGCTGAGAATCAGCGTGCCAAGCTGGAGTTGTTTGATGCAAATAACCGCCTCAGAATTAGGTTCCTCCCCTTTCCACATGCTCCTCTCTGCCCTAAGGGGGTCATTTGGGAGCTGACCCTTCAGGTGTCCAAGTGAGCACATTTGGCAGAGTGTCACTGAGCTGGTCACTGAGGCCTGCGGAAGGGGAAAGGCCAGCAGGTGGCACAGACCTTGGAAGGTGATTGTGAGGTTATTTCTGCCTCCCCATCTGATGGGCCAGTATCTGATGAGTAGCAGACTAGCTAGCAGGCCCATCTCCTGCTGACACAGAGCCTGCAGGCCCAGAGCCCTCACCCTGCTGCCAGCGCTCTCTCCCCAAGGCAGCCCAGGAAGCCATGGACTGCCTTTGTCCTGAGGACATGTTGCTGGCTTATGCCCTTTAGGAGGCACAGGCCCATGCAGGTGACTGTGTGGTCCCTTCTGTGTCTGTAGGTGATGGGCCAGGAAGAAGCTTGCGGGTGGGAAACTGTTTGTGAGGTGACTTGTGTCTCAGTACCTGATAGGCCAGCAGCAGGCACATGGCTTGGATTTTGGTTGTGAGGTCACTTCTGTCTCTGCAGGTGATAGGGCAACCACTGCTTCTCGAGCAGAGGAGGTGCTTGTGCGATTCCTTCTGCCTTAGTACCTGATAGGCCACTTGCAGGCCGATGGCTTGGATGCTGATTGTGATGACGTTCCTGCCTGAGTACCTGTTTGGCTAGCAGCAGGCACATGGTAAGTCCAGTCCTTCTGAGAAGCTGAGAGGCTCACTGCAGGCAGGTGGGCTTGGAAGAGGACTGTGAGGTTACTGGTAAAGGATCAGCCGGTAGGCCAAAAGTCTAATAGGAGGGGACAGTGTGGTGAGAGCCATTGTTTCTCAGAAGCTCCTTGGATGGTAGGAGGCACATGGCTGTAAAGGGGAAAGTGATGTCCCTTCTGTCTCTGCAGGTGATGGGCCAGCAGCAGGCACATTGCTGGGAAATTGGCTGTGAGGTCCCGTCTGTCTCAGCCTCTGACAGGCTAGCAGCAGGCTCATGGCTGGGGCACGTGCATGTGAGGTCACTTCTGAGCAAGCTGCTGGTAGACCAGGAGTAGGCCCATGGATTGGCTGTTGACTGGGAAGTCCATTCTTTGTGAGTGCCTGATGAGGTCTTTGCCAGGTCTCTTCTTCCTGATGACCTGATTAGCTAGTAGCTGCTCATTTGCTTGGATGCTCATGGTGAGGTCACTGCTGCCTGAGTACCTAATAGGCTACCCCCAGGCGCTGGGCTAGGGTGCTGATTTGGTGGTGTCTCCTGTCTTTGCAGGTGATAGGCCAGCAGCAGGCACACGGCTTGGATGTTGATTGTGAAGCCTCCTCTGCCTTAGGACCTGACTGGAGAGCAGCAGGCACATAGCTGGTCACGTGCATGAGAGAAGCTGGAGGGCCAGCAGTAGGCCCCTTGGCTTGGTGGATGATTGTGAGGTGACTTCGGTGTGAGCAGCTGAGAGGTGAGCCTTTGGCTGCGGCCTAAGGCAGGTGTTTGTGAGGTCACTTCTGCCTGAGGATGTGGTTAGACAGCAGGCGCAGAGCCTGCTGACCCAGAGCCTGCAGGCACAGAGCCCTCGCCCTGCTGCAACGCTCTTCCCAATGCAGCCCAGGAAACTGATGCAGCCTTTGAATACCAAAAACACTTGGCTGGCTCCTGCTGCTTCATGTTGTCTACCAGGACCCCCAGGCCCTTCTCTACTAAGCTGCTTTCCAGGCAGTCGGCATTCAGCGTGATGAGGAGGGTACTGGATTCTGACAGCCTCAAAATCTCCAAGACCAGTTTGAGCCACCTGGCTGTGAAGGTGCCTGTGAGGTCACGCCTGTCTCTGCAAGTGATGGGCAAGGAGCAGGCAAAATTATGAGACCTCGCAGTCAGCACTGCAGATGTATCTCCTTTCCCTGCCTCTCCCCATCCTCCCACCCCTGTCTTCTTTTGGCTGGGATGAGTGGTGGTGCACCACCCTATGCGAAGAGGTGGCTGGAGTGCACAGAGTTTTGCCTTGGAGATGTTGACGAGCCAGTCCACAGCACTGCGCAAATGGACCATAAGGCAGGTGGAAAATGGGCTGGACCATTGAGCCAAAATGCTGTGATCAGTGGCACAAGGTCCAACAAGCTCCTTCAGTGGGTGCCTTTGCTGGTGCTCTCGGACTATGCCTGGATCGTGCCGGGGGGACCCTGGAGGCAGAGCCTGCGCTGGCTTTTCCATGTGGCACGTGCCCTGCTGAAAGCTGCTGCCTTGGCTCAAGGCTTTGCTTGGCAGAGAAATCCCAGGCCTTGCTGAGGCAGGGCAAGGCAAAGGCTTGAGAGCAGCGGAAGCCTTGTGCCGTTTCCGTGGTTGGAAGTGTGCTTGTCTAAGGCTGGTGCACTGGCCCTGTCCGTGCTGCTGAGTGTGTCCGTGTGCTGCCATGTGGTCATTGGTGAGCTCTCTGGGCGTGGCCCGAGAGAGGGGGAGTGGTGCCTAAGAGTTTTGTCCTCCTGCCTGGAAGCCCCTCAGTAGGGAGGCCTGTTGGGTGAGGGCCTTGAGGGCACGTGAGGCAAAAGAGAGAGGCAAGAGCTGGCGTGATGCGCCTCCTGGGAGAGCACTTGCCCTCTGCTTCGTGGAGGTGGGAAGGGAGCAGGCTCCGGGGTGAGCCGGGATGTTCAGAGGAAGTGCCTGTGGAAAGGTTCTGGAGGACTAGAAGCAAGCGGAAGGGTTGGAGAGTGGGTCTTGGTGCGTTTTGGGGCCCTTCCTCATGGTCACTTCTGCTCGGAAAACCCCCTGTCAGAGGGCTCCGAGAGAGGCTGTGCCCACGCGGCACGCTGTGGCCTGGCCACTGGTGCTGCTCCGTGCCTCTTGCTGGGCCCTGAGACCTGTGGCCCTGGAAGCAGCCTGAAGGGTGTTGGCAGAGCAGCTCTGAGCATGGCAGCTGTTTGGCTTTCGCAGGGCCTTGGAGGCTGGGGAAGGGCCCGTCCTCCCCTTGCCGTTGTCATTAGCCCTGCTGGCGGGCCAGGGGGAAGAGCTGCTGAGTGCTGCCTCTGCTGGTGTCCCCAGCTGAGATGCCCTCGCCTCAGTCCTTCCCCACGTCCCAGACTGTCAGGGCCCCAAATCAGAGAGTGCTTGTTGTCCTTGATGTGTAGGGAATGTGCTGGCTTGGTTCAGTCCCTCCTTGGGGCAGGAAGTGGCCTTTGGAGTTGCGGGAAGGCTTCTTGCTCTGCCTGGGCCATGGGGCCCCGCTGTCTTCCGCTTCATGGTCACTGCTCCCACACAATCGGCCCCTTAGGAAATGTTGCCATGAATTCCTTGCAGGCCTTTCTCCAGTTCCTGAGCTTCACGGGCTCGCTGTGGGTACTGGCTGGGCAGAAGGTGATCTTCTCTTGGGGCAGGAACTGGCCCGTCCTGGGTGTTTTGCTGCACTAGGAGCAGTGTGAGGCGCCAGGGTGAATGAGGGAGGCCGTTCAGGAGGTGTCTCAGCCTTGGGGAGGGCAGGGGGAGCTGCAGGGGGCAACAGCCACGAGGTCCCTAGTGTCTGCGAGAGCTGGGCCAGAAAATCACCACTGCCCAATCAGTTCTTTGTCGGTAGCTGAGAGGCCAGCAGGGGCCACGTGGCTCGCTGCTGATTCTGAGGTCCCTTGGGGCTGAGGAGCTGAGAGGCCAGCTGCAGGAACAAGGCTGGCGTGTTGTCTGCAAGGTCCCTTCTGCAAGGGTTACGTGATTGGCTAGCAGGAGGCATGTGGCTGGGAAGGTGCTTGTGAGGTGGCTTCTGGCTGAGCAGTTGCTGGGGCAGCAGCAGGTCCACAGCTGGGACGCGTGCTTTGGAGGTGACGTTGGCCGGAGCATCTGGGAGGTGAGCATTTGGCTGATGGCTGAGGAAGTTGTTGTGAGGTCACTTGTGTGTCAGGGGCTTGTAGGGCAGTGGCGGGCAGACGGCTGGGAAGGTGGCCGTGAGGTCCTGTCTTTTGGAGTGGCTGATAGAGCAGCAAGAGGCAGGTGGCTGGGAAGGTGCTTGTGAGGTGACTGCAGAGAGAGCAGCCCAGGTTGCCCATGGCTGGGAAGTGACTCGGAGGTCCCGCCTGTCCCCGCAGGCTGCCTGGCCTGCAGCATTGCTTAGACATTGGTGGTGAAATCTAGGCTTGACAGTGTGTGCGTGGTGTGGAAATTGTGCCCCATGAAAAGAGAGGGGCCTGGTGAGGTTTGTCTGCAAGATGGGAATGCTCTTTCTGCCCTTGGATTGGTGGAGGTGGGAAGGGAGCAGGAGCAGAGGTGGGAGTGGATGTTCAGAGGAAGTGCTTGTTGCTGCCTCTTGGAGGACTAGAAGGAAAGAGAAGGGCTGGAGAGTTGTCCTGGGTGTGATTTGGGGCATTTGGGGGTGGTGGCGTGGCTGCTGCCCTGTGTGGTGGTGTGGCCTGTGTGTGCCTGCTGCAGAGGGGCGTGCTGGCTGTCCACGCTGTGTGAGGGGAGGGGTGGGGGTGAGGTGTGTGCCAGTGGGGGGTGGCGTGTGGTGGGGAGAGGCGGTGGGCCCAGGGTGTTGGTTCTGGGTGCGGGAGGAGACGTGTGGAGAGAGCAGTGGTGTGCGTGGGGAGTGCCATGAGGCTGGGGAGGTGGGGAGCGCTGCGAGGTGAGCAGGTGCCTTGGCTGCTGGGGCCCCGGCTGCCCTGGTGGCCCCATGAGCCAGGCACGCTGGCAGCCGGCTGCCTTCTGCCCGCTCAGCTTCACGCCTGGAGTTTCCTCTGCTCTTGCCAGGCTCTGCAGCCAGATATCCCACACAGACTGTGAGATACATATAAACATGCAGCTGAGAGTATTTGGAGTGGAAGAGGTCATCTTTCAGAAAGGGTTCCTTGCTGGAGATTCTTGAATTTGACACCTCTGAGATCTGTCCAACAAGTTTTATTTAACGCTAGAGGCGTAAGCAGTTGGTGCAGACACTGTTTTCTTCTCGTGTGGCAGGATCCTAGAAACTCTTTGCTTATAGTGCAGTGGTATTCCACAACTACCCTTTAATTAACCATCCCATTAACCCCCTCCAATCCAGAGAAATGTGGCAGGTAGAGGGAGAGGGTCTTGAGCTCTTCCTGCCAAAGGCCTCACTGCTTCGGGGCTATCTGCTGCACCTTGCACCCTGCCCCCTGCCCTGGGCTCTGAAATCAGACATCCAGAGGCGGACATCCAGCAGGAGGCCACAGAGAGCAGTTCAGATCATGTGGGACTTTCTTCACCCACACAGTTCACAAGGAAATGGTCTCTCCACAGTGGAGCGCTCAGAGGTGCTCTTTCCAGTGGCAGTGCCACAGTCCTTAGCTTTTGAAATGGGCCAAATAAGGGAAACTTCCAGAGACCAAGTATTTCTTCAGAAAGTGATTGGCCTTTAAAACCACTTCTCCCAGAGGTGCCTGCTGCAGGGAGTAGTAATCTCAGCTGCCCAGAGCTCACTTTCTGTGCTGAAGACTAAGGAAATGAGCCCATTGCTTTTGGACTGGGAGAAACATCAGCTGATGCTCAGGCACTTTCCTGCAAGTCAGCAGGAAACACTTCCTGGGTCCGAGCTGAGAATCAGCGTGCCAAGCTGGAGTTGTTTGATGCAAATAACCGCCTCAGAATTAGGTTCCTCCCCTTTCCACATGCTCCTCTCTGCCCTAAGGGGGTCATTTGGGAGCTGACCCTTCAGGTGTCCAAGTGAGCACATTTGGCAGAGTGTCACTGAGCTGGTCACTGAGGCCTGCAGTTTCGGGAGCTCTTGCCAGGATCTCCAGCTGGAAAGCTGACTCAATCCCAGTGTGTCTCCTTTCTGGTACAGAGAGAGAGAAGAGACCCACATAGGTGGCTTCTCATGTCCCTGAGGAAGGGGAAAGGCCAGCAGCTGGCACAGAGCTTGGAAGGTGATTGTGAGGTTATTTCTGCCTCCCCATCTGATGGGCCAGTATCTGATGAGTAGCAGACTAGCTAGCAGGCCCATCTCCTGCTGACACAGAGCCTGCAGGCCCAGAGCCCTCACCCTGCTGCCAGCGCTCTCTCCCCAAGGCAGCCCAGGAAGCCATGGACTGCCTTTGTCCTGAGGACATGTTGCTGGCTTATGCCCTTTAGGAGGCACAGGCCCATGCAGGTGACTGTGTGGTCCCTTCTGTGTCTGTAGGTGATGGGCCAGGAAGAAGCTTGCGGGTGGGAAACTGTTTGTGAGGTGACTTGTGTCTCAGTACCTGATAGGCCAGCAGCAGGCACATGGCTTGGATTTTGGTTGTGAGGTCACTTCTGTCTCTGCAGGTGATAGGGCAACCACTGCTTCTCGAGCAGAGGAGGTGCTTGTGCGATTCCTTCTGCCTTAGTACCTGATAGGCCACTTGCAGGCCGATGGCTTGGATGCTGATTGTGATGACGTTCCTGCCTGAGTACCTGTTGGGATAGCAGCAGGCACATGGTAAGTCCAGTCCTTCTGAGAAGCTGAGAGGCTCACTGCAGGCAGGTGGGCTTGGAAGAGGACTGTGAGGTTACTGGTAAAGGATCAGCCGGTAGGCCAAAAGTCTAATAGGAGGGGACAGTGTGGTGAGAGCCATTGTTTCTCAGAAGCTCCTTGGATGGTAGGAGGCACATGGCTGTAAAGGGGAAAGTGATGTCCCTTCTGTCTCTGCAGGTGATGGGCCAGCAGCAGGCACATTGCTGGGAAATTGGCTGTGAGGTCCCGTCTGTCTCAGCCTCTGACAGGCTAGCAGCAGGCTCATGGCTGGGGCACGTGCATGTGAGGTCACTTCTGAGCAAGCTGCTGGTAGACCAGGAGTAGGCCCATGGATTGGCTGTTGACTGGGAAGTCCATTCTTTGTGAGTGCCTGATGAGGTCTTTGCCAGGTCTCTTCTTCCTGATGACCTGATTAGCTAGTAGCTGCTCATTTGCTTGGATGCTCATGGTGAGGTCACTGCTGCCTGAGTACCTAATAGGCTACCCCCAGGCGCTGGGCTAGGGTGCTGATTTGGTGGTGTCTCCTGTCTTTGCAGGTGATAGGCCAGCAGCAGGCACACGGCTTGGATGTTGATTGTGAAGCCTCCTCTGCCTTAGGACCTGACTGGAGAGCAGCAGGCACATAGCTGGTCACGTGCATGAGAGAAGCTGGAGGGCCAGCAGTAGGCCCCTTGGCTTGGTGGATGATTGTGAGGTGACTTCGGTGTGAGCAGCTGAGAGGTGAGCCTTTGGCTGCGGCCTAAGGCAGGTGTTTGTGAGGTCACTTCTGCCTGAGGATGTGGTTAGACAGCAGGCGCAGAGCCTGCTGACCCAGAGCCTGCAGGCACAGAGCCCTCGCCCTGCTGCAACGCTCTTCCCAATGCAGCCCAGGAAACTGATGCAGCCTTTGAATACCAAAAACACTTGGCTGGCTCCTGCTGCTTCATGTTGTCTACCAGGACCCCCAGGCCCTTCTCTACTAAGCTGCTTTCCAGGCAGTCGGCATTCAGCGTGATGAGGAGGGTACTGGATTCTGACAGCCTCAAAATCTCCAAGACCAGTTTGAGCCACCTGGCTGTGAAGGTGCCTGTGAGGTCACGCCTGTCTCTGCAAGTGATGGGCAAGGAGCAGGCAAAATTATGAGACCTCGCAGTCAGCACTGCAGATGTATCTCCTTTCCCTGCCTCTCCCCATCCTCCCACCCCTGTCTTCTTTTGGCTGGGATGAGTGGTGGTGCACCACCCTATGCGAAGAGGTGGCTGGAGTGCACAGAGTTTTGCCTTGGAGATGTTGACGAGCCAGTCCACAGCACTGCGCAAATGGACCATAAGGCAGGTGGAAAATGGGCTGGACCATTGAGCCAAAATGCTGTGATCAGTGGCACAAGGTCCAACAAGCTCCTTCAGTGGGTGCCTTTGCTGGTGCTCTCGGACTATGCCTGGATCGTGCCGGGGGGACCCTGGAGGCAGAGCCTGCGCTGGCTTTTCCATGTGGCACGTGCCCTGCTGAAAGCTGCTGCCTTGGCTCAAGGCTTTGCTTGGCAGAGAAATCCCAGGCCTTGCTGAGGCAGGGCAAGGCAAAGGCTTGAGAGCAGCGGAAGCCTTGTGCCGTTTCCGTGGTTGGAAGTGTGCTTGTCTAAGGCTGGTGCACTGGCCCTGTCCGTGCTGCTGAGTGTGTCCGTGTGCTGCCATGTGGTCATTGGTGAGCTCTCTGGGCGTGGCCCGAGAGAGGGGGAGTGGTGCCTAAGAGTTTTGTCCTCCTGCCTGGAAGCCCCTCAGTAGGGAGGCCTGTTGGGTGAGGGCCTTGAGGGCACGTGAGGCAAAAGAGAGAGGCAAGAGCTGGCGTGATGCGCCTCCTGGGAGAGCACTTGCCCTCTGCTTCGTGGAGGTGGGAAGGGAGCAGGCTCCGGGGTGAGCCGGGATGTTCAGAGGAAGTGCCTGTGGAAAGGTTCTGGAGGACTAGAAGCAAGCGGAAGGGTTGGAGAGTGGGTCTTGGTGCGTTTTGGGGCCCTTCCTCATGGTCACTTCTGCTCGGAAAACCCCCTGTCAGAGGGCTCCGAGAGAGGCTGTGCCCACGCGGCACGCTGTGGCCTGGCCACTGGTGCTGCTCCGTGCCTCTTGCTGGGCCCTGAGACCTGTGGCCCTGGAAGCAGCCTGAAGGGTGTTGGCAGAGCAGCTCTGAGCATGGCAGCTGTTTGGCTTTCGCAGGGCCTTGGAGGCTGGGGAAGGGCCCGTCCTCCCCTTGCCGTTGTCATTAGCCCTGCTGGCGGGCCAGGGGGAAGAGCTGCTGAGTGCTGCCTCTGCTGGTGTCCCCAGCTGAGATGCCCTCGCCTCAGTCCTTCCCCACGTCCCAGACTGTCAGGGCCCCAAATCAGAGAGTGCTTGTTGTCCTTGATGTGTAGGGAATGTGCTGGCTTGGTTCAGTCCCTCCTTGGGGCAGGAAGTGGCCTTTGGAGTTGCGGGAAGGCTTCTTGCTCTGCCTGGGCCATGGGGCCCCGCTGTCTTCCGCTTCATGGTCACTGCTCCCACACAATCGGCCCCTTAGGAAATGTTGCCATGAATTCCTTGCAGGCCTTTCTCCAGTTCCTGAGCTTCACGGGCTCGCTGTGGGTACTGGCTGGGCAGAAGGTGATCTTCTCTTGGGGCAGGAACTGGCCCGTCCTGGGTGTTTTGCTGCACTAGGAGCAGTGTGAGGCGCCAGGGTGAATGAGGGAGGCCGTTCAGGAGGTGTCTCAGCCTTGGGGAGGGCAGGGGGAGCTGCAGGGGGCAACAGCCACGAGGTCCCT
The DNA here is from genome assembly GCF_040807025.1 of Struthio camelus. Classification (NCBI taxonomy): domain Eukaryota; kingdom Metazoa; phylum Chordata; class Aves; order Struthioniformes; family Struthionidae; genus Struthio; species Struthio camelus. The sequence continues at coordinate 2,046,438 of NC_090970.1, forward strand.
AGTGTCTGCGAGAGCTGGGCCAGAAAATCACCACTGCCCAATCAGTTCTTTGTCGGTAGCTGAGAGGCCAGCAGGGGCCACGTGGCTCGCTGCTGATTCTGAGGTCCCTTGGGGCTGAGGAGCTGAGAGGCCAGCTGCAGGAACAAGGCTGGCGTGTTGTCTGCAAGGTCCCTTCTGCAAGGGTTACGTGATTGGCTAGCAGGAGGCATGTGGCTGGGAAGGTGCTTGTGAGGTGGCTTCTGGCTGAGCAGTTGCTGGGGCAGCAGCAGGTCCACAGCTGGGACGCGTGCTTTGGAGGTGACGTTGGCCGGAGCATCTGGGAGGTCAGCATTTGGCTGATGGCTGAGGAAGTTGTTGTGAGGTCACTTGTGTGTCAGGGGCTTGTAGGGCAGTGGCGGGCAGACGGCTGGGAAGGTGGCCGTGAGGTCCTGTCTTTTGGAGTGGCTGATAGAGCAGCAAGAGGCAGGTGGCTGGGAAGGTGCTTGTGAGGTGACTGCAGAGAGAGCAGCCCAGGTTGCCCATGGCTGGGAAGTGACTCGGAGGTCCCGCCTGTCCCCGCAGGCTGCCTGGCCTGCAGCATTGCTTAGACATTGGCAGTGGAATCTAGGCTTGACAGTGTGTGCGTGGTGTGGAAATTGTGCCCCATGAAAAGAGAGGGGCCTGGTGAGGTTTGTCTGCAAGATGGGAATGCTCTTTCTGCCCTTGGATTGGTGGAGGTGGGAAGGGAGCAGGAGCAGAGGTGGGAGTGGATGTTCAGAGGAAGTGCTTGTTGCTGCCTCTTGGAGGACTAGAAGGAAAGAGAAGGGCTGGAGAGTTGTCCTGGGTGTGATTTGGGGCATTTGGGGGTGGTGGCGTGGCTGCTGCCCTGTGTGGTGGTGTGGCCTGTGTGTGCCTGCTGCAGAGGGGCGTGCTGGCTGTCCACGCTGTGTGAGGGGAGGGGTGGGGGTGAGGTGTGTGCCAGTGGGGGGTGGCGTGTGGTGGGGAGAGGCGGTGGGCCCAGGGTGTTGGTTCTGGGTGCGGGAGGAGACGTGTGGAGAGAGCAGTGGTGTGCGTGGGGAGTGCCATGAGGCTGGGGAGGTGGGGAGCGCTGCGAGGTGAGCAGGTGCCTTGGCTGCTGGGGCCCCGGCTGCCCTGGTGGCCCCATGAGCCAGGCACGCTGGCAGCCGGCTGCCTTCTGCCCGCTCAGCTTCACGCCTGGAGTTTCCTCTGCTCTTGCCAGGCTCTGCAGCCAGATATCCCACACAGACTGTGAGATACATATAAACATGCAGCTGAGAGTATTTGGAGTGGAAGAGGTCATCTTTCAGAAAGGGTTCCTTGCTGGAGATTCTTGAATTTGACACCTCTGAGATCTGTCCAACAAGTTTTATTTAACGCTAGAGGCGTAAGCAGTTGGTGCAGACACTGTTTTCTTCTCGTGTGGCAGGATCCTAGAAACTCTTTGCTTATAGTGCAGTGGTATTCCACAACTACCCTTTAATTAACCATCCCATTAACCCCCTCCAATCCAGAGAAATGTGGCAGGTAGAGGGAGAGGGTCTTGAGCTCTTCCTGCCAAAGGCCTCACTGCTTCGGGGCTATCTGCTGCACCTTGCACCCTGCCCCCTGCCCTGGGCTCTGAAATCAGACATCCAGAGGCGGACATCCAGCAGGAGGCCACAGAGAGCAGTTCAGATCATGTGGGACTTTCTTCACCCACACAGTTCACAAGGAAATGGTCTCTCCACAGTGGAGCGCTCAGAGGTGCTCTTTCCAGTGGCAGTGCCACAGTCCTTAGCTTTTGAAATGGGCCAAATAAGGGAAACTTCCAGAGACCAAGTATTTCTTCAGAAAGTGATTGGCCTTTAAAACCACTTCTCCCAGAGGTGCCTGCTGCAGGGAGTAGTAATCTCAGCTGCCCAGAGCTCACTTTCTGTGCTGAAGACTAAGGAAATGAGCCCATTGCTTTTGGACTGGGAGAAACATCAGCTGATGCTCAGGCACTTTCCTGCAAGTCAGCAGGAAACACTTCCTGGGTCCGAGCTGAGAATCAGCGTGCCAAGCTGGAGTTGTTTGATGCAAATAACCGCCTCAGAATTAGGTTCCTCCCCTTTCCACATGCTCCTCTCTGCCCTAAGGGGGTCATTTGGGAGCTGACCCTTCAGGTGTCCAAGTGAGCACATTTGGCAGAGTGTCATTGAGTTGGTCACTGAGGCCTGCAGTTTCGGGAGCTCTTGCCAGGATCTCCAGCTGGAAAGCTGACTCAATCCCAGTGTGTCTCCTTTCTGGTACAGAGAGAGAGAAGAGACCCACATAGGTGGCTTCTCATGTCCCTGAGGAAGGGGAAAGGCCAGCAGGTGGCACAGAGCTTGGAAGGTGATTGTGAGGTTATTTCTGCCTCCCCATCTGATGGGCCAGTATCTGATGAGTAGCAGACTAGCTAGCAGGCCCATCTCCTGCTGACACAGAGCCTGCAGGCCCAGAGCCCTCACCCTGCTGCCAGCGCTCTCTCCCCAAGGCAGCCCAGGAAGCCATGGACTGCCTTTGTCCTGAGGACATGTTGCTGGCTTATGCCCTTTAGGAGGCACAGGCCCATGCAGGTGACTGTGTGGTCCCTTCTGTGTCTGTAGGTGATGGGCCAGGAAGAAGCTTGCGGGTGGGAAACTGTTTGTGAGGTGACTTGTGTCTCAGTACCTGATAGGCCAGCAGCAGGCACATGGCTTGGATTTTGGTTGTGAGGTCACTTCTGTCTCTGCAGGTGATAGGGCAACCACTGCTTCTCGAGCAGAGGAGGTGCTTGTGCGATTCCTTCTGCCTTAGTACCTGATAGGCCACTTGCAGGCCGATGGCTTGGATGCTGATTGTGATGACGTTCCTGCCTGAGTACCTGTTTGGCTAGCAGCAGGCACATGGTAAGTCCAGTCCTTCTGAGAAGCTGAGAGGCTCACTGCAGGCAGGTGGGCTTGGAAGAGGACTGTGAGGTTACTGGTAAAGGATCAGCCGGTAGGCCAAAAGTCTAATAGGAGGGGACAGTGTGGTGAGAGCCATTGTTTCTCAGAAGCTCCTTGGATGGTAGGAGGCACATGGCTGTAAAGGGGAAAGTGATGTCCCTTCTGTCTCTGCAGGTGATGGGCCAGCAGCAGGCACATTGCTGGGAAATTGGCTGTGAGGTCCCGTCTGTCTCAGCCTCTGACAGGCTAGCAGCAGGCTCATGGCTGGGGCACGTGCATGTGAGGTCACTTCTGAGCAAGCTGCTGGTAGACCAGGAGTAGGCCCATGGATTGGCTGTTGACTGGGAAGTCCATTCTTTGTGAGTGCCTGATGAGGTCTTTGCCAGGTCTCTTCTTCCTGATGACCTGATTAGCTAGTAGCTGCTCATTTGCTTGGATGCTCATGGTGAGGTCACTGCTGCCTGAGTACCTAATAGGCTACCCCCAGGCGCTGGGCTAGGGTGCTGATTTGGTGGTGTCTCCTGTCTTTGCAGGTGATAGGCCAGCAGCAGGCACACGGCTTGGATGTTGATTGTGAAGCCTCCTCTGCCTTAGGACCTGACTGGAGAGCAGCAGGCACATAGCTGGTCACGTGCATGAGAGAAGCTGGAGGGCCAGCAGTAGGCCCCTTGGCTTGGTGGATGATTGTGAGGTGACTTCGGTGTGAGCAGCTGAGAGGTGAGCCTTTGGCTGCGGCCTAAGGCAGGTGTTTGTGAGGTCACTTCTGCCTGAGGATGTGGTTAGACAGCAGGCGCAGAGCCTGCTGACCCAGAGCCTGCAGGCACAGAGCCCTCGCCCTGCTGCAACGCTCTTCCCAATGCAGCCCAGGAAACTGATGCAGCCTTTGAATACCAAAAACACTTGGCTGGCTCCTGCTGCTTCATGTTGTCTACCAGGACCCCCAGGCCCTTCTCTACTAAGCTGCTTTCCAGGCAGTCGGCATTCAGCGTGATGAGGAGGGTACTGGATTCTGACAGCCTCAAAATCTCCAAGACCAGTTTGAGCCACCTGGCTGTGAAGGTGCCTGTGAGGTCACGCCTGTCTCTGCAAGTGATGGGCAAGGAGCAGGCAAAATTATGAGACCTCGCAGTCAGCACTGCAGATGTATCTCCTTTCCCTGCCTCTCCCCATCCTCCCACCCCTGTCTTCTTTTGGCTGGGATGAGTGGTGGTGCACCACCCTATGCGAAGAGGTGGCTGGAGTGCACAGAGTTTTGCCTTGGAGATGTTGACGAGCCAGTCCACAGCACTGCGCAAATGGACCATAAGGCAGGTGGAAAATGGGCTGGACCATTGAGCCAAAATGCTGTGATCAGTGGCACAAGGTCCAACAAGCTCCTTCAGTGGGTGCCTTTGCTGGTGCTCTCGGACTATGCCTGGATCGTGCCGGGGGGACCCTGGAGGCAGAGCCTGCGCTGGCTTTTCCATGTGGCACGTGCCCTGCTGAAAGCTGCTGCCTTGGCTCAAGGCTTTGCTTGGCAGAGAAATCCCAGGCCTTGCTGAGGCAGGGCAAGGCAAAGGCTTGAGAGCAGCGGAAGCCTTGTGCCGTTTCCGTGGTTGGAAGTGTGCTTGTCTAAGGCTGGTGCACTGGCCCTGTCCGTGCTGCTGAGTGTGTCCGTGTGCTGCCATGTGGTCATTGGTGAGCTCTCTGGGCATGGCCCGAGAGAGGGGGAGTGGTGCCTAAGAGTTTTGTCCTCCTGCCTGGAAGCCCCTCAGTAGGGAGGCCTGTTGGGTGAGGGCCTTGAGGGCACGTGAGGCAAAAGAGAGAGGCAAGAGCTGGCGTGATGCGCCTCCTGGGAGAGCACTTGCCCTCTGCTTCGTGGAGGTGGGAAGGGAGCAGGCTCCGGGGTGAGCCGGGATGTTCAGAGGAAGTGCCTGTGGAAAGGTTCTGGAGGACTAGAAGCAAGCGGAAGGGTTGGAGAGTGGGTCTTGGTGCGTTTTGGGGCCCTTCCTCATGGTCACTTCTGCTCGGAAAACCCCCTGTCAGAGGGCTCCGAGAGAGGCTGTGCCCACGCGGCACGCTGTGGCCTGGCCACTGGTGCTGCTCCGTGCCTCTTGCTGGGCCCTGAGACCTGTGGCCCTGGAAGCAGCCTGAAGGGTGTTGGCAGAGCAGCTCTGAGCATGGCAGCTGTTTGGCTTTCGCAGGGCCTTGGAGGCTGGGGAAGGGCCCGTCCTCCCCTTGCCGTTGTCATTAGCCCTGCTGGCGGGCCAGGGGGAAGAGCTGCTGAGTGCTGCCTCTGCTGGTGTCCCCAGCTGAGATGCCCTCGCCTCAGTCCTTCCCCACGTCCCAGACTGTCAGGGCCCCAAATCAGAGAGTGCTTGTTGTCCTTGATGTGTAGGGAATGTGCTGGCTTGGTTCAGTCCCTCCTTGGGGCAGGAAGTGGCCTTTGGAGTTGCGGGAAGGCTTCTTGCTCTGCCTGGGCCATGGGGCCCCGCTGTCTTCCGCTTCATGGTCACTGCTCCCACACAATCGGCCCCTTAGGAAATGTTGCCATGAATTCCTTGCAGGCCTTTCTCCAGTTCCTGAGCTTCACGGGCTCGCTGTGGGTACTGGCTGGGCAGAAGGTGATCTTCTCTTGGGGCAGGAACTGGCCCGTCCTGGGTGTTTTGCTGCACTAGGAGCAGTGTGAGGCGCCAGGGTGAATGAGGGAGGCCGTTCAGGAGGTGTCTCAGCCTTGGGGAGGGCAGGGGGAGCTGCAGGGGGCAACAGCCACGAGGTCCCTAGTGTCTGCGAGAGCTGGGCCAGAAAATCACCACTGCCCAATCAGTTCTTTGTCGGTAGCTGAGAGGCCAGCAGGGGCCACGTGGCTCGCTGCTGATTCTGAGGTCCCTTGGGGCTGAGGAGCTGAGAGGCCAGCTGCAGGAACAAGGCTGGCGTGTTGTCTGCAAGGTCCCTTCTGCAAGGGTTACGTGATTGGCTAGCAGGAGGCATGTGGCTGGGAAGGTGCTTGTGAGGTGGCTTCTGGCTGAGCAGTTGCTGGGGCAGCAGCAGGTCCACAGCTGGGACGCGTGCTTTGGAGGTGACGTTGGCCGGAGCATCTGGGAGGTGAGCATTTGGCTGATGGCTGAGGAAGTTGTTGTGAGGTCACTTGTGTGTCAGGGGCTTGTAGGGCAGTGGCGGGCAGACGGCTGGGAAGGTGGCCGTGAGGTCCTGTCTTTTGGAGTGGCTGATAGAGCAGCAAGAGGCAGGTGGCTGGGAAGGTGCTTGTGAGGTGACTGCAGAGAGAGCAGCCCAGGTTGCCCATGGCTGGGAAGTGACTCGGAGGTCCCGCCTGTCCCCGCAGGCTGCCTGGCCTGCAGCATTGCTTAGACATTGGCAGTGGAATCTAGGCTTGACAGTGTGTGCGTGGTGTGGAAATTGTGCCCCATGAAAAGAGAGGGGCCTGGTGAGGTTTGTCTGCAAGATGGGAATGCTCTTTCTGCCCTTGGATTGGTGGAGGTGGGAAGGGAGCAGGAGCAGAGGTGGGAGTGGATGTTCAGAGGAAGCCCTTGTTGCTCCCTCTTGGAGGACTATAAAGAAACAGGAGGGCTGGAGAGTTGTCCTGGGTGTGATTTGGGTCCATGGTGGAGGGTGTCCTGGCTGCTGGCCTGTGTGGTGGTGTGTCCTGTGTGTGCCTGCTGCAGAGGGGCGTGCTGGCTGTCCACCGTGTGTGAGGGGAGGGGTGGGGGTGAGGTGTGTGCCAGAAGTTGGGTGGCGTGTGGTGGGGAGAGGCGGTGGGCCCAGGGTGTTGGTTCTGGGTGCGGGAGGAGACGTGTGGAGAGAGCAGTGGTGTGCGTGGGGAGTGCCATGAGGCTGGGGAGGTGGGGAGCGCTGCGAGGTGAGCAGGTGCCTTGGCTGCTGGGGCCCCGGCTGCCCTGGTGGCCCCATGAGCCAGGCATGCTGGCAGCCGGCTGCCTTCTGCCCGCTCAGCTTCACGCCTGGAGTTTCCTCCGCTCTTGCCAGGCTCTGCAGCCAGATATCCCACACAGACTGTGAGATACATATAAACATGCAGCTGAGAGTATTTGGAGTGGAAGAGGTCATCTTTCAGAAAGGGTTCCTTGCTGGAGATTCTTGAATTTGACACCTCTGAGATCTGTCCAACAAGTTTTATTTAACGCTAGAGGCGTAAGCAGTTGGTGCAGACACTGTTTTCTTCTCGTGTGGCAGGATCCTAGAAACTCTTTGCTTATAGTGCAGTGGTATTCCACAACTACCCTTTAATTAACCATCCCATTAACCCCCTCCAATCCAGAGAAATGTGGCAGGTAGAGGGAGAGGGTCTTGAGCTCTTCCTGCCAAAGGCCTCACTGCTTCGGGGCTATCTGCTGCACCTTGCACCCTGCCCCCTGCCCTGGGCTCTGAAATCAGACATCCAGAGGCGGACATCCAGCAGGAGGCCACAGAGAGCAGTTCAGATCATGTGGGACTTTCTTCACCCACACAGTTCACAAGGAAATGGTCTCTCCACAGTGGAGTGCTCAGAGGTGCTCTTTCCAGTGGCAGTGCCACAGTCCTTAGCTTTTGAAATGGGCCAAATAAGGGAAACTTCCAAAGACCAAGTATTTCTTCAGAAAGTGATTGGCCTTTAAAACCACTTCTCCCAGAGGTGCCTGCTGCAGGGAGTAGTAATCTCAGCTGCCCAGAGCTCACTTTCTGTGCTGAAGACTAAGGAAATGAGCCCATTGCTTTTGGACTGGGAGAAACATCAGCTGATGCTCAGGCACTTTCCTGCAAGTCAGCAGGAAACACTTCCTGGGTCCGAGCTGAGAATCAGCGTGCCAAGCTGGAGTTGTTTGATGCAAATAACCGCCTCAGAATTAGGTTCCTCCCCTTTCCACATGCTCCTCTCTGCCCTAAGGGGGTCATTTGGGAGCTGACCCTTCAGGTGTCCAAGTGAGCACATTTGGCAGAGTGTCACTGAGCTGGTCACTGAGGCCTGCAGTTTCGGAAGCTCTTGCCAGGATCTCCAGCTGGAAAGCTGACTCAATCCTAGTGTGTCTCCTTTCTGGTACAGAGAGAGAGAAGAGACCCCCATAGCTGGCTCCTCATGTCCCTGAGGAAGGGGAAAGGCCAGCAGGTGGCACAGAGCTTGGAAGGTGATTGTGAGGTTATTTCTGCCTCCCCATCTGATGGGCCAGTATCTGATGAGTAGCAGACTAGCTAGCAGGCCCATCTCCTGCTGACACAGAGCCTGCAGGCCCAGAGCCCTCACCCTGCTGCCAGCGCTCTCTCCCCAAGGCAGCCCAGGAAGCCATGGACTGCCTTTGTCCTGAGGACATGTTGCTGGCTTATGCCCTTTAGGAGGCACAGGCCCATGCAGGTGACTGTGTGGTCCCTTCTGTGTCTGTAGGTGATGGGCCAGGAAGAAGCTTGCGGGTGGGAAACTGTTTGTGAGGTGACTTGTGTCTCAGTACCTGATAGGCCAGCAGCAGGCACATGGCTTGGATTTTGGTTGTGAGGTCACTTCTGTCTCTGCAGGTGATAGGGCAACCACTGCTTCTCGAGCAGAGGAGGTGCTTGTGCGATTCCTTCTGCCTTAGTACCTGATAGGCCACTTGCAGGCCGATGGCTTGGATGCTGATTGTGATGACGTTCCTGCCTGAGTACCTGTTGGGATAGCAGCAGGCACATGGTAAGTCCAGTCCTTCTGAGAAGCTGAGAGGCTCACTGCAGGCAGGTGGGCTTGGAAGAGGACTGTGAGGTTACTGGTAAAGGATCAGCCGGTAGGCCAAAAGTCTAATAGGAGGGGACAGTGTGGTGAGAGCCATTGTTTCTCAGAAGCTCCTTGGATGGTAGGAGGCACATGGCTGTAAAGGGGAAAGTGATGTCCCTTCTGTCTCTGCAGGTGATGGGCCAGCAGCAGGCACATTGCTGGGAAATTGGCTGTGAGGTCCCGTCTGTCTCAGCCTCTGACAGGCTAGCAGCAGGCTCATGGCTGGGGCACGTGCATGTGAGGTCACTTCTGAGCAAGCTGCTGGTAGACCAGGAGTAGGCCCATGGATTGGCTGTTGACTGGGAAGTCCATTCTTTGTGAGTGCCTGATGAGGTCTTTGCCAGGTCTCTTCTTCCTGATGACCTGATTAGCTAGTAGCTGCTCATTTGCTTGGATGCTCATGGTGAGGTCACTGCTGCCTGAGTACCTAATAGGCTACCCCCAGGCGCTGGGCTAGGGTGCTGATTTGGTGGTGTCTCCTGTCTTTGCAGGTGATAGGCCAGCAGCAGGCACACGGCTTGGATGTTGATTGTGAAGCCTCCTCTGCCTTAGGACCTGACTGGAGAGCAGCAGGCACATAGCTGGTCACGTGCATGAGAGAAGCTGGAGGGCCAGCAGTAGGCCCCTTGGCTTGGTGGATGATTGTGAGGTGACTTCGGTGTGAGCAGCTGAGAGGTGAGCCTTTGGCTGCGGCCTAAGGCAGGTGTTTGTGAGGTCACTTCTGCCTGAGGATGTGGTTAGACAGCAGGCGCAGAGCCTGCTGACCCAGAGCCTGCAGGCACAGAGCCCTCGCCCTGCTGCAACGCTCTTCCCAATGCAGCCCAGGAAACTGATGCAGCCTTTGAATACCAAAAACACTTGGCTGGCTCCTGCTGCTTCATGTTGTCTACCAGGACCCCCAGGCCCTTCTCTACTAAGCTGCTTTCCAGGCAGTCGGCATTCAGCGTGATGAGGAGGGTACTGGATTCTGACAGCCTCAAAATCTCCAAGACCAGTTTGAGCCACCTGGCTGTGAAGGTGACTGTGAGGTCACGCCTGTCTCTGCAAGTGATGGGCAAGGAGCAGGCAAAATTATGAGACCTCGCAGTCAGCACTGCAGATGTATCTCCTTTCCCTGCCTCTCCCCATCCTCCCACCCCTGTCTTCTTTTGGCTGGGATGAGTGGTGGTGCACCACCCTATGCGAAGAGGTGGCTGGAGTGCACAGAGTTTTGCCTTGGAGATGTTGACGAGCCAGTCCACAGCACTGCGCAAATGGACCATAAGGCAGGTGGAAAATGGGCTGGACCATTGAGCCAAAATGCTGTGATCAGTGGCACAAGGTCCAACAAGCTCCTTCAGTGGGTGCCTTTGCTGGTGCTCTCGGACTATGCCTGGATCGTGCCGGGGGGACCCTGGAGGCAGAGCCTGCGCTGGCTTTTCCATGTGGCACGTGCCCTGCTGAAAGCTGCTGCCTTGGCTCAAGGCTTTGCTTGGCAGAGAAATCCCAGGCCTTGCTGAGGCAGGGCAAGGCAAAGGCTTGAGAGCAGCGGAAGCCTTGTGCCGTTTCCGTGGTTGGAAGTGTGCTTGTCTAAGGCTGGTGCACTGGCCCTGTCCGTGCTGCTGAGTGTGTCCGTGTGCTGCCATGTGGTCATTGGTGAGCTCTCTGGGCGTGGCCCGAGAGAGGGGGAGTGGTGCCTAAGAGTTTTGTCCTCCTGCCTGGAAGCCCCTCAGTAGGGAGGCCTGTTGGGTGAGGGCCTTGAGGGCACGTGAGGCAAAAGAGAGAGGCAAGAGCTGGCGTGATGCGCCTCCTGGGAGAGCACTTGCCCTCTGCTTCGTGGAGGTGGGAAGGGAGCAGGCTCCGGGGTGAGCCGGGATGTTCAGAGGAAGTGCCTGTGGAAAGGTTCTGGAGGACTAGAAGCAAGCGGAAGGGTTGGAGAGTGGGTCTTGGTGCGTTTTGGGGCCCTTCCTCATGGTCACTTCTGCTCGGAAAACCCCCTGTCAGAGGGCTCCGAGAGAGGCTGTGCCCACGCGGCACGCTGTGGCCTGGCCACTGGTGCTGCTCCGTGCCTCTTGCTGGGCCCTGAGACCTGTGGCCCTGGAAGCAGCCTGAAGGGTGTTGGCAGAGCAGCTCTGAGCATGGCAGCTGTTTGGCTTTCGCAGGGCCTTGGAGGCTGGGGAAGGGCCCGTCCTCCCCTTGCCGTTGTCATTAGCCCTGCTGGCGGGCCAGGGGGAAGAGCTGCTGAGTGCTGCCTCTGCTGGTGTCCCCAGCTGAGATGCCCTCGCCTCAGTCCTTCCCCACGTCCCAGACTGTCAGGGCCCCAAATCAGAGAGTGCTTGTTGTCCTTGATGTGTAGGGAATGTGCTGGCTTGGTTCAGTCCCTCCTTGGGGCAGGAAGTGGCCTTTGGAGTTGCGGGAAGGCTTCTTGCTCTGCCTGGGCCATGGGGCCCCGCTGTCTTCCGCTTCATGGTCACTGCTCCCACACAATCGGCCCCTTAGGAAATGTTGCCATGAATTCCTTGCAGGCCTTTCTCCAGTTCCTGAGCTTCACGGGCTCGCTGTGGGTACTGGCTGGGCAGAAGGTGATCTTCTCTTGGGGCAGGAACTGGCCCGTCCTGGGTGTTTTGCTGCACTAGGAGCAGTGTGAGGCGCCAGGGTGAATGAGGGAGGCCGTTCAGGAGGTGTCTCAGCCTTGGGGAGGGCAGGGGGAGCTGCAGGGGGCAACAGCCACGAGGTCCCTAGTGTCTGCGAGAGCTGGGCCAGAAAATCACCACTGCCCAATCAGTTCTTTGTCGGTAGCTGAGAGGCCAGCAGGGGCCACGTGGCTCGCTGCTGATTCTGAGGTCCCTTGGGGCTGAGGAGCTGAGAGGCCAGCTGCAGGAACAAGGCTGGCGTGTTGTCTGCAAGGTCCCTTCTGCAAGGGTTACGTGATTGGCTAGCAGGAGGCATGTGGCTGGGAAGGTGCTTGTGAGGTGGCTTCTGGCTGAGCAGTTGCTGGGGCAGCAGCAGGTCCACAGCTGGGACGCGTGCTTTGGAGGTGACGTTGGCCGGAGCATCTGGGAGGTGAGCATTTGGCTGATGGCTGAGGAAGTTGTTGTGAGGTCACTTGTGTGTCAGGGGCTTGTAGGGCAGTGGCGGGCAGACGGCTGGGAAGGTGGCCGTGAGGTCCTGTCTTTTGGAGTGGCTGATAGAGCAGCAAGAGGCAGGTGGCTGGGAAGGTGCTTGTGAGGTGACTGCAGAGAGAGCAGCCCAGGTTGCCCATGGCTGGGAAGTGACTCGGAGGTCCCGCCTGTCCCCGCAGGCTGCCTGGCCTGCAGCATTGCTTAGACATTGGCAGTGGAATCTAGGCTTGACAGTGTGTGCGTGGTGTGGAAATTGTGCCCCATGAAAAGAGAGGGGCCTGGTGAGGTTTGTCTGCAAGATGGGAATGCTCTTTCTGCCCTTGGATTGGTGGAGGTGGGAAGGGAGCAGGAGCAGAGGTGGGAGTGGATGTTCAGAGGAAGCCCTTGTTGCTCCCTCTTGGAGGACTATAAAGAAACAGGAGGGCTGGAGAGTTGTCCTGGGTGTGATTTGGGTCCATGGTGGAGGGTGTCCTGGCTGCTGGCCTGTGTGGTGGTGTGTCCTGTGTGTGCCTGCTGCAGAGGGGCGTGCTGGCTGTCCACCGTGTGTGAGGGGAGGGGTGGGGGTGAGGTGTGTGCCAGAAGTTGGGTGGCGTGTGGTGGGGAGAGGCGGTGGCCCCAGGGTGTTGGTTCTGGGTGCGGGAGGAGACGTGTGGAGAGAGCAGTGGTGTGCGTGGGGAGTGCCATGAGGCTGGGGAGGTGGGGAGCGCTGCGAGGTGAGCAGGTGCCTTGGCTGCTGGGGCCCCGGCTGCCCTGGTGGCCCCATGAGCCAGGCATGCTGGCAGCCGGCTGCCTTCTGCCCGCTCAGCTTCACGCCTGGAGTTTCCTCCGCTCTTGCCAGGCTCTGCAGCCAGATATCCCACACAGACTGTGAGATACATATAAACATGCAGCTGAGAGTATTTGGAGTGGAAGAGGTCATCTTTCAGAAAGGGTTCCTTGCTGGAGATTCTTGAATTTGACACCTCTGAGATCTGTCCAACAAGTTTTATTTAACGCTAGAGGCGTAAGCAGTTGGTGCAGACACTGTTTTCTTCTCGTGTGGCAGGATCCTAGAAACTCTTTGCTTATAGTGCAGTGGTATTCCACAACTACCCTTTAATTAACCATCCCATTAACCCCCTCCAATCCAGAGAAATGTGGCAGGTAGAGGGAGAGGGTCTTGAGCTCTTCCTGCCAAAGGCCTCACTGCTTCGGGGCTATCTGCTGCACCTTGCACCCTGCCCCCTGCCCTGGGCTCTGAAATCAGACATCCAGAGGCGGACATCCAGCAGGAGGCCACAGAGAGCAGTTCAGATCATGTGGGACTTTCTTCACCCACACAGTTCACAAGGAAATGGTCTCTCCACAGTGGAGTGCTCAGAGGTGCTCTTTCCAGTGGCAGTGCCACAGTCCTTAGCTTTTGAAATGGGCCAAATAAGGGAAACTTCCAAAGACCAAGTATTTCTTCAGAAAGTGATTGGCCTTTAAAACCACTTCTCCCAGAGGTGCCTGCTGCAGGGAGTAGTAATCTCAGCTGCCCAGAGCTCACTTTCTGTGCTGAAGACTAAGGAAATGAGCCCATTGCTTTTGGACTGGGAGAAACATCAGCTGATGCTCAGGCACTTTCCTGCAAGTCAGCAGGAAACACTTCCTGGGTCCGAGCTGAGAATCAGCGTGCCAAGCTGGAGTTGTTTGATGCAAATAACCGCCTCAGAATTAGGTTCCTCCCCTTTCCACATGCTCCTCTCTGCCCTAAGGGGGTCATTTGGGAGCTGACCCTTCAGGTGTCCAAGTGAGCACATTTGGCAGAGTGTCACTGAGCTGGTCACTGAGGCCTGCAGTTTCGGAAGCTCTTGCCAGGATCTCCAGCTGGAAAGCTGACTCAATCCCAGTGTGTCTCCTTTCTGCTAGAGAGAGAGAGAAGAGACCCCCATAGCTGGCTCCTCATGTCCCTGAGGAAGGGGAAAGGCCAGCAGGTGGCACAGAGCTTGGAAGGTGATTGTGAGGTTATTTCTGCCTCCCCATCTGATGGGCCAGTATCTGATGAGTAGCAGACTAGCTAGCAGGCCCATCTCCTGCTGACACAGAGCCTGCAGGCCCAGAGCCCTCACCCTGCTGCCAGCGCTCTCTCCCCAAGGCAGCCCAGGAAGCCATGGACTGCCTTTGTCCTGAGGACATGTTGCTGGCTTATGCCCTTTAGGAGGCACAGGCCCATGCAGGTGACTGTGTGGTCCCTTCTGTGTCTGTAGGTGATGGGCCAGGAAGAAGCTTGCGGGTGGGAAACTGTTTGTGAGGTGACTTGTGTCTCAGTACCTGATAGGCCAGCAGCAGGCACATGGCTTGGATTTTGGTTGTGAGGTCACTTCTGTCTCTGCAGGTGATAGGGCAACCACTGCTTCTCGAGCAGAGGAGGTGCTTGTGCGATTCCTTCTGCCTTAGTACCTGATAGGCCACTTGCAGGCCGATGGCTTGGATGCTGATTGTGATGACGTTCCTGCCTGAGTACCTGTTGGGATAGCAGCAGGCACATGGTAAGTCCAGTCCTTCTGAGAAGCTGAGAGGCTCACTGCAGGCAGGTGGGCTTGGAAGAGGACTGTGAGGTTACTGGTAAAGGATCAGCCGGTAGGCCAAAAGTCTAATAGGAGGGGACAGTGTGGTGAGAGCCATTGTTTCTCAGAAGCTCCTTGGATGGTAGGAGGCACATGGCTGTAAAGGGGAAAGTGATGTCCCTTCTGTCTCTGCAGGTGATGGGCCAGCAGCAGGCACATTGCTGGGAAATTGGCTGTGAGGTCCCGTCTGTCTCAGCCTCTGACAGGCTAGCAGCAGGCTCATGGCTGGGGCACGTGCATGTGAGGTCACTTCTGAGCAAGCTGCTGGTAGACCAGGAGTAGGCCCATGGATTGGCTGTTGACTGGGAAGTCCATTCTTTGTGAGTGCCTGATGAGGTCTTTGCCAGGTCTCTTCTTCCTGATGACCTGATTAGCTAGTAGCTGCTCATTTGCTTGGATGCTCATGGTGAGGTCACTGCTGCCTGAGTACCTAATAGGCTACCCCCAGGCGCTGGGCTAGGGTGCTGATTTGGTGGTGTCTCCTGTCTTTGCAGGTGATAGGCCAGCAGCAGGCACACGGCTTGGATGTTGATTGTGAAGCCTCCTCTGCCTTAGGACCTGACTGGAGAGCAGCAGGCACATAGCTGGTCACGTGCATGAGAGAAGCTGGAGGGCCAGCAGTAGGCCCCTTGGCTTGGTGGATGATTGTGAGGTGACTTCGGTGTGAGCAGCTGAGAGGTGAGCCTTTGGCTGCGGCCTAAGGCAGGTGTTTGTGAGGTCACTTCTGCCTGAGGATGTGGTTAGACAGCAGGCGCAGAGCCTGCTGACCCAGAGCCTGCAGGCACAGAGCCCTCGCCCTGCTGCAACGCTCTTCCCAATGCAGCCCAGGAAACTGATGCAGCCTTTGAATACCAAAAACACTTGGCTGGCTCCTGCTGCTTCATGTTGTCTACCAGGACCCCCAGGCCCTTCTCTACTAAGCTGCTTTCCAGGCAGTCGGCATTCAGCGTGATGAGGAGGGTACTGGATTCTGACAGCCTCAAAATCTCCAAGACCAGTTTGAGCCACCTGGCTGTGAAGGTGACTGTGAGGTCACGCCTGTCTCTGCAAGTGATGGGCAAGGAGCAGGCAAAATTATGAGACCTCGCAGTCAGCACTGCAGATGTATCTCCTTTCCCTGCCTCTCCCCATCCTCCCACCCCTGTCTTCTTTTGGCTGGGATGAGTGGTGGTGCACCACCCTATGCGAAGAGGTGGCTGGAGTGCACAGAGTTTTGCCTTGGAGATGTTGACGAGCCAGTCCACAGCACTGCGCAAATGGACCATAAGGCAGGTGGAAAATGGGCTGGACCATTGAGCCAAAATGCTGTGATCAGTGGCACAAGGTCCAACAAGCTCCTTCAGTGGGTGCCTTTGCTGGTGCTCTCGGACTATGCCTGGATCGTGCCGGGGGGACCCTGGAGGCAGAGCCTGCGCTGGCTTTTCCATGTGGCACGTGCCCTGCTGAAAGCTGCTGCCTTGGCTCAAGGCTTTGCTTGGCAGAGAAATCCCAGGCCTTGCTGAGGCAGGGCAAGGCAAAGGCTTGAGAGCAGCGGAAGCCTTGTGCCGTTTCCGTGGTTGGAAGTGTGCTTGTCTAAGGCTGGTGCACTGGCCCTGTCCGTGCTGCTGAGTGTGTCCGTGTGCTGCCATGTGGTCATTGGTGAGCTCTCTGGGCGTGGCCCGAGAGAGGGGGAGTGGTGCCTAAGAGTTTTGTCCTCCTGCCTGGAAGCCCCTCAGTAGGGAGGCCTGTTGGGTGAGGGCCTTGAGGGCACGTGAGGCAAAAGAGAGAGGCAAGAGCTGGCGTGATGCGCCTCCTGGGAGAGCACTTGCCCTCTGCTTCGTGGAGGTGGGAAGGGAGCAGGCTCCGGGGTGAGCCGGGATGTTCAGAGGAAGTGCCTGTGGAAAGGTTCTGGAGGACTAGAAGCAAGCGGAAGGGTTGGAGAGTGGGTCTTGGTGCGTTTTGGGGCCCTTCCTCATGGTCACTTCTGCTCGGAAAACCCCCTGTCAGAGGGCTCCGAGAGAGGCTGTGCCCACGCGGCACGCTGTGGCCTGGCCACTGGTGCTGCTCCGTGCCTCTTGCTGGGCCCTGAGACCTGTGGCCCTGGAAGCAGCCTGAAGGGTGTTGGCAGAGCAGCTCTGAGCATGGCAGCTGTTTGGCTTTCGCAGGGCCTTGGAGGCTGGGGAAGGGCCCGTCCTCCCCTTGCCATTGTCATTAGCCCTGCTGGCGGGCCAGGGGGAAGAGCTGCTGAGTGCTGCCTCTGCTGGTGTCCCCAGCTGAGATGCCCTCGCCTCAGTCCTTCCCCACGTCCCAGACTGTCAGGGCCCCAAATCAGAGAGTGCTTGTTGTCCTTGATGTGTAGGGAATGTGCTGGCTTGGTTCAGTCCCTCCTTGGGGCAGGAAGTGGCCTTTGGAGTTGCGGGAAGGCTTCTTGCTCTGCCTGGGCCATGGGGCCCCGCTGTCTTCCGCTTCATGGTCACTGCTCCCACACAATCGGCCCCTTAGGAAATGTTGCCATGAATTCCTTGCAGGCCTTTCTCCAGTTCCTGAGCTTCACGGGCTCGCTGTGGGTACTGGCTGGGCAGAAGGTGATCTTCTCTTGGGGCAGGAACTGGCCCGTCCTGGGTGTTTTGCTGCACTAGGAGCAGTGTGAGGCGCCAGGGTGAATGAGGGAGGCCGTTCAGGAGGTGTCTCAGCCTTGGGGAGGGCAGGGGGAGCTGCAGGGGGCAACAGCCACGAGGTCCCTAGTGTCTGCGAGAGCTGGGCCAGAAAATCACCACTGCCCAATCAGTTCTTTGTCGGTAGCTGAGAGGCCAGCAGGGGCCACGTGGCTCGCTGCTGATTCTGAGGTCCCTTGGGGCTGAGGAGCTGAGAGGCCAGCTGCAGGAACAAGGCTGGCGTGTTGTCTGCAAGGTCCCTTCTGCAAGGGTTACGTGATTGGCTAGCAGGAGGCATGTGGCTGGGAAGGTGCTTGTGAGGTGGCTTCTGGCTGAGCAGTTGCTGGGGCAGCAGCAGGTCCACAGCTGGGACGCGTGCTTTGGAGGTGACGTTGGCCGGAGCATCTGGGAGGTGAGCATTTGGCTGATGGCTGAGGAAGTTGTTGTGAGGTCACTTGTGTGTCAGGGGCTTGTAGGGCAGTGGCGGGCAGACGGCTGGGAAGGTGGCCGTGAGGTCCTGTCTTTTGGAGTGGCTGATAGAGCAGCAAGAGGCAGGTGGCTGGGAAGGTGCTTGTGAGGTGACTGCAGAGAGAGCAGCCCAGGTTGCCCATGGCTGGGAAGTGACTCGGAGGTCCCGCCTGTCCCCGCAGGCTGCCTGGCCTGCAGCATTGCTTAGACATTGGCAGTGGAATCTAGGCTTGACAGTGTGTGCGTGGTGTGGAAATTGTGCCCCATGAAAAGAGAGGGGCCTGGTGAGGTTTGTCTGCAAGATGGGAATGCTCTTTCTGCCCTTGGATTGGTGGAGGTGGGAAGGGAGCAGGAGCAGAGGTGGGAGTGGATGTTCAGAGGAAGTGCTTGTTGCTGCCTCTTGGAGGACTAGAAGGAAAGAGAAGGGCTGGAGAGTTGTCCTGGGTGTGATTTGGGGCATTTGGGGGTGGTGGCGTGGCTGCTGCCCTGTGTGGTGGTGTGGCCTGTGTGTGCCTGCTGCAGAGGGGCGTGCTGGCTGTCCACGCTGTGTGAGGGGAGGGGTGGGGGTGAGGTGTGTGCCAGTGGGGGGTGGCGTGTGGTGGGGAGAGGCGGTGGGCCCAGGGTGTTGGTTCTGGGTGCGGGAGGAGACGTGTGGAGAGAGCAGTGGTGTGCGTGGGGAGTGCCATGAGGCTGGGGAGGTGGGGAGCGCTGCGAGGTGAGCAGGTGCCTTGGCTGCTGGGGCCCCGGCTGCCCTGGTGGCCCCATGAGCCAGGCACGCTGGCAGCCGGCTGCCTTCTGCCCGCTCAGCTTCACGCCTGGAGTTTCCTCTGCTCTTGCCAGGCTCTGCAGCCAGATATCCCACACAGACTGTGAGATACATATAAACATGCAGCTGAGAGTATTTGGAGTGGAAGAGGTCATCTTTCAGAAAGGGTTCCTTGCTGGAGATTCTTGAATTTGACACCTCTGAGATCTGTCCAACAAGTTTTATTTAACGCTAGAGGCGTAAGCAGTTGGTGCAGACACTGTTTTCTTCTCGTGTGGCAGGATCCTAGAAACTCTTTGCTTATAGTGCAGTGGTATTCCACAACTACCCCTTAATTAACCATCCCATTAACCCCCTCCAATCCAGAGAAATGTGGCAGGTAGAGGGAGAGGGTCTTGAGCTCTTCCTGCCAAAGGCCTCACTGCTTCGGGGCTATCTGCTGCACCTTGCACCCTGCCCCCTGCCCTGGGCTCTGAAATCAGACATCCAGAGGCGGACATCCAGCAGGAGGCCACAGAGAGCAGTTCAGATCATATGGGACTTTCTTCACCCACACAGTTCACAAGGAAATGGTCTCTCCACAGTGGAGCGCTCAGAGGTGCTCTTTCCAGTGGCAGTGCCACAGTCCTTAGCTTTTGAAATGGGCCAAATAAGGGAAACTTCCAGAGACCAAGTATTTCTTCAGAAAGTGATTGGCCTTTAAAACCACTTCTCCCAGAGGTGCCTGCTGCAGGGAGTAGTAATCTCAGCTGCCCAGAGCTCACTTTCTGTGCTGAAGACTAAGGAAATGAGCCCATTGCTTTTGGACTGGGAGAAACATCAGCTGATGCTCAGGCACTTTCCTGCAAGTCAGCAGGAAACACTTCCTGGGTCCGAGCTGAGAATCAGCGTGCCAAGCTGGAGTTGTTTGATGCAAATAACCGCCTCAGAATTAGGTTCCTCCCCTTTCCACATGCTCCTCTCTGCCCTAAGGGGGTCATTTGGGAGCTGACCCTTCAGGTGTCCAAGTGAGCACATTTGGCAGAGTGTCACTGAGCTGGTCACTGAGGCCTGCAGTTTCGGAAGCTCTTGCCAGGATCTCCAGCTGGAAAGCTGACTCAATCCCAGTGTGTCTCCTTTCTGCTAGAGAGAGAGAGAAGAGACCCCCATAGCTGGCTCCTCATGTCCCTGAGGAAGGGGAAAGGCCAGCAGGTGGCACAGACCTTGGAAGGTGATTGTGAGGTTATTTCTGCCTCCCCATCTGATGGGCCAGTATCTGATGAGTAGCAGACTAGCTAGCAGGCCCATCTCCTGCTGACACAGAGCCTGCAGGCCCAGAGCCCTCACCCTGCTGCCAGCGCTCTCTCCCCAAGGCAGCCCAGGAAGCCATGGACTGCCTTTGTCCTGAGGACATGTTGCTGGCTTATGCCCTTTAGGAGGCACAGGCCCATGCAGGTGACTGTGTGGTCCCTTCTGTGTCTGTAGGTGATGGGCCAGGAAGAAGCTTGCGGGTGGGAAACTGTTTGTGAGGTGACTTGTGTCTCAGTACCTGATAGGCCAGCAGCAGGCACATGGCTTGGATTTTGGTTGTGAGGTCACTTCTGTCTCTGCAGGTGATAGGGCAACCACTGCTTCTCGAGCAGAGGAGGTGCTTGTGCGATTCCTTCTGCCTTAGTACCTGATAGGCCACTTGCAGGCCGATGGCTTGGATGCTGATTGTGATGACGTTCCTGCCTGAGTACCTGTTTGGCTAGCAGCAGGCACATGGTAAGTCCAGTCCTTCTGAGAAGCTGAGAGGCTCACTGCAGGCAGGTGGGCTTGGAAGAGGACTGTGAGGTTACTGGTAAAGGATCAGCCGGTAGGCCAAAAGTCTAATAGGAGGGGACAGTGTGGTGAGAGCCATTGTTTCTCAGAAGCTCCTTGGATGGTAGGAGGCACATGGCTGTAAAGGGGAAAGTGATGTCCCTTCTGTCTCTGCAGGTGATGGGCCAGCAGCAGGCACATTGCTGGGAAATTGGCTGTGAGGTCCCGTCTGTCTCAGCCTCTGACAGGCTAGCAGCAGGCTCATGGCTGGGGCACGTGCATGTGAGGTCACTTCTGAGCAAGCTGCTGGTAGACCAGGAGTAGGCCCATGGATTGGCTGTTGACTGGGAAGTCCATTCTTTGTGAGTGCCTGATGAGGTCTTTGCCAGGTCTCTTCTTCCTGATGACCTGATTAGCTAGTAGCTGCTCATTTGCTTGGATGCTCATGGTGAGGTCACTGCTGCCTGAGTACCTAATAGGCTACCCCCAGGCGCTGGGCTAGGGTGCTGATTTGGTGGTGTCTCCTGTCTTTGCAGGTGATAGGCCAGCAGCAGGCACACGGCTTGGATGTTGATTGTGAAGCCTCCTCTGCCTTAGGACCTGACTGGAGAGCAGCAGGCACATAGCTGGTCACGTGCATGAGAGAAGCTGGAGGGCCAGCAGTAGGCCCCTTGGCTTGGTGGATGATTGTGAGGTGACTTCGGTGTGAGCAGCTGAGAGGTGAGCCTTTGGCTGCGGCCTAAGGCAGGTGTTTGTGAGGTCACTTCTGCCTGAGGATGTGGTTAGACAGCAGGCGCAGAGCCTGCTGACCCAGAGCCTGCAGGCACAGAGCCCTCGCCCTGCTGCAACGCTCTTCCCAATGCAGCCCAGGAAACTGATGCAGCCTTTGAATACCAAAAACACTTGGCTGGCTCCTGCTGCTTCATGTTGTCTACCAGGACCCCCAGGCCCTTCTCTACTAAGCTGCTTTCCAGGCAGTCGGCATTCAGCGTGATGAGGAGGGTACTGGATTCTGACAGCCTCAAAATCTCCAAGACCAGTTTGAGCCACCTGGCTGTGAAGGTGACTGTGAGGTCACGCCTGTCTCTGCAAGTGATGGGCAAGGAGCAGGCAAAATTATGAGACCTCGCAGTCAGCACTGCAGATGTATCTCCTTTCCCTGCCTCTCCCCATCCTCCCACCCCTGTCTTCTTTTGGCTGGGATGAGTGGTGGTGCACCACCCTATGCGAAGAGGTGGCTGGAGTGCACAGAGTTTTGCCTTGGAGATGTTGACGAGCCAGTCCACAGCACTGCGCAAATGGACCATAAGGCAGGTGGAAAATGGGCTGGACCATTGAGCCAAAATGCTGTGATCAGTGGCACAAGGTCCAACAAGCTCCTTCAGTGGGTGCCTTTGCTGGTGCTCTCGGACTATGCCTGGATCGTGCCGGGGGGACCCTGGAGGCAGAGCCTGCGCTGGCTTTTCCATGTGGCACGTGCCCTGCTGAAAGCTGCTGCCTTGGCTCAAGGCTTTGCTTGGCAGAGAAATCCCAGGCCTTGCTGAGGCAGGGCAAGGCAAAGGCTTGAGAGCAGCGGAAGCCTTGTGCCGTTTCCGTGGTTGGAAGTGTGCTTGTCTAAGGCTGGTGCACTGGCCCTGTCCGTGCTGCTGAGTGTGTCCGTGTGCTGCCATGTGGTCATTGGTGAGCTCTCTGGGCATGGCCCGAGAGAGGGGGAGTGGTGCCTAAGAGTTTTGTCCTCCTGCCTGGAAGCCCCTCAGTAGGGAGGCCTGTTGGGTGAGGGCCTTGAGGGCACGTGAGGCAAAAGAGAGAGGCAAGAGCTGGCGTGATGCGCCTCCTGGGAGAGCACTTGCCCTCTGCTTCGTGGAGGTGGGAAGGGAGCAGGCTCCGGGGTGAGCCGGGATGTTCAGAGGAAGTGCCTGTGGAAAGGTTCTGGAGGACTAGAAGCAAGCGGAAGGGTTGGAGAGTGGGTCTTGGTGCGTTTTGGGGCCCTTCCTCATGGTCACTTCTGCTCGGAAAACCCCCTGTCAGAGGGCTCCGAGAGAGGCTGTGCCCACGCGGCACGCTGTGGCCTGGCCACTGGTGCTGCTCCGTGCCTCTTGCTGGGCCCTGAGACCTGTGGCCCTGGAAGCAGCCTGAAGGGTGTTGGCAGAGCAGCTCTGAGCATGGCAGCTGTTTGGCTTTCGCAGGGCCTTGGAGGCTGGGGAAGGGCCCGTCCTCCCCTTGCCGTTGTCATTAGCCCTGCTGGCGGGCCAGGGGGAAGAGCTGCTGAGTGCTGCCTCTGCTGGTGTCCCCAGCTGAGATGCCCTCGCCTCAGTCCTTCCCCACGTCCCAGACTGTCAGGGCCCCAAATCAGAGAGTGCTTGTTGTCCTTGATGTGTAGGGAATGTGCTGGCTTGGTTCAGTCCCTCCTTGGGGCAGGAAGTGGCCTTTGGAGTTGCGGGAAGGCTTCTTGCTCTGCCTGGGCCATGGGGCCCCGCTGTCTTCCGCTTCATGGTCACTGCTCCCACACAATCGGCCCCTTAGGAAATGTTGCCATGAATTCCTTGCAGGCCTTTCTCCAGTTCCTGAGCTTCACGGGCTCGCTGTGGGTACTGGCTGGGCAGAAGGTGATCTTCTCTTGGGGCAGGAACTGGCCCGTCCTGGGTGTTTTGCTGCACTAGGAGCAGTGTGAGGCGCCAGGGTGAATGAGGGAGGCCGTTCAGGAGGTGTCTCAGCCTTGGGGAGGGCAGGGGGAGCTGCAGGGGGCAACAGCCACGAGGTCCCTAGTGTCTGCGAGAGCTGGGCCAGAAAATCACCACTGCCCAATCAGTTCTTTGTCGGTAGCTGAGAGGCCAGCAGGGGCCACGTGGCTCGCTGCTGATTCTGAGGTCCCTTGGGGCTGAGGAGCTGAGAGGCCAGCTGCAGGAACAAGGCTGGCGTGTTGTCTGCAAGGTCCCTTCTGCAAGGGTTACGTGATTGGCTAGCAGGAGGCATGTGGCTGGGAAGGTGCTTGTGAGGTGGCTTCTGGCTGAGCAGTTGCTGGGGCAGCAGCAGGTCCACAGCTGGGACGCGTGCTTTGGAGGTGACGTTGGCCGGAGCATCTGGGAGGTGAGCATTTGGCTGATGGCTGAGGAAGTTGTTGTGAGGTCACTTGTGTGTCAGGGGCTTGTAGGGCAGTGGCGGGCAGACGGCTGGGAAGGTGGCCGTGAGGTCCTGTCTTTTGGAGTGGCTGATAGAGCAGCAAGAGGCAGGTGGCTGGGAAGGTGCTTGTGAGGTGACTGCAGAGAGAGCAGCCCAGGTTGCCCATGGCTGGGAAGTGACTCGGAGGTCCCGCCTGTCCCCGCAGGCTGCCTGGCCTGCAGCATTGCTTAGACATTGGCAGTGGAATCTAGGCTTGACAGTGTGTGCGTGGTGTGGAAATTGTGCCCCATGAAAAGAGAGGGGCCTGGTGAGGTTTGTCTGCAAGATGGGAATGCTCTTTCTGCCCTTGGATTGGTGGAGGTGGGAAGGGAGCAGGAGCAGAGGTGGGAGTGGATGTTCAGAGGAAGTGCTTGTTGCTGCCTCTTGGAGGACTAGAAGGAAAGAGAAGGGCTGGAGAGTTGTCCTGGGTGTGATTTGGGGCATTTGCGGGGTGGTGTCCTGGCTGCTGGCCTGTGTGGTGGTGTGGCCTGTGTGTGCCTGCTGCAGAGGGGCGTGCTGGCTGTCCACGCTGTGTGAGGGGAGGGGTGGGGGTGAGGTGTGTGCCAGTGGGGGGTGGCGTGTGGTGGGGAGAGGCGGTGGGCCCAGGGTGTTGGTTCTGGGTGCGGGAGGAGACGTGTGGAGAGAGCAGTGGTGTGCGTGGGGAGTGCCATGAGGCTGGGGAGGTGGGGAGCGCTGCGAGGTGAGCAGGTGCCTTGGCTGCTGGGGCCCCGGCTGCCCTGGTGGCCCCATGAGCCAGGCACGCTGGCAGCCGGCTGCCTTCTGCCCGCTCAGCTTCACGCCTGGAGTTTCCTCTGCTCTTGCCAGGCTCTGCAGCCAGATATCCCACACAGACTGTGAGATACATATAAACATGCAGCTGAGAGTATTTGGAGTGGAAGAGGTCATCTTTCAGAAAGGGTTCCTTGCTGGAGATTCTTGAATTTGACACCTCTGAGATCTGTCCAACAAGTTTTATTTAACGCTAGAGGCGTAAGCAGTTGGTGCAGACACTGTTTTCTTCTCGTGTGGCAGGATCCTAGAAACTCTTTGCTTATAGTGCAGTGGTATTCCACAACTACCCTTTAATTAACCATCCCATTAACCCCCTCCAATCCAGAGAAATGTGGCAGGTAGAGGGAGAGGGTCTTGAGCTCTTCCTGCCAAAGGCCTCACTGCTTCGGGGCTATCTGCTGCACCTTGCACCCTGCCCCCTGCCCTGGGCTCTGAAATCAGACATCCAGAGGCGGACATCCAGCAGGAGGCCACAGAGAGCAGTTCAGATCATGTGGGACTTTCTTCACCCACACAGTTCACAAGGAAATGGTCTCTCCACAGTGGAGTGCTCAGAGGTGCTCTTTCCAGTGGCAGTGCCACAGTCCTTAGCTTTTGAAATGGGCCAAATAAGGGAAACTTCCAAAGACCAAGTATTTCTTCAGAAAGTGATTGGCCTTTAAAACCACTTCTCCCAGAGGTGCCTGCTGCAGGGAGTAGTAATCTCAGCTGCCCAGAGCTCACTTTCTGTGCTGAAGACTAAGGAAATGAGCCCATTGCTTTTGGACTGGGAGAAACATCAGCTGATGCTCAGGCACTTTCCTGCAAGTCAGCAGGAAACACTTCCTGGGTCCGAGCTGAGAATCAGCGTGCCAAGCTGGAGTTGTTTGATGCAAATAACCGCCTCAGAATTAGGTTCCTCCCCTTTCCACATGCTCCTCTCTGCCCTAAGGGGGTCATTTGGGAGCTGACCCTTCAGGTGTCCAAGTGAGCACATTTGGCAGAGTGTCACTGAGCTGGTCACTGAGGCCTGCAGTTTCGGAAGCTCTTGCCAGGATCTCCAGCTGGAAAGCTGACTCAATCCCAGTGTGTCTCCTTTCTGGTACAGAGAGAGAGAAGAGACCCCCATAGCTGGCTCCTCATGTCCCTGAGGAAGGGGAAAGGCCAGCAGGTGGCACAGACCTTGGAAGGTGATTGTGAGGTTATTTCTGCCTCCCCATCTGATGGGCCAGTATCTGATGAGTAGCAGACTAGCTAGCAGGCCCATCTCCTGCTGACACAGAGCCTGCAGGCCCAGAGCCCTCACCCTGCTGCCAGCGCTCTCTCCCCAAGGCAGCCCAGGAAGCCATGGACTGCCTTTGTCCTGAGGACATGTTGCTGGCTTATGCCCTTTAGGAGGCACAGGCCCATGCAGGTGACTGTGTGGTCCCTTCTGTGTCTGTAGGTGATGGGCCAGGAAGAAGCTTGCGGGTGGGAAACTGTTTGTGAGGTGACTTGTGTCTCAGTACCTGATAGGCCAGCAGCAGGCACATGGCTTGGATTTTGGTTGTGAGGTCACTTCTGTCTCTGCAGGTGATAGGGCAACCACTGCTTCTCGAGCAGAGGAGGTGCTTGTGCGATTCCTTCTGCCTTAGTACCTGATAGGCCACTTGCAGGCCGATGGCTTGGATGCTGATTGTGATGATGTTCCTGCCTGAGTACCTGTTTGGCTAGCAGCAGGCACATGGTAAGTCCAGTCCTTCTGAGAAGCTGAGAGGCTCACTGCAGGCAGGTGGGCTTGGAAGAGGACTGTGAGGTTACTGGTAAAGGATCAGCCGGTAGGCCAAAAGTCTAATAGGAGGGGACAGTGTGGTGAGAGCCATTGTTTCTCAGAAGCTCCTTGGATGGTAGGAGGCACATGGCTGTAAAGGGGAAAGTGATGTCCCTTCTGTCTCTGCAGGTGATGGGCCAGCAGCAGGCACATTGCTGGGAAATTGGCTGTGAGGTCCCGTCTGTCTCAGCCTCTGACAGGCTAGCAGCAGGCTCATGGCTGGGGCACGTGCATGTGAGGTCACTTCTGAGCAAGCTGCTGGTAGACCAGGAGTAGGCCCATGGATTGGCTGTTGACTGGGAAGTCCATTCTTTGTGAGTGCCTGATGAGGTCTTTGCCAGGTCTCTTCTTCCTGATGACCTGATTAGCTAGTAGCTGCTCATTTGCTTGGATGCTCATGGTGAGGTCACTGCTGCCTGAGTACCTAATAGGCTACCCCCAGGCGCTGGGCTAGGGTGCTGATTTGGTGGTGTCTCCTGTCTTTGCAGGTGATAGGCCAGCAGCAGGCACACGGCTTGGATGTTGATTGTGAAGCCTCCTCTGCCTTAGGACCTGACTGGAGAGCAGCAGGCACATAGCTGGTCACGTGCATGAGAGAAGCTGGAGGGCCAGCAGTAGGCCCCTTGGCTTGGTGGATGATTGTGAGGTGACTTCGGTGTGAGCAGCTGAGAGGTGAGCCTTTGGCTGCGGCCTAAGGCAGGTGTTTGTGAGGTCACTTCTGCCTGAGGATGTGGTTAGACAGCAGGCGCAGAGCCTGCTGACCCAGAGCCTGCAGGCACAGAGCCCTCGCCCTGCTGCAACGCTCTTCCCAATGCAGCCCAGGAAACTGATGCAGCCTTTGAATACCAAAAACACTTGGCTGGCTCCTGCTGCTTCATGTTGTCTACCAGGACCCCCAGGCCCTTCTCTACTAAGCTGCTTTCCAGGCAGTCGGCATTCAGCGTGATGAGGAGGGTACTGGATTCTGACAGCCTCAAAATCTCCAAGACCAGTTTGAGCCACCTGGCTGTGAAGGTGACTGTGAGGTCACGCCTGTCTCTGCAAGTGATGGGCAAGGAGCAGGCAAAATTATGAGACCTCGCAGTCAGCACTGCAGATGTATCTCCTTTCCCTGCCTCTCCCCATCCTCC
This sequence comes from Struthio camelus, assembly GCF_040807025.1. Taxonomy (NCBI): domain Eukaryota; kingdom Metazoa; phylum Chordata; class Aves; order Struthioniformes; family Struthionidae; genus Struthio; species Struthio camelus. Next base: position 2,073,310 of record NC_090970.1, read on the forward strand.
CACCCCTGTCTTCTTTTGGCTGGGATGAGTGGTGGTGCACCACCCTATGCGAAGAGGTGGCTGGAGTGCACAGAGTTTTGCCTTGGAGATGTTGACGAGCCAGTCCACAGCACTGCGCAAATGGACCATAAGGCAGGTGGAAAATGGGCTGGACCATTGAGCCAAAATGCTGTGATCAGTGGCACAAGGTCCAACAAGCTCCTTCAGTGGGTGCCTTTGCTGGTGCTCTCGGACTATGCCTGGATCGTGCCGGGGGGACCCTGGAGGCAGAGCCTGCGCTGGCTTTTCCATGTGGCACGTGCCCTGCTGAAAGCTGCTGCCTTGGCTCAAGGCTTTGCTTGGCAGAGAAATCCCAGGCCTTGCTGAGGCAGGGCAAGGCAAAGGCTTGAGAGCAGCGGAAGCCTTGTGCCGTTTCCGTGGTTGGAAGTGTGCTTGTCTAAGGCTGGTGCACTGGCCCTGTCCGTGCTGCTGAGTGTGTCCGTGTGCTGCCATGTGGTCATTGGTGAGCTCTCTGGGCGTGGCCCGAGAGAGGGGGAGTGGTGCCTAAGAGTTTTGTCCTCCTGCCTGGAAGCCCCTCAGTAGGGAGGCCTGTTGGGTGAGGGCCTTGAGGGCACGTGAGGCAAAAGAGAGAGGCAAGAGCTGGCGTGATGCGCCTCCTGGGAGAGCACTTGCCCTCTGCTTCGTGGAGGTGGGAAGGGAGCAGGCTCCGGGGTGAGCCGGGATGTTCAGAGGAAGTGCCTGTGGAAAGGTTCTGGAGGACTAGAAGCAAGCGGAAGGGTTGGAGAGTGGGTCTTGGTGCGTTTTGGGGCCCTTCCTCATGGTCACTTCTGCTCGGAAAACCCCCTGTCAGAGGGCTCCGAGAGAGGCTGTGCCCACGCGGCACGCTGTGGCCTGGCCACTGGTGCTGCTCCGTGCCTCTTGCTGGGCCCTGAGACCTGTGGCCCTGGAAGCAGCCTGAAGGGTGTTGGCAGAGCAGCTCTGAGCATGGCAGCTGTTTGGCTTTCGCAGGGCCTTGGAGGCTGGGGAAGGGCCCGTCCTCCCCTTGCCGTTGTCATTAGCCCTGCTGGCGGGCCAGGGGGAAGAGCTGCTGAGTGCTGCCTCTGCTGGTGTCCCCAGCTGAGATGCCCTCGCCTCAGTCCTTCCCCACGTCCCAGACTGTCAGGGCCCCAAATCAGAGAGTGCTTGTTGTCCTTGATGTGTAGGGAATGTGCTGGCTTGGTTCAGTCCCTCCTTGGGGCAGGAAGTGGCCTTTGGAGTTGCGGGAAGGCTTCTTGCTCTGCCTGGGCCATGGGGCCCCGCTGTCTTCCGCTTCATGGTCACTGCTCCCACACAATCGGCCCCTTAGGAAATGTTGCCATGAATTCCTTGCAGGCCTTTCTCCAGTTCCTGAGCTTCACGGGCTCGCTGTGGGTACTGGCTGGGCAGAAGGTGATCTTCTCTTGGGGCAGGAACTGGCCCGTCCTGGGTGTTTTGCTGCACTAGGAGCAGTGTGAGGCGCCAGGGTGAATGAGGGAGGCCGTTCAGGAGGTGTCTCAGCCTTGGGGAGGGCAGGGGGAGCTGCAGGGGGCAACAGCCACGAGGTCCCTAGTGTCTGCGAGAGCTGGGCCAGAAAATCACCACTGCCCAATCAGTTCTTTGTCGGTAGCTGAGAGGCCAGCAGGGGCCACGTGGCTCGCTGCTGATTCTGAGGTCCCTTGGGGCTGAGGAGCTGAGAGGCCAGCTGCAGGAACAAGGCTGGCGTGTTGTCTGCAAGGTCCCTTCTGCAAGGGTTACGTGATTGGCTAGCAGGAGGCATGTGGCTGGGAAGGTGCTTGTGAGGTGGCTTCTGGCTGAGCAGTTGCTGGGGCAGCAGCAGGTCCACAGCTGGGACGCGTGCTTTGGAGGTGACGTTGGCCGGAGCATCTGGGAGTGGAAGAGGTCATCTTTCAGAAAGGGTTCCTTGCTGGAGATTCTTGAATTTGACACCTCTGAGATCTGTCCAACAAGTTTTATTTAACGCTAGAGGCGTAAGCAGTTGGTGCAGACACTGTTTTCTTCTCGTGTGGCAGGATCCTAGAAACTCTTTGCTTATAGTGCAGTGGTATTCCACAACTACCCCTTAATTAACCATCCCATTAACCCCCTCCAATCCAGAGAAATGTGGCAGGTAGAGGGAGAGGGTCTTGAGCTCTTCCTGCCAAAGGCCTCACTGCTTCGGGGCTATCTGCTGCACCTTGCACCCTGCCCCCTGCCCTGGGCTCTGAAATCAGACATCCAGAGGCGGACATCCAGCAGGAGGCCACAGAGAGCAGTTCAGATCATGTGGGACTTTCTTCACCCACACAGTTCACAAGGAAATGGTCTCTCCACAGTGGAGCGCTCAGAGGTGCTCTTTCCAGTGGCAGTGCCACAGTCCTTAGCTTTTGAAATGGGCCAAATAAGGGAAACTTCCAGAGACCAAGTATTTCTTCAGAAAGTGATTGGCCTTTAAAACCACTTCTCCCAGAGGTGCCTGCTGCAGGGAGTAGTAATCTCAGCTGCCCAGAGCTCACTTTCTGTGCTGAAGACTAAGGAAATGAGCCCATTGCTTTTGGACTGGGAGAAACATCAGCTGATGCTCAGGCACTTTCCTGCAAGTCAGCAGGAAACACTTCCTGGGTCCGAGCTGAGAATCAGCGTGCCAAGCTGGAGTTGTTTGATGCAAATAACCGCCTCAGAATTAGGTTCCTCCCCTTTCCACATGCTCCTCTCTGCCCTAAGGGGGTCATTTGGGAGCTGACCCTTCAGGTGTCCAAGTGAGCACATTTGGCAGAGTGTCACTGAGCTGGTCACTGAGGCCTGCGGAAGGGGAAAGGCCAGCAGGTGGCACAGACCTTGGAAGGTGATTGTGAGGTTATTTCTGCCTCCCCATCTGATGGGCCAGTATCTGATGAGTAGCAGACTAGCTAGCAGGCCCATCTCCTGCTGACACAGAGCCTGCAGGCCCAGAGCCCTCACCCTGCTGCCAGCGCTCTCTCCCCAAGGCAGCCCAGGAAGCCATGGACTGCCTTTGTCCTGAGGACATGTTGCTGGCTTATGCCCTTTAGGAGGCACAGGCCCATGCAGGTGACTGTGTGGTCCCTTCTGTGTCTGTAGGTGATGGGCCAGGAAGAAGCTTGCGGGTGGGAAACTGTTTGTGAGGTGACTTGTGTCTCAGTACCTGATAGGCCAGCAGCAGGCACATGGCTTGGATTTTGGTTGTGAGGTCACTTCTGTCTCTGCAGGTGATAGGGCAACCACTGCTTCTCGAGCAGAGGAGGTGCTTGTGCGATTCCTTCTGCCTTAGTACCTGATAGGCCACTTGCAGGCCGATGGCTTGGATGCTGATTGTGATGACGTTCCTGCCTGAGTACCTGTTTGGCTAGCAGCAGGCACATGGTAAGTCCAGTCCTTCTGAGAAGCTGAGAGGCTCACTGCAGGCAGGTGGGCTTGGAAGAGGACTGTGAGGTTACTGGTAAAGGATCAGCCGGTAGGCCAAAAGTCTAATAGGAGGGGACAGTGTGGTGAGAGCCATTGTTTCTCAGAAGCTCCTTGGATGGTAGGAGGCACATGGCTGTAAAGGGGAAAGTGATGTCCCTTCTGTCTCTGCAGGTGATGGGCCAGCAGCAGGCACATTGCTGGGAAATTGGCTGTGAGGTCCCGTCTGTCTCAGCCTCTGACAGGCTAGCAGCAGGCTCATGGCTGGGGCACGTGCATGTGAGGTCACTTCTGAGCAAGCTGCTGGTAGACCAGGAGTAGGCCCATGGATTGGCTGTTGACTGGGAAGTCCATTCTTTGTGAGTGCCTGATGAGGTCTTTGCCAGGTCTCTTCTTCCTGATGACCTGATTAGCTAGTAGCTGCTCATTTGCTTGGATGCTCATGGTGAGGTCACTGCTGCCTGAGTACCTAATAGGCTACCCCCAGGCGCTGGGCTAGGGTGCTGATTTGGTGGTGTCTCCTGTCTTTGCAGGTGATAGGCCAGCAGCAGGCACACGGCTTGGATGTTGATTGTGAAGCCTCCTCTGCCTTAGGACCTGACTGGAGAGCAGCAGGCACATAGCTGGTCACGTGCATGAGAGAAGCTGGAGGGCCAGCAGTAGGCCCCTTGGCTTGGTGGATGATTGTGAGGTGACTTCGGTGTGAGCAGCTGAGAGGTGAGCCTTTGGCTGCGGCCTAAGGCAGGTGTTTGTGAGGTCACTTCTGCCTGAGGATGTGGTTAGACAGCAGGCGCAGAGCCTGCTGACCCAGAGCCTGCAGGCACAGAGCCCTCGCCCTGCTGCAACGCTCTTCCCAATGCAGCCCAGGAAACTGATGCAGCCTTTGAATACCAAAAACACTTGGCTGGCTCCTGCTGCTTCATGTTGTCTACCAGGACCCCCAGGCCCTTCTCTACTAAGCTGCTTTCCAGGCAGTCGGCATTCAGCGTGATGAGGAGGGTACTGGATTCTGACAGCCTCAAAATCTCCAAGACCAGTTTGAGCCACCTGGCTGTGAAGGTGACTGTGAGGTCACGCCTGTCTCTGCAAGTGATGGGCAAGGAGCAGGCAAAATTATGAGACCTCGCAGTCAGCACTGCAGATGTATCTCCTTTCCCTGCCTCTCCCCATCCTCCCACCCCTGTCTTCTTTTGGCTGGGATGAGTGGTGGTGCACCACCCTATGCGAAGAGGTGGCTGGAGTGCACAGAGTTTTGCCTTGGAGATGTTGACGAGCCAGTCCACAGCACTGCGCAAATGGACCATAAGGCAGGTGGAAAATGGGCTGGACCATTGAGCCAAAATGCTGTGATCAGTGGCACAAGGTCCAACAAGCTCCTTCAGTGGGTGCCTTTGCTGGTGCTCTCGGACTATGCCTGGATCGTGCCGGGGGGACCCTGGAGGCAGAGCCTGCGCTGGCTTTTCCATGTGGCACGTGCCCTGCTGAAAGCTGCTGCCTTGGCTCAAGGCTTTGCTTGGCAGAGAAATCCCAGGCCTTGCTGAGGCAGGGCAAGGCAAAGGCTTGAGAGCAGCGGAAGCCTTGTGCCGTTTCCGTGGTTGGAAGTGTGCTTGTCTAAGGCTGGTGCACTGGCCCTGTCCGTGCTGCTGAGTGTGTCCGTGTGCTGCCATGTGGTCATTGGTGAGCTCTCTGGGCGTGGCCCGAGAGAGGGGGAGTGGTGCCTAAGAGTTTTGTCCTCCTGCCTGGAAGCCCCTCAGTAGGGAGGCCTGTTGGGTGAGGGCCTTGAGGGCACGTGAGGCAAAAGAGAGAGGCAAGAGCTGGCGTGATGCGCCTCCTGGGAGAGCACTTGCCCTCTGCTTCGTGGAGGTGGGAAGGGAGCAGGCTCCGGGGTGAGCCGGGATGTTCAGAGGAAGTGCCTGTGGAAAGGTTCTGGAGGACTAGAAGCAAGCGGAAGGGTTGGAGAGTGGGTCTTGGTGCGTTTTGGGGCCCTTCCTCATGGTCACTTCTGCTCGGAAAACCCCCTGTCAGAGGGCTCCGAGAGAGGCTGTGCCCACGCGGCACGCTGTGGCCTGGCCACTGGTGCTGCTCCGTGCCTCTTGCTGGGCCCTGAGACCTGTGGCCCTGGAAGCAGCCTGAAGGGTGTTGGCAGAGCAGCTCTGAGCATGGCAGCTGTTTGGCTTTCGCAGGGCCTTGGAGGCTGGGGAAGGGCCCGTCCTCCCCTTGCCGTTGTCATTAGCCCTGCTGGCGGGCCAGGGGGAAGAGCTGCTGAGTGCTGCCTCTGCTGGTGTCCCCAGCTGAGATGCCCTCGCCTCAGTCCTTCCCCACGTCCCAGACTGTCAGGGCCCCAAATCAGAGAGTGCTTGTTGTCCTTGATGTGTAGGGAATGTGCTGGCTTGGTTCAGTCCCTCCTTGGGGCAGGAAGTGGCCTTTGGAGTTGCGGGAAGGCTTCTTGCTCTGCCTGGGCCATGGGGCCCCGCTGTCTTCCGCTTCATGGTCACTGCTCCCACACAATCGGCCCCTTAGGAAATGTTGCCATGAATTCCTTGCAGGCCTTTCTCCAGTTCCTGAGCTTCACGGGCTCGCTGTGGGTACTGGCTGGGCAGAAGGTGATCTTCTCTTGGGGCAGGAACTGGCCCGTCCTGGGTGTTTTGCTGCACTAGGAGCAGTGTGAGGCGCCAGGGTGAATGAGGGAGGCCGTTCAGGAGGTGTCTCAGCCTTGGGGAGGGCAGGGGGAGCTGCAGGGGGCAACAGCCACGAGGTCCCTAGTGTCTGCGAGAGCTGGGCCAGAAAATCACCACTGCCCAATCAGTTCTTTGTCGGTAGCTGAGAGGCCAGCAGGGGCCACGTGGCTCGCTGCTGATTCTGAGGTCCCTTGGGGCTGAGGAGCTGAGAGGCCAGCTGCAGGAACAAGGCTGGCGTGTTGTCTGCAAGGTCCCTTCTGCAAGGGTTACGTGATTGGCTAGCAGGAGGCATGTGGCTGGGAAGGTGCTTGTGAGGTGGCTTCTGGCTGAGCAGTTGCTGGGGCAGCAGCAGGTCCACAGCTGGGACGCATGCTTTGGAGGTGACGTTGGCCGGAGCATCTGGGAGGTGAGCATTTGGCTGATGGCTGAGGAAGTTGTTGTGAGGTCACTTGTGTGTCAGGGGCTTGTAGGGCAGTGGCGGGCAGACGGCTGGGAAGGTGGCCGTGAGGTCCTGTCTTTTGGAGTGGCTGATAGAGCAGCAAGAGGCAGGTGGCTGGGAAGGTGCTTGTGAGGTGACTGCAGAGAGAGCAGCCCAGGTTGCCCATGGCTGGGAAGTGACTCGGAGGTCCCGCCTGTCCCCGCAGGCTGCCTGGCCTGCAGCATTGCTTAGACATTGGCAGTGGAATCTAGGCTTGACAGTGTGTGCGTGGTGTGGAAATTGTGCCCCATGAAAAGAGAGGGGCCTGGTGAGGTTTGTCTGCAAGATGGGAATGCTCTTTCTGCCCTTGGATTGGTGGAGGTGGGAAGGGAGCAGGAGCAGAGGTGGGAGTGGATGTTCAGAGGAAGTGCTTGTTGCTGCCTCTTGGAGGACTAGAAGGAAAGAGAAGGGCTGGAGAGTTGTCCTGGGTGTGATTTGGGGCATTTGCGGGGTGGTGTCCTGGCTGCTGGCCTGTGTGGTGGTGTGGCCTGTGTGTGCCTGCTGCAGAGGGGCGTGCTGGCTGTCCACGCTGTGTGAGGGGAGGGGTGGGGGTGAGGTGTGTGCCAGTGGGGGGTGGCGTGTGGTGGGGAGAGGCGGTGGGCCCAGGGTGTTGGTTCTGGGTGCGGGAGGAGACGTGTGGAGAGAGCAGTGGTGTGCGTGGGGAGTGCCATGAGGCTGGGGAGGTGGGGAGCGCTGCGAGGTGAGCAGGTGCCTTGGCTGCTGGGGCCCCGGCTGCCCTGGTGGCCCCATGAGCCAGGCACGCTGGCAGCCGGCTGCCTTCTGCCCGCTCAGCTTCACGCCTGGAGTTTCCTCTGCTCTTGCCAGGCTCTGCAGCCAGATATCCCACACAGACTGTGAGATACATATAAACATGCAGCTGAGAGTATTTGGAGTGGAAGAGGTCATCTTTCAGAAAGGGTTCCTTGCTGGAGATTCTTGAATTTGACACCTCTGAGATCTGTCCAACAAGTTTTATTTAACGCTAGAGGCGTAAGCAGTTGGTGCAGACACTGTTTTCTTCTCGTGTGGCAGGATCCTAGAAACTCTTTGCTTATAGTGCAGTGGTATTCCACAACTACCCTTTAATTAACCATCCCATTAACCCCCTCCAATCCAGAGAAATGTGGCAGGTAGAGGGAGAGGGTCTTGAGCTCTTCCTGCCAAAGGCCTCACTGCTTCGGGGCTATCTGCTGCACCTTGCACCCTGCCCCCTGCCCTGGGCTCTGAAATCAGACATCCAGAGGCGGACATCCAGCAGGAGGCCACAGAGAGCAGTTCAGATCATGTGGGACTTTCTTCACCCACACAGTTCACAAGGAAATGGTCTCTCCACAGTGGAGTGCTCAGAGGTGCTCTTTCCAGTGGCAGTGCCACAGTCCTTAGCTTTTGAAATGGGCCAAATAAGGGAAACTTCCAAAGACCAAGTATTTCTTCAGAAAGTGATTGGCCTTTAAAACCACTTCTCCCAGAGGTGCCTGCTGCAGGGAGTAGTAATCTCAGCTGCCCAGAGCTCACTTTCTGTGCTGAAGACTAAGGAAATGAGCCCATTGCTTTTGGACTGGGAGAAACATCAGCTGATGCTCAGGCACTTTCCTGCAAGTCAGCAGGAAACACTTCCTGGGTCCGAGCTGAGAATCAGCGTGCCAAGCTGGAGTTGTTTGATGCAAATAACCGCCTCAGAATTAGGTTCCTCCCCTTTCCACATGCTCCTCTCTGCCCTAAGGGGGTCATTTGGGAGCTGACCCTTCAGGTGTCCAAGTGAGCACATTTGGCAGAGTGTCATTGAGTTGGTCACTGAGGCCTGCAGTTTCGGGAGCTCTTGCCAGGATCTCCAGCTGGAAAGCTGACTCAATCCCAGTGTGTCTCCTTTCTGGTACAGAGAGAGAGAAGAGACCCACATAGGTGGCTTCTCATGTCCCTGAGGAAGGGGAAAGGCCAGCAGCTGGCACAGACCTTGGAAGGTGATTGTGAGGTTATTTCTGCCTCCCCATCTGATGGGCCAGTATCTGATGAGTAGCAGACTAGCTAGCAGGCCCATCTCCTGCTGACACAGAGCCTGCAGGCCCAGAGCCCTCACCCTGCTGCCAGCGCTCTCTCCCCAAGGCAGCCCAGGAAGCCATGGACTGCCTTTGTCCTGAGGACATGTTGCTGGCTTATGCCCTTTAGGAGGCACAGGCCCATGCAGGTGACTGTGTGGTCCCTTCTGTGTCTGTAGGTGATGGGCCAGGAAGAAGCTTGCGGGTGGGAAACTGTTTGTGAGGTGACTTGTGTCTCAGTACCTGATAGGCCAGCAGCAGGCACATGGCTTGGATTTTGGTTGTGAGGTCACTTCTGTCTCTGCAGGTGATAGGGCAACCACTGCTTCTCGAGCAGAGGAGGTGCTTGTGCGATTCCTTCTGCCTTAGTACCTGATAGGCCACTTGCAGGCCGATGGCTTGGATGCTGATTGTGATGACGTTCCTGCCTGAGTACCTGTTTGGCTAGCAGCAGGCACATGGTAAGTCCAGTCCTTCTGAGAAGCTGAGAGGCTCACTGCAGGCAGGTGGGCTTGGAAGAGGACTGTGAGGTTACTGGTAAAGGATCAGCCGGTAGGCCAAAAGTCTAATAGGAGGGGACAGTGTGGTGAGAGCCATTGTTTCTCAGAAGCTCCTTGGATGGTAGGAGGCACATGGCTGTAAAGGGGAAAGTGATGTCCCTTCTGTCTCTGCAGGTGATGGGCCAGCAGCAGGCACATTGCTGGGAAATTGGCTGTGAGGTCCCGTCTGTCTCAGCCTCTGACAGGCTAGCAGCAGGCTCATGGCTGGGGCACGTGCATGTGAGGTCACTTCTGAGCAAGCTGCTGGTAGACCAGGAGTAGGCCCATGGATTGGCTGTTGACTGGGAAGTCCATTCTTTGTGAGTGCCTGATGAGGTCTTTGCCAGGTCTCTTCTTCCTGATGACCTGATTAGCTAGTAGCTGCTCATTTGCTTGGATGCTCATGGTGAGGTCACTGCTGCCTGAGTACCTAATAGGCTACCCCCAGGCGCTGGGCTAGGGTGCTGATTTGGTGGTGTCTCCTGTCTTTGCAGGTGATAGGCCAGCAGCAGGCACACGGCTTGGATGTTGATTGTGAAGCCTCCTCTGCCTTAGGACCTGACTGGAGAGCAGCAGGCACATAGCTGGTCACGTGCATGAGAGAAGCTGGAGGGCCAGCAGTAGGCCCCTTGGCTTGGTGGATGATTGTGAGGTGACTTCGGTGTGAGCAGCTGAGAGGTGAGCCTTTGGCTGCGGCCTAAGGCAGGTGTTTGTGAGGTCACTTCTGCCTGAGGATGTGGTTAGACAGCAGGCGCAGAGCCTGCTGACCCAGAGCCTGCAGGCACAGAGCCCTCGCCCTGCTGCAACGCTCTTCCCAATGCAGCCCAGGAAACTGATGCAGCCTTTGAATACCAAAAACACTTGGCTGGCTCCTGCTGCTTCATGTTGTCTACCAGGACCCCCAGGCCCTTCTCTACTAAGCTGCTTTCCAGGCAGTCGGCATTCAGCGTGATGAGGAGGGTACTGGATTCTGACAGCCTCAAAATCTCCAAGACCAGTTTGAGCCACCTGGCTGTGAAGGTGCCTGTGAGGTCACGCCTGTCTCTGCAAGTGATGGGCAAGGAGCAGGCAAAATTATGAGACCTCGCAGTCAGCACTGCAGATGTATCTCCTTTCCCTGCCTCTCCCCATCCTCCCACCCCTGTCTTCTTTTGGCTGGGATGAGTGGTGGTGCACCACCCTATGCGAAGAGGTGGCTGGAGTGCACAGAGTTTTGCCTTGGAGATGTTGACGAGCCAGTCCACAGCACTGCGCAAATGGACCATAAGGCAGGTGGAAAATGGGCTGGACCATTGAGCCAAAATGCTGTGATCAGTGGCACAAGGTCCAACAAGCTCCTTCAGTGGGTGCCTTTGCTGGTGCTCTCGGACTATGCCTGGATCGTGCCGGGGGGACCCTGGAGGCAGAGCCTGCGCTGGCTTTTCCATGTGGCACGTGCCCTGCTGAAAGCTGCTGCCTTGGCTCAAGGCTTTGCTTGGCAGAGAAATCCCAGGCCTTGCTGAGGCAGGGCAAGGCAAAGGCTTGAGAGCAGCGGAAGCCTTGTGCCGTTTCCGTGGTTGGAAGTGTGCTTGTCTAAGGCTGGTGCACTGGCCCTGTCCGTGCTGCTGAGTGTGTCCGTGTGCTGCCATGTGGTCATTGGTGAGCTCTCTGGGCATGGCCCGAGAGAGGGGGAGTGGTGCCTAAGAGTTTTGTCCTCCTGCCTGGAAGCCCCTCAGTAGGGAGGCCTGTTGGGTGAGGGCCTTGAGGGCACGTGAGGCAAAAGAGAGAGGCAAGAGCTGGCGTGATGCGCCTCCTGGGAGAGCACTTGCCCTCTGCTTCGTGGAGGTGGGAAGGGAGCAGGCTCCGGGGTGAGCCGGGATGTTCAGAGGAAGTGCCTGTGGAAAGGTTCTGGAGGACTAGAAGCAAGCGGAAGGGTTGGAGAGTGGGTCTTGGTGCGTTTTGGGGCCCTTCCTCATGGTCACTTCTGCTCGGAAAACCCCCTGTCAGAGGGCTCCGAGAGAGGCTGTGCCCACGCGGCACGCTGTGGCCTGGCCACTGGTGCTGCTCCGTGCCTCTTGCTGGGCCCTGAGACCTGTGGCCCTGGAAGCAGCCTGAAGGGTGTTGGCAGAGCAGCTCTGAGCATGGCAGCTGTTTGGCTTTCGCAGGGCCTTGGAGGCTGGGGAAGGGCCCGTCCTCCCCTTGCCGTTGTCATTAGCCCTGCTGGCGGGCCAGGGGGAAGAGCTGCTGAGTGCTGCCTCTGCTGGTGTCCCCAGCTGAGATGCCCTCGCCTCAGTCCTTCCCCACGTCCCAGACTGTCAGGGCCCCAAATCAGAGAGTGCTTGTTGTCCTTGATGTGTAGGGAATGTGCTGGCTTGGTTCAGTCCCTCCTTGGGGCAGGAAGTGGCCTTTGGAGTTGCGGGAAGGCTTCTTGCTCTGCCTGGGCCATGGGGCCCCGCTGTCTTCCGCTTCATGGTCACTGCTCCCACACAATCGGCCCCTTAGGAAATGTTGCCATGAATTCCTTGCAGGCCTTTCTCCAGTTCCTGAGCTTCACGGGCTCGCTGTGGGTACTGGCTGGGCAGAAGGTGATCTTCTCTTGGGGCAGGAACTGGCCCGTCCTGGGTGTTTTGCTGCACTAGGAGCAGTGTGAGGCGCCAGGGTGAATGAGGGAGGCCGTTCAGGAGGTGTCTCAGCCTTGGGGAGGGCAGGGGGAGCTGCAGGGGGCAACAGCCACGAGGTCCCTAGTGTCTGCGAGAGCTGGGCCAGAAAATCACCACTGCCCAATCAGTTCTTTGTCGGTAGCTGAGAGGCCAGCAGGGGCCACGTGGCTCGCTGCTGATTCTGAGGTCCCTTGGGGCTGAGGAGCTGAGAGGCCAGCTGCAGGAACAAGGCTGGCGTGTTGTCTGCAAGGTCCCTTCTGCAAGGGTTACGTGATTGGCTAGCAGGAGGCATGTGGCTGGGAAGGTGCTTGTGAGGTGGCTTCTGGCTGAGCAGTTGCTGGGGCAGCAGCAGGTCCACAGCTGGGACGCGTGCTTTGGAGGTGACGTTGGCCGGAGCATCTGGGAGGTGAGCATTTGGCTGATGGCTGAGGAAGTTGTTGTGAGGTCACTTGTGTGTCAGGGGCTTGTAGGGCAGTGGCGGGCAGACGGCTGGGAAGGTGGCCGTGAGGTCCTGTCTTTTGGAGTGGCTGATAGAGCAGCAAGAGGCAGGTGGCTGGGAAGGTGCTTGTGAGGTGACTGCAGAGAGAGCAGCCCCGGTTGCCCATGGCTGGGAAGTGACTCGGAGGTCCCGCCTGTCCCCGCAGGCTGCCTGGCCTGCAGCATTGCTTAGACATTGGCAGTGGAATCTAGGCTTGACAGTGTGTGCGTGGTGTGGAAATTGTGCCCCATGAAAAGAGAGGGGCCTGGTGAGGTTTGTCTGCAAGATGGGAATGCTCTTTCTGCCCTTGGATTGGTGGAGGTGGGAAGGGAGCAGGAGCAGAGGTGGGAGTGGATGTTCAGAGGAAGTGCTTGTTGCTGCCTCTTGGAGGACTAGAAGGAAAGAGAAGGGCTGGAGAGTTGTCCTGGGTGTGATTTGGGGCATTTGCGGGGTGGTGTCCTGGCTGCTGGCCTGTGTGGTGGTGTGGCCTGTGTGTGCCTGCTGCAGAGGGGCGTGCTGGCTGTCCACGCTGTGTGAGGGGAGGGGTGGGGGTGAGGTGTGTGCCAGTGGGGGGTGGCGTGTGGTGGGGAGAGGCGGTGGGCCCAGGGTGTTGGTTCTGGGTGCGGGAGGAGACGTGTGGAGAGAGCAGTGGTGTGCGTGGGGAGTGCCATGAGGCTGGGGAGGTGGGGAGCGCTGCGAGGTGAGCAGGTGCCTTGGCTGCTGGGGCCCCGGCTGCCCTGGTGGCCCCATGAGCCAGGCACGCTGGCAGCCGGCTGCCTTCTGCCCGCTCAGCTTCACGCCTGGAGTTTCCTCTGCTCTTGCCAGGCTCTGCAGCCAGATATCCCACACAGACTGTGAGATACATATAAACATGCAGCTGAGAGTATTTGGAGTGGAAGAGGTCATCTTTCAGAAAGGGTTCCTTGCTGGAGATTCTTGAATTTGACACCTCTGAGATCTGTCCAACAAGTTTTATTTAACGCTAGAGGCGTAAGCAGTTGGTGCAGACACTGTTTTCTTCTCGTGTGGCAGGATCCTAGAAACTCTTTGCTTATAGTGCAGTGGTATTCCACAACTACCCTTTAATTAACCATCCCATTAACCCCCTCCAATCCAGAGAAATGTGGCAGGTAGAGGGAGAGGGTCTTGAGCTCTTCCTGCCAAAGGCCTCACTGCTTCGGGGCTATCTGCTGCACCTTGCACCCTGCCCCCTGCCCTGGGCTCTGAAATCAGACATCCAGAGGCGGACATCCAGCAGGAGGCCACAGAGAGCAGTTCAGATCATGTGGGACTTTCTTCACCCACACAGTTCACAAGGAAATGGTCTCTCCACAGTGGAGTGCTCAGAGGTGCTCTTTCCAGTGGCAGTGCCACAGTCCTTAGCTTTTGAAATGGGCCAAATAAGGGAAACTTCCAAAGACCAAGTATTTCTTCAGAAAGTGATTGGCCTTTAAAACCACTTCTCCCAGAGGTGCCTGCTGCAGGGAGTAGTAATCTCAGCTGCCCAGAGCTCACTTTCTGTGCTGAAGACTAAGGAAATGAGCCCATTGCTTTTGGACTGGGAGAAACATCAGCTGATGCTCAGGCACTTTCCTGCAAGTCAGCAGGAAACACTTCCTGGGTCCGAGCTGAGAATCAGCGTGCCAAGCTGGAGTTGTTTGATGCAAATAACCGCCTCAGAATTAGGTTCCTCCCCTTTCCACATGCTCCTCTCTGCCCTAAGGGGGTCATTTGGGAGCTGACCCTTCAGGTGTCCAAGTGAGCACATTTGGCAGAGTGTCACTGAGCTGGTCACTGAGGCCTGCAGTTTCGGAAGCTCTTGCCAGGATCTCCAGCTGGAAAGCTGACTCAATCCCAGTGTGTCTCCTTTCTGGTACAGAGAGAGAGAAGAGACCCCCATAGCTGGCTCCTCATGTCCCTGAGGAAGGGGAAAGGCCAGCAGGTGGCACAGACCTTGGAAGGTGATTGTGAGGTTATTTCTGCCTCCCCATCTGATGGGCCAGTATCTGATGAGTAGCAGACTAGCTAGCAGGCCCATCTCCTGCTGACACAGAGCCTGCAGGCCCAGAGCCCTCACCCTGCTGCCAGCGCTCTCTCCCCAAGGCAGCCCAGGAAGCCATGGACTGCCTTTGTCCTGAGGACATGTTGCTGGCTTATGCCCTTTAGGAGGCACAGGCCCATGCAGGTGACTGTGTGGTCCCTTCTGTGTCTGTAGGTGATGGGCCAGGAAGAAGCTTGCGGGTGGGAAACTGTTTGTGAGGTGACTTGTGTCTCAGTACCTGATAGGCCAGCAGCAGGCACATGGCTTGGATTTTGGTTGTGAGGTCACTTCTGTCTCTGCAGGTGATAGGGCAACCACTGCTTCTCGAGCAGAGGAGGTGCTTGTGCGATTCCTTCTGCCTTAGTACCTGATAGGCCACTTGCAGGCCGATGGCTTGGATGCTGATTGTGATGACGTTCCTGCCTGAGTACCTGTTTGGCTAGCAGCAGGCACATGGTAAGTCCAGTCCTTCTGAGAAGCTGAGAGGCTCACTGCAGGCAGGTGGGCTTGGAAGAGGACTGTGAGGTTACTGGTAAAGGATCAGCCGGTAGGCCAAAAGTCTAATAGGAGGGGACAGTGTGGTGAGAGCCATTGTTTCTCAGAAGCTCCTTGGATGGTAGGAGGCACATGGCTGTAAAGGGGAAAGTGATGTCCCTTCTGTCTCTGCAGGTGATGGGCCAGCAGCAGGCACATTGCTGGGAAATTGGCTGTGAGGTCCCGTCTGTCTCAGCCTCTGACAGGCTAGCAGCAGGCTCATGGCTGGGGCACGTGCATGTGAGGTCACTTCTGAGCAAGCTGCTGGTAGACCAGGAGTAGGCCCATGGATTGGCTGTTGACTGGGAAGTCCATTCTTTGTGAGTGCCTGATGAGGTCTTTGCCAGGTCTCTTCTTCCTGATGACCTGATTAGCTAGTAGCTGCTCATTTGCTTGGATGCTCATGGTGAGGTCACTGCTGCCTGAGTACCTAATAGGCTACCCCCAGGCGCTGGGCTAGGGTGCTGATTTGGTGGTGTCTCCTGTCTTTGCAGGTGATAGGCCAGCAGCAGGCACACGGCTTGGATGTTGATTGTGAAGCCTCCTCTGCCTTAGGACCTGACTGGAGAGCAGCAGGCACATAGCTGGTCACGTGCATGAGAGAAGCTGGAGGGCCAGCAGTAGGCCCCTTGGCTTGGTGGATGATTGTGAGGTGACTTCGGTGTGAGCAGCTGAGAGGTGAGCCTTTGGCTGCGGCCTAAGGCAGGTGTTTGTGAGGTCACTTCTGCCTGAGGATGTGGTTAGACAGCAGGCGCAGAGCCTGCTGACCCAGAGCCTGCAGGCACAGAGCCCTCGCCCTGCTGCAACGCTCTTCCCAATGCAGCCCAGGAAACTGATGCAGCCTTTGAATACCAAAAACACTTGGCTGGCTCCTGCTGCTTCATGTTGTCTACCAGGACCCCCAGGCCCTTCTCTACTAAGCTGCTTTCCAGGCAGTCGGCATTCAGCGTGATGAGGAGGGTACTGGATTCTGACAGCCTCAAAATCTCCAAGACCAGTTTGAGCCACCTGGCTGTGAAGGTGACTGTGAGGTCACGCCTGTCTCTGCAAGTGATGGGCAAGGAGCAGGCAAAATTATGAGACCTCGCAGTCAGCACTGCAGATGTATCTCCTTTCCCTGCCTCTCCCCATCCTCCCACCCCTGTCTTCTTTTGGCTGGGATGAGTGGTGGTGCACCACCCTATGCGAAGAGGTGGCTGGAGTGCACAGAGTTTTGCCTTGGAGATGTTGACGAGCCAGTCCACAGCACTGCGCAAATGGACCATAAGGCAGGTGGAAAATGGGCTGGACCATTGAGCCAAAATGCTGTGATCAGTGGCACAAGGTCCAACAAGCTCCTTCAGTGGGTGCCTTTGCTGGTGCTCTCGGACTATGCCTGGATCGTGCCGGGGGGACCCTGGAGGCAGAGCCTGCGCTGGCTTTTCCATGTGGCACGTGCCCTGCTGAAAGCTGCTGCCTTGGCTCAAGGCTTTGCTTGGCAGAGAAATCCCAGGCCTTGCTGAGGCAGGGCAAGGCAAAGGCTTGAGAGCAGCGGAAGCCTTGTGCCGTTTCCGTGGTTGGAAGTGTGCTTGTCTAAGGCTGGTGCACTGGCCCTGTCCGTGCTGCTGAGTGTGTCCGTGTGCTGCCATGTGGTCATTGGTGAGCTCTCTGGGCGTGGCCCGAGAGAGGGGGAGTGGTGCCTAAGAGTTTTGTCCTCCTGCCTGGAAGCCCCTCAGTAGGGAGGCCTGTTGGGTGAGGGCCTTGAGGGCACGTGAGGCAAAAGAGAGAGGCAAGAGCTGGCGTGATGCGCCTCCTGGGAGAGCACTTGCCCTCTGCTTCGTGGAGGTGGGAAGGGAGCAGGCTCCGGGGTGAGCCGGGATGTTCAGAGGAAGTGCCTGTGGAAAGGTTCTGGAGGACTAGAAGCAAGCGGAAGGGTTGGAGAGTGGGTCTTGGTGCGTTTTGGGGCCCTTCCTCATGGTCACTTCTGCTCGGAAAACCCCCTGTCAGAGGGCTCCGAGAGAGGCTGTGCCCACGCGGCACGCTGTGGCCTGGCCACTGGTGCTGCTCCGTGCCTCTTGCTGGGCCCTGAGACCTGTGGCCCTGGAAGCAGCCTGAAGGGTGTTGGCAGAGCAGCTCTGAGCATGGCAGCTGTTTGGCTTTCGCAGGGCCTTGGAGGCTGGGGAAGGGCCCGTCCTCCCCTTGCCGTTGTCATTAGCCCTGCTGGCGGGCCAGGGGGAAGAGCTGCTGAGTGCTGCCTCTGCTGGTGTCCCCAGCTGAGATGCCCTCGCCTCAGTCCTTCCCCACGTCCCAGACTGTCAGGGCCCCAAATCAGAGAGTGCTTGTTGTCCTTGATGTGTAGGGAATGTGCTGGCTTGGTTCAGTCCCTCCTTGGGGCAGGAAGTGGCCTTTGGAGTTGCGGGAAGGCTTCTTGCTCTGCCTGGGCCATGGGGCCCCGCTGTCTTCCGCTTCATGGTCACTGCTCCCACACAATCGGCCCCTTAGGAAATGTTGCCATGAATTCCTTGCAGGCCTTTCTCCAGTTCCTGAGCTTCACGGGCTCGCTGTGGGTACTGGCTGGGCAGAAGGTGATCTTCTCTTGGGGCAGGAACTGGCCCGTCCTGGGTGTTTTGCTGCACTAGGAGCAGTGTGAGGCGCCAGGGTGAATGAGGGAGGCCGTTCAGGAGGTGTCTCAGCCTTGGGGAGGGCAGGGGGAGCTGCAGGGGGCAACAGCCACGAGGTCCCTAGTGTCTGCGAGAGCTGGGCCAGAAAATCACCACTGCCCAATCAGTTCTTTGTCGGTAGCTGAGAGGCCAGCAGGGGCCACGTGGCTCGCTGCTGATTCTGAGGTCCCTTGGGGCTGAGGAGCTGAGAGGCCAGCTGCAGGAACAAGGCTGGCGTGTTGTCTGCAAGGTCCCTTCTGCAAGGGTTACGTGATTGGCTAGCAGGAGGCATGTGGCTGGGAAGGTGCTTGTGAGGTGGCTTCTGGCTGAGCAGTTGCTGGGGCAGCAGCAGGTCCACAGCTGGGACGCGTGCTTTGGAGGTGACGTTGGCCGGAGCATCTGGGAGGTCAGCATTTGGCTGATGGCTGAGGAAGTTGTTGTGAGGTCACTTGTGTGTCAGGGGCTTGTAGGGCAGTGGCGGGCAGACGGCTGGGAA
The DNA here is from genome assembly GCF_040807025.1 of Struthio camelus. Taxonomy (NCBI): domain Eukaryota; kingdom Metazoa; phylum Chordata; class Aves; order Struthioniformes; family Struthionidae; genus Struthio; species Struthio camelus. The sequence continues at coordinate 2,091,303 of NC_090970.1, forward strand.
GGTGGCCGTGAGGTCCTGTCTTTTGGAGTGGCTGATAGAGCAGCAAGAGGCAGGTGGCTGGGAAGGTGCTTGTGAGGTGACTGCAGAGAGAGCAGCCCAGGTTGCCCATGGCTGGGAAGTGACTCGGAGGTCCCGCCTGTCCCCGCAGGCTGCCTGGCCTGCAGCATTGCTTAGACATTGGCAGTGGAATCTAGGCTTGACAGTGTGTGCGTGGTGTGGAAATTGTGCCCCATGAAAAGAGAGGGGCCTGGTGAGGTTTGTCTGCAAGATGGGAATGCTCTTTCTGCCCTTGGATTGGTGGAGGTGGGAAGGGAGCAGGAGCAGAGGTGGAAGTGGATGTTCAGAGGAAGTGCTTGTTGCTGCCTCTTGGAGGACTAGAAGGAAAGAGAAGGGCTGGAGAGTTGTCCTGGGTGTGATTTGGGGCATTTGCGGGGTGGTGTCCTGGCTGCTGGCCTGTGTGGTGGTGTGGCCTGTGTGTGCCTGCTGCAGAGGGGCGTGCTGGCTGTCCACGCTGTGTGAGGGGAGGGGTGGGGGTGAGGTGTGTGCCAGTGGGGGGTGGCGTGTGGTGGGGAGAGGCGGTGGGCCCAGGGTGTTGGTTCTGGGTGCGGGAGGAGACGTGTGGAGAGAGCAGTGGTGTGCGTGGGGAGTGCCATGAGGCTGGGGAGGTGGGGAGCGCTGCGAGGTGAGCAGGTGCCTTGGCTGCTGGGGCCCCGGCTGCCCTGGTGGCCCCATGAGCCAGGCACGCTGGCAGCCGGCTGCCTTCTGCCCGCTCAGCTTCACGCCTGGAGTTTCCTCTGCTCTTGCCAGGCTCTGCAGCCAGATATCCCACACAGACTGTGAGATACATATAAACATGCAGCTGAGAGTATTTGGAGTGGAAGAGGTCATCTTTCAGAAAGGGTTCCTTGCTGGAGATTCTTGAATTTGACACCTCTGAGATCTGTCCAAAAAGTTTTATTTAACGCTAGAGGCGTAAGCAGTTGGTGCAGACACTGTTTTCTTCTCGTGTGGCAGGATCCTAGAAACTCTTTGCTTATAGTGCAGTGGTATTCCACAACTACCCTTTAATTAACCATCCCATTAACCCCCTCCAATCCAGAGAAATGTGGCAGGTAGAGGGAGAGGGTCTTGAGCTCTTCCTGCCAAAGGCCTCACTGCTTCGGGGCTATCTGCTGCACCTTGCACCCTGCCCCCTGCCCTGGGCTCTGAAATCAGACATCCAGAGGCGGACATCCAGCAGGAGGCCACAGAGAGCAGTTCAGATCATGTGGGACTTTCTTCACCCACACAGTTCACAAGGAAATGGTCTCTCCACAGTGGAGTGCTCAGAGGTGCTCTTTCCAGTGGCAGTGCCACAGTCCTTAGCTTTTGAAATGGGCCAAATAAGGGAAACTTCCAGAGACCAAGTATTTCTTCAGAAAGTGATTGGCCTTTAAAACCACTTCTCCCAGAGGTGCCTGCTGCAGGGAGTAGTAATCTCAGCTGCCCAGAGCTCACTTTCTGTGCTGAAGACTAAGGAAATGAGCCCATTGCTTTTGGACTGGGAGAAACATCAGCTGATGCTCAGGCACTTTCCTGCAAGTCAGCAGGAAACACTTCCTGGGTCCGAGCTGAGAATCAGCGTGCCAAGCTGGAGTTGTTTGATGCAAATAACCGCCTCAGAATTAGGTTCCTCCCCTTTCCACATGCTCCTCTCTGCCCTAAGGGGGTCATTTGGGAGCTGACCCTTCAGGTGTCCAAGTGAGCACATTTGGCAGAGTGTCACTGAGCTGGTCACTGAGGCCTGCAGTTTCGGAAGCTCTTGCCAGGATCTCCAGCTGGAAAGCTGACTCAATCCCAGTGTGTCTCCTTTCTGGTACAGAGAGAGAGAAGAGACCCCCATAGCTGGCTCCTCATGTCCCTGAGGAAGGGGAAAGGCCAGCAGGTGGCACAGACCTTGGAAGGTGATTGTGAGGTTATTTCTGCCTCCCCATCTGATGGGCCAGTATCTGATGAGTAGCAGACTAGCTAGCAGGCCCATCTCCTGCTGACACAGAGCCTGCAGGCCCAGAGCCCTCACCCTGCTGCCAGCGCTCTCTCCCCAAGGCAGCCCAGGAAGCCATGGACTGCCTTTGTCCTGAGGACATGTTGCTGGCTTATGCCCTTTAGGAGGCACAGGCCCATGCAGGTGACTGTGTGGTCCCTTCTGTGTCTGTAGGTGATGGGCCAGGAAGAAGCTTGCGGGTGGGAAACTGTTTGTGAGGTGACTTGTGTCTCAGTACCTGATAGGCCAGCAGCAGGCACATGGCTTGGATTTTGGTTGTGAGGTCACTTCTGTCTCTGCAGGTGATAGGGCAACCACTGCTTCTCGAGCAGAGGAGGTGCTTGTGCGATTCCTTCTGCCTTAGTACCTGATAGGCCACTTGCAGGCCGATGGCTTGGATGCTGATTGTGATGACGTTCCTGCCTGAGTACCTGTTGGGCTAGCAGCAGGCACATGGTAAGTCCAGTCCTTCTGAGAAGCTGAGAGGCTCACTGCAGGCAGGTGGGCTTGGAAGAGGACTGTGAGGTTACTGGTAAAGGATCAGCCGGTAGGCCAAAAGTCTAATAGGAGGGGACAGTGTGGTGAGAGCCATTGTTTCTCAGAAGCTCCTTGGATGGTAGGAGGCACATGGCTGTAAAGGGGAAAGTGATGTCCCTTCTGTCTCTGCAGGTGATGGGCCAGCAGCAGGCACATTGCTGGGAAATTGGCTGTGAGGTCCCGTCTGTCTCAGCCTCTGACAGGCTAGCAGCAGGCTCATGGCTGGGGCACGTGCATGTGAGGTCACTTCTGAGCAAGCTGCTGGTAGACCAGGAGTAGGCCCATGGATTGGCTGTTGACTGGGAAGTCCATTCTTTGTGAGTGCCTGATGAGGTCTTTGCCAGGTCTCTTCTTCCTGATGACCTGATTAGCTAGTAGCTGCTCATTTGCTTGGATGCTCATGGTGAGGTCACTGCTGCCTGAGTACCTAATAGGCTACCCCCAGGCGCTGGGCTAGGGTGCTGATTTGGTGGTGTCTCCTGTCTTTGCAGGTGATAGGCCAGCAGCAGGCACACGGCTTGGATGTTGATTGTGAAGCCTCCTCTGCCTTAGGACCTGACTGGAGAGCAGCAGGCACATAGCTGGTCACGTGCATGAGAGAAGCTGGAGGGCCAGCAGTAGGCCCCTTGGCTTGGTGGATGATTGTGAGGTGACTTCGGTGTGAGCAGCTGAGAGGTGAGCCTTTGGCTGCGGCCTAAGGCAGGTGTTTGTGAGGTCACTTCTGCCTGAGGATGTGGTTAGACAGCAGGCGCAGAGCCTGCTGACCCAGAGCCTGCAGGCACAGAGCCCTCGCCCTGCTGCAACGCTCTTCCCAATGCAGCCCAGGAAACTGATGCAGCCTTTGAATACCAAAAACACTTGGCTGGCTCCTGCTGCTTCATGTTGTCTACCAGGACCCCCAGGCCCTTCTCTACTAAGCTGCTTTCCAGGCAGTCGGCATTCAGCGTGATGAGGAGGGTACTGGATTCTGACAGCCTCAAAATCTCCAAGACCAGTTTGAGCCACCTGGCTGTGAAGGTGACTGTGAGGTCACGCCTGTCTCTGCAAGTGATGGGCAAGGAGCAGGCAAAATTATGAGACCTCGCAGTCAGCACTGCAGATGTATCTCCTTTCCCTGCCTCTCCCCATCCTCCCACCCCTGTCTTCTTTTGGCTGGGATGAGTGGTGGTGCACCACCCTATGCGAAGAGGTGGCTGGAGTGCACAGAGTTTTGCCTTGGAGATGTTGACGAGCCAGTCCACAGCACTGCGCAAATGGACCATAAGGCAGGTGGAAAATGGGCTGGACCATTGAGCCAAAATGCTGTGATCAGTGGCACAAGGTCCAACAAGCTCCTTCAGTGGGTGCCTTTGCTGGTGCTCTCGGACTATGCCTGGATCGTGCCGGGGGGACCCTGGAGGCAGAGCCTGCGCTGGCTTTTCCATGTGGCACGTGCCCTGCTGAAAGCTGCTGCCTTGGCTCAAGGCTTTGCTTGGCAGAGAAATCCCAGGCCTTGCTGAGGCAGGGCAAGGCAAAGGCTTGAGAGCAGCGGAAGCCTTGTGCCGTTTCCGTGGTTGGAAGTGTGCTTGTCTAAGGCTGGTGCACTGGCCCTGTCCGTGCTGCTGAGTGTGTCCGTGTGCTGCCATGTGGTCATTGGTGAGCTCTCTGGGCGTGGCCCGAGAGAGGGGGAGTGGTGCCTAAGAGTTTTGTCCTCCTGCCTGGAAGCCCCTCAGTAGGGAGGCCTGTTGGGTGAGGGCCTTGAGGGCACGTGAGGCAAAAGAGAGAGGCAAGAGCTGGCGTGATGCGCCTCCTGGGAGAGCACTTGCCCTCTGCTTCGTGGAGGTGGGAAGGGAGCAGGCTCCGGGGTGAGCCGGGATGTTCAGAGGAAGTGCCTGTGGAAAGGTTCTGGAGGACTAGAAGCAAGCGGAAGGGTTGGAGAGTGGGTCTTGGTGCGTTTTGGGGCCCTTCCTCATGGTCACTTCTGCTCGGAAAACCCCCTGTCAGAGGGCTCCGAGAGAGGCTGTGCCCACGCGGCACGCTGTGGCCTGGCCACTGGTGCTGCTCCGTGCCTCTTGCTGGGCCCTGAGACCTGTGGCCCTGGAAGCAGCCTGAAGGGTGTTGGCAGAGCAGCTCTGAGCATGGCAGCTGTTTGGCTTTCGCAGGGCCTTGGAGGCTGGGGAAGGGCCCGTCCTCCCCTTGCCGTTGTCATTAGCCCTGCTGGCGGGCCAGGGGGAAGAGCTGCTGAGTGCTGCCTCTGCTGGTGTCCCCAGCTGAGATGCCCTCGCCTCAGTCCTTCCCCACGTCCCAGACTGTCAGGGCCCCAAATCAGAGAGTGCTTGTTGTCCTTGATGTGTAGGGAATGTGCTGGCTTGGTTCAGTCCCTCCTTGGGGCAGGAAGTGGCCTTTGGAGTTGCGGGAAGGCTTCTTGCTCTGCCTGGGCCATGGGGCCCCGCTGTCTTCCGCTTCATGGTCACTGCTCCCACACAATCGGCCCCTTAGGAAATGTTGCCATGAATTCCTTGCAGGCCTTTCTCCAGTTCCTGAGCTTCACGGGCTCACTGTGGGTACTGGCTGGGCAGAAGGTGATCTTCTCTTGGGGCAGGAACTGGCCCGTCCTGGGTGTTTTGCTGCACTAGGAGCAGTGTGAGGCGCCAGGGTGAATGAGGGAGGCCGTTCAGGAGGTGTCTCAGCCTTGGGGAGGGCAGGGGGAGCTGCAGGGGGCAACAGCCACGAGGTCCCTAGTGTCTGCGAGAGCTGGGCCAGAAAATCACCACTGCCCAATCAGTTCTTTGTCGGTAGCTGAGAGGCCAGCAGGGGCCACGTGGCTCGCTGCTGATTCTGAGGTCCCTTGGGGCTGAGGAGCTGAGAGGCCAGCTGCAGGAACAAGGCTGGCGTGTTGTCTGCAAGGTCCCTTCTGCAAGGGTTACGTGATTGGCTAGCAGGAGGCATGTGGCTGGGAAGGTGCTTGTGAGGTGGCTTCTGGCTGAGCAGTTGCTGGGGCAGCAGCAGGTCCACAGCTGGGACGCGTGCTTTGGAGGTGACGTTGGCCGGAGCATCTGGGAGGTCAGCATTTGGCTGATGGCTGAGGAAGTTGTTGTGAGGTCACTTGTGTGTCAGGGGCTTGTAGGGCAGTGGCGGGCAGACGGCTGGGAAGGTGGCCGTGAGGTCCTGTCTTTTGGAGTGGCTGATAGAGCAGCAAGAGGCAGGTGGCTGGGAAGGTGCTTGTGAGGTGACTGCAGAGAGAGCAGCCCAGGTTGCCCATGGCTGGGAAGTGACTCGGAGGTCCCGCCTGTCCCCGCAGGCTGCCTGGCCTGCAGCATTGCTTAGACATTGGCAGTGGAATCTAGGCTTGACAGTGTGTGCGTGGTGTGGAAATTGTGCCCCATGAAAAGAGAGGGGCCTGGTGAGGTTTGTCTGCAAGATGGGAATGCTCTTTCTGCCCTTGGATTGGTGGAGGTGGGAAGGGAGCAGGAGCAGAGGTGGGAGTGGATGTTCAGAGGAAGTGCTTGTTGCTGCCTCTTGGAGGACTAGAAGGAAACAGAAGGGCTGGAGAGTTGTCCTGGGTGTGATTTGGGGCATTTGCGGGGTGGTGTCCTGGCTGCTGGCCTGTGTGGTGGTGTGGCCTGTGTGTGCCTGCTGCAGAGGGGCGTGCTGGCTGTCCACGCTGTGTGAGGGGAGGGGTGGGGGTGAGGTGTGTGCCAGTGGGGGGTGGCGTGTGGTGGGGAGAGGCGGTGGGCCCAGGGTGTTGGTTCTGGGTGCGGGAGGAGACGTGTGGAGAGAGCAGTGGTGTGCGTGGGGAGTGCCATGAGGCTGGGGAGGTGGGGAGCGCTGCGAGGTGAGCAGGTGCCTTGGCTGCTGGGGCCCCGGCTGCCCTGGTGGCCCCATGAGCCAGGCACGCTGGCAGCCGGCTGCCTTCTGCCCGCTCAGCTTCACGCCTGGAGTTTCCTCTGCTCTTGCCAGGCTCTGCAGCCAGATATCCCACACAGACTGTGAGATACATATAAACATGCAGCTGAGAGTATTTGGAGTGGAAGAGGTCATCTTTCAGAAAGGGTTCCTTGCTGGAGATTCTTGAATTTGACACCTCTGAGATCTGTCCAACAAGTTTTATTTAACGCTAGAGGCGTAAGCAGTTGGTGCAGACACTGTTTTCTTCTCGTGTGGCAGGATCCTAGAAACTCTTTGCTTATAGTGCAGTGGTATTCCACAACTACCCTTTAATTAACCATCCCATTAACCCCCTCCAATCCAGAGAAATGTGGCAGGTAGAGGGAGAGGGTCTTGAGCTCTTCCTGCCAAAGGCCTCACTGCTTCGGGGCTATCTGCTGCACCTTGCACCCTGCCCCCTGCCCTGGGCTCTGAAATCAGACATCCAGAGGCGGACATCCAGCAGGAGGCCACAGAGAGCAGTTCAGATCATGTGGGACTTTCTTCACCCACACAGTTCACAAGGAAATGGTCTCTCCACAGTGGAGTGCTCAGAGGTGCTCTTTCCAGTGGCAGTGCCACAGTCCTTAGCTTTTGAAATGGGCCAAATAAGGGAAACTTCCAAAGACCAAGTATTTCTTCAGAAAGTGATTGGCCTTTAAAACCACTTCTCCCAGAGGTGCCTGCTGCAGGGAGTAGTAATCTCAGCTGCCCAGAGCTCACTTTCTGTGCTGAAGACTAAGGAAATGAGCCCATTGCTTTTGGACTGGGAGAAACATCAGCTGATGCTCAGGCACTTTCCTGCAAGTCAGCAGGAAACACTTCCTGGGTCCGAGCTGAGAATCAGCGTGCCAAGCTGGAGTTGTTTGATGCAAATAACCGCCTCAGAATTAGGTTCCTCCCCTTTCCACATGCTCCTCTCTGCCCTAAGGGGGTCATTTGGGAGCTGACCCTTCAGGTGTCCAAGTGAGCACATTTGGCAGAGTGTCACTGAGCTGGTCACTGAGGCCTGCAGTTTCGGAAGCTCTTGCCAGGATCTCCAGCTGGAAAGCTGACTCAATCCCAGTGTGTCTCCTTTCTGCTAGAGAGAGAGAGAAGAGACCCCCATAGCTGGCTCCTCATGTCCCTGAGGAAGGGGAAAGGCCAGCAGGTGGCACAGAGCTTGGAAGGTGATTGTGAGGTTATTTCTGCCTCCCCATCTGATGGGCCAGTATCTGATGAGTAGCAGACTAGCTAGCAGGCCCATCTCCTGCTGACACAGAGCCTGCAGGCCCAGAGCCCTCACCCTGCTGCCAGCGCTCTCTCCCCAAGGCAGCCCAGGAAGCCATGGACTGCCTTTGTCCTGAGGACATGTTGCTGGCTTATGCCCTTTAGGAGGCACAGGCCCATGCAGGTGACTGTGTGGTCCCTTCTGTGTCTGTAGGTGATGGGCCAGGAAGAAGCTTGCGGGTGGGAAACTGTTTGTGAGGTGACTTGTGTCTCAGTACCTGATAGGCCAGCAGCAGGCACATGGCTTGGATTTTGGTTGTGAGGTCACTTCTGTCTCTGCAGGTGATAGGGCAACCACTGCTTCTCGAGCAGAGGAGGTGCTTGTGCGATTCCTTCTGCCTTAGTACCTGATAGGCCACTTGCAGGCCGATGGCTTGGATGCTGATTGTGATGACGTTCCTGCCTGAGTACCTGTTGGGATAGCAGCAGGCACATGGTAAGTCCAGTCCTTCTGAGAAGCTGAGAGGCTCACTGCAGGCAGGTGGGCTTGGAAGAGGACTGTGAGGTTACTGGTAAAGGATCAGCCGGTAGGCCAAAAGTCTAATAGGAGGGGACAGTGTGGTGAGAGCCATTGTTTCTCAGAAGCTCCTTGGATGGTAGGAGGCACATGGCTGTAAAGGGGAAAGTGATGTCCCTTCTGTCTCTGCAGGTGATGGGCCAGCAGCAGGCACATTGCTGGGAAATTGGCTGTGAGGTCCCGTCTGTCTCAGCCTCTGACAGGCTAGCAGCAGGCTCATGGCTGGGGCACGTGCATGTGAGGTCACTTCTGAGCAAGCTGCTGGTAGACCAGGAGTAGGCCCATGGATTGGCTGTTGACTGGGAAGTCCATTCTTTGTGAGTGCCTGATGAGGTCTTTGCCAGGTCTCTTCTTCCTGATGACCTGATTAGCTAGTAGCTGCTCATTTGCTTGGATGCTCATGGTGAGGTCACTGCTGCCTGAGTACCTAATAGGCTACCCCCAGGCGCTGGGCTAGGGTGCTGATTTGGTGGTGTCTCCTGTCTTTGCAGGTGATAGGCCAGCAGCAGGCACACGGCTTGGATGTTGATTGTGAAGCCTCCTCTGCCTTAGGACCTGACTGGAGAGCAGCAGGCACATAGCTGGTCACGTGCATGAGAGAAGCTGGAGGGCCAGCAGTAGGCCCCTTGGCTTGGTGGATGATTGTGAGGTGACTTCGGTGTGAGCAGCTGAGAGGTGAGCCTTTGGCTGCGGCCTAAGGCAGGTGTTTGTGAGGTCACTTCTGCCTGAGGATGTGGTTAGACAGCAGGCGCAGAGCCTGCTGACCCAGAGCCTGCAGGCACAGAGCCCTCGCCCTGCTGCAACGCTCTTCCCAATGCAGCCCAGGAAACTGATGCAGCCTTTGAATACCAAAAACACTTGGCTGGCTCCTGCTGCTTCATGTTGTCTACCAGGACCCCCAGGCCCTTCTCTACTAAGCTGCTTTCCAGGCAGTCGGCATTCAGCGTGATGAGGAGGGTACTGGATTCTGACAGCCTCAAAATCTCCAAGACCAGTTTGAGCCACCTGGCTGTGAAGGTGACTGTGAGGTCACGCCTGTCTCTGCAAGTGATGGGCAAGGAGCAGGCAAAATTATGAGACCTCGCAGTCAGCACTGCAGATGTATCTCCTTTCCCTGCCTCTCCCCATCCTCCCACCCCTGTCTTCTTTTGGCTGGGATGAGTGGTGGTGCACCACCCTATGCGAAGAGGTGGCTGGAGTGCACAGAGTTTTGCCTTGGAGATGTTGACGAGCCAGTCCACAGCACTGCGCAAATGGACCATAAGGCAGGTGGAAAATGGGCTGGACCATTGAGCCAAAATGCTGTGATCAGTGGCACAAGGTCCAACAAGCTCCTTCAGTGGGTGCCTTTGCTGGTGCTCTCGGACTATGCCTGGATCGTGCCGGGGGGACCCTGGAGGCAGAGCCTGCGCTGGCTTTTCCATGTGGCACGTGCCCTGCTGAAAGCTGCTGCCTTGGCTCAAGGCTTTGCTTGGCAGAGAAATCCCAGGCCTTGCTGAGGCAGGGCAAGGCAAAGGCTTGAGAGCAGCGGAAGCCTTGTGCCGTTTCCGTGGTTGGAAGTGTGCTTGTCTAAGGCTGGTGCACTGGCCCTGTCCGTGCTGCTGAGTGTGTCCGTGTGCTGCCATGTGGTCATTGGTGAGCTCTCTGGGCGTGGCCCGAGAGAGGGGGAGTGGTGCCTAAGAGTTTTGTCCTCCTGCCTGGAAGCCCCTCAGTAGGGAGGCCTGTTGGGTGAGGGCCTTGAGGGCACGTGAGGCAAAAGAGAGAGGCAAGAGCTGGCGTGATGCGCCTCCTGGGAGAGCACTTGCCCTCTGCTTCGTGGAGGTGGGAAGGGAGCAGGCTCCGGGGTGAGCCGGGATGTTCAGAGGAAGTGCCTGTGGAAAGGTTCTGGAGGACTAGAAGCAAGCGGAAGGGTTGGAGAGTGGGTCTTGGTGCGTTTTGGGGCCCTTCCTCATGGTCACTTCTGCTCGGAAAACCCCCTGTCAGAGGGCTCCGAGAGAGGCTGTGCCCACGCGGCACGCTGTGGCCTGGCCACTGGTGCTGCTCCGTGCCTCTTGCTGGGCCCTGAGACCTGTGGCCCTGGAAGCAGCCTGAAGGGTGTTGGCAGAGCAGCTCTGAGCATGGCAGCTGTTTGGCTTTCGCAGGGCCTTGGAGGCTGGGGAAGGGCCCGTCCTCCCCTTGCCGTTGTCATTAGCCCTGCTGGCGGGCCAGGGGGAAGAGCTGCTGAGTGCTGCCTCTGCTGGTGTCCCCAGCTGAGATGCCCTCGCCTCAGTCCTTCCCCACGTCCCAGACTGTCAGGGCCCCAAATCAGAGAGTGCTTGTTGTCCTTGATGTGTAGGGAATGTGCTGGCTTGGTTCAGTCCCTCCTTGGGGCAGGAAGTGGCCTTTGGAGTTGCGGGAAGGCTTCTTGCTCTGCCTGGGCCATGGGGCCCCGCTGTCTTCCGCTTCATGGTCACTGCTCCCACACAATCGGCCCCTTAGGAAATGTTGCCATGAATTCCTTGCAGGCCTTTCTCCAGTTCCTGAGCTTCACGGGCTCGCTGTGGGTACTGGCTGGGCAGAAGGTGATCTTCTCTTGGGGCAGGAACTGGCCCGTCCTGGGTGTTTTGCTGCACTAGGAGCAGTGTGAGGCGCCAGGGTGAATGAGGGAGGCCGTTCAGGAGGTGTCTCAGCCTTGGGGAGGGCAGGGGGAGCTGCAGGGGGCAACAGCCACGAGGTCCCTAGTGTCTGTGAGAGCTGGGCCAGAAAATCACCACTGCCCAATCAGTTCTTTGTCGGTAGCTGAGAGGCCAGCAGGGGCCATGTGGCTCGCTGCTGATTCTGAGGTCCCTTGGGGCTGAGGAGCTGAGAGGCCAGCTGCAGGACCAAGGCTGGCGTGTTGTCTGCAAGGTCCCTTCTGCAAGGGTTACGTGATTGGCTAGCAGGAGGCATGTGGCTGGGAAGGTGCTTGTGAGGTGGCTTCTGGCTAAGCAGTTGCTGGGGCAGCAGCAGGTCCACAGCTGGGACGCGTGCTTTGGAGGTGACGTTGGCCGGAGCATCTGGGAGGTGAGCATTTGGCTGATGGCTGAGGAAGTTGTTGTGAGGTCACTTGTGTGTCAGGGGCTTGTAGGGCAGTGGCGGGCAGACGGCTGGGAAGGTGGCCGTGAGGTCCTGTCTTTTGGAGTGGCTGATAGAGCAGCAAGAGGCAGGTGGCTGGGAAGGTGCTTGTGAGGTGACTGCAGAGAGAGCAGCCCAGGTTGCCCATGGCTGGGAAGTGACTCGGAGGTCCCGCCTGTCCCCGCAGGCTGCCTGGCCTGCAGCATTGCTTAGACATTGGCAGTGGAATCTAGGCTTGACAGTGTGTGCGTGGTGTGGAAATTGTGCCCCATGAAAAGAGAGGGGCCTGGTGAGGTTTGTCTGCAAGATGGGAATGCTCTTTCTGCCCTTGGATTGGTGGAGGTGGGAAGGGAGCAGGAGCAGAGGTGGGAGTGGATGTTCAGAGGAAGTGCTTGTTGCTGCCTCTTGGAGGACTAGAAGGAAAGAGAAGGGCTGGAGAGTTGTCCTGGGTGTGATTTGGGGCATTTGCGGGGTGGTGGCGTGGCTGCTGCCCTGTGTGGTGGTGTGGCCTGTGTGTGCCTGCTGCAGAGGGGCGTGCTGGCTGTCCACGCTGTGTGAGGGGAGGGGTGGGGGTGAGGTGTGTGCCAGTGGGGGGTGGCGTGTGGTGGGGAGAGGCGGTGGGCCCAGGGTGTTGGTTCTGGGTGCGGGAGGAGACGTGTGGAGAGAGCAGTGGTGTGCGTGGGGAGTGCCATGAGGCTGGGGAGGTGGGGAGCGCTGCGAGGTGAGCAGGTGCCTTGGCTGCTGGGGCCCCGGCTGCCCTGGTGGCCCCATGAGCCAGGCACGCTGGCAGCCGGCTGCCTTCTGCCCGCTCAGCTTCACGCCTGGAGTTTCCTCTGCTCTTGCCAGGCTCTGCAGCCAGATATCCCACACAGACTGTGAGATACATATAAACATGCAGCTGAGAGTATTTGGAGTGGAAGAGGTCATCTTTCAGAAAGGGTTCCTTGCTGGAGATTCTTGAATTTGACACCTCTGAGATCTGTCCAACAAGTTTTATTTAACGCTAGAGGCGTAAGCAGTTGGTGCAGACACTGTTTTCTTCTCGTGTGGCAGGATCCTAGAAACTCTTTGCTTATAGTGCAGTGGTATTCCACAACTACCCTTTAATTAACCATCCCATTAACCCCCTCCAATCCAGAGAAATGTGGCAGGTAGAGGGAGAGGGTCTTGAGCTCTTCCTGCCAAAGGCCTCACTGCTTCGGGGCTATCTGCTGCACCTTGCACCCTGCCCCCTGCCCTGGGCTCTGAAATCAGACATCCAGAGGCGGACATCCAGCAGGAGGCCACAGAGAGCAGTTCAGATCATGTGGGACTTTCTTCACCCACACAGTTCACAAGGAAATGGTCTCTCCACAGTGGAGTGCTCAGAGGTGCTCTTTCCAGTGGCAGTGCCACAGTCCTTAGCTTTTGAAATGGGCCAAATAAGGGAAACTTCCAAAGACCAAGTATTTCTTCAGAAAGTGATTGGCCTTTAAAACCACTTCTCCCAGAGGTGCCTGCTGCAGGGAGTAGTAATCTCAGCTGCCCAGAGCTCACTTTCTGTGCTGAAGACTAAGGAAATGAGCCCATTGCTTTTGGACTGGGAGAAACATCAGCTGATGCTCAGGCACTTTCCTGCAAGTCAGCAGGAAACACTTCCTGGGTCCGAGCTGAGAATCAGCGTGCCAAGCTGGAGTTGTTTGATGCAAATAACCGCCTCAGAATTAGGTTCCTCCCCTTTCCACATGCTCCTCTCTGCCCTAAGGGGGTCGTTTGGGAGCTGACCCTTCAGGTGTCCAAGTGAGCACATTTGGCAGAGTGTCACTGAGCTGGTCACTGAGGCCTGCAGTTTCGGAAGCTCTTGCCAGGATCTCCAGCTGGAAAGCTGACTCAATCCCAGTGTGTCTCCTTTCTGGTACAGAGAGAGAGAAGAGACCCCCATAGCTGGCTCCTCATGTCCCTGAGGAAGGGGAAAGGCCAGCAGGTGGCACAGACCTTGGAAGGTGATTGTGAGGTTATTTCTGCCTCCCCATCTGATGGGCCAGTATCTGATGAGTAGCAGACTAGCTAGCAGGCCCATCTCCTGCTGACACAGAGCCTGCAGGCCCAGAGCCCTCACCCTGCTGCCAGCGCTCTCTCCCCAAGGCAGCCCAGGAAGCCATGGACTGCCTTTGTCCTGAGGACATGTTGCTGGCTTATGCCCTTTAGGAGGCACAGGCCCATGCAGGTGACTGTGTGGTCCCTTCTGTGTCTGTAGGTGATGGGCCAGGAAGAAGCTTGCGGGTGGGAAACTGTTTGTGAGGTGACTTGTGTCTCAGTACCTGATAGGCCAGCAGCAGGCACATGGCTTGGATTTTGGTTGTGAGGTCACTTCTGTCTCTGCAGGTGATAGGGCAACCACTGCTTCTCGAGCAGAGGAGGTGCTTGTGCGATTCCTTCTGCCTTAGTACCTGATAGGCCACTTGCAGGCCGATGGCTTGGATGCTGATTGTGATGACGTTCCTGCCTGAGTACCTGTTTGGCTAGCAGCAGGCACATGGTAAGTCCAGTCCTTCTGAGAAGCTGAGAGGCTCACTGCAGGCAGGTGGGCTTGGAAGAGGACTGTGAGGTTACTGGTAAAGGATCAGCCGGTAGGCCAAAAGTCTAATAGGAGGGGACAGTGTGGTGAGAGCCATTGTTTCTCAGAAGCTCCTTGGATGGTAGGAGGCACATGGCTGTAAAGGGGAAAGTGATGTCCCTTCTGTCTCTGCAGGTGATGGGCCAGCAGCAGGCACATTGCTGGGAAATTGGCTGTGAGGTCCCGTCTGTCTCAGCCTCTGACAGGCTAGCAGCAGGCTCATGGCTGGGGCACGTGCATGTGAGGTCACTTCTGAGCAAGCTGCTGGTAGACCAGGAGTAGGCCCATGGATTGGCTGTTGACTGGGAAGTCCATTCTTTGTGAGTGCCTGATGAGGTCTTTGCCAGGTCTCTTCTTCCTGATGACCTGATTAGCTAGTAGCTGCTCATTTGCTTGGATGCTCATGGTGAGGTCACTGCTGCCTGAGTACCTAATAGGCTACCCCCAGGCGCTGGGCTAGGGTGCTGATTTGGTGGTGTCTCCTGTCTTTGCAGGTGATAGGCCAGCAGCAGGCACACGGCTTGGATGTTGATTGTGAAGCCTCCTCTGCCTTAGGACCTGACTGGAGAGCAGCAGGCACATAGCTGGTCACGTGCATGAGAGAAGCTGGAGGGCCAGCAGTAGGCCCCTTGGCTTGGTGGATGATTGTGAGGTGACTTCGGTGTGAGCAGCTGAGAGGTGAGCCTTTGGCTGCGGCCTAAGGCAGGTGTTTGTGAGGTCACTTCTGCCTGAGGATGTGGTTAGACAGCAGGCGCAGAGCCTGCTGACCCAGAGCCTGCAGGCACAGAGCCCTCGCCCTGCTGCAACGCTCTTCCCAATGCAGCCCAGGAAACTGATGCAGCCTTTGAATACCAAAAACACTTGGCTGGCTCCTGCTGCTTCATGTTGTCTACCAGGACCCCCAGGCCCTTCTCTACTAAGCTGCTTTCCAGGCAGTCGGCATTCAGCGTGATGAGGAGGGTACTGGATTCTGACAGCCTCAAAATCTCCAAGACCAGTTTGAGCCACCTGGCTGTGAAGGTGACTGTGAGGTCACGCCTGTCTCTGCAAGTGATGGGCAAGGAGCAGGCAAAATTATGAGACCTCGCAGTCAGCACTGCAGATGTATCTCCTTTCCCTGCCTCTCCCCATCCTCCCACCCCTGTCTTCTTTTGGCTGGGATGAGTGGTGGTGCACCACCCTATGCGAAGAGGTGGCTGGAGTGCACAGAGTTTTGCCTTGGAGATGTTGACGAGCCAGTCCACAGCACTGCGCAAATGGACCATAAGGCAGGTGGAAAATGGGCTGGACCATTGAGCCAAAATGCTGTGATCAGTGGCACAAGGTCCAACAAGCTCCTTCAGTGGGTGCCTTTGCTGGTGCTCTCGGACTATGCCTGGATCGTGCCGGGGGGACCCTGGAGGCAGAGCCTGCGCTGGCTTTTCCATGTGGCACGTGCCCTGCTGAAAGCTGCTGCCTTGGCTCAAGGCTTTGCTTGGCAGAGAAATCCCAGGCCTTGCTGAGGCAGGGCAAGGCAAAGGCTTGAGAGCAGCGGAAGCCTTGTGCCGTTTCCGTGGTTGGAAGTGTGCTTGTCTAAGGCTGGTGCACTGGCCCTGTCCGTGCTGCTGAGTGTGTCCGTGTGCTGCCATGTGGTCATTGGTGAGCTCTCTGGGCGTGGCCCGAGAGAGGGGGAGTGGTGCCTAAGAGTTTTGTCCTCCTGCCTGGAAGCCCCTCAGTAGGGAGGCCTGTTGGGTGAGGGCCTTGAGGGCACGTGAGGCAAAAGAGAGAGGCAAGAGCTGGCGTGATGCGCCTCCTGGGAGAGCACTTGCCCTCTGCTTCGTGGAGGTGGGAAGGGAGCAGGCTCCGGGGTGAGCCGGGATGTTCAGAGGAAGTGCCTGTGGAAAGGTTCTGGAGGACTAGAAGCAAGCGGAAGGGTTGGAGAGTGGGTCTTGGTGCGTTTTGGGGCCCTTCCTCATGGTCACTTCTGCTCGGAAAACCCCCTGTCAGAGGGCTCCGAGAGAGGCTGTGCCCACGCGGCACGCTGTGGCCTGGCCACTGGTGCTGCTCCGTGCCTCTTGCTGGGCCCTGAGACCTGTGGCCCTGGAAGCAGCCTGAAGGGTGTTGGCAGAGCAGCTCTGAGCATGGCAGCTGTTTGGCTTTCGCAGGGCCTTGGAGGCTGGGGAAGGGCCCGTCCTCCCCTTGCCGTTGTCATTAGCCCTGCTGGCGGGCCAGGGGGAAGAGCTGCTGAGTGCTGCCTCTGCTGGTGTCCCCAGCTGAGATGCCCTCGCCTCAGTCCTTCCCCACGTCCCAGACTGTCAGGGCCCCAAATCAGAGAGTGCTTGTTGTCCTTGATGTGTAGGGAATGTGCTGGCTTGGTTCAGTCCCTCCTTGGGGCAGGAAGTGGCCTTTGGAGTTGCGGGAAGGCTTCTTGCTCTGCCTGGGCCATGGGGCCCCGCTGTCTTCCGCTTCATGGTCACTGCTCCCACACAATCGGCCCCTTAGGAAATGTTGCCATGAATTCCTTGCAGGCCTTTCTCCAGTTCCTGAGCTTCACGGGCTCGCTGTGGGTACTGGCTGGGCAGAAGGTGATCTTCTCTTGGGGCAGGAACTGGCCCGTCCTGGGTGTTTTGCTGCACTAGGAGCAGTGTGAGGCGCCAGGGTGAATGAGGGAGGCCGTTCAGGAGGTGTCTCAGCCTTGGGGAGGGCAGGGGGAGCTGCAGGGGGCAACAGCCACGAGGTCCCTAGTGTCTGCGAGAGCTGGGCCAGAAAATCACCACTGCCCAATCAGTTCTTTGTCGGTAGCTGAGAGGCCAGCAGGGGCCACGTGGCTCGCTGCTGATTCTGAGGTCCCTTGGGGCTGAGGAGCTGAGAGGCCAGCTGCAGGAACAAGGCTGGCGTGTTGTCTGCAAGGTCCCTTCTGCAAGGGTTACGTGATTGGCTAGCAGGAGGCATGTGGCTGGGAAGGTGCTTGTGAGGTGGCTTCTGGCTGAGCAGTTGCTGGGGCAGCAGCAGGTCCACAGCTGGGACGCGTGCTTTGGAGGTGACGTTGGCCGGAGCATCTGGGAGGTGAGCATTTGGCTGATGGCTGAGGAAGTTGTTGTGAGGTCACTTGTGTGTCAGGGGCTTGTAGGGCAGTGGCGGGCAGACGGCTGGGAAGGTGGCCGTGAGGTCCTGTCTTTTGGAGTGGCTGATAGAGCAGCAAGAGGCAGGTGGCTGGGAAGGTGCTTGTGAGGTGACTGCAGAGAGAGCAGCCCAGGTTGCCCATGGCTGGGAAGTGACTCGGAGGTCCCGCCTGTCCCCGCAGGCTGCCTGGCCTGCAGCATTGCTTAGACATTGGCAGTGGAATCTAGGCTTGACAGTGTGTGCGTGGTGTGGAAATTGTGCCCCATGAAAAGAGAGGGGCCTGGTGAGGTTTGTCTGCAAGATGGGAATGCTCTTTCTGCCCTTGGATTGGTGGAGGTGGGAAGGGAGCAGGAGCAGAGGTGGGAGTGGATGTTCAGAGGAAGTGCTTGTTGCTGCCTCTTGGAGGACTAGAAGGAAAGAGAAGGGCTGGAGAGTTGTCCTGGGTGTGATTTGGGGCATTTGCGGGGTGGTGTCCTGGCTGCTGGCCTGTGTGGTGGTGTGTCCTGTGTGTGCCTGCTGCAGAGGGGCGTGCTGGCTGTCCACGCTGTGTGAGGGGAGGGGTGGGGGTGAGGTGTGTGCCAGTGGGGGGTGGCGTGTGGTGGGGAGAGGCGGTGGGCCCAGGGTGTTGGTTCTGGGTGCGGGAGGAGACGTGTGGAGAGAGCAGTGGTGTGCGTGGGGAGTGCCATGAGGCTGGGGAGGTGGGGAGCGCTGCGAGGTGAGCAGGTGCCTTGGCTGCTGGGGCCCCGGCTGCCCTGGTGGCCCCATGAGCCAGGCACGCTGGCAGCCGGCTGCCTTCTGCCCGCTCAGCTTCACGCCTGGAGTTTCCTCTGCTCTTGCCAGGCTCTGCAGCCAGATATCCCACACAGACTGTGAGATACATATAAACATGCAGCTGAGAGTATTTGGAGTGGAAGAGGTCATCTTTCAGAAAGGGTTCCTTGCTGGAGATTCTTGAATTTGACACCTCTGAGATCTGTCCAACAAGTTTTATTTAACGCTAGAGGCGTAAGCAGTTGGTGCAGACACTGTTTTCTTCTCGTGTGGCAGGATCCTAGAAACTCTTTGCTTATAGTGCAGTGGTATTCCACAACTACCCTTTAATTAACCATCCCATTAACCCCCTCCAATCCAGAGAAATGTGGCAGGTAGAGGGAGAGGGTCTTGAGCTCTTCCTGCCAAAGGCCTCACTGCTTCGGGGCTATCTGCTGCACCTTGCACCCTGCCCCCTGCCCTGGGCTCTGAAATCAGACATCCAGAGGCGGACATCCAGCAGGAGGCCACAGAGAGCAGTTCAGATCATGTGGGACTTTCTTCACCCACACAGTTCACAAGGAAATGGTCTCTCCACAGTGGAGTGCTCAGAGGTGCTCTTTCCAGTGGCGGTGCCACAGTCATTGGCCCATTTGAAATGGGCCAAATAAGGGAAACTTCCAGAGACCAAGTATTTCTTCAGAAAGTGATTGGCCTTTAAAACCACTTCTCCCAGAGGTGCCTGCTGCAGGGAGTAGTAATCTCAGCTGCCCAGAGCTCACTTTCTGTGCTGAAGACTAAGGAAATGAGCCCATTGCTTTTGGACTGGGAGAAACATCAGCTGATGCTCAGGCACTTTCCTGCAAGTCAGCAGGAAACACTTCCTGGGTCCGAGCTGAGAATCAGCGTGCCAAGCTGGAGTTGTTTGATGCAAATAACCGCCTCAGAATTAGGTTCCTCCCCTTTCCACATGCTCCTCTCTGCCCTAAGGGGGTCGTTTGGGAGCTGACCCTTCAGGTGTCCAAGTGAGCACATTTGGCAGAGTGTCACTGAGCTGGTCACTGAGGCCTGCAGTTTCGGAAGCTCTTGCCAGGATCTCCAGCTGGAAAGCTGACTCAATCCCAGTGTGTCTCCTTTCTGGTACAGAGAGAGAGAAGAGACCCCCATAGCTGGCTCCTCATGTCCCTGAGGAAGGGGAAAGGCCAGCAGGTGGCACAGACCTTGGAAGGTGATTGTGAGGTTATTTCTGCCTCCCCATCTGATGGGCCAGTATCTGATGAGTAGCAGACTAGCTAGCAGGCCCATCTCCTGCTGACACAGAGCCTGCAGGCCCAGAGCCCTCACCCTGCTGCCAGCGCTCTCTCCCCAAGGCAGCCCAGGAAGCCATGGACTGCCTTTGTCCTGAGGACATGTTGCTGGCTTATGCCCTTTAGGAGGCACAGGCCCATGCAGGTGACTGTGTGGTCCCTTCTGTGTCTGTAGGTGATGGGCCAGGAAGAAGCTTGCGGGTGGGAAACTGTTTGTGAGGTGACTTGTGTCTCAGTACCTGATAGGCCAGCAGCAGGCACATGGCTTGGATTTTGGTTGTGAGGTCACTTCTGTCTCTGCAGGTGATAGGGCAACCACTGCTTCTCGAGCAGAGGAGGTGCTTGTGCGATTCCTTCTGCCTTAGTACCTGATAGGCCACTTGCAGGCCGATGGCTTGGATGCTGATTGTGATGACGTTCCTGCCTGAGTACCTGTTTGGCTAGCAGCAGGCACATGGTAAGTCCAGTCCTTCTGAGAAGCTGAGAGGCTCACTGCAGGCAGGTGGGCTTGGAAGAGGACTGTGAGGTTACTGGTAAAGGATCAGCCGGTAGGCCAAAAGTCTAATAGGAGGGGACAGTGTGGTGAGAGCCATTGTTTCTCAGAAGCTCCTTGGATGGTAGGAGGCACATGGCTGTAAAGGGGAAAGTGATGTCCCTTCTGTCTCTGCAGGTGATGGGCCAGCAGCAGGCACATTGCTGGGAAATTGGCTGTGAGGTCCCGTCTGTCTCAGCCTCTGACAGGCTAGCAGCAGGCTCATGGCTGGGGCACGTGCATGTGAGGTCACTTCTGAGCAAGCTGCTGGTAGACCAGGAGTAGGCCCATGGATTGGCTGTTGACTGGGAAGTCCATTCTTTGTGAGTGCCTGATGAGGTCTTTGCCAGGTCTCTTCTTCCTGATGACCTGATTAGCTAGTAGCTGCTCATTTGCTTGGATGCTCATGGTGAGGTCACTGCTGCCTGAGTACCTAATAGGCTACCCCCAGGCGCTGGGCTAGGGTGCTGATTTGGTGGTGTCTCCTGTCTTTGCAGGTGATAGGCCAGCAGCAGGCACACGGCTTGGATGTTGATTGTGAAGCCTCCTCTGCCTTAGGACCTGACTGGAGAGCAGCAGGCACATAGCTGGTCACGTGCATGAGAGAAGCTGGAGGGCCAGCAGTAGGCCCCTTGGCTTGGTGGATGATTGTGAGGTGACTTCGGTGTGAGCAGCTGAGAGGTGAGCCTTTGGCTGCGGCCTAAGGCAGGTGTTTGTGAGGTCACTTCTGCCTGAGGATGTGGTTAGACAGCAGGCGCAGAGCCTGCTGACCCAGAGCCTGCAGGCACAGAGCCCTCGCCCTGCTGCAACGCTCTTCCCAATGCAGCCCAGGAAACTGATGCAGCCTTTGAATACCAAAAACACTTGGCTGGCTCCTGCTGCTTCATGTTGTCTACCAGGACCCCCAGGCCCTTCTCTACTAAGCTGCTTTCCAGGCAGTCGGCATTCAGCGTGATGAGGAGGGTACTGGATTCTGACAGCCTCAAAATCTCCAAGACCAGTTTGAGCCACCTGGCTGTGAAGGTGACTGTGAGGTCACGCCTGTCTCTGCAAGTGATGGGCAAGGAGCAGGCAAAATTATGAGACCTCGCAGTCAGCACTGCAGATGTATCTCCTTTCCCTGCCTCTCCCCATCCTCCCACCCCTGTCTTCTTTTGGCTGGGATGAGTGGTGGTGCACCACCCTATGCGAAGAGGTGGCTGGAGTGCACAGAGTTTTGCCTTGGAGATGTTGACGAGCCAGTCCACAGCACTGCGCAAATGGACCATAAGGCAGGTGGAAAATGGGCTGGACCATTGAGCCAAAATGCTGTGATCAGTGGCACAAGGTCCAACAAGCTCCTTCAGTGGGTGCCTTTGCTGGTGCTCTCGGACTATGCCTGGATCGTGCCGGGGGGACCCTGGAGGCAGAGCCTGCGCTGGCTTTTCCATGTGGCACGTGCCCTGCTGAAAGCTGCTGCCTTGGCTCAAGGCTTTGCTTGGCAGAGAAATCCCAGGCCTTGCTGAGGCAGGGCAAGGCAAAGGCTTGAGAGCAGCGGAAGCCTTGTGCCGTTTCCGTGGTTGGAAGTGTGCTTGTCTAAGGCTGGTGCACTGGCCCTGTCCGTGCTGCTGAGTGTGTCCGTGTGCTGCCATGTGGTCATTGGTGAGCTCTCTGGGCGTGGCCCGAGAGAGGGGGAGTGGTGCCTAAGAGTTTTGTCCTCCTGCCTGGAAGCCCCTCAGTAGGGAGGCCTGTTGGGTGAGGGCCTTGAGGGCACGTGAGGCAAAAGAGAGAGGCAAGAGCTGGCGTGATGCGCCTCCTGGGAGAGCACTTGCCCTCTGCTTCGTGGAGGTGGGAAGGGAGCAGGCTCCGGGGTGAGCCGGGATGTTCAGAGGAAGTGCCTGTGGAAAGGTTCTGGAGGACTAGAAGCAAGCGGAAGGGTTGGAGAGTGGGTCTTGGTGCGTTTTGGGGCCCTTCCTCATGGTCACTTCTGCTCGGAAAACCCCCTGTCAGAGGGTTCCGAGAGAGGCTGTGCCCACGCGGCACGCTGTGGCCTGGCCACTGGTGCTGCTCCGTGCCTCTTGCTGGGCCCTGAGACCTGTGGCCCTGGAAGCAGCCTGAAGGGTGTTGGCAGAGCAGCTCTGAGCATGGCAGCTGTTTGGCTTTCGCAGGGCCTTGGAGGCTGGGGAAGGGCCCGTCCTCCCCTTGCCATTGTCATTAGCCCTGCTGGCGGGCCAGGGGGAAGAGCTGCTGAGTGCTGCCTCTGCTGGTGTCCCCAGCTGAGATGCCCTCGCCTCAGTCCTTCCCCACGTCCCAGACTGTCAGGGCCCCAAATCAGAGAGTGCTTGTTGTCCTTGATGTGTAGGGAATGTGCTGGCTTGGTTCAGTCCCTCCTTGGGGCAGGAAGTGGCCTTTGGAGTTGCGGGAAGGCTTCTTGCTCTGCCTGGGCCATGGGGCCCCGCTGTCTTCCGCTTCATGGTCACTGCTCCCACACAATCGGCCCCTTAGGAAATGTTGCCATGAATTCCTTGCAGGCCTTTCTCCAGTTCCTGAGCTTCACGGGCTCGCTGTGGGTACTGGCTGGGCAGAAGGTGATCTTCTCTTGGGGCAGGAACTGGCCCGTCCTGGGTGTTTTGCTGCACTAGGAGCAGTGTGAGGCGCCAGGGTGAATGAGGGAGGCCGTTCAGGAGGTGTCTCAGCCTTGGGGAGGGCAGGGGGAGCTGCAGGGGGCAACAGCCACGAGGTCCCTAGTGTCTGCGAGAGCTGTGCCAGAAAATCACCACTGCCCAATCAGTTCTTTGTCGGTAGCTGAGAGGCCAGCAGGGGCCACGTGGCTCGCTGCTGATTCTGAGGTCCCTTGGGGCTGAGGAGCTGAGAGGCCAGCTGCAGGAACAAGGCTGGCGTGTTGTCTGCAAGGTCCCTTCTGCAAGGGTTACGTGATTGGCTAGCAGGAGGCATGTGGCTGGGAAGGTGCTTGTGAGGTGGCTTCTGGCTGAGCAGTTGCTGGGGCAGCAGCAGGTCCACAGCTGGGACGCGTGCTTTGGAGGTGACGTTGGCCGGAGCATCTGGGAGGTCAGCATTTGGCTGATGGCTGAGGAAGTTGTTGTGAGGTCACTTGTGTGTCAGGGGCTTGTAGGGCAGTGGCGGGCAGACGGCTGGGAAGGTGGCCGTGAGGTCCTGTCTTTTGGAGTGGCTGATAGAGCAGCAAGAGGCAGGTGGCTGGGAAGGTGCTTGTGAGGTGACTGCAGAGAGAGCAGCCCCGGTTGCCCATGGCTGGGAAGTGACGCGGAGGTCCCGCCTGTCCCCGCAGGCTGCCTGGCCTGCAGCATTGCTTAGACATTGGCAGTGGAATCTAGGCTTGACAGTGTGTGCGTGGTGTGGAAATTGTGCCCCATGAAAAGAGAGGGGCCTGGTGAGGTTTGTCTGCAAGATGGGAATGCTCTTTCTGCCCTTGGATTGGTGGAGGTGGGAAGGGAGCAGGAGCAGAGGTGGGAGTGGATGTTCAGAGGAAGTGCTTGTTGCTGCCTCTTGGAGGACTAGAAGGAAAGAGAAGGGCTGGAGAGTTGTCCTGGGTGTGATTTGGGGCATTTGCGGGGTGGTGTCCTGGCTGCTGGCCTGTGTGGTGGTGTGTCCTGTGTGTGCCTGCTGCAGAGGGGCGTGCTGGCTGTCCACGCTGTGTGAGGGGAGGGGTGGGGGTGAGGTGTGTGCCAGTGGGGGGTGGCGTGTGGTGGGGAGAGGCGGTGGGCCCAGGGTGTTGGTTCTGGGTGCGGGAGGAGACGTGTGGAGAGAGCAGTGGTGTGCGTGGGGAGTGCCATGAGGCTGGGGAGGTGGGGAGCGCTGCGAGGTGAGCAGGTGCCTTGGCTGCTGGGGCCCCGGCTGCCCTGGTGGCCCCATGAGCCAGGCACGCTGGCAGCCGGCTGCCTTCTGCCCGCTCAGCTTCACGCCTGGAGTTTCCTCTGCTCTTGCCAGGCTCTGCAGCCAGATATCCCACACAGACTGTGAGATACATATAAACATGCAGCTGAGAGTATTTGGAGTGGAAGAGGTCATCTTTCAGAAAGGGTTCCTTGCTGGAGATTCTTGAATTTGACACCTCTGAGATCTGTCCAACAAGTTTTATTTAACGCTAGAGGCGTAAGCAGTTGGTGCAGACACTGTTTTCTTCTCGTGTGGCAGGATCCTAGAAACTCTTTGCTTATAGTGCAGTGGTATTCCACAACTACCCCTTAATTAACCATCCCATTAACCCCCTCCAATCCAGAGAAATGTGGCAGGTAGAGGGAGAGGGTCTTGAGCTCTTCCTGCCAAAGGCCTCACTGCTTCGGGGCTATCTGCTGCACCTTGCACCCTGCCCCCTGCCCTGGGCTCTGAAATCAGACATCCAGAGGCGGACATCCAGCAGGAGGCCACAGAGAGCAGTTCAGATCATGTGGGACTTTCTTCACCCACACAGTTCACAAGGAAATGGTCTCTCCACAGTGGAGTGCTCAGAGGTGCTCTTTCCAGTGGCAGTGCCACAGTCCTTAGCTTTTGAAATGGGCCAAATAAGGGAAACTTCCAAAGACCAAGTATTTCTTCAGAAAGTGATTGGCCTTTAAAACCACTTCTCCCAGAGGTGCCTGCTGCAGGGAGTAGTAATCTCAGCTGCCCAGAGCTCACTTTCTGTGCTGAAGACTAAGGAAATGAGCCCATTGCTTTTGGACTGGGAGAAACATCAGCTGATGCTCAGGCACTTTCCTGCAAGTCAGCAGGAAACACTTCCTGGGTCCGAGCTGAGAATCAGCGTGCCAAGCTGGAGTTGTTTGATGCAAATAACCGCCTCAGAATTAGGTTCCTCCCCTTTCCACATGCTCCTCTCTGCCCTAAGGGGGTCGTTTGGGAGCTGACCCTTCAGGTGTCCAAGTGAGCACATTTGGCAGAGTGTCACTGAGCTGGTCACTGAGGCCTGCAGTTTCGGAAGCTCTTGCCAGGATCTCCAGCTGGAAAGCTGACTCAATCCCAGTGTGTCTCCTTTCTGGTACAGAGAGAGAGAAGAGACCCCCATAGCTGGCTCCTCATGTCCCTGAGGAAGGGGAAAGGCCAGCAGGTGGCACAGACCTTGGAAGGTGATTGTGAGGTTATTTCTGCCTCCCCATCTGATGGGCCAGTATCTGATGAGTAGCAGACTAGCTAGCAGGCCCATCTCCTGCTGACACAGAGCCTGCAGGCCCAGAGCCCTCACCCTGCTGCCAGCGCTCTCTCCCCAAGGCAGCCCAGGAAGCCATGGACTGCCTTTGTCCTGAGGACATGTTGCTGGCTTATGCCCTTTAGGAGGCACAGGCCCATGCAGGTGACTGTGTGGTCCCTTCTGTGTCTGTAGGTGATGGGCCAGGAAGAAGCTTGCGGGTGGGAAACTGTTTGTGAGGTGACTTGTGTCTCAGTACCTGATAGGCCAGCAGCAGGCACATGGCTTGGATTTTGGTTGTGAGGTCACTTCTGTCTCTGCAGGTGATAGGGCAACCACTGCTTCTCGAGCAGAGGAGGTGCTTGTGCGATTCCTTCTGCCTTAGTACCTGATAGGCCACTTGCAGGCCGATGGCTTGGATGCTGATTGTGATGACGTTCCTGCCTGAGTACCTGTTTGGCTAGCAGCAGGCACATGGTAAGTCCAGTCCTTCTGAGAAGCTGAGAGGCTCACTGCAGGCAGGTGGGCTTGGAAGAGGACTGTGAGGTTACTGGTAAAGGATCAGCCGGTAGGCCAAAAGTCTAATAGGAGGGGACAGTGTGGTGAGAGCCATTGTTTCTCAGAAGCTCCTTGGATGGTAGGAGGCACATGGCTGTAAAGGGGAAAGTGATGTCCCTTCTGTCTCTGCAGGTGATGGGCCAGCAGCAGGCACATTGCTGGGAAATTGGCTGTGAGGTCCCGTCTGTCTCAGCCTCTGACAGGCTAGCAGCAGGCTCATGGCTGGGGCACGTGCATGTGAGGTCACTTCTGAGCAAGCTGCTGGTAGACCAGGAGTAGGCCCATGGATTGGCTGTTGACTGGGAAGTCCATTCTTTGTGAGTGCCTGATGAGGTCTTTGCCAGGTCTCTTCTTCCTGATGACCTGATTAGCTAGTAGCTGCTCATTTGCTTGGATGCTCATGGTGAGGTCACTGCTGCCTGAGTACCTAATAGGCTACCCCCAGGCGCTGGGCTAGGGTGCTGATTTGGTGGTGTCTCCTGTCTTTGCAGGTGATAGGCCAGCAGCAGGCACACGGCTTGGATGTTGATTGTGAAGCCTCCTCTGCCTTAGGACCTGACTGGAGAGCAGCAGGCACATAGCTGGTCACGTGCATGAGAGAAGCTGGAGGGCCAGCAGTAGGCCCCTTGGCTTGGTGGATGATTGTGAGGTGACTTCGGTGTGAGCAGCTGAGAGGTGAGCCTTTGGCTGCGGCCTAAGGCAGGTGTTTGTGAGGTCACTTCTGCCTGAGGATGTGGTTAGACAGCAGGCGCAGAGCCTGCTGACCCAGAGCCTGCAGGCACAGAGCCCTCGCCCTGCTGCAACGCTCTTCCCAATGCAGCCCAGGAAACTGATGCAGCCTTTGAATACCAAAAACACTTGGCTGGCTCCTGCTGCTTCATGTTGTCTACCAGGACCCCCAGGCCCTTCTCTACTAAGCTGCTTTCCAGGCAGTCGGCATTCAGCGTGATGAGGAGGGTACTGGATTCTGACAGCCTCAAAATCTCCAAGACCAGTTTGAGCCACCTGGCTGTGAAGGTGACTGTGAGGTCACGCCTGTCTCTGCAAGTGATGGGCAAGGAGCAGGCAAAATTATGAGACCTCGCAGTCAGCACTGCAGATGTATCTCCTTTCCCTGCCTCTCCCCATCCTCCCACCCCTGTCTTCTTTTGGCTGGGATGAGTGGTGGTGCACCACCCTATGCGAAGAGGTGGCTGGAGTGCACAGAGTTTTGCCTTGGAGATGTTGACGAGCCAGTCCACAGCACTGCGCAAATGGACCATAAGGCAGGTGGAAAATGGGCTGGACCATTGAGCCAAAATGCTGTGATCAGTGGCACAAGGTCCAACAAGCTCCTTCAGTGGGTGCCTTTGCTGGTGCTCTCGGACTATGCCTGGATCGTGCCGGGGGGACCCTGGAGGCAGAGCCTGCGCTGGCTTTTCCATGTGGCACGTGCCCTGCTGAAAGCTGCTGCCTTGGCTCAAGGCTTTGCTTGGCAGAGAAATCCCAGGCCTTGCTGAGGCAGGGCAAGGCAAAGGCTTGAGAGCAGCGGAAGCCTTGTGCCGTTTCCGTGGTTGGAAGTGTGCTTGTCTAAGGCTGGTGCACTGGCCCTGTCCGTGCTGCTGAGTGTGTCCGTGTGCTGCCATGTGGTCATTGGTGAGCTCTCTGGGCGTGGCCCGAGAGAGGGGGAGTGGTGCCTAAGAGTTTTGTCCTCCTGCCTGGAAGCCCCTCAGTAGGGAGGCCTGTTGGGTGAGGGCCTTGAGGGCACGTGAGGCAAAAGAGAGAGGCAAGAGCTGGCGTGATGCGCCTCCTGGGAGAGCACTTGCCCTCTGCTTCGTGGAGGTGGGAAGGGAGCAGGCTCCGGGGTGAGCCGGGATGTTCAGAGGAAGTGCCTGTGGAAAGGTTCTGGAGGACTAGAAGCAAGCGGAAGGGTTGGAGAGTGGGTCTTGGTGCGTTTTGGGGCCCTTCCTCATGGTCACTTCTGCTCGGAAAACCCCCTGTCAGAGGGCTCCGAGAGAGGCTGTGCCCACGCGGCACGCTG
Organism: Struthio camelus; assembly: GCF_040807025.1. Lineage (NCBI taxonomy): Eukaryota > Metazoa > Chordata > Aves > Struthioniformes > Struthionidae > Struthio > Struthio camelus. The sequence goes on from NC_090970.1 coordinate 2,118,653, forward strand.
TGGCCTGGCCACTGGTGCTGCTCCGTGCCTCTTGCTGGGCCCTGAGACCTGTGGCCCTGGAAGCAGCCTGAAGGGTGTTGGCAGAGCAGCTCTGAGCATGGCAGCTGTTTGGCTTTCGCAGGGCCTTGGAGGCTGGGGAAGGGCCCGTCCTCCCCTTGCCGTTGTCATTAGCCCTGCTGGCGGGCCAGGGGGAAGAGCTGCTGAGTGCTGCCTCTGCTGGTGTCCCCAGCTGAGATGCCCTCGCCTCAGTCCTTCCCCACGTCCCAGACTGTCAGGGCCCCAAATCAGAGAGTGCTTGTTGTCCTTGATGTGTAGGGAATGTGCTGGCTTGGTTCAGTCCCTCCTTGGGGCAGGAAGTGGCCTTTGGAGTTGCGGGAAGGCTTCTTGCTCTGCCTGGGCCATGGGGCCCCGCTGTCTTCCGCTTCATGGTCACTGCTCCCACACAATCGGCCCCTTAGGAAATGTTGCCATGAATTCCTTGCAGGCCTTTCTCCAGTTCCTGAGCTTCACGGGCTCGCTGTGGGTACTGGCTGGGCAGAAGGTGATCTTCTCTTGGGGCAGGAACTGGCCCGTCCTGGGTGTTTTGCTGCACTAGGAGCAGTGTGAGGCGCCAGGGTGAATGAGGGAGGCCGTTCAGGAGGTGTCTCAGCCTTGGGGAGGGCAGGGGCAGCTGCAGGGGGCAACAGCCACGAGGTCCCTAGTGTCTGCGAGAGCTGGGCCAGAAAATCACCACTGCCCAATCAGTTCTTTGTCGGTAGCTGAGAGGCCAGCAGGGGCCACGTGGCTCGCTGCTGATTCTGAGGTCCCTTGGGGCTGAGGAGCTGAGAGGCCAGCTGCAGGAACAAGGCTGGCGTGTTGTCTGCAAGGTCCCTTCTGCAAGGGTTACGTGATTGGCTAGCAGGAGGCATGTGGCTGGGAAGGTGCTTGTGAGGTGGCTTCTGGCTGAGCAGTTGCTGGGGCAGCAGCAGGTCCACAGCTGGGACGCGTGCTTTGGAGGTGACGTTGGCCGGAGCATCTGGGAGGTCAGCATTTGGCTGATGGCTGAGGAAGTTGTTGTGAGGTCACTTGTGTGTCAGGGGCTTGTAGGGCAGTGGCGGGCAGACGGCTGGGAAGGTGGCCGTGAGGTCCTGTCTTTTGGAGTGGCTGATAGAGCAGCAAGAGGCAGGTGGCTGGGAAGGTGCTTGTGAGGTGAGTGCAGAGAGAGCAGCCCCGGTTGCCCATGGCTGGGAAGTGACGCGGAGGTCCCGCCTGTCCCCGCAGGCTGCCTGGCCTGCAGCATTGCTTAGACATTGGCAGTGGAATCTAGGCTTGACAGTGTGTGCGTGGTGTGGAAATTGTGCCCCATGAAAAGAGAGGGGCCTGGTGAGGTTTGTCTGCAAGATGGGAATGCTCTTTCTGCCCTTGGATTGGTGGAGGTGGGAAGGGAGCAGGAGCAGAGGTGGGAGTGGATGTTCAGAGGAAGTGCTTGTTGCTGCCTCTTGGAGGACTAGAAGGAAAGAGAAGGGCTGGAGAGTTGTCCTGGGTGTGATTTGGGGCATTTGCGGGGTGGTGTCCTGGCTGCTGGCCTGTGTGGTGGTGTGTCCTGTGTGTGCCTGCTGCAGAGGGGCGTGCTGGCTGTCCACGCTGTGTGAGGGGAGGGGTGGGGGTGAGGTGTGTGCCAGTGGGGGGTGGCGTGTGGTGGGGAGAGGCGGTGGGCCCAGGGTGTTGGTTCTGGGTGCGGGAGGAGACGTGTGGAGAGAGCAGTGGTGTGCGTGGGGAGTGCCATGAGGCTGGGGAGGTGGGGAGCGCTGCGAGGTGAGCAGGTGCCTTGGCTGCTGGGGCCCCGGCTGCCCTGGTGGCCCCATGAGCCAGGCACGCTGGCAGCCGGCTGCCTTCTGCCCGCTCAGCTTCACGCCTGGAGTTTCCTCTGCTCTTGCCAGGCTCTGCAGCCAGATATCCCACACAGACTGTGAGATACATATAAACATGCAGCTGAGAGTATTTGGAGTGGAAGAGGTCATCTTTCAGAAAGGGTTCCTTGCTGGAGATTCTTGAATTTGACACCTCTGAGATCTGTCCAACAAGTTTTATTTAACGCTAGAGGCGTAAGCAGTTGGTGCAGACACTGTTTTCTTCTCGTGTGGCAGGATCCTAGAAACTCTTTGCTTATAGTGCAGTGGTATTCCACAACTACCCCTTAATTAACCATCCCATTAACCCCCTCCAATCCAGAGAAATGTGGCAGGTAGAGGGAGAGGGTCTTGAGCTCTTCCTGCCAAAGGCCTCACTGCTTCGGGGCTATCTGCTGCACCTTGCACCCTGCCCCCTGCCCTGGGCTCTGAAATCAGACATCCAGAGGCGGACATCCAGCAGGAGGCCACAGAGAGCAGTTCAGATCATGTGGGACTTTCTTCACCCACACAGTTCACAAGGAAATGGTCTCTCCACAGTGGAGTGCTCAGAGGTGCTCTTTCCAGTGGCAGTGCCACAGTCCTTAGCTTTTGAAATGGGCCAAATAAGGGAAACTTCCAAAGACCAAGTATTTCTTCAGAAAGTGATTGGCCTTTAAAACCACTTCTCCCAGAGGTGCCTGCTGCAGGGAGTAGTAATCTCAGCTGCCCAGAGCTCACTTTCTGTGCTGAAGACTAAGGAAATGAGCCCATTGCTTTTGGACTGGGAGAAACATCAGCTGATGCTCAGGCACTTTCCTGCAAGTCAGCAGGAAACACTTCCTGGGTCCGAGCTGAGAATCAGCGTGCCAAGCTGGAGTTGTTTGATGCAAATAACCGCCTCAGAATTAGGTTCCTCCCCTTTCCACATGCTCCTCTCTGCCCTAAGGGGGTCGTTTGGGAGCTGACCCTTCAGGTGTCCAAGTGAGCACATTTGGCAGAGTGTCACTGAGCTGGTCACTGAGGCCTGCAGTTTCGGAAGCTCTTGCCAGGATCTCCAGCTGGAAAGCTGACTCAATCCCAGTGTGTCTCCTTTCTGGTACAGAGAGAGAGAAGAGACCCCCATAGCTGGCTCCTCATGTCCCTGAGGAAGGGGAAAGGCCAGCAGGTGGCACAGACCTTGGAAGGTGATTGTGAGGTTATTTCTGCCTCCCCATCTGATGGGCCAGTATCTGATGAGTAGCAGACTAGCTAGCAGGCCCATCTCCTGCTGACACAGAGCCTGCAGGCCCAGAGCCCTCACCCTGCTGCCAGCGCTCTCTCCCCAAGGCAGCCCAGGAAGCCATGGACTGCCTTTGTCCTGAGGACATGTTGCTGGCTTATGCCCTTTAGGAGGCACAGGCCCATGCAGGTGACTGTGTGGTCCCTTCTGTGTCTGTAGGTGATGGGCCAGGAAGAAGCTTGCGGGTGGGAAACTGTTTGTGAGGTGACTTGTGTCTCAGTACCTGATAGGCCAGCAGCAGGCACATGGCTTGGATTTTGGTTGTGAGGTCACTTCTGTCTCTGCAGGTGATAGGGCAACCACTGCTTCTCGAGCAGAGGAGGTGCTTGTGCGATTCCTTCTGCCTTAGTACCTGATAGGCCACTTGCAGGCCGATGGCTTGGATGCTGATTGTGATGACGTTCCTGCCTGAGTACCTGTTGGGATAGCAGCAGGCACATGGTAAGTCCAGTCCTTCTGAGAAGCTGAGAGGCTCACTGCAGGCAGGTGGGCTTGGAAGAGGACTGTGAGGTTACTGGTAAAGGATCAGCCGGTAGGCCAAAAGTCTAATAGGAGGGGACAGTGTGGTGAGAGCCATTGTTTCTCAGAAGCTCCTTGGATGGTAGGAGGCACATGGCTGTAAAGGGGAAAGTGATGTCCCTTCTGTCTCTGCAGGTGATGGGCCAGCAGCAGGCACATTGCTGGGAAATTGGCTGTGAGGTCCCGTCTGTCTCAGCCTCTGACAGGCTAGCAGCAGGCTCATGGCTGGGGCACGTGCATGTGAGGTCACTTCTGAGCAAGCTGCTGGTAGACCAGGAGTAGGCCCATGGATTGGCTGTTGACTGGGAAGTCCATTCTTTGTGAGTGCCTGATGAGGTCTTTGCCAGGTCTCTTCTTCCTGATGACCTGATTAGCTAGTAGCTGCTCATTTGCTTGGATGCTCATGGTGAGGTCACTGCTGCCTGAGTACCTAATAGGCTACCCCCAGGCGCTGGGCTAGGGTGCTGATTTGGTGGTGTCTCCTGTCTTTGCAGGTGATAGGCCAGCAGCAGGCACACGGCTTGGATGTTGATTGTGAAGCCTCCTCTGCCTTAGGACCTGACTGGAGAGCAGCAGGCACATAGCTGGTCACGTGCATGAGAGAAGCTGGAGGGCCAGCAGTAGGCCCCTTGGCTTGGTGGATGATTGTGAGGTGACTTCGGTGTGAGCAGCTGAGAGGTGAGCCTTTGGCTGCGGCCTAAGGCAGGTGTTTGTGAGGTCACTTCTGCCTGAGGATGTGGTTAGACAGCAGGCGCAGAGCCTGCTGACCCAGAGCCTGCAGGCACAGAGCCCTCGCCCTGCTGCAACGCTCTTCCCAATGCAGCCCAGGAAACTGATGCAGCCTTTGAATACCAAAAACACTTGGCTGGCTCCTGCTGCTTCATGTTGTCTACCAGGACCCCCAGGCCCTTCTCTACTAAGCTGCTTTCCAGGCAGTCGGCATTCAGCGTGATGAGGAGGGTACTGGATTCTGACAGCCTCAAAATCTCCAAGACCAGTTTGAGCCACCTGGCTGTGAAGGTGACTGTGAGGTCACGCCTGTCTCTGCAAGTGATGGGCAAGGAGCAGGCAAAATTATGAGACCTCGCAGTCAGCACTGCAGATGTATCTCCTTTCCCTGCCTCTCCCCATCCTCCCACCCCTGTCTTCTTTTGGCTGGGATGAGTGGTGGTGCACCACCCTATGCGAAGAGGTGGCTGGAGTGCACAGAGTTTTGCCTTGGAGATGTTGACGAGCCAGTCCACAGCACTGCGCAAATGGACCATAAGGCAGGTGGAAAATGGGCTGGACCATTGAGCCAAAATGCTGTGATCAGTGGCACAAGGTCCAACAAGCTCCTTCAGTGGGTGCCTTTGCTGGTGCTCTCGGACTATGCCTGGATCGTGCCGGGGGGACCCTGGAGGCAGAGCCTGCGCTGGCTTTTCCATGTGGCACGTGCCCTGCTGAAAGCTGCTGCCTTGGCTCAAGGCTTTGCTTGGCAGAGAAATCCCAGGCCTTGCTGAGGCAGGGCAAGGCAAAGGCTTGAGAGCAGCGGAAGCCTTGTGCCGTTTCCGTGGTTGGAAGTGTGCTTGTCTAAGGCTGGTGCACTGGCCCTGTCCGTGCTGCTGAGTGTGTCCGTGTGCTGCCATGTGGTCATTGGTGAGCTCTCTGGGCGTGGCCCGAGAGAGGGGGAGTGGTGCCTAAGAGTTTTGTCCTCCTGCCTGGAAGCCCCTCAGTAGGGAGGCCTGTTGGGTGAGGGCCTTGAGGGCACGTGAGGCAAAAGAGAGAGGCAAGAGCTGGCGTGATGCGCCTCCTGGGAGAGCACTTGCCCTCTGCTTCGTGGAGGTGGGAAGGGAGCAGGCTCCGGGGTGAGCCGGGATGTTCAGAGGAAGTGCCTGTGGAAAGGTTCTGGAGGACTAGAAGCAAGCGGAAGGGTTGGAGAGTGGGTCTTGGTGCGTTTTGGGGCCCTTCCTCATGGTCACTTCTGCTCGGAAAACCCCCTGTCAGAGGGCTCCGAGAGAGGCTGTGCCCACGCGGCACGCTGTGGCCTGGCCACTGGTGCTGCTCCGTGCCTCTTGCTGGGCCCTGAGACCTGTGGCCCTGGAAGCAGCCTGAAGGGTGTTGGCAGAGCAGCTCTGAGCGTGGCAGCTGTTTGGCTTTCGCAGGGCCTTGGAGGCTGGGGAAGGGCCCGTCCTCCCCTTGCCATTGTCATTAGCCCTGCTGGCGGGCCAGGGGGAAGAGCTGCTGAGTGCTGCCTCTGCTGGTGTCCCCAGCTGAGATGCCCTCGCCTCAGTCCTTCCCCACGTCCCAGACTGTCAGGGCCCCAAATCAGAGAGTGCTTGTTGTCCTTGATGTGTAGGGAATGTGCTGGCTTGGTTCAGTCCCTCCTTGGGGCAGGAAGTGGCCTTTGGAGTTGCGGGAAGGCTTCTTGCTCTGCCTGGGCCATGGGGCCCCGCTGTCTTCCGCTTCATGGTCACTGCTCCCACACAATCGGCCCCTTAGGAAATGTTGCCATGAATTCCTTGCAGGCCTTTCTCCAGTTCCTGAGCTTCACGGGCTCGCTGTGGGTACTGGCTGGGCAGAAGGTGATCTTCTCTTGGGGCAGGAACTGGCCCGTCCTGGGTGTTTTGCTGCACTAGGAGCAGTGTGAGGCGCCAGGGTGAATGAGGGAGGCCGTTCAGGAGGTGTCTCAGCCTTGGGGAGGGCAGGGGGAGCTGCAGGGGGCAACAGCCACGAGGTCCCTAGTGTCTGCGAGAGCTGTGCCAGAAAATCACCACTGCCCAATCAGTTCTTTGTCGGTAGCTGAGAGGCCAGCAGGGGCCACGTGGCTCGCTGCTGATTCTGAGGTCCCTTGGGGCTGAGGAGCTGAGAGGCCAGCTGCAGGAACAAGGCTGGCGTGTTGTCTGCAAGGTCCCTTCTGCAAGGGTTACGTGATTGGCTAGCAGGAGGCATGTGGCTGGGAAGGTGCTTGTGAGGTGGCTTCTGGCTGAGCAGTTGCTGGGGCAGCAGCAGGTCCACAGCTGGGACGCGTGCTTTGGAGGTGACGTTGGCCGGAGCATCTGGGAGGTCAGCATTTGGCTGATGGCTGAGGAAGTTGTTGTGAGGTCACTTGTGTGTCAGGGGCTTGTAGGGCAGTGGCGGGCAGACGGCTGGGAAGGTGGCCGTGAGGTCCTGTCTTTTGGAGTGGCTGATAGAGCAGCAAGAGGCAGGTGGCTGGGAAGGTGCTTGTGAGGTGACTGCAGAGAGAGCAGCCCCGGTTGCCCATGGCTGGGAAGTGACTCGGAGGTCCCGCCTGTCCCCGCAGGCTGCCTGGCCTGCAGCATTGCTTAGACATTGGCAGTGGAATCTAGGCTTGACAGTGTGTGCGTGGTGTGGAAATTGTGCCCCATGAAAAGAGAGGGGCCTGGTGAGGTTTGTCTGCAAGATGGGAATGCTCTTTCTGCCCTTGGATTGGTGGAGGTGGGAAGGGAGCAGGAGCAGAGGTGGGAGTGGATGTTCAGAGGAAGTGCTTGTTGCTGCCTCTTGGAGGACTAGAAGGAAAGAGAAGGGCTGGAGAGTTGTCCTGGGTGTGATTTGGGGCATTTGCGGGGTGGTGTCCTGGCTGCTGGCCTGTGTGGTGGTGTGGCCTGTGTGTGCCTGCTGCAGAGGGGCGTGCTGGCTGTCCACGCTGTGTGAGGGGAGGGGTGGGGGTGAGGTGTGTGCCAGTGGGGGGTGGCGTGTGGTGGGGAGAGGCGGTGGGCCCAGGGTGTTGGTTCTGGGTGTGGGAGGAGACGTGTGGAGAGAGCAGTGGTGTGCGTGGGCAGTGCCATGAGGCTGGGGAGGTGGGGAGCGCTGCGAGGTGAGCAGGTGCCTTGGCTGCTGGGGCCCCGGCTGCCCTGGTGGCCCCATGAGCCAGGCACGCTGGCAGCCGGCTGCCTTCTGCCCGCTCAGCTTCATGCCTGGAGTTTCCTCTGCTCTTGCCAGGCTCTGCAGCCAGATATCCCACACAGACTGTGAGATACATATAAACATGCAGCTGAGAGTATTTGGAGTGGAAGAGGTCATCTTTCAGAAAGGGTTCCTTGCTGGAGATTCTTGAATTTGACACCTCTGAGATCTGTCCAACAAGTTTTATTTAACGCTAGAGGCGTAAGCAGTTGGTGCAGACACTGTTTTCTTCTCGTGTGGCAGGATCCTAGAAACTCTTTGCTTATAGTGCAGTGGTATTCCACAACTACCCCTTAATTAACCATCCCATTAACCCCCTCCAATCCAGAGAAATGTGGCAGGTAGAGGGAGAGGGTCTTGAGCTCTTCCTGCCAAAGGCCTCACTGCTTCGGGGCTATCTGCTGCACCTTGCACCCTGCCCCCTGCCCTGGGCTCTGAAATCAGACATCCAGAGGCGGACATCCAGCAGGAGGCCACAGAGAGCAGTTCAGATCATGTGGGACTTTCTTCACCCACACAGTTCACAAGGAAATGGTCTCTCCACAGTGGAGCGCTCAGAGGTGCTCTTTCCAGTGGCAGTGCCACAGTCCTTAGCTTTTGAAATGGGCCAAATAAGGGAAACTTCCAGAGACCAAGTATTTCTTCAGAAAGTGATTGGCCTTTAAAACCACTTCTCCCAGAGGTGCCTGCTGCAGGGAGTAGTAATCTCAGCTGCCCAGAGCTCACTTTCTGTGCTGAAGACTAAGGAAATGAGCCCATTGCTTTTGGACTGGGAGAAACATCAGCTGATGCTCAGGCACTTTCCTGCAAGTCAGCAGGAAACACTTCCTGGGTCCGAGCTGAGAATCAGCGTGCCAAGCTGGAGTTGTTTGATGCAAATAACCGCCTCAGAATTAGGTTCCTCCCCTTTCCACATGCTCCTCTCTGCCCTAAGGGGGTCATTTGGGAGCTGACCCTTCAGGTGTCCAAGTGAGCACATTTGGCAGAGTGTCACTGAGCTGGTCACTGAGGCCTGCAGTTTCGGAAGCTCTTGCCAGGATCTCCAGCTGGAAAGCTGACTCAATCCCAGTGTGTCTCCTTTCTGGTACAGAGAGAGAGAAGAGACCCCCATAGCTGGCTCCTCATGTCCCTGAGGAAGGGGAAAGGCCAGCAGGTGGCACAGACCTTGGAAGGTGATTGTGAGGTTATTTCTGCCTCCCCATCTGATGGGCCAGTATCTGATGAGTAGCAGACTAGCTAGCAGGCCCATCTCCTGCTGACACAGAGCCTGCAGGCCCAGAGCCCTCACCCTGCTGCCAGCGCTCTCTCCCCAAGGCAGCCCAGGAAGCCATGGACTGCCTTTGTCCTGAGGACATGTTGCTGGCTTATGCCCTTTAGGAGGCACAGGCCCATGCAGGTGACTGTGTGGTCCCTTCTGTGTCTGTAGGTGATGGGCCAGGAAGAAGCTTGCGGGTGGGAAACTGTTTGTGAGGTGACTTGTGTCTCAGTACCTGATAGGCCAGCAGCAGGCACATGGCTTGGATTTTGGTTGTGAGGTCACTTCTGTCTCTGCAGGTGATAGGGCAACCACTGCTTCTCGAGCAGAGGAGGTGCTTGTGCGATTCCTTCTGCCTTAGTACCTGATAGGCCACTTGCAGGCCGATGGCTTGGATGCTGATTGTGATGACGTTCCTGCCTGAGTACCTGTTTGGCTAGCAGCAGGCACATGGTAAGTCCAGTCCTTCTGAGAAGCTGAGAGGCTCACTGCAGGCAGGTGGGCTTGGAAGAGGACTGTGAGGTTACTGGTAAAGGATCAGCCGGTAGGCCAAAAGTCTAATAGGAGGGGACAGTGTGGTGAGAGCCATTGTTTCTCAGAAGCTCCTTGGATGGTAGGAGGCACATGGCTGTAAAGGGGAAAGTGATGTCCCTTCTGTCTCTGCAGGTGATGGGCCAGCAGCAGGCACATTGCTGGGAAATTGGCTGTGAGGTCCCGTCTGTCTCAGCCTCTGACAGGCTAGCAGCAGGCTCATGGCTGGGGCACGTGCATGTGAGGTCACTTCTGAGCAAGCTGCTGGTAGACCAGGAGTAGGCCCATGGATTGGCTGTTGACTGGGAAGTCCATTCTTTGTGAGTGCCTGATGAGGTCTTTGCCAGGTCTCTTCTTCCTGATGACCTGATTAGCTAGTAGCTGCTCATTTGCTTGGATGCTCATGGTGAGGTCACTGCTGCCTGAGTACCTAATAGGCTACCCCCAGGCGCTGGGCTAGGGTGCTGATTTGGTGGTGTCTCCTGTCTTTGCAGGTGATAGGCCAGCAGCAGGCACACGGCTTGGATGTTGATTGTGAAGCCTCCTCTGCCTTAGGACCTGACTGGAGAGCAGCAGGCACATAGCTGGTCACGTGCATGAGAGAAGCTGGAGGGCCAGCAGTAGGCCCCTTGGCTTGGTGGATGATTGTGAGGTGACTTCGGTGTGAGCAGCTGAGAGGTGAGCCTTTGGCTGCGGCCTAAGGCAGGTGTTTGTGAGGTCACTTCTGCCTGAGGATGTGGTTAGACAGCAGGCGCAGAGCCTGCTGACCCAGAGCCTGCAGGCACAGAGCCCTCGCCCTGCTGCAACGCTCTTCCCAATGCAGCCCAGGAAACTGATGCAGCCTTTGAATACCAAAAACACTTGGCTGGCTCCTGCTGCTTCATGTTGTCTACCAGGACCCCCAGGCCCTTCTCTACTAAGCTGCTTTCCAGGCAGTCGGCATTCAGCGTGATGAGGAGGGTACTGGATTCTGACAGCCTCAAAATCTCCAAGACCAGTTTGAGCCACCTGGCTGTGAAGGTGACTGTGAGGTCACGCCTGTCTCTGCAAGTGATGGGCAAGGAGCAGGCAAAATTATGAGACCTCGCAGTCAGCACTGCAGATGTATCTCCTTTCCCTGCCTCTCCCCATCCTCCCACCCCTGTCTTCTTTTGGCTGGGATGAGTGGTGGTGCACCACCCTATGCGAAGAGGTGGCTGGAGTGCACAGAGTTTTGCCTTGGAGATGTTGACGAGCCAGTCCACAGCACTGCGCAAATGGACCATAAGGCAGGTGGAAAATGGGCTGGACCATTGAGCCAAAATGCTGTGATCAGTGGCACAAGGTCCAACAAGCTCCTTCAGTGGGTGCCTTTGCTGGTGCTCTCGGACTATGCCTGGATCGTGCCGGGGGGACCCTGGAGGCAGAGCCTGCGCTGGCTTTTCCATGTGGCACGTGCCCTGCTGAAAGCTGCTGCCTTGGCTCAAGGCTTTGCTTGGCAGAGAAATCCCAGGCCTTGCTGAGGCAGGGCAAGGCAAAGGCTTGAGAGCAGCGGAAGCCTTGTGCCGTTTCCGTGGTTGGAAGTGTGCTTGTCTAAGGCTGGTGCACTGGCCCTGTCCGTGCTGCTGAGTGTGTCCGTGTGCTGCCATGTGGTCATTGGTGAGCTCTCTGGGCGTGGCCCGAGAGAGGGGGAGTGGTGCCTAAGAGTTTTGTCCTCCTGCCTGGAAGCCCCTCAGTAGGGAGGCCTGTTGGGTGAGGGCCTTGAGGGCACGTGAGGCAAAAGAGAGAGGCAAGAGCTGGCGTGATGCGCCTCCTGGGAGAGCACTTGCCCTCTGCTTCGTGGAGGTGGGAAGGGAGCAGGCTCCGGGGTGAGCCGGGATGTTCAGAGGAAGTGCCTGTGGAAAGGTTCTGGAGGACTAGAAGCAAGCGGAAGGGTTGGAGAGTGGGTCTTGGTGCGTTTTGGGGCCCTTCCTCATGGTCACTTCTGCTCGGAAAACCCCCTGTCAGAGGGCTCCGAGAGAGGCTGTGCCCACGCGGCACGCTGTGGCCTGGCCACTGGTGCTGCTCCGTGCCTCTTGCTGGGCCCTGAGACCTGTGGCCCTGGAAGCAGCCTGAAGGGTGTTGGCAGAGCAGCTCTGAGCATGGCAGCTGTTTGGCTTTCGCAGGGCCTTGGAGGCTGGGGAAGGGCCCGTCCTCCCCTTGCCATTGTCATTAGCCCTGCTGGCGGGCCAGGGGGAAGAGCTGCTGAGTGCTGCCTCTGCTGGTGTCCCCAGCTGAGATGCCCTCGCCTCAGTCCTTCCCCACGTCCCAGACTGTCAGGGCCCCAAATCAGAGAGTGCTTGTTGTCCTTGATGTGTAGGGAATGTGCTGGCTTGGTTCAGTCCCTCCTTGGGGCAGGAAGTGGCCTTTGGAGTTGCGGGAAGGCTTCTTGCTCTGCCTGGGCCATGGGGCCCCGCTGTCTTCCGCTTCATGGTCACTGCTCCCACACAATCGGCCCCTTAGGAAATGTTGCCATGAATTCCTTGCAGGCCTTTCTCCAGTTCCTGAGCTTCACGGGCTCGCTGTGGGTACTGGCTGGGCAGAAGGTGATCTTCTCTTGGGGCAGGAACTGGCCCGTCCTGGGTGTTTTGCTGCACTAGGAGCAGTGTGAGGCGCCAGGGTGAATGAGGGAGGCCGTTCAGGAGGTGTCTCAGCCTTGGGGAGGGCAGGGGGAGCTGCAGGGGGCAACAGCCACGAGGTCCCTAGTGTCTGCGAGAGCTGGGCCAGAAAATCACCACTGCCCAATCAGTTCTTTGTCGGTAGCTGAGAGGCCAGCAGGGGCCACGTGGCTCGCTGCTGATTCTGAGGTCCCTTGGGGCTGAGGAGCTGAGAGGCCAGCTGCAGGAACAAGGCTGGCGTGTTGTCTGCAAGGTCCCTTCTGCAAGGGTTACGTGATTGGCTAGCAGGAGGCATGTGGCTGGGAAGGTGCTTGTGAGGTGGCTTCTGGCTGAGCAGTTGCTGGGGCAGCAGCAGGTCCACAGCTGGGACGCGTGCTTTGGAGGTGACGTTGGCCGGAGCATCTGGGAGGTCAGCATTTGGCTGATGGCTGAGGAAGTTGTTGTGAGGTCACTTGTGTGTCAGGGGCTTGTAGGGCAGTGGCGGGCAGACGGCTGGGAAGGTGGCCGTGAGGTCCTGTCTTTTGGAGTGGCTGATAGAGCAGCAAGAGGCAGGTGGCTGGGAAGGTGCTTGTGAGGTGACTGCAGAGAGAGCAGCCCAGGTTGCCCATGGCTGGGAAGTGACTCGGAGGTCCCGCCTGTCCCCGCAGGCTGCCTGGCCTGCAGCATTGCTTAGACATTGGCAGTGGAATCTAGGCTTGACAGTGTGTGCGTGGTGTGGAAATTGTGCCCCATGAAAAGAGAGGGGCCTGGTGAGGTTTGTCTGCAAGATGGGAATGCTCTTTCTGCCCTTGGATTGGTGGAGGTGGGAAGGGAGCAGGAGCAGAGGTGGGAGTGGATGTTCAGAGGAAGTGCTTGTTGCTGCCTCTTGGAGGACTAGAAGGAAAGAGAAGGGCTGGAGAGTTGTCCTGGGTGTGATTTGGGGCATTTGCGGGGTGGTGTCCTGGCTGCTGGCCTGTGTGGTGGTGTGGCCTGTGTGTGCCTGCTGCAGAGGGGCGTGCTGGCTGTCCACGCTGTGTGAGGGGAGGGGTGGGGGTGAGGTGTGTGCCAGTGGGGGGTGGCGTGTGGTGGGGAGAGGCGGTGGGCCCAGGGTGTTGGTTCTGGGTGCGGGAGGAGACGTGTGGAGAGAGCAGTGGTGTGCGTGGGCAGTGCCATGAGGCTGGGGAGGTGGGGAGCGCTGCGAGGTGAGCAGGTGCCTTGGCTGCTGGGGCCCCGGCTGCCCTGGTGGCCCCATGAGCCAGGCACGCTGGCAGCCGGCTGCCTTCTGCCCGCTCAGCTTCACGCCTGGAGTTTCCTCTGCTCTTGCCAGGCTCTGCAGCCAGATATCCCACACAGACTGTGAGATACATATAAACATGCAGCTGAGAGTATTTGGAGTGGAAGAGGTCATCTTTCAGAAAGGGTTCCTTGCTGGAGATTCTTGAATTTGACACCTCTGAGATCTGTCCAACAAGTTTTATTTAACGCTAGAGGCGTAAGCAGTTGGTGCAGACACTGTTTTCTTCTCGTGTGGCAGGATCCTAGAAACTCTTTGCTTATAGTGCAGTGGTATTCCACAACTACCCTTTAATTAACCATCCCATTAACCCCCTCCAATCCAGAGAAATGTGGCAGGTAGAGGGAGAGGGTCTTGAGCTCTTCCTGCCAAAGGCCTCACTGCTTCGGGGCTATCTGCTGCACCTTGCACCCTGCCCCCTGCCCTGGGCTCTGAAATCAGACATCCAGAGGCGGACATCCAGCAGGAGGCCACAGAGAGCAGTTCAGATCATGTGGGACTTTCTTCACCCACACAGTTCACAAGGAAATGGTCTCTCCACAGTGGAGTGCTCAGAGGTGCTCTTTCCAGTGGCAGTGCCACAGTCCTTAGCTTTTGAAATGGGCCAAATAAGGGAAACTTCCAAAGACCAAGTATTTCTTCAGAAAGTGATTGGCCTTTAAAACCACTTCTCCCAGAGGTGCCTGCTGCAGGGAGTAGTAATCTCAGCTGCCCAGAGCTCACTTTCTGTGCTGAAGACTAAGGAAATGAGCCCATTGCTTTTGGACTGGGAGAAACATCAGCTGATGCTCAGGCACTTTCCTGCAAGTCAGCAGGAAACACTTCCTGGGTCCGAGCTGAGAATCAGCGTGCCAAGCTGGAGTTGTTTGATGCAAATAACCGCCTCAGAATTAGGTTCCTCCCCTTTCCACATGCTCCTCTCTGCCCTAAGGGGGTCATTTGGGAGCTGACCCTTCAGGTGTCCAAGTGAGCACATTTGGCAGAGTGTCACTGAGCTGGTCACTGAGGCCTGCAGTTTCGGAAGCTCTTGCCAGGATCTCCAGCTGGAAAGCTGACTCAATCCCAGTGTGTCTCCTTTCTGCTAGAGAGAGAGAGAAGAGACCCCCATAGCTGGCTCCTCATGTCCCTGAGGAAGGGGAAAGGCCAGCAGGTGGCACAGACCTTGGAAGGTGATTGTGAGGTTATTTCTGCCTCCCCATCTGATGGGCCAGTATCTGATGAGTAGCAGACTAGCTAGCAGGCCCATCTCCTGCTGACACAGAGCCTGCAGGCCCAGAGCCCTCACCCTGCTGCCAGCGCTCTCTCCCCAAGGCAGCCCAGGAAGCCATGGACTGCCTTTGTCCTGAGGACATGTTGCTGGCTTATGCCCTTTAGGAGGCACAGGCCCATGCAGGTGACTGTGTGGTCCCTTCTGTGTCTGTAGGTGATGGGCCAGGAAGAAGCTTGCGGGTGGGAAACTGTTTGTGAGGTGACTTGTGTCTCAGTACCTGATAGGCCAGCAGCAGGCACATGGCTTGGATTTTGGTTGTGAGGTCACTTCTGTCTCTGCAGGTGATAGGGCAACCACTGCTTCTCGAGCAGAGGAGGTGCTTGTGCGATTCCTTCTGCCTTAGTACCTGATAGGCCACTTGCAGGCCGATGGCTTGGATGCTGATTGTGATGACGTTCCTGCCTGAGTACCTGTTTGGCTAGCAGCAGGCACATGGTAAGTCCAGTCCTTCTGAGAAGCTGAGAGGCTCACTGCAGGCAGGTGGGCTTGGAAGAGGACTGTGAGGTTACTGGTAAAGGATCAGCCGGTAGGCCAAAAGTCTAATAGGAGGGGACAGTGTGGTGAGAGCCATTGTTTCTCAGAAGCTCCTTGGATGGTAGGAGGCACATGGCTGTAAAGGGGAAAGTGATGTCCCTTCTGTCTCTGCAGGTGATGGGCCAGCAGCAGGCACATTGCTGGGAAATTGGCTGTGAGGTCCCGTCTGTCTCAGCCTCTGACAGGCTAGCAGCAGGCTCATGGCTGGGGCACGTGCATGTGAGGTCACTTCTGAGCAAGCTGCTGGTAGACCAGGAGTAGGCCCATGGATTGGCTGTTGACTGGGAAGTCCATTCTTTGTGAGTGCCTGATGAGGTCTTTGCCAGGTCTCTTCTTCCTGATGACCTGATTAGCTAGTAGCTGCTCATTTGCTTGGATGCTCATGGTGAGGTCACTGCTGCCTGAGTACCTAATAGGCTACCCCCAGGCGCTGGGCTAGGGTGCTGATTTGGTGGTGTCTCCTGTCTTTGCAGGTGATAGGCCAGCAGCAGGCACACGGCTTGGATGTTGATTGTGAAGCCTCCTCTGCCTTAGGACCTGACTGGAGAGCAGCAGGCACATAGCTGGTCACGTGCATGAGAGAAGCTGGAGGGCCAGCAGTAGGCCCCTTGGCTTGGTGGATGATTGTGAGGTGACTTCGGTGTGAGCAGCTGAGAGGTGAGCCTTTGGCTGCGGCCTAAGGCAGGTGTTTGTGAGGTCACTTCTGCCTGAGGATGTGGTTAGACAGCAGGCGCAGAGCCTGCTGACCCAGAGCCTGCAGGCACAGAGCCCTCGCCCTGCTGCAACGCTCTTCCCAATGCAGCCCAGGAAACTGATGCAGCCTTTGAATACCAAAAACACTTGGCTGGCTCCTGCTGCTTCATGTTGTCTACCAGGACCCCCAGGCCCTTCTCTACTAAGCTGCTTTCCAGGCAGTCGGCATTCAGCGTGATGAGGAGGGTACTGGATTCTGACAGCCTCAAAATCTCCAAGACCAGTTTGAGCCACCTGGCTGTGAAGGTGACTGTGAGGTCACGCCTGTCTCTGCAAGTGATGGGCAAGGAGCAGGCAAAATTATGAGACCTCGCAGTCAGCACTGCAGATGTATCTCCTTTCCCTGCCTCTCCCCATCCTCCCACCCCTGTCTTCTTTTGGCTGGGATGAGTGGTGGTGCACCACCCTATGCGAAGAGGTGGCTGGAGTGCACAGAGTTTTGCCTTGGAGATGTTGACGAGCCAGTCCACAGCACTGCGCAAATGGACCATAAGGCAGGTGGAAAATGGGCTGGACCATTGAGCCAAAATGCTGTGATCAGTGGCACAAGGTCCAACAAGCTCCTTCAGTGGGTGCCTTTGCTGGTGCTCTCGGACTATGCCTGGATCGTGCCAGGGGGGACCCTGGAGGCAGAGCCTGCGCTGGCTTTTCCATGTGGCACGTGCCCTGCTGAAAGCTGCTGCCTTGGCTCAAGGCTTTGCTTGGCAGAGAAATCCCAGGCCTTGCTGAGGCAGGGCAAGGCAAAGGCTTGAGAGCAGCGGAAGCCTTGTGCCGTTTCCGTGGTTGGAAGTGTGCTTGTCTAAGGCTGGTGCACTGGCCCTGTCCGTGCTGCTGAGTGTGTCCGTGTGCTGCCATGTGGTCATTGGTGAGCTCTCTGGGCGTGGCCCGAGAGAGGGGGAGTGGTGCCTAAGAGTTTTGTCCTCCTGCCTGGAAGCCCCTCAGTAGGGAGGCCTGTTGGGTGAGGGCCTTGAGGGCACGTGAGGCAAAAGAGAGAGGCAAGAGCTGGCGTGATGCGCCTCCTGGGAGAGCACTTGCCCTCTGCTTCGTGGAGGTGGGAAGGGAGCAGGCTCCGGGGTGAGCCGGGATGTTCAGAGGAAGTGCCTGTGGAAAGGTTCTGGAGGACTAGAAGCAAGCGGAAGGGTTGGAGAGTGGGTCTTGGTGCGTTTTGGGGCCCTTCCTCATGGTCACTTCTGCTCGGAAAACCCCCTGTCAGAGGGCTCCGAGAGAGGCTGTGCCCACGCGGCACGCTGTGGCCTGGCCACTGGTGCTGCTCCGTGCCTCTTGCTGGGCCCTGAGACCTGTGGCCCTGGAAGCAGCCTGAAGGGTGTTGGCAGAGCAGCTCTGAGCATGGCAGCTGTTTGGCTTTCGCAGGGCCTTGGAGGCTGGGGAAGGGCCCGTCCTCCCCTTGCCATTGTCATTAGCCCTGCTGGCGGGCCAGGGGGAAGAGCTGCTGAGTGCTGCCTCTGCTGGTGTCCCCAGCTGAGATGCCCTCGCCTCAGTCCTTCCCCACGTCCCAGACTGTCAGGGCCCCAAATCAGAGAGTGCTTGTTGTCCTTGATGTGTAGGGAATGTGCTGGCTTGGTTCAGTCCCTCCTTGGGGCAGGAAGTGGCCTTTGGAGTTGCGGGAAGGCTTCTTGCTCTGCCTGGGCCATGGGGCCCCGCTGTCTTCCGCTTCATGGTCACTGCTCCCACACAATCGGCCCCTTAGGAAATGTTGCCATGAATTCCTTGCAGGCCTTTCTCCAGTTCCTGAGCTTCACGGGCTCGCTGTGGGTACTGGCTGGGCAGAAGGTGATCTTCTCTTGGGGCAGGAACTGGCCCGTCCTGGGTGTTTTGCTGCACTAGGAGCAGTGTGAGGCGCCAGGGTGAATGAGGGAGGCCGTTCAGGAGGTGTCTCAGCCTTGGGGAGGGCAGGGGGAGCTGCAGGGGGCAACAGCCACGAGGTCCCTAGTGTCTGCGAGAGCTGGGCCAGAAAATCACCACTGCCCAATCAGTTCTTTGTCGGTAGCTGAGAGGCCAGCAGGGGCCACGTGGCTCGCTGCTGATTCTGAGGTCCCTTGGGGCTGAGGAGCTGAGAGGCCAGCTGCAGGAACAAGGCTGGCGTGTTGTCTGCAAGGTCCCTTCTGCAAGGGTTACGTGATTGGCTAGCAGGAGGCATGTGGCTGGGAAGGTGCTTGTGAGGTGGCTTCTGGCTGAGCAGTTGCTGGGGCAGCAGCAGGTCCACAGCTGGGACGCGTGCTTTGGAGGTGACGTTGGCCGGAGCATCTGGGAGGTGAGCATTTGGCTGATGGCTGAGGAAGTTGTTGTGAGGTCACTTGTGTGTCAGGGGCTTGTAGGGCAGTGGCGGGCAGACGGCTGGGAAGGTGGCCGTGAGGTCCTGTCTTTTGGAGTGGCTGATAGAGCAGCAAGAGGCAGGTGGCTGGGAAGGTGCTTGTGAGGTGACTGCAGAGAGAGCAGCCCCGGTTGCCCATGGCTGGGAAGTGACTCGGAGGTCCCGCCTGTCCCCGCAGGCTGCCTGGCCTGCAGCATTGCTTAGACATTGGCAGTGGAATCTAGGCTTGACAGTGTGTGCGTGGTGTGGAAATTGTGCCCCATGAAAAGAGAGGGGCCTGGTGAGGTTTGTCTGCAAGATGGGAATGCTCTTTCTGCCCTTGGATTGTTGGAGGTGGGAAGGGAGCAGGAGCAGAGGTGGGAGTGGATGTTCAGAGGAAGTGCTTGTTGCTGCCTCTTGGAGGACTAGAAGGAAAGAGAAGGGCTGGAGAGTTGTCCTGGGTGTGATTTGGGGCATTTGCGGGGTGGTGTCCTGGCTGCTGCCCTGTGTGGTGGTGTGGCCTGTGTGTGCCTGCTGCAGAGGGGCGTGCTGGCTGTCCACGCTGTGTGAGGGGAGGGGTGGGGGTGAGGTGTGTGCCAGTGGGGGGTGGCGTGTGGTGGGGAGAGGCGGTGGGCCCAGGGTGTTGGTTCTGGGTGTGGGAGGAGACGTGTGGAGAGAGCAGTGGTGTGCGTGGGCAGTGCCATGAGGCTGGGGAGGTGGGGAGCGCTGCGAGGTGAGCAGGTGCCTTGGCTGCTGGGGCCCCGGCTGCCCTGGTGGCCCCATGAGCCAGGCACGCTGGCAGCCGGCTGCCTTCTGCCCGCTCAGCTTCATGCCTGGAGTTTCCTCTGCTCTTGCCAGGCTCTGCAGCCAGATATCCCACACAGACTGTGAGATACATATAAACATGCAGCTGAGAGTATTTGGAGTGGAAGAGGTCATCTTTCAGAAAGGGTTCCTTGCTGGAGATTCTTGAATTTGACACCTCTGAGATCTGTCCAACAAGTTTTATTTAACGCTAGAGGCGTAAGCAGTTGGTGCAGACACTGTTTTCTTCTCGTGTGGCAGGATCCTAGAAACTCTTTGCTTATAGTGCAGTGGTATTCCACAACTACCCCTTAATTAACCATCCCATTAACCCCCTCCAATCCAGAGAAATGTGGCAGGTAGAGGGAGAGGGTCTTGAGCTCTTCCTGCCAAAGGCCTCACTGCTTCGGGGCTATCTGCTGCACCTTGCACCCTGCCCCCTGCCCTGGGCTCTGAAATCAGACATCCAGAGGCGGACATCCAGCAGGAGGCCACAGAGAGCAGTTCAGATCATGTGGGACTTTCTTCACCCACACAGTTCACAAGGAAATGGTCTCTCCACAGTGGAGCGCTCAGAGGTGCTCTTTCCAGGGGCAGTGCCACAGTCCTTAGCTTTTGAAATGGGCCAAATAAGGGAAACTTCCAGAGACCAAGTATTTCTTCAGAAAGTGATTGGCCTTTAAAACCACTTCTCCCAGAGGTGCCTGCTGCAGGGAGTAGTAATCTCAGCTGCCCAGAGCTCACTTTCTGTCCTGAAGACTAAGGAAATGAGCCCATTGCTTTTGGACTGGGAGAAACATCAGCTGATGCTCAGGCACTTTCCTGCAAGTCAGCAGGAAACACTTCCTGGGTCCGAGCTGAGAATCAGCGTGCCAAGCTGGAGTTGTTTGATGCAAATAACCGCCTCAGAATTAGGTTCCTCCCCTTTCCACATGCTCCTCTCTGCCCTAAGGGGGTCATTTGGGAGCTGACCCTTCAGGTGTCCAAGTGAGCACATTTGGCAGAGTGTCACTGAGCTGGTCACTGAGGCCTGCAGTTTCGGAAGCTCTTGCCAGGATCTCCAGCTGGAAAGCTGACTCAATCCCAGTGTGTCTCCTTTCTGGTACAGAGAGAGAGAAGAGACCCCCATAGCTGGCTCCTCATGTCCCTGAGGAAGGGGAAAGGCCAGCAGGTGGCACAGACCTTGGAAGGTGATTGTGAGGTTATTTCTGCCTCCCCATCTGATGGGCCAGTATCTGATGAGTAGCAGACTAGCTAGCAGGCCCATCTCCTGCTGACACAGAGCCTGCAGGCCCAGAGCCCTCACCCTGCTGCCAGCGCTCTCTCCCCAAGGCAGCCCAGGAAGCCATGGACTGCCTTTGTCCTGAGGACATGTTGCTGGCTTATGCCCTTTAGGAGGCACAGGCCCATGCAGGTGACTGTGTGGTCCCTTCTGTGTCTGTAGGTGATGGGCCAGGAAGAAGCTTGCGGGTGGGAAACTGTTTGTGAGGTGACTTGTGTCTCAGTACCTGATAGGCCAGCAGCAGGCACATGGCTTGGATTTTGGTTGTGAGGTCACTTCTGTCTCTGCAGGTGATAGGGCAACCACTGCTTCTCGAGCAGAGGAGGTGCTTGTGCGATTCCTTCTGCCTTAGTACCTGATAGGCCACTTGCAGGCCGATGGCTTGGATGCTGATTGTGATGACGTTCCTGCCTGAGTACCTGTTTGGCTAGCAGCAGGCACATGGTAAGTCCAGTCCTTCTGAGAAGCTGAGAGGCTCACTGCAGGCAGGTGGGCTTGGAAGAGGACTGTGAGGTTACTGGTAAAGGATCAGCCGGTAGGCCAAAAGTCTAATAGGAGGGGACAGTGTGGTGAGAGCCATTGTTTCTCAGAAGCTCCTTGGATGGTAGGAGGCACATGGCTGTAAAGGGGAAAGTGATGTCCCTTCTGTCTCTGCAGGTGATGGGCCAGCAGCAGGCACATTGCTGGGAAATTGGCTGTGAGGTCCCGTCTGTCTCAGCCTCTGACAGGCTAGCAGCAGGCTCATGGCTGGGGCACGTGCATGTGAGGTCACTTCTGAGCAAGCTGCTGGTAGACCAGGAGTAGGCCCATGGATTGGCTGTTGACTGGGAAGTCCATTCTTTGTGAGTGCCTGATGAGGTCTTTGCCAGGTCTCTTCTTCCTGATGACCTGATTAGCTAGTAGCTGCTCATTTGCTTGGATGCTCATGGTGAGGTCACTGCTGCCTGAGTACCTAATAGGCTACCCCCAGGCGCTGGGCTAGGGTGCTGATTTGGTGGTGTCTCCTGTCTTTGCAGGTGATAGGCCAGCAGCAGGCACACGGCTTGGATGTTGATTGTGAAGCCTCCTCTGCCTTAGGACCTGACTGGAGAGCAGCAGGCACATAGCTGGTCACGTGCATGAGAGAAGCTGGAGGGCCAGCAGTAGGCCCCTTGGCTTGGTGGATGATTGTGAGGTGACTTCGGTGTGAGCAGCTGAGAGGTGAGCCTTTGGCTGCGGCCTAAGGCAGGTGTTTGTGAGGTCACTTCTGCCTGAGGATGTGGTTAGACAGCAGGCGCAGAGCCTGCTGACCCAGAGCCTGCAGGCACAGAGCCCTCGCCCTGCTGCAACGCTCTTCCCAATGCAGCCCAGGAAACTGATGCAGCCTTTGAATACCAAAAACACTTGGCTGGCTCCTGCTGCTTCATGTTGTCTACCAGGACCCCCAGGCCCTTCTCTACTAAGCTGCTTTCCAGGCAGTCGGCATTCAGCGTGATGAGGAGGGTACTGGATTCTGACAGCCTCAAAATCTCCAAGACCAGTTTGAGCCACCTGGCTGTGAAGGTGCCTGTGAGGTCACGCCTGTCTCTGCAAGTGATGGGCAAG
Organism: Struthio camelus; assembly: GCF_040807025.1. NCBI lineage: Eukaryota > Metazoa > Chordata > Aves > Struthioniformes > Struthionidae > Struthio > Struthio camelus. The sequence goes on from NC_090970.1 coordinate 2,140,461, forward strand.
GAGCAGGCAAAATTATGAGACCTCGCAGTCAGCACTGCAGATGTATCTCCTTTCCCTGCCTCTCCCCATCCTCCCACCCCTGTCTTCTTTTGGCTGGGATGAGTGGTGGTGCACCACCCTATGCGAAGAGGTGGCTGGAGTGCACAGAGTTTTGCCTTGGAGATGTTGACGAGCCAGTCCACAGCACTGCGCAAATGGACCATAAGGCAGGTGGAAAATGGGCTGGACCATTGAGCCAAAATGCTGTGATCAGTGGCACAAGGTCCAACAAGCTCCTTCAGTGGGTGCCTTTGCTGGTGCTCTCGGACTATGCCTGGATCGTGCCGGGGGGACCCTGGAGGCAGAGCCTGCGCTGGCTTTTCCATGTGGCACGTGCCCTGCTGAAAGCTGCTGCCTTGGCTCAAGGCTTTGCTTGGCAGAGAAATCCCAGGCCTTGCTGAGGCAGGGCAAGGCAAAGGCTTGAGAGCAGCGGAAGCCTTGTGCCGTTTCCGTGGTTGGAAGTGTGCTTGTCTAAGGCTGGTGCACTGGCCCTGTCCGTGCTGCTGAGTGTGTCCGTGTGCTGCCATGTGGTCATTGGTGAGCTCTCTGGGCGTGGCCCGAGAGAGGGGGAGTGGTGCCTAAGAGTTTTGTCCTCCTGCCTGGAAGCCCCTCAGTAGGGAGGCCTGTTGGGTGAGGGCCTTGAGGGCACGTGAGGCAAAAGAGAGAGGCAAGAGCTGGCGTGATGCGCCTCCTGGGAGAGCACTTGCCCTCTGCTTCGTGGAGGTGGGAAGGGAGCAGGCTCCGGGGTGAGCCGGGATGTTCAGAGGAAGTGCCTGTGGAAAGGTTCTGGAGGACTAGAAGCAAGCGGAAGGGTTGGAGAGTGGGTCTTGGTGCGTTTTGGGGCCCTTCCTCATGGTCACTTCTGCTCGGAAAACCCCCTGTCAGAGGGCTCCGAGAGAGGCTGTGCCCACGCGGCACGCTGTGGCCTGGCCACTGGTGCTGCTCCGTGCCTCTTGCTGGGCCCTGAGACCTGTGGCCCTGGAAGCAGCCTGAAGGGTGTTGGCAGAGCAGCTCTGAGCATGGCAGCTGTTTGGCTTTCGCAGGGCCTTGGAGGCTGGGGAAGGGCCCGTCCTCCCCTTGCCATTGTCATTAGCCCTGCTGGCGGGCCAGGGGGAAGAGCTGCTGAGTGCTGCCTCTGCTGGTGTCCCCAGCTGAGATGCCCTCGCCTCAGTCCTTCCCCACGTCCCAGACTGTCAGGGCCCCAAATCAGAGAGTGCTTGTTGTCCTTGATGTGTAGGGAATGTGCTGGCTTGGTTCAGTCCCTCCTTGGGGCAGGAAGTGGCCTTTGGAGTTGCGGGAAGGCTTCTTGCTCTGCCTGGGCCATGGGGCCCCGCTGTCTTCCGCTTCATGGTCACTGCTCCCACACAATCGGCCCCTTAGGAAATGTTGCCATGAATTCCTTGCAGGCCTTTCTCCAGTTCCTGAGCTTCACGGGCTCGCTGTGGGTACTGGCTGGGCAGAAGGTGATCTTCTCTTGGGGCAGGAACTGGCCCGTCCTGGGTGTTTTGCTGCACTAGGAGCAGTGTGAGGCGCCAGGGTGAATGAGGGAGGCCGTTCAGGAGGTGTCTCAGCCTTGGGGAGGGCAGGGGGAGCTGCAGGGGGCAACAGCCACGAGGTCCCTAGTGTCTGCGAGAGCTGGGCCAGAAAATCACCACTGCCCAATCAGTTCTTTGTCGGTAGCTGAGAGGCCAGCAGGGGCCATGTGGCTCGCTGCTGATTCTGAGGTCCCTTGGGGCTGAGGAGCTGAGAGGCCAGCTGCAGGAACAAGGCTGGCGTGTTGTCTGCAAGGTCCCTTCTGCAAGGGTTACGTGATTGGCTAGCAGGAGGCATGTGGCTGGGAAGGTGCTTGTGAGGTGGCTTCTGGCTGAGCAGTTGCTGGGGCAGCAGCAGGTCCACAGCTGGGACGCGTGCTTTGGAGGTGACGTTGGCCGGAGCATCTGGGAGGTCAGCATTTGGCTGATGGCTGAGGAAGTTGTTGTGAGGTCACTTGTGTGTCAGGGGCTTGTAGGGCAGTGGCGGGCAGACGGCTGGGAAGGTGGCCGTGAGGTCCTGTCTTTTGGAGTGGCTGATAGAGCAGCAAGAGGCAGGTGGCTGGGAAGGTGCTTGTGAGGTGACTGCAGAGAGAGCAGCCCAGGTTGCCCATGGCTGGGAAGTGACTCGGAGGTCCCGCCTGTCCCCGCAGGCTGCCTGGCCTGCAGCATTGCTTAGACATTGGCAGTGGAATCTAGGCTTGACAGTGTGTGCGTGGTGTGGAAATTGTGCCCCATGAAAAGAGAGGGGCCTGGTGAGGTTTGTCTGCAAGATGGGAATGCTCTTTCTGCCCTTGGATTGGTGGAGGTGGGAAGGGAGCAGGAGCAGAGGTGGGAGTGGATGTTCAGAGGAAGTGCTTGTTGCTGCCTCTTGGAGGACTAGAAGGAAAGAGAAGGGCTGGAGAGTTGTCCTGGGTGTGATTTGGGGCATTTGCGGGGTGGTGTCCTGGCTGCTGGCCTGTGTGGTGGTGTGGCCTGTGTGTGCCTGCTGCAGAGGGGCGTGCTGGCTGTCCACGCTGTGTGAGGGGAGGGGTGGGGGTGAGGTGTGTGCCAGTGGGGGGTGGCGTGTGGTGGGGAGAGGCGGTGGGCCCAGGGTGTTGGTTCTGGGTGCGGGAGGAGACGTGTGGAGAGAGCAGTGGTGTGCGTGGGCAGTGCCATGAGGCTGGGGAGGTGGGGAGCGCTGCGAGGTGAGCAGGTGCCTTGGCTGCTGGGGCCCCGGCTGCCCTGGTGGCCCCATGAGCCAGGCACGTTGGCAGCCGGCTGCCTTCTGCCCGCTCAGCTTCACGCCTGGAGTTTCCTCTGCTCTTGCCAGGCTCTGCAGCCAGATATCCCACACAGACTGTGAGATACATATAAACATGCAGCTGAGAGTATTTGGAGTGGAAGAGGTCATCTTTCAGAAAGGGTTCCTTGCTGGAGATTCTTGAATTTGACACCTCTGAGATCTGTCCAACAAGTTTTATTTAACGCTAGAGGCGTAAGCAGTTGGTGCAGACACTGTTTTCTTCTCGTGTGGCAGGATCCTAGAAACTCTTTGCTTATAGTGCAGTGGTATTCCACAACTACCCTTTAATTAACCATCCCATTAACCCCCTCCAATCCAGAGAAATGTGGCAGGTAGAGGGAGAGGGTCTTGAGCTCTTCCTGCCAAAGGCCTCACTGCTTCGGGGCTATCTGCTGCACCTTGCACCCTGCCCCCTGCCCTGGGCTCTGAAATCAGACATCCAGAGGCGGACATCCAGCAGGAGGCCACAGAGAGCAGTTCAGATCATGTGGGACTTTCTTCACCCACACAGTTCACAAGGAAATGGTCTCTCCACAGTGGAGTGCTCAGAGGTGCTCTTTCCAGTGGCAGTGCCACAGTCCTTAGCTTTTGAAATGGGCCAAATAAGGGAAACTTCCAAAGACCAAGTATTTCTTCAGAAAGTGATTGGCCTTTAAAACCACTTCTCCCAGAGGTGCCTGCTGCAGGGAGTAGTAATCTCAGCTGCCCAGAGCTCACTTTCTGTGCTGAAGACTAAGGAAATGAGCCCATTGCTTTTGGACTGGGAGAAACATCAGCTGATGCTCAGGCACTTTCCTGCAAGTCAGCAGGAAACACTTCCTGGGTCCGAGCTGAGAATCAGCGTGCCAAGCTGGAGTTGTTTGATGCAAATAACCGCCTCAGAATTAGGTTCCTCCCCTTTCCACATGCTCCTCTCTGCCCTAAGGGGGTCATTTGGGAGCTGACCCTTCAGGTGTCCAAGTGAGCACATTTGGCAGAGTGTCACTGAGCTGGTCACTGAGGCCTGCAGTTTCGGAAGCTCTTGCCAGGATCTCCAGCTGGAAAGCTGACTCAATCCCAGTGTGTCTCCTTTCTGGTACAGAGAGAGAGAAGAGACCCCCATAGCTGGCTCCTCATGTCCCTGAGGAAGGGGAAAGGCCAGCAGGTGGCACAGACCTTGGAAGGTGATTGTGAGGTTATTTCTGCCTCCCCATCTGATGGGCCAGTATCTGATGAGTAGCAGACTAGCTAGCAGGCCCATCTCCTGCTGACACAGAGCCTGCAGGCCCAGAGCCCTCACCCTGCTGCCAGCGCTCTCTCCCCAAGGCAGCCCAGGAAGCCATGGACTGCCTTTGTCCTGAGGACATGTTGCTGGCTTATGCCCTTTAGGAGGCACAGGCCCATGCAGGTGACTGTGTGGTCCTTTCTGTGTCTGTAGGTGATGGGCCAGGAAGAAGCTTGCGGGTGGGAAACTGTTTGTGAGGTGACTTGTGTCTCAGTACCTGATAGGCCAGCAGCAGGCACATGGCTTGGATTTTGGTTGTGAGGTCACTTCTGTCTCTGCAGGTGATAGGGCAACCACTGCTTCTCGAGCAGAGGAGGTGCTTGTGCGATTCCTTCTGCCTTAGTACCTGATAGGCCACTTGCAGGCCGATGGCTTGGATGCTGATTGTGATGACGTTCCTGCCTGAGTACCTGTTTGGCTAGCAGCAGGCACATGGTAAGTCCAGTCCTTCTGAGAAGCTGAGAGGCTCACTGCAGGCAGGTGGGCTTGGAAGAGGACTGTGAGGTTACTGGTAAAGGATCAGCCGGTAGGCCAAAAGTCTAATAGGAGGGGACAGTGTGGTGAGAGCCATTGTTTCTCAGAAGCTCCTTGGATGGTAGGAGGCACATGGCTGTAAAGGGGAAAGTGATGTCCCTTCTGTCTCTGCAGGTGATGGGCCAGCAGCAGGCACATTGCTGGGAAATTGGCTGTGAGGTCCCGTCTGTCTCAGCCTCTGACAGGCTAGCAGCAGGCTCATGGCTGGGGCACGTGCATGTGAGGTCACTTCTGAGCAAGCTGCTGGTAGACCAGGAGTAGGCCCATGGATTGGCTGTTGACTGGGAAGTCCATTCTTTGTGAGTGCCTGATGAGGTCTTTGCCAGGTCTCTTCTTCCTGATGACCTGATTAGCTAGTAGCTGCTCATTTGCTTGGATGCTCATGGTGAGGTCACTGCTGCCTGAGTACCTAATAGGCTACCCCCAGGCGCTGGGCTAGGGTGCTGATTTGGTGGTGTCTCCTGTCTTTGCAGGTGATAGGCCAGCAGCAGGCACACGGCTTGGATGTTGATTGTGAAGCCTCCTCTGCCTTAGGACCTGACTGGAGAGCAGCAGGCACATAGCTGGTCACGTGCATGAGAGAAGCTGGAGGGCCAGCAGTAGGCCCCTTGGCTTGGTGGATGATTGTGAGGTGACTTCGGTGTGAGCAGCTGAGAGGTGAGCCTTTGGCTGCGGCCTAAGGCAGGTGTTTGTGAGGTCACTTCTGCCTGAGGATGTGGTTAGACAGCAGGCGCAGAGCCTGCTGACCCAGAGCCTGCAGGCACAGAGCCCTCGCCCTGCTGCAACGCTCTTCCCAATGCAGCCCAGGAAACTGATGCAGCCTTTGAATACCAAAAACACTTGGCTGGCTCCTGCTGCTTCATGTTGTCTACCAGGACCCCCAGGCCCTTCTCTACTAAGCTGCTTTCCAGGCAGTCGGCATTCAGCGTGATGAGGAGGGTACTGGATTCTGACAGCCTCAAAATCTCCAAGACCAGTTTGAGCCACCTGGCTGTGAAGGTGACTGTGAGGTCACGCCTGTCTCTGCAAGTGATGGGCAAGGAGCAGGCAAAATTATGAGACCTCGCAGTCAGCACTGCAGATGTATCTCCTTTCCCTGCCTCTCCCCATCCTCCCACCCCTGTCTTCTTTTGGCTGGGATGAGTGGTGGTGCACCACCCTATGCGAAGAGGTGGCTGGAGTGCACAGAGTTTTGCCTTGGAGATGTTGACGAGCCAGTCCACAGCACTGCGCAAATGGACCATAAGGCAGGTGGAAAATGGGCTGGACCATTGAGCCAAAATGCTGTGATCAGTGGCACAAGGTCCAACAAGCTCCTTCAGTGGGTGCCTTTGCTGGTGCTCTCGGACTATGCCTGGATCGTGCCGGGGGGACCCTGGAGGCAGAGCCTGCGCTGGCTTTTCCATGTGGCACGTGCCCTGCTGAAAGCTGCTGCCTTGGCTCAAGGCTTTGCTTGGCAGAGAAATCCCAGGCCTTGCTGAGGCAGGGCAAGGCAAAGGCTTGAGAGCAGCGGAAGCCTTGTGCCGTTTCCGTGGTTGGAAGTGTGCTTGTCTAAGGCTGGTGCACTGGCCCTGTCCGTGCTGCTGAGTGTGTCCGTGTGCTGCCATGTGGTCATTGGTGAGCTCTCTGGGCGTGGCCCGAGAGAGGGGGAGTGGTGCCTAAGAGTTTTGTCCTCCTGCCTGGAAGCCCCTCAGTAGGGAGGCCTGTTGGGTGAGGGCCTTGAGGGCACGTGAGGCAAAAGAGAGAGGCAAGAGCTGGCGTGATGCGCCTCCTGGGAGAGCACTTGCCCTCTGCTTCGTGGAGGTGGGAAGGGAGCAGGCTCCGGGGTGAGCCGGGATGTTCAGAGGAAGTGCCTGTGGAAAGGTTCTGGAGGACTAGAAGCAAGCGGAAGGGTTGGAGAGTGGGTCTTGGTGCGTTTTGGGGCCCTTCCTCATGGTCACTTCTGCTCGGAAAACCCCCTGTCAGAGGGCTCCGAGAGAGGCTGTGCCCACGCGGCACGCTGTGGCCTGGCCACTGGTGCTGCTCCGTGCCTCTTGCTGGGCCCTGAGACCTGTGGCCCTGGAAGCAGCCTGAAGGGTGTTGGCAGAGCAGCTCTGAGCATGGCAGCTGTTTGGCTTTCGCAGGGCCTTGGAGGCTGGGGAAGGGCCCGTCCTCCCCTTGCCATTGTCATTAGCCCTGCTGGCGGGCCAGGGGGAAGAGCTGCTGAGTGCTGCCTCTGCTGGTGTCCCCAGCTGAGATGCCCTCGCCTCAGTCCTTCCCCACGTCCCAGACTGTCAGGGCCCCAAATCAGAGAGTGCTTGTTGTCCTTGATGTGTAGGGAATGTGCTGGCTTGGTTCAGTCCCTCCTTGGGGAAGGAAGTGGCCTTTGGAGTTGCGGGAAGGCTTCTTGCTCTGCCTGGGCCATGGGGCCCCGCTGTCTTCCGCTTCATGGTCACTGCTCCCACACAATCGGCCCCTTAGGAAATGTTGCCATGAATTCCTTGCAGGCCTTTCTCCAGTTCCTGAGCTTCACGGGCTCGCTGTGGGTACTGGCTGGGCAGAAGGTGATCTTCTCTTGGGGCAGGAACTGGCCCGTCCTGGGTGTTTTGCTGCACTAGGAGCAGTGTGAGGCGCCAGGGTGAATGAGGGAGGCCGTTCAGGAGGTGTCTCAGCCTTGGGGAGGGCAGGGGGAGCTGCAGGGGGCAACAGCCACGAGGTCCCTAGTGTCTGCGAGAGCTGGGCCAGAAAATCACCACTGCCCAATCAGTTCTTTGTCGGTAGCTGAGAGGCCAGCAGGGGCCACGTGGCTCGCTGCTGATTCTGAGGTCCCTTGGGGCTGAGGAGCTGAGAGGCCAGCTGCAGGAACAAGGCTGGCGTGTTGTCTGCAAGGTCCCTTCTGCAAGGGTTACGTGATTGGCTAGCAGGAGGCATGTGGCTGGGAAGGTGCTTGTGAGGTGGCTTCTGGCTGAGCAGTTGCTGGGGCAGCAGCAGGTCCACAGCTGGGACGCGTGCTTTGGAGGTGACGTTGGCCGGAGCATCTGGGAGGTCAGCATTTGGCTGATGGCTGAGGAAGTTGTTGTGAGGTCACTTGTGTGTCAGGGGCTTGTAGGGCAGTGGCGGGCAGACGGCTGGGAAGGTGGCCGTGAGGTCCTGTCTTTTGGAGTGGCTGATAGAGCAGCAAGAGGCAGGTGGCTGGGAAGGTGCTTGTGAGGTGACTGCAGAGAGAGCAGCCCAGGTTGCCCATGGCTGGGAAGTGACTCGGAGGTCCCGCCTGTCCCCGCAGGCTGCCTGGCCTGCAGCATTGCTTAGACATTGGCAGTGGAATCTAGGCTTGACAGTGTGTGCGTGGTGTGGAAATTGTGCCCCATGAAAAGAGAGGGGCCTGGTGAGGTTTGTCTGCAAGATGGGAATGCTCTTTCTGCCCTTGGATTGGTGGAGGTGGGAAGGGAGCAGGAGCAGAGGTGGGAGTGGATGTTCAGAGGAAGTGCTTGTTGCTGCCTCTTGGAGGACTAGAAGGAAAGAGAAGGGCTGGAGAGTTGTCCTGGGTGTGATTTGGGGCATTTGCGGGGTGGTGTCCTGGCTGCTGGCCTGTGTGGTGGTGTGGCCTGTGTGTGCCTGCTGCAGAGGGGCGTGCTGGCTGTCCACGCTGTGTGAGGGGAGGGGTGGGGGTGAGGTGTGTGCCAGTGGGGGGTGGCGTGTGGTGGGGAGAGGCGGTGGGCCCAGGGTGTTGGTTCTGGGTGTGGGAGGAGACGTGTGGAGAGAGCAGTGGTGTGCGTGGGCAGTGCCATGAGGCTGGGGAGGTGGGGAGCGCTGCGAGGTGAGCAGGTGCCTTGGCTGCTGGGGCCCCGGCTGCCCTGGTGGCCCCATGAGCCAGGCACGCTGGCAGCCGGCTGCCTTCTGCCCGCTCGGCTTCAGGCCTGGAGTTTCCTCTGCTCTTGCCAGGCTCTGCAGCCAGATATCCCACACAGACTGTGAGATACATATAAACATGCAGCTGAGAGTATTTGGAGTGGAAGAGGTCATCTTTCAGAAAGGGTTCCTTGCTGGAGATTCTTGAATTTGACACCTCTGAGATCTGTCCAACAAGTTTTATTTAACGCTAGAGGCGTAAGCAATTGGTGCAGACACTGTTTTCTTCTCGTGTGGCAGGATCCTAGAAACTCTTTGCTTATAGTGCAGTGGTATTCCACAACTACCCCTTAATTAACCATCCCATTAACCCCCTCCAATCCAGAGAAATGTGGCAGGTAGAGGGAGAGGGTCTTGAGCTCTTCCTGCCAAAGGCCTCACTGCTTCGGGGCTATCTGCTGCACCTTGCACCCTGCCCCCTGCCCTGGGCTCTGAAATCAGACATCCAGAGGCGGACATCCAGCAGGAGGCCACAGAGAGCAGTTCAGATCATGTGGGACTTTCTTCACCCACACAGTTCACAAGGAAATGGTCTCTCCACAGTGGAGCGCTCAGAGGTGCTCTTTCCAGTGGCAGTGCCACAGTCCTTAGCTTTTGAAATGGGCCAAATAAGGGAAACTTCCAGAGACCAAGTATTTCTTCAGAAAGTGATTGGCCTTTAAAACCACTTCTCCCAGAGGTGCCTGCTGCAGGGAGTAGTAATCTCAGCTGCCCAGAGCTCACTTTCTGTGCTGAAGACTAAGGAAATGAGCCCATTGCTTTTGGACTGGGAGAAACATCAGCTGATGCTCAGGCACTTTCCTGCAAGTCAGCAGGAAACACTTCCTGGGTCCGAGCTGAGAATCAGCGTGCCAAGCTGGAGTTGTTTGATGCAAATAACCGCCTCAGAATTAGGTTCCTCCCCTTTCCACATGCTCCTCTCTGCCCTAAGGGGGTCATTTGGGAGCTGACCCTTCAGGTGTCCAAGTGAGCACATTTGGCAGAGTGTCACTGAGCTGGTCACTGAGGCCTGCAGTTTCGGAAGCTCTTGCCAGGATCTCCAGCTGGAAAGCTGACTCAATCCCAGTGTGTCTCCTTTCTGGTACAGAGAGAGAGAAGAGACCCCCATAGCTGGCTCCTCATGTCCCTGAGGAAGGGGAAAGGCCAGCAGGTGGCACAGACCTTGGAAGGTGATTGTGAGGTTATTTCTGCCTCCCCATCTGATGGGCCAGTATCTGATGAGTAGCAGACTAGCTAGCAGGCCCATCTCCTGCTGACACAGAGCCTGCAGGCCCAGAGCCCTCACCCTGCTGCCAGCGCTCTCTCCCCAAGGCAGCCCAGGAAGCCATGGACTGCCTTTGTCCTGAGGACATGTTGCTGGCTTATGCCCTTTAGGAGGCACAGGCCCATGCAGGTGACTGTGTGGTCCCTTCTGTGTCTGTAGGTGATGGGCCAGGAAGAAGCTTGCGGGTGGGAAACTGTTTGTGAGGTGACTTGTGTCTCAGTACCTGATAGGCCAGCAGCAGGCACATGGCTTGGATTTTGGTTGTGAGGTCACTTCTGTCTCTGCAGGTGATAGGGCAACCACTGCTTCTCGAGCAGAGGAGGTGCTTGTGCGATTCCTTCTGCCTTAGTACCTGATAGGCCACTTGCAGGCCGATGGCTTGGATGCTGATTGTGATGACGTTCCTGCCTGAGTACCTGTTTGGCTAGCAGCAGGCACATGGTAAGTCCAGTCCTTCTGAGAAGCTGAGAGGCTCACTGCAGGCAGGTGGGCTTGGAAGAGGACTGTGAGGTTACTGGTAAAGGATCAGCCGGTAGGCCAAAAGTCTAATAGGAGGGGACAGTGTGGTGAGAGCCATTGTTTCTCAGAAGCTCCTTGGATGGTAGGAGGCACATGGCTGTAAAGGGGAAAGTGATGTCCCTTCTGTCTCTGCAGGTGATGGGCCAGCAGCAGGCACATTGCTGGGAAATTGGCTGTGAGGTCCCGTCTGTCTCAGCCTCTGACAGGCTAGCAGCAGGCTCATGGCTGGGGCACGTGCATGTGAGGTCACTTCTGAGCAAGCTGCTGGTAGACCAGGAGTAGGCCCATGGATTGGCTGTTGACTGGGAAGTCCATTCTTTGTGAGTGCCTGATGAGGTCTTTGCCAGGTCTCTTCTTCCTGATGACCTGATTAGCTAGTAGCTGCTCATTTGCTTGGATGCTCATGGTGAGGTCACTGCTGCCTGAGTACCTAATAGGCTACCCCCAGGCGCTGGGCTAGGGTGCTGATTTGGTGGTGTCTCCTGTCTTTGCAGGTGATAGGCCAGCAGCAGGCACACGGCTTGGATGTTGATTGTGAAGCCTCCTCTGCCTTAGGACCTGACTGGAGAGCAGCAGGCACATAGCTGGTCACGTGCATGAGAGAAGCTGGAGGGCCAGCAGTAGGCCCCTTGGCTTGGTGGATGATTGTGAGGTGACTTCGGTGTGAGCAGCTGAGAGGTGAGCCTTTGGCTGCGGCCTAAGGCAGGTGTTTGTGAGATCACTTCTGCCTGAGGATGTGGTTAGACAGCAGGCGCAGAGCCTGCTGACCCAGAGCCTGCAGGCACAGAGCCCTCGCCCTGCTGCAACGCTCTTCCCAATGCAGCCCAGGAAACTGATGCAGCCTTTGAATACCAAAAACACTTGGCTGGCTCCTGCTGCTTCATGTTGTCTACCAGGACCCCCAGGCCCTTCTCTACTAAGCTGCTTTCCAGGCAGTCGGCATTCAGCGTGATGAGGAGGGTACTGGATTCTGACAGCCTCAAAATCTCCAAGACCAGTTTGAGCCACCTGGCTGTGAAGGTGACTGTGAGGTCACGCCTGTCTCTGCAAGTGATGGGCAAGGAGCAGGCAAAATTATGAGACCTCGCAGTCAGCACTGCAGATGTATCTCCTTTCCCTGCCTCTCCCCATCCTCCCACCCCTGTCTTCTTTTGGCTGGGATGAGTGGTGGTGCACCACCCTATGCGAAGAGGTGGCTGGAGTGCACAGAGTTTTGCCTTGGAGATGTTGACGAGCCAGTCCACAGCACTGCGCAAATGGACCATAAGGCAGGTGGAAAATGGGCTGGACCATTGAGCCAAAATGCTGTGATCAGTGGCACAAGGTCCAACAAGCTCCTTCAGTGGGTGCCTTTGCTGGTGCTCTCGGACTATGCCTGGATCGTGCCGGGGGGACCCTGGAGGCAGAGCCTGCGCTGGCTTTTCCATGTGGCACGTGCCCTGCTGAAAGCTGCTGCCTTGGCTCAAGGCTTTGCTTGGCAGAGAAATCCCAGGCCTTGCTGAGGCAGGGCAAGGCAAAGGCTTGAGAGCAGCGGAAGCCTTGTGCCGTTTCCGTGGTTGGAAGTGTGCTTGTCTAAGGCTGGTGCACTGGCCCTGTCCGTGCTGCTGAGTGTGTCCGTGTGCTGCCATGTGGTCATTGGTGAGCTCTCTGGGCGTGGCCCGAGAGAGGGGGAGTGGTGCCTAAGAGTTTTGTCCTCCTGCCTGGAAGCCCCTCAGTAGGGAGGCCTGTGGGGTGAGGACCTTGAGGGCACGTGAGGCAAAAGAGAGAGGCAAGAGCTGGCGTGATGCGCCTCCTGGGAGAGCACTTGCCCTCTGCTTCGTGGAGGTGGGAAGGGAGCAGGCTCCGGGGTGAGCCGGGATGTTCAGAGGAAGTGCCTGTGGAAAGGTTCTGGAGGACTAGAAGCAAGCGGAAGGGTTGGAGAGTGGGTCTTGGTGCGTTTTGGGGCCCTTCCTCATGGTCACTTCTGCTCGGAAAACCCCCTGTCAGAGGGCTCCGAGAGAGGCTGTGCCCACGCGGCACGCTGTGGCCTGGCCACTGGTGCTGCTCCGTGCCTCTTGCTGGGCCCTGAGACCTGTGGCCCTGGAAGCAGCCTGAAGGGTGTTGGCAGAGCAGCTCTGAGCATGGCAGCTGTTTGGCTTTCGCAGGGCCTTGGAGGCTGGGGAAGGGCCCGTCCTCCCCTTGCCATTGTCATTAGCCCTGCTGGCGGGCCAGGGGGAAGAGCTGCTGAGTGCTGCCTCTGCTGGTGTCCCCAGCTGAGATGCCCTCGCCTCAGTCCTTCCCCACGTCCCAGACTGTCAGGGCCCCAAATCAGAGAGTGCTTGTTGTCCTTGATGTGTAGGGAATGTGCTGGCTTGGTTCAGTCCCTCCTTGGGGAAGGAAGTGGCCTTTGGAGTTGCGGGAAGGCTTCTTGCTCTGCCTGGGCCATGGGGCCCCGCTGTCTTCCGCTTCATGGTCACTGCTCCCACACAATCGGCCCCTTAGGAAATGTTGCCATGAATTCCTTGCAGGCCTTTCTCCAGTTCCTGAGCTTCACGGGCTCGCTGTGGGTACTGGCTGGGCAGAAGGTGATCTTCTCTTGGGGCAGGAACTGGCCCGTCCTGGGTGTTTTGCTGCACTAGGAGCAGTGTGAGGTGCCAGGGTGAATGAGGGAGGCCGTTCAGGAGGTGTCTCAGCCTTGGGGAGGGCAGGGGGAGCTGCAGGGGGCAACAGCCACGAGGTCCCTAGTGTCTGCGAGAGCTGGGCCAGAAAATCACCACTGCCCAATCAGTTCTTTGTCGGTAGCTGAGAGGCCAGCAGGGGCCACGTGGCTCGCTGCTGATTCTGAGGTCCCTTGGGGCTGAGGAGCTGAGAGGCCAGCTGCAGGAACAAGGCTGGCGTGTTGTCTGCAAGGTCCCTTCTGCAAGGGTTACGTGATTGGCTAGCAGGAGGCATGTGGCTGGGAAGGTGCTTGTGAGGTGGCTTCTGGCTGAGCAGTTGCTGGGGCAGCAGCAGGTCCACAGCTGGGACGCGTGCTTTGGAGGTGACGTTGGCCGGAGCATCTGGGAGGTGAGCATTTGGCTGATGGCTGAGGAAGTTGTTGTGAGGTCACTTGTGTGTCAGGGGCTTGTAGGGCAGTGGCGGGCAGACGGCTGGGAAGGTGGCCGTGAGGTCCTGTCTTTTGGAGTGGCTGATAGAGCAGCAAGAGGCAGGTGGCTGGGAAGGTGCTTGTGAGGTGACTGCAGAGAGAGCAGCCCAGGTTGCCCATGGCTGGGAAGTGACTCGGAGGTCCCGCCTGTCCCCGCAGGCTGCCTGGCCTGCAGCATTGCTTAGACATTGGCAGTGGAATCTAGGCTTGACAGTGTGTGCGTGGTGTGGAAATTGTGCCCCATGAAAAGAGAGGGGCCTGGTGAGGTTTGTCTGCAAGATGGGAATGCTCTTTCTGCCCTTGGATTGGTGGAGGTGGGAAGGGAGCAGGAGCAGAGGTGGGAGTGGATGTTCAGAGGAAGTGCTTGTTGCTGCCTCTTGGAGGACTAGAAGGAAAGAGAAGGGCTGGAGAGTTGTCCTGGGTGTGATTTGGGGCATTTGCGGGGTGGTGTCCTGGCTGCTGGCCTGTGTGGTGGTGTGGCCTGTGTGTGCCTGCTGCAGAGGGGCGTGCTGGCTGTCCACGCTGTGTGAGGGGAGGGGTGGGGGTGAGGTGTGTGCCAGTGGGGGGTGGCGTGTGGTGGGGAGAGGCGGTGGGCCCAGGGTGTTGGTTCTGGGTGTGGGAGGAGACGTGTGGAGAGAGCAGTGGTGTGCGTGGGGAGTGCCATGAGGCTGGGGAGGTGGGGAGCGCTGCGAGGTGAGCAGGTGCCTTGGCTGCTGGGGCCCCGGCTGCCCTGGTGGCCCCATGAGCCAGGCACGCTGGCAGCCGGCTGCCTTCTGCCCGCTCAGCTTCATGCCTGGAGTTTCCTCTGCTCTTGCCAGGCTCTGCAGCCAGATATCCCACAGAGACGGTGAGATACATATAAACATGCAGCTGAGAGTATTTGGAGTGGAAGAGGTCATCTTTCAGAAAGGGTTCCTTGCTGGAGATTCTTGAATTTGACACCTCTGAGATCTGTCCAACAAGTTTTATTTAACGCTAGAGGCGTAAGCAGTTGGTGCAGACACTGTTTTCTTCTCGTGTGGCAGGATCCTAGAAACTCTTTGCTTATAGTGCAGTGGTATTCCACAACTACCCCTTAATTAACCATCCCATTAACCCCCTCCAATCCAGAGAAATGTGGCAGGTAGAGGGAGAGGGTCTTGAGCTCTTCCTGCCAAAGGCCTCACTGCTTCGGGGCTATCTGCTGCACCTTGCACCCTGCCCCCTGCCCTGGGCTCTGAAATCAGACATCCAGAGGCGGACATCCAGCAGGAGGCCACAGAGAGCAGTTCAGATCATGTGGGACTTTCTTCACCCACACAGTTCACAAGGAAATGGTCTCTCCACAGTGGAGCGCTCAGAGGTGCTCTTTCCAGTGGCAGTGCCACAGTCCTTAGCTTTTGAAATGGGCCAAATAAGGGAAACTTCCAGAGACCAAGTATTTCTTCAGAAAGTGATTGGCCTTTAAAACCACTTCTCCCAGAGGTGCCTGCTGCAGGGAGTAGTAATCTCAGCTGCCCAGAGCTCACTTTCTGTGCTGAAGACTAAGGAAATGAGCCCATTGCTTTTGGACTGGGAGAAACATCAGCTGATGCTCAGGCACTTTCCTGCAAGTCAGCAGGAAACACTTCCTGGGTCCGAGCTGAGAATCAGCGTGCCAAGCTGGAGTTGTTTGATGCAAATAACCGCCTCAGAATTAGGTTCCTCCCCTTTCCACATGCTCCTCTCTGCCCTAAGGGGGTCATTTGGGAGCTGACCCTTCAGGTGTCCAAGTGAGCACATTTGGCAGAGTGTCACTGAGCTGGTCACTGAGGCCTGCAGTTTCGGAAGCTCTTGCCAGGATCTCCAGCTGGAAAGCTGACTCAATCCCAGTGTGTCTCCTTTCTGGTACAGAGAGAGAGAAGAGACCCCCATAGCTGGCTCCTCATGTCCCTGAGGAAGGGGAAAGGCCAGCAGGTGGCACAGACCTTGGAAGGTGATTGTGAGGTTATTTCTGCCTCCCCATCTGATGGGCCAGTATCTGATGAGTAGCAGACTAGCTAGCAGGCCCATCTCCTGCTGACACAGAGCCTGCAGGCCCAGAGCCCTCACCCTGCTGCCAGCGCTCTCTCCCCAAGGCAGCCCAGGAAGCCATGGACTGCCTTTGTCCTGAGGACATGTTGCTGGCTTATGCCCTTTAGGAGGCACAGGCCCATGCAGGTGACTGTGTGGTCCCTTCTGTGTCTGTAGGTGATGGGCCAGGAAGAAGCTTGCGGGTGGGAAACTGTTTGTGAGGTGACTTGTGTCTCAGTACCTGATAGGCCAGCAGCAGGCACATGGCTTGGATTTTGGTTGTGAGGTCACTTCTGTCTCTGCAGGTGATAGGGCAACCACTGCTTCTCGAGCAGAGGAGGTGCTTGTGCGATTCCTTCTGCCTTAGTACCTGATAGGCCACTTGCAGGCCGATGGCTTGGATGCTGATTGTGATGACGTTCCTGCCTGAGTACCTGTTTGGCTAGCAGCAGGCACATGGTAAGTCCAGTCCTTCTGAGAAGCTGAGAGGCTCACTGCAGGCAGGTGGGCTTGGAAGAGGACTGTGAGGTTACTGGTAAAGGATCAGCCGGTAGGCCAAAAGTCTAATAGGAGGGGACAGTGTGGTGAGAGCCATTGTTTCTCAGAAGCTCCTTGGATGGTAGGAGGCACATGGCTGTAAAGGGGAAAGTGATGTCCCTTCTGTCTCTGCAGGTGATGGGCCAGCAGCAGGCACATTGCTGGGAAATTGGCTGTGAGGTCCCGTCTGTCTCAGCCTCTGACAGGCTAGCAGCAGGCTCATGGCTGGGGCACGTGCATGTGAGGTCACTTCTGAGCAAGCTGCTGGTAGACCAGGAGTAGGCCCATGGATTGGCTGTTGACTGGGAAGTCCATTCTTTGTGAGTGCCTGATGAGGTCTTTGCCAGGTCTCTTCTTCCTGATGACCTGATTAGCTAGTAGCTGCTCATTTGCTTGGATGCTCATGGTGAGGTCACTGCTGCCTGAGTACCTAATAGGCTACCCCCAGGCGCTGGGCTAGGGTGCTGATTTGGTGGTGTCTCCTGTCTTTGCAGGTGATAGGCCAGCAGCAGGCACACGGCTTGGATGTTGATTGTGAAGCCTCCTCTGCCTTAGGACCTGACTGGAGAGCAGCAGGCACATAGCTGGTCACGTGCATGAGAGAAGCTGGAGGGCCAGCAGTAGGCCCCTTGGCTTGGTGGATGATTGTGAGGTGACTTCGGTGTGAGCAGCTGAGAGGTGAGCCTTTGGCTGCGGCCTAAGGCAGGTGTTTGTGAGGTCACTTCTGCCTGAGGATGTGGTTAGACAGCAGGCGCAGAGCCTGCTGACCCAGAGCCTGCAGGCACAGAGCCCTCGCCCTGCTGCAACGCTCTTCCCAATGCAGCCCAGGAAACTGATGCAGCCTTTGAATACCAAAAACACTTGGCTGGCTCCTGCTGCTTCATGTTGTCTACCAGGACCCCCAGGCCCTTCTCTACTAAGCTGCTTTCCAGGCAGTCGGCATTCAGCGTGATGAGGAGGGTACTGGATTCTGACAGCCTCAAAATCTCCAAGACCAGTTTGAGCCACCTGGCTGTGAAGGTGACTGTGAGGTCACGCCTGTCTCTGCAAGTGATGGGCAAGGAGCAGGCAAAATTATGAGACCTCGCAGTCAGCACTGCAGATGTATCTCCTTTCCCTGCCTCTCCCCATCCTCCCACCCCTGTCTTCTTTTGGCTGGGATGAGTGGTGGTGCACCACCCTATGCGAAGAGGTGGCTGGAGTGCACAGAGTTTTGCCTTGGAGATGTTGACGAGCCAGTCCACAGCACTGCGCAAATGGACCATAAGGCAGGTGGAAAATGGGCTGGACCATTGAGCCAAAATGCTGTGATCAGTGGCACAAGGTCCAACAAGCTCCTTCAGTGGGTGCCTTTGCTGGTGCTCTCGGACTATGCCTGGATCGTGCCGGGGGGACCCTGGAGGCAGAGCCTGCGCTGGCTTTTCCATGTGGCACGTGCCCTGCTGAAAGCTGCTGCCTTGGCTCAAGGCTTTGCTTGGCAGAGAAATCCCAGGCCTTGCTGAGGCAGGGCAAGGCAAAGGCTTGAGAGCAGCGGAAGCCTTGTGCCGTTTCCGTGGTTGGAAGTGTGCTTGTCTAAGGCTGGTGCACTGGCCCTGTCCGTGCTGCTGAGTGTGTCCGTGTGCTGCCATGTGGTCATTGGTGAGCTCTCTGGGCGTGGCCCGAGAGAGGGGGAGTGGTGCCTAAGAGTTTTGTCCTCCTGCCTGGAAGCCCCTCAGTAGGGAGGCCTGTTGGGTGAGGGCCTTGAGGGCACGTGAGGCAAAAGAGAGAGGCAAGAGCTGGCGTGATGCGCCTCCTGGGAGAGCACTTGCCCTCTGCTTCGTGGAGGTGGGAAGGGAGCAGGCTCCGGGGTGAGCCGGGATGTTCAGAGGAAGTGCCTGTGGAAAGGTTCTGGAGGACTAGAAGCAAGCGGAAGGGTTGGAGAGTGGGTCTTGGTGCGTTTTGGGGCCCTTCCTCATGGTCACTTCTGCTCGGAAAACCCCCTGTCAGAGGGCTCCGAGAGAGGCTGTGCCCACGCGGCACGCTGTGGCCTGGCCACTGGTGCTGCTCCGTGCCTCTTGCTGGGCCCTGAGACCTGTGGCCCTGGAAGCAGCCTGAAGGGTGTTGGCAGAGCAGCTCTGAGCATGGCAGCTGTTTGGCTTTCGCAGGGCCTTGGAGGCTGGGGAAGGGCCCGTCCTCCCCTTGCCATTGTCATTAGCCCTGCTGGCGGGCCAGGGGGAAGAGCTGCTGAGTGCTGCCTCTGCTGGTGTCCCCAGCTGAGATGCCCTCGCCTCAGTCCTTCCCCACGTCCCAGACTGTCAGGGCCCCAAATCAGAGAGTGCTTGTTGTCCTTGATGTGTAGGGAATGTGCTGGCTTGGTTCAGTCCCTCCTTGGGGCAGGAAGTGGCCTTTGGAGTTGCGGGAAGGCTTCTTGCTCTGCCTGGGCCATGGGGCCCCGCTGTCTTCCGCTTCATGGTCACTGCTCCCACACAATCGGCCCCTTAGGAAATGTTGCCATGAATTCCTTGCAGGCCTTTCTCCAGTTCCTGAGCTTCACGGGCTCGCTGTGGGTACTGGCTGGGCAGAAGGTGATCTTCTCTTGGGGCAGGAACTGGCCCGTCCTGGGTGTTTTGCTGCACTAGGAGCAGTGTGAGGTGCCAGGGTGAATGAGGGAGGCCGTTCAGGAGGTGTCTCAGCCTTGGGGAGGGCAGGGGGAGCTGCAGGGGGCAACAGCCACGAGGTCCCTAGTGTCTGCGAGAGCTGGGCCAGAAAATCACCACTGCCCAATCAGTTCTTTGTCGGTAGCTGAGAGGCCAGCAGGGGCCACGTGGCTCGCTGCTGATTCTGAGGTCCCTTGGGGCTGAGGAGCTGAGAGGCCAGCTGCAGGAACAAGGCTGGCGTGTTGTCTGCAAGGTCCCTTCTGCAAGGGTTACGTGATTGGCTAGCAGGAGGCATGTGGCTGGGAAGGTGCTTGTGAGGTGGCTTCTGGCTGAGCAGTTGCTGGGGCAGCAGCAGGTCCACAGCTGGGACGCGTGCTTTGGAGGTGACGTTGGCCGGAGCATCTGGGAGGTGAGCATTTGGCTGATGGCTGAGGAAGTTGTTGTGAGGTCACTTGTGTGTCAGGGGCTTGTAGGGCAGTGGCGGGCAGACGGCTGGGAAGGTGGCCGTGAGGTCCTGTCTTTTGGAGTGGCTGATAGAGCAGCAAGAGGCAGGTGGCTGGGAAGGTGCTTGTGAGGTGACTGCAGAGAGAGCAGCCCAGGTTGCCCATGGCTGGGAAGTGACTCGGAGGTCCCGCCTGTCCCCGCAGGCTGCCTGGCCTGCAGCATTGCTTAGACATTGGCAGTGGAATCTAGGCTTGACAGTGTGTGCGTGGTGTGGAAATTGTGCCCCATGAAAAGAGAGGGGCCTGGTGAGCTTTGTCTGCAAGATGGGAATGCTCTTTCTGCCCTTGGATTGGTGGAGGTGGGAAGGGAGCAGGAGCAGAGGTGGGAGTGGATGTTCAGAGGAAGTGCTTGTTGCTGCCTCTTGGAGGACTAGAAGGAAAGAGAAGGGCTGGAGAGTTGTCCTGGGTGTGATTTGGGGCATTTGCGGGGTGGTGTCCTGGCTGCTGCCCTGTGTGGTGGTGTGGCCTGTGTGTGCCTGCTGCAGAGGGGCGTGCTGGCTGTCCACGCTGTGTGAGGGGAGGGGTGGGGGTGAGGTGTGTGCCAGTGGGGGGTGGCGTGTGGTGGGGAGAGGCGGTGGGCCCAGGGTGTTGGTTCTGGGTGTGGGAGGAGACGTGTGGAGAGAGCAGTGGTGTGCGTGGGGAGTGCCATGAGGCTGGGGAGGTGGGGAGCGCTGCGAGGTGAGCAGGTGCCTTGTCTGCTGGGGCCCCGGCTGCCCTGGTGGCCCCATGAGCCAGGCACGCTGGCAGCCGGCTGCCTTCTGCCCGCTCAGCTTCACGCCTGGAGTTTCCTCCGCTCTTGCCAGGCTCTGCAGCCAGATATCCCACACAGACTGTGAGATACATATAAACATGCAGCTGAGAGTATTTGGAGTGGAAGAGGTCATCTTTCAGAAAGGGTTCCTTGCTGGAGATTCTTGAATTTGACACCTCTGAGATCTGTCCAACAAGTTTTATTTAACGCTAGAGGCGTAAGCAGTTGGTGCAGACACTGTTTTCTTCTCGTGTGGCAGGATCCTAGAAACTCTTTGCTTATAGTGCAGTGGTATTCCACAACTACCCCTTAATTAACCATCCCATTAACCCCCTCCAATCCAGAGAAATGTGGCAGGTAGAGGGAGAGGGTCTTGAGCTCTTCCTGCCAAAGGCCTCACTGCTTCGGGGCTATCTGCTGCACCTTGCACCCTGCCCCCTGCCCTGGGCTCTGAAATCAGACATCCAGAGGCGGACATCCAGCAGGAGGCCACAGAGAGCAGTTCAGATCATGTGGGACTTTCTTCACCCACACAGTTCACAAGGAAATGGTCTCTCCACAGTGGAGCGCTCAGAGGTGCTCTTTCCAGTGGCAGTGCCACAGTCCTTAGCTTTTGAAATGGGCCAAATAAGGGAAACTTCCAGAGACCAAGTATTTCTTCAGAAAGTGATTGGCCTTTAAAACCACTTCTCCCAGAGGTGCCTGCTGCAGGGAGTAGTAATCTCAGCTGCCCAGAGCTCACTTTCTGTGCTGAAGACTAAGCAAATGAGCCCATTGCTTTTGGACTGGGAGAAACATCAGCTGATGCTCAGGCACTTTCCTGCAAGTCAGCAGGAAACACTTCCTGGGTCCGAGCTGAGAATCAGCGTGCCAAGCTGGAGTTGTTTGATGCAAATAACCGCCTCAGAATTAGGTTCCTCCCCTTTCCACATGCTCCTCTCTGCCCTAAGGGGGTCATTTGGGAGCTGACCCTTCAGGTGTCCAAGTGAGCACATTTGGCAGAGTGTCACTGAGCTGGTCACTGAGGCCTGCAGTTTCGGAAGCTCTTGCCAGGATCTCCAGCTGGAAAGCTGACTCAATCCCAGTGTGTCTCCTTTCTGGTACAGAGAGAGAGAAGAGACCCCCATAGCTGGCTCCTCATGTCCCTGAGGAAGGGGAAAGGCCAGCAGGTGGCACAGAGCTTGGAAGGTGATTGTGAGGTTATTTCTGCCTCCCCATCTGATGGGCCAGTATCTGATGAGTAGCAGACTAGCTAGCAGGCCCATCTCCTGCTGACACAGAGCCTGCAGGCCCAGAGCCCTCACCCTGCTGCCAGCGCTCTCTCCCCAAGGCAGCCCAGGAAGCCATGGACTGCCTTTGTCCTGAGGACATGTTGCTGGCTTATGCCCTTTAGGAGGCACAGGCCCATGCAGGTGACTGTGTGGTCCCTTCTGTGTCTGTAGGTGATGGGCCAGGAAGAAGCTTGCGGGTGGGAAACTGTTTGTGAGGTGACTTGTGTCTCAGTACCTGATAGGCCAGCAGCAGGCACATGGCTTGGATTTTGGTTGTGAGGTCACTTCTGTCTCTGCAGGTGATAGGGCAACCACTGCTTCTCGAGCAGAGGAGGTGCTTGTGCGATTCCTTCTGCCTTAGTACCTGATAGGCCACTTGCAGGCCGATGGCTTGGATGCTGATTGTGATGACGTTCCTGCCTGAGTACCTGTTTGGCTAGCAGCAGGCACATGGTAAGTCCAGTCCTTCTGAGAAGCTGAGAGGCTCACTGCAGGCAGGTGGGCTTGGAAGAGGACTGTGAGGTTACTGGTAAAGGATCAGCCGGTAGGCCAAAAGTCTAATAGGAGGGGACAGTGTGGTGAGAGCCATTGTTTCTCAGAAGCTCCTTGGATGGTAGGAGGCACATGGCTGTAAAGGGGAAAGTGATGTCCCTTCTGTCTCTGCAGGTGATGGGCCAGCAGCAGGCACATTGCTGGGAAATTGGCTGTGAGGTCCCGTCTGTCTCAGCCTCTGACAGGCTAGCAGCAGGCTCATGGCTGGGGCACGTGCATGTGAGGTCACTTCTGAGCAAGCTGCTGGTAGACCAGGAGTAGGCCCATGGATTGGCTGTTGACTGGGAAGTCCATTCTTTGTGAGTGCCTGATGAGGTCTTTGCCAGGTCTCTTCTTCCTGATGACCTGATTAGCTAGTAGCTGCTCATTTGCTTGGATGCTCATGGTGAGGTCACTGCTGCCTGAGTACCTAATAGGCTACCCCCAGGCGCTGGGCTAGGGTGCTGATTTGGTGGTGTCTCCTGTCTTTGCAGGTGATAGGCCAGCAGCAGGCACACGGCTTGGATGTTGATTGTGAAGCCTCCTCTGCCTTAGGACCTGACTGGAGAGCAGCAGGCACATAGCTGGTCACGTGCATGAGAGAAGCTGGAGGGCCAGCAGTAGGCCCCTTGGCTTGGTGGATGATTGTGAGGTGACTTCGGTGTGAGCAGCTGAGAGGTGAGCCTTTGGCTGCGGCCTAAGGCAGGTGTTTGTGAGGTCACTTCTGCCTGAGGATGTGGTTAGACAGCAGGCGCAGAGCCTGCTGACCCAGAGCCTGCAGGCACAGAGCCCTCGCCCTGCTGCAACGCTCTTCCCAATGCAGCCCAGGAAACTGATGCAGCCTTTGAATACCAAAAACACTTGGCTGGCTCCTGCTGCTTCATGTTGTCTACCAGGACCCCCAGGCCCTTCTCTACTAAGCTGCTTTCCAGGCAGTCGGCATTCAGCGTGATGAGGAGGGTACTGGATTCTGACAGCCTCAAAATCTCCAAGACCAGTTTGAGCCACCTGGCTGTGAAGGTGACTGTGAGGTCACGCCTGTCTCTGCAAGTGATGGGCAAGGAGCAGGCAAAATTATGAGACCTCGCAGTCAGCACTGCAGATGTATCTCCTTTCCCTGCCTCTCCCCATCCTCCCACCCCTGTCTTCTTTTGGCTGGGATGAGTGGTGGTGCACCACCCTATGCGAAGAGGTGGCTGGAGTGCACAGAGTTTTGCCTTGGAGATGTTGACGAGCCAGTCCACAGCACTGCGCAAATGGACCATAAGGCAGGTGGAAAATGGGCTGGACCATTGAGCCAAAATGCTGTGATCAGTGGCACAAGGTCCAACAAGCTCCTTCAGTGGGTGCCTTTGCTGGTGCTCTCGGACTATGCCTGGATCGTGCCGGGGGGACCCTGGAGGCAGAGCCTGCGCTGGCTTTTCCATGTGGCACGTGCCCTGCTGAAAGCTGCTGCCTTGGCTCAAGGCTTTGCTTGGCAGAGAAATCCCAGGCCTTGCTGAGGCAGGGCAAGGCAAAGGCTTGAGAGCAGCGGAAGCCTTGTGCCGTTTCCGTGGTTGGAAGTGTGCTTGTCTAAGGCTGGTGCACTGGCCCTGTCCGTGCTGCTGAGTGTGTCCGTGTGCTGCCATGTGGTCATTGGTGAGCTCTCTGGGCGTGGCCCGAGAGAGGGGGAGTGGTGCCTAAGAGTTTTGTCCTCCTGCCTGGAAGCCCCTCAGTAGGGAGGCCTGTTGGGTGAGGGCCTTGAGGGCACGTGAGGCAAAAGAGAGAGGCAAGAGCTGGCGTGATGCGCCTCCTGGGAGAGCACTTGCCCTCTGCTTCGTGGAGGTGGGAAGGGAGCAGGCTCCGGGGTGAGCCGGGATGTTCAGAGGAAGTGCCTGTGGAAAGGTTCTGGAGGACTAGAAGCAAGCGGAAGGGTTGGAGAGTGGGTCTTGGTGCGTTTTGGGGCCCTTCCTCATGGTCACTTCTGCTCGGAAAACCCCCTGTCAGAGGGCTCCGAGAGAGGCTGTGCCCACGCGGCACGCTGTGGCCTGGCCACTGGTGCTGCTCCGTGCCTCTTGCTGGGCCCTGAGACCTGTGGCCCTGGAAGCAGCCTGAAGGGTGTTGGCAGAGCAGCTCTGAGCATGGCAGCTGTTTGGCTTTCGCAGGGCCTTGGAGGCTGGGGAAGGGCCCGTCCTCCCCTTGCCATTGTCATTAGCCCTGCTGGCGGGCCAGGGGGAAGAGCTGCTGAGTGCTGCCTCTGCTGGTGTCCCCAGCTGAGATGCCCTCGCCTCAGTCCTTCCCCACGTCCCAGACTGTCAGGGCCCCAAATCAGAGAGTGCTTGTTGTCCTTGATGTGTAGGGAATGTGCTGGCTTGGTTCAGTCCCTCCTTGGGGCAGGAAGTGGCCTTTGGAGTTGCGGGAAGGCTTCTTGCTCTGCCTGGGCCATGGGGCCCCGCTGTCTTCCGCTTCATGGTCACTGCTCCCACACAATCGGCCCCTTAGGAAATGTTGCCATGAATTCCTTGCAGGCCTTTCTCCAGTTCCTGAGCTTCACGGGCTCGCTGTGGGTACTGGCTGGGCAGAAGGTGATCTTCTCTTGGGGCAGGAACTGGCCCGTCCTGGGTGTTTTGCTGCACTAGGAGCAGTGTGAGGTGCCAGGGTGAATGAGGGAGGCCGTTCAGGAGGTGTCTCAGCCTTGGGGAGGGCAGGGGGAGCTGCAGGGGGCAACAGCCACGAGGTCCCTAGTGTCTGCGAGAGCTGGGCCAGAAAATCACCACTGCCCAATCAGTTCTTTGTCGGTAGCTGAGAGGCCAGCAGGGGCCACGTGGCTCGCTGCTGATTCTGAGGTCCCTTGGGGCTGAGGAGCTGAGAGGCCAGCTGCAGGAACAAGGCTGGCGTGTTGTCTGCAAGGTCCCTTCTGCAAGGGTTACGTGATTGGCTAGCAGGAGGCATGTGGCTGGGAAGGTGCTTGTGAGGTGGCTTCTGGCTGAGCAGTTGCTGGGGCAGCAGCAGGTCCACAGCTGGGACGCGTGCTTTGGAGGTGACGTTGGCCGGAGCATCTGGGAGGTGAGCATTTGGCTGATGGCTGAGGAAGTTGTTGTGAGGTCACTTGTGTGTCAGGGGCTTGTAGGGCAGTGGCGGGCAGACGGCTGGGAAGGTGGCCGTGAGGTCCTGTCTTTTGGAGTGGCTGATAGAGCAGCAAGAGGCAGGTGGCTGGGAAGGTGCTTGTGAGGTGACTGCAGAGAGAGCAGCCCAGGTTGCCCATGGCTGGGAAGTGACTCGGAGGTCCCGCCTGTCCCCGCAGGCTGCCTGGCCTGCAGCATTGCTTAGACATTGGCAGTGGAATCTAGGCTTGACAGTGTGTGCGTGGTGTGGAAATTGTGCCCCATGAAAAGAGAGGGGCCTGGTGAGCTTTGTCTGCAAGATGGGAATGCTCTTTCTGCCCTTGGATTGGTGGAGGTGGGAAGGGAGCAGGAGCAGAGGTGGGAGTGGATGTTCAGAGGAAGTGCTTGTTGCTGCCTCTTGGAGGACTAGAAGGAAAGAGAAGGGCTGGAGAGTTGTCCTGGGTGTGATTTGGGGCATTTGCGGGGTGGTGTCCTGGCTGCTGCCCTGTGTGGTGGTGTGGCCTGTGTGTGCCTGCTGCAGAGGGGCGTGCTGGCTGTCCACGCTGTGTGAGGGGAGGGGTGGGGGTGAGGTGTGTGCCAGTGGGGGGTGGCGTGTGGTGGGGAGAGGCGGTGGGCCCAGGGTGTTGGTTCTGGGTGTGGGAGGAGACGTGTGGAGAGAGCAGTGGTGTGCGTGGGGAGTGCCATGAGGCTGGGGAGGTGGGGAGCGCTGCGAGGTGAGCAGGTGCCTTGTCTGCTGGGGCCCCGGCTGCCCTGGTGGCCCCATGAGCCAGGCACGCTGGCAGCCGGCTGCCTTCTGCCCGCTCAGCTTCACGCCTGGAGTTTCCTCCGCTCTTGCCAGGCTCTGCAGCCAGATATCCCACACAGACTGTGAGATACATATAAACATGCAGCTGAGAGTATTTGGAGTGGAAGAGGTCATCTTTCAGAAAGGGTTCCTTGCTGGAGATTCTTGAATTTGACACCTCTGAGATCTGTCCAACAAGTTTTATTTAACGCTAGAGGCGTAAGCAGTTGGTGCAGACACTGTTTTCTTCTCGTGTGGCAGGATCCTAGAAACTCTTTGCTTATAGTGCAGTGGTATTCCACAACTACCCCTTAATTAACCATCCCATTAACCCCCTCCAATCCAGAGAAATGTGGCAGGTAGAGGGAGAGGGTCTTGAGCTCTTCCTGCCAAAGGCCTCACTGCTTCGGGGCTATCTGCTGCACCTTGCACCCTGCCCCCTGCCCTGGGCTCTGAAATCAGACATCCAGAGGCGGACATCCAGCAGGAGGCCACAGAGAGCAGTTCAGATCATGTGGGACTTTCTTCACCCACACAGTTCACAAGGAAATGGTCTCTCCACAGTGGAGCGCTCAGAGGTGCTCTTTCCAGTGGCAGTGCCACAGTCCTTAGCTTTTGAAATGGGCCAAATAAGGGAAACTTCCAGAGACCAAGTATTTCTTCAGAAAGTGATTGGCCTTTAAAACCACTTCTCCCAGAGGTGCCTGCTGCAGGGAGTAGTAATCTCAGCTGCCCAGAGCTCACTTTCTGTGCTGAAGACTAAGCAAATGAGCCCATTGCTTTTGGACTGGGAGAAACATCAGCTGATGCTCAGGCACTTTCCTGCAAGTCAGCAGGAAACACTTCCTGGGTCCGAGCTGAGAATCAGCGTGCCAAGCTGGAGTTGTTTGATGCAAATAACCGCCTCAGAATTAGGTTCCTCCCCTTTCCACATGCTCCTCTCTGCCCTAAGGGGGTCATTTGGGAGCTGACCCTTCAGGTGTCCAAGTGAGCACATTTGGCAGAGTGTCACTGAGCTGGTCACTGAGGCCTGCAGTTTCGGAAGCTCTTGCCAGGATCTCCAGCTGGAAAGCTGACTCAATCCCAGTGTGTCTCCTTTCTGGTACAGAGAGAGAGAAGAGACCCCCATAGCTGGCTCCTCATGTCCCTGAGGAAGGGGAAAGGCCAGCAGGTGGCACAGAGCTTGGAAGGTGATTGTGAGGTTATTTCTGCCTCCCCATCTGATGGGCCAGTATCTGATGAGTAGCAGACTAGCTAGCAGGCCCATCTCCTGCTGACACAGAGCCTGCAGGCCCAGAGCCCTCACCCTGCTGCCAGCGCTCTCTCCCCAAGGCAGCCCAGGAAGCCATGGACTGCCTTTGTCCTGAGGACATGTTGCTGGCTTATGCCCTTTAGGAGGCACAGGCCCATGCAGGTGACTGTGTGGTCCCTTCTGTGTCTGTAGGTGATGGGCCAGGAAGAAGCTTGCGGGTGGGAAACTGTTTGTGAGGTGACTTGTGTCTCAGTACCTGATAGGCCAGCAGCAGGCACATGGCTTGGATTTTGGTTGTGAGGTCACTTCTGTCTCTGCAGGTGATAGGGCAACCACTGCTTCTCGAGCAGAGGAGGTGCTTGTGCGATTCCTTCTGCCTTAGTACCTGATAGGCCACTTGCAGGCCGATGGCTTGGATGCTGATTGTGATGACGTTCCTGCCTGAGTACCTGTTTGGCTAGCAGCAGGCACATGGTAAGTCCAGTCCTTCTGAGAAGCTGAGAGGCTCACTGCAGGCAGGTGGGCTTGGAAGAGGACTGTGAGGTTACTGGTAAAGGATCAGCCGGTAGGCCAAAAGTCTAATAGGAGGGGACAGTGTGGTGAGAGCCATTGTTTCTCAGAAGCTCCTTGGATGGTAGGAGGCACATGGCTGTAAAGGGGAAAGTGATGTCCCTTCTGTCTCTGCAGGTGATGGGCCAGCAGCAGGCACATTGCTGGGAAATTGGCTGTGAGGTCCCGTCTGTCTCAGCCTCTGACAGGCTAGCAGCAGGCTCATGGCTGGGGCACGTGCATGTGAGGTCACTTCTGAGCAAGCTGCTGGTAGACCAGGAGTAGGCCCATGGATTGGCTGTTGACTGGGAAGTCCATTCTTTGTGAGTGCCTGATGAGGTCTTTGCCAGGTCTCTTCTTCCTGATGACCTGATTAGCTAGTAGCTGCTCATTTGCTTGGATGCTCATGGTGAGGTCACTGCTGCCTGAGTACCTAATAGGCTACCCCCAGGCGCTGGGCTAGGGTGCTGATTTGGTGGTGTCTCCTGTCTTTGCAGGTGATAGGCCAGCAGCAGGCACACGGCTTGGATGTTGATTGTGAAGCCTCCTCTGCCTTAGGACCTGACTGGAGAGCAGCAGGCACATAGCTGGTCACGTGCATGAGAGAAGCTGGAGGGCCAGCAGTAGGCCCCTTGGCTTGGTGGATGATTGTGAGGTGACTTCGGTGTGAGCAGCTGAGAGGTGAGCCTTTGGCTGCGGCCTAAGGCAGGTGTTTGTGAGGTCACTTCTGCCTGAGGATGTGGTTAGACAGCAGGCGCAGAGCCTGCTGACCCAGAGCCTGCAGGCACAGAGCCCTCGCCCTGCTGCAACGCTCTTCCCAATGCAGCCCAGGAAACTGATGCAGCCTTTGAATACCAAAAACACTTGGCTGGCTCCTGCTGCTTCATGTTGTCTACCAGGACCCCCAGGCCCTTCTCTACTAAGCTGCTTTCCAGGCAGTCGGCATTCAGCGTGATGAGGAGGGTACTGGATTCTGACAGCCTCAAAATCTCCAAGACCAGTTTGAGCCACCTGGCTGTGAAGGTGACTGTGAGGTCACGCCTGTCTCTGCAAGTGATGGGCAAGGAGCAGGCAAAATTATGAGACCTCGCAGTCAGCACTGCAGATGTATCTCCTTTCCCTGCCTCTCCCCATCCTCCCACCCCTGTCTTCTTTTGGCTGGGATGAGTGGTGGTGCACCACCCTATGCGAAGAGGTGGCTGGAGTGCACAGAGTTTTGCCTTGGAGATGTTGACGAGCCAGTCCACAGCACTGCGCAAATGGACCATAAGGCAGGTGGAAAATGGGCTGGACCATTGAGCCAAAATGCTGTGATCAGTGGCACAAGGTCCAACAAGCTCCTTCAGTGGGTGCCTTTGCTGGTGCTCTCGGACTATGCCTGGATCGTGCCGGGGGGACCCTGGAGGCAGAGCCTGCGCTGGCTTTTCCATGTGGCACGTGCCCTGCTGAAAGCTGCTGCCTTGGCTCAAGGCTTTGCTTGGCAGAGAAATCCCAGGCCTTGCTGAGGCAGGGCAAGGCAAAGGCTTGAGAGCAGCGGAAGCCTTGTGCCGTTTCCGTGGTTGGAAGTGTGCTTGTCTAAGGCTGGTGCACTGGCCCTGTCCGTGCTGCTGAGTGTGTCCGTGTGCTGCCATGTGGTCATTGGTGAGCTCTCTGGGCGTGGCCCGAGAGAGGGGGAGTGGTGCCTAAGAGTTTTGTCCTCCTGCCTGGAAGCCCCTCAGTAGGGAGGCCTGTTGGGTGAGGGCCTTGAGGGCACGTGAGGCAAAAGAGAGAGGCAAGAGCTGGCGTGATGCGCCTCCTGGGAGAGCACTTGCCCTCTGCTTCGTGGAGGTGGGAAGGGAGCAGGCTCCGGGGTGAGCCGGGATGTTCAGAGGAAGTGCCTGTGGAAAGGTTCTGGAGGACTAGAAGCAAGCGGAAGGGTTGGAGAGTGGGTCTTGGTGCGTTTTGGGGCCCTTCCTCATGGTCACTTCTGCTCGGAAAACCCCCTGTCAGAGGGCTCCGAGAGAGGCTGTGCCCACGCGGCACGCTGTGGCCTGGCCACTGGTGCTGCTCCGTGCCTCTTGCTGGGCCCTGAGACCTGTGGCCCTGGAAGCAGCCTGAAGGGTGTTGGCAGAGCAGCTCTGAGCATGGCAGCTGTTTGGCTTTCGCAGGGCCTTGGAGGCTGGGGAAGGGCCCGTCCTCCCCTTGCCATTGTCATTAGCCCTGCTGGCGGGCCAGGGGGAAGAGCTGCTGAGTGCTGCCTCTGCTGGTGTCCCCAGCTGAGATGCCCTCGCCTCAGTCCTTCCCCACGTCCCAGACTGTCAGGGCCCCAAATCAGAGAGTGCTTGTTGTCCTTGATGTGTAGGGAATGTGCTGGCTTGGTTCAGTCCCTCCTTGGGGAAGGAAGTGGCCTTTGGAGTTGCGGGAAGGCTTCTTGCTCTGCCTGGGCCATGGGGCCCCGCTGTCTTCCGCTTCATGGTCACTGCTCCCACACAATCGGCCCCTTAGGAAATGTTGCCATGAATTCCTTGCAGGCCTTTCTCCAGTTCCTGAGCTTCACGGGCTCGCTGTGGGTACTGGCTGGGCAGAAGGTGATCTTCTCTTGGGGCAGGAACTGGCCCGTCCTGGGTGTTTTGCTGCACTAGGAGCAGTGTGAGGCGCCAGGGTGAATGAGGGAGGCCGTTCAGGAGGTGTCTCAGCCTTGGGGAGGGCAGGGGGAGCTGCAGGGGGCAACAGCCACGAGGTCCCTAGTGTCTGCGAGAGCTGGGCCAGAAAATCACCACTGCCCAATCAGTTCTTTGTCGGTAGCTGAGAGGCCAGCAGGGGCCACGTGGCTCGCTGCTGATTCTGAGGTCCCTTGGGGCTGAGGAGCTGAGAGGCCAGCTGCAGGAACAAGGCTGGCGTGTTGTCTGCAAGGTCCCTTCTGCAAGGGTTACGTGATTGGCTAGCAGGAGGCATGTGGCTGGGAAGGTGCTTGTGAGGTGGCTTCTGGCTGAGCAGTTGCTGGGGCAGCAGCAGGTCCACAGCTGGGACGCGTGCTTTGGAGGTGACGT
Source organism: Struthio camelus (assembly GCF_040807025.1). NCBI lineage: Eukaryota > Metazoa > Chordata > Aves > Struthioniformes > Struthionidae > Struthio > Struthio camelus. Next base: position 2,170,885 of record NC_090970.1, read on the forward strand.
TGGCCGGAGCATCTGGGAGGTCAGCATTTGGCTGATGGCTGAGGAAGTTGTTGTGAGGTCACTTGTGTGTCAGGGGCTTGTAGGGCAGTGGCGGGCAGACGGCTGGGAAGGTGGCCGTGAGGTCCTGTCTTTTGGAGTGGCTGATAGAGCAGCAAGAGGCAGGTGGCTGGGAAGGTGCTTGTGAGGTGACTGCAGAGAGAGCAGCCCAGGTTGCCCATGGCTGGGAAGTGACTCGGAGGTCCCGCCTGTCCCCGCAGGCTGCCTGGCCTGCAGCATTGCTTAGACATTGGCAGTGGAATCTAGGCTTGACAGTGTGTGCGTGGTGTGGAAATTGTGCCCCATGAAAAGAGAGGGGCCTGGTGAGGTTTGTCTGCAAGATGGGAATGCTCTTTCTGCCCTTGGATTGGTGGAGGTGGGAAGGGAGCAGGAGCAGAGGTGGGAGTGGATGTTCAGAGGAAGTGCTTGTTGCTGCCTCTTGGAGGACTAGAAGGAAAGAGAAGGGCTGGAGAGTTGTCCTGGGTGTGATTTGGGGCATTTGCGGGGTGGTGTCCTGGCTGCTGGCCTGTGTGGTGGTGTGGCCTGTGTGTGCCTGCTGCAGAGGGGCGTGCTGGCTGTCCACGCTGTGTGAGGGGAGGGGTGGGGGTGAGGTGTGTGCCAGTGGGGGGTGGCGTGTGGTGGGGAGAGGCGGTGGGCCCAGGGTGTTGGTTCTGGGTGTGGGAGGAGACGTGTGGAGAGAGCAGTGGTGTGCGTGGGCAGTGCCATGAGGCTGGGGAGGTGGGGAGCGCTGCGAGGTGAGCAGGTGCCTTGGCTGCTGGGGCCCCGGCTGCCCTGGTGGCCCCATGAGCCAGGCACGCTGGCAGCCGGCTGCCTTCTGCCCGCTCGGCTTCAGGCCTGGAGTTTCCTCTGCTCTTGCCAGGCTCTGCAGCCAGATATCCCACACAGACTGTGAGATACATATAAACATGCAGCTGAGAGTATTTGGAGTGGAAGAGGTCATCTTTCAGAAAGGGTTCCTTGCTGGAGATTCTTGAATTTGACACCTCTGAGATCTGTCCAACAAGTTTTATTTAACGCTAGAGGCGTAAGCAATTGGTGCAGACACTGTTTTCTTCTCGTGTGGCAGGATCCTAGAAACTCTTTGCTTATAGTGCAGTGGTATTCCACAACTACCCCTTAATTAACCATCCCATTAACCCCCTCCAATCCAGAGAAATGTGGCAGGTAGAGGGAGAGGGTCTTGAGCTCTTCCTGCCAAAGGCCTCACTGCTTCGGGGCTATCTGCTGCACCTTGCACCCTGCCCCCTGCCCTGGGCTCTGAAATCAGACATCCAGAGGCGGACATCCAGCAGGAGGCCACAGAGAGCAGTTCAGATCATGTGGGACTTTCTTCACCCACACAGTTCACAAGGAAATGGTCTCTCCACAGTGGAGCGCTCAGAGGTGCTCTTTCCAGTGGCAGTGCCACAGTCCTTAGCTTTTGAAATGGGCCAAATAAGGGAAACTTCCAGAGACCAAGTATTTCTTCAGAAAGTGATTGGCCTTTAAAACCACTTCTCCCAGAGGTGCCTGCTGCAGGGAGTAGTAATCTCAGCTGCCCAGAGCTCACTTTCTGTGCTGAAGACTAAGCAAATGAGCCCATTGCTTTTGGACTGGGAGAAACATCAGCTGATGCTCAGGCACTTTCCTGCAAGTCAGCAGGAAACACTTCCTGGGTCCGAGCTGAGAATCAGCGTGCCAAGCTGGAGTTGTTTGATGCAAATAACCGCCTCAGAATTAGGTTCCTCCCCTTTCCACATGCTCCTCTCTGCCCTAAGGGGGTCATTTGGGAGCTGACCCTTCAGGTGTCCAAGTGAGCACATTTGGCAGAGTGTCACTGAGCTGGTCACTGAGGCCTGCAGTTTCGGAAGCTCTTGCCAGGATCTCCAGCTGGAAAGCTGACTCAATCCCAGTGTGTCTCCTTTCTGGTACAGAGAGAGAGAAGAGACCCCCATAGCTGGCTCCTCATGTCCCTGAGGAAGGGGAAAGGCCAGCAGGTGGCACAGACCTTGGAAGGTGATTGTGAGGTTATTTCTGCCTCCCCATCTGATGGGCCAGTATCTGATGAGTAGCAGACTAGCTAGCAGGCCCATCTCCTGCTGACACAGAGCCTGCAGGCCCAGAGCCCTCACCCTGCTGCCAGCGCTCTCTCCCCAAGGCAGCCCAGGAAGCCATGGACTGCCTTTGTCCTGAGGACATGTTGCTGGCTTATGCCCTTTAGGAGGCACAGGCCCATGCAGGTGACTGTGTGGTCCCTTCTGTGTCTGTAGGTGATGGGCCAGGAAGAAGCTTGCGGGTGGGAAACTGTTTGTGAGGTGACTTGTGTCTCAGTACCTGATAGGCCAGCAGCAGGCACATGGCTTGGATTTTGGTTGTGAGGTCACTTCTGTCTCTGCAGGTGATAGGGCAACCACTGCTTCTCGAGCAGAGGAGGTGCTTGTGCGATTCCTTCTGCCTTAGTACCTGATAGGCCACTTGCAGGCCGATGGCTTGGATGCTGATTGTGATGACGTTCCTGCCTGAGTACCTGTTTGGCTAGCAGCAGGCACATGGTAAGTCCAGTCCTTCTGAGAAGCTGAGAGGCTCACTGCAGGCAGGTGGGCTTGGAAGAGGACTGTGAGGTTACTGGTAAAGGATCAGCCGGTAGGCCAAAAGTCTAATAGGAGGGGACAGTGTGGTGAGAGCCATTGTTTCTCAGAAGCTCCTTGGATGGTAGGAGGCACATGGCTGTAAAGGGGAAAGTGATGTCCCTTCTGTCTCTGCAGGTGATGGGCCAGCAGCAGGCACATTGCTGGGAAATTGGCTGTGAGGTCCCGTCTGTCTCAGCCTCTGACAGGCTAGCAGCAGGCTCATGGCTGGGGCACGTGCATGTGAGGTCACTTCTGAGCAAGCTGCTGGTAGACCAGGAGTAGGCCCATGGATTGGCTGTTGACTGGGAAGTCCATTCTTTGTGAGTGCCTGATGAGGTCTTTGCCAGGTCTCTTCTTCCTGATGACCTGATTAGCTAGTAGCTGCTCATTTGCTTGGATGCTCATGGTGAGGTCACTGCTGCCTGAGTACCTAATAGGCTACCCCCAGGCGCTGGGCTAGGGTGCTGATTTGGTGGTGTCTCCTGTCTTTGCAGGTGATAGGCCAGCAGCAGGCACACGGCTTGGATGTTGATTGTGAAGCCTCCTCTGCCTTAGGACCTGACTGGAGAGCAGCAGGCACATAGCTGGTCACGTGCATGAGAGAAGCTGGAGGGCCAGCAGTAGGCCCCTTGGCTTGGTGGATGATTGTGAGGTGACTTCGGTGTGAGCAGCTGAGAGGTGAGCCTTTGGCTGCGGCCTAAGGCAGGTGTTTGTGAGGTCACTTCTGCCTGAGGATGTGGTTAGACAGCAGGCGCAGAGCCTGCTGACCCAGAGCCTGCAGGCACAGAGCCCTCGCCCTGCTGCAACGCTCTTCCCAATGCAGCCCAGGAAACTGATGCAGCCTTTGAATACCAAAAACACTTGGCTGGCTCCTGCTGCTTCATGTTGTCTACCAGGACCCCCAGGCCCTTCTCTACTAAGCTGCTTTCCAGGCAGTCGGCATTCAGCGTGATGAGGAGGGTACTGGATTCTGACAGCCTCAAAATCTCCAAGACCAGTTTGAGCCACCTGGCTGTGAAGGTGACTGTGAGGTCACGCCTGTCTCTGCAAGTGATGGGCAAGGAGCAGGCAAAATTATGAGACCTCGCAGTCAGCACTGCAGATGTATCTCCTTTCCCTGCCTCTCCCCATCCTCCCACCCCTGTCTTCTTTTGGCTGGGATGAGTGGTGGTGCACCACCCTATGCGAAGAGGTGGCTGGAGTGCACAGAGTTTTGCCTTGGAGATGTTGACGAGCCAGTCCACAGCACTGCGCAAATGGACCATAAGGCAGGTGGAAAATGGGCTGGACCATTGAGCCAAAATGCTGTGATCAGTGGCACAAGGTCCAACAAGCTCCTTCAGTGGGTGCCTTTGCTGGTGCTCTCGGACTATGCCTGGATCGTGCCGGGGGGACCCTGGAGGCAGAGCCTGCGCTGGCTTTTCCATGTGGCACGTGCCCTGCTGAAAGCTGCTGCCTTGGCTCAAGGCTTTGCTTGGCAGAGAAATCCCAGGCCTTGCTGAGGCAGGGCAAGGCAAAGGCTTGAGAGCAGCGGAAGCCTTGTGCCGTTTCCGTGGTTGGAAGTGTGCTTGTCTAAGGCTGGTGCACTGGCCCTGTCCGTGCTGCTGAGTGTGTCCGTGTGCTGCCATGTGGTCATTGGTGAGCTCTCTGGGCGTGGCCCGAGAGAGGGGGAGTGGTGCCTAAGAGTTTTGTCCTCCTGCCTGGAAGCCCCTCAGTAGGGAGGCCTGTTGGGTGAGGGCCTTGAGGGCACGTGAGGCAAAAGAGAGAGGCAAGAGCTGGCGTGATGCGCCTCCTGGGAGAGCACTTGCCCTCTGCTTCGTGGAGGTGGGAAGGGAGCAGGCTCCGGGGTGAGCCGGGATGTTCAGAGGAAGTGCCTGTGGAAAGGTTCTGGAGGACTAGAAGCAAGCGGAAGGGTTGGAGAGTGGGTCTTGGTGCGTTTTGGGGCCCTTCCTCATGGTCACTTCTGCTCGGAAAACCCCCTGTCAGAGGGCTCCGAGAGAGGCTGTGCCCACGCGGCACGCTGTGGCCTGGCCACTGGTGCTGCTCCGTGCCTCTTGCTGGGCCCTGAGACCTGTGGCCCTGGAAGCAGCCTGAAGGGTGTTGGCAGAGCAGCTCTGAGCATGGCAGCTGTTTGGCTTTCGCAGGGCCTTGGAGGCTGGGGAAGGGCCCGTCCTCCCCTTGCCATTGTCATTAGCCCTGCTGGCGGGCCAGGGGGAAGAGCTGCTGAGTGCTGCCTCTGCTGGTGTCCCCAGCTGAGATGCCCTCGCCTCAGTCCTTCCCCACGTCCCAGACTGTCAGGGCCCCAAATCAGAGAGTGCTTGTTGTCCTTGATGTGTAGGGAATGTGCTGGCTTGGTTCAGTCCCTCCTTGGGGAAGGAAGTGGCCTTTGGAGTTGCGGGAAGGCTTCTTGCTCTGCCTGGGCCATGGGGCCCCGCTGTCTTCCGCTTCATGGTCACTGCTCCCACACAATCGGCCCCTTAGGAAATGTTGCCATGAATTCCTTGCAGGCCTTTCTCCAGTTCCTGAGCTTCACGGGCTCGCTGTGGGTACTGGCTGGGCAGAAGGTGATCTTCTCTTGGGGCAGGAACTGGCCCGTCCTGGGTGTTTTGCTGCACTAGGAGCAGTGTGAGGCGCCAGGGTGAATGAGGGAGGCCGTTCAGGAGGTGTCTCAGCCTTGGGGAGGGCAGGGGGAGCTGCAGGGGGCAACAGCCACGAGGTCCCTAGTGTCTGCGAGAGCTGGGCCAGAAAATCACCACTGCCCAATCAGTTCTTTGTCGGTAGCTGAGAGGCCAGCAGGGGCCACGTGGCTCGCTGCTGATTCTGAGGTCCCTTGGGGCTGAGGAGCTGAGAGGCCAGCTGCAGGAACAAGGCTGGCGTGTTGTCTGCAAGGTCCCTTCTGCAAGGGTTACGTGATTGGCTAGCAGGAGGCATGTGGCTGGGAAGGTGCTTGTGAGGTGGCTTCTGGCTGAGCAGTTGCTGGGGCAGCAGCAGGTCCACAGCTGGGACGCGTGCTTTGGAGGTGACGTTGGCCGGAGCATCTGGGAGGTCAGCATTTGGCTGATGGCTGAGGAAGTTGTTGTGAGGTCACTTGTGTGTCAGGGGCTTGTAGGGCAGTGGCGGGCAGACGGCTGGGAAGGTGGCCGTGAGGTCCTGTCTTTTGGAGTGGCTGATAGAGCAGCAAGAGGCAGGTGGCTGGGAAGGTGCTTGTGAGGTGACTGCAGAGAGAGCAGCCCAGGTTGCCCATGGCTGGGAAGTGACTCGGAGGTCCCGCCTGTCCCCGCAGGCTGCCTGGCCTGCAGCATTGCTTAGACATTGGCAGTGGAATCTAGGCTTGACAGTGTGTGCGTGGTGTGGAAATTGTGCCCCATGAAAAGAGAGGGGCCTGGTGAGGTTTGTCTGCAAGATGGGAATGCTCTTTCTGCCCTTGGATTGGTGGAGGTGGGAAGGGAGCAGGAGCAGAGGTGGGAGTGGATGTTCAGAGGAAGTGCTTGTTGCTGCCTCTTGGAGGACTAGAAGGAAAGAGAAGGGCTGGAGAGTTGTCCTGGGTGTGATTTGGGGCATTTGCGGGGTGGTGTCCTGGCTGCTGGCCTGTGTGGTGGTGTGGCCTGTGTGTGCCTGCTGCAGAGGGGCGTGCTGGCTGTCCACGCTGTGTGAGGGGAGGGGTGGGGGTGAGGTGTGTGCCAGTGGGGGGTGGCGTGTGGTGGGGAGAGGCGGTGGGCCCAGGGTGTTGGTTCTGGGTGTGGGAGGAGACGTGTGGAGAGAGCAGTGGTGTGCGTGGGCAGTGCCATGAGGCTGGGGAGGTGGGGAGCGCTGCGAGGTGAGCAGGTGCCTTGGCTGCTGGGGCCCCGGCTGCCCTGGTGGCCCCATGAGCCAGGCACGCTGGCAGCCGGCTGCCTTCTGCCCGCTCGGCTTCAGGCCTGGAGTTTCCTCTGCTCTTGCCAGGCTCTGCAGCCAGATATCCCACACAGACTGTGAGATACATATAAACATGCAGCTGAGAGTATTTGGAGTGGAAGAGGTCATCTTTCAGAAAGGGTTCCTTGCTGGAGATTCTTGAATTTGACACCTCTGAGATCTGTCCAACAAGTTTTATTTAACGCTAGAGGCGTAAGCAATTGGTGCAGACACTGTTTTCTTCTCGTGTGGCAGGATCCTAGAAACTCTTTGCTTATAGTGCAGTGGTATTCCACAACTACCCCTTAATTAACCATCCCATTAACCCCCTCCAATCCAGAGAAATGTGGCAGGTAGAGGGAGAGGGTCTTGAGCTCTTCCTGCCAAAGGCCTCACTGCTTCGGGGCTATCTGCTGCACCTTGCACCCTGCCCCCTGCCCTGGGCTCTGAAATCAGACATCCAGAGGCGGACATCCAGCAGGAGGCCACAGAGAGCAGTTCAGATCATGTGGGACTTTCTTCACCCACACAGTTCACAAGGAAATGGTCTCTCCACAGTGGAGCGCTCAGAGGTGCTCTTTCCAGTGGCAGTGCCACAGTCCTTAGCTTTTGAAATGGGCCAAATAAGGGAAACTTCCAGAGACCAAGTATTTCTTCAGAAAGTGATTGGCCTTTAAAACCACTTCTCCCAGAGGTGCCTGCTGCAGGGAGTAGTAATCTCAGCTGCCCAGAGCTCACTTTCTGTGCTGAAGACTAAGCAAATGAGCCCATTGCTTTTGGACTGGGAGAAACATCAGCTGATGCTCAGGCACTTTCCTGCAAGTCAGCAGGAAACACTTCCTGGGTCCGAGCTGAGAATCAGCGTGCCAAGCTGGAGTTGTTTGATGCAAATAACCGCCTCAGAATTAGGTTCCTCCCCTTTCCACATGCTCCTCTCTGCCCTAAGGGGGTCATTTGGGAGCTGACCCTTCAGGTGTCCAAGTGAGCACATTTGGCAGAGTGTCACTGAGCTGGTCACTGAGGCCTGCAGTTTCGGAAGCTCTTGCCAGGATCTCCAGCTGGAAAGCTGACTCAATCCCAGTGTGTCTCCTTTCTGGTACAGAGAGAGAGAAGAGACCCCCATAGCTGGCTCCTCATGTCCCTGAGGAAGGGGAAAGGCCAGCAGGTGGCACAGACCTTGGAAGGTGATTGTGAGGTTATTTCTGCCTCCCCATCTGATGGGCCAGTATCTGATGAGTAGCAGACTAGCTAGCAGGCCCATCTCCTGCTGACACAGAGCCTGCAGGCCCAGAGCCCTCACCCTGCTGCCAGCGCTCTCTCCCCAAGGCAGCCCAGGAAGCCATGGACTGCCTTTGTCCTGAGGACATGTTGCTGGCTTATGCCCTTTAGGAGGCACAGGCCCATGCAGGTGACTGTGTGGTCCCTTCTGTGTCTGTAGGTGATGGGCCAGGAAGAAGCTTGCGGGTGGGAAACTGTTTGTGAGGTGACTTGTGTCTCAGTACCTGATAGGCCAGCAGCAGGCACATGGCTTGGATTTTGGTTGTGAGGTCACTTCTGTCTCTGCAGGTGATAGGGCAACCACTGCTTCTCGAGCAGAGGAGGTGCTTGTGCGATTCCTTCTGCCTTAGTACCTGATAGGCCACTTGCAGGCCGATGGCTTGGATGCTGATTGTGATGACGTTCCTGCCTGAGTACCTGTTTGGCTAGCAGCAGGCACATGGTAAGTCCAGTCCTTCTGAGAAGCTGAGAGGCTCACTGCAGGCAGGTGGGCTTGGAAGAGGACTGTGAGGTTACTGGTAAAGGATCAGCCGGTAGGCCAAAAGTCTAATAGGAGGGGACAGTGTGGTGAGAGCCATTGTTTCTCAGAAGCTCCTTGGATGGTAGGAGGCACATGGCTGTAAAGGGGAAAGTGATGTCCCTTCTGTCTCTGCAGGTGATGGGCCAACAGCAGGCACATTGCTGGGAAATTGGCTGTGAGGTCCCGTCTGTCTCAGCCTCTGACAGGCTAGCAGCAGGCTCATGGCTGGGGCACGTGCATGTGAGGTCACTTCTGAGCAAGCTGCTGGTAGACCAGGAGTAGGCCCATGGATTGGCTGTTGACTGGGAAGTCCATTCTTTGTGAGTGCCTGATGAGGTCTTTGCCAGGTCTCTTCTTCCTGATGACCTGATTAGCTAGTAGCTGCTCATTTGCTTGGATGCTCATGGTGAGGTCACTGCTGCCTGAGTACCTAATAGGCTACCCCCAGGCGCTGGGCTAGGGTGCTGATTTGGTGGTGTCTCCTGTCTTTGCAGGTGATAGGCCAGCAGCAGGCACACGGCTTGGATGTTGATTGTGAAGCCTCCTCTGCCTTAGGACCTGACTGGAGAGCAGCAGGCACATAGCTGGTCACGTGCATGAGAGAAGCTGGAGGGCCAGCAGTAGGCCCCTTGGCTTGGTGGATGATTGTGAGGTGACTTCGGTGTGAGCAGCTGAGAGGTGAGCCTTTGGCTGCGGCCTAAGGCAGGTGTTTGTGAGATCACTTCTGCCTGAGGATGTGGTTAGACAGCAGGCGCAGAGCCTGCTGACCCAGAGCCTGCAGGCACAGAGCCCTCGCCCTGCTGCAACGCTCTTCCCAATGCAGCCCAGGAAACTGATGCAGCCTTTGAATACCAAAAACACTTGGCTGGCTCCTGCTGCTTCATGTTGTCTACCAGGACCCCCAGGCCCTTCTCTACTAAGCTGCTTTCCAGGCAGTCGGCATTCAGCGTGATGAGGAGGGTACTGGATTCTGACAGCCTCAAAATCTCCAAGACCAGTTTGAGCCACCTGGCTGTGAAGGTGACTGTGAGGTCACGCCTGTCTCTGCAAGTGATGGGCAAGGAGCAGGCAAAATTATGAGACTTCGCAGTCAGCACTGCAGATGTATCTCCTTTCCCTGCCTCTCCCCATCCTCCCACCCCTGTCTTCTTTTGGCTGGGATGAGTGGTGGTGCACCACCCTATGCGAAGAGGTGGCTGGAGTGCACAGAGTTTTGCCTTGGAGATGTTGACGAGCCAGTCCACAGCACTGCGCAAATGGACCATAAGGCAGGTGGAAAATGGGCTGGACCATTGAGCCAAAATGCTGTGATCAGTGGCACAAGGTCCAACAAGCTCCTTCAGTGGGTGCCTTTGCTGGTGCTCTCGGACTATGCCTGGATCGTGCCGGGGGGACCCTGGAGGCAGAGCCTGCGCTGGCTTTTCCATGTGGCACGTGCCCTGCTGAAAGCTGCTGCCTTGGCTCAAGGCTTTGCTTGGCAGAGAAATCCCAGGCCTTGCTGAGGCAGGGCAAGGCAAAGGCTTGAGAGCAGCGGAAGCCTTGTGCCGTTTCCGTGGTTGGAAGTGTGCTTGTCTAAGGCTGGTGCACTGGCCCTGTCCGTGCTGCTGAGTGTGTCCGTGTGCTGCCATGTGGTCATTGGTGAGCTCTCTGGGCGTGGCCCGAGAGAGGGGGAGTGGTGCCTAAGAGTTTTGTCCTCCTGCCTGGAAGCCCCTCAGTAGGGAGGCCTGTGGGGTGAGGACCTTGAGGGCACGTGAGGCAAAAGAGAGAGGCAAGAGCTGGCGTGATGCGCCTCCTGGGAGAGCACTTGCCCTCTGCTTCGTGGAGGTGGGAAGGGAGCAGGCTCCGGGGTGAGCCGGGATGTTCAGAGGAAGTGCCTGTGGAAAGGTTCTGGAGGACTAGAAGCAAGCGGAAGGGTTGGAGAGTGGGTCTTGGTGCGTTTTGGGGCCCTTCCTCATGGTCACTTCTGCTCGGAAAACCCCCTGTCAGAGGGCTCCGAGAGAGGCTGTGCCCACGCGGCACGCTGTGGCCTGGCCACTGGTGCTGCTCCGTGCCTCTTGCTGGGCCCTGAGACCTGTGGCCCTGGAAGCAGCCTGAAGGGTGTTGGCAGAGCAGCTCTGAGCATGGCAGCTGTTTGGCTTTCGCAGGGCCTTGGAGGCTGGGGAAGGGCCCGTCCTCCCCTTGCCATTGTCATTAGCCCTGCTGGCGGGCCAGGGGGAAGAGCTGCTGAGTGCTGCCTCTGCTGGTGTCCCCAGCTGAGATGCCCTCGCCTCAGTCCTTCCCCACGTCCCAGACTGTCAGGGCCCCAAATCAGAGAGTGCTTGTTGTCCTTGATGTGTAGGGAATGTGCTGGCTTGGTTCAGTCCCTCCTTGGGGAAGGAAGTGGCCTTTGGAGTTGCGGGAAGGCTTCTTGCTCTGCCTGGGCCATGGGGCCCCGCTGTCTTCCGCTTCATGGTCACTGCTCCCACACAATCGGCCCCTTAGGAAATGTTGCCATGAATTCCTTGCAGGCCTTTCTCCAGTTCCTGAGCTTCACGGGCTCGCTGTGGGTACTGGCTGGGCAGAAGGTGATCTTCTCTTGGGGCAGGAACTGGCCCGTCCTGGGTGTTTTGCTGCACTAGGAGCAGTGTGAGGTGCCAGGGTGAATGAGGGAGGCCGTTCAGGAGGTGTCTCAGCCTTGGGGAGGGCAGGGGGAGCTGCAGGGGGCAACAGCCACGAGGTCCCTAGTGTCTGCGAGAGCTGGGCCAGAAAATCACCACTGCCCAATCAGTTCTTTGTCGGTAGCTGAGAGGCCAGCAGGGGCCACGTGGCTCGCTGCTGATTCTGAGGTCCCTTGGGGCTGAGGAGCTGAGAGGCCAGCTGCAGGAACAAGGCTGGCGTGTTGTCTGCAAGGTCCCTTCTGCAAGGGTTACGTGATTGGCTAGCAGGAGGCATGTGGCTGGGAAGGTGCTTGTGAGGTGGCTTCTGGCTGAGCAGTTGCTGGGGCAGCAGCAGGTCCACAGCTGGGACGCGTGCTTTGGAGGTGACGTTGGCCGGAGCATCTGGGAGGTGAGCATTTGGCTGATGGCTGAGGAAGTTGTTGTGAGGTCACTTGTGTGTCAGGGGCTTGTAGGGCAGTGGCGGGCAGACGGCTGGGAAGGTGGCCGTGAGGTCCTGTCTTTTGGAGTGGCTGATAGAGCAGCAAGAGGCAGGTGGCTGGGAAGGTGCTTGTGAGGTGACTGCAGAGAGAGCAGCCCAGGTTGCCCATGGCTGGGAAGTGACTCGGAGGTCCCGCCTGTCCCCGCAGGCTGCCTGGCCTGCAGCATTGCTTAGACATTGGCAGTGGAATCTAGGCTTGACAGTGTGTGCGTGGTGTGGAAATTGTGCCCCATGAAAAGAGAGGGGCCTGGTGAGGTTTGTCTGCAAGATGGGAATGCTCTTTCTGCCCTTGGATTGGTGGAGGTGGGAAGGGAGCAGGAGCAGAGGTGGGAGTGGATGTTCAGAGGAAGTGCTTGTTGCTGCCTCTTGGAGGACTAGAAGGAAAGAGAAGGGCTGGAGAGTTGTCCTGGGTGTGATTTGGGGCATTTGCGGGGTGGTGTCCTGGCTGCTGCCCTGTGTGGTGGTGTGGCCTGTGTGTGCCTGCTGCAGAGGGGCGTGCTGGCTGTCCACGCTGTGTGAGGGGAGGGGTGGGGGTGAGGTGTGTGCCAGTGGGGGGTGGCGTGTGGTGGGGAGAGGCGGTGGGCCCAGGGTGTTGGTTCTGGGTGTGGGAGGAGACGTGTGGAGAGAGCAGTGGTGTGCGTGGGGAGTGCCATGAGGCTGGGGAGGTGGGGAGCGCTGCGAGGTGAGCAGGTGCCTTGGCTGCTGGGGCCCCGGCTGCCCTGGTGGCCCCATGAGCCAGGCACGCTGGCAGCCGGCTGCCTTCTGCCCGCTCAGCTTCATGCCTGGAGTTTCCTCTGCTCTTGCCAGGCTCTGCAGCCAGATATCCCACACAGACTGTGAGATACATATAAACATGCAGCTGAGAGTATTTGGAGTGGAAGAGGTCATCTTTCAGAAAGGGTTCCTTGCTGGAGATTCTTGAATTTGACACCTCTGAGATCTGTCCAACAAGTTTTATTTAACGCTAGAGGCGTAAGCAGTTGGTGCAGACACTGTTTTCTTCTCGTGTGGCAGGATCCTAGAAACTCTTTGCTTATAGTGCAGTGGTATTCCACAACTACCCCTTAATTAACCATCCCATTAACCCCCTCCAATCCAGAGAAATGTGGCAGGTAGAGGGAGAGGGTCTTGAGCTCTTCCTGCCAAAGGCCTCACTGCTTCGGGGCTATCTGCTGCACCTTGCACCCTGCCCCCTGCCCTGGGCTCTGAAATCAGACATCCAGAGGCGGACATCCAGCAGGAGGCCACAGAGAGCAGTTCAGATCATGTGGGACTTTCTTCACCCACACAGTTCACAAGGAAATGGTCTCTCCACAGTGGAGCGCTCAGAGGTGCTCTTTCCAGTGGCAGTGCCACAGTCCTTAGCTTTTGAAATGGGCCAAATAAGGGAAACTTCCAGAGACCAAGTATTTCTTCAGAAAGTGATTGGCCTTTAAAACCACTTCTCCCAGAGGTGCCTGCTGCAGGGAGTAGTAATCTCAGCTGCCCAGAGCTCACTTTCTGTGCTGAAGACTAAGGAAATGAGCCCATTGCTTTTGGACTGGGAGAAACATCAGCTGATGCTCAGGCACTTTCCTGCAAGTCAGCAGGAAACACTTCCTGGGTCCGAGCTGAGAATCAGCGTGCCAAGCTGGAGTTGTTTGATGCAAATAACCGCCTCAGAATTAGGTTCCTCCCCTTTCCACATGCTCCTCTCTGCCCTAAGGGGGTCATTTGGGAGCTGACCCTTCAGGTGTCCAAGTGAGCACATTTGGCAGAGTGTCACTGAGCTGGTCACTGAGGCCTGCAGTTTCGGAAGCTCTTGCCAGGATCTCCAGCTGGAAAGCTGACTCAATCCCAGTGTGTCTCCTTTCTGGTACAGAGAGAGAGAAGAGACCCCCATAGCTGGCTCCTCATGTCCCTGAGGAAGGGGAAAGGCCAGCAGGTGGCACAGACCTTGGAAGGTGATTGTGAGGTTATTTCTGCCTCCCCATCTGATGGGCCAGTATCTGATGAGTAGCAGACTAGCTAGCAGGCCCATCTCCTGCTGACACAGAGCCTGCAGGCCCAGAGCCCTCACCCTGCTGCCAGCGCTCTCTCCCCAAGGCAGCCCAGGAAGCCATGGACTGCCTTTGTCCTGAGGACATGTTGCTGGCTTATGCCCTTTAGGAGGCACAGGCCCATGCAGGTGACTGTGTGGTCCCTTCTGTGTCTGTAGGTGATGGGCCAGGAAGAAGCTTGCGGGTGGGAAACTGTTTGTGAGGTGACTTGTGTCTCAGTACCTGATAGGCCAGCAGCAGGCACATGGCTTGGATTTTGGTTGTGAGGTCACTTCTGTCTCTGCAGGTGATAGGGCAACCACTGCTTCTCGAGCAGAGGAGGTGCTTGTGCGATTCCTTCTGCCTTAGTACCTGATAGGCCACTTGCAGGCCGATGGCTTGGATGCTGATTGTGATGACGTTCCTGCCTGAGTACCTGTTTGGCTAGCAGCAGGCACATGGTAAGTCCAGTCCTTCTGAGAAGCTGAGAGGCTCACTGCAGGCAGGTGGGCTTGGAAGAGGACTGTGAGGTTACTGGTAAAGGATCAGCCGGTAGGCCAAAAGTCTAATAGGAGGGGACAGTGTGGTGAGAGCCATTGTTTCTCAGAAGCTCCTTGGATGGTAGGAGGCACATGGCTGTAAAGGGGAAAGTGATGTCCCTTCTGTCTCTGCAGGTGATGGGCCAGCAGCAGGCACATTGCTGGGAAATTGGCTGTGAGGTCCCGTCTGTCTCAGCCTCTGACAGGCTAGCAGCAGGCTCATGGCTGGGGCACGTGCATGTGAGGTCACTTCTGAGCAAGCTGCTGGTAGACCAGGAGTAGGCCCATGGATTGGCTGTTGACTGGGAAGTCCATTCTTTGTGAGTGCCTGATGAGGTCTTTGCCAGGTCTCTTCTTCCTGATGACCTGATTAGCTAGTAGCTGCTCATTTGCTTGGATGCTCATGGTGAGGTCACTGCTGCCTGAGTACCTAATAGGCTACCCCCAGGCGCTGGGCTAGGGTGCTGATTTGGTGGTGTCTCCTGTCTTTGCAGGTGATAGGCCAGCAGCAGGCACACGGCTTGGATGTTGATTGTGAAGCCTCCTCTGCCTTAGGACCTGACTGGAGAGCAGCAGGCACATAGCTGGTCACGTGCATGAGAGAAGCTGGAGGGCCAGCAGTAGGCCCCTTGGCTTGGTGGATGATTGTGAGGTGACTTCGGTGTGAGCAGCTGAGAGGTGAGCCTTTGGCTGCGGCCTAAGGCAGGTGTTTGTGAGGTCACTTCTGCCTGAGGATGTGGTTAGACAGCAGGCGCAGAGCCTGCTGACCCAGAGCCTGCAGGCACAGAGCCCTCGCCCTGCTGCAACGCTCTTCCCAATGCAGCCCAGGAAACTGATGCAGCCTTTGAATACCAAAAACACTTGGCTGGCTCCTGCTGCTTCATGTTGTCTACCAGGACCCCCAGGCCCTTCTCTACTAAGCTGCTTTCCAGGCAGTCGGCATTCAGCGTGATGAGGAGGGTACTGGATTCTGACAGCCTCAAAATCTCCAAGACCAGTTTGAGCCACCTGGCTGTGAAGGTGACTGTGAGGTCACGCCTGTCTCTGCAAGTGATGGGCAAGGAGCAGGCAAAATTATGAGACCTCGCAGTCAGCACTGCAGATGTATCTCCTTTCCCTGCCTCTCCCCATCCTCCCACCCCTGTCTTCTTTTGGCTGGGATGAGTGGTGGTGCACCACCCTATGCGAAGAGGTGGCTGGAGTGCACAGAGTTTTGCCTTGGAGATGTTGACGAGCCAGTCCACAGCACTGCGCAAATGGACCATAAGGCAGGTGGAAAATGGGCTGGACCATTGAGCCAAAATGCTGTGATCAGTGGCACAAGGTCCAACAAGCTCCTTCAGTGGGTGCCTTTGCTGGTGCTCTCGGACTATGCCTGGATCGTGCCGGGGGGACCCTGGAGGCAGAGCCTGCGCTGGCTTTTCCATGTGGCACGTGCCCTGCTGAAAGCTGCTGCCTTGGCTCAAGGCTTTGCTTGGCAGAGAAATCCCCGGCCTTGCTGAGGCAGGGCAAGGCAAAGGCTTGAGAGCAGCGGAAGCCTTGTGCCGTTTCCGTGGTTGGAAGTGTGCTTGTCTAAGGCTGGTGCACTGGCCCTGTCCGTGCTGCTGAGTGTGTCCGTGTGCTGCCATGTGGTCATTGGTGAGCTCTCTGGGCGTGGCCCGAGAGAGGGGGAGTGGTGCCTAAGAGTTTTGTCCTCCTGCCTGGAAGCCCCTCAGTAGGGAGGCCTGTTGGGTGAGGGCCTTGAGGGCACGTGAGGCAAAAGAGAGAGGCAAGAGCTGGCGTGATGCGCCTCCTGGGAGAGCACTTGCCCTCTGCTTCGTGGAGGTGGGAAGGGAGCAGGCTCCGGGGTGAGCCGGGATGTTCAGAGGAAGTGCCTGTGGAAAGGTTCTGGAGGACTAGAAGCAAGCGGAAGGGTTGGAGAGTGGGTCTTGGTGCGTTTTGGGGCCCTTCCTCATGGTCACTTCTGCTCGGAAAACCCCCTGTCAGAGGGCTCCGAGAGAGGCTGTGCCCACGCGGCACGCTGTGGCCTGGCCACTGGTGCTGCTCCGTGCCTCTTGCTGGGCCCTGAGACCTGTGGCCCTGGAAGCAGCCTGAAGGGTGTTGGCAGAGCAGCTCTGAGCATGGCAGCTGTTTGGCTTTCGCAGGGCCTTGGAGGCTGGGGAAGGGCCCGTCCTCCCCTTGCCATTGTCATTAGCCCTGCTGGCGGGCCAGGGGGAAGAGCTGCTGAGTGCTGCCTCTGCTGGTGTCCCCAGCTGAGATGCCCTCGCCTCAGTCCTTCCCCACGTCCCAGACTGTCAGGGCCCCAAATCAGAGAGTGCTTGTTGTCCTTGATGTGTAGGGAATGTGCTGGCTTGGTTCAGTCCCTCCTTGGGGCAGGAAGTGGCCTTTGGAGTTGCGGGAAGGCTTCTTGCTCTGCCTGGGCCATGGGGCCCCGCTGTCTTCCGCTTCATGGTCACTGCTCCCACACAATCGGCCCCTTAGGAAATGTTGCCATGAATTCCTTGCAGGCCTTTCTCCAGTTCCTGAGCTTCACGGGCTCGCTGTGGGTACTGGCTGGGCAGAAGGTGATCTTCTCTTGGGGCAGGAACTGGCCCGTCCTGGGTGTTTTGCTGCACTAGGAGCAGTGTGAGGTGCCAGGGTGAATGAGGGAGGCCGTTCAGGAGGTGTCTCAGCCTTGGGGAGGGCAGGGGGAGCTGCAGGGGGCAACAGCCACGAGGTCCCTAGTGTCTGCGAGAGCTGGGCCAGAAAATCACCACTGCCCAATCAGTTCTTTGTCGGTAGCTGAGAGGCCAGCAGGGGCCACGTGGCTCGCTGCTGATTCTGAGGTCCCTTGGGGCTGAGGAGCTGAGAGGCCAGCTGCAGGAACAAGGCTGGCGTGTTGTCTGCAAGGTCCCTTCTGCAAGGGTTACGTGATTGGCTAGCAGGAGGCATGTGGCTGGGAAGGTGCTTGTGAGGTGGCTTCTGGCTGAGCAGTTGCTGGGGCAGCAGCAGGTCCACAGCTGGGACGCGTGCTTTGGAGGTGACGTTGGCCGGAGCATCTGGGAGGTGAGCATTTGGCTGATGGCTGAGGAAGTTGTTGTGAGGTCACTTGTGTGTCAGGGGCTTGTAGGGCAGTGGCGGGCAGACGGCTGGGAAGGTGGCCGTGAGGTCCTGTCTTTTGGAGTGGCTGATAGAGCAGCAAGAGGCAGGTGGCTGGGAAGGTGCTTGTGAGGTGACTGCAGAGAGAGCAGCCCAGGTTGCCCATGGCTGGGAAGTGACTCGGAGGTCCCGCCTGTCCCCGCAGGCTGCCTGGCCTGCAGCATTGCTTAGACATTGGCAGTGGAATCTAGGCTTGACAGTGTGTGCGTGGTGTGGAAATTGTGCCCCATGAAAAGAGAGGGGCCTGGTGAGCTTTGTCTGCAAGATGGGAATGCTCTTTCTGCCCTTGGATTGGTGGAGGTGGGAAGGGAGCAGGAGCAGAGGTGGGAGTGGATGTTCAGAGGAAGTGCTTGTTGCTGCCTCTTGGAGGACTAGAAGGAAAGAGAAGGGCTGGAGAGTTGTCCTGGGTGTGATTTGGGGCATTTGCGGGGTGGTGTCCTGGCTGCTGCCCTGTGTGGTGGTGTGGCCTGTGTGTGCCTGCTGCAGAGGGGCGTGCTGGCTGTCCACGCTGTGTGAGGGGAGGGGTGGGGGTGAGGTGTGTGCCAGTGGGGGGTGGCGTGTGGTGGGGAGAGGCGGTGGGCCCAGGGTGTTGGTTCTGGGTGTGGGAGGAGACGTGTGGAGAGAGCAGTGGTGTGCGTGGGGAGTGCCATGAGGCTGGGGAGGTGGGGAGCGCTGCGAGGTGAGCAGGTGCCTTGTCTGCTGGGGCCCCGGCTGCCCTGGTGGCCCCATGAGCCAGGCACGCTGGCAGCCGGCTGCCTTCTGCCCGCTCAGCTTCACGCCTGGAGTTTCCTCCGCTCTTGCCAGGCTCTGCAGCCAGATATCCCACACAGACTGTGAGATACATATAAACATGCAGCTGAGAGTATTTGGAGTGGAAGAGGTCATCTTTCAGAAAGGGTTCCTTGCTGGAGATTCTTGAATTTGACACCTCTGAGATCTGTCCAACAAGTTTTATTTAACGCTAGAGGCGTAAGCAGTTGGTGCAGACACTGTTTTCTTCTCGTGTGGCAGGATCCTAGAAACTCTTTGCTTATAGTGCAGTGGTATTCCACAACTACCCCTTAATTAACCATCCCATTAACCCCCTCCAATCCAGAGAAATGTGGCAGGTAGAGGGAGAGGGTCTTGAGCTCTTCCTGCCAAAGGCCTCACTGCTTCGGGGCTATCTGCTGCACCTTGCACCCTGCCCCCTGCCCTGGGCTCTGAAATCAGACATCCAGAGGCGGACATCCAGCAGGAGGCCACAGAGAGCAGTTCAGATCATGTGGGACTTTCTTCACCCACACAGTTCACAAGGAAATGGTCTCTCCACAGTGGAGCGCTCAGAGGTGCTCTTTCCAGTGGCAGTGCCACAGTCCTTAGCTTTTGAAATGGGCCAAATAAGGGAAACTTCCAGAGACCAAGTATTTCTTCAGAAAGTGATTGGCCTTTAAAACCACTTCTCCCAGAGGTGCCTGCTGCAGGGAGTAGTAATCTCAGCTGCCCAGAGCTCACTTTCTGTGCTGAAGACTAAGCAAATGAGCCCATTGCTTTTGGACTGGGAGAAACATCAGCTGATGCTCAGGCACTTTCCTGCAAGTCAGCAGGAAACACTTCCTGGGTCCGAGCTGAGAATCAGCGTGCCAAGCTGGAGTTGTTTGATGCAAATAACCGCCTCAGAATTAGGTTCCTCCCCTTTCCACATGCTCCTCTCTGCCCTAAGGGGGTCATTTGGGAGCTGACCCTTCAGGTGTCCAAGTGAGCACATTTGGCAGAGTGTCACTGAGCTGGTCACTGAGGCCTGCAGTTTCGGAAGCTCTTGCCAGGATCTCCAGCTGGAAAGCTGACTCAATCCCAGTGTGTCTCCTTTCTGGTACAGAGAGAGAGAAGAGACCCCCATAGCTGGCTCCTCATGTCCCTGAGGAAGGGGAAAGGCCAGCAGGTGGCACAGAGCTTGGAAGGTGATTGTGAGGTTATTTCTGCCTCCCCATCTGATGGGCCAGTATCTGATGAGTAGCAGACTAGCTAGCAGGCCCATCTCCTGCTGACACAGAGCCTGCAGGCCCAGAGCCCTCACCCTGCTGCCAGCGCTCTCTCCCCAAGGCAGCCCAGGAAGCCATGGACTGCCTTTGTCCTGAGGACATGTTGCTGGCTTATGCCCTTTAGGAGGCACAGGCCCATGCAGGTGACTGTGTGGTCCCTTCTGTGTCTGTAGGTGATGGGCCAGGAAGAAGCTTGCGGGTGGGAAACTGTTTGTGAGGTGACTTGTGTCTCAGTACCTGATAGGCCAGCAGCAGGCACATGGCTTGGATTTTGGTTGTGAGGTCACTTCTGTCTCTGCAGGTGATAGGGCAACCACTGCTTCTCGAGCAGAGGAGGTGCTTGTGCGATTCCTTCTGCCTTAGTACCTGATAGGCCACTTGCAGGCCGATGGCTTGGATGCTGATTGTGATGACGTTCCTGCCTGAGTACCTGTTGGGATAGCAGCAGGCACATGGTAAGTCCAGTCCTTCTGAGAAGCTGAGAGGCTCACTGCAGGCAGGTGGGCTTGGAAGAGGACTGTGAGGTTACTGGTAAAGGATCAGCCGGTAGGCCAAAAGTCTAATAGGAGGGGACAGTGTGGTGAGAGCCATTGTTTCTCAGAAGCTCCTTGGATGGTAGGAGGCACATGGCTGTAAAGGGGAAAGTGATGTCCCTTCTGTCTCTGCAGGTGATGGGCCAGCAGCAGGCACATTGCTGGGAAATTGGCTGTGAGGTCCCGTCTGTCTCAGCCTCTGACAGGCTAGCAGCAGGCTCATGGCTGGGGCACATGCATGTGAGGTCACTTCTGAGCAAGCTGCTGGTAGACCAGGAGTAGGCCCATGGATTGGCTGTTGACTGGGAAGTCCATTCTTTGTGAGTGCCTGATGAGGTCTTTGCCAGGTCTCTTCTTCCTGATGACCTGATTAGCTAGTAGCTGCTCATTTGCTTGGATGCTCATGGTGAGGTCACTGCTGCCTGAGTACCTAATAGGCTACCCCCAGGCGCTGGGCTAGGGTGCTGATTTGGTGGTGTCTCCTGTCTTTGCAGGTGATAGGCCAGCAGCAGGCACACGGCTTGGATGTTGATTGTGAAGCCTCCTCTGCCTTAGGACCTGACTGGAGAGCAGCAGGCACATAGCTGGTCACGTGCATGAGAGAAGCTGGAGGGCCAGCAGTAGGCCCCTTGGCTTGGTGGATGATTGTGAGGTGACTTCGGTGTGAGCAGCTGAGAGGTGAGCCTTTGGCTGCGGCCTAAGGCAGGTGTTTGTGAGGTCACTTCTGCCTGAGGATGTGGTTAGACAGCAGGCGCAGAGCCTGCTGACCCAGAGCCTGCAGGCACAGAGCCCTCGCCCTGCTGCAACGCTCTTCCCAATGCAGCCCAGGAAACTGATGCAGCCTTTGAATACCAAAAACACTTGGCTGGCTCCTGCTGCTTCATGTTGTCTACCAGGACCCCCAGGCCCTTCTCTACTAAGCTGCTTTCCAGGCAGTCGGCATTCAGCGTGATGAGGAGGGTACTGGATTCTGACAGCCTCAAAATCTCCAAGACCAGTTTGAGCCACCTGGCTGTGAAGGTGACTGTGAGGTCACGCCTGTCTCTGCAAGTGATGGGCAAGGAGCAGGCAAAATTATGAGACCTCGCAGTCAGCACTGCAGATGTATCTCCTTTCCCTGCCTCTCCCCATCCTCCCACCCCTGTCTTCTTTTGGCTGGGATGAGTGGTGGTGCACCACCCTATGCGAAGAGGTGGCTGGAGTGCACAGAGTTTTGCCTTGGAGATGTTGACGAGCCAGTCCACAGCACTGCGCAAATGGACCATAAGGCAGGTGGAAAATGGGCTGGACCATTGAGCCAAAATGCTGTGATCAGTGGCACAAGGTCCAACAAGCTCCTTCAGTGGGTGCCTTTGCTGGTGCTCTCGGACTATGCCTGGATCGTGCCGGGGGGACCCTGGAGGCAGAGCCTGCGCTGGCTTTTCCATGTGGCACGTGCCCTGCTGAAAGCTGCTGCCTTGGCTCAAGGCTTTGCTTGGCAGAGAAATCCCAGGCCTTGCTGAGGCAGGGCAAGGCAAAGGCTTGAGAGCAGCGGAAGCCTTGTGCCGTTTCCGTGGTTGGAAGTGTGCTTGTCTAAGGCTGGTGCACTGGCCCTGTCCGTGCTGCTGAGTGTGTCCGTGTGCTGCCATGTGGTCATTGGTGAGCTCTCTGGGCGTGGCCCGAGAGAGGGGGAGTGGTGCCTAAGAGTTTTGTCCTCCTGCCTGGAAGCCCCTCAGTAGGGAGGCCTGTTGGGTGAGGGCCTTGAGGGCACGTGAGGCAAAAGAGAGAGGCAAGAGCTGGCGTGATGCACCTCCTGGGAGAGCACTTGCCCTCTGCTTCGTGGAGGTGGGAAGGGAGCAGGCTCCGGGGTGAGCCGGGATGTTCAGAGGAAGTGCCTGTGGAAAGGTTCTGGAGGACTAGAAGCAAGCGGAAGGGTTGGAGAGTGGGTCTTGGTGCGTTTTGGGGCCCTTCCTCATGGTCACTTCTGCTCGGAAAACCCCCTGTCAGAGGGCTCCGAGAGAGGCTGTGCCCACGCGGCACGCCGTGGCCTGGCCACTGGTGCTGCTCCGTGCCTCTTGCTGGGCCCTGAGACCTGTGGCCCTGGAAGCAGCCTGAAGGGTGTTGGCAGAGCAGCTCTGAGCATGGCAGCTGTTTGGCTTTCGCAGGGCCTTGGAGGCTGGGGAAGGGCCCGTCCTCCCCTTGCCGTTGTCATTAGCCCTGCTGGCGGGATCTAATGGGGGAAGAGCTGCTGAGTGCTGCCTCTGCTGGTGTCCCCAGCTGAGATGCCCTCGCCTCAGTCCTTCCCCACGTCCCAGACTGTCAGGGCCCCAAATCAGAGAGTGCTTGTTGTCCTTGATGTGTAGGGAATGTGCTGGCTTGGTTCAGTCCCTCCTTGGGGCAGGAAGTGGCCTTTGGAGTTGCGGGAAGGCTTCTTGCTCTGCCTGGGCCATGGGGCCCCGCTGTCTTCCGCTTCATGGTCACTGCTCCCACACAATCGGCCCCTTAGGAAATGTTGCCATGAATTCCTTGCAGGCCTTTCTCCCGTTCCTGAGCTTCACGGGCTCGGTGCGGGTACTGGCTGGGCAGAAGGTGATCTTCTCTTGGGGCAGGAACTGGCCCGTCCTGGGTGTTTTGCTGCACTAGGAGCAGTGTGAGGCGCCAGGGTGAATGAGGGAGGCCGTTCAGGAGGTGTCTCAGCCTTGGGGAGGGCAGGGGGAGCTGCAGGGGGCAACAGCCACGAGGTCCCTAGTGTCTGCGAGAGCTGGGCCAGAAAATCACCACTGCCCAATCAGTTCTTTGTCGGTAGCTGAGAGGCCAGCAGGGGCCCCGTGGCTCGGCTGCTGATTCTGAGGTCCCTTGGGGCTGAGGAGCTGAGAGGCCAGCTGCAGGAACAAGGCTGGCGTGTTGTCTGCAAGGTCCCTTCTGCAAGGGTTACGTGATTGGCTAGCAGGAGGCATGTGGCTGGGAAGGTGCTTGTGAGGTGGCTTCTGGCTGAGCAGTTGCTGGGGCAGCAGCAGGTCCACAGCTGGGACGCGTGCTTTGGAGGTGACGTTGGCCGGAGCATCTGGGAGGTCAGCATTTGGCTGATGGCTGAGGAAGTTGTTGTGAGGTCACTTGTGTGTCAGGGGCTTGTAGGGCAGTGGCGGGCAGACGGCTGGGAAGGTGGCCGTGAGGTCCTGTCTTTTGGAGTGGCTGATAGAGCAGCAAGAGGCAGGTGGCTGGGAAGGTGCTTGTGAGGTGAGTGCAGAGAGAGCAGCCCCGGTTGCCCATGGCTGGGAAGTGACTCGGAGGTCCCGCCTGTCCCCGCAGGCTGCCTGGCCTGCAGCATTGCTTAGACATTGGCAGTGGAATCTAGGCTTGACAGTGTGTGCGTGGTGTGGAAATTGTGCCCCATGAAAAGAGAGGGGCCTGGTGAGGTTTGTCTGCAAGATGGGAATGCTCTTTCTGCCCTTGGATTGTTGGAGGTGGGAAGGGAGCAGGAGCAGAGGTGGGAGTGGATGTTCAGAGGAAGTGCTTGTTGCTGCCTCTTGGAGGACTAGAAGGAAAGAGAAGGGCTGGAGAGTTGTCCTGGGTGTGATTTGGGGCATTTGCGGGGTGGTGTCCTGGCTGCTGCCCTGTGTGGTGGTGTGGCCTGTGTGTGCCTGCTGCAGAGGGGCGTGCTGGCTGTCCACGCTGTGTGAGGGGAGGGGTGGGGGTGAGGTGTGTGCCAGTGGGGGGTGGCGTGTGGTGGGGAGAGGCGGTGGGCCCAGGGTGTTGGTTCTGGGTGCGGGAGGAGACGTGTGGAGAGAGCAGTGGTGTGCGTGGGGAGTGCCATGAGGCTGGGGAGGTGGGGAGCGCTGCGAGGTGAGCAGGTGCCTTGGCTGCTGGGGCCCCGGCTGCCCTGGTGGCCCCATGAGCCAGGCACGCTGGCAGCCGGCTGCCTTCTGCCCGCTCAGCTTCATGCCTGGAGTTTCCTCTGCTCTTGCCAGGCTCTGCAGCCAGATATCCCACACAGACTGTGAGATACATATAAACATGCAGCTGAGAGTATTTGGAGTGGAAGAGGTCATCTTTCAGAAAGGGTTCCTTGCTGGAGATTCTTGAATTTGACACCTCTGAGATCTGTCCAACAAGTTTTATTTAACGCTAGAGGCGTAAGCAGTTGGTGCAGACACTGTTTTCTTCTCGTGTGGCAGGATCCTAGAAACTCTTTGCTTATAGTGCAGTGGTATTCCACAACTACCCTTTAATTAACCATCCCATTAACCCCCTCCAATCCAGAGAAATGTGGCAGGTAGAGGGAGAGGGTCTTGAGCTCTTCCTGCCAAAGGCCTCACTGCTTCGGGGCTATCTGCTGCACCTTGCACCCTGCCCCCTGCCCTGGGCTCTGAAATCAGACATCCAGAGGCGGACATCCAGCAGGAGGCCACAGAGAGCAGTTCAGATCATGTGGGACTTTCTTCACCCACACAGTTCACAAGGAAATGGTCTCTCCACAGTGGAGCGCTCAGAGGTGCTCTTTCCAGTGGCAGTGCCACAGTCCTTAGCTTTTGAAATGGGCCAAATAAGGGAAACTTCCAGAGACCAAGTATTTCTTCAGAAAGTGATTGGCCTTTAAAACCACTTCTCCCAGAGGTGCCTGCTGCAGGGAGTAGTAATCTCAGCTGCCCAGAGCTCACTTTCTGTGCTGAAGACTAAGGAAATGAGCCCATTGCTTTTGGACTGGGAGAAACATCAGCTGATGCTCAGGCACTTTCCTGCAAGTCAGCAGGAAACACTTCCTGGGTCCGAGCTGAGAATCAGCGTGCCAAGCTGGAGTTGTTTGATGCAAATAACCGCCTCAGAATTAGGTTCCTCCCCTTTCCACATGCTCCTCTCTGCCCTAAGGGGGTCATTTGGGAGCTGACCCTTCAGGTGTCCAAGTGAGCACATTTGGCAGAGTGTCACTGAGCTGGTCACTGAGGCCTGCAGTTTCGGAAGCTCTTGCCAGGATCTCCAGCTGGAAAGCTGACTCAATCCCAGTGTGTCTCCTTTCTGCTAGAGAGAGAGAGAAGAGACCCCCATAGCTGGATCATCATGTCCCTGAGGAAGGGGAAAGGCCAGCAGCTGGCACAGAGCTTGGAAGGTGATTGTGAGGTTATTTCTGCCTCCCCATCTGATGGGCCAGTATCTGATGAGTAGCAGACTAGCTAGCAGGCCCATCTCCTGCTGACACAGAGCCTGCAGGCCCAGAGCCCTCACCCTGCTGCCAGCGCTCTCTCCCCAAGGCAGCCCAGGAAGCCATGGACTGCCTTTGTCCTGAGGACATGTTGCTGGCTTATGCCCTTTAGGAGGCACAGGCCCATGCAGGTGACTGTGTGGTCCCTTCTGTGTCTGTAGGTGATGGGCCAGGAAGAAGCTTGCGGGTGGGAAACTGTTTGTGAGGTGACTTGTGTCTCAGTACCTGATAGGCCAGCAGCAGGCACATGGCTTGGATTTTGGTTGTGAGGTCACTTCTGTCTCTGCAGGTGATAGGGCAACCACTGCTTCTCGAGCAGAGGAGGTGCTTGTGCGATTCCTTCTGCCTTAGTACCTGATAGGCCACTTGCAGGCCGATGGCTTGGATGCTGATTGTGATGACGTTCCTGCCTGAGTACCTGTTTGGCTAGCAGCAGGCACATGGTAAGTCCAGTCCTTCTGAGAAGCTGAGAGGCTCACTGCAGGCAGGTGGGCTTGGAAGAGGACTGTGAGGTTACTGGTAAAGGATCAGCCGGTAGGCCAAAAGTCTAATAGGAGGGGACAGTGTGGTGAGAGCCATTGTTTCTCAGAAGCTCCTTGGATGGTAGGAGGCACATGGCTGTAAAGGGGAAAGTGATGTCCCTTCTGTCTCTGCAGGTGATGGGCCAGCAGCAGGCACATTGCTGGGAAATTGGCTGTGAGGTCCCGTCTGTCTCAGCCTCTGACAGGCTAGCAGCAGGCTCATGGCTGGGGCACGTGCATGTGAGGTCACTTCTGAGCAAGCTGCTGGTAGACCAGGAGTAGGCCCATGGATTGGCTGTTGACTGGGAAGTCCATTCTTTGTGAGTGCCTGATGAGGTCTTTGCCAGGTCTCTTCTTCCTGATGACCTGATTAGCTAGTAGCTGCTCATTTGCTTGGATGCTCATGGTGAGGTCACTGCTGCCTGAGTACCTAATAGGCTACCCCCAGGCGCTGGGCTAGGGTGCTGATTTGGTGGTGTCTCCTGTCTTTGCAGGTGATAGGCCAGCAGCAGGCACACGGCTTGGATGTTGATTGTGAAGCCTCCTCTGCCTTAGGACCTGACTGGAGAGCAGCAGGCACATAGCTGGTCACGTGCATGAGAGAAGCTGGAGGGCCAGCAGTAGGCCCCTTGGCTTGGTGGATGATTGTGAGGTGACTTCGGTGTGAGCAGCTGAGAGGTGAGCCTTTGGCTGCGGCCTAAGGCAGGTGTTTGTGAGGTCACTTCTGCCTGAGGATGTGGTTAGACAGCAGGCGCAGAGCCTGCTGACCCAGAGCCTGCAGGCACAGAGCCCTCGCCCTGCTGCAACGCTCTTCCCAATGCAGCCCAGGAAACTGATGCAGCCTTTGAATACCAAAAACACTTGGCTGGCTCCTGCTGCTTCATGTTGTCTACCAGGACCCCCAGGCCCTTCTCTACTAAGCTGCTTTCCAGGCAGTCGGCATTCAGCGTGATGAGGAGGGTACTGGATTCTGACAGCCTCAAAATCTCCAAGACCAGTTTGAGCCACCTGGCTGTGAAGGTGACTGTGAGGTCACGCCTGTCTCTGCAAGTGATGGGCAAGGAGCAGGCAAAATTATGAGACCTCGCAGTCAGCACTGCAGATGTATCTCCTTTCCCTGCCTCTCCCCATCCTCCCACCCCTGTCTTCTTTTGGCTGGGATGAGTGGTGGTGCACCACCCTATGCGAAGAGGTGGCTGGAGTGCACAGAGTTTTGCCTTGGAGATGTTGACGAGCCAGTCCACAGCACTGCGCAAATGGACCATAAGGCAGGTGGAAAATGGGCTGGACCATTGAGCCAAAATGCTGTGATCAGTGGCACAAGGTCCAACAAGCTCCTTCAGTGGGTGCCTTTGCTGGTGCTCTCGGACTATGCCCGGATCGTGCCGGGGGGACCCTGGAGGCAGAGCCTGCGCTGGCTTTTCCATGTGGCACGTGCCCTGCTGAAAGCTGCTGCCTTGGCTCAAGGCTTTGCTTGGCAGAGAAATCCCAGGCCTTGCTGAGGCAGGGCAAGGCAAAGGCTTGAGAGCAGCGGAAGCCTTGTGCCGTTTCCGTGGTTGGAAGTGTGCTTGTCTAAGGCTGGTGCACTGGCCCTGTCCGTGCTGCTGAGTGTGTCCGTGTGCTGCCATGTGGTCATTGGTGAGCTCTCTGGGCGTGGCCCGAGAGAGGGGGAGTGGTGCCTAAGAGTTTTGTCCTCCTGCCTGGAAGCCCCTCAGTAGGGAGGCCTGTTGGGTGAGGGCCTTGAGGGCACGTGAGGCAAAAGAGAGAGGCAAGAGCTGGCGTGATGCACCTCCTGGGAGAGCACTTGCCCTCTGCTTCGTGGAGGTGGGAAGGGAGCAGGCTCCGGGGTGAGCCGGGATGTTCAGAGGAAGTGCCTGTGGAAAGGTTCTGGAGGACTAGAAGCAAGCGGAAGGGTTGGAGAGTGGGTCTTGGTGCGTTTTGGGGCCCTTCCTCATGGTCACTTCTGCTCGGAAAACCCCCTGTCAGAGGGCTCCGAGAGAGGCTGTGCCCACGCGGCACGCCGTGGCCTGGCCACTGGTGCTGCTCCGTGCCTCTTGCTGGGCCCTGAGACCTGTGGCCCTGGAAGCAGCCTGAAGGGTGTTGGCAGAGCAGCTCTGAGCATGGCAGCTGTTTGGCTTTCGCAGGGCCTTGGAGGCTGGGGAAGGGCCCGTCCTCCCCTTGCCGTTGTCATTAGCCCTGCTGGCGGGATCTAATGGGGGAAGAGCTGCTGAGTGCTGCCTCTGCTGGTGTCCCCAGCTGAGATGCCCTCGCCTCAGTCCTTCCCCACGTCCCAGACTGTCAGGGCCCCAAATCAGAGAGTGCTTGTTGTCCTTGATGTGTAGGGAATGTGCTGGCTTGGTTCAGTCCCTCCTTGGGGCAGGAAGTGGCCTTTGGAGTTGCGGGAAGGCTTCTTGCTCTGCCTGGGCCATGGGGCCCCGCTGTCTTCCGCTTCATGGTCACTGCTCCCACACAATCGGCCCCTTAGGAAATGTTGCCATGAATTCCTTGCAGGCCTTTCTCCCGTTCCTGAGCTTCACGGGCTCGGTGCGGGTACTGGCTGGGCAGAAGGTGATCTTCTCTTGGGGCAGGAACTGGCCCGTCCTGGGTGTTTTGCTGCACTAGGAGCAGTGTGAGGCGCCAGGGTGAATGAGGGAGGCCGTTCAGGAGGTGTCTCAGCCTTGGGGAGGGCAGGGGGAGCTGCAGGGGGCAACAGCCACGAGGTCCCTAGTGTCTGCGAGAGCTGGGCCAGAAAATCACCACTGCCCAATCAGTTCTTTGTCGGTAGCTGAGAGGCCAGCAGGGGCCACGTGGCTCGCTGCTGATTCTGAGGTCCCTTGGGGCTGAGGAGCTGAGAGGCCAGCTGCAGGAACAAGGCTGGCGTGTTGTCTGCAAGGT
Source organism: Struthio camelus (assembly GCF_040807025.1). Taxonomy (NCBI): domain Eukaryota; kingdom Metazoa; phylum Chordata; class Aves; order Struthioniformes; family Struthionidae; genus Struthio; species Struthio camelus. The sequence goes on from NC_090970.1 coordinate 2,199,219, forward strand.
CCCTTCTGCAAGGGTTACGTGATTGGCTAGCAGGAGGCATGTGGCTGGGAAGGTGCTTGTGAGGTGGCTTCTGGCTGAGCAGTTGCTGGGGCAGCAGCAGGTCCACAGCTGGGACGCGTGCTTTGGAGGTGACGTTGGCCGGAGCATCTGGGAGGTGAGCATTTGGCTGATGGCTGAGGAAGTTGTTGTGAGGTCACTTGTGTGTCAGGGGCTTGTAGGGCAGTGGCGGGCAGACGGCTGGGAAGGTGGCCGTGAGGTCCTGTCTTTTGGAGTGGCTGATAGAGCAGCAAGAGGCAGGTGGCTGGGAAGGTGCTTGTGAGGTGACTGCAGAGAGAGCAGCCCCGGTTGCCCATGGCTGGGAAGTGACTCGGAGGTCCCGCCTGTCCCCGCAGGCTGCCTGGCCTGCAGCATTGCTTAGACATTGGCAGTGGAATCTAGGCTTGACAGTGTGTGCGTGGTGTGGAAATTGTGCCCCATGAAAAGAGAGGGGCCTGGTGAGGTTTGTCTGCAAGATGGGAATGCTCTTTCTGCCCTTGGATTGGTGGAGGTGGGAAGGGAGCAGGAGCAGAGGTGGGAGTGGATGTTCAGAGGAAGTGCTTGTTGCTGCCTCTTGGAGGACTAGAAGGAAAGAGAAGGGCTGGAGAGTTGTCCTGGGTGTGATTTGGGGCATTTGCGGGGTGGTGTCCTGGCTGCTGGCCTGTGTGGTGGTGTGGCCTGTGTGTGCCTGCTGCAGAGGGGCGTGCTGGCTGTCCACGCTGTGTGAGGGGAGGGGTGGGGGTGAGGTGTGTGCCAGTGGGGGGTGGCGTGTGGTGGGGAGAGGCGGTGGGCCCAGGGTGTTGGTTCTGGGTGCGGGAGGAGACGTGTGGAGAGAGCAGTGGTGTGCGTGGGGAGTGCCATGAGGCTGGGGAGGTGGGGAGCGCTGCGAGGTGAGCAGGTGCCTTGGCTGCTGGGGCCCCGGCTGCCCTGGTGGCCCCATGAGCCAGGCACGCTGGCAGCCGGCTGCCTTCTGCCCGCTCAGCTTCATGCCTGGAGTTTCCTCTGCTCTTGCCAGGCTCTGCAGCCAGATATCCCACACAGACTGTGAGATACATATAAACATGCAGCTGAGAGTATTTGGAGTGGAAGAGGTCATCTTTCAGAAAGGGTTCCTTGCTGGAGATTCTTGAATTTGACACCTCTGAGATCTGTCCAACAAGTTTTATTTAACGCTAGAGGCGTAAGCAGTTGGTGCAGACACTGTTTTCTTCTCGTGTGGCAGGATCCTAGAAACTCTTTGCTTATAGTGCAGTGGTATTCCACAACTACCCTTTAATTAACCATCCCATTAACCCCCTCCAATCCAGAGAAATGTGGCAGGTAGAGGGAGAGGGTCTTGAGCTCTTCCTGCCAAAGGCCTCACTGCTTCGGGGCTATCTGCTGCACCTTGCACCCTGCCCCCTGCCCTGGGCTCTGAAATCAGACATCCAGAGGCGGACATCCAGCAGGAGGCCACAGAGAGCAGTTCAGATCATGTGGGACTTTCTTCACCCACACAGTTCACAAGGAAATGGTCTCTCCACAGTGGAGCGCTCAGAGGTGCTCTTTCCAGTGGCAGTGCCACAGTCCTTAGCTTTTGAAATGGGCCAAATAAGGGAAACTTCCAGAGACCAAGTATTTCTTCAGAAAGTGATTGGCCTTTAAAACCACTTCTCCCAGAGGTGCCTGCTGCAGGGAGTAGTAATCTCAGCTGCCCAGAGCTCACTTTCTGTGCTGAAGACTAAGGAAATGAGCCCATTGCTTTTGGACTGGGAGAAACATCAGCTGATGCTCAGGCACTTTCCTGCAAGTCAGCAGGAAACACTTCCTGGGTCCGAGCTGAGAATCAGCGTGCCAAGCTGGAGTTGTTTGATGCAAATAACCGCCTCAGAATTAGGTTCCTCCCCTTTCCACATGCTCCTCTCTGCCCTAAGGGGGTCATTTGGGAGCTGACCCTTCAGGTGTCCAAGTGAGCACATTTGGCAGAGTGTCACTGAGCTGGTCACTGAGGCCTGCAGTTTCGGAAGCTCTTGCCAGGATCTCCAGCTGGAAAGCTGACTCAATCCCAGTGTGTCTCCTTTCTGCTAGAGAGAGAGAGAAGAGACCCCCATAGCTGGATCATCATGTCCCTGAGGAAGGGGAAAGGCCAGCAGCTGGCACAGAGCTTGGAAGGTGATTGTGAGGTTATTTCTGCCTCCCCATCTGATGGGCCAGTATCTGATGAGTAGCAGACTAGCTAGCAGGCCCATCTCCTGCTGACACAGAGCCTGCAGGCCCAGAGCCCTCACCCTGCTGCCAGCGCTCTCTCCCCAAGGCAGCCCAGGAAGCCATGGACTGCCTTTGTCCTGAGGACATGTTGCTGGCTTATGCCCTTTAGGAGGCACAGGCCCATGCAGGTGACTGTGTGGTCCCTTCTGTGTCTGTAGGTGATGGGCCAGGAAGAAGCTTGCGGGTGGGAAACTGTTTGTGAGGTGACTTGTGTCTCAGTACCTGATAGGCCAGCAGCAGGCACATGGCTTGGATTTTGGTTGTGAGGTCACTTCTGTCTCTGCAGGTGATAGGGCAACCACTGCTTCTCGAGCAGAGGAGGTGCTTGTGCGATTCCTTCTGCCTTAGTACCTGATAGGCCACTTGCAGGCCGATGGCTTGGATGCTGATTGTGATGACGTTCCTGCCTGAGTACCTGTTTGGCTAGCAGCAGGCACATGGTAAGTCCAGTCCTTCTGAGAAGCTGAGAGGCTCACTGCAGGCAGGTGGGCTTGGAAGAGGACTGTGAGGTTACTGGTAAAGGATCAGCCGGTAGGCCAAAAGTCTAATAGGAGGGGACAGTGTGGTGAGAGCCATTGTTTCTCAGAAGCTCCTTGGATGGTAGGAGGCACATGGCTGTAAAGGGGAAAGTGATGTCCCTTCTGTCTCTGCAGGTGATGGGCCAGCAGCAGGCACATTGCTGGGAAATTGGCTGTGAGGTCCCGTCTGTCTCAGCCTCTGACAGGCTAGCAGCAGGCTCATGGCTGGGGCACGTGCATGTGAGGTCACTTCTGAGCAAGCTGCTGGTAGACCAGGAGTAGGCCCATGGATTGGCTGTTGACTGGGAAGTCCATTCTTTGTGAGTGCCTGATGAGGTCTTTGCCAGGTCTCTTCTTCCTGATGACCTGATTAGCTAGTAGCTGCTCATTTGCTTGGATGCTCATGGTGAGGTCACTGCTGCCTGAGTACCTAATAGGCTACCCCCAGGCGCTGGGCTAGGGTGCTGATTTGGTGGTGTCTCCTGTCTTTGCAGGTGATAGGCCAGCAGCAGGCACACGGCTTGGATGTTGATTGTGAAGCCTCCTCTGCCTTAGGACCTGACTGGAGAGCAGCAGGCACATAGCTGGTCACGTGCATGAGAGAAGCTGGAGGGCCAGCAGTAGGCCCCTTGGCTTGGTGGATGATTGTGAGGTGACTTCGGTGTGAGCAGCTGAGAGGTGAGCCTTTGGCTGCGGCCTAAGGCAGGTGTTTGTGAGGTCACTTCTGCCTGAGGATGTGGTTAGACAGCAGGCGCAGAGCCTGCTGACCCAGAGCCTGCAGGCACAGAGCCCTCGCCCTGCTGCAACGCTCTTCCCAATGCAGCCCAGGAAACTGATGCAGCCTTTGAATACCAAAAACACTTGGCTGGCTCCTGCTGCTTCATGTTGTCTACCAGGACCCCCAGGCCCTTCTCTACTAAGCTGCTTTCCAGGCAGTCGGCATTCAGCGTGATGAGGAGGGTACTGGATTCTGACAGCCTCAAAATCTCCAAGACCAGTTTGAGCCACCTGGCTGTGAAGGTGACTGTGAGGTCACGCCTGTCTCTGCAAGTGATGGGCAAGGAGCAGGCAAAATTATGAGACCTCGCAGTCAGCACTGCAGATGTATCTCCTTTCCCTGCCTCTCCCCATCCTCCCACCCCTGTCTTCTTTTGGCTGGGATGAGTGGTGGTGCACCACCCTATGCGAAGAGGTGGCTGGAGTGCACAGAGTTTTGCCTTGGAGATGTTGACGAGCCAGTCCACAGCACTGCGCAAATGGACCATAAGGCAGGTGGAAAATGGGCTGGACCATTGAGCCAAAATGCTGTGATCAGTGGCACAAGGTCCAACAAGCTCCTTCAGTGGGTGCCTTTGCTGGTGCTCTCGGACTATGCCTGGATCGTGCCGGGGGGACCCTGGAGGCAGAGCCTGCGCTGGCTTTTCCATGTGGCACGTGCCCTGCTGAAAGCTGCTGCCTTGGCTCAAGGCTTTGCTTGGCAGAGAAATCCCCGGCCTTGCTGAGGCAGGGCAAGGCAAAGGCTTGAGAGCAGCGGAAGCCTTGTGCCGTTTCCGTGGTTGGAAGTGTGCTTGTCTAAGGCTGGTGCACTGGCCCTGTCCGTGCTGCTGAGTGTGTCCGTGTGCTGCCATGTGGTCATTGGTGAGCTCTCTGGGCGTGGCCCGAGAGAGGGGGAGTGGTGCCTAAGAGTTTTGTCCTCCTGCCTGGAAGCCCCTCAGTAGGGAGGCCTGTTGGGTGAGGGCCTTGAGGGCACGTGAGGCAAAAGAGAGAGGCAAGAGCTGGCGTGATGCACCTCCTGGGAGAGCACTTGCCCTCTGCTTCGTGGAGGTGGGAAGGGAGCAGGCTCCGGGGTGAGCCGGGATGTTCAGAGGAAGTGCCTGTGGAAAGGTTCTGGAGGACTAGAAGCAAGCGGAAGGGTTGGAGAGTGGGTCTTGGTGCGTTTTGGGGCCCTTCCTCATGGTCACTTCTGCTCGGAAAACCCCCTGTCAGAGGGCTCCGAGAGAGGCTGTGCCCACGCGGCACGCCGTGGCCTGGCCACTGGTGCTGCTCCGTGCCTCTTGCTGGGCCCTGAGACCTGTGGCCCTGGAAGCAGCCTGAAGGGTGTTGGCAGAGCAGCTCTGAGCATGGCAGCTGTTTGGCTTTCGCAGGGCCTTGGAGGCTGGGGAAGGGCCCGTCCTCCCCTTGCCGTTGTCATTAGCCCTGCTGGCGGGATCTAATGGGGGAAGAGCTGCTGAGTGCTGCCTCTGCTGGTGTCCCCAGCTGAGATGCCCTCGCCTCAGTCCTTCCCCACGTCCCAGACTGTCAGGGCCCCAAATCAGAGAGTGCTTGTTGTCCTTGATGTGTAGGGAATGTGCTGGCTTGGTTCAGTCCCTCCTTGGGGCAGGAAGTGGCCTTTGGAGTTGCGGGAAGGCTTCTTGCTCTGCCTGGGCCATGGGGCCCCGCTGTCTTCCGCTTCATGGTCACTGCTCCCACACAATCGGCCCCTTAGGAAATGTTGCCATGAATTCCTTGCAGGCCTTTCTCCCGTTCCTGAGCTTCACGGGCTCGCTGTGGGTACTGGCTGGGCAGAAGGTGATCTTCTCTTGGGGCAGGAACTGGCCCGTCCTGGGTGTTTTGCTGCACTAGGAGCAGTGTGAGGCGCCAGGGTGAATGAGGGAGGCCGTTCAGGAGGTGTCTCAGCCTTGGGGAGGGCAGGGGGAGCTGCAGGGGGCAACAGCCACGAGGTCCCTAGTGTCTGCGAGAGCTGGGCCAGAAAATCACCACTGCCCAATCAGTTCTTTGTCGGTAGCTGAGAGGCCAGCAGGGGCCACGTGGCTCGCTGCTGATTCTGAGGTCCCTTGGGGCTGAGGAGCTGAGAGGCCAGCTGCAGGAACAAGGCTGGCGTGTTGTCTGCAAGGTCCCTTCTGCAAGGGTTACGTGATTGGCTAGCAGGAGGCATGTGGCTGGGAAGGTGCTTGTGAGGTGGCTTCTGGCTGAGCAGTTGCTGGGGCAGCAGCAGGTCCACAGCTGGGACGCGTGCTTTGGAGGTGACGTTGGCCGGAGCATCTGGGAGGTGAGCATTTGGCTGATGGCTGAGGAAGTTGTTGTGAGGTCACTTGTGTGTCAGGGGCTTGTAGGGCAGTGGCGGGCAGACGGCTGGGAAGGTGGCCGTGAGGTCCTGTCTTTTGGAGTGGCTGATAGAGCAGCAAGAGGCAGGTGGCTGGGAAGGTGCTTGTGAGGTGACTGCAGAGAGAGCAGCCCCGGTTGCCCATGGCTGGGAAGTGACTCGGAGGTCCCGCCTGTCCCCGCAGGCTGCCTGGCCTGCAGCATTGCTTAGACATTGGCAGTGGAATCTAGGCTTGACAGTGTGTGCGTGGTGTGGAAATTGTGCCCCATGAAAAGAGAGGGGCCTGGTGAGGTTTGTCTGCAAGATGGGAATGCTCTTTCTGCCCTTGGATTGGTGGAGGTGGGAAGGGAGCAGGAGCAGAGGTGGGAGTGGATGTTCAGAGGAAGTGCTTGTTGCTGCCTCTTGGAGGACTAGAAGGAAAGAGAAGGGCTGGAGAGTTGTCCTGGGTGTGATTTGGGGCATTTGCGGGGTGGTGTCCTGGCTGCTGGCCTGTGTGGTGGTGTGGCCTGTGTGTGCCTGCTGCAGAGGGGCGTGCTGGCTGTCCACGCTGTGTGAGGGGAGGGGTGGGGGTGAGGTGTGTGCCAGTGGGGGGTGGCGTGTGGTGGGGAGAGGCGGTGGGCCCAGGGTGTTGGTTCTGGGTGCGGGAGGAGACGTGTGGAGAGAGCAGTGGTGTGCGTGGGGAGTGCCATGAGGCTGGGGAGGTGGGGAGCGCTGCGAGGTGAGCAGGTGCCTTGGCTGCTGGGGCCCCGGCTGCCCTGGTGGCCCCATGAGCCAGGCACGCTGGCAGCCGGCTGCCTTCTGCCCGCTCAGCTTCATGCCTGGAGTTTCCTCTGCTCTTGCCAGGCTCTGCAGCCAGATATCCCACACAGACTGTGAGATACATATAAACATGCAGCTGAGAGTATTTGGAGTGGAAGAGGTCATCTTTCAGAAAGGGTTCCTTGCTGGAGATTCTTGAATTTGACACCTCTGAGATCTGTCCAACAAGTTTTATTTAACGCTAGAGGCGTAAGCAGTTGGTGCAGACACTGTTTTCTTCTCGTGTGGCAGGATCCTAGAAACTCTTTGCTTATAGTGCAGTGGTATTCCACAACTACCCTTTAATTAACCATCCCATTAACCCCCTCCAATCCAGAGAAATGTGGCAGGTAGAGGGAGAGGGTCTTGAGCTCTTCCTGCCAAAGGCCTCACTGCTTCGGGGCTATCTGCTGCACCTTGCACCCTGCCCCCTGCCCTGGGCTCTGAAATCAGACATCCAGAGGCGGACATCCAGCAGGAGGCCACAGAGAGCAGTTCAGATCATGTGGGACTTTCTTCACCCACACAGTTCACAAGGAAATGGTCTCTCCACAGTGGAGCGCTCAGAGGTGCTCTTTCCAGTGGCAGTGCCACAGTCCTTAGCTTTTGAAATGGGCCAAATAAGGGAAACTTCCAGAGACCAAGTATTTCTTCAGAAAGTGATTGGCCTTTAAAACCACTTCTCCCAGAGGTGCCTGCTGCAGGGAGTAGTAATCTCAGCTGCCCAGAGCTCACTTTCTGTGCTGAAGACTAAGGAAATGAGCCCATTGCTTTTGGACTGGGAGAAACATCAGCTGATGCTCAGGCACTTTCCTGCAAGTCAGCAGGAAACACTTCCTGGGTCCGAGCTGAGAATCAGCGTGCCAAGCTGGAGTTGTTTGATGCAAATAACCGCCTCAGAATTAGGTTCCTCCCCTTTCCACATGCTCCTCTCTGCCCTAAGGGGGTCATTTGGGAGCTGACCCTTCAGGTGTCCAAGTGAGCACATTTGGCAGAGTGTCACTGAGCTGGTCACTGAGGCCTGCAGTTTCGGAAGCTCTTGCCAGGATCTCCAGCTGGAAAGCTGACTCAATCCCAGTGTGTCTCCTTTCTGCTAGAGAGAGAGAGAAGAGACCCCCATAGCTGGATCATCATGTCCCTGAGGAAGGGGAAAGGCCAGCAGCTGGCACAGAGCTTGGAAGGTGATTGTGAGGTTATTTCTGCCTCCCCATCTGATGGGCCAGTATCTGATGAGTAGCAGACTAGCTAGCAGGCCCATCTCCTGCTGACACAGAGCCTGCAGGCCCAGAGCCCTCACCCTGCTGCCAGCGCTCTCTCCCCAAGGCAGCCCAGGAAGCCATGGACTGCCTTTGTCCTGAGGACATGTTGCTGGCTTATGCCCTTTAGGAGGCACAGGCCCATGCAGGTGACTGTGTGGTCCCTTCTGTGTCTGTAGGTGATGGGCCAGGAAGAAGCTTGCGGGTGGGAAACTGTTTGTGAGGTGACTTGTGTCTCAGTACCTGATAGGCCAGCAGCAGGCACATGGCTTGGATTTTGGTTGTGAGGTCACTTCTGTCTCTGCAGGTGATAGGGCAACCACTGCTTCTCGAGCAGAGGAGGTGCTTGTGCGATTCCTTCTGCCTTAGTACCTGATAGGCCACTTGCAGGCCGATGGCTTGGATGCTGATTGTGATGACGTTCCTGCCTGAGTACCTGTTTGGCTAGCAGCAGGCACATGGTAAGTCCAGTCCTTCTGAGAAGCTGAGAGGCTCACTGCAGGCAGGTGGGCTTGGAAGAGGACTGTGAGGTTACTGGTAAAGGATCAGCCGGTAGGCCAAAAGTCTAATAGGAGGGGACAGTGTGGTGAGAGCCATTGTTTCTCAGAAGCTCCTTGGATGGTAGGAGGCACATGGCTGTAAAGGGGAAAGTGATGTCCCTTCTGTCTCTGCAGGTGATGGGCCAGCAGCAGGCACATTGCTGGGAAATTGGCTGTGAGGTCCCGTCTGTCTCAGCCTCTGACAGGCTAGCAGCAGGCTCATGGCTGGGGCACGTGCATGTGAGGTCACTTCTGAGCAAGCTGCTGGTAGACCAGGAGTAGGCCCATGGATTGGCTGTTGACTGGGAAGTCCATTCTTTGTGAGTGCCTGATGAGGTCTTTGCCAGGTCTCTTCTTCCTGATGACCTGATTAGCTAGTAGCTGCTCATTTGCTTGGATGCTCATGGTGAGGTCACTGCTGCCTGAGTACCTAATAGGCTACCCCCAGGCGCTGGGCTAGGGTGCTGATTTGGTGGTGTCTCCTGTCTTTGCAGGTGATAGGCCAGCAGCAGGCACACGGCTTGGATGTTGATTGTGAAGCCTCCTCTGCCTTAGGACCTGACTGGAGAGCAGCAGGCACATAGCTGGTCACGTGCATGAGAGAAGCTGGAGGGCCAGCAGTAGGCCCCTTGGCTTGGTGGATGATTGTGAGGTGACTTCTGTGTGAGCAGCTGAGAGGTGAGCCTTTGGCTGCGGCCTAAGGCAGGTGTTTGTGAGGTCACTTCTGCCTGAGGATGTGGTTAGACAGCAGGCGCAGAGCCTGCTGACCCAGAGCCTGCAGGCACAGAGCCCTCGCCCTGCTGCAACGCTCTTCCCAATGCAGCCCAGGAAACTGATGCAGCCTTTGAATACCAAAAACACTTGGCTGGCTCCTGCTGCTTCATGTTGTCTACCAGGACCCCCAGGCCCTTCTCTACTAAGCTGCTTTCCAGGCAGTCGGCATTCAGCGTGATGAGGAGGGTACTGGATTCTGACAGCCTCAAAATCTCCAAGACCAGTTTGAGCCACCTGGCTGTGAAGGTGACTGTGAGGTCACGCCTGTCTCTGCAAGTGATGGGCAAGGAGCAGGCAAAATTATGAGACCTCGCAGTCAGCACTGCAGATGTATCTCCTTTCCCTGCCTCTCCCCATCCTCCCACCCCTGTCTTCTTTTGGCTGGGATGAGTGGTGGTGCACCACCCTATGCGAAGAGGTGGCTGGAGTGCACAGAGTTTTGCCTTGGAGATGTTGACGAGCCAGTCCACAGCACTGCGCAAATGGACCATAAGGCAGGTGGAAAATGGGCTGGACCATTGAGCCAAAATGCTGTGATCAGTGGCACAAGGTCCAACAAGCTCCTTCAGTGGGTGCCTTTGCTGGTGCTCTCGGACTATGCCTGGATCGTGCCGGGGGGACCCTGGAGGCAGAGCCTGCGCTGGCTTTTCCATGTGGCACGTGCCCTGCTGAAAGCTGCTGCCTTGGCTCAAGGCTTTGCTTGGCAGAGAAATCCCCGGCCTTGCTGAGGCAGGGCAAGGCAAAGGCTTGAGAGCAGCGGAAGCCTTGTGCCGTTTCCGTGGTTGGAAGTGTGCTTGTCTAAGGCTGGTGCACTGGCCCTGTCCGTGCTGCTGAGTGTGTCCGTGTGCTGCCATGTGGTCATTGGTGAGCTCTCTGGGCGTGGCCCGAGAGAGGGGGAGTGGTGCCTAAGAGTTTTGTCCTCCTGCCTGGAAGCCCCTCAGTAGGGAGGCCTGTTGGGTGAGGGCCTTGAGGGCACGTGAGGCAAAAGAGAGAGGCAAGAGCTGGCGTGATGCGCCTCCTGGGAGAGCACTTGCCCTCTGCTTCGTGGAGGTGGGAAGGGAGCAGGCTCCGGGGTGAGCCGGGATGTTCAGAGGAAGTGCCTGTGGAAAGGTTCTGGAGGACTAGAAGCAAGCGGAAGGGTTGGAGAGTGGGTCTTGGTGCGTTTTGGGGCCCTTCCTCATGGTCACTTCTGCTCGGAAAACCCCCTGTCAGAGGGCTCCGAGAGAGGCTGTGCCCACGCGGCACGCCGTGGCCTGGCCACTGGTGCTGCTCCGTGCCTCTTGCTGGGCCCTGAGACCTGTGGCCCTGGAAGCAGCCTGAAGGGTGTTGGCAGAGCAGCTCTGAGCATGGCAGCTGTTTGGCTTTCGCAGGGCCTTGGAGGCTGGGGAAGGGCCCGTCCTCCCCTTGCCGTTGTCATTAGCCCTGCTGGCGGGATCTAATGGGGGAAGAGCTGCTGAGTGCTGCCTCTGCTGGTGTCCCCAGCTGAGATGCCCTCGCCTCAGTCCTTCCCCACGTCCCAGACTGTCAGGGCCCCAAATCAGAGAGTGCTTGTTGTCCTTGATGTGTAGGGAATGTGCTGGCTTGGTTCAGTCCCTCCTTGGGGCAGGAAGTGGCCTTTGGAGTTGCGGGAAGGCTTCTTGCTCTGCCTGGGCCATGGGGCCCCGCTGTCTTCCGCTTCATGGTCACTGCTCCCACACAATCGGCCCCTTAGGAAATGTTGCCATGAATTCCTTGCAGGCCTTTCTCCCGTTCCTGAGCTTCACGGGCTCGGTGCGGGTACTGGCTGGGCAGAAGGTGATCTTCTCTTGGGGCAGGAACTGGCCCGTCCTGGGTGTTTTGCTGCACTAGGAGCAGTGTGAGGCGCCAGGGTGAATGAGGGAGGCCGTTCAGGAGGTGTCTCAGCCTTGGGGAGGGCAGGGGGAGCTGCAGGGGGCAACAGCCACGAGGTCCCTAGTGTCTGCGAGAGCTGGGCCAGAAAATCACCACTGCCCAATCAGTTCTTTGTCGGTAGCTGAGAGGCCAGCAGGGGCCACGTGGCTCGCTGCTGATTCTGAGGTCCCTTGGGGCTGAGGAGCTGAGAGGCCAGCTGCAGGAACAAGGCTGGCGTGTTGTCTGCAAGGTCCCTTCTGCAAGGGTTACGTGATTGGCTAGCAGGAGGCATGTGGCTGGGAAGGTGCTTGTGAGGTGGCTTCTGGCTGAGCAGTTGCTGGGGCAGCAGCAGGTCCACAGCTGGGACGCGTGCTTTGGAGGTGACGTTGGCCGGAGCATCTGGGAGGTCAGCATTTGGCTGATGGCTGAGGAAGTTGTTGTGAGGTCACTTGTGTGTCAGGGGCTTGTAGGGCAGTGGCGGGCAGACGGCTGGGAAGGTGGCCGTGAGGTCCTGTCTTTTGGAGTGGCTGATAGAGCAGCAAGAGGCAGGTGGCTGGGAAGGTGCTTGTGAGGTGACTGCAGAGAGAGCAGCCCCGGTTGCCCATGGCTGGGAAGTGACTCGGAGGTCCCGCCTGTCCCCGCAGGCTGCCTGGCCTGCAGCATTGCTTAGACATTGGCAGTGGAATCTAGGCTTGACAGTGTGTGCGTGGTGTGGAAATTGTGCCCCATGAAAAGAGAGGGGCCTGGTGAGGTTTGTCTGCAAGATGGGAATGCTCTTTCTGCCCTTGGATTGGTGGAGGTGGGAAGGGAGCAGGAGCAGAGGTGGGAGTGGATGTTCAGAGGAAGTGCTTGTTGCTGCCTCTTGGAGGACTAGAAGGAAAGAGAAGGGCTGGAGAGTTGTCCTGGGTGTGATTTGGGGCATTTGCGGGGTGGTGTCCTGGCTGCTGGCCTGTGTGGTGGTGTGGCCTGTGTGTGCCTGCTGCAGAGGGGCGTGCTGGCTGTCCACGCTGTGTGAGGGGAGGGGTGGGGGTGAGGTGTGTGCCAGTGGGGGGTGGCGTGTGGTGGGGAGAGGCGGTGGGCCCAGGGTGTTGGTTCTGGGTGCGGGAGGAGACGTGTGGAGAGAGCAGTGGTGTGCGTGGGGAGTGCCATGAGGCTGGGGAGGTGGGGAGCGCTGCGAGGTGAGCAGGTGCCTTGGCTGCTGGGGCCCCGGCTGCCCTGGTGGCCCCATGAGCCAGGCACGCTGGCAGCCGGCTGCCTTCTGCCCGCTCAGCTTCATGCCTGGAGTTTCCTCTGCTCTTGCCAGGCTCTGCAGCCAGATATCCCACACAGACTGTGAGATACATATAAACATGCAGCTGAGAGTATTTGGAGTGGAAGAGGTCATCTTTCAGAAAGGGTTCCTTGCTGGAGATTCTTGAATTTGACACCTCTGAGATCTGTCCAACAAGTTTTATTTAACGCTAGAGGCGTAAGCAGTTGGTGCAGACACTGTTTTCTTCTCGTGTGGCAGGATCCTAGAAACTCTTTGCTTATAGTGCAGTGGTATTCCACAACTACCCTTTAATTAACCATCCCATTAACCCCCTCCAATCCAGAGAAATGTGGCAGGTAGAGGGAGAGGGTCTTGAGCTCTTCCTGCCAAAGGCCTCACTGCTTCGGGGCTATCTGCTGCACCTTGCACCCTGCCCCCTGCCCTGGGCTCTGAAATCAGACATCCAGAGGCGGACATCCAGCAGGAGGCCACAGAGAGCAGTTCAGATCATGTGGGACTTTCTTCACCCACACAGTTCACAAGGAAATGGTCTCTCCACAGTGGAGCGCTCAGAGGTGCTCTTTCCAGTGGCAGTGCCACAGTCCTTAGCTTTTGAAATGGGCCAAATAAGGGAAACTTCCAGAGACCAAGTATTTCTTCAGAAAGTGATTGGCCTTTAAAACCACTTCTCCCAGAGGTGCCTGCTGCAGGGAGTAGTAATCTCAGCTGCCCAGAGCTCACTTTCTGTCCTGAAGACTAAGGAAATGAGCCCATTGCTTTTGGACTGGGAGAAACATCAGCTGATGCTCAGGCACTTTCCTGCAAGTCAGCAGGAAACACTTCCTGGGTCCGAGCTGAGAATCAGCGTGCCAAGCTGGAGTTGTTTGATGCAAATAACCGCCTCAGAATTAGGTTCCTCCCCTTTCCACATGCTCCTCTCTGCCCTAAGGGGGTCATTTGGGAGCTGACCCTTCAGGTGTCCAAGTGAGCACATTTGGCAGAGTGTCACTGAGCTGGTCACTGAGGCCTGCAGTTTCGGAAGCTCTTGCCAGGATCTCCAGCTGGAAAGCTGACTCAATCCCAGTGTGTCTCCTTTCTGGTACAGAGAGAGAGAAGAGACCCCCATAGCTGGCTCCTCATGTCCCTGAGGAAGGGGAAAGGCCAGCAGGTGGCACAGAGCTTGGAAGGTGATTGTGAGGTTATTTCTGCCTCCCCATCTGATGGGCCAGTATCTGATGAGTAGCAGACTAGCTAGCAGGCCCATCTCCTGCTGACACAGAGCCTGCAGGCCCAGAGCCCTCACCCTGCTGCCAGCGCTCTCTCCCCAAGGCAGCCCAGGAAGCCATGGACTGCCTTTGTCCTGAGGACATGTTGCTGGCTTATGCCCTTTAGGAGGCACAGGCCCATGCAGGTGACTGTGTGGTCCCTTCTGTGTCTGTAGGTGATGGGCCAGGAAGAAGCTTGCGGGTGGGAAACTGTTTGTGAGGTGACTTGTGTCTCAGTACCTGATAGGCCAGCAGCAGGCACATGGCTTGGATTTTGGTTGTGAGGTCACTTCTGTCTCTGCAGGTGATAGGGCAACCACTGCTTCTCGAGCAGAGGAGGTGCTTGTGCGATTCCTTCTGCCTTAGTACCTGATAGGCCACTTGCAGGCCGATGGCTTGGATGCTGATTGTGATGACGTTCCTGCCTGAGTACCTGTTTGGCTAGCAGCAGGCACATGGTAAGTCCAGTCCTTCTGAGAAGCTGAGAGGCTCACTGCAGGCAGGTGGGCTTGGAAGAGGACTGTGAGGTTACTGGTAAAGGATCAGCCGGTAGGCCAAAAGTCTAATAGGAGGGGACAGTGTGGTGAGAGCCATTGTTTCTCAGAAGCTCCTTGGATGGTAGGAGGCACATGGCTGTAAAGGGGAAAGTGATGTCCCTTCTGTCTCTGCAGGTGATGGGCCAGCAGCAGGCACATTGCTGGGAAATTGGCTGTGAGGTCCCGTCTGTCTCAGCCTCTGACAGGCTAGCAGCAGGCTCATGGCTGGGGCACGTGCATGTGAGGTCACTTCTGAGCAAGCTGCTGGTAGACCAGGAGTAGGCCCATGGATTGGCTGTTGACTGGGAAGTCCATTCTTTGTGAGTGCCTGATGAGGTCTTTGCCAGGTCTCTTCTTCCTGATGACCTGATTAGCTAGTAGCTGCTCATTTGCTTGGATGCTCATGGTGAGGTCACTGCTGCCTGAGTACCTAATAGGCTACCCCCAGGCGCTGGGCTAGGGTGCTGATTTGGTGGTGTCTCCTGTCTTTGCAGGTGATAGGCCAGCAGCAGGCACACGGCTTGGATGTTGATTGTGAAGCCTCCTCTGCCTTAGGACCTGACTGGAGAGCAGCAGGCACATAGCTGGTCACGTGCATGAGAGAAGCTGGAGGGCCAGCAGTAGGCCCCTTGGCTTGGTGGATGATTGTGAGGTGACTTCGGTGTGAGCAGCTGAGAGGTGAGCCTTTGGCTGCGGCCTAAGGCAGGTGTTTGTGAGGTCACTTCTGCCTGAGGATGTGGTTAGACAGCAGGCGCAGAGCCTGCTGACCCAGAGCCTGCAGGCACAGAGCCCTCGCCCTGCTGCAACGCTCTTCCCAATGCAGCCCAGGAAACTGATGCAGCCTTTGAATACCAAAAACACTTGGCTGGCTCCTGCTGCTTCATGTTGTCTACCAGGACCCCCAGGCCCTTCTCTACTAAGCTGCTTTCCAGGCAGTCGGCATTCAGCGTGATGAGGAGGGTACTGGATTCTGACAGCCTCAAAATCTCCAAGACCAGTTTGAGCCACCTGGCTGTGAAGGTGACTGTGAGGTCACGCCTGTCTCTGCAAGTGATGGGCAAGGAGCAGGCAAAATTATGAGACCTCGCAGTCAGCACTGCAGATGTATCTCCTTTCCCTGCCTCTCCCCATCCTCCCACCCCTGTCTTCTTTTGGCTGGGATGAGTGGTGGTGCACCACCCTATGCGAAGAGGTGGCTGGAGTGCACAGAGTTTTGCCTTGGAGATGTTGACGAGCCAGTCCACAGCACTGCGCAAATGGACCATAAGGCAGGTGGAAAATGGGCTGGACCATTGAGCCAAAATGCTGTGATCAGTGGCACAAGGTCCAACAAGCTCCTTCAGTGGGTGCCTTTGCTGGTGCTCTCGGACTATGCCTGGATCGTGCCGGGGGGACCCTGGAGGCAGAGCCTGCGCTGGCTTTTCCATGTGGCACGTGCCCTGCTGAAAGCTGCTGCCTTGGCTCAAGGCTTTGCTTGGCAGAGAAATCCCAGGCCTTGCTGAGGCAGGGCAAGGCAAAGGCTTGAGAGCAGCGGAAGCCTTGTGCCGTTTCCGTGGTTGGAAGTGTGCTTGTCTAAGGCTGGTGCACTGGCCCTGTCCGTGCTGCTGAGTGTGTCCGTGTGCTGCCATGTGGTCATTGGTGAGCTCTCTGGGCGTGGCCCGAGAGAGGGGGAGTGGTGCCTAAGAGTTTTGTCCTCCTGCCTGGAAGCCCCTCAGTAGGGAGGCCTGTTGGGTGAGGGCCTTGAGGGCACGTGAGGCAAAAGAGAGAGGCAAGAGCTGGCGTGATGCGCCTCCTGGGAGAGCACTTGCCCTCTGCTTCGTGGAGGTGGGAAGGGAGCAGGCTCCGGGGTGAGCCGGGATGTTCAGAGGAAGTGCCTGTGGAAAGGTTCTGGAGGACTAGAAGCAAGCGGAAGGGTTGGAGAGTGGGTCTTGGTGCGTTTTGGGGCCCTTCCTCATGGTCACTTCTGCTCGGAAAACCCCCTGTCAGAGGGCTCCGAGAGAGGCTGTGCCCACGCGGCACGCCGTGGCCTGGCCACTGGTGCTGCTCCGTGCCTCTTGCTGGGCCCTGAGACCTGTGGCCCTGGAAGCAGCCTGAAGGGTGTTGGCAGAGCAGCTCTGAGCATGGCAGCTGTTTGGCTTTCGCAGGGCCTTGGAGGCTGGGGAAGGGCCCGTCCTCCCCTTGCCGTTGTCATTAGCCCTGCTGGCGGGATCTAATGGGGGAAGAGCTGCTGAGTGCTGCCTCTGCTGGTGTCCCCAGCTGAGATGCCCTCGCCTCAGTCCTTCCCCACGTCCCAGACTGTCAGGGCCCCAAATCAGAGAGTGCTTGTTGTCCTTGATGTGTAGGGAATGTGCTGGCTTGGTTCAGTCCCTCCTTGGGGCAGGAAGTGGCCTTTGGAGTTGCGGGAAGGCTTCTTGCTCTGCCTGGGCCATCGGGCCCCGCTGTCTTCCGCTTCATGGTCACTGCTCCCACATAATCGGCCCCTTAGGAAATGTTGCCATGAATTCCTTGCAGGCCTTTCTCCAGTTCCTGAGCTTCACGGGCTCGCTGTGGGTACTGGCTGGGCAGAAGGTGATCTTCTCTTGGGGCAGGAACTGGCCCGTCCTGGGTGTTTTGCTGCACTAGGAGCAGTGTGAGGCGCCAGGGTGAATGAGGGAGGCCGTTCAGGAGGTGTCTCAGCCTTGGGGAGGGCAGGGGGAGCTGCAGGGGGCAACAGCCACGAGGTCCCTAGTGTCTGCGAGAGCTGGGCCAGAAAATCACCACTGCCCAATCAGTTCTTTGTCGGTAGCTGAGAGGCCAGCAGGGGCCACGTGGCTCGCTGCTGATTCTGAGGTCCCTTGGGGCTGAGGAGCTGAGAGGCCAGCTGCAGGAACAAGGCTGGCGTGTTGTCTGCAAGGTCCCTTCTGCAAGGGTTACGTGATTGGCTAGCAGGAGGCATGTGGCTGGGAAGGTGCTTGTGAGGTGGCTTCTGGCTGAGCAGTTGCTGGGGCAGCAGCAGGTCCACAGCTGGGACGCGTGCTTTGGAGGTGACGTTGGCCGGAGCATCTGGGAGGTCAGCATTTGGCTGATGGCTGAGGAAGTTGTTGTGAGGTCACTTGTGTGTCAGGGGCTTGTAGGGCAGTGGCGGGCAGACGGCTGGGAAGGTGGCCGTGAGGTCCTGTCTTTTGGAGTGGCTGATAGAGCAGCAAGAGGCAGGTGGCTGGGAAGGTGCTTGTGAGGTGACTGCAGAGAGAGCAGCCCCGGTTGCCCATGGCTGGGAAGTGACTCGGAGGTCCCGCCTGTCCCCGCAGGCTGCCTGGCCTGCAGCATTGCTTAGACATTGGCAGTGGAATCTAGGCTTGACAGTGTGTGCGTGGTGTGGAAATTGTGCCCCATGAAAAGAGAGGGGCCTGGTGAGGTTTGTCTGCAAGATGGGAATGCTCTTTCTGCCCTTGGATTGGTGGAGGTGGGAAGGGAGCAGGAGCAGAGGTGGGAGTGGATGTTCAGAGGAAGTGCTTGTTGCTGCCTCTTGGAGGACTAGAAGGAAAGAGAAGGGCTGGAGAGTTGTCCTGGGTGTGATTTGGGGCATTTGCGGGGTGGTGTCCTGGCTGCTGGCCTGTGTGGTGGTGTGGCCTGTGTGTGCCTGCTGCAGAGGGGCGTGCTGGCTGTCCACGCTGTGTGAGGGGAGGGGTGGGGGTGAGGTGTGTGCCAGTGGGGGGTGGCGTGTGGTGGGGAGAGGCGGTGGGCCCAGGGTGTTGGTTCTGGGTGTGGGAGGAGACGTGTGGAGAGAGCAGTGGTGTGCGTGGGGAGTGCCATGAGGCTGGGGAGGTGGGGAGCGCTGCGAGGTGAGCAGGTGCCTTGTCTGCTGGGGCCCCGGCTGCCCTGGTGGCCCCATGAGCCAGGCACGCTGGCAGCCGGCTGCCTTCTGCCCGCTCAGCTTCATGCCTGGAGTTTCCTCTGCTCTTGCCAGGCTCTGCAGCCAGATATCCCACAGAGACGGTGAGATACATATAAACATGCAGCTGAGAGTATTTGGAGTGGAAGAGGTCATCTTTCAGAAAGGGTTCCTTGCTGGAGATTCTTGAATTTGACACCTCTGAGATCTGTCCAACAAGTTTTATTTAACGCTAGAGGCGTAAGCAGTTGGTGCAGACACTGTTTTCTTCTCGTGTGGCAGGATCCTAGAAACTCTTTGCTTATAGTGCAGTGGTATTCCACAACTACCCCTTAATTAACCATCCCATTAACCCCCTCCAATCCAGAGAAATGTGGCAGGTAGAGGGAGAGGGTCTTGAGCTCTTCCTGCCAAAGGCCTCACTGCTTCGGGGCTATCTGCTGCACCTTGCACCCTGCCCCCTGCCCTGGGCTCTGAAATCAGACATCCAGAGGCGGACATCCAGCAGGAGGCCACAGAGAGCAGTTCAGATCATGTGGGACTTTCTTCACCCACACAGTTCACAAGGAAATGGTCTCTCCACAGTGGAGCGCTCAGAGGTGCTCTTTCCAGTGGCAGTGCCACAGTCCTTAGCTTTTGAAATGGGCCAAATAAGGGAAACTTCCAGAGACCAAGTATTTCTTCAGAAAGTGATTGGCCTTTAAAACCACTTCTCCCAGAGGTGCCTGCTGCAGGGAGTAGTAATCTCAGCTGCCCAGAGCTCACTTTCTGTGCTGAAGACTAAGGAAATGAGCCCATTGCTTTTGGACTGGGAGAAACATCAGCTGATGCTCAGGCACTTTCCTGCAAGTCAGCAGGAAACACTTCCTGGGTCCGAGCTGAGAATCAGCGTGCCAAGCTGGAGTTGTTTGATGCAAATAACCGCCTCAGAATTAGGTTCCTCCCCTTTCCACATGCTCCTCTCTGCCCTAAGGGGGTCATTTGGGAGCTGACCCTTCAGGTGTCCAAGTGAGCACATTTGGCAGAGTGTCACTGAGCTGGTCACTGAGGCCTGCAGTTTCGGAAGCTCTTGCCAGGATCTCCAGCTGGAAAGCTGACTCAATCCCAGTGTGTCTCCTTTCTGGTACAGAGAGAGAGAAGAGACCCCCATAGCTGGCTCCTCATGTCCCTGAGGAAGGGGAAAGGCCAGCAGGTGGCACAGAGCTTGGAAGGTGATTGTGAGGTTATTTCTGCCTCCCCATCTGATGGGCCAGTATCTGATGAGTAGCAGACTAGCTAGCAGGCCCATCTCCTGCTGACACAGAGCCTGCAGGCCCAGAGCCCTCACCCTGCTGCCAGCGCTCTCTCCCCAAGGCAGCCCAGGAAGCCATGGACTGCCTTTGTCCTGAGGACATGTTGCTGGCTTATGCCCTTTAGGAGGCACAGGCCCATGCAGGTGACTGTGTGGTCCCTTCTGTGTCTGTAGGTGATGGGCCAGGAAGAAGCTTGCGGGTGGGAAACTGTTTGTGAGGTGACTTGTGTCTCAGTACCTGATAGGCCAGCAGCAGGCACATGGCTTGGATTTTGGTTGTGAGGTCACTTCTGTCTCTGCAGGTGATAGGGCAACCACTGCTTCTCGAGCAGAGGAGGTGCTTGTGCGATTCCTTCTGCCTTAGTACCTGATAGGCCACTTGCAGGCCGATGGCTTGGATGCTGATTGTGATGACGTTCCTGCCTGAGTACCTGTTTGGCTAGCAGCAGGCACATGGTAAGTCCAGTCCTTCTGAGAAGCTGAGAGGCTCACTGCAGGCAGGTGGGCTTGGAAGAGGACTGTGAGGTTACTGGTAAAGGATCAGCCGGTAGGCCAAAAGTCTAATAGGAGGGGACAGTGTGGTGAGAGCCATTGTTTCTCAGAAGCTCCTTGGATGGTAGGAGGCACATGGCTGTAAAGGGGAAAGTGATGTCCCTTCTGTCTCTGCAGGTGATGGGCCAGCAGCAGGCACATTGCTGGGAAATTGGCTGTGAGGTCCCGTCTGTCTCAGCCTCTGACAGGCTAGCAGCAGGCTCATGGCTGGGGCACGTGCATGTGAGGTCACTTCTGAGCAAGCTGCTGGTAGACCAGGAGTAGGCCCATGGATTGGCTGTTGACTGGGAAGTCCATTCTTTGTGAGTGCCTGATGAGGTCTTTGCCAGGTCTCTTCTTCCTGATGACCTGATTAGCTAGTAGCTGCTCATTTGCTTGGATGCTCATGGTGAGGTCACTGCTGCCTGAGTACCTAATAGGCTACCCCCAGGCGCTGGGCTAGGGTGCTGATTTGGTGGTGTCTCCTGTCTTTGCAGGTGATAGGCCAGCAGCAGGCACACGGCTTGGATGTTGATTGTGAAGCCTCCTCTGCCTTAGGACCTGACTGGAGAGCAGCAGGCACATAGCTGGTCACGTGCATGAGAGAAGCTGGAGGGCCAGCAGTAGGCCCCTTGGCTTGGTGGATGATTGTGAGGTGACTTCTGTGTGAGCAGCTGAGAGGTGAGCCTTTGGCTGCGGCCTAAGGCAGGTGTTTGTGAGGTCACTTCTGCCTGAGGATGTGGTTAGACAGCAGGCGCAGAGCCTGCTGACCCAGAGCCTGCAGGCACAGAGCCCTCGCCCTGCTGCAACGCTCTTCCCAATGCAGCCCAGGAAACTGATGCAGCCTTTGAATACCAAAAACACTTGGCTGGCTCCTGCTGCTTCATGTTGTCTACCAGGACCCCCAGGCCCTTCTCTACTAAGCTGCTTTCCAGGCAGTCGGCATTCAGCGTGATGAGGAGGGTACTGGATTCTGACAGCCTCAAAATCTCCAAGACCAGTTTGAGCCACCTGGCTGTGAAGGTGACTGTGAGGTCACGCCTGTCTCTGCAAGTGATGGGCAAGGAGCAGGCAAAATTATGAGACCTCGCAGTCAGCACTGCAGATGTATCTCCTTTCCCTGCCTCTCCCCATCCTCCCACCCCTGTCTTCTTTTGGCTGGGATGAGTGGTGGTGCACCACCCTATGCGAAGAGGTGGCTGGAGTGCACAGAGTTTTGCCTTGGAGATGTTGACGAGCCAGTCCACAGCACTGCGCAAATGGACCATAAGGCAGGTGGAAAATGGGCTGGACCATTGAGCCAAAATGCTGTGATCAGTGGCACAAGGTCCAACAAGCTCCTTCAGTGGGTGCCTTTGCTGGTGCTCTCGGACTATGCCTGGATCGTGCCGGGGGGACCCTGGAGGCAGAGCCTGCGCTGGCTTTTCCATGTGGCACGTGCCCTGCTGAAAGCTGCTGCCTTGGCTCAAGGCTTTGCTTGGCAGAGAAATCCCCGGCCTTGCTGAGGCAGGGCAAGGCAAAGGCTTGAGAGCAGCGGAAGCCTTGTGCCGTTTCCGTGGTTGGAAGTGTGCTTGTCTAAGGCTGGTGCACTGGCCCTGTCCGTGCTGCTGAGTGTGTCCGTGTGCTGCCATGTGGTCATTGGTGAGCTCTCTGGGCGTGGCCCGAGAGAGGGGGAGTGGTGCCTAAGAGTTTTGTCCTCCTGCCTGGAAGCCCCTCAGTAGGGAGGCCTGTTGGGTGAGGGCCTTGAGGGCACGTGAGGCAAAAGAGAGAGGCAAGAGCTGGCGTGATGCACCTCCTGGGAGAGCACTTGCCCTCTGCTTCGTGGAGGTGGGAAGGGAGCAGGCTCCGGGGTGAGCCGGGATGTTCAGAGGAAGTGCCTGTGGAAAGGTTCTGGAGGACTAGAAGCAAGCGGAAGGGTTGGAGAGTGGGTCTTGGTGCGTTTTGGGGCCCTTCCTCATGGTCACTTCTGCTCGGAAAACCCCCTGTCAGAGGGCTCCGAGAGAGGCTGTGCCCACGCGGCACGCTGTGGCCTGGCCACTGGTGCTGCTCCGTGCCTCTTGCTGGGCCCTGAGACCTGTGGCCCTGGAAGCAGCCTGAAGGGTGTTGGCAGAGCAGCTCTGAGCATGGCAGCTGTTTGGCTTTCGCAGGGCCTTGGAGGCTGGGGAAGGGCCCGTCCTCCCCTTGCCATTGTCATTAGCCCTGCTGGCGGGCCAGGGGGAAGAGCTGCTGAGTGCTGCCTCTGCTGGTGTCCCCAGCTGAGATGCCCTCGCCTCAGTCCTTCCCCACGTCCCAGACTGTCAGGGCCCCAAATCAGAGAGTGCTTGTTGTCCTTGATGTGTAGGGAATGTGCTGGCTTGGTTCAGTCCCTCCTTGGGGCAGGAAGTGGCCTTTGGAGTTGCGGGAAGGCTTCTTGCTCTGCCTGGGCCATGGGGCCCCGCTGTCTTCCGCTTCATGGTCACTGCTCCCACACAATCGGCCCCTTAGGAAATGTTGCCATGAATTCCTTGCAGGCCTTTCTCCAGTTCCTGAGCTTCACGGGCTCGCTGTGGGTACTGGCTGGGCAGAAGGTGATCTTCTCTTGGGGCAGGAACTGGCCCGTCCTGGGTGTTTTGCTGCACTAGGAGCAGTGTGAGGCGCCAGGGTGAATGAGGGAGGCCGTTCAGGAGGTGTCTCAGCCTTGGGGAGGGCAGGGGGAGCTGCAGGGGGCAACAGCCACGAGGTCCCTAGTGTCTGCGAGAGCTGGGCCAGAAAATCACCACTGCCCAATCAGTTCTTTGTCGGTAGCTGAGAGGCCAGCAGGGGCCACGTGGCTCGCTGCTGATTCTGAGGTCCCTTGGGGCTGAGGAGCTGAGAGGCCAGCTGCAGGAACAAGGCTGGCGTGTTGTCTGCAAGGTCCCTTCTGCAAGGGTTACGTGATTGGCTAGCAGGAGGCATGTGGCTGGGAAGGTGCTTGTGAGGTGGCTTCTGGCTGAGCAGTTGCTGGGGCAGCAGCAGGTCCACGGCTGGGACGCGTGCTTTGGAGGTGACGTTGGCCGGAGCAGCTGGGAGGTCAGCATTTGGCTGATGGCTGAGGAAGTTGTTGTGAGGTCACTTGTGTGTCAGGGGCTTGTAGGGCAGTGGCGGGCAGACGGCTGGGAAGGTGGCCGTGAGGTCCTGTCTTTTGGAGTGGCTGATAGAGCAGCAAGAGGCAGGTGGCTGGGAAGGTGCTTGTGAGGTGACTGCAGAGAGAGCAGCCCCGGTTGCCCATGGCTGGGAAGTGACTCGGAGGTCCCGCCTGTGCCCGCAGGCTGCCTGGCCTGCAGCATTGCTTAGACATTGGCAGTGGAATCTAGGCTTGACAGTGTGTGCGTGGTGTGGAAATTGTGCCCCATGAAAAGAGAGGGGCCTGGTGAGGTTTGTCTGCAAGATGGGAATGCTCTTTCTGCCCTTGGATTGGTGGAGGTGGGAAGGGAGCAGGAGCAGAGGTGGGAGTGGATGTTCAGAGGAAGTGCTTGTTGCTGCCTCTTGGAGGACTAGAAGGAAAGAGAAGGGCTGGAGAGTTGTCCTGGGTGTGATTTGGGGCATTTGCGGGGTGGTGGCGTGGCTGCTGCCCTGTGTGGTGGTGTGGCCTGTGTGTGCCTGCTGCAGAGGGGCGTGCTGGCTGTCCACGCTGTGTGAGGGGAGGGGTGGGGGTGAGGTGTGTGCCAGTGGGGGGTGGCGTGTGGTGGGGAGAGGCGGTGGGCCCAGGGTGTTGGTTCTGGGTGCGGGAGGAGACGTGTGGAGAGAGCAGTGGTGTGCGTGGGGAGTGCCATGAGGCTGGGGAGGTGGGGAGCGCTGCGAGGTGAGCAGGTGCCTTGGCTGCTGGGGCCCCGGCTGCCCTGGTGGCCCCATGAGCCAGGCACGCTGGCAGCCGGCTGCCTTCTGCCCGCTCAGCTTCACGCCTGGAGTTTCCTCCGCTCTTGCCAGGCTCTGCAGCCAGATATCCCACAGAGACGGTGAGATACATATAAATATGCCGCTGAGAGTATTTGGAGTAGAAGAGGTCATCTTTCAGAAAGGGTTCCTTGTTGGAGATTCTTGAATTTAACACCTCTGAGATCTGCCCAACACGTTTTATTTTACGCTAGAGGCGTAAGCAGTTGCCTCTCTCCCCTAGTAGCAAAGGCTACGTGGGGGTACTACCTAAGTGGGGTACATCGTTGGTGCAGACACTGTTTTCTTCTGATGGGGCAGGACCCCAGAAACTCTTTGCTTATAGTGCAGTAGTATCCCCCAATCAGCCCTTAATTAACTATCCAATTAACCTCCCTCCAACCCAGTGAAATATGGCAGGTGAGGGGAGAGGGTCTTCATTTCATCTTGCCAAAGGCCTCACTGCTTTGGGGCTCTCTGCTGCACCTTGCACCCTGCCCTGGGCTCTGAAACCAGACATGCAGAGGCGGACATCCAGCAGGAGGCCACAGAGAGCAGTTCAGATCATGTGGGACTTTCTTCACCCACACAGTTCACAAGGAAATGGTCTCTCCACAGTGGAGCGCTCAGAGGTGCTCTTTCCAGTGGCGGTGCCACAGTCATTGGCCCATTTGAAATGGGCCAAATAAGGGAAACTTCCAAAGACCAAGTATTTCTTCAGAAAGTGATTGGCCTTTAAAACCACTTCTCCCAGAGGTGCCTGCTGCAGGGAGTAGTAATCTCAGCTGCCCAGAGCTCACTTTCTGTGCTGAAGACTAAGGAAATGAGCCCATTGCTTTTGGACTGGGAGAAACATCAGCTGATGCTCAGGCACTTTCCTGCAAGTCAGCAGGAAACACTTCCTGGGTCCGAGCTGAGAATCAGCGTGCCAAGCTGGAGTTGTTTGATGCAAATAACCGCCTCAGAATTAGGTTCCCCTTTCCACATGCTCCTCTCTGCCCTAAGGGGGTCATTTGGGAGCTGACCCTTCAGGTGTCCAAGTGAGCACATTTGGCAGAGTGTCACTGAGCTGGTCACTGAGGCCTGCAGTTTCGGGAGCTCTTGCCAGGATCTCCAGCTGGAAAGCTGACTCAATCCCAGTGTGTCTCCTTTCTGCTAGAGAGAGAGAGAAGAGACCCCCATAGCTGGCTCCTCATGTCCCTGAGGAAGGGGAAAGGCCAGGAGCTGGCACAGAGCTTGGAAGGTGATTGTGAGATTCTTTCTGCCTCCCCATCTGATGGGCCAGTATCTGATGAGTAGCAGACCAGCTAGCAGGCCCATCTCCTGCTGACACAGAGCCTGCAGGCCCAGAGCCCTCGCCCTGCTGCCAGCGCTCTCTCCCCAAGGCAGCCCAGGAAGCTATGGCCTGCCTTCGTCCTGAGGACGTGTTGCTGGCTTATGCTGCTACATGCTGCCTCGCAAGACCCCCCCCCAGGCCCTTCTCAGCCAAGCTGCTTTCCAGCTGGTCGGCACTCAGCATGTCGTGGTGCAAGACATTGCATTTCCTTTTGTGAAACTTCCTGACCGTTCCTCTCTGCCCATGTCTTCAGCCTGTCACAATCCCTCTGAATGGCAGCACAATCAGAAACTTGCAGGCCCTTAGGAGGCACAGGCCCATTTAGGTGACTGTGTGGTCCCTTCTGTGTCTGTAGGTGATGGGCCAGGAAGAAGCTTGTGGGTGGGAAACTGTTTGTGAGGTGACTTGTGTCTCAGTACCTGATAGGCCAGCAGCAGGCACAATACTTGGATTTTGTTTGTGAGGACATTTTTGTCTCTGCATGTGATAGGGCAGCCACTGGCTCCCGAGCAGAGGAGGTGCTTGTGCGATTGCTTCTGTCTGAGTACCTGATAGGCCACTTGCAGGCCGATGGCTTGGATGCTGATTGTGATGACGTTCCTGCCTGAGTACCTGTTGGGATAGCAGCAGGCACATGGCTGAAAGGCTCACTGCAGGCAGGTGGGCTTGGAAGAGGACTGTGAGGTTACTGGTAAAGGGTCAGCCAGTAGGCCAAAAGTCTTAACAGGTGGGGACATTGTGATGAGAGCCATTGTCTTAGGAGGTGGAGACATTGTGGTGAGAGCCATTGTTTCTCAGAAGCTCCTTGGATGGTAGGAGGCACATGGCCGTAAAGGTGAAAGTCAGGTCACTCCTGTCTCTGCCAGTGATGGGCAAGGAGAAGGCACATGGGTGGGACCTCACAATCAACACTGCAGCCATGTCCCCTTTGCCTGCCTCTCCCCATCCTGTAAAGGAAGCGACCTCACTATCAACACCACAGCTGTGTCACCTCTGCTTTCCTCTTCCGCTCCCCTCTTCTGACGTCTGCCTTCCCCCTTCCGCTTCTCCTCCTCTCTCCCAGCCATCGCCCCTTTACTGGCACCTCCCTCTCCCCTGTCCCCATGGGATTTCACACATGTGGTGGGCAGCTCACATGGCAAGATGAAAATGGGCTCCTGGGGAAGGCAGGCTGGGACAGTGAGGAGGTGGAGATGTGCTCTGTGCAAGAGGGTGGCTGGAGTGCACAGGGCTTTGCCCTAGAGATGGTGACGAGCCAGTCCAAAGCACGGCACAAATGGACCCTAAGGCAGGTGGAAAATGGGCTGGACCACTGGGCCAAAACGCTGTGACCAGTGGCACAAGGTCCAACTGGTGGCTGGTTACTTGCAGCATCCCTCAGGGATCTACATTTTAGGCAGCACTGTTTAATGTCTTCGTTAACATCCTGGACATTAGGATGGAGCACACTCTCCATGTGTTTGTGGACTAGGTGCAACGGGGGCAAGCCTCTGAGCAAGCTCGTCTAGTTCCCTTGGAGTGAGTGGGGAGCGGGACTAGATGACGTCCAGAGGTCTCAGCTACCCTAAGTGCTGTGATTCAGTGAATCTTTCCCTGAAGAGCTCTGGAAAGACAGAACAGTGAGAGGAAGCAGAAAGGACAGGGAGGCAGAAGGCGGCAGAGGAAATAGGTCCCTCTAAATAAAGTAGTTGCTCAGAACAAAGCTTCTGCATTCAGAGGGTTGGTAGAAAAGGTATTGGGCTGAATAACTGGACACAAATATCTATACTCCACTAGAAGGAGGAAATACTGCACTGCATGCACTTGGTGCTGCTAATAAGAAAGAAAGAAAGAAAGACAAGATTCCTTAGATCTGGTAAAACATACTTGACCTTCTGGAGATGGCTGTGTGTTCTTTTCAGTTTGGGCAGAGTGCTGTTTTTTGGATAGGTTTCAACTTTAAGACTAAAAATGTTCATTGGGGCCTTTATTCGTTTGCCCACATATGGAGGCTGTTGCTGCCTGAGATGCCCTGGGGTCGCTGAGTTCCCATGACTAGAAAGGGAAGGGCAGACACCTGGGTGTGTGGCCAGTGGCAGGGGGTGGCTTTCTGAGGACTGGGCTCTGTGTGAGACACAAAAAGTTCTTTTTTAATGGTGTAGGCCTGATTATAACAGGAATGTTTGGAAAATGACATGAAAAATGAGACAAGAAAGAAATTAAGAAAAAGATTTTAAGCAAAGAAATGTTTTGTTATACTTTCCAGCTTGGATTTTGTGTGTGTGTTTGTGCGTGTGTCTGTGTATATTCTTATTGTCTTTCGGAATTTTTTTTTCTTTTTAATTTAGTGGTCTTTTAGGGTGATTTAGTGGTCTTATAGTTGTTTTTTTTTATTTATTTCTTTAAGGAAAGATTTTTCAGAACTGGATTGGGATGCCGTCACAGGGTCATGGACAGCTGGTGTCACTGCAGGTGCCCTGGTCCCCTCTTCCCAGCCTCCGTCCGAAGCTCCAAGGGGCTCTGATCTCCTGCAGTTCCCTTAGGAGAGCTGCCAGGCCCAGGCAGGAACCTCCGAGACACTGGGGCCTCTCCAAGTGCTACTGGCTGCTTGTGGTTCGACCCCTGAGCTCTGCCTGGAAAGCGGAAGAGTTGGTTTCAGCGTTTCAAATATATGAACATGCATCCATCAGGTGAAATGACTGAGTAATTTTAATATCAGTGTTTTTGTATGATGAAATAGTGGAAATTTTGAAGAAGGGTATTAATCTCGGGAGAATAAGTATTAATATGCTCTTGACCTTGAGTTTCCACTGCTCTGTCTGTTAGGCTGTGGATGTCATCTCAGTCATCTCTCACATATTTCCACATGTCCTGATTACATTGATCACTTCTGAGGTCAACTTTGCATCAGACGATCTGGGCTTATGCCCTTCCCATAGTTTCCCAGTTTTCCTCCTCCCCTTCCTCTGTATCATTCAGGTACCTCTCAACTCCCTAGTCGCTGCTCTGAGCTTCAGGGAGTCGGAAGCTTGTCTCGTCTTTCAGCAGTCTCATTGTCCCTTCAACCAACTCCTTCACTGTGTTTCTATCTAGCCTTCCCTATCTGTTTGTCAAGAACATGTCAAGGAAGGCTATTCCTTGCAGACTGTGGACCTCCCTGGAGGCAACTTGCCCTTGACATGCACTTGAGGATTGTATGTTATTTCTTAGGACACTGCATCATGTTTGATCCGAATTGAGACAAATCCTTCTGTTTCTGTTTGCAGTTGATTTTCTAAGGAAAGCAGGTGGGAATTGGTGCCCAGGAGCTGTAACATTCAGCTACAGGCTTGAGTGGGAAAAGGCTAGATGTTAAGCAGAGTGAGGGAAGTCCCCAGGGGCTGAGGAGAGAAATGTCAGGGCTGGGGGAGGTGGGGAGGAAGGTTGTCCTTACATGTCTCCTATCCAAACTACTGCTTTTCCTGCGTGTCCAGGCTTCATCAGGGGACCCTGTGGGTCAGTGTGAATTGGAGGAGGTGGGTATCACTTCCCCTGAAACCTGAAGACTAAAGAAAGCTTAAAAAGCAGACATCTCTCAGGTGCTCCTTGAAATCTTCCTCTTTTCAATACACTCCTGAAAACTTGCCAATTAGCCACAGCAGAATAGAAGAACTGAAGAAAAGGATGGAAAGAGACAGGGGTTGTTAGGGCTATTTGCATTTTAATGACCCCTCGAGGGTATTTGGTGCTGAGCCCATGAACCTCAGATGCTGAGGAGAGGCTGAAGAAACCTCTGAAGAAGTTGAAGGGAGAAGAAAATCCCAAGTTTCTTGGAGTGTTAACGAGTCCCACTGAGGGCCATTACTGAGAAAGCCTCCCAGGGGGCTGATGAGAGCACAAAGCTGGAGGCCCTGATTACAGGTAGGCCAAGGCAATGTGCAGGTGCCTCTGTGATGCCAAGGCAACCTTGATGTGTGTTCTCAAGCAGAGCAACCAGGCCCTGACCCCCAGCCCCTGAACAGGGTGATCCTTTCCATCACGCATTGCTCATGTGGGCAGTGTGCGGGTGGGCGTATGCAACGCCCAGTGCAGGACCATGATGCGGCACCTCCTGGGCTCCCCAGGGACAAGGAGGCAGCAAGGCCACAGTGCTTTAAAGAAAGGGCGTGTTCTTGTGGGCCTTGGTGGCAGAGACACCAGCCACAGGCAAGAGGCCAAAGACCTAGCTCTGCTGGGAGCTTTCAGCCTTGGCAGTGTCCTCAGCCATCTCCACCACAGGCCATCCTACACTGCCCCCATGCCTGCTGCTGTTTCCCTGCAGCCTGTAGACTCAAAGCCTCCTTCCGCACCTTGCTCTCACCCCAGGATCTCCCTGCCTCTACTGATATCTTCCTGTCCTCACTTGCTTTTCCTGGAAACACAAAGGCAGGGGCTGATCACAAGAGTCCCTCTGCGTGGCCTGTAGCCCCACAGCACTACCCTTCAAGTGACATTTTCTTTTCCTAATGTCACATCTAAAGCCCACAAGCTGCTGTGTGTGGCTTTTTCTCCTTCTCATGCTGTTTCCCACTACCAAGAAATACACCGTCATCTCTCGTACCACCCTTCCAGCAGCCATGGGCTACTACTCTACTATGCCTCGCCTCCATTTCAGCAGGATAAAGAAGCCCAGGTCCCTCTACCTCTCCTCATGGGTGGGGTTATTCCCACCTAGGCGCAGGACCTAACACTTCCCTTGCCAATTTCCATGAGGTATCTGTTGTCCAAATTACCTTTGTTTCTCAAGATCCTTCTGGACTGAAGCACCTCTGGGTCCAAACAAAGGAAAACAAAACAAAACAAAACAAAACAAAACAAAACAGTGCCAAAGGGTTAAGGGCAAACAGAGGTGGGCCAATTGTATGGGAAGGGATCAGGATGGGAAAAGAAACAAACTCAGAAGAGAGGAAAGAAAAAAAAGGAAACTGAAAGTGAAGGAAAGGATTGATGAGGGCTGTTCTGGGGATCCCTGCCTAGAAGCCCTGGATCTGAATACCTCTGAGTGGAGGAGGACAAGAAAGCTGGCCTACTTCCACTCTCACAGGGAACCTGCGTGCTTTCCGTGACATCAGCAAGAGAAGATTGAGAGGGGGAAGAATTACAAACTCCTTCAGGGTGGAAGGGAGCTCAGGACGTCTCTAGTGCAATCTCCTTGCTCCCAGCAGGGTCAGCTGTGGGGCTCAGACTAGGTTGCTCTAACCTTGATCCAGTCTGGTGTTGGAAGCCTCCAAGGGAGGAGACTGCCCAGCCTCTCTGGGCAACCACTTGCAATGCTTGACCATCCGCGTAGTGGAAAAGCTTTTCCTTGCCTCCTGCACAAATGTCTCTTCTTTCCACTTAGGCCCATTGTCTCTTGTCTTCTCACCATGCACCCTGGTGAAGAGCCGGCCTCCATCTTCTTGAGGACCTCCTTGTAGGCTGCCTATGAGATCCCTCCAAAGCCATCTCTTCTCCAAGTGGAACAAGGCCTATTTCCTCAGAGCTCCAGCTCATCGACTATTGTGAGGGCCCTCAGCTGAACTTACTCCCAGTTATCAACCTCGTTCTTTCTGGGGGCCCAAAACTGGATACAGTGTTCTATCTGGGATCTAATGAATTCTGACTAGAAGGTGATCATTTCCCTTGACCTTTCAGGCTATCCTCCTGGTCCTACAGCCCACCATACTTCTGGCCTTCTTTGCTGCCAGGGAACACTGCTGCCTCATCTTTGGCCTCCTCTCCACTAGGACCCTCAGGTCCTTTTCCACACAGCTGCTCCCCAGGCCCTCAGGCCCCAGCCTGTAACACTGTGGGGTGCTGGTTTACTGCAGGGGCAAGAGCTGACATTTGTCCTGGCTGAATTTCTGGAGGTTCCTGACAGCCCATGCCTCCTGCCTGTCTAGGTCCCTCTGAATGGCAGCCCTCCAGCAAAGGTCTGGGCCCCCCTTGACCTCCAGCCTGGGGTCATCTACAAGCGTGAGGAGTGTTGCCTCCTCTGTGTCACTAATCAAGAAGATAAACAGGACAAGTTCCTGGAGAGATCAGTGGTGCTCCCCTTCTCCCTGGCCTCCAGGAAGAGCACGACACATTCACCACTGCCCTCTGAGGCTGATCAGCCAAGCAGCTTTTTAGACATCCATTTGTTTACTCTTCTGGACTGTAACGTTCTAACATGCATGCAAGACTATTGTGGGAGACAGTGTCAAACACCTGGCTAAAGTCTAGGTGAAAGACCTTGTGGCCTTTCTTGAAGATAGAGGTAACATTTGCCTTTCTCCAGTCAATGGGATTTCACCCCATCTCCACAACCTTTCCAAGATGATAGTGAGTGGCCTTGCTGCGACAGCAGTCAGCTCTCACAGCATCCTCATGTGCAACCCATCCAACCTCTTTGGCGTGTATAGTTTGAGTTCTCCCAAGTCATCCCTCACTAGCCTCATCCACTGTTGGTGGTTTTTGTCCTCTGGAGTCTTGAGCCAAGGCACAACAGCCTGGGAGACCTTGCTTGGGAAAACTGAAGCTAACAAGGGGTGGAGTTCCTCCCACCTCTCTGCATCTGCTGCTACAAGGTTCCCTGCCCCATGTAGCAGTGAGCCCACCTTTTCCTTTTGAGTCTTTGATTCTTATTGAGGTGGTAGCAGCTCTTCTTCAGGCCCTTGACATCCCCTGCAAGTGCCAATCCTAGGGGAGCCTTGGCTTCCGTAACACCCTGCCTGTGATGCTGGACAATGGGGATGCAAAGGGATGCTGGCTCCCTTGCAGCCTCTCCCTCCTTCTGCTTCTGGGATGCTGCCTGACTGCCCTGGAGCTAAGGTGTGAGGTTCCTGTTTAGCCACGCTGGTCCCCTGAGGTATCTACTAGTTTTCTTTAGTATCGTGATGGATCATTTTTGTGCTTGGCAGTTGTTGTCCTCCAAGACCTGTTGGCTTTCCTGAGCTCCTGGGCCTTTCCAAGCTGCTTCCCATGGGTTCCCTGACCACTCCCCAGAAAAGGTCGAAGTCTGCTCTTCTGAACGCCAGGGCCTGTGCCCTCTGACTATCCTTCCTCATTCCCCTCAGCATCTGGGACTCCCTTGATTCTCACCCCCTTGAGGGGGTGAGAAGAGGCTCAGGGACAGGAGAGCCAGAAGGGTTAAAGAGTGCAGAGACTAGAGGGGAGATCTTGGGGTGTTTATGCAGCACACTTGAATGCAGACAGGATGGACTTTCCCAAAAGGCTGTGGAGGGATTCAGTAGTCTGGGCACAGGCAGAAAACATGAGATGCCCTGAGGTGTTTGGCCAGCAAGCACTCCAAAGGAGCATGGCTTTCCTGCAGGGGCCATGGAGTACCTGCTAGAAGCATGCAGTTGTGCTGCACAGCCCAGGCATCTGACATGGCCCTGCCAGCCTATTTCTGTGTCACTGCCTCAAGTGTCTGCATGGAATTACATCAGCTGTTTTGCAATGCAGGGATCTTCATATGTCTCAGCTTCCTCCTGAGTAGAGCTCTAGTTGTCCTAGGCATCTAGTGTCATTTCTGATGGCCAAAGAAATTCCCACCAGAGAGCCACCTGATGCTCCAGAAGGATACAGGGGCCCCAGTTGCTCCATCAGAGCAAGCAGACACTGGCACATGCCTTGGACCACCTCTGTCTCTTCCAATGTCCCCGGATGTTTGTGTGTGAGCAACTGACTCCCACTCTCCATCTCCAGGGATTATAATGCTAGCCTAGACAAGGAGCTCGCATGCAGACCTCTCTGTTGTGTACACCAGCTTGGGCAAGGGGAATCCCACCTTCTGCATGTTTGTGGAGTTCACAGGAGGGATCTGAACCCCACTCCAGCGCATGGTCTTCTAAACAGGCATGAGAAACCTAGATTGACTCATCTGAATCAACACCCGAACCATGGGAAAATGAACTCCTTTCTTGTCCCCTTCTAGGTGTCCTGCCTAGTTAAGACATGGGAAAATGGGTTTCCTAGGTAGGATGTTTCCATCTCTCATGGATAACCATCTTCTGATGAGACAAATGACAGTGCTGTAACTGGTCTCCCTGCATTGTTCAGAGAGAGAGCAAAGGTGATTATTTTGGTGTTCATCAGTGAACATTTCCCAGGAGGAGGGAGCCCGAGGGACAGAGAACTTCTGCCTTCGGCTGGGCCTCTGCTCCTAACCAGGACCAGGCTCTTGGGACGGAGAGATTGCATGGTAACCTGGCAGCAGTGCCCATGTGTCCAGCTGTGTGCAGGAGCAGCTCCTCTGCCAAGAGCAGCAGGGCTCCGGGCACTGCCTGCTGCTGCTGAGAGGAGGTGAGAGAAGGCAGAGAGAAGTGAAAGGCAGTGTGGAGTGGGAGGACATCTGACAGTTCACTGTGGGAGACATCTTCCCAGCCCTGAACACGGTAAGTCTCTGGCTGAAGGACAACACTGCAGAGGTTCCCAGAGGGGTCTTCTAAACCCTTTCCATCCCACTACTGATGAGTTTTTTAAGTATCATCCTCCCAGCTTCTCCATTGTGCAGGGGAAGAGGAGATACTTTAGAGCAGGAATCCCTGGCACCCCATCACAGGGACAGGGCATGCTGCTACCTTCTGCCAAGGAAGGCTGCAGGGCTGTGAAGACGGGACATGCACACAGGTCTGCATGGTGGTTCAGAGCAGTGTCCCTGCCCTGCAGAGGAAGGTGAAAAAAGAGGGCTACTTGAAAGGCAAAGAGCTTTCCTCCCAGGGCTTTCCTTTTCCTAATTTGAGCAGGGAGAAAAAAAGAAAGGGTTTTCTGGTTTGGCAAGGGCCTGGGACTCACAAACCTTCACCCTCAGAGATCAGGAGGTCTGTGAGAAAGCTCAGCTTCACCTCAGCCTCAACCTACAACAGAACCAGCATCACCTTTATGGGATTCCTCAGGGTTTATGTGACCTGCTCCTTAGGACCTGCAAGCACAGAGAGGCCCCTGCCCATGCCTCAGTCCTGGAGGATTTCTGTAGGGTAGAACTGAGCACACAGCAGGTAGGTTGAGGTTTGTGATCACCGAGAGGGAAAAGATGTAGGGACAGAGAAAGCTCGCAGCAGAGGCAACTTCAGGCAGCCGAGATGTTCAGGGAATGAGAAGGAAATGCTGGCAGAATCATGATGGGAGGATGGATTTGGGCAAGTCATGGTCAGTCTTTCTGATGTAGATATCTTCCTCTGAGCAAGCTCCCCATGTCTCCTCTCCCACCCAGCAGAGCCTCTGCCCTGACAGCCATGGAGTCCAGGGCATGAGCTGCCTCCTCTGCAGCCAGACCTCCAGCAGAGGAGAGGGGCCTCTCTCCTGCCACGAGTTAATTTTGTGCTGCCCAACAAAGGGGCTGAGAGTGACTGCTCTGCAAGTTCACTGTCTGTGAGGCAGCATGGCCAGGTGGGCAAGGTGAAGGCTTTTGTGAGTGCCCGTCTGTCTCTCTCTCCTTGCCTCCCTCGGCAGCAGGATCCTGGTGCTGCCCCTTGTTTCCCCTCCTCTCCATGCTGCTCCTCTTCTTGCTCTCAGGCTCTTCTGGGTTTGAGGGGTTTCAGGTGCACTTCAGACACCGATGCTGCAAGTTGTGCAACAGAGGGGTGTGCAGGGCAGGGAGGTGGCCCCAGCCTCCTCCTGACCTGTGGAGCTTCAGGAAATGCAGTCCGTGGGACTGGGGAATGAGCTGGCTCTCCCTGAAGGAGAGCCCGTCTGCAGTCCTAACAGTCCTTTGTTTCCCTGTGGTGTCCTGCCAGGCTGCGAGCTGCCCTCTCGAAAGGCACCGCTGTCTCTCAGCTTCTCTCTGATAGCTGACAGACCTATCAAGAAGGTTCAGGGAGGCAGAGAGTGTGGAGAAGGAGGTGGGAGGCTGTAGATGGGCAGCTGCAAAGAGCCCTGAGTATCATTGGCTAGAAGGGGAGTGTGGAGAGCTGCCTGAGGTGCCTGGAGAAAGGGTGAGGAGTTTGGAGATCTGCCCTTTGAAAGTGCACTGCTCTGCTCTCAGCAGGGGCTGGTTTTTGTTTAAGAGTAACATCATCCTGCAGCTGAAGGAGGTGCGAGCACAGCACAACTGGGGATGAGAATAATAAACAAACGAGCTGTCCTCACTCTGCCCCAAGTGACAGTGGATGCTTTCCTCTCAGGACTCACAGCAGAAATGCCGAGGATTTCTACCTTGAAAGAACACTCCCCATGGGGGACAGGGGCATCTCAAATAAAATAATAATAAAAAAAAATTAATCCCTGAAAGTATTTTCTGCAAAACTGAGACAATGGATTTCATTCGACAGTTATTGTTCCCCCCATTCCCACGTACCCCCTACGGCACAGCCAGGTAGACTCCTGCGGAGCCCATGGGCAGAGGTCCCTGCTCCTCCCGACACACTCTGCCAGCCTAAAGCAGAGCTCATGGGAAGGAGCTGCACAGAGGTCCTCCCAATAAAGTAGAGAGGCAATGTGGTGTTTTTAATGAGAAATGGAACATTTTATTTCTTTAATTGTTTATTTTTAAAAGTCTTTTCTAACTTGTCACTATCTTTTTCTCCTTGGACAGCTCCTCATGCCCAGGGGGAGCAAATGTCCAACAGCAGCTTCCTCAATGAGTTCCTCCTCCTGGCGTTTGCAGACACACGGCAGCTGCAGCTCTTGCACTTCTCGCTCTTCCTGGGCATCTACCTGGCTGCCCTCCTGGCCAACGGCCTCATCATCACAGCCGTAGCCTGCCACCACTGCCTCCACACCCCCATGTACTTCTTCCTCCTCCACCTCGCCCTCCTCGACCTCGGCTCCATCTCTACCACTGTCCCCAAATCCATGGCCAACTCCCTGAGGGACACCAGGACCATTTCCTACTCAGGATGTGCTGCCCAAGCCTTTTTCTTCTTTTTCTTATGTTCAGCCGAGTATTCTCTCCTCACTGCCATGGCCTACGACCGCTACGTTGCCATCTGCAGACCTCTGCACTACGGGACCCTCCTGGGCACCAGAGCTTGTGTCAGGATGGCAGCAGCTGCCTGGGCCAGTGGTTTTCTCAATGCTCTCCTGCACACTGCCAACACATTTTCCATTCCTCTCTGCCAAGGCAATGTCCTGGACCAGTTCTTCTGTGAGATTCCCCAACTCCTCAAGCTCTCCTGCTCACGCTCCTACCTCCGGGAAGTTGGACTTCTTGTGGTTAGTACCTCTTTAGTCTTTGGATGTTTCATTTTCATTGTGCTGTCCTATGCACAGATCTTCACAGCCGTGCTGAGGATGCCCTCAGAGCAGGGAAGGCACAAAGCCTTCTCCATGTGCCTCCCGCACCTGGCCGTGCTCTCCCTCTTTGTCAGCACTGGCCTGTTTGCCCACCGGAAGCCCTCTTCCATCTCCTCCCCAGCTCTGAATCTGGTGCTGGCTATTCAGTACTCCATGATACCTCCAGCAGTGAACCCCCTCCTCTACAGCATGAGGAACAAGGAGCTCAAAGATGCCCTGAGGAAACTGATTCTGGTGGTAGTATTTAAGCAGCAATAGCAAAAACAATAACAATAATAATCCTGCTGTTTCACCATGGCTGCTGTTCCCCACCATGCTGGATGGACACGTGATGGTTCTCACATCACACACGGGCGTTGGCCAGCCACATGCACAAAGGGCATGGGGTCAGTTAGCCCTTGTGGGCAAATTGCAAATTTCTCTCCCAGCACACACCTGTTGGGATCCCTTTCTCACCCAGACACTCCTTTTCATGATGCCTAGAGTTCCAAAGCACTGAAATCCCTACATTTATCATGTTCAGCTGAAACTGGTCAACAGTTACGGAAGAAGGTGGGAAGGGAGGATGGAGCAGAAGAGCGTTTTTAGAAAAAAAAAAAATTAACATGGGCATTGAAACAAAGGAGCTCTATGTAACAAACTGCAAACTGGATAGGTACAGTAACACCATGATCACCAGTGCGTCTATGATATTTATTTTGCGTGCTGTCTTCTAATCCAGATTGCAAATACACTTTCTAGGGATTTCGCTGTAGTTGAGCAAGATCCCATAGTGTCCACCTGACATATGTTTGTGGAGAGCAGTACTTTTGGCCACCACAGCACTGCAGAAACTTTCCTGGCTCGAGCCAAAGGTCCTAGAGACATAACTGAGTTTGGTAGGTCAGCAGATTTCCTGGCCAGCACAGTAAGAGAAATGGAGAAAAATAATTGGGACAACCTAACCTCATATTTTCACTTGTGCGTTTTAATGACTTCCACACTGCAATAGCAAAAGAGTAACATAAGCTTAGAGGCCTATAGATGCAGATATTGGTTCAAGTTTTCTTTTACGTTGTTTTAACAAAGCCTTTCTCAGTTTTGTTCCCACTACACAAGTCCCTGCTTGGAAGCCGGGACGGCAAAGAGGGCTACACAAATCCGTGCAGATCTTCTGTCTAAAGGGATAGGCAACACATTTCCTTGGTCTTGAGTCACTTAAGGAAGAGCATGGATTCAATCAACACACCTGAAGCTTTTGCAGACCATTTTGGTGCAGGAAGAGGAGGCAGAGTCCTTCAACTTGATCAGTAATAACAACGTACCTTATAGGAACTCTAGTACCGAGATTCACCTTGAGGCTTACTGCTTCCCTGTGTTGATATAACCCTCTGTCCCTGACAAATTGTCTTGACTTCCTCCTCTCCCAACCCTCACTCTTACAACAGCCAAGGCTGTTTGCAAAGACCCGGCACTGTGAAGACTTTGAATCCACAGCACCCAGACACATACTTGTTGCAGTTAAGGAATGTTTCCTGCTGTTTAGTATGTATGTGATGAGATAATTCATCTTCAGAATCCTGAGGGTGATTCCTCATCACTATACATGATATCCTTTTTTAATGTGTACGATTTATTAGAGCTGAAAGACAAGAGATGTTTGTTGACTTCCCTGAGTAGTCCGCATGCCTCCCCTGTGCTCCCGCCATGTCCTGCTGCTGGCCTGCCGTGTTCTCACACAGAAGTGACCCTGCCATTGACTCTCAGGAGCATGGGGAAGGTTTTCTTCCCAGGATTTGCTTGCTCCTGCAGTGGCTTCCCAGGAGGCGGGAGAAGGCCTGGGAGGTAGCAGTGCCCTGGACCCAGGCACGCGTCAGCACCTTCAGCTCGTGAGCCATGGGAACTATCCCTCCTTCCGTCAGTACCTATCTGAGGCCAGCTCCTCTCCAACAGCATGACAAGAGCCTGAGGTCTCCTTGCTCACCCAGAGGGCATGCTCCTGATGGGCTCCCATAAGCACTGCTGGCTGCTGGTCCCCAAGCACCTGGCCCAGGAACTGTTTGCAGGGGCCTTATCACAGCCACCAGCAGTGCAGTGCCATGAGGATCCCTCCAGGCCTCTTCTTCCAGCACTTCCTCGAATGATAGGGTTGCGAGGAACAGGAAGGGCCAGGACCCATCTGTGCCTATCCAGCCAGCTGCAGGCAGCACCCTGGGGACTTGTTTTAGCTCAACACCATGAAATGGTGAGTATAGCAACAGGGCTGACAGTCACTGGTGCCTTCCTCGCCACCCCAGGAGCCAAGACTGTTCCCCAGGGCTAAGGTGCTCCAAAGAAAGGTTTAGGTGCACACAGAAAGGCAGGGAAATACTGCAGGGGTGTGTTTTGCTGCTCCGTCCTGCTGGGTTCAGTGCCTGCATGGAGGGGAATGGCTGGCCCTGCCTGGCCTCTCTCCCAGCCCCGACCCCGGCAGACCCCGGGCCATGGCTGTGCGCTGATCCCCGCATGGGACACGGCTGGGGCTGGGCAGGGTCCGGGTGCTGGGGGAAGGTGCCAGAGCAGGAGGGCTGTGGGGGGACGGGGCACCGAGGGCTGTGGTGGGGACCGTGCCAGGGAACGTGTCCCCAGCCCTGAACACACCCTGCCCTGGCCGGTGCCTGCACAGTGGGGCCATGGGGCCGTGCACAGGTGCAGGGACGGGGTGCGACTGGGAGCCCCAATGCTCCTCACGGCTCCCCTGCAAAAGAGAAACCCCCAGGAGAGCTCTCCCAGCCCTGCCCCACGAGCTCTTGTCCCTGCCCCAGCCACGGCAGAGCAGAGGCCGAGCACCAAGAGGCCCCTCAGGCAAAGCTGGGCCGGCCTCGGGGAGCAGGTCCTGAGCACTGGGACAGGCAGAGCGCCCTCCTCCTATGTCCCCGTCCTGCTGGGAGGGTGCCACCGGGCACCAGGGAAGTGGCCTGTTTCTGCCTGGGGTCAGTTCGGGACTTTCACATGTGAGATGAACGTGGTGACCTCTGCTCTGCAGAAACACTAGCCATGACCCCTTGCTGCAGCCCCCACTGCTCCCTGCCCTTCCTCTGCTGACCATGCCACCACCCCCATGCTGCCCCATCTCCTCTCTCCCCAAACCGCAGGGACCAGCGGTGTGGTAGGAGCTGGCACAGCCCCACAGCTGCTCTCCAGTCCCAGCCCTCCCCACCTTCCCCCCAAACATGACATCCACCTTCCAGAAGGACAAGAAAGCGCCTCTGGGAAAGGACAGATTGCTCCATGCAACCTCAGCCCCTGGAAAGCAAATCTTCCTGGGAGTGATTTCCAGCCCCAGGAAGGGATTGGGATCAGCCAGCATGAAGTCATGGAGGGCAACTTGTGCCTGACCCCCCAAGATTGCCTCCTGTGATGGGATGACTGGCTTTGGAGACAAGAGGAGTGCTGTGCATAGCTTGTGTATAGCTTGAATGCAGGAAGGCCTTTGACATGATCTTCCCTAGCACCTTTGTCGCCAAAGTGGGCAGATGTGGGATGGAGCCGTATGCACTGGAGTATGCAGGAAATTACCAGGAGGCCACCTGGCTCCAAAGATGGAGAACAGTGGTGCAAAGTCCAACGGACTAATGGCTACCAGTGATGTTCTTCAGAGGCCAGTACTGGAGCCAATGCTGTTTGCCTTTATGAGTGATGCAGAGGATGGGATGGAGTGATGGGATGCTGTGGTGAATTATCTCCCCTCCCCACCATAGGAACATACTAGAAGATGAACTACCAATCACCGTGCCCTATCTATAACCTGGAGCGGGACCGATACTGTGCCAAAAGGTCCCCACTACTTTCCTTTTAAGTTGATTGGGCATCCCAGATCAGGTGGTCTGGGCTGTCGACCAAAGGAACCTTCTGGGAGGCTGGCAAGGCAGCGGGTATGCAAATGGCCGGATTGAAAGTGCATGATTTGATTGGTCAGGTTAGTCCTCCTGGGTGACTACATACTGGATTAGTCTAGTCATAAAAACGCCTGGACAGAAGCACATGTGTGCGTGTTGGAGATCTAGAGCTTGAACTTGCGAAGGCAGGTAGACACTCGCCGAAGATCGACGCGCCCAGGGAAGAAGAGGGACTCTCCACAAGTCCTGCACCCCTACCCCTTCCCATTGGGTAGGAGCACCGCACTGCGTGAACCTACAATTAGATGTCACCCCGTCCAGAGGGTCTTCCAGGAGGCCTCTAACTGAGTGCTGCTTCTTCCAGCAAGAGCCGTGTGTCCCAGTCCCACTAGGGAGCTGCTGCTCCATCCCCGGGATCAGAGAATACCCCATCCGGAGGGATAATTGCGGGAGGCCCTGCACGCAGGTGCCACTTCTTCCCTCTGGGGCTCTTGCCCCCCAGCCGGGTTCATTGTCGGTTCGGCTCTAGCCACAGCCGTCTAGTAGCTTGGGCATCAATCCCCTTCCACGACCTTGTTGCCCTTTCTAAAGGTTTTGTGTCTTTCTTGTTGCTGTACACTTTGCTTTGAAATAATGTTGTTACTGCCAATTTTCATTTCTGTACCGGTATATAAATATTGTGTGTATTTGTGTATATATATATATGTCTATAGTTGCTGTTATGAGAGGAGGAATAAAGTTTGTTTACTGTTAAGTGTTGTGCGCTGGCTCTTGTAAACCCCCTCACACCTCAAGAAGGCAACCCCCAGGTCAGCTAAAGAATCTCTAAGTGGCACATACAGCTATCCAACATGCCCTTTTCGTGGTGCATGTGCACTACTGGCATGGGCCGCCACAACAGCATAACTCAGACATGGCCCAAGGACAAGGGGAGCAGCTCCCCGGCAAAGGGGATGAGGCCCCACAGTGAGGCTGGTCACTCTGTCTCCCCTGATCTTGTGCCCACGAGATCCCCCTCCCAGGCTGCCTGCAACCCCTCCATGCCCACCCTGCTGCCCAGCACACCACGACAGCCCTGGCCCTGCAGCTTCTCCAGCACCTCCTGCTGCCCCGGGGACAGAGCCACCTGCCCCGAGCTGGTGCCCAGAGAAACCTGTTTCTCGTTCTCATTTTCTCTCTCTGCCTGCTGCCCTGCTTTTCTCCTGGGACGTCCCTGCTCCCCAGAGAGCCTTTCCCCAGGTCAGTGTGTCCGTGCTGGCCTGGCTGTTCTTGCATCCCCTCCCCTGTGCTTCCTGCAGGGCCCTGGTCTGGTGGTGCTGCTCTGCAGAGTGAGCGGCTGTGGAGCCATGGGGCCATGGGATGACTCCTGATTTGGCCCTGGCCATGCTGGCTGGGGTGGGAAGCAGACCCAGCTGCACAGGGATCACCACCACTGACACTGCTGGCATGTGGCTGTTCTTGTGGACAGTGCTCAGAGTGACCCCAGGGCATTGCCCAAGGCAGGAGATGTGTTTGGGTGTGCCATAGCTCCAGCCTGTGGTGTTTCACTGGAGGTGCAGGAATCACTCTCCTGTCCCCCTTCCCTGCCCCTCCTGGGTCCCCCCTGCCTCTCCGGGCACTGTAGAGCCCTCGTTTCCCCATGCATACCCGGATCTAGTGCTTTGCCTTCTGGTTATTCCACCATGGACCCTCCCTCACTTTGTGAGGCTCCACTCACTGCCCACCCCATGCAAACACCATGTTACAAGAGCACTGAGGCCATACGTGCACATGAGAGCAGAGCAGGACAGGGTGGAAATGAGGAGAGCAACCCTGACAAGAGCAATTCCTGCTGCTGTTGGTGGACATGTCGGCAGGAAATCTGCAGCCTCCACTCGAAGGCAGCAGTGAGGAAATGTGTGCTGTGGTAGTGGGGAGATGGTCCTGCGGAGCAGAGGGTCTGTTGCCAGAGGCTTTGTCCAGACCCTCCTCCCCTCCATTCCTGCTCCACTGTAAGTGTTGGAGCTCTGTGCTGAACTCCAAATATATGCAGGCATATGCAGCCTGGGGCGCAGCCAGGAGCAAACGGAGATGCCCAAGCTGTCACAGCACTGCCACATGCTTGGAATAACTGAGATGGGGTGGGGTCACTCGCATGACTGGAGTCCTCCAATGGCAGAGTACAAGGTCTTCAGGAAACACCACCAGGGAAGATGAGGAGGAGGAGGAGGCCCTGTGTGGGAAGGGGTACATTGCACAGCATCGTGTCCAGGTGGGTTTTCAATCTCTCCAGGCAAGGAGACTCCACAACCTCTCTGGGCAACCTCTGCCAGGGCTCTGTCACTCTCACAGGCAAGAAGTTTTCCCTCAGATTCAGGTGGAACTTCCCCTGATGACACAACTCATCCACAACAGCACACCTGCTGCAGGAGAGCTGACTGCCAGCCCAGGCCTCACCAAGAGGCCCCAAGCACCCCCTGCACCCTCACCCCTGTAGAGCTGCATCTGCTGGCAGAGGGTCTCTCTGCGTCCAAGCTTCTGACACAGCTGAGGCAGCGACTCCAGCAGCTACTGGGGAATGTCCTCTCCAGCATGACATGACCATATCTGAGCAAGCATACACTACTACGATTGGAAACAAAGGTGCCTTCTTGCCCCCTGCTGTGTAGACTGCAGCCTCTCTTCACTGCACTCCAGGAGCTGCACTCCAGGCCTGGCTCTTCTATAGGCCTCTGCCTAGCACTGACTCACAGGGTGCTTGACCCACCCTCATCAAGGAGCAAAGGCCCCAACTCCCTCTCCTCAGGGGCAACCAACAGAGCTCCTTAGCGGCAGCTCCACCTAGCTAGAGCTGCTCCCAGGAGAAGTTAAGGCCTCCTGTAATTGTCCTTGCCTAGCTCTCCTTGCCTGTTTAGCAGCAAGCACCCTCTAGTTCCTCGGGGTCCCCAGAAAGCCCCCCCCCCCCCAACTTCCAACAAGGTCCTCAAAAGTTCTAAGCAGAGCCCACACACTGCTGCACCAGCTGCTGCCTCTGTTTGCTGCCTCTGTTCTCTGTGGTCTGGCCTCCTTTTGGCAGGGACTTGGAAAGCCACCTCTCTGACAGACTTCAAGGGGGATGGAGCCTCCCTTCTGCAAGAGTCACCCTGAGACTATTCCGAGACAAGGAAGGCCGGTTGTAGGGATGTTCTCAAACTCCAGCAGCTGCACAGCTGGGAGCTGGTCACCTCACACACTTCTGAATGAGCCAAGGTGCAGGTCCTGAGGCATTGCACTGCCTTCCAGGCTCTGCACCGGAGCCTGGACAGCAGCCCTGCAGTGTGTGTGCACGTCCTGAGAAGCCCAGGAGCAAAACTGTGGGAGATCCAGGGCACTAGGTCCTGTACAGCCCACCGCGAAAGCCAGGGTGCTGGGGGGGGGGGGGGGGAACCAGGGGGCCAGGGACTGTAGCCAGGGGAGAAGCAAGAAGCCCTGCCCTGAGGTGATGCTGAAAAGCCCAAGGACCAGCTGAGCTCCAGAGGTGGGAAATGGCTTTCCCCAGGCTCAGCCTGGGCAACATTCATGGGAAATGAGAACACTGCCCCAAATTTGCTCCCCGGCCTTGCCCATGGTTATGGAACATGGGAAGCACCAGGGTCCCACGTAAAGCCCTCTGGATGATGCGTGTTAAGGGCCTAGTTGCTCTTTTCTGGCATCTCATCTCTCTCCTAAGCACCGCAGACTGAGAAACCTTGCTGAGGCCTTTTCAAAACAAAGAGCCTGCTTTGGTGCCTGAAGGAGGAAGGCTGCGTCCTGTCCCATCCTGTCCTACATCCTCCTTTGACAAGAAGAGTGACCCACAGGAGAAACCAGTCTCACCAGGCTCACCAAAGCATCTCAGCCCATGGCCACCCTTTGTGCTGTTTGATCTCATTTTTCTTTGATCCCATCTTTAAAAAGTGTCAAGCCCCAAACATAGGCCCAAAACCCAGCTTCCCACACAGGTCTGCCTGGTTGGTGCAGGGGCAAAGAAGTGACCTCTCCCGTGACCCATCTTAGATTTTTCACAGCCTTTGTCACCATCTGGTCACGTTCCTGAAGGAGTTATCAGCAAGTTTTGGAAACTAACTGGGATGTAGGCAGGTGACTGCTTTCCAGGACATGAGGGGAAGTCTCTCTGCTCTCTCCCTGGCTGTGCCATCTCCATGGCGGTGGCCTACTGAGCCCAGAGATGACATGGGCTGAGGTCACAGTGGGACGTGCCGCATCACAGAGAGGTCTCTCCCCGGTGCCATGGGAGAGCCCTCACTTCCCTGCAAGGCCAGGGCACGGCTCACACACTCCCCACTGCTGCCCTTCAGAGCTACTCCCCAGCAAGGAGGGAGGACAGGAGGCAGTGGGGCTGCACTGTGGGGCTCCTCACCAACAGGCACAAGAGCAGGGACACATTGGAGAGGAATTGTGGGGGAAGTGAGTCCTTTTTCCCTGGAGGGAGAGGTGAGCCGAAGGAAAGGGGCCAAACGAGATGGAGACTGCTGGACCAAGAACATTAGCCCAGACCACAGGTACTTGTTTTCCAGTGCTCCTGCAGCTCTCCACCAAGGGTAAGGGATTCAGGAGCTCCTTCCTGCGGTGTCGCACAGAGACTGTGAAATGCAAAAACAGTTGTGGGCCCTGGGCTGTGGGGGTGTCTGGACAGGTCTGGGGGCGGCCACAAGAGCCCTGCTGGAGGGTCCCATCTGGCTCAGGGCACAATGGGGCAGGCAGGAGTGCTGGGTCCTGGGGCTGGGGCTGTCCTGAGCCCTGAGGCTCCTGTGGGGCTGGCTCCATCCCCTCCTGGTAGGG
This sequence comes from Struthio camelus, assembly GCF_040807025.1. Lineage (NCBI taxonomy): Eukaryota > Metazoa > Chordata > Aves > Struthioniformes > Struthionidae > Struthio > Struthio camelus. Next base: position 2,244,185 of record NC_090970.1, read on the forward strand.
TGGGAGGAAATTCAGGCCCAAGTTTCCCTGGAAGTGGGTCCCCCCTTGGGGTCTGGCTCTGGCAGGAAAGGGGTCCTGGCTCCCAGAGGCTGCAATGTCCACCAGATCCCAGGGGGATCTCAAGAGCCTGCTGGAAATGCCCACAGAGGACATGAAACCTTTCCCTTGTAACAGCCCTCAGCATGGCACCTGACCCACCACCAACGATGGTGGGAGGAAGGAGCTGCCTGCTGGGTGTTGTGTCTGCAATGTTGCCATGGCATCGCCCCCAGTGCTGCCCTGCTACTGGCTGACAAGAGGAGGAGGGTTGTGTTGGGTTGCCGGATGTCTCTGTCAGCCCATCACAGTCCAGCACGTGGGTTAAAGACACTTATAAGTGCAGCGGGAGCAAAGCAGGAGAGCAGGAGTGGGAGTGAGTGGGTCTGTAGGTGTGTTCCCATGCTGGCCCTGGCCGTGTGGGGCTGCTCTCCTCCAGGAGCTGCCACGGGGTTAGGACCATAGGACAGAGGTGCCTGGGCCCCAGGGGAGCTGTCCTGCAATCCAGATGTGCTGGCCGGCCCCAAGCAGCTGCGCTGGGCGGTACAGTGTGGTTTGGCCGAGATTTGTCTGCAAGACGGGAATGCTCTTTCTGCCCTTGGATTGGTGGAGGTGGGAAGGGAGCAGGAGCAGAGGTGGGAGTGGACGTTCAGAGGAAGTGCTTGTTGCTGCCTCTTGGAGGACTAGAAGGAAACAGAAGGCCTGGAGAGTGGGCCTGGGTATGATTTGGGTCCATGGTGGAGGGTGTCCTGGCTGCTGCGCTGTGTGGTGGTGTGGCCTGTGTGTGCCTGCTGCAGAGGGGTGTGCTGGCTGTCCACCGTGTGTGAGGGGAGGGGTGGGGGTGAAGTGTGTGCCAGAAGTTGGGTGGCATGTGGTGGGGAGAGGCGGTGGCCCCAGGGTGTTGGTGCTCAGCATGGGAGGAGACGTGTGGAGAGAGCAGTGGTGTGCGTGGGCAGTGCCATGAGGCTGGGGAGGTGGGGAGCGCTGCGAGGTGAGCAGGTGCCTTGTCTGCTGGGGCCCCGGCTGCCCTGGTGGCCCCAGGAGCCAGGCACGCTGGCAGCTGGCTGCCTTCTGCCCACTCAGCTTCAGGCCTTGAGTTTCCTCCGCTCTTGCCAGGCTCTGCAGCCAGGACCCACACGAAAGTCCAGGGAGCACTTCTGCTTGCTCTGAGAGCTGTACGAGGCATGCTTTTCCCTCCTTTCCTCTCGGTTGCTTTTTGTGGGGAGAGCTTTGGTCTTGCAGCAGTGTTGGCTGAAGGAGCAGGAGGCCGGGGGAGGTGCTCGTTCCCGGCTGGGCGTTAGCGTGCTGGAAGGTGTTTGGAGGAGTGAAGGCCTTGTGGAGAGGTGTTCTTGGGAGAGGGGCAGGTGTGTTCTTGGGAGAGGACTCTCGAGGGTGGCTGATGCCTTCCGGTGCCAAATCTCCCTGGACAAGGAGTGCCTTGGAGGAGGGAAGGCAAGGCAAGGGTGGCCTGCAAGGGATGCGCAGCCCAGGTCTCTCTTCCTTCCAGCTGCCGTCTTGGCAAGTTCCTCCACCGTCCTGCTGCAGGGTGAGCTCTGGGTGCTGCAGCAGGGCAGCGAGAGAGCCCCCTTGGGCAGGCAGGAGTGTGCGAGGTGTGGTGTTGTGAGGTGCTGACACTGCTGATGCGGGGAAGGTGGTGGTGTTGGCCTGAGGTTTGGGTGGGTGTGAGGAGCCACACGAGTGTGTGGAGCCAAGGGAGTGGTGGTGAGAACAGCTGTCCTCCAAGCAGCCTGCCGGCTTGTGGGCAGGCATTGTGGACGCTGAGCGCTGGACGCCCTTTCCCCTTGGGGTTTTCTCCCTGAGCGCTTTGAGAGTTGCCACTCCTTTTTTGGGTCGAAGAGTCCTAGAGCCTTTACATTGTGAACAATGCTCTTGTTTTTTAGACTGCTCCCTGCTGATGCCGTGATGGGAGAGTGTCCTTGCAGGCCTGAGAAATGCAGGGGCCAAAGAGTGGAGCACTAGGCGGTCAAGAGCTTGCTAAGAGAATAGAGGGAAGTGGTCCTTGCTGCAGGCTGCTGCCTGGTGCTGGTTGGGAGGAGAGCTCCTGGCACCAGACGTGAGGACAAACCAGCTTGGCTCTGCCACACGCCCAGCTCCTTCAGTGGGTGGCTTAGCTGGTGCTCTCGGGCTCTGCCTGGGCCATGCCAGGGGGGACCCTGGAGGCAGAGCCTGCGCTGGCTTTTCCATGTGGCACTCGCACTGCTGAAAGCTGCTGGCTTGGCTCGAGGCTTGGCTTGGGAGAGAAATCCCCGGCCTTGCTGAGCCGGGTCAAGGCAAAGGCTTGAGAGCAGCGGAAGCCTTGTGCCGTTTCCCTCGTTGGAAGTGTGCTTGTCTAAGGCTGGTGCACTGGCCCTGTCCGTGCTGCTGAGTGTGTCTGTGTGCAGCCGTGTGGTCATTGGTGAGCTCCCTGAGCACGGCCCGAGAGAGGGGGAGTGTTGCCAAAGAGTTTTGTCCTCCTGCCTTGAAGCCCCAAAGGGCCCCTCAGTAGGGAGGCCTGTTGGGTGAGGGCCTTGAGGGCACGTGAGGCACAAGAGAGAGGCAAGAGCTGGCGTGATGTACCTCCTGGGAGAGCACTTGCTCGGTGCTTTGTGGAGGTGGGAAGGGAGCAGGCTCCAGGGTGAGCCGGGATGTTCAGAGGAAGTGCCTGCTGAAAGGCTCTGGAGGACTAGAAGCAAGCGGAAGGGTTGGAGAGTGGGTCTTGGTGTGTTTTGGGGCCCTTGCCCATGGTCGCTTCTGCTCGGAAAAACTGCACATCGGAGGGCTCCGAGAGAGGCTGTGCCCACGCGGCACGCCGTGGCCTGGCCGTTGGTGGTGCTCCATGCCTCTTGCTGGGCCCTGAGACCTGTGGCCCTGGAAGCAGCCTGAAGGGTGTTGGCAGAGCAGCTCTGAGCGTGGCAGCTGTTGTGCTTTCGCATGGCCTTGGAGGCTGGGGAAGGGCCCGTCCTCCCCTTGCCGTTGTCATTAGCCCTGCTGGCGGGCCAGGGGGAAGAGCTGCTGAGTGCTGCCTCTGCTGGTGTCCCCAGCTGAGATGCCCTCGCCTGAGTCCTTCCCCACGTCCCAAACTGTCAGGGCCCCAAACCAGAGAGTGCTTGTTGTCCTTGATGTGTAGGGGATGTGCAGGCTTGGTTCAGTCCCTCCTTGGGGCAGGAAGTGGCCTTTGGAGTTGCGGGAAGGCTTCTTGCTCTGCCTGGGCCATGGGGCCCTGCTGTCTTCCGCTTCATGGTCGCTGCTCCCACACAATCGGCCCCTTAGGAAATGTTGCCACGAATCCCTTGCAGGCCTTTCTCCAATTCCTGAGCTTCACGGGCTCGGTGCGGGTACTGGCTGGGCAGAAGGTGATCTTCTCTTGGGGCAGGAACTGGCCCGTCCTGGGTGTTTTGCTGCACTAGGAGCAGTGTGAGGCACCAGGGTGAGTGAGGGAGACCGTTCAGGAGGTGTCTCAGCCTTGGGGAGGGCAGGGGCAGCTGCAGGGGGCAACAGCCACGAGGTCCCTAGTGTCTGTGAGAGCTGTGCCAGAAAATCACCACTGCCCAATCAGTTCTTTGTCGGTAGCTGAGAGGCCAGCAGGGGCCCCGTGGCTCGGCTGCTGATTCTGAGGTCCCTTGGGGCTGAGGAGCTGAGAGGCCAGCTGCAGGAACAAGGCTGGCATGTTGTCTGTAAGGTCCCTTCTGCAACGCTTACGTGATTGGCTAGCAGGAGGCGTGTGGCTGGGGAGGTGCTGGTGAGGTGTCTTCTAGGTGAGCAGTTGCTGGGGCAGCAGCAGGTGCACGGCTGGGACGCGTGCTTTGGAGGTGACGTTGGCCGGAGCATCTGGGAGGTCAGCATTTGGCTGATGGCTGAGGAAGTTGTTGTGAGGTCACTTGTGTGTCAGGGGCTTGTGTCAGGGCAGTGAGAGTCAGGCGGCTGGGAAGGTGGCCGTGAGGTCCTGTCTTTTGGAGTGGCTGATAGGGCAGCAGCAGGCAGCTGGCTGGGAAGGTGCTTGTGAGGTGAGTGCAGAGAGAGCAGCCCAGGTTGCCCATGGCTGGGAAGTGACTCGGAGGTCCCGCCTGACCCCGCAGTATGTAGGCCTGCAGCGTGGCTTAGACATTGGTGGTGAAATCTAGGCTTGACAGTGTGTGCATGGTGTGGAAATTGTGCCCCATGAAAAGAGAGGGGGCCTGGTGAGATTTGTCTCAGCCTGGGCAACATTCATGGGAAATGAGAACACTGCCCCAAATTTGCTCCCCGGCCTTGCCCATGGTTATGGAACATGGGAAGCACCAGGGTCCCACATAAAAGCCCTCTGGATGATGCGTGTTAAGGGCCTAGTTGCTCTTTTCTGGCATCTCATCTCTCTCCTAAGCACCGCAGACTGAGAAACCTTGCTGAGGCCTTTTCAAAACAAAGAGCCTGCTTTGGTGCCTGAAGGAGGAAGGCTGCGTCCTGTCCCATCCTGTCCTACATCCTCCTTTGACAAGAAGAGTGACCCACAGGAGAAACCAATCTCACCACGCTCACCAAAGCATCGCAGCCCATGGCCACCCTTTTGTGCTGTTTGACCTCACATGATTTTGATCCCATCTTTAACAAGTGCCAAACCCCTAACATAGCCCCAAAACCCAGCTTCCTGGCCAGGTCTGCCCTGTGCAGAGACCTGTTGGTGCAGGGGCAAAGAAGTGACCTCTCCCGTGCCCCATCTTAGATTTTTCACAGCCTTTGTCACCATCTGGTCACGTTCCTGAAGGAGTTATCTGCCAGTTTTGGAAACTAACTGTGGGGAGGGCAGGTGATTGCTTTGCAGAACATGGAGGGAAATCTCTCTGCTCTCTCCCTGGCTGTGCCATCTCCATGGTGGTGACCTAGTGAGCCCAGAGATGACATGGGCTGAGGTCACAGTGGGACGTGCCGCATCACAGAGAGGTCTCTCCCCGGTGCCATGGGAGAGCCCTCACTTCCCTGCAAGGCCAGGGCACAGCTCACACACTCCCCACTGCTGCCCTTCAGAGCTGCTCTACAGCAAGGAGGGAGGACAGAAGGCAGTGGGGCTGCACTGTGGGGCTCCTCACCAACAGGCACAAGAGCAGGGACACATTGGAGAGGAATTGTGGGTGACGAGGCAGGAAGCGAGTCCTTTTTCCCTGGAGGGAGAGGCGAGCCGAAGGAAAGGGGCCAAACGAGATGGAGACTGCTGGACCAAGAACATTAGCCCAGACCACAGGTACTTGTTTTCCAGTGCTCCTGCAGCTCTCCACCAAGGGTAAGGGATTCAGGAGCTCCTTCCTGAGGTGTTGCACAGAGAATGTGAAATGAAAAGACGTCTGTGGGTCCTGGGTTGTGGGGGTGTCTGGACAGGTCTGGGGGCAGGCACCAGAGCCCTGCTGGAGGGTCCCGTCTGGCTCAGGGCACAGTGGGGCAGGCAGGACTGCTGGGTCCTGGGGCTGGGGCTGCCCTGAGCCCCGAGGCTCCTGTGGGGCTGGCTCCATCCCCTCCTGGTAGGGTGGTGGAGGGGGGTCAATCCAGGTGCAGGTGTCCCTGGGAGAGGGAGATCCTCCTTGGGATCTGATTCTGGCAGGAAAGGGGTCCTGTGTCCCAGAGGCTGCAATGTCTACCAGATCCCAGGGGGATCTCAAGAGCCTGCTGGTAATGCCCACAGAGGAAATGAGACCTTCACCTTGTAATAACCCTCAGCATGGCACCTGACCCACCACCAACGATGGTGGGAGGAAGGAGCTGCCTGCTGGGTCATGTGTCTGCAATGTCGCCATGGCATCGCCCCCAGTGCTGCCCTGCTACTGGCTGACAAGAGGAGGAGGTTTGGGTTGGGCTGACTGATGTCTCTATCAGCCAATCACAGTCCAGCATGTGGGTTAAAGAGAGTTATAAGTGCAGCGGGAGCAAAGCAGGAGAGCAGGAGTGGGAGTGAATGGGTCTGTAGGTGTGTTCCCATACCGGCCCCGGGCCTGGCCCCGGGGTGCTGGCAGCAAGGCTCCTTTCCTCCAGGAGCTGCCAGCGGAGTTAGGACCATGGGACAGAGTGGACTGGGCCCCAGGGGAGCTGTTCTGCAAGCCAGACATGCTGGCTGGCCATGAGAAGCTGCGCCGGGGCAGCGCAGTAGGGCTGGGTGAGCTTTGTCTGCAAGATGGGAATGCTCTTTCTGCCCTTGGATTGGTGGAGGTGGGAAGGGAGCAGTAGCAGAGGTGGGAGTGGATGTTCAGAGGAAGTGCTTGTTGCTGCCTCTTGGAGGACTAGAAGGAAACAGAAGGCCTGGAGAGTGGGCTGGGGTGTGTTTTGGGTCATTTTGGGGGGGGTGTCCTGGCTGCTGCCCTGTGTGGTTGTGTGGCCTGTGTGTGCCTGCTGCAGAGGGGCGTGCTGGCTGTCCACGCTGTGTGAGGGGAGGGGTGGGGGTGAGGTGTGTGCCAGTGGGGGGTGGCGTGTGGTGGGGAGAGGCGGTGGGCCCAGGGTGTTGGTTCTGGGTGCGGGAGGAGACGTGTGGAGAGAGCAGTGGTGTGCGTGGGCAGTGCCATGAGGCTGGGGAGGTGGGGAGCGCTGCGAGGTGAGCAGGTGCCTTGTCTGCTGGGGCCCCGGCTGCCCTGGTGGCCCCATGAGCCAGGCACGCTGGCAGCCGGCTGCCTTCTGCCCGCTCAGCTTCACGCTTTGAGTTTCCTCCGCTCTTGCCAGGCTCTGCAGCCAGGACCCACCCGAAAGTCCAGGGAGCGCTTCTGCTTGCTCTGAGAGCTGTACGAGGCATGCTTTTCCCTCCTTTCCTCTTGGCTGCTTTTCATGGGGAGAGCTTTGGTCTTGCAGCAGTGTTGGCTGAAGGAGCAGGAAGTCATGGGAGGTGCTCGTTCCCAGCTGGGCGTTAGCGTGCTGGAAGGTGTTTGGAGGAGTGAAGGCCTTGTGGAGAGGTGTTCTTGGGAGAGGGGCAGGTGTGTTCTTGGGAGAGGACTCTGAAGGGTGGCTGATGCCTTCCGGTGCCCAATCTCCCTGGACAAGGAGTGCCTTGGAGGAGGGAAGGCAAGGCAAGGGTGGCCTGCAAGGGATGCGCAGCCCCGGCCTCTCTTCCTTCCAGCTGCCATCTCGGCAAGTTCCTGCACCGTCTTGCTGCAGGGTGAGCTTTGTGTGCTGCAGCAGGGCAAAGAGAGAGCCCCCTTGGGCAGGCAGGAGTGTGCGAGGTGTGGTGTGGTGAGGTGCTGATGCGGGGAAGGTGGTGGTGTTGGCCTGAGGTTTGGGTGGGAGTGAGGAGCCCCACGGAGCTCTAGGGGCATTGCTGCGAGTCTCTGGAGCCAAGGGAGTGGTGGTGAGCACAGCCGTCCTCCAAGCAGCCTTCTGGCTTGTGGGCAGGCATTGTGGACGCTGAGTGCTGGAAGCCCTTTCCCCTTGTCGTTTTCTCCCTGAGCGCTTTGAGAGTTGCCACTCCTTTTTTGGGAGGTGGGGAGAGTCCCAGAGCCTTTGCATTGTGACCACTCTTGTTTTTCGGACTGCTCCCTGCTGATGCCGTGATGGGGTCGTGTCCTTGCAGGCCTGAGAAATGCAGGGGCCAAAGAGTGGAGCACTAGGGGCTCAAGTGCTTGCTAAGAGAATAGAGGGAAGTGGTCCTTCCTCTGGGCTGCTGCCTGGTGCTGGTTGGGAGGAGAGCTCCTGGCACCAGACGTGAGGACAAACCAGCTTGGCTCTGCCACACGCCCAGCTCCTTCAGTGGGTGGCTTAGCTGGTGCTCTCGGACTGTGCCTGGGCCATGCCAGGGGGGACCCTGGAGGCAGAGCCTGCGCTGGCTTTTCCATGTGGCACTCGCACTGCTGAAAGCTGCTGGCTTGGCTCGAGGCTTGGCTTGGGAGAGAAATCCCCGGCCTTGCTGAGCCGGGTCAAGGCAAAGGCTTGAGAGCAGCGGAAGCCTTGTGCCGTTTCCGTGGTTGGAAGTGTGCTTGTCTAAGGCTGGTGCACTGGCCCTGTCCGTGCTGCTGAGTGTGTCTGCGTGCAGCCGTGTGGTCATTGGTGAGCTCCCTGAGCACGGCCCAAGAGAGGGGGAGTGTTGCCAAAGAGTTTTGTCCTCCTTCCTTGAAGCCCCAAAGGGCCCCTCAGTAGGGAGGCCTGTGGGGTGAGGGCCTTGAGGGCACGTGAAGCAAAGCAGATAGATAGGCAAGAGCTGGCGTGATGCGCCTCCTGGGAGAGCACTTGCTCGGTGCTTTGTGGAGGTGGGAAGGGAGCAGGCTCTGGGGTGAGCCGGGATGTTCAGAGGAAGTGCCTGCTGAAAGGCTCTGGAGGACTAGAAGCAAGCGGAAGGGTTGGAGAGTGGGCCTTGGTGTGTTTTGGGGCCCTTGCCCATGGTCGCTTCTGCTCGGAAAAACTGCACATCGGAGGGCTCCGAGAGAGGCTGTGCCCACGCGGCACGCCGTGGCCTGGCCACTGGTGCTGCTCCGTGCCTCTTGCTGGGCCCTGAGACCTGTGGCCCTGGAAGCAGCCTGAAGGGTGTTGGCAGAGCAGCTCTGAGCATGGCAGCTGTTGTGCTTTCGCAGGGCCTTGGAGGCTGGGGAAGGGTCCGTCCTCCCCTTGCCGTTGTCATTAGCCCTGCTGGCGGGCCAGGGGGAAGAGCTGCTGAGTGCTGCCTCTGCTGGTGCCCCCAGCTGAGATGCCCTCGTCTGAGTTCTTCCCCGTGTCCCAAACTGTCAGGGCCCCAAACCAGAGAGTGCTTGTTGTCCTTGATGTGTAGGGGATGTGCAGGCTTGGTTCAGTCCCTCCTTGGGGCAGGAAGTGGCCTTTGGATTTGCGGGAAAGCTTCTTGCTCTGCCTGGGTCACAAGGCCCTGCTGTCTTCCGCTTCATGGTCGCTGCTCCCACACAATTGGCCCATCAAGAAATGTTGCTGCGAATTCCTTGCAGGCCTTTCTCCAGTTCCTGAGCTTCATGGGCTCGGTAAGGTATGGCTGGGCAGAAGGTGATCTTCTCTTGGGGCAGGAACCGTCCTGTCCTGGGTGTTTTGCTGCACTAGGAGCAGTGTGAGGCGCCAGGGTGAGTGAGGGAGACTGTTCAGGAGGTGTCTCAGCCTTGGGGAGGGCAGGGGCAGCTGCAGGGGGCAACAGCCACGAGGTCCCTAGTGTCTGTGAGAGCTGGGCCAGAAAATCACCACTGCCCAATCAGTTCTTTGTCGGTAGCTGAGAGGCCAGCAGGGGCCCCGTGGCTCGGCTGCTGATTCTGAGGTCCCTTGGGGCTGAGGAGCTGAGAGGCCAGCTGCAGGAACAAGGCTGGCATGTTGTCTGTAAGGTCCCTTCTGCAAGGGTTACGTGATTGGCTAGCAGGAGGCGTGTGGCTGGGGAGGTGCTGGTGAGGTGTCTTCTGGCTGAGCAGTTGCTGGGGCAGCAGCAGGTGCACGGCTGGGACGCGTGCTTTGGAGGTGACGTTGGCCGGAGCATCTGGGAGGTCAGCATTTGGCTGATGGCTGAGGAAGTTATTGTGAGGTCACTTCTGTGTCAGGGGCTTGTAGGGCAGTGGCGGGCAGACGGCTGGGAAGGTGGCCGTGAGGTCCTGTCTTTTGGAGTGGCTGATAGGGCAGCAAGAGGCAGGTGGCTGGGAAGGTGCTTGTGAGGTGAGTGCAGAGAGAGCAGCCCCGGTTGCCCATGGCCGGGAAGTGACTCGGAGGTCCCGCCTGTCCCTGCAGTATGTAGGCCTGCAGCGTGGCTTAGACATTGGTGGTGAAATCTAGGCTTGACAGTGTGTGCGTGGTGTGGAAATTGTGCCCCATGAAAAGAGAGGGGCCTGGTGAGATTTGTCTCAGCCTGGGCAACATTCATGGGAGATGAGAACACTGCCCCAAATTTGCTCCCCAGCCTTGCCCATGGTTATGGAACATGGGAAGCACCAGGGTCCCACGTAAAGCCCTCTGGATGATGCGTGTTAAGGGCCTAGTTGCTCTTTTCTGGCATCTCATCTCTCTCCTAAGCACCACAGACTGAGAAACCTTGCTGAGGCCTTTTCAAAACAAAGAGCCTGCTTTGGTGCCTGAAGGAGGAAGGCTGCGTCCTGTCCCATCCTGTCCTACATCCTCCTTTGACAAGAAGAGTGACCCACAGGAGAAACCAGTCTCACCAGGCTCACCAAAGCATCGCAGCCCATGGCCACCCTTTTGTGCTGTTTTACCTCACATGATTTTGATCCCATCTTTAACAAGTGTCAAGCCCCAAACATAGCCCCAAACCCCCGCTTCCCGCACAGGTCTGCCCTGTGCAGAGACCTGTTGGTGCAGGGGCACAGAAGTGACCTCTCCCGTGACCCATCTTAGATTTTTCACAGCCTTTGTCACCATCTGGTCACGTTCCTGAAGGAGTTATCAGCAAGTTTTGGAAACTAACTGGGATGTAGGCAGGTGACTGCTTTCCAGGACATGAGGGGAAGTCTCTCTGCTCTCTCCCTGGCTGTGCCATCTCCATGGCGGTGACCTACTGAGCCCAGAGATGACACGGGCTGAGGTCACAGTGGGACGTGCCACATCACAGAGAGGTCTCTCCCCGGTGCCATGGGAGAGCCCTCACTTCCCTGCAAGGCCAGGGCACAGCTCACACACTCCCCACTGCTGCCCTTCAGAGCTACTCCCCAGCAAGGAGGGAGGACAGGAGGCAGTGGGGCTGCACTGTGGGGCTCCTCACCAACAGGCACAAGAGCAGGGACACATTGGAGAGGAATTGTGGGGGAAGCCAGTCCTTTTTCCCTGGAGGGAGAGGCGAGCCGAAGGAAAGGGGCCAAACGAGATGGAGACTGCTGGACCAAGAACATTAGCCCAGACCACAGGTACTTGTTTTCCAGTGCTCCTGCAGCTCTCCACCAAGGGTAAGGGATTCAGGAGCTCCTTCCTGAGGTGTTGCACAGAGAGTGTGAAATGCAAAGACGTCTGTGGGTCCTGGGTTGTGGGGGTGTCTGGACAGGTCTGGGGGCAGGCACCAGAGCCCTGCTGGAGGGTCCCGTCTGGCTCAGGGCACAATGGGGCAGGCAGGAGTGCTGGGTCCTGGGGCTGGGGCTGTCCTGAGCCCCGAGGCTCCTGTGGGGCTGGCTCCATCCCCTCCTGGTAGGGTGGGAGGAAATTCAGGCCCAAGTTTCCCTGGAAGTTTGTCCCCCCTTGGGGTCTGGCTCTGGCAGGAAAGGGGTCCTATGTCCCAGAGGCTGCAATGTCCCCCAGATCCCATGGCAATCTCAAGAGCCTGCTGGAAATGCCCACAGAGGACATGAAACCTTCACCTTGTAATAACCCTCAGCATGGCACCTGACCCACCACCAACGATGGTGGGAGGAAGGAGCTGCCTGCTGGGTGTTGTGTCTGCAATGTTGCCATGGCATCGCCCCCAGTGCTGCCCTGCTACTGGCTGACAAGAGGAGGAGGGTAGAGTTGGGTTGCCTGATGTCTCTGTCAGCCAATCACAGTCCAGCATGTGGGTTAAAGAGAGTTATAAGTGCAGCGGGAGCAAAGCAGGAGAGCAGGAGTGGGAGTGAGTGGGTCTGTAGGTGTGTTCCCATGCTGGCCCTGGCCGTGTGGGGCTGCTCTCCTCCAGGAGCTGCCAGCGGAGTTAGGACCATGGGACAGAGTGGACTGGGCCCCAGGGGAGCTGTTCTGCAAGCCAGATGTGCTGGCCAGCCCCAGCAGCTGCGCTGGGCGTTACAGTGTTGTTTGGCCAAGATTTGTCTGCAAGATGGGAATGCTCTTTCTGCCCTTGGATTGGTGGAGGTGGGAAGGGAGCAGGAGCAGAGGTGGGAGTGGATGTTCAGAGGAAGTGCTTGTTGCTGCCTCTTGGAGGACTAGAAGGAAACAGAAGGCCTGGAGAGTGGGCCTGGGTGTGATTTGGGTCCTTGGTGGAGGGTGTCCTGGCTGCTGCCCTGTGTGGTGGTGTGGCCTGTGTGTGCCTGCTGCAGAGGGGCGTGCTGGCTGTCCACCGTGTGGGAGGCGAGGGGTGGGGGTGAGGTGTGTGCCAGTGGGGGGTGGCGTGTGGTGGGGAGAGGCGGTGGCCCCAGGGTGTTGGTTCTGGGTGCGGGAGGAGATGTGTGGAGAGAGCAGTGGTTTGCGTGGGCAGTGCCATGAGGCTGGGGAGGTGGGGAGCGCTGCGAGGTGAGCAGGTGCCTTGTCTGCTGGGGCCCCGGCTGCCCTGGTGGCCCCAGGAGCCAGGCACGCTGGCAGCCGGCTGCCTTCTGCCCGCTCAGCTTCACGCTTTGAGTTTCCTCCGCTCTTGCCAGGCTCTGCAGCCAGGACCCACCCGAAAGTGCAGGGAGCGCTTCTGCTTGCTCTGAGAGCTGTACGAGGCATGCTTTTCCCTCCTTTCCTCTCGGTTGCTTTTTGTGGGGAGAGCTTTGGTCTTGCAGCAGTGTTGGCTGAAGGAGCAGGAGGTCGTGGGAGGTGCTCGTTCATGGCTGGGTGTTAGCGTGCTGGAAGGTGTTTGGAGGAGTGAAGGCCTTGTGGAGAGGTGTTCTTGGGAGAGGGGCAGGTGTGTTCTTGGGAGAGACTCTAGAAGGGGGCTGATGCCTTCCTGTGCCAAATCTCCCTGGACAAGGAGTGCCTTGGAGGAGGGAAGGCAAGGCAAGAGTGGCCTGCAAGGGATGCGCAGCACAGGTCTCTCTTCCTTCCAGCTGCCGTCTCGGCAAGTTCCTGCACCGTCCTGCTGCAGTGGGAGCTTTGTGTGCTGCAGCAGGGCAAAGAGAGAGCCCCCTTGGGCAGGCAGGAGTGTGCGAGGTGTGGTGTTGTGAGGTGCTGACGTGGGGAAGGTGGTAGTGTTGGCCTGAGGTTTGGGTGGGTGTGAGGAGCCCCACTGAGCTCTAGGGGCATTGCTGCGAGTGTCTGGAGCCAAGGGAGTGGTGGTGAGCACAGCCGTCCTCCAAGCAGCCTTCTGGCTTGTGGGCAGGCATTGTGGACGCTGAGTGCTGGAAGCCCTTTCCCCTTGTCGTTTTCTCCCTGAGTGCTTTTAGAGTTGCCACTCCTTTTTTTTTGGAGGGGGGCGAGTCCTGGAGCCTTTGCATTGTGACCACTCTTGTTTTTCGGACTGCTGCCTGCTGACGCCGTGATGGGGTCGTGTCCTTGCAGCCCTGAGCAATCCAGGGGCCAAAGAGTGGAGCACTAGGGGCTCAAGAGCTTGCTAAGAGAATAGAGGGAAGTGGTCCTTCCTCTGGGCTGCTGCCTGGTGCTGGTTGGGAGGAGAGCTCCTGGCACCAGACGTGAGGACAAACCAGCTTGGCTCTGCCACACGCCCAGCTCCTTCAGTGGGTGGCTTAGCTGGTGCTCTCGGGCTCTGCCTGGGCCATGCCAGGGGGGACCCTGGAGGCAGAGCCTGCGCTGGCTTTTCCATGTGGCACTCGCACTGCTGAAAGCTGCTGGCTTGGCTCGAGGCTTGGCTTGGGAGAGAAATCCCCGGCCTTGCTGAGGCAGGGCAAGGCAAAGGCTTGAGAGCAGCGGAAGCCTTGTGCCGTTTCCCTGGTTGGAAGTGTGCTTGTCTAAGGCTGGTGCACTGGCCCTGTCCGTGCTGCTGAGTGTGTCTGTGTGCAGCCGTGTGGTCATTGGTGAGCTCCCTGAGCATGGCCCGAGAGAGGGGGAGTGGTGCCAAAGAGTTTTGTCCTCCTGCCTTGAAGCCCCAAAGGGCCCCTCAGTAGGGAGGCCTGTGGGGTGAGGGCCTTGAGGGCACGTGAGGCACAAGAGAGAGGCAAGAGCTGGCGTGATGCGCCTCCTGGGAGAGCACTTGCTCGGTGCTTTGTGGAGGTGGGAAGGGAGCAGGCTCCGGGGTGAGCCGGGATGTTCAGAGGAAGTGCCTGCTGAAAGGCTCTGGAGGACTAGAAGCAAGCGGAAGGGTTGGAGAGTGGGCCTTGGTGTGTTTTGGGGCCCTTGCCCATGGTCGCTTCTGCTCGGAAAAACTGCACATCGGAGGGCTCCGAGAGAGGCTGTGCCCACGCGGCACGACGTGGCCTGGCCGTTGGTGGTGCTCCGTGCCTCTTGCTGGGCCCTGAGACCTGTGGCCCTGGAAGCAGCCTGAAGGGTGTTGGCAGAGCAGCTCTGAGCGTGGCAGCTGTTGTGCTTTCGCAGGGCCTTGGAGGCTGGGGAAGGGCCCATCCTCCCCTTGCCGTTGTCATTAGCCCTGCTGGCGGGCCAGGGGGAAGAGCTGCTGAGTGCTGCCTCTGCTGGTGTCCCCAGCTGAGATGCCCTCGCCTGAGTTCTTCCCCGTGTCCCAAACTGTCAGGGCCCCAAACCAGAGAGTGCTTGTTGTCCTTGATGTGTAGGGGATGTGCTGGCTTGGTTGTGTTGGCCCACCCTGTGGGCTTGGTGGCGCCAGGGTGTTGGTTCTGGGTGCGGGAGGGGTGTGTGGAGAGAGCAGTGGTGTGCGTGGGCAGTGCCATGAGGCTGGGGAGGTGGGGAGCGCTGCGAGGTGAGCAGGTGCCTTGTCTGCTGGGGCCCCGGCTGCCCTGGTGGCCCCATGAGCCAGGCACGCTGGCAGCCGGCTGCCTTCTGCCCGCTCAGCTTCACGCCTGGAGTTTCCTCCGCTCTTGCCAGGCTCTGCAGCCAGATATCCCACACAGACTGTGAGATACATATAAACATGCAGCTGAGAGTATTTGGAGTCGAAGAGGTCATCTTTCAGAAAGGGTTCCTTGCTGGAGATTCTTGAATTTAACACCTCTGAGATCAGCCCAACAAGTTTTATTTACGCTAGAGGCCTAAGCAGTTGCCTCTCTCCCCTAGTAACAAAGGCTACGTGGGGGTACTACCTAAGTGGGGTACAGCGTTGGTGCAGACACTGTTTTCTTTTCATGTGGCAGGACCCCAGAAACTCTTTGCTTATAGTGCAGTAGTATCCCCCAATCAGCCCTTAATTAACTATCCAATTAACCTGCCTCCAACCCAGTGAAATATGGCAGGTGAGGGGAGAGGGTCTTCATTTCATCTTGCCAAAGGCCTCACTGCTTTGGGGCTATCTGCTGCACCCTGCACCCTGCCCTGGGCTCTGAAACCAGACATCCAGAGGCGGACATCCAGCAGGAGGCCACAGAGAGCAGTTCAGATCATGTGGGACTTTCTTCACCCACACAGTTCACAAGGAAATGGTCTCTCCACAGAGGAGCACTCAGAGGTGCTCTTTCCAGGGGCAGTGCCACAGTCCTTAGCTTTTCAAATGGGCCAAATAAGGGAAACTTCCAGAGACCATGTATTTCTTCAGAAAATCATTGGCCTTTAAAACCACTTCTCCCAGAGGTGCCTGCTGCAGGGAGTAGTAATCTCAGCTGCCCAGAGCTTACTTTCTGTGCTGAAGACTAAGCAAATGAGCCCATTGCTTTTGGACTGGGAGAAACATCAGCTGATGCTCAGGCACTTTCCTGCAAGTCAGCAGGAAACACTTCCTGGGTCCGAGCTGAGAATCAGCGTGCCAAGCTGGAGTTGTTTGATGCAAATAACCGCCTCAGAATTATGTTCCTCCCCTTTCCACATGCTCCTCTCTGCCCTAAGGGGGTGGTTTGGGAGCTGACCCTTCAGGTGTCCAAGTGAGCACATTTGGCAGAGTGTCACTGAGTTGGTCACTGAGGCCTGCAGTTTCGGAAGCTCTTGCCAGGATCTCCAGCTGGAAAGCTGACTCAATCCCAGTGTGTCTCCTTTCTGGTACAGAGAGAGAGAAGAGACCCACATAGCTGGATCATCATGTCCCTGAGGAAGGGGAAAGGCCAGCAGCTGGCACAGAGCTTGGAAGGTGATTGTGAGGTTATTTCTGCCTCCCCATCTGATGGGCCAGTATCTGATGAGTAGCAGACTAGCTAGCAGGCCCACCTCCTGCTGACACAGAGCCTGCAGGCCCA
The DNA here is from genome assembly GCF_040807025.1 of Struthio camelus. Classification (NCBI taxonomy): domain Eukaryota; kingdom Metazoa; phylum Chordata; class Aves; order Struthioniformes; family Struthionidae; genus Struthio; species Struthio camelus. The sequence continues at coordinate 2,260,018 of NC_090970.1, forward strand.
GAGCCCTCGCCCTGCTGCCAGCGCTCTCTCCCCAAGGCAGCCCAGGAAGCTATGGCCTGCCTTCACCCTGAGGACGTGTTGCTGGCTTATGCTGCTACATGCTGCCTCGCAAGACCCCCCCCCAGGCCCTTCTCGGCCAAGCTGCTTTCCAGCTGATCGGCAGTCAGCATGTCGTGGTGCAATACACTGCATTTCCTTTTGTGAAACTTCCTGACCGTTCCTCTCTGCCCATGTCTGCAGCCTGTCACAATCCCTCTGACTCGCAGCGCAATCAGAAACTTGCAGGCCCTTAGGAGGCACAGGCCCATTTAGGTGACTGTGTGGTCCCTTCTGTGTCTGTAGGTGATGGGCCAGGAAGAAGCTTGTGGGTGGGAAACTGTTTGTGAGGTGACTTGTGTCTCAGTACCTGATAGGCCAGCAGCAGGCACAATACTTGGATTTTGGTTGTGAGGTCACTTCTGTCTCTGCAGGTGATAGGGCAACCACTGCTTCTCGAGCAGAGGAGGTGCTTGTGCGATTGCTTCTGTCTGAGTACCTGATAGGCCACTTGCAGGCCGATGGCTTGGATGCTGATTGTGATGACGTTCCTGCCTGAGTACCTGTTGGGATAGCAGCAGGCACATGGCTGAAAGGCTCACTGCAGGTAGGTGGGCTTGGAAGAGGACTGTGAGGTTACGGGTAAAGGATCAGCCGGTAGGCCAAAAGTCTTAACAGGTGGGGACATTGTGATGAGAGCCATTGTCTTAGGAGGTGGAGACATTGTGGTGAGAGCCATTGTTTCTCGGAAGCTCCTTGGATGGTAGGAGGCACATGGCCGTAAAGTTGAAAGTCAGGTCACTCCTGTCTCTGCCAGTGATGGGCAAGGAGAAGGCACATGGGTGGGACCTCACAATCAACACTGCAGCCGTGTCCCCTTTGCCTGCCTCTCCCCATCCTGTAAAGGAAGCGACCTCACTATCAACACCACAGCTGTGTCACCTCTGCCTTCCTGTTCCGCTCCCCTCTTCTGACCTCTGCCTTCCCCCTTCCGCTTCTCCTCCTCTCTCCCAGCCATCGCCCCTTTACTGGCACCTCCCTCTCCCCTGTCCCCATGGGATTTCACACATGTGGTGGGCAGCTCACATGGCAAGATGAAAATGGGCTCCTGGGGAAGGCAGGCTGGGACAGTGAGGAGGTGGAGATGTGCTCTGTGCAAGAGGGTGGCTGGAGTGCACAGGGCTTTGCCCTAGAGAAGGTGACGAGCCAGTCCAAAGCACGGCACAAATGGACCCTAAGGCAGGTGGAAAATGTGCTGGACCACTGGGCCAAAATGCTGTGATCAGTGGCACAAGGTCCAACTGGTGGCTGGTTACATGCAGCATCCCTCAGGGATCTACATATGAGGCAGCACTGTTTAATGTCTTCGTTAACATCCTGGACATTAGGATGGAGCGCACTCTCCGTGTGTTTGTGGACTAGGTGCAACGGGGGCAAGCCTCTGAGCAACCTGCTCTAGTTCTCTCGGAGTGAGCGGGGGATGGTATTAGATGACGTCCAGAGGTCTCGTCCACCCTAAGTGCTGGGATTCAGTGAATCTTTCCCTGAAGAGCTCTGGAAAGACAGAACAGTGAGAGGAAGCAGAAAGGACAGGGAGGCAGAAGGCGGCAGAGGAAATAGGTCCCTCTAAATAAAGCAGTTGCTCAGAACATAGTTTCTGCATTCAGAGTGTTGGTAGAAAAGGTATTGGGCTGAATAACTGGTCACAAATATCTATACTCCACTAGAAGGAGGAAATACTGCACTGCATGCACTTGGTGCTGCTAATAAGAAAGAAAGAAAGAAAGACAAGATTCATTAGAACTGGTAAAACATACTTGACCTTCTGGAAATGGCTGTGTGTTCTTTTCAGTTTTGGCATAGAGTTGTTTTTTGCAGAGGTTGCAATTTATGGCTAAACATTTTGATTCAGGCCTTTATCCGTTTGCCCGCATATAGAGACTGTTGCTGCCTGAGATGCCCTGGGGTCGCTGAATTCCCATGACTAGAAAAGGAAGGGCAGACACCTGGGTTAGGCAGAGACATCTGCCCTGGAGGGGTCAGGCATGGGGTGAGATCAGTCTCAGCCCTGTTGTCACCTCAGATGGAGTCACACTTCATTGACCGTGCAGGGAAGGAGAAGGGAGTGTGGCTAGACTCATTGGGACACCTGTAGGACGTCACTGTGACACAGGTATGCTGAGATTTGTGCAGATGTGGCCTTCCAAGAATACAGTGTTTTCTTGAAGCTGGTCAGCCTGCTTTCCTCTATCAGGCGAGAGAGCTCGACATGTCAGAGGGTGACTCGCTCTGTGGAAAGAGTGAGGAGTGGCATGGACAGCCGGTGTCAGGGCGTGGTTTTCTGAGGACTGGGGTCTGTGTGAGACACAAAAAGTTCTTTTTTAATGGTGTGGGCCTGATTATAAGAGAACTGTTAGGAAAATTACATGAAAAATGAAACAAGAAAGAAATTAAGAAAAAGATTTAAAGCAAAGAAGTGTTTTGTTATACTTTCCAGCTTCAAATTTTGTCTGTGTGTGTGTTCTTATTGTCTTTCTTAATTTCTTTTTCTTTTTAATTTAGTGATCTGTTAGTATGATTTAGTGGTCTTATAATTTTTTTTTTATTATTATTATTTAAGGAAAGATGTTCAGAACTGGGGTAGGATGCTGTCACAGGGTCACAGACACCTGGTGCCATTGCAGGTGCCCTAGTCCCCTCTGCCCAGCCTCCCTCTGCAGCTCTGAGGGGCTTCGGTTTCCCACAGGTCCCCTGGGAGAGCTGCCAGGTCCGTGAAGGTATCTCAGAGTCACCGGGGCCTCTCCAAGCACCACTGGATGCTTCTGGTTCGACAGCTGAGCTCTGCCTGGAAAGGGGAAGACTTGGTTTTGACGTTTCAAAAATATGAACACGCTTTGATAGGCTGAAATGATTGAATAATTTTAATGTCAATGATTTCGTATGATGAAATAGTGGAAATCTTCAGGAAGGATATTAATCTCAGGAGAAGAAGTACTGCTCTGCCCTCGACCTTATGTTTCCACTGCTCGGTGTATTAGGCTGTGGATGTCATCTCAGTCATCTCCCACATATTTCCACATGTCCTGCCTACATTGATCACTTCTGAGGTCAACTTTGCATCAGACGATCTGGGCTTATGCCCTTCCCATAGTTTCCCAGTTTTCCTCCTCCCCTTCCTCTGTCACATTCAGGCACCTCTCAACTCCCTAGTCGCTGCTCTGAGCTTCAGGGAGTCGGAAGCTTGTCTCCTCTTTCAGCACTCTCATTGTCTCTTCAACCAACTCCCTAACTGTGTTTCTATCTAGCCTCCCCCATCTATTTGTCAAGAACATGTCAAGGAAGGCTATTCCTTGCAGACTGTGGACCTGCCTGGAGGCAACTTGCCCTTGACATGCACTTGAGGATTGTATGTTATTTCTTAGGACACTGCATCATGTTTATATTGGTCTGATCAGAATTGAGACAAATCCTTCTGTGTCTGTTTGCAGCTAATTTTCTAAGGAAAGCAGGTGGGAATTGGTGCCCAGGAGCTGTAGCATTCAGCTACAGGCTTGAGTGGGAAAAGGCTAGATGTTAAGCCGAGTGAGGGAAGTCCCCAGGGGCCGAGAAGAGAAATGTCAGGGCTTGGGGAGGTGGGGAGGAAGGTTGTCCATACACGTCTCCTATCAGAAATACTGCTTTTCCTACATGTCCAGGCGTAATTAGGAAACACTGTGGGTCAGTGTGAATTGGAGAAGGTGGGTATCACTTCCCCTGAAACCTGAAGACTAAAGAAAGCTTAAAAAGCAGACAACTCTCAGGTGCTCCTTGAAATCCTTCTCTTTTCAATACCCTCCTGAAAACTTGCCAATTAGCCACAGAAGGGCTGAAGAAAATGATGGAAAGAGACAGGGGTTGTTAGGGCTTTCTGCATTTTAGTGACCCCTCAGGTGTATCTGGTGTTGAGCCCATGGGCCTCAGATGCTGAGAAGGTTGAGCAAACCTCTCCAGAAGTTGAAGGGAGAAGTAAATCTCAAAGTTTCTTGGAGTGTTAAGGAGTCCCACTGAGGGCCATTACTGAGAAAGACTTCCCAGGGGGCTGATGAGAGCACAAAGCTGGAGGCACTGATTGCAGGTAGGCCAAGACAATGTGCAGGTGGCTGTGATGCCAAGTCAGCCTTGATGTGTGTAATGAAGCAGAGCAACCAGGCCCTGACACCCAGCCCTTGTGAAGGGTGGTGATTTCCCTCACACGTTGCTCAGAGCTCTTTCTGGGGGTCAGTGTGAAGGTGGGCATGTGCAGCTCCAACTGCAGGACAACAATATGGCATCTCTTGGTTCCCCGTGGACAAGGAGGTCCCAGTGGTTTAAGGTCCCAGTGGTTTAAGGAAACAACTTCTCAGAGGCCTTAGTAGCAGAGACAGCAACCATAGCCAAGAGGCTAGAGACCTCGGTTCTGTTGGAGGCTTTCAGCCACGGTAGTGCCCTCAGCCGTCTCCACCACAGGCTGTCCTACACTGTCCCATGCCTGTGCCTCCTTCCCTGCAGCCTGTAGACACCCAACATGCTTCCTCCCCTTGCTCTGTCCCCAGGATCTCTCCATATTCACTGAGGTCTCTCTATCCTTGCTGGTGTTCTTTGAAACACAAAGGCATGGGGTGACCTCAGAGGCCTCTGGGTGACCTGTTGCACCACACCACTACCCTTCAAGTGACATGTCTTTTTCCTGAAGCCCAGGCTGTACCTCTCAAGATGCAGTTTGTGACCCTTTCCCTTTTCGTGCTCCTTCCTAAAACCAACAAAAGCTCCATCCCCTCTGGAACCACCCTTCAAGCAGTCCCAGGCTACTACTATATTCCATTTGTCTTTAACACTTCACCAGGCTGAAGAAGCCCAGGTCCCTCTGCCTCTCCGTACAGGCCGTGGCCTTCAGGCCCCCAACCCCATCTTGGCAGACCTCCTCTGGACCCTCTCCATGTTCCTCCCCATTCCTCCAGCACGGGGCAGTCCACACTGGGACACACCATCCCACATGTGGCCACACCAGTGCTGAGTCGAGGGGGATAAGAACGGGCCTTGTCTCGATGGCTACGCACTTCCTAATGCAGCCCTCTATGCAGCTGGCCTCCTTTGTGGTGAGCATGCAGCACTGGCTCATAGGGCATCCCTCGTGTAACATCTAGGCCCTTCTCCTCAGGGTCACTCTTCTGCTGCTCAGGTCTCAGCCTTCTGCCCCCTGAGGCAAGGTCTGCCACTTCTCCTTGCACAACGTCATGAAGTTTTTGTTGGACAAAACCCCAAGTTTCTCAAGGCCCCTCTGGACTCAGGCTCCTCTGGGTCAGCTGTTAATGTATGCGTACTGATGGCTCATCCTATCTTGCAGTGCCTCTGGCAGGGTAACAGCATGAGGACCTGCAGGACACTACACGTAATAAAAGGCAGTACCAGTTTCAAGGCCCTAGTGGTAAAAGTAGAAATCACCATGGCAACCATCTCAGACAAGCCAAATGAATGCACAAAGAAAGGAAACCCAGGGCCAATGGGTAAACAGAGTTTGGCTGACTGCATGGGAGGCGAACAGGATGGTAAAAGAAGAATTTAGAGGGGAGAAAAGAGGGACAAAATGCAATAAAAGGTGAAGGAAAAGAAAACTGAAGGTGATTTGGGGGTGGCTGCCAAGCAGCCCTCAATCTGAATGCCTCTGACCAGAGCAGGACAAGGATCATGCGGCTGATCTGGTGATCCTTTTGGGAGACCTACTTCCATGGTCACAAGGAAGCTGAAGGTTTTCCCTAAGGTCAACAAGGGAAGACCCAGGGTGGAAGGAAATGCTGAATCATTCAGGTTGGGAGGGGCCTGAGGAGGTCTCTAGCCCAACCTCCTTCCCACGGCAGGGTGTGTATCATCTCCAACCAGGTTGCTCAAGGCTTTACTCCTTTAGGACTTCAAAAACTTCTGAGGATGGAGATGGCACCACCTCTCTGGAAAACCGGCCCCAGTGCTTGACTGTCTGGATGGGTCAGAAGTTTCTCCTTACACCCAGCCTGAAGCTCTCTTGTTTCAGCTAATGCCCATTGGGGCCTCATCCTCCCATTGTGCACAATGGTGAAGAGCCTGACTGCATCTTCTTGGTGACATCCTGGAAGGTATGGGGAGGCTGTGATTAGGTCTACGCAAAGCCTTCCCTTCTTCAGGCTGAGCAAGGCCCATTCCCTCAGCCTCTCCTCACAGGGCAAGTGCTCTGGTGCCTGGGCTCCTTGGGGGTGTGCCACCAAACTCACTCCATGTCATCAACAGTGTTCTTCTACACAGGACCCCAAATGCATGTAGTATCTGGATGTGCTCTAACAGGTGTGGAGTAGAGGGGGATAATCCCTTCCCTCAATCTCCCAGCTGTGCTCTTGTTCAGGCAGCTCAGGACACTGTGGCCTCCGTTGATGCCTGTGGAAGGTATTTTGGGAAGTCGGCTACGTGACGAGAGACATGAAGACATGGCTGCAAGAACTGCTTGGATGTAACTGTGTGTCAGGAGGCAATGTGAAACGCGCCTGGGTCGCGTGGATTTGGGGAAGTGTCTGGTTGAGCGGATGTGGGGTTGAGGCTAGGTTTTGTATCAGCAAAAATGCCGGTACAAACAGGCTGACCGCATCTGGCTGTCGGGCATGATAAGTAACTAATGTTAGCAACCTATAAGGAGCTTGGCTGTTGCAATATGTATGAGCTAATTAACTCTATTATATAAGTCATGAAAATGTGCAAATAAACTGAGGCTTGTGATCATCATCGGATGAGCATGTCTCCCGTTGCTTCCGACAAATGGTGACCCTGACGTGATCCACGGCGGAGCAACGAGGTGGGCAGGTCCTTTGCAGCGAGGACGGCTAAAACACAGCGAAGAAAACTGTGTCGAGCCCCGGGCGTTCGCATCGGCGTACCCGGCTGATACGCGCTGCCGAGACCTTGGAGAGCTGCAACAGCGCTGACGTGAATCAGGTATGCAGAGGCAAGCAGCGTATAACCTTTTTACCAGCTTCCTGCAAAAGAGGCAAGTTAAGGAGCTGGACCTCCAAAAAGAGCTTCCTGGTTTACTGGCCTATGGACACTCCCAGGGCTGTTTTCTGAATCCTCATACAGTCCATGAGTTGTCCGAGTGGCGTAAGCTGGGTGATAAGCTCTGGGAGGCTGCGATTGATGGAGATAAGTTGGCCAAAAAGTTGGGTAAAACCTGGAGGGCCGTCCATAATGAGTTGCTGCAGTACCAGGCTGAGCAGCGGGCGGCAGAGCAGGTCTCTGCCGCACATGAAAAAAATAAGACTTATGGCACGGATTGGCCACGAGATATTCCCTTACCCCCGAGTACGTCTACTGTCTATTTGCCCCCTCCCCTTCCCCCCCCTCCCTCCCCTCCTTCTCCTCCTCCTGGCGAGTCGGCTCCTGCGGGCTCGGCCCCTGACGAGAATGCGGCTTCGGCCCCCCCTCCCCCGGAGCCGCCCCCGGGGGCGGAAGCCGACTTGGCTGATGCCATGGCTAAGGACCGTCGGGAGGCCTGGGCTGCGCTCGCCAGGGAGAGTCTGGAACGGGGGGACGCAGATGTGCTGCAGGCGGCGGAGCAGCTTGCCTGCCCCGTCACCTTCCAGGCTGCTCCGGGGGGCGGCGTGCAGGCAGTGATAACCGCCCTAGATTGGAAACTTTTGTCGCAATTGCGGGCGACTGTCAGTCAGTTTGGGGCCCACAGTGAACCAGTGAGGCAAATGCTTGACTACATTTGGAGCACGCAGATACTTCTGCCCGCGGATTGCAGAGGGATAATTCGGTTGATTTTTACTCAGCATCAACAATTGTTGTTTAATGCCCATTGGCAGAGCTTGGTTCACGAGTCGGTGGCTTGCCAACGACAGCCGGGCGACCCCTTACACGGCGTGACGGTGGAGGAACTTATGGGCATCGGCCCATTCCTCCGCACCGAGGCGCAGGCCCTGCTGGGCCCCGATAAGTTACGGGAGGCGATGCAGTTGGTGCGCCGTGCCATTGATCGTGTTAAGGAGCCCGGTGGTGTACCAGTGTACATGGGCATTAAACAAGGTAGAGATGAGACGTTTGGAGCCTTTATCGATAAGGCTGCAGCAGCTATAGAGAGAGCTGGGGTTCCTGAGTACATGCGGGGCGCCTTGCTGAAGCAGTGCGCCCTACAAAATTGTAATACTACTACTCGTAACATTCTGAGCACCCTCAGTGCCAATTGGACGATTGAGGAGGCATTGGAAAGGTTGGCCCAGGTACCTATTGGACCCCAGGCCCTGGTAGTGGAAGCCATTAAGCAACTAGGTGTCGGGTTACAGGAACAGGCTAGGACGTCTCAGACGCAGGTCTTAGCAGCTCTTGCACCTCTCCAAGCGTCAGTGGCCACCCGGCAGAATGTGGGGCGAAGTTTCCCCCGAGTGAAATGCTACCGCTGCGGGCTCTCGGGTCATGTCCGGAAGGAATGTACCGCGTCTGGTGTCTGGTGTGCTAGATGTCGTTCAGACAGCCACAACATTGGTGCTTGTCGTCGCCGCTCGGGAAACTTCAGTGGGAGCGCGAGTCGGAGCAGCCGCGCACAGACACAAGTAGCTGTTACACAACTTCCCAGCTCAGACCAGCAACGAGAGGGAGTCTCGGACTTGACCTGGCATCCGCTGTAGATGTTACCCTCCTGACCACTCAGCCCCATCGCATTCCTACTGGGGTGTACGGTCCTGTCATGATTCAAAACAAGTCTGTGGGGGCATTGTTGCTCGGCAGATCATCAGCATCAATGTTGGGACTCTTTGTTCTGCCTGGCGTCATTGACGCTGATTATACCGGAGAAATAATGATAATGCTGCACACTCCTTTTCCACCCATACGGATAACCAAAGGACAACGTATTGCTCAATTAATCCCGTTGGAACAACTTACAAAGGAAATACCCTCGCTAGCCAACAAGGACCGGGAGGGACAAGGATTCGGTTCCTCCGGGGGACTGACTCTCCTGACCTTGACTCTAAATGATCGACCTAGACATAAAGTTGAACTTGCCTATAATGATCAACAAGTGACTCTTATGGCTCTTTTGGATACTGGCGCAGACTCTAGCATAATCGCCCCGTCACAGTGGCCCCAGGGATGGCCCCTGTTTCCATCAAACACTACGGTCACCGGAGTTGGGGGCATGACGTTTGCGCAACGAACACCTACATTGAAAGTAAAACTAGAGGGGCGACAAGTTTCTGCTGTGTTTTCTGTGGTACAACTACCACCAACAGTGCAGTGCCTAATCGGCAGAGATATACTCGCTCAATTAGGGGTTGTGCTCACGAATGAACACCCTTTAGCCTTTTAGCCATTGCTTGGACTTTCCCAATTCCCATTACCTGGACTACCAACACACCGGTATGGGTTAAGCAATGGCCACTAAAACGGGAAAGTCTGTTTCATGCTCATCAATTAGTAAACGAGCAATTCCAACAAGGCCATTTACGTCTCTCCACTAGTCCATGGAACTCCCCAATATTTGTCATAAAGAAGAAATCGGGCAAATATCGACTGCTACATGATTTGAGGGAAATCAACAAGCAAATGGAGCCCATGGGTGCCTTACAACCAGGGTTGCCTAACCCAGCCATGATTCCTGAACATTGGTCCCTGCTGATCATCGATTTGAAGGACTGCTTCTTTACCATCGACCTGCACCCTCAGGATCGGAAGCGATTTGCGTTCACTTTGCCCTCCCTCAACAGAGAGGGTCCAGATCAACGGTTTGAATGGACAGTGTTGCCACAGGGTATGCGTAATAGCCCTACGTTATGTCAGCTGTATGTAGCTGCGGCATTGCAGCCTCTACGTGAGCAATGGAAACATGTCGTAATATATCATTATATGGATAATATATTATTTGCCCAAGCTACTCCTTTTTCTGACAGCCAAATTGAGCATGTTCAGCAGGTGTTGCAATGCTCTAATCTGGTGATCTCTCCAGACAAGGTTCAACAAGTATCACCATGGAAGTACCTAGGTTGGGTACTTACTGATAAAACTGTTTCCCCTCAGAAGCTGCAATTACAATCACGGCTGCGGACCCTTAATGATGCGCAGAAATTTTTGGGAGACCTGCAGTGGCTGCGGCCCATAGTGGGCATCCCAAATGAATTGCTGGAGGGACTCCGCCCGCTTCTGAGGGGCACGGACCCTACGACAAAACTCAACATCACTTCGCATCAAAGAAACCTTATACAACAGATTGTAGACCGTGCGCTTGTGGGACATGTACACCGCCTTAATGCTACCGTCCCGGTTGATCTTGCTGTATGGCTGGGGCACCGATACCTAATCGGGGCTCTAGTGCAACTAAGGGGCACCGGGGAGTTGGGTATCCTCGAGTGGGTGTCCCCTGCTTTACAGCAGATTAAAACCTTAGTACAACAAGTAGAGGTTTTGGCAGATTTGATAAAACGAGGAAGGGAAAGAATCTTACAAGTTCAAGGTTGTGAGCCTTCTACGATATATCTACCCATGCGAACGAAAGACTCCTTACGATGGTATTTGCAGAATAGTGAACATTTACAAGAAGCACTGCTTGGTGCCGGTTCCGTGATTAAAACTAATAGCTTTAAATCTCCATTATTACGATGGATCGGACAATGGAACTGGATGACATGCCCCAAGAGAGAGAAGAACCCTATAAAGGACGCTATAACAGTATATACTGACGCAGGGCGAAAATCGCGTCGGGCCGCCGTCACCTGGCAGGACAATAGTGTTTGGCAACAGACATTGCTCAATGCTACACCAGCAGATACGCTCCAAACCATGGAGTTGTCTGCTGTGGTTTGGGCACTGCTACACTTGCTAGGGCCCCTTAACATTGTCACTGACTCACTCTATGTGGCTGGTGTGGTTGAGCGCATCGAGGATGCCCTGGTTAAGGATGTCAAAAATGAACGCCTCCTTGCGCTCTTACATCAGCTAAGACGAGCGGTAAAACTTAGGGAACACCCATATTGCATTATTCATGTTCGTAGTCACAAATGGAATATTGGTCTTGGCGCGGGCAATGCCAGGGCAGACAAATTGGTCTCTCTCTCGGCAACCGCCCCCGTGGCCAAGACCACTTTGGCTAGGGAGACTCACTCCATATTTCACCAGAATGCTAAAGGTCTCTGCCGAGAGTTTGGCATAACGCATACAGAGGCTCGCGGCATAGTCCGCGCATGTCCCATCTGCAGTGACCACAATGGCGGTTGCGGCTTAGGTTTAGGGGTCAATCCCAGAGGACTCTCCTCGAATGAGTTGTGGCAAATGGATGTCACACACATCCCCACTTTTGGGCGCCTAAAATATGTGCATGTGTCTATTGACACCTATAGTAAGTTCATCTGGGCAACAGCCCAGGTGGGGGAGAGAGCCTTGCATGTTGAACGACATTTACTTGGTTGTTTTGCTGTTATGGGTGTACCGCAACAACTAAAAACAGATAATGGGCCTGCGTACACCAGTCGTAGAATTGAAAAGTTTTTAGCAACGTGGGGGGTTCGCCACATTACGGGCATTCCCCACTCCCCTACAGGGCAAGCTATCGTGGAGCGGGCACACAATACCCTGAAACAACATTTAAAGCATCACGAGGGAATCGCTGACCCACATTCTCGACTGCTGAAAACCCTTTTCGTCCTAAACCACCTATGTGTATTCGGCGAGGCGCGTCATCCGCCCGTTCTTATACACACCGGCACCGTGCCTCGAAGCCGAGATCATAATAATATCTGGGTCCGGTACAAGGATCCGCGAACCGGCTTATGGCAATTGCCTGCAAAGGTTCTGTTTTGGGGAAGGGGCTATCTTTGTGTTTCTGCCCCGACAGGTCCGTTGTGGGTACCTGCGAAGTGGACGAAACCTGCTCTCGATCCTTTCGCTACGGCAGTGTCTGATGCAGCTGACCCTCCAACAGCTAAAGGGTCCGAATAGGGGGAGAGTGCCAATATGGCTTCGCGGTTGTTGCCTTATAACACTGTGCCTTACCAGCTCTGCCTTTTACTTTGCTTCCCCTCCAAATGTGTGGCTAACATGGGCTACGAAAACGCATACCACTTCCTTCTGTCTGGCTTTAGCGTCGGCTACTGACCCTTTTCGCACATGCCTGGTGGGTATACCTGGGTTTAATGTATCCGATTTTGCTATGTTGTCCACCGGCCGATGTGATGGCCACCTTACTGATAGTGAATGTACAGCAAGACTCTTGGCAGCTCTGAACAAAACTATACCGTGGGACCCCCAGGAGATCAGGCTCCTGGGAAGCCGAATGCTAAATAGTTCGGCAAATGAGTCGGGATGCATTGAATTGGGCAACTTTAGGTGGGGTGTGGACGATCCCACGTTTTGGCTTACTCCCAGGAGCTACCCCTTTTGGAATAAAACATACATGTGCGGTCCCTATAGAACCTACGGATGGGGACCGAGAGATGTAAAGGTTTGGGCTAATGACAGTGCAAAAGCATTACCTCGTAATACCTATTTAATTTGTGGGGATCGGGCCTGGCAGGGAATTCCAAGGCATGCCCACGGGGGCCCGTGCTACCTAGGAAAATTGACTCTTTTCATGCCAAATGTTACCGTGATGTCACACCTCTTGTTCAACAAGACTCACCGTGAAAAGAGAACCCTATCTGCACTTACTCCCGACTGCAGCGATCAAGTCGAACTCTGGGTGCCCACAGCTAATTTGTTTGCCTCCATAGTCCCCGGGGTGGGTACTGCTCATGCACTCCGTACTATCAGCAAACTCGCTTGCTGGATGGTGAAACAATCCAACGTGACGACTCAGGTCCTTAGTGAATTGGCACAAGATATGGAGAACCTGCAACATCAGGTCCTCCAGAATAGAGCTGCCATTGATTTTTTGCTATTGGCACACGGCCATGGTTGTACGGAGTTCGAAGGTATGTGCTGCTTCAATCTATCCTCTAATTCTGAGTCTGTTCATAAACAGCTGCAATGGCTCAAAGATCACACCAAGGACATTAAGGTCCTCAATAACCCATTGGACAGCTGGCTCACTTCTCTTGGCATTGGCCCCTGGCTCAAAACCTTGCTCATGTACGGCATAAATGTAGGACTTATGCTGCTGCTGCTTTTGCTGATATTACCTTGCTTAGTTTCCTACCTTCGCAAGCTGTTTTTGCGCTTACTTGCTAAAGTACAGATTAACTATGCCCTACTACAAGAAAGCGGGGGACGTGTGGAAGGTATTTTGGGAAGTCGGCTACGTGACGAGAGACATGAAGACATGGCTGCAAGAACTGCTTGGATGTAACTGTGTGTCAGGAGGCAATGTGAAACGCGCCTGGGTCGCGTGGATTTGGGGAAGTGTCTGGTTGAGCGGATGTGGGGTTGAGGCTAGGTTTTGTATCAGCAAAAATGCCGGTACAAACAGGCTGACCGCATCTGGCTGTCGGGCATGATAAGTAACTAATGTTAGCAACCTATAAGGAGCTTGGCTGTTGCAATATGTATGAGCTAATTAACTCTATTATATAAGTCATGAAAATGTGCAAATAAACTGAGGCTTGTGATCATCATCGGATGAGCATGTCTCCCGTTGCTTCCGACAGATGCCAGGGCGTGCTGCTGGCTCTCGCTCACTTTGCTGCCCACAAAGACTCCCAGGTCCTTCTCTGCAGAACTGCTGCCCAGCTGGCCACTCCCCAGCCCAGATCACTGCAGGGTGTTTGTCTGCCCCAGGTGCAGGACATGGCATTTGTTTCATTTGTGAATTCCATAAAGGTCCTGGCAACCCATTCCTCCTTCCTGCAGGGGTCCATCTGGATGGCAGCCCTCAACCATATAGTGCGAGACAATGATGTCAAACCCCTTGCTAAAACTGTGGTAAATGACATCCACTACTCTCCTCTCCTCCACAAGGACAGGCCTTTTATCACAGAAGGTAATCAAGTTGATCAGGAAGGCTTTACCTCCAGTAAATCCATGCGGACTGTTCACAGTCACCTTCTTCCTGTGCCCAGAAATGTGATGCCAGAGGATTCATTCCATGACGCACTCCTCACTAAAGTGTGGCTGAATGGCCTGCAGCTCCCTGATTTGTCCTTGTGGCCTTTTTTGAAGATGGGCACAGCATATTCCTTCTTCAGCTCTTTGGGACCTCCCCTGATCTCCACAGCCTTTCAAAGATAACAGACAGCAGTCTTGTTGCGATAGTGGCCAGCTCTCTCAATGTCCTCAGATGCAGCCCACCCAGTCCTGCAGACTTATATGGGTTGAGTTCTTGCAAGTCATCCCTCACTCCGTCATCACTCACTGTTGGTTGTTTTCCTCTGCCTGATCCAGGAGTGAGGCAACATTTTCCTTTTTACTCTTTTATTGACACTGAAGCAGTAGCAGCTTTTCTTCATGCCCTTGTCATCCCTTTCAAGTGTCTACCCTTGGGGAGCTTTGGCATCAAGGTGTTGCTCCTTGTTTTTCCCCTTGTCTGGGCTGCTCTTGTTCTTGCTCGAGGGCTTTCTGGGGATGACATTTGCAGCTACAGAGTCTAAAACAGACCCTGTGGTTCCTGCTGCAGAGCTGTCTCTGTGGATGGAGTAAGAGGAGGAGGTCTCCTTCTTGCCTGTGGGGCTCAAAGGAGCAGAGTGTGTGGGGCTGGGAGATGAGCTGACTGTCCCTTCAGGACACCCCTCCTTTAAGACCCTTGACCCTCCCTGGGATAAGCTGCTGCACTGTGCGCTGCTGTGCCCTTTTGGAGGACATCTGTGATAGCTGAATGTCCCATGCAGAAGCCCCAGAGGTGCTAAGGAACTGGAACTGCTGCTGGCGGTGGTTGTATGTGGGCAGCTGAAATAAGCCCTGTGTGTCTTTGGCTCGAAGCTGACTGTTGAGACCTCCCTCCATCTCAGAGCCACATCACCAAGTCCTTCTTCTGATCATCAGAGCCATGCGCTATGTCACACCCTCTCCATCACTCTCAGAACATGTGAGCTGAGAAAGGGAGGAGAGTTTGGAGATGTGCGCTGTGCAAGGGGACACCACTGTCAGCACAGGCCAGTTTCCAGTAAGGGTAAGTTGTGGCTGAGATTGTCCTGTGGCTGAGAGGAGCACGGCCAAGGCAGCTGTTTTTCTGTAAGGAGATGTTTTAGTTCCAGAAAAGGTAGAAAAGGGGATTTTTTTTTTTTTTCATCACTTTAACCATTTGAATTAGACAGCAGTATATTTTAGTGAGTATTTGACAAAGGGCAATTTGGACACATAGCGACATTGAGATTTAATCCCGAGATGTCACAGCACGGACTGGAAAAATCATAACTTTCCCGGTTTGCATGTTCGGCTCAGCTTGAGAGCCGCCAGTGTAGCCTTGCTAAATAATTCCCTCTTTATAAATACTGATAGACATCAACATTATCAGCCTTTGAATCTTATGTCTGTTTATTTCTTACAAATGCAAAACAGATTCATGAGACTTCTTACTCTTTTCCTCTTTACATGGTAGAGATCCCCACTCCTGGGCTCTTCCTACCACTAACCACCGTCATTCACAGAGATGTGAGGCCAGTGGCAGGACTCCCCTTGACTCTAGAAGGGCCAGGGCTGCAAGTCTGGCCTCTTTCTTGTGAGGAACAGGAACAAAGTATTCACTGCACTGGTTAAACATTATTGGCTGATGGTTCCTGTCTTAAGGTCATATCACTTCTACATTTGATAAGACGAAGATAAAGCTCTGCCAGATTCTCTCCAGCCTCGGTTAGGGACTGATTGATTGCCATCTTCCACACAAGATGGTGAACATTATCATGTCAATGGCATTAAGAGACATATCTCCGACTAACTGAAGTAAGAGAGATCAGGTTGTTATGGCTCTGTGGCTTCTTCATCCTCCTTGCGCTTGAAGAATTGATTCTGCTATGGTTAAAGAACTTTGCCAACTCACAGCAATTTTAAGGGTGCATATTCCTACCCTGCAGAGCAGACCAACAAGCAAGATCCCTCCCCCACTTACCCCCCCAAAGTGAAGCTGTTACTTGGGTGGTCAACATGCCTCTGAACTGGATGTGGCTGAACAGCCCTCCTACATCAGAGCAGGACTGATTCGCTCTGTCTCACAGACACAGGGACGTCTGTGAGAAAGGAAAAGGGTTTTGATCAGAGAGGGTCTCTCCTGACTTGTCACTGTCTTTTCCTCCTTGGACAGTCCTACATGCCTGGAGAGAGCAAAATGTCCAGCAGCAGCTCCCTCAACCAGTTCCTCCTCCTGGCGTTTGCAGACACACGGGAGCTGCAGCTCTTGCACTTCTCACTCTTCCTGGGCACCTACCTGGCTGCCCTCCTGGCCAACGGCCTCATCATCACCGCCGTAGCCTGTGACCACCACCTCCACACCCCCATGTACTTCTTCCTCCTCCACCTCGCCCTCCTCGACCTTGGCACCATCTCCACCACTGTCCCCAAATCCATGGCAAACTCCCTGAGGGACACCAGGGCCATTTCCTACTCGGGATGTGCTGCCCAGGTCTTTTCCTTTGTCTTCTTATTTTCAGCCGAGTATTTTCTCCTCACTGTCATGGCCTATGACCGCTACGTTGCCATCTGCAGACCCCTGCACTATGCTATGCTCATGGACACCAGAGCTTGTGTCAGGATGGCAGCAGCTGCCTGGGCCAGTGGTTTTCTCAATGCTCTCCTGCACACTGGAAGTACATTTTCCATTCCTCTCTGCCAAGGCAATGTCCTGGACCAGTTCTTCTGTGAGATTCCCCAGATCCTCAAGCTCTCCTGCTCACAATCCTACCTCAGGGAAGTGGGGCTTAATGTGGTTAGTGTCTTTTTAGTCTTTGGGTGTTTCATTTTCATTGTGCTGTCCTATGTGCAGATCTTCAGAGCTGTGCTGAGGATGCCCTCTGAGCAGGGAAGGCACAAAGCCTTCTCCATGTGCCTCCCTCACCTGGCTGTGGTCTCCCTCTTTGTCAGCACTGTCATGGTTGCCCACCTGAAGCCCCCCTCCATGTCCTCCCCAGCTCTGGATCTGGTGGTGGCTGTTGTGTACTCGGTGGTGCCTCCAGCAGTGAACCCCCTCCTCTACAGCATGAGGAACAAGGAGCTCAGGGATGCACTGAGGAAACTCTTTCAATGGGTACAGTGTCAGCACCAGTAACTGTCCCATGTGCATCTCCTCCTCATTCCCAGGGCATCTGGCATCAAGGCTACATGTCATTCATTTTATTTTCTTTTTTTCCCTTACTTTCTCTGATCCATTGTTGCAAAAAGAATAAAAAGTTTTGGTTCATGCCACTTCTCCTCAGAAATATCTCATTTGAATATAACCCAGAGACCATTTTGAAGCAGGAAGCCAGGCTTCCCCCTTCATCCCCCAGAGATGGGGGAACCTCAGAGCCCGCTAGTCTGAGCTCCCTTGGATGCCCCCAGTGCAATGAGGGGAGTTTCCCTTTGTGAGGTCTCTTTTGTGATGCCAAAGGAGTTCAGGGGCACAGAGTCGACCTCAGACAGCTACAGGCAGGGTGAGACCATGGGTCCCGTGTGCATTAAGAGAACTCCGCTGGCCCCAGCTGCAGTCAGAGAGTGATCTTCTACCCCTCTCCTGCAAGGGTGGCAGCTGGCTGTCACTGTGGGCAGGTTCCTTCCCTCTACAGAGCTCCAACACTCACAGTGGAGCAGGAATGGAGGCGAGGAGGGTCTGGACAGACCCTCTGCTGCGCAGGACCATCTCCCCACTACCACAGCACACATTTCCTCACTGCTGCCTTCGAGTGGAGGCTGCAGATTTCCTGCCGACATGTCCACCAACAGCAGCAGGAATTGCTCTTGTCAGGGTTGCTCCCCTCATTTCCACCCTGTCCTGCTCTACTCTCATGTGCGCAGATGGCCTCAGTGCTCTTGTGACATGGTGTTTCCATGGGGTGGGCAGTGAGTGGAGCCTCACAAAATGAGGGAGGATCCATGGTGGAGTAAGCAGAAGGCAAAGCGCTAGATCCGGGTATGCTTGGGGAAACGAGGGCTCTGCAGTCCCCAG
Organism: Struthio camelus; assembly: GCF_040807025.1. NCBI lineage: Eukaryota > Metazoa > Chordata > Aves > Struthioniformes > Struthionidae > Struthio > Struthio camelus. The sequence continues at coordinate 2,278,079 of NC_090970.1, forward strand.
AGAGGCAGAGGGGACCCAGGAGGAGCAGGGAAGGGGGACGGGAGAGTGATTCCTGCAGCCTCAGGGAAACACCACAGGCTGGACACCACAGTGAACACCCAAACACATCTCCTGCCTTGGCCAATGCCCTGGGCATCACTCTGAGTACCATCCATGAGCACAGACACATGGCAGCAGTGTAATGGCACCAGTCAGTGGTGACGATCCCTGTCCAATGGGGTTTGCTTCCCACCCCGACCAGCTCTGCCAGGGCTGAGTCAGGAGTCACCTGATGGCCCCACGGCCCCACAGCCTACTCACCCTGCAGAGCAGCAATGCCAGCCTGGGACACAGTGTGGGGTGCACAGTGTGGGGGTGTAGGATCCGCTAGGCCAACACAGACACACTGGCCTAGGGAAAGGCTCTCTGGGGAGCAGAGATGTCCCAGGAGAAAAGCAGGGCAGCAGGCAGAGACAGAAAGTGAGAACGAGAAACAGGTTTCTCTGGGCACCAGCTCGGGGCAGGTGGCTCTGTCCCCAGGGAAGCAGGAGGTGCTGGAGGGGCTGCAGGGCCAGGGCTGTCGTGGTGTGCTGGGCATTGGGGTGGGCATGGAGGGTCTGGAGGCAGCCAGGGAGGGGGATCTCGTGGGCACAAGAGCAGGGGAGACAAAGAGCGACCAGCCTCATTGCAAGACCTCGTCCCCCTTGCCGGGGAGCTGCTCCCCTTGTCCTTTGGCCGTGCTGGCATTACACTGTGGACATGCCTGTGCCTGGCCCTGCACCTCTGGGGTCCTCACCTGACCCTGTCCCCATCCTGCTGACCTGACTGCCCATCTCTACCTGGGACTTAACCCCTGACTACAGCCAAGAAAGCTTTGGTAAGGGGTGAGGGGACCCGAGCAGATCCCCAGGAGCTTGTAGGTACAAAAGGTGACCGTATCACCTCAGCAGAAACTTTTTCCTGACAGCCAATGTGAAGGTGAGAGGAGAGCTTTGGATCTGGACCCCTAGCCAGGGAACGCTGCATGCAGAGTCAGAGCTGGATGAAAAAGGGAGCTCAGCCACTTGGGGGTCTGATACTATGCTGCCTATTTGGGAGAAGAGGATTTCCTGTGCCACAGCTCGAGTGCTTCTGCACCATTGGTGATGGGATTCCTGCTCCAAAGAGTATGTTGTGGGGAGCAGCAAGAGTGGGGCAGCAAGAGTGGGTGGGAAGGGCAGCCAGGAGCCGAGGGTGCCAGCAAGGCCGGCAGGGCAGTGCCCCACCAATGAGAGGTGCTGTCCCACAGTGCCTGGACAGGAGGAGCAGAGCAGGTTTGGGGATGGTAACTACGATCAGGCACAGTCCAGCGATGGTCGGACAAGACTGGAGGGCTCCAACCAGCCCTGCTTTGTGTGGGAGGCTGCACTGGAGACCTCCAGAGGTCCCTTCCCACCACAACTCCTCTGTGAGTCCAGGAATTCTTGCTCCTCAGCCTCTGATCCAGCACACCTGACATGGGGATGAGAGCACCTGCGGCAGAGCAGAACAAGTCCAGCTGGGAGAGCACCATGGGGAAGATCTAAAGGTGCCTGGCTCAGCCCTGGGCTTTGGAAAACTCCATCACGCACCCCAAGAGGCTCTGAATGCCTCTTCCCCCCTGCCCTCTGCCCTTTCCCATCAGCCCAAGTGGAGTCCAGCATGGCCTGGGGTCTCTCTTCCCCACGGGGACGAGAAGGAGAGGGAGGGCCTTCACCAGCCCCACACTGCCCTTTCCACCCGTGGCCTTGGCAGCTGTGTGTGCCTGGCTCTGCCCACTTGCCTTCCCCACACTCCCGGCTGCACTGGAACCCCATCCACATCCCGGCGCTCCCACCCTCGAGCTGCCGTCCACCCCAAACCTGGAGCCCGGCCACCCACAAAGGCATCGCCCGGCCAGTGCCCCGGCCATGCAGCCGAGGGCAGGGGTCTTCGCCCCAAGTCCCCTGCTCCTGCCCTGCTGCCGGCACCGCTGCTGCTGTGGCCAGGTCAAAGCCTGCTGGTGCCAGACAGCCCTGGGGTCCGAGGCAGCTCCAGCTGCCTGCAGGGCTGCGCTGGAGCCAGTGAGGAGCGGGCTGCGGTGGGGCTGGCAGCACCAGGGTGGGTGGGCAGAGGGCAGCTGGAGCTGGAACCAGACCCCTCACACATGGCAAGGGCTGGAGTACTATTAAATAACCATTAAATGATCCCCCAGAGACTTGGGGATGGGGGCAGCCAGCCCCTGCCCAGCCCAGGCTGTGCCCCACGTGGGGCTCAGCAGACAGCCGTGCTCCGGGACCTGCCGCGGTCTGGTGCAGGACAGAGGCCGTGCAAGGCTGGCCTTGTCCCCTCCGTGGGGATGCGCAGAGCTGCAGGAGGACGCAGCTGGCCATGCACCACCCCACCGCTGGGGGAGCAGCCAGCGCTGGGAGGGGTGACGTGAGGGGCTGCTGCAGGACGATGGGCCTGGGGCAGCTTCCCCAGGGTGGGCAGGCAATGCAGGCAACAACCTGGGCTCTTCTCTCCTGCTCCCTCCAGGTCCTCCCAGCCTGGCACTGGCCCCACAGCAGTGCTCGCTGCAGGGGACTGCAGAGCTCTGGGCACTCGCTCCACAGCCCCAGCCCCTTGCAAGGCCACAGCAGCTCTGTGGGGCAGAGAGGGGGCTCAGCTGCCCCACCAGCCCCAGGGCTGGTGGTGCTGCCCTGCAGGACCAGCAGGCTATGGGACCATGGGGTGACTCCCCACTGGCCGAGCTGTTCAGGAAAGACCCAGCTGGACCAGCATCATTGCACCTGACCAGCCCCTCCCCAGGGTCTGTGGCTGTGCAGGATGCTTGGAGCAATCACAGGGCTTCTCACACTGCTCAGCATGTGTGCAGAGGTGACATTAGAGCCAGCCCTCTCCCTCTCCTGAGATTGCAGAGCACACTCTGCCCCTGAGATTCCCCTGTGCTCTTCTGCTGGCTCCCATATTCCCTTCCAGAGGGATGGGCATCTGTCACCCACCCATTGATATGTGGGACAGTCCCAGCAGATACCCCTTGATGACTCATCCTCTCCAGGGGCTCTGAGCCAACCACAAGTGACACCTGAATCCGGACCTCGCTCCCTCACATGTAACTCTACCAGCTGCTGTCCCTTAGCCCATGGAAAACCCAGGCATGACAACAGGGCCTATTCAGGTGCAATTCCCTGAGCACATTCTTGGGGCCAGCTGTGGAAGAAGAGCCCAAATTTCAAGCACAGTTCTCAGAAGATCCCTTTTATTATAGGGATGCTACCTGGGAGGCCACCTCTGACACAGTGACAGGCAGATTTACAGAAGGTCTCTGGGTCAGACAGTCAGGGTTTGTGCTGCTGGAGAAATGGGATGATTTCAAATCTTTCTACATAAACATGATTATCAGAGAGAGAACTCCCAAAGCAGAGGAGTTTCTGGAGATAACCTGGAAATTGCTTGCGAAGAGAGAAGGGCAGCTTAGTGCTGCTGAACTGGAAGCAGCTGAATCTGTTTCCTCAGGGCCTCCTTGATCTCCTTGTTCCTCATGCTGTAGAAGAGGGGGTTCACTGCTGGAGGCACCACCGAGTACACAACAGCCACCACCACATCCAGAGCTGGGGAGGAGATGGAGGGGGGCTTCAGGTAGGCAACCATCACAGTGCTCATGTACAGGGAGACCACGGCCAGGTGCGGGAGGCACATGGAGAAGGCTTTGTGCTGGCCCTGCTCAGAGGGCATCCTCAGCACAGCTGTGAAGATCTGCACGTAGGACAGCACAATGAAAACGAAACACCCCAAAGCTAATCCAACAGTAACGACCAGAAGCCCCACTTCCTGGAGGTAGGATTGTGAGCAGGAGAGCTTGAGAATCTGGGGAACCTCACAGAAGAACTGGTTCAGGACATTGCCTTGGCAGAGAGGAATGGAAAATGTGTTGGCAGTGTGCAGGAGAGCATTGAGGAAACCACTGGCCCAGGCAGCTGCTGCCATCCTGACACAAGCTCTGCTGCCCAGGAGGGTGCTGTAGTGCAGGGGTCTGCAGATGGCAACGTAGCGGTCATAGGCCATGACAGTGAGAAGAGAATATTCTGCTGACAACAAGAAGACAAAGAAAAAGACCTGGGCAGCACATCCTGCATAGGAAATGGTCCTGGTGTCCCTCAGAGAGTTGACCATGGATTTGGGGACAGTGGAGGAGACAGTGCCCAGGTCGAGGAGGGCGAGGTGGAGGAGGAAGAAGTACATGGGGGTGCGGAGGCGGTGGTCGCAGGCTATGGCGGTGATGATGAGTCCGTTGGCCAGGAGGGCAGCCAGGTAGATGCCCAGGAAGAGCGAGAAGTGCAAGAGCTGCAGCTCCCGTGTGTCTGCAAAGGCCAGGAGGAGGAACTCTTTCGGAGAGCTGCTGTTGGACATTTTACTCCCTCTGGGAATGGGGACCTGTCCAAGAAGGAAAAGGCAGTGACAATTTAGAGCAGTCTTCTGTGAGCCAAACCTTTTGCCCTTCTCTTGGAGCCTCCCACATGCCTTTTGTCCTTTTCCTTCATCCAGTTCCTTGTCTTGAGTGCTAATTTGCACTGCCTAAGTGTGCCTTGCAGAGCAGTGGCCGCTGCTGATGATCTCCAGCGGGGTCACTTCTGCTCGGCCAGGGGATGTCAATGAGGGAAATGCCAAACATTCCCAGGTGAGGATAGGAGGGGCTTGGGTGTCATGAGTGGCATTAAGGAGACTTGGTCCAGTGACCCAGGGGGAAATTTCTCTATTTACCATAAGGAGAGATGAATATAGCACTGCGCCTGACCAGTAAAGCCCTACAATGGAAGAAGGCTCAGGGGAGACGGGCAAAGGAGTGGATCAACTGGTGTAAATGGTTCTGCCTGAGTTCATCAAAGCAGTGTGAATGTCTCCCTGAGTCAGCCAGATCTGTACGGGGGAAGTGTGTGTGTGGTTCAGCCCAACACAGAGTTCAACACCTGACCAACTAACAGAAGAATTGCCAAGGGACCAACAGTCTTGAGCTGGTTTCAATCCACATACTCCTTCCCAGTGACTGGGGACACCCAGGGTCGTGACGGTGAGCATATTATAGAGACTGGTAAAAGGGATCACATTTTTATTGTGATTAAACTGCATATTGCAATTGCTGCATTTTGCTAAGTGTAACTTACACTTGTACTGTGATTTCAGTACACTGCTGTATCACTCTGCTGAATCAAAAACCCCGTGTAACATCAAATATCATCAAAGAATAAATTCTGATATTAAACATTACACTCTCCAGGTGTGGAACATCAAAAAGACCCTGGTCAGACACTATTGGACTCTGTCAAGCACGCGTGCCAGCTGTCTCGGAAAGGGAAGATCCTTGGGAGGGATTCATCTCCCCCAGCCTTGCCCTCTTCAACAGAGGTGTCTGTGTCCGGATCAGTCACACCAGCTCCCACTCCAGCAAGGCAGAGGAACAGTCAAGTGAAGGCAGGGGCTGACCCGACCCTTTCTAGACATCTTCATCCCAATGAGATCCTGAGAGCAATGGGACCCTGTCCTCATGCCCATTTACCATGTGTGCTCTCTCTGCAGGCACTGTGGTGGGAGGGGGAGGTGACTAGCTCTGAGGTACACATGCTGTAGCAGGTTACATCCACCCCTTATGTGGAAGGGCAGGTCAACGTTTAGACACCTGTTTTCTCTGGAAAATAACCTTCAGCAAAGGAGTGATTATTTATTTAGCTTTTAGGTGCCTCCCTCTCACCGTGGCGGCATTCTTTGACAGAGCAGAAATCTTTGGCCTTTCAGTTGCTCTCAGCATGAGCACTTCCCAAGGGGAAAAAAGGCATCCCAAGGGGAAAAAAGGCATCCCAAGGGGAAAAAAGGGCTCATTGACTTTGTACAGAGTCACGGGATCTGGTCTGCCAAGGAGTCCTGCCCCTCACTGCCCTGCACTCGCACCTCTCTCCGCTGAAGGACACTCACCCTCACAAGTGCCTCTCAGAGAGAAACTGGACGGAGCGGAGAGTGGAGGACTTCAGGCGGTAAGGGAAGATTTCCAAAGTCTTCTCTCTCAGCCCACATATGGAGATGGTGATGAAGAGCGGGACAAGGGCAGCTCATTTCCCAGCCCCACAGGGTGCATTTTCTGTAGCCTCACACCTCCAAAGGGAGCTGGGGACGACTCACTCCCATTCACACCCCTCTGTTGCACAACTTGCAGTGTCAGTATCTGAACTGCGGCTGAAACTCCCCCCAACCCCAGGGAGCCTGAGAGCAAGAAGTGGAGCAGCATGGAGAGGAGGGGAAACAAGGGGCAGCACCATGATCCTGCTGCCGAGGGAGGCAAGGAGAGAGATGGACGGGCACTCACAAAAGCCTTCACCTTGCCCACCTGGCCATGCTGCCTCACAGACAGCGACATTGCAGGGCAGGTGCTCCCAGCCCCTTTGTCGGGGAGCACAAAATGACCCCATGGCAGGAGAGATGCCCCTCTCCTCTGCTGGAGGTCTGGCTGCAGAGGAGGCAGCTCATGCCCTGGACTCCACGGCTGTCAGGGCCGAGGCTCTGCTGGGTGGGAGAGGAGACATGGGTGGCTTGCTCAGGGGAGGTGTTTGTATTGGAGGGCCTGACCATGACTTGCAAAAATCCATCCTCCCATGATGATTCTGCTAGCAGTTCCTTCTCATTCCCTGCCCATCGCTGCTGCCTGGAGCTATCCCTGCTGGGAGCTTTCTCTGTCCCTACACCTTTTCCCTCTCAGTCCTCATAGTCTCCATCCCACCCTCTGTGGGCTCAGTTCTGCCCTATAGAAATCCTCCAGGATGGGGACTTGGGCAGGGGCCTCTCTGTGCTTTCAGGTCCATAAAGGCGATGCTGGTGCTGTGGTAGGTTGAGGGGTGGGGTGGAAGGGGTTTGCTGAGCTGCCTTCTGTGTGCCAGGGAATCTGCTCTAAAGCATCTCCTCCTCCCATACACTGGAGAAGCCGGGAGAGTGATCTCTAAAAAACTTGTCATGGGGTGAGCTGGGTTCAGAAGACCCCCTCCAGGAACCGCAGTAGTGTTGTCCTTCAGCCAGAGACTTACCGTGCAAAGGGCTGGGAAGATGTCTCCCTCGGTGAACTGTCAGCTGTCCTCCCACTCCACACTGCCTTTCACTTCTCTCTGCCTTCTCCCAGCTCCCGTCAGCAGCAGCAGGCAGTGCCCACAGCCCTGCTGCTCTTGGCAGAGGAGCTGCTCCTGCACACAGCGGGACACATGGGCACTGCTGCCACGTTGCCAGGACCTCCTTCTGTCTCAGGAGCCTGGACGCCTTCAGCAACAGTGGCCCAATTAAAGGCAGAAGTTCTCTGTCCCTCGGGCTCCCTCCTCCTGGGAAATGTTCACTGAAGTAGACTAACATAATCACCGGTGGTCCCTCTCTGAACACTGAAGGAAGACTGATTCCAGCATTATAACATATCTCACCAGAGGAAGGTCACCTGCTAGAGCAAAGGCCCCAACTCCCTCTCCTCAGGTCACCTGCTAGAGGAGGTCACCTGCAGTTTAGAAGCCCCGTGGACTGGAGTGGGATTCAGATCCTTCACCTGAACTCCACAAACACACAGGAGGTGGGATTCCCCTTGCCCAACCTGATGTGTGCCCAGCAGAGATGTCTGCATGGGAGCTCCTTGTCTAAGCTCCTGTTGTAATCCCTGGAGATGGAGAGTGGGAGTCATTTGCTCACACACAAACCCCTGGGGACACTGGAAGAGACAGAGGTGGTCCAAAGCATGTACCAGTGTCTGCTTGCTCTGACGGAGCCACTCTGAGACCCCCATCCATCAGGTGCGGGCCACCTGGGGAATGTCCTTGGCCATCTGAAATGACCCCAGATGCCCAATACTGCTAGACACCCACTCACGAGGAAGCTGAGACATATCGAGATCCCAGTGTTACCAACAGCTCATGTCATTCAGTGCAGACACTTGATTTCATGACCTAGAAATAGGATGGAAGAACCATGTCGGATGCCTGGGGTGTGCAGCACAACTGCATGCTTCTAGCACATACACCATGGCACCTGCAGGGAAACCATGGCCCCTTTTTTCAGTGCTTGCTGGTCAAGTGCTCCAGGGCATCTCATGTTTTCTACCTATGTCCAGACAACGGAATCCCACCACGGCCCTTAGGCCAAATCCATCCTGTCTGCATTCAAGCGTGCTCCATAAATGGGAGGCACATCACATCGAGGTCTCCACTCATGTCTCTGCACCCTCCAACCCTTCGGGCTCTCCTGAACCTGAACCTCTTCTCACCCTTCCACATGATATGAACAGGCACTGGGCTAGTGATGTCCTCTGGGTGGCTGGATCACAGGCTGCCCAGGCCCTGGGACTTCTTCAGTGGCATCTTGTCCTGCCTGGAGATCAATTCACCTCTGTCACAGGCCCCCAAGGTGCTGCAGAATCAGATCAGGCAGCTAATCCCTCTCCTGCCATTCCTGCACAGCTCAGCTCTGTTTCTCCCTGGCCTTGGACACTGCAGGGTTTGCGCTCTGTCTGTGGGAACCTCCTTCCACCATCACATTGCCACCTGCTATACATGTCAGCATGTCACCCCTTGCAGTCAAAGCCTTTGCCTACAGAAGGTCCTTGGGAACATGTTTCCCTGTGACAAATCTTCTGTCCATGCCACAGCTGAGGTGCTGAACTCCACATATATGCGGACACATGCAGCCTGGGGCACAGCCAGGAGCAAACGGAGATGCCCCAGCTGTCACAGCACTGCCACATGCTTGGACTAACTGAGATGGGGTGGGGTCTACCCTCGGCTGATCTTCCATGTGGGTGCTAATGACACGAAAGGCAAATTGGAAACCATCAAACAGGACTTCAGAGTTCTGGGAATGGTGGTGAAGGGTCTGGGAGCCCAGGTTGTTTTCTCCTCAGTCTTGCCTGTGAGGGGAAAGGATGGGAGGAGGAGTAGACGAGTTTTCCAAGTTAACAGCTGGCTGCGCCACTGGTGTTGGCAACAGGGCTTTGGTTTCTATGACCATGGGACCCTGTCTGAAGATCAACAGCTGATGGGGAGCGATGGGATCCACCTTACCAAGCGGGGCACGCACGTCTTTGCCAACAGATTGGCCAGCCTGGTACGGAGGTCTTTAAACTAGGCAAGATGGGGGAAGGGGAGTGGTATAGTGGCAGGAGAGTCAGTAAAACACCGCTCCAGTCAGGATGCCTCCAGCGGGTGCATACAACCAGGGGAGACAGCATGCAACATGGCTATGGAGGCTTCTCTTGCACCTCTCCTGGGAAGCTTGCATGCTTGACTGGCTCTCTGAAATGCCTGTATACCAATGCACGCAGCATGGGGAATAAACAGGAAGAGTTAGAGATCTGTGTGCGGTTGCAGAGCCATGATCTCATTGCAGTGACAGAGACATGGTGGGATAGTTCACATGACTGGGATGCTGTCATGGATGGCTATGTGCTTTTTAGGAAAGACAGGCCAGGAAGGCGAGGTGGTGGAGTTGCTCTTTATGTGAGGGAGCAGCTAGAATGTGTGGAGCTCTGCCTCGGGGTGGGTGAAGAGCAAGTTGAGAGTCTATGGGTAAGGATTAAAGGGCAGGGTAACATGGGTGACACTGTTGTGGGGGTTTACTGCAGGCCACCTGACCAGGAGGAAGTCATCGATGGGGCCTTCTACAGACAGCTGGCAGTAGCCTCACAATCACAGGCCCTGGTTCTCATGGGAGACTTCAACCACCCTGACATCTGTTGGCAAGACAGCACAGCTAGGCACAAACAGTCAAGGAGGTTCGTGCAGAGGATTGATGATAATTTCTTGACTCAGGTGGTGGAGACGCCACCGAGGAGAGGTGCAATGCTAGACCTTGTACTAATGAACAGAGAGGGTCTAGTTGGAGGGGTGAAGGTTGGGGGCAGCCTTGGCTGCAGTGACCATGAGATGGTGGAGTTGAGGATCCTCCGAGGAGGGAGCAGGGCAATGAGTAGGATTGCAACGCTGGACTTGAGGAGAGCTAACTTTGGCCTCTTCAGGGACCTACTTAGGGGAATCTCCTGGGGTAGGGCCCTAGAAGGAAGAGGGGTCCAAGAAAGCTGGTTAATATTCAAGCATCACTTCCTCCAGGCTCAAGAGCAGTGCATCCCTCTGAGGAAGAAGTCCAGCAAAACAGGCAGGAGACCTGCATGGATGAGCAAGGAACTCCTGGCAAAACTCCAGCAGAAGAAGGAAGTGTACAGAATGTGGCAAAGGGGCCAGGCCACTTGGGAGGAATACAGGGACGTTGTCAGAGTGTGCAGGGATGTGACAAGGAAGGCTAAGGCCCAGTTGGAATTAAATATGGCAAGAGATGCCAAGGACAACAAGAAGGGCTTCTTCAAATACATCAACAGCAAAAGGAAGACTAGGGAAAACGTGGGCCCGCTGCTGAATGGGGTGGGTGCCCTGGTGACAAAGGATACAGAGAAGGCAGAGTTGCTGAATGCTGCCTTTGCTTCAGTCTTCACTGCTAAGGCCGGTCCTCAGGAATTCCAGACCTTGGAGACAAGAGAGGAAGGCTGGAGAAAGGAAGACTCTCCCTTGGTGGAGGAGGATCAGGTTAGAGATCTTTTGTCCAAACTTGACATCCATAAATCCATGGGCCCCGATGGGATGCACCCGCGAGTGCTGAGGGAGCTGGCAGATGCCATTGCTAGGCCACTCTCCATTATCTTGGAAAGGTCCTGGAGATCAGGAGAGGTGCCTGAGGACTGGAAGAAAGCCAGTGTCACCCCAGGCTTCCAAAAGGGCAAGAAGGAGGAGCCAGGAAACTACAGGCCTGTCAGCCTCACCTCCATCCCTGGAAAGGTGATGGAACAGCTCCTCCTGGAGGTCCTCACTAAGCATGTGGAGGACAAGAAGGTGATCAGGAGTAGTCAGCATGGATTCACCAAAGGGAAATCATGCTTGACCAATCTGATAGTCTTCTATGACGGAATGCCTGGCTGGGTAGATGAGGGCAGAGCAGTGGATGTTGTCTACCTGGACTTGAGCAAAGCTTTGGACACTGTCTCCCATCCCATCCTCCTAGGGAAGCTCAGGAAGTGTGGGCTAGATGAGTGGACGGTGAGGTGGCTTGAGAACTGGCTGGATGACCGAGCTCCGAGGGTTGTGGTGAATGGCGCAGAGTTGAGTTGGAGGCCTGTGGCTAGTGGTGTCCCCCAGGGGTCAGTCCTGGGCCCACTCTTGTTCAATATATTCATCAATGACCTGGAGGAAGGGACAGAGTGCACCCTCAGCAAGTTTGCTGATGATACTTAACTGGGAGGAGAGGCTGACACACCAGAAGACTGTGTTGCCATTCAGAGGGACCTGGACAGGCTGGAGAGTTGAGCAGAGAGGAACCTCCTGAAGTTCCACAAAGGCAAGTGCAGGGTCCTGCACCTAGGGAGAAATAATCCCATGCAGCAGTACAGGCTGGGGGTTGACCTGCTGGAAAGTAGCTCTGCTGAGAAGGACCTGGGAGTCCTGGAGGACAAGTTAAGCATGAGCCAGCAATGTGCCCTTGTGGCCAATGGTCTCCTGGGGTGCATAAGCAAAGGTGTTGCCAGCAGGTGGAGGGAGGTGATCCTGCCCCTCTCCTCAGCTCTGGGGAGGTCTCCCCTGGAGTACTGTGTCCAGTTCTGGGCTCCCCAGGACAAGAGAGACATGGCACTCCTGGAGAGAGTCCAGCGGAGGGCTACCAAGATGATGAGGGGACTGGAGCACCTCTCCTATGAAGAAAGGTTGCAAGAGCTGGGCCTGTTCAGCCTAGAGAAGAGAAGATTGAGAGGCGATCTCATCAACGTGTATAAGTATCTGAAGCGGGGGATGTCAAGAGGATGAAGCTAGTCTCTTCTCCGTGGTGCTCAGCAACAGGACAAAAGGCAATGGGCAGAAACTGAACCAGAGAGGAAGTTCCACCTAAACCTGAGGAAAAACTTCTTGACTGTGAGGGTGACAGAGCACTGGAACAGGTTGCCCAGAGGGGTAGTGGAGTCTCCTTCGCTGGAGATATTCAAAAGCCGTCTGGATGTGATCCTGGGCAATATGCTCTAGGTGACCCTACTTGAGCAGGGAAGTTGGACTAGATGATCTCCAGAGGTCCCATCCAACCTAAACGATTCTGTGATTCTGTGATTATGTGATTTGAAGGGTAGTGCTTTGGTGCAACAGGTCACCCAGAGGCCTCTGAGGTCACCCCATGCCTTTGTGTTTCAAAGAACACCAGCAAGGATAGAGAGACCTCAGTAAATATGGAGAGATCCTGGGGACAGAGCAAGGGGAGGAAGCATGTTGGGGGTCTACAGGCTGCAGGGATGCAGGCACAGGCATGGGACAGTGTAGGACAGCCTGTGGTGGAGACGGCTGAGGGCACTGCCATGGCTGAAAGCCTCCAACAGAACCGAGGTCTCTAGCCTCTTGGCTATGGTTGGTGTCTCTGCTCCTAAGGCCTCTGAGAAGAAGTTTCCTTAAACCACTGGGACCTCCTTGTCCACGGGGAACCAAGAGATGCCATATTGTTGTCCTGCAGTTGGAGCTGCACATGCCCACCTTCACACTGACCCCCAGAAAGAGCCCCGAACAACGCGTGAGGGAAGTCACCACCCTTCACAAGGGCTGGGTGTCAGGGCCTGGTTGCTCTGCTTCATTACACACATCAAGGCTGACTTGGCATCACAGCCACCTGCACATTTTCTTGGCCTACCTGCAATCAGGACCTCCAGCTTTCTGCTCTAATCAGCCCCCTGGGAAGGCTTTGTCAGTAATGGCCCTCAGTGGGACTCCTTAACACTCCAAGAAACTTGGGATTTACTTCTCACTTCAACTTCTTCAGAGGTTTGTGCAGCCTCCTCTCAGCATCCAAGGTTCATGGGCTCAACACCAGATACACCTGAGGGGTCATTAAAATGCAAAAAGCCCTAACAACCCAGGTCTCTTTCCATCATTTTCTTCAGCTCTTCTGTGGCTAATTGGCAAGTGTTCAGGAGGGTATTGAGAAGAGAAGGATTTCAAGGAGCACCTGAGAGATGTCTGCTTTTTAAGATTTTTTTATTCTTCAGGTTTCAGGGGAAGTGATACCCACCTCCTCCAATTCACACTGACCCACAGGGTCCCTTGATGAAGCCTGGACACGCAGGAAAAGCAGTAGTTTGGATAGGAGACGTGTATGGACAACCTTCCTCCCCACCTCCCCAGCCCTGACATTTCTCTCCTCAGCCCCTGGGGACTTCCCTCACTCGGCTTAACATCTAGCCTTTTCCCACTCAAGCCTGTAGCTGAATGTTACAGCTCCTGGGCACCAATTCCCACCTGCTTTCCTTAGAAAATCAACTGCAAACAGACACAGAAGGATTTGTCTCAATTCGGATCAAACATGATGCAGTGTCCTAAGAAATACAATACAATCCTCAAGTGCATGTCAGGGGCAAGAAGCCTCCAGGAAGGTCCACAGTCTGCAAGGAATAACCTTCCTTGACATGTTCTTGACAAACAGATAGGCAAGGCTAGATAGAAACACAGTGAAGGAGTTGGTTGACGAGACAATGAGAGTGCTGAAAGACGAGACAAGCTTCCGACTCCCTGAAGCTCAGAGCAGTGACTAGGGAGTTGAGAGGTACCTGAATGATACAGAGGAAGGGGAGGAGGAAAACTGGGAAACTATGGGAAGTGCATAAGCCCAGCTCGTCTGATGCAAAGTTGACCTCAGAAGTGATCAATGTAGGCAGGACATGTGGAAACATGTGGGAGATGACTGAGATGACATCCACAGCCTAATACACCGAGCAGTGGAAACATAAGGTCGAGGGCAGATCAGTATTTCTTCTCCTGAGATTAATATCCTTCCTGAAGATTTCCATTATTTCATCATACGAAATCATTGACATTAAAATTATTCAATCATTTCAGCTGATGAAAGCGTGTTCATATTTTTGAAACGTCAAAACCAAGTCTTCCCCTTTCCAGGCAGAGCTCAGGTGTTGAACCAGAAGCAGCCAGTGGCGCTTGGAGAGGCCCCGGTGACTCTGATACACCTTCATGGACCTGGCAGCTCTCCCAGGGGACCTGTGGGAAACCGAAGCCCCTCAGAGCTGCAGAGGGAGGCTAGGCAGAGGGGACTAGGGCACCTGCAATGGCACCAGGTGTCCGTGACCCTGTGACAGCATCCTACCCCAGTTCTGAACATCTTTCCTTAAATAATAATAATAAAAAAAAAATTATAAGACCACTAAATCATACTAACAGATCACTAAATTAAAAAGAAAAAGAAATTAAGAAAGACAATAAGAACACACACACAGACAAAATTTGAAGCTGGAAAGTATAACAAAACACTTCTTTGCTTTAAATCTTGTTCTTAATTTCTTTCTTGTTTCATTTTTCATGTAATTTTCCTAACAGTTCTCTTATAATCAGGCCCACACCATTAAAAAAGAACTTTTTGTGTCTCACACAGACCCCAGTCCTCAGAAAACCTCCCCCTGACCACAGCTTTCAGTGCCACCCCTCACTCTTTGCACAGAGCGAGTCACCCTCTGACATGTCGAGCTCTCTCGCCTGATAGAGGAAAGCAGGCTGACCAGCTTCAAGAAAACACTGTATTCTTGGAAGGCCACATCTGCACAAATCTCAGCATACCTGTGCCACAGTGACGTCCTACAGGTGTCCCAATGAGTCTAGCCACACTCCCTTCTCCTTCCCTGCACTGTCAGTGAAGTGCGACCCCATCTGAGGTGACAACAGGGCTGAGACTGATCTCACCCCATGCCTGACCCCTCCAGGGCAGATGTCTCTGCCTAACCCAGGTCTCTGCCCTTCCCTTTCTAGCCATGGGAACTCAGTGACCCCAGGGCATCTCAGGCAGCAGCAGCCTCCATATGTGGGCAAAGGAGTAAAGGCCTGAATCAAAATGTGTAGCTGTAACTTGAAACCTATCCAAAAAATTACTCTGTGCCCAAACTGGCACACAGCCATCTCCAGAAGGTCAAGTATGTTTTACCAGTTCTAATGAATCTTGTCTTTCTTTCTTTCTTTTTAGCAGCACCAAGTGCATGCAGTGCAGTATTTCCTCCTTCTAGTGGAGTATAGATATTTGTGACCAGTTATTCAGCCCAATACCTTTTCTACTAACACTCTGAATGCAGAAACTATGTTCTGAGCAACTGCTTTATTTAGAGGGACCTATTTCCTCTGCCTTCTTCTGCCTCCCTGTCCTTTCTCCTTCCTCTCACTATTCTGTCTTTCCAGAGCTCTTCAGGGAAAGATGCACTGAATCCCAGCACTTAGGGTGGACGAGACCTCTGGACGTCATCTAATACCATCCCCCACTCACCCCGAGAGAACTAGAGCAGGTTGCTCAGAGGCTTGCCCCCGTTGCACCTAGTCCACAAACACACGGAGAGTGCGCTCCATCCTAATGTCCAGGATGTTAACGAAGACATTAAACAGTGCTGCCTAAAATGTAGATCCCTGAGGGATGCTGCATGTAACCAGCCACCAGTTGGACCTTGTGCCACTGGTCACAGCATTTTGGCCCAGTGGTCCAGCCCATTTTCCACCTGCCTTAGGGTCCATTTGTGCCGTGCTTTGGACTGGCTCGTCACCTTCTCTAGGGCAAAGCCCTGTGCACTCCAGCCACCCTCTTGCACAGAGCACATCTCCACCTCCTCACTGTCCCAGCCTGCCTTCCCCAGGAGCCCATTTTCATCTTGCCATGTGAGCTGCCCACCACACGTGTAAAATCCCATGGGGACAGGGGAGAGGGAGGTGCCAGTAAAGGGGCGATGGCTGGGAGAGAGGAGGAGAAGCGGAAGGGGGAAGGCAGAGGTCAGAAGAGGGGAGCGGAACAGGAAGGCAGAGGTGACACAGCTGTGGTGTTGATAGTGAGGTCGCTTCCTTTACAGGATGGGGAGAGGCAGGCAAAGGGGACATGGCTGCAGCGTTGATTGTGAGGTCCCTCCCATGTGCCTTCTCCTTGCCCATCACTAGCAGAGACAGGAGTGACCTGACTTTCACCTTTACGGCCATGTGCCTCCTACCATCCAAGGAGCTTCTGAGAAACAATGGCTCTCACTACAAAGTCTCCACCTCCTAAGACAATGGCTCTCATCACAATGTCCCCACCTGTTAAGACTTTTGGCCTACCAGCTGATCCTTTACCAGTAACCTCACAGTCCTCTTCCAAGACCACCTGCCTGCAGTGAGCCTTTCAGCCATGTGCCTGCTGCTATCCCAACAGGTACTCAGGCAGGAACGTCATCACAATCAGCATCCAAGCCATCGGCCTGCAAGTGGCCTATCAGGTACTCAGACAGAAGCAATCGCACAAGCACCTCCTCTGCTCGGGAGCCAGTGGCTGCCCTATCACGTGCCGAGACAAAAATGACCTCACAACCAACATCCAAGCCATGTGCCTGCTGCTGGCCTATGAGGTACTGAGACACAAGTCACCTCACAAACAGTTTCCCACCCGCAAGCTTCTTCCTGGCCCATCACCTACAGACACAGAAGGGACCACACAGTCACCTGCATGGGCCTGTGCCTCCTAAGGGCCTGCAAGTTTCTGATTGCGCTGCCATTCAGAGGCATTGTGACAGACTGGAGACATGGGCAGAGAGGAACGGTCAGGAAGTTTCACAAAAGGAAATGCAATGTCTTGAACCAGGACATGCTGAGTGCCGACCAGCTGGAAAGCAGCTTGGCCGAGAAGGGCCTGGGGGGGTCCAGGGAGGCAGCATGCAGCAGCATAAGCCAGCAACACATCCTCAGGGTGAAGGCAGTCCATGGCTTCCTGGGCTGCCTTGGGGAGAGAGCACTGGCAGCAGGGCGAGGGCTCTGGGCCTGCAGGCTCTGTGTCAGCAGGAGGTGGGCCTGCTAGCTGGTCTGCTACTCATCAGATACTGGCCCATCAGATGGGGAGGCAGAAAGAATCTCACAATCACCTTCCAAGGTCTGTGCCACCTGCTGGCCTTTCCCCTTCCTCAGGGACATGATGATCCAGCTATGGGGGTCTCTTCTCTCTCTCTGTACCAGAAAGGAGACACACTGGGATTGAGTCAGCTTTCCAGCTGGAGATCCTGACAAGAGCTCCCGAAACTGCAGGCCTCAGTGACCAACTCAGTGACACTCTGCCAAATGTGCTCACTTGGACACCTGAAGGGTCAGCTCCCAAATGACCCCCTTAGGGCAGAGAGGAGCATGTGGAAAGGGGAGGAACCTAATTCTGAGGCGGTTATTTGCATGAAACAACTCCAGCTTGGCACGCTGATTCTCAGCTCGGACCCAGGAAGTGTTTCCTGCTGACTTGCAGGAAAGTGCCTGAGCATCAGCTGATGTTTCTCCCAGTCCAAAAGCAATGGGCTCATTTCCTTAGTCTTCAGCACAGAAAGTGAGCTCTGGGCAGCTGAGATTACTACTCCCTGCAGCAGGCACCTCTGGGAGAAGTGGTTTTAAAGGCCAATCACTTTCTGAAGAAATACTTGGTCTTTGGAAGTTTCCCTTATTTGGCCCATTTGAAAAGCTAAGGACTGTGGCACTGCCCCTGGAAAGAGCACCTCTGAGTGCTCCTCTGTGGAGAGACCATTTCCTTGTGAACTGTGTGGGTGAAGAAAGTCCCACATGATCTGAACTGCTCTCTGCGGCCTCCTACTGGATGTCCGCCCCTGGATGTTTTATTTCAGAGCGCAGGGAAGGGTGCAGGGTGCAGGGTGCAGCAGAGAGCCCCGAAGCAGTGAGGCCTTTGGCAGGAAGAGCTCAAGACACTCTCCCTCTACCTGCCACATTTCTCTGGATCGGAGCGGGTTAATGGGATGGTTAATTAAGGGCTAATTGTTGAATACCATTGCACTAAAAGGAAAGAGTTTCTAGGATCCTGCCCCATCAGAAGAAAACAGCCTCTGCACCAATTATGTACACAGGGAGTATCCCCATGTAGCCTTTCCTACTAGAGGAGAGAGGCAACTGCTTACGTTTCTCCTCTGCCAAGCCAAGCCTCGAGCCAAGCCAGCAGCTTTCAGCAGTGCACGTGCCACATGGAAAAGCCAGTGCAGGCTCTGCCTCCAGGGTCCCCCCTGGCATGGCCCAGGCAGAGCCCGAGAGCACCAGCTAGGCCACCCACTGAAGGAGCTGGGCGTGTGGCAGAGCCAAGCTGGTTTGTCCTCACGTCTGGTGCCAGGAGCTCTCCTCCCAACCAGCACCAGGCAGCAGCCTGCAGCAAGGACCACTTCCCTCTCTTCCCTTAGCAAGCACTTGACCCCCTAGTGCTCCACTCTTTGGCCCCTGCATTGCTCAGGGCTGCAAGGACACGACCCCATCACGGCGTCAACAGGGAGCAGTCCGAAAAACAAGAGTGGTCACAATGCAAAGGCTCTAGGACTCTCCCCACCTCCCAAAAAAGGAGTGGCAACTCTCAAAGCGCTCAGGGAGAAAACCCCAAGGGGAAAGGGCTTCCAGCGCTCAGCGTCCACAATGCCTGCCCACAAGCCGGCAGGCTGCTTGGAGGACGCCTGTGCTCACCACCACTCCCTTGGCTCCAGAGACTCGCAGCAATGCCCCTAGAGCTCTGTGGGGCTCCTCACTCCCACCCAAACCTCAGGCCAACACCACCACCTTCCCCACGTCAGCACCTCACCACACCACACCTCGCACACTCCTGCCTGCCCAAGGGGGCTCTCTCGCTGCCCTGCTGCAGCACACAAAGCTCACCCTGCAGCAGGACGGTGCAGGAACTTGCCGAGACGGCAGCTGGAAAGAAGAGAGACCTGGGCTGCGCATCCCTTGCAGGCCACTCTTGCCTTGCCTTCCCTCCTCCAAGGCACTCCTTGTCCAGGGAGATTTGGCACAGGAAGGCATCAGCTCCCCTCGAGAGTCCTCTCCCAAGAACACACCTGCCCCTCTCCCAAGAACACCTCTCCACAAGGCCTTCACTCCTCCAAACACCTTCCAGCACGCTAACGCCCAGCCGGGAACGAGCAACTCCCACGACCTCCTGCTCCTTCAGCCAACACTGCTGCAAGACCAAAGCTCTCCCCACAAAAAGCAACCGAGAGGAAAGGAGGGAAAAGCATGCCTCGTACAGCTCTCAGAGCAAGGAGAAGCGCTCCCTGCACTTTTGTGTGGGTGCTGGCTGCAGAGCCTGGCAAGAGCGGAGGAAACTCCAGGCGTGAAGCTGAGCGGGCAGAAGGCAGCCGGCTGCCAGCGTGCCTGGCTCCTGGGGCCACCAGGGCAGCCGGGGCCCCAGCAGCCAAGGCACCTGCTCACCTCGCAGCGCTCCCCACCTCCCCAGCCTCATGGCACTCCCCACGCACACCACTGCTCTCTCCACACGTCTCCTCCCGCACCCAGAACCAGCACCCTGGGGCCACCGCCTCTCCCCACCACACGCCACCCAACTTCTGGCACACACCTCACCCCCACCCTGAGCCTCACACACGGTGGACAGCCAGCACGCCCCTCTGCAGCAGGCACACACAGGCCACACCACCACACAGGGCAGCAGCCACGCCACCACCCCCAAATGCCCCAAATCACACCCAGGCCCACTCTCCAGCCCTCCTGTTTCTTTCTAGTCCTCCAAGAGGCAGCAACAAGCACTTCCTCTGAACATCCACTCCCACCTCTGCTCCTGCTCCCTTCCCACCTCCACCAATCCAAGGGCAGAAAGAGCATTCCCATCTTGCAGACAAAGCTCACCAGGCCCCTCTCTTTTCATGGGGCACAATTTCCACACCACGCACACACTGTCAAGCCTAGATTCCACCGCCAATGTCTAAGCCATGCTGCAGGCCTACATACTGCGGGGACAGGCGGGACCTCCGAGTCACTTCCCAGCCATGGGCAACCTGGGCTGCTCTCTCTGCACTCACCTCACAAGCACCTTCCCAGCCACCTGCCTCCTGCTGCCCTATCAGCCACTCCAGAAGACAGGACCTCACGGCCACCTTCCCAGCCGTCTGCCTCTCACTGCCCTACAAGCCCCTGACACACAAGTGACCTCACAATGACTTCCTCAGCCATCAGCCAAATGCTGACCTCCCAGCTGCTCAGGCCAACGTCACCTCCAAAGCACACGTCCCAGCTGTGGACCTGCTGCTGCCCCAGCAACTGCTCAGCCAGAAGTCACCTCACAAGCACCTTCCCAGCCACACGCCTCCTGCTAGCCAATCACGTAACCCTTGAAGAAGGGACCTTGCAGACAACACGCCAGCCTTGTTCCTGCAGCTGGCCTCTCAGCTCCTCAGCCCCAAGGGACCTCAGAATCAGCAGCCGAGCCACGTGGCCCCTGCTGGCCTCTCAGCTACCGACAAAGAACTGATTGGGCAGTGGTGATTTTCTGGCCCAGCTCTTGCAGACACTAGGGACCCTGGCCTTGTGGCTGTTGCCCCCTGCGGCTCCCCCTGCCCTCCCCAAGGCTGAGACACCTCCTGAACGGCCTCCCTCACTCACCCTGGTGCCTCACACTGCTCCTAGTGCAGCAAAACACCCAGGACGGGCCGGTTCCTGCCCCAAGAGAAGATCACCTTCTGCCCAGCCAGTACCCGCACCGAGCCCGTGAAGCTCGGAACTGGAGAAAGGCCTGCAAGGGATTCGTGGCAACATTTCCTAAGGGGCCGATTGTGTGGGAGCAGCGACCATGAAGCGGAAGACAGCAGGGCCCCATGGCCCAGGCAGAGCAAGAAGCCTTCCCGCAACTCCAAAGGCCACTTCCTTCCCCAAGGAGGGACTGAACCAAGCCAGCACATTCCCTACACATCAAGGACAACAAGCACTCTCTGGTTTGGGGCCCTGACAGTTTGGGACATGGGGAAGGACTGAGGCGAGGGCATCTCAGCTGGGGACACCAGCAGAGGCAGCACTCAGCAGCTCTTCCCCCATTAGCTCCCGCCAGCAGGGCTAATGACAATGGCAAGGGGAGGACGGGCCCTTCCCCAGCCTCCAAGGCCCTGCGAAAGCACAACAGCTGCCACGCTCAGAGCTGCTCTGCCAACACCCTTCAGGCTGCTTCCAGGGCCACAGGTCTCAGGGCCCAGCAAGAGGCACGGAGCACCACCAACGGCCAGGCCACGGTGTGCCGCGTGGGCACAGCCTCTCTCGGAGCCCTCCGACAGGCAGTTTTTCCGAGCAGAAGCGACCATGGGCAAGGGCCCCAAAACACACCAAGACCCACTCTCCAACCCTTCCGAATCAAAGGGCCAAGATATCATTCCAATGTTGAAGACAAATCTTGGCCCAACCCCACCACATCTCCCCCAGCACATCTGGCTTGTAGGGCAGCTGCCCTGGGGCCTAGGCTGCTCTTTCCCGCCTTCCCAGCCCCACCGGCCCTGCTGGCAGCTCCTGGAGGAAAGCAGCCCCACTGCCGGCACCACTGCTCTTGCTCTCTGTGGGACAGGCTGGGCCCAGTGGGTCGCTCTGGAAGGCTGAGGAGCCCCGGGGCATGGGGCAGCAAGGGGGAGAGCAGCTCTGGGCCTGCCAGTGCTGCGGAGTGGAGGTGTGGGGCTGGCAGGGGTGGCAGGAGATGGCCCTGCTGCACTCACCCCAGCACTGCCCACCACGGCTCCGGGGAAAATCAGCCTGGCATCAGCCAGCACTGGAAGCTTGGCCATGGCACCCTCCCATCTCTCTCCAAGGTGCTCTCCCAAACCTGCTCTCTTTTGGGTGCAGAGCCTTGAGCCCTGTTTGCAGGAGGACGGGGGCTGTGGCCATCTGAGGACACCAGGTCTGAGCCGAAAACATGCTCTGCCAAGCTCAAAACATAAAAGGCTCCGGGGGGAAGGAACAGAGGTTCTGCCAAACAAGGAGACGCGTTAAGGTTATTTAAGGTGAAGTTTTCATTTCCTCTGTGGGCCTTTCAGCAGGCTCTTGAGAGCCCCATGGGATCTGGTGGACACTCTAGCCTCCAGGGAACGCAGGACCCCTTTCCTGCCAGAGCCAGATCCCAAAGGGAGACCCACTCCCAGGGAAACTTGGGCCTGAATTTCCTCCCCACCATGTCATGAGGGGATGGAGCCAGCCCCACAGGAGCCTCGGGGCTCAGGACAGCTCCAGCCCCAGGACCCAGCACTCCTGCCTGCCCCATTGTGCCCTGAGCCAGACGGGACCCTCCAGCAGGGCTCTTGTGGCCGCCCCCAGCCCTGTCCAGACACCCCCACAGCCCAGGATCCACAGGCGTCTTTGCATTTCACAGTCTCTGTGCGACACCTCAGGAAGGAGCTCCTGAATCCCTTACCCTTGGTGGAGAGCTGCAGGAACACTGGAAAACAAGTACCTGTGGTCTGGGCTAATGTTCTTGGTCCAGCAGTCTCCATCTCGTTTGGTCCCTTCCCTTCAGCTCACCTCTCCCTCCAGGGAAAAAGGACTCGTCCACCACAATTCCTCTCCAATGTGTCCCTGCTCTTGTGCCTGTTGGTGAGGAGCCCCAGTGGAGCCCCACTGCCTCCTGTCCTCCCTCCTTGCTGGGGAGCAGCTCTGAAGGGCAGCAGTGGGGAGCGTGTGAGCCATGTCCTGGCCTTGCAGGGAAGTGAGGGCTCTCCCATGGCACCGGGGAGAGACCTCTCTGTGATGCGGCACATCCCACTGTGACCTCAGCCCGTGTCATCTCGGGGCTCAGTAGGTCACCGCCATGGAGATGGCACAGCCAGGGAGAGAGCAGAGAGACTTCCCCTCCCGTCCTGGAAAGCAGTCACCTGCCTACATCCCCAGTTAGTTTCCAAAACTTGCTGATAACTCCTTCAGGAACGTGACCAGATGGTGACAAAGGCTGTGAAAAATCTAAGATGGGTCACGGGAGAGGTCACTTCTGTGCCCCTGCACCAACAGGTCTCTGCACAGGGCAGACCTGTGCGGGAAGCAGGGGTTTTGGGGCTATGTTTGGGGTTTGGCACTTGTTAAACATGGGATCAAAGAAAAGTGAGGTAAAACAGCACAAAGGGTGGCCATGGGCTGAGATGCTTTGGTGAGCCTGGTGAGACGGGTTTCTCCTGTGGGTCACTCTTCTTGTCAAAGGAGGATGTAGGACAGGATGGGACAGGACGCAGCCTTCCTCCTTCAGGCACCAAAGCAGGCTCTTTGTTTTGAAAAGGCCTCAGCAAGGTTTCTCAGTCTGCGGTGCTTAAGAGAGAGATGAGATGCCAGAAAAGAGCAAATTGGCCCTTAACACACATCATCCAGATCAGAGGGCTTTACGTGGGACCCTGGTGCTTCCCATGTTCCATAACCATGGGCAAGGCCGGGGAGCAAATTTGGGGCAGTGTTCTCATTTCCCATGAATGTTGCCCAGGCTGAGCCTGGGGAAAGCCATTTCCCATCTCTGGAGCTCAGCTGGTCCTTGGGCTTTTCAGCATCACCTCAGGGCAGTGCTTCTCCCCTGGCTACAGTCCCTGGAAGACTGGATCCACCCCCCAGCACCCTGGCTTTCCCATGAGGCTGTACAGGACCTAGTGCCCTGGATCTCCCACAGTTTTGCTCCTGGGCTTCTCAGGACGTGCCCACACACTGCAGGGCTGCTGTCCAGGCTCCGGTGGTGCAGAGCCTGGAAGGCAGTGCAATGCCTCAGGACCTGCACCTTGGCTCATTCAGAAGTGTGTGAGGTGACCAGCTCCCAGCTGTGCAGCTGCTGGAGTTTGAGAACATCCCTACAACCACCCTTCCTGGTCTCTGAGTAGTCTCAGGGTGACTCTTGCAGAAGGGAGGCTCCATCCCCCTTGAAGAGAGGGCTTTCCAAGTCCCTGCCAAAAGGAATTCAGATTGCAGAGAACAGAGGCAGCGAACAGAGGCAGCAGTTTGTGCAACAGTGTGTGGGCTCTGCTTAGATCTTCTGAGGAGCTTGTTGGAAGTTGTGGGGCAGGGGCTGCTTTCTGGGGACCCAGAGGAAATAGAGGGTGCTTGCTGCTAACAGGCAAGGAGAGCTAGGCAAGGACAACTACAGGAGGCCTTAACTTCTCCTGGGAGCAGCTCTAGCTAGGTGGAGCTGCAGCTAAGGAGCTTTGTTGGTTGCCCCTGAGGAGAGGGAGTTGGGGCCACCTGAATCTGAGGAAAAACTTCTTGACTGTGAGAGTGACAGAGCACTGGAAGAGGTTGCCCAGAGGTTGTGGAGTCTCCTTCCCTGGTGACATCTCCGTTTGCTCCTGGCTGTGCCCCAGGCTGCATATGTCTGCATGTATTTTGAGTTCAGCACCTCAGCTGTGGCATGGACAGAAGATTTGTCACACAGAAACATGTTCCCAAGGAGCTTCTGTAGGCAAAGGCTTTGACTGCAAGGGGTGACAAGCTGGCATGGATAGCAGGTGGCAATGTGATTGTGGATGGAGGTTCCCACTAACAGAGCAAACCCTGCAGTGCCCAAGGCCAAGGAGAAACAGAGCTGAGCTGTGCAGGAATGGCAGGAGAGGGATTTGGTGCCTGAGCTGCCTCTGCTGCACCTTGGGGCCCTGTGACAGAGGTGAAGTGATCTCCAGGCAGGACAAGATGCCCCTAAAGAAGTCCCTGGGCCTGGGCAGCCTGCGATCCAGCCACCCTGAGGACATCACTAGCCCAGTGCCTGTCCATATCATGTGGAAGGGTGAGAAGAGGTTCAGGGACAGGAAAGCCAGAAGGGTTGGAGAGTGCAGACCCTAGAGTGGAGACCTTGGTGTGATGTGCCTCCCATTTATGGAGCACGCTTGAATGCAGACAGGATGGATGTGGCCTAAGGGCCGTGGTGGGATTCAGTTGTGTGGACACAGGTAGGAAACGTGAGATGCCCTGGGGCACCTTGTCCAGCAAGCACTGAAAAGGGGCCATGGTTTCCCTGTAGGTGACATGTTGTGTCTGCTAGAGACATGTGGCTGTGATGGACACCCCAGACATCCGACATGGCCCTGCGAGGCTATTTCTAGGTCATGAAATCAAGTGTCTGCACTGAATGACATGAGCTGTTGGTAACACTGGGATCTGGATATGTCTCAGCTTCCTCGTGAGTGGGTGTCTAGCAGTAGTAGGCATCTGGGGTCATTTCAGATAGCCAAGGAAATTCCCCACCCGACCCCCACCTGATGCTCTAGTGGTATACGGGTCTCCCAGTTGCTCCATCAGAGCAAGCAGACACTGGCACATGCCTTGGACCTTCCAGTCTCTTCCTCTGTCTCTTCCAGTGTTGCCAGGTGTTTGTGTGTGGGCAACTGACTCCCACCCTCCACCTCCAGGGATTATAACAGGACCTTAGGCAAGTAATTCGTATGCAGACATCTCTGTTGGGCACACATCAGGTTGGGCAAGGGGAATCCCACCTCCTGTGTGTTTGTGGAGTTCAGGGGAGGGGTCTGAATCCCACGCCAGCCCTGGGGCTTCCAAACCAGCATGTCATGCCCAGATGGACTCATCTGAATCAATATGTGAACGATGCGTCAATGAACTCCCCTCCTGTCCCCTTCTAGGTGTCCTGCCTAGGTAAGAGGAGGGAATGGGGACTTCCAGAGTGGGGTATTTCCACCATAGAGAGTTATCCTCTGATGGAATAAACTGCAATGTTGGAATCGGTCTCTGTCCACTCCTTAGCAGAGGACGCTAGGTGATTATTTTAGTCTACCTCAGTGGATATTTCCCAGGAGGAAGGAGCCTGAGGGAAATAGAAATTCACACCTTCAGCTGGGCCCCTGCTCCTGAGTGGGGCCAGGCTCCTGGGAGAGAGGGAGCTCGTGGCACCGTGGCAGCAGTGCCCATGTGTCCAGCTGTGTGCAGGAGCAGCTCCTCTGCCAAGAGCAGCAGGGCTCCAGGCACTGCTTGCTGCTGCTGAGAGGAGCTGAGAGAAGGCAGAGAGAAGTGAAGGGCAGTGTGGAGTGGGAGGACAGCTGACAGTTCACTGTGGGAGACATCTTCCCAGGCCTTTGCACGGTGAGTGTCTGGCTGCAGGGCAATGCTGCTGAGGTTGCTGGAGCGCTCTTCTGAACCCAGCCCCTCGCGTGGCTGATCAGTTTTTTAAGGATTGCTCTCCCGGTTCCTCTAGTGCATGGGAGGAGGAGATGCTTCAGAGCAGGGATGTCCTGCCACACAGACACAGGGACAGGGTGCTCTGCTGCTTTCTCCCAGGGACAGCTGCATGGAGGTGAGGTCTGGGTGTGCACCAAGGTCTGTGCAGGGCTGTGGTTCAGAGCTGTGTCCCTGTGCCCCGAGGGTGCTGTGTGCCCGGTGCAGTGTCTCTGCCACCTGCAAGGGTCAGCCCTCAGCCTGCCCAGGGAGCTCCCCACAGTGCTGCGGGGAGAAGCTCTGGGTGGAAGGAGTGACCCCCAGCAGGGCAGGTTCATTCTGCTCCTGGGAGGGTGCTGTGTGCATCAGGGTCAGGGCTGCTCACAGCTCTAGCTCACCCTCAGGGCATGTCTGGAGGGGACTTTCCAAGAGGACACTCAGGGCAGGCTTACCTGTGAGGGGGGGCACTCTCCTGAGTCTCTGCTTTTGTGTTGTGCCTGTGGCAGGGCACAAATCCAGAAGGATGTTGCAGGTTTAGAGGACTGAAGGAGAGTTGTGCAGGGTTACTGTCTGCAAGGATCCCCGCAAGTTCCTTCAGGCATCTGTTTACCTGCAGGCAGCAGCAATCTCCCCTTTGCAGCTCGCATCATCCTCATCATGCTTCGTCTGCCCTGCTCCTTCGGCCCTGCCAACACAGAGATGCCCCTGGGCAGTGCCCTCCTGCCGGGAGGTTTGTGCAGGGCAGAGGTGAACGGCCAGCGGGTGGGATGGGGTCTGTGAGCCCTGACAGCGGAGAGAGGTGGGGACAGAGGAAGAGCTGCCAGTGGGGACAGCTCCAGGCAGCTGAGAGATGGTCGGGGAATGGCAGGAAAGTGCCCCCAGAAACTCTGTGGTAGGCTGGACTCAGGCAGCTGTCTTGTGGTCCTCCATCGTAGATGCCTTCCTCTGAGCAAGCCCCCCTCTTCTCCTCTCCCACCCAACAGCGCCCTCCCGCTGCTCTGAGGGTGAAGGGCTCCAGGGGAGGAGTCACCTCCTCTGCAGACAGACTGCCAGGAAGCAGAGCTGCCTCTCTGCTGCCACGTGCCCCTTTCCCAGGGCAAGGCAGAGGGGCTGAGAACGACTGCCCTGGCAGGACCCCCGAGGTGGGAGGCGCAGTCTGGGGAAGGTGCCCGTCTGTCTCTCTCTGTCCTGCCTGGGCAGCAGGGTCACAGCCTTTCTCCTCCTTTCCCTACCTCTCCTTTCTGCTCTGGTACTTGCTGTCCGCTGGCGGTTCAGCTACAAATCCAGACACCCACCCTGCGGCCCTTCATGGGAGCGAGGTGCCCAAGGCCCCTTCGAGCCCCACGGTGCTGGGCAATGCAGTCGGAGGGGCTGGGGAAGGAGCTGCCTCTCCCTTCCGGAGACCCCCGTGTCGGGACACATGACTGTCTCCTTCGGGAGCCATTTCCAGAAGCTCAGGAGGTGCTAATGCCACCAAGGGCTCCTGAGCAGCTCCGTATGTGAAAGAGAGCAGAGGAAGAACTGTGCTTTGAAACCAGCCGCCCTTGATCTCCTCAGAGTCCAGTGTCTTTTCTAGAGAAACCTGTGGGTGAAATCATGCTCTGGGTAGCACCAGTGTGAGCCCAGGACAGCTGGGAAAAAGGCTGATGGACTCAGCAGCACTCCTGACTCTGCACTAAGCAGCAGAGAGCCCATTTGCCTCTCTGGTCTTTGCAATGTTCATGTCTGCAGCAATACAGATATCTGTCCCTGCAAAGAACGCTCCCCAGATGTGATGATGGAATCTAAAAATCTCCACACCAAATAATTATTAAAAAAATGCTAAACCTCCCTGCTGCAGCCCAAGCTCTTTAGAACTGTGTGTGCGGATATTAACAGCCCTTTTCCATTAAAGGTGGACATCCTTATACACCAGTAGCGAAAACCAGAGCTATCACAAACCAATTCCATCCACCCACTGGTCCAGATTAGGACAGGCCCCTGCTCCTCACAGCACACTCAGCTGGAGCTGAAGCTGAGGAGCTGAATGAACGTCTTCCTGAGGAGAAAAGAAATTTGTCTGTCTTGTGTTTCTGTGTGGGTAGGTGGGGGGAGTGGGGGGGAATTGTATATGAAAAATGGAAACGTTTTCTCAGAGAAAACTATTCTAAGTTGTCACTGTCTTTTCTTCCTCAGACAGCACCCCTGTGCCCCAAAGGAGAAAATGTCCAACAGCAGCTTCCTCAACCAGTTCCTCCTCCTGGCATTTGCGGACTCACGGGAGCTGCAGCTCTTGCACTTCTCCCTCTTCCTGGGCATCTACCTGGCTGCCCTCCTGGCCAACGGCCTCATCATCACAGCCGTAGCCTGCGACCACTGCCTCCACACCCCCATGTACTTCTTCCTCCTCAACCTCGCTCTCCTCGACCTGGCCTCCATCTCCACCACTGTCCCCAAATCTATGGCCAACTCCCTGAGGGACACCAGGACCATTTCCTACTCGGGATGTGCTGCCCAGGTCTTTTGCTTTGTCTTCTTATTTCCAACTGGGTATTCTCTCCTCACAGTCATGGCCTATGACCGCTACATTGCCATCTGCAGACCCCTGCACTATGCTATGCTCATGGACACCAGAGCTTGTGTCAGGATGGCAGCAGCTGCCTGGGCCAGTGGTTTTCTCTATGCTCTCCTGCACACTGCCAACACATTTTCCATACCTCTCTGCCAAGGCAATGTTGTGAACCAGTTCTTCTGTGAGATTCCCCAGATCCTCAAGCTCTCCTGCTCAGACTTCTACCTCAGGGAAGTCGGGCTTATTGTGCTTGGTCTTTTTTCATTCCTTGGGTGTTTCGTTTTCATTGTGCTGTCCTACGTGCAGATCTTCAGAGCTGTGCTGAGGATGCCCTCTGAGCAGGGAAGGCACAAAGCCTTCTCCATGTGCCTCCCTCACCTGGCCGTGGTCTCCCTCTTTGTCAGCACTGTCATGTTTGCCTACCTGAAGCCCCCCTCCATGTCCTCCCCAGCTCTGGATCTGGTGGTGGCTGTTGTGTACTCGGTGGTGCCTCCAGCAGTGAACCCCCTCCTCTACAGCATGAGGAACAAGGAGCTCCAGGAAGCCCTGAGGAAACTGGTTATACAGGTGCAACGTAAGCACCGATAACTCTCCCATGCGCGCCCATTCATCAGTCCCAGGGCATTTGGCATCAAGTCTCTGTGTGGTGCATTTATTTCTTTCTTACTTTTCTCTGATACTTTCTTGTGAAATGCAAAGACGTTTTCGTTCATGTCACTTCTCAGGAATCTCTCATTAGAATCTGACCCAGACACTGTGTTGAAGTAGGAAACCAGGCTCCCCCTTCATCAGCAGAGATGGGGGAAGCTCAGAGCCCCCTAGTCTGAGCTCCCTCAGATGCCCCCAGTGCAATGAGGGGAGTTTCCCTTTGCAGGGTCCCTTTTGGCACTGACACCAAGGGAGCTCAGGGGCACAGGGTCAGGCTCAGACAAGTACAGGCGGGGTGAGATCACGGGTCCCAGGTCTCGTAGGAGAGCTCAGCTCTGCTGGCCACAGTCAAGGTGTGATCTCACACCCCTGTCCTGCAAGACTGGCAGCTGGTTGTCACCACCAGCTGATCCCTTCCATCTACAGAGCTCCAGCATTACAAGTGGAGGGGGAGTGGAGGGAGGGGAGTCAGACAGCAGCTTGTGAGGACAGACCCTGTGCTTGACAGCATCATTGTGGCATCGCTGCCACAGCAGCCATTTCCTGGCTACATTTTTCCCATGGGAGCTTCAGCTTTCTTGGAGACACATCTCCTCACAGAGGCAGGATTTCTTTTTTGGAGGCTGTTCTCTTCATCTCCACGCTGTCCTTCTGTGCCCTCTTCTGTGGATATGGCCCAGCAGGTCTCATAACTGGGTGGTGGTAGGGTTGTGTTTCCATGAGCATGCGTCCTGTGCCTACAGGCAGGATCAGGCAATGGGCACCCTTGTGCCAGCTCTGGCCTCCACATTAACATGTCTCTAATAAAAGGGGATCTCCCCTGTGATGTGCCTTGAGGTCTGTCTTTTCTTCAGAAGCTGGAGTCAAAAGTACACCCAAGGGACTGCACCAGAGAAGGGCTTGCCGCTCTGCTTGTGAACTCCATGGGATGAGCTCAGAGTCCCCGGGTCATCCATTAGGGATTGGGGGCTGGATTCAGGGCTCATCTGCTGGTTACCAGTGGAGATGAGGAATGATCTCTGAATTACCTGCCCAGGGCTGTACCTCAGGTGTCAGGGCTGATGAGAACCGCCCATGGTTGTGGAGGGGAATCTCCAGGAGATCCCCAGGAGAGCTCAGGGGATGTCCAGGCACAGCGTGTGCCTGGCAATGGGCAGTGAGTGGAGCTTCACAAAGTGAGGGATGGTCCATGGTGGAGTAACCAGAAGGTAAAGCAGTAGATCCAGGTATGCATGGGGAACCGAGGGCTCTGCAGTCCCGAGAGAGGCAGAGGGGACCCAGGAGGCACAGGGAAGTGGGACGGGAAGTGATTCCTGCACCTGCAGTGAAACACTACAGGCTGGACACCACAGTAAACACCCAAACACATCTCCTGCCTTGGGCAACACCCTGGGGGTCACTCTGAGCACCATCCATGAGCAAAGACACATGGCAGCAGTGTAATGGCACCAGTCAGTGGTGGTGATCCCTGTCCAATGGGGTTTGCTTCCCACCATGACCTGCTCTGCCAGGGCCAAGTCAGGAGCCCCATGGCCTGTTCACCCTAAGGAGCAGCAATGCCAGGGTGGGGCCCTGTGGGGTGCACAGGGTGGGGGTGTAGGATCAGCTAGGTCAGCACGGACACACTGACATGGGGAAAGGCTCTCTGGGGAGCAGGGATGTCCCAGGAGAAAAGCAGGGCAGCAGTCAGAGAGAGAAAATGAGAACGAGAAACAGGTTTCTCTGGGCACCAGCTCGGGGCAGGTGGCTCTGTCCCCGGGGCAACAGGGGGTGCCGGAGGGGCTGCAGGGCCAGGGCTGTCGTGGTGTGCTGGGCAGCAGGGTGGGCATGGAGGGGCTGGAGGCAGCCAGGGAGGGGGATCTTGTGGGTACAAGAGCAGGGGAGACAGAGAGCAACCAGCCTCACTGTGGGGCCTTGTCCCCTTTGCCAGGGAACTGCTCCCCTTGTCGTTGGGCTGTGCCGGCATTACACTGTGGACATGCCTGTGCCTGGCCCTGCACCTCTGGGGTCCTCACCTGACCCTGTCCCCATCCTGCTGACCTGGCTGCCCATCTCTACCTGGGACTTAACCCCTGACTACAGCCAAGAAAGCCTTGGTAAGGGATGAGGGGACCCGAGCAGATCCCCAGGAGCTTGTAGGTACAAAAGGTGACCGTATCACCTCAGCAGAAACTTTTTCCTGACAGCCAATGTGAAGGTGAGAGGAGAGCTTTGGATCTGGACCCTTAGCCAGGGAATGCTGCATGCAGAGTCAGAGCTGGATGAAAAAGGGAGCTCAGCCACTTGGGGATCTGATACTATGCTGCCTATTTGGGAGAAGAGGAAATCCTGTGCCACAGCTCAAGTGCTTCTGCACCATTGGTGATGGGATTGCTGCTCCAAAGAGTATGTTGTGGGGAGCAGCAAGGGTGGGGCTGCTCCGGGTGGGAAGGGCAGCCAGGAGCCGAGGGTGCCAGCAAGGCCGGTAGGGCAGTGCCCCACCAATGAGAGGTGCCGTCCCACAGTGCCTGGACAGGAGGAGCAGAGCAGGTTTGGGGATGGTAACTACGATTAGGCACAGTCCAGCAATGGCCGGACAAGAGTGGAGGGCTCCAACCAGCCCTGCTTTGTGTGGGAGGCTGCACTGGAGACCTCCAGAGGTCCCTTCCCACCATAACTCCTCTGTGAGTCCATGAATTCTTGATCCTCAGCCTCTGCTCCAGCACAGCTGACCTGGGGATGAGAGCACCTAGGGCAGGGCAGAACAAGTCCAGCTGGGAGAGCATCATGGGGAAGATCCAAAGGTCCCTGGCTCAGCCCTGAGCTTTGGAAAACTCCATCACACACCTCAAGAGGCTCTGAATGCCTCTTCCCCCCTGCCCTCTGCCCTTTCCCATCAGCCCAAGTGGAGTCCAGCATGGCCTGGGGACTCTCTTCCCCATGAGGACGAGAAGGAGAGGGAGGGCCTTCACCAGCCCCACACTGCCCTTTCCACCCGTGGCCTTGGCAGCTGTGTGTGCCTGGCTCTGCCCACTTGCCTTCCCCACACTCCCGGCTGCACTGGAACCCCATCCACATCCCGGCGCTCCCGCCCTCGAGATGCCGTCCACCCTGAACCTGGAGCCCGGCCACCCACAAAGGCATCGCCTGGCCAGTGCCCCAACCGTGCAGCCGAGGGCAGGGGTCTTCGCCCCAAGTCCCCTGCTCCTGCCCTGCTGCCGGCACCGCTGCTGCTGTGGCCAGGTCAAAGGCTGCTGCCGCCAGACGGCCCCGGGGCCCGAGACAGCTCCAGCTGCCTGCAGGGCTGTGCTGGAGCCGGTGAGGAGCAGGCTGCGGTGGGGCTGGCAGCGCCAGGGTGGGTGGGCAGAGGGCAGCTGGAGCTGGAACCAGACCCCTCGCACATGGCAAGGGCTGGAGTACTATTAAATAACCATTAAATGATCCCCCAGAGACTTGGGGATGGGGGCAACCAGCCCCTGCCCAGCCCAGGCTGTGCCCCACGCAGGGCTCAGCAGACAGCCGTGCTCCGGGACCTGCCGCGGTCTGGTGCAGGAGAGAGGCCGTGCAAGGCTGGCCTTGTCCCCTCCGTGGGGATGCGCAGAGGTGCAGGAGGACGCAGCTGGCCATGCACCACCCCACCGCTGAGGGAGCAGCCAGCGCTGGGAGGGGTGACGCGAGGGGCTGCTGCGGGACGATGGCCCTGGGGCAGCTTCCCCAGCGTGGGCAGGCAACGCAGGCACCAACCTGGGCTCTTCTCTCCTGCTCCTTCCGGGCCCTGCTGCCTTTCCCAGGACACCTGCGGGTGCCCTGCAAGCGCACGGCTCTGTGCTCCCGCACTGCTGCTCACCCGCAGTAGCTGCCTGCTGGCCTTTGTCCTCTCTGGGGCCCTTCCCAGCCCAGCCCAGCCCCTCCCCGGCTCTCCCCACCTCCCCTGCCCTCTCCCCAGACCCCCCAGCACCCCTTGGTTTTGTGAGTCTCCACTCACTGCCCAGCCCAGGCACATGCTGCCCCTGCAGATCCCCTCTGCTCCCCGCGTGGCTGCATATCCCCTTCCAGAAGGACGGGCATCTGTCACCTTCCTGGCAATATGTGGGACAGTCCCCAGCAGATACCCCTTGATGACTCATCCTTTCAGGGGCCCAGGGCATCCACAAGTAGCAGCTGAATCCAGACCTCGTTCCCTCACACATCACCCTATGAGTGCATCCCCCTTAGCCCATGCACAACCCATCACAGCAACAGGACTTTGTAGGGTGCAATTCCCTGAGTGCATTCTTGGCACAAGTTTTGGAAGAGGAGCCCAGCCTTCAGGCACAGTACTCAGGAGATCCCCTTTTATTACAGAGATGCTACCAGGCAGGTCACCTCTGACACAGTGACAGGTAGATATGCAGAGGGCCTCTGGGTCAGACAGATGGGGTTTGTGCTGCTGGAGAAGTGGGAGGAATTCAAACATTTGTGCACAAATATGTCTACAGGAAGAACTCCCAAAGCACAGGAGTTGCCTGAGACAAACTGAAAAACACTTGTGAGGAGACATGGGCAGCTTAGTGCTACTGAACTGGAAGCAGCTGAATCAGTTTTCTCAGGGCGTCCTTGATCTCCTTGTTCCTCATGCTGTAGAGGAGGGGGTTCACTGCTGGAGGCACCACCGAGTACACAACAGCCACCACCAGATCCAGAGCTGGGGAGGAGATGGAGGGGGGCTTCAGGTAGGCAAACACTGCCGTACTGATGAAGAGGGAGACCACGGCCAGGTGAGGGAGGCACATGGAGAAGGCTTTGTGCCGACCCTGCTCAGAGGGCATCCTCAGCACAGCTCTGAAGATCTGCACGTAGGACAGCACAATGAAAATGAAACACCCCCAGCCTAATCCAACCGAAACCACCAGAAGCCCCACTTCCCGGAGGTAGGAGTGTGAGCAGGAGAGCTTGAGGATCTGGGGAATCTCACAGAAGAACTGGTCCAGGACATTGCCTTGGCAGAGAGGAATGGAAAATGTGTTGGCAGTGTGCAGGAGAGCATTGAGAAAACCACTGGCCCAGGCAGCTGCTGCCATCCTGACACAAGCTCTGGTGCCCAGGAGGGTCCCGTAGTGCAGGGGTCTGCAGATGGCAATGTAGCGGTCATAGGCCATGACAGTGAGAAGAGAATATTCTGCTGACAACAAGAAGACAAAGCAAAAGACCTGGGCAGCACATCCTGCATAGGAAATGGTCCTGGTGTCCCTCAGAGAGTTGACCATGGATTTGGGGACAGTGGTGGAGACAGTGCCCAGGTCGAGGAGGGCGAGGTGGAGGAGGAAGAAGTACATGGGGGTGTGGAGGCGGTGGTCGCAGGCTACGGCAGTGATGATGAGGCCGTTGGCCAGGAGGGCAGCCAGGTAGATGCCCAGGAAGAGCGAGAAGTGCAAGAGCTGCAGCTCCCGTGTGTCTGCAAAGGCCAGGAGGAGGAACTCATTGAAGGAGCTGCCGTTGGACATTTGCTCTGCCCTGGGCATGGGGAACTTTCCAAGGAGAAAAAGACAGTGACAATTTAGAGCAGTCTTCTGTGAGCCAAACCTTTTGCCCTTCTCTTGGAGCCTCCCACATGCCCTTTGTCCTTTTCCTTCATCCAGTTCCTTGTCTTGAGCGCTAATTTGCACTGCCTGAGTGTGCCTTGCAGAGCAGTGGCCGCTGCTGATGATCTCCACCGGGGTCACTTCTGCTCGGCCAGGGGGTGTCAATGGAGGGAGGTGACAAACTTTCCCAGGTATAGGGTGGGGATAGGAGGGCCTTGGGTGTCATGAGTGGCGTTCAGGAGACTTGGTCCAGTGACCCAGGGGGAAATTTCTCTATTTACCATGATGAGAGATGAATATAGCACTGCACCTGACCAGTAAAGCCCTACAATGGAAGAAGGCTCAGGGGAGACGGGCCAGGGAGTGGATCAACTGGTGTAAATGGTTCTGCCTGAGTTCATCAAAGGTGTGTGAATGTCTCCCTGAATCAGCCAGATCTGTATGGGGGGGAAGTGTGTGTGTGGCTCAGCCCAACACAGAGTTCAACACCTGAACAACTAACAGAAGAATTGCCAAGAGAGCAACAGTCTTGAGCTGGTTTCAACCCACATACTCCTTCCCAGTGACTGGGGACACCCAGGGTCGTGACGGTGAGCATATTATAGAGGCTGGTAACAGGGATCACATTTTTATTGTGATTAAACTGCATATTGCAATTGCTGCATTTTGCTAAGCGTAACTTACACTTGTACTGTGATTTCAGTACACTGCTGTATCACTCTGCTGAATCAAAAACCCCGTGTAACATCAAATATCATCAAAGAATAAATTCTGATATTAAACATTACACTCTCCAGGTGTGGAACATCAAAAAGACCCTGGTCAGACACTATTGGACTCTGTCAAGCACGCGTGCCAGCTGTCTTGGGAAGGGAAGATCCTTGGGAGGGATTCATCTCCCCCGGCCTTGCCCTTTTGGACAGAGGTGTCTGTATCCAGATCAGTCACACCAGCTCCCACTCCAGCAAGGCAGAGGAACAGTCAAGTGAAGGCAGGGGCTGACCCGACCCTTTCTAGACATCTTCGTCCCAATGAGATCCTGAGACCCTGTCCTCACGCCCCTTTACCATGTGTGCTCTCTCTCCAGGCACTGTGGTGGGAGGGGGAGGTCTCTAGCTCTGAGGTGCACATGCTGCAGCAGGTTACGTCCACCCCTTATGTGGAAGGGCAGGTCAACGTTTAGACACCTGTTTTCTCTGGAAAATAACCTTCAGCAGAGGAGTCCGATTATTTATTTAGCTTTTAGGTGCCTCCCTCTCACCGTGGTGGCATTCTTTGACAGAGCAGAAATCTTTGACCTTTCAGTTGCTCTCAGCATGAGCACTTCCCAAGGGGAAAAAAGGCATCCCCAGGGGAAAAAAGGGCTCATTGACTTTGTACAGAGTCACGGGATCTGGTCTGCCAAGGAGTCCTGCCCCTCACTGCCCTGCACTCGCACCTCTCTCCGCTGAAGGACACTCACCCTCACAAGTGCCTCTCAGAGAGAAACTGGACGGAGCGGAGAGTGGAGGACTTCAGGCGGTAAGGGAAGATTTCCAAAGTCTTCTCTCTCAGCCCACATATGGAGATGGTGATGAAGAGCGGGACAAGGGCAGCTCATTTCCCAGCCCCACAGGGTGCATTTTCTGCAGCCTCACAGCTCCAAAGGGAGCTGGGGACGACTCACTCCCATTCACACCCCTCTGTTGCACAACTTGCAGTGTCAGTATCTGAACTGCGGCTGAAACTCCCCCCAACCCCAGGGAGCCTGAGAGCAAGAAGTGGAGCAGCATGGAGAGGAGGGGAAACAAGGGGCAGCACCATGATCCTGCTGCCAAGGGAGGCAAGGAGAGAGACAGACGGGCACTCACAAAAGCCTTCACCTTGCCCACCTGGCCATGCTGCCTCACAGACAGCGACATTGTAGGGCAGGTGCTCCGAGCCCTTTGTCAGGCTGCACAAAATGACCCCGTGGCAGGAGAGATGCCCCTCTCCTCTGCTGGAGGTCTGGCTGCAGAGGAGGCAGCTCGTGCCCTGGACTCCACGGCTGTCAGGGCTGAGGCTCTGCTGGGTGGGAGAGGAGACATGGGTGGCTTACTCAGGGGAGGTGTTTGTATTGGAGGGCCTGACCATGACTTGCAAAAATCCATCCTCCCATGATGATTCTGCTAGCAGTTCCTTCTCATTCCCTGCCCATCGCTGCTGCCTGGAGCTATCCCTGCTGGGAGCTTTCTCTGTCCCTACACCTTTTCCCTCTAAGTCCTCATAGTCTCCAACCCACCCTCTGTGGGCTCAGTTCTGCCCTATAGAAATCCTCCAGGATGGGGACTTGGGCAGGGGCCTCTCTGTGCTTGCAGGTGCTAAGGAGCAGGTCACATAAAGCCTGAGGAAGCCCATAAAGGTGATGCTGGTGCTGTGGTAGGTTGAGGGGTGGGGTTGAAGGGGTTTGCTGAGCTGCCTTCTGTGTGCCAGGGAATCTGCTCTAAAGCATCTCCTCCTCCCATACACTGGAGAAGCCGGGAGAGTGATCTTTAAAAAACTTGTCATGGGGTGAGCTGGGTTCAGAAGACCCCCTCCAGGAACCGCAGTAGTGTTGTCCTTCAGCCAGAGACTTACCGTGCAAAGGGCTGGGAAGATGTCTCCCTCGGTGAACTGTCAGCTGTCCTCCCACTCCACACTGCCTTTCACTTCTCTCTGCCTTCTCCCAGCTCCCGTCAGCAGCAGCAGGCAGTGCCCACAGCCCTGCTGCTCTTGGCAGAGGAGCTGCTCCTGCACACAGCTGGACACATGGGCACTGCTGCCACGGTGCCAGGACCTCCTTCTGTCTCAGGAGCCTGGACGCCTTCAGCAACAGTGGCCCAATTAAAGGCAGAAGTTCTCTGTCCCTCGGGCTCCCTCCTCCTGGGAAATGTTCACTGAAGTAGACTAACATAATCACCGGTGGTCCCTCTCTGAACACTGAAGGAAGACTGATTCCAGCATTATAACATATCTCACCAGAGGAAGGTCACCTGCTAGAGCAAAGGCCCCAACTCCCTCTCCTCAGGTCACCTGCTAGAGGAGGTCACCTGCAGTTTAGAAGCCCCGTGGACTGGAGTGGGATTCAGATCCTTCACCTGAACTCCACAAACACACAGGAGGTGGGATTCCCCTTGCCCAACCTGATGTGTGCCCAGCAGAGATGTCTGCATGGGAGCTCCTTGTCTAAGCTCCCGCTGTAATCCCTGGAGATGGAGAGTGGGAGTCATTTGCTCACACACAAACCCCTGGGGACACTGGAAGAGACAGAGGTGGTCCAAAGCATGTACCAGTGTCTGCTTGCTCTGACGGAGCCACTCTGAGACCCGCATCCATCAGGTGGGGGCCACCTGGGGAATGTCCTTGGCCATCTGAAATGACCCCAGATGCCCAATACTGCTAGACACCCACTCACGAGGAAGCTGAGACATATCGAGATCCCAGTGTTACCAACAGCTCATGTCATTCAGTGCCGACACTTGATTTCATGACCTAGAAATAGGATGGAAGAACCATGTCGGATGCCTGGGGTGTGCAGCACAACTGCATGCTTCTATCAGATACACCATGGCACCTCCAGGGAAACCATGGCCCCTTTTTTCAGTGCTTGCTGGTCAAGTGCTCCAGGGCATCTCACGTTTCCTACCTGTGCCCAGACAACGGAATCCCACCACGGCCCTTAGGCCAAATCCATCCTGCCTGCATTCAAGCATGCTGCATAAATGGGAGGCACATCACACCAAGGTCTCCACTCTAGTCTCTGCACTCTCCAACCCTTCTGGCTCTCCTGTCCCTGAACCTCTTCTCACCCTTCCACATGATATGAACAGCCACGGGGCTAGTGATGTCCTCTGGGTGGCTGGATCACAGGCTGCCCAGGCCCTGGGACTTCTTCAGTGGCATCTTGTCCTGCCTGGAGATCAATTCACCTCTGTCACAGGCCCCCAAGGTGCTGCAGAGGCAGATCAGGCAGCAAATCCCTCTCCTGCCATTCCTGCACAGCTCAGCTCTGTTTCTCCCTGGCCTTGGACACTGCAGGGTTTGCGCTCTGTCTCTGGGAACCTCCTTCCACTGTCACATTGACCACCTCCTATCCATGCCAGCATGTCACCCCTTGCAGTCAATGCCTTTGCCTACAGAAGGTCCTTGGGAACATGTTCCCCTGTGACAAAACTTCTGTCCGTGCCACAGCTGAGGTGCTGAACTCCACATATATGCAGACATATGCAGCCTGGGGCACAGCCAGGAGCAAACGGAGATGCCCAAGCTGTCACAGCACTGCCACATGCTTGGAATAACTGAGATGGGGTGGGGTCACTTGCATGACTGAAGTCTTTCAATGGCAGAGTACAAGGTCTTCAGGAAACACCACCAGGGAAGATGAGGGGGAGGAGGAGGCCCTGTGTGGGAAGGGCACATTGCACAGCATTGTGTCCAGGTGGGTTTTCAATCTCTCCAGGGAAGGAGACTCCACAGCCTCTCTGGGCAACCTCTTCCAGGGCTCTGTCACTCTCCCAGGCAAGAAGGTTTCCCTCAGATTCAGGTGGAACTTCCCCTGATGACACAACTCGTCCACAACAGCACACCTGCTGCAGGAGAGCTGACTGCCAGCCCAGGCCTCACCAAGAGGCCCCAAGCACCCCCTGCACCCTCACCCCTGTAGAGCTGCATCTGCTGGCAGAGGGTCTCTCTGCATCCAAGCTTCTGACACAGCTGAGGCAGCGACTCCAGCAGCTACTGGGGAATGTCCTCTCCAGCATGACATGACCATATCTGAGCAAGCATACACTACTACGATTGGAAACAAAGGTGCCTTCTTGCCCCCTGCTGTGCAGACTGCGGCCTCTCTTCACTGCACTCCAGGAGCTGCACTCCAGGCCTGGCTCTTCTACAGGCCTCTGCCTAGCACTGACTCACAGGGTGCTTGACCCACCCTCATCAAGGAGCAAAGGCCCCAACTCCCTCTCCTCAGAGGCAACCAAGAGAGCTCCTTAGCAGCAGCTCCACCTAGCTAGAGCTGCTCCCAGGAGAAGTTAAGGCCTCCTGTAGTTGTCCTTGCCTAGCTCTCCTTGCCTGTTCAGCAGCAAGCACCCTCTAGTTCCTTGGGGTCCCCAGAAAGCCCCCCCCACAACTTCCAACAAGGTCCTCAGAAGGTCTAAGCAGAGCCCACACACTGCTGCACCAGCTGCTGCCTCTGCTTGCTGCCTCTGTTCTCTGTGGTCTGGCCTCCTTTTTGCAGGGACTTGGAAAGCCACCTCTCTGACAGTCTTCAAGGGGGATGGAGCCTCCCTTCTGCAAGAGTCACCCTGAGGCTAATCAGAGACAAGGAAGGTTGGTTGTAGGGATGTTCTCAAACTCCAGCAGCTGCACAGCTG
Source organism: Struthio camelus (assembly GCF_040807025.1). NCBI lineage: Eukaryota > Metazoa > Chordata > Aves > Struthioniformes > Struthionidae > Struthio > Struthio camelus. Next base: position 2,318,115 of record NC_090970.1, read on the forward strand.
GGAGCTGGTCACTTCACACACTTCTGAATGAGCCAAGGTGCAGGTCCTGAGGCATTGCACTGCCTTCCAGGCTGTGCACCGGAGCCTGGACAGCAGCTCTGCAGTGTGTGGGCACATCCTGAGAAGCCCAGGAGCAAAACTGTGGGAGATCCAGGGCACTAGGTGCTGTACAGCCCCCCAGAAAACTCAGGGTGCTGGCGGTGGGGGTGCTTCAGGCCTCCAGGGACGGTAGCCAGGGGAGAAGCACTGCCCTGAGGTGATGCTGAAAAGCCCAAGGACCAGCTGAGCTCCAGAGGTGGGAAATGGCTTTCCCTAGGCTTAGCCCAGGCAACATTCATGGGAAATGAGAACACTGCCCCAAATTTGCTCCCCGGCCTTGCCCATGGTTATGGTGCGCTGGAAGCACCAGGGTCCCACATAAAAGTCCTCTGGATGATGCGTGTTAAGGGCCTAGTTGCTCTTTTCTGGCATCTCATCTCTCTCCTAAGCACCGCAGACTGAGAAACCTTGCTGAGGCCTTTTCAAAACAAAGAGCCTGCTTTGGTGCCTGAAGGAGGAAGGCTGCGCCCTGTCCCATCCGGTCCTACATCCTCCTTTGACAAGAAGAGTGACCCACGGGAGAAACTTGTCTCATCAGGCTCACCAAAGCATCTCAGCCCATGGCCACCCTTTGTGCTGTTTGACCTCACTTTTCTTTGATCCCATGTTTAACAAGCCCCAAACATAGCCCCAAAACCCCAGCTTCCTGGCCAGGTCTGCCCTGTGCAGAGACCTGTTGGTGCAGGGGCACAGAAGTGACCTCTGCCGTGACCCATCTTAGATTTTTCACAGCCTTTGTCACCATCTGGTCATGTTCCTGAAGGAGTTATCAGCAAGTTTTGGAAACTAACTGGGGATGTAGGCAGGTGACTGCTTTCCAGAACGTGAGGGGAAGTCTCTCTGCTCTCTCCCTGGCTGTGCCATCTCCATGGCAGTGACCTACTGAGCCCAGAGATGACACGGGCTGAGGTCACAGTGGGATGTGCCACATCACAGAGAGGTCTCTCCCCGGTGCCATGGGAAAGCCCTCACTTCCCTGCAAGGCCAGGGCACGGCTCACACACTCCCCACTGCTGCCCTTCAGAGCTGCTCCACAGCAAGGAGGGAGGACAGGAGGCAGTGGGGCTGCACTGGGGCTCCTCACCAACCGGCACAAGAGCAGGGACACATTGGAGAGGAATTGTGGGGGAAGCAAGTCCTTTTTCCCTGGAGGGAGAGGCAAGCCGAAGGAAAGGGGCCAAACGAGATGGAGACTGCTGGACCAAGAACATTAGCCCAGACCACGGATACTAGCTTTCCAGTGCTCCTGCAGCTCTCCACCAAGGGTAAGGGATTGAGGAACTCCTTCCTGAGGTGTCGCCCAGAGACTGTGAAATGGAAAAACAGTTGTGGGACCTGGGCTGTGGGGGTGTCTGGACAGGGCTGGGGGCGGCCACAAGAGCCCTGCTGGAGGGTCCCCTCTGGCTCAGGGCACAATGGGGCAGGCAGGAGTGCTGGGTCCTGGGGCTGGGGCTGTCCTGAGCCCCGAGGCTCCTGTGGGGCTGGCTCCATCCCCTCCTGGTAGGGTGGGAGGAAATTCAGGCCCAAGTTTCCCTGGAAGTGGGTCCCCCCTTGGGGTCTGGCTCTGGCAGGAAAGGGGTCCTGGCTCCCAGAGGCTGCAATGTCCACCAGATCCCAGGGGGATCTCAAGAGCCTGCTGGAAATGCCCACAGAGGACATGAAACCTTCCCCTTGTAACAGCCCTCAACATGGCACCAGACCCACCACCAACGATGGTGGGAGGAAGGAGCTGCCTGCTGGGTCATGTGTCTGCAATGTTGCCATGGCATTGCCCCCAGTGCTGCCCTGCTACTGGCTGACAAGAGGAGGAGGTTTGGGTTGGGCTGACTGATGTCACTATCAGCCAATCACAGTCCAGCATGTGGGTTAAAGAGAGTTATAAGTGCAGCGGGAGCAAAGCAGGAGAGCAGGAGTGGGAGTGAGTGGGTGTGTAGGTGTGTTCCCATGCTGGCCCTGGCCGTGTGGGGCTGCTCTCCTCCAGGAGCTGCCAGCAGGGTTAGGACCACGGGACAGAGCAGACTGAGTCCCAGGGGAGATGCCCTATGAGCCAGACGTGCCAGTCATCCTAAGCAGCTGCGCCAGCATGGCGTGGCATGGTGGGGTTGGGAGAGGTTTGTCTCCAAGATGGGAATGATATCTTGGCCCTTGGATTGGTGGAGGTGGGAAGGGAGCAGGAGCAGAGCTGTGAGAGGATGTTCAGAGGAAGTGCTTGTTGCTACCTCTTGGAGGACTAGAAGCAAAGAGAAGGGCTGGAGAGTGGGCCTGGGTGTGATTAGGGGCATTTGGGGGGTGGTGGCCTGGCTGTTGCCATGTGTCCTGTATGTGCCTGCTGCAGAGGGGCGTGCTGGCTGTCCACGCTGTGTGAGGGGAGGGGTGGGGGTGAGGTGTGTGCCAGAAGTTGGGTGGCGTGTGGTGGGGAGAGGCGGTGGCCCCAGGGTGTTGGTGCTCAGTGTGCAGGAGGAGGCGTGTGGAGAGAGCAGTGCTGTGCGTGGGCAGTGCCATGAGGCTGGGGAGGTGGGGAGTGCTGTGAGGTGAGCAGGTGCCTTGGCTGCTGGGGCCCCGGCTGCCCTGGTGGCCCCGTGAGTCACGCACGCTGGCAGCCGGCTGCCTTCTGCCCGCTCAGCTTCACGCCTGGAGTTTCCTCCGCTCTTGCCAGGCTCTGCAGCCAGCACCCACACGAAAGTCCAGGGAGCGCTTCTCCTTGCTCTGAGAGCTGTACGAGGCATGCTTTGTCCTCCTTTCCTCTCGGTTGCTTTTTGTGGGGAGAGCTTTGGTCTTGCAGCAGTGTTGGCTGAAGGAGCAGGAGGTTGTGGGAGTTGCTCGTTCCCGGCTGGGCGTTAGCATGCTGGAAGGTGTTTGGAGGAGTGAAGGCCTTGTGGAGAGGTGTTCTTGGGAGAGGGGCAGGTGTGTTCTTGGGAGAGGACTCTCGAGGGGGGCTGATGGCTCCCTGTGCCAAATCTCCCTGGACAAGGAGTGCCTTGGAGGAGGGAAGGCAAGGCAAGGGTGGCCTGCAAGGGATGCGCAGCCCAGGTCTCTCTTCCTTCCAGCTGCCGTCTCGGCAAGTTCCTGCACCGTCCTGCTGCAGGGTGAGCTTTGTGTGCTGCAGCAGGGCAGCGAGAGAGCCCCCTTGGGCAGGCAGGAGTGTGCGAGGTGTGGTGTGGTGAGGTGCTGACGCGGGGAAGGTGGTGGTGTTGGCCTGAGGTTTGGGTGGGAGTGAGGAGCCCCACGGAGCTCTAGGGGCATTGCTGCGAGTGTCTGGAGCCAAGGGAGTGGTGGTGAGCACAGCCGTCCTCCCAGCAGCCTGCCGGCTTGTGGGCAGGCATTGTGGACGCTGAGCGCTGGAAGCCCTTTCCCCTTGGTGTTTTCTCCCTGAGCGCTTTGAGAGTTGCCACTCCTTTTTTGGGAGGTGGGGAGAGTCCTGGAGCCTTTGCATTGTGACCACTCTTGTTTTTCGGACTGCTCCCTGCTGACGCCGTGATGGGGTCGTGTCCTTGCAGGCCTGAGCAATGCAGGGGCCAAAGAGTGGAGCACTAGGGGGTCAAGTGCTTGCTAAGAGAAGAGAGGGAAGTGGTCCTTGCTGCAGGCTTCTGCCTGGTGCTGCTTTGGAGGAGAGCTCCTGGCACCAGACGTGAGGACAAACCAGCTTGGCTCTGCCACACGCCCAGCTCCTTCAGTGGGTGGCTTAGCTGGTGCTCTCGGGCTCTGCCTGGGCTGTGCCAGGGGGGACCCTGGAGGCAGAGCCTGTGCTGGCTTTTCCATGTGGCACGTGCCCTGTTGAAAGCTGCTGGCTTGGCTCGAGGCTTTGCTTGGGAGAAAAATCCCCGGCCTTGCTGAGACGGGGCAAGGCAAAGGCTTGAGAGCAGCGGAAGCCTTGTGCCATGTCCCTGGTTGGAAGTGTGCTTGTCTAAGGCTGGTGCACTGGCCCTGTCCGTGCTGCTGAGTGTGTCTGTGTGCTGCCATGTGGTCATTGGTGAGCTCCCTGAGTATGGCCCGAGAGAGGGGGAGTGGTGCCAAAGAGTTTTGTCGTCCTCCCTGGAAGCCCCAAAGGGCCCCTCAGTAGGGAGGCCTGTTGGGTGAGGGCCTTGAGAGCACGTGAAGCACAAGAGAGAGGCAAGAGCTGGCCTGATGCGCTTCCGGGGTGAGATGGGATGTTCAGAGGAAGTGCCTGCTGAAAGGCTCTGGAGGACTAGAAGCAAGCGGAAGGGTTGGAGAGTGGGTCTTGGTGTGTTTTGGGGCCCTTGCCCATGGTCGCTTCTGCTCAGAAAAACTGCCTTTCGGAGGGCTCCGAGAGAGGCTGTGCCCACACGGCACGCCGTGGCCTGGCCGTTGGTGGTGCTCCGTGCCTCTTGCTGTGGCCCTGGAAGCAGCCTGAAGGGTGTTGGCAGAGCAGCTCTGAGCATGGCAGCTGTTTGGCTTTCGCAGGGCCTTGGAGGCTGGGGAAGGGCCCGTCCTCCCCTTGCCGTTGTCATTAGCCCTGCTGGCAGGCCAGGGGGAAGAGCTGCTGAGTGCTGCCTCTGCTGGTGTCCCCAGCTGAGATGCCCTCGCCTGAGTTCTTCCCCATGTCCCAAACTGTCAGGGCACCAAACCAGAGAGTGCTTGTTGTCCTTGATGTGTAGGGAATGTGCTGGCTTGGTTCAGTCCTTCCTTGGGGCAGGAAGTGGCCTTTGGAGTTGCGGGAAGGCTTCTTGCTCTGACTGGGCCATGGGGCCCCGCTGTCTTCAGCTTCATGGTCACTGCTCCCACACAATCGGCCCCTTAGGAAATGTTGCCACGAATTCCTTGCAGGCCTTTCTTCAATTCCTGAGCTTCACGGGCTCGGTGTAGGTACTGGCTGGGCAGAATTTGATCTTCTCTTGGGGCAGGAACCGGCCCGTCCTGGGTGTTTTGCTGCACTAGGAGCAGTGTGAGGCGCCAGGGTGAGTGAGGGAGGCCGTTCAGGAGGTGTCTCAGCCTTGGGGAGGGCAGGGGCAGCTGCAGGGGGCAACAGCCACGAGGTCCCTAGTGTCTGCGAGAGCTGGGCCAGAAAATCACCGCTGCCCAATCAGTTCTTTGTCGGTAGCTGAGAGGCCAGCAGGGGCCCGTGGCTCGGCTGCTGATTCTGAGGTCCCTTGGGGCTGAGGAGCTGAGAGGCCAGCTGCAGGAACAAGGCTGGCGTGTTGTCTGTTGTAAGGTCCCTTCTGCAAGGGTTACGTGATTGGCTAGCAGGAGGCGTGTGGCTGGGGAGGTGCTTGGGCGGTGTCTTCTAGGTGAGCAGTTGCTGGGGCAGCAGCAGGTGCACAGCTGGGACGCGTGCTTTGGAGGTGACGTTGGCCGGAGCAGCTGGGAGGTGAGCATTTGGCTGATGGCTGAGGAAGTTATTGTGAGGTCACTTGTGTGTCATGGGCTTGTAGGGCAGTGGCAGGCAGACAGCTAGGAAGGTGGCAGTGAGGTCCTGTCTTTTGGAGTGGCTGATAGGGCAGCCACAGGCAGGTGGCTGGGAAGGTGCTTGTGAGGTGACTGCAGAGAGAGCAGCCCTGGTTGCCCATGGCTGGGAAGTGACTCGGAGGTCCTGCCTGTCCCCGCAGTATGTAGGCCTGCAGCGTGGCTTAGACATTGGTGGTGAAATCTAGGCTTGACAGTGTGTGCGTGGTGTGGAAATTGTGCCCCATGAGAAGAGAGGGGCCTGGTTAGCTTTGTCTGCAAGATGGGAATGCTCTTTCTGCCCTTGGATTGGTGGAGGTGGGAAGGGAGCAGGAGCAGAGGTGTGAGTGGATGTTCAGAGGAAGTGCTTGTTGCTCCCTCTTGGAGGACTAGAAGCAAACGGGAGGGCTGGATGTGTCGCTGAGCTGGTCACTGATGGCTGCAGTTTCTTTAGCTCTTGCCTCATCAGCTGGGGCACAGCCTGGGTATTAGCTCACTCGTGGACCCTTCTTTCCAAATGACCCTCCTCTGAGGTGAAATGCCAAGTGTGGATCTGCCGCTAATTTGGACAAAGGTCCCCTCCAGCCAGTGAGGTGGGCATAAAAGCAAGTGAGGCTCAGTTACTTCTAGACTGGTCCAGGAAGTGAGCAGAGAGGGGTTGGAGGGACACTAGACTTGGGAAAGACACAAAAATATCTTTTTAATAGTGTAGGCCCTATATAGAGAAGAAAACTTTAGAAACTACCATTAAAAATGCACCAAGAGGGAAATTGAGAAAAAGATTTAAAGTAAATAAATATTTTGTTATCCTTTCCAACTTCAAAAGGTTTTTTTGTTCTTGTATTTTTCTTGTTTTTTTAAATTTAGTGGTCTTTCAGGGGGATTTTGTGTGTGTGTCGTTATTTTTAAAAGGAAAGAGATGTTCAGAACTAGAGTAGGATGAAGTTAGAGGGTCACAGATGTCTGGTGCTGTTTCTACTGCCCTGGTGCCCTCTCTCCAGCCTCCTTCTGCAGCTCCGAGGGGCTCTGGTCTCCCGCAGGTCCCCTGGGAGAGCTGCCAGGCCCAGGCAGGAACCTCCGAGACACCGGGGCCTCTCCAAGTGCCACTGGGTGCTTGTGGTTCGACACCTGAGCTCTGCCTGGAAAGGGGAAGAGTTAGTTTCAACATTTCAACTTCACTGCTAAGGCCAGTCCTGAGGAATTCCAGACCTTGGAGACAAGAGAGGAAGGCTGGAGAAAGGAAGACTCTCCCTTGGTGGAGGAGGATCAGGTTAGAGATCTTTTGTCCAAACTTGACATCCATAAATCCATGGACCCCGATGGGATGCACCCACAAGTGCTGAGGGAGCTGGCAGATGCCATTGCTAGGCCACTCTCCATCATCTTTGAAAGGTCTTGGAGATCAGGAGAGGTGCCTGAGGGCTGGAAGAAAGCCAATGTCACGCCAGTCTTCCAAAAGGGCAAGAAGGAGGAGCCAGGAAACTACAGGCCTGTCAGCCTCACCTCCATCCCTGGAAAGGTGATGGAACAGCTCCTCTTGAAGGTCATCACTAAGCATCTGGAGGACAAGAAGGTGATCAGGAGTAGTCAGCATGGATTCACCAAAGGGAAATCATGCTTGACCAATCTGATAGCCTTCTGTGACGGAATGACTGGCTGGGTAGATGAGGGCAGAGCAGTGGATGTTGTCTTTCTGGACTTCAGCAAGGCTTTGGACACTGTCTCCCATCACATCCTCCTAGGTAAGCTCAGGAAGTGTGGGCTAGATGAGTGGACAGTGAGGTGGCTTGAGAACTGGCTGGATGGCCGAGCTCAGAGGGTTGTGGTGAATGGCGCAGAGTCAAGTTGGAGGCCTGTGGCTAGTGGTGTCCCCCAGGGCTCAGTCCTGGGCCCAGTCTTGTTCAATATATTCATCAATGACCTGGAGGAAGGGACAGAGTGCACCCTCAGCAAGTTTGCTGATGATACTAAACTGGGGGGAGAGGCTAACACACCAGAAGGCTGTGCTGCCATTCAGAGGGACCTGGACAGGCTGGAGAGGTGAGCGGAGAGGAACCTCATGAAGTTCAACAAAGGCAAGTGCAAGGTCCTGCACCTAGGCAGGAATAATCCCATGCACCAGTACAGGCTGGGGACTGACCTGTTGGAAAGTAGCTCTGCCGAGAAGGACCTGGGAGTGCTGGTGGACAGGAAGTTAAACATGAGCCAGCAGTGTGCCCTTGTGGCCAAGAAGGCCAATGGTCTCCTGGGGTGCATGAGGCAGAGTGTTGCCAGCAGGTCAAGGGAGGTGATCCTGCCCCTCTATTCAGCCCTGGTAAGGCCTCACCTGGAGTACTGTGTCCAGTTCTGGGCTCCCCAGGACAAGAGAGACATGGCACTCCTGGAGAGAGTCCAGCGGAGGGCTACCAAGATGATTAGAGGGCTGGAGCATCTCTCCTATGAAGAAAGACTGCAAGAGCTGGGCCTGTTCAGCCTGGAGAAGAGAAGATTGAGAGGGGATCTCATCAACGTGTACAAGTATCTGAAGGGGGAGTGTCAAGAGGATGAGGCCAGCCTCTTCTCCGTGGTGCTCAGCAACAGGACAAGAGGCAATGGGCAGAAACTGAACCACAGGAAGTTCCACCTGAACCTGAGAAAACACTTCTTGACTGTGAGGGTGACAGAGCATTGGAACAGGTTGCCCAGAGAGGTGGTGGAGTCTCCTTTGCTGGAGATATTCAAAAGCCGTCTGGATGTGATCCTGGGCAATATGCTCTAGGTGACCCTGCTTGAACAGGGAGGTTGGACGAGATGATCTCCAGAGGTCCCTTCCAACCTAAACGATTCTGTGATTCTGTGATTCTGTGATTTCAAAAATATGAACACGCTTTCATCAGCTGAAATGATTGAGTAACTTTAATGTCAGTGTTTTTGTATGATGAAAGAGTGGAATTCTTCAGGAAGGGTATTCATCTCGGGAGAAGAAATACTGATCTGCCCTTGACCTTGTGTTTCCACTGCTCTGTCTGTTAGGCTGTGGATGTCATCTCAGTCATCTCCCACATATTTCCACATGTCCTGATTACATTGATCATTTCTAAAGGCTTCTTTGCATCCGATGACCTGGGCTTATGCACTTTCCCATAGTATCCTACTTTTCCTCCTCCCCTTCCTCTATATCATTCAGGCCTCTCTCATCTCCCTAGTTGCTGCTCTGAGCTTCAGGGAGCCTGAAGCTTGTCTCGTCTTTCAGCAGTCTCATTGACCCTTCAAAAAACTCCCTAACTGTGTTTCTACCTCACCTTGCTTATCTATTTGTGAAGAACATGTCAAGGAAGGTTATTCCTTGCAGACTGTGGACCTCAGTGGAGGCAACTTGTCCTTGACATACACTTGAAGATTGTATTCTATTTCTTAGGACATTGCATATTTCTTAGGGCACTACATCATGTTTATTTTTGTGTGATCAGATTTGAGACAAATCTTTCTGTGTCTGTTTGCAGCTAATTTTCTAAGGAAAGCAGGTGGGAATTGGTGCCCAGGAGCTACAGGCTTGAGCGGGAAAAGGCTAGATGTTAAGCCGAGTGAGGGAAGTCCCCAGGGGCTGAGGAGAGAAATGTGAGGGCTGGGGAGGTGGGGAGGAAGGTTGTCCATACATGTCTCCTATCCAAAATACTGCTTTTCCTGCATGTCTGGGCTTCATCAAGGGACCCTGTGGGTCAGTGTGAATTGGAGGAGGTGGGTATCACTTCTTCTGAAACCTGAAGAATAAAGAAAGCTTAAAAAGCAGACATCTCTCAGGTGCTCCTTGAAATCTTCCTCTTTTCAATACCCTCCTGAACACTTGCCAATTAGCCACAGCAAAACTGAAGAACTGAAGAAAATGATGGAAAGAGACAGGGGTTGTTAGGGCTTTCTGCATTTTAATGACCCCTCAGGTGTATTTAGGGCTGAGCCCATGACCCTTGGATGCTGAGAGGAGGCTGAAGAAACCTCTCCAGAAGTTGAAGTGAGAAGAAAATCCCAAGTTTCTTGGAGTGTTAAGGAGTCCCACTGAGGGCCATTACTGACAAAGCCTCCCGGGGGCTGATGAGAGCACAGAGCTGGAGGCCCTGATTGCAGGTAGGCCAAGGCAATGTGCAGGTGCCTCTGTGATGCCAAGCCCCACAGCCAGCCCCTGGGAAGCCAGCCCCTGTGTGTTTTATCAAGCAGGTCAGCCAAGCCCCACAGCCAGCCCCTGGGAAGGGTGGTGACTTCCCTCACATGTCTCTCAGGGATCTTCCTGGGGGCAATGTGAGGGTGAGCATGTGCACTGCCTAATGCAGGACAACAATATGGCACCTCTTGGTCCTGTGGACAAGGTGGCAGCAAGGCCCCAGTGAGATAAGGAAACTGCTTCTCGTAGTCGGTGGTGTCAGAGACAGCAACCATAGCCAAGAGGCCAGAGACCTTGGTTCTGTTGGAGGCTTTCAGCCATGGTAGTGCCCTCAGCCGTCTCCACCACAGGCTGTCCGACACTATCCCATGCCTGTGCCTGCATCCCTGCAGCCTGTAGACCCCCAACATGCTTCCTCCCCTTGCTCTATCCCAGGGATCTCTCCATATTTACTGAGGTCTCTCTATCCTTGCTGGTGTTCTTTGAAACACAAAGGCATGGGGTGACCTCAGAGGCCTCATGGGGTGACCTGTTGCACCACAGCACTACCCTTCAAGTGACATGTCTTTTTCCTGAAGCCCAGGCTGTACCTCTCAAGATGCAGTTTGTGACCCTTTCCCCTTTTCAAGCTCTTTCCTAATACCAACAAAAGCTCCATCCCCTCGGAAACCGCCCTTCAAGCAGTCCCAGGCTACTGCTATATTCCATTTGTCTTTAACACTTCACCTGGCTGAAGAAGCCCAGGTCCCTCTGCCTCTCCAAACAGGCCGTGGCCTTCAGGCCCCCAACCCCATCTTGGCAGACCTCCTCTGGACCCTCTCCATGTTCCTCCCCATTCCTCCAGCACTGGGCAGCCCACACTGGGACACACTATTCCACATGTGGCCACACCAGTGCTGAGTCGAGGGGGATAAGAACTGCCCTTGTCTCGATGGCTATGCACTTCCTAATGCAGCCCTCTATGCAGCTGGCCTCATTTGTGGTGAGCACGCAGCACTGGCTCATAGGGCATCCCTCGTGTAACAGCTAGGCCCTTCTCCTCAGGGTCACTCTCCTGCCCGTCATGTCTCAGCCTGTCCTGATGCACAGCCTATTCTGCCCCCTGAGGCAAGGTCTGCCACTTCTCCTTGCACAACGTCATGAAGTTTTTGTTGGCCAAAACCCCAAGTTTCTCAAGGCCCCTCTGGACTCAGGCTCCTCTGGGTCAACTGTTCATGTGTATGTGCTGATGGCTCATCCTATCTTGCAGTACCTCTGACAGGGTAACAGCATGAGGACCTGCAGGACACTACACATAATAAAAGGCAGTACCAGTTTCAAGGCCCTAGTGGTAAAAGTAGAAATCACCATGGCAACCGTCTCAGACAAGCCAAATGAATGCACAAAGAAAGGAAACCCAGGGCCAATGGGTAAACAGAGTTTGGCTGACTGCATGGGAGGCGAACAGGATGGTAAAAGAAGAATTTAGAGGGGAGAAAAGAGGGACAAAATGCAATAAAAGGCGAAGGAAAAGAAAACTGAAGGTGATTTGGGGGTGGCTGCCAAGCAGCCCTCAATCTGAATGCCTCTGACCAGAGCGGGACAAGGATCATGCAGCTGATCTGGTGATCCTTTTGGGAGACCTACTTCCATGGTCACAAGGAAGCTGAAGGTTTTCCCTAAGGTCAACAAGGGAAGACCCAGGGTGGAAGGAAATGCTGAATCATTCAGGTTGGGAGGGGCCTGCGGCGGTCTCTAGTCCAGCCTCCTTCCCACAGCAGGGTCAGCTCTCAGCTCCATCCAGGTTGCTCAAGGCTTTACTCCTTTAGGACTTCAAAAACTTCTGAGGATGGAGATGGCACCACCTCTCTGGAAAACCTGCCCCAGTGCTTGACTGTCTGGATGGGTCAGAAGTTTCTCCTTATCCCCAGCCTGAAGCTCTCTAGTTTCAGCTAATGCCCATTGGGGCCTCATCCTCCCATCATGCACAATGGTGAAGAGCCTGACTGCATCTTCTTGGTGACATCCTGGAAGGTATGGGGAGGCTGTGATTAGGTCTGCGCAAAGCCTTCCCTTCTTCAGGCTGAACAAGGCCCATTCCCTCAGCCTCTCCTCACAGGGCAAGTGCTCTGGTGCCTGGGCTCCTTGGGGGTGTGCCACCAAACTCACTCCATGTCATCAACAGTGTTCTTCTACACAGGGCCCCAAATGCTTGTGGTATCTGGATGTGCTCTAACAGGTGTTGAGTAGAGGGGGATAATCCCTTCCCTCAGTTTCCCAGCTGTGCTCTTGTTCAGGCAGCTCAGGACACTGTGGCCTCCATTGATGCCAGGGCATGCTGCTGGCTCTCGCTCACTTTGCTGCCACAAAGACTCCCAGGTCCTTCTCTGCAGAGCTGCTGCCCCGCTGGCCACTCCCCAGCCCAGATCACTGCAGGGTGTTTTGTGTACCCCAGGCGCAGGACTTGACATTTGTTTCATCTGTGAATTCCATAAAGGTCCTGACAATGCATTCCTCAACAAGATGTGAGACAATGTCAAACCCCTTGCTAAAACTGTGGTAAATGACATCCACTACTCTCCTCTCCTCCACAAGGACAGGCCTTTTACGACAGAAGGTAATCGAACTGATCAGGAATGCTTTACCTCCAGTAAATCCATGCGGACTGTTCACAGTCACCTTCTTCCTGTGCCCAGAAATGTGATGCAAGAGGAATCATTCCATGACACATTCCTCACCAAAGTGCAGATGAATGGCCTGCGGCTCCCCTGTTTGTCCTTGTGGCCTATTTTGAAGATGGGCACAATATATTCCTTTTTCAGCTCATTGGGACCTCCCCTGATCTCCACAGCCTTTCAAAGATAACAGACAGCAGTCTTGTTGTGAGAGTGGCCAGCTCTCTCAGTGTCCTCAGATGCAGCTCATCCAGTCCTGCAGACTTGTATGGGTTGAGTTCTTTCAAGTCATCCCTCACTCCATCATCCCTCACTGTTGGTTGTTTTCCTCTGCCCGATCCAGCAGTGAGGCAACATTTTCCTTTTTACTCCTTTATTGAAACTGAAGCAGTAGCAGCTCTTCTTCATGCCTTTGATGTCCCCTTCAAGTGTCTACCCTTGAGGAGCTTTGGCTTCCCTAACACCATCCCTGTTTTCCTGGATGATATTTCTGAATTCCTCTGTTGCAGTCCCTCCCTCCTTCTGCTTCCAGTATGCTGCCTGATTGCCCTGGAGTTCAGTCCTGATTTCCCAGTGCGGCCAAGCCAATCTTTCAAGCTGTCTATTAGTTTTACTGAGGGCCTAAGGCCGGCAAGAAACAGTGCTGAGCTGAGCAGGAGAGGGGTTTGCTGCCTGAGCTGATTCTGCACCACCTTGGGGCCTGTAACAGAGGTGAACCAATCTCCAGGAAGGACAAGGTGCCACTAAAGAAGTCCCTAGGCCTGGGCAGCCTTTGATCCAGACATCCCGAGGACATCGTTAGCCCAGTCCCTGTTCATATCATGTGAGGGGGTGAGAAGAGGTTCAGGGGGAGAAGAGCTAGGAGGGTTGGAGAGTGCAGAGACATGAGTGGAGACCTTGGTGTGATGTGCCTCCCAGTCCTGCAGCACCCCTGGGTGTCGCTGGGAAGGACCTTGCCTCCATGCCATGGTGTTGGTGTTCAGTTGCTGGCACACAGGCCCCAAACCCCTTTGAGAGACTCTGTGGGGTCTGCCCCAAACACCCTCCACCAGCCCATGGCTTCCCTGGAGGTCCTGTGTGGTATGTGCCAGCCACTTGCGGTTCCTGCTGGGCACCCCAGGCACCTGGCATGGTGCTAGAGGCTCTTTTTATTGCCTGAAAATGAGAGCCCTGAATTAATGGAAGTGCCTGCAAAGCCAGGATGTGCCTGTGTCTTAGCTTTGTGGTGACTTGAGCGGCAGTATATACAGCTGGTGGAGCCTGGAGAGTGAGCTGGCTGTCCTTCTGGTGAATTCCTCCTTTTGGTCAGCTGAACAGCTCTGTGGACTCCATAGAAACGCATGGCTAAGGAAGGTTCAGACACTGAAAATATCTGGTGTAGTTTCAGGTGGCCAAGGGAACCCACCCCACCACCCCTCTGGCCCACAGCTGAGGCTCAGGCAGCATGTGGGTGTCTCAGAATTGCTCCATCACAGCTGGCACACACACACACAGGACTTGGACCAAGCCTGGAAGCTCAGCCATCACCTGGACTTTGGATGCCAGTTGCTGACTCCCCTCTCCACCCCTATTGCTCATGGTGGCAGCTCAGACAAGGGCTTGCATGCAGGCACCTGTTTTGGGCACAGCTGAGCTGAGGCCAGAGGGATCCCACCTGCTAGGGGGTTGTGGGCTGCCTGGGAGGGAGCTGAATCCCCCTGCTGCCCAAGGCCTGCCAAGCTGACATGAACCACCTGCATTTGCTCCTCTGAATCCCTGCCCTGTGCAGGGGAAATGACCCCCTCCCTCTCCCTGTCCCTGCCCAGGTCTGCTGCCTGGTGCTGGGCCAGGAATAGGGCTTGAGAGAGGGGAACATGTCCACCTCTCTTCACCTCTGTCCCCTGATGGGATCAAGCACACTGCTGAAATCAGTCTCCCTCCACAGTCCAGAGAGGGACTGGAGGTGATGAGCACACTTGCAAGAGCATTTCCCAGAGGGGACCGTGCTGCTGCTCAGGAGCTGTCAGCCTTGGAGCCCCAGGACAATCGTGAGGGAGCCCGAGGGGCAGAGGAAGTCATGCCTGCAGCTGTGTCCCTGCTCCTGAGTGGGGCCAGGCTCCTGGGAGAGAGGGAGCTGGTGGCACTGTGGCAGCCGTGCCCATGTGCCCAGCTGTGTGCAGGAGCAGCTCCTCTGCCAAGAGCAGCAGGGCTGTGGGCACTGCCTGCTGCTGCTGAGAGGAGGTGAGAGAAGGCAGAGAGAAGTGGAAGGCAGTGTGTAGTGGGAGGAGGGAGGAGAGCTCCTTGTGGGAGACATCTTCCCAGCCCTTTGCATGGTGAGTGTCTGGCTGCAGGGCAATGGGGTTGTGAGGATCGCTCTCCTGGCTTCTGCAGGGCAGAAGAGGGAGAGAGGCTTCAGAGCAGGGATGTCCTGCCCCACTGTCACCGGGACAGGGCGTGCTGCTTCCTTGTGCCGGGGCTGGTGCAGGGGTGTGAAGCTGGGGTATAGTCCCAGGTGCAGTGTCCCTGCCACCGCGGGGTGTTGTGTGCCCGGGGCAGTGACTCTGCTGCCTGCGTGGGTCAGCACTCAGCCTGCCTGGGCAGCAACCTGCGGTGCTGCAGGGAGAAGGTCTGGGTGAGAGGAGCTACACCCAGCAGGGCAGGTTCATTGTCGTGCTGAGAGGGTGCTGCGTGGGTCAGGGCTGCCCACAGCTCTCGCTCACCATGAGGATATTTGGAGAGTGGAGTTTTCCAGAGGACTTGTCTCTGCCTGGTGGGAATGGAAATGCAGCAGTCAGGTTTAATCCCGGGGCTGAGCCTCTTCACCAGCACACTGAAGGGTGACAACACCTGCAAGGAAGCTCAGCAAGTGCCTTCACCACCCCTCAGCCTGCAGGCACCACCAACATCACCTTGCCAGTCTCATGGGAGATCTTCTGGTCTGCTCTTTAGCTCCTGCACACAGGGAGATGCTGCTGGGCAGCTTCCTGGTGCTTGGAGGTTTCTGTAGGGCAGAGCTGGGATCACAGTGGGTGGGATGGGGTCTGTGTGGGGACAGAGGAAGAGCTCCCAGCAAGCACACCTCCAAGCAGCAGAGAGATGGTCCGAGAGGGAGAGGAAACTGCTACCAGAAACCCCATGCGAGGTTGGGGTGCAGGAAATGCTCTGCCAGCCCCGGCAGTGCAGATGCTTTCCCCTCCGCAAGCCCCCTGCATCTGTCCCCTGCCACCCAGCAGAGCCCTCTGCCCTCAAGGTCGAGGGATCTAGGACCCAAATTGTCTTTTTGGCAGCCAGAGCCCTAGAAGAGCAGAGAAGCAGCTCTGCTGCCACATGCCCATTTCCTAAACCGTGACTAAGGGACTGAGGACAACCGTCCTGTGATGTCTCCATCTGGGAGGTGGTGTGCACAGCTGGGTTAGGGCAAGACCTTGCTCAGTATCTCTCTCTCTCTCTCTCTTTGCCACCCTAGCCAGAAGCATCAAGGTGTTGCTCCTTGCTTCTCCCCCTGTCTGAGCTGCTCTTGTTCTTGCTCGGGGGCTTTCTGGGGATGACATTTGCAGCTGCAGACTCTGACACAGACCCTGTGGTTCTAGCCATAGAGCTGTCTCTGCAGATGGAGCGAGAGGAGGAGGTCTCCTTCTTGCTGTGGGGCTCAAAGGAGCAGAGTGTGTGGGGCTGGGGAATGAGCTGACTGTCCCTTCAGGACACCCCTCCTTTAAGACCCTTGACCCTCCCTGGGCTGTGCTGCTTGGCTATGTGCTGCCCTCGAGAAGGGCACCGCTCTTCTGGAGGACGTGTGTGATAGCTGAATGTCCCGTGCAGAAGCCCCAGAGGTGCTAAGGAACTGGAACTGCTGCTGGCGGTGGCTGTGTGTGGGCAGCTGAAATAAGCCCTGTGTGTCTTTGGCTACAAGCTGAGTGTTGAGAGCTCCCTCTGTGTCAGAGCCACATCACCGAGTCCTTCTTCTGATCATCAGAGCCATGCGCTATGTCACACCCTCTCCATCACTCTCAGAACATGTGAGCTGAGAAAGGGAGGAGAGTTTGGAGGTTTGCGCTGTGCAAGTGGACACCACTATCAGCACAGGCCACTTTCCTTTCAGGGTAAGTTGTGGCTGAGATTGTCCTGTGGCTGAGAGAGGTGCATGCCCAAGGCATCTGGGACTGGGACTGCTGGGGAGACCAGTGTGCTGGCTCTGTTGTAGGGCACAGGGAGAACTTTTGCCGCTCACGACAAACTTGTCTTCACGCTGAGAGCAGTGTAGAGGGTGCATATTCCTACCCTGCAGAGCAGACCAACAAGCAAGCTCCCCTCCCCTGCTCTCCCCCCCGCAACATTGAAGTTGTTACTTGGGTGGTCCAAATGCCTCCAAATTCAATGTGAAGATGTTGAACAGCGCTCCTACATTAGAGCAGGACTGATGCCTCTGGAGCCCTCGGGCAGAGGTCCCTGCTCCTCATGGCACACTCGGCCAGCACAAAGTGGAGCTCTGGACAGGGAGTGGAACAAAGGTGCTGCTGAGAAGGAGAAAAGCAATGTCTGTGTGTATGGGGGAGGGATGTCTGTGATAAAGGGGAAGAGTTTGGATCAGAGAGGGTCTCTCCTGATTTATCACTGTCTTTTCCTCCTTGGACAGTCCTACATGCCTGGAGAGAGCAAAATGTCCAACAGCAGCTCCCTCAATGAGTTCCGCCTCCTGGCATTCGCAGACACACGGGAGCTGCAGCTCTTGCACTTCGCACTCTTCCTGGGCACCTACCTGGCTGCCCTCCTGGCCAACGGCCTCATCATCACAGCCGTAGCCTGCCACCACCGCCTCCACACCCCCATGTACTTCTTCCTCCTCCACCTCGCCCTCCTCGACCTGGCCTCCATCTCCACCACTGTCCCCAAATCCATGGCCAACTCCCTGAGGGACACCAGGACCATTTCCTACTCGGGATGTGCTGCCCAGGTCTTTTTCTTTGTCTTCTTTTTTTCAGCTGAGTATTCTCTCCTCACTGTCATGGCCTACGACCGCTTTGTTGCCATCTGCATACCCCTGCACTATGGGACCCTCCTGGGCACCAGAGCTTGTGTCAAGATGGCAGCCGCTGCCTGGGCCAGTACTTTTCTCTATGCTCTCCTACACACTGCTAACACATTTTCCATATCTCTCTGCCAAGGCAATGTCCTGGACCAGTTCTTCTGTGAGATTCCACAGATCCTCAAGCTCTCCTGCTCACACTCCTACCTCTGGGAAGTGGGGCTTCTTTTGTTCAGTGCCTGTTTATTCTTTGGCTGTTTCATTTTCATTGTGCTGTCCTACGTGCAGATCTTCAGAGCTGTGCTGAGGATGCCCTCTGAGCAGGGAAGGCACAAAGCCTTCTCCATGTGTCTCCCTCACCTGGCCGTGGTCTCCCTCTTCATCAGTACTGCAGTGTTTGCCTACCTGAAGCCCCCCTCCATCTCCTCCCCAGCTCTGGATGTGGTGGTGGCTGTTGTGTACTCGGTGGTGCCTCCAGCAGTGAACCCCCTCCTCTACAGCATGAGGAACAAGGAGCTCAAGGAGGCCCTGAGAAAACTGGTTACACAGGTGCAACGTAAGCACCAAGAACTATCCCATGTGTGCCCACTCATCATTCCCAGGGCATTTGGTATCAAGGCTCTGTGTGGTGCATTTATTTCTTTCTTACTTTTCCCTGATACTTTCTTGTAAAATGCAAAGACGTTTTCGTTCATGTCACTTCTCAGGAATCTCTCATTTGAATCTGACCCAGACACTGTTTTGAAGCAAGAAGCCAGGCTTCCCCCTTCATCAGCAGAGATGGGGAAACCTCAGAGCCCCCTAGTCTGAGCTCCCTCGGATGCCCCCAGTGCAATGAGGGGAGTTTCCCTTTGCAGGGTCCCTTTTGGCACTGACACCAAGGGAGCTCAGGGGCACAGAGTCAGGCTCAGACAAGTACAGACAGGGTGAGATCACGGGTCCCAGGTCTCGTAGGAGAGCTCAGCTCTGCTGGCCACAGTCAAGGTGTGATCTCACACCCCTCTCCTGCAAGACTGGCAGCTGGTTGTCACCATGGGCTCATCCCTTCCCTTTACAGAGCTCCAACCCTACAAGTGGAGGGGGAGTGGAGGGAGGGGAGTCAGGCAGCAGCTTGTGAGGACAGACCCTGTGCTTGACAGCATCATTGTGGCATCACTGCCACAGAAGACATTTCCTGGCTACATTTTTTCCATGGGAGCTTCAGCTTTCTTGGAGACACATCTCCTCACAGAGGCAGGATTTCTTTTTTGGAGGCTGTTCTCTTCATCTCCACGCTGTCCTTCCGTGCCCTCTTCTGTGGATATGGCCCAGGAGTTCTCATAACTGGGTGGTGGTAGGGTTGTGTTTCCATGGGCATGCGTCCTGTGCCTACAGGCAGGATCAGGCAATGGGCACCCTTGTGCCAGCTCTGGCCTCCACATTAACATGTCTCTAATAAAAGGGGATCTCCCCTGTGATGTGCCTTGAAGTCTGTCTTTTCTTCAGAAGCTGGAGTCAAAAGTACACCCAAGGGACTGCACCAGAGAAGGGCTTGCTGCTCTGCTTGTGAACTCCATGGGATCCAGGGGGTGAGCTCAGAGTGCCCAGATCATCTGTTAGGGACTGGGGGCTGGATTCAGAGTTCATCTGCTGGTGACCAGCAGAGATGAGGAATGATCTCTGAATTACCTGCCCAGGGCTGTACCTCAGGTGTCAGGGCTGATGAGAGCCGCCCATCGTTGTGGAGGGGAATCTCCAGGAGATCCCCAGGAGAGCTCAGGGGATGTCCAGGCACAGTGTGTGCCTGACAATGGGCAGTGAGTGGAGCCTCCCAAAGTGAGGGAGGGTCCATGGTGGAGTAACCAGAAGGTAAAGCACTAGATCCAGGTATGCATGGGGAACCGAGGGCTCTGCAGTCCCCAGAAAGGCAGAGGGGACCCAGGAGGCGCAGGGAAGGGGGACGGGAAGTGATTCCTGCACCTGCAGTGAAACACTACAGGCTGGACACCACAGTAAACACCCAAACACATCTCGTGCCTTGGGCAACACCCTGGGGGTCACTCTGAGCACCATCCATGAGCAAAGACACATGGCAGCAGTGTAATGGCACCAGTCAGTGGTGGTGATCCCTGTCCAATGGGGTTTGCTTCCCACCATGACCTGCTCTGCCAGGGCCAAGTCAGGAGCCCCATGGCCTGTTCACCCTAAGGAGCAGCAATGCCAGGGTGGGGCCCTGTGGGGTGCACAGGGTGGGGGTGTAGGATCAGCTAGGTCAGCATGGACACACTGACCTGGGGAAAGGCTCTCTGGGGAGCAGGGACGTCCCAGGAGAAAAGCAGGGCAGCAGGCAGAGAGAGAAAATGAGAACGAGAAACAGGTTTCTCTGGGCACCAGCTCAGGGCAGGTGCCTCTGTCCCCGGGGCAACAGGAGGTGCCGGAGGGGCTGCAGGGCCAGGGCTGTCGTGGTGTGCTGGGCAGCGGGGTGGGCATGGAGGGTCTGGAGGCAGCCAGGGAGGGAGATCTCGTGGGCACAAGAGCAGGGGAGACAGAGAGCAACCAGACTCACTGTGGGGCCTCGTCCCCTTTGCCGGGGAGCTGCTCCCCTTGTCCTTGGGCTGTGCCGGCATTACACTGTGGACATGCCTGTGCCTGGCCTGTGAACCTCTGGGGTCCTGCCCTGACCCTGTCCCGATCCTGCTGACCTGACTGCCCATCTCTACCTAGGACATAACCCCTGACTACAGCCAAGAAAGCCTTGGTAAGGGATGAGGGGACCCGAGCAGATCCCCAGGAGCTTGTAGGTACAAAAGGTAACCGCACAACCTCAGCAGAACCTCTTTCCTGACAGCCAATGTGAAGGTGAGAGGAGAGCTTTGGATCTGGACCCTTAGCCAGGGAACGCTGCATGCAGAGTCAGAGCTGGATGAAAAAGGGAGCTCAGCCACTTGGGGGTCTGATATTATGCTGCCTATTTGGGTGAATCACAGAATCACAGAATCGTTTAGGTTGGAAGGGACCGCTGGAAATCATCTAGTCCAACCTCCCTGCTCAAGCAGGGTCACCTAGAGCATATTGCCCAGGATCACATCCAGATGGGTTTTGAATATCTCCAGGGAAGGAGACTCCACTGCCTCTCTGGGCTCTGCCACCCTCACAGTGAAGAAGTTTTTTCTCAGGTTCAGATGGAACTTCCTGTGGTTCAGTTTGT
Source organism: Struthio camelus (assembly GCF_040807025.1). NCBI lineage: Eukaryota > Metazoa > Chordata > Aves > Struthioniformes > Struthionidae > Struthio > Struthio camelus. The sequence continues at coordinate 2,338,592 of NC_090970.1, forward strand.
GCCCATTGCCTCTTGTCCTGTTGCTGGGCACCACAGAGAAGAGACTGGCCTCATCCTCTTGACACTTCCCTTCAGATAAGAGGATTTCCTGTGCCACAGCTCAAGTGCTTCTGCACCATTGGGGATGGGACTGCTGCTCCAAAGAGTATGTTATGGGGAGAAGCAAGAGTGGGGCTACAACGGGTGGGAAGGGCAGCCAGGAGCCAAGAGTACCAGCAAGGCCGGCAGGGCAGTGCCCCACCAATGAGAGGTGCCGTCCTGCAGTGCCTGGGCAAGAGGAGCAGAGCAGGTTTGGGGATGGTAACTACGATCAGGCACAGTCCAGCAATGGTCGGACAAGACTGGAGGGCTCCAACCAGCCCTGCTTTGTGTGGGAGGCTGCGCTGGAGACCTCCAGAGGTCCCTTCCCACCACAACTCCTCTGTGAGGCCAGGAATTCTTGCTCCTCAGCCTCTGATCCAGCACAGCTGACCTGGGGATGAGAGCACCTAGGGCAGAGCAGAACAAGTCCAGCTGGGAGAGCATCAGGAGGAAGATGCAAAGGTCCCTGGCTCAGCCCTGGGCTTGGAAAACTCCATCACGCACCCCAAGAGGCTCTGAATGCCTCTTCCCCCCTGCCCTCTGCCCTTTCCCATCAGCCCAAGTGGAGTCCAGCATGGCCTGGGGTCTCTCTTCCCCACGGGGATGAGAAGGAGAGGGAGGGCCTTCACCAGCCCCACACTGCCCTTTCCACCCGTGGCCTTGGCAGCTGTGTGTGCCTGGCTCTGCCCACTTGCCTGCCCCACACTTCCGGCTGCACTGGAAGCCCATCCACATCCCGGCGCTCCCACCCTCGAGCTGCCGTCCACCCCGAACCTGGAGCCCGGCCACCCACAAAGGCATCACCCGGCCAGTGCCCCGGCCGTGCAGCCGAGGGCAGGGGTCTTCGCCCCAAGTCCCCTGCTCCTGCCCTGCTGCCGGCACCGCTGCTGCTGTGGCCAGGTCAAAGCCTGCTGCCGCCAGACGGCCCCTGGGCCCGAGGCAGCTCCAGCTGCCTGCAGGGCTGCGTTGGAGCCGGTGAGGAGCGGGCTGCGGTAGGGCTGGCAGCGCCAGGGTGGGTGGGCAGAGGGCAGCTGCCCTGGGCCCCACTGCGGCTGGGGCTGGGGCTGGGGCTGGGCCCAGCTTTTGCCTGGGCATCTCCCAGAGGAGCTGCTGTGCGGGATCCTCCAGCTCTGCCCTCGGCAGCAGCACCAGCGCTCAGGGGGCTGGAGGGGACGTGCCCAGATGGGGGAAGGGGACGATGGGCCTGGGGCAGCTTCCCCAGGGTGGGCAGGCAACGCAGGCAACAACCTGGGCTCTTCTCTCCTGCTCCCTCCAGGGCCTCCCAGCCTGGCGCTGGCCCCGCAGCAGTGCCCGCCCCAGGGGGCTGCAGAGCTCTGGGCACTCGCTCCACAGCCCCAGCCCCTCGCAAGGCCACAGCAGCTCCATGGGGCAGAGAGGGGTCTCAGCCTCCCCACCAGGCCCCCAGCTGGAACTGGCCCCAGTGGCACCAGGAGGCAGGCCACAGGGACACTCTGGGTCCCTCCTTCTGGTGTCCAGGAGATCCCCTACCCCCAGGCTGCCTGCAGCCCCCCGGGCCAGCCCCTCTCTCCACGACACACCAAGACCCCCTGCCCTGGGGCTCCTCCGGCCGCTCCTGCTGCCCCAGGGGCACAGCACCCTGCCCTTCCTGGACACACAGAGAAACACGTTGCTCTTCCTCCTTTATGCCTCCTTGCCAGTGCACAATTGCTCCTTTCCTCTTCTCCAGGGACCTCCCTGCTCCCCGCAGAGCCTTTTCCCATGTCTGTGTGTCCAGACTGGCCTGCCCGGCCCTTCCTGGACCCTTCCCTGTGCTCCCCGCAGGGCCCTGGGCTGGTGGTGCTGCTGTGCAGAGGGAGTGGGCTGTGGGGCCACGGGGCCATAGGGTGACTGCACACTGGCTGGGGTTGTCACGGTGGGAAGCAGACCCAGGTGGATGGCCATCATTGCACCTGACAACCCCCACCAAGGGGTCTGTGGCCATGGACAATGCTCTGAGCAATCACAGGGCATTTGCAATGGCTCAGGCTGTGTTCAGGCGCGTCCCAAGCTCCGGCCCATGTTTTTTCATTGAAGGTGACATGAAGGACTCTCCAGGCTCCCATCCTGTGCCTGGGGGCCTGCTGGGTCCCCACTGCATCTCGTGGGATTGCAGAGCTCTCACTTGCCTGCACATTCTTTGGGTTTGCCCTTTCCCTTTTAGTGACTCCTCTATATTTGGTGAAGCTCCATTCACTGCCCACCCCGAGGCACACAGTGCCCTTGAAGATGCCCTTTGCTCACCTGGGAGGCTCCACGCTCCCTTTGAGAAGGTCAGGCATCCGTCTCCAGCCCTGTTGGATGGGAGACACCCCTTGACCGTTCACCACCTCCAGGAGCAGTGGAAATCCACTGTATCCAGCCCTCTTTCCCTAACACATCACCCCTAGAGCTCATTGCCTGGAGCCCATAGAAAGCCCTGGAAAAGCAACAGGGTCTTTCAGGGTGGAAGTCCTCAAGCACATAATTGAGTCCAGCTTTGGAAGGAGAGCCTAACTTTCAAGGGGTGAACTGAAGAAATTCTCTTTTATTCTCTTTCATTGGAGCTAAGCCAGCTCTGACACAGTGATAGACATGTTCACAGCAGGTATCTCAACCAAAAAGACAGGGCTTGTGCTGCTGGAGAAGTGGGATGAATTCAAACCCTTCTGTACAAACATGATTATCACAGAGAGAATGCACAAAGCACAAGAGTTGTCTGAGATGAACTGGAAACCACTTGTGAGGAGAGATGGGCAGCTTAGTGCTGCTGTACTAGAAGCAGCTGAATCAGTTTCCTCAGGGCATCTTTGAGCTCCTTGTTCCGCATGCTGTAGATGAGAGGGTTCACTGCTGGAGGCACCACCGAGTACACAACAGCCAGCACCACATCCAGAGCTGGGGAGGACATGGAGGGGGGCTTCAGGTGGGCAAACATGACAGTGCTGACAAACAGGGAGACGACAGCCAGGTGCGGGAGGCACATGGAGAAGGCTTTGTGCCTTCCCTGCTCAGAGGGCATCCTCAGCACAGCTGTGAAGATCTGCACATAGGACAGCACAATGAAAACAAAACACCCAAATATTAAACAGGCATTAAATGCAATAAGCCCCACTTCCCAGAGGTAGGAGTGTGAGCAGGAGAGCTTGAGGATCTGGGGAACCTCACAGAAGAACTGGTCCAGGACATTGCCTTGGCAGAGAGGTATGGAAAATGTGTTGGCAGTGTGCAGGAGAGCATAGAGAAAACCACTGGCCCAGGCAGCTGCTGCCATCTTGACACAAGCTCTGGTGCCCAGGAGGGTCCCGTAGTGCAGGGGTCTGCAGATGGCAACGTAGCGGTCATAGGCCATGACTGTGAGGAGAGAATACTCAGCTAAAATGAAAATGGCAAGAAAAAAGACCTGGGCAGCACATCCCAAGTAGGAAATGGTCTTGGTGTCCCTCAGGGAGTTGGCCATGGATTTGGGGACAGTGGTGGAGATGGTGCCAAGGTCGAGGAGGGCGAGGTGGAGGAGGAAGAAGTACATGGGGGTGTGGAGGCGGTGGTGGCAGGCTACGGCTGTGATGATGAGGCCGTTGGCCAGGAGGGCAGCCAGGTAGGTGCCCAGGAAGAGCGAGAAGTGCAAGAGCTGCAGCTCTCGCGTGTCTGCAAATGCCAGGAGGAAGAACTCACTGAGGGAGGTATCGTTGGTCATTTTACTCCCTCTGGGTATGGGGCAACTGTCCAAGAAAGAAGAGACATGGTGAAGTTAGGAGAGACTTTGCAAGCAAACTGCCTCCCAGAATGTCCTGCTTGGCATACAACCCCCTACTTTGCCTCTCTCTTTACGGAGACGATCTCTGTGCTCTCTGCCTTGCTTCTACGCCACTTTGCAGTGGCTGAGTGTGCTGCTGTGAGCAGCAGGGACCTCGGCCGATCGGCTCCACAGCAATCAATCCTGCTGTACAGTAGTGGGACTGTGGGCACAGGGGTGCCTAGCTCTGAAATTCACAGTTTCTCTCAGGTGAAACCCACTGCTCATGCAGAAGGGCTTTTTTCAGCATCTTCACTCCAATTTCTAAAGACAGAGGGTTGAGGAAAGGAGTTTTTAGGATTTTAGCATTTATTTTCTTTGGTGTGTCCTTGTCACCCCTGGGCAGTGTTCCTCAAAGGTAGAAATCCTTGGCATTTCTACTCAGTCCTAGGAGGATCGGATTCATTGTCCCCTGGTACCGAGTGAGGACAGCTAGTCTGTGTATTAGCCTCATTCCCATCTGTCTCGCAGTCGCACCGCTTTCACCTGGAGAATGATCATACTCATATGTTTCCCTAACAAGAAACCAGCCCCTGCTGAGAGCAGAGGAGTGCACTTTCAAAGGGCAGATCTCCAAACTCCTCACCCTTTCCCTGGGCCCCTCAGGGAGCTCTCCACACTCCCCTTCTGGCCAAGGACACTGAGGACTCTCTTCAGATGCCCACCTACAGCCTCCCACCACCATCTCCATACTCTGCACCTTCTTCATTTGTCTCTCCAATAGCACAGAGATGCTGTGAGGCAGCGGTGACCACCTGGAGGGCAGCTCAGAGCTTGGCAGGACACCACAGGGAAACTGTTGGATGTCCTAAAGACGGGCTCTCCTTCAGGGAGAGCCAGCTCATTGCCCAACCCCACAGGCTGCGTTTCCTGTAGGTGCACAGGTGAGAAGAGGGCTGGGGCAACCTCACAGCCCTGCAGCTCCCCCTGTCGCACTACTGGCAGGGCAGGTGTCTGAAGTGCAGCTGAACACCCAGTAACCCCAGACAACCTGAGAGAAGAGGAGGAGCAGCATGGAGAGGAGGGGAAACAAGGGGCAACACCATGATCCTGCTGCCGAGGGAGGCAAGGAGAGAGACAGACGGGCACTCACAAAAACCTTCACCTTGCCCACCTGGCCATGCTGCCTCACAGAGGACAACACTGCAAGGCAGGTGCTCTCAGGCTCTTTGTCCAGCAGCACAAAAAGAACCTGTGGCAGGAGAGAGGCCCCTCTCCTCTGCTGGAGGTCTGGCTCCTGCCATTCCTGCACAGCCTAGCTCTGCCTGACTCCATGGCTGTCAGGGCAGAGGCTCTGCTGGGTGGGAGAGGAGACACGGGGAGCTTGCTCAGAGGAAGCTGTTTGTGTTAGAAGGACTGACCATGACTTGCTCAAATCCATCCTCCCATGATGATTCTGCTAGCAGTTCCCTCTCATTCCCTGCCCATCTCTGCTGCCTGCAGCTATCCCTGCTGGGAGCCTTCTCTTTCCCAACACCTTTTCCCTCTCAGTGCTCATCGTCCCCATCCCTCCCTCTGTGGGCTCAGTTCTGCCCTACAGAAATCTTCCAGGTCTGGGACTTGGGCAGTGGCATCTCTGTGCTTGCAGGTCCTCAGGAGCAGGTCATATAAATCCTGAGGAAGCCCATAAAGGTGATGCTGGTGCTGCTGGAGGTTGAGATGCGGTTGAAGAGTGTTTGCTGAGCTTTGTCACAGACCTCCTGATCTCTGAGGGTGAAGGTTTGTGAGTCCCAGGTCCTTCCAAACCAGAAAATTTTCTTTTGTTTTCCCTGCCCAAATTAGGAAACAGAAAGTCCTGGAAGGAAAGTTCCTTCCATTTCAAGCAGCCTGGTTTTTCACCTTCCTCTGCAGGGCAGGGACACTGCTCTGAATCACAGCCCTGGGACAGACCTGTGTGCATGTCCCACCGTTACAGCACTGCAGCCATCCCTGGAAGAGGGTAGCAGGATGCCCTGTCCCTGTGACGGTGTGCCAGGGTATCTCTGCTCTAAAGCATCTCCTCCTCCCGTACACTGGAAAAGCCGCGAGAGTGATCTTTAAAAAGCTTGTCATGGGGTGAGCTGGGTTCAGAGGACCCCCTCCAGGAGCCTCAGTAGCGTTGTCCTTCAGCCAGAGACTTACTGTGTCAAGGGCTGGGAAGATCTCTTCTACAGTGAACTGTCAGCCATCCTCCCACTCCACACTGCCTTTCACTTCTCTCTGCCTTCTCGCAGCTCCTCTCAGCAGCAGCAGGCAGTGCCCACAGCCCTGCTGCTCTTGGCAGAGGAGCTGCTCCTGCACACAGCTGGGCACATGGGCACTGCTACCATGTTGCCAGGACCTCCTTCCGTCTCAGGAGCCTGGACCCCTTCAGCAACAGTGGCCCAATCAAAGGCAGAATTTCTCTGTCCCTCGGGCTCCCTCCTCCTGGGAAACGTTCACTGAAGTAGACCAAAATAATCACCAGTGGTCCCTCTCTGAACACTGAAGGAAGACTGATTCCAGCATTACAATATAGCTCATCAGAGGAAGGTCACCTGCTAGAGTGGGAAACATCTCACTCTGGAAGCCCCTCTTCCTGCCTCTTGCCTAGGCAGGACTCCTAGAGAGGGGCAAGAAGGAAGTTCATTTCCCTATGGTTCAGGTTTTCATTCAGATGAGTCCATCTGGGCATCTCATGCCAGTTTAGTAGCCCTGTGGTCTGGAGTGGCATTCAGATCCCTCCCCTGAACTCCACAAACATATAGGACTTGGGATTCCCCTTGCCCAACCTGAAGTGTGTCCAACAGAGATGTCTGCATGGGAGCTCCTTGTCTAAGCTCCTGTTGTAATCCCTGGAGATGGAGAGTGGGAATCAGTTGCTCACACACCAACACCTGGGGACATTGGAAGAGACAGAGGTGGTCCAAGGCATGTGCCAGTGTCTGCTTGCTCTGATGGAGCCACTCTGAGACCCGCATCCTTCTGGAGCATGAGGTGGGGGCCAGCTGTGGAATTTCCTTGGCCATCTGAAATGACCCCAGATGCTTAATACTGCTAGGCACCCACTCACGAGGAAGATGAGACATATCCAGATCCCAGTGTTACCAACAGCTCATGTCATTCAGTGCAGACACTTGATTTCATGACCTAGAAATAGGCTGCAAGGACCATGTCGGATGCCTGGGGTGTGCAGCACAACTGCATGCTTCTAGCACATACACCATGGCACCTCTAGGGAAACCATGGCCCCTTTTCAGTGCTTGCTGCACAAGTACCCCAGGGCATCTCATGTTTCCTACCTGTGCCCACACAACTGAATCCCACCACAACCCTTAGGCCACATCCATCCTGTCTACATCCACATGTGCTGCATAAATGGGAGGCAAATCACCTCGAGGTCTCCCCTCTAGTGTCTGCACTCTCCAACCCTTCTGGCTCTCCTGCCCCTGAACCTCTTCTCACCCTTCCACATGATATGAACAGCCACTGGGCTAGTGATGTCCTCTGGGTGGCTGCATCGCAGGCTGCCCAGGCCCAGGGACTTCTTTAGTGGCACCTTCTCCTTCCTGGAGATCGCTTCACCTCTGTCACAGGGCCCCAAGGTGCACCAGAGGCAGCTCAGGCAGCTAATCCCTCTCCTGCCATTCCTGCACAGCCTAGCTCTGTTTCTCCCTGGCCTTGGACACTGCAGGGTTTCCTCTGTCTGTGGGAACCTCCTTCCACCATCACATTGGCCACCTCCTATCCGTGCCAGCATGTCACCCCTTGCAGTCAAAGCCTTTGCCTACAGAAGGTCCTTGGGAACGTGTTTCTCTGTGACAAATCTTCTGTCCACGCCACAGCTGAGGTGCTGAACTCCACATATATGCAGACATATGCAGCCTGGGGCGCAGCCAGGAGCAAACGGAAATGCCCCAGCTGTCACAGCACTGCCACATGCTTGGAATAACTGAGATGGGGTGGGGTCACTCGCATGACTGCAGTCCTTCAATGGCAGAGTACAAGGTCTTCAGGAAACACCACCAGGGAAGATGAGGAGGAGGAGGAGTCCCTGTGTGGGAAGGGCACATTGCACAGCATCGTGTCCAGGTGGGTTTTGAATCTCTCCAGGCAAGGAGACTCCACAGCCTCTCTGGGCAACCTCTTCCAGGGCTCTGTCACTCTCCCAGGCAAGAAGGTTTCCCTCAGATTCAGGTGGAACTTCCCCTGATGACACAACTCGTCCACAACAGCACACCTGCTGCAGGAGAGCTGACTGCCAGCCCAGGCCTCACCAAGAGGCCCCAAGCACCCCCTGCACCCTCACCCCTGCAGAGCTGCATCTGCTGGCAGAGGGTCTCTCTGCGTCCAAGCTTCTGACACAGCTGAGGCAGCGACTCCAGCAGCTACTGGGGAATGTCCTCTCCAGCATGACATGACCATATCTGAGCAAGCATACACTACTAGGATTGGAAACAAAGGTGCCTTCTTGCCCCCTGCTGTGCAGACTGCTGCCTCTCTTCACTACACTCCAGGAGCTGCACTCCAGGCCTGGCTCTTCTACAGGCCTCTGCCTAGCACTGACTCACAGGGTGCTTGACCCACCCTCATCAAGGAGCAAAGGCCCCAACTCCCTCTCCTCAGGGGCAACCAACAGAGCTCATTGGCGGCAGCTCCACCTAGCTAGAGCTGCTCCCAGGAGAAGTTAAGGCCTCCTGTAGTTGTCCTTGCCTAGCTCTCCTTTCCTGTTCAGCAGCAATCACCCTCGAGTTCCTCGGGGTGCCCAAAAAGCACCCCTCCCCCCCAACTTCCAACAAGGTCCTCAGAAGTTCTAAGCAGAGCCCACACACTGCTGCACAAACTGCTCCCTCTGTTTGCTGCCTCTGTTCTCTGTGGTCTGGCTTCCTTTTGCAATGACTTGGAAAGCCACCTCTCTGACAGACTTCAAGGGGGATGGAGCCTCCCTTCTGCAAGAGTCACCCTGAGACTATTCCGAGACAAGGAAGGGTGGTTGTGCGGACGTTCTCAAACTCCAGCAGCTGCACAGCTGGGAGCTGGTCACCTCACACACTTCTGAATGAGCCAAGGTGCAGGTCCTGAGGCATTGCACTGCCTTCCAGGCTCTGCACCGGAGCCTGGACAGCAGGCCTGCAGTGTGTGGGCACGTCCTGAGAAGCCCAGGAGCAAAACTGTGGGAGATCCAGGGCACTAGGTGCTGTACAGCACCCCGGGAAACCCAGGGTGCTGGGGGGGGATGCAGGGTTCCAGGGACTGTAGCCAGGGGAGAAGCACTGCCCTGAGGTGATGCTGAAAAGCCCAAGGACCAGCTGAGCTCCAGAGGTGGGAAAAGGCTTTCCCCAGGCTCAGCCTGGGCAACATTCATGGGAAATGAGAACACTGCCCCAAATTTGCTCCCCGGCCTTGCCCATGGTTATGGAATATGGGAAGCACCAGGGTCCCATGTAAAGCCCTCTGATCTGGATGATGCGTGTTAGGGGCCTATTTGCTCTTTTCTGGCATCTCATCTCTCTCTCTCTAGCACCGCAGACTGAGAAACCTTGCTGAGGCCTTTTCAAAACAAAGAGCCTGCTTTGGTGCCTGAAGGAGGAAGGCTGCATCCTGTCCCTTCCTGTCCTACATCCTCCTTTTACAAGAAGAGTGACCCACGGGAGAAACCTGTCTCACCAGGCTCACCAAAGCATCGCAGCCCATGGCCACCCTTTGTGCTGTTTTACCTCACATGACTTTGATCCCATCTTTAACAAGTGTCAAGCCCCAAAAATACCCCCAAACCCCCAGCTTCCCACACAGGTCTGCCCTCTGCAGAGACCTGTTGGTGCAGGGGCACTGAAGTGACCTCTCCCGTGCCCCATCTTAGATTTTTCACATCCTTGGTCACCATCTGGTCACGTTCCTGAAGGAGTTATCAGTAAGTTTTGGAAACTAACTGGGGTAACGGCAGGTGATTCAGTTGTCCTGGGTGTGATTTGGGTCCATGGTGGAGGGTCTCCTGGCTGCTGCCCTGTGTGGTGGTGTGGCCTGTGTGTGCCTGCTGCAGAGGGGCGTGCTGGCTGTCCACACTGTGTGAGGGGAGGGGTGGGGGTGAGGTGTGTGCCAGTTGGGGGTGGGCTGTGGTTGGGAGAGGCAGTGGCCCCAGGGTGTTGGTTCTGGGTGCGGGAGGAGACGTGTGGAGAGAGCAGTGGTGTGCGTGGGGAGTGCCATGAGGCTGGGGAGGTGGGGAGCACTGCGAGGTGAGCAGGTGCCTTGTCTGCTGGGGCCCCGGCTGCCCTGGTGGCCCCATGAGCCAGGCACGCTGGCAGCCGGCTGCCTTCTGCCCGCTCAGCTTCACGCCTGGAGTTTCCTCCGCTCTTGCCAGGCTCTGCAGCCACGACCCACCCGAAAGTGCAGGGAGCGCTTCTCCTTGCTCTGAGAGCTGTACGAGGCATGCTTTTCCCTCCTTTCCTCTCGGTTGCTTTTTGTGGGGAGAGCTTTGGTCTTGCAGCAGTGTTGGCTGAAGGAGCAGGAGGCCGGGGGAGGTGCTCGTTTCCCAGCTGGGCGTTAGCGTGCTGTAGGTGTTTGGAGGAGTGAAGGCCTTGTGGAGAGGTGTTCTTGGGAGAGGGGCAGGTGTGTTCTTGGGAGAGGACTCTCGAGGGGGGCTGATGCCTTCCTGTGCCACATCTCCCTGGACAAGGCGTCCCTTGGAGGAGGGAAGGCAAGGCAAGGGTGGCCTGCAAGGCATGCGCAGCCCAGGTCTCTTTTCCTTCCAGCTGCCGTCTCGGCAAGGTCCTGCACCGTCCTGCTGCGGTGTGAGCTTTGTGTGCTGCAGCAGGGCAACGAGAGAGCCCCCATGGGCAGGCAGGAGTGTGCGAGGTGTGGTGTTGTGAGGTGCTGACGCGGGGAAGGTGGTGGTGTTGGCCTGAGGTTTGGGTGGGAGTGAGGAGCCCCACTGAGCTCTAGGGGCATTGCTGCGAGTCTCTGGAGCCAAGGGAGTGGTGGTGAGCACAGCCGTCCTGCAAGCAGCCTGCCGGCTTGTGGGCAGGCATTGTGCACGCTGAGCGCTGGAAGCCCTTTCCCCTTGGCGTTTTCTCCCTGAGCGCTTGGAGAGTTGCCACTCCTTTTTTTGGAGGGAGGTGGGGAGAGTCCTAGAGCCTTTGCATTGTGACCACTCTTGTTTTTCGGACTGCTCCCTGCTAATGCCGTGATGGGAGAGTGTCACAAAAATCACAGAATCGTTTAGGTTGGAAGGGACCTCTGGAGATCATCTAGTCCAACCTCCCTGCTCAAGCAAGGTCCTCTAGAGCATATTGCCCAGGATCACATCCAGACGGGTTTTGAATATCTCCAGCGAAGGAGACTCCACTACCTCTCTGGGCAACCTGTTCCAATGCTCTGTCACCCTCACAGTCAAGAAGTGTTTTCTCAGGTTCAGATGGAGAACTTCCTGTGGTTCAGTTTCTGCCCATTGCCTCTTGTCCTGTTGCTGGGCACCACGGAGAAGAGGCTGGCCTCATCCTCTCGACACTCCCCCTTCAGATACTTGTACACGTTGATGAGATCCTCTCAATCTTCTCTTCTCCAGGCTGAACAGGCCCAGCTCTTGCAGTCTTTCTTCATAGGAGAGGTGCTCCAGCCCTCTAATCATCTTGGTAGCCCTCCGCTGGACTCTCTCCAGGAGTGCCATGTCTCTCTTGTCCTGGGGAGCTCAGAACTGGACACAGTACTCCAGGTGAGGCCTCACAAGAGCTGAGGAGAGGGGCAGGATCACCTCCCTCCACCTGCTGGCAACACCTTTGCTTATGCACCCCAGGATACCATTGGCCAAAAGGGCACATTGCTGGCTCATGCTTTACTTGTCCTCCAAGACTACCAGGTCCTTCTCGGCAGAGCTACTTTCCAGCAGGTCAACCCCCAGCCTGTACTGGTGCAGGGCATTATTCCTGCCTAGGTGCAGGACCCTGCACTTGCCTTTGTGGAACTTCAGGAGGTTCCTCTCCACCCAACTCTCCAGCCTGTCCAGGTCCCTCTGAATGGCAGCACAGTCTTCTGGTGTGTTAGCCTCTCCTCGCAGTTTGCGATCATCAGCAAACTTGCTGAGGGTGCACTCTGTCCCTTCCTCCAGGTCATTGATGAATATATTGAACAAGACTGGACCCAGGACTGACCCCTGGGGGACACCGCTAGCTACACACCTCCAACCTGACTCCACACCACTGACCACAACCCTCGGAGCTCGGCCATCCAGCCAGTTCCAAGCCACCTCACTGTCCACTCATCTAGCCCACACTTCCTGAGCTTACCTACGAGGAGGGGATGGGAGACAGTGTCCAAAGCCTTGCTCAAGTCCAGAAAGACAACATCCACTGCTCCACCCTCATCTACCCAGCCGGTCATTCCGTCATAGAAGGCTATCAGATTGGTCAAGCATGATTTCCCTTTGGTGAATCCATGCTGACTACTCCTGATCACCTTCTTGTCCTCCAGATGCTTAGTGAGGACCTTCAGGACGAGCTGTTCCATCACCTTTCCAGGGATGGAGGTGAGGCTGACAGGCCTGTAGTTTCCTGGCTCCTCCTTCTTGCCCTTTTTGAAGACTGGCGTGACATTGGCTTTCTTCCAGTCCTCAGGCACCTCTCCTGATCTCCAGGACCTTTCCAAGATGATGGAGAGTGGCCTAGCGATAACATCCGCCAGCTCCCTCAACACTCATGGGTGCATCCCATCAGGGCCCATGGATTTATGGATGTCCAGTTTGGACAAAAGATCTCTAACCTGATCCTCCTCCACCAAGGGAGAGTCTTCCTTTCTCCAGCCTTCCTCTCTTGTCTCCAAGGTCTGGAATTCCTCAGGACTGGCCTTAGCAGTGAAGACAGAAGCAAAGGCAGCATTCAATAACTCTGCCTTCTCTGTATCCTTTGTCACCAGGGCACCCGCCCCTTTCAGCAGCGGGCCCACGTTTTCCCTAGTCTTCCCTTTGCTCTTGATGTGTTGGAAGAAGCCCTTCTTGTTGTCCTTGACATCCCTTGCCAGATTTCATTCCAACTGGGCCTTAGCCTTCCTTGTCGCATCCCTGCACACTCTGACAACGTCCCTGTATTCCTCCCAAGTGGCCTGTCCCCTTTTCCACATTCTGTGTACTTCCTTCTTCTGTTGGAGTTTGGCCAGGAGTTCCTTGCTCATCCATGCAGGTCTCCTGCCCGCTTGGCTCGACTTCTTCCTCAGAGGGATGCACTGGTCTTGAGCCTGGAGGAAGTGACGCTTGAATATTAACCAGCTTTCTTGGACCCCTCTTCCTTCTAGGGCCCTACCCCATGAGATTCCCCTAAGTAGGTCCCTCAAGAGGCCAAAGTCAGCTCTCCTCAAGTCCAGCGTTGCAATCCTACTCATTGCCCTGCTCCCTCCTCGCAGGATCCTCAACTCCACCATCTCATGGTCACTGCAGCCAAGGCTGCCCCCAACCTTCACCCCTCCAACTAGACCCTCTCTGTTCATTAGTACAAGGTCTAGCATTGCACCTCTCCTCGGTGGCGTCTCCACCACCTGAGTCAAGAAATTATCATCAATCCTCTGCAGGAACCTCCTCGACTGTTAGTGCCTAGCTGTGCTGTCTTGCCAACAGATGTCAGGGTGGTTGAAGTCTCCCATGAGAACCAGGGCCTGTGATTGTGAGGCTACTGCCAGCTGTCGGTAGAAGGCCCCATCGATGACTTCGTCCTGGCCATGTGGCCTGTAGTAAACCCCCACAACAGTGTCACCCATGTTACCCTGCCCTTTAATCCTTACCCATAGGCTCTCCACTTGCTCTTCATCCACCCCGAGGCAGAGCTCCACACATTCTAGCTGCTCCCTCACATAAAGAGCAACTCCACCACCTCGCCTTCCTGGCCTGTCTTGCCTAAAAAGCACATAGCCATCCATGACAGCATCCCAGTCCTGTGAACTATCCCACCATGTCTCTGTCACTGCAATGAGATCATGGGCCTGCACACAGATCTCTAACTCTTCCTGCTTATTCCCCATGCTGCGTGCATTGGTATACAGGCATTCCAGAGAGCCAGTCAAGCATGCAGGCTTCCCAGGAGAGGTGCAAGAGGATCCTCCATAGCCATGTTGCATGCTGTCTCCCCTGGCTATATGTACCTGCTGGAGGCATCCTGACTTGAGCGGTGTTTTACTGACTCTCCTGCCACTATACCACTCCCCTTCCCCCATCTTGCCTAGTTTAAAGCCCTCCGTACCAGGCTGGCCAATCTGTTGGCAAAGACGTGCGTGCCCCGCTTGGTAAGGTGGATCCCATCGCTCCCCATCAGCTGTTGATCTTCAGACAGGGTCCCATGGTCATAGAAACCAAAGCCCTGCTGCCAACACCAGCGGCGCAGCCAGCTGTTAACTTGGAAAACTCGTCTACTCCTCCTCCTGTCCTTTCCCCTCACAGGCAAGATTGAGGAGAAAACAACCTGGGCTCCCAGACCCTTCACCACCATTCCCAGAGCTCTGAAGTCCCTTTTGATGGTTTCCAGTTTGCCTTTCGTGTTGTTAGCACCCACATGGAAGATCAGCAGAGGGTAGTAGTCCGATGCATGGACAAGCCTTGGCAGTCTTTCCAGGACATCTCTTATTCGAGCCCCTGGCAGGCAGCAAACCTCTCTGGACAAGAGGTCAGGCTGGCAGATAGGTGCCTCTGTCCCCTGCAGCAGGGAGTCACCCACAACAATCACTCGCCGTTTCTTCTGGGGGTTCCTGCACAGCACAGGGTCTGCCAGGCCAGTTGCCTCCCTTGGAGCCATGCCCAGCCTCTCCTCAGCTTGGAGGGCGCTAAACTTGTTCTTCAAGGGTAAGTCTTGAGGAGGAGCAAGAGCCTTTCTCCTTCTACGAGAGGTCACCAGCTTCCAGCCCTCTTCAACAGTGTTATGATGCACCTTTACACACGGTGCTGAGCCCTCTGACAACTCCGCTGCAGTGGGGGCAGGGGACTCCCGGAGCTGAACAGTCTCCGAGAATGCCCTGTCAATCTCCCGCTCATCCTCTCGGATGCTACGCAGCCTACTAACCTCCTCCCGTAACTCCTTTATCTGGTGACGCAACTGGTTAACCACAGCACACCTCACACAGGAGAGCTGACTGTCAGCCCAGGCCCCACGGAGAGGCCCCAGGCACTCCCTGCAGCCTGACACCTGCGGAGCTGCATCTGCTGTCCGAGGGTCTGTCTGGGTTGAAGCCTCAGACACAGCTGATGCAGCACCTCCAGCAGCCACTGGGGAACGTGCTCTGCGGTGTGTCATGACCATGCCCCGGGGAAGGACACACCACTGTGCAAAATGGAGAGGCGCCTTCTTTGCCTTCTGGCGCCCTTCTGCACAAACTGCTGCATCTGTTCACTGCCTCTGTTGGCTGCACCCTGGGAGCTGTGCTCTAGGCCTGGCTCTTATATAGGCCTCTGCCCAGCAGTGACTCACAAGGGGGCTTGACCCACCCAATCAGGAGCCACCTGAAACAAAAGCCCCAACTCCCTCTGACCAGGGCAGCCCAGAGAGTTCGTTAGCAGCAGCCCCACCTAGCTAGAACTTCCCAGGAGAAGTTGAGTCAAGGCCCCCTGCAGGAGTCCTTGCCTAGCTCTGCCTTCCTGCTAGCAGCAAGCACCATCTAGTTCCTCGGGGGTCCCCAGAAAGTCTCCACAACTTCCAACAAGGCCCACAAAAGGCCCAGGCAGAGCCCAGACACTGCTGCGCAAACTGCTGCGTCTGTTCGCTGCCTCTGTTGGCTGTGCTCAGTCATGCGAGTGACCCCACCCCATCTCAGTTATTCCAAGCATGTGGCAGTGCTGTGACAGCTTGGGCATCTCTGTTTGCTCCTGGCTGTGCCCCAGGCTGCATATGTCTGCATATATGTGGAGTTCAGCACCTCAGCTGTGGCACGGACAGAAGATTTGTCACAGGGAAACATGTTCCCAAGGAGCTTCTGTAGGCAAAGGCTTTGACTGCAAGGGGTGACATGCTGTCATGGATAGGAGGTGGCCAATGTGATGGTGGAAGGAGGTTCCCAGAGACAGAGTGCAAACCCTGCAGTGTCCAAGGCCAGGGAGAAACAGAGCTGGGCAGTGCAGGAATGGCAGGAGAGGGATTTGCTGCCTGAGCTGATTCTGCAGCACCTTGGGGGCCTGTGACAGAGGTGAAGCGATCTCCAGGAAGGAGAAGGTGCCACTAAAGAAGTCCCTGGGCCTGGGCAGCCTGCGATGCAGCCACCCTGAGGATATCACTAGGGTTGGAGAGTGCAGACACTACAGTGGAGACCTCAATGTGATGTGCCTCCCATTTATGCAGCACGCTTGAATGCAGACAGGATGGATTTGGCCTAAGGGTCGTGGTGGGATTCCATTGTCTGGACACAGGTAGGAAACGTGAGATGCCCTGGGGCCCTTGTCCAGCAAGCACTGAAAAGGGTCCATGGTTTCCCTGGAGGTGCCATGGTGTATGTGCTAGAAGCATGCAGTTGTGCTGCACACCCGAGGCATCCAACATGGCCCCGCAAGGCTATTTCTATGTCATGAAATCAAGTGTCTGCACTGAATGACATGAGCTGTTGGTTACACTGGGATCTGGATATGTCTCAGCTTCCTCGTGAGTGGGTGTCTAGCAGTATTGGGCATCTGGGGTCATTTCAGATGGCCAAAGAAATTCCCCAGCTGGCCCCCACCTGATGGATGCGGGTCTCAGAGTGGCTCCATCAGAGCAAGCAGACACTGGCACATGTCTCCTCTGTCCTCCTTTGGACCACCTCTGTCTCCTCCAATGTCCCCAGGTGTTTGTGTGTGAGCAACTGACTCCCAATCTCCACCTCCAGGGATTACAATGGGAGCTTAGACAAGGAGCTCCCATGCAGACATCTCTGCTGGGCACACTTCAGGTTGGTCAAGGGGAATCCCACCTCCTGTCTGTTTGTGGAGTTCAGTGGAGGGATCTGAATCCCACTCCAGTCCGCAGGGCTACTAAACTGGCATGAGATGCCCAGATGGACTCATCTGAATGAAATCCTGAACCATGGGAGAATGAACTCCCTTCTTGCCCCTCTCTAGGAGTCCTGCCTAGGTAAGAGGAATAAAGAGGGGCTTCCAGAGTGTGACGTTTCCACCTCTGGCAGGTGACCATTCTCTGATGAGATAGATTGTAATGCTGGAATCAGTCTTCCTTCAGTGTTCAGAGAGGGACCACTGGTGATTATTTTGGTCTACTTCAGGGAACATTTCCCAGGAGGAGGGAGCCCGAGGGACAGAGAACTTCTGCCTTTAATTGGGCCACTGTTGCTGAGTGGGGCCAGGCTCCTGAGACGGAAGGAGGTTATGGCAATGTGGCAGCAGTGCCCATGTGTCCCGCTGTGTGCAGGAGCAGCTCCTCTGCCAAGAGCAGCAGGGCTGTGGGCACTGCCTGCTGCTGCTGACGGGAGCTGAGAGAAGGCAGAGAGAAGTGAAAGGCAGTGTGGAGTGGGAGGACAGCTGACAGTTCACTGTGGGAGACATCTTCCCAGCCCTTGACACGGTAAGTCTCTGGCTGAAGGACAACACTACTGCAGTTTCTGGAGGGGTCTTCTGAACCCAGCTCACCCCATGATAAATTTTTTAAAGATCTCTCTCCCAGCTTCTGCAGTGTAATGGAGGAGGAGATGCTTTAGAGCAGAGATTCCCTGACATGCCGTCACAGGGACGGGGCATGCTGCTACTTCTCCAGGGACGGCTGCAGGGCTGTGAAGTTGGAGTGTGCACACAGGTCTGCCCAGGGCTGTGATTCAGAGCAGTGTCCCTGCCCTGCAGAGGAAGGTGAAAAACCAGGCTGCTTGAAATGGAAGGAGCTTTCCTTCCAGGGCTTTCTGTTTCCTGATTTGGGCAGGGAAAACAAAAGAAAATTTTCTGGTTTGGAAGGACCTGGGACTCACAAACCTTCACCCTCAGAGATCAGGAGGTCTGTGAGAAAGCTCAGCAAACACTCTTCAACCGCATCTCAACCTACAGCAGCACCAGCATCACCTTTATGGGCTTCCTCAGGCTTTATGTGACCTGCTCCTTAGCACCTGCAAGCACAGAGATTCCCCTGCCCATGTCCCAGACCTGGAAGATTTCTGTAGGGCAGAACTGAGCCCACAGAGGGTGGGATGGGGACTATGAGCACTGAGAGGGAAAAGATGTAGGGGCTGAGAAAGCTCCCAGCAGGATAGCTGCAGGCAGCAGAGATGGGCAGGGAATGAGAAGGAACTGCTAGCAGAATCATCATGGGGGGATGGATTTTGGGCAAGTCATGGTCAGGCCCTCCAACACAAGCGTCTTCTTCTGAGCAAGCCTCCCCGATCTCCTCTCCCACCCAGCAGAGCCTCAGCCCTGACAGCCAAGGGGAACAGGGCACAAGCTGCCTCCTCTGCAGCCAGACCTCCAGCAGAGGAGAGGGGCATCTCTCCTGCCACGGGTTCATTTTGTGCGGCCCAACAAAGGGGCTGAGAGCACCTGTCTTGCAGTGTTGTCCTCTGTGAGGCAGCATGACCAGGTGGGCAAGGTGAAGGCTTTTGTGAGTGCCCATCTGTCTCTCTCCTTGCCTCCCTCATCAGCAGGATCATGGTGTTGCTCCTGGTTTCCCCTCCTCTCCATGCTGCTCCTCCTCTTCTCTCAGGTTGTCTGGGGTTACTGGGTGTTCAGCTGCACTTCAGACACCTGCCCTGCCAGTAGTGCGACAGGGGGATCTGCAGGGCTGTGAGGTTGCCCCAGCCCTCTTCTCACCTGTGCACCTAAAGGAAACGCAGCCTGTGGGGTTGGGCAATGAGCTGGCTCTCCCTGAAGGAGAGCCCGTCTTTAGGACATGCGACAGTTTCCCTGTGGTGTCCTGCCAAGCTCTGAGCTGCCCTCCAGGTGGTCACCGCTGCCTCACAGCATCTCTGTGCTATTGGAGAGACAAATGAAGAGGTGCAGGGTATGGAGATGGTGGTGGGAGGCTGTAGGTGGGCATCTGAAGAGAGTCCTCAGTGTCCTTGGCCAGAAGGGGAGTGTGGAGAGCTCCCTGAGGTGCCCAGGGAAAGGGGGAGGAGTTTGGAGATCTGCCCTTTGAAAGTGCACTCCTCTGCTCTTCAGCATGGGCTGGTTTCTTGTTAGGGAAACATATGAGTATGATCATTCTCCAGGTGAAAGATGTGAGACTGCGAGACAGATGGGAATGAGGCTAATACACAGACTAGCTGTCCTCACTCGGTACCAGGGGACAATGAATCCGATCCTCCTAGGACTGAGTAGAAATGCCAAGGATTTCTACCTTTGAGGAACACTGCCCAGGGGTGACAAGGACACACCAAAGAAAATAAACTCTAAAATCCTAAAAACTCCTTTCCTCAACCCTCTGTCTTTAGAATTTGGAGTTAGATGCTGAAAAAAGCCCTTCTGCATGAGGATGGGTTTCACCTGAGAGAAACTGTGAATTTCAGAGCTAGGCGCTCCTGTGCCCACAGTCCCACTACTGTACAGCAGGATTGATTGCTGTGGAGCCGATCGGCCGAGGTCCCAGCTCCTCACAGCAGCACACTCAGCCACTGCAAAGTGGCGTAGAAGCAAGGCAGAGAGCACAGAGATCGTCTCCATAAAGAGAGAGGCAAAGTAGGGGGTTGCATGCCAAGCGGGACATTCTGGGAGGTGGTTTGCTTGCAAAGTCTAACTTCTCCATGTCTCTTCTTTCTTGGACAGTCGCCCCATACCCAGAGGGATTAAAATGGCCAATGATACCTCCCTCAGTGAGTTCTTCCTCCTGGCATTTGCAGACACGCGAGAGCTGCAGCTCTTGCACTTCTCGCTCTTCCTGGGCACCTACCTGGCTGCCCTCCTGGCCAACGGCCTCATCATCACAGCCGTAGCCTGCCACCACCGCCTCCACACCCCCATGTACTTCTTCCTCCTCCACCTCGCCCTCCTCGACATGGCCTCCATCTCCACCACTGTCCCCAAATCCATGGCCAATTCCCTGAGGGACACCAGGACCATTTCCTACTCAGGATGTGCTGCCCAGGTCTTAATTTTTGCTGTTTTCATTTCAGCCGAGTATTCTCTTCTCACAATCATGGCCTATGACCGCTACATTGCCCTCTGCAGACCCCTGCACTATGGGACCCTCATGGACACCAGAGCTTGTGTCAAGATGGCAGCAGCCGCCTGGGCCAGTGGTTTTGTCAGTGCTCTCCTGCACACTGCTAACACATTTTCCATCCCTCTCTGCCAAGACAATGTCGTGGACCAGTTCTTCTGTGAGATTCCTCATGTCCTCAAGCTCTCCTGCTCACACTCCTACCTCAGCGAAGTGGGGCTTCTGGTGGTTTCTGTTGGATTAGGCTGGGGGTGTTTCATTTTCATTGTGCTGTCCTATGTGCAGATCTTCAGAGCTGTGCTGAGGATGCCCTCTGAGCAGGGAAGGCACAAAGCCTTCTCCATGTGCCTCCCTCACCTGGCCGTGGTCTCCCTCTTCATCAGTACGGCAGTGTTTGCCTACCTGAAGCCCCCCTCCATGTCCTCCCCAGCTCTGGATCTGGTGGTGGCTGTTGTGTACTCGGTGGTGCCTCCAGCAGTGAACCCCCTCCTCTACAGCATGAGGAACAAGGAGCTCAAGGAGGCCCTGAGGAAACTCTTTCAATGGGTACAGTGTCAGCACCAGTAACTGTCCCATGTGCATTCACTCACCAGAATACCTGACATCAGGGCTGTATGTTTTACATTTCTTTCTTTCTTTCTTACTTGTCTCTATTATGCCCATGTGAAAAAAAATACATGTATCCAGTACATATCACCACTCCTCAGGAATTTGAATCTGATCCAGAGACCATGTTGAAGCAGGAAGCCAGGCTTTCCTGTTCTTCAGCAGAGATGGGGGAACCTCGGAGCCTTCAAGTCTGAGCTCCCTCAGATGCCCCCAGTGCAGTGAGGGGAGTTTCCCTTTGCAGGGTCTCTTTTGGCACTGACACCACAGGGAGCTCAGGGGCACAGAGTCAGGCTCAGACAGGTGCAGGCAGGGTGAAACCGTGGGTCCTGTGTCCACTAGGAGAGCTCAGCTCCAATGGCCACAGTCAGGGTGTCATCTCACACTCTGCAAGGGTGGCAGCTGGCTGTCACCATGGGCTGATCCCTTCCCTCTACAGAGCTCCAACACTCAAAGCAGAGTAGGAGTGGAGGGGAGGAGATTCTGGACGAAGCTTGTGGGGATGGACCCTCTGCTGCACAGGACCGTCCCCACACCACCACAGCAGGCATTTGCTGGCTGCAGCCTTCCCTTGGGGGCTGCAGCTTTCCTGCAGATGTGGCCACCCACAGCAGCAGATCCTTCTCTTTTCACAACTGCTTCGTCTCATTTCCACACTGACCTACCGTGCTCTGATGTGTGTTTATGGTCCAGGAGTTCTCGTAACCTGGG
The DNA here is from genome assembly GCF_040807025.1 of Struthio camelus. Taxonomy (NCBI): domain Eukaryota; kingdom Metazoa; phylum Chordata; class Aves; order Struthioniformes; family Struthionidae; genus Struthio; species Struthio camelus. Next base: position 2,359,823 of record NC_090970.1, read on the forward strand.
AGTGGTAGGGTTGTATTTTGATGTTCAGGTGTCCTGTGACTACAGGCAGGATCAAGCAATGGGCACCCTTGTGCCAGACCTGACTCCCAGAATCAATTTCCTATAATAAAAGGCATCTCCCTTGTGCCGTGCCTGAAGTCTGGCCTTTCTTCAGAAGATGGAGTCAAAAATATGCCCACGGGATTGCACCATGAAAGGGCCTGATGCTCTGCTTGTGACCTTTGTGGGATCCTGGGGATGAGCTCAGAGGCCCTGGGTGATCTGTTGGGCACTGAGGACTGGATTCAGGGCTCATCTCTTGGTGTTTAGCAGAGATAGTGAATGGTCTCTGAACTACCATCCCAGGGCTGTTCCCACAGGTGACAGTGCTGATGAGAGATGCCCACTGTTGTGGAGGGGAATCTCCAGGAGATCGCCAGGAGAGCTCAGGAGATGTCCAGGCACAGCGTGTGCCTGGGGTGGGCAGTGAGTGGAGCCTCCCAAAGTGAGGGAGGGTCCATGGTGGAGTAACCAGAAGGCAAAGCACTAGATCCAGGTATGCTTGGGGAAACGAGGGCTCTGCAGTCCCCAGAGAGGCAGTGGGGACCCAGGAGGGGCAGCGAAGGGGAAGGGAGAGTGATTCCTGCACCTCCAGTGAAACACCACAAGCTGGAGCTAGTGTACACCCAAAAACATCTCCTGCCATGGGCAACACCCTGGGGGTCACTCTGAGCACCAGCCACAAGCACACATCTGTGCCAGCAGTGTCAGTGGTGGTGATCCCTGTGAAGCTGGGTCTGCTTCCCACCCCAGCCAGCAGGGCAAGAGCTTAGTCAGGAGTCACCCTGTGTCCCTTTGCCTCCACAGCCAATTGCTCTGCAGAGCAGCAATGCCAGCCCATGGCCCTGCGGGTAGCACAGGGGAGGGGTGTAGGATCAGCCAGGCCAGCAGGGCCATACTGGTCTGGAGAAAGGCTCTCTGGGGAGCAGAGATGTCCCAGGAGAAAAGCAGGGCAGCAGGCAGAGAGAGAAAATGAGAACGAGAAACAGGTTTCTCTGGGCACCAGCTCGGGGCAGGTGGCTCTGTCCCCGGGGCAGCAGGAGGTGCCGGAGGGGCTGCAGAGCCAGGGCTGTCGTGGTGTGCTGGGCAGCGGGGTGGGCATGGAGGGGTTGCAGGCAGCCAGGGAGGGGGATCTCGTGGGCACAAGAGCAGGGGAGACAGAGAGTGACCAGCCTCACTGTGGGGCCTCATCCCCCTTGCCAGGGAGCTGCTCCCCTTGTCCTTGGGCCGTGTCTGAGTTATGCTGTTGTGGTGGCCCATGCCAGTAGTGCACGTGCACCACGAAAAGGGCATGTTGGATAGCCGTATGTGCCACGTAGAGATTCTTTAGATGACCTGGGGGTTGCCTTCTTGAGGTGTGAGGGGGTTTACAAGAGCCAGCACACACAACACTTAACAGTAAACAAACTTTATTCCTCCTCTCATAACAGCAACTATATATATGTGTGTGTATATATATATATATGTATATATACACCCACACACAATATTTATATACTGGTACAGAAAGGAAAATTAACAGTAATAACATTATTTCAAAGCAAAGTGTACAGCAACAAGAAAGACACAAAACCTTTAGAAAGGGGAACAAGGTCGTGGAAGGGGATTGATGCCCAAGCTACTAGACGGCTGCGGCTAGAGCCGAACCGACAGTGAACACGGCTGGGGGGCAATAGCCCCAGAGGGAAGAAGCGGCACCTGCGTGCAGGGCCTGCTGCAATTATCCCTCCGGACGGGGTATTCTCTGATCCCGGGGACGGAGCAGCAGCTCCCTACTGGGACTGGGACACACGGCTCTTGCTGGAAGAGGTGGCCCTCAGAGACCTCCCAGAAGACCCTCCGGATGGGGTGACACCTCATTGTAGGAGTCGGAGTGGGAAAGGTCAGGCTTCCGCTCCACGTAGTGCGGTGCCCTTGCACAGCGCCCCGGTCGAGGGGGTGTTGGTGACGAAGTCCCGTGGAGCATCGCTTCCACCGCTCCGACGGTGGCCAGCCGCTGTAGCTGCTCGGCGTCTTCAGCTGGGGAAATGTGCCTGTAGGAGGCGGCTGGGCGTCTCGAGAGCTCTGACAAGAGGTGCCGCAGCCTCTTCTTCCCCGGCCGCATCGATCTTCGGCGAGTGTCCACCTGCCTTTGTGATCTTTTATCCAGGGGTTCTTATAACTAGACTAATCCAGTATGTAGTCACCCAGGAGGGACTAACCTGACCAATCAAAACATGCACTTTCAATCCGGCCATTTGCATACCCGCTGCCTTGCCAGCCTCCCAGAAGGTTCCTTTGGTCGACAGCCCAGACCACCTGATCTGGGATGCCCAATCAACTTAAAAGGAAAGTTGTGGGGACCTTTTGGCACAGTATCGATCCCGCTCCAAGTTATAGATAGGGCACGGTGATTGGTAGTTCATCTTCTAGTATGTTCCTATGGTGGGGAGGGCAGTTAATTCACCACAGCATCCCATCACTCCATCCCATCCTCTGCATCACTCATCAAGGCAAACAGCATTGGCTCCAGTACTGGCCTCTGAAGAACATCACTGGTAGCCATTAGTCTGTTGGACTTTGCACCACTGTTCTCCACCTTTGGAGCCAGGTGGTCTCCTGGTAATTTCCTGCATACTCCAGTGCATACGGCTCCATCCCACATCTGCCCACTTTGGCGACAAAGGTGCTAGGGAAGATCATGTCAAAGGCCTTCCTCCTTTCAAGCTATACAGCATGCAGGGCACTCCCCTTGTCCCCAAAGCCAGTCATCCCATCCCAGGAGGCAATCTGGGTGGGTCAGGTACACGCTGCCCTCAGTGACTTCATGCTGGCTGATCCCAATCCCTTCCTGCGGCTGGAAATCACTCCCACAAAGATTTGCTTCCCAGGGGCTGAGGTGACATGGAGCAGTCCGTCTTTTCCCAGAGGCTCTTTCTTGTCCTTCTGGAAGGTGGATGCAATGTTTGGGGGGAAGGTGGGGAGGGCTGGGACTGGAGAGCAGCTGTGGGGCTGTGCCAGCTCCTACCACACCACTGGTCCTTGCAGTTTGGGGAGAGGGGAGATGGGGCAGCAAAGGGGTTGGTGGCAGGTCAGCAGAGGAAGGGCAGGGAGCAGTGGGGGCTTCAGCAAGGGGTCATGGCTGGTGTTGGCAGGACGGAGCTGGCCACACAGCAACACGTACCATGAAACCTGGGGTGGGCGACCAGGGCAGGGTGGGTGCGTGTGTGCCGCCCCACCAGCCTCCCAGCTGGAACTGGCCCCAGGAGGCAGGCCACAGGGACACTCTGGGTCCCTCCTTCTGGTGTCCAGGAGATCCCCTACCCCCAGGCTGCCTGCAGCCCCCCGGGCCAGCCCCTCTCTCCACGACACACCAAGACCCCCTGCCCTGGGGCTCCTCCGGCCGCTCCTGCTGCCCCAGGGGCACAGCACCCTGCCCTTCCTGGACACACAGAGAAACACGTTGCTCTTCCTCCTTTATGCCTCCTTGCCAGTGCACAATTGCTCCTTTCCTCTTCTCCAGGGACCTCCCTGCTCCCCGCAGAGCCTTTCCCCACGTCTGTGTGTCCAGGCTGGCCTGCCCGGCCCTTCCTGGACCCTTCCCTGTGCTCCCCGCAGGGCCCTGGGCTGGCGGTGCTGCTGTGCAGAGGGAGTGGGCTGTGGGGCCACGGGGCCATGGGGTGACTCCACGCTGGCTGGGGTGGTCACGGTGGGAAGTAGACCCAGACAGACGGGCCTCATTGCACCTGACAACCCCCACCAAGGGGTCTGTGGCCATGGACAACACTCTGAGCAATCACAGGGCATTTGCAATGGCTCAGGCAGTGTTCAGGTGCGTCCCGAGATCCAGCCCGTGCTTTTTCATTGAAGGTGACATGAAGGACTCTCCAGGCTCCCTTCCTGTGCCTGCTGGGTCCCCACTGGCTGTGGTGCGATTTCAGAGCTCTCACTTGCCTGCACATTCATTGGGTTTGCCCTTTAAGTGTGGGTGACTGCACTTGATTTTGTAAAGCTCCATTCACTGCCCACCCCAGGGCACATGGTGCCCTTGGAGATGCCCTGGGCTCTCCTGGAGGCTCCATACTGCCTTAGAGAAGGACAGGCATCTGTCTCCAGCCCTGTCGGATGGGAGATACCACCTGACCATCCACCACCTCCAGGAGCCCTGGGCACCCACAAGTGACAGCTGAATCCCACCTTCTTTCACTAACACATCACCTATGAGCTCATCACCTTGAGCCCACAGAGAGCCCCAGAAAAGCATCGGGGTCTCTCAGAGTGGAAGTCTTCAAGCACATTTTTGACTCCAGCTTTGGAAGGAGAGCCCAACCTGAAAGCATTGCACAGAGGAAATCCTCTTTTACTAGACCTAAGCCAGCTCTGACCCTGTGACAGACATTCACAGATTCCTCTGTGTCAAACAGGCTGGTTTTGGGCTGCTGGAGAAATGGGATGAATTCAAACCCTTCTGTACAAACATGATTATCACAGAGACAATGCCACTGCACAAAAGGTGTCTGAGACAAACTGGAAATTGCTTGTGAGGAGAGATGGGCACCTTATTTCTGCTGAACTAGAATCATTTGGATCAGTTTGTTCAGGGCACCTTTGAGCTCCTTGTTCCTCATGCTGTAGAGGAGGGGGTTCACTGCTGGAGGCACCACCGAGTACAGAACGGCCACCACCAGATCCAGACCTGGAGAGGAGATGGAGGGGGGCTTCAGGTAGGCAAACAGGCCAGTGCTCATGTACAGGGAGACCACGGCCAGGTGAGGGAGGCACATGGAGAAGGCTTTGTGCCTTCCCTGCTCAGAGGGCATCCTCAGCACAGCTGTGAAGATCTGCACATAGGACAGCACAATGAAAATGAAACATCCAAAGACTAAAGAGGTACTAACCACAAGAAGCCCAACTTCCCGGAGGTAGGACTGAGAGCAGGAGAGCTTGAGAATCTGGGGAACCTCACAGAAGAACTGGTCCAGGACATTGCCTTGGCAGAGAGGAATGGAAAATGTGTTGGCAGTGTGCAGCACAGCATGGAGAAAACTAGTGGCCCAGGCAGCTGCTGCCATCCTGACACAAGCTCTGGTGCCCAGGAGGGTCCCGTAGTGCAGGGGTCTGAAGATGGCAACGTAGCGGTCATAGGCCATGACTGTGAGAAGAGAACACTCAGCTGACATGAATAAGGCAAACAAAAACATCTGGGCAGCACATCCTGCATAGGAAATGGCCCTGGTGTCCCTCAGGGAGTTGGCCATGGATTTGGGGACAGTGGTGGAGATGGAGGCCATGTCGAGGAGGGCGAGGTGGAGGAGGAAGAAGTACATGGGGGTGTGGAGGCGGTGGTCGCAGGCTACGGCTGTGATGATGAGGCCGTTGGCCAGGAGGGCAGCCAGGCAGATCCCCAGGAAGAGTGAGAAGTGCAAGAGCTGCAGCTCCCGTGTGTCTGCAAATGCCAGGAGAAGGAACTCCTTCAGGGAGCTGCTGTTGGACATTTGCTCTGCCTTGCTTCAGGACACTGTCCAAGGAGGAACAGGCATTGACAAGTTAGCACAGGCTTCTCGGAGCCAAACCCATTGCCCTCCTCAGAGCAACCCCCACATTGCCTCTCTCCTTTACCTTGTTCAGCTCCCTTCCCTCACCTCTGCTTTGGGCTGTGTGTGCGGTGCAGAGCAGGGGCCTCTGCCCATGGGCTACAGAGGAGTCAGCCCTGGGCACCCTGAGCTGAGTGGTGGGGATGTGGTCTGGGAAGCAAGGGGAATATTCTGTTTTGCTCATTGGGAGAGATGAATACAGCGCTCATGCCAGCTGTGTCTGGAAGAGAAGGTCCCTGCGGGGGACGCATCTCTCCCAACCTTGCCCTCTTGATCGGAGCTGCCCATATCTGAACCAGTCGCACCAGCTCCCACTCCAGCATGGGAGAGAAACAGTGCAGTGAAGGCAGGGGCTGACCCAACCCTTCCTCAACCTCTCTGCCCCACTGACATGGACCCTGCCCTCACATCAGTTCACCCTCTGCACTCTTTCTTCAGGCACTGTCAGGGGAGTGGGAAGTTCCTGCCTCCGCTGCAGCTGAACCCCCTCCTTAACCCCAGAGAGCGTGAGAGCAAGAACCAGAGCAGCACAAAGAGGTGAGGAAACTGTGAGGACTACTGTGACGCTCCGACCACAAGGAAAGCAAGGAGCAAGACACAGACGGGCTCTCAGGAAAGCCTTCAGCTCACGCAGCTGTGCTCACCACCTCCCAGACAGCAACCAGAGCAGGACAGTCACTCTCAGCCCCTTTGTCCCGCAGTGAGAAACAAAGCTCTGCTGGAGGTCGGGCTGCTGAGGAGGGGGCTCATGCCCTGCACCCCCTGGCCTGGAGGGCAGAGGCTCTGCTGGGTGGGAGAGGAGACACAGAGGGGCTTCCTTTAGAGGAACATGTCTGCACGGAAGAGGTTAATGGGGAGGTCTCCACATTCCCCCTCCCACAGCATTCACGTTTCCAGCTTCCTCTCTTTCGCTGATCAGATCTTCCCTGCTCAGAGCTTTTCCTCCTGGGAAATGGGAGCTGCTTCTCTATCCCTCGTCTTCTCCCTGTCAGCGCTCACAGACCCCATGCAGAGTGGGGAAAGAGTTTTCGGAGGTTCCTCGCAGACCTCTTGATCTCTCTCTGTCAAGTCTAGGAACGTCAGTCTGTTGTCCAAACCTGGCAGCTCCTTTTCCAACCCTCCCACCTGCAGAAAGCAGGAATCGGAAAGCAGAGACTCAGGAAAGCTCCTGATCTTCAAGGCAACCCCTGCCATGAGTGACCCATCAAAGGTCCCTTGGAAATACCGTGGGGGTGAGCTGGAGCTGAGAGCAGCCCTGACCCACACAGCACCCCCTCGATAGCAGAATGAACCTGCTCTGAAGGGGTCGCTCCTTCCACCCAGACCTTCTCCCCACAGCGCTGTGGGGAGCTCCCCGGGCAGGCTGAGGGCTGACCCACGCAGGCAGCAGAGTCACTGCCCCGGGCACACAGCACCCTGGGGCGCAGGGCTCTGCTCTGAATTACAGCCCTGCGCACACCTGGGGGCACTCCCTGGCTTCACAGCCCTGCACCAGCCCTGCAAGCAGGTAGCCCTCATGCCCTGTCCCTCTGACCATGTGGCAGCGCATCCCTGCTCTCAAAGCACCTCCTGCTCCAAACAGCAGAAGCTGGGAGAGCCACCCGGACAGATGCTCTCAGCTGTGGAAGGTGCCAGCTGCAGAAGAGCCCTCCGGGAACCACAGCAGCGGTGCCCTGCAGCCAGAGACTTACTGTGTTAGGGGCTGTGAAGGTTCCTCCCTGCAGTGAGCTCTCAGCCGTCCTCCCGCTCCCAACTGCCTTTAACTTCTGAGTCGCTCATCTCCTCCTGGCCCCTGCAGGCAGTGCCCTGAGTCTTGCTGCTCCATTCAAAGGAGCTGCACCTGGACAGAGCTGTCTCTCTGCAGCGCCTGCCAGGTTGCCCTGGGCTCCGGCAGTCCCAGGAGCCAGGCCCAGCTCAGGAGCAGAGGCCCAGCTGAAGACGTGACTTTCTCTGTCCCCTGTGCGCCCTCGAGATGGTTCCAGGGCTCCAGGGCTCACAGTTCCTGAAAGGCAGCAGACTGATTCCCCCCTGACTGATTCCTCATGCTCTGATCTTCTCAGAGGCACCGCAAGGCAGGGGGAGCCATCTGCACACACACAGTAACAGCTGACACAAGAGACCTTCAGTCTAGGGGACCTTTAGAAACTTGGGGAACAGGAACCTCATGAAGTTTTACATGGAGAAGGGGCAAGTCCTGCCCCTGGGGAAGGGTAAATCCCATGCATCAGGGCAGGTTGGGACCTTACCGGCTGTGGTGTGACCCTGAGGAGCAGGGTGTGGGCACTGTGAGAAATGCTATATGAGCCAGTGGGGCACACTCATTGTGAAGAAGGCCAGATGACCACGGGCTGCGTTAGGAGAAGCGTGGCCACCCACACAAGGGGAGCCATTATCCCCCTCAACACAGCAGACCTCCTGCAGGCAGGTGGGCTTGGAAGAGACTGTGAGGTTACTAGTAAAGGAGCCGCTGGTAGGCCAAAAGTCTAACCGGAGGGGACATTGTGGTGAGAGCCATTGTTTCTCAGAAGCTCCTTGGATGGTAGGAGGCACATGGCCGTAAAGGTGAAAGTGATGTCACTTCTGTCTCTGCAGGTGATGGGCCAGCAGCAAGCACATTGCTGGGAAAGTGGCTGTGAGGTCACGTCTGTGCAAGCATCTGGTAGACCATTAGGAGGCCCATGGATTGGATGTGGCAGCAGCTCATTTGCTTGGATGCTCATGGTGAGGTCACTGCTGCCTGAGTACCCAATAGGCTACCCACAGGCACAGGGCTAGAGTGCTGATTTGGTGGTGTCTCCTGTCTTTGCAGGTAATAGGCCAGCAGCAGGCACAAGGCTTGGATGTTGGTTGTGAAGCCCCCTCTGCCTTAGGACCTGACTGGATAACAGCAGGCACATAGCTGGTCACGTACATGAGCGAATCTGGAGGGCCAGCAGTAGGCCCCTTGGCTTGGTGGATGATTGTAAGGTCTACCAGGACCCCCAGGCCCTTCTCTGCCAAGCTGCTTTCCAGCCAGTCAGCACCCAGCGTGATGGTGACGGTACTGGATTCTGACAGAGTGAGAGTCCCACAATCTCCAAGGCCAGTTGGAGGCCCATGGCTGTGAAGGTGACTGCGAGGTCACTTCTGTCTCTGCCAGTGATGGGCAAGGAGCAGGCACATGGGTGGGACCTCACAATCAACAGTGCAGGTGTGTCCCCTTTGCCTGCCTCTCCCCGGCCTCCCACTCGTATCTCATCTTGGCTGGGATGAGTGGTGGTGTGATGTGCTTCTTGTCCTCAGAATGGCTCCTTCCACATGCTGGCCAGTGAGGTTCCTGCACAAGAAGTGACCTCACTATGAACGTCACAGCGGTGTGTGATGGTGCACTCCTCCCTGCCCCCGATGTGCTCTTCCTCCCCTAGCCTGACCTCTTCGTAAACAGCACATAGGACTATGAGTCCATCCTCTTTACCTCATAAATAGGGGGCTACGCAGAGCCCATTGAGCTCTCCCGCATGGTGACAGGCTGCACGGCAGAATCTCCCCTTGAGCGGGGATGCCTCTCAAGGTTACCCCTCGAGGTCAAGACATTCCTTACCCGCGTCACATCCTCGGTAAGTGACACTGAAAGCATGCTAAAGCTTTGTAACTTTCTCAAGTTACCTCTCTGCTGGATTGTGCACATAATTGTTAGACATAAACTGTTGACCACGTCTGGGACTAAGTTTGGATCCATTAGGTCCATTCTGAACCTCGTGACTCGGCGGGAGGGTCTACTAGACACTTTTGTGTGACCCTGTCCTCCACATAGTAAATAACCATGTGAACCGTACCATTTGACCCCTGTTAAGTCACTGTCTTATTTACGCTTTTACTCTGTTAAATCACTGTCTTGCCTCCACACATGTGGTGGGACAACTCATATGGCAGGATGGAAATGGGCTCCTGGGGAAGGCAGGCTGGGACAGCGAGGAGGTGGAGGTGTGCCCTGTGCAAAGGGGTGGCCAGAGTGCACAGAGCTTTGCCCTAGAGATGGTGATGAGCCAGTCCAAAGCACGGCACAAATGGACTGTAAAGCAGGTGGAAAATGGGCTGTACCATTGGGCCAAAATGCTGTGATCAGTGGCACACAGCATCCCTCAGGGATCAGCAGGTAGGGCAGCACTGTTTAAGGTTTTTGTTAACATCCTGGACCATAGGATGGAGCACACTCTCCGTGTGTTTGTGGACTAGGTGCAACGGGGGCAAGCCTCTGACCAAGCTTGTGTAATTCCCTTGGAGTGAGTGGGGGACGGGACAACATGACGTCCAGAGGTCTCGTCCACACTAAGTGCTGTGATTCACTGAATCTTTCCCTGAAGAGCTCTGGAAAGACAGAACAGTGAGAGGAAGCAGAAAGGACAGGGAGGCAGAAGGCGGCAGAGGAAATAGGTCCCTCTGAATAAAGTAGTTGCTCAGAACAAAGCTTCTGCATTCAGAGGGTTGGTAGAAAAGGTATTGGGCTGAATAACTGGTCACAAATATCTATACTCCACTAGAAGAAGGAAATACTGCACTGCATGCACTTGGTGCTGCTAATAAGAAAGACAAGATTCATCAGAACTGATAAAACATACTTGACCTTCTGGAAATGGCTGTGTGTTCTTTTCAGTTTTGGCATAGAGTTGTTTTTTGGATAGGTTTCAAGTTACAGCTAAACATTTTGATTCAGACCTTTATTCGTTTGCCCACATATGGAGGCTGCTGCTGCCTGAGATGCCCTGGGGTCACTGAGTTCCCATGACTAGAAAGGGAAGGGCAGACACCTGGGTTAGGCAGAGACATCTGCCCTGGAGGGGTCAGGCATGGGGTGAGATCGGTCTCAGCCCTGTTGTCACCTCAGATGGGGTCACACTTCATTGACGGTGCAGGGAAGGAGAAGGGAGTGTGGCTAGACTCATTGGGACATCTGTAAGACGTCACTATGACACAGGTATATTGAGATTTGTGCCAATCTGGCCATTTAAAAATACAGTTTGCCCCTTACTCTTTATCATTCAGGTGCTTCTCCACTCCCTAGTCGCTGGTCTGAGCTTCAGGGAGTCGGAAGCTTGCCTTCGTCTTTCAGCACTCTCATTGTCTCTTCAACCAACTCCTTCACTCTGTTTCTGTCTAGCCTTCCCTATCTGTTTGTCAAGAACATGTCAAGGAAGGTTATTCCTTCCAGCCTCATGGACCGCCCTGGAGGCAACTTGCCCTTGACATACACTTGAGGATTGTATGTTATTTCTTAGGACACTGCATCATGTTTCTTTGTGTTGGATCAGAATTGAGACACATGCTTCTGTGTCTGTTTGCAGTTGATTTTCTAAGGAAAGCAGGTGGGAATTGGTGCCCAGGAGCTGTAACATTCAGCTACAGGCTTGAGTGGGAAAAGGCTAGATGTTAAGCCGAGTGAGGGAAGTCCCCAGGGGCCAAGGAGAGAAATGTGAGGGCTGGGGAGGTGGGGAGGAAGGTTGTCCATACACGTCTCCTATCAGAAATACTGCTTTTCCTAGATGTGCAGGCTTCATCAAGGGACCCTGTGGGTCAGTGTGAATTGGAGGAGGTGGGTATCACTTCTTCTGAAACCTGAAGACTGAAGAAAGTTTGAAAAGCAGACATCTCTCAGGTGCTCCTTGAAATCTTCCTCTTTTCAATACACTCCTCAAAACTTGCCAATTAGCCACAGCAGAATAGAACTGAAGAAAAGGATGGAAAGAGGCATGGATTGTTAAGGGTTTCTGCATTTTAATGACCCCTCGAGGGTATTTGGTGCTGAGCCCATGAACCTTGGATGCTGAGAGGAGGCTGAAGAAACCTCTCCAGAAGTTGAAGTGAGAAGAAAATCCCAAGTTTCTTGGAGTGTTAACGAGTCCCACTGAGGGCCATTACTGAGAAAGCCTCCCCAGGGGGCTGATGAGAGCACAAAGCTGGAGGCCCTGATTGCAGGCAGGCTAAAGGCAATGTGCAGGTGCCTCTGTGATGCCAAGTCAGCCTTGATGTGTGTTCTCAAGCAGATCAGCCAGGCCCTGACCCCCAGCCCCTGCACAGGGTGATCCTTTCCATCACACATTGCTCTTGTGGGCAGTGTGCGGGTGGGCATATGCAACGCCCAGTGCAGGACCATGATGTGGCACCTCCTGGGCTCCCCAGGGACTAGGAGGCAGCAAGGCCACAGTGCTTTAAGGAAAAGGTGTCTTCTTGTGGGCCTTGGTGGCAGAGATACCAGCCACAGCCAAGAGGCCAAAGACCTAGCTCTGCTGGGAGCTTTCAGCCTTGGCAGTGTCCTCAGCCATCTCTACCACAGGCCATCCTACACTGCCCCCATGCCTGCTGCTGCTTCCCTGCAGCCTGTAGACTCCCAGCCTCCTTCCGCACCTTGCTCTCACCCCAGGATCTCCCTGCCTCTACTGATGTCTTCCTGTCCTCACTTGCTTTTCCTGGAAACACAAAGGCAGGGGCTGATCACAAGAGTCCCTCTGTGTGGCCTGTAGCACCACAGCACTACCCTTCAAGTGACATTTTCTTTTCCTAATGTCACATCTAAACCCCTCAAGCTGCTGTGTGTGGCTTTTTCTCTTTCTCATGCTGTTTCCCACTACCAAGAAAAGCTCTGTCATCTCTTCAAGCTGTCACAGTCTACTACTCTACTGCCCTTCACCTCCATTTCAGCAGGATAAAGAAGCCCAGGTCCCTCTACCTCTCCTCATGGGCGGGGTTATTCCCATCTAGGTGCAGGACTTGACACAACACGTCTCTTGTAAATCTTCATGAGGTATCTGTTTTTCCGAATCACCTTTGTTTCTCAAGATCCTTTTGGACTGAAGCACCTCTGTGTCAAAAAAACAAACCAAAAAACCCCCAACAAAACAACCCAAAAAAGCCCCAATGGGTTAAGGTTAAGCAGGGGAGGGCCAATTGTATGGAAAGAGATCAGGACGGTAAGTGAGACGAACTTAAAAGAGGGGAAAGAAAAAGAAAAAAAAAGGGAAACTGAAAGTGAAGGAAAAGATTGATGAGTACTGTTCTGGGGATCCCTGCCAAGAAGTCCTGCATCTGAATACCTCTGAGTGGAGGAGGACAAGAAAGCTGGCCTACCTCCACTCTCACAGGGAACCTGCGTGCTTCCCTGACATCAGCAAGAGAAGATCGAGAGTGGGAAGAATCGTGGACACCTTCAGGGTGGAAGGGAGCTCAGGAGGTCTCTAGTGCAATCTCCTTGCTCCCAGGAAGGTCAGCGCTGAGGGTGAGAGCAGGTTGCTCTGGGCTTCCTCCAGTCTGGGGTTGGAAGCCTCCAAGGGAAGAGACTGCCCAGCCTCTCTGGGCAACCACTTGCAATGCTTGACCATCCGTGTAGTGGAAAAGCTTTTCCTTGTCTCCTGCACAAATGTCTCTTCTTTCCACATAGGCCCATTGTCTCTTGTCCTCCCACCATGCACCCTGGTGAAGAGCCTGCTTCCATCTTCTTGAGGACCTCCTTGTAGCCATTGGAAGGCTGCCTATGAGATCCCTCCAAAGCCATCTCTTCTCCAAGTGGAACAAGCCCCATTTCCTCACAGCTCCAGCTCCCCGACTCTTGTGAGGGCCCTCAGCTGAATTCGCTCCCAGTTATCAACCTCTTCTGGGGACCCAGCACGAGATACAGTGTTCTATCTGGGGTCTAATGCAAACTGACTAGCAGGTGATCATTTCCCTCGACCTCCTCGCTATGCTCCTGGTCCTACAGCCCCCAATACTTCTGGCCTTCTTTGCTGCCAGGGAATGCTGCTGCCTCATCTTTGGCCTCCTCTCCACTAGGACCCTCAGGTCCTTTTCCACACAGCTGCTCCCCAAGCACCCAGGCCTCAGCCTGTAAAACCAGCCTGTAACTGCAGGGGCAAGAGCTGACATTTGTCCTGGCTGAATTTCTGGAGGTTCCTGACAGCCCATGCCTCCTGCCTGTCTAGGGCCCTCTGAATGGCACCCCTCCAGCAAAGGACTGGGCCCCCCCACCTCCCACCTGGGTCATTTTCAAGTATGAGGAGTGTTGCCTCCTCTGTGTCACTAATCAAGAAGATAAACAGGACAAGTTCCTGGAGACATCAGTGGTGCTCCCCTTCTCCCTGGCCTCCAGGAAGAGCACGACACATTCACCACTGCCCTCTGAGGCTGATCAGCCAAGCAGCTTTTTAGACATCCATTTGTTTACTCTTCTGGACTGTAACGTTCTAACATGCATGCAAGACTATTGTGGGAGACAGTGTCAAACACCTGGCTAAAGTCTAGGTGAAAGACCTTGTGGCCTTTCTTGAAGACAGAGGTAACATTTGCCTTTCTCCAGTCAATGGGACTTCACCCCATCTCCACAACCTTTCCAAGATGATAGTGAGTGGCCTTGCTGCGACAGCAGTCAGCTCTCACAGCATCCTCATGTGCAACCCATCCAACCTCATTGGCGTGTATAGTTTGAGTTCTCCCAAGTCATCCCCCACTAGCCTCATCCACTGTTGGTGGTTTTTGTCCTCTGGAGTCTGGAGCCAAGGCACAACAGCGTGGGAGACCTTGCTTGGGAAAACTGAAGCTAACAAGGGGTGGAGTTCCTCCCACCTCTCTGCATCTGCTGCTACAAGGTTCCCTGCCCCATGTAGCAGTGAGCCCACCTTTTCCTTTTGAGTCTTTGATTCTTACTGAGGTGGTAGCAGCTCTTCTTCAGGCCCTTGACATCCCCTGCAAGTGCCAATCCTAGGGGAGCCTTGGCTTCCCTAACACCCTGCCTGTGATGCTGGACAATGGGGATGCAAAGGGATGCTGGCTCCCTTGCAGCCTCTCCCTCCTTCTGCTTCTGGGATGCTGCCTGACTGCCCTGGAGCTAAGGTGTGAGGTCTCTGTTTAGCCACGCTGGTCCCCTGAGGTATCTACTAGTTTTCTTTAGTATCATGATGGATCATTTTTGTGCTTGGCAGTTGCTGTCCTCAAAGACCTGTTGGCTTTCCTGAGCTCCTGGGCCTTTCCAAGCTGCTTCCCATGGGTTCCCTGACCACTCCCCAGAAAAGGTCGAAGTCTGCTCTTCTGAACGCCAGGGCCTGTGCCCTCTGACTATCCTTCCTCATTCCCCTCAGCATTTGGGACTCCCTTGATTCTCACCCCCTTGAGGGGTGAGAGGGACTTTGGGAGGGACTTTCCCAAAAGGCTGTGGAGGGATTCAGTAGTCTGGGCACAGGCAGAAAACATGAGATGCCCTGAGGTGTTTGGCCAGCAAGCACTCCAAAGGGGCATGGCTTTCCTGCAGGGGCCATGGAGTACCTGCTAGAAGCATGCAGTTGTGCTGCACAGCCCAGGCATCTGACATGGCCCTGCCAGCCTGTTTCTGTGTCACTGCCTCAAGTGTCTGCATGGAATTACATCAGCTGTTTTGCAATGCGGGGATCTTCATATGTCTCAGCTTCCTCCTGAGTAGAGCTCTAGTTGTCCTAGGCATCTAGTGTCATTTCTGATGGCCAAAGAAATTCCCCACCAGACAGCCACCTCATGCTCTAGAAGGATGCAGGGGCCCCAGTTGCTCCATCAGAGCAAGCAGACCCTGGCACAAGCCTTGGACCACCTCTGTCTCTTCCAGTGTCCCCAGGTGTTTGTGTGTGAGCAACTGACTCCCACTCTCCATCTCCAGGGATTATAACACTAGCTTAGAGAAGGAGCTGACATGCAGACATCTCTGTTGTGTACACCAGCTTGGGCAAGGGGAATCCCACCTTCTGCATGCTTGTGGAGTTCACAGGAGGCATCTGAATCCCACTCCAGCGCATGGTCTTCTAAACAGACATGAGAAACCTAGATTGACTCATCTGAATCAATGTCTGAACAATGGGTGAATGAACTCCCTTCTTGTCCCCTTCAGGTGTCCTGCCTAGTTAAGACACGGGAATATGGGTTTCCTAGGTAGGATGTTTCCACCTCTCATGGATAACCATCCTCTGATGAGACAAATGACAGTGGTGTAACTGGTCTCCCTGTATTGTTCAGAGAGAGAGCAAAGGTGATTATTTAGGTGTTCATCAGTGAACATTTCCCAGGAGGAGGGAGCCCGAGGGACAGAGAATTTCTGCCTTCGGCTGGGCCTCTGCTCCTGAGTGGGGCCAGGCTCTTGGGATGGAGAGATCGCATGGTAACCTGGCAGCAGTGCCCATGTGCCCAGCTGTGTGCAGGAGCAGCTCCTCTGCCAAGAGCAGCAGGGCTGTGGGCACTGCCTGCTGCTGCTGAGAGGAGCTGCGAGAAGGCAGAGAGAAGTGAAGGGCAGTGTGGAGTGGGAGGACAGCTGACAGTTCACTGTGGGAGACATCTTCCCAGCCCTGAACACGGTAAGTCTCTGGCTGAAGGACAACACTGCAGAGGTTCCCAGAGGGGTCTTCTAAACCCTTTCCATCCCACTACTGATGGGTTTTTTAAGTATCATCCTCCCAGCTTCTCCATTGTGCAGGGGAAGAGGAGATGCTTTAGAGCAGGATTCCCTGGCACCCCATCACAGGGACAGGGCATGCTGCTACCTTCTCCCAGGGAAGGCTGCAGGGCTGTGAAGACGGGACATGCACACAGGTCTGCATGGTGGTTCAGAGCAGTGTCCCTGCCCTGCAGAGGAAGGTGAAAAAAGAGGGCTACTTGAAAGGCAAAGAGCTTTCCTCCCAGGGCTTTCCATTTCCTAATTTGAGCAGGGAGAAAAAAAGAAAGGGTTTTCTGGTTTGGCAAGGGCCTGGGACTCACAAACCTTCACCCTCAGAGATCAGGAGGTCTGTGAGAAAGCTCAGCTTCACCTCAGCCTCAACCTCCAGCAGCACCAGCATCACCTTTATGGGCTTCCTCAGGGTTTATGTGACCTGTTCCTTAGGACCTGCAAGCACAGAGATGCCCCTGCCCATGCCTCAGTCCCGGAGGATTTCTGTAGGGTAGAACTGAGCACACAGCAGGTAGGTTGAGGTTTGTGATCACTGAGAGGGAAAAGATGTAGGGACAGAGACAGCTCGCAGCAGAGGCAACTTCAGTCAGCCGAGATGTTCAGGGAATGAGAAGGAAATGCTGGCAGAATCATGATGGGAGGATGGATTTGGGCAAGTCATGGTCAGTCTTTCTGATGTAGATATCTTCCTCTGAGCAAGCTCCCCATGTCTCCTCTCCCACCCAGCAGAGCCTCAGCCCTGACAGCCAAGGGGAACAGGGCATGAGCTGCCTCCTCTGCAGCCAGTCCTCCAGCAGAGGAGAGGGGCATCTCTCCTGCCATGGGGTCATTTTGTGCTCCCTGACAAAGGGGCTGGGAGTACCTGCCCTGCAATGTCGCTGTCTGTGAGGCAGCATGGCCAGGTGGGCAAGGTGAAGGCTTTTGTGAGTGCTCGTCTGTCTCTCTCTCCTTGCCTCCCTTGGCAGCAGGATCATGGTGTTGCCCCTTGTTTCCCCTCCTCTCCATGCTGCTCCTCTTCTTGCTCTCAGGCTGTCCTGGGGTTGGGGGGTTTCAGGTGCACTTCAGACACCGATGCTGCAAGTTGTGCAACAGAGGGGTGTGCAGGGCAGGGAGGTTGCCCCAGCCTCCTCCTGACCTGTGGAGCTCCAGGAAATGCAGTCCGTGGGACTGGGGAATGAGCTGTCTCTCCCTGAAGGAGAGCCCGTCTTCAGTCCAACAGTCCTTTGTTTCCCTGTGGTGTCCTGCCAGGCTGCGAGCTGCCCTCTCGAAAGGCACCGCTGTCTCTCAGCTTCTCTCTGATAGCTGACAGACCTATCAAGAAGGTTCAGAGATGCAGAGAGTGTGGAGAAGGAGGTGGGAGGCTGTAGGTGGGCAGCTGCAAAGAGCCCTGAGTGTCCTTGGCCAGAAGGGGAGTGTGGAGAGCTGCCTGAGGTGCCTGGAGAAAGGGTGAGGAGTTTGGAGATCTGCCCTTTGAAAGTGCACTGCTCTGCTCTCAGCAGGGGCTGGTTTTTGTTTAAGAGTAACATCATCCTCCAGCTGAAAGAGGTGCAAGCACAGGACAGCTGGGGATGAGAATAATAAACAAACGAGCTGCCCTCACTCTGCCCCAAGTGACAGGGGATGCTTTCCTCTCAGGACTCACAGTAAAAATGCTGAGGATTTCTACCTTGAAAGAACACTCCCCAGGGGTGACAGGGACATCTCAAATAAAATAATAATTAAAAGACTTAATCCCTGAAAGTAATTTCTGCAAAACTCAGACAATGGATTTCATTCGACAGTTATTGTTCCCCCCATTCCCATGTACCCCCTATGGCACAGCCAGGTAGACTCCTGCGGAGTCCATGGGCAGAGGTCCCTGCTCCTCCCGACACACTCTGCCAGCCTAAAGCAGAGCTCATGGGAAGGAGCTGCACCCAATTGGGATACTCCCAATAAAGGAGAGAGGCAATGGGGTGTTTCTAATGAGAAATGGAACATTTTATTTCTTTAATTGTTTATTTTTAAAAGTCTTTTCTAACTTCTCACTATCTTTTTCTCCTTGGACAGCTCCTTATGCCCAGGGGGAGCAAATGTCCAACAGCAGCTTCCTTAATGAGTTCCTCCTCCTGGCGTTTGCGGACACACGGGAGCTGCAGCTCTTGCACTTCTCCCTCTTCCTGGGCATCTACCTGGCTGCCCTCCTGGCCAACGGACTCATCATCACAGCCGTAGCCTGCGACCACCGCCTCCACACCCCCATGTACTTCTTCCTCCTCCACCTCGCTCTCCTCGACCTGGCCTCCATCTCCACCACTGCCCCCAAATCCATGGCCAACTCCCTGAGGGACACCAGGACCATTTCCTACTCGGGATGTGCTGCCCAGGTCTTTTCTCTTGCCCTTTTCATTTCAGCTGAGTATTGTCTCCTCACTGTCATGGCCTATGACCGCTACGTTGCCATCTGCAAACCTCTGCACTACGGCACCCTCATGGGCACCAGAGCTTGTGTCAGGATGGCAGCAGCTGCCTGGGCCGGTGGTTTTCTCAATGCTCTGCTGCACACTGCAAACACATTTACAATGCCTCTCTGCCAAGGTAATGTCCTGGACCAGTTCTTCTGTGAAATCGCTCAGATCCTCAAGCTCTCCTGCTCACACTCCTACCTCCGGGAAGTGGGGGTTTTTGTGTTTAGTGCCTGTTTAATATTTGGGTGTTTTGTTTTCATTGTGCTGTCCTACGTGCAGATCTTCAGAGCTGTGCTGAGGATGCCCTCTGAGCAGGGCCGGCACAAAGCCTTCTCCATGTGCCTCCCGCACCTGGCTGTGGTCTCCCTCTTTGTCAGCACTGTCATGTTTGCCCACCTGAAGCCCCCCTCCGTGTCCTCCCCAGCTCTGGATCTGGTGGTGGCTGTTGTGTACTCGGTGGTGCCTCCAGCAGTGAACCCCCTCCTCTACAGCATGAGGAACAAGGAGCTCAAGGCGGCCCTGAGGAAACTGATTCAGCTGCTTCTAGTTCAGCAGCACTAAGCTGCCCATTTCTCCTCACAAGCAGTTTCCGATTCATCTCAGACAACTCTTATGCTTTGCGCATTCTCTCTGTGATCATCATGTTTGTACACAAGGGTTTGAATTCATTCCACTTCTCCAGCAGCATGAACCCTGTCTTTTTGACTGAGACACCTGCTGTGAACATCTTTCACTGTATCAGAGCTGGCTTAGGTCTAATAAAAGAGGATTTCCTGTGTGCAATGCTTGAAAGTTGGGCTGTTCTTCCAAAACTGGAGTCAAAAATGTGCTTGAGGACTTCCACCCTGAAAGACCCTGTTGCTTTTCCAAGGGCTCTCTATGGGCTCAAGGCAATGAGCTCAGAGGTGATGTGTTAGGGAAAGAAGGTGGGATTCAGCTGTCACTTGTGGGTGCCCAGGGCTCCTGGAGGTGGTCAAGTGGTATCTCCCATCCGACAGGGCTGGAGACGGATGCCTGACCTTCTCAAAGGCAGCATGGAGCCTCCAGGAGAGCACAGGGCATCTCCCAGGGCACTCTGTGCCTTGAGGTGGGCAGTGAATGGAGCTTCACAAAGTCAACTGGAGTCATCCACACTTAAAGGGTAAAACCAATGAATATATAGGTGAGTTAGAGCTCTACTATCTCACAAGAGGCAGTGGGGACCCAACAGGCACAGAAAGGGAGCCTGGAGAGTCCTTCATGTCACCTCCAGTGGAAACCATGGGCCAGATCTGGGGACACACCTGAACACAGCCTGAGCCATTGGAAATGCCCTGTGATTGCTCAGAGCATCGTCCATGGCCACAGATCCCTTCTCAGGCACGATAATGCCCATCCAGCTGGGTCTGCTTCCCACCGTGACAACCCCAGCCAGCGTGGAGTCACCCCATGGCCCCGTGGCCCCACAGCCCACCCACTCTGCCGAGCAGCACCACCAGCCCGGGGCCCTGCGGGGAGCCCAGGGAAGGGTCCAGGAACAGCCAGGCAGGCCAGCCTGGACACACTGAGGTGGGGAAAGGCTCTGTGGGGAGCAGGGAAGTCCCTGGAGAAGAGGAAAGGAGCAATTGTGCACTGGCAAGGAGGAGTAGAGGAGGAAGAGCAACGTGTTTCTCTGTGTGTCCAGGAAGGGCAGGGTGCTGTGCCCCTGGGGCAGCAGGAGCGGCCGGAGGAGCCCCAGGGCAGGGGGCCTTGGTGTGTCGTGGAGAGAGGGGCTGGCCCGGGGGGCTGCAGGCAGGCTGGGGGTAGGGGATCTCCTGGACACCAGAAGGAGGGACCCAGAGTGTCCCTGTGGCCTGCCTCCTGGTGCCACTGGGGCCAGTTCCAGCTGGGAGGCTGGTGGGACGGCAGACACACATCCCCCCTACCCTGGCCGCTCACCCCAGGTTTCGGGGTGCGTTTGGCTGCTCCGTCCTGCTGGTCTCAGTGCCTGTATGGAGGGGAACGGCCGGCCCTGCCCGGCCTCTCTCCCAGCCCCGACCCCGGCAGACCCCGGGCCATGGCTGTGTGCTGACCCCCGCGTGTGACACAGCCGGGACTGGGCAGGCCCCGGGTGCTGGGGGAGGGTGCCAGAGCAGGAGGGCTGTGGGGGGACGGGGCACCGAGGGCTGTGGTGGGGACGGTGCTGGGGGGACGTGTCCCCAGCCCTGAACACACCCTACCCTGGGCAGTGCCTGCACAGCGGGGCCATGGGGCTGCTCTCCAGTCCCAGCCCTCCCCACCTTCTCCCCAAACATGACATCCACCTTCCAGAAGGACAAGAAAGAGCCTCTGGGAAAGGACAGACTGCTCCGTGTCACCTCAGCCCCTGCGAAGCAAATCTTTGTGGGAGTGATTTCCAGCCCCATTAAGGGATTATGATCAGCCACCATGAAGTCATGTGCCTGACCCACCCAGATTGCCTTCTGGGATGGGATGACTGGCTGTGTGGACAAGGGGAGTGCTCTGCATGCTGTATAGTTTGAATGGAGGAAGGCCTTTGACATGATCTTCCCTAGCACCTTTGTCGCCAAAGTGGGCAGATGTGCAATGCAGCAGTAAGCACTGGATTTTGCAGGAAATTAGCTGGAGGCCACCTGGCCCAAAAGGTGGAGAACAGTGGTGCAAAGTCCAACAGACTAATGGCTCCCAGTGATGTTCTTCAGAGGCCAGTACTGGAGCCAATGCTGTTTGCCTTTGTGAGTGATGCAGATGATGGGATGGAGTGATGGGATGCTGTGGTGAATTAACTCCCCTCCCCACCATAGGAACATACTAGAAGATGAACTACCAATCACCGTGCCCTATCTATAACCTGGAGCGGGATCGATACCGCACCAAAAGGTCCCCACTACTTTCCTTTTAAGTTGATTGGGCATCCCAGATCAGGTGGTCTGGGCTGTCGACCAAAAGAACCTTCTGGGAGGCTGGCAAGGCAGCGGGTATGCAAATGGCTGGATTGAAAGTGCATGTTTTGATTGGTCAGGTTAGTTCTCCTGGGTGACTACATACTGGATAAGTCTAGTTATAAGAACCCCCGGATAAAAGCTCACAAAGGCAGGTGGACACTCGCCGAAGGTCGATGTGGCCGGGGAAGAAGAGGCTGCGGCACCTCTTGTCAGAGCTCTCGAGTCGCCTAGCCGCCTCCTACAGGCACATTTCCCCAGCTGAAGACGCCGAGCAGCTGCAGCTGCTGGCCACCGTCGGAGCGGTGGAAGCGATGCTCCACGGGACTTCGTCACCAACACCCCCTTGACCGGGGCGCCGTGCGAGGGCACCGCACTACGTGGAGAGGAAGCCTGACCTTTCGCACTCCGACTCCTACAATGAGGTGTCACCCCGTCCGGAGGGTCTTGCGGGAGGTCTCTAACTGAGTGCCGCTTCTTCCAGCAAGAGCCATGTGTCCCAGTCCCAGTAGGGAGCTGCTGCTCCGTCCCCGGGAACGGAGAATACCCCGTCCAGAGGGATAATTGCAGCAGGCCCTGCACGCAGGTGTCCCTTCTTCCCTCTGGGGCTATTGCCTCCCAGCCATGTTCATTGCCGGTTCGGCTCTAGCCACAGCCATCTAGTAGCTTGGGCATCAATCCCCTTCCACAACCTTGTTCCCCTTTCTAAAGGTTGTTTCTTTATTGTTGCTGCACACTTAGATATGAAATAATGTCATTATTGTCAATTTTCATTTCTGTACTAGTATATAAATATTGTGTCTATGTATATATGCATATCTATATATACACATATATATACAGTTGCTGTTATGAGAGGAGGAATAAAGTTTGTTTACTGTTAAGTGTTGTGTGTGCTGGCTCTTGTAAACCCCCTCACACCTCAAGAAGGCAACCCCCAGGTCATCTAAAGAATCTCTACGTGGCACATACGGCTATCCAACATGCCCTTTTCGTGGTGCACGTGCACTACTGGCATGGGCTGCCACAACAGCATAACTCAGACACGGCCCAAGGACAAGGGGAGCAGCTCCCTGGCAAGGAGGACGAGGCCCCACAGTGAGGCTGGTCACTCTCTGTCTCCCCTGATCTTGTGCCCACGAGATCCCCCTCCCTGGCTGCCTGCAACCCCTCCATGCCCACACCACTGCCCAGCACACCACGACAGCCCTGGCCCTGCAGCCCCTCCAGCACCTCCTGCTGCCCCGGGGACAGAGCCGCCTGCCCCGAGCTGGTGCCCAGAGAAACTTGTTTCTTGTTCTCATTTTCTCTCTCTGCCTGCTGCCCTGCTTTTCTCCTGGGACGTCCCTGCTCCCCAGAGAGCCTTTCCCCAGGTCAGTGTGTCCATGCTGGCCTGGCTGTTCTTGCATCCCTTCCCCTGTGCTCCCCGCAGGGCCCTGGTCTGGTGGTGCTGCTCTGCAGAACGAGTGGCTGTGGGGTCATGGACCCACAGGTTGACTCCTGACTCAGCTCTTGCCCTGCTGGCTGGGGTGGGAAGCAGACCCAGCTGCACAGGGATCACCACCACTGCTGCCATGTGGCTGTTCTCATGGACAATGCTCAGAGTGACCCCAGGTTGTTGGCCAGGGCAGGAGATGTGTTTGAGGTGTGCACTGTGGTGTCCAGCCTGTGGTGTTTCACTGAGGGTGCAGGAATCACTCTCCTGTCCCCCTTCCCTGCACCTCCTGGGTCCCCTCTGACTCTCCGGGCACTGTAGAGCCATCGTTTCCCCAAGCATACCTGGATTTAGTGCTGTACCTTCTGGTTACTCCACCATGGACCCTCCCTCACTTTGGGAGGCTCCACCCACTGCCCACCCCAGGCACACACTGTCCCTGGACATCCCCTGAGCTCTCCTGGGGATCTCCTGGAGATTCCCCTCCACAACAGTGGGCAGCTCTCATCAGCACTGTCACCTGTGGGACAGCCCCAGGCAGGTAATTCAGAGACCATTCACTGTCTCTGCTAAACACCAAGAGATGATCCCTGAATCCAGTCCTCAGTGCCCAAAAGATCACCCAGGGCCTCTGAGCTCATCCCTTGGATCCCACAAAGTTCACAAGCAGAGCAGCAGGCCCTTTCATGGTGCAATCCCTTGGGCATATTTTTGACTCCATCTTCTGAAGAAAGGCCAGACTTCAGGCACGGCACAAGGGGAGATGCCTTTTATTATAGGAAATTGTTTCTGGAAGCCAGGTCTGGCACAAGGGTACCCATGGCCTGATCCTGCCTGTAGTCACAGGACACCTGAACATCAAAATATAACCCTACCATTCCCAGGTTACGAGAACTCCTGGGCTGTAAACACACATGAGAGCACAATAGGTCAGTGTGGAAATGAGACGAAGCAGTTGTGAAAAGAGAAGGATCTGCTGCTGTGGGTGGCCACCTCTGCAGGAAAGCTGCAGCCCCCAAGGGAAGTCTTCAGGCAGCAAATGCCTGCTGTGGTGGTGTGGGGACGGTCCTGTGCAGCAGAGGGTCCATCCCCACAAGTTTTGTCTCGAATCTCCTCCCCTCCACTCCTACTCTGCTTTGAGTGTTGGTGCTCTGCAGAGGGAAGGGATCAGCCCATGATGACAGCCAGCTGCCACCCTTGCAGGAGAGGGGTGTGAGATCACAGCCTGACTGTGGCCATTGGAGCTGAGCTCTCCTAGTGGACACAGGACCCATGGTTTCACCCGACCTGTACCCGTCTGAGCCTAACTCTGTGCCTGGGAGCTCCTGTGGTGTCAGTGCCAAAAGAGACCCTGCAAACAGAAACTCCCCTCATTGCACTGGGGGCATCCGAGGGAGCTCAGACTAGCAGGCTCTGAGGTTCCCCCATCTCTGCTGAAGAAGGGGAAGCCTGACTTCCAGCTTCAACATGGTCTCTGGGTCAGATTCAGGAGAGGAGAAGAGGAGGAGAAGCAGGATGAACCCAAACATTTTCCTCTAGAAAGGAATATAATGCAGAAAAGTAAGACAGACAGAAGTGAACAAGTCATAGCTGTGACCAAAAGTATCCTGGGATTGATGAGATGGTGCACATGGGACAGTTATCGGTGCTAACATTGCACTGATTGCAAGAGTTTCTCCAGGGCATCCTTGAGCTCCTTGTTCCTCATGCTGTAGAGGAGGGGGTTCACTGCTGGAGGCACCACCGAGTACACAACAGCTACCACCAGATCCAGAGCTGGGGAGGACATGGAGGGGGGCTTCAGGTAGGCAAACATGATGGTACTGACAAAGAGGGAGACGACAGCCAGGTGCAGGAGGCACATGGAGAAGGCTTTGTGCCTTCCCTGCTCAGAGGGCATCCTCAGCACAGCTCTGAAGATCTGCACGTAGGACAGCACAATGAAAACGAAACACCCAAAGCCTGAACAAACACTAAACACAAGAGCCCACACTTCCCGGAGGTAGGATTGTGAGCAGGAGAGCTTGAGGATCTGGGGAATCTCACAGAAGAACTGGTCCAGGACATTGCCTTGGCAGAGAGGAATGGAAAATGTGTTGGCAGTGTGCAGGAGAGCATTGAGAAAACCACCGGCCCAGGCGGCTGCTGCCATCCTGACACAAGCTGTGGTGTCCATGAGGGTCCTGTAGTGCAGGGGTCTGCAGATGGCAACGTAGCGGTCATAGGCCATGACAGTGAGGAGAGAATACTCAGTTGGAAATAAGAAGACAAAGGAAAAGACCTGGGCAGCACATCCTGAGTAAGAAATGGTCCTGGTGTCCCTCAGGGAATTAGCCATGGATTTGGGGACAGTGGTGGAGATGGAGCCCAGGTCGAGGAGGGCGAGGTGGAGGAGGAAGAAGTACATGGGGGTGTGGAGGTGGTGGTCGCAGGTTACAGCTGTGATGATGAGTCCGTTGGCCAGGAGGGCAGCCAGGTAGGTGCCCAGGAAGAGGGAGAAGTGCAAGAGCTGCAGCTCCCGTGTGTCTGCAAACGCCACAAGCAGGAAGTGGTTGAAGGAGCTGCTGTTGGACATTTTGCTCTCTCCAGGCATGTAGGACTGTCCAAGGTGAAAAAAGACAGTGACAAGTCAGGAAAGACCCTCTCTGGACAAAATTCTTTCCCTTTCTTACAGACATTCCCCCCCACTCACTTCCGCACACACATTGCTTTTCTCCTTCTCAGCAGCACCTTTGTTCCACTCCCTGTCCAGAGCTCCAGTCTGTGCTGGCTGAGTGTGCCACGAGGAGCAGGGACCTCTGCCCAACGGCTCCAGAGGCATCAGTCCTGCTATGATGTAGGAGGGCTGTTCAGCCACATCCAGTTCAGAGGCATGTTGACCACCCAAGTAACAGCTTCACTTTGGGGGGGTAAGTGGGGGAGGGATCTTGCTTGTTGGTCTGCTCTGCAGGGTAGGAATATGCACCCTTAACATTGCTGTGCGCTGGCAAAATTCTTTAACCATAGCAGAATCAATTCTTCAAGCCCAAGGACGATGAAGAAGCCACAGAGCCATAACAACCTGATCTCTCTTACTTCAGTTAGTCGGAGACCTCTGAATGCCATTGACATGATAATGCTCACCATCTTGTGGGGAAGATGGCAATCAGTCCCTAACCGAGGCTGGAGAGAATCTGGCAGAGCTTTATCTTCATCTTATCAAATGTAGAAGCGATACGACCTTAAGACGGGAACCATCAGCCAATAATGTTTAACCAGTGCAGTGAATACTTTGTTCCTGTTCCTCACAAGAAAGAGGCCAGACTTGCAGCCCTGGCCCTTCTAGAGTCAAGGGGAGTCCTGCCACTGGCCTCACGTCTCTGTGAATGACGGTGGTTAGTGGTAGGAAGAGCCCAGGAGTGGGGATCTCTACCATGTAAAGAGGAAAAGAGTAAGAAGTCTCATGAATCTGTTTTGCATTTTTAAGAAATAAACAGACATAAGATTCAGAGGCTGATAATGCTGATGTCTATCAGTATTTATAAAGAGGGAATTATTTAGCAAGGCTACACTGGTGGCTCTCAAGCTGAGCTGAACATGCAAATCGGGAAAGTTATGATTTTTCCAGTCTGTGCTGTGATGTCTCAGGATTAAATCTTAATGTCGCTATGTGTCCAAAGTGCCCTTTGTCAAATACTCACTAAAATATACTGCTGTCTAACTCACATGGTTAAAGCGTTGGAAAAAAAAAATCCCCTTTTATACCTTTTCTGGAACTAAAACATCTCCTTAGAGAAAAACTGCTGCCTTGGCCGTGCACCTCTCTCAGCCAGAGGACAATCTCAGCCACAACTTACCCTGAAAGGAAACTGGCCTGTGCTGACAGTGGTGTCCCCTTGCACAGCGCAAACCTCCAAACTCTCCTCCCTTTCTCAGCTCACATGTTCTGAGAGTGATGGAGAGGGTGTGACATAGCGCATGGCTCTGATGATCAGAAGGACTCGGTGATGTGGCTCTGACACAGAGGGAGCTCTCAACACTCAGCTTCTAGCCAAAGACACACAGGGCTTATTTCAGCTGCCCACACACAGCCACCCCCAGCAGCAGTTCCAGTTCCTTAGCACCTCTGGGGCTTCTGCATGGGACATTCAGCTATCACACATGTCCTGCAGAAGGACACAGCAGCACACAGTCTGGCAGCACAGCCCAGGGAGGGTCAAGGGTCTTAAAGGAGGGCTATCCTGAAGGGACAGTCAGCCCCACACACTCTGCTCCTTTGAGCCCCACAGGCAAGAAGGAGACTTCCTCCTCTCGCTCCATCTGCAGAGACAGCTCTATGGCTAGAACCACAGGGTCTGTGTTAGAGTCTGCAGCTGCAAATGTCATCCCCAGAAAGCCCCCGAGCAAGAACAAGAGCGGCCCGGACAGGGGGAGAAGCAAGGAGCAACACCTTGATGCTTCTGGCTAGGGTGGCAAAGAGAGAAAGAGACAGAGATACTGGGCAAGGTCTTGCCCTAACCCAGCTGTGCACACCACCTCCCAGATGGAGACATCACAGGGCAGTTGTCCTCAGTCCCTTGGTCACGGTTTAGGAAATGGGCACTCAGCAGGAGAGCTGCTCCTCTCGTCTTCTCAGGCTCTGGCTGCCAAAAAGACAATTTGGGTCCTAGATCCCTCGATCTTGAGGGCAGAGGGCTCTGCTGGGTGGCAGAGGACAGATGCAGGGTGCTTGCGAAGGGGAAAGCACTGCCGGGGCTAGCCGAAATTTGCTTGCACCCCAACCTCATATGAGGTTTCAGGTAGCAGTTTCCTCTCCCTCTCGGACCATCTCTCTGCTGCTTGGAGGTGTCCTTGCTGGGAGCTCTTCCTCTGTCCCCACACAGACCCCATCCCAACCACTGTGATCCCAGCTCTGCCCTACAGAAACCTCCAAGCAGCAGGAAGCTGCCCAGCAGCATCTCCCTGTGTGCAGGAGCTAAAGAGCAGACCAGAAAATCTCCCATGAGACTGGCAAGGTGATGCTGGTGGTGCCTGTAGGCTGAGGGGTGGTGAAGGCACTTGCTGAGCTTCCTTGCAGGTGTTTTCAGCCTTGAGGGTGCTGGTGAAGAGGCTCAGCCCCTGGATTAAACCTGACTGCTGCATTTCCATTCCCACCAGGCAGAGACAAGTCCTCTGGAAAACTCCACTCTCCAAATACCCTCATGGTGAGCGAGAGCTGTGGGCAGCCCTGACCCACGCAGCACCCTCTCAGTGGGACAATGAACCTGCCCTGCTGGGGGGTCGCTCCTCCCACCCAGACCTTCTCCCTGCAGCACCGCAGGTTGCTGCCCAGGCAGGCTGAGTGCTGACCCACCCAGGCAGCAGAGTCACTGCCCCGGGCACACAACACCCCGCGGTGGCAGGGACACTGCACCTGGGACTATACCCCAGCTTCACACCCCTGCACCAGCCCCGGCACAAGGAAGCAGCACGCCCTGTCCCGGGGACAGTGGGGCAGGACATCCCTGCTCTGAAGCCTCTCTCCCTCTTCTGCCCTGCAGGAGCCGGGAGAGCGATCCTCACAACCCTATTGCCCTGCAGCCAGACACTTACCGTGCAAAAGGCTGTGAAGATGTCTCCCACAAGGAGCTCTCCTCTCTCCTCCCACTCCACACTGCCTTCCACTTCTCTCTGCCTTCTCTCACCTCCTCTCAGCAGCAGCAGGCAGTGCCCACAGCCCTGCTGCTCTTGGCAGAGGAGCTGCTCCTGCACACAGCTGGGCACATGGGCACTGCTGCCACGGTGCCACCAGCTCCCTCTCTCCCAGGAGCCTGGCCCCACTCAGGAGTGGGGACACAGCTGCAGGCGTGACTTCCTCTGCCCCTCGGGCTCCCTCGCGATTGTCCTGGGGCTCCAAGGCTGACAGCTCCTGAGCGGCAGCACGGTCCCCTCTGGGAAATGCTCTTGCAAGTGTGCTCTTCACCTCCAGTCCCTCTCTGGGCTGTGGAGGGAGACTGATTTCAGCAGTGTGCCTGATCCCATCAGGGGACAGAGGTGGAGAGAGGGGGACATGTTCCCCTCTCTCAAGCCCTATTCCTGGCCCAGCACCAGGCAGCAGACCTGGGCAGGGACAGGGAGAGGGAGAGGGAGAGGGAGGGGGTCATTTCCCCTGCACAGGGCAGGGATTCAGAGGAGCAAATGCAGGTGGTTCATGTCAGCTTGGCAGGCCTTGGGCAGCAGGGGGATTCAGCTCCCTCCCAGGCAGCCCACAACCCCCTAGCAGGTGGGATCCCTCTGGCCTCAGCTCAGCTGTGCCCAAAACAGGTGCCTGCATGCAAGCCCTTTTCTGAGCTGCCACCATGAGCAATAGGGGTGGAGAGGGGAGTCAGCAACTGGCATCCAAAGTCCAGGTGATGGCTGAGACTCCAGGCTTGGTCCAAGTCCTGTGTCTGTGTGTGTGCCAGCTGTGATGGAGCAATTCTGAGACACCCACATGCTGCCTGAGCCTCAGCTGTGGGCCAGAGGGGTGGTGGGGTGGGTTCCCTTGGCCATCTGAAACTACACCAGATATTTTCAGTGTCTGAACTTTCCTTAGCCATGTGTTTCTATGGAGTCCACAGAGCTGTTCAGCTGAC
Source organism: Struthio camelus (assembly GCF_040807025.1). Lineage (NCBI taxonomy): Eukaryota > Metazoa > Chordata > Aves > Struthioniformes > Struthionidae > Struthio > Struthio camelus. The sequence continues at coordinate 2,389,260 of NC_090970.1, forward strand.
CAAAAGGAGGAATTCACCAGAACGACAGCCAGCTCACTCTCCAGGCTCCACCAGCTGTATATACTGCCGCTCAAGTCACCACAAAGCTAAGACACAGGCACATCCTGGCTTTGCAGATACTCTGGTTAATTCAGGGCTCTCATTTTCAGGCAATAAAAAGAGCCTCTAGCACCATGCCAGGTGCCTGGGGTGCCCAGCAGGATCTGCAAGTGGCTGGCACATACCATACAGGACCTCCAGGGAACCCATGGGCTGGTGGAGGGTGTTTGGGGCAGACCCCACAGAGTCTCTCAAAGGGGTTTGGGGCCTGCATGCCAGCAACTGAACACCAACACCATGGCATGCAGGGAAGGTCCTTCCCAGCTACAGCCAGGGGTGCTGCAGGACTGGGAGGCACATCACACCAAGGTCTCCACTCATGTCTCTGCACTCTCCAACCCTCCTAGCTCTTCTCCCTCTGAACCTCTTCTCACCCCCTCACATGATATGAACAGGGACTGGGCTAAGGATGTCCTCGGGATGTCTGGATCAAAGGCTGCCCAGGCCTAGGGACTTCTTTAGTTCATCTCTGTCACAGGTCTCAAGGTGCTGCAGAATCAGCTCAGGCAGCAAACCCCTCTCCTGCCATTCCTGCACAGCCCAGCACTGGTTCTCCCTGGCCTTGGGCACTGCAGGGTTTGCCCTCTCAGGGGGAACCTCCTTTCACTAGCACATTGCCACCAGCTTTTTACACCAGCATCTCTCTGCTCTGAAGTGGGACCATCGCACACACCGTGTTCTTGGCCCTTGATAACAGGTTTCACCATGGCCAGTTGGACTTTAACATTTCTAGAATAATTGAGATGTGGTAGGGTCAGTCACAGTACTGGAGAGCCCCGAGGGAGGAGGATGCTCTTTGTGTGAAGAGGCAGCTCGGATGGGTGGAGCTCTTCCACAGGAGGGGCAAGGGGCTGGGTGAGAGCTTGTGGGTGAGCCTCAGAGTCAGGGTGACATCGCAATGGGAGCTAGAGACCACCCAATGAGGGTGAGGAGGTGGATGCAGTCTCCTTGAAGCAACATGAGAAAGTCTGTGGATCACAGGCCCTGGTTCTTATCAGAGGGACTTTACTCTCCCAGACATTAGCTGCAAGGGCAAACAGTCGTGGAAGGCATCAGGGACAGCTTCTTAGCACATCCACATGACCGGCCAATACTCATGATGCTTTTCTGTAGCTGGACATTTCCAACAGGGAGGAACGGATCAGGGATGGGATGCTCAGTGTCAAAGTTTCCTGTCGTGACCTGGAAGAAGTAGAGTTCTAGATCCTGAGGGGAGTGAGGAAGGACAGGAGTGGAGCACAGACCATTAACTTCAGAGGAGCAGACTTTGGCCTGTTCAGAGGAGTGGTGGGAGATCCCATGGGAGGCCGCTCTGAAGGGTCCAGGAGCTCAGGAAAGGCAGCAGGTCTTTGAGGACAGCACCTGGCAAGCACAAGGATGCTCCATCCCAATACTCAGTAAACTAGTAGACACATCGAGAGAGTGGCTGGGCTGCACTGGGAAGTCAGGACTGAACTCCAGGGCAATCAGGCAGCATACTGGAAGCAGAAGGAGGGAGAGGCTGCAATGGAGGAATTCAGAAATATTGTCCAGCGAAGCAGGGATGGTGTTAGGGAAGCCAAAGCTCCCTGAGGGTAGATACTTGAAGCGGATGACAAGGGCATGAAGAAGAGCTGCTACTGCTTCAGGGTCAATAAAAGAGTAAAAAGGAAAATGTTGGCTCCCTCCTGGATCAGGCAGAGAAAAACAACCAACAGTGAGTGATGACGGAGTGAGGGATGACTTGCAAGAACTCAACCCATATAAGTCTGCAGGACTGGGTGGGCTGCATCTGAGGACATTGAGAGAGCTGGCCACTCTCACAACAAGACTGCTGTGTGTCACCTTTGAAAGGCTGTGGAGATCAGGGGAGGTCCCAATGAGCTGAGAAAGGAATATGTTGTGCACACCTTCAAAAAAGGCCACAAGGACAAATCAGGGAGCTGCAGGCCATTCAGCCACACTTTAGTGAGGAGCAGTGTGTCATGGAACGATTCCTCTCACATCACCTTTCTGGGCACAGGAAGAAGGTGACTGTGAACAGTCTGCATGGATTTAATGGAGGTAAAACATTCCTGATCCACTCGATTACCTTCTATTGTCAAAGGCCTGTCCTTGTGGAGGAGAGGAGAGTAGTGGATGTCATTTACCACAGTTGTAGCAAGGGGTTTAACAGTCTTCCACTATATGGTTGAAGGCTGCCATCCAGATGGACCTCTGCAGGAAGGAGGAATGCATTACCAGGAACTTTATGGAATTCACAGATGAAACAAATGCCAGGTCCTGCACCTGGGGTACACAAAACACCCTGCAGTGATCTGGGCTGGGGAGTGGCCAGCTGGGCAGCAGCTCTGCAGAGAAGGACCTGGCAGTCTTTGTGGGCAGCAAAGTGAGCGAGAGCCAGCAGCATGCCCTGGCATCAATGGAGGCCACAGTGTCCCGGGCCGCCTGAACAAGAGCAAAACCAGGAGGTTGAACGAAGGGATTATCCTCCTCTACTCAACACCTGTTAGAGCACATGCATTTGGGGCCCTGTGTAGAAGAACACTGTTGATGACATGGAGTGAGTTTGGTGGCACACCCCCAAGGAGCCCAGGCACCAGAGCACTTGCCCTGTGAGGAGAGGCTGAGGGAATGGGCCTTGTTCAACCTGGAGAAGGGAGGCTTTGGTGGGAACTCACAGCAGCTTCCCAACTCAAGGTTACCACCGAGTAAAAAAACAGGGTTTTCTGCAGAGATTCATGGCAGGAGAATGAGAGGCAATGGTTATAAGCTGACCCAAGTGCAGTTAAAAGTGGATATATGGAAGAAAATTCCCTGAGGTTAACAAAGCATTTGAAGGGTCCAGGGAGGTTACGGACTCTCTCTTCTTTCAGGACTCTGTTGGACAAAGCTCTGAGAACTCAGAGTTGACCCTGACTGGAGCAGGAGGTTGGACTAGAAACCTCCCAATGTGCCTTCCAACCTGAATGCTTTGCTGATTCTGTCATCTCTGGCCATAGCCTCTGCAGTTCTTGCAGTCCTCAATTCCTCTGCTGCATGTGGGTTAGCACCAAACATGGCCTCCCCAGAGGCAGCCCCTCCCAGTGGGGTGAGGTTGCCCCTTGGGCCTGGAAGGTTTTAAATTGCAAGTTTTATTCTGAGTGACTGCTTGTCCAGTATGGGCCCTCCTCACAGCCCACCACACCTGGACAGTAGTACACAATGTGAAATGAGTGTGACGCACATAGACAGTCATGGCATGAGGGTGATTGCACTCTAATGTGCCTAAGTCCTAAAGTGGATCCAGTAAAGTCCAGAAAGATTGGAGGAGCCTTTTACTTCCTAGGCACCCCTAGGTAATGGTGACTTTGTCACCAGGGGAGGCTGAGGGAGCTGGGTTTGTTCAGCCTGGAGAACAGAAGGCTTTGTGCAGACCTAATCACAGCCTCCCCATACTTTCCAGGATGTCACGAAGAAGATGGAGTCAGGCTCTTCACCATCGTGCCTGATGGGAGGATGAGGCCCCAGTGGGCATTGGCTTAAACTAGAGGGCTTCAGGCTGGGGATAAGGAGAAACTTTTGACCCATCCAGACAGTCAAGCACTGGGGCAGGTTTTCCAGAGAAGTAGTGCCATCTCCACCCTTAGAGGTTTTTGAAATCCTAAAGGAGTAAAGCCTTGAGCAACCTGGATGGAGCTGAGAGCTGACCCTGCCGTGGGAAGGAGGTTGGAGTAGAGACCGCCTCAGGCCCCTCCCAACCTGAATGATTCTGCATGTCCTTCCACCCTGGGTCTTCCCTTGTTGACCTTAGGGAAAACCTTCAGCTTCCTCGTGACCATGGAAGTAGATTTCCCCAAAGGATCACCAGATCAACTGCATGTTTCTTTTCCCGCTCTGGTCAGAGTCATTGAGATTGAGGGCTGCTTGGCAGCCACCCCCAAATCACCTTCAGTTTTCTTTTCCTTCACCTTTTATTGCATTTTGTCCCTCTTTTCTCCCTTCCAAACTCTTCTTTTACCATCCTGATCGCCTCCCATGCAGTCAGCCAACCTCTGTTTCCCCATTGGCCCTGGGTTCCCTTTCTTTGTGCATTCATTTGGCTTGTCTGAGATGGTTGCCATGACGATTTCTACTTTTACCACTAGGGCCTTGAAACTGGTACTGCCTTTTATTACGTGTAGTGTCCTGCAGGTCCTCATGCTGTTACCCTGCCAGAGGCACTGCAAGATAGGATGAGCCATCAGCACGCATACATTAACAGCTGACCCAGAGGAGCCTGAGTCCAGAGGGGCCTTGAGAAACTTGGGGTTTTGGCCAACAAAAACTTCATGATGTTGTGCAAGGAGAAGTGTCAGATCTTGCCTCAGGGGGCAGAACAGGCTGGTGCATCAGGACAGATTGAGACCTGACCAGGAGAAGAGTGACCCTGAGGAGAAGGGCCTAGATGTTACACGAGGGATGCCCTATGAGCCAGTGCTGCGTGCTCACCACAAAGGAGGCCAGCTGCATAGAGGGCTGCATTAGGAAGTGCATAGCCATCGAGACAAGGGCCGTTCTTATCCCCCTCGACTCAACACTGGTGTGGCCACATGTGGGATAGTGTGTCCCAGTGTGGGCTGCCCCGTGCTGGAGGAATGGGGAGGAACATGGAGAGGGTCCAGAGGAGGTCTGCCAAGATGGGGTTGGGGGCCTGAAGGCCATGGCCTGTATGGAGAGGCAGAGGGACCTGCCTGGTGAAGTGTCAAAGACAAATGGAATATAGTAGTAGCCTGTTACTGCTTGAAGGGTGGTTCCAGAGGGGATGGAGCTTTTGTTGGTAGTAGGAAAGAGCACGAAGAGGGGAAAGGGTCACAAACTGCATCTTGAGAGGTACAGCCTGGGCTTCAGGAAAAAGACATGTCACTTGAAGGGTAGTGCTGTGGTGCAACAGGTCACCCAGAGGCCTCTGAGGTCACCCCATGCCTTTGTGTTTAAAAGAACACCAGCAAGGATAGAGAGACCTCAGTAAATATGGAGAGATCCTGGGGACAGAGCAAGGGGAGGAAGCATGTTGGGTGTCTACAGGCTGCAGGGATGCAGGCACAGGCATGGGACAGTGTAGGACAGCCTGTGGTGGAGACGGCTGAGGGCACTGCCATGGCTGAAAGCCTCCAACAGAACCGAGGTCTCTAGCCTCTTGGCTATGGTTGGTGTCTCTGCCACTAAGGCCTCTGAGAAGAAGTTTCCTTAAACCACTGGGACCTTAAACCACTGGGACCTCCTTGTCCACGGGGAACCAAGAGATGCCATATTGTTGTCCTGCAGTTGGAGCTGCACATGCCCACCTTCACACTGACCCCCAGAAAGAGCCCCGAACAACGCGTGAGGGAAGTCACCACCCTTCACAAGGACTGGGTGTCAGGGCCTGGTTGCTCTGCTTCATTACACACATCAAGGCTGACTTGGCATCACAGCCACCTGCACATTGTCTTGGCCTACCTGCAATCAGAGCCTCCAGCTTTCTGCTCTAATCAGCCCCCTGGGAAGGCTTTGTCAGTAATGGCCCTCAGTGGGACTCCTTAACACTCCAAGAAACTTTGAGATTTACTTCTACCTTCAACTTCTGGAGAGGTTTGCTCAACCTTCTCAGCATCTGAGGTCCATGGGCTCAGCACCAAATACACCTGAGGGGTCATTAAAAAGCAGAAAGCCCTAACAACCTCTGTCTCTTTCCATCATTTTCTTCAGTTCTGCTGTGGCTAATTGGCAAGTGTTCAGGAGGGTATTGAAAAGAGAAGGATTTCAAGGAGCACCTGAAAAGTAAAGACGTCTGCTTTTCGAGCTTTTTTTATTCTTCAGGTTTCAGAAGTGATACCCACCTTCTCCAGGTCACACTGAACCGTGGTGTTTCCTAATTAAGCCTGGACATTTGGGAGAAGCAGTATTTTGGATAGGAGACATGTATGGACAACCTTCCTCCCCACCTCCCCAGCCCTCACATTTCTCTCCTCAGCCCCTGGGGACTTCCCTCATTCGGCTTAACATCTAGCCTTTTCCCACTCAAGCCTGTAGCTGAATGTTACAGCTCCTGGGCACCAATTCCCACCTGCTTTCCTTAGAAAATCAGCTGCAAACAGACACAGAAGGATTTGTCTCAATTCTGATCCAACACAAACAAACATGATGCAGTGTCCTAAGAAATAACATACAATCCTCAAGTGCATGTCAAGGGCAAGTTGCCTCCAGGCAGGTCCACAGTCTGCAAGGAATAGCCTTCCTTGACATGTTCTTGACAAATAGATGGGGGAGGCTAGATAGAAACACAGTGAAGGAGTTGGTTGAAGAGACAATGAGAGTGCTGAAAGACGAGACAAGCTTCCGACTCCCTGAAGCTCAGAGCAGCGACTAGGGAGTTGAGAGGTGCCTGAATGATACAGAGGAAGGGGAGGAGGAAAACTGGGAAACTCTGGGAAGGGCATATGCCCAGCTTGTCTAATGCAAAGTTGATCTCAGAAATGATCAATGTAATCTGGACATGTGGAAATACGTGAAAGGATTCTGAGATTAAATCCACAGCATAAGAGCAGTGGTCATGGAAGTTTGGGGTAGGTCAAAATTACTTCTCCTAAGATTCATATCCTTCGTCAACATTTCCATTATGTAATCCTGAGAAAGCACTGACATTTTCTTAAAATTAATCAATCATTTCAGCTGATGAAAATGTAGTCTTTTTTAAACAAAACAAAACAAAACAAAACTTTGAAAATTGTTTTTTTGAGGAAGAGCTCAGGTGTCTGAGTACAAGTACCCACCAGGACTCCCCAGGTCCTTCTCTGCAGAGCTACTTTTGGAGTATATGGCGGTGATTCTGTTATTGCTCTTACCTCTCCATCATCTCAAGATCACTGCAGTGACAGACAGCCTCCACATTCCCATCCCCACCCAGGCTGAGTTCCTGAGAAAGGGGAGGATGGCACCATCTACTTCGAGGTGCAAATTGCAGAGGTAGAGACATCACACTGCCGAAAAGCCTGCTGTTCTCCCCTCACCTCTGAGGAGATCCAGGCCATGGACTTAAAGGTGGATGCAAAGAAGTTCAGGGGTAATGTAGATATGCCTGAGGCAGTGCCTCCCAGGCTGCCCTTGCAGTCACTGGGGAGAAGGAGGTGTTCACCAGCCTTCTTCAAGATGGTCACATAAAGCACAAACAACACATGTCCCAGAAACATTTGCTCGGTGTTTGAAATGAGGCCTGAGAGCACAGGCTTTTAGGATACTTCAAGCTGAAGGGACCACAGGAAGCCTGTAGTGCAACCTGCTGCTGCTCAAAGCAGGGTCAGAAGTAGGGTCAGCAACCAAAAAAATGTCCCTGCCAAAGGATTTCAGGGGTGATACAACAGGAGAAGACAGTAGAAGCTTGACAGGGTGGTAGAAGTCCTGTGGACAAAAGGGTTTCCTTTTTCCTGTTCTCCAGAGAATTAAATCCTCCGCTCTGCAGAGAGAAGAAGCTGGGACACTACCTTTGCCACTAACACGGAGGTGGAGAAGCTCCTGAGTCCCTTTCAGAGAGAGGCTGCTCCAGAGGTCACCACCCCAATGGCACTAGACCCCCCGGCATGCCTGCCTTTCTGCTGGGTACCCTCCAGCCCCAGGCAGGAGGTCTGCGGGGAACCGAGTCAGTCCTGCACAGGACTCGTCCTCCCAAGGGTCATATCTGAATGCCCAGTCCTCCAGCTGGGCGTGGAGCCCTGTCTGGAGGTGACTTTTGGGGTAAGGGCCAGCATGCAGGCTGGGGGAGATTGTCGCAAGGACATGTGCGGGGGACAGGGTCTGAGGGACAGCAGCAACCTGACACGGCTCCTGGGTCCTGCTTCCTTCAAGGCAAGCTCTGACACAGGGTCCCAGCCTTCCTTTTGGCGCCACCCTTCAGGAGGGACGATGGCACTGTGAGCGGGGAGGGTGGGGAGCATTAATCCTTCTTCAGTCACTTCCCAAGCCATGCAGAGGGCCAGGACTGCAAAGATTTCTGGCTCAGCATCGTGAGCTCACTTTAATATACCCACACTCTGAATGTTTGTTTGTTTGTTTTTAAATTAAATGTCAGCATTTTTCGCTCCAAGAAACTTCCAAGCCCAGTCCCACTTCCTCCTTCTGATCTCTCCCAACCCCTCCTCTGGTCTCGTTGCCATTCCCACACCCCCTGCCCCTGTTCTCCCCACAGGGTCCTGAGCTGACAGTGCTGCTCTGCACAGCAAGCACACTGTGGAGCCACAGGGCCGTGGAGGGACTCTGCACCTCTGCACTGGTGGTACTGGTGAGGATGGGAAGCAGACCCAACCAAATGGGGATCACGGCCTCTACTCCCTCCAGGGGTCTGCTGATGTGTCAAGTGCTTGGAGGGACTAGGGAGCATTTCCAGGGGTACTTGCTGTGCCCAGCTGCACCTCTAGATCCTGCCCCTGCTATTTCACAGAAAGCGACATGAATCACTCTCTAGTCTGCCTTCCCCATGCCAGCTGGATCCTTACTGTCTCTCCTGAGATTGCAGAGTCCTCCTTTGCCTGTGGAGACCTGGGTTTAGTGCTTTCCCTTGAGGTGACTCCACCTTGGACCATCTCTCCCTTTGTCAGGCTCCACTCACTGCCCACCCCAGGCACATGCTGCCCCAGGACATCCCCCTGGGCTCTCCTGGCAGCCCCAGCTTCCCCTCCAGAAGGACAGGCATCTGACACTGTGCCTGAACATGTGCGACAGCTCTGGGCATGTCAATCAGTGACCATTCATCCCCCCTGCTGTCACTGGGCACCGATGGGTGGCCGAGTCCTAAATGCAGCCCTTGGTCTCTAAGAGGTCATTACATGAGTATGAGCTTTTTGCTCCTGAACCCATGGAGAAGCCAGCCCAGCAGGCCCTGCTGGGATGCAATTCCTTGGGCCTCTTCTTGACACCAGCTTTGGAGGAAGAGCCCAGCCTTCAGGGACTGCTGCAGGAGGAACTTACTTTATTCCAGAGATAACTGGGAGGGCGTCAGCTCTGACCCAGTGTTAGACACAATATGATATGGGCACCAGGGGAGACAGAGCAGTCTCAGGAAAGGTGGAGGGAATCTAAGCATTTATGTAGCAATATGATAAGAAATTATGCCAAGAACAGTAATAATAGTAATCAGAAAACTAAAGTGAACAAACAAAGCTCAGTCCCGTTATGGGACACAGTGGGAGTCATTTGTGGAGAGAAATGGCAATTTTAGTACTGCTGAAAAATGTCCATGGCATCACTTTCCTCAGGGCCTCCTTGAGCTCCTTGTTCCTCATGCTGTAGAGGAGGGGGTTCACTGCTGGAGGCACCACTGAGTACACAACAGCCACCACCAGATCCAGAGCTGGGGAGGAGATGGAGGGGGGCTTCAGGTAGGCAAAAAAAGAGGTGCTGACAAAGAGGGAGACCACAACCAGATGAGGGAGGCACATGGAGAAGGCTTTGTGCCTTCCCTGCTCAGAGGGCATCCTCAGCACAGCTCTGAAGATCTGCACGTAGGACAGCACAATGAAAACGAAACACCCAAACATTAAAAAGGCAGTAAACACAAGAAGCCCGACTTCCCGGAGGTAGGATTGTGAGCAGGAGAGCTTGAGGATCTGGGGAATCTCACAGAAGAACTGGTCCAGGACATTGCCTTGGCAGAGAGGGATGGAAAATGTGTTGGCTGTGTGCAGGAGAGCATTGAGGAAAGCACTGGCCCAGGCAGCTGCTGCCATCCTGACACAAGCTCTGCTGCCCAGGAGGGTCCCGTAGTGCAGGGGTCTGCAGACGGCAATGTAGCGGTCGTAGGCCATGACAGTGAGGAGAGAATACTCGGCTCCAAACAAGAAGACAAGCAGAAACACTTGAGCAGCACATCCTGAGTAGGAAATGGTCCTGGTGTCCCTCAGGGAGTTGGCCATGGATTTGGGGACAGTGGTGGAGATGGAGGCCAGGTCGAGGAGGGCGAGGTGGAGGAGGAAGAAGTACATGGGGGTGTGGAGGCGGTGGTGGCAGGCTACGGCTGTGATGATGAGGCCGTTGGCCAGGAGGGCAGCCAGGTAGATGCCCAGGAAGAGCGAGAAGAGCAAGAGCTGCAGCTCCCGTTTGTCTGCAAACGCCAGGAGGAGGAACCCGTTGAGGAAGCTGTCGTTGGACATTTTGCTCCCCCTGAGTATGGGGAACTGTGCAAGGAGAAAAAGATAGTGACTAGTTAGAAAAGAATTTTAAAAATAAACAATCAAACAAATAAAGTGTTCAATTTCTCACTAAAAACACCACATTGCCTCCCATGTACAGTAGGGGGTACATGGGAACGGGGGTGAACAATTTCTGTCAAATGAAGTCCATCGTCTGAGTTTTGCAGAAATTACTTTCAGGGATTTTTAAAAATATTTTTTATTTTCTCTGAGATGCCCCTGTCACCCCAAGGTAGAAATCCTCAGCATTTCTGCTGTGAGTCCTGAGAGGAAAGCATCCACTGTCACTTGGGGCAGAGTGAGGACATTTCATTTATTAGCCTTGTTCCTAAGCTGTCCTGTGCTAGCATCTCTTTCAGCTGGAGGATGATGTCACCCTTAAAAGAAACCAGCCCCTGCTGAGAGCAGAGCAGTGCACTTTCAAAGGGCAGATCTCCAAACTCCTCACCCTTTCTCCAGGCACCTCAGGCAGCTCTCCACACTCCCCTTCTGGCCAAGGACACTCAGGGCTCTTTGCAGCTGCCCATCTGCAGCCTCCCACCTCCTTCTCCACACTCTCTGCCTCCCTGAACCTTCTTGATAGGTCTGTCAGCTATCAGGGAGAAGCTGAGAGACAGCGGTGCCTTTCGAGAGGGCAGCTCGCAGCCTGGCAGGACACCACAGGGAAACAAAGGACTGTTAGGACTGAAGACGGGCTCTCCTTCAGGGAGAGCCAGCTCATTTCCCAGTCCCACGGACTGCATTTCCTGGAGCTCCACAGGTCAGGAGGAGGCTGGGGCCACCTCCCTGCCCTGCACACCCCTCTGTTGCACAGCTTCCAGCATCGGTGTCTGAAGTGCAGCTGAAACCCCTCAAACCCCAGAGAGCCTGAGAGCAAGAAGAGGAGCAGCATGGAGAGGAGGGGAAACAAGGGGCAGCACCATGATCCTGCTGCTGAGGGAGGCAAGGAGAGAGACAGACGGGCACTCATGAAAGCCTTCACCTTGCCCACCTGGGCATGCTGCCTTGCTGAGGAAAACATTGTAGGGCAGGTGCTCCGAGCCCCTTTGTTGGGCAGCACGAAATGAACCCATGGCAGGAGAGATGCCCCTCTCCTCTGCTGGAGGTCTGGCTGCAGAGGAGGCAGCTCATGCCCTGGACTCCATGGCTGTCAGGGCAGAGGGTCTCCTCTGCTGGGTGGGAGAGGAGACACAGGCAGCATGCCGCATCTCTGCAGCCTGCAGCTGCCCCTGCTGGCAGCTTTCTCAGCCCCAATATATTTTCCCTGTCAGTGATCACAGTCCCCATCCCACCCTCTGTGGGCTCAGGGCTGCCCTACAGAAACCTTCCAGGTCTGGGACTTGGGCAGGGGTATCTCTGTGCTTGCAGGTCCTAAGGAGCAGGTCTCATAAACCCTGAGGAAGCCCATAAAGGTGAAGTTGGTGCTGCTGTAGGTAGAGATGGCGTTGAAGGGGTTTGCTGAGCTTTCTCACAGACCTCCTGATCTTTGAGGGTGAAGGTTTGTGAGTCCCAGGCCCTTGTCAAATCAGAAAACAATTTCTTTTTTTTTGCCTGCCAGAATTAGGAAACAGAAAGCCCTGGAAGGAAAGTTCTTTCCCTTTCCAGTAGCCCTTTTTTTCATCTTCCTCTGCAGGGCAGGGACACTGCTCTGAATCACAACCCGGGACAGACTTGTGTGCACACTCCAACTTCACAGCCCTGCAGCTGTCCCTGGGAGAAGGTAGCAGCATGCCCCGTCCCTGTGACGGCGTGTCAGGGAATCTCTGCTCTAAAGCACCTCCTCCTCCCCTGCACAATGGAGAAGCTGGGAGAGAGATCTTTAAAAATTCAGCCATGGAGTTGACTGGGTTTACAAGACCCCTCCAGGAACCGCAGTAGTGTTGTCCTTCAGCCAGAGACTTACCGTGTTCAGGGCTGGGATGATGTCTTCCACAGTGAACTGTCAGCTGTCCTCCCACTCCACACTGCCTTTCACTTCTCTCTGCCTTCTCTCAGCTCCCGTCAGCAGCAGCAGGCAGTGCCCGGAGCCCTGCTGCTCTTGGCAGAGGAGCTGCTCCTGCACACAGCTGGACACATGGGCACTGCTGCCAGGTTACCATGAGATCTCTCCGTCCCAAGAGCCTGGTCCTGGTTAGGAGCAGAGGCCCAGCTGAAGGCAGAAGTTCTCTGTCCCTTGTGCTCCCTCCTCCTGGGAAATGTTCACTGACGAACACCAAAATAATCACCTTTGCTCCCTCTCTGAACAATACAGGGAGACCAGTTACAGCACTGTCATTATCTCATCAGAAGATGGTTATCTATGAGAGGTGGAAACATCCTCTTGGAAATTGGAAATCCATTTTCCTGTGGATTAGCCTTAACTAGGCAGGACACTTAGAAGGGGACAAGAAGGGAGTTCATTTACCCATTTTTCAGGTTTCTCATGCCTGTTTAGAAGACCATGCACTGGCGTGGGGTTCAGATCTCTCCTGTCAACTCTACAAACATGCAGAAGGTGGGATTCCCTTTGCCCAAGCTGGTGTACACAACAGAGATGTCTGCATGCGAGCTCCTTGTCTAGGCTCACGTTATAATCCCTGGAGATGGAGAGTGGGAGTCAGTTGCTCACACACAAACACCTGGGGACATTGGAAGATACAGAGGTGGTCCAAAGCATGTGCCAGTGTCTGCTTGCTCTGATGGAGCAACTGGGGCCCCTGCATCCTTCTGGAGCATCAGGTGGCTCTCTGGTGGGGAACTTCTTTGGCCATCAGAAATGACCCTAGATGCCTAGGACAACTAGAGCTCCACTCAGGAGGAAGCTGAGACATATGAAGATCCCTGCATTGCAAAACAGCTGATGTAATTCCATGCAGACACTTGAGGCAGTGACACAGAAACAGGCTGGCAGGGCCATGTCAGATGCCTGGGCTGTGCAGCACAACTGCATGCTTCTAGCAGGTACTCCATGGCCCCTGCAGGAAAGCCATGCCCCTTTGGAGTGCTTGCTGGCCAAACACCTCAGGGCATCTCATGTTTTCTGCCTGTGCCCAGACTACTGAATCCCTCCACAGCCTTTAGGGAAAGTCCATCCCGTCTGCATTCAAGTGTGCTGCATAAACACCCCAAGGTCTCCCCTCTAGTCTCTGCACTCTTTAACGCTTCCAGCTCTCCTGTCCCTGGGCCTCTTCTCACCCCCTCACTTGATATGACCAGGCACTGGGCTAACGATATCCTCAGAGTGGCTGGATCACAGGCTGCCCAGGCCCAGGGACTTCTTCACTGGCATCTTGTCCTGCCTGGAGATTGTTTAACATCTGTCACGGGCTCCAAAGAGTCAGCTCACACAGCAAACCTCTCCCCTGCCATTCCTGCACAGCCCTGCTCTGTTCCTCCCTGGCCTTGGGCACTGCAGGGTTTGCTCTCTGAGTGGGAATCTCCTTTCAGAGTTACATTGCCACCAGCTTTTCACACCCACATGTCTCTATTCTGAAGTGGGGCCATTGTACACACAGTACCCTTGGCTCTTGGTAAATCTTTCATCATGATCAGTTTGTTCTCTCTGCCACAGTGGAGGCTCTTCAGGCCAAAGATATGCAAATGCATGCAGCCTGGGGCACAGCCAGGAGGAGATGGAGATGCGCAAGCTGTCACAGGACTGAAACATGGTTGGAATAGCTGAGATGTGGTGGGATCACTCACAAGTCTGGAGAGCTGCACTAGTAGGGTACTAGCTCTTCAGGAGGCACTATCAGGGAAGAAGAGGAGGGAGGATGCCCTTGGTGTGAAGGGGCAGCTCAGAGCTCTTCCATGGGAGAGGCAAGGGGCTGGGTGAGAGCTTGTGGGTGAGCATTAGAAGAACGGTGACATTGTGATGGGAGCCACAGAGCACAGAGTCAGGGTGAGGAGGTGGATGCAGTCTCCTTTAAGGAATGTGATCAAATCTGTGAATCACAGGCCCTGGTTCTTATGGCGGGGTGGAGGGGGTGGTGGGGGGTGAAAAAAGGGAGTCCCAGATGCTGAGGGGAATGAGGAAGGATAGTCATGGAGCAGAGACCCTGGCCTTCAGAGGAGCAGACTTCGGCCTCTTCTGGGGAGTGGTCAGGGAACCTGTGGGAAGCAGCTTGGAAAGGTGCAGGAGCTCAGGAAAGCCAACAGGTCTCTGAGGACAGCACCTGCCAAGCACAAGGATGGTCCATCATGATACTAAAGAAAACCTTAGCTCCAGGGCAGTCAGGCAGCATCCTGGAAGCAGAAGGAGGGAGAGGCTGCAAGGGAAGAATTTAGAAATTTTGTCCAGCATCACCGGCAGGGTGTTAGGGAAGCCAAGGCTGCCGTAGGATTGACACTTGCAAGGGATGTCAAGGGCCTGAAGAAGAGCTGCTACTGCCTCAGTAAGAATCGAAGACCCAAAAGGAGAAGGCTGGCTCACTGCTACATGGGGCAGGGAACCTTGTAGCAGCAGATGCAGAGAGGTGGGAGGAACTCCACCCCTTGTTAGCTTCAGTTTTCCCAAGCAAGGTCTCCCACGCTGTTGTGCCTTGGCTCCAGACTCCAGAGGACAAAAACCACCAACAGTGGATGAGGCTAGTGAGGGATGACTTGGGAGAACTCAAACTATACACGCCAAAGAGGTTGGATGGGCTGCACACGAGGATACTGTGAGAGCTGACACATCACTGACATTAAAATTAGTCAATCATTTCAGCTGATGAAAGCATGTTCATATTTTTGAAATGTTGAAACTAACTCTTCCCCTTTCCAGGCAGAGCTCAGGGGTCGAACCACAAGCACCCAGTGGCACTTGGAGAGGCCCTGGTGTCTCGGAGGTCCCTGCCTGGGCCTGGAAGCTCTCCCAGGGGACCTGCGGGAGACCGGAGCCCCTCGGAGCTGCAGATGGAGGCTAGGCAGAGGGCACCAGGGCAGTAGAAACAGCACCAGACATCTGTGACCCTCTAACTGCATCCTACCCTAGTTCTGAACATCTCTTTCTTTTTAAAAATAACGACACACACACAAAATCCCCCTGAAAGACCACTAAATTTAAAAAAAAATCAAGAAAAATACAAGAACAAAAAAAACATTTTGAAGTTGGAAAGGATAACAAAATATTTATTTACTTCAAATCTTTTTCTCAATTTCTCTCTTGGTGCATTTTTAATGGCAGTTTCTAAAGATTTCTTTTCTATATAGGGCCTACAGTATTAAAAAAGATATTTTTGTGTCTTTCCCAAGTCTAGTGTCTCTCCAGCCCCTCCCTGCTAACTGCCTGGATCACTCCAGAAGTAACTGAGCCTCACTTGCTTTTATGCCCCCCTCACTGGCAAGAGGAGACCTTTGTGCAAATTAGCCGCAGATCCACATTTCACCTCAGCTCTCCCCTCTCCTCCCACTCCACACTGCCTTCCACTTCTCTCTGCCTTCTCTCAGCTCCTCTCAGCAGCAGCAGGCAGTGCCCACAGCCCTGCTGCTCTTGGCAGAGGAGCTGCTCCTGCACACAGCTGGGCACATGGGCACTGCTGCCACGGTGCCACCAGCTCCCTCTGTCCCTGGAGCCTGGCCCCACTCAGGAGCGGGGGCCCAGCTGTAGGCGTGAATTTCTCTGTCCCTTGTGCTCCTTCCTCCTGGGAAATATCCACTGAGGTAAACTAAAATAATCACCTAGCGTCCTCTGCTAAGGAGTGGACAGAGACTGATTCCAACATTGCAGTTTATTTCATCAGAGGATAACTCTCTATGGTGGAAATGTCCCACTCTGCAGGTCCCCATTGCCTTCTCTTACCTAGGCAGGACACCTAGAAGGGGACCGGAGGGGAGTTCATTTACTCATGGTTCAGGTTTTCATTCAGATGATGTGGGCATCACATGCTGGTTTGGAAGCCCCTGGGCTGGCGTGGGATTCAGATCCCTCCTATAAACTCCACAAACACACAGGAGGTGGGATTCCCCTTGCCCAACCTGAAGTGTGTCCAACAGAAATGTCTGCATGGGACCTCCTTGTCCAAGCTCCCGTTGTAATCCCTGGAGATGGAGAGTGGGAGTCAGTTGCCCACACACAAAAACCTGGTGACATTGGAAGAGACAGAGGTGGTCCAAGGCTTGTACCAGTGTCTGCTTGCTCTGATGGAGCAGGTGGGAGACCTGCATACCACTAGAGCATCAGGTGGGGGCCAGGTGGGGAATTTCCTCGGCCATCTGAAATGACCCCTAGGTGCCTACTACAACAAGAGCTCCACTCACTAGGAAGCTGAGACATATGAAGTTCCCAATGTTTCCAACAGCTCATGTCATTCAGTGCAGACACTTGATTTCATGACCTAGAAATAACCTCACAGGGCCATATCAGATGCCTGTGGTGTCCATCACAGCCACATGTCTCTAGCAGGCACAACATGGTACCTCCAGGGAAACCATGGCCCCTTTTCAGTGCTTCCTGGACAAGTACCCCAGGGCATCTCACGTTTCCTACCTTTGTCCACACAACTGAATCCCACCACTACCTTTAGGCCAAATCCATCCTGTCTACATCCACATGTGCTCCATAAATGAGAGAGGCACATCACATCGAGGTCTCCCCTCTAGTCTCTGTAATCTCCAACCCTTCTAGCTCTCCTGCCCCTGAACCTCTTCTCACCCTTCCACATGATATGAACAGCCACTGGGCTAGTGATGTCCTCAGGGTGGCTGCATTGCAGACTGCCCAGGCCCTGGGACTTCTTTAGTGGCACCTTCTCCTTCCTGGAGATCGCTTCACCTCTGTCACAGGCCCCCAAGTTGCTCCAGAGGCAGCTCAGGCTGCTGATCCCTCTCCTGCCATTCCTGCACAGCTCAGCTCTGTTAATCCCTGGCCTTGGACACTGCAGGGTTTGCTCTGTTAGTGAGAACCCCCTTCCACCATCACATTGCCACCTGCTATCCGTGCCAGCATGTCACCCCTTGCAGTCAAAGCCTTTGCCTACAGAAGGTCCTTGGGAACATGTTTCCCTGTGACAAATCTTCTGTCCGTGCCACAGCTGAGGTGCTGAACTCCACATATATGCAGACATATGCAGCCTGGGGCACAGCCAGGAGCAAACGGAGATGCCCAAGCTGTCCCAGCACTGCCACATGCTTGGAATAACTGAGATGGGGTGGGGTCATTCACTTCACTGCAGTCCTTCAATGCCAAGGTACAAGATCTTCAGGAGAGACCCAAAGGCAAGATGAGGAGGGGGATGCCCATAGGGGGAAGGGGTAGCTTGGGTGTAGGGAGCTCTTCCATGAGATGGACTAAGGAAGGCACCTCTGAAGGGCAGAGGAGCTCAGGAAAGCCAGCAGGTAATTAGGGACAGCACCCATCAAGCACAAGAATGCCCCATACCAACAGCTTGTAAAATTAGTGGACAACTCTGGACCCTGGCTGGGCTAAACAGGGAACACACATGGGAGCTCCAGGGCAATCACGCAGCATACGGAAAAGGGAAGAAGGGAGAGGCTGCAAAGGAGGAATTTAGAAATATTGTCCAGTGAAGTAGGGATGGAGTTAGGGAAGCCAAAGCTCCCCTGGGATAGACACTTGCAGGGGATGTCAAGGACGGGAAGAAGAGCTGCTACTGCTTCAGTAACAGTAAAAGAATATGCAAGGAAAATGGGGGCTCACTGCTGGATGGGGCTGTTGTGCCTAGAGTCAAGACTCTTGAGGAGACAACCAGTCTGTAGCGCTTAAGGGATGACTTGCAAAACTCAACCCCTACAAGTCTATGGGCCTTGATGGCTAGCATGCATGGCCATGGAGAGAGCTGGCTGCTTTGACAGCAAGGCTGCTCTCTCTCATCTGTGAAAAGCTGTGGAGATCAGAGGAGGTCACAATGGGCAGAAAAAGGAATATGTTGTGCCCATCTTCCAAAAAGGTCACAAGGACCACGTGTGGAGCCACAGGCCATTCAGCCTCACGTTGGTGCAGAGTGTGTTATGGAGAGATTTGTCTCAGATCACGTTTCTGGGCACATGAGGGAGAAGAAGGTGCCTGGGAACACTCAGCATGCATTTGCTGAAGGTAAATCCTTCCTGAGCAACCTGATTGCCTCCTGTGATGAAAGACCAGTGCTTGTGGAGGAGTGGAGAGGAGTGGGTGTCCAGTAGACATCCAGATGGGCAAAAAGCTGGTTGGATGACTGAGCTCAGAGGGGTTTTATGAATGGGTCATATTTCACCAGGAAGCCACGTAAAGGTGGCATATGCGGGGGTCTACCCTGGATCCTGTCCTGTTTGAAAGTTCATCAGTGACCTGCAGAATGGAAATCTCATCACAGTTGTAGACGGCACCCAATTGGGTGGAACAGTCAGATGCTCGAGCTGCCATTCAGAGGGATCTCAGGAGGCAGGAGGAAGGGGCTGTCAGGACCTGGGGAGTGCCCGGCTGGGCAGCAGCTCTGAGTTAACGGACCTGGGAGTCTTTGTAGGCAGCGAGCTGGACACGAGCCAGCAGCGTGCCCTGGCAGCAAAGGAGGCCACAGTGTCCTGGGCTGCATAAACAGGAACACAGCCAGGAGACTGAGGGAAGTGATTATCCCCCTCTCCTCAGCCTCATCAGAGCACATCTATAATACTGCCTCCATTTGGGGGCCCCTGCAGAAGAACGATGTTGATCACTTGGGGTGAGTTCAGTGGCCACCCCCAAGGTGGTTTGGGGGCTGGAGCACTTGCCCTGTGAGGAGAGGCTGAGGCAATGGGGCTTGTTCAGCCTGGAGAAGGGAAGGCTTTGGGGGGAATACATAGCAGCTTCCCAACTCCGGGTTGCCACTGATAAAGAGGCAGGTACTGGAGGGACTCGTGGCATGTGAATGGGAGACAATGGCTACAAGCTGACGGAATTGCAGTGAAAATTAGCTAGAAGGGAGACAAATCAAAGAGGTTAACAAAGCACTTGAAGAAAGGTCCAGAGAGGTTTTGGACCCTCTGTCCTTGGAGGCTTTTGGGTTGCTGTTGGACAAAGTCCTGAGGAACTTATTGTGAAGGTGGTGTTGCTCCTGATGCGCGCAGGAGGCTCCCAAGGTGCCTCCCAACCTGAAAGAGTTGCTGATTCTGTCACCTCTGGCGATAGCACCAGATATGGCCTCCCCAGAGCCAGCCCCTCCTAGTTATGAACAACTGCGTGTCCAGAGTGGGCCCTCCTCACAGCCTACAACAGCTGTGTGTGATAACAGAATGCTCTTCACCCTTGGGAAGGATGGGAAGATGAGGGCCAAGGGGCACTAGTTGCAACAAGAGAGCTTCAGGCTGGCGATTAAGGACAAACTTTCAAGGACCTATCAAGACAGTGAGGCACTGGGGCAGGTGGCCCAGAGAGCCTGTGCCCTCTGGGCCAAAGAGCATCTCCATCCTTGGAGATTTTCAAGCCCTGGCTGAAGAAAGACTTGAGCAACCTGGTCGGGCCTGATAGCTGACCATGCTGTGAGCAGGAGGTTGGCTTGGAGACCTCCTGAGGTCCTTTCCAGCCTGAAGGGTCTTGCATATCTGTCCACACTGAGTCCCCTGCGACCATGGAAGTGAATCAGACAAAAGCATGGTCAAATCAGTGGAACCTGCTTCACAGGTACCCCCAAACAGCCCTCATGATGATGTACAAGGAAAAGTCAAAATTCCAGCATCGTGCTGCAGAACGGGCTGTGCATCAGGACAGGCTGGGACCTGACCAGCAGAGGAGGGACCCTGAGGAGAAGGGCCAGGATGTTACATGAGGGATGCTATAGGAGCCAGTGGTGCACGCTCACCACAAATGAGGCCAGCTGCAGACAGGGCCTGCATTGGGAAGACAATGGCCATTGAGACAAGGGCAGTTCTTCTCCCCCTTGACTCAGCACTCGTGTGGCCACGTCTGGAATAGTGCATCTGAGTGTGGGCTGCTCAGTGCTGGAGGACTGGGGAGGAAGTGGAGAGGGTCCAGAGGAGGTCTGCCAGGATGGGGTTGGGGGCCTGAAGGCCAGGGCCTGTACGGAGAGGCAGAGGGACCTGGGCTTCTTCAGCCTGGTGAAGTGGAGGCTAAGGCCAGTGCAGTAGTAGCCTGTGACTGCTTGAAGGGTGGTGTCAGAGAGGATGGAGCTTTTCTTGCTAGTGGGAAAGAGCATGAGAAGGGGCAAGAGCCACAAACTGCATCTTGAGGGGTTCAGACTGGACAGCAGGTAAAAAGAATGTCACTGGAAGGGCGGCGCTTTGGTGCAACAGGACACCCAGAGGAGATCTGAGATCAGTCCCTGGCTTTGTGTTTCAAGGAGCAGCCAGCAAGGACCGAGGGACAGCAGCAGAGGCAGGAAGATCCCAAGGTGAGAGCAAGGTGGGGAAGAAGGCTGGGTGTCTACAGGCTGCAGGGAAACAGGCGCAGCTTTGGGAGATTTTAGGACAGCCTGTGGTGAAGACAACCGAGGGCAATGCCTCCAACAGAACTGAGGTCTTTGTCCTCTGCCACCGAGGCCTATGAGAAGATGTCATTTCCTTTCGGCACCAGGCCTCGATGCCCCCTCACCCCCAGGGAGCCCAGGAGGGGTTGTAACGTTGTCCTGCACTCGGCATTGCTCACCTCCCCCACCCTCACACTGACCCCACAAAGAGCCCCGAGCAATGGGTGAGGGAGAGGATCACCCTGCCCAGGGGCTGGCTGTGGGCCTTGGCTGCTTGATAAAGCACATCAAGGTTGTCTTGGCATCACAGCCACCTGTACATTGCCTCCCACTTTCTGCTCTCATCGGCCCCCCAAGGAGACTTTCTTGGTAATTGCCCTCAGTGGGACCAATTAATGCTCCAGGAAACTTTGGGATTTGCTTCTAACTTCTGGAGAGGTTTGTTCTGTCTCCTCCCAGTATTTGAGGTTCATGGACTCAGCACCAAATACACCCGAGGGGTCATTAATATGCAAAAAGCCTTAATACCCCATGTCTCTCCCCACAATTTTCTTCAGCTCCTCAGTCCTTCTGTGGCTAACTGGGGAGATTTCAGAGTGGCTTTACAAGAGGAAGATTTCAAAGAGCACAAACAAAAAGGAAAAAAAGGGTTTCTGCTTTTAAAGTTTTATTTTTCAGCGTACAGAATAAGTGATAGCCACATTCTCCCACTGACATTGCCCCAGAGTGTCTCCTAATGAATCCTGTTGTGTACAAAAACAGTATTTTTGGTAGGAGACATGTATGGACAACCTTCCTGCCCACCTCCCCAGCCCTGCCATTTCCCTCCTCAGCCCCTGGGGACTTGCAGCACTCTGCTTAACATCTAGCCTTTAATCCACTCGAGTCTCTAGCTGAACACTACAGCGCACAGGCACTAATTTCTGCCTGCTTTCCTTAGACAACTAGCTGCAAACACACACACAAGGGGTTGTCTCAATTGTGATCAAGCAAAAATAAAACATGAGAGAGTTCAATAAACTTAATGACCAGCACTTCTCCGCTGTACCTTCAGCCCAAGCTGCCTCCAGTGAGGTCCACTTTCCACAGGGAATGACCTCCCTTGAAATGTTTTAGACAGGTAGACAGGAAAGGCCAGCGAGAAACACAGTGAAGCCGCTGGCTAAAGAGACAACAAGAGGCAATAAGAGACAATGCTGAAAGCCGAGGCAAGCTTCAGACTCCCTCCACCTCAAAGCAGCCACTAGAGAGTGGGGAGAAATCTCGCTGAATGAGAGTATAAGAGTATAATAAGGGTAAGGAGAGGAGGCAGATTGGAAAACAAGTGAAAGTGCCCATGTCCAGGCAGTCTGATGCAATCAGGATGTCTAAAAATATGTAAAAGATTCCTGAGATCATGTACATGGCGTAATAAACCGAGCAGCGGTAACAGAATTCCAGGGGCAAACCCATAGTTCTTCTCCTGAGATTCATACCCTTCCTGAAGATTTCCACCATGGACTGGAAAGTGCTGGAAATTGGAAAACGTGGACACTTGTATTAAAATTATTCAGTCATTTCAATTCATGAAAATGTGCTCCTATTTTTTGAAGAAATGTTGAAGAAGTTCTTCCCCTTTCCAGGCAGAGCTCAGGGGTCGAACCACAAGCAGCCAGTGGCACCTGGAGAGGCCCCAGTGTCTCGGAGGTTCCTGCCTGGGCCTGGCAGCTCTCCCAGGGGAGCTGCAGGAGACCGGAGCCCCTCGGAGCTGCAGAGGGAGGCTGGGCAGAGGGCACCAGGGCACCTGCAATGGCACCCAACGTCTGTGACCCTCCAACTACATCCCACCCCAGTTTGGAATATCACTTTCCTTTTCAGACAAAAACACAAGATTTAATCACCCCAGAGCACTAGCATACTAAAAGAAAACACATCAAGAAAGACAATAAGTACACAACAAATGTTAAAGCTGGAAAGTATAACAAAACCTCTCTCGCACAAGTCCAGGGTCCCACAAACCACTCCCTGGCCAGGGTCTTCCCTGCCACTCCTCGCTCTTTGCACACAGCAAGTTGCACAACGAGGTGCTGGGCTCTCACAACTGACAGAGGGAAGCAGGCTGATCAGCTTCAGCAAAATGCTCTATTTCTTGATGGCTGACATTGCACAAATCTCAATGTACCCGTGTTACAGTGATGTCCTAAAGGACACCTGATGCCAGACCCCCTCCAGTGCTGAGGGCTCTGCCTGGGCTTCCCTTTCTACTCAGAAAAAAGGAAAAGTCATCCCACTGAGATGTCTTGAGATGCTTCTCCTGGTTACCAACTAATGCCCCAGAAAGGTTCCCATAGCTCCTGGGTCACATTTCCCCATGGCAACACAGCTACACAGGGCATCTCAGGCAGCAATGGCCTCTAGATGTGTCTCTAAAGGCCTCAAGGTCAAGTTCTCGTCATAGGTTGAAATCTATGCAAAAATAGCTCTATGCAAGAACTGAAAATAAAAAATACTTGCTTTCAGAACTTGCTTTCACACAGGCTTTATCAGTTCTAATGAATATTTTCTGCCCTTTTCATCAGCAGCACCATGTGCATGCACTACAGTCATTACTGTATGCCACTTCACATGTTTCTATATAGGTGCAGTTATTCATCATGATACATTTCCTACCAACACTGCAAAAGGAGAAACTTTGTTCTGAGAAACTACTGCATTCAAACTGACATATTGCCTCTCTCTTCTTTAGCCTCTCTGTCCTCTCTTCCTCTGCCTATTCTGTCTTTACAGAGCGCCTATGGCCCCTCTGCCCTCCAGGGAAGCCTCCTGCGGGATCCTGCCAAGCAGATGCTGAACTAGCTGGAATCGGCTCTCCTGCAGCCCTGCGCTGTGCTACAGCTTTTGGCCTGACTTCTCCGCCATCTCATGGTCCTTGCAGCCATGGCTGCCCTTAACCTTTACATCCCCATCCGGTCCTGTTTGCTAGTGACTGACAGAGTCCAGCCGTTGATGGTTCACTGATTGCCTGGGTCAAGAAACTCTTTCCAGCGCTCGCTGGGAAGCTCCTGGGCTGCTTGTGCCCAGGGGCGCTGCCCTTCCAGCAGATTTCAGGGTGGTTAAATTGTCCTGGGAGAACCGGGAGCTGTGACCACGAGGCTTCCCCCAGCTGCCGGCAGGAGGTTTCAGCTACTTCCCTCCCCTCCTCAGGCAGCCCTTAGCAAACACTACCAGGATGTCACCCAGACTGGTGTGTCCTCTTCTCCTCCCTACAAGGTCTCGACTGGCTCATCACCTGCTCCAAGGCAAAGCCCTGTGCGCTCCAGCCACCCCTTTGCACAGACACGCCTCCACCTCCTCACCACCCCAGCCTGCCTTCCTCAGGAGCCCATTTTCATCCTGCCACAACGTGTGTAATTCCATGGGGATGGGGGAGAGGGAGGTGCCAGTAAAGGGGACATGGCTGGGATGATGAATGTGGGGATCCAGAAGAGAGGCGGACTCAGAAGAGGGGTGGGGGAGAAAAAGATAAAAGTGACACATCTGCAGTGTTGATGGCGAGGCCACCTCTTGTACAGGAACTTCATTGCCTGGGTTCTGGTAGGAGCCATTTTGAGGACAAGAAGAGCATCACAGCACCACTCATCCCAGCAGAGAGGAGATGCAAGTGGAGAGGATGGTTCAGGGCAGCCAAAGGGTACATGGCTGCAGTATGGACTGTGAGGTCACTTCCACTGCAGCTGCCTGATTGGCCTTCAGGAGATGTGCTGGCCAGCAGGCTTTCTGATGTCATCCAGCACCTCAGAGAGCCACCTAGCAGAAATGACCACCCTGGGGAGCAAAGGGGGTGACACATGTGACAGGCACCTGTCTGAGGGCTGACTGTGAGGGCACCTCTGCTGCAGCCAGCCCACCAGCCCACGGCCAGCAGGCAGGCAGGCACGGCTCATGGCCACCTTGCTCAGCACTAGCCCTCTGGAGAGGACCTGGCACCAAGCAGCGCACAGCTCCTTTCCTAGGTCTCTTCCAAGCCCAGAGTGCTGCTCCTGTGGCCCAGAGACACCACAGGTGTTATCTGCAGACTTGCTTGGGCAGCTCAGCCTTCCCCAAGTAGTGCATGATGTATTATTACCAGATAGAGGGTTTTTTTTCTTTATATTGTGATACCAAGGAGTCATCCTGCAGGCTCCAATGCAGTTTGACGATGGGTGGGTGAGCTGAATGGTGCAAAGCCTGCTGGGACAGCCCTGGACCACTCCAGAAGTAACTGAGCCTCACTTGCTTTTATGCCCACCTCACTGGCTAGAGGGGACCTTTGTCCAAATCAGCTTCAGATCCACATTTCACCTCAGAGGAGGGTCATTTGGAAAGAAGGGTCCACGAGGGAGCTAATACCCAGGCTGTGCCCCAGCTGATCAGGCAAGAGCTTCAGAAACTGCAGGCCTCAGTGACCAGCTCAGTGACACACTGCAAAACGTGAGTTGGACACCTGAACTGTCAGGTGCCAAAGGACTCCCTTAGAGAAGGGAGGAGCATGTGGAAAGGGGAGGAACATAATTCAGAGGGGGCTTGCAAGTTATTTGCTTCAAACAGCTTCAGCTTTGCAAGCTGATTCTCAGCTGTGACCCTTGAAGTGTTTCCTGTTGACTTGCAGGAAAGTGCTTGAGCATCACTACTCACTGTAGTAGGGGCACCTGGGAGAGGTGGTTTTCAAGGCCATTATTCTCTTGTGAAGAAAAACTTGGTCTTTGGAAGTTTCCCTTTTTTGGCCCCATTTTAAAGGCTTATGACTGTGGCACTGCCACTGGAAAGAGCATCTCCGCTGTGAAGAGACCATTTCCTTGTGAACTGTGTGGGTGGAAAAAGTCCCACCTTATGAAAACTGCTCTCTGAGGCCTCCTGCTGGAAGTCAGCGTGTGGATGTCTGGTTTCAGAGCCCAGGGCAGTGTGCAGGGTGCAGCAGAGAGCCCCGAAGCAGAGGCCTTTGGCAGGAAGAGCTCCAGACCCTCTCCCCTCACCTGCCATATTTCACTGGGTTGGAGGGAGGTTAACTGGATGGTTAATTAAGGGCTAATTGTGGAATACCACTGCATTATAAGGAAAGAGTTTCTAGGATCCTGCCCCATCAGAAGAAAACAGTGTCTGCACCACTTAAGGAAACAGGGAGCCTCCCCACGTAGCCTTTGCTTGTAGGGAAGAGAGGCAACTGCTGACGCCTCTAGTCTGAAAAAACTTGTGGTTGCAAAGACACTAGAAATCTAAATACAGGAATCTCCTACAAGGAACGCTTTCTGAAAGATGATCGCTTCTACTTGAAATACTCTCAGCTGCATGTTTATATGTATTTCACAGTCTGTGTGGGATATCTGGCTGCAGAGCCTGGCAAGAGCTGCGGAAACTCAAGGTCCGCAAGACAGGCCACCCCCCACTGGGGCACACCACAACTCACCCCTTGCCTCACAGAGGGTCCACAGCCAACACGCCCCTCTGCAGCAGGGACACACAGGGCACACGACCACACATGGCAGCAGCCAGGTGACCTCCCAAGGGCCCCAAAACACACCAAGGCCAACACTTTCCAAACCTCCACAGGGACCGCCTCTGAACAACGAGTCACAGCCCTGCTTCTGGTCACTTCCTACCTGCACGAAGCAGAGGGCAAGTGCTCTCCCAGGAGGCGCATCACGCCAGCTCTTGCCTCTCTCTTTTGCCTCACGTGCCCTCAAGGCCCTCACCCAACAGGCCTCCCTACTGAGGGGCTTCCAGGCAGGAGGACAAAACTCTTAGGCACCACTCCCCCTCTCTCGGGCCACGCCCAGAGAGCTCACCAATGACCACATGGCTGCACACAGACACACTCAGCAGCACGGACAGGGCCAGTGCACCAGCCTTAGACAAGCACACTTCCAACCAGGGACATGGCACAAGGCTTCCGCTGCTCTCAAGCCTTTGCCTTGCCCTGCCTCAGCAAGGCCGGGGATTTCTCTGCCAAGCAAAGCCTCGAGCCAAGCCAGCAGCTTTCAGCAGGGCACGTGCCACATGGAAAAGCCAGCGCAGGCTCTGCCTCCAGGGTCCCCCCGGCACGATCCAGGCATAGTCCGAGAGCACCAGCAAAGGCACCCACTGAAGGAGCTTGTTGGACCTTGTGCCACTGATCACAGCATTTTGGCTCAATGGTCCAGCCCATTTTCCACCTGCCTTATGGTCCATTTGCGCAGTGCTATGGACTGGCTCGTCAACATCTCCAAGGCAAAACTCTGTGCACTCCAGCCACCTCTTCGCATAGGGTGGTGCACCACCACTCATCCCAGCCAAAAGAAGACAGGGGTGGGAGGATGGGGAGAGGCAGGGAAAGGAGATACATCTGCAGTGCTGACTGCGAGGTCTCATAATTTTGCCTGCTCCTTGCCCATCACTTGCAGAGACAGGCGTGACCTCACAGTCACCTTCACAGCCAGGTGGCTCAAACTGGTCTTGGAGATTTTGAGGCTGTCAGAATCCAGTACCCTCCTCATCACGCTGAATGCCGACTGCCTGGAAAGCAGCTTAGTAGAGAAGGGCCTGGGGGTCCTGGTAGACAACATGAAGCAGCAGGAGCCAGACAAGTGTTTTTGGTATTCAAAGGCTGCATCAGTTTCCTGGGCTGCAGTGGGAAGAGCGTTGCAGCAGGGCGAGGGCTCTGTGCCTGCAGGCTCTGGGTCAGCAGGCTCTGCGCCTGCTGTCTAACCACATCCTCAGGCAGAAGTGACCTCACAAACACCTGCCTTAGGCCGCAGCCAAAGGCTCACCTCTCAGCTGCTCACACAGAAGTCACCTCACAATCATCCACCAAGCCAAGGGGCCTACTGCTGGCCCTCCAGCTTCTCTCATGCACGTGACCAGCTATGTGCCTGCTGCTCTCCAGTCAGGTCCTAAGGCAGAGGAGGCTTCACAATCAACATCCAAGCCGTGTGCCTGCTGCTGGCCTATCACCTGCAAAGACAGGAGACACCACCAAATCAGCACCCTAGCCCTGCGCCTGGGGGTAGCCTATTAGGTACTCAGGCAGCAGTGACCTCACCATGAGCATCCAAGCAAATGAGCAGCTACTAGCTAATCAGGTCATCAGGAAGAAGAGACCTGGCAAAGACCTCATCAGGCATTCACAAAGAATGGACTTCCCAGTCAACAGCCAATCCATGGGCCTTCTCCTGGTCTACCAGCAGCTTGCTCAGAAGTGACCTCACATGCACGTGCCCCAGCCATGAGCCTGCTGCTAGCCTGTCAGAGGCTGAGACAGACGGGACCTCACAGCCAATTTCCCAGCAATGTGCCTGCTGCTGGCCCATCACCTGCAGAGACAGAAGGGACATCACTTTCCCCTTTACAGCCATGTGCCTCCTACCATCCAAGGAGCTTCCGAGAAACAATGGCTCTCACCACAATGTCCCCTCCCATTAAACTTTTGGCCTACCGGCTGATCCTTTACCAGTAACCTCACAGTCCTCTTCCAAGCCCACCTGCCTGCAGTGAGCCTTTCAGCTTCTCAGAAGGACTGGACTTACCATGTGCCTGCTGCTAGCCAAACAGGTACTCAGGCAGGAACGTCATCACAATCAGCATCCAAGCCATCGGCCTGCAAGTGGCCTATCAGGTACTCAGACAGAAGCAGTCGCACAAGCACCTCCTCTGCTCGGGAGCCAGTGGTTGCCCTATCACGTGCCGAGACAAAAATGACCTCACAACCAACATCCAAGTATTGTGCCTGCTGCTGGCCTATCAGGTACTGAGACACAAGTCACCTCACAAACAGTTTCCCACCCAGGAGCTTGTTCCTGGCCCATCACCTACAGACACAGAAGGGACCACACAGTCACCTGCATGGGCCTGTGCCTCCTAAGGGCCTGCAAGCTTCTGAGACACAATTATGTCCTAAAAACCGGACATGACATAATCTGTTTGCGCTGCGAGTCAGAGGGATTGTGACAGGCTGGAGAAATGGGCAGAGAGGAACGTCAGGAAGGTCCACAAAAGGAAATGCAATGTCTTGCACCAGGACATGCTGAGTGCCGATCGGCTGGAAAGCAGCTTGGCTGAGAAGGGCCTGGGGGCGTCCAGGGAGGCAGCATGCAGCAGCATAAGCCAGCAGCATGTCCTCAGGACGAAGGCAGTCCATGGCTTCCTGGGCTGCCTTGGGGAGAGCGCTGGCAGCAGGGTGAGGGCTCTGGGCCTGCAGGCTCTGTGTCAGCAGGAGGTGGGCCTGCTAGCTGGTCTGCTACTCATCAGATAATGGCCCATCAGATGGGGAGGCAGAAAGAATCTCACAATCACCTTCCAAGCTCTGTGCCAGCTCCTGGCCTTTCCCCTTCCTGATGGACATGAGAAGCCAGCTATGTGGGTCTCTTCTCTCTCTGTACCAGAAAGGAGACACACTGGGATTGAGTCAGCTTTCCAGCTGGAGATCCTGGCAAGAGCTCCCGAAACTGCAGGCCTCAGTGACCAGCTCAGTGACACTCTGCCAAATGTGCTCACTTGGACACCTGAAGGGTCAGCTCCCAAATGACCCCCTTAGGGCAGAGAGGAGCATGTGGAAAGGGGAGGAACCTAATTCTGAGGCGGTTATTTGCATCAAACAACTCCAGCTTGGCACGCTGATTCTCAGCTCGGACCCAGGAAGTGTTTCCTGCTGACTTGCAGGAAAGTGCCTGAGCATCAGCCCATGTTTCTCCCAGTCCAAAAGCAATGGGCTCATTTCCTTAGTCTTCAGGACAGAAAGTGAGCTCTGGGCAGCTGAGATTACTACTCCCTGCAGCAGGCACCTCTGGGAGAAGTGGTTTTAAAGCCCAATCACTTTCTGAAGAAATACTTGGTCTTTGGAAGTTTCCCTTATTTGGCCCATTTCAAATGGGCCAATGACTGTGGCACCGCCACTGGAAAGAGCACCTCTGAGCGCTCCACTGTGGAGAGACCATTTCCTTGTGAACTGTGTGGGTGAAGAAAGTCCCACATGATCTGAACTGCTCTCTGTGGCCTCCTGCTGGATGTCCGCCTCTGGATATCTGGTTTCAGAGCCCAGGGCAGGGTGCAGGGTGCAGCAGAGAGCCCCGAAGCAGTGAGGCCTTTGGCAGGAAGAGCTCAAGACCCTCTCCCCTCACCTGCCATATTTCACTGGGTTGGAGGGAGGTTAACTGGATGGTAAATTAAGGGCTAATTGTTGAATACCACTGCACTATAAGCAAAGAGTTTCTGGGGTCCTGCCACATCGGAAGAAAACAGTGTCTGCACCAACTATGTACTCCACTTAGGTAGTACCCCCACGGAGCCTTTGCTACTAGGGGAGAGAGGCAACTGCTTACGCCTCTAGCGTAAAATAAAACGTGTTGGACAGATCTCAGAGGTGTTAAATTCAAGAATCTCCAGCAAGGAACCCTTTCTGAAAGATGACCTCTTCTACTCCAAATACTCTCAGCTGCATGTTTATATGTATCTCACAGTCTGTGTGGGATATCTGGCTGCAGAGCCTGGCAAGAGCGGAGGAAACTCCAGGCCTGAAGCTGAGCGGGCAGAAGGCAGCCGGCTGCCAGCGTGCCTGGCTCACGGGGCCACCAGGGCAGCCGGGGCCCCAGCAGCCAAGGCACCTGCTCACCTCACGGCGCTCCCCACCTCCCCAGCCTCATGGCACTGCCCACGCACACCACTGCTCTCTCCACACGTCTCCTCCCGCACCCAGAACCAACACCCTGGGCCCACCGCCTCTCCCCACCACACGCCACCCAACTTCTGGCACACACCTCACCCCCACCCCTCCCCTCACACAGCGTGGACAGCCAGCACGCCCCTCTGCAGCAGGCACACACAGGCCACACCACCACACAGGGCAGCAGCCAGGACACCCTCCACCATGGACCCAAATCACACCCAGGCCCACTCTCCAGCCCTCCCGTTTGCTTCTAGTCCTCCAAGAAGGAGCAACAAGCACTTCCTCTGAACATCCACTCCCACCTCTGCTCCTGCTCCCTTCCCACCTCCACCAATCCAAGGGCAGAAAGAGCATTCCCATCTTGCAGACAACTCTCACCAGGTCCCTCTCTTTTCATGGGGCACAATTTCCACACCACGCACACACTGTCAAGCCTAGATTTCACCACCAATGTCTAAGCCATGCTGCAGGCCAGGCAGCCTGCGGGGACAGGCGGGACCTCCGAGTCACTTCCCAGCCATGGGCAACCTGGGCTGCTCTCTCTGCACTCACCTCACAAGCACCTTCCCAGCCACCTGCCTCCTGCTGCCCTATCAGCCACTCCAAAAGACAGGACCTCACTGTCACCTTCCCAGCCGTCTGCCTCTCACTGCCCTACAAGCCTCTGACACACAAGTGACCTCACAATAACTTCCTCAGCCATCAGCCAAATGTTGACCTCCCAGCTGCTCCGGCCAACGTCACCTCCAAAGCACGCGTCCCAGCCGTGCACCTGCTGCTGCCCCAGCAACTGCTCAGCCAGAAGCCACCTCACCAGCACCTCCCCAGCCACACGCCTCCTGCTAGCCAATCACGTAAGCGTTGCAGAAGGGACCTTACAGACAACACGCCAGCCTTGTTCCTGCAGCTGGCCTCTCAGCTCCTCAGCCCCAAGGGACCTCAGAATCAGCAGCCGAGCCACGGGGCCCCTGCTGGCCTCTCAGCTACCGACAAAGAACTGATTGGGCAGTGGTGATTTTCTGGCACAGCTCTCGCACACACTAGGGACCCCGGCCTTGTGGCTGTTGCCCCCTGCAGCTCCCCCTGCCCTCCCCAAAGGCTGAGACACCTCCTGAACAGCCCCCCCTCATTCACCCTGGTGCCTCACACTGCTCCTAGTGCAGCAAAACACCCAGGACGGGCCAGTTCCTGCCCCAAGAGAAGATCACCTTCTGCCCAGCCAGTACCTACACCGAGCCCGTGAAGCTTAGGAACTGGAGAAAGGCCTGCAAGGGATTCGTGGCAACATTTCCTAAGGGGCCAATTGTGTGGGAGCAGTGACCATGAAGCGGAAGACAGCGGTGTCTTGTTTCCCAGGCAGAGCGAGAAGCCTTCCCACAACTCCAAAGGCCACTTCCTGCCCCAAGGAGGGACTGAACCAAGCCAGCACATCCCCTACACATCAAGGACAACAAGCACTCTCTGATTTGGGGCCCTGACAGTTTGGGACACGGGGAAGGACTGAGGCGAGGGCATCTCAGCTGGGGACACCAGCAGAGGCAGCACTCAGCAGCTCTTCCCCCTGGCCCGCCAGCAGGGCTAATGACAACGGCAAGGGGAGGACGGGCCCTTCCCCAGCCTCCAAGGCCCTGAGAAAGCACAACAGCTGCCACGCTCAGAGCTGCTCTGCCAACACCCTTCAGGCTGCTTCCAGGGCCACAGGTCTCAGGGCCCAGCAAGAGCCACGGAGCGGCACCAACGGCCAGGCCACGGTGTGCCGCGTGGGCACAGCCTCTCTCGGAGCCCTCCGACAGGCAGTTTTTCCGAGCAGAAGCGACCATGGGCAAGGGCCCCAAAACACACCAAGACCCACTCTCCAACCCTTCCGAATCAAAGGGCCAAGATATCATTCCAATGTTGAAGACAAATCTTGGCCCAACCCCACCACATCGCCCCCATGCAGCTGCTCAGGGCCAGCCAGCACATCTGGCTTGTAGGGCAGCTGCCCTGGGGCCTAGGCTGCTCTTTCCCGCCTTCCCAACCCCACCGGCCCTGCTGGCAGCTCCTGGAGGAAAGCAGCCCCACTGCCGGCACCACTGCTCTTGCTCTCTGTGGGATAGGCTGGGCCCAGTGGGTCGCTCTGGAAGGCTGAGGAGCCCCGGGGCAGGGGGCAGCAAGGGGGAGAGCAGCTCTGGGCCTGCCGGTGCTGCGGAGTGGAGGTGTGGGGCTTGCAGGGGCAGCGGGAGATGGCCCTGCTGCACTCACCCCAGCACTGCCCACCACGGCTCTGGGGAAAATCAGCCTGGCATCAGCCAGCACTGGAAGCTTGGCCATGGCACCCTCCCATCTCTCTCCAAGCTGCTCTCCCAAACCTCCTGTCTTTTGGGTGCAAAGCCTTGAGCCCTGTTTGCAGGAGGACGGGGGCTGTGGCCATCTGAGGACACCAGGTCTGAGCCGAAAACATGCTCTGCCAAGCTCGAAACATAAAAGGCTCCGGGGGGAAGGAACAGAGGATCTGCCAAACAAGGAGACGCGTTGAGGTTATTTAAGGTGAAGTTTTCATTTCCTCTGTGGACCTTTCAGCAGGCTCTTGAGAGCCCCATGGGATCTGGTGGACACTCTAGCCTCCAGGGCACACAGGACCCCTTTCCTGCCAGAGCCAGATCCCAAAGGGAGACCCACTCCCAGGGAAACTTTGGCCTGAATTTCCTCCCCACCATGTCATGAGGGGATGGAGCCAGCCCCACAGGAGCCTCGGGGCTCAGGACAGCTCCAGCCCCAGGACCCAGCACTCCTGCCTGCCCCATTGTGCCCTGAGCCAGATGGGACCCTCCAGCAGGGCTCTTGTGGCCGCCCCCAGCCCTGTCCAGACACCCCCACAGCCCAGGACCCACAACTGTTTTTGCATTTTACGGTCTCTGTGCGACACCTCAGGAAGGAGTTCCTGAATCCCTTACCCTTGGTGGAGAGCTGCAGGAGCACTGGAAAACAAGTACCTGTGGTCTGGGCTAATGTTCTTGGTCCAGCAGTCTCCATCTCTTTGGTCCCTTCCCTTCAGCTCACCTCTCCCTCCAGGGAAAAAGGACTCGCTTCCTGTCTCGTCCCCCACAATTCCTCTCCAATGTGTCCCTGCTCTTGTGCCTGTTGGTGAGGAGCCCCAGTGCAGCCCCACTGCCTCCTGTCCTCCCTCCTTGCTGGGGAGTAGCTCTGAAGGGCAGCAGTGAGGAGCGTGTGAGCCGTGTCCTGGTCTTGCAGGGAAGTGAGGGCTCTCCCATGGCACCGGGGAGAGACCTCTCTGTGATGCAGCACATCCCACTGTGACCTCAGCCTGTGTCATCTCGGGGCTCAGTAGGTCACTGCCATGGAGATGGCACAGCCAGGGAGAGAGCAGAGACTTCCCCTCACGTCCTGGAAAGCAGTCACCTGCCCACACCACAGTTAGTTTCCAAAACTTGCTGATAAATCCTTCAGGAATGTGACCAGATGGTGACAAAGGCTGTGAAAAATCTAAGATGGGTCACGGCAGAGGTCACTTCTGTGCCCCTGCACCAACAGGTGTCTGCACAGGGCAGACCTGTGCGGGAAGCTGGGGTTTGGGGCTATGTTAGGGGTTTGCCACTTGTTAAACATGGGATCAAAGTCATGTGAGGTCAAACAGCACAAAGGGTGGCCATGGGCTGAGATGCTTTGGTGAGCCTCAAGACAGGTTTCTCCTGTGGGTCACTCTTCTTGTCAAAGGAGGATGTAGGACAGGATGGGACAGGACGCAGCCTTCCTCCTTCAGGCACCAAAGCAGGCGCTTTGTTTTGAAAAGGCCTCAGCAAGGTTTCTCAGTCTGCAGTGCTTGAGAGAGAGATGAGATGCCAAAAAAAGAGCAAATTGGCCCTTAACACACATCATCCAGATCAGAGGGCTTTACGTGGGACCCTGGTGCTTCCCATGTTCCATAACCATGGGCAAGGCTGGGGAGCAAATTTGGGGCAGTGTTCTCATTTCCCATGAATGTTGCCCAGGCTGAGCCTGGGGAAAGCCATTTCCCACCTCTGGAGCTCAGCTGATCCTTGGGCTTTTCAGCATCACCTCAGGGCAGTGCTTCTCCCCTGGCTACAGTCCCTGGAAGACTGGATCCGCCCCCCAGCACCCTGGGTTTCCTGGGGGGCTGTACAGGACCTAGTGCCCTGGATCTCCTACAGTTTTGCTCCTGGGCTTCTCAGCACGTGCCCACACACTGCAGGGCTGCTGTCCATGCTCCGGTGGTGCAGAGCCTGGAAGGCAGTGCAATGCCTCAGGACCTGCACCTTGGCTCATTCAGAAGTGTGTGAGGTGACCAGCTCCCAGCTGTGCAGCTGCTGGAGTTTGAGAACATCCCTACAACCACCCTTCCTGGTCTCTGAGAAGTCTCAGGGTGACTCTTGCAGAAGGGAGGCTCCATCCCCCTTGAAGACTGTCAGAGAGGTGGCTTTCCAAGTCCCTGCCAAAAGGAAGTCAGATTGCAGAGAAGAGAGGCAGCAGAACAGAGGCAGCAGTTTGGGCAGCAGTGTGTGGGCTCTGCTTAGAACTTCTGAGGAGCTTGTTGGAAGTTGTGGGGCAGGGGCTGCTTTCTGGGGACCCAGAGGAAATAGAGGGTGCTTGCTGCTAACAGGCAAGGAGAGCTAGGCAAGGACAACTACAGGAGGCCTTAACTTCTCCTGGGAGCAGCTCTAGCTAGGTGGAGCTGCAGCTAAGGAGCTTTGTTGGTTGCCCCTGAGGAGAGGGAGTTGGGGCCACCTGAATCTGAGGAAAAACTTCTTGACTGTGAGAGTGACAGAGCACTGGAAGAGGTTGCCCAGAGGTTGTGGAGTCTCCTTCCCTGGTGATATTTCTGTTTGCTCCTGGCTGTGCCCCAGGCTGCATATGTCTGCATGTATTTTGAGTTCAGCACCTCAGCTGTGGCATGGACAGAAGATTTGTCACACAGAAACATGTTCCCAAGGACCTTCTGTAGGCAAAGGCTTTGACTGCAAGGGGTGACAAGCTGGCATGGATAGCAGGTGGCAATGTGATTGTGGATGGAGGTTCCCACTAACAGAGCAAACCCTGCAGTGCCCAAGGCCAAGGAGAAACAGAGCTGAGCTGTGCAGGAATGGCAGGAGAGGGATTAGCAGCCTGAGCTGCCTCTGCTGCACCTTGGGGCCCTGTGACAGAGGTGAAGTGACCTCCAGGAAGGACAAGATGCTACTGTAGAAGTCCCTGGGCCTGGGCAGCCTGCGATGCAGCCACCCAGAGGACATCACTAGCCCAGTGCCTGTCCATATCATGTGGAAGGGTGAGAAGAGGTTCAGGGACAGGAGAGCCAGAAGGGTTGGAGAGTGCAGACCCTAGAGTGGAGACCTCGATGTGATGTGCCTCCCATTTATGGAGCACGCTTGAATGCAGACAGGATGGATGTGGCCTAAGGGCCGTGGTGGGATTCAGTTGTGTGGACACAGGTAGGAAACGTGAGATGCCCTGGGGCACCTTGTCCAGCAAGCACTGAAAAGGGGCCATGGTTTCCCTGTAGGTGACATGTTGTGTCTGCTAGAGACATGTGGCTGTGATGGACACCCCAGGCATCCGACATGGCCCTGCGAGGCTATTTCTAGGTCATGAAATCAAGTGTCGGCACTGAATGACATGAGCTGTTGGTAACACTGGGATCTGGATATGTCTCAGCTTCCTCATGAGTGGGTGTCTAGCAGTAGTAGGCATCTGGGGTCATTTCAGATAGCCAAGGAAATTCCCCACCCGACCCCCACCTGATGCTCTAGTGGTATACGGGTCTCCCAGTTGCTCCATCAGAGCAAGCAGACACTGGCACATGCCTTGGACCTTCCAGTCTCTTCCTCTGTCTCTTCCAGTGTTGCCAGGTGTTTGTGTGTGGGCAACTGACTCCCACCCTCCACCTCCAGGGATTATAACAGGACCTTAGGCAAGTAACTCGTATGCAGACATCTCTGTTGGGCACACTTCAGGTTGGGCAAGGGGAATCCCACCTCCTGTGTGTTTGTGGAGTTCAGGGGAGGGGTCTGAATCCCACGCCAGCCCTGGGGCTTCCAAACCAGCATGTCATGCCCAGATGGACTCATCTGAATCAATATGTGAACGATGTGTCAATGAACTCCCCTCCTGTCCCCTTCTAGGTGTCCTGCCTAGGTAAGAGGAGGGAATGGGGACTTCCAGAGTGGGGTATTTCCACCATAGAGAGTTATCCTCTGATGAAATAAAGTGCGATGTTGGAATCGGTCTCTGTCCACTCCTTAGCAGAGGACGCTAGGTGATTATTTTAGTCTACCTCAGTGGATATTCCCAGGAGGAAGGAGCCTGAGGGAAATAGAAATTCACACCTTCAGCTGGGCCCCTGCTCCTGAGTGGGGCCAGGCTCCTGGGAGAGAGGGAGCTGGTGGCACCGTGGCAGCAGTGCCCATGTGCCCAGCTGTGTGCAGGAGCAGCTCCTCTGCCAAGAGCAGCAGGGCTGTGGGCACTGCCTGCTGCTGCTGAGAGGAGGTGAGAGAAGGCAGGGAGAAGTGAAGGGCAGTGTGGAGTGGGAGGACAGCCGACAGTTCACTGTGGGAGACATCTTCCCAGCTCTTTGCACGGTGAGTGTCTGGCTGCAGGGCAATGCTGCTGAGGTTGCTGGAGCGCTCTTCTGAACCCAGCCCCTCGCGTGGCTGATCAGTTTTTTAAGGATTGCTCTCCCGGTTCCTCTAGTGCATGGGAGGAGGAGATGCTTCAGAGCAGAGATTCCCTGACACATGGTCACAGGGACAGGGTGCTCTGCTGCTTTCTCCCAGGGACAGCTGCATGGAGGTGAGGTCTGGGTGTGCACCAAGGTCTGTGCAGGGCTGTGGTTCAGAGCTGTGTCCCTGT
This sequence comes from Struthio camelus, assembly GCF_040807025.1. NCBI lineage: Eukaryota > Metazoa > Chordata > Aves > Struthioniformes > Struthionidae > Struthio > Struthio camelus. The sequence goes on from NC_090970.1 coordinate 2,426,390, forward strand.
GCCCCGAGGGTGCTGTGCGCCCGGTGCAGTGTCTCTGCCACCTGTGAGGATCAGCCCTCAGCCTGCCCAGGGACCTCCCCACAGTGCTGCGGGGAGAAGCTCTGGGTGGAAGGAGTGACCCCCAGCAGGGCAGGTTCATTCTGCTCCTGGGAGGGTGCTGCGTGCATCAGGGTCAGGGCTGCTCACAGCTCTAGCTCACCCTCAGGGCATGTCTGGAGGGGACTTTCCAAGAGGACACTCAGGGCAGGCTTACCTGTGAGGGGGGGCACCCTCCTGAGTCTCTGCTTTTGTGTTGTGCCTGTGGCAGGGCACAAATCCAGAAGGATGTTGCAGGTTTAGAGGACTGAAGGAGAGTTGTGCAGGGTTACTGTCTGCAAGGATCCCCACAAGTTCCTTCAGGCATCTGTTTACCTGCAGGCAGCAGCAATCTCCCCTTTGCAGCTCGCATCATCCTCATCATGCTTCGTCCACCCTGCTCCTTCGGTCCTGCCAACACAGAGATGCCCCTGGGCAGTGCCCTCCTGCCGGGAGGTTTGTGCAGGGCAGAGGTGAACGGCCAGCGGGTGGGATGGGGTCTGTGAGCCCTGACAGCGGAGAGAGGTGGGGACAGAGGAAGAGCTGCCAGTGGGGACAGCTCCAGGCAGCTGAGAGGTGGTCAGGGAATGGCAGGAAAGTGCCCCCAGAAACTCTGTGGTAGGCTGGACTCAGGCAGCTGTCTTGTGGTCCTCCATCGTAGATGCCTTCCTCTGAGCAAGCCCCCCTCTTCTCCTCTCCCACCCAACAGTGCCCTCCCGCTGCTCTGAGGGTGAAGGGCTCCAGGGGAGGAGTCACCTCCTCTGCAGACAGACTGCCAGGAAGCAGAGCTGCCTCTCTGCTGCCACGTGCCCCTTTCCCAGGGCAAGGCAGAGGGGCTGAGAACGACTGCCCTGGCAGGACCCCCGGGGTGGGAGGCGCAGTCTGGGGAAGGTGCCCGTCTGTCTCTCTCTGTCCTGCCTGGGCAGCAGGGTCACAGCCTTTCTCCTCCTTTCCCTACCTCTCCTTTCTGCTCTGGTACTTGCTGTCCGCTGGCGGTTCAGCTACAAATCCAGACACCCACCCTGCGGCCCTTCATGGGAGCGAGGTGCCCGAGGCCCCTTCGAGCCCCACGGCGCTGGGCAATGCAGTCGGAGGGGCTGGGGAAGGAGCTGCCTCTCCCTTCCGGAGACCCCCGGGTCGGGACACATGACTGTCTCCTTCGGGAGCCATTTCCAGAAGCTCAGGAGGTGCTAATGCCACCAAGGGCTCCTGAGCAGAGGAAGAACTGTGCTTTGAAACCAGCCGCCCTTGATCTCCTCAGAGTCCAGTGTCTTTTCTAGACAAACCTGGGTTTGTGGGTGAAATCATGCTCTGGGTAGCACCAGTGCGAGCCCAGGGCAGCTGGGAACAAGGCTGATGGACTCAGCAGCACTCCTGACTGCGCTAAGCAGCAGAGAGCCCATTTGCCTCTCTGGTCTTTGCAATGTTCATGCCTGCAGCAACACAGATATCTGTCCCTGCAAAGAACGCTCCCCAGATGTGATGATGGAATCTAAAAATCTCCACACCAAATAATTATTAAAAAAATGCTAAACCTCCCTGCTGCAGCCCAAGCTCTTTAGAACTGTGTGTGCGGATATTAACAGCCCTTTTCCATTAAAGGTGGACATCCTTATACACCAGTAGCGAAAACCAGAGCTATCACAAACCAATTCCATCCACCCACTGGTCTAGATTAGGACAGGCCCCTGCTCCTCACAGCACACTCAGCTGGAGCTGAAGCTGAGGAGCTGAATGAACGTCTTCCTGAGGAGAAAAGAAATTTGTCTATCTTGTGTTTCTGTGTGGGTGGGTGGGTGTGGGGGGGAATTGTATATGAAAAATGGAAACGTTTTCTCAGAGAAAACTATTCTAAGTTGTCACTGTCTTTTCTTCCTCAGACAGCACCCCTGTGCCCCAAAGGAGAAAATGTCCAACAGCAGCTTCCTCAACGGGTTCCTCCTCCTGGCGTTTGCGGACTCACGGGAGCTGCAGCTCTTGCACTTCTCGCTCTTCCTGGGCATCTACCTGGCTGCCCTCCTGGCCAACGGCCTTATCATCACTGCTGTAGCCTGCGACCACCACCTCCACACCCCCATGTACTTCTTCCTCCTCCACCTCGCTCTCCTCGACCTGGCCTCCATCTCCACCACTGTCCCCAAATCCATGGCCAACTCCCTGAGGGACACCAGGACCATTTCCTACTCAGGATGTGCTGCCCAGGTCTTTTGCTTTGTCTTCTTTTTTTCAGCTGAGTGTTCTCTTCTCACAATCATGGCCTACGACCGCTACGTTGCCATCTGCAGACCCCTGCACTACGGGACCCTCGTGCACCAGAGCTTGTGTCAGGATGGCAGCAGCTGCCGGGGCCACTGGTTTTCTCTATGCTCTCCTGCACACTGCCAACACATTTTCCATCCCTCTCTGCCAAGGCAACGCTGTGGACCAGTTCTTCTGTGAAGTTCCCCAGATCCTCAAGCTCTCCTGCTCACAATCCTACCTCAGGGAAGTGGGGCTTATTGTGGTTAGTGTCTTTTTAGTCTTTGGGTGTTTCATTTTCGTTGTGCTGTCCTACGTGCAGATCTTCACAGATGTGCTGAGGATGCCCTCTGAGCAGGGAAGGCACAAAGCCTTCTCCATGTGCCTCCCACACCTGGCCGTGGTCTCCCTGTTCCTCAGCAGTGACATGTTTACCTACATGAAGCCCCTTTCCATCTCCTCCCCAGCTCTGGATGTGGTGGTGGCTGTTGTGTACTCGGTGGTGCCTGCAGCAGTGAACCCCCTCCTCTACAGCATGAGGAACAAGGAGCTCAAGGAGGCACTGAGGAAACTCCTTCAACCGGTACAGTGTCAGCACCAATAACTGTCCCATGTGCATCTACTCCTCATTCCCAGGGCATCTGGCATCAAGGCTACATGTCATTCTTTTTTTTTTTTTTTTTCTGATCCTTTCTTGCAAAAAGAATAAAAATTTTGATTCATGCCAATTCTCCTCAGAAGTCTCTCATTTGAATATAACCCAGAGACAATGATGAAGCAGGAAGCCAGGCTTCCCCCTTCATCCCCCAGAGATGGGGGAACCTCAGACCCTGCTGGTCTGAGCTCCCTCGGATGCCCCCAGGGCAATGAGGGGAGTTTCCCTTTGTGAGGTCTCTTTTGTGATGCCAAGGGAGCTCAGGGGCACAGAGTCAGGCTCAGACGAGTACAGGCAGGGTGAGACCTTGGGTCCCGTGTGCATTAAGAGAACTCCGCTGGCCCCAGCTGCAGTCAGAGAGTGATCTTCTACCCCTCTCCTGCAAGGGTGGCAGCTGGCTGTCACTGTGGGCTTGTTCCTTCCCTCTACAGAGCTCCAACACTCACAGAGGAGCAGGAATGGAGGGCGAGGAGGGTCTGGACAGACCCTCTGCTGCGCAGGACCATCTCCCCACTACCACAGCACACATTTCCTCACTGCTGCCTTCGAGTGGAGGCTGCAGATTTCCTGCTGACATGTCCACCAACAGCAGCAGGAATTGCTCTTGTCAGGGTTGCTCCCCTCATTTCCACCCTGTCCTGCTCTACTCTCATGTGCACATATGGCCTCAGTGCTCTTGTAACATGGTGTTTCCACGGAGTGGGCAGTGAGTGGAGCCTCACAAAGTGAGGGATGGTCCATGGTGGAATAACCAGAAGGCAAAGCACTAGATCCGGGTATGCTTGGGGAAACGAGGGCTCTGCAGTGCCCAGAGAGGCAGTGGGGACCCAGGAGGTGCAGGGAAGGGGGACGAGAGAGTGATTCCTGCACCTTCAGGGAAACACCACAGGCTGGACACCACAGTGAACACCCAAACACATCTCCTGCCTTGGGCAATGCCCTGGGCGTCACTCTGAGCACCATCCATGAGCACAGACACATGGCAGCAGTGTAATGGCACCAGTCAGTGGTGACGATCCCTGTCCAATGGGGTTTGCTTCCCACCATGACCTGCTCTGCCAGGGCCAAGTCAGGAGTCACCTGATGGCCCCACGGCCCCACAGCCTACTCACCCTGCAGAGCAGCACCGCCAGCCTGGGGCCCTGTGGGGTGCACAGTGTGGGGGTGTAGGGTCAGCCAGGCCAGCACAGACGCACTGGCCTGGGGAAAGGCTCTCTGGGGAGCAGGGACGTCCCAGGAGAAAAGCAGGGCAGCAGGCAGAGAGAGAAAATGAGAACGAGAAACAGGTTTCTCTGGGCACCAGCTCGGGGCAGGTGGCTCTGTCCCCAGGGAAGCACGAGCTGCTGGAGGGACTGCAGGGCCAGGGCTGTCGTGGTGTGCTGGGCATTGGTGTGGGCATGGAGGGTTTGCAGGCAGCCAGGGAGGGGGATCTCGTGGGCACAAGAGGAGATAGAGAGCGACCAGCCTCATTGCAGGACCTCGTCCCCCTTGCCAGGGAGCTGCTCCCCTTGTCCTTGGGTCATGCCTGCATTACACTGTGGACATGCCTGTGCCTGGCCTGTGAACCTCTGGGGTCCTCACCTCACCCTGTCCCCGTCCTGCTGACCTGGCTGCCCATCTCTACCTGGGACTCAACGCCTGACTACAGCCAAGAAAGCCTTGGTAAGGGGTGAGGGGACCCGAGCAGATCCCCAGGAGCTTGTAGGTACAAAAGGTGACCGTATCACCTTAGCAGAACCTCTTTCCTGACAGCCAATGTGAAGGTGAGAGGAGAGCTTTGGATCTGGACCCCTAGCCAGGTAATGCTGCATGCAGAGTCAGAGCTGGATGAAAAAGGGAGCTCAGCCACTTGGGGGTCTGATACTATGCTGCCTATTTGGGAGAAGAGGATTTCCTGTGCCACAGCTCGAGTGCTTCTGCACCATTTGTGATGGGACTGCTGCTCCAAAGAGTATGTTGTGGGGAGCAGCAAGAGTGGGGCAGCAAGAGTGGGTGGGAAGGGCAGCCAGGAGCCGAGGGTGCCAGCAAGGCCGGTAGGGCAGTACCCCACCAATGAGAGGTGCCGTCCCACAGTGCCTAGACAGGAGGAGCAGAGCAGGTTTGGGGATGGTAACTACGATCAGGCACAGTCCAGCGATGGCTGGACAAGACTGGAGGGCTCCAACCAGCCCTGCTTTGTGTGGGAGGCTGCACTGGAGACCTCCAGAGGTCCCTTCCCACCACAACTCCTCTGTGAGGCCATGAATTCCTGCTCCTCAGCCTCTGCTCCAGCACAGCTGACCTGGGGATGAGAGCACCTAGGGCAGAGCAGAACAAGTCCAGCTGGGAGAGCATCAGGAGGAAGATCCAAAGGTGCCTGGCTCAGCCCTGAGCTTTGGAAAACTCCATCACACACCCCAAGAGGCTCTGAATGCCTCTTCCCCCCTGCCCTCTGCCCTTTCCCATCAGCCCAAGTGGAGTGCAGCATGGCCTGGGGTCTCTCTTCCCCACGGGGACGAGAAGGAGAGGGAGGGCCTTCACCAGCCCCACACTGCCCTTTCCACCCGTGGCCTTGGCAGCTGTGTGTGCCTGGCTCTGCCCACTTGCCTTCCCCACACTCCCGGCTGCACTGGAAGCCCATCCACATCCCGGCGCTCCCACCCTCGAGCTGCCGTCCACCCCGAACCTGGAGCCCGGCCACCCACAAAGGCATCGCCCGGCCAGTGCCCCGGCCGTGCAGCCGAGGGCAGGGGTCTTCGCCCCAAGTCCCCTGCTCCTGCCCTGCTGCCGGCACCGCTGCTGCTGTGGCCAGGTCAAAGGCTGCTGCCGCCAGACAGCCCCGGGGCCCGAGGCAGCTCCAGCTGCCTGCAGGGCTGCGCTGGAGCCGGTGAGGAGCGGGCTGCAGTGGGGCTGGCAGCGCCAGGGTGGGTGGGCAGAGGGCAGCTGCCCTGGGCCCCGCTGCGGCTGTGGCTGGGGCCAGGGCTGGGGCTGGAGCCGGGGCTGGGGCTGGGGCTGGGGCTGGGACTGGTCCCAGCTTTTCTCTGGGCAGCTCCCGGAGGAGCCGCTGCACGGGATCCTCCAGCTCTGCCCCGGCAGCAGCACCAGTGCTCTGGGGGCTGGAGGGGATGTGCCCAGATGGGGGCAGGGGCAGGGGCTGCCCGGGGGGAGCCCCAAGACCTTGTCCATGCAAGCAGGGCTGGAGCGAGGAAAGCCAGAGCTCAGCTGGAGCTGGAACCAGACCCCTCGCACATGGCAAGGGCTGGAGTACTATTAAATAACCATTAAATGATCCCCCAGAGACTTGGGGATGGGGGCAGCCAGCCCCTGCCCAGCCCAGGCTGTGCCCCACGCGGGGCTCAGCAGACAGCCGTGCTCCAGGACCTGCCGCGGTCTGGTGCAGGAGAGAGGCCGTGCAAGGCTGGCCTTGTCCCCTCCGTGGGGATGCGCAGAGCTGCAGGAGGACGCAGCTGGCCATGCACCACCCCACCGCTGGGGGAGCAGCCAGCGCTGGGAGGGGTGACGCGAGGGGCTGCTGCGGGACGATGGCCCTGGGGCAGCTTCCCCAGGGTGGGCAGGCAATGCAGGCACCAACCTGGGCTCTTCTCTCCTGCTCCTTCCGGGTCCTGCTGCCTTTCCCAGGACACCTGCGGGTGCCCTGCAAGCACACGGCTCTGTGCTCCCGCACTGCTGCTCACCCGCAGTAGCTGCCCGCTGGCCTTTGTCCTCTCCGGGGCCCTTCCCAGCCCAGCCCAGCCCCTCCCTGGCTCTCCCCACCTCCCCCCCCCCTCCCTAGACCCCCCAGCACACTTGGTTTTGTGAGTCTCCACTCACTGCCCAGCCCAGGCACATGCTGCCCCTGCAGATCCCCTCTGCTCCCCGCGTGACTGCATATCCCCTTCCAGAAGGACGGGCATCTCTCACCTTCCCAGCAATATGTGGGACAGTCCCCGGCAGATACCTCTTGGAGACTCATCCTTTCAGGGGCCCTGGGCATCCACAAGTAGCAGCTGAATCCAGACCTCGTTCCCTCACACATCACCCTATGAGCGCATCCCCCTTAGCCCATGCACAACCCATCACAGCAACAGGACTTTGTAGGGTGCAATTCCCTTGTGCATTCTTGGCACAAGTTTTGGAAGAGGAGCCCAGCCTTCAGGCACAGTACTCAGGAGATCCCCTTTTATTATAGAGATGCTACCTGGGAGGTCACCTCTGACACAGTGACAGGTAGGTTTACAGAAGCCCTCTGGGTCAGACAGACAGGGTTTGTGCCTCTGGAGAAGTAGGATGAATTCAAACAGTTGTGCACAAACATGACTATCAGATAGAACTCCCAAAGCACAAGAATTGCCTCATAAACACTGAAAAAACTTGTGAGGAGAGCTGGGCAGCTTAGTGCTGCTGAACTAGAACCAGCTGAATCAGTTTCCTCAGGGCCTCCTGGAGCTCCTTGTTCCTCATGCTGTAGAGGAGGGGGTTCACTGCTGGAGGCACCACCGAGTACAGAACAGCCACCACCAGATCCACAGCTGGGGAGGAGATGGAGGAGCGGGGCTTCAGGTAGGCAAACATGCCAGTGGTAATATACAGGGAGACGACGGCCAGGTGTGGGAGGCACATGGAGAAGGCTTTGTGCCTTCCCTGCTCAGAGGGCATCCTCAGCACAGCTCTGAAGATCTGCACGTAGGACAGCACAATGAAAACGAAACACCCAAATATTAAAAAGACACTAACTACAAGAAGCCCAACTTCGCTGAGGTAGGAGTGTGAGCAGGAGAGCTTGAGGATCTGGGGAATCTCACAGAAGAACTGGTCCAGGACATTGCCTTGGCAGAGAGGAATGGAAAATGTGTTGGCAGTGTGCAGCAGAGCACTGACAAAACCACTGGCCCAGGCAGCTGCTGCCATCCTGACACAAGCTCTGGTGCCCATGAGGGTCCCGTAGTGCAGGGGTCTGCAGATGGCAATGTAGCGGTCATAGGCCATGACTGTGAGAAGAGAACACTCGGCTGAAATGAAAAGGGCAAGAGAAAAGACCTGGGCAGCACATCCCGAGTAGGAAATGGCCCTGGTGTCCCTCAGGGAATTAGCCATGGATTTGGGGACAGTGGAGGAGACAGTGCCCAGGTCGAGGAGGGCGAGGTGGAGGAGGAAGAAGTACATGGGGGTGTGGAGGCAGTGGTCGCAGGCTACGGCGGTGATGATGAGTCCGTTGGCCAGGAGGGCAGCCAGGTAGATGCCCAGGAAGAGCGAGAAGTGCAAGAGCTGCAGCTCCCGTGTGTCTGCAAACGCCAGGAGGAGGAACTCATTGAAGGAGCTGCTGTTGGACATTTGCTCCTTTGGGACATGGATAACTTTCAAAGGAGGTAAAAGACAGTGACAAGTTAGAAAAGACTTTTAAAAATAATCAATTAAAGAAATAAAATGTTCCATTTGTCACTAAAAACACCCCATTGCCTCTCTCTTTTTTTGGGAGGATCTCTGTGCAGGTCCTTTGCTTGAGCTCTGCTTTAAGCTGGCAGAGTGTGTCGGGAGGAGCAGGGACCTCTGCCCATGGGCTCTGCAGGAGTCTACCTGGATGCACACTAGGGGGTACATGGGAATGGGGGGGAACAATTTCTGTCAAATGAAATCCATTGTCTGAGTTTTGCAGAAAATACTTTCAGGGATTTTTAAAATATTTTTTATTTTCTCTGAGATGCCCCTGTCCCCTCTGGGGAGTGTTCTTTCAAGGTAGAAATCCTCAGCATTTTTACTGTGAGTCCTGAGAGGAAAGCATCCACTGTCACTTGGGGCAGAGTGAGGCCATTTCATTTATTAGCCTTGTTCCTAAGCTGTCCTGTGCTAGCATCTCTTTCACCTGGAGGATGATGTCACCCTTAAAAGAAACCAGCCCCTGCTGAGAGCAGAGCAGTGCACTTTCAAAGGGCAGATCTCCAAACTCCTCACCCTTTCTCCAGGCACCTCAGGCAGCTCTCCACACTCCCCTTCTGGCCAAGGACACTCAGCGCTCTTTGCAGCTGCCCATCTACAGCCTCCCACCACCTTCTCCATACTCTCTGCATCTCTGAACCTTCTTGATAGGTCTGTCAGCTATCAGGGAGAAGCTGAGAGACAGCGGTGCCTTTCAAGAGGGCAGCTCGCAGCCTGGCGGGACACCACAGGGAAGCAAAGGACTGTTAGGACTGAAGACAGGCTCTCCTTCAGGGAGAGCCAGCTCATTTCCCAGTCCCACGGACTGCATTTCCTGGAGCTGCACAGGTCAGGAGGAGGCTGGGGCAACCTCCCTGCCATGCACACCCCTCTGTTGCACAGCTTCCAGCATTGGTGTCTGAAGTGCACCTGAAACCCCTCAAACCCAGAAGAGCCTGAGAGCAAGAAGAGGAGCAGCATGGAGAGGAGGGGAAACAAGGGGCAACACCATGATCCTGCTTCCGAGGGAGCAAGGAGAGAGAGACAGACGGGCACTCACAAAAGCCTTCACCTTGCCCACCTCAGCATGCTGCCTCACAGACAGTGAACTTGCAGAGCAGTCACTCTCAGCCCCTTTGTTGGGCAGCACAAAATTAACTCGTGGCAGGAGAGAGGCCCCTCTCCTCTGCTGGAGGTCTGGCTGCAGAGGAGGCAGCTCATGCCCTGGACTCCATGGCTGTCAGGGCAGAGGCTCTGCTGGGTGGGAGAGGAGACACGGGGAGCTTGCTCAGAGGAAGCTGTTTGTGTTAGAAGGACTGACCATGACTTGCTCAAATCCATCCTCCCATGATGATTCTGCTAGCAGTTCCTTCTCATTCCCTGCCCATCTCGGCTGCCTGCAGCTATCCCTGCTGGGAGCTTTCTCTGTCCCAACACCTTTTCCCTCGCAGTGCTCATAGTCCCCATCCCACCCTCTGTGGGCTCAGTTCTGCCCTACAGAAATCTTCCAGGTCTGGGACTTGGGCAGTGGCATCTCTGTGCTTGCAGGTGCTAAGGAGCAGGTCACATAAATCCTGAGGAAGCCCATAAAGGTGATGCTGGTGCTGTGGTAGTTTGAGATGGGGTTGAAGGGGTTTGCTGAGCTTTCCCACAGACCTCCTGATCTCGGAGTGTGAAAGTTTGTGAGTCTCAGTTCCTTCCAAACCAGAAAACTCTTTCCTTTTTTCTCCCTGCCAGAATTAGGAAACAGAAAGCCCTGGAAGGAAAGCTCCTTCCATTTCAAACAGCCTGTTTTTTCACCTTTGTCTGCAGGGCAGGGACACTGCTCTGAATCACACCCTGGGCAGACTTGTGTGCATGTCCCACCCTTACAGCCCTGCAGCCATCCCTGGGAGAAGGTAGCAGAATGCCCCGTCCCTGTGACAGTGTGCCAGGGAATCTCTGCTCTAAAGCGTCTCCTCCTCCCCTACAGTGGAAAAGCCACGAGAGTGATCTTTAAAAAGCTTGTCATGGGGTGAGCTGGGTTCAGAGGACCCCATCCAGGAGTCTCAGTAGCATTCTCCTTCAGACAGAGACTTACTGTGTCAAGAGCTGGGAAGATGTCTTCTACAGTGAACTGTCAGCCGTCCTCCCACTCCACACTGCCCTTCACTTCTCTCTGCCTTCTCTCAGCTCCCGTCAGCAGCAGCAGGCAGTGCCCACAGCCCTGCTGCTCTTGGCAGAGGAGCTGCTCCTGCACACAGCTGGGCACATGGGCACTGCTGCCATGTTGCCAGGACCTCCTTCCGTCTCAGGAGCCTCGACCCCTTCAGAAACAATGGCCCAATTAAAGGCAGAAGTTCTCTGTCCCTTGGGCTCCCTCCTCCTGAGAAACGTTCACTGAAGTAGACTAAAATAATCACCGATGGTCCCTCTCTGAACACTGAAGGAAGACTGATTCCAGCATTACAATCTATCTCATCAGAGGAAGGTCACCTGCTAAAGGGGGAAATATCTCACTCTGAAAGCCCCTCTTTCTGCCTCTTACCTAGGCAGGACTCCTAGAGAGGGGCAAGAAGGAAGTTCATTTCCCCATGGTTCAGGTTTTCATTCAGATGAGTCCATCTAGGCATCTCATGCCAGTTTAGAAGCCCCGTGGGCTGGAGTGGGATTCAGATCCTTCACCTGAACTCCACAAACACACAGGAGGTGGGATTCCTCTTGCCCAGGCTGAAGTGTGTCCAACAGAGATGTCTGCATGCGAGCTCCTTGTCTAAGCTCCCGTTGTAATCCCTGGAGGTGGAGGGTGGGAGTCAGTTGCCCACACACAAACACCTGGCAACACTGGAAGAGACAGAGGTGGTCCAAGGCATGTGCCAGTGTCTGCTTGCTCTGATGGAGCCACTCTGAGACCTGCATCCTTCTGGAGCATGAGGTGGGGGCCAGGTGAGGAATTTCCTTGGCCATCTGAAATGACCCCAGGTGCCCAATACTGCTAGGCACCCACTCACAAGGAAGCGGAGACATATCCAGATCCTAATGTTACCAACAGCTCATGTCATTCAGTGCAGACACTTGATTTCATGACCTAGAAATAGCCTCACAGGGCCATGTCGGATGCTTGGGGTGTGCAGCACAACTGCATGCTTCTAGCAGATACCCCATGTCACCTACAGGGAAACCATGGCCCCTTTTCAGTGCTTGCTGGACAAGTGCCCCAGGGCATCTCACGTTTCCTACCTGTGTCCACACAACTGAATCCCACCACAACCCTTAGGCCAAATGCATCCTGTCTACATCCACATGTGCTGCATAAATGAGAGAGGCACATCACATCGAGGTCTCCCCTCTAGTGTCTACACTCTCCAACCCTTCCAGCTCTCCTGAACCTGAACCTCTTCTTACCCTTCCACATGATATGAACAGGCACTGGGCTAATGAAGACCTCAGGGTGGCTGGATCGCAGGCTGCCCAGGCCCTGGGACTTCTTCACTGGCACCTTGTCCTTCCTGGAGATCGCTTCACCTCCGTCACAGGGCCCCAAGGTGCTGCAGAGGCAGCTCAGGCTGCTAATCCCTCTCCTGCCATTCCTGCACTGCCCAGCTCTCTTTCTCCCTGGCCTTGGGCACTGCAGGGTTTGTGCTCTGTCTGTGGGAACCTCCTTCCACCATCACATTGGCCACGTGCTACCCATGCCAACATGTCACCCCTTGCAGTCAAAGCCTTTGCCTACAGAAGGTCCTTGGGAACATGTTCCCCTGTGACAAATCTGTCCGTGCCACAGCTGAGGTGCTGAACTCCACATATATGCAGACATATGCAGCCTGGGGCACAGCCAGGAGCAAACGGAGATGCCCAAGCTGTCACAGCACTGCCACATGCTTGGAATAACTGAGATGGGGTGGGGTCACTCGCATGACTGCAGTCTTTCAATGGCAGAGTACAAGGTCTTCAGGACACTCCACCAGGGAAGATGAGGAGGAGGAGGAGGCCCTGTGTGGGAAGGGCACATTGCACAGCATCGTGTCCAGGTGGGTTTTCAATCTCTCCAGGCAAGGAGACTCCACAACCTCTCTGGGCAACCTCTTCCAGGGCTCTGTCACTCTCACAGGCAAGAAGGTTTCCCTCAGATTCAGGTGGAACTTCCCCTGATGACACAACTCATCCACAACAGCACACCTGCTGCAGGAGAGCTGATTGCCAGCCCAGGGCTCCCCAAGAGGCCCCAAGCACCCCCTGCACCCTCACCCCTGTAGAGCTGCATCTGCTGGCAGAGGGTCTCTCTGCGTCCAAGCTTCTGACACAGCTGATGCAGCGACTCCAACAGCTACTGGGGAATGTCCTCTCCAGCATGACATGACCATATCTGAGCAAGCATACACTACTACGATTGGAAACAAAGGTGCCTTCTTGCACCCTGCTGTGCAGACTGCGGCCTCTCTTCACTACACTCCAGGAGCTGCACTCTAGGCCTGGCTCTTCTATAGGCCTCTGCCTAGCACTGACTCACAGGGTGCTTGACCCACCCGAATCAAGGAGCAAAGGCCCCAACTCCCTCTCCTCAGGGGCAACCAACAAAGCTCCTTAGTGGCAGCTCCACCTAGCTAGAGCTGCTCCCAGGAGAAGTTAAGGCCTCCTGTAGTTGTCCTTGCCTAGCTCTCCTTTCCTGTCCAGCAGCAATCACCCTTGAGTTCATCGGGGTCCCTAGAAAGTGCCCCCCGCCCCGACAACTTCCAACAAGGTCCTCAGAAGTTCTAAACAGAGCCCACACACTGCTGCACAAACTGCTGCCTCTGTTCCTTGCCTCTGCTGTGGTCTGGCTTCCTTTTGCAGGGACTTGGAAGGCCACCTCTCTGACAGTCTTCAAGGGGGATGGAGCCTCCCTTCTGCAAGAGTCACCCTGAGACTATTCCGAGACAAGGAAGGTTGGTTGTAGGGACGTTCTCAAACTCCAGCAGCTGCACAGCTGGGAGCTGGTCACCTCACACACTTCTGAATGAGCCAAGGTGCAGGTCCTGAGGCATTGCACTGCCTTCCAGGCTCTGCACTGCAGCCTGGACAGCAGCCCTGCAGTGTGTGGGCACGTCCTGAGAAGCCCAGGAGCAAAACTGTGGGAGATCCAGGGCACTAGGTCCTGTACAGCCTCATGGGAAAGCCAGGGTGCTGGGGGGGATCCAGGGTGCCAGGGACTGTAGCCAGGGGAGAAGCACTGCCCTGAGGTGATGCTGAAAAGCCCAAGCACCAGCTGAGCTCCAGAGGTGGGAAATGGCTTTCCCCAGGCTCAGCCTGGACAGCATTCATGGGAAATGAGAACACTGCCCCAAATTTGCTCCCCGGCCTTGCCCATGGTTATGGAACATGGGAAGCAACAGGGTCCCACGTAAAGCCCTCTGGATGATGCGTGTTAAGGGCCTAGTTGCTCTTTTCTGGCATCTCATCTCTCTCCTAAGCACCACAGACTGAGAAACCTTGCTGAGGCCTTTTCAAAACAAAGAGCCTGCTTTGGTGCCTGAAGGAGGAAGGCTGCGTCCTGTCCCTTCCTGTCCTACATCCTCCTTTGACAAGAAGAGTGACCCACAGGAGAAACCTGTCTTGAGGCTCACCAAAGCATCGCAGCCCATGGCCACCCTTTGTGCTGTTTTACCTCACATGATTTTGATCCCATCTTTAAAAAGTGACAAACCCTAAACATAGCCCCAAAACCCCAGCTTCCTGCACAGGTCTGCCCTGTGCAGAGACCTGTTGGTGCAAGGGCACAGAAGTGACCTCTCCTGTGACCCATCTTTTTTCACAGCCTTTGTCACCATCCGGTCACATTCCTCAAGGAGTTATCAGCAAGTTTTGGAAACTAACTGTGGGGAGGGCAGGTGATTGCTTTGCAGAACATGAGGGGAAGTCTCTGCTCTCTCCCTGGCTGTGCCATCTCCATGGCGGTGACCTACTGAGCCCAGAGATGACACGGGCTGAGGTCACAGGGGGATGTGCCGCATCACAGAGAGGTCTCTCCCCGGTGCCATGGGAGAGCCCTCACTTCCCTGCAAGGCCAGGGCACGGCTCACACACTCCTCACTGCTGCCCTTCAGAGCTGCTCCCCAGCAAGGAGGGAGGACAGGAGGCAGTGGGGCTGCACTGGGGCTCCTCACCAACAGGCACAAGAGCAGGGACACATTGGAGAGGAATTGTGGGTGACGAGACAGGAAGAGAGTCCTTTTTCCCTGGAGGGAGAGGCGAGCCGAAGGAAAGGGGCCAAACGAGATGGAGACTGCTGGACCAAGAACATTAGCCCAGACCACGGATACTAGCTTTCCAGTGCTCCTGCAGCTCTCCACCAAGGGTAAGGGATTGAGGAACTCCTTCCTGCGGTGTCGCACAGAGACTGTGAAATGCAAAGACGCCTGTGGGTCCTGGGCTGTGGGGGTGTCTGGACAGGGCTGGGGGCGGCCACAAGAGCCCTGCTGGAGGGTCCCATCTGGCTCAGGGCACAATGGGGCAGGCAGGAGTGCTGGGTCCTGGGGCTGGGGCTGTCCTGAGCCCCGAGGCTCCTGTGGGGCTGGCTCCATCCCCTCCTGGTAGGGTGGGAGGAAATTCAGGCCCAAGTTTCCCTGGAAGTGGGTCCCCCCTTGGGGTCTGGCTCTGGCAGGAAAGGGGTCCTGTGTCCCCGAGGCTGCAATGTCCACCAGATCCCAGGGGGATCTCAAGAGCCTGCTGGAAATGCCCACAGAGGACATGAAACCTTCCCCTTGTAACAGCCCTCAGCATGGCACCAGACCCACCACCAACGATGGTGGGAGGCAGGAGCTGCCTGCTGGGTCATGTGTCTGCAATGTTGCCATGGCATCGCCCCCAGTGCTGCCCTGCTACAGGCTGACAAGAGGAGGAGGGTAGGGTTGGGTTGCCGGATGTCTCTGTCAGCCCATCACAGTCCAGCACGTGGGTTAAAGACACTTATAAGTGCAGCGGGAGCAAAGCAGGAGAGCAGGAGTGGGAGTGAGTGGGTCTGTAGGTGTGTTCCCATGCTGGCCCTGGCCGTGTGGGGCTGCTCTCCTCCAGGAGCTGCCACGGGGTTAGGACCATAGGACAGAGGTGCCTGGGCCCCAGGGGAGCTGTCCTGCAATCCAGATGTGCTGGCCGGCCCCAAGCAGCTGCGCTGGGCGGTACAGTGTGGTTTGGCCGAGATTTGTCTGCAAGATGGGAATGCTCTTTCTGCCCTTGGATTGGTGGAGGTGGGAAGGGAGCAGGAGCAGAGGTGGGAGTGGATGTTCAGAGGAAGTGCTTGTTGCTGCCTCTTGGAGGACTAGAAGGAAACAGAAGGGCTGGAGAGTGGGCCTGGGTGTGATTTGGGTCCATGGTGGAGGGTGTCCTGGCTGCTGGCCTGTGTGGTGGTGTGTCCTGTGTGTGCCTGCTGCAGAGGGGCGTGCTGGCTGTCCACGCTGTGTGAGGCGTGGGGTGGGGGTGAGGTGTGTGCCAGAAGTTGGGTGGCGTGTGGTGGGGAGAGGCGGTGGCCCCAGGGTGTTGGTTCTGGGTGCGGGAGGAGACGTGTGGAGAGAGCAGTGGTGTGCGTGGGCAGTGCCATGAGGCTGGGGAGGTGGGGAGCGCTGCGAGGTGAGCAGGTGCCTTGTCTGCTGGGGCCCCGGCTGCCCTGGTGGCCCCATGAGGCAGGCACGCTGGCAGCCGGCTGCCTTCTGCCCGCTCAGCTTCAGGCCTGGAGTTTCCTCCGCTCTTGCCAGGCTCTGCAGCCAGCACCCACCCGAAAGTGCAGGGAGCGCTTCCCCTTGCTCTGAGAGCTGTACGAGGCATGCTTTTCCCTCCTTTCCTCTCGGTTGCTTTTCGTGGGGAGAGCTTTGGTCTTGCAGCAGTGTTGGCTGAAGGAGCAGGAGGCCGGGGGAGGTGCTCGTTCCCAGCTGGGCGTTAGCGTGCTGGAAGGTGTTTGGAGGAGTGAAGGCCTTGTGGAGAGGTGTTCTTGGGAGAGGGGCAGGTGTGTTCTTGGGAGAGGACTCTGGAGGGGGGCTGATGCCTTCCTGTGCCAAATCTCCCTGGACAAGGAGTGCCTTGGAGGAGGGAAGGCAAGGCAAGGGTGGCCTGCAAGGGATGCGCAGCCCCGGCCTCTCTTCCTTCCAGCTGCCGTCTCGGCAAGTTCCTGCACCGTCCCGCTGCAGGGTGAGCTCTGGGTGCTGCAGCAGGGCAGCGAGAGAGCCCCCTTGGGCAGGCAGGAGTGTGCGAGGTGTGGTGTGGTGAGGTGCTGACGCGGGGAAGGTGGTGGTGTTGGCCTGAGGTTTGGGTGGGAGTGAGGAGCCCCACAGAGCTCTAGGGGCATTGCTGCGAGTCTCTGGAGCCAAGGGAGTGGTGGTGAGCACAGGCGTCCTCCAAGCAGCCTGCCGGCTTGTGGGCAGGCATTGTGCACGCTGAGCGCTGGAAGCCCTTTCCCCTTGGCGTTTTCTCCCTGAGCGCTTGGAGAGTTGCCACTCGTTTTTTGGGAGGTGGGGAGAGTCCTAGAGCCTTTGCATTGTGACCACTCTTGTTTTTCGGACTGCTCCCTGCTGACGCCGTGATGGGGTCGTGTCCTTGCAGCCCTGAGAAATGCAGGGGCCAAAGAGTGGAGCACTAGGGGCTCAAGTGCTTGCTAAGAGAAGAGAGGGAAGTGGTCCTTGCTGCAGGCTGCTGCCTGGTGCTGCTTTGGAGGAGAGCTCCTGGCACCAGACGTGAGGACAAACCAGCTTGGCTCTGCCACACCGCAAGCTCCTTCAGTGGGTGGCTTAGCTGGTGCTCTCGGGCTCTGCCTGGGCCATGCCAGGGGGGACCCTGGAGGCAGAGCCTGCGCTGGCTTTTCCATGTGGCAGCCGCCCTGCTGAAAGCTGCTGGCTTGGCTCGAGGCTTTGCTTGGCAGAGAAATCCCCGGCCTTGCTGAGCCGGGGCAAGGCAAAGGCTTGAGAGCAGCGGAAGCCTTGTGCCGTTTCCCTGGTTGGAAGGGTGCTTGTCTAAGGCTGGTGCACTGGCCCTGTCCGTGCTGCTGAGTGTGTCTGTGTGCAGCCGTGTGGTCATTGGTGAGCTCCCTGAGCACGGCCCGAGAGAGGGGGAGTGGTGCCAAAGAGTTTTGTCCTCCTGCCTTGAAGCCCCAAAGGGCCCCTCAGTAGGGAGGCCTGTGGGGTGAGGGCCTTGAGGGCACGGGAAGCAAAGCAGATAGATAGGCAAGAGCTGGCGTGATGCGCCTCCTGGGAGAGCACTTGCCCTCTGCTTTGTGGAGGTGGGAAGGGAGCAGGCTCTGGGCTTTGACTGGATGTTCAGAGGAAGTGCCTGTGGAAAGGCTCTGGAGGACTAGAAGCAAGCGGAAGGGTTGGAGAGTGGGTCTTGGTGTGTTTTGGGGCCCTTGCCCATGGTCACTTCTGCTCGGAAAAACTGCCTGTCGGAGGGCTCCGAGAGAGGCTGTGCCCACGCGGCACGCCGTGGCCTGGCCGTTGGTGGTGCTCCGTGCCTCTTGCTGGGCCCTGAGACCTGTGGCCCTGGAAGCAGCCTGAAGGGTGTTGGCAGAGCAGCTCTGAGCGTGGCAGCTGTTTGGCTTTCGCAGGGCCTTGGAGGCTGGGGAAGGGCCCGTCCTCCCCTTGCCGTTGTCATTAGCCCTGCTGGCAGGCCAGGGGGAAGAGCTGCTGAGTGCTGCCTCTGCTGGTGTCCCCAGCTGAGATGCCCTCGCCTCAGTCCTTCCCCATGTCCCAAACTGTCAGGGCCCCAAGTCAGAGAGTGCTTGTTGTCCTTGATGTGTAGGGGATGTGCTGGCTTGGTTCAGTCCCTCCTTGGGGAAGGAAGTGGCCTTTGGAGTTGCGGGAAGGACAGCGGGCCATGGGGCCCTGCTGTCTTCCACTTCATGGTCACTGCTCCCACACAATCGGCCCCTTAGGAAATGTTGCCACAAATCCCTTGCAGGCCTTTCTCCAATTCCTGAGCTTCACGGGCTCGGTGCGGGTACTGGCTGGGCAGAAGGTGATCTTCTCTTGGGGCAGGAACTGGCCCGTCCTGGGTGTTTTGCTGCACTAGGAGCAGTGTGAGGCACCAGGGTGAGTGAGGGAGACCGTTCAGGAGGTGTCTCAGCCTTGGGGAGAGCAGGGGCAGCTGCAGGGGGCAACAGCCACGAGGTCCCTAGTGTCTGTGAGAGCTGGGCCAGAAAATCCCCACTGCCCAATCAGTTCTTTGTCGGTAGCTGAGAGGCCAGCAGGGGCCCCGTGGCTCGGCTGCTGATTCTGAGGTCCCTTGGGGCTGAGGAGCTGAGAGGCCAGCTGCAGGAACAAGGCTGGCGTGTTGTCTGTAAGGTCCCTTCTGCAACGCTTACGTGATTGGCTAGCAGGAGGCGTGTGGCTGGGGAGGTGCTGGTGAGGTGTCTTCTGGCTGAGCAGTTGCTGGGGCAGCAGCAGGTGCACGGCTGGGACGCGTGCTTTGGAGGTGACGTTGGCCTGAGCAGCTGGGAGGTCAGCATTTGGCTGATGGCTGAGGAAGTTGTTGTGAGGTCACTTGTGTGTCAGGGGCTTGTAGGGCAGTGGCGGGCAGACGGCTGGGAAGGTGGCCGTGAGGTCCTGTCTTTTGGAGTGGCTGATAGGGCAGCAGGAGGCAGGTGGCTGGGAAGGTGCTTGTGAGGTGAGTGCAGAGAGAGCAGCCCAGGTTGCCCATGGCTGGGAAGTGACTCGGAGGTCCCGCCTGTCCCCGCAGTATGTAGGCCTGCAGCGTGGCTTAGACATTGGTGGTGAAATGTAGGCTTGACAGTGTGTGCGTGGTGTGGAAATTGTGCCCCATGAAAAGAGAGGGGTCTGGTGAGATTTGTCTCAGCCTGGGCAACATTCATGGGAAATGAGAACACTGCCCCAAATTTGCTCCCCAGCCTTGCCCATGGTTATGGAACATGGGAAGCACCAGGGTCCCACGTAAAGCCCTCTGGATGATGCGTGTTAAGGGCCTAGTTGCTCTTTTCTGGCATCTCATCTCTCTCTCCTAAGCACCGCAGACTGAGAAACCTTGCTGAGGCCTTTTCAAAACAAAGAGCCTGCTTTGGTGCCTGAAGGAGGAAGGCTGCGTCCTATCCCATCCTGTCCTACATCCTCCTTTGACAAGAAGAGTGACCCACGGGAGAAACCTGTCTTGAGGCTCGCCAAAGCATCGCAGCCCATGGCCACCCTTTTGTGCTGTTTTACCTCACATGATTTTGATCCCATCTTTAAAAAGTGACAAACCCCTAACATAGCCCCAAAACCCCAGCTTCCTGGCCAGGTCTGCCCTGTGCAGAGACCTGTTGGTGCAGGGGCACAGAAGTGACCTCTGCCGTGACCCATCTTAGATTTTTCACAGCCTTTGTCACCATCTGGTCACGTTCCTGAAGGAGTTATCAGCAAGTTTTGGAAACTAACTGTGGGGAGGGCAGGTGATTGCTTTGCAGAACATGGAGGGAAATCTCTCTGCTCTCTCCCTGGCTGTGCCATCTCCATGGCGGTGACCTACTGAGCCCAGAGATGACACGGGCTGAGGTCACAGGGGGATGTGCCGCATCACAGAGAGGTCTCTCCCCGGTGCCATGGGAGAGCCCTCACTTCCCTGCAAGGCCAGGGCACGGCTCACACACTCCCCACTGCTGCCCTTCAGAGCTACTCCCCAGCAAGGAGGGAGGACAGGAGGCAGTGGGGCTGCACTGGGGCTCCTCACCAACAGGCACAAGAGCAGGGACACATTGGAGAGGAATTGTGGGGGAAGCGAGTCCTTTTTCCCTGGAGGGAGAGGCGAGCCGAAGGAAAGGGGCCAAACGAGATGGAGACTGCTGGACCAAGAACATTAGCCCAGACCACGGATACTAGCTTTCCAGTGCTCCTGCAGCTCTCCACCAAGGGTAAGGGATTGAGGAACTCCTTCCTGCGGTGTCGCACAGAGACTGTGAAATGCAAAGACGCCTGTGGGTCCTGGGCTGTGGGGGTGTCTGGACAGGGCTGGGGGCGGCCACAAGAGCCCTGCTGGAGGGTCCCATCTGGCTCAGGGCACAATGGGGCAGGCAGGAGTGCTGGGTCCTGGGGCTGGGGCTGTCCTGAGCCCCGAGGCTCCTGTGGGGCTGGCTCCATCCCCTCCTGGTAGGGTGGGAGGAAATTCAGGCCCAAGTTTCCCTGGAAGTGGGTCCCCCCTTGGGGTCTGGCTCTGGCAGGAAAGGGGTCCTGTGTCCCCGAGGCTGCAATGTCCACCAGATCCCAGGGGGATCTCAAGAGCCTGCTGGAAATGCCCACAGAGGACATGAAACCTTCCCCTTGTAACAGCCCTCAGCATGGCACCAGACCCACCACCAACGATGGTGGGAGGCAGGAGCTGCCTGCTGGGTCATGTGTCTGCAATGTTGCCATGGCATCGCCCCCAGTGCTGCCCTGCTACAGGCTGACAAGAGGAGGAGGGTAGGGTTGGGTTGCCGGATGTCTCTGTCAGCCCATCACAGTCCAGCACGTGGGTTAAAGACACTTATAAGTGCAGCGGGAGCAAAGCAGGAGAGCAGGAGTGGGAGTGAGTGGGTCTGTAGGTGTGTTCCCATGCTGGCCCTGGCCGTGTGGGGCTGCTCTCCTCCAGGAGCTGCCACGGGGTTAGGACCATAGGACAGAGGTGCCTGGGCCCCAGGGGAGCTGTCCTGCAATCCAGATGTGCTGGCCGGCCCCAAGCAGCTGCGCTGGGCGGTACAGTGTGGTTTGGCCGAGATTTGTCTGCAAGATGGGAATGCTCTTTCTGCCCTTGGATTGGTGGAGGTGGGAAGGGAGCAGGAGCAGAGGTGGGAGTGGATGTTCAGAGGAAGTGCTTGTTGCTGCCTCTTGGAGGACTAGAAGGAAACAGAAGGGCTGGAGAGTGGGCCTGGGTGTGATTTGGGTCCATGGTGGAGGGTGTCCTGGCTGCTGGCCTGTGTGGTGGTGTGTCCTGTGTGTGCCTGCTGCAGAGGGGCGTGCTGGCTGTCCACGCTGTGTGAGGCGTGGGGTGGGGGTGAGGTGTGTGCCAGAAGTTGGGTGGCGTGTGGTGGGGAGAGGCGGTGGCCCCAGGGTGTTGGTTCTGGGTGCGGGAGGAGACGTGTGGAGAGAGCAGTGGTGTGCGTGGGGAGTGCCATGAGGCTGGGGAGGTGGGGAGCGCTGCGAGGTGAGCAGGTGCCTTGTCTGCTGGGGCCCCGGCTGCCCTGGTGGCCCCATGAGCCAGGCACGCTGGCAGCCGGCTGCCTTCTGCCCGCTCAGCTTCACGCCTGGAGTTTCCTCCGCTCTTGCCAGGCTCTGCAGCCACGACCCACACAAAAGTGCAGGGAGCGCTTCTCCTTGCTCTGAGAGCTGTACGAGGCATGCTTTTCCCTCCTTTCCTCTCGGTTGCTTTTTGTGGGGAGAGCTTTGGTCTTGCAGCAGTGTTGGCTGAAGGAGCAGGAGGTTGTGGGAGGTGCTCGTTCCCAGCTGGGCGTTAGCGTGCTGGAAGGTGTTTGGAGGAGTGAAGGCCTTGTGGAGAGGTGTTCTTGGGAGAGGGGCAGGTGTGTTCTTGGGAGAGGACTCTGGAGGGGGGCTGATGCCTTCCTGTGCCAAATCTCCCTGGACAAGGAGTGCCTTGGAGGAGGGAAGGCAAGGCAAGGGTGGCCTGCAAGGGATGCGCAGCCCCGGCCTCTCTTCCTTCCAGCTGCCGTCTCGGCAAGTTCCTGCACCGTCCCGCTGCAGGGTGAGCTCTGGGTGCTGCAGCAGGGCAGCGAGAGAGCCCCCTTGGGCAGGCAGGAGTGTGCGAGGTGTGGTGTGGTGAGGTGCTGACGCGGGGAAGGTGGTGGTGTTGGCCTGAGGTTTGGGTGGGAGTGAGGAGCCCCACAGAGCTCTAGGGGCATTGCTGCGAGTCTCTGGAGCCAAGGGAGTGGTGGTGAGCACAGGCGTCCTCCAAGCAGCCTGCCGGCTTGTGGGCAGGCATTGTGCACGCTGAGCGCTGGAAGCCCTTTCCCCTTGGCGTTTTCTCCCTGAGCGCTTGGAGAGTTGCCACTCGTTTTTTGGGAGGTGGGGAGAGTCCTAGAGCCTTTGCATTGTGACCACTCTTGTTTTTCGGACTGCTCCCTGCTGACGCCGTGATGGGGTCGTGTCCTTGCAGGCCTGAGAAATGCAGGGGCCAAAGAGTGGAGCACTAGGGGCTCAAGTGCTTGCTAAGAGAAGAGAGGGAAGTGGTCCTTGCTGCAGGCTGCTGCCTGGTGCTGCTTTGGAGGAGAGCTCCTGGCACCAGACGTGAGGACAAACCAGCTTGGCTCTGCCACACCGCAAGCTCCTTCAGTGGGTGGCTTAGCTGGTGCTCTCGGGCTCTGCCTGGGCCATGCCAGGGGGGACCCTGGAGGCAGAGCCTGCGCTGGCTTTTCCATGTGGCAGCCGCCCTGCTGAAAGCTGCTGGCTTGGCTCGAGGCTTTGCTTGGCAGAGAAATCCCCGGCCTTGCTGAGCCGGGGCAAGGCAAAGGCTTGAGAGCAGCGGAAGCCTTGTGCCGTTTCCCTGGTTGGAAGGGTGCTTGTCTAAGGCTGGTGCACTGGCCCTGTCCGTGCTGCTGAGTGTGTCTGTGTGCAGCCGTGTGGTCATTGGTGAGCTCCCTGAGCACGGCCCGAGAGAGGGGGAGTGGTGCCAAAGAGTTTTGTCCTCCTGCCTTGAAGCCCCAAAGGGCCCCTCAGTAGGGAGGCCTGTGGGGTGAGGGCCTTGAGGGCACGGGAAGCAAAGCAGATAGATAGGCAAGAGCTGGCGTGATGCGCCTCCTGGGAGAGCACTTGCCCTCTGCTTTGTGGAGGTGGGAAGGGAGCAGGCTCTGGGCTTTGACTGGATGTTCAGAGGAAGTGCCTGTGGAAAGGCTCTGGAGGACTAGAAGCAAGCGGAAGGGTTGGAGAGTGGGTCTTGGTGTGTTTTGGGGCCCTTGCCCATGGTCGCTTCTGCTCGGAAAAACTGCCTGTCGGAGGGCTCCGAGAGAGGCTGTGCCCACGCGGCACGCCGTGGCCTGGCCGTTGGTGGTGCTCCGTGCCTCTTGCTGGGCCCTGAGACCTGTGGCCCTGGAAGCAGCCTGAAGGGTGTTGGCAGAGCAGCTCTGAGCGTGGCAGCTGTTTGGCTTTCGCAGGGCCTTGGAGGCTGGGGAAGGGCCCGTCCTCCCCTTGCCGTTGTCATTAGCCCTGCTGGCAGGCCAGGGGGAAGAGCTGCTGAGTGCTGCCTCTGCTGGTGTCCCCAGCTGAGATGCCCTCGCCTCAGTCCTTCCCCATGTCCCAAACTGTCAGGGCCCCAAGTCAGAGAGTGCTTGTTGTCCTTGATGTGTAGGGGATGTGCTGGCTTGGTTCAGTCCCTCCTTGGGGAAGGAAGTGGCCTTTGGAGTTGCGGGAAGGACAGCGGGCCATGGGGCCCTGCTGTCTTCCACTTCATGGTCACTGCTCCCACACAATCGGCCCCTTAGGAAATGTTGCCACAAATCCCTTGCAGGCCTTTCTCCAATTCCTGAGCTTCACGGGCTCGGTGCGGGTACTGGCTGGGCAGAAGGTGATCTTCTCTTGGGGCAGGAACTGGCCCGTCCTGGGTGTTTTGCTGCACTAGGAGCAGTGTGAGGCACCAGGGTGAGTGAGGGAGACCGTTCAGGAGGTGTCTCAGCCTTGGGGAGAGCAGGGGCAGCTGCAGGGGGCAACAGCCACGAGGTCCCTAGTGTCTGTGAGAGCTGGGCCAGAAAATCACCACTGCCCAATCAGTTCTTTGTCGGTAGCTGAGAGGCCAGCAGGGGCCCCGTGGCTCGGCTGCTGATTCTGAGGTCCCTTGGGGCTGAGGAGCTGAGAGGCCAGCTGCAGGAACAAGGCTGGCGTGTTGTCTGTAAGGTCCCTTCTGCAACGCTTACGTGATTGGCTAGCAGGAGGCGTGTGGCTGGGGAGGTGCTGGTGAGGTGTCTTCTGGCTGAGCAGTTGCTGGGGCAGCAGCAGGTGCACGGCTGGGACGCGTGCTTTGGAGGTGACGTTGGCCTGAGCAGCTGGGAGGTCAGCATTTGGCTGATGGCTGAGGAAGTTGTTGTGAGGTCACTTGTGTGTCAGGGGCTTGTAGGGCAGTGGCGGGCAGACGGCTGGGAAGGTGGCCGTGAGGTCCTGTCTTTTGGAGTGGCTGATAGGGCAGCAGGAGGCAGGTGGCTGGGAAGGTGCTTGTGAGGTGAGTGCAGAGAGAGCAGCCCAGGTTGCCCATGGCTGGGAAGTGACTCGGAGGTCCCGCCTGTCCCCGCAGTATGTAGGCCTGCAGCGTGGCTTAGACATTGGTGGTGAAATGTAGGCTTGACAGTGTGTGCGTGGTGTGGAAATTGTGCCCCATGAAAAGAGAGGGGTCTGGTGAGATTTGTCTCAGCCTGGGCAACATTCATGGGAAATGAGAACACTGCCCCAAATTTGCTCCCCAGCCTTGCCCATGGTTATGGAACATGGGAAGCACCAGGGTCCCACGTAAAGCCCTCTGGATGATGCGTGTTAAGGGCCTAGTTGCTCTTTTCTGGCATCTCATCTCTCTCTCCTAAGCACCGCAGACTGAGAAACCTTGGTGAGGCCTTTTCAAAACAAAGAGCCTGCTTTGGTGCCTGAAGGAGGAAGGCTGCGTCCTATCCCATCCTGTCCTACATCCTCCTTTGACAAGAAGAGTGACCCACGGGAGAAACCTGTCTTGAGGCTCGCCAAAGCATCGCAGCCCATGGCCACCCTTTTGTGCTGTTTTACCTCACATGATTTTGATCCCATCTTTAAAAAGTGACAAACCCCTAACATAGCCCCAAAACCCCAGCTTCCTGGCCAGGTCTGCCCTGTGCAGAGACCTGTTGGTGCAGGGGCACAGAAGTGACCTCTGCCGTGACCCATCTTAGATTTTTCACAGCCTTTGTCACCATCTGGTCACGTTCCTGAAGGAGTTATCAGCAAGTTTTGGAAACTAACTGTGGGGAGGGCAGGTGATTGCTTTGCAGAACATGGAGGGAAATCTCTCTGCTCTCTCCCTGGCTGTGCCATCTCCATGGCGGTGACCTACTGAGCCCAGAGATGACACGGGCTGAGGTCACAGGGGGATGTGCCGCATCACAGAGAGGTCTCTCCCCGGTGCCATGGGAGAGCCCTCACTTCCCTGCAAGGCCAGGGCACGGCTCACACACTCCCCACTGCTGCCCTTCAGAGCTACTCCCCAGCAAGGAGGGAGGACAGGAGGCAGTGGGGCTGCACTGGGGCTCCTCACCAACAGGCACAAGAGCAGGGACACATTGGAGAGGAATTGTGGGGGAAGCGAGTCCTTTTTCCCTGGAGGGAGAGGCGAGCCGAAGGAAAGGGGCCAAACGAGATGGAGACTGCTGGACCAAGAACATTAGCCCAGACCACGGATACTAGCTTTCCAGTGCTCCTGCAGCTCTCCACCAAGGGTAAGGGATTGAGGAACTCCTTCCTGCGGTGTCGCACAGAGACTGTGAAATGCAAAGACGCCTGTGGGTCCTGGGCTGTGGGGGTGTCTGGACAGGGCTGGGGGCGGCCACAAGAGCCCTGCTGGAGGGTCCCATCTGGCTCAGGGCACAATGGGGCAGGCAGGAGTGCTGGGTCCTGGGGCTGGGGCTGTCCTGAGCCCCGAGGCTCCTGTGGGGCTGGCTCCATCCCCTCCTGGTAGGGTGGGAGGAAATTCAGGCCCAAGTTTCCCTGGAAGTGGGTCCCCCCTTGGGGTCTGGCTCTGGCAGGAAAGGGGTCCTGTGTCCCCGAGGCTGCAATGTCCACCAGATCCCAGGGGGATCTCAAGAGCCTGCTGGAAATGCCCACAGAGGACATGAAACCTTCCCCTTGTAACAGCCCTCAGCATGGCACCAGACCCACCACCAACGATGGTGGGAGGCAGGAGCTGCCTGCTGGGTCATGTGTCTGCAATGTTGCCATGGCATCGCCCCCAGTGCTGCCCTGCTACAGGCTGACAAGAGGAGGAGGGTAGGGTTGGGTTGCCGGATGTCTCTGTCAGCCCATCACAGTCCAGCACGTGGGTTAAAGACACTTATAAGTGCAGCGGGAGCAAAGCAGGAGAGCAGGAGTGGGAGTGAGTGGGTCTGTAGGTGTGTTCCCATGCTGGCCCTGGCCGTGTGGGGCTGCTCTCCTCCAGGAGCTGCCACGGGGTTAGGACCATAGGACAGAGGTGCCTGGGCCCCAGGGGAGCTGTCCTGCAATCCAGATGTGCTGGCCGGCCCCAAGCAGCTGCGCTGGGCGGTACAGTGTGGTTTGGCCGAGATTTGTCTGCAAGATGGGAATGCTCTTTCTGCCCTTGGATTGGTGGAGGTGGGAAGGGAGCAGGAGCAGAGGTGGGAGTGGATGTTCAGAGGAAGTGCTTGTTGCTGCCTCTTGGAGGACTAGAAGGAAACAGAAGGGCTGGAGAGTGGGCCTGGGTGTGATTTGGGTCCATGGTGGAGGGTGTCCTGGCTGCTGGCCTGTGTGGTGGTGTGTCCTGTGTGTGCCTGCTGCAGAGGGGCGTGCTGGCTGTCCACGCTGTGTGAGGCGTGGGGTGGGGGTGAGGTGTGTGCCAGAAGTTGGGTGGCGTGTGGTGGGGAGAGGCGGTGGCCCCAGGGTGTTGGTTCTGGGTGCGGGAGGAGACGTGTGGAGAGAGCAGTGCTGTGCGTGGGGAGTGCCATGAGGCTGGGGAGGTGGGGAGCACTGCGAGGTGAGCAGGTGCCTTGTCTGCTGGGGCCCCGGCTGCCCTGGTGGCCCCATGAGCCAGGCACGCTGGCAGCCGGCTGCCTTCTGCCCGCTCAGCTTCACGCCTGGAGTTTCCTCCGCTCTTGCCAGGCTCTGCAGCCACGACCCACACAAAAGTGCAGGGAGCACTTCTCCTTGCTCTGAGAGCTGTACGAGGCATGCTTTTCCCTCCTTTCCTCTCGGTTGCTTTTTGTGGGGAGAGCTTTGGTCTTGCAGCAGTGTTGGCTGAAGGAGCAGGAGGTTGTGGGAGGTGCTCGTTCCCAGCTGGGCGTTAGCGTGCTGGAAGGTGTTTGGAGGAGTGAAGGCCTTGTGGAGAGGTGTTCTTGGGAGAGGGGCAGGTGTGTTCTTGGGAGAGGACTCTGGAGGGGGGCTGATGCCTTCCTGTGCCAAATCTCCCTGGACAAGGAGTGCCTTGGAGGAGGGAAGGCAAGGCAAGGGTGGCCTGCAAGGGATGCGCAGCCCCGGCCTCTCTTCCTTCCAGCTGCCGTCTCGGCAAGTTCCTGCACCGTCCCGCTGCAGGGTGAGCTCTGGGTGCTGCAGCAGGGCAGCGAGAGAGCCCCCTTGGGCAGGCAGGAGTGTGCGAGGTGTGGTGTGGTGAGGTGCTGACGCGGGGAAGGTGGTGGTGTTGGCCTGAGGTTTGGGTGGGAGTGAGGAGCCCCACAGAGCTCTAGGGGCATTGCTGCGAGTCTCTGGAGCCAAGGGAGTGGTGGTGAGCACAGGCGTCCTCCAAGCAGCCTGCCGGCTTGTGGGCAGGCATTGTGCACGCTGAGCGCTGGAAGCCCTTTCCCCTTGGCGTTTTCTCCCTGAGCGCTTGGAGAGTTGCCACTCGTTTTTTGGGAGGTGGGGAGAGTCCTAGAGCCTTTGCATTGTGACCACTCTTGTTTTTCGGACTGCTCCCTGCTGACGCCGTGATGGGGTCGTGTCCTTGCAGGCCTGAGAAATGCAGGGGCCAAAGAGTGGAGCACTAGGGGCTCAAGTGCTTGCTAAGAGAAGAGAGGGAAGTGGTCCTTGCTGCAGGCTGCTGCCTGGTGCTGCTTTGGAGGAGAGCTCCTGGCACCAGACGTGAGGACAAACCAGCTTGGCTCTGCCACACCGCAAGCTCCTTCAGTGGGTGGCTTAGCTGGTGCTCTCGGGCTCTGCCTGGGCCATGCCAGGGGGGACCCTGGAGGCAGAGCCTGCGCTGGCTTTTCCATGTGGCAGCCGCCCTGCTGAAAGCTGCTGGCTTGGCTCGAGGCTTTGCTTGGCAGAGAAATCCCCGGCCTTGCTGAGCCGGGGCAAGGCAAAGGCTTGAGAGCAGCGGAAGCCTTGTGCCGTTTCCCTGGTTGGAAGGGTGCTTGTCTAAGGCTGGTGCACTGGCCCTGTCCGTGCTGCTGAGTGTGTCTGTGTGCAGCCGTGTGGTCATTGGTGAGCTCCCTGAGCACGGCCCGAGAGAGGGGGAGTGGTGCCAAAGAGTTTTGTCCTCCTGCCTTGAAGCCCCAAAGGGCCCCTCAGTAGGGAGGCCTGTGGGGTGAGGGCCTTGAGGGCACGGGAAGCAAAGCAGATAGATAGGCAAGAGCTGGCGTGATGCGCCTCCTGGGAGAGCACTTGCCCTCTGCTTTGTGGAGGTGGGAAGGGAGCAGGCTCTGGGCTTTGACTGGATGTTCAGAGGAAGTGCCTGTGGAAAGGCTCTGGAGGACTAGAAGCAAGCGGAAGGGTTGGAGAGTGGGTCTTGGTGTGTTTTGGGGCCCTTGCCCATGGTCGCTTCTGCTCGGAAAAACTGCCTGTCGGAGGGCTCCGAGAGAGGCTGTGCCCACGCGGCACGCCGTGGCCTGGCCGTTGGTGGTGCTCCGTGCCTCTTGCTGGGCCCTGAGACCTGTGGCCCTGGAAGCAGCCTGAAGGGTGTTGGCAGAGCAGCTCTGAGCGTGGCAGCTGTTTGGCTTTCGCAGGGCCTTGGAGGCTGGGGAAGGGCCCGTCCTCCCCTTGCCGTTGTCATTAGCCCTGCTGGCAGGCCAGGGGGAAGAGCTGCTGAGTGCTGCCTCTGCTGGTGTCCCCAGCTGAGATGCCCTCGCCTCAGTCCTTCCCCATGTCCCAAACTGTCAGGGCCCCAAGTCAGAGAGTGCTTGTTGTCCTTGATGTGTAGGGGATGTGCTGGCTTGGTTCAGTCCCTCCTTGGGGAAGGAAGTGGCCTTTGGAGTTGCGGGAAGGACAGCGGGCCATGGGGCCCTGCTGTCTTCCACTTCATGGTCGCTGCTCCCACACAATCGGCCCCTTAGGAAATGTTGCCACAAATCCCTTGCAGGCCTTTCTCCAATTCCTGAGCTTCACGGGCTCGGTGCGGGTACTGGCTGGGCAGAAGGTGATCTTCTCTTGGGGCAGGAACTGGCCCGTCCTGGGTGTTTTGCTGCACTAGGAGCAGTGTGAGGCACCAGGGTGAGTGAGGGAGACCGTTCAGGAGGTGTCTCAGCCTTGGGGAGAGCAGGGGCAGCTGCAGGGGGCAACAGCCACGAGGTCCCTAGTGTCTGTGAGAGCTGGGCCAGAAAATCACCACTGCCCAATCAGTTCTTTGTCGGTAGCTGAGAGGCCAGCAGGGGCCCCGTGGCTCGGCTGCTGATTCTGAGGTCCCTTGGGGCTGAGGAGCTGAGAGGCCAGCTGCAGGAACAAGGCTGGCGTGTTGTCTGTAAGGTCCCTTCTGCAACGCTTACGTGATTGGCTAGCAGGAGGCGTGTGGCTGGGGAGGTGCTGGTGAGGTGTCTTCTGGCTGAGCAGTTGCTGGGGCAGCAGCAGGTGCACGGCTGGGACGCGTGCTTTGGAGGTGACGTTGGCCTGAGCAGCTGGGAGGTCAGCATTTGGCTGATGGCTGAGGAAGTTGTTGTGAGGTCACTTGTGTGTCAGGGGCTTGTAGGGCAGTGGCGGGCAGACGGCTGGGAAGGTGGCCGTGAGGTCCTGTCTTTTGGAGTGGCTGATAGGGCAGCAGGAGGCAGGTGGCTGGGAAGGTGCTTGTGAGGTGAGTGCAGAGAGAGCAGCCCAGGTTGCCCATGGCTGGGAAGTGACTCGGAGGTCCCGCCTGTCCCCGCAGTATGTAGGCCTGCAGCGTGGCTTAGACATTGGTGGTGAAATGTAGGCTTGACAGTGTGTGCGTGGTGTGGAAATTGTGCCCCATGAAAAGAGAGGGGTCTGGTGAGATTTGTCTCAGCCTGGGCAACATTCATGGGAAATGAGAACACTGCCCCAAATTTGCTCCCCAGCCTTGCCCATGGTTATGGAACATGGGAAGCACCAGGGTCCCACGTAAAGCCCTCTGGATGATGCGTGTTAAGGGCCTAGTTGCTCTTTTCTGGCATCTCATCTCTCTCTCCTAAGCACCGCAGACTGAGAAACCTTGGTGAGGCCTTTTCAAAACAAAGAGCCTGCTTTGGTGCCTGAAGGAGGAAGGCTGCGTCCTATCCCATCCTGTCCTACATCCTCCTTTGACAAGAAGAGTGACCCACGGGAGAAACCTGTCTTGAGGCTCGCCAAAGCATCGCAGCCCATGGCCACCCTTTTGTGCTGTTTTACCTCACATGATTTTGATCCCATCTTTAAAAAGTGACAAACCCCTAACATAGCCCCAAAACCCCAGCTTCCTGGCCAGGTCTGCCCTGTGCAGAGACCTGTTGGTGCAGGGGCACAGAAGTGACCTCTGCCGTGACCCATCTTAGATTTTTCACAGCCTTTGTCACCATCTGGTCACGTTCCTGAAGGAGTTATCAGCAAGTTTTGGAAACTAACTGTGGGGAGGGCAGGTGATTGCTTTGCAGAACATGGAGGGAAATCTCTCTGCTCTCTCCCTGGCTGTGCCATCTCCATGGCGGTGACCTACTGAGCCCAGAGATGACACGGGCTGAGGTCACAGGGGGATGTGCCGCATCACAGAGAGGTCTCTCCCCGGTGCCATGGGAGAGCCCTCACTTCCCTGCAAGGCCAGGGCACGGCTCACACACTCCCCACTGCTGCCCTTCAGAGCTACTCCCCAGCAAGGAGGGAGGACAGGAGGCAGTGGGGCTGCACTGGGGCTCCTCACCAACAGGCACAAGAGCAGGGACACATTGGAGAGGAATTGTGGGGGAAGCGAGTCCTTTTTCCCTGGAGGGAGAGGCGAGCCGAAGGAAAGGGGCCAAACGAGATGGAGACTGCTGGACCAAGAACATTAGCCCAGACCACGGATACTAGCTTTCCAGTGCTCCTGCAGCTCTCCACCAAGGGTAAGGGATTGAGGAACTCCTTCCTGCGGTGTCGCACAGAGACTGTGAAATGCAAAGACGCCTGTGGGTCCTGGGCTGTGGGGGTGTCTGGACAGGGCTGGGGGCGGCCACAAGAGCCCTGCTGGAGGGTCCCATCTGGCTCAGGGCACAATGGGGCAGGCAGGAGTGCTGGGTCCTGGGGCTGGGGCTGTCCTGAGCCCCGAGGCTCCTGTGGGGCTGGCTCCATCCCCTCCTGGTAGGGTGGGAGGAAATTCAGGCCCAAGTTTCCCTGGAAGTGGGTCCCCCCTTGGGGTCTGGCTCTGGCAGGAAAGGGGTCCTGTGTCCCCGAGGCTGCAATGTCCACCAGATCCCAGGGGGATCTCAAGAGCCTGCTGGAAATGCCCACAGAGGACATGAAACCTTCCCCTTGTAACAGCCCTCAGCATGGCACCAGACCCACCACCAACGATGGTGGGAGGCAGGAGCTGCCTGCTGGGTCATGTGTCTGCAATGTTGCCATGGCATCGCCCCCAGTGCTGCCCTGCTACTGGCTGACAAGAGGAGGAGGGTTGTGTTGGGTTGCCGGATGTCTCTGTCAGCCCATCACAGTCCAGCACGTGGGTTAAAGACACTTATAAGTGCAGCGGGAGCAAAGCAGGAGAGCAGGAGTGGGAGTGAGTGGGTCTGTAGGTGTGTTCCCATGCTGGCCCTGGCCGTGTGGGGCTGCTCTCCTCCAGGAGCTGCCACGGGGTTAGGACCATAGGACAGAGGTGCCTGGGCCCCAGGGGAGCTGTCCTGCAATCCAGATGTGCTGGCCGGCCCCAAGCAGCTGCGCTGGGCGGTACAGTGTGGTTTGGCCGAGATTTGTCTGCAAGATGGGAATGCTCTTTCTGCCCTTGGATTGGTGGAGGTGGGAAGGGAGCAGGAGCAGAGGTGGGAGTGGATGTTCAGAGGAAGTGCTTGTTGCTGCCTCTTGGAGGACTAGAAGGAAACAGAAGGGCTGGAGAGTGGGCCTGGGTGTGATTTGGGTCCATGGTGGAGGGTGTCCTGGCTGCTGCCCTGTGTGGTGGTGTGGCCTGTGTGTGCCTGCTGCAGAGGGGCGTGCTGGCTGTCCACGCTGTGTGAGGGGAGGGGTGGGGGTGAGGTGTGTGCCAGAAGTTGGGTGGCGTGTGGTGGGGAGAGGCGGTGGCCCCAGGGTGTTGGTTCTGGGTGCGGGAGGAGACGTGTGGAGAGAGCAGTGCTGTGCGTGGGGAGTGCCATGAGGCTGGGGAGGTGGGGAGCACTGCGAGGTGAGCAGGTGCCTTGTCTGCTGGGGCCCCGGCTGCCCTGGTGGCCCCATGAGCCAGGCACGCTGGCAGCCGGCTGCCTTCTGCCCGCTCAGCTTCACGCCTGGAGTTTCCTCCGCTCTTGCCAGGCTCTGCAGCCAGCACCCACCCGAAAGTGCAGGGAGCGCTTCTCCTTGCTCTGAGAGCTGTACGAGGCATGCTTTTCCCTCCTTTCCTCTCGGTTGCTTTTTGTGGGGAGAGCTTTGGTCTTGCAGCAGTGTTGGCTGAAGGAGCAGGAGGTTGTGGGAGGTGCTCGTTCCCAGCTGGGCGTCAGCGTGCTGGAAGGTGTTTGGAGGAGTGAAGGCCTTGTGGAGAGGTGTTCTTGGGAGAGGGGCAGGTGTGTTCTTGGGAGAGGACTCTGGAGGGGGGCTGATGCCTTCCTGTGCCAAATCTCCCTGGACAAGGAGTGCCTTGGAGGAGGGAAGGCAAGGCAAGGGTGGCCTGCAAGGGATGCGCAGCCCCGGCCTCTCTTCCTTCCAGCTGCCGTCTCGGCAAGTTCCTGCACCGTCCCGCTGCAGGGTGAGCTCTGGGTGCTGCAGCAGGGCAGCGAGAGAGCCCCCTTGGGCAGGCAGGAGTGTGCGAGGTGTGGTGTGGTGAGGTGCTGACGCGGGGAAGGTGGTGGTGTTGGCCTGAGGTTTGGGTGGGAGTGAGGAGCCCCACAGAGCTCTAGGGGCATTGCTGCGAGTCTCTGGAGCCAAGGGAGTGGTGGTGAGCACAGGCGTCCTCCAAGCAGCCTGCCGGCTTGTGGGCAGGCATTGTGCACGCTGAGCGCTGGAAGCCCTTTCCCCTTGGCGTTTTCTCCCTGAGCGCTTGGAGAGTTGCCACTCGTTTTTTGGGAGGTGGGGAGAGTCCTAGAGCCTTTGCATTGTGACCACTCTTGTTTTTCGGACTGCTCCCTGCTGACGCCGTGATGGGGTCGTGTCCTTGCAGGCCTGAGAAATGCAGGGGCCAAAGAGTGGAGCACTAGGGGCTCAAGTGCTTGCTAAGAGAAGAGAGGGAAGTGGTCCTTGCTGCAGGCTGCTGCCTGGTGCTGCTTTGGAGGAGAGCTCCTGGCACCAGACGTGAGGACAAACCAGCTTGGCTCTGCCACACCGCAAGCTCCTTCAGTGGGTGGCTTAGCTGGTGCTCTCGGGCTCTGCCTGGGCCATGCCAGGGGGGACCCTGGAGGCAGAGCCTGCGCTGGCTTTTCCATGTGGCACTCGCACTGCTGAAAGCTGCTGGCTTGGCTCGAGGCTTTGCTTGGCAGAGAAATCCCCGGCCTTGCTGAGCCGGGGCAAGGCAAAGGCTTGAGAGCAGCGGAAGCCTTGTGCCGTTTCCCTGGTTGGAAGGGTGCTTGTCTAAGGCTGGTGCACTGGCCCTGTCCGTGCTGCTGAGTGTGTCCGTGTGCAGCCGTGTGGTCATTGGTGAGCTCCCTGAGCACGGCCCGAGAGAGGGGGAGTGGTGCCAAAGAGTTTTGTCCTCCTGCCTTGAAGCCCCAAAGGGCCCCTCAGTAGGGAGGCCTGTGGGGTGAGGGCCTTGAGGGCACGGGAAGCAAAGCAGATAGATAGGCAAGAGCTGGCGTGATGCGCCTCCTGGGAGAGCACTTGCCCTCTGCTTTGTGGAGGTGGGAAGGGAGCAGGCTCTGGGCTTTGACTGGATGTTCAGAGGAAGTGCCTGCTGAAAGGCTCTGGAGGACTAGAAGCAAGCGGAAGGGTTGGAGAGTGGGTCTTGGTGTGTTTTGGGGCCCTTGCCCATGGTCGCTTCTGCTCGGAAAAACTGCCTGTCGGAGGGCTCCGAGAGAGGCTGTGCCCACGCGGCACGCCGTGGCCTGGCCGTTGGTGGTGCTCCGTGCCTCTTGCTGGGCCCTGAGACCTGTGGCCCTGGAAGCAGCCTGAAGGGTGTTGGCAGAGCAGCTCTGAGCGTGGCAGCTGTTTGGCTTTCGCAGGGCCTTGGAGGCTGGGGAAGGGCCCGTCCTCCCCTTGCCGTTGTCATTAGCCCTGCTGGCAGGCCAGGGGGAAGAGCTGCTGAGTGCTGCCTCTGCTGGTGTCCCCAGCTGAGATGCCCTCGCCTGAGTCCTTCCCCACGTCCCAAACTGTCAGGGCCCCAAGTCAGAGAGTGCTTGTTGTCCTTGATGTGTAGGGGATGTGCTGGCTTGGTTCAGTCCCTCCTTGGGGAAGGAAGTGACCTTTGGAGTTGCGGGAAGGACAGCGGGCCATGGGGCCCTGCTGTCTTCCACTTCATGGTCGCTGCTCCCACACAATCGGCCCCTTAGGAAATGTTGCCATGAATTCCTTGCAGGCCTTTCTCCAATTCCTGAGCTTCACGGGCTCGGTGCGGGTACTGGCTGGGCAGAAGGTGATCTTCTCTTGGGGCAGGAACTGGCCCGTCCTGGGTGTTTTGCTGCACTAGGAGCAGTGTGAGGCGCCAGGGTGAGTGAGGGAGACCGTTCAGGAGGTGTCTCAGCCTTGGGGAGAGCAGGGGCAGCTGCAGGGGGCAACAGCCACGAGGTCCCTAGTGTCTGTGAGAGCTGTGCCAGAAAATCCCCACTGCCCAATCAGTTCTTTGTCGGTAGCTGAGAGGCCAGCAGGGGCCCCGTGGCTCGGCTGCTGATTCTGAGGTCCCTTGGGGCTGAGGAGCTGAGAGGCCAGCTGCAGGAACAAGGCTGGCGTGTTGTCTGTAAGGTCCCTTCTGCAACGCTTACGTGATTGGCTAGCAGGAGGCGTGTGGCTGGGGAGGTGCTGGTGAGGTGTCTTCTGGCTGAGCAGTTGCTGGGGCAGCAGCAGGTGCACGGCTGGGACGCGTGCTTTGGAGGTGACGTTGGCCTGAGCAGCTGGGAGGTCAGCATTTGGCTGATGGCTGAGGAAGTTGTTGTGAGGTCACTTGTGTGTCAGGGGCTTGTAGGGCAGTGGCGGGCAGACGGCTGGGAAGGTGACAGTGAGGTCCTGTCTTTTGGAGTTGCTGATAGGGCAGCAGGAGGCAGGTGGCTGGGAAGGTGCTTGTGAGGTGACTGCAGAGAGAGCAGCCCCGGTTGCCCATGGCTGGGAAGTGACTCGGAGGTCCCGCCTGTCCCCGCAGTATGTAGGCCTGCGGCGTGGCTTAGACATTGGTGGTGAAATGTAGGCTTGACAGTGTGTGCGTGGTGTGGAAATTGTGCCCCATGAAAAGAGAGGGGTCTGGTGAGATTTGTCTCAGCCTGGGCAACATTCATGGGAAATGAGAACACTGCCCCAAATTTGCTCCCCAGCCTTGCCCATGGTTATGGAACATGGGAAGCACCAGGGTCCCACGTAAAGCCCTCTGGATGATGCGTGTTAAGGGCCTAGTTGCTCTTTTCTGGCATCTCATCTCTCTCCTAAGCACCGCAGACTGAGAAACCTTGGTGAGGCCTTTTCAAAACAAAGAGCCTGCTTTGGTGCCTGAAGGAGGAAGGCTGCGTCCTATCCCATCCTGTCCTACATCCTCCTTTGACAAGAAGAGTGACCCACGGGAGAAACCTGTCTTGAGGCTCGCCAAAGCATCGCAGCCCATGGCCACCCTTTGTGCTGTTTGACCTCACATGATTTTGATCCCATCTTTAACAAGTGACAAACCCCTAACATAGCCCCAAACCCCAGCTTCCTGGCCAGGTCTGCCCTGTGCAGAGACCTGTTGGTGCAGGGGCACAGAAGTGACCTCTGCCGTGACCCATCTTAGATTTTTCACAGCCTTTGTCACCATCTGGTCACGTTCCTGAAGGAGTTATCAGCAAGTTTTGGAAACTAACTGTGGGGAGGGCAGGTGATTGCTTTGCAGAACATGGAGGGAAATCTCTCTGCTCTCTCCCTGGCTGTGCCATCTCCATGGCGGTGACC
Organism: Struthio camelus; assembly: GCF_040807025.1. Lineage (NCBI taxonomy): Eukaryota > Metazoa > Chordata > Aves > Struthioniformes > Struthionidae > Struthio > Struthio camelus. Next base: position 2,462,765 of record NC_090970.1, read on the forward strand.
TACTGAGCCCAGAGATGACACGGGCTGAGGTCACAGGGGGATGTGCCGCATCACAGAGAGGTCTCTCCCCGGTGCCATGGGAGAGCCCTCACTTCCCTGCAAGGCCAGGGCACGGCTCACACACTCCCCACTGCTGCCCTTCAGAGCTACTCCCCAGCAAGGAGGGAGGACAGGAGGCAGTGGGGCTGCACTGGGGCTCCTCACCAACAGGCACAAGAGCAGGGACACATTGGAGAGGAATTGTGGGGGACGAGTCCTTTTTCCCTGGAGGGAGAGGCGAGCCGAAGGAAAGGGGCCAAACGAGATGGAGACTGCTGGACCAAGAACATTAGCCCAGACCACGGATACTAGCTTTCCAGTGCTCCTGCAGCTCTCCACCAAGGGTAAGGGATTGAGGAACTCCTTCCTGCGGTGTCACACAGAGACTGTGAAATGCAAAGACGCCTGTGGGTCCTGGGCTGTGGGGGTGTCTGGACAGGGCTGGGGGCGGCCACAAGAGCCCTGCTGGAGGGTCCCATCTGGCTCAGGGCACAATGGGGCAGGCAGGAGTGCTGGGTCCTGGGGCTGGGGCTGTCCTGAGCCCCGAGGCTCCTGTGGGGCTGGCTCCATCCCCTCCTGGTAGGGTGGGAGGAAATTCAGGCCCAAGTTTCCCTGGAAGTGGGTCCCCCCTTGGGGTCTGGCTCTGGCAGGAAAGGGGTCCTGTGTCCCCGAGGCTGCAATGTCCACCAGATCCCAGGGGGATCTCAAGAGCCTGCTGGAAATGCCCACAGAGGACATGAAACCTTCCCCTTGTAACAGCCCTCAGCATGGCACCAGACCCACCACCAACGATGGTGGGAGGCAGGAGCTGCCTGCTGGGTCATGTGTCTGCAATGTTGCCATGGCATCGCCCCCAGTGCTGCCCTGCTACTGGCTGACAAGAGGAGGAGGGTTGTGTTGGGTTGCCGGATGTCTCTGTCAGCCCATCACAGTCCAGCACGTGGGTTAAAGACACTTATAAGTGCAGCGGGAGCAAAGCAGGAGAGCAGGAGTGGGAGTGAGTGGGTCTGTAGGTGTGTTCCCATGCTGGCCCTGGCCGTGTGGGGCTGCTCTCCTCCAGGAGCTGCCACGGGGTTAGGACCATAGGACAGAGGTGCCTGGGCCCCAGGGGAGCTGTCCTGCAATCCAGATGTGCTGGCCGGCCCCAAGCAGCTGCGCTGGGCGGTACAGTGTGGTTTGGCCGAGATTTGTCTGCAAGATGGGAATGCTCTTTCTGCCCTTGGATTGGTGGAGGTGGGAAGGGAGCAGGAGCAGAGGTGGGAGTGGATGTTCAGAGGAAGTGCTTGTTGCTGCCTCTTGGAGGACTAGAAGGAAACAGAAGGGCTGGAGAGTGGGCCTGGGTGTGATTTGGGTCCATGGTGGAGGGTGTCCTGGCTGCTGGCCTGTGTGGTGGTGTGTCCTGTGTGTGCCTGCTGCAGAGGGGCGTGCTGGCTGTCCACGCTGTGTGAGGCGTGGGGTGGGGGTGAGGTGTGTGCCAGAAGTTGGGTGGCGTGTGGTGGGGAGAGGCGGTGGGCCCAGGGTGTTGGTTCTGGGTGCGGGAGGAGGCGTGTGGAGAGAGCAGTGGTGTGCGTGGGCAGTGCCATGAGGCTGGGGAGGTGGGGAGCGCTGCGAGGTGAGCAGGTGCCTTGTCTGCTGGGGCCCCGGCTGCCCTGGTGGCCCCATGAGCCAGGCACGCTGGCAGCCGGCTGCCTTCTGCCCGCTCAGCTTCACGCCTGGAGTTTCCTCCGCTCTTGCCAGGCTCTGCAGCCACGACCCACACAAAAGTGCAGGGAGCGCTTCTCCTTGCTCTGAGAGCTGTACGAGGCATGCTTTTCCCTCCTTTCCTCTCGGTTGCTTTTTGTGGGGAGAGCTTTGGTCTTGCAGCAGTGTTGGCTGAAGGAGCAGGAGGTTGTGGGAGGTGCTCGTTCCCAGCTGGGCGTTAGCGTGCTGGAAGGTGTTTGGAGGAGTGAAGGCCTTGTGGAGAGGTGTTCTTGGGAGAGGGGCAGGTGTGTTCTTGGGAGAGGACTCTGGAGGGGGGCTGATGCCTTCCTGTGCCAAATCTCCCTGGACAAGGAGTGCCTTGGAGGAGGGAAGGCAAGGCAAGGGTGGCCTGCAAGGGATGCGCAGCCCCGGCCTCTCTTCCTTCCAGCTGCCATCTCGGCAAGTTCCTCCACCGTCCCACTGCAGGGTGAGCTCTGGGTGCTGCAGCAGGGCAGCGAGAGAGCCCCCTTGGGCAGGCAGGAGTGTGCGAGGTGTGGTGTGGTGTGGTGAGGTGCTGACGTGGGGAAGGTGGTGGTGTTGGCCTGAGGTTTGGGTGGGAGTGAGGAGCCCCACAGAGCTCTAGGGGCATTGCTGCGAGTCTCTGGAGCCAAGGGAGTGGTGGTGAGCACAGGCGTCCTCCAAGCAGCCTGCCGGCTTGTGGGCAGGCATTGTGGACACTGAGCGCTGGAAGCTCTTTCCCCTTGGGGCTTTTAGAGTTGCCACTCCTTTTTTAGAAGGGAGAGTCCTGGAGCCTTTGCATTGTGACCACTCTTGTTTTTCGGACTGCTCCCTGCTGACGCCGTGATGGGGTCGTGTACTTGCAGCCCTGAGAAATGCAGGGGCCAAAGAGTGGAGCACTAGGGGCTCAAGAGCTTGCTAAGAGAAGAGAGGGAAGTGGTCCTTGCTGCAGGCTGCTGCCTGGTGCTGGTTGGGAGGAGAGCTCCTGGCACCAGACGTGAAGACAAACCAGCTTGGCTCTGCCACACGCCAAGCTCCTTCAGTGGGTGGCTTAGCTGGTGCTCTCGGGCTCTGCCTGGGCCGTGCCAGGGGGGACCCTGGAGGCCAAGTACTTACTATGTTGGCTTTTCCATGTGGCAGCCGCCCTGCTGAAAGCTGCTGGCTTGGCTCGAGGCTTGGCTTGGCAGAGAAATCCCCGGCCTTGCTGAGGCAGGGCAAGGCAAAGGCTTGAGAGCAGCGGAAGCCTTGTGCCATGTCCCTGGTTGGAAGTGTGCTTGTCTAAGGCTGGTGCACTGGCCCTGTCCGTGCTGCTGAGTGTGTCTGTGTGCAGCCGTGTGGTCATTGGTGAGCTCCCTGAGCACGGCCCGAGAGAGGGGGAGTGGTGCCAAAGAGTTTTGTCCTCCTGCCTTGAAGCCCCAAAGGGCCCCTCAGTAGGGAGGCCTGTGGGGTGAGGGCCTTGAGGGCACGGGAAGCAAAGCAGATAGATAGGCAAGAGCTGGCGTGATGCGCCTCCTGGGAGAGCACTTGCCCTGTGTTTCGTGGAGGTGGGAAGGGAGCAGGCTCCGGGGTGAGCCGGGATGTTCAGAGGAAGTGCCTGTGGAAAGGCTCTGGAGGACTAGAAGCAAGCGGAAGGGTTGGAGAGTGGGTCTTGGTGTGTTTTGGGGCCCTTGCCCATGGTCGCTTCTGCTCGGAAAAACTGCCTGTCGGAGGGCTCCGAGAGAGGCTGTGCCCACGCGGCACGCCGTGGCCTGGCCGTTGGTGGTGCTCCGTGCCTCTTGCTGGGCCCTGAGACCTGTGGCCCTGGAAGCAGCCTGAAGGGTGTTGGCAGAGCAGCTCTGAGCGTGGCAGCTGTTTGGCTTTCGCAGGGCCTTGGAGGCTGGGGAAGGGCCCGTCCTCCCCTTGCCGTTGTCATTAGCCCTGCTGGCGGGGGCTAATGGGGGAAGAGCTGCTTAGTGCTGCCTCTGCTGGTGTCCCCAGCTGAGATGCCCTCACCCGAGTCCTTCCCCGTGCCCCAAGCTGTCAGGGCACCAAACCAGAGAGTGCTTGTTGTCCTTGATGTGTAGGGGATGTGCTGGCTTGGTTCAGCCTTGGGGAAGGAAGTGGCCTTTGGAGTTGCGGGAAGGCTTCTTGCTCTGCCTGGGCCATGGGGCCCTGCTGTCTTCCGCTTCATGGACACTGCTCCCACGCAATCGGCCCCTTAGGAAATGTTGCCAGGAATCCCTTGCAGGCCTTTCTCCAATTCCTGATCTTCATGGGCTCGGTGTAGGTACTGGCTGGGCAGAAGGTGATCTTCTCTTGGGGCAGGAACCGGTCCGTCCTGGGTGTTTTGCTGCACTAGGAGCAGTGTGAGGCGCCAGGGTTAGTTAGGGAGGCCGTTCAGGAGGTGTCTCAGCCTTGGGGAGGGCAGGGAGAGCTGCAGGGGGCAATAGCCACCAGGCCGGGGTCACTAGAGTCTGCGAGAGCTGTGCCAGAAAATCACCGCTGTCCAATCAGTTCTTTGTCGATAGCTGAGAGGCCAGCAGGGGCCACGTGGCTCGGCTGCTGATTCTGAGGTCCCTTGAGGCTGAGGAGCTGAGAGGCCAGCTGCAGGAACAAGGCTGGCATGTTGTCTGTAAGGTCCCTTCTGCAACGCTTACGTGATTGGCTAGCAGGAGGCGTGTGGCTGGGGAGGTGCTGGTGAGGTGTCTTCTGGCTGAGCAGTTGCTGGGGCAGCAGCAGGTGCATGGCTGGGACACGTGCTTTGGGGGTGACGTTGGCCTGAGCATCTGGGAGGTCAGCATTTGGCTGATGGCTGAGGAAGTTATTGTGAGGTCACTTGTGTGTCAGGGGCTTGTAGGGCAGTGAGAGGCAGACGGCTGGGAAGGTGACAGTGAGGTCCTGTCTTTTGGAGTGGCTGATAGGGCAGCAGGAGGCAGGTGGCTGGGAAGGTGCTTGTGAGGTGACTGCAGAGAGAGCAGCCCAGGTTGCCCATGGTTGGGAAGTGCCTCGGAGGTCCCGCCTGTCCCCGCAGGCTGCCTGGCCTGCAGCATGGCTTAGACATTGGTGGTGAAATGTAGGCTTGACAGTGTGTGCGTGGTGTGGAAATTGTGCCCCATGAAAAGAGAGGGGCCTGGTGAGCTTTGTCTGCAAGATGGGAATGCTCTTTCTGCCCTTGGATTGGTGGAGGTGGGAAGGGAGCAGGAGCAGAGGTGTGAGTGGATGTTCAGAGGAAGTGCTTGTTGCTCCCTCTTGGAGGACTAGAAGCAAACGGGAGGGCTGGAGAGTTGTCCTGGGTGTGATTTGGGTCCATGGTGGAGGGTGTCCTGGCTGCTGCCCTGTGTGGTGGTGTGGCCTGTGTGTGCCTGCTGCAGAGGGGCGTGCTGGCTGTCCACCGTGTGTGAGGGGACGGGTGGGGGTGAGGTGTGTGCCAGAAGTTGGGTGGCGTGTGGTGGGGAGAGGCGGTGGCCCCAGGGTGTTGGTTCTGGGTGCGGGAGGAGACGTGTGGAGAGAGCAGTGGTGTGCGTGGGGAGTGCCATGGGGCTGGGGAGGTGGGGAGCGCTGTGAGGTGAGCAGGTGCCTTGTCTGCTGGGGCCCCGGCTGCCCTGGTGGCCCCGTGAGCCAGGCACGCTGGCAGCCGGCTGCCTTCTGCCCGCTCAGCTTCATGCCTGGAGTTTCCTCCGCTCTTGCCAGGCTCTGCAGCCAGATATCCCACACAGACTGTGAGATACATATAAACATGCAGCTGAGAGTATTTGGAATAGAAGAGGTCATCTTTCAGAAAGGGTTCCTTGCTGGAGATTCTTGAATTTGACACCTCTGAGATCTGTCCAACACGTTTTATTTTACGCTAGAGGCGTAAGCAGTTGCCTCTCTCCCCTGGTAGCAAAGGCTCCGTGGGGGTACTACCTAAGTGGAGTACATAGTTGGTGCAGACACTGTTTTCTTCTGATGGGGCAGGTCCCCAGAAACTCTTTGCTTATAGTGCAGTGGTATTCAACAATTAGCCCTTAATTAACCATCCAGTTAACCTCCCTCCAACCCAGTGAAATATGGCAGGTGAGGGGAGAGGGTCTTCATTTCATCTTGCCAAAGGCCTCACTGCTTCGGGGCTCTCTGCTGCACCCTGCCCCCTGCCCTGGGCTCTGAAACCAGATATCCAGAGGCGGACATCCAGCAGGAGGCCACAGAGAGCAGTTCAGATCATGTGGGACTTTCTTCACCCACACAGTTCACAAGGAAATGGTCTCTCCACAGTGGAGCGCTCAGAGGTGCTCTTTCCAGGGGCAGTGCCACTGTCCTTAGCTTTTCAAATGGGCCAAATAAGGGAAACTTCCAAAGACCAAGTATTTCTTCAGGCAGTAATTTGGCCTTTAAAACCACTTCTCCCAGAGGTGCCTGCCGCAGGGAGTAGTAATCTCAGCTGCCCAGAGCTTACTTTCTGTGCTGAAGACTAAGCAAATGAGCCCATCGCTTTTGGACTGGGAGAAACATCAGCTGATGCTCAGGCACTTTCCTGCAAGTCAGCAGGAAACACTTCCTGGGTCCGAGCTGAGAATCAGCGTGCCAAGCTGGAGTTGTTTGATGCAAATAACCGCCTCAGAATTAGGTTCCTCCCCTTTCCACATGCTCCTCTCTGCCCTAAGGGGGTCATTTGGGAGCTGACCCTTCAGGTGTCCAAGTGAGCACATTTGGCAGAGTGTCACTGAGCTGGTCACTGAGGCCTGCAGTTTCGGAAGCTCTTGCCAGGATCTCCAGCTGGAAAGCTGACTCAATCCCAGTGTGTCTCCTTTCTGCTAGAGAGAGAGAGAAGAGACCCCCATAGCTGGCTCCTCATGTCCCTGAGGAAGGGGAAAGGCCAGCAGGTGGCACAGAGCTTGGAAGGTGATTGTGAGGTTGTTTCTGCCTCCCCATCTGATGGGCCAGTATCTGATGAATAGCAGACTAGCTAGCAGGCCCATCTCCTGCTGACACAGAGCCTGCAGGCCCAGAGCCCTCGCCCTGCTGCCAGCGCTCTCTCCCCAAGGCAGCCCAGGAAGCCATGGACTGCCTTCACCCTGAGGACGTGTTGCTGGCTTATGCTGCTACATGCTGCCTCCCTGGACGCCCCCAGGCCCTTCTCGGCCAAGCTGCTTTCCAGCTGGTCGGCAGTCAGCGTGTCCTGGTTCAAGACATTGCATTTCCTTTTGTGGACCTTCCTGACGTTCCTCTCTGCCCATTTCTCCAGCCTGTCACAATCCCTCTGACTCGCAGCGCAAACAGATTATGTCATGTCCGGTTTTTAGGACATAATTGTGTCTCAGAAGCTTGCAGGCCCTTAGGAGGCACAGGACCATGCAGGTGACTGTGTGGTCCCTTCTGTGTCTGTAGGTGATGCGCCAGGAACAAGCTCCTGGGTGGGAAACTGTTTGTGAGGTGACTTGTGTCTCAGTACCTGATAGGCCAGCAGCAGGCACAATACTTGGATTTTGGTTGTGAGGTCATTTTTGTCTCGGCACGTGATAGGGCAGCCACTGGCTCCCGAGCAGAGGAGGTGCTTGTGCGATTGCTTCTGTCTGAGTACCTGATAGGCCACTTGCAGGCCGATGGCTTGGATGCTGATTGTGATGACGTTCCTGCCTGAGTACCTGTTTGGATAGCAGCAGGCACATGGCTGAAAGGCTCACTGCAGGCAGGTGGTCTTGGAAGAGGACTGTGAGGTTACTGGTAAAGGATCAGCTGGTAGGCCAAAAGTCTTAACAGGTGGAGACACTGTGGTGAGAGCCATTGTTTCTCAGAAGCTCCTTGGATGGTAGGAGGCACATGGCTGTAAAGGGGAAAGTGATGTCCCTTCTGTCTCTGCAGGTGATGGGCCAGCAGCAGGCACATTGCTGGGAAATTGGCTGTGAGGTCCCGTCTGTCTCAGCCTCTGACAGGCTAGCAGCAGGCTCATGGCTGGGGCACGTGCATGTGAGGTCACTTCTGAGCAAGCTGCTGGTAGACCAGGAGTAGGCCCATGGATTGGCTGTTGACTGGGAAGTCCATTCTTTGTGAGTGCCTGATGAGGTCTTTGCTAGGTCTCTTTTCCTGATGACCTGATTAGCTAGTAGCTGCTCATTTGCTTGGATGCTCATGGTGAGGTCACTGCTGCCTGAGTACCTAATAGGCTACCCCCAGGCGCAGGGCTAGAGTGCTGATTTGGTGGTGTCTCCTGTCTTTGCAGGTGATAGGCCAGCAGCAGGCACACGGCTTGGATGTTGGTTGTGAAGCCTCCTCTGCCTTAGGACCTGACTGGAGAGCAGCAGGCACATAGCTGGTCACGTGCATGAGAGAAGCTGGAGGGCCAGCAGTAGGCCCCTTGGCTTGGTGGATGATTGTGAGGTGACTTCTGTGTGAGCAGCTGAGAGGTGAGCCTTTGGCTGTGGCCTAAGGCAGGTGTTTGTGAGGTCAGTTCTGCCTGAGGATGTGGTTAGACAGCAGGCGCAGAGCCTGCTGACCCAGAGCCTGCAGGCACAGAGCCCTCACCCTGCTGCAACGCTCTTCCCACTGCAGCCCAGGAAACTGATGCAGCCTTTGAATACCAAAAACACTTGGCTGGCTCCTGCTGCTTCATGTTGTCTACCAGGACCCCCAGGCCCTTCTCTACTAAGCTGCTTTCCAGGCAGTCGGCATTCAGCGTGATGAGGAGGGTACTGGATTCTGACAGCCTCAAAATCTCCAAGACCAGTTTGAGCCACCTGGCTGTGAAGGTGACTGTGAGGTCACGCCTGTCTCTGCAAGTGATGGGCAAGGAGCAGGCAAAATTATGAGACCTCGCAGTCAGCACTGCAGATGTATCTCCTTTCCCTGGCTTTCCCCATCCTCCCACCCCTATCTTCTTTTGGCTGGGATGAGTGGTGGTGCACCACCCTATGCGAAGAGGTGGCTGGAGTGCACAGAGTTTTGCCTTGGAGATGTTGACGAGCCAGTCCACAGCACTGCGCAAATGGACCATAAGGCAGGTGGAAAATGGGCTGGACCATTGAGCCAAAATGCTGTGATCAGTGGCACAAGGTCCAACAATCTCCTTCAGTGGGTGGCTTTGCTGGTGCTCTCGGACTCTGCCTGGGCCTTGCCCAGGGGGCATCTGGAGGCAGAGCCTGCGCTGGCTTTTCCATGTGGCAGCCGCCCTGCTGAAAGCTGCTGGCTTGGCTCGAGGCTTTGCTTGGCAGAGAAATCCCCGGCCTTGCTGAGCCGGGGCAAGGCAAAGGCTTGAGAGCAGCGGAAGCCTTGTGCCGTTTCCCTGGTTGGAAGGGTGCTTGTCTAAGGCTGGTGCACTGGCCCTGTCCGTGCTGCTGAGTGTGTCTGTGTGCAGCCGTGTGGTCATTGGTGAGCTCCCTGAGCACGGCCCGAGAGAGGGGGAGTGTTGCCAAAGAGTTTTGTCCTCCTGCCTTGAAGCCCCAAAGGGCCCCTCAGTAGGGAGGCCTGTGGGGTGAGGGCCTTGTGAGGACATGAAACACGAGAGAAGCAAGAGTTGGCCTGATGCGCCTCCTGTGAGAGCACTTGCTCTGTGCTTCGTGGAGGTGGGAAGGGAGCAGGCTCCGGGGTGAGCCGGGATGTTCAGAGGAAGTGCCTGCTGAAAGGCTCTGGAGGACTAGAAGCAAGCGGAAGGGTTGGAGAGTGGGTCTTGGTGTGTTTTGGGGCCCTTCCCCTTGGTCGCTTCTGCTCGGAAAACCTGCATGTCGGAGGGCTCCGAGAGAGGCTGTGCCCACGTGGCACGCCGTGGCCTGGCCGTTGGTGGTGCTCCGTGCCTCTTGCTGGGCCCTGAGACCTGTGGCCCTGGAAGCAGCCTGAAGGGTGTTGGCAGAGCAGCCCTGAGCGTGGCAGCTGTTGTGCTTTCCTAAGAGCCTTGGAGGCTGGGGAAGGGCCCGTCCTCCCCTTGCCGTTGCCATTAGCCCTGCTGGCGGGAGCTAATGGGGGAAGAGCTGCTGAGTGCTGCCTCTGCTGGTGTCCCCAGCTGAGATGCCCTCGCCTCAGTCCTTCCCCGTGTCCCAAACTGTCAGGGCCCCAAACCAGAGAGTGCTTGTTGTCCTTGATGTGTAGGGGATGTGCTGGCTTGGTTCAGCCTTGGGGAAGGAAGTGGCCTTTGGAGTTGCGGGAAGGCTTCTTGCTCTGCCTGGGAAACAAGACACCGCTGTCTTCCGCTTCATGGTCGCTGCTCCCACACAATCGGCCCCTTAGGAAATGTTGCCAGGAATCCCTTGCAGGCCTTTCTCCAGTTCCTGATCTTCATGGGCTCGTTTTAGGTACTGGCTGGGCAGAAGGTGATCTTCTCTTGGGGCAGGAACCGGTCCGTCCTGGGTGTTTTGCTGCACTAGGAGCAGTGTGAGGCACCAGGGTGTATGAGGGAGGCCGTTCAGGAGCTGGCTCAGCCTTGGGGAGGGCAGGGGGAGCTGCAGGGGGCAATAGCCACCAGGCCGGGGTCCCTAGTGTCTGCGAGAGGTGTGCCAGAAAATCACCACTGCCCAATCAGTTCTTTGTCGGTAGCTGAGAGGCCAGCAGGGGCCCCGTGGCTTGGCTGCTGATTCTGAGGGCACTTGAGGCTGAGGAGCTGAGAGGCCAGCTGCAGAAACAAGGCTGGCGTGTTGTCTGTAAGGTCCCTTCTGCAACGCTTACGTGATTGGCTAGCAAGAGGCGTGTGGCTGGGAAGGTGCTTGTGAGGTGGCTTCTGGCTGAGCAGTTGCTGGGGCAGCAGCAGGTGCATGGCTGGGACACGTGCTTTGGAGGTGACGTTGGCCGGAGCAGCTGGGAGGTCAGCATTTGGCTGATGGCTGAAGAAGTTATTGTGAGGTCACTTGTGTGTCAGAGGCTTGTAGGGCAGTGGCAGGCAGACGGCTGGGAAGGTGACAGTGAGGTCCTGTCTTTTGGAGTGGCTGATAGGGCAGCAGGAGGCAGGTGGCTGGGAAGGTGCTTGTGAGGTGACTGCAGAGAGAGCAGCCCCGGTTGCCCATGGCTGGGAAGTGACTCGGAGGTCCCGCCTGTCCCCGCAGTATGTAGGCCTGCAGCGTGGCTTAGACATTGGTGGTGAAATCTAGGCTTGACAGTGTGTGCGTGGTGTGGAAATTGTGCCCCATGAAAAGAGAGGGGCCTGGTGAGCTTTGTCTGCAAGATGGGAATGCTCTTTCTGCCCTTGGATTGGTGGAGGTGGGAAGGGAGCAGGAGCAGAGGTGTGAGTGGATGTTCAGAGGAAGTGCTTGTTGCTCCCTCTTGGAGGACTAGAAGCAAACGGGAGGGCTGGAGAGTTGTCCTGGGTGTGATTTGGGTCCATGGTGGAGGGTGTCCTGGCTGCTGCCCTGTGTGGTGGTGTGGCCTGTGTGTGCCTGCTGCAGAGGGGCGTGCTGGCTGTCCACCGTGTGTGAGGGGAGGGGTGGGGGTGAGGTGTGTGCCAGAAGTTGGGTGGCGTGTGGTGGGGAGAGGCGGTGGCCCCAGGGTGTTGGTTCTGGGTGCGGGAGGAGACGTGTGGAGAGAGCAGTGGTGTGCGTGGGGAGTGCCATGAGGCTGGGGAGGTGGGGAGCGCTGCGAGGTGAGCAGGTGCCTTGTCTGCTGGGGCCCCGGCTGCCCTGGTGGCCCCGTGAGCCAGGCACGCTGGCAGCCGGCTGCCTTCTGCCCGCTCAGCTTCAGGCCTGGAGTTTTCTCCGCTCTTGCCAGGCTCTGCAGCCAGATATCCCACACAGACTGTGAGATACATATAAACATGCAGCTGAGAGTATTTGGAGTAGAAGAGGTCATCTTTCAGAAAGGGTTCCTTGCTGGAGATTCTTGAATTTGACACCTCTGAGATCTGTCCAACACGTTTTATTTTATGCTAGTGGCATAAGCAGTTGCCTCTCTCCCCTAGTAGCAAAGGCTCCGTGGGGGTACTACCTAAGTGGAGTACATAGTTGGTGCAGACACTGTTTTCTTCCGATGTGGCAGGACCCCAGAAACTCTTTGCTTATAGTGCAGTGGTATTCAACAATTAGCCCTTAATTTACCATCCAGTTAACCTCCCTCCAACCCAGTGAAATATGGCAGGTGAGGGGAGAGGGTCTTGAGCTCTTCCTGCCAAAGGCCTCACTGCTTCGGGGCTCTCTGCTGCACCCTGCACCCTGCCCTGGGCTCTGAAACCAGATATCCAGAGGCGGACATCCAGCAGGAGGCCACAGAGAGCAGTTCAGATCATGTGGGACTTTCTTCACCCACACAGTTCACAAGGAAATGGTCTCTCCACAGTGGAGCGCTCAGAGGTGCTCTTTCCAGTGGCGGTGCCACTGTCCTTAGCTTTTCAAATGGGCCAAATAAGGGAAACTTCCAAAGACCAAGTATTTCTTCAGGCAGTAATTTGGCCTTTAAAACCACTTCTCCCAGAGGTGCCTGCCGCAGGGAGTAGTAATCTCAGCTGCCCAGAGCTTACTTTCTGTGCTGAAGACTAAGCAAATGAGCCCATCGCTTTTGGACTGGGAGAAACATCAGCTGATGCTCAGGCACTTTCCTGCAAGTCAGCAGGAAACACTTCCTGGGTCCGAGCTGAGAATCAGCGTGCCAAGCTGGAGTTGTTTGATGCAAATAACCGCCTCAGAATTAGGTTCCTCCCCTTTCCACATGCTCCTCTCTGCCCTAAGGGGGTCATTTGGGAGCTGACCCTTCAGGTGTCCAAGTGAGCACATTTGGCAGAGTGTCACTGAGCTGGTCACTGAGGCCTGCAGTTTCGGAAGCTCTTGCCAGGATCTCCAGCTGGAAAGCTGACTCAATCCCAGTGTGTCTCCTTTCTGCTAGAGAGAGAGAGAAGAGACCCCCATAGCTGGCTCCTCATGTCCCTGAGGAAGGGGAAAGGCCAGCAGGTGGCACAGAGCTTGGAAGGTGATTGTGAGGTTGTTTCTGCCTCCCCATCTGATGGGCCAGTATCTGATGAATAGCAGACTAGCTAGCAGGCCCACCTCCTGCTGACACAGAGCCTGCAGGCCCAGAGCCCTCGCCCTGCTGCCAGCGCTCTCTCCCCAAGGCAGCCCAGGAAGCCATGGACTGCCTTCACCCTGAGGACGTGTTGCTGGCTTATGCTGCTACATGCTGCCTCCCTGGACGCCCCCAGGCCCTTCTCGGCCAAGCTGCTTTCCAGCTGGTCGGCAGTCAGCGTGTCCTGGTTCAAGACATTGCATTTCCTTTTGTGGACCTTCCTGACGTTCCTCTCTGCCCATTTCTCCAGCCTGTCACAATCCCTCTGACTCGCAGCGCAAACAGATTATGTCATGTCCGGTTTTTAGGACATAATTGTGTCTCAGAAGCTTGCAGGCCCTTAGGAGGCACAGGACCATGCAGGTGACTGTGTGGTCCCTTCTGTGTCTGTAGGTGATGCGCCAGGAACAAGCTCCTGGGTGGGAAACTGTGAGGTGACTTGTGTCTCAGTACCTGATAGGCCAGCAGCAGGCACAATACTTGGATTTTGGTTGTGAGGTCATTTTTGTCTCGGCACGTGATAGGGCAGCCACTGGCTCCCGAGCAGAGGAGGTGCTTGTGCGATTGCTTCTGTCTGAGTACCTGATAGGCCACTTGCAGGCCGATGGCTTGGATGCTGATTGTGATGACGTTCCTGCCTGAGTACCTGTTTGGATAGCAGCAGGCACATGGCTGAAAGGCTCACTGCAGGCAGGTGGTCTTGGAAGAGGACTGTGAGGTTACTGGTAAAGGATCAGCTGGTAGGCCAAAAGTCTTAACAGGTGGAGACACTGTGGTGAGAGCCATTGTTTCTCAGAAGCTCCTTGGATGGTAGGAGGCACATGGCTGTAAAGGGGAAAGTGATGTCCCTTCTGTCTCTGCAGGTGATGGGCCAGCAGCAGGCACATTGCTGGGAAATTGGCTGTGAGGTCCCGTCTGTCTCAGCCTCTGACAGGCTAGCAGCAGGCTCATGGCTGGGGCACGTGCATGTGAGGTCACTTCTGAGCAAGCTGCTGGTAGACCAGGAGTAGGCCCATGGATTGGCTGTTGACTGGGAAGTCCATTCTTTGTGAGTGCCTGATGAGGTCTTTGCTAGGTCTCTTTTCCTGATGACCTGATTAGCTAGTAGCTGCTCATTTGCTTGGATGCTCATGGTGAGGTCACTGCTGCCTGAGTACCTAATAGGCTACCCCCAGGCGCAGGGCTAGAGTGCTGATTTGGTGGTGTCTCCTGTCTTTGCAGGTGATAGGCCAGCAGCAGGCACACGGCTTGGATGTTGGTTGTGAAGCCTCCTCTGCCTTAGGACCTGACTGGAGAGCAGCAGGCACATAGCTGGTCACGTGCATGAGAGAAGCTGGAGGGCCAGCAGTAGGCCCCTTGGCTTGGTGGATGATTGTGAGGTGACTTCTGTGTGAGCAGCTGAGAGGTGAGCCTTTGGCTGTGGCCTAAGGCAGGTGTTTGTGAGGTCAGTTCTGCCTGAGGATGTGGTTAGACAGCAGGCGCAGAGCCTGCTGACCCAGAGCCTGCAGGCACAGAGCCCTCACCCTGCTGCAACGCTCTTCCCACTGCAGCCCAGGAAACTGATGCAGCCTTTGAATACCAAAAACACTTGGCTGGCTCCTGCTGCTTCATGTTGTCTACCAGGACCCCCAGGCCCTTCTCTACTAAGCTGCTTTCCAGGCAGTCGGCATTCAGCGTGATGAGGAGGGTACTGGATTCTGACAGCCTCAAAATCTCCAAGACCAGTTTGAGCCACCTGGCTGTGAAGGTGACTGTGAGGTCACGCCTGTCTCTGCAAGTGATGGGCAAGGAGCAGGCAAAATTATGAGACCTCGCAGTCAGCACTGCAGATGTATCTCCTTTCCCTGGCTTTCCCCATCCTCCCACCCCTATCTTCTTTTGGCTGGGATGAGTGGTGGTGCACCACCCTATGCGAAGAGGTGGCTGGAGTGCACAGAGTTTTGCCTTGGAGATGTTGACGAGCCAGTCCACAGCACTGCGCAAATGGACCATAAGGCAGGTGGAAAATGGGCTGGACCATTGAGCCAAAATGCTGTGATCAGTGGCACAAGGTCCAACAATCTCCTTCAGTGGGTGGCTTTGCTGGTGCTCTCGGACTCTGCCTGGGCCTTGCCCAGGGGGCATCTGGAGGCAGAGCCTGCGCTGGCTTTTCCATGTGGCAGCCGCCCTGCTGAAAGCTGCTGGCTTGGCTCGAGGCTTTGCTTGGCAGAGAAATCCCCGGCCTTGCTGAGCCGGGGCAAGGCAAAGGCTTGAGAGCAGCGGAAGCCTTGTGCCGTTTCCCTGGTTGGAAGGGTGCTTGTCTAAGGCTGGTGCACTGGCCCTGTCCGTGCTGCTGAGTGTGTCTGTGTGCAGCCGTGTGGTCATTGGTGAGCTCCCTGAGCACGGCCCGAGAGAGGGGGAGTGTTGCCAAAGAGTTTTGTCCTCCTGCCTTGAAGCCCCAAAGGGCCCCTCAGTAGGGAGGCCTGTGGGGTGAGGGCCTTGTGAGGACATGAAACACGAGAGAAGCAAGAGTTGGCCTGATGCGCCTCCTGTGAGAGCACTTGCTCTGTGCTTCGTGGAGGTGGGAAGGGAGCAGGCTCCGGGGTGAGCCAGGATGTTCAGAGGAAGTGCCTGCTGAAAGGCTCTGGAGGACTAGAAGCAAGCGGAAGGGTTGGAGAGTGGGTCTTGGTGTGTTTTGGGGCCCTTCCCCTTGGTCGCTTCTGCTCGGAAAACCTGCATGTCGGAGGGCTCCGAGAGAGGCTGTGCCCACGCGGCACGCCGTGGCCTGGCCGTTGGTGGTGCTCCGTGCCTCTTGCTGGGCCCTGAGACCTGTGGCCCTGGAAGCAGCCTGAAGGGTGTTGGCAGAGCAGCCCTGAGCGTGGCAGCTGTTGTGCTTTCCTAAGAGCCTTGGAGGCTGGGGAAGGGCCCGTCCTCCCCTTGCCGTTGCCATTAGCCCTGCTGGCGGGAGCTAATGGGGGAAGAGCTGCTGAGTGCTGCCTCTGCTGGTGTCCCCAGCTGAGATGCCCTCGCCTCAGTCCTTCCCCGTGTCCCAAACTGTCAGGGCCCCAAACCAGAGAGTGCTTGTTGTCCTTGATGTGTAGGGGATGTGCTGGCTTGGTTCAGCCTTGGGGAAGGAAGTGGCCTTTGGCGTTGCGGGAAGGCTTCTTGCTCTGCCTGGGAAACAAGACACCGCTGTCTTCCGCTTCATGGTCGCTGCTCCCACACAATCGGCCCCTTAGGAAATGTTGCCAGGAATCCCTTGCAGGCCTTTCTCCAGTTCCTGATCTTCATGGGCTCGTTTTAGGTACTGGCTGGGCAGAAGGTGATCTTCTCTTGGGGCAGGAACCGGTCCGTCCTGGGTGTTTTGCTGCACTAGGAGCAGTGTGAGGCACCAGGGTGTATGAGGGAGGCCGTTCAGGAGCTGGCTCAGCCTTGGGGAGGGCAGGGGGAGCTGCAGGGGGCAATAGCCACCAGGCCGGGGTCCCTAGTGTCTGCGAGAGGTGTGCCAGAAAATCACCACTGCCCAATCAGTTCTTTGTCGGTAGCTGAGAGGCCAGCAGGGGCCCCGTGGCTTGGCTGCTGATTCTGAGGGCACTTGAGGCTGAGGAGCTGAGAGGCCAGCTGCAGAAACAAGGCTGGCGTGTTGTCTGTAAGGTCCCTTCTGCAACGCTTACGTGATTGGCTAGCAAGAGGCGTGTGGCTGGGAAGGTGCTTGTGAGGTGGCTTCTGGCTGAGCAGTTGCTGGGGCAGCAGCAGGTGCATGGCTGGGACACGTGCTTTGGAGGTGACGTTGGCCGGAGCAGCTGGGAGGTCAGCATTTGGCTGATGGCTGAAGAAGTTATTGTGAGGTCACTTGTGTGTCAGAGGCTTGTAGGGCAGTGAGAGGCAGACGGCTGGGAAGGTGGCAGTGAGGTCCTGTCTTTTGGAGTGGCTGATAGGGCAGCAGGAGGCAGGTGGCTGGGAAGGTGCTTGTGAGGTGACTGCAGAGAGAGCAGCCCCGGTTGCCCATGGCTGGGAAGTGACTCGGAGGTCCCGCCTGTCCCCGCAGTATGTAGGCCTGCAGCGTGGCTTAGACATTGGTGGTGAAATGTAGGCTTGACAGTGTGTGCGTGGTGTGGAAATTGTGCCCCATGAAAAGAGAGGGGCCTGGTGAGCTTTGTCTGCAAGATGGGAATGCTCTTTCTGCCCTTGGATTGGTGGAGGTGGGAAGGGAGCAGGAGCAGAGGTGTGAGTGGATGTTCAGAGGAAGTGCTTGTTGCTCCCTCTTGGAGGACTAGAAGCAAACGGGAGGGCTGGAGAGTTGTCCTGGGTGTGATTTGGGTCCATGGTGGAGGGTGTCCTGGCTGCTGCCCTGTGTGGTGGTGTGGCCTGTGTGTGCCTGCTGCAGAGGGGCGTGCTGGCTGTCCACCGTGTGTGAGGGGAGGGGTGGGGGTGAGGTGTGTGCCAGAAGTTGGGTGGCGTGTGGTGGGGAGAGGCGGTGGCCCCAGGGTGTTGGTTCTGGGTGCGGGAGGAGACGTGTGGAGAGAGCAGTGGTGTGCGTGGGGAGTGCCATGAGGCTGGGGAGGTGGGGAGCGCTGCGAGGTGAGCAGGTGCCTTGTCTGCTGGGGCCCCGGCTGCCCTGGTGGCCCCGTGAGCCAGGCACGCTGGCAGCCGGCTGCCTTCTGCCCGCTCAGCTTCAGGCCTGGAGTTTTCTCCGCTCTTGCCAGGCTCTGCAGCCAGATATCCCACACAGACTGTGAGATACATATAAACATGCAGCTGAGAGTATTTGGAGTAGAAGAGGTCATCTTTCAGAAAGGGTTCCTTGCTGGAGATTCTTGAATTTGACACCTCTGAGATCTGTCCAACACGTTTTATTTTATGCTAGTGGCATAAGCAGTTGCCTCTCTCCCCTAGTAGCAAAGGCTCCGTGGGGGTACTACCTAAGTGGAGTACATAGTTGGTGCAGACACTGTTTTCTTCCGATGTGGCAGGACCCCAGAAACTCTTTGCTTATAGTGCAGTGGTATTCAACAATTAGCCCTTAATTTACCATCCAGTTAACCTCCCTCCAACCCAGTGAAATATGGCAGGTGAGGGGAGAGGGTCTTGAGCTCTTCCTGCCAAAGGCCTCACTGCTTCGGGGCTCTCTGCTGCACCCTGCACCCTGCCCTGGGCTCTGAAACCAGATATCCAGAGGCGGACATCCAGCAGGAGGCCACAGAGAGCAGTTCAGATCATGTGGGACTTTCTTCACCCACACAGTTCACAAGGAAATGGTCTCTCCACAGTGGAGCGCTCAGAGGTGCTCTTTCCAGTGGCGGTGCCACTGTCCTTAGCTTTTCAAATGGGCCAAATAAGGGAAACTTCCAAAGACCAAGTATTTCTTCAGGCAGTAATTTGGCCTTTAAAACCACTTCTCCCAGAGGTGCCTGCCGCAGGGAGTAGTAATCTCAGCTGCCCAGAGCTTACTTTCTGTGCTGAAGACTAAGCAAATGAGCCCATCGCTTTTGGACTGGGAGAAACATCAGCTGATGCTCAGGCACTTTCCTGCAAGTCAGCAGGAAACACTTCCTGGGTCCGAGCTGAGAATCAGCGTGCCAAGCTGGAGTTGTTTGATGCAAATAACCGCCTCAGAATTAGGTTCCTCCCCTTTCCACATGCTCCTCTCTGCCCTAAGGGGGTCATTTGGGAGCTGACCCTTCAGGTGTCCAAGTGAGCACATTTGGCAGAGTGTCACTGAGCTGGTCACTGAGGCCTGCAGTTTCGGAAGCTCTTGCCAGGATCTCCAGCTGGAAAGCTGACTCAATCCCAGTGTGTCTCCTTTCTGCTAGAGAGAGAGAGAAGAGACCCCCATAGCTGGCTCCTCATGTCCCTGAGGAAGGGGAAAGGCCAGCAGGTGGCACAGAGCTTGGAAGGTGATTGTGAGGTTGTTTCTGCCTCCCCATCTGATGGGCCAGTATCTGATGAATAGCAGACTAGCTAGCAGGCCCACCTCCTGCTGACACAGAGCCTGCAGGCCCAGAGCCCTCGCCCTGCTGCCAGCGCTCTCTCCCCAAGGCAGCCCAGGAAGCCATGGACTGCCTTCACCCTGAGGACGTGTTGCTGGCTTATGCTGCTACATGCTGCCTCCCTGGACGCCCCCAGGCCCTTCTCGGCCAAGCTGCTTTCCAGCTGGTCGGCAGTCAGCGTGTCCTGGTTCAAGACATTGCATTTCCTTTTGTGGACCTTCCTGACGTTCCTCTCTGCCCATTTCTCCAGCCTGTCACAATCCCTCTGACTCGCAGCGCAAACAGATTATGTCATGTCCGGTTTTTAGGACATAATTGTGTCTCAGAAGCTTGCAGGCCCTTAGGAGGCACAGGACCATGCAGGTGAGTGTGTGGTCCCTTCTGTGTCTGTAGGTGATGCGCCAGGAACAAGCTCCTGGGTGGGAAACTGTGAGGTGACTTGTGTCTCAGTACCTGATAGGCCAGCAGCAGGCACAATACTTGGATTTTGGTTGTGAGGTCATTTTTGTCTCGGCACGTGATAGGGCAGCCACTGGCTCCCGAGCAGAGGAGGTGCTTGTGCGATTGCTTCTGTCTGAGTACCTGATAGGCCACTTGCAGGCCGATGGCTTGGATGCTGATTGTGATGACGTTCCTGCCTGAGTACCTGTTTGGATAGCAGCAGGCACATGGCTGAAAGGCTCACTGCAGGCAGGTGGTCTTGGAAGAGGACTGTGAGGTTACTGGTAAAGGATCAGCTGGTAGGCCAAAAGTCTTAACAGGTGGAGACACTGTGGTGAGAGCCATTGTTTCTCAGAAGCTCCTTGGATGGTAGGAGGCACATGGCTGTAAAGGGGAAAGTGATGTCCCTTCTGTCTCTGCAGGTGATGGGCCAGCAGCAGGCACATTGCTGGGAAATTGGCTGTGAGGTCCCGTCTGTCTCAGCCTCTGACAGGCTAGCAGCAGGCTCATGGCTGGGGCACGTGCATGTGAGGTCACTTCTGAGCAAGCTGCTGGTAGACCAGGAGTAGGCCCATGGATTGGCTGTTGACTGGGAAGTCCATTCTTTGTGAGTGCCTGATGAGGTCTTTGCTAGGTCTCTTTTCCTGATGACCTGATTAGCTAGTAGCTGCTCATTTGCTTGGATGCTCATGGTGAGGTCACTGCTGCCTGAGTACCTAATAGGCTACCCCCAGGCGCAGGGCTAGAGTGCTGATTTGGTGGTGTCTCCTGTCTTTGCAGGTGATAGGCCAGCAGCAGGCACACGGCTTGGATGTTGGTTGTGAAGCCTCCTCTGCCTTAGGACCTGAATGGAGAGCAGCAGGCACATAGCTGGTCACGTGCATGAGAGAAGCTGGAGGGCCAGCAGTAGGCCCCTTGGCTTGGTGGATGATTGTGAGGTGACTTCTGTGTGAGCAGCTGAGAGGTGAGCCTTTGGCTGTGGCCTAAGGCAGGTGTTTGTGAGGTCAGTTCTGCCTGAGGATGTGGTTAGACAGCAGGCGCAGAGCCTGCTGACCCAGAGCCTGCAGGCACAGAGCCCTCACCCTGCTGCAACACTCTTCCCACTGCAGCCCAGGAAACTGATGCAGCCTTTGAATACCAAAAACACTTGTCTGGCTCCTGCTGCCTCATGTTGTCTACCAGGACCCCCAGGCCCTTCTCTACTAAGCTGCTTTCCAGGCAGTCGGCATTCAGCGTGATGAGGAGGGTACTGGATTCTGACAGCCTCAAAATCTCCAAGACCAGTTTGAGCCACCTGGCTGTGAAGGTGACTGTGAGGTCACGCCTGTCTCTGCAAGTGATGGGCAAGGAGCAGGCAAAATTATGAGACCTCGCAGTCAGCACTGCAGATGTATCTCCTTTCCCTGGCTTTCCCCATCCTCCCACCCCTATCTTCTTTTGGCTGGGATGAGTGGTGGTGCACCACCCTATGCGAAGAGGTGGCTGGAGTGCACAGAGTTTTGCCTTGGAGATGTTGACGAGCCAGTCCACAGCACTGCGCAAATGGACCATAAGGCAGGTGGAAAATGGGCTGGACCATTGAGCCAAAATGCTGTGATCAGTGGCACAAGGTCCAACAATCTCCTTCAGTGGGTGGCTTTGCTGGTGCTCTCGGACTCTGCCTGGGCCTTGCCCAGGGGGCATCTGGAGGCAGAGCCTGCGCTGGCTTTTCCATGTGGCAGCCGCCCTGCTGAAAGCTGCTGGCTTGGCTCGAGGCTTTGCTTGGCAGAGAAATCCCCGGCCTTGCTGAGCCGGGGCAAGGCAAAGGCTTGAGAGCAGCGGAAGCCTTGTGCCGTTTCCCTGGTTGGAAGGGTGCTTGTCTAAGGCTGGTGCACTGGCCCTGTCCGTGCTGCTGAGTGTGTCTGTGTGCAGCCGTGTGGTCATTGGTGAGCTCCCTGAGCACGGCCCGAGAGAGGGGGAGTGGTGCCAAAGAGTTTTGTCCTCCTGCCTTGAAGCCCCAAAGGGCCCCTCAGTAGGGAGGCCTGTGGGGTGAGGGCCTTGTGAGGACATGAAACACGAGAGAAGCAAGAGTTGGCCTGATGCGCCTCCTGTGAGAGCACTTGCTCTGTGCTTCGTGGAGGTGGGAAGGGAGCAGGCTCCGGGGTGAGCCGGGATGTTCAGAGGAAGTGCCTGCTGAAAGGCTCTGGAGGACTAGAAGCAAGCGGAAGGGTTGGAGAGTGGGTCTTGGTGTGTTTTGGGGCCCTTCCCCTTGGTCGCTTCTGCTCGGAAAACCTGCATGTCGGAGGGCTCCGAGAGAGGCTGTGCCCACGCGGCACGCCGTGGCCTGGCCGTTGGTGGTGCTCCGTGCCTCTTGCTGGGCCCTGAGACCTGTGGCCCTGGAAGCAGCCTGAAGGGTGTTGGCAGAGCAGCCCTGAGCGTGGCAGCTGTTGTGCTTTCCTAAGAGCCTTGGAGGCTGGGGAAGGGCCCGTCCTCCCCTTGCCGTTGCCATTAGCCCTGCTGGCGGGAGCTAATGGGGGAAGAGCTGCTGAGTGCTGCCTCTGCTGGTGTCCCCAGCTGAGATGCCCTCGCCTCAGTCCTTCCCCGTGTCCCAAACTGTCAGGGCCCCAAACCAGAGAGTGCTTGTTGTCCTTGATGTGTAGGGGATGTGCTGGCTTGGTTCAGCCTTGGGGAAGGAAGTGGCCTTTGGCGTTGCGGGAAGGCTTCTTGCTCTGCCTGGGAAACAAGACACCGCTGTCTTCCGCTTCATGGTCGCTGCTCCCACACAATCGGCCCCTTAGGAAATGTTGCCAGGAATCCCTTGCAGGCCTTTCTCCAGTTCCTGATCTTCATGGGCTCGTTTTAGGTACTGGCTGGGCAGAAGGTGATCTTCTCTTGGGGCAGGAACCGGTCCGTCCTGGGTGTTTTGCTGCACTAGGAGCAGTGTGAGGCACCAGGGTGTATGAGGGAGGCCGTTCAGGAGCTGGCTCAGCCTTGGGGAGGGCAGGGGGAGCTGCAGGGGGCAATAGCCACCAGGCCGGGGTCCCTAGTGTCTGCGAGAGGTGTGCCAGAAAATCACCACTGCCCAATCAGTTCTTTGTCGGTAGCTGAGAGGCCAGCAGGGGCCCCGTGGCTTGGCTGCTGATTCTGAGGGCACTTGAGGCTGAGGAGCTGAGAGGCCAGCTGCAGAAACAAGGCTGGCGTGTTGTCTGTAAGGTCCCTTCTGCAACGCTTACGTGATTGGCTAGCAAGAGGCGTGTGGCTGGGAAGGTGCTTGTGAGGTGGCTTCTGGCTGAGCAGTTGCTGGGGCAGCAGCAGGTGCATGGCTGGGACACGTGCTTTGGAGGTGACGTTGGCCGGAGCAGCTGGGAGGTCAGCATTTGGCTGATGGCTGAAGAAGTTATTGTGAGGTCACTTGTGTGTCAGAGGCTTGTAGGGCAGTGAGAGGCAGACGGCTGGGAAGGTGGCAGTGAGGTCCTGTCTTTTGGAGTGGCTGATAGGGCAGCAGGAGGCAGGTGGCTGGGAAGGTGCTTGTGAGGTGACTGCAGAGAGAGCAGCCCCGGTTGCCCATGGCTGGGAAGTGACTCGGAGGTCCCGCCTGTCCCCGCAGTATGTAGGCCTGCAGCGTGGCTTAGACATTGGTGGTGAAATGTAGGCTTGACAGTGTGTGCGTGGTGTGGAAATTGTGCCCCATGAAAAGAGAGGGGCCTGGTGAGCTTTGTCTGCAAGATGGGAATGCTCTTTCTGCCCTTGGATTGGTGGAGGTGGGAAGGGAGCAGGAGCAGAGGTGTGAGTGGATGTTCAGAGGAAGTGCTTGTTGCTCCCTCTTGGAGGACTAGAAGCAAACGGGAGGGCTGGAGAGTTGTCCTGGGTGTGATTTGGGTCCATGGTGGAGGGTGTCCTGGCTGCTGCCCTGTGTGGTGGTGTGGCCTGTGTGTGCCTGCTGCAGAGGGGCGTGCTGGCTGTCCACCGTGTGTGAGGGGAGGGGTGGGGGTGAGGTGTGTGCCAGAAGTTGGGTGGCGTGTGGTGGGGAGAGGCGGTGGCCCCAGGGTGTTGGTTCTGGGTGCGGGAGGAGACGTGTGGAGAGAGCAGTGGTGTGCGTGGGGAGTGCCATGAGGCTGGGGAGGTGGGGAGCGCTGCGAGGTGAGCAGGTGCCTTGTCTGCTGGGGCCCCGGCTGCCCTGGTGGCCCCGTGAGCCAGGCACGCTGGCAGCCGGCTGCCTTCTGCCCGCTCAGCTTCAGGCCTGGAGTTTTCTCCGCTCTTGCCAGGCTCTGCAGCCAGATATCCCACACAGACTGTGAGATACATATAAACATGCAGCTGAGAGTATTTGGAGTAGAAGAGGTCATCTTTCAGAAAGGGTTCCTTGCTGGAGATTCTTGAATTTGACACCTCTGAGATCTGTCCAACACGTTTTATTTTATGCTAGTGGCATAAGCAGTTGCCTCTCTCCCCTAGTAGCAAAGGCTCCGTGGGGGTACTACCTAAGTGGAGTACATAGTTGGTGCAGACACTGTTTTCTTCCGATGTGGCAGGACCCCAGAAACTCTTTGCTTATAGTGCAGTGGTATTCAACAATTAGCCCTTAATTTACCATCCAGTTAACCTCCCTCCAACCCAGTGAAATATGGCAGGTGAGGGGAGAGGGTCTTGAGCTCTTCCTGCCAAAGGCCTCACTGCTTCGGGGCTCTCTGCTGCACCCTGCACCCTGCCCTGGGCTCTGAAACCAGATATCCAGAGGCGGACATCCAGCAGGAGGCCACAGAGAGCAGTTCAGATCATGTGGGACTTTCTTCACCCACACAGTTCACAAGGAAATGGTCTCTCCACAGTGGAGCGCTCAGAGGTGCTCTTTCCAGTGGCGGTGCCACTGTCCTTAGCTTTTCAAATGGGCCAAATAAGGGAAACTTCCAAAGACCAAGTATTTCTTCAGGCAGTAATTTGGCCTTTAAAACCACTTCTCCCAGAGGTGCCTGCCGCAGGGAGTAGTAATCTCAGCTGCCCAGAGCTTACTTTCTGTGCTGAAGACTAAGCAAATGAGCCCATCGCTTTTGGACTGGGAGAAACATCAGCTGATGCTCAGGCACTTTCCTGCAAGTCAGCAGGAAACACTTCCTGGGTCCGAGCTGAGAATCAGCGTGCCAAGCTGGAGTTGTTTGATGCAAATAACCGCCTCAGAATTAGGTTCCTCCCCTTTCCACATGCTCCTCTCTGCCCTAAGGGGGTCATTTGGGAGCTGACCCTTCAGGTGTCCAAGTGAGCACATTTGGCAGAGTGTCACTGAGCTGGTCACTGAGGCCTGCAGTTTCGGAAGCTCTTGCCAGGATCTCCAGCTGGAAAGCTGACTCAATCCCAGTGTGTCTCCTTTCTGCTAGAGAGAGAGAGAAGAGACCCCCATAGCTGGCTCCTCATGTCCCTGAGGAAGGGGAAAGGCCAGCAGGTGGCACAGAGCTTGGAAGGTGATTGTGAGGTTGTTTCTGCCTCCCCATCTGATGGGCCAGTATCTGATGAATAGCAGACTAGCTAGCAGGCCCACCTCCTGCTGACACAGAGCCTGCAGGCCCAGAGCCCTCGCCCTGCTGCCAGCGCTCTCTCCCCAAGGCAGCCCAGGAAGCCATGGACTGCCTTCACCCTGAGGACGTGTTGCTGGCTTATGCTGCTACATGCTGCCTCCCTGGACGCCCCCAGGCCCTTCTCGGCCAAGCTGCTTTCCAGCTGGTCGGCAGTCAGCGTGTCCTGGTTCAAGACATTGCATTTCCTTTTGTGGACCTTCCTGACGTTCCTCTCTGCCCATTTCTCCAGCCTGTCACAATCCCTCTGACTCGCAGCGCAAACAGATTATGTCATGTCCGGTTTTTAGGACATAATTGTGTCTCAGAAGCTTGCAGGCCCTTAGGAGGCACAGGACCATGCAGGTGAGTGTGTGGTCCCTTCTGTGTCTGTAGGTGATGCGCCAGGAACAAGCTCCTGGGTGGGAAACTGTGAGGTGACTTGTGTCTCAGTACCTGATAGGCCAGCAGCAGGCACAATACTTGGATTTTGGTTGTGAGGTCATTTTTGTCTCGGCACGTGATAGGGCAGCCACTGGCTCCCGAGCAGAGGAGGTGCTTGTGCGATTGCTTCTGTCTGAGTACCTGATAGGCCACTTGCAGGCCGATGGCTTGGATGCTGATTGTGATGACGTTCCTGCCTGAGTACCTGTTTGGATAGCAGCAGGCACATGGCTGAAAGGCTCACTGCAGGCAGGTGGTCTTGGAAGAGGACTGTGAGGTTACTGGTAAAGGATCAGCTGGTAGGCCAAAAGTCTTAACAGGTGGAGACACTGTGGTGAGAGCCATTGTTTCTCAGAAGCTCCTTGGATGGTAGGAGGCACATGGCTGTAAAGGGGAAAGTGATGTCCCTTCTGTCTCTGCAGGTGATGGGCCAGCAGCAGGCACATTGCTGGGAAATTGGCTGTGAGGTCCCGTCTGTCTCAGCCTCTGACAGGCTAGCAGCAGGCTCATGGCTGGGGCACGTGCATGTGAGGTCACTTCTGAGCAAGCTGCTGGTAGACCAGGAGTAGGCCCATGGATTGGCTGTTGACTGGGAAGTCCATTCTTTGTGAGTGCCTGATGAGGTCTTTGCTAGGTCTCTTTTCCTGATGACCTGATTAGCTAGTAGCTGCTCATTTGCTTGGATGCTCATGGTGAGGTCACTGCTGCCTGAGTACCTAATAGGCTACCCCCAGGCGCAGGGCTAGAGTGCTGATTTGGTGGTGTCTCCTGTCTTTGCAGGTGATAGGCCAGCAGCAGGCACACGGCTTGGATGTTGGTTGTGAAGCCTCCTCTGCCTTAGGACCTGAATGGAGAGCAGCAGGCACATAGCTGGTCACGTGCATGAGAGAAGCTGGAGGGCCAGCAGTAGGCCCCTTGGCTTGGTGGATGATTGTGAGGTGACTTCTGTGTGAGCAGCTGAGAGGTGAGCCTTTGGCTGTGGCCTAAGGCAGGTGTTTGTGAGGTCAGTTCTGCCTGAGGATGTGGTTAGACAGCAGGCGCAGAGCCTGCTGACCCAGAGCCTGCAGGCACAGAGCCCTCACCCTGCTGCAACACTCTTCCCACTGCAGCCCAGGAAACTGATGCAGCCTTTGAATACCAAAAACACTTGTCTGGCTCCTGCTGCCTCATGTTGTCTACCAGGACCCCCAGGCCCTTCTCTACTAAGCTGCTTTCCAGGCAGTCGGCATTCAGCGTGATGAGGAGGGTACTGGATTCTGACAGCCTCAAAATCTCCAAGACCAGTTTGAGCCACCTGGCTGTGAAGGTGACTGTGAGGTCACGCCTGTCTCTGCAAGTGATGGGCAAGGAGCAGGCAAAATTATGAGACCTCGCAGTCAGCACTGCAGATGTATCTCCTTTCCCTGGCTTTCCCCATCCTCCCACCCCTATCTTCTTTTGGCTGGGATGAGTGGTGGTGCACCACCCTATGCGAAGAGGTGGCTGGAGTGCACAGAGTTTTGCCTTGGAGATGTTGACGAGCCAGTCCACAGCACTGCGCAAATGGACCATAAGGCAGGTGGAAAATGGGCTGGACCATTGAGCCAAAATGCTGTGATCAGTGGCACAAGGTCCAACAATCTCCTTCAGTGGGTGGCTTTGCTGGTGCTCTCGGACTCTGCCTGGGCCTTGCCCAGGGGGCATCTGGAGGCAGAGCCTGCGCTGGCTTTTCCATGTGGCAGCCGCCCTGCTGAAAGCTGCTGGCTTGGCTCGAGGCTTTGCTTGGCAGAGAAATCCCCGGCCTTGCTGAGCCGGGGCAAGGCAAAGGCTTGAGAGCAGCGGAAGCCTTGTGCCGTTTCCCTGGTTGGAAGGGTGCTTGTCTAAGGCTGGTGCACTGGCCCTGT
Organism: Struthio camelus; assembly: GCF_040807025.1. Classification (NCBI taxonomy): domain Eukaryota; kingdom Metazoa; phylum Chordata; class Aves; order Struthioniformes; family Struthionidae; genus Struthio; species Struthio camelus. The sequence goes on from NC_090970.1 coordinate 2,489,690, forward strand.
CCGTGCTGCTGAGTGTGTCTGTGTGCAGCCGTGTGGTCATTGGTGAGCTCCCTGAGCACAGCCCGAGAGAGGGGGAGTGGTGCCAAAGAGTTTTGTCCTCCTGCCTTGAAGCCCCAAAGGGCCCCTCAGTAGGGAGGCCTGTGGGGTGAGGGCCTTGTGAGGACATGAAACACGAGAGAAGCAAGAGTTGGCCTGATGCGCCTCCTGTGAGAGCACTTGCTCTGTGCTTCGTGGAGGTGGGAAGGGAGCAGGCTCCGGGGTGAGCCGGGATGTTCAGAGGAAGTGCCTGCTGAAAGGCTCTGGAGGACTAGAAGCAAGCGGAAGGGTTGGAGAGTGGGTCTTGGTGTGTTTTGGGGCCCTTCCCCTTGGTCGCTTCTGCTCGGAAAACCTGCATGTCGGAGGGCTCCGAGAGAGGCTGTGCCCACGCGGCACGCCGTGGCCTGGCCGTTGGTGGTGCTCCGTGCCTCTTGCTGGGCCCTGAGACCTGTGGCCCTGGAAGCAGCCTGAAGGGTGTTGGCAGAGCAGCCCTGAGCGTGGCAGCTGTTGTGCTTTCCTAAGAGCCTTGGAGGCTGGGGAAGGGCCCGTCCTCCCCTTGCCGTTGCCATTAGCCCTGCTGGCGGGAGCTAATGGGGGAAGAGCTGCTGAGTGCTGCCTCTGCTGGTGTCCCCAGCTGAGATGCCCTCGCCTCAGTCCTTCCCCGTGTCCCAAACTGTCAGGGCCCCAAACCAGAGAGTGCTTGTTGTCCTTGATGTGTAGGGGATGTGCTGGCTTGGTTCAGCCTTGGGGAAGGAAGTGGCCTTTGGCGTTGCGGGAAGGCTTCTTGCTCTGCCTGGGAAACAAGACACCGCTGTCTTCCGCTTCATGGTCGCTGCTCCCACACAATCGGCCCCTTAGGAAATGTTGCCAGGAATCCCTTGCAGGCCTTTCTCCAGTTCCTGATCTTCATGGGCTCGTTTTAGGTACTGGCTGGGCAGAAGGTGATCTTCTCTTGGGGCAGGAACCGGTCCGTCCTGGGTGTTTTGCTGCACTAGGAGCAGTGTGAGGCACCAGGGTGTATGAGGGAGGCCGTTCAGGAGCTGGCTCAGCCTTGGGGAGGGCAGGGGGAGCTGCAGGGGGCAATAGCCACCAGGCCGGGGTCCCTAGTGTCTGCGAGAGGTGTGCCAGAAAATCACCACTGCCCAATCAGTTCTTTGTCGGTAGCTGAGAGGCCAGCAGGGGCCCCGTGGCTTGGCTGCTGATTCTGAGGGCACTTGAGGCTGAGGAGCTGAGAGGCCAGCTGCAGAAACAAGGCTGGCGTGTTGTCTGTAAGGTCCCTTCTGCAACGCTTACGTGATTGGCTAGCAAGAGGCGTGTGGCTGGGAAGGTGCTTGTGAGGTGGCTTCTGGCTGAGCAGTTGCTGGGGCAGCAGCAGGTGCATGGCTGGGACACGTGCTTTGGAGGTGACGTTGGCCGGAGCAGCTGGGAGGTCAGCATTTGGCTGATGGCTGAAGAAGTTATTGTGAGGTCACTTGTGTGTCAGAGGCTTGTAGGGCAGTGAGAGGCAGACGGCTGGGAAGGTGGCAGTGAGGTCCTGTCTTTTGGAGTGGCTGATAGGGCAGCAGGAGGCAGGTGGCTGGGAAGGTGCTTGTGAGGTGACTGCAGAGAGAGCAGCCCCGGTTGCCCATGGCTGGGAAGTGACTCGGAGGTCCCGCCTGTCCCCGCAGTATGTAGGCCTGCAGCGTGGCTTAGACATTGGTGGTGAAATGTAGGCTTGACAGTGTGTGCGTGGTGTGGAAATTGTGCCCCATGAAAAGAGAGGGGCCTGGTGAGCTTTGTCTGCAAGATGGGAATGCTCTTTCTGCCCTTGGATTGGTGGAGGTGGGAAGGGAGCAGGAGCAGAGGTGTGAGTGGATGTTCAGAGGAAGTGCTTGTTGCTCCCTCTTGGAGGACTAGAAGCAAACGGGAGGGCTGGAGAGTTGTCCTGGGTGTGATTTGGGTCCATGGTGGAGGGTGTCCTGGCTGCTGCCCTGTGTGGTGGTGTGGCCTGTGTGTGCCTGCTGCAGAGGGGCGTGCTGGCTGTCCACCGTGTGTGAGGGGAGGGGTGGGGGTGAGGTGTGTGCCAGAAGTTGGGTGGCGTGTGGTGGGGAGAGGCGGTGGCCCCAGGGTGTTGGTTCTGGGTGCGGGAGGAGACGTGTGGAGAGAGCAGTGGTGTGCGTGGGGAGTGCCATGAGGCTGGGGAGGTGGGGAGCGCTGCGAGGTGAGCAGGTGCCTTGGCTGCTGGGGCCCCGGCTGCCCTGGTGGCCCCGTGAGCCAGGCACGCTGGCAGCCGGCTGCCTTCTGCCCGCTCAGCTTCAGGCCTGGAGTTTTCTCCGCTCTTGCCAGGCTCTGCAGCCAGATATCCCACACAGACTGTGAGATACATATAAACATGCAGCTGAGAGTATTTGGAGTAGAAGAGGTCATCTTTCAGAAAGGGTTCCTTGCTGGAGATTCTTGAATTTGACACCTCTGAGATCTGTCCAACACGTTTTATTTTATGCTAGTGGCATAAGCAGTTGCCTCTCTCCCCTAGTAGCAAAGGCTCCGTGGGGGTACTACCTAAGTGGAGTACATAGTTGGTGCAGACACTGTTTTCTTCCGATGTGGCAGGACCCCAGAAACTCTTTGCTTATAGTGCAGTGGTATTCAACAATTAGCCCTTAATTTACCATCCAGTTAACCTCCCTCCAACCCAGTGAAATATGGCAGGTGAGGGGAGAGGGTCTTGAGCTCTTCCTGCCAAAGGCCTCACTGCTTCGGGGCTCTCTGCTGCACCCTGCACCCTGCCCTGGGCTCTGAAACCAGATATCCAGAGGCGGACATCCAGCAGGAGGCCACAGAGAGCAGTTCAGATCATGTGGGACTTTCTTCACCCACACAGTTCACAAGGAAATGGTCTCTCCACAGTGGAGCGCTCAGAGGTGCTCTTTCCAGTGGCGGTGCCACTGTCCTTAGCTTTTCAAATGGGCCAAATAAGGGAAACTTCCAAAGACCAAGTATTTCTTCAGGCAGTAATTTGGCCTTTAAAACCACTTCTCCCAGAGGTGCCTGCCGCAGGGAGTAGTAATCTCAGCTGCCCAGAGCTTACTTTCTGTGCTGAAGACTAAGCAAATGAGCCCATCGCTTTTGGACTGGGAGAAACATCAGCTGATGCTCAGGCACTTTCCTGCAAGTCAGCAGGAAACACTTCCTGGGTCCGAGCTGAGAATCAGCGTGCCAAGCTGGAGTTGTTTGATGCAAATAACCGCCTCAGAATTAGGTTCCTCCCCTTTCCACATGCTCCTCTCTGCCCTAAGGGGGTCATTTGGGAGCTGACCCTTCAGGTGTCCAAGTGAGCACATTTGGCAGAGTGTCACTGAGCTGGTCACTGAGGCCTGCAGTTTCGGAAGCTCTTGCCAGGATCTCCAGCTGGAAAGCTGACTCAATCCCAGTGTGTCTCCTTTCTGCTAGAGAGAGAGAGAAGAGACCCCCATAGCTGGCTCCTCATGTCCCTGAGGAAGGGGAAAGGCCAGCAGGTGGCACAGAGCTTGGAAGGTGATTGTGAGGTTGTTTCTGCCTCCCCATCTGATGGGCCAGTATCTGATGAATAGCAGACTAGCTAGCAGGCCCACCTCCTGCTGACACAGAGCCTGCAGGCCCAGAGCCCTCGCCCTGCTGCCAGCGCTCTCTCCCCAAGGCAGCCCAGGAAGCCATGGACTGCCTTCACCCTGAGGACGTGTTGCTGGCTTATGCTGCTACATGCTGCCTCCCTGGACGCCCCCAGGCCCTTCTCGGCCAAGCTGCTTTCCAGCTGGTCGGCAGTCAGCGTGTCCTGGTTCAAGACATTGCATTTCCTTTTGTGGACCTTCCTGACGTTCCTCTCTGCCCATTTCTCCAGCCTGTCACAATCCCTCTGACTCGCAGCGCAAACAGATTATGTCATGTCCGGTTTTTAGGACATAATTGTGTCTCAGAAGCTTGCAGGCCCTTAGGAGGCACAGGACCATGCAGGTGAGTGTGTGGTCCCTTCTGTGTCTGTAGGTGATGCGCCAGGAACAAGCTCCTGGGTGGGAAACTGTTTGTGAGGTGACTTGTGTCTCAGTACCTGATAGGCCAGCAGCAGGCACAATACTTGGATTTTGGTTGTGAGGTCATTTTTGTCTCGGCACGTGATAGGGCAGCCACTGGCTCCCGAGCAGAGGAGGTGCTTGTGCGATTGCTTCTGTCTGAGTACCTGATAGGCCACTTGCAGGCCGATGGCTTGGATGCTGATTGTGATGACGTTCCTGCCTGAGTACCTGTTTGGATAGCAGCAGGCACATGGCTGAAAGGCTCACTGCAGGCAGGTGGTCTTGGAAGAGGACTGTGAGGTTACTGGTAAAGGATCAGCTGGTAGGCCAAAAGTCTTAACAGGTGGAGACACTGTGGTGAGAGCCATTGTTTCTCAGAAGCTCCTTGGATGGTAGGAGGCACATGGCTGTAAAGGGGAAAGTGATGTCCCTTCTGTCTCTGCAGGTGATGGGCCAGCAGCAGGCACATTGCTGGGAAATTGGCTGTGAGGTCCCGTCTGTCTCAGCCTCTGACAGGCTAGCAGCAGGCTCATGGCTGGGGCACGTGCATGTGAGGTCACTTCTGAGCAAGCTGCTGGTAGACCAGGAGTAGGCCCATGGATTGGCTGTTGACTGGGAAGTCCATTCTTTGTGAGTGCCTGATGAGGTCTTTGCTAGGTCTCTTTTCCTGATGACCTGATTAGCTAGTAGCTGCTCATTTGCTTGGATGCTCATGGTGAGGTCACTGCTGCCTGAGTACCTAATAGGCTACCCCCAGGCGCAGGGCTAGAGTGCTGATTTGGTGGTGTCTCCTGTCTTTGCAGGTGATAGGCCAGCAGCAGGCACACGGCTTGGATGTTGGTTGTGAAGCCTCCTCTGCCTTAGGACCTGAATGGAGAGCAGCAGGCACATAGCTGGTCACGTGCATGAGAGAAGCTGGAGGGCCAGCAGTAGGCCCCTTGGCTTGGTGGATGATTGTGAGGTGACTTCTGTGTGAGCAGCTGAGAGGTGAGCCTTTGGCTGTGGCCTAAGGCAGGTGTTTGTGAGGTCAGTTCTGCCTGAGGATGTGGTTAGACAGCAGGCGCAGAGCCTGCTGACCCAGAGCCTGCAGGCACAGAGCCCTCACCCTGCTGCAACACTCTTCCCACTGCAGCCCAGGAAACTGATGCAGCCTTTGAATACCAAAAACACTTGGCTGGCTCCTGCTGCCTCATGTTGTCTACCAGGACCCCCAGGCCCTTCTCTACTAAGCTGCTTTCCAGGCAGTCGGCATTCAGCGTGATGAGGAGGGTACTGGATTCTGACAGCCTCAAAATCTCCAAGACCAGTTTGAGCCACCTGGCTGTGAAGGTGACTGTGAGGTCACGCCTGTCTCTGCAAGTGATGGGCAAGGAGCAGGCAAAATTATGAGACCTCGCAGTCAGCACTGCAGATGTATCTCCTTTCCCTGGCTTTCCCCATCCTCCCACCCCTATCTTCTTTTGGCTGGGATGAGTGGTGGTGCACCACCCTATGCGAAGAGGTGGCTGGAGTGCACAGAGTTTTGCCTTGGAGATGTTGACGAGCCAGTCCACAGCACTGCGCAAATGGACCATAAGGCAGGTGGAAAATGGGCTGGACCATTGAGCCAAAATGCTGTGATCAGTGGCACAAGGTCCAACAATCTCCTTCAGTGGGTGGCTTTGCTGGTGCTCTCGGACTCTGCCTGGGCCTTGCCCAGGGGGCATCTGGAGGCAGAGCCTGCGCTGGCTTTTCCATGTGGCAGCCGCCCTGCTGAAAGCTGCTGGCTTGGCTCGAGGCTTTGCTTGGCAGAGAAATCCCCGGCCTTGCTGAGCCGGGGCAAGGCAAAGGCTTGAGAGCAGCGGAAGCCTTGTGCCGTTTCCCTGGTTGGAAGGGTGCTTGTCTAAGGCTGGTGCACTGGCCCTGTCCGTGCTGCTGAGTGTGTCTGTGTGCAGCCGTGTGGTCATTGGTGAGCTCCCTGAGCACGGCCCGAGAGAGGGGGAGTGGTGCCAAAGAGTTTTGTCCTCCTGCCTTGAAGCCCCAAAGGGCCCCTCAGTAGGGAGGCCTGTGGGGTGAGGGCCTTGTGAGGACATGAAACACGAGAGAAGCAAGAGTTGGCCTGATGCGCCTCCTGTGAGAGCACTTGCTCTGTGCTTCGTGGAGGTGGGAAGGGAGCAGGCTCCGGGGTGAGCCGGGATGTTCAGAGGAAGTGCCTGCTGAAAGGCTCTGGAGGACTAGAAGCAAGCGGAAGGGTTGGAGAGTGGGTCTTGGTGTGTTTTGGGGCCCTTCCCCTTGGTCGCTTCTGCTCGGAAAACCTGCATGTCGGAGGGCTCCGAGAGAGGCTGTGCCCACGCGGCACGCCGTGGCCTGGCCGTTGGTGGTGCTCCGTGCCTCTTGCTGGGCCCTGAGACCTGTGGCCCTGGAAGCAGCCTGAAGGGTGTTGGCAGAGCAGCCCTGAGCGTGGCAGCTGTTGTGCTTTCCTAAGAGCCTTGGAGGCTGGGGAAGGGCCCGTCCTCCCCTTGCCGTTGCCATTAGCCCTGCTGGCGGGAGCTAATGGGGGAAGAGCTGCTGAGTGCTGCCTCTGCTGGTGTCCCCAGCTGAGATGCCCTCGCCTCAGTCCTTCCCCGTGTCCCAAACTGTCAGGGCCCCAAACCAGAGAGTGCTTGTTGTCCTTGATGTGTAGGGGATGTGCTGGCTTGGTTCAGCCTTGGGGAAGGAAGTGGCCTTTGGCGTTGCGGGAAGGCTTCTTGCTCTGCCTGGGAAACAAGACACCGCTGTCTTCCGCTTCATGGTCGCTGCTCCCACACAATCGGCCCCTTAGGAAATGTTGCCAGGAATCCCTTGCAGGCCTTTCTCCAGTTCCTGATCTTCATGGGCTCGTTTTAGGTACTGGCTGGGCAGAAGGTGATCTTCTCTTGGGGCAGGAACCGGTCCGTCCTGGGTGTTTTGCTGCACTAGGAGCAGTGTGAGGCACCAGGGTGTATGAGGGAGGCCGTTCAGGAGCTGGCTCAGCCTTGGGGAGGGCAGGGGGAGCTGCAGGGGGCAATAGCCACCAGGCCGGGGTCCCTAGTGTCTGCGAGAGGTGTGCCAGAAAATCACCACTGCCCAATCAGTTCTTTGTCGGTAGCTGAGAGGCCAGCAGGGGCCCCGTGGCTTGGCTGCTGATTCTGAGGGCACTTGAGGCTGAGGAGCTGAGAGGCCAGCTGCAGAAACAAGGCTGGCGTGTTGTCTGTAAGGTCCCTTCTGCAACGCTTACGTGATTGGCTAGCAAGAGGCGTGTGGCTGGGAAGGTGCTTGTGAGGTGGCTTCTGGCTGAGCAGTTGCTGGGGCAGCAGCAGGTGCATGGCTGGGACACGTGCTTTGGAGGTGACGTTGGCCGGAGCAGCTGGGAGGTCAGCATTTGGCTGATGGCTGAAGAAGTTATTGTGAGGTCACTTGTGTGTCAGAGGCTTGTAGGGCAGTGAGAGGCAGACGGCTGGGAAGGTGGCAGTGAGGTCCTGTCTTTTGGAGTGGCTGATAGGGCAGCAGGAGGCAGGTGGCTGGGAAGGTGCTTGTGAGGTGACTGCAGAGAGAGCAGCCCCGGTTGCCCATGGCTGGGAAGTGACTTGGAGGTCCCGCCTGTCCCCGCAGTATGTAGGCCTGCAGCGTGGCTTAGACATTGGTGGTGAAATGTAGGCTTGACAGTGTGTGCGTGGTGTGGAAATTGTGCCCCATGAAAAGAGAGGGGCCTGGTGAGCTTTGTCTGCAAGATGGGAATGCTCTTTCTGCCCTTGGATTGGTGGAGGTGGGAAGGGAGCAGGAGCAGAGGTGTGAGTGGATGTTCAGAGGAAGTGCTTGTTGCTCCCTCTTGGAGGACTAGAAGCAAACGGGAGGGCTGGAGAGTTGTCCTGGGTGTGATTTGGGTCCATGGTGGAGGGTGTCCTGGCTGCTGCCCTGTGTGGTGGTGTGGCCTGTGTGTGCCTGCTGCAGAGGGGCGTGCTGGCTGTCCACCGTGTGTGAGGGGAGGGGTGGGGGTGAGGTGTGTGCCAGAAGTTGGGTGGCGTGTGGTGGGGAGAGGCGGTGGCCCCAGGGTGTTGGTTCTGGGTGCGGGAGGAGACGTGTGGAGAGAGCAGTGCTGTGCGTGGGGAGTGCCATGAGGCTGGGGAGGTGGGGAGCGCTGCGAGGTGAGCAGGTGCCTTGGCTGCTGGGGCCCCGGCTGCCCTGGTGGCCCCGTGAGCCAGGCACGCTGGCAGCCGGCTGCCTTCTGCCCGCTCAGCTTCAGGCCTGGAGTTTTCTCCGCTCTTGCCAGGCTCTGCAGCCAGATATCCCACACAGACTGTGAGATACATATAAACATGCAGCTGAGAGTATTTGGAGTAGAAGAGGTCATCTTTCAGAAAGGGTTCCTTGCTGGAGATTCTTGAATTTGACACCTCTGAGATCTGTCCAACACGTTTTATTTTATGCTAGTGGCATAAGCAGTTGCCTCTCTCCCCTAGTAGCAAAGGCTCCGTGGGGGTACTACCTAAGTGGAGTACATAGTTGGTGCAGACACTGTTTTCTTCCGATGTGGCAGGACCCCAGAAACTCTTTGCTTATAGTGCAGTGGTATTCAACAATTAGCCCTTAATTTACCATCCAGTTAACCTCCCTCCAACCCAGTGAAATATGGCAGGTGAGGGGAGAGGGTCTTGAGCTCTTCCTGCCAAAGGCCTCACTGCTTCGGGGCTCTCTGCTGCACCCTGCACCCTGCCCTGGGCTCTGAAACCAGATATCCAGAGGCGGACATCCAGCAGGAGGCCACAGAGAGCAGTTCAGATCATGTGGGACTTTCTTCACCCACACAGTTCACAAGGAAATGGTCTCTCCACAGTGGAGCGCTCAGAGGTGCTCTTTCCAGTGGCGGTGCCACTGTCCTTAGCTTTTCAAATGGGCCAAATAAGGGAAACTTCCAAAGACCAAGTATTTCTTCAGGCAGTAATTTGGCCTTTAAAACCACTTCTCCCAGAGGTGCCTGCCGCAGGGAGTAGTAATCTCAGCTGCCCAGAGCTTACTTTCTGTGCTGAAGACTAAGCAAATGAGCCCATCGCTTTTGGACTGGGAGAAACATCAGCTGATGCTCAGGCACTTTCCTGCAAGTCAGCAGGAAACACTTCCTGGGTCCGAGCTGAGAATCAGCGTGCCAAGCTGGAGTTGTTTGATGCAAATAACCGCCTCAGAATTAGGTTCCTCCCCTTTCCACATGCTCCTCTCTGCCCTAAGGGGGTCATTTGGGAGCTGACCCTTCAGGTGTCCAAGTGAGCACATTTGGCAGAGTGTCACTGAGCTGGTCACTGAGGCCTGCAGTTTCGGAAGCTCTTGCCAGGATCTCCAGCTGGAAAGCTGACTCAATCCCAGTGTGTCTCCTTTCTGCTAGAGAGAGAGAGAAGAGACCCCCATAGCTGGCTCCTCATGTCCCTGAGGAAGGGGAAAGGCCAGCAGGTGGCACAGAGCTTGGAAGGTGATTGTGAGGTTGTTTCTGCCTCCCCATCTGATGGGCCAGTATCTGATGAATAGCAGACTAGCTAGCAGGCCCACCTCCTGCTGACACAGAGCCTGCAGGCCCAGAGCCCTCGCCCTGCTGCCAGCGCTCTCTCCCCAAGGCAGCCCAGGAAGCCATGGACTGCCTTCACCCTGAGGACGTGTTGCTGGCTTATGCTGCTACATGCTGCCTCCCTGGACGCCCCCAGGCCCTTCTCGGCCAAGCTGCTTTCCAGCTGGTCGGCAGTCAGCGTGTCCTGGTTCAAGACATTGCATTTCCTTTTGTGGACCTTCCTGACGTTCCTCTCTGCCCATTTCTCCAGCCTGTCACAATCCCTCTGACTCGCAGCGCAAACAGATTATGTCATGTCCGGTTTTTAGGACATAATTGTGTCTCAGAAGCTTGCAGGCCCTTAGGAGGCACAGGACCATGCAGGTGACTGTGTGGTCCCTTCTGTGTCTGTAGGTGATGCGCCAGGAACAAGCTCCTGGGTGGGAAACTGTGAGGTGACTTGTGTCTCAGTACCTGATAGGCCAGCAGCAGGCACAATACTTGGATTTTGGTTGTGAGGTCATTTTTGTCTCGGCACGTGATAGGGCAGCCACTGGCTCCCGAGCAGAGGAGGTGCTTGTGCGATTGCTTCTGTCTGAGTACCTGATAGGCCACTTGCAGGCCGATGGCTTGGATGCTGATTGTGATGACGTTCCTGCCTGAGTACCTGTTTGGATAGCAGCAGGCACATGGCTGAAAGGCTCACTGCAGGCAGGTGGTCTTGGAAGAGGACTGTGAGGTTACTGGTAAAGGATCAGCTGGTAGGCCAAAAGTCTTAACAGGTGGAGACACTGTGGTGAGAGCCATTGTTTCTCAGAAGCTCCTTGGATGGTAGGAGGCACATGGCTGTAAAGGGGAAAGTGATGTCCCTTCTGTCTCTGCAGGTGATGGGCCAGCAGCAGGCACATTGCTGGGAAATTGGCTGTGAGGTCCCGTCTGTCTCAGCCTCTGACAGGCTAGCAGCAGGCTCATGGCTGGGGCACGTGCATGTGAGGTCACTTCTGAGCAAGCTGCTGGTAGACCAGGAGTAGGCCCATGGATTGGCTGTTGACTGGGAAGTCCATTCTTTGTGAGTGCCTGATGAGGTCTTTGCTAGGTCTCTTTTCCTGATGACCTGATTAGCTAGTAGCTGCTCATTTGCTTGGATGCTCATGGTGAGGTCACTGCTGCCTGAGTACCTAATAGGCTACCCCCAGGCGCAGGGCTAGAGTGCTGATTTGGTGGTGTCTCCTGTCTTTGCAGGTGATAGGCCAGCAGCAGGCACACGGCTTGGATGTTGGTTGTGAAGCCTCCTCTGCCTTAGGACCTGACTGGAGAGCAGCAGGCACATAGCTGGTCACGTGCATGAGAGAAGCTGGAGGGCCAGCAGTAGGCCCCTTGGCTTGGTGGATGATTGTGAGGTGACTTCTGTGTGAGCAGCTGAGAGGTGAGCCTTTGGCTGTGGCCTAAGGCAGGTGTTTGTGAGGTCAGTTCTGCCTGAGGATGTGGTTAGACAGCAGGCGCAGAGCCTGCTGACCCAGAGCCTGCAGGCACAGAGCCCTCACCCTGCTGCAACACTCTTCCCACTGCAGCCCAGGAAACTGATGCAGCCTTTGAATACCAAAAACACTTGGCTGGCTCCTGCTGCTTCATGTTGTCTACCAGGACCCCCAGGCCCTTCTCTACTAAGCTGCTTTCCAGGCAGTCGGCATTCAGCGTGATGAGGAGGGTACTGGATTCTGACAGCCTCAAAATCTCCAAGACCAGTTTGAGCCACCTGGCTGTGAAGGTGACTGTGAGGTCACGCCTGTCTCTGCAAGTGATGGGCAAGGAGCAGGCAAAATTATGAGACCTCGCAGTCAGCACTGCAGATGTATCTCCTTTCCCTGGCTTTCCCCATCCTCCCACCCCTATCTTCTTTTGGCTGGGATGAGTGGTGGTGCACCACCCTATGCGAAGAGGTGGCTGGAGTGCACAGAGTTTTGCCTTGGAGATGTTGACGAGCCAGTCCACAGCACTGCGCAAATGGACCATAAGGCAGGTGGAAAATGGGCTGGACCATTGAGCCAAAATGCTGTGATCAGTGGCACAAGGTCCAACAATCTCCTTCAGTGGGTGGCTTTGCTGGTGCTCTCGGACTCTGCCTGGGCCTTGCCCAGGGGGCATCTGGAGGCAGAGCCTGCGCTGGCTTTTCCATGTGGCAGCCGCCCTGCTGAAAGCTGCTGGCTTGGCTCGAGGCTTGGCTTGGCAGAGAAATCCCCGGCCTTGCTGAGCCGGGGCAAGGCAAAGGCTTGAGAGCAGCGGAAGCCTTGTGCCGTTTCCCTGGTTGGAAGGGTGCTTGTCTAAGGCTGGTGCACTGGCCCTGTCCGTGCTGCTGAGTGTGTCTGTGTGCAGCCGTGTGGTCATTGGTGAGCTCCCTGAGCACGGCCCGAGAGAGGGGGAGTGGTGCCAAAGAGTTTTGTCCTCCTGCCTTGAAGCCCCAAAGGGCCCCTCAGTAGGGAGGCCTGTGGGGTGAGGGCCTTGTGAGGACATGAAACACGAGAGAAGCAAGAGTTGGCCTGATGCGCCTCCTGTGAGAGCACTTGCTCTGTGCTTCGTGGAGGTGGGAAGGGAGCAGGCTCCGGGGTGAGCCAGGATGTTCAGAGGAAGTGCCTGCTGAAAGGCTCTGGAGGACTAGAAGCAAGCGGAAGGGTTGGAGAGTGGGTCTTGGTGTGTTTTGGGGCCCTTCCCCTTGGTCGCTTCTGCTCGGAAAACCTGCATGTCGGAGGGCTCCGAGAGAGGCTGTGCCCACATGGCACACCGTGGCCTGGCCGTTGGTGGTGCTCCGTGCCTCTTGCTGGGCCCTGAGACCTGTGGCCCTGGAAGCAGCCTGAAGGGTGTTGGCAGAGCAGCCCTGAGCGTGGCAGCTGTTGTGCTTTCCTAAGAGCCTTGGAGGCTGGGGAAGGGCCCGTCCTCCCCTTGCCGTTGCCATTAGCCCTGCTGGCGGGAGCTAATGGGGGAAGAGCTGCTGAGTGCTGCCTCTGCTGGTGTCCCCAGCTGAGATGCCCTCGCCTCAGTCCTTCCCCGTGTCCCAAACTGTCAGGGCCCCAAACCAGAGAGTGCTTGTTGTCCTTGATGTGTAGGGGATGTGCTGGCTTGGTTCAGCCTTGGGGAAGGAAGTGGCCTTTGGCGTTGCGGGAAGGCTTCTTGCTCTGCCTGGGAAACAAGACACCGCTGTCTTCCGCTTCATGGTCGCTGCTCCCACACAATCGGCCCCTTAGGAAATGTTGCCAGGAATCCCTTGCAGGCCTTTCTCCAGTTCCTGATCTTCATGGGCTCGTTTTAGGTACTGGCTGGGCAGAAGGTGATCTTCTCTTGGGGCAGGAACCGGTCCGTCCTGGGTGTTTTGCTGCACTAGGAGCAGTGTGAGGCACCAGGGTGTATGAGGGAGGCCGTTCAGGAGCTGGCTCAGCCTTGGGGAGGGCAGGGGGAGCTGCAGGGGGCAATAGCCACCAGGCCGGGGTCCCTAGTGTCTGCGAGAGGTGTGCCAGAAAATCACCACTGCCCAATCAGTTCTTTGTCGGTAGCTGAGAGGCCAGCAGGGGCCCCGTGGCTCGGCTGCTGATTCTGAGGGCACTTGAGGCTGAGGAGCTGAGAGGCCAGCTGCAGAAACAAGGCTGGCGTGTTGTCTGTAAGGTCCCTTCTGCAACGCTTACGTGATTGGCAGCAAGAGGCGTGTGGCTGGGAAGGTGCTTGTGAGGTGGCTTCTGGCTGAGCAGTTGCTGGGGCAGCAGCAGGTGCATGGCTGGGACACGTGCTTTGGAGGTGACGTTGGCCGGAGCAGCTGGGAGGTCAGCATTTGGCTGATGGCTGAAGAAGTTATTGTGAGGTCACTTGTGTGTCAGAGGCTTGTAGGGCAGTGGCAGGCAGACGGCTGGGAAGGTGACAGTGAGGTCCTGTCTTTTGAGTGGCTGATAGGGCAGCAGGAGGCAGGTGGCTGGGGAAGGTGCTTGTGAGGTGACTGCAGAGAGAGCAGCCCCGGTTGCCCATGGCTGGGAAGTGACTCGGAGGTCCCGCCTGTCCCCGCAGTATGTAGGCCTGCAGCGTGGCTTAGACATTGGTGGTGAAATGTAGGCTTGACAGTGTGTGCGTGGTGTGGAAATTGTGCCCCATGAAAAGAGAGGGGCCTGGTGAGCTTTGTCTGCAAGATGGGAATGCTCTTTCTGCCCTTGGATTGGTGGGAGGTGGGAAGGGAGCAGGAGCAGAGGTGTGAGTGGATGTTCAGAGGAAGTGCTTGTTGCTCCCTCTTGGAGGACTAGAAGCAAACGGGAGGGCTGGAGAGTTGTCCTGGGTGTGATTTGGGTCCATGGTGGAGGGTGTCCTGGCTGCTGCCCTGTGTGGTGGTGTGGCCTGTGTGTGCCTGCTGCAGAGGGGCGTGCTGGCTGTCCACCGTGTGTGAGGGGAGGGGTGGGGGTGAGGTGTGTGCCAGAAGTTGGGTGGCGTGTGGTGGGGAGAGGCGGTGGCCCCAGGGTGTTGGTTCTGGGTGCGGGAGGAGACGTGTGGAGAGAGCAGTGGTGTGCGTGGGGAGTGCCATGAGGCTGGGGAGGTGGGGAGCGCTGCGAGGTGAGCAGGTGCCTTGTCTGCTGGGGCCCCGGCTGCCCTGGTGGCCCCGTGAGCCAGGCACGCTGGCAGCCGGCTGCCTTCTGCCCGCTCAGCTTCAGGCCTGGAGTTTTCTCCGCTCTTGCCAGGCTCTGCAGCCAGATATCCCACACAGACTGTGAGATACATATAAACATGCAGCTGAGAGTATTTGGAGTAGAAGAGGTCATCTTTCAGAAAGGGTTCCTTGCTGGAGATTCTTGAATTTGACACCTCTGAGATCTGTCCAACACGTTTTATTTTATGCTAGTGGCATAAGCAGTTGCCTCTCTCCCCTAGTAGCAAAGGCTCCGTGGGGGTACTACCTAAGTGGAGTACATAGTTGGTGCAGACACTGTTTTCTTCCGATGTGGCAGGACCCCAGAAACTCTTTGCTTATAGTGCAGTGGTATTCAACAATTAGCCCTTAATTTACCATCCAGTTAACCTCCCTCCAACCCAGTGAAATATGGCAGGTGAGGGGAGAGGGTCTTGAGCTCTTCCTGCCAAAGGCCTCACTGCTTCGGGGCTCTCTGCTGCACCCTGCACCCTGCCCTGGGCTCTGAAACCAGATATCCAGAGGCGGACATCCAGCAGGAGGCCACAGAGAGCAGTTCAGATCATGTGGGACTTTCTTCACCCACACAGTTCACAAGGAAATGGTCTCTCCACAGTGGAGCGCTCAGAGGTGCTCTTTCCAGTGGCGGTGCCACTGTCCTTAGCTTTTCAAATGGGCCAAATAAGGGAAACTTCCAAAGACCAAGTATTTCTTCAGGCAGTAATTTGGCCTTTAAAACCACTTCTCCCAGAGGTGCCTGCCGCAGGGAGTAGTAATCTCAGCTGCCCAGAGCTTACTTTCTGTGCTGAAGACTAAGCAAATGAGCCCATCGCTTTTGGACTGGGAGAAACATCAGCTGATGCTCAGGCACTTTCCTGCAAGTCAGCAGGAAACACTTCCTGGGTCCGAGCTGAGAATCAGCGTGCCAAGCTGGAGTTGTTTGATGCAAATAACCGCCTCAGAATTAGGTTCCTCCCCTTTCCACATGCTCCTCTCTGCCCTAAGGGGGTCATTTGGGAGCTGACCCTTCAGGTGTCCAAGTGAGCACATTTGGCAGAGTGTCACTGAGCTGGTCACTGAGGCCTGCAGTTTCGGAAGCTCTTGCCAGGATCTCCAGCTGGAAAGCTGACTCAATCCCAGTGTGTCTCCTTTCTGCTAGAGAGAGAGAGAAGAGACCCCCATAGCTGGCTCCTCATGTCCCTGAGGAAGGGGAAAGGCCAGCAGGTGGCACAGAGCTTGGAAGGTGATTGTGAGGTTGTTTCTGCCTCCCCATCTGATGGGCCAGTATCTGATGAATAGCAGACTAGCTAGCAGGCCCACCTCCTGCTGACACAGAGCCTGCAGGCCCAGAGCCCTCGCCCTGCTGCCAGCGCTCTCTCCCCAAGGCAGCCCAGGAAGCCATGGACTGCCTTCACCCTGAGGACGTGTTGCTGGCTTATGCTGCTACATGCTGCCTCCCTGGACGCCCCCAGGCCCTTCTCGGCCAAGCTGCTTTCCAGCTGGTCGGCAGTCAGCGTGTCCTGGTTCAAGACATTGCATTTCCTTTTGTGGACCTTCCTGACGTTCCTCTCTGCCCATTTCTCCAGCCTGTCACAATCCCTCTGACTCGCAGCGCAAACAGATTATGTCATGTCCGGTTTTTAGGACATAATTGTGTCTCAGAAGCTTGCAGGCCCTTAGGAGGCACAGGACCATGCAGGTGAGTGTGTGGTCCCTTCTGTGTCTGTAGGTGATGCGCCAGGAACAAGCTCCTGGGTGGGAAACTGTGAGGTGACTTGTGTCTCAGTACCTGATAGGCCAGCAGCAGGCACAATACTTGGATTTTGGTTGTGAGGTCATTTTTGTCTCGGCACGTGATAGGGCAGCCACTGGCTCCCGAGCAGAGGAGGTGCTTGTGCGATTGCTTCTGTCTGAGTACCTGATAGGCCACTTGCAGGCCGATGGCTTGGATGCTGATTGTGATGACGTTCCTGCCTGAGTACCTGTTTGGATAGCAGCAGGCACATGGCTGAAAGGCTCACTGCAGGCAGGTGGTCTTGGAAGAGGACTGTGAGGTTACTGGTAAAGGATCAGCTGGTAGGCCAAAAGTCTTAACAGGTGGAGACACTGTGGTGAGAGCCATTGTTTCTCAGAAGCTCCTTGGATGGTAGGAGGCACATGGCTGTAAAGGGGAAAGTGATGTCCCTTCTGTCTCTGCAGGTGATGGGCCAGCAGCAGGCACATTGCTGGGAAATTGGCTGTGAGGTCCCGTCTGTCTCAGCCTCTGACAGGCTAGCAGCAGGCTCATGGCTGGGGCACGTGCATGTGAGGTCACTTCTGAGCAAGCTGCTGGTAGACCAGGAGTAGGCCCATGGATTGGCTGTTGACTGGGAAGTCCATTCTTTGTGAGTGCCTGATGAGGTCTTTGCTAGGTCTCTTTTCCTGATGACCTGATTAGCTAGTAGCTGCTCATTTGCTTGGATGCTCATGGTGAGGTCACTGCTGCCTGAGTACCTAATAGGCTACCCCCAGGCGCAGGGCTAGAGTGCTGATTTGGTGGTGTCTCCTGTCTTTGCAGGTGATAGGCCAGCAGCAGGCACACGGCTTGGATGTTGGTTGTGAAGCCTCCTCTGCCTTAGGACCTGACTGGAGAGCAGCAGGCACATAGCTGGTCACGTGCATGAGAGAAGCTGGAGGGCCAGCAGTAGGCCCCTTGGCTTGGTGGATGATTGTGAGGTGACTTCTGTGTGAGCAGCTGAGAGGTGAGCCTTTGGCTGTGGCCTAAGGCAGGTGTTTGTGAGGTCAGTTCTGCCTGAGGATGTGGTTAGACAGCAGGCGCAGAGCCTGCTGACCCAGAGCCTGCAGGCACAGAGCCCTCACCCTGCTGCAACACTCTTCCCACTGCAGCCCAGGAAACTGATGCAGCCTTTGAATACCAAAAACACTTGTCTGGCTCCTGCTGCCTCATGTTGTCTACCAGGACCCCCAGGCCCTTCTCTACTAAGCTGCTTTCCAGGCAGTCGGCATTCAGCGTGATGAGGAGGGTACTGGATTCTGACAGCCTCAAAATCTCCAAGACCAGTTTGAGCCACCTGGCTGTGAAGGTGACTGTGAGGTCACGCCTGTCTCTGCAAGTGATGGGCAAGGAGCAGGCAAAATTATGAGACCTCGCAGTCAGCACTGCAGATGTATCTCCTTTCCCTGGCTTTCCCCATCCTCCCACCCCTATCTTCTTTTGGCTGGGATGAGTGGTGGTGCACCACCCTATGCGAAGAGGTGGCTGGAGTGCACAGAGTTTTGCCTTGGAGATGTTGACGAGCCAGTCCACAGCACTGCGCAAATGGACCATAAGGCAGGTGGAAAATGGGCTGGACCATTGAGCCAAAATGCTGTGATCAGTGGCACAAGGTCCAACAATCTCCTTCAGTGGGTGGCTTTGCTGGTGCTCTCGGACTCTGCCTGGGCCTTGCCCAGGGGGCATCTGGAGGCAGAGCCTGCGCTGGCTTTTCCATGTGGCAGCCGCCCTGCTGAAAGCTGCTGGCTTGGCTCGAGGCTTTGCTTGGCAGAGAAATCCCCGGCCTTGCTGAGCCGGGGCAAGGCAAAGGCTTGAGAGCAGCGGAAGCCTTGTGCCGTTTCCCTGGTTGGAAGGGTGCTTGTCTAAGGCTGGTGCACTGGCCCTGTCCGTGCTGCTGAGTGTGTCTGTGTGCAGCCGTGTGGTCATTGGTGAGCTCCCTGAGCACGGCCCGAGAGAGGGGGAGTGGTGCCAAAGAGTTTTGTCCTCCTGCCTTGAAGCCCCAAAGGGCCCCTCAGTAGG
This sequence comes from Struthio camelus, assembly GCF_040807025.1. Lineage (NCBI taxonomy): Eukaryota > Metazoa > Chordata > Aves > Struthioniformes > Struthionidae > Struthio > Struthio camelus. Next base: position 2,507,734 of record NC_090970.1, read on the forward strand.
GAGGCCTGTGGGGTGAGGGCCTTGTGAGGACATGAAACACGAGAGAAGCAAGAGTTGGCCTGATGCGCCTCCTGTGAGAGCACTTGCTCTGTGCTTCGTGGAGGTGGGAAGGGAGCAGGCTCCGGGGTGAGCCGGGATGTTCAGAGGAAGTGCCTGCTGAAAGGCTCTGGAGGACTAGAAGCAAGCGGAAGGGTTGGAGAGTGGGTCTTGGTGTGTTTTGGGGCCCTTCCCCTTGGTCGCTTCTGCTCGGAAAACCTGCATGTCGGAGGGCTCCGAGAGAGGCTGTGCCCACGCGGCACGCCGTGGCCTGGCCGTTGGTGGTGCTCCGTGCCTCTTGCTGGGCCCTGAGACCTGTGGCCCTGGAAGCAGCCTGAAGGGTGTTGGCAGAGCAGCCCTGAGCGTGGCAGCTGTTGTGCTTTCCTAAGAGCCTTGGAGGCTGGGGAAGGGCCCGTCCTCCCCTTGCCGTTGCCATTAGCCCTGCTGGCGGGAGCTAATGGGGGAAGAGCTGCTGAGTGCTGCCTCTGCTGGTGTCCCCAGCTGAGATGCCCTCGCCTCAGTCCTTCCCCGTGTCCCAAACTGTCAGGGCCCCAAACCAGAGAGTGCTTGTTGTCCTTGATGTGTAGGGGATGTGCTGGCTTGGTTCAGCCTTGGGGAAGGAAGTGGCCTTTGGCGTTGCGGGAAGGCTTCTTGCTCTGCCTGGGAAACAAGACACCGCTGTCTTCCGCTTCATGGTCGCTGCTCCCACACAATCGGCCCCTTAGGAAATGTTGCCAGGAATCCCTTGCAGGCCTTTCTCCAGTTCCTGATCTTCATGGGCTCGTTTTAGGTACTGGCTGGGCAGAAGGTGATCTTCTCTTGGGGCAGGAACCGGTCCGTCCTGGGTGTTTTGCTGCACTAGGAGCAGTGTGAGGCACCAGGGTGTATGAGGGAGGCCGTTCAGGAGCTGGCTCAGCCTTGGGGAGGGCAGGGGGAGCTGCAGGGGGCAATAGCCACCAGGCCGGGGTCCCTAGTGTCTGCGAGAGGTGTGCCAGAAAATCACCACTGCCCAATCAGTTCTTTGTCGGTAGCTGAGAGGCCAGCAGGGGCCCCGTGGCTTGGCTGCTGATTCTGAGGGCACTTGAGGCTGAGGAGCTGAGAGGCCAGCTGCAGAAACAAGGCTGGCGTGTTGTCTGTAAGGTCCCTTCTGCAACGCTTACGTGATTGGCTAGCAAGAGGCGTGTGGCTGGGAAGGTGCTTGTGAGGTGGCTTCTGGCTGAGCAGTTGCTGGGGCAGCAGCAGGTGCATGGCTGGGACACGTGCTTTGGAGGTGACGTTGGCCGGAGCAGCTGGGAGGTCAGCATTTGGCTGATGGCTGAAGAAGTTATTGTGAGGTCACTTGTGTGTCAGAGGCTTGTAGGGCAGTGAGAGGCAGACGGCTGGGAAGGTGGCAGTGAGGTCCTGTCTTTTGGAGTGGCTGATAGGGCAGCAGGAGGCAGGTGGCTGGGAAGGTGCTTGTGAGGTGACTGCAGAGAGAGCAGCCCCGGTTGCCCATGGCTGGGAAGTGACTTGGAGGTCCCGCCTGTCCCCGCAGTATGTAGGCCTGCAGCGTGGCTTAGACATTGGTGGTGAAATGTAGGCTTGACAGTGTGTGCGTGGTGTGGAAATTGTGCCCCATGAAAAGAGAGGGGCCTGGTGAGCTTTGTCTGCAAGATGGGAATGCTCTTTCTGCCCTTGGATTGGTGGAGGTGGGAAGGGAGCAGGAGCAGAGGTGTGAGTGGATGTTCAGAGGAAGTGCTTGTTGCTCCCTCTTGGAGGACTAGAAGCAAACGGGAGGGCTGGAGAGTTGTCCTGGGTGTGATTTGGGTCCATGGTGGAGGGTGTCCTGGCTGCTGCCCTGTGTGGTGGTGTGGCCTGTGTGTGCCTGCTGCAGAGGGGCGTGCTGGCTGTCCACCGTGTGTGAGGGGAGGGGTGGGGGTGAGGTGTGTGCCAGAAGTTGGGTGGCGTGTGGTGGGGAGAGGCGGTGGCCCCAGGGTGTTGGTTCTGGGTGCGGGAGGAGACGTGTGGAGAGAGCAGTGCTGTGCGTGGGGAGTGCCATGAGGCTGGGGAGGTGGGGAGCGCTGCGAGGTGAGCAGGTGCCTTGGCTGCTGGGGCCCCGGCTGCCCTGGTGGCCCCGTGAGCCAGGCACGCTGGCAGCCGGCTGCCTTCTGCCCGCTCAGCTTCAGGCCTGGAGTTTTCTCCGCTCTTGCCAGGCTCTGCAGCCAGATATCCCACACAGACTGTGAGATACATATAAACATGCAGCTGAGAGTATTTGGAGTAGAAGAGGTCATCTTTCAGAAAGGGTTCCTTGCTGGAGATTCTTGAATTTGACACCTCTGAGATCTGTCCAACACGTTTTATTTTATGCTAGTGGCATAAGCAGTTGCCTCTCTCCCCTAGTAGCAAAGGCTCCGTGGGGGTACTACCTAAGTGGAGTACATAGTTGGTGCAGACACTGTTTTCTTCCGATGTGGCAGGACCCCAGAAACTCTTTGCTTATAGTGCAGTGGTATTCAACAATTAGCCCTTAATTTACCATCCAGTTAACCTCCCTCCAACCCAGTGAAATATGGCAGGTGAGGGGAGAGGGTCTTGAGCTCTTCCTGCCAAAGGCCTCACTGCTTCGGGGCTCTCTGCTGCACCCTGCACCCTGCCCTGGGCTCTGAAACCAGATATCCAGAGGCGGACATCCAGCAGGAGGCCACAGAGAGCAGTTCAGATCATGTGGGACTTTCTTCACCCACACAGTTCACAAGGAAATGGTCTCTCCACAGTGGAGCGCTCAGAGGTGCTCTTTCCAGTGGCGGTGCCACTGTCCTTAGCTTTTCAAATGGGCCAAATAAGGGAAACTTCCAAAGACCAAGTATTTCTTCAGGCAGTAATTTGGCCTTTAAAACCACTTCTCCCAGAGGTGCCTGCCGCAGGGAGTAGTAATCTCAGCTGCCCAGAGCTTACTTTCTGTGCTGAAGACTAAGCAAATGAGCCCATCGCTTTTGGACTGGGAGAAACATCAGCTGATGCTCAGGCACTTTCCTGCAAGTCAGCAGGAAACACTTCCTGGGTCCGAGCTGAGAATCAGCGTGCCAAGCTGGAGTTGTTTGATGCAAATAACCGCCTCAGAATTAGGTTCCTCCCCTTTCCACATGCTCCTCTCTGCCCTAAGGGGGTCATTTGGGAGCTGACCCTTCAGGTGTCCAAGTGAGCACATTTGGCAGAGTGTCACTGAGCTGGTCACTGAGGCCTGCAGTTTCGGAAGCTCTTGCCAGGATCTCCAGCTGGAAAGCTGACTCAATCCCAGTGTGTCTCCTTTCTGCTAGAGAGAGAGAGAAGAGACCCCCATAGCTGGCTCCTCATGTCCCTGAGGAAGGGGAAAGGCCAGCAGGTGGCACAGAGCTTGGAAGGTGATTGTGAGGTTGTTTCTGCCTCCCCATCTGATGGGCCAGTATCTGATGAATAGCAGACTAGCTAGCAGGCCCACCTCCTGCTGACACAGAGCCTGCAGGCCCAGAGCCCTCGCCCTGCTGCCAGCGCTCTCTCCCCAAGGCAGCCCAGGAAGCCATGGACTGCCTTCACCCTGAGGACGTGTTGCTGGCTTATGCTGCTACATGCTGCCTCCCTGGACGCCCCCAGGCCCTTCTCGGCCAAGCTGCTTTCCAGCTGGTCGGCAGTCAGCGTGTCCTGGTTCAAGACATTGCATTTCCTTTTGTGGACCTTCCTGACGTTCCTCTCTGCCCATTTCTCCAGCCTGTCACAATCCCTCTGACTCGCAGCGCAAACAGATTATGTCATGTCCGGTTTTTAGGACATAATTGTGTCTCAGAAGCTTGCAGGCCCTTAGGAGGCACAGGACCATGCAGGTGAGTGTGTGGTCCCTTCTGTGTCTGTAGGTGATGCGCCAGGAACAAGCTCCTGGGTGGGAAACTGTGAGGTGACTTGTGTCTCAGTACCTGATAGGCCAGCAGCAGGCACAATACTTGGATTTTGGTTGTGAGGTCATTTTTGTCTCGGCACGTGATAGGGCAGCCACTGGCTCCCGAGCAGAGGAGGTGCTTGTGCGATTGCTTCTGTCTGAGTACCTGATAGGCCACTTGCAGGCCGATGGCTTGGATGCTGATTGTGATGACGTTCCTGCCTGAGTACCTGTTTGGATAGCAGCAGGCACATGGCTGAAAGGCTCACTGCAGGCAGGTGGTCTTGGAAGAGGACTGTGAGGTTACTGGTAAAGGATCAGCTGGTAGGCCAAAAGTCTTAACAGGTGGAGACACTGTGGTGAGAGCCATTGTTTCTCAGAAGCTCCTTGGATGGTAGGAGGCACATGGCTGTAAAGGGGAAAGTGATGTCCCTTCTGTCTCTGCAGGTGATGGGCCAGCAGCAGGCACATTGCTGGGAAATTGGCTGTGAGGTCCCGTCTGTCTCAGCCTCTGACAGGCTAGCAGCAGGCTCATGGCTGGGGCACGTGCATGTGAGGTCACTTCTGAGCAAGCTGCTGGTAGACCAGGAGTAGGCCCATGGATTGGCTGTTGACTGGGAAGTCCATTCTTTGTGAGTGCCTGATGAGGTCTTTGCTAGGTCTCTTTTCCTGATGACCTGATTAGCTAGTAGCTGCTCATTTGCTTGGATGCTCATGGTGAGGTCACTGCTGCCTGAGTACCTAATAGGCTACCCCCAGGCGCAGGGCTAGAGTGCTGATTTGGTGGTGTCTCCTGTCTTTGCAGGTGATAGGCCAGCAGCAGGCACACGGCTTGGATGTTGGTTGTGAAGCCTCCTCTGCCTTAGGACCTGACTGGAGAGCAGCAGGCACATAGCTGGTCACGTGCATGAGAGAAGCTGGAGGGCCAGCAGTAGGCCCCTTGGCTTGGTGGATGATTGTGAGGTGACTTCTGTGTGAGCAGCTGAGAGGTGAGCCTTTGGCTGTGGCCTAAGGCAGGTGTTTGTGAGGTCAGTTCTGCCTGAGGATGTGGTTAGACAGCAGGCGCAGAGCCTGCTGACCCAGAGCCTGCAGGCACAGAGCCCTCACCCTGCTGCAACACTCTTCCCACTGCAGCCCAGGAAACTGATGCAGCCTTTGAATACCAAAAACACTTGGCTGGCTCCTGCTGCTTCATGTTGTCTACCAGGACCCCCAGGCCCTTCTCTACTAAGCTGCTTTCCAGGCAGTCGGCATTCAGCGTGATGAGGAGGGTACTGGATTCTGACAGCCTCAAAATCTCCAAGACCAGTTTGAGCCACCTGGCTGTGAAGGTGACTGTGAGGTCACGCCTGTCTCTGCAAGTGATGGGCAAGGAGCAGGCAAAATTATGAGACCTCGCAGTCAGCACTGCAGATGTATCTCCTTTCCCTGGCTTTCCCCATCCTCCCACCCCTATCTTCTTTTGGCTGGGATGAGTGGTGGTGCACCACCCTATGCGAAGAGGTGGCTGGAGTGCACAGAGTTTTGCCTTGGAGATGTTGACGAGCCAGTCCACAGCACTGCGCAAATGGACCATAAGGCAGGTGGAAAATGGGCTGGACCATTGAGCCAAAATGCTGTGATCAGTGGCACAAGGTCCAACAATCTCCTTCAGTGGGTGGCTTTGCTGGTGCTCTCGGACTCTGCCTGGGCCTTGCCCAGGGGGCATCTGGAGGCAGAGCCTGCGCTGGCTTTTCCATGTGGCAGCCGCCCTGCTGAAAGCTGCTGGCTTGGCTCGAGGCTTGGCTTGGCAGAGAAATCCCCGGCCTTGCTGAGCCGGGGCAAGGCAAAGGCTTGAGAGCAGCGGAAGCCTTGTGCCGTTTCCCTGGTTGGAAGGGTGCTTGTCTAAGGCTGGTGCACTGGCCCTGTCCGTGCTGCTGAGTGTGTCTGTGTGCAGCCGTGTGGTCATTGGTGAGCTCCCTGAGCACGGCCCGAGAGAGGGGGAGTGGTGCCAAAGAGTTTTGTCCTCCTGCCTTGAAGCCCCAAAGGGCCCCTCAGTAGGGAGGCCTGTGGGGTGAGGGCCTTGTGAGGACATGAAACACGAGAGAAGCAAGAGTTGGCCTGATGCGCCTCCTGTGAGAGCACTTGCTCTGTGCTTCGTGGAGGTGGGAAGGGAGCAGGCTCCGGGGTGAGCCAGGATGTTCAGAGGAAGTGCCTGCTGAAAGGCTCTGGAGGACTAGAAGCAAGCGGAAGGGTTGGAGAGTGGGTCTTGGTGTGTTTTGGGGCCCTTCCCCTTGGTCGCTTCTGCTCGGAAAACCTGCATGTCGGAGGGCTCCGAGAGAGGCTGTGCCCACATGGCACACCGTGGCCTGGCCGTTGGTGGTGCTCCGTGCCTCTTGCTGGGCCCTGAGACCTGTGGCCCTGGAAGCAGCCTGAAGGGTGTTGGCAGAGCAGCCCTGAGCGTGGCAGCTGTTGTGCTTTCCTAAGAGCCTTGGAGGCTGGGGAAGGGCCCGTCCTCCCCTTGCCGTTGCCATTAGCCCTGCTGGCGGGAGCTAATGGGGGAAGAGCTGCTGAGTGCTGCCTCTGCTGGTGTCCCCAGCTGAGATGCCCTCGCCTCAGTCCTTCCCCGTGTCCCAAACTGTCAGGGCCCCAAACCAGAGAGTGCTTGTTGTCCTTGATGTGTAGGGGATGTGCTGGCTTGGTTCAGCCTTGGGGAAGGAAGTGGCCTTTGGCGTTGCGGGAAGGCTTCTTGCTCTGCCTGGGAAACAAGACACCGCTGTCTTCCGCTTCATGGTCGCTGCTCCCACACAATCGGCCCCTTAGGAAATGTTGCCAGGAATCCCTTGCAGGCCTTTCTCCAGTTCCTGATCTTCATGGGCTCGTTTTAGGTACTGGCTGGGCAGAAGGTGATCTTCTCTTGGGGCAGGAACCGGTCCGTCCTGGGTGTTTTGCTGCACTAGGAGCAGTGTGAGGCACCAGGGTGTATGAGGGAGGCCGTTCAGGAGCTGGCTCAGCCTTGGGGAGGGCAGGGGGAGCTGCAGGGGGCAATAGCCACCAGGCCGGGGTCCCTAGTGTCTGCGAGAGGTGTGCCAGAAAATCACCACTGCCCAATCAGTTCTTTGTCGGTAGCTGAGAGGCCAGCAGGGGCCCCGTGGCTCGGCTGCTGATTCTGAGGGCACTTGAGGCTGAGGAGCTGAGAGGCCAGCTGCAGAAACAAGGCTGGCGTGTTGTCTGTAAGGTCCCTTCTGCAACGCTTACGTGATTGGCTAGCAAGAGGCGTGTGGCTGGGAAGGTGCTTGTGAGGTGGCTTCTGGCTGAGCAGTTGCTGGGGCAGCAGCAGGTGCATGGCTGGGACACGTGCTTTGGAGGTGACGTTGGCCGGAGCAGCTGGGAGGTCAGCATTTGGCTGATGGCTGAAGAAGTTATTGTGAGGTCACTTGTGTGTCAGAGGCTTGTAGGGCAGTGGCAGGCAGACGGCTGGGAAGGTGACAGTGAGGTCCTGTCTTTTGGAGTGGCTGATAGGGCAGCAGGAGGCAGGTGGCTGGGAAGGTGCTTGTGAGGTGACTGCAGAGAGAGCAGCCCCGGTTGCCCATGGCTGGGAAGTGACTCGGAGGTCCCGCCTGTCCCCGCAGTATGTAGGCCTGCAGCGTGGCTTAGACATTGGTGGTGAAATGTAGGCTTGACAGTGTGTGCGTGGTGTGGAAATTGTGCCCCATGAAAAGAGAGGGGCCTGGTGAGCTTTGTCTGCAAGATGGGAATGCTCTTTCTGCCCTTGGATTGGTGGAGGTGGGAAGGGAGCAGGAGCAGAGGTGTGAGTGGATGTTCAGAGGAAGTGCTTGTTGCTCCCTCTTGGAGGACTAGAAGCAAACGGGAGGGCTGGAGAGTTGTCCTGGGTGTGATTTGGGTCCATGGTGGAGGGTGTCCTGGCTGCTGCCCTGTGTGGTGGTGTGGCCTGTGTGTGCCTGCTGCAGAGGGGCGTGCTGGCTGTCCACGCTGTGTGAGGCGTGGGGTGGGGGTGAGGTGTGTGCCAGAAGTTGGGTGGCGTGTGGTGGGGAGAGGCGGTGGCCCCAGGGTGTTGGTTCTGGGTGCGGGAGGAGACGTGTGGAGAGAGCAGTGGTGTGCGTGGGGAGTGCCATGAGGCTGGGGAGGTGGGGAGCGCTGCGAGGTGAGCAGGTGCCTTGTCTGCTGGGGCCCCGGCTGCCCTGGTGGCCCCGTGAGCCAGGCACGCTGGCAGCCGGCTGCCTTCTGCCCGCTCAGCTTCAGGCCTGGAGTTTTCTCCGCTCTTGCCAGGCTCTGCAGCCAGATATCCCACACAGACTGTGAGATACATATAAACATGCAGCTGAGAGTATTTGGAGTAGAAGAGGTCATCTTTCAGAAAGGGTTCCTTGCTGGAGATTCTTGAATTTGACACCTCTGAGATCTGTCCAACACGTTTTATTTTATGCTAGTGGCATAAGCAGTTGCCTCTCTCCCCTAGTAGCAAAGGCTCCGTGGGGGTACTACCTAAGTGGAGTACATAGTTGGTGCAGACACTGTTTTCTTCCGATGTGGCAGGACCCCAGAAACTCTTTGCTTATAGTGCAGTGGTATTCAACAATTAGCCCTTAATTTACCATCCAGTTAACCTCCCTCCAACCCAGTGAAATATGGCAGGTGAGGGGAGAGGGTCTTGAGCTCTTCCTGCCAAAGGCCTCACTGCTTCGGGGCTCTCTGCTGCACCCTGCACCCTGCCCTGGGCTCTGAAACCAGATATCCAGAGGCGGACATCCAGCAGGAGGCCACAGAGAGCAGTTCAGATCATGTGGGACTTTCTTCACCCACACAGTTCACAAGGAAATGGTCTCTCCACAGTGGAGCGCTCAGAGGTGCTCTTTCCAGTGGCGGTGCCACTGTCCTTAGCTTTTCAAATGGGCCAAATAAGGGAAACTTCCAAAGACCAAGTATTTCTTCAGGCAGTAATTTGGCCTTTAAAACCACTTCTCCCAGAGGTGCCTGCCGCAGGGAGTAGTAATCTCAGCTGCCCAGAGCTTACTTTCTGTGCTGAAGACTAAGCAAATGAGCCCATCGCTTTTGGACTGGGAGAAACATCAGCTGATGCTCAGGCACTTTCCTGCAAGTCAGCAGGAAACACTTCCTGGGTCCGAGCTGAGAATCAGCGTGCCAAGCTGGAGTTGTTTGATGCAAATAACCGCCTCAGAATTAGGTTCCTCCCCTTTCCACATGCTCCTCTCTGCCCTAAGGGGGTCATTTGGGAGCTGACCCTTCAGGTGTCCAAGTGAGCACATTTGGCAGAGTGTCACTGAGCTGGTCACTGAGGCCTGCAGTTTCGGAAGCTCTTGCCAGGATCTCCAGCTGGAAAGCTGACTCAATCCCAGTGTGTCTCCTTTCTGCTAGAGAGAGAGAGAAGAGACCCCCATAGCTGGCTCCTCATGTCCCTGAGGAAGGGGAAAGGCCAGCAGGTGGCACAGAGCTTGGAAGGTGATTGTGAGGTTGTTTCTGCCTCCCCATCTGATGGGCCAGTATCTGATGAATAGCAGACTAGCTAGCAGGCCCACCTCCTGCTGACACAGAGCCTGCAGGCCCAGAGCCCTCGCCCTGCTGCCAGCGCTCTCTCCCCAAGGCAGCCCAGGAAGCCATGGACTGCCTTCACCCTGAGGACGTGTTGCTGGCTTATGCTGCTACATGCTGCCTCCCTGGACGCCCCCAGGCCCTTCTCGGCCAAGCTGCTTTCCAGCTGGTCGGCAGTCAGCGTGTCCTGGTTCAAGACATTGCATTTCCTTTTGTGGACCTTCCTGACGTTCCTCTCTGCCCATTTCTCCAGCCTGTCACAATCCCTCTGACTCGCAGCGCAAACAGATTATGTCATGTCCGGTTTTTAGGACATAATTGTGTCTCAGAAGCTTGCAGGCCCTTAGGAGGCACAGGACCATGCAGGTGAGTGTGTGGTCCCTTCTGTGTCTGTAGGTGATGCGCCAGGAACAAGCTCCTGGGTGGGAAACTGTGAGGTGACTTGTGTCTCAGTACCTGATAGGCCAGCAGCAGGCACAATACTTGGATTTTGGTTGTGAGGTCATTTTTGTCTCGGCACGTGATAGGGCAGCCACTGGCTCCCGAGCAGAGGAGGTGCTTGTGCGATTGCTTCTGTCTGAGTACCTGATAGGCCACTTGCAGGCCGATGGCTTGGATGCTGATTGTGATGACGTTCCTGCCTGAGTACCTGTTTGGATAGCAGCAGGCACATGGCTGAAAGGCTCACTGCAGGCAGGTGGTCTTGGAAGAGGACTGTGAGGTTACTGGTAAAGGATCAGCTGGTAGGCCAAAAGTCTTAACAGGTGGAGACACTGTGGTGAGAGCCATTGTTTCTCAGAAGCTCCTTGGATGGTAGGAGGCACATGGCTGTAAAGGGGAAAGTGATGTCCCTTCTGTCTCTGCAGGTGATGGGCCAGCAGCAGGCACATTGCTGGGAAATTGGCTGTGAGGTCCCGTCTGTCTCAGCCTCTGACAGGCTAGCAGCAGGCTCATGGCTGGGGCACGTGCATGTGAGGTCACTTCTGAGCAAGCTGCTGGTAGACCAGGAGTAGGCCCATGGATTGGCTGTTGACTGGGAAGTCCATTCTTTGTGAGTGCCTGATGAGGTCTTTGCTAGGTCTCTTTTCCTGATGACCTGATTAGCTAGTAGCTGCTCATTTGCTTGGATGCTCATGGTGAGGTCACTGCTGCCTGAGTACCTAATAGGCTACCCCCAGGCGCAGGGCTAGAGTGCTGATTTGGTGGTGTCTCCTGTCTTTGCAGGTGATAGGCCAGCAGCAGGCACACGGCTTGGATGTTGGTTGTGAAGCCTCCTCTGCCTTAGGACCTGACTGGAGAGCAGCAGGCACATAGCTGGTCACGTGCATGAGAGAAGCTGGAGGGCCAGCAGTAGGCCCCTTGGCTTGGTGGATGATTGTGAGGTGACTTCTGTGTGAGCAGCTGAGAGGTGAGCCTTTGGCTGTGGCCTAAGGCAGGTGTTTGTGAGGTCAGTTCTGCCTGAGGATGTGGTTAGACAGCAGGCGCAGAGCCTGCTGACCCAGAGCCTGCAGGCACAGAGCCCTCACCCTGCTGCAACACTCTTCCCACTGCAGCCCAGGAAACTGATGCAGCCTTTGAATACCAAAAACACTTGTCTGGCTCCTGCTGCCTCATGTTGTCTACCAGGACCCCCAGGCCCTTCTCTACTAAGCTGCTTTCCAGGCAGTCGGCATTCAGCGTGATGAGGAGGGTACTGGATTCTGACAGCCTCAAAATCTCCAAGACCAGTTTGAGCCACCTGGCTGTGAAGGTGACTGTGAGGTCACGCCTGTCTCTGCAAGTGATGGGCAAGGAGCAGGCAAAATTATGAGACCTCGCAGTCAGCACTGCAGATGTATCTCCTTTCCCTGGCTTTCCCCATCCTCCCACCCCTATCTTCTTTTGGCTGGGATGAGTGGTGGTGCACCACCCTATGCGAAGAGGTGGCTGGAGTGCACAGAGTTTTGCCTTGGAGATGTTGACGAGCCAGTCCACAGCACTGCGCAAATGGACCATAAGGCAGGTGGAAAATGGGCTGGACCATTGAGCCAAAATGCTGTGATCAGTGGCACAAGGTCCAACAATCTCCTTCAGTGGGTGGCTTTGCTGGTGCTCTCGGACTCTGCCTGGGCCTTGCCCAGGGGGCATCTGGAGGCAGAGCCTGCGCTGGCTTTTCCATGTGGCAGCCGCCCTGCTGAAAGCTGCTGGCTTGGCTCGAGGCTTTGCTTGGCAGAGAAATCCCCGGCCTTGCTGAGCCGGGGCAAGGCAAAGGCTTGAGAGCAGCGGAAGCCTTGTGCCGTTTCCCTGGTTGGAAGGGTGCTTGTCTAAGGCTGGTGCACTGGCCCTGTCCGTGCTGCTGAGTGTGTCTGTGTGCAGCCGTGTGGTCATTGGTGAGCTCCCTGAGCACGGCCCGAGAGAGGGGGAGTGGTGCCAAAGAGTTTTGTCCTCCTGCCTTGAAGCCCCAAAGGGCCCCTCAGTAGGGAGGCCTGTGGGGTGAGGGCCTTGTGAGGACATGAAACACGAGAGAAGCAAGAGTTGGCCTGATGCGCCTCCTGTGAGAGCACTTGCTCTGTGCTTCGTGGAGGTGGGAAGGGAGCAGGCTCCGGGGTGAGCCAGGATGTTCAGAGGAAGTGCCTGCTGAAAGGCTCTGGAGGACTAGAAGCAAGCGGAAGGGTTGGAGAGTGGGTCTTGGTGTGTTTTGGGGCCCTTCCCCTTGGTCGCTTCTGCTCGGAAAACCTGCATGTCGGAGGGCTCCGAGAGAGGCTGTGCCCACACGGCACACCGTGGCCTGGCCGTTGGTGGTGCTCCGTGCCTCTTGCTGGGCCCTGAGACCTGTGGCCCTGGAAGCAGCCTGAAGGGTGTTGGCAGAGCAGCCCTGAGCGTGGCAGCTGTTGTGCTTTCCTAAGAGCCTTGGAGGCTGGGGAAGGGCCCGTCCTCCCCTTGCCGTTGCCATTAGCCCTGCTGGCGGGAGCTAATGGGGGAAGAGCTGCTGAGTGCTGCCTCTGCTGGTGTCCCCAGCTGAGATGCCCTCGCCTCAGTCCTTCCCCACGTCCCAAACTGTCAGGGCACCAAACCAGAGAGTGCTTGTTGTCCTTGATGTGTAGGGGATGTGCTGGCTTGGTTCAGCCTTGGGGAAGGAAGTGGCCTTTGGCGTTGCGGGAAGGCTTCTTGCTCTGCCTGGGAAACAAGACACCGCTGTCTTCCGCTTCATGGTCGCTGCTCCCACACAATCGGCCCCTTAGGAAATGTTGCCAGGAATCCCTTGCAGGCCTTTCTCCAGTTCCTGATCTTCATGGGCTCGTTTTAGGTACTGGCTGGGCAGAAGGTGATCTTCTCTTGGGGCAGGAACCGGTCCGTCCTGGGTGTTTTGCTGCACTAGGAGCAGTGTGAGGCACCAGGGTGTATGAGGGAGGCCGTTCAGGAGCTGGCTCAGCCTTGGGGAGGGCAGGGGGAGCTGCAGGGGGCAATAGCCACCAGGCCGGGGTCCCTAGTGTCTGCGAGAGGTGTGCCAGAAAATCACCACTGCCCAATCAGTTCTTTGTCGGTAGCTGAGAGGCCAGCAGGGGCCCCGTGGCTTGGCTGCTGATTCTGAGGGCACTTGAGGCTGAGGAGCTGAGAGGCCAGCTGCAGAAACAAGGCTGGCGTGTTGTCTGTAAGGTCCCTTCTGCAACGCTTACGTGATTGGCTAGCAAGAGGCGTGTGGCTGGGAAGGTGCTTGTGAGGTGGCTTCTGGCTGAGCAGTTGCTGGGGCAGCAGCAGGTGCATGGCTGGGACACGTGCTTTGGAGGTGACGTTGGCCGGAGCAGCTGGGAGGTCAGCATTTGGCTGATGGCTGAAGAAGTTATTGTGAGGTCACTTGTGTGTCAGAGGCTTGTAGGGCAGTGGCAGGCAGACGGCTGGGAAGGTGACAGTGAGGTCCTGTCTTTTGGAGTGGCTGATAGGGCAGCAGGAGGCAGGTGGCTGGGAAGGTGCTTGTGAGGTGACTGCAGAGAGAGCAGCCCCGGTTGCCCATGGCTGGGAAGTGACTCGGAGGTCCCGCCTGTCCCCGCAGTATGTAGGCCTGCAGCGTGGCTTAGACATTGGTGGTGAAATGTAGGCTTGACAGTGTGTGCGTGGTGTGGAAATTGTGCCCCATGAAAAGAGAGGGGCCTGGTGAGCTTTGTCTGCAAGATGGGAATGCTCTTTCTGCCCTTGGATTGGTGGAGGTGGGAAGGGAGCAGGAGCAGAGGTGTGAGTGGATGTTCAGAGGAAGTGCTTGTTGCTCCCTCTTGGAGGACTAGAAGCAAACGGGAGGGCTGGAGAGTTGTCCTGGGTGTGATTTGGGTCCATGGTGGAGGGTGTCCTGGCTGCTGCCCTGTGTGGTGGTGTGGCCTGTGTGTGCCTGCTGCAGAGGGGCGTGCTGGCTGTCCACGCTGTGTGAGGCGTGGGGTGGGGGTGAGGTGTGTGCCAGAAGTTGGGTGGCGTGTGGTGGGGAGAGGCGGTGGCCCCAGGGTGTTGGTTCTGGGTGCGGGAGGAGACGTGTGGAGAGAGCAGTGGTGTGCGTGGGGAGTGCCATGAGGCTGGGGAGGTGGGGAGCGCTGCGAGGTGAGCAGGTGCCTTGTCTGCTGGGGCCCCGGCTGCCCTGGTGGCCCCGTGAGCCAGGCACGCTGGCAGCCGGCTGCCTTCTGCCCGCTCAGCTTCAGGCCTGGAGTTTTCTCCGCTCTTGCCAGGCTCTGCAGCCAGATATCCCACACAGACTGTGAGATACATATAAACATGCAGCTGAGAGTATTTGGAGTAGAAGAGGTCATCTTTCAGAAAGGGTTCCTTGCTGGAGATTCTTGAATTTGACACCTCTGAGATCTGTCCAACACGTTTTATTTTATGCTAGTGGCATAAGCAGTTGCCTCTCTCCCCTAGTAGCAAAGGCTCCGTGGGGGTACTACCTAAGTGGAGTACATAGTTGGTGCAGACACTGTTTTCTTCCGATGTGGCAGGACCCCAGAAACTCTTTGCTTATAGTGCAGTGGTATTCAACAATTAGCCCTTAATTTACCATCCAGTTAACCTCCCTCCAACCCAGTGAAATATGGCAGGTGAGGGGAGAGGGTCTTGAGCTCTTCCTGCCAAAGGCCTCACTGCTTCGGGGCTCTCTGCTGCACCCTGCACCCTGCCCTGGGCTCTGAAACCAGATATCCAGAGGCGGACATCCAGCAGGAGGCCACAGAGAGCAGTTCAGATCATGTGGGACTTTCTTCACCCACACAGTTCACAAGGAAATGGTCTCTCCACAGTGGAGCGCTCAGAGGTGCTCTTTCCAGTGGCGGTGCCACTGTCCTTAGCTTTTCAAATGGGCCAAATAAGGGAAACTTCCAAAGACCAAGTATTTCTTCAGGCAGTAATTTGGCCTTTAAAACCACTTCTCCCAGAGGTGCCTGCCGCAGGGAGTAGTAATCTCAGCTGCCCAGAGCTTACTTTCTGTGCTGAAGACTAAGCAAATGAGCCCATCGCTTTTGGACTGGGAGAAACATCAGCTGATGCTCAGGCACTTTCCTGCAAGTCAGCAGGAAACACTTCCTGGGTCCGAGCTGAGAATCAGCGTGCCAAGCTGGAGTTGTTTGATGCAAATAACCGCCTCAGAATTAGGTTCCTCCCCTTTCCACATGCTCCTCTCTGCCCTAAGGGGGTCATTTGGGAGCTGACCCTTCAGGTGTCCAAGTGAGCACATTTGGCAGAGTGTCACTGAGCTGGTCACTGAGGCCTGCAGTTTCGGAAGCTCTTGCCAGGATCTCCAGCTGGAAAGCTGACTCAATCCCAGTGTGTCTCCTTTCTGCTAGAGAGAGAGAGAAGAGACCCCCATAGCTGGCTCCTCATGTCCCTGAGGAAGGGGAAAGGCCAGCAGGTGGCACAGAGCTTGGAAGGTGATTGTGAGGTTGTTTCTGCCTCCCCATCTGATGGGCCAGTATCTGATGAATAGCAGACTAGCTAGCAGGCCCACCTCCTGCTGACACAGAGCCTGCAGGCCCAGAGCCCTCGCCCTGCTGCCAGCGCTCTCTCCCCAAGGCAGCCCAGGAAGCCATGGACTGCCTTCACCCTGAGGACGTGTTGCTGGCTTATGCTGCTACATGCTGCCTCCCTGGACGCCCCCAGGCCCTTCTCGGCCAAGCTGCTTTCCAGCTGGTCGGCAGTCAGCGTGTCCTGGTTCAAGACATTGCATTTCCTTTTGTGGACCTTCCTGACGTTCCTCTCTGCCCATTTCTCCAGCCTGTCACAATCCCTCTGACTCGCAGCGCAAACAGATTATGTCATGTCCGGTTTTTAGGACATAATTGTGTCTCAGAAGCTTGCAGGCCCTTAGGAGGCACAGGACCATGCAGGTGAGTGTGTGGTCCCTTCTGTGTCTGTAGGTGATGCGCCAGGAACAAGCTCCTGGGTGGGAAACTGTGAGGTGACTTGTGTCTCAGTACCTGATAGGCCAGCAGCAGGCACAATACTTGGATTTTGGTTGTGAGGTCATTTTTGTCTCGGCACGTGATAGGGCAGCCACTGGCTCCCGAGCAGAGGAGGTGCTTGTGCGATTGCTTCTGTCTGAGTACCTGATAGGCCACTTGCAGGCCGATGGCTTGGATGCTGATTGTGATGACGTTCCTGCCTGAGTACCTGTTTGGATAGCAGCAGGCACATGGCTGAAAGGCTCACTGCAGGCAGGTGGTCTTGGAAGAGGACTGTGAGGTTACTGGTAAAGGATCAGCTGGTAGGCCAAAAGTCTTAACAGGTGGAGACACTGTGGTGAGAGCCATTGTTTCTCAGAAGCTCCTTGGATGGTAGGAGGCACATGGCTGTAAAGGGGAAAGTGATGTCCCTTCTGTCTCTGCAGGTGATGGGCCAGCAGCAGGCACATTGCTGGGAAATTGGCTGTGAGGTCCCGTCTGTCTCAGCCTCTGACAGGCTAGCAGCAGGCTCATGGCTGGGGCACGTGCATGTGAGGTCACTTCTGAGCAAGCTGCTGGTAGACCAGGAGTAGGCCCATGGATTGGCTGTTGACTGGGAAGTCCATTCTTTGTGAGTGCCTGATGAGGTCTTTGCTAGGTCTCTTTTCCTGATGACCTGATTAGCTAGTAGCTGCTCATTTGCTTGGATGCTCATGGTGAGGTCACTGCTGCCTGAGTACCTAATAGGCTACCCCCAGGCGCAGGGCTAGAGTGCTGATTTGGTGGTGTCTCCTGTCTTTGCAGGTGATAGGCCAGCAGCAGGCACACGGCTTGGATGTTGGTTGTGAAGCCTCCTCTGCCTTAGGACCTGACTGGAGAGCAGCAGGCACATAGCTGGTCACGTGCATGAGAGAAGCTGGAGGGCCAGCAGTAGGCCCCTTGGCTTGGTGGATGATTGTGAGGTGACTTCTGTGTGAGCAGCTGAGAGGTGAGCCTTTGGCTGTGGCCTAAGGCAGGTGTTTGTGAGGTCAGTTCTGCCTGAGGATGTGGTTAGACAGCAGGCGCAGAGCCTGCTGACCCAGAGCCTGCAGGCACAGAGCCCTCACCCTGCTGCAACACTCTTCCCACTGCAGCCCAGGAAACTGATGCAGCCTTTGAATACCAAAAACACTTGTCTGGCTCCTGCTGCCTCATGTTGTCTACCAGGACCCCCAGGCCCTTCTCTACTAAGCTGCTTTCCAGGCAGTCGGCATTCAGCGTGATGAGGAGGGTACTGGATTCTGACAGCCTCAAAATCTCCAAGACCAGTTTGAGCCACCTGGCTGTGAAGGTGACTGTGAGGTCACGCCTGTCTCTGCAAGTGATGGGCAAGGAGCAGGCAAAATTATGAGACCTCGCAGTCAGCACTGCAGATGTATCTCCTTTCCCTGGCTTTCCCCATCCTCCCACCCCTATCTTCTTTTGGCTGGGATGAGTGGTGGTGCACCACCCTATGCGAAGAGGTGGCTGGAGTGCACAGAGTTTTGCCTTGGAGATGTTGACGAGCCAGTCCACAGCACTGCGCAAATGGACCATAAGGCAGGTGGAAAATGGGCTGGACCATTGAGCCAAAATGCTGTGATCAGTGGCACAAGGTCCAACAATCTCCTTCAGTGGGTGGCTTTGCTGGTGCTCTCGGACTCTGCCTGGGCCTTGCCCAGGGGGCATCTGGAGGCAGAGCCTGCGCTGGCTTTTCCATGTGGCAGCCGCCCTGCTGAAAGCTGCTGGCTTGGCTCGAGGCTTTGCTTGGCAGAGAAATCCCCGGCCTTGCTGAGCCGGGGCAAGGCAAAGGCTTGAGAGCAGCGGAAGCCTTGTGCCGTTTCCCTGGTTGGAAGGGTGCTTGTCTAAGGCTGGTGCACTGGCCCTGTCCGTGCTGCTGAGTGTGTCTGTGTGCAGCCGTGTGGTCATTGGTGAGCTCCCTGAGCACGGCCCGAGAGAGGGGGAGTGGTGCCAAAGAGTTTTGTCCTCCTGCCTTGAAGCCCCAAAGGGCCCCTCAGTAGGGAGGCCTGTGGGGTGAGGGCCTTGTGAGGACATGAAACACGAGAGAAGCAAGAGTTGGCCTGATGCGCCTCCTGTGAGAGCACTTGCTCTGTGCTTCGTGGAGGTGGGAAGGGAGCAGGCTCCGGGGTGAGCCGGGATGTTCAGAGGAAGTGCCTGCTGAAAGGCTCTGGAGGACTAGAAGCAAGCGGAAGGGTTGGAGAGTGGGTCTTGGTGTGTTTTGGGGCCCTTCCCCTTGGTCGCTTCTGCTCGGAAAACCTGCATGTCGGAGGGCTCCGAGAGAGGCTGTGCCCACGCGGCACGCCGTGGCCTGGCCGTTGGTGGTGCTCCGTGCCTCTTGCTGGGCCCTGAGACCTGTGGCCCTGGAAGCAGCCTGAAGGGTGTTGGCAGAGCAGCCCTGAGCGTGGCAGCTGTTGTGCTTTCCTAAGAGCCTTGGAGGCTGGGGAAGGGCCCGTCCTCCCCTTGCCGTTGCCATTAGCCCTGCTGGCGGGAGCTAATGGGGGAAGAGCTGCTGAGTGCTGCCTCTGCTGGTGTCCCCAGCTGAGATGCCCTCGCCTCAGTCCTTCCCCGTGTCCCAAACTGTCAGGGCCCCAAACCAGAGAGTGCTTGTTGTCCTTGATGTGTAGGGGATGTGCTGGCTTGGTTCAGCCTTGGGGAAGGAAGTGGCCTTTGGCGTTGCGGGAAGGCTTCTTGCTCTGCCTGGGAAACAAGACACCGCTGTCTTCCGCTTCATGGTCGCTGCTCCCACACAATCGGC
Source organism: Struthio camelus (assembly GCF_040807025.1). Lineage (NCBI taxonomy): Eukaryota > Metazoa > Chordata > Aves > Struthioniformes > Struthionidae > Struthio > Struthio camelus. The sequence goes on from NC_090970.1 coordinate 2,526,395, forward strand.
CCCTTAGGAAATGTTGCCAGGAATCCCTTGCAGGCCTTTCTCCAGTTCCTGATCTTCATGGGCTCGTTTTAGGTACTGGCTGGGCAGAAGGTGATCTTCTCTTGGGGCAGGAACCGGTCCGTCCTGGGTGTTTTGCTGCACTAGGAGCAGTGTGAGGCACCAGGGTGTATGAGGGAGGCCGTTCAGGAGCTGGCTCAGCCTTGGGGAGGGCAGGGGGAGCTGCAGGGGGCAATAGCCACCAGGCCGGGGTCCCTAGTGTCTGCGAGAGGTGTGCCAGAAAATCACCACTGCCCAATCAGTTCTTTGTCGGTAGCTGAGAGGCCAGCAGGGGCCCCGTGGCTTGGCTGCTGATTCTGAGGGCACTTGAGGCTGAGGAGCTGAGAGGCCAGCTGCAGAAACAAGGCTGGCGTGTTGTCTGTAAGGTCCCTTCTGCAACGCTTACGTGATTGGCTAGCAAGAGGCGTGTGGCTGGGAAGGTGCTTGTGAGGTGGCTTCTGGCTGAGCAGTTGCTGGGGCAGCAGCAGGTGCATGGCTGGGACACGTGCTTTGGAGGTGACGTTGGCCGGAGCAGCTGGGAGGTCAGCATTTGGCTGATGGCTGAAGAAGTTATTGTGAGGTCACTTGTGTGTCAGAGGCTTGTAGGGCAGTGAGAGGCAGACGGCTGGGAAGGTGGCAGTGAGGTCCTGTCTTTTGGAGTGGCTGATAGGGCAGCAGGAGGCAGGTGGCTGGGAAGGTGCTTGTGAGGTGACTGCAGAGAGAGCAGCCCCGGTTGCCCATGGCTGGGAAGTGACTTGGAGGTCCCGCCTGTCCCCGCAGTATGTAGGCCTGCAGCGTGGCTTAGACATTGGTGGTGAAATGTAGGCTTGACAGTGTGTGCGTGGTGTGGAAATTGTGCCCCATGAAAAGAGAGGGGCCTGGTGAGCTTTGTCTGCAAGATGGGAATGCTCTTTCTGCCCTTGGATTGGTGGAGGTGGGAAGGGAGCAGGAGCAGAGGTGTGAGTGGATGTTCAGAGGAAGTGCTTGTTGCTCCCTCTTGGAGGACTAGAAGCAAACGGGAGGGCTGGAGAGTTGTCCTGGGTGTGATTTGGGTCCATGGTGGAGGGTGTCCTGGCTGCTGCCCTGTGTGGTGGTGTGGCCTGTGTGTGCCTGCTGCAGAGGGGCGTGCTGGCTGTCCACCGTGTGTGAGGGGAGGGGTGGGGGTGAGGTGTGTGCCAGAAGTTGGGTGGCGTGTGGTGGGGAGAGGCGGTGGCCCCAGGGTGTTGGTTCTGGGTGCGGGAGGAGACGTGTGGAGAGAGCAGTGCTGTGCGTGGGGAGTGCCATGAGGCTGGGGAGGTGGGGAGCGCTGCGAGGTGAGCAGGTGCCTTGGCTGCTGGGGCCCCGGCTGCCCTGGTGGCCCCGTGAGCCAGGCACGCTGGCAGCCGGCTGCCTTCTGCCCGCTCAGCTTCAGGCCTGGAGTTTTCTCCGCTCTTGCCAGGCTCTGCAGCCAGATATCCCACACAGACTGTGAGATACATATAAACATGCAGCTGAGAGTATTTGGAGTAGAAGAGGTCATCTTTCAGAAAGGGTTCCTTGCTGGAGATTCTTGAATTTGACACCTCTGAGATCTGTCCAACACGTTTTATTTTATGCTAGTGGCATAAGCAGTTGCCTCTCTCCCCTAGTAGCAAAGGCTCCGTGGGGGTACTACCTAAGTGGAGTACATAGTTGGTGCAGACACTGTTTTCTTCCGATGTGGCAGGACCCCAGAAACTCTTTGCTTATAGTGCAGTGGTATTCAACAATTAGCCCTTAATTTACCATCCAGTTAACCTCCCTCCAACCCAGTGAAATATGGCAGGTGAGGGGAGAGGGTCTTGAGCTCTTCCTGCCAAAGGCCTCACTGCTTCGGGGCTCTCTGCTGCACCCTGCACCCTGCCCTGGGCTCTGAAACCAGATATCCAGAGGCGGACATCCAGCAGGAGGCCACAGAGAGCAGTTCAGATCATGTGGGACTTTCTTCACCCACACAGTTCACAAGGAAATGGTCTCTCCACAGTGGAGCGCTCAGAGGTGCTCTTTCCAGTGGCGGTGCCACTGTCCTTAGCTTTTCAAATGGGCCAAATAAGGGAAACTTCCAAAGACCAAGTATTTCTTCAGGCAGTAATTTGGCCTTTAAAACCACTTCTCCCAGAGGTGCCTGCCGCAGGGAGTAGTAATCTCAGCTGCCCAGAGCTTACTTTCTGTGCTGAAGACTAAGCAAATGAGCCCATCGCTTTTGGACTGGGAGAAACATCAGCTGATGCTCAGGCACTTTCCTGCAAGTCAGCAGGAAACACTTCCTGGGTCCGAGCTGAGAATCAGCGTGCCAAGCTGGAGTTGTTTGATGCAAATAACCGCCTCAGAATTAGGTTCCTCCCCTTTCCACATGCTCCTCTCTGCCCTAAGGGGGTCATTTGGGAGCTGACCCTTCAGGTGTCCAAGTGAGCACATTTGGCAGAGTGTCACTGAGCTGGTCACTGAGGCCTGCAGTTTCGGAAGCTCTTGCCAGGATCTCCAGCTGGAAAGCTGACTCAATCCCAGTGTGTCTCCTTTCTGCTAGAGAGAGAGAGAAGAGACCCCCATAGCTGGCTCCTCATGTCCCTGAGGAAGGGGAAAGGCCAGCAGGTGGCACAGAGCTTGGAAGGTGATTGTGAGGTTGTTTCTGCCTCCCCATCTGATGGGCCAGTATCTGATGAATAGCAGACTAGCTAGCAGGCCCACCTCCTGCTGACACAGAGCCTGCAGGCCCAGAGCCCTCGCCCTGCTGCCAGCGCTCTCTCCCCAAGGCAGCCCAGGAAGCCATGGACTGCCTTCACCCTGAGGACGTGTTGCTGGCTTATGCTGCTACATGCTGCCTCCCTGGACGCCCCCAGGCCCTTCTCGGCCAAGCTGCTTTCCAGCTGGTCGGCAGTCAGCGTGTCCTGGTTCAAGACATTGCATTTCCTTTTGTGGACCTTCCTGACGTTCCTCTCTGCCCATTTCTCCAGCCTGTCACAATCCCTCTGACTCGCAGCGCAAACAGATTATGTCATGTCCGGTTTTTAGGACATAATTGTGTCTCAGAAGCTTGCAGGCCCTTAGGAGGCACAGGACCATGCAGGTGAGTGTGTGGTCCCTTCTGTGTCTGTAGGTGATGCGCCAGGAACAAGCTCCTGGGTGGGAAACTGTGAGGTGACTTGTGTCTCAGTACCTGATAGGCCAGCAGCAGGCACAATACTTGGATTTTGGTTGTGAGGTCATTTTTGTCTCGGCACGTGATAGGGCAGCCACTGGCTCCCGAGCAGAGGAGGTGCTTGTGCGATTGCTTCTGTCTGAGTACCTGATAGGCCACTTGCAGGCCGATGGCTTGGATGCTGATTGTGATGACGTTCCTGCCTGAGTACCTGTTTGGATAGCAGCAGGCACATGGCTGAAAGGCTCACTGCAGGCAGGTGGTCTTGGAAGAGGACTGTGAGGTTACTGGTAAAGGATCAGCTGGTAGGCCAAAAGTCTTAACAGGTGGAGACACTGTGGTGAGAGCCATTGTTTCTCAGAAGCTCCTTGGATGGTAGGAGGCACATGGCTGTAAAGGGGAAAGTGATGTCCCTTCTGTCTCTGCAGGTGATGGGCCAGCAGCAGGCACATTGCTGGGAAATTGGCTGTGAGGTCCCGTCTGTCTCAGCCTCTGACAGGCTAGCAGCAGGCTCATGGCTGGGGCACGTGCATGTGAGGTCACTTCTGAGCAAGCTGCTGGTAGACCAGGAGTAGGCCCATGGATTGGCTGTTGACTGGGAAGTCCATTCTTTGTGAGTGCCTGATGAGGTCTTTGCTAGGTCTCTTTTCCTGATGACCTGATTAGCTAGTAGCTGCTCATTTGCTTGGATGCTCATGGTGAGGTCACTGCTGCCTGAGTACCTAATAGGCTACCCCCAGGCGCAGGGCTAGAGTGCTGATTTGGTGGTGTCTCCTGTCTTTGCAGGTGATAGGCCAGCAGCAGGCACACGGCTTGGATGTTGGTTGTGAAGCCTCCTCTGCCTTAGGACCTGACTGGAGAGCAGCAGGCACATAGCTGGTCACGTGCATGAGAGAAGCTGGAGGGCCAGCAGTAGGCCCCTTGGCTTGGTGGATGATTGTGAGGTGACTTCTGTGTGAGCAGCTGAGAGGTGAGCCTTTGGCTGTGGCCTAAGGCAGGTGTTTGTGAGGTCAGTTCTGCCTGAGGATGTGGTTAGACAGCAGGCGCAGAGCCTGCTGACCCAGAGCCTGCAGGCACAGAGCCCTCACCCTGCTGCAACACTCTTCCCACTGCAGCCCAGGAAACTGATGCAGCCTTTGAATACCAAAAACACTTGGCTGGCTCCTGCTGCTTCATGTTGTCTACCAGGACCCCCAGGCCCTTCTCTACTAAGCTGCTTTCCAGGCAGTCGGCATTCAGCGTGATGAGGAGGGTACTGGATTCTGACAGCCTCAAAATCTCCAAGACCAGTTTGAGCCACCTGGCTGTGAAGGTGACTGTGAGGTCACGCCTGTCTCTGCAAGTGATGGGCAAGGAGCAGGCAAAATTATGAGACCTCGCAGTCAGCACTGCAGATGTATCTCCTTTCCCTGGCTTTCCCCATCCTCCCACCCCTATCTTCTTTTGGCTGGGATGAGTGGTGGTGCACCACCCTATGCGAAGAGGTGGCTGGAGTGCACAGAGTTTTGCCTTGGAGATGTTGACGAGCCAGTCCACAGCACTGCGCAAATGGACCATAAGGCAGGTGGAAAATGGGCTGGACCATTGAGCCAAAATGCTGTGATCAGTGGCACAAGGTCCAACAATCTCCTTCAGTGGGTGGCTTTGCTGGTGCTCTCGGACTCTGCCTGGGCCTTGCCCAGGGGGCATCTGGAGGCAGAGCCTGCGCTGGCTTTTCCATGTGGCAGCCGCCCTGCTGAAAGCTGCTGGCTTGGCTCGAGGCTTGGCTTGGCAGAGAAATCCCCGGCCTTGCTGAGCCGGGGCAAGGCAAAGGCTTGAGAGCAGCGGAAGCCTTGTGCCGTTTCCCTGGTTGGAAGGGTGCTTGTCTAAGGCTGGTGCACTGGCCCTGTCCGTGCTGCTGAGTGTGTCTGTGTGCAGCCGTGTGGTCATTGGTGAGCTCCCTGAGCACGGCCCGAGAGAGGGGGAGTGGTGCCAAAGAGTTTTGTCCTCCTGCCTTGAAGCCCCAAAGGGCCCCTCAGTAGGGAGGCCTGTGGGGTGAGGGCCTTGTGAGGACATGAAACACGAGAGAAGCAAGAGTTGGCCTGATGCGCCTCCTGTGAGAGCACTTGCTCTGTGCTTCGTGGAGGTGGGAAGGGAGCAGGCTCCGGGGTGAGCCAGGATGTTCAGAGGAAGTGCCTGCTGAAAGGCTCTGGAGGACTAGAAGCAAGCGGAAGGGTTGGAGAGTGGGTCTTGGTGTGTTTTGGGGCCCTTCCCCTTGGTCGCTTCTGCTCGGAAAACCTGCATGTCGGAGGGCTCCGAGAGAGGCTGTGCCCACATGGCACACCGTGGCCTGGCCGTTGGTGGTGCTCCGTGCCTCTTGCTGGGCCCTGAGACCTGTGGCCCTGGAAGCAGCCTGAAGGGTGTTGGCAGAGCAGCCCTGAGCGTGGCAGCTGTTGTGCTTTCCTAAGAGCCTTGGAGGCTGGGGAAGGGCCCGTCCTCCCCTTGCCGTTGCCATTAGCCCTGCTGGCGGGAGCTAATGGGGGAAGAGCTGCTGAGTGCTGCCTCTGCTGGTGTCCCCAGCTGAGATGCCCTCGCCTCAGTCCTTCCCCGTGTCCCAAACTGTCAGGGCCCCAAACCAGAGAGTGCTTGTTGTCCTTGATGTGTAGGGGATGTGCTGGCTTGGTTCAGCCTTGGGGAAGGAAGTGGCCTTTGGCGTTGCGGGAAGGCTTCTTGCTCTGCCTGGGAAACAAGACACCGCTGTCTTCCGCTTCATGGTCGCTGCTCCCACACAATCGGCCCCTTAGGAAATGTTGCCAGGAATCCCTTGCAGGCCTTTCTCCAGTTCCTGATCTTCATGGGCTCGTTTTAGGTACTGGCTGGGCAGAAGGTGATCTTCTCTTGGGGCAGGAACCGGTCCGTCCTGGGTGTTTTGCTGCACTAGGAGCAGTGTGAGGCACCAGGGTGTATGAGGGAGGCCGTTCAGGAGCTGGCTCAGCCTTGGGGAGGGCAGGGGGAGCTGCAGGGGGCAATAGCCACCAGGCCGGGGTCCCTAGTGTCTGCGAGAGGTGTGCCAGAAAATCACCACTGCCCAATCAGTTCTTTGTCGGTAGCTGAGAGGCCAGCAGGGGCCCCGTGGCTCGGCTGCTGATTCTGAGGGCACTTGAGGCTGAGGAGCTGAGAGGCCAGCTGCAGAAACAAGGCTGGCGTGTTGTCTGTAAGGTCCCTTCTGCAACGCTTACGTGATTGGCTAGCAAGAGGCGTGTGGCTGGGAAGGTGCTTGTGAGGTGGCTTCTGGCTGAGCAGTTGCTGGGGCAGCAGCAGGTGCATGGCTGGGACACGTGCTTTGGAGGTGACGTTGGCCGGAGCAGCTGGGAGGTCAGCATTTGGCTGATGGCTGAAGAAGTTATTGTGAGGTCACTTGTGTGTCAGAGGCTTGTAGGGCAGTGGCAGGCAGACGGCTGGGAAGGTGACAGTGAGGTCCTGTCTTTTGGAGTGGCTGATAGGGCAGCAGGAGGCAGGTGGCTGGGAAGGTGCTTGTGAGGTGACTGCAGAGAGAGCAGCCCCGGTTGCCCATGGCTGGGAAGTGACTCGGAGGTCCCGCCTGTCCCCGCAGTATGTAGGCCTGCAGCGTGGCTTAGACATTGGTGGTGAAATGTAGGCTTGACAGTGTGTGCGTGGTGTGGAAATTGTGCCCCATGAAAAGAGAGGGGCCTGGTGAGCTTTGTCTGCAAGATGGGAATGCTCTTTCTGCCCTTGGATTGGTGGAGGTGGGAAGGGAGCAGGAGCAGAGGTGTGAGTGGATGTTCAGAGGAAGTGCTTGTTGCTCCCTCTTGGAGGACTAGAAGCAAACGGGAGGGCTGGAGAGTTGTCCTGGGTGTGATTTGGGTCCATGGTGGAGGGTGTCCTGGCTGCTGCCCTGTGTGGTGGTGTGGCCTGTGTGTGCCTGCTGCAGAGGGGCGTGCTGGCTGTCCACGCTGTGTGAGGCGTGGGGTGGGGGTGAGGTGTGTGCCAGAAGTTGGGTGGCGTGTGGTGGGGAGAGGCGGTGGCCCCAGGGTGTTGGTTCTGGGTGCGGGAGGAGACGTGTGGAGAGAGCAGTGGTGTGCGTGGGGAGTGCCATGAGGCTGGGGAGGTGGGGAGCGCTGCGAGGTGAGCAGGTGCCTTGTCTGCTGGGGCCCCGGCTGCCCTGGTGGCCCCGTGAGCCAGGCACGCTGGCAGCCGGCTGCCTTCTGCCCGCTCAGCTTCAGGCCTGGAGTTTTCTCCGCTCTTGCCAGGCTCTGCAGCCAGATATCCCACACAGACTGTGAGATACATATAAACATGCAGCTGAGAGTATTTGGAGTAGAAGAGGTCATCTTTCAGAAAGGGTTCCTTGCTGGAGATTCTTGAATTTGACACCTCTGAGATCTGTCCAACACGTTTTATTTTATGCTAGTGGCATAAGCAGTTGCCTCTCTCCCCTAGTAGCAAAGGCTCCGTGGGGGTACTACCTAAGTGGAGTACATAGTTGGTGCAGACACTGTTTTCTTCCGATGTGGCAGGACCCCAGAAACTCTTTGCTTATAGTGCAGTGGTATTCAACAATTAGCCCTTAATTTACCATCCAGTTAACCTCCCTCCAACCCAGTGAAATATGGCAGGTGAGGGGAGAGGGTCTTGAGCTCTTCCTGCCAAAGGCCTCACTGCTTCGGGGCTCTCTGCTGCACCCTGCACCCTGCCCTGGGCTCTGAAACCAGATATCCAGAGGCGGACATCCAGCAGGAGGCCACAGAGAGCAGTTCAGATCATGTGGGACTTTCTTCACCCACACAGTTCACAAGGAAATGGTCTCTCCACAGTGGAGCGCTCAGAGGTGCTCTTTCCAGTGGCGGTGCCACTGTCCTTAGCTTTTCAAATGGGCCAAATAAGGGAAACTTCCAAAGACCAAGTATTTCTTCAGGCAGTAATTTGGCCTTTAAAACCACTTCTCCCAGAGGTGCCTGCCGCAGGGAGTAGTAATCTCAGCTGCCCAGAGCTTACTTTCTGTGCTGAAGACTAAGCAAATGAGCCCATCGCTTTTGGACTGGGAGAAACATCAGCTGATGCTCAGGCACTTTCCTGCAAGTCAGCAGGAAACACTTCCTGGGTCCGAGCTGAGAATCAGCGTGCCAAGCTGGAGTTGTTTGATGCAAATAACCGCCTCAGAATTAGGTTCCTCCCCTTTCCACATGCTCCTCTCTGCCCTAAGGGGGTCATTTGGGAGCTGACCCTTCAGGTGTCCAAGTGAGCACATTTGGCAGAGTGTCACTGAGCTGGTCACTGAGGCCTGCAGTTTCGGAAGCTCTTGCCAGGATCTCCAGCTGGAAAGCTGACTCAATCCCAGTGTGTCTCCTTTCTGCTAGAGAGAGAGAGAAGAGACCCCCATAGCTGGCTCCTCATGTCCCTGAGGAAGGGGAAAGGCCAGCAGGTGGCACAGAGCTTGGAAGGTGATTGTGAGGTTGTTTCTGCCTCCCCATCTGATGGGCCAGTATCTGATGAATAGCAGACTAGCTAGCAGGCCCACCTCCTGCTGACACAGAGCCTGCAGGCCCAGAGCCCTCGCCCTGCTGCCAGCGCTCTCTCCCCAAGGCAGCCCAGGAAGCCATGGACTGCCTTCACCCTGAGGACGTGTTGCTGGCTTATGCTGCTACATGCTGCCTCCCTGGACGCCCCCAGGCCCTTCTCGGCCAAGCTGCTTTCCAGCTGGTCGGCAGTCAGCGTGTCCTGGTTCAAGACATTGCATTTCCTTTTGTGGACCTTCCTGACGTTCCTCTCTGCCCATTTCTCCAGCCTGTCACAATCCCTCTGACTCGCAGCGCAAACAGATTATGTCATGTCCGGTTTTTAGGACATAATTGTGTCTCAGAAGCTTGCAGGCCCTTAGGAGGCACAGGACCATGCAGGTGACTGTGTGGTCCCTTCTGTGTCTGTAGGTGATGCGCCAGGAACAAGCTCCTGGGTGGGAAACTGTGAGGTGACTTGTGTCTCAGTACCTGATAGGCCAGCAGCAGGCACAATACTTGGATTTTGGTTGTGAGGTCATTTTTGTCTCGGCACGTGATAGGGCAGCCACTGGCTCCCGAGCAGAGGAGGTGCTTGTGCGATTGCTTCTGTCTGAGTACCTGATAGGCCACTTGCAGGCCGATGGCTTGGATGCTGATTGTGATGACGTTCCTGCCTGAGTACCTGTTTGGATAGCAGCAGGCACATGGCTGAAAGGCTCACTGCAGGCAGGTGGTCTTGGAAGAGGACTGTGAGGTTACTGGTAAAGGATCAGCTGGTAGGCCAAAAGTCTTAACAGGTGGAGACACTGTGGTGAGAGCCATTGTTTCTCAGAAGCTCCTTGGATGGTAGGAGGCACATGGCTGTAAAGGGGAAAGTGATGTCCCTTCTGTCTCTGCAGGTGATGGGCCAGCAGCAGGCACATTGCTGGGAAATTGGCTGTGAGGTCCCGTCTGTCTCAGCCTCTGACAGGCTAGCAGCAGGCTCATGGCTGGGGCACGTGCATGTGAGGTCACTTCTGAGCAAGCTGCTGGTAGACCAGGAGTAGGCCCATGGATTGGCTGTTGACTGGGAAGTCCATTCTTTGTGAGTGCCTGATGAGGTCTTTGCTAGGTCTCTTTTCCTGATGACCTGATTAGCTAGTAGCTGCTCATTTGCTTGGATGCTCATGGTGAGGTCACTGCTGCCTGAGTACCTAATAGGCTACCCCCAGGCGCAGGGCTAGAGTGCTGATTTGGTGGTGTCTCCTGTCTTTGCAGGTGATAGGCCAGCAGCAGGCACACGGCTTGGATGTTGGTTGTGAAGCCTCCTCTGCCTTAGGACCTGAATGGAGAGCAGCAGGCACATAGCTGGTCACGTGCATGAGAGAAGCTGGAGGGCCAGCAGTAGGCCCCTTGGCTTGGTGGATGATTGTGAGGTGACTTCTGTGTGAGCAGCTGAGAGGTGAGCCTTTGGCTGTGGCCTAAGGCAGGTGTTTGTGAGGTCAGTTCTGCCTGAGGATGTGGTTAGACAGCAGGCGCAGAGCCTGCTGACCCAGAGCCTGCAGGCACAGAGCCCTCACCCTGCTGCAACACTCTTCCCACTGCAGCCCAGGAAACTGATGCAGCCTTTGAATACCAAAAACACTTGTCTGGCTCCTGCTGCCTCATGTTGTCTACCAGGACCCCCAGGCCCTTCTCTACTAAGCTGCTTTCCAGGCAGTCGGCATTCAGCGTGATGAGGAGGGTACTGGATTCTGACAGCCTCAAAATCTCCAAGACCAGTTTGAGCCACCTGGCTGTGAAGGTGACTGTGAGGTCACGCCTGTCTCTGCAAGTGATGGGCAAGGAGCAGGCAAAATTATGAGACCTCGCAGTCAGCACTGCAGATGTATCTCCTTTCCCTGGCTTTCCCCATCCTCCCACCCCTATCTTCTTTTGGCTGGGATGAGTGGTGGTGCACCACCCTATGCGAAGAGGTGGCTGGAGTGCACAGAGTTTTGCCTTGGAGATGTTGACGAGCCAGTCCACAGCACTGCGCAAATGGACCATAAGGCAGGTGGAAAATGGGCTGGACCATTGAGCCAAAATGCTGTGATCAGTGGCACAAGGTCCAACAATCTCCTTCAGTGGGTGGCTTTGCTGGTGCTCTCGGACTCTGCCTGGGCCTTGCCCAGGGGGCATCTGGAGGCAGAGCCTGCGCTGGCTTTTCCATGTGGCAGCCGCCCTGCTGAAAGCTGCTGGCTTGGCTCGAGGCTTTGCTTGGCAGAGAAATCCCCGGCCTTGCTGAGCCGGGGCAAGGCAAAGGCTTGAGAGCAGCGGAAGCCTTGTGCCGTTTCCCTGGTTGGAAGGGTGCTTGTCTAAGGCTGGTGCACTGGCCCTGTCCGTGCTGCTGAGTGTGTCTGTGTGCAGCCGTGTGGTCATTGGTGAGCTCCCTGAGCACGGCCCGAGAGAGGGGGAGTGGTGCCAAAGAGTTTTGTCCTCCTGCCTTGAAGCCCCAAAGGGCCCCTCAGTAGGGAGGCCTGTGGGGTGAGGGCCTTGTGAGGACATGAAACACGAGAGAAGCAAGAGTTGGCCTGATGCGCCTCCTGTGAGAGCACTTGCTCTGTGCTTCGTGGAGGTGGGAAGGGAGCAGGCTCCGGGGTGAGCCAGGATGTTCAGAGGAAGTGCCTGCTGAAAGGCTCTGGAGGACTAGAAGCAAGCGGAAGGGTTGGAGAGTGGGTCTTGGTGTGTTTTGGGGCCCTTCCCCTTGGTCGCTTCTGCTCGGAAAACCTGCATGTCGGAGGGCTCCGAGAGAGGCTGTGCCCACACGGCACACCGTGGCCTGGCCGTTGGTGGTGCTCCGTGCCTCTTGCTGGGCCCTGAGACCTGTGGCCCTGGAAGCAGCCTGAAGGGTGTTGGCAGAGCAGCCCTGAGCGTGGCAGCTGTTGTGCTTTCCTAAGAGCCTTGGAGGCTGGGGAAGGGCCCGTCCTCCCCTTGCCGTTGCCATTAGCCCTGCTGGCGGGAGCTAATGGGGGAAGAGCTGCTGAGTGCTGCCTCTGCTGGTGTCCCCAGCTGAGATGCCCTCGCCTGAGTCCTTCCCCACGTCCCAAACTGTCAGGGCACCAAACCAGAGAGTGCTTGTTGTCCTTGATGTGTAGGGGATGTGCTGGCTTGGTTCAGCCTTGGGGAAGGAAGTGGCCTTTGGCGTTGCGGGAAGGCTTCTTGCTCTGCCTGGGAAACAAGACACCGCTGTCTTCCGCTTCATGGTCGCTGCTCCCACACAATCGGCCCCTTAGGAAATGTTGCCAGGAATCCCTTGCAGGCCTTTCTCCAGTTCCTGATCTTCATGGGCTCGTTTTAGGTACTGGCTGGGCAGAAGGTGATCTTCTCTTGGGGCAGGAACCGGTCCGTCCTGGGTGTTTTGCTGCACTAGGAGCAGTGTGAGGCACCAGGGTGTATGAGGGAGGCCGTTCAGGAGCTGGCTCAGCCTTGGGGAGGGCAGGGGGAGCTGCAGGGGGCAATAGCCACCAGGCCGGGGTCCCTAGTGTCTGCGAGAGGTGTGCCAGAAAATCACCACTGCCCAATCAGTTCTTTGTCGGTAGCTGAGAGGCCAGCAGGGGCCCCGTGGCTTGGCTGCTGATTCTGAGGGCACTTGAGGCTGAGGAGCTGAGAGGCCAGCTGCAGAAACAAGGCTGGCGTGTTGTCTGTAAGGTCCCTTCTGCAACGCTTACGTGATTGGCTAGCAAGAGGCGTGTGGCTGGGAAGGTGCTTGTGAGGTGGCTTCTGGCTGAGCAGTTGCTGGGGCAGCAGCAGGTGCATGGCTGGGACACGTGCTTTGGAGGTGACGTTGGCCGGAGCAGCTGGGAGGTCAGCATTTGGCTGATGGCTGAAGAAGTTATTGTGAGGTCACTTGTGTGTCAGAGGCTTGTAGGGCAGTGGCAGGCAGACGGCTGGGAAGGTGACAGTGAGGTCCTGTCTTTTGGAGTGGCTGATAGGGCAGCAGGAGGCAGGTGGCTGGGAAGGTGCTTGTGAGGTGACTGCAGAGAGAGCAGCCCCGGTTGCCCATGGCTGGGAAGTGACTCGGAGGTCCCGCCTGTCCCCGCAGTATGTAGGCCTGCAGCGTGGCTTAGACATTGGTGGTGAAATGTAGGCTTGACAGTGTGTGCGTGGTGTGGAAATTGTGCCCCATGAAAAGAGAGGGGCCTGGTGAGCTTTGTCTGCAAGATGGGAATGCTCTTTCTGCCCTTGGATTGGTGGAGGTGGGAAGGGAGCAGGAGCAGAGGTGTGAGTGGATGTTCAGAGGAAGTGCTTGTTGCTCCCTCTTGGAGGACTAGAAGCAAACGGGAGGGCTGGAGAGTTGTCCTGGGTGTGATTTGGGTCCATGGTGGAGGGTGTCCTGGCTGCTGCCCTGTGTGGTGGTGTGGCCTGTGTGTGCCTGCTGCAGAGGGGCGTGCTGGCTGTCCACGCTGTGTGAGGCGTGGGGTGGGGGTGAGGTGTGTGCCAGAAGTTGGGTGGCGTGTGGTGGGGAGAGGCGGTGGCCCCAGGGTGTTGGTTCTGGGTGCGGGAGGAGACGTGTGGAGAGAGCAGTGGTGTGCGTGGGGAGTGCCATGAGGCTGGGGAGGTGGGGAGCGCTGCGAGGTGAGCAGGTGCCTTGTCTGCTGGGGCCCCGGCTGCCCTGGTGGCCCCGTGAGCCAGGCACGCTGGCAGCCGGCTGCCTTCTGCCCGCTCAGCTTCAGGCCTGGAGTTTTCTCCGCTCTTGCCAGGCTCTGCAGCCAGATATCCCACACAGACTGTGAGATACATATAAACATGCAGCTGAGAGTATTTGGAGTAGAAGAGGTCATCTTTCAGAAAGGGTTCCTTGCTGGAGATTCTTGAATTTGACACCTCTGAGATCTGTCCAACACGTTTTATTTTATGCTAGTGGCATAAGCAGTTGCCTCTCTCCCCTAGTAGCAAAGGCTCCGTGGGGGTACTACCTAAGTGGAGTACATAGTTGGTGCAGACACTGTTTTCTTCCGATGTGGCAGGACCCCAGAAACTCTTTGCTTATAGTGCAGTGGTATTCAACAATTAGCCCTTAATTTACCATCCAGTTAACCTCCCTCCAACCCAGTGAAATATGGCAGGTGAGGGGAGAGGGTCTTCATTTCATCTTGCCAAAGGCCTCACTCCTTCGGGGCTCTCTGCTGCACCCTGCCCCCTGCCCTGGGCTCTGAAACCAGATATCCAGAGGTGGACATCCAGCAGGAGGCCACAGAGAGCAGTTCAGATCATGTGGGACTTTCTTCACCCACACAGTTCACAAGGAAATGGTCTCTCCACAGTGGAGCGCTCAGAGGTGCTCTTTCCAGTGGCGGTGCCACTGTCCTTAGCTTTTCAAATGGGCCAAATAAGGGAAACTTCCAAAGACCAAGTATTTCTTCAGGCAGTAATTTGGCCTTTAAAACCACTTCTCCCAGAGGTGCCTGCCGCAGGGAGTAGTAATCTCAGCTGCCCAGAGCTTACTTTCTGTGCTGAAGACTAAGCAAATGAGCCCATCGCTTTTGGACTGGGAGAAACATCAGCTGATGCTCAGGCACTTTCCTGCAAGTCAGCAGGAAACACTTCCTGGGTCCGAGCTGAGAATCAGCGTGCCAAGCTGGAGTTGTTTGATGCAAATAACCGCCTCAGAATTAGGTTCCTCCCCTTTCCACATGCTCCTCTCTGCCCTAAGGGGGTCATTTGGGAGCTGACCCTTCAGGTGTCCAAGTGAGCACATTTGGCAGAGTGTCACTGAGCTGGTCACTGAGGCCTGCAGTTTCGGAAGCTCTTGCCAGGATCTCCAGCTGGAAAGCTGACTCAATCCCAGTGTGTCTCCTTTCTGCTAGAGAGAGAGAGAAGAGACCCCCATAGCTGGCTCCTCATGTCCCTGAGGAAGGGGAAAGGCCAGCAGGTGGCACAGAGCTTGGAAGGTGATTGTGAGGTTGTTTCTGCCTCCCCATCTGATGGGCCAGTATCTGATGAGTAGCAGACTAGCTAGCAGGCCCACCTCCTGCTGACACAGAGCCTGCAGGCCCAGAGCCCTCGCCCTGCTGCCAGCGCTCTCTCCCCAAGGCAGCCCAGGAAGCCATGGACTGCCTTCACCCTGAGGACGTGTTGCTGGCTTATGCTGCTACATGCTGCCTCCCTGGACGCCCCCAGGCCCTTCTCGGCCAAGCTGCTTTCCAGCTGGTCGGCAGTCAGCGTGTCCTGGTTCAAGACATTGCATTTCCTTTTGTGGACCTTCCTGACGTTCCTCTCTGCCCATTTCTCCAGCCTGTCACAATCCCTCTGACTCGCAGCGCAAACAGATTATGTCATGTCCGGTTTTTAGGACATAATTGTGTCTCAGAAGCTTGCAGGCCCTTAGGAGGCACAGGACCATGCAGGTGACTGTGTGGTCCCTTCTGTGTCTGTAGGTGATGCGCCAGGAACAAGCTCCTGGGTGGGAAACTGTGAGGTGACTTGTGTCTCAGTACCTGATAGGCCAGCAGCAGGCACAATACTTGGATTTTGGTTGTGAGGTCATTTTTGTCTCGGCACGTGATAGGGCAGCCACTGGCTCCCGAGCAGAGGAGGTGCTTGTGCGATTGCTTCTGTCTGAGTACCTGATAGGCCACTTGCAGGCCGATGGCTTGGATGCTGATTGTGATGACGTTCCTGCCTGAGTACCTGTTTGGATAGCAGCAGGCACATGACTGAAAGGCTCACTGCAGGCAGGTGGTCTTGGAAGAGGACTGTGAGGTTACTGGTAAAGGATCAGCTGGTAGGCCAAAAGTCTTAACAGGTGGAGACACTGTGGTGAGAGCCATTGTTTCTCAGAAGCTCCTTGGATGGTAGGAGGCACATGGCTGTAAAGGGGAAAGTGATGTCCCTTCTGTCTCTGCAGGTGATGGGCCAGCAGCAGGCACATTGCTGGGAAATTGGCTGTGAGGTCCCGTCTGTCTCAGCCTCTGACAGGCTAGCAGCAGGCTCATGGCTGGGGCACGTGCATGTGAGGTCACTTCTGAGCAAGCTGCTGGTAGACCAGGAGTAGGCCCATGGATTGGCTGTTGACTGGGAAGTCCATTCTTTGTGAGTGCCTGATGAGGTCTTTGCTAGGTCTCTTTTCCTGATGACCTGATTAGCTAGTAGCTGCTCATTTGCTTGGATGCTCATGGTGAGGTCACTGCTGCCTGAGTACCTAATAGGCTACCCCCAGGCGCAGGGCTAGAGTGCTGATTTGGTGGTGTCTCCTGTCTTTGCAGGTGATAGGCCAGCAGCAGGCACACGGCTTGGATGTTGGTTGTGAAGCCTCCTCTGCCTTAGGACCTGACTGGAGAGCAGCAGGCACATAGCTGGTCACGTGCATGAGAGAAGCTGGAGGGCCAGCAGTAGGCCCCTTGGCTTGGTGGATGATTGTGAGGTGACTTCTGTGTGAGCAGCTGAGAGGTGAGCCTTTGGCTGTGGCCTAAGGCAGGTGTTTGTGAGGTCAGTTCTGCCTGAGGATGTGGTTAGACAGCAGGCGCAGAGCCTGCTGACCCAGAGCCTGCAGGCACAGAGCCCTCACCCTGCTGCAACGCTCTTCCCACTGCAGCCCAGGAAACTGATGCAGCCTTTGAATACCAAAAACACTTGGCTGGCTCCTGCTGCTTCATGTTGTCTACCAGGACCCCCAGGCCCTTCTCTACTAAGCTGCTTTCCAGGCAGTCGGCATTCAGCGTGATGAGGAGGGTACTGGATTCTGACAGCCTCAAAATCTCCAAGACCAGTTTGAGCCACCTGGCTGTGAAGGTGACTGTGAGGTCACGCCTGTCTCTGCAAGTGATGGGCAAGGAGCAGGCAAAATTATGAGACCTCGCAGTCAGCACTGCAGATGTATCTCCTTTCCCTGGCTTTCCCCATCCTCCCACCCCTATCTTCTTTTGGCTGGGATGAGTGGTGGTGCACCACCCTATGCGAAGAGGTGGCTGGAGTGCACAGAGTTTTGCCTTGGAGATGTTGACGAGCCAGTCCACAGCACTGCGCAAATGGACCATAAGGCAGGTGGAAAATGGGCTGGACCATTGAGCCAAAATGCTGTGATCAGTGGCACAAGGTCCAACAATCTCCTTCAGTGGGTGGCTTTGCTGGTGCTCTCGGACTCTGCCTGGGCCTTGCCCAGGGGGCATCTGGAGGCAGAGCCTGCGCTGGCTTTTCCATGTGGCACTCGCACTGTTGAAAGCTGCTGGCTTGGCTCGAGGCTTTGCTTGGCAGAGAAATCCCCGGCCTTGCTGAGCCGGGGCAAGGCAAAGGCTTGAGAGCAGCGGAAGCCTTGTGCCGTTTCCCTGGTTGGAAGGGTGCTTGTCTAAGGCTGGTGCACTGGCCCTGTCCGTGCTGCTGAGTGTGTCTGTGTGCAGCCGTGTGGTCATTGGTGAGCTCCCTGAGCACGGCCCGAGAGAGGGGGAGTGGTGCCAAAGAGTTTTGTCCTCCTGCCTTGAAGCCCCAAAGGGCCCCTCAGTAGGGAGGCCTGTGGGGTGAGGGCCTTGTGAGGACATGAAACACGAGAGAAGCAAGAGTTGGCCTGATGCGCCTCCTGTGAGAGCACTTGCTCTGTGCTTCGTGGAGGTGGGAAGGGAGCAGGCTCCGGGGTGAGCCAGGATGTTCAGAGGAAGTGCCTGTGGAAAGGCTCTGGAGGACTAGAAGCAAGCGGAAGGGTTGGAGAGTGGGTCTTGGTGTGTTTTGGGGCCCTTCCCCTTGGTCGCTTCTGCTCGGAAAACCTGCATGTCGGAGGGCTCCGAGAGAGGCTGTGCCCACATGGCACACCGTGGCCTGGCCGTTGGTGGTGCTCCGTGCCTCTTGCTGGGCCCTGAGACCTGTGGCCCTGGAAGCAGCCTGAAGGGTGTTGGCAGAGCAGCCCTGAGCGTGGCAGCTGTTGTGCTTTCCTAAGAGCCTTGGAGGCTGGGGAAGGGCCCGTCCTCCCCTTGCCGTTGCCATTAGCCCTGCTGGCGGGAGCTAATGGGGGAAGAGCTGCTGAGTGCTGCCTCTGCTGGTGTCCCCAGCTGAGATGCCCTCGCCTCAGTCCTTCCCCGTGTCCCAAACTGTCAGGGCCCCAAACCAGAGAGTGCTTGTTGTCCTTGATGTGTAGGGGATGTGCTGGCTTGGTTCAGCCTTGGGGAAGGAAGTGGCCTTTGGCGTTGCGGGAAGGCTTCTTGCTCTGCCTGGGAAACAAGACACCGCTGTCTTCCGCTTCATGGTCGCTGCTCCCACACAATCGGCCCCTTAGGAAATGTTGCCAGGAATCCCTTGCAGGCCTTTCTCCAGTTCCTGATCTTCATGGGCTCGTTTTAGGTACTGGCTGGGCAGAAGGTGATCTTCTCTTGGGGCAGGAACCGGTCTGTCCTGGGTGTTTTGCTGCACTAGGAGCAGTGTGAGGCACCAGGGTGTATGAGGGAGGCCGTTCAGGAGCTGGCTCAGCCTTGGGGAGGGCAGGGGGAGCTGCAGGGGGCAATAGCCACCAGGCCGGGGTCCCTAGTGTCTGCGAGAGGTGTGCCAGAAAATCACCACTGCCCAATCAGTTCTTTGTCGGTAGCTGAGAGGCCAGCAGGGGCCCCGTGGCTCGGCTGCTGATTCTGAGGGCACTTGAGGCTGAGGAGCTGAGAGGCCAGCTGCAGAAACAAGGCTGGCGTGTTGTCTGTAAGGTCCCTTCTGCAACGCTTACGTGATTGGCTAGCAAGAGGCGTGTGGCTGGGAAGGTGCTTGTGAGGTGGCTTCTGGCTGAGCAGTTGCTGGGGCAGCAGCAGGTGCATGGCTGGGACACGTGCTTTGGAGGTGACGTTGGCCGGAGCAGCTGGGAGGTCAGCATTTGGCTGATGGCTGAAGAAGTTATTGTGAGGTCACTTGTGTGTCAGAGGCTTGTAGGGCAGTGGCAGGCAGACGGCTGGGAAGGTGACAGTGAGGTCCTGTCTTTTGGAGTGGCTGATAGGGCAGCAGGAGGCAGGTGGCTGGGAAGGTGCTTGTGAGGTGACTGCAGAGAGAGCAGCCCCGGTTGCCCATGGCTGGGAAGTGACTCGGAGGTCCCGCCTGTCCCCGCAGTATGTAGGCCTGCAGCGTGGCTTAGACATTGGTGGTGAAATGTAGGCTTGACAGTGTGTGCGTGGTGTGGAAATTGTGCCCCATGAAAAGAGAGGGGCCTGGTGAGCTTTGTCTGCAAGATGGGAATGCTCTTTCTGCCCTTGGATTGGTGGAGGTGGGAAGGGAGCAGGAGCAGAGGTGTGAGTGGATGTTCAGAGGAAGTGCTTGTTGCTCCCTCTTGGAGGACTAGAAGCAAACAGGAGGGCTGGAGAGTTGTCCTGGGTGTGATTTGGGTCCATGGTGGAGGGTGTCCTGGCTGCTGCCCTGTGTGGTGGTGTGGCCTGTGTGTGCCTGCTGCAGAGGGGCGTGCTGGCTGTCCACCGTGTGTGAGGGGAGGGGTGGGGGTGAGGTGTGTGCCAGAAGTTGGGTGGCGTGTGGTGGGGAGAGGCGGTGGCCCCAGGGTGTTGGTTCTGGGTGCGGGAGGAGACGTGTGGAGAGAGCAGTGGTGTGCGTGGGGAGTGCCATGAGGCTGGGGAGGTGGGGAGCGCTGCGAGGTGAGCAGGTGCCTTGTGTGCTGGGGCCCCGGCTGCCCTGGTGGCCCCGTGAGCCAGGCACGCTGGCAGCCGGCTGCCTTCTGCCCGCTCAGCTTCAGGCCTGGAGTTTTCTCCGCTCTTGCCAGGCTCTGCAGCCAGATATCCCACACAGACTGTGAGATACATATAAACATGCAGCTGAGAGTATTTGGAGTAGAAGAGGTCATCTTTCAGAAAGGGTTCCTTGCTGGAGATTCTTGAATTTAACACCTCTGAGATCTGTCCAACACGTTTTATTTTATGCTAGTGGCATAAGCAGTTGCCTCTCTCCCCTAGTAGCAAAGGCTCCGTGGGGGTACTACCTAAGTGGAGTACATAGTTGGTGCAGACACTGTTTTCTTCCGATGTGGCAGGACCCCAGAAACTCTTTGCTTATAGTGCAGTGGTATTCAACAATTAGCCCTTAATTTACCATCCAGTTAACCTCCCTCCAACCCAGTGAAATATGGCAGGTGAGGGGAGAGGGTCTTGAGCTCTTCCTGCCAAAGGCCTCACTCCTTCGGGGCTCTCTGCTGCACCCTGCACCCTGCCCTGGGCTCTGAAACCAGATATCCAGAGGCGGACATCCAGCAGGAGGCCACAGAGAGCAGTTCAGATCATGTGGGACTTTCTTCACCCACACAGTTCACAAGGAAATGGTCTCTCCACAGTGGAGCGCTCAGAGGTGCTCTTTCCAGTGGCGGTGCCACAGTCCTTAGCTTTTCAAATGGGCCAAATAAAGATAACTTCCAGAGACCAAGTATTTCTTCAGAAAGTCATTGGCCTTTAAAACCACTTCTCCCAGAGGTGCCTGCCGCAGGGAGTAGCAATCTCAGGTGCCCAGAGCTTACTTTCTGTGCTGAAGACTAAGCAAATGAGCCCGTCGCTTTTGGACTGGGAGAAACATCAGCTGATGCTCAGGCACTTTCCTGCAAGTCAGCAGGAAACACTTCCTGGGTCCGAGCTGAGAATCAGCGTGCCAAGCTGGAGTTGTTTGATGCAAATAACCGCCTCAGAATTAGGTTCCCTCCCTTTCCACATGCTCCTCTCTGCCCTAAGGGGGTCATTTGGGAGCTGACCCTTCAGGTGTCCAAGTGAGCACATTTGGCAGAGTGTCACTGAGCTGGTCACTGAGGCCTGCAGTTTCGGAAGCTCTTGCCAGGATCTCCAGCTGGAAAGCTGACTCAATCCCAATGTGTCTCCTTTCTGGTACAGAGAGAGAGAAGAGACCCCCATAGCTGGCTCCTCATGTCCCTGAGGAAGGGGAAAGGCCAGCAGGTGGCACAGAGCTTGGAAGGTGATTGTGAGGTTATTTCCGCCTCCCCATCTGACGGGCCAGTATCTGATGAGTAGCAGACCAGCTAGCAGGCCCACCTCCTGCTGACACAGAGCCTGCAGGCCCAGAGCCCTCACCCTGCTGCCAGCGCTCTCCCCAAGGCAGCCCAGGAAGCTATGGCCTGCCTTCACCCTGAGGACGTGTTGCTGGCTTATGCTGCTACATGCTGCCTCCCTGGACCCCCCCAGGGTCTGCTCGGCCAAGCTGCTTTCCAGCTGATCGGCAGTCAGCGTGTCCTGGTTCAAGACATTGCATTTCCTTTTGTGAAACTTCCTGACCGTTCCTCTCTGCCCATGTCTGCAGCCTGTCACAATCCCTCTGAATGGCAGTGCAATCAGAAACTTGCAGGCCCTTAGGAGGCACAGGCCCATGCAGGTGACTGTGTGGTTCCTTCTGTGTCTGTAGGTGATGGGCCAGGAAGAAGCTTGTGGGTGGGAAACTGTTTGTGAGGTGACTTGTGTCTCAGTACCTGATAGGCCAGCAGCAGGCACAATACTTGGATTTTGGTTGTGAGGTCATTTTTGTCTCGGCACGTGATAGGGCAGCCACTGGCTCCCGAGCAGAGGAGGTGCTTGTGCGATTGTTTCTGCCTGAGTACATGATAGGCCACTTGCAGGCCGATGGCTTGGATGCTGATTGTGATGACGTTCCTGCCTGAGTACCTGTTGGGATAGCAGCAGGCACATGGCTGAAAGGCTCACTGCAGGCAGGTGGTCTTGGAAGAGGACTGTGAGGTTACTGGTAAAGGATCAGCTGGTAGGCCAAAAGTCTTAACAGGTGGGGACATTGTGATGAGAGCCATTGTCTTAGGAGGTGGAGACATTGTGGTGAGAGCCATTGTTTCTCAGAAGCTCCTTGGATGGTAGGAGGCACATGGCCGTAAAGGTGAAAGTCAGGTCACTCCTGTCTCTGCCAGTGATGGGCAAGGAGAAGGCACATGGGTAGGACCTCACAATCAACACTGCAGCCATGTCCCCTTTGCCTGCCTCTCCCCATCCTGTAAAGGAAGCGACCTCACTATCAACACCACAGCTGTGTCACCTCTGCTTTCCTCTTCCACTCCCCTCTTCTGACCTCTGCCTTCCCCCTTCCGCTTCTCCTCCTCTCTCCCAGCCATCGCCCCTTTACTGGCACCTCCCTCTCCCCTGTCCCCATGGGATTTCACACATGTGGTGGGCAGCTCACATGGCAAGATGAAAATGGGCTCCTGGGGAAGGCAGGCTGGGACAGTGAGGAGGTGGAGATGTGCTATGTGCAAGAGGGTGGCTGGAGTGCACAGGGCTTTGCCCTAGAGATGGTGATGAGCCAGTCCAAAGCACGGCACAAATGGACCCTAAGGCAGGTGGAAAATGGGCTGGACCACTGGGCCAAAACGCTGTGACCAGTGGCACAAGGTCCAACTGGTGGCTGGTTACATGCAGCATCCCTCAGGGATCTACATTTTAGGCAGCACTGTTTAATGTCTTCGTTAACATCCTGGACATTAGGATGGAGCGCACTCTCCGTGTGTTTGTGGACTAGGTGCAACGGGGGCAAGCCTCTGAGTAACCTGCTCTAGTTCTCTCGGAGTGAGTGGGGGATGGTATTAGATGACGTCCAGAGGTCTCGTCCACCCTAAGTGCTGGGATTCAGTAAATCATTCCCTGAAGAGCTCTGGAAAGACAGAACAGTGAGAGGAAGGAGAAAGGACAGGGAGGCAGAAGAAGGCAGAGGAAATAGGTCCCTCTAAATAAAGTAGTTGCTCAGAACATAGTTTCTGCATTCAGAGTGTTGGTAGAAAAGGTATTGGGCTGAATAACTGGTCACAAATATCTATACTCCACTAGAAGGAGGAAATACTGCACTGCATGCACTTGGTGCTGCTAAAAAGAAAGAGAGAAAGACAAGATTCATTAGAACTGGTAAAACATACTTGACCTTCTGGAAATGGCTGTGTGCCAGTTTGGGCAGAGAGTTGTTTTTTGGATAGGTTTGAAGTTACAGCTAAACATTTTCATTCAGGCCTTTATTTGTTTGCCCACATATGGAGGCTGTTGCTGCCTGAGATGCCCTGGGGTCACTGAGTTCCCATGACTAGAAAGGGAAGGGCAGACACCTGGGTTAGGCAGAGACATCTGCCCTGGAGGGGTCAGGCATGGGGTGAGATCAGTCTCAGCCCTGTTGTCACCTCAGATGGGGTCGCACTTCACTGACAGTGCAGGGAAGGAGAAGGGAGTGTGGCTAGACTCATTGGGACACCTGTAGGACGTCACTGTGACATAGGTATGCTGAGATTTGTGCAGATGTGGCCATCCAAGAATACAGTGTTTTCTTGAAGCTGGTCAGCCTGCTTTCCTCTATCAGGCGAGAGAGCTCGGCATGTCAGAGGGTGACTCGCTCTGTGCAAAGAGTGAGGGGTGGCACGGACAGTTGTGGTCAGGGGGAGGTTTTATGAGGACTGGGCTCTGTGTGAGACAAAAAGTTCTTTTTTAATGGTGTAGGCCTGATTATAAGAGAACTGTTAGGAAAATTACATGAAAAATGAAACAAGAAAGAAATTAAGAAAAAGATTTAAAGCAAAGAAATATTTTGTTATACTTTCCAGCTTCAAATTTTGTCTGTGTGTGTTCTTATTGTCTTTCTTAATTTCTTTTTCTTTTTAATTTAGTGATCTGTTAGTATGATTTAGTGGTCTTATAATTTTTTTTTATTATTATTATTTAAGGAAAGATTTTCAGAACTGGGGTAGGATGCTGTCACAGGGTCACGGACACCTGGTGCCATTGCAGGTGCCCTAGTCTCCCTCTGCCCAGCCTCCCTCTGCAGCTCCGAGGGGCTTTGGTTTCCCACAGGTCCCCTGGGAGAGCTGCCAGGTCCATGAAGGTATCTCAGAGTCACTGGGGCCTCTCCAAGCGGCACTGGCTGCTTCTGGTTCGACACCTGAGCTCTGCCTGGAAAGGGGAAGACTTGGTTTTGACGTTTCAAAAATATGAACACGCTTTCATCAGCTGAAATGATTGAATAATTTTAATGTCAATGATTTCGTATGATGAAATAGTGGAAATCTTCAGGAAGGATATTAATCTCAGGAGAAGAAGTACTGATCTGCCCTCGACCTTATGTTTCCACTGCTCGGTGTATTAGGCTGTGGATGTCATCTCAGTCATCTCCCACATGTTTCCACATGTCCTGCCTACATTGATCACTTCTGAGGTCAACTTTGCATCAGACGATCTGGGCTTATGCACTTCCCATAGTTTCCCAGTTTTCCTCCTCCCCTTCCTCTGTATCATTCAGGCACCTCTCAACTCCCTAGTCACTGCTCTGAGCTTCAGGGAGTCTGAAGCTTGTCTCGTCTTTCAGCACTCTCATTGTCTCTTCAACCAACTCTTTCACTGTGTTTCTATCTAGCCTTGCCTATCTGTTTGTCAAGAACATGTCAAGGAAGGCTATTCCCTCCAGCCTTGTGGACCTCCCTGGAGGCAACTTGTCCTTGACATACACTTGAGGATTGTATGTTATTTCTTAGGACACTGCATCATGTTTATATTGGTCTGATCCGAATTGAGACAAATCCTTCTGTGTCTGTTTGCAGCTAATTTTCTAAGGAAAGCAGGTGGGAATTGGTGCCCAGGAGCTGTAACATTCAGCTACAGGCTTGAGTGGGAAAAGGCTAGATGTTAAGCCGAGTGAGGGAAGTCCCCAGGGGCCGAAGAGAGAAATGTCAGGGCTTGGGGAGGTGGGGAGGAAGGTTGTCCATACACGTCTCCTATCAGAAATACTGCTTTTCCCAAATGTCCAGGCTTAATTAGGAAACACTGTGGGTCAGCGTGAATTGGAGAAGGTGGGTATCACTTCTTCTGAAACCTGAAGACTGAAGAAAGCTTAAAAAGCAGACATCTCCCAGGTGCTCCTTGAAATCCTTCTCTTTTCAATACCCTCCTGAAAACTTGCCAATTAGCCACAGAAGAGCTGAAGAAAATGATGGAAAGAGACAGGGGTTGTTAGGGCTTTCTGCATTTTAATGACCCCTCAGGTGTATCTGGTGTTGAGCCCATGGGCCTCAGATGCTGAGAAGGTTGAGCAAACCTCTCCAGAAGTTGAAGGGAGAAGTAAATCTCAAAGTTTCTTGGAGTGTTAAGGAGTCCCACTGAGGGCCATTACTGACAAAGCCTTCCCAGGGGGCTGATTAGAGCAGAAAGCTGGAGGCTCTGATTGCAGGTAGGCCAAGACAATGTGCAGGTGGCTGTGATGCCAAGTCAGCCTTGGTGTGTGTTATGAATCACAGCAACCAGGCCCTGACACCCAGCCCTTGTGAAGGGTGGTGATTTCCCTCACGCGTTGCTCAGGGCTCTTTCTGGGGGTCAGTGTGAAGGTGGGCATGTGCAGCTCCAACTGCAGGACAACAATATGGCATCTCTTGGTTCCCCGTGGACAAGGAGGTCCCAGTGGTTTAAGGTCCCAGTGGTTTAAGGAAACTTCTTCTCAGAGGCCTTAGGAGCAGAGACACCAACCATAGCCAAGAGGCTAGAGACCTCGGTTCTGTTGGAGGCTTTCAGCCATGGCAGTGCCCTCAGCCGTCTCCACCACAGGCTGTCCTACACTGTCCCATGCCTGTGCCTGCATCCCTGCACCCTGTAGACCCCCAACATGCTTCCTCCCCTTGCTCTGTCCCCGGGATCTCTCCATATTTACTGAGGTCTCTCTATCCTTGCTGGTGTTCTTTGAAACACAAAGGCATGGGGTGACCTCAGAGGCCTCTGGGTGACCTGTTGCACCACAGCACTACCCTTCAAGTGACATGTCTTTTTCCTGAAGCCCAGGCTGTACCTCTCAAGATGCAGTTTGTGACCCTTTCCCCTCTTCGTGCTCTTTCCTACTACCAACAAAAGCTCCATCCCCTCTGGAACCACCCTTCAAGCAGTCCCAGGCTACTACTATATTCCATTTGTCTTTAACACTTCACCAGGCTGAAGAAGTCCAGGTCCCTCTGCCTCTCCATGCAGGCCGTGGCCTTCAGGCCCCCAACCCCATCTTGGCAGACCTCCTCTGGACCCTCTCCATGTTCCTCCCCATTCCTCCAGCACTGGGCAGCCCACACTGGGACACACCATCCCACATGTGGCCACACCAGTGCTGAGTCGAGGGGGATAAGAACTGCCCTTGTCTCGATGGCTATGCACTTCCTAATGCAGCCCTCTATGCAGCTGGCCTCATTTGTGGTGAGCACGCAGCACTGGCTCATAGGGCATCCCTCGTGTAACAGCTAGGCCCTTCTCCTCAGGGTCACTCTTCTGCCGGTCAGGTCTCAGCCTGTCCTGATGCACAGCCTGCTCTGCCCCCTGAGGCAAGGTCTGCCACTTCTCCTTGCACAACATCATGAAGTTTTTGTTGGCCAAAACCCCAAGTTTCTCAAGGCCCCTCTGGACTCAGGCTCCTCTGGGTCAGCTGTTAATGTATGCGTACTGATGGCTCATCCTATCTTGCAGTGCCTCTGACAGGGTAACAGCATGAGGACCTGCAGGACACTACACGTAATAAAAGGCAGTACCAGTTTCAAGGCCCTAGTGGTAAAAGTAGAAATCACCATGGCAACCATCTCAGACAAGCCAAATGAATGCACAAAGAAAGGAAACCCAGGGCCAATGGGGAAACAGAGGTTGGCTGACTGCATGGGAGGGGATCAGGAGAGTAAAAGAAGAGTTTGTAAGGCAGAAAAGAGGGACAAAATGCAATAAAAGGTGAAGGAAAAGAAAACTGAAGGTGATTTGGGGGTGGCTGCCAAGCAGCCCTCAATCTGAATGACTCTGACCAGAGTGGGACAAGGATCATGCAGCTGATCTGGTGATCCTTTTGGGAGACCTACTTCCATGGTCACGAGGAAGCTGAAGGTTTTCCCTAGGGTCAACAAGGGAAGACCCAGGGTGGAAGGACATGCTGAATCATTCATTCAGGTGGGGAGGGGCCTGCGGCGGTCTCTAGTCCAGCCTCCTTCCCAGCAGGGTCCAGCAGGGTCCAGCAGGGTCAGCTGTCAGCTCCATCCAGGTTGCTCAAGGCTTTACTCCTTTAGGACTTGAAAACCTCTAAGGGTGGAGATGGCAGCACCTCTCTGGAAAACCTGACCCAGTGCTTGACTGTCTGGATGGGTCAGAAGTTTCTCCTTACACCCAGCCTGAAGCTCTCTAGTTTCAGCTAATGCCCATTGGGGCCTCATCCTCCCATTGTGCACAATGGTGAAGAGCCTGACTGCATCTTCTTGGTGACATCCTGGAAGGTATGGGGAGGCTGTGATTAGGTCTGCCCAAAGCCTTCTGTTCTCCAGGCTGAACAAACCCAGCTCCCTCAGCCACTCCTCACAGGACAAGTGCTCTGGTGCCTGGGCTCCTTGGGGGTGTGCCACTGAACTCACTCCATGAGATCAATAGTGTTCTTCTACACAGGACCCCCAAATGCCCTTCTACACAGGGCCCCAAACAGATGTAGTATCTGGATGTGCTCTAACAGGTGTGGAGTAGAGGGGGATAATCCCTTCCCTCAATTTCCCAGCTGTGCTCTTGTTCAGGCAGCCCAGGACACTGTGGCCTCCGTTGATGCCAGGACATGCTACTGGCTCTCGCTCACTTTGCTGCCCACAAAGACTCCCAGGTCCTTCTCTGCAGAGCTGCTGCCCAGCTGATCACTCCCCAGCCCAGTTCACTGCAGGGTGTTTGTCTGCCCCAGGTGCAGGACCTGGCATTTGTTTCATTTGTGAATTCCATAAACTTCCTGGCAACCCATTCCTCCTTCCTGCAGGGGTCCATCTGGATGGCAGCCCTCAACCATCTAGTGTGAGACAATGATGTCAAACCCCTTGCTACAACTGTGGTAAATGACATCCACTACTCTCCTCTCCTCCACAAGGACAGGCCTTTTATCACAGAAGGTAATCAAGTTGATCAGGAAGGCTTTACCTCCAGTAAATCCATGCGGACTGTTCACAGTCACCTTCTTCCTATGCCCAGAAAGGTGATGCAAGAGGAATTATTCCATGACACATTCCTCACCAAAGTGTGGCTGAATGGCCTGCAGCTCCCTGATTTGTCCTTGTGGCCTTTTTTGAAGATGGGCACAGCATATGCCTTTTTCAGCTCTTTGGGACCTCCCCTGATCTCCACAGCCTTTCAAAGGTGACAGACAGCAGTCTTGTTGTGAGAGTGGCCAGCTCTCTCAATGTCCTCAGATGCAGCCCACCCAATCCTGCAGACTTATATGGGTTGAGTTCTTGCAAGTCATCCCTCGCTTCGTCATCACTCACTGTTGGTTGTTTTCCTCTGCCTGATCCAGCAGTGAGCCAACATTTTCCTTTTTACTCTTTTATTGACCCTGAAGCAGTAGCAGCTCTTCTTCATGCCCTTGTCATCCCCTTCAAGTGTCTACCCTTGGGGAGCTTTGGCTTCCCTAACACCATCCCTGTTTTCCTGGATGATATTTCTGAATTCCTCTGTTGCAGTCCCTCCCTCCTTCTGCTTCCAGTATGCTGCCTGATTGCCCTGGAGTTCAGTCCTGACTTCCCAGTGTGGCCAAGCCAATCTCTCAAGCTGTCTATTAGTTTTACTGAGGGCCCAAGGCCAGGAAGAAGCAGTGCTGAGCTGTGCAGGAATGGCAGGAGAGGGGTTTGCTGCCTGAGCTGATTCTGCAGCACCTTGAGACCTGTGACAGAGGTGAACCAATCTCCAGGAAGGACCAAGTGCCACTGAAGAAGTCCCTAGGTCTGGGCCGCCTTTGATCCAGACATCCCGAGGACATCATTAGCACGGTTCCTGTTCATATCATGTGAGGGGGTGAGAAGAGGTTCAGTGACAGGAGAGCTGGAAGGACGTGAAAGTGCAGAGACCTCAGTGTAGACTCTGCTGTGATGTGCCTCCGAGGCCTTCAGCACCTCTGAATGTAGCTGGGAAGGACCTTGTGTCCATGCCATGCTGTTGGTGTTCACTTGCTGGCACAAAGGCCCCAAACCCCTTTCAGAGACTCTGTGAGGCCTGCCTCGAACCCACTCCTCCAGCACATGGCTTCCCTGGAGGTCCTGTATGGTATGTGCCAGCCACATGTGGTTGTGCTGGGCACCGCTGGCCCCTGACACAGCACTAGAGGCCTTTTTTATTGCCTGAAAATGAGAGCCCTGAATTAATGAGAGGGCCTGCAAAGCCGGGACATGCATATATCTTTGTGATGACTTGAGCTGCAGTGTACACAGCTGGTGGAGCCTAGAGAGCAACCTAACTCTCCTTCTGGTGAACACCTCCTTTTATTCAGCTGAACAGCACTGCATGTGCAGTGGAAACACATGGTTAAGGAAGGTTCAGACACTGAAAATATTTGGTGTAGTTTCAGGTGGCCAAGGGAATCCACCCCACCACCCCTCCGGCCCACAGCTGAGGCTCAGGCAGGATGTGGGTGTCTCAGAATTGCTCCATCACAGCTGGCACACACACACACACAGGACTTGGACCAAGCCTGGAAGCTCAGCCATCACCTGAACTTTGGATGCCAGTTGCTGACTCCCCTCTCCACCCCTATTGCTCATGGTGGCAGCTCAGACAAGGGCTTGCATGCAGGCACCTGTTTTGTTTTGGGCACAGCTGAGCTGAGGCCAGAGGGATCCCACCTGCTAGGGGGTTGTGGGCTGCCTGGGAGGGAGCTGAATCCCCCTGCTGCCCAAGGCCTGCCAAGCTGACATGAACCACCTGCATTTCCTCCTCTGAATCCCTGCCCTGTGCAGGGGAAATGACCCCCTCCCTCTCCCTCTCCCTCTCCCTGCCCAGGTCTGCTGCCTGGTACGGGGACAGGAATAGGGCTTGAGAGAGGGGAACATGTCGCCCTCTCTCCACCTCTGTCCCCTGATGGGATCAAGCACACTGCTGAAATCAGTCTCCCTCCACAGTCCAGAGAGGGACTGGAGGTGATGAGCACACTTGCAAGAGCATTTCCCAGAGGGGACCGTGCTGCCGCTCAGGAGCTGTCAGCCTTGGAGCCCCAGGACAATCGTGAGGGAGCCCGAGGGGCAGAGGAAGTCATGCCTGCAGCTGGGCCCCTGCTCCTGAGTGGGGCCGGGCTCCTGGGAGAGAGGGAGCTGGTGGCACCGTGGCAGCAGTGCCCATGTGCCCAGCTGTGTGCAGGAGCAGCTCCTCTGCCAAGAGCAGCAGGGCTGTGGGCACTGCCTGCTGCTGCTGAGAGGAGCTGCGAGAAGGCAGAGAGAAGTGGAAGGCAGTGTGGAGTGGGAGGAGAGAGGAGAGCTCCTTGTGGGAGACATCTTCCCAGCCGTTTGCACGGTAAGTGTCTGGCTGCAGGGCAATGGGGTTGTGAGGATCGCTCTCCCGGCTTCTGCAGGGCAGAAGAGGGAGAGAGGCTTCAGAGCAGGGATGTCCTGCCCCACTGTCCCTGAGACAGGGCGTGCTGCTTCCTTGTGCCGGGGCTGGTGCAGGGGTGTGAAGCTGGGGTATAGTCCCAGGTGCAGTGTCCCTGCCACCGCGGGGTGTTGTGTGCCCGGGGCAGTGACTCCGCTGCCTGGGTGGGTCAGCGCTCAGCCTGCCTGGGCAGCAACCTGCGGTGCTGCAGGGAGAAGGTCTGGGTGGGAGGAGTGACCCCCCAGCAGGACAGGTTCATTGTCCCACTGAGAGGGTGCTGCGTGGGTCAGGGCTGCCCACAGCTCTCGCTCACCATGAGGATATTTGGAGAGTGGAGTTTTCCAGAGGACTTGTCTCTGCCTGGTGGGAATGGAAATGCAGCAGTCAGGTGTAATCCAGGGGCTGAGCCTCTTCACCAGCACACTGAAGGGTGACAACACCTGCAAGGAAGCTCAGCAAGTGCCTTCACCACCCCTCAGCCTGCAGGCAGCACCAACATCACCTTGCCAGTCTCATGGGAGATCTTCTGGTCTGCTGTTTAGCTCCTGCACACAGGGAGATGCTCATGCTGCTGGGCAGCTTCCTGGTGCTTGGAGGTTTCTGTAGGGCAGAGCTGGGATCACAGTGGGTGGGATGGGGTCTGTGTGGGGACAAAGGAAGAGTTCCCAGCAAGCACACCTCCAAGCAGCAGAGAGATGGTCCGAGAGGGAGAGGAAACTGCTACCTGAAACCCCATGTGAGGTTAGGGTGCAGGAAATGGTCTGCCAGCCCCAGCAGTGCAGATGCTTTCCCCTCCGCAAGCCCCCTGCATCTGTCCTCTGCTACCCAGCAGAGCCCTCTGCCCTCCAGGTCGAGGGATCTAGGACCCAAATAGCTTTTTCAGCACCCAGAGCCCCAGAAGAGGAGAGGAGCAGCTCTCTTGCTGAGTGCCCATTTCCTAAACTGTGATCGAGGGACTGAGGACAACTGCCCCGTGATGTCTGCATCTGGGAGGTGGTGTGCACAGCTGGGTTAGGGCAAGACCTTGCCCAGTATCTCTTTCTCTTTCTCTCTTTGCCACCCTAGGCAGAAGCATCAAGGTGTTGCTCCTTGCTTCTCCCCCTGTCCGGGCTGCTCTTGTTCTCGCTCGGGGGCTTTCTGGGGATGACATTTGCAGCTGCAGACTCTGACACAGACCCTGTGGTTCTAGCCATAGAGCTGTCTCTGCAGATGGAGCGAGAGGAGGAAGTCTCCTTCTTGCCTGTGGGGCTCAAAGGAGCAGAGTGTGTGGGGCTGGGGAATGAGCTGACTGTCCCTTCAGGACACCTCCACCTTTAAGACCCTTGACCCTTCCCGGGACTGTGCTGCTTGGCTATGTGCTGCCCTCGAGAAGGGCACAGCTCTTCTGAAGGACATGTGTAATAGCTGAATGTCCCAGAACATTCATGCAGAAGCCCCAGAGGTGCTAAGGAGCTGGAACTGCTGCTGGCGGTGGCTGTATGTGGGCAGCTGAAATAAGCCCTGTGTGTCTTTGGCTACAAGCTGACTGTTGAGACCTCCCTCTGTGTCAGAGCCACATCACCGAGTCCTTCTTCTGATCATCAGAGCCATGCGCTATGTCACACCCTCTCCATCACTCTCACAACATCTGAGCTGAGAAAGGGAGGTGAGTTTGGAGGTTTGTGCTGTGCAAGGGGACACCACTGTCAGCACAGGCCACTTTCCTTTCAGGGTAAGTTGTGGCTGAGATTGTCCTCTGGCTGAGAGAGGTACATGCCCAAGGCATCAGGGATTGGGACTGCTGGGGAGACCAGTGTGCTGGCTCTGTTGTAGGGCACAGGGAGAGCTTTGGCCTCTCACGACTCAATTGTCTTCACTCTGAGAGCAGTGTAGAGGGTGCATATTCCTACCCCGCAGAGCAGACCAACAAGCAAGCCCCCCACCCCAAATTGAAGCTGTTGCTTTGCTGGACAAAATGCCTCCGATTTGGGTGTGAAGATGCTGAAAAGTCCTTCTACATTAGAGCAGGACTGATGCCTCTGGAGCCGTCGGGCAGAGGTCCCTGCTCCTCGTGGCACACTCAGCCAGCACAAAGTGGAGCTCTGGACAGGGAGTGGAACAAAAGTGCTGCTGAGAAGGAGAAAAGCAATGTCTCTGTGTGTGTGTGTTGGTTGGCATATCTGTGTGAGAGGGAAAGAATTTTGTCCAGAGAGGGTCTCTCCTGACTTGTCCATGTCTTTTCCTCTTTGCAAGGTCCCCTTGTCCCAGAGGAAGCAAAATGTCCAACAGCAGCTTCCTCAATGAGTTCCTCCTCCTGACTTTTGCAGATACACGGCAACTGCAGCTCTTGCACTTCTCGCTCTTCCTGGGCATCTACCTGGCTGCCCTCCTGGCCAACGGCCTCATCATCACAGCTGTAGCCTGCGACCACCGCCTCCACACCCCCATGTACTTCTTCCTCCTCAACCTCGCCCTCCTCGACCTGGCCTCCATCTCCACCACTGTCCCCAAATCCATGGCCAATTCCCTGAGGGACACCAGGGCCATTTCCTACGCAGGATGTGCTGCCCAGGTCTTCCTGGTTGCCTTCTTTTTGTCAGCAGAGTATTCTCTCCTCACTGTCATGGCCTATGACCGCTACGTTGCCATCTGCAGACCCCTGCACTATGCTATGCTCATGGACACCAGAGCTTGTGTTAAAATGGCAGCAGCTGCCTGGGCCAGTGGTTTTCTCAATGCTCTCCTGCACACTGCCAACACATTTTCCATTCCTCTCTGCCAAGGCAATGTCCTGGACCAGTTCTTCTGTGAAGTTCCCCGGATCCTCCAGCTCTCCTGCTCACACTCCTACCTCCGGGAAGTGGGGCTTCTTGCGTTTAATGCCTGTTTAATATTTGGGTGTTTCGTTTTCATTGTGCTGTCCTACGTGCAGATCTTCAGAGCTGTGCTGAGGATGCCCTCTGAGCAGGGCCGGCACAAAGCATTCTCCATGTGTCTCCCGCACCTGGCTGTGTTCTCTCTCTTTGTCAGCACCTCATTTTTTGCCTACCTGAAGCCCCCCTCCATCTCCTCCCCAGCTCTGGATCTGGTGGTGGCTGTTGTGTACTCGGTGGTGCCTCCAGCAGTGAACCCTCTCATCTATAGCATGCGGAACAAGGAGCTCAAAGATGCCCTGAGGAAACTGATTCAGCTGGTTCTAGTTCAGCAGCACTAAGCTGCCCATCTCTCCTCACAAGTGGTTTCCAGTTCATCTCAGACAACTCTTGTGCTTTGTGCATTCTCTCTGTGATAATCATGTTTGTACAGAAGTGTTTGAATTCCTTCCACTTCTCCAGCAGCACAAGCCCTGTCTTTTTGATTGAGACACCTGCTGTGAACATGTCTATCACTGTGTCAGAGCTGGCTTAGCTCCAATAAAAGAGAATAAAAGAGAATTTCTTCAGTTCACTCCTTGAAAGTTAGGCTCTCCTTCCAAAGCTGGACTCAATTATGTGCTTGAGGACTTCCACCCTGAAAGACCCTGTTGCTTTTCTGGGGCTTTCCACGGGCTCCAGGCAATGAGCTCTAGGGGTGATGTGTTCGGGAAAGAGGGCTGGATTCAGTGGATTTCCACTGCTCCTGGAGGTGGTGAACGGTCAAGGGGTGTCTCCCATCCGACAGGGCTGGAGACGGATGCATGACCTTCTCAAAGGGAGCGTGGAGCCCCCCAGGAGAGCAAAGGGCATCTTCAAGGGCACTGCGTGCCTCGGGGTGGGCAGTGAATGGAGCTTCACCAAATATAGAGGAGTCACTAAAAGGGAAAGGGCAAACCCAAAGAATGTGCAGGCAAGTGAGAGCTCTGCAATCCCACGAGATGCAGTGGGGACCCAGCAGGCCCCCAGGCACAGGATGGGAGCCTGGAGAGTCCTTCATGTCACCTTCAATGAAAAAACATGGGCCGGAGCTTGGGACGCACCTGAACACAGCCTGAGCCATTGCAAATGCCCTGTGATTGCTCAGAGCATTGTCCATGGCCACAGACCCCTTGGTGGGGGTTGTCAGGTGCAATGATGGCCATCCACCTGGGTCTGCTTCCCACCGTGTCAACCCCAGCCAGTGTGGAGTCACCCCATGGCCCCGTGGCCCCACAGCCCACTCCCTCTGCACAGCAGCACCACCAGCCTGGGGCCCTGCGGGGAACACAGGGGAGGGTCCAGGAACAGCCAGGCAGGCCAGCCTGGACACACGGACATGGGGAAAGGCTCTGCGGGGAGCAGGGAGGTCCCTGGAGAAGAGGAAAGGAGCAATTGTGCACTGGCAAGGAGGAATAGAGGAGGAAGAGCAACGTGTTTCTCTGTGTGTCCAGGAAGGGCAGGGTGCTGTGCCCCTGGGGCAGCAGGAGCGGCCAGAGGAGCCCCAGGGCAGGGGGTCTTGGTGTGTCGTGGAGAGAGGGGCTGGCCTGGGGGGCTGCAGGCAGGCTGGGGGTAGGGGATGTCCTGGACACCAGAAGGAGGGACCCAGAGTGTCCCTGTGGCCTGCCTCCTGGTGCCACTGGGGCCAGTTCCAGCTGGGGGCCTGGTGGGAAGGCTGAGACCCCTCTCTGCCCCATGGAGCTGCTGTGGCCTTGCAAGGGGCTGGGGCTGTGGAGGGAGTGCCCAGAGCTCTGCAGCCCCCTGGGGCGGGCACTGCTGCGGGGCCAGCGCCAGGCTGGGAGGCCCTGGAGGGAGCAGGAGAGAAGAGCCCAGGTTGTTGCCTGCGTTGCCTGCCCACGCTGGGGAAGCTGCCCCAGGGCCATCGTCCCCTGCTGCTGTCCCCATCTGGGCACGTCCCCTCCAGCCCCCTGAGTGCTGGTGCTGCTTCCGGGGCAGAGCTGGAGGATCCTGCGCAGCAGCTCCTCCGGGAGCTGCCCAGGCAAAAGCTGGGCCCAGCCCCAGCCCCAGCCGCAGCGGGGCCCAGGGCAGCTGCCCTCTGCCCACCCACCCTGGCGCTGCCAGCCCCACCGCAGCCCGCTCCTCACAGGCTCCAGCGCAGCCCTGCAGGCAGCTGGAGCTGCCTCGGGCCCCGGGGCCGTCTGGTGGCAGCAGCCTTTGACCTGGCCACAGCAGCAGCGGTGCCGGCAGCAGGGCAGGAGCAGGGGACTTGGGGCGAAGACCCCTGCCCTCGGCTGCACGGCCGGGGCACTGGCCGGGCGATGCCTTTGTGGGCGGCCGGGCTACAGGTTCGGGGTGGACAGCAGCTCAAGGGTGGGAGCGCCGGGATGTGGATGGGCTTCCAGTGCAGCCAGGAGTGTGGGGCAGGCAAGTGGGCAGAGCCAGGCACACACAGGTGCCAAGGCCACGGGTGGAAAGGGCAGTGTGGGGCTGGTGAAGGCCCTCCCTCTTCTTCTCGTCCCCATGGGGAAGAGAGTCCCCAGGCCATGCTGCACTCCACTTGGGCTGATGGGAAAGGGCAGAGGGCAGGGGGGAAGAGGCATTCGGAGCCTCTTGGGGTGCGTGATGGAGTTTTCCAAGCCCAGGGCTGAGCCAGGCACCTTTGGATCTTCCCCATGATGCTCTCCCAGCTGGACTTGTTCTGCCCTGCCCTAGGTGCTCTCATCCCCAGGTCAGCTGTGCTGGAGCAGAGGCTGAGGAGCAAGAATTCATGGACTCACAGAGGAGTTGTGGTGGGAAGGGACCTCTGGAGGTCTCCAGTGCAGCCTCCCACACAAAGCAGGGCTGGTTGGAGCCCTCCACTCTTGTCCGGCCATTGCTGGACTGTGCCTGATCGTAGTTACCATCCCCAAACCTGCTCTGCTCCTCTTGCCCAGGCACTGCAGGACGGCACCTCTCATTGTTGGGGCACTGCCCTGCCGGCCTTGCTGGCACCCTCGGCTCCTGGCTGCCCTTCCCACCCGGAGCAGCCCTACCCTTGCTGCTCCCCACAACATACTCTTTGGAGCAGCAGTCCCATCACCAATGGTGCAGAAGCACTCGAGCTGTGGCACAGGAAATCCTCTTATCTGAAGGGGGAGTGTCAAGAGGATGAGGCCAGTCTCTTCTCCGTGGTGCCCAGCAACAGGACAAGAGGCAATGGGCACAAACTGAACCACAGGAAGTTCCACCTGAACCTGAGAAAAAACTTCTTCACTGTGAGGGTGGCAGAGCCCAGAGAGGCAGTGGAGTCTCCTTTGCTGGAGATATTCAAAAGCCGTCTGGATGTGATCCTGGGCAATATGCTCTAGGTGACCCTGCTTGAGCAGGGAGGTTGGACTAGATGATCTCCAGAGGTCCCTTCCAACCTAAACGATTCTGTGATTCTGTGATTCTCCCAAATAGGCAGCATAGTATCAGACCCCCAAGTGGCTGAGCTCCCTTTTTCATCTAGCTCTGACTCTGCATGCAGCGTTCCCTGGCTAAGGGTCCAGATCCAAAGCTCTCCTCTCACCTTCACATTGGCTGTCAGGAAAGAGGTTCTGCTGAGGTTGTGCGGTCACCTTTTGTACCTACAAGCTCCTGGGGATCTGCTCGGGTCCCCTCATCCCTTACCAAGGCTTTCTTGGCTGTAGTCAGGGGTTAAGTCCCAGGTAGAGATGGGCAGTCAGGTCAGCAGGATGGGGACAGGGTCAGGGGAGGACCCCAGAGGTGCAGGGCCAGGCACAGGCATGTCCACAGTGTAATGCCGGCACGGCCCAAGGACAAGGGGAGCAGCTCCCCGGGAAGGGGGACGAGCTCTCGCGATGAGGCTGGTCACTCTGTCTCCCCTGCTCTTGTGCCCACGAGATCTCCCTCCCTGGCTGCCTGCAGACCCTCCATGCCCACACCAATGCCCAGCACACCACGACAGCCCTGGCCCTGCAGCCCCTCCGGCACCCCCTGTTGCCCCGGGGACAGAGCCACCTGCCCCGAGCTGGTGCCCAGAGGAACCTGTTTTTCGTTCTCATTTTCTCTCTCTGACTGCTGCCCTGCTTTTCTCCTGGGACATCCTTGCTCCCCAGAGAGCCTTTCTCCATGTCAGTGTGTCCGTGCTGACCTAGCTGATCCTACACCCCCACCCTGTGCACCCCACAGGGCCCCACCCTGGCATTGCTGCTCTGCAGGGTGAACAGGCCATGGGGCTCCTGACTTGGCCCTGGCAGAGCAGGTCATGGTGGGAAGCAAACCCCATTGGACAGGGATCACCACCACTGACTGGTGCCATTACACTGCTGCCATGTGTCTGTGCTCATCGATGGTGCTCAGAGTGACCCCCATGGTGTTGCCCAAGGCACGAGATGTGTTTGGGTGTTTACTGTGGTGTCCAGCCTGTAGTGTTTCACTGCAGGTGCAGGAATCACTTACCGTCCCCCTTCCCTGTGCCTCCTGGGTCCCCTCTGCCTCTCTCGGGACTGTGGAGCCCTCGGTTCCCCATGCATACCTGGATCTAGTGCTTTACCTTATGGTTACTCCACCATGGACCATCCCTCACTTTGTGAGGCTCCACTCACTGCCCATTGCCAGGCACATGCGGTCCCTGGACATCCCCTGAGCTCTCCTGGGGATCTCCT
Source organism: Struthio camelus (assembly GCF_040807025.1). Classification (NCBI taxonomy): domain Eukaryota; kingdom Metazoa; phylum Chordata; class Aves; order Struthioniformes; family Struthionidae; genus Struthio; species Struthio camelus. The sequence goes on from NC_090970.1 coordinate 2,563,847, forward strand.
GGAGATTCCCCTCCACAACCATGGGCGGCTCTCATCAGCCCTGACACCTGAGGTACAGCCCTGGGCAGGTAATTCAGAGATCATTCCTCATCTCCACTGGTAACCAGCAGATGAACCTCAAATCCAGCCCCCAATCCCTAATGGATGACCCGGGGACTCTGAGCTCATCCCATGGAGTTCACAAGCAGAGCAGCAAGCCCTTCTCTGGTGCAGTCCCTTGGGTGTACTTTTGACTCCAGCTTCTGAAGAAAAGACAGACCTCAAGGCACATCACAGGGGAGATCCCCTTTTATTAGAGACATGTTAATGTGGAGGCCAGAGCTGGCACAAGGGTGCCCATTGCCTGATCCTGCCTGTAGGCACAGGACGCATGCTCATGGAAACACAACCCTACCACCACCCAGTTATGAGAACTCCTGGGCCATATCCACAGAAGAGGGCACAGAAGGACAGCGTGGAGATGAAGAGAACAGCCTCCAAAAAAGAAATCCTGCCTCTGTGAGGAGATGTGTCTCCAAGAAAGCTGAAGCTCCCATGGAAAAAATGTAGTCAGGAAATGTCTTCTGTGGCAGTGATGCCACAATGATGCTGTCAAGCACAGGGTCTGTCCTCACAAGCTGCTGCCTGACTCCCCTCCCTCCACTCCCCCTCCAGTTGTAGGGTTGGAGCTCTGTAAAGGGAAGGGATCAGCCCATGGTGACAACCAGCTGCCATTCTTGCAGGAGAGGGGTGTGAGATCACACCTTGACTGTGGCCAGCAGAGCTGAGCTCTCCTACCAGACCTGGGACCCGTGATCTCACCCTGTCTGTACTTGTCTGAGCCTGACTCTGTGCCCCTGAGCTCCCTTGGTGTCAGTGCCAAAAGGGACCCTGCAAAGGGAAACTCCCCTCATTGCACTGGGGGCATCCGAGGGAGCTCAGACTAGGGGGCTCTGAGGTTCCCCCATCTCTGCTGATGAAGGGGGAAGCCTGGCTTCTTGCTTCAAAACAGTGTCTGGGTCAGATTCAAATGAGAGATTCCTGAGAAGTGACATGAACGAAAACGTCTTTGCATTTTACAAGAAAGTATCAGGGAAAAGTAAGAAAGAAATAAATGCACCACACAGAGCCTTGATGCCAAATGCCCTGGGAATGATGAGTGGGCACACATGGGATAGTTATTGGTGCTTACGTTGCACCTGTGTAACCAGTTTTCTCAGGGCCTCCTTGAGCTCCTTGTTCCTCATGCTGTAGAGGAGGGGGTTCACTGCTGGAGGCACCACCGAGTACACAACAGCCACCACCAGATCCAGAGCTGGGGAGGACATGGAGGGGGGCTTCAGGTGGGCAAACATGACAGTGCTGACAAACAGGGAGATGACAGCCAGGTGCGGGAGACACATGGAGAAGGCTTTGTGCCGGCCCTGCTCAGAGGGCATCTTCAGCACAGCTCTGAAGATCTGCACGTAGGACAGCACAATGAAAATGAAACACCCAAACATTAAACAGGCACTGAACATAAGAAGCCCCACTTCCCGGAGGTAGGAGTGTGAGCAGGAGAGCTTGAGGATCTGGGGAATCTCACAGAAGAACTGGTCCAGGACATTGCCTTGGCAGAGAGGAATGGAAAATGTGTTGGCAGTGTGCAGGAGAGCATAGAGAAAACCAGTGGCCCAGGCAGCGGCTGCCATCCTGACACAAGCTCTGGTGCCCAGGAGGGTCCCATAGTGCAGGGGTCTGCAGATGGCAACATAGCGGTCGTAGGCCATGACAGTGAGGAGAGAATACTCGGCTCCAAACAAGAAGACAAAGCAAAAGACCTGGGCAGCACATCCTGCGTAGGAAATGGCCCTGGTGTCCCTCAGGGAGTTGGCCATGGATTTGGGGACAGTGGTGGAGATGGAGGCTAGGTCGAGGAGGGCGAGGTTGAGGAGGAAGAAGTACATGGGGGTGTGGAGGCGGTGGTCGCAGGCTACAGCTATGATGATGAGGCCGTTGGCCAGGAGGGCAGCCAGGTAGGTGCCCAGGAAGAGCGAGAAGTGCAAGAGCTGCAGCTCCCGTGTCTCTGCAAACGCCAGGAGGAGGGACTCATTGAGGGAGCTGCTGTTGGACATTTTGCTCTCTCCATGCATGTAGGACTGTCCAAGGAGGAAAAGACAGTGATAAATCAGGAGAGACCCTCTCTGATCCAAACTCTTTCCCTTTCTCACAGACATCCCTCCCCCATACACACAGACATTGCTTTTCTCCTTCTCAGCAGCACCTTTGTTCCACTCCCTGTCCAGAGCTCCACTTTGTGCTGGCTGAGTGTGCCACGAGGAGCAGGGACCTCTGCCCGATGGCTCCAGAGGCATCAGTCCTGCTCTAATGTAGGAGCGCTGTTCAACATCTTCACATTGAATTTGGAGGCTTTTTGACCACCCAAGTAACAACTTCAATGTTGCGGGGGGGAGAGCAGGGGAGGGGGGCTTGCTTGTTGGTCTGCTCTGCAGGGTAGGAATATGCACCCTCTGCACTGCTCTCAGTGTGAAGACAATTGAGTCGTGAGCGGCAAAAGTTCTCCCTGTGCCCTACAACAGAGCCAGCACACTGGTCTCCCCAGCAGTCCTAGTCCCAGATGCCTTGGGCATGCACCTCTCTCAGCCACAGGACAATCTCAGCCACAACTTAACCTTAAAGGAAAGTGGCCTGTGCTGATAGTGGTGTCCACTTGCACAGCACACATCTCCAAACTCTCCTCCCTTTCTCAGCTCACATGTTGTGAGAGTGATGGAGAGGGTGTGACATAGTGCATGGCTCTGATGATCAGAAGGACTCGGTGATGTGGCTCTTAGACGGAGGGAGGTCTCAACAGTCAGCTTGTAGCCAAAGACACACAGGGCTTATTTCAGCTGCCCACATACAGCCACCGCCAGCAGCAGTTCCAGCTCCTTAGCACCTCTGGGGCTTCTGCATGGGACATTCAGCTATTACACATGTCCTCCAGAAGAGCTGTGCCCTTCTGGAGGGCAGTGCACAGCCCAACATCACACCCCAGGGAGGGTCAAGGGTCTTAAAGGTGGGGTGTTCTTAAAGGACAGTCAACTCATTCCTCACCCACAATAGACCGTGCTGCTTTGAGCCCCAAGCGCATGAAGGGGTCCTCGTTCTCTCACTCCATTGACGACAACTCTGCAGCAGGAACCACAGGGTCTATGTCAGAGTCTGCAGCTGCAAACGTCATCCCCAGAAAGCCCCCGAGCAAGAACAAGAGCAGCTCGGACAGGGGGAGAAACAGGAGCAACACCTTGATGCTTCTGCCTAAGGTGGCAAAGAGAGAGAGAGAGAGATACTGAGCAAGGTCTTGCCATAACCCAGCTGTGCACACCACCTCCCAGATGCAAACATTTCTGGGAGGTTGTCCTCAGTCCTTTGGTCACGGTTTAGGAAACGGGCACTCAGCAGGAGAGCTGCTCCTCTCCTCTTCTGGGGCTCTGGCTGCCAAAAAGACTATTTGGGAGCTAGATCCCTCGACCTGGAGGGCAGAGAGCTCTGCTGGGTAGCAGAGGACAGATGCAGGGGGCTTGTGCAGGGGAAAGCATCTGCCCTGCTGGGGCTGGCAGACCATTTCCTGCACCCCAACCTCGCATGTGTTTCCTCTCCCTCTCGGACCATCTCTCTGCTGCTTGGAGGTGTGCTTGCTGGGAACTCTTCCTTTGTCCCCACACAGACCCCATCCCACCCACTGTGATCCCAGCTCTGCCCTACAGAAACCTCCAAGCACCAGGAAGCTGCCCAGCAGCATGAGCATCTCCCTGTGTGCAGGAGCTAAACAGCAGACCAGAAGATCTCCCATGAGACTGGCAAGGTGATGTTGGTGCTGCCTGCAGGCTGAGGGGTGGTGAAGGCACTTGCTGAGCTTCCTTGCAGGTGTTGTCACCCTTCAGTGTGCTGGTGAAGAGGCTCAGACCCGGGATTAAACCTGACTGCTGCATTTCCATTCCCACCAGGCAGAGACAAGTCCTCTGGAAAACTCCACTCTCCAAATATCCTCATGGTGAGCGAGAGCTGTGGGCAGCCCTGACCCACGCAGCACCCTCTCAGTGGGACAATGAACCTGCCCTGCTGGGGGTCGCTCCTCCCACCCAGACCTTCTCCCTGCAGCACCACAGGTTGCTGCCCAGGCAGGCTGAGCGCTGACCCACGCAGGCAGCAGAGTCACTGCCCCGGGCACACAACACCCCGCGGTGGCAGGGACACTGCACCTGGGACTATACCCCAGCTTCACACCCCTGCACCAGCCCCGGCACAAGGAAGCAGCACGCCCTGTCCCGGGGACAGTGGGGCAGGACATCCCTGCCCTGAAGCCTCTCTCCCTCTTCTGCCCTGCAGGAGCCGGGAGAGCGATCCTCACAACCCTATTGCCCTGCAGCCAGACACTCACCATGCAAAGGGCTGGGAAGATGTCTCCCACAAGGAGCTCTCCTCTCTCCTCCCACTCCACACTGCCTTCCACTTCTCTCTGCCTTCTCGCAGCTCCTCTCAGCAGCAGCAGGCAGTGCCCACAGCCCTGCTGCTCTTGGCAGAGGAGCTGCTCCTGCACACAGCTGGGCACATGGGCACTGCTGCCACGGTGCCACCAGCTCCCTCTCTCCCAGGAGCCCGGCCCCACTCAGGAGCAGGGACACAGCTGCAGGCGTGACTTCCTCTGCCCCTCGGGCTCCCTCACGATTGTCCTGGGGCTCCAAGGCTGACAGCTCCTGAGCGGCAGCACGGTCCCCTCTGGGAAATGCTCTTGCAAGTGTGCTCATCACCTCCAGTCCCTCTCTGGACTGTGGAGGGAGACTGATTTCAGCAGTGTGCTTGATCCCATCAGGGGACAGAGGTGGAGAGAGGGCGACATGTTCCCCTCTCTCAAGCCCTATTCCTGTCCCCGTACCAGGCAGCAGACCTGGGCAGGGAGAGGGAGAGGGAGAGGGAGAGGGAGGGGGTCATTTCCCCTGCACAGGGCAGGGATTCAGAGGAGGAAATGCAGGTGGTTCATGTCAGCTTGGCAGGCCTTGGGCAGCAGGGGGATTCAGCTCCCTCCCAGGCAGCCCACAACCCCCTAGCAGGTGGGATCCCTCTGGCCTCAGCTCAGCTGTGCCCAAAACAAAACAGGTGCCTGCATGCAAGCCCTTGTCTGAGCTGCCACCATGAGCAATAGGGGTGGAGAGGGGAGTCAGCAGCTCGCACCCAAAGCCCTGGTGATGGCTGAGCTTCCAGGCTTGGTCCAAGTCCTGTGTGTGTGTGTGTGCCAGCTGTGATGGAGCAATTCTGAGACACCCACATCCTGCCTGAGCCTCAGCTGTGGGCCGGAGGGGTGGTGGGGTGGGTTCCCTTGGCCACCTGAAACTACACCAAATATTTTCAGTGTTTGAACCTTCCTTAACCATGTGTTTCCACTGCACATGCAGTGCTGTTCAGCTGAATAAAAGGAGGTGTTCACCAGAAGGAGAGTTAGGTTGCTCTCTAGGCTCCACCAGCTGTGTACACTGCAGCTCAAGTCACCACAAAGACATATGCATGTCCCGACTTTGCAGGCCCTCTCATTAATTCAGGGCTCTCATTTTCAGGCAATAAAAAAGGCCTCTAGTGCTGTGTCAGGGGCCAGCGGTGCCCAGCACAACCACATGTGGCTGGCACATACCATACAGGACCTCCAGGGAAGCCATGTGCTGGAGGAGTGGGTTCGAGGCAGGCCTCACAGAGTCTCTGAAAGGGGTTTGGGGCCTTTGTGCCAGCAAGTGAACACCAACAGCATGGCATGGACACAAGGTCCTTCCCAGCTACATTCAGAGGTGCTGAAGGCCTCGGAGGCACATCACAGCAGAGTCTACACTGAGGTCTCTGCACTTTCACGTCCTTCCAGCTCTCCTGTCCCTGAACCTCTTCTCACCCCCTCACATGATATGAACAGGGACTGTGCTAATGATGTCCTCGGGATGTCTGGATCAAAGGCGGCCCAGACCTAGGGACTTCTTCAGTGGCACTTGGTCCTTCCTGGAGATTGGTTCACCTCTGTCACAGGTCTCAAGGTGCTGCAGAATCAGCTCAGGCAGCAAACCCCTCTCCTGCCATTCCTGCACAGCTCAGCACTGCTTCTTCCTGGCCTTGGGCCCTCAGTAAAACTAATAGACAGCTTGAGAGATTGGCTTGGCCACACTGGGAAGTCAGGACTGAACTCCAGGGCAATCAGGCAGCATACTGGAAGCAGAAGGAGGGAGGGACTGCAACAGAGGAATTCAGAAATATCATCCAGGAAAACAGGGATGGTGTTAGGGAAGCCAAAGCTCCCCAAGGGTAGACACTTGAAGGGGATGACAAGGGCATGAAGAAGAGCTGCTACTGCTTCAGGGTCAATAAAAGAGTAAAAAGGAAAATGTTGGCTCACTGCTGGATCAGGCAGAGGAAAACAACCAACAGTGAGTGATGACGGAGTGAGGGATGACTTGCAAGAACTCAACCCATATAAGTGCAGGATTGGGTGGGCTGCATCTGAGGACATTGAGAGAGCTGGCACTCTCACAACAAGACTGCTGTCTGTCACCTTTGAAAGGTTGTGGAGATCAGGGGAGGTCCCAATGAGCTGAAGAAGGAATATGTGGTGCCCATCTTCAAAAAAGGCCACATGGACAAATCAGGGAGCTGCAGGCCATTCAGCCACACTTTAGTGAGGAATGTGTCATGGAATAATTCCTCTTGCATCACCTTTCTGGGCACAGGAAGAAGGTGACTGTGAACAGTCCTCATGGATTTACTGGAGGTAAAGCATTCCTGATCAGTTCGATTACCTTCTGTGATAAAAGGCCTGTCCTTGTGGAGGAGAGGAGAGTAGTGGATGTCATTTACCACAGTTTTAGCAAGGGGTTTGACATTGCCTCACATCTTGTTGAGGCATGCATTGGCAGGACCTTTATGGAATTCACAGATGAAACAAATGCCAGGTCCTGCACCTGGGGTAGACAAAACACCCTGCAGTGATCTGGGCTGGGGAGTGGCCAGATGGGCAGCAGCTCTGCAGAGAAGGACCTGGGAGTCTTTGTGGGCAGCAAAGAGAGCGAGAGCCAGCAGCACGCCCTGGCATCAACGGAGGCCACAGTGTCCTGGGCTGCCTGAACAAGAGCACAGCTGGGAAACTGAGGGAAGGGATTATCCCCCTCTACTCCACACCTGCTAGAGCACATCCAGATACTACAGCCATTTGGGGTCCTGTGTAGAAGAACACTGTTGATGACATGGAGTGAGTTTGGTGGCACACCCCCAAGGAGCCCAGGCACCAGAGCACTTGTCCTGTGAGGAGTGGCTGAGGGAGCTGGGTTTGTTCAGCCTGGAGAACAGAAGGCTTTGGGCAGACCTAATCACAGCCTCCCCATACCTTCCAGGATGTCACCAAGAAGATGCAGTCAGGCTCTTCACCATTGTGCACAATGGGAGGATGAGGCCCCAATGGGCATTAGCTGAAACTAGAGAGCTTCAGGCTGGGGATAAGGGGAACTTTTGACCCATCCAGACAGTCAAGCACTGGGGCAGGTTTTCCAGAGAGGTGGTGCCATCTCCATCCTCAGAAGTTTTTGAAGTCCTAAAGGAGTAAAGCCTTGAGCAACCTGGATGGAGCTGATCACTGACCCTGCTATGGGAAGGAGGTTGGACTAGAGACCGCCTCAGGCCCCTCCCCACCTGAATGATTCAGCATTTCCTTCCACCCTGGGTCTTCCCTTGTTGACCTTAGGGAAAACCTTCAGCTTCCTTGTGACCATGGAAGTAGGTCTCCCAAAAGGATCACCAGATCAGCCGCATGTTCCTTGTCCCGCTCTGGTCAGAGTCATTCAGATTGAGGGCTGCTTGGCAGCCACCCCCAAATCACCTTCAGTTTTCTTTTCCTTCACCTTTTATTGCATTTTGTCCCTCTTTTCTGCCTTACAAACTCTTCTTTTACCATCCTGATCCCCTCCCATGCAGTCAGCCATACTCTGTTTCCCCATTGGCCCTGGGTTTCCTTTCTTTGCGCATTCATTTGGCTTGTCTGAGATGGTTGCCATGGTGATTTCTACTTTTACCACTAGGGCCTTGAAACTGGTACTGCCTTTTATTATGTGTAGTGTCCTGCAGGTCCTCATGCTGTTACCCTGTCAGAGGCACTGCAAGATAGGATGAGCCATCAGCACATACACATTAACAGTTGACCCAGAGGAGCCTGAGTCCAGAGGGTCCTTGAGAAACTTGGGGTTTTGTCCAACAAAAACTTCATGATGTTGTGCAAGGAGAAGTGTCAGACCTTGCCTCAGGGGGCAGAACAGGCTGTGCATCAGGACAGGCTGAGACATGACCGGCAGGAGAAGAGTGACCCTGAGGAGAAGGGCCAGGATGTTACAGGAGGGATGCCCTATGAGCCAGTGCTGCGTGCTCACCACAAAGGAGGCCAGCTGCATAGAGGGCTGCATTAGGAAGCGCATAGCCATCGAGACAAGGGCAGTTCTTCTCCCCCTCAGCACTGTTGTGGCCACATGTGGTCGAGTCAGCACTGGTGTGGCCACATGTGGAATAGTGTGTCCCAGTGTGGGCTGCCCCGTGCTGGAGGAATGGGGAGGAACATGGAGAGGGTCCAGAGGAGGTCTGCCAAGATGGGGTTGGGGGCCTGAAGGCCATGGCCTGTACGGAGAGGCAGAGGGACCTCGACTTCTTCAGCCTGGTGAAGTGTCAAAGACAAATGGAATATAGTAGTAGCCTGGGACTGCTTGAAGGGTGGTTCCAGAGGGGATGGAGCTTTTGTTGGTAGTAGGAAAGAGCACGAAGAGGGGAAAGGGTCACAAACTGCATCTTGAGAGGTACAGCCTGGGCTTCAGGAAAAAGACATGTCACTTGAAGGGTAGTGCTGTGGTGCAACAGGTCACCCAGAGGCCTCTGAGGTCACCCCATGCCTTTGTGTTTCAAAGAACACCAGCAAGGATAGAGAGACCTCAGTAAATATGGAGAGATCCCGGGGATAGAGCAAGGGGAGGAAGCATGTTGGGTGTCTACAGGCTGCAGGGAAAGAGGCACAGGCATGGGACAGTGTCGGACAGACTGTGGTAGAGATGGCTGAGGGCACTGCCATAGCTGAAAGCCTCCAACAGAACCGAGGTTTCTGGCCTCTTGGCTATGGTTGGTGTCTCTGACACCACCGACTACGAGAAGCATTTTCCTTATCTCACTGGGGCCTTGCTGCCACCTTGTCCACGGGGAACCAAGAGGTGCCATATTATTGTCCTGCACTCGGCGTTGCACATGACCACCCTCACACTGCCCCCAGGAAGATCCCTGAGAGACATGTGAAGGAAGTCACCACCCTTCCCAGGGGCTGGCTGTGGGGCTTGGCTGGTCTGCTTGATAAAACACACATCAAGGTTGACTTGGCATCACAGAGGCACCTGCACATTGCCTTGGCCTACCTGCAATCAGGGCCTCCAGCTTTGTGCTCTAATCAGCCCCCTGCGGAGGCTTTGTCAGTAATGGCCCTCAGAGGGACTCCTTAACACTCCAAGAAACTTGGGATTTACTTCTCCCTTCAACTTCTGGAGAGGTTTCTTCAGCCTCCTCTCAGCATCTGAGGTTCATGGGCTCAGCACCAAATACACCTGAGGGGTCATTAAAATGCAGAAAGCCCTAACAACCTCGTCTCTTTCCATCATGTTCTTCAATTCTTCTGCTGCTAATTGGCAAGTGTTCAGGAGGGCATTGAAAAGAGGAAGATTTCAAGGAGCACCAGAAAGTAAAGATGTCTACTTTTCAACCTTTCTTTAGTCTTCAGGTTTCAGAAGAAGTGATACCCACCTTCTCCAATTCACACTGACCCACAGGGTCCCTTGATGAAGCCTGGACACACAGGAAAAGCAGTAGTTTGGATAGGAGACATGTATGGACAACCTTCCTCCCCACCTCCCCAAGCCCTGACATTTCTCTCCTCAGCCCCTGGGGACTTCCCTCACTCGGCTTAACATCTAGCCTTTTCCCACTCAAGCCTGTAGCTGAATGTTACAGCTCCTGGGCACCAATTCCCACCTGCTTTCCTTAGAAAATTAGCTGCAAACAGACACAGAAGGATTTGTCTCAATTCGGATCAGACCAATATAAACATGATGCAGTGTCCTAAGAAATAACATACAATCCTCAAGTGTATGTCAAGGGCAAGTTGCCTCCAGGGAGGTCCACAAGGCTGGAAGGAATAGCCTTCCTTGACATGTTCTTGACAAACAGATAGGCAAGGCTAGATAGAAACAGAGTGAAGGAGTTGGTTGAAGAGACAATGAGATGGCTGAAAGATGAGGCAAGCTTCAGACTCCCTGAAGCTCAGAGCAGCGACTAGAGAGTTGAGAGGTACCTGAATGATACAGAGGAAGGGGAGGAGAAAAAGTAGGAAACTATGGGAAAGTGCATAAGCCCAGGTCATCGGATGCAAAGAAGCCTTTAGAAATGATCAATGTAATCAGGACATGTGGAAACATGTGGGAGATGATTGAGATGACATCCACAGTCTCATAGACAGAGCAGTGGAAACACAAGGTCAAGGGCAGATCAGTATTTCTTCTCCTGAGATGAATACCCTTCCTGAAGAATTCCACTATTTCATCATACAAAAACACTGACATTAAAGTTACTCAATCATTGGAGTTGATGAATGCGTGTTCATATTTTTGAAATGTTGAAACTAACTCTTCCCCTTTCCAGGCAGAGCTCAGGGGTCAAACCACAAGCACCCAGTGGTACTTGAAGAGGCCCTGGTGTCTCGGAGGTTCCTGCCTGGGCCTGGCAGCTGTCCCAGGGGACCTGCAGGAGACCGGAGCCCCTCAGAGCTGCAGATGGAGGCTGGGCAGAGGGCACCAGGGCAGTAGAAACAGCACCAGACTTCTGTGACCCTCTAACTGCATCCTACCACAGTTCTGAAAATCTCTTTCCTTTAAAAAAAAAAAAACACACACACACAAAATCCCCCTGAAAGACCACTAAACTTAAAAAAAGATCAAGAAGGATAAAAAGAACACAAACAATTTTGAAGTTGGAAAGTATAACAAGATATTTATTTACTTTAAACCTTTTTCTCAGTTTCTTTCTTGGTTCATTTTTAACGGTAGTTTCTAAAGATTTCTATTCTATATAGGGCCTACACTATTCAAAAGATATTTTTGTGTCTTTTACAAGTCTAGTGTCCCTTCAACCCCTCTCCGCTAATTTCCTAGACCAGTCTAGAAGTAACGGAGCCTCACTTGCTTTTATGCCCACCACAGTGGCTAGAGGGGACCTTTGTCCAAATTAGCCGCAGATCCACACTTGGTATTTCACCTCAGAGGAGGGTCATTTGGAAAGAAGGGGCCACGAGTGAGCTAATACCCAGGCTGTGCCCCAGCTGATGAGGCAAGAGCTTCAGAAACTGCAGGCCTCAGTGACCAGCTCAGTGACACATCCAGCCCTCCTGTTTCCTTCTAGTCCTCCAAGAGGGAGCAACAAGCACTTCCTCTGAACATCCACTCACACCTCTGCTCCTGCTCCCTTCCCACCTCCACCAATCCAAGGGCAGAAAGAGCATTCCCATCTTGCAGACAAAGCTCTCCAGGCTCCTCTCTTTTCCTGGGGCACAATTTCCACACCACGCACACACTGTCAAGCCTAGATTCCACCGCCAATATCTAAGCCACGCTGCAGGCCTACATACTGTGGGGACAGGCGGGACCTCCGAGTCACTTCCCAGCCATGGGCAACCTGGGCTGCTCACTGACCTCACAAGCACCTTCCCAGCCACCTGCCTCCTGCTGCCCTATCAGCCACTCCAAAAGACAGGACCTCACGGCCACCTTCCCAGCCGTCTGCCTCTCACTGCCCTAAAAGCCTCTGACACACAAGTGACCTCACAACAACTTCCTCAGCCATCAGCCAAATGCTCACCTCCCAGCTGCTCCGGCCAACGTCACCTCCAAAGCACGCGTCCCAGCCGTGCACCTGCTGCTGCCCCAGCAACTGCTCAGCCAGAAGACACCTCACCAGCACCTTCCCAGCCACACGCCTCCTGCTAGCCAATCACGTAACCCTTGCAGAAGGGTCCTTACAGACAACACACCAGCCTTGTTCCTGCAGCTGGCCTCTCAGCTCCTCAGCCCCAAGGGACCTCAGAATCAGCAGCCGAGCCACGGGGCCCCTGCTGGCCTCTCAGCTACCGACAAAGAACTGATTGGGCAGTGGTGATTTTCTGGCACAGCTCTCGCACACACTAGGGACCTCGTGGCTGTTGCCCCCTGCAGCTGCCCCTGCTCTCCCCAAGGCTGAGACACCTCCTGAACGGCCTCCCTCACTCACCCTGGTGCCTCACACTGCTCCTAGTGCAGCAAAGCACCGAGGACGGGCCAGTTCCTGCCCCAAGAGAAGATCACCTTCTGCCCAGCCAGTACCCGCACCGAGCCCGTGAAGCTCAGGAATTGGAGAAAGGCCTGCAAGGGATTCGTGGCAACATTTCCTAAGGGGCCGATTGCGTGGGAGCAGTGACCATGAAGCGGAAGGCAGCAGGGCCCCATGGCCCAGGCAGAGCAAGAAGCCTTCCCGCAACTCCAAAGGCCACTTCCTTCCCCAAGGAGAGACTGAACCAAGCCTGCACATTCCCTACACCTCAAGGACAACAAGCACTCTCTGGTTTGGGGCCCTGACAGTTTGGGACGTGGGGAAGGACTGAGGCGAGGGCATCTCAGCTGGGGACACCAGCAGAGGCAGCACTCAGCAGCTCTTCCCCCTGGCCTGCCAGCAGGGCTAATGACAACGGCAAGGGGAGGACGGGCCCTTCCCCAGCCTCCAAGGCCCTGCGAAAGCCAAACAGCTGCCACGCTCAGAGCTCTTCTGCCAACACCCTTCAGGCTGCTTCCAGGGCCACAGGTCTCAGGGCCCAGCAAGAGGCACGCAGCACCACCAACGGCCAGGCCACGGCGTGCCGCGTGGGCACAGCCTCTCTCGGAGCCCTCCGAAAGGCAGTTTTTCCGAGCAGAAGCGACCATGGGCAAGGGCCCCGAAACACACCAAGACCCACTCTCCAACCCTTCCGCTTGCTTCTAGTCCTCCAGAGCCTTTCCCCAGGCACTTCCTATGAACATCCTGGCTCACCCCGGAGCCTGCTCCCTTCCCACCTCCACGAAGCACCGAGCAAGTGCTCTCCCAGGAGGCGCATCACGCCAGCTCTTGCCTATCTATCTGCTTTGCTTCATATGCCCTCAAGGCCCTCACCCCACAGGCCTCCCTACTGAGGGGCCCTTTGGGGCTTCCAGGGAGGACGACAAAACTCTTTGGCAACACTCCCCCTCTCTCGGGCCACGCTCAGAGAGCTCACCAATGACCACATGGCAGCACACGGACACACTCAGCAGCACGGACAGGGCCAGTGCACCAGCCTTAGACAAGCACACTTGCAACCACGGAAACGGCACAAGGCTTCCGCTGCTCTCAAGCCTTTGCCTTGCCCTGCCTCAGCAAGGCCGGGGATTTCTCTGCCAAGCCAAGCCTCGAGCCAAGCCAGCAGCTTTCAGCAGGGCACGTGCCACATGGAAAAGCCAACATAGTAAGTACTTGGCCTCCAGGGTCCCCCCTGGCACGGCCCAGGCAGAGCCCGAGAGCACCAGCTAAGCCACCCACTGAAGGAGCTGGGCGTGTGGCAGAGCCAAGCTGGTTTGTCCTCACGTCTGGTGCCAGGAGCTCTCCTCCAAAGCAGCACCAGGCAGCAGCCTGCAGCAAGGACCACTTCCCTCTCTTCTCTTAGCAAGCACTTGAGCCACTAGTGCTCCACTCTTTGGCCCCTGCATTGCTCAGGCCTGCAAGGACACGACCCCATCACGGCGTCAGCAGGGAGCAGTCCGAAAAACAAGAGTGGTCACAATGCAAAGGCTCCAGGACTCTCCCTTCTAAAAAAGGAGTGGCAACTCTAAAAGCCCCAAGGGGAAAGAGCTTCCAGCGCTCAGCGTCCACAATGCCTGCCCACAAGCCGGCAGGCTGCTGGGAGGACGGCTGTGCTCACCACCACTCCCTTGGCTCCAGAGACTCGCAGCAATGCCCCTAGAGCTCCGTGGGGCTCCTCACACCCACCCAAACCTCAGGTCAACACCACCACCTTCCCCGCGTCAGCAGTGTCAGCACCTCACAACACCACACCTCGCACGCTCATGCCTGCCCAAGGGTCTCTCTCGCTGCCCTGCTGCAGCACACAAAGCTCACCCTGCAGCGGGACGGTGCAGGAACTTGCCGAGACGGCAGCTGGAAGGAAGAGAGACCTGGGCTGCGCATCCCTTGCAGGCCACCCTTGCCTTGCCTTCCCTCCTCCAAGGCACTCCTTGTCCAGGGAGATTTGGCACCGGAAGGCATCAGCCCCCCTCCAGAGTCCTCTCCCAAGAACACACCTGCCCCTCTCCCAAGAACACCTCTCCACAAGGCCTTCACTCCTCCAAAAACGCCTTCCAGCACGCTAACTCCCAGCCGGGAACGAGCACCTCCCCCGGCCTCCTGCTCCTTCAGCCAACACTGCTGCAAGACCAAAGCTCTCCCCACAAAAAGCAACCGAGAGGAAAGGAGGGAAAAGCATGCCTCGTACAGCTCTCAGAGCAAGGAGAAGTGCTCCCTGCACTTTCGTGTGGGTCGTGGCTGCAGAGCCTGGCAAGAGCGGAGGAAACTGCAGGCGTGAAGCTGAGCGGGCAGAAGGCAGCCGGCTGCCAGCGTGCCTGGCTCATGGGGCCACCAGGGCAGCCGGGGCCCCAGCAGACAAGGCACCTGCTCACCTCGCAGCGCTCCCCACCTCCCCAGCCTCATGGCACTCCCCACGCACAGCACTGCTCTCTCCACACGTCTCCTCCCGCACCCACAACCAACACCCTGGGGCCACCACCTCTCCCCACCACAGGCCACCCAACTTCTGGCACACACCTCACCCCCACCCCTCGCCTAACACACGGTGGACAGCCAGCGCGCCCCTCTGCAGCAGGCACACACAGGCCACACAACCACACAGGGCAGCAGCCAGGACACCACCCCCAAAATGACCCAAAACACACCCAGGCCCACTCTCCAGCCCTTCTGTTTCCTTCTAGTCCTCCAAGAGGCAGCAATAAGCACTTCCTCTGAACATCCACTCACACCTCTGCTCCTGCTCCCTTCCCACCTCCACCAATCCAAGGGCAGAAAGAGCATTCCCATCTTGCAGACAAAGCTCACCCAGCCCTACTGCGCTGCCCCGGCGCAGCTTCTCATGGCCAGTCAGCATGTCTGGCTTGCAGGGCAGTTCGCCTTGGGCCCAGTCCACTCTGCCCCGTGGTCCTAACTCCGCTGGTAGCTCCTGGAGGAAAGGAGCCTTGCTGCCAGCACCCCGGGGCCGGGGCCGGGGCCGGTATGGGAACAGACCTACAGACCCATTCACTCCCACTTCTGCTCTCCTGCTTTGCTCCCGCCCCACTTATAAGTGTCTTTAACCCACATGCTGGACTGTGATGGGCTGATAGAGACATCAGTCAGCCCAACCCAAACCTCCTCCTCTTGTCAGCCAGTAGCAGGGCAGCACTGGGGGCGATGCCATGGCGACATTGCAGACACATGACCCAGCAGGCAGCTCCTTCCTCCCACCATCGTTGGTGGTGGGTCTGGTGCCATGCTGAGGGCTGTTACAAGGGGAAGGTTTCATGTCCTCTGTGGGCATTTCCAGCAGGCTCTTGAGATCCCCCTGGGATCTGGTGGACATTGCAGCCTCTGGGACACAGGACCCCTTTCCTGCCAGAATCAGATCCCAAGGAGGATCTCCCTCTCCCAGGGACACGTGGACCTGGATTGACCCCCCTCCACCACCCTACCAGGAGGGGATGGAGCCAGCCCCACAGGAGCCTCGGGGCTCAGGACAGCCCCAGCCCCAGGACCCAGCAGTCTTGCCTGCCCCATTGTGCCCTGAGCCAGACGGGACCCTCCAGCAGGGCTCTGGTGCCTGCCCCCAGACCTGTCCAGACACCCCCACAACCCAGGTCCCACAACTGTTTTTGCATTTCACAGTCTCTGTGCGACACCTCAGGAAGGAGCTCCTGAATCCCTTACCCTTGGTGGAGAGCTGCCAGAGTGCTGGAAAACAAGTACCTGTGGTCTGGGCTAATGTTCTTGGTCCAGCAGTCTCCATCTCATTTGGCCCCTTTCCTTCGGCTCGCCTCTCCCTCCAGGGAAAAAGTTCTCTCTTGTCTCCTGCCTCGTCCCCCACAATTCCTCTCCAATGTGTCCCTGCTCTTGTGCCTGTTGGTGAGGAGCCCCAGTGCAGCCCCACTGCCTCCTGGCCTCCCTCCTTGCTGTGGAGTAGCTCTGAAGGGCAGCAGTGGGGAGTGTGTGAGCCGTGCCCTGGCCTTGCAGGGAAGTGAGGGCTCTCCCATGGCACCGGGGAGAGACCTCTCTGTGATGCGGCACATCCCCCTGTGACCTCAGCCCGTGTCATCTCTGGGCTCAGTAGGTCACCGCCATGGAGATGGCACAGCCAGGGGAGAGCAGAGAGACTTCCCCTCACGTCCTGGAAAGCAGTCACCTGCCTACATCCCCAGTTAGTTTCCAAAACTGGCTGATAAATCCTTCACGAACGTGACCAGATGGTGACAAAGGTTGTGAAAAATCTAAGATGGGTCACGGCAGAGGTCACTTCTGTGCCCCTGCACCAACAGGTCTCTGCACAGGGCAGACCTGTGTGGGAAGCTGGGGTTTGGGGCTATGTTAGGGGTTTGCCACTTGTTAAAGATGGGATCAAAATCATGTGAGGTCAAACAGCACAAAAGGGTGGCCATGGGCTGCGATGCTTTAGCGAGCCTCAAGACAGGTTTCTCCCGTGGGTCACTCTTCTTGTCAAAGGAGGATGTAGGACAGGATGGGACAGGACGCAGCCTTCCTCCTTCAGGCACCAAAGCAGGCTCTTTGTTTTGAAAAGGCCTCAGCAAGGTTTCTCAGTCTGCGGTGCTTAGGAGAGAGATGAGATGCCAGAAAAGAGCAACTAGGCCCTTAACACGCATCATCCAGAGGGCTTTACGTGGGACCCTGGTGCTTCCCATGTTCCATAACCATGGGCAAGGCTGGGGAGCAAATTTGGGGCAGTGTTCTCATTTCCCATGAATGTTGCCCGGGCTGAGCCTGGGGAAAGCCATTTCCCACCTCTGGAGCTCAGCTGGTCCTTTGGCTTTTCAGCGTCACCTCAGGGCAGTGCTTCTCCCCTGGCTACAGTCCCTGGCACCTTGGTCCCCCCCCCCCCCCAGCACCCTGAGTTTCCCGGGGGGCTGTACAGCACCTAGTGCCCTGGATCTCCCACAGTTTTGCTCCTGGGCTTCTCAGGACGTGCCCACACACTGCAGGGCTGCTGTCCAGGCTCCGGTGCACAGCCTGGAAGACAGCGGAATGCCTCAGGACCTGCACCTTGGCTCATTCAGAAGTGTGTGAGGTGACCATCTCCCAGCTGTGCAGCTGCTGGAGTTTGAGAACGTCCCCACAACCAACCTTCCTTGTCTCTGAATAGTCTCAGGGTGACTCTTGCAGAAGGGAGGCTCCATCCCCCTTGAAGACTGTCAGAGAGGTGGCTTTCCAAGTCCCTGCAAAAGGAAGCCAGACCACAGAGAACAGAGGCAGCAAACAGAGGCAGCAGTTTGTGCAGCAGTGTGTGGGCTCTGCTTAGATCTTCTGAGGACCTTGTTGGAAGTTGTGGGGGGGGCCTTCTGGGGACCCCGAGGAACTAGAGGGTGCTTGCTGTGAACAGGAAAGGAGAGCTAGGCAAGGACAACTACAGGAGGCCTTAACTTCTCCTGGGAGCAGCTCTAGCTAGGTGGGCTGCCGCCAATGAGCTCTCTTGGTTGCCCCTGAGGAGAGGGAGTTGGGGCCTTTGCTCCTTGATTAGAGTGGGTCAAGCACCCTGTGAGTCAGTGCTAGACAGAGGCCTGTAGAAGAGCCAGGCCTGGAGTGCAGCTCCTGGAGTGCAGTGAAGAGAGGCAGCAGTCTGCACAGCAGGGGGCAAGAAGGCACCTTTGTTTCCAATCCTAGTAGTGTATGCTTGCTCAGATATGGTCATGTCATGCTGGAGAGGACATTCCCCAGTAGCTGTTGGAGTCGCTGCCTCAGCTGTGTCAGAAGCTTGGATGCAGAGAGACCCTCTGCCAGCAGACGCAGCTCTACAGGGGTGAGGGTGCAGGGGGTGCTTGGGGCCTCTTGGTGAGGCCTGGGCTGGCAGTCAGCTCTCCTGCAGCAGGTGTGCTGTTGTGGACGAGTTGTGTCATCAGGGGAAGTTCCACCTGAATCTGAGGGAAACCTTCTTGCCTGTGAGAGTGACAGAGCCCTGGAAGAGGTTGCCCAGAGAGGTTGTGGAGTCTCCTTGCCTGGAGAGATTCAAAACCCACCTGGACATGATGCTGTGCAATGTGCCCTTTCTGCACAGGGCCTCCTCCTCCTCCTCATCTTCCCTGGTGGTGTTTCCTGAAGACCTTGTACTCTGCCATTGAAGGACTCCAGTCATGCAAGTGACCCCACCCCATCTCCATTATTCCAAGCATGTGGCAGTGCTGTGACAGCTTGGGCATCTCCGTTTGCTCCTGGCTGTGCCCCAGGCTGCATATGTCTGCATGTATTTGGAGTTCAGCACCTCAGCTGTGGCACGGACAGAAGATTTGTCACAGGGAAACGTGTTCCCAAGGAGCTTCTGTAGGCAAAGGCTTTGACTGCAAGGGGTGACATGTTGGCATGGCTAGCAGGTAGCAATGTGATGGTGGAAGGAGGTTCTCACTAACAGAGTGCGAACCCTGCAGTGTCCAAGGCCAGGGAGAAACAGAGCTGGGCAGTGCAGGAATGGCAGGAGAGGGGTTTTCTTCCTGAGCTGATTCTGCAGCACCTTGGGGCCTGTGACAGAGGTGAAGCGATCTCCAGGAAGGAGAAGGTTCCACTAAAGAAGTCCCTGGGCCTGGTCAGCCTGTGATCCAGCCACCCTGAGGATATCACTAGCCCAGTGCCTGTTCACATCATGTGGAAGGGTGAGAAGAGGTTCAGGGGCAGGAGAGCCAGAACGGTTGGAGGGTGCAAAAACATGAGTGGAGACCTCGATGTGATGTGCCTCCCATTTATGGAGCACATGTGGATGTAGACAGGATGGACGTGGCCTAAGGGCTGTGGTGGGATTCAGTTGTGTGGGCACAGGTATGAAACGTGAGATGCCCTGGAGCACTTGTCCAGCAAGCACTAAAAAGGGGCCATGGTTTCCCTGGAGGTGCCATGGTGTATGTGCTAGAAGCATGCAGTTGTGCTGCACACCCGAGGCATCCGACATGGTCCTTCCATCCTTTTTCTAGGTCATGAAATCAAGTGTCGGCACTGAATGACATGAGCTGTTTGTAACACTGCGATCTGGATATGTCTCAGCTTCCTTGTGAGTGGGTGCCTAGCAGTATTAGGCATCTGGGGTCATTAGAAATGGCCAAAGTAATTCCCCACCTGGCCCCCACCTGATGCTCCAGAAGGATGTGAGTCTCAGGGTGGCTCCATCAGAGCAAGCAGACACTGGCACATGCTTTGGACCACCTCTGTCTCTTCCAATGTCCCCAGGTGTTGGTGTGTGAGCAACTGACTCCCACTCTCCATCTCCAGGGATTACAGCGGGAGCTTAGACAAGGAGCTCCCATGCAGACATCTCTGTTGGGCACGTTTCTGCTTGGGCAAAGAGAATCCCACCTCCTGTGTATTTGTGGAGTTCAGTGGAGGGATCTCAATGCCACTGCAGCCCCGGGGCTTCTAAACTGGCAGGAGATGCCCAAATGGACTCATCTGAATAAAAACCTGAACCATGGGAGAATGAACTCCCTTCTTGCCCCTCTCTAGGAGTCCTGCCTAGGCAAGAGGCAGGAAGAGGGGCTTCCAGAGTGGGATGTTTCCCCCTTTAGCAGGTGACCATCCTCTGAGGAGATAGATTGTAATGCTGGAATCAGTCTTCCTTGAGTGTTCAGAGAGGGACCATCGGTGATTATTTTAGTCTACTTCAGGGAACATTTCCCAGGAGGAGGGAGCCCGAGGGACAGAGAACTTCTGCCTTTAATTGGGCCACTGTTGCTGAAGGGCTCCAGGCTCCTGAGATGGAAGGAGGTCATGGTACCGTGGCAGCAGTGCCCATGTGCCCAGCTGTGTGCAGGAGCAGCTCCTCTGCCAAGAGCAGCAGGGCTGTGGGCACTGCCTGCTGCTGCTGAGAGGAGCTGAGAGAAGGCAGAGAGAAGTGAAGGGCAGTGTGGAGTGGGAGGACGGCTGACAGTTCACTGTAGAAGACTGTCCCAGCTCTTGACACAGTAAGTCTCTGGCTGAAGGACAACGCTACTGAGGCTCCTGGAGGGGGTCCTCTGAACCCAGCTCACCCCATGACAAGCTTTTTAAAGATCACTCTCGCGGATTTTCCAGTGTATGGGAGGAGAAGATGCTTTAGAGCAGAGATTCCCTGGCTCACCGTCACAGGGACCCAGCATCCTGCTACCTTCTGCCAAGGAAGGCTGCAGGGCTGTGAAGCCGAGACATGCACACAAGTCTGTCCCAGGGCTGTGATTCAGAGCAGTGTCCCTACCCTGCAGAGGAAGGTGAAAAAACAGGCTGCTTGAAATGGAAGGAGCTTTCCTTCCAGGGCTTTCTGTTTCCTGATTTGGGCAGGCAGAAAAGAGGAAAGAGTTTTCTGGTTTGGAAGGACCTGGGACTCACAAACCTTCACTCTCGGAGATCAGGAGGTCTGTGAGAAAGCTCAGCAAACACTCTTCAACCGCATCTCAACCTCCAGCAGCACCAGCATCACCTTTATGGGCTTCCTCAGGGTTTATGTGACCTGCTCCTTAGCACCTGCAAGCACAGAGATTCCCCTGCCCAGGTCCCAGACCTGGAAGATTTCTGTAGGGCAGAACTGAGCACACAGCAGGTAGGTTGGGGTCTGTGATCACTGAGAGGGAAAAGATGTTGGGACAGAGAAAGCTCCCAGCAGGGATAGCTGCAGGCAGCAGAGATGGGCAGGGACTGAGAAGGAACTGCTAGCAGAATCATCATGGGGGGATGGACCTGGGCAAGTCATGGTCAGTCCCTCCAACCCAAGCATCTTCTTCTGAGCAAGCCTCCCCGATCTCCTCTCCCACCCAGCAGAGCCTGAGCCCTGACAGCCAAGGGGTCCAGGGCATGAGCTGCCTCCTCTGCAGCCAGACCTCCAGCAGAGGAGAGGGACATCTCTCCTGCCACGGGTTCATTTTGTGCTGCTGGACAAAGGGGCTGAGACCGCCTGCCTTGCAGTGTCACTGTCTTCAAGGTGGCATGGCCAGGTGGTCAAGGTGAAGGTTTTTGTGAGTGCCTGTCTGTCTCTCTGCTTGCCTCCCTCGGCAGCAGGATCATGGTGTTGCTCCTGGTTTCCCCTCCTCTCCATGTTGCTCCTCCTCTTCTCTCAGGTTGTCTGGGGTTACTGGGTGTTCAGCTGCACTTCAGACACATGCCCTGCCAGTAGTGCGACACGGGGAGCTGCAGGGCTGTGAGGTTGCCCCAGCCCTCTTCTCACCTGTGCACCTACAGGAAACGCAGCCTGTGGGGTTGGGCAATGAGCTGGCTCTTCCTGAAGGAGAGCCCGTCTTTAGGACATTCAACAGTTTCCCTGTGGTGTCCTGCCAAGCTTTGAGCTGCCCTCCAGGTGGTCACCGCTGCCTCACAGCATCTCTGTGCTATTGGAGAGACAAATGAAGAGGTGCAGGGTATGGAGATGGTGGTGGGAGGCTGTAGGTGGGCAGCTGAAGAGAGTCCTCAGTGTCCTTGGCCAGAAGGGGAGTGTGGAGAGCTGCCTCAGGGGCCCAGGGAAAGGGTGAGGAGTTTGGAGATCTGCCCTTTGAAAGTGCACTCCTCTGCTCTCAGCAGGGGCTGGTTTCTTGTTAGGGAAACATATGAGTATGATCATTCTCCAGGTGAAAGCGCTACAACTGCGAGACAGATGGGAATGAGGCTAATACACAGACTAGCTGTCCTCACTCGGTACCTTGGGGCAATGAATCCGATCCTCCTAGGACTGAGGTAGAAATGCCAAGGATTTCTACCTTTGAGGAACACTGCCCAGGGGTGACAAGGACACACCAAAGAAAATAAACTCTAAAATCCTAAAAACTCCTTTCCTCAACCCTCTGTCTTTAGAATTTGGAGTGAAGATGCTGAAAAAAGCCCTTCTACATGAGGAGTGGGTTTCACCTGAGAGAAACTGTGAATTTCAGAGCTAGGTGCCCCTGTGCCCACAGTCCCACTACTGTACAGCAGGATTGATTGCTGTGGAGCCGATCGGCTGAGGTCCCAGCTCCTCACAGCAGCACACTCAGCCACTGCAAAGTGGCGTAGAAGCAAGGGAGAGAGCACAGAGATCGTCTCCGTAAAGAGAGAGGCAAAGTAGGGGGTTGTATGCCAAGTGGGACGTTCTGGGAGGCAGTTTGCTTGCAAAGTCTCTCTTAACTTCACCATGTCTCTTCTTTCTTGGACAGTCGCCCCATACCCAGAGGGAGTAAAATGACCAACAGCAGCTCCCTCAATGGGTTCTTCCTCCTGGCGTTTGCGGACTCACGGGAGCTGCAGCTCTTGCACTTCTCACTCTTCCTGGGCATCTACCTGGCTGCCCTCCTGGCCAACGGCCTCATCATCACAGCCGTAGCCTGCCACCACCGCCTCCACACCCCCATGTACTTCTTCCTCCTCCACCTCGCCCTCCTCGACCTGGCCTCCATCTCCACCACTGTCCCCAAGTCCATAGCCAATTCCCTGAGGGACACCAGGGCCATTTCCTACTCGGGATGTGCTGCCCAGGTCTTTCATTTTATCTTTCTCATGTCAACTGAATATTTTCTCCTCACAATCATGGCCTACGACCGCTACGTTGCCATCTGCAGACCCCTGCACTACGGGACCCTCATGGACAGCAGAGCTTGCATCAAGATGGCAGCTGCTGCCTGGGCCAGTGGTTTTCTCTATGCTCTCCTGCACACTGCCAACACATTTTCCATTCCTCTCTGCCAAGACAATGTCCTGGACCAGTTCTTCTGTGAGGTTCCCCAACTCCTCAAGCTCTCCTGCTCAGATTCCTACCTCAGGGAAGTTGGGCTTATTGTGGTTGGTCTTTTTTTATTTTTTGTCTGTTTCATTTTCATTGTGCTGTCCTACGTGCAGATCTTCAGAGCTGTGCTGAGGATGCCCTCTGAGCAGGGAAGGCACAAAGCCTTCTCCATGTGCCTCCCTCACCTGGCCGTGGTCTCCCTCTTTGTCAGCACTGTCATGTTTGCCTACCTGAAGCCCCCCTCCATCTCCTCCCCAGCTCTGGATCTGGTGGTGGCTGTTCTGTACTCGGTGGTGCCTCCAGCAGTGAACCCCCTCCTCTACAGCATGAGGAACAAGGAGCTCAAGGAGGCCCTGAGGAAACTGATTCAGCTGGTTCTAGTTCAGCAGCACTAAAGCTGCCCATTTCTCTTCACAAGCAATGTCCGTTTTGTCTCAGGCAACTGCTGTGCTTTGTTTTGTCTATGATAATCAAGTTTTTACACAAATGTTTGAATTCCTCCCACCTCTCCAGAGGCACAAACCCTGTCTGTCTGACCCAGAGGCCTTCTGTAAATCTACCGTCATTATATCAGAACTGGTCTCCCATTTAGCATCCCTATAATAAAAGGAGATCTCCTGAACACTGTGCCTGAATTTTGGGCTCTTCTTCCACAGCTGGCCCCAAGAATGTTCTCAGGGAATTGCACTTAAAAGGGCCCTGTTGCCATGCCTGGGTTTTGCATGGGCTAAGGGACAGCAGCTGGTAGAGTGACGTGTGAGGGAGCGAGGGCTCGATTCAGGTGTCACTTGTGGTTGGCCCAGGGCCCCTGGGGAGGATGAGTCACCAAGGGGTATCTGCTGGGACTGCCCCACATATCAATGGGTGGGTGACAGATGCCCATCCCTCTGGAAGGGAATATGGGAGCCAGCAGAAGAGCACAGGGGAACCTCAGGGGCCGTGTGTGCACTGCAGTCTCAGGAGAAGGAGAGGGCTGGGTCTAATGACACCTCTGAACACATGCTGAGCAGTGTGAGAAGCCCTGTGATTGCTCCAAGCATCCTGCACAGCCACAGACCCTGGGGAGGGGCTGGTCAGGTGCAATGATGCTGGTCCAGCTGGGTCTTTCCTGAACAGCTCGGCCAATGGGGAGTCACCCCATGGTCCCATAGCCTGCTGGTCCTGCAGAGCAGCACCGGCAGCCCTGGGGCTGGTGGGGCAGCTGAGCCCCCTTTCTGCCCCGTGGAGCTGCTGTGGCCTTGCGAGGGGCTGGGGCTGTGGAGCGAGTGCCCAGAGCTCTGCAGCCCCCTACAGCGGGCACTGCTGCGGGGCCAGCGCCAGGCTGGGAGGCCCTGGAGGGAGCAGGAGACAAGAGCCCAGGTTGGTGCCTGCGTTGCCTGCCCACGCTGGGGAAGCTGCCCCAGGCCCATCGTCCCGCAGCAGCCCCTCGCGTCACCCCTCCCAGCGCTGGCTGCTCCCCCAGCGGTGGGATGGTCCATGGCCAGCTGCGTCCTCCTGCAGCTCTGCGCATCCCCACGGAGGGGACAAGGCCAGCCTTGCACGGCCTCTCTCCTGCACCAGACTGCGGCAGGTCCCGGAGCACGGCTGTCTGCTGAGCCCCGCGTGGGGCACAGCCTGGGCTGGGCAGGGGCTGGCTGCCCCCATCCCCAAGTCTCTGGGGGATCATTTAATGGTTATTTAATAGTACTCCAGCCCTTGCCATGTGCGAGGGGTCTGGTTCCAGCTCCAGCTGAGCTCTGGCTTTCCTCGCTCCAGCCCTGCTTGCACGGACAAGGTCTCGGGGCTCCCCCCGGGCAGCCCCTGCCCCCATCTGAACACGTCCCCTCCAGCCCCCGGAGCACTCGTGCTGCTGCCGGGGCAGAGCTGGAGGATCCCGTGCAGCGGCTCCTCCGGGAGATGCCCAGGCAAAAGCTGGGCCCAGCCCCAGCCCCAGCCCCAGCCGCAGCAGGGCCCAGGGCAGCTGCCCTCTGCCCATCCACCCTGGTGCTGCCAGCCCCACCGCAGCCCGCTCCTCACAGGCTCCAGCGCAGCCCTGCAGGCAGCTGGAGCTGCCTCGGGCCCCGGGGCCGTCTGGCGGCAGCAGCCTTTGACCTGGCCACAGCAGCAGCGGTGCCGGCAGCAGGGCAGGAGCAGGGGACTTGGGGCGAAGACCCCTGCCCTCGGCTGCACGGCCGGGGCACTGGCCGGGCAATGCCTTTGTGGGTGGCTGGGCTCCAGGTTCGGGGTGGACGGCAGCTCGAGGGTGGGAGCACCGGGATGTGGATGGGCTTCCAGTGCAGCCGGGAGTGTGGGGCAGGCAAGTGGGCAGAGCCAGGCACACACAGGTGCCAAGGCCACGGGTGGAAAGGGCAGTGTGGGGCTGGTGAAGGCCCTCCCTCTCCTTCTCGTCCCCGTGGGGAAGAGAGTCCCCAGGCCATGCTGGACTCCACTTGGGCTGATGGGAAAGGGCAGAGGGCAGGGTGGAAGAGGCATTCAGAGCCTCTTGAGGTGTGTGATGGAGTTTTCCAAGCCCAGGGCTGAGCCAGGGACCTTTGGATCTTCCTCCTGATGCTCTCCCAGCTGGACTTGTTCTGCCCTGCCCTAGGTGCTCTCATCCCCAGGTCAGCTGTGCTGGATCAGAGGCTGAGGAGCAGGAATTCCTGGACTCACAGAGGAGTTGTGGTGGGAAGGGACCTCTGGAGGTCTCCAGTGCAGCCTCCCACACAAAGCAGGGCTGGTTGGAGCCCTCCACTCTTGTCCGGCCATTGCTGGACTGTGCCTAATCGTAGTTACCATCCCTAAACCTGCTCTGCTCCTCCTGTCCAGGCACTGTGGGACGGCACCTCTCATTGTTGGGGCACTGCCCTGCCGGCCTTGCTGGCACCCTCGGCTCCTGGCTGCCCTTCCCACCCGGAGCAGCCCCACCCTTGCTGCTCCCCACAACATACTCTTTGGAGCAGCAATCCCATTACCAATGGTGCAGAAGCACTTGAGCTGTGGCACAGGATTTCCTCTTCTCCCAAATAGGCAGCATAGTATCAGACCCCCAAGTGGCTGAGCTCCCTTTTTCATCCAGCTCTGACTCTGCATGCAGCATTACCTGGCTAGGGGTCCAGATCCAAAGCTCTCCTCTCACCTTCACATTGGCTGTCAGGAAAAAGTTTCTGCTGAGGTGATACGGTCAACTTTTGTACCTACAAGCTCCTGGGGATCTGCTCGGGTCCCCTCATCCCTTACCAAGGCTTTCTTGGCTGTAGTCAGGGGTTAAGTCCCAGGTAGAGATGGGCAGCCAGGTCAGCAGGATGGGGACAGGGTCAGGGGAGGACCCCAGAGGTGCAGGGCCAGGCACAGGCATGTCCACAGTGTAATGCCGGCACAGCCCAACGACAAGGGGAGCAGTTCCCTGGCAAAGGGGACAAGGCCCCACAGTGAGGCTGGTTGCTCTCTGTCTCCCCTGCTCTTGTACCCACAAGATCCCCCTCCCTGGCTGCCTCCAGCCCCTCCATGCCCACACCAATGCCCAGCACACCACGACAGCCCTGGCCCTGCAGCCCCTCCGGCACCCCCTGTTGCCCCGGGGACAGAGCCACCTGCCCCGAGCTGGTGCCCAGAGAAACCTGTTTCTCGTTCTCATTTTCTCTCTCTGACTGCTGCCCTGCTTTTCTCCTGGGACATCCCTGCTCCCCAGAGAGCCTTTCTCCATGTCAGTGTGTCCGTGCTGACCTAGCTGATCCTACACCCCCACCCTGTGCACCCCACAGGGCCCCACCCTGGCATTGCTGCTCCTTAGGGTGAACAGGCCATGGGGCTCCTGACTTGGCCCTGGCAGAGCAGGTCATGGTGGGAAGCAAACCCCATTGGACAGGGATCACCACCACTGACTGGTGCCATTACACTGCTGCCATGTGTCTTTGCTCATGGATGGTGCTCAGAGTGACCCCCAGGGTGTTGCCCAAGGCAGGAGATGTGTTTGGGTGTTTACTGTGGTGTCCAGCCTGTAGTGTTTCACTGCAGGTGCAGGAATCACTTCCCGTCCCACTTCCCTGTGCCTCCTGGGTCCCCTCTGCCTCTCTCGGGACTGCAGAGCCCTCGGTTCCCCATGCATACCTGGATCTACTGCTTTACCTTCTGGTTACTCCACCATGGACCATCCCTCACTTTGTGAAGCTCCACTCACTGCCCATTGCCAGGCACACACTGTGCCTGGACATCCCCTGAGCTCTCCTGGGGATCTCCTGGAGATTCCCCTCCACAACCATGGGCGGTTCTCATCAGCCCTGACACCTGAGGTACAGCCCTGGGCAGGTAATTCAGAGATCATTCCTCATCTCCACTGGTAACCAGCAGATGAGCCCTGAATCCAGCCCCCAATCCCTAATGGATGACCCGGGGACTCTGAGCTCATCCCATGGAGTTCAGAAGCAGAGCAGCAAGCCCTTCTCTGGTGCAGTCCCTTGGGTGTACTTTTGACTCCAGCTTCTGAAGAAAAGACAGACCTCAAGGCACATCACAGGGGAGATCCCCTTTTATTAGAGACATGTTAATGTGGAGGCCAGAGCTGGCACAAGGGTGCCCATTGCCTGATCCTGCCTGTAGGCACAGGACGCATGCTCATGGAAACACAACCCTACCACCACCCAGTTATGAGACCTGCTGGGCCATATCCACAGAAGAGGGCACAGAAGGACAGCGTGGAGATGAAGAGAACAGCCTCCAAAAAAGAAATCCTGCCTCTGTGAGGAGATGTGTCTCCAAGAAAGCTGAAGCTCCCATGGAAAAAATGTAGCCAGGAAATGGCTGCTGTGGCAGCGATGCCACAATGATGCTGTCAAGCACAGGGTCTGTCCTCACAAGCTGCTGTCTGACTCCCCTCCCTCCACTCCCCCTCCACTTGTAATGCTGGAGCTCTGTAGATGGAAGGGATCAGCCCATGGTGACAACCAGCTGCCAGTCTTGCAGGACAGGGGTGTGAGATCACACCTTGACTGTGGCCAGCAGAGCTGAGCTCTCCTACGAGACCTGGGACCCGTGATCTCACCCCGCCTGTACTTGTCTGAGCCTGACTCTGTGCCCCTGAGCTCCCTTGGTGTCAGTGCCAAAAGGGACCCTGCAAAGGGAAACTCCCCTCATTGCACTGGGGGCATCTGAGGGAGCTCAGACTAGGGGGCTCTGAGCTTCCCCCATCTCTGCTGATGAAGGGGGAAGCCTGGTTTCCTACTTCAACACAGTGTCTGGGTCAGATTCAAATGAGAGATTCCTGAGAAGTGACATGAACGAAAACTTCTTTGCATTTCACAAGAAAGTATCAGAGAAAAGTAAGAAAGAAATAAATGCACCACACAGAGCCTTGATGCCAAATGCCCTGGGACTGATGAATGGGCGCGCATGGGAGAGTTATCGGTGCTTACATTGCACCTGTGTAACCAGTTTTCTCAGGGCCTCCTGGAGCTCCTTGTTCCTCATGCTGTAGAGGAGGGGGTTCACTGCTGGAGGCACCACCGAGTACACAACAGCCACCACCAGATCCAGAGCTGGGGAGGAGATGGAGGGGGGCTTCAGGTAGGCAAACATGACAGTGCTGACAAAGAGGGAGACCACGGCCAGGTGAGGGAGGCACATGGAGAAGGCTTTGTGCCTTCCCTGCTCAGAGGGCATCCTCAGCACAGCTCTGAAGATCTGCACGTAGGACAGCACAATGAAAACGAAACACCCAAGGAATGAAAAAAGACCAAGCACAATAAGCCCGACTTCCCTGAGGTAGAAGTCTGAGCAGGAGAGCTTGAGGATCTGGGGAATCTCACAGAAGAACTGGTTCACAACATTGCCTTGGCAGAGAGGTATGGAAAATGTGTTGGCAGTGTGCAGGAGAGCATAGAGAAAACCACTGGCCCAGGCAGCTGCTGCCATCCTGACACAAGCTCTGGTGTCCATGAGCATAGCATAGTGCAGGGGTCTGCAGATGGCAATGTAGCGGTCATAGGCCATGACTGTGAGGAGAGAATACTCAGTTGGAAATAAGAAGACAAAGCAAAAGACCTGGGCAGCACATCCCGAGTAGGAAATAGTCCTGGTGTCCCTCAGGGAGTTGGCCATAGATTTGGGGACAGTGGTGGAGATGGAGGCCAGGTCGAGGAGGGCGAGGTGGAGGAGGAAGAAGTACATGGGGGTGTGGAGGCGGTGGTGGCAGGCTACGGCTGTGATGATGAGGCCGTTGGCCAGGAGGGCAGCCAGGTAGATGCCCAGGAAGAGCGAGAAGTGCAAGAGCTGCAGCTCCCGTGTGTCCGCAAACGCCAGGAGGAGGAACCCGTTGAGGAAGCTGCTGTTGGACATTTTCTCCTTTGGGGCACAGGGGTGCTGTCTGAGGAAGAAAAGACAGTGACAACTTAGAATAGTTTTCTCTGAGAAAACGTTTCCATTTTTCATATACAATTCCCCCCCACACCCACCCACCCACACAGAAATGCAATACAGACAAATTTCTTTTCTCCTCAGGAAGACGTTCATTCAGCTCCTCAGCTTCAGCTCCAGCTGAGTGTGCTGTGAGGAGCAGGGGCCTATCCTAATCTAGACCAGTGGGTAGATGGAATTGGTTTGTGATAGCTCTGGTTTTCGCTACTGGTGTATAAGGATGTCCACCTTTAATGGAAAAGGGCTGTTAATATCCGCACACACCGTTCTAAAGAGCTTGGGCTGCAGGAGGGAGGTTTTGCTTCTTTTTATAATTATTTGGTGTGGAGATTTTTAGATTCCATCATCACATCTGGGGAGCGTTCTTTGCAGGGACAGATATCTGTGTTGCTGCAGGCATGAACATTACAAAGACCAGAGAGGCAAATGGGCTCTCTGCTGCTTAGCGCAGAGTCAGGAGTGCTGCTGAGTCCATCAGCCTTTTTCCCAGCTGTCCTGGGCTCGCACTGGTGTTACCCAGAGCATGATTTCACCCACAGGTTTCTCTAGAAAAGACACTGGACTCTGAGGAGATCAAGGGCGGCTGGTTTCAAAGCACAGTTCTTCCTCTGCTCTCTTTCACATACGGAGCTGCTCAGGAGCCCTTGGTGGCATTAGCACCTCCTGAGCTTCTAGAAATGGCTCCCGAAGGAGACAGTCATGTGTCCCGACACGGGGGTCTCCGGAAGGGAGAGGCAGCTCCTTCCCCAGCCCCTCCGACTGCGTTGCCCAGCACCGTGGGGCTCGAAGGGGCCTCGGGCACCTCGCTCCCATGAAGGGCCGCAGGGTGGGTGTCTGGATTTGTAGCTGAACCGCCAGCGGACAGCAAGTACCAGAGCAGAAAGGAGAGGTAGGGAAAGGAGGAGAAAGGCTGTGACCCTGCTGCCCAGGCAGGACAGAGAGAGACAGACGGGCACCTTCCCCAGACTGCGCCTCCCACCCCGGGGGTCCTGCCAGGGCAGTCGTTCTCAGCCCCTCTGCCTTGCCCTGGGAAAGGGGCACGTGGCAGCAGAGAGGCAGCTCTGCTTCCTGGCAGTCTGTCTGCAGAGGAGGTGACTCCTCCCCTGGAGCCCTTCACCCTCAGAGCAGCGGGAGGGCGCTGTTGGGTGGGAGAGGAGAAGAGGGGGGCTTGCTCAGAGGAAGGCATCTACGATGGAGGACCACAAGACAGCTGCCTGAGTCCAGCCTACCACAGAGTTTCTGGGGGCACTTTCCTGCCATTCCCTGACCACCTCTCAGCTGCCTGGAGCTGTCCCCACTGGCAGCTCTTCCTCTGTCCCCACCTCTCTCCGCTGTCAGGGCTCACTGACCCCATCCCACCCGCTGGCCATTCACCTCTGCCCTGCACAAACCTCCCGGCAGGAGGGCACTGCCCAGGGGCATCTCTGTGTTGGCAGGACCGAAGGAGCAGGGCGGACGAAGCATGATGAGGATGATGCGAGCTGCAAAGGGGAGATTGCTGCTGCCTGCAGGTAAACAGATGCCTGAAGGAACTTTCGGGGATCCTTGCAGACAGTAACCCTGCACAACTCTCCTTCAGTCCTCTAAACCTGCAACATCCTTCTGGATTTGTGCCCTGCCACAGGCACAACACAAAAGCAGAGACTCAGGAGGGTGCCCCCCCTCACAGGTAAGCCTGCCCTGAGTGTCCTCTTGGAAAGTCCCCTCCAGACATGCCCTGAGGGTGAGCTAGAGCTGTGAGCAGCCCTGACCCTGATGCACGCAGCACCCTCCCAGGAGCAGAATGAACCTGCCCTGCTGGCGGGTCACTCCTTCCACCCAGAGCTTCTCCCCGCAGCACTGTGGGGAGCTCCCTGGGCAGGCTGAGGGCTGACCCTCGCAGGTGGCAGAGACACTGCACCGGGCACACAGCACCCTCGGGGCACAGGGACACAGCTCTGAACCACAGCCCTGCACAGACCTTGGTGCACACCCAGACCTCACCACCATGCAGCTGTCCCTGGGAGAAAGCAGCAGAGCACCCTGTCCCTGTGTCTGTGTGGCAGGACATCCCTGCTCTGAAGCATCTCCTCCTCCCATGCACTAGAGGAACCGGGAGAGCAATCCTTAAAAAAATGATCAGCCACGCGAGGGGCTGGGTTCAGGAGAGCGCTCCAGCAACCTCAGCAGCATTGCCCTGCAGCCAGACACTCACCGTGCAAAGAGCTGGGAAGATGTCTCCCACAGTGAACTGTCGGCTGTCCTCCCACTCCACACTGCCCTTCACTTCTCCCTGCCTTCTCGCAGCTCCTCTCAGCAGCAGCAGGCAGTGCCCACAGCCCTGCTGCTCTTGGCAGAGGAGCTGCTCCTGCACACAGCTGGGCACATGGGCACTGCTGCCACGGTGCCACCAGCTCCCTCTCTCCCAGGAGCCTGGCCCCACTCAGGAGCAGGGGCCCAGCTGAAGGTGTGAATTTCTATTTCCCTCAGGCTCCTTCCTCCTGGGAATATCCACTGAGGTAGACTAAAATAATCACCTAGCATCCTCTGCTAAGGAGTGGACAGAGACCAATTCCAACATCGCACTTTATTTCATCAGAGGATAACTCTCTATGGTGGAAATACCCCACTCTGGAAGTCCCCATTCCCTCCTCTTACCTAGGCAGGACACCTAGAAGGGGACCGGAGGGGAGTTCATTGACGCATCGTTCACATATTGATTCAGATGAGTCCATCTGGGCATGACATGCTGGTTTGGAAGCCCCAGGGCTGGCGTGGGATTCAGACCCCTCCCCTGAACTCCACAAACACACAGGAGGTGGGATTCCCCTTGCCCAACCTGAAGTGTGCCCAACAGAGATGTCTGCATATGAGTTACTTGCCTAAGGTCCTGTTATAATCCCTGGAGGTGGAGGGTGGGAGTCAGTTGCCCACACACAAACACCTGGCAACACTGGAAGAGACAGAGGAAGAGACTGGAAGGTCCAAGGTATGTGCCAGTGTCTGCTTGCTCTGATGGAGCAACTGGGAGACCCGTATACCACTAGAGCATCAGGTGGGGGTCGGGTGGGGAATTTCCTTGGCTATCTGAAATGACCCCAGATGCCTACTACTGCTAGACACCCACTCACGAGGAAGCTGAGACATATCCAGATCCCGGTGTTACCAACAGCTCATGTCATTCAGTGCAGACACTTGATTTCATGACCTAGAAATAGCCTCGCAGGGCCATGTCGGATGCCTGGGGTGTCCATCACAGCCACATGTCTCTAGCAGACACAACATGTCACCTACAGGGAAACCATGGCCCCTTTTCAGTGCTTGCTGCACAAGCACCCCAGGGCATCTCACGTTTCCTACCTGTGTCCACACAACTGAATCCCACCATGGCCCTTAGGCCACATCCATCCTGTCTGCATTCAAGCGTGCTCCATAAATGGGAGGCACATCACACCAAGGTCTCCACTCTAGTGTCTGCACTCTCCAACCCTTCCAGCTCTCCTGTCCCTGAACCTCTTCTCACCCTTCCACATGATATGGACAGGCACTGGGCTAGTGATGTCCTCAGGGTGGCTGCATCGCAGGCTGCCCAGGCCCAGGGACTTCTTTAGTGGCATCTTGTCCTTCCTGGAGATCAATTCACCTCTGTCACAGGCCCCCAAGGTGCTGCAGAGGCAGCTCAGGCAGCAAATCCCTCTCCTGCCATTCCTGCACAGCTCAGCTCTGTTTCTCCCTGGCCTTGGGCACTGCAGGGTTTGCTCTGTCTGTGGGAACCTCCTTCCACCATCACATTGCCACCTCCTATCCATGCCAGCTTGTCAACCCTTGCAGTCAAAGCCTTTGCCTACAGAAGCTCCTTGGGAACATGTTTCCCTGTGACAAATCTTCTGTCCATGCCACAGCTGAGGTGCTGAACTCCAACTATATGCAGACATATGCCGCCTGGGGCACAGCCAGGAGCAAACAGAGATATCACCAGGGAAGGAGACTCCACAACCTCTGGGCAACCTCTTCCAGTGCTCTGTCACTCTCACAGTCAAGAAGTTTTTCCTCACATTCAGGTGGCCCCAACTCCCTCTCCTCAGGGGCAACCAACAAAGCTCCTTAGCTGCAGCTCCACCTAGCTAGAGCTGCTCCCAGGAGAAGTTAAGGCCTCCTGTAGTTGTCCTTGCTTAGCTCTCCTTGCCTGTTCGCAGCAATCACCCTCTATTTCCTCTGGGTCCCCAAAAAGCAGCCCCCGCCCCACAACTTCCAACAAGGTCCTCAGAAGTTCTAAGCAGAGCCCATACACTGCTGCACAAACTGCTGCCTCTGTTTGCGGCCTCTCTTCTCTGCAATCTGACTTCCTTTTGGCAGGGACTTGGAAAGCCACCTCTCTGACAGTCTTCAAGGGGGATGGAGCCTCCCTTCTGCAAGAGTCACCCTGAGACTACTCCGAGACAAGGAAGGGTGGTTGTAGGGATGTTCTCAAACTCCAGCAGCTGCACAGCTGGGAGATGGTCACCTCACACACTTCTGAATGAGCCAAGGTGCAGGTCCTGAGGCATTGCACTGCCTTCCAGGCTCTGCACCACCGGAGCCTTGACAGCAGCCCTGCAGTGTGTGGGCACGTGCTGAGAAGCCCAGGAGCAAAACTGTGGGAGATCCAGGGCACTAGGTCCTGTACAGCCCCCCGCGAAAGCCAGGGTGCTGGAGGGCGGATCAGTCTTCCAGGGACTGTAGCCAGGGGAGAAGCACTGCCCTGAGGTGATGCTGAAAAGCCCAAGGACCAGCTGAGCTCCAGAGATGGGAAATGGCTGTCCCCAGGCTCAGCCTGGGCAACAGTCATGGGAAATGAGAACACTGCCCCAAATTTGCTCCCCAGCCTTGCCCATGGTTATGGAACATGGGAAGCACCAGGGTCCCACGTAAAGCCCTCTGATCTGGATGATGTGTGTTAAGGGCCTAGTTGCTCTTTTCTGGCATCTCATCTCTCTCTCTAGCACCACAGACTGAGAAACCTTGCTGAGGCCTTTTCAAAACAAAGCGCCTGCTTTGGTGCCTGAAGGAGGAAGGCTGCGTCCTGTCCCATCCTGTCCTACATCCTCCTTTGACAAGAAGAGTGACCCATAGCAGAAACCTGTCTCACCAGGTTCACCAAAGCATCTCAGCCCATGGCCACCCTTTTGTGCTGTTTTACCTCACATGACTTTGATCCCATCTTTAACAAGTGCCAAACCCCTAACATAGCCCCAAACCCCAGCTTCCTGGCCAGGTCTGCCCTGTGCAGAGACCTGTTGGTGCAGGGGCACAGAAGTGACCTCTCCCGTGCCCCATCTTAGATTTTTCACAGCCTTTGTCACCATCTGGTCACATTCCTGAAGGATTTATCAGCAAGTTTTGGAAACTAACTGTGGGGAGGGCAGGTGATTGCTTTGCAGAACATGGAGGGAAATCTCTCTGCTCTCTCCCTGGCTGTGCCAACTCCATGGCGGTGACCTACTGAGCCCTGAGATGACACGGGCTGAGGTCACAGGGGGATGTGCCGCATCACAGAGAGGTCTCTCCCCGGTGCCATGGGAGAGCCCTCACTTCCCTGCAAGGCCAGGACATGGCTCACACGCTCCCCACCGCTGCCCTTCAGAGCTACTCCCCAGCAAGGAGGGAGGACAGGAGGCAGAGGGGCTGCACTGGGGCTCCTCACCAACAGGCACAAGAGCAGGGACACATTGGAGAGGAATTGTGGGGGACGAGTCCTTTTTCCCTGGAGGGAGAGGCGAGCCGAAGGAAAGGGGCCAAACGAGATGGAGACTGCTGGACCAAGAACATTAGCCCAGACCACGGATACTTGCTTTCCAGTGCTCCTGCAGCTCTCCACCAAGGGTAAGGGATTGAGGAACTCCTTCCTGCGGTGTCGCACAGAGACTGTGAAATGCAAAAACAGTTGTGGGTCCTGGGCTGTGGGGGTGTCTGGACAGGGCTGGGGGCGGCCACAAGAGCCCTGCTGGAGGGTCCCATCTGGCTCAGGGCACAATGGGGCAGGCAGGAGTGCTGGGTCCTGGGGCTGGGGCTGTCCTGAGCCCCGAGGCTCCTGTGGGGCTGGCTCCATCCCCTCCTGGTAGGGTGGGAGGAAATTCAGGCCCAAGTTTCCCTGGAAGTGGGTCCCCCCTTGGGATCTGGCTCTGGCAGGAAAGGGGTCCTGGCTCCCAGAGGCTGCAATGTCCACCAGATCCCAGGGGGATCTCAAGAGCCTGCTGGAAATGCCCACAGAGGACATGAAACCTTCCCCTTGTAACAGCCCTCAACATGGCACCTGACCCACCACCAACGATGGTGGGAGGAAGGAGCTGCCTGCTGGGTCATGTGTCTGCAATGTTGCCATGGCATCGCCCCAGTGCTGCCCTGCTACTGGCTGACAAGAGGAGGAGGGTTGTGTTGGGTTGCCTGATGTCTCTGTCAGCCCATCACAGTCCTGCACGTGGGTTAAAGACACTTATAAGTGCAGTGGGAGCAAAGCAGGAGAGCAGGAGTGGGAGTGAGTGGGTCTGTAGGTGTGTTCCCATGCTGGCCCTGGCCGTGTGGGGCTGCTCTCCTCCAGGAGCTGCCACGGGGTTATGACCACAGGACAGAGGTTCCTGGGCCCCAGGGAAGCTGCCCTGCCAGACAGATGTCCCGGCTGGCAAGCCCAAGCAGCTGAGCTCGGGTGGCACGGAGGTGTTCTGTGATATTTGCTGCCTTCTGCCCGCTCAGCTTCACGCCTGGAGTTTCCTCCACTCTTGCCAGGCTCTGCAGCCAGCACCCACCCGAAAGTGCAGGGAGCGCTTCTCCTTGCTCTGAGAGCTGTACGAGGCATGCTTTTCCCTCCTTTCCTCTCGGTTGCTTTTCGTGGGGAGAGCTTTGGTCTTGCAGCAGTGTTGGCTGAAGGAGCAGGAGGTCGTGGGAGTTGCTCGCTCCCGGCTGGGCGTTAGCGTGCTGGAAGGTGTTTGGAGGAGTGAAGGCCTTGTGGAGAGGTGTTCTTGGGAGAGGGGCAGGTGTGTTCTTGGGAGAGGACTCTCGAGGGGGGCTGATGCCTTCCGGTGCCAAATCTCCCTGGACAAGGAGTGCCTTGGAGGAGGGGAGCCAAGGCAAGAGTGGCCTGCAAGGGATGCACAGCCCCGGCCTCTCTTCCTTCCAGCTGCCGTCTCGGCAAGTTCCTGCACCGTCCCGCTGCAGGGTGAACTTTGTGTGCTGCAGCAGGGCAACGAGAGAGCCCCCTTGGGCAGGCAGGAGTGTGCGAGGTGTGGTGTTGGGAGGTGCTGACGCGGGGAAGGTGGTGGTGTTGGCCTGAGGTTTGGTTGGGTGTGAGGAGCCCCACGGAGCTCTAGGGGCATTGCTGCGAGTCTCTGGAGCCAAGGGAGTGGTGGTGAGCACAGCCGTCCTCCAAGCAGCCTGCCGGCCTGTGGGCAGGCATTGTGGACGCTGAGCGCTGGAAGCCCTTTCCCCTTGGGGTTTTCTCCCTGAGCGCTTTGAGAGTTGCCACTCCTTTTTTGGGAGGTGGGGAGAGTCCTAGAGCCTTTGCATTGTGACCACTCTTGTTTTTCGGACTGCTCCCTGCTGACGCCGTGATGGGGTCGTGTCCTTGCAGGCCTGAGAAATGCAGGGGCCAAAGAGTGGAGCACTAGTGGCTCAAGTGCTTGCTAAGAGAAGAGAGGGAAGTGGTCCTTGCTGCAGGCTGCTGCCTGGTGCTGCTTTGGAGGAGAGCTCCTGGCACCAGACGTGAGGACAAACCAGCTTGGCTCTGCCACACCGCAAGCTCCTTCAGTGGGTGGCTTAGCTGGTGCTCTTGGGCTCTGCCTGGGCCGTGCCCGGGGGGACCCTGGAGGCAGAGCCTGTGCTGGCTTTTCCATGTGGCACGTGCCCTGCTGAAAGCTGCTGGCTTGGCTCGAGGCTTTGCTTGGCAGAGAAATCCCAGGCCTTGCTGAGGCAGGGCAAGGCAAAGGCTGGAGAGCAGCGGAAGCCTTGTGCCATGTCCCTGGTTGGAAGTGTGCTTGTCTAAGGCTGGTGCACTGGCCCTGTCCGTGCTGCTGAGTGTGTCCGTGTGCAGGCGTGTGGTCATTGGTGAGCTCTCTGAGCGTGGCCCGAGAGAAGGGGAGTGGTGCCAAAGAGTTTTGTCCTCCTGCCTTGAAGCCACAAAGGTCCCATGAGTAGGGAGGCCTGTGGGGTGAGGGCCTTGAGGGCATGTGAAGCACAAGAGAGAGGCAAGAGCTGGCGTGATGCGCCTCCTGGGAGAGCACTTGCTCGGTGCTTTGTGGAGGTGGGAAGGGAGCAGGCTCTGGGCTTTGACTGGATGTTCAGAGGAAGTGCCTGGGGAAAGGCTCTGGAGGACTAGAAGCAAGCGGAAGGGTTGGAGAGTGGGTCTTGGTGTGTTTTGGGGCCCTTGCCCATGGTCGCTTCTGCTCGGAAAAACTGCCTGTCGGAGGGCTCCGAGAGAGGCTGTGCCCACGCGGCACGCCGTGGCCTGGCCGTTGGTGGTGCTCCATGCCTCTTGCTGGGCCCTGAGACCTGTGGCCCCGGAAGCAGCCTGAAGGGTGTTGGCAGAGCAGCTCTGAGCGTGGCAGCTGTTTGGCTTTCGCAGGGCCTTGGAGGCTGGGGAAGGGCCCGTCCTCCCCTTGCCATTGTCATTAGCCCTGCTGGCGGGCCAGGGGGAAGAGCTGCTGAGTGCTGGCTCTGCTGGTGTCCCCAGCTGAGATGCCCTCACCTGAGTCCTTCCCCGTGTCCCAAACTGTCAGGGCACCAAATCAGAGAGTGCTTGTTGTCCTTGATGTGTAGGGGATGTGCTGGCTTGGTTCAGTCCTTCCTTGGGGAAGGAAGTGGCCTTTGGAGTTGCGGGAAGGCTTCTCGCTCTGCCTGGGCCATGGGGCCCTGCTGTCTTCTGCTTCATGGTCACTGTTCCCACACAATTGGCCCCTTAGGAAATGTTGCCAGGAATCCCTTGCAGGCCTTTCTCCAGTTCCTAAGCTTCACGGGCTCGGTGTAGGTACTGGCTGGGCAGAAGGTGATCTTCTCTTGGGGCAGGAAGTGGCCCGTCCTGGGTGTTTTGCTGCACTAGGAGCAGTGTGAGGCGCCAGGGTGAATGAGGGAGGCTGTTCAGGAGGTGTCTCAGCCTTGGGGAGGGCAGGGGCAGCTGCAGGGGGCAACAGCCACGAGGTCCCTAGTGTCTGCGAGAGCTGTGCCAGAAAATCACCACTGCCCAATCAGTTCTTTGTCGGTAGCTGAGAGGCCAGCAGGGGCCCCGTGGCTCGGCTGCTGATTCTGAGGTCCCTTGGGGCTGAGGAGCTGAGAGGCCAGCTGCAGGAACAAGGCTGGCATGTTGTCTGTAAGGTCCCTTCTGCAACGGTTCGTGATTGGCTAGCAGGAGGCGTGTGGCTGGGGAGGTGCTGGTGAGGTGACTTCTGGCTGAGCAGTTGCTGGGGCAGCAGCAGGTGCACGGCTGGGACGCGTGCTTTGGAGGTGACGTTGGCCGGAGCAGCTGGGAGGTGAGCATTTGGCTGATGGCTGAGGAAGTTATTGTGAGGTCACTTGTGTGTCGGGGGCTTGTAGGGCAGTGAGAGGCAGGTGGCTGGGAAGGTGGCCGTGAGGTCCTGTCTTCTGGAGTGGCTGATAGGGCAGCAGGAGGCAGGGGGCTGGGAAGGTGCTTGTGAGGTGAGTGCAGAGAGAGCAGCCCAGGTTGCCCATGGCTGGGAAGTGACTCGGAGGTCCCGCCTGTCCCCGCAGTATGTAGGCCTGCAGCGTGGCTTAGACATTGGTGGTGAAATCTAGGCTTGACAGTGTGTGCGTGGTGTGGAAATTGTGCCCCATGAAAAGAGAGGGGCCTGGTGAGATTTGTCTCAGCCCGGGCAACATTCATGGGAAATGAGAACACTGCCCCAAATTTGCTCCCCAGCCTTGCCCATGGTTATGGAACATGGGAAGCACCAGGGTCCCACGTAAAGTCCTCTGGATGATGCGTGTTAAGGGCCTAGTTGCTCTTTTCTGGCATCTCATCTCTCTCCTAAGCACCGCAGACTGAGAAACCTTGCTGAGGCCTTTTCAAAACAAAGAGCCTGCTTTGGTGCCTGAAGGAGGAAGGCTGCGTCCTGTCCCTTCCTGTCCTACATCCTCCTTTGACAAGAAGAGTGACCCACGGGAGAAACCAGTCTCACCAGGCTCACCAAAGCATCGCAGCCCATGGCCACCCTTTGTGCTGTTTTACCTCACATGATTTTGATCCCATCTTTAACAAGTGGCAAACCCCTAACATAGCCCCAAACCCCAGCTTCCTGGCCAGGTCTGCCCTGTGCAGAGACCTGTTGGTGCTGGGGCACAGAAGTGACCTCTCCCGTGACCCATCTTAGATTTTTCACAGCCTTTGTCACCATCTGGTCACGTTCCTGAAGGATTTATCAGCAAGTTTTGGAAACTAACTGTGGGGAGGGCAGGTGACTGCTTTGCAGAACATGGAGGGAAATCTCTCTGCTCTCTCCCTGGCTGTGCCATCTCCATGGCGGTGACCTACTGAGCCCCGAGATGACACGGGCTGAGGTCACAGTGGGATGTGCCGCATCACAGAGAGGTCTCTCCCCGGTGCCATGGGAGAGCCCTCACTTCCCTGCAAGGCCAGGACATGGCTCACACGCTCCCCACCGCTGCCCTTCAGAGCTACTCCCCAGCAAGGAGGGAGGACAGGAGGCAGTGGGGCTGCACTGTGGGGCTCCTCACCAACAGGCACAAGAGCAGGGACACATTGGAGAGGAATTGTGGGGGACGAGTCCTTTTTCCCTGGAGGGAGAGGCGAGCCGAAGGAAAGGGGCCAAACGAGATGGAGACTGCTGGACCAAGAACATTAGCCCAGACCACGGATACTTGCTTTCCAGTGCTCCTGCAGCTCTCCACCAAGGGTAAGGGATTGAGGAACTCCTTCCTGAGGTGTCGCACAGAGACTGTGAAATGCAAAAACAGTTGTGGGACCTGGGCTGTGGGGGTGTCTGGACAGGGCTGGGGGCGGCCACAAGAGCCCTGCTGGAGGGTCCCATCTGGCTCAGGGCACAATGGGGCAGGCAGGAGTGCTGGGTCCTGGGGCTGGGGCTGTCCTGAGCCCCGAGGCTCCTGTGGGGCTGGCTACATCCCCTCCTGGTAGGGTGGGAGAAAATTCAGGCCCAAGTTTCCCTGGAAGTGGGTCCCCCCTTGGGGTCTGGCTCTGGCAGGAAAGGGGTCCTGGCTCCCAGAGGCTGCAATGTCCACCAGATCCCAGGGGGATCTCAAGAGCCTGCTGGAAATGCCCACAGAGGACATGAAACCTTCCCCTTGTAACAGCCCTCAACATGGCACCTGACCCACCACCAACGATGGTGGGAGGAAGGAGCTGCCTGCTGGGACATGTGTCTGCAATGTTGCCATGGCATCGCCCCCAGTGCTGCCCTGCTACAGGCTGACAAGAGGAGGAGGGTAGGGTTGGGTTGCCTGATGTCTCTGTCAGCCAATCACAGTCCAGCATGTGGGTTAAAGAGAGTTATAAGTGCAGTGGGAGCAAAGCAGGAGAGCAGAAGTGGGAGTGAGTGGGTCTGTAGGTCTGTTCCCAT
This sequence comes from Struthio camelus, assembly GCF_040807025.1. Taxonomy (NCBI): domain Eukaryota; kingdom Metazoa; phylum Chordata; class Aves; order Struthioniformes; family Struthionidae; genus Struthio; species Struthio camelus. The sequence goes on from NC_090970.1 coordinate 2,604,857, forward strand.
ACCGGCCCTGGCCCCGGCCCCGGCCCCGGCCCCGGCCCCGGCCCCGGCCCCAGGACAGAGGCAGTGGTGCTGACAGCAAGGCTCCTTTCCTCCAGGAGCTGCCAGCGGAGTTAGGACCACGGGACAGAGTGGCCTGGGCCCCAGGCGAACTGCCCTGCAAGCCAGACATGCTGACTGGCCATGAGAAGCTGCGCCGGGGCAGCGCAGTAGGGCTGGGTGAGGTTTTTCTCCAAGATGGGAATGCTCTTTCTGCCCTTGGATTGGTGGAGGTGGGAAGGGAGCAGGAGCAGAGCTGTGAGTGGATGTTCAGAGGAAGTGCTTGTTGCTGCCTCTTGGAGGACTAGAAGGAAACAGAAGGCCTGGAGAGTTGTCCTGGGTGTGATTTGGGTCCATGGTGGAGGGTGTCCTGGCTGCTGCCCTGTGTGGTGGTGTGGCCTGTGTGTGCCTGCTGCAGAGGGGCGTGCTGGCTGTCCACCGTGTGTGAGGGGAGGGGTGGGGGTGAGGTGTGTGCCAGAAGTTGGGTGGCGTGTGGTGGGGAGAGGCGGTGGCCCCAGGGTGTTGGTGTTCAGCATGGGAGGAGACGTGTGGAGAGAGCAGTGGTGTGCGTGGGCAGTGCCATGAGGCTGGGGAGGTGGGGAGCGCTGCGAGGTGAGCAGGTGCCTTGTCTGCTGGGGCCCTGGCTGCCCTGGTGGCCCCATGAGTCAGGAATGCTGGCAGCCGGCTGCCTTCTGCCCGCTCAGCTTCAGGCCTGGAGTTTCCTCCACTCTTGCCAGGCTCTGCAGCCAGGACCCACACAAAAGTCCAGGGAGCACTTCTCCTTGCTCTGAGAGCTGTACGAGGCATGCTTTTCCCTCCTTTCCTCTCGGTTGCTTTTCGTGGGGAGAGCTTTGGTCTTGCAGCAGTGTTGGCTGAAGGAGCAGGAGGTCGTGGGAGTTGCTCGCTCCCGGCTGGGCGTTAGCGTGCTGGAAGGCGTTTTTGGAGGAGTGAAGGCCTTGTGGAGAGGTGTTCTTGGGAGAGGGGCAGGTGTGTTCTTGGGAGAGGACTCTGGAGGGGGGCTGATGCCTTCCTGTGCCAAATCTCCCTGGACAAGGAGTGCCTTGGAGGAGGGAAGGCAAGGCAAGAGTGGCCTGCAAGGGATGCGCAGCCCAGGTCTCTCTTCCTTCCAGCTGCCGTCTCGGCAAGTTCCTGCACCGTCCCGCTGCAGAGTGAGCTTTGTGTGCTGCAGCAGGGCAGCGAGAGAGCCCCCTTGGGCAGGCATGAGCATGCGAGGTGTGGTGTTGTGAGGTGCTGACGCGGGGAAGGTGGTGGTGTTGGCCTGAGGTTTGGGTGGGTGTGAGGAGCCCCACGGAGCTCTAGGGGCATTGCTGCGAGTGTGTGGAGCCAAGGGAGTGGTGGTGAGCACAGCCGTCCTCCCAGCAGCCTGCCGGCCTGTGGGCAGGCATTGTGGACGCTGAGCGCTGGAAGCCCTTTCCCCTTGGGGCTTTTAGAGTTGCCACTCCTTTTTTAGAAGGGAGAGTCCTGGAGCCTTTGCATTGTGACCACTCTTGTTTTTCGGACTGCTCCCTGCTGACACCGTGATGGGGTCGTGTCCTTGCAGGCCTGAGAAATGCGGGGGCCAAAGAGTGGAGCACTAGGGGCTCAAGTGCTTGCTAAGAGAAGAGAGGGAAGTGGTCCTTGCTGCAGGCTGCTGCCTGGTGCTGCTTTGGAGGAGAGCTCCTGGCACCAGACGTGAGGACAAACCAGCTTGGCTCTGCCACACCGCAAGCTCCTTCAGTGGGTGGCTTAGCTGGTGCTCTCGGGCTCTGCCTGGGCCATGCCAGGGGGGACCTTGGAGGCCAAGTACTTACTATGTTGGCTTTTCCATGTGGCACGTGCCCTGCTGAAAGCTGCTGGCTTGGCTCGAGGCTTTGCTTGGCAGAGAAATCCCAGGCCTTGCTGAGCCGGGGCAAGGCAAAGGCTGGAGAGCAGCGGAAGCCTTGTGCCGTTTCCCTGGTTGGAAGTGTGCTTGTCTAAGGCTGGTGCGCTGGCCCTGTCCGTGCTGCTGAGTGTGTCCGTGTGCTGCCATGTGGTCATTGGTGAGCTCTCTGAGCGTGGCCCGAGAGAAGGGGAGTGGTGCCAAAGAGTTTTGTCCTCCTGCCTTGAAGCCACAAAGGTCCCATGAGTAGGGAGGCCTGTGGGGTGAGGGCCTTGAGGGCATGTGAAGCACAAGAGAGAGGCAAGAGCTGGCGTGATGCGCCTCCTGGGAGAGCACTTGCTCGGTGCTTCGTGGAGGTGGGAAGGGAGCAGGCTCCGGGGTGAGCCAGGATGTTCATAGGAAGTGCCTGTGGAAAGGTTCTGGAGGACTAGAAGCAAGCGGAAGGGTTGGAGAGTGGGTCTTGGTGTGTTTTGGGGCCCTTCCCCTTGGTCGCTTCTGCTCGGAAAACCTGCATGTCGGAGGGCTCCGAGAGAGGCTGTGCCCACGCGGCACGCCGTGGCCTGGCCACTGGTGCTGCTCCGTGCCTCTTGCTGGGCCCTGAGACCTGTGGCCCTGGAAGCAGCCTGAAGGGTGTTGGCAGAGCAGCTCTGAGCGTGGCAGCTGTTTGGCTTTCGCAGGGCCTTGGAGGCTGGGGAAGGGCCCGTCCTCCCCTTGCCGTTGTCATTAGCCCTGCTGGCGGGCCAGGGGGAAGAGCTGCTGAGTGCTGCCTCTGCTGGTGTCCCCAGCTGAGATGCCCTCGCCTCAGTCCTTCCCCACGTCCCAAACTGTCAGGGCCCCAAACCAGAGAGTGCTTGTTGTCCTTGATGTGTAGGGGATGTGATGGCTTGGTTCAGCCTTGGGGAAGGAAGTGGCCTTTGGAGTTGCGGGAAGGCTTCTCGCTCTGCGTGGGACACAAGGCCCCGCTGTCTTCCGCTTCATGGTCGCTGCTCCCACACAATCGGCCCCTTAGGAAATGTTGCCACAAATCCCTTGCAGGCCTTTCTCCAGTTCCTAAGCTTCACGGGCTCGGTGTAGGTACTGGCTGGGCAGAAGGTGATCTTCTCTTGGGGCAGGGACCAGTCCGTCCTGGGTGTTTTGCTGCACTAGGAGCAGTGTGAGGCACCAGGGTGTATGAGGGAGGCCGTTCAGGAGCTGGCTCAGCCTTGGGGAGGGCTGGGGGAGCTGCAGGGGGCAACAGCCACGAGGCCGGGGTCCCTAGTGTCTGCGAGAGGTGTGCCAGAAAATCACCACTGCCCAATCAGTTCTTTGTCGGTAGCTGAGAGGCCAGCAGGGGCCCCGTGGCTCGGCTGCTGATTCTGAGGTCCCTTGAGGCTGAGGAGCTGAGAGGCCAGCTGCAGGAACAAGGCTGGCGTGTTGTCTGTAAGGTCCCTTCTGCAACGCTTACGTGATTGGCTAGCAGGAGGCGTGTGGCTGGGGAGGTGCTGGTGAGGTGTCCTCTGGCTGAGCAGTTGCTGGGGCAGCAGCAGGTGCACGGCTGGGACGCGTGCTTTGGAGGTGACGTTGGCCGGAGCAGCTGGGAGGTGAGCATTTGGCTGATGGCTGAGGAAGTTATTGTGAGGTCACTTGTGTGTCAGAGGCTTGTAGGGCAGTGGTGGGCAGACGGCTGGGAAGGTGACAGTGAGGTCCTGTCTTTTGGCGTGGCTGATAGGGCAGCAGGAGGCAGGTGGCTGGGAAGGTGCTTGTGAGGTGACTGCAGAGAGAGCAGCCCAGGTTGCCCATGGCTGGGAAGTGACTCGGAGGTCCCGCCTGTCCCCGCAGTATGTAGGCCTGCAGCGTGGCTTAGACATTGGTGGTGAAATCTAGGCTTGACAGTGTGTGCGTGGTGTGGAAATTGTGCCCCATGAAAAGAGAGGGGCCTGGTGAGCTTTGTCTGCAAGATGGGAATGCTCTTTCTGCCCTTGGATTGGTGGAGGTGGGAAGGGAGCAGGAGCAGAGGTGTGAGTGGATGTTCAGAGGAAGTGCTTGTTGCGCCCTCTTGGACGACTAGAAGCAAACGGGAGGGCTGGAGAGTTGTCCTGGGTGTGATTTGGGGCATTTGGGGGGTGGTGGTGTGGCTGCTGGCCTGTGTGGTGGTGTGGCCTGTGTGTGCCTGCTGCAGAGGGGCGTGCTGGCTGTCCACCGTGTGTGAGGTGCGGGGTGGGGGTGAGGTGTGTGCCAGAAGTTGGGTGGCGTGTGGTGGGGAGAGGCGGTGGCCCCAGGGTGTTGGTGCTCAGCATGGGAGGAGACATGTGGAGAGAGCAGTGGTGTGCGTGGGGAGTGCCATGAGGCTGGGGAGGTGGGGAGCGCTGCGAGGTGAGCAGGTGCCTTGGCTGCTGGGGCCCCGGCTGCCCTGGTGGCCCCGTGAGCCAGGCACGCTGGCAGCCGGCTGCCTTCTGCCCGCTCAGCTTCAGGCCTGGAGTTTCCTCTGCTCTTGCCAGGCTCTGCAGCCAGATATCCCACACAGACTGTGAGATACATATAAACATGCAGCTTAGAGTATTTGGAGTAGAAGAGGTCATCTTTCAGAAAGGGTTCCTTGCTGGAGATTCTTGAATTTAACACCTCTGAGATCTGTCCAACACGTTTTATTTTACGCTAGAGGCGTAAGCAGTTGCCTCTCTCCCCTAGTAGCAAAGGCTCTGTGGGGGTACTACCTAAGTGGAGTACATAGTTGGTGCAGACACTGTTTTCTTCTGATGTGGCAGGTCCCCAGAAACTCTTTGCTTATAGTGCAGTAGTATCCCCCAATCAGCCCTTAATTAACTATCCAATTAACCCCCCTCCAACCCAGTGAAATACGGCAGGTGAGGGGAGAGGGCCTGGAGCTCTTCCTGCCAAAGGCCTCACTGCTTCGGGGCTCTCTGCTGCACCTTGCACCCTGCCCTGGGCTCTGAAACCAGATATCCAGAGGCGGACATCCAGCAGGAGGCCACAGAGAGCAGTTCAGATCATGTGGGACTTTCTTCACCCACACAGTTCACAAGGAAATGATCTCTCCACAGTGGAGCGCTCAGAGGTGCTCTTTCCAGTGGCGGTGCCACAGTCATTGGCCCATTTGAAATGGGCCAAATAACGGAAACTTCCAAAGACCAAGTATTTCTTCAGAAAATCATTGGCCTTTAAACCATTGGCCAGAGGTGCCTGCCGCGGGGAGTAGTAATCTCAGGTGCCCAGAGCTCACTTTCTGTGCTGAAGACTAAGCAAATGAGCCCATTGCTTTTGGACTGGAAGAAACATCAGCTGATGCTCAGGCACTTTCCTGCAAGTCAGCAGGAAACACTTCCTGGGTCCGAGCTGAGAATCAGCGTGCCAAGCTGGAGTTGTTTGATGCAAATAACCGCCTCAGAATTAGGTTCCTCCCCTTTCCACATGCTCCTCTCTGCCCTAAGGGGGTCATTTGGGAGCTGACCCTTCAGGTGTCCAAGTGAGCACATTTGGCAGAGTGTCACTGAGTTGGTCACTGAGGCCTGCAGTTTCGGGAGCTCTTGCCAGGATCTCCAGCTGGAAAGCTGACTCAATCCCAGTGTGTTTCCTTTCTGCTAGAGAGAGAGAGAAGAGACCCCCATAGCTGGCTCCTCATGTCCCTGAGGAAGGGGAAAGGCCAGCAGGTGACACAGAGCTTGGAAGGTGATTGTGAGGTTATTTCTGCCTCCCCATCTGATGGGCCAGTATCTGATGAGTAGCAGACTAGCTAGCAGGCCCATCTCCTGCTGACACAGAGCCTGCAGGCCCAGAGCCCTCACCCTGCTGCCAGCGCTCTCTCCCCAAGGCAGCCCAGGAAGCCATGGACTGCCTTTGTCCTGAGGACATGTTGCTGGCTTATGCTGCTACATGCTGCCTCGCAAAACCCCCCCCAGGCCCTTCTCGGCCAAGCTGCTTTCCAGCTGGTCGGCAGTCAGCATGTCCTGGTGCAAGACATTGCATTTCCTTTTGTGGAACTTCCTGACGTTCCTCTCTGCCCATTTCTCCAGCCTGTCACAATCCCTCTGACTCACAGCGCAAACAGATTATGTCATGTCCAGTTTTTAGGACATAATTGTGTCTCAGAAGCTTGCAGGCCCTTAGGAGGCACAGGACCATGCAGGTGACTGTGTGGTTCCTTCTGTGTCTGTAGGTGATGGGCCAGGAAGAAGCTTGTGGGTGGGAAACTGTTTGTGAGGTGACTTGTGTCTCAGTACCTGATAGGCCAGCAGCAGGCACAATACTTGGATTTTGGTTGTGAGGTCATTTTTGTCTTGGCACGTGATAGGGCAGCCACTGGCTCCCGAGCAGAGGAAGTGCTTGTGCGACTGCTTCTGTCTGAGTACCTGATAGGCCACTTGCAGGCCGATGGTTTGGATGCTGATTGTGATGACGTTCCTGCCTGAGTACCTGTTTGGCTAGCAGCAGGCACATGGTATGTCCAGTCCTTCCGAGAAGCTGAGAGGCTCACTGCAGGCAGGTGGGCTTGGAAGAGGACTGTGAGGTTACTGGTAAAGGATCAGCCGGTAGGCCAAAAGTCTAATAGGAGGGGACATTGTGGTGAGAGCCATTGTTTCTCAGAAGCTCCTTGGATGGTAGGAGGCACATGGCTGTAAAGGTGAAAGTGATGTCCCTTCTGTCTCTGCAGGTGATGGGCCAGCAGCAGGCACATTGCTGGGAAAGTGGCTGTGAGGTCCCGTCTGTCTCAGCCTCTGACAGGCTAGCAGCAGGCTCATGGCTGGGGCACGTGCATGTGAGGTCACTTCTGAGCAAGCTGCTGGTAGACCAGGAGTAGGCCCATGGATTGGCTGTTGACTGGGAAGTCCATTCTTTGTGAGTGCCTGATGAGGTCTTTGCTAGGTCTCTTCTTCCTGATGACCTGATTAGCTAGTAGCTGCTCATTTGCTTGCTTGCTCATGGTGAGGTCACTGCTGCCTGAGTACCTAATAGGCTACCCCCAGGCACAGGGGTAGAGTGCTAGAGCAAAGCCTCGAGCCAAGCCAGCAGCTTTCAGCAGGGCGAGTGCCACATGGAAAAGCCAGCGCAGGCTCTGCCTCCAGGGTCCCCCCGGGCATGGCCCAGGCACAGTCCGAGAGCACCAGCTAAGCCACCCACTGAAGGAGCTTGCGGTGTGGCAGAGCCAAGCTGGTTTGTCCTCCGGTTTGGTGCCAGGAGCTCTCCTCCAAAGCAGCACCAGGCAGCAGCCTGCAGCAAGGACCACTTCCCTCTCTTCCCTTAGCAAGCACTTGACCCCCTAGTGCTCCACTCTTTTGCCCCTGCATTTCTCAGGCCTGCAAGGACACGACCCCATCACGGCGTCAGCAGGGAGCAGTCCGAAAAACAAGAGTGGTCACAATGCAAAGGCTCTAGGACTCTCCCCACCTCCCAAAAAACGAGTGGCAACTCTCCAAGCGCTCAGGGAGAAAACCCCAAGGGGAAAGAGCTTCCAGCGCTCAGCGTCCACAATGCCTGCCCACAAGCCGGCAGGCTGCTTGGAGGACGGCTGTGCTCACCACCACTCCCTTGGCTCCAGAGACTCACAGCAATGCCCCTAGAGCTCCGTGGGGCTCCTCACTCCCACCCAAACCTCAGGCCAACACCACCACCTTCCCCGCGTCAGCACCTCACCACACCACACCTCGCACGCTCATGCCTGCCCATGGGGGCTCTATCGTTGCTGCAGCACCCAGAGCTCACCCTGCAGTGGGACGGTGGAGGAACTTGCCGAGACGGCAGCTGGAAGGAAGAGAGACCTGGGCTGCGCATCCCTTGCAGGCCACCCTTGCCTTGCCTTCCCTCCTCCAAGGCATTCCTTGTCCAGGGAGATTTGGCACAGGAAGGCACCAGCCCCCCTCGAGAGTCCTCTCCCAAGAACACACCTGCCCCTCTCCCAAGAACACCTCTCCACAAGGCCTTCACTCCTCCAAACACCTTCCAGCATGCTAACGCCCAGCCGGGAATGAGCACCTCCCCCGGCCTCCCGCTCCTTCAGCAAACACTGCTGCAAGACCAAAGCTCTCCCCACGAAAAGCAACCGAGAGGAAAGGAGGGAAAAGCATGCCTCGTACAGCTCTCAGAGCAAGGGGAAGCGCTCCCTGGACTTTCCTGTGGGTTGTGGCTGCAGAGCCTGGCAAGAGCGGAGGAAACTCCAGGCCTGAAGATGAGCGGGCAGAAGGCAGCAAATCTCACCCAACCCCACCGTGCCACCCTGGCGCTGCTGCCTGGTCCTGCCAGCACATCTGTCTGGCAGGGCAGCTCCTCTGGGGCCCAGACCACTCTGTCCTGTGGTCATAATCCCACTGACAGCTCCTGGAGGAGAGCAGCCCTGCTGGGCCAGGTCCAGGTCCATGGGAACACACCCACAGACCCACTCACTCCCATTCCTGCTTTGCTCCCGCTGCACTTATATATCTCTTTAACCCACATGCTGGACTGTGATTGGCTGATAGAGACATCAGGCAACCCAATCCAACCCTCCTCCTCTTGTCAGCCTGTAGCAGGGCAGCACTGGGGGCAATGCCATGGCAACACTGCAGACACATGTCCCAGCATGCGGCTCCTCCCTCCCGCCATGGTTGGTGGTGGGTCTGGTGCCATGTTGAGGGTTATTACAAGGGGAAGGTTTCATATCCTCTGTGGGCATTTCCAGCAGGGTCTTGAGATTGCCATGGGATCTGGTGGACATTGCAGCCTCTGGGAGCCAGGACCCCTTTCCTGCCAGAGCCAGATCCCAAGGGGGGACCCACTTCCAGGGAAACTTGGGCCTGAATTGACCCCCCCCACCCTACCAGGAGGGGATGTAGCCAGCCCCACAGGAGCCTCGGGGCTCAGGACAGCCCCAGCCCCAGGATCCAGCACTCCTGCCTGCCCCATTGTGCCCTGAGCCAGATGGGACCCTCCAGCAGGGCTCTTGTGGCCACCCCCAGCCCTGTCCAGACACCCCCACAGCCCAGGTCCCACAGCTGTTTTTGCATTTCACAGTCTCTGTGCGACACCTCAGGAAGGAGCTCCTGAATCCCTTACCCTTGGTGGAGAGCTGCAGGAGCACTGGAAAACAAGTACCTGTGGTCTGGGCTAATGTTCTTGGTCCAGCAGTCTCCATCTCGTTTGGCCCCTTTCCTTCGGCTCGCCTCTCCTTCCAGGGAAAAAGGACTCGCTTCCTGTCTCGTCCCCCACAATTCCTCTCCAATGTGTCCCTGCTCTTGTGCCTGTTGGTGAGGAGCCCCAGTGCAGCCCCATTGCCTCCTGTCCTCCCTCCTTGCTGGGGAGCAGCTCTGAAGGGCAGCGGTGGGGAGTGTGTGAGCCGTGTCCTGGCCTTGCAGGGAAGTGAGGGCTTTCCAATGGCACCGGGGAGAGACCTCTCTGTGATGCGGCACATCCCAATGTGACCTCAGCCCGTGTCATCTTAGGGCTCAGTAGGACACTAACAGGAAAGGAGAGCTAGGCAAGGACAACTACAGGAGGCCTCAACTTCTCCTGGGAGCAGCTCTAGCTAGGTGGAGCTGCCGCTAAGGAGCTCTGTTGGTTGCCCCTGAGGAGAGGGAGTTGGGGCCTTTGCTCCTTGATGAGGGTGGGTCAAGCACCCTGTGAGTCAGTGCTAGGCAGAGGCCTATAGAAGAGCCAGGCCTAGAGTGCACCTCCTGGAGTGCAGTGAAGAGAGGCCGCAGTCTGCACAGCAGGGGGCAAGAAGGCACCTTTTTTTCCAATCGTAGTAGTGTATGCTTGCTCAGATATGGTCATGTCATAGTGGAGAGGACGTTCCCCAGTAGCTGTTGGAGTCGCTGCCTCAGCTGTGTCAGACGCTTGGACGCAGAGAGACCCTCTGCCAGCAGATGCAGCTCTACAGGGGTGAGGGTGCAGGGGGTGCTTGGGGCCTCTTGGTGAGCCCTGGGCTGGCAGTCAGCTCTCTTGCAGCAGGTGGGCTGTTGTGGACGAGTTGTGTCATCAGGGGAAGTTCCACCTGAATCTGAGGGAAACCTTCTTGCCTGTGAGAGTGACAGAGCCCTGGAAGAGGTTGCCCAGAGAGGTTGTGGAGTCTCCTTGCCTGGAGAGATTCAAAACCCACCTGGACACGATGCTGTGCAATGTGCCCTTCCCACACAGGGCCTCCTCCTCCTCCTCATCTTCCCTGGTGGAGTTTCCTGAAGACCTTGTACTCTGCCATTGGAGGACTCCAGTCATGCGAGTGACCCCACCCCATCTCAGTTATTCCAAGCATGTGGCAGTGCTGTGACAGCTTGGGCATCTCCGTTTGCTCCTGGCTGCGCCCCAGGCTGCATATGTCTGCATATATGTGGAGTTCAGCACCTCAGCTGTGGCATGGACAGAAGATTTGTCACAGAGAAACATGTTCCCAAGGACCTTCTGTAGGCAAAGGCTTTGACTGCAAGGGGTGAGCTGGGCAGTGCAGGAATGGCAGGAGAGGGATTTGCTGCCTGAGCTGATTCTGCAGCACCTTGGGGCCTGTGACAGAGGTGAAGCGATCTCCAGGAAGGACAAGATGCCACTGAAGAAGTCCCAGGGCCTGGGCAGCCTGTGATCCAGCCACCCAGAGGACATCACTAGCCCGGTGCCTGTTCATATCATGTGGAAGGGTGAGAAGAGGTTCAGGTTCAGGAGAGCCAGAAGGGTTGGAGGGTGCAGAGACATGAGTGGAGACCTCGATGTGATGTGCCTCCCATTTATGCAGCACGCTTGAATGCAGGCAGGATGGATTTGGCCTAAGGGCCGTGGTGGGATTCCATTGTCTGGACACAGGTAGGAAACGTGAGATGCCCTGGGGCCCTTGTCCAGCAAGCACTGAAAAGGGGCCATGGTTTCCCTGTACGTGCCATGGGGTATGTGCTAGAAGCATGCAGTTGTGCTGCACACCCCAAGCATCCGACATGGCCCTGCAAGGCTATTTCTAGGTCATGAAATCAAGTGTCGGCACTGAATGACATGAGCTGTTGGTAACACTGGGATCTGGATATGTCTCAGCTTCCTCGTGAGTGGGTGCCTAGCAGTATTGGGCATCCGGGGTCATTTCACATGGCCAAGGAAATTTCCCACCCAGCCCAGAAGGATGCGGGTCTCAGAGTGGCTCCATCAGAGCAAGCAGACACTGGCACATGCCTTGGACCACCTCTGTCTCTTCCAATGTCTCCAGGTGTTTGTGTGTGAGCAACTGACTGCCACTCTCCATCTCCAGGGATTACAATGGGAGCTTAGACAAGGAGCTCCCATGCAGACATCTCTGTTGGGCACACTTCAGCCTGGAGAAGGGGAATCCCACCTCCTGTCTGTTTGTGGAGTTCAGGTGAAGGATCTGAATCCCACTCCAGTCCACGGGGCTTCTAAACTGGCAGGAGATGCCCAGATGGACTCATCTGAATGAAAACCTGAACCATGGGGAAATGAACTCCCTTCTTGCCCCTCTCTAGGAGTCCTGCCTAGCTAAGAGGAATAAAGAGGGGCTTCCAGAGTGGGATGTTTCCACCTCTAGCAGGTGACCTTCCTCTGATGAGCTATATTGTAATGCTGGAATCAGTCTTCCTTCAGTGTTCAGAGAGGGACCATCGGTGATTATTTTGGTCTACTTCAGGGAACATTTCCCAGGAGGAGATGTTCTCTGCCTAAGGGACAGAGAACTTCTGCCTTTAATTGGGCCACTGTTGCTGAAGGGGTCCAGGCTTGTGAGATTGAAGGAGGTCATGGTAACGTGGCAGCAGTGCCCATGTGCCCAGCTGTGTGCAGGAGCAGCTCCTCTGCCAAGAGGAGGCTGTGGGCACTGCCTGCTGCTGCTGACGGGAGCTGAGAGAAGGCAGAGAGAAATGAAAGGCAGTGTGGAGTGGGAGGACAGCTGACGGTTCATTGTGGGAGATATCTTCCCAGTCCTTGACACGGTAAGTCCCTGGCTATAGGACAACACTACTGCGTTTCCTGTAGGAATCTTCTGAACCCAGCTCAACCCATGACAAGTTTTTTAGAGATCGCTCTCCCAGTTTCTCCAGTGCAGGGGAGGAGGAGATGCTTTAGAGCAGAGATTCCCTGGCACACCATCACAGGGACGGGGCATGCTGCTACCTTCTCCCAGGGACAGCTGCAGGGCTGTGAAGCCAGGGTGTGCACACAGGTCTGTCCTGGGCTGTGATTCATAGCAGTGTCCCTGCCCTGCAGACAAAGGTGAAAAAACAGGCTACTTGAAATGGAGGAGCTTTCCTCCCAGGTCTTTCTGTTTCCTGATTTGGGCAGGGAGAAAAAAGGAAAGAGTTTTGTGGTTTAGAAGGACCTGGGACTCACAAACCTTCACCCTCCGAAATCAGGAGGTCTGTGACAAAGCTCAGCAAACCCCTTCAACCCCATCTCTACCTCCAGCAGCACCAGCATCACCTTTATGGGCTTCCTCAGGGTTTATGTGACCTGCTCCTTAGCACCTGCAAGCACAGAGATGCCCCTGCCCAAGTCCCAGACCTGGAAGATTTCTGTAGGGCAGAACTGAGCCCACAGAGGGTAGGATGGGGACTGTGATCACTGAGAGGGAAAAGGTGTAGGGACTGAGAAAGCTGCCAGCAGGGCCGCCGAGATGGGCAGGGAATGAGAGGGAAATGCTAGCAGAATCATCATGGGAGGATGGACTTGGGCAAGTCATGGTCAGGCCCTCCAACACAAACACCTTCCTCTGAGCATGCTGCCTGTGTCTCCTCTCCCACCCAGCAGAGCCTCTGCCCTGACAGCCAAGGCGTCCAGGGCATGAGCTGCCTCCTCTGCAGCCAGACCTTTGGAAATCTTCCCTTACCGCCTGAAGTCCTCCACTCTCCGCTCCGTCCAGTTTCTCTCTGAGAGGCACTTGTGAGGGTGAGTGTCCTTTAGCGGAGAGAGGTGCGAGTGCAGGGCAGTGAGGGGCAGGACTCCTTGGCAGACCAGATCCCATGACACAGCGAGCCCTTTTTTCCCCTTGGGATGCCCAAGTGCTCATGCTAAGAGCAACTGAAAGGCCAAAGATTTCTGCTCTGTCAAAGAATGCTGCCACGGTGAGAGGGAGGCACCTAAAAGCTAAATAAATAATCAGACTCCTCTGCTGAAGGTTATTTTCCAGAGAAAACAGGTGTCTAAACGTTGACCTGCCCTTCCACATAAGGGGTGGATGTAACCTGCTGCAGCATGTGCACCTCAGAGCTAGTGACCTCCCCCTCCCACCACAGTGCCTGGAGAAAGAGCAAAAGAGCACACATGGTAAATGGGCATGAGGACAGGGTCTCAGGATCTCATTGGGATGAAGATGTCTAGAAAGGGTCAAGTCAGCCCCTGCCTTCACTTGACTGTTCCTCTGCCTTGCTGGAGTGGGAGCTGGTGTGACTGATCCGGACACAGACACCTCTGACCAAGAGGGCAAGGCTGGGGGAGATGAATCCCTCCCAAGGATCTTCCCTTCCCAAGACAGCTGGCACGCGTGCTTGACAGAGTCCAATAGTGTCTGACCAGGGTCTTTTTGATGTTCCACACCTGGAGAGTGTAATGTTTAATATCAGAATTTATTCTTTGATGATATTTGATGTTACACGGGGTTTTTGATTCAGCAGAGTGATACAGCAGTGTACTGAAATCACAGTACAAGTGTAAGTTACGCTTAGCAAAATGCAGCAATTGCAATATGCAGTTTAATCACAATAAAAATGTGATCCCTGTTACCAGCCTCTATAATATGCTCACCGTCACGACCCTGGGTGTCCCCAGTCACTGGGAAGGAGTATGTGGGTTGAAACCAGCTCAAGTCTGTTGGTCCCTTGGCAATTCTTCTGTTAGTTGTTCAGGTGTTGAACTCTGTGTTGGGCTGAGCCACACACACACTTCCCCCCGTACAGATCTGGCTGACTCAGGGAGACATTCACACGCCTTTGATGAACTCAGGCAGAACCATTTACACCAGTTGATCCACTCCTTTGCCCGTCTCCCCTGAGCCTTCTTCCATTGTAGGGCTTTACTGGTCAGGTGCAGTGCTATATTCATCTCTCCTCATGGTAAATAGAGAAATTTCCCCCTGGGTCACTGGACCAAGTCTCCTTAATGCCACTCATGACACCCAAGCCCCCCCTATCCCCACCTGGGAATGTTTGGCATTTCCCTCATTGACACCCCCTGGCCGAGCAGAAGTGACCCCGCTGGAGATCATCAGCAGCAGCCACTGCTCTGCAAGGAACACTCAGGCAGTGCAAATTAGCACTCAAGACAAGGAACTGAATGAAGGAAAAGGACAAAGGGCATGTGGGAGGCTCCAAGAGAAGGGCAAAAGGTTTGGCTCACAGAAGACTGCTCTAAATTGTCACTGTCTTTTCCTCCTTGGACAGGTCCCCGTTCCCAGAGAGAGTAAATGTCCAACAGCAGCTCTCCCAAAGAGTTCCTCCTCGTGGCCTTTGCAGACACGCGGGAGCTGCAGCTCTTGCACTTCTCGCTCTTCCTGGGCATCTACCTGGCTGCCCTCCTGGCCAACGGCCTCATCATCACAGCCGTAGCCTGCCACCACCGCCTCCACACCCCCATGTACTTCTTCCTCCTCCACCTCGCTCTCCTCGACCTGGCCTCCATTTCCACCACTGTCCCCAAATCCATGGTCAACTCCCTGAGGGACACCAGGACCATTTCCTATGCAGGATGTGCTGCCCAGGTCTTTTGCTTTGTCTTCTTGTTGTCAGCGGAGTATTCTCTCCTCACTGTCATGGCCTACGACCGCTTTGTTGCCATCTGCAGACCCCTGCACTACGGGACCCTCCTGGGCACCAGAGTTTGTGTCAGGATGGCAGCAGCTGCCTGGGCCACTGGTTTTCTCTATGCTCTCCTGCACACTGCGAACACATTTTCCATTCCTCTCTGCCAAGGCAATGTCCTGGACCAGTTCTTCTGTGAGATTCCCCAGATCCTCAAGCCCTCCTGCTCAAACTCCTACCTCAGAGAAGTGGGGCTTCTTATGGTCAGTCTTTTTTTATTTTTGGGGTGTTTCATTTTCATTGTGCTGTCCTACGTGCAGATCTTCAGAGCTGTGCTGAGGAAGCCCTCTGAGCAGGGAAGGCACAAAGCCTTCTCCATGTGCCTCCCGCACCTGGCCGTCGTCTCCCTGTTCCTCAGCAGTGGCATGTTTACCTACATGAAGCCCCCCTCCATGTCCTCCCCAGCTCTGGATCTGGTGGTGGCTGTTGTGTACTCGGTGGTGCCTCCAGCAGTGAACCCCCTCCTCTACAGCATGAGGAACAAGGAGCTCAAGGAGGCACTGAGGAAACTGATTCAGCTGGTTCTAGTTCAGCAGCACTAAGCTGCCCTTCTCTCTTCGCAAGCAATTTCCAGGTTATCTCCAGAAACTCCTCTGCTTTGGGAGTTCTGTCTCTGATAATCATGTTTATGTAGAAAGATTTGAAATCATCCCACTTCTTCAGCAGCACAAACCCCGACTGTCTGACCCAGAGACCTTCTGTAAATCTGCCTATCACTGTGTCAGAGGTGGCCTCCCAGGTAGCATCCCTATAATAAAAGGGATCTTCTGAGAACTGTGCCTGAAATTTGGGCTCTTCTTCCACAGCTGGCCCCAAGAATGTGCTCAGGGACTTTCACCTGAAAAGGCCCTGTTGTCATGCCTGAGTTTTCCATGGGCTAAAGGACATCAGCTGGCAGAGTGATGTGTGAGGGAGCAAGGTCTGGATTCAGGTGTCACTTGTGGTTGGCCCAGGGCCCCTGGAGAGGATGAGTCACCAAGGGGTATCTGCTGGGACTGTCCCACATATTGCCGGGAAGGTGACAGATGCCCATCCTTCTGGAAGGGAATATGGGAGCCACGTGGGGAGCAGAGGGGATCTGCAGGGGCAGCATGTGCCTGGGCTGGGCAGTGAGTGGAGACTCACAAAACCAAGTGTGGTGGGGGGTCTGGGGAGAGGGCAGGGGAGGTGGGGAGAGCCAGGGAGGAGCTGGGCTGGGCTGGGAAGGGCCCCGGAGAGGACAAAGGCCAGCGGGCAGCTACTGCGGGTGAACAGCAGTGCAGGAGCACAGAGCCGTGCGCTTGCAGGGCACCCGCAGGTGTCCTGGGAAAGGCAGCAGGGCCCGGAAGGAGCAGGAGAGAAGAGCCCAGGTTGGTGCCTGCGTTGCCTGCCCACCCTGGGGAAGCTGCCCCAGGCCCATCGTCCCGCAGCAGCCCCTCGCGTCACCCCTCCCAGCGCTGGCTGCTCCCCCAGCGGTGGGGTGGTGCATGGCCAGCTGCGTCCTCCTGCAGCTCTGCGCATCCCCACGGAGGGGACAAGGCCAGCCTTGCACGGCCTCTCTCCTGCACCAGACCGCGGCAGGTCCCGGAGCACGGCTGTCTGCTGAGCCCCGCGTGGGGCACAGCCTGGGCTGGGCAGGGGCTGGCTGCCCCCATCCCCAAGTCTCTGGGGGATCATTTAATGGTTATTTAATAGTACTCCAGCCCTTGCCATGTGCGAGGGGTCTGGTTCCAGCTCCAGCTGAGCTCTGGCTTTCCTTGCTCCAGCCCTGCTTGCATGGACAAGGTCTCGGGGCTCCCCCCGGGCAGCCCCTGTCCCTGCCCCCATCTGGGCACCTCCCCTTCAGCCCCCAGAGCACTGGTGCTGCTGCCGGGGCAGAGCTGGAGGATCCCGTGCAGCGGCTCCTCCGGGAGCTGCCCAGGGAAAAGCTGGGACCAGTCCCAGCCCCAGCCCCAACCCCAGCCCCGGCTCCAGCCCCAGCCCTGGCCCCAGCCACAGCCGCAGCGGGGCCCAGGGCAGCTGCCCTCTGCCCACCCACCCTGGCGCTGCCAGCCCCACCACAGTCTGCTCCTCACCGGCTCCAGCTCAGCCCTGCAGGCAGCTGGAGCTGCCTCGGGCCCCGGGGCCGTCTGGCTGCAGCAGCCTTTGACCTGGCCACAGCAGCAACGGTGCCGGCAGCAGGGCAGGAGCAGGGGACTTGGGGCGAAGACCCCTGCCCTCGGCTGCACGGCCGGGGCACTGGCCGGGCGATGCCTTTGTGGGTGGCCGGGCTCCAGGTTCGGGGTGGACGGCAGCTCGAGGGTGGGAGCGCCGGGATGTGGATGGGCTTCCAGTGCAGCCGGGAGTGTGGGGAAGGCAAGTGGGCAGAGCCAGGCACACACAGCTGCCAAGGCCACGGGTGGAAAGGGCAGTGTGGGGCTGGTGAAGGCCCTCCCTCTCCTTCTCGTCCCCGTGGGGAAGAGAGACCCCAGGCCATGCTGGACTCCCCTTGGGCTGATGGGAAAGGGCACAGGGCAGGGGGGAAGAGGCATTCAGAGCCTCTTGGGGTGAATGATGGAGTTTTCCAAAGCTCAGGGCTGAGCCAGGGACCTTTGGATCTTTCCCTTCATGCTCTCCCAGCTGGACTTGTTCTGCTCTGCCCTAGGTGCTCTCATCCCCAGGTCAGCTGTGCTGGAGCAGAGGCTGAGGAGCAGGAATTCCTGGCCTCACAGAGGAGTTGTGGTGGGAAGGGACCTCTGGAGGTCTCCAGTGCAGCCTCCCACACAAAGCAGGGCTGGTTGGAGCCCTCCACTCTTGTCCGGCCATCGCTGGACTGTGCCTGATCATAATTACCATCCCCAAACCTGCTCTGCTCCTCCTGTCCAGGCACTGTGGGACGGCACCTCTCATTGGTGGGGTACTGCCCTGCCGGCCTTGCTGGCACCCTCGGCTCCTGGCTGCTCTTCCCACCCACTCTTGCTGCTCCCCACAACATACTCTTTGGAGCAGGAATCCCATCATCAATGGTGCAGAAGCACTCGAGCTGTGGCACAGGAAATCCTCTTCTCCCAAATAGGCAGCATAGTATCAGACCCCCAAGTGGCTGAGCAACCTTTTTCATCCAGCTCTGACTCTGCATGCAGCATTACCTGGCTAGGGGTCCAGATCCAAAGCTCTCCTCTCACCTTCACATTGGCTGTCAGGAAAGAGGTTCTGCTGAGGTGATACGGTCACCTTTTGTACCTACAAGCTCCTGGGGATCTGCTCGGGTCCCCTCATCCCTTACCAAGGCTTTCTTGGCTCTAGTCAGGCGTTGAGTCCCAGGTAGAGATGGGCAGCCAGGTCAGCAGGACGGGGACAGGGTCAGGTGAGGACCCCAGAGGTTCACAGGCCAGGCACAGGCATGTCCACAGTGTAATGCAGGCATGACCCAAGGACAAGGGGAGCAGCTCCCTGGCAAGGGGGACGAGGTCCTGCAATGAGGCTGGTCTCTCTCTGTCTCCTCTTGTGCCCACGAGATCCCCCTCCCTGGCTGCCTGCAAACCCTCCATGCCCACCCCAATGCCCAGCACACCACGACAGCCCTGGCCCTGCAGTCCCTCCAGCAACTCCTGCTTCCCTGGGGACAGAGCCACCTGCCCCGAGCTGGTGCCCAGAGAAACCTGTTTCTCGTTCTCATTTTCTCTCTCTGCCTGCTGCCCTGCTTTTCTCCTGGGACGTCCCTGCTCCCCAGAGAGCCTTTCCCCAGGCCAGTGTGTCCGTGCTGGCCTGGTTGATCCTACATCCCCCACACTGTGCACCCCACAGGGCCCCACCCTGGCATTGCTGCTTTGCAGGGTGAGTAGGCTGTGGGGCCGTGGGGCCATCAGGTGACTCCTGATTGGCCCTGGCAGAGCAGGTCATGGTGGGAAGCAAACCCCATTGGACAGGGATCGTCACCACTGACTGGTGCCATTACACTGCTGCCCTGTGTCTGTGCTCATGGATGGTACTCAGAGTGACGCCCAGGGCATTGCCCAAGGCAGGAGATGTGTTTGGGTGTGCACTGTGGTGTCCGGCCTGTGGTGTTTCCCTGAAGGTGCAGGAATCACTCTCCCGTCCCCCTTCCCTGCACCTCCTGGGTCGCCTCTGCCTCTCTGGGGACTGCAGAGCCCTCGTTTCCCCAAGCATACCCGGATCTAGCGCTTTGCCTTCTGGTTACTCCACCATGGACCATCCCTCATTTTGTGAGGCTCCACTCACTGCCCACTCCGTGGAAACACCATGTAAACAAGAGCACTGAGGCCATCTACGCACATGAGAGCAGAGCAGGACAGGGTGGAAATGAGGAGAGCAACCCTGACAAGAGCAATTCCTGCTGCTGTTGGTGGACATGTCAGCAGGAAATCTGCAGCCTCCACTCGAAGGCAGCAGTGAGGAAATGTGTGCTGTGGTAGTGGGGAGATGGTCCTGCGCAGCAGAGGGTCTGTCCAGACCCTCCTCGCCCTCCATTCCTGCTCCACTGTGAGTGTTGGAGCTCTGTAGAGGGAAGGAACGAGCCCACAGTGACAGCCAGCTGCCACCCTTGCAGGAGAGGGGTAGAAGATCACTCTCTGACTGCAGCTGGGGCCAGCGGAGTTCTCTTAATGCACACGGGACCCAAGGTCTCACCCTGTCTGTACTCGTCTGAGCCTGACTCTGTGCCCCTGAACTCCTTTGGCATCACAAAAGAGACTTCACAAAGGGAAACTCCCCTCATTGCACTGGGGGCATCTGAGGGAGCTGAGACTAGCGGGCTCTGAGGTTCCCCCGTCTCTGCTGAGGAAGGGGGAAGCCTGGCTTCCTGCTTCATCATGGCCTCTGGGTTATATTCACATGAGAGATTTCTGAGGAGAAGTGGCATGAACCAAAACTTTTTATTCTTTTTGCAACAATGGATCAGAGAAAGTAAGGGAAAAAAAGAAAAAAAAAAAAAGAATGACATGTAGCCTTGATGCCAGATGCCCTGGGAATGAGGAGGAGATGCACATGGGACAGTTACTGGTGCTGACACTGTACCCATTGAAAGAGTTTCCTCAGTGCATCCCTGAGCTCCTTGTTCCTCATGCTGTAGAGGAGGGGGTTCACTGCTGGAGGCACCACCGAGTACACAACAGCCAGCACCAGATCCAGAGCTGGGGAGGAGATGGAGGGGGGCTTCAGGTGGGCAACCATGACAGTGCTGACAAAGAGGGAGACCACGGCCAGGTGCGGGAGGCACATGGAGAAGGCTTTGTGCCTTCCCTGCTCAGAGGGCATCCTCAGCACAGCTCTGAAGATCTGCACGTAGGACAGCACAATGAAAATGAAACACCCCAAAAATAAAAAGAGACTGACCATAAGAAGCCCCACTTCCCTGAGGTAGGAGTTTGAGCAGGAGAGCTTGAGGATCTGGGGAATCTCACAGAAGAACTGGTCCAGGACATTGCCTTGGCAGAGAGGAATGGAAAATGTGTTCGCAGTGTGCAGGAGAGCATAGAGAAAACCAGTGGCCCAGGCAGCTGCTGCCATCCTGACACAAACTCTGGTGCCCAGGAGGGTCCCGTAGTGCAGGGGTCTGCAGATGGCAACAAAGCGGTCGTAGGCCATGACAGTGAGGAGAGAATACTCCGCTGAAAATAAGAAGACAAAGCAAAAGACCTGGGCAGCACATCCCGAGTAGGAAATGGCCCTGGTGTCCCTCAGGGAGTTGGCCATGGATTTGGGGACAGTGGTGGAGATGGAGGCCAGGTCGAGGAGGGCGAGGTGGAGGAGGAAGAAGTACATGGGGGTGTGGAGGCAGTGGTCGCAGGCTACGGCTGTGATGATGAGGCCGTTGGCCAGGAGGGCAGCCAGGTAGATGCCCAGGAAGAGCGAGAAGTGCAAGAGCTGCAGCTCCCGTGTGTCTGCAAACGCCAGGAGGAGGAACTCATTGAAGGAGCTGCTGTTGGACATTTTTCTCTCATCAGGCATGTAGGACTGTCCAAGGAGGAAAAGACAGTGGCAAGTCAGGAGAGACCCTCTCTGATCCAAACTCTTTCCCTTTCTCACAGACGTCCCTGTGTCTGTGAGACAGAGGGAATCAGTCCTGCTCTGATGTAGGAGGGCTGTCCAGGCACATCCAGTTCAAAGGCATGTTGACCACCCAAGTAACAGCTTCACTTTGGGGGGGTAAGTGGGGGAGGGATCTTGCTTGTTGGTCTGCTCTGCAGGGTAGGAATATGCACCCTTAAAATTGCTGTGAGTTGGCAAAATTCTTTAACCATAGCAGAATCAATTCTTCAAGCGCAAGGACGATGAAGAAGCCACAGAGCCATAACAACCTGATCTCTCTTACTTCAGTTAGTCGGAGATATGTCTCTGAATGCCATTGACATGATAATGTTCACCATCTTGTGTGGAAGATGGGAATCAATCAGTCCCTAACCGAGGCTGGAGAGAATCTGGCAGAGCTTTATCTTCATCTTATCAAAAGTAGAAGTGATACGACCTTAAGACAGGAACCATCAGCCAATAATGTTTAACTAGTGCAGTGAACACTTTGTTCCTGTTCCTCACAAGAAAGAGGCCAGACTTGCAGCCCCGGCCCTTCTAGAGTCAAGGGGAGTCCTGCCACTGGCCTCACGTCTCTGTGAATGACGGTGGTTAGTGGTAGGAAGAGCCCAGGAGTGGGGATCTCTACCATGTAAAGAGGAAAAGAGTAAGAAGTCTCATGAATCTGTTTTGCATTTGTAAGAAATAAACAGACATAAGATTCAAAGGCTGATAATGCTGATGTCTATCAGTATTTATAAAGAGGGAATTATTTAGCAAGGCTACACTGGTGGCTCTCAAGCTGAGCCGAACAGACAAACCGGGAAAGTTATGATTTTTCCAGTCCGTGCTGTGATATCTCGGGATTAAATCTTAATGTCGCTATGTGTCCAAATTGCCCTTTGTCAAATACTCACTAAAATATACTGCTATCTAAACCACATGGTTAAAGCGCTGGGAAAAAAAAATATTCCCCTTTTATACCTTTTCTGGAACTAAAACATCTCCTTACAGAAAAACTGCTGCCTTGGCCGTGCACCTCTCTCAGCCACAGGACAATCTCAGCCACAACTTACCCTTACTGGAAACTGGCCTGTGCTGACAGTGGTGTCCCCTTGCACAGCGCACACCTCCAAACTCACCTCCCTTTCTCAGCTCACATGTTCTGAGAGTGATGGAGAGGGTGTGACATAGCGCATGGCTCTGATGATCAGAAGGACTCGGTGATGTGGCTCTGAGACAGAGGGAGCTCTCAACAGTCAGCTTGTAGCCAAAGACACACAGGGCTTATTTCAGCTGCCCACACACAGCCACCGCCAGCAGCAGTTCCAGTTCCTTAGCACCTCTGGGGCTTCTGCATGGGACATTCAGCTATCACACATGTCCTGCAGAAGGACACAGCAGCACACAGTCCAGCAGCACAGCCCAGGGAGGGTCAAGGGTCTTAAAGGAGGGGTGTCCTGAAGGGACAGTCAGCTCATCTCCCAGCCCCACACACTCTGCTCCTTTGAGCCCCACAGGCAAGAAGGAGACTTCCTCCTCTCGCTCCATCTGCAGAGACAGCTCTATGGCTAAAACCACAGGGTCTGTGTCAGAGTCTGCAGCTGCAAATGTCATCCCCAGAAAGCCCCCGAGTGAGAACAAGAGCAGCTCGGACAGGGGGAGAAGCAAGGAGCAACACCTTGATGCTTCTGCCTAGGGTGGCAAAGAGAGAAAGAGTGAGGGACACTGAGCAAGGTCTTGCCCTAACCCAGCTGTGCACACCACCTCCCAGATGCAGACATCACAGGGCAGTTGTCCTCAGTCCCTTAGTCACGGTTTAGGAAATGGGCATGTGACAGGAGAGCTGCTCCTCTCGTCTTCTCAGGCTCTGGCTGCCAAAAAGACAATTTGGGTCCTAGATCCCTCGATCTTGAGGGCAGAGGGCTCTGCTGGGTGGCAGAGGACAGATGCAGGGGGCTTGCGGAGGGGAAAGCATCTGCACTGCCAGGGCTGGCAGAGCATTTCCTGCACCCCAACCTCGCATGGGGTTTCAGGTAGCAGTTTCCTCTCCCTCTCGGACCATCTCTCTGCTGCTTGGAGGTGTCCTTGCTGGGAGCTGTTCCTCTGTCCCCACACAGACCCCATCCCCCCCACTGTGATCCCAGCTCTGCCCTACAGAAACCTCCAAGCAGCAGGAAGCTGCCCAGCAGCTCCTCCCTGTGTGCAGGAGCTAAAGAGCAGACCAGAAGATCTCCCATGAGACTGGCAAGGTGATGGTGGTGGTGCCTGTAGGCTGAGGGGTGGTGAAGGCACTTGCTGAGCTTCCTTGCAGGTGTTGTCAACCTTCAGTGTGCTGGTGAAGAGGCTCAGCCCCTGGATTAAACCTGACTGCTGCATTTCCATTCCCACCAGGCAGAGACAAGTCCTCTGGAAAACTCCACTCTCCAAATATGCTCATGGTGAGTGAGAGCTGTGGGCAGCCCTGACCCACGCAGCACACTCTCAGCACGACAATGAACCTGCCCTGCTGGGTGTCGCTCCTCCCACCCAGACCTTCTCCCTGCAGCACCACAGGTTGCTGCCCAGGCAGGCTGAGTGCTGACCCGCGCAGGCAGCAGAGTCACTGCCCCGGGAACACAACACCCCGTGGTGGCAGGGACACTGCACCTGGGAGTATACCCCAGCTTCACACCCCTGCACCAGCCCTGGGAGGAGGAAGCAGCACGCCCTGTCCCAGTGACAGTGGGGCAGCACATCCCTGCTCTGAAGCCTCTCTCCCTCTTCTGCCCTGCAGGAGCCGGGAGAGCGATCCTCACAACCCTCTTGCCCTGCAGCCAGACACTCACCATGCAAACGGCTGGGAAGATGTCTCCCACAAGGAGCTCTCCTCTCTCCTCCCACTCCACACTGCCTTCCACTTCTCTCTGCCTTCTCGCAGCTCCTCTCAGCAGCAGCAGGCAGTGCCCGCAGCCCTGCTGCTCTTGGCAGAGGAGCTGCTCCTGCACACAGCTGGGCACATGGGCACTGCTGCCACGGTGCCACCAGCTCCCTCTGTCCCAGGAGCCTGGCCCCACTCAGGAGCAGGGACACAGCTGCAGGCGTGACTTCCTCTGCCCCTCAGGCTCCCTCGAGATTGTCCTGGGGCTCCAAGGCTGACAGCTCCTGAGCGGCAGCACGGTCCCCTCTGGGAAATGCTCTTGCAAGTGTGCTCATCACCTCCAGTCCCTCTCTGGACTGTGGAGGGAGACTGATTTCAGCAGTGTGCTTGATCCCATCAGGGGACAGAGGTGGAGAGAGGGGGACAGGTTCCCCTCTCTCAAGCCCTATTCCTGGCCCAGGACCAGGCAGGAGACCTGGGCAGGGAGAGGGAGAGGGAGAGGGAGGGGGTCATTTCCCCTGCACAGGGCAGGGATTCAGAGGAGCAAATGCAGGTGGTTCATGTCAGCTTGGCAGGCCTTGGGCAGCAGGGAGATTCAGCTCCCTCCCAGGCAGCCCACAACCCCCTAGCAGGTGGGATTCCTCTGGCCTCAGCTCAGCTGTGCCCAAAACAAAACAGGTGCCTGCATGCAAGCCCTTGTCTGAGCTGCCACCATGAGCAATAGGGGTGGAGAGGGGAGTCAGCAA
The DNA here is from genome assembly GCF_040807025.1 of Struthio camelus. Lineage (NCBI taxonomy): Eukaryota > Metazoa > Chordata > Aves > Struthioniformes > Struthionidae > Struthio > Struthio camelus. The sequence continues at coordinate 2,629,109 of NC_090970.1, forward strand.
CTGGCATCCAAAGTTCAGGTGATGGCTGAGCTTCCAGGCTTGGTCCAAGTCCTGTGTCTGTGTGTCTGCTAGCTGTGATGGAGCAATTCTGAGACACCCACATGCTTCCTGAGCCTCAGCTGTGGGCCGGAGGGGTGGTGGGGTGGGTTCCCTTGGCCACCTGAAACTACACCAAATATTTTCAGTGTCTGAACCTTCCTTAGCCATGTGTTTCCACTGCACATGCAGTGCTGTTCAGCTGAATAAAAGGAGGTGTTCACCAGAAGGACAGCCAGGTCACTCTCCAGGCTCCACCAGCTGTATATACTGCAGCTCAAGTCACCACAAAGCTAAGACACAGGCACATCCCAGCTTTGCAGATACTCTAGTTAATTTAGGGCTCTCATTTTCAGGCAATAAAAAAGAGCCTCTAGAACCATGCCAGGTGCCTGGGGTGCCCAGCAGGAACCGCAAGTGGCTGGCACATACCACACAGGACCTCCAGGGAAGCCATGGGCTGGTGGAGTGGGTTCAGGGCAGACCCCACAGGGTCTCTCAAAGGGGTTTGGGGCCTGTGTGCCAGCAAGTGAACACCAACACCATGGCATGGAGGGAAGGTCCTTCCCAGCGACATCCAGGGGTGCTGCAGGACTGGGAGGCACATCACACCAAGGTCTCCACTCATGTCTCCGCATTCCCCAACTCTTCCAGCTCTTCTCCCCCTGAACCTCTTCTCACCCCCTCACAGGATATGAACAAGGACTGGGCTAAGGATGTCCTCGGGATGTCTGGATCAAAGGCTGCCCAGGCCTAGGGATTCTTTAGTTCACCTCTGTCACAGGTCTCAAGGTGCTGCAGAATCAGCTCAGGCAGCAAACCCCTCTCCTGCCATTCCTGCACAGCTCAGCACTGTTTCTCCCTGGCCTTGGGCCCTGCAGGGTTTGCCCTCTCAGGGGGAACCTCCTTTCACCAGCACATTGCCACCTGCTTTTTACACCAGCATCTCTCTGCTCTGAAGTGGGACCATCGCACACACGGTGTTCTTGGCCCTTGGTAACAGGTTTCACCATGGCCAGTTGGACTTTTAACATTTCTAGAATAATTGAGATGTGGTAGGGTCAGTCACAGTACTGGAGAGCCCCGAGGGAGGAGGATGCTCTTTGTGTGAAGAGGCAGCTCGGATGGGTGGAGCTCTTCCACAGGAGGGGCAAGGGGCTGGGTGAGAGCTTGTGGGTGAGCCTCAGAGTCAGGGTGACATCGCAATGGGAGCTACAGACCACCCAATGAGGGTGAGGAGGTGGATGCAGTCTCCTTGAAGCAACATGAGAAAGTCTGCGGATCACAGGCCCTGGTTCTTATCAGAGGGACTTTACTCTCCCAGACATTAGCTGCAAGGGCAAACAGTCCTGGAAGGCATCAGGGACAGCTTCTTAGCACATCCACATGACCGGCCAATACTCGTGATGCTTTTCTGTATCTGGACATTTCCAACAGGGAGGAACGGATCAGGGATGGGATACTCAGTGTCAAAGTTTCCTGTCGTGACCTGGAAGAAGTAGAGTTCTAGATCCTGAGGGGAGTGAGGAAGGACAGGAGTGGAGCACAGACCATTAACTTCAGAGGAGCAGACTTTGGCCTGTTTTGGGGAGTGGTGGGAGATCCCATGGGAGGCAGCTCTGAAGGGTCCAGGAGCTCAGGAAAGGCAGCAGGTCTTTGAGGACAGCACCTGCAAAGCACAAGGATGCTCCATCCCAATACTCAGTAAAACTAGTAGACACATCGAGAGAGTGGCTGGGCTGCACTGGGAAGTCAGGACTGAACTCCAGGGCTATCAGGCAGTATACTGGAAGCAGAAGGAGGGAGAGGCTGCAATGGAGGAATTCAGAAATATTGTCCAGCGAAGCAGGGATGGTGTTAGGGAAGCCAAAGCTCCCCAAGGGTAGACACTTGAAGGGGACATCAAAGGCATGAAGAAGAGCTGCTACTGCTTCAGGGTCAGTAAAAGAGTAAAAAGGAAAATGTTGGCTCACTGCTGGATCGGGCAGAGGAAAACAACCAACAGTGAGTGATGACGAAGTGAGGGATGACTTGCAAGAACTCAACCCATATAAGTCTGCAGGACTGGGTGGGCTGCATCTGAGGACATTGAGAGAGCTGGCCACTCTCACAACAAGACTGCTGTCTGCCACCTTTGAAAGGCTGTGGAGATCAGGGGAGGTCCCAATGAGCTGAAGAAGGAATATGTGGTGCCCATCTTCAAAAAAGGCCACAAGGACAAATCAGGGAGCTGCAGGCCATTCAGCCACACTTTGGTGAGGAGCAGTGTGTCATGGAACGATTCCTCTTGCATCACCTTTCTGGGCACAGGAAGAAGGTGACTGCGAACAGTCTGCATGGATTTAATGGAGGTAAAACATTCCTGATCCACTCGATTACCTTCTATTGTCAAAGGTAGACAATAGAAGGTCTCCTCCTTGTGGAGGAGAGGAGAGTTGTGGATGTCATTTACCACAGTTTTAGCAAGGGGTTTAACAGTCTTCCACTATATGGTTGAGGGCTGCCATCCAGATGGACCTCTGCAGGAAGGAGGAATGCATTGCCAGGAACTTTATGGAATTCACAGATGAAACAAATGCCAGGTCCTGCACCTGGGGTACACAAAACACCCTGCAGTGATCTAGGCTGGGGAGTGGCCAGCTGGGCAGCAGCTCTGCAGAGAAGGACCTGGGAGTCTTTGTGGGCAGCAAAGTGAGCGAGAGCCAGCAGCATGTCCTGGCATCAATGGAGGCCACAGTGTCCCGGGCCGCCTGAACAAGAGCAAAACCAGGAGGTTGAACGAAGGGATTATCCTCCTCCACTCAACACCTGTTAGAGCACATGCATTTGGGGTCCTGTGTAGAAGAATACTGTTGGTCACATGGAGTTCAGTGGCATGTCCCCAAGGTGGTTGAGCAGTGGAGCACTTGCCCTGTGAGGAGAGGCTGAGGGAATGGGCCTTGTTCAACCTGGAGAAGGGAGGCTTTGGTGGGAACTCACAGCAGCTTCCCAACTCAAGGTTACCACCGAGTAAAAAAACAGGGTTTTCTGCAGAGATTCATGGCAGGAGAATGAGAGGCAACGGTTATAAGCTGACCCAAGTGCAGTTAAAAGTGGATATATGGAAGAAAATTCCCTGAGGTTAACAAAGCATTTGAAGGGTCCAGGGAGGTTACGGACTCTCTCTTCTTTCAGGACTCTGTTGGACAAAGCTCTGAGAACTCAGAGTTGACCCTGACTGGAGCAGGAGGTTGGACTAGAAACCTCCCAATGTGCCTTCCAACCTGAATGCTTTGCTGATTCTGTCATCTCTGGCCATAGCCTCTGCAGTTCTTGCAGTCCTGAATTCCTTTGCTGCATGTGGGTTAGCACCAAACATGGCCTCCCCAGAGGCAGCCCCTCCCAGTGGGGTGAGGTTGCCCCTTGGGCCTGGAAGGTTTTAAATTGCAAGTTTTATTCTGAGTGACTGCTTGTCCAGTATGGGCCCTCCTCACAGCCCACCACACCTGGACAGTAGTACACGACGTGAAATGAGTGTGACGCACGTAGACAGTCATGGCACGAGGGTGATTGCACTCTAATGTGCCTAAGTCCTAAAGTGGATCCAGTAAAGTCCAGAAAGATTGGAGGAGCCTTTTACTTCCTAGGCACACCTAGGTAATGGTGACTTTGTCACCAGGGTAGGCTGAGGGAGCTGGGTTTGTTCAGCCTGGAGAACAGAAGGCTTTGTGCAGACCTAATCACAGCCTCCCCATACCTACCAGGATGTCACCAAGAAGATGGAGCCAGGCTCTTCACCATCGTGCCTGGTGGGAGGATGAGGCCCCAATGGGCATTGGCTGAAACTAGAGGGCTTCAGGCTGGGGATAAGGAGAAACTTCTGACCCATCCAGACAGTCAAGCACTGGGGCAGGTTTTCCAGAGAGGTGGTGCCATCTCCACCCTTAGAGGTTTGCAAGTCCTAAAGGAGTAAAGCCTTGAGCAACCTGGATGGAGCTGAGAGCTGACCCTGCCGTGGGAAGGAGGCTGGACTAGAGACCTCCTCAGGCCCCTCCCAGCCAGAATGATTCAGCATTTCCTTCCACCCTGGGTCTTCCCTTGTTGAGCTTAGGGAAAACCTTCAGCTTCCTCGTGACCATGGAAGTAGATCTCCCAAAAGGATCACCAGATCAACTGCATGTTTCTTTTCCCTCTCCAGTCAGAGGCATTCAGATTGAGGGCTGCTTGGCAGCCACCCCCAAATCACCTTCAGTTTTCTCTTCCTTCACCTTTTATTGCATTTTGTCCCTCTTTTCTCCCTTCCAAACTCTTCTTTTACTCTCCTGATTCCCTCCCATGCAGTCAGCCAACCTCTGTTTCCCCATTGGCCCTGGGTTTCCTTTCTTTGTGCATTCATTTGGCTTGTCTGAGATGGTTGCCATGGTGATTTCTACTTTTACCACTAGGGCCTTGAAACTGGTACTGCCTTTTATTATGTGTAGCGTCCTGCAGGTCCTCATGCTGTTACCCTGCCAGAGGTGCTGCAAGATAGGATGAGCCATCAGCACGCATACATTAACAGCTGACCCAGAGGAGCCTGAGTCCAGAGGGGCCTTGAGAAACTTGGGGTTTTGGCCAACAAAAACTTCATGATGTTGTGCAAGGAGAAGTGGCAGGTCTTGCCTCAGGGGGCAGAACAGGCTGGTGCATCAGGACAGGCTGAGACCTGACCGGCAGGAGAAGAGTGACCCTGAGGAGAAGGGCCTAGCTGTTACAGGAGGGATGCCCTATGAGCCAGTGCTGCGTGCTCACCACAAATGAGGCCAGCTGCATAGAGGGCTGCATTAGGAAGCGCATAGCCATCGAGACAAGGGCAGTTCTTCTCCCCCTCAGCACTGTTGTGGCCACATGTGGTCGAGTCAGCACTGGTGTGGCCACATGTGGAATAGTGTGTCCCAGTGTGGGCTGCCCAGTGCTGGAGGAATGGGGAGGAACATGGAGAGGGTCCAGAGGAGGTCTGCCAAGATGGGGTTGGGGGCCTGAAGGCCACGGCCTGTATGGAGAGGCAGAGGGACCTGGACTTCTTCAGCCTGGTGAACTGTTAAAGACAAATGGAATATAGTAGTAGCCTGTGACTGCTTGAAGGGTGGTTCCAGAGGGGATGGAGCTTTTGTTGGTTTTAGGAAGGAGCACGAAGAGGGGAAAGGGTCACAAACTGCATCTTGAGAGGTACAGCCTGGGCTTCAGGAAAAAGACATGTCACTTGAAGAGTAGTGGTGTGGTGCAACAGGTCACCCAGAGGCCTCTGAGGTCACCCCATGCCTTTGTGTTTCAAAGAACACCAGCAAGGATAGAGAGACCTCAGTAAATACAGAGAGATCCCTGGGATAGAGCAAGGGGAGGAAGCATGTTGGGGGTCTACAGGGTGCAGGGATGCAGGCACAGGCATGGGACAGTGTAGGACAGCCTGTGGTGGAGACGGCTGAGGGCACTGCCATGGCTGAAAGCCTCCAACAGAACCGAGGTCTCTGGCCTCTTGGCTATGGTTGGTGTCTCTGCTCCTAAGGCCTCTGAGAAGAAGTTTCCTTAAACCACTGGGACCTTAAACCACTGGGACCTCCTTGTCCACGGGGAACCAAGAGATGCCATATTGTTGTCCTGCAGTTGGAGCTGCACATGCCCACCTTCACACTGACCCCCAGAAAGAGCCCCGAACAACGCGTGAGGGAAGTCACCACCCTTCACAAGGGCTGGGTGTCAGGGCCTGGTTGCTCTGCTTCATTACACACATCAAGGCTGACTTGGCATCACAGCCACCTGCACATTGTCTTGGCCTACCTGCAATCAGAGCCTCCAGCTTTCTGCTCTAATCAGCCCCCTGGGAAGGCTTTTTCAGTAATGGCCCTCAGGGGGACTCGTTAACACTCCAAGAAACTTTGAGATTTACTTCTCCCTTCAACTTCTGGAGAGGTTTCTTCAGCCTCCTCTCAGCATCCAAGGTTCATGGCCTCAGCACCAAATACACCTGAGGGGTCATTAAAATGCAGAAAGCCCTAACAACCCAGGACTCTTTCCATCATTTTCTTCAGTTCTGCTGTGGCTAATTGGCAAGTGTTCAGGAGGGTATTGAAAAGAGAAGGATTTCAAGGAGCACCTGAAAAGTAAAGACGTCTGCTTTTCGAGCTTTTTTTATTCTTCAGGTTTCAGAAGTGATATCCACCTTCTCCAATTCACACTGAACCGTGGTGTTTCTTAATGAAGCCTGGGCATGTAGGAAAAGCAGTATTTTGGATGGGAGACATGTATGGACAACCTTCCTCCCCACCTCCCCAGCCCTGACATTTCTCTCCTCAGCCCCTGGGGACTTCCCTCACTCGGCTTAACATCTAGCCTTTTCCCACTCAAGCCTGTAGCTGAATGTTACAGCTCCTGGCACCAATTCCCACCTGCTTTCCTTAGAAAATCAGCTGCAAACAGACACAGAAGGATTTGTCTCAATTCTGATCCAACACAAACACGATGCAGTGTCCTAAGAAATACAATACAATCCTCAAGTGTATGTCAAGGGCAAGAAGCCTCCAGGGAGGTCCACCGTCTGCAACAAATAACCTTCCTTGACATGTTCTTGACAAATAGATGGGGAAGGCTAGTTAGAAACACAGTGAAGGAGTTGTTTGGAGAGACAATGAGAGTGCTGAAAGGGAAGGCAAACTTCAGGCTCCCTGAAGCTCAGAGCAGTGACTAGGGAGTGGAGAAGTACCTGAACGATACAGAGGAAGGGGAGGAGGAAAACTGGGAAACTATGGGAAGGGCATATGCCCAGATCATCTGAAGCAAAGTTGACCTCAGAAATGATGAATGCAATCAGGACACGTGGAAATACGTGAAAGGATTCTGAGATTAAATCCACAGCATAAGAGCAGTGGTCATGGAATTTTGGGGTAGGTCAAAATTACTTCTCCTAAGATTCATATCCTTCCTCAACATTTCCATTATGTAATCCTGAGAAAGCACTGACATTTTGTTAAAATTAATCAATCATTTCAGCTGATGAAAATGTAGTCTTTTTTAAACATAACAAAAGAAAACAAAACTTTGAAAATTGTTTTTTTTGAGGAAGAGCTCAGGTGTCTGAGTACAAGCACCCACCAGGACTCCCCAGGTCCTTCTCTGCAGAGCTACTTTTGGAGTATATGGCGGTGATTCTGTTATTGCTCTTACCTCTCCATCATCTCAAGATCACTGCAGTGACAGACAGCCTCCACATTCCCATCCCTACCCAGGCTGAGTTCCTGAGAAAGGGGAGGATGGCACCTTCTACTTCGAGGTGCAAATTGCAGAGGTAGAGACATCACACTGCCGAAAAGCCTGCTGTTCTCCCCTCACCTCTGAGGGGATCCAGGCCATGGACTTAAAGGTGGATGCAAAGAAGTTCAGGGGTAATGTAGATATGCCTGAGGCAGTGCCTCCCAGGCTGCCCTTACAGTCACCGGGGAGGAGGAGGTGTTCACCAGCCTTCTTCAAGATGGTCACATAAAGCACAAACGACTCATGTCCCAGAAACATTTGCTCGGTGCTTGAAATGAGGCCTGAGAGCACAGGCTTTTAGGATACTTCAAGCTGAAGGGACCACAGGAAGCCTGTAGTGCAACCTGCTGCGGCTCAAAAGCAGGGTCAGAAACAGGGTCAGCAACCAAAAAAATGTCCCTGTCAAAGGGTTTCTGGGGTGATACAGCAGGAGAAGACGGTAGAAGCTTGACAGGGTGGTAGAAGTCCTGTGGACAAAAGGGTTTCCTTTTTCCTGTTCTCCAGAGAATTAAATCCTCTGTCCCCAGAAGCTGGGACACTACCTTTACCTCTAACACGGAGGTGGAGAAGCTCCTGAGTCCCTTTCAGAGAGAGGCTGCTCCAAAGGCCACCACCCCAATGGCACTAGACCCCCCAGGCGGGCCTGCCTTGCTGCTGGGCACCCTCCAGCCCCAGGCAGGAGGTCTGCAGGGAACAGAGTGGGGTCTGCAGCCTGCACCCTGGCCACCCAGCAGGTGTGGAGGGACCCCACTCCCCTAGATGAGCCTGGGCTCTCCTGCATTTCCTTAGCGTGAAGTCTGTGTCCCCTCTGGGTGGTCACACAGCCCGGCAGGGAGGGCCAACACGGGAAACACGATCTCTGTTCTGGGGGGTGAAGAGAGAGGGGAGGGCAGAGGGGGATCTGCTCCTGCCCCGGGCAGCGATGCCCTCCCTGCAGCTGGTGCAGCCCTGCTGATGCCCTGTAACCCATGAGCCCTGGAGATGGGACTCAGCGGGCTGAATGCCTGGCGTCTTCCTGAGAACTTTTCTGCAGTCTCCCTGCCCTGGTTGGACTCCTCTTGCCCATGGTGCAGAGACGCCTTTTGAGGATGAACTCACTCACTGTGTAACTCCGAGGACATGGTCGACCAGGTATTACAAAGGCCAGCAAGATCTCAACCCCACAACAGTGTCCCCTGCCCCTCTCTCCACCTTCCAGCTCCTTCCTCCTAGAGCATTTAGATTGGGATGGACCACTTTGGACCTCCAGGACCACAATCTGCTCTGAGCTGGGCGAACTTTGCAGTTAGATCAGGTTGGTAAGTGCTTTCTCCAGGAGAGTTTTTGAAGATCTCCTGGCCCCTGCCCCAGAACTGCTCCACTCTCATGGTTATTACTATTATTTTTTCCCTTAAACTCATTTGAAATTTCCTTTACTGCTGCTTGTCCTTGTTATCTCTTGTCCTTTCCTCCTCCCAAGCCCTGAGCCCCGAGCCAGACCATCCCACCAACTTTGAGGACAATCACAGCCTTGTCTCCAAGCACAGTCTTGCTAGATTCTCCTGGGACTGCGCAGGCAAGTCATGGTGGCCAGCTCCAAGCAGAGCTATGCACTATGCGTCCCTATGTGGTCTTAGAGGAGAGCGTATGGAGACATAACATTACGCAAGGCAGAGCCTGTGGGCTGTCCGCAGGGCAGAGCTGGGGGCAGCAGGGGTGAGAAGAGAAGACCTCCAGCAGCTCCTCTCCACACCCAGGCAGGGAATGAAGCACCTGGAGGTGCTCCTGAGAGAGGATGGTGACACAGGAGAGAGGGCACCAGGAGCTGCGGTGCTTGGCCCCAGGACCTCCCCTGCACACTCCCTTTCAGTCCTGCACAGGACTTGTCCTCCCAAGGGTCATATCTGAATGCCCAGTCCTCCAGCTGGGCGTGGAGCCCTGTCTGGAGGTGACTTTTGGGGTAAGGGCCAGCATGCCGGCTGGGGGAGATTGTCGCGAGGACATGTGCGGGGGACAGGGCCTGAGGGACAGCAGCAACCTGACACGGCTCCTGGGTCCTGCTTCCTTCAAGGCAAGCTCTGACACAGGGTCCCAGCCTTCCTTTTGGCGCCACCCTTCAGGAGGGACCATGGCACTGTGAGCGGGGAGGGTGGGGAGCATTAATCCTTCTTCAGCCACTTCCCAAGCCGTGTGCAGGGCCAAGACAGCAAGACTTCTGGCTCTGCACCATGACCTTGCTTTAATGTACTCACGCTCTGAACATTGTTGTTTTTTTTTTAATTAAATGTCAGCATTTTTTGCTCCAAGAAACTTCCAAGCCCAGTCCCACTTCCTCCTCCTGTTATCTCCCTATCCTTCCGCTGATCTCGTTGCCATTCCCACACCCCTGATCTCCCCACAGGGTCCTGAGCTGACAGTGCTGCTCTGCACAGCAAGCACACTGTGGAGCCACAGGGCCGTGGAGGGACTCTGCACCTCTACACTGGTGGTACTGGTGAGGATGGGAAGCAGACCCAACCAAATGGGGATCACGGCCTCTACTCCCTCCAGGGGTCTGCTGATGTGGCAAGTGCTTGGAGGGACTAGGGAGCATTTCCAGGGGTACTTGCTGTGCCCAGCTGCACCTCTAGATCCTGCCCCTGCTATTTCACAGAAAGCGACATGAATCACTCTCTAGTCTGCCTTCCCCATGCCAGCTGGATCCTTACTGTCTCTCCTGAGATTGCAGAGTCCTCCTTTGCCTGTGGAGACCTGGGTTTAGTGCTTTCCCTTGAGGTGACTCCACCTTGGACCATCTCTCCCTTTGTGAGGCTCCACTCACTGCCCACCCCAGGCACACGCTGCCCCAGGACATCCCCCTGGGCTCTCCTGGCAGCCCCAGCTTCCCCTCCAGAAGGACAGGCATCTGACACTGTGCCTGAACATGTGCGACAGCTCTGGGCATGTCAATCAGTGACCATTCATCGCCCCTGCTGTCACTGGGCACCGATGGGTGGCCGAGTCCTAAATGCAGCCCTTGGTCTGTAAGAGGTCATTACGTGAGTATGAGCTTTTTGCTCCTGAACCCATGGAGAAGCCAGCCCAGCAGGCCCTTCTGGGACACAATTCCTTGGGCCTCTTCTTGACACCAGCTTTGGAGGAAGAGCCCAGCCTTCAGGGACTGCAGCAGGAGGAACCTACTTTATTCCAGAGATAACTGGGAGGGCGTCAGCTCTGACCCAGTGTTAGACACAATATGATATGGGCACCAGGGGAGACAGAGCAGTCTCAGGAAAGGTGGAGGGAATCTAAGCATTTATGTAGCAATATGATAAGAAATTATGCCAAGAACAGTAATAACAGTAATCAGAAAACTAAAGTGAACAAACAAAGCTCAGTCCTGTTATGGGACACAGTGGAAGTCATTTGTGGAGAGAAATGGCAATTTTATCACTGCTGAAAAATGTCCACGACACCACTTTCCTCAGGGCATCTCTGAGCTCCTTGTTCCGCATGCTGTAGAGGAGGGGGTTCACTGCTGGAGGCACCACCGAGTACACAACAGCCACCACCAGATCCAGAGCTGGGGAGGACATGGAGGGGGGCTTCAGGTAGGCAAAAAATGAAGTGCTGACAAAGAGGGAGACCACGGCCAGGTGCGGGAGGCACATGGAGAAGGCTTTGTGCCTTCCCTGCTCAGAGGACATCCTCAGCACAGCTGTGAAGATCTGCACGTAGGACAGCACAATGAAAACAAAGCACCCAAACATTAAACAGACACTAACCACAATAAGCCCCACTTCTCTGAGGTAGGATTTTGAGCAGGAGAGCTTGAGGACCTGGGAAACCTCACAGAAGAATTGGTCCAGGACATTGCCTTGGCAGAGAGGAATGGAAAATGTGTTGGCAGTGTGCAGGAGAGCATTGAGGAAAGCACTGGCCCAGGCAGCTGCTGCCATCTTGACACAAGCTCTGGTGTCCATGAGGGTCCCATAGTGCAGGGGTCTGCAGATGGCAACGTAGCGGTCATAGGCCATGACTGTGAGGAGAGAATACTCTGCTGTAAATAAGAAGACAAAGAAAAAGACCTGGGCAGCACATCCTGCATAGGAAATGGTCCTGGTGTCCCTCAGGGAGTTGACCATGGATTTGGGGACAGTGGTGGAGATGGAGGCCAGGTCGAGGAGGGCGAGGTGGAGGAGGAAGAAGTACATGGGGGTGTGGAGGCGGTGGTGGCAGGCTACGGCTGTGATGATGAGGCCGTTGGCCAGGAGGGCAGCCAGGTAGATGCCCAGGAAGAGGGAGAAGTGCAAGAGCTGCAGCTCCCGCGTGTCTGCGAATGCCAGGAGGAGGAACCCGTTGAGGAAGCTGTCGTTGGACATTTTGCTCCCCCTTGGTATGGGGAACTGTGCAAGGAGAAAAAGATAGTGACAAGTTAGAAAAGACTTTAAAAAATAAACAATTAAACAAATAAAGTGTTCAATTTCTCACTAAAAACACCACATTGCCTCCCATGTACAGTAGGGGGTACATGGGAACGGGGGTGAACAATTTCTGTCAAATGAAGTCCATCGTCTGAGTTTTGAAGAAATTAGTTTCAGGGTTTTTTTTAAATATTTTTTTATTTTCTCTGAGATGCTCCTGTCACCCCAAGGTAGAAATCCTCAGCATTTCTGCTGTGAGTCCTGAGAGGAAAGCATCCACTGTCACTTGGGGCAGAGTGAGGACATTTCATTTATTAGCCGTGTTCCCAGGCTGTCCTGTGCTCGCACCTCTTTCAGCTGGAGGATGATGTCACCCTTAAAAGAAACCAGCCCCTGCTGAGAGCAGAGCAGTGCACTTTCAAAGGGCAGAGCTCCAAACTCCTCACCCTTTCTCCAGGCACCTCAGGCAGCTCTCCACACTCCCCTTCTGGCCAAGGACACTCAGGGCTCTTTGCAGCTGCCCATCTACAGTCTCCCAACACCTTCTCCATACTCTCTGCATCTCTGAACCTTCTTGATAGGTCTGTCAGCTATCAGGGAGAAGCTGAGAGACAGCGTTGCCTTTCTAGAGGGCAACTCACAGCCTGGCAGGACACCACAGGGAAACAAAGGACTGTTAGGACTGAAGACGGGCTCTCCTTCAGGGAGAGCCAGCTCATTTCCCAGTCCCACGGACTGCATTTCCTGGAGCTCCACAGGTCAGGAGGAGGCAGGGGAAAAACTCACTGCCCTGCACACCCCTCTGTTGCCGAACTTGCAGTGTCAGTGTCTGAACTGCAGCTGGAACCCCCCAAGCCCCCAGCCTGAGAGAGGAGCAGGAGCAGCATGGAGAGGAGGGGAAACAAGGGGCAGCACCATGATCCTGCTGCTGAGGGAGGCAAGGAGAGAGACAGACGGGCACTCACAAAAGCCTTCACCTTGCCCACCTGGGCATGCTGCCTCACAGACAGCGACATTGCAGGGCAGGTGCTCCGAGTCCCTTCGTCGGGCTGCATGAAATGAGCCGGTGGCAGGAGAGATGCCCCTCTCCTCTGCTGGAGGTCTGGCTGCAGAGGAGGCAGCTCATGCCCTGGACTCCACGGCTGTCAGGGCTGAGGCTCTGCTGGGTGTGAGAGGAGACACGGGGAGCTTGCTCAGAACTGCAAAATTCTGTTGCTCATGACTTCTGAAAATCCATCCTCCCATGACAATTCTGTTAGCATTTCCCTCTCATTCCCTGCCCATCGCTGCTGCCTGCAGCTGCCCCTGCTGGGAGCTCTTTCTCTGTCCCTACACCTTTTCCCTCTCAGTGATCACAGACCCCAACCTACCTGCTGTGTGTCCAGTTGTGTTCTACAGAAACCTTCTGGGACTGGGATTTGGGCAGGGGCATCTCTGTGCTTGCAGGTCCTCAGGAGCAGGTCACATAAACCCTGAGGAAGCCCATAAAGGTGATGCTGGTGCTGCTGTAATTTGAGGTATGGCTTGAAGACGGTGTGCTGAGCTTTCTCACAGACCTCCTGATCTCAGAGGGTTAAGATTTGTGAGTCCCAAGTCCTTGCCAGACTAGACAACACTGCCTTTTTTTTTTCCTCCCTGTCAACATTAGGAAAAGAATAGAAAACGGAAAGCCCTGGAAGGAAAGCTCCTTCCCGTTGCAGTAGTCCCTTTTTCACTTTCCTCTGCAGGACAGGGACACTGCTCTGAATCACAGCCCTGGGCAGACTTGTGTGCATGTCCCACCCTTACAGCCCTGCAGCCATCCCTGGGAGAAGGTAGCAGCATGCCCCGTCCCTGTGACGGGGTGCCAGGGAACCTCTGCTCTAAAGCATCCCCTCCTCCTGTACACTGGAGAAGCTGGGAGAGCGATCTTTAAGAAACCTGTCATGGGGTGAACTGGGTTCAGAAGACCCCTCCAGGAACCTCAGTAGTGTTGTCCTTCAGCCAGAGACTTACCGTGTCAAGGGCTGGGAAGATGTCTCCCACAGTGAACTGTCAGCTGTCCTCCCACTCCACACTGCCCTTCACTTCTCTCTGCCTTCTCTCAGCTCCTCTCAGCAGCAGCAGGCAGTGCCCACAGCCCTGCTGCTCTTGGCAGAGGAGCTGCTCCTGCACACAGCTGGGCACATGGGCACTGCTGCCATGTTGCCACAAGCTCCCTCTGTCCCAGGAGCCAGGCCCCACTCAGGAGCAGGGGCCCAGCCAAAGGTAGAAGCTTCTGTCCCTTGGGCTCCCTCCTCCCGGGAAATGTTCACTGATGAACACCTAAATAATCACCTTTGCTCGTCTCTAAAAAATACAGGGAGACCAGTTACAGCACTGGCATTTGGCTCATCAGAGGATGGTTCTCTATGAGAGGTGGAAACATCCTACCTTGGAAATCCATTTCCATGTCTTAACTAGGCAGGACTCCTAGAGAGGGGCCAAGAAGGGAGTTCATTTTCCCATGGTTCAGGTTTTCATTCACATTAGTCCATCTAGGCTTCTTATGCCCGTTTAGAAGCCCCAGGGCTGAAGTGGGATTCAGATCCCTCCCCTGAACTCCAGAAACACACAGGAGGTGGGATTCCCCTTGCCCAACCTGGAGTGGGCCCAGCAGAGATGTGTCTGCACGCAAGCCCCTTCTCTAAGCTCCCATTATGATCCCTGGAGATAGTGGGTGGGAGTCAGTTGCTCACACGCAAACACCTGGGGATATTGGAAGAGGCAGAAGTGGTCCAAAGCATGTGCCAGTGTCTGCTTGCTCTGATGGAGCAACTGGGAGACCCGCATCCTTCTGCAGTGTCAGGTGGGGGCCGGGTGGGGAATTTCCTCGGCCATTTCGAATGACCCCAAATTCCCTAATACTGCTAGATCCCACTCACTAGAAAGCTGAGGCATATGAAGATCCCAATGTTACAAACAGCTCATGTAATTCGGTGCAGACACTTGTTGCAGTGACATGGAAATAGGCTGGCAGAGCCATGTCACATGCTTGGGCTGTGCAGCACAACTGCATGCTTGTAGTAGACACCATGGCATCTACAGGAAAGCCATGCCCCTTTGGAGTGCTTGCTGGCCAAAAACCCCAGGGTCTCTTACTTTTCCTGCCTGTCCCCCAAAAACTAAATCCCATCACTGCCTTTAGGGAAAGTCCATCCCATCTACATTCAAGTGCGCTGTATAAACCAGAAGCATATCACACCAAGATCTCCACTCATGTCTCTGCACTCTAACTCTTCTACCTCTCCTCTCCTTTAAGCAATATGAGCAAGTCTGTGGATCACAGGCCCTGGTTCTTATGCGAGGGACTTTAATCTCCCAGACATTAACCGGAAGGTCAAGGGTGCAAGCAGTCCAGGAGGTTTCTGGAGGGCATCAGGAACAACTTCCTTGAAGAGCTGCCAGATGGGCCAGTAAGGGTGATGCTTTCGTGCATCTGAAAATTGCCAACAGGGAGGAATGGATCAGGGATGGGATAGGTAGTGTCAGCCTTGTCTTCCGTGACCTTGAAAAGGTGGATTCCCAGATCCTGAGGGCAATGAGGAAGGACAGTAGCGGAGTGCAGAACATTAACTTCAGAGGAGCAGAATTCGGCCTCTTCTGGGGACTGGCAGGGGATCCCCTGGGAGGCAGTTCTGAAGGGCCAGGAGCTCAGGTCTTTGAGGACAGCACCTGCCAAGCACAAGGATGGTTGATCCTGATATTAAAGAAAACTAGCAGATACCTCAGGGGACCAGCGTGGCTAAACAGAGACCTCACACCTTAGCTCCAGGGCAGTCAGGCAGAATCCCGGAAGCAGAAGGAGAAAGAGGCTGCAAGGGAGAAATTTAGAAATTTTGTCCAGCATCACAGGCGGGGTGTTAGGGAAGAAAAAGCTCCCCTGGGATTGGCACTTGCAGGGGACGTCAAGGGCCTGAGGATGAGCTGCTACTGCCTCAGTAAGAATCAAAGACCCAAAAGGAAAAGGCGGGCTCACTGCTACATGGGGCAGGGGACCTTGTAGCAGCAGATGCAGAGAGGTGGGAGGAACTCCACCCCTTGTTAGCTTCAGTTTTCCCAAGCAAGGTCTCCCAGGCTGTTGTGCCTTGGCTCCAGACTCCAGAGGACAAAAACCACCAACAGTGGATGAGGCTAGTGAGGGATGACTTGGGAGAACTCAAACCATACACGCCAATGGGGTTGGATGGGCTGCAGACGAGGATGCTGTGAGAGCTGACTGCTGTCACAGCAAGGCCACTCACTATCATCTTGGAAAGGTTGTGGAGCTGGGGCGAAGTCCCACTGACTGGAGAAAGGCTTTGGACACTGTCTCCCAGCACATCCTCCTAGGGAAGCTCAGGAAGTGTGGGCTAGATGAGTGGACGGTGAGGTGGCTTGAGAACTGGCTGGATGGCCGAGCTCAGAGGGTTGTGGTGAATGGCGCAGAGTCAAGTTGGAGGCCTGTGGCTAGTGGTGTCCCCCAGGAGTCAGTCCTGGCTCCAGCCTTGTTCAATATATTCATCAATGACCTGGAGGAAGGGACAGAGTGCACCCTCAGTGAGTTTGCTGATGATACTAAACTGGGGGGAGAGGCTAACACACCAGAAGACTGTGCTGCCATTCAGAGGGACCTGGACAGGCTGGAGAGGTGGGCAGAGAGGAACCTCCTGAAGTTCAACAAAGGCAAATGCAAGGTCCTTGCACCTAGGGAGAAATAATCCCATGCAGCAGTACAGGCTGGGGGTTGCCCTGCTGGAAAGTAGCTCTGCCGAGAAGGACCTGGGAGTGCTGGTGGACAACAAGTTGACCATGAGGCAGCAGTGTGCCCTTGTGGCCAAGAAGGCCAATGGTCTCCTGGGGTGCATTAGGCAGAGTGTTGCCAGCAGGTCGAGGGAGGTGATCCTGCCCCTCTCCTCAGCCCTGGGGAGGCCTCACCTGGAGTACTGTGTCCAGTTCTGGGCTCCCCAGGACAAGAGAGACATGGCACTGCTGGAGAGAGTCCAGCGGAGGGCTACCAAGATGATTAGAGGGCTGGAGCACCTCTCCTAGGAAGAAAGACTGCAAGAGCTGGGCCTGTTCAGCCTGGAGAAGAGAAGATTGAGAGGGGATCTCATCAACGTGTACAAGTATCTGAAGGGGGAGTGTCAAGAGGATGAGGCCAGCCTCTTCTCCGTGGTGCCCAGCAACAGGACAAGAGGCAATGGGCAGAAACTGAACCACAGGAAGTTCCATCTGAACCTGAGAAAACACTTCTTGACTGTGAGGGTGACAGAGCATTGGAACAGGTTGCCCAGAGAGGTGGTGGAGTCTCCTTCGCTGGAGATATTCAAAAGCCGTCTGGATGTGATCCTGGGCAATATGCTCTAGGTGACCCTTGTTGAGCAGGGAGGTTGGACTAGATGATCTCCAGAGGTCCCTTCCAACCTACACAATTCTGTGATTCTGTGATTCTGTGAAATGTTACCTCCATCTTCAAGAAAGGCCACAAGGACAAGCTGGGGAGCTGCAGGCAGTTCAGCCTCCCTTTGGTGAGGAGTACATCATGCAGTGAATCTTCTCAGATCACATTTCTGTGCACGTGAAGGAGAAGAAGGTGACAGGGAACAGTTAGCATGGATTTACACAGGGTAAACTGTGCTTCGCCCACCTGATTGCTTTCTATGATTCAATAACTGTGTTTGTGGATGGAGAAGAGAGAATGTCTTTCACCTCGACTTTAGCCAGGTGTTGGACACTGTCTCCCACCGTATTCTTGCTTACACAGTAGAACGCTACAGTCCAGAAGAGCAGACAACCGGATGGGTAAAAAGCTGCTTGGCTGACCAGACTCAGAGGGAAGTTGTGAATGTGTAGTGCTCTTCCTGGAGGCCAGGGAGAAGGGGAGCACCACTGATCTCTCCAGGAACTTGTCCTGTTTATCTTCTTGATTAGTGACACAAAGAAGGCAACACTCCTCATGCTTGTAGATGACCCCAGGCTGGAGGTCAAGGGGGGCCCAGACCTTTGCTGGAGGGCTGCCATTCAGAGGGCCCTAGACAGGCAGGAGGCATGGGCTGTCAGGAACCTCCAGAAATTCAGCCAGGACAAATGCCAGCTCTTGCCCCTGCAGTTACAGGCTGGTTTTACAGGCTGGGGCCTGGGTGCTTGGGGAGCAGCTGTGTGGAAAAGGACCTGAGGGCCCTAGTGGAAAGGAGGCCAAAGATGAGGCAGCAGCATTCCCTGGCAGCAAAGAAGGCCAGAAGTATGGTGGGCTGTAGGACCAGGAGCATAGTGAGGAGGTCGAGGAAAATGATCACCTTCTAGTCAGTATGCATTAGACCCCAGATAGAAGGCTGTATCTCGTGCTGGGTCCCCAGAAAAAGAAAGAGGTTGATTACTGGGAGCGAATTCAGCTGAGGGCCCTCACAAGAGTCGGGGAGCTGGAGCTGTGAGGAAATGGGGCTTGTTCCACTTGGAGAAGAGATGGCTTTGGAGGGATCTCATAGGCAGCCTTCCAATGGCTACAAGGAGGTCCTCAAGAAGATGGAAGCAGGCTCTTCACCAGGGTGCATGGTGGGAGGACAAGAGACAATTGGCCTATGTGGAAAGAAGAGACATTTGTGCAGGAGACAAGGAAAAGCTTTTCCACTACACGGATGGTCAAGCATTGCAAGTGGTTGCCCAGAGAGGCTGGGCAGTCTCTTCCCTTGGAGGCTTCCAACACCAGACTGGAGGAAGCCCAGAGCACCCTGCTCTCACCCTCAGCACTGACCTTCCTGGGAGCAAGGAGATTGCACTAGAGACGTCCTGAGCTCCCTTCCACCCTGAAGGAGTTTGTAATTCTTCCCCCTCTCAATCTTCTCTTGCTGATGTCACGGAAAGCACGCAGGTTCCCTGTGAGAGTGGAAGTAGGTCAGCTTTCTTGTCCTCCTCCACTCAGAGGTATTCAGATGCAGGACTTCTTGGCAGGGATCCCCAGAACAGTCCTCATCAATCTTTTCCTTCACTTTCAGTTTCCTTTTTTTTTTCTTTTTCTTTCCCCTCTTTTAAGTTTGTCTCACTTACCGTCCTGATCTCTTTCCATAGAATTGGCCCTCCCCTGCTTAACCTTAACCCATTGGCGCTTTTTTGGGTTGTTTTGTTGGGGTTTTTTTGGTTTGTTTTTTTGACACAGAGGTGCTTCAGTCCAGAAGGATCTTGAGAAACAAAGGTGATTCGGAAAAACAGATACCTCATGAAGATTTACAAGAGACGTGTTGTGTCAAGTCCTGCACCTAGATGGGAATAACCCCGCCCATGAGGAGAGGTAGAGGGACCTGGGCTTCTTTATCCTGCTGAAATGGAGGTGAAGGGCAGTAGAGTAGTAGACTGTGACAGCTTGAAGAGATGACAGAGCTTTTCTTGGTAGTGGGAAACAGCATGAGAAAGAGAAAAAGCCACACACAGCAGCTTGAGGGGTTTAGATGTGACATTAGGAAAAGAAAATGTCACTTGAAGGGTAGTGCTGTGGTGCTACAGGCCACACAGAGGGACTCTTGTGATCAGCCCCTGCCTTTGTGTTTCCAGGAAAAGCAAGTGAGGACAGGAAGATATCAGTAGAGGCAGGGAGATCCTGGAGTAAGAGCAAGGTGCGGAAGGAGGCTGGGAGTCTACAGGCTGCAGGGAAACAGCAGCAGGCATGGGGGCAGTGTAGGATGGCCTGTGGTGGAGATGGCTGAGGACACTGCCAAGGCTGAAAGCTCCCAGCAGAGCTAGGTCTTTGGCCTCTTGGCTGTGGCTGGTATCTCTGCCACCAAGGCCCACAAGAAGACACCTTTTCCTTAAAGCACTGTGGCCTTGCTGCCTCCTAGTCCCTGGGGAGCCCAGGAGGTGCCACATCATGGTCCTGCACTGGGCGTTGCATACGCCCACCCGCACACTGCCCACATGAGCAATGCGTGATGGAAAGGATCACCCTGTGCAGGGGCTGGGGGTCAGGGCCTGGTTGCTCTGCTTGAGAACACACATCAAGGCTGACTTGGCATCACAGAGGCACCTGCACATTGCCTTTAGCCTGCCTGCAATCAGGGCCTCCAGCTTTGTGCTCTCATCAGCCCCCTGGGGAGGCTTTGTCAGTAATGGCCCTCAGTGGGACTCGTTAACACTCCAAGAAACTTGGGATTTTCTTCTCCCTTCAACTTCTGGAGAGGTTTCTTCAGCCTCTCCTCAGCATCTGAGGTTCATGGGCTCAGCACCAAATACCCTCGAGGGGTCATTAAAATGCAGAAACCCTTAACAATCCATGCCTCTTTCCATCATTTTCTTCAGTTCTTCTATTCTGCTGTGGCTAATTGGCAAGTGTTCAGGAGGGTATTGAAGAGAGGAAGATTTCAAGGAGCACCTGAGAGATGTCTGCTTTTCAAACTTTCTTCAGTCTTCAGGTTTCAGAAGAAGTGATACCCACCTTCTCCAATTCACATTGACCCACAGGGTCCCCTGATGAAGCCTGCACATCTAGGAAAAGCAGTAGTTTGGATAGGAGACATGTATGGACAAACTTCCTCCCCACCTCCCCAGCCCTGACATTTCTCTCCTCGGCCCCTGGGGACTTCCCTCACTCTGCTTAACATCTAGCCTTTTCCCATTCAAGCCTGTAGCTGAATGTTACAGCTCCTGGGCACCAATTCCCACCTGCTTTCCTTAGAAAATCAACTGCAAACAGACACAGAAGCATGTGTCTCAATTCTGATCCAACACAAAGAAACATGATGCAATGTCCTAAGAAATAACATACAATCCTCAAGTGTATGTCAAGGGCAAGTTGCCTCCAGGCAGGTCCACAGTCTGCAAGGAATAGCCTTCTTTGACATGTTCTTGACAAACAGATAGGGAAGGCTAGACAGAAACAGAGTGAAGGAGTTGGTTGACGAGACAATGAGAGTGCTGAAAGACGAAGGCAAGCTTCCGACTCCCTGAAGCTCAGAGCAGCGACTAGGGAGTGGAGAAGCACCTGAATGATAAAGAGTAAGGAGCAAACTGTATTTTTAAATGGCCAGATTGGCACAAATCTCAATATACCTGTGTCATAGTGACGTCTTACAGGTGTCCCAATGAGTCTAGCCACACTCCCTTCTCCTTCCCTGCACTGTCAGTGAAGTGCGACCCCATCTGAGGTGACAACAGGGCTGAGACTGATCTCACCCCATGCCTGACCCCTCCAGGGCAGATGGCTCTGCCTAACCCAGGTGTCTGCCCTTCCCTTTCTAGTCATGGGAACTCAGTGACCCCAGGGCATCTCAGGCAGCAACAGCCTCCATATGTAGGCAAAGGAGTAAAGGCCTGAATCAAAATGTGTAGCTGTAACTTGAAGCCTATCCAAAAAACAACTCTATGCCCAAACTGGCACATAGCCATTTCCAGAAGGTCAAGTATGTTTTACCAGTTCTAATGATCTTGTCTTTCTTTCTTTCTTATTAGCAGCACCAAGTGCGTGCAGTGCAGTATTTCCTCCTTCTAGTGGAGTATAGATATTTGTGACCAGTTATTCAGCCCAATACCTTTTATACCAACCCTCTGAATGGAGAAGCTTTGTTCTGAGCAACTACTTTATTTAGAGGGACCTATTTCCTCTGCCTTCTTCTGCCACCCTGTCCTTTCTGCTACCTCTCACTATTCTGTCTTTCCAGAGCTCTTCAGGGAAAGATTCACTGAATCACAGCACTTAGGGTAGCTGAGACCTCTGGACGTCATCTAGTCCCGCTCCCCACTCACTCCAAGGGAACTAGATGAGCTTGCTCAGAGGCTTGCCCCCGTTGCACCTAGTCCACAAACACACGGAGAGTGCGCTCCATCCTAATGTCCAGGATGTTAACGAAGACATTAAACAGTGCTGCCTAAAATGTAGATCCCTGAGGGATGCTGCACATAATCAGCCACCAGTTGGACCTTGTGCCACTGGTCACAGCATTTTGGCCCAGTGGTCCAGCCCATTTTCCACCTGCCTTACGGTCCATTTGTGCCGTGCTTTGGACTGGCTCATCACCATCTCTAGGGCAAAGCCCTGTGCACTCTGGCCACCCTTTTGCACATAGCACATCTCCACCTCCTCACTGTCCCAGCCTGCCTTCCCCAGGAGCCCACTTTCATCTTGCCATGTGAGCTGCCCACCACATGTGTGAAATCCCATGGGGACAGGGGAGAGGGAGGTGCCAGTAAAGGGGCGATGGCTGGGAGAGAGGAGGAGAAGCGGAAGGGGGAAGGCAGACGTCAGAAGAGGGGAGCGGAAGAGGAAAGCAGAGGTGACACAGCTGTGGTGTTGATAGTGAGGTCGCTTCCTTTACAGGATGGGGAGAGGCAGGCAAAGGGGACATGGCTGCAGTGTTGATTGTGAGGTCCCACCCATGTGCCTTCTCCTTGCCCATCACTGGCAGAGACAGGAGTGACCTGACTTTCAACTTTACGGCCATGTGCCTCCTACCATCCAAGGAGCTTCTGAGAAACAGTGGCTCTCACCACAATGTCTCCACCTCCTAAGACAATGGCTCTCATCACAGTGTCCCCACCTGTTAAGACTTTTGGCCTACCTGCTGATCCTTTACCAGTAACCTCACAGTCCTCTTCCAAGCCCACCTGCCTGCAGTGAGCCTTTCAGCCATGTGCCTGCTGCTATCCCAACAGGTACTCAGGCAGGAACGTCATCACAATCAGCATCCAAGCCATCGGCCTGCAAGTGGCCTATCAGGTACTCAGGCAGAAACAATCGCACAAGCACCTCCTCTGCTCGGGAGCCAGTGGCTGCCCTATCACGTGCCAAGACAAAAATGACCTCACAACCAACATCCAAGTATTGTGCCTGCTGCTGGCCTATCAGGTACTGAGACACAAGTCACCTCACAAACAGTTTCCCACCCACAAGCTTGTTCCTGGCGCATCACCTACAGACACAGAAGGGACCACACAGTCACCTGCATGGGCCTGTGCCTCCTGAGGGCCTGCAAGTTTCTGATTGCACTGCCATTCGGAGGGATTGTGACAGACTGGAGACATGGGCAGAGAGGAACGGTCAGGAAGTTTCACAAAAGGAAATGCAATGTCTTGCACCACGACATGCTGAGTGCCGATCGGCTGGAAAGCAGCTTGGCTGAGAAGGGCCTGGGGGGGTCCAGGGAGGCAGCATGCAGCAGCATAAGCCAGCAACACATCCTCAGGGTGAAGGCAGTCCATAGCTTCCTGGGCTGCCTTGGGGAGAGAGCGCTGGCAGCAGGGTGAGGGCTCTGGGCCTGCAGGCTCTGTGTCAGCAGGAGGTGGGCCTGCTAGCTAGTCTGCTACTCATCAGATACTGGCCCATCAGATGGGGAGGCAGAAAGAATCTCACAATCACCTTCCAAGCTCTGTGCCAGCTCCTGGCCTTTCCCCTTCCTCAGGGACATGAGGAGCCAGCTATGGGGGTCTCTTCTCTCTCTCTGTACCAGAAAGGAAACACACTGGGATTGAGTCAGCTTTCCAGCTGGAGATCCTGGCAAGAGCTCCTGAAACTGCAGGCCTCAGTGACCAGCTCAGTGACACTCTGCCAAATGTGCTCACTTGGACACCTGAAGGGTCAGCTCCCAAATGACCCCCTTAGGGCAGAGAGGAGCATGTGGAAAGGGGAGGAACCTAATTCTGAGGCAGTTATTTGCATCAAACAACTCCAGCTTGGCACGCTGATTCTCAGCTCGGACCCAGGAAGTGTTTCCTGCTGACTTGCAGGAAAGTGCCTGAGCATCAGCTGATGTTTCTCCCAGTCCAAAAGCAATGGGCTCATTTCCTTAGTCTTCAGCACAGAAAGTGAGCTCTGGGCACCTGAGATTACTACTCCCTGCGGCAGGCACCTCTGGGAGAAGTGGTTTTAAAGGCCAATGACTTTCTGAAGAATTACTTGGTCTTTGGAAGTTTCCCTTATTTGGCCCATTTCAAATGGGCCTATGACTGTGGCACCGCCACTGGAAAGAGCACCTCTGAGCGCTCCACTGTGGAGGGACCATTTCCTTGTGAACTGTGTGGGTGAAGAAAGTCCCACATGATCTGAACTGCTCTCTGTGGCCTCCTGCTGGATGTCCGTCCCAGGATGTCTGGTTTCAGAGCCCAGGGCAGGGTGCAAGGTGCAGCAGAGAGCCCCAAAGCAGTGAGGCCTTTGGCAAGATCAAATGAAGACCCTCTCCCCTCACCTGCCATATTTCACTGGGTTGGAGGGAAGTTAATTGGATAGTTAATTAAGGGCTGATTGGGGGATACTACTGCACTATAAGCAAAGAGGTTCTGGGGACCTGCCACATGAGAAGAAAACAGTGTCTGCACCAACGATGTACCCCACTTAGGTAGTACCCCCACGTAGCCTTTGCTGCTAGGGGAGAGAGGCAACTGCTTATGCCTCTAGCGTAAAATAAAACGTGTTGGACAGATCTCAGAGGTGTTAAATTCAAGAATCTCCAGCAAGGAACCCTTTCTGAAAGATGACCTCTTCCACTCCAAATATGCTCAGCTGCATGTTTATATGTATCTCACCGTCTGTGTGGGATATCTGGCTGCAGAGCCTGGCAAGAGCGGAGGAAACTCATGGCGTGAAGCTGAGCGGGCAGAAGGCAGCCGGCTGCCAGCGTGCCTGGCTCATGGGGCCACCAGGGCAGCCGGGGCCCCAGCAGACAAGGCACCTGCTCACCTCGCAGCGCTCCCCACCTCCACAGCCTCATGGCACTCCCCACGCACACCACTGCTCTCTCCACACGCCTCCTCCCGCACCCAGAACCAACACCCTGGGGCCACCGCCTCTCCCCACCACACGCCACCCAACTTCTGGCACACACCTCACCCCCACCCCTCCCCTCACACACGGTGGACAGCCAGCACGCCCCTCTGCAGCAGGCACACACAGGCCACACCACCACACAGGGCAGCAGCCAGGACACCCTCCACCATGGACCCAAATCACACCCAGGACAACTCTCCAGGCCTTCTGTTTCCTTCTAGTCCTCCAAGAGGCAGCAACAAGCAACATCCACTCCCACCTCTGCTCCTGCTCCCTTCCCACCTCTACCAATCCAAGGGCAGAAAGAGCATTCCCATCTTGCAGACAAAGCTCGGCCAAACCACACTGTACCGCCCAGCGCAGCTGCTTGGGGCCGGCCAGCACATCTGGATTGCAGGACAGCTCCCCTGGGGCCCAGGCACCTCTGTCCTATGGTCCTAAGCCCGTGGCAGCTCCTGGAGGAGAGCAGCCCCACACGGCCAGGGCCAGCATGGGAACACACCTACACACCCACTCACTCCCACTCCTGCTCTCCTGCTTTGCTCCCGCTGCACTTATAAGTGTCTTTAACCCACGTGCTGGACTGTGATGGGCTGACAGAGACATCCGGCAACCCAACACAACCCTCCTCCTCTTGTCAGCCAGTAGCAGGGCAGCACTGGGGGCGATGCCATGGCAACATTGCAGACACATGACCCAGCAGGCAGCTCCTCCCTCCCACCATCGTTGGTGGTGGGTCTGGTGCCATGCTGAGGGCTGTTACAAGGGGAAGGTTTCATGTCCTCTGTGGGCATTTCCAGCAGGCTCTTGAGATCCCCCTGGGATCTGGTGGACATTGCAGCCTCTGGGACACAGCACCCCTTTCCTGCCAGAGCCAGACCCCAAGGGGGGACCCACTTCCAGGGAAACTTGGGCCTGAATTTCCTCCCACCCTACCAGGAGGGGATGGAGCCAGCCCCACAGGAGCCTCGGGGCTCAGGACAGCCCCAGCCCCAGGACCCAGCACTCCTGCCTGCCCCATTGTGCCCTGAGGCAGAGGGGACCCTCCAGCAGGGCTCTTGTGGCCGCCCCCAGCCCTGTCCAGACACCCCCACAGCCCAGGTCCCACAACTGTTTTTGCATTTCACAGTCTCTGTGCGACACCGCAGGAAGGAGTTCCTCAATCCCTTACCCTTGGTGGAGAGCTGCAGGAGCACTGGAAAGCTAGTATCCGTGGTGTGGGCTAATGTTCTTGGTCCAGCAGTCTCCATCTCGTTTGGCCCCTTTCCTTCGGCTCGCCTCTCCCTCCAGGTGAAAAAGGACTCGCTTCCTCTCTCATCACCCACAATTCCTCTCCAATGTGTCCCTGCTCTTGTGCCTGTTGGTGAGGAGCCCCCCAGTGCAGCCCCACTGCCTCCTGTCCTCCCTCCTTGCTGGGGAGTAGCTCTGAAGGGCAGCAGTGGGGAGTGTGTGAGCCGTGCCCTGGCCTTGCGGGGAAGTGAGGGCTCTCCCATGGCACCGGGGAGAGACCTCTCTGTGATGCGGCACGTCCCCCTGTGACCTCAGCCCGTGTCATCTCTGGGCTCAGTAGGTCACCGCCATGGAGATGGCACAGCCAGGGAGAGAGCAGAGAGATTTCCCTCCATGTTCTGCAAAGCAATCACCTGCCCTCCCCACAGTTAGTTTCCAAAACTGGCTGATAACTCCTTCAGGAACGTGACCAGATGGTGACAAAGGCTGTGAAAAATCTAAGATGGGTCACGGCAGAGGTCACTTCTGTGCCCCTGCACCAACAGGTCTCTGCACAGGGCAGACCTGTGTGGGAAGCTGGGGTTTGGGGCTATGTTAGGGGTTTGGCACTTGTTAAAGATGGGATCAAAATCATGTGAGGTCAAACAGCACAAAAGGGTGGCCATGGGCTGCGATGCTTTGGCGAGCCTCAAGACAGGTTTCTCCCGTGGGTCACTCTTCTTGTCAAAGGAGGATGTAGGACAGGATGGGACAGGACGCAGCCTTCCTCCTTCAGGCACCAAAGCAGGCTCTTTGTTTTGAAAAGGCCTCAGCAAGGTTTCTCAGTCTGCGGTGCTTAGGAGAGAGATGAGATGCCAGAAAAGAGCAACTAGGCCCTTAACACGCATCATCCAGAGGGCTTTACGTGGGACCCTGGTGCTTCCCATGTTCCATAACCGTGGGCAAGGCTGGGGAGCAAATTTGGGGCAGTGTTCTGATTTCCCAAGAATGTTGCCCAGGCTGAGACAAATCTCACCAGGCCCCTCTCTTTTCATGGGGCACAATTTCCACACCACGCACACACTGTCAAGCCTAGATTTCACCACCAATGTCTAAGCCACGCTGCAGGCCTACATACTGCGGGGACAGGCGGGACCTCCGAGTCACTTCCCAGCCATGGGCAACCGGGGCTGCTCTCTCTGCAGTCACCTCACAAGCACCTTCCCAGCCACCTGCCTCCTGCTGCCCTATCAGCCACTCCAAAAGACAGGACCTCACTGTCACCTTCCCAGCCGCCTGCCTCTCACTGCCCTACAAGCCCCTGACACACAAGTGACCTCACAATAACTTCCTCAGCCATCAGCCAAATGCTCACCTCCCAGCTGCTCCGGCCAACGTCACCTCCAAAGCACGCGTCCCAGCCGTGCACCTGCTGCTGCCCCAGCAACTGCTCAGCCAGAAGACACCTCACCAGCACCTCCCCAGCCACACGCCTCCTGCTAGCCAATCACGTAACCCTTGCAGAAGGGACCTTACAGACAACACGCCAGCCTTGTTCCTGCAGCTGGCCTCTCAGCTCCTCAGCCCCAAGGGACCTCAGAATCAGCAGCCGAGCCACGGGGCCCCTGCTGGCCTCTCAGCTACCGACAAAGAACTGATTGGGCAGTGGTGATTTGCTGGCCCAGCTCTCGCACACACTAGGGACCTCGTGGCTGTTGCCCCCTGCAGCTGCCCCTGCTCTCCCCAAGGCTGAGACACCTCCTGAACGGTCTCCCTCACTCACCCTGGCGCCTCACACTGCTCCTAGTGCAGCAAAACACCCAGGACGGATCGGTTCCTGCCCCAAGAGAAGATCACCTTCTGCCCAGCCAGTACCCGCACCGAGCCCGTGAAGCTCAGGAATTGGAGAAAGGCCTGCAAGGGATTCGTGGCAACATTTCCTAAGGGGCCGATTGTGTGGGAGCAGCGACCATGAAGCGGAAGACAGCAGGGCCCCATGGCCCAGGCAGAGCAAGAAGCCTTCCCGCAACTCCAAAGGCCACTTCCTGCCCCAAGGAAGGACTGAACCAAGCCAGCACATCCCCTACACATCAAGGACAACAAGCACTCTCTGATTTGGGGCCCTGACAGTTTGGGACGTGGGGAAGGACTGAGGCGAGGGCATCTCAGCTGGGGACACCAGCAGAGGCAGCACTCAGCAGCTCTTCCCCCTGGCCTGCCAGCAGGGCTAATGACAACGGCAAGGGGAGGACGGGCCCTTCCCCAGCCTCCAAGGCCCTGCGAAAGCCAAACAGCTGCCACGCTCAGAGCTGCTCTGCCAACACCCTTCAGGCCGCTTCCAGGGCCACAGGTCTCAGGGCCCAGCAAGAGGCACGGAGCACCACCAACGGCCAGGCCACGGCGTGCCGCGTGGGCACAGCCTCTCTCGGAGCCCTCCGACAGGCAGTTTTTCCGAGCAGAAGTGACCAAGGGGAAGGGCCCCAAAACACACCAAGACCCACTCTCCAACCCTTCCGCTTGCTTCTAGTCCTCCAGAGCCTTTCCCCAGGCACTTCCTCTGAACATCCCGGTTCACCCCGGAGCCTGCTCCCTTCCCACCTCCACAAAGCAGAGGGCAAGTGCTCTCCCAGGAGGCGCATCACGCCAGCTCTTGCCTATCTATCTGCTTTGCTTCACGTGCCCTCAAGGCCCTCACCCCACAGGCCTCCCTACTGAGGGGCCCTTTGGGGCTTCAAGGCAGGAGGACAAAACTCTTTGGCAACACTCCCCCTCTCTCGGGCCGTGCTCCGACAGCTCACCAATGACCACACGGCTGCACACAGACACACTCAGCAGCACGGGCAGGGCCAGTGCACCAGCCTTAGACAAGCACACTTCCAACCAGGGAAACGGCACAAGGCTTCCGCTGCTCTCAAGCCTTTGCCTTGCCCTGCCTCAGCAAGGCCGGGGATTTCTCTGCCAAGCAAAGCCTCGAGCCAAGCCAGCAGCTTTCAGCAGGGTGCATGCCACATGGAAAAGCCAGTGCAGGCTCTGCCTCCAGGGTCCCCCCGGCATGGCCCGGGCAGAGCCCGAGAGCACCAGCTAAGCCACCCACTGAAGGAGCTGGGCGTGTGGCAGAGCCAAGCTGGTTTGTCCTCACGTCTGGTGCCAGGAGCTCTCCTCCAAAGCAGCACCAGGCAGCAGCCTGCAGCAAGGACCACTTCCCTCTCTTCTCTTAGCAAGCACTTGACCCCCTAGTGCTCCACTCTTTGGCCCCTGCATTGCTCAGGCTGCAAGGACACGACCCCATCACGGCGTCAGCAGGGAGCAGTCCGAAAAACAAGAGTGGTCACAATGCAAAGGCTCTAGGACTCTCCCCACCTCCCAAAAAAGGAGTGGCAACTCTCCAAGCGCTCAGGGAGAAAACACCAAGGGGAAAGGGCTTCCAGCGCTCAGCGTCCACAATGCCTGCCCACAAGCCGGCAGGCTGCTTGGAGGACGCCTGTGCTCACCACCACTCCCTTGGCTCCAGAGACTCGCAGCAATGCCCCTAGAGCTCCGTGGGGCTCCTCACTCCCACCCAAACCTCAAGCCAACACCACCACCTTCCCCGCGTCAGCACCTCACCACACCACACCTCGCACACTCATGCCTGCCCAAGGGGGCTCTCTCGCTGCCCTGCTGCAGCACCCAGAGATCACCCTGCAGCGGGACGGTGCAGGAACTTGCCGAGACGGCAGCTGGAAGGAAGAGAGGCCGGGGCTGCACATCCCTTGCAGGCCACCCTTGCCTTGCCTTCCCTCCTCCAAGGCACTCCTTGTCCAGGGAGATTTGGCACAGGAAGGCATCAGCCACCCTTCAGAGTCCTCTCCCAAGAACACACCTGCCCCTCTCCCAAGAACACCTCTCCACAAGGCCTTCACTCCTCCAAACACCTTCCAGCACGCTAACGCCCAGCTGGGAACGAGCACCTCCCACGACCTCCTGCTCCTTCAGCCAACACTGCTGCAAGACCAAAGCTCTCCCCACAAAAAGCAACCGAGAGGAAAGGAGGGAAAAGCATGCCTCGTACAGCTCTCAGAGCAAGCAGAAGCGCTCCCTGCACTTTCGGGTGGGTCCTGGCTGCAGAGCCTGGCAAGAGCGGAGGAAACTCCAGGCCTGAAGCTGAGCAGGCAGAAGGCAGCCGGCTGCCAGCGTGCCTGCCTCATGGGGCCACCAGGGCAGCCGGGGCCCCAGCAGACAAGGCACCTGCTCACCTCGCAGCGCTCCCCACCTCCACAGCCTCTGCTCACCTCGCAGCGCTCCCCACCTCCCCAGCCTCATGGCACTCCCCACGCACAGCACTGCTCTCTCCACACGTCTCCTCCCGCACCCAGAACCAACACCCTGGGGCCACCGCCTCTCCCCACCACACGCCACCCAACTTCTGGCACACACCTCACCCCCACCCCTCCCCTCACACACGGTGGACAGCCAGCACGCCCCTCTGCAGCAGGCACACACAGGCCACACCACCACACAGGCCAGCAGCCAGGACACCCTCCACCATGGACCCAAATCACACCCAGGCCCACTCTCCAGCCCTTCTGTTTCCTTCTAGTCCTCCAAGAGGCAGCAACAAGCACTTCCTCTGAACATCCACTCCCACCTCTGCTCCTGCTCCCTTCCCACCTCCACCAATCCAAGGGCAGAAAGAGCATTCCCATCTTGCAGACAAATCTCGGCCAAACCACACTGTACCGCCCAGCGCAGCTGCTTGGGGCCGGCCAGCACATCTGGATTGCAGGACAGCTCCCCTGGGGCCCAGGCACCTCTGTCCTATGGTCCTAACCCCGTGGCAGCTCCTGGAGGAGAGCAGCCCCACACGGCCAGGGCCAGCATGGGAACACACCTACACACCCACTCACTCCCACTCCTGCTCTCCTGCACTTATAAGTGTCTTTAACCCACGTGCTGGACTGTGATGGGCTGACAGAGACATCCGGCAACCCAACACAACCCTCCTCCTCTTGTCAGCCAGTAGCAGGGCAGCACTGGGGGCGATG
This sequence comes from Struthio camelus, assembly GCF_040807025.1. Classification (NCBI taxonomy): domain Eukaryota; kingdom Metazoa; phylum Chordata; class Aves; order Struthioniformes; family Struthionidae; genus Struthio; species Struthio camelus. Next base: position 2,659,768 of record NC_090970.1, read on the forward strand.
CCATGGCAACATTGCAGACACATGACCCAGCAGGCAACTCCTTCCTCCCACCATCGTTGGTGGTGGGTCTGGTGCCATGCTGAGGGCTGTTACAAGGGGAAGGTTTCATGTCCTCTGTGGGCATTTCCAGCAGGCTCTTGAGATCCCCCTGGGATCTGGTGGACATTGCAGCCTCTGGGAGCCAGGACCCCTTTCCTGCCGGAGCCAGATTCCAAGGGGGGACCCACTTCCAGGGAAACTTGGGCCTGAATTTCCTCCCACCCTACCAGGAGGGGATGGAGCCAGCCCCACAGGAGCCTCGGGGCTCAGGACAGCCCCAGCCCCAGGACCCAGCACTCCTGCCTGCCCCATTGTGCCCTGAGCCAGAGGGGACCCTCCAGCAGGGCTCTTGTGGCCGCCCCCAGCCCTGTCCAGACACCCCCACAGCCCAGGTCCCACAACTGTTTTTCCATTTCACAGTCTCTGTGCGACACCTCAGGAAGCAGTTCCTCAATCCCTTACCCTTGGCAGAGAGCTGCAGGAGCACTGGAAAGCTAGTATCCGTGGTGTGGGCTAATGTTCTTGGTCCAGCAGTCTCCATCTCGTTTGGCCCCTTTCCTTCGGCTCGCCTCTCCCTCCAGGGAAAAAGGACTCGTCCCCCACAATTCCTCTCCAATGTGTCCCTGCTCTTGTGCCTGTTGGTGAGGAGCCCCAGTGCAGCCCCACTGCCTCCTGTCCTCCCTCCTTGCTGGGGAGTAGCTCTGAAGGGCAGCAGTGGGGAGTGTGTGAGCCGTGCCCTGGCCTTGCAGGGAAGTGAGGGCTCTCCCATGGCACCGGGGAGAGACCTCTCTGTGATGCGGCACATCCCCCTGTGACCTCAGCCCGTGTCATCTCAGGGCTCAGTAGGTCACCGCCATGGAGATGGCACAGCCAGGGAGAGAGCAGAGAGATTTCCCTCCATGTTCTGCAAAGCAATCACCTGCCCTCCCCACAGTTAGTTTCCAAAACTGGCTGATAACTCCTTCAGGAACGTGACCAGATGGTGACAAAGGCTGTGAAAAATCTAAGATGGGTCACGGGAGAGGTCACTTCTGTGCCCCTGCACCAACAGGTCTCTGCACAGGGCAGACCTGTGTGGGAAGCTGGGGTTTGGGGCTATGTTAGGGGTTTGGCACTTGTTAAAGACGGGATCAAAATCATGTGAGGTCAAACAGCACAAAAGGGTGGCCATGGGCTGCGATGCTTTGGTGAGCCTGGTGAGACAGGTTTCTCCCGTGGGTCACTCTTCTTGTCAAAGGAGGATGTAGGACAGGATGGGACAGGACGCAGCCTTCCTCCTTCAGGCACCAAAGCAGGCTCTCTGCTTTGAAAAGGCCTCAGCAAGGTTTCTCAGTCTGCGGTGCTTAGGAGAGAGATGAGATGCCAGAAAAGAGCAAATAGGCCCTTAACACGCATCATCCAGAGGGCTTTACATGGGACCCTGGTGCTTCCCATGTTCCATAACCATGGGCAAGGCTGGGGAGCAAATTTGGGGCAGTGTTCTCATCTCCCATGAATGTTGCCCAGGCTGAGACAAATCTCACCAGGCCCCTCTCTTTGCATGGGGCACAATTTCCACACCACGCACACACTGTCAAGCCTAGATTTCACCACCAATGTCTAAGCCACGCTGCAGGCCTACATACTGCGGGGACAGGCGGGACCTCCGAGTCACTTCCCAGCCATGGGCAACCGGGGCTGCTCTCTCTGCAGTCACCTCACAAGCACCTTCCCAGCCACCTGCCTCCTGCTGCCCTATCAGCCACTCCAAAAGACAGGACCTCACTGTCACCTTCCCAGCCGCCTGCCTCTCACTGCCCTACAAGCCCCTGACACACAAGTGACCTCACAATAACTTCCTCAGCCATCAGCCAAATGCTCACCTCCCAGCTGCTCCGGCCAACGTCACCTCCAAAGCACGCGTCCCAGCCGTGCACCTGCTGCTGCCCCAGCAACTGCTCAGCCAGAAGCCACCTCACCAGCACCTCCCCAGCCACACGCCTCCTGCTAGCCAATCACGTAACCCTTGCAGAAGGGACCTTACAGACAACACGCCAGCCTTGTTCCTGCAGCTGGCCTCTCAGCTCCTCAGCCCCAAGGGACCTCAGAATCAGCAGCCGAGCCACGGGGCCCCTGCTGGCCTCTCAGCTACCGACAAAGAACTGATTGGGCAGTGGTGATTTTCTGGCCCAGCTCTCGCAGACACTAGGGACCTCGTGGCTGTTGCCCCCTGCAGCTGCCCCTGCTCTCCCCAAGGCTGAGACACCTCCTGAACGGTCTCCTTCACTCACCCTGGCGCCTCACACTGCTCCTAGTGCAGCAAAACACCCAGGACGGATCGGTTCCTGCCCCAAGAGAAGATCACCTTCTGCCCAGCCAGTACCCGCACCGAGCCCGTGAAGCTCAGGAATTGGAGAAAGGCCTGCAAGGGATTCGTGGCAACATTTCCTAAGGGGCCGATTGTGTGGGAGCAGCGACCATGAAGCGGAAGACAGCAGGGCCCCATGGCCCAGGCAGAGCAAGAAGCCTTCCCGCAACTCCAAAGGCCACTTCCTGCCCCAAGGAAGGACTGAACCAAGCCAGCACATCCCCTACACATCAAGGACAACAAGCACTCTCTGGTTTGGGGCCCTGACAGTTTGGGACGTGGGGAAGGACTGAGGCGAGGGCATCTCAGCTGGGGACACCAGCAGAGGCAGCACTCAGCAGCTCTTCCCCCTGGCCCGCCAGCAGGGCTAATGACAACGGCAAGGGGAGGACGGGCCCTTCCCCAGCCTCCAAGGCCCTGCGAAAGCCAAACAGCTGCCACGCTCAGAGCTGCTCTGCCAACACCCTTCAGGCCGCTTCCAGGGCCACAGGTCTCAGGGCCCAGCAAGAGGCACGGAGCACCACCAACGGCCAGGCCACGGCGTGCCGCGTGGGCACAGCCTCTCTCGGAGCCCTCCGACATGCAGTTTTTCCGAGCAGAAGCGACCATGGGCAAGGGCCCCAAAACACACCAAGACCCACTCTCCAACCCTTCCGCTTGCTTCTAGTCCTCCAGAGCCTTTCCCCAGGCACTTCCTCTGAACATCCAGTCAAAGCCCAGAGCCTGCTCCCTTCCCACCTCCACGAAGCAGAGGGCAAGTGCTCTCCCAGGAGGCGCATCACGCCAGCTCTTGCCTATCTATCTGCTTTGCTTCACGTGCCCTCAAGGCCCTCACCCCACAGGCCTCCCTACTGAGGGGCCCTTTGGGGCTTCAAGGAAGGAGGACAAAACTCTTTGGCAACACTCCCCCTCTCTCGGGCCGTGCTCCGACAGCTCACCAATGACCACACGGCTGCACACAGACACACTCAGCAGCACGGACAGGGCCAGTGCACCAGCCTTAGACAAGCACACTTCCAACCAGGGACATGGCACAAGGCTTCCGCTGCTCTCCAACCTTTGCCTTGCCCTGCCTCAGCAAGGCCGGGGATTTCTCTGCCAAGCAAAGCCTCGAGCCAAGCCAGCAGCTTTCAACAGTGCGAGTGCCACATGGAAAAGCCAGTGCAGGCTCTGCCTCCAGGGTCCCCCCTGGCATGGCCCAGGCAGAGCCCGAGAGCACCAGCTAAGCCACCCACTGAAGGAGCTGGGCGTGTGGCAGAGCCAAGCTGGTTTGTCCTCACGTCTGGTGCCAGGAGCTCTCCTCCAAAGCAGCACCAGGCAGCAGCCTGCAGCAAGGACCACTTCCCTCTCTGCTCTTAGCAAGCACTTGAGCCCCTAGTGCTCCACTCTTTGGCCCCTGCATTTCTCAGGCCTGCAAGGACACGACCCCATCACGGCGTCAGCAGGGAGCAGTCCGAAAAACAAGAGTGGTCACAATGCAAAGGCTCTAGGACTCTCCCCACCTCCCAAAAAAGGAGTGGCAACTCTCCAAGCGCTCAGGGAGAAAACCCCAAGGGGAAAGGGCTTCCAGCGCTCAGCGTCCACAATGCCTGCCCACAAGCCGGCAGGCTGCTGGGAGGACGCCTGTGCTCACCACCACTCCCTTGGCTCCAGAGACTCGCAGCAATGCCCCTAGAGCTCCGTGGGGCTCCTCACTCCCACCCAAACCTCAGGCCAACACCACCACCTTCCCCGCGTCAACACCTCCCAACACCACACCTCGCACACTCATGCCTGCCCAAGGGGGCTCTCTCGCTGCCCTGCTGCAGCACCCAGAGCTCACCCTGCAGCGGGACGGTGCAGGAACTTGCCGAGACGGCAGCTGGAAGGAAGAGAGGCCAGGGCTGCGCATCCCTTGCAGGCCACCCTTGCCTTGCCTTCCCTCCTCCAAGGCACTCCTTGTCCAGGGAGATTGGGCACAGGGAGGCATCAGCCCCCCTCCAGAGTCCTCTCCCAAGAACACACCTGCCCCTCTCCCAAGAACACCTCTCCACAAGGCCTTCACTCCTCCAAACACCTTCCAGCATGCTAACGCCCAGCCATGAACGAGCACCTCCCACGACCTCCTGCTCCTTCAGCCAACACTGCTGCAAGACCAAAGCTCTCCCCACAAAAAGCAACCGAGAGGAAAGGAGGGAAAAGCATGCCTCGTACAGCTCTCAGAGCAAGCAGAAGCGCTCCCTGCACTTTCGGGTGGGTCCTGGCTGCAGAGCCTGGCAAGAGCGGAGGAAACTCCAGGCGTGAAGCTGAGCGGGCAGAAGGCAGCCGGCTGCCAGCGTGCCTGCCTCATGGGGCCACCAGGGCAGCCGGGGCCACAGCAGACAAGGCACCTGCTCACCTCGCAGTGCTCCCCACCTCCCCAGCCTCATGGCACTCCCCACGCACAGCACTGCTCTCTCCACACGTCTCCTCCCGCACCCAGAACCAACATCCTGGGGCCACCGCCTCTCCCCACCACACGCCACCCAACTTCTGGCACACACCTCACCCCCACCCCTCCCCTCACACACGGTAGACAGCCAGCACGCCCCTCGGCAGCAGGCACACACAGGCCACACCACCACACAGGCCAGCAGCCAGGACACCCTCCACCATGGACCCAAATCACACCCAGGCCCACTCTCCAGCCCTTCTGTTTCCTTCTAGTCCTCCAAGAGGCAGCAACAAGCACTTCCTCTGAACATCCACTCCCACCTCTGCTCCTGCTCCCTTCCCACCTCCACCAATCCAAGGGCAGAAAGAGCATTCCCATCTTGCAGACAAATCTCGGCCAAACCACACTGTACCGCCCAGCGCAGCTGCTTGGGGCCGGCCAGCACATCTGGATTGCAGGACAGCTCCCCTGGGGCCCAGGCACCTCTGTCCTATGGTCCTAACCCCGTGGCAGCTCCTGGAGGAGAGCAGCCCCACACGGCCAGGGCCAGCATGGGAACACACCTACACACCCACTCACTCCCACTCCTGCTCTCCTCCTTTGCTCCCGCTGCACTTATAAGTGTCTTTAACCCACGTGCTGGACTGTGATGGGCTGACAGAGACATCCGGCAACCCAACACAACCCTCCTCCTCTTGTCAGCCAGTAGCAGGGCAGCACTGGGGGTGATGCCATGGCAACATTGCAGACACATGACCCAGCAGGCAGCTCCTTCCTCCCACCATCGTTGGTGGTGGGTCTGGTGCCATGCTGAGGGCTGTTACAAGGGGAAGGTTTCATGTCCTCTGTGGGCATTTCCAGCAGGCTCTTGAGATCCCCCTGGGATCTGGTGGACATTGCAGCCTCTGGGAGCCAGCACCCCTTTCCTGCCAGAGCCAGACCCCAAGGGGGGACCCACTTCCAGGGAAACTTGGTCCTGAATTTCCTCCCACCCTACCAGGAGGGGATGGAGCCAGCCCCACAGGAGCCTCGGGGCTCAGGACAGCCCCAGCCCCAGGACCCAGCACTCCTGCCTGCCCCATTGTGCCCTGAGCCAGACGGGACCCTCCAGCAGGGCTCTTGTGGCCGCCCCCAGCCCTGTCCAGACACCCCCACAGCCCAGGACCCACAGGTGTCTTTGCATTTCACAGTCTCTGTGCGACACCTCAGGAAGGAGTTCCTCAATCCCTTACCCTTGGTGGAGAGCTGCAGGAGCACTGGAAAGCTAGTATCCGTGGTGTGGGCTAATGTTCTTGGTCCAGCAGTCTCCATCTCGTTTGGCCCCTTTCCTTCGGCTCGCCTCTCCCTCCAGGGAAAAAGGACTCTCTTGTCTCCTGTCTCGTCCCCCACAATTCCTCTCCAATGTGTCCCTGCTCTTGTGCCTGTTGGTGAGGAGCCCCAGTGCAGCCCCACTGCCTCCTGTCCTCCCTCCTTGCTGGGGAGTAGCTCTGAAGGGCAGCAGTGGGGAGTGTGTGAGCCGTGCCCTGGCCTTGCAGGGAAGTGAGGGCTCTCCCATGGCACCGGGGAGAGACCTCTCTGTGATGCAGCACGTCCCCCTGTGACCTCAGCCCGTGTCATCTCAGGGCTCAGTAGGTCACCGCCATGGAGATGGCACAGCCAGGGAGAGAGCAGAGAGATTTCCCTCCATGTTCTGCAAAGCAATCACCTGCCCTCCCCACAGTTAGTTTCCAAAACTTGCTGATAACTCCTTCAGGAACGTGACCAGATGGTGACAAAGGCTGTGAAAAATCTAAGATGGGTCACGGGAGAGGTCACTTCTGTGCCCCTGCACCAACAGGTCTCTGCACAGGGCAGACCTGTGTGGGAAGCTGGGGTTTGGGGCTATGTTAGGGGTTTGCCACTTGTTAAAGATGGGATCAAAATCATGTGAGGTCAAACAGCACAAAAGGGTGGCCATGGGCTGCGATGCTTTGGTGAGCCTCAAGACAGGTTTCTCCCGTGGGTCACTCTTCTTGTCAAAGGAGGATGTAGGACAGGATGGGACAGGACGCAGCCTTCCTCCTTCAGGCACCAAAGCAGGCTCTTGGTTTTGAAAAGGCCTCAGCAAGGTTTCTCAGTCTGCGGTGCTTAGGAGAGAGATGAGATGCCAGAAAAGAGCAACTAGGCCCTTAACACGCATCATCCAGAGGGCTTTACGTGGGACCCTGGTGCTTCCCATGTTCCATAACCATGGGCAAGGCTGGGGAGCAAATTTGGGGCAGTGTTCTCATTTCCCATGAATGTTGTCCAGGCTGAGACAACTCTCACCAGGCCCCTCTCTTTGCATGGGGCACAATTTCCACACCACGCACACACTGTCAAGCCTAGATTTCACAACCAATGTCTAAGCCACGCTGCAGGCCTACATACTGTGGGGACAGGCGGGACCTCCGAGTCACTTCCCAGCCATGGGCAACCTGGGCTGCTCTCTCTGCAGTCACCTCACAAGCACCTTCCCAGCCACCTGCCTCCTGCTGCCCTATCAGCCACTCCAAAAGACAGGACCTCACGGCCACCTTCCCAGCCGTCTGCCCGCCACTGCCCTGACACAAGCCCCTGACACACAAGTGACCTCACAATGACTTCCTCAGACATCAGCCAAATGCTCACCTCCCAGATGCTCCGGCCAACGTCACCTCCAAAGCACGCGTCCCAGCCGTGCACCTGCTGCTGCCCCAGCAACTGCTCAGCCAGAAGACACCTCACCAGCACCTCCCCAGCCACACGCCTCCTGCTAGCCAATCACGTAACCCTTGCAGAAGGGACCTTACAGACAACACGCCAGCCTTGTTCCTGCAGCTGGCCTCTCAGCTCCTCAGCCCCAAGGGACCTCAGAATCAGCAGCCGAGCCACGGGGCCCCTGCTGGCCTCTCAGCTACCGACAAAGAACTGATTGGGCAGTGGTGATTTTCTGGCCCAGCTCTCGCAGACACTAGGGACCTCGTGGCTGTTGCCCCCTGCAGCTGCCCCTGCTCTCCCCAAGGCTGAGACACCTCCTGAACGGTCTCCCTCACTCACCCTGGCGCCTCACACTGCTCCTAGTGCAGCAAAACACCCAGGACGGATCGGTTCCTGCCCCAAGAGAAGATCACCTTCTGCCCAGCCAGTACCCGCACCGAGCCCGTGAAGCTCAGGAATTGGAGAAAGGCCTGCAAGGGATTCCTGGCAACATTTCCTAAGGGGCCGATTGTGTGGGAGCAGCGACCATGAAGCGGAAGACAGCGGTGTCTTGTTTCCCAGGCAGAGCAAGAAGCCTTCCCGCAACTCCAAAGGCCACTTCCTGCCCCAAGGAGGGACTGAACCAAGCCAGCACATCCCCTACACATCAAGGACAACAAGCACTCTCTGGTTTGGGGCCCTGACAGTTTGGGACGTGGGGAAGGACTGAGGCGAGGGCATCTCAGCTGGGGACACCAGCAGAGGCAGCACTCAGCAGCTCTTCCCCCTGGCCCGCCAGCAGGGCTAATGACAACGGCAAGGGGAGGACGGGCCCTTCCCCAGCCTCCAAGGCTCTTAGGAAAGCCAAACAGCTGCCACGCTCAGAGCTGCTCTGCCAACACCCTTCAGGCTGCTTCCAGGGCCACAGGTCTCAGGGCCCAGCAAAAGTCACGGAGCACCACCAACGGCCAGGCCACGGCGTGCCGCGTGGGCACAGCCTCTCTCGGAGCCCTCCGACAGGCAGTTTTTCCGAGCAGAAGCGACCATGGGCAAGGGCCCCAAAACGCACCAAGACCCACTCTCCAACCCTTCCGCTTGCTTCTAGTCCTCCACAGCTTTTCCACAGGCACTTCCTCTGAACATCCCGGCTCGCCCCGGAGCCTGCTCCCTTCCCACCTCCACAAAGCAGAGGGCAAGTGCTCTCCCAGGAGGCGCATCACGCCAGCTCTTGCCTATCTATCTGCTTTGCTTCCCGTGCCCTCAAGGCCCTCACCCCACAGGCCTCCCTACTGAGGGGCCCTTTGGGGCTTCAAGGAAGGAGGACAAAACTCTTTGGCAACACTCCCCCTCTCTCGGGCCGTGCTCAGAGAGCTCACCAATGACCACACGGCTGCACACAGACACACTCAGCAGCACGGACAGGGCCAGTGCACCAGCCTTAGACAAGCACACTTCCAACCAGGGAAACGGCACAAGGCTTCTGCTGCTCTCCAGCATTTGCCTTGCCCCGGCTCAGCAAGGCCGGGGATTTCTCTGCCAAGCAAAGCCTCGAGCCAAGCCAGCAGCTTTCAGCAGTGCGAGTGCCACATGGAAAAGCCAGCGCAGGCTCTGCCTCCAGGGTCCCCCCCCTGGCATGGCCCAGGAAGAGCCCGAGAGCACCAGCTAAGCCACCCACTGAAGGAGCTGGGCGTGTGGCAGAGCCAAGCTGGTTTGTCCTCACGTCTGGTGCCAGGAGCTCTCCTCCAAAGCAGCACCAGGCAGCAGCCTGCAGCTAGGACCACTTCCCTCTCTTCTCTTAGCAAGCACTTGAGCCCCTAGTGCTCCACTCTTTGGCCCCTGCATTGCTCAGGCCTGCAAGGACACGACCCCATCACGGCGTCAGCAGGCAGCAGTCCGAAAAACAAGAGTGGTCACAATGCAAAGGCTCTAGGACTCTCCCCACCTCCCAAAAAAGGAGTGGCAACTCTCCAAGCGCTCAGGGAGAAAACACCAAGGGGAAAGGGCTTCCAGCGCTCAGCGTCCACAATGCCTGCCCACAAGCCGGCAGGCTGCTTGGAGGACGCCTGTGCTCACCACCACTCCCTTGGCTCCAGAGACTCGCAGCAATGCCCCTAGAGCTCCGTGGGGCTCCTCACACCCACCCAAACCTCAGGCCAACACCACCACCTTCCCCGCGTCAGCACCTCACCACACCACACCTCGCACACTCCTGCCTGCCCAAGGGGGCTCTCTCGCTGCCCTGCTGCAGCACCCAGAGCTCACCCTGCAGCGGGACGGTGCAGGAACTTGCCGAGACGGCAGCTGGAAGGAAGAGAGGCCGGGGCTGCGCATCCCTTGCAGGCCACCCTTGCCTTGCCTTCCCTCCTCCAAGGCACTCCTTGTCCAGGGAGATTTGGCACAGGGAGCCATCAGCCACCCTTCAGAGTCCTCTCCCAAGAACACACCTGCCCCTCTCCCAAGAACACCTCTCCACAAGGCCTTCACTCCTCCAAACACCTTCCAGCACGCTAACGCCCAGCCATGAACGAGCACCTCCCACGACCTCCTGCTCCTTCAGCCAACACTGCTGCAAGACCAAAGCTCTCCCCACAAAAAGCAACCGAGAGGAAAGGAGGACAAAGCATGCCTCGTACAGCTCTCAGAGCAAGCAGAAGCACTCCCTGCACTTTTGGGTGGGTCCTGGCTGCAGAGCCTGGCAAGAGCGGAGGAAACTGCAGGCGTGAAGCTGAGCGGGCAGAAGGCAGCCGGCTGCCAGCGTGCCTGGCTCATGGGGCCACCAGGGCAGCCGGGGCCCCAGCACACAAGGCACCTGCTCACCTCGCAGCGCTCCCCACCTCCCCAGCCTCATGGCACTCCCCACGCACAGCACTGCTCTCTCCACACGTCTCCTCCCGCACCCAGAACCAACACCCTGGGGCCACCGCCTCTCCCCACCACACGCCACCCAACTTCTGGCACACACCTCACCCCCACCCTGCGCCTCACACACGGTGGACAGCCAGCACGCCCCTCTGCAGCAGGCACACACAGGCCACACCACCACACAGGCCAGCAGCCAGGACACCCCCCCTCAAATGCCCCAAATCACACCCAGGCCCACTCTCCAGCCCTTCTGTTTCCTTCTAGTCCTCCAAGAGGCAGCAACAAGCACTTCCTCTGAACATCCACTCCCACCTCTGCTCCTGCTCCCTTCCCACCTCCACCAATCCAAGGGCAGAAAGAGCATTCCCATCTTGCAGACAAATCTCGGCCAAACCACACTGTACCGCCCAGCGCAGCTGCTTGGGGCCGGCCAGCACATCTGGATTGCAGGACAGCTCCCCTGGGGCCCAGGCACCTCTGTCCTATGGTCCTAACCCCGTGGCAGCTCCTGGAGGAGAGCAGCCCCACACGGCCAGGGCCAGCATGGGAACACACCTACACACCCACTCACTCCCACTCCTGCTCTCCTCCTTTGCTCCCGCTGCACTTATAAGTGTCTTTAACCCACGTGCTGGACTGTGATGGGCTGACAGAGACATCCGGCAACCCAACACAACCCTCCTCCTCTTGTCAGCCAGTAGCAGGGCAGCACTGGGGGCGATGCCATGGCAACATTGCAGACACATGACCCAGCAGGCAGCTCCGTCCTCCCACCATCGTTGGTGGTGGGTCTGGTGCCATGCTGAGGGCTGTTACAAGGGGAAGGTTTCATGTGCTCTGTGGGCATTTCCAGCAGGCTCTTGAGATCCCCCTGGGATCTGGTGGACATTGCAGCCTCTGGGAGCCAGGACCCCTTTCCTGCCAGAGCCAGACCCCAAGGGGGGACCCACTTCCAGGGAAACTTGGTCCTGAATTTCCTCCCACCCTACCAGGAGGGGATGGAGCCAGCCCCACAGGAGCCTCGGGGCTCAGGACAGCCCCAGCCCCAGGACCCAGCACTCCTGCCTGCCCCATTGTGCCCTGAGCCAGACGGGACCCTCCAGCAGGGCTCTTGTGGCCGCCCCCAGCCCTGTCCAGACACCCCCACAGCCCAGGACCCACAGGTGTCTTTGCATTTCACAGTCTCTGTGCGACACCTCAGGAAGGAGTTCCTCAATCCCTTACCCTTGGTGGAGAGCTGCAGGAGCACTGGAAAGCTAGTATCCGTGGTGTGGGCTAATGTTCTTGGTCCAGCAGTCTCCATCTCGTTTGGCCCCTTTCCTTCGGCTCGCCTCTCCCTCCAGGGAAAAAGGACTCTCTTGTCTCCTGTCTCGTCCCCCACAATTCCTCTCCAATGTGTCCCTGCTCTTGTGCCTGTTGGTGAGGAGCCCCAGTGCAGCCCCACTGCCTCCTGTCCTCCCTCCTTGCTGGGGAGTAGCTCTGAAGGGCAGCAGTGGGGAGTGTGTGAGCCGTGCCCTGGCCTTGCAGGGAAGTGAGGGCTCTCCCATGGCACCGGGGAGAGACCTCTCTGTGATGCGGCACGTCCCCCTGTGACCTCAGCCCGTGTCATCTCTGGGCTCAGTAGGTCACCGCCATGGAGATGGCACAGCCAGGGAGAGAGCAGAGAGATTTCCCTCCATGTTCTGCAAAGCAATCACCTGCCCTCCCCACAGTTAGTTTCCAAAACTGGCTGATAACTCCTTCAGGAACGTGACCAGATGGTGACAAAGGCTGTGAAAAATCTAAGATGGGGCACGGCAGAGGTCACTTCTGTGCCCCTGCACCAACAGGTCTCTGCACAGGGCAGACCTGTGTGGGAAGCTGGGGTTTGGGGCTATGTTAGGGGTTTGGCACTTGTTAAAGATGGGATCAAAGTCATGTGAGGTCAAACAGCACAAAAGGGTGGCCATGGGCTGCGATGCTTTGGCGAGCCTCAAGACAGGTTTCTCCCGTGGGTCACTCTTCTTGTCAAAGGAGGATGTAGGACAGGATGGGACAGGACGCAGCCTTCCTCCTTCAGGCACCAAAGCAGGCTCTTTGTTTTGAAAAGGCCTCAGCAAGGTTTCTCAGTCTGCGGTGCTTAGGAGAGAGATGAGATGCCAGAAAAGAGCAACTAGGCCCTTAACACGCATCATCCAGAGGGCTTTACGTGGGACCCTGGTGCTTCCCATGTTCCATAACCATGGGCAAGGCTGGGGAGCAAATTTGGGGCAGTGTTCTCATTTCCCATGAATGTTGTCCAGGCTGAGCCTGGGAAAAGCCATTTCCCACCTCTGGAGCTCAGCTGGTCCTTGGGCTTTTCTGCATCACCTCAGGGTAGTGCTTCTTGCTTCTCCCCTGGCTACAGTCCCTGGCACCCTGGTTCCCCCCCCCCCCCCAGCACCCTGGCTTTCGCGGGGGGCTGTACAGCACCTAGTGCCCTGGATCTCCCACAGTTTTGCTCCTGGGCTTCTCAGCACAAGCACACACACTGCAGGGCTGCTGTCCAGGCTCCGGTGCAGAGCCTGGAAGGCAGTGCAATGCCTCAGGACCTGCACCTTGGCTCATTCAGAAGTGTGTGAGGTGACCAGCTCCCAGCTGTGCAGCTGCTGGAGTTTGACAACATCCCTACAACCAGCCTTCCTTGTCTCGGAATAGTCTCAGGGTGACTCTTGCAGAAGGGAGGCTCCAGCCCCCTTGAAGACTGTCAGAGAGGTGGCTTTCCAAGTCCCTGCCAAAAGGAGGCCAGACCACAGAGAACAGAGGCAGCAAACAGAGGCAGCAGCTGGTGCAGCAGTGTGTGGGCTCTGCTTAGAACTTCTGAGGACCTTGTTGGAAGTTGTAGGGCGGGGGGCACTTTCTAGGGACCCCGAGGAACTAGAGGGTGTTTGCTGCTAACAGGCAAGGAGAGCTAGGCAAGGACAACTACAGGAGGCCTTAACTTCTCCTGGGAGCAGCTCTAGCTAGGTGGAGCTGCCGCCAATGAGCTCTGTTGGTTGCCCCTGAGGAGAGGGAGTTGGGGCCTTTGCTCCTTGATTCGGGTGGGTCAAGCACCCTGTGAGTCAGTGCTAGGCAGAGGCCTATAGAAGAGCCAGGCCTGGAGTGCAGCTCCTGGAGTGTAGTGAAGAGAGGCTGCAGTCTGCACAGCAGGGTGCAAGAAGGCACCTTTGTTTCCAATCCTAGTAGTGTATGCTTGCTCAGATATGGTCATGTCATGCTGGAGAGGACATTCCCCAGTAGCTGCTGGAGTCGCTGCCTCAGCTGTGTCAGAAGCTTGGACGCAGAGAGACCCTCTGCCAGCAGATGCAGCTCTACAGGGGTGAGGGTGCAGGGGGTGCTTGGGGCCTCTTGGTGAGGCCTGGGCTGGCAGTCAGCTCTCCTGCAGCAGGTGTGCTGTTGTGGACGAGTTGTGTCATCAGGGGAAGTTCCACCTGAATCTGAGGGAAACCTTCTTGCCTGTGAGAGTGACAGAGCCCTGGCAGAGGTTGCCCAGAGAGGGTGTGGAGTCTCCTTGCCTGGAGAGATTCAAAACCCACCTGGACACGATGCTGTGCAATGTGCCCTTCCCACACAGGGCCTCCTCCTCCTCCTCACCTTCCCTGGTGGTGTTTCCTGAAGACCTTGTACTCTGCCATTGAAAGACTCCAGCCATGCGAGTGACCCCACCCCATCTCAATTATTCCAAGCATGTGGCAATGCTGTGACAGCTTGGGCATCTCCGTTTGCTCCTGGCTGTGACCCAGGTTGCATATGCCTGCATATAGTTGGAGTTCAGCACCTCAGCTGTGGCGTGGACAGAAGATTTCTCACACAGAAACATGTTCCCAAGGAGCTTATGTAGGCAAAGGCTTTGACTGCAAGGGGTGACATGCTGGCATGGATAGCAGGTGGCAATGTGATTGGGGAAGGAGGTTCCCACTAAGAGAGCAAACCCTGCAGTGCCCAAGGCCAGGGAGAAACAGAGCTGAGCTGTGCAGGAATGGCAGGAGAGGGGTTTGCTTCCTGAGCTGCCTCTGCAGCACCTTGGGGGCCTGTGACAGAGGTGAAGCGATCTCCAGGAAGGAGAAGGTGCCACTAAAGAAGTCCCAGGGCCTGTGATCCAGCCACCCAGAGGACATCACTAGCCCAGTGCTGGTTCACATCATGTGGAAGGGTGAGAAGGGGTTCAGGGGCAGGAGAGCCAGAAGGGTTGGAGAATGCAGACACTAGAGGGTTGGAGAGTGCAGACACTAGAGCTGAGACCTCGAGGTGATGTGCCTCCCATTTATACAGCACGTTTGAATGCAGGCAGGATGGAATTGGCATAAAGGTAGTGGTAGGATTCCTTTGTCTGGACACAGGTAGGAAACGTGAGATGCCCTGGGGCACCTTGTCCAGCAAGCACTGAAAAGGAGTCACGGTTTCCCTGTAGGCGACATGTTGTGTCTGCTAGAGACATGTGGCTGTGATGGACACCCGAGGCATCTGAGATATGGCCGTGCCAGCCCATGTTGAGGTCATGAAATCAAGTGTCGGCACTGAATGACATGAGCTGTTGGTAACACTGGGATCTGGATATGTCTCAGCTTCCTCGTGAGTGCGTGCCTAGCGGTATTAGGTACCTCGGGTCATTAGAGTTGGCCAAGGAAATTCCCCACCTGGCCCCCACCTGATGCTCTAGTGGTATGCAGGCCTCAGAGTGGCTCCATCAGAGCAAGGAGACACTGGCACATGCCTTGGATCTTCCTGTCTCTTCCTCTGTCTCTTCCAATGTCTCCAGGTGTTTGTGTGTGGGCAACTGACTCCCACCCTCCACCTCCAGGGATAATAACAGAAGCTTAGGCAAGCAACTCATATGCAGACATCTCTGTTGGGCACACTTCAGGTTGGGCAAGGGGAATCCCACCTCCTGTGTGTTTGTGGAGTTCATAGGAGGGATCTGAATCCCACTCCAGCCTCTGGGCTTCCAAACCAGCATGTGATGCCCAGATGGACTCATCTGAATCAATATGTGAACGATGTGTCAATGAACTCCCCTCCTGTCCCCTTCTAGGTGTCCTGCCTAGGTAAAAGAAGGCAATGGGGACGTGCAGAGTGGGACATTTCCACCACAGAGAGTTATCCTCTGATGAAATAAACTGCAATGTTGGAATCAGTCTCTGTCCACTCCTTAGCAGAGGACGCTAGGTGATTATTTTAGTCTACCTCAGTGGATATTTCCCGGGAGGAAGAAGCACAAGGGGCAGAGAAATTCACAACTGCAGCTGTGTCCCCACTCCTGAGTGGGGCCAGGCTCCTGGGAGAGAGGGAGCTGGTGGCACCGTGGCAGCAGTGCCCATGTGCCCAGCTGTGTGCAGCAGCAGCTCCTCTGCCAAGAGCAGCAGGGCTCCGGGCACTGCCAGCTGCTGCTGACCGGAGCTGCGAGAAGGCAGAGAGAAGTGAAAGGCAGTGTGGAGTGGGAGGAAAGCTGACAGTTCATTGTGGAAGACATCTTCCCAGCCCTTAACACGGTGAGTGTCTGGCTGCAGGGCAATGCTGCTGAGGTTGCTGGAGCCCTCTCCTGAACCCAGCCCCTCACAGGGCTGATTGGTTTTTTAAGGATTGCTCTCCCGGTTCCTCTAGTGCATGGGAGGAGGAGATGCTTCAGAGCAGGGATTCCCTGCTAAATCATCACTGGGACAGGGTGCTCTGCTACGTTCTCCCAGGGACAGCTGCATGGAGGTGAGGCCTGGGTGTGCACCAAGGTCTGTGCAGGTCCTCTATAATTCAGAGCAGTGTCCCTGCACCCCGAGGGTGCTGTGCGCCCAGCGCAGTGTCTCTGCCACCTGCGAGGGTCAGCCCTCCGCCTGCCCAGGGAGCTCCCCACAGTGCTGCAGGGAGAAGCTCTGGGTGGAAGGAGTGACCCCCAGCAGGGCAGGTTCATTCTGCTCCTGGGAGGGTGCTGCGTGCGTCAGGGTCAGGGCTGCTCACAGCTCTAGCGCACCCTCAGGGCATGTCTGGAGGGGACTTTCCAAGAGGACACTCAGGGCAGGCTTACCTGTGAGGGGCGGGGGGCACTCTCCTGAGTTTCTGCTTTTGTGTTGTGCCTGTGGCAGGGCACAAATCCAGAAGGATGCTGCAGGTTTAGAGGACTGAAGGAGAGATGTGCAGGGTTACTGTCTGCAGGGATCCCCGAAAGTTCCTTCAGGCATCTGTTTACCTGCAGGCAGCAGCAATCTCCCCTTTGCAGCTCGCATCATCCTCATCATGCTTCGTCTGCCCTGCTCCTTCGGTCCTGCCAACACAGAGATGCCCCTGGGCAGTGCCCTCCTGCCGGGAGGTTTGTGCAGGGCAGAGGTGAACGGCCAGCGGGTGGGATGGGGTCTGTGAGCCCTGACAGCGGAGCGATGTGGGGACAGAGGAAGAGCTGCCAGTGGGGACAGCTCCAGGCAGCTGAGAGGTGGTCAGGGAATGGCAGGAAAGTGCCCCCAGAAACTCTGTGGTAGGCTGGACTCAGGCAGCTGTCTTGTGGTCCTCCATCGTAGATGCCTTCCTCTGAGCAAGCCCCCCTCTTCTCCTCTCCCACCCAACAGCACCCTCCCGCTGCTCTGAGGGTGAAGGCCTCCAGGGGAGGAGTCACCTCCTCTGCAGACAGACTGCCAGGAAGCAGAGCTGCCTCTCTGCTGCCACCTGCCCCTTTCCCAGGGCAAGGCAGAGGGGCTGAGAACGACTGCCCTGGCAGGACCCCCGAGGTGGGAGGCGCAGTCTGGGGAAGGTGCCCGTCTGTCTCTCTCTGTCCTGCCTGGGCAGCAGGGTCACAGCCATTCTCCTCCTTTCCCTACCTCTCCTTTCTGCTCTGGTACTTGCTGTCCGCTGGCGGTTCAGCTACAAATCCAGACACCCACCCTGCGGCCCTTCATGGGAGCGAGGTGCCCGAGGCCCCTTCGAGCCCCATGGTGCTGGGCAATGCAGTCGGAGGGGCTGGGGAAGGAGCTGCCTCTCCCTTCCGGAGACCCCCGGGTCGGGACACATGACTGTCTCCTTCGGGAGCCATTTCCAGAAGCTCAGGAGGTGCTAATGCCACCAAGGGCTCCTGAGCAGCTCCGTATGTGAAAGAGAGCAGAGGAAGAACTGTGCTTTGAAACCAGCCGCCCTTGATCTCCTCAGAGTCCAGTGTCTTTTCTAGAGAAACCTGTGGGTGAAATCATGCTCTGGGTAACACCAGTGCGAGCCCAGGGCAGCTGGGAACAAGGCTGATGGACTCAGCAGCACTCCTGACTCTGCACTAAGCAGCAGAGAGCCCATTTGCCTCTCTGGTCTTTGCAATGTTCATGCCTGCAGCAACACAGATATCTGTCCCTGCAAAGAACGCTCCCCAGATGTGATGATGGAATCTAAAAATCTCCACACCAAATAATTATACAAAGAAGCAAAACCTCCCTCCTGCAGCCCAAGCTCTTTAGAACTGTGTGTGAGGATATTAACAGCCCTTTTCCATTAAAGGTGGACATCCTTATACACCAGTAGCGAAAACCAGAGCTATCACAAACCAATTCCATCCACCCACTGGTCTAGATTAGGACAGGCCCCTGCTCCTCACTCAGCTGGAGCTGAAGCTGAGGAGATGAACGAACGTCTTCCTGAGGAGAAAAGAAATCTGTCTGTCTTGTGTTTCTGTGTGGGTGGGTGGTTGTGGGGGGGAATTGTATATGAAAAATGGAAACGTTTTCTCAGAGAAAACTATTCTAAGTTGTCACTGTCTTTTCTTCCTCAGACAGCACACCTGTGCCCCAAAGGAGAAAATGTCCAACAGGAGCTTCCTCAACGGGTTCCTCCTCGTGGCGTTGGCGGACACACGGGAGCTGCAGCTCTTGAACTTCGCACTCTTCCTGGGCATCTACCTGGCTGCCCTCCTGGCCAACGGACTCATCATCACCGCCGTAGCCTGCGACCACCGCCTCCACACCCCCATGTACTTCTTCCTCCTCCACCTCGCCCTCCTCGACCTGGCCTCCATCTCTACCACTGTCCCCAAATCCATGGCCAACTCCCTGAGGGACACCAGGACCATTTCCTACTTGGGATGTGCTGCCCAGGTCTTTTGCTTTGTCTTCTTATTTCCAACTGGGTATTCTCTCCTCACAGTCATGGCCTATGACCGCTTTGTTGCCATCTGCAGACCCCTGCACTACGGGACCCTCCTGGGCACCAGAACTTGTGTCAGGATGGCAGCAGCCGCCTGGGCCAGTGGTTTTCTCCATGCTGTGCTGCACACTGTGAACACATTTTCCATCCCTCTCTGCCAAGGCAATGTCCTTGACCAGTTCTTCTGTGAGATTCCCCAGATCCTCAAGCTCTCCTGCTCAGACTTCTACCTCAGGGAAGTCGGGCTTATTGTGCTTGGTCTTTTTTCATTCCTTGGGTGTTTCATTTTCATTGTGCTGTCCTACGTGCAGATCTTCAGAGCTGTGCTGAGGATGCCCTCTGAGCAGGGAAGGCACAAAGCCTTCTCCATGTGCCTCCCGCACCTGGCTGTCGTCTCCTTGCTTGTCAGCACTGTCCTCTTTGCCCACCTGAAGCCCCCCTCCATGTCCTCCCCAGCTCTGGATCTGGTGGTGGCTGTTGTGTACTCGGTGGTGCCTCCAGCAGTGAACCCCCTCCTCTACAGCATGAGGAACAAGGAGCTCCAGGAGGCCCTGAGAAAACTGGTTATACAGGTGCAACGTAAGCACCGATAACTCTCCCATGCATGCCCATTCATCATTCCCAGGGCATTTGGCATCAGGGCTCTGTGTGGTGCATTTATTTCTTTCTAACTTTCTCTTTCTTACTTTACTTTCTCGTAAACTGCAAAGAAGTTTTGTTCATGTTGCTTCTCAGGGATCTCTCGTTTGAAGCCAACCCAGAGACTGTGTTGAAGCAAGAAGCCAGGTTCCCCCTTCATCAGCAGAGATGGGGAAACCTCAGAGCCCCCTAGTTTGAGCTCCCTCGGATGCCCCCAGTGCAATGAGGGGAGTTTCCCTTTGCAGGGTCCCTTTTGGCACTGACACCAAGGGAGCTCAGGGGCACAGAGTCAGGCTCCGATGAGTACAGGCGGGGTGAGACCATGGGTGCCATGTCCATTAGGAGAGCTCAGCTCCACCGACCACAGTCAGGGTGTGATCTCACACCCCTCTTTTGGAAGAGTGGCAGCTGGTTGTCACCGCAAGCTGATCCCTTCCCTCTACAGAGCTCCAACACTACAAGTGGAGGAGGAATGAAGGGAGGGGAGTCAGGCAGCAGCTTGTGAGGACAGATCCTGTGCTTGAAAGTATCATCCCCCCCACTGCCATGGCAGGCATTCCCTCACTGCAGCCTTCCTGTAGAAGCTTTAGCTTTCTTGGAGACACATCCCCTCACAGCAGCAGGGTTTCTTTTTTGGAGGCTGTGCTCTTCATCTCCACGCTGTCCTTCTGTACCCTCTTCTGTGTATATGGCCCGGGAGTTCTCATAACTGGGTGGTGGTAGGGTTGTGTTTCCATGGGCATGAGCCCTGTGCCTACAGGCAGGACCAGGCACTGGGCACCCTTGTGCCAGATCTGGCCTCCACAATAACATGTCTCTAATAAAAGGGGATCTCCCTTGTGACGTGCCTTGAGGTCTGTCTCTTCCTCAGAAGCTGGAGTCAAAAATATGCCCAAGGGACTGCACCAGAGAAGGGCTTGCTGCTCTGTTTGTGAACTCCATGGGATGAGCTCAGAGTCCCCGGGTCATCCATTAGGGATTGGGGGCTGGATTTGAGGTTCATCTGCTGGTTACCAGTGGAGATGAGGAATGATCTCTGAATTACCTGCCCAGGGCTGTACCTCAGGTGTCAGGGCTGATGAGAGCTGCCCATGGTTGTGGAGGGGAATCTCCAGGAGATCCCCAGGAGAGCTCAGGGGATGTCCAGGCACAGTGTGTGCCTGGGGTGGGCAGTGAGAGGAGCCTCCCAAAATCAAGGATGGTCCACAGTGGAGTAACCAGAAGGTAAAGCAGTAAATCCAGGTATGCTTGGGGAAACGAGGGCTCTGCAGTCCCCAGAGAGGCAGAGGGGACCCAGGAGGTGTAGGGAAGGGGGACAGGAGAGTGATTCCTGCACCCTCAGTGAAACACCACAGGCTGGACACCACAGTGCACACCTCAAACACATCTCCTGCCATGGGCAACACCCTGGGGGTCACTCTGAGCACCATTGATGAGCACAGACACAGGGCAGTAGTGTCAGTGGTGGTGATCCCTGTCCAATGGGGCTTGCTTCCCACCCCGACCTGCTCTTCCAGGGCCAAGTCAGGAGTCACCTGATGGCCCCACAGCCACACAGTCTGCTCACCCTGCAGAGCAGCACCGCCAGCCTGGGGCCCTATGGGGTGCACAGGGTGGGGGGTGTAGGATCAGTTAGGCAAGCACGGACACACTGACCTGGGGAAAGGCTCTCTGGGGAGCAGGGACGTCCCAGGAGAAAAGCAGGGCAGCAGTCAGAGAGAGAAAATGAGAACGAGAAACAGGTTTCTCTGGGCACCAGCTCGGGGCAGGTGGCCCTGTCCCCGGGGCAGCAGGAGGTGCCGGAGGGGCTGCAGAGCCAGGGCTGTCGTGGTGTGCTGGGCAGTGGGGTGGGCATGGAGGGGGTGCAGGCAGCCAGGGAGGGGGATCTTGTGGGCACAAGAGCAGGGGAGACAGAGAGTGACCAGCCTCATTGTGGGGCCTCGTCCCCTTTTCCGGAGAGCTGCTCCCCTTGTCCTTGGGCCGTGCTGGCATTACACTGTGGACATGCCTGTGCCTGGCCCTGCACCTCTGGGGTCCATGCACTGACCGTGTCCCCGTCCTGCTGACCTGGCTGCCCATCTCTTGCTGTGACCTGCCTGCTCACTACAGCCAAGAAAGCCTTGGTAAGGGGTGAGGGGACCCGAGCAGATCCTCAGGAGCTTGTAGGTACAAAAGGTGACCGTACAACCTCAGCAGAAACTCTTTCCTGACAGCCAATGGGAAGGTGAGAGGAGAGCTTTGGATCTGGACCCTTAGCCAGGGAACGCTGCATGCAGAGTCAGAGCTGGATGAAAAAGGGAGCTCAGCCACTTGGGGGTTTGATACTATGCTGCCTATTTGGGAGAATCACAGACTCACAGAATCGTTTAGGTTGGAAGGGACCTCTGGAGATCATCTCGTCCAACCTCCCTGCTCAAGCAGGGACCTCTAGAGCATATTTCCCCAGATCACATCCAGATGGGTTTTGAATATCTCCAGCGAAGGAGACTCCACTACCTCTATGGGCAACCTGTTCCAGTGCTTTGTCACCCTCACAGTCAAGAAGTGTTTTCTCAGGTTCAGGTGGAACTTCCTGTGGTTCAGTTTCTGCCCATTGCCTCTTGTCCTGTTGCTGGGCACCACGGAGAAGAGGCTGGCCTCATCCTCTCGACACTCCCCCTTCAGATAAGAGGATTTACTGTGCTACAGCTCGAGTGCTTCTGCACCATTGGTGATGGGATTGCTGCTCCAAAGAGTATGTTGTAGGGAGCAGCAAGAGTGGGGCTGCTCCGGGTGGGAAGGGCAGCCAGGAGCCGAGGGTGCCAGCAAGGCCGGCAGGGCAGTGCCCCACCAATGAGAGGTGCCGTCCCACCATGCCTAGACAGGAGGAGCGGAGCAGGTTTGGGGATGGTAACTACGATAAGGCACAGTCCAGCGATGGCCGGACAAGAGTGGAGGGCTCCAACCAGCCCTGCTTTGTGTGGGAGGCTGCACTGGAGACCTCCAGAGGTCCCTTCCCACCACAACTCCTCTGTGAGACCATGAATTCTTGCTCCTCAGCCTCTGCTCCAGCACAGCTGACCTGGGGATGAGAGCACCTAGGGCAGGGCAGAACAAGTCCAGCTGGGAGAGCATCATGGGGAAGATCTAAAGGTCCCTGGCTCAGCCCTGGACTTGGAAAACTCCATCATTCACCCCAAGAGGCTCTGAATGACTCTTCCACCCTGCCCTCTGCCCTTTCCCATCAGCCCAAGTGGAGTCCAGCATGGCCTGGGGTCTCTCTTCCCCACGGGGACGAGAAGGAGAGGGAGGGCCTTCACCAGCCCCACACTGCCCTTTCCACCCGTGGCCTTGGCACCTGTGTGTGCCTGGCTCTGCCCACTTGCCTTCCCCACACTCCCGGCTGCACTGGAAGCCCATCCACATCCCGGCGCTCCCACCCTCAAGCTGCCGTCCACCCCGAACCTGGAGGCCGGCCGCCCACAAAGGCATCACCTGGCCAGTGCCCCGGCCGTGCAGCCGAGGGCAGGGGTCTTCGCCCCAAGTCCCCTGCTCCTGCCCTGCTGCCGGCACCACTGCTGCTGTGGCCAGGTCAAAGGCTGCTGCGCCAGACGGCCCCGGGGCCCGAGGCAGCTCCAGCTGCCTGCAGGGCTGCGCTGGAGCCGGTGAGGAGCGGGCTGCAGTGGGGCTGGCAGCGCCAGGGTGGGTGGGCAGAGGGCAGCTGCCCTGGGCCCCGCTGCGGCTGGGGCTGGGGCTGGGGCTGGGGCCAGCTTTTGCCTGGACAGCTCCCGGAGGAGTCGCTGCGTGGGATCCTCCAGCTCTGCCCCGGCAGCAGCACCAGTGCTCCGGGGGCTGGAGGGGACGTGCCCAGATGGGGGCAGGGGCAGGGGCTGCCTGGGGGGAGCCCCGAGACCTTGTCCGTGCAAGCAGGGCTGGAGCGAGGAAAGCCAGAGCTCAGCTGGAGCTGGAACCAGACCCCTCACACATGGCAAGGGCTGGAGTACTATTAAATAACCATTAAATGATCCCCCAGAGACTTGGGGATGGGAGCAGCCAGCCCCTGCCCAGCCCAGGCTGTGCCCCACGCGGGGCTCAGCAGACAGCTGTGCTCCGGGACCTGCCGCGGTCTGGTGCAGGAGAGAGGCCGTGCAAGGCTGGCCTTGTCCCCTCCGTGGGGATGCGCCGAGCTGCAGGAGGACGCAGCTGGCCATGCACCACCCCACCGCTGGGGGAGCAGCCAGCGCTGGGAGGGGTGACGCGAGGGGCTGCTGCAGGACGATGGGCCTGGGGCAGCTTCCCCAGGGTGGGCAGGCAATGCAGGCACCAACCTGGGCTCTTCTGCTCCTTCCGGGCCCTGCTGCCTTTCCCAGGACACCTGCGGGTGCCCTGCAAGGCCACGGCTCTGTGCTCCTGCACTGCTGTTCACCTGCAGTAGCTGCCCGCTGGCCTTTGTCCTCTCTGGGGCCCTTCCCAGCCCAGCCCAGCTCCTCCCTGGCTCTCCCCACCTCCCCTGCCCTCTCCCCAGACCCCCCAGCACACTTGGTTTTGTGAGTCTCCACTCACTGCTCACACCAGGCACATGCCGCCCCTTGGGAACCCCTCTGCTCCCCGCGTGGCTGCATATCCCCTTCCAGAAGGACGGGCATCTCTCACCTTCCCAGCAATATGTGGGACAGTCCCCAGCAGATACCCCTTGATGACTCATCCTCTCCAGGGGCCCTGGGCCAACCACAAGTGACACCTGAATCCAGACCTTGCTCCCTCACACATCACTCTGCCAGTTGATGTCCTTTAGCCCATGGAAAACCCAGGCATGACAACAGGGCCTTTTCAGGTGAAAATCCCTGAGCACATTCTTAGGGCCAGCTGTGGAAGAAGAGCCCAAATTTCAGGCACAGTTCTCAGAAGATCCCTTTTATTATAGGGATGCTACCTGGGAGGCCACCTCTGACACAGTGATAGGCAGATTTACAGAAGGTCTCTGGGTCAGACAGTCAGGGTTTGTGCTGCTGAAGAAGTGGGATGATTTCAAATCTTTCTACATAAACATGATTATCAGAGAGAGAACTCCCAAAGCAGAGGAGTTTCTGGAGATAACCTGGAAATTGCTTGCAAAGAGAGAAGGGCAGCTTAGTGCTGCTGAACTGGAAGCAGCTGAATCAGTTTCCTCAGTGCCTCCTTGAGCTCCTTGTTCCTCATGCTGTAGAGGAGGGGGTTCACTGCTGGAGGCACCACCGAGTACACAACAGCCACCACCACATCCAGAGCTGGGGAGGACATGGAGGGGGGCTTCAGGTAGGCAAAAAATGAGGTGCTGACAAAGAGGGAGACCACGGCCAGGTGAGGGAGGCACATGGAGAAGGCTTTGTGCCTTCCCTGCTCAGAGGGCATCCTCAGCACAGCTCTGAAGATCTGCACATAGGACAGCACAATGAAAATGAAACACCCAAAGAGTATAAAGATAGTAACCACAATAAGCCCCACTTCCCTGAGGTAGGAGTGTGAGCAGGAGAGCTTGAGGATCTGGGGAACTTCACAGAAGAACTGGTCCACGTCATTGCCTTGGCAGAGAGGTATGGAAAATGTGTTGGCAGTGTGCAGGAGAGCATTGAGGAAAGCACTGGCCCAGGCAGCTGCTGCCATCCTGACACAAGCTCTGGTGCCCATGAGGGTCCCGTAGTGCAGGGGTCTGCAGAGGGCAACAAAGCGGTCGTAGGCCATGACTGTGAGGAGAGAATACTCAGCTGAACATAAGAAGACAAAGCAAAAGACCTGGGCAGCACATCCTGCATAGGAAATGGCCCTGGTGTCCCTCAGGGAGTTGACCATGGATTTGGGGACAGTGGTGGAGATGGAGGCCAGGTCGAGGAGAGCGAGGTGGAGGAGGAAGAAGTACATGGGGGTGTGGAGGCGGTGGTGGCAGGCTACGGCGGTGATGATGAGGCCGTTGGCCAGGAGGGCAGCCAGGTAGATGCCCAGGAAGAGCGAGAAGTGCAAGAGCTGCAGCCCCCGTGTGTCTGCAAAGGCCAGGAGGAGGAACTCTTTCGGAGAGCTGCTGTTGGACATTTTACTCCCTCTGGGAATGGGGACCTGTCCAAGAAGGAAAAGACAGTGACAATTTAGAGCAGTCTTCTGTGAGCCAAACCTTTTGCCCTTCTCTTGGAGCCTCCCACATGCCTTTTGTCCTTTTCCTTCATTCAGTTCCTTGTCTTGAGCGCTAATTTGCACTGCCTGAGTGTGCCTTGCAGAGCAGTGGCCGCTGCTGCTGATCTCCAGTGGGGTCACTTCTGCTCGGCCAGGGGGTGTCAATGGAGGGAGGTGACAAACTTTCCCAGGTATAGGGTGGAGGACCTTGGGTGTCATGAGTGACGTTCAGGAGACGTGGTCCAGTGACCCAGGGGGAAATTTCTCTATTTACCATGATGAGAGATGAATATAGCACTGCACCTGACCAGTAAAGCCCTACAATGGAAGAAGGCTCAGGGGAGACGGGCAAAGGAGTGGATCAACTGGTGTAAATGGTTCTGCCTGAGTTCATCAAAGCAGTGTGAATGTCTCCCCGAGTCAGCCAGATCTGTACGGGGGAAGTGTGTGTGTGGCTCAGCCCAACACAGAGTTCAACACCTGAACAACTAACAGAAGAATTGCCAAGGGACCAACAGACTTGAGCTGGTTTCAGTCCACATACTCCTTCCCAGTGACTGGGGACACCCAGGGTCGTGACGGTGAGCATATTATAGAGACTGGTAACAGGGATCACATTTTTATTGTGATTAAACTGCATATTGCAATTGCTGCATTTTGCTAAGCGTAACTTACACTTGTACTGTGATTTCAGTACACTGCTGTATCACTCTGCTGAATCCAAACCCCCATGTAACATCAAATATCATCAAAGAATAAATTCTGATATTAAACATTACACTCTCCAGGTGTGGAACATCAAAAAGACCCTGGTCAGACACTATTGGACTCTGTCAAGCACGCGTGCCAGCTGTCTTGGGAAGGGAAGATCCTTGGGAGGGATTCATCTCCCCCAGCCTTGCCCTCTTGGACAGAGGTGTCTGTGTCCGGATCAGTCACACCAGCTCCCACTCCAGCAAGGCAGAGGAACAGTCAAGTGAAGGCAGGGGCTGACCTGACCCTTTCTAGACATCTTCGTCCCAATGAGATCCTGAGACCCTGTCCTCATGCCCATTTACCATGTGTGCTCTTTCTCCAGGCACTGTGGTGGGAGGGGGAGGTGACTAGCTCTGAGGTGCACATGCTGCAGTAGGTTACGTCCACCCCTTATGTGGAAGGGCAGGTCAACGTTTAGACACCTGTTTTCTCTGGAAAATAACCTTCAGCAGAGGAGTCTGATTATTTATTTAGCTTTTAGGTGCCTCCCTCTCACCGTGGCAGCATTCTTTGACAGAGCAGAAATCTTTGGCGTTTCAGTTGCTCTCAGCATGAGCACTCAGGCATCCCAAGGGGAAAAGAGGGCTCGCTGTGACTTTGTACAGAGTCACGGGATCTGGTCTGCCAAGGAGTCCTGCCCCTCACTGCCCTGCACTCGCACCTCTCTCCGCTGAAGGACACTCACCCTCACAAGTGCCTCTCAGAGAGAAACTGGACGGAGCGGAGAGTGGAGGACTTCAGGCGGTAAGGGAAGATTTCCAAAGTCTTCTCTCTCAGCCCACATATGGAGATGGTGATGAAGAGCGGGACAAGGGCAGCTCATTTCCCAGCCCCACAGGGTGCATTTTCTGTAGCCTCACAGCTCCGAAGGGAGCTGGGGATGACTCACTCCCATTCACACCCCTCTGTTGCACAACTTGCAGTGTCAGTGTCTGAACTGCGGCTGAAACTCCCCCCAACCCCAGGGAGCCTGAGAGAGGAGCAGGAGCAGCACGGGCAGGAGGGGAAACAAGGGGCAGCACCATGATCCTGCTGCCAAGGGAGGCAAGGAGAGAGATGGACGGGCACTCACAAAAGCCTTCACCTTGCCCACCTGGCCATGCTGCCTCACAGACAGCGACATTGCAGGGCAGGTGCTCCGAGCCCCTTTGTCAGGCTGCACAAAATGACCCCGTGGCAGGAGAGATGCCCCTCTCCTCTGCTGGAGGTCTAGCTGCAGAAGAGGCAGCTCATGCCCTGGACTCCACAGCTGTCAGGGCAGAGGCTCTGCTGGGTGGCAGACTCTGAGCTGGCTTGCTCAGGGGAGGTGTTTGTATTGGAGGGCCTGACCATGACTTGCAAAAATCCATCCTCCCATGATGATTCTGCTAGCAGTTCCTTCTCATTCCCTGCCCATCGCTGCTGCCTGAAGCTATCCCTGCTGGGAGCTTTCTCTGTCCCTACACCTTTTCCCTCTCAGTCCTCATAGTCTCCATCCCACCCTCTGTGGGCTCAGTTCTGCCCTATAGAAATCCTCCAGGATGGGGACTTGGGCAGGGGCCTCTCTGTGCTTGCAGGTGCTAAGGAGCAGGTCACATAAAGCCTGAGGAAGCCCATAAAGGTGATGCTGGTGCTGTGGTAGGTTGAGGGGTGGGGTGGAAGGGGTTTGCTGAGCTGCCTTCTGTGTGCCAGGGAATCTGCTCTAAAGCATCTCCTCCTCCCGTACACTGGAGAAGCCGGGAGAGTGATCTTTAAAAAACTTGTCATGGGGTGAGCTGGGTTCAGAAGACCCCTCCAGAAACCGCAGTAGTGTTGTCCTTCAGCCAGAGACTTACCGTGTCAAGGGCTGGGAAGATGTCTTCCACACTGAACTGTCAGCTGTCCTCCCACTCCACACTGCCCTTCACTTCTCTCTGCCTTCTCTCAGCTCTGGTCAGCAGCAGCAGGCAGTGCCCACAGCCCTGCTGCTCTTGGCAGAGGAGCTGCTCCTGCACACAGCTGGACACATGGGCACTGCTGCCACGGTGCCAGGACCTCCTTCCATCTCACGAGCCTGGACCCCTTCAGCAACAGTGGCCCAATTAAAGGCAGAAGTTCTCTGTCCCTCGGGCTCCCTCCTCCTGGGAAATGTTCCCTGAAGTAGACCAAAATAATCACCAGTGGTCCCTCTCTGAACACTGAAGGAAGACTGATTCCAGCATTATAACATATCTCACCAGAGGAAGGTCACCTGCTAGAGCAAAGGCCCCAACTCCCTCTCCTCAGGTCACCTGCTAGAGGAGGTCACCTGCAGTTTAGAAGCCCCGTGGACTGGAGTGGGATTCAGATCCTTCACCTGAACTCCACAAACAGACAGGAGGTGGGATTCCCCTTGCCCAACCTGATGTGTGCCCAGCAGAGATGTCTGCATGGGAGCTCCTTGTCTAAGCTCCTGTTGTAATCCCTGGAGATGGAGAGTGGCAGTCAGTTGCTCACACACAAACACCTGGCAACACTGGAAGAGACAGAGGTGGTCCAAAGCATGTACCAGTGTCTGCTTGCTCTGACGGAGCCACTCTGAGACCCGCATCCATCAGGTGGGGGCCACCTGGGGAATGTCCTTGGCCATCTGAAATGACCCCAGATGCCCAATACTGCTAGGCACCCACTCACGAGGAAGCTGAGACATATCCAGATCCCAGTGTTACCAACAGCTCATGTCATTCAGTGCAGACACTTGATTTCATGACATAGAAATAGGCTGGAAGGACCATGTCGGATGCCTGGGGTGTGCAGCACAACTGCATGCTTCTAGCACATACACCATGGCACCTACAGGGAAACCATGGCCCCTTTTTTCAGTGCTTGCTGGTCAAGTGCCCCAGGGCATCTCATGTTTTCTACCTATGTCCAGACAACGGAATCCCACCACGACCCTTAGGCCAAGTCCATCCTGCCTGCATTAAAGCGTTCTGCATAAATGGGAGGCACATCACATTGAGGTCTCCACTCATGTCTCTGCACCCTCCAACCCTTCTGGCTCTCCTGCCCCTGAACCTCTTCTCACCCTTCCACATGATATGAACAGCCACGGGGCTAGTGATGTCTTCTGGGTGGCTGGATCACAGGCTGCCCAGGCCCTGGGACTTCTTCAGTGGCACCTTGTCCTTCCTGGAGATCGCTTCACCTCTGTCACAGGCCCCCAAGGTGCTGCAGAGGCAGCTCAGGCAGCTAATCCCTCTCCTGCCATTCCTGCACAGCTCAGCTCTGTTTCTCCCTGGCCTTGGACACTGCAGGATTTGCTCTGTTAGTGGGAACCTCCTTCCCCAATCACATTGCCACCTCCAATCCATGCCAGCATGTTACCCCTTGCAGTCAAAGCCTTTGCCTACAGAAGCTCCTTGGGAACATGTTTCCCTGTGACAAATCTTCTGTCCATGCCACAGCTGAGGTGCTGAACTCCACATATATGCAGACACATGCAGCCTGGGGCACAGCCAGGAGCAAACGGAGATGCCCCAGCTGTCCCAGCACTGCCACATGCTTGGACTAACTGAGATGGGGTGGGGTCTACCCTCAGCTGATCTTCCATGTGGGCACTAACAACACAAAAGGCAAATTGGAAACCATCAAACAGGACTTCAGAGCTCTGGGAATGGTGGTGAAGGGTCTGGGAGCCCAGGTGGTTTTCTCCTCAATCTTGCCTGTGAGGGGAAAGGACGGGAGGAGGAGTAGACGAGTTTTCCAAGTTAACAGCTGGCTGCGCCACTCATGTTGGCAACCGGGCTTTGGTTTCTATGACCATGGGACCCCGTTTGAAGATCAACAGCTGATGGGGAGCGATGGGATCCACCTTACCAAGTGGGGCACGCGTGTCTTTTTGCCAACAGATTGGTCAGCCTGGTACGGAGGGCTTAAAACTAGGCAAGATGGGGGAAGGGGAGTGGTATAGTAGCAGGAGAGTCAGTAAAACACCGCTCAAGTCAGGATGCCTCCAGCGGGTGCATACAGCCAGGGGAGACAGCATGCAACATGGCTATGGAGGCTTCTCTTGCACCTCTCCTGGGAAGCTTGCATGCTTGACTGGCTCTCTGAAATGCCTGTATACCAATGCACGCAGCATGGGGAATAAACAGGAAGAGTTAGAGGTCTGTGTGCGGTCGCAGGGCCATGATCTCATTGCAGTGACAGAGACATGGTGGGATAGTTCACATGACTGGGATGCTGTCATGGATGGCTATGTGCTTTTTAGGAAAGACAGGCCAGGAAGGCGAGGTGGTGGAGTTGCTCTTTATGTGAGGGAGCAACTAGAATGTATGGAGCTCTGCCTCGGGGTGGATGAAGAGCAAGTGGAGAGCCTATGGGTAAGGATTAAAGGGCAGGGTAACATGGGTGACACTGTTGTGGGGGTTTACTACAGGCCACCTGACCAGGAGGAAGTCATCGATGAGGCCTTCTACAGACAGCTGGCAGTAGCCTCACAATCACAGGCCCTGGTTCTCATGGGAGACTTCAACCACCCTGACATCTGTTGGGAAGACAGCACAGCTAGGCACAAACAGTCAAAGAGGTTCCTGCAGAGGATTGATGATAATTTCTTGACTCAGGTGGTGGAGACGCCAACGAGGAGAGTTGCGCTGCTGGACCTTGTCCTAACAAACAAAGAAGGTCTAGTTGGAGAGGTGAAGGTTGGGGGCAGCCTTGGCTGCAGTGACCATGAGATGGTGGAGTTGAGGATCCTCCGAGGAGGGAGCAGGGCAATGAGTAGGATTGCAACGCTGGACTTGAGGAGAGCTGACTTTGGCCTCTTGAGGGACCTACTTAGGGGAATCTCATGGGGTAGGGCCCTGGAGGGAAGAGGGGTCCAAGAAAGCTGGTTAATATTCAAGCATCACTTCCTCCAGGCTCAGGATCAGTGCATCCCTCTGAGGAAGAAGTCGAGCAAAGCGGGCAGGAGACCTGCCTGGATGAGCAAGGAACTCCTGGCCAAATTCCAACAGAAGAAGGAAGTGTACAGAATGTGGAAAGGGGACAGGCCACTTGGGAGGAATACAGGGACATTGTCAGAGTGTGCAGGGATGCGACAAGGAAGGCTAAGGCCCAGTTGGAATTAAATCTGGCAAGAGATGCCAAGGACAACAAGAAGGGGTTCTTCAAATACGTCAATAGCAAAAGGAAGACTAGGGAAAACGTGGGCCCGCTGCTGAATGGGGCGGGTGCCTTGGTGACAAAGGATACAGAGAAGGCAG
Source organism: Struthio camelus (assembly GCF_040807025.1). Classification (NCBI taxonomy): domain Eukaryota; kingdom Metazoa; phylum Chordata; class Aves; order Struthioniformes; family Struthionidae; genus Struthio; species Struthio camelus. Next base: position 2,690,972 of record NC_090970.1, read on the forward strand.
AGTTATTGAATGCCTTCTTTGCTTCCGTCTTCACTGCTAAGGCCGGTCCTCAGGAATTCCAGACCTTGGAGACAAGAGAGGAAGGCTGGAGAAAGGAAGACTCTCCCTTGGTGGAGGAGGATCAGGTTAGAGATCTTTTGTCCAAACTTGACATCCATAAATCCATGGGCCCCGATGGGATGCACCCCCGAGTGCTGAGGGAGCTGGCGGATGTTATCGCTAGGCCACTCTCCATCATCTTTGAAAGGTCCTGGAGATCAGGAGAGGTGCCTGAGGACTGGAAGAAAGCCAATGTCACGCCAGTCTTCCAAAAGGGCAAGAAGGAGGAGCCAGGAAACTCCAGGCCTGTCAGCCTCACCTCCATCCCTGGAAAGGTGATGGAACAGCTCCTCCTGAAGGTCCTCACTAAGCATCTGGAGGACAAGAAGGTGATCAGGGGTAGTCAGCATGGATTCACCAAAGGGAAATCATGCTTGACCAATCTGATAGCCTTCTATGACGGAGTGACTGGCTGGGTAGATGAGGGGAGAGCAGTGGATGTTGTCTCCCTGGACCTGAGCAAGGCTTTTGACACTGTCTCCCATCCCATCCTCCTAGGTAAGCTCAGGAAGTGTGGGCTAGATGAGTGGACGGTGAGGTGGATTGAGAACTGGCTGGATGGCCGAGCTCAGAGGGTTGTGGTGAATGGCACAGAGTCAAGTTGGAGGCCTGTGGCTAGTGGTGTCCCCCAGGGGTCAGTCCTGGGTCCAGTCTTTTTCAATATATTCATCAATGACCTGGAGGAAGGGACAGAGTGCACCCTCAGCAAGTTTGCTGATGATACTAAACTGGGGGGAGAGGCTAACACACCAGAAGACTGTGTTGCCATTCAGAGGGACCTGGACAGGCTGGAGAGGTGGGCGGAGAGGAACCTCCTGAAGTTCCACAAAGGCAAGTGCAGGGTCCTGCACCTAGGCAGGAATAATCCCATGCAGCAGTACAGGCTGGGGGCTGACCTGCTGGAAAGTAGCTATGCTGAGAAGGACCTGGGAGTCCAGGAGGACAAGTTAAGCATGAGCCAGCAGTGTGCCCTTGTGGCCAATGGTATCCTGCGGTGCATAAGCAAAGGTGTTGCCAGCAGGTGGAGGGAGGTGATCCTGCCCCTCTCCTCAGCCCTGGGGAGGCTTCACCTGGAGTACTGTGTCCACTTCTGGGCTCCCCAGTACAAGAGAGACATGGCACTACTGGAGAGAGTCCAGCGGAGGGCTACCAAGATGATTAGAGGGCTGGAGCACCTCTCCTATGAAGAAAGACTGCAAGAGCTGGGCCTGTTCAGCCTGGAGAAGAGAAGATTGAGAGGGGATCTCATCAACGTGTACAAGTATCTGAAGCGGGGGATGTCAAGAGCATGAGGCTAGTCTCTTCTCCGTGGTGCTCAGCAACAGGACAAGAGGCAATGGGCACAAACTGAACCAGAGAGGAAGTTCCACCTAAACCTGAGAAAAAACTTCTTGACTGTGAGGGTGACAGAGCATTGGAACAGGTTGCCCAGAGAGGTAGTGGAGTCTCCTTCGCTGGAGATATTCAAAACCCGTCTGGATGTGATCCTGGGCAATATGCTCTAGAGGACCCTTGTTGAGCAGGGAGGTTGGACTAGATGATCTCCAGAGGTCCCTTCCAACCTAAACGATTCTGTGATTCTGTGATTATGTGATTTGAAGGGTAGTGCTTTGGTGCAACAGGTCACCCAGAGGCCTCTGAGGTCACCCCATGCCTTTGTGTTTAGAAGAACACCAGCAAGGATAGAGAGACCTCAGGAAATACAGAGAGATCCCGGGGATAGAGCAAGGGGAGGAAGCATGTTGGGGGTCTACAGGGTGCAGGGAAAGAGGCACAGGCATGGGACAGTGTCAGACTGTGGTGAAGCTGGCTGAGGGCACTGCCATGGCTGAAAGCCTCCAACAGAACCGAGGTCTCTAGCCTCTTGGCTATGGTTGGTGTCTCTGCTCCTAAGGCCTCTGAGAAGAAGTTTCCTTAAACCACTGGGACCTTAAACCACTGGGACCTCCTTGTCCACGGGGAACCAAGAGATGCCATATTGTTGTCCTGCAGTTGGAGCTGCACATGCCCACCTTCACACTGACCCCCAGAAAGAGCTCTGAGCAACGTGTGAGGGAAATCACCACCCTTCACAAGGGCTGGGTGTCAGGGCCTGGTTGCTGTGATTCATAACACACATCAAGGCTGACTTGGCATCACAGCCACCTGCACATTGCCTTGGCCTACCTGCAATCAGAGCCTCCAGCTTTCTGCTCTAATCAGCCCCCTGGGAAGGCTTTGTCAGTAATGGCCCTCAGTGGGACTCCTTAACACTCCAAGAAACTTTGAGATTTACTTCTCCCTTCAACTTCTGGAGAGGTTTCTTCAGCCTCCTCTCAGCATCCAAGGTTCATGGGCTCAGCACCAAATACCCTCGAGGGGTCATTAAAATGCAGAAAGCCCTAACAACCCAGGTCTCTTTCCATCATTTTCTTCAGTTCTGCTGTGGCTAATTAGCAAGTGTTCAGGAGGGTATTGAAAAGAGAAGGATTTCAAGGAGCACCTGAGAGATGTCTGCTTTTCAAGATTTTTTTATTCTTCAGGTTTCAGAAGAAGTGATACCCACCTTCTCCAATTCACACTGACCCACAGGGTCCCCTGATGAAGCCTGGACACGCAGGAAAATCAGTAGTTTGGATAGGAGACATGTATGGACAACCTTCCTCCCCACCTCCCCAAGCCCTGACATTTCTCTCCTCAGCCCCTGGCGACTTCCCTCACTCGGCTTAACATCTAGCCTTTTCCCACTCAAGCCTGTAGCTGAATGTTACAGCTCCTGGGCACCAATTCCCACCTGCTTTCCTTAGAAAATCAGCTGCAAACAGACACAGAAGCATGTGTCTCAATTCTGATCCAACACAAAGAAACATGATGCAGTGTCCTAAGAAATACAATACAATCCTCAAGTGCATGTCAAGGGCAAGTTGCCTCCAGGGAGGTCCACAGTCTGCAAGGAATAGCCTTCCTTGACATGTTCTTGACAAATAGATGGGGGAGGCTAGTTAGAAACACAGTGAAGGAGTTGGTTGAAGAGACAATGAGAGTGCTGAAAGACGAGACAAGCTTCCGACTCCCTGAAGCTCAGAGCAGCGACTAGAGAGTTGAGAGGTGCCTGAATGATACAGAGGAAGGGGAGGAGGAAAACTGGGAAACTATGGGAAGGGCATATGCCCAGCTCGTCTAATGCAAAGTTGACCTCAGAAGTGATCAATGTAGGCAGGACATGTGGAAATATGTGGGAGATGACTGAGATGACATCCAGAGCCTAATACACCAAGCAGTGGAAACATAAGGTCGAGGGCAGAGCAGTATTTCTTCTCCTGAGATTAATATTCTTCCTGAAGATTTCCACTATTTCATCATACGAAATCATTGACATTAAAATTATTCAATCATTTCAGCCTATCAAAGCGTGTTCATATTTTTGAAACGTCAAAACCAAGTCTTCCCCTTTCCAGGCAGAGCTCAGGTGTCGAACCAGAAGCATCCAGTGCCACTTGGAGAGGCCCCGGTGACTCTGAGATACCTTCACGGACCTGGCAGCTCTCCCAGGGGACCTGTGGGAAACCGAAGCCCCTCGGAGCTGCAGAGGGAGGCTGGGCAGAGGGGACTAGGGCACCTGCAATGGCACCAGGTGTCCGTGACCCTGTGACAGCATCCTACCCCAGTTCTGAAAATCTTTCCTTAAATAATAATAATAATAAAAAATTATAAGACCACTAAATCATACTAACAGATCACTAAATTAAAAAGAAAAAGAAATTAAGAAAGACAATAAGAACACACACACAGACAAAATTTGAAGCTGGAAAGTATAACAAAACACTTCTTTGCTTTAAATCTTGTTCTTAATTTCTTTCTTGTTTCATTTTTCATGTAATTTTCCTAACAGTTCTCTTATAATCAGGCCTAAACCATTAAAAAAGAACTTTTTGTCTCACACAGAGCCCAGTCCTCAGAAAACCACGCCCTGACACCGGCTGTCTGTGCCACCCCTCACTCTTTGCACAGAGCGAGTCACCCTCTGACATGCCGAGCTCTCTCGCCTGATAGAGGAAAGCAGGCTGACCAGCTTCAAGAAAACACTGTATTCTTGGAAGGCCACATCTGCACAAATCTCCACGTACCTGTGTCACAGTGACGTCCTACAGGTGTCCCAATGAGTCTAGCCACACTCCCTTCTCCTTCCCTGCACGGTCAGTGAAGTGCGACCCCATCTGAGGTGACAACAGGGCTGAGACTGATCTCACCCCATGCCTGACCCCTCCAGGGCAGATGTCTCTGCCTAACCCAGGTGTCTGCCCTTCCCTTTCTAGTCATGGGAACTCAGTGACCCCAGGACATCTCAGGCAGCAGCAGCCTCCATATGTGGGCAAAGGAGTAAAGGCCTGAATCAAAATGTGTAGCTGTAACTTCAAACCTATCCAAAAAATTACTCTGTGCCCAAACTGGCACATAGCCATTTCCAGAAGGTCAAGTATGTTTTACCAGATCTAATGAATCTTGTCTTTCTCTCTTTCTTTTTAGCAGCACCAAGTGCATGCAGTGCAGTATTTCCTCCTTCTAGTGGAGTATAGATATTTGTGTCCAGTTATTCAGCCCAATACCTTTTCTACCAACCCTCTGAATGCAGAGGTGACCAACTAATGCCCCAGAAAGGTTCCCATAGCTCCTGGGTCACATTTCCCAGCACCCCATGGCAACACAGCTACACAGGGCATCTCAGGCAGCAATGGCCTCTAGATGTCCTAAAGGCCTCAAGGTCAAGTTCTCGTCATAGGTTGAAATCTATGCAAAAAATAGCTCTATGCAAGAACTGAAAAAAATATTTGCTTTCAGAACTTCACACAGGCTTTATCAGTTCTAATGAATATTTTCTGCCCTTTTCATCGGCAGCACCATGTGCATGCACTACAGTCATTACTGTATGCCACTTCACATGTTTCTATATAGGTGCAGTTATTCATCATGATACATTTCCTACCAACACTGCAAAAGGAGAAACTTTGTTCTGAGAAACTACTGCATTCAAACTGACATATTGCCTCTCTCTTCTTTAGCCTCTCTGTCCTCTCTTCCTCTGCCTATTCTGTCTTTACAGAGCGCCTATGGCCCCTCTACCCTCCAGGGAAGCCTCCTGCGGGATCCTGCCAAGCAGATGCTGAACTAGCTGAAATCGGCTCTCCTGCAGCCCTGCGCTGTGCTACAGCTTTTGGCCTGACTTCTTCACCCTCTCATGGTCCTTGCAGCCATGGCTGCCCTTAACCTTTACATCCCCATCCGGTCCTGTTTGCTTGTGACTGACAGAGTCCAGCCGTTGATGGCTCACTGATTGCCTGGGTCAAGAAACTGTTTCCAGCACTCGCTGGGAAGCTCCTGGGCTGCTTGTGCCCAGGGGCGCTGCCCTTCCAGCAGATTTCAGGGTGGTTAAACTGTCCTGGGAGAACCGGGAGCTGTGACCATGAGGCTTCCCCCAGCTGCCGGCAGGAGGTTTCAGCTACTTCCCTCCCCTCCTCAGGCAGCCCTTAGCAAACACTACCAGGATGTCACCCAGACTGGTGTGTCTTCTTCTCCTCCCTACAAGGTCTCGACTGGCTCATCACCTGCTCCAAGGCAAAGCCCTGTGCGCTCCAGCCACCCCTTTGCACAGAGCACGCCTCCACCTCCTCGCCACCCCAGCCTGCCTTCCTCAGGAGCCCATTTTCATCCTGCCACAGCGTGTGTAATTCCATGGGGATGGGGGAGAGGGAGGTGCCAGTAAAGGGGACACGGTTGGGATGATGAATGTGGGGGTCCATAAGAGAGGTGGACTCAGAAGAGGGGTGGGGGAGAAAAAGATAAAAGTGACACATCTGCAGTGTTGATGGCGAGGCCACCTCTTGTACAGGAACTTCATTGCCTGGGTTCTGGTAGGAGCCATTTTGAGGTCAAGAAGAGCATCACAGCACAACTCATCCCAGCAGAGAGGAGATGCAAGTGGAGAGGATGGTTCAGGGCAGCCAAAGGGTACATGGCTGCAGTATGGACTGTGAGGTCACTTCCACTGCAGCTGCCTGATTGGCCTTCAGGAGATGTGCTGGCCAGCAGGCTTTCTGATGTCATCCAGCACCTCAGAGAGCCACCCAGCAGAAATGACCACCCTGGGGAGCAAAGGGGGTGACACATGTGACAGGCACCTGTCTGAGTGCTGACTGTGAGGGCACCTCTGCTGCAGCCAACCCACCAGCCCACGGCCAGCAGGCAGGCAGGCACGGCTCATGGCCACCTTGCTCAGCACTAGCCCTCTGGAGAGGACCTGGCCAAAGCAGCGCACAGCTCCTTGCCTAGGTCTCTTCCAAGCCCAGCGTGCTGCCCCTGTGGCCCAGAGACACCACAGGTGTTATCTGGAGACTTGCTTGGGCAGCTCAGCCTTCCCCAAGTAGTGCATGATGTATTATTACCAGATAGAGGGGGTTTTTATCTTTATAGTGTGATACCAAGGAGTCATCCTGCAGGCTCCAATGCAGTTTGATGATGGGTGGGTGAGCTGAACTGTGCAAAGCCTGCTGGGACAGCCCTGGACCACTCCAGAAGTAACTGAGCCTCACTTGCTTTTATGCCCACCTCACTGGCAAGAGGGGACCTTTGTGCAAATTAGCGGCAGATCCACACTTGGCATTTCACCTCAGAGGAGGGTCATTTGGAAAGAAGGGGCCACGAGGGAGCTAATACCCAGGCTGTGCCCCAGCTGATCAGGCAAGAGCTTCAGAAACTGCAGGCCTCAGTGACCAGCTCAGTGACACACTGCAAAACGTGCTCAGCTGAGTTGGACACCTGAAGTGTCAGGTGCAAAATGACACCCCTCCCTTAGAGAAGGGAGGAGCATGTGGAAAGGGGAGGAGCATAATTCAGAGGGGGCTTGAAAGTTATTTGCTTCAAAGAGCTTCAGCTTTGCAAGCTGATTCTCAGCTGTGACCCATGAAGTGTTTCTTGCTGACTTGCAGGGAAGTGCCTGAGCATCACTACTCACAGTAGCAGGGGCATCTGGGAGAAGTGGTTTTCAAGGCCATTATTCTCTTCTGAAGAAAAACTTGGTCTTTGGAAGTTTCCCTTATTTGGCCCCATTTTAAAAGCTTATGACTGTGGCACTGACACTTGAAAGAGTATCTCTGAGTGCTCCACGGTGGAGAGACCATTTCCTTGCGAACTGTGTGGGTGGAAAAAGTCCCACATGATCTGAACTGCTCTCTGAGGCCTCCTGCTGGATGTCAGCATGTGGATGTCTGGTTTAAAAGCTCAGGGCAGTGTGCAGGGTGCAGGTTTTAGCAGAAAGCCCCAAAGCATTGAGCCCTTCAGCAGGAAGAAATCAAGACACTCCCAGATCTACAACTATCACGGGTCTGGAGGGGGGTTAATTGGATGGCTAATTAAGGGCTAATTGAAGGATACTACTGCATTATAAGCAAAAAGTTTCTAGGATCCTGCCACATCAGAAGAAAACAATGTCTGTACAAATTATGTACACAGGGAGTATCCCCATTTAGACCCCCTAGTGCTCCACTCTTTGGCTCCTGCATTTCTCAGGCCTGCACGGACACGACCCCATCACGGCGTCAGCAGGGAGCAGTCCGAAAAACAAGAGCGGTCACAATGCAAAGGCTCCAGGACTCTCCCCACCTCCCAAAAAAGGAGTGGCAACTCTCCAAGCGCTCAGGGAGAAAACACCAAGGGGAAAGGGCTTCCAGCGCTCAGCGTCCACAATGCCTGCCCACAAGCCGGCAGGCTGCTGGGAGGACGGCTGTGCTCACCACCACTCCCTTGGCTCCAGAGACTCGCAGCAAAGCCCCTAGAGCTCCATGGGGCTCCTCACACCCACCCAAACCTCAGGCCAACACCACCACCTTCCCCGCGTCAGCACCTCACCACACCACACCTCGCACACTCATGCCTGCCCAAGGGGGCTCTCTCGCTGCCCTGCTGCAGCACCCAGAGCTCACCCTGCAGCAGGACGGTGCAGGAACTTGCCGAGACGGCAGCTGGAAGGAAGAGAGGCCGGGGCTGCGCATCCCTCGCAGGCCACCCTTGCCTTGCCTTCCCTCCTCCAAGGCACTCCTTGGCACAGGGAGCCATCAGCCACCCTTGAGAGTCCTCTCCCAAGAACACACCTGCCCCTCTCCCAAGAACACCTCTCCACAAGGCCTTCACTCCTCCAAACACCTTCCAGCACGCTAACGCCCAGCCATGAACGAGCACCTCCCACGACCTCCTGCTCCTTCAGCCAACACTGCTGCAAGACCAAAGCTCTCCCCACAAAAAGCAACCGAGAGGAAAGGAGGACAAAGCATGCCTCGTACAGCTCTCAGAGCAAGCAGAAGCGCTCCGTGGACTTTCGGGTGGGTCGTGGCTGCAGAGCCTGGCAAGAGCGGAGGAAACTCAAGGCGTGAAGCTGAGCGGGCAGAAGGCAGCCGGCTGCCAGCGTGCCTGGCTCATGGGGCCACCAGGGCAGCCGGGGCCCCAGCAGACAAGGCACCTGCTCACCTCGCAGCGCTCCCCACCTCCACAGCCTCATGGCACTGCCCACGCACAGCACTGCTCTCTCCACACGTCTCCTCCCGCACCCAGAACCAACACCCTGGGGCCACCGCCTCTCCCCACCACACGCCACCCAACTTCTGGCACACACCTCACCCCCACCCCTCCCCTCACACACGGTGGACAGCCAGCACGCCCCTCTGCAGCAGGCACACACAGGCCACACCACCACACAGGCCAGCAGCCAGGACACCCCCCCTCAAATGCCCCAAATCACACCCAGACCCACTCTCCAGCCCTTCTGTTTCCTTCTAGTCCTCCAAGAGGCAGCAACAAGCAACATCCACTCCCACCTCTGCTCCTGCTCCCTTCCCACCTCTACCAATCCAAGGGCAGAAAGAGCATTCTCATCTTGCAGACAAATCTCGGCCAAACCACACTGTACCGCCCAGCGCAGCTGCTTGGGGCCGGCCAGCACATCTGGATTGCAGGACAGCTCCCCTGGGGCCCAGGCACCTCTGTCCTATGGTGCTAACCCCGTGGCAGCTCCTGGAGGAGAGCAGCCCCACACGGCCAGGGCCAGCATGGGAACACACCTACAGACCCACTCACTCCCACTCCTGCTCTCCTCCTTTGCTCCCGCTGCACTTATAAGTGTCTTTAACCCACGTGCTGGACTGTGATGGGCTGACAGAGACATCCGGCAACCCAACACAACCCTCCTCCTCTTGTCAGCCAGTAGCAGGGCAGCACTGGGGGCGATGCCATGGCAACATTGCAGACACATGACCCAGCAGGCAGCTCCTTCCTCCCACCATCGTTGGTGGTGGGTCTGGTGCCATGCTGAGGGCTGTTACAAGGGGAAGGTTTCATGTGCTCTGTGGGCATTTCCAGCAGGCTCTTGAGATCCCCCTGGGATCTGGTGGACATTGCAGCCTCTGGGAGCCAGGACCCCTTTCCTGCCAGAGCCAGACCCCAAGGGGGGACCCACTTCCAGGGAAACTTGGGCCTGAATTTCCTCCCACCCTACCAGGAGGGGATGGAGCCAGCCCCACAGGAGCCTCGGGGCTCAGGACAGCCCCAGCCCCAGGACCCAGCACTCCTGCCTGCCCCATTGTGCCCTGAGCCAGACGGGACCCTCCAGCAGGGCTCTTGTGGCCGCCCCCAGCCCTGTCCAGACACCCCCACAGCCCAGGTCCCACAACTGTTTTTCCATTTCACAGTCTCTGTGCGACACCTCAGGAAGGAGTTCCTCAATCCCTTACCCTTGGTGGAGAGCTGCCAGAGCACTGGAAAGCTAGTATCCGTGGTCTGGGCTAATGTTCTTGGTCCAGCAGTCTCCATCTCGTTTGGCCCCTTTCCTTCGGCTCGCCTCTCCCTCCAGGGAAAAAGGACTCTCTTGTCTCCTGTCTCGTCCCCCACAATTCCTCTCCAATGTGTCCCTGCTCTTGTGCCCGCTGGTGAGGAGCCCCAGTGCAGCCCCACTGCCTCCTGGCCTCCCTCCTTGCTGGGGAGTAGCTCTGAAGGGCAGCAGTGGGGAGTGTGTGAGCCGTGCCCTGGCCTTGCAGGGAAGTGAGGGCTCTCCCATGGCACCGGGGAGAGACCTCTCTGTGATGTGGCACATCCCCCTGTGACCTCAGCCCGTGTCATCTCTGGGCTCAGCAGGTCACCGCCATGGAGATGGCACAGCCAGGGAGAGAGCAGAGAGATTTCCCTCCATGTTCTGCAAAGCAATCACCTGCCCTCCCCACAGTTAGTTTCCAAAACTGGCTGATAACTCCTTCAGGAACGTGACCAGATGGTGACAAAGGCTGTGAAAAATCTAAGATGGGTCACGGCAGAGGTCACTTCTGTGCCCCTGCACCAACAGGTCTCTGCACAGGGCAGACCTGGCCAGGAAGCTGGGGTTTGGGGCTATGTTAGGGGTTTGGCACTTGTTAAAGATGGGATCAAAATCATGTGAGGTCAAACAGCACAAAAGGGTGGCCATGGGCTGCGATGCTTTGGCGAGCCTCAAGACAGGTTTCTCCCGTGGGTCACTCTTCTTGTCAAAGGAGGATGTAGGACAGGATGGGATAGGACGCAGCCTTCCTCCTTCAGGCACCAAAGCAGGCTCTTTGTTTTGAGAAGTCCTCAGCAAGGTTTCTCAGTCTGCGGTGCTTAGGAGAGAGATGAGATGCCAGAAAAGAGCAACTAGGCCCTTAACACGCATCATCCAGAGGGCTTTACGTGGGACCCTGGTGCTTCCCATGTTCCATAACCATGGGCAAGGCTGGGTAGCAAATTTGGGGCAGTGTTCTCATTTCCCATGAATGTTGCCCAGGCTGAGACAAATCTCACCAGGCCCCTCTCTTTGCATGGGGCACAATTTCCACACCACGCACACACTGTCAAGCCTAGATTTCACCACCAATGTCTAAGCCACGCTGCAGGCCTACATACTGCGGGGACAGGCGGGACCTCCGAGTCACTTCCCAGCCATGGGCAACCTGGGCTGCTCTCTCTGCAGTCACCTCACAAGCACCTTCCCAGCCACCTGCCTCCTGCTGCCCTATCAGCCACTCCAAAAGACAGGACCTCACGGCCACCTTCCCAGCCGTCTGCCCGCCACTGCCCTACAAGCCCCTGACACACAAGTGACCTCACAATAACTTCCTCAGCCATCAGCCAAATGCTCACCTCCCAGCTGCTCCGGCCAACGTCACCTCCAAAGCACGCGTCCCAGCCGTGCACCTGCTGCTGCCCCAGCAACTGCTCAGCCAGAAGACACCTCACCAGCACCTCCCCAGCCACACGCCTCCTGCTAGCCAATCACGTAACCCTTGCAGAAGGGACCTTACAGACAACACGCCAGCCTTGTTCCTGCAGCTGGCCTCTCAGCTCCTCAGCCCCAAGGGACCTCAGAATCAGCAGCCAAGCCACGGGGCCCCTGCTGGCCTCTCAGCTACCGACAAAGAACTGATTGGGCAGTGGTGATTTTCTGGCCCAGCTCTCGCACACACTAGGGACCTCGTGGCTGTTGCCCCCTGCCGCTCCCCCTGCCCTCCCCAAGGCTGAGACACCTCCTGAACGGCCTCCCTCACTCACCCTGGCGCCTCACACTGCTCCTAGTGCAGCAAAACACCCAGGACGGGCCAGTTCCTGCCCCAAGAGAAGATCACCTTCTGCCCAGCCAGTACCCGCACCGAGCCCGTGAAGCTTAGCAACTGGAGAAAGGCCTGCAAGGGATTTGTGGCAACATTTCCTAAGGGGCCAATTGTGTGGGAGCAGCGACCATGAAGCGGAAGACAGCAGGGCCCCATGGCCCAGGCAGAGCAAGAAGCCTTCCCGCAACTCCAAAGGCCACTTCCTTCCCCAAGGAGAGACTGAACCAAGCCAGCACATCCCCTACACATCAAGGACAACAAGCACTCTCTGGTTTGGTGCCCTGACAGTTTGGGACACGGGGAAGGACTCAGGTGAGGGCATCTCAGCTGGGGACACCAGCAGAGGCAGCACTCAGCAGCTCTTCCCCCTGGCCTGCCAGCAGGGCTAATGACAATGGCAAGGGGAGGACGGGCCCTTCCCCAGCCTCCAAGGCCCTGCGAAAGCCAAACAGCTGCCATGCTCACAGCTGCTCTGCCAACACCCTTCAGGCTGCTTCCAGGGCCACAGGTCTCAGGGCCCAGCAAGAGGCACGCAGCACCACCAACGGCCAGGCCACGGCGTGCCGCGTGGGCACAGCCTCTCTCGGAGCCCTCCGACACGCAGTTTTTCCGAGCAGAAGCGACCATGGGCAAGGGCCCCAAAACACACCAAGACCCACTCTCCAACCCTTCCGCTTGCTTCTAGTCCTCCAGAGCCTTTCCACAGGCACTTCCTCTGAACATCCCGGCTCACCCCGGAGCCTGCTCCCTTCCCACCTCCACGAAGCAGAGGGCAAGTGCTCTCCCAGGAGGCGCATCACGCCAGCTCTTGCCTCTCTCTTGTGCCTCACGTGCCCTCAAGGCCCTCACCCAACAGGCCTCCCTGCTCATGGGACCTTTGGGGCTTCAAGGCAGGAGGACAAAACTCTTTGGCAACACTCCCCCTCTCTCGGGCCGTGCTCAGAGAGCTCACCAATGACCACGTGGCAGCACACGGACACACTCAGCAGCACGGACAGGGCCAGTGCACCAGCCTTAGACAAGCACACTTCCAACCAGGGAAACGGCACAAGGCTTCCGCTGCTCTCAAGCCTTTGCCTTGCCCCGGCTCAGCAAGGCCGGGGATTTCTCTGCCAAGCAAAGCCTCGAGCCAAGCCAGCAGCTTTCAGCAGGGCGGCTGCCACATGGAAAAGCCAGTGCAGGCTCTGCCTCCAGGGTCCCCCCTGGCATGGCCCAGGCAGAGCCCGAGAGCACCAGCTAAGCCACCCACTGAAGGAGCTGGGCGTGTGGCAGAGCCAAGCTGGTTTGTCCTCACATCTGGTGCCAGGAGCTCTCCTCCAAAGCAGCACCAGGCAGCAGCCTGCAGCAAGGACCACTTCCCTCTCTTCCCTTAGCAAGCTCTTGAGCCCCTAGTGCTCCACTCTTTGGCCCCTGCATTGCTCAGGCCTGCAAGGACACGACCCCATCACGGCGTCAGCAGGGAGCAGTCCGAAAAACAAGAGTGGTCACAATGCAAAGGCTCCAGGACTCTCCCCACCTCCCAAAAAAGGAGTGGCAACTCTCCAAGCGCTCAGGGAGAAAACTCCAAGGGGAAAGGGCTTCCAGCGCTCAGCGTCCACAATGCCTGCCCACAAGCCGGCAGGCTGCTTGCAGGACAGCTGTGCTCACCACCACTCCCTTGGCTCCAGAGATTCGCAGCAATGCCCATAGAGCTCTGTGGGGCTCCTCACACCCACCCAAACCTCAGGCCAACACCACCACCTTCCCCGCGTCAGCACCTCACCACACCACACCTCGCACGCTCCTGCCTCCCCAAGGGGGCTCTCTCGCTGCCCTGCTGCAGCACCCAGAGCTCACCCTGCAGCGGGACGGTGCAGGAACTTGCCGAGACGGCAGCTGGAAGGAAGAGAGGCCGGGGCTGCGCATCCCTTGCAGGCCACCCTTGCCTTGCCTTCCCTCCTCCAAGGCACTCCTTGTCCAGGGAGATTTGGCACAGGGAGCCATCAGCCCCCCTCCAGAGTCCTCTCCCAAGAACACACCTGCCCCTCTCCCAAGAACACCTCTCCACAAGGCCTTCACTCCTCCAAACACCTTCCAGCACGCTAACGCCCAGCCATGAACAAGCAACTCCCACGACCTCCTGCTCCTTCAGCCAACACTGCTGCAAGACCAAAGCTCTCCCCACAAAAAGTAACCGAGAGGAAAGGAGGGCAAAGCATGCCTCGTACAGCTCTCAGAGCAAGCAGAAGCGCTCCCTGGGTGCACTTTCGGGTGGGTCCTGGCTGCAGAGCCTGGCAAGAGCGGAGGAAACTCCAGGCGTGAAGCTGAGCGGGCAGAAGGCAGCCGGCTGCCAGCGTGCCTGCCTCATGGGGCCACCAGGGCAGCCGGGGCCCCAGCAGACAAGGCACCTGCTCACCTCGCAGCGCTCCCCACCTCCACAGCCTCATGGCACTGCCCACGCACACCACTGCTCTCTCCACACGTCTCCTCCCGCACCCAGAACCAACACCCTGGGGCCACCGCCTCTCCCCACCACACGCCACCCAACTTCTGGCACACACCTCACCCCCACCCCTCCCCTCACACACGGTGGACAGCCAGCACGCCCCTCTGCAGCAGGCACACACAGGCCACACCACCACACAGGCCAGCAGCCAGGACACCCTCCACCATGGACCCAAATCACACCCAGGACAACTCTCCAGCCCTTCTCTTTCCTTCTAGTCCTCCAAGAGGCAGCAACAAGCACTTCCTCTGAACATCCACTCCCACCTCTGCTCCTGCTCCCTTCCCACCTCCACCAATCCAAGGGCAGAAAGAGCATTCCCATCTTGCAGACAAACCTCACCCAGCCCTACTGCGCTGCCCCGGCGCAGCTGCTCATGGCCAGCCAGCATGTCTGGCTTGCAGGGCAGTTTGCCTTGGGCCCAGGCCACTCTGTCCCGTGGTCCTATCTCCGCTGGCATCTCCTGGAGGAAAGGAGCCTTACTGCCAGCACCACTGCCCCTGTCCTGGAGCCAGGGCCAGGGCCAGTATGGGAACAGACCTACACACCCACTCACTCCCACTCCTGCTCTCCTGCTTTGCTCCCGCTTGCACTTATAACTCTCTTTAACCCACATGCTGGACTTTGATGGGCTGACAGAGACATCCGGCAACCCAACCCTACCCTCCTCCTCTTGTCAGCCAGTAGCAGGGCAGCACTGGGGGCGATGCCATGGCAACATTGCAGACACATGACCCAGCAGGCAGCTCCTTCCTCCCACCATCGTTGGTGGTGGGTCTGGTGCCATGCTGAGGGCTGTTACAAGGGGAAGGTTTCATGTCCTCTGTGGGCTTTTCCAGCAGGCTCTTGAGATCCCCCTGGGATGTGCTGGACATTGCAGCCTCTGGGACACAGCACCCCTTTCCTGCCAGAGCCAGACCCCAAGGGGGGACCCACTTCCAGGGAAACTTGGGCCTGAATTTCCTCCCACCCTACCAGGAGGGGATGGAGCCAGCCCCACAGGAGCCTCGGGGCTCAGGACAGCCCCAGCCCCAGGACCCAGCACTCCTGCCTGCCCCATTGTGCCCTGAGCCAGACGGGACCCTCCAGCAGGGCTCTTGTGGCCGCCCCCAGCCCTGTCCAGACACCCCCACAGCCCAGGGCCCACAACTGTTTTTGCATTTCACAGTCTCTGTGCGACACCTCAGGAAGCAGTTCCTCAATCCCTTACCCTTGGTGGAGAGCTGCAGGAGCACTGGAAAGCTAGTATCCGTGGTCTGGGCTAATGTTCTTGGTCCAGCAGTCTCCATCTCGTTTGGCCCCTTTCCTTCGGCTCGCCTCTCCCTCCAGGGAAAAAGGACTCGTCCCCCACAATTCCTCTCCAATGTGTCCCTGCTCTTGTGCCTGTTGGTGAGGAGCCCCACAGTGCAGCCCCACTGCCTCCTGTCCTCCCTCCTTGCTGTGGAGTAGCTCTGAAGGGCAGCAGTGGGGAGTGTGTGAGCTGTGCCCTGGCCTTGCAGGGAAGTGAGGGCTCTCCCATGGCACCGGGGAGAGACCTCTCTGTGATGCGGCACATCCCACTGTGACCTCAGCCCGTGTCATCTCTGGGCTCAGTAGGTCACCGCCATGGAGATGGCACAGCCAGGGAGAGAGCAGAGAGATTTCCCTCCATGTTCTGCAAAGCAATCACCTGCCTACATCCCCAGTTAGTTTCCAAAACTGGCTGATAAATCCTTCAGGAACGTGACCAGATGGTGACAAAGGCTGTGAAAAATCTAAGATGGGTCACGGCAGAGGTCACTTCTGTGCCCCTGCACCAACAGGTCTCTGCACAGGGCAGAGCTGGCCAGGAAGCTGGGGTTTGGGGCTATGTTAGGGGTTTGTCACTTGTTAAAGACGGGATCAAAATCATGTGAGGTCAAACAGCACAAAAGGGTGGCCACGGGCTGCGATGCTTTGGCGAGCCTCAAGACAGGTTTCTCCCGTGGGTCACTCTTCTTGTCAAAGGAGGATGTAGGACAGGATGGGACAGGACGCAGCCTTCCTCCTTCAGGCACCAAAGCAGGCTCTTTGTTTTGAAAAGGCCTCAGCAAGGTTTCGCAGTCTGCGGTGCTTAGGAGAGAGATGAGATGCCAGAAAAGAGCAACTAGGCCCTTAACACGCATCATCCAGAGGACTTTACGTGGGACCCTGGTGCTTCCCATGTTCCATAACCATGGGCAAGGCTGGGGAGCAAATTTGGGGCAGTGTTCTCATCTCCCATGAATGTTGCCCAGGCTGAGACAAATCTCACCAGGCCCCTCTCTTCTCATGGGGCACAATTTCGACACCACGCACACACTGTCAAGCCTAGATTCCACCACCAATGTCTAAGCCACGCTGCAGGCCTACATACTGCGGGGACAGGCGGGACCTCCGAGTCACTTCCCAGCCATGGGCAACCTGGGCTGCTCTCTCTGCACTCACCTCACAAGCACCTTCCCAGCCACCTGCCTCCTGCTGCCCTATCAGCCACTCCAAAAGACAGGACCTCACTGTCACCTTCCCAGCCGTCTGCCCGCCACTGCCCTAAAAGCCTCTGACACATAAGTGACCTCACAACAACTTCCTCAGCCATCAGCCAAATGCTCACCTCCCAGCTGCTCCGGCCAACGTCACCTCCAAAGCACGCGTCCCAGCCGTGCACCTGCTGCTGCCCCAGCAACTGCTCACCTAGAAGACACCTCACCAGCACCTCCCCAGCCACACGCCTCCTGCTAGCCAATCACGAACCGTTGCAGAAGGGACCTTACAGACAACACGCCAGCCTTGTTCCTGCAGCTGGCCTCTCAGCTCCTCAGCTCCAAGGGACCTCAGAATCAACAGCCGAGCCACGGGGCCCCTGCTGGCCTCTCAGCTACCGACAAAGAACTGATTGGGCAGTGGTGATTTGCTGGCCCAGCTCTCGCACACACTAGGGACCTCGTGGCTGTTGCCCCCTGCAGCTGCCCCTGCTCTCCCCAAGGCTGAGACACCTCCTGAACGGTCTCCCTCACTCACCCTGGCGCCTCACACTGCTCCTAGTGCAGCAAAACACCCAGGACGGGCCAGTTCCTGCCCCAAGAGAAGATCACCTTCTGCCCAGCCAGTACCCGCACCGAGCCCGTGAAGCTTAGCAACTGGAGAAAGGCCTGCAAGGCATTCGTGGCAACATTTCCTAAGGGGCCGATTGTGTGGGAGCAGCGACCATGAAGCGGAAGACAGCAGGGCCCCATGGCCCAGGCAGAGCAAGAAGCCTTCCCGCAACTCCAAAGGCCACTTCCTGCCCCAAGGAAGGACTGAACCAAGCCAGCACATCCCCTACACATCAAGGACAACAAGCACTCTCTGGTTTGGGGCCCTGACAGTTTGGGACATGGGGAAGGACTCAGGTGAGGGCATCTCAGCTGGGGACACCAGCAGAGGCAGCACTCAGCAGCTCTTCCCCCATTAGCTCCCGCCAGCAGGGCTAATGACAATGGCAAGGGGAGGACGGGCCCTTCCCCAGCCTCCAAGGCCCTGCGAAAACACAACAGCTGCCACGCTCAGAGCTGCTCTGCCAACACCCTTCAGGCTGCTTCCAGGGCCACAGGTCTCAGGGCCCAGCAAGAGGCACGCAGCACCACCAACGGCCAGGCCACGGCGTGCCGCGTGGGCACAGCCTCTCTCGGAGCCCTCCGACAGGCAGTTTTTCCGAGCAGAAGCGACCATGGGCAAGGGCCCCAAAACACACCAAGACCCACTCTCCAACCCTTCCGCTTGCTTCTAGTCCTCCAGAGCCTTTCAGCAGGCACTTCCTCTGAACATCCCGTCTCGCCCCGGAGCCTGCTCCCTTCCCACCTCCATGAAGCACCGAGCAAGTGCTCTCCCAGGAGGCGCATCACGCCAGCTCTTGCCTCTCTCTTGTGCCTCACGTGCCCTCAAGGCCCTCACCCCACAGGCCTCCCTACTGAGGGGCCCTTTGGGGCTTCAAGGAAGGAGGACAAAACTCTTTGGCAACACTCCCCCTCTCTCGGGCCGTGCTCCGACAGCTCACCAATGACCACATGGCAGCAAGCAGACACACTCAGCAGCACGGACAGGGCCAGTGCACCAGCCTTAGACAAGCACACTTCCAACCAGGGAAACGGCACAAGGCTTCCGCTGCTCTCAAGCCTTTGCCTTGCCCTGCCTCAGCAAGGCCGGGGATTTCTCTGCCAAGCAAAGCCTCGAGCCAAGGCAGCAGCTTTCAGCAGTCTGCGTGCCACATGGAAAAGCCAACATAGTAAGTACTTGGCCTCCAGGGTCCCCCCTGGCATGGCCCAGGCAGAGCCCGAGAGCACCAGCTAAGCCACCCACTGAAGGAGCTGGGCGTGTGGCAGAGCCAAGCTGGTTTGTCCTCACGTCTGGTGCCAGGAGCTCTCCTCCCAACCAGCACCAGGCAGCAGCCTGCAGCAAGGACCACTTCCCTCTCTTCCCTTAGCAAGCACTTGAGCCCCTAGTGCTCCACTCTTTGGCCCCTGCATTTCTCAGGCCTGCAAGGACACGACCCCATCACGGCGTCAGCAGGGAGCAGTCCGAAAAACAAGAGTGGTCACAATGCAAAGGCTCTAGGACGCTCCTCACCTCCCAAAAAAGGAGTGGCAACTCTCAAAGCGCTCAGGGAGAAAACCCCAAGGGGAAAGGGCTTCCAGTGCTCAGCGTCCACAATGCCTGCCCACAAGCCGGCAGGCTGCTGGGAGGACTCCTGTGCTCACCACCACTCCCTTGGCTCCAGAGACTCGCAGCAATGCCCCTAGAGCTCCGTGGGGCTCCTCACACCCACCCAAACCTCAAGCCAACACCACCACCTTCCCCACGTCAGCACCTCGCACGCTCCTGCCTGCCCAAGCGGGCTCTCTCGCTGCCCTGCTGCAGCACACAAAGCTCACCCTGCAGCGGGACGGTGCAGGAACTTGCCGAGACGGCAGCTGGAAGGAAGAGAGACCTGGGCTGCGCATCCCTCGCAGGCCACCCTTGCCTTGCCTTCCCTCCTCCAAGGCACTCCTTGTCCAGGGAGATTTGGCACAGGGAGCCATCAGCCCCCCTCGAGAGTCCTCTCCCAAGAACACACCTGCCCCTCTCCAAAGAACACCTCTCCACAAGGCCTTCACTCCTCCAAACACCTTCCAGCACGCTAACGCCCAGCCATGAATGAGCACCTCCCACGACCTCCTGCTCCTTCAGCCAACACTGCTGCAAGACCAAAGCTCTCCCCACAAAAAGCAACCGAGAGGAAAGGAGGACAAAGCATGCCTCGTACAGCTCTCAGAGCAAGGAGAAGCGCTCCCTGCACTTTCGGGTGGGTCCTGGCTGCAGAGCCTGGCAAGAGCGGAGGAAACTCCAGGCGTGAAGCTGAGCGGGCAGAAGGCAGCCGGCTGCCAGCGTGCCTGGCTCACGGGGCCACCAGGGCAGCCGGGGCCCCAGCAGCCAAGGCACCTGCTCACCTCGCAGCGCTCCCCACCTCCCCACCGTCATGGCACTCCCCACGCACACCACTGCTCTCTCCACACGTCTCCTCCTGCACACTGAGCACCAACACCCTGGGGCCACCGCCTCTCCCCACCACACGCCACCCAACTTCTGCGACACACCTCACCCCCACCCCTCCCCTCACACAGCGTGGACAGTCAGCACACTCCTCTGCAGCAGGCACACACAGGCCACACCACCACACAGGGCAGCAGCCAGGACACCACCCCCCAAATGCCCCCAAAACACACCCAGGCCCACTCTCCAGCCCTTCTGTTTCCTTCTAGTCCTCCAAGAGGCAGCAACAAGCACTTCCTCTGAACATCCACTCACACCTCTGCTCCTGCTCCCTTCCCACCTCCACCAATCCAAGGGCAGAAAGAGCATTCCCATCTTGCAGACAAAGCTCACCCAGCCCTACTGCGCTGCCCCGGTGCAGCTTCTCATGGCCAGCCAGCATGTCTGGCTTGCAGGGCAGTTCGCCTGGGGCCCAGGCCACTCTGTCCCATGGTCCTAACTCCGCTGGTAGCTCCTGGAGGAAAGGAACCTTGCTGCCAGCACCACTGCCCCTGTCCCAGGGTCAAGGCCAGGGCCAGGGCTAGTGTGGGAACAGACCTACAGACCCATTCACTCCCACTCCTGCTCTCCTGCTTTGCTCCCGCCCCACTTATAACTCTCTTTAACCCACATGCTGGACTGTGATTGGCTGATAGAGACATCAGTCAGCCCAACCCAAACCTCCTCCTCTTGTCAGCCAGTAGCAGGGCAGCACTGGGGGCGATGCCATGGCAACATTGCAGACACATGACCCAGCAGGCAGCTCCTTCCTCCCACCATCGTTGGTGGTGGGTCAGGTGCCATGCTGAGGGTTATTACAAGGGGAAGGTTTCATGTCCTCTGTGGGCATTTCCAGCAGGCTCTTGAGATCCCCCTGGGATCTGGTGGACATTGCAGCCTCTGGGAGCCAGGACCCCTTTCCTGCCAGAGCCAGACCCCAAGGGGGATCTCCCTCTCCCAGAGACACCTGCACCTGGATTGACCCCCCCACCCTACCAGGAGGGGATGGAGCCAGCCCCACAGGAGCCTCAGGGCTCAGGACAGCCCCAGCCCCAGGACCCAGCACTCCTGGCTGCCACATTGTGCCCTGAGCCAGATGGGACCCTCCAGCAGGGCTCTTGTGGCTGCCCCCAACCCTGTCCAGACACCCCCACAGCCCACGTCCCACAACTGTTTTTGCATTTCACAGTCTCTGTGCGACACCTCAGGAAGCAGTTCCTCAATCCCTTACCCTTGGTGGAGAGCTGCAGGAGCACTGGAAAGCTAGTATCCGTGGTCTGGGCTAATGTTCTTGGTCGAGCAGTCTCCATCTCGTTTGGCCCCTTTCCTTCGGCTCGCCTCTCCCTCCAGGGAAAAAGGACTCTCTTGTCTCCTGTCTCGTCCCCCACAATTCCTCTCCAATGTGTCCCTGCTCTTGTGCCTGTTGGTGAGGAGCCCCAGTGCAGCCCCACTGCCTCCTGGCCTCCCTCCTTGCTGGGGAGTAGCTCTGAAGGGCAGCAGTGGGGAGTGTGTGAGCCGTGCCCTGGCCTTGCAGGGAAGTGAGGGCTCTCCCATGGCACCGGGGAGAGACCTCTCTGTGATGCGGCACGTCCCCCTGTGACCTCAGCCCGTGTCATCTCTGGGCTCAGTAGGTCACCGCCATGGAGATGGCACAGCCAGGGAGAGAGCAGAGAGATTTCCCTCCATGTTCTGCAAAGCAATCAATCACCTGCCCTCCCCACAGTTAGTTTCCAAAACTGGCTGATAACTCCTTCAGGAACGTGACCAGATGGTGACAAAGGCTGTGAAAAATCTAAGATGGGTCACGGCAGAGGTCACTTCTGTGCCCCTGCACCAACAGGTCTCTGCACAGGGCAGACCTGTGTGGGAAGCTGGGGTTTGGGGCTATGTTAGGGGTTTGGCACTTGTTAAAGACGGGATCAAAATCATGTGAGGTAAAACAGCACAAAGGGTGGCCATGGGCTGCGATGCTTTGGCGAGCCTTGTGAGACGGGTTTCTCCCGTGGGTCACTCTTCTTGTCAAAGGAGGATGTAGGACAGGATGGGACAGGACGCAGCCTTCCTCCTTCAGGCACCAAAGCAGGCTCTTTGTTTTGAAAAGGCCTCAGCAAGGTTTCTCAGTCTGCGGTGCTTAGGAGAGAGATGAGATGCCAGAAAAGAGCAACTAGGCCCTTAACACGCATCATCCAGAGGGCTTTACGTGGGACCCTGGTGCTTCCAGTCCTCCATAACCATGGGCAAGGCTGGGGAGCAAATTTGGGGCAGTGTTCTCATTTCCCAAGACTGTTGCCCAGGCTGAGCCTGGGGAAAGCCATTTCCCATCTCTGGAGCTCAACTGGTCCTTGGGCTTTTCAGCGTCACCTCAGGGCAGTGCTTCTCCCCTGGCTACAGTCCCTGGCACCCTGGTTCCTCCCCCTCCCCCCAAGCACCCTGGCTTTCCCATTAGGCTGTACAGCACCTAGTGCCCTGAATCTCCCACAGTTTTGCTCCTGGGCTTCTCAGGATGTGCCCACACACTGCAGGGCTGCTGTCCAGGCTCCGATGCAGAGCCTGGAAGGCAGTGCAATGCCTCAGGACCTGCACCTTGGCTCATTCAGAAGTGTGTGAGGTGACGAGCTCCCAGCTGTGCAGCTGCTGGAGTTTGAGAACATCCCTACAACCAACCTTCCTTGTCTCTGAATAGTCTCAGGGTGACTCTTGCAGAAGGGAGGCTCCATCCCCCTTGAAGACTGTCAGAGAGGTGGCTTTCCAAGTCCCTGCCAAAAGGAAGTCAGAGCACAGAGAACAGAGGCAGCGAACAGAGGCAGCAGTTGGTGCAGCAGTGTGTGGGCTCTGCTTAGAACTTTTGAGGAGCTTGTTGGAAGTTGTGTGTGGGGGGTTGCTTTCTGGGGACCCCGAGGAACTAGAGGGTGCTTGCTGCTAAACAGGAAAGGAGAGCTAGGCAAGGACAACTACAGGAGGCCTTAACTTCTCCTGGGAGCAGCTCTAGCTAGGTGGAGCTGCCGCCAATGAGCTCTGTTGGTTGCCCCTGAGGAGAGGGAGTTGGGGCCTTTGCTCCTTGATTCGGGTGGGTCAAGCACCCTGTGAGTCAGTGCTAGGCAGAGGCCTGTAGAAGAGCCAGGCCTAGAGTGCAGCTCCTGGAGTGCAGTGAAGAGAGGCCGCAGTCTGCACAGCAGGGTGCAAGAAGGCACCTTTGTTTCCAATCCTAGTAGTGTATGCTTGCTCAGATATGGTCATGTCATGCTGGAGAGGACATTCCCCAGTAGCTGCTGGAGTCGCTGCCTCAGCTGTGTCAGAAGCTTGGACGCAGAGAGACCCTCTGCCAGCAGATGCAGCTCTACAGGGGTGAGGGTGCAGGGGGTGCTTGGGGCCTCTTGGTGAGGCCTGGGCTGGCAGTCAGCTCTCCTGCAGCAGGTGTGCTGTTGTGGACGAGTTGTGTCATCAGGGGAAGTTCCACCTGAATGTGAGGGAAACCTTCTTGCCTGTGAGAGTGACAGAGCCCTGGCAGAGGTTGCCCAGAGAGGTTGTGGAGTCTCCTTGCCTGGAGAGATTCAAAACCCACCTGGACACGATGCTGTGCAATGTGCCCTTCCCACACAGGGCCTCCTCCTCCTCCTCATCTTCCCTGGTGGAGTTTCCTGAAGACCTTGTACTCTGCCACTGGAGGACCCCAGTCATGCGAGTGACCCCACCCCATCTCAGTTATTCCAAGCATGTGGCAATGCTGTGACAGCTTGGGCATCTCCGTTTGCTCCTGGCTGCGCCCCAGGCGGCATATGTCTGCATATATGTGGAGTTCAGCACCTCAGCTGTGGCGTGGACAGAAGATTTGTCACAGGGAAACATGTTCCCAAGGACCTTCTGTAGGCAAAGGCTTTGACTGCAAGGGGTGACATGCTGGCATGGATAGGAGGTGGCCAATGTGATGGTGGAAGGAGGTTCCCACAGACAGAGCGCAAACCCTGCAGTGCCCAAGGCCAGGGAGAAACAGAGCTGGGCTGTGCAGGAATGGCAGGAGAGGGGTTTGCTTCCTGAGCTGATTCTGCAGCACCTTGGGGGCCTGTGACAGAGGTGAATTGATCTCCAGGAAGGAGAAGGTGCCAGTGAAGAAGTCCCTGGGCCTGGGCAGCCTTTGATCCAGCCACCCTGAGGACATCACTAGCCCAGTGCCTGTTCATATCATGTGGAAGGGTGAGAAGAGGTTCAGGGACAGGAGAGCCAGAAGGGTTGGAGAGTGCAGAGACTAGAGTGGAGACCTCGATCTGATGTTCCTCCCATTTATGGAGCACATGTGGATGTAGACAGGATGGACGTGGCCTAAGGGCCGTGGTGGGATTCAGTTGTGTGGGCACAGGTAGGAAACCAAAGATACCCTGGGGCACTTGTCCAGCAAGCACTGAGAAGGGGCCATGGTTTCCCTGGAGGTGCCATGGTGTATCTGCTAGAAGCATGCAGTTGTGCTGCACACCCCAGGCATCTAATATGGCCCTGTGAGGCTATTTCTAGGTCATGAAATCAAGTGTCGGCACTGAATGACATGAGCTGTTGGTAACAATGGGATCTGGATATTTCTCAGCTTCCTCGTGAGTGGGTGTCTAGCAGTATTGGGCATCTGGGGTCATTTCAGATGGCCAAGGAAATTCCCCACCTCGCCCCCACCTGATGCTCCAGAAGAGAGACTCCCACTCTCCATCTCCAGGGATTACAACAGGAGCTTAGACAAGGAGCTCCCATGCAGACATCTCTGCTGGGCACACTTCATCCTGGAGAAGGGGAATCCCACCTCCTGTCTGTTTGTGGAGTTCAGTGGAGGGATCTGAATGCCACTGCAGCCCCGGGGCTTCTAAACTGGCATGAGATGCCCAGATGGACTCATGTAAATGAAAACCTGAACCATGGGAAAATGAACTCCCTTCTTGCCCCTCTCTAGGAGTCCTGCCTAGCTAAGAGAAATAAAGAGGGGCTTCCAGAATATGATGTTTCCCCCTGTAGCAGGTGACCATCCTCTGATGAGATAGATTGTAATGCTGGAATCAGTCTTCCTTCAGTGCTCAGAGAGGGACCACTGGTGACTATTTTAGTCTACTTCAGGGAACATTTCCCAGGAGGAGGGAGCCCGAGGGACAGAGAACTTCTGCCTTTAATTGGGCCACTGTTGCTGAAGGGGTCCAGGCTGCTGGGACGGAAGGAGGTCCTGGCAACGTGGCAGCAGTGCCCATGTGTCCAGCTGTGTGCAGGAGCAGCTCCTCTGCCTAGAGGAGGCTGTGGGCACTGCCTGCTGCTGCTGACGGGAGCTGCGAGAAGGCAGAGAGAAGTGAAAGGCAGTGTGGAGTGGGAGGAGAGGGGAGAGCTCCTTGTAGGAGACATCTTCCCAGCCCTTTGCATGGTGAGTGTCTGGCTATAGGACAACACTACTGAGATTTCTGGAGGGATCTTCTGAACCTAGCTCAACCCATGACAAGTTTTTTAAAGATCTTTCTCCCAGCTTCTCCTTTGTGGAGGGGAGGAGGAGATGCTTTAGACCAGAGATTCCCTGGCACACCGTCACAGGGACAGGGCATGCTACTACCTTCTCCCAGGGATGGCTGCAGGGCTGTAAGGGCGGGACATGCAGACACGTCTGTCCCAGGGCTGTGATTCAGAGCAGTGTCCCTGCTCTGCCGAGGAAGGTGAAAAACCAGGCTGCTTGAAAGGGAAGGAGCTTTCCTTCCAGGGCGTTCTGTTTCCTAATTTTGGCAGGGAAAACAAAAGAAAATTTTCTGGTTTGGAAGGACCTGGGACTCACAAACCTTCACCCTCAGACATCACGAGGTCTGTGACAAAGCTCAGCAAACCCCTTCAACCCCATCTCTACCTCCAGCAGCACCAACTTCACCTTTATGGGCTTCCTCAGGGTTTATGTGACCTGCTCCTTAGCACCTGCAAGCACAGAGATTCCCCTGCCCACATCCCAGACCTGGAAGATTTCTGTAGGGCAGAACTGAGCCCACAGAGGGAGGGATGGGGATGATGAGCACTGAGAGGGAAAAGATGTAGGGACTGAGAAAGCTGCCAGCAGGGGCAACTTCAGGCAGCAGAGATGGGCAGGGAATGAGAGGGAACTGCTAGCAGAATCATCATGGGGGGATGGATTTTTGCAAGTCATGGTCAGGCCCTACAATACAAACACCTCCCCTGAGCAAGCCAACTCAGAGTCTGCCACCCAGCAGAGCCTCTGCCCTGACAGCCATGGAGTCCAGGGCATGAGCTGCCTCCTCTGCAGCCAGACCTCCATCAGAGGAGAGGGGCATCTCTCCTGCCACGGGTTCATTTCGTGCTCCCCAACAAAGGGACTCGGAGTGACAGCTCTGCAAGTTCGCTCTCTGCGGGGCAGCATGGCCAGGTGGGCAAGGTGAAGGCTTTTGTGAGCGCCCGTCTGTCTCTCTCCTTGCCTCCCTCAGCAGCAGGATCATGGTGCTGCCCCTTGTTTCCCCTCCTCTCCATGCTGCTCCTGCTCCTCTCTCAGGCTCCCTGGGGTTGGGGGGTTTCAGCTGTGGTTCAGACACTGACACTGCAAGTTGTGCAACAGAGGGGTGTGAATGGGAGTGAGTCGTCCCCAGCTCCCTTCGGAGCTGTGAGGCTACAGAAAATGCACCCTGTGGGGCTGGGAAATGAGCTGCCCTTGTCCCGCTCTTCATCACCATCTCCATACCTGGGCTGAGAGAGAAGACTTTGGAAATCTTCCCTTACCGCCTGAAGTCCTCCACTCTCCGCTCCGTCCAGTTTCTCTCTGAGAGGCACTTGTGAGGGTGAGTGTCCTTCAGCGGAGAGAGGTGCGAGTGCAGGGCAGTGAGGGGCAGGACTCCTTGGCAGACCAGATCCCGTGACTCTGTACAAAGTCACAGCGAGCCCTCTTTTCCCCTCAGGATGCCCAAGTGCTCATGCTGAGAGCAACTGAAACGCCAAAGATTTCTGCTCTGTCAAAGAATGCTGCCACGGTGAGAGGGAGGCACCTAAAAGCTAAATAAATAATCACTCCTCTGCTGAAGGTTATTTTCCAGAGAAAACAGGTGTCTAAACGTTGACCTGCCCTTCCACATAAGGGGTGGATGTAACCTGCTGCAGCATGTGCACCTCAGAGCTAGTGACCTCCTCCTCCCACCACAGTGCCTGGAGAGAGAGCACACATGGCAAATGGGTGTGAGGACAGGGTCCCATTGCTCTCAGGATCTCATTGGGATGAAGACGTCTAGAAAGGGTCGGGTCAGCCCCTGCCTTCACTTGACTGTTCCTCTCCCTTGCTGGAGTGGGAGCTGGTGTGACTGATCCAGAGACAGACACCTCTGACCAAGAGGGCAAGGCTGGGGGAGATGAATCCCTCCCAAGGATCTTCCCTTCCCGAGACAGCTGGCATGAGTGCTTGACAGAGTCCAATAGTGTCTGACCAGGGTCTTTTTGATGTCCCACACCTGGAGAGTGTAATGTTTAATATCAGAATTTATTCTTTGATGATATTTGATGTTACATGGGGGTTTTGATTCAGCAGAGTGATACAGTTGAAACCAGCTCAAGACTGTTGGTCCCTTGGCAATTCTTCTGTTAGTTGGTCAGGTGTTGAACTCTGTGTTGGGCTGAGCCACACACACACTTCCCCCGTACAGATCTGGCTAACTCGGGGAGACATTCACACTGCTTTGATGAACTCAGGCAGAACCATTCACACCAGTTGATCCACTCCCTGGCCCGTCTCCCGAGCCTTCTTCCATTGTAGGACTTTACTGGTCAGGCGCAGTGCGATATTCATCTCTCATCATGGTAAATAGAGAAGTCCCCCTGGGTCACTGGACCAAGTCTCCTTAACGCCACTCATGACACCCAAGGTCCCCCCTATCCCCACCCTATACCTGGGAAAGTTTGTCACCTCCCTCCATTGACACCCCCTGGCCAAGCAGAAGTGACCCCGCTGGAGATCATCATCAGCGGCCACTGCTCTGCAAGGCACACTCAAGCAGTGCAAATTAGCACTCAAGACAAGGAACTGAATGAAGGAAAAGGACAAAGGGCATGTGGGAGTCTCCAAGAGAAGGGCAAAAGGTTTGGCTCACAGAAGACTGCTCTAAATTGTCACTGTCTTTTCCTTCTTGGACAGGTCCCCATTTCCAGAGGGAGTAAAATGTCCAACAGCAGCTCTCCGAAAGAGTTCCTCCTCGTGGCCTTTGCAGACACACGGGAGCTGCAGCTCTTGCACTTCTCACTCTTCCTGGGCATCTACCTGGCTGCCCTCCTGGCCAACGGCCTCATCATCACAGCCGTAGCCTGCCACCACCACCTCCACACCCCCATGTACTTCTTCCTCCTCCACCTCGCCCTCCTCGACCTGGCCTCCATCTCCACCACTGTCCCCAAATCCATGGCCAACTCCCTGAGGGACACCAGGGCCATTTCCTACTCGGGATGTGCTGCCCAGGTCTTTTGCTTTGTCTTCTTATTTACAACCGATTGTTCTCTTCTCACTGTCATGGCCTATGACCGCTACGTTGCCATCTGCAGACCCCTGCACTACGGGACCCTCATGGGCAGCAGAGCTTGTGTCACGATGGCAGCAGCTGCCTGGGCCACTGGTTTTCTCTATGCTCTCCTGCACACTGCCAACACATTTTCCATTCCTCTCTGCCAAGGCAATGTCCTGGACCAGTTCTTCTGTGAGATTCCACAGATCCTCAAGCTCTCCTGCTCACACTCCTACCTCAGGGAAGTGGGGCTTAATGTGGTTAGTGCCTGTTTATTCTTTGGGTGTTTCATTTTCATTGTGCTGTCCTACGTGCAGATCTCAAAAAGAGCCTCTAGCACCATGCCAGGTGCCTGGGGTGCCCAGCAGGAACCGCAAGTGGCTGGCACATACCACACAGGACCTCCAGGGAAGCCATGGGCTGGTGGAGGGTGTTTGGGGCTGACCCCACAGAGTCTCTCAAAGGGGTTTGGGGCCTGCATGCCAGCAACTGAACACCAACACCATGGCATGGAGGCAAGGTCCTTCCCAGCTACAGCCAGGGGTGCTGCAGGACTGGGAGGCACATCACACCAAGGTCTCCACTCATGTCTCTGCACTCTCCAACCCTCCTAGCTCTTCTCCCCCTGAACTTCTTCGCACCCCCTCACATGATATGAGCAGGGACTGGGCTAAGGATGTCCTCGGGATGTCTGGATCAAAGGCTGCCCAGGCCTAGGGACTTCCTCAGTGGCACCTTGTCCTTCCTGGAGATTGGTTCACCTCTTTTACAAGCCCCAAGGTGCTGCAGACGCAGCTTAGGCAGCAAACCCCTCTCCTGCCATTCCTGCACAGCCCAGCACTGGTTCTCCCTGGCCTTGGGCACTGCCGGGTTTGCCCTCTCAGGGGGAACCTCCTTTCACCAGCACATTGCCACCTGCTTTTTACGCCAGCATCTCTCTGCTCTGAAGTGGGACCATCGCACACTTGGTGTTCCTGGCCCTTGGTAACAGGTTTCACCATGGCCAGTTGGACTTTAACATTTCTAGAATAATTGAGATGTGGTAGGGTCAGTCACAGTACTGGAGAGCCCCGAGGGTGGGGTACAAGCTCTTCAGGACAGATCAACAGGGAAGATGAGGAAGGAGGATGCCCTTTGTGTGAAGAGGCAGCTTGGATGGGTGGAGGTCTTCCACAGGAGGGGCAAGGGTTTGGGTGAGAGCTTGTGGGTGAGCCTCAGAGTCAGGGTGACATCGCAATGGGAGCTACAGACCACCCAATGAAGGTGAGGAGGTGGATGCAGTCTCCTTGAAGCAACATGAGAAAGTCTGCGGATCACAGGCCCTGGTTCTTATCAGAGGGACTTTACTCTCCCAGACATTAGCTGCAAGGGCAAACAGTCCTGGAAGGCATCAGGGACAGCTTCTTAGCACATCCACACGACAGGCCAATACTCATGATGCCTTCTGTAGCTGGACATTTCCAACAGGGAGGAACGGATCAGGGAAGGGATGCTCAGTGTCAAAGTTTCCTGTCGTGACCTAGAAGAAGTAGAGTTCTAGATCCTGAGGGGAGTCAGGAAGGATAGGATCGACTCACAGACCATTAACTTCAGAGGAGCAGACTTTGGCCTGTTTTGGGGAGTGGTGGGAGATCCCATGGGAGGCAGCTCTGAAGGGTCCAGGAGCTCAGGAAAGGCAGCAGGTCTTTGAGGACAGCACCTGGCAAGCACAAGGATGCTCCATCCCAATACTCAGTAAAACTAGTAGACACCTCGAGAGAGTGGCTGGGCTGCACTGGGAAGTCAGGACTGAACTCCAGGGCAATCAGGCAGCATACTGGAAGCAGAAGGAGGGAGAGGCTGCAATGGAGGAATTCAGAAATATTGTCCAGCGAAGCAGGGATGGTGTTAGGGAAGCCAAAGCTCCCTGAGGGTAGATACTTGAAGGGGACCTCAAAGGCATGAAGAAGAGCTGCTACTGCTTCAGGGTCAATAAAAGAGTAAAAAGGAAAATGTTGGCTTACTGCTGGATCAGGCAGAGGAAAACAACCAACAGTGAGTGATGACGAAGCGAGGGATGACTTGCAAGAACTCAACCCATATAAGTCTGCAGGACTGGGTGGGCTGCATCTGAGGACATTGAGAGAGCTGGCGACTATCGCAACAAGACTGCTGTGTGTCACCTTTGAAAGGCTGTGGAGATCAGGGGAGGTCCCAAAGAGCTGAAGAAGGAATATGCTGTGCCCATCTTCAAAAAAAACCACAAGGAAAATCAGGGAGCTGCAGGCCATTCAGCCACACTTTGGTGGGGAGTGTGTCATGGAATGAGTTCTCTCGCTTTACATTTCTGGGCACAGGAAGAAGGTGACTGTGAACAGTCCACATGAATTTACTGGAGGTAAAGCCTTCCTGATCAACTTGATTACCTTCTGTGATAAAAGGCCTGTCCTTGTGGAGGAGAGGAGAGTAGTGGATGTCATTTACCACAGTTGTAGCAAGGGGTTTGACATCATTGTCTCGCACTATATGGTTGAGGGCTGCCATCCAGATGGACCCCTGCAGGAAGGAGGAATGGGTTGCCAGGAAGTTTATGGAATTCACAAATGAAACAAATGCCAGGTCCTGCACCTGGGGCAGACAAACACCCTGCAGTGATCTGGGCTGGGGAGTGGCCAGCTGGGCAGCAGCTCTGCAGAGGACCTGGGAGTCTTTGTGGCAGCAAAGTGAGCGAGAGCCAGCAGCACGCCCTGGCATCAACGGAGGCCACAGTGTCCTGAGCTGCCTGAACAAGAGCACAGCTGGGAGATTGAGGGAAGGGATTATCCCCCTCTACTCCACACCTGTTAGAGCACATCCAGATACTACAGCCATTTGGGGTCCTGTGTAGAAGAACACTGTTGATGACATGGAGTGAGTTTGGTGGCACACCCCCAAGGAGCCCAGGCACCAGAGCACTTGCCCTGTGAGGAGAGGCTGAGGGAATGGGCCTTGCTCAGCCTGAAGAAGGGAAGGCTTTGCGCTGACCTAATCACAGCCTCCCCATACCTACCAGGATGTCACCAAGAAGATGCAGTCAGGCTCTTCACCACTGTGCACAATGGGAGGATGAGGCCCCAATGGGCATTAGCTGAAACTAGAGAGCTTCAGGCTGAGGATAAGGAGAAACTTTTGACCCATCCAGACAGTCAAGCACTGGGGCAGGTTTTCCAGAGAGGTGCTGCCATCTCCATCCTCAGAAGTTTTCAAGTCCTAAAGGAGTAAAGCCTTGATCAACCTGGATGGAGCTGAGAGCTGACCCTGCTGTGGGAAGGAGGCTGGACTACAGACCTCCGCAGGCCCCTCCCAACCAGAATGATTCTGCATGTCCTTCCACCCTGGGTCTTCCCTTGTTGACCTTAGGGAAAACCTTCAGCTTCCTTGTGACCATGGAAGTAGGTCTCCCAAAAGGATCACCAGACCAGCTGCATGATTCTTGTCCCGCTCTGGTCAGAGTCATTCAGATTGAGGGCTGCTTGGCAGCCACCCCCAAATCACCTTCAGTTTTCTTTTCCTTCACCTTTTATTGCATTTTGTCCCTCTTTTCTCCCTTCCAAACTCTTCTTTTACCATCCTGATCCCCTCCCATGCAGTCAGCCAACCTCTGTTTCCCCATTGGCCCTGGGTTTCCTTTCTTTGTGCATTCATTTGGCTTGTCTGAGATGGTTGCCATGGTGATTTCTACTTTTACCACTAGGGCCTTGAAACTGGTACTGCCTTTTATTATGTGTAGTGTCCTGCAGGTCCTCATGCTGTTACCCTGCCAGAGGCACTGCAAGATAGGATGAGCCATCAGTATGCATACATTAACAGCTGACCCAGAGGAGCCTGAGTCCAGAGGGGCCTTGAGAAACTTGGGGTTTTGGCCAACAAAAACTTCATGACGTTGTGCAAGGAGAAGTGTCAGATCTTGCCTCAGGGGGCAGAACAGGCTGTGCATCAGGACAGGCTGAGACCTGACCGGCAGAAGAGTGACCCTGAGGAGAAGGGCCTAGATGTTACACGAGGGATGCCCTATGAGCCAGTGCTGCGTGCTCACCACAAAGGAGGCCAGCTGCATAGAGGGCTGCATTAGGAAGTGCATAGCCATCGAGACAAGGGCCGTTCTTATCGCCCTCGACTCAGCACTGGTGTGGCCACATGTGGGATGGTGTGTCGCAGTGTGGGCTGCCCCGTGCTGGAGGAATGGGGAGGAACATGGAGAGGGTCCAGAGGAGGTCTGCCAAGATGGGGTTGGGGGCCTGAAGGCCATGGCCTGCATGGAGAGGCAGAGGGACCTTGACTTCTTCAGCCTGGTGAAGTGTTAAAGACAAATGGAATATAGTAGTAGCCTGGGACTGCTTGAAGGGTGGTTCCAGAGGGGATGGAGCTTTTGTTGGTATTAGGAAAGAGCATGAAAAGGGGAAAGGGTCACAAACTGCATCTTGAGAGGTACAGCCTGGGCTTCAGGAAAAAGACATGTCACTTGAAGGGTAGTGGTGTGGTGCAACAGGTCACCCAGAGGCCTCTGAGGTCACCCCATGCCTTTGTGTTTCAAAGAACACCAGCCAGGATAGAGAGACCTCAGTGAATATGGAGAGATCCTGGGGACAGAGCAAGGGGAGGAAGCATGTTGGGTGTCTACAGGGTGCAGGGATGCAGGCACAGGCATGGGACAGTGTAGGACAGCCTGTGGTGGAGATGGCTGAGGGCACTGCCATGGCTGAAAGCCTCCAACAGAACCAAGGTCTCTAGCCTCTTGGCTGTGGTTGGTGTCTCTGCTCCTAAGGCCTCTGAGAAGAAGTTTCCTTAAACCACTGGGACCTCAAACCACTGGGACCTCCTTGTCCACGGGGAACCAAGAGATGCCATATTGTTGTCCTGCAGTTGGAGCTGCACATGCCCACCTTCACACTGACCCCCAGAAAGAGCCCCGAACAACGCGTGAGGGAAATCACCACCCTTCACAAGGACTGGGTGTCAGGGCCTGGTTGCTCTGCTTCATTACACACATCAAGGCTGACTTGGCATCACAGCCACCTGCACATTGTCTTGGCCTACCTGCAATCAGAGCCTCCAGCTTTCTGCTCTAATCAGCCCCCTGGGAAGGCTTTTTCAGTAATGGCCCTCAGGGGGACTCCTTAACACTCCAAGAAACTTGGGATTTACTTCTCACTTCATCTTCTTCAGAGGTTTGTGCAGCCTCCTCTCAGCATCCAAGGTTCATGGGCTCAACACCAAATACACCTGAGGGGTCATTAAAATGCAGAAAGCCCTAACAACCCCTGTCTCTTTCCATCATTTTCTTCAGTTCTTCTGTGGCTAATTGGCAAGTGTTCAGGAGGGTATTGAAAAGAGAAGGATTTCAAGGAGCACCTGGAAGATGTCTGCTTTTTAAGCTTTCTTTAGTCTTCAGGTTTCAGAGTAAATGATGCCCACCTTCTCCAATTCACACTGACCCACAGGGTCCCTTCATGAATCCTGGACATGCAGTAAAAGCAGTACTTTGGATAGGAGACGTGTATGGACAACCTTCCTCCCCACCTCCCCCAGCCCTGACATTTCTCTCCTCAGCCCCTGGGGACTTCCCTCACTTGGCTTAACATCTAGCCTTTTCCCACTCAAGCCTGTAGCTGAATGTTACAGCTCCTGGGCACCAATTCCCACCTGCTTTCCTTAGAAAATCAACTGCAAACAGAAACAGAAGCATGTGTCTCAATTCTGATCAAACAGAAATAAACATGATGCAGTGTCCTAAGAAATAACATCCAATCCTCAAGTGTATGTCAAGGGCAAGTTGCCTGCAGTGAGGTCCACAGTGTGCAAGGAATAGCCTTCCTTGACATGTTCTTGACAAATAGATGGGGGAGGCTAGTTAGAAATACAGTGAAGGAGTTGGTTGAAGAGGCAATGAGAGTGCTGAAAGAGGAGACAAGCTTCCGACTCCCTGAAGCTCAGAGCAGCGACTAGGGAGTTGAGAGGTACCTGAATGATACAGAGGAAGGGGAGGAGGAAAACTGGGAAACTCTGGGAAGGGCATAAGCCCAGATCGTCTGATGCAAAGTTGACCTCAGAAGTGATCAATGTAGGCAGGACATGTGGAAATATGTGGGAGATGACAGAGATGACATCCACAGCCTAATACACTGAGCAGTGGAAACATAAGGTCGAGGGCAGATCAGTACTTCTTCTCCTGAGATTAATATCCTTCCTGAAGATTTCCACTATTTCATCATACGAAATCATTGACATTAAAATTATTCAATCATTTCAGCCTATCAAAGCGTGTTCATATTTTTGAAACGTCAAAACCAAGTCTTCCCCTTTCCAGGCAGAGCTCAGGTGTCGAAACAGAAGCAGCCAGTGGTGCTTGGAGAGGCCCCGGTGACTCTGATACACCTTCATGGACCTGGCAGCTCTCCCAGGAGACCTGTGGGAAACCGAAGCCCCTCGGAGCTGCAGAGGGAGGCTGGGCAGAGGGGACTAGGGCACCTGCAATGGCACCAGGTGTCCGTGACCCTGTGACAGCATCCTACCCCAGTTCTGAAAATCTTTCCTTAAATAATAATAATAAAAAAAAATTATAAGACCACTAAATCATACTAACAGATCACTAAATTAAAAAGAAATTAAGAAAGACAATAAGAACACACACACAGACAAAATTTGAAGCTGGAAAGTATAACAAAACACTTCTTTGCTTTAAATCTTGTTCTTAATTTCTTTCTTGTTTCATTTTTCATGTAATTTTCCTAACAGTTCTCTTATAATCAGGCCTACACCATTAACAAAGAACTTTTTGTGTCTCACACGGACCCCAGTCCTCAGAAAACCACGCCCTGACACCGGCTGTCCCTGCCACCCCTCACTCTTTGCACAGAGCGAGTCACCCTCTGACATGCCGAGCTCTCTCGCCTGATAGAGGAAAGCAGGCTGACCAGCTTCAAGAAAACGCTGTATTCTTGGAAGGCCACATCTGCACAAATCTCCACATACCTGTGTCACAGTGACGTCCTACAGGTGTCCCAATGAGTCTAGCCACACTCCCTTCTCCTTCCCTGCACGGTCAGTGAAGTGCGACCCCATCTGAGGTGACAACAGGGCTGAGACTGATCTCACCCCATGCCTGACCCCTCCAGGGCAGATGTCTCTGCCTAACCCAGGTGTCTGCCCTTCCCTTTCTAGTCATGGGAACTCAGTGACCCCAGGGCATCTCAGGCAGCAACAGCCTCCATATGTGGGCAAAGGAGTAAAGGCCTGAATCAAAATGTGTAGCTGTAACTTCAAACCTATCCAAAAAATTACTCTGTGCCCAAACTGGCACATAGCCGTTTCCAGAAGGTCAAGTATGTTTTACCAGTTCTAATGAATCTTGTCTTTCTTTCTTTCTTATTAGCAACACCAAGTGCATGCAGTGCAGTATTTCCTCCTTCTAGTGGAGTATAGATATTTGTGACCAGTTATTCAGCCCAATACCTTTTCTACCAACCCTCTGAATGCAGAAACTATGTTCTGAGGAACTACTTTATTTAGAGGGACCTATTTCCTCTGCCTTCTTCTGCCTCCCTGTCCTTTCTGCTTCCTCTCACTGTTCTGTCTTTCCAGAGCTCTTCAGGGAATGAATCACAGCACTTAGGGTGGACGAGACCTCTGGACGTCATCTAGTCCCGCTCCCCACTCACTCCAAGGGAACTAGATGAGCTTGCTCAGAGGCTTGCCCCAGTTGCACCTAGTCCACAAACACACGGAGAGTGCGCTCCATCCTAATGTCCAGGATGTTAACAAAGACATTAAACAGTGCTGCCTAAAATGTAGATCCCTGAGGGATGCTGCATGTAACCAGCCACCAGTTGGACCTTGTGCCACTGATCACAGCATTTTGGCCCAATGGTCCAGCCCATTTTCCACCTGCCTTAGGGTCCATTTGTGCAGTGCTTTGGACTGGCTCGTCACCATCTCTAGGGCAAAGCCCTGTGCACTCCAGCCACCCTCTTGCACATAGCACATCTCCACCTCCTCACTGTCCCAGCCTGCCTTCCCCAGGAGCCCACTTTCATCTTGCCATGTGAGCTGCCCACCACATGTGTGAAATCCCATGGGGACAGGGGAGAGGGAGGTGCCAGTAAAGGGGCGATGGCTGGGAGAGAGGAGGAGAAGCGGAAGGGGGAAGGCAGAGGTCAGAAGAGGGGAGCGGAAGAGGAAGGCAGAGGTGACACAGCTGTGGTGTTGATAGTGAGGTCGCTTCCTTTACAGGATGGGGAGAGGCAGGCAAAGGGGACACGGCTGCAGTGTTGATTGTGAGGTCCCACCCATGTGCCTTCTCCTTGCCCATCACTGGCAGAGACAGGAGTGACCTGACTTTCACCTTTACGGCCATGTGCCTCCTACCATCCAAGGAGCTTCTGAGAAACAATGGCTCTCACCACAATGTCTCCACCTCCTAAGACAATGGCTCTCATCACAATGTCCCCACCTGTTAAGACTTTTGGCCTACCAGCTGATCCTTTACCAGTAACCTCACAGTCCTCTTCCAAGACCACCTGCCTGCAGTGAGCCTCTCAGCTTCTCAGAAGGACTGGACTTACCATGTGCCTGCTGCTAGCCAAACAGGTACTCAGGCAGGAACGTCATCACAATCAGCATCCAAACCATCGGCCTGCAAGTGGCCTATCAGGTACTAAGGCAGAAGGAATCGCACAAGCACCTCCTCTGCTCGAGAAGCAGTGCTTGCCCTATCACCTGCAGAGACAGAAGTGACCTCACAACCAAAATCCAAGCATTGTGCCTACTGCTGGCCTATCAGGTACTGAGACACAAGTCACCTCACAAACAGTTTCCCACCCGCAAGCTTCTTCCTGACCCATCACCTACAGACACAGAAGGGACCACACAGTCACCTGCATGGTCCTGTGCCTCCTAAGGCCCTGCAAGTTTCTGATTGTGCTGCCATTTGGAGGGATTGTGACAGGCTGGAGACATGGGCAGAGAGGAACGGTCAGGAAGTTTCACAAAAGGAAATGCAATGTCTTGCACCAGGACATGCTGACTGCCGACCAGCTGGAAAGCAGCTTGGCCGAGAAGGGCCTGGGGGGGTCCAGGGAGGCAGCATGCAGCAGCATAAGCCAGCAACACGTCCTCAGGGTGAAGGCAGTCCATGGCTTCCTGGGCTGCCTTGGGGAGAGCGCTGGCAGCAGGGCGAGGGCTCTGGGCCTGCAGGCTCTGTGTCAGCAGGAGATGGGCCTGCTAGCTAGTCTGCTACTCATCAGATACTGGCCCATCAGATGGGGAGGCAGAAAGAATCTCACAATCACCTTCCAAACTCTGTGCCAGCTGCTGGCCTTTCCCCTTCCGGATGGACAAGATGATCCAGCTATGTGGGTCTCTTCTCTCTCTCTCTCTCTAGCAGAAAGGAGACACACTGGGATTGAGTCAGCTTTCCAGCTGGAGATCCTGGCAAGAGCTCCCGAAACTGCAGGCCTCAGTGACCAGCTCAGTGACACTCTGCCAAATGTGCTCACTTGGACACCTGAAGGGTCAGCTCCCAAATGACCCCCTTAGGGCAGAGAGGAGCATGTGGAAAGGGGAGGAACCTAATTCTGAGGCGGTTATTTGCATCAAACAACTCCAGCTTGCCACGCTGATTCTCAGCTCGGACCCAGGAAGTGTTTCCTGCTGACTTGCAGGAAAATACCTGAGCATCAGCTGATGTTTCTCCCACTCCAAAAGCAATGGGCTCATTTCCTTAGTCTTCAGCACAGAAAGTGAGCTCTGGGCAGCTGAGATTACTACTCCCTGCGGCAGGCACCTCTGGGAGAAGTGGTTTTAAAGGCCAATCACTTTCTGAAGAAATACTTGGTCTCTGGAAGTTTCCCTTATTTGGCCCACTTCAAAAGCTAAGGACTGTGGCACTGCCCCTGGAAAGAGCACCTCTGAGCGCTCCACTGTGGAGAGACCATTTCCTTGTGAACTGTGTGGGTGAAGAAAGTCCCACATGATCTGAACTGCTCTCTGTGGCCTCCTGCTGGATGTCCGTCCCAGGATGTCTGATTTGAGCCCAGGGCAGGGTGCAAGGTGCAGCAGAGAGCCCCAAAGCAGTGAGGCCTTTGGCAAGATGAAATGAAGACCATCTCCCCTCACCTGCCATATTTCACTGGGTTGGAGGGAGGTTAATTGGATAGTTAATTAAGGGCTGATTGGGGGATACTACTGCACTATAAGCAAAGAGTTTCTGGGGTCCTGCCACATGAGAAGAAAACAGTGTCTGCACCAACGATGTACCCCACTTAGGTAGTACCCCCACGTAGCCTTTGCTACTAGGGGAGAGAGGCAACTGCTTACGCCTCTAGTGTAAAATAAAACTTGTTGGGCAGATCTCAGAGGTGTTAAATTCAAGAATCTCCAGCAAGGAACCCTTTCTGAAAGATGACCTCTTCCACTCCAAATACTCTCAGCTGCATGTTTAGACTGTGAGATATATATGTGTGGGATATCTGGCTGCAGAGCCTGGCAAGAGCGGAGGAAATTCCAGGCGTGAAGCTGAGCGGGCAGAAGGCAGCCAGCTGCCAGCGTGCCTGGCTCATGGGGCCACCAGGGCAGCCGGGGCCCCAGCAGCCAAGGCACCTGCTCACCTCGCAGCGCTCCCCACCTCCCCAGCCTCACGGCACTGCCCACGCACAGCACTGCTCTCTCCACACGTCTCCTCCCGCACCTAGAACCAACACCCTGGGGCCACCAAGCCCACAGGGTGGGCCAATACAACCAAGCCAGCACATCCCCTACACCTCAAGGACAACAAGCACTCTCTGGTTTGGGGCCCTGACAGTTTGGGACGTGGGGAAGGACTGAGGTGAGGGCATCTCAGCTGGGGACACCAGCAGAGGCAGCACTCAGCAGCTCTTCCCCCTGGCCCGCCAGCAGGGCTAATGACAACGGCAAGGGGAGGACGGGCCCTTCCCCAGCCTCCAAGGCTCTTAGGAAAGCACAACAGCTGCCACGCTCAGAGCTGCTCTGCCAACACCCTTCAGGCTGCTTCCAGGGCCATACGTCTCAGGGCCCAGCAAGAGGCACGGAGCAGCACCAACAGCCAGGCCACGGCGTGCCGCGTGGGCACAGCCTCTCTCGGAGCCCTCCGAAAGGCAGTTTTTCCGAGCAGAAGCGACCAAGGGGAAGGGCCCCAAAACACACCAAGACCCACTCTCCAACCCTTCCGCTTGCTTCTAGTCCTCCAGAGCCTTTCAGCAGGCACTTCCTCTGAACATCCCGGCTCACCCCGGAGCCTGCTCCCTTCCCACCTCCACAAAGCAGAGGGCAAGTGCTCTCCCAGGAGGCGCAGCAGGCCAGCTCTTGCCTCTCTCTTGTGCTTCACGTGCCCTCAAGGCCCTCACCCCACAGGCCTCCCTACTGAGGGGCCCTTTGGGGCTTCAAGGCAGGAGGACAAAACTCTTTGGCACCACTCCCCCTCTCTCGGGCCGTGCTCAGGGAGCTCACCAATGACCACACGGCTGCACACAGACACACTCAGCAGCACGGACAGGGCCAGTGCACCAGCCTTAGACAAGCACACTTCCAACCAGGGAAACGGCACAAGGCTTCTACCGCTCTCAAGCCTTTGCCTTGCCCTGCCTCAGCAAGGCCGGGGATTTCTCTGCCAAGCAAAGCCTCGAGCCAAGCCAGCAGCTTTCAGCAGTGCGAGTGCCACATGGAAAAGCCAGTGCAGGCTCTGCCTCCAGGGTCCCCCCTGGCATGGCCCAGGCAGAGCCCGAGAGCACCAGCTAAGCCACCCACTGAAGGAGCTGGCAGTGTGGCAGAGCCTAGCTGGTTTGTCCTCACGTCTGGTGCCAGGAGCTCTCCTCCCAACCAGCACCAGGCAGCAGCCTGCAGCAAGGACCACTTCCCTCTCTTCCCTTAGCAAGCACTTGAGCCCCTAGTGCTCCACTCTTTGGCCCCTGCATTTCTCAGGCCTGCAAGGACACGACCCCATCACGGCGTCAGCAGGGAGCAGTCCGAAAAACAAGAGTGGTCACAATGCAAAGGCTCTAGGACGCTCCTCACCTCCCAAAAAAGGAGTGGCAACTCTCAAAGCGCTCAGGGAGAAAACCCCAAGGGGAAAGGGCTTCCAGCGCTCAGCGTCCACAATGCCTGCCCACAAGCCGGCAGGCTGCTTGGAGGACGCCTGTGCTCACCACCACTCCCTTGGCTCCAGACACTCGCAGCAATGCCCCTAGAGCTCCGTGGGGCTCCTCACACCCACCCAAACCTCAAGCCAACACCACCACCTTCCCCACGTCAGCACCTCGCACGCTCCTGCCTGCCCAAGGGGGCTCTCTCGCTGCCCTGCTGCAGCACACAAAGCTCACCCTGCAGCAGGACGGTGCAGGAACTTGCCGAGACGGCAGCTGGAAGGAAGAGAGACCTGGGCTGCGCATCCCTCGCAGGCCACCCTTGCCTTGCCTTCCCTCCTCCAAGGCACTCCTTGTCCAGGGAGATTTGGCACAGGGAGGCATCAGCCCCCCTCGAGAGTCCTCTCCCAAGAACACACCTGCCCCTCTCCCAAGAACACCTCTCCACAAGGCCTTCACTCCTCCAAACACCTTCCAGCACGCTAACGCCCAGCCATGAATGAGTAACTCCCACGACCTCCTGCTCCTTCAGCCAACACTGCTGCAAGACCAAAGCTCTCCCCACAAAAAGCAACCAAGAGGAAAGGAGGGAAAAGCATGCCTCGTACAGCTCTCAGAGCAAGGAGAAGCGCTCCCTGCACTTTCGGGTGGGTCCTGGCTACAGAGCCTGGCAAGAGCGGAGGAAACTCCAGGCGTGAAGCTGAGCGGGCAGAAGGCAGCCGGCTGCCAGCGTGCCTGGCTCATGGGGCCACCAGGGCAGCCGGGGCCCCAGCAGACAAGGCACCTGCTCACCTCGCAGCACTCCCCACCTCCCCAGCCTCATGGCACTGCCCACGCACACCACTGCTCTCTCCACACGCCTCCTCCTGCACACTGAGCACCAACACCCTGGGGCCACCGCCTCTCCCCACCACACGCCACCCAACTTCTGGCACACACCTCACCCCCACCCCTCCCCTCACACAGCGTGGACAGTCAGCACACCCCTCTGCAGCAGGCACACACAGGCCACACCACCACACAGGCCAGCAGCCAGGACACCACCCCCAAAATGCCCCCAAAACACACCCAGGCCCACTCTCCAGCCCTTCTGTTTCCTTCTAGTCCTCCAAGAGGCAGCAACAAGCACTTCCTCTGAACATCCACTCACACCTCTGCTCCTGCTCCCTTCCCACCTCCACCAATCCAAGGGCAGAAAGAGCATTCCCATCTTGCAGACAAAGCTCACCCAGCCCTACTGCGCTGCCCCGGTGCAGCTTCTCATGGCCAGCCAGCATGTCTGGCTTGCAGGGCAGTTCGCCTGGGGCCCAGTCCACTCTGTCCCGTGGTCCTAACTCCGCTGGTAGCTCCTGGAGGAAAGGAACCTTGCTGCCAGCACCACTGCCCCTGTCCCAGGCTCAAGGCCAGGGCCAGGGCTAGTGTGGGAACAGACCTACACACCCATTCACTCCCACTCCTGCTCTCCTGCTTTGCTCCCGCCCCACTTATAAGTGTCTTTAACCCACATGCTGGACTGTGATGGGCTGATAGAGACATCAGTCAGCCCAACCCAAACCTCCTCCTCTTGTCAGCCAGTAGCAGGGCAGCACTGGGGGCGATGCCATGGCAACATTGCAGACACATGACCCAGCAGGCAGCTCCTTCCTCCCACCATCGTTGGTGGTGGGTCAGGTGCCATGCTGAGGGTTATTACAAGGGGAAGGTTTCATGTCCTCTGTGGGCATTTCCAGCAGGCTCTTGAGATCCCCCTGGGATCTGCTGGACATTGCAGCCTCTGGGAGCCAGGACCCCTTTCCTGCCAGAGCCAGACCCCAAGGGGGATCTCCCTCTCCCAGAGACACCTGCACCTGGATTGACCCCCCCACCCTACCAGGAGGGGATGGAGCCAGCCCCACAGGAGCCTCGGGGCTCAGGACAGCCCCAGCCCCAGGACCCAGCACTCCTGCCTGCCCCATTGTGCCCTGAGCCAGACGGGACCCTCCAGCAGGGCTCTTGTGGCCGCCCCCAGCCCTGTCCAGACACCCCCACAGCCCAGGACCCACAACTGTTTTTGCATTTCACAGTCTCTGTGTGACACCTCAGGAAGGAGTTCCTCAATCCCTTACCCTTGGCGGAGAGCTGCCAGAGTGCTGGAAAACAAGTATCCGTGGTCTGGGCTAATGTTCTTGGTCCAGCAGTCTCCATCTCGTTTGGCCCCTTTCCTTCGGCTCGCCTCTCCCTCCAGGGAAAAAGGACTCTCTTGTCTCCTGTCTCGTCCCCCACAATTCCTCTCCAATGTGTCCCTGCTCTTGTGCCCGCTGGTGAGGAGCCCCAGTGCAGCCCCACTGCCTCCTGTCCTCCCTCCTTGCTGGGGAGTAGCTCTGAAGGGCAGCAGTGGGGAGTGTGTGAGCCGTGCCCTGGCCTTGCAGGGAAGTGAGGGCTCTCCCATGGCACCGGGGAGAGACCTCTCTGTGATGCGGCACGTCCCCCTGTGACCTCAGCCCGTGTCATCTCTGGGCTCAGTAGGTCACTGCCATGGAGATGGCACAGCCAGGGAGAGAGCAGAGAGATTTCCCTCCATGTTCTGCAAAGCAATCAATCACCTTCCCTCCCCACAGTTAGTTTCCAAAACTGGCTGATAACTCCTTCAGGAACGTGACCAGATGGTGACAAAGGCTGTGAAAAATCTAAGATGGGGCACGGCAGAGGTCACTTCTGTGCCCCTGCACCAACAGGTCTCTGCACAGGGCAGACCTGTGTGGGAAGCTGGGGTTTGGGGCTATGTTAGGGGTTTGGCACTTGTTAAAGATGGGATCAAAATCATGTGAGGTCAAACAGCACAAAAGGGTGGCCATGGGCTGCGATGCTTTGGCGAGCCTCAAGACAGGTTTCTCCCGTGGGTCACTCTTCTTGTCAAAGGAGGATGTAGGACAGGATGGGACAGGGCGCAGCCTTCCTCCTTCAGGCACCAAAGCAGGCTCTTTGTTTTGAAAAGGCCTCAGCAAGGTTTCTCAGTCTGCGGTGCTTAGGAGAGAGATGAGATGCCAGAAAAGAGCAACTAGGCCCTTAACACGCATCATCCAGAGGGCTTTACGTGGGACCCTGGTGCTTCCCATGTTCCATAACCATGGGCAAGGCTGGGGAGCAAATTTGGGGCAGTGTTCTCATTTCCCATGAATGTTGCCCAGGCTGAGACAAATCTCACCAGGCCCCTCTCTTTTCATGGGGCACAATTTCCACACCACGCACACACTGTCAAGCCTAGATTTCACCACCAATGTCTAAGCCACGCTGCAGGCCTACATACTGCGGGGACAGGCGGGACCTCCGAGTCACTTCCCAGCCATGGGCAACCTGGGCTGCTCTCTCTGCAGTCACCTCACAAGCACCTTCCCAGCCACCTGCCTCCTGCTGCCCTATCAGCCACTCCAAAAGACAGGACCTCACGGCCACCTTCCCAGCCGTCTGCCCGCCACTGCCCTACAAGCCCCTGACACACCAGGGACCTCACAATAACTTCCTCAGCCATCAGCCAAATGCTCACCTCCCAGCTG
The DNA here is from genome assembly GCF_040807025.1 of Struthio camelus. Lineage (NCBI taxonomy): Eukaryota > Metazoa > Chordata > Aves > Struthioniformes > Struthionidae > Struthio > Struthio camelus. The sequence goes on from NC_090970.1 coordinate 2,734,871, forward strand.
CTCCGGCCAACGTCACCTCCAAAGCACGCGTCCCAGCCGTGCACCTGCTGCTGCCCCAGCAACTGCTCACCTAGAAGACACCTCACCAGCACCTCCCCAGCCACACGCCTCCTGCTAGCCAATCACGTAACCCTTGCAGAAGGGACCTTACAGACAACACGCCAGCCTTGTTCCTGCAGCTGGCCTCTCAGCTCCTCAGCCCCAAGGGACCTCAGAATCAGCAGCCGAGCCACGGGGCCCCTGCTGGCCTCTCAGCTACCGACAAAGAACTGATTGGGCAGTGGTGATTTGCTGGCCCAGCTCTCGCACACACTAGGGACCTCGTGGCTGTTGCCCCCTGCAGCTGCCCCTGCTCTCCCCAAGGCTGAGACACCTCCTGAATGGTCTCCCTCACTCACCCTGGCGCCTCACACTGCTCCTAGTGCAGCAAAACACCCAGGACGGGCCGGTTCCTGCCCCAAGAGAAGATCACCTTCTGCCCAGCCAGTGCCCGCACCGAGCCTGTGAAGCTCAGGAATTGGAGAAAGGCCTGCAAGGGATTCGTGGCAACATTTCCTAAGGGGCCGATTGTGTGGGAGCAGCGACCATGAAGCGGAAGACAGCAGGGCCCCATGGCCCAGGCAGAGCAAGAAGCCTTCCCGCAACTCCAAAGGCCACTTCCTTCCCCAAGGAAGGACTGAACCAAGCCAGCACATCCCCTACACATCAAGGACAACAAGCACTCTCTGGTTTGGGGCCCTGACAGTTTGGGACACGGGGAAGGACTGAGGCGAGGGCATCTCAGCTGGGGACACCAGCAGAGGCAGCACTCAGCAGCTCTTCCCCCATTAGCTCCCGCCAGCAGGGCTAATGACAACGGCAAGGGGAGGACGGGCCCTTCCCCAGCCTCCAAGGCTCTTAGGAAAGCACAACAGCTGCCACGCTCAGAGCTGCTCTGCCAACACCCTTCAGGCTGCTTCCAGGGCCACACGTCTCAGGGCCCAGCAAGAGCCACGGAGCACCACCAACGGCCAGGCCACGGCGTGCCGCGTGGGCACAGCCTCTCTCGGAGCCCTCCGACAGGCAGTTTTTCCAAGCAGAAGCGACCATGGGCAAGGGCCCCAAAACACACCAAGACCCACTCTCCAACCCTTCTGCTTGCTTCTAGTCCTCCACAGCCTTTCAGCAGGCACTTCCTCTGAACATCCCGGCTCGCCCCGGAGCCTGCTCCCTTCCCACCCCCACAAAGCAGAGGGCAAGTGCTCTCCCAGGAGGCGCATCACGCCATCTCTTGCCTCTCTCTTGTGCCTCACGTGCCCTCAAGGCCCTCACCCCACAGGCCTCCCTACTGAGGGGCCCTTTGGGGCTTCAAGGAAGGAGGACAAAACTCTTTGGCAACACTCCCCCTCTCTCGGGCCGTGCTCAGGGAGCTCACCAATGACCACATGGCAGCAAGCAGACACACTCAGCAGCACGGACAGGGCCAGTGCACCAGCCTTAGACAAGCACACTTCCAGCCACGGAAACGGCACAAGGCTTCTACTGCTCTCAAGCCTTTGCCTTGCCCTGCCTCAGCAAGGCCGGGGATTTCTCTTCCAAGCCAAGCCTTGAGCCAAGCCAGCAGCTTTCAGCAGTCTGCGTGCCACATGGAAAAGCCAACATAGTAAGTACTTGGCCTCCAGGGTCCCCCCTGGCATGGCCCAGGCAGAGCCCGAGAGCACCAGCTAAGCCACCCACTGAAGGAGCTGGCAGTGTGGCAGAGCCAAGCTGGTTTGTCCTCACGTCTGGTGCCAGGAGCTCTCCTCCCAACCAGCACCAGGCAGCAGCCCAGAGGAAGGACCACTTCCCTCTCTTCCCTTAGCAAGCACTTGAGCCCCTAGTGCTCCACTCTTTGGCCCCTGCATTGCTCAGGCCTGCAAGGACACGACCCCATCACGGCGTCAGCAGGGAGCAGTCCGAAAAACAAGAGTGGTCACAATGCAAAGGCTCTAGGACGCTCCCCACCTCCCAAAAAAGGAGTGGCAACTCTCAAAGCGCTCAGGGAGAAAACCCCAAGGGGAAAGGGCTTCCAGCGCTCAGCGTCCACAATGCCTGCCCACAAGCCGGCAGGCTGCTTGGAGGACGCCTGTGCTCACCACCACTCCCTTGGCTCCAGACACTCGCAGCAATGCCCCTAGAGCTCCGTGGGGCTCCTCACACCCACCCAAACCTCAAGCCAACACCACCACCTTCCCCACGTCAGCACCTCGCACGCTCCTGCCTGCCCAAGGGGGCTCTCTCGCTGCCCTGCTGCAGCACACAAAGCTCACCCTGCAGCAGGACGGTGCAGGAACTTGCCGAGACGGCAGCTGGAAGGAAGAGAGACCTGGGCTGCGCATCCCTCGCAGGCCACCCTTGCCTTGCCTTCCCTCCTCCAAGGCACTCCTTGTCCAGGGAGATTTGGCACAGGGAGGCATCAGCCCCCCTCGAGAGTCCTCTCCCAAGAACACACCTGCCCCTCTCCCAAGAACACCTCTCCACAAGGCCTTCACTCCTCCAAACACCTTCCAGCACGCTAACGCCCAGCCATGAATGAGTAACTCCCACGACCTCCTGCTCCTTCAGCCAACACTGCTGCAAGACCAAAGCTCTCCCCATGAAAAGCAGCCAAGAGGAAAGGAGGGAAAAGCATGCCTCGTACAGCTCTCAGAGCAAGGAGAAGCGCTCCCTGCACTTTCGGGTGGGTCCTGGCTACAGAGCCTGGCAAGAGTGGAGGAAACTCCAGGCGTGAAGCTGAGCGGGCAGAAGGCAGCCGGCTGCCAGCGTGCCTGGCTCATGGGGCCACCAGGGCAGCCGGGGCCCCAGCAGACAAGGCACCTGCTCACCTCGCAGCGCTCCCCACCTCCACAGCCTCATGGCACTGCCCACGCACACCACTGCTCTCTCCACACGCCTCCTCCTGCACACTGAGCACCAACACCCTGGGGCCACCGCCTCTCCCCACCACACGCCACCCAACTTCTGGCACACACCTCACCCCCACCCCTCCCCTCACACAGCGTGGACAGTCAGCACACCCCTCTGCAGCAGGCACACACAGGCCACACCACCACACAGGCCAGCAGCCAGGACACCACCCCCAAAATGCCCCCAAAACACACCCAGGCCCACTCTCCAGCCCTTCTGTTTCCTTCTAGTCCTCCAAGAGGCAGCAACAAGCACTTCCTCTGAACATCCACTCACACCTCTGCTCCTGCTCCCTTCCCACCTCCACCAATCCAAGGGCAGAAAGAGCATTCCCATCTTGCAGACAAAGCTCACCCAGCCCTACTGCGCTGCCCCGGTGCAGCTTCTCATGGCCAGCCAGCATGTCTGGCTTGCAGGGCAGTTCGCCTGGGGCCCAGGCCACTCTGTCCCGTGGTCCTAACTCCGCTGGTAGCTCCTGGAGGAAAGGAACCTTGCTGCCAGCACCACTGCCCCTGTCCCAGGCTCAAGGCCAGGGCCAGGGCTAGTGTGGGAACAGACCTACACACCCATTCACTCCCACTCCTGCTCTCCTGCTTTGCTCCCGCCCCACTTATAAGTGTCTTTAACCCACATGCTGGACTGTGATGGGCTGATAGAGACATCAGTCAGCCCAACCCAAACCTCCTCCTCTTGTCAGCCAGTAGCAGGGCAGCACTGGGGGCGATGCCATGGCAACATTGCAGACACATGACCCAGCAGGCAGCTCCTTCCTCCCACCATCGTTGGTGGTGGGTCAGGTGCCATGCTGAGGGTTATTACAAGGGGAAGGTTTCATGTCCTCTGTGGGCATTTCCAGCAGGCTCTTGAGATCCCCCTGGGATCTGCTGGACATTGCAGCCTCTGGGAGCCAGGACCCCTTTCCTGCCAGAGCCAGACCCCAAGGGGGATCTCCCTCTCCCAGAGACACCTGCACCTGGATTGACCCCCCCACCCTACCAGGAGGGGATGGAGCCAGCCCCACAGGAGCCTCGGGGCTCAGGACAGCCCCAGCCCCAGGACCCAGCACTCCTGCCTGCCCCATTGTGCCCTGAGCCAGACGGGACCCTCCAGCAGGGCTCTTGTGGCCGCCCCCAGCCCTGTCCAGACACCCCCACAGCCCAGGACCCACAACTGTTTTTGCATTTCACAGTCTCTGTGTGACACCTCAGGAAGGAGTTCCTCAATCCCTTACCCTTGGCGGAGAGCTGCCAGAGTGCTGGAAAACAAGTATCCGTGGTGTGGGCTAATGTTCTTGGTCCAGCAGTCTCCATCTCGTTTGGCCCCTTTCCTTCGGCTCGCCTCTCCCTCCAGGGAAAAAGGACTCTCTTGTCTCCTGTCTCGTCCCCCACAATTCCTCTCCAATGTGTCCCTGCTCTTGTGCCCGCTGGTGAGGAGCCCCAGTGCAGCCCCACTGCCTCCTGGCCTCCCTCCTTGCTGGGGAGTAGCTCTGAAGGGCAGCAGTGGGGAGTGTGTGAGCCGTGCCCTGGCCTTGCAGGGAAGTGAGGGCTCTCCCATGGCACCGAGGAGAGACCTCTCTGTGATGCGGCACGTCCCCCTGTGACCTCAGCCCGTGTCATCTCTGGGCTCAGTAGGTCACTGCCATGGAGATGGCACAGCCAGGGAGAGAGCAGAGAGATTTCCCTCCATGTTCTGCAAAGCAATCAATCACCTTCCCTCCCCACAGTTAGTTTCCAAAACTGGCTGATAACTCCTTCAGGAACGTGACCAGATGGTGACAAAGGCTGTGAAAAATCTAAGATGGGGCACGGCAGAGGTCACTTCTGTGCCCCTGCACCAACAGGTCTCTGCACAGGGCAGACCTGTGTGGGAAGCTGGGGTTTGGGGCTATGTTAGGGGTTTGGCACTTGTTAAAGACGGGATCAAAATCATGTGAGGTCAAACAGCACAAAAGGGTGGCCATGGGCTGCGATGCTTTGGCGAGCCTCAAGACAGGTTTCTCCCGTGGGTCACTCTTCTTGTCAAAGGAGGATGTAGGACAGGATGGGACAGGACGCAGCCTTCCTCCTTCAGGCACCAAAGCAGGCTCTTTGTTTTGAAAAGGCCTCAGCAAGGTTTCTCAGTCTGCGGTGCTTAGGAGAGAGATGAGATGCCAGAAAAGAGCAACTAGGCCCTTAACACGCATCATCCAGAGGGCTTTACGTGGGACCCTGGTGCTTCCCATGTTCCATAACCATGGGCAAGGCTGGGGAGCAAATTTGGGGCAGTGTTCTCATTTCCCATGAATGTTGCCCAGGCTGAGACAAATCTCACCAGGCCCCTCTCTTTTCATGGGGCACAATTTCCACACCACGCACACACTGTCAAGCCTAGATTTCACCACCAATGTCTAAGCCACGCTGCAGGCCTACATACTGCGGGGACAGGCGGGACCTCCGAGTCACTTCCCAGCCATGGGCAACCTGGGCTGCTCTCTCTGCACTCACCTCACAAGCACCTTCCCAGCCACCTGCCTCCTGCTGCCCTATCAGCCACTCCAAAAGACGGGACCTCACGGCCACCTTCCCAGCCATCTGCCCGCCACTGCCCTACAAGCCCCTGACACACAAGTGACCTCACAATAACTTCCTCAGCCATCAGCCAAATGCTCACCTCCCAGATGCTCCGGCCAACGTCACCTCCAAAGCACGCGTCCCAGCTGTGCACCTGCTGCTGCCCCAGCAACTGCTCACCTAGAAGACACCTCACCAGCACCTCCCCAGCCACACGCCTCCTGCTAGCCAATCACGAACCGTTGCAGAAGGGACCTTACAGACAACACGCCAGCCTTGTTCCTGCAGCTGGCCTCTCAGCTCCTCAGCCCCAAGGGACCTCAGAATCAGCAGCCGAGCCACGGGGCCCCTGCTGGCCTCTCAGCTACCGACAAAGAACTGATTGGGCAGTGGTGATTTTCTGGCCCAGCTCTCGCACACACTAGGGACCTCGTGGCTGTTGCCCCCTGCAGCTGCCCCTGCTCTCCCCAAGGCTGAGACACCTCCTGAATGGTCTCCCTCACTCACCCTGGCGCCTCACACTGTTCCTAGTGCAGCAAAACACCCAGGACGGGCCGGTTCCTGCCCCAAGAGAAGATCACCTTCTGCCCAGCCAGTGCCCGCACCGAGCCTGTGAAGCTCAGGAATTGGAGAAAGGCCTGCAAGGGATTCGTGGCAACATTTCCTAAGGGGCCGATTGTGTGGGAGCAGCGACCATGAAGCGGAAGACAGCAGGGCCCCATGGCCCAGGCAGAGCAAGAAGCCTTCCCGCAACTCCAAAGGCCACTTCCTTCCCCAAGGAAGGACTGAACCAAGCCAGCACATCCCCTACACATCAAGGACAACAAGCACTCTCTGGTTTGGGGCCCTGACAGTTTGGGACACGGGGAAGGACTGAGGCGAGGGCATCTCAGCTGGGGACACCAGCAGAGGCAGCACTCAGCAGCTCTTCCCCCATTAGCTCCCGCCAGCAGGGCTAATGACAACGGCAAGGGGAGGACGGGCCCTTCCCCAGCCTCCAAGGCCCTGCGAAAGCCAAACAGCTGCCACGCTCAGAGCTGCTCTGCCAACACCCTTCAGGCTGCTTCCAGGGCCACAGGTCTCAGGGCCCAGCAAGAGCCACGGAGCACCACCAACGGCCAGGCCACGGCGTGCCGTGTGGGCACAGCCTCTCTCGGAGCCCTCCGACAGGCAGTTTTTCCAAGCAGAAGCGACCATGGGCAAGGGCCCCAAAACACACCAAGACCCACTCTCCAACCCTTCTGCTTGCTTCTAGTCCTCCACAGCCTTTCAGCAGGCACTTCCTCTGAACATCCCGGCTCGCCCCGGAGCCTGCTCCCTTCCCACCCCCACAAAGCAGAGGGCAAGTGCTCTCCCAGGAGGCGCATCACGCCAGCTCTTGCCTCTCTCTTGTGCCTCACGTGCCCTCAAGGCCCTCACCCCACAGGCCTCCCTACTGAGGGGCCCTTTGGGGCTTCAAGGAAGGAGGACAAAACTCTTTGGCAACACTCCCCCTCTCTCGGGCCGTGCTCAGGGAGCTCACCAATGACCACATGGCAGCAAGCAGACACACTCAGCAGCACCGACAGGGCCAGTGCACCAGCCTTAGACAAGCACACTTCCAGCCACGGAAACGGCACAAGGCTTCTACTGCTCTCAAGCCTTTGCCTTGCCCTGCCTCAGCAAGGCCGGGGATTTCTCTTCCAAGCCAAGCCTTGAGCCAAGCCAGCAGCTTTCAGCAGTCTGCGTGCCACATGGAAAAGCCAACATAGTAAGTACTTGGCCTCCAGGGTCCCCCCTGGCATGGCCCAGGCAGAGCCCGAGAGCACCAGCTAAGCCACCCACTGAAGGAGCTGGCAGTGTGGCAGAGCCAAGCTGGTTTGTCCTCACGTCTGGTGCCAGGAGCTCTCCTCCCAACCAGCACCAGGCAGCAGCCCAGAGGAAGGACCACTTCCCTCTCTTCCCTTAGCAAGCACTTGAGCCCCTAGTGCTCCACTCTTTGGCCCCTGCATTGCTCAGGCCTGCAAGGACACGACCCCATCACGGCGTCAGCAGGGAGCAGTCCGAAAAACAAGAGTGGTCACAATGCAAAGGCTCTAGGACGCTCCTCACCTCCCAAAAAAGGAGTGGCAACTCTCAAAGCGCTCAGGGAGAAAACCCCAAGGGGAAAGGGCTTCCAGCGCTCAGCGTCCACAATGCCTGCCCACAAGCCGGCAGGCTGCTTGGAGGACGCCTGTGCTCACCACCACTCCCTTGGCTCCAGACACTCGCAGCAATGCCCCTAGAGCTCCGTGGGGCTCCTCACACCCACCCAAACCTCAAGCCAACACCACCACCTTCCCCACGTCAGCACCTCGCACGCTCCTGCCTGCCCAAGCGGGCTCTCTCGCTGCCCTGCTGCAGCACACAAAGCTCACCCTGCAGCAGGACGGTGCAGGAACTTGCCGAGACGGCAGCTGGAAGGAAGAGAGACCTGGGCTGCGCATCCCTCGCAGGCCACCCTTGCCTTGCCTTCCCTCCTCCAAGGCACTCCTTGTCCAGGGAGATTTGGCACAGGGAGGCATCAGCCCCCCTCCAGAGTCCTCTCCCAAGAACACACCTGCCCCTCTCCCAAGAACACCTCTCCACAAGGCCTTCACTCCTCCAAACACCTTCCAGCACGCTAACGCCCAGCCATGAATGAGTAACTCCCACGACCTCCTGCTCCTTCAGCCAACACTGCTGCAAGACCAAAGCTCTCCCCATGAAAAGCAGCCAAGAGGAAAGGAGGGAAAAGCATGCCTTGTACAGCTCTCAGAGCAAGGAGAAGCGCTCCCTGCACTTTCGGGTGGGTCCTGGCTACAGAGCCTGGCAAGAGCGGAGGAAACTCCAGGCGTGAAGCTGAGCGGGCAGAAGGCAGCCGGCTGCCAGCGTGCCTGGCTCATGGGGCCACCAGGGCAGCCGGGGCCCCAGCAGACAAGGCACCTGCTCACCTCGCAGCGCTCCCCACCTCCACAGCCTCATGGCACTGCCCACGCACACCACTGCTCTCTCCACACGCCTCCTCCTGCACACTGAGCACCAACACCCTGGGGCCACCGCCTCTCCCCACCACACGCCACCCAACTTCTGGCACACACCTCACCCCCACCCCTCCCCTCACACAGCGTGGACAGTCAGCACACCCCTCTGCAGCAGGCACACACAGGCCACACCACCACACAGGCCAGCAGCCAGGACACCACCCCCAAAATGCCCCCAAAACACACCCAGGCCCACTCTCCAGCCCTTCTGTTTCCTTCTAGTCCTCCAAGAGGCAGCAACAAGCACTTCCTCTGAACATCCACTCACACCTCTGCTCCTGCTCCCTTCCCACCTCCACCAATCCAAGGGCAGAAAGAGCATTCCCATCTTGCAGACAAAGCTCACCCAGCCCTACTGCGCTGCCCCGGTGCAGCTTCTCATGGCCAGCCAGCATGTCTGGCTTGCAGGGCAGTTCGCCTGGGGCCCAGTCCACTCTGTCCCGTGGTCCTAACTCCGCTGGTAGCTCCTGGAGGAAAGGAACCTTGCTGCCAGCACCACTGCCCCTGTCCCAGGCTCAAGGCCAGGGCCAGGGCTAGTGTGGGAACAGACCTACACACCCATTCACTCCCACTCCTGCTCTCCTGCTTTGCTCCCGCCCCACTTATAAGTGTCTTTAACCCACATGCTGGACTGTGATGGGCTGATAGAGACATCAGTCAGCCCAACCCAAACCTCCTCCTCTTGTCAGCCAGTAGCAGGGCAGCACTGGGGGCGATGCCATGGCAACATTGCAGACACATGACCCAGCAGGCAGCTCCTTCCTCCCACCATCGTTGGTGGTGGGTCAGGTGCCATGCTGAGGGTTATTACAAGGGGAAGGTTTCATGTCCTCTGTGGGCATTTCCAGCAGGCTCTTGAGATCCCCCTGGGATCTGCTGGACATTGCAGCCTCTGGGAGCCAGGACCCCTTTCCTGCCAGAGCCAGACCCCAAGGGGGATCTCCCTCTCCCAGAGACACCTGCACCTGGATTGACCCCCCCACCCTACCAGGAGGGGATGGAGCCAGCCCCACAGGAGCCTCGGGGCTCAGGACAGCCCCAGCCCCAGGACCCAGCACTCCTGCCTGCCCCATTGTGCCCTGAGCCAGACGGGACCCTCCAGCAGGGCTCTTGTGGCCGCCCCCAGCCCTGTCCAGACACCCCCACAGCCCAGGACCCACAACTGTTTTTGCATTTCACAGTCTCTGTGTGACACCTCAGGAAGGAGTTCCTCAATCCCTTACCCTTGGCGGAGAGCTGCCAGAGTGCTGGAAAACAAGTATCCGTGGTCTGGGCTAATGTTCTTGGTCCAGCAGTCTCCATCTCGTTTGGCCCCTTTCCTTCGGCTCGCCTCTCCCTCCAGGGAAAAAGGACTCTCTTGTCTCCTGTCTCGTCCCCCACAATTCCTCTCCAATGTGTCCCTGCTCTTGTGCCCGCTGGTGAGGAGCCCCAGTGCAGCCCCACTGCCTCCTGGCCTCCCTCCTTGCTGGGGAGTAGCTCTGAAGGGCAGCAGTGGGGAGTGTGTGAGCCGTGCCCTGGCCTTGCAGGGAAGTGAGGGCTCTCCCATGGCACCGAGGAGAGACCTCTCTGTGATGCGGCACGTCCCCCTGTGACCTCAGCCCGTGTCATCTCTGGGCTCAGTAGGTCACTGCCATGGAGATGGCACAGCCAGGGAGAGAGCAGAGAGATTTCCCTCCATGTTCTGCAAAGCAATCAATCACCTTCCCTCCCCACAGTTAGTTTCCAAAACTGGCTGATAACTCCTTCAGGAACGTGACCAGATGGTGACAAAGGCTGTGAAAAATCTAAGATGGGGCACGGCAGAGGTCACTTCTGTGCCCCTGCACCAACAGGTCTCTGCACAGGGCAGACCTGTGTGGGAAGCTGGGGTTTGGGGCTATGTTAGGGGTTTGGCACTTGTTAAAGATGGGATCAAAATCATGTGAGGTCAAACAGCACAAAAGGGTGGCCATGGGCTGCGATGCTTTGGCGAGCCTCAAGACAGGTTTCTCCCGTGGGTCACTCTTCTTGTCAAAGGAGGATGTAGGACAGGATGGGACAGGACGCAGCCTTCCTCCTTCAGGCACCAAAGCAGGCTCTTTGTTTTGAAAAGGCCTCAGCAAGGTTTCTCAGTCTGCGGTGCTTAGGAGAGAGATGAGATGCCAGAAAAGAGCAACTAGGCCCTTAACACGCATCATCCAGAGGGCTTTACGTGGGACCCTGGTGCTTCCCATGTTCCATAACCATGGGCAAGGCTGGGGAGGAAATTTGGGGCAGTGTTCTCATTTCCCATGAATGTTGCCCAGGCTGAGACAAATCTCACCAGGCCCCTCTCTTTTCATGGGGCACAATTTCCACACCACGCACACACTGTCAAGCCTAGATTTCACCACCAATGTCTAAGCCACGCTGCAGGCCTACATACTGCGGGGACAGGCGGGACCTCCGAGTCACTTCCCAGCCATGGGCAACCTGGGCTGCTCTCTCTGCAGTCACCTCACAAGCACCTTCCCAGCCACCTGCCTCCTGCTGCCCTATCAGCCACTCCAAAAGACAGGACCTCACGGCCACCTTCCCAGCCGTCTGCCCGCCACTGCCCTACAAGCCCCTGACACACAAGTGACCTCACAATAACTTCCTCAGCCATCAGCCAAATGCTCACCTCCCAGCTGCTCCGGCCAACGTCACCTCCAAAGCACGCGTCCCAGCCGTGCACCTGCTGCTGCCCCAGCAACTGCTCACCTAGAAGACACCTCACCAGCACCTCCCCAGCCACACGCCTCCTGCTAGCCAATCACGAACCGTTGCAGAAGGGACCTTACAGACAACACGCCAGCCTTGTTCCTGCAGCTGGCCTCTCAGCTCCTCAGCCCCAAGGGACCTCAGAATCAGCAGCCGAGCCACGGGGCCCCTGCTGGCCTCTCAGCTACCGACAAAGAACTGATTGGGCAGTGGTGATTTTCTGGCCCAGCTCTCGCACACACTAGGGACCTCGTGCCTGTTGCCCCCTGCAGCTGCCCCTGCTCTCCCCAAGGCTGAGACACCTCCTGAATGGTCTCCCTCACTCACCCTGGCGCCTCACACTGCTCCTAGTGCAGCAAAACACCCAGGACGGGCCGGTTCCTGCCCCAAGAGAAGATCACCTTCTGCCCAGCCAGTGCCCGCACCGAGCCTGTGAAGCTCAGGAATTGGAGAAAGGCCTGCAAGGGATTCGTGGCAACATTTCCTAAGGGGCCGATTGTGTGGGAGCAGCGACCATGAAGCGGAAGACAGCAGGGCCCCATGGCCCAGGCAGAGCAAGAAGCCTTCCCGCAACTCCAAAGGCCACTTCCTTCCCCAAGGAAGGACTGAACCAAGCCAGCACATCCCCTACACATCAAGGACAACAAGCACTCTCTGGTTTGGGGCCCTGACAGTTTGGGACACGGGGAAGGACTGAGGCGAGGGCATCTCAGCTGGGGACACCAGCAGAGGCAGCACTCAGCAGCTCTTCCCCCATTAGCTCCCGCCAGCAGGGCTAATGACAACGGCAAGGGGAGGACGGGCCCTTCCCCAGCCTCCAAGGCTCTTAGGAAAGCACAACAGCTGCCACGCTCAGAGCTGCTCTGCCAACACCCTTCAGGCTGCTTCCGGGGCCACAGGTCTCAGGGCCCAGCAAGAGGCACGGAGCACCACCAACGGCCAGGCCACGGCGTGCCGCGTGGGCACAGCCTCTCTCGGAGCCCTCCGACAGGCAGTTTTTCCAAGCAGAAGCGACCATGGGCAAGGGCCCCAAAACACACCAAGACCCACTCTCCAACCCTTCTGCTTGCTTCTAGTCCTCCACAGCCTTTCAGCAGGCACTTCCTCTGAACATCCCGGCTCACCCCGGAGCCTGCTCCCTTCCCACCTCCACAAAGCAGAGGGCAAGTGCTCTCCCAGGAGGCGCATCACGCCAGCTCTTGCCTCTCTCTTGTGCCTCACGTGCCCTCAAGGCCCTCACCCCACAGGCCTCCCTACTGAGGGGCCCTTTGGGGCTTCAAGGAAGGAGGACAAAACTCTTTGGCAACACTCCCCCTCTCTCGGGCCGTGCTCAGGGAGCTCACCAATGACCACATGGCAGCACACAGACACACTCAGCAGCACGGACAGGGCCAGTGCACCAGCCTTAGACAAGCACACTTCCAGCCACGGAAACGGCACAAGGCTTCTACTGCTCTCAAGCCTTTGCCTTGCCCTGCCTCAGCAAGGCTGGGGATTTCTCTTCCAAGCCAAGCCTTGAGCCAAGCCAGCAGCTTTCAGCAGTCTGCGTGCCACATGGAAAAGCCAACATAGTAAGTACTTGGCCTCCAGGGTCCCCCCTGGCATGGCCCAGGCAGAGCCCGAGAGCACCAGCTAAGCCACCCACTGAAGGAGCTGGCAGTGTGGCAGAGCCTAGCTGGTTTGTCCTCACGTCTGGTGCCAGGAGCTCTCCTCCCAACCAGCACCAGGCAGCAGCCCAGAGGAAGGACCACTTCCCTCTCTTCCCTTAGCAAGCACTTGACCCCCTAGTGCTCCACTCTTTGGCCCCTGCATTTCTCAGGCCTGCAAGGACACGACCCCATCACGGCGTCAGCAGGGAGCAGTCCGAAAAACAAGAGTGGTCACAATGCAAAGGCTCTAGGACGCTCCTCACCTCCCAAAAAAGGAGTGGCAACTCTCAAAGCGCTCAGGGAGAAAACCCCAAGGGGAAAGGGCTTCCAGCGCTCAGCGTCCACAATGCCTGCCCACAAGCCGGCAGGCTGCTTGGAGGACGCCTGTGCTCACCACCACTCCCTTGGCTCCAGACACTCGCAGCAATGCCCCTAGAGCTCCGTGGGGCTCCTCACACCCACCCAAACCTCAAGCCAACACCACCACCTTCCCCACGTCAGCACCTCGCACGCTCCTGCCTGCCCAAGGGGGCTCTCTCGCTGCCCTGCTGCAGCACACAAAGCTCACCCTGCAGCAGGACGGTGCAGGAACTTGCCGAGACGGCAGCTGGAAGGAAGAGAGACCTGGGCTGCGCATCCCTCGCAGGCCACCCTTGCCTTGCCTTCCCTCCTCCAAGGCACTCCTTGTCCAGGGAGATTTGGCACAGGGAGGCATCAGCCCCCCTCCAGAGTCCTCTCCCAAGAACACACCTGCCCCTCTCCCAAGAACACCTCTCCACAAGGCCTTCACTCCTCCAAACACCTTCCAGCACGCTAACGCCCAGCCATGAATGAGTAACTCCCACGACCTCCTGCTCCTTCAGCCAACACTGCTGCAAGACCAAAGCTCTCCCCATGAAAAGCAGCCAAGAGGAAAGGAGGGAAAAGCATGCCTTGTACAGCTCTCAGAGCAAGGAGAAGCGCTCCCTGCACTTTCGGGTGGGTCCTGGCTACAGAGCCTGGCAAGAGCGGAGGAAACTCCAGGCGTGAAGCTGAGCGGGCAGAAGGCAGCCGGCTGCCAGCGTGCCTGGCTCATGGGGCCACCAGGGCAGCCGGGGCCCCAGCAGACAAGGCACCTGCTCACCTCGCAGCGCTCCCCACCTCCACAGCCTCATGGCACTGCCCACGCACACCACTGCTCTCTCCACACGCCTCCTCCTGCACACTGAGCACCAACACCCTGGGGCCACCGCCTCTCCCCACCACACGCCACCCAACTTCTGGCACACACCTCACCCCCACCCCTCCCCTCACACAGCGTGGACAGTCAGCACACCCCTCTGCAGCAGGCACACACAGGCCACACCACCACACAGGCCAGCAGCCAGGACACCACCCCCAAAATGCCCCCAAAACACACCCAGGCCCACTCTCCAGCCCTTCTGTTTCCTTCTAGTCCTCCAAGAGGCAGCAACAAGCACTTCCTCTGAACATCCACTCACACCTCTGCTCCTGCTCCCTTCCCACCTCCACCAATCCAAAGGCAGAAAGAGCATTCCCATCTTGCAGACAAAGCTCACCCAGCCCTACTGCGCTGCCCCGGTGCAGCTTCTCATGGCCAGCCAGCATGTCTGGCTTGCAGGGCAGTTCGCCTGGGGCCCAGTCCACTCTGTCCCATGGTCCTAACTCCGCTGGTAGCTCCTGGAGGAAAGGAACCTTGCTGCCAGCACCACTGCCCCTGTCCCGGGGCCAGGGCCAGGGCCAGGGCCAGGGCCAGCATGGGAACACACCTACAGACCCACTCACTCCCACTCCTGCTCTCCTGCTTTGCTCCCGCTGCACTTATAACTCTCTTTAACCCACATGCTGGACTGTGATTGGCTGATAGAGACATCAGTCAGCCCAACCCAAACCTCCTCCTCTTGTCAGCCAGTAGCAGGGCAGCACTGGGGGCGATGCCATGGCAACATTGCAGACACATGACCCAGCAGGCAGCTCCTTCCTCCCACCATTGTTGGTGGTGGGTCAGGTGCCATGCTGAGGGCTGTTACAAGGGGAAGGTTTCATGTCCTCTGTGGGCATTTCCAGCAGGCTCTTGAGATCCCCCTGGGATCTGCTGGACATTGCAGCCTCTGGGAGCCAGGACCCCTTTCCTGCCAGAGCCAGACCCCAAGGGGGATCTCCCTCTCCCAGAGACACCTGCACCTGGATTGACCCCCCCACCCTACCAGGAGGGGATGGAGCCAGCCCCACAGGAGCCTCGGGGCTCAGGACAGCCCCAGCCCCAGGACCCAGCACTCCTGCCTGCCCCATTGTGCCCTGAGCCAGACGGGACCCTCCAGCAGGGCTCTTGTGGCCGCCCCCAGCCCTGTCCAGACACCCCCACAGCCCAGGACCCACAACTGTTTTTGCATTTCACAGTCTCTGTGTGACACCTCAGGAAGGAGTTCCTCAATCCCTTACCCTTGGCGGAGAGCTGCCAGAGTGCTGGAAAACAAGTATCCGTGGTCTGGGCTAATGTTCTTGGTCCAGCAGTCTCCATCTCGTTTGGCCCCTTTTCCTTCGGCTCGCCTCTCCCTCCAGGGAAAAAGGACTCTCTTGTCTCCTGTCTCGTCCCCCACAATTCCTCTCCAATGTGTCCCTGCTCTTGTGCCCGCTGGTGAGGAGCCCCAGTGCAGCCCCACTGCCTCCTGGCCTCCCTCCTTGCTGGGGAGTAGCTCTGAAGGGCAGCAGTGGGGAGTGTGTGAGCCGTGCCCTGGCCTTGCAGGGAAGTGAGGGCTCTCCCATGGCACCGGGGAGAGACCTCTCTGTGATGCGGCACGTCCCCCTGTGACCTCAGCCCGTGTCATCTCTGGGCTCAGTAGGTCACTGCCATGGAGATGGCACAGCCAGGGAGAGAGCAGAGAGATTTCCCTCCATGTTCTGCAAAGCAATCAATCACCTTCCCTCCCCACAGTTAGTTTCCAAAACTGGCTGATAACTCCTTCAGGAACGTGACCAGATGGTGACAAAGGCTGTGAAAAATCTAAGATGGGGCACGGCAGAGGTCACTTCTGTGCCCCTGCACCAACAGGTCTCTGCACAGGGCAGACCTGTGTGGGAAGCTGGGGTTTGGGGCTATGTTAGGGGTTTGGCACTTGTTAAAGACGGGATCAAAATCATGTGAGGTCAAACAGCACAAAAGGGTGGCCATGGGCTGCGATGCTTTGGCGAGCCTCAAGACAGGTTTCTCCCGTGGGTCACTCTTCTTGTCAAAGGAGGATGTAGGACAGGATGGGACAGGACGCAGCCTTCCTCCTTCAGGCACCAAAGCAGGCTCTTTGTTTTGAAAAGGCCTCAGCAAGGTTTCTCAGTCTGCGGTGCTTAGGAGAGAGATGAGATGCCAGAAAAGAGCAACTAGGCCCTTAACACACATCATCCAGAGGGCTTTACGTGGGACCCTGGTGCTTCCCATGTTCCATAACCATGGGCAAGGCTGGGGAGCAAATTTGGGGCAGTGTTCTCATTTCCCATGAATGTTGCCCAGGCTGAGACAAATCTCACCAGGCCCCTCTCTTTTCATGGGGCACAATTTCCACAGCACGCACACACTGTCAAGCCTAGATTTCACCACCAATGTCTAAGCCACGCTGCAGGCCTACATACTGCGGGGACAGGCGGGACCTCCGAGTCACTTCCCAGCCATGGGCAACCTGGGCTGCTCTCTCTGCACTCACCTCACAAGCACCTTCCCAGCCACCTGCCTCCTGCTGCCCTATCAGCCACTCCAAAAGACAGGACCTCACGGCCACCTTCCCAGCCGTCTGCCCGCCACTGCCCTACAAGCCCCTGACACACCAGTGACCTCACAATAACTTCCTCAGCCATCAGCCAAATGCTCACCTCCCAGCTGCTCCGGCCAACGTCACCTCCAAAGCACGCGTCCCAGCCGTGCACCTGCTGCTGCCCCAGCAACTGCTCACCTAGAAGACACCTCACCAGCACCTCCCCAGCCACACGCCTCCTGCTAGCCAATCACGAACCGTTGCAGAAGGGACCTTACAGACAACACGCCAGCCTTGTTCCTGCAGCTGGCCTCTCAGCTCCTCAGCCCCAAGGGACCTCAGAATCAGCAGCCGAGCCACGGGGCCCCTGCTGGCCTCTCAGCTACCGACAAAGAACTGATTGGGCAGTGGTGATTTTCTGGCCCAGCTCTCGCACACACTAGGGACCTCGTGCCTGTTGCCCCCTGCAGCTGCCCCTGCTCTCCCCAAGGCTGAGACACCTCCTGAATGGTCTCCCTCACTCACCCTGGCGCCTCACACTGCTCCTAGTGCAGCAAAACACCCAGGACGGGCCACTTCCTGCCCCAAGAGAAGATCACCTTCTGCCCAGCCAGTGCCCGCACCGAGCCTGTGAAGCTCAGGAATTGGAGAAAGGCCTGCAAGGGATTCGTGGCAACATTTCCTAAGGGGCCGATTGTGTGGGAGCAGCGACCATGAAGCGGAAGACAGCAGGGCCCCATGGCCCAGGCAGAGCAAGAAGCCTTCCCGCAACTCCAAAGGCCACTTCCTTCCCCAAGGAAGGACTGAACCAAGCCAGCACATCCCCTACACATCAAGGACAACAAGCACTCTCTGGTTTGGGGCCCTGACAGTTTGGGACACGGGGAAGGACTGAGGCGAGGGCATCTCAGCTGGGGACACCAGCAGAGGCAGCACTCAGCAGCTCTTCCCCCATTAGCTCCCGCCAGCAGGGCTAATGACAACGGCAAGGGGAGGACGGGCCCTTCCCCAGCCTCCAAGGCTCTTAGGAAAGCACAACAGCTGCCACGCTCAGAGCTGCTCTGCCAACACCCTTCAGGCTGCTTCCAGGGCCACAGGTCTCAGGGCCCAGCAAGAGCCACGGAGCACCACCAACGGCCAGGCCACGGCGTGCCGCGTGGGCACAGCCTCTCTCGGAGCCCTCCGAAAGGCAGTTTTTCCAAGCAGAAGCGACCATGGGCAAGGGCCCCAAAACACACCAAGACCCACTCTCCAACCCTTCCGCTTGCTTCTAGTCCTCCACAGCCTTTCAGCAGGCACTTCCTCTGAACATCCCGGCTCACCCCGGAGCCTGCTCCCTTCCCACCTCCACAAAGCAGAGGGCAAGTGCTCTCCCAGGAGGCGCATCACGCCAGCTCTTGCCTCTCTCTTGTGCCTCACGTGCCCTCAAGGCCCTCACCCCACAGGCCTCCCTACTGAGGGGCCCTTTGGGGCTTCAAGGAAGGAGGACAAAACTCTTTGGCACCACTCCCCCTCTCTCGGGCCATGCTCAGGGAGCTCACCAATGACCACATGGCAGCAAGCAGACACACTCAGCAGCACGGACAGGGCCAGTGCACCAGCCTTAGACAAGCACACTTCCAACCAGGGAAACGGCACAAGGCTTCTACTGCTCTCAAGCCTTTGCCTTGCCCTGCCTCAGCAAGGCCGGGGATTTCTCTGCCAAGCAAAGCCTCGAGCCAAGCCAGCAGCTTTCAGCAGGGCACGTGCCACATGGAAAAGCCAACATAGTAAGTACTTGGCCTCCAGGGTCCCCCCTGGCATGGCCCAGGCAGAGCCTGAGAGCACCAGCTAAGCCACCCACTGAAGGAGCTGGGCGTGTGGCAGAGCCAAGCTGGTTTATCCTCACGTCTGGTGCCAGGAGCTCTCCTCCCAACCAGCACCAGGCAGCAGCCCAGAGGAAGGACCACTTCCCTCTCTTCCCTTAGCAAGCACTTGAGCCCCTAGTGCTCCACTCTTTGGCCCCTGCATTGCTCAGGCCTGCAAGGACACGACCCCATCACGGCGTCAGCAGGGAGCAGTCCGAAAAACAAGAGTGGTCACAATGCAAAGGCTCCAGGACTCTCCCCACCTCCCAAAAAAGGAGTGGCAACTCTCAAAGCGCTCAGGGAGAAAACACCAAGGGGAAAGGGCTTCCAGCGCTCAGCGTCCACAATGCCTGCCCACAAGCCGGCAGGCTGCTTGGAGGACGCCTGTGCTCACCACCACTCCCTTGGCTCCAGACACTCGCAGCAATGCCCCTAGAGCTCCACTCCTTGTCCAGGGAGATTTGGCACAGGGAGGCATCAGCCCCCCTCCAGAGTCCTCTCCCAAGAACACACCTGCCCCTCTCCCAAGAACACCTCTCCACAAGGCCTTCACTCCTCCAAACACCTTCCAGCACGCTAACGCCCAGCCATGAATGAGTAACTCCCACGACCTCCTGCTCCTTCAGCCAACACTGCTGCAAGACCAAAGCTCTCCCCATGAAAAGCAGCCAAGAGGAAAGGAGGGAAAAGCATGCCTTGTACAGCTCTCAGAGCAAGGAGAAGCGCTCCCTGCACTTTCGGGTGGGTCCTGGCTACAGAGCCTGGCAAGAGCGGAGGAAACTCCAGGCGTGAAGCTGAGCGGGCAGAAGGCAGCCGGCTGCCAGCGTGCCTGGCTCATGGGGCCACCAGGGCAGCCGGGGCCCCAGCAGACAAGGCACCTGCTCACCTCGCAGCGCTCCCCACCTCCACAGCCTCATGGCACTGCCCACGCACACCACTGCTCTCTCCACACGCCTCCTCCTGCACACTGAGCACCAACACCCTGGGGCCACCGCCTCTCCCCACCACACGCCACCCAACTTCTGGCACACACCTCACCCCCACCCCTCCCCTCACACAGCGTGGACAGTCAGCACACCCCTCTGCAGCAGGCACACACAGGCCACACCACCACACAGGCCAGCAGCCAGGACACCACCCCCAAAATGCCCCCAAAACACACCCAGGCCCACTCTCCAGCCCTTCTGTTTCCTTCTAGTCCTCCAAGAGGCAGCAACAAGCACTTCCTCTGAACATCCACTCACACCTCTGCTCCTGCTCCCTTCCCACCTCCACCAATCCAAAGGCAGAAAGAGCATTCCCATCTTGCAGACAAAGCTCACCCAGCCCTACTGCGCTGCCCCGGTGCAGCTTCTCATGGCCAGCCAGCATGTCTGGCTTGCAGGGCAGTTCGCCTGGGGCCCAGTCCACTCTGTCCCATGGTCCTAACTCCGCTGGTAGCTCCTGGAGGAAAGGAACCTTGCTGCCAGCACCACTGCCCCTGTCCCGGGGCCAGGGCCAGGGCCAGGGCCAGCATGGGAACACACCTACAGACCCACTCACTCCCACTCCTGCTCTCCTGCTTTGCTCCCGCTGCACTTATAACTCTCTTTAACCCACATGCTGGACTGTGATTGGCTGATAGAGACATCAGTCAGCCCAACCCAAACCTCCTCCTCTTGTCAGCCAGTAGCAGGGCAGCACTGGGGGCGATGCCATGGCAACATTGCAGACACATGACCCAGCAGGCAGCTCCTTCCTCCCACCATTGTTGGTGGTGGGTCAGGTGCCATGCTGAGGGTTATTACAAGGGGAAGGTTTCATGTCCTCTGTGGGCATTTCCAGCAGGCTCTTGAGATCCCCCTGGGATCTGCTGGACATTGCAGCCTCTGGGAGCCAGGACCCCTTTCCTGCCAGAGCCAGACCCCAAGGGGGATCTCCCTCTCCCAGAGACACCTGCACCTGGATTGACCCCCCCACCCTACCAGGAGGGGATGGAGCCAGCCCCACAGGAGCCTCGGGGCTCAGGACAGCCCCAGCCCCAGGACCCAGCACTCCTGCCTGCCCCATTGTGCCCTGAGCCAGACGGGACCCTCCAGCAGGGCTCTTGTGGCCGCCCCCAGCCCTGTCCAGACACCCCCACAGCCCAGGACCCACAACTGTTTTTGCATTTCACAGTCTCTGTGTGACACCTCAGGAAGGAGTTCCTCAATCCCTTACCCTTGGCGGAGAGCTGCCAGAGTGCTGGAAAACAAGTATCCGTGGTCTGGGCTAATGTTCTTGGTCCAGCAGTCTCCATCTCGTTTGGCCCCTTTTCCTTCGGCTCGCCTCTCCCTCCAGGGAAAAAGGACTCTCTTGTCTCCTGTCTCGTCCCCCACAATTCCTCTCCAATGTGTCCCTGCTCTTGTGCCCGCTGGTGAGGAGCCCCAGTGCAGCCCCACTGCCTCCTGGCCTCCCTCCTTGCTGGGGAGTAGCTCTGAAGGGCAGCAGTGGGGAGTGTGTGAGCCGTGCCCTGGCCTTGCAGGGAAGTGAGGGCTCTCCCATGGCACCGGGGAGAGACCTCTCTGTGATGCGGCACGTCCCCCTGTGACCTCAGCCCGTGTCATCTCTGGGCTCAGTAGGTCACTGCCATGGAGATGGCACAGCCAGGGAGAGAGCAGAGAGATTTCCCTCCATGTTCTGCAAAGCAATCAATCACCTTCCCTCCCCACAGTTAGTTTCCAAAACTGGCTGATAACTCCTTCAGGAACGTGACCAGATGGTGACAAAGGCTGTGAAAAATCTAAGATGGGGCACGGCAGAGGTCACTTCTGTGCCCCTGCACCAACAGGTCTCTGCACAGGGCAGACCTGTGTGGGAAGCTGGGGTTTGGGGCTATGTTAGGGGTTTGGCACTTGTTAAAGACGGGATCAAAATCATGTGAGGTCAAACAGCACAAAAGGGTGGCCATGGGCTGCGATGCTTTGGCGAGCCTCAAGACAGGTTTCTCCCGTGGGTCACTCTTCTTGTCAAAGGAGGATGTAGGACAGGATGGGACAGGACGCAGCCTTCCTCCTTCAGGCACCAAAGCAGGCTCTTTGTTTTGAAAAGGCCTCAGCAAGGTTTCTCAGTCTGCGGTGCTTAGGAGAGAGATGAGATGCCAGAAAAGAGCAACTAGGCCCTTAACACACATCATCCAGAGGGCTTTACGTGGGACCCTGGTGCTTCCCATGTTCCATAACCATGGGCAAGGCTGGGGAGCAAATTTGGGGCAGTGTTCTCATTTCCCATGAATGTTGCCCAGGCTGAGACAAATCTCACCAGGCCCCTCTCTTTTCATGGGGCACAATTTCCACAGCACGCACACACTGTCAAGCCTAGATTTCACCACCAATGTCTAAGCCACGCTGCAGGCCTACATACTGCGGGGACAGGCGGGACCTCCGAGTCACTTCCCAGCCATGGGCAACCTGGGCTGCTCTCTCTGCACTCACCTCACAAGCACCTTCCCAGCCACCTGCCTCCTGCTGCCCTATCAGCCACTCCAAAAGACAGGACCTCACGGCCACCTTCCCAGCCGTCTGCCCGCCACTGCCCTACAAGCCCCTGACACACCAGGGACCTCACAATAACTTCCTCAGCCATCAGCCAAATGCTCACCTCCCAGCTGCTCCGGCCAACGTCACCTCCAAAGCACGCGTCCCAGCCGTGCACCTGCTGCTGCCCCAGCAACTGCTCACCTAGAAGACACCTCACCAGCACCTCCCCAGCCACACGCCTCCTGCTAGCCAATCACGAACCGTTGCAGAAGGGACCTTACAGACAACACGCCAGCCTTGTTCCTGCAGCTGGCCTCTCAGCTCCTCAGCCCCAAGGGACCTCAGAATCAGCAGCCGAGCCACGGGGCCCCTGCTGGCCTCTCAGCTACCGACAAAGAACTGATTGGGCAGTGGTGATTTTCTGGCCCAGCTCTCGCACACACTAGGGACCTCGTGCCTGTTGCCCCCTGCAGCTGCCCCTGCTCTCCCCAAGGCTGAGACACCTCCTGAATGGTCTCCCTCACTCACCCTGGTGGCTCACACTGCTCCTAGTGCAGCAAAACACCCAGGACGGGCCACTTCCTGCCCCAAGAGAAGATCACCTTCTGCCCAGCCAGTGCCCGCACCGAGCCTGTGAAGCTCAGGAATTGGAGAAAGGCCTGCAAGGGATTCGTGGCAACATTTCCTAAGGGGCCGATTGTGTGGGAGCAGCGACCATGAAGCGGAAGACAGCAGGGCCCCATGGCCCAGGCAGAGCAAGAAGCCTTCCCGCAACTCCAAAGGCCACTTCCTTCCCCAAGGAAGGACTGAACCAAGCCAGCACATCCCCTACACATCAAGGACAACAAGCACTCTCTGGTTTGGGGCCCTGACAGTTTGGGACACGGGGAAGGACTGAGGCGAGGGCATCTCAGCTGGGGACACCAGCAGAGGCAGCACTCAGCAGCTCTTCCCCCATTAGCTCCCGCCAGCAGGGCTAATGACAACGGCAAGGGGAGGACGGGCCCTTCCCCAGCCTCCAAGGCTCTTAGGAAAGCACAACAGCTGCCACGCTCAGAGCTGCTCTGCCAACACCCTTCAGGCTGCTTCCAGGGCCACAGGTCTCAGGGCCCAGCAAGAGCCACGGAGCACCACCAACGGCCAGGCCACGGCGTGCCGCGTGGGCACAGCCTCTCTCGGAGCCCTCCGACAGGCAGTTTTTCCAAGCAGAAGCGACCATGGGCAAGGGCCCCAAAACACACCAAGACCCACTCTCCAACCCTTCTGCTTGCTTCTAGTCCTCCACAGCCTTTCAGCAGGCACTTCCTCTGAACATCCCGGCTCACCCCGGAGCCTGCTCCCTTCCCACCCCCACAAAGCAGAGGGCAAGTGCTCTCCCAGGAGGCGCATCACGCCAGCTCTTGCCTCTCTCTTGTGCCTCACGTGCCCTCAAGGCCCTCACCCCACAGGCCTCCCTACTGAGGGGCCCTTTGGGGCTTCAAGGAAGGAGGACAAAACTCTTTGGCAACACTCCCCCTCTCTCGGGCCGTGCTCAGGGAGCTCACCAATGACCACATGGCAGCAAGCAGACACACTCAGCAGCACCGACAGGGCCAGTGCACCAGCCTTAGACAAGCACACTTCCAGCCACGGAAACGGCACAAGGCTTCTACTGCTCTCAAGCCTTTGCCTTGCCCTGCCTCAGCAAGGCCGGGGATTTCTCTTCCAAGCCAAGCCTTGAGCCAAGCCAGCAGCTTTCAGCAGTCTGCGTGCCACATGGAAAAGCCAACATAGTAAGTACTTGGCCTCCAGGGTCCCCCCTGGCATGGCCCAGGCAGAGCCCGAGAGCACCAGCTAAGCCACCCACTGAAGGAGCTGGCAGTGTGGCAGAGCCAAGCTGGTTTGTCCTCACGTCTGGTGCCAGGAGCTCTCCTCCCAACCAGCACCAGGCAGCAGCCCAGAGGAAGGACCACTTCCCTCTCTTCCCTTAGCAAGCACTTGACCCCCTAGTGCTCCACTCTTTGGCCCCTGCATTTCTCAGGCCTGCAAGGACACGACCCCATCACGGCGTCAGCAGGGAGCAGTCCGAAAAACAAGAGTGGTCACAATGCAAAGGCTCTAGGACGCTCCTCACCTCCCAAAAAAGGAGTGGCAACTCTCAAAGCGCTCAGGGAGAAAACCCCAAGGGGAAAGGGCTTCCAGCGCTCAGCGTCCACAATGCCTGCCCACAAGCCGGCAGGCTGCTTGGAGGACGCCTGTGCTCACCACCACTCCCTTGGCTCCAGACACTCGCAGCAATGCCCCTAGAGCTCCGTGGGGCTCCTCACACCCACCCAAACCTCAAGCCAACACCACCACCTTCCCCACGTCAGCACCTCGCACGCTCCTGCCTGCCCAAGGGGGCTCTCTCGCTGCCCTGCTGCAGCACACAAAGCTCACCCTGCAGCAGGACGGTGCAGGAACTTGCCGAGACGGCAGCTGGAAGGAAGAGAGACCTGGGCTGCGCATCCCTCGCAGGCCACCCTTGCCTTGCCTTCCCTCCTCCAAGACACTCCTTGTCCAGGGAGATTTGGCACAGGGAGCCATCAGCCCCCCTCCAGAGTCCTCTCCCAAGAACACACCTGCCCCTCTCCCAAGAACACCTCTCCACAAGGCCTTCACTCCTCCAAACACCTTCCAGCACGCTAACGCCCAGCCATGAATGAGTAACTCCCACGACCTCCTGCTCCTTCAGCCAACACTGCTGCAAGACCAAAGCTCTCCCCATGAAAAGCAGCCAAGAGGAAAGGAGGGAAAAGCATGCCTTGTACAGCTCTCAGAGCAAGGAGAAGCGCTCCCTGCACTTTCGGGTGGGTCCTGGCTACAGAGCCTGGCAAGAGCGGAGGAAACTCCAGGCGTGAAGCTGAGCGGGCAGAAGGCAGCCGGCTGCCAGCGTGCCTGGCTCATGGGGCCACCAGGGCAGCCGGGGCCCCAGCAGACAAGGCACCTGCTCACCTCGCAGCGCTCCCCACCTCCACAGCCTCATGGCACTGCCCACGCACACCACTGCTCTCTCCACACGCCTCCTCCTGCACACTGAGCACCAACACCCTGGGGCCACCGCCTCTCCCCACCACACGCCACCCAACTTCTGGCACACACCTCACCCCCACCCCTCCCCTCACACAGCGTGGACAGTCAGCACACCCCTCTGCAGCAGGCACACACAGGCCACACCACCACACAGGCCAGCAGCCAGGACACCACCCCCAAAATGCCCCCAAAACACACCCAGGCCCACTCTCCAGCCCTTCTGTTTCCTTCTAGTCCTCCAAGAGGCAGCAACAAGCACTTCCTCTGAACATCCACTCACACCTCTGCTCCTGCTCCCTTCCCACCTCCACCAATCCAAGGGCAGAAAGAGCATTCCCATCTTGCAGACAAAGCTCACCCAGCCCTACTGCGCTGCCCCGGTGCAGCTTCTCATGGCCAGCCAGCATGTCTGGCTTGCAGGGCAGTTCGCCTGGGGCCCAGTCCACTCTGTCCCGTGGTCCTAACTCCGCTGGTAGCTCCTGGAGGAAAGGAACCTTGCTGCCAGCACCACTGCCCCTGTCCCAGGCTCAAGGCCAGGGCCAGGGCTAGTGTGGGAACAGACCTACACACCCATTCACTCCCACTCCTGCTCTCCTGCTTTGCTCCCGCCCCACTTATAAGTGTCTTTAACCCACATGCTGGACTGTGATGGGCTGATAGAGACATCAGTCAGCCCAACCCAAACCTCCTCCTCTTGTCAGCCAGTAGCAGGGCAGCACTGGGGGCGATGCCATGGCAACATTGCAGACACATGACCCAGCAGGCAGCTCCTTCCTCCCACCATCGTTGGTGGTGGGTCAGGTGCCATGCTGAGGGTTATTACAAGGGGAAGGTTTCATGTCCTCTGTGGGCATTTCCAGCAGGCTCTTGAGATCCCCCTGGGATCTGCTGGACATTGCAGCCTCTGGGAGCCAGGACCCCTTTCCTGCCAGAGCCAGACCCCAAGGGGGATCTCCCTCTCCCAGAGACACCTGCACCTGGATTGACCCCCCCACCCTACCAGGAGGGGATGGAGCCAGCCCCACAGGAGCCTCGGGGCTCAGGACAGCCCCAGCCCCAGGACCCAGCACTCCTGCCTGCCCCATTGTGCCCTGAGCCAGACGGGACCCTCCAGCAGGGCTCTTGTGGCCGCCCCCAGCCCTGTCCAGACACCCCCACAGCCCAGGACCCACAACTGTTTTTGCATTTCACAGTCTCTGTGTGACACCTCAGGAAGGAGTTCCTCAATCCCTTACCCTTGGCGGAGAGCTGCCAGAGTGCTGGAAAACAAGTATCCGTGGTCTGGGCTAATGTTCTTGGTCCAGCAGTCTCCATCTCGTTTGGCCCCTTTCCTTCGGCTCGCCTCTCCCTCCAGGGAAAAAGGACTCTCTTGTCTCCTGTCTCGTCCCCCACAATTCCTCTCCAATGTGTCCCTGCTCTTGTGCCCGCTGGTGAGGAGCCCCAGTGCAGCCCCACTGCCTCCTGGCCTCCCTCCTTGCTGGGGAGTAGCTCTGAAGGGCAGCAGTGGGGAGTGTGTGAGCCGTGCCCTGGCCTTGCAGGGAAGTGAGGGCTCTCCCATGGCACCGAGGAGAGACCTCTCTGTGATGCGGCACGTCCCCCTGTGACCTCAGCCCGTGTCATCTCTGGGCTCAGTAGGTCACTGCCATGGAGATGGCACAGCCAGGGAGAGAGCAGAGAGATTTCCCTCCATGTTCTGCAAAGCAATCAATCACCTTCCCTCCCCACAGTTAGTTTCCAAAACTGGCTGATAACTCCTTCAGGAACGTGACCAGATGGTGACAAAGGCTGTGAAAAATCTAAGATGGGGCACGGCAGAGGTCACTTCTGTGCCCCTGCACCAACAGGTCTCTGCACAGGGCAGACCTGTGTGGGAAGCTGGGGTTTGGGGCTATGTTAGGGGTTTGGCACTTGTTAAAGATGGGATCAAAATCATGTGAGGTCAAACAGCACAAAAGGGTGGCCATGGGCTGCGATGCTTTGGCGAGCCTCAAGACAGGTTTCTCCCGTGGGTCACTCTTCTTGTCAAAGGAGGATGTAGGACAGGATGGGACAGGACGCAGCCTTCCTCCTTCAGGCACCAAAGCAGGCTCTTTGTTTTGAAAAGGCCTCAGCAAGGTTTCTCAGTCTGCGGTGCTTAGGAGAGAGATGAGATGCCAGAAAAGAGCAACTAGGCCCTTAACACGCATCATCCAGAGGGCTTTACGTGGGACCCTGGTGCTTCCCATGTTCCATAACCATGGGCAAGGCTGGGGAGCAAATTTGGGGCAGTGTTCTCATTTCCCATGAATGTTGCCCAGGCTGAGACAAATCTCACCAGGCCCCTCTCTTTTCATGGGGCACAATTTCCACAGCACGCACACACTGTCAAGCCTAGATTTCACCACCAATGTCTAAGCCACGCTGCAGGCCTACATACTGCGGGGACAGGCGGGACCTCCGAGTCACTTCCCAGCCATGGGCAACCTGGGCTGCTCTCTCTGCACTCACCTCACAAGCACCTTCCCAGCCACCTGCCTCCTGCTGCCCTATCAGCCACTCCAAAAGACAGGACCTCACGGCCACCTTCCCAGCCGTCTGCCCGCCACTGCCCTACAAGCCCCTGACACACAAGTGACCTCACAATAACTTCCTCAGCCATCAGCCAAATGCTCACCTCCCAGCTGCTCCGGCCAACGTCACCTCCAAAGCACGCGTCCCAGCCGTGCACCTGCTGCTGCCCCAGCAACTGCTCACCTAGAAGACACCTCACCAGCACCTCCCCAGCCACACGCCTCCTGCTAGCCAATCACGAACCGTTGCAGAAGGGACCTTACAGACAACACGCCAGCCTTGTTCCTGCAGCTGGCCTCTCAGCTCCTCAGCCCCAAGGGACCTCAGAATCAGCAGCCGAGCCACGGGGCCCCTGCTGGCCTCTCAGCTACCGACAAAGAACTGATTGGGCAGTGGTGATTTTCTGGCCCAGCTCTCGCACACACTAGGGACCTCGTGCCTGTTGCCCCCTGCAGCTGCCCCTGCTCTCCCCAAGGCTGAGACACCTCCTGAATGGTCTCCCTCACTCACCCTGGCGCCTCACACTGCTCCTAGTGCAGCAAAACACCCAGGACGGGCCGGTTCCTGCCCCAAGAGAAGATCACCTTCTGCCCAGCCAGTGCCCGCACCGAGCCTGTGAAGCTCAGGAATTGGAGAAAGGCCTGCAAGGGATTCGTGGCAACATTTCCTAAGGGGCCGATTGTGTGGGAGCAGCGACCATGAAGCGGAAGACAGCAGGGCCCCATGGCCCAGGCAGAGCAAGAAGCCTTCCCGCAACTCCAAAGGCCACTTCCTTCCCCAAGGAAGGACTGAACCAAGCCAGCACATCCCCTACACATCAAGGACAACAAGCACTCTCTGGTTTGGGGCCCTGACAGTTTGGGACACGGGGAAGGACTGAGGCGAGGGCATCTCAGCTGGGGACACCAGCAGAGGCAGCACTCAGCAGCTCTTCCCCCATTAGCTCCCGCCAGCAGGGCTAATGACAACGGCAAGGGGAGGACGGGCCCTTCCCCAGCCTCCAAGGCTCTTAGGAAAGCACAACAGCTGCCACGCTCAGAGCTGCTCTGCCAACACCCTTCAGGCTGCTTCCGGGGCCACAGGTCTCAGGGCCCAGCAAGAGGCACGGAGCACCACCAACGGCCAGGCCACGGCGTGCCGCGTGGGCACAGCCTCTCTCGGAGCCCTCCGACAGGCAGTTTTTCCAAGCAGAAGCGACCATGGGCAAGGGCCCCAAAACACACCAAGACCCACTCTCCAACCCTTCTGCTTGCTTCTAGTCCTCCACAGCCTTTCAGCAGGCACTTCCTCTGAACATCCCGGCTCACCCCGGAGCCTGCTCCCTTCCCACCTCCACAAAGCAGAGGGCAAGTGCTCTCCCAGGAGGCGCATCACGCCAGCTCTTGCCTCTCTCTTGTGCCTCACGTGCCCTCAAGGCCCTCACCCCACAGGCCTCCCTACTGAGGGGCCCTTTGGGGCTTCAAGGAAGGAGGACAAAACTCTTTGGCAACACTCCCCCTCTCTCGGGCCGTGCTCAGGGAGCTCACCAATGACCACATGGCAGCACACAGACACACTCAGCAGCACGGACAGGGCCAGTGCACCAGCCTTAGACAAGCACACTTCCAGCCACGGAAACGGCACAAGGCTTCTACTGCTCTCAAGCCTTTGCCTTGCCCTGCCTCAGCAAGGCTGGGGATTTCTCTTCCAAGCCAAGCCTTGAGCCAAGCCAGCAGCTTTCAGCAGTCTGCGTGCCACATGGAAAAGCCAACATAGTAAGTACTTGGCCTCCAGGGTCCCCCCTGGCATGGCCCAGGCAGAGCCCGAGAGCACCAGCTAAGCCACCCACTGAAGGAGCTGGCAGTGTGGCAGAGCCTAGCTGGTTTGTCCTCACGTCTGGTGCCAGGAGCTCTCCTCCCAACCAGCACCAGGCAGCAGCCCAGAGGAAGGACCACTTCCCTCTCTTCCCTTAGCAAGCACTTGACCCCCTAGTGCTCCACTCTTTGGCCCCTGCATTTCTCAGGCCTGCAAGGACACGACCCCATCACGGCGTCAGCAGGGAGCAGTCCGAAAAACAAGAGTGGTCACAATGCAAAGGCTCTAGGACGCTCCTCACCTCCCAAAAAAGGAGTGGCAACTCTCAAAGCGCTCAGGGAGAAAACACCAAGGGGAAAGGGCTTCCAGCGCTCAGCGTCCACAATGCCTGCCCACAAGCCGGCAGGCTGCTTGGAGGACGCCTGTGCTCACCACCACTCCCTTGGCTCCAGACACTCGCAGCAATGCCCCTAGAGCTCCGTGGGGCTCCTCACACCCACCCAAACCTCAAGCCAACACCACCACCTTCCCCACGTCAGCACCTCGCACGCTCCTGCCTGCCCAAGGGGGCTCTCTCGCTGCCCTGCTGCAGCACACAAAGCTCACCCTGCAGCAGGACGGTGCAGGAACTTGCCGAGACGGCAGCTGGAAGGAAGAGAGACCTGGGCTGCGCATCCCTCGCAGGCCACCCTTGCCTTGCCTTCCCTCCTCCAAGGCACTCCTTGTCCAGGGAGATTTGGCACAGGGAGGCATCAGCCCCCCTCCAGAGTCCTCTCCCAAGAACACACCTGCCCCTCTCCCAAGAACACCTCTCCACAAGGCCTTCACTCCTCCAAACACCTTCCAGCACGCTAACGCCCAGCCATGAATGAGTAACTCCCACGACCTCCTGCTCCTTCAGCCAACACTGCTGCAAGACCAAAGCTCTCCCCATGAAAAGCAGCCAAGAGGAAAGGAGGGAAAAGCATGCCTTGTACAGCTCTCAGAGCAAGGAGAAGCGCTCCCTGGACTTTCGGGTGGGTCCTGGCTACAGAGCCTGGCAAGAGCGGAGGAAACTCCAGGCGTGAAGCTGAGCGGGCAGAAGGCAGCCGGCTGCCAGCGTGCCTGGCTCATGGGGCCACCAGGGCAGCCGGGGCCCCAGCAGACAAGGCACCTGCTCACCTCGCAGCGCTCCCCACCTCCACAGCCTCATGGCACTGCCCACGCACACCACTGCTCTCTCCACACGCCTCCTCCTGCACACTGAGCACCAACACCCTGGGGCCACCGCCTCTCCCCACCACACGCCACCCAACTTCTGGCACACACCTCACCCCCACCCCTCCCCTCACACAGCGTGGACAGTCAGCACACCCCTCTGCAGCAGGCACACACAGGCCACACCACCACACAGGCCAGCAGCCAGGACACCACCCCCAAAATGCCCCCAAAACACACCCAGGCCCACTCTCCAGCCCTTCTGTTTCCTTCTAGTCCTCCAAGAGGCAGCAACAAGCACTTCCTCTGAACATCCACTCACACCTCTGCTCCTGCTCCCTTCCCACCTCCACCAATCCAAAGGCAGAAAGAGCATTCCCATCTTGCAGACAAAGCTCACCCAGCCCTACTGCGCTGCCCCGGTGCAGCTTCTCATGGCCAGCCAGCATGTCTGGCTTGCAGGGCAGTTCGCCTGGGGCCCAGTCCACTCTGTCCCATGGTCCTAACTCCGCTGGTAGCTCCTGGAGGAAAGGAACCTTGCTGCCAGCACCACTGCCCCTGTCCCGGGGCCAGGGCCAGGGCCAGGGCCAGCATGGGAACACACCTACAGACCCACTCACTCCCACTCCTGCTCTCCTGCTTTGCTCCCGCTGCACTTATAACTCTCTTTAACCCACATGCTGGACTGTGATTGGCTGATAGAGACATCAGTCAGCCCAACCCAAACCTCCTCCTCTTGTCAGCCAGTAGCAGGGCAGCACTGGGGGCGATGCCATGGCAACATTGCAGACACATGACCCAGCAGGCAGCTCCTTCCTCCCACCATTGTTGGTGGTGGGTCAGGTGCCATGCTGAGGGTTATTACAAGGGGAAGGTTTCATGTCCTCTGTGGGCATTTCCAGCAGGCTCTTGAGATCCCCCTGGGATCTGCTGGACATTGCAGCCTCTGGGAGCCAGGACCCCTTTCCTGCCAGAGCCAGACCCCAAGGGGGATCTCCCTCTCCCAGAGACACCTGCACCTGGATTGACCCCCCCACCCTACCAGGAGGGGATGGAGCCAGCCCCACAGGAGCCTCGGGGCTCAGGACAGCCCCAGCCCCAGGACCCAGCACTCCTGCCTGCCCCATTGTGCCCTGAGCCAGACGGGACCCTCCAGCAGGGCTCTTGTGGCCGCCCCCAGCCCTGTCCAGACACCCCCACAGCCCAGGACCCACAACTGTTTTTGCATTTCACAGTCTCTGTGTGACACCTCAGGAAGGAGTTCCTCAATCCCTTACCCTTGGCGGAGAGCTGCCAGAGTGCTGGAAAACAAGTATCCGTGGTCTGGGCTAATGTTCTTGGTCCAGCAGTCTCCATCTCGTTTGGCCCCTTTTCCTTCGGCTCGCCTCTCCCTCCAGGGAAAAAGGACTCTCTTGTCTCCTGTCTCGTCCCCCACAATTCCTCTCCAATGTGTCCCTGCTCTTGTGCCCGCTGGTGAGGAGCCCCAGTGCAGCCCCACTGCCTCCTGGCCTCCCTCCTTGCTGGGGAGTAGCTCTGAAGGGCAGCAGTGGGGAGTGTGTGAGCCGTGCCCTGGCCTTGCAGGGAAGTGAGGGCTCTCCCATGGCACCGGGGAGAGACCTCTCTGTGATGCGGCACGTCCCCCTGTGACCTCAGCCCGTGTCATCTCTGGGCTCAGTAGGTCACTGCCATGGAGATGGCACAGCCAGGGAGAGAGCAGAGAGATTTCCCTCCATGTTCTGCAAAGCAATCAATCACCTTCCCTCCCCACAGTTAGTTTCCAAAACTGGCTGATAACTCCTTCAGGAACGTGACCAGATGGTGACAAAGGCTGTGAAAAATCTAAGATGGGGCACGGCAGAGGTCACTTCTGTGCCCCTGCACCAACAGGTCTCTGCACAGGGCAGACCTGTGTGGGAAGCTGGGGTTTGGGGCTATGTTAGGGGTTTGGCACTTGTTAAAGACGGGATCAAAATCATGTGAGGTCAAACAGCACAAAAGGGTGGCCATGGGCTGCGATGCTTTGGTGAGCCTGGTGAGACTGGTTTCTCCCGTGGGTCACTCTTCTTGTCAAAGGAGGATGTAGGACAGGATGGGACAGGACGCAGCCTTCCTCCTTCAGGCACCAAAGCAGGCTCTTTGTTTTGAAAAGGCCTCAGCAAGGTTTCTCAGTCTGCGGTGCTTAGGAGAGAGATGAGATGCCAGAAAAGAGCAACTAGGCCCTTAACACGCATCATCCAGAGGGCTTTACGTGGGACCCTGGTGCTTCCCATGTTCCATAACCATGGGCAAGGCTGGGGAGCAAATTTGGGGCAGTGTTCTCATTTCCCATGAATGTTGCCCAGGCTGAGACAAATCTCACCAGGCCCCTCTCTTTTCATGGGGCACAATTTCCACAGCACGCACACACTGTCAAGCCTAGATTTCACCACCAATGTCTAAGCCACGCTGCAGGCCTACATACTGCGGGGACAGGCGGGACCTCCGAGTCACTTCCCAGCCATGGGCAACCTGGGCTGCTCTCTCTGCACTCACCTCACAAGCACCTTCCCAGCCACCTGCCTCCTGCTGCCCTATCAGCCACTCCAAAAGACAGGACCTCACGGCCACCTTCCCAGCCGTCTGCCCGCCACTGCCCTACAAGCCCCTGACACACCAGGGACCTCACAATAACTTCCTCAGCCATCAGCCAAATGCTCACCTCCCAGCTGCTCCGGCCAACGTCACCTCCAAAGCACGCGTCCCAGCCGTGCACCTGCTGCTGCCCCAGCAACTGCTCACCTAGAAGACACCTCACCAGCACCTCCCCAGCCACACGCCTCCTGCTAGCCAATCACGAACCGTTGCAGAAGGGACCTTACAGACAACACGCCAGCCTTGTTCCTGCAGCTGGCCTCTCAGCTCCTCAGCCCCAAGGGACCTCAGAATCAGCAGCCGAGCCACGGGGCCCCTGCTGGCCTCTCAGCTACCGACAAAGAACTGATTGGGCAGTGGTGATTTTCTGGCCCAGCTCTCGCACACACTAGGGACCTCGTGCCTGTTGCCCCCTGCAGCTGCCCCTGCTCTCCCCAAGGCTGAGACACCTCCTGAATGGTCTCCCTCACTCACCCTGGTGGCTCACACTGCTCCTAGTGCAGCAAAACACCCAGGACGGGCCACTTCCTGCCCCAAGAGAAGATCACCTTCTGCCCAGCCAGTGCCCGCACCGAGCCTGTGAAGCTCAGGAATTGGAGAAAGGCCTGCAAGGGATTCGTGGCAACATTTCCTAAGGGGCCGATTGTGTGGGAGCAGCGACCATGAAGCGGAAGACAGCAGGGCCCCATGGCCCAGGCAGAGCAAGAAGCCTTCCCGCAACTCCAAAGGCCACTTCCTTCCCCAAGGAAGGACTGAACCAAGCCAGCACATCCCCTACACATCAAGGACAACAAGCACTCTCTGGTTTGGGGCCCTGACAGTTTGGGACACGGGGAAGGACTGAGGCGAGGGCATCTCAGCTGGGGACACCAGCAGAGGCAGCACTCAGCAGCTCTTCCCCCATTAGCTCCCGCCAGCAGGGCTAATGACAACGGCAAGGGGAGGACGGGCCCTTCCCCAGCCTCCAAGGCTCTTAGGAAAGCACAACAGCTGCCACGCTCAGAGCTGCTCTGCCAACACCCTTCAGGCTGCTTCCAGGGCCACACGTCTCAGGGCCCAGCAAGAGCCACGGAGCACCACCAACGGCCAGGCCACGGCGTGCCGCGTGGGCACAGCCTCTCTCGGAGCCCTCCGAAAGGCAGTTTTTCCAAGCAGAAGCGACCATGGGCAAGGGCCCCAAAACACACCAAGACCCACTCTCCAACCCTTCCGCTTGCTTCTAGTCCTCCACAGCCTTTCAGCAGGCACTTCCTCTGAACATCCCGGCTCACCCCGGAGCCTGCTCCCTTCCCACCTCCACAAAGCAGAGGGCAAGTGCTCTCCCAGGAGGCGCATCACGCCAGCTCTTGCCTCTCTCTTGTGCCTCACGTGCCCTCAAGGCCCTCACCCCACAGGCCTCCCTACTGAGGGGCCCTTTGGGGCTTCAAGGAAGGAGGACAAAACTCTTTGGCAACACTCCCCCTCTCTCGGGCCGTGCTCAGGGAGCTCACCAATGACCACATGGCAGCAAGCAGACACACTCAGCAGCACGGACAGGGCCAGTGCACCAGCCTTAGACAAGCACACTTCCAACCAGGGAAACGGCACAAGGCTTCTACTGCTCTCAAGCCTTTGCCTTGCCCTGCCTCAGCAAGGCCGGGGATTTCTCTGCCAAGCAAAGCCTCGAGCCAAGCCAGCAGCTTTCAGCAGGGCACGTGCCACATGGAAAAGCCAACATAGTAAGTACTTGGCCTCCAGGGTCCCCCCTGGCATGGCCCAGGCAGAGCCTGAGAGCACCAGCTAAGCCACCCACTGAAGGAGCTGGGCGTGTGGCAGAGCCAAGCTGGTTTATCCTCACGTCTGGTGCCAGGAGCTCTCCTCCCAACCAGCACCAGGCAGCAGCCCAGAGGAAGGACCACTTCCCTCTCTTCCCTTAGCAAGCACTTGAGCCCCTAGTGCTCCACTCTTTGGCCCCTGCATTGCTCAGGCCTGCAAGGACACGACCCCATCACGGCGTCAGCAGGGAGCAGTCCGAAAAACAAGAGTGGTCACAATGCAAAGGCTCCAGGACTCTCCCCACCTCCCAAAAAAGGAGTGGCAACTCTCAAAGCGCTCAGGGAGAAAACACCAAGGGGAAAGGGCTTCCAGCGCTCAGCGTCCACAATGCCTGCCCACAAGCCGGCAGGCTGCTTGGAGGACGCCTGTGCTCACCACCACTCCCTTGGCTCCAGACACTCGCAGCAATGCCCCTAGAGCTCCACTCCTTGTCCAGGGAGATTTGGCACAGGGAGGCATCAGCCCCCCTCCAGAGTCCTCTCCCAAGAACACACCTGCCCCTCTCCCAAGAACACCTCTCCACAAGGCCTTCACTCCTCCAAACACCTTCCAGCACGCTAACGCCCAGCCATGAATGAGTAACTCCCACGACCTCCTGCTCCTTCAGCCAACACTGCTGCAAGACCAAAGCTCTCCCCATGAAAAGCAGCCAAGAGGAAAGGAGGGAAAAGCATGCCTTGTACAGCTCTCAGAGCAAGGAGAAGCGCTCCCTGCACTTTCGGGTGGGTCCTGGCTACAGAGCCTGGCAAGAGCGGAGGAAACTCCAGGCGTGAAGCTGAGCGGGCAGAAGGCAGCCGGCTGCCAGCGTGCCTGGCTCATGGGGCCACCAGGGCAGCCGGGGCCCCAGCAGACAAGGCACCTGCTCACCTCGCAGCGCTCCCCACCTCCACAGCCTCATGGCACTGCCCACGCACACCACTGCTCTCTCCACACGCCTCCTCCTGCACACTGAGCACCAACACCCTGGGGCCACCGCCTCTCCCCACCACACGCCACCCAACTTCTGGCACACACCTCACCCCCACCCCTCCCCTCACACAGCGTGGACAGTCAGCACACCCCTCTGCAGCAGGCACACACAGGCCACACCACCACACAGGCCAGCAGCCAGGACACCACCCCCAAAATGCCCCCAAAACACACCCAGGCCCACTCTCCAGCCCTTCTGTTTCCTTCTAGTCCTCCAAGAGGCAGCAACAAGCACTTCCTCTGAACATCCACTCACACCTCTGCTCCTGCTCCCTTCCCACCTCCACCAATCCAAGGGCAGAAAGAGCATTCCCATCTTGCAGACAAAGCTCACCCAGCCCTACTGCGCTGCCCCGGTGCAGCTTCTCATGGCCAGCCAGCATGTCTGGCTTGCAGGGCAGTTCGCCTGGGGCCCAGTCCACTCTGTCCCACGGTCCTAACTCCGCTGGTAGCTCCTGGAGGAAAGGAACCTTGCTGCCAGCACCACTGCCCCTGTCCCAGGGTCAAGGCCAGGGCCAGGGCTAGTGTGGGAACAGACCTACACACCCATTCACTCCCACTCCTGCTCTCCTGCTTTGCTCCCGCCCCACTTATAAGTGTCTTTAACCCACATGCTGGACTGTGATTGGCTGATAGAGACATCAGTCAGCCCAACCCAAACCTCCTCCTCTTGTCAGCCAGTAGCAGGGCAGCACTGGGGGCGATGCCATGGCAACATTGCAGACACATGACCCAGCAGGCAGCTCCTTCCTCCCACCATCGTTGGTGGTGGGTCAGGTGCCATGCTGAGGGTTATTACAAGGGGAAGGTTTCATGTCCTCTGTGGGCATTTCCAGCAGGCTCTTGAGATCCCCCTGGGATCTGCTGGACATTGCAGCCTCTGGGAGCCAGGACCCCTTTCCTGTCAGAGCCAGACCCCAAGGGGGATCTCCCTCTCCCAGAGACACCTGCACCTGGATTGACCCCCCCACCCTACCAGGAGGGGATGGAGCCAGCCCCACAGGAGCCTCGGGGCTCAGGACAGCCCCAGCCCCAGGACCCAGCACTCCTGCCTGCCCCATTGTGCCCTGAGCCAGACGGGACCCTCCAGCAGGGCTCTTGTGGCCGCCCCCAGCCCTGTCCAGACACCCCCACAGCCCAGGACCCACAACTGTTTTTGCATTTCACAGTCTCTGTGTGACACCTCAGGAAGGAGTTCCTCAATCCCTTACCCTTGGCGGAGAGCTGCCAGAGTGCTGGAAAACAAGTATCCGTGGTCTGGGCTAATGTTCTTGGTCCAGCAGTCTCCATCTCGTTTGGCCCCTTTCCTTCGGCTCGCCTCTCCCTCCAGGGAAAAAGGACTCTCTTGTCTCCTGTCTCGTCCCCCACAATTCCTCTCCAATGTGTCCCTGCTCTTGTGCCCGCTGGTGAGGAGCCCCAGTGCAGCCCCACTGCCTCCTGGCCTCCCTCCTTGCTGGGGAGTAGCTCTGAAGGGCAGCAGTGGGGAGTGTGTGAGCCGTGCCCTGGCCTTGCAGGGAAGTGAGGGCTCTCCCATGGCACCGGGGAGAGACCTCTCTGTGATGCGGCACGTCCCCCTGTGACCTCAGCCCGTGTCATCTCTGGGCTCAGTAGGTCACTGCCATGGAGATGGCACAGCCAGGGAGAGAGCAGAGAGATTTCCCTCCATGTTCTGCAAAGCAATCAATCACCTTCCCTCCCCACAGTTAGTTTCCAAAACTGGCTGATAACTCCTTCAGGAACGTGACCAGATGGTGACAAAGGCTGTGAAAAATCTAAGATGGGGCACGGCAGAGGTCACTTCTGTGCCCCTGCACCAACAGGTCTCTGCACAGGGCAGACCTGTGTGGGAAGCTGGGGTTTGGGGCTATGTTAGGGGTTTGGCACTTGTTAAAGACGGGATCAAAATCATGTGAGGTCAAACAGCACAAAAGGGTGGCCATGGGCTGCGATGCTTTGGTGAGCCTGGTGAGACTGGTTTCTCCCGTGGGTCACTCTTCTTGTCAAAGGAGGATGTAGGACAGGATGGGACAGGACGCAGCCTTCCTCCTTCAGGCACCAAAGCAGGCTCTTTGTTTTGAAAAGGCCTCAGCAAGGTTTCTCAGTCTGCGGTGCTTAGGAGAGAGATGAGATGCCAGAAAAGAGCAACTAGGCCCTTAACACGCATCATCCAGAGGGCTTTACGTGGGACCCTGGTGCTTCCCATGTTCCATAACCATGGGCAAGGCTGGGGAGCAAATTTGGGGCAGTGTTCTCATTTCCCATGAATGTTGCCCAGGCTGAGACAAATCTCACCAGGCCCCTCTCTTTTCATGGGGCACAATTTCCACAGCACGCACACACTGTCAAGCCTAGATTTCACCACCAATGTCTAAGCCACGCTGCAGGCCTACATACTGCGGGGACAGGCGGGACCTCCGAGTCACTTCCCAGCCATGGGCAACCTGGGCTGCTCTCTCTGCACTCACCTCACAAGCACCTTCCCAGCCACCTGCCTCCTGCTGCCCTATCAGCCACTCCAAAAGACAGGACCTCACGGCCACCTTCCCAGCCGTCTGCCCGCCACTGCCCTACAAGCCCCTGACACACAAGTGACCTCACAATGACTTCCTCAGCCATCAGCCAAATGCTGACCTCCCAGATGCTCCGGCCAACATCACCTCCAAAGCAGGCGTCCCAGCCATGGACCTGCTACTGCCCCAGCAACTGCTCAGCCAGAAGACACCTCACAAGCACGTTTCCAGCCACACGCCGCCTGCTAGCCAATCACGTAACCCTTGCAGAAGGGACCTTACAGACAACACGCCAGCCTTGTTCCTGCAGCTGGCCTCTCAGCTCCTCAGCCCCAAGGGACCTCAGAATCAGCAGCCGAGCCACGGGGCCCCTGCTGGCCTCTCAGCTACCGACAAAGAACTGATTGGGCAGTGGTGATTTTCTGGCCCAGCTCTCGCACACACTAGGGACCTCGTGCCTGTTGCCCCCTGCAGCTGCCCCTGCTCTCCCCAAGGCTGAGACACCTCCTGAATGGTCTCCCTCACTCACCCTGGTGGCTCACACTGCTCCTAGTGCAGCAAAACACCCAGGACGGGCCGGTTCCTGCCCCAAGAGAAGATCACCTTCTGCCCAGCCAGTGCCCGCACCGAGCCTGTGAAGCTCAGGAATTGGAGAAAGGCCTGCAAGGGATTCGTGGCAACATTTCCTAAGGGGCCGATTGTGTGGGAGCAGCGACCATGAAGCGGAAGACAGCAGGGCCCCATGGCCCAGGCAGAGCAAGAAGCCTTCCCGCAACTCCAAAGGCCACTTCCTTCCCCAAGGAAGGACTGAACCAAGCCAGCACATCCCCTACACATCAAGGACAACAAGCACTCTCTGGTTTGGGGCCCTGACAGTTT
The DNA here is from genome assembly GCF_040807025.1 of Struthio camelus. Taxonomy (NCBI): domain Eukaryota; kingdom Metazoa; phylum Chordata; class Aves; order Struthioniformes; family Struthionidae; genus Struthio; species Struthio camelus. The sequence goes on from NC_090970.1 coordinate 2,774,239, forward strand.
GGGACACGGGGAAGGACTGAGGCGAGGGCATCTCAGCTGGGGACACCAGCAGAGGCAGCACTCAGCAGCTCTTCCCCCATTAGCTCCCGCCAGCAGGGCTAATGACAACGGCAAGGGGAGGACGGGCCCTTCCCCAGCCTCCAAGGCTCTTAGGAAAGCACAACAGCTGCCACGCTCAGAGCTGCTCTGCCAACACCCTTCAGGCTGCTTCCAGGGCCACAGGTCTCAGGGCCCAGCAAGAGCCACGGAGCACCACCAACGGCCAGGCCACGGCGTGCCGCGTGGGCACAGCCTCTCTCGGAGCCCTCCGAAAGGCAGTTTTTCCAAGCAGAAGCGACCATGGGCAAGGGCCCCAAAACACACCAAGACCCACTCTCCAACCCTTCTGCTTGCTTCTAGTCCTCCACAGCCTTTCAGCAGGCACTTCCTCTGAACATCCCGGCTCACCCCGGAGCCTGCTCCCTTCCCACCTCCACAAAGCAGAGGGCAAGTGCTCTCCCAGGAGGCGCATCACGCCAGCTCTTGCCTCTCTCTTGTGCCTCACGTGCCCTCAAGGCCCTCACCCCACAGGCCTCCCTACTGAGGGGCCCTTTGGGGCTTCAAGGAAGGAGGACAAAACTCTTTGGCAACACTCCCCCTCTCTCGGGCCGTGCTCAGGGAGCTCACCAATGACCACATGGCAGCAAGCAGACACACTCAGCAGCACGGACAGGGCCAGTGCACCAGCCTTAGACAAGCACACTTCCAACCAGGGAAACGGCACAAGGCTTCTACTGCTCTCAAGCCTTTGCCTTGCCCTGCCTCAGCAAGGCCGGGGATTTCTCTGCCAAGCAAAGCCTCGAGCCAAGCCAGCAGCTTTCAGCAGGGCACGTGCCACATGGAAAAGCCAACATAGTAAGTACTTGGCCTCCAGGGTCCCCCCTGGCATGGCCCAGGCAGAGCCTGAGAGCACCAGCTAAGCCACCCACTGAAGGAGCTGGGCGTGTGGCAGAGCCAAGCTGGTTTATCCTCACGTCTGGTGCCAGGAGCTCTCCTCCCAACCAGCACCAGGCAGCAGCCCAGAGGAAGGACCACTTCCCTCTCTTCCCTTAGCAAGCACTTGAGCCCCTAGTGCTCCACTCTTTGGCCCCTGCATTGCTCAGGCCTGCAAGGACACGACCCCATCACGGCGTCAGCAGGGAGCAGTCCGAAAAACAACAGTGGTCACAATGCAAAGGCTCTAGGACTCTCCCCACCTCCCAAAAAAGGAGTGGCAACTCTCAAAGCGCTCAGGGAGAAAACCCCAAGGGGAAAGGGCTTCCAGCGCTCAGCGTCCACAATGCCTGCCCACAAGCCGGCAGGCTGCTTGGAGGATGCCTGTGCTCACCACCACTCCCTTGGCTCCACACACACGCAGCAATGCCCCTAGAGCTCCACTCCTTGTCCAGGGAGATTTGGCACAGGGAGGCATCAGCCCCCCTCCAGAGTCCTCTCCCAAGAACACACCTGCCCCTCTCCCAAGAACACCTCTCCACAAGGCCTTCACTCCTCCAAACACCTTCCAGCACGCTAACGCCCAGCCATGAATGAGTAACTCCCACGACCTCCTGCTCCTTCAGCCAACACTGCTGCAAGACCAAAGCTCTCCCCATGAAAAGCAGCCAAGAGGAAAGGAGGGAAAAGCATGCCTCGTACAGCTCTCAGAGCAAGGAGAAGCGCTCCCTGCACTTTCGGGTGGGTCCTGGCTGCAGAGCCTGGCAAGAGCGGAGGAAACTCCAGGCGTGAAGCTGAGCGGGCAGAAGGCAGCCGGCTGCCAGCGTGCCTGGCTCATGGGGCCACCAGGGCAGCCGGGGCCCCAGCAGACAAGGCACCTGCTCACCTCGCAGCGCTCCCCACCTCCACAGCCTCATGGCACTGCCCACGCACACCACTGCTCTCTCCACACGCCTCCTCCTGCACACTGAGCACCAACACCCTGGGGCCACCGCCTCTCCCCACCACACGCCACCCAACTTCTGGCACACACCTCACCCCCACCCCTCCCCTCACACAGCGTGGACAGTCAGCACACCCCTCTGCAGCAGGCACACACAGGCCACACCACCACACAGGGCAGCAGCCAGGACACCACCCCCAAAATGCCCCCAAAACACACCCAGGCCCACTCTCCAGCCCTTCTGTTTCCTTCTAGTCCTCCAAGAGGCAGCAACAAGCACTTCCTCTGAACATCCACTCACACCTCTGCTCCTGCTCCCTTCCCACCTCCACCAATCCAAGGGCAGAGAGAGCATTCCCATCTTGCAGACAAAGCTCACCCAGCCCTACTGCGCTGCCCCGGTGCAGCTTCTCATGGCCAGCCAGCATGTCTGGCTTGCAGGGCAGTTCGCCTGGGGCCCAGTCCACTCTGTCCCGTGGTCCTAACTCCGCTGGTAGCTCCTGGAGGAAAGGAACCTTGCTGCCAGCACCACTGCCCCTGTCCCAGGGTCAAGGCCAGGGCCAGGGCTAGTGTGGGAACAGACCTACACACCCATTCACTCCCACTCCTGCTCTCCTGCTTTGCTCCCGCCCCACTTATAAGTGTCTTTAACCCACATGCTGGACTGTGATTGGCTGATAGAGACATCAGTCAGCCCAACCCAAACCTCCTCCTCTTGTCAGCCAGTAGCAGGGCAGCACTGGGGGCGATGCCATGGCAACATTGCAGACACATGACCCAGCAGGCAGCTCCTTCCTCCCACCATCGTTGGTGGTGGGTCAGGTGCCATGCTGAGGGTTATTACAAGGGGAAGGTTTCATGTCCTCTGTGGGCATTTCCAGCAGGCTCTTGAGATCCCCCTGGGATCTGCTGGACATTGCAGCCTCTGGGAGCCAGGACCCCTTTCCTGCCAGAGCCAGACCCCAAGGGGGATCTCCCTCTCCCAGAGACACCTGCACCTGGATTGACCCCCCCACCCTACCAGGAGGGGATGGAGCCAGCCCCACAGGAGCCTCGGGGCTCAGGACAGCCCCAGCCCCAGGACCCAGCACTCCTGCCTGCCCCATTGTGCCCTGAGCCAGACGGGACCCTCCAGCAGGGCTCTTGTGGCCGCCCCCAGCCCTGTCCAGACACCCCCACAGCCCAGGACCCACAACTGTTTTTGCATTTCACAGTCTCTGTGTGACACCTCAGGAAGGAGTTCCTCAATCCCTTACCCTTGGCGGAGAGCTGCCAGAGTGCTGGAAAACAAGTATCCGTGGTCTGGGCTAATGTTCTTGGTCCAGCAGTCTCCATCTCGTTTGGCCCCTTTCCTTCGGCTCGCCTCTCCCTCCAGGGAAAAAGGACTCTCTTGTCTCCTGTCTCGTCCCCCACAATTCCTCTCCAATGTGTCCCTGCTCTTGTGCCCGCTGGTGAGGAGCCCCAGTGCAGCCCCACTGCCTCCTGGCCTCCCTCCTTGCTGGGGAGTAGCTCTGAAGGGCAGCAGTGGGGAGTGTGTGAGCCGTGCCCTGGCCTTGCAGGGAAGTGAGGGCTCTCCCATGGCACCGGGGAGAGACCTCTCTGTGATGCGGCACGTCCCCCTGTGACCTCAGCCCGTGTCATCTCTGGGCTCAGTAGGTCACTGCCATGGAGATGGCACAGCCAGGGAGAGAGCAGAGAGATTTCCCTCCATGTTCTGCAAAGCAATCAATCACCTTCCCTCCCCACAGTTAGTTTCCAAAACTGGCTGATAACTCCTTCAGGAACGTGACCAGATGGTGACAAAGGCTGTGAAAAATCTAAGATGGGGCACGGCAGAGGTCACTTCTGTGCCCCTGCACCAACAGGTCTCTGCACAGGGCAGACCTGTGTGGGAAGCTGGGGTTTGGGGCTATGTTAGGGGTTTGGCACTTGTTAAAGACGGGATCAAAATCATGTGAGGTCAAACAGCACAAAAGGGTGGCCATGGGCTGCGATGCTTTGGTGAGCCTGGTGAGACTGGTTTCTCCCGTGGGTCACTCTTCTTGTCAAAGGAGGATGTAGGACAGGATGGGACAGGACGCAGCCTTCCTCCTTCAGGCACCAAAGCAGGCTCTTTGTTTTGAAAAGGCCTCAGCAAGGTTTCTCAGTCTGCGGTGCTTAGGAGAGAGATGAGATGCCAGAAAAGAGCAACTAGGCCCTTAACACACATCATCCAGAGGGCTTTACGTGGGACCCTGGTGCTTCCCATGTTCCATAACCGTGGGCAAGGCTGGGGAGCAAATTTGGGGCAGTGTTCTCATTTCCCATGAATGTTGCCCAGGCTGAGACAAATCTCACCAGGCCCCTCTCTTTTCATGGGGCACAATTTCCACAGCACGCACACACTGTCAAGCCTAGATTTCACCACCAATGTCTAAGCCACGCTGCAGGCCTACATACTGCGGGGACAGGCGGGACCTCCGAGTCACTTCCCAGCCATGGGCAACCTGGGCTGCTCTCTCTGCACTCACCTCACAAGCACCTTCCCAGCCACCTGCCTCCTGCTGCCCTATCAGCCACTCCAAAAGACAGGACCTCACGGCCACCTTCCCAGCCGTCTGCCCGCCACTGCCCTACAAGCCCCTGACACACAAGTGACCTCACAATAACTTCCTCAGCCATCAGCCAAATGCTCACCTCCCAGCTGCTCCAGCCAACGTCACCTCCAAAGCACGCGTCCCAGCTGTGCACCTGCTGCTGCCCCAGCAACTGCTCACCTAGAAGACACCTCACCAGCACCTCCCCAGCCACACGCCTCCTGCTAGCCAATCACGAACCGTTGCAGAAGGGACCTTACAGACAACACGCCAGCCTTGTTCCTGCAGCTGGCCTCTCAGCTCCTCAGCCCCAAGGGACCTCAGAATCAGCAGCCGAGCCACGGGGCCCCTGCTGGCCTCTCAGCTACCGACAAAGAACTGATTGGGCAGTGGTGATTTGCTGGCCCAGCTCTCGCACACACTAGGGACCTCGTGCCTGTTGCCCCCTGCAGCTGCCCCTGCTCTCCCCAAGGCTGAGACACCTCCTGAACGGTCTCCCTCACTCACCCTGGCGCCTCACACTGCTCCTAGTGCAGCAAAACACCCAGGACGGGCCGGTTCCTGCCCCAAGAGAAGATCACCTTCTGCTCAGGCAGCACCTACACCGAGCCCGTGAAGCTTAGGAACTGGAGAAAGGCCTGCAAGGAATTCGTGGCAACATTTCTTGATGGGCCAATTGCGTGGGAGCAGCGACCATGAAGCTGAAGACAGCAGGGCCCCATGGCCCAGGCAGAGCAAGAAGCCTTCCCGCAACTCCAAAGGCCACTTCCTTCCCCAAGGAAGGACTGAACCAAGCCAGCACATCCCCTACACATCAAGGACAACAAGCACTCTCTGGTTTGGGGCCCTGACAGTTTGGGACACGGGGAAGGACTGAGGCGAGGGCATCTCAGCTGGGGACACCAGCAGAGGCAGCACTCAGCAGCTCTTCCCCCATTAGCTCCCGCCAGCAGGGCTAATGACAACGGCAAGGGGAGGACGGGCCCTTCCCCAGCCTCCAAGGCTCTTAGGAAAGCACAACAGCTGCCACGCTCAGAGCTGCTCTGCCAACACCCTTCAGGCTGCTTCCAGGGCCACACGTCTCAGGGCCCAGCAAGAGCCACGGAGCACCACCAACGGCCAGGCCACGGCGTGCCGCGTGGGCACAGCCTCTCTCGGAGCCCTCCGAAAGGCAGTTTTTCCAAGCAGAAGCGACCATGGGCAAGGGCCCCAAAACACACCAAGACCCACTCTCCAACCCTTCCGCTTGCTTCTAGTCCTCCACAGCCTTTCAGCAGGCACTTCCTCTGAACATCCCGGCTCACCCCGGAGCCTGCTCCCTTCCCACCTCCACAAAGCAGAGGGCAAGTGCTCTCCCAGGAGGCGCATCACGCCAGCTCTTGCCTCTCTCTTGTGCCTCACGTGCCCTCAAGGCCCTCACCCCACAGGCCTCCCTACTGAGGGGCCCTTTGGGGCTTCAAGGAAGGAGGACAAAACTCTTTGGCAACACTCCCCCTCTCTCGGGCCGTGCTCAGGGAGCTCACCAATGACCACATGGCAGCAAGCAGACACACTCAGCAGCACGGACAGGGCCAGTGCACCAGCCTTAGACAAGCACACTTCCAACCAGGGAAACGGCACAAGGCTTCTACTGCTCTCAAGCCTTTGCCTTGCCCTGCCTCAGCAAGGCCGGGGATTTCTCTGCCAAGCAAAGCCTCGAGCCAAGGCAGCAGCTTTCAGCAGGGCACGTGCCACATGGAAAAGCCAACATAGTAAGTACTTGGCCTCCAGGGTCCCCCCTGGCATGGCCCAGGCAGAGCCTGAGAGCACCAGCTAAGCCACCCACTGAAGGAGCTGGGCGTGTGGCAGAGCCAAGCTGGTTTGTCCTCACGTCTGGTGCCAGGAGCTCTCCTCCCAACCAGCACCAGGCAGCAGCCCAGAGGAAGGACCACTTCCCTCTCTTCTCTTAGCAAGCACTTGAGCCCCTAGTGCTCCACTCTTTGGCCCCTGCATTGCTCAGGCCTGCAAGGACACGACCCCATCACGGCGTCAGCAGGGAGCAGTCCGAAAAACAAGAGTGGTCACAATGCAAAGGCTCTAGGACTCTCCCCACCTCCCAAAAAAGGAGTGGCAACTCTCAAAGCGCTCAGGGAGAAAACCCCAAGGGGAAAGGGCTTCCAGCGCTCAGCGTCCACAATGCCTGCCCACAAGCCGGCAGGCTGCTTGGAGGATGCCTGTGCTCACCACCACTCCCTTGGCTCCAGACACTCGCAGCAATGCCCCTAGAGCTCCACTCCTTGTCCAGGGAGATTTGGCACAGGGAGGCATCAGCCCCCCTCCAGAGTCCTCTCCCAAGAACACACCTGCCCCTCTCCCAAGAACACCTCTCCACAAGGCCTTCACTCCTCCAAACACCTTCCAGCATGCTAACGCCCAGCCATGAACGAGCAACTCCCACGACCTCCTGCTCCTTCAGCCAACACTGCTGCAAGACCAAAGCTCTCCCCATGAAAAGCAGCCAAGAGGAAAGGAGGGAAAAGCATGCCTTGTACAGCTCTCAGAGCAAGGAGAAGCGCTCCCTGGACTTTCGGGTGGGTCCTGGCTACAGAGCCTGGCAAGAGCGGAGGAAACTCCAGGCGTGAAGCTGAGCGGGCAGAAGGCAGCCGGCTGCCAGCGTGCCTGGCTCATGGGGCCACCAGGGCAGCCGGGGCCCCAGCAGACAAGGCACCTGCTCACCTCGCAGCACTCCCCACCTCCACAGCCTCATGGCACTGCCCACGCACACCACTGCTCTCTCCACACGCCTCCTCCTGCACACTGAGCACCAACACCCTGGGGCCACCGCCTCTCCCCACCACACGCCACCCAACTTCTGGCACACACCTCACCCCCACCCCTCCCCTCACACAGCGTGGACAGTCAGCACACCCCTCTGCAGCAGGCACACACAGGCCACACCACCACACAGGCCAGCAGCCAGGACACCACCCCCAAAATGCCCCCAAAACACACCCAGGCCCACTCTCCAGCCCTTCTGTTTCCTTCTAGTCCTCCAAGAGGCAGCAACAAGCACTTCCTCTGAACATCCACTCACACCTCTGCTCCTGCTCCCTTCCCACCTCCACCAATCCAAGGGCAGAAAGAGCATTCCCATCTTGCAGACAAAGCTCACCCAGCCCTACTGCGCTGCCCCGGTGCAGCTTCTCATGGCCAGCCAGCATGTCTGGCTTGCAGGGCAGTTCGCCTGGGGCCCAGGCCACTCTGTCCCGTGGTCCTAACTCCGCTGGTAGCTCCTGGAGGAAAGGAACCTTGCTGCCAGCACCACTGCCCCTGTCCCAGGCTCAAGGCCAGGGCCAGGGCTAGTGTGGGAACAGACCTACACACCCATTCACTCCCACTCCTGCTCTCCTGCTTTGCTCCCGCCCCACTTATAAGTGTCTTTAACCCACATGCTGGACTGTGATTGGCTGATAGAGACATCAGTCAGCCCAACCCAAACCTCCTCCTCTTGTCAGCCAGTAGCAGGGCAGCACTGGGGGCGATGCCATGGCAACATTGCAGACACATGACCCAGCAGGCAGCTCCTTCCTCCCACCATCGTTGGTGGTGGGTCAGGTGCCATGCTGAGGGTTATTACAAGGGGAAGGTTTCATGTCCTCTGTGGGCATTTCCAGCAGGCTCTTGAGATCCCCCTGGGATCTGCTGGACATTGCAGCCTCTGGGAGCCAGGACCCCTTTCCTGCCAGAGCCAGACCCCAAGGGGGATCTCCCTCTCCCAGAGACACCTGCACCTGGATTGACCCCCCCACCCTACCAGGAGGGGATGGAGCCAGCCCCACAGGAGCCTCGGGGCTCAGGACAGCCCCAGCCCCAGGACCCAGCACTCCTGCCTGCCCCATTGTGCCCTGAGCCAGACGGGACCCTCCAGCAGGGCTCTTGTGGCCGCCCCCAGCCCTGTCCAGACACCCCCACAGCCCAGGACCCACAACTGTTTTTGCATTTCACAGTCTCTGTGTGACACCTCAGGAAGGAGTTCCTCAATCCCTTACCCTTGGCGGAGAGCTGCCAGAGTGCTGGAAAACAAGTATCCGTGGTCTGGGCTAATGTTCTTGGTCCAGCAGTCTCCATCTCATTTGGCCCCTTTCCTTCGGCTCGCCTCTCCCTCCAGGGAAAAAGGACTCTCTTGTCTCCTGTCTCGTCCCCCACAATTCCTCTCCAATGTGTCCCTGCTCTTGTGCCCGCTGGTGAGGAGCCCCAGTGCAGCCCCACTGCCTCCTGGCCTCCCTCCTTGCTGGGGAGTAGCTCTGAAGGGCAGCAGTGGGGAGTGTGTGAGCCGTGCCCTGGCCTTGCAGGGAAGTGAGGGCTCTCCCATGGCACCGGGGAGAGACCTCTCTGTGATGCGGCACGTCCCCCTGTGACCTCAGCCCGTGTCATCTCTGGGCTCAGTAGGTCACTGCCATGGAGATGGCACAGCCAGGGAGAGAGCAGAGAGATTTCCCTCCATGTTCTGCAAAGCAATCAATCACCTTCCCTCCCCACAGTTAGTTTCCAAAACTGGCTGATAACTCCTTCAGGAACGTGACCAGATGGTGACAAAGGCTGTGAAAAATCTAAGATGGGGCACGGCAGAGGTCACTTCTGTGCCCCTGCACCAACAGGTCTCTGCACAGGGCAGACCTGTGTGGGAAGCTGGGGTTTGGGGCTATGTTAGGGGTTTGGCACTTGTTAAAGACGGGATCAAAATCATGTGAGGTCAAACAGCACAAAAGGGTGGCCATGGGCTGCGATGCTTTGGTGAGCCTGGTGAGACTGGTTTCTCCCGTGGGTCACTCTTCTTGTCAAAGGAGGATGTAGGACAGGATGGGACAGGACGCAGCCTTCCTCCTTCAGGCACCAAAGCAGGCTCTTTGTTTTGAAAAGGCCTCAGCAAGGTTTCTCAGTCTGCGGTGCTTAGGAGAGAGATGAGATGCCAGAAAAGAGCAACTAGGCCCTTAACACACATCATCCAGAGGGCTTTACGTGGGACCCTGGTGCTTCCCATGTTCCATAACCATGGGCAAGGCTGGGGAGCAAATTTGGGGCAGTGTTCTCATTTCCCATGAATGTTGCCCAGGCTGAGACAAATCTCACCAGGCCCCTCTCTTTTCATGGGGCACAATTTCCACAGCACGCACACACTGTCAAGCCTAGATTTCACCACCAATGTCTAAGCCACGCTGCAGGCCTACATACTGCGGGGACAGGCGGGACCTCCGAGTCACTTCCCAGCCATGGGCAACCTGGGCTGCTCTCTCTGCACTCACCTCACAAGCACCTTCCCAGCCACCTGCCTCCTGCTGCCCTATCAGCCACTCCAAAAGACAGGACCTCACGGCCACCTTCCCAGCCGTCTGCCCGCCACTGCCCTACAAGCCCCTGACACACAAGTGACCTCACAATAACTTCCTCAGCCATCAGCCAAATGCTCACCTCCCAGCTGCTCCAGCCAACGTCACCTCCAAAGCACGCGTCCCAGCTGTGCACCTGCTGCTGCCCCAGCAACTGCTCACCTAGAAGACACCTCACCAGCACCTCCCCAGCCACACGCCTCCTGCTAGCCAATCACGAACCGTTGCAGAAGGGACCTTACAGACAACACGCCAGCCTTGTTCCTGCAGCTGGCCTCTCAGCTCCTCAGCCCCAAGGGACCTCAGAATCAGCAGCCGAGCCACACGGCCCCTGCTGGCCTCTCAGCTACCGACAAAGAACTGATTGGGCAGTGGTGATTTGCTGGCCCAGCTCTCGCACACACTAGGGACCTCGTGCCTGTTGCCCCCTGCAGCTGCCCCTGCTCTCCCCAAGGCTGAGACACCTCCTGAACGGTCTCCCTCACTCACCCTGGCGCCTCACACTGCTCCTAGTGCAGCAAAACACCCAGGACGGGCCGGTTCCTGCCCCAAGAGAAGATCACCTTCTGCTCAGGCAGCACCTACACCGAGCCCGTGAAGCTTAGGAACTGGAGAAAGGCCTGCAAGGAATTCGTGGCAACATTTCTTGATGGGCCAATTGCGTGGGAGCAGCGACCATGAAGCTGAAGACAGCAGGGCCCCATGGCCCAGGCAGAGCAAGAAGCCTTCCCGCAACTCCAAAGGCCACTTCCTTCCCCAAGGAAGGACTGAACCAAGCCAGCACATCCCCTACACATCAAGGACAACAAGCACTCTCTGGTTTGGGGCCCTGACAGTTTGGGACACGGGGAAGGACTCAGACGAGGGCATCTCAGCGGGGGACACCAGCAGAGGCAGCACTCAGCAGCTCTTCCCCCATTAGCTCCCGCCAGCAGGGCTAATGACAACGGCAAGGGGAGGACGGGCCCTTCCCCAGCCTCCAAGGCTCTTAGGAAAGCACAACAGCTGCCACGCTCAGAGCTGCTCTGCCAACACCCTTCAGGCTGCTTCCAGGGCCACAGGTCTCAGGGCCCAGCAAGAGACACGGAGCAGCACCAGTGGCCAGGCCACGGCGTGCCGCGTGGGCACAGCCTCTCTCGGAGCCCTCCGAAAGGCAGTTTTTCCAAGCAGAAGCGACCATGGGCAAGGGCCCCAAAACACACCAAGACCCACTCTCCAACCCTTCCGCTTGCTTCTAGTCCTCCACAGCCTTTCAGCAGGCACTTCCTCTGAACATCCCGGCTCACCCCGGAGCCTGCTCCCTTCCCACCTCCACAAAGCAGAGGGCAAGTGCTCTCCCAGGAGGCGCATCACGCCAGCTCTTGCCTCTCTCTTGTGCCTCACGTGCCCTCAAGGCCCTCACCCCACAGGCCTCCCTACTGAGGGGCCCTTTGGGGCTTCAAGGAAGGAGGACAAAACTCTTTGGCAACACTCCCCCTCTCTCGGGCCGTGCTCAGGGAGCTCACCAATGACCACATGGCAGCAAGCAGACACACTCAGCAGCACGGACAGGGCCAGTGCACCAGCCTTAGACAAGCACACTTCCAACCAGGGAAACGGCACAAGGCTTCTACTGCTCTCAAGCCTTTGCCTTGCCCTGCCTCAGCAAGGCCGGGGATTTCTCTGCCAAGCAAAGCCTCGAGCCAAGCCAGCAGCTTTCAGCAGGGCACGTGCCACATGGAAAAGCCAACATAGTAAGTACTTGGCCTCCAGGGTCCCCCCTGGCATGGCCCAGGCAGAGCCTGAGAGCACCAGCTAAGCCACCCACTGAAGGAGCTGGGCGTGTGGCAGAGCCAAGCTGGTTTGTCCTCACGTCTGGTGCCAGGAGCTCTCCTCCCAACCAGCACCAGGCAGCAGCCCAGAGGAAGGACCACTTCCCTCTCTTCTCTTAGCAAGCACTTGAGCCCCTAGTGCTCCACTCTTTGGCCCCTGCATTGCTCAGGCCTGCAAGGACACGACCCCATCACGGCGTCAGCAGGGAGCAGTCCGAAAAACAAGAGTGGTCACAATGCAAAGGCTCTAGGACTCTCCCCACCTCCCAAAAAAGGAGTGGCAACTCTCAAAGCGCTCAGGGAGAAAACCCCAAGGGGAAAGGGCTTCCAGCGCTCAGCGTCCACAATGCCTGCCCACAAGCCGGCAGGCTGCTTGGAGGATGCCTGTGCTCACCACCACTCCCTTGGCTCCAGACACTCGCAGCAATGCCCCTAGAGCTCCACTCCTTGTCCAGGGAGATTTGGCACAGGGAGGCATCAGCCCCCCTCCAGAGTCCTCTCCCAAGAACACACCTGCCCCTCTCCCAAGAACACCTCTCCACAAGGCCTTCACTCCTCCAAACACCTTCCAGCATGCTAACGCCCAGCCATGAACGAGCAACTCCCACGACCTCCTGCTCCTTCAGCCAACACTGCTGCAAGACCAAAGCTCTCCCCATGAAAAGCAGCCAAGAGGAAAGGAGGGAAAAGCATGCCTTGTACAGCTCTCAGAGCAAGGAGAAGCGCTCCCTGGACTTTTGGGTGGGTCCTGGCTACAGAGCCTGGCAAGAGCGGAGGAAACTCCAGGCGTGAAGCTGAGCGGGCAGAAGGCAGCCGGCTGCCAGCGTGCCTGGCTCATGGGGCCACCAGGGCAGCCGGGGCCCCAGCAGACAAGGCACCTGCTCACCTCGCAGCACTCCCCACCTCCCCAGCCTCATGGCACTGCCCACGCACACCACTGCTCTCTCCACACGCCTCCTCCTGCACACTGAGCACCAACACCCTGGGGCCACCGCCTCTCCCCACCACACGCCACCCAACTTCTGGCACACACCTCACCCCCACCCCTCCCCTCACACAGCGTGGACAGTCAGCACACCCCTCTGCAGCAGGCACACACAGGCCACACCACCACACAGGGCAGCAGCCAGGACACCACCCCCAAAATGCCCCCAAAACACACCCAGGCCCACTCTCCAGCCCTTCTGTTTCCTTCTAGTCCTCCAAGAGGCAGCAACAAGCACTTCCTCTGAACATCCACTCACACCTCTGCTCCTGCTCCCTTCCCACCTCCACCAATCCAAGGGCAGAAAGAGCATTCCCATCTTGCAGACAAAGCTCACCCAGCCCTACTGCGCTGCCCCGGTGCAGCTTCTCATGGCCAGCCAGCATGTCTGGCTTGCAGGGCAGTTCGCCTGGGGCCCAGGCCACTCTGTCCCGTGGTCCTAACTCCGCTGGTAGCTCCTGGAGGAAAGGAACCTTGCTGCCAGCACCACTGCCCCTGTCCCAGGCTCAAGGCCAGGGCCAGGGCTAGTGTGGGAACAGACCTACACACCCATTCACTCCCACTCCTGCTCTCCTGCTTTGCTCCCGCCCCACTTATAAGTGTCTTTAACCCACATGCTGGACTGTGATTGGCTGATAGAGACATCAGTCAGCCCAACCCAAACCTCCTCCTCTTGTCAGCCAGTAGCAGGGCAGCACTGGGGGCGATGCCATGGCAACATTGCAGACACATGACCCAGCAGGCAGCTCCTTCCTCCCACCATCGTTGGTGGTGGGTCAGGTGCCATGCTGAGGGTTATTACAAGGGGAAGGTTTCATGTCCTCTGTGGGCATTTCCAGCAGGCTCTTGAGATCCCCCTGGGATCTGCTGGACATTGCAGCCTCTGGGAGCCAGGACCCCTTTCCTGCCAGAGCCAGACCCCAAGGGGGATCTCCCTCTCCCAGAGACACCTGCACCTGGATTGACCCCCCCACCCTACCAGGAGGGGATGGAGCCAGCCCCACAGGAGCCTCGGGGCTCAGGACAGCCCCAGCCCCAGGACCCAGCACTCCTGCCTGCCCCATTGTGCCCTGAGCCAGACGGGACCCTCCAGCAGGGCTCTTGTGGCCGCCCCCAGCCCTGTCCAGACACCCCCACAGCCCAGGACCCACAACTGTTTTTGCATTTCACAGTCTCTGTGTGACACCTCAGGAAGGAGTTCCTCAATCCCTTACCCTTGGCGGAGAGCTGCCAGAGTGCTGGAAAACAAGTATCCGTGGTCTGGGCTAATGTTCTTGGTCCAGCAGTCTCCATCTCGTTTGGCCCCTTTCCTTCGGCTCGCCTCTCCCTCCAGGGAAAAAGGACTCTCTTGTCTCCTGTCTCGTCCCCCACAATTCCTCTCCAATGTGTCCCTGCTCTTGTGCCCGCTGGTGAGGAGCCCCAGTGCAGCCCCACTGCCTCCTGGCCTCCCTCCTTGCTGGGGAGTAGCTCTGAAGGGCAGCAGTGGGGAGTGTGTGAGCCGTGCCCTGGCCTTGCAGGGAAGTGAGGGCTCTCCCATGGCACCGGGGAGAGACCTCTCTGTGATGCGGCACGTCCCCCTGTGACCTCAGCCCGTGTCATCTCTGGGCTCAGTAGGTCACTGCCATGGAGATGGCACAGCCAGGGAGAGAGCAGAGAGATTTCCCTCCATGTTCTGCAAAGCAATCAATCACCTTCCCTCCCCACAGTTAGTTTCCAAAACTGGCTGATAACTCCTTCAGGAACGTGACCAGATGGTGACAAAGGCTGTGAAAAATCTAAGATGGGGCACGGCAGAGGTCACTTCTGTGCCCCTGCACCAACAGGTCTCTGCACAGGGCAGACCTGTGTGGGAAGCTGGGGTTTGGGGCTATGTTAGGGGTTTGGCACTTGTTAAAGACGGGATCAAAATCATGTGAGGTCAAACAGCACAAAAGGGTGGCCATGGGCTGCGATGCTTTGGTGAGCCTGGTGAGACTGGTTTCTCCCGTGGGTCACTCTTCTTGTCAAAGGAGGATGTAGGACAGGATGGGACAGGACGCAGCCTTCCTCCTTCAGGCACCAAAGCAGGCTCTTTGTTTTGAAAAGGCCTCAGCAAGGTTTCTCAGTCTGCGGTGCTTAGGAGAGAGATGAGATGCCAGAAAAGAGCAACTAGGCCCTTAACACACATCATCCAGAGGGCTTTACGTGGGACCCTGGTGCTTCCCATGTTCCATAACCGTGGGCAAGGCTGGGGAGCAAATTTGGGGCAGTGTTCTCATTTCCCATGAATGTTGCCCAGGCTGAGACAAATCTCACCAGGCCCCTCTCTTTTCATGGGGCACAATTTCCACAGCACGCACACACTGTCAAGCCTAGATTTCACCACCAATGTCTAAGCCACGCTGCAGGCCTACATACTGCGGGGACAGGCGGGACCTCCGAGTCACTTCCCAGCCATGGGCAACCTGGGCTGCTCTCTCTGCACTCACCTCACAAGCACCTTCCCAGCCACCTGCCTCCTGCTGCCCTATCAGCCACTCCAAAAGACAGGACCTCACGGCCACCTTCCCAGCCGTCTGCCCGCCACTGCCCTACAAGCCCCTGACACACAAGTGACCTCACAATAACTTCCTCAGCCATCAGCCAAATGCTCACCTCCCAGCTGCTCCAGCCAACGTCACCTCCAAAGCACGCGTCCCAGCTGTGCACCTGCTGCTGCCCCAGCAACTGCTCACCTAGAAGACACCTCACCAGCACCTCCCCAGCCACACGCCTCCTGCTAGCCAATCACGAACCGTTGCAGAAGGGACCTTACAGACAACACGCCAGCCTTGTTCCTGCAGCTGGCCTCTCAGCTCCTCAGCCCCAAGGGACCTCAGAATCAGCAGCCGAGCCACGGGGCCCCTGCTGGCCTCTCAGCTACCGACAAAGAACTGATTGGGCAGTGGTGATTTGCTGGCCCAGCTCTCGCACACACTAGGGACCTCGTGCCTGTTGCCCCCTGCAGCTGCCCCTGCTCTCCCCAAGGCTGAGACACCTCCTGAACGGTCTCCCTCACTCACCCTGGCGCCTCACACTGCTCCTAGTGCAGCAAAACACCCAGGACGGGCCGGTTCCTGCCCCAAGAGAAGATCACCTTCTGCTCAGGCAGCACCTACACCGAGCCCGTGAAGCTTAGGAACTGGAGAAAGGCCTGCAAGGAATTCGTGGCAACATTTCTTGATGGGCCAATTGCGTGGGAGCAGCGACCATGAAGCTGAAGACAGCAGGGCCCCATGGCCCAGGCAGAGCAAGAAGCCTTCCCGCAACTCCAAAGGCCACTTCCTTCCCCAAGGAAGGACTGAACCAAGCCAGCACATCCCCTACACATCAAGGACAACAAGCACTCTCTGGTTTGGGGCCCTGACAGTTTGGGACACGGGGAAGGACTCAGACGAGGGCATCTCAGCGGGGGACACCAGCAGAGGCAGCACTCAGCAGCTCTTCCCCCATTAGCTCCCGCCAGCAGGGCTAATGACAACGGCAAGGGGAGGACGGGCCCTTCCCCAGCCTCCAAGGCTCTTAGGAAAGCACAACAGCTGCCACGCTCAGAGCTGCTCTGCCAACACCCTTCAGGCTGCTTCCAGGGCCACAGGTCTCAGGGCCCAGCAAGAGACACGGAGCAGCACCAGCGGCCAGGCCACGGCGTGCCGCGTGGGCACAGCCTCTCTCGGAGCCCTCCGAAAGGCAGTTTTTCCAAGCAGAAGCGACCATGGGCAAGGGCCCCAAAACACACCAAGACCCACTCTCCAACCCTTCCGCTTGCTTCTAGTCCTCCACAGCCTTTCAGCAGGCACTTCCTCTGAACATCCCGGCTCACCCCGGAGCCTGCTCCCTTCCCACCTCCACAAAGCAGAGGGCAAGTGCTCTCCCAGGAGGCGCATCACGCCAGCTCTTGCCTCTCTCTTGTGCCTCACGTGCCCTCAAGGCCCTCACCCCACAGGCCTCCCTACTGAGGGGCCCTTTGGGGCTTCAAGGAAGGAGGACAAAACTCTTTGGCAACACTCCCCCTCTCTCGGGCCGTGCTCAGGGAGCTCACCAATGACCACATGGCAGCAAGCAGACACACTCAGCAGCACGGACAGGGCCAGTGCACCAGCCTTAGACAAGCACACTTCCAACCAGGGAAACGGCACAAGGCTTCTACTGCTCTCAAGCCTTTGCCTTGCCCTGCCTCAGCAAGGCCGGGGATTTCTCTGCCAAGCAAAGCCTCGAGCCAAGCCAGCAGCTTTCAGCAGGGCACGTGCCACATGGAAAAGCCAACATAGTAAGTACTTGGCCTCCAGGGTCCCCCCTGGCATGGCCCAGGCAGAGCCTGAGAGCACCAGCTAAGCCACCCACTGAAGGAGCTGGGCGTGTGGCAGAGCCAAGCTGGTTTGTCCTCACGTCTGGTGCCAGGAGCTCTCCTCCCAACCAGCACCAGGCAGCAGCCCAGAGGAAGGACCACTTCCCTCTCTTCTCTTAGCAAGCACTTGAGCCCCTAGTGCTCCACTCTTTGGCCCCTGCATTGCTCAGGCCTGCAAGGACACGACCCCATCACGGCGTCAGCAGGGAGCAGTCCGAAAAACAAGAGTGGTCACAATGCAAAGGCTCTAGGACTCTCCCCACCTCCCAAAAAAGGAGTGGCAACTCTCAAAGCGCTCAGGGAGAAAACCCCAAGGGGAAAGGGCTTCCAGCGCTCAGCGTCCACAATGCCTGCCCACAAGCCGGCAGGCTGCTTGGAGGATGCCTGTGCTCACCACCACTCCCTTGGCTCCAGACACTCGCAGCAATGCCCCTAGAGCTCCACTCCTTGTCCAGGGAGATTTGGCACAGGGAGGCATCAGCCCCCCTCCAGAGTCCTCTCCCAAGAACACACCTGCCCCTCTCCCAAGAACACCTCTCCACAAGGCCTTCACTCCTCCAAACACCTTCCAGCATGCTAACGCCCAGCCATGAACGAGCAACTCCCACGACCTCCTGCTCCTTCAGCCAACACTGCTGCAAGACCAAAGCTCTCCCCATGAAAAGCAGCCAAGAGGAAAGGAGGGAAAAGCATGCCTTGTACAGCTCTCAGAGCAAGGAGAAGCGCTCCCTGGACTTTCGGGTGGGTCCTGGCTACAGAGCCTGGCAAGAGCGGAGGAAACTCCAGGCGTGAAGCTGAGCGGGCAGAAGGCAGCCGGCTGCCAGCGTGCCTGGCTCATGGGGCCACCAGGGCAGCCGGGGCCCCAGCAGACAAGGCACCTGCTCACCTCGCAGCACTCCCCACCTCCACAGCCTCATGGCACTGCCCACGCACACCACTGCTCTCTCCACACGCCTCCTCCTGCACACTGAGCACCAACACCCTGGGGCCACCGCCTCTCCCCACCACACGCCACCCAACTTCTGGCACACACCTCACCCCCACCCCTCCCCTCACACAGCGTGGACAGTCAGCACACCCCTCTGCAGCAGGCACACACAGGCCACACCACCACACAGGGCAGCAGCCAGGACACCACCCCCAAAATGCCCCCAAAACACACCCAGGCCCACTCTCCAGCCCTTCTGTTTCCTTCTAGTCCTCCAAGAGGCAGCAACAAGCACTTCCTCTGAACATCCACTCACACCTCTGCTCCTGCTCCCTTCCCACCTCCACCAATCCAAGGGCAGAAAGAGCATTCCCATCTTGCAGACAAAGCTCACCCAGCCCTACTGCGCTGCCCCGGTGCAGCTTCTCATGGCCAGCCAGCATGTCTGGCTTGCAGGGCAGTTCGCCTGGGGCCCAGGCCACTCTGTCCCGTGGTCCTAACTCCGCTGGTAGCTCCTGGAGGAAAGGAACCTTGCTGCCAGCACCACTGCCCCTGTCCCAGGCTCAAGGCCAGGGCCAGGGCTAGTGTGGGAACAGACCTACACACCCATTCACTCCCACTCCTGCTCTCCTGCTTTGCTCCCGCCCCACTTATAAGTGTCTTTAACCCACATGCTGGACTGTGATTGGCTGATAGAGACATCAGTCAGCCCAACCCAAACCTCCTCCTCTTGTCAGCCAGTAGCAGGGCAGCACTGGGGGCGATGCCATGGCAACATTGCAGACACATGACCCAGCAGGCAGCTCCTTCCTCCCACCATCGTTGGTGGTGGGTCAGGTGCCATGCTGAGGGTTATTACAAGGGGAAGGTTTCATGTCCTCTGTGGGCATTTCCAGCAGGCTCTTGAGATCCCCCTGGGATCTGCTGGACATTGCAGCCTCTGGGAGCCAGGACCCCTTTCCTGCCAGAGCCAGACCCCAAGGGGGATCTCCCTCTCCCAGAGACACCTGCACCTGGATTGACCCCCCCACCCTACCAGGAGGGGATGGAGCCAGCCCCACAGGAGCCTCGGGGCTCAGGACAGCCCCAGCCCCAGGACCCAGCACTCCTGCCTGCCCCATTGTGCCCTGAGCCAGACGGGACCCTCCAGCAGGGCTCTTGTGGCCGCCCCCAGCCCTGTCCAGACACCCCCACAGCCCAGGACCCACAACTGTTTTTGCATTTCACAGTCTCTGTGTGACACCTCAGGAAGGAGTTCCTCAATCCCTTACCCTTGGCGGAGAGCTGCCAGAGTGCTGGAAAACAAGTATCCGTGGTCTGGGCTAATGTTCTTGGTCCAGCAGTCTCCATCTCGTTTGGCCCCTTTCCTTCGGCTCGCCTCTCCCTCCAGGGAAAAAGGACTCTCTTGTCTCCTGTCTCGTCCCCCACAATTCCTCTCCAATGTGTCCCTGCTCTTGTGCCCGCTGGTGAGGAGCCCCAGTGCAGCCCCACTGCCTCCTGGCCTCCCTCCTTGCTGGGGAGTAGCTCTGAAGGGCAGCAGTGGGGAGTGTGTGAGCCGTGCCCTGGCCTTGCAGGGAAGTGAGGGCTCTCCCATGGCACCGGGGAGAGACCTCTCTGTGATGCGGCACGTCCCCCTGTGACCTCAGCCCGTGTCATCTCTGGGCTCAGTAGGTCACTGCCATGGAGATGGCACAGCCAGGGAGAGAGCAGAGAGATTTCCCTCCATGTTCTGCAAAGCAATCAATCACCTTCCCTCCCCACAGTTAGTTTCCAAAACTGGCTGATAACTCCTTCAGGAACGTGACCAGATGGTGACAAAGGCTGTGAAAAATCTAAGATGGGGCACGGCAGAGGTCACTTCTGTGCCCCTGCACCAACAGGTCTCTGCACAGGGCAGACCTGTGTGGGAAGCTGGGGTTTGGGGCTATGTTAGGGGTTTGGCACTTGTTAAAGACGGGATCAAAATCATGTGAGGTCAAACAGCACAAAAGGGTGGCCATGGGCTGCGATGCTTTGGTGAGCCTGGTGAGACTGGTTTCTCCCGTGGGTCACTCTTCTTGTCAAAGGAGGATGTAGGACAGGATGGGACAGGACGCAGCCTTCCTCCTTCAGGCACCAAAGCAGGCTCTTTGTTTTGAAAAGGCCTCAGCAAGGTTTCTCAGTCTGCGGTGCTTAGGAGAGAGATGAGATGCCAGAAAAGAGCAACTAGGCCCTTAACACACATCATCCAGAGGGCTTTACGTGGGACCCTGGTGCTTCCCATGTTCCATAACCATGGGCAAGGCTGGGGAGCAAATTTGGGGCAGTGTTCTCATTTCCCATGAATGTTGCCCAGGCTGAGACAAATCTCACCAGGGCCCCTCTCTTTTCATGGGGCACAATTTCCACAGCACGCACACACTGTCAAGCCTAGATTTCACCACCAATGTCTAAGCCACGCTGCAGGCCTACATACTGCGGGGACAGGCGGGACCTCCGAGTCACTTCCCAGCCATGGGCAACCTGGGCTGCTCTCTCTGCACTCACCTCACAAGCACCTTCCCAGCCACCTGCCTCCTGCTGCCCTATCAGCCACTCCAAAAGACAGGACCTCACGGCCACCTTCCCAGCCGTCTGCCCGCCACTGCCCTACAAGCCCCTGACACACAAGTGACCTCACAATAACTTCCTCAGCCATCAGCCAAATGCTCACCTCCCAGCTGCTCCAGCCAACGTCACCTCCAAAGCACGCGTCCCAGCTGTGCACCTGCTGCTGCCCCAGCAACTGCTCACCTAGAAGACACCTCACCAGCACCTCCCCAGCCACACGCCTCCTGCTAGCCAATCACGAACCGTTGCAGAAGGGACCTTACAGACAACACGCCAGCCTTGTTCCTGCAGCTGGCCTCTCAGCTCCTCAGCCCCAAGGGACCTCAGAATCAGCAGCCGAGCCACACGGCCCCTGCTGGCCTCTCAGCTACCGACAAAGAACTGATTGGGCAGTGGTGATTTGCTGGCCCAGCTCTCGCACACACTAGGGACCTCGTGCCTGTTGCCCCCTGCAGCTGCCCCTGCTCTCCCCAAGGCTGAGACACCTCCTGAACGGTCTCCCTCACTCACCCTGGCGCCTCACACTGCTCCTAGTGCAGCAAAACACCCAGGACGGGCCGGTTCCTGCCCCAAGAGAAGATCACCTTCTGCTCTGGCAGCACCAACACCGATCCCGTGAAGCTTAGGAACTGGAGAAAGGCCTGCAAGGAATTCGTGGCAACATTTCTTGATGGGCCAATTGCGTGGGAGCAGCGACCATGAAGCTGAAGACAGCAGGGCCCCATGGCCCAGGCAGAGCAAGAAGCCTTCCCGCAACTCCAAAGGCCACTTCCTTCCCCAAGGAAGGACTGAACCAAGCCAGCACATCCCCTACACATCAAGGACAACAAGCACTCTCTGGTTTGGGGCCCTGACAGTTTGGGACACGGGGAAGGACTCAGACGAGGGCATCTCAGCGGGGGACACCAGCAGAGGCAGCACTCAGCAGCTCTTCCCCCATTAGCTCCCGCCAGCAGGGCTAATGACAACGGCAAGGGGAGGACGGGCCCTTCCCCAGCCTCCAAGGCTCTTAGGAAAGCACAACAGCTGCCACGCTCAGAGCTGCTCTGCCAACACCCTTCAGGCTGCTTCCAGGGCCACAGGTCTCAGGGCCCAGCAAGAGACACGGAGCAGCACCAGTGGCCAGGCCACGGCGTGCCGCGTGGGCACAGCCTCTCTCGGAGCCCTCCGAAAGGCAGTTTTTCCAAGCAGAAGCGACCATGGGCAAGGGCCCCAAAACACACCAAGACCCACTCTCCAACCCTTCCGCTTGCTTCTAGTCCTCCACAGCCTTTCAGCAGGCACTTCCTCTGAACATCCCGGCTCACCCCGGAGCCTGCTCCCTTCCCACCTCCACAAAGCAGAGGGCAAGTGCTCTCCCAGGAGGCGCATCACGCCAGCTCTTGCCTCTCTCTTGTGCCTCACGTGCCCTCAAGGCCCTCACCCCACAGGCCTCCCTACTGAGGGGCCCTTTGGGGCTTCAAGGAAGGAGGACAAAACTCTTTGGCAACACTCCCCCTCTCTCGGGCCGTGCTCAGGGAGCTCACCAATGACCACATGGCAGCAAGCAGACACACTCAGCAGCACGGACAGGGCCAGTGCACCAGCCTTAGACAAGCACACTTCCAACCAGGGAAACGGCACAAGGCTTCTACTGCTCTCAAGCCTTTGCCTTGCCCTGCCTCAGCAAGGCCGGGGATTTCTCTGCCAAGCAAAGCCTCGAGCCAAGGCAGCAGCTTTCAGCAGGGCACGTGCCACATGGAAAAGCCAACATAGTAAGTACTTGGCCTCCAGGGTCCCCCCTGGCATGGCCCAGGCAGAGCCTGAGAGCACCAGCTAAGCCACCCACTGAAGGAGCTGGGCGTGTGGCAGAGCCAAGCTGGTTTGTCCTCACGTCTGGTGCCAGGAGCTCTCCTCCCAACCAGCACCAGGCAGCAGCCCAGAGGAAGGACCACTTCCCTCTCTTCTCTTAGCAAGCACTTGAGCCCCTAGTGCTCCACTCTTTGGCCCCTGCATTGCTCAGGCCTGCAAGGACACGACCCCATCACGGCGTCAGCAGGGAGCAGTCCGAAAAACAAGAGTGGTCACAATGCAAAGGCTCTAGGACTCTCCCCACCTCCCAAAAAAGGAGTGGCAACTCTCAAAGCGCTCAGGGAGAAAACCCCAAGGGGAAAGGGCTTCCAGCGCTCAGCGTCCACAATGCCTGCCCACAAGCCGGCAGGCTGCTTGGAGGATGCCTGTGCTCACCACCACTCCCTTGGCTCCAGACACTCGCAGCAATGCCCCTAGAGCTCCACTCCTTGTCCAGGGAGATTTGGCACAGGGAGGCATCAGCCCCCCTCCAGAGTCCTCTCCCAAGAACACACCTGCCCCTCTCCCAAGAACACCTCTCCACAAGGCCTTCACTCCTCCAAACACCTTCCAGCATGCTAACGCCCAGCCATGAACGAGCAACTCCCACGACCTCCTGCTCCTTCAGCCAACACTGCTGCAAGACCAAAGCTCTCCCCATGAAAAGCAGCCAAGAGGAAAGGAGGGAAAAGCATGCCTTGTACAGCTCTCAGAGCAAGGAGAAGCGCTCCCTGGACTTTCGGGTGGGTCCTGGCTACAGAGCCTGGCAAGAGCGGAGGAAACTCCAGGCGTGAAGCTGAGCGGGCAGAAGGCAGCCGGCTGCCAGCGTGCCTGGCTCATGGGGCCACCAGGGCAGCCGGGGCCCCAGCAGACAAGGCACCTGCTCACCTCGCAGCACTCCCCACCTCCACAGCCTCATGGCACTGCCCACGCACACCACTGCTCTCTCCACACGCCTCCTCCTGCACACTGAGCACCAACACCCTGGGGCCACCGCCTCTCCCCACCACACGCCACCCAACTTCTGGCACACACCTCACCCCCACCCCTCCCCTCACACAGCGTGGACAGTCAGCACACCCCTCTGCAGCAGGCACACACAGGCCACACCACCACACAGGGCAGCAGCCAGGACACCACCCCCAAAATGCCCCCAAAACACACCCAGGCCCACTCTCCAGCCCTTCTGTTTCCTTCTAGTCCTCCAAGAGGCAGCAACAAGCACTTCCTCTGAACATCCACTCACACCTCTGCTCCTGCTCCCTTCCCACCTCCACCAATCCAAGGGCAGAAAGAGCATTCCCATCTTGCAGACAAAGCTCACCCAGCCCTACTGCGCTGCCCCGGTGCAGCTTCTCATGGCCAGCCAGCATGTCTGGCTTGCAGGGCAGTTCGCCTGGGGCCCAGGCCACTCTGTCCCGTGGTCCTAACTCCGCTGGTAGCTCCTGGAGGAAAGGAACCTTGCTGCCAGCACCACTGCCCCTGTCCCAGGCTCAAGGCCAGGGCCAGGGCTAGTGTGGGAACAGACCTACACACCCATTCACTCCCACTCCTGCTCTCCTGCTTTGCTCCCGCCCCACTTATAAGTGTCTTTAACCCACATGCTGGACTGTGATTGGCTGATAGAGACATCAGTCAGCCCAACCCAAACCTCCTCCTCTTGTCAGCCAGTAGCAGGGCAGCACTGGGGGCGATGCCATGGCAACATTGCAGACACATGACCCAGCAGGCAGCTCCTTCCTCCCACCATCGTTGGTGGTGGGTCAGGTGCCATGCTGAGGGTTATTACAAGGGGAAGGTTTCATGTCCTCTGTGGGCATTTCCAGCAGGCTCTTGAGATCCCCCTGGGATCTGCTGGACATTGCAGCCTCTGGGAGCCAGGACCCCTTTCCTGCCAGAGCCAGACCCCAAGGGGGATCTCCCTCTCCCAGAGACACCTGCACCTGGATTGACCCCCCCACCCTACCAGGAGGGGATGGAGCCAGCCCCACAGGAGCCTCGGGGCTCAGGACAGCCCCAGCCCCAGGACCCAGCACTCCTGCCTGCCCCATTGTGCCCTGAGCCAGACGGGACCCTCCAGCAGGGCTCTTGTGGCCGCCCCCAGCCCTGTCCAGACACCCCCACAGCCCAGGACCCACAACTGTTTTTGCATTTCACAGTCTCTGTGTGACACCTCAGGAAGGAGTTCCTCAATCCCTTACCCTTGGCGGAGAGCTGCCAGAGTGCTGGAAAACAAGTATCCGTGGTCTGGGCTAATGTTCTTGGTCCAGCAGTCTCCATCTCGTTTGGCCCCTTTCCTTCGGCTCGCCTCTCCCTCCAGGGAAAAAGGACTCTCTTGTCTCCTGTCTCGTCCCCCACAATTCCTCTCCAATGTGTCCCTGCTCTTGTGCCCGCTGGTGAGGAGCCCCAGTGCAGCCCCACTGCCTCCTGGCCTCCCTCCTTGCTGGGGAGTAGCTCTGAAGGGCAGCAGTGGGGAGTGTGTGAGCCGTGCCCTGGCCTTGCAGGGAAGTGAGGGCTCTCCCATGGCACCGGGGAGAGACCTCTCTGTGATGCGGCACGTCCCCCTGTGACCTCAGCCCGTGTCATCTCTGGGCTCAGTAGGTCACTGCCATGGAGATGGCACAGCCAGGGAGAGAGCAGAGAGATTTCCCTCCATGTTCTGCAAAGCAATCAATCACCTTCCCTCCCCACAGTTAGTTTCCAAAACTGGCTGATAACTCCTTCAGGAACGTGACCAGATGGTGACAAAGGCTGTGAAAAATCTAAGATGGGGCACGGCAGAGGTCACTTCTGTGCCCCTGCACCAACAGGTCTCTGCACAGGGCAGACCTGTGTGGGAAGCTGGGGTTTGGGGCTATGTTAGGGGTTTGGCACTTGTTAAAGACGGGATCAAAATCATGTGAGGTCAAACAGCACAAAAGGGTGGCCATGGGCTGCGATGCTTTGGTGAGCCTGGTGAGACTGGTTTCTCCCGTGGGTCACTCTTCTTGTCAAAGGAGGATGTAGGACAGGATGGGACAGGACGCAGCCTTCCTCCTTCAGGCACCAAAGCAGGCTCTTTGTTTTGAAAAGGCCTCAGCAAGGTTTCTCAGTCTGCGGTGCTTAGGAGAGAGATGAGATGCCAGAAAAGAGCAACTAGGCCCTTAACACACATCATCCAGAGGGCTTTACGTGGGACCCTGGTGCTTCCCATGTTCCATAACCATGGGCAAGGCTGGGGAGCAAATTTGGGGCAGTGTTCTCATTTCCCATGAATGTTGCCCAGGCTGAGACAAATCTCACCAGGCCCCTCTCTTTTCATGGGGCACAATTTCCACAGCACGCACACACTGTCAAGCCTAGATTTCACCACCAATGTCTAAGCCACGCTGCAGGCCTACATACTGCGGGGACAGGCGGGACCTCCGAGTCACTTCCCAGCCATGGGCAACCTGGGCTGCTCTCTCTGCACTCACCTCACAAGCACCTTCCCAGCCACCTGCCTCCTGCTGCCCTATCAGCCACTCCAAAAGACAGGACCTCACGGCCACCTTCCCAGCCGTCTGCCCGCCACTGCCCTACAAGCCCCTGACACACAAGTGACCTCACAATAACTTCCTCAGCCATCAGCCAAATGCTCACCTCCCAGCTGCTCCAGCCAACGTCACCTCCAAAGCACGCGTCCCAGCTGTGCACCTGCTGCTGCCCCAGCAACTGCTCACCTAGAAGACACCTCACCAGCACCTCCCCAGCCACACGCCTCCTGCTAGCCAATCACGAACCGTTGCAGAAGGGACCTTACAGACAACACGCCAGCCTTGTTCCTGCAGCTGGCCTCTCAGCTCCTCAGCCCCAAGGGACCTCAGAATCAGCAGCCGAGCCACACGGCCCCTGCTGGCCTCTCAGCTACCGACAAAGAACTGATTGGGCAGTGGTGATTTGCTGGCCCAGCTCTCGCACACACTAGGGACCTCGTGCCTGTTGCCCCCTGCAGCTGCCCCTGCTCTCCCCAAGGCTGAGACACCTCCTGAACGGTCTCCCTCACTCACCCTGGCGCCTCACACTGCTCCTAGTGCAGCAAAACACCCAGGACGGGCCGGTTCCTGCCCCAAGAGAAGATCACCTTCTGCTCAGGCAGCACCAACACCGATCCCGTGAAGCTTAGGAACTGGAGAAAGGCCTGCAAGGAATTCGTGGCAACATTTCTTGATGGGCCAATTGCGTGGGAGCAGCGACCATGAAGCTGAAGACAGCAGGGCCCCATGGCCCAGGCAGAGCAAGAAGCCTTCCCGCAACTCCAAAGGCCACTTCCTTCCCCAAGGAAGGACTGAACCAAGCCAGCACATCCCCTACACATCAAGGACAACAAGCACTCTCTGGTTTGGGGCCCTGACAGTTTGGGACACGGGGAAGGACTCAGACGAGGGCATCTCAGCGGGGGACACCAGCAGAGGCAGCACTCAGCAGCTCTTCCCCCATTAGCTCCCGCCAGCAGGGCTAATGACAACGGCAAGGGGAGGACGGGCCCTTCCCCAGCCTCCAAGGCTCTTAGGAAAGCACAACAGCTGCCACGCTCAGAGCTGCTCTGCCAACACCCTTCAGGCTGCTTCCAGGGCCACACGTCTCAGGGCCCAGCAAGAGCCACGGAGCACCACCAACGGCCAGGCCACGGCGTGCCGCGTGGGCACAGCCTCTCTCGGAGCCCTCCGAAAGGCAATTTTTCCGAGCAGAAGCGACCATGGGCAAGGGCCCCAAAACACACCAAGACCCACTCTCCAACCCTTCTGCTTGCTTCTAGTCCTCCACAGCCTTTCAGCAGGCACTTCCTCTGAACATCCCGGCTCACCCCGGAGCCTGCTCCCTTCCCACCTCCACAAAGCAGAGGGCAAGTGCTCTCCCAGGAGGCGCATCACGCCAGCTCTTGCCTCTCTCTTGTGCCTCACGTGCCCTCAAGGCCCTCACCCCACAGGCCTCCCTACTGAGGGGCCCTTTGGGGCTTCAAG
This sequence comes from Struthio camelus, assembly GCF_040807025.1. Classification (NCBI taxonomy): domain Eukaryota; kingdom Metazoa; phylum Chordata; class Aves; order Struthioniformes; family Struthionidae; genus Struthio; species Struthio camelus. Next base: position 2,801,584 of record NC_090970.1, read on the forward strand.
GAAGGAGGACAAAACTCATTGGCACCACTCCCCCTCTCTCGGGCCGTGCTCAGGGAGCTCACCAATGACCACATGGCAGCAAGCAGACACACTCAGCAGCACGGACAGGGCCAGTGCACCAGCCTTAGACAAGCACACTTCCAACCAGGGAAACGGCACAAGGCTTCTACTGCTCTCAAGCCTTTGCCTTGCCCTGCCTCAGCAAGGCCGGGGATTTCTCTGCCAAGCAAAGCCTCGAGCCAAGCCAGCAGCTTTCAGCAGGGCACGTGCCACATGGAAAAGCCAACATAGTAAGTACTTGGCCTCCAGGGTCCCCCCTGGCATGGCCCAGGCAGAGCCTGAGAGCACCAGCTAAGCCACCCACTGAAGGAGCTGGGCGTGTGGCAGAGCCAAGCTGGTTTGTCCTCACGTCTGGTGCCAGGAGCTCTCCTCCCAACCAGCACCAGGCAGCAGCCCAGAGGAAGGACCACTTCCCTCTCTTCTCTTAGCAAGCACTTGAGCCCCTAGTGCTCCACTCTTTGGCCCCTGCATTGCTCAGGCCTGCAAGGACACGACCCCATCACGGCGTCAGCAGGGAGCAGTCCGAAAAACAAGAGTGGTCACAATGCAAAGGCTCTAGGACTCTCCCCACCTCCCAAAAAAGGAGTGGCAACTCTCAAAGCGCTCAGGGAGAAAACCCCAAGGGGAAAGGGCTTCCAGCGCTCAGCGTCCACAATGCCTGCCCACAAGCCGGCAGGCTGCTTGGAGGATGCCTGTGCTCACCACCACTCCCTTGGCTCCAGACACTCGCAGCAATGCCCCTAGAGCTCCACTCCTTGTCCAGGGAGATTTGGCACAGGGAGGCATCAGCCCCCCTCCAGAGTCCTCTCCCAAGAACACACCTGCCCCTCTCCCAAGAACACCTCTCCACAAGGCCTTCACTCCTCCAAACACCTTCCAGCACGCTAACGCCCAGCCATGAACGAGCAACTCCCACGACCTTCTGCTCCTTCAGCCAACACTGCTGCAAGACCAAAGCTCTCCCCATGAAAAGCAGCCAAGAGGAAAGGAGGGAAAAGCATGCCTTGTACAGCTCTCAGAGCAAGGAGAAGCGCTCCCTGGACTTTCGGGTGGGTCCTGGCTACAGAGCCTGGCAAGAGCGGAGGAAACTCCAGGCGTGAAGCTGAGCGGGCAGAAGGCAGCCGGCTGCCAGCGTGCCTGGCTCATGGGGCCACCAGGGCAGCCGGGGCCCCAGCAGACAAGGCACCTGCTCACCTCGCAGCGCTCCCCACCTCCACAGCCTCATGGCACTGCCCACGCACACCACTGCTCTCTCCACACGCCTCCTCCTGCACACTGAGCACCAACACCCTGGGGCCACCGCCTCTCCCCACCACACGCCACCCAACTTCTGGCACACACCTCACCCCCACCCCTCCCCTCACACAGCGTGGACAGTCAGCACACCCCTCTGCAGCAGGCACACACAGGCCACACCACCACACAGGCCAGCAGCCAGGACACCACCCCCAAAATGCCCCCAAAACACACCCAGGCCCACTCTCCAGCCCTTCTGTTTCCTTCTAGTCCTCCAAGAGGCAGCAACAAGCACTTCCTCTGAACATCCACTCACACCTCTGCTCCTGCTCCCTTCCCACCTCCACCAATCCAAGGGCAGAAAGAGCATTCCCATCTTGCAGACAAAGCTCACCCAGCCCTACTGCACTGCCCCGGTGCAGCTTCTCATGGCCAGCCAGCATGTCTGGCTTGCAGGGCAGTTCGCCTGGGGCCCAGTCCACTCTGTCCCATGGTCCTAACTCCGCTGGTAGCTCCTGGAGGAAAGGAACCTTGCTGCCAGCACCACTGCCCCTGTCCCAGGCTCAAGGCCAGGGCCAGGGCCAGCATGGGAACACACCTACACACCCATTCACTCCCACTCCTGCTCTCCTGCTTTGCTCCCGCCCCACTTATAAGTGTCTTTAACCCACATGCTGGACTGTGATTGGCTGATAGAGACATCAGTCAGCCCAACCCAAACCTCCTCCTCTTGTCAGCCAGTAGCAGGGCAGCACTGGGGGCGATGCCATGGCAACATTGCAGACACATGACCCAGCAGGCAGCTCCTTCCTCCCACCATCGTTGGTGGTGGGTCAGGTGCCATGCTGAGGGTTATTACAAGGGGAAGGTTTCATGTCCTCTGTGGGCATTTCCAGCAGGCTCTTGAGATCCCCCTGGGATCTGCTGGACATTGCAGCCTCTGGGAGCCAGGACCCCTTTCCTGCCAGAGCCAGACCCCAAGGGGGATCTCCCTCTCCCAGAGACACCTGCACCTGGATTGACCCCCCCACCCTACCAGGAGGGGATGGAGCCAGCCCCACAGGAGCCTCGGGGCTCAGGACAGCCCCAGCCCCAGGACCCAGCACTCCTGCCTGCCCCATTGTGCCCTGAGCCAGACGGGACCCTCCAGCAGGGCTCTTGTGGCCGCCCCCAGACCTGTCCAGACACCCCCACAGCCCAGGACCCACAACTGTTTTTGCATTTCACAGTCTCTGTGCGACACCTCAGGAAGGAGTTCCTCAATCCCTTACCCTTGGCGGAGAGCTGCCAGAGTGCTGGAAAACAAGTATCCGTGGTCTGGGCTAATGTTCTTGGTCCAGCAGTCTCCATCTCGTTTGGCCCCTTTCCTTCGGCTCGCCTCTCCCTCCAGGGAAAAAGGACTCTCTTGTCTCCTGTCTCGTCCCCCACAATTCCTCTCCAATGTGTCCCTGCTCTTGTGCCTGTTGGTGAGGAGCCCCAGTGCAGCCCCACTGCCTCCTGTCCTCCCTCCTTGCTGGGGAGTAGCTCTGAAGGGCAGCAGTGGGGAGTGTGTGAGCCGTGCCCTGGCCTTGCAGGGAAGTGAGGGCTCTCCCATGGCACCAAGGACAGAGCTCTGTGTGATGCGGCACATCCCACTGTGACCTCAGCCCGTGTCATCTCTGGGCTCAGTAGGTCACTGCCATGGAGATGGCACAGCCAGGGAGAGAGCAGAGAGATTTCCCTCCATGTTCTGCAAAGCAATCAATCACCTGCCCTCCCCACAGTTAGTTTCCAAAACTGGCTGATAACTCCTTCAGGAACGTGACCAGATGGTGACAAAGGCTGTGAAAAATCTAAGATGGGGCACGGCAGAGGTCACTTCTGTGCCCCTGCACCAACAGGTCTCTGCACAGGGCAGACCTGTGTGGGAAGCTGGGGTTTGGGGGTATGTTTGGGGCTTGTCACTTGTTAAAGATGGGATCAAAGTCATGTGAGGTCAAACAGCACAAAAGGGTGGCCATGGGCTGCGATGCTTTGGCGAGCCTTGTGAGACGGGTTTCTCCCGTGGGTCACTCTTCTTGTCAAAGGAGGATGTAGGACAGGATGGGACAGGACGCAGCCTTCCTCCTTCAGGCACCAAAGCAGGCTCTTTGTTTTGAAAAGGCCTCAGCAAGGTTTCTCAGTCTGCAGTGCTTAGGAGAGAGATGAGATGCCAGAAAAGAGCAACTAGGCCCTTAACACACATCATCTAGAGGGCTTTACGTGGGACCCTGGTGCTTCCCATGTTCCATAACCATGGGCAAGGCTGGGGAGCAAATTTGGGGCAGTGTTCTCATTTCCCATGAATGTTGCCCAGGCTGAGCCTGGGGAAAGCCATTTCCCATCTCTGGAGCTCAGCTGGTCCTTGGGCCTTTCAGCATCACCTCAGGGCCATGCTTCTCCCCTGGCTAGAGTCCCTGGCACCCTGCATCCCCCCCCCCCCCGCACCCTTGCTTTCGCGGGGGGCTGTACAGCACCTAGTGCCCTGGATCTTCCACAGTTTTGCTCCTGGGCTTCTCAGGACATGCCTACACACTGCAGGGCTGCTGTCCAGGCTCCGGTGCAGAGCCTGGAAGGCAGTGCAATGCCTCAGGACCTGCACCTTGGCTCATTCAGAAGTGTGTGAGGTGACCAGCTCCCAGCTGTGCAGCTGCTGGAGTTTGACAACGTCCCTACAACCAACCTTCCTTGTCTCGGAATAGTCTCAGGGTGACTCTTGCAGAAGGGAGGCTCCATCCCCCTTGAAGTCTGTCAGAGAGGTGGCTTTCCAAGTCCCTGCAAAAGAAAGCCAGATCACAGAGAACAGAGGCAGCAAACAGAGGCAGCAGTTGGTGCAGCAGTGTGTGGGCTCTGCTTAGAACTTCTGAGGACCTTGTTGGAAGTTGTGTTGGGGAACTGCTTTCTTGGGACCCCGAGGAACTAGAGGGTGCTTGCTGCGAACAGGCAAGGAGAACTAGGGAAGGACAACTACAGGAGGCCTTAACTTCTCCTGGGAGCAGCTCTAGCTAGGTGGAGCTGCCGCCAATGAGCTCTGTTGGTTGCCCCTGATGAGAGGGAGTTGGGGCCACCTGAATCTGAGGAAAAACTTCTTGACTGTGAGAGTGACAGAGCACTGGAAGAGGTTGCCCAGAGGTTGTGGAGTCTCCTTCCCTGGAGATATCTCCGTTTGCTCCTGGCTGTGCCCCATGCTGCATTTGTCTGCATATATTTGGAGTCCAGCACCTCAGCTGTGGCATGGACAGAAGATTTGTCACAGGGAAACATGTTCCCAAGGACCTTCTGTAGGCAAAGGCTTTGACTGCAAGGGGTGACATGCTGGCATTGATAGCAGGTGGCCACTGTGACGGTGAAAGGAGATTCCCAGTAAGAACAAAAGACCTTCAGTGTTCAAGGCCAGAGAGAAACAGAGCTGAGCTGGGCAGGAGAGGGATTAGCTTCCTGAGCTGCCTCTGCAGCACCTTGGGGGCCTGTGACAGAGGTGAATTGATCTCCAGGAAGGACAAGATGCCACTGAAATAGTAGGGTGGGAGGGTGCAGAGACTTGAGTCGAGACCTCGATGTGATGTGCCTCCCATTTATGCAGCACGCGTCAATGTAGGCAGGAATTGGCCTAAGAGCCGCTGTCTGGACACAGGTAGGAAACGTGAGATGCCCTGGGGCATTTGTGCAGCAAGCACTGAAAAGGGGCCATGGTTTCCCTGGAGGTGCCATGGTGTATGTGCTAGAAACATGCAGTTGTGCTGCACACCCCAAGCATCCGACATGGCCCTGCAAGGTTATTTCTGTCATGAAATCAAGTGTCTGCACTGAATGACATGAGCTGTTGGTAACACTAGGATCCTGATACTTCCTCGTGAGTGGGTATCTAGCAGCATTAGGCCTCCGGGGTCATTTCAGATGGCCAAGGAAATTCCCCACCTGGCCCCCACCTGATGCTCTAGTGGTATACGGGTCTCAGAGTGGCTCCATCAGAGCAAGCAGACACTGGCACATGCCTTGGACCACCTCTGTCTCTTCCAATGTCCCCAGGTGTTTGTGTGTGAGCAACTGACTCCCACTCTCCATCTCCAGGGATTACAACAGGAGCTTAGACAAGGAGCTCTCATGTAGACATCTCTGTTGGGCACACTTCAGGTTGGGCAATGGTAAAATGTGCATGTGAAGGTGCATGTTTGTGGAGTTCAGAGGAGGGTTCTGAATGCCACTGCAGCCCTGGGGCCTCTAAACTGGCATGAGATGCCCAGATGGACTCATCTGAATGAAAACCTGAACCATGGGAGAATGAACTCCCTTCTTGCCCCCTCTCTAGGAGTCCTGCCTAGGTAAGAGGCAGGAAGAGGGGCTTCCAAATGTTTCCCCCTCTAGCAGGTGACCATGCTCTGAGGAGATAGATTGTAATGCTGGAATCAGTCTTCCTTCATTGTTCAGAGAGGGACCATCGGTGATTATTTCAGTCTACTTCAGGGAACATTTCAAAGGAGGAGGGAGCCCGAGGGACAGAGAACTTCTGCCTTTAATTGGGCCACTGTTGCTGAAGGGGTCGAGGCTCCTGAGACGGAAGGAGGTCCTGGCACCGTGGCAGCAGTGCCCATGTGTCCAGCTGTGTGCAGGAGCAGCTCCTCTGCCAAGAGCAGCAGGGCTGTGGGCACTGCCTGCTGCTGCTGAGAGGAGCTGAGAGAAGGCAGAGAGAAGTGAAGGGCAGTGTGGAGTGGGAGGACAGCTGACAGTTCACTGTTGAAGACATCTTCCCAGCCCTTTGCATGGTGAGTCTCCTGCTGAAGGACAACACTACTGCGGTTTCTGGAGGGGGTCTTCTGAACCCAGCTCACCCCATGACAAGTTTTTTAAAGATCCCTCTCCCGGCTTCTCCAGTGTGCAGGGGAGGAGGAGATGCTTTAGAGCAGAGATTCCCTGGCACACCGTCACAGGGAGAGGGCATGCTGCTACCTTCTCCCAGGGATGGCTGCAGGGCTGTGAAGCCAGGACATGCACACAGGTCTGTCCCGGGCTGTGATTCAGAGCAGTGTCCCTGCCCTGCAGAGGAAGGTGAAAAAACAGGCTGCTTGAAATGGAAGGAGCTTTCCTTCCAGGGCTTTCTGTTTGCTGATTTGGGCAGGCAGAAAAGAGGAAAGAGTTTTCTGGTTTGGAAGGACCTGGGACTCACAAACCTTCACCCTCAGAGATCAGGAGGTCTGTGAGAAGGCTCAGCAAACCCCTTCAACCGCATCTCAACCTCCAGCAGCACCAGCATCACCTTTATGGGCTTCCTCAGGGTTTATGTGACCTGCTCCTTAGCACCTGCAAGCACAGAGATGCCCCTGCCCAAGTCCCAGACCTGGAAGATTTCTGTACGGCTGCACTGAGCCCACAGAGGGTGGGATGGGTCTGTGATCACTGAGAGGGAAAAGGTGTAGGGACTGAGAAAGAGCTCCCAGCAGGGGCAGCTGCAAGCAGCCGAGATGGGCAGGGAATGAGAGGGAACTGCTAGCAGAATCATCATGGGAGGATGAATTTTTGCAAGTCATGGTCAGTCCCTCCAACACAAGCATCTTCCTCTGAGCAAGCCAGCTCAGTCTGCCACCCAGCAGAGCCTCTGCCCTGACAGCCATGGAGTCCAGGGCATGAGCTGCCTCCTCTGCAGCCAGACCTCCAGCAGAGGAGAGGGGCATCTCTCCTGCCAAGGGTTCATTTCGTGCTCCCCAACAAAGGGGCTCGGAGCACCTGCCCTGCAATGTTTTCCTCAGCAAGGCAGCATGCTGAGGTGGGCAAGGTGAAGGCTTTTGTGAGTGCCCGTCCATCTCTCTCCTTGCCTCCCTCAGCAGCAGGATCATGGTGCTGCCCCTTGTTTCCCCTCCTGCCCATGCTGCTCCTGTTCCTCTCTCAGGCTCCCTGGGGTTAGGGGGTTTCAGCTGTGGTTCAGACACTGACACTGCAAGTTGTGCAACAGAGGGGTGTGAATGGGAGTGAGTCGTCCCCAGCTCCCTTCGGAGGTGTGAGGCTACAGAAAATGCACCCTGTGGGGCTGGGAAATGAGCTGCCCTTGTCCCGCTCTTCATCACCATCTCCATACCTGGGCTGAGAGAGAAGACTTTGGAAATCTTCCCTTACCGCCTGAAGTCCTCCACTCTCCGCTCCGTCCAGTTTCTGTCTGAGAGGCGCTTGTGAGGGTGAGTGTCCTTCAGCGGAGAGAGGTGCGAGTGCAGGGCAGTGAGGGGCAGGACTCCTTGGCAGACCAGATCCTGTGACTCTGTACAAAGTCACAGCGAGCCCTCTTTTCCCCTCGGGATGCCCAAGTGCTCATGCTGAGAGCAACTGAAACGCCAAAGGTTTCTGCTCTGTCAAAGAATGCTGCCACGGTGAGAGGGAGGCCCTAAAAGCTAAATAAATAATCAGACTCCTCTGCTGAAGGTTATTTTCCAGAGAAAACAGGTGTCTAAACGTTGACCTGCCCTTCCACATAAGGGGTGGACGTAACCTGCTGCAGCATGTGTAGCTCAGAGCTAGTCACCTCCCCCTCCCACCACAGTGCCTGCAGAGAGAGTACAGATGGTAAATGGGCGTGAGGACAGGGTCTCGTTGGTCTCAGGATCTCTGTGTCCATTAGGACAGCTCATCTCCACTGGCCACAGTCAGGGTGTGATCTCACACCCCTCTCCTGCAAGAGTGGCAGCTGGTTGTCACCATGAGCTGGTCCCTTCCCTCTATAGAGCTCAGCACCCCCCATCCTCAGGACATCCAGCTGTTTACCTGGGGTGTGTGGCTGGGCTGCAAGCTGCCCTCCAGAAGGGCACAGCTCTCCCATTACGGCTAGGTGCCCCATGGAGAAGCTGCCTAGATACTGGGGCCACGGAGGTGCAGCTGGGCATCTGGATGTGGACAGTGGGAAGGAGCCCGATGTGTTCCTGGCTGGAAGGGCAGGGCAGAGACCTGCCTCGCTTACCCTCAGAAAGAGCGCTGGTGTGCACTTTGGGAGGGGATTCCTCTGCTCTCTGCGCTGTCATTTCTTTTTAGGGTAACACGAGTGCAACTGTCCTCCACCTCCGAGGGGTGAGCCCAAGGCAGCTGGGAACAAGGCAGAGGGCCAGGCCAGCTCTCCTCTCCCTGCACTAAAGCCCGAGTGAATCCTTTGGCCTCTCAGATATCACAGCTGGTCACTCTGCAGCAAGAATGCGGAGGAAAACCTTAACACTATTAATGAACCTTTTTTTTTTTAGAACTAGCCGTGAAGATGCTGAAAATCCCTTCAACAGTATGACTGGATTATACCTGACTAGAAGTGGGAATATAAAAGTTTAGTCCCCGTGTCTCCCATCTACGCAGTGCTGTAGGTCAGGGCTGGCTGCTCTGGAGCCCTCGGGCAGAGGCCCCTGCTCCTCGTGGCACACTCAGCCAGCACAAACCAGAGCTCAGGCCACGGAGCTCAGTGACGGTGCTGCTGGGATGGGAGGAGGCAATGTGTGTGTGTTTGGGGGAGGTTATGGGAAAGCTTTGCTCAGAGAAGTGTGTCCTAATTTGTCACTATCTTTTCTTCCTCGGACATGTCTGGAGAGAGCAAAATGTCCAATGACAGCTCCTTCCTCCTCCTGGCATTTGCAGACACACGGGAGCTGCAGCTCTTGCACTTCTCACTCTTCCTGGGCACCTACCTGGCTGCCCTCCTGGCCAACGGCCTCATCATCACAGCCATAGCCTGCGACCACCGCCTCCACACCCCCATGTACTTCTTCCTCCACCTCGCCCTCCTTGACCTGGCCTCCATCTCCACCACTGTCCCCAAATCCATGGCCAATTCCCTGAGGGACACCAGGACCATTTCCTACTCGGGATGTGCTGCCCAGCTCTTTTCCTTTGTCTTATTTTCAGCCGAGTATTCTCTCCTCACTGTCATGGCCTACGACCACTATGTTGCCATCTGCAGACCCCTGTGCTATGGGACCCTCCTGAGCACCACAGCTTGTGTCAGGATGGAAGCAGCTGCCTGGGCCAGTGGTTTTCTCAATGCTCTCCTGCACATTGCCAACACATTTTCCATACCTCTCTGCCAAGGCAATGTCCTGAACCAGTTCTTCTGTGAGATTCCCCAGATCCTCAAGATCTCCTGCTCACGCTCCTACCTCCAGGAAGTTGGGCTTTTTGTGTTTAGAGCCTGTTTAATATTTGGGTGTTTTATTTTCATTGTGCTGTCCTACGTGCAGATCTTCAGAGCTGTGCTGAGGATGCCCTCTGAGCAGGGAAGGCACAAAGCCTTCTCCATGTGCCTCCCGCACCTGGCTGTGGTCTCCCTCTTTGTCAGCACTGTCATGGTTGCCCACCTGAAGCCCCCCTCCATGTCCTCCCCAGCTCTGGATGTGGTGGTGGCTGTTGTGTACTCGGTGGTGCCTCCAGCAGTGAACCCCCTCCTCTACAGCATGAGGAACAAGGAGCTCAGGGATGCACTGAGGAAACTCTTTCAATGGGTACAGTGTCAGCACCAGTAACTGTCCCTTGTGCATCTCCTCCTCATTCCCAGGGCATCTGGCATCAAGGCTACATGTCATTCATTTTTTTTTTTTCCTGATCCTTTCTTGGAAAAAGAATGAAGAGTTTTGGTTCATGCCACTTCTCCTCAGAAATCTCTCATTTGAATATAACCCAGAGGCCATTTTGAAGCAGGAAGCCAGGCTTCCCCCTTCATCCCCCAGAGATGGGGGAACCTCAGAGCCCGCTAGTCTGAGCTCCCTCGGATGCCCCCAGGGCAATGAGGGGAGTTTCCCTTTGTGAGGTCTTTTTTGTGATGCCAAGGGAGCTCAGGGGCACAGTCAGGCTCAGACAAGTACAGACAGGGTGAGACCTTGGGTCCCATGTGCATTAGGAGAGCTCAGCTCCCCAGCTGTGCTCTTCTTCCAGGTGTGATCTTCTACCCCTCTCCTGCAAGGGTGGCAACTGGCTGTCACTGTGGGCTGGTCCCTTCTCTCTACAGAGCTCCAACACTCACAGTGGAGCAGGAATGGAGGGGAGGAGGGTCTGGACAAAGGCTGTGGCAACAGACCCTCTGCTCCGCAGGACCATCTCCCCACTACCACAGCACACATTTCCTCACTGCTGCCTTTGAGTGGAGGCTGCAGACTTCCTGCCGACATGTCCACCAACAGCAGCAGGAATTGCTCTTGTCAGGGTTGCTCTCCTCATTTCCACCCTGTCCTGCTCTGCTCTCATGTGCGCAGATGGCCTCAGTGCTCTTGTAACATGGTGTTTGCATGGGGTGGGCAGTGAGTGGAGCCTCACGAAGTGAGGGAGGGACCATGGTGGAGTAACCAGAAGGCAAAGCACTAGATCCGGGTATGCTTGGGGAACCGAGGGCTCTGCAGTGCCCAGAGAGGCAGTGGGGACCCAGGAGGGGCAGGGAAGGGGGACGGGAGAGTGATTCCTGCAGCCTCAGTGAAACACCACAGGCCGGACACCCCAGTGAACACCCAAACACATCTCCTGCCCTTTTCAACACCCTGGGCGTCACTCTGAGCACCATCGATGAGCACAGACACATGGCAGCAATGTAATGGCACCAGTCAGTGGTGACGATCCCTGTCCAATGGGGTTTGCTTCCCACCCTGACCAGCTCTGCCAGGGCCAAGTCAGGAGTCACCTGATGGCCCCACGGCCCCACAGTCTGCTCACCCTGCAGAGCAGCAATGCCAGGGTGGGGTCCTGTGGGGTGCACAGGGTGGGGGATGTAGGATCAACCAGGCCAGCATGGACACACTGGCCTGGGGAAAGGCTCTCTGGGGAGCAGGGACGTCCCAGGAGAAAAGCAGGGCAGCAGGCAGAGAGAGAAAATGAGAACGAGAAACAGGTTTCTCTGGGCACCAGCTCAGGGCAGGTGGCTCTGTCCCCGGGGCAGCAGGAGTTGCTGGAGGGGCTGCGGGGCCAGGGCTGTCGTGGTGTGCTGGGCAGCGGGGTGGGCATGGAGGGTCTGGAGGCAGCCAGGGAGGGGGATCTCATGGGCACAAGATCAGGGGAGACAGAGAGTGACCAGCCTCACTGTGGGGCCTTGTCCTCCTTGCCGAGGAGCTGCTCCCCTTGTCCTTTGGCCATGCCGGCATTACACTGTGGACATGCCGGTGCCTGGCCCTGCACCTCTGGGGTCCTCCCCTGACCCGGTCCCCACCCTGCTGACCTGACTGCCCATCTCTACCTGGGACTTAACCCCTGACTACAGCCAAGAAAGCCTTGGTAAGGGATGAGGGGACCCGAGCAGATCCCCAGGAGGTTGTAGGTACAAAAGGTGACTGTATCACCTCAGCAGAACCTCTTTCCTGACAACCAATGTGAAGGTGTGAGGAGAGCTTTGGATCTGGTCCCTTAGCCAGGGAACGCTGCATGCAGAGTCAGAGCTGGATGAAAAAGGGAGCTCAGCCACTTGGGGGTCTGATACTATGCTGCCTATTTGGGGGAATCACAGAATCACAGAATCATTTAGGTTGGAAGGGACCTCTGGAGATCATCTAGTCCAACCTCCCTGCTCAAGCAGGGTCACCTAGAGCATATTGCCCAGGATCACATCCAGATGGGTTTTGATTATCTCCAGCAAAGGAGACTCCACTACCTCTCTGGGCAACCTGTTCCAATGCTCTGTCACCCTCACAGTCAAGAAGTGTTTTCTCAGGTTCAGGTGGAATTTCCTGTGGTTCAGTTTGTGCCCATTGCCTCTTGTCCTGTTGCTGGGCACCACGGAGAAGAGGCTGGCCTCATCCTCTTGACACTTCCCCTTTCAGATAAGAGGATTTCCTGTGCCACAGCTCGAGTGCTTCTGCACCATTGGTGATGGGATTGCTGCTCCAAAGAGTATGTTGTGGGAAGCAGCAAGAGTGGGACTGCTCCGGGTGGGAAGGGCAGCCAAGAGCCAAGAGTACCAGCAAGGCCGGCAGGGCAGTGCCCCACCGATGAGAGGTGCCGTCCCGCAGTGGCTGGGCAAGAGGAGCAGAGCAGGTTTGGGGATGGTAACTATGATCAGGCACAGTCCAGCGATGGCCGGACAAGACTGGGGGCTCCAACCAGCCCTGCTTTGTGTGGGAGGCTGCACTGGAGACCTCCAGAGGTCCCTTCCCACCACAACTCCTCTCTGAGTCCAGGAATTCTTGCTCCTCAGCCTCTGCTCCAGCACAGCTGACCTGGGGATGAGAGCACCTAGGGCAGAGCAGAACAAGTCCAGCTGGGAGAGCATCATGGGGAAGATCCAAAGGTCCCTGGCTCAGCCCTGGGCTTTGAAAAACTCCATCATTCACCCCAAGAGGCCCCAAATGCCTCTTCCACTTTGCCCTGTGCTCTCCTCTCATCAGCCCAAGTGGAGTGCAGCATGGCCTGGGGACTCTCTTCCCCACGGGGATGAGAAGGAGAGGGAGGGCCTTCACCAGCCCCACACTGCCCTTTCCACCCGTGGCCTTGGCACCTATGTGTGCCTGGCTCTGCCCACTTGCCTTCCCCACACTCCCGGCTGCACTGGAAGCCCATCCACATCCCAGCGCTCCCGCCCTCGAGCTGCCGTCCACCCCGAACCTGGAGGCCGACCACCCACAAAGGCATCGCCCGGCCAGTGCCCCGGCCGTGCAGCCGAGGGCAGGGGTCTTCGCCCCAAGTCCCCTGCTCCTGCCCTGCTGCCGGCACCGCTGCTGCTGTGGCCAGGTCAAAGGCTGCTGCCACCAGACGGCCCCGGGGCCCGAGGCAGCTCCAGCTGCCAGCAGGGCTGTGCTGGAGCCGGTGAGGAGCGGGCTGCGGTGGGGCTGGCAGCGCCAGGGTGGGTGGGCAGAGGGCAGTTGGAGCTGGAACCAGACCCCTCGCACATGGCAAGGGCTGGAGTACTATTAAATAACCATTAAATGATCCCCCAGAGACTTGGGGATGGGAGCAGCCAGCCCCTGCCCAGCCCAGGCTGTGCCCCACGCGGGGCTCAGCAGACAGCCGTGCTCCGGGACCTGCCGCGGTCTGGTGCAGGAGAGAGGCCGTGCAAGACTGGCCTTGTCCCCTCCGTGGGGATGCGCCGAGCTGCAGGAGGACGCAGCTGGCCATGCACCACCCCACCACTGGGGGAGCAGCCAGCGCTAGGAGGGGTGACGCGAGGGGCTGCTGCGGGACGATGGGCCTGGGGCAGCTTCCCCAGCGTGGGCAGGCAACGCAGGCAACAACCTGGGCTCTTCTCTCCTGCTCCCTCCAGGGCCTCCCAGCCTGGCGCTGGCCCAGCAGCAGTGCCCGCTGCAGGGGGCTGCAGAGCTCTGGGCACTCGCTCCACAGCCCCAGCCCCTCGCAAGGCCACAGCAGCTCCACGGGGCAGAAAGGGGGCTCAGCTGCCCCACCAGCCCCAGGGCTGGTGGTGCTGCCCTGCAGGACCAGCAGGCTATGGGACCATGGGGTGACTCCCCACTGGCCGAGCTGCTCAGGACAGACCCAGCTGGACCAGCATCATTGCACCTGACCAGCCCCTCCCCAGGGTCTGTGGCTGTGCAGGATGCTTGGATCAATCACAGGGCATTTCCCACTGCTCAGCATGTGTGCAGAGGTGACATTAGAGCCAGCCCTCTCCTTCTCCTGAGACTGCAGTGCACACACTGCCCCTGAGGTTCCCCTGTGCTCTTCTGCTGGCTCCCATATTCCCTTCCAGAGGGATGGGCATCTGTCACCCACCCATTGATATGTGGGGCAGTCCCAGCAGATACCCCTTGATGACTCATCCTCCCCAGGGGCCCTGGGCCAACCACAAGTGACACCTGAATCCAGCCCTCGCTCCCTCACATGTAGCTCTACCAGCTGCTGTCCCTTAGCCCATGCAAAACCCAGGCATGGCAACAGGGCCCTTTTAAGTGCAATTCCCTGAGAACATTCTTGGGTCCAGCTGTGGAAGAAGAGCCCAAAATTCAGGCACAGTGTTCAGGAGATCTCCTTTTATTATAGGGATGCTAAATGGGAGACCAGTTCTGATATAATGACGGTAGATTTACAGAAGGCCTCTGGGTCAGACAGACAGGGTTTGTGCCTCTGGAGAGGTGGGAGGAATTCAAACATTTGTGTAAAAACTTGACTATCATAGACAAAAACAAAGCACAAGAGTTGCCTGAGACAAAATGGACATTGCTTGTGAAGAGAAATGGGCAGCTTTAGTGCTGCTGAACTAGAACCAGCTGAATCAGTTTCCTCAGGGCCTCCTTGAGCTCCTTGTTCCTCATGCTGTAGAGGAGGGGGTTCACTGCTGGAGGCACCACCGCGTACACAACAGCCACCACCAGATCCAGAGCTGGGGAGGACATGGAGGGGGGCTTCAGGTAGGCAAACATGACAGTGCTGACAAAGAGGGAGACCACGGCCAGGTGCGGGAGGCACATGGAGAAGGCTTTGTGCCTTCCCTGCTCAGAGGGCATCCTCAGCACAGCTCTGAAGATCTGCACGTAGGACAGCACAATGAAAATGAAACACCCAAGGAATGAAAAAAGACCAAGCACAATAAGCCCGACTTCCCTGAGGTAGGAATCTGAGCAGGAGAGCTTGAGGAGTTGGGGAACCTCACAGAAGAACTGGTCCAGGACATTGCCTTGGCAGAGAGGTATGGAAAATGTGTTCACAGTGTGCAGGAGAGCATAGAGAAAACCAGTGGCCCAGGCAGCTGCTGCCATCTTGACGCAAGCTCTGGTGTCCATGAGGGTCCCGTAGTGCAGGGGTCTGCAGATGGCAACGTAGCGGTCGTAGGCCATGACAGTGAGGAGAAAATATTCAGTTGACATGAGAAAGATAAAATGAAAGACCTGGGCAGCACATCCTGCGTAGGAAATGGCCCTGGTGTCCCTCAGGGAATTGGCTATGGACTTGGGGACAGTGGTGGAGATGGAGGCCAGGTCGAGGAGGGCGAGGTGGAGGAGGAAGAAGTACATGGGGGTGTGGAGGTGGTGGTCGCAGGCTACGGCTGTGATGATGAGGCCATTGGCCAGGAGGGCAGCCAGGTAGATGCCCAGGAAGAGCGAGAAGTGCAAGAGCTGCAGCTCCCGTGAGTCCGCAAACGCCAGGAGGAAGAACCCATTGAGGGAGCTGCTGTTGGTCATTTTACTCCCTCTGGGTATGGGGCGACTGTCCAAGAAAGAAGAGACATGGTGAAGTTAAGAGAGACTTTGCAAGCAAACTGCCTCCCAGAACGTCCCACTTGGCATACAACCCCCTACTTTGCCTCTCTCTTTATGGAGACGATCTCTGTGCTCTCTCCCTTGCTTCTAAGCCACTTTGCAGTGGCTGAGTGTGCTGCTGTGAGCAGCAGGGACCTCGGCCGATCGGCTCCACAGCAATCAATCCTGCTGTACAGTAGTGGGACTGTGGGCACAGGAGCGCCTAGCTCTGAAATTCACAGTTTCTCTCAGGTGAAACCCACTGCTCATGCAGAAGGGCTTTTTTCAGCATCTTCACTCCAAATTCTAAAGACAGAGGGTTGAGGAAAGGAGTTTTTAGGATTTTAGAGTTTATTTTCTTTGGGCTGTCCTTGTCACCCCTGGGCAGTGTTCCTCAAAGGTAGAAATCCTTGGCATTTCTACTCAGTCCTAGGAGGATCGGATTCATTGTCCCCTGGTACCGAGTGAGGACAGCTAGTCTGTGTATTAGCCTCATTCCCATCTGTCTCGCAGTCGCACCGCTTTCACCTGGAGAATGATCATACTCATATGTTTCCCTAACAAGAAACCAGCCCCTGCTGAGAGCAGAGGAGTGCACTTTCAAAGGGCAGATCTCCAAACTCCTCACCCTTTCCCTGGGCCCCTCAGGGAGCTCTCCACACTCCTCTTCTGGCCAAGGACACTGAGGACTTTCTTCAGCTGCCCACCTACAGCCTCCCACCACCATCTCCATACCCTGCACCTCTTCATTTGTCTCTCCAAAAGCACAGAGATGCTATGAGGCAGCGGTGACCACCTGGAGGGCAGCTCAAAGCTTGGCAGGACACCACAGGGAAACTGTTGAATGTCCTAAAGACGGGCTCTCCTTCAGGGAGAGCCAGCTCATTGCCCAACCCCACAGGCTGCGTTTCCTGTAGGTGCACAGGTGAGAAGAGGGCTGGGGCAACCTCACAGCCCTGCAGCTCCCCCTGTCGCACTACTGGCAGGGCAGGTGTCTGAAGTGCAGCTGAACACCCAGTAACCCCAGACAACCTGAGAGAAGAGGAGGAGCAGCATGGAGAGGAGGGGAAACCAGGAGCAACACCATGATCCTGCTGCCGAGGGAGGCAAGGAGAGAGACAGACGGGCACTCACAAAAGCCTTCACCTTACCTAGCTGGGCATGCCACCTTGAAGACGGCGACACTGCAAGGCAGGCGGTCTCAGCCCCTTTGTCCAGCAGCATAAAATGAACCCGTGGCAGGAGAGATGTCCCTCTCCTCTGCTGGAGGTCTGGCTTTGGAGGAGGCAGCTTGTGCCCTGGACCCCTTGGCTGTCAGGGCTCAGGCTCTGCTGGGTGGGAGAGGAGATCGGGGAGGCTTGCTCGGAAGAAGATGCTTGTGTTGGAGGGACTGACCATGACTTGCTCAAATCCATCCCCCCATGATGATTCTGTTAGCATTTCCCTCTCATTTCCTGCCCATCTCGGCTGCCTGCAGCTGCCCCTGCTGGGAGCTTTCTCTGTCCCTACACCTTTTCCCTCGCAGTGCTCAGAGTCTCCATCCCACCCTCTGTGGGCTCAGTTCTGCCCTGCAGAAATCCTCCGGGAGTGAGATTTGGGCAGGGGAATCTCTGTGCTTGCAGGTGCTAAGGAGCAGGTCACATAAATCCTGAGGAAGCCCATAAAGGTGATGCTGGTGCTGCTGGAGGTTGAGATGCGGTTGAAGAGTGTTTGCTGAGCTTTCTCACAGACCTCCTGATCTCTGAGGGTGAAGGTTTGTGAGTCTCAGTTCCTTCCAAACCAGAAAACTCTTTCCTCTTTTCTGCCTGCCCAAATCAGGAAACAGAAAGCCCTGGAAGGAAAGCTCCTTCCATTTCAAGCAGCCTGTTTTTTCACCTTCCTCTGCAGGGCAGGGACACTGCTCTGAATCACAGCCCTGGGACAGAATTGTGTGCATGTCTCGGCTTCACAGCCCTGCAGCCTTCCTTGGCAGAAGGTAGCAGGATGCTGGGTCCCTGTGACGGTGAGCCAGGGAATCTCTGCTCTAAAGCATCTTCTCCTCCCCTGCACAATGGAGAAGCTGAGAGAGAGGTCTTTAAAAAATTTGTCATGGGGTGAGCTGGGTTCAGAAGACCCCCCCAGGAACCGCAGTACTGTTGTCCTTCAGCCAGAGACTTACCGTGCAAAGGGCTGGGAAGATGTCTCCCTCGGTGAACTGTCAGCTGTCCTCCCACTCCACACTGCCTTTCACTTCTCTCTGCCTTCTCGCAGCTCCTCTCAGCAGCAGCAGGCAGTGCCCGGAGCCCTGCTGCTCTTGGCAGAGGAGCTGCTCCTGCACACAGCTGGACACATGGGCACTGCTGCCACGGTGCCATGACCTCCTTCCATCTCACGAGCCTGGACCTCTTCAGCAACAGTGGCCCAATTAAAGGCAGAAGTTCTCTGTCCCTCGGGCTCCCTCCTCCTGGGAAATGTTCCCTGAAGTAGACTGAAATAATCACCAATGGTCCCTCTCTGAACAATGAAGGAAGACTGATTCCAGCATTACAATATGAGAGGATGGTCACATGCTAGAGGGGGAAACGTCCCACTCTGGAAGCCCCTCTTCCTGCCTCTTGCCTAGGCAGGACTCCTAGAGAGGGGCAAGAAGGGAGTTCATTCTCCCATGGTTCAGGTTTTCATTCAGATGAGTCCATCTGGGCATCTCCTGCCAGTTTAGAAGCCCCGGGGCTGCAGTGGCATTCAGATTCTTCCCCTGAACTCCACAAACATATAGGACGTGGGATTCCCCTTCTCCAGGATGAAGTGTGCCCAACAGAGATGTCTGCATGGGAGCTCCTTGTCTACTGCTAGGCACCCACTCACGAGGAAGCTGAGACATATCCAGATCCCAGTGTTACAAACAGCTCATGTCATTCAGTGCCGACACTTGATTTCATGACATAGAAATAGGCTGGAAGGACCATGTCGGATGCCTCGGGTGTGCAGCACAACTGCATGCTTCTAGCACATACACCGTGGCACCTCCAGGGAAACCATGGCCCCTTCTCAGTGCTTGCTGGACAAGTGCTCCAGGGCATCTCACGTTTCCTATCTGTGCCCACACAACTGAATCCCACCACGGCCCTTAGGCCATGTCCATCCTGTCTACATCCACATGTGCTCCATAAATGGGAGGCACATCACATCGAGGTCTCCACTCATGTTTTTGCACCCTCCAACCGTTCTGGCTCTCCTGCCCCTGAACCTCTTCTCACCCTTCCACATGATGTGAACAGGCATTGGGCTAGTGAGGTCCTCAGGGTGGCTGGATCACAGGCTGCCCAGGCCCAGGGACTTCTTCACTGGCACCTTGTCCTTCCTGGAGATCGCTTCACCTCTGTCACAGGCCCCCAAGGTGCTGCAGAATCAGCTCAGGCAGCAAATCCCTCTCCTGCCATTCCTGCACAGCTCAGCTCTGTTTCTCCCTGGCCTTGGGCACTGCAGGGTTTCCTCTGTTAGTGGGAACCTCCTTCCACTGTCACATTGACCACCTCCTATCCATGCCAGCATGTCACCCCTTGCAGTCAATGCCTTTGCCTACAGAAGGTCCTTGGGAACATGTTCCCCTGTGACAAAACTTCTGTCCATGCCACAGCTGAGGTGCTGAACTCCACATATATGCAGACATATGCAGCCTGGGGCACAGCCAGGAGCAAACGGAGATGCCCAAGCTGTCCCAGCACTGCCACATGCTTGGAATAACTGAGATAGGGTGGGGTCACTCGCATGACTGCAGTCTTTCAATGGCAGAGTACAAGGTCTTCAGGAAACACCACCAGGGAAGATGAGGGGGAGGAGGAGGCCCTGTGTGGGAAGGGCACATTGCACAGCATTGTGTCCAGGTGGGTTTTGAATCTCTCCAGGGAAGGAGACTCCACAGCCTCTCTGGGCAACCTCTTCCAGGGCTCTGTCACTCTCACAGGCAAGAAGGTTTCCCTCAGATTCAGGTGGAACTTCCCCTGATGACACAACTCGTCCACAACAGCACACCTGCTGCAGGAGAGCTGACTGCCAGCCCAGGCCTCACCAAGAGGCCCCAAGCACCCCCTGCACCCTCACCCCTGTAGAGCTGCATCTGCTGGCAGAGGGTCTCTCTGCATCCAAGCTTCTGACACAGCTGAGGCAGCGACTCCAGCAGCTACTGGGGAATGTCCTCTCCAGCATGACATGACCATATCTGAGCAAGCATACACTACTAGGATTGGAAACAAAGGTGCCTTCTTGCCCCCTGCTGTGCAGACTGCGGCCTCTCTTCACTGCACTCCAGGAGCTGCACTCCAGGCCTGGCTCTTCTACAGGCCTCTGCCTAGCACTGACTCACAGGGTGCTTGACCCACCCTCATCAAGGAGCAAAGGCCCCAACTCCCTCTCCTCAGGGGCAACCAACAGAGCTCCTTAGCAGCAGCTCCACCTAGCTAGAGCTGCTCCCAGGAGAAGTTAAGGCCTCCTGTAGTTGTCCTTGCCTAGCTCTCCTTGCCTGTTCAGCAGCAAGCACCCTCTAGTTCCTTGGGGTCCCAAGAAAGCCCCCCCCACAACTTCCAACAAGGTCCTCAGAAGGTCTAAGCAGAGCCCACACACTGCTGCACCAGCTGCTGCCTCTGTTTGCTGCCTCTGTTCTCTGTGGTCTGGCCTCCTTTTTGCAGGGACTTGGAAAGCCACCTCTCTGACAGTCTTCAAGGGGGATGGAGCCTCCCTTCTGCAAGAGTCACCCTGAGACTATTCCGAGACAAGGAAGGTTGGTTGTAGGGATGTTCTCAAACTCCAGCAGCTGCACAGCTGGGAGCTGGTCACCTCACACACTTCTGAATGAGCCAAGGTGCAGGTCCTGAGGCATTGCACTGCCTTCCAGGCTGTGCACCGGAGCCTGGACAGCAGCTCTGCAGTGTGTGGGCACATCCTGAGAAGCCCAGGAGCAAAACTGGGAGATCCAGGGCACTAGGTGCTGTACAGCCCCCCAGAAAACTCAGGGTGCTGGCGGTGGGGGTGCTTCAGGCCTCCAGGGACGGTAGCCAGGGGAGAAGCACTGCCCTGAGGTGATGCTGAAAAGCCCAAGGACCAGCTGAGCTCCAGAGGTGGGAAATGGCTTTCCCCAGGCTTAGCCCGGGCAACATTCATGGGAAATGAGAACACTGCCCCAAATTTGCTCCCCGGCCTTGCCCATGGTTATGGTGCGCTGGAAGCACCAGGGTCCCACATAAAAGTCCTCTGGATGATGCGTGTTAAGGGCCTAGTTGCTCTTTTCTGGCATCTCATCTCTCTCCTAAGCACCGCAGACTGAGAAACCTTGCTGAGGCCTTTTCAAAACAAAGAGCCTGCTTTGGTGCCTGAAGGAGGAAGGCTGCGTCCTATCCCATCCGGTCCTACATCCTCCTTTGACAAGAAGAGTGACCCACGGGAGAAACTTGTCTCATCAGGCTCACCAAAGCATCTCAGCCCATGGCCACCCTTTGTGCTGTTTGACCTCACTTTTCTTTGATCCCATGTTTAACAAGCCCCAAACATAGCCCCAAAACCCCAGCTTCCTGGCCAGGTCTGCCCTGTGCAGAGACCTGTTGGTGCAGGGGCACAGAAGTGACCTCTGCCGTGACCCATCTTAGATTTTTCACAACCTTTGTCACCATCTGGTCACGTTCCTGAAGGAGTTATCAGCAAGTTTTGGAAACTAACTGGGGATGTAGGCAGGTGACTGCTTTCCAGAACGTGAGGGGAAGTCTCTCTGCTCTCTCCCTGGCTGTGCCATCTCCATGGCAGTGACCTACTGAGCCCAGAGATGACACGGGCTGAGGTCACAGTGGGATGTGCCACATCACAGAGAGGTCTCTCCCCGGTGCCATGGGAAAGCCCTCACTTCCCTGCAAGGCCAGGGCACGGCTCACACACTCCCCACTGCTGCCCTTCAGAGCTGCTCCACAGCAAGGAGGGAGGACAGGAGGCAGTGGGGCTGCACTGGGGCTCCTCACCAACCGGCACAAGAGCAGGGACACATTGGAGAGGAATTGTGGGGGAAGCAAGTCCTTTTTCCCTGGAGGGAGAGGCAAGCCGAAGGAAAGGGGCCAAACGAGATGGAGACTGCTGGACCAAGAACATTAGCCCAGACCACGGATACTAGCTTTCCAGTGCTCCTGCAGCTCTCCACCAAGGGTAAGGGATTGAGGAACTCCTTCCTGAGGTGTCGCACAGAGACTGTGAAATGCAAAAACAGTTGTGGGACCTGGGCTGTGGGGGTGTCTGGACAGGGCTGGGGGCGGCCACAAGAGCCCTGCTGGAGGGTCCCCTCTGGCTCAGGGCACAATGGGGCAGGCAGGAGTGCTGGGTCCTGGGGCTGGGGCTGTCCTGAGCCCCAAGGCTCCTGTGGGGCTGGCTCCATCCCCTCCTGGTAGGGTGGGAGGAAATTCAGGCCCAAGTTTCCCTGGAAGTGGGTCCCCCCTTGGGGTCTGGCTCTGGCAGGAAAGGGGTCCTGTGTCCCCGAGGCTGCAATGTCCACCAGATCCCAGGGGGATCTCAAGAGCCTGCTGGAAATGCCCACAGAGGACATGAAACCTTCCCCTTGTAACAGCCCTCAACATGGCACCAGACCCACCACCAACGATGGTGGGAGGAAGGAGCTGCCTGCTGGGTCATGTGTCTGCAATGTTGCCATGGCATCGCCCCCAGTGCTGCCCTGCTACTGGCTGACAAGAGGAGGAGGTTTGGGTTGGGCTGACTGATGTCACTATCAGCCAATCACAGTCCAGCATGTGGGTTAAAGAGAGTTATAAGTGCAGCGGGAGCAAAGCAGGAGAGCAGGAGTGGGAGTGAGTGGGTGTGTAGGTGTGTTCCCATGCTGGCCCTGGCCGTGTGGGGCTGCTCTCCTCCAGGAGCTGCCAGCAGGGTTAGGACCACGGGACAGAGCAGACTGAGTCCCAGGGGAGATGCCCTATGAGCCAGACGTGCCAGTCATCCTAAGCAGCTGCGCCAGCATGGCGTGGCATGGTGGGGTTGGGAGAGGTTTGTCTCCAAGATGGGAATGATATCTTGGCCCTTGGATTGGTGGAGGTGGGAAGGGAGCAGGAGCAGAGGTGGGAGTGGATGTTCAGAGGAAGTGCTTGTTGCTACCTCTTGGAGGACTAGAAGCAAAGAGAAGGCCTGGAGAGTGGGCCTGGGTGTGATTAGGGGCATTTGGGGGGTGGTGGCCTGGCTGTTGCCATGTGTCCTGTATGTGCCTGCTGCAGAGGGGCGTGCTGGCTGTCCACGCTGTGTGAGGGGAGGGGTGGGGGTGAGGTGTGTGCCAGAAGTTGGGTGGCGTGTGGTGGGGAGAGGCGGTGGCCCCAGGGTGTTGGTGCTCAGTGTGCAGGAGGAGGCGTGTGGAGAGAGCAGTGCTGTGCGTGGGGAGTGCCATGAGGCTGTGGAGGTGGGGAGCGCTGTGAGGTGAGCAGGTGCCTTGGCTGCTGGGGCCCCGGCTGCCCTGGTGGCCCCGTGAGTCACGCACGCTGGCAGCCGGCTGCCTTCTGCCCGCTCAGCTTCACGCCTGGAGTTTCCTCCGCTCTTGCCAGGCTCTGCAGCCAGCACCCACACGAAAGTCCAGGGAGCGCTTCTCCTTGCTCTGAGAGCTGTACGAGGCATGCTTTGTCCTCCTTTCCTCTCGGTTGCTTTTCGTGGGGAGAGCTTTGGTCTTGCAGCAGTGTTGGCTGAAGGAGCAGGAGCTTGTGGGAGTTGCTCGTTCCCGGCTGGGCGTTAGCATGCTGGAAGGTGTTTGGAGGAGTGAAGGCCTTGTGGAGAGGTGGTCTTTGGAGAGGGGCAGGTGTGTTCTTGGGAGAGGACTCTGGAGGGGGGCTGATGGCTCCCTGTGCCAAATCTCCCTGGACAAGGAGTGCCTTGGAGGAGGGAAGGCAAGGCAAGGGTGGCCTGCAAGGGATGCGCAGCCCAGGTCTCTCTTCCTTCCAGCTGCCGTCTCGGCAAGTTCCTCCACTGTCCTGCTGCAGGGTGAGCTTTGTGTGCTGCAGCAGGGCAGCGAGAGAGCCCCCTTGGGCAGGCAGGAGTGTGCGAGGTGTGGTGTGGTGAGGTGCTGACGCGGGGAAGGTGGTGGTGTTGGCCTGAGGTTTGGGTGGGAGTGAGGAGCCCCACGGAGCTCTAGGGGCATTGCTGCGAGTGTCTGGAGCCAAGGGAGTGGTGGTGAGCACAGCCGTCCTCCCAGCAGCCTGCCGGCTTGTGGGCAGGCATTGTGCACGCTGAGCGCTGGAAGCCCTTTCCCCTTGGTGTTTTCTCCCTGAGCGCTTTGAGAGTTGCCACTCCTTTTTTGGGAGGTGGGGAGAGTCCTGGAGCCTTTGCATTGTGACCACTCTTGTTTTTCGGACTGCTCCCTGCTGACGCCGTGATGGGGTCGTGTCCTTGCAGGCCTGAGCAATGCAGGGGCCAAAGAGTGGAGCACTAGGGGGTCAAGTGCTTGCTAAGAGAAGAGAGGGAAGTGGTCCTTGCTGCAGGCTTCTGCCTGGTGCTGCTTTGGAGGAGAGCTCCTGGCACCAGACGTGAGGACAAACCAGCTTGGCTCTGCCACACGCCCAGCTCCTTCAGTGGGTGGCTTAGCTGGTGCTCTCGGGCTCTGCCTGGGCTGTGCCTGGGGGGACCCTGGAGGCAGAGCCTGTGCTGGCTTTTCCATGTGGCACGTGCCCTGTTGAAAGCTGCTGGCTTGGCTCGAGGCTTTGCTTGGGAGAAAAATCCCTGGCCTTGCTGAGACAGGGCAAGGCAAAGGCTTGAGAGCAGCGGAAGCCTTGTTCCATGTCCCTGGTTGGAAGTGTGCTTGTCTAAGGCTGGTGCACTGGCCCTGTCCGTGCTGCTGAGTGTGTCTGTGTGCTGCCATGTGGTCATTGGTGAGCTCCCTGAGTACGGCCCGAGAGAGGGGGAGTGGTGCCAAAGAGTTTTGTCCTCCTGCCTTGAAGCCCCAAAGGGCCCCTCAGTAGGGAGGCCTGTTGGGTGAGGGCCTTGAGAGCACGTGAAGCACAAGAGAGAGGCAAGAGCTGGCCTGATGCGCTTCCGGGGTGAGATGGGATGTTCAGAGGAAGTGCCTGGGGAAAGGCTCTGGAGGACTAGAAGCAAGCGGAAGGGTTGGAGAGTGGGTCTTGGTGTGTTTTGGGGCCCTTGCCCATGGTCGCTTCTGCTCGGAAAAACTGCCTTTCGGAGGGCTCCAAGAGAGGCTGTGCCCACGCGGCACGCCGTGGCCTGGCCGTTGGTAGTGCTGCGTGCCTCTTGCTGTGGCCCTGGAAGCAGCCTGAAGGGTGTTGGCAGAGCAGCTCTGAGCGTGGCAGCTGTTTGGCTTTCGCAGGGCCTTGGAGGCTGGGGAAGGGCCCGTCCTCCCCTTGCCGTTGTCATTAGCCCTGCTGGCAGGCCAGGGGGAAGAGCTGCTGAGTGCTGCCTCTGCTGGTGTCCCCAGCTGAGATGCCCTCGCCTGAGTTCTTCCCCATGTCCCAAACTGTCAGGGCACCAAACCAGAGAGTGCTTGTTGTCCTTGATGTGTAGGGAATGTGCTGGCTTGGTTCAGTCCTTCCTTGGGGCAGGAAGTGGCCTTTGGAGTTGCGGGAAGGCTTCTTGCTCTGCCTGGGCCATGGGGCCCTGCTGTCTTCCGCTTCATGGTCGCTGCTCCCACACAATCGGCCCCTTAGGAAATGTTGCCACGAATTCCTTGCAGGCCTTTCTTCAATTCCTGAGCTTCACGGGCTCGGTGTAGGTACTGGCTGGGCAGAATTTGATCTTCTCTTGGGGCAGGAACTGGCCCGTCCTGGGTGTTTTGCTGCACTAGGAGCAGTGTGAGGCGCCAGGGTGAGTGAGGGAGGCCGTTCAGGAGGTGTCTCAGCCTTGGGGAGAGCAGGGGCAGCTGCAGGGGGCAACAGCCACGAGGTCCCTAGTGTGTGCGAGAGCTGGGCCAGCAAATCACCACTGCCCAATCAGTTCTTTGTCGGTAGCTGAGAGGCCAGCAGGGGCCGTGTGGCTCGCTGCTGATTCTGAGGTCCCTTGGGGCTGAGGAGCTGAGAGGCCAGCTGCAGGAACAAGGCTGGCGTGTTGTCTGTAAGGTCCCTTCTGCAAGGGTTACGTGATTGGCTAGCAGGAGGCGTGTGGCTGGGGAGGTGCTGGTGAGGTGTCTTCTGGCTGAGCAGTTGCTGGGGCAGCAGCAGGTGCACGGCTGGGACGCGTGCTTTGGAGGTGACGTTGGCCGGAGCAGCTGGGAGGTCAGCATTTGGCTGATGGCTGAGGAAGTTATTGTGAGGTCACTTGTGTGTCAGGGGCTTGTAGGGCAGTGGCGGGCAGGCGGCTGGGAAGGTGGCCGTGAGGTCCTGTCTTTTGGAGTGGCTGATAGGGCAGCAGGAGGCAGGTGGCTGGGAAGGTGCTTGTGAGGTGACTGCAGACAGAGCAGCCCAGGTTGCCCATGGCTGGGAAGTGACTCGGAGGTCCCACCTGTCCCCGCAGTATGTAGGCCTGCAGCATGGCTTAGACATTGGTGATGAAATCTAGGCTTGACAGTGTGTGTGTGGTGTGGAAATTGTGCCCCATGAAAAGAGAGGGGCCTGGTGAGCTTTGTCTGCAAGATGGGAATGCTCTTTCTGCCCTTGGATTGGTGGAGGTGGGAAGGGAGCAGGAGCAGAGGTGGGAGTGGATGTTCAGAGGAAGTGCTTGTTGCTGCCTCTTGGAGGACTAGAAGGAAGCAGAAGGGCTGGAGAGTGGGCCTGGGTGTGTTTTGGGGTCATTCGGGGGGTGGTGTCCTGGCTGCTGGCCTGTGTGGTGGTGTGGCCTGTGTGTGCCTGCTGCAGAGGGGCGTGCTGGCTGTCCACCATGTGTGAGGGGAGGGGTGGGGGTGAGGTGTGTGCCAGAAGTTGGGTGGCGTGTGGTGGGGAGAGGCGGTGGCCCCAGGGTGTTGGTTCTGGGTGTGGGAGGAGACGTGTGGAGAGAGCAGTGGTGTGCGTGGGCAGTGCCATGAGGCTGGGGAGGTGGGGAGCGCTGCGAGGTGAGCAGGTGCCTTGGCTGCTGGGGCCCCGGCTGCCCTGGTGGCCCCATGAGGCAGGCACGCTGGCAGCCGGCTGCCTTCTGCCCGCTCAGCTTCACGCCTGGAGTTTCCTCCGCTCTTGCCAGGCTCTGCAGCCAGATATCCCACACAGACGGTGAGATACACCTCAATATACAGCTGGGAGTATTTGGAGTGGAAGAGGTCATCTTTCAGAAAGGGTTCCTTGTACGAGATTCTTGAATTTAACACCTCTGAGATCTGTCCAACAAGTTTTATTTTACGCTAGAGGCGTAAGCAGTTGCCTCTCTCCCCTAGCAGCAAAGGCTACGTTGGGGTACTACCTAAGTGGGGTACATCGTTGGTGCGGACACTGTTTTCTTCTCATGTGGCAGAACCCCAGAAACTCTTTGCTTATAGTGCAGTAGTATCCCCCAATCAGCCCTTAATTAACTATCCAATTAACCTCCCTCCAACCCAGTGAAATATGGTAGGTGAGGGGAGAGGGTCTTCATTTCATCTTGCCAAAGGCCTCACTGCTTTGGGGCTCTCTGCTGCACCTTGCACCCTGCCCTGGGCTCAAATCAGACATCCTGGGACGGACATCCAGCAGGAGGCCACAGAGAGCAGTTCAGATCATGTGGGACTTTCTTCACCCACACAGTTCACAAGGAAATGGTCTCTCCACAGTGGAGCGCTCAGAGGTGCTCTTTCCAGTGGCGGTGCCACAGTCATAGGCCCATTTGAAATGGGCCAAATAAGGGAAACTTCCAAAGACCAAGTATTTCTTCAGAAAATCATTGGCCTTTAAAACCACTTCTCCCAGAGGTGCCTGCTGCAGGGAGTAGTAATCTCAGGTGCCCAGAGCTCACTTTCTGTGCTGAAGACTAGGGAAATGAGCCCATTGCTTTTGGACTGGGAGAAACATCAGCTGATGCTCAGGCACTTTCCTGCAAGTCAGCAGGAAACACTTCCTGGGTCAGGGCTGAGAATCAGCGTGCCAAGCTGGAGCTGTTTGATGCAAATAACCGCCTCAGAATTAGGTTCCTCCCCTTTCCACATGCTCCTCTCTGCCCTAAGGGGGTCATTTGGGAGCTGACCCTTCAGGTGTCCAAGTGAGCACATTTGGCAGAGTGTCACTGAGCTGGTCACTGAGGCCTGCAGTTTCGGGAGCTCTTGCCAGGATCTCCAGCTGGAAAGCTGACTCAATCCCAGTGTGTCTCCTTTCTGGTACAGAGAGAGAAGAAACCCACATAGGTGAATCATCATGTCCCTGAGGAAGGGGAAAGGCCAGCAGCTGGCACAGAGCTTGGAAGGTGATTGTGAGATTCTTTCTGCCTCCCCATCTGATGGGCCAGTATCTGATGAGTAGCAGACTAGCTAGCAGGCCCACCTCCTGCTGACACAGAGCCTGCAGGCCCAGAGGCCTCGCCGTGCTGCCAGCGCTCTCCCCAAGGCAGCCCAGGAAGCCATGGACTGCCTTCGTCCTGAGGACGTGTTGCTGGCTTATGCTGCTGCATGCTGCCTCCCTGGACCCCCCCAGGCCCTTCTCAGCCAAGCTGCTTTCCCGCCGATCGGCACTCAGCATGTCCTGGTGCAAGACATTGCATTTCCTTTGGTGGACCTTCCTGACGTTCCTCTCTGCCCATTTCTCCAGCCTGTCACAATCCCTCTGACTCGCAGCGCAAACAGATTATGTCATGGCCAGTTTTTTGGACATAATTGTGTCTCAGAAGCTTGCAGGCCCTTAGGAGGCACAGGACCATGCAGGTGAGTGTGTGGTCCCTTCTGTGTCTGTAGGTGATGGGCCAGGAAGAAGCTTGTGGGTGGGAAACTGTTTGTGAGGTGACTTGTGTCTCAGTACCTGATAGGCCAGCAGCAGGCACAATACTTGGATTTTGGTTGTGAGGTCATTTTTGTCTCGGCACGTGATAGGGCAGCCACTGGCTCCTGAGCAGAGGAGGTGCTTGTGCGATTGCTTCTGTCTGAGTACCTGATAGGCCACTTGCAGGCCGATGGTTTGGATGCTGATTGTGATGACGTTCCTGCCTGAGTACCTGTTTGGCTAGCAGCAGGCACATGGTAAGTCCAGTCCTTCTGAGAAGCTGAAAGGCTCACTGCAGGCAGGTGGGCTTGGAAGAGGACTGTGAGGTTACTGGTAAAGGATCAGCCGGTAGGCCAAAAGTCTAATAGGAGGGGACATTGTGGTGAGAGCCATTGTTTCTCGGAAGCTCCTTGGATGGTAGGAGGCACATGGCCGTAAAGGTGAAAGTGATGTCCCTTCTGTCTCTGCAGGTGATGGGCCAGCAGCAGGCACATTGCTGGGAAATTGGCTGTGAGGTCCCGTCTGTCTCAGCCTCTGACAGGCTAGCAGCAGGCTCATGGCTGGGGCACGTGCATGTGAGGTCACTTCTGAGCAAGCTGCTGGTAGACCAGAAGTAGGCCCATGGATTGGCTGTTGACTGGGAAGTCCATTCTTTGTGAGTGCCTGATAAGGTCTTTGCCAGGTCTCTTCTTCCTGATGACCTGATTAGCTAGTAGCTGCTCATTTGCTTGGATGCTCATGGTGAGGTCACTGCTGCCTGAGTACCTAATAGGCTACCCACAGGCGCAGGGCTAGGGTGCTGATTTGGTGGTGTCTCCTGTCTTTGCAGGTGATAGGCCAGCAGCAGGCACACGGCTTGGATGTTGATTGTGAAGCCTCCTCTGCCTTAGGACCTGACTGGAGAGCAGCAGGCACATAGCTGGTCACGTGCATGAGAGAAGCTGGAGGGCCAGCAGTAGGCCCCTTGGCTTGGTGGATGATTGTGAGGTGACTTCGGTGTGAGCAGCTGAGAGGTGAGCCTTTGGCTGCGGCCTAAGGCAGGTGTTTGTGAGGTCACTTCTGCCTGAGGATGTGGTTAGACAGCAGGCGCAGAGCCTGCTGACCCAGAGCCTGCAGGCACAGAGCCCTCGCCCTGCTGCAACGCTCTTCCCAATGCAGCCCAGGAAACTGATGCAGCCTTTGAATACCAAAAACACTTGGCTGGCTCCTGCTGCTTCATGTTGTCTACCAGGACCCCCAGGCCCTTCTCTACTAAGCTGCTTTCCAGGCAGTCGGCATTCAGCGTGATGAGGAGGGTACTGGATTCTGACAGCCTCAAAATCTCCAAGACCAGTTTGAGCCACCTGGCTGTGAAGGTGACTGTGAGGTCACGCCTGTCTCTGCAAGTGATGGGCAAGGAGCAGGCAAAATTATGAGACCTCGCAGTCAGCACTGCAGATGTATCTCCTTTCCCTGCCTCTCCCCATCCTCCCACCCCTATCTTCTTTTGGCTGGGATGAGTGGTGGTGCAGCACCCTATGCGAAGAGGTGGCTGGAGTGCACAGAGTTTTGCCTTGGAGATGTTGACGAGCCAGTCCACAGCACTGCGCAAATGGACCATAAGGCAGGTGGAAAATGGGCTGGACCATTGAGCCAAAATGCTGTGATCAGTGGCACAAGGTCCAACAAGCTCCTTCAGTGGGTGCCTTTGCTGGTGCTCTCGGACTATGCCTGGATCGTGCCAGGGGGGACCCTGGAGGCAGAGCCTGCGCTGGCTTTTCCATGTGGCACGTGCCCTGCTGAAAGCTGCTGGCTTGGCTCGAGGCTTTGCTTGGCAGAGAAATCCCAGGCCTTGCTGAGGCAGGGCAAGGCAAAGGCTTGAGAGCAGCGGAAGCCTTGTGCCGTTTCCCTGGTTGGAAGTGTGCTTGTCTAAGGCTGGTGCACTGGCCCTGTCCGTGCTGCTGAGTGTGTCTGTGTGCAGGCGTGTGGTCATTGGTGAGCTCCCTGAGCACGGCCCGAGAGAGGGGGAGTGTTGCCAAAGAGTTTTGTCCTCCTTCCTTGAAGCCCCAAAGGGCCCCTCAGTAGGGAGGCCTGTGGGGTGAGGGCCTTGAGGGCACGTGAGGCAAAAGAGAGAGGCAAGAGCTGGCGTGATGCGCCTCCTGGGAGAGCACTTGCTCTGTGCTTCGTGGAGGTGGGAAGGGAGCAGGCTCCGGGGTGAGCCGGGATGTTCAGAGGAAGTGCCTGCTGAAAGGCTCTGGAGGACTAGAAGCAAGCGGAAGGGTTGGAGAGTGGGTCTTGGTGTGTTTTGGGGCCCTTGCCCATGGTCACTTCTGCTCGGAAAACCCCCTGTCAGAGGGCTCCGAGAGAGGCTGTGCCCACGCGGCACGCCGTGGCCTGGCCGTTGGTGGTGCTCCGTGCCTCTTGCTGGGCCCTGAGACCTGTGGCCCCGGAAGCAGCCTGAAGGGTGTTGGCAGAGCAGCTCTGAGCGTGGCAACTGTTTGGCTTTCGCAGGGCCTTGGAGGCTGGGGAAGGGCCCGTCCTCCCCTTGCCGTTGTCATTAGCCCTGCTGGCGGGATCTAATGGGGGAAGAGCTGCTGAGTGCTGCCTCTGCTGGTGTCCCCAGCTGAGATGCCCTCGCCTCAGTCCTTCCCCACGTCCCAAACTGTCAGGGCCCCAAATCAGAGAGTGCTTGTTGTCCTTGATGTGTAGGGAATGTGCTGGCTTGGTTCAGTCCCTCCTTGGGGCAGGAAGTGGCCTTTGGAGTTGCGGGAAGGCTTCTTGCTCTGCCTGGGCCATGGGGCCCTGCTGTCTTCTGCTTCATGGTCGCTGCTCCCACACAATCGGCCCCTTAGGAAATGTTGCCACAAATCCCTTGCAGGCCTTTCTCCAGTTCCTGAGCTTCACGGGCTCGGTGCGGGTACTGGCTGGGCAGAAGGTGATCTTCTCTTGGGGCAGGAATCGGTCCGTCCTGGGTGTTTTGCTGCACTAGGAGCAGTGTGAGGCGCCAGGGTGAGTGAGGGAGGCCGTTCAGGAGGTGTCTCAGCCTTGGGGAGAGCAGGGGCAGCTGCAGGGGGCAACAGCCACGAGGTCCCTAGTGTCTGTGAGAGCTGTACCAGAAAATCACCACTGCCCAATCAGTTCTTTGTCGGTAGCTGAGAGGCCAGCAGGGGCCCCGTGGCTCGGCTGCTGATTCTGAGGTCCCTTGGGGCTGAGGAGCTGAGAGGCCAGCTGCAGGAACAAGGCTGGCATGTTGTCTGTAAGGGCCCTTCTGCAAGGGTTACGTGATTGGCTAGCAGGAGGCGTGTGGCTGGGGAGGTGCTGGTGAGGTGTCTTCTAGGTGAGCAGTTGCTGGGGCAGCAGCAGGTGCACGGCTGGGACGCGTGCTTTGGAGGTGACGTTGGCCGGAGCAGCTGGGAGGTCAGCATTTGGCTGATGGCTGAGGAAGTTATTGTGAGGTCACTTGTGTGTCAGGGGCTTGGAGGGCAGTGGCGGGCAGGCGGCTGGGAAGGTGGCCGTGAGGTCCTGTCTTTTGGAGTGGCTGATAGGGCAGCAGGAGGCAGGTGGCTGGGAAGGTGCTTGTGAGGTCAGTGCAGACAGAGCAGCCCAGGTTGCCCATGGCTGGGAAGTGACTCGGAGGTCCCACCTGTCCCCGCAGTATGTAGGCCTGCAGCATGGCTTAGACATTGGTGATGAAATCTAGGCTTGACAGTGTGTGTGTGGTGTGGAAATTGTGCCCCATGAAAAGAGAGGGGCCTGGTGAGCTTTGTCTGCAAGATGGGAATGCTCTTTCTGCCCTTGGATTGGTGGAGGTGGGAAGGGAGCAGGAGCAGAGGTGGGAGTGGATGTTCAGAGGAAGTGCTTGTTGCTGCCTCTTGGAGGACTAGAAGGAAGCAGAAGGGCTGGAGAGTGGGCCTGGGTGTGTTTTGGGGTCATTCGGGGGGTGGTGTCCTGGCTGCTGGCCTGTGTGGTGGTGTGGCCTGTGTGTGCCTGCTGCAGAGGGGCGTGCTGGCTGTCCACCGTGTGTGAGGGGAGGGGTGGGGGTGAGGTGTGTGCCAGAAGTTGGGTGGCGTGTGGTGGGGAGAGGCGGTGGCCCCAGGGTGTTGGTGCTCAGTGTGCAGGAGGAGGCGTGTGGAGAGAGCAGTGGTGTGCGTGGGCAGTGCCATGAGGCTGGGGAGGTGGGGAGTGCTGCGAGGTGAGCAGGTGCCTTGTCTGCTGGGGCCCCGGCTGCCCTGGTGGCCCCATGAGCCAGGCACGCTGGCAGCCGGCTGCCTTCTGCCCGCTCAGCTTCACGCCTGGAGTTTCCTCCGCTCTTGCCAGGCTCTGCAGCCAGATATCCCACACAGACGGTGAGATACACCTCAATATACAGCTGGGAGTATTTGGAGTGGAAGAGGTCATCTTTCAGAAAGGGTTCCTTGTACGAGATTCTTGAATTTAACACCTCTGAGATCTGTCCAACAAGTTTTATTTTACGCTAGAGGCGTAAGCAGTTGCCTCTCTCCCCTAGCAGCAAAGGCTACGTTGGGGTACTACCTAAGTGGGGTACATCGTTGGTGCAGACACTGTTTTCTTCTCATGTGGCAGAACCCCAGAAACTCTTTGCTTATAGTGCAGTAGTATCCCCCAATCAGCCCTTAATTAACTATCCAATTAACCTCCCTCCAACCCAGTGAAATATGGTAGGTGAGGGGAGAGGGTCTTCATTTCATCTTGCCAAAGGCCTCACTGCTTTGGGGCTCTCTGCTGCACCTTGCACCCTGCCCTGGGCTCAAATCAGACATCCTGGGACGGACATCCAGCAGGAGGCCACAGAGAGCAGTTCAGATCATGTGGGACTTTCTTCACCCACACAGTTCACAAGGAAATGGTCTCTCCACAGTGGAGCGCTCAGAGGTGCTCTTTCCAGTGGCGGTGCCACAGTCATAGGCCCATTTGAAGTGGGCCAAATAAGGGAAACTTCCAGAGACCAAGTATTTCTTCAGAAAGTGATTGGCCTTTAAAACCACTTCTCCCAGAGGTGCCTGCTGCAGGGAGTAGTAATCTCAGCTGCCCAGAGCTCACTTTCTGTGCTGAAGACTAAGGAAATGAGCCCATTGCTTTTGGACTGGGAGAAACATCAGCTGATGCTCAGGCACTTTCCTGCAAGTCAGCAGGAAACACTTCCTGGGTCAGGGCTGAGAATCAGCGTGCCAAGCTGGAGCTGTTTGATGCAAATAACCGCCTCAGAATTAGGTTCCTCCCCTTTCCACATGCTCCTCTCTGCCCTAAGGGGGTCATTTGGGAGCTGACCCTTCAGGTGTCCAAGTGAGCACATTTGGCAGAGTGTCACTGAGCTGGTCACTGAGGCCTGCAGTTTCGGGAGCTCTTGCCAGGATCTCCAGCTGGAAAGCTGACTCAATCCCAGTGTGTCTCCTTTCTGGTACAGAGAGAGAAGAAACCCACATAGGTGAATCATCATGTCCCTGAGGAAGGGGAAAGGCCAGCAGCTGGCACAGAGCTTGGAAGGTGATTGTGAGATTCTTTCTGCCTCCCCATCTGATGGGCCAGTATCTGATGAGTAGCAGACTAGCTAGCAGGCCCACCTCCTGCTGACACAGAGCCTGCAGGCCCAGAGGCCTCGCCGTGCTGCCAGCGCTCTCCCCAAGGCAGCCCAGGAAGCCATGGACTGCCTTCGTCCTGAGGACGTGTTGCTGGCTTATGCTGCTGCATGCTGCCTCCCTGGACCCCCCCAGGCCCTTCTCAGCCAAGCTGCTTTCCAGCCGATCGGCACTCAGCATGTCCTGGTGCAAGACATTGCATTTCCTTTGGTGGACCTTCCTGACGTTCCTCTCTGCCCATTTCTCCAGCCTGTCACAATCCCTCTGACTCGCAGCGCAAACAGATTATGTCATGGCCAGTTTTTTGGACATAATTGTGTCTCAGAAGCTTGCAGGCCCTTAGGAGGCACAGGACCATGCAGGTGAGTGTGTGGTCCCTTCTGTGTCTGTAGGTGATGGGCCAGGAAGAAGCTTGTGGGTGGGAAACTGTTTGTGAGGTGACTTGTGTCTCAGTACCTGATAGGCCAGCAGCAGGCACAATACTTGGATTTTGGTTGTGAGGTCATTTTTGTCTCGGCACGTGATAGGGCAGCCACTGGCTCCCGAGCAGAGGAGGTGCTTGTGCGATTGCTTCTGTCTGAGTACCTGATAGGCCACTTGCAGGCCGATGGTTTGGATGCTGATTGTGATGACGTTCCTGCCTGAGTACCTGTTTGGCTAGCAGCAGGCACATGGTAA
Source organism: Struthio camelus (assembly GCF_040807025.1). NCBI lineage: Eukaryota > Metazoa > Chordata > Aves > Struthioniformes > Struthionidae > Struthio > Struthio camelus. Next base: position 2,836,084 of record NC_090970.1, read on the forward strand.
GTCCAGTCCTTCTGAGAAGCTGAAAGGCTCACTGCAGGCAGGTGGTCTTGGAAGAGGACTGTGAGGTTACTGGTAAAGGATCAGCCGGTAGGCCAAAAGTCTAATAGGAGGGGACATTGTGGTGAGAGCCATTGTTTCTCGGAAGCTCCTTGGATGGTAGGAGGCACATGGCCGTAAAGGTGAAAGTGATGTCCCTTCTGTCTCTGCAGGTGATGGGCCAGCAGCAGGCACATTGCTGGGAAATTGGCTGTGAGGTCCCGTCTGTCTCAGCCTCTGACAGGCTAGCAGCAGGCTCATGGCTGGGGCACGTGCATGTGAGGTCACTTCTGAGCAAGCTGCTGGTAGACCAGAAGTAGGCCCATGGATTGGCTGTTGACTGGGAAGTCCATTCTTTGTGAGTGCCTGATAAGGTCTTTGCCAGGTCTCTTCTTCCTGATGACCTGATTAGCTAGTAGCTGCTCATTTGCTTGGATGCTCATGGTGAGGTCACTGCTGCCTGAGTACCTAATAGGCTACCCACAGGCGCAGGGCTAGGGTGCTGATTTGGTGGTGTCTCCTGTCTTTGCAGGTGATAGGCCAGCAGCAGGCACACGGCTTGGATGTTGATTGTGAAGCCTCCTCTGCCTTAGGACCTGACTGGAGAGCAGCAGGCACATAGCTGGTCACGTGCATGAGAGAAGCTGGAGGGCCAGCAGTAGGCCCCTTGGCTTGGTGGATGATTGTGAGGTGACTTCGGTGTGAGCAGCTGAGAGGTGAGCCTTTGGCTGCGGCCTAAGGCAGGTGTTTGTGAGGTCACTTCTGCCTGAGGATGTGGTTAGACAGCAGGCGCAGAGCCTGCTGACCCAGAGCCTGCAGGCACAGAGCCCTCGCCCTGCTGCAACGCTCTTCCCACTGCAGCCCAGGAAACTGATGCAGCCTTTGAATACCAAAAACACTTGGCTGGCTCCTGCTGCTTCATGTTGTCTACCAGGACCCCCAGGCCCTTCTCTACTAAGCTGCTTTCCAGGCAGTCGGCATTCAGCGTGATGAGGAGGGTACTGGATTCTGACAGCCTCAAAATCTCCAAGACCAGTTTGAGCCACCTGGCTGTGAAGGTGACTGTGAGGTCACGCCTGTCTCTGCAAGTGATGGGCAAGGAGCAGGCAAAATTATGAGACCTCGCAGTCAGCACTGCAGATGTATCTCCTTTCCCTGCCTCTCCCCATCCTCCCACCCCTATCTTCTTTTGGCTGGGATGAGTGGTGGTGCAGCACCCTATGCGAAGAGGTGGCTGGAGTGCACAGAGTTTTGCCTTGGAGATGTTGACGAGCCAGTCCACAGCACTGCGCAAATGGACCATAAGGCAGGTGGAAAATGGGCTGGACCATTGAGCCAAAATGCTGTGATCAGTGGCACAAGGTCCAACAAGCTCCTTCAGTGGGTGCCTTTGCTGGTGCTCTCGGACTATGCCTGGATCGTGCCAGGGGGGACCCTGGAGGCAGAGCCTGCGCTGGCTTTTCCATGTGGCACGTGCCCTGCTGAAAGCTGCTGGCTTGGCTCGAGGCTTTGCTTGGCAGAGAAATCCCCGGCCTTGCTGAGGCAGGGCAAGGCAAAGGCTTGAGAGCAGCGGAAGCCTTGTGCCGTTTCCCTGGTTGGAAGTGTGCTTGTCTAAGGCTGGTGCACTGGCCCTGTCCGTGCTGCTGAGTGTGTCTGTGTGCAGGTGTGTGGTCATTGGTGAGCTCCCTGAGCACGGCCCGAGAGAGGGGGAGTGTTGCCAAAGAGTTTTGTCCTCCTTCCTTGAAGCCCCAAAGGGCCCCTCAGTAGGGAGGCCTGTGGGGTGAGGGCCTTGAGGGCACGTGAGGCAAAAGAGAGAGGCAAGAGCTGGCGTGATGCGCCTCCTGGGAGAGCACTTGCTCTGTGCTTCGTGGAGGTGGGAAGGGAGCAGGCTCCGGGGTGAGCCGGGATGTTCAGAGGAAGTGCCTGGGGAAAGGCTCTGGAGGACTAGAAGCAAGCGGAAGGGTTGGAGAGTGGGTCTTGGTGCATTTTGGGGCCCTTGCCCATGGTCACTTCTGCTCGGAAAACCCCCTGTCGGAGGGCTCCGAGAGAGGCTGTGCCCACGCGGCACGCCGTGGCCTGGCCATTGGTGCTGCTCCGTGCCTCTTGCTGGGCCCTGAGACCTGTGGCCCTGGAAGCAGCCTGAAGGGTGTTGGCAGAGCAGCTCTGAGCGTGGCAACTGTTTGGCTTTCGCAGGGCCTTGGAGGCTGGGGAAGGGCCCGTCCTCCCCTTGCCGTTGTCATTAGCCCTGCTGGCGGGATCTAATGGGGGAAGAGCTGCTGAGTGCTGCCTCTGCTGGTGTCCCCAGCTGAGATGCCCTCGCCTCAGTCCTTCCCCACGTCCCAAACTGTCAGGGCCCCAAATCAGAGAGTGCTTGTTGTCCTTGATGTGTAGGGAATGTGCTGGCTTGGTTCAGTCCCTCCTTGGGGCAGGAAGTGGCCTTTGGAGTTGCGGGAAGGCTTCTTGCTCTGCCTGGGCCATGGGGCCCTGTTGTCTTCCGCTTCATGGTCGCTGCTCCCACACAATCGGTCCCTTAGGAAATGTTGCCCGGAATCCCTTGCAGGCCTTTCTCCAATTCCTGAGCTTCACGGGCTCGGTGCGGGTACTGGCTGGGCAGAAGGTGATCTTCTCTTGGGGCAGGAACTGGCCCGTCCTGGGTGTTTTGCTGCACTAGGAGCAGTGTGAGGCGCCAGGGTGAGTGAGGGAGGCCGTTCAGGAGGTGTCTCAGCCTTGGGGAGAGCAGGGGCAGCTGCAGGGGGCAACAGCCACGAGGTCCCTAGTGTCTGCGAGAGCTGTGCCAGAAAATCCCCACTGCCCAATCAGTTCTTTGTCGGTAGCTGAGAGGCCAGCAGGGGGCCCGTGGCTCGGCTGCTGATTCTGAGGTCCCTTGGGGCTGAGGAGCTGAGAGGCCAGCTGCAGGACCAAGGCTGGCGTGTTGTCTGTAAGGTCCCTTCTGCAAGGGTTACGTGATTGGCTAGCAGGAGGCGTGTGGCTGGGGAGGTGCTGGTGAGGTGTCTTCTAGGTGAGCAGTTGCTGGGGCAGCAGCAGGTGCACGGCTGGGACGCGTGCTTTGGAGGTGACGTTGGCCGGAGCAGCTGGGAGGTCAGCATTTGGCTGATGGCTGAGGAAGTTATTGTGAGGTCACTTGTGTGTCAGGGGCTTGTAGGGCAGTGGTGGGCAGGCGGCTGGGAAGGTGGCCGTGAGGTCCTGTCTTTTGGAGTGGCTGATAGGGCAGCAGGAGGCAGGTGGCTGGGAAGGTGCTTGTGAGGTGAGTGCAGAGAGAGCAGCCCAGGTTGCCCATGGCTGGGAAGTGACTCGGAGGTCCCACCTGTCCCCGCAGTATGTAGGCCTGCAGCATGGCTTAGACATTGGTGATGAAATCTAGGCTTGACAGTGTGTGTGTGGTGTGGAAATTGTGCCCCATGAAAAGAGAGGGGCCTGGTGAGCTTTGTCTGCAAGATGGGAATGCTCTTTCTGCCCTTGGATTGGTGGAGGTGGGAAGGGAGCAGGAGCAGAGGTGGGAGTGGATGTTCAGAGGAAGTGCTTGTTGCTGCCTCTTGGAGGACTAGAAGGAAGCAGAAGGGCTGGAGAGTGGGCCTGGGTGTGTTTTGGGGTCATTCGGGGGGTGGTGTCCTGGCTGCTGGCCTGTGTGGTGGTGTGGCCTGTGTGTGCCTGCTGCAGAGGGGCGTGCTGGCTGTCCACCATGTGTGAGGGGAGGGGTGGGGGTGAGGTGTGTGCCAGAAGTTGGGTGGCGTGTGGTGGGGAGAGGCGGTGGCCCCAGGGTGTTGGTTCTGGGTGCGGGAGGAGACGTGTGGAGAGAGCAGTGGTGTGCGTGGGCAGTGCCATGAGGCTGGGGAGGTGGGGAGCGCTGCGAGGTGAGCAGGTGCCTTGGCTGCTGGGGCCTCGGCTGCCCTGGTGGCCCCATGAGGCAGGCACGCTGGCAGCCGGCTGCCTTCTGCCCGCTCAGCTTCACGCCTGGAGTTTCCTCCGCTCTTGCCAGGCTCTGCAGCCAGATATCCCACACAGACGGTGAGATACACCTCAATATACAGCTGGGAGTATTTGGAGTGGAAGAGGTCATCTTTCAGAAAGGGTTCCTTGCTGGAGATTCTTGAATTTGACACCTCTGAGATCTGTCCAACAAGTTTTATTTTACGCTAGAGGCGTAAGCAGTTGCCTCTCTCCCCTAGCAGCAAAGGCTACGTTGGGGTACTACCTAAGTGGGGTACATCGTTGGTGCAGACACTGTTTTCTTCTCATGTGGCAGAACCCCAGAAACTCTTTGCTTATAGTGCAGTAGTATCCCCCAATCAGCCCTTAATTAACTATCCAATTAACCTCCCTCCAACCCAGTGAAATATGGCAGGTGAGGGGAGAGGGTCTTCATTTCATCTTGCCAAAGGCCTCACTGCTTTGGGGCTCTCTGCTGCACCTTGCACCCTGCCCTGGGCTCAAATCAGACATCCTGGGACGGACATCCAGCAGGAGGCCACAGAGAGCAGTTCAGATCATGTGGGACTTTCTTCACCCACACAGTTCACAAGGAAATGGTCTCTCCACAGTGGAGCGCTCAGAGGTGCTCTTTCCAGTGGCGGTGCCACAGTCATAGGCCCATTTGAAATGGGCCAAATAAGGGAAACTTCCAAAGACCAAGTATTTCTTCAGAAAATCATTGGCCTTTAAAACCACTTCTCCCAGAGGTGCCTGCTGCAGGGAGTAGTAATCTCAGGTGCCCAGAGCTCACTTTCTGTGCTGAAGACTAAGGAAATGAGCCCATTGCTTTTGGACTGGGAGAAACATCAGCTGATGCTCAGGCACTTTCCTGCAAGTCAGCAGGAAACACTTCCTGGGTCAGGGCTGAGAATCAGCGTGCCAAGCTGGAGCTGTTTGATGCAAATAACCGCCTCAGAATTAGGTTCCTCCCCTTTCCACATGCTCCTCTCTGCCCTAAGGGGGTCATTTGGGAGCTGACCCTTCAGGTGTCCAAGTGAGCACATTTGGCAGAGTGTCACTGAGCTGGTCACTGAGGCCTGCAGTTTCGGGAGCTCTTGCCAGGATCTCCAGCTGGAAAGCTGACTCAATCCCAGTGTGTCTCCTTTCTGGTACAGAGAGAGAAGAAACCCACATAGGTGAATCATCATGTCCCTGAGGAAGGGGAAAGGCCAGCAGCTGGCACAGAGCTTGGAAGGTGATTGTGAGATTCTTTCTGCCTCCCCATCTGATGGGCCAGTATCTGATGAGTAGCAGACTAGCTAGCAGGCCCACCTCCTGCTGACACAGAGCCTGCAGGCCCAGAGGCCTCGCCGTGCTGCCAGCGCTCTCCCCAAGGCAGCCCAGGAAGCCATGGACTGCCTTCGTCCTGAGGACGTGTTGCTGGCTTATGCTGCTGCATGCTGCCTCCCTGGACCCCCCCAGGCCCTTCTCAGCCAAGCTGCTTTCCAGCCGATCGGCACTCAGCATGTCCTGGTGCAAGACATTGCATTTCCTTTGGTGGACCTTCCTGACGTTCCTCTCTGCCCATTTCTCCAGCCTGTCACAATCCCTCTGACTCGCAGCGCAAACAGATTATGTCATGGCCAGTTTTTTGGACATAATTGTGTCTCAGAAGCTTGCAGGCCCTTAGGAGGCACAGGACCATGCAGGTGAGTGTGTGGTCCCTTCTGTGTCTGTAGGTGATGGGCCAGGAAGAAGCTTGTGGGTGGGAAACTGTTTGTGAGGTGACTTGTGTCTCAGTACCTGATAGGCCAGCAGCAGGCACAATACTTGGATTTTGGTTGTGAGGTCATTTTTGTCTCGGCACGTGATAGGGCAGCCACTGGCTCCCGAGCAGAGGAGGTGCTTGTGCGATTGCTTCTGTCTGAGTACCTGATAGGCCACTTGCAGGCCGATGGTTTGGATGCTGATTGTGATGACGTTCCTGCCTGAGTACCTGTTTGGCTAGCAGCAGGCACATGGTAAGTCCAGTCCTTCTGAGAAGCTGAGAGGCTCACTGCAGGCAGGTGGGCTTGGAAGAGGACTGTGAGGTTACTGGTAAAGGATCAGCCGGTAGGCCAAAAGTCTAATAGGAGGGGACATTGTGGTGAGAGCCATTGTTTCTCGGAAGCTCCTTGGATGGTAGGAGGCACATGGCTGTAAAGGGGAAAGTGATGTCCCTTCTGTCTCTGCAGGTGATGGGCCAGCAGCAGGCACATTGCTGGGAAATTGGCTGTGAGGTCCCGTCTGTCTCAGCCTCTGACAGGCTAGCAGCAGGCTCATGGCTGGGGCACGTGCATGTGAGGTCACTTCTGAGCAAGCTGCTGGTAGACCAGAAGTAGGCCCATGGATTGGCTGTTGACTGGGAAGTCCATTCTTTGTGAGTGCCTGATAAGGTCTTTGCCAGGTCTCTTCTTCCTGATGACCTGATTAGCTAGTAGCTGCTCATTTGCTTGGATGCTCATGGTGAGGTCACTGCTGCCTGAGTACCTAATAGGCTACCCACAGGCGCAGGGCTAGGGTGCTGATTTGGTGGTGTCTCCTGTCTTTGCAGGTGATAGGCCAGCAGCAGGCACACGGCTTGGATGTTGATTGTGAAGCCTCCTCTGCCTTAGGACCTGACTGGAGAGCAGCAGGCACATAGCTGGTCACGTGCATGAGAGAAGCTGGAGGGCCAGCAGTAGGCCCCTTGGCTTGGTGGATGATTGTGAGGTGACTTCGGTGTGAGCAGCTGAGAGGTGAGCCTTTGGCTGCGGCCTAAGGCAGGTGTTTGTGAGGTCACTTCTGCCTGAGGATGTGGTTAGACAGCAGGCGCAGAGCCTGCTGACCCAGAGCCTGCAGGCACAGAGCCCTCGCCCTGCTGCAACGCTCTTCCCACTGCAGCCCAGGAAACTGATGCAGCCTTTGAATACCAAAAACACTTGGCTGGCTCCTGCTGCTTCATGTTGTCTACCAGGACCCCCAGGCCCTTCTCTACTAAGCTGCTTTCCAGGCAGTCGGCATTCAGCGTGATGAGGAGGGTACTGGATTCTGACAGCCTCAAAATCTCCAAGACCAGTTTGAGCCACCTGGCTGTGAAGGTGACTGTGAGGTCACGCCTGTCTCTGCAAGTGATGGGCAAGGAGCAGGCAAAATTATGAGACCTCGCAGTCAGCACTGCAGATGTATCTCCTTTCCCTGCCTCTCCCCATCCTCCCACCCCTATCTTCTTTTGGCTGGGATGAGTGGTGGTGCAGCACCCTATGCGAAGAGGTGGCTGGAGTGCACAGAGTTTTGCCTTGGAGATGTTGACGAGCCAGTCCACAGCACTGCGCAAATGGACCATAAGGCAGGTGGAAAATGGGCTGGACCATTGAGCCAAAATGCTGTGATCAGTGGCACAAGGTCCAACAAGCTCCTTCAGTGGGTGCCTTTGCTGGTGCTCTCGGACTATGCCTGGATCGTGCCAGGGGGGACCCTGGAGGCAGAGCCTGCGCTGGCTTTTCCATGTGGCACGTGCCCTGCTGAAAGCTGCTGGCTTGGCTCGAGGCTTTGCTTGGCAGAGAAATCCCCGGCCTTGCTGAGGCAGGGCAAGGCAAAGGCTTGAGAGCAGCGGAAGCCTTGTGCCGTTTCCCTGGTTGGAAGTGTGCTTGTCTAAGGCTGGTGCACTGGCCCTGTCCGTGCTGCTGAGTGTGTCTGTGTGCAGGTGTGTGGTCATTGGTGAGCTCCCTGAGCACGGCCCGAGAGAGGGGGAGTGTTGCCAAAGAGTTTTGTCCTCCTTCCTTGAAGCCCCAAAGGGCCCCTCAGTAGGGAGGCCTGTGGGGTGAGGGCCTTGAGGGCACGTGAGGCAAAAGAGAGAGGCAAGAGCTGGCGTGATGCGCCTCCTGGGAGAGCACTTGCTCTGTGCTTCGTGGAGGTGGGAAGGGAGCAGGCTCCGGGGTGAGCCGGGATGTTCAGAGGAAGTGCCTGCTGAAAGGCTCTGGAGGACTAGAAGCAAGCGGAAGGGTTGGAGAGTGGGTCTTGGTGCATTTTGGGGCCCTTGCCCATGGTCACTTCTGCTCGGAAAACCCCCTGTCGGAGGGCTCCGAGAGAGGCTGTGCCCACGCGGCACGCTGTGGCCTGGCCATTGGTGCTGCTCCGTGCCTCTTGCTGGGCCCTGAGACCTGTGGCCCCGGAAGCAGCCTGAAGGGTGTTGGCAGAGCAGCTCTGAGCGTGGCAACTGTTTGGCTTTCGCAGGGCCTTGGAGGCTGGGGAAGGGCCCGTCCTCCCCTTGCCGTTGTCATTAGCCCTGCTGGCGGGATCTAATGGGGGAAGAGCTGCTGAGTGCTGCCTCTGCTGGTGTCCCCAGCTGAGATGCCCTCGCCTCAGTCCTTCCCCGTGCCCCAAACTGTCAGGGCCCCAAATCAGAGAGTGCTTGTTGTCCTTGAGGTGTAGGGAATGTGCTGGCTTGGTTCAGTCCCTCCTTGGGGCAGGAAGTGGCCTTTGGAGTTGCGGGAAGGCTTCTTGCTCTCACTGGGCCATGGGGCCCTGCTGTCTTCCGCTTCATGGTCACTGCTCCCACACAATCGGCCCCTTAGGAAATGTTGCCACGAATCCCTTGCAGGCCTTTCTCCAGTTCCTGAGCTTCACGGGCTCGGTGCGGGTACTGGCTGGGCAGAAGGTGATCTTCTCTTGGAGCAGTAACCGGTCCGTCCTGGGTGTTTTGCTGCACTAGGAGCAGTGTGAGGCGCCAGGGTGAGTGAGGGAGGCCGTTCAGGAGGTGTCTCAGCCTTGGGGAGAGCAGGGGCAGCTGCAGGGGGCAACAGCCACGAGGTCCCTAGTGTCTGTGAGAGCTGTGCCAGAAAATCACCACTGCCCAATCAGTTCTTTGTCGGTAGCTGAGAGGCCAGCAGGGGCCCCGTGGCTCGGCTGCTGATTCTGAGGTCCCTTGGGGCTGAGGAGCTGAGAGGCCAGCTGCAGGACCAAGGCTGGCGTGTTGTCTGTAAGGTCCCTTCTGCAAGGGTTACGTGATTGGCTAGCAGGAGGCGTGTGGCTGGGGAGGTGCTGGTGAGGTGTCTTCTAGGTGAGCAGTTGCTGGGGCAGCAGCAGGTGCACGGCTGGGACGCGTGCTTTGGAGGTGACGTTGGCCGGAGCAGCTGGGAGGTCAGCATTTGGCTGATGGCTGAGGAAGTTATTGTGAGGTCACTTGTGTGTCAGGGGCTTGTAGGGCAGTGGTGGGCAGGCGGCTGGGAAGGTGGCCGTGAGGTCCTGTCTTTTGGAGTGGCTGATAGGGCAGCAGGAGGCAGGTGGCTGGGAAGGTGCTTGTGAGGTGAGTGCAGAGAGAGCAGCCCAGGTTGCCCATGGCTGGGAAGTGACTCGGAGGTCCCACCTGTCCCCGCAGTATGTAGGCCTGCAGCATGGCTTAGACATTGGTGATGAAATCTAGGCTTGACAGTGTGTGTGTGGTGTGGAAATTGTGCCCCATGAAAAGAGAGGGGCCTGGTGAGCTTTGTCTGCAAGATGGGAATGCTCTTTCTGCCCTTGGATTGGTGGAGGTGGGAAGGGAGCAGGAGCAGAGGTGGGAGTGGATGTTCAGAGGAAGTGCTTGTTGCTGCCTCTTGGAGGACTAGAAGGAAGCAGAAGGGCTGGAGAGTGGGCCTGGGTGTGTTTTGGGGTCATTCGGGGGGTGGTGTCCTGGCTGCTGCGCTGTGTGGTGGTGTGGCCTGTGTGTGCCTGCTGCAGAGGGGCGTGCTGGCTGTGCACCGTGTGTGAGGGGAGGGGTGGGGGTGAGGTGTGTGCCAGAAGTTGGGTGGCGTGTGGTGGGGAGAGGCGGTGGCCCCAGGGTGTTGGTTCTGGGTGCGGGAGGAGACGTGTGGAGAGAGCAGTGGTGTGCGTGGGCAGTGCCATGAGGCTGGGGAGGTGGGGAGCGCTGCGAGGTGAGCAGGTGCCTTGTCTGCTGGGGCCCCGGCTGCCCTGGTGGCCCCATGAGGCAGGCACGCTGGCAGCCGGCTGCCTTCTGCCCGCTCAGCTTCACGCCTGGAGTTTCCTCCGCTCTTGCCAGGCTCTGCAGCCAGATATCCCACACAGACGGTGAGATACACCTCAATATACAGCTGGGAGTATTTGGAGTGGAAGAGGTCATCTTTCAGAAAGGGTTCCTTGTACGAGATTCTTGAATTTAACACCTCTGAGATCTGTCCAACAAGTTTTATTTTACGCTAGAGGCGTAAGCAGTTGCCTCTCTCCCCTAGCAGCAAAGGCTACGTTGGGGTACTACCTAAGTGGGGTACATCGTTGGTGCAGACACTGTTTTCTTCTCATGTGGCAGAACCCCAGAAACTCTTTGCTTATAGTGCAGTAGTATCCCCCAATCAGCCCTTAATTAACTATCCAATTAACCTCCCTCCAACCCAGTGAAATATGGCAGGTGAGGGGAGAGGGTCTTCATTTCATCTTGCCAAAGGCCTCACTGCTTTGGGGCTCTCTGCTGCACCTTGCACCCTGCCCTGGGCTCAAATCAGACATCCTGGGACGGACATCCAGCAGGAGGCCACAGAGAGCAGTTCAGATCATGTGGGACTTTCTTCACCCACACAGTTCACAAGGAAATGGTCTCTCCACAGTGGAGCGCTCAGAGGTGCTCTTTCCAGTGGCGGTGCCACAGTCATAGGCCCATTTGAAATGGGCCAAATAAGGGAAACTTCCAAAGACCAAGTATTTCTTCAGAAAATCATTGGCCTTTAAAACCACTTCTCCCAGAGGTGCCTGCTGCAGGGAGTAGTAATCTCAGGTGCCCAGAGCTCACTTTCTGTGCTGAAGACTAAGGAAATGAGCCCATTGCTTTTGGACTGGGAGAAACATCAGCTGATGCTCAGGCACTTTCCTGCAAGTCAGCAGGAAACACTTCCTGGGTCAGGGCTGAGAATCAGCGTGCCAAGCTGGAGCTGTTTGATGCAAATAACCGCCTCAGAATTAGGTTCCTCCCCTTTCCACATGCTCCTCTCTGCCCTAAGGGGGTCATTTGGGAGCTGACCCTTCAGGTGTCCAAGTGAGCACATTTGGCAGAGTGTCACTGAGCTGGTCACTGAGGCCTGCAGTTTCGGGAGCTCTTGCCAGGATCTCCAGCTGGAAAGCTGACTCAATCCCAGTGTGTCTCCTTTCTGGTACAGAGAGAGAAGAAACCCACATAGGTGAATCATCATGTCCCTGAGGAAGGGGAAAGGCCAGCAGCTGGCACAGAGCTTGGAAGGTGATTGTGAGATTCTTTCTGCCTCCCCATCTGATGGGCCAGTATCTGATGAGTAGCAGACTAGCTAGCAGGCCCACCTCCTGCTGACACAGAGCCTGCAGGCCCAGAGGCCTCGCCGTGCTGCCAGCGCTCTCCCCAAGGCAGCCCAGGAAGCCATGGACTGCCTTCGTCCTGAGGACGTGTTGCTGGCTTATGCTGCTGCATGCTGCCTCCCTGGACCCCCCCAGGCCCTTCTCAGCCAAGCTGCTTTCCAGCCGATCGGCACTCAGCATGTCCTGGTGCAAGACATTGCATTTCCTTTGGTGGACCTTCCTGACGTTCCTCTCTGCCCATTTCTCCAGCCTGTCACAATCCCTCTGACTCGCAGCGCAAACAGATTATGTCATGGCCAGTTTTTTGGACATAATTGTGTCTCAGAAGCTTGCAGGCCCTTAGGAGGCACAGGACCATGCAGGTGAGTGTGTGGTCCCTTCTGTGTCTGTAGGTGATGGGCCAGGAAGAAGCTTGTGGGTGGGAAACTGTTTGTGAGGTGACTTGTGTCTCAGTACCTGATAGGCCAGCAGCAGGCACAATACTTGGATTTTGGTTGTGAGGTCATTTTTGTCTCGGCACGTGATAGGGCAGCCACTGGCTCCCGAGCAGAGGAGGTGCTTGTGCGATTGCTTCTGTCTGAGTACCTGATAGGCCACTTGCAGGCCGATGGTTTGGATGCTGATTGTGATGACGTTCCTGCCTGAGTACCTGTTTGGCTAGCAGCAGGCACATGGTAAGTCCAGTCCTTCTGAGAAGCTGAGAGGCTCACTGCAGGCAGGTGGGCTTGGAAGAGGACTGTGAGGTTACTGGTAAAGGATCAGCCGGTAGGCCAAAAGTCTAATAGGAGGGGACATTGTGGTGAGAGCCATTGTTTCTCGGAAGCTCCTTGGATGGTAGGAGGCACATGGCCGTAAAGGTGAAAGTGATGTCCCTTCTGTCTCTGCAGGTGATGGGCCAGCAGCAGGCACATTGCTGGGAAATTGGCTGTGAGGTCCCGTCTGTCTCAGCCTCTGACAGGCTAGCAGCAGGCTCATGGCTGGGGCACGTGCATGTGAGGTCACTTCTGAGCAAGCTGCTGGTAGACCAGAAGTAGGCCCATGGATTGGCTGTTGACTGGGAAGTCCATTCTTTGTGAGTGCCTGATAAGGTCTTTGCCAGGTCTCTTCTTCCTGATGACCTGATTAGCTAGTAGCTGCTCATTTGCTTGGATGCTCATGGTGAGGTCACTGCTGCCTGAGTACCTAATAGGCTACCCACAGGCGCAGGGCTAGGGTGCTGATTTGGTGGTGTCTCCTGTCTTTGCAGGTGATAGGCCAGCAGCAGGCACACGGCTTGGATGTTGATTGTGAAGCCTCCTCTGCCTTAGGACCTGACTGGAGAGCAGCAGGCACATAGCTGGTCACGTGCATGAGAGAAGCTGGAGGGCCAGCAGTAGGCCCCTTGGCTTGGTGGATGATTGTGAGGTGACTTCGGTGTGAGCAGCTGAGAGGTGAGCCTTTGGCTGCGGCCTAAGGCAGGTGTTTGTGAGGTCACTTCTGCCTGAGGATGTGGTTAGACAGCAGGCGCAGAGCCTGCTGACCCAGAGCCTGCAGGCACAGAGCCCTCGCCCTGCTGCAACGCTCTTCCCAATGCAGCCCAGGAAACTGATGCAGCCTTTGAATACCAAAAACACTTGGCTGGCTCCTGCTGCTTCATGTTGTCTACCAGGACCCCCAGGCCCTTCTCTACTAAGCTGCTTTCCAGGCAGTCGGCATTCAGCGTGATGAGGAGGGTACTGGATTCTGACAGCCTCAAAATCTCCAAGACCAGTTTGAGCCACCTGGCTGTGAAGGTGACTGTGAGGTCACGCCTGTCTCTGCAAGTGATGGGCAAGGAGCAGGCAAAATTATGAGACCTCGCAGTCAGCACTGCAGATGTATCTCCTTTCCCTGCCTCTCCCCATCCTCCCACCCCTATCTTCTTTTGGCTGGGATGAGTGGTGGTGCAGCACCCTATGCGAAGAGGTGGCTGGAGTGCACAGAGTTTTGCCTTGGAGATGTTGACGAGCCAGTCCACAGCACTGCGCAAATGGACCATAAGGCAGGTGGAAAATGGGCTGGACCATTGAGCCAAAATGCTGTGATCAGTGGCACAAGGTCCAACAAGCTCCTTCAGTGGGTGCCTTTGCTGGTGCTCTCGGACTATGCCTGGATCGTGCCAGGGGGGACCCTGGAGGCAGAGCCTGCGCTGGCTTTTCCATGTGGCACGTGCCCTGCTGAAAGCTGCTGGCTTGGCTCGAGGCTTTGCTTGGCAGAGAAATCCCCGGCCTTGCTGAGGCAGGGCAAGGCAAAGGCTTGAGAGCAGCGGAAGCCTTGTGCCGTTTCCGTGGTTGGAAGTGTGCTTGTCTAAGGCTGGTGCACTGGCCCTGTCCGTGCTGCTGAGTGTGTCTGTGTGCAGGTGTGTGGTCATTGGTGAGCTCTCTAAGCACGGCCCGAGAGAGGGGGAGTGTTGCCAAAGAGTTTTGTCGTCCTCCCTGGAAGCCCCAAAGGGCCCCTCAGTAGGGAGGCCTGTGGGGTGAGGGCCTTGAGGGCACGTGAGGCACAAGAGAGAGGCAAGAGCTGGCGTGATGCGCCTCCTGGGAGAGCACTTGCCCTGTGCTTCGTGGAGGTGGGAAGGGAGCAGGCTCCGGGGTGAGCCGGGATGTTCAGAGGAAGTGCCTGGGGAAAGGCTCTGGAGGACTAGAAGCAAGCGGAAGGGTTGGAGAGTGGGTCTTGGTGTGTTTTGGGGCCCTTGCCCACGGTCGCTTCTGCTCGGAAAAACTGCCTTTCGGAGGGCTCCGAGAGAGGCTGTGCCCACGCGGCACGCCGTGGCCTGGCCATTGGTGCTGATCCATGCCTCTTGCTGGGCCCTGAGACCTGTGGCCCCGGAAGCAGCCTGAAAGGTGTTGGCAGAAGAGCTCTGAGCGTGGCAGCTGTTTGGCTTTCGCAGGGCCTTGGAGGCTGGGGAAGGGCCCGTCCTCCCCTTGCCGTTGTCATTAGCCCTGCTGGCGGGAGCTAATGGGGGAAGAGCTGCTGAGTGCTGCCTCTGCTGGTGTCCCCAGCTGAGATGCCTTCACCCGAGTCAGAGGAGGTGTCACACCTTCACAGAGGAGGTGCTTGTGCGATTGCTTCTGTCTGAGTACCTGATAGGCCACTTGCAGGCCGATGGCTTGGATGCTGATTGTGATGACGTTCCTGCCTGAGTACCTGTTGGGATAGCAGCAGGCACATGGCTGAAAGGCTCACTGCAGGCAGGTGGGCTTGGAAGAGGACTGTGAGGTTACTGGTAAAGGATCAGCTGGTAGGCCAAAAGTCTTAACAGGTGGGGACATTGTGATGAGAGCCATTGTCTTAGGAGGTGGAGACATTGTGGTGAGAGCCATTGTTTCTCAGAAGCTCCTTGGATGGTAGGAGGCACATGGCCGTAAAGTTGAAAGTCAGGTCACTCCTGTCTCTGCCAGTGATGGGCAAGGAGAAGGCACATGGGTGGGACCTCACAATCAACACTGCAGCCATGTCCCCTTTGCCTGCCTCTCCCCATCCTGTAAAGGAAGCGACCTCACTATCAACACCACAGCTGTATCACCTCTGCTTTCCTCTTCCGCTCCCCTCTTCTGACGTCTGCCTTCCCCCTTCCGCTTCTCCTCCTCTCTCCCAGCCATCGCCCCTTTACTGGCACCTCCCTCTCCCCTGTCCCCATGGGATTTCACACATGTGGTGGGCAGCTCACATGGCAAGATGAAAGTGGGCTCCTGGGGAAGGCAGGCTGGGACAGTGAGGAGGTGGAGATGTGCTATGTGCAAAAGGGTGGCCAGAGTGCACAGGGCTTTGCCCTAGAGATGGTGATGAGCCAGTCCAAAGCACGGCACAAATGGACCCTAAGGCAGGTGGAAAATGGGCTGGACCACTGGGCCAAAATGCTGTGATCAGTGGCACAAGGTCCAACTGGTGGCTGGTTACATGCAGCATCCCTCAGGGATCTACATTTTAGGCAGCACTGTTTAATGTTTTCGTTAACATCCTGGACATTAGGATGGAGCGCACTCTCCGTGTGTTTGTGGACTAGGTGCAACTGGGGCAAGCCTCTGAGCAACCTGCTCTAGTTCTCTCGGAGTGAGTGGGGGATGGTATTAGATGACGTCCAGAGGTCTTGTCCACCCTAAGTGCTGTGATTCATTCCCTGAAGAGCTGTGGAAAGACAGAATAGTGAGAGGAAGCAGAAAGGACAGGGAGGCAGAAGAAGGCAGAGGAAATAGGTCCCTCTAAATAAAGTAGTTGCTCAGAACATAGTTTCTCCATTCGGAGTGTTAATAGAAAAGGTATTGGGCTGAATAACTGGTCACAAATATCTATACTCCACTAGAAGGAGGAAATACTGCACTGCATGCACTTGGTGCTGCTAAAAAGAAAGAGAGAAAGACAAGATTCATTAGAACTGGTAAAACATACTTGACCTTCTGGAAATGGCTATGTGCCAGTTTGGGCATAGAGTTGTTTTTTGGATAGGCTTCAAGTTACAGCTACACATTTTGATTCAGGCCTTTATTTGTTTGCCCACATATGGAGGCTGCTGCTGCCTGAGATGCCCTGGGGTCACTGAGTTCCCATGACTAGAAAGGGAAGGGCAGACACCTGGGTTAGGCAGAGACATCTGCCCTGGAGGGGTCAGGCATGGGGTGAGATCAGTCTCAGCCCTGTTGTCACCTCAGATGGGGTCGCACTTCATTGACGGTGCAGGGAAGGAGAAGGGAGTGTGGCTAGACTCATTGGGACACCTGTAGGACGTCACTGTGACACAGGTACGTGGAGATTTGTGCAGATGTGGCCTTCCAAGAATACAGCGTTTTCTTGAAGCTGGTCAGCCTGCTTTCCTCTATCAGGCGAGAGAGCTCGGCATGTCAGAGGGTGACTCGCTCTGTGCAAAGAGTGAGGGGTGGCACGGACAGTTGTGGTCAGGGGGAGGTTTTATGAGCACTGGGCTCTGTGTGAGACACAACAAGTTCTTTTTTAATGGTGTGGGCCTGATTATAAGAGAACTGTTAGGAAAATTACATGAAAAATGAAACAAGAAAGAAATTAAGAAAAAGATTTAAAGCAAAGAAGTGTTTTGTTATACTTTCTAGTTTCAAATTTTGTCTGTGTGTGTGTTCTTATTGTCTTTCTTAATTTCTTTTTCTTTTTAATTTAGTGATCTGTTAGTATGATTTAGTGGTCTTATAATTTTTTTTTATTATTATTATTATTTAAGGAAAGATTTTCAGAACTGGGGTAGGATGCTGTCACAGGGTCACGGACACCTGGTGCCATTGCAGGTGCCCTAGTCCCCTCTGCCCAGCCTCCCTCTGCAGCTCCGAGGGGCTTCAGTTTCCCACAGGTCCCCTGGGAGAGCTGCCAGGTCCGTGAAGGTATCTCAGAGTCACCGGGGCCTCTCCAAGCGGCACTGGCTGCTTCTGGTTTGACACCTGAGCTCTGCCTGGAAAGGGGAAGACTTGGTTTTGACGTTTCAAAAATATGAACACGCTTTCATCAGCTGAAATGATTGAAGATGAAAATGGGCTCCTGGGAAAGGCAGGCTCGGATAGCAAGGAAGTGGAGGTGTGCTCTGAGCAAAGGGGTGGCTGGAGTGCACAGAGCTTTGCCCTAGAGATGGTGACGAGCCAGTCCAAAGCACTGTGCAAATGGACCATAAGGCAGGTGGAAAATGGGCTGGACCATTGGGCCAAAATGCTTTGACCAGTGGCCCAAGGTCCAACTGGTGGCTGATTATGAGCAGCATCCCTCAGGCATC
Source organism: Struthio camelus (assembly GCF_040807025.1). NCBI lineage: Eukaryota > Metazoa > Chordata > Aves > Struthioniformes > Struthionidae > Struthio > Struthio camelus. The sequence continues at coordinate 2,853,134 of NC_090970.1, forward strand.
AACATGTCGAGCAGCACTGTTTAATGTCTTCGTTAACGTCCTGGACCATGGGATGGAGCGCACTCTATGTATGTTTGTGGACTAGGTACAATTGGGGCAGGACTCTGAGTAAACTTGTCTAGTTCCCTCGGAGTGAGCGGGGGGTGGGTCCAGAGGTCTCGTCCACCCTAAGTGCTGTGATTCAGTGAATCTTTCCCTGAAGAGCTCTGGAAAGACAGAACAGTGAGAGGAAGCAGAAAGGACAAGGAGGACATAGTTCTTCAGAACAAAGCTTCTGCATTCAGAGGGTTGGTAGAAAAGGTATTGGGCTGAATAACTGGTCACAAATATCTATACTCCACTAGAAGGAGGAAATACTGCACTGCATGCACTTGGTGCTGCTAAAAAGAAAGAGAGAAAGACAAGATTCATTAGAACTGGTAAAACATACTTGACCTTCTGGAAATGGCTATGTGCCAGTTTGGGCACAGAGTAATTTTTTGGATAGGTTTGAAGTTACAGCTACACATTTTGATTCAGGCCTTTATTTGTTTGCCCACATATGGAGGCTGCTGCTGCCTGAGATGCCCTGGGGTGACTGAGTTCCCATGACTAGAAAGGGAAGGGCAGACACCTGGGTTAGGCAGAGACATCTGCCCTGGAGGGGTCAGGCATGGGGTGAGATCAGTCTCAGCCCTGTTGTCACCTCAGATGGGGTCACACTTCATTGACCGTGCGGGGAAGGAGAAGGGAGTGTGGCTAGACTCATTGGGACACCTGTAGGACGTCACTGTGACACAGGTACGTGGAGATTTGTGCAGATGTGGCCTTCCAAGAATACAGTGTTTTCTTGAAGCTGGTCAGCCTGCTTTCCTCTATCAGGCGCGAGAACTCGGCATGTCAGAGGGTGACTCGCTCTGTGCAAAGAGTGAGGGGTGGCAGGGACAGCCGTGGTCAGGGGGAGGTTTTCTGAGCAGTGGGCTCTGTGCGAGACACAAAAGGATCTTCTTCAATGGTGTAGGCCCGATTATAACAGAAATGTTTGGAAAATGGCATGAAAAATGAAACCAGAAAGAAAAAGATTGGAAGCAAGGAAATGTTTTGTTATACTTTCCAGCTTTAAAATTTTTTGTGTTCCTATTGTCTTTCTTGATTTCTTTTTCAATGTAGTGGTCTTTTAGGGGGAGTGTGTGTGTGTGTGTGTGTGTGTGTGTGTGTTTGTGTGTGTGTGTGTGTGTGTGTGTGGTGGACATCTGGTGGCCTCTCTAAGTGCCATTGGGTGTTTGTGGTTCAGCACCTGAGATCTGCCTGGAAAGGGGAAGACTTGGTTTGAAAGATTCAAGAATATGAACACACTTTTATTAGCTCCAATGATTGATTGATTCTAATGTCAATGATTTTGTGTGATGAAAGAGTGGAAATCTTCAGGAAGGATATTAATCTCAGGAGAAGAAATACTGATCTGCCCTCGACCTTGTGTTTCCACTGCTCGGTGTATTAGGCTGTGGATGTCATCTCAGTCATCTCCCACGTTTCCACATGTCCTACCTACATTGATCACTTCTGGGGTCAACTTTGCATCAGACGATCTGGGCTTATGCCCTTCCCATAGTTTCCCAGTTTTCCTCCTCCCCTTCCTCTGTGTCATTCAGGCACCTCTCAACTCCCTAGTCACTGCTCTGAGCTTCAGGGAGTCGGAAGCTTGTCTCCTCTTTCAGCACTCTCATTGTGTCTTCAACCAACTCCTTCACTGTATTTCTAACTAGCCTCCCCCATCTATTTGTCAAGAACATGTCAAGGAAGGCTATTCCTTGCAGACTGTGGACCTGCCTGGAGGCAACTTGCCCTTGACATACACTTGAGGATTGGATGTTATTTCTTAGGACACTGCATCATGTTTATATTGGTCTGATCAGAATTGAGACAAATCCTTCTGTGTCTGTTTGCAGCTGATTTTCTAAGGAAAGCAGGTGGGAATTGGTGCCCAGGAGCTGTAACATTCAGCTACAGGCTTGAGTGGGGAAAGGCTAGATGTTAAGCCGAGTGAGGGAAGTCACCAGGGGCTGAGGAGAGAAATGTCAGGGCTTGGGGAGGTGGGGAGGAAGGTTGTCCATACATGTCTCCTATCCAAACTACTGCTTTTCCCAAATGGTCCCTCTGGGTGGCCTGTAGCACCACAACACTACCCTTCAAGTGACATTTTCTTTTCCTAATGTCACATCTAAACCCCACAAGCTGCTGTGTGTGGCTTTTTCTCTTTCTCATGCTGTTTCCCACTACCAAGAAAAGCTCTGTCATCTCTTCAGGCAGTCACAGTCTACTACTCTCCTGGTCTTCTTCTCTGCTTCAGCAGGATAAAGAAGCCCAGGTCCCTCTACCTCTCCTCACGGGTGAGGTTATTCCCACCTAGGTGCAGGACTTGACACTTCTCTAGTAAATCTTCATGAGGTGTCTGTTTCTCTGAATCACCTTTGTTTCTCAAGTTCCTTCTGGACTGAAGCTCTTCTGTGTCCAGACAAACAAAAAATCAAACCAAAACAACCAAAAACCAAAACAGCACCAATAGGTTAAGGGCAAGCAGGGGAGGGCCAATTGTATATTGGGAAGGGATCCGGTTGGTAAAAGAAACAAACTCAGAAGAGAGGAAAGAAAAAAAAAGGAAAGGATTGATGAGGGCTGTTCTGGGGATTCCTGCCAAGAAGCCCTGCATCTGAATACTTCTGAGTGGAGGAGGACAAGAAAGCTGGCCTACCTCCACTCTCACAGGGAACATGCGTGCTTTCCCTGACATCAGCAAGAGAAGATTGAGAATGGGAAGAATTACAAACTCCTTCCGGGTGGAAAGGAGCTCAGGACGTCTCTAGTGCAATCTCCTTGCTCCCAGCAGGGCCAGATCTGGGGTGAGAGCAGGTTGCTCTGGGCTTCCTTCAGGCTAGTCTGAGAAGCCTCCAAGGGAGGAGACTGCATAGCCTGTCTGGGCAACCACTTGCAATGCTTGACCATCTGCGTAGTGGAAAAGCTTTTCCTTGCCTCCTGCACAAATGTCTCTTCTTTCCACTTAGGCCCATTGTCTCTTGTCTTCTCACCATGCACCCTGGTGAAGAGCCAGCCTCCATCTTCTTGAGGACCTTCTTGTAGCCATTGGAAGGCTGCCTGTAAGATCCCTCCAAAGCCATCTCTTCTCCAAGTGGAACAAGCCCCATTTCCTCACACAGCAAGTCCTCCAGCTCCCCGACTCTTGTGAGGGCCCTTGGCTGAACTTGCTCCCAGTTATCAACCTCGTTCTTTTTCTGGGGACCCAAAACTGGATACAGTGTTCTATTTGGGATCTAATGAATTCTGACTAGAAGGTGATCATTTCCCTTGACCTTTCAGGCTATCCTCCTGGTCCTACAGCCCACCATACTTCTGGCTCTCTTTGCTGCCAGGGAACGCTGCTGCCTCATCTTTGGCCTCCTGTCCACTAGGACCCTCAGGTCCTTTTCCACACAGCCACTCCCCAGGCCCTCTGACCCCAGCCTGTAGCACTGTGGGGTGCTGGTTTACTGCAGGGGCAAGAGCTGACATTTGTCCTGGCTGAATTTCTGGAGGTTCCTGACAGCCCATGCCTCCTGCCTGCCTAGGGCCCTCTGAATGGCAGCCCTCCAGCAAAGGACTGGGCTCCCCCACCTCCAGCCTGGGGTCATCTACAAGCGTGAGGAGTGTTGCCTCCTCTGTGTCACTAATCAAGAAGTTAAATAGGACAAGTTCCTGGAGAGATCAGTGGTGCTCCCCTTCTCCCTGGCCTCCAGGAATAGGACTACACATTCACCACTGCCCTCTGAGCCTGATCAGCCAAGCAGCTTTTTACCCATACAGTTGTCTACTCTTCTAACATGCATGCAAGACTATTGTGGGAGACAGTGTCCAACACCTTGTTGAAATCTAGGTGAAAGACATTCCCTCTTCTCCATCCACAAACACAGTTATGGAATCAGAGAAAGCAATCAGGTGGGCGAAGCAGAGTTTACCCTGTGTAAATCCATGCAAACAGTTCCCTGTCGCATTCTTCTCCTTCATGCGCCCAGAAATGTGATCCAAGAAGATTCACTGCATGACACGCTCCTCACCAAAGGGAAGCTGAACTGTCTGCAGCTCCCCAGCTTGTCCTTGTGGCCTTTCTTGAAGATGGAGGTAACACTTGCCTTTCTCCAGTCAGTGGGACTTCACCCCAGCTCCACAACCTTTCCAAGATGATAGTGAGTGGCCTTGCTGTGACAGCAGTCAGCTCTCACAGCATCCTCGTCTGCAGCCCATCCAACCCCATTGGCGTGCATGGTTTGAGTTCTCCCAAGTCATCCCTCACTAGCCTCATCCACTGTTGGTGGTTTTTGTCCTCTGGAGTCTTGAGCCAAGGCACAACAGCCTGGGAGACCTTGCTTGGGAAAACTGAAGCTAACAAGGGGTGGAGTTCCTCCCACCTCTCTGCATCTGCTGCTACAAGGTTCCCTGCCCCATGTAGCAGTGAGCCAGCCTTCTCCTTTGGATTCTTTGATTCTCACCCAGGCAGTAGCAGCTCTTCTTCAGGCCCTTCACATCTCCTGCAAGTGTCAATCCTACGGGAGCTTTTACTTCCCTAACACCCTGCCTGTGATCCTGGACAATATTTCTATATTCTTGTATTGAAGCTTCTCCCTCCTCCTGCTTCCAGGATGCTGCCTGACTGCCCTGGAGCTAAGGTGTGAGGTCCCTGATTACCCAAGTTGGTATATACCCCTGCGGTATCTGCTAGTTTTCTTTAGTGTCAGGATGGTTCATTTTTGTCCCTGGCAGGTGCTGTCCTCAAAGATCTGCCGGCTTTCCTGAGCTCCTGCACCTTTCCAAGCTGCTTCCCATGGGTTCCCTGACCACTCCCCAGAAGAGGTCGAAGTATGCTCCTCTGAAGGCCAGAGTCTGTGCTCCATGACTATCCTTCCTCATTCCCCTCAGCATCTGGGACTCCCTTTTTTCACCCCCCACCACCCCCTCCACCCCGCCATAAGAACCAGGGCCTGTGATTCACAGATTTGACCACATTCCTTAAAGGAGACTGCATGCACCTCCTCACCCTGACTCGGTGGTCTGCAGCTCCCATCACAATGTCACCGTTCTTCTAATGCTCACCCACAAGCTCTCACCCACCCCCTTGCCTCTCCCATGGAAGAGCTCTGAGCTGCTCCTTCACACAAAGGGCATCCTCCCACCTCCTCTTCCCTGACTGTTTCTCCTGAAGAGCTAGTACCCTACCAGCACAGCCCTCCAGGCATGTGAGTGATCCTACCACATCTCAGCTATTCCAACCATGTTTCAGTCTTGTGACAGCTTGCGTATCTCCATCTGCTCCTGGCTGTGCCCCAGGCTGCATGCATTTGCATATCTTTGGACTATAGAGCCTCCACTGTGGCAGAGAGAACAAACTGGTCATGATGAAAGATTTTGCCAAGAACCAAGGGCACTGTGTGTGCAATGGCCCCACTTCAGAATAGAGACATGTGGGCATAAAAAGCAAGTGGCAATGTAATGGTGAAAGGAGATTCCCACGCAGAGAGCAAACCCTGCAGTGCCCAAAGACAGGGAGAAACAAAGCTGGGCTGTGCAGGAACGGCAGGAGAGAGGTTTGCTGCGTGAGCTGACTCTTTGGAGCCTGTGATAGATGTTAAACAATCCAGGCAGGACAAGATGCCAGTGAAGAAGTCCCTGGGCCTGGGCAGCCTGTGATCCAGCCACCCTGAGGTCACCATTAGCCCAGTGCCTGGTCGTTTCAAGTGCGGGGGTGAGAAGAGGTTCAGGGACAGGAGAGCTAAAAGGGTTGGAGAGTGCAGAGACTAGAGGGGAGACCTTGGGGTGTTTATACAGCACGCTTGAATGCAGATGGGATGGACTTTCCCTAAAGGCTGTGGAGGGATTCAGTAGTCTGGGCACAGGCAGAAAACATGAGATGCCCTGAGGTGTTTGGCCAGCAAGCACTCCAAAGGAGCATGGCTTTCCTGCAGGGGCCATGGAGTACCTGCTAGAAGCATGCAGTTGTGCTGCACAGCCCAGGCATCTGACATGGCCCTGCCAGCCTATTTCTGTGTCACTGCCTCAAGTGTCTGCATGGAATTACATCAGCTGTTTTGCAATGCAGGGATCTTCATATGTCTCAGCTTCCTCCTGAGCAGAGCTCTAGTTGTCCTAGGCATCTAGTGTCATTTCTGATGGCCAAAGAAATTCCCACCAGAGAGCCACCTGATGCTCCAGAAGGATACAGGGGCCCCAGTTGCTCCATCAGAGCAAGCAGACACTGGCACATGCCTTGGACCACCTCTGTCTCTTCCAATGTCCCCGGATGTTTGTGTGTGAGCAACTGACTCCCACTCTCCATCTCCAGGGATTATAATGCTAGCCTAGACAAGGAGCTCGCATGCAGACCTCTCTGTTGTGTACACCAGCTTGGGCAAGGGGAATCCCACCTTCTGCATGTTTGTGGAGTTCACAGGAGGGATCTGAACCCCACTCCAGTGCATGGTCTTCTAAACAGGCATGAGAAACCTAGATTGACTCATCTGAATCAACACCCGAACCATGGGAAAATGAACTCCTTTCTTGTCCCCTTCTAGGTGTCCTGCCTAGTTAAGACATGGGAAAATGGGTTTCCTAGGTAGGATGTTTCCCCCTCTAGCAGATAACCATCTTCTGATGAGACAAATGACACTGCTGTAACTGGTCTCCCTGTATTGTTCAGAGAGAGAGCAAAGGTGATTATTTTGGTCTACTTCAGTCAACATTTCCCAGGAGGAGGAGGAGGGAGCACAAGGGACAGAGAAATTCATGCCTTCAGCTGGGCCTCTGCTCGTAACCAGGGCCAGGCTCCTGGGACAGAGGGAGCTGGTGGCACCGTGGCAGCAGTGCCCATGTGCCCAGCTGTGTGCAGGAGCAGCTCCTCTGCCAAGAGCAGCAGGGCTGTGGGCACTGCCTGCTGCTGCTGAGAGGAGCTGCGAGAAGGCAGAGAGAAGTGAAAGGCAGTGTGGAGTGGGAGGACAGCTGACAGTTCATTGTGGAAGACATCTTCACAGGCTTGACACGGTAAGTCTCTGGCTGAAGGACAACACTACTGAGGTTCCCAGAGGGGTCTTCTAAACCCTTTCCATCCCACAACTGATTTTTTTTTAAGTGTCGTCCTCCTTGCTTCTGCACTGTGCAGGGGAGGAGGAGATGCTTTAGAGCAGAGGTTCCCTGGCACCCCATCACAGGGACAGGGCATGCTGCTACCTTCTGCCAAAGAAGGCTGCAGGGCTGTGAAGTCAGGATGTGCACACAGGTCTGCATGGTGATTCAGAGCAGTGTCCCTGCCCTGCAGAGGAAGGTGAAAAAAGAGGGCTACTTGAAAGGCAAAGAGCTTTCCTCCCAGGGCTTTCCTTTTCCTAATTTGGGCAGGGAGAAAAAAAGAAAGGGTTTTCTGGTCTGACAAGGAACTGGGACTCACACTTTCTCCCTCAGAGATCAGGAGGTCTGTGAGAAAGCTCAGCTTCACCTCAGCCTCAACCTACAACAGAACCAGCATCACCTTTATGGACTTCCTCAAGGTTTATGTGACCTGCTCCTTAGGACCTGCAAGCACAGAGATGCCCCTGCCCATTTCTCACTCCCGGAACATTTCTGTAGGGCAGCACTGAGCCCACAGCAGGTAGGATGGGGTCTGTGATCACTGAGAGGGAAAAGATGTAGGGACAGAGACAGCTCCCAGCAGGGGCAGCTGCAGGCAGCAGAGATGGGCAGGGAATGAGAGGGAACTGCTAGCAGAATCATCATGGGAGGATGGATTTGAGCAAGTCATGGTCAGTCCTTCTAACACAAACAGCTTCCTCTGAGCAAGCTCCCCGTGTCTCCTCTCCCACCCAGCAGAGCCTCTGCCCTGACAGCCAAGGGGAACAGGGCACAAGCTGCCTCCTCTGCAGCCAGACCTCCAGCAGAGGAGAGGGGCATCTCTTCTGCCACGGGTTCATTTCGTGCTCCCCAAAAAAGGGGCTGCGAGCGACTGCTCTGCAAGTTCGCTCTCTGCGAGGCAGCATGCCCAGGTGGGCAAGGTGAAGGCTTTTGTGAATGCCCGTCTGTCTCTCTCCTTGCTCCCTCGGAAGCAGGATCATGGTGTTGCCCCCTGTTTCCTCTCCTCTCCATGGGGCTCCTCCTGCTCTCAGGATCTCTGCAACTGGGGGGTTACAGGTGCACTTCAGACACCGATGCTGACATCTCAAATAAAATAAAAAATATTTTAAAAATCCCTGAAAGTAATTTCTGCAAAACTCAGACAACAGATTTCATTCGACAGAAATGGTTCCCCCCATTGCCATGTACCCCCTACGGCACAGCCAGGTAGACTCCTGCGGAGCCCATGGGCACAGGTCCCTGCTCCTCCCGACACACTCTGCCAGCCTAAAGCAGAGCTCATGGGAAGGAGCTGCACAGAGATCCTCCCAATAAAGGAGAGAGGCAATGTGGTGTTTTTAATGAGAAATGGAACATTTTATTTCTTTAATTGATTATTTTTAAAAGTCTTTTCTAACTTGTCATTGTCCTTTCTTCCTTGGAAAGGTCCCCATGCCCAGGGGGAGCAAAATGTCCAACAGCAGCTCCTTCAACCAGTTCCTCCTCCTGGCCTTTGCAGACACACGGGAGCTGCAGCTCTTGCACTTCTCGCTCTTCCTGGGCATCTACCTGGCTGCCCTCCTGGCCAACGGCCTCATCATCACCGCCATAGCCTGCGACCACCGCCTCCACACCCCCATGTACTTCTTCCTCCTCCACCTCGCCCTCCTCGACCTGGGCACTGTCTCCTCCACTGTCCCCAAATCCATGGCCAACTCCCTGAGGGACACCAGGACCATTTCCTATGCAGGATGTGCTGCCCAGGTCTTTTGCTTTGTCTTCTTATTTACAGCAGAGTATTCTCTCCTCACTGTCATGGCCTATGACCGCTACATTGTCATCTGCAGACCCCTGCACTATGGGACCCTCATGGACAGCAGAGCTTGTGTCAAGATGGCAGCAGCTGCCTGGGCCACTGGTTTTCTCAATGCTCTCCTGCACACTGCCAACACATTTTCCATCCCTCTCTGCCAAGGCAATGTCGTGGACCAGTTCTTCTGTGAGGTTCCCAAGATCCTCAAGCTCTCCTGCTCACACTCCTACCTCAGGGAAGTGGGGCTTAATGTGGTTAGTGTCTTTTCAATGTTTGGGTGTTTCATTTTCGTTGTGCTGTCCTATGTGCAGATCTTCAGAGCTGTGCTGAGGATGCCATCTGAGCAGGGAAGGCACAAAGCCTTCTCCATGTGCCTCCCTCACCTGGCTGTCGTCTCCCTGTATATTACCACTGTCCTGTTTGCCTCCCTGAAGCCCCCCTCCATGTCCTCCCCAGCTCTGGATCTGGTGGTGGCTGTTGTGTATGCGGTGGTGCCTCCAGAAGTGAACCCACTTATCTACAGCATGAGGAACCAGGATCTCAAAGATGCTCTGAGGAAACTGATTCAACTGGTTCTAGTTCAGCACAAATAAGGTGCCCATCTCTCCTCACAAGCAGTAACTAATTAATCTCACAAAACTCTTATGCTTTCTGTCTGTGATAATCATGTTTGTACAGAAAGTTTGAATTCATCCCACTTCTCCAGCAGCACGAACCCCATGTTTTTGCTGAGACACCTGCTGTGAACCTGTGTCTTTCACTGTACCAGAGCTGGCTTAGCTCTAATAAAAGAGGATTTCCTGTGTGCAATGCTTTCAGGTTGGGCTCTCCTTCCAAAGTTGGAGTCAAAAATGTGCCTGAAGACTTCCACCCTGAGAGGCCCTGTTGCTTTTCAAGGGCTCTCCAAGGGCTTAAGGTGATGAGCTCAATGTGTGATGCATTAGGGAAGGAGGGCTGGATTCAGCTGTCACTTGTGGGTGCCCAGGGCTCCTGGAGGTGGTGGATGGTCAGGTGGTATCTCCCATCCGACAGGGCTGGAGACGGATGCCTGTCCTTCTCTAAGGCAGTATGGAGCCTCCAGGAGAGCCCAGGGCATCTCCAAGGGCACCATGTGCCCTGGGGTGGGCAGTGAATGGAGCTTCACAAAATCAAGTGGAGGCACCAAAAGGTAAAGAGCAAACCCAATGAATGTACAGGTGAGTGAGAGCTCTGAAATCGCACCACAGCCAGTGGGGACCCAGGAGGCACAGGAAGGGAGCCTAAAGAGTCCTTCACATCACCTTCAATGAAAAACCATGGGACACATCTCGGGAAACATCTGAACACAGCCTGAGCCATTGGAGATAGCCTGTGATTGCCCAGAGCATTGTCCATGGCCACAGACCCCTTGGTGGAGGTTGTCAGGTGCAATGATGGCCATCCACCTGGGTCTGCTTCCCATCGTGACCACCTCAGCCAGTGTGGAGTCACCCCACAGCCCCGTGGCCCCGCAGCCCACTTGTTCTGCCGAATAGCACCACCAGCCTGGGGCCCTGCGGGGAGCACAGGGAAGGGTCCGGGAACAGCTGGGCGGGCCAGCCTGGACACACTGAGGTGGGGAAAGGCTCTGTGGGGAGCAGGGAGGTCCCTGGAGAAGAGGAAAGGAGCAATTGTGCACTGGCAAGGAGGAATAGAGGAGAAACAGGAACGTGTTTCTCTGTGTGTCCAGGAAGGGCAGGGTGCTGTGCCCGTGGGGCAGCAGGAGTGGCCGGAGGAGCCCCAGGGCAGGGGGTCTTGGTGTGTCGTGGAGAGAGGGGCTGGCCCGGGGGGCTGCAGGCAGGCTGGGGGTAGGGGATCTCCTGGACACCAGAAGGAGGGACCCAGAGTGTCCCTGTGGCCTGCCTCCTGGTGCTACTGGGGCCAGTTCCAGCTGGGAGGCTGGTGGGGCGGCAGACACACATCCCCCCTACCCTGGTCGCCCATCCCAGGTTTCGGGGTGCGTCCGGTTTGCTGCTCTGTCCTGCTGGTCTCAGTGCCTGCATGGAGGGGAACGACCAGCCCTGCCCGGCCTCTCTCCCAGCCCCGACCCCAGCAGACCCCGGGCCATGGCTGTGTGCTGACCCCCGCGTGGGACACGGTCGGGGCTGGGCAGGGTCTGGGTGCTGGGGGAGGGTGCCAGAGCAGGAGGGCTGTGAGGGGACGGGGCACCGAGGGCTGTGGTGGGGACCGTGCTGGGGGGACGTGTCCCCAGCCCTGAACACACCCTGCCCTGGCCGGTGCCTGCACAGCGGGGCCATGGGGCTGCTCTCCAGTCCCAGCCCTCCCCACCTTCCCCCCAAACATGACATCCACCTTCCAGAAGGACAAGAAAAAGCCTCTGGGAAAGGACAGACTGCTCCTTGTCACCTCAGGCCCTGCAAAGCAAATCTTCGTGGGAGTGATTTCCAGCCCCAGGAAGGGATTGGGATCAGCCAGCATGAAGTCATGGAGGGCAACTTGTGCCCGACCCCCCAAGATTGCCTCCTGTAATGGGATGACTGGCTGTGTGGACAAGGGGAGTGCTGTGCATAGCTTGTGTATAGCTTGAATGGAGGAAGGCCTTTGACATGGTCTTCCCTAGCACCTTTGTCGCCAAAGTGGGCAGATGTGGGATGGAGCCATATGCACTGGAGTATGCAGGAAATTACCAGGAGGCCACCTGGCTCCAAAGGTGGAGAACAGTGGTGCAAAGTCCAACGGACTAATGGCTACCAGTGATGTTCTTCAGAGGCCAGTACTGGAGCCAATGCTGTTTGCCTTTATGAGTGATGCAGAGGATGGGATGGAGTGATGGGATGCTGTGGTGAATTATCTCCCCTCCCCACCATAGGAACATACTAGAAGATGAACTACCAATCACCGTGCCCTATCTATAACCTGGAGCGGGACCGATACCGCACCAAAAGGTCCCCACTACTTTCCTTTTAAGTTGATTGGGCATCCCAGATCAGGTGGTCTGGGCTGTCGACCAAAGGAACCTTCTGGGAGGCTGGCAAGGCAGCGGGTATGCAAATGGCCGGATTGAAAGTGCATGTTTTGATTGGTCAGGTTAGTCCTCCTGGGTGACTACATACTGGATAAGTCTAGTTATAAAACCCCCCGGATAAAAGCACATGTGTGCGTGTTGGAGACCTAGAGCTTGAACTCGCGAAGGCAGGTGGACACTCGCCGAAGGTCGATGTGGCCGAGGAAGAAGAGGCTGTGGCAGCTCTTGTCAGAGCTCTCGAGACGCCCAGCCGCCTCCTACAGGCACATTTCCCCAGCTGAAGACGCCGAGCTGCTGCAGCTGGCCACCGTCAGAGCGGTGGAAACGATGCTCCACGGGACTTCGTCACCAACACCCCCTCAACCGGGGCGCCGTGCGAGGGCACCACACTACGTGGAGAGGAAGCCTGACCTTTCCCTCTCCGACTCCTACAATGAGGTGTCACCCCATCCGGAGGGCCTTCCAGGAGGTCTCTGAGTGCTGCTTCTTCCGGCAAGAGCCGTGTGTCCCAGTCCTGCTAGGGAGCTGCTGCTCCGTCCCCGGGGACGGAGAATACCCCGTCCGGAGGGATAATTGCAGCAGGCCCTGCATGCACGTGTCCCTTCTTCCCTCTGGGGCTATTGCCCCCCAGCCGTGTTCATTGTCGGTTCAGCTCTAGCCGCAGCCATCTAGTAGCTTGGGCATCAATCCCCTTCCACGACCTTGTTCCCCTTTCTAAAGGTTGTTTCTTTATTGTTGCTGCACACTTTGATATGAAATAATGTCATTATTGTCAATTTTCATTTCTGTACTAGTATATAAATAGTGTGTCTATGTATATATGCATATATATACACACACATATATATACAGTTACTGTTATGAGAGGAGGAATAAAGTTTGTTTACTGTTAAGTGTTGTGTGCGCTGGCTCTTGTAAACCCCCTCACACCTCAAGAAGGCAACCCCCAGGTCAGCTAAAGAATCTCTGAGTGGCACATACTGCTATCCAACATGCCCTTTTCGTGGTGCACGTGCACTACTGGCATGGGCCGCCACAACAGCATAACTCCGACACGGCCCAAGGACAAGGGGAGCAGCTCCCTGGCAAGGAGGACGAGGCCCCACAGTGAGGCTGGTCACTCTGTCTCCCCTGATCTTGTGCCCATGAGATCCCCCTCCCTGGCTGTCTCCAGCCCCTCCATGCCCACCCTGCTGCCCAGCACACCACGACAGCCCTGGCCCTGCAGCCCCTCCAGCACCTCCTGCTGCCCCGGGGACAGAGCCACCTGCCCCGAGCTGGTGCCCAGAGAAACCTGTTTCTCGTTCTCATTTTCTAGCCCTGCCTGCTGCCCTGCTTTTCTCCTGGGACATCCCTGCTCCTCAGAGAGCCTTTCTCCAGGCCAGTGTGTCCCTGCTGGCCTGGCTGTTCTTGCATCCCCTCCCCTGTGATACCCGCAGGGCCCTGGTCTGGTGGTGCTGCTCTGTAGAGTGAGCGGCTGTAGGGCCAAAGGGCCATCAGGCGACTCCTGACTCAGCTCTGGCCGTGCTGGCTGGGGTGGGAAGCAGACCCAGCTGCACAGGGATCACCACCACTGATACTGCTGGCATGTGGCTGTTCTTGTGGACAGTGCTCAGAGTGATGCCCAGGGTGTTGCCCAAGGCAGGAGATGTGTTTGGGTGTGCCATAGCTCCAGCCTGTGGTGTTTCACTGAGGGTGCAGGAATCACTCTCCTGTCCCCCTTCCCTGCACCTCCTGGGTCCCCTCTGTCTCTCTGGGGACTGCAGAGCCCTTGTTTCCCCAAGCATACCTGGATCTAGTGCTTTACCTTCTGGTTACTCCACTGTGGACCATTCTTGATTTTTGGAGGCTCCACCCACTGCCCACCCCAGGCACACGCTGTCCCTGGACATCCCCTGAGCTCTTCTGGGGATCTCCTGGAGATTCCCCTCCACAACAGTGGGCAGCTCTCATCAGCACTGTCACCTGTGGGACAGCCCCAGGCAGGTAATTCAGAGACCATTCACTGTCTCTGATAAACACCAAGAGATGAGCCCTGAATCCAGTCCTCAGTGCCCAAAAGATCACCCAGGGCCTCTGAGCTCATCCCCTAGATCCCATGGAATTCAAAAGCAGAGCAGCAGGCCCTTTCATGGTGCAATCCCTTGGGCATATTTTTGACTCCATCTTCTGAAGAAAGGCCAGACTTCAGGCACGGCACAAGGGAGATCCCTTTTATTCCAGAATCAATTTTGGAAGCCAGGTCTGGCACAAAGGTGCCCATGGCCTGGTCCTGCCTGTAGTCACAGGACACCTGAACATCAAAATACAACTCTACCACTCCCAGGTTACGAGAACTCCTGGACCATAAACACACATCAGAGCACGTTAGGTCAGTGTGGAAATGAGACGAAGCAGTTGTGAAAAAAGAAGGATCTGCTGCTGTGGGTGGCCACGTCTGCAGGAAAGCTGCAGCCCCCAAGGGAAGGCTGCAGCCAGCAAATGCCTGCTGTGGTGGTGTGGGGACGGTCCTGTGCAGCAGAGGGTCCATCCCCACAAGTTTTGTCTCGAATCTCCTCCCCTCCACTCCTACTCTGCTTTGAGTGTTGGAGCTCTGTAGAGGGAAGGGATCAGCCCATGATGACAGCCAGCTGCCACCCTTGCAGGAGAGGGGTGTGAGATCACAGCCTGACTGTGGCCATTGGAGCTGAGCTCTCCTACTGGACACGGGACCCATGGTCTCACCCGACCTGTACCCGTCTGAGCCTAACTCTGTGCCTGGGAGCTCCTGTGGTGTCAGTGGCAAAAGAGACCCTGCAAAGGGAAACTCCCCTCATTGCACTGGGGGCATCCGAGGGAGCTCAGACTAGTAGGCTCTGAGGTTCCCCCATCTCAGCTGAAGAAGGGGAAGCCTGACTTCCAGCTTCAACATGGTCTCTGGGTCAGATTCAGGAGAGGAGAAGAGGAGAAGAAGCAGGATGAACCCAAACATTTTCCTCTAGAAATGAATATAATGCAGAAAAGTAAGACAGACAGAAGTGAACAAGTCATAGCTGTGACCAAAAGTATCCTGGGATTGATGAGATGGTGCACATGGGACAGTTATCGGTGCTAACATTGCACTGATTGCAAGAGTTTCTCCAGGGCATCCTTGAGCTCCTTGTTCCTCATGCTGTAGAGGAGGGGGTTCACTGCTGGAGGCACCACCGAGTACACAACAGCTACCACCAGATCCACAGCTGGGGAGGACATGGAGGGGGGCTTCAGGTAGGCAAACATGATGGTACTGACAAAGAGGGAGACGACAGCCAGGTGAGGGAGGCACATGGAGAAGGCTTTGTGCCTTCCCTGCTCAGAGGGCATCCTCAGCACAGCTCTGAAGATCTGCACGTAGGACAGCACAATGAAAACGAAACACCCAAAGCCTGAACAAACACTAAACACAAGCGCCCACACTTCCCGGAGGTAGGATTGTGAGCAGGAGAGCTTGAGGAGTTGGGGAATCTCACAGAAGAACTGGTCCATGTCATTGCCTTGGCAGAGAGGAATGGAAAATGTGTTGGCAGTGTGCAGGAGAGCATTGAGAAAACCACCGGCCCAGGCAGCGGCTGCCATCCTGACACAAGCTCTGGTGCCCAGGAGGGTCCCGTAGTGCAGGGGTCTGCAGATGGCAACATAGCGGTCATAGGCCATGACAGTGAGGAGAGAATACTCGGCTGAAAAAAAGAAGACAAAGAAAAAGAGCTGGGCAGCACATCCTGAGTAGGAAATGGCCCTGGTGTCCCTCAGAGAGTTGACCATGGATTTGGGGACAGTGGAGGAGACAGTGCCCAGGTCGAGGAGGGCGAGGTGGAGGAGGAAGAAGTACATGGGGATGTGGAGGCGGTGGTCGCAGGCTACGGCTGTGATGATGAGGCCGTTGGCCAGGAGGGCAGCCAGGTAGGTGCCCAGGAAGAGCGAGAAGTGCAAGAGCTGCAGCTCCCGTGTGTCTGCAAAGGCCAGGAGGAGGAACTCATTGAGGGAGCTGCTGTTGGACATTTTGCTCTCATCAGGCATGTAGGACTGTCCAAGGAGAAAAAAGACAGTGACAAGTCAGGAAAGACCCTCTCTGGACAAAATTCTTTCCCTTTCTTACAGACATTCCCCCCCACTCACTTCCGCACACACATTGCTTTTCTCCTTCTCAGCAGCACCTTTGTTCCACTCCCTGTCCAGAGCTCCAGTCTGTGCTGGCTGAGCGTGCCATGAGGAGCAGGGACCTCTGCCCAACGGCTCCAGAGGCATCAGTCCTGCTCTGATGTAGGAGGGCTGTTCAGCCACATCCAGTTCAGAGGCATGTTGACCACCCAAGTAACAGCGCCACTTTGGGGGGGTAAGTGGGGGAGGGATCTTGCTTGTTGGTCTGCTCTGCAGGGTAGGAATATGCACCCTTAACATTGCTGTGCGCTGGCAAAATTCTTTAAACATAGCAGAATCAATTCTTCAAGCGCAAGGACGATGAAGAAGCCACAGAGCCATAACAACCTGATCTCTCTTACTTCAGTTAGTCGGAGACCTCTGAATGCCATTGACATGATAATGTTCACCATCTTGTGGGGAAGATGGCAATCAGTCCCTAACCGAGGCTGGAGAGAATCTGGCAGAGCTTTATCTTCATCTTATCAAATGTAGAAGCGATACGACCTTAAGACAGGAACCATCAGCCAATAATGTTTAACCAGTGCAGTGAATACTTTGTTCCTGTTCCTCACAAGAAAGAGGCCAGACTTGCAGCCCTGGCCCTTCTAGAGTCAAGGGGAGTCCTGCCACTGGCCTCACGTCTCTGTGAATGACGGTGGTTAGTGGTAGGAAGAGCCCAGGAGTGGGGATCTCTACCATGTAAAGAGGAAAAGAGTAAGAAGTCTCATGAATCTGTTTTGCATTTGTAAGAAATAAACAGACATAAGATTCAAAGGCTGATAATGTTGATGTCTATCAGTATTTATAAAGAGGGAATTATTTAGCAAGGCTACACTGGTGGCTCTCAAGCTGAGCCGAACATGCAAACCGGGAAAGTTATGATTTTTCCAGTCTGTGCTGTGATATCTCGGGATTAAATCTTAATGTCGCTATGTGTCCAAAGTGCCCTTTGTCAAATACTCACTAAAATATACTGCTGTCTAACTCACATGGTTAAAGCGTTGGAAAAAAAAAATCCCCTTTTATACCTTTTCTGGAACTAAAACATCTCCTTACAGAAAAACTGCTGCCTTGGGCATGCACCTCTCTCAGCCAGAGGACAATCTCAGCCACAACTTACCCTGAAAGGAAACTGGCCTGTGCTGACAGTGGTGTCCCCTTGCACAGCGCACACCTCCAAACTCACCTCCCTTTCTCAGCTCACATGTTCTGAGAGTGATGGAGAGGGTGTGACAAAGCTCATGGCTCTGATGATCAGAAGAAGGACTTGGTGATGTGGCTCTGAGACAGAGGGAGCTCTCAACACTCAGCTTGTAGCCAAAGACACACAGGGCTTATTTCAGCTGCCCACACACAGCCACCGCCAGCAGCAGTTCCAGTTCCTTAGCACCTCTGGGGCTTCTGCATGGGACATTCAGCTATCACACATGTCCTCCAGCAGGACACAGCAGCGCACAGTCCAGCAGCTTGTCCCAGGGAGGGTCAAGGGTCTTAAAGGAGGGGTGTCCTGAAGGGACAGTCAGCTCATTCCCCAGCCCCACACACTCTGCTCCTTTGAGCCCCACAGGCAAGAAGGGGTATTTATCCTCTCACTCCACTGCAGACAACTTTACAGTAGGAACCACAGGGTCTGTTTTAGACTTTGTAGCTGCAAATGTCATCCCCAGAAAGTCCCCGAGCAAGAACAAGAGCGGCCCGGACAGGGGGAGAAGCAAGGAGCAACACCTTGATGCTTCTGCCTAGGGTGGCAAAGAGAGAGAGAGGGACACTGAGCAAGGTCTTGCCTTAACCCAGCTGTGCACACCACCTCCCAGATGGAGACATCACAGGGCCGTTGTCCTCAGTCCCTTGGTCACGGTTTAGGAAATGGGCACTCAGCAGGAGAGCTGTTCCTCTCGTCTTCTGGGGCTCTGGCTGCCAAAAAGACAATTTGGGTGCTAGATCCCTCGACCGTGAGGGCAGAGGGCTCTACTGGGTGGTAGGGGACAGATGCAGGGGGCTTGCGGAGGGGAAAGCACTGCCGGGGCTAGCCGAAACTTGCTTGCACCCCAACCTCATATGAGGTTTCAGATAGCAGTTTCCTCTCCCTCTCGGACCATCTCTCTGCTGCTTGGAGGTGTCCTTGCTGGGAGCTCTTCATCTGTCCCCACACAGACCCCATCCCACCCACTGTGATCCCAGCTCTGCCCTACAGAAACCTCCAAGCAGCAGGAAGCTGCCCAGCAGCATCTCCCTGTGTGCAGGAGCTAAACAGCAGACCAGAAGATCTCCCATGAGACTGGCAAGGTGATGCTGGTGCTGCCTGTAGGCTGAGGGGTGGTGAAGGCACTTCCTGAGCTTCCTTGCAGGTGTTGTCACCCTTCAGTGTGCTGGTGAAGAGGCTCAGCCCCTGGATTAAACCTGACTGCTGCATTTCCATTCCCACCAGGCAGAGACAAGTCCTCTGGAAAACTCCACTCTCCAAATATCCTCATGGTGAGCGAGAGCTGTGGGCAGCCCTGACCCACGCAGCACCCTCTCAGCAGGACAATGAACTTGCCCTGCTGGGGGGTCGCTCCTCCCACCCAGACCTTCTCCCTGCAGCACCGAAGGTTGCTGCCCAGGCAGCCTGAGTGCTGACCGTCGCAGGCAGCAGAGTCACTGTCCCGGGCACACAACACCCCGCGGTGGCAGGGACACTGCACCTGGGACTATATCCCAGCTTCACACCCCTGCACCAGCCCCGGCAGAAGGAAGCAGCACGCCCTGTCCCGGGGACAGTGGGGCAGGACATCCCTGCTCTGAAGCCTCTCTCCCTCTTCTGCCCTGCAGGAGCCGGGAGAGCGATCCTCACAACCCTATTGCCCTGCAGCCAGACACTCACCATGCAAACAGCTGGGAAGATGTCTCCCACAAGGAGCTCTCCTCTCTCCTCCCACTCCACACTGCCTTCCACTTCTCTCTGCCTTCTCACAGCTCCTCTCAGCAGCAGCAGGCAGTGCCCACAGCCCTGCTGCTCTTGGCAGAGGAGCTGCTCCTGCACACAGCTGGGCACATGGGCACTGCTGCCACGGTGCCACCAGCTCCCTCTGTCCCAGGACCCTGGCCCCACTCAGGAGCAGGGACACAGCTGCAGGCATGACTTTCTCTGCCCCTCGGGCTCCCTCAAGATTGTCCTGGGGCTCCAAGGCTGACAGCTCCTGAGCGGCAGCACGGTCCCCTCTGGGAAATGCTCTTGCAAGTGTGCTCTTCACCTCCAGTCCCTCTCTGGGCTGTGGAGGGAGACTGATTTCAGCAGTGTGCTTGATCCCATCAGGGGACAGAGGTGGAGGGAGGGGGACATGTTCCCCTCTCTCAAGCCCTATTCCTGTCCCCGTACCAGGCAGGAGACCTGGGCAGGGAGAGGGAGAGGGAGAGGGAGGGGGTCATTTCCCCTGCACAGGGCAGGGATTCAGAGGAGCAAATGCAGGTGGTTCATGTCAGCTTGGCAGGCCTTGGGCAGCAGGGGGATGCAACTCCCTCCCAGGCAGCCCACAACCCCCTAGCAGGTGGGATTCTTCTGGCCTCAGCTCAGCTGTGCCCAAAACAGGTGCCTGCATGCAAGCCCTTGTCTGAGCTGCCACCATGAGCAATAGGGATGGAGAGGGGAGTCAGCAGCTCACACCCAAAGCCCTGGTGACGGCTGAGCTTCCAGGCTTGGTCCAAGTCCTGTGTGTGTGTGTGTGTCTGCCAGCTGTGATGGAGCAATTCTGAGACACCCACATGCTTCCTGAGCCTCAGCTGTGGGCCAGAGGGGTGGTGAGGCAGGTTCCCTTGGCCACCTGAATGTACACCAAATCTTTGGGGGCATCTGAACTTTAATTAGCCATGTGTTTCTATGGAGCCCACAGAGCTGTTCAGCTGACCAAAAGGAGGAGTTCACCAGAAGGACAGCCAGCTCACTCTCCAGGCTCCACCAGCTGTATATACTGCCGCTCAAGTCACCACAAAGCTAAGACACAGGCTCATCCCGGCTTTGCAGACACTTCCATTAATTCAGGGCTCTCATTTTCAGGCAATAAGAAAGGCCTCTAGTGCTGTGCCAGGTGCCTGGGATGCCCAGCAGGAACCGCAAGTGGCTGGCACATACCACACAGGACCTCCAGGGAAGGCATGTGCTGGTGGAGTGGGTTTGTGGCAGACCCCACAGGATGTCTCAAACGGTTTTGCGGCCTGTGTGTCTGCAAGTGAACACCAACACCATGGCATGGTGGGAAGGTCCTTCCCAGCGACACCCAGGGGTGCTGCAGGACTGGGAGGCACATCACACCAGAGTCTCCACTCGTGTGCCTATGCTCTCAAACCCTGATGGTTCTCCTCTTCCTGAACATTCTCACCTGATGATATCAACAGCAAACATGCTGATAATGTCCACAGCCGGGCTGCATCCAAGACTGCCCTACCCCAGGCACCTTCTCAGCAGCAGCTTGCCCCTCCTGGACAGCCCCTTCACCTCTGTCACAGGCCCCAAGCTGCTTCGGAGTCACCCGGCGCAGCAAACCCCTCTCCTACCCCAGGGCTGCATGGCCCAGCTGTGTTTCTCTCTGGCTTTGGGGACTACAGGGTTTGCTCTCTTCATCAGCATTACACAGCCATGTGCCATTCGCTCCTGCATGTGTCTGCTAGGAAGCAAAGCCTTTGCGTACATGATGTCCTGGGCACTCAGTAACAGGTTTCCCTGTCATAAGGCTGCTCTCAGCCCTGGTGCCACAGCTGAGGTGCTGCAGCTCAAACATGTACAAACGCCCTCAGCCTGGGTGCCATGGAAGGTTTGCTTTAGGGGAAAACTGAGGAAGATAGGTTTTATTGAGCAATGGGTGTAAGGTGTCAATCACCCTGTCCTCTCTCTGACCCCGGTTAGCCCGCAGAAATCTCCCACTGCCACAATTTAAAATCATTGGTGGAGGGCTAACATGGGCCCTCGAAGCCCCCCACACCTGTCAACCACGCAGAATATTCCAGAAGGAAGGTGAGTCCACAAAGTGGTCTGCAAACAGGTCCACATTATAATTCGGGATCAGAACCGGACCACTAAGAGCGGCGGTCTAGACAAATTCACCCCATCCCTTGCCTGCCGTCCCAAAGCAGGATGGGTATAAAAGGGGCACACGCGAGCACAGCCGACGGCGGTGGAGAGGAGGAGAGAGATGAATTCCCTGCAGCGGCTGGGGAAGCAGCAGCCTCGGCGGCCTTGCTCAAGGTTTGAAGGCACCGGGCAGCCTTCTCCAAGGCTCTGCCCCTCCACCGAGGGAAGATCCCCTCCCCGGCAGGCTGCGGGACAGCCAGCGCCGCCGTGCCCCCTCATCTGGGACGCTGGGTCCGGCAGCTGGGGATCCCCCCGCCATTAACAGCGGTGGACGTGTGAGTATAACCCCCAGCGGCGTAACCACCAGGCACCTTTCCCCTCACCGCTTTGAGCTCATGTACACATAGGGGTACTTGTAGATATTGTAAATACTCCTGTTCCATGTTGTGTGGGGGGCTGAATGTATGGTCACTGATTAATTAATTGTATATTGTTGCTATTATTGTTGTTATTACTAGTTTTTAATTGTTATTGCTACCAGTGATGCATATTAAGCTTTGTGATTGGTTTCTGGCTGTTAATTGTGACCCATTCATAAGCGACAGGGACACCTATACCGCCACCCCAAACCTTCCCGTAGCGTGGAGCGCTGCGGGGACCAGAGCGTGAGGATGCTCTGTGGTTGGCTCAGCCGCCCCTCCTGGGCCTCCCACGACAACAGGTGAGGAAGGTAACTTCCTTCTTGTGATCCAATAACTCTGGGAAGACAACTCCACCGATTTCCTTCAGCAGACTTCCGTAAGAGACCATCTTCTACTTTCTAGGATTCTGAGGGTTGGCATTAAAGGAAGGTGTTTAAAAGATGAAGCAGGTTACTCTTATGGTGATGATGTTTTCCTGAATATAGAAACACAGATCCTAACCAGATGTGTTCATCCCACGTCCTTTTCTGCAGAGGTGCTGCCCAGGCAGGCAAACCCCAGCCCAGATCCCTGCAGGGCGTTGGTCTACCATAGGAGCAGGATATCATCATGGTCTCTGGGTTATATTCAAATGAGAGGTTTCTGAGGAGGAATTGGCATGAACCAAAACTTTTTATTCTTTTTGCAAGAATGGATCAGAGAAAGTAAGGAAAACAATAATAAAAAAAGAACGACATGTAGCCTTGATGCCAGATGCCCTGGGAATGAGGAGGAGATGCACGTGGGACAGTTACTGGTGCTGACAGTGTACCCATTGAAAGAGTTTCCTCAGGGCCTCCTTGAGCTCCTTGTTCCTCATGCTGTAGAGGAGGGGGTTCACTGCTGGAGGCACCACCGCGTACACAACAGCCACCACCAGATCCACAGCTGGGGAGGACATGGAGGGGGGCTTCAGGTAGGCAAAAAATGAGGTGCTGACAAAGAGGAAGACCACGGCCAGGTGCGGGAGGCACATGGAGAAGGCTTTGTGCCTTCCCTGCTCAGAGGGCATCCTCAGCACAGCTCTGAAGATCTGCACGTAGGACAGCACAATGAAAAGAGAACAACCAGAGAATAAAAAAATACTAACCGCAATAAGCCCCACTTCCCTGAGGTAGGATTGTGAGCAGGAGAGCTTGAGGATCTGGGGAATCTCACAGAAGAACTGGTCCAGGACATTGCCTTGGCAGAGAGGAATGGAAAATGTGTTGGCAGTGTGCAGGAGAGCATTGAGAAAACCACTGGCCCAGGCAGCTGCTGCCATCCTGACACAAGCTCTGCTGCCCATGAGGGTCCCGTAGTGCAGGGGTCTGCAGATGGCAACAAAGCGGTCGTAGGCCATGACAGTGAGAAGAGAACACTCAGCTCCAACTGTAAAGAAAAATAGGAAGACCTGGGCAGCACATCCTGAGTAGGAAATGGCCCTGGTGTCCCTCAGGGAATTAGCCATGGATTTGGGGACAGTGGTGGAGATGGAGGCCAGGTCAAGGAGGGCGAGGTGGAGGAGGAAGAAGTACATGGGGGTGTGGAGGCGGTGGTGGCAGGCTACGGCAGTGATGATGAGTCCGTTGGCCAGGAGGGCAGCCAGGTAGATGCCCAGGAAGAGCGAGAAGTGCAAGAGCTGCAGCCCCCGTGTGTCTGCAAAGGCCACGAGGAGGAACTCTTTGGGAGAGCTGCTGTTGGACATTTACTCTCTCTGGGAATGGGGACCTGTCCAAGAAGGAAAAGACAGTGACAATTTCGAGCAGTCTTCTGTGAGCCATACCTTTTGCCCTTCTCTTGGAGCCTCCCACATGCCCTTTGTCCTTTTCCTTCATTCAGTTCCTTGTCTTGAGTGCTAATTTGCACTGCCTGAGTGTGCCTTGCAGAGCAGTGGCTGCTGCTGATGATCTCCAGCGGGGTCACTTCTGCTCGGCCACGGGGTGTCAATGGAGGGAGGAGACAAACTTTCCCAGGTATAGGGTGGAGGACCTTGGGTGTCATGAGTGACGTTCAGGAGACTTGGTCCAGTGACCCAGGGGGAAATTTCTCTATTTACCATGATGAGAGATGAATATAGCACTGCGCCTGACTAGTAAAGCCCTACAATGGAAGAAGGCTCAGGGGAGACGGGCAAAGGAGTGGATCAACTGGTGTAAATGGTTCTGCCTGAGTTCATCAAAGCAGTGTGAATGTCTCCCTGAGTCAGCCAGATCTGTACGGGGGAAGTGTGTGTGTGGCTCAGCCCAACACAGAGTTCAACACCTGAACAACTAACAGAAGAATTGCCAAGGGACCAACAGACTTGAGCTGGTTTCAATCCACATACTCCTTCCCAGTGACTGGGGACACCCAGGGTCGTGACGGTGAGCATATTATAGAGGCTGGTAACAGGGATCACATTTTCATTGTGATTAAACTGCATATTGCAATTGCTGCATTTTGCTAAGCGTAACTTACACTTGTACTGTGATTTCAGTACACTGCTGCATCACTCTGCTGAATCCAAACCCCCGTGTAACATCAAATATCATCAAAGAATAAATTCTGATATTAAACATTACACTCTCCAGGTGTGGAACATCAAAAAGACCCTGGTCAGACACTATTGGACTCTGTCAAGCACGCGTGCCAGCTGTCTTGGGAAGGGAAGATCCTTGGGAGGGATTCATCTCCCCCAGCCTTGCCCTCTTGGACAGAGGTGTCTGTGTCCGGACCAGTCACACCAGCTCCCATTCCAGCAAGGCAGAGGAACAGTCAAGTGAAGGCAGGGGCTGACCCGACCCTTTCTAGACATCTTCGTCCCAATGAGATCCTGAGACCCTGTCCTCACGCCCCTTTACCATGTGTGCTCTCTCTGCAGGCACTGTGGTGGGAGGGGGAGGTCTCTAGCTCTGAGGTGCACATGCTGCAGCAGGTTACGTCCACCCCTTATGTGGAAGGGCAGGTCAACGTTTAGACACCTGTTTTCTCTGGAAAATAACCTTCAGCAGAGGAGTCTGATTATTTATTTAGCTTTTAGGTGCCTCCCTCTCACCGTGGCAGCATTCTTTGACAGAGCAGAAACCTTTGGCGTTTCAGTTGCTCTCAGCATGAGCACTTCCCAAGGGGAAAAAAGGCATCCCAAGGGGAAAAAAGGCATCCCAAGGGGAAAAAAGGGCTCATTGACTTTGTACAGAGTCACGGGATCTGGTCTGCCAAGGAGTCCTGCCCCTCACTGCCCTGCACTCGCACCTCTCTCCGCTGAAGGACACTCACCCTCACAAGTGCCTCTCAGAGAGAAACTGGACGGAGCGGAGAGTGGAGGACTTCAGGCGGTAAGGGAAGATTTCCAAAGTCTTCTCTCTCAGCCCACATATGGAGATGGTGATGAAGAGCGGGACAAGGGCAGCTCATTTCCCAGCCCCACAGGGTGCATTTTCTGCAGCCTCACAGCTCCAAAGGGAGCTGGGGACGACTCACTCCCATTCAGACCCCTCTGTTGCACAACTTGCAGTGTCAGTATCTGAACTGCGGCTGAAACTCCCCCCAACCCCAGGGAGCCTGAGAGCAAGAAGTGGAGCAGCATGGAGAGGAGGGGAAACAAGGGGCAGCACCATGATCCTGCTGCCGAGGGAGGCAAGGAGAGAGATGGACGGGCACTCACAAAAGCCTTCACCTTGCCCACCTGGCCATGCTGCCTCACAGACAGCGACATTGCAGGGCAGGTGCTCCCAGCCCCTTTGTCGGGGAGCACAAAATGACCCCATGGCAGGAGAGATGCCCCTCTCCTCTGCTGGAGGTCTGGCTGCAGAGGAGGCAGCTCGTGCCCTGGACTCCACGGCTGTCAGGGCCGAGGCTCTGCTGGGTGGGAGAGGAGACATGGGTGGCTTGCTCAGGGGAGGTGTTTGTATTGGAGGGCCTGACCATGACTTGCAAAAATCCATCCTCCCATGATGATTCTGCTGCTAGCAGTTCCTTCTCATTCCCTGCCCATCGCTGCTGCCTGGAGCTATCCCTGCTGGGAGCTTTCTCTGTCCCTACACCTTTTCCCTCTCAGTCCTCATAGTCTCCATCCCACCCTCTGTGGGCTCAGTTCTGCCCTATAGAAATCCTCCAGGATGGGGACTTGGGCAGGGGCCTCTCTGTGCTTGCAGGTGCTAAGGAGCAGGTCACATAAAGCCTGAGGAAGCCCATAAAGGCGATGCTGGTGCTGTGGTAGGTTGAGGGGTGGGGTTGAAGGGGTTTGCTGAGCTGCCTTCTGTGTGCCAGGGAATCTGCTCTAAAGCATCTCCTCCTCCCATACACTGGAGAAGCCGGGAGAGTGATCTTTAAAAAACTTGTCATGGGGTGAGCTGGGTTCACAAGACCCCCTCCAGGAACCGCAGTAGTGTTGTCCTTCAGCCAGGGACTTACCGTGCAAAGGGCTGGGAAGATGTCTCCCTCGGTGAACTGTCAGCTGTCCTCCCACTCCACACTGCCTTTCACTTCTCTCTGCCTTCTCCCAGCTCCCGTCAGCAGCAGCAGGCAGTGCCCACAGCCCTGCTGCTCTTGGCAGAGGAGCTGCTCCTGCACACAGCGGGACACATGGGCACTGCTGCCACGTTGCCAGGACCTCCTTCTGTCTCAGGAGCCTGGACGCCTTCAGCAACAGTGGCCCAATTAAAGGCAGAAGTTCTCTGTCCCTCAGGCTCCCTCCTCCTGGGAAATGTTCCCTGAAGTAGACTGAAATAATCACCGGTGGTCCCTCTCTGAACACTGAAGGAAGACTGATTCCAGCATTATAACATATCTCACCAGAGGAAGGTCACCTGCTAGAGCAAAGGCCCCAACTCCCTCTCCTCAGGTCACCTGCTAGAGGAGGTCACCTGCAGTTTAGAAGCCCCGTGGACTGGAGTGGGATTCAGATCCTTCACCTGAACTCCACAAACACACAGGAGGTGGGATTCCCCTTGCCCAACCTGATGTGTGCCCAGCAGAGATGTCTGCATGGGAGCTCCTTGTCTAAGCTCCCGCTGTAATCCCTGGAGATGGAGAGTGGGAGTCATTTGCTCACACACAAACCCCTGGCAACACTGGAAGAGACAGAGGTGGTCCAAAGCATGTACCAGTGTCTGCTTGCTCTGACGGAGCCACTCTGAGACCCCCATCCATCAGGTGCGGGCCACCTGGGGAATGTCCTTGGCCATCTGAAATGACCCCAGATGCCCAATACTGCTAGACACCCACTCACGAGGAAGCTGAGACATATCGAGATCCCAGTGTTACCAACAGCTCATGTCATTCAGTGCAGACACTTGATTTCATGACCTAGAAATAGGATGGAAGAACCATGTCGGATGCCTGGGGTGTGCAGCACAACTGCATGCTTCTAGCACATACACCATGGCACCTCCAGGGAAACCATGGCCCCTTTTTTCAGTGCTTGCTGGGCAAGTGCTCCAGGGCATCTCATGTTTTCTACCTATGTCCAGACAACGGAATCCCACCACGACCCTTAGGCCAAATCCATCCTGCCTGCATTCAAGCGTGCTCCATAAATGGGAGGCACATCACATCGAGGTCTCCACTCATGTCTCTGCACCCTCCAACCCTTCGGGCTCTCCTGAACCTGAACCTCTTCTCACCCTTCCACATGATATGAACAGGCATTGGGCTAGTGATGTCCTCAGGGTGGCTGGATCACAGGCTGCCCAGGCCCTGGGACTTCTTCAGTGGCATCTTGTCCTGCCTGGAGATCAATTCACCTCTGTCACAGGCCCCCAAGGTGCTGCAGAATCAGATCAGGCAGCTAATCCCTCTCCTGCCATTCCTGCACAGCTCAGCTCTGTTTCTCCCTGGCCTTGGACACTGCAGGGTTTGCGCTCTGTCTGTGGGAACCTCCTTCCCCAATCACATTGCCACCTGCTATACATGTCAGCATGTCACCCCTTGCAGTCAAAGTCTTTGCCTACAGAAGCTCCTTGGGAACATGTTTCCCTGTGACAAATCTTCTGTCCATGCCACAGCTGAGGTGCTGAACTCCACATATATGCGGACACATGCAGCCTGGGGCACAGCCAGGAGCAAACGGAGATGCCCCAGCTGTCCCAGCACTGCCACATGCTTGGACTAACTGAGATGGGGTGGGGTCTACCCTCGGCTGATCTTCCATGTGGGTGCTAATGACACGAAAGGCAAATTGGAAACCATCAAACAGGACTTCAGAGCTCTGGGAATGGTGGTGAAGGGTCTGGGAGCCCAGGTTGTTTTCTCCTCAGTCTTGCCTGTGAGGGGAAAGGATGGGAGGAGGAGTAGACGAGTTTTCCAAGTTAACAGCTGGCTGCGCCACTGGTGTTGGCAACAGGGCTTTGGTTTCTATGACCATGGGACCCTGTCTGAAGATCAACAGCTGATGGGGAGCGATGGGATCCACCTTACCAAGTGGGGCACGCACGTCTTTGCCAACAGATTGGCCAGCCTGGTACGGAGGGCTTAAAACTAGGCAAGATGGGGGAAGGGGAGTGGTATAGTGGCAGGAGAGTCAGTAAAACACCGCTCAAGTCAGGATGCCTCCAGCGGGTGCATACAGCCAGGGGAGACAGCATGCAACATGGCTATGGAGGCTTCTCTTGCACCTCTCCTGGGAAGCTTGCATGCTTGACTGGCTCTCTGAAATGCCTGTATACCAATGCACGCAGCATGGGGAATAAACAGGAAGAGTTAGAGATCTGTGTGCGGTTGCAGAGCCATGATCTCATTGCAGTGACAGAGACATGGTGGGATAGTTCACATGACTGGGATGCTGTCATGGATGGCTAGGTGCTTTTTAGGAAAGACAGGCCAGGAAGGCGAGGTGGTGGAGTTGCTCTTTATGTGAGGGAGCAGCTAGAATGTGTGGAGCTCTGCCTCGGGGTGGATGAAGAGCAAGTGGAGAGTCTATGGGTAAGGATTAAAGGGCAGGGTAACATGGGTGACACTGTTGTGGGGGTTTACTGCAGGCCACCTGACCAGGAGGAAGTCATCGATGGGGCCTTCTACAGACAGCTGGCAGTAGCCTCACAATCACAGGCCCTGGTTCTCATGGGAGACTTCAACCACCCTGACATCTGTTGGCAAGACAGCACAGCTAGGCACAAACAGTCAAGGAGGTTCCTGCAGAGGATTGATGATAATTTCTTGACTCAGGTGGTGGAGACGCCAACGAGGAGAGGTGCAATGCTAGACCTTGTACTAATGAACAGAGAGAGTCTAGTTGGAGGGGTGAAGGTTGGGGGCAGCCTTGGCTGCAGTGACCATGAGATGGTGGAGTTCAGGATCCTGTGAGGAGGGAGCAGGGCAATGAGTAGGATTGCAACGCTGGACTTGAGGAGAGCTGACTTTGGCCTCTTGAGGGACCTACTTAGGGGAATCTCATGGGACACGGCCCTAGAAGGAAGAGGGGTCCAAGAAAGCTGGTTAATATTCAAGCATCACTTCCTCCAGGCTCAAGAGCAGTGCATCCCTCTGAGGAAGAAGTCCAGCAAAACAGGCAGGAGACCTGCATGGATGAGCAAGGAACTCCTGGCAAAACTCCAGCAGAAGAAGGAAGTGTACAGAATGTGGAAAAGGGGACAGGCCACTTGGGAGGAATACAGGGACGTTGTCAGAGTGTGCAGGGATGCGACAAGGAAGGCTAAGGCCCAGTTGGAATTAAATATGGCAAGAGATGCCAAGGACAACAAGAAGGGGTTCTTCAAATACATCAACAGCAAAAGGAAGACTAGGGAAAACGTGGGCCCGCTGCTGAATGGGGCGGGTGCCCTGGTGACAAAGGATACAGAGAAGGCAGAGTTATTGAATGCCTTCTTTGCTTCCGTCTTCACTGCTAAGGCCAGTCCTGAGGAATTCCAGACCTTGGAGACAAGAGAGGAAGGCTGGAGAAAGGAAGACTGTCCCTTGGTGGAGGAGGATCGGGTTAGAGATCTTTTGTCCAAACTGGACATCCATAAATCCATGGGCCCCGATGGGATGCACTCACGAGTGCTGAGGGAGCTGGCGGATGTTATCGCTAGGCCACTCTCCATCATCTTGGAAAGGTCCTGGAGATCAGGAGAGGTGCCTGAGGACTGGAAGAAAGCCAATGTCACGCCAGTCTTCCAAAAGGGCAAGAAGGAGGAGCCAGGAAACTCCAGGCCTGTCAGCCTCCCCTCCATCCCTGGAAAGGTGATGGAACAGCTCCTCCTGGAGGTCCTCACTAAGCATGTGGAGGACAAGAAGGTGATCAGGAGGAGTCAGCATGGATTCCCCAAAGGGAAATCATGCTTGACCAATCTGATAGTCTTCTATGACGGAATGCCTGGCTGGGTAGATGAGGGCAGAGCAGTGGATGTTGTCTACCTGGACTTGAGCAAAGCTTTGGACACTGTCTCCCATCCCGTCCTCCTAGGGAAGCTCAGGAAGTGTGGGCTAGATGAGTGGACGGTGAGGTGGCTTGAGAACGGGCTGGATGGCCGAGCTCCGAGGGTTGTGGTGAATGGCGCAGAGTTGAGTTGGAGGCCTGTGGCTAGTGGTGTCCCCCAGGGGTCAGTCCTGGCTCCAGTCTTGTTCAATATATTCCTCAATGACTTGGAGGAAGGGACAGAGTGCACCCTCAGCAAGTTTGCTGATGATACTTAACTGGGAGGAGAGGCTGACACACCAGAAGACTGTGTTGCCATTCAGAGGGACCTGGACAGGCTGGAGAGTTGAGCAGAGAGGAACCTCCTGAAGTTCCACAAAGGCAAGTGCACGGTCCCGCACCTAGGGAGAAATAATCCCATGCAGCAGTACAGGCTGGGGGTTGACCTGCTGGAAAGTAGCTCTGCTGAGAAGGACCTGGGAGTCCTGGAGGACAAGTTAAGCATGAGCCAGCAATGTGCTCTTGTGGCCAATGGTCTCCTGGGGTGCATAAGCAAAGGTGTTGCCAGCAGGACGAGGGAGGTGATCCTGCCCCTCTCCTCAGCCCTGGGGAGGCCTCCCCTGGAGTACTGTGTCCAGTTCTGGGCTCCCCAGGACAAGAGAGACATGGCACTCCTGGAGAGAGTCCAGCGGAGGGCTACCAAGATGATTAGAGGGCTGGAGCATCTCTCCTAGGAAGAAAGACTGCAAGAGCTGGGCCTGTTCAGCCTGGAGAAGAGAAGATTGAGAGGGGATCTCATCAACGTGTATAAGTATCTGAAGCGGGGGATGTCAAGAGGATGAAGCTAGTCTCTTCTCCGTGGTGCCCAGCAACAGGACAAAAGGCAATGGGCAGAAACTGAACCAGAGAGGAAGTTCCACCTAAACCTGAGGAAAAACTTCTTGACTGTGAGGGTGACAGAGCACTGGAACAGGTTGCCCAGAGGGGTAGTGGAGTCTCCTTCGCTGGAGATATTCAAAACCTGTCTGGATGTGATCCTGGGCAATATGCTCTAGGTGACCCTACTTGAGCAGGGAGGTTGGACTAGATGATCTCCAGAGGTCCCTTCCAACCTAAACGATTCTGTGATTCTGTGATTATGTGATTTGAAGGGTAGTGCTTTGGTGCAACAGGTCACCCAGAGGCCTCTGAGGTCACCCCATGCCTTTGTGTTTCAAAGAACACCAGCAAGGATAGAGAGACCTCAGTAAATATGGAGAGATCCTGGGGATAGAGCAAGGGGAGGAAGCATGTTGGGTGTCTACAGGCTGCAGGGATGCAGGCACAGGCATGGGACAGTGTAGGACAGCCTGTGGTGGAGACGGCTGAGGGCACTGCCATGGCTGAAAGCCTCCAACAGAACCGAGGTCTCTAGCCTCTTGGCTATGGTTGGTGTCTCTGCTCCTAAGGCCTCTGAGAAGAAGTTTCCTTAAACCACTGGGACCTCCTTGTCCACGGGGAACCAAGAGATGCCATATTGTTGTCCTGCAGTTGGAGCTGCACATGCCCACCTTCACACTGACCCCCAGAAAGAGCCCCGAACAACGTGTGAGGGAAGTCACCACCCTTCACAAGGGCTGGGTGTCAGGGCCTGGTTGCTCTGCTTCATTACACACATCAAGGCTGACTTGGCATCACAGCCACCTGCACATTGTCTTGGCCTACCTGCAATCAGAGCCTCCAACTTTCTGCTCTCATCAGCCCCCTGGGAAGGCTTTGTCAGTAATGGCCCTCAGTGGGACTCCTTAACACTCCAAGAAACTTGGGATTTACTTCTCACTTCAACTTCTGGAGAGGTTTCTTCAGCCTCCTCTCAGCATCCAAGGTTCATGGGCTCAACACCAGATACACCTGAGGGGTCATTAAAATGCAAAAAGCCCTAACAACCCAGGTCTCTTTCCATCATTTTCTTCAGCTCTTCTGTGGCTAATTAGCAAGTGTTCAGGAGGGTATTGAAAAGAGAAGGATTTCAAGGAGCACCTGAGAGATGTCTGCTTTTCAAGATTTTTTTATTCTTCAGGTTTCAGGGGAAGTGATACCCACCTCCTCCAATTCACACTGACCCACAGGGTCCCTTGATGAAGCCTGGACACGCAGGAAAAGCAGTAGTTTGGATAGGAGACGTGTATGGACAACCTTCCTCCCCACCTCCCCAGCCCTGACATTTCTCTCCTCAGCCCCTGGCGACTTCCCTCACTCGGCTTAACATCTAGCCTTTTCCCACTCAAGCCTGTAGCTGAATGTTACAGCTCCTGGGCACCAAGTCCCACCTGCTTTCCTTAGAAAATCAACTGCAAACAGACACAGAAGGATTTGTCTCAATTCGGATCAAACATGATGCAGTGTCCTAAGAAATACAATACAATCCTCAAGTGCATGTCAGGGGCAAGAAGCCTCCAGGAAGGTCCACAGTCTGCAAGGAATAGCCTTCCTTGACATGTTCTTGACAAACAGATAGGCAAGGCTAGATAGAAACACAGTGAAGGAGTTGGTTGACGAGACAATGAGAGTGCTGAAAGACGAGACAAGCTTCCGACTCCCTGAAGCTCAGAGCAGTGACTAGGGAGTTGAGAGGAGCCTGAATGATACAGAGGAAGGGGAGGAGGAAAACTGGGAAACTATGGGAAGGGCATAAGCCCAGATCGTCTGATGCAAAGTTGACCTCAGAAGTGATCAATGTAATCAGGACATGTGGAAATATGTGAGAGATGACTGAGATGACATCCACAGCCTAACAGACAGAGCAGTGGAAACTCAAGGTCAAGAGCATATTAATACTTATTCTCCCGAGATTAATACCCTTCTTCAAAATTTCCACTATTTCATCATACAAAAACACTGATATTAAAATTACTCAGTCATTTCACCTGATGGATGCATGTTCATATATTTGAAACGCTGAAACCAACTCTTCCCCTTTCCAGGCAGAGCTCAGGTGTGTAACCACAAGGAGCCAGTAGCATTTGGAGAGGCCCCAGTGTCTCGGAGGTTCCTGCCTGGGCCTGGCAGCTCTCCTAGGGGAACTGCAGGAGATCAGAGCCCCTTGGAGCTTCGGACGGAGGCTGGGAAGAGGGGACCAGGGCACCTGCAATGACACCAGCTGTCCATGGCCCTGTGACGGCATCCCAATCCAGTTCTGAAAAATCTTTCCTTAAATAAATAAATAAAAAACAACAACTATAAGACCACTAAATCACCCTAAAAGACCACTAAATTAAAAAGAAAAAAAAATTCCGAAAGACAATAAGAATATACGCAGACACACGCACAAACACACACACAAAATCCAAGCTGGAAAGTATAACAAATATTTATTTGCTTAAAATCTTTTTCTTAATTTCTTTCTTGTCTCATTTTTCATGTCATTTTCCAAACATTCCTGTTATAATCAGGCCTACACCATTAAAAAGGTTCTTTTTGTGTCTCACACAGAGCCCAGTCCTCAGAAAGCCACCCCCTGCCACTGGCCACACACCCAGGTGTCTGCCCTTCCCTTTCTAGTCATGGGAACTCAGCGACCCCAGGGCATCTCAGGCAGCAACAGCCTCCATATGTGGGCAAACGAATAAAGGCCTGAATGAACGTTTTTAGTCTTAAAGTTGAAACCTATCCAAAAAACAGCACTCTGACCAAACTGAAAAGAACACACAGCCATTTCCAGAAGGTCAAGTATGTTTTACCAGTTCTAATGAATCTTGTCTTTCTTTCTTTCTTATTAGCAGCACCAAGTGCATGCAGTGCAGTATTTCCTCCTTCTAGTGGAGTATAGATATTTGTGTCCAGTTATTCAGCCCAATACCTTTTCTACCAACCCTCTGAATGCAGAAGCTTTGTTCTGAGCAACTACTTTATTCAGAGGGACCTATTTCCTCTGCCTTCTTCTGCCTCCCTGTCCTTTCTGCTTCCTCTCACTGTTCTGTCTTTCCAGAGCTCTTCAGGGAAAGATTCACTGAATCACAGCACTTAGGGTGGACGAGACCTCTGGAGGTCATCTAGTCCTGTCCCCCACTCACTCCAAGGGAACTAGATGAGCTTGCTCAGAGGCTTGCCCCAATTGCACCTAGTCCACAAACATGCAGAGAGTGCGCTCCATGCCATGGTCCAAGATGTTAATGAAAACCTTGAACAATGCTGTCCCACCTGTTGATCCCTGCAGGATGCTGCACGTAATCAGCCACCAGTTGGACCTTGTGCCACTGGTCACAGCATTTTGGCCCAGTGGTCCAGCCCATTTTCCACCTGCCTTATGGTCCATTTGTGCAGTGCCGTGGACTGGCTCGTTACCATCTCCAAGGCAAAGCTCTGTGCACTCTGGCCACCCCTTTGCACAGGGCACACCTCCACCTCTTTGCTGTCCCAGCCTGCCTTCCCCAGGAGCCCATTTTCATCTCACCATGTGAGCTACCCACCACGTGTGTGTAATCCCATGGGGACAGGGGAGAGGGAGGTGTCAATAAAGGGGCTATGGCTGGGATGTTGAATGTGGGGTCCAGAAGAGAGGAGGACTCAAAAGAGGGGAGTGGAAGAGGAAGGCCAAGGTGACACAGCTGTGGTGTTGACGGTGAGGTCACTTCTTGTGCAGGAAGCTCGCTGGCCTGCATCGGGAAGAAGCTATTCTGAGGACAAGAAGCACATCACACCACTACTCATCCCAGCCAAAAGAAGATAAGGGCGGGAGGATGGGGAGAGGCAGGGAAGGGGGACATGACTGCAGTGTTGACTGTGAGGTCCCATCCATGTGCCTGCTCCTTGCCCATCACCTGCAGAGACTGGAGTGACCTCACAGTCAGGTACTCAGGCAGAAATGATTTCTCAGTTTCCAACCCATGTGCTTGCTCCTGGCTCATCACCTGCAGACACACAAGTGACCTCACAGTCACCTGCATGGTCCTGGGTCTCCTAAGGCCCTACAAGATTCTGAGACACAATCCTCTCCTAAAATAGGGCCATGATACAATAGATGTTGGCCCTGTCATTCAGAAGGAACTCGGCAGGCTGGAGATAATGGGCAGACAGAAACCTCAGGAAGTTCCACAAAGGGAAATGCAGTGTCTTGCACCTGAGGAAATATAACCCCATGCAGCAGGACATGCTGGGTGCCGAGTGGCTGGAAAGCAGCTTGGCCAAGAAGGGCCTGGGGGTCCTGGTAGACAACATGAAGCAGCAGGAGCCAGACAAGTGTCCTGGTGGCAAAGGCCACCCTGGTTTCCTGAGCTGCAGTGGGAAGAGCGTTGCAGCAGGGCAAGGGCTCTGTGCCTGGAGGCTCTGGGTCTGCAGGCTCTGCGCCTGCTGTCTAACCACATCCTCAGGCAGAAGTGACCTCACAAACACCTGCCTTAGGCCGCAGCCAAAGGCTCACCTCTCAGCTGCTCACACCGAAGTCACCTCATAATCATCCACCAAGCCAAGGGGCCTACTGCTGGCCCTCCAGCTTCTCTCATGCACACGACCAGCTATGTGCCTGCTGCTATCCAGTCAGGTCTTAAGGCAGAGGGGGCTTCACAACCAACATCCAAGCCTTGTGCCTGCTGCTGGCCTATCACCTGCCAAGACAGGAGACCATGAGCATCCAAGGAAATGAGCTGCTGCAACATCCAATCCATGGGCCTCCTAATGGTCTACCAGATGCTTGCACAGAAGTGACCTCACAGCCACTTTTCCAGCAATGTGCCTGCTGCTGGCCCATCACCTGCAGAGACAGAAGGGACATCACTTTCACCTTTACAGCCATATGCCTCCTACCACCCAAGGAGCTTCTGAGAAACAATGGCTCTCACCACAATGTCCCCTCCGGTTAGACTTTTGGCCTACCAGCTGATCCTTTGCCAGTAACCTCACAGTCTCTTCCAAGCCCACCTGCCTGCAGGAGGTCTGCTGTGTTGAGGGGGATAATGGCTCCCCTTGTGTGGGTGGCCACGCTCCTCCTAATGCAGCCCGTGGTCATCTGGCCTTCTTCACAATGAGTGTGCCCCACTGGCTCATATGGCATTTCTCACAGTGCCCACACCCTTCTCCTCAGGGTCACAGCGCAGCTGGTAAGGTCCCAACCTGCCCTGATGCATGGGGGTTATCCTTCCCCAAGGGCAGGACTTGCCCCTTCTCCATGGAAAACTTCACGAGGTGCCTGTTCCACAAGTTTCTAAAGGTCCCCTAGACTGAAGGGCTCTTGTGTCAGCTGTTACTGTGTGTGCGCAGATGGCTCCCCCTGACTTGTGGTGTCTGTGAGAAGATCACAGCATGAGGAATCAGTCAGGGGGGAATCAGTCTGCTGCCTTTCAGGAACTGTGAGCCCTGGAGCCCTGGAACCATCTCGAGGGCGCACAGGGGACAGAGAAAGTCACGTCTTCAGCTGGGCCTCTGCTCCTGAGCTGGGCCTGGCTCCTGGGACTGCCGGAGCCCAGGGCAACCTGGCAGGCGCTGCAGAGAGACAGCTCTGTCCAGGTGCAGCTCCTTTGAATGGAGCAGCAAGACTCAGGGCACTGCCTGCAGGGGCCAGGAGGAGATGAGCGACTCAGAAGTTAAAGGCAGTTGGGAACGGGAGGACGGCTGAGAGTTCACTGCAGGGAGGAACCTTCACAGCCCCTAACACAGTAAGGCTCTGGCTGCAGGGCACCGCTGCTGTGGTTCCCGGAGGGTTCTTCTGCAGCTGGCACCTTCCACAGCTGAGAGCGTCTGTCCGGGTGGCTCTCCCAGCTTCTGCTGTTTGGAGCAGGAGGTGCTTGAGAGCAGGGATGCGCTGCCACATGGTCAGAGGGACAGGGCATGAGGGCTACCTGCTTGCAGGGACAGGGCATGAGGGCTACCTGCTTGCAGGGCTGGTGCAGGGCTGTGAAGCCAGGGATTGCCCCCAGGTGTGCCCAGGGCTGTAATTCAGAGCAGAGCCCTGCACCCCAGGGTGCTGTGTGCCCGGGGCAGTGACTCTGCTGCCTGCGTGGGTCAGCCCTCAGCCTGCCCGGGGAGCTCCCCACAGCACTGTGGGGAGAAGGTCTGGGTGGAAGGAGCGACCCCCTTCAGAGCAGGTTCATTCTGCTATCGAGAGGGTGCTGTGTGGGTCAGGGCTGCTCTCAGCTCCAGCTCACCCCCATGGTATTTCCAAGGGACCTTTGCAGGAGGTCACTCATGGCAGGAGTTGCCTTGAAGATCAGGAGCTTTCCTGAGTCTCTGCTTTCCGATTCCTGCTTTCTGCAGGTGGGAGGGTTGGAAAAGGAGCTGCCAGGTTTGGACAACAGACTGACGTTCCTAGACTTGACAGAGAGAGATCAAGAGGTCTGCGAGGAACCTCCGAAAACTCTTTCCCCACTCTGCATGGGGTCTGTGAGCGCTGACAGGGAGAAGACGAGGGATAGAGAAGCAGCTCCCATTTCCCAGGAGGAAAAGCTCTGAGCAGGGAAGATCTGATCAGCGAAAGAGAGGAAGCTGGAAACATGAATGCTGTGGGAGGGGGAATGTGGAGACCTCCCCGTGAACCTCTTCCGTGCAGACATGTTCCTCTAAAGGAAGCCCCTCTGTGTCTCCTCTCCCACCCAGCAGAGCCTCTGCCCTCCAGGCCAGGGGGTGCAGGGCATGAGCCTCCTCCTCAGCAGCCCGACCTCCAGCAGAGCTTTGTTTCTCACTGCGGGACAAAGGGGCTGAGAGTGACTGTCCTGCTCTGGTTGCTGTCTGGGAGGTGGTGAGCACAGCTGCGTGAGCTGAAGGCTTTCCTGAGAGCCCGTCTGTGTCTTGCTCCTTGCTTTCCTTGTGGTCGGAGCGTCACAGTAGTCCTCACAGTTTCCTCACCTCTTTGTGCTGCTCTGGTTCTTGCTCTCACGCTCGGTGGGGTTAAGGAGGGGGTTCAGCTGCAGCGGAGGCAGGAACTTCCCACTCCCCTGACAGTGCCTGTAGAAAGAGTGCAGAGGGTGAACTGATGTGAGGGCAGGGTCCATGTCAGTGGGGCAGAGAGGTTGAGGAAGGGTTGGGTCAGCCCCTGCCTTCACTGCACTGTTTCTCTCCCATGCTGGAGTGGGAGCTGGTGTGACTGATTCACTGATTCAGATACAGGCAGCTTCACTCAGCTCAGGGTGCCCATCCCCAGGTATCTCCACCAACTGCACAGGACAGTCTGACACCTCCATTTACAGGCCCAGGTGGAGCAGGGCTGACTCCTCTGTAGCCCATGGGCAGAGGCCCCTGCTCTGCACCACACACTCAGCCGAAAGCAGAGGTGAGGGAAGGGAGCAGAACAAGGTAAAGGAGAGAGGCAATGTGGGGGTTGCTCTGAGGAGGGCAATGGGTTTGGCTCAGAGAAGCCTGTGCTAACTTGTCAATGCCTGTTCCTCCTTGGACAGTGTCCTGAAGCAAGGCAGAGCAAATGTCCAACAGCAGCTCTCCCAACGAGTTCCTTCTCCTGACATTTGCGGACACACGGGAGCTGCAGCTCCTGCACTTCGCACTCTTCCTGGGGATCTGCCTGGCTGCCCTCCTGGCCAACGGCCTCATCATCACAGCCGTAGCCTGCGACCACCGCCTCCACACCCCCATGTACTTCTTCCTCCTCCACCTCGCCCTCCTCGACCTGGCCTCCATCTCCACCACTGTCCCCAAATCCATGGCCAATTCCCTGAGGGACACCAGGGCCATTTCCTACGCAGGATGTGCTGCCCAGCTCTTTTTCTTTTCCTTTTCGGTTGGAACTGAGTGTTCCCTTCTCACAGTCATGGCCTATGACCGCTACATTGCCATCTGCAGACCCCTGCACTATGGGACCCTCCTGGACAGCAGAGCTTGTGTCAGGATGGCAGCAGCTGCCTGGGCCAGTGGTTTTCTCTGTGCTCTCCTGCACACTGCTAACATATTTTCCATGCCACTCTGCCAAGGCAATGTCGTGGACCAGTTCTTCTGTGAGGTTCCCCAGATCCTCAAGCTCTCCTGCTCACATTCCTACGTCAGGGAAGTTGGTCTTATTGTGGTTACTGCCTGTTTAATATTTGGGTGTTTTGTTTCCATTGTGCTGTCCTACGTGCAGATCTTCAGAGCTGTGCTGAGGATGCCCTCTGAGCAGGGAAGGCACAAAGCCTTCTCCATGTGCCTCCCTCACCTGGCTGTGGTCTCTCTGTACATGACCACCGGCTTGTTTGGCTACCTGAAGCCCCCCTCCATCTCCTCCCCAGCTCTGGATCTGGTGGTGGCTGTTGTGTACTCGGTGGTGCCTCCAGCAGTGAAGCCCCTCCTCTACAGCATGAGGAACAAGGAGCTCCAGGAGGCCCTGAGGAAACTGATTCAGCTGGTTCTAGTTCAGCAGCACTAAGCTGCCCATCCCTTTTCATAAGGGGCTTCTGATTTCTCTCAAACAACTGTTATGCTTTGCGCATTGTCTCTGTGATAATCATGTTTGTACAGAAGGGTCTGAATTCCTTCCACTTCTTCAGCAGTACCTACCCAGTCGATCTGACCCAGAGGCCTTTTGTAACTCTCCCTATGACTGTGTCAGAGCTGCTTTCTCTCTAACAAAAGAGGGTTTCCTCAGTGTAGTGCTTGAAGGTGGGGCTCTCCTTCCAAAGCGAGAGTCAACACTGTGCTTGAGGACTTTCACCCTGAGAGACCCTGTTGCTTTTCTGGGGCTCTCTGTGTTCTTAGGACGATGAGCTTAAGGGGTGATATGTTAGGAAAAGAGGGCTGGATTCAGCTGTCACTTGTGGGTGCCCAGGGCTCCTGGAGGTGGTGGATGGTCAAGGGGTGTCTCCTATCTGACAAGGCTGGAGATGGATGCCTGTCCTTCACAAAGGCAGTATGGAGCCCCCAGGAGAGCCCAGGGCATCTCCAAGGGTGCCATGTGGCAAGGAGTGGGCAGTGAATGGGGCTTCACAAAGTCAACTGGAGTCACCCATACCTAAAGGGCAAAACCAATAAATATGCAGGTGAGTGAGAGCTCTGCAATCCCACCACAATCAGTGAGGATCTCGCAGGCACAGGAAGGGAGCCTGGAGAGTCCTTCATGTCACCTTCAATGAAAAAACATGGGACCTATCTCAGGACACACCTGAACACAGCCTGAGCCATTAGAAATCGCCTGTGACTGCTCAGAGCATCGTTCATGGCCACAGACCCCTTGGTGGGGGTTGTCAGGTGCAATGAGGCCCGTCCGTCTGGGTCTGCTTCCCACCGTGACCACCCCAGCCAGCGTGGAGTCACCCCATGGCCCCGTGGCCCCACAGCCCACTCCCTCTGCACAGCAGCACCGCCAGCCCGGGGCCCTGCGGGGAGCACAGGGGAGGGTCCAGGAACGGCTGGGCAGGCCAGCCTGGACACACGGACATGGGGAAAGGCTCTGTGGGGAGCAGGGAGGTCCCTGGAGAAGAGGAAAGGAGCAATTGTGCACTGGCAAGGAGGAATAAAGGAGGAAGAGCAACGTGTTTCTCTGTGTGTCCAGGAAGGGCAGGGTGCTGTGCCCCTGGGGCAGCAGGAGCGGCCAGAGGAGCCCCAGGGCAGGGGGTCTTGGTGTGTCGTGGAGAGAGGGGCTGGCCTGGGGGGCTGCAGGCATGCTGGGGG
This sequence comes from Struthio camelus, assembly GCF_040807025.1. Lineage (NCBI taxonomy): Eukaryota > Metazoa > Chordata > Aves > Struthioniformes > Struthionidae > Struthio > Struthio camelus. The sequence goes on from NC_090970.1 coordinate 2,893,616, forward strand.
TAGGGGATCTCCTGGACACCAGAAGGAGGGACCCAGAGTGTCCCTGTGGCCTGCCTCCTGGTGCCACTGGGGCCAGTTCCAGCTGGGAGGCTGGTGGGGCGGAAGACACACATCCCCCCTGCCCTGGTCGCTCACCCCAGGTTTTGGGGTGCGTTTTGCTGCTCTGTCCTGCTGGGCTCAGTGCCGGTATGGAGGGGAACGGCCAGCCCTGCCCGGCCTCTCTCCCAGCCCCGACCCCGGCAGACCCCGGGCCATGGCTGTGCGCTGACCCCCGCGTGGGACACGGTCGGGGCTGGGCAGGCTCCGGGTGCTGGGGGAGGGTGCCAGAGCAGGAGGGCTGTGGGGGGACGGGGCACCGAGGGCTGTGGTGGGGACTGTGCTGGGGGGACGTGTCCCCAGCCCTGAACACACCCTGCCCTGGTCGGTGCCTGCACAGCGGGGCCATGGGGCTGCTCTCCAGTCCCAGCCCTCCCCACCTTCCCCCCAAACATTACATCCACCTTCCAGAAGGACAAGAAAAAGCCTCTGGGAAAGGACAGACTGCTCCTTGTCACCTCCGCCCCTGGGAAGCAAATCTTCCTGGGAGTGATTTCCAGCCCCAGGAAGGGGTTGGGATCAGCCAGCATAAAGTCATGGAGGGCAACTTGTGCCTGACCCCCCAAGATTGCCGCCTGTGATGGGATGACTGGCTTTGGAGACAAGGGGAGTGCTGTGCATAGCTTGTGTATAGCTTGAATGGAGGAAGGCCTTTGACATGGTCTTCCCTAGCACCTTTGTCGCCAAAGTGGGCAGATGTGCAATGCAGCAGTAAGCACTGGAGTATGCAGGAAATTAGCTGGAGGCCGCCTGGCTCAAAAGATGGAGAACAGTGGTGCAAAGTCCAACGGACTAATGGCTACCAGTGATGTTCTTCAGAGGTCACTACTGGAGCCAATGCTGTTTGCCTTTATGAGTGATGCAGAGGATGGGATGGAGTGATGGGATGCTGTGGTGAATTAACTCCCCTCCCCACCATAGGAACATACTAGAAGACGAACGGCCAATCCACCTGCCCTATCTATAACCTGGAGTAGGACCGATACTGTGCCAAAAGGTTCCTGCAACTTTCCTTTTAAGTTGATTGGGCATCCCAGATCAGGTGGTCTGGGCTGTCGACCAAAGGAACCTTCTGGGAGGCTGGCAAGGCAGCGGGTATGCAAATGGCCGGATTGAAAGTGCATGTTTTGATTGGTCAGGTTAGTCCTCCTGGGTGACTACATACTGGATTAGTCTGGTTATAAGAACCCCTGGATAAAAGATCACAAAGGCAGGTGGACACTCACCGAAGGTCGATGCGGCCGGGGAAGAAGAGGCTGTGGCAGCTCTTGTCAGAGCTCTCGAGTCGCCCAGCCGCCTCCTACAGGCACATTTCCCCAGCTGAAGACGTCGAGCAGCTGCAGCGGCTGGCCACCGTCGGAGCGGCGGAAGCGATGCTCCACGGGACTTCGTCACCAACACCCCCTCGACCGGGGCGCCGTGCGAGGGCACCACACTACGTGGAGAGGAAGCCTGACCTTTCCCTCTCCAACTCCTACGATTAGGTGGCACCCCGTCTGGAGGATCTTGCGGGAGGTCTCTAACTGAGTGCTGCTTCTTCCAGCAAGAGCCGTGTGTCCCAGTCACGCTAGGGAGCTGCTGCTCCATCCCCAGGAACGGAGAATACCCCGTCCGGAGGGATAATTGCAGCAGGCCCTGCACGCAGGTGCCGCTTCTTCCCTCTGGGGCTCTTGCCCCCCAGCCGTGTTCATTGTCGGTTCAGCTCTAGCCGCAGCCATCTAGTAGCTTGGGCATCAATCCCCTTCCACGACCTTGTTCCCCTTTCTAAAGGTTTTGTGTCTTTCTTGTGGCTGTACACTTTGATTTGAAATAATGTTATTACTGTTAATTTTCATTTCACTACTGGTATATAAATATTGTGTGTGTATATATATAGACATATAAATATATATAGTTACTGTTATGAGAGGAGGAATAAAGTTTGTTTACTGTTAAGTGTTGTGTGCGCTGGCTCTTGTAAACCCCCTCACACCTCAAGAAGACAACCCCCAGGTCAGCTGAAGAATCTCTAAGTGGCACATACAGCTATCTAACATGCTCTTTTCATGGTGCACGTGTACTACTGGCATGGGCTGCCACAACAGCATAACTCCGACACGGCCCAAGGACAAGGGGAGCAGCTCCCCGGCAAGAGGGACGAGCTCTCGCGATGAGGCTGGTCACTCTGTCTCCCCTGCTCTTGTGCCCACGAGATCCCCCTCCCTGGCTGCCTGCAGCCCCTCCATGCCCACCCTGCTGCCCAGCACACCATGACAGCCCTGTCTCTGCAGCCCCTCCGGCACCTCCTGCTGCCCCGGGGACAGAGCCACCTGCCCTGAGCTGGTGCCCAGAGAAACCTGTTTCTCGTTCTCACTTTCTGTCTCTGCCTGCTGCCCTGCTTTTCTCCTGGGAAATTTCTGCTCCCCAGAGAGCCTTTCCCCAGGTCAGTGTGTCCGTGCTGGCCTGGCTGTTCTTGCATCCCCTCCCCTGTGCTTCCTGCAGGGCCCTGGTTTGGTGGTGCTGCTCTGCAGAGCGAGCGGCTGTGGAGCCATGGGGCCATGGGATGACTCCTGACTCAGCCCTGGCCATGCTGGCTGGGGTGGGAAGCAGACCCAGCTGCACAGGGATCACCACCACTGATACTGCTGGCATGTGGCTGTTCTCGTGGACAGTGCTCAGAGTGACCCCAGGGCGCTGGACACAGCAGGAGATGTGTTTGGGTGTGCCATAGCTCCAGCCTGTGGTGTTTCACTGGAGGTGCAGGAATCACTCTCCCATCCCCCTTCCCTGCACCTCCTGGGTCCCCACTGCCTCTCTGGGGACTCCAGAGCCCTCGTTTCCCCAAGCATACCCGGATCTAGTGCTTTGCCTTCTGGTTATTCCACCATGGTCCCTCCCTCACTTTGGGAGGCTCCACTCACTGCCCACCCCATGCAAACACCATGTTACAAGAGCACTGAGGCCATACGTGCACATGAGAGCAGAGCAGGACAGGGTGGAAATGAGGAGAGCAACCCTGACAAGAGCAATTCCTGCTGCTGTTGGTGGACATGTCGGCAGGAAGCCTGCAGCCTCCACTCAAAGGCAGCAGTGAGGAAATGTGTGCTGTGGTAGTGGGGAGATCACAGAATCAGAGAATCACAGAATCGTTTAGGTTGGAAGGGACCTCTGGAGATCATCTAGTCCAACCTCCCTGCTCGACAAGGGTCCTCTAGAGCATATTGCCCAGGATCACATCCAGACGGCTTTTGAATATCTCCAGGGAAGGAGACTCCACCACCTCTCTGGGCAACCTGTTCCAATGCTCTGTCACCCTCACAGTGAAGAAGTTTTTTCTCAGGTTCAGGTGGAACTTCCTGTGGTTCAGTTTGTGCCCATTGCCTCTTGTCCTGTTGCTGGGCACCACGGAGAAGAGGCTGGCCTCATCCTCTTGACACTCCCCCTTCACATACTTGTACACATTGATGAGATCCCCTCTCAATCTTCTCTTCTCCAGGCTGAACAGGCCCAGCTCTTGCAGTCTTTCTTCATAGGAGAGGTGCTCCAGCCCTCTCATCATCTTGGTAGCCCTCCGCTGGACTCTCTCCAGCAGTGCCATGTCTCTCTTGTACTGGGGAGCCCAGAAGTGGACACAGTACTCCAGGGGAGGCCTCCCCAGGGCTGAATAGAGGGGCAGGATCACCTCCCTCCACCTGCTGGCAACACTCTGCCTCATGCACCCCAGGAGACCATTGGCCTTCTTGGCCACAAGGGCACACTGCTGCCTCATGTTTAACTTGTTGTCCACCAGCACTCCCAGGTCCTTCTCGGCAGAGCTACTTTCCAACAGGTCAGTCCCCAGCCTGTACTGCTGCATGGGATTATTCCTGCCTAGGTGCAGGACCTTGCACTTGCCTTTGTTGAACTTCAGGAGGTTCCTCTCTGCCCACCTCTCCAGCCTGTCCAGGTCCCTCTGAATGGCAGCACAGTCTTCTGGTGTGTTAGCCTCTCCCCCCAGTTTAGTATCATCAGCAAACTTGCTGAGGGTGCACTCTGTCCCTTCCTCCAGGTCATTGATGAATATATTGAACAAGACTGGGCCCAGGACTGACCCCTGGGGGACACCACTAGCCACAGGCCTCCAACTTGACTCTGCGCCATTCACCACAACCCTCTGCGCTCGGCCATCCAGCCAGTTCTCAAGCCACCTCACTGTCCACTCATCTAGCCCACACTTCCAGAGCTTCCCTAGGAGGATGTGATGGGAGACAGTGTCAAAAGCCTTGCTCAAGTCCAGGGAGACAACATCCACTGCTCTGCCCTCATCTCCCCAGCCAGTCATTCCGTCATAGAAGGCTATCAGATTGGTCAAGCATGATTTCCCTTTGGTGAATCCATGCTGACTACTCCTGATCACCTTCTTGTCCTCCAGATGCTTAGTGATGACCTTCAAGAGGAGCTGTTCCATCACCTTGCCAGGGATGGAGGGGAGGCTGACAGGCCTGTAGTTTCCTGGCTCCTCCTTCTTGCCCTTTTTGAAGACTGGCGTGACATTGGCTTTCTTCCAGAAAGATGGTCCTGTGGAGCAGAGGGTCTGTTGCCAGAGGCTTTGTCCAGACCCTCCTCGCCTCCATTCCTGCTCCACTGTGAGTGTTGGAGCTCTGTAGAGGGAAGGGACCTGCCCACGGTGACACCCAGCTGCCACACTTGCAGGGGAGAGGTGTAGAAGATCACACCTGGAAGAAGACCGCAGCTGGGGAGCTGAGCTCTTTTAACGGACATGGGACCCAAGGTCTCACCCTGTCTGTACTCGTCTGAGCCTGACTCTGTGCCCCTGAGCTCCCTTGGCATCACAAAAGAGACCTTACACAGGGAAACTCCCCTCATCACACTGGGGGCATCTGAGGGAGCTGAGACTAGCAGGCTCTGAGGTTTCCCCATCTCTGCTGAGGAAGGGGGAAGCCTGGCTTCCTACTTCATCATGGTCTCTGGGTTATATTCACATGAGAGACTTCTGAGGAGAATTGACATGAACTAAAACTCTTTATTCTTTTTCCAAGAATGGATCAGAGAAAGAAAAAAAAAAAGAGCACCATGTAGCCTTGATGCCAGATGCCCTGGGAATGAGGAGTAGATTGCAGATGGGACAGTTACTGGTGCTGACACTGTACCCATTGAAAGAGTTTCCTCAGTGCGTTCTTGAGCTCCTTGTTCCTCATGCTGTAGAGGAGGGGGTTCACTGCTGGCGGCACCACCGCATACAGGACAGCCAGCACTAGATCCAGAGCTGGGGAGGAGATGGAGGGGGGCTTCAGGTAGGCAAAAAATGAGGTGTGAGGAGCCCAATGAGCTCTAGGTGCATTGCTGCGAGTCTCTGGAGCCAAGGGAGTGGTGGTGAGCACAGCCGTCCTCCAAGCAGCCTGCCGGCTTGTGGGCAGGCATTGTGGACGCTGAGCGCTGGAAGCCCTTTCCCCTTGGCGTTTTCTACCTAAGTGCTTTTAGAGTTGCCACTCCTTTTTTGGGAGGTGGGGAGAGTCCTGGAGCCTTTGCATTGTGACCACTGTTGTTTTTCGGACTGCTCCCTGCTGACGCCATGATGGGGTCATGTCCTTGCAGGCCTGAGAAATGTAGGGGCCAAAGAGTGGAGCACTAGGGGGTCAAGTACTTGCTAAGGGAAGAGAGGGAAGTGGTCCTTGCTGCAGGCTGCTGCCTGGTGCTGCTTTGGAGGAGAGCTCCTGGCACCAAACCGGAGGACAAACCAGCTTGGCTCTGCCACACCGCAAGCTCCTTCAGTGGGTGGCTTAGCTGGTGCTCTCGGGCTCTGCCTGGGCCGTGCCGGGGGGGCCCCTGGAGGCAGAGCCTGCGCTGGCTTTTCCATGTGGCACGTGCCCTGCTGGAAGCTGCTGGCTTGGCTCGAGGCTTTGCTTGGCAGAGAAATCCCCGGCCTTGCTGAGCCGGGGCAAGGCAAAGGCTGGAGAGCAGCGGAAGCCTTGTGCCGTTTCCCTGGTTGGAAGGGTGCTTGTCTAAGGCTGGTGCACTGGTCCTGTCCGTGCTGCTGAGTGTGTCTGTGTGCTGCCATGTGGTCATTGGTGAGCTCTTGGAGCACGGCCCGAGAGAAGGGGAGTGGTGCCAAAGAGTTTTGTCCTCCTGCCTTGAAGCCCCAAAGGGCCCCTCAGTAGGAGGCCTGTTGGGTGAGGGCCTTGAGGGCACGTGAGGCACAAGAGAGAGGCAAGAGCTGGCCTGGTGCGCCTCCTGGGATAGCACTTGCCCTCTGCTTTGTGGAGGTGGGAAGGGAGCAGGCTCTGGGGTGAGACGGGCTGTTCAGAGGAAGTGCCTGTGAAAAGGCTCTGTCAGGGCACCAAATCAGAGAGTGCTTGTTGTCCTTGATGTGTAGGGGATGTGCTGGTTTGGTTCAGTCCTTCCTTGGGGAAGGAAGTGGGCTTTGGAGTTGCGGGAAGGCTTCTTGCTCTGCCTGGGCCATGGGGCCCTGCTGTCTTCTGCTTCATGGTCGCTGCTCCCACACAATTGGCCCCTTAGGAAATGTTGCCACGAATCCCTTGCAGGCCTTTCTCCAGTTCCTAAGCTTCACGGGCTCGGTGCGGATACTGGCTGGGCAGAAGGTGATCTTCTCTTGGGGCAGGAACCGGTCCGTCCTGGGTGTTTTGCTGCACTAGGAGCAGTGTGAGGCACCAGGGTGAATGAGGGAGGCCGTTCAGGAGCTGGCTCAGCCTTGGGGAGGGCAGGGGCAGCTGCAGGGGGCAACAGCCACAAGGCTGGGGTCCCTAGTGTCTGCGAGAGCTGTGCCAGAAAATCACCACTGCCCAATCAGTTCTTTGTCGGTAGCTGAGAGGCCAGCAGGGGCCCCGTGGCTCGGCTGCTGATTCTGAGGTCCCTTGGGGCTGAGGAGCTGAGAGGCCAGCTGCAGGAACAAGGCTGGCGTGTTGTCTGTAAGGTCCCTTCTGCAACGGGTACGTGATTGGCTAGCAGGAGGCGTGTGGCTGGGAAGGTGCTTGTGAGGTGGCTTCTGGCTGAGCAGTTGCTGGGGCAGCAGCAGGTGCACGGCTGGGACGCGTGCTTTGGAGGTGACGTTGGCCGGAGCAGCTGGGAGGTGAGCATTTGGCTGATGGCTGAGGAAGTTGTTGTGAGGTGACTTGTGTGTCAGGGGCTTGTAGGGCAGTGAGAGTCAGGCGGCTGGGAAGGTGGCCGTGAGGTCCTGTCTTTTGGAGTGGCTGATAGGGCAGCAGGAGGCAGGTGGCTGGGAAGGTGCTTGTGAGCTGACTGCATAGAGAGCAGCCCAGGCTGCCCATGGCTGGGAAGTGACTCGGAGGTCCCGCCTGTCCCCGCAGTATGTAGGCCTGCAGCGTGGCTTAGACATTGGTGGTGAAATCTAGGCTTGACAGTGTGTGTGTGGTGTGGAAATTGTTCCCCATGAGAAGAGAGGGGCCTGGTGAGATTTGTCTGCAAGATGGGAATGCTCTTTCTGCCCTTGGATTGGTGGAGGTGGGAAGGGAGCAGGAGCAGAGGTGGGAGTGGATGTTCAGAGGAAGTGCTTGTTGCTCCCTCTTGGAGGACTAGAAGCAAACGGGAGGGCTGGATGTGTCACTGAGCTGGTCAGTGAGGCCTGCAGTTTCTGAAGCTCTTGCCTCATCAGCTGGGGTGCAGCCTGGGTATTAGCTCACTCGTGGCCCCTTCTTTCCAAATGACCCTCCTCTGAGGTGAAATACCAAGTGTGGATCTGTGGCTAATTTGGACAAAGGTCCCCTCTAGCCAGTAAGGTGGGCATAAAAGCAAGTGAGGCTCAGTTACTTCTAGACTGGTCCAGGAAGTGAGCAGGGAGGGGTTGGTGGGACACTATACTTGTGAAAGACACAATTCAAATATCTTTTGAATAGTGTAGGCCCTATATAGAATAGAAATCTTTAGAAACTACCGTTAAAAATGCACCAAGAAAGAAATTGAGAAAAAGGTTTAAAGTAAATAAATATCTTGTTATACTTTCCAACTTCAAAATTTTTTGTGTTCTTTTTATCCTTCTTGATCTTTTTTTAAGTTTAGTGGTCTTTCAGGGGGATGTTGTGTGTGTGTGTGTGTGTGTGTTTTTTTTTTTCAAAAGGAAAGAGATTTTCAGAACTAAGGTAGGATACAGTTAGAGGGTCACAGAAGTCTGGTGCTGTTTCTACTGCCCTGGTGCCCTCTGCCCAGCCTCCATCTGCAGCTCCGAGGGGCTCCGGTCTCCTGCAGGTCCCCTGGGAGAGCTGCCAGGCCCAGGCAGGGACCTCCGAGACACCAGGGCCTCTCCAAGTGCCACTGGGTGCTTGTGATTCGACCCCTGAGCTCTGCCTGGAAACGTGATGTGTTGGTTTGAAAGTTTCAAAAATATGAACATGCTTTCATCACCTCCAATGATTGAGTAACTTTAATGTCAGTGTTTTTGTATGATGAAAGAGTGGAATTCTTCAGGAAGGGTATTCATCTCGAGAGAAGAAATACTGATCTGCCCTTGACCTTGTGTTTCCACTGCTCGGTGTATTAGGCTGTGGATGTCATCTCAATCATCTCCCACATGTTTCCACATGTCCTGATTGCATTGATCATTTCTAAAGGCTTCTTTGCATCCGATGACCTGGGCTTATGCACTTTCCCATAGTTTCCCAGTTTTCCTCCTCCCCTTCCTCTGTATCATTCAGGTACCTCTCAACTCTCTAGTCGCTGCTCTGAGCTTCAGGGAGTCTGAAGCTTGTCTCCTCTTTCAGCACTCTCATTGACCCTTCAAAAAACTCCCTCACTGTGTTTCTATCTCACCTTGCTTATCTATTTGTGAAGAACATGTCAAGGAAGGCTATTCCTTGCAGACTGTGGACCTGCCTGGAGGCAACTTGTCCTTGACATACACTTGAAGATTGTATGTTATTTCTTAGGACACTGCATCATGTTTATTTTTGTGTAATCAGAATTGAGACAAATCCTTCTGTTTCTGTTTGCAGTTAATTTTCTAAGGAAAGCAGGTGGGAATTGTTGCCCAGGAGCTGTAACATTCAGCTACAGGCTTGAGCGGGAAAAGGCTAGATGTTAAGCCGAGTGAGGGAAGTCCCCAGGGGCTGAGGAGAGAAATGTCAGGGCTGGGGAGGTGGGGAGGAAGGTTGTCCATACATGTCTCCTATCCAAAGTACTGCTTTTCCTGCATGTCCAGGCTTCATCAAGGGACCCTGTGGGTCAGTGTGAATTGGAGAAGGTGGGTATCACTTCTTCTGAAACCTGAAGAATAAAGAAAGCTTGAAAAGTAGACATCTTTACTTTCTGGTCCTCCTTGAAAACTTCCTCTTTTCAATACCCTCCTGAACACTTGCCAATTAGCAGCAGAAGAATTGAAGAACATGATGGAAAGAGACAGGGCTTGTTAGGGCTTTCTGCATTTTAATGACCCCTCGAGGGTATTTGGTGCTGAGCCCATGAACCTCAGATGCTGAGGAGAGGCTGAAGAAACCTCTCCAGAAGTTGAAGTGAGAAGTAAATCCCAAGTTTCTTGGAGTGTTAACGAGTCCCACTGAGGGCCATTACTGACAAAGCCTCCGCAGGGGGCTGATTAGAGCACAAAGCTGGAGGCCCTGATTGCAGGTAGGCCAAGGCAACGTGCAGGTGCCTCTGTGATGCCAAGTCAACCTTGATGTGTGTTCTCAAGCAGATCAGCCAAGCCCCACAGCCAGCCCCTGGGAAGGGTGGTGGCTTCCCTCACATGTCTCTCAGGGATCTTCCTGGGGGCAGTGTGAGGGTGGGCATGTGCAACGCCGAGTGCAGGACAATAATATGGCACCGCTTGGTCCTGTGGACAAGGTGGCAGCAAGGCCCCAGTGAGATAAGGAAACTGCTTCTCGTAGTCGGTGGTGTCAGAGACAGCAACCATAGCCAAGAGGCCAGAGACCTCGGTTCTGTTGGAGGCTTTCAGCCATGGCAGTGCCCTCAGCCATCTCTACCACAGTCTGTCCGACACTGTCCCATGCCTGTGCCTCTTTCCCTGCACCCTGTAGACACCCAACATGCTTCCTCCCCTTGCTCTGTCCCCAGGATCTCTCTTATTTACTGAGGTCTCTCTATCCTTGCTGGTGTTCTTTGAAACACAGAGGCATGGGGTGACCTCAGAGGCCTCTGGCTGACCTGTTGCACCACACCACTACCCTTCAAGTGACATGTCTTTCTCCTGAAGCCCAGGCTGTACCTGTCAAAAAGCAGTTTGTGCCCCTTTCCCCTTTTCATGCTCTTTCCTAATACCAACAAAAGCTCCATCCCCTCTGGAACCACCCTTCAAGCAGTCCCAGGCTACTACTATATTCCATTTGTCTTTAACACTTCACCTGGCTGAAGAAGTCAAGGTCCCTCTGCCTCTCCGTACAGGCCATGGCCTTCAGGCCCCCAACCCCATCTTGGCAGACCTCCTCTGGACCCTCTCCATGTTCCTCCCCATTCCTCCAGCACTGGGCAGTCCACACTGGGACACGCTATTCCACATGTGGCCACACCAGTGCTGACTCGACCACATGTGGCCACAACAGTGCTGAGGAGGATAAGAACTGCACTTGTCTTGATGGCTATGCACTTCCTAATGCAGCCCTCTATGCAGCTGGCCTCATTTGTGGTGAGCACACAGCACTGGCTCCTATTGCATCCCTCCTGTAACATCTAGGCCCTTCTCCTCAGGATCACTCTTCTCCTGGTCAGGTCTCAGCCTGTCCTGATGCACAGCCTGTTCTGCCCCCTGAGGCAAGGTCTGCCACTTCTCCTTGCACAACGTCATGAAGTTTTTGTTGGCCAAAACCCCAAGTTTCTCAAGGACCCTCTGGACTCAGGCTCCTCTGGGTCAGCTGTTAATGTATGCGTACTGATGGCTCATCCTATCTTGCAGTGCCTCTGACAGGGTAACAGCGTGAGGACCTGCAGGACACTACACATAATAAAAGGCAGTACCAGTTTCAAGGCCCTAGTGGTAAAAGTAGAAATCACCATGGCAACCATCTCAGACAAGCCAAATGAATGCACAAAGAAAGGAAACCCAGGGCCAATGGGTAAACAGAGTTTGGCTGACTGCATGGGAGGGGATCAGGAGAGTAAAAGAAGAGTTTGGAAGGGAGAAAAGAGGGACAAAATGCAATAAAAGGTGAAGGAAAAGAAAACTGAAGGTGATTTGGGGGTGGCTGCCAAGCAGCCCTCAATCTGAATGCCTCTGACCAGAGTGGGACAAGGAACATGCAGCTGATCTGGTGATCCTTTTGGGAGATCTACTTCCATAGTCACGAGGAAGCTGAAGGTTTTCCCTAGGGTCAGCAAGGGAAGACCCAGGGTGGAAGGAAATGCTGAATCATTCTGGCTGGGAGGGGGCTGAGGCGGTCTCTACTCCAACCTCCTTCCCACAGCAGGGTCAGTGATCAGCTCCATCCAGGTTGCTCAAGGCTTTACTCCTTTAGGACTTGCAAACCTCTAAGGGTGGAGATGGCAGCACCTCTCTGGAAAACCTGCCCCAGTGCTTGACTGTCTGGATGGGTCAAAAGTTTCCCCTTATCCCCAGCTTCAAGCTCTCTCTAGTTTCAGCTAATGCCCATTGGGGCCTTATCCTCCCATTGTGCACACTGGTGAAGAGCCTGGCTCCATCTTCTTGGTGACATCCTGGTAGGTATGAGGAGGCTGTGATTAGGTCTGCGCAAAGCCTTCCCTTCTTCAGGCTGAGCAAGGCCCATTCCCTCAGCCTCTCCTCACAGGACAAGCGCTCTGGTGCCTGGGCTCCTTGGGGGTGTGCCACCAAACTCACTCCATGTCATCAACAGTGTTCTTCTACACAGCGCCCCAAATGGCTGTAGTATCTGGATGTGCTCTAACAGGTGTGGAGTAGAGGGGGATAATCCCTTCCCTCAATCTCCCAGCTGTGCTCTTGTTCAGGCAGCCCAGGACACTGTGGCCTCCGTTGATGCCAGGGCGTGCTGCTGGCTCTCGCTCACTTTGCTGCCCACAAAGACTCCCAGGTCCTTCTCTGCAGAGCTGCTGCCCATCTGGCCACTCCCCAGCCCAGATCACTGCAGGGTGTTTGTCTGCCCCAGGTGCAGGACCTGGCATTTGTTCCATTTGTGAATTCCATAAACTTCCTGGCAACCCATTCCTCCTTCCTGCAGGGGTCCATCTGGATGGCAGCCCTCAACCATCTAGTGTGAGACAATGATGTCAAACCCCTTGCTAAAACTGTGGTAAATGACATCCACTACTCTCCTCTCCTCCACAAGGACAGGCCTTTTATCACAGAAGGTAATCAAGTTGATCAGGAAGGCTTTACCTCCAGTAAATTCCTGTGGACTGTTCACAGTCACCTTCTTCCTATGCCCAGAAAGGTGATGCAAGAGGAATCATTCCATGACACACTCCTCACCAAAGTGCGGATGAATGGCCTGCAGCTCCCTGATTTGTCCTTGTGGCCTTTTTTGAAGATGGGCACAGCATATGCTTTTTTCAGCTCGTTGGGACCTCTCCTGATCTCCATAGCCTTTCAAAGGTGACAGACAGCAGTCTTGTTGTGAGAGTGGCCAGCTCTCTCAATGCCCTCAGATGCAGCCCAACCAGTCCTGCACTTATATGGGTTGAGTTCTTGCAAGTCATCCCTCACTCCGTCATCACTCACTGTTGGTTGTTTTCCTCTGCCTGATCCAGGAGTGAGCCAACATTTTCCTTTTTACTCTTTTACTGACCCTGAAGCAGTAGCAGCTTTTCTTCATGCCCTTGTCATCCCCTTCAAGTGTCTACCCTTGGGGAGCTTTGACTTCCCTAACACCATCCCTACTTCCCTGGACAATATTTCTGAATTCCTCTGTTGCAGCCCCCACCTCCTTCTGCTTCCAGTATGCTGCCTGATTGCCCTGGAGTTCAGTCCTGACTTCCCAGTGCGGCCAAGCCAATCTCTCAAGCTGTCTATTAGTTTTACTGAGGGCCCAAGGCCAGGAAGAAACAGTGCTGAGCTGTGCAGGAATGGCAGGAGAGGGGTTTGCTGCCTGAGCTGATTCTGCAGCACCTTGAGACCTGTGACAGAGGTGAACCAATCTCCAGGAAGGACCAAGTGCCACTGAAGAAGTCCCTAGGTCTGGGCCGCCTTTGATCCAGACATCCCGAGGACATCATTAGCACTGTCCCTGTTCATATCATGTGAGGGGGTGAGAAGAGGTTCAGGGACAGGAGAGCTGGAAGGACTTGAAAGTGCAGAGACCTGAGTGTAGACTCTGCTGTGATGTGCCCCCCAGTCCTGCAGCACCTCTGAATGTAGCTGGGAAGGACCGTGTGTCCATGCCATGGTGTTGGTGTTCACTTGCTGGCACACAGGCCCCAAACCCCTTTCAGAGACTCTCTGGGGCCTGCCTCGAACCCACTCCTCCAGCACATGGCTTCCCTGGAGGTCCTGTGTGGTATGAGCCAGCCACTTGCAGTTCCTGCTGGGCACCCCAGGCCCCTGGCACAGCACTAGAGGCCTTTTTTATTGCCTGAAAATGAGAGCCCTGAATTAATGGAAGTGCCTGCAAAGCCGGGACATGCATATGTCTTTGTGGTGACTTGAGCTGCAGTGTATACAGTTGGTGGAGCCTAGAGAGCAACCTAACTCTCCTTCTGGTGAACACCTCCTTTTATTCAGCTGAACAGCACTGCATGTGCAGTGGAAACACATGGCTAAGGAAGGTTCAGACACTGAAAATATTTCGTGTAGTTTCAGGTGGCCAAGGGAATCCACCCCACCACCCCTCCGGCCCACAGCTGAGGCTCAGGCAGGATGTGGGTGTCTCAGAATTGCTCCATCACAGCTGTCACACACACAGACACAGGACATGGACCAAGCCTGGAAGCTCAGCCATCACAGGGCTTTGGGTGCGAGCTGCTGACTCCCCTCTCCATCCCTATTGCTCTGCTGACTCCCCTCTCCACCCCTATTGCTCATGGTGGCAGCTCAGACAAGGGCTTGCATGCAGGCACCTGTTTTGGGCACAGCTGAGCTGAGGCCAGAGGGATCCCACCTGCTAGGGGGCTGTGGGCTGCCTGGGAGGGAGCTGAATCCCCCTGCTGCCCAAGGCCTGCCAAGCTGACATGAACCACCTGCATTTGCTCCTCTGAATCCCTGCCCTGTGCAGGGGAAATGACCCCCTCCCTCTCCCTCTCCCTCTCCCTCTCCCTCTCCCTGCCCAGGTCTCCTGCCTGGTGCTGGGCCAGGAATAGGGCTTGAGAGAGGGGAACATGTCCCCCTCTCTCCACCTCTGTCCCCTGATGGGATCAAGCACACTGCTGAAATCAGTCTCCCTCCACAGCCCAGAGAGGGACTGGAGGTGATGAGCACACTTGCAAGAGCATTTCCCAGAGGGGACCGTGCTGCCGCTCAGGAGCTGTCAGCCTTGGAGCCCCAGGACAATCTTGAGGGAGCTCGAGGGGCAGAGGAAGTCACGCCTGCAGCTGTGTCCCTGCTCCTGAGTGGGGCCAGGCTCCTGGGAGAGAGGGAGCTGGTGGCACCGTGGCAGCAGTGCCCATGTGCCCAGCTGTGTGCAGGAGCAGCTCCTCTGCCAAGAGCAGCAGGGCTGTGGGCACTGCCTGCTGCTGCTGAGAGGAGCTGCGAGAAGGCAGAGAGAAGTGGAAGGCAGTGTGGAGTGGGAGGAGGGAGGAGAGCTCCTTGTGGGAGACATCTTCCCAGCCCTTTGCATGGTGAGTGTCTGGCTGCAGGGCAATGGGGTTGTGAGGATCGCTCTCCCGGCTCCTGCAGGGCAGAAGAGGGAGAGAGGCTTCAGAGCAGGGATGTCCTGCCCCACTGTCACCGGGACAAGGCAGCCTGCTTCCTTGTGCCGAAGCTGGTGCAGGGGTGTGAAGCTGGGGTATAGTCCCAGGTGCAGTGTCCCTGCCACCGCGGGGTGTTGTGTGCCCGGGGCAGTGACTCTGCTGCCTGCGTGGGTCAGCACTCAGCCTGCCTGGGCAGCAGCCTACAGTGCTGCAGGGAGAAGGTCTGGGTGGGAGGAGCGACCCCCCAGCAGGGCAGGTTCATTGTCGTGCTGAGAGGGTGCTGCGTGAGTCAGGGCTGCCCACAGCTCTTGCTCACCATGAGGATATTTGGAGAGTGGAGTTTTCCAGAGGACTTGTCTCTGCCTGGTGGGAATGGAAATGCAGCAGTCAGGTTTAATCCAGGGGCTGAGCCTCTTCACCAGCACACTGAAGGGTGACAACACTTGCAAGGAAGCTCAGCAAGTGCCTTCACCACCCCTCAGCCTACAGGCACCACCAACATCACCTTGCCAGTCTCATGGGAGATCTTCTGGTCTGCTGTTTAGCTCCTGCACACAGGGAGATGCTGCTGGGCAGCTTCCTGCTGCTTGGAGGTTTCTGTAGGGCAGAGCTGGGATCACAGTGGGTGGGATGGGGTCTGTGTGGGGACAGAGGAAGAGCTCCCAGCAAGGACACCTCCAAGCAGCAGAGAGATGGTCCGAGAGGGAGAGGAAACTGCTACCTGAAACCCCATGCGAGGTTGGGGTGCAGGAAAGGGTCTGCCAGCCCCAGCAGTGCAGATGCTTTCCCCTCCGCAAGTCCCCTGCATCTGTCCTCTGCCACCCAGCAGAGCTCTCTGCCCTCAAGGTCGAGGGATCTAGCACCCAAATAGTCTTTTTGGTAGCCAGAGCCCGAGAAGACGAGAGGAGCAGCTCTCCTGCTGAGTGCCCGTTTCCTAAACCGTGACTAAGGGACTGAGGACAACTGCCCTGTGATGTCTGCATCTGGGAGGTGGTGTGCACAGCTGGGTTAGGGCAAGACCTTGCTCAGTGTCCCTCTCCTTCTGTCTTTGCCACCCTAGGCAGAAGCAACAAGGTGTTGCTCCTTGCTTCTTCCCCTGTCCGGGCCGCTCTTGTTCTTGCTCGAGGGCTTTCTGGGGATGACATTTGCAGCTGCAGACTCTGACACAGACCCTGTGGTCCTAGCCATAGAGCTGTCTCTGCAGATGGAGCAAGAGGAGGAGGTCTCCTTCTTGCCTGTGGGGCTCAAAGGAGCAGAGTGTGTGGGGCTGGGGAATGAGCTGACTGTCCCTTCAGGACACCCCTCCTTTAAGACCCTTGACCCTCCCTGGGATAAGCTGCTGGACTGTGCGCTGCTGTGTCCTTCTGCAGCTTATGTGTGATAGCTGAAAGTAAGAGAGATCAGGTTGTTATGGCTCTGTGGCTTCTTCATTGTCCTTGCGCTTCAAGAATTGATTCTGCTATGTTTAAAGAACTTTGCCAACTCACAGCAATTTTAAGGGTGCATATTCCTACCCTGCAGAGCAGACCAACAAGCAAGATCCCTCCCCCACTTACCCCCCCAAAGTGAAGCTGTTACTTGGGTGGTCAACATGCCTCTGAACTGGATGTGGCTGAACAGCCCTCCTACATCAGAGCAGGACTGATTCGCTCTGTCTCACAGACACAGGGACGTCTGTGAGAAAGGGAAAGAGTTTTGATCAGAGAGGGTCTCTCCTGACTTGCCACTGTCTTTTCCTCCTTGGACAGTCCTACATGCCTGGAGAGAGCAAAATCCTTCAACCACTTCCTCCTCCTGGCGTTTGCAGACACACGGGAGCTGCAGCTCTTGCACTTCTCACTCTTCCTGGGCACCTACCTGGCTGCCCTCCTGGCCAACGGACTCATCATCACAGCCGTAGCCTGCCACCACTGCCTCCACACCCCCATGTGCTTCCTCCTCCTCCACCTCGCCCTCCTCGACCTGGCCTCCATCTCCACCACTGTCCCCAAATCCATGGCCAACTCCCTGAGGGACACCAGGGCCATTTCCTACTCGGGATGTGCTGCCCAGGTCTTTTTCTTTGTCTTCTTATTTACAGCAGAGTATTGTCTCCTCACTGTCATGGCCTATGACCGCTACGTTGCCATCTGCAGACCCCTGCACTACGGGACCCTCCTGGGCAGCAGAGCTTGTGTCAGGATGGCAGCAGCTGCCTGGGCTACTGGTTTTCTCAATGCTCTGCTGCACACTGCCAACACATTTTCCATTCCTCTCTGCCAAGGCAATGTCCTGGACCAGTTCTTCTGTGAGGTTCCCCAGATCCTCAAGCTCTCCTGCTCACAATCCTACCTCCGGGAAGTGGGGCTTATTGCAGTTAGTGCCTGTTTATTCTTTGGGTGTTTCATTTTCATTGTGCTGTCCTATGTGCAGATCTTCAGAGCTGTGCTGAGGATGCCCTCTGAGCAGGGAAGGCACAAAGCCTTCTCCATGTGCCTCCCTCACCTGGCCGTGGTCTCCCTGTTTGTCAGCACTGTCATGTTTGCCCACCTGAAGCCGTCCTCCATGTCCTCCCCAGCTCTGGATGTGGTGCTGGCCGTTCTGTACTCAGTGGTGCCTCCAGCAGTGAACCCGCTCATCTACAGCATGAGGAACAAGGAGCTCAAGGAGGCACTGAGGAAACTCTTTCAATGGGTACAGTGTCAGCACCAGTAACTGTCCCATCTGCAATCTACTCCTCATTCCCAGGGCATCTGGCATCAAGGCTACATGGTGCTCTTTTTTTTTTTTTTTCTTTCTCTGAACCATTCTTGGAAAAAGAATAAAGAGTTTTGGTTCATGTCAATTCTCCTCAGAAGTCTCTCATTTGAATATAACCCAGAGACCATGATGAATCAGGAAGCCAGGCTTCCCCCTTCATCCCCCAGAGATGGGGGAACCTCAGAGCCGGCTAGTCTCAGCTCCCTCGGATGCCCCCAGTGCAATGAGGGGAGTTTCCCTTTGTGAGGTCTCTTTTGTGATGCCAAGGGAGCTCAGGGGCACAGAGTCAGGCTCAGACGAGTACAGGCAGGGTGAGGCCTTGGGTCCTGTGTGCATTAGGAGAGCTCCGCTGGCCCCAGCTGCAGTCAGGGAGTGATCTTCTACCCCTCTCCTGCAAGGGTGACAGCCAGCTGTCACCGTGGGCTGGTCCCTTCCCTCTACAGAGCTCCAACACTCACAGTGGAGTCAGAATGGAGGGAGAGGAGGGTCTGGACAAAGCCTCTGCTCCGAAGGACCATCTTCCCACTACCACAGCGCACATTTCCTCACTGCTGCCTTCAAGTGGAGGCTGCAGACTTCCTGCCGACATGTCCACCAACAGGAGCAGGAATTGCTCTTGTCAGGGTTGCTCTCCTCATTTCCACCCCGTCCTGCTCTGCTCTCATGTGCGTAGATGGCCTCAGTGCTCTTGTGACATGGTGTTTCCCCATGTGCATTTCTATGAGCTGAGGCAGCACCAGGCACTGGACACCCTTCTACCAGACCTGGCTTCCAGGATAACATTCCGATAATGAAAAGAGATCTCCCCTGTGACATGCCTGAAGTCTGGCCTTTCTATAGAAGCTGGAGTCAAAAATATGCCCAAGGGATTGCACCATGAAAAAGCCTGCTGCTCTACTTGTGAACTTTGTGGGATCCAGGGGATGAGCTCAGAGTCCCCGGGTCATCTGTTCAGGACTGTGGGCTGGATTCAGGGTTCATCTGTCAGTGACCATCGGAGATGGGGAATGATCTCTGAATTACCTTCCCAGGGCTCTTCCCACAGGTGACAGTGCTGATGAGAGATGCCTATCCTTGTGGAGGGGAATCTCCAGGCAATCCCTAGAAGAGCTCAGGGGATGTCGAGGCACAGTGTGTGCCTGGGGTGGGCAGTGATTGGAGTGAGGGAGGGTCCATGGTGGAGTAACCAGAAGGTAGAACACTAGATCCAGGTATGCATAGGGAACCGAGGGCTCTGCAGTCCCCAGAGAGGCAGTGGGGACCCAGGAGGTGCAAGGAAGGGGGACGGGAGAGTGATTCCTGCACCTCCAGTGAAACACCACAGGCCGGACACCACAGTGCACACCCAAACACATCTCCTGCCTTGGGCAACACCCTGGGGGTCACTCTGAGCACCATCCATGAGCACAGACACAGGGCACCAGTCAGTGGTGATGATCCCTGTCCAATGGGGTTTGCTTCCCACCCCGACCAGCTCTGCCAGGGCCAAGTCAGGAGTCACTTGATGGCCCCATGGCCCCACAGCCTGCTCACCCTGAGGAGAAGCACCGCCAGCCTGGGGCCCTGTGGGGTGCACAGGGTGGGGGTGTAGGATCAGCCAGGCCAGAACGGACACAGTGACCTGGGGAAAGGCTCTCTGGGGAGCAGGGATGTCCCAGGAGAAAAGCAGGGCAGCAGGCAGAGACAGAAAGTGAGAACGAGAAACAGGTTTCTCTGGGCACCAGCTCAGGGCAGGTGCCTCTGTCCCCGGGGCAGCAGAAGGTGCCGGAGGGGCTGCAGGGCCAGGGCAGTCGTGGTGTGCTGGGCATTGGTGTGGGCATGGAGGGGCTGCAGGCAGCCAGGGAGGGAGATCTCGTGGGCACAAGAGCAGGGGAGACAGAGTGACCAGCCTCATCGCGAGAGCTCGTCCCCCTTCCCGGGGAGCTGCTCCCCTTGTCCTTGGGCCGTGCCTGCATTACACTGTGGACATGCCTGTGCCTGGCCCTGCACCTCTGGGGTCCTCACCTGACCCTGTCCCCATCCTGCTGACCTGACTGCCCATCTCTACCTGGGACTTAACCCCTGACTACAGCCAAGAAAGCCTTGGTAAGGGATGAGGGGACCCAAGCAGATCCCCAGGAGCTTGTAGGTACAAAAGGTGACGGTATCACCTCAGCAGAACCTCTTTCCTGACAGCCAATGGGAAGGTGTGAGGAGAGCTTTGGATCTGGTCCCTTAGCCAGGGAACGCTGCATGCAGAGTCAGAGCTGGATGAAAAAGGGAGCTCAGCCACTTGGGGGTCTGATACTATGCTGCCTATTTGGGAGAAGAGGATTTCCTGTGCCACAGCTCGAGTGCTTCTGCACCATTGGTGATGGGACTGCTGCTCCAAAGAGTATGTTGTGGGGATCAGCAAGAGTGGGGCAGCAAGAGTGGGTGGGAAGGGCAGCCAGGAGCCGAGGGTGCCAGCAAGGCCGGCAGGGCAGTGCCCCACCAATGAGAGGTGCCGTCCCACAGTGCCTAGACAGGAGGAGCAGAGCAGGTTTGGGGATGGTAACTATAATCAGGCACAGTCCAGCGATGGCCGGACAAGAGTGGAGGGCTCCAACCAGCCCTGCTTTGTGTGGGAGGCTGCACTGGAGACCTCCAGAGGTCCCTTCCCACCACAACTCCTCTGTGAGGCCATGAATTCTTGCTCCTCAGCCTCTGCTCCAGCACACCTGACATGGGGATGAGAGCACCTAGGGCAAGACCTGTCTGGGAGAGCATGAAGGGAAAGATCCAAAGGTGCCTGGCTCAGCCCTGGGCTTGGAAAACTCCATCACGCACCCCAAGAGGCTCTGAATGCCTCTTCCCCCCTGCCCTCTGCCCTTTCCCATCAGCCCAAGTGGAGTCCAGCATGGCCTGGGGACTCTCTTCCCCACGGGGATGAGAAGGAGAGGGAGGGCCTTCACCAGCCCCACACTGCCCTTTCCACCCGTGGCCTTGGCACCTGTGTGTGCCTGGCTCTGCCCACTTGCCTTCCCCACACTCCCAGCTGCACTGGAAGCCCATCCACATCCCGGCGCTCCCACCCTCGAGCTGCCGTCCACCCCGAACCTGGAGCCCGGCCACCCACAAAGGCATCGCCCGGCCAGTGCCCCGGCCGTGCAGCCGAGGGCAGGGGTCTTCGCCCCAAGTCCCCTGCTCCTGCCCTGCTGCCGGCACCGCTGCTGCTGTGGCCAGGTCAAAGCCTGCTGCCACCAGACGGCCCCAGGGCGCGAGGCAGCTCCAGCTGCCTCCCGGGCTGCACTGGAGCCGGTGAGGAGCGGGCTGCGGTGGGGCTGGCAGCGCCAGGGTGGGTGGGGAGAGGGCAGCTGCCCTGGGCCCCGCTGCGGCTGGGGCTGGGGCCAGGGCTGGGGCTGGGGCCAGCTTTTCCCTGGACAGCTCCCGGAGGAGCCGCTGCGCGGGATCCTCCAGCTCTGCCCCGGCAGCAGCACCAGCGCTCAGGGTGCTGGAGGGGACGTGCCCAGATGGGGGCAGGGGCAGGGGCTGCCCGGGGGGAGCCCCGAGACCTTGTCCGTGCAAGCAGGGCTGGAGCGAGGAAAGCCAGAGCTCAGCTGGAGCTGGAACCAGACCCCTCGCACATGGCAAGGGCTGGAGTACTATTAAATAACCATTAAATGATCCCCCAGAGACTTGGGGATGGGGGCAGCCAGCCCCTGCCCAGCCCAGGCTGTGCTCAGCAGACAGCCGTGCTCCAGGACCTGCCGGGGTCTGGTGCAGGAGAGAGGCCGTGCAAGGCTGGCCTTGTCCCCTCCGTGGGGATGCGCAGAGCTGCAGGAGGACGCAGCTGGCCATGCACCACCCCACCGCTGGGGGAGCAGCCAGCGCTGGGAGGGGTGATGCGAGTTGCTGCTGCGGGACGATGGGCCTGGGGCAGCTTCCCCAGGGTGGGCAGGCAATGCAGGCACCAACCTGGGCTCTTCTCTCCTGCTCCTTCCGGGTCCTGCTGCCTTTCCCAGGACACCTGCGGGTGCCCTGCAAGCCCACGGCTCTGTGCTCCCACACTGCTGCTCACCCGCAGTAGCTGCCCACTGGCCTTTGTCCTCTCTGGGGCCCTTCCCAGCCCAGCCCAGCCCCTCCCCGGCTCTCCCCACCTCCCCTGCCCTCTCCCCAGACCCTCCATCACCCCTTGGTTTTGTGAGTCTCCACTCACTGCCCAGACCAGGCACATGCTGCCCCTGCAGATCCCCTCTGCTCCCCGTGTTGCTGCATATCCCCTTCCAGAAGGACGGGCATCTCTCACCTTCCCAGCAATATGTGGGACAGTCCCCGGCAGATACCTCTTGGAGACTTATCCTTTCAGGGGCCCTGGGCATCCACAAGTGGCAGCTGAATCCAGACCTTGTTCCCTCACACATCACCCTATGAGCGCATCCCCCTTAGCTCACGCAAAACCCATCACAGCAACAGGACTTTGTAGGGTGCAATTCCCTGAGTGCATTCTTGGCACAAGTTTTGGAAGAGGAGCCCAGCCTTCAGGCACAGTACTCAGGAGATCCCCTTTTATTACAGAGATGCTACCTGGGAGGTCATCTCTGACACACTGATAGGTAGATATACAGAAGGCCTCTGGGTCACACAGACAGGGTTTGTGCCTCTGGAGAAGTGGGATGAATTCAAACATTTGTTCACAAACATGTCTATGAGAGAGAACTCCCAAAGCACAGGAGTGGCCTCAGAAAAACTGAAAAAAACTTGTGAGGAGAGCTGGGCAGCTTAGTGCTGCTGAACTAGAACGAGCTGAATCAATTTCTTCAGGGCCTCCTTGAGCTCCTTGTTCCTCATGCTGTAGAGGAGGGGGTTCACTGCTGGAGGCACCACCGCGTACACAACAGCCACCACCAGATCAAGAGCTGGAGAGGACATGGAGGGGGGCTTCAGGTAGGCAAAAAATGAGGTGCTGATAAAGAGGGAGACCACGGCCAGGTGCGGGAGGCACATGGAGAAGGCTTTGTGCCTTCCCTGCTCAGAGGGCATCCTCAGCACAGCTCTGAAGATCTGCACGTAGGACAGCACAATGAAAACAAAACACCCAAGGAATAAACAGGCACTAACCACATTAAGCCAAATTTCCCTGAGGTAGGAGTGTGAGCAGGAGAGCTTGAGGATCTGGGGAATCTCACAAAAGAACTGGTCCAGGACATTGCCTTGGCAGAGAGGAATGGAAAATGTGTTTGCAGTGTGCAGGAGAGCACAGAGGAAACCACTGGCCCAGGCAGCTGCTGCCATTCTGACACAAGCTCTTGTGCCCATGAGGGTCCCATAGTGCAGGGGTCTGCAGATGGCAACGTAGCGGTCATAGGCCATGACTGTGAGGAGAGAATACTCGGCTGAAAACAAGAAGGCAACCAGGAAGACCTGGGCAGCACATGCTGAGTAGGAAATGGTCCTGGTGTCCCACAGAGAATTGGCCATGGATTTGGGGACAGTGGTGGAGATGGAGGCCAGGTCGAGGAGGGCGAGGTGGAGGAGGAAGAAGTACATGGGGGTGTGGAGGCGGTGGTCGCAGGCTACGGCTGTGATGATGAGGCCGTTGGCCAGGAGGGCAGCCAGGTAGGTGCCCAGGAAGAGCGAGAAGTGCAAGAGCTGCAGCTCCCGTGTGTCTGCAAATGCCAGGAGGAGGAACTCGTTGAAGGAGCTGTCATTGGACTTTTTACTTTCTCCGGACATGGGGGACTGTCAAAAGAAGAAAAGACATTGAGCAGTTAGGAGAGAACTTCCAAACAAACTATTCCCTCACTCCCAGAATGTTCTAGTCCTCATGCAACCCCACACATTGCCTCACCTTACTGAGGCAACCACTGGGCAGCTCCCTTGTGTGAATTCCACATTGCAGTGGTTGAGTGTGCTGCTGTGAGGAGCAGGGACCTCTGCCCATGGGCTTCAGAGGACACAGTCCTGCTGTACAGTAGGGGGAACGGGGGAACAGGGTGACCAGCTCTAACATTCCCAGTTTCTGAAAGGTGAAATCCATCGTCTTGTGGAAGGGCTTTACAGCATCTTCATTCCCAATTCTAAAGAATGACTATTGAGAAGTAGAGATTTAAATAACTTTTTTAATATTGTTCATTTTCTCTGAGATGCCCCTGTCACCCTTGGGGAGTGTTTTTTCAAGGTAGAAATCCTCAGCATTTCTTGAGTCCTGAGAGGAAAGCATCCACTGTCACTTGGTAAAGAGGTTTCGTCTGTCTGTTAGCCTTGTTCCCAGGCTGTCCTGTGCTCGCACCTCTTTCACCTGGAGGATGATGTTACCCTTAAAAGAAACCAGCCCCTGCTGAGAGCAGAGCAGTGCACTTTCAAAGGGCAGATCTCCAAACTCCTCACCCTTTCTCCAGGCACCTCAGGCAGCTCTCCACACTCCCCTTCTGGCCAAGGACACTCAGCGCTCTTTGCAGCTGCCCATCTACAGCCTCCCAACACCTTCTCCACACTCTCTGCATCTCTGAACCTTCTTGATAGGTCTGTCAGCTATCAGAGAGAAGCTGAGAGACAGCGGTGCCTTTCTAGAGGGCAGCTCGCAGCCTGACAGGACACCACAGGGAAACAAAGGACTGTTAGGACTGAAGACGGGCTCTCCTTCAGGGAGAGCCAGCTCATTTCCCAGTCCCACGGACTGCATTTCCTGGAGCTCCACAGGTCAGGAGGAGGCTGGAACCCTCCAACCCTGCCATGCACACCCCTCTGTTGCACAGCTTCCAGCATCGGTGTCTGAAGTGCACCTGAACCCCCCCCCCACCAAAGAGCCCAAGAGCAAGAAGAGGAGCAGCATGGAGAGGAGGGGAAACAAGGGGCAGCACAAGGATCCTGCTGCCGAGGGAGGCAAGGAGAGAGACAGACGGGCACTCACAAAAGCCTTCACCTTGCCCACCTGGCCATGCTGCCTCACAGACAGTGAACTTGCAGAGCAGTCACTCTCAGCCCTTTTGTTGGGCAGCACAAAATTAACTCGTGGCAGGAGAGAGGCCCCTCTCCTCTGCCGGAGGTCTGGCTGCAGAGGAGGCAGCTCATGCCCTGGACTCCATGGCTGTCAGGGCAGAGGCTCTGCTGGGCGGGAGAGGAGACACGGGGAGCTTGCTCAGAGGAAGGTGTTTGTATTGGAGGGCCTGACCATGACTTGCACAAATCCATCCTCCCATGATGATTCTGCTAGCAGTTCCTTCTCACTCCCTGCCCATCTCTGCTACCTGCAGCTATCCCTGCTGGCAGCTTTCTCTGTCCCAACACCTTTTCCCTCTCAGTGCTCATCGTCCCCATCCCACCCTCTGTGGGCTCAGTGTAGCCGTACAGAAATCTTCCAGGTCTGGGACTTGGCCAGGGGAATCTCTGTGCTTGCAGGTCCTAAGGAGCAGGTCACATAAACCCTGAGGAATCCCATAAAGGTGATGCTGGTGCTGTGGTAGTTTGAGATGGGGTTGAAGGGGTTTGCTGAGCTTTCTCACAGACCTCCTGATCTCGGAGTGCGAACGTCTGTGAGTCCCAAGTCCTTGCAAAACCAGAAAACTCTTTCCTTTTTTCTCCCTGCCCGAATTAGGAAACAGAAAGCCCTGGAAGGAAAGCTCCTTCCATTTCAAGCAGCCTGTTTTTTCACCTTCCTCTGCAGGGCAGGGACACTGCTCTGAATCACAGCCTTGGGCAGACTTGTGTGCATGTCCCACCCTTACAGCCCTGCAGCCATCCCTGGGAGAGGGTAGCAGAATGCCCCGTCCCTGTGACAGTGTGCCAGGGAATCTCTGCTCTAAAGCATCTCCTCCTCCCATACACTGGAAAAGCCACGAGAGTGATCTTTAAAAAGCTTGTCATGGGGTGAGCTGGGTTCAGAGGAACCCCTCCAGGAGCCTCAGTAGCGTTGTCCTTCAGCCAGAGACTTACTGTGTCAAGAGCTGGGACAGTCTTCTACAGTGAACTGTCAGCCGTCCTCCCACTCCACACTGCCCTTCACTTCTCTCTGCCTTCTCTCAGCTCCTCTCAGCAGCAGCAGGCAGTGCCCACAGCCCTGCTGCTCTTGGCAGAGGAGCTGCTCCTGCACACAGCGGGACACATGGGCACTGCTGCCACGGTGCCATGACCTCCTTCAATCTCACAAGCCTGGACCCCTTCAGCAACAGTGGCCCAATTAAAGGCAGAAGTTCTCTGTCCCTTGTGCTCCCTCCTTCTGGGAAACGTTCCCTGAAGTAGACTAAAATAATCACCGATGGTCCCTCTCTGAACACTGAAGGAAGACTGATTCCAGCATTACAATCTATCTCCTCAGAGGAAGGTCACCTGCTAAAGGGGGAAACATCTCCCTCTGGAAGCCCTTCTTTCTGCTTCTTACCTAGGCAGGACTCCTAGAGAGGGGCAAGAAGGAAGTTCATTTCCCCATGGTTCAGGTTTTCATTCAGATGAGTCCATCTGGGAATCTCATGCCAGTTTAGAAGTCCTGGGGCGGCAGTGGCATTCAGATCATTCACCTGAACTCCAGAAACACACAGGAGGTGGGATTCCCCTTGTCCAACCTGAAGTGTGCCCAGCAGAGATGTCTGCATGGGAGCTCCTTGTCTCAGCTCCTGTTGTAATCCCTGGAGGTGGAGAGTGGGAGTCAGCTGCTCACACACAAACACCTGGGGACATTGGAGGAGACAGAGGTGGTCCAAGGCATGTGCCAGTGTCTGCTTGCTCTGATGGAGCCACTCTGAGACTCACATCCTTCTGGAGCATCAGGTGGGGGTGAGGTGGGGAATTTCCTTGGCCATCTGAAATGACCCCAGATGCCTAATACTGCTAGGCACCCACTCACGAGGAAGATGAGACATATCCAGATCTGTTACCAACAGCTCATGTCATTCAGTGCAGACACTTGATTTCATGACCTAGAAATAGCCTCACAGGGCCATGTCAGATGCTTGGGGTGTGCAGCACAACTGCATGCTTCTAGCAGATACACCATGGCACCTACAGGGAAACCATGGCCCCTTTTTCAGTGCTTGCTGGGCAAGTGCCCCAGGGCATCTCACGTTTCCTACCTGTGTCCACACAACGGAATCCCACCACGACCCTTAGGCCACATCCATCCTGCCTGCATTCAAGCGTGCTGCATAAATGGGAGGCACATCACACCAAGGTCTCCACTCTAGTCTCTGCACTCTCCAACCCTTCTGGCTCTCCTGTCCCTGAACCTCTTCTCACCCTTCCACATGATATGAACAGCCACTGGGCTAGTGATGTCCTCTGGGTGGCTGCATCGCAGGCTGCCCAGACCCAGGGACTTCTTTAGTGGCATCTTGTCCTTCCTGGAGATCGCTTCACCTCTGTCACAGGCCCCCAAGGTGCTGCAGAATCAGCTCAGGAAGCAAACCCCTCTCCTGCCATTCCTGCACAGCCTAGCTCTGTTTCTCCCTGGCCTTGGACACTGCAGGGTTTCCACTCTGTTAGTGAGAACCTCCTTCCACCATCACATTGCTACCTGCTAGGCATGCCAACATGTCACCCCTTGCAGTCAAAGCCTTTGCCTACAGAAGGTCCTTGGGAACATGTTTCCCTGTGACAAATCTTCTGTCCGTGCCACAGCTGAGGTGCTGAACTCCACATATATGCAGACATATGCAGCCTGGGGCACAGCCAGGAGCAAACGGAGATGCCCAAGCTGTCACAGCACTGCCACATGCTTGGAATAACTGAGATGGGGTGGGGTCACTTGCATGACTGGAGTCCTCCAATGGCAGAGTACAAGGTCTTCAGGAAACTCCACCAGGGAAGATGAGGAGGAGGAGGAGGCCCTGTGTGGGAAGGGCACATTGCACAGCATCGTGTCCAGGTGGGTTTTCAATCTCTCCAGGCAAGAAGACTCCACAACCTCTCTGGGCAACCTCTTCCAGGGCTCTGTCACTCTCACAGGCAAGAAGGTTTCCCTCAGATTCAGGTGGAACTTCCCCTGATGACACAAATTGTCCACAACAGCACACCTGCTGCAGGAGAGCTGACTGCCAGCCCAGGCCTCACCAAGAGGCCCCAAGCACCCCCTGCACCCTCACCCCTGTAGAGCTGCATCTGCTGGCAGAGGGTCTCTCTGCGTCCAAGCTTCTGACACAGCTGAGGCAGCGACTCCAACAGCTACTGGGGAATGTCCTCTCCAGCATGACATGACCATATCTGAGCAAGCATACACTACTACGATTGGAAACAAAGGTGCCTTTTTGCACCCTGCTGTGCAGACTGCGGCCTCTCTTCACTGCACTCCAGGAGCTGCACTCTAGGCCTGGCTCTTCTATAGGCCTAGCACTGACTCACAGGGTGCTTGACTCACCCGAATCAAGGAGCAAAGGCCCCAACTCCCTCTCCTCAGGGGCAACCAACAGAGCTCCTTAGCGGCAGCTCCACCTAGCTAGAGCTGCTCCCAGGAGAAGTTAAGGCCTCCTGTAGTTGTCCTTGCCTAGCTCTCCTTTCCTGTTTCCAGCAATCACCTTCTAGTTCCTTGGGGTCCACAGAAAGCCCTCTCCCCCTACAACTTCCAACAAGGTCCTCAAAAGTTCTAAGCAGAGCCCACACACTGCTGCACCAGCTGCTGCCTCTGTTTGCTGCCTCTGTTCTCTGTGGTCTGGCCTCCTTTTGGCAGGGACTTGGAAAGCCACCTCTCTGACAGTCTTCAAGGGGGATGGAGCCTCCCTTCTGCAAGAGTCACCCTGAGACTATTCAGAGACAAGGAACGGTGGTTGTAGGGACATTCTCAAACTCCAGCAGCTGCACAGCTGGGAGATGGTCACTTCACACACTTCTGAATGAGCCAAGGTGCAGGTCCTGAGGCATTGCACTGCCTTCCAGGCTCTGCACTGCAGCCTGGACAGCAGCCCTGCAGTGTGTGTGCACGTCCTGAGAAGCCCAGGAGCAAAACTGTGGGAGATCCAGGGCACTAGGTGCTGTACAGCCTCCCGGGAAAGCCAGGGTGCTGGGGGGGGGGGGAACCAGGGGGCCAGGGACTGTAGCCAGGGGAGAAGCAAGAAGCCCTGCCCTGAGGTGATGCTGAAAAGCCCAAGGATCAGCTGAGCTCCAGAGGTGGGAAATGGCTTTCCCCAGGCTCAGCCTGGGCAACAGTCATGGGAAATGAGAACACTGCCCCAAATTTGCTCCCCAGCCTTGCCCATGGTTATGGAACATGGGAAGCACCAGGGTCCCACGTAAAGCCCTCTGGATGATGCGTGTTAAGGGCCTATTTGCTCTTTTCTGGCATCTCATCTCTCTCCTAAGCACCGCAGACTGAGAAACCTTGCTGAGGCCTTTTCAAAACAAAGAGCCTGCTTTGGTGCCTGAAGGAGGAAGGCTGCGTCCTGTCCCTTCCTGTCCTACATCCTCCTTTGACAAGAAGAGTGACCCACAGGAGAAACCTGTCTCACCAGTCTCACCAAAGCATCGCAGCCCATTGCCACCCTTTGTGCTGTTTGACCTCACATGATTTTGATCCCATCTTTAACAAGTGTCAAGCCCCTAACATAGCACCAAAACCCAGCTTCCCACACAGGTCTGCCTGGTTGGTGCAGGGGCAAAGAAGTGACCTCTCCCGTGACCCATCTTAGATTTTTCACAACCTTTGTCACCC
The DNA here is from genome assembly GCF_040807025.1 of Struthio camelus. Lineage (NCBI taxonomy): Eukaryota > Metazoa > Chordata > Aves > Struthioniformes > Struthionidae > Struthio > Struthio camelus. The sequence goes on from NC_090970.1 coordinate 2,922,780, forward strand.
TCTGGTCACATTCGTGAAGGAGTTATCAGCAAGTTTTGGAAACTAACTGGGATGTAGGCAGGTGATTGCTTTCCAGGACGTGAGGGGAAGTCTCTCTGCTCTCTCCCTGGCTGTGCCATCTCCATGGCGGTGACCTACTGAGCCCAGAGATGACACGGGCTGAGGTCACAGTGGGATGTGCCGCATCACAGAGAGGTCTCTCCCCGGTGCCATGGGAGAGCCCTCACTTCCCTGCAAGGCCAGGGCACAGCTCACACACTCCCCACTGCTGCCCTTCAGAGCTGCTCCCCAGCAAGGAGGGAGGACAGGAGGCAGTGGGGCTGCACTGTGGGGCTCCTCACCAACAGGCACAAGAGCAGGGACACATTGGAGAGGAATTGTGGGGGAAGTAAGTCCTTTTTCCCTGGAGGGAGAGGCGAGCCGAAGGAAAGGGACCAAACGAGATGGAGACTGCTGGACCAAGAACATTAGCCCAGACCACAGGTACTTGCTTTCCAGTGCTCCTGCAGCTCTCCACCAAGGGTAAGGGATTGAGGAACTCCTTCCTGAGGTGTCGCACAGAGACTGTGAAATGCAAAAACAGTTGTTGGACCTGGGCTGTGGGGCTGTCTGGACAGGTCTGGGGGCAGCCACAAGAGCCCTGCTGGAGGGTCCCATCTGGCTCAGGGCACAATGGGGCAGGCAGGAGTGCTGGGTCCTGGGGCTGGGGCTGTCCTGAGCCCCGAGGCTCCTGTGGGGCTGGCTCCATCCCCTCCTGGTGGGGTGGGAGGAAATTCAGGCCCAAGTTTCCCTGGAAGTGGGTCCCCCCTTGGGGTCTGGCTCTGGCAGGAAAGGGGTCCTGGCTCCCAGAGGCTGCAATGTCCACCAGATCCCATGGGGATCTCAAGAGCCTGCTGGAAATGCCCACAGAGGACATGAAACCTTCCCCTTGTAACAGCCCTCAACATGGTGCCTGACCCACCACCAACGATGGTGGGAGGAAGGAGCTGCCTGCTGGGTCATGTGTCTGCAATGTTGCCATGGCATCGCCCCCAGTGCTGCCCTGCTACTGGCTGACAAGAGGAGGAGGGTAGGGTTGGGTTGCCTGATGTCTCTATCAGCCCATCACAGTCCAGCACGTGGGTTAAAGACACTTATAAGTGCAGCGGGAGCAAAGCAGGAGAGCAGGAGTGGGAGTGAGTGGGTCTGTAGGTGTGTTCCCATGCTGGCCCTGGCCGTGTGGGGCTGCTCTCCTCCAGGAGCTGCCACGGGGTTAGGACCATAGGACAGAGGTGCCTGGGCCCCAGGGGAGCTGTCCTGCAATCCAGATGTGCTGGCCGGCCCCAAGCAGCTGCGCTGGGCGGTACAGTGTGGTTTGGCCGAGATTGGTCTGCAAGATGGGAATGCTCTTTCTGCCCTTGGATTGGTGGAGGTGGGAAGGGAGCAGGAGCAGAGGTGGGAGTGGATGTTCAGAGGAAGTGCTTGTTGCTGCCTCTTGGAGGACTAGAAGGAAACAGAAGGGCTGGAGAGTGGGCCTGGGTGTGTTTTGGGGGCATTTTGGGGGTGGTGTCCTGGCTGCTGGCCTGTGTGGTGGTGTGGCCTGTGTGTGCCTGCTGCAGAGGGGTGTGCTGACTGTCCACGCTGTGTGAGGGGAGGGGTGGGGGTGAGGTGTGTGCCAGAAGTTGGGTGGCGTGTGGTGGGGAGAGGCGGTGGCCCCAGGGTGTTGGTGCTCAGTGTGCAGGAGGAGGCGTGTGGAGAGAGCAGTGGTGTGCGTGGGCAGTGCCATGAGGCTGTGGAGGTGGGGAGCGCTGCGAGGTGAGCAGGTGCCTTGGCTGCTGGGGCCCCGGCTGCCCTGGTGGCCCCGTGAGCCAGGCACGCTGGCAGCCGGCTGCCTTCTGCCCGCTCAGCTTCAGGCCTGGAGTTTCCTCCGCTCTTGCCAGGCTCTGCAGCCAGGACCCACACGAAAGTGCAGGGAGCGCTTCTCCTTGCTCTGAGAGCTGTACGAGGCATGCTTTGTCCTCCTTTCCTCTCGGTTGCTTTTTGTGGGGAGAGCTTTGGTCTTGCAGCAGTGTTGGCTGAAGGAGCAGGAGGCCGGGGGAGTTGCTCGTTCCCGGCTGGGCGTTATTGTGAGGTCACTTGTGTGTCAGAGGCTTGTAGGTCAGTGGCGGGCAGGCGGCTGGGAAGGTGGCAGTGAGGTCCTGTCTTTTGGAGTTGCTGATAGGGCAGCAGGAGGCAGCTGGCTGGGAAGGTGCTTGTGAGGTGAGTGCAGAGAGAGCAGCCCCGGTTGCCCATGGCTGGGAAGTGACTCGGAGGTCCCGCCTGTCCCCACAGTATGTAGACCTGCAGCGTGGCTTAGACATTGGAGGTGAAATCTAGGCTTGCCAGTGTGTGCGTGGTGTGGAAATTGTGCCCCAAGAAAAGAGAGGGACCTGGTGAGAGTTGTCTCAGCCCGGGCAACATTCATGGGAAATCAGAACACTTCCCCAGATTTGCTCCCCAGCCTTGCCCATGGTTATGGAACATGGGAAGCACCAGGGTCCCACGTAAAGCCCTCTGGATGATGCGTGTTAAGGGCCTAGTTGCTCTTTTCTGGCATCTCATCTCTCTCCTAAGCACCGCAGACTGAGAAACCTTGCTGAGGCCTTTTCAAAACAAAGAGCCTGCTTTGGTGCCTGAAGGAGGAAGGCTGCGTCCTGTCCCATGCTGTCCTACATCCTCCTTTGATAAGAAGAGTGACCCACAGGAGAAACCAGTCTTGATGCTCACCAAAGCATCGCAGCCCATGGCCACCCTTTGTGCTGTTTGACCTCACATGATTTTGATCCCATCTTTAACAAGTGGCAAACCCTAAACATAGCCCCAAACCCCCGCTTCCCGCACAGGTCTGCCCTGTGCAGAGACCTGTTGGTGCAGGGGCACAGAAGTGACCTCTGCCGTGACCCATCTTAGATTTTTCACAGCCTTTGTCACCATCTGGTCACGTTCCTGAAGGATTTATCAGCCAGTTTTGGAAACTAACTGGGGTGAGGGCAGGTGATTGCTTTGCAGAACATGGAGGAAAATCTCTCTGCTCTCTCCCTGGCTGTGCCATCTCCATGGCGGTGACCTACTGAGCCCAGAGATGACACGGGCTGAGGTCACAGTGGGACGTGCCGCATCACAGAGAGGTCTCTCCCCGGTGCCATGGGAGAGCCCTCACTTCCCTGCAAGGCCAGGGCACAGCTCACACACTCCCCACTGCTGCCCTTCAGAGCTGCTCCCCAGCAAGGAGGGAGGACAGGAGGCAGTGGGGCTGCACTGTGGGGCTCCTCACCAACAGACACAAGAGCAGGGACACATTGGAGAGGAATTGTGGGTGACGAGGCAGGAAGAGAGTCCTTTTTCCCTGGAGGGAGAGGCGAGCCGAAGGAAAGGGGCCAAACGAGATGGAGACTGCTGGACCAAGAACATTAGCCCAGACCACAGGTACTTGTTTTCCAGTGCTCCTGCAGCTCTCCACCAAGGGTAAGGGATTCAGGAGCTCCTTCTTGAGGTGTCGCACAGAGACTGTGAAATGCAAAAACAGCTGTGGGTCCTGGGCTGTGGGGGTGTCTGGACAGGGCTGGGGGCGGCCACAAGAGCCCTGCTGGAGGGTCCCGTCTGGCTCAGGGCACAATGGGGCAGGCAGGAGTGCTGGGTCCTGGGGCTGGGGCTGTCCTGAGCCCCGAGGCTCCTGTGGGGCTGGCTCCATCCCCTCCTGGTAGGGTGGGAGGAAATTCAGGCCCAAGTTTCCCTGGAAGTGGGTCCCCCCTTGGGGTCTGGCTCTGGCAGGAAAGAGGTCCTGTGTCCCAGAGGCTGCAATGTCCACCAGATCCCATGGGGATCTCAAGAGCCTGCTGGAAATGCCCACAGAGGACATGAAACCTTCCCCTTGTAACAGCCCTCAACATGGTGCCTGACCCACCACCAACGATGGTGGGAGGAAGGAGCTGCCTGCTGGGTCATGTGTCTGCAATGTTGCCATGGCATTGCCCCCAGTGCTGCCCTGCTACTGGCTGACAAGAGGAGGAGGGTAGGGTTGGGTTGCCTGATGTCTCTATCAGCCAATCACAGTCCAGCATGTGGGTTAAAGAGAGTTATAAGTGCAGTGGGAGCAAAGCAGGAGAGTAGAAGTGGGAGTGAGTGGGTCTGTAGGTCTGTTCCCATACCGGCCCCAGCCCCGGCCCCGGCCCCGACCCCGGTCCTGGTCCTGGCCCCAGAACAGGGGCAGTGGTGCTGACAGCAAGGCTCCTTTCCTCCAGGAGCTGCCAGCGGAGTTAGGACCACGGGACAGAGTGGCCTGGGCCCCAGGCGAACTGCCCTGCAAGCCAGACATGCTGGCTGGCCATGAGCACCTGCGCCGGGGCAGCGCAGTAGGGCTGGGTGAGGTTTTTCTCCAAGATGGGAATGCTCTTTCTGCCCTTGGATTGGTGGAGGTGGGAAGGGAGCAGGAGCAGAGGTGGGAGTGGATGTTCAGAGGAAGTGCTTGTTGCTGCCTCTTGGAGGACTAGAAGCAAACGGGAGGGCTGGAGAGTGGGCCTGGGTGTGTTTTGGGGGCATTTGGGGGTGGTTTCCTGGCTGCTGCCCTGTGTGGTGGTGTGGCCTGTGTGTGCCTGCTGCAGCGGGGTGTGCTGGCTGTCCACCATGTGTGAGGCGCTGGGTGGGGGTGAGGTGTGTCGCAGAAGTTGGGTGGCGTGTGGTGGGGAGAGGCGGTGGCCCCAGGGTGTTGGTGCTCAGCATGGGAGGAGACATGTGGAGAGAGCAGTGCTGTGCGTGGAGAGTGCCATGAGGCTGGGGAGGTGGGGAGCGCTGCGAGGTGAGCAGGTGCCTTGGCTGCTGGGGCCCCGGCTGCCCTGGTGGCCCCATGAGCCAGGCACGCTGGCAGCCGGCTGCCTTCTGCCCGCTCAGCTTCACGCCTGGAGTTTCCTCCGCTCTTGCCAGGCTCTGCAGCCAGCACCCACCCGAAAGTGCAGGGAGCGCTTCTGCTTGCTCTGAGAGCTGTACGAGGCATGCTTTTCCCTCCTTTCCTCTCGGTTGCTTTTTGTGGGGAGAGCTTTGGTCTTGCAGCAGTGTTGGCTGAAGGAGCAGGAGGTTATGGGAGGTGCTCGTTCCCAGCTGGGCGTTAGCGTGCTGGAAGGTGTTTGGAGGAGTGAAGGCCTTGTGGAGAGGTGTTCTTGGGAGAGGGGCAGGTGTGTTCTTGGGAGAGGACTCTCGAGGGTGGCTGATTCCTTCCTGTGCCCAATCTCCCTGGACAAGGAGTCCCTTGGAGGAGGGAAGGCAAGGCAAAGGTGGCCTGCAAGGGATGCGCAGCCCAGGTCTCTCTTCCTTCCAGCTGCTGTCTCGGCAAGTTCCTGTACTGTCCTGCTGCAGGGTGAGCTTTGTGTGCTGCAGCAGGGCAACGAGAGAGCCCCCATGGGCAGGCATGAGAGTGCGAGGTGTGGTGTTGTGAGGTGCTGACACTGCTGAGCCGGGGAAGGTGGTGGTGTTGGCCTGAGGTTTGGGTGGGAGTGAGGAGCCCCACAGAGCCCTAGGGGCATTGCTGCGAGTCTCTGGAGCCAAGGGAGTGGTGGTGAGCACAGCCGTCCCCCAAGCAGCCTGGCGGCTTGTGGGCAGGCATTGTGGACGCTGAGCGCTGGAAGCCCTTTCCCCTTGGCGTTTTCTCCCTGAGCGCTTTGAGAGTTGCCACTCCTTTTTTGGGAGGTGGGGAGAGTCCTAGAGCCTTTGCATTGTGACCACTCTTGTTTTTCGGACTGCTCCCTGCTGACGCCGTGATGGGGTCGTGTCCTTGCAGGCCTGAGAAATGCAGGGGCCAAAGAGTGGAGCACTAGGCGGTCAAGAGCTTGCTAAGAGAAGAGAGGGAAGTGGTCCTTGCTGCAGGCTGCTGCCTGGTGCTGCTTTGAAGGAGAGCTCCTGGCACCAGACGTGAGGACAAACCAGCTTGGCCCTGCCACACGCCCAGCTCCTTCAGTGGGTGGCTTAGCTGGTGCTCTCGGGCTCTGCCTGGGCCATGCCAGGGGGGACCCTGGAGGCAGAGCCTGTGCTGGCTTTTCCATGTGGCAGCCGCCCTGCTGAAAGCTGCTGGCTTGGCTCGAGGCTTGGCTTGCGAGAGAAATCCCCAGCCTTGCTGAGGCAGGGCAAGGCAAAGGCTTGAGAGCAGCGGAAGCCTTGTGCTGTTTCCCTGGTTGGAAGTGTGCTTGTCTAAGGCTGGTGCACTGGCCCTGTCCGTACTGCTGAGTGTGTCTGTGTGCTGCCATGAGGTCATTGGTGAGCTCCCTGAGCACGGCCCGAGAGAGGGGGAGTGGTGCCAAAGAGTTTTGTCCTCCTTCCTTGAAGCCCCAAAGGGCCCCTCAGTAGGGAGGCCTGTGGGGTGAGGGCCTTGAGGGCACGTGAGGCACAAGAGAGAGGCAAGAGCTGGCGTGATGCACCTCCTGGGAGAGCACTTACTCTGTGCTTTGTGGAGGTGGGAAGGGAGCAGGCTCTGGGGTGAGCCGGGATGTTCAGAGGAAGTGCCTGTGGAAAGGCTCTGGAGTACTAGAAGCAAGCGGAAGGGTTGGAGAATGGGTCTTGGTGTGTTTTGGGGCCCTTCCCCATGGTCCCTTCTGCTCGGAAAAACTGCATGTCGGAGGGCCCCGAGAGAGGCTGTGCCCACGCGTCATGCCGTGGCCTGGCCGTTGGTGGTGCTCCATGCCTCTTGCTGGGCCCTGAGACCTGTGGCCCTGGAAGCAGCCTGAAGGGTGTTGGCAGAGCAGCTCTGAGCGTGGCAGCTGTTGTGCTTTTGCAGGGCCTTGGAGGCTGGGGAAGGGCCCGTCCTCCCCTTGCCGTTGTCATTAGCCCTGCTGTCGGGGATAATGGGGGAAGAGCTGCTGAGTGCTGCCTCTGCTGGTGTCCCCAGCTGAGATGCCCTCGCCTTCAGTCCTTCCCCATGTCCCAAACTGTCAGGGCACCAAATCAGAGAGTGCTTGTTGTCCTTGATGTGTAGGGGATGTGCTGGCTTGGTTCAGTCCTTCCTTGGGGCAGGAAGTGGCCTTTGGAGTTGCGGGAAGGCTTCTTGCTCTGACTGGGACACAAGGCCCCGCTGTCTTCTGCTTCATGGTCACTGCTCCCACGCAATTGGCCCCTTAGGAGATGTTGCCACGAATCCCTTGCAGGCCTTTCTCCGGTTCGTAAGCTTCACAGGCTCAGTGTGGGTACTGACTGGGAAGAAGGTGATCTTCTCTTGGGGCAGGAACTGGCCCGTCCTGGGTGTTTTGCTGCACTAGGAGCAGTGTGAGGCACCAGGGTGAGTGAGGGAGGCCGTTCAGGATCTGGCTCAGCCTTGGGGAGAGCAGGGGCAGCTGCAGGGGGCAACAGCCACGAGGTCCCTAGTGTCTGTGAGAGCTGTGCCAGCAAATCACCACTGCCCAATCAGTTCTTTGTCGGTAGCTGAGAGGCCAGCAGGGGCCATGTGGCTCGGCTGCTGATTCTGAGGTCCCTTGGGGCTGAGGAGCTGAGAGGCCAGCTGCAGGAACAAGGCTGGCGTGTTGTCTGTAAGGTCCCTTCTGCAAGGGTTACGTGATTGGCTAGCAGGAGGCGTGTGGCTGGGAAGGTGCTTGTGAGGTGTCTTCTGGCTGAGCAGTTGCTGGGGCAGCAGCAGGTGCACAGCTGGGACACGGACTTTGGAGGTGACGTCAGCCTGAGCAGCTGGGAGGTCAGCGTTTGGCTGATGGCTGAGGAAGTTATTGTGAGGTCACTTGTGTGTCAGGGGCTTGTAGGGCAGTGGCAGGCAGACGGCTGGGAAGGTGGCCGTGAGGTCCTGTCTTTTGGAGTGGCTGATAGGGCAGCAGGAGGCAGGTGGCTGGGAAGGTGCTTGTGAGGTGACTGCAGAGAGAGCAGCCCCGGTTGCCCATGGCTGGGAAGTGACTCGGAGGTCCCGCCTGTCCCCACAGTATGTAGGCCTGCAGCGTGGCTTAGACATTGGAGGTGAAATCTAGGCTTGCCAGTGTGTGTGTGGTGTTGAAATTGAGCCCCATGAAAAGAGAGGGGCCTGGTGAGCTTTGTCTGCAAGATGGGAATGCTCTTTCTGCCCTTGGGTTGGTGGAGGTGGGAAGGGAGCAGGAGCAGAGGTGTAAGTGGATGTTCAGAGGAAGTGCTTGTTGCTGCCTCTTGGAGGACTGGAAGGAAACGGAAGGGCTGGAGAGTTGTCCTGGGTGTGATTTGGGGCATTTGGGGGTGGTTTCCTGGCTGCTGGCCTGTGTGGTGGTGTGGCCTGTGTGTGCCTGCTGCAGAGGGGCGTGCTGGCTGTCCACCGTGTGTGAGGGGAGGGGTGGGGGTGAGGTGTGTGCCAGAAGTTGGGTGGCGTGTGGTGGGGAGAGGCGGTGGCCCCAGGGTGTTGGTTCTGGGTGCGGGAGGAGGCGTGTGGAGAGAGCAGTGGTGTGCGTGGGCAGTGCCATGAGGCTGGGGAGGTGGGGAGCGCTGCGAGGTGAGCAGGTGCCTTGGCTCCTGGGGCCCTGGCTGCCCTGGTGGCCCCATGAGCCAGGCGCGCTGGCAGCCGGCTGCCTTCTGCCCGCTCAGCTTCAGGCCTGGAGTTTCCTCCGCTCTTGCCAGGCTCTGCAGCCAGCACCCACCCGAAAGTGCAGGGAGCGCTTCTCCTTGCTCTGAGAGCTGTACGAGGCATGCTTTTCCCTCCTTTCCTCTCGGTTGCTTTTTGTGGGGAGAGCTTTGGTCTTGCAGCAGTGTTGGCTGAAGGAGCAGGAGGCCGGGGGAGGTGCTCGCTCCCGGCTGGGCGTTAGCGTGCTGGAAGGTGTTTGGAGGAGTGAAGGCCTTGTGGAGAGGTGTTCTTGGGAGAGGGGCAGGTGTGTTCTTGGGAGAGGACTCTCGAGGAGGGCTGATTCCTTCCTGTGCCACATCTCCCTGGACAAGGAGTGCCTTGGAGGAGGGAAGGCAAGGCAAGGGTGGCCTGCAAGGGATGCGCAGCCCCGGCCTCTCTTCCTTCCAGCTGCCGTCTCGGCAAGTTCCTGCACCGTCCTGCTGCAGGGTGAGCTTTGTGTGCTGCAGCAGGGCAGCGAGAGAGCCCCCATGGGCAGGCAGGAGTGTGTGAGGTGTGGTGTTGTGAGGTGCTGATGCGGGGAAGGTGGTGGTGTTGGCCTGAGGTTTGGGTGGGAGTAAGGAGCCCCACGGAGCTCTAGGTGCATTGCTGCGAGTCTCTGGAGCCAAGGGAGTGGTGGTGAGCACAGCCGTCCTCCCAGCAGCCTGCCGGCTTGGGGGCAGGCATTGTGAACGCTGAGCGCTGGAAGCCCTTTCCCCTTGGGGTTTTCTCCCTGAGCGCTTTGAGAGTTGCCACTCCTTTTTTGGGAGGTGGGGAGAGTCCTGGAGCCTTTGCATTGTGACCACTCTTGTTTTTCGGACTGCTCCCGGCTGACACCGTGATGGGGTCGTGTCCTTGCAGGCCTGAGAAATGCAGGGGCCAAAGAGTGGAGCACTAGGGGCTCAAGTGCTTGCTAAGGGAAGAGAGGGAAGTGGTCCTTGCTGCAGGCTGCTGCCTGGTGCTGCTTTGAAGGAGAGCTCCTGGCACCAGACGTGAGGACAAACCAGCTTGGCCCTGCCACACGCCCAGCTCCTTCAGTGGGTGGCTTAGCTGGTGCTCTCGGGCTCTGCCTGGGCCATGCCCGGGGGGACCCTGGAGGCAGAGCCTGCGCTGGCTTTTCCATGTGGCAGCCGCCCTGCTGAAAGCTGCTGGCTTGGCTCGAGGCTTTGCTTGGCAGAGAAATCCCAGGCCTTGCTGAGACGGGGCAAGGCAAAGGCTTGAGAGCAGCGGAAGCCTTGTGCCGTTTCCCTGGTTGGAAGTGTGCTTGTCTAAGGCTGGTGCGCTGGCCCTGTCCGTGCTGCTGAGTGTGTCCGTGTGCTGCCATGTGGTCATTGGTGAGCTCTCTGAGCACGGCCCGAGAGAGGGGGAGTGGTGCCAAAGAGTTTTGTCCTCCTTCCTTGAAGCCCCAAAGGGTCCCTCAGTAGGGAGGCCTGTGGGGTGAGGGCCTTGAGGGCACGGGAAGCACAAGAGAGAGGCAAGAGCTGGCGTGATGCGCCTCCTGGGAGAGCACTTGCTCGGTGCTTCGTGGAGGCGGGAAGGGAGCAGGAGCAGAGGTGGGAGTGGATGTTCAGAGGAGGTCCCTGTGAAGGGTTGGAGAGTGGGTCTTGGTGTGTTTTGGGTCCCTTGTGAGTCACCTCGCTGCTGCCATGTGTTCTTCTGTGTGTCCCTGCTGCAGAGGGGCGTGCTGGCTGTCCACCGTGTGTGAGGCGCTGGGTGGGGGTGAGGTGTGTGCCAGAAGTTGGGTGGCGTGTGGTGGGGAGAGGCGGTGGCCCCAGGGTGTTGGTTCTGGGTGCGGGAGGAGACGTGTGGAGAGAGCAGTGCTGTGCGTGGGGAGTGCCATGAGGCTGGGGAGGTGGGGAGTGCTGCGAGGTGAGCAGGTGCCTTGGCTACTGGGGCCCCGGCTGCCCTGGTGGCCCCATGAGCCAGGCACGCTGGCAGCTGGCTGCCTTCTGCCCGCTCAGCTTCACGCCTGGAGTTTCCTCCGCTCTTGCCAGGCTCTGCAGCCAGGTATCCCACAGAGACTGTGAGATACATATAAATATGCAGCTGAGAGAATTTGGAGTAGAAGAGGTCATCTTTCAGAAAGGGTTCCTTGCTGGAGATTCTTGAAATTTGCACCTCTGGTTAGACATCTGTCTAACTAGATGTGTTATTACACTAGCAGCGTAAGCAGTTTCCTCTCTCCCCTATAAGCAAAGGCTAAGTGAGGCTACTGCACCAATTATGTACAAAGGTAGGCACTGTTTTCCTGTGATGTGGCAGGGTCCTAGAAACTCTTTCCTTATATTGCAGTAGTATCCTTCAATTAGCCCTCAATTAACTATTCAATCAACCCCCCTTCAATCCAGTGAAATATGGCAGGTCGGGGGAGAGAGTCTTGATTTTTTCCTATCGATGGCCTCACTGTTTTGGGGCTCTTTGCTGCACCTTACACCCTGCACCCTGCCCCGGGCTCTGAAATCAGAAATCCATATGCTGACATCCAGCAGATCATGTGGGACTTCTTCCACCCACACAGTTCACATGGAAATGGTCTCTCCACAGTGGAGCACTCAGAGGTGCTCTTTCCAGTGGCAGTGGCACAGTCCTTAGCTTTTCAAATGGGCCAAATAAGGGAAACTTCCAAAGACCAAGTATTTCTTCAGAAAGTAGAAGTCAGCAGTGAGTAGGAATCTCAGCTGCCCAGAGCTTACTTTCTGTGCTGAAGACTAAGCAAATGAGCCCATTGCTTTTGGACTGGAAGAAACATCAGCTGATGCTCAGGCACTTTCCTGCAAGTCAGCAGGAAACACTTCCTGGGTCCGAGCTGAGAATCAGCGTGCCAAGCTGGAGTTGTTTGATGCAAATAACCGCCTCAGAATTAGGTTCCTCCCCTTTCCACATGCTCCTCTCTGCCCTAAGGGGGTCATTTGGGAGCTGACCCTTCAGGTGTCCAAGTGAGCACATTTGGCAGAGTGTCACTGAGCTGGTCACTGAGGCCTGCAGTTTCGGAAGCTCTTGCCAGGATCTCCAGCTGGAAAGCTGACTCAATCCCAGTGTGTCTCCTTTCTGCTAGAGAGAGAGAGAAAAGAGACCCCCATAGCTGGATCATCATGTCCAACAGGAAGGGGAAAGGCCAGCAGGTGGCACAGAGCTTGGAAGGTGATTGTGAGGTTATTTCTGCCTCCCCATCTGATGGGCCAGTATCTGATGAGTAGCAGACCAGCTAGCAGGCCCATCTCCTGCTGACACAGAGCCTGCAGGCCCAGAGCCCTCGCCCTGCTGCCAGCGCTCTCTCCCCAAGGCAGCCCAGGAAGCTATGGCCTGCCTTCACCCTGAGGACGTGTTGCTGGCTTATGCTGCTACATGCTGCCTCCCTGGACGCCCCCAGGCCCTTCTCGGCCAAGCTGCTTTCCAGCTGGTCGGCAGTCAGCATGTCCTGGTTCAAGACATTGCATTTCCTTTTGTGAAACTTCCTGACCGTTCCTCTCTGCCCATTTCTCCAGCCTGTCACAATCCCTCCGAATGGCAGTGCAATCAGAAACTTGCAGGCCCTTAGGAGGCACAGGCCCATGCAGGTGACTGTGTGGTCCCTTCTGTGTCTGTAGGTGATGGGCCAGGAAGAAGCTTGTGGGTGGGAAACTGTTTGTGAGGTGACTTGTGTCTCAGTACCTGATAGGCCAGCAGCAGGCACATGGCTTGGATTTTGGTTGTGAGGTCATTTTTGTCTCGGCACGTGATAGGGCAGCCATTGGCTCCCGAGCAGAGGAGGTGCTTGTGCGACTGCTTCTGTCTGAGTACCTGATAGGCCACTTGCAGGCCGATGGTTTGGATGCTGATTGTGATGACGTTCCTGCCTGAGTACCTGTTGGGATAGCAGCAGGCACATGGCTGAAAGGCTCACTGCGGGCAGGTGGTCTTGGAAGAGGACTGTGAGGTTACGGGTAAAGGATCAGCTGGTAGGCCAAAAGTCTTAACAGGTGGGGACATTGTGATGAGAGCCATTGTCTTAGGAGGTGGAGTCATTGTAGTGAGAGCCATTGTTTCTCAGAAGCTCCTTGGATGGTAGGAGGCACATGGCCGTAAAGTGGAAAGTCAGGTCACTCCTGTCTCTGCCAGTGATGGGCAAGGAGAAGGCACATGGGTGGGACCTCACAATCAACACTGCAGCCGTGTCCCCTTTGCCTGCCTCTCCCCATCCTGTAAAGGAAGCGACCTCACTATCAACACCACAGCTGTGTCACCTCTGCCTTCCTCTTCCACTCCCCTCTTCTGACCTCTGCCTTCCCCCTTCCGCTTCTCCTCCTCTCTCCCAGCCATCGCCCCTTTACTGGCACCTTCCTCTCCCCTGTCCCCATGGGATTTCACACATGTGGTGGGCAGCTCACATGGCAAGATGAAAATGGGCTCCTGGGGAAGGCAGGCTGGGACAGTGAGGAGGTGGAGATGTGCTCTGTGCAAGAGGGTGGCTGGAGTGCACAGGGCTTTGCCCTAGAGAAGGTGACGAGCCAGTCCAAAGCACGGCACAAATGGACCCTAAGGCAGGTGGAAAATGGGCTGGACCACTGGGCCAAAATGCTGTGACCAGTGGCACAAGGTCCAACTGGTGGCTGGTTACTTGCAGCATCCCTCAGGGATCTACATTTTAGGCAGCACTGTTTAATGTTTTCGTTAACATCCTGGACATTAGGATGGAGCGCACTCTCCGTGTGTTTGTGGACTAGGTGCAACGGGGGCAAGCCTCTGAGCAAGCTCATCTAGTTCCCTTGGAGTGAGTGGGGGATGGTATTAGATGACGTCCAGAGGTCTTGTCCACCCTAAGTGCTGTGATTCATTCCCTGAAGAGCTCTGGAAAGACAGAACAGTGAGAGGAAGCAGAAAGGACAGGGAGGCAGAAGGCAGCAGAGGAAATAGGTCCCTCTGAATAAAGTAGTTGCTCAGAACATAGTTTCTCCATTCAGAGTGTTAGTAGAAAAGGTATTGGGCTGAATAACTGGTCACAAATATCTATACTCCACTAGAAGGAGGAAATACTGCACTGCATGCACTTGGTGCTGCTAAAAAGAAAGAAAGAAAGACAAGATTCATTAGAACTGGTAAAACATACTTGACCTTCTGGAAATGGCTGTGTGTTCTTTTCAGTTTGGGCATAGAGTTGTTTTTTGGATAGGCTTCAAGTTACAGCTAAACATTTTCATTCAGGCCTTTATTTGTTTGCCCTCGTATAGAGGCTGTTGCTGCCTGAGATGCCCTGGGGTCACTGAGTTCCCATGACTAGAAAGGGAAGGGCAGACACCTGGGTTAGGCAGAGACATCTGCCCTGGAGGGGTCAGGCATGGGGTGAGATCAGTCTCAGCCCTGTTGTCACCTCAGATGGGGTCGCACTTCACTGACCGTGCAGGGAAGGAGAAGGGAGTGTGGCTAGACTCATTGGGACACCTGTAGGACGTCACTGTGACACAGGTACGTGGAGATTTGTGCAGATGTGGCCATCCAAGAATACAGCGTTTTCTTGAAGCTGGTCAGCCTGCTTTCCTCTATCAGGCGAGAGAGCTCGGCATGTCAGAGGGTGACTCGCTCTGTGCAAAGAGTGAGGGGTGGCAGGGACAGCTGTGGTCAGGGGGAGGTTTTATGAGCACTGGGCTCTGTGCGAGACACAAAAAGTTCTTTTTTAATGGTGTAGGCCTGATTATAAGAGAACTGTTAGGAAAACTACATTAAAAATGAAACAAGAAAGAAATTAAGAACAAGATTTAAAGCAAAGAAGTGTTTTGTTATACTTTCCAGCTTCAAATTTTGTCTGTGTGTGTGTTCTTATTGTCTTTCTTAATTTCTTTTTCTTTTTAATTTAGTGTTCTGTTAGTATGATTTAGTGGTCTTATAATTTTTTTTTTATTATTATTATTTAAGGAAAGATTTTCAGAACTGGGGTAGGATGCTGTCACAGGGTCACGGACACTTGGTGCCATTGCAGGTGCCCTAGTCCCCTCTGCCCAGCCTCCCTCTGCAGCTCTGAGGGGCTTCGGTTTCCCACAGGTCCCCTGGGAGAGCTGCCAGGTCTATGAAGGTGTATCAGAGTCACCGGGGCCTCTCCAAGCACCACTGGCTGCTTCTGGTTTGACACCTGAGCTCTGCCTGGAAAGGGGAAGACTTGGTTTTGACGTTTCAAAAATATGAACACGCTTTGATAGGCTGAAATGATTGAATAATTTTAATGTCAATGATTTCGTATGATGAAATAGTGGAAATCTTCAGGAAGGATATTAATCTCAGGAGAAGAAATACTGATCTGCCCTCGACCTTATGTTTCCACTGCTCGGTGTATTAGGCTGTGGATGGCATCTCTGTCATCTCCCACATATTTCCACATGTCCTGCCTACATTGATCACTTCTGAGGTCAACTTTGCATCAGACGATCTGGGCTTATGCACTTCCCATAGTTTCCCAGTTTTCCTCCTCCCCTTCCTCTGTATCATTCAGGCACCTCTCAACTCCCTAGTCGCTGCTCTGAGCTTCAGGGAGTCGGAAGCTTGTCTCGTCTTTCAGCACTCTCATTGTCTCTTCAACCAACTCCTTCACTGTGTTTCTAACTAGCCTCCCCCATCTATTTGTCAAGAACATGTCAAGGAAGGCTATTCCTTGCAGACTGTGCACCTCCCTGGAGGCAACTTGCCCTTGACATACACTTGAGGATTGTATTGTATTTCTTAGGACACTGCATCATGTTTATTTTTGTGTAATCAGAATTGAGACAAATCCTTCTGTGTCTGTTTGCAGCTGATTTTCTAAGGAAAGCAGGTGGGAATTGGTGCCCAGGAGCTGCAACATTCAGCTACAGGCTTGAGTGGGAAAAGGCTAGATGTTAAGCCGAGTGAGGGAAGTCCCCAGGGGCTGAGGAGAGAAATGTCAGGGCTGGGGAGGTGGAGAGGAAGGTTGTCCATACATGTCTCCTATCCAAACTACTGCTTTTCCCAAAGGTCCAGGCTTCATCAAGGGACCCTGTGGGTCAGTGTGAATTGGAGAAGGTGGGCATCATTTACTCTGAAACCTGAAGACTAAAGAAAGCTTAAAAAGCAGACATCTCTCAGGTGCTCCTTGAAATCCTTCTCTTTTCAATACCCTCCTGAACACTTGCCAATTAGCCACAGAAGAACTGAAGAAAATGATGGAAAGAGACCTGGGTTGTTAAGGCTTTTTGCATTTTAATGACCCCTCAGGTGTATTTGTGCTGAGCCCATGGGCCTCAGATGCTGAGAAGGGTGAGCAAACCTCTCCAGAAGTTGAAGGGAGAAGTAAATCTCAAAGTTTCTTGGAGTGTTAACGAGTCCCACTGAGGGCCATTACTGACAAAGCCTCCCCAGGGGGCTGATTAGAGCAGAAAGCTGGAGGCTCTGATTGCAGGTAGGCCAAGACAATGTGCAGGTGGCTGTGATGCCAAGTCAGCCTTGGTGTGTGTTATGAATCACAGCAACCAGGCCCTGACACCCAGTCCTTGTGAAGGGTGGTGACTTCCCTCACGCGTTGTTCGGGGCTCTTTCTGGGGGTCAGTGTGAAGGTGGGCATGTGCAGCTCCAACTGCAGGACAACAATATGGCATCTCTTGGTTCCCCGTGGACAAGGAGGTCCCAGTGGTTTAAGGTCCCAGTGGTTTAAGGAAACTTCTTCCCAGAGGCCTTAGGAGCAGAGACAGCAACCATAGCCAAGAGGCTAGAGACCTCGGTTCTGTTGGAGGCTTTCAGCCATGGCAGTGCCCTCAGCCGTCTCCACCACAGGCTGTCCTACACTGTCCCATGCCTGTGCCTGCATCCCTGAACCCTGTAGACACCCAACATGCTTCCTCCCCTTGCTCTATCCCCGGGATCTCTCCATACTTACTGAGGTCTCTCTATCCTTGCTGGTGTTCTTTTAAACACAAAGGCATGGAGTGACCTCAGAGGCCTCTGGGTGACCTGTTGCACCACACCACTACTCTTCAAGTGACATGTCTTTTTCGTGAAGCCCAGGCTGTACCTCTCAAGATGCAGTTTGTGACCCTTTCCCCTCTTCGTGCTCTTTCCTACTACCAACAAAAGCTCCATCCCCTCTGGAACCACCCTTCAAGCAGTCCCAGGCTACTACTATATTCCATTTGTCTTTAATACTTCACCAGGCTGAAGAAGTCGAGGTCCCTCTGCCTCTCCATACAGGCCATGGCCTTCAGGCCCCCAACCCCATCTTGGCAGACCTCCTCTGGACCCTCTCCATGTTCCTCCCCATTCCTCCAGCACTGGGCAGCCCACACTGGGACACACTATTCCACATGTGGCTACACCAGTGCTGAGTTGAGGGGGATAAGAACTGCCCTTGTCTCGATGGCTATGCACTTCCTAATGCAGCCCTCTATGCAGCTGGCCTCCTTTGTGGTGAGCAGGCAGCACTGGCTCATAGGGCATCCCTCGTGTAACATCTAGGCCCTTCTCCTCAGGGTCACTCTTCTCCTGGTCAGGTCTCAGCCTGTCCTGATGCACCAGCCTGTTCTGCCCCCTGAGGCAAGATCTGACACTTCTCCTTGCACAACGTCATGAAGTTTTTGTTGGTCAAAACCCCAAGCTTCTCAAGGCCCCTCTGGACTCAGGCTCCTCTGGGTCAGCTGTTAATGTATGCGTACTGATGGCTCATCCTATCTTGCAGTGCCTCTGGCAGGGTAACAGCGTGAGGACCTGCAGGACACTACACATAATAAAAGGCAGTACCAGTTTCAAGGCCCTAGTGGTAAAAGTAGAAATCACCATGGCAACCATCTCAGACAAGCCAAATGAATGCACAAAGAAAGGAAACCCAGGGCCAATGGGGAAACAGAGGTTGGCTGACTGCATGGGAGGGGATCAGGAGAGTAAAAGAAGAGATTGGAAGGGAGAAAAGAGGGAAAAAATGCAATAAAAGGTGAAGGAAAAGAAAACTGAAGGTGATTTGGGGGTGGCTGCCAAGCAGCCCTCAATCTGAATGACTCTGACCAGAGCGGGACAAGGAACATGCAGCTGATCTGGTGATCCTTTTGGGAGACCTACTTCCATAGTCACGAGGAAGCTGAAGGTTTTCCCTAGGGTCAGCAAGGGAAGACCTGAGGTGGAAGGAAATGCTGAATCATTCAGGCAGGTTGGGAGGGGCCTGCGGAGGTCTGTAGTCCAGCCTCCTTCCCATAGCAGGGTCAGCGA
Organism: Struthio camelus; assembly: GCF_040807025.1. Classification (NCBI taxonomy): domain Eukaryota; kingdom Metazoa; phylum Chordata; class Aves; order Struthioniformes; family Struthionidae; genus Struthio; species Struthio camelus. The sequence continues at coordinate 2,940,514 of NC_090970.1, forward strand.
TCAGCTCCATCCAGGTTGATCAAGGCTTTACTCCTTTAGGACTTGCAAACCTCTAAGGGTGGAGATGGCACCACCTCTCTGGAAAGCCTTCCCCAGTGCTTGACTGTCTGGATGGGTCAAAAGTTTCTCCTTATCCTCAGCCTGAAGCTCTCTAGTTTCAGCTAATGCCCATTGGGGCCTCATCCTCCCATTGTGCACAATGGTGAAGAGCCTGACTGCATCTTCTTGGTGACATCCTGGAAGGTATGGGGAGGCTGTGATTAGGTCTGCGCAAAGCCTTCTCTACTCCAGGCTGAACAAACCCATCTCCCTCAGCCACTCCTCACAGGACAAGTGCTCTGGTGCCTGGGCTCCTTGGGGGTGTGCCACCAAACTCACTCCATGTCATCAACAGTGTTCTTCTACACAGGACCCCAAATGCTTGTGGTATCTGGATGTGCTCTAACAGGTGTTCAGTAGAGGGGGATAATCCCTTCCCTCAATTTCCCAACTGTGCTCTTGTTCAGGCAGCCCAGGACACTATGGCCTCCGTTGATGCCAGGACATGCTGCTGGCTCTCGCTCACTTTGCTGCCACAAAGACGTCCAGGTCCTTCTCTGCAGAGCTGCTGCCCAGCTGGGCACTCCCCAGCCCAGATCACTGCAGGGTGTTTTGTGTACCCCAGGTGCAGGACTTGACATTTGTTTCATCTGTGAATTCCATAAAGGTCCTGACAATGCATGCCTCAACAAAATGTGAGACAATGTCAAACCCCTTGCTAAAACTGTGGTAAATGACATCCACTACTCTCCTCTCCTCCACAAGGACAGGCCTTTTATCACAGAAGGTAATCAAGTTGATCAGGAAGGCTTTACCTCCAGGAAATCCATGCGGACTGTTCACAGTCACCTTCTTCCTATGCCCAGAAAGGTGATGCAAGAGGACTCATTCCATGACACACTCCTCACCAAAGTGCGGATGAATGGCCTGCAGCTCCCTGATTTGTCCTTGTGGCCTATTTTGAAGATGGGCACAATATATTCCTTTTTCAGCTCATTGGGACCTCTCCTGATCTCCATAGCCTTTCAAAGGTGACAGACAGCAGTCTTGTTGTGAGAATGGCCAGCTCTCTCAATGTCCTCAGATGCAGCCCACTGAATCCTGCACTTATATGGGTTGAGTTCTTTCAAGTCATCCCTCACTCCGTCATCACTCACTGTTGGTTGTTTTCCTCTGCTCGATCCAGCAGTGAGCCAACATTTTCCTTTTTACTCTTTTATTGAAACTGAAGCAGTAGCAGCTCTTCTTCATGCCCTTGTCATCCCCTTCAAGTGTTTACCCTTGGGGAGCTTTGGCTTCCCTAACACCATCCCTGCTTCGCTGGACAATATTTTTGAATTCCTCCGTTGCAGTCCCTCCCTCCTTCTGCTTCCAGTATGCTGCCTGATTGCCCTGGAGTTCAGTCCTGATTTCCCAGTGCGGCCAAGCCAATCTTTCAAGCTGCCTATTAGTTTTACTGAGGGCCTAAGGCCGGCAAGAAACAGTGCTGAGCTGAGCAGGAGAGGGGTTTGCTGCCTGAGCTGATTCTGCAGCACCTTGGGGCCTGTGACAGAGGTGAACCAATCTCCAGGAAGGACAAGGTGCCACTAAAGAAGTCCCTAGGCCTGGGCAGCCTTTGATCCAGACATCCCGAGGACATCCTTAGCCCAGTCCCTGTTCATATCATGTGAGGGGGTGAGAAGAGGTTCAGGGGGAGAAGAGCTAGGAGGGTTGGAGAGTGCAGAGACCTGAGTGTAGACTCTGCTGTGATGTGCCTCCCAGTCCTGCAGCACCCCTGGCTGTAGCTGGGAAGGACCTTGCCTCCATGCCATGGTGTTGGTGTTCACTTGCTGGCACACAGGCCCCAAACCCCTTTGAGAGACCCTGTGGGGTCTGCCCTGAACCCACTCCACCAGCCCATGGCTTCCCTGGAGGTCCTGTGTGGTATGCATCAGCCAGTTGCGGTTCCTGCTGGGCACCCCAGGCACCTGGCATGGTGCTAGAGGCTCTTTTTATTGCCTGAAAATGAGAGCCCCAAATTAACTAGAGTATCTGCAAAGCTGGGATGTGCCTGTGTCTTGGCTTTGTGGTGACTTGAGCTGCAGTATATACAGCTGGTGGAGCCTGGAGAGTGACCTGGCTGTCCTTACTGTGAAGTCCTCCTTTTGGTCAGCTGAACAGCTCTGTGGACTCCATAGAAACACATGGCTAAGGAAGGTTCAGACACTGAAAATATTTGGTGTAGTTTCAGGTGGCCAAGGGAACCCACCCCACGACCCCTCCGGCCCACAGCTGAGGCTCAGGCAGGATGTGGGTGTCTCAGAATTGCTCCATCACAGCTGTCACACACACACACACAGGACTTGGACCAAGCCTGGAGTCTCAGCCATCACCAGGTCTGTGGGTGCGAGCTACTGACTCCCCTCTCCACCCCTATTGCTCATGGTGGCAGCTCAGACAAGGGCTTGCATGCAGGCACCTGTTTTGGGCACAGCTGAGCTGAGGCCAGAGGGATCCCACCTGCTAGGGGGTTGTGGGCTGCCTGGGAGGGAGCTGAATCCCCCTGCTGCCCAAGGCCTGCCAAGCTGACATGTACCACCTGCATTTGCTCCTCTGAATCCCTGCCCTGTGCAGGGGAAATGACCCCCTCCCTCTCCCTCTCCCTCTCCCTCTCCCTCTCCCTCTCCCTGCCCAGGTCTCCTGCCTGGTACGGGGACAGGAATAGGGCTTGAGAGAGGGGAACATGTCCATCTCTCTCCACCTCTGTCCCCTGATGGGATCAAGCACGCTGCTGAAATCAGTCTCCCTCCACAGTCCAGAGAGGGACTGGAGGTGATGAGCACACTTGCAAGAGCATTTCCCAGAGGGGACCGTGCTGCCGCTCTGGAGCTGTCAGCCTTGGAGCCCCAGGACAATCTTGAGGGAGCCCGAGGGGCAGAGCAAGTCATGCCTGCAGCTGTGTCCCTGCTCCTGAGTGGGGCCAGGGTCCTGGGAGAGAGGGAGCTGGTGGCACCGTGGCAGCAGTGCCCATGTGCCCAGCTGTGTGCAGGAGCAGCTCCTCTGCCAAGAGCAGCAGGGCTGTGGGCACTGCCTGCTGCTGCTGAGAGGAGCTGCGAGAAGGCAGAGAGAAGTGGAAGGCAGTGTGTAGTGGGAGGAGAGAGGAGAGCTCCTTGTGGGAGACATTTTCCCAGCCGTTTGCATGGTGAGTGTCTGGCTGCAGGGCAATAGGGTTGTGAGGATCGCTCTCCCGGCTCCTGCAGGGCAGAAGAGGGAGAGAGGCTTCAGAGCAGGGATGTCCTGCCCCACTGTCCCCGGGACAGGGCGTGCTGCTTCCTTGTGCCGAAGCTGGTGCAGGGGTGTGAAGCTGGGGTATAGTCCCAGGTGCAGTGTCCCTGCCACCGCGGGGTGTTGTGTGCCCAGGGCAGTGACTCTGCTGCCTGCGTGGGTCAGCACTCAGCCTGCCTGGGCAGCAACCTGCGGTGCTGCAGGGAGAAGGTCTGGGTGGGAGGAGCGACCCCCCAGCAGGGCAGGTTCATTGTCCTGCTGAGAGGGTGCTGCGTGGGTCAGGGCTGCCCACAGCTCTCGCTCACCATGAGGATATTTGGAGAGTGGATTTTTCCAGAGGACTTGTCTCTGCCTGGTGGGAATGGAAATGCAGCAGTCAGGTTTAATCCAGGGGCTAAGCCTCTTCACCAGCACACTGAAGGGTGACAACACCTGCAAGGCACCTCAGCAAGTGCCTTCACCACCCCTCAGCCTACAGGCACCACCAACATCACCTTGCCAGTCTCATGGGAGATCTTCTGGTCTGCTGTTTAGCTCCTGCACACAGGGAGATGCTGCTGGGCAGCTTCCTGCTGCTTGGAGATTTCTGTAGTGCAGAGCTGGGATCACAGTGGGTGGGATGGGGTCTGTGTGGGGACAGAGGAAGAGCTCCCAGCAAGGACATCTCCAAGCAGCAGAGAAATAATCCAAGAGGGAGGGGAAACTGCTACCAGAAACCTCATGCGAGGTTGGGGTGCAGGAAATGCTCTGCCAGCTCTGGCAGTGCAGATGCTTTTCCCTCCGCAAGCCCCCTGCATCTGTCCTCTGCCACCCAGCAGAGCCCTCTGCCCTCAAGGTCAAGGGATCTAGGACCAAAATAGCTTTTTCGGCACCCAGAGCCCCAGAAGAGGAGAGGAGCAGCTCTCCTGCTGAGTGCCCATTTCCTAAACCGTGATCGAGGGACTGAGGACAACTGCCCCATGATGTCTGCATCTGGGAGGTGGTGTGCACAGCTGGGTTAGGGCAAGACCTTGCCCAGTATCTCTGTCTCTTTCTGTCTTTGCCACCCTAGGCAGAAGCATCAAGGTGTTGCTCCTTGCTTCTCCCCCTGTCCGGGCTGCTCTTGTTCTTGCTCTGGGGCTTTCTGGGGATGACATTTGCAGCTGCAGAGTCTAAAACAAACTTGCCTGCTGCAGAGCTGTTTCTGTGGATGGAGTGAGAGGAGGAGTTCTCGTTCTTGCCTCAGGGGCTCAAAGGAGCACAGTGTGGGGCTGGGGAATGAGCTGACTGTCCCTTCAGGACACCTCCACCTTTAAGACCCTTGACCCTCCCTGGGCTGTGCTGCTTGGCTATGTGCTGCCCTCAAGAAGGGCACAGCTCTTCTGGAGGACGTGCGTGATAGCTGAATGTCCCATGCAGAAGCCCCAGAGGTGCTAAGGAGCTGGAACTGCTGCTGGCGGTGGCTGTATGTGGGCAGCTGAAATAAGCGCTGTGTATCTTTGGCTAGAAGCTGAGTGTTGAGACCTCCCTCCATCTCAGAGCCACATCACCAAGTCCTTCTTCTGATCATCAGAGCCATGCACTATGTCACACCCTCTCCATCACTCTCACAACATGTGAGCTGAGAAAGGGAGGAGAGTTTGGAGATGTGCGCTGTGCAAGTGGACACCCCTATCAGCACAGGCCAGTTTCCTTTCAGGGTAAGTTGTGGCTGAGATTGTCCTGTGGCTGAGAGAGGTGAATGCCCAAGGCATCTGGGACTGGGACTGCTGGGGAGACCAGTGCGCTGGCTTTGTTGTGCGGCACTGGGAGAGCTTTGGCCTCTTGTGACTCTCTCATCTTCACACTGAGAGCAGTGTAGAGGGTGCATATTCCTACCCTGCAGAGCAGACAAGCAAACAAACAAGCTGCCCAAAAGTGAAGCTGTTACTTTTGTGGTCAAAACTCGATGGGAACATGCTGAAAAACCCTTCTACATTGGAGCAGGACTGATGCCTCTGGAGCCGTCGGGCAGAGGTCCCTGCTCCTCATGGCACACTCAGCCAGCACAAACTGGAGCTCTGGACATGCAGTGGAACAAAGGTGCTGCTAAGAAGGAGAAAAGTAATGTGTGTGTGTGTGTGTGTGTGTGTGTGTGTGTGTGTGTGTTGGTGGGGAATGTCTGTGTGCAAGGAAAGAATTTTGTTCAGAGAGGGTCTCTCCTGACTTGTCACTGTCTTTTCCTCCTTGGACAGTCCTACATGCATGGAGAGAGCAAAATGTCCAACAGCAGCTCCTTCAACCAGTTCCTCCTCCTGGCCTTTGCAGACACACGAGAGCTGCAGCTCTTGCACTTCTCGCTCTTCCTGGGCATCTACCTGCCTGCCCTCCTGGCCAACGGACTCATCATCACCGCCGTAGCCTGCCACCAGCGCCTCCACACCCCCATGTACTTCTTCCTCCTCCACCTCGCCCTCCTCGACCTGGGCTCCATCTCCACCACTGTCCCCAAATCCATGGCCAACTCCCTGAGGGACACCAGGGCCATTTCCTACTCGGGATGTGCTGCCCAGGTCTTTCATTTTATCTTTCTCATGTCAACTGAATATTCTCTTCTCACAGTCATGGCCTATGACCGCTTTGTTGCCATCTGCAGACCCCTGCACTACGGGACCCTCATGGGCAGCAGAGCTTGTGTCAGGATGGCAGCAGCTGCCTGGGCCAGTGGTTTTCTCCATGCTCTCCTGCACACTGCCAACACATTTTCCATACCTCTCTGCCAAGGCAATGTCCTGGACCAGTTCTTCTGTGAGGTTCCCAAGATCCTCAAGCTCTCCTGCTCACACTCCTACCTCAGGGAAGTGGGGCTTATTGTGGTTAGTCTTTTGTTATTCTTTGGGTGTTTCATTTTCATTGTGCTGTCCTATGTGCAGATCTTCAGAGCTGTGCTGAGGATGCCCTCTGAGCAGGGAAGGCACAAAGCCTTCTCCATGTGCCTCCCGCACCTGGCCGTGGTCTCCCTCTTTGTCAGTACTGTCCTGTTTGCCTACCTGAAGCCCCCCTCCATGTCCTCCCCAGCTCTGGATCTGGTGGTGGCTGTTGTGTACTCGGTGGTGCCTCCAGCAGTGAACCCCCTCCTCTACAGCATGAGGAACAAGGAGCTCAAGAATGCACTGAGGAAACTCTTTCAATGGGTACAGTGTCAGCACCAGTAACTGTCCCACGTGCATCTCCTCCTCATTCCCAGGGCATCTGGCATCAAGGCTACATGGTGTTTTTTTTTTTTTTTCTATTTTTCCCCTTACTTTCTCTGATCCATTCTTGCAAAAAGAATAAAAAGTTTTGATTCATGCCAATTCTCCTCAGAAGTCTCTCATTTGAATATAACACAGACACCATGAAGAAGCACTAAGCCAGGCTTCCCCTTTTATCCCCCAGAGATGGGAGTTGCTTCCCACCCCAGCCAGCATGGCCAGGGCTGAGTCAGGAGTCACCCCATGGCCCCGTGGCCCCACAGCCACTCACTCTGCAGAGCAGCACCGCCAGCCTGGGGCCCTGCAGGGAGCACAGGGGAGGGATGTAGGATCAGCTAGGCCAGCATGGACACACTGACCTGGGGAAAGGCTCTCTGGGGAGCAGAGATGTCCCAGGAGAAAAGCAGGGCAGCAGGCAGAGACAGAAAGTGAGAACGAGAAACAGGTTCCTCTGGGCACCAGCTCGGGGCAGGTGGCTCTGTCCCTGGGGCAGCAGGAGGTGCCGGAGGGGCTGCAGGGCCAGGGCTGTCGTGGTGTGCTGGGCAGTGGGGTGGGCATGGAGGGGTTGCAGGCAGCCAGGGAGGGGGATCTCGTGGGCACAAGAGCAGGGGAGACAAAGAGCGACCAGCCTCATTGCAAGACCTTGTTCCCCTTGCGGGGAGCTGCTCCCCTTGTCCTTGGGCCGTGTCGGAGTTATGCTGTTGTGGCAGCCCATGCCAGTAGTGCACGTGCACCACGAAAAGGGCATGTTAGATAGCCGTATGTGCCACTTAGAGATTCTTTAGCTGACCTGGGGGTTGCCTTCTTGAGGTGTGAGGGGGTTTACAAGAGCCAGCGCACACAACACTTAACAGTAAACAAACTTTATTCCTCCTCTAACAACAGTAACTATATATATATATCTGTATATATAGATATGCATATATACATAGACACAATATTTATATACTAGTACAGAAATGAAAATTGACAATAATGACATTATTTCATATCAAAGTGTGCAGCAACAATAAAGAAACATCCTTTAGAAAGGGGAACAAGGTCGTGGAAGGGGATTGATGCCCAAGCTACTAGACGGCTGTGGCTAGAGCTGAACTGACAATGAACACGGCTGGGGGGCAAGAGCCCCAGAGGGAAGAAGGGACACCTGCGTGCAGGGCCTGCTGCAATTATCCCTCCGGACGGGGTATTCTCCGTCCCCGGGGACGGAGCAGCAGCTCCCTACTGGGACTGGGACACACGGCTCTTGCCTGAAGAAGTGGCACTCAGTTAGAGGCCTCCTGGAAGACCCTCCGGACGGGGTGACACCTCATTGTAGGAGTCGGAGAGGGAAAGGTCAGGTTTCCTCTCCACGTAGTGTGGTGCCCTCGCACGGCGCTCCGGTCGAGTGGGTGTTGGTGACGAAGTCCCATGGAGCATCGCTTCCGCTGCTCCGACGGTGGCCAGCCGCTGCAGCTGCTCGGCGTCTTCAGCTGGGGAAATGTGCCTGTAGGAGGCGACTGGGCAACTCGAGAGCTCTGACAAGAGCTGCCACAGCCTCTTCTTCCCCGGCCGCATCGACCTTCGGCGAGTGTCCACCTGCCTTTGCAAGTTCAAGCTCTAGATCTCCAACATGCACACATGTGCTTTTATCCAGGGGTTCTTATAACCAGACTACTCCAGTATGTAGTCACCCAGGAGGACTAACCTGACCAATCAAATCATGCACTTTCAATCCGGCCATTTGCATACCCGCTGCCTTGCCAGCCTCCCAGAAGGTTCCTTTGGTCGACAGCCCAGACCACCTGATCTGGGATGCCCAATCAACTTAAAAGGAAAGTTGCGGGGACCTTGTGGCGCAGTATCGATCCTGCTCCAGGTTATAGATAGGGCACGGTGATTGGCCGTTCGTCTTCTAGTATGTTCCTATGGTGGGGAGGGGAGATAATTCACCATAAAGGCATCCCATCACTCCATCCCATCATCTGCATCACTCACAAAGGCAAACAGCATTGGCTCCAGTAGTGACCTCTGAAGAACATCACTGGTAGCCATTAGTCCGTTGGACTTTGCACCACTGTTCTCCGTCTTTGGAGCCAGGTGGCCTCCAGCTAAATTCCTGCATACTCCAGTGCTTACTGCTCCATCCCACATCTCCCCACTTTGGTGACAAAGGTGCTAGGGAAGACCATGTCAAAGGCCTTCCTCCATTCAAGCTATACACAAGCTATGCACAGCACTCCCCTTGTCCACACAGCCAGTCATCCCATCACAGGAGGCAATCTGGTGGGTCGGGCACAAGTTGCCCTCCATGACTTCATGCTGGCTGATCCCAATCCCTTCCTGGGGCTGGAAATCACTCCCAGGAAGATTTGATTTGCAGGGGCTGAGGTGACACGGAGCAGTCTGTCCTTTCCCAGAGGCTTTTTCTTGTCCTTCTGGAAGGTGGATGCAATGTTTGGGGGGAAGGTGGGGAGGGTTGGGACTGGAGAGCAGCTGTGGGGCTGTGCCAGCTCCTACCACACCGCTGGTCCCTGCGGTTTGGGGAGAGGGGAGATGGGGCAGCACGGGGGTGGTGGCATGGTCAGCAGAGGAAGGGCAGGGAGCAGTAGGGGCTGCAGCAAGGGGTCATGGACAGTGCTTCTGCAGCACAGAGGCTGGCGCGTTCATCTCACATGTGAAAGTCCCGCACTGACCCCAGGCAGAAACAGGCCACTTCCCTGGTGCCCGGTGGCACCCTCCCAGCAGGACAGGGACATAGGAGGAGGGCGCTCTGCCTGTCCCAGTGCTCAGGACCTGCTCCCCAAGGCCGGCCCAGCTTTGCCTGAGGGGCCTCTTGGTGCTCAGCCTCTGCTCTGCCGTGGCTGGGGCAGGGACAAGAGCTCGTGGGGCAGGGCTGGGAGAGCTCTCCTGGTGGTTTCTTTTTTGCAGGGGAGCCGTGAGGAGCATTGGGGCTCCCAGTCGCACCCTGTCCCTGCACCTGTGCATGGCCCCATGGCCCCGCTGTGCAGGCACCGGCCAGGGCAGGGTGTGTTCAGGGCTGGGGACACGTCCCCCTGGCACGGTCCCCACCACAGCCGTCGGTGCCCCGTCCCCCCACAGCCCTCCTGCTCTGGCACCCTCCCCCAGCACCCAGACCCTGCCCAGCCCCGACCGTGTCCCACGCGGGGGTCAGCACACAGCCATGGCCCGGGGTCTGCTGGGGTCGGGGCTGGGAGAGAGGCCGGGCAGGGCTGGTCGTTCCCCTCCATGCAGGCACTGAACCCAGCAGGACGGAGCAGCAAAACGCACCCTGAAACCTGGGGTGGGCGACCAGGGCAGGGGGGTGTGTGTCTTCCGCCCCACCAGCCTCCCAGCTGGAACTGGCCCCAGTGGCACCAGGAGGCAGGCCACAGGGACACTCTGGGTCCCTCCTTCTGGTGTCCAGGAGATCCCCTACCCCCAGCCTGCCTGCAGCCCCCCGGGCCAGCCCCTCTCTCCACGACACACCAAGACCCCCTGCCCTGGGGCTCCTCTGGCCACTCCTGCTGCCCCACGGGCACAGCACCCTGCCCTTCCTGGACACACAGAGAAACACGTTCCTGTTTCTCCTCTATTCCTCCTTGCCAGTGCACAATTGCTCCTTTCCTCTTCTCCACGGACCTCCCTGCTCCCCGCAGAGCCTTTCCCCACGTCCGTGTGTCCAGGCTGGCCTGCCCGGCCCTTCCTGGACCCTTCCCTGAGCTCCCCGCAGGGCCCCGGGCTGGCGGTGCTGCTGTGCAGAGGGAGTGGGCTGTGGGGCCACGGGGCCATGGGGTGACTCCACGCTGGCTGGGGTGGTCATGGTGGGAAGCAGACCCAGCTGGACGGGCCTCATTGCACCTGACAACCCCCACCAAGGGGTCTGTGGCCATGGACAACACTCTGAGCAATCACAGGGCATTTCCAATGGCTCAGGCTGTGTTCAGGTGCGTCCCAAGATCCAGCCCGTGCTTTTTCATTGAAGGTGACATGAAGGACTCTCCAGGCTCCCTTCCTGTGCCTCCTGGGTCCCCACTGGCTGTGGTGCGATTTCAGAGCTCTCACTCACCTGTACATTCATTGGGTTTGCCCTTTAAGTGTGGGTGACTGCACTTGATTTTGTGAAGCTCCATTCACTGCCCACCCCAGGGCACATGGTGCCCTTGGAGATGCCCTGGGCTCTCCTGGAGGCTCCATACTGCCTTAGAGAAGGACAGGCATCCGTCTCCAGCCCTGTCGGATGGGAGATACCACCTGACCATCCACCACCTCCAGGAGCCCTGGGCACCCACAAGTGACAGCTGAATCCAGCCCTCCTTCCCTAATGCATCACACATTGAGCTCATCACCTTAAGCCCTTGGAGAGCCCTTGAAAAGCAACAGGGCCTCTCAGGGTGGAAGTCTTCAGGCACATTTTTGACTCCAACTTTGGAATGAGAGCCCAACCTGAAAGCATTGCATAGAGGAAATCCTCTTTTATTAGACCTAAGCCAGCTCTGACCCTGTGACAGACATTCACAGATTCCTCTGTGTCAAACAGGATGGGTTCGGGCTGCTGGAGAAGTGGGATGAATTCAAATCCTTCTGTACAAACATGATTATCAGAGAGACAATGCCCAATGCACAAAAGGTGTCTGAGACAAACTGGAAATTGCTTGTGAGGAGAGATAGGCAGCTTAGTGCTGCTGAACTAGAAGCAGCTGAATCAGTTTGTTCAAGGGCACCTTTGAGCTCCTTGTTCCTCATGCTGTAGAGGAGGGGGTTCACTGCTGGAGGTACCACCGAGTACAGAACGGCCAGCACCAGATCCAGAGCTGCGGAAGAGATGGAGGGAGGCTTCAGGTAGGCAAACATGCCAGTGGTAATATACAGGGAGACGACAGCCAGGTGAGGGAGGCACATGGAGAAGGCTTTGTGCCTTCCCTGCTCAGAGGGCATCCTCAGCACAGCTCTGAAGATCTGCACATAGGACAGCACAATGAAAATGAAACACCCAAAGCATAAACAGGCACTAACCACAATAAGCCCCACTTCCCGGAGGTAGGAGTGTGAGCAGGAGAGCTTGAGGACATGAGGAATCTCACAGAAGAACTGGTCCAGGACATTGCCTTGGCAGAGAGGAATGGAAAATGTGTTGGCAGTGTGCAGGAGAGCATTGAGAAAACCACTGGCCCAGGCAGCTGCTGCCATTTTAACACAAGCTCTGGTGTCCATGAGCATAGCATAGTGCAGGGGTCTGCAGATGGCAACGTAGCGGTCATAGGCCATGACTGTGAGAAGAGAACACTCACCTGACATGAATAAGGCAAAGAAAAATATCTGGGCAGCACATCCTGAGTAGGAAATGGCCCTAGTGTCCCTCAGGGAACTGGCCATGGATTTGGGGATCATGGAAGAGATGGAGCCCAGGTCGAGGAGGGAGAGGTGGAGGAGGAAGAAGTACATGGGGGTGTGGAGGCGGTGGTGGCAGGCTACGGCAGTGATGATGAGGCTGTTGGCCAGGAGGGCAGGCAGGTAGATGCCCAGGAAGAGCGAGGAGTGCAAGAGCTGTAGCTCCCGTGTGTCTGCAAACACCAGGAGGAGGAACTCCTTCAGGGAGCTGCTGTTGGACATTTGCTGTGCCCTTGCTTCAGGACATTGTCCAAGGAGGAAAAGGCATTGACAAGTTAGGAACAGGCTTCTCTGAGCCAAACCTATTCCCCTCCTCAGAGCAACCCCCACATTGCCTCTCTCCTTTACCTTGTTCCACTCCCTTCCCTCACCTCTGCTTTGGGCTGAGTGTGTGGTGCAGAGCAGGGACCTCTGCCCATGGGCTACAGAGGAGTCAGCCCTGCTCCACCTGGGCCTGTAAATGGAGGTGTCAGACTGTCCTGTGCAGTTGGTGGAGATACCTGGGGATGGGCACCCTGAGCGGGGTGAAGGGGATTTGGTCTGGGAAGCAAGGGGAATATTCTGTTTTTCTCATTGGGAGAGATGAATACAGCGCTCATGCCAGCTGTGTCTGGAAGAGAAGGTCCCTGCGGGGGACGCATCTCTCCCAACCTTGCCCTCTTGATCAGAGCTGCCTGTATCTGAACCAGTCACACCAGCTCCCACTCCAGCATGGGAGAGAAACAGTGCAGTGAAGGCAGGGGCTGACCCAACCCTTCCTCAACCTCTCTGCCCCACTGACATGGACCCTGCCCTCACATCAGTTCACCCTCTGCACTCTTTCTTCAGGCACTGTCAGGGGAGTGGGAAGTTCCTGCCTCCGCTGCAGCTGAACCCCCTCCTTAACCCCACCGAGCGTGAGAGCAAGAACCAGAGCAGCACAAAGAGGTGAGGAAACTGTGAGGACTACTGTGACACTCCGACCACAAGGAAAGCAAGGAGCAAGACACAGACGGGCTCTCAGGAAAGCCTTCAGCTCACCCAGCTGTGCTCACCACCTCCCAGACAGCAACCAGAGCAGGACAGTCACTCTCAGCCCCTTTGTCCCACAGTGAGAAACAAAGCTCTGCTGGAGGTCGGGCTGCTGAGGAGGGGGCTCATGCCCTGCACCCCCTGGCCTGGAGGGCAGAGGCTCTGCTGGGTGGGAGAGGAGACACAGAGGGGCTTCCTTAGAGGAACATGTCTGCACGGAAGAGGTTCACGGGGAGGTCTCCACATTCCCCCTCCCACAGCATTCATGTTTCCAGCTTCCTCTCTTTCACTGATCAGATCTTCCCTGCTCAGAGCTTTTCCTCCTGGGAAATGGGAGCTGCTTCTCTATCCCTCGTCTTCTCCCTGTCAGCGCTCACAGACCCCATGCAGAGTGGGGAAAGAGTTTTCGGAGGTTCCTCGCAGACCTCTTGATCTCTCTCTGTCAAGTCTAGGAACATCAGTCTGTTGTCCAAACCTGGCAGCTCCTTTTCCAACCCTCCCACCTGCAGAAAGCAGGAATCGGAAAGCAGAGACTCAGGAAAGCTCCTGATCTTCAAGGCAACCCCTGCCATGAGTGACCTCCTGCAAAGGTCCCTTGGAAATACCGTGGGGGTGAGCTGGAGCTGAGAGCAGCCCTGACCCACACAGCACCCTCTCGATAGCAGAATGAACCTGCTCTGAAGGCGGTCGCTCCTTCCACCCAGACCTTCTCCCCACAGCGCTGTGGGGAGCTCCCCGGGCAGGCTGAGGGCTTACTCACGCAGGCAGCAGAGTCACTGCCCCGGGCACACAGCACCCTGGGGTGCAGGGCTCTGCTCTGAATTACAGCCCTGCGCACACCTGGGGGCACTCCCTGGCTTCACAGCCCTGCACCAGCCCTGCAAGCAGGTAGCCCTCATGCCCTGTCCCTGCAAGCAGGTAGCCCTCATGCCCTGTCCCTCTGACCGTGCGGCAGCGCATCCCTGCTCTCAAGCACCTCCTGCTCCAAACAGCAGAAGCTGGGAGAGCCACCCGGACAGACGCTCTCAGCTGTGGAAGGTGCCAGCTGCAGAAGAGCCCTCCGGGAACCACAGCAGCGGTGCCCTGCAGCCAGAGACTTACTGTGTTAGGGGCTGTGAAGGTTCCTCCCTGCAGTGAGCTCTCAGCCGTCCTCCCGTTCCCAACTGCCTTTAACTTCTGAGTCGCTCATCTCCTCCTGGCCCCTGCAGGCAGTGCCCTGAGTCTTGCTGCTCCATTCAAAGGAGCTGCACCTGGACAGAGCTGTCTCTCTGCAGCGCCTGCCAGGTTGCCCTGGGCTCCGGCAGTCCCAGGAGCCAGGCCCAGCTCAGGAGCAGAGGCCCAGCTGAAGACGTGACTTTCTCTGTCCCCTGTGCGCCCTCAAGATGGTTCCAGGGCTCCAGGGCTCACAGTTCCTGAAAGGCAGCAGACTGATTCCCCCCTGACTGATTCCTCATGCTCTGATCTTCTCAGAGGCACCACAAGGCAGGGGGAGCCATCTGCACACACACAGTAACAGCTGACACAAGAGAGCTTGAGTCTAGGGGACCTTTAGAAACTTGTGGAACAGGAACCTCATGAAGTTTTACATGGAGAAGGGGCAAGTCCTGCCCCTGGGGAAGGGTAACTCCCATGCATCAGGGCAGGTTGGGACCTTACCGGCTGCGGTGTGACCCTGAGGAGAAGGGTGTGGGCACTGTGAGAAATGCCATATGAGCCAGTGGGGCACACTCATTGTGAAGAAGGCCAGATGACCACGGGCTGCCTTAGGAGGAGCGTGGCCACCCACACAAGGGGAGCCATTATCCCCCTCAACACAGCAGACCTCCTGCAGGCAGGTGGGCTTGGAAGAGACTGTGAGGTTACTGGTAAAGGGTCAGCTGGTAGGCCAAAAGTCTAACCGGAGGGGACATTGTGGTGAGAGCCATTGTTTCTCAGAAGCTCCTTGGATGGTAGGAGGCACATGGCTGTAAAGGTGAAAGTGATGTCCCTTCTGTCTCTGCAGGTGATGGGCCAGCAGCAAGCACATTGCTGGGAAAGTGGCTGTGAGATCACTTCTGTGCAAGCATCTGGTAGACCATTAGGAGGCCCATGGATGGGATGTGTCAGCAGCTCATTTCCTTGGATGCTCATGGTGAGGTCACTGCTGCCTGAGTACCCAATAGGCTACCCACAGGCACAGGGCTAGGGTGCTGATTTTGTGGTGTCTCCTGTCTTTGCAGGTGATAGGCCAGCAGCAGGCACACGGCTTGGATGTTGGTTGTGAAGCCTCCTCTGCCTTAGGACCTGACTGGAGAGCAGCAGGCACATAGCTGGTCACGTGCATGAGAGAAGCTGGAGGGCCAGCAGTAGGCCCCTTGGCTTGGTGGATGATTGTGAGGTGACTTCTATGTGAGCAGCTGAGAGGTGAGCGTTTGGATCTGACCTAAGGCAGGTGTTTGTGAGGTCACTTCTGCCTGAGGATGTGGTTAGACAGCAGGCGCAGAGCCTGCTGACCCAGAGCCTGCAGGCACAGAGCCCTCGCCCTGCTGCAACGCTCTTCCCACTGCAGCCCAGGAAACTGATGCAGCCTTTGAATACCAAAAACACTTGTCTGGCTCCTGCTGCTTCATGTTGTCTACCAGGACCCCCAGGCCCTTCTCTGCCAAGCTGCTTTCCAGCCAGTTGGCACCCAGAGTGACCTGGTGCATGGGGTTCTTTTCCTCAGGTTCAAGACCTTGAATTTCTCTTTGTGCAACTTCCTGAGGTTCCTCCCTGCCCATATCTCCAGCCTGCAGAGGTCCTTCTCACTGACAGGGCAAACATCTATTTGTATTATGTTTGTGTTTTAGGAAAGGATTGTGTCTCAGAATCTTGTAGGGCCTTAGGAGACCCAGGACCATGCAGATGACTGTGAGGTCACTTTGTGTGTCTGCAGGTGATGGGCCAGGAGCAAGCACATGGGTTGGAAACTATGAAATCCTTTCTGTTTGAGTGCCTGACTGTGAGGTCACTCTTGTCTCTGCCGGTGATGGGCAAGGAGCAGGCACATGGCTGGGATGAGTAGTGGTGTGATATGCTTCTTGTCCTCAGAATGGCTTCTTCCAGATGCAGGCCAATGAGGTTCCTGTACAAGAAGTGACCTCACCATCAACATCACAGCTGTGTCACCCGGCACCTCCCTCTCCCCTGTCCCTATGGGATTACACCCGTGTGGTGGGACAACTTGCATGGCAAGATGAAAATGGGCTCCTGGGAAAGGCAGGCTCGGATAGCAAGGAAGTGGAGGTGTGCTCTGAGCAAAGGGGTGGCTGGAGTGCACAGAGCTTTGCCCTAGAGCTGGTGACCAGCCAGTCCAAAGCACGGCACAAATGGACCCTAAGGCAGGTGGAAAATGGGCTGGACCACTGGGCCAAAATGCTGTGACCAGTGGCACAAGGTCCAACTGGTGGCTGGTTACATGCAGCATCCCTCAGGCATCAACATGTCGAGCAGCACTGTTTAATGTCTTCGTTAACGTCCTGGACCATGGGATGGAGCGCACTCTATGTATGTTTGTGGACTAGGTACAATTGGGGCAGGACTCTGAGTAAACTTGTCTAGTTCCCTCGGAGTGAGCGGGGGGTGGGTCCAGAGGTCTCGTCCACCCTAAGTGCTGTGATTCAGTGAATCTTTCCCTGAAGAGCTCTGGAAAGACAGAACAGTGAGAGGAAGCAGAAAGGACAAGGAGGACATAGTTCTTCAGAACAAAGCTTCTGCATTCAGAGGGTTGGTAGAAAAGGTATTGGGCTGAATAACTGGACACAAATATCTATACTCCACTAGAAGGAGGAAATACTGCACTGCATGCACTTGGTGCTGCTAATAAGAAAGAAAGAAAGAAAGACAAGATTCATTAGAACTGGTAAAACATACTTGACCTTCTGGAAATGGCTGTGTGTTCTTTTCAGTTTTGGCATAGAGTTGTTTTTTGCATAGGTTGCAATTTATGGCTAAACATTTTCATTCAGGCCTTTATTTGTTTGCCCTCGTATAGAGACTGTTGCTGCCTGAGATGCCCTGGGGTCGCTGAATTCCCATGACTAGAAAGGGAAGGGCAGACACCTGGGTTAGGCAGAGACACCTGCCCTGGGGGGGGTCAGGCATGGGGTGAGATCAGTCTCAGCCCTGTTGTCACCTCAGATGGAGTCACACTTCATTGACCGTGCAGGGAAGGAGAAGGGAGTGTGGCTAGACTCATTGGGACATCTGTAGGACGTCACTGTGACACAGATATGTGGAGATTTGTGCAGATGTGGCCTTCCAAGAATACAGTGTTTTCTTGAAGCTGGTCAGCCTGCTTTCCTCTATCAGGTGAGAGAGCTCGGCATGTCAGAGGGTGACTCGCTCTGTGCAAAGAGTGAGGGGTGGCAGGGACAGCTGTGGTCAGGGGGAGGTTTTCTGAGCAGTGGGCTCTGTGCGAGACACAAAAAGTTCTTTGTTAATGGTTTAGGCCCGATTATAACAGAAATGTTTGGAAAATGGCATGAAAAATGAAACCAGAAAGAAAAAGATTGGAAGCAAGGAAATGTTTTGTTATACTTTCCAGCTTTAAATTTTTTTGTGTTCCTATTGTCTTTCTTGATTTCTTTTTCAATGTAGTGGTCTTTTAGGGGGAGTGTGTGTGTGTGTGTGTGTGTGTGTGTGTGTGGTGGACATCTGGTGGCCTCTCTAAGTGCCATTGGGTGTTTGTGGTTCAGCACCTGAGATCTGCCTGGAAAGGGGAAGACTTGGTTTGAAAGATTCAGGAATATGAACACACTTTTATTAGCTCCAATGATTGATTGATTCTAATGTCAATGATTTTGTGTGATGAAAGAGTGGAAATCTTCAGGAAGGATATTAATCTCAGGAGAAGAAATACTGATCTGCCCTCGACCTTGTGTTTCCACTGCTCGGTGTATTAGGCTGTGGATGGCATCTCAGTCATCTCCCACGTTTTCACATGTCCTGCCTACATTGATCACTTCTGGGGTCAACTTTGCATCAGACGATCTGGGCTTATGCCCTTCCCATAGTTTCCCAGTTTTCCTCCTCCCCTTCCTCTGTATCATTCAGGCACCTCTCAACTCCCTAGTCGCTGCTCTGAGCTTCAGGGAGTCTGAAGCTTGTCTCGTCTTTCAGCACTCTCATTGTCTCGTCAACCAACTCCTTCACTGTGTTTCTAACTAGCCTCCCCCATCTATTTGTCAAGAACATGTCAAGGAAGGCTATTCCTTGCAGACTGTGGACCTCCCTGGAGGCAACTTGCCCTTGACATACACTTGAGGATTGTATGTTATTTCTTAGGACACTGCATCATGTTTATATTGGTCTGATCAGAATTGAGACAAATCCTTCTGTGTCTGTTTGCAGCTGATTTTCTAAGGAAAGCAGGTGGGAATTGGTGCCCAGGAGCTGTAACATTCAGCTACAGGCTTGAGTGGGAAAAGGCTAGATGTTAAGCCGAGTGAGGGAAGTCCCCAGGGGCTGAGGAGAGAAATGTCAGGGCTGGGGAGGTGGGGAGGAAGGTTGTCCATACATGTCTCCTATCCAAACTACTGCTTTTCCCAAATGGTCCCTCTGGGTGGCCTGTAGCACCACAGCACTACCCTTCAAGTGACATTTTCTTTTCCTAATGTCACATCTAAACCCCACAAGCTGCTGTGTGTGGCTTTTTCTCTTTCTCATGCTGTTTCCCACTACCAAGAAAAGCTCTGTCATCTCTTCAGGCAGTCACAGTCTACTACTCTCCTGGTCTTCTTCTCTGCTTCAGCAGGATAAAGAAGCCCAGGTCCCTCTACCTCTCCTCACGGGTGAGGTTATTCCCACCTAGGTGCAGGACTTGACACTTCTCTAGTAAATCTTCATGAGGTGTCTGTTTCTCTGAATCACCTTTGTTTCTCAGGTTCCTTCTGGACTGAAGCTCTTCTGTGTCCAGACAAACAAAAAATCAAACCAAAACAACCAAAAACCAAAACAGCACCAATGGGTTAAGGGCAAGCAGGGGAGGGCCAATTGTATATTGGGAAGGGATCCGGTTGGTAAAAGAAACAAACTCAGAAGAGAGGAAAGAAAAAAAAAGGGAAACTAAAAGTGAAGGAAAGGATTGATGAGGGCTGTTCTGGGGATTCCTGCCAAGAAGCCCTGCATCTGAATACTTCTGAGTGGAGGAGGACAAGAAAGCTGGCCTACCTCCACTCTCACAGGGAACATGCGTGCTTTCCCTGCCATCAGCAAGAGAAGATTGAGAATGGGAAGAATTACAAACTCCTTCCGGGTGGAAAGGAGCTCAGGACGTCTCTAGTGCAATCTCCTTGCTCCCAGCAGGGCCAGATCTGGGGTGAGAGCAGGTTGCTCTGGGCTTCCTTCAGGCTAGTCTGAGAAGCCTCCAAGGGAGGAGACTGCATAGCCTGTCTGGGCAACCACTTGCAATGCTTGACCATCCGCGTAGTGGAAAAGCTTTTCCTTGCCTCCTGCACAAATGTCTCTTCTTTCCACTTAGACCCATTGTCTCTTGTCTTCTCACCATGCACCCTGGTGAAGAGCCGGCCTCCATCTTCTTGAGGACCTTCTTGTAGCCATTGGAAGGCTGCCTGTAAGATCCCTCCAAAGCCATCTCTTCTCCAAGTGGAACAAGCCCCATTTCCTCACACAGCAAGTCCTCCAGCTCCCCGACTCTTGTGAGGGCCCTTGGCTGAACTTGCTCCCAGTTATCAACCTCGTTCTTTTTCTGGGGACCCAAACCTGGATACAGCGTTCTATCTGGGGTCTAATGCATACTGCCTAGAAAGTGATCATTTCCCTTGACCTCCTGGCTATGCTCCTGGTCCTACAGCCCACCATACTTCTGGCTCTCTTTGCTGCCAGGGAACGCTGCTGCCTCATCTTTGGCCTCCTGTCCACTAGGACCCTCAGGTCCTTTTCCACACAGCCACTCCCCAGGCCCTCTGACCCCAGCCTGTAGCACTGCGGGGTGCTGGTTTACTGCAGGGGCAAGAGCTGACATTTGTCCTGGCTGAATTTCTGGAGGTTCCTGACAGCCCATGCCTCCTGCCTGTCTAGGGCCCTCTGAATGGCAGCCCTCCAGCAAAGGACTGGGCTCCCCCACCTCCCGCCTGGGGTCATCTACAAGCGTGAGGAGTGTTGCCTCCTCTGTGTCACTAATCAAGAAGTTAAATAGGACAAGTTCCTGGAGAGATCAGTGGTGCTCCCCTTCTCCCTGGCCTCCAGGAATAGGACTACACATTCACCACTGCCCTCTGAGCCTGATCAGCCAAGCAGCTTTTTACCCATACAGTTGTCTACTCTTCTAACATGCATGCAAGACTATTGTGGGAGACAGTGTCCAACACCTTGTTGAAATCTAGGTGAAAGACATTCCCTCTTCTCCATCCACAAACACAGTTATGGAATCAGAGAAAGCAATCAGGTGGGCGAAGCACAGTTTACCCTGTGTAAATCCATGCAAACAGTTCCCTGTCGCATTCTTCTCCTTCATGCGCCCAGAAATGTGATCCGAGAAGATTCGCTGCATGACACGCTCCTCACCAAAGGGAAGCTGAACTGTCTGCAGCTCCCCAGCTTGTCCTTGTGGCCTTTCTTGAAGATGGAGGTAACACTTGCCTTTCTCCAGTCAGTGGGACTTCACCCCAGCTCCACAACCTTTCCAAGATGATAGTGAGTGGCCTTGCTGTGACAGCAGTCAGCTCTCACAGCATCCTCGTCTGCAGCCCATCCAACCCCATTGGCGTGCATGGTTTGAGTTCTCCCAAGTCATCCCTCACTAGCCTCATCCACTGTTGGTGGTTTTTGTCCTCTGGAGTCTTGAGCCAAGGCACAACAGCCTGGGAGACCTTGCTTGGGAAAACTCAAGCTAACAAGGGTTTGAGTTCCTCACACCTCTCTGCATCTGCTGCTACAAGGTTCCCTGCCCCATGTAGCAGTGAGCCAGCCTTCTCCTTTGGATTCTTTGATTCTCACTCAGGCAGTAGCAGCTCTTCTTCAGGCCCTTCACATCTCCTGCAAGTGTCAATCCTACGGGAGCTTTTACTTCCCTAACACCCTGCCTGTGATCCTGGACAATATTTCTATATTCTTGTATTGAAGCTTCTCCCTCCTCCTGCTTCCAGGATGCTGCCTGACTGCCCTGGAGCTAAGGTGTGAGGTCCCTGATTACCCAAGTTGGTATATACCCCTGCAGTATCTGCTAGTTTTCTTTAGTGTCAGGATGGTTCATTTTTGTCCCTGGCAGGTGCTGTCCTCAAAGATCTGCCGGCTTTCCTGAGCTCCTGCACCTTTCCAAGCTGCTTCCCATGGGTTCCCTGACCACTCCCCAGAAGAGGTCGAAGTCTGCTCCTCTGAAGGCCAGAGTCTGTGCTCCATGACTATCCTTCCTCATTCCCCTCAGCATCTGGGACTCCCTTTTTTCACCCCCCACCACCCCCTCCACCCCGCCATAAGAACCAGGGCCTGTGATTCACAGATTTGACCACATTCCTTAAAGGAGACTGCATGCACCTCCTCACCCTGACTCGGTGGTCTGCAGCTCCCATCACAATGTCACCGTTCTTCTAATGCTCACCCACAAGCTCTCACCCACCCCCTTGCCTCTCCCATGGAAGAGCTCTGAGCTGCTCCTTCACACAAAGGGCATCCTCCCACCTCCTCTTCCCTGACTGTTTCTCCTGAAGAGCTAGTACCCTACCAGCACAGCCCTCCAGGCATGTGAGTGATCCTACCACATCTCAGCTATTCCAACCATGTTTCAGTCTTGTGACAGCTTGCGTATCTCCATCTGCTCCTGGCTGTGCCCCAGGCTGCATGCATTTGCATATCTTTGGCCTGAAGAGCCTCCACTGTGGCAGAGAGAACAAACTGGTCATGATGAAAGATTTTACCAAGAACCAAGGGCACTGTGTGTGCAATGGCCCCACTTCAGAATAGAGACATGTGGGCATAAAAAGCAAGTGGCAATGTAATGGTGAAAGGAGATTCCCACGCAGAGAGCAAACCCTGCAGTGCCCAAAGACAGGGAGAAACAAAGCTGGGCTGTGCAGGAACGGCAGGAGAGAGGTTTGCTGCGTGAGCTGACTCTTTGGAGCCTGTGATAGATGTTAAACAATCCAGGCAGGACAAGATGCCAGTGAAGAAGTCCCTGGGCCTGGGCAGCCTGTGATCCAGCCACCCTGAGGTCACCATTAGCCCAGTGCCTGGTCGTTTCAAGTGCGGGGGTGAGAAGAGGTTCAGGGACAGGAGAGCTAAAAGGGTTGGAGAGTGCAGAGACTAGAGGGGAGACCTTGGGGTGTTTATACAGCACGCTTGAATGCAGATGGGATGGACTTTCCCTAAAGGCTGTGGAGGGATTCAGTAGTCTGGGCACAGGCAGAAAACATGAGATGCCCTGAGGTGTTTGGCCAGCAAGCACTCCAAAGGAGCATGGCTTTCCTGCAGGGGCCATGGAGTACCTGCTAGAAGCATGCAGTTGTGCTGCACAGCCCAGGCATCTGACATGGCCCTGCCAGCCTATTTCTGTGTCACTGCCTCAAGTGTCTGCATGGAATTACATCAGCTGTTTTGCAATGCAGGGATCTTCATATGTCTCAGCTTCCTCCTGAGTGGAGCTCTAGTTGTCCTAGGCATCTAGTGTCATTTCTGATGGCCAAAGAAATTCCCACCAGAGAGCCACCTGATGCTCCAGAAGGATACAGGGGCCCCAGTTGCTCCATCAGAGCAAGCAGACACTGGCACATGCCTTGGACCACCTCTGTCTCTTCCAATGTCCCCAGGTGTTGGTGTGTGAGCAACTGACTCCCACTCTCCATCTCCAGGGATTATAATGCTAGCCTAGACAAGGAGCTCGCATGCAGACCTCTCTGTTGTGTACACCAGCTTGGGCAAGGGGAATCCCACCTTCTGCATGTTTGTGGAGTTCACAGGAGGGATCTGAACCCCACTCCAGCGCATGGTCTTCTAAACAGGCATGAGAAACCTAGATTGACTCATCTGAATCAACACCCGAACCATGGGAAAATGAACTCCTTTCTTGTCCCCTTCTAGGTGTCCTGCCTAGTTAAGACATGGGAAAATGGGTTTCCTAGGTAGGATGTTTCCCCCTCTAGCAGATAACCATCTTCTGATGAGACAAATGACACTGCTGTAACTGGTCTCCCTGTATTGTTCAGAGAGAGAGCAAAGGTGATTATTTTGGTCTACTTCAGTCAACATTTCCCAGGAGGAGGAGGAGGGAGCACAAGGGACAGAGAAATTCATGCCTTCAGCTGGGCCTCTGCTCGTAACCAGGGCCAGGCTCCTGGGACAGAGGGAGCTGGTGGCACCGTGGCAGCAGTGCCCATGTGCCCAGCTGTGTGCAGGAGCAGCTCCTCTGCCAAGAGCAGCAGGGCTGTGGGCACTGCCTGCTGCTGCTGAGAGGAGCTGCGAGAAGGCAGAGAGAAGTGAAAGGCAGTGTGGAGTGGGAGGACAGCTGACAGTTCATTGTGGAAGACATCTTCACAGGCTTGACACGGTAAGTCTCTGGCTGAAGGACAACACTACTGAGGTTCCTGGAGGGGTCTTCTAAACCCTTTCCATCCCACAACTGATTTTTTTTTAAGTGTCGTCCTCCTTGCTTCTGCACTGTGCAGGGGAGGAGGAGATGCTTTAGAGCAGAGGTTCCCTGGCACCCCATCACAGGGACAGGGCATGCTGCTACCTTCTGCCAAAGAAGGCTGCAGGGCTGTGAAGTCAGGATGTGCACACAGGTCTGCATGGTGATTCAGAGCAGTGTCCCTGCCCTGCAGAGGAAGGTGAAAAAAGAGGGCTACTTGAAAGGCAAAGATCTTTCCTCCCAGGGCTTTCCTTTTCCTAATTTGGGCAGGGAGAAAAAAAGAAAGGGTTTTCTGGTCTGACAAGGAACTGGGACTCACACTTTCTCCCTCAGAGATCAGGAGGTCTGTGAGAAAGCTCAGCTTCACCTCAGCCTCAACCTACAACAGAACCAGCATCACCTTTATGGACTTCCTTAAGGTTTATGTGACCTGCTCCTTAGGACCTGCAAGCACAGAGATGCCCCTGCCCATTTCTCACTCCCGGAACATTTCTGTAGGGCAGCACTGAGCCCACAGCAGGTAGGATGGGGTCTGTGATCACTGAGAGGGAAAAGATGTAGGGACAGAGACAGCTCCCAGCAGGGGCAGCTGCAGGCAGCAGAGATGGGCAGGGAATGAGAGGGAACTGCTAGCAGAATCATCATGGGAGGATGGATTTGAGCAAGTCATGGTCAGTCCTTCTAACACAAACAGCTTCCTCTGAGCAAGCTCCCCATGTCTCCTCTCCCACCCAGCAGAGCCTCTGCCCTGACAGCCAAGGGGAACAGGGCACAAGCTGCCTCCTCTGCAGCCAGACCTCCAGCAGAGGAGAGGGGCATCTCTTCTGCCACGGGTTCATTTCGTGCTCCCCAAAAAAGGGGCTGCGAGCGACTGCTCTGCAAGTTCGCTCTCTGCGAGGCAGCATGCCCAGGTGGGCAAGGTGAAGGCTTTTGTGAATGCCCGTCTGTCTCTCTCCTTGCTCCCTCGGAAGCAGGATCATGGTGTTGCCCCCTGTTTCCTCTCCTCTCCATGGGGCTCCTCCTGCTCTCAGGATCTCTGCAACTGGGGGGTTACAGGTGCACTTCAGACACCGATGCTGACATCTCAAATAAAATAAAAAATATTTTAAAAATCCCTGAAAGTAATTTCTGCAAAACTCAGACAACAGATTTCATTCGACAGAAATGGTTCCCCCCATTGCCATGTACCCCCTACGGCACAGCCAGGTAGACTCCTGCGGAGCCCATGGGCACAGGTCCCTGCTCCTCCCGACACACTCTGCCAGCCTAAAGCAGAGCTCATGGTAAGGAGCTGCACAGAGATCCTCCCAATAAAGGAGAGAGGCAATGTGGTGTTTTTAATGAGAAATGGAACATTTTATTTCTTTAATTGATTATTTTTAAAAGTCTTTTCTAACTTGTCATTGTCCTTTCTTCCTTGGAAAGGTCCCCATGCCCAGGGGGAGCAAAATGTCCAACAGCAGCTCCTTCAACCAGTTCCTCCTCCTGGCCTTTGCAGACACACGGGAGCTGCAGCTCTTGCACTTCTCGCTCTTCCTGGGCATCTACCTGGCTGCCCTCCTGGCCAACGGCCTCATCATCACCGCCATAGCCTGCGACCACCGCCTCCACACCCCCATGTACTTCTTCCTCCTCCACCTCGCCCTCCTCGACCTGGGCACTGTCTCCTCCACTGTCCCCAAATCCATGGCCAACTCCCTGAGGGACACCAGGACCATTTCCTATGCAGGATGTGCTGCCCAGGTCTTTTGCTTTGTCTTCTTATTTACAGCAGAGTATTCTCTCCTCACTGTCATGGCCTATGACCGCTACGTTGTCATCTGCAGACCCCTGCACTATGGGACCCTCATGGACAGCAGAGCTTGTGTCAAGATGGCAGCAGCTGCCTGGGCCACTGGTTTTCTCAATGCTCTCCTGCACACTGCCAACACATTTTCCATCCCTCTCTGCCAAGGCAATGTCGTGGACCAGTTCTTCTGTGAGGTTCCCAAGATCCTCAAGCTCTCCTGCTCACATTCCTACCTCAGGGAAGTGGGGCTTAATGTGGTTAGTGTCTTTTCAATGTTTGGGTGTTTCATTTTCGTTGTGCTGTCCTATGTGCAGATCTTCAGAGCTGTGCTGAGGATGCCATCTGAGCAGGGAAGGCACAAAGCCTTCTCCATGTGCCTCCCTCACCTGGCTGTCGTCTCCCTGTATATTACCACTGTCCTGTTTGCCTCCCTGAAGCCCCCCTCCATGTCCTCCCCAGCTCTGGATCTGGTGGTGGCTGTTGTGTACTCGGTGGTGCCTCCAGAAGTGAACCCACTTATCTACAGCATGAGGAACCAGGATCTCAAAGATGCTCTGAGGAAACTGATTCAACTGGTTCTAGTTCAGCACAAATAAGGTGCCCATCTCTCCTCACAAGCAGTAACTAATTAATCTCACAAAACTCTTATGCTTTCTGTCTGTGATAATCATGTTTGTACAGAAAGTTTGAATTCATCCCACTTCTCCAGCAGCACGAACCCCATGTTTTTGCTGAGACACCTGCTGTGAACCTGTGTCTTTCACTGTACCAGAGCTGGCTTAGCTCTAATAAAAGAGGATTTCCTGTGTGCAATGCTTTCAGGTTGGGCTCTCCTTCCAAAGTTGGAGTCAAAAATGTGCCTGAAGACTTCCACCCTGAGAGGCCCTGTTGCTTTTCAAGGGCTCTCCAAGGGCTTAAGGTGATGAGCTCAATGTGTGATGCATTAGGGAAGGAGGGCTGGATTCAGCTGTCACTTGTGGGTGCCCAGGGCTCCTGGAGGTGGTGGATGGTCAGGTGGTATCTCCCATCCGACAGGGCTGGAGACGGATGCCTGTCCTTCTCTAAGGCAGTATGGAGCCTCCAGGAGAGCCCAGGGCATCTCCAAGGGCACCATGTGCCCTGGGGTGGGCAGTGAATGGAGCTTCACAAAATCAAGTGCAGTCACCCACACTTAAAGGGCAAACCCAATGAATGTACAGGTGAGTGAGAGCTCTGAAATCGCACCACAGCCAGTGGGGACCCAGGAGGCACAGGAAGGGAGCCTAAAGAGTCCTTCACATCACCTTCAATGAAAAACCATGGGACACATCTCGGGAAACATCTGAACACAGCCTGAGCCATTGGAGATAGCCTGTGATTGCCCAGAGCATTGTCCATGGCCACAGACCCCTTGGTGGAGGTTGTCAGGTGCAATGATGGCCATCCACCTGGGTCTGCTTCCCATCGTGACCACCTCAGCCAGTGTGGAGTCACCCCACAGCCCCGTGGCCCCACAGCCCACTTGTTCTGCCAAATAGCACCACCAGCCTGGGGCCCTGCGGGGAGCACAGGGAAGGGTCCGGGAACAGATGGGCGGGCCAGCCTGGACACACTGAGGTGGGGAAAGGCTCTGTGGGGAGCAGGGAGGTCCGTGGAGAAGAGGAAAGGAGCAATTGTGCACTGGCAAGGAGGAATAGAGGAGAAACAGGAACGTGTTTCTCTGTGTGTCCAGGAAGGGCAGGGTGCTGTGCCCCTGGGGCAGCAGGAGTGGCCGGAGGAGCCCCAGGGCAGGGGGTCTTGGTGTGTCGTGGAGAGAGGGGCTGGCCCGGGGGGCTGCAGGCAGGCTGGGGGTAGGGGATCTCCTGGACACCAGAAGGAGGGACCCAGAGTGTCCCTGTGGCCTGCCTCCTGGTGCTACTGGGGCCAGTTCCAGCTGGGAGGCTGGTGGGGCGGCAGACACACATCCCCCCTACCCTGGTCGCCCATCCCAGGTTTCGGGGTGCGTCCGGTTTGCTGCTCTGTCCTGCTGGTCTCAGTGCCTGTATGGAGGGGAACGGCTGGCCCTGCCCGGCCTCTCTCCCAGCCCCAACCCCGGCAGACCCTGGGCCATGGCTGTGCGCTGACCCCGCGTGTGACACGGCTGGGGCTGGGCAGGGTCCGGGTGCTGGGGGAGGGTGCCAGAGCAGGAGGGCTGTGAGGGGACGGGGCACCGAGGGCTGTGGTGGGGACCGTGCTGGGGGGACGTGTCCCCAGCCCTGAACACACCCTGCCCTGGCCGGTGCCTGCACAGCGGGGCCATGGGGCTGCTCTCCAGTCCCAGCCCTCCCCACCTTCCCCCCAAACATGACATCCACCTTCCAGAAGGACAAGAAAAAGCCTCTGGGAAAGGACAGACTGCTCCTTGTCACCTCAGGCCCTGCAAAGCAAATCTTCGTGGGAGTGATTTCCAGCCCCAGGAAGGGATTGGGATCAGCCAGCATGAAGTCATGGAGGGCAACTTGTGCCCGACCCCCCAAGATTGCCTCCTGTAATGGGATGACTGGCTGTGTGGACAAGGGGAGTGCTGTGCATAGCTTGTGTATAGCTTGAATGGAGGAAGGCCTTTGACATGGTCTTCCCTAGCACCTTTGTCGCCAAAGTGGGCAGATGTGGGATGGAGCCATATGCACTGGAGTATGCAGGAAATTACCAGGAGGCCACCTGGCTCCAAAGGTGGAGAACAGTGGTGCAAAGTCCAACGGACTAATGGCTACCAGTGATGTTCTTCAGAGGCCAGTACTGGAGCCAATGCTGTTTGCCTTTATGAGTGATGCAGAGGATGGGATGGAGTGATGGGATGCTGTGGTGAATTATCTCCCCTCCCCACCATAGGAACATACTAGAAGATGAACTACCAATCACCGTGCCCTATCTATAACCTGGAGCGGGACCGATACCGCACCAAAAGGTCCCCACTACTTTCCTTTTAAGTTGATTGGGCATCCCAGATCAGGTGGTCTGGGCTGTCGACCAAAGGAACCTTCTGGGAGGCTGGCAAGGCAGCGGGTATGCAAATGGCCGGATTGAAAGTGCATGTTTTGATTGGTCAGGTTAGTCCTCCTGGGTGACTACATACTGGATAAGTCTAGTTATAAAACCCCCCGGATAAAAGCACATGTGTGCGTGTTGGAGACCTAGAGCTTGAACTCGCGAAGGCAGGTGGACACTCGCCGAAGGTCGATGTAGCCGGGGAAGAAGAGGCTGCGGCAGCTCTTGTCAGAGCTCTCGAGTCGCCCAGCCGCCTCCTACAGGCACATTTCCCCGGCTGAAGACGCCGAGCTGCTGCAGCTGGCCACCGTCAGAGCGGTGGAAACGATGCTCCACGGGACTTCGTCACCAACACCCCCTCAACCGGGGCGCCGTGCGAGGGCACCACACTACGTGGAGAGGAAGCCTGACCTTTCCCTCTCCGACTCCTACAATGAGGTGTCACCCCATCCGGAGGGTCTTCCAGGAGGTCTCTGAGTGCTGCTTCTTCCGGCAAGAGCCGTGTGTCCCAGTCCTGCTAGGGAGCTGCTGCTCCGTCCCCGGGAACGGAGAATACCCCGTCCGGAGGGATAATTGCAGCAGGCCCTGCATGCAGGTGTCCCTTCTTCCCTCTGGGGCTATTGCCCCCCAGCCGTGTTCATTGTCGGTTCAGCTCTAGCCGCAGCCATCTAGTAGCTTGGGCATCAATCCCCTTCCACGACCTTGTTCCCCTTTCTAAAGGTTGTTTCTTTATTGTTGCTGCACACTTTGATATGAAATAATGTCATTATTGTCAATTTTCATTTCTGTACTAGTATATAAATAGTGTGTCTATGTATATATGCATATATATACACACACATATATATACAGTTACTGTTATGAGAGGAGGAATAAAGTTTGTTTACTGTTAAGTGTTGTGTGCGCTGGCTCTTGTAAACCCCCTCACACCTCAAGAAGGCAACCCCCAGGTCAGCTAAAGAATCTCTGAGTGGCACATACTGCTATCCAACATGCCCTTTTCGTGGTGCACGTGCACTACTGGCATGGGCCGCCACAACAGCATAACTCCGACACGGCCCAAGGACAAGGGGAGCAGCTCCCCGGCAAAGGGGACGAGGCCCCACAGTGAGGCTGGTCACTCTGTCTCCCCTGATCTTGTGCCCATGAGATCCCCCTCCCTGGCTGTCTCCAGCCCCTCCATGCCCACCCTGCTGCCCAGCACACCACGACAGCCCTGGCCCTGCAGCCCCTCCAGCACCTCCTGCTGCCCCGGGGACAGAGCCACCTGCCCCGAGCTGGTGCCCAGAGAAACCTGTTTCTCGTTCTCATTTTCTCTCTCTGCCTGCTGCCCTGCTTTTCTCCTGGGACATCCCTGCTCCTCAGAGAGCCTTTCTCCAGGCCAGTGTGTCCCTGCTGGCCTGGCTGTTCTTGCATCCCCTCCCCTGTGATACCCGCAGGGCCATGGGCTGGTGGTGCTGCTCTGTAGAGTGAGCGGCTGTAGGGCCAAAGGGCCATCAGGCGACTCCTGACTCAGCTCTGGCCGTGCTGGCTGGGGTGGGAAGCAGACCCAGCTGCACAGGGATCACCACCACTGATACTGCTGGCATGTGGCTGTTCTTGTGGACAGTGCTCAGAGTGATGCCCAGGGTGTTGCCCAAGGCAGGAGATGTGTTTGGGTGTGCCATAGCTCCAGCCTGTGGTGTTTCACTGGAGGTGCAGGAATCACTCTCCTGTCCCCCTTCCCTGCCCCTCCTGGGTCCCCTCTGTCTCTCTGGGGACTGCAGAGCCCTTGTTTCCCCAAGCATACCTGGATCTAGTGCTTTACCTTCTGGTTACTCCACTGTGGACCATTCTTGATTTTTGGAGGCTCCACCCACTGCCCACCCCAGGCACACGCTGTCCCTGGACATCCCCTGAGCTCTTCTGGGGATCTCCTGGAGATTCCCCTCCACAACAGTGGGCAGCTCTCATCAGCACTGTCACCTGTGGGACAGCCCCAGGCAGGTAATTCAGAGACCATTCACTGTCTCTGCTAAACACCAAGAGATGAGCCCTGAATCCAGTCCTCAGTGCCCAAAAGATCACCCAGGGCCTCTGAGCTCATCCCCTAGATCCCATGGAATTCAAAAGCAGAGCAGCAGGCCCTTTCATGGTGCAATCCCTTGGGCATATTTTTGACTCCATCTTCTGAAGAAAGGCCAGACTTCAGGCACGGCACAAGGGAGATCCCTTTTATTCCAGAATCAATTTTGGAAGCCAGGTCTGGCACAAAGGTGCCCATGGCCTGGTCCTGCCTGTAGTCACAGGACACCTGAACATCAAAATACAACTCTACCACTCCCAGGTTACGAGAACTCCTGGACCATAAACACACATCAGAGCACGTTAGGTCAGTGTGGAAATGAGACGAAGCAGTTGTGAAAAGAGAAGGATCTGCTGCTGTGGGTGGCCACGTCTGCAGGAAAGCTGCAGCCCCCAAGGGAAGGCTGCAGCCAGCAAATGCCTGCTGTGGTGGTGTGGGGACGGTCCTGTGCAGCAGAGGGTCCATCCCCACAAGTTTTGTCTCGAATCTCCTCCCCTCCACTCCTACTCTGCTTTGAGTGTTGGAGCTCTGTAGAGGGAAGGGATCAGCCCATGATGACAGCCAGCTGCCACCCTTGCAGGAGAGGGGTGTGAGATCACAGCCTGACTGTGGCCATTGGAGCTGAGCTCTCCTACTGGACACGGGACCCATGGTCTCACCCGACCTGTACCCGTCTGAGCCTAACTCTGTGCCTGGGAGCTCCTGTGGTGTCAGTGGCAAAAGAGACCCTGCAAAGGGAAACTCCCCTCATTGCACTGGGGGCATCCGAGGGAGCTCAGACTAGTAGGCTCTGAGGTTCCCCCATCTCAGCTGAAGAAGGGGAAGCCTGACTTCCAGCTTCAACATGGTCTCTGGGTCAGATTCAGGAGAGGAGAAGAGGAGAAGAAGCAGGATGAACCCAAACATTTTCCTCTAGAAATGAATATAATGCAGAAAAGTAAGACAGACAGAAGTGAACAAGTCATAGCTGTGACCAAAAGTATCCTGGGATTGATGAGATGGTGCACATGGGACAGTTATCGGTGCTAACATTGCACTGATTGCAAGAGTTTCTCCAGGGCATCCTTGAGCTCCTTGTTCCTCATGCTGTAGAGGAGGGGGTTCACTGCTGGAGGCACCACCGAGTACACAACAGCTACCACCAGATCCACAGCTGGGGAGGACATGGAGGGGGGCTTCAGGTAGGCAAACATGATGGTACTGACAAAGAGGGAGACGACAGCCAGGTGAGGGAGGCACATGGAGAAGGCTTTGTGCCTTCCCTGCTCAGAGGGCATCCTCAGCACAGCTCTGAAGATCTGCACGTAGGACAGCACAATGAAAACGAAACACCCAAAGCCTGAACAAACACTAAACACAAGCGCCCACACTTCCCGGAGGTAGGATTGTGAGCAGGAGAGCTTGAGGAGTTGGGGAATCTCACAGAAGAACTGGTCCATGTCATTGCCTTGGCAGAGAGGAATGGAAAATGTGTTGGCAGTGTGCAGGAGAGCATTGAGAAAACCACCGGCCCAGGCAGCGGCTGCCATCCTGACACAAGCTCTGGTGCCCAGGAGGGTCCCGTAGTGCAGGGGTCTGCAGATGGCAACATAGCGGTCATAGGCCATGACAGTGAGGAGAGAATACTCGGCTGAAAAAAAGAAGACAAAGAAAAAGAGCTGGGCAGCACATCCTGAGTAGGAAATGGCCCTGGTGTCCCTCAGAGAGTTGACCATGGATTTGGGGACAGTGGAGGAGACAGTGCCCAGGTCGAGGAGGGCGAGGTGGAGGAGGAAGAAGTACATGGGGGTGTGGAGGCGGTGGTCGCAGGCTACGGCTGTGATGATGAGGCCGTTGGCCAGGAGGGCAGCCAGGTAGGTGCCCAGGAAGAGCGAGAAGTGCAAGAGCTGCAGCTCCCGTGTGTCTGCAAAGGCCAGGAGGAGGAACTCATTGAGGGAGCTGCTGTTGGACATTTTGCTCTCTCCAGGCATGTAGGACTGTCCAAGGAGAAAAAAGACAGTGACAAGTCAGGAAAGACCCTCTCTGGACAAAATTCTTTCCCTTTCTTACAGACATTCCCCCCCACTCACTTCCGCACACACATTGCTTTTCTCCTTCTCAGCAGCACCTTTGTTCCACTCCCTGTCCAGAGCTCCAGTCTGTGCTGGCTGAGCGTGCCATGAGGAGCAGGGACCTCTGCCCAACGGCTCCAGAGGCATCAGTCCTGCTATGATGTAGGAGGGCTGTTCAGCCACATCCAGTTCAGAGGCATGTTGACCACCCAAGTAACAGCGCCACTTTGGGGGGGTAAGTGGGGGAGGGATCTTGCTTGTTGGTCTGCTCTGCAGGGTAGGAATATGCACCCTTAACATTGCTGTGAGTTGGCAAAATTCTTTAAACATACCAGAATCAACTCTTCAAGCCCAAGGAGGATGAAGAAGCCACAGAGCCATAACAACCTGATCTCTCTTACTTCAGTTAGTCGGAGACCTCTGAATGCCATTGACATGATAATGTTCACCATCTTGTGGGGAAGATGGCAATCAGTCCCTAACCGAGGCTGGAGAGAATCTGGCAGAGCTTTATCTTCATCTTATCAAATGTAGAAGCGATACGACCTTAAGACAGGAACCATCAGCCAATAATGTTTAACCAGTGCAGTGAATACTTTGTTCCTGTTCCTCACAAGAAAGAGGCCAGACTTGCAGCCCTGGCCCTTCTAGAGTCAAGGGGAGTCCTGCCACTGGCCTCACGTCTGTGTGAATGACGGTGGTTAGTGGTAGGAAGAGCCCAGGAGTGGGGATCTCTACCATGTAAAGAGGAAAAGAGTAAGAAGTCTCATGAATCTGTTTTGCATTTGTAAGAAATAAACAGACATAAGATTCAAAGGCTGATAATGCTGATGTCTATCAGTATTTATAAAGAGGGAATTATTTAGCAAGGCTACACTGGTGGCTCTCAAGCTGAGCCGAACATGCAAACCGAGAAAGTTATGATTTTTCCAGTCTGTGCTGTGATATCTCGGGATTAAATCTTAATGTCGCTATGTGTCCAAAGTGCCCTTTGTCAAATACTCACTAAAATATACTGCTGTCTAACTCACATGGTTAAAGCGTTGGAAAAAAAAAATCCCCTTTTATACCTTTTCTGGAACTAAAACATCTCCTTACAGAAAAACTGCTGCCTTGGGCGTGCACCTCGCTCAGCCAGAGGACAATCTCAGCCACAACTTACCCTGAAAGGAAAGTGGCCTGTGCTGACAGTGGTGTCCCCTTGCACAGCGCACACCTCCAAACTCACCTCCCTTTCTCAGCTCACATGTTCTGAGAGTGATGGAGAGGGTGTGACAAAGCTCATGGCTCTGATGATCAGAAGAAGGACTTGGTGATGTGGCTCTGAGACAGAGGGAGCTCTCAACACTCAGCTTGTAGCCAAAGACACACAGGGCTTATTTCAGCTGCCCACACACAGCCACCGCCAGCAGCAGTTCCAGTTCCTTAGCACCTCTGGGGCTTCTGCATGGGACATTCAGCTATCACACATGTCCTCCAGCAGGACACAGCAGCGCACAGTCCAGCAGCACAGCCCAGGGAGGGTCAAGGGTCTTAAAGGAGGGGTGTCCTGAAGGGACAGTCAGCTCATTCCCCAGCCCCACACACTCTGCTCCTTTGAGCCCCACAGGCAAGAAGGGGTATTTATCCTCTCACTCCACTGCAGACAACTTTACAGTAGGAACCACAGGGTCTGTTTTAGACTTTGTAGCTGCAAATGTCATCCCCAGAAAGTCCCCGAGCAAGAACAAGAGCGGCCCGGACAGGGGGAGAAGCAAGGAGCAACACCTTGATGCATCTGCCTAGGGTGGCAAAGAGAGAGAGAGGGACACTGAGCAAGGTCTTGCCTTAACCCAGCTGTGCACACCACCTCCCAGATGGAGACATCACAGGGCCGTTGTCCTCAGTCCCTTGGTCACGGTTTAGGAAACGGGCACTCAGCAGGAGAGCTGTTCCTCTCGTCTTCTGGGGCTCTGGCTGCCAAAAAGACAATTTGGGTGCTAGATCCCTCGACCGTGAGGGCAGAGGGCTCTACTGGGTGGTAGGGGACAGATGCAGGGGGCTTGCGGAGGGGAAAGCACTGCCGGGGCTAGCCGAAACTTGCTTGCACCCCAACCTCATATGAGGTTTCAGATAGCAGTTTCCTCTCCCTCTCGGACCATCTCTCTGCTGCTTGGAGGTGTCCTTGCTGGGAGCTCTTCCTCTGTCCCCACACAGACCCCATCCCACCCACTGTGATCCCAGCTCTGCCCTACAGAAACCTCCAAGCAGCAGGAAGCTGCCCAGCAGCATCTCCCTGTGTGCAGGAGCTAAACAGCAGACCAGAAAATCTCCGATGAGACTGGCAAGGTGATGCTGGTGCTGCCTGTAGGCTGAGGGGTGGTGAAGGCACTTCCTGAGCATCCTTGCAGGTGTTGTCACCCTTCAGTGTGCTGGTGAAGAGGCTCAGCCCCTGGATTAAACCTGACTGCTGCATTTCCATTCCCACCAGGCAGAGACAAGTCCTCTGGAAAACTCCACTCTCCAAATATCCTCATGGTGAGCGAGAGCTGTGGGCAGCCCTGACCCACGCAGCACCCTCTCAGCAGGACAATGAACTTGCCCTGCTGTGGGGTCGCTCCTCCCACCCAGACCTTCTCCCTGCAGCACCGAAGGTTGCTGCCCAGGCAGCCTGAGTGCTGACCGTCGCAGGCAGCAGAGTCACTGTCCCGGGCACACAACACCCCGCGGTGGCAGGGACACTGCACCTGGGACTATATCCCAGCTTCACACCCCTGCACCAGCCCCGGCAGAAGGAAGCAGCACGCCCTGTCCCGGGGACAGTGGGGCAGGACATCCCTGCTCTGAAGCCTCTCTCCCTCTTCTGCCCTGCAGGAGCCGGGAGAGCGATCCTCACAACCCTATTGCCCTGCAGCCAGACACTCACCATGCAAACAGCTGGGAAGATGTCTCCCACAAGGAGCTCTCCTCTCTCCTCCCACTCCACACTGCCTTCCACTTCTCTCTGCCTTCTCGCAGCTCCTCTCAGCAGCAGCAGGCAGTGCCCACAGCCCTGCTGCTCTTGGCAGAGGAGCTGCTGCTGCACACAGCTGGGCACATGGGCACTGCTGCCACGGTGCCACCAGCTCCCTCTGTCCCAGGACCCTGGCCCCACTCAGGAGCAGGGACACAGCTGCAGGCATGACTTGCTCTGCCCCTCGGGCTCCCTCAAGATTGTCCTGGGGCTCCAAGGCTGACAGCTCCAGAGCGGCAGCACGGTCCCCTCTGGGAAATGCTCTTGCAAGTGTGCTCTTCACCTCCAGTCCCTCTCTGGGCTGTGGAGGGAGACTGATTTCAGCAGTGTGCTTGATCCCATCAGGGGACAGAGGTGGAGGGAGGGGGACATGTTCCCCTCTCTCAAGCCCTATTGCTGTCCCAGGACCAGGCAGCAGACCTGGGCAGGGACAGGGAGAGGGAGAGGGAGGGGGTCATTTCCCCTGCACAGGGCAGGGATTCAGAGGAGCAAATGCAGGTGGTTCATGTCAGCTTGGCAGGCCTTGGGCAGCAGGGGGATGCAACTCCCTCCCAGGCAGCCCACAACCCCCTAGCAGGTGGGATTCTTCTGGCCTCAGCTCAGCTGTGCCCAAAACAGGTGCCTGCATGCAAGCCCTTGTCTGAGCTGCCACCATGAGCAATAGGGATGGAGAGGGGAGTCAGCAGCTCACACCCAAAGCCCTGGTGACGGCTGAGCTTCCAGGCTTGGTCCAAGTCCTGTGTGTGTGTGTGTGTCTGCCAGCTGTGATGGAGCAATTCTGAGACACCCACATGCTTCCTGAGCCTCAGCTGTGGGCCAGAGGGGTGGTGAGGCAGGTTCCCTTGGCCACCTGAATGTACACCAAATCTTTGGGGGCATCTGAACTTTAATTAGCCATGTGTTTCTATGGAGCCCACAGAGCTGTTCAGCTGACCAAAAGGAGGAGTTCACCAGAAGGACAGCCAGCTCACTCTCCAGGCTCCACCAGCTGTATATACTGCCGCTCAAGTCACCACAAAGCTAAGACACAGGCTCATCCCGGCTTTGCAGACACTTCCATTAATTCAGGGCTCTCATTTTCAGGCAATAAGAAAGGCCTCTAGTGCTGTGCCAGGTGCCTGGGATGCCCAGCAGGAACCGCAAGTGGCTGGCACATACCACACAGGACCTCCAGGGAAGGCATGTGCTGGTGGAGTGAGTTTGTGGCAGACCCCACAGGATGTCTCAAACGGTTTTGCGGCCTGTGTGCCAGCAAGTGAACACCAACACCATGGCATGGAGGCAAGGTCCTTCCCAGCGACACCCAGGGGTGCTGCAGGACTGGGAGGCACATCACACCAGAGTCTCCACTCGTGTGCCTATGCTCTCAAACCCTGATGGTTCTCCTCTTCCTGAACCTTCTCACCTGATGATATCAACAGCAAACATGCTGATAATGTCCACAGCCGGGCTGCATCCAAGACTGCCCTACCCCAGGCACCTTCTCAGCAGCAGCTTGCCCCTCCTGGACAGCCCCTTCACCTCTGTCACAGGCCCCAAGCTGCTTCGGAGTCACCCGGCGCAGCAAACCCCTCTCCTACCCCAGGGCTGCATGGCCCAGCTGTGTTTCTCTCTGGCTTTGGGGACTACAGGGTTTGCTCTCTTCATCAGCATTACACAGCCATGTGCCATTCGCTCCTGCATGTGTCTGCTAGGAAGCAAAGCCTTTGCGTACATGATGTCCTGGGCACTCAGTAACAGGTTTCCCTGTCATAAGGCTGCTCTCAGCCCTGGTGCCACAGCTGAGGTGCTGCAGCTCAAACATGTACAAACGCCCTCAGCCTGGGTGCCATGGAAGGTTTGGTTTAGGGGAAAACTGAGGAAGATAGGTTTTATTGAGCAATGGGTGTAAGGTGTCAATCACCCTGTCCTCTCTCTGACCCCGGTTAGCCTGCAGAAATCTCCCACTGCCACAATTTAAAATCATTGGTGGAGGGCTAACATGGGCCCTCGAAGCCCCCCACACCTGTCAACCACGCAGAATATTCCAGAAGGAAGGTGAGTCCACAAAGTGGTCTGCAAACAGGTCCACATTATAATTCGGGATCAGAACCGGACCACTAAGAGCGGCGGTCTAGACAAATTCACCCCATCCCTTGCCTGCCGTCCCAAAGCAGGATGGGTATAAAAGGGGCACACGCGAGCACAGCCGACGGCGGTGGAGAGGAGGAGAGAGATGAATTCCCTGCAGTGGCTGGGGAAGCAGCAGCCTCGGCGGCCTTGCTCAAGGTTTGAAGGCACCGGGCAGCCTTCTCCAAGGCTCTGCCCCTCCACCGAGGGAAGATCCCCTCCCCGGCAGGCTGCGGGACAGCCAGCGCCGCCGTGCCCCCTCATCTGGGACGCTGGGTCCGGCAGCTGGGGATCCCCCTGCCATTAACAGCGGTGGACGTGTGAGTATAACCCCCAGCGGCGTAACCACCAGGCACCTTTCCCCTCACCGCTTTGAGCTCATGTACACATAGGGGTACTTGTAGATATTGTAAATACTCCTGTTCCATGTTGTGTGGGGGGCTGAATGTATGGTCACTGATTAATTAACTGTATATTGTTGCTATTATTGTTGTCATTACTAGTTTTTAATTGTTATTGCTACCAGTGATGCATATTAAGCTTTGTGATTGGTTTCTGGCTGTTAATTGTGACCCATTCATAAGCGACAGGGACACCTATACCGCCACCCCAAACCTTCCTGTAGCGTGGAGCGCTGCGGGGACCAGAGCGTGAGGATGCTCTGTGGTTGGCTCAGCCGCCCCTCCTGGGCCTCCCACGACAACAGGTGAGGAAGGTAACTTCCTTCTTGTGATCCAATAACTCTGGGAAGACAACTCCACCGATTTCCTTCAGCAGACTTCCGTAAGAGACCGTCTTCTACTTTCTAGGCTTCTGAGGGCTGGCATTAAAGGAAGGTGTTTAAAAGATGAAGCAGGTTACTCTTATGGTGATGATGTTTTCCTGAATATAGAAACACAGATCCTAACCAGATGTGTTCATCCCACGTCCTTTTCTGCAGAGCTGCTGCCCAGGCAGGCAAACCCCAGCCCAGATCCCTGCAGGGCGTTGGTCTACCCCAGGGCCAGGATATCATCATGGTCTCTGGGTTATATTCAAATGAGAGGTTTCTGAGGAGGAATTGGCACGAACCAAAACTTTTTATTCTTTTTGGAACAATGGATCAGAGAAAGTAAGGAAAACAATAATAAAAAAGAACGACATGTAGCCTTGATGCCAGATGCCCTGGGAATGAGGAGGAGATGCACGTGGGACAGTTACTGGTGCTGACACTGTACCCATTGAAAGAGTTTCCTCAGGGCCTCCTTGAGCTCCTTGTTCCTCATGCTGTAGAGGAGGGGGTTCACTGCTGGAGGCACCACCGAGTACACAACAGCCACCACCAGATCCAGAGCTGGGGAGGACACGGAGGGGGGCTTCAGGTGGGCAAACATGACAGTGCTGACAAAGAGGGAGACCACGGCCAGGTGCGGGAGGCACATGGAGAAGGCTTTGTGCCTTCCCTGCTCAGAGGGCATCCTCAGCACAGCTCTGAAGATCTGCACGTAGGACAGCACAATGAAAACAGAACAACCAGAGAATAAAAAAATACTAACCGCAATAAGCCCCACTTCCCTGAAGTAAGAGTGTGAGCAGGAGAGCTTGAGGATCTGGGGAATCTCACAGAAGAACTGGTCCAGGACATTGCCTTGGCAGAGAGGAATGGAAAATGTGTTGGCAGTGTGCAGCAGAGCATTGAGAAAACCACTGGCCCAGGCAGCAGCTGCCATCCTGACACAAGCTCTGGTGCCCAGGAGGGTCCCGTAGTGCAGGGGTCTGCAGATGGCTAGAAAGCGGTCGTAGGCCATGACAGTGAGAAGAGAACACTCAGCTCCAACTGTAAAGAAAAATAGGAAGACCTGGGCAGCACATCCCGAGTAGGAAATGGCCCTGGTGTCCCTCAGGGAATTGGCCATGGATTTGGGGACAGTGGTGGAGATGGAGGCCAGGTCGAGGAGGGCGAGGTGGAGGAGGAAGAAGTACATGGGGGTGTGGAGGCGGTGGTCGCAGGCTACGGCTGTGATGATGAGGCCGTTGGCCAGGAGGGCAGCCAGGTAGATGCCCAGGAAGAGCGAGAAGTGCAAGAGCTGCAGCTCCCATGTGTCTGCAAATGCCACGAGGAGGAACTCTTTGGGAGAGCTGCTGTTGGACATTTACTCTCTCTGGGAATGGGGACCTGTCCAAGAAGGAAAGGACAGTGACAATTTAGAGCAGTCTTCTGTGAGCCAAACCTTTTGCCCTTCTCTTGGAGCCTCCCACATGCCCTTTGTCCTTTTCCTTCATTCAGTTCCTTGTCTTGAGTGCTAATTTGCACTGCCTGAGTGTGCCTTGCAGAGCAGTGGCTGCTGCTGATAATCTCCAGCGGGGTCACTTCTGCTCGGCCAGGGGGTGTCAATGGAGGGAGGAGACAAACTTTCCCAGGTATAGGGTGGAGGACCTTGGGTGTCATGAGTGACGTTCAGGAGACTTGTCTAGTGACCCAGGGGGAAATTTCTCTATTTACCATAAGGAGAGATGAATATAGCACTGCGCCTGACCAGTAAAGTCCTACAATGGAAGAAGGCTCAGGGGAGACGGGCCAGGGAGTGGATCAACTGGTGTAAACGGTTCTGCCTGAGTTCATCAAAGGTGTGTGAATGTCTCCCTGAGTCAGCCAGATCTGTACGGGGGGAAGTGTGTGTGTGGTTCAGCCCAACACAGAGTTCAACACCTGACCAACTAACAGAAGAATTGCCAAGGGACCAACAGACTTGAGCTGGTTTCAACCCACATACTCCTTCCCAGTGACTGGGGACACCCAGGGTCGTGATGGTGAGCATATTATAGAGGCTGGTAACAGGGATCACATTTTCATTGTGATTAAACTGCATATTGCAATTGCTGCATTTTGCTAAGCGTAACTTACACTTGTACTGTGATTTCAGTACACTGCTGTATCACTCTGCTGAATCAAAAACCCCGTGTAACATCAAATATCATCAAAGAATAAATTCTGATATTAAACATTACACTCCCCAGGTGTGGAACATCAAAAAGACCCTGGTCAGACACTATTGGACTCTGTCAAGCACGTGTGCCAGCTGTCTTGGGAAGGGAAGATCCTTGGGAGGGATTCATCTCCCCCAGCCTTGCCCTCTTGGACAGAGGTGTCTGTATCCGGATCAGTCACACCAGCTCCCACTCCAGCAAGGCAGAGGAACAGTCAAGTGAAGGCAGGGGCTGACCTGACCCTTTCTAGACATCTTCGTCCCAATGAGATCCTGAGACCCTGTCCTCACACCCATTTACCATGTGTGCTCTTTCTCCAGGCACTGTGGTGGGAGGGGGAGGTCACTAGCTCTGAGGTGCACATGCTGCAGCAGGTTACGTCCACCCCTTATGTGGAAGGGCAGGTCAACGTTTAGACACCTGTTTTCTCTGGAAAATAACCTTCAGCAGAGGAGTCTGATTATTTATTTAGCTTTTAGGTGCCTCCCTCTCACCGTGGCAGCATTCTTTGACAGAGCAGAAATCTTTGGCGTTTCAGTTGCTCTCAGCATGAGCACTTGGGCATCCCAAGGGGAAAAGAGGGCTCGCTGTGACTTTGTACAGAGTCATGGGATCTGGTCTGCCAAGGAGTCCTGCCCCTCACTGCCCTGCACTCGCACCTCTCTCCGCTGAAGGACACTCACCCTCACAAGTGCCTCTCAGAGAGAAACTGGACGGAGCGGAGAGTGGAAGACTTCAGGCGGTAAGGGAAGATTTCCAAAGTCTTCTCTCTCAGCCCACATATGGAGATGGTGATGAAGAGCGGGACAAGGGCAGCTCATTTCCCAGCCCCACAGGGTGCATTTTCTGTAGCCTCACAGCTCCGAAGGGAGCTGGGGATGACTCACTTCCATTCAGACCCCTCTGTTGCACAACTTGCAGTGTCAGTATCTGAACTGCAGCTGAAACTCCCCCCAACCCCAGGGAGCCTGAGAGAGGAACAGGAGCAGCATGGGCAGGAGGGGAAACAAGGGGCAGCACCATGATCCTGCTGCCCAGGGAGGCAAGGAGAGAGACGGACGGGCACTCACAAAAGCCTTCACCTTGCCCACCTGGCCATGCTGCCTCACAGACAGCGACATTGCAGGGCAGGTGCTCCGAGCCCCTTTGTCAGGCTGCACAAAATGACCCCGTGGCAGGAGAGATGCCCCTCTCCTCTGATGGAGGTCTGGCTGCAGAAGAGGCAGCTCATGCCCTGGACTCCACAGCTGTCAGGGCAGAGGCTCTGCTGGGTGGCAGACTCTGAGCTGGCTTGCTCAGAGGAAGGTGTTTGTATTGGAGGGCCTGACCATGACTTGCAAAAATCCATCCTCCCATGATGATTCTGCTAGATGTTCCTTCTCATTCCCTGCCCATCGCTGCTTCCTGCAGCTATCCCTGCTGGCAGCTTTCTCTGTCCCTACACCTTTTCCCTCTCAGTCCTCATAGTCTCCATCCCACCCTCTGTGGGCTCAGTTCTGCCCTATAGAAATCCTCCAGGATGGGGACTTTGCCAGGGGCCTCTCTGTGCTTGCAGGTCCTCAGGAGCAGGTCACATAAAGCCTGAGGAAGCCCATAAAGGTGATGCTGGTGCTGTGGTAGGTTGAGGGGTGGGGTTGAAGGGGTTTGCTGAGCTGCCTTCTGTGTGCCAGGGAATCTGCTCTAAAGCATCTCCTCCTCCCATACACTGGAGAAGCCGCGAGAGTGATCTTTAAAAAACTTGTCATGGGGTGAGCTGGGTTCAGAAGACCCCTCCAGAAACCGCAGTAGTGTTGTCCTTCAGCCAGAGACTTACCGTGTCAAGGGCTGGGAAGATGTCTTCCACACTGAACTGTCAGCTGTCCTCCCACTCCACACTGCCCTTCACTTCTCTCTGCCTTCTCTCAGCTCCTCTCAGCAGCAGCAGGCAGTGCCCACAGCCCTGCTGCTCTTGGCAGAGGAGCTGCTCCTGCACACAGCTGGACACATGGGCACTGCTGCCACGTTGCCAGGACCTCCTTCTGTCTCAGGAGCCTGGACCCCTTCAGCAACAGTGGCCCAATTAAAGGCAGAAGTTCTCTGTCCCTCAGGCTCCCTCCTCCTGGGAAATGTTCACTGAAGTAGACTAACATAATCACCAGTGGTCCCTCTCTGAACACTGAAGGAAGACTGATTCCAGCATTATAACATATCTCACCAGAGGAAGGTCACCTGCTAGAGCAAAGGCCCCAACTCCCTCTCCTCAGGTCACCTGCTAGAGGAGGTCACCTGCAGTTTAGAAGCCCCGTGGACTGGAGTGGGATTCAGATCCTTCACCTGAACTCCACAAACACACAGGAGGTGGGATTCCCCTTGACCAACCTGATGTGTGCCCAGCAGAGATGCCTGCATGAGAGCTCCTTGTCTAAGCTCCCGCTGTAATCCCTGGAGATGGAGAGTGGCAGTCAGTTGCCCACACACAAACACCTGGCAACTGGAAGAGACAGAGGGGGTCCAAAGCATGTACCAGTGTCTGCTTGCTCTGACGGAGCCACTCTGAGACCCGCATCCATCAGGTGGGGGCCACCTGGGGAATGTCCTTGGCCATCTGAAATGACCCCAGATGCCCAATACTGCTAGGCACCCACTCATGAGGAAGCTGAGACATATCCAGATCCCAGTGTTACCAAC
Organism: Struthio camelus; assembly: GCF_040807025.1. NCBI lineage: Eukaryota > Metazoa > Chordata > Aves > Struthioniformes > Struthionidae > Struthio > Struthio camelus. The sequence continues at coordinate 2,983,656 of NC_090970.1, forward strand.
AGCTCATGTCATTCAGTGCAGACACTTGATTTCATGACCTAGAAATAGGCTGGAAGGACCATGTCGGATGCCTGGGGTGTGCAGCACAACTGCATGCTTCTAGCACATACACCATGGCACCTCCAGGGAAACCATGGCCCCTTTTTTCAGTGCTTGCTGGTCAAGTGCTCCAGGGCATCTCATGTTTTCTACCTATGTCCAGACAACGGAATCCCACCACGGCCCTTAGGCCAAGTCCATCCTGCCTGCATTCAAGCGTGCTGCATAAATGGGAGGCACATCACATTGAGGTCTCCACTCATGTCTCTGCACCCTCCAACCCTTCTGGCTCTCCTGCCCCTGAACCTCTTCTCACCCTTCCACATGATATGAACAGCCACTGGGCTAGTAATGTCTTCTGGGTGGCTGGATCACAGGCTGCCCAGGCCCTGGGACTTCTTTAGTGGCACCTTGTCCTTCCTGGAGATCGCTTCACCTCTGTCACAGGCCCCCAAGGTGCTGCAGAGGCAGCTCAGGCAGCTAATCCCTCTCCTGCCATTCCTGCACAGCTCAGCTCTGTTTCTCCCTGGCCTTGGACACTGCAGGATTTGCTCTGTTAGTGGGAACCTCCTTCCCCAATCATATTGCCACCTCCAATCCATGCCAGCATCTTACCCCTTGCAGTCAAAGCCTTTGCCTACAGAAGCTCCTTGGGAACATGTTTCCCTGTGACAAATCTTCTGTCCGTGCCACAGCTGAGGTGCTGAACTCCACATATATGCAGACATATGCAGCCTGGGGCACAGCCAGGAGCAAACGGAGATGCCCCAGCTGTCCCAGCACTGCCACATGCTTGGACTAACTGAGATGGGGTGGGGTCTACCCTCAGCTGATCTTCCATGTGGGCACTAACAACACAAAAGGCAAATTGGAAACCATCAAACAGGACTTCAGAGCTCTGGGAATGGTGGTGAAGGGTCTGGGAGCCCAGGTTGTTTTCTCCTCAATCTTGCCTGTGAGGGGAAAGGACGGGAGGAGGAGTAGACGAGTTTTCCAAGTTAACAGCTGGCTGTGCCGCTGGTGTTGGCAACCGGGCTTTGGTTTCTATGACCATGGGACCCCGTTTGAAGATCAACAGCTGATGGGGAGCGATGGGATCCACCTTACCAAGCGGGGCATGCACATCTTTGCCAACAGATTGGCCAGCCTGGTACGGAGGGCTTTAAACTAGGCAAGATGGGGGAAGGGGAGTGGTATAGTGGCAGGAGAGTCAGTAAAACACCGCTCAAGTCAGGATGCCTCCAGCGGGTGCATACAGCCAGGGGAGACAGCATGCAACATGGCTATGGAGGCTTCTCTTGCACCTCTCCTGGGAAGCTTGCATGCTTGACTGGCTCTCTGAAATGCCTGTATACCAATGCACGCAGCATGGGGAATAAACAGGAAGAGTTAGAGATCTGTGTGCGGTCGCAGGGCCATGATCTCATTGCAGTGACAGAGACATGGTGGGATAGTTCACATGACTGGGATGCTGTCATGGATGGCTATGTGCTTTTTAGGAAAGACAGGCCAGGAAGGCGAGGTGGTGGAGTTGCTCTTTATGTGAGGGAGCAACTAGAATGTGTGGAGCTCTGCCTCGGGGTGGATGAAGAGCAAGTGGAGAGCCTATGGGTAAGGATTAAAGGGCAGGGTAACATGGGTGACACTGTTGTGGGGGTCTACTACAGGCCACCTGACCAGGAGGAAGTCATCGATGGGGCCTTCTACAGACAGCTGGCAGTAGCCTCACAATCACAGGCCCTGGTTCTCATGGGAGACTTCAACCACCCTGACATCTGTTGGCAAGACAGCACAGCTAGGCACAAACAGTCAAAGAGGTTCCTGCAAAGCATTGATGATAATTTCTTGACCCAGGTGGTGGAGACGCCACCGAGGAGAGGTGCAATGCTAGACCTTGTCCTAACAAACAAAGAAGGTCTAGTTGGAGAGGTGAAGGTTGGGGGCAGCCTTGGCTGCAGTGACCATGAGATGGTGGAGTTGAGGATCCTCCGAGGAGGGAGCAGGGCAATGAGTAGGATTGCAACGCTGGACTTGAGGAGAGCTGACTTTGGCCTCTTGAGGGACCTACTTAGGGGAATCTCCTGGGACAGGGCCCTAGAAGGAAGAGGGGTCCAAGAAAGCTGGTTAATATTCAATCGTCACTTCCTCCAGGCTCAGGATCAGTGCATCCCTCTGAGGAAGAAGTCGAGCCAAGTGGGCAGGAGACCTGCATGGATGAGCAAGGAACTCCTGGCAAAGCTCCAGCAGAAGAAGGAAGTGTACAGAATGTGGCAAAGGGGACAGGCCACTTGGGAGGAATACAGGGACGTTGTCAGAGTGTGCAGGGATGCGACAAGGAAGGCTAAGGCCCAGTTGGAATTAAATCTGGCAAGGGATGTCAAGGACAACAAGAAGGGCTTCTTCAAATACATCAGTAGCAAAAGGACGACTAGGGAAAACGTGGGCCCGCTGCTGAATGGGGTGGGTGCCCTGGTGACAAAAGATACAGAGAAGGCAGAGTTATTGAATGCTGCCTTTGTTTCAGTCTTCACTGCTAAGGCTGGTCCTCAGGAATTCCAGACCTTGGAGACAAGAGAGGAAGGCTGGAGAAAGGAAGACTCTCCCTTGGTGGAGGAGGATCAGGTTAGAGATCTTTTGTCCAAACTTGACATCCACAAATCCATGGGCCCCGATGGGATGCACCCACGAGTGCTGAGGGAGCTGGCGGATGTTATCGCTAGGCCACTCTCCATCCTCTTGGAAAGGTCATGGCAATCAGGAGAGGTGCCTGAGGACTGGAAGAAAGCCAATGTCACGCCAGTCTTCAAAAAGGGCAAGAAGGAGGAGCCAGGAAACTACAGGCCTGTCAGCCTCACCTCCATCCCTGGAAAGGTGATGGAACAGCTCCTCCTGAAGGTCATCACTAAGCATCTGGAGGACAAGAAGGTGATCAGGAGGAGTCAGCATGGATTCACCAAAGGGAAATCATGCTTGACCAACCTGATAGCCTTCTATGACGGAATGACTGGCTGGGGAGATGAGGGCAGAGCAGTGGATGTTGTCTCCCTGGACTTGAGCAAGGCTTTTGACACTGTCTCCCATCACATCCTCCTAGGGAAGCTCAGGAAGTGTGGGCTAGATGAGTGGACGGTGAGGTGGCTTGAGAACTGGCTGGATGGCCGAGCTCCGAGGGTTGTGGTGAATGGCGCAGAGTCAAGTTGGAGGCCTGTGGCTAGTGGTGTCCCCCAGGGGTCAGTCCTGGGCCCAGTCTTGTTCAATATATTCCTCAATGACCTGGAGGAAGGGACAGAGTGCACCCTCAGCAAGTTTGCTGATGATACTAAACTGGGGGGAGAGGCTAACACACCAGAAGGCTGTGCTGCCATTCAGAGGGACCTGGACAGGCTGGAGAGGTGGGCAGAGAGGAACCTCATGAAGTTCAACAAAGGCAAGTGCAAGGTCCTGCACCTAGGCAGGAATAATCCCATGCAGCAGTACAGGCTGGGGTTTGACCTGTTGGAAAGCAGCTCTGCCGAGAAGGACCTGGGAGTGCTGGTGGACAACAAGTTAAACATGAGGCAGCAGTGTGCCCTTGTGGCCAAGAAGGCCAATGGTCTCCTGGGGTGCATTAGGCAGAGTGTTGCCAGCAGGTGGAGGGAGGTGATCCTGCCCCTCTCCTCAGCCCTGGGGAGGCCTCCCCTGGAGTACTGTGTCCACTTCTGGGCTCCCCAGTACAAGAGAGACATGGCACTCCTGGAGAGAGTCCAGCGGAGGGCTACCAAGATGATTAGAGGGCTGGAGCACCTCTCCTATGAAGAAAGACTGCAAGAGCTGGGCCTGTTCAGCCTGGAGAAGAGAAGATTGAGAGGCGATCTCATCAATGTGTACAAGTATCTGAAGGGGGAGTGTCAAGAGGATGAGGCCAGCCTCTTCTCCGTGGTGCCCAGCAACAGGACAAGAGGCAATGGGCAGAAACTGAACCACAGGAAGTTCCATGTGAACCTGAGAAAAACCCAGGTCTCTTTCCATCATTTTCTTCAGTTCTGCTGTGGCTAATTGGCAAGTGTTCAGGAGGGTATTGAAAAGAGAAGGATTTCAAGGAGCACCTGAAAAGTAAAGACGTCTGCTTTTCGAGCTTTTTTTATTCTTCAGGTTTCAGAAGTGATACCCACCTTCTCCAGGTCACACTGAACCATGGTGTTTCCTAATTAAGCCTGGACATTTGAGAAAAGCAGTATTTTGGATAGGAGACGTGTATGGACAACCTTCCTCCCCACCTCCCCAGCCCTCACATTTCTCTCCTCAGCCCCTGGGGACTTCCCTCACTCTGCTTAACATCTAGCCTTTTCCCACTCAAGCCTGTAGCTGAATGTTACAGCTCCTGGGCACCAATTTCCACCTGCTTTCCTTAGAAAATCAACTGCAAACAGAAACAGAAGCATGTGTCTCAATTCTGATCCAACACAAAGAAACATGATGCAGTGTCCTAAGAAATACAATACAATCCTCAAGTGTATGTCAAGGGCAAGAAGCCTCCAGTGAGGTCCACAGTCTGCAACAAATAACCTTCCTTGACATATTCTTGACAAATGGCTAGGGAAGGCTAGTTAGAAACAGAGTGAAGGAGTTGTTTGGAGAGACAATGAGACTGCTGAAAGAGAAGGCAAACTTCAGGCTCCCTGAAGCTCAGAGCAGTGACTAGGGAGTGGAGAAGTACCTGAATGATACAGAGGAAGGGGAGGAGGAAAACTGGGAAACTATGGGAAGGGCATATGTCCAGATCGTCTGATGCAAAGTTGACCTCAGAAATGATGAATGTAATCAGGACATGTGGAAATACGTGAAAAGATTCTGAGATTAAATCCACAGCATAAGAGCAGTGGTCATGGAAGTTTGGGATAGGTCAAAATTACTTCTCCTAAGATTCATATCCTTCCTCAACATTTCCATTATGTAATCCTGAGAAAGCACTGACATTTTGTTAAAATTAATCAATCATTTCAGCTGATGAAAATGTAGTCTTTTTTAAACAAAACAAAAGAAAAAAAAACTTTGAAAATTGTTTTTTTTTTTTGAGGAAGATCTCAGGTGTCTGAGTACAAGCACCCACCAGGACTCCCCAGGTCCTTCTCTGCAGAGCTACTTTTGGAGTATATGGCAGTGATTCTGTTATTGCTCTTACCTCTCCATCATCTCAAGGTCACTGAAGTGACAGACAGCCTCCTCATTCCCATCCCCACCCAGGCTGAGTTCCTGAGAAAGGGGAGGATGGCACCATCTACTTCGAGGTGCAAATTGCAGAGGTAGAGACATCACACTGCAGAAAAGCCTGCTGTTCTCCCCTCACCTCTGAGGGGATCCAGGCCATGGACTTAAAGGTGGATGCAAAGAAGTTCAGGGGTAATGTAGATATGCCTGAGGCAGTGCCTCCCAGGCTGCCCTTACAGTCACCGGGGAGGAGGAGGTGTTCACCTGCCTTCTTCAAGATGGTCACATAAAGCACAAATGACTCATGTCCCAGAAATATTTGCTCGGTGCTTGAAATGAGGCCTGAGAGCACAGGCTTTTAGGATACTTCAAGCTGAAGGGACCACAGGAAGCCTGTAGTGCAACCTGCTGCTGCTCAAAGCAGGGTCAGAAGTAGGGTCAGAAACCAAAAAAATGTCCCTGCCAAAGGGTTTCTGGGGTGATACAGCAGGAGAAGACGGTAGAAGCTTGACAGGGTGGTAGAAGTCCTGTGGACAAAAGGGTTTCCTTTTTCCTGTTCTCCAGAGAATTAAATCCTCCGCTCTGCAGAGGGAAGAAGCTGGGACACTACCTTTGCCACTAACACGGAGGTGGAGAAGCTCCTGAGTCCCTTTCAGAGAGAGGCTGCTCCAGAGGTCACCACCCCAATGGCACTAGACCCCCCAGGCGTGCCTGCCTTGCTGCTGGGCACCCTCCAGCCCCAGGCAGGAGGTCTGCAGGGAACAGAGTGGGGTCTGCAGCCTGCACCCTGGCCACCCAGCAGGTGTGGAGGGACCCCGCTCCCCTAGATGAGCCTGGGCTCTCCTGCATTTCCTTAGCGTGAAGTCTCTGTCCCCTCTGGGTGGTCACACAGCCCGGCAGGGAGGGCCAGCACGGGAAACACGATCTCTGTTCTGGGGGGTGAAGAGAGAGGGGAGGGCAGAGGGGGATCTGCTCCTGCCTCGGGCAGCGATGCCCCCCCTGCAGCTGGTGCAGCCCTGCTGATGCCCTGTAACCCATGAGCCCTGGAGATGGGACTCAGCGGGCTGAATGCCTGGCGTCTTCCTGAGAACTTTTCTGCAGTCTCCCTGCCCTGGTTGGACTCCTCTTGCCCATGGTGCAGAGACGCCTTTTGAGGATGAACTCACTCACTGTGTAACTCCAAGGACATGGTCAACCAGGTATTACAAAGGCCAGCAAGATCTCAACCCCACAACAGTGTCCCCTGCCCCTCTCTCCACCTTCCAGCTCCTTCCTCCTAGAGCATTTAGATTGGGATGGACCACTTTGGACCTCCAGGACCACAATCTGCTCTGAGCTGGGCGAACTTTACAGTTAGATCAGGTTGGTAAGTGCTTTCTCCAGGAGAGTTTTTGAAGATCTCCTGGCCCCTGCCCCAGAACTGCTCCACTCTCATGGCTACTACTATTATTTTTTCCCTTAAACTCATTTGAAATTTCCTTTGCTGCTGCTTGTCCTTGTTATCTCTTGTCCTTTCCTCCTCCCGAGCCCTGAGGCCCGAGCCAGACCATCCCACCAACTTTGAGGACAATCACAGCCTTGTCTCCAAGCACAGTCTTGCTAGATTCTCCTGGGACTGCGCAGGCAAGTCATGGTGGCCAGCTCCAAGCAGAGCTATGCACTATGCGTCCCTATGTGGTCTTAGAGGAGAGCGTATGGAGACATAACATTATGCAAGGCAGAGCCTGTGGGCTGACACCAGGGCAGAGCTGGGGGCAGCAGGGGTGAGAAGAGAAGACCTCCAGCAGCTCCTCTCCACACCCAGGCAGGGAATGAAGCACCTGGAGGTGCTCCTGAGAGAGGATGGTGACACAGGAGAGAGGGCACCAGGAGCTGCGGTGCTTGGCCCCAGGACCTCCCCTGCACGCTCCCTTTCAGTCCTGCACAGGACTCGTCCTCCCAAGGGTCATATCTGAATGCCCAGTCCTCCAGCTGGGCGTGGAGCCCTGTCTGGAGGTGACTTTTGGGGTAAGGGCCAGCATGCAGGCTGGGGGAGATTGTCGCGAGGACATGTGCGGGGGACAGGGCCTGAGGGACAGCAGCAACCTGACACGGCTCCTGGTCCTGCTTCCTTCAAGGCAAGCTCTGACACAGGGTCCCAGCCTTCCTTTTGGTGCCACCCTTCAGGAGGGACGATGGCACTGTGAGCGGGGAGGGTGGGGAGCATTAACCCTTCTTCAGTCACTTCCCAAGCCATGTGGAGGGCCAAGACAGCAAGACTTCTGGCTCTGCACCATGAGCTTGCTTTAGTGTACTCACGCTCTGAACGTTGTTTTTTTTTTTTTTAATTAAATGTCAGCATTTTTCGCTCCAAGAAACTTCCAAGCCCAGTCCCACTTCCTCCTCCTGTTATCTCCCTATCCTTCCGCTGATCTCGTTGCCATTCCCACACCCCTGTTCTCCCTACAGGGTCCTGAGCTGACAGTGCTGCTCTGCACAGCAAGCACACTGTGGAGCCACAGGGCCGTGGAGGGACTCTGCACCTCTGCACTGGTGGTACTGGTGAGGATGGGAAGCAGACCCAACCAAATGGGGATCACGGCCTCTACTCCCTCCAGGGGTCTGCTGATGTGGCAAGTGCTTGGAGGGACTAGGGAGCATTTCCAGGGGTACTTGCTGTGCCCAGCTGCACCTCTAGATCCTGCCTCTGCTATTTCACAGAAAGCGACATGAATCACTCTCTAGTCTGCCTTCCCCATGCCAGCTGGGTCCTTACTGTCTCTCCTGGGATTGCAGAGTCCTCCTTTGCCTGCGGAGACCTGGGTTTAGTGCTTTCCCTTGAGGTGACTCCACCTTGGACCATCTCTCCCTTTGTGAGGCTCCACTCACTGCCCACCCCAGGCACACGCTGCCCCAGGACATCCCCCTGGGCTCTCCTGGCAGCCCCAGCTTCCCCTCCAGAAGGACAGGCATCTGACACTGTGCCTGAACATGTGCGACAGCTCTGGGCATGTCAATCAGTGACCATTCATCCCCCTTGCTGTCACTGGGCACCGATGGGTGGCCGAGTCCTAAATGTAGCCCTTGGTCTCTAAGAGGTCATTACATGAGTATGAGCTTTTTGCTCCTGAACCCATGGAGAAGCCAGCCCAGCAGGCCCTTCTGGGATGCAATTCCTTGGGCCTCTTCTTGACACCAGCTTTGGAGGAAGAGTCCAGCCTTCAGGGACTGCAGCAGGAGGAACCTACTTTATTCCAGAGATAACTGGGAGGGCGTCAGCTCTGACCCAGTGTTAGACACAATATGATATGGGCACCAGGGGAGACAGAGCAGTCTCAGGAAAGGTGGAGGGAATCTAAGCATTTATGTAGCAATATGATAAGAAATTATGCCAAGAACAGTAATAACAGTAATCAGAAAACTAAAGTGAACAAACAAAGCTCAGTCCCGTTATGGGACACAGTGGGAGTCATTTGTGGAGAGAAATGGCAATTTTAGTACTGCTGAAAAATGTCCACGGCATCACTTTCCTCAGGGCCTCCTTGAGCTCCTTGTTCCTCATGCTGTAGAGGAGGGGGTTCACTGCTGGAGGCACCACTGAGTACAGAACAGCCACCACCAGATCCAGAGCTGGGGAGGAGATGGAGGGGGGCTTCAGGTAGGCAAAAAATGAGGTGCTGACAAAGAGGGAGACCACAACCAGATGAGGGAGGCACATGGAGAAGGCTTTGTGCCGACCCTGCTCAGAGGGCATCCTCAGCACAGCTCTGAAGATCTGCACATAGGACAGTAAAATGAAAATGAAACACCCAAACATTAAAAAGGCAGTAAACACAAGAAGCCCCACTTCCCGGAGGTAGGATTGTGAGCAGGAGAGCTTGAGGATCTGGGGAATCTCACAGAAGAACTGGTCCAGGACATTGCCTTGGCAGAGAGGGATGGAAAATGTGTTTGCAGTGTGCAGGAGAGCACAGAGAAAACCACTGGCCCAGGCAGCAGCTGCCATCCTGACACAAGCTCTGGTGCCCATGAGGGTCCCGTAGTGCAGGGGTCTGCAGATGGCAACAAAGCGGTCATAGGCCATGACTGTGAGGAGAGAATACTCGGCTCCAAACAAGAAGACAAACAGAAACACTTGAGCAGCACATCCCGAGTAGGAAATGGTCCTGGTGTCCCTCAGGGAGTTGGCCATGGATTTGGGGACAGTGGTGGAGATGGAGGCCAGGTCGAGGAGGGCGAGGTGGAGGAGGAAGAAGTACATGGGGGTGTGGAGGCGTTGGTGGCAGGCTACGGCTGTGATGATGAGGCCGTTGGCCAGGAGGGCAGCCAGGTAGGTGCCCAGGAAGAGCGAGAAGTGCAAGAGCTGCAGCTCCCGTGTGTCCGCAAACGCCAGGAGGAGGAACCCGTTGAGGAAGCTGTCGTTGGACATTTTGCTCCCCCTGAGTATGGGGAACTGTGCAAGGAGAAAAAGATAGTGACTAGTTAGAAAAGACTTTTAAAAATAAACAATTAAACAAATGAAGTGTTCATTTTCTCACTAAAAACACCACATTGCCTCCCATGTACAGTAGGGGGTACATGGGAACGGGGGTGAACAATTTCTGTCAAATGAAGTCCATCGTCTGAGTTTTTCAGAAATTAGTTTCAGGGTTTTTTTTAAATATTTTTTATTTTCTCTGAGATGCCCCTGTCACCCCAAGGTAGAAATCCTCAGCATTTTTACTGTGAGTCCTGAGAGGAAAGCATCCACTGTCACTTGGGGCAGAGTGAGGACATTTCATTTATTAGCCTTGTTCCTAAGCTGTCCTGTGCTAGCATCTCTTTCACCTGGAGGATGATGTCACCCTTAAAAGAAACCAGCCCCTGCTGAGAGCAGAGCAGTGCACTTTCAAAGGGCAGATCTCCAAACTCCTCACCCTTTCTCCAGGCACCTCAGGCAGCTCTCCACACTCCCCTTCTGGCCAAGGACACTCAGCGCTCTTTGCAGCTGCCCATCTACAGCCTCCCAACACCTTCTCCATACTCTCAGCATCTCTGAACCTTCTTGACAGGTCTGTCAGCTATCAGAGAGAAGCTGAGAGACAGCGTTGCCTTTCGAGAGGGCAGCTCGCAGCCTGGCAGGACACCACAGGGAAGCAAAGGACTGTTGGACTGCAGACGGGCTCTCCTTCAGGGAGAGACAGCTCATTTCCCAGTCCCACGGACTGCATTTCCTGGAGCTCCACAGGTCAGGAGGAGGCAGGGGAAAAACTCACTGCCATGCACACCCCTCTGTTGCCGAACTTGCAGTGTCAGTGTCTGAACTGCAGCTGGAACCCCCCAACCCTAGGACAGCCTGAGAGAGGAGCAGGAGCAGCATGGAGAGGAGGGGAAACAAGGGGCAGCACCATGATCCTGCTGCCGAGGGAGGCAAGGAGAGAGACAGACGGGCACTCACAAAAGCCTTCACCTTGCCCACCTGGGCATGCTGCCTCACAGACAGCAACATTGCAGGGCAGGTGCTCCGAGCCCCTTTGTTGGGGAGCACGAAATGAACCGGTGGCAGGAGAGATGCCCCTCTCCTCTGATGGAGGTCTGGCTGCAGAGGAGGCAGCTCATGCCCTGGACTCCATGGCTGTCAGGGCAGACGCTCTGCTGGGTGCGAGAGGAGACACGGGGAGCTTGCTCAGAACTGCAAAATTCTGTTGCTCATGACTTCTGAAAATCCATCCTCCCATGACAATTCTGTTAGCATTTCCCTCTCTTTCCCTGCCCATCTCGGCTGCCTGCAGCTGCCCCTGCTGGGAGCTCTTTCTCTGTCGCTACACCTTTTCCCTCTCAGTGATCACAGACCCCAACCTACCTGCTGTGTGTTCAGTTGTGTTCTACAGAAACCTTCTGGGACTGGGATTTGGGCAGGGGCATCTCTGTGCTTGCAGGTCCTAAGGAGCAAGTCACATAAACCCTGGGGAAGCCCATAGGGGTGATGCTGGTGCTGCTGTAATTTGAGGTATGGGTTGAAGAGGGTGTGCTGAGCTTTCTCACAGACCTCCTGATCTCCGAGGGTGAAGGTTTGTGAGTCCCAAGTCCTTGCCAGACTAGACAACACTGCCTTTTTTTTTCCTCCCTGTCAACATTAGGAAAAGAATAGAAAACGGAAAGCCCTGGAAGGAAAGCTCCTTCCCGTTGCAGTAGTCCCTTTTTCACTTTCCTCTGCAGGGCAGGGACACTGCTCTGAATCACAGCCCTGGGCAGACTTGTGTGCATGTCCCACCCTTAGAGCCCTGCAGCCATCCCTGGGAGAAGGTAGCAGCATGCCCCGTCCCTGTGACAGTGTGCCAGGGAACCTCTGCTCTAAAGCATCTCCTCCTGTACACTGGAGAAGCTAGGAGAGCGATCTTTAAAAAACCTGTCATGGGGTGAACTGGGTTCAGAAGACCCCTCCAGGAACCTCAGTAGTGTTGTCCTTCAGCCAGAGACTTACCGTGTCAAGGGCTGGGAAGATGTCTCCCACAGTGAACTGTCAGCTGTCCTCCCACTCCACACTGCCTTCCACTTCTCTCTGCCTTCTCGCAGCTCCCGTCAGCAGCAGCAGGCAGTGCCCACAGCCCTGCTGCTCTTGGCAGAGGAGCTGCTCCTGCACACAGCTGGGCACATGGGCACTGCTGCCACGGTGCCACCAGCTCCCTCTCTCCCAGGAGCCTGGCCCCACTCAGGAGCAGGGACACAGCTGCAGGCATGACTTTCTCTGCCTCTCGGGCTCCCTCGCGATTGTCCTGGGGCTCCAAGGCTGACAGCTCCTGAGCGGCAGCACGGTCCCCTCTGGGAAATGCTCTTGCAAGTGTGCTCATCACCTCCAGTCCCTCTCTGGACTGTGGAGGGAGACTGATTTCAGCAGTGTGCTTGATCCCATCAGGGGACAGAGGTGGAGAGAGGGCGACATGTTCCCCTCTCTCAAGCCCTATTCCTGGCCCAGGACCAGGCAGCAGACCTGGGCAGGGACAGGGAGAGGGAGAGGGAGGGGGTGATTTCCCCTGCACAGGGCAGGGATTCAGAGGAGCAAATGCAGGTGGTTCATGTCAGCTTGGCAGGCCTTGGGCAGCAGGGGGATTCAGCTCCCTCCCAGGCAGCCCACAACCCCCTAGCAGGTGGATCCCTCTGGCCTCAGCTCAGCTGTGCCCAAAACAGGTGCCTGCATGCAAGCCCTTGTCTGAGCTGCCACCATGAGCAATAGGGGTGGAGAGGGGAGTCAGCAGCTCGCACCCACAGCCCTGGTGATGGCTGAGCTTCCAGGCTTGGTCCAAGTCCTGTGTGTGTGTGTGTCTGCCAGCTGTGATGGAGCAATTCTGAGACACCCACATCCTGCCTGAGCCTCAGCCGTGGGCCAGAGGGGTGGTGGGGTGGGTTCCCTTGGCCACCTGAAACTACACCAAATATTTTCAGTGTCTGAACCTTCCTTAGCCATGTGTTTCCACTGCACATGCAGTGCTGTTCAGCTGAATAAAAGGAGGTGTTCACCAGAAGGAGAGCTAGGTTGCTCTCCAGGCTCCACCAGCTGTGTACACTGCAGCTCAAGTCACCACAAAGACATATGCATGTCCCGGCTTTGCAGGCACTTCCATTAATTCAGGGCTCTCATTTTCAGGCAATAAAAAAGGCCTCTAGTGCTGTGTCAGGGGCCAGCGGTGCCCAGCAGGAACTGCAAGTGGCTGGCACATAGCATACAGGACCTCCAGGGAAGCCATGTGCTGGAGGAGTGGGTTCGAGGCAGGCCCCAGAGAGTCTCTGAAAGGGGTTTGGGGCCTGTGTGCCAGCAAGTGAACACCAACACCATGGCATGGAGGCAAGGTCCTTCCCAGCGACACCCAGGGGTGCTGCAGGACTGGGGGGCACATCACAGCAGAGTCTACACTCAGGTCTCTGCACTCTCCAACCCTCCTAGCTCTTCTCCCTCTGAACCTCTTCTCACCCCCTCACATGATATGAACAGGGACCGTGCTCATGATGTCCTCGGGATGTCTGGATCAAAGGCGGCCCAGACCTAGGGACTTCTTCAGTGGCACTTGGTCCTTCCTGGAGATTGGTTCACCTCTGTCACAGGTCTCAAGGTGCTGCAGAATCTGCTCAGGCAGCAAACCCCTCTCCTGCCATTCCTGCACAGCTCAGCTCTGTTTCTTCCTGGCCTTGGGCCCTCAGTAAAACTAATAGACAGCTTGAGAGATTGGCTTGGCCACACTGGGAAGTCAGGACTGAACTCCAGGGCAATCAGGCAGCATACTGGAAGCAGAAGGAGGTGGGGGCTGCAGTGGAGGAATTCAGAAATATCGTCCAGGAAAACAGGGATGGTGTTAGGGAAGCCAAAGCTCCCCAAGGGTAGACACTTGAAGGGGATGACAAGGGCATGAAGAAAAGCTGCTACTGCTTCAGGGTCAGTAAAAGAGTAAAAAGGAAAATGTTGGCTCACTCCTGGATCAGGCAGAGGAAAACAACCAACAGTGAGTGATGACGGAGTGAGGGATGACTTGCAAGAACTCAACCCATATAAGTGCAGGATTGGGTGGGCTGCATCTGAGGACATTGAGAGAGCTGGCCACTCTCACAACAAGACTGCTGTCTGTCACCTTTGAAAGGCTGTGGAGATCAGGGGAGGTCCCAATGAGCTGAAAAAGGCATATGCTGTGTCCATCTTCAAAAAGGCCACAAGGACAAATCAGGGAGCTGCAGGCCATTCATCTGCACTTTGGTGAGGAATGTGTCATGGAATGATTCCTCTTGCATCACCTTTCCGGGCATAGGAAGAAGGTGACAGTGAACAGTCCGCATGGATTTCCTGGAGGTAAAGCCTTCCTGATCAATTTGATTACCTTCTGTGATAAAAGGCCTGTCCTTGTGGAGGAGAGGAGAGTAGTGGATGTCATTTACCACAGTTTTAGCAAGGGGTTTGACATTGTCTCGCACTATATGGTTGAGGGCTGCCATCCAGATGGACCTCTGCAGGAGGGAGGAATGCATTGCCAGGACCTTTATGGAATTCACAAATGAAACAAATGCCAGGTCCTGCACCTGGGGTAGAACAACACCCTGCAGTGATCTGGGCTGGGGAGTGGCCAGCTGGGCAGCAGCTCTGCAGAGAAGGACCTGGGAGTCTTTGTGGGCAGCAAAGTGAGCGAGAGCCAGCAGCACGCCCTGGCATCAACGGAGGCCACAGTGTCCTGGGCTGCCTGAACAAGAGCACAGCTGGGAGATTGAGGGAAGGGATTATCCCCCTCTACTCAACACCTGTTAGAGCACATCCAGATACTACATCTGTTTGGGGTCCTGTGTAGAAGGGCATTTGGGGGTCCCGTGTAGAAGAACACTATTGATCTCATGGAGTGAGTTTGGTGGCACACTCCCAAGGAGCCCAGGCACCAGAGCACTTGTCCTGTGAGGAGTGGCTGAGGGAGCTGGGTTTGTTCAGCCTGGAGTAGAGAAGGCTTTGCGCAGACCTAATCACAGCCTCCCCATACCTTCCAGGATGTCACCAAGAAGATGCAGTCAGGCTCTTCACCATTGTGCACAATGGGAGGATGAGGCCCCAATGGGCATTAGCTGAAACTAGAGAGCTTCAGGCTGAGGATAAGGAGAAACTTCTGACCCATCCAGACAGTCAAGCACTGGGGCAGGTTTTCCAGAGAGGTGGTGCCATCTCCATCCTCAGAAGTTGTTGAAGTCCTAAAGGAGTAAAGCCTTGAGCAACCTGGTTGGAGCTGATACACACCCTGCCGTGGGAAGGAGGTTGGGCTAGAGACCTCCTCAGGCCCCTCCCCACCTGAATGATTCAGCATTTCCTTCCACCCTGGGTCTTCCCTTGTTGACCTTAGGGAAAACCTTCAGCTTCCTCGTGATCATGGAAGTAGGTCTCCCAAAAGGATCACCAGATCAGCTGCATGATCCTTGTCCTGCTCTGGTCAGAGGCATTCAGATTGAGGGCTGCTTGGCAGCCACCCCCAAATCACCTTCAATTTTCTTTTCCTTCATCTTTTATTGCATTTTTCCCTCTTTTCTCCCCTCTAAATTCTTCTTTTACCATCCTGTTCGCCTCCCATGCAGTCAGCCAACCTCTGTTTCCCCATTGGCCCTGGGTTTCCTTTCTTTGTGCATTCATTTGGCTTGTCTGAGATGGTTGCCATGGTGATTTCTACTTTTACCACTAGGGCCTTGAAACTGGTACTGCCTTTTATTACGTGTAGTGTCCTGCAGGTCCTCATGCTGTTACCCTGCCAGAGGCACTGCAAGATAGGATGAGCCATCAGTACGCATACATTAACAGCTGAGCCAGAGGAGCCTGAGTCCAGAGGGGCCTTGAGAAACTTGGGGTTTTGTCCAACAAAAACTTCATGATGTTGTGCAAGGAGAAGTGGCAGGTCTTGCCTCAGGGGGCAGAACAGGCTGTGCATCAGGACAGGCTGAGACCTGACTGGCAGAAGAGTGACCCTGGGAAGGCTTTGTCAGTAATGGCCCTCAGTGGGACTCCTTAACACTCCAAGAAACTTTGAGATTTACTTCTCCCTTCAACTTCTGGAGAGGTTTGCTCAACCTTCTCAGCATCTGAGGCCCATGGGCTCAACATCAGATACACCTGAGGGGTCATTAAAATGCAGAAAGCTCTAACAACCCAGGTCTCTTTCCATCATTTTCTTCAGTTCTTCTGTGGCTAATTGGCAAGTTTTCAGGAGGGTATTGAAAAGAGAAGGATTTCAAGGAGCACCTGAGACATGTCTGCTTTTTAAGCTTTCTTTAGTCTTCAGGTTTCAGGGGAAGTGATACCCACCTTCTCCAATTCACACTGACCCACAGTGTTTCCTAATTAAGCCTGGACATGTAGGAAAAGCAGTATTTCTGATAGGAGACGTGTATGGACAACCTTCCTCCCCACCTCCCCAAGCCCTCACATTTCTCTCCTCAGCCCCTGGGGACTTCCCTCACTCGGCTTAACATCTAGCCTTTTCCCACTCAAGCCTGTAGCTGAATGTTACAGCTCCTGGGCACCAATTCCCACCTGCTTTCCTTAGAAAATTAGCTGCAAACAGACACAGAAGGATTTGTCTCAATTCTGATCAGACCAATATAAACATGATGCAGTGTCCTAAGAAATAACATACAATCCTCAAGTGTATGTCAAGGGCAAGTTGCCTCCAGGGAGGTCCACAGTCTGCAAGGAATAGCCTTCCTTGACATGTTCTTGACAAATAGATGGGGGAGGCTAGTTAGAAACACAGTGAAGGAGTTGGTTGAAGAGACAATGAGAGTGCTGAAAGACGAGACAAGCTTCCGACTCCCTGAAGCTCAGAGCAGCGACTAGGGAGTTGAGAGGTGCCTGAATGATACAGAGGAAGGGGAGGAGGAAAACTGGGAAACTATGGGAAGGGCATAAGCCCAGATCGTCTGATGCAAAGTTGACCTCAGAAGTGATCAATGTAGGCAGGACATGTGGAAATATGTGGGAGATGACTGAGATGACATCCACAGCCTAATACACCGAGCAGTGGAAACATAAGGTCGAGGGCAGATCAGTACTTCTTCTCCTGAGATTAATATCCTTCCTGAAGATTTCCACTATTTCATCATACGAAATCATTGACATTAAAATTATTCAATCATTTCAGCTGATGAAAGCATGTTCATATTTTTGAAACGTCAAAACCAAGTCTTCCCCTTTCCAGGCAGAGCTCAGGTGTCGAACCAGAAGCATCCAGTGGTGCTTGGAGAGGCCCCGGTGACTCTGAGATACCTTCACGGACCTGGCAGCTCTCCCAGGGGACCTGTGGGAAACTGAAGCCCCTCGGAGCTGCAGAGGGAGGCTGGGCAGAGGGGTCTAGGGCGCCTGCAATGGCACCAGGTGTCTGTGACCCTGTGACAGCATCCTACCCCAGTTCTGAAAATCTTTCCTTAAATAATAATAATAAAAAAAAAATTATAAGACCACTAAATCATACTAACAGATCACTAAATTAAAAAGAAAAAGAAATTAAGAAAGACAATAAGAACACACACACAGACAAAATTTGAAGCTGGAAAGTATAACAAAACACTTCTTTGCTTTAAATCTTGTTCTTAATTTCTTTCTTGTTTCATTTTTCATGTAATTTTCCTAACAGTTCTCTTATAATCAGGCCTAAACCATTAACAAAGAACTTTTTGTGTCTCACACAGAGCCCAGTGCTCATAAAACCTCCCCCTGACCACAACTGTCCCTGCCACCCCTCACTCTTTGCACAGAGCGAGTCACCCTCTGACATGCCGAGCTCTCTCGCCTGATAGAGGAAAGCAGGCTGACCAGCTTCAAGAAAACGCTGTATTCTTGGAAGGCCACATCTGCACAAATCTCCACATACCTGTGTCACAGTGACGTCCTACAGGTGTCCCAATGAGTCTAGCCACACTCCCTTCTCCTTCCCTGCACGGTCAGTGAAGTGCGACCCCATCTGAGGTGACAACAGGGTTGAGACTGATCTCACCCCATGCCTGACCCCTCCAGGGCAGATGTCTCTGCCTAACCCAGGTGTCTGCCCTTCCCTTTCTAGTCATGGGAACTCAGTGACCCCAGGGCATCTCAGGCAGCAGCAGCCTCCATATGTGGGCAAACAAATAAAGGCCTGAATCAAAATGTGTAGCTGTAACTTCAAACCTATCCAAAAAATTACTCTGTGCCCAAACTGGCACATAGCCATTTCCAGAAGGTCAAGTATGTTTTACCAGTTCTAATGAATCTTGTCTTTCTTTCTTTCTTTCTTTTTAGCAGCACCAAGTGCATGCAGTGCAGTATTTCCTCCTTCTAGTGGAGTATAGATATTTGTGACCAGTTATTCAGCCCAATACCTTTTCTACCAACACTCTGAATGGAGAAGCTTTGTTCTGAGCAACAACTTTATTCAGAGGGACCTATTTCCTCTGCCTTCTTCTGCCTCCCTGTCCTTTCTGCTTCCTCTCACTATTCTGTCTTTCCAGAGCTCTTCAGGGAAAGATTTACTGAATCACAGCACTTAGGGTATCTGAGACCTCTGGACGTCATCTAGTCCCGCTCCCCACTCACTCCAAGGGAACTAGATGAGCTTGCTCAGAGGCTTGCCCCAGTTGCACCTAGTCCACAAACATATGGAGAGTGTGCTCCATCCTAATGTCCAGGATGTTAACGAAGACATTAAACAGTGCTGCCTCATATGTAGATCCCTGAGGGATGCTGCACATAATCAGCCACCAGTTGGACCTTGTGCCACTGGTCACAGCATTTTGGCCCAATGGTCCAGCCCATTTTCCACCTGCCTTAGGGTCCATTTGTGCAGTGCTTTGGACTGGCTCGTCACCATCTCTAGGGCAAAGCCCTGTGCACTCTGGCCACCCTCTTGCACAGAGCACATCTCCACCTCCTCACTGTCCCAGCCTGCCTTCCCCAGGAGCCCATTTTCATCTTGCCATGTGAGCTGCCCACCACATGTGTGAAATCCCATGGGGACAGGGGAGAGGGAGGTGCCAGTAAAGGGGCGATGGCTGGGAGAGAGGAGGAGAAGCGGAAGGGGGAAGGCAGAGGTCAGAAGAAGGGAGTGGAACAGGAAGGCAGAGGTGACACAGCAGTGGTGTTAATGGTGAGGTCGCTTCCTTTACAGGATGGGGAGAGGCAGGCAAAGGGGACACGGCTGCAGCGTTGATTGTGAGGTCCCTCCCATGTGCCTTCTCCTTGCCCATCACTGGCAGAGACAGGAGTGACCTGACTTTCCACTTTACGGCCATGTGCCTCCTACCATCCAAGGAGCTTCTGAGAAACAATGGCTCTCACTATAATGTCTCCACCTCCTAAGACAATGGCTCTCATCACAATGTCCCCACCTGTTAAGACTTTTGGCCTACCAGCTGATCCTTTACCCGTAACCTCACAGTCCTCTTCCAAGACCACCTGCCTGCAGTGAGCCTCTCAGCTTCTCAGAAGGACTGGACTTACCATGTGCCTGCTGCTAGCCAAACAGGTACTCAGGCAGGAACGTCATCACAATCAGCATCCAAACCATCGGCCTGCAAGTGGCCTATCAGGTACTGACCCACAAGTCACCTCACAAACAGTTTCCCACCCACAAGCTTCTTCCTGGCCCATCACCTACAGACACAGAAGGGACCACACAGTCACCTGCATGGGCCTGTGCCTCCTAAAGGGCATAAGCCAGCAACATGTCCTCAGGACAAAGGCAGTCCATGGCTTCCTGGGCTGCCTTGGGGAGAGAGCGCTGGCAGCAGGGTGAGGGCTCTGGGCCTGCAGGCTCTGTGTCAGCAGGAGGTGGGCCTGCTAGCTAGTCTGCTACTCATCAGATACTGGCCCATCAGATGGGGAGGCAGAAAGAATCTCACAATCACCTTCCAAGCTCTGTGCCACCTGCTGGCCTTTCCCCTTCCTCAGGGACATGAGGAGCCAGCTATGGGGGTCTCTTCTCTCTCTCTCTACCAGAAAGGAGACACACTGGGATTGAGTCAGCTTTCCAGCTGGAGATCCTGGCAAGAGCTCCCGAAACTGCAGGCCTCAGTGACCAGCTCAGTGACACTCTGCCAAATGTGCTCACTTGGACACCTGAAGGGTCAGCTCCCAAATGACCCCCTTAGGGAAGAGAGGAGCATGTGGAAAGGGGAGGAACCTAATTCTGAGGCGGTTATTTGCATCAAACAACTCCAGCTTGGCACGCTGATTCTCAGCTCGGACCCAGGAAGTGTTTCCTGCTGACTTGCAGGAAAGTGCCTGAGCATCAGCTGATGTTTCTCCCAGTCCAAAAGCAATGGGCTCATTTCCTTAGTCTTCAGCACAGAAAGTGAGCTCTGGGCAGCTGAGATTACTACTCCCTGCAGCAGGCACCTCTGGGAGAAGTGGTTTTAAAGGCCAATCACTTTCTGAAGAAATACTTGGTCTCTGGAAGTTTCCCTTATTTGGCCCATTTCAAATGGGCCAATGACTGTGGCACTGCCACTGGAAAGAGCACCTCTGAGCGCTCCACTGTGGAGAGACCATTTCCTTGTGAACTGTGTGGGGGAAGAAAGTCCCACATGATCTGAACTGCTCTCTGTGGCCTCCTGCTGGATGTCCGCCTCTGGATATCTGGTTTCAGAGCCCAGGGCAGGGTGCAAGGTGCAGCAGAGAGCCCCGAAGGAGTGAGGCCTTTGGCAAGATGAAATGAAGACCCTCTCCCCTCACCTGCCATATTTCGCTGGGTTGGAGGGAGGTTAACTGGTTAATTAAGGTTAATTAAGGTTAATTAATTGGTTAATTAAGGGCTAATTGTTGAATACCACTGCACTATAAGCAAAGAGTTTCTGGGGACCTGCCACATGAGCCGAAAACAGTGTCTGCACCAACTATGTACCCCACTTAGGTAGTACCCCCACAGAGCCTTTGCTACTAGGGGAGAGAGGCAACTGCTTACGCCTCTAGCGTAAAATAAAATGTGTTGGGCAGATCTCAGAGGTGCTAAATTCAAGAATCTCGTACAAGGAACCCTTTCTGAAAGATGACCTCTTCTACTCCAAATACTCTCAGCGGCATATTTATATGTATCTCACAGTCTGTGTGGGTGCTGGCTGCAGAGCCTGGCAAGAGCGGAGGAAACTCCAGGCCTGAAGCTGAGCGGGCAGAAGGCAGCCGGCTGCCAGCGTGCCTGGCTCATGGGGCCACCAGGGCAGCCGGGGCCCCAGCAGACAAGGCACCTGCTCACCTCACAGCGCTCCCCACCTCCCCAGCCTCATGGCACTGCCCACGCACACCACTGCTCTCTCCACACGTCTCCTCCCGCACCCAGAACCAACACCCTGGGGCCACCGCCTCTCCCCACCACACGCCACCCAACTTCTGGCACACACCTCACCCCCACCCCACGCCTCACACAGTGTGGACAGCCAGCACGCCCCTCTGCAGCAGGCACACACAGGCCACACCACCACACAGGCCAGCAG
Organism: Struthio camelus; assembly: GCF_040807025.1. NCBI lineage: Eukaryota > Metazoa > Chordata > Aves > Struthioniformes > Struthionidae > Struthio > Struthio camelus. The sequence continues at coordinate 3,004,806 of NC_090970.1, forward strand.
CCAGGACACCACCCCCCAAATGCCCCAAATCACACCCAGGACAACTCTCCAGGCCTTCTGTTTCCTTCTAGTCCTCCAAGAGGCAGCAACAAGCACTTCCTCTGAACATCCACTCCCACCTCTGCTCCTGCTCCCTTCCCACCTCCACCAATCCAAGGGCAGAAAGAGCATTCCCATCTTGCAGACAAAGCTCACCAGGCCCCTCTCTTTTCATGGGGCACAATTTCCACACCACGCACACACTGTCAAGCTTAGAGTTCGCCGCCAATGTCTAAGCCACGCTGCAGGCCAGGCAGCCTGCGGGGACAGGCGGGACCTCCGAGTCACTTCCCAGCCATGGGCAACCGGGGCTGCTCTCTCTGCAGTCACCTCACAAGCACTTTCCCAGCCGTCCGCCTCTCACTGCCCTACAAGCCTCTGACACACAAGTGACCTCACAATAACTTCCTCAGCCATCAGCCAAATGCTCACCTCCCAGCTGCTCAGGCCAACGTCACCTCCAAAGCACGCGTCCCAGCCGTGCACCTGCTGCTGCCCCAGCAACTGCTCACCTAGAAGCCACCTCACCAGCACCTCCCCAGCCACACACCTCCTGCTAGCCAATCACGTAAGCGTTGCAGAAGGGACCTTACAGACAACATGCCAGCCTTGTTCCTGCAGCTGGCCTCTCAGCTCCTCAGCCCCAAGGGACCTCAGAATCAGCAGCCGAGACACGGGGCCCCTGCTGGCCTCTCAGCTACCGACAAAGAACTGATTGGGCAGTGGTGATTTTCTGGCACAGCTCTCGCAGACACTAGGGACCCTGGCCTCATGGCTGTTGCCCCCTGCAGCTGCCCCTGCTCTCCCCAAGGCTGAGACACCTCCTGAATGGTCTCCCTCACTCACCCTGGTGGCTCACACTGCTCCTAGTGCAGCAAAACACCCAGGACGGACTGGTTCCTGCCCCAAGAGAAGATCACCTTCTGCCCAGCCAGTACCCACACCGAGCCCGTGAAGCTCAGGAATTGGAGAAAGGCCTGCAAGGGATTCCTGGCAACATTTCCTAAGGGGCCGATTGTGTGGGAGCAGTGACCATGAAGCGGAAGACAGCAGGGCCCCATGGCCCAGGCAGAGCAAGAAGCCTTCCCGCAACTCCAAAGGCCACTTCCTGCCCCAAGGAGGGACTGAACCAAGCCAGCACATCCCCTACACATCAAGGACAACAAGCACTCTCTGGTTTGGTGCCCTGACAGTTTGGGACGTGGGGAAGGACTGAGGCGAGGGCATCTCAGCTGGGGACACCAGCAGAGGCAGCACTCAGCAGCTCTTCCCCCTGGCCCGCCAGCAGGGCTAATGACAACGGCAAGGGGAGGACGGGCCCTTCCCCAGCCTCCAAGGCCCTGCAAAAGCCAAACAGCTGCCACGCTCAGAGCTGCTCTGCCAACACCCTTCAGGCTGCTTCCAGGGCCACAGGTCTCAGGGCCCAGCAAGAGGCACGCAGCACCACCAACGGCCAGGCCACGGCGTGCCGCGTGGGCACAGCCTCTCTCGGAGCCCTCTGAAAGGCAGTTTTTCCGAGCAGAAGCGACCATGGGCAAGGGCCCCAAAACACACCAAGACCCACTCTCCAACCCTTCCGAATCAAAGGGCCAAGATATCATTCCAATGTTGAAGACAAATCTTGGCCCAACCCCACCACATCGCCCCCATGCAGCTGCTCAGGGCCAGCCAGCACATGTGGCTTGTAGGGCAGCTGCCCTGGGGCCTAGGCTGCTCTTTCCCGCCTTCCCAGCCCCACCGGCCCTGCTGGCAGCTCCTGGAGGAAAGCAGCCCCACTGCCGGCACCGCTGCTCTTGCTCTCTGTGGGACAGGCTGGGCCCAGCGGGTCGCTCTGGAAAGCTGAGGAGCCCTGGGGCAGGGGGCAGCAAGGGGGAGAGCAGCTCTGGGCCTGCCGGTGCTGCGGAGTGGAGGTGTGGGGCTTGCAGGGGCAGCAGGAGATGGCCCTGCTGCACTCACCCCAGCACTGCCCACCACGGCTCCGGGGAAAATCAGCCTGGCATCAGCCAGGACTGGAAGGTTGGCCATGGCACCCTCCCATCTCTCTCCAAGGTGCTCTCCCAAACCTGCTCTCTTTTGGGTGCAAAGCCTTGAGCCCTGTTTGCAGGAGGACAGGGGCTGTGGCCATCTGAGGACACCAGGTCTGAGCCCAAAACATGCTCTGCCAAGCTGGAAACATAAAAGGCTCCGGAGGGAAGGAACAGAGGTTCTGCCAAACAAGGATATGCGTTGAGGTTATTTAAGGTGAAGTTTTCATTTCCTCTGTGGGCATTTCAGCAGGCTCTTGAGAGCCCCATGGGATCTGGTGGACACTCTAGCCTCCAGGGCACGCAGGACCCCTTTCCTGCCAGAGCCAGATCCCAAGGGGGGACCCATTCCCAGAGACACCTGCACCTGGATTGACCCCCCCACCCTACCAGGAGGGGATGGAGCCAGCCCCACAGGAGCCTCGGGGCTCAGGGCAGCCCCAGCCCCAGGACCCAGCACTCCTGCCTGCCCCATTGTGCCCTGAGCCAGATGGGACCCTCCAGCAGGGCTCTTGTGCCTGCCCCCAACCCTGTCCAGACACCCCCACAGCCCAGGATCCACAGGCGTCTTTGCATTTCACAGTCTCTGTGCGACACCTCAGGAAGGAGCTCCTGAATCCCTTACCCTTGGTGGAGAGCTGCAGGAGCACTGGAAAACAAGTACCTGTGGTCTGGGCTAATGTTCTTGGTCCAGCAGTCTCCATCTCGTTTGGTCCCTTCCCTTCAGCTCACCTCTCCCTCCAGGGAAAAAGGACTCGTCCCCCACAATTCCTCTCCAATGTGTCCCTGCTCTTGTGCCTGTTGGTGAGGAGCCCCAGTGCAGCCCCACTGCCTCCTGGCCTCCCTCCTTGCTGTGGAGCAGCTCTGAAGGGCAGCAGTGAGGAGCGTGTGAGCCATGTCCTGGCCTTGCAGGGAAGTGAGGGCTCTCCCATGGCACCGGGGAGAGACCTCTCTGTGATGCGGCACATCCCACTGTGACCTCAGCCCGTGTCATCTCGGGGCTCAGTAGGTCACTGCCATGGAGATGGCACAGCCAGGGAGAGAGCAGAGACTTCCCCTCACGTCCTGGAAAGCAGTCACCTGCCCACATCACAGTTAGTTTCCAAAACTTGCTGATAAATCCTTCAGGAACGTGACCAGATGGTGACAAAGGCTGTGAAAAATCTAAGATGGGTCACGGCAGAGGTCACTTCTGTGCCCCTGCACCAACAGGTGTCTGCACAGGGCAGACCTGTGCGGGAAGCATGGGTTTGGGGGCTATGTTTGGGGTTTGGCACTTGTTAAACATGGGCTCAAAGTCATGTGAGGTAAAACAGCACAAAGGGTGGCCATGGGCTGAGATGCTTTGGTGAGCCTGGTGAGACTGGTTTCTCCTGTGGGTCACTCTGCTTGTCAAAGGAGGATGTAGGACAGGATGGGACAGGACGCAGCCTTCCTCCTTCAGGCACCAAAGCAGGCTCTTTGTTTTGAAAAGGCCTCAGCAAGGTTTCTCAGTCTGCGGTGCTTAGGAGAGAGATGAGATGCCAGAAAAGAGCAACTAGGCCCTTAACACGCATCATCCAGAGGGCTTTACGTGGGACCCTGGTGCTTCCCATGTTCCATAACCATGGGCAAGGCTGGGGAGCAAATTTGGGGCGGTGTTCTGATTTCCCATGAATGTTGCCCAGGCTGAGCTTGGGGAAAGCCATTTCCCACCTCTGGAGCTCAGCTGGTCCTTGGGCTTTTCAGCATCACCTCAGGGCAGTGCTTCTCCCCTGGCTACAGTCCCTGGAAGACTGGATCCGCCCCCCAGCACCCTGGCTTTCCCGGGGGGCTGTACAGGACCTAGTACCCTGGATCTCCCACAGTTTTGCTCCTGGGCTTCTCAGCACATGCACACACAGTGCAGGGCTGCTGTCAAGGCTCCGGTGGTGCACAGCCTGGAAGGCAGTGCAATGCCTCAGGACCTGCACCTTGGCTCATTCAGAAGTGTGTGAGGTGACCAGCTCCCAGCTGTGCAGCTGCTGGAGTTTGAGAACATCCCTACAACCACACTTCCTGGTCTCTGAGTAGTCTCAGGGTGACTCTTGCAGAAGGGAGGCTCCATCCCCCTTGAAGACTGTCAGAGAGGTGGCTTTCCAAGTCCCTGCCAAAAGGAATTCAGATCACAGAGAACAGAGGCAGCAAACAGAGGCAGCAGTTTGTGCAGCAGTGTGTGGGCTCTGCTTAGAACTTCTGAGGACCTTGTTGGAAGTTGTGGGGCAGGGGCTGCTTTCTGGGGACCCAGAGGAAATAGAGGGTGATTGCTGCTAAACAGGCAAGGAGAGCTAGGCAAGGACAACTACAGGAGGCCTTAACTTCTCCTGGGAGCAGCTCTAGCTAGGTGGAGCTGCAGCTAAGGAGCTTTGTTGGTTGCCCCTGAGGAGAGGGAGTTGGGGCCACCTGAATCTGAGGAAAAACTTCTTGACTGTGAGAGTGACAGAGCACTGGAAGAGGTTGCCCAGAGGTTGTGGAGTCTCCTTCCCTGGTGATATCTCCGTTTGCTCCTCGCTGTGCCCCAGGCTGCATATGTCTGCATGTATCTTGAGTTCAGCACCTCAGCTGTGGCATGGACAGAAGATTTGTCACACAGAAACATGTTCCCAAGGAGCTTCTGTAGGCAAAGGCTTTGACTGCAAGGGGTGACAAGCTGGCATGGATAGGAGGTGGCAATGTGATGGTGGAAGGAGGTTCCCACAGACAGAGGAAACCCTGCAGTGCCCAAGGCCAGGGAGAAACAGAGCTAGGCTGTGCAGGAATGGCAGGAGAGGGATTTGTTGCCTGATCTGCCTCTGCAGCACCTTGGGGGCCTGTGACAGAGGTGAATTGATCTCCAGGAAGGACAAGATGCCCCTAAAGAAGTCCCTGGGCCTGGGCAGCCTGTGATGCAGCCACCCAGAGGACATCACTAGCCCAGTGCCCGTTCATATCATGTGGAAGGGTGAGAAGAGGTTCAGGGACAGGAAAGCCAGAAGGGTTGGAGAGTGCAGACCCTAGAGTGGAGACCTCGATGTGATGTGCCTCCCATTTATGGAGCACGCTTGAATGCAGACAGGATGGATGTGGCCTAAGGGCCGTGGTGGGATTCAGTTGTGTGGACACAGGTAGGAAACGTGAGATGCCCTGGGGTGCTTGTCCAGCAAGCACTGAAAAGGGGCCATGGTTTCCCTGTAGGTGACATGTTGTGTCTGCTAGAGACATGTGGCTGTGATGGACACCCCAGGCATCCGACATGGCCCTGCGAGGCTATTTCTAGGTCATGAAATCAAGTGTCTGCACTGAATGACATGAGCTGTTGGTAACACTGGGATCTGGATATGTCTCATCTTCCTCGTGAGTGGGTGCCTAGCAGTATTGGGCATCTGGGGTCATTTCAGATGGCCAAGGAAATTCCCCACCCAGCCCCCACCTGATGCTCCAGGAGGATGGGGGTCTCAGAGTGGCTCCATCAGAGCAAGCAGACACTGGCACATGCTTTGGACGACCTCTGTCTCTTCCAATGTCCCCAGGTGTTTGTGTGTGGGCAACTGACTCCCACTCTCCATCTCCAGGGATTACAGCGGGAGCTTAGACAAGGAGCTCCCATGCAGACATCTCTGCTGGGCACACTTCAGCCTGGGCAAGGGGAATCCCACCTCCTGTCTGTTTGTGGAGTTCAGGGGAAGAATCTGAATGCCACTGCAGCCCCGGGGCTTCTAAACTGGCAGGAGATGCCCAGATGGACTCATCTGAATGAAAACCTGAACCATGGAAGAATGAACTCCCTTCTTGCCCCTCTCTCTAGGAGTCCTGCCTAGGCAAGACGCAGGAAGAGGGGCTTCCAGAGTGGGACGTTTCCACCTCTAACAGGTGACCATCCTTTCATATTGTAATGCTGGAATCAGTCTTCCTTCAGTGTTCAGAGAGGGACCATCGGTGATTATTTTGGTCTACTTCAGGGAACATTTCCCAGGAGGAGGGAGCTCGAGGGACAGAGAACTTCTGCCTTTAATTGGGCCACTGTTGCTGAAGGGGTCCCAGCTCCTGAGACGGAAGGAGGTCATGGCAACGTGACAGCAGTGCCCATGTGTCCAGCTGTGTGCAGGAGCAGCTCCTCTGCCAAGAGCAGCAGGGCTGTGGGCACTGCCTGCTGCTGCTGACGGGAGCTGGGAGAAGGCAGAGAGAAGTGGAAGGCAGTGTGGAGTGGGAGGACAGCTGACAGTTCACTGTGGAAGACATCGTCCCAGCCCTGAACATGGTAAGTCTCTGGCTATAGGACAACACTACTGCGGTTCCTGGAGGGGGTCTTGTGAACCCAGCTCACCCCATGACAAATCTTTTAAAGACCTCTCTCTCAGCTTCTCCATTGTGCAGGGGAGGAGGAGATGCTTTAGAGCAGAGATTCCCTGGCTCACCGTCACAGGGACCCGGCATCCTGCTACCTTCTGCCAAGGAAGGCTGCAGGGCTCTGAAGCCGAGACATGCACCAAAGTCTGTCCCAGGGCTGTGATTCAGAGAAGTGTCCCTGCCCTGCAGAGGAAGGTGAAAAAACAGGCTGCTTGAAATGGAAGGAGCTTTCCTTCCAGGGCTTTCTGTTTCCTGATTTGGGCAGGGAAAACAAAAGAAAATTTTCTGGTTTGGAAGGACCTGGGACTCACAAACCTTCACCCTCTGAGATCAGGAGGTCTGTGACAAAGCTCAGCAAACACTCTTCAACCGCATCTCAACCTACAGTAGCACCAGCAGCACCTTTATGGGCTTCCTCAGGATTTATGTGACCTGCTCCTGAGGACCTGCAAGCACAGAGATTCCCCTGCCCAGGTCCCAGACCTGGAAGATTTCTGTAGGGCAGAACTGAGCCCACAGAGGGTGGGATGGAGACTATGAGCACTGAGAGGGAAAAGATGTTGGGACAGAGAAAGCTCCCAGCAGGGATAGCTGCAGGCAGCAGAGATGGGCAGGGACTGAGAAGGAACTGGTAGCAGAATCATCATGGGGGGATGGATTTGGGTAAGTCATGGTCAGTCCCTCCAACACAAGCATCTTCCTCTGAGCAAGACTCCCCGATCTCCTCTCCCACCCAGCAGAGCCTCAGCCCTGACAGCCAAGGGGAACAGGGCACAAGCTGCCTCCTCTGCAGCCAGACCTCCAGCAGAGGAGAGGGGCATCTCTCCGCCACGGGTTCATTTTGTGCTGCTGGACAAAGGGGCTGAGAGCACCTGCCTTGCAGTGTTGTCCTCTGTGAGGCAGCATGACCAAGTGGGCAAGGTGAAGGCTTTCATGAGTGCCCGTCTGTCTCTCTCCTTGCCTCCCTCAACAGCAGGATCATGGTGTTGCTCCTGGTTTCCCCTCCTCTCCATGCTGCTCCTCATCTTCTCTCAGGTTGTCTGGGGTTACTGGGTGTTCAGCTGCACTTCAGACACCTGCCCTCCCAGTTGTGTGACAGGGGGATCTGTAGGGCTGTGAGGTTGCCCCAGCCCTCTTCTCACCTGTGCACCTACAGGAAACGCAGCCTGTGGGGTTGGGCAATGAGCTGGCTCTCCCTGAAGGAGAGCCCGTCTTTAGGACATGCGACAGTTTCCCTGTGGTGTCCTGCCAAGCTTTGAGCTGCCCTCCAGGTGGTCACCGCTGCCTCACAGCATCTCTGTGCTATTGGAGAGACAAATGAAGAAGGTGCAGAGTATGGAGATGGTGGTGGGAGGCTGTAGGTGGGCAGCTGAAGAGAGTCCTAAGTGTCCTTGGCCAGAAGGGGAGTGTGGAGAGCTCCCTCAGGGGCCCGGAGAAAGGGTGAGGAGTTTGGAGATCTGCCCTTTGAAACTGGACTCCTCTGCTCTCAGCAGGGGCTGGTTTCTTGTTAGGGAAACATATGAGTATGATCATTCTCCAGGTGAAAGCGGTGCGACTGCGAGACAGATGGGAATGAGGCTAATACACAGACTAGCTGTCCTCACTCGGTACCAGGGGACAATGAATCCGATCCTCGTAGGACTCAGTAGAAATGCCAAGGATTTCTACCTTTGAGGAACACTGCCCAGGGGTGACAAGGACAGCCCAAAGAAAATAAACTCTAAAATCCTAAAAACTCCTTTCCTCAACCCTCTGTCTTTAGAATTTGGAGTGAAGATGCTGAAAAAAGCCCTTCTGCATGAGGAGTGGGTTTCACCTGAGAGAAACTGTGAATTTCAGAGCTAGGCGCCCCTGTGCCCACAGTCCCACTACTGTACAGCAGGATTGATTGCTGTGGAGCCGATCGGCCGAGGTCCCAGCTCCTCACAGCAGCACACTCAGCCACTGCAAAGTGGCGTAGAAGCAAGGGAGAGAGCACAGAGATCGTCTCCGTAAAGAGAGAGGCAAAGTAGGGGGTTGCATGCCAAGCGGGACATTCTGGGAGGTGGTTTGCTTGCAAAGTCTCTCCTAGCTTCTCCATGTCTCTTCTTTCTTGGACAGTCGCCCCATACCCAGAGGGAGTAAAATGACCAACGATACCTCCCTGAAGGAGTTCCTCCTCCTGGCATTTGCAGACACACGGGAGCTGCAGCTCTTGCACTTCTCGCTCTTCCTGGGCATCTACCTGGCTGCCCTCCTTGCCAACGGCCTCATCATCACAGCCGTAGCCTGCCACCACCTCCTCCATACCCCCACGTACTTCTTCCTCCTCCACCTCGCCCTCCTCGACCTGGGCACCATCTCCACCACTGTCCCCAAATCCATGGCCAACTCCCTGAGGGACACCAGGGCCATTTCCTACTCAGGATGTGCTGCCCAGGTCTTAATTTTTGCCGTTTTCATTTCAGCCGAGTATTCTCTTCTCACAATCATGGCCTACGACCGCTACGTTGCCATCTGCAGACCCCTGCACTACGGGACCCTCCTGGGCACCAGAGCTTGTGTCAGGATGGCAGCAGCTGCCTGGGCCGCTGGTTTTCTCCATGCTCTCCTGCACACTGCCAACACATTTTCCATACCTCTCTGCCAAGGCAATGTCCTGGACCAGTTCTTCTGTGAGATTCCCCAGATCCTCAAGCTCTCCTGCTCACACTCCTACCTCAGGGAAGTGGGGCTTCTGGTGGTTTCGGTTGGATTAGGCTGGGGGTGTTTCATTTTCATTGTGCTGTCCTACGTGCAGATCTTCAGAGCTGTGCTGAGGATGCCCTCTGAGCAGGGAAGGCACAAAGCCTTCTCCATGTGCCTCCCTCACCTGGCCGTGGTCTCCCTCTTTGTCAGCACCTCATTGTTTGCCTACCTGAAGCCCCCCTCCATGTCCTCCCCAGCTCTGGATCTGGTGGTGGCTGTTGTGTACTCGGTGGTGCCTCCAGCAGTGAACCCCCTCCTCTACAGCATGAGGAACAAGGAGCTCAAGGAGGCCCTGAGGAAACTCTTTCAATGGGTACAGTGTCAGCACCAGTAACTGTCCCATGTGCATTCACTCACCAGAATACCTGACATCAGGGCTGTATGTTTTACATTTCTTTCTTTCTTTCTTACTTTTCTCTATTATGCCCATGTGAAAAAAATACATGTATCCAGTACATATCACCACTCCTCAGGAATTTGAATCTGACCCAGAGACCATGTTGAAGCAGGAAGCCAGGCTTTCCTGTTCTTCAGCAGAGATGGGGGAACCTCAGAGCCTGCTAGCCTGAGCTCCCTCAGATGCCCCCAGTGCAGTGAGGGGAGTTTCCCTTTGCAGGGTCTCTTTTGGCACTGACACCACAGGGAGCTCAGGGGCACAGAGTCAGGCTCAGACAGGTGCAGGCAGGGTGAAACCGTGGGTCCTGTGTCCATTAGGAGAGCTCAGCTCCAATGGCCACAGTCAGGGTGTCATCTCACACTCTGCAAGGGTGGCAGCTGGCTGTCACCATGGGCTGATCCCTTCCCTCTGCAGAGCTCCAACACTCAAAGCAGAGTAGGAGTGGAGGGGAGGAGATTCTGGACGAAGCTTGTGGGGATGGACCCTCTGCTGCACAGGACCATCCCCACACCACCACAGCAGGCTTTTGCTGCCTGAAGACTTCCCTTGGGGGCAGCAGCTTTCCTGCAGACGTGGCCACCCACAGCAGCAGATCCTTCTCTTTTCACAACTGCTTCGTCTCATTTCCACACTGACCTATTGTGCTCTCATGTGTGTTTACAGCCCAGGAGTTCTCGTAACCTGGGAGTGGTAGGGTTGTATTTTGATGTTCAGGTGTCCTGTGACTACAGGCAGGATCAGGCCATGGGCACCTTTGTGCCAGACCTGGCTTCCAAAATTGATTCTGGAATAAAAGGGATCTCCCTTGTCACGTGCCTGAAGTCTCGCCTTTCTTCAGAAGATGGAGTCAAAAATATGCCCAAGGGATTGCACCATGAAAGGGCCTGCTGCTCTGCTTGTGAATTCCATGGGATCTAGGGGATGAGCTCAGGGGCCCTGGGTGATCTGTTGGGCACTGAGGACTGGAGTCAGGACTCATCTCTTGGTGTCCAGCAAAGACAGTGAATGGTCTCTGAATTACCTGCCTGGGGCTGTTCCCACAGGTGACAGTGCTGATGAGAGATGCCCACTGTTGTGGAGGGGAATCTCCAGGAGATCGCCAGGAGAGCTCAGGAGATGTCCAGGGACAGTGTGTGCCTGGGGTGGGCAGTGATTGGAGCCTCCCAAAGTGAGGGAGGGTCCATGGTGGAGTAACCAGAAGGCAAAGCACTAGATCCAGGTATGCTTGGGGAAACGAGGGCTCTGCAGTCCCCAGAGAGGCAGAGGGGACCCAGGAGGGGCAGCGAAGGGGGACAGGAGAGTGATTCCTGCACCTCCAGTGAAACACCACAGGCTGGAGCTAGTGTACACCCAAACACATCTCCTGCCATGGGCAACACCCTGGGGTCACTCTGAGCACCATCCACAAGCACACATCTGTGCCAGCAGTGTCAGTGGTGGTGATCCCTGTCCAGCTGGGTCTGCTTCCCACCCCAGCCAGCATGGCCAGAGCTGAGTCAGGAGTCACCCTGTGTCCCTTTGCCTCCACAGCCAATTGCTCTGCAGAGCAGCAATGCCAGCCCATGGCCCTGCGGGTAGCACAGGGGAGGGGTGTAGGATCAGCCAGGCCAGCAGGGCCATACTGGTCTGGAGAAAGGCTCTCTGGGGAGCAGAGATGTCCCAGGAGAAAAGCAGGGCAGCAGGCAGAGAGAGAAAATGAGAACAAGAAACAGGTTTCTCTGGGCACCAGCTCGGGGCAGGTGGCTCTGTCCCCGGGGCAGCAGGAGGTGCCGGAGGGGCTGCAGGGCCAGGGCTGTGGTGGTGTGCTGGGCAGCAGGGTGGGCATGGAGGGTCTGCAGGCAGCCAGGGAGGGGGATCTCGTGGGCACAAGATCAGGGGAGACAGAGAGTGACCAGCCTCACTGTGGGGCCTCGTCCTCCTTGCCAGGGAGCTGCTCCCCTTGTCCTGTGTCGGAGTTATGCTGTTGTGGCGGCCCATGCCAGTAGTGCACGTGCACCACGAAAAGGGCATGTTGGATAGCCGTATGTGCCACTCAGAGATTCTTCAGCTGACCTGGGGGTTGCCTTCTTGAGGTGTGAGGGGGTTTACAAGAGCCAGCGCACACAACACTTAACAGTAAACAAACTTTATTCCTCCTCTCATAACAGTAACTGTATATATATGTGTATATATATATATATATGCATATATACATAGACACAATATTTATATACTAGTACAGAAATGAAAATTAACAATAATGACATTATTTCATATCAAAGTGTGCAGCAACAAGAAAGATACAAAACCTTTAGAAAGGGGAACAAGGTCGTGGAACGGGATTGATGCCCAAGCTACTAGACGGCTGCGGCTAGAGCCGAACCGGCAATGAACACGGCTGGGGGGCAATAGCCCCAGAGGGAAGAAGGGACACCTGCGTGCAGGGCCTCCCGCAATTATCCCTCCGGACGGGGTATTCTCTGATCCCGGGGACGGAGCAGCAGCTCCCTACTGGGACTGGGACACACGGCTCGTGCTGGAAGAGGTGGCCCTCAGAGACCTCCCAGAAGACCCTCCAGACGGGGTGACACCTCATTGTAGGAGTCGGAGAGGGAAAGGTCAGGCTTCCACTCCACATAGTGCGGTGCCCTCGCACGGCGCCCCGGTCGAGGGGGTGTTGGTGACGAAGTCCCGTGGAGCATTGCTTCCACCGCTCCGACGGTGGCCAGCCGCTGCAGCTGCTCGGCGTCTTCAGTCGGGGAAATGTGCCTGTAGGAGGCGGCTGGGCGACTCGAGAGCTCTGACAAGAGCTGCCGCAGCCTCTTCTTCCCCGGCCACATCGACCTTCGGCGAGTGTCCACCTGCCTTTGTGAGCTTTTATCCGGGGGTTCTTATAACTAGACTAATCCAGTATGTAGTCACCCAGGAGGACTAACCTGACCAATCAAATCATGCACTTTCAATCCGGCCATTTGCATACCCGCTGCCTTGCCAGCCTCCCAGAAGGTTCCTTTGGTCGACAGCCCAGACCACCTGATCTGGGATGCCCAATCAACTTAAAAGGAAAGTTGCGGGAACCTTTTGGTGCGGTATCGGTCCTGCTCCAGGTTATAGATAGGGCAGGTTGATTGGTAGTTTGTCTTCTAGTATGTTCCTATGGTGGGGAGGGGAGTTAATTCACCACAGCATCCCATCCCTCCATCCCATCCTCTGCATCACTCACAAAGGCAAACAGCATTGGCTCCAGTAGTGACCTCTGAAGAACATCACTGGTAGCCATTAGTCCGTTGGACTTTGCACCACTGTTCTCCACCTTTGGAGCCAGGTGGCCTCCTGGTAATTTCCTGCATACTCCAGTGCATATGGCTCCATCCCACATCTGCCCACTTTGGCGACAAAGGTGCTAGGGAAGATCATGTCAAAGGCCTTCCTCCATTCAAGCTATACACAAGCTATGCACAGCACTCCCCTTGTCCACACAGCCAGTCATCCCATCACAGGCGGCAATCTTGGGGGGTCAGGCACAAGTTGCCCTCAGTGACTTTATGCTGGCTGATCCCAATCCCTTCCTGGGGCTGGAAATCACTCCCAGGAAGATTTGCTTCCCAGGGGCGGAGGTGACAAGGAGCAGTCCATCTTTTCCCAGAGGCTCTTTCTTGTCCTTCTGGAAGGTGGATGTCATGTTTGGGGGGAAGGTGGGGAGGGCTGGGACTGGAGAGCAGCCCCATGGCCCCGCTGTGCAGGCACCGGCCAGGGCAGGGTGTGTTCAGGGCTGGGGACACGTCCCCCCAGCACAGTCCCCACCACAGCCCTCGGTGCCCCGTCCCCCCACAGCCATCCTGCTCTGGCACCCTCCCCCAGCACCCAGACCCTGCCCAGCCCCAGCCGTGTCCCACCCGGAGGTCAGCGCACAGCCATGGCCCGGGGTCTGCCGGGGTCATGGCTGGGAGAGAGGCCGGGCAGGGCCGGCCGTTCCCCTCCATACAGGCACTGAACCCAGCAGGACAGAGCAGCAAAACGCACCCCAAAACCTGGGGTGAGCAGCCAGGGTAGGGGGGATGTGTGTCTTCCATCCCACCAGCCTCCCAGCTGGAACTGGCCCCAGTGGCACCAGGAGGCAGGCCACAGGGACACTCTGGGTCCCTCCTTCTGGTGTCCAGGACATCCCCTACCCCCAGCCTGCCTGCAGCCCCCCGGGCCAGCCCCTCTCTCCACGACACACCAAGACCCCCTGCCCTGGGGCTCCTCCGGTCGCTCCTGCTGCCCCAGGGGCACAGCACCCTGCCCTTCCTGGACACACAGAGAAACACGTTGCTCTTCCTCCTGTATGCCTCCTTGCCAGTGCACAATTGCTCCTTTCCTCTTCTCCAGGGACCTCCCTGCTCCCCGCAGAGCCTTTCCCCACATCCGTGTGTCCAGGCTGGCCTGCCCGGCCCTTCCTGGACTCTTCCCTGTGTTCCCCGCAGGGCCCTGGGCTGGTGGTGCTATTTGGCAGAACAAGTGGGCTGTGGGGCCACGGAGCCATGGGATGACTCCACACTGGCTGGGGTGGTCACGGTGGGAAGCAGACCCAGACGGACGGCCATCATTGCACCTGACAACCCCCCCCTCCCCCCGCCAACACTGAGGGGTCTGTGGCCATGGACAACACTCTGAGCAATCACAGGGCATTTCCAATGGCTCAGGCTGTGTTCAGCTGCGTTCCAAGATCCAGCCCATGCTTTTTCATTGAAGGTGACATGAAGGACTCTCCAGGACCACCCTTCCTGTGCCTGCTGGGTCCCCACTGCCTCTTGTGAGATAGTAGAGCTCTAACTCCCCTATATATTCATTGGGTTTGCCCTTTAAGTGTGGATGACTCCAGCTGACTTTGTGAAACTCCATTCACTGCCCACCTCAAGGCACAGAGTGCCCTTGGAGATGCCCTGTGCTCTCCTGGAGGCTCCATGCTGCCTTTGAGAAGGTCAGGCATCCGTCTCCAGCCCTGTCGGATGGGAGATACCACTTGACCACCTCCAGGAGCCCTGGACACCCACAAATGACAGCTGAATCCCACCTTCTTTCCCTAACACATCACCTCTGAGCTCATTGCCTTGAGCCCATAGAAAGCCCTTGGAAAAGCAACAGGGTCTTTCAGGGTGGAAGTCCTCAAGCACATTTTTGACTCCAGTTTTGGAAGATCAGCCCAACTTTCAAGCATTGCACACAGGAAATCCTCTTTTATTAGACCTAAGCCAGCTCTGATACAGTGAAAGATGTTCACAGCAGGCGTCTCAGTCAAAAAGACAGGGTTCATGCTGCTGGAGAAGTGCAATGAATTCAAACCCTTGTGTACAAACATGATGATCACAGAGAGAATGTGCAAAGCATAAGAGTTTTGTGAGATGAATCGAAAACTGCTTGTGAGGAGAAATGGGCAGCTTAGTGCGGCTGAACTGGAAGCAGCTGAATCAATTTGTTTAGTGCATCTTTGAGCTCCTTGTTCCTCATGCTGTAGGGGAGGGGGTTCACTGCTGGAGGCACCACCGAGTACAGAACAGCCACCACCACATCCAGAGCTGGGGAGGAGATGGAGAGGGGCTTCAGGTAGGCAAAAAATGAGGTGCTAACAAAGAGGGAGACCACAGCCAGGTGCGGGAGGCACATGGAGAAGGCTTTGTGCCTTCCCTGCTCAGAGGGCATCCTCAGCACAGCTCTGAAGATCTGCACATAGGACAGCACAATGAAAATGAAACACCCAAATATTAAACAGGCATTAAACGCAAGAAGCCCCACTTCCCTGAGGTATGATTGTGAGCAGGAGAGCTGGAGGATCTGGGGAATCTCACAGAAGAACTGGTCCAGGACATTGCCTTGGCAGAGAGGAATGGAAAATGTGTTGGCAGTGTGTAGGAGAGCATGGAGAAAACCACTGACCCAGGCAGCTGCTGCCATTCTGACACAAGCTCTGGTGCCCAGGAGGGTCCCGTAGTGCAGGGGTCTGCAGATGGCAACGTAGCGGTCATAGGCCATGACAGTGAGGAGAGAATACTCAGCTGACATGAATAAGGCAAACAAAAATATCTGGGCAGCACATGCTGAGTAGGAAATGGTCCTGGTGTCCCTCAGGGAGTTGGCCATGGATTTGGGGACAGTGGTGGAGATGGTGCCCAGGTCGAGGAGGGCGAGGTGGAGGAGGAAGAAGTACATGGGGGTGTGGAGGCGGTGGTGGCAGGCTACGGCGGTGATGATGAGTCCGTTGGCCAGGAGGGCAGCCAGGTAGGTGCCCAGGAAGAGCGAGAAGTCCAAGAGCTGCAGCTCCCATGTGTCTGCAAACGCCACGAGGAGGAACTCATTGAAGGAGCTGTTGTTGGACACTTTGCTCTCTCTGGACATGGGGGACTGTCCTAGGAAAAAGACAGTGATAACTTAGGACACACTTCTCTGAGCAAAGCTTTCCCATAACCTCCCCCAAACACACACACATTGCCTCCTCCCATCCCAGCAGCACCGTCACTGAGCTCCGTGGCCTGAGCTCTGCTTTGTGATGGCTGAGTGTGCCACGAGGAGCAGGGGCCTCTGCCCGAGGGCTCCAGAGCAGCCAGCCCTGACCTACAGTACTGCGTAGATGGGAGACATGGGGACTAAACTTTTATATTCCCACTTCTTGTCAGGTATAATCCAGTCATAGTGTTGAAGGGATTCTCAACATCTTCATGGCTAGTATGGAAAAAAAAAAGGATTCATTAAGAGTTTTAAGGTTTTCCTCCACATTCTTGCTGCAGAGTGACCAGCTGTGATATCTGAGAGGCCAAAGGATTCACTCGGGCTTTAGTGCAGGGAGAGGAGAGCTGGCCTGGCCCTCTGCCTTGTTCCCAGCTGCCCTGGGCTCACCCCTCGGAGGTGGAGGACAGTTGCACTCGTGTTATCCTAAAAAGAAATGACAGCGCAGAGAGCAGAGGAATCCCCTCCCAAAGTGCACACCAGCGCTCTTTCTGAGGGTAAGCGAGGCAGGTCTCTGCCCTGCCCTTCCAGCCAGGAACACATCGGGCTCCTTCCTGCTGCCCACATCCAGATGCCCAGCAGCACCTCCATGGCCCCAGTATCTAGGCAGCTTCTCCATAGGGCACCTGGCTGTAATGGGAGAGCTGTGCCCTTCTGGAGGGCAGCTTGCAGCCCAGCCACACACCCCAGGGAAGCAGCTGGATGTCCTGAGGATGGGGGGTGCTGAGCTCTGTAGAGGGAAGGGACCAGCTCACGGTGACAACCAGCTGCCACTCTTGCAGGAGAGGGGTGTGAGATCACAGCCTGACTGTGGCCAGCGGAGCTGAGCTCTCCTACTGGACACAGAGATCCTGAGACCAACGAGACCCTGTCCTCACGCCCATTTACCGTGTGTGCTCTCTCTCCAGGCACTGTGGTGGGAGGGGGAGGTCACTAGCTCTGAGGTGCACATGCTGCAGCAGGTTACGTCCACCCCTTATGTGGAAGGGCAGGTCAACGTTTAGACACCTGTTTTCTCTGGAAAATAACCTTCAGCAGAGGAGTCCGATTATTTATTTAGCTTTTAGGTGCCTCCCTCTCACCGTGGCAGCATTCTTTGACAGAGCAGAAATCTTTGGCCTTTCAGTTGCTCTCAGCATGAGCACTTGGGCATCCCGAGGGGAAAAAAGGGCTCGCTGCGCCTTTGTACAGAGTCACGGGATCTGGTCTGCCAAGGAGTCCTGCCCCTCAATGCCCTGCACTTGCACCTCTCTCCGCTGAAGGACACTCACCCTCACAAGTGCCTCTCAGAGAGAAACCGGACGGAGCGGAGAGTGGAGGACTTCAGGCGGTAAGGGAAGATTTCCAAAGTCTTCTTTGGAAAGCCCAGGTATGGAGATGGTGATGAAGAGCGGGACAAGGGCAGCTCATTTCCCAGCCCCACAGGGTGCATTTTCTGTAGCCTCACAGCTCCGAAGGGAGCTGGGGAAAAACTCACTCCCTTTAACACCCCTCTGTTGCACAACTTGCAGTGTCAGTGTCTGAACTGCAACTGAAACCCCCCAACCCCAGGGAGCCTGAGAGAGGAACAGGAGCAGCATGGGCAGTAGGGGAAACAAGGGGCAGCACCATGATCCTGCTGCCGAGGGAGGCAAGGAGAGAGACAGACGGGCACTCACAAAAGCCTTCACCTTGCCCACCTGGGCATGCTGCCTCACAGACAGCGACATTGCGGAGCAGTCACTCCCAGCCCCTTTGCTGGGGAGCACGAAATGAACCCGTGGCAGGAGAGATGTCCCTCTCCTCTGCTGGAGGTCTGGCTGCAGAAGAGGCAGCTCATGCCCTGGACTCCATGGCTGTCAGGGCTGAGGCTCTGCTGGGTGGCAGACTCTGAGCTGGCTTGCTCAGAGGAAGGTGTTTGTATTGGAGGGCCTGACCATGACTTGCAAAAATCCATCCTCCCATGATGATTCTGCTAGATGTTCCTCCTCAGTCCCTGCCCATCTCTGCTACCTGAAGTTGCCTCTGCTGGGAGCTTTCTCTGTCCCAACATCTTTTCCCTCTCAGTGCTCATAGTCCCCATCCCTCCCTCTGTGGGCTCAGTGCTGCCCTACAGAAATCTTCCAGGTCTGGGACCTGGGCAGGGGCATCTCTGCTTGCAGGTCCTCAGGAGCAGGTCACATAAACCCTGAGGAAGCCCATAAAGGTGATGCTGGTGCTGCTGTAGGTAGAGATGCGGTTGAAGGGGTTTGCTGAGCTTTCTCACAGACCTCCTGATCTCGGAGGGCGAACATCTGTGAGTCCCAGGTCCTTCTAAACCACAAAACTCTTTCCTTTTTTCTCCCTGCACAAATTAGGAAACAGAAAGTCCTGGAAGGAAAGCTCCTTCCATTTCAAGCAGCCTGGTTTTTCACCTTCCTCTGCAGGGCAGGGACACTGCTCTGAATCACAGCCCTGGGCAGACTTGTGTGCATGTCCCACCCTTACAGCCCTGCAGCCATCCCTGGGAGAAGGTAGCAGGATCCTGGGTCCCTGTGACGGTGTGCCAGGGAATCTCTGCTCTAAAGCATCTCCTCCTCCCCCTGTACACTGGAGAAGCTGGGAGAAAGATCTTTAAAAAACTTGTCATGGGTTGAGCTGGGTTCACAAGACCCCCTCCAGGAACCTCAGTAGTGTTGTCCTATAGCCAGGGACTTACCGTGTCAAGGGCTGGGAAGATGTCTCCCACAAGGAGCTCTCCTCTCTCCTCCCACTCCACACTGCCTTCCACTTCTCTCTGCCTTCTTTCAGCTCCTCTCAGCAGCAGCAGGCAGTGCCCGGAGCCCTGCTGCTCTTGGCAGAGGAGCTGCTCCTGCACACAGCTGGACACATGGGCACGGCTGCCACGTTGCCATGACCTCCTTCTGTCTCAGGAGCCTGGACCCCTTCAGCAACAGTGGCCCAATTAAAGGCAGAAGTTCTCTGTCCCTTGGGCTCCCTCCTCCTGGGAAAAGTTCACTGTAAAAAACCAAAATAGTCACCAATGGTCCCTCTCTGAACACTGAAGGAAGACTGATTCCAGCATTACAATATAGCTCATCAGAGGAAGGTCACCTGCTAGAGGTGGAAACATCATACTCTGGAAGCCCCTCTCTATTCCTCTTAGCTAGGCAGGACTCCTAGAGAGGGGCAAGAAGGAAGTTCATTTCCCCATGATTCAGGATTTCATTCAGATGAGTCCATCTGGGCATCTGAAGCCAGTTTAGAAGCCCTGGGGCTGGAGTGGGATTCAGATCCCTCCTGTAAACTCCACAAACAGACAGGAGGTGGGATTCTCTTTGCCCAAGCAGAAACGTGCCCAGCAGAGATGTCTGCATGGGAGCTCCTTTTCTAAGCTCCCGTTGTAGTCCCTGGAGATGGAGAGTGGGAGTCAGTTGCTCACACACAAACACCTGGGGACATTGGAAGAGACAGAGGTGGTCCAAAAATGTGCCAGTGTCTGCTTGCTCTGATGGAGCCACTCTGAGACCCCCATCCTTCTGGAGCATCAGGTGGGGGCCAGATGGGGAATTTCCTTGGCCATGTGAAATGACCCCAGATGCCCAATACTGCTAGGCACCCACTCACGAGGAAGATGAGACATATCCAGATCCCAGTGTTACCAACAGCTCATGTCATTCAGTGCAGACACTTGATTTCATGACCTAGAAATAGCCTCACAGGGCCATGTCGGATGCCTCGGGTGTGCAGCACAACTGCATGCTTCCAGCACATACACCATGGCACCTACAGGGAAACCATGGCCCCTTTTCAGTGCTTGCTGGACAAGATGCTCCAGGGCATCTCACGTTTCCTACTTGTGTCCACACAACTGAATCCCACCATGGCCCTTAGGCCAAATCCATCCTGTCTGCATTCAAGCGTGCTCCATAAATGGGAGGCACATCACATTGAGGTCTCCACTCTAGTGACTGCACTCTCCAACCCTTCTAGCTCTCCTGTCCCTGAACCTCTTCTCACCCTTCCACATGATATGAACAGCCACTGGGCTAATGAAGGCCTCCGGGTGGCTGCATCGCAGGCTGCCCAGGGCCTGGGACTTCTACAGTAGCTTCTTGTCCTTCCTGGAGATCACTTCACCTCTGTCACAGGCCCCAAGGTGCTGCAGAATCAGCTCAGGAAGCAAACCCCTCTCCTGCCATTCCTGTACTGCTCAGCTCTGTTTCTCCCTGGCCTTGGACACTGCAGGGTTTGCTCTGTCTGTGGGAACCTCCTTCCACCATCACATTGACCACCTCCTATCCATGCCAGCATGTCACCCCTTGCAGTCAAAGCCTTTGCCTACAGAAGCTCCTTGGGAACATGTTTCCCTGTGACAAATCTTCTGTCCATGCCACAGCTGAGGTGCTGAACTCCAAATATACGCAGACATATGCAGCCTGGGGCACAGCCAGGAGCAAACGGAGATGCCCAAGCTGTCACAGCACTGCCACATGCTTGGAATAACTGAGATGGGGTGGGGTCACTCGCATGACTGCAGTCCTTCAATGGCAGAGTACAAGGTCTTCAGGAAACACCACCAGGGAAGATGAGGAACAGGAGGAGGCCCTGTGTGGGAAGGGCACATTGCACAGCATCATGTCCAGGTGGGTTTTGAATCTCTCCAGGCAAGGAGACTCCACAACCTCTCTGCGCAACCTCTTCCAGGGCTCTGTCACTCTCACAGGCAAGAAGGTTTCCCTCAGATTCAGGTGGAACTTCCCCTGATGACACAACTCGTCCACAACAGCTCACCTGCTGCAGGAGAGCTGACTGCCAGCCCAGGCCTCACCAAGAGGCCCCAAGCACCCCCTGCACCCTCACCCCTGTAGAGCTGCATCTGCTGGCAGAGGGTCTCTCTGCGTCCAAGCTTCTGACACAGCTGAGGCAGCGACTCCAACAGCTACTGGGGAATGTCCTCTCCACTATGACATGACCATATCTGAGCAAGCATACACTACTAGGATTGGAAACAAAGGTGCCTTCTTGCCCCCTGCTGTGCAGACTGCTGCCTCTCTTCACTGCACTCCAGGAGCTGCACTCTGGGCCTGGCTCTTCTATAGGCCTCTGCCTAGCACTGACTCACAGGGTGCTTGACCCACCCTCATCAAGGAGCAAAGGCCCCAACTCCCTCTCCTCAGGGGCAACCAACAGAGCTCCTTAGCGGCAGCTCCACCTAGCTAGAGCTGCTCCCAGGAGAAGTTAAGGCCTCCTGTAGTTGTCCTTGCCTAGCTCTCCTTGCCTGTTTAGCAGCAATCACCCTCGAGTTCATCGGGGTCCCCAGAAAGCGCCCCCCCCCCCCACATCTTCCAACAAGGTCCTCAGAAGATCTAAGCAGAGCCCACACACTGCTGCACAAACTGCTGCCTCTGCGCTGCCTCTGTTCTCCGCGATCTGGCTTCCTTTTGGCAGGGACTTGGAAAGCCCTCTCTTCAAGGGGGATGGAGCCTCCCTTCTGCAAGAGTCACCCTGAGACTATTCCGAGACAAGGAAGGCTGGTTGTAGGGACGTTCTCAAACTCCAGCAGCTGCACAGCTGGGAGATGGTCACCTCACACACTTCTGAATGAGCCAAGGTGCAGGTCCTGAGGCACTGCACTGCCTTCCAGGCTCTGCACCACCGGAGCCTGGACAGCAGCCCTGCAGTGTGTGGGCATGTGCTGAGAAGCCCAGGAGGAAAACTGTGGGAGATCCAGGGCACTAGGTGCTGTACAGCCCCCCAGGAAACCCTGGGTGCTGGGGGGGGGGGGGGCGGATCCAGTCTTCCAGGGACTGTAGCCAGGGGAGAAGCACTGCCCTGAGGTGACGCTGAAAAGCCCAAGGACCAGCTGAGCTCCAGAGATGGGAAATGGCTTTCCCCAGGCTCAGCCTGGGCAACATTCATGGGAAATCAGAACACTTCCCCAGATTTGCTCCCCAGCCTTGCCAATTGTTATGGAGCACTGGAAGCACCAGGGTCCCACGTAAAGCCCTCTGGATGATGCGTGTTAAGGGCCTAGTTGCTCTTTTCTGGCATCTCATCTCTCTCCTAAGCACCGCAGACTGAGAAACCTTGCTGAGGCCTTTTCAAAACAAACAGCCTGCTTTGGTGCCTGAAGGAGGAAGGCTGCGTCCTGTCCCATGCTGTCCTACATCCTCCTTTTGCAAGAAGAGTGACCCACGGGAGAAACCTGTCTTGAGGCTCACCAAAGCATTGCAGCGTGTGGCCACCCTTTGTGCTGTTTGACCTCACATGACTTTGATCCCATCTTTAACAACTGTCAAACCCCAAACATACCCCCACAACGCAGCTTCCCGCACAGGTCTGCCCCATCTTAGATTTTCACAGCCTTTGTCACCCTCTGGTCACATTCCTGAAGGATTTATCAGCCAGTTTTGGAAACTAACTGTGGGGAGGGCAGGTGACTGATTTTCACAATATGAAGGGAAGTCTGTGCTCTCTCCCTGGCTGTGCCATCTCCATGGTGGTGACCTACGGAGCCCTGAGATGACACGGGCTGAGCACGGGATGTGCTGCATCACAGAGAGGTCTCTCCCCGGTGCCATGGGAGAGCCCTCACTTCCCTGCAAGGCCAGGGCATGGCTCACACACTCCTCACTGCTGCCCTTCAGAGCTACTCCCCAGCAAGGAGGGAGGACAGGAGGCAGTGGGGCTGCACTGCGGCTCCTCACCAACAGGCACAAGAGCAGGGACACATTGGAGAGGAATTGTAGGGGAAGAGATAGGAAGAGAGTCCCTTTTCCCTGGAGGGAGAGGCAAGCAGAAGGAAAGGGACCAAACGAGATGGAGACTGCTGGACCAAGAACATTAGCCCAGACCACAGGTACTTGTTTTCCAGTGCTCCTGCACTGGAAGGGTGCCACCAAGGGTAAGGGATTCAGGAACTCCTTCCTGAGGTGTCGCACAGAGACCGTAAAATGCAAAAACAGTTGTGGGTCCTGGGCTGTGGGGGTGTCTGGACAGGGCTGGGGGCAGGCACAAGGGCCCTGCTGGAGGGTCCCATCTGGCTCAGGGCACAATGGGGCAGGCAGGAGTGCTGGGTCCTGGGGCTGGGGCTGTCCTGAGCCCCGAGGCTCCTGTGGGGCTGGCTCCATCCCCTCCTGGTAGGGTGGTGGAGGGGGGTCAATCCAGGTGCAGGTGTCCCTGGGAGAGGGAGATCCTCCTTGGGATCTGATTCTGGCAGGAAAGGGGTCCTGTGTCCCAGAGGCTGCAATGTCCACCAGATCCCAGGGGGATCTCAAGAGCCTGCTGGAAATGCCCACAGAGGACATGAAACCTTCACCTTGTAATAACCCTCAGCATGGCACCTGACCCACCACCAATGATGGTGGGAGGGTGGAGCTGCCTGCTGGGTCATGTGTCTGCAATGTCGCCATGGCTTCGCCCCCAGTGCTGCCCTGCTACTGGCTGACAAGAGGAGGAGGTTTGGGCTGGGCTGACTGATGTCTCTGTCAGCCCATCACAGTCCAGCATGTGGGTTAAAGAGAGTTATAAGTGCAGAGGGAGCAAAGCAGGAGAGCAGAAGTGGGAGTGAATGGGTCTGTAGGTCTGTTCCCATACTGGGCCCGGCCCCGGGGTGCTGGCAGCAAGGCTCCTTTCCTCCAGGAGCTACCAGCGGAGTTAGGACCACGGGACAGAGTGGCCTGGGCCCCAGGCGAACTGCCCTGCAAGCCAGACATTCTGGCTGGACATGAGCAGCTGCGCCGGGGCAGCGCAGTAGGGCTGGGTGAGCTTTGTCTGCAAGATGGGAATGCTCTTTCTGCCCTTGGATCGGTGGAGGTGGGAAGGGAGCAGGAGCAGAGGTGTGAGTGGGATGTTCAGAGGAAGTGCTTGTTGCTCCCTCTTGGAGGACTAGAAGGAAAGAGAAGGGCTGGATGTGTCGCTGAGCTGGTCACTGATGGCTGCAGTTTCTTTAGCTCTTGCCTCATCAGCTGGGGCACAGCCTGGGTATTAGCTCACTCGTGGACCCTTCTTTCCAAATGACCCTCCTCTGAGATGAAATGCCAAGTGTGGATCTGCTGCTAATTTGGACAAAGGTCCCCTCCAGCCAGTGAGGTGGGCATAAAAGCAAGTGAGGCTCAGTTACTTCTAGACTGGTCCAGGAAGTGAGCAGGGAGGGGTTGGAGGGACACTAGACTTGGGAAAGACACAAAAATATCTTTTTAATAGTGTAGGCCCTATATAGAGAAGAAAACTTTAGAAACTACCATTAAAAATGCACCAAGATAGAAATTGAGAAAAAGATTTAAAGTAAATAAATATCTTGTCATCCTTTCCAACTTCAAAACTTTTTTTTTGTTCTTGTATTTTTCTTGTTTTTTTAAATTTAGTGGTCTTTCAGGGGGATTTTGTGTGTGTGTCGTTATTTTTAAAAGGAAAGAGATGTTCAGAACTAGAGTAGGATGAAGTTAGAGGGTCACAGATGTCTGGTGCTGTTTCTACTGCCCTGGTGCCCTCTGTCCAGCCTCCCTCTGCAGCTCCGAGGGGCTCCGGTCTCCCGCAGGTCCCCTGGGAGAGCTGCCAGCCCAAGCAGGAACCTCCGAGACACCGGGGCCTCTCCAAGTGCCACTGGGTGCTTGTGGTTCGACACCTGAGCTCTGCCTGGAAAGGGGAAGGGTTAGTTTCAACATTTCAAAAATATGAACACGCTTTCATCAGCTGAAATGATTGAGTAACTTTAATGTCAGTGTTTTTGTATGATGAAAGAGTGGAATTCTTCAGGAAGGGTATTCATCTCGGGAGAAGAAATACTGATCTGCCCTTGACCTTGTGTTTCCACTGCTCTGTCTGTTAGGCTGTGGATGTCATCTCAGTCATCTCCCACATGTTTCCACATGTCCTGATTACATTCATCATTTCTAAAGGCTTCTTTGCATCCGATGACCTGGGCTTATGCACTTTCCCATAGTATCCTACTTTTCCTCCTCCCCTTCCTCTGTATCATTCAGGCCTCTCTCATCTCCCTAGTTGCTGCTCTGAGCTTCAGGGAGCCTGAAGCTTGTCTCGTCTTTCAGTAGTCTCATTGACCCTTCAAAAAACTCCCTAACTGTGTTTCTACCTCACCTTGCTTATCTATTTGTGAAGAACATGTCAAGGAAGGTTATTCCTTGCAGACTGTGGACCTCAGTGGAGGCAACTTGTCCTTGACATACACTTGAAGATTGTATTCTATTTCTTAGGACATTGCATATTTCTTAGGGCACTACATCATGTTTATTTTTGTGTGATCAGATTTGAGACAAATCCTTCTGTGTCTGTTTGCAGCTAATTTTCTAAGGAAAGCAGGTGGGAATTGGTGCCCAGGAGCTACAGGCTTGAGTGGGAAAAGGCTAGATGTTAAGCCGAGTGAGGGAAGTCGCCAGGGGCTGAGGAGAGAAATGTGAGGGCTGGGGAGGTGGGGAGGAAGGTTGTCCATACATGTCTCCTATCCAAAATACTGCTTTTCCTGCATGTCCGGGCTTCATCAAGGGACCCTGTGGGTCAGTGTGAATTGGAGGAGGTGGGTATCACTTCTTCTGAAACCTGAAGAATAAAGAAAGCTTAAAAAGCAGACATCTCTCAGGTGCTCCTTGAAATCTTCCTCTTTTCAATGCCCTCCTGAACACTTGCCAATTAGCCACAGCAAAACTGAAGAACTGAAGAAAATGATGGAAAGAGACAGGGGTTGTTAGGGCTTTCTGCATTTTAATGACCCCTCAGGTGTATTTAGGGCTGAGCCCATGACCCTTGGATGCTGAGAGGAGGCTGAAGAAACCTCTCCAGAAGTTGAAGTGAGAAGAAAATCCCAAGTTTCTTGGAGTGTTAAGGAGTCCCACTGAGGGCCATTACTGACAAAGCCTCCCGGGGGCTGATGAGAGCACAAAGCTGGAGGCCCTGATTGCAGGTAGGCCAAGGCAATGTGCAGGTGCCTCTGTGATGCCAAGCCCCACAGCCAGCCCCTGGGAAGCCAGCCCCTGTGTGTTTTATCAAGCAGGTCAGCCAAGCCCCACAGCCAGCCCCTGGGAAGGGTGGTGACTTCCCTCACATGTCTCTCAGGGATCTTCCTGGGGGCAATGTGAGGGTGAGCATGTGCACTGCCTAATGCAGGACAACAATATGGCACCTCTTGGTCCTGTGGACAAGGTGGCAGCAAGGCCCCAGTGAGATAAGGAAACTGCTTCTCGTAGTCGGTGGTGTCAGAGACAGCAACCATAGCCAAGAGGCCAGAGACCTTGGTTCTGTTGGAGGCTTTCAGCCATGGTAGTGCCCTCAGCCGTCTCCACCACAGGCTGTCCTACACTGTCCCATGCCTGTGCCTGCATCCCTGCACCCTGTAGACACCCAACATGCTTCCTCCCCTTGCTCTATCCCCGGGATCTCTCCATATTTACTGAGGTCTCTCTATCCTTGCTGGTGTTCTTTGAAACACAAAGGCATGGGGTGACCTCAGAGGCCTCATGGGGTGACCTGTTGCACCACAGCACTACCCTTCAAGTGACATGTCTTTTTCCTGAAGCCCAGGCTGTACCTCTCAAGATGCAGTTTGTGACCCTTTCCCCTTTTCAAGCTCTTTCCTAATACCAACAAAAGCTCCATCCCCTCGGAAACTGCCCTTCAAGCAGTCACAGGCTACTGCTATATTCCATTTGTCTTTAACACTTCACCTGGCTGAAGAAGCCCAGGTCCCTCTGCCTCTCCAAACAGGCCGTGGCCTTCAGGCCCCCAACCCCATCTTGGCAGACCTCCTCTGGACCCTCTCCATGTTCCTCCCCATTCCTCCAGCACAGGGCAGCCCACACTGCGACACACCATCCCACATGTGGCCACACCAGTGCTGAGTCGAGGGGGATAAGAACTGCCCTTGTCTCGATGGCTATGCACTTCCTAATGCAGCCCTCTATGCAGCTGGCCTCATTTGTGGTGAGCACGCAGCACTGGCTCATAGGGCATCCCTCCTGTAACAGCTAGGCCCTCCTCCTCAGGGTCACTCTCCTGCCCGTCATGTCTCAGCCTGTCCTGATGCACAGCCTGTTCTGCCCCCTGAGGCAAGGTCTGCCACTTCTCCTTGCACAACGTCATGAAGTTTTTGTTGGCCAAAACCCCAAGTTTCTCAAGGACCCTCTGGACTCAGGCTCCTCTGGGTCAACTGTTCATGTGTATGTGCTGATGGCTCATCCTATCTTGCAGTGCCTCTGGCAGGGTAACAGCATGAGGACCTGCAGGACACTACACATAATAAAAGGCAGTACCAGTTTCAAGGCCCTAGTGGTAAAAGTAGAAGTCGCCATGGCAACCATCTCAGACAAGCCAAATGAATGCACAAAGAAAGGAAACCCAGAGCCAATGGGGAAACAGAGTTTGGCTGACTGCATGGGAGGCGAACAGGATGGTAAAAGAAGAATTTAGAGGGGAGAAAAGAGGGACAAAATGCAATAAAAGGCGAAGGAAAAGAAAACTGAAGGTGATTTGGGGGTGGCTGCCAAGCAGCCCTCAATCTGAATGCCTCTGACCAGAGCAGGACAAGGATCATGCAGCTGATCTGGTGATCCTTTTGGGAGACCTACTTCCATGGTCACAAGGAAGCTGAAGGTTTTCCCTAAGGTCAACAAGGGAAGACCTGAGGTGGAAGGAAATGCTGAATCATTCAGGTTGGGAGGGGCCTGAGGAGGTCTCTAGCCCAACTTCCTTCCCACAGCAGGGTGTGTATCAGCTCCATCCAGGTTGCTCAAGGCTTTACTCCTTTAGGACTTCAACAACTTCTGAGGATGGAGATGGCACCACCTCTCTGGAAAACCTGCCCCAGTGCTTGACTGTCTGGATGGGTCAGAAGTTTCTCCTTATCCTCAGCCTGAAGCTCTCTAGTTTCAGCTAATGCCCATTGGGGCCTCATCCTCCCATCATGCACAATGGTGAAGAGCCTGACTCCACCTTCTTGGTGACATCCTGGAAGGTATGGGGAGGCTGTGATTAGGTCTGCGCAAAGCCTTCCCTTCTTCAGGCTGAACAAGGCCCATTCCCTCAGCCTCTCCTCACAGGGCAAGTGCTCTGGTGCCTGGGCTCCTTGGGGGTGTGCCACCAAACTCACTCCATGTCATCAACAGTGTTCTTCTACACAGGACCCCAAATGGCTGTAGTATCTGGATGTGCTCTAACAGGTGTGGAGTAGAGGGGGATAATCCCTTCCCTCAGTTTCCCAGCTGTGCTCTTGTTCAGGCAGCTCAGGACACTGTGGCCTCCATTGATGCCAGGGCATGCTGCTGGCTCTCGCTCACTTTGCTGCCACAAAGACTCCCAGGTCCTTCTCTGCAGAGCTGCTGCCCCGCTGGCCACTCCCCAGCCCAGATCACTGCAGGGTGTTTTGTGTACCCCAGGTGCAGGACTTGACATTTGTTTCATCTGTGAATTCCATAAAGGTCCTGACAATGCATTCCTCAACAAGATGTGAGACAATGTCACACCCCTTGCTAAAACTGTGGTAAATGACATCCACTACTCTCCTCTCCTCCACAAGGACAGGCCTTTTACGACAGAAGGTAATCGAACTGATCAGGAATGCTTTACCTCCAGTAAATCCATGCGGACTGTTCACAGTCACCTTCTTCCTGTGCCCAGAAATGTGATGCAAGAGGAATCATTCCATGACACATTCCTCACCAAAGTGCAGATGAATGGCCTGCGGCTCCCCTGTTTGTCCTTGTGGCCTATTTTGAAGATGGGCACAATATATTCCTTTTTCAGCTCATTGGGACCTCCCCTGATCTCCACAGCCTTTCAAAGATAACAGACAGCAGTCTTGTTGTGAGAGTGGCCAGCTCTCTCAGTGTCCTCGGATGCAGCTCATCCAGTCCTGCAGACTTGTATGGGTTGAGTTCTTGCTAGTCATCCCTCACTCCATCATCCCTCACTGTTGGTTGTTTTCCTCTGCCCGATCCAGCAGTGAGCCAACATTTTCCTTTTTACTCCTTTATTGAAACTGAAGCAGTAGCAGCTCTTCTTCATGCCTTTGATGTCCCCTTCAAGTGTCTACCCTTGAGGAGCTTTGGCTTCCCTAACACCATCCCTGTTTTCCTGGATGATATTTCTGAATTCCTCTGTTGCAGCCTCTCCCTCCTTCTGCTTCCAGTATGCTGCCTGATTGCCCTGGAGTTCAGTCCTGATTTCCCAGTGCGGCCAAGCCAATCTTTCAAGCTGTCTATTAGTTTTACTGAGGGCCTAAGGCCGGCAAGAAACAGTGCTGAGCTGAGCAGGAATGGCAGGAGAGGGGTTTGCTGCCTGAGCTGATTCTGCAGCATCTTGGGGCCTGTGACAGAGGTGAACCAATCTCCAGGAAGGACAAGGTGCCACTAAAGAAGTCCCTAGGCCTGGGCAGCCTTTGATCCAGACATCCCGAGGACATCCTTAGCCCAGTCCCTGTTCATATCATGTGAGGGGGTGAGAAGAGGTTCAGGGGGAGAAGAGCTAGGAGGGTTGGAGAGTGCAGAGACATGAGTGGAGACCTTGGTGTGATGTGCCTCCCAGTCCTGCAGCACCCCTGGGTGTCGCTGGGAAGGACCTTGCCTCCATGCCATGGTGTTGGTGTTCACTTGCTGGCATGCAGGCCCCAAACCCCTTTGAGAGACTCTGTGGGGTCTGCCCCAAACACCCTCCACCAGCCCATGGCTTCCCTGGAGGTCCTGTGTGGTATGTGCCAGCCACTTGCGGTTCCTGCTGGGCACCCCAGGCACCTGGCATGGTGCTAGAGGCTCTTTTTATTGCCTGAAAATGAGAGCCCTGAATTAATGGAAGTGCCTGCAAAGCCAGGATGTGCCTGTGTCTTAGCTTTGTGGTGACTTGAGCGGCAGTATATACAGCTGGTGGAGCCTGGAGAGTGAGCTGGCTGTCCTTCTGGTGAATTCCTCCTTTTGGTCAGCTGAACAGCTCTGTGGGCTCCATGGAAACGCATGGCTAAGGAAGGTTCAGACACTGAAAATATCTGGTGTAGTTTCAGGTGGCCAAGGGAACCCACCCCACCACCCCTCTGGCCCACAGCTGAGGCTCAGGCAGGATGTGGGTGTCTCAGAATTGCTCCATCACAGCTGTCACACACACAGACACAGGACTTGGACCAAGCCTGGAGTCTCAGCCATCACCTGGACTTTGGATGCCAGTTGCTGACTCCCCTCTCCACCCCTATTGCTCATGGTGGCAGCTCAGACAAGGGCTTGCATGCAGGCACCTGTTTTGGGCACAGCTGAGCTGAGGCCAGAGGGATCCCACCTGCTAGGGGGTTGTGGGCTGCCTGGGAGGGAGCTGAATCCCCCTGCTGCCCAAGGCCTGCCAAGCTGAGATGAACCACCTGCATTTGCTCCTCTGAATCCCTGCCCTGTGCAGGGGAAATGACCCCCTCCCTCTCCCTCTCCCTGTCCCTGCCCAGGTCTGCTGCCTGGTCCTGGGACAGGAATAGGGCTTGAGAGAGGGGAACATGTCCCCCTCCCTCCACCTCTGTCCCCTGATGGGATCAAGCACACTGCTGAAATCAGTCTCCCTCCACAGCCCAGAGAGGGACTGGAGGTGATGAGCACACTTGCAAGAGCATTTCCCAGAGGGGACCGTGCTGCCGCTCAGGAGCTGTCAGCCTTGGAGCCCCAGGACAATCTCGAGGGAGCCCGAGGGGCAGAGAAAGTCACGCCTGCAGCTGTGTCCCTGCTCCTGAGTGGGGCCAGGCTCCTGGGAGAGAGGGAGCTGGTGGCACCGTGGCAGCAGTGCCCATGTGCCCAGCTGTGTGCAGGAGCAGCTCCTCTGCCAAGAGCAGCAGGGCTGTGGGCACTGCCTGCTGCTGCTGAGAGGAGCTGTGAGAAGGCAGAGAGAAGTGGAAGGCAGTGTGGAGTGGGAGGAGAGAGGAGAGCTCCTTGTGGGAGACATCTTCCCAGCTGTTTGCATGGTGAGTGTCTGGCTGCAGGGCAATAGGGTTGTGAGGATCGCTCTCCCGGCTTCTGCAGGGCAGAAGAGGGAGAGAGGCTTCAGAGCAGGGATGTCCTGCCCCACTGTCCCCGGGACAGGGCGTGCTGCTTCCTTGTGCCGGGGCTGGTGCAGGGGTGTGAAGCTGGGGTATAGTCCCAGGTGCAGTGTCCCTGCCACCGCGGGGTGTTGTGTGCCCAGGGCAGTGACTCTGCTGCCTGCGTGGGTCAGCACTCAGCCTGCCTGGGCAGCAACCTGCGGTGCTGCAGGGAGAAGGTCTGGGTGGGAGGAGCGACCCCCCAGCAGGGCAGGTTCATTGTCGTGCTGAGAGGGTGCTGCGTGGGTCAGGGCTGCCCACAGCTCTCGCTCACCATGAGGATATTTGGAGAGTGGAGTTTTCCAGAGGACTTGTCTCTGCATGGTAGGAATGGAAATGCAGCAGTGAGGTGTAATCCCAGGGCTGAGCCTCTTCACCATCACACTGAAGGGTGACAACACCTGCAAGGAAGCTCAGCAAGTGCCTTCACCACCCCTCAGCCTACAGGCACCACCAGCATCACCTTGCCAGTCTCATGGGAGATCTTCTGGTCTGCTGTTTAGCTCCTGCACACAGGGAGATGCTGATGCTG
Source organism: Struthio camelus (assembly GCF_040807025.1). Lineage (NCBI taxonomy): Eukaryota > Metazoa > Chordata > Aves > Struthioniformes > Struthionidae > Struthio > Struthio camelus. Next base: position 3,036,341 of record NC_090970.1, read on the forward strand.
CTGGGCAGCTTCCTGCTGCTTGGAGGTTTCTGTAGGGCAGAGCTGGGATCACAGTGGGTGGGATGGGGTCTGTGTGGGGACAGAGGAAGAGCTCCCAGCAAGGACACCTCCAAGCAGCAGAGAGATGGTCCGAGAGGGAGAGGAAACTGCTACCTGAAACCTCATATGAGGTTGGGGTGCAAGCAAGTTTCGGCTAGCCCCGGCAGTGCTTTCCCCTCCGCAAGCCCCCTGCATCTGTCCCCTGCCACCCAGCAGAGCCCTCTGCCCTCAAGATCGAGGGATATAGGACCCAAATTGTCTTTTTGGCAGCCAGAGCCCGAGAAGAGGAGAGGAGCAGCTCTCCTGCTGAGTGCCCATTTCCTAAACCGTGACTAAGGGAATGAGGACAACTGCCCTGTGATGTCTCCATCTGGGAGGTGGTGTGCACAGCTGGGTTAGGGCAAGACCTTGCTCAGTGTCCCTCACTCTTTCTCTCTTTGCCACCCTAGGCAGAAGCATCAAGGTGTTGCTCCTTGCTTCTCCCCCTGTCCGGGCTGCTCTTGTTCTTGCTCGGGGGCTTTCTGGGGATGACATTTGCAGCTGCAGACTCTAACACAGACCCTGTGGTTCTAGCCATAGAGCTGTCTCTGCAGATGGAGCAAGAGGAGGAAGTCTCCTTCTTGCCTGTGGGGCTCAAAGGAGCAGAGTGTGTGGGGCTGGGGAATGAGCTGACTGTCCCTTCAGGATAGCCCTCCTTTAAGACCCTTGACCCTCCCTGGGACAAGCTGCTGCACTGTGCGCTGCTGTGTCCTGCTGGAGGACATGTGTGATAGCTGAATGTCCCATGCAGATGCCCCAGAGGTGCTAAGGAACTGGAACTGCTGCTGGCGGTGGCTGTGTGTGGGCAGCTGAAATAAGCCCTGTGTGTCTTTGGCTACAAGCTGAGTGTTGAGAGCTCCCTCTGTGTCAGAGCCACATCACCGAGTCCTTCTGATCATCAGAGCCATGCGCTATGTCACACCCTCTCCATCACTCTCAGAACATGTGAGCTGAGAAAGGGAGGAGAGTTTGGAGATGTGTGCTGTGCAAGGGGACACCACTGTCAGCACAGGCCACTTTCCTTTCAGGGTAAGTTGTGGCTGAGATTGTCCTCTGGCTGAGAGAGGTGCACGGCCAAGGCAGCTGTTTTTCTGTAAGGAGATGTTCTAGTTCCAGAAAAGGTAGAAAAGGGGAATATTTTTTTTTTCCCAGCGCTTTAACCATGTGAGTTAGACAGCAGTATATTTTAGTGAGCATTTGACAAAGGGCACTTTGGACACATAGCGACATTAAGATTTAATCCCGAGATATCACAGCACAGACTGGAAAAATCATAACTTTCTCGGTTTGCATGTTCGGCTCAGCTTGAGAGCCACCAGTGTAGCCTTGCTAAATAATTCCCTCTTTATAAATACTGATAGACATCAACATTATCAGCCTTTGAATCTTATGTCTGTTTATTTCTTACAAATGCAAAACAGATTCATGAGACTTCTTACTCTTTTCCTCTTTACATGGTAGAGATCCCCACTCCTGGGCTCTTCCTACCACTAACCACCGTCATTCACACAGACGTGAGGCCAGTGGCAGGACTCCCCTTGACTCTAGAAGGGCCGGGGCTGCAAGTCTGGCCTCTTTCTTGTGAGGAACAGGAACAAAGTATTCACTGCACTGGTTAAACATTATTGGCTGATGGTTCCTGTCTTAAGGTCGTATCGCTTCTACATTTGATAAGATGAAGATAAAGCTCTGCCAGATTCTCTCCAGCCTCGGTTAGGGAGTGATTGATTGCCATCTTCCCCACAAGATGGTGAACATTATCATGTCAGTGGTATTCAGAGGTCTCCGACTAACTGAAGTAAGAGAGATCAGGTTGTTATGGCTCTGTGGCTTCTTCATCCTCCTTGGGCTTGAAGAATTGATTCTGGTATGTTTAAAGAATTTTGCCAACTCACAGCAATGTTAAGGGTGCATATTCCTACCCTGCAGAGCAGACCAACAAGCAAGATCCCTCCCCCACTTACCCCCCCAAAGTGAAGCTGTTACTTGGGTGGTCAACATGCCTCTGAACTGGATGTGGCTGAACAGCCCTCCTACATCATAGCAGGACTGATTCCCTCTGTCTCACAGACACAGGGACGTCTGTGAGAAAGGGAAAGAGTTTTGATCAGAGAGGGTCTGTCCTGACTTGTGACTGTCTTTTCCTCCTTGGACAGTCCTACATGCCTGATGAGAGCAGAATGTCCAATCTCAGCTCCTTCAATGAGTTCCTCCTCCTGGCCTTTGCAGACACACGGGAGCTGCAGCTCTTGCACTTCTCGCTCTTCCTGGGCACCTACCTGGCTGCCCTCCTGGCCAACGGCCTCATCATCACTGCCGTAGCCTGCGACCACCGCCTCCACACCCCCATGTACTTCTTCCTCCTCCACCTCGCCCTCCTCGACCTGGCCTCCATCTCCACCACTGTCCCCAAGTCCATGGCCAATTCCCTGCAGTCCCTCCTCTACAGCATGCGGAACAAGGAGCTCAGGGATGCACTGAGGAAACTCTTTCAATGGGTACAGTGTCAGCACCAGTAACTGTCCCATGTACATCTCCTCCTCATTCCCAGGGCATCTGGCATCAAGGCTACATGTCATTCTTTTTTTTTTTTTTTTCCCTTACTTTCTCTGATCCATTGTTGCAAAAAGAATAAAAAGTTTTGGTTCATGCCACTTCTCCTCAGAAATCTCTCATTTGAATATTACCCAGAGACAATGATGAAGCAGGAAGCCAGGCTTCCCCCTTCATCAGCAGAGATGGGGGAACCTCAGAGCCTGCTAGTCTGAGCTCCCTCAGATGCCCCCAGTGCAATGAGGGGAGTTTCCCTTTGTGAGGTCTCTTTTGTGATGCCAAAGGAGTTCAGGGGCACAGAGTCAGGCTCAGACGAGTACAGGCAGGGTGAGACCTTGGGTCCCGTGTGCATTAAGAGAACTCTGCTGGCCCCAGCTGCAGTCAGAGAGTGATCTTCTACCCCTCTCCTGCAAGGGTGGCAGCTGGGTTTCACCATGGGCTGGTCCCTTCCCTCTACAGAGCTCCAACACTCACAGCGGAGCAGGAATGGAGGGCGAGGAGGGTCTGGACAGACCCTCTTCTGCGCAGGACCATCTCCCCACTACCACAGCACACATTTCCTCACTGCTGCCTTCGAGTGGAGGCTGCAGACTTCCTGTCGACATGTCCACCAACAGCAGCAGGAATTGCTCTTGTCAGGGTTGCTCCCCTCATTTCCACCCTGTCCTGCTCTGCTCTCATGTGCACGTATGGCCTCAGTGCTCTTGTAACATGGTGTTTCCATGGGGTGGGCAGTGAGTGGAGCCTCACAAAGAGAGGGAGGGACCATGGTGGAATAACCAGAAGGCAAAGAGCTAGATCCGGGTATGCTTGGGGAAATGAGGGCTCTGCAGTCCCCAGAGAGGCAGAGAGGACCCAGGAGGTGCAGGGAAGGGGGACGGGAGAGTGATTCCTGCACCTTCAGGGAAACACCACAGGCTGGACACCACAGTGAACACCCAAACACATCTCCTGCCTTGGGCAATGCCCTGGGCGTCACTCTGAGCACCATCCATGAGCACAGACACAGGGCAGCAGTGTAATGGCACCAGTCAGTGGTGACGATCCCTGTCCAATGGGGTTTGCTTCCCACCATGACCTGCTCTGCCAGGGCCAATCAGGAGTCACCTGATGGCCCCACGGCCCCACAGCCTACTCAACCTGCAGAGCAGCACCGCCAGCCTGGGGCCCTGTGGGGTGCACAGTGTGGGGGTGTAGGGTCAGCTAGGCCAGCATGGACACACTGGCCTGGGGAAAGGCTCTCTGGGGAGCAGGGACGTCCCAGGAGAAAAGCAGGGCAGCAGGCAGAGAGAGAAAATGAGAACGAGAAACAGGTTTCTCTGGGCACCAGCTCGGAGCAGGTGGCTCTGTCCCCAGGGAAGCAGGAGTTGCTGGAGGGACTGCAGGGCCAGGGCTGTCGCGGTTTGCTGGGCATTGGGGTGGGCATGGAGGGTCTGGAGGCAGCCAGGGAGGGGGATCTTGTGGGCACAAGAGGAGATAGAGAGCGACCAGCCTCATTGCAGGACCTCGTCCCCCTTGTCAGGGAGCTGCTCCCCTTGTCCTTGGGTCATGCCTGCATTACACTGTGGACATGCCTGTGCCTGGCCTGTGAACCTCTGGGGTCCTCACCTCACCCTGTCCCCGTCCTGCTGACCTGACTGCCCATCTCTACCTGGGACTCAGCACCTGACTACAGCCAAGAAAGCCTTGGTAAGGGATGAGGGGACCTGAGCAGATCCCCAGGAGCTTGCAGGTACAAAAGGTGACCGTATCACCTTAGCAGAAACTCTTTCCTGACAGCCAATGTGAAGGTGAGAGGAGAGCTTTGGATCTGGACCCCTAGCCAGGGAATGCTGCATGCAGAGTCAGAGCTGGATGAAAAAGGGAGCTCAGCCACTTGGGGGTCTGATACTATGCTGCCTATTTGGGAGAAGAGGATTTCCTGTGCCACAGCTCGAGTGCTTCTGCACCATTGGTGATGGGACTGCTGCTCCAAAGAGTATGTTGTGGGGAGCAGCAAGAGTGGGGCAGCAAGAGTGGGTGGGAAGGGCAGCCAGGAGCCCAGGGTGCCAGCAAGGCCGGTAGGGCAGTGCCCTACCAATGAGAGGTGCCGTCCCACAGTGCCTGGACAGGAAGAGCAGAGCAGGTTTGGGGATGGCAACTACGATCAGGCACAGTCCAACAAAGTCCGGACAAGAGTGGAGGGCTCCAACCAGCCCTGCTTTGTGTGGGAGGCTGCACTGGAGACCTCCAGAGGTCCCTTCCCACCACAACTCCTCTGTGAGGCCAGGAATTCCTGCTCCTCAGCCTCTGCTCCAGCACAGCTGACCTGGGGATGAGAGCACCTAGGGCAGGGCAGACCTGTCTGGTAGAGCATTATGGGGAAGATCCAAAGGTCCCTGGCTCAGACCTGGGCTTTGGAAAACTCCATCATTCACCCCAAGAGGCTCCGAATGGCTCTTCCACCCTGCCCTCTCCCCACTCCTATGAGTCAAAGTGGAGTGCAGCATGGCCTGGGGACTCTCTTCCCCACGAGGATGAGAAGGAGAGGGAGGGCCTTCACCAGCCCCACACTGCCCTTTCCACCCGTGGCCTTGGCAGCTGTGTGTGCCTGGCTCTGCCCACTTGCCTTCCCCACACTCCCGGCTGCACTGGAACCCCATCCACATCCCGGCGCTCCCGCCCTCGAGCTGCCGTCCACCCCGAACCTGGAGGCCGGCCACCCACAAAGGCATCACCCGGCCAGTGCCCCGGCCGTGCAGCCGAGGGCAGGGGTCTTCGCCCCAAGTCCCCTGCTCCTGCCCTGCTGCCGGCACCGCTGCTGCTGTGGCCAGGTCAAAGCCTGCTGCCGCCAGACGGCCCCGGGGCCTGAGGCAGCTCCAGCTGCCAGCAGGGCTGCGCTGGAGCCGGTGAGGAGCGGGCTGCAGTGGGGCTGGCAGCGCCAGGGTGGGTGGGCAGAAGGCAGCTGCCCTGGGCCCCGCTGCAGCTGGGGCTGGGGCTGGGGCTGGGGCTGGGGCTGGGGCCAGCTTTTGCCTGGGCATCTCCCGGAGGAGCCGCTGCACGGGATCCTCCAGCTCTGCCCCAGCAGCAGCACGGGTGCTCCGGGGGCTGGAGGGGACGTGCCCAGATGGGGGCAGGGGCAGGGGCTGCCCGGGGGGAGCCCCAAGACCTTGTCCATGCAAGCAGGGCTGGAGCGAGGAAAGCCAGAGCTCAGCTGGAGCTGGAACCAGACCCCTCGCACATGGCAAGGGCTGGAGTACTATTAAATAACCATTAAATGATCCCCCAGAGCCTTGGGGATGGGAGCAGCCAGCCCCTGCCCAGCCCAGGCTGTGCCCCACGCGGGGCTCAGCAGACAGCCGTGCTCCGGGACCTGCCGCGGTCTGGTGCAGGAGAGAGGCCGTGCAAGGCTGGCCTTGTCCCCTCCGTGGGGATGCGCCGAGCTGCAGGAGGACGCAGCTGGCCATGCACCACCGCACCGCTGGGGGAGCAGCCAGCGCTGGGAGGGGTGATGCGAGGAGCTGCTGCAGGACGATGGGCCTGGGGCAGCTTCCCCAGCGTGGGCAGGCAATGCAGGCGACAACCTGGGCTCTTGTCTCCTGCTCCCTCCAGGGCCTCCCAGCCTGGCGCTGGCCCCGCAGCAGTGCCCGCCACGGGGGGCTGCAGAGCTCTGGGCACTCGCTCCACAGCCCCAGCCCCTCGCAAGGCCACAGCAGTTCCACGGGGCAGAGAGGGGGCTCAGCCTCCCCACCAGCCCCCCCTCTGGAACTGGCCCCAGTGGCACCAGGAGGCAGGCCACAGGGACACTCTGGGTCCCTCCTTCTGGTGTCCAGGAGATCCCCTACCCCCAGCCTGCCTGCAGCCCCCCGGGCCAGCCCCTCTCTCCACGACACACCAAGACCCCCTGCCCTGGGGCTCCTCTGGCCGCTCCTGCTGCCCCAGGGGCACAGCACCCTGCCCTTCCTGGACACACAGAGAAACACGTTCCTCTTCCTCCTTTATGCCTCCTTGCCAGTGCACAGTTGCTCCTTTCCTCTTCTCCACGGACCTCCCTGCTCCCCGCAGAGCCTTTCCCCACCTCAGTGTGTCCAGGCTGGCCTGCCCGGCCCTTCCTGGACCCTTCCCTGTGCTCCCCACAGGGCCCTGGGCTGGTGGTGCTGCTGTGCAGAGGGAGTGGGCTGTGGGGCCACGGGGCCATGGGGTGACTCCATACTGGCTGGGGTTGTCACGGTGGGAAGCAGACCCAGGTGGATGGCCATCATTGCACCTGACAACCCCCGCCAAGGGGTCTGTGGCCATGGACGATGCTCTGAGCAATCACAGGGCATTTGCAATGGCTCAGGCTGTGTTCAGGTGCGTCCCGAGATCCAGCCCGTGCTTTTTCATTGAAGGTGACATGAAGGACTCTCCAGGCTCCCTTCCTGTGCCTGCTAGGTCCCCACTGGCTGTGGTGCGATTTCAGAGCTCTCACTTGCCTGCACATTCATTGGGTTTGCCCTTTAAGTGTGGGTGACTGCACTTGATTTTGTGAAGCTCCATTCACTGCCCACCCCAGGGCACATGGTGCCCTTGGAGATGCCCTGGGCTCTCCTGGAGGCTCCATACTGCCTTAGAGAAGGACAGGCATCCGTCTCCAGCCCTGTCGGATGGGAGATACCACCTGACCATCCACCACCTCCAGGAGCCCTGGGCACCCACAAGTGACAGCTGAATCCCACCTTCTTTCACTAACACATCACCTATGAGATCATCGCCTTGAGCCCACAGAGAGCCCCAGAAAAGCATCGGGTTCTCTCAGTGTGGAAGTCTTCAAGAACATTTTTGACTCCAGCTTTGGAAGGAGAGCCCAGCCTGAAAGCATTGCACAGAGGAAATCCTCTTTTATTAGACCTAAGCCAGCTCTGACCCTGTGACAGACATTCACAGATTCCTCTGTGTCAAACAGGCTGGTTTTGGGCTGCTGGAGAAATGGGATGAATTCAAACAATGCCCACTGCACAAAAGGTGTCTGAGACAAACTGGAAATTGCTTGTGAGGAGAGATGGGCACCTTATTTCTGCTGAACTAGAATCATTTGAATCAGTTTGTTCAGGGCACCTTTGAGCTCCTTGTTCCTCATGCTGTAGAGGAGGGGGTTCACTGCTGGAGGCACTACCGAGTACAGAACGGCCAGCACCAGATCCAGACCTGGAGAGGAGATGGAGGGGGGCTTCAGGTAGGCAAACACTGCAGTACTGATGAAGAGGGAGACCACGGCCAAGTGAGGGAGGCACATGGAGAAGGCTTTGTGCCGGCCCTGCTCAGAGGGCATCCTCAGCACAGCTCTGAAGATCTGCACATAGGACAGCACAATGAAAACGAAACACCCAAAGAATAAACAGGCACTAACCACAATAACCCCGACTTCCCTGAGGTAGGATTGTGAGCAGGAGAGCTTGAGGACATGAGGAATCTCACAGAAGAACTGGTCCACAGTGTTGCCTTGGCAGAGAGGAATGGAAAATGTGTTTGCAGCATGCAGGAGAGCATGGAGAAAACCACTGGCCCAGGCAGCGGCTGCCATCTTGACACAAGCTCTGGTGCACATGAGGGTCCCGTAGTGCAGGGGTCTGAAGATGGCAATGTAGCGGTCGTAGGCCATGACTGTGAGAAGAGAACACTCAGCTGACATGAATAAGGCAAACAAAAACATCTGGGCAGCACATCCTGAGTAGGAAATGGCCCTGGTGTCCCTCAGGGAGTTGACCATGGATTTGGGGACAGTGGTGGAGATGGAGGCCAGGTCGAGGAGGGCGAGGTGGAGGAGGAAGAAGTACATGGGGGTGTGGAGGCGGTGGTCGCAGGCTACAGCTGTGATGATGAGGCCGTTGGCCAGGAGGGCAGCCAGGCAGATGCCCAGGAAGAGTGCGAACTGCAAGAGCTGCAGCTCCCGTGTGTCTGCAAATGCCAGGAGAAGGAACTCGTTGGGAGAGCTGCTGTTGGACATTTGCTCTGCCTTGCTTCAGGACACTGTCCAAGGAGGAACAGGCATTGACAAGTTAGCACAGGCTTCTCTGAGCCAAACCCATTGCCCTCCTCAGAGCAACCCCCACATTGCCTCTCTCCTTTACCTTGTTCTGCTCCCTTCCCTCACCTCTGCTTTGGGCTGAGTGTGCGGTGCAGAGCAGGGGCCTCTGCCCATGGGCTACAGAGGAGTCAGCCCTGGGCACCCTGAGCTGAGTGGTGGGGATGTGGTCTGGGAAGCGAGGGGAATATTCTCTTTTTCTCACTGGGAGAGATGAATACAGCGCTCATGCCAGCTGTGTCTGAAAGAGAAGGTCCCTGCGGGGGACGCATCTCTCCCAACCTTGCCCTCTTGATCAGAGCTGCCCATATCTGAACCAGTCGCACCAGCTCCCACTCCAGCATGGGAGAGAAACAGTGCAGTGAAGGCAGGGGCTGACCCAACCCTTCCTCAACCTCTCTGCCCCACTGACATGGACCCTGCCCTCACATCAGTTCACCCTCTGCACTCTTTCTTCAGGCACTGTCAGGGGAGTGGGAAGTTCCTGCCTCCGCTGCAGCTGAACCCCCTCCTTAACCCCACCGAGCGTGAGAGCAAGAACCAGAGCAGCACAAAGAGGTGAGGAAACTGTGAGGACTACTGTGACGCTCCGACCACAAGGAAAGCAAGGAGCAAGACACAGACGGGCTCTCAGGAAAGCCTTCAGCTCACCCAGCTGTGCTCACCACCTCCCAGACAGCAACCAGAGCAGGACAGTCACTCTCAGCCCCTTTGTCCCGCAGTGAGAAACAAAGCTCTGCTGGAGGTCGGGCTGCTGAGGAGGGGCCTCATGCCCTGCACCCCCTGGCCTGGAGGGCAGAGGCTCTGCTGGGTGGGAGAGGAGACACAGAGGGGCTTCCTTAGAGGAACATGTCTGCACGGAAGAGGTTAATGGGGAGGTCTCCACATTCCCCCTCCCACAGCATTCACGTTTCTAGCTTCCTCTCTTTCGCTGATCAGATCTTCCCTGCTCAGAGCTTTTCCTCCTGGGAAATGGGAGCTGCTTCTCTATCCCTCGTCTTCTCCCTGTCACCACTCACAGACCCCATCCAGAGTGGGGAAAGAGTTTTTGGAGGTTCCTCGCAGACCTCTTGATCTCTCTCTGTCAAGTCTAGGAACATCAGTCTGTTGTCCAAACCTGGCAGCTCCTTTTCCAACCCTCCCACCTGCAAAAAGCAGGAATCAGAAAGCAGAGACTCAGGAAAGCTCCTGATCTTCAAGGCAACCCCTGCCATGAGTGACCCATCAAAGGTCCCTTGGAAATACCATGGGGGTGAGCTGGAGCTGAGAGCAGCCCTGACCCACACAGCACCCTCTCGATAGCAGAATGAACCTGCTCTGAAGGGGGTCGCTCCTTCCACCCGGACCTTCTCCCCACAGCACTGTGGGGAGCTTCCCGGGCAGGCTGAGGGCTGACCCATGCAGGCAGCAGAGTCACTGCCCCGGGCACACAGCACCCTGGGGTGCAGGGCTCTGCTCTGAATTACAGCCCTGCGCAGACCTGGGGGTGCTCCCTGGCTTCACAGCCCTGCACCAGCCCTGCAAGCAGGTAGCCCTCATGCCCTGTCCCTCTGACCGTGTGGCAGCGCATCCCTGCTCTCAAAGCACCTCCTGCTCCAAACAGCAGAAGCTGGGAGAGCCACCCGGACAGACGCTCTCAGCTGTGGAAGGTGCCAGCTGCAGAAGAGCCCTCCGGGAACCACAGCAGCGGTGCCCTGCAGCCAGAGACTTACTGTGTTAGGGGCTGTGAAGGTTCCTCCCTGCAGTGAGCTCTCAGCTGTCCTCCCGTTCCCAACTGCCTTTAACTTCTGAGTCGCTCATCTCCTCCTGGCCCCTGCAGGCAGTGCCCTGAGTCTTGCTGCTCCATTCAAAGGAGCTGCACCTGGACAGAGCTGTCTCTCTGCAGCGCCTGCCAGGTTGCCCTGGGCTCCGGCAGTCCCAGGAGCCAGGCCCAGCTCAGGAGCAGAGGCCCAGCTGAAGACGTGACTTTCTCTGTCCCCTGTGCGCCCTCGAGATGGTTCCAGGGCTCCAGGGCTCACAGTTCCTGAAAGGCAGCAGACTGATTCCCCCCGACTGATTCCTCATGCTGTGATCTTCTCAGAGGCACCGCAAGGCAGGGGGAGCCATCTGCACACACACAGTAACAGCTGACACAAGAGACCTTCAGTCTAGGGGACCTTCGGAAACTTGGGGAACAGGAACCTCATAAAGTTTTACATGGAGAAGGGGCAAGTCCTGCCCCTGGGGAAGGGTAACTCCCATGCATCAGGGCAGGTTGGGACCTTACCGGCTGCGGTGTGACCCTGAGGAGAAGGGTGTGGGCACTGTGAGAAATGCCATATGAGCCAGTGGGGCACACTCATTGTGAAGAAGGCCAGATGACCACGGGCTGCCTTAGGAGGAGCGTGGCCACCCACACAAGGGGAGCCATTATCCCCCTCAACACAGCAGACCTCCTGCAGGCAGGTGGGCTTGGAAGAGACTGTGAGGTTACTGGTAAAGGGTCAGCTGGTAGGCCAAAAGTCTAACCGGAGGGGACATTGTGGTGAGAGCCATTGTTTCTCAGAAGCTCCTTGGATGGTAGGAGGCACATGGCTGTAAAAGTGAAAGTGATGTCCCTTCTGTCTCTGCAGGTGATGGGCCAGCAGCAAGCACATTGCTGGGAAAGTGGCTGTGAGGTCACGTCTGTGCAAGCATCTGGTAGACCATTAGGAGGCGCATGGATTGGATGTGGCAGCAGCTCATTTGCTTGGATGCTCATGGTGAGGTCACTGCTGCCTGAGTACCCAATAGGCTACCCACAGGCACAGGGCTAGGGTGCTGATTTGGTGGTGTCTCCTGTCTTTGCAGGTAATAGGCCAGCAGCAGGCACAAGGCTTGGATGTTGGTTGTGAAGCCCCCTCTGCCTTAAGACCTGACTGGACAGCAGCAGGCACATAGCTGGTCACGTGCATGAGAGAAGCTGGAGGGCCAGCAGTAGGCCCCTTGGCTTGGTGGATGATTGTGAGGTGACTTCTGTGTGAGCAGCTGAGAGGTGAGCCTTTGGCTGCGGCCTAAGGCAGGTGTTTGTGAGGTCACTTCTGCCTGAGGATGTGGTTAGACAGAGCCTGCAGGCACAGAGCCCTTGCCCTGCTGCAACACTCTTGCCAATGCAGCCCAGGAAAGGCCCGGGGTGACCTTTGCCACCAGGACACTTGTCTGGCTCCTGCTGCTTCATGTTGTCTACCCGGACCCCCCAGGCCCTTCTCTGCCAGGCTGCTTTCCAGCCAGTTGGCACCTAGCGTGTCCTGGTGCATGGGGTTATTCTTCCTTAGGTTCAAGACACTGCATTTCCCTTTGTGGAACTTCATCAGGTTCCCCTCTGCCCATGTCTCCAGCCTGCCAAGGTCCTTCTGAATGACAGGGCAAACATCTATTGTATCATGGCTGTATTTTAGGGGAGGATTGTGTCACAGAAGCTTGTAGGGCCTTAGGAGACCCAGGACCATGCAGGTGACTGAGAGGTCCCTTCTGTATCTGCAGGTGATGGGCCAGGAGCAAATACATCGGTTGGAAACTCTGTGAGATCAATAGAGCCTGAGTGCCTGATAGGTCAGCAGCAGGCCCTTGGGTTGGATTTTGATTGTGAGATCACCTCTGCCTTAGTACCTGATTGGATGGCAGCTGGCACCTAGCTGGATCATGTCCATCCAGGCAGTTGGCATGCCAACAGCAGGCACCAGGGCTTGGAAGATGATGATGAGGGTACTGGATTCTGACAGGCTGGTGGTCCCAAAATCTCCAAGGCCAGTTGGAGGCACATGACTGTGAAGGTGACTGTGAGGTCACTCCTGTCTCTGCCAGTGATGGGCAAGGAGCAGGCACATGGGTGGGACCTCACAATCAACAGTGCAGATGTGTCCCCTTTGCCTGCCTCTCCCCATCCTCCTGCCCTTATCTTCTTTTGGCTGGGATGAGTGGTGGTGTGATGTGCTTCTTGTCCTCAGAATGGCTCCTTCCCAATGCCAGCCACTGAGGTTCTTTTAAAAGAGATGACCTCACCATCAACATCATAGCTGTATCACTCTCATAGTAGGACCCTTAATAGATTGAAAGTTACATTTTAAATCTGCTAAAAAGGTTGTATTTGTAATTTGTGTGTTCTGTCACTCATACTGTCCTTTGTGTGACCCTTAGTTAGTTAACCCTTGTGTCTCCCCTTACGTTATCAAATCATTGGTGGGGAGTGATTGTCTATCAAAGGGAACATTCTAGAAAGGTGACAGGCCTAGGCGCTAGTCAGCAATGGGTCCACATGCTAATGAAGGATCCAAAACACACCAATAGGAACGCGGATCTGAACAAAGTGTGGCCAGTGGCAGTGTCTTGATGCCTGTGGTCATAGAGTGGTCCACCTATAAAGAGCCATGAGCCCCTACACTGGTGGTGGGGGGGGGCACTTTTCCTTGTGGGTGACCCAGGAGAAAGAAGACAAGCTGAAATCACGAAGAATGGCATCGGGGAGGAAGAAACCTGGGTGATCTTTCTCAAGACCTGAAGAAGCCGAGGGCATATTCCTCGACTGAAGACGGCTCCACCGGAGGCTGTGGGACGGCCAGAGGAGGAGGCCCACCACCAACGCCGGGCTTCAGGGACTCACCACACTCCCTCCCCACCCCTCCCGACCTGGGATGCCAGGTCAGAGCTTCAGGATCCTCATCTACCCGCGGACACGAGTTAACCCTGGAAGGGCAAAGCAGCACACCCTTTCTGGTGTGGCCTGCTTGATCGTAGGGCCTCTGGCCGCGAGGCAGCACATTCTCCCCCCACTTGGCCTCCTTGGAGATGAAGAACTTCACCTGGGTGGTGGCACCCTCTGTTGAGGGTGGCCTGCTTAGGATACAGGTGCCTGGACCTGGAAGCGGCGCTCCCCACTCCGGGAGCGGCCTGTTTAACCCTGTCCCCCACAACCACCTTACCACGTTCATGCGTATTCGTTGAGTGTCTTCTGAACTCAAACCTCTGTGTGTGCATGTGTATGTTTGACTATATAACTATTTCTGTTTACTTTTATACTGAAGCTGCAGGTATACCATCGTAAATAAGTTACTACCTTGTGGTTATATTACATTGTTATCAATATTATTATAGTTATTATCATTACCATTTATCAATTCATTAAACTTTGTTACATACCTGTTCACCACCACAATTGTAAGCTCCTTCATAAGGAGTAGGGACACCTATACAACCACCAAAACCGGTCTAGTGTATGGAGCCTGCTGGATTACCTTACAAGGGCAAAACACCTATGAACTGGTTCAGTCGTTCTGTGGAGGCCTCCTGGCACACGAATCCAGCTGGGAGAGCGTCAGGAGGAAGATGCAAAGGTCCCTGGCTCAGCCCTGGGCTTTGGAAAACTCCGTCATGCACCTCAAGAGGCTCTGAATGCCTCTTCCCCTCTGCCCTGTGCTCCCCTCCTATGAGTCAAAGTGGAGTGCAGCATGGCCTGGGGACTCTCTTCCCCACGGGGACAAGAAGGAGAGGGAGGGCCTTCACCAGCCCCACACTGCCCTTTCCACCCGTGGCCTTGGCACCTGTGTGTGCCTGGCTCTGCCCACTTGCCTTCCCCACACTCCCGGCTGCACTGGAAGCCCATCCACATCCCGGCGCTCCCGCCCTCGAGCTGCCGTCCACCCCGAACCTGGAGGCCGACCACCCACAAAGGCATCGCCCGGCCAGTGCCCCGGCCGTGCAGCCGAGGGCAGGGGTCTTCTCCTCAAGTCCCCTGCTCCTGCCCTGCTGCCGGCACCGCTGCTGCTGTGGCCAGGTCAAAGCCTGCTGCCACCAGACGGCCCCGGGGCCCGAGGCAGCTCCAGCTGCCAGCAGGGCTGTGCTGGAGCCGGTGAGGAGCGCGCTGCGGTGGGGCTGGCAGCGCCAGGGTGGGTGGGCAGAAGGCAGCTGCCCTGGGCCCCGCTGCAGCTGGGGCTGGGGCTGGGGCTGGGGCTGGGGCCAGCTTTTGCCTGGGCATCTCCCGGAGGAGCCGCTGCACGGGATCCTCCAGCTCTGCCCCGGCAGCAGCACCAGTGCTCCGGGGGCTGGAGGGGACGTGCCCAGATGGGGGCAGGGGCAGGGGCTGCCCGGGGGGAGCCCCAAGACCTTGTCCGTGCAAGCAGGGCTGGAGAGAGGAAAGCCAGAGCTCAGCTGGAGCTGGAACCAGACCCCTCGCACATGGCAAGGGCTGGAGTACTATTAAATAACCATTAAATGATCCCCCAGAGACTTGGGGATGGGAGCAGCCAGCCCCTGCCCAGCCCAGGCTGTGCCCCACGCGGGGCTCAGCAGACAGCCGTGCTCCGGGACCTGCCGCGGTCTGGTGCAGGAGAGAGGCCGTGCAAGGCTGGCCTTGTCCCCTCCGTGGGGATGCGCCGAGCTGCAGGAGGACGCAGCTGGCCATGCACCACCCCACCGCTGGGGGAGCAGCCAGCGCTGGGAGGGGTGATGCGAGGAGCTGCTGCGGGACGATGGCCCTGGGGCAGCTTCCCCAGCGTGGGCAGGCAATGCAGGCAGCAACCTGGGCTCTTCTCTCCTGCTCCCTCCGGGCCCTGCTGCCTTTCCCAGGACACCTGCGGGTGCCCTGCAAGCCCACGGCTCTGTGCTCCTGCACTGCTGCTCACCCGCAGTAGCTGCCCGCTGGCCTTTGTCCTCTATGGGGCCCTTCCCAGCCCAGCCCAGCCCCTCCCTGGCTCTGTCCACCTCCCCTGCCCTCTCCCTAGACCCCCCACCACACTTGGTTTTGTGAGTCTCCACTCACTGCCCAGCCCAGGCACATGCTGCCCCTGGAGATCCCCTCTGCTCCCCGCGTGGCTGCATATCCCCTTCCAGAAGGACGGGCATCTGTCACCTTCCCGGCAATATGTGGGACAGTCCCCGGCTCATCCTTTCAGGGGCCCTGGGCATCCACAAGTAGCAGCTGAATCCAGACCTCGTTCCCTCACACATCACCCTATGAGCGCATCCCCCTTAGCTCACGCAAAACCCATCACAGCAACAGGACTTTGTAGGGTGCAATTCCCTTGTGCATTCTTGGCACAAGTTTTGGAAGAGGAGCCCAGCCTTCAGGCACAGTACTCAGGAGATCCCCTTTTATTACAGAGATGCTCTGTGGGAGACCAGGTCTGACACAGGGATAGGCAGATTTAGAGAAGGCCTCTGGGTCAGACAGATGGGGTTTGTGCCTCTGGAGAAGTGGGATGAATTCAAACAGACTATCAGAATATCATGACTATCAGAGAGAACTCCCACAGCACAGGAGTTGCCTGAGATAAACTGAAAAAAACTTGTGAGGAGAGATGGGCAGCTTAGTGCTGCTGAACTAGAAGCAGCTGAATCAGTTTCTTCAGGGCATCTTTGAGCTCCTTGTTCCTCATGCTGTAGAAGAGGGGGTTCACTGCTGGAGGCACCACCGAGTACACAACAGCCACCACCAGATCCAGAGCTGCGGAGGACATAGAGGGGGGCTTCAGGTGGGCAAACATGACAGTGCTGACAAACAGGGAGACGACAGCCAGGTGCGGGAGGCACATGGAGAAGGCTTTGTGCCTTCCCTGCTCAGAGGGCATCCTCAGCACAGCTCTGAAGATCTGCACGTAGGACAGCACAATGAAAATGAAACACCCAAAGCCTGAACAAACACTAAACACAAGCGCCCACACTTCCCGGAGGTAGAAGTCTGAGCAGGAGAGCTTGAGGATCTGGGGAATCTCACAGAAGAACTGGTCCAGGACATTGCCTTGGCAGAGAGGAATGGAAAATGTGTTGGCTGTGTGCAGGAGAGCATAGAGAAAACCACCACCCCAGGCAGCTGCTGCCATCCTGACACAAGCTCTGCTGCCCATGAGGGTCCCATAGTGCAGGGGTCTGCAGATGGCAACGTAGCGGTCATAGGCCATGACTGTGAGGAGAGAATACTTGGCTGAAAATAAGAAGACAAAGGAAAAGAGCTGGGCAGCACATCCTGAGTAGGAAATGGTCCTGGTGTCGCTCAGGGAGTTGGCCATGGACTTGGGGACAGTGGTGGAGATGGAGGCCAGGTTGAGGAGGGCGAGGTGGAGGAGGAAGAAGTACATGGGGGTGTAGAGACAGTGGTCGCAGGCTATGGCTGTGATGATGAGGCCGTTGGCCAGGAGGGCAGCCAGGTAGATGCCCAGGAAGAGCGAGAAGTGCAAGAGCTGCAGCTCCCGTGTGTCTGCAAACACCAGGAGGAGGAAGTGGTTGAAGGAGCTGCCGTTGGACGCTTTGCTCTCTCCGGACATGTAGGACTGTCCAAGGAGGAAAAGACAGTGTCAAGTCAGGAGACTCTGATCAAAGCTCTTCCCCTTTCTCACAGACATCCCCTCTCCCCCCTCCCACCCCCCCACCTCCCAAAGACATTGCTCTTCTCCTTCTCAGCAGCACCTTTGTTCCACTCCCTGTCCCGAGCTCCAGCCTGTGCTGGCTGAGTGTGCCATGAGGAGCAGGGACCTCTGCCCGAGGGCTCCAGAGGCATCGGTCTTGCTAATGCAGAAGGGCTGTTCAGCATCTTCACACCCAAATCGGAGGCATTTTGTCCAGCAAAGCAACAGCTTCAGTTTGGGGTGGGGGGCAGGGGAGGGGGGCTTGCTTGTTGGTCTGCTCTGCAGGGAAGGAATATGCACCCTCTACACTGCTCTCAGTGTGAAGACGAGTGAGTCCTAAGAGGCCAAAGCTCTCCCTGTGCCCTACGACAGAGCCAGCACACTGGTCTCCCCAGCAGTCCCAGTCCCTGATGCCTTGGGCATTCACCTCTCTCAGCCAGAGGACAATCTCAGCCACAACTTACCCTGAAAGGAAACTGGCCTGTGCTGATAGTGGTGTCCACTTGCACAGCGCACATCTCCAAACTCTCCTCCCTTTCTCAGCTCAGATGTTGTGAGAGTGATGGAGAGGGTGTGACAAAGCGCATGGCTCTGATGATCAGAAGAAGGACTCGGTGATGTGGCTCTGACACAGAGGGAGCTCTCAACAGTCAGCTTGTAGCCAAAGACACACAGGGCTTATTTCAGCTGCCCACACACAGCCACCGCCAGCAGCAGTTCCAGCTCCTTAGCACCTCTGGGGCTTCTGCATGGGACATTCAGCTATCACGCACGTCCTCCAGAAGAGCTGTGCCCTTCTCGAGGGCAGCACATAGCCAAGCAGCTTATCCCAGGGAGGGTCAAGGGTCTTAAAGGAGGGGTGTCCTGAAGGGACAGTCAGCTCATTCCCCAGCCCCACACTCTGCTCCTTTGAGCCCCTGAGGCAAGAACGAGAACTCCTCCTCTCACTCCATCCACAGAAACAGCTCTATGGCTAAAACCACAGGGTCTGTGTCAGAGTCTGCAGCTGCAAATGCCATCTCCAGAAAGCCCCCGGGCAAGAACAAGAGCAGCTCAGACAGGGGGAGAAACAAGGAGCAACACCTTGATGCTTCTGCCTAGGGTGGCAAAGACAGAAGGAGAGGGACACTGAGCAAGGTCTTGCCCTAACCCAGCTGTGCACACCACCTCCCAGATGGAGACATCACAGGGCAGTTGTCCTCAGTCCCTTAGTCACGGTTTAGGAAATGGGCACTCAGCAGGAGAGCTGCTCCTCTCCTCTTCTGGGGCTCTGGCTACCAAAAAGACTATTTGGGTGCTAGATCCCTTGGCCTGGAGGGCAGAGGGCTCTGCTGGGTGGCAGCGGACAGATGCAGGGGGCTTGCGGAGGGGAAAGCATCTGCACTGCTGGGGCTGGCAGAGCGTTTCCTGCACTCCAGTCTCGCATGAGGTTTCTGGTAGCAGTTTCCTCTCCCTCTCGGACCATCTCTCTGCTGCTTGGAGGTGTGCTTGCTGGGAGCTCTTCCTCTGTCCCCACACAGACCCCATCCCACCCACTGTGATCCCAGCTCTGCCCTACAGAAACCTCCAAGCAGCAGGAAGCTGCCCAGCAGCATCTCCCTGTGTGCAGGAGCTAAAGAGCAGACCAGAAGATCTCCCATCACCTCCAGTCCCTCTCTGGACTGTGGAGGGAGACTGATTTCAGCAGCGTGCTTGATCCCATCAGGGGACAGAGGTGGAGAGGGTGTTCCCCTCTGTCAAGCCTTATTCCTGTCCCAGCACCAGGCAGCAGACCTGGGCAGGGAGAGGGAGAGGGAGGGGTCATTTCCCCTGCACAGGGCAGGGATTCAGAGGAGGAAATGCAGGTGGTTCATGTCAGCTTGGCAGGCCTTGGACAGCAGGGGGATTCAGCTCCCTCCCAGGCAGCCCACAACCCCCTAGCAGGTGGGATCCCTCTGGCCTCAGCTCAGCTGTGCCCAAAGCAGGTGCCTGCATGCAAGCCCTTGTCTGAGCTGCCACCATGAGCAATAGGGGTGGAGAGGGGAGTCAGCAGCTCGCACCCAAAGCCCTGGTGACAGCTGAGCTTCCAGGCTTGGCCCAATCATGTGTGTGTGTGTGTGCCAGCTGTGATGGAGCAATTCTGAGACACCCACATGCTTCCTGAGCCTCAGCTGTGGGCCAGAGGGGTGGTGGGGTGGGTTCCCTTGGCCACCTGAATGTACACCAAATCTTTGGGGGCATCTGAACTTTAATTTGCCGTGTGTTTCTATGGAGCCCACAGAGCTGTTCAGCTGACCAAAGGGAGGAGTTCACCAGAAGGACAGCCAGCTCACTCTCCAGGCTCCACCAGCTGTATATACTGCCGCTCAAGTCACCACAAAGCTAAGACACAGGCACATCCCAGCTTTGCAGATACTCTAGTTAATTCAGGGCTCTCATTTTCAGGCAATAAGAAAGGCCTCTAGTGCTGTGCCAGGTGCCTGGGGTGCCCAGCAGGAACCGCAAGTGGCTGGCACATACCACACAGGACCTCCAGGGAAGCCATGGGCTGGTGGAGTGAGTTTGGGGCAGACCCCACAGGATGTCTCAAATGATTTTGCGGCCTGTGTGCCAGCAAGTGAACACCAACACCATGGCATGGAGGGAAGGTCCTTCCCAGCGACATCCAGGGGTGCTGCAGGACTGGGAGGCACATCACACCAAGGTCTCCACTCATGTCTCCGCATTCCCCAACTCTTCCAGCTCTTCTCCCCCTGAACCTCTTCTCACCCCCTCACATGATATGAACAAGGACTGGGCTAAGGATGTCCTCGGGATGTCTGGATCAAAAGCTGCCCAGGCCTAGGGACTTCTTTAGTGGCACTTTGTCCTTCCTGGAGATTGTCCTTCCTGTCACAGGCCCCAAGGTGCTGCAGAATCAGCTCAGGCAGCAAACCCCTCTCTGGCCATCCCTGCACAGCTCAGCACTGGTTCTCCCTGGTCTTGGCCACTGCAGGGTTTGCTCTCTGGGTGGGAACCTCCTTTCACCAGCACATTGCCACCTGCTATGTATTCCAGCATGTCTGTGCTCTGAAGTGGAACCATCACACACGTGGTGTTCTTGGCCCTTCGGAACAGGTTTCACAATGACCATTCGGTGAAAGGAGAGGAAGCATGTTGGGTGTCTACAGGGTGCAGGGAAAGAGGCACAGGCATGGGATAGTGTTGGACAGACTGTGGTGAAGCTGGCTGAGGGCATTGCCATGGCTGAAAGCCTCCAACAGAACCCAGGTCTCTGGCCTCTTGGCTATGGCTGATGTCTCTGCCACCAAGGACTACGAGAAGCAGTTTCCTTATCTCAGGGGGCCTTGCTGTCACCTTGTCCACAGGACCAAGAGGTGCCATATCATTGTCCTGCACTCGGCGTTGCACATGCCCACCCTCACACTGCCCCAGGAAGAGGCCTGAGAAACATGTGAGGGAAATCACCACCCTTCCCAGGGGCTGGCTGTGGGGCTTGGCTGATCTGCTTGATAACACACATCAAGGCTGACTTGGCATCACAGAGGCACCTGCACGTTGCCTTGGCCTACCTGCAATCAGGGCCTCCAGCTTTGTGCTCTCATCAGCCCCCTGGGGAGGCTTTGTCAGTAATGGCTCTCAGGGGGACTCCTTAACACTCCAAGAAACTTGGGATTTACTTCTCACTTCAACTTCTTCAGAGGTTTGTGCAGCCTCCTCTCAGCATCCAAGGTTCATGGGCTCAGCACCAAATACCTCCGAGGGGTCATTAAAATGCAGAAAGCCCTAACAACCCAGGTCTCTTTCCATCATTTTCTTCAGTTCTTCTGTGGCTAATTGGCAAGTGTTCAGGAGGGTATTGAAAAGAGAAGGATTTCAAGGAGCACCTGAGAGATGTGTGCTTTTCAAGCTTTTTTTATTCTTCAGGTTTCAGAAGAAGTGATACCCACCTTCTCCAACTCACACTGACCCACAGGGTCCCCTGCTGAAGCCTGGACATGCAGGAAAAGCAGTAGTTTGGATAGGAGACATGTATGGACAACCTTCCTCCCCACCTCCCCAGCCCTCACATTTCTCTCCTCAGCCCCTGGGGACTTCCCTCACTCGGCTTAACATCTAGCCTTTTCCCGCTCAAGCCTGTAGCTGAATGTTACAGCTCCTGGGCACCAAGTCCCACCTGCTTTCCTTAGAAAATTAGCTGCAAACAGACACAGAAGGATTTGTCTCAATTCTGATCAGACCAATATAAACATGATGCAGTGTCCTAAGAAATAACATACAATCCTCAAGTGTATGTCAAGGGCAAGTTGCCTCCAGGCAGGTCCACAGTCTGCAAGGAATAGCCTTCCTTGACATGTTCTTGACAAATAGATGGGGGAGGCTAGTTAGAAACACAGTGAAGGAGTTGGTTGAAGAGGCAATGAGAGTGCTGAAAGACGAGACAAGCTTCCGACTCCCTGAAGCTCAGAGCAGCGACTAGGGAGTTGAGAGGTGCCTGAATGATACAGAGGAAGGGGAGGAGGAAAACTGGGAAACTATGGGAAGGGCATATGCCCAGCTTGTCTAATGCAAAGTTGACCTCAGAAATGATCAATGTAATCAGGACATGTGGAAATATGTGAAAGGATTCTGAGATTAAATCCACAGCATAAGAGTAGTGGTCATGGAAGTTTGGGGTAGGTCAAAATTACTTCTCCTGAGATTCATATCCTTCGTCAACATTTCCATTATGTAATCCTGAGAAAGCACTGACATTTTGTTAAAATTAGTCAATCATTTCAGCTGATGAAGGTGTTGTCTCTTTTTTTTTAAAAAAAAAAGATTGCAAACAGTGTTTTTCAGGAAGAGCTCAGGTGTCTAAGCACAAGCACCCACCAGGACTCCCCAGGTCCTTCTCTGCAGAGCTCCTTTTGGAATATATGGCGGTGATTCTGTTATTGCTCTTACCTCTCCATCATCTCAAGATCACTGCAGTGACAGACAGCCTCCACATTCCCATCCCCACCCAGGCTGAGTTCCTGAGAAAGGGGAGGATGGCACCATCTACTTCGAGGTGCAAATTGCAGAGGTAGAGACATCACACTGCAGAAAAGCCTGCTGTTCTCCCCTCACCTCTGAGGGGATCCAGGCCATGGACTTAAAGGTGGATGCAAAGAAGTTCAGGGGTAATGTAGATATGCCTGAGGCAGTGCCTCCCAGGCTGCCCTTACAGTCACCGGGGAGGAGGAGGTGTTCACCAGCCTTCTTCAAGATGGTCACATAAAGCACAAACGACACATGTCCCAGAAACATTTGCTCGGTGCTTGAAATGAGGCCTGAGAGCACAGGCTTTTAGGATACTTCAAGCTGAAGGGACCACAGGAAGCCTGTAGTGCAACCTGCTGCTGCTCAAAGCAGGGTCAGAAGTAGGGTCAGCAACCAAAAAAATGTCCCTGCCAAAGGGTTTCTGGGGTGATAAAGCAGGAGAAGACGGTAGAAGCTTGACAGGGTGGTAGAAGTCCTGTGGACAAAAGGGTTTCCTTTTTCCTGTTCTCCAGAGAATTAAATCCTCCGCTCTGCAGAGGGAAGAAGCTGGGACACTACCTTTGCCACTAACACGGAGGTGGAGAAGCTCCTGAGTCCCTTTCAGAGAGAGGCTGCTCCAGAGGTCACCACCCCAATGGCACTAGACCCCCCAGGCGTGCCTGCCTTGCTGCTGGGCACCCTCCAGCCCCAGGCAGGAGGTCTGCGGGGAACCGAGTGGGGTCTGCAGCCTGCACCCTGGCCACCCAGCAGGTGTGGAGGGACCCCACTCCCCTAGATGAGCCTGGGCTCTCCTGCATTTCCTTAGCGTGAAGTCTGTGTCCCCTCTGGGTGGTCACACAGCCCGGCAGGGAGGGCCAGCACGGGAAACACGATCTCTGTTCTGTGGGGTGAAGAGAGAGGGGAGGGCAGAGGGGGATCTGCTCCTGCCCTGGGCAGCGATGCCCTCCCTGCAGCTGGTGCAGCCCTGCTGATGCCCTGTAACCCATGAGCCCTGGAGATGGGACTGAGCAGGCTGAATGCCTGGCGTCTTCCTGAGAACTTTTCTGCGGTCTCCCTGCCCTGGTTGGACTCCTGTTGCCCATGGTGCAGAGACTCCTTCTGAGGATGAACTCACTCACTGTGTAACTCCGAGGACACGGTCGACCAGGTATTACAAAGGCCAGCAAGATCTCAACCCCACAACAGTGTCCCCTGCCCCTCTCTCCACCTTCCAGCTCCTTCCTCCTAGAGCATTTAGATTGGGAGGGACCACTTTGGACCTCCAGGACCACAATCTGCTCTGAGCTGGGCGAACTTTACAGTTAGATCAGGTTGGTAAGTGCTTTCTCCAGGAGAGTTTTTGAAGATCTCCTGGCCCCTGCCCCAGAACTGCTCCACTCTCATGGCTATTACTATTATTCTTTCCCTTAAACTCATTTGAAATTTCCTTTTGCTGCTTGTCCTTGTTATCTCTTGTCCTTTCCTCCTCCCAAGCCCTGAGCCCCGAGCCAGACCATCCCACCAACTTTGAGGACAATCACAGCCCTGTCTCCAAGCACAGTCTTGCTAGATTCTCCTGGGACTGCGCAGGCAAGTCATGGTGGCCAGCTCCAAGCAGAGCTATGCACTATGCGTCCCTATGTGGTCTTAGAGGAGAGCGTATGGAGACATAACATTATGCAAGGCAGAGCCTGTGGGCTGACACCAGGGCAGAGCTGGGGGCAGCAGGGGTGAGAAGAGAAGACCTCCAGCAGCTCCTCTCCACACCCAGGCAGGGAATGAAGCACCTGGAGGTGCTCCTGAGAGAGGATGGTGACACAGGAGAGAGGGCACCAGGAGCTGCGGTGCTTGGCCCCAGGACCTCCCCTGCACGCTCCCTTTCAGTCCTGCACAGGACTCGTCCTCCCAAGGGTCATATCTGAATGCCCAGTCCTCCAGCTGGGCGTGGAGCCCTGTCTGGAGGTGACTTTTGGGGTAAGGGCCAGCATGCAGGCTGGGGGAGATTGTCGCGAGGACATGTGCGGGGGACAGGGCCTGAGGGACAGCAGCAACCTGACACGGCTCCTGGTCCTGCTTCCTTCAAGGCAAGCTCTGACACAGGGTCCCAGCCTTCCTTTTGGTGCCACCCTTCAGGAGGGACGATGGCACTGTGAGCGGGGAGGGTGGGGAGCATTAACCCTTCTTCAGTCACTTCCCAAGCCATGTGGAGGGCCAAGACAGCAAGACTTCTGGCTCTGCACCATGAGCTTGCTTTAGTGTACTCACGCTCTGAACGTTGTTTTTTTTTTTTTTAATTAAATGTCAGCATTTTTCGCTCCAAGAAACTTCCAAGCCCAGTCCCACTTCCTCCTCCTGTTATCTCCCTATCCTTCCGCTGATCTCGTTGCCATTCCCACACCCCTGTTCTCCCTACAGGGTCCTGAGCTGACAGTGCTGCTCTGCACAGCAAGCACACTGTGGAGCCACAGGGCCGTGGAGGGACTCTGCACCTCTGCACTGGTGGTACTGGTGAGGATGGGAAGCAGACCCAACCAAATGGGGATCACGGCCTCTACTCCCTCCAGGGGTCTGCTGATGTGGCAAGTGCTTGGAGGGACTAGGGAGCATTTCCAGGGGTACTTGCTGTGCCCAGCTGCACCTCTAGATCCTGCCTCTGCTATTTCACAGAAAGCGACATGAATCACTCTCTAGTCTGCCTTCCCCATGCCAGCTGGGTCCTTACTGTCTCTCCTGGGATTGCAGAGTCCTCCTTTGCCTGCGGAGACCTGGGTTTAGTGCTTTCCCTTGAGGTGACTCCACCTTGGACCATCTCTCCCTTTGTGAGGCTCCACTCACTGCCCACCCCAGGCACACGCTGCCCCAGGACATCCCCCTGGGCTCTCCTGGCAGCCCCAGCTTCCCCTCCAGAAGGACAGGCATCTGACACTGTGCCTGAACATGTGCGACAGCTCTGGGCATGTCAATCAGTGACCATTCATCCCCCTTGCTGTCACTGGGCACCGATGGGTGGCCGAGTCCTAAATGTAGCCCTTGGTCTCTAAGAGGTCATTACATGAGTATGAGCTTTTTGCTCCTGAACCCATGGAGAAGCCAGCCCAGCAGGCCCTTCTGGGATGCAATTCCTTGGGCCTCTTCTTGACACCAGCTTTGGAGGAAGAGCCCAGCCTTCAGGGACTGCAGCAGGAGGAACCTACTTTATTCCAGAGATAACTGGGAGGGCGTCAGCTCTGACCCAGTGTTAGACACAATATGATATGGGCACCAGGGGAGACAGAGCAGTCTCAGGAAAGGTGGAGGGAATCTAAGCATTTATGTAGCAATATGATAAGAAATTATGCCAAGAACAGTAATAACAGTAATCAGAAAACTAAAGTGAACAAACAAAGCTCAGTCCCGTTATGGGACACAGTGGGAGTCATTTGTGGAGAGAAATGGCACTTTTATCACTGCTGAAAAATGTCCACGACACCACTTTCCTCATGGCATCTCTGAGCTCCTTGTTCCTCATGCTGTAGAAGAGGGGGTTCACTGCTGGAGGCACCACTGAGTACAGAACAGCCACCACCAGATCCAGAGCTGAGGAGGACATGGAGGGGGGCTTCAGGTAGGCAACCATCACAGTGCTCATGTACAGGGAGACCACGGCCAGGTGAGGGAGGCACATGGAGAAGGCTTTGTGCCTTCCCTGCTCAGAGGGCATCCTCAGCACAGCTCTGAAGATCTGCACGTAGGACAGCAAAATGAAAACGAAACACCCAAACATTAAAAAGGCAGTAAACACAAGAAGCCCCACTTCCCGGAGGTAGGATTGTGAGCAGGAGAGCTTGAGGATCTGGGGAATCTCACAGAAGAGCTGGTCCAGGACATTGCCTTGCCAGAGAGGTATGGAAAATGTGTTGGCAGTGTGCAGGAGAGCATAGAGAAAACCACTGGCCCTGGCAGCTGCTGCCATCCTGACACAAGCTCTTGAGCCCACCAGGGTCCCGTAGTGCAGGGGTCTGCAGATGGCAACGTAGCGGTCATAGGCCATGACTGTGAGAAGAGAATACTCAGCTCCAAACAAGAAGACAAACAGAAACACTTGAGCAGCACATCCCGAGTAGGAAATGGTCCTGGTGTCCCTCAGGGAATTGGCCATGGATTTGGGGACAGTGGTGGAGATGGAGGCCAGGTCGAGGAGGGCAAGGTGGAGGAGGAAGAAGTACATGGGGGTGTGGAGGCGGTGGTCGCAGGCTACGGCTGTGATGATGAGGCCGTTGGCCAGGAGGGCAGCCAGGTAGATGCCCAGGAAGAGCGAGAAGTGCAAGAGCTGCAGCTCCCGCGTGTCCGCAAACGCCAGGAGGAGGAACCCGTTGAGGAAGCTGTCGTTGGACATTTTGCTCCCCCTGAGTATGGGGAACTGTCCAAGGAGAAAAAGATAGTGACTAGTTAGAAAAGAATTTTAAAAATAAACAATTAAACAAATGAAGTGTTCAATTTCTCACTAAAAACACCACATTGCCTCCCATGTACAGTAGGGGGTACATGGGAATGGGGGTGAACAATTTCTGTCAAATGAAGTCCATCGTCTGAGTTTTGCAGAAATTAGTTTCAGGGGTTTTTTTTAAATATTTTTTATTTTCTCTGAGATGCCCCTGTCACCCCAAGGTAGAAATCCTCAGCATTTTTACTGTGAGTCCTGAGAGGAAAGCATCCACTGTCACTTGGGGCAGAGTGAGGACATTTCATTTATTAGCCTTGTTCCCAGGCTGTCCTGCGCTCGGAACTCTTTCAGCTGCAGGATGATGTTACCCTTAAAAGAAACCAGCCCCTGCTGAGAGCAGAGGAGTGGGCTTTCAAAGGGCAGATCTCCAAACTCCTCACCCTTTCTCCAGGCACCTCAGGCAGCTCTCCACACTCCCCTTCTGGCCAAGGACACTCAGCGCTCTTTGCAGCTGCCCATCTACAGCCTCCCAACACCTTCTCCATACTCTCAGCATCTCTGAACCTTCTTGACAGGTCTGTCAGCTATCAGAGAGAAGCTGAGAGACAGCGGTGCCTTTCGAGAGGGCAGCTCGCAGCCTGGCAGGACACCACAGGGAAGCAAAGGACTGTTGGACTGCAGACGGGCTCTCCTTCAGGGAGAGACAGCTCATTTCCCAGTCCCACGGACTGCATTTCCTGGAGCTCCACAGGTCAGGAGGAGGCTGGGGCCACCTCCCTGCCATGCACACCCCTCTGTTGCACAACTTGCAGCATCGGTGTCTGAACTGCACCTGAAACCCCTCAAACCCAGAAGAGCCTGAGAGCAAGAAGAGGAGCAGCATGGAGAGGAGGGGAAACAAGGGGCAGCACCAGGATCCTGCTGCTGAGGGAGGCAAGGAGAGAGAGACAGACGGGCACTCACAAAAGCCTTCACCTTGCCCACCTGGGCATGCTGCCTCACAGACAGTGAACTTGCAGAGCAGTCACTCTCAGCCCCTTTGTTGGGCAGCACGAAATGAACCCATGGCAGGAGAGATGCCCCTCTCCTCTGCTGGAGGTCTGGCTGCAGAGGAGGCAGCTCATGCCCTGGACCCCATGGCTTTCAGGGCAGAGGCTCTGCTGGGTGGGAGAGGAGACACAGGGAGCTTGCTCAGAGGAAGGTGTTTGTGTCGGAAGGATCGACCATGACTTGCCCAAAGTCCATCCTCCCATGATGATTCTGCTAGCAGTTCCCTCTCATTCCCTGCCCATCTCTGCTGCCTGCAGCTGCCCCTGCTGGCAGCTTTCTTAGCCCCAATATCTTTTCCCTCTCAATGATCACAGTCCCCATCCCACCGTCTGTGGGCTCAGTGCTGCCCTACAGAAACCTTCCAGGTCTGGGACTTGGGCAGGGGTATCTCTGTTCTTGCAAGTCCTAGGGGCAGGTCCCATAAAGCCTGAGGAAGCCCATAAAGGTGATGCTGGTGCTGCTGTAGGTTGAGATGGGGGTTGAGGGGGTTTGCTGAGCTTTCTCACAGACCTCCTGATCTCGGAGGGTGAAGGTTTGTGAGTCCCAGGCCCTTGTCAAATCAGAAAACAATTTCTTTTTTTTTGCCTGCCAGAATTAGGAAACAGAAAGCCCTGGAAGGAAAGTTCTTTCCCTTTCCAGTAGCCCTTTTTTTCACCTTCCTCTGCAGGGCAGGGACACTGCTCTGAATCACAGCCCTGGGCAGACCTGTGTGCACACTCCAACTTCACAGCCCTGCAGCTGTCCCTGGGAGAAGGGAGCAGCATGCCCTGTCCCTGTGACGGCATGTCAGGGAATCTCTGCTCTAAAGCATCTCCTCCTCCCCTGCACAATGGAGAAGCTGGGAGAGATCTTAAAAAATTCAGCCATGGAGTTGACTGGGTTTACAAGACCCCTCCAGGAAACGCAGTAGTGTTGTCCTATAGCCAGGGACTTACCGTGTTCAGGGCTGGGATGATGTCTCCCACAAGGAGCTCTCCTCTCTCCTCCCACTCCACACTGCCTTTCACTTCTCTCTGCCTTCTCTCAGCTCCTCTCAGCAGCAGCAGGCAGTGCCCACAGCCCTGCTGCTCTTGGCAGAGGAGCTGCTCCTGCACACAGCTGGACACATGGGCACTGCTGCCAGGTTACCATGAGATCTCTCTGTCCCAGGAGCCTGGCCCCACTCAGGAGCAGAGGCCCAGCCGAAGGCAGCAGCTTCTGTCCCTTGTGCTCCCTCCTCCTGGGAAATGTTCACTGACGAACACCAAAATAATCACCTTTGCTCCCTCTCTGAACAATACAGGGAGACCAGTTACAGCACTGTCATTATCTCATCAGAAGATGGTTATCTATGAGAGGTGGAAACATCCTCTTGGAAATTGGAAATCCATTTTCCTGTGGATTAGCCTTAACTAGGCAGGACACTTAGAAGGGGACAAGAAGGGTGTTCATTTACCCATTTTTCGGGTTTCTCATGCCTGTTTAGAAGACCATGCGCTGGAGTGGGGTTCAGATCCCTCCTGTCAACTCTACAAACATGCAGAAGGTGGGATTCCCCTTGCCCAAGCTGGTGTACACAACAGAGAGGTCTGCATGCGAGCTCCTTGTCTAGGCTAGCATTATAATCCCTGGAGATGGAGAGTGGGAGTCAGTTGCTCACACACAAACTCCTGGGGACACTGGAAGAGACAGAGGTGGTCCAAGGCATGTGCCAGTGTCTGCTTGCTCTGATGGAGGAACTGGGGCACCTGCATCCTTCTAGAGCATCAGGTGGGGTCCAGGTGGGGAATTTCTTTGGCCATCAGAAATGACACTAGATGCCTAGGACAACTAGAGCTCCACTCAGGAGGAAGCCGAGACATATGAAGATCCCTGCATTGCAAAACAGCTGATGTAATTCCATGCAGACACTTGAGGCAGTGACACAGAAATAGGCTGGCAGGGCCATGTCAGATGCCTGGGCTGTGCAGCACAACTGCATGCTTCTAGCAAGTACTCCATGGCCCCTGCAGGAAAGCCATGCCCCTTTGGAGTGCTTGCTGGCCAAACACCTCAGGGCATCTCATGTTTTCTGCCTGTGTCCAGACTACTGAATCCCTCCACAGCCTTTAGGGAAAGTCCATCCCGTCTGCATTCAAGTGTGCGGCATAAACACCCCAAGGTCTCCCCTCTAGTCTCTGCACTCTCCAACCCTTCTGGCTCTCCTGTCCCTGAATTTCTTCTCACCCCCTCACTTGATATGACCAGGCACTGGGCTAACGATATCCTCAGGGTGGCTGGATCACCGGCTGCCCGGGTCTAGGAACTTCTTCACTGGCATCTTGTCCTGCCTGGAGATTGTTTAACATCTGTCACGGGCTCCAAAGAGTCAGCTCACACAGCAAACCTCTCCCCTGCCATTCCTGCACAGCCCTGCTCTGTTCCTCCCTGGCCTTGGGCACTGCAGGGTTTGCTCTCTGAGTGGGAATCTCCTTTCAGAGTTACATTGCCACCAGCTTTTCACACCCACATGTCTCTATTCTGAAGTGGGGCCATTGTGCACACAGTACCCTTGGCTCTTGGTAAATCTTTCATCATGATCAGTTTGTTCTCTCTGCCACAGTGGAGGCTCTATAGTCCAAAGATATGCAAATGCATGCAGCCTGGGGCACAGCCAGGAGCAGATGGAGATGCCCAAGCTGTCACAAGACTGAAACATGGTTGGAATAGCTGAGATGTGGTGGGAACACTCACATACCTGGAGGGCTATGCTGGTAGGGTACAAGTTCTTCAGGAGAAACAGTCAGGGAAGAAGAGGAGGGAGGATGCCCTTGGTGTGAAGGGGCAGCTCAGAGCTCTTCCATGGGAGAGGCAAGGGGGTGGGTGAGAGCTTGTGGGTGAGCATTAGAAGAACGGTGACATTGTGATGGGAGCCACAGACCACCGAGTCAGGGTGAGGAGGTGCATGCAGTCTCCTTTAAGGAATGTGATCAAATCTGTGAATCACAGGCCCTGGTTCTTATGGCGGGGTGGAGGAGGTGGTGGGGGGTGAAAAAAGGGAGTCCCAGATGCTGAGGGGAATGAGGAAGGATAGTCATGGAGCAGAGACCCTGGCCTTCAGAAGAGCAGACTTTGGCCTCTTCTGAGGAGTGGTCAGGGAACCTGTGGGAAGCAGCTTGGAAAGGCCCAGGAGCTCAGGAAAGCCAACAGGTCTCTGAGGACAGCACCTGCCAAGCACAAGGATGGTCCATCCCGATACTAAAGAAAACCTTAGCTCCAGGGCAGTCAGGCAGCATCCCAGAAGCAGAAGCAGGGAGAGGCTGCAAGGGAAGAATTTAGAAATTTTGTCCAGCATCACAGGCAGGGTGTTAGGGAAGCCAAGGCTCCCCTAGGATTGACACTTGCAGGAGATGTGAAGGGCCTGAAGAAGAGCTGCTACTGCCTCAGTAAGAATCAAAGAATCCAAAGGAAAAGGTGGGCTCACTGCTACATGGGGCAGGGAACCTTGTAGCAGCAGATGCAGAGAGGTGGGAGGAACTCCACCCCTTGTTACCTTCAGTTTTCCCAAGCAAGGTCTCCCACGCTGTTGTGCCTTGGCTCCAGACTCCAGAGGACAAAAACCACCAACAGTGGATGAGGCTAGTGAGGGATGACTTGGGAGAACTCAAACTATACACGCCAATGGGGTTGGATGGGCTGCACACGAGGATACTGTGAGAGCTGACTGCTGTCACAGCAAGGCCACTCACACATCACTGACATTAAAATTAGTCAATCATTTCAGCCTATCAAAGCCTATCCATGTTTTTGAAATGTTGAAACCAAGTCTTCCCCTTTCCAGGCAGAGCTGGGGTCGAACCACAAGCAGCCAGTGGCACTTGGAGAGGCCCCGGTGTCTCAGAGGTTCCTGCCTGGGCCTGGCAGCTCTCCCAGGGGACCTGCAGGAGATCAGAGCCCCTAGGAGCTGCAGAGGGAGGCTGGACAGAGGGCACCAGGGCAGTAGAAACAGCACCAGACTTCTGTGACCCTCTAACTGCATCCTACTCTAGTTCTGAACATCTCTTTCCTTTTAAAAATAACGACACACACACAAAATCCCCCTGAAAGACCACTAAATTTAAAAAAAATCAAGAAAAATACAAGAACAAAAAAAACATTTTGAAGTTGGAAAGGATAACAAAATATTTATTTACTTTAAATCTTTTTCTCAATTTCTCTCTTGGTGCATTTTTAATGGCAGTTTCTAAAGATTTCTTTTCTATATAGGGCCTACAGTATTAAAAAAGATATTTTTGTGTCTTTCCCAAGTCTAGTGTCTCTCCAGCCCCTCCCTGCTCACTTCCTGGACCACTCCAGAAGTAACTGAGCCTCACTTGCTTTTATGCCCACCTCACTGGCAAGAGGGGACCTTTGTCCAAATCAGCCGCAGATCCACACTTGGCATTTCACCTCAGAGGAGGGTCATTTGGAAAGAAGGGTCCACGAGTGAGCTAATACCCAGG
Organism: Struthio camelus; assembly: GCF_040807025.1. NCBI lineage: Eukaryota > Metazoa > Chordata > Aves > Struthioniformes > Struthionidae > Struthio > Struthio camelus. Next base: position 3,068,285 of record NC_090970.1, read on the forward strand.
CTGTGCCCCAGCTGATGAGGCAAGAGCTTCAGAAACTGCAGGCCTCAGTGACCAGCTCAGTGACACACTGCAAAGCCTGATCAGCTGAGATGGACACCTGAAGTGTCAGGTGCAAAATGACACCCCTCCCTTAGAGAAGGGAGGAGCATGTGGAAAGGGGAGGAGCATAATTCAGAGGGGGCTTGCAAGTTATTTGCTTCAAACAGCTTCAGCTTTGCAAGCTGATTCTCAGCTGTGACCCATGAAGTGTTTCTTGCTGACTTGCAGGAAAGTGCCTGAGCATCACTACTCACTGTAGTAGGGGCATCTGGGAGAAGTGGTTTTAAAGGTCATTACTCTCTTCTGAAGAAAAACTTGGTCTTTGGAAGTTTCCCTTATTTGGCCCCATTTTAAAAGCTTATGACTGTGGCACTGACACTTGAAAGAGTATCTCTGAGTGCTCCACGGTGGAGAGACCATTTCCTTGTGAACTGTGTGGGTGGAAAAAGTCCCACATGATCTGAACTGCTCTCTGAGGCCTCCTGCTGGATGTCAGCATGTGGATGTCTGGTTTAAAAGCTCAGGGCAGTGTGCAGGGTGCAGGTTTTAGCAGAAAGCCCCAAAGCATTGAGCCCTTCAGCAGGAAGAAATCAAGACACTCCCAGATCTACAACTATCACAGGTCTGGAGGGGGGTTAATTGGATAGTTAATTAAGGGCTAATTGAAGGATATTACTGCATTATAAGCAAAAAGTTTCTAGGATCCTGCCACATCAGAAGAAAACAATGTCTGCAAAAATTATGTACACAGGGAGTATCCCCATTTAGACCCCCTAGTGCTCCACTCTTTGGCCCCTGCATTGCTCAGGGCTGCAAGGACACGACCCCATCACGGCGTCAGCAGGCAGCAGTCCGAAAAACAAGAGTGGTCACAATGCAAAGGCTCTAGGACTCTCCCCACCTCCCAAAAAAGGAGTGGCAACTCTCAAAGCGCTCAGGGAGAAAACCCCAAGGGGAAAGGGCTTCCAGCGCTCAGCGTCCACAATGCCTGCCCACAAGCCGGCAGGCTGCTGGGAGGACGGCTGTGCTCACCACCACTCCCTTGGCTCCACACACTCGCAGCAATGCCCCTAGAGCTCCGTGGGGCTCCTCACTCCCACCCAAACCTCAGGCCAACACCACCACCTTCCCCGCATCAGCAGTGTCAGCACCTCACAACACCACACCTCGCACACTCCTGCCTGCCCATGGGGGCTCTCTCGCTGCCCTGCTGCAGCACACAAAGCTCACCCTGCAGCAGGACGGTGCAGGAACTTGCCGAGACGGCAGCTGGAAGGAAGAGAGGCCGGGGCTGCGCATCCCTTGCAGGCCACCCTTGCCTTGGCTCCCCTCCTCCAAGGCACTCCTTGTCCAGGGAGATTTGGCACAGGGAGGCATCAGCCCCCCTCGAGAGTCCTCTCCCAAGAACACACCTGCCCCTCTCCCAAGAACACCTCTCCACAAGGCCTTCACTCCTCCAAACACCTTCCAGCACGCTAACGCCCAGCCGGGAACGAGCAACTCCCACAACCTCCTGCTCCTTCAGCCAACACTGCTGCAAGACCAAAGCTCTCCCCACGAAAAGCAACCGAGAGGAAAGGAGGGAAAAGCATGCCTCGTACAGCTCTCAGGGCAAGGAGAAGCGCTCCCTGCACTTTCGTGTGGGTCGTGGCTGCAGAGCCTGGCAAGAGCGGAGGAAACTCCAGGCGTGAAGCTGAGCGGGCAGAAGGCAGCCGGCTGCCAGCGTGCCTGGCTCATGGGGCCACCAGGGCAGCCGGGGCCCCAGCAGACAAGGCACCTGCTCACCTCGCAGCGCTCCCCACCTCCCCAGCCTCATGGCACTCCCCACGCACACCACTGCTCTCTCCACACGTCTCCTCCCGCACCCAGAACCAACACCCTGGGGCCACTGCCTCTCCCCACTACAGGGCACCCCCCACTGGGACACGCAGGGGCCACACCACCACACATGGCAGCAACCAGGGATCCCCCCCGAATGCCCCAAATCACACCCAGGACAATTCTCCATCCCTCCCATTTGCTTCTAGTACTCCAAGGGTGAGCAACAAGGACTTCCTCTGAAAATCCACTCACACCTCTGCTCCTGCTCCCTTCCCACCTCCACCAATCGAAAAGCCAAGATACCATTCTGATCTTGCAGACAAATCTCACCCAAACCCCACCACTCTGTCCTGTGGTTCTAACCGCACTGGCAGCTCCTGGAGGAGAGCAGCCCCGCTGGGCCAGGGCCAGGGCCAGGGCCAGGGCCAGGGCCAGCTAGCATTGGAACACACCTACAGACCCACTCACTCCCACTCCTGCTCTCCTGCTTTGCTCCCACTGCACTTATAAGTGTCTTTAACCCACGTGCTCGACTGTGATGGGCTGACAGAGACATCAGGCAACCCAAAACAACCCTCCTCCTCTTGTCAGCCTGTAGCAGGGCAGCACTGGGGGCGATGCCATGGCAACATTGCAGACACATGACCCAGCAGGCAGCTCCTCCCTCCTGCCATCGTTGGTGGTGAGTCAGGTGCCATGTTGAGGGTTATTACAAGGTGAAGGTTTCATGTCCTCTGTGGGCATTTCCAGCAGGCTCTTGAGATCCCCCTGGGATGTGCTGGACATTGCAGCCTCTGGGACCCAGGACCCCTTTCCTGCCAGAATCAGATCCCAAGGGGGGACCCACTTCCAGAGACACCTGCACCTGAATTGACCCCCCCCAACCCTACCAGGAGGGGATGGAGCCAGCCCCACAGGAGCCTCGGGGCTCAGGACAGCCCCAGCCCCAGGACCCAGCACTCCTGCCTGCCCCATTGTGCCCTGAGCCAGACGGGACCCTCCAGCAGGGCTCTTGTGGCCGCCCCCAGCCCTGTCCAGACACCCCCACAGCCCAGGACCCACAGGCGTCTTTGCATTTCACACTCTCTGTGCAACACCTCAAGAAGGAGCTCCTCAATCCCTTACCCTTGGTGGAGAGCTGCAGGAGCACTGGAAAACAAGTACCTGTGGTCTGGGCTAATGTTCTTGGTCCAGCAGTCTCCATCTCGTTTGGCCCCTTTCCTTCAGCTCACCTCTCCCTCCAGGGAAAAAGGACTCATCCCCCACAATTCCTCTCCAATGTGTCCCTGCTCTTGTGCCTGTTGGTGAGGAGCCCCAGTGCAGCCCCACTGCCTCCTGTCCTCCCTCCTTGCTGGGGAGCAGCTCTGAAGGGCAGCGGTGGGGAGTGTGTGAGCCGTGCCCTGGCCTTGCAGGGAAGTGAGGGCTCTCCCATGGCACCGGGGAGAGACCTCTCTGTGATGCGGCACATCCCCCTGTGACCTCAGCCCATGTCATCTCAGGGCTCAGTAGGTCACCGCCATGGAGATGGCACAGCCAGGGAGAGAGCACAGACTTCCCCTCACTACCTGGAAAGCAATCACCTTCCCTCCCCACAGTTAGTTTCCAAAACTGGCTGATAAATCCTTCAGGAACGTGACCAGATGGTGACAAAGGCTGTGAAAAAATCTAAGATGGGTCACGGCAGAGGTCACTTCTGTGCCCCTGCACCAACAGGTCTCTGCACAGGGCAGACCTGGCCAGGAAGCTGGGGTTTTGGGGCTATGTTAGGGGTTTGTCACTTGTTAAAGATGGGATCAAAGAAAAATGAGGTCAAACAGCACAAAGGGTGGCCATGGGCTGAGATGCTTTGGTGAGCCTCAAGACTGGTTTCTCCTGTGGGTCACTCTTCTTGTCAAAGGAGGATGTAGGACAGGATGGGACAGGACGCAGCCTTCCTCCTTCAGGCAGGCTCTTTGTTTTGAAAAGGCCTCAGCAAGGTTTCTCAGTCTGCGGTGCTTAGGAGAGAGATGAGATGCCAGAAAAGAGCAAATAGGCCCTTTACACACATCATCCAGAGGGCTTTACGTGGGACCCTGGTGCTTCCCATGTTCCATAACCATGGGCAAGGCTGGGGAGAAAATCTGGGGCAGTGTTCTCATTTCCCATGACTATTGCCCAGGCTGAGCCTGGGGAAAGCCATTTCCCACCTCTGGAGCTCAGCTGGTCTTTGGGCTTTTCAGCATCACCTCAGGGCAGTGCTTCTCCCCTGGCTACAGTCCCTGGAAGACTGGATCCGCCCCCCAGCACCCTGGCTTTCCCGGGGGGCTGTACAGGACCTAGTACCCTGGATCTCCCACAGTTTTGCTCCTGGGCTTCTCAGCACATGCACACACAGTGCAGGGCTGCTGTCCAGGCTGCAGTGCAGAGCCTGGAAGGCAGTGCAATGCCTCAGGACCTGCACCTTGGCTCATTCAGAAGTGTGTGAAGTGACCATCTCCCAGCTGTGCAGCTGCTGGAGTTTGAGAACATCCCTACAACCACCCTTCCTGGTCTCTGAGTAGTCTCAGGGTGACTCTTGCAGAAGGGAGGCTCCATCCCCCTTGAAGACTGTCAGAGAGGTGGCTTTCCAAGTCCCTGCCAAAAGGAAGCCAGATCACAGAGAACAGAGGCAGCGAACAGAGGCAGCAGTTTGTGCATCAGTGTTTGGGCTCTGCTTAGACCTTCTGAGGACCTTGTTGGAAGTTGTGGAGGGGGGGGGGGGTTCTGGGGACCCCGAGGAACTAGAGGGTGGTTGCTGCTAACAGGCAAGGAGAGCTAGGCAAGGACAACTACAGGAGGCCTTAACTTCTCCTGGGAGCAGCTCTAGCTAGGTGGAGCTGCCACTAAGGAGCTCTGTTGGTTGCCCCTGAGGAGAGGGAGTTGGGGCCTTTGCTCCTTGATGAGGGTGGGTCAAGCACCCTGTGAGTCAGTGCTAGGCAGAGGCCTGTAGAAGAGCCAGGCCTGGAGTGCAGCTCCTGGAGTGCAGTGAAGAGAGGCCGCAGTCTGCACAGCAGGGGGCAAGAAGGCACCTTTGTTTCCAATCCTAGCAGTGTATGCTTGCTCAGATATGGTCATGTCATGCTGGAGAGGACATTCCCCAGTAGCTGTTGGAGTCGCTGCCTCAGCTGTGTCAGAAGCTTGGACGCAGAGAGACCCTCTGCCAGCAGATGCAGCTCTACAGGGGTGAGGGTGCAGGGGGTGCTTGGGGCCTCTTGGTGAGGCCTGGGCTGGCAGTCAGCTCTCCTGCAGCAGGTGTGCTGCTGTGGATGAGTTGTGTCATCAGGGGAAGTTCCACCTGAATCTGAGGGAAACCTTCTTGCCTGTGAGAGTGACAGAGCCCTGGCAGAGGTTGCCCAGAGAGGTTGTGGAGTCTCCTTGCCTGGAGAGATTCAAAACCCACCTGGACACGATGCTGTGCAATGTGCCCTTCCCGCACAGGGCCTCCTCCTCCTCCTCATCTTCCCTGGTGGTGTTTCCTAAAGACCTTGTACTCTGCCATTGAAAGACTGCAGTCATGCGAGTGACCCCACCCCATCTCAGTTATTCCAAGCATGTGGCAGTGCTGTGACAGCTTGGGCATCTCCGTTTGCTCCTGGCTGTGCCCCAGGCTGCATATGTCTGCATATATGTGGAGTTCAGCACCTCAGCTGTGGCACGGACAGATTTGTCACAGGGAAACATGTTCCCAAGGACCTTCTGTAGGCAAAGGCTTTGACTGCAAGGGGTGACATGCTGGTATGGATAGGAGGTGGCCAATGTGATGGTGGAAGGAGGTTCCCACAGACAGAGCAAACCCTGCAGTGCCCAGGGCCAAGGAGAAACAGAGCTGAGCTGTGCAGGAATGGCAGGAGAGGGATTAGCAGCCTGAGCTGCCTCTGCAGCACCTTGGGGCCTGTGACAGAGGTGAAGCGATCTCCAGGAAGGACAAGATGCTACTGTAGAAGTCCCTGGGCCTGGGCAGCCTGTGATCCAGCCACCCTGAGGACATCACTAGCCCAGTGCCTGTTCATATCATGTGGAAGGGTGAGAAGAGGTTCAGGGGCAGGAGAGCCAGAAGGGTTGGAGAGTGCAGACACTAGAATGGAGACCTCAATATTATGTGCCTCCCATTTATGGAGCACGCTTGAATGCAGGCAGGATGGATGTGGCCTAAGGGTTGTGGTGGGATTCCATTGTCTGGACACAGGTAGGAAACGTGAGATGCCCTGGGGCCCTTGTCCAGCAAGCACTGAAAAGGGGCCATGGTTTCCCTGGAGGTGCCATGGTGTATGTGCTAGAAGCATGCAGTTGTGCTGCACACCCCAAGCATCTGACATGGCCCTGTGAGGCTATTTCTAGGTCATGAAATCAACACTGGGATCTGGATATGTCTCAGCTTCCTCGTGAGTGGTTGTCTAGCAGTATTAGGCATCTGGGGTCATTTCAGATGGCCAAGGAAATTCCCCACCTGGCCCCCACCTCATGCTCCAGAAGGATGCGGGTCTCAGAGTGGCTCCATCAGAGCAAGGAGACACTGGCACATGCCTTGGACCACCTCTGTCTCTTCCAATGTCCCCAGGTGTTTGTGTGTGGGCAACTGACTCCCACTCTCCATCTCCAGGGATTACAGCGGGAGCTTAGACAAGGAGCTCCCATGCAGACATCTCTGCTGGGCACACTTCAGCCTGGGCAAGGGGAATCCCACCTCCCGTGTGTTTGTGGAGTTTACAGGAGGGATCTGAATCCCACTCCATCCCCGGGGCTTCTAAACTGGCAGGAGATGCCCAGATGGACTCACCTGAATGAAAACCTGAACCATGGGAGAATGAACTCCCTTCTTGCCCCCTCTCTAGGAGTCCTGCCTAGTTAAGAGGCAGGAAGAGGGGCTTCCAGAGTGGGATGTTTCCCCCTTTAGCAGGTGACCATCCTCTCATATTGTAATGCTGGAATCAGTCTTCCTTCAGTGTTCAGAGAGGGACCATTGGTGATTATGTTAGTCTACTTCAGGGAACATTTCCCAGGAGGAGGGAGCACAAGGGACAGAGAACTTCTGCCTTTAATTGGGCCACTGTTGCTGAAGGGGTCCCAGCTCCTGAGACGGAAGGAGGTCCTGGCACCGTGGCAGCAGTGCCCATGTGTCCAGCTGTGTGCAGGAGCAGCTCCTCTGCCAAGAGCAGCAGGGCTGTGGGCACTGCCTGCTGCTGCTGAGAGGAGCTGAGAGAAGGCAGAGAGAAGTGGAAGGCAGTGTGGAGTGGGAGGAGAGGGGAGAGCTCCTTGTAGGAGACATCTTCCCAGCCCTTTGCATGGTGAGTGTCTGGCTATAGGACAACACTACTGAGGTTCCTGGAGGGGTCTTCTGAACCTAGCTCACCCCATGACAAGTTTTTTAAAGATCGCTCTCCCAGCTTCTCCAGTGTACAGGGGAGGAGGAGATGCTTTAGAGCAGAGATTCCCTGGCACACCGTCACAGGGACCCAGGATCCTGCTACCTTCTCCCAGGGATGGCTGCAGGGCTGTAAGGGTGGGACATGCACACAAGTCTGCCCAGGGCTGTGATTCAGAGCAGTGTCCCTGCCCTGCAGAGGAAGGTGAAAAAACAGGTGCTTGAAATGGAAGGAGCTTTCCTTCCAGGGCTTTCTGTTTCCTAATTTTGGCAGGGAAAACAAAAGAAAATTTTCTGGTTTGGAAGGACATGGGACTCACAAACCTTCACCCTCAGAGATCAGGAGGTCTGTGAGAAAGCTCGGCAAACCCCTTCAACCCCATCTCTACCTCCAGCAGCACCAACTTCACCTTTATGGGCTTCCTCAGGGTTTATGTGACCTGCTCCTTAGCACCTGCAAGCACAGAGATGCCCCAGCCCTGTGGGGCTGGGAAATGAGCTGCCCTTGTCCCGCTCTTCATCACCATCTCCATATGTGGGCTGAGAGAGAAGACTTTGGAAATCTTCCCTTACCGCCTGAAGTCCTCCACTCTCCGCTCCATCCAGTTTCTCTCTGAGAGGCGCTTGTGAGGGTGAGTGTCCTTCAGCGGAGAGAGGTGCGAGTGCAGGGCAGTGAGGGGCAGGACTCCTTGGCAGACCAGATCCCATGACTCTGTACAAAGTCAATGAGCCCTCTTTTCCCCTCGGGATGCCCAAGCGCTCATGCTGAGAGCAACTGAAACGCCAAAGATTTCTGCTCTGTCAAAGAATGCTGCCACGGTGAGAGGGAGGCACCTAAAAGCTAAATAAATAATCAGACTCCTCTGCTGAAGGTTATTTTCCAGAGAAAACAGGTATCTAAACGTTGACCTGCCCTTCCACATAAGGGGTGGATGTAACCTGCTGCAGCATGTGCACCTCAGAGCTAGTCACCTCCCCCTCCCACCACAGTGCCTGCAGAGAGAGCACACATGGCAAATGGGTGTGAGGACAGGGTCCCATTGCTCTCAGGATCTCATTGGGACGAAGATGTCTAGAAAGGGTCGGGTCAGCCCCTGCCTTCACTTGACTGTTCCTCTCCCTTGCTGGAGTGGGAGCTGGTGTGACTGATCCGGATACAGACACCTCTGTCCAAGAGGGCAAGGCTGGGGGAGATGAATCCCTCCCAAGGATCTTCCCTTCCCAAGACAGCTGGCACGCATGCTTGACAGAGTCCAATAGTGTCTGACCAGGGTCTTTTTGATGTTCCACACCTGGGGAGTGTAATGTTTAATATCAAAATTTATTCTTTGATGATATTTGATGTTACACGGGGTTTTTGCTTCAGCAGAGTGATACAGCAGTGTACTGAAATCACAGTACAAGTGTAAGTTACGTTTAGCAAAATGCAGCAATTGCAATATGCAGTTTAATCACAATGAAAATGTGATCCCTGTTACCAATCTCTATAATATGCTCACCGTCACGACCCTGGGTGTCCCCAGTCACTGGGAAGGAGCATGTGGATTGAAACCAGCTCAAGTCTGTTGGTCCCTTGGCAATTCTTCTGTTAGTTGTTCAGGTGTTGAACTCTGTGTTGGGCTGAGCCACACACACACTTCCCCCCGTACAGATCTGGCTAACTTCGGGAGACATTCATACTGCTTTGATGAACTCAGGCAGAACCATTTACACCAGTTGATCCACTCCTTTGCCCGTCTCCCCTGAGCCTTCTTCCATTGTAGGGCTTTACTGGTCAGGCGCAGTGCTATATTCATCTCTCCTCATGGTAAATAGAGAAATTTCCCCCTGGGTCACTGGACCAAGTCTCCTTAATGCCACTCATGACACCCAAGCCCCCCCTATCCCCACCTGGGAATGTTTGGCATTTCCCTCATTGACACCCCCTGGCCGAGCAGAAGTGACCCCGCTGGAGATCATCAGCAGCGGCCACTGCTCTGCAAGGAACACTCAGGCAGTGCAAATTAGCACTCAAGACAAGGAACTGAATGAAGGAAAAGGACAAAGGGCATGTGGGAGGCTCCAAGAGAAGGGCAAAAGGTATGGCTCACAGAAGACTGCTCTAAATTGTCACTGCCTTTTCCTTCTTGGACAGGTCCCCGTTCCCAGAGAGAGTAAATGTCCAACAGCAGCTCTCCCAAAGAGTTCCTCCTCCTGGCCTTTGCAGACACACGGGAGCTGCAGCTCTTGCACTTCTCGCTCTTCCTGGGCATCTACCTGGCTGCCCTCCTGGCCAACGGCCTCATCATCACAGCCGTAGCCTGCGACCACCACCTCCACACCCCCATGTACTTCTTCCTCCTCCACCTCGCCCTCCTCGACCTGGCCTCCATCTCCACCACTGTCCCCAAATCCATGGCCAACTCCCTGAGGGACACCAGGGCCATTTCCTACGCAGCATGTGCTGCCCAGGTCTTTTCCTTTGTCTTCTTGTTGTCAGCGGAGTATTCTCTCCTCACTGTCATGGCCTACGACCGCTTTGTTGCCATCTGCAGACCCCTGCACTATGGGACCCTCCTGGGCACCACAGCTTGTGTCAAGATGGCAGCAGCTGCCTGGGCCAGTGCTTTCCTCAATGCTCTCCTGCACACTGCCAACACATTTTCCATACCTCTCTGCCAAGGCAATGTCCTGGACCAGTTCTTCTGTGAGGTTCCCCAGATCCTCAAGCTCTCCTGCTCACACTCCTACCTCCGGGAAGTGGGGCTTCTTATGGTCAGTCTTTTTTTATTTTTGGGGTGTTTCATTTTCATTGTGCTGTCCTACGTGCAGATCTTCAGAGCTGTGCTGAGGATGCCCTCTGAGCAGGGAAGGCACAAAGCCTTCTCCATGTGCCTCCCGCACCTGGCCATGGTCTCCCTCTTTGTCAGCACTGTCATGGTTGCCCACCTGAAGCCCCCCTCCGTGTCCTCCCCAGCTCTGGATCTGGTGGTGGCTGTTGTGTACTCGGTGGTGCCTCCAGCAGTGAATCCCCTCCTCTACAGCATGAGGAACAAGGAGCTCGGGGATGCACTGAGGAAACTCTTTCAATGGGTACAGTGTCAGCACCAGTAACTGTCCCATGTGCATCTCCTCCTCATTCCCAGGGCATCTGGCATCAAGGCTACATGTCATTCTTTTTTTTTTTTTTCTTTTTTTCCCTTACTTTCTCTGATCCATTGTTGCAAAAAGAATAAAAAGTTTTGGTTCATGCCACTTCTCCTCAGAAATCTCTCATGTGAATATAACCCAGAGGCCATGATGAAGCAGGAAGCCAGGCTTCCCCCTTCATCCCCCATAGATGGGGGAACCTCAGAGCCGGCTAGTCTCAGCTCCCTCAGATGCCCCCAGTGCAATGAGGGGAGTTTCCCTTTGTGAAGTCTCTTTTGTGATGCCAAAGGAGTTCAGGGGCACAGAGTCAGGCTCAGACGAGTACAGACAGGGTGAGACCTTGGGTCCCGTGTGCATTAAGAGAACTCCGCTGGCCCCAGCTGCAGTCAGAGAGTGATCTTCTACCCCTCTCCTGCAAGGGTGGCAGCTGGCTGTCACTGTGGGCTCGTTCCTTCCCTCTACAGAGCTCCAACACTCACAGTGGAGCAGGAATGGAGGGCGAGGAGGGTCTGGACAGACCCTCTTCTGCGCAGGACCATCTCCCCACTACCACAGCACACATTTCCTCACTGCTGCCTTCGAGTGGAGGCTGCAGACTTCCTGCCGACATGTCCACCAACAGCAGCAGGAATTGCTCTTGTCAGGGTTGCTCCCCTCATTTCCACCCTCTCCTGCTCTGCTCTCATGTGCACATATGGCCTCAGTGCTCTTGTAACATGGTGTTTGCATGGGGTGGGCAGTGAGTGGAGCCTCCCAAAGTGAGGGAGGGACCATGGTGGAATAACCAGAAGGCAAAGCGCTAGATCCGGGTATGCTTGGGGAACCGAGGGCTCTGCAGTCCCCAGAGAGGCAGAGGGGCCCAGGAGGTGCAGGGAAGGGGGACGGGAGAGTGATTCCTGCACCTTCAGGGAAACACCACAGGCTGGACACCACAGTGCACACCCAAACACATCTCCTGCCTTGGCCAATGCCCTGGGCATCACTCTGAGCACCATCGATGAGCACAGACACATGGCAGCAGTGTAATGGCACCAGTCAGTGGTGACGATCCCTGTCCAATGGGGTCTGCTTCCCACTATGACCTGCTCTGCCAGGGCCAAGTCAGGAGTCACCTGATGGCCCCACGGCCCCACAGCCTACTCACCCTGCAGAGCAGCAATGCCAGCCTGGGGCCCTGTGGGGTGCACAGTGTGGGGGTGTAGGGTCAGCTAGGCCAGCACAGACACACTGGCCTGGGGAAAGGCTCTCTGGGGAGCAGGGACGTCCCAGGAGAAAAGCAGGGCAGCAGGCAGAGAGAGAAAATGAGAACGAGAAACAGGTTTCTCTGGGCACCAGCTCGGAGCAGGTGGCTCTGTCCCCAGGGCAGCAGGAGGTGCCGGAGGGGCTGCAGGGCCAGGGCTGTCGTGGTGTGCTGGGCATTGGGGTGGGCATGGAGGGTTTGCAGGCAGCCAGGGAGGGGGATCTCTTGGGCACAAGAGGAGATAGAGAGCGACCAGCCTCATTGCAGGACCTCGTCCCCCTTGTCAGGGAGCTGCTCCCCTTGTCCTTGGGTCATGCCTGCATTGCACTGTGGACATGCCTGTGCCTGTCCTGTGAACCTCTGGGGTCCTCACCTGACCCTGTCCCCATCCTGCTGACCTGGCTGCCCATCTCTACCTGGGACTCAACGCCTGACTACAGCCAAGAAAGCCTTGGTAAGGGATGAGAGGACCCGAGCAGATCCCCAGGAGCTTGCAGGTACAAAAGGTGACCGTATCACCTCAGCAGAACCTCTTTCCTGACAGCCAATGTGAAGGTGAGAGGAGAGCTTTGGATCTGGACCCCTAGCCAGGGAACGCTGCATGCAGAGTCAGAGCTGGATGAAAAAGGGAGCTCAGCCACTTGGGGGTCTGATACTATGCTGCCTATTTGGGAGAAGAGGATTTCCTGTGCCACAGCTCGAGTGCTTCTGCACCATTGATGATGGGATTCCTGCTCCAAAGAGTATGTTGTGGGGAGCAGCAAGAGTGGGGCAGCAAGAGTGGGTGGGAAGGGCAGCCAGGAGCCGAGGGTGCCAGCAAGGCCGGTAGGGCAGTACCCTACCAATGAGAGGTGCCGTCCCACAGTGCCTGGAGAGAGCAGGTTTGGGGATGGTAACTACGATTAGGCACAGTCAAGCGATGGCCGGACAAGACTGGAGGGCTCCAACCAGCCCTGCTTTGTGTGGGAGGCTGCACTGGAGACCTCCAGAGGTCCCTTCCCACCACAACTCCTCTGTGAGTCCAGGAATTCCTGCTCCTCAGCCTCTGATCCAGCACAGCTGACCTGGGGATGAGAGCACCTGCGGCAGAGCAGAACAAGTCCAGCTGGGAGAGCATCAGGAGGAAGATCCAAAGGTCCCTGGCTCAGCCCTGAGCTTTGGAAAACTCCATCACACACCTCAAGAGGCTCTGAATGCCTCTTCCCCCCTGCCCTCTGCCCTTTCCCATCAGCCCAAGTGGAGTCCAGCATGGTCTGGGGACTCTCTTCCCCACGGGGACGAGAAGGAGAGGGAGGGCCTTCACCAGCCCCACACTGCCCTTTCCACCCGTGGCCTTGGCAGCTGTGTGTGCCTGGCTCTGCCCACTTGCCTGCCCCACACTCCCGGCTGCACTGGAAGCCCATCCACATCCCGGCGCTCCCACCCTCGAGCTGCCGTCCACCCTGAACCTGGAGCCCGGCCACCCACAAAGGCATCGCCCGGCCAGTGCCCCGGCCGTGCAGCCGAGGGCAGGGGTCTTCGCCCCAAGTCCCCTGCTCCTGCCCTGCTGCCGGCACCGCTGCTGCTGTGGCCAGGTCAAAGCCTGCTGGTGCCAGACGGCCCCGGGGTCCGAGGCAGCTCCAGCTGCCTGCAGGGCTGCGCTGGAGCCGGTGAGGAGCGGGCTGCGGTGGGGCTGGCAGCGCCAGGGTGGGTGGGCAGAGGGCAGCTGCCCTGGGCCCCGCTGCGGCTGGCGCTGCGGCTGGGGCTGGGCCCAGCTTTTGCCTGGGCAGCTCCCGGAGGAGCCACTGCGTGGGATCCTGCAGCTCTGCCCCCAGCAGCAGCACCAGCACTCAGGGGGCTGGAGGGGACGTGCCCAGATGGGGGAAGGGGCAGGGGCTGCCCGGGGGGAGCCCCAAGACCTTGTCCATGCAAGCAGGGCTGGAGCGAGGAAAGCCAGAGCTCAGCTGGAGCTGGAACCAGACCCCTCGCACATGGCAAGGGCTGGAGTACTATTAAATAACCATTAAATGATCCCCCAGAGACTTGGGGATGGGAGCAGCCAGCCCCTGCCCAGCCCAGGCTGTGCCCCACGCGGGGCTCAGCAGACAGCCGTGCTCCGGGACCTGCCGCGGTCTGGTGCAGGAGAGAGGCCGTGCAAGGCTGGCCTTGTCCCCTCCGTGGGGATGCGCCGAGCTGCAGGAGGACGCAGCTGGCCATGCACCACCCCACCGCTGGGGGAGCAGCCAGCGCTGGGAGGGGTGACGCGAGGGGCTGCTGCGGGATGATGGGCCTGGGGCAGCTTCCCCAGCGTGGGCAGGCAACGCAGGCACCAACCTGGGCTCTTCTCTCCTGCTCCTTCCGGGTCCTGCTGCCTTTCCCAGGACACCTGCGGGTGCCCTGCAAGCCCACGGCTCTGTGCTCCCGCACTGCTGCTCACCCGCAGTAGCTGCCCGCTGGCCTTTGTCCTCTCTGGGGCCCTTCCCAGCCCAGCCCAGCTCCTCCCTGGCTCTCCCCACCTCCCCTGCCCTCTCCCCAGACCCCCCACCACACTTGTTTTTGTGAGTCTCCACTCACTGCCCAGCCCAGGCACATGCTGCCCCTGCAGATCCCCTCTGCTCCCCGCGTGGCTCCCATATCTCCTTCCAGAAGGATGGGCATCTGTCACCTTCCCAGCAATATGTGGGACAGTCCCCAGCAGATACCCCTTGATGACTCATCCTCTCCAGGGGCCCTGGGCCAGCCACAAGTGACACCTGAATCCAGACCTTGCTCCCTCACACATCACTCTGCCAGCTGATGTCCTTTAGCCCATGGAAAACCCAGGCATGACAACAGGGCCTTTTCAGGTGAAAGTCCCTGAGCACATTTTTAGTGCCAGCTGTGGAAGAAGAGGCCAAATTTCAGGCACAGTTCTCAGAAGATCCCTTTTATTATAGGGATGCTACCTGGGAGGCCACCTCTGACACAGTGATAGGCAGATTTACAGAAGGTCTCTGAGTCAGACAGTCAGGGTTTGTGCTGCTGGAGAAGTGGGATGATTTCAAATCTTTCTACATAAACACGATTATCAGAGAGAGAACTCCCAAAGCAGAGGAGTTTCTGGAGATAACCTGGAAATTGCTTGCGAAGAGAGAAGGGCAGCTTAGTGCTGCTGAACTGGAAGCAGCTGAATCTGTTTCCTCAGGGCCTCCTTGAGCTCCTTGTTCCTCATGCTGTAGAGGAGGGGGTACACTGCTGGAGGCACCACCGAGTACACAACAGCCACCACCAGATCCAGAGCTGGGGAGGACATGGAGGGGGGCTTCAGGTGGGCAACCATGACAGTGCTGACAAAGAGGGAGACCACGGCCAGGTGCGGGAGGCACATGGAGAAGGCTTTGTGCCTTCCCTGCTCAGAGGGCATCCTCAGCACAGCTGTGAAGATCTGCACGTAGGACAGCAAAATGAAAATGAAACACCCAAACATTAAAAAGGCAGTAAACACAAGAAGCCCGACTTCCCGGAGGTAGGATTGTGAGCAGGAGAGCTTGAGGATCTGGGGAACCTCACAGAAGAACTGGTCCAGGACATTGCCTTGGCAGAGAGGAATGGAAAATGTGTTGGCAGTGTGCAGGAGAGCACAGAGAAAACCACTGGCCCAGGCAGCAGCTGCCATCCTGACACAAGCTCTGGTGCCCATGAGGGTGCCGTAGTGCAGGGGTCTGCAGATGGCAACGTAGCGGTCGTAGGCCATGACAGTGAGGAGAGAATACTCGGCTCCAAACAAGAAGACAAACAGAAACACTTGAGCAGCACATCCTGAGTAGGAAATGGTCCTGGTGTCCCTCAGGGAATTGGCCATGGATTTGGGGACAGTGGTGGAGATGGAGGCCAGGTCGAGGAGGGCGAGGTGGAGGAGGAAGAAGTACATGGGGGTGTGGAGGCGGTGGTCGCAGGCTACGGCTGTGATGATGAGGCCGTTGGCCAGGAGAGCAGCCAGGTAGATGCCCAGGAAGAGCGAGAAGTGCAAGAGCTGCAGCTCCCATGTGTCTGCAAAGGCCAGGAGGAGGAACTCTTTCGGAGAGCTGCTGTTGGACATTTTACTCCCTCTGGGAATGGGGACCTGTCCAAGAAGGAAAAGACAGTGACAATTTAGAGCAGTCTTCTGTGAGCCAAACCTTTTGCCCTTCTCTTGGAGCCACCCACATGCCCTTTGTCCTTTTCCTTCATCCAGTTCCTTGTCTTGAGCGCTAATTTGCACTGCCTGAGTTTGCCTTGCAGAGCAGTGGCCGCTGCTGATGATCTCCAGCGGGGTCACTTCTGCTCGGCCACGCGGTGTCAATGGAGGGAAGTGCCAAACTTTCCCAGGTATAGGGTGGAGGACCTTGGGTGTCATGAGTGACGTTCAGGAGACTTGGTCTAGTGACCCAGGGGGAAATTTCTCTATTTACCATAAGGAGAGATGAATATAGCACTGCGCCTGACCAGTAAAGCCCTACAATGGAAGAAGGCTCAGGGGAGACGGGCCAGGGAGTGGATCAACTGGTGTAAATGGTTCTGCCTGAGTTCATCAAAGCAGTATGAATGTCTCCCTGAGTCAGCCAGATCTGTACGGGGGAAGTGTGTGTGTGGCTCAGCCCAACACAGAGTTCAACACCTGACCAACTAACAGAAGAATTGCCAAGGGACCAACAGACTTGAGCTGGTTTCAATCCACATACTCCTTCCCAGTGACTGGGGACACCCAGGGTCGTGACGGTGAGCATATTATAGAGACTGGTAACAGGGATCACATTTTTATTGTGATTAAACTGCATATTGCAATTGCTGCATTTTGCTAAGCGTAACTTACACTTGTACTGTGATTTCAGTACACTGCTGTATCACTCTGCTAAATCCAAACCCCCGTGTAACATCAAATATCATCAAAGAATAAATTCTGATATTA
The DNA here is from genome assembly GCF_040807025.1 of Struthio camelus. Taxonomy (NCBI): domain Eukaryota; kingdom Metazoa; phylum Chordata; class Aves; order Struthioniformes; family Struthionidae; genus Struthio; species Struthio camelus. Next base: position 3,084,800 of record NC_090970.1, read on the forward strand.
AACATTACACTCTCCAGGTGTGGAACATCAAAAAGACCCTGGTCAGACACTATTGGACTCTGTCAAGCACGCGTGCCAGCTGTCTTGGGAAGGGAAGATCCTTGGGAGGGATTCATCTCCCCCAGCCTTGCCCTCTTGGACAGAGGTGTCTGTATCCGGATCAGTCACACCAGCTCCCACTCCAGCAAGGCAGAGGAACAGTCAAGTGAAGGCAGGGGCTGACTCGACCCTTTCTAGACATCTTCGTCCCAATGAGATCCTGAGACCCTGTCCTCACGCCAATTTACCATGTGTGCTCTCTCTGCAGGCACTGTGGTGGGAGGGGGAGGTGACTAGCTCTGAGGTGCACATGCTGCAGCAGGTTACATCCACCCCTTATGTGGAAGGGCAGGTCAACGTTTAGACACCTGTTTTCTCTGGAAAATAACCTTCAGCAGAGGAGTCTGATTATTTATTTAGCTTTTAGATGCCTCCCTCTCACCGTGGTGGCATTCTTTGACAGAGCAGAAATCTTTGGCGTTTCAGTTGCTCTCAGCATGAGCACTTGGGCATCCTGAGGGGAAAAGAGGGCTCGCTGTGTCATGGGATCTGGTCTGCCAAGGAGTCCTGCCCCTCACTGCCCTGCACTCGCACCTCTCTCCGCTGAAGGACACTCACCCTCACAAGTGCCTCTCAGAGAGAAACTGGACGGAGCGGAGAGTGGAGGACTTCAGGCGGTAAGGGAAGATTTCCAAAGGTCTGGCTGCAGAGGAGGCAGCTCATGCCCTGGACCCCTTCGCTGTCAGGGCAGAGGCTCTGCTGGGTGGGAGAGGAGACACAGGCAGCATGCTCAGAGGAAGGTGTTTGTATTGGAGGGACTGACCATGACTTGCCCAAACCCATCTCCCATGATGATTCTGCTAGCATTTCCCTCTCATTCCCTGCCCATCTCGGCTGCCCTGCTGGCAGCTTTCTCAGTCCCTACACCTTTTCCCTCTCAGGGATCACAGACCCCATCCCACCCTTTGTGGGCTCAGTTCTGTCCTACAGAAATCTTCCAGGTCTGGGACTTGGGCAGGGGCATCTCCGTGCTTGCAGGTGCTAAGGAGCAGGTCACATAAACCCTGAGGAAGCCCATAAAGGTGAAGTTGGTGCTGCTGGAGGTAGAGATGGGGTTGAAGGGGTTTGCTGAGCTTTCTCACAGACCTCCTGATCTCGGAGGGTGAAGGTTTGTGAGTCCCAGGTCCTTCTAAACCACAAAACTCTTTCCTTTTTTCTCCCTGCACAAATCAGGAAACAGAAAGACCTGGGAGGAAAGCTCCTCCATTTCAAGCAGCCTGTTTTTTCACCTGTCTGCAGTACAGGGACACTGCTCTGAATCACAGCCCTGGGAAGACTTGTGTGCACACTCCAACTTCACAGCCCTGCAGCCATCCCTGGGAGAAGGTAGCAGCATGCCCCGTCCCTGTGACAGCGTGCCAGGGAATCTCTGCTCTAAAGCATCTTCTCCTCCCCTGCACTGGAGAAACTGGGAGAGCGATCTCTAAAAAACTTGTCATGGGTTGAGCTGGGTTCAGAAGATTCCTACAGGAAACGCAGTAGTGTTGTCCTATAGCCAGGGACTTACCGTGTCAAGGGCTGGGAAGATGTCTCCCACAATGAACTGTCAGCTGTCCTCCCACTCCACACTGCCTTTCACTTCTCTCTGCCTTCTCGCAGCTCCTCTCAGCAGCAGCAGGCAGTGCCCACAGCCCTGCTGCTCTTGGCAGAGGAGCTGCTCCTGCACACAGCTGGGCACATGGGCACTGCTGCCACGGTGCCATGACCTCCTTCTGTCTCAGGAGCTGGGACCCCTTCAGCAACAGTGGCCCAACTAAAGGCAGAAGTTCTCTGTCCCTTGTGCTCCCTCCTCCTGGGAAATGTTCCCTGAAGTAGACCAAAATAATCACCGATGGTCCCTCTCTGAACACTGAAGGAAGACTGATTCCAGCATTACAATCTACCTCATCAGAGGATGGTCACCTGCTAGAGGAGGAAACGTCCCACTCTGGAAGCCCCTCTTCCTGCCTCTTGCCTAGCCAAGACTCCTAGAGAGGAGGCAAGAAGGGAGTTCATTCTCCCATGGTTCAGGTTTTCATTCAGGTGAGTCCATCTGGGCATCTCATGCGAGTTTAGAAGCCCCGGGGATGGAGTGGCATTCAGATCCCTCCTGTAAACTCCACAAACACACAGGAGGTGCGATTCCCCTTGCCTAATCTGAAGTGTGCCCAGCAGAGATGTCTGCATGGGAGCTCCTTGTCTAAGCTCCCATTGTAATACCTGGAGATGGAGAGTGGGAGTCAGTTGCTCACACACAAACACCTGGCAACACTGGAAGAGACAGAGGTGGTCCAAAGCATGTACCAGTGTCTGCTTGCTTTGATGGAGCCACTCTGAGACCCGCATCCATCAGGTGGGGGCTGGGTGGGGAATTTCCTTGGCCATCTGAAATGACCCCAGATGCCTAATACTGCTCGACACCCACTCATGAGGAAGCTGAGACATATCCAGATCCCAGTGTTACCAACAGCTCATGTCATTCAGTGCAGACACTTGATTTCATGACCTAGAAATAGCCTCGCAGGGCCATATTAGATGCCTGGGGTGTGCAGCACAACTGCATGCTTCTAGCACATACACCATGGCACCTACGGGGAAACCATGGCCCCTTTTCAGTGCCTGCTAGACAAGTGCCCCAGGGCATCTTCAGTTTCCTACTTGTGTCCACACAACTGAATCCCACCACGGCCCTTAGGCCAATTCCATCTTGTCTGCATTCAAGCGTGCTCCGTAAATGGGAGGCACATCACATTGAGGTCTCCACTCATGTCTCTGCACTCTCCAACCCTTCTGGCTCTACTGAACCTGAACCTCTTCTCACCCTTCCACATGATATGAACAGGCACTGGGCTAGTGATGTCCTCAGGGTGGCTGGATCAAAGGCTGCCCAGGCCCAGGGACTTCTACAGTAGCATCTTGTCCTGCCTGGAGATCGCTTCACCTCTGTCACAGGCCCCCAAGGTGCTGCAGAATCAGCTCAGGAAGCTAATCCCTCTCCTGCCATTCCTGCACAGCTCAGCTCTGTTTCTCCCTGGCCTTGGAAACTGAAGGTCTTTTGTTCTTACTGGGAACCTCCTTTCACTGTCACATTGGCCACCTCCTATCCATGCCAGCATGTCACCCCTTGTGGTCAAAGTCTTTGCCTACAGAAGCTCCTTGGGAACATGTTTCTGTGTGAGAAATCTTCTGTCCATGCCACAGCTGAGGTGCTGAACTCCACATATATGCAGACATATGCAGCCTGGGGCGCAGCCAGGAGCAAACGGAGATGCCCAAGCTGTCCCAGCACTGCCACATGCTTGGAATAACTGAGATGGGGTGGGGTCACTCGCATGACTGGAGTCCTTCAATGGTAAGGAACAAGATCTTCAGGAGAGACCCAAAGGCAAGATGAGGGGATGAGGGATGCCCTATGTGGGAAGGGGTAGCTTGGGTGCAGGGTGTAGGGATCTCATGAATCTTCCATGAGATGGACTAAAGGGAAGAAGGGAGAGGCTGCAAAGGAGGAATTTAGAAATATTGTCCAGCAAAGTAGGGATGGAGTTAGGGAATCAAAAGCTCCCCTGGGATAGACACTTGCAGGGGATGTCAAGGACGGGAAGAAGAGCTGCTACTGCTTCAGTAACAGTAAAAGAATAAGCAAGGAAAATGGGGGCTCACTGCTGGATGGGGCTGTTGTGCCTAGAGTGAAGACTCTTGAGGGGACAACCAATCTGTAGCGCTTAAGGGATGACTTGCAAAACTCAACCCCTGCAAGGCTATGGGCCTTGATGGCTAGCATGCATGGCCATGGAGAGAGCTGGCTGCTTTGACAGCAAGGCTGCTCTCTCTCATCTGTGAAAAGCTGTGGAGATCAGAGGAGGTCTCAATGGGCAGAAAAAGGAATATGTTGTGCCCATCTTCCAAAAAGGCCACAAGGACCACGTGTGGAGCCACAGGCCATTCAGCCTCACGTTGGTGCAGAGTGTGTTATGGAGAGATTTGTCTCAGATCACGTTTCTGGGCACATGAGGGAGAAGAAGGTGCCTGGGAACACTCAGCATGCATTTGCTGAAGGTAAATCCTTCCTGAGCAACCTGATTGCCTCCTGTGATGAAAGACCAGTACTTGTGGAGGAGTGGAGAGGAGTGGATGTCCAGTAGACATCCAGATGGGCAAAAAGCTGGTTGGATGACTGAGCTCAGAGGGGTTTTCTGAATGGGTCATATTTCACCAGGAAGCCACGTAAAGGTGGCATATGCGGGGGTCTACCCTGGATCCTGTCCTGTTTGAAAGTTCATCAGTGACCTGCAGAATGGAAATCTCATCACATTTGTAGACAGCACCCAATTGGGTGGAACAGTCAGATGCTTGGGCTGCCGTTCAGAGGGATCTCAGGAGGCAGGAGGAAGGGGCTGTCAGGACCTGGGGAGTGCCCGGCTGGGCAGCAGCTCTCAGTTAACGGACCTGGGAGTCTTTGTAGGCAGCGAGCTGGACACGAGCCAGCAGCGTGCCCTGGCAGCAAAGGAGGCCACAGTGTCCTGGGCTGCATAAACAGGAACACAGCCAGGAGACTGAGGGAAGTGATTATCCCCCTCTCCTCAGCCTCATCAGGGCACATCTATAATACTGCCTCCATTTGGGGGCCCCTGCAGAAGAACGATGTTGATCACTTGGGCGAGTTCAGTGGCTGGCCCCCAAGGTGGTTTGGGGGCTGGAGCACTTCCGCTGTGAGGAGAGGCTGAGGCAATGGGGCTTGTTCATCCTGGAGAAGGGAAGGCTTTGGGGGGAATACATAGCAGCTTCCCAACTCCGGGTTGCCACTGATAAAGAGGCAGGTACTGGAGGGACTCGTGGCATGTGAATGGGAGACAATGGCTACAAGCTGACAGAACTGCAGTGAAAATTAGCTAGAAGGGAGACAAATCAAAGAGGTTAACAAAGCACTTGAAGAAAGGTCCAGAGAGGTTTTGGACCCTCTGTCCTTGGAGGCTTGTGGGTTGCTGTTGGACAAAGCCCTGAGGAACTTAGTGTGAAGGTGGTGTTGCTCCTGATGTGCGCAGGAGGCTCCCAAGGTGCCTCCCAACCTGAAGGATTTGCTGATTCTGTCACCTCTGGCGATAGCACCAGATATGGCCTCCCCAGAGCCAGCCCCTCCTAGTTATGAACAACTGCGTGTCCAGAGTGGGCCCTCCTCACAGCCTACAACAGCTGTGCGTGATAACAGAATGCTCTTCACCCTTGGGAAGGATGGGAAGATGAGGGCCAAGGGGCATTAGTTGCAACAAGAGAGCTTCAGGCTGGCGATTAAGGACAAACTTTCAAGGACCTATCAAGACAGTGAGGCACTGGGGCAGGTGGCCCAGAGAGCCTGTGCCCTCTGGGCCAAAGAGCATCTCCATCCTTGGAGATTTTCAAGCCCTGGCTGAAGAAAGACTTGAGCAACCTGGTCGGGCCTGATAGCTGACCATGCTGTGAGCAGGAGGTTGGCTTGGAGACCTCCTGAGGTCCTTTCCAGCCTGAAGGGTCTTGCATCTCTTTCCACACTGAGTCCCCTGCGACCATGGAAGTGAATCAGACAAAAGCATGGTCAAATCAGTGGAACCTGCTTCACAGGTACCCCCAAACAGCCCTCATGATGTTGTACAAGGAAAAGTCAAAATTCCAGCATCGTGCGGCAGAACAGCCTGTGCATCAGGACAGGCTGGGACCTGACCAGCAGAGGAGGGACCCTGAGGAGAAGGGCCAGGATGTTACGCGAGGGATGCTATAGGAGCCAGTGGTGCACACTCACCACAAATGAGGCCAGCTGCAGACAGGGCCTGCATAGGGAAGACAATGGCCATTGAGACAAGGGCAGCTCTTATTCCCCTTGACTCAGCACTCGTGTGGCCACACGAGTGCACCTGGAACAGTGCATCCGAGTGTGGGCTGCTCAGTGCTGGAGGACTGGGGAGGAAGTGGAGAGGGTCCAGAGGGGGTCTACCAGGATGGGATTGGGGGCCTGAAGCCCATGGCCTGTATGGAGAGGCAGAGGGACCTGGGCTTCTTCAGCCTGGTGAAGTGGAGGCTAAGGCCAGTGCAGTAGTAGCCTGTGACTGCTTGAAGGGTGGTGTCAGAGAGGATGGAGCTTTTCTTGCTAGTGGGAAAGAGCATGAGAAGGGGCAAGAGCCACAAACTGCATCTTGAGGGGTTCAGACTGGACAGTAGGTAAAAAGAATGTCACTGGAAGGGCAGTGCTTTGGTGCAACAGGACACCCAGAGGCGATCTGAGATCAGTCCCTGGCTTTGTGTTTCAAGGAGCAGCCAGCAAGGACCGAGGGACAGCAGCAGAGGCAGGAAGATCCCAGGGTGAGAGCAAGGTGGGGAAGAAGGTTGGGTGTCTACAGGCTGCAGGGAAACAGGCGCAGCTTTGGGAGACCTTAGGACAGCCTGTGGTGAAGACAACCGAGGGCAATGCCTCCAACAGAACTGAGGTCTTTGTCCTCTTGACTGTTGCTGGTATCTCTACCACCGAGGCCTACGAGAAAATGTCATTTCCTTTTGGCACCAGGCCTCGATGCCCCCTCACCCCCAGGGAGCCCAGGAGGGGTTGTAACGTTGTCCTGCACTCGGCATTGCTCACCTCCCCCACCCTCACACTGACCCCACAAAGAGCCCCAAGCAATGGGTGAGGGAGAGGATCACCCTACCCAGGGGCTGGCTGTGGGCCTTGGCTGTTCTGCTTGATAAAGCACATCAAGGTTGTCTTGGCATCACAGCCACCTGTACATTGCCTCCCACTTTCTGCTCTCATCGGCCCCCAAAGGAGACTTTCTTGGTAATTGCCCTCAGTGGGACCAATTAATGCTCCAGGAAACTTTGGGATTTGCTGCTAACTTCTGGAGAGGTTTGTTCTGTCTCTTCTCAGTATTTGAGGTTCATGGACTCAGCACCAACTACACCCGAGGGGTCATTAATATGCAAAAAGCCTTAATACCCCATGTCTCTCCCCACAATTTTCTTCAGCTCCTCAGTCCTTCTGTGGCTAACTGGGGAGATTTCAGAGTGGCTTTACAAGAGGAAGATTTCAATGAGCACAAACAAAAAGGAAAAAAAGGGTTTCTGCTTTTAAAGTTTTATTTTTCAGCGTACAGAATAAGTGATAGCCACATTCTCCCACTGACGTTGCCCCAGAGTGTCTCCTAATGAATCTTGTTGTGTACAAAAACAGTATTTCTGATAGGAGACATGTATGGACAACCTTCCTGCCCACCTCCCCAGCCCTGCCATTTCCCTCCTCAGCCCCTGGGGACTTGCAGCACTCTGCTTAACATCTAGCCTTTAATCCACTCGAGTCTCTAGCTGAACACTACAGCGCACAGGCACTAATTTCTGCCTGCTTTCCTTAGACAACTAGCTGCAAACACACACACAAGGGGTTGTCTCAATTGTGATCGAGCAAAAATAAAACATGAGAGAGTTCAGTAAACTTAATGACCAGCACTTCTCCGCTGTACCTTCAGCCCAAGCTGCCTCCAGTGAGGTCCACTTTCCACAGGGAATGACCTCCCTTGAAATGTTTTAGACAGGTAGACAGGAAAGGCCAGCGAGAAACACAATGAAGCCGCTGGCTAAAGAGACAATGAGAGGCAATAAGAGACAATGCTGAGAGCCGAGGCAAGCTTCAGACTCCCTCCACCTCAAAGCAGCCACTAGAGAGTGGGGAGAAATCTCGCTGAATGAGAGTATAAGAGTATAATAAGAGTAAGGAGAGGAGGCAGATTGGAAAACAAGTGAAAGTGGCCATGTCCAGGCAGTCTGATGCAATCAGGATGTCTAAAAATATGTAAAAGATTCCTGAGAATTATGGCATAATAAACGGAGCAGTGGTAACAGAATTCCAGGGGCAAACCCATAGTTCTTCTCCTGAGATTCATACCCTTCCTGAAGATTTCCACCATGGACTGGAAAGTGCTGGAAATTGGAAAACGTGGACACTTGTATTAAAATTATTCAGTCATTTCAACTCATGAAAATGTGCTCATAATTTCTGAAATGTTGAAGAAGTTCTTCCCCTTTCCAGGCAGAGCTCAGGGGTCGAACCACAAGCAGCCAGTGGCACCTGGAGAGGCCCCGGTGTCTCGGAGGTTCCTGCCTGGGCCTGGCAGCTCTCCCAGGGGAGCTGCGGGAGACCGGAGCCCCTCGGAGCTGCAGAGGGAGGCTGGGCAGAGGGCACCAGGGCACCTGCAATGGCACCCAACGTCTGTGACCCTCCAACTACATCCCACCCCAGTTCAGAATATCACTTTCCTTTTCAGACAAAAACACTACATTTAATCACCCCAGAGCACTAGCATACTAAAAGAAAACACATCAAGAAAGACAATAAATACACAACAAATGTTAAAGCTGGAAAGTATAACAAAACCTCTCTCGCACAAGTCCAGGGTCCCACAAACCACTCCTTGGCCAGGGTCTTCCCTGCTACTCCTCGCTCTTTGCACACAGCAAGTCGCACAACGAGGTGCTGGGCTCTCACAACTGACAGAGGGAAGCAGGCTGATCAGCTTCAGCAAAATGCTCTATTTCTTGATGGCTGACATTGCACAAATCTCAATGTACCTGTGTTACAGTGATGTCCTAAAGGACACCCGATGCCAGACCCCCTCCAATGCAGAGGCCTCTGCCTAACCCAGTTGTCTGGGCTTCCCTTTCTACTCAGAAAAAAAAAAAAAGGTCATCCCACTGAGAGGTCTTGAGATGTTTCTCCTGGTGACCAGATAATGCCCCAGAAAGGTTCCCATAGCTCCTGGGTCACATTTCCCAGCACCCCATGGCAACACAGCTACACAGGGCATCTCAGGCAGCAATGGCCTCTAGATGTCCTAAAGGCCTCAGGGTCAAGTTCTCGTCATAGGTTGAAATCTATGCAAAAAATAGTTCTATGCAAGAACTGAAAAAAAGATACTTGCTTTCAGAACTTCACACAGGCTTTATCAGTTCTAATGAATATTTTCTGCCCTTTTCATCAGCAGCACCATGTGCATGCACTACAGTCATTACTGTATGCCACTTCACATGTTTCTATATAGGTGCAGTTATTCATCATGATACATTTCCTACCAACACTGCAAAAGGAGAAACTTTGTTCTGAGAAACTACTGCATTCAAACTGACATATTGCCTCTCTCTTCTTTAGCCTCTCTGTCCTCTCTTCACATGTTTCTATATAGGTGCAGTTATTCATCATGATACATTTCCTACCAACACTGCAAAAGGAGAAACTTTGTTCTGAGAAACTACTGCATTCAAACTGACATATTGCCTCTCTCTTCTTTAGCCTCTCTGTCCTCTCTTCCTCTGCCTATTCTGTCTTTACAGAGCGCCTATGGCCCCTCTGCCCTCCAGGGAAGCCTCCTGCGGGATCCTGCCAAGCAGAAGCTGAACTAGCTGAAATCGGCTCTCCTGCAGCCCTGCGCTGTGCTACAGCTTTTGGCCTGACTTCTCCGCCATCTCATGGTCCTTGCAGCCATGGCTGCCCTTAACCTTTACATCCCCATCTGGTCCTGTTTGCTTGTGACTGACAGAGTCCAGCCGTTGATGGCTCACTGATTGCCTGGGTCAAGAAACTGTTTCCAGCGCTCGCTGGGAAGCTCCTGGGCTGCTTGTGCCCAGGGGCGCTGCCCTTCCAGCAGATTTCAGGGTTAAACTGTCCTGGGAGAACCGGGAGCTGTGACCACGAGGCTTCCCCCAGCTGCCGGCAGGAGGTTTCAGCTACTTCCCTCCCCTCCTCAGGCAGCCTTTAGCAAACACTACCAGGATGTCACCCAGACTGGTGTGTCCTCTTCTCCTCCCTACAAGGTCTCGACTGGCTCATCACCTGCTCCAAGGCAAAGCCCTGTGCGCTCCAGCCACCCCTTTGCACAGACACGCCTCCACCTCCTCGCCACCCCAGCCTGCCTTCCTCAGGAGCCCATTTTCATCCTGCCACAGCGTGTGTAATTCCATGGGGACAGGGGAGAGGGAGGTGCCAGTAAAGGGGACATGGCTGGGATGATGAATGTGGGGGTCCAGAAGAGAGGCGGATTCAGAAGAGGGGTGGGGGAGAAAAAGATAAAAGTGACACATCTGCAGTGTTGATGGCGAGGCCACCTCTTGTACAGGAACTTCATTGCCTGGGTTCTGGTAGGAGCCATTTTGAGGACAAGAAGAGCATCACAGCACCACTCATCCCAGCAGAGAGGAGCGGCAAGTGGAGAGGATGGTTCAGGGCAGCCAAAGGGTACATGGCTGCAGTATGGACTGTGAGGTCACTTCCACTGCAGCTGCCTGATTGGCCTTCAGGAGATGTGCTGGCCAGCAGGCTTTCTGATGTCATCCAGCACCTCAGAGAGCCACCTAGCAGAAATGACCACCCTGGGGAGCAAAGGGGGTGACACATGTGACAGGCACCTGTCTGAGGGCTGACTGTGAGGGCACCTCTGCTGCAGCCAGCCCACCACCCCACAGCCAGCAGGCAGACAGGCACGGCTCATGGCCACCTTGCTCAGCACTAGCCCTCTGGAGAGGACCTGGCACCAAGCAGCGCACAGCTCCTTGCCTAGGTCTCCTCCAAGCCCAGCGTGCTGCCCCTGTGGCCCAGAGACACCACAGGTGTTATCTGGAGACTTGCTTGGGCAGCTCAGCCTTCCCAAAGTAGCGCATGATGTATTATTACCAGATAGAGGGGTTTTTTTTCTTTATATTGTGATACCAAGGAGTCATCCTGCAGGCTCCAATGCAGTTTGATGATGGGTGGGTGAGCTGAACTGTGCAAAGCCTGCTGGGACAGCCCTGGACCACTCCAGAAGTAACTGAGCCTCACTTGCTTTTATGCCCACCTCACTGGCAAGAGGGGACCTTTGTCCAAATTAGCTGCAGATCCACACTTGGCATTTCACCTCAGAGGAGGGTCATTTGGAAAGAAGGGGCCACGAGGGAGCTAATACCCAGGCTGTGCCCCAGCTGATCAGGCAAGAGCTTCAGAAACTGCAGGCCTCAGTGACCAGCTCAGTGACACACTGCAAAACGTGAGTTGGACACCTGAAGTGTCAGGTGCCAAAGGACTCCCTTAGAGAAGGGAGGAGCATGTGGAAAGGGGAGGAGCATAATTCAGAGGGGGCCTGCAAGTTATCTGCATCAAACAGCTTCAGCTTTGCAAGCTGATTCTCAGCTGTGACCCAGGACATATTTCCTGCTGACTTGCAGGGAAGTGCTTGAGCATCACTACTCACTGCAGTAGGAGCACCTGGGAGAAGTGGTTTTCAAGGCCATTATTCTCTTGTGAAGAAAAACGTGGTCTTTGGAAGTTTCCCTTTTTTGGCCCCATTTTAAAGGCTTATGACTGTGGCACTGCCACTGGAAAGAGCCCCTCTGAGTGCTCCACTGTGGAGAGACCAATTCCTTGTGAACTGTCCCACCTTATGAAAACTGCTCTCTGAGGCCTCCTGCTGGATGTCTGCCCCTGGATGTCTGATTTGAGAGCTCAGGGCAGGGTGCAGGTTGTAGCAGAGAGCCCCAAAGCATGGAGCCCTTCAGCAGGAAGAAATCAAGACACTCCCAGACCTACAACTATCACTGGTCTGGAGGGGGGTTAATCAGGTGGTTAATTAAGGGCTACTTGAAGTATACTACTGCATTATAAGCAAAGGGTCAAGCCACATCAGAAGAAAACAGCCTCTGCCCCAGTTATGTATAGGAGTAGTACCCCAATTAACCCCTCCTAAGAGGGGAGAGGGGCAACTGCTTATGCCTCTAGCCTAATAACACTTGTGGTTGGACAGATCCCAGAAATGTTAATTAGGAATCTCCTACAAGGAACCCTTTCTGAAAGATGACCTCTTTTACTCCAAATACTCCCAGCTGTATATTTAGATGTATCTCACAGTCTGTGTGGGATATCTGGCTGAAGCGCCTGGCAAGAGCGGAGGAAACTCCAGGCGTGAAGCTGAGCGGGCAGAAGGCAGCCGGCTGCCAGCGTGCCTGGCTCACGGGGCCACCAGGGCAGCCGGGGCCCCAGCAGCCAAGGCACCTGCTCACCTCGCAGCGCTCCCCACCTCCCCAGCCTCATGGCACTCCCCACGCACACCACTGCTCTCTCCACACGTCTCCTCCCGCACCCAGAACCAACACCCTGGGCCCACCGCCTCTCCCCACCACACGCCACCCCCCACTGGCACACACCTCACCCCCACCCCTCCCCTCACACACGGTGGACAGCCAGCACGCCCCTCTGCAGCAGGCACACCCAGGCCACACAACCACACAGGGCAGCAGCCAGGACACCAACCCCAAATGCCCCAAATCACAGCCAGGCCCACTCTCCAGTCCTTCTCTTTGCTTCTAGTCCTCCAAGAGGGAGCAACAAGCACTTCCTCTGAACATCCACTCACACCTCTGCTCCTGCTCCCTTCCCACCTCCACCAATCCAAGGGCAGAAAGAGCATTCCCATCTTGCAGACAAAGCTCACCAGGCCCCTCTCTATTCATGGGGCACAATTTCCACACCACGCACACACTGTCAAGCCCAGATTCCACCACCAATGTCTAAGCCACGCTGCAGGCCTACATACTGCGGGGACAGGCGGGACTTCCGAGTCACTTCCCAGCCATGGGCAACCGGGGCTGCTCTCTCTGCACTCACCTCACAAGCACCTTCCCAGCCACCTGCCTCCTGCTGCCCTATCAGCCACTCCAAAAGACAGGACCTCACTGTCACCTTCCCAGCCGCCTGCCTCTCACTGCCCTACAAGCCTCTGACACACAAGTGACCTCACAACAACTTCCTCAGCCATCAGCCAAATGCTGACCTCCCAGCTGCTCCGGCCAACGTCACCTCCAAAGCACGGGTCCCAGCCGTGCACCTGCTGCTGCCCCAGCAACTGCTCAGCCAGAAGCCACCTCACAAGCACCTTTCCAGCCACACACCTCCTGCTAGCCAATCATGTAATCGTTCAGAATGGCCCAACTTTCAAGCATTGCACAGAGGAAATCCTCTTTTATTAGAGCTAAGCCAGCTCTTACACAGGGAAAGACACAGGTTCACAGCAGGTGTCTCAGTCAAAAAGACAGGGCTCGTGCTGCTGGAGAAGTGGAATGTATTCAAACCCTTCTGTACAAACATAATTATCAGAGAGAGAATGCGCAAAGCATAAGAGTTTTGTGAGGTTAATTAGTAACTGCTTGTGAGGAGAGATGGGCACCTGATTTCCACTGAACTAGAACCAATTGAATCAATCTGTTTAGTGCATCCTTGAGCTCCTTGCTCCTCATGCTGTAGAGGAGGGGCTTCACTGCTGGAAGCACCACCGCGTACAGAACGGCCACCACCAGATCCAGAGCTGCACAGGAGATAGAGGGAGGCTTCAGATAGCCAAACAAGCCAGTGGTCATGTACAGAGAGACCACAGCCAGGTGAGGGAGGCACATGGAGAAGGCTTTGTGCATTCCCTGCTCAGAGGGCATCCTCAGCACAGCTCTGAAGATCTGCACATAGGACAGCACAATGAAAATAAAACACCCAAACATTAAACAGCCACTAACTACAATAACCCCAACTTCCCAGAGGTAGAAATCTGAGCAGGAGAGCTTGAGGATCTGGGGAACCTCACAGAAGATCTCATCGTAGACATTGCCTTGGCAGAGAGGTATGGAAAATGTGTTGGCAGTGTGCAGGAGAGCATAGAGAAAACCAGTGGCCCAGGCAGCTGCTGCTGTGTCCAGTTATTCAGCCCAGTTCATTTTCTGCCAACACTCTGAATGGAGAAGCATTGTTCTGAGGAACTATGTCCTCCCTGTCCTTTCTGCTTCCTCTCACTGTTCCGTCTTTCCAGAGCTCTTCAGGGAAAGATTCAGTGAATCACAGCACTTAGGGTAGCTGAGACCTCTGGACGTCATCTAGTCCCGTCCCCCACTCACTCCAAGGGAACTAGACAAGCTTGCTAAGGGGCTTGCCCCAATTGCACCTAGTCCACAAACATGCAGAGAGTGCACTCTATCCCATGGTCCAGGATGTTAACGAAAACCTTAAACAATGCTGTCCCACCTGTTGATCCCTGCAGGATGCTGCTCCTAACCAGCCACCAGTTGGACCTTGTGCCACTGGTCACAGCATTTTGGCCCAGTGGTCCAGCCCATTTTCCACCTGCCTTACGGTCCATTTGTGCAGTGCTGTGGACTGGCTCGTCACCATCTCCAAGGCAAAGCTCTGTGCACTCTGGCCACCCCTTTGGTCAGAGCACACCTCCACCTCTTTGCTGTCCCAGCCTGCCTTCCCCAGGAGCCCATTTTCATCTCGCCATGTGAGCTACCCACCACGTGTGGGTAATCCCATGGGGACAGGGGAGAGGGAGGTGCCCGTAAAGGGGCTATGGCTGGGATGTTGAATGTGGGGTCCAGAAGAGAGGAGGACTCAGAAGAGGGGAGCAGAAGAGGAAGGCCAAGGTGACACAGCTGTGGTGTTGATGGTGAGGTCACTTCTTGTGCAGGAAGCTCGCTGGCCTGCATCGGGAAGAAGCTATTCTGAGGACAAGAAGCACATCACACCACTACTCACCCCAGCCAAAAGAAGATAAGGGCAGGAGGATGGGGAGAGGCAGGGAAGGGGGACACGACTGCAGTGCTGATTGTGAGGTCCCACCCATGTGCCTGCTCCTTGCCCATCACCTGCAGAGACAGGAGTGACCTCACAGTCAGGCACTCAGGCAGAAATGATTTCACAGTTTCCAACCCATGTGCTTGCTCCTGGCCCATCACCTGCAGACACACAAGTGACCTCACAGTCACCTGCATGGTCCTGGGTCTCCTAAGGCCCTACAAGATTCTGAGACACAATCCTCTCCTAAAATAGGGCCATGATACAATAGATGTTGGCCCTGTCATTCAGAAGGAACTCGGCAGGCTGGAGATAATGGGCAGGCAGAAACCTCAGGAAGTTCCACAAAGGGAAATGCAGTGTCTTGAACCTGAGGAAAAATAACCCCATGCAGCAGGACATGCTGGGTGCCGAGTGGCTGGAAAGCAGCCTGGCCGAGAAGGGCCTGGGGGTCCAGGTAGACAACATGAAGCAGCAGGAGCCAGACAAGTGTCCTGGTGGCAAAGGTCACCCCGGTTTCCTGAGTTGCAGTGGGAAGAGCGTTGCAGCAGGGCTCTGTGCCTGCAGGCTCTGGGTCAGCAGGCTCTGCGCCTGCTGTCTAACCACATCCTCAGGCAGAAGTGACCTCACAAACACCTGCCTTAGGCCGCAGCCTCTCTCAGCTGCTCACACCGAAGTCACCTCACAATCATCCACCAAGCCAAGGGGCCTACTGCTGGCCCTCCAGCTTCTCTCATGCACGTGACCAGCTATGTGCCTGCTGCTCTCTAGTCAGGTCTTAAGGCAGAGGGGGCTTCACGACCAACATCCAAGCCTTGTGCCTGCTGCTGGCCTATCACCTGCAAAGACAGGAGACACCACAAAATCAGCACCCTAGCCCTGTGCCTGTGGGTAGCCTATTGGGTACTCAGGCAGCAGTGACCTCACCATGAGCATCCAAGCAAATGAGCTGCTGACACATCCAATCCATGGGCCTCCTAATGGTCTACCAGATGCTTGCACAGAAGTGACCTCACAGCCACTTTCCCAGCAATGTGCTTGCTGCTGGCCCATCACCTGCAGAGACAGAAGGGACATCACTTTCACTTTTACGGCCATGTGCCTCCTACCATCCAAGGAGCTTCTGAGAAACAATGGCTCTCATCACAATGTCCCCTCCGGTTAGACTTTTTGCCGACCAGCTGACCCTTTACCAGTAACCTCACAGTCTCTTCCAAGCCCACCTGCCTGCAGGAGGTCTGCCGTGTTGAGGGGGATAATGGCTCCCCTTGTGTGGGTGGCCACGCTCCTCCTAAGGCAGCCCGTGGTCATCTGGCCTTCTTCACAATGAGTGTGCCCCACTGGCTCATATGGCATTTCTCACAGTGCCCACACCCTTCTCCTCAGGGTCACACCGCAGCTGGTAAGGTCCCAACCTGCCGTGATGCATGGGGGTTATCCTTCCCCAGGGGCAGGACTTGCCCCTTCTCCATGGAAAACTTCATGAGGTTCCTGTTCCCCAAGTTTCTAAAGGTCCCCTAGACTCAAGCTCTCTTGTGTCAGCTGTTACTGTGTGTGTGCAGATGGCTCCCCCTGCCTTGCGGTGTCTCTGAGAAGATCACAGCATGAGGAATCAATCAGGGGGGAATCAGTCTGCTGCCTTTCAGGAACTGTGAGCCCTGGAGCCCTGGAACCATCTTGAGGGCGCACAGGGGACAGAGAAAGTCACGTCTTCAGCTGGGCCTCTGCTCCTGAGCTGGGCCTGGCTCCTGGGACTGCCGGAGCCCAGGGCAACCTGGCAGGTGCTGCAGAGAGACAGCTCTGTCCAGGTGCAGCTCCTTTGAATGGAGCAGCAAGACTCAGGGCACTGCCTGCAGGGGCCAGGAGGAGATGAGCGACTCAGAAGTTAAAGGCAGTTGGGAACGGGAGGACAGCTGAGAGCTCACTGCAGGGAGGAACCTTCACAGCCCCTAACACAGTAAGTCTCTGGCTGCAGGGCACCGCTGCTGTGGTTCCCGGGGGGCTCTTCTGCAGCTGGCACCTTCCACAGCTGAGAGCGTCTGTCCGGGTGGCTCTCCCAGCTTCTGCTGTTTGGAGCAGGAGGTGCTTGAGAGCAGGGATGCGCTGCCACATGGTCAGAGGGACAGGGCATGAGGGCTACCTGCTTGCAGGGACAGGGCATGAGGACTACCTGCTTGCAGGGCTGGTGCAGGGCTGTGAAGCCAGGGAGTGCCCCCAGGTGTGCCCAGGGCTGTAATTCAGAGCAGAGCCCTGCACCCCAGGGTGCTGTGTGCCCGGGGCAGTGACTCTGCTGCCTGCGTGGGTCAGCCCTCAGCCTGCCCGGGGAGCTCCCCACAGTGCTGTGGGGAGAAGGTCTGGGTGGAAGGAGCGACCCCCTTCAGAGCAGGTTCATTCTGCTATCGAGAGGGTGCTGTGTGGGTCAGGGCTGCTCTCAGCTCCAGCTCACCCCCACGGTATTTCCAAGGGACCTTTGCAGGAGGTCACTCATGGCAGGGGTTGCCTTGAAGATCAGGAGCTTTCCTGAGTCTCTGCTTTCCGATTCCTGCTTTCTGCAGGTGGGAGGGTTGGAAAAGGAGCTGCCAGGTTTGGACAACAGACTGACGTTCCTAGACTTGACAGAGAGAGATCAAGAGGTCTGCGAGGAACCTCCGAAAACTCTTTCCCCACTCTACATGGGGTCTGTGAGCGCTGACAGGGAGAAGACGAGGGATAGAGAAGCAGCTCCCATTTCCCAGGAGGAAAAGCTCTGAGCAGGGAAGATCTGATCAGCGAAAGAGAGGAAGCTAGAAACGTGAATGCTGTGGGAGGGGGAATGTGGAGACCTCCCCGTTAACCTCTTCCATACAGACATGTTCCTCTAAGGAAGCCCCTCTGTGTCTCCTCTCCCACCCAGCAGAGCCTCTGCCCTCCAGGCCAGGGGGTGCAGGGCATGAGCCCCCTCCTCAGCAGCCCGACCTCCAGCAGAGCTTTGTTTCTCACTGTGGGACAAAGGGGCTGAGAGTGACTGTCCTGCTCTGGTTGCTGTCTGGGAGGTGGTGAGCACAGCTGCGTGAGCTGAAGGCTTTCCTGAGAGCCCGTCTGTGTCTTGCTCCTTGCTTTCCTTGTGGTTGGAGCGTCACAGTAGTCCTCACAGTTTCCTCACCTCTTTGTGCTGCTCTGGTTCTTGCTCTCACGCTCGGTGGGGTTAAGGAGGGGGTTCAGCTGCAGCGGAGGCAGGAACTTCCCACTCCCCTGACAGTGCCTGAAGAAAGAGAGCAGAGGGTGAACTGATGTGAGGGCAGGGTCCATGTCAGTGGGGCAGAGAGGTCGAGGAAGGGTTGGGTCAGCCCCTGCCTTCACTGCACTGTTTCTCTCCCATGCTGGAGTGGGAGCTGGTGCGACTGGTTCAGATACAGGCAGCTCCGATCAAGAGGGCAAGGTTGGGAGAGATGCGTCCCCCGCAGGGACCTTCTCTTCCAGACACAGCTGGCATGAGCGCTGTATTCATCTCTCCCAATGAGCAAAACAGAATATTCCCCCTGATTCCCAGACCAAATCCCCTTCACCCCGCTCAGGGTGCCCATCCCCAGGTATCTCCACCAACTGCACAGGACAGTCTGACACCTCCATTTACAGGCCCAGGTGGAACAGGGCTGACTCCTCTGTAGCCCATGGGCAGAGGCCCCTGCTCGTGCAGAGGCCGCACACTCAGCCGAAAGCAGAGGTGAGGGAAGGGAGCTGAACAAGGTAAAGGAGAGAGGCAATGTGGGGGTTGCTCTGAGGAGGGCAATGGGTTTGGCTCAGAGAAGCCTGTCCTAACTTGTCAATGCCTTTTCCTCCTTGGACCGTGTCCTGAAGCAAGGCAGAGCAAATGTCCAACAGCAGCTCTCCCAACGAGTTCCTCCTCCTGGCATTTGCAGAGACATGGGAGCTGCAGCTCTTGCACTTCTCGCTCTTCCTGGGCATCTACCTGGCTGCCCTCCTGGCCAACGGCCTCATCATCACCGCCGTAGCCTGCGACCACCGCCTCCACACCCCCATGTACTTCTTCCTCCTCCACCTCGCCCTCCTCGACCTGGCCTCCATCTCCACCACTGTCCCCAAATCCATGGCCAACTCCCTGAGGGACACCAGGACCATTTCCTACTCGGGATGTGCTGCCCAGGTCTTTTTCTTCTTTTTCTTATGTTCAGCTGAGTGTTCTCTTCTCACAGTCATGGCCTATGACCGCTACGTTGTCATCTGCAGACCCCTGCACTATGGGACCCTCATGGACAGCAGAGCTTGTGTCAGGATGGCAGCAGCTGCCTGGGCCACTGGTTTTCTCAATGCTCTCCTGCACACTGCCAACACATTTTCCATTCCTCTCTGCCAAGGCAATGTCCTGGACCAGTTCTTCTGTGAGATTCCTCAGATCCTTAAGCTCTCCTGCTCACACTCCTACCTCAGGGAAGTGGGGCTTATTGTGGTTAGTGCCTGTTTATTCTTTGGGTGTTTCATTTTCATTGTGCTGTCCTATGTGCAGATCTTCAGAGCTGTGCTGAGGATGCCCTCTGAGCAGGGAAGGCACAAAGCCTTCTCCATGTGCCTCCCTCACCTGGCCGTGGTCTCCCTGTACATGAGCACTGGCCTGTTTGCCTACTTGAAGCCCTCCTCCATCTCCTCTCCAGTTCTGGATCTGGTGCTGGCCGTTCTGTACTCGGTGGTACCTCCAGCAGTGAACCCCCTCATCTACAGCATGAGGAACAAGGAGCTCAAAGGTGCCCTGAACAAACTGATCCAAATGATTCTAGTTCAGCAGAAATAAGGTGCCCATCTCTCCTCACAAGCAATTTCCAGTTTGTCTCAGACACCTTTTGTGCAGTGGGCATTGTCTCTCTGATAATCATGTTTGTACAGAAGGATTTGAATTCATCCCACTTCTCCAGCAGCCCAAAACCAGCCTGTTTGACACAGAGGAATCTGTGAATGTCTGTCACAGGGTCAGAGCTGGCTTAGGTCTAATAAAAGAGGATTTCCTCTATGCAATGCTTTCAGGTTGGGCTCTCATTCCAAAGTTGGAGTCAAAAATGTGCTTGAAGACTTCCACCCTGAGAGACCCCGATGCTTTTCTGGGGCTCTCTGTGGGCTCAAGGTGATGAGCTCATAGGTGATGTGTTAGTGAAAGAAGGTGGGATTCAGCTGTCACTTGTGGGTGCCCAGGGCTCCTGGAGGTGGTGGATGGTCAGGTGGTATCTCCCATCCAACAGGGCTGGAGACGGATGCGTGTCCTTCTCTAAGGCAGTATGGAGCCTCCAGGAGAGCCCAGGGCATCTCCTAGGGCACCATGTGCCCTGGGGTGGGCAGTGAATGGAGCTTCACAAAATCAAGTGCAGTCACCCACACTTAAAGGGCAAACTCAATGAATGTGCAGGCAAGTGAGAGCTCTGAAATCGCACCACAGCCAGTGGGGACCCAGCAGGCATAGGAAGGGAGCCTGGAGAGTCCTTCATGTCACCTTCAATGAAAAAGCACGGGCTGGATCTCGGGACGCACCTGAACACAGCCTGAGCCATTGGAAATGCCCTGTGATTGCTCAGAGCATCGTCCATGGCCACAGACCCCTTGGTGGGGGTTGTCAGGTGCAATGAGGCCCGTCCAGCTGGGTCTGCTTCCCACCGTGACCACCCCAGCCAGCGTGGAGTCACCCCATGGCCCCGTGGCCCCACAGCCCACTCCCTCTGCACAGCAGCACCGCCAGCCCAGGGCCCTGCAGGGAGCACAGGGAAGGGTCCAGGAAGGGCCGGGCAGGCCAGCCTGGACACACGGACGTGGGGAAAGGCTCTGCGGGGAGCAGGGAGGTCCCTGGAGAAGAGGAAAGGAGCAATTGTGCACTGGCAAGGAGGCATAAAGGAGGAAGAGGAACGTGTTTCTCTGTGTGTCCAGGAAGGGCAGGGTGCTGTGCCCCTGGGGCAGCAGGAGCGGCCAGAGGAGCCCCAGGGCAGGGGGTCTTGGTGTGTCGTGGAGAGAGGGGCTGGCCCGGGGGGCTACAGGCAGGTTGGGGGTAGGGGATCTCCTGGACACCAGAAGGAGGGACCCAGAGTGTCCCTGTGGCCTGCCTCCTGGTGCCACTGGGGCCAGTTCCAGCTGGGAGGCTGGTGGGGCGGCAGACACACACTCGCCCTGCCCTGGTCGCCCACCCCAGGTTTTGGGGTGCGTTTTGCTGCTCCGTCCTGCTGGGCTCAGTGCCTGCATGGAGGGGAACGGCCGGCCCTGCCCGGCCTCTCTCCCAGCCCCGACCCCGGCAGACCCCGGGCCATGGCTGTGCGCTGACCCCCGCATGGGACACGGCTGGGGCTGGGCAGGGTCCGGGTGCTGGGGGAGGGTGCCAGAGCAGGAGGGCTGTGGAGGGACGGGGCACCGAGGGCTGTGGTGGGGACCGTGCCAGGGGGACATGTCCCCAGCCCTGAACACACCCTGCCCTGGCCGGTGCCTGCACAGTGGGGCCATGGGGCCGTGAGCAGGTGCAGGGATGGGGTGCGACTGGGAGCCCCAATGCTCCTCACGGCTCCCCTGCAAAAGAGAAACCGCCAGGAGAGCTCTCCCAGCCCTGCCCCACGAGCTCTTGTCCCTGCCCCAGCCACGGCAGAGCAGAGGCCGAGCACCAAGAGGCCCCTCAGGCAAAGCTGGGCCGGCCTCGGGGAGCAGGTCCTGAGCACTGGGACAGGCAGAGCGCCCTCCTCCTATGTCCCTGTCCTGCTGGGAGGGTGCCACCGGGCACCAGGGAAGTGGCCTGTTTCTGCCTGGGGTCAGTGCGGGACTTTCACATGTGAGATGAACGCGCCAGACTCTGTGCTGCACAAACACCATCCACGACCCCTCACTGCAGCCCCCCACTGCTCCCTGTCCTTCCTCTGCTGACCATGCCACCACCCCCGTGCTGCCCCATTTTCCCTCTCCCCAAACTGCAGGAACCAGCGGTGTGGTAGGAGCTGGCACAGCCCCACAGCTGCTCTCCAGTCCCAGCCCTCCCCACCTTCCCCCCAAACATGACATCCACCTTCCAGAAGGACAAGAAAGAGCCTCTGGGAAAGGACAGACTGCTCCGTGTCACCTCAGCCCCTGGGAAGCAAATCTTCGTGGGAGTGATTTCCAGCCCCATGAAGAGATTGGGATCAGCCAGCATGAAGTCATGGAGGGCAGCTTGTGCCTGACCCACCAGATTGCCTCCTGGGATGGGATGACTGGCTTTGGGGACAAGGGGAGTGCCCTGCATGCTGTATAGCTTGAAAGGAGGAAGGCCTTTGACATGATCTTCCCTAGCACCTTTGTCGCCAAAGTGGGCAGATGTGCAATGCAGCAGTAAGCACTGGAGTATGCAGGAATTTAGCTGGAGGCCACCTGGCTCCAAAGACGGAGAACAGTGGTGCAAAGTCCAACAGACTAATGGCTACCAGTGATGTTCTTCAGAGGTCACTACTGGAGCCAATGCTGTTTGCCTTGATGAGTGATGCAGATGATGGGATGGAGTGATGGGATGCCTTTATGGTGAATTATCTCCCCTCCCCACCATAGGAACATACTAGAAGACGAACGGCCAATCACCGTGCCCTGTCTATAACCTGGAGCGGGACCGATACTGCGCCTAAAGGTTCCCGCAACCTTCCTTTTAAGTTGATTGGGCATCCCAGATCAGGTGGTCTGGGCTGTCGACCAAAGGAACCTTCTGGGAGGCTGGCAAGGCAGCGGGTATGCAAATGGCCGGATTGAAAGTGCATGTTTTGATTGGTCAGGTTACCCAGGTCACCAATCACCCAGGTCACCCAGGTTACCAGTCACCCAGGTCCTGGGTGACTACACACTGGATTAGTCTAGTCATAAAAAACCCCAGATAAAAGCACATGTGTGCGTGCTGGAGATCTACAGCTTGAATTCAAGAAGGCAGGTGGACACTCGCTGAAGATCGACGTGCCCGGGGATCCTCCACAAGCCCTGCACCCCTACCCCTTCCCTTTGGGTAGGAGCACCGCACTGCGTGAACCTACAATTAGATGTCACCCCGTCCGGAGGGTCTTCCGGGAGGCCTCTAACTGAGTGCTGCTTCTTCCAGCAAGAGCCGTGTGTCCCAGTCCCACTAGGGAGCTGCTGCTCCGTCCCCGGGAACGGAGAATACCCCGTCCGGAGGGATAATTGCAGGAGGCCCTGCACGCAGGTGCCACTTCTTCCCTCTGGGGCTCTTGCCCCCCAGCCGTGTTCATTGTCGGTTCGGCTCTAGCCACAGCCGTCTAGTAGCTTGGGCATCAATCTGCTTCCATGACCTTGTTGCCCTTTCTAAAGGTTTTGTGTCTTTCTTGTTGCTGTACACTTTGCTTTGAAATAATGTTGTTACTGCCAATTTTCATTTCTGTACCGGTATATAAATATTGTGTGTATTTGTGTATATATATATATGTCTATAGTTGCTGTTATGAGAGGAGGAATAAAGTTTGTTTACTGTTAAGTGTTGTGTGCGCTGGCTCTTGTAAACCCCCTCACACCTCAAGAAGGCAACCCCCAGGTCAGCTAAAGAATCTCTAAGTGGCACATACAGCTATCCAACATGCCCTTTTCGTGGTGCATGTGCACTACTGGCATGGGCCGCCACAACAGCATAACTCCGACACGGCCCAAGGACAAGGGGAGCAGCTCCCCGGCAAAGGGGATGAGGCCCCACAGTGAGGCTGGTCACTCTGTCTCCCCTGATCTTGTGCCCACGAGATCCCCCTCCCTGGCTGCCTGCAACCCCTCCATGCCCACCCTGCTGCCCAGCACACCACGACAGCCCTGGCCCTGCAGCTTCTCCAGCACCTCCTGCTGCCCCGGGGACAGAGCCACCTGCCCCGAGCTGGTGCCCAGAGAAACCTGTTTCTCGTTCTCATTTTCTCTCTCTGACTGCTGCCCTGCTTTTCTCCTGGGACGTCCCTGCTCCCCAGAGAGCCTTTCCCCAGGTCAGTGTGTCCGTGCTGGCCTGGCTGTTCTTGCATCCCCTCCCCTGTGCTTCTTGCAGGGCCCTGGTCTGGTGGTGCTGCTCTGCAGAACGAGCGGCTGTGGAGCCATGGGGCCATGGGATGACTCCTGACTCAGCCCTGGCCATGCTGGCTGGGGTGGGAAGCAGACCCAGCTGCACAGGGATCACCACCACTGACACTGCTGGCATGTGGCTGTTCTTGTGGACAGTGCTCAGAGTGACCCCAGGGCATTGCCCAAGGCAGGAGATGTGTTTGGGTGTGCCATAGCTCCAGCCTGTGGTGTTTCACTGGAGGTGCAGGAATCACTCTCCCGTCCCCCTTCCCTGCACCTCCTGGGTCCCCTCTGCCTCTCCGGGCACTGTAGAGCCCTCGTTTCCCCATGCATACCCGGATCTAGCGCTTTGCCTTCTGGTTATTCCACCATGGACCCTCCCTCACTTTGTGAGGCTCCACTCACTGCCCACCCCATGCAAACACCATGTTACAAGAGCACTGAGGCCATACGTGCACATGAGAGCAGAGCAGGACAGGGTGGAAATGAGGAGAGCAACCCTGACAAGAGCAATTCCTGCTGCTGTTGGTGGACATGTCGGCAGGAAATCTGCAGCCTCCACTCGAAGGCAGCAGTGAGGAAATGTGTGCTGTGGTAGTGGGGAGATGGTCCTGCGGAGCAGAGGGTCTGTTGCCAGAGGCTTTGTCCAGAACCTCCTCGCCTCCATTCCTGCTCCACTGTAAGTGTTGGAGCTCTGTGCTGAACTCCAAATATATGCAGGCATATGCAGCCTGGGGCGCAGCCAGGAGCAAACGGAGATGCCCAAGCTGTCACAGCACTGCCACATGCTTGGAATAACTGAGATGGGGTGGGGGTCACTCGCATGACTGAAGTCTTTCAATGGCAGAGTACAAGGTCTTCAGGAAACACCACCAGGGAAGATGAGGAGGAGGAGGCCCTGTGTGGGAAGGGGTACATTGCACAGCATATTGTCCAGGTGGGTTTTGGATCTCTCCAGGCAAGGAGACTCCACAACCTCTCTGGGCAACCTCTTCCAGGGCTCTGTCACTCTCACAGGCAAGAAGGTTTCCCTCAGATTCAGGTGGAACTTCCCCTGATGACACAACTCGTCCACAACAGCCCACCTGCTGCAGGAGAGCTGACTGCCAGCCCAGGCCTCACCAAGAGGCCCCAAGCACCCCCTGCACCCTCACCCCTGTAGAGCTGCATCTGCTGGCAGAGGGTCTCTCTGCATCCAAGCTTCTGACACAGCTGAGGCAGCGACTCCAGCAGCTACTGGGGAATGTCCTCTCCACTATGACATGACCATATCTGAGCAAGCATACACTACTAGGATTGGAAACAAAGGTGCCTTCTTGCCCCCTGCTGTGCAGACTGCAGCCTCTCTTCACTGCACTCCAGGAGCTGCACTCCAGGTCTGGCTCTTCTACAGGCCTCTGCCTAGCAATGACTCACAGGGTGCTTGACCCACCCGAATAAAGGAGCAAAGGCCCCAACTCCCTCTCCTCTGGGGCAACCAACAGAGCTCCTTAGCGGCAGCTCCACCTAGCTAGAGCTGCTCCCAGGAGAAGTTAAGGCCTCCTGTAGTTGTCCTTGCCTAGCTCTCCTTGCCTGTTTAGCAGCAAGCACCCTCTAGTTCCTCGGGGTCCCCAGAAAGCCCCCCCCCCCCACACAACTTCCAACAAGGTCCTCAAAAGTTCTAAGCAGAGCCCACACACTGCTGCACCAGCTGCTGCCTCTGTTTGCTGCCTCTGTTCTCTGTGGTCTGGCCTCCTTTTGGCAGGGACTTGGAAAGCCACCTCTCTGACAGTCTTCAAGGGGGATGGAGCCTCCCTTCTGCAAGAGTCACCCTGAGACTATTCCGAGACAAGGAAGGGTGGTTGTAGGGACGTTCTCAAACTCCAGCAGCTGCACAGCTGGGAGATGGTCACCTCACACACTTCTGAATGAGCCAAGGTGCAGGTCCTGAGGCATTGCACTGCCTTCCAGGCTCTGCACCGGAGCCTTGACAGCAGCCCTGCAGTGTGTGTGCACGTCCTGAGAAGCCCAGGAGCAAAACAGTGGGAGATCCAGGGCACTAGGTCCTGTACAGCCCCCCGCGAAAGCCAGGGTGCTGGGGGGGGGGGGGGAACCAGGGGGCCAGGGACTGTAGCCAGGGGAGAAGCAAGAAGCCCTGCCCTGAGGTGATGCTGAAAAGCCCAAGGACCAGCTGAGCTCCAGAGGTGGGAAATGGCTTTCCCCAGGCTCAGCCTGGGCAACAGTCATGGGAAATGAGAACACTGCCCCAGATTTGCTCCCCAGCCTTGCCCATGGTTATGGAACATGGGAAGCACCAGGGTCCCACGTAAAGCCCTCTGGATGATGTGTGTTAAGGGCCTATTTGCTCTTTTCTGGCATCTCATCTCTCTCCTAAGCACCGCAGACTGGGAAACCTTGCTGAGGCCTTTTCAAAACAAAGAGCCTGCTTTGGTGCCTGAAGGAGGAAGGCTGCGTCCTGTCCCATGCTTTTCTACATCCTCCTTTGACAAGCAGAGTGACCCACAGGAGAAACCAGTCTCACCAGGCTCACCAAAGCATCTCAGCCCATGGCCACCCTTTGTGCTGTTTGATCTCATTTTTCTTTGATCCCATCTTTAAAAAGTGTCAAGCCCCAAACATAGCCCCAAAACCCAGCATCCCACACAGGTCTACCTGGTTGGTGCAGGGGCAAAGAAGTGACCTCTCCCGTGCCCCATCTTAGATTTTTCACAGCCTTTGTCACCATCTGGTCACGTTCCTGAAGGAGTTATCAGCAAGTTTTGGAAACTAACTGGGATGTAGGCAGGTGACTGCTTTCCAGGACATGAGGGGAAGTCTCTCTGCTCTCTCCCTGGCTGTGCCATCTCCATGGCGGTGGCCTACTGAGCCCAGAGATGACATGGGCTGAGGTCACAGTGGGATGTGCCGCATCACAGAGAGGTCTCTCCCCGGTGCCATGGGAGAGCCCTCACTTCCCGGCAAGGCCAGGGCACGGCTCACACACTCCCCACTGCTGCCCTTCGGAGCTACTCCCCAGCAAGGAGGGAGGACAGGAGGCAGTGGGGCTGCACTGTGGGACTCCTCACCAACAGGCACAAGAGCAGGGACACATTGGAGAGGAATTGTGGGGGAAGCGAGTCCTTTTTCCCTGGAGGGAGAGGTGAGCCGAAGGAAAGGGACCAAACGAGATGGAGACTGCTGGACCAAGAACATTAGCCCAGACCACAGGTACTTGTTTTCCAGTGCTCCTGCAGCTCTCCACCAAGGGTAAGGGATTGAGGAACTCCTTCCTGAGGTGTCGCACAGAGACTGTGAAATGCAAAAACAGTTGTGGGACCTGGGCTGTGGGGGTGTCTGGACAGGTCTGGGGGCAGCCACAAGAGCCCTGCTGGAGGGTCCCATCTGGCTCAGGGCACAATGGGGCAGGCAGGACTGCTGGGTCCTGGGGCTGGGGCTGTCCTGAGCCCCGAGGCTCCTGTGGGGTTGGCTCCATCCCCTCCTGGTAGGGTGGGAGGAAATTCAGGCCCAAGTTTCCCTGGAAGTGGGTCCCCCCTTGGGGTCTGGCTCTGGCAGGAAAGGGGTCCTGGCTCCCAGAGGCTGCAATGTCCACCGGATCCCAGGGGGATCTCAAGAGCCTGCTGGTAATGCCCACAGAGGACATGAAACCTTCACCTTGTAATAACCCTCAGCATGGCACCAGACCCACCACCAACGATGGTGGGAGGAAGGAGCTGCCTGCTGGGTCATGTGTCTGCAATGTTGCCATGGCATCGCCCCCAGTGCTGCCCTGCTACTGGCTGACAAGAGGAGGAGGGTTGTGTTGGGTTGCCGGATGTCTCTGTCAGCCCATCACAGTCCAGCACGTGGGTTAAAGACACTTATAAGTGCAGCGGGAGCAAAGGAGGAGAGCAGGAGTGGGAGTGAGTGGGTCTGTAGGTGTGTTCCCATGCTGGCCCTGGCCGTGTGGGGCTGCTCTCCTCCAGGAGCTGCCACGGGCTTAGGACCATAGGACAGAGGTGCCTGGGCCCCAGGGGAGCTGTCCTGCAATCCAGATGTGCTGGCCGGCCCCAAGCAGCTGCGCTGGGCGGTAAAGTGTGGTTTGGCCGAGATTTGTCTGCAAGATGGGAATGCTCTTTCTGCCCTTGGATTGGTGGAGGTGGGAAGGGAGCAGGAGCAGAGGTGTGAGTGGATGTTCAGAGGAAGTGCTTGTTGCTGCCTCTTGGAGGACTAGAAGGAAACAGAAGGGCTGGAGAGTGGGCCGGGGTGTGATTTGGGTACTTGGTGGAGGGTGTCCTGGCTGCTGCGCTGTGTGGTGGTGTGGCCTGTGTGTGCCTGCTGCAGAGGGGCGTGCTGGCTGTCCACCGTGTGTGAGGGGAGGGGTGGGGGTGAGGTGTGTGCCAGAAGTTGGGTGGCGTGTGGTGGGGAGAGGCGGTGGCCCCAGGGTGTTGGTTCTGGGTGCGGGAGGAGACGTGTGGAGAGAGCAGTGGTGTGCGTGGGGAGTGCCATGAGGCTGGGGAGGTGGGGAGCGCTGTGAGGTGAGCAGGTGCCTTGTCTGCTGGGGCCCCGGCTGCCCTGGTGGCCCCAGGAGCCAGGCACGCTGGCAGCTGGCTGCCTTCTGCCCACTCAGCTTCAGGCCTTGAGTTTCCTCCGCTCTTGCCAGGCTCTGCAGCCAGCACCCACCCGAAAGTGCAGGGAGTGCTTCTGCTTGCTCTGAGAGCTGTACGAGGCATGCTTTTCCCTCCTTTCCTCTCGGTTGCTTTTTGTGGGGAGAGCTTTGGTCTTGCAGCAGTGTTGGCTGAAGGAGCAGGAGGTTGTGGGAGTTGCTCGTTCCCGGCTGGGCGTTAGCGTGCTGGAAGGTGTTTGGAGGAGTGAAGGCCTTGTGCAGAGGTGTTCTTGGGAGAGGGGCAGGTGTGTTCTTGGGAGAGGACTCTTGAGGGTGGCTGATGGCTCCCTGTGCCCCATCTCCCTGGACAAGGAGTGCCTTGGAGGAGGGAAGGCAAGGCAAGGGTGGCCTGCAAGGGACGCGCAGCCCCGGCCTCTCTTCCTTCCAGCTGCCGTCTCGGCAAGTTCCTGCACCGTCCTGCTGCAGGGTGAGCTTTGTGTGCTGCAGCAGGGCAGCGAGAGAGCCCCCATGGGCAGGCATGAGTGTGCGAGGTGTGGTGTTGTGAGGTGCTGACGCGGGGAAGGTGGTGGTGTTGGCCTGAGGTTTGGGTGGGTGTGAGGAGCCCCACGGAGCTCTAGGGGCATTGCTGCGAGTCTCTGGAGCCAAGGGAGTGGTGGTGAGCACAGCCGTCCTCCAAGCAGCCTGGCGGCTTGTGGGCAGGCATTGTGGACGCTGAGCGCTGGAAGCCCTTTCCCCTTGGTGTTTTCTCCCTGAGCGCTTTGAGAGTTGCCACTCCTTTTTTGGGAGGGAGGTGGGGAGAGTCCTAGAGCTTTGCATTGTGACCACTGTTGTTTTTCAGACTGCTCCCTGCTGACGCCGTGATGGGGTCGTGTCCTTGCAGGCCTGAGAAATGCAGGGGCCAAAGAGTGGAGCACTAGGGGCTCAAGAGCT
The DNA here is from genome assembly GCF_040807025.1 of Struthio camelus. NCBI lineage: Eukaryota > Metazoa > Chordata > Aves > Struthioniformes > Struthionidae > Struthio > Struthio camelus. Next base: position 3,114,022 of record NC_090970.1, read on the forward strand.
TGCTAAGAGAAGAGAGGGAAGTGGTCCTTGCTGCAGGCTGCTGCCTGGTGCTGCTTTGGAGGAGAGCTCCTGGCACCAAACCGGAGGACAAACCAGCTTGGCTCTGCCACACGCCCAGCTCCTTCAGTGGGTGGCTGAGCTGGTGCTCTCGGGCTCTGCCTGGGCCATGCCAGGGGGGACCCTGGAGGCAGAGCCTGTGCTGGCTTTTCCATGTGGCACGTGCCCTGCTGAAAGCTGCTGGCTTGGCTCGAGGCTTGGCTTGGCAGAGAAATCCCCGGCCTTGCTGAGGCAGGGCAAGGCAAAGGCTTGAGAGCAGCGGAAGCCTTGTGCCATGTCCCTGGTTGGAAGTGTGCTTGTCTAAGGCTGGTGCGCTGGCCCTGTCCGTGCTGCTGAGTGTGTCTGTGTGTTGCCATGTGGTCATTGGTGAGCTCCCTGAGCACGGCCCGAGAGAGGGGGAATGTTGCCAAAGAGTTTTGTCCTCCTGCCTTGAAGCCCCAAAGGGCCCCTCAGTAGGGAGGCCTGTGGGGTGAGGGCCTTGAGGGCACGTGAAGCAAAGCAGATAGATAGGCAAGAGCTGGCGTGATGCGCCTCCTGGGAGAGCACTTGCCCTGTGTTTCGTGGAGGTGGGAAGGGAGCAGGCTCCAGGGCGAGCCGGGATGTTCAGAGGAAGTGCCTGGGGAAAGGCTCTGGAGGACTAGAAGCAAGCGGAAGGGTTGGAGAGTGGGTCTTGGTGTGTTTTGGGGCCCTTGCCCATGGTCGCTTCTGCTCGGAAAAACTGCACATCGGAGGGCTCCGAGAGAGGCTGTGCCCACGCGGCACACCGTGGCCTGGCCGTTGGTGGTGCTCCGTGCCTCTTGCTGGGCCCTGAGACCTGTGGCCCTGGAAGCAGCCTGAAGGGTGTTGGCAAAAGAGCTGTGAGCGTGGCAGCTGTTTGGCTTTCGCAGGGCCTTGGAGGCTGGGGAAGGGCCCGTCCTCCCCTTGCCGTTGTCATTAGCCCTGCTGGCAAGCCGGGGGAAGAGCTGCTGAGTGCTGCCTCTGCTGGTGTCCCCAGCTGAGATGCCCTCGCCTCAGTCCTTCCCCACGTCCCAAACTGTCAGGGCCCCAAACCAGAGAGTGCTTGTTGTCCTTGATGTGTAGGGGATGTGCTGGCTTGGTTCAGTCCTTCCTTGGGGAAGGAAGTGGCCTTTGGAGTTGCGGGAAGGCTTCTTGCTCTGACTGGGCCATGGGGCCCTGCTGTCTTCCGCTTCATGGTCGCTGCTCGCACACAATTGGCCCATCAAGAAATGTTGCTGCGAATTCCTTGCAGGCCTTTCTCCAGTTCCTGAGCTTCATGGGCTCGGTGTAGGTATGGCTGGGCAGAAGGTGATCTTCTCTTGGGGCAGGAACCGGCCTGTCCTGGGTGTTTTGCTGCACTAGGAGCAGTGTGAGGCACCAGGGTGAGTGAGGGAGGCCGTTCAGGATCTGGCTCAGCCTTGGGGAGAGCAGGGGGAGCTGCAGGGGGCAACAGCCACGAGGTCCCTAGTGTGTGCGAGAGCTGTGCCAGAAAATCACCACTGCCCAATCAGTTCTTTGTCGGTAGCTGAGAGGCCAGCAGGGGCCACGTGGCTTGGCTGCTGATTCTGAGGTCCCTTGGGGCTGAGGAGCTGAGGCCAGCTGCAGGAACAAGGCTGGCGTGTTGTCTGTAAGGTCCCTTCTGCAAGGGTTACGTGATTGGCTAGCAGGAGGCATGTGGCTGGGGAGGTGCTGGTGAGGTGGTCTGGGGCTGAGCAGTTGCTGGGGCAGCAGCAGGTGCACGGCTGGGACGCGTGCTTTGGAGGTGACGTTGGCCGGAGCAGCTGGGAGGTCAGCATTTGGCTGATGGCTGAGGAAGTTGTTGTGAGGTCACTTGTGTGTGAGGGGCTTGTAGGGCAGTGAGAGTCAGGCGGCTGGGAAGGTGGCAGTGAGGTCCTGTCTTTTGGAGTGGCTGATAGGGCAGCAGGAGGCAGGTGGCTGGGAAGGTGCTTGTGAGGTGACTGCAGAGAGAGCAGCCCCGGTTGCCCATGGCTGGGAAGTGACTCGGAAGTCCCGCCTGTCCCCGCAGTATGTAGGCCTGCAGCGTGGCTTAGACATTGGTGGTGAAATCTAGGCTTGACAGTGTGTGCATGGTGTGGAAATTGTGCCCCATGAAAAGAGAGGGACCTGGTGAGAGTTGTCTCAGCCCGGGCAACATTCATGGGAAATCAGAACACTTCCCCAGATTTGCTACCCAGCCTTGCCCATGGTTATGGAACATGGGAAGCACCAGGGTCCCACGTAAAGTCCTCTGGATGATGCGTGTTAAGGGCCTATTTGCTCTTTTCTGGCATCTCATCTCTCTCCTAAGCACCGCAGACTGAGAAACCTTGCTGAGGCCTTTTCAAAACAAAGCACCTGCTTTGGTGCCTGAAGGAGGAAGGCTGCGTCCTGTGCCATCCTGTCCTACATCCTCCTTTGACAAGAAGAGTGACCCACAGGAGAAACCTGTCTTGAGGCTCACCAAAGCATCGCAGCCCATGGCCACCCTTTGTGCTGTTTTACCTCACATGATTTTGATCCCATCTTTAACAAGTGGCAAACCCTAAACATAGCCCCAAACCCCCGCTTCCCGCACAGGTCTGCCCTGTGCAGAGACCTGTTGGTGCAGGGGCACAGAAGTGACCTCTGCCGTGACCCATCTTAGATTTTTCACAGCCTTTGTCACCATCTGGTCACGTTCCTGAAGGAGTTATCAGCCAGTTTTGGAAACTAACTGGGGTGAGGGCAGGTGACTGCTTTGCAGAACATGGAGGGAAATCTCTCTGCTCTCTCCCTGGCTGTGCCATCTCCATGGCGGTGACCTACTGAGCCCCGAGATGACACGGGCTGAGGTCACAGTGGGACGTGCCGCATCACAGAGAGGTCTCTCCTCGGTGCCATGGGAGAGCCCTCACTTCCCTGCGACGCCAGAGCACAGCTCACACACTCCCCACTGCTGCCCTTCAGAGCTGCTCCCCAGCAAGGAGGGAGGACAGGAGGCAGTGGGGCTGCACTGTGGGGCTCCTCACCAACAGGCACAAGAGCAGGGACACATTGGAGAGGAATTGTGGGTGACGAGGCAGGAAGAGAGTCCTTTTTCCCTGGAGGGAGAGGCGAGCCGAAGGAAAGGGACCAAACGAGATGGAGACTGCTGGACCAAGAACATTAGCCCAGACCACAGGTACTTGTTTTCCAGTGCTCCTGCAGCTCTCCACCAAGGGTAAGGGATTGAGGAACTCCTTCCTGAGGTGTCGCACAGAGACTGTGAAATGCAAAAACAGTTGTGGGTCCTGGGCTGTGGGGGTGTCTGGACAGGGCTGGGGGCGGCCACAAGAGCCCTGCTGGAGGGTCCCGTCTGGCTCAGGGCACAATGGGGCAGGCAGGAGTGCTGGGTCCTGGGGCTGGGGCTGTCCTGAGCCCCGAGGCTCCTGTGGGGCTGGCTCCATCCCCTCCTGGTAGGGTGGGAGGAAATTCAGGCCCAAGTTACACCTGGAAGTGGGTCCCCCCTTGGGGTCTGGCTCTGGCAGGAAAGAGGTCCTGTGTCCCAGAGGCTGCAATGTCCACCAGATCCCATGGGGATCTCAAGAGCCTGCTGGAAATGCCCACAGAGGACATGAAACCTTCCCCTTGTAACAGCCCTCAACATGGTGCCTGACCCACCACCAACCATGGTGGGAGGAAGGAGCTGCCTGCTGGGTCATGTGTCTGCAATGTTGCCATGGCATTGCCCCCAGTGCTGCCCTGCTACTGGCTGACAAGAGGAGGAGGGTAGGGTTGGGCTGACTGATGTCTCTATCAGCCAATCACAGTCCAGCATGTGGGTTAAAGAGAGTTATAAGTGCAGTGGGAGCAAAGCAGGAGAGCAGAAGTGGGAGTGAGTGGGTCTGTAGGTCTGTTCCCATACCGGCCCCGGCCCCGGCCCCGGCCCCGGCCCCGGCCCCGGCCCCAGCCCCGGTCCTGGTCCTGGTCCTGGCCCCGGTCCTGGCCCCAGGACAGGGGCAGTGGTGCTGACAGCAAGGCTCCTTTCCTCCAGGAGCTGCCAGCGGAGTTAGGACCACGGGACAGAGTGGCCTGGGCCCCAGGCGAACTGCCCTGCAAGCCAGACATGCTGGCTGGCCATGAGCAGCTGCGCCGGGGCAGCGCAGTAGGGCTGGGTGAGGTTTTTCTCCAAGATGGGAATGCTCTTTCTGCCCTTGGATTGGTGGAGGTGGGAAGGGAGCAGGAGCAGAGGTGGGAGTGGATGTTCAGAGGAAGTGCTTGTTGCTCCCTCTTGGAGGACTAGAAGCAAACGGGAGGGCTGGAGAGTGGGCCTGGGTGTGTTTTGGGGGCGTTTGGTGGTGTCCTGGCTGCTGCCCTGTGTGGTGGTGTGGCCTGTGTGTGCCTGCTGCAGAGGGGCGTGCTGGCTATCCACCGTGTGTGAGGCGCGGGGTGGGGGTGAGGTGTGTGCCAGAAGTTGGGTGGCGTGTGGTGGGGAGAGGCGGTGGCCCCAGGGTGTTGGTGCTCAGCATGGGAGGAGACATGTGGAGAGAGCAGTGGTGTGCGTGGGGAGTGCCATGAGGCTGGGGAGGTGGGGAGCGCTGTGAGGTGAGCAGGTGCCTTGTCTGCTGGGGCCCCGGCTGCCCTGGTGGCCCCGTGAGCCACGCACGCTGGCAGCCGGCTGCCTTCTGCCCGCTCAGCTTCACGCCTGGAGTTTCCTCTGCTCTTGCCAGGCTCTGCAGCCAGCACCCACCCGAAAGTGCAGGGAGCACTTCTCCTTGCTCTGAGAGCTGTACGAGGCATGCTTTTCCCTCCTTTCCTCTCGGTTGCTTTTTGTGGGGAGAGCTTTGGTCTTGCAGCAGTGTTGGCTGAAGGAGCAGGAGGTTGTGGGAGTTGCTCGTTCCCGGCTGGGCGTTAGCGTGCTGGAAGGTGTTTGGAGGAGTGAAGGCCTTGTGGAGAGGTGTTCTTGGGAGAGGGGCAGGTGTGTTCTTGGGAGAGGACTCTCGAGGGGGGCTGATGGCTCCCTGTGCCAAATCTCCCTGGACAAGGAGTCCCTTGGAGGAGGGAAGGCAAGGCAAGGGTGGCCTGCAAGGGATGCGCAGCCCAGGCCTCTCTTCCTTCCAGCTGCTGTCTCGGCAAGTTCCTGCACCGTCCTGCTGCAGGGTGAGCTTTGTGTGCTGCAGCAGGGCAGCGAGAGAGCCCCCATGGGCAGGCAGGAGTGTGCGAGGTGTGGTGTTGTGAGGTGCTGACGCGGGGAAGGTGGTGGTGTTGGCCTGAGGTTTGGGTGGGTGTGAGGAGCCCCACGGAGCTCTAGGGGCATTGCTGCGAGTCTCTGGAGCCAAGGGAGTGGTGGTGAGCACAGCCGTCCTCCAAGCAGCCTGGCGGCTTGTGGGCAGGCATTGTGGACGCTGAGCGCTGGAAGCCCTTTCCCCTTGGTGTTTTCTCCCTGAGCGCTTTGAGAGCTGCCACTCCTTTTTTGGGAGGTGGGGAGAGTCCTAGAGCCTTTGCATTGTGACCACTCTTGTTTTTCGGACTGCTCCCTGCTGACGCTGTGATGGGGTCGTGTCCTTGCAGCCCTGAGCAATGCAGGGGCCAAAGAGTGGAGCACTAGGGGCTCAAGTGCTTGCTAAGAGAAGAGAGGGAAGTGGTCCTTGCTGCAGGCTGCTGCCTGGTGCTGCTTTGGAGGAGAGCTCCTGGCACCAAACCGGAGGACAAACCAGCTTGGCTCTGCCACACGCCCAGCTCCTTCAGTGGGTGGCTGAGCTGGTGCTCTCGGGCTCTGCCTGGGCCATGCCAGGGGGGACCCTGGAGGCAGAGCCTGTGCTGGCTTTTCCATGTGGCACGTGCCCTGCTGAAAGCTGCTGGCTTGGCTCGAGGCTTGGCTTGGCAGAGAAATCCCCGGCCTTGCTGAGGCAGGGCAAGGCAAAGGCTTGAGAGCAGCGGAAGCCTTGTGCCATGTCCCTGGTTGGAAGTGTGCTTGTCTAAGGCTGGTGCGCTGGCCCTGTCCGTGCTGCTGAGTGTGTCTGTGTGCTGCCATGTGGTCATTGGTGAGCTCTCTGGGCGTGGCCCGAGAGAGGGGGAGTGTTGCCAAAGAGTTTTGTCCTCCTGCCTTGAAGCCCCAAAGGGCCCCTCAGTAGGGAGGCCTGTGGGGTGAGGGCCTTGAGGGCACGTGAGGCACAAGAGAGAGGCAAGAGCTGGCGTGATGCGCCTCCTGGGAGAGCACTTGCCCTGTGTTTCGTGGAGGTGGGAAGGGAGCAGGCTCCAGGGCGAGCCGGGTTGTTCAGAGGAAGTGCCTGCTGAAAGGCTCTGGAGGACTAGGAGCAAGCGGAAGGGTTGGAGAGTGGGTCTTGGTGTGTTTTGGGGCCCTTGCCCATGGTCGCTTCTGCTCGGAAAAACTGCACATCGGAGGGCTCCGAGAGAGGCTGTGCCCACGCGGCACACCGTGGCCTGGCCGTTGGTGGTGCTCCGTGCCTCTTGCTGGGCCCTGAGACCTGTGGCCCTGGAAGCAGCCTGAAGGGTGTTGGCAAAAGAGCTGTGAGCGTGGCAGCTGTTTGGCTTTCGCAGGGCCTTGGAGGCTGGGGAAGGGCCCGTCCTCCCCTTGCCGTTGTCATTAGCCCTGCTGGCGAGCCGGGGGAAGAGCTGCTGAGTGCTGCCTCTGCTGGTGTCCCCAGCTGAGATGCCCTCGCCTCAGTCCTTCCCCACGTCCCAAACTGTCAGGGCCCCAAACCAGAGAGTGCTTGTTGTCCTTGATGTGTAGGGGATGTGCTGGCTTGGTTCAGTCCTTCCTTGGGGAAGGAAGTGGCCTTTGGAGTTGCGGGAAGGCTTCTTGCTCTGACTGGGCCATGGGGCCCTGCTGTCTTCCGCTTCATGGTCGCTGCTCGCACACAATTGGCCCATCAAGAAATGTTGCTGCGAATTCCTTGCAGGCCTTTCTCCAGTTCCTGAGCTTCATGGGCTCGGTGTAGGTATGGCTGGGCAGAAGGTGATCTTCTCTTGGGGCAGGAACCGGCCTGTCCTGGGTGTTTTGCTGCACTAGGAGCAGTGTGAGGCACCAGGGTGAGTGAGGGAGGCCGTTCAGGATCTGGCTCAGCCTTGGGGAGAGCAGGGGGAGCTGCAGGGGGCAACAGCCACGAGGTCCCTAGTGTGTGCGAGAGCTGTGCCAGAAAATCACCACTGCCCAATCAGTTCTTTGTCGGTAGCTGAGAGGCCAGCAGGGGCCCCGTGGCTTGGCTGCTGATTCTGAGGTCCCTTGGGGCTGAGGAGCTGAGGCCAGCTGCAGGAACAAGGCTGGCGTGTTGTCTGTAAGGTCCCTTCTGCAAGGGTTACGTGATTGGCTAGCAGGAGGCATGTGGCTGGGGAGGTGCTGGTGAGGTGGTCTGGGGCTGAGCAGTTGCTGGGGCAGCAGCAGGTGCACGGCTGGGACGCGTGCTTTGGAGGTGACGTTGGCCGGAGCAGCTGGGAGGTCAGCATTTGGCTGATGGCTGAGGAAGTTGTTGTGAGGTCACTTGTGTGTGAGGGGCTTGTAGGGCAGTGAGAGTCAGGCGGCTGGGAAGGTGGCAGTGAGGTCCTGTCTTTTGGAGTGGCTGATAGGGCAGCAGGAGGCAGGTGGCTGGGAAGGTGCTTGTGAGGTGAGTGCAGAGAGAGCAGCCCCGGTTGCCCATGGCTGGGAAGTGACTCGGAAGTCCCGCCTGTCCCCGCAGTATGTAGGCCTGCAGCGTGGCTTAGACATTGGTGGTGAAATCTAGGCTTGACAGTGTGTGCATGGTGTGGAAATTGTGCCCCATGAAAAGAGAGGGACCTGGTGAGAGTTGTCTCAGCCCGGGCAACATTCATGGGAAATCAGAACACTTCCCCAGATTTGCTACCCAGCCTTGCCCATGGTTATGGAACATGGGAAGCACCAGGGTCCCACGTAAAGTCCTCTGGATGATGCGTGTTAAGGGCCTATTTGCTCTTTTCTGGCATCTCATCTCTCTCTCAAGCACCGCAGACTGAGAAACCTTGCTGAGGCCTTTTCAAAACAAAGCACCTGCTTTGGTGCCTGAAGGAGGAAGGCTGCGTCCTGTGCCATCCTGTCCTACATCCTCCTTTGACAAGAAGAGTGACCCACAGGAGAAACCTGTCTTGAGGCTCACCAAAGCATCGCAGCCCATGGCCACCCTTTGTGCTGTTTGACCTCACATGATTTTGATCCCATCTTTAACAAGTGGCAAACCCTAAACATAGCCCCAAACCCCCGCTTCCCGCACAGGTCTGCCCTGTGCAGAGACCTGTTGGTGCAGGGGCACAGAAGTGACCTCTGCCGTGACCCATCTTAGATTTTTCACAGCCTTTGTCACCATCTGGTCACGTTCCTGAAGGAGTTATCAGCCAGTTTTGGAAACTAACTGGGGTGAGGGCAGGTGACTGCTTTGCAGAACATGGAGGGAAATCTCTCTGCTCTCTCCCTGGCTGTGCCATCTCCATGGCGGTGACCTACTGAGCCCCGAGATGACACGGGCTGAGGTCACAGTGGGACGTGCCGCATCACAGAGAGGTCTCTCCTCGGTGCCATGGGAGAGCCCTCACTTCCCTGCGACGCCAGAGCACAGCTCACACACTCCCCACTGCTGCCCTTCAGAGCTGCTCCCCAGCAAGGAGGGAGGACAGGAGGCAGTGGGGCTGCACTGTGGGGCTCCTCACCAACAGGCACAAGAGCAGGGACACATTGGAGAGGAATTGTGGGGGACGAGGCAGGAAGAGAGTCCTTTTTCCCTGGAGGGAGAGGTGAGCCGAAGGAAAGGGACCAAACGAGATGGAGACTGCTGGACCAAGAACATTAGCCCAGACCACAGGTACTTGTTTTCCAGTGCTCCTGCAGCTCTCCACCAAGGGTAAGGGATTGAGGAACTCCTTCCTGAGGTGTCGCACAGAGACTGTGAAATGCAAAAACAGTTGTGGGTCCTGGGCTGTGGGGGTGTCTGGACAGGGCTGGGGGCAGCCACAAGAGCCCTGCTGGAGGGTCCCGTCTGGCTCAGGGCACAATGGGGCAGGCAGGAGTGCTGGGTCCTGGGGCTGGGGCTGTCCTGAGCCCCGAGGCTCCTGTGGGGCTGGCTCCATCCCCTCCTGGTAGGGTGGGAGGAAATTCAGGCCCAAGTTACACCTGGAAGTGGGTCCCCCCTTGGGGTCTGGCTCTGGCAGGAAAGAGGTCCTGTGTCCCAGAGGCTGCAATGTCCACCAGATCCCATGGGGATCTCAAGAGCCTGCTGGAAATGCCCACAGAGGACATGAAACCTTCCCCTTGTAACAGCCCTCAACATGGTGCCTGACCCACCACCAACCATGGTGGGAGGAAGGAGCTGCCTGCTGGGTCATGTGTCTGCAATGTTGCCATGGCATTGCCCCCAGTGCTGCCCTGCTACTGGCTGACAAGAGGAGGAGGGTAGGGTTGGGTTGCCTGATGTCTCTATCAGCCAATCACAGTCCAGCATGTGGGTTAAAGAGAGTTATAAGTGCAGTGGGAGCAAAGCAGGAGAGCAGAAGTGGGAGTGAGTGGGTCTGTAGGTCTGTTCCCATACCGGCCCCGGCCCCGGCCCCGGTCCTGGTCCTGGTCCTGGCCCCAGGACAGGGGCAGTGGTGCTGACAGCAAGGCTCCTTTCCTCCAGGAGCTGCCAGCGGAGTTAGGACCACGGGACAGAGTGGCCTGGGCCCCAGGCGAACTGCCCTGCAAGCCAGACATGCTGGCTGGCCATGAGCAGCTGCGCCGGGGCAGCGCAGTAGGGCTGGGTGAGGTTTTTCTCCAAGATGGGAATGCTCTTTCTGCCCTTGGATTGGTGGAGGTGGGAAGGGAGCAGGAGCAGAGGTGGGAGTGGATGTTCAGAGGAAGTGCTTGTTGCTCCCTCTTGGAGGACTAGAAGCAAACGGGAGGGCTGGAGAGTGGGCCTGGGTGTGTTTTGGGGGCGTTTGGTGGTGTCCTGGCTGCTGCCCTGTGTGGTGGTGTGGCCTGTGTGTGCCTGCTGCAGAGGGGCGTGCTGGCTATCCACCGTGTGTGAGGCGCGGGGTGGGGGTGAGGTGTGTGCCAGAAGTTGGGTGGCGTGTGGTGGGGAGAGGCGGTGGCCCCAGGGTGTTGGTGCTCAGCATGGGAGGAGACATGTGGAGAGAGCAGTGGTGTGCGTGGGGAGTGCCATGAGGCTGGGGAGGTGGGGAGCGCTGTGAGGTGAGCAGGTGCCTTGTCTGCTGGGGCCCCGGCTGCCCTGGTGGCCCCGTGAGCCACGCACGCTGGCAGCCGGCTGCCTTCTGCCCGCTCAGCTTCACGCCTGGAGTTTCCTCTTCTCTTGCCAGGCTCTGCAGCCAGCACCCACCCGAAAGTGCAGGGAGCACTTCCCCTTGCTCTGAGAGCTGTACGAGGCATGCTTTTCCCTCCTTTCCTCTCGGTTGCTTTTTGTGGGGAGAGCTTTGGTCTTGCAGCAGTGTTGGCTGAAGGAGCAGGAGGTTGTGGGAGTTGCTCGTTCCCGGCTGGGCGTTAGCGTGCTGGAAGGTGTTTGGAGGAGTGAAGGCCTTGTGGAGAGGTGTTCTTGGGAGAGGGGCAGGTGTGTTCTTGGGAGAGGACTCTGAAGGGTGGCTGATGGCTCCCTGTGCCAAATCTCCCTGGACAAGGAGTCCCTTGGAGGAGGGAAGGCAAGGCAAGGGTGGCCTGCAAGGGATGCGCAGCCCAGGCCTCTCTTCCTTCCAGCTGCTGTCTCGGCAAGTTCCTGCACCGTCCTGCTGCAGGGTGAGCTTTGTGTGCTGCAGCAGGGCAGCGAAAGAGCCCCCATGGGCAGGCAGGAGTGTGCGAGGTGTGGTGTTGTGAGGTGCTGACGCGGGGAAGGTGGTGGTGTTGGCCTGAGGTTTGGGTGGGTGTGAGGAGCCCCACGGAGCTCTAGGGGCATTGCTGCGAGTCTCTGGAGCCAAGGGAGTGGTGGTGAGCACAGCCGTCCTCCAAGCAGCCTGGCGGCTTGTGGGCAGGCATTGTGGACGCTGAGCGCTGGAAGCCCTTTCCCCTTGGTGTTTTCTCCCTGAGCGCTTTGAGAGCTGCCACTCCTTTTTTGGGAGGTGGGGAGAGTCCTAGAGCCTTTGCATTGTGACCACTCTTGTTTTTCGGACTGCTCCCTGCTGACGCTGTGATGGGGTCGTGTCCTTGCAGCCCTGAGCAATGCAGGGGCCAAAGAGTGGAGCACTAGGGGCTCAAGTGCTTGCTAAGAGAAGAGAGGGAAGTGGTCCTTGCTGCAGGCTGCTGCCTGGTGCTGCTTTGGAGGAGAGCTCCTGGCACCAAACCGGAGGACAAACCAGCTTGGCTCTGCCACACGCCCAGCTCCTTCAGTGGGTGGCTGAGCTGGTGCTCTCGGGCTCTGCCTGGGCCATGCCAGGGGGGACCCTGGAGGCAGAGCCTGTGCTGGCTTTTCCATGTGGCACGTGCCCTGCTGAAAGCTGCTGGCTTGGCTCGAGGCTTGGCTTGGCAGAGAAATCCCCGGCCTTGCTGAGGCAGGGCAAGGCAAAGGCTTGAGAGCAGCGGAAGCCTTGTGCCATGTCCCTGGTTGGAAGTGTGCTTGTCTAAGGCTGGTGCGCTGGCCCTGTCCGTGCTGCTGAGTGTGTCTGTGTGCTGCCATGTGGTCATTGGTGAGCTCTCTGGGCGTGGCCCGAGAGAGGGGGAGTGTTGCCAAAGAGTTTTGTCCTCCTTCCTTGAAGCCCCAAAGGGCCCCTCAGTAGGGAGGCCTGTGGGGTGAGGGCCTTGAGGGCACGTGAGGCACAAGAGAGAGGCAAGAGCTGGCGTGATGCGCCTCCTGGGAGAGCACTTGCCCTGTGTTTCGTGGAGGTGGGAAGGGAGCAGGCTCCAGGGCGAGCCGGGTTGTTCAGAGGAAGTGCCTGCTGAAAGGCTCTGGAGGACTAGGAGCAAGCGGAAGGGTTGGAGAGTGGGTCTTGGTGTGTTTTGGGGCCCTTGCCCATGGTCGCTTCTGCTCGGAAAAACTGCACATCGGAGGGCTCCGAGAGAGGCTGTGCCCACGCGGCACACCGTGGCCTGGCCGTTGGTGGTGCTCCGTGCCTCTTGCTGGGCCCTGAGACCTGTGGCCCTGGAAGCAGCCTGAAGGGTGTTGGCAAAAGAGCTGTGAGCGTGGCAGCTGTTTGGCTTTCGCAGGGCCTTGGAGGCTGGGGAAGGGCCCGTCCTCCCCTTGCCGTTGTCATTAGCCCTGCTGGCGAGCCGGGGGAAGAGCTGCTGAGTGCTGCCTCTGCTGGTGTCCCCAGCTGAGATGCCCTCGCCTGAGTCCTTCCCCACGTCCCAAACTGTCAGGGCCCCAAACCAGAGAGTGCTTGTTGTCCTTGATGTGTAGGGGATGTGCTGGCTTGGTTCAGTCCTTCCTTGGGGAAGGAAGTGGCCTTTGGAGTTGCGGGAAGGCTTCTTGCTCTGACTGGGCCATGGGGCCCTGCTGTCTTCCGCTTCATGGTCGCTGCTCGCACACAATTGGCCCATCAAGAAATGTTGCTGCGAATTCCTTGCAGGCCTTTCTCCAGTTCCTGAGCTTCATGGGCTCGGTGTAGGTATGGCTGGGCAGAAGGTGATCTTCTCTTGGGGCAGGAACCGGCCTGTCCTGGGTGTTTTGCTGCACTAGGAGCAGTGTGAGGCACCAGGGTGAGTGAGGGAGGCCGTTCAGGATCTGGCTCAGCCTTGGGGAGAGCAGGGGGAGCTGCAGGGGGCAACAGCCACGAGGTCCCTAGTGTGTGCGAGAGCTGTGCCAGAAAATCACCACTGCCCAATCAGTTCTTTGTCGGTAGCTGAGAGGCCAGCAGGGGCCACGTGGCTTGGCTGCTGATTCTGAGGTCCCTTGGGGCTGAGGAGCTGAGGCCAGCTGCAGGAACAAGGCTGGCGTGTTGTCTGTAAGGTCCCTTCTGCAAGGGTTACGTGATTGGCTAGCAGGAGGCATGTGGCTGGGGAGGTGCTGGTGAGGTGGTCTGGGGCTGAGCAGTTGCTGGGGCAGCAGCAGGTGCACGGCTGGGACGCGTGCTTTGGAGGTGACGTTGGCCGGAGCAGCTGGGAGGTCAGCATTTGGCTGATGGCTGAGGAAGTTGTTGTGAGGTCACTTGTGTGTGAGGGGCTTGTAGGGCAGTGAGAGTCAGGCGGCTGGGAAGGTGGCAGTGAGGTCCTGTCTTTTGGAGTGGCTGATAGGGCAGCAGGAGGCAGGTGGCTGGGAAGGTGCTTGTGAGGTGAGTGCAGAGAGAGCAGCCCCGGTTGCCCATGGCTGGGAAGTGACTCGGAAGTCCCGCCTGTCCCCGCAGTATGTAGGCCTGCAGCGTGGCTTAGACATTGGTGGTGAAATGTAGGCTTGACAGTGTGTGCATGGTGTGGAAATTGTGCCCCATGAAAAGAGAGGGACCTGGTGAGAGTTGTCTCAGCCCGGGCAACATTCATGGGAAATCAGAACACTTCCCCAGATTTGCTACCCAGCCTTGCCCATGGTTATGGAACATGGGAAGCACCAGGGTCCCACGTAAAGTCCTCTGGATGATGCGTGTTAAGGGCCTATTTGCTCTTTTCTGGCATCTCATCTCTCTCCTAAGCACCGCAGACTGAGAAACCTTGCTGAGGCCTTTTCAAAACAAAGCACCTGCTTTGGTGCCTGAAGGAGGAAGGCTGCGTCCTGTGCCATCCTGTCCTACATCCTCCTTTGACAAGAAGAGTGACCCACAGGAGAAACCTGTCTTGAGGCTCACCAAAGCATCGCAGCCCATGGCCACCCTTTGTGCTGTTTGACCTCACATGATTTTGATCCCATCTTTAACAAGTGGCAAACCCTAAACATAGCCCCAAACCCCCGCTTCCCGCACAGGTCTGCCCTGTGCAGAGACCTGTTGGTGCAGGGGCACAGAAGTGACCTCTGCCGTGACCCATCTTAGATTTTTCACAGCCTTTGTCACCATCTGGTCACGTTCCTGAAGGAGTTATCAGCCAGTTTTGGAAACTAACTGGGGTGAGGGCAGGTGACTGCTTTGCAGAACATGGAGGGAAATCTCTCTGCTCTCTCCCTGGCTGTGCCATCTCCATGGCGGTGACCTACTGAGCCCCGAGATGACACGGGCTGAGGTCACAGTGGGACGTGCCGCATCACAGAGAGGTCTCTCCTCGGTGCCATGGGAGAGCCCTCACTTCCCTGCGACGCCAGAGCACAGCTCACACACTCCCCACTGCTGCCCTTCAGAGCTGCTCCCCAGCAAGGAGGGAGGACAGGAGGCAGTGGGGCTGCACTGTGGGGCTCCTCACCAACAGGCACAAGAGCAGGGACACATTGGAGAGGAATTGTGGGGGACGAGGCAGGAAGAGAGTCCTTTTTCCCTGGAGGGAGAGGTGAGCCGAAGGAAAGGGACCAAACGAGATGGAGACTGCTGGACCAAGAACATTAGCCCAGACCACAGGTACTTGTTTTCCAGTGCTCCTGCAGCTCTCCACCAAGGGTAAGGGATTGAGGAACTCCTTCCTGAGGTGTCGCACAGAGACTGTGAAATGCAAAAACAGTTGTGGGTCCTGGGCTGTGGGGGTGTCTGGACAGGGCTGGGGGCGGCCACAAGAGCCCTGCTGGAGGGTCCCGTCTGGCTCAGGGCACAATGGGGCAGGCAGGAGTGCTGGGTCCTGGGGCTGGGGCTGTCCTGAGCCCCGAGGCTCCTGTGGGGCTGGCTCCATCCCCTCCTGGTAGGGTGGGAGGAAATTCAGGCCCAAGTTACACCTGGAAGTGGGTCCCCCCTTGGGGTCTGGCTCTGGCAGGAAAGAGGTCCTGTGTCCCAGAGGCTGCAATGTCCACCAGATCCCATGGGGATCTCAAGAGCCTGCTGGAAATGCCCACAGAGCACATGAAACCTTCCCCTTGTAACAGCCCTCAACATGGTGCCTGACCCACCACCAACCATGGTGGGAGGAAGGAGCTGCCTGCTGGGTCATGTGTCTGCAATGTTGCCATGGCATTGCCCCCAGTGCTGCCCTGCTACTGGCTGACAAGAGGAGGAGGGTAGGGTTGGGTTGCCTGATGTCTCTATCAGCCAATCACAGTCCAGCATGTGGGTTAAAGAGAGTTATAAGTGCAGTGGGAGCAAAGCAGGAGAGCAGAAGTGGGAGTGAGTGGGTCTGTAGGTCTGTTCCCATACCGGCCCCGGCCCCGGCCCCGGCCCCGGTCCTGGTCCTGGTCCTGGCCCCAGGACAGGGGCAGTGGTGCTGACAGCAAGGCTCCTTTCCTCCAGGAGCTGCCAGCGGAGTTAGGACCACGGGACAGAGTGGCCTGGGCCCCAGGCGAACTGCCCTGCAAGCCAGACATGCTGGCTGGCCATGAGCAGCTGCGCCGGGGCAGCGCAGTAGGGCTGGGTGAGGTTTTTCTCCAAGATGGGAATGCTCTTTCTGCCCTTGGATTGGTGGAGGTGGGAAGGGAGCAGGAGCAGAGGTGGGAGTGGATGTTCAGAGGAAGTGCTTGTTGCTCCCTCTTGGAGGACTAGAAGCAAACGGGAGGGCTGGAGAGTGGGCCTGGGTGTGTTTTGGGGGCGTTTGGTGGTGTCCTGGCTGCTGCCCTGTGTGGTGGTGTGGCCTGTGTGTGCCTGCTGCAGAGGGGCGTGCTGGCTATCCACCGTGTGTGAGGCGCGGGGTGGGGGTGAGGTGTGTGCCAGAAGTTGGGTGGCGTGTGGTGGGGAGAGGCGGTGGCCCCAGGGTGTTGGTGCTCAGCATGGGAGGAGACATGTGGAGAGAGCAGTGGTGTGCGTGGGGAGTGCCATGAGGCTGGGGAGGTGGGGAGCGCTGTGAGGTGAGCAGGTGCCTTGTCTGCTGGGGCCCCGGCTGCCCTGGTGGCCCCGTGAGCCACGCACGCTGGCAGCCGGCTGCCTTCTGCCCGCTCAGCTTCACGCCTGGAGTTTCCTCTTCTCTTGCCAGGCTCTGCAGCCAGCACCCACCCGAAAGTGCAGGGAGCACTTCCCCTTGCTCTGAGAGCTGTACGAGGCATGCTTTTCCCTCCTTTCCTCTCGGTTGCTTTTTGTGGGGAGAGCTTTGGTCTTGCAGCAGTGTTGGCTGAAGGAGCAGGAGGTTGTGGGAGTTGCTCGTTCCCGGCTGGGCGTTAGCGTGCTGGAAGGTGTTTGGAGGAGTGAAGGCCTTGTGGAGAGGTGTTCTTGGGAGAGGGGCAGGTGTGTTCTTGGGAGAGGACTCTCGAGGGGGGCTGATGGCTCCCTGTGCCAAATCTCCCTGGACAAGGAGTCCCTTGGAGGAGGGAAGGCAAGGCAAGGGTGGCCTGCAAGGGATGCGCAGCCCAGGCCTCTCTCCCTTCCAGCTGCTGTCTCGGCAAGTTCCTGCACCGTCCTGCTGCAGGGTGAGCTTTGTGTGCTGCAGCAGGGCAGCGAAAGAGCCCCCATGGGCAGGCAGGAGTGTGCGAGGTGTGGTGTTGTGAGGTGCTGACGCGGGGAAGGTGGTGGTGTTGGCCTGAGGTTTGGGTGGGTGTGAGGAGCCCCACGGAGCTCTAGGGGCATTGCTGCGAGTCTCTGGAGCCAAGGGAGTGGTGGTGAGCACAGCCGTCCTCCAAGCAGCCTGGCGGCTTGTGGGCAGGCATTGTGGACGCTGAGCGCTGGAAGCCCTTTCCCCTTGGTGTTTTCTCCCTGAGCGCTTTGAGAGCTGCCACTCCTTTTTTGGGAGGTGGGGAGAGTCCTAGAGCCTTTGCATTGTGACCACTCTTGTTTTTCGGACTGCTCCCTGCTGACGCTGTGATGGGGTCGTGTCCTTGCAGCCCTGAGCAATGCAGGGGCCAAAGAGTGGAGCACTAGGGGCTCAAGTGCTTGCTAAGAGAAGAGAGGGAAGTGGTCCTTGCTGCAGGCTGCTGCCTGGTGCTGCTTTGGAGGAGAGCTCCTGGCACCAAACCGGAGGACAAACCAGCTTGGCTCTGCCACACGCCCAGCTCCTTCAGTGGGTGGCTGAGCTGGTGCTCTCGGGCTCTGCCTGGGCCATGCCAGGGGGGACCCTGGAGGCAGAGCCTGTGCTGGCTTTTCCATGTGGCACGTGCCCTGCTGAAAGCTGCTGGCTTGGCTCGAGGCTTGGCTTGGCAGAGAAATCCCCGGCCTTGCTGAGGCAGGGCAAGGCAAAGGCTTGAGAGCAGCGGAAGCCTTGTGCCATGTCCCTGGTTGGAAGTGTGCTTGTCTAAGGCTGGTGCGCTGGCCCTGTCCGTGCTGCTGAGTGTGTCTGTGTGCTGCCATGTGGTCATTGGTGAGCTCTCTGGGCGTGGCCCGAGAGAGGGGGAGTGTTGCCAAAGAGTTTTGTCCTCCTGCCTTGAAGCCCCAAAGGGTCCCTCAGTAGGGAGGCCTGTGGGGTGAGGGCCTTGAGGGCACGTGAGGCACAAGAGAGAGGCAAGAGCTGGCGTGATGCGCCTCCTGGGAGAGCACTTGCCCTGTGTTTCGTGGAGGTGGGAAGGGAGCAGGCTCCAGGGCGAGCCGGGTTGTTCAGAGGAAGTGCCTGCTGAAAGGCTCTGGAGGACTAGGAGCAAGCGGAAGGGTTGGAGAGTGGGTCTTGGTGTGTTTTGGGGCCCTTGCCCATGGTCGCTTCTGCTCGGAAAAACTGCACATCGGAGGGCTCCGAGAGAGGCTGTGCCCACGCGGCACACCGTGGCCTGGCCGTTGGTGGTGCTCCGTGCCTCTTGCTGGGCCCTGAGACCTGTGGCCCTGGAAGCAGCCTGAAGGGTGTTGGCAAAAGAGCTGTGAGCGTGGCAGCTGTTTGGCTTTCGCAGGGCCTTGGAGGCTGGGGAAGGGCCCGTCCTCCCCTTGCCGTTGTCATTAGCCCTGCTGGCGAGCCGGGGGAAGAGCTGCTGAGTGCTGCCTCTGCTGGTGTCCCCAGCTGAGATGCCCTCGCCTCAGTCCTTCCCCACGTCCCAAACTGTCAGGGCCCCAAACCAGAGAGTGCTTGTTGTCCTTGATGTGTAGGGGATGTGCTGGCTTGGTTCAGTCCTTCCTTGGGGAAGGAAGTGGCCTTTGGAGTTGCGGGAAGGCTTCTTGCTCTGACTGGGCCATGGGGCCCTGCTGTCTTCTGCTTCATGGTCGCTGCTCGCACACAATTGGCCCATCAAGAAATGTTGCTGCGAATTCCTTGCAGGCCTTTCTCCAGTTCCTGAGCTTCATGGGCTCGGTGTAGGTATGGCTGGGCAGAAGGTGATCTTCTCTTGGGGCAGGAACCGGCCTGTCCTGGGTGTTTTGCTGCACTAGGAGCAGTGTGAGGCACCAGGGTGAGTGAGGGAGGCCGTTCAGGATCTGGCTCAGCCTTGGGGAGAGCAGGGGGAGCTGCAGGGGGCAACAGCCACGAGGTCCCTAGTGTGTGCGAGAGCTGTGCCAGAAAATCACCACTGCCCAATCAGTTCTTTGTCGGTAGCTGAGAGGCCAGCAGGGGCCCCGTGGCTTGGCTGCTGATTCTGAGGTCCCTTGGGGCTGAGGAGCTGAGGCCAGCTGCAGGAACAAGGCTGGCGTGTTGTCTGTAAGGTCCCTTCTGCAAGGGTTACGTGATTGGCTAGCAGGAGGCATGTGGCTGGGGAGGTGCTGGTGAGGTGGTCTGGGGCTGAGCAGTTGCTGGGGCAGCAGCAGGTGCACGGCTGGGACGCGTGCTTTGGAGGTGACGTTGGCCGGAGCAGCTGGGAGGTCAGCATTTGGCTGATGGCTGAGGAAGTTGTTGTGAGGTCACTTGTGTGTGAGGGGCTTGTAGGGCAGTGAGAGTCAGGCGGCTGGGAAGGTGGCAGTGAGGTCCTGTCTTTTGGAGTGGCTGATAGGGCAGCAGGAGGCAGGTGGCTGGGAAGGTGCTTGTGAGGTGAGTGCAGAGAGAGCAGCCCCGGTTGCCCATGGCTGGGAAGTGACTCGGAAGTCCCGCCTGTCCCCGCAGTATGTAGGCCTGCAGCGTGGCTTAGACATTGGTGGTGAAATCTAGGCTTGACAGTGTGTGCATGGTGTGGAAATTGTGCCCCATGAAAAGAGAGGGACCTGGTGAGAGTTGTCTCAGCCCGGGCAACATTCATGGGAAATCAGAACACTTCCCCAGATTTGCTACCCAGCCTTGCCCATGGTTATGGAACATGGGAAGCACCAGGGTCCCACGTAAAGTCCTCTGGATGATGCGTGTTAAGGGCCTATTTGCTCTTTTCTGGCATCTCATCTCTCTCTCAAGCACCGCAGACTGAGAAACCTTGCTGAGGCCTTTTCAAAACAAAGCACCTGCTTTGGTGCCTGAAGGAGGAAGGCTGCGTCCTGTGCCATCCTGTCCTACATCCTCCTTTGACAAGAAGAGTGACCCACAGGAGAAACCTGTCTTGAGGCTCACCAAAGCATCGCAGCCCATGGCCACCCTTTGTGCTGTTTGACCTCACATGATTTTGATCCCATCTTTAACAAGTGGCAAACCCTAAACATAGCCCCAAACCCCCGCTTCCCGCACAGGTCTGCCCTGTGCAGAGACCTGTTGGTGCAGGGGCACAGAAGTGACCTCTGCCGTGACCCATCTTAGATTTTTCACAGCCTTTGTCACCATCTGGTCACGTTCCTGAAGGAGTTATCAGCCAGTTTTGGAAACTAACTGGGGTGAGGGCAGGTGACTGCTTTGCAGAACATGGAGGGAAATCTCTCTGCTCTCTCCCTGGCTGTGCCATCTCCATGGCGGTGACCTACTGAGCCCCGAGATGACACGGGCTGAGGTCACAGTGGGACGTGCCGCATCACAGAGAGGTCTCTCCTCGGTGCCATGGGAGAGCCCTCACTTCCCTGCGACGCCAGAGCACAGCTCACACACTCCCCACTGCTGCCCTTCAGAGCTGCTCCCCAGCAAGGAGGGAGGACAGGAGGCAGTGGGGCTGCACTGTGGGGCTCCTCACCAACAGGCACAAGAGCAGGGACACATTGGAGAGGAATTGTGGGGGACGAGGCAGGAAGAGAGTCCTTTTTCCCTGGAGGGAGAGGTGAGCCGAAGGAAAGGGACCAAACGAGATGGAGACTGCTGGACCAAGAACATTAGCCCAGACCACAGGTACTTGTTTTCCAGTGCTCCTGCAGCTCTCCACCAAGGGTAAGGGATTGAGGAACTCCTTCCTGAGGTGTCGCACAGAGACTGTGAAATGCAAAAACAGTTGTGGGTCCTGGGCTGTGGGGGTGTCTGGACAGGGCTGGGGGCAGCCACAAGAGCCCTGCTGGAGGGTCCCGTCTGGCTCAGGGCACAATGGGGCAGGCAGGAGTGCTGGGTCCTGGGGCTGGGGCTGTCCTGAGCCCCGAGGCTCCTGTGGGGCTGGCTCCATCCCCTCCTGGTAGGGTGGGAGGAAATTCAGGCCCAAGTTACACCTGGAAGTGGGTCCCCCCTTGGGGTCTGGCTCTGGCAGGAAAGAGGTCCTGTGTCCCAGAGGCTGCAATGTCCACCAGATCCCATGGGGATCTCAAGAGCCTGCTGGAAATGCCCACAGAGGACATGAAACCTTCCCCTTGTAACAGCCCTCAACATGGTGCCTGACCCACCACCAACCATGGTGGGAGGAAGGAGCTGCCTGCTGGGTCATGTGTCTGCAATGTTGCCATGGCATTGCCCCCAGTGCTGCCCTGCTACTGGCTGACAAGAGGAGGAGGGTAGGGTTGGGTTGCCTGATGTCTCTATCAGCCAATCACAGTCCAGCATGTGGGTTAAAGAGAGTTATAAGTGCAGTGGGAGCAAAGCAGGAGAGCAGAAGTGGGAGTGAGTGGGTCTGTAGGTCTGTTCCCATACCGGCCCCGGCCCCGGCCCCGGCCCCGGTCCTGGTCCTGGTCCTGGCCCCAGGACAGGGGCAGTGGTGCTGACAGCAAGGCTCCTTTCCTCCAGGAGCTGCCAGCGGAGTTAGGACCACGGGACAGAGTGGCCTGGGCCCCAGGCGAACTGCCCTGCAAGCCAGACATGCTGGCTGGCCATGAGCAGCTGCGCCGGGGCAGCGCAGTAGGGCTGGGTGAGGTTTTTCTCCAAGATGGGAATGCTCTTTCTGCCCTTGGATTGGTGGAGGTGGGAAGGGAGCAGGAGCAGAGGTGGGAGTGGATGTTCAGAGGAAGTGCTTGTTGCTCCCTCTTGGAGGACTAGAAGCAAACGGGAGGGCTGGAGAGTGGGCCTGGGTGTGTTTTGGGGGCGTTTGGTGGTGTCCTGGCTGCTGCCCTGTGTGGTGGTGTGGCCTGTGTGTGCCTGCTGCAGAGGGGCGTGCTGGCTGTCCACCGTGTGTGAGGCGCGGGGTGGGGGTGAGGTGTGTGCCAGAAGTTGGGTGGCGTGTGGTGGGGAGAGGCGGTGGCCCCAGGGTGTTGGTGCTCAGCATGGGAGGAGACATGTGGAGAGAGCAGTGGTGTGCGTGGGGAGTGCCATGAGGCTGGGGAGGTGGGGAGCGCTGTGAGGTGAGCAGGTGCCTTGTCTGCTGGGGCCCCGGCTGCCCTGGTGGCCCCGTGAGCCACGCACGCTGGCAGCCGGCTGCCTTCTGCCCGCTCAGCTTCACGCCTGGAGTTTCCTCTTCTCTTGCCAGGCTCTGCAGCCAGCACCCACCCGAAAGTGCAGGGAGCACTTCCCCTTGCTCTGAGAGCTGTACGAGGCATGCTTTTCCCTCCTTTCCTCTCGGTTGCTTTTTGTGGGGAGAGCTTTGGTCTTGCAGCAGTGTTGGCTGAAGGAGCAGGAGGTTGTGGGAGTTGCTCGTTCCCGGCTGGGCGTTAGCGTGCTGGAAGGTGTTTGGAGGAGTGAAGGCCTTGTGGAGAGGTGTTCTTGGGAGAGGGGCAGGTGTGTTCTTGGGAGAGGACTCTCGAGGGGGGCTGATGGCTCCCTGTGCCAAATCTCCCTGGACAAGGAGTCCCTTGGAGGAGGGAAGGCAAGGCAAGGGTGGCCTGCAAGGGATGCGCAGCCCAGGCCTCTCTTCCTTCCAGCTGCTGTCTCGGCAAGTTCCTGCACCGTCCTGCTGCAGGGTGAGCTTTGTGTGCTGCAGCAGGGCAGCGAAAGAGCCCCCATGGGCAGGCAGGAGTGTGCGAGGTGTGGTGTTGTGAGGTGCTGACGCGGGGAAGGTGGTGGTGTTGGCCTGAGGTTTGGGTGGGTGTGAGGAGCCCCACGGAGCTCTAGGGGCATTGCTGCGAGTCTCTGGAGCCAAGGGAGTGGTGGTGAGCACAGCCGTCCTCCAAGCAGCCTGGCGGCTTGTGGGCAGGCATTGTGGACGCTGAGCGCTGGAAGCCCTTTCCCCTTGGTGTTTTCTCCCTGAGCGCTTTGAGAGCTGCCACTCCTTTTTTGGGAGGTGGGGAGAGTCCTAGAGCCTTTGCATTGTGACCACTCTTGTTTTTCGGACTGCTCCCTGCTGACGCTGTGATGGGGTCGTGTCCTTGCAGCCCTGAGCAATGCAGGGGCCAAAGAGTGGAGCACTAGGGGCTCAAGTGCTTGCTAAGAGAAGAGAGGGAAGTGGTCCTTGCTGCAGGCTGCTGCCTGGTGCTGCTTTGGAGGAGAGCTCCTGGCACCAAACCGGAGGACAAACCAGCTTGGCTCTGCCACACGCCCAGCTCCTTCAGTGGGTGGCTGAGCTGGTGCTCTCGGGCTCTGCCTGGGCCATGCCAGGGGGGACCCTGGAGGCAGAGCCTGTGCTGGCTTTTCCATGTGGCACGTGCCCTGCTGAAAGCTGCTGGCTTGGCTCGAGGCTTGGCTTGGCAGAGAAATCCCCGGCCTTGCTGAGGCAGGGCAAGGCAAAGGCTTGAGAGCAGCGGAAGCCTTGTGCCATGTCCCTGGTTGGAAGTGTGCTTGTCTAAGGCTGGTGCGCTGGCCCTGTCCGTGCTGCTGAGTGTGTCTGTGTGCTGCCATGTGGTCATTGGTGAGCTCTCTGGGCGTGGCCCGAGAGAGGGGGAGTGTTGCCAAAGAGTTTTGTCCTCCTGCCTTGAAGCCCCAAAGGGCCCCTCAGTAGGGAGGCCTGTGGGGTGAGGGCCTTGAGGGCACGTGAGGCACAAGAGAGAGGCAAGAGCTGGCGTGATGCGCCTCCTGGGAGAGCACTTGCCCTGTGTTTCGTGGAGGTGGGAAGGGAGCAGGCTCCAGGGCGAGCCGGGTTGTTCAGAGGAAGTGCCTGCTGAAAGGCTCTGGAGGACTAGGAGCAAGCGGAAGGGTTGGAGAGTGGGTCTTGGTGTGTTTTGGGGCCCTTGCCCATGGTCGCTTCTGCTCGGAAAAACTGCACATCGGAGGGCTCCGAGAGAGGCTGTGCCCACGCGGCACACCGTGGCCTGGCCGTTGGTGGTGCTCCGTGCCTCTTGCTGGGCCCTGAGACCTGTGGCCCTGGAAGCAGCCTGAAGGGTGTTGGCAAAAGAGCTGTGAGCGTGGCAGCTGTTTGGCTTTCGCAGGGCCTTGGAGGCTGGGGAAGGGCCCGTCCTCCCCTTGCCGTTGTCATTAGCCCTGCTGGCGAGCCGGGGGAAGAGCTGCTGAGTGCTGCCTCTGCTGGTGTCCCCAGCTGAGATGCCCTCGCCTCAGTCCTTCCCCACGTCCCAAACTGTCAGGGCCCCAAACCAGAGAGTGCTTGTTGTCCTTGATGTGTAGGGGATGTGCTGGCTTGGTTCAGTCCTTCCTTGGGGAAGGAAGTGGCCTTTGGAGTTGCGGGAAGGCTTCTTGCTCTGACTGGGCCATGGGGCCCTGCTGTCTTCCGCTTCATGGTCGCTGCTCGCACACAATTGGCCCATCAAGAAATGTTGCTGCGAATTCCTTGCAGGCCTTTCTCCAGTTCCTGAGCTTCATGGGCTCGGTGTAGGTATGGCTGGGCAGAAGGTGATCTTCTCTTGGGGCAGGAACCGGCCTGTCCTGGGTGTTTTGCTGCACTAGGAGCAGTGTGAGGCACCAGGGTGAGTGAGGGAGGCCGTTCAGGAGGTGTCTCAGCCTTGGGGAGAGCAGGGGGAGCTGCAGGGGGCAACAGCCACGAGGTCCCTAGTGTGTGCGAGAGCTGTGCCAGAAAATCACCACTGCCCAATCAGTTCTTTGTCGGTAGCTGAGAGGCCAGCAGGGGCCACGTGGCTTGGCTGCTGATTCTGAGGTCCCTTGGGGCTGAGGAGCTGAGGCCAGCTGCAGGAACAAGGCTGGCGTGTTGTCTGTAAGGTCCCTTCTGCAAGGGTTACGTGATTGGCTAGCAGGAGGCATGTGGCTGGGGAGGTGCTGGTGAGGTGGTCTGGGGCTGAGCAGTTGCTGGGGCAGCAGCAGGTGCACGGCTGGGACGCGTGCTTTGGAGGTGACGTTGGCCGGAGCAGCTGGGAGGTCAGCATTTGGCTGATGGCTGAGGAAGTTGTTGTGAGGTCACTTGTGTGTGAGGGGCTTGTAGGGCAGTGAGAGTCAGGCGGCTGGGAAGGTGGCAGTGAGGTCCTGTCTTTTGGAGTGGCTGATAGGGCAGCAGGAGGCAGGTGGCTGGGAAGGTGCTTGTGAGGTGAGTGCAGAGAGAGCAGCCCCGGTTGCCCATGGCTGGGAAGTGACTCGGAAGTCCCGCCTGTCCCCGCAGTATGTAGGCCTGCAGCGTGGCTTAGACATTGGTGGTGAAATCTAGGCTTGACAGTGTGTGCATGGTGTGGAAATTGTGCCCCATGAAAAGAGAGGGACCTGGTGAGAGTTGTCTCAGCCCGGGCAACATTCATGGGAAATCAGAACACTTCCCCAGATTTGCTACCCAGCCTTGCCCATGGTTATGGAACATGGGAAGCACCAGGGTCCCACGTAAAGTCCTCTGGATGATGCGTGTTAAGGGCCTATTTGCTCTTTTCTGGCATCTCATCTCTCTCCTAAGCACCGCAGACTGAGAAACCTTGCTGAGGCCTTTTCAAAACAAAGCACCTGCTTTGGTGCCTGAAGGAGGAAGGCTGCGTCCTGTGCCATCCTGTCCTACATCCTCCTTTGACAAGAAGAGTGACCCACAGGAGAAACCTGTCTTGAGGCTCACCAAAGCATCGCAGCCCATGGCCACCCTTTGTGCTGTTTTACCTCACATGATTTTGATCCCATCTTTAACAAGTGGCAAACCCTAAACATAGCCCCAAACCCCCGCTTCCCGCACAGGTCTGCCCTGTGCAGAGACCTGTTGGTGCAGGGGCACAGAAGTGACCTCTGCCGTGACCCATCTTAGATTTTTCACAGCCTTTGTCACCATCTGGTCACGTTCCTGAAGGAGTTATCAGCCAGTTTTGGAAACTAACTGGGGTGAGGGCAGGTGACTGCTTTGCAGAACATGGAGGGAAATCTCTCTGCTCTCTCCCTGGCTGTGCCATCTCCATGGCGGTGACCTACTGAGCCCCGAGATGACACGGGCTGAGGTCACAGTGGGACGTGCCGCATCACAGAGAGGTCTCTCCTCGGTGCCATGGGAGAGCCCTCACTTCCCTGCGACGCCAGAGCACAGCTCACACACTCCCCACTGCTGCCCTTCAGAGCTGCTCCCCAGCAAGGAGGGAGGACAGGAGGCAGTGGGGCTGCACTGTGGGGCTCCTCACCAACAGGCACAAGAGCAGGGACACATTGGAGAGGAATTGTGGGTGACGAGGCAGGAAGAGAGTCCTTTTTCCCTGGAGGGAGAGGCGAGCCGAAGGAAAGGGACCAAACGAGATGG
This sequence comes from Struthio camelus, assembly GCF_040807025.1. NCBI lineage: Eukaryota > Metazoa > Chordata > Aves > Struthioniformes > Struthionidae > Struthio > Struthio camelus. The sequence continues at coordinate 3,139,602 of NC_090970.1, forward strand.
AGACTGCTGGACCAAGAACATTAGCCCAGACCACAGGTACTTGTTTTCCAGTGCTCCTGCAGCTCTCCACCAAGGGTAAGGGATTGAGGAACTCCTTCCTGAGGTGTCGCACAGAGACTGTGAAATGCAAAAACAGTTGTGGGTCCTGGGCTGTGGGGGTGTCTGGACAGGGCTGGGGGCGGCCACAAGAGCCCTGCTGGAGGGTCCCGTCTGGCTCAGGGCACAATGGGGCAGGCAGGAGTGCTGGGTCCTGGGGCTGGGGCTGTCCTGAGCCCCGAGGCTCCTGTGGGGCTGGCTCCATCCCCTCCTGGTAGGGTGGGAGGAAATTCAGGCCCAAGTTACACCTGGAAGTGGGTCCCCCCTTGGGGTCTGGCTCTGGCAGGAAAGAGGTCCTGTGTCCCAGAGGCTGCAATGTCCACCAGATCCCATGGGGATCTCAAGAGCCTGCTGGAAATGCCCACAGAGGACATGAAACCTTCCCCTTGTAACAGCCCTCAACATGGTGCCTGACCCACCACCAACCATGGTGGGAGGAAGGAGCTGCCTGCTGGGTCATGTGTCTGCAATGTTGCCATGGCATTGCCCCCAGTGCTGCCCTGCTACTGGCTGACAAGAGGAGGAGGGTAGGGTTGGGTTGCCTGATGTCTCTATCAGCCAATCACAGTCCAGCATGTGGGTTAAAGAGAGTTATAAGTGCAGTGGGAGCAAAGCAGGAGAGCAGAAGTGGGAGTGAGTGGGTCTGTAGGTCTGTTCCCATACCGGCCCCGGCCCCGGCCCCGGCCCCGGCCCCGGCCCCGGCCCCGGTCCCGGTCCTGGTCCTGGTCCTGGCCCCAGGACAGGGGCAGTGGTGCTGACAGCAAGGCTCCTTTCCTCCAGGAGCTGCCAGCGGAGTTAGGACCACGGGACAGAGTGGCCTGGGCCCCAGGCGAACTGCCCTGCAAGCCAGACATGCTGGCTGGCCATGAGCAGCTGCGCCGGGGCAGCGCAGTAGGGCTGGGTGAGGTTTTTCTCCAAGATGGGAATGCTCTTTCTGCCCTTGGATTGGTGGAGGTGGGAAGGGAGCAGGAGCAGAGGTGGGAGTGGATGTTCAGAGGAAGTGCTTGTTGCTCCCTCTTGGAGGACTAGAAGCAAACGGGAGGGCTGGAGAGTGGGCCTGGGTGTGTTTTGGGGGCGTTTGGTGGTGTCCTGGCTGCTGCCCTGTGTGGTGGTGTGGCCTGTGTGTGCCTGCTGCAGAGGGGCGTGCTGGCTGTCCACCGTGTGTGAGGCGCGGGGTGGGGGTGAGGTGTGTGCCAGAAGTTGGGTGGCGTGTGGTGGGGAGAGGCGGTGGCCCCAGGGTGTTGGTGCTCAGCATGGGAGGAGACATGTGGAGAGAGCAGTGGTGTGCGTGGGGAGTGCCATGAGGCTGGGGAGGTGGGGAGCGCTGTGAGGTGAGCAGGTGCCTTGTCTGCTGGGGCCCCGGCTGCCCTGGTGGCCCCGTGAGCCACGCACGCTGGCAGCCGGCTGCCTTCTGCCCGCTCAGCTTCAGGCCTGGAGTTTCCTCCGCTCTTGCCAGGCTCTGCAGCCACGACCCACCCGAAAGTGCAGGGAGCGCTTCTGCTTGCTCTGAGAGCTGTACGAGGCATGCTTTTCCCTCCTTTCCTCTCGGTTGCTTTTTGTGGGGAGAGCTTTGGTCTTGCAGCAGTGTTGGCTGAAGGAGCAGGAGGCCGGGGGAGGTGCTCGTTCATGGCTGGGCGTTAGCGTGCTGGAAGGTGTTTGGAGGAGTGAAGGCCTTGTGGAGAGGTGTTCTTGGGAGAGGGGCAGGTGTGTTCTTGGGAGAGGACTCTCGAGGGGGGCTGATGGCTCCCTGTGCCAAATCTCCCTGGACAAGGAGTGCCTTGGAGGAGGGAAGGCAAGGCAAGGGTGGCCTGCAAGGGATGCGCAGCCCAGGTCTCTCTTCCTTCCAGCTGCCGTCTCGGCAAGTTCCTCCACCAGGAGGAACTGGTGCAGGGTGAGCTGTCCTGCTGCAGGGTGAGCTTTGTGTGCTGCAGCAGGGCAGCGAGAGAGCCCCCATGGGCAGGCAGGAGTGTGCGAGGTGTGGTGTTGTGAGGTGCTGATGCGGGGAAGGTGGTGGTGTTGGCCTGAGGTTTGGGTGGGTGTGAGGAGCCCCACGGAGCTCTAGGGGCATTGCTGCGAGTCTCTGGAGCCAAGGGAGTGGTGGTGAGCACAGCCGTCTTCCCAGCAGCCTGGCGGCTTGTGGGCAGGCATTGTGGACGCTGAGTGCTGGAAGCCCTTTCCCCTTGGTGTTTTCTCCCTGAGCGCTTTGAGAGCTGCCACTCCTTTTTTGGGAGGTGGGGAGAGTCCTGGAGCCTTTGCATTGTGACCACTCTTGTTTTTCGGACTGCTCCCTGCTGACGCCGTGATGGGGTCGTGTCCTTGCAGGCCTGAGAAATGCAGGGGCCAAAGAGTGGAGCACTAGGGGCTCAAGTGCTTGCTAAGAGAAGAGAGGGAAGTGGTCCTTGCTGCAGGCTGCTGCCTGGTGCTGCTTTGGAGGAGAGCTCCTGGCACCAAAGCGGAGGACAAACCAGCTTGGCTCTGCCACACGCCCAGCTCCTTCAGTGGGTGGCTTAGCTGGTGCTCTCGGGCTCTGCCTGGGCCATGCCAGGGGGGACCCTGGAGGCAGAGCCTGCGCTGGCTTTTCCATGTGGCACGTGCCCTGCTGAAAGCTGCTGGCTTGGCTCGAGGCTTGGCTTGGCAGAGAAATCCCCGGCCTTGCTGAGGCAGGGCAAGGCAAAGGCTTGAGAGCAGCGGAAGCCTTGTGCCATGTCCCTGGTTGGAAGTGTGCTTGTCTAAGGCTGGTGCGCTGGCCCTGTCCGTGCTGCTGAGTGTGTCTGTGTGCTGCCATGTGGTCATTGGTGAGCTCTCTGGGCGTGGCCCGAGAGAGGGGGAGTGTTGCCAAAGAGTTTTGTCCTCCTGCCTTGAAGCCCCAAAGGGCCCCTCAGTAGGGAGGCCTGTGGGGTGAGGGCCTTGAGGGCACGTGAGGCACAAGAGAGAGGCAAGAGCTGGCGTGATGCGCCTCCTAGGAGAGCACTTGCCCTGTGTTTCGTGGAGGTGGGAAGGGAGCAGGCTCCAGGGCGAGCCGGGATGTTCAGAGGAAGTGCCTGGGGAAAGGCTCTGGAGGACTAGAAGCAAGCGGAAGGGTTGGAGAGTGGGTCTTGGTGTGTTTTGGGGCCCTTGCCCATGGTCGCTTCTGCTCGGAAAAACTGCACATCGGAGGGCTCCGAGAGAGGCTGTGCCCACGCGTCATGCCGTGGCCTGGCCGTTGGTGGTGCTCCGTGCCTCTTGCTGGGCCCTGAGACCTGTGGCCCTGGAAGCAGCCTGAAGGGTGTTGGCAAAAGAGCTGTGAGCGTGGCAGCTGTTGTGCTTTCGCAGGGCCTTGGAGGCTGGGGAAGGGCCCGTCCTCCCCTTGCCGTTGTCATTAGCCCTGCTGGCGAGCCGGGGGAAGAGCTGCTGAGTGCTGCCTCTGCTGGTGTCCCCAGCTGAGATGCCCTCGCCTGAGTCCTTCCCCACGTCCCAAACTGTCGGGGCCCCAAACCAGAGAGTGCTTGTTGTCCTTGATGTGTAGGGGATGTGCTGGCTTGGTTCAGTCCTTCCTTGGGGAAGGAAGTGGCCTTTGGAGTTGCGGGAAGGCTTCTTGCTCTGACTGGGCCATGGGGCCCTGCTGTCTTCCGCTTCATGGTCGCTGCTCGCACACAATTGGCCCATCAAGAAATGTTGCTGCGAATTCCTTGCAGGCCTTTCTCCAGTTCCTGAGCTTCATGGGCTCGGTGTAGGTATGGCTGGGCAGAAGGTGATCTTCTCTTGGGGCAGGAACCGGCCTGTCCTGGGTGTTTTGCTGCACTAGGAGCAGTGTGAGGCACCAGGGTGAGTGAGGGAGGCCGTTCAGGATCTGGCTCAGCCTTGGGGAGAGCAGGGGGAGCTGCAGGGGGCAACAGCCACGAGGTCCCTAGTGTGTGCGAGAGCTGTGCCAGAAAATCACCACTGCCCAATCAGTTCTTTGTTGGTAGCTGAGAGGCCAGCAGGGGCCACGTGGCTTGGCTGCTGATTCTGAGGTCCCTTGGGGCTGAGGAGCTGAGGCCAGCTGCAGGAACAAGGCTGGCGTGTTGTCTGTAAGGTCCCTTCTGCAAGGGTTACGTGATTGGCTAGCAGGAGGCATGTGGCTGGGGAGGTGCTGGTGAGGTGGCTTGGGGCTGAGCAGTTGCTGGGGCAGCAGCAGGTGCACGGCTGGGACGCGTGCTTTGGAGGTGACGTTGGCCGGAGCAGCTGGGAGGTCAGCATTTGGCTGATGGCTGAGGAAGTTGTTGTGAGGTCACTTGTGTGTGAGGGGCTTGTAGGGCAGTGAGAGGCAGGCGGCTGGGAAGGTGGCAGTGAGGTCCTGTCTTTTGGAGTGGCTGATAGGGCAGCAGGAGGCAGGTGGCTGGGAAGGTGCTTGTGAGGTGACTGCAGAGAGAGCAGCCCCGGTTGCCCATGGCTGGGAAGTGACTCGGAGGTCCCGCCTGTCCCCGCAGTATGTAGGCCTGCAGCGTGGCTTAGACATTGGTGATGAAATCTCGGATTGGCAGTGTGTGCGTGGTGTGGAAATTGTGCCCCATGAAAAGAGAGGGACCTGGTGAGAGTTGTCTCAGCCCGGGCAACATTCATGGGAAATCAGAACACTTCCCCAGATTTGCTACCCAGCCTTGCCCATGGTTATGGAACATGGGAAGCACCAGGGTCCCACGTAAAGTCCTCTGGATGATGCGTGTTAAGGGCCTATTTGCTCTTTTCTGGCATCTCATCTCTCTCCTAAGCACCGCAGACTGAGAAACCTTGCTGAGGCCTTTTCAAAACAAAGCGCCTGCTTTGGTGCCTGAAGGAGGAAGGCTGCGTCCTGTGCCATCCTGTCCTACATCCTCCTTTGACAAGAAGAGTGACCCACAGGAGAAACCTGTCTTGAGGCTCACCAAAGCATCGCAGCCCATGGCCACCCTTTGTGCTGTTTGACCTCACATGATTTTGATCCCATCTTTAACAAGTGGCAAACCCTAAACATAGCCCCAAACCCCCGCTTCCCGCACAGGTCTGCCCTGTGCAGAGACCTGTTGGTGCAGGGGCACAGAAGTGACCTCTGCCGTGACCCATCTTAGATTTTTCACAGCCTTTGTCACCATCTGGTCACGTTCCTGAAGGATTTATCAGCCAGTTTTGGAAACTAACTGGGGTGAGGGCAGGTGATTGCTTTGCAGAACATGGAGGGAAATCTCTCTGCTCTCTCCCTGGCTGTGCCATCTCCATGGCGGTGACCTACTGAGCCCTGAGATGACACGGGCTGAGGTCACAGTGGGACGTGCCGCATCACAGAGAGGTCTCTCCTCGGTGCCATGGGAGAGCCCTCACTTCCCTGCAAGGCCAGAGCACAGCTCTCACACTCCCCACTGCTGCCCTTCAGAGCTGCTCCCCAGCAAGGAGGGAGGACAGGAGGCAGTGGGGCTGCACTGTGGGGCTCCTCACCAATAGGCACAAGAGCAGGGACACATTGGAGAGGAATTGTGGGGGACGAGGCAGGAAGAGAGTCCTTTTTCCCTGGAGGGAGAGGCGAGCCGAAGGAAAGGGACCAAACGAGATGGAGACTGCTGGACCAAGAACATTAGCCCAGACCACAGGTACTTGTTTTCCAGTGCTCCTGCAGCTCTCCACCAAGGGTAAGGGATTGAGGAACTCCTTCCTGAGGTGTCGCACAGAGACTGTGAAATGCAAAAACAGTTGTGGGTCCTGGGCTGTGGGGGTGTCTGGACAGGGCTGGGGGCGGCCACAAGAGCCCTGCTGGAGGGTCCCGTCTGGCTCAGGGCACAATGGGGCAGGCAGGAGTGCTGGGTCCTGGGGCTGGGGCTGTCCTGAGCCCCGAGGCTCCTGTGGGGCTGGCTCCATCCCCTCCTGGTAGGGTGGGAGGAAATTCAGGCCCAAGTTACACCTGGAAGTGGGTCCCCCCTTGGGGTCTGGCTCTGGCAGGAAAGAGGTCCTGTGTCCCAGAGGCTGCAATGTCCACCAGATCCCATGGGGATCTCAAGAGCCTGCTGGAAATGCCCACAGAGCACATGAAACCTTCCCCTTGTAACAGCCCTCAACATGGTGCCTGACCCACCACCAACCATGGTGGGAGGAAGGAGCTGCCTGCTGGGTCATGTGTCTGCAATGTTGCCATGGCATTGCCCCCAGTGCTGCCCTGCTACTGGCTGACAAGAGGAGGAGGGTAGGGTTGGGCTGACTGATGTCTCTATCAGCCAATCACAGTCCAGCATGTGGGTTAAAGAGAGTTATAAGTGCAGTGGGAGCAAAGCAGGAGAGCAGAAGTGGGAGTGAGTGGGTCTGTAGGTGTGTTCCCATACCGGCCCCGGCCCCGGCCCCGGCCCCGGCCCCAGCCCCGGTCCTGGTCCTGGTCCTGGCCCCAGGACAGGGGCAGTGGTGCTGACAGCAAGGCTCCTTTCCTCCAGGAGCTGCCAGCGGAGTTAGGACCACGGGACAGAGTGGCCTGGGCCCCAGGCGAACTGCCCTGCAAGCCAGACATGCTGGCTGGCCATGAGCAGCTGCGCCGGGGCAGCGCAGTAGGGCTGGGTGAGGTTTTTCTCCAAGATGGGAATGCTCTTTCTGCCCTTGGATTGGTGGAGGTGGGAAGGGAGCAGGAGCAGAGGTGGGAGTGGATGTTCAGAGGAAGTGCTTGTTGCTCCCTCTTGGAGGACTAGAAGCAAACGGGAGGGCTGGAGAGTGGGCCTGGGTGTGTTTTGGGGGCGTTTGGTGGTGTCCTGGCTGCTGCCCTGTGTGGTGGTGTGGCCTGTGTGTGCCTGCTGCAGAGGGGCGTGCTGGCTGTCCACCGTGTGTGAGGCGCGGGGTGGGGGTGAGGTGTGTGCCAGAAGTTGGGTGGCGTGTGGTGGGGAGAGGCGGTGGCCCCAGGGTGTTGGTGCTCAGCATGGGAGGAGACATGTGGAGAGAGCAGTGGTGTGCGTGGGGAGTGCCATGAGGCTGGGGAGGTGGGGAGCGCTGTGAGGTGAGCAGGTGCCTTGTCTGCTGGGGCCCCGGCTGCCCTGGTGGCCCCGTGAGCCACGCACGCTGGCAGCCGGCTGCCTTCTGCCCGCTCAGCTTCAGGCCTGGAGTTTCCTCCGCTCTTGCCAGGCTCTGCAGCCACGACCCACCCGAAAGTGCAGGGAGCGCTTCTGCTTGCTCTGAGAGCTGTACGAGGCATGCTTTTCCCTCCTTTCCTCTCGGTTGCTTTTTGTGGGGAGAGCTTTGGTCTTGCAGCAGTGTTGGCTGAAGGAGCAGGAGGCCGGGGGAGGTGCTCGTTCATGGCTGGGCGTTAGCGTGCTGGAAGGTGTTTGGAGGAGTGAAGGCCTTGTGGAGAGGTGTTCTTGGGAGAGGGGCAGGTGTGTTCTTGGGAGAGGACTCTCGAGGGGGGCTGATGGCTCCCTGTGCCAAATCTCCCTGGACAAGGAGTGCCTTGGAGGAGGGAAGGCAAGGCAAGGGTGGCCTGCAAGGGATGCGCAGCCCAGGTCTCTCTTCCTTCCAGCTGCCGTCTCGGCAAGTTCCTCCACCAGGAGGAACTGGTGCAGGGTGAGCTGTCCTGCTGCAGGGTGAGCTTTGTGTGCTGCAGCAGGGCAGCGAGAGAGCCCCCATGGGCAGGCAGGAGTGTGCGAGGTGTGGTGTTGTGAGGTGCTGATGCGGGGAAGGTGGTGGTGTTGGCCTGAGGTTTGGGTGGGTGTGAGGAGCCCCACGGAGCTCTAGGGGCATTGCTGCGAGTCTCTGGAGCCAAGGGAGTGGTGGTGAGCACAGCCGTCTTCCCAGCAGCCTGGCGGCTTGTGGGCAGGCATTGTGGACGCTGAGTGCTGGAAGCCCTTTCCCCTTGGTGTTTTCTCCCTGAGCGCTTTGAGAGCTGCCACTCCTTTTTTGGGAGGTGGGGAGAGTCCTGGAGCCTTTGCATTGTGACCACTCTTGTTTTTCGGACTGCTCCCTGCTGACGCCGTGATGGGGTCGTGTCCTTGCAGGCCTGAGAAATGCAGGGGCCAAAGAGTGGAGCACTAGGGGCTCAAGTGCTTGCTAAGAGAAGAGAGGGAAGTGGTCCTTGCTGCAGGCTGCTGCCTGGTGCTGCTTTGGAGGAGAGCTCCTGGCACCAAACCGGAGGACAAACCAGCTTGGCTCTGCCACACGCCCAGCTCCTTCAGTGGGTGGCTGAGCTGGTGCTCTCGGGCTCTGCCTGGGCCATGCCAGGGGGGACCCTGGAGGCAGAGCCTGCGCTGGCTTTTCCATGTGGCACATGCCCTGCTGAAAGCTGCTGGCTTGGCTCGAGGCTTGGCTTGGCAGAGAAATCCCCGGCCTTGCTGAGGCAGGGCAAGGCAAATGCTGGAGAGCAGCGGAAGCCTTGTGCCATGTCCCTGGTTGGAAGTGTGCTTGTCTAAGGCTGGTGCGCTGGCCCTGTCCGTGCTGCTGAGTGTGTCTGTGTGCTGCCATGTGGTCATTGGTGAGCTCTCTGGGCGTGGCCCGAGAGAGGGGGAGTGTTGCCAAAGAGTTTTGTCCTCCTGCCTTGAAGCCCCAAAGGGCCCCTCAGTAGGGAGGCCTGTGGGGTGAGGGCCTTGAGGGCACGTGAGGCACAAGAGAGAGGCAAGAGCTGGCGTGATGCGCCTCCTGGGAGAGCACTTGCCCTGTGTTTCGTGGAGGTGGGAAGGGAGCAGGCTCCAGGGCGAGCCGGGATGTTCAGAGGAAGTGCCTGGGGAAAGGCTCTGGAGGACTAGAAGCAAGCGGAAGGGTTGGAGAGTGGGTCTTGGTGTGTTTTGGGGCCCTTGCCCATGGTCGCTTCTGCTCGGAAAAACTGCACATCGGAGGGCTCCGAGAGAGGCTGTGCCCACGCGGCACACCGTGGCCTGGCCGTTGGTGGTGCTCCGTGCCTCTTGCTGGGCCCTGAGACCTGTGGCCCTGGAAGCAGCCTGAAGGGTGTTGGCAAAAGAGCTGTGAGCGTGGCAGCTGTTGTGCTTTCGCAGGGCCTTGGAGGCTGGGGAAGGGCCCGTCCTCCCCTTGCCGTTGTCATTAGCCCTGCTGGCGAGCCGGGGGAAGAGCTGCTGAGTGCTGCCTCTGCTGGTGTCCCCAGCTGAGATGCCCTCGCCTGAGTCCTTCCCCACGTCCCAAACTGTCGGGGCCCCAAACCAGAGAGTGCTTGTTGTCCTTGATGTGTAGGGGATGTGCTGGCTTGGTTCAGTCCTTCCTTGGGGAAGGAAGTGGCCTTTGGAGTTGCGGGAAGGCTTCTTGCTCTGACTGGGCCATGGGGCCCTGCTGTCTTCCGCTTCATGGTCGCTGCTCGCACACAATTGGCCCATCAAGAAATGTTGCTGCGAATTCCTTGCAGGCCTTTCTCCAGTTCCTGAGCTTCATGGGCTCGGTGTAGGTATGGCTGGGCAGAAGGTGATCTTCTCTTGGGGCAGGAACCGGCCTGTCCTGGGTGTTTTGCTGCACTAGGAGCAGTGTGAGGCACCAGGGTGAGTGAGGGAGGCCGTTCAGGATCTGGCTCAGCCTTGGGGAGAGCAGGGGGAGCTGCAGGGGGCAACAGCCACGAGGTCCCTAGTGTGTGCGAGAGCTGTGCCAGAAAATCACCACTGCCCAATCAGTTCTTTGTCGGTAGCTGAGAGGCCAGCAGGGGCCACGTGGCTCGGCTGCTGATTCTGAGGTCCCTTGGGGCTGAGGAGCTGAGGCCAGCTGCAGGAACAAGGCTGGCGTGTTGTCTGTAAGGTCCCTTCTGCAAGGGTTACGTGATTGGCTAGCAGGAGGCATGTGGCTGGGGAGGTGCTGGTGAGGTGGCTTGGGGCTGAGCAGTTGCTGGGGCAGCAGCAGGTGCACGGCTGGGACGCGTGCTTTGGAGGTGACGTTGGCCGGAGCAGCTGGGAGGTCAGCATTTGGCTGATGGCTGAGGAAGTTGTTGTGAGGTCACTTGTGTGTGAGGGGCTTGTAGGGCAGTGAGAGTCAGGCGGCTGGGAAGGTGGCAGTGAGGTCCTGTCTTTTGGAGTGGCTGATAGGGCAGCAGGAGGCAGGTGGCTGGGAAGGTGCTTGTGAGGTGACTGCAGAGAGAGCAGCCCCGGTTGCCCATGGCTGGGAAGTGACTCGGAGGTCCCGCCTGTCCCCGCAGTATGTAGGCCTGCAGCGTGGCTTAGACATTGGTGATGAAATCTCGGATTGGCAGTGTGTGCGTGGTGTGGAAATTGTGCCCCATGAAAAGAGAGGGACCTGGTGAGAGTTGTCTCAGCCCGGGCAACATTCATGGGAAATCAGAACACTTCCCCAGATTTGCTACCCAGCCTTGCCCATGGTTATGGAACATGGGAAGCACCAGGGTCCCACGTAAAGTCCTCTGGATGATGCGTGTTAAGGGCCTATTTGCTCTTTTCTGGCATCTCATCTCTCTCCTAAGCACCGCAGACTGAGAAACCTTGCTGAGGCCTTTTCAAAACAAAGCGCCTGCTTTGGTGCCTGAAGGAGGAAGGCTGCGTCCTGTGCCATCCTGTCCTACATCCTCCTTTGACAAGAAGAGTGACCCACAGGAGAAACCTGTCTTGAGGCTCACCAAAGCATCGCAGCCCATGGCCACCCTTTGTGCTGTTTGACCTCACATGATTTTGATCCCATCTTTAACAAGTGGCAAACCCTAAACATAGCCCCAAACCCCCGCTTCCCGCACAGGTCTGCCCTGTGCAGAGACCTGTTGGTGCAGGGGCACAGAAGTGACCTCTGCCGTGACCCATCTTAGATTTTTCACAGCCTTTGTCACCATCTGGTCACGTTCCTGAAGGATTTATCAGCCAGTTTTGGAAACTAACTGGGGTGAGGGCAGGTGATTGCTTTGCAGAACATGGAGGGAAATCTCTCTGCTCTCTCCCTGGCTGTGCCATCTCCATGGCGGTGACCTACTGAGCCCTGAGATGACACGGGCTGAGGTCACAGTGGGACGTGCCGCATCACAGAGAGGTCTCTCCCCGGTGCCATGGGAGAGCCCTCACTTCCCTGCAAGGCCAGAGCACAGCTCTCACACTCCCCACTGCTGCCCTTCAGAGCTGCTCCCCAGCAAGGAGGGAGGACAGGAGGCAGTGGGGCTGCACTGTGGGGCTCCTCACCAACAGGCACAAGAGCAGGGACACATTGGAGAGGAATTGTGGGGGACGAGGCAGGAAGAGAGTCCTTTTTCCCTGGAGGGAGAGGCGAGCCGAAGGAAAGGGACCAAACGAGATGGAGACTGCTGGACCAAGAACATTAGCCCAGACCACAGGTACTTGTTTTCCAGTGCTCCTGCAGCTCTCCACCAAGGGTAAGGGATTGAGGAACTCCTTCCTGAGGTGTCGCACAGAGACTGTGAAATGCAAAAACAGTTGTGGGTCCTGGGCTGTGGGGGTGTCTGGACAGGGCTGGGGGCGGCCACAAGAGCCCTGCTGGAGGGTCCCGTCTGGCTCAGGGCACAATGGGGCAGGCAGGAGTGCTGGGTCCTGGGGCTGGGGCTGTCCTGAGCCCCGAGGCTCCTGTGGGGCTGGCTCCATCCCCTCCTGGTAGGGTGGGAGGAAATTCAGGCCCAAGTTACACCTGGAAGTGGGTCCCCCCTTGGGGTCTGGCTCTGGCAGGAAAGAGGTCCTGTGTCCCAGAGGCTGCAATGTCCACCAGATCCCATGGGGATCTCAAGAGCCTGCTGGAAATGCCCACAGAGGACATGAAACCTTCCCCTTGTAACAGCCCTCAACATGGTGCCTGACCCACCACCAACCATGGTGGGAGGAAGGAGCTGCCTGCTGGGTCATGTGTCTGCAATGTTGCCATGGCATTGCCCCCAGTGCTGCCCTGCTACTGGCTGACAAGAGGAGGAGGGTAGGGTTGGGTTGCCTGATGTCTCTATCAGCCAATCACAGTCCAGCATGTGGGTTAAAGAGAGTTATAAGTGCAGTGGGAGCAAAGCAGGAGAGCAGGAGTGGGAGTGAGTGGGTCTGTAGGTCTGTTCCCATACCGGCCCCGGCCCCGGCCCCGGCCCCAGCCCCGGTCCTGGTCCTGGTCCTGGCCCCAGGACAGGGGCAGTGGTGCTGACAGCAAGGCTCCTTTCCTCCAGGAGCTGCCAGCGGAGTTAGGACCACGGGACAGAGTGGCCTGGGCCCCAGGCGAACTGCCCTGCAAGCCAGACATGCTGGCTGGCCATGAGCAGCTGCGCCGGGGCAGCGCAGTAGGGCTGGGTGAGGTTTTTCTCCAAGATGGGAATGCTCTTTCTGCCCTTGGATTGGTGGAGGTGGGAAGGGAGCAGGAGCAGAGGTGGGAGTGGATGTTCAGAGGAAGTGCTTGTTGCTCCCTCTTGGAGGACTAGAAGCAAACGGGAGGGCTGGAGAGTGGGCCTGGGTGTGTTTTGGGGGCGTTTGGTGGTGTCCTGGCTGCTGCCCTGTGTGGTGGTGTGGCCTGTGTGTGCCTGCTGCAGAGGGGCGTGCTGGCTGTCCACCGTGTGTGAGGCGCGGGGTGGGGGTGAGGTGTGTGCCAGAAGTTGGGTGGCGTGTGGTGGGGAGAGGCGGTGGCCCCAGGGTGTTGGTGCTCGGCATGGGAGGAGACATGTGGAGAGAGCAGTGGTGTGCGTGGGGAGTGCCATGAGGCTGGGGAGGTGGGGAGCGCTGCGAGGTGAGCAGGTGCCTTGTCTGCTGGGGCCCCGGCTGCCCTGGTGGCCCCGTGAGCCACGCACGCTGGCAGCCGGCTGCCTTCTGCCCGCTCAGCTTCACGCCTGGAGTTTCCTCCGCTCTTGCCAGGCTCTGCAGCCACGACCCACCCGAAAGTGCAGGGAGCGCTTCTGCTTGCTCTGAGAGCTGTACGAGGCATGCTTTTCCCTCCTTTCCTCTCGGTTGCTTTTTGTGGGGAGAGCTTTGGTCTTGCAGCAGTGTTGGCTGAAGGAGCAGGAGGCCGGGGGAGGTGCTCGTTCATGGCTGGGCGTTAGCGTGCTGGAAGGTGTTTGGAGGAGTGAAGGCCTTGTGGAGAGGTGTTCTTGGGAGAGGGGCAGGTGTGTTCTTGGGAGAGGACTCTCGAGGGGGGCTGATGGCTCCCTGTGCCAAATCTCCCTGGACAAGGAGTGCCTTGGAGGAGGGAAGGCAAGGCAAGGGTGGCCTGCAAGGGATGCGCAGCCCAGGTCTCTCTTCCTTCCAGCTGCCGTCTCGGCAAGTTCCTCCACCAGGAGGAACTGGTGCAGGGTGAGCTGTCCTGCTGCAGGGTGAGCTTTGTGTGCTGCAGCAGGGCAGCGAGAGAGCCCCCATGGGCAGGCAGGAGTGTGCGAGGTGTGGTGTTGTGAGGTGCTGATGCGGGGAAGGTGGTGGTGTTGGCCTGAGGTTTGGGTGGGTGTGAGGAGCCCCACGGAGCTCTAGGGGCATTGCTGCGAGTCTCTGGAGCCAAGGGAGTGGTGGTGAGCACAGCCGTCTTCCCAGCAGCCTGGCGGCTTGTGGGCAGGCATTGTGGACGCTGAGTGCTGGAAGCCCTTTCCCCTTGGTGTTTTCTCCCTGAGCGCTTTGAGAGCTGCCACTCCTTTTTTGGGAGGTGGGGAGAGTCCTGGAGCCTTTGCATTGTGACCACTCTTGTTTTTCGGACTGCTCCCTGCTGACGCCGTGATGGGGTCGTGTCCTTGCAGGCCTGAGAAATGCAGGGGCCAAAGAGTGGAGCACTAGGGGCTCAAGAGCTTGCTAAGAGAAGAGAGGGAAGTGGTCCTTGCTGCAGGCTGCTGCCTGGTGCTGCTTTGGAGGAGAGCTCCTGGCACCAAACCGGAGGACAAACCAGCTTGGCTCTGCCACACGCCCAGCTCCTTCAGTGGGTGGCTGAGCTGGTGCTCTCGGGCTCTGCCTGGGCCATGCCAGGGGGGACCCTGGAGGCAGAGCCTGCGCTGGCTTTTCCATGTGGCACGTGCCCTGCTGAAAGCTGCTGGCTTGGCTCGAGGCTTTGCTTGGCAGAGAAATCCCCGGCCTTGCTGAGGCAGGGCAAGGCAAATGCTGGAGAGCAGCGGAAGCCTTGTGCCATGTCCCTGGTTGGAAGTGTGCTTGTCTAAGGCTGGTGCGCTGGCCCTGTCCGTGCTGCTGAGTGTGTCTGTGTGCTGCCATGTGGTCATTGGTGAGCTCTCTGGGCGTGGCCCGAGAGAGGGGGAGTGTTGCCAAAGAGTTTTGTCCTCCTGCCTTGAAGCCCCAAAGGGCCCCTCAGTAGGGAGGCCTGTGGGGTGAGGGCCTTGAGGGCACGTGAGGCACAAGAGAGAGGCAAGAGCTGGCGTGATGCGCCTCCTGGGAGAGCACTTGCCCTGTGTTTCGTGGAGGTGGGAAGGGAGCAGGCTCCAGGGCGAGCCGGGATGTTCAGAGGAAGTGCCTGGGGAAAGGCTCTGGAGGACTAGAAGCAAGCGGAAGGGTTGGAGAGTGGGTCTTGGTGTGTTTTGGGGCCCTTGCCCATGGTCGCTTCTGCTCGGAAAAACTGCACATCGGAGGGCTCCGAGAGAGGCTGTGCCCACGCGGCACACCGTGGCCTGGCCGTTGGTGGTGCTCCGTGCCTCTTGCTGGGCCCTGAGACCTGTGGCCCTGGAAGCAGCCTGAAGGGTGTTGGCAAAAGAGCTGTGAGCGTGGCAGCTGTTGTGCTTTCGCAGGGTCTTGGAGGCTGGGGAAGGGCCCGTCCTCCCCTTGCCGTTGTCATTAGCCCTGCTGGCGAGCCGGGGGAAGAGCTGCTGAGTGCTGCCTCTGCTGGTGTCCCCAGCTGAGATGCCCTCGCCTCAGTCCTTCCCCACGTCCCAAACTGTCAGGGCCCCAAACCAGAGAGTGCTTGTTGTCCTTGATGTGTAGGGGATGTGCTGGCTTGGTTCAGTCCTTCCTTGGGGAAGGAAGTGGCCTTTGGAGTTGCGGGAAGGCTTCTTGCTCTGACTGGGCCATGGGGCCCTGCTGTCTTCCGCTTCATGGTCGCTGCTCGCACACAATTGGCCCATCAAGAAATGTTGCTGCGAATTCCTTGCAGGCCTTTCTCCAGTTCCTGAGCTTCATGTGCTCGGTGTAGGTATGGCTGGGCAGAAGGTGATCTTCTCTTGGGGCAGGAACCGGCCTGTCCTGGGTGTTTTGCTGCACTAGGAGCAGTGTGAGGCACCAGGGTGAGTGAGGGAGGCCGTTCAGGATCTGGCTCAGCCTTGGGGAGAGCAGGGGGAGCTGCAGGGGGCAACAGCCACGAGGTCCCTAGTGTGTGCGAGAGCTGGGCCAGAAAATCACCACTGCCCAATCAGTTCTTTGTCGGTAGCTGAGAGGCCAGCAGGGGCCACGTGGCTTGGCTGCTGATTCTGAGGTCCCCTGGGGCTGAGGAGCTGAGAGGCCAGCTGCAGGAACAAGGCTGGCGTGTTGTCTGTAAGGGCCCTTCTGCAATGGTTACGTGATTGGCTAGCATGAGGCATGTGGCTGGGGAGGTGCTGGTGAGGTGGCTTGGGGCTGAGCAGTTGCTGGGGCAGCAGCAGGTGCACGGCTGGGACGCGTGCTTTGGAGGTGACGTTGGCCGGAGCAGCTGGGAGGTCAGCATTTGGCTGATGGCTGAGGAAGTCATTGTGAGGTCACTTGTGTGTGAGGGGCTTGTAGGGCAGTGAGAGTCAGGCGGCTGGGAAGGTGGCAGTGAGATCCTGTCTTTTGGAGTGGCTGATAGGGCAGCAGGAGGCAGGTGGCTGGGAAGGTGCTTGTGAGCTGACTGCATAGAGAGCAGCCCAGGTTGCCCATGGCTGGGAAGTGACTGGGAGGTCCCGCCTATCCCCGCAGTATGTAGGCCTGCAGCGTGGCTTAGACATTGGTGGTGAAATCTAGGCTTGACAGTGTGTGCATGGTGTGGAAATTGTGCCCCATGAAAAGAGAGGGACCTGGTGAGAGTTGTCTCAGCCCGGGCAACATTCATGGGAAATCAGAACACTTCCCCAGATTTGCTACCCAGCCTTGCCCATGGTTATGGAACATGGGAAGCACCAGGGTCCCACGTAAAGTCCTCTGGATGATGCGTGTTAAGGGCCTAGTTGCTCTTTTCTGGCATCTCATCTCTCTCTCTCTAGCACCACAGACTGAGAAACCTTGCTGAGGCCTTTTCAAAACAAAGCGCCTGCTTTGGTGCCTGAAGGAGGAAGGCTGCGTCCTATCCCGTCCTGTCCTACATCCTCCTTTGACAAGAAGAGTGACCCACAGGAGAAACCAGTCTTGATGCTCACCAAAGCATCGCAGCCCATGGCCACCCTTTGTGCTGTTTGACCTCACATGATTTTGATCCCATCTTTAACAAGTGGCAAACCCCTAACATAGCCCCAAACCCCCGCTTCCCGCACAGGTCTGCCCTGTGCAGAGACCTGTTGGTGCAGGGGCACAGAAGTGACCTCTGCCGTGACCCATCTTAGATTTTTCACAGCCTTTGTCACCATCTGGTCACGTTCCTGAAGGATTTATCAGCCAGTTTTGGAAACTAACTGGGGATGTAGGCAGGTGATTGCTTTGCAGAACATGGAGGAAAATCTCTCTGCTCTCCATGGTGGTGACCTACTGAGCCCCGAGATGACACGGGCTGAGGTCACAGTGGGACGTGCCGCATCACAGAGAGGTCTCTCCCCGGTGCCATGGGAGAGCCCTCACTTCCCTGCGACGCCAGAGCACAGCTCACACACTCCCCACTGCTGCCCTTCAGAGCTGCTCCCCAGCAAGGAGGGAGGACAGGAGGCAGTGGGGCTGCACTGTGGGGCTCCTCACCAACAGGCACAAGAGCAGGGACACATTGGAGAGGAATTGTGGGGGACGAGGCAGGAAGAGAGTCCTTTTTCCCTGGAGGGAGAGGCGAGCCGAAGGAAAGGGACCAAACGAGATGGAGACTGCTGGACCAAGAACATTAGCCCAGGCCACAGGTACTTGTTTTCCAGTGCTCCTGCAGCTCTCCACCAAGGGTAAGGGATTGAGGAACTCCTTCCTGCGGTGTTGCACAGAGACTGTGAAATGCAAAAACAGTTGTGGGTCCTGGGCTGTGGGGGTGTCTGGACAGGGCTGGGGGTGGCCACAAGAGCCCTGCTGGAGGGTCCCATCTGGCTCAGGGCACAATGGTGCAGGCAGGAGTGCTGGGTCCTGGGGCTGGGGCTGTCCTGAGCCCCGAGGCTCCTGTGGGGCTGGCTCCATCCCCTCCTGGTAGGGTGGGAGGAAATTCAGGCCCAAGTTTCCCTGGAAGTGGGTCCCCCCTTGGGGTCTGGCTCTGGCAGGAAAGGGGTCCTGGCTCCCAGAGGCTGCAATGTCCACCAGATCCCAGGGGGATCTCAAGAGCCTGCTGGAAATGCCCACAGAGGACATGAAACCTTCACCTTGTAAGAACCCTGAACATGGCACCAGACCCACCACCAATGATGGTGGGAGGAAGGAGCTGCCTGCTGGGTCATGTGTCTGCAATGTTGCCATGGCATCACCCCCAGTGCTGCCCTGCTACTGGCTGAGAAGAGGAGGAGGGTTGTGTTGGGTTGCCTGATGTCTCTGTCAGCCAATCACAGTCGAGTACATGCGTTAAAGACATTTATAAGTGCAGCGGGAGCAAAGCAGGAGAGCAGGAGTGGGATTGAGTGGGTCTGTAGGTATGTTCCCATGTTGGCCCTGGCCCTGGCCCTGGCCCCGGCCCCGGCCCTGGCCCTGGCCCCGGCCCTGGCCGTGTGGGGCTGCTCTCCTCCAGGAGCTGCCAGGGGTTAGGACCATAGGACAGAGGTGCCTGGGCCCCAGGGGAGCTGTCCTGCAATCCAGATGTGCTGGCCGGCACCAAGCAGCTGCGCTGGGCGGTACAGTGTGGTTTGGCCGAGATTGGTCTGCAAGATGGGAATGCTCTTTCTGCCCTTGGATTGGTGGAGGTGGGAAGGGAGCAGGAGCAGAGGTGGGAGTGGATGTTCAGAGGAAGTGCTTGTTGCTGCCTCTTGGAGGACTAGAAGGAAACAGAAGGCCTGGAGAGTTGTCCTGGGTGTGATTTGGGTCCTTGGTGGGGGGTGTCCTGGCTGCTGCCCTGTGTGGTGGTGTGGCCTGTGTGTGCCTGCTGCAGAAGGGCGTGCTGGCTGTCCACCGTGTGTGAGGGGAGGGGTGGGGGTGAGGTGTGTGCCAGAAGTTGGGTGGCGTGTGGTGGGGAGAGGCGGTGGCCCCAGGGTGTTGGTTTTGGGTGCGGGAGGAGACGTGTGGAGAGAGCAGTGGTGTGCGTGGGCAGTGCCATGAGGCTGGGGAGGTGGGGAGCGCTGCGAGGTGAGCAGGTGCCTTGTCTGCTGGGGCCCCGGCTGCCCTGGTGGCCCCATGAGCCAGGCACGCTGGCAGCCGGCTGCCTTCTGCCTGCTCAGCTTCAGGCCTGGAGTTTCCTCCGCTCTTGCCAGGCTCTGCAGCCAGATATCCCACACAGACTGTGAGATACATATAAACATGCAGGTTAGAGTATTTGGAGTGGAAGAGGTCATCTTTCAGAAAGGGTTCCTTGTACGAGATTCCTGAATTTAACACCTCTGAGAGCTGCCCAACAAGTTTTATTTTACGCTATAGGTGTAAGCAGTTGCCTCTCTCCCCTAGTAGCAAAGGCTAAGTGGGGATACTACCTAAGTGGGGTACATAGTTGGTGCAGACACTGTTTTCTTCTCGTGTGGCAGGATCCTAGAAACTCTTTCCTTATAGTGCAGTGGTATTCCACAATTAGCCCTTAATTAACCATGCCATTAACCCCCTCCAATCCAGAGAAATATGGCAGGTAGAGGGAGAGGGTCCTGAGCTCTTCCTGCCAAAGGCCTCACTGCTTTGGGGCTCTCTGCTGCACCTTGCACCCTGCCCTGGGCTCTGAAACCAGATATCCAGAGGCAGACATCCAGCAGGAGGCCACAGAGAGCAGTTCAGATCATGTGGGACTTTCTTCACCCACACAGTTCACAAGGAAATGGTCTCTCCACAGTGGAGCGCTCAGAGGTGCTCTTTCCAGTGGCGGTGCCACAGTCATTGGCCCATTTGAAGTGGGCCAAATAAGGGAAACTTCCAAAGACCAAGTATTTCTTCAGAAAGTGATTGGCCTTTAAAACCACTTCTCCCAGAGGTGCCTGCTGCAGGGAGTAGTAATCTCAGCTGCCCAGAGCTCACTTTCTGTCCTGAAGACTAAGGAAATGAGCCCATTGCTTTTGGACTGGAAGAAACATGGGCTGATGCTCAGGCACTTTCCTGCAAGTCAGCAGGAAACACTTCCTGGGTCCGAGCTGAGAATCAGCGTGCCAAGCTGGAGTTGTTTGATGCAAATAACCGCCTCAGAATTAGGTTCCTCCCCTTTCCACATGCTCCTCTCTGCCCTAAGGGGGTCATTTGGGAGCTGACCCTTCAGGTGTCCAAGTGAGCACATTTGGCAGTGTCACTGAGCTGGTCACTGAGGCCTGCAGTTTCGGGAGCTCTTGCCAGGATCTCCAGCTGGAAAGCTGACTCAATCCCAGTGTGTCTCCTTTCTGGTACAGAGAGAGAGAAGAGACCCACATAGGTGGCTCCTCATGTCCCTGAGGAAGGGGAAAGGCCAGCAGGTGACACAGAGCTTGGAAGGTGATTGTGAGATTCTTTCTGCCTCCCCATCTGATGGGCCAGTATCTGATGAGTAGCAGACTAGCTAGCAGGCCCATCTCCTGCTGACACAGAGCCTGCAGGCCCAGAGCCCTCGCCCTGCTGCCAGCGCTCTCTCCCCAAGGCAGCCCAGGAAGCTATGGACTGCCTTCACCCTGAGGACGTGTTGCTGGCTTATGCTGCTACATGCTGCCTCGCAAGACCCCCCCCCAGGCCCTTCTCTGCCAAGCTGCTTTCCAGCTGATCAGCAGTCAGCGTGTCCTGGTTCAAGAGATTGCATTTCCTTTTGTGAAACTTCCTGACCGTTCCTCTCTGCCCATGTCTTCAGCCTGTCACAATCCCTCTGAATGGCAGCGCAATCAGAAACTTGCAGGCCCTTAGGAGGCACAGGCCCATGCAGGTGACTGTGTGGTCCCTTCTGTGTCTGTAGGTGATGGGCCAGGAAGAAGCTTGTGGGTGGGAAACTGTTTGTGAGGTGACTTGTGTCTCAGTACCTGATAGGCCACTTGCAGGCCAACGGCTTGGATGTTGGTTGTGAGGTCATTTTTGTCTTGGCACGTGATAGGGCAGCCACTGGCTCCCGAGCAGAGGAGGTGCTTGTGCGATTGTTTCTGCCTGAGTACCTGATAGACCACTTGCAGGCCGATGGCTTGGATGCTGATTGTGATGACGTTCCTGCCTGAGTACCTGTTGGGATAGCAGCAGGCACATGGCTGAAAGGCTCACTGCAGGCAGGTGGTCTTGGAAGAGGACTGTGAGGTTACGGGTAAAGGATCAGCTGGTAGGCCAAAAGTCTTAACAGATGGGGAAATTGTGATGAGAGCCATTGTCTTAGGAGGTGGAGACTTTGTAGTGAGAGCCATTGTTTCTCAGAAGCTCCTTGGATGGTAGGAGGCACATGGCCGTAAAGTTGAAAGTCAGGTCCCTCCTGTCTCTGCCAGTGATGGGCCAGCAGCAGGCACATGGGTGGGACCTCACAATCAACACTGCAGCCGTGTCCCCTTTGCCTGCCTCTCCCCATCCTGTAAAGGAAGCGACCTCACTATCAACACCACAGCTGTGTCACCTCTGCCTTCCTGTTCCACTCCCCTCTTCTGACCTCTGCCTTCCCCCTTCCACTTCTCCTCCTCTCTCCCAGCCATTGCCCCTTTACTGGCACCTCCCTCTCCCCTGTCCCCATGGGATTTCACACATGTGGTGGGCAGCTCACATGGCAAGATGAAAATGGGCTCCTGGGGAAGGCAGGCTGGGACAGTGAGGAGGTGGAGATGTGCTCTGTGCAAGAGGGTGGCTGGAGTGCACAGGGCTTTGCCCTAGAGAAGGTGACGAGCCAGTCCAAAGCACGGCACAAATGGACCCTAAGGCAGGTGGAAAATGGGCTGGGCCACTGGGCCAAAATGCTGTGATCAGTGGCACAAGGTCCAACTGGTGGCTGGTTACATGCAGCATCCCTCAGGGATCTACATTTTAGGCAGCACTGTTTAATGTCTTCGTTAACATCCTGGACATTAGGATGGAGCGCACTCTCCGTGTGTTTGTGGACTAGGTGCAACGGGGGCAAGCCTCTGAGCAACCTGCTCTAGTTCTCTCGGAGTGAGTGGGGGATGGTATTAGATGACGTCCAGAGGTCTTGTCCACCCTAAGTGCTGGGATTCATTCCCTGAAGAGCTGTGGAAAGACAGAACCGTGAGAGGAAGCAGAAAGGACAGGGAGGCAGAAGAAGGCAGAGGAAATAGGTCCCTCTAAATAAAGTAGTTGCTCAGAACATAGTTTCTGCATTCAGAGTGTTGGTAGAAAAGGTATTGGGCTGAATAACTGGTCACAAATATCTATACTCCACTAGAAGATGGAAATACTGCACTGCATGCACTTGGTGCTGCTAAAAAGAAAGAAAGAAAGACAAGATTCATTAGAACTGGTAAAACATACTTGACCTTCTGGAAATGGCTATGTGCCAGTTTGGGCACAGAGTAATTTTTTGGATAGGTTTGAAGTTACAGCTACACATTTTGATTCAGGCCTTTACTCCTTTGCCCTCGTATAGAGGCTGCTGCTGCCTGAGATGCCCTGGGGTCACTGAGTTCCCATGACTAGAAAGGGAAGGGCAGACACCTGGGTTAGGCAGAGACATCTGCCCTGGAGGGGTCAGGCATGGGGTGAGATCAGTCTCAGCCCTGTTGTCACCTCAGATGGGGTCGCACTTCATTGACCGTGCAGGGAAGGAGAAGGGAGTGTGGCTAGACTCATTGGGACACCTGTAGGACGTCACTGTGGCACAGGTATGTGGAGATTTGTGCAGATGTGGCCTTCCAAGAATACAGCGTTTTCTTGAAGCTGGTCAGCCTGCTTTCCTCTATCAGGCGAGAGAGCTCGGCATGTCAGAGGGTGACTCGCTCTGTGCAAAGAGTGAGGGGTGGCACGGACAGTTGTGGTCAGGGGGAGGTTTTATGAGCAGTGGGCTCTGTGCGAGACACAAAAAGTTCTTTGTTAATAGTGTGGGCCTGATTATAAGAGAACTGTTAGGAAAATTACATGAAAAATGAAACAAGAAAGAAATTAAGAACAAGATTTAAAGCAAAGAAGTGTTTTGTTATACTTTCCAGCTTCAAATTTTGTCTGTGTGTGTGTTCTTATTGTCTTTCTTAATTTCTTTTTCTTTTTAATTTAGTGATCTGTTAGTATGATTTAGTGGTCTTATAATTTTTTTTTTATTATTATTATTTAAGGAAAGATGTTCAGAACTGGGGTAGGATGCTGTCACAGGGTCACGGACACCTGGTGCCATTGCAGGTGCCCTAGTCCCCTCTGCCCAGCCTCCCTCTGCAGCTCCGAGGGGCTTCGGTTTCCCACAGGTCCCCTGGGAGAGCTGCCAGGTCCGTGAAGGTATCTCAGAGTCACCGGGGCCTCTCCAAGCGGCACTGGCTGCTTCTGGTTCGACACCTGAGCTCTGCCTGGAAAGGGGAAGACTTGGTTTTGTCGTTTCAAAAATATGAACACGCTTTCATCAGCTGAAATGATTGAATAATTTTAATGTCAATGATTTCGTATGATGAAATAGTGGAAATCTTCAGGAAGGATATTAACTCAGGAGAAGAAGTACTGATCTGCCCTCGACCTTATGTTTCCACTGCTCGGTGTATTAGGCTGTGGATGTCATCTCAGTCATCTCCCACATATTTCCACATGTCCTGCCTACATTGATCACTTCTGAGGTCAACTTTGCATCAGACGATCTGGGCTTATGCCCTTCCCATAGTTTCCCAGTTTTCCTCCTCCCCTTCCTCTGTATCATTCAGGCACCTCTCAACTCCCTAGTCGCTGCTCTGAGCTTCAGGGAGTCGGAAGCTTGTCTCCTCTTTCAGCACTCTCATTGTCTCTTCAACCAACTCCTTCACTGTGTTTCTATCTAGCCTCCCCCATCTATTTGTCAAGAACATGTCAAGGAAGGCTATTCCTTGCAGACTGTGGACCTCCCTGGAGGCAACTTGCCCTTGACATGCACTTGAGGATTGTATGTTATTTCTTAGGACACTGCATCATGTTTATATTGGTCTGATCAGAATTGAGACAAATCCTTCTGTGTCTGTTTGTTTTCAGCTAATTTTCTAAGGAAAGCAGGTGGGAATTGGTGCCCAGGAGCTGTAGCATTCAGCTACAGACTTGAGTGGGAAAAGGCTAGATGTTAAGCCGAGTGAGGGAATTCCCCAGGGGCCGAGGAGAGAAATGTGAGGGCTGGGGAGTTGGGGAGGAAGGTTGTCCATACATGTCTCCTATCCAAAATACTGCTTTTCCTGCATGTCCAGGCTTCATCAAGGGACCCTGTGGGTCAGTGTGAATTGGAGAAGGTGGGCATCATTTACTCTGAAACCTGAAGACTAAAAAAAGCTTAAAAAGCAGACATCTCTCAGGTGCTCCTTGAAATCCTTCTCTTTTCAATACCCTCCTGAACACTTGCCAATTAGCCACAGAAGGGCTGAAGAAAATGATGGAAAGAGACCGGGGTTGTTAAGGCTTTTTGCATTTTAATGACCCCTCAGGTGTATTTGGTGCTGAGCCCATGGACCTCAGATGCTGAGAAGGTTGAGCAAACCTCTCCAGAAGTTGAAGTGAGAAGTAAATCTCAAAGTTTCTTGGAGTGTTAACGAGTCCCACTGAGGGCCATTACTGACAAAGCCTTCCCAGGGGGCTGATGAGAGCACAAAGCTGGAGGCTCTGATTGCAGGTAGGCCAAGGCAATGAGCAGGTGGCTGTGATGCCAAGTCAGCCTTGATGTGTGTAATGAAGCAGAGCAACCAGGCCCTGACACCCAGTCCTTGTGAAGGGTGGTGATTTCCCTCACACGTTGTTCGGGGCTCTTTCTGGGGGTCAGTGTGAAGGTGGGCATGTGCAGCTCCAACTGCAGGACAACAATATGGCATCTCTTGGTTCCCCGTGGACAAGGAGGTCCCAGTGGTTTAAGGAAACTTCTTCTCAGAGGCCTTAGGAGCAGAGACACCAACCATAGCCAAGAGGCTAGAGACCTCGGTTTTGTTGGAGGCTTTCAGCCATGGCAGTGCCCTCAGCCAGCTTCACCACAGTCTGACACTGTCCCATACCTGTGCCTCTTTCCCTGCACCCTGTAGACACCCAACATGCTTCCTCCCCTTGCTCTGTCCCCAGGATCTCTCCATAATTACTGATGTCTCTCTATCCTTGCTGGTGTTCTTTGAAACACAAAGGCATGGGGTGACCTCAGAGGCCTCTGGGTGACCTGTTGCACCAAAGCACTACCCTTCAAATCACAGAATCGTTTAGGTTGGAAGGGACCTCTGGAGATCATCTAGTCCAACCTCCCTGCTCAAGTAGGGTCACCTAGAACATATTGCCCAGGATCACATCCAGACAGGTTTTGAATATCTCCAGGGAAGGAGACTCCACTACCTCTCTGGGCAACCTGTTCCAATGCTCTGTCACCCTCACAGTCAAGAAGTTTTTTCTCAGGTTCAGGTGGAACTTCCTCTCTGGTTCAGTTTCTGCCCATTGCCTCTTATCCTGTTGCTGAGCACCACGGAGAAGAGACTAGCCTCATCCTCTTGACATCCCCCGCTTCAGATACTTATACACGTTGATGAGATCCCCTCTCAATCTTCTCTTCTCCAGGCTGAACAGGCCCAGCTCTTGCAGTCTTTCTTCCTAGGAGAGATGCTCCAGCCCTCTAATCATCTTGGTAGCCCTCCGCTGGACTCTCTCCAGGAGTGCCATGTCTCTCTTGTACTGGGGAGCCCAGAACTGGACACAGTACTCCAGGTGAGGCCTCCCCAGAGCTGAGGAGAGGGGCAGGATCACCTCCCTCCACCTGCTGGCAACACCTTTGCTTATGCACCCCAGGATACCATTGGCCACAAGGGCACATTGCTGGCTCATGCTTAACTTGTCCTCCAGGACTCCCAGGTCCTTCTCAGCAGAGCTACTTTCCAGCAGGTCAACCCCCAGCCTGTACTGCTGCATGGGGTTATTCCTGCCTAGGTGCGGGACCCTGCACTTGCCTTTGTGGAACTTCAGGAGGTTCCTCTCTGCTCAACTTTCCAGCCTGTCCAGGTCCCTCTGAATGGCAACACAGTCTTCTGGTGTGTCAGCCTCTCCCCCCAGTTTAGTATCATCAGCAAACTTGCTGAGGGTGCACTCTGTGCCTTCCTCCAGGTCATTGAGGAATATATTGAACAAGACTGGAGCCAGGACTGAGCCCTGGGGGACACCACTAGCTACACACCTCCAACCTGACTCCACACCACTGACCACAACCCTCGGAGCTCGGCCATCCAGCCAGTTCTCAAGCCACCTCACCGTCCACTCATCTAGCCCACACTTCCTGAGCTTCCCTAGGAGGAGGGGATGGGAGACAGTGTCCAAAGCCTTGCTCAAGTCCAGGGAGACAACATCCACTGCTCTGCCCTCATCTACCCAGCCAGTCACTCCATCATAGAAGGCTATCAGATTGGTCAAGCATGAGTTCCCTTTGCTGAATCCATGCTGACTACTCCTGATCACCTTCTTGTCCTCCAGATGCTTAGTGAGGACCTCTAGGAGGAGCTGTTCCATCACCTTTCCAGGGATGGAGGTGAGGCTGACAGGCCTGGAGTTTCCTGACTCCTCCTTCTTGCCCTTTTGGAAGACTGGCGTGACATTGGCTTTCTTCCAGTCCTCAGGCACCTCTCCTGATCTCCAGGACCTTTCCAAGAGGATGGAGAGTGGCCTAGCAATGGCATCTGCCAGCTCCCTCAGCACTCGTGGGTGCATCCCATCGGGGCCCTTGGATTTATGGATGTCAAGTTTGGACAAAAGATCTCTAACCTGATCCTCCTCCACCAAGGGAGAGTCTTCCTTTCTCCAGCCTTCCTCTCTTGTCTCCAAGGTCTGGAATTCCTCAGGACTGGCCTTAGCAGTGAAGACGGAAGCAAAGAAGGCATTCAATAACTCTGCCTTCTCTGTATCCTTTGTCACCAGGGCACCTGCCCCATTCAGCAGCGGGCCCACATTTTCCCTAGTCTTCCTTTTGCTATTGATGTATTTGAAGAACCCCTTCTTGTTGTCCTTGGCATGTCTTGCCAGATTTAATTCCAACTGGGCCTTAGCCTTCCTTGTCGCATCCCTGCACGCTCTGACAACGTCCCTGTATTCCTCCCAAGTGGCCTGTCCCCTTTTCCACATTCTGTACACTTCCTTCTTCTGTTGGAATTTGGCCGGGAGTTCCTTGCTCATCCATGCAGGTCTCCTGCCCACTTTGCTCAACTTCTTCCTCAGAGGGATGCACTGCTCTTGAGCCTGGAGGAAGAGATGCTTGAATATTAACCAGCTTTCTTGGACCCCTCTTCCTTCTAGGGCCCTCCCCCATGAGATTCCCCTAAGTAGGTCCCTCAAGAGGCCAAAGTTAGCTCTCCTCAAGTCCAGGGTTGCAATCCTACTCATTGCCCTGCTCCCTCCTCGGAGGATCCTCAACTCCACCATCTCATGGTCACTGCAGCCAAGGCTGCCCCCAACCTTCACCCCTCCAACTAGACCCTCTCTGTTCATTAGTACAAGGTCTAGCATTGCACCTCTCCTCGTTGGCATCTCCACCACCTGGGTCAAGAAATTATCATCAATGCTTTGCAGGAACCTCTTTGACTGTTTGTGCCTAGCTGTGCTGTCTTCCCAACAGATGTCAGGGGGGTTGAAGTCTCCCATGAGAACCAGGGCCTGTGATTGTGAGGCTACTTCCAGCTGTCGGTAGAAGGCCCCATCGATGACTTCCTCCTGGTCAGGTGGCCTGTAGTAGACCCCCACAACAGTGTCACCCATGTTAGCCTGCCCTTTAATCCTTACCCATAGGCTCTCCACTTGCTCTTCATCCACCCCGAGGCAGAGCTCCATACATTCTAGCTGCTCCCTCACATAAAGAGCAACTCCACCACCTCGCCTTCCTGGCCTGTCTTTCCTAAAAAGCACATAGCCATCCATGACAGCATCCCAGTCATGTGAACTATCCCACCATGTCTCTGTCACTGCAATGAGATCATGGCCCTGCGACCGCACACAGACCTCTAACTCTTCCTGTTTATTCCCCATGCTGCGTGCATTGGTATACAGGCATTTCAGAGAGCCAGTCAAGCATGCAAGCTTCCCAGGAGAGGTGCAAGAGGATCCTCCATAGCCATGTCGCATGCTGTCTCCCCTGGCTTTATGCACCCGCTGGAGGCATCCTGACTTGAGCGGTGTTTTACTGACTCTCCTGCCACTATACCACTCCCCTTCCCCCATCTTGCCTAGTTTAAAGCCCTCCGTACCAGGCTGGCCAATCTGTTGGCAAAGACGTGCATGCCCCGCTTGGTAAGGTGGATCCCATCGCTCCCCATCAGCTGTTGATCTTCAAACAGGGTCCCATGGTCATAGAAACCAAAGCCCTGTTGCCAACACCAGCGGCGCAGCCAGCTGTTAACTTGGAAAACTCGTCTACTCCTCCTCCCATCCTTTCCCCTCCCAGGCAAGATTGAGGAGAAAACAACCTGGGCTCCCAGACCCTTCACCACCATTCCCAGAGCTCTGAAGTCCTGTTTGATGGTTTCCAGTTTGCCTTTCGTGTCATTAGCACCCACATGGAAGATCAGCCGAGGGTAGTAGTCCGATGCATGGACAAGCCTTGGCAGTCTTTCCACGACATCTCTTATTCGAGCCCCTGGCAGGCAGCAAACCTCTCTGGACAAGAGATCAGGTCAGCAGATAGGTGCCTCTGTCCCCTGCAGCAGGCAGTCACCCACAACAATCACTCACCGTTTCTTCCGGGGGTTCCTGCACGGCACAGGGTCTGCCAGGCCAGTTGCCTCCCTTGGAGCCATGCCCAGCCTCTCCTCAGCTTGCAGGGTGCTAAACTTGTTCTTCAAGGGTAAGTCTTGAGGAGGAGCAAGAGCCTTTCTCCTTCTACGAGAGGTCACCAGCTTCCAGCCCTCTTCAACAGCGTTATGATGCACCTTTACACTCGGTGCTGAGCCCTCTGACAACTCCACTGCAGTGGGGGCAGGGGACTCCTGGAGCTGAACAGTCTCCGAGAACGCCCTGTCAATCTCCCACTCATCCTCTCGGATGCTACGCAGCCTACTAACCTCCTCCTGTAACTCCTTTATCTGGTGACACAACTGGTCAACCACAGCACACCTCACACAGGAGAGCTGACTGTCAGCCCAGGCCCCCCACGGAGAGGCCTCAGGCACTTCCTGCAGCCTGACACCTGCAGAGCTGCATCTGCTGTCCGAGGGTCTGTCTGGGTTGAAGCCTCAGACACAGCCGAGGCAGCACCTCCAGCAGCCACTGGGGAACGTGCTCTGCGGCGTGTCATGACCATGCCCCGGGGAAGGACACACCACTGTGCAAAATGGAGAGGTGCCTTCTTTGCCTTCTGGCGCCCTTCTGCACAAACTGCTGCATCTGTTCACTGCCTCCATTGGCTGCACTCTGGGAGCTGTGCTCTAGGCCTGGCTCTTATATAGGCCTCTGCCCAGCAGTGACTCACAAGGGGGCTTGACCCACCCAATCAGGAGCCACCTGAAACAAAAGCCCCAACTCCCTCTGACCAGGCCAGCCCAGAGAGCTCGTTAGCAGCAGCCCCACCTAGCTAGAACTTCCCAGGAGAAGTAAAGTCAAGGTCCCCTGCAGGAGTCCTTGCCTAGCTCTCCCTTCCTGCTAGCAGCAAGCACTGTCTAGTTCCTCGGGGGTCCCCAGAAAGTCTCCACAACTTCCAACAAGGCCCACAAAAGGCCCAGGCAGAGCCCAGACACTGCTGCGCAAACTGCTGCGTCTGTTCGCTGCCTCTGTTGGCTGTGCTCAGTCATGCGAGTGACCCCACCCCGTCTCAGTTATTCCAAGCATGTGGCAGTGCTGGGACAGCTTGGGCATCTCCGTTTGCTCCTGGCTGTGCCCCAGGCTGCATATGTCTGCATATATGTGGAGTTCAGCACCTCAGCTGTGGCATGGACAGAAGATTTGTCACAGGGAAACATGTTCCCAAGGACCTCCTGTAGGCAAAGGCTTTGACTGCAAGGGGTGACATGCTGTCATGGATAGGAGGTGGCCAATGTGATGGTGGAAGGAGGTTCCCACAAACAGAGCAAACCCTGCAGTGCCCAAGGCCAAGGAGAAACAGAGCTGAGCTGTGCAGGAATGGCAGGAGAGGGATTTGGTGCCTGAGCTGCCTCTGCTGCACCTTGGGGCCCTGTGACGGAGGTGAAGCGATCTCCAGGAAGGACAAGGTGCCACTAAAGAAGTCCCTGGGCCTGGGCAGCCTGTGATCCAGCCACCCTGAGGACATCACTAGCCCAGTGCCTGTTCATATCATGTGGAAGGGTGAGAAGAGGTTCAGGTTCAGGAAAGCTGGAAGGGTTGGAGGGTGCAGAGACATGAGTGGAGACCTCAATGTGATGTGCCTCCCATTTATGGAGCACGCTTGAGTGCAGAAAGGATGGAATTGGCCTAAAGGTAGTGGTGGGATTCAGTTGTGTGGACACAGGTAGGAAACGTGAGATGCCCTGGGGTACTTGTCCAGGAAGCACTGAAAAGGGGCCATGGTTTCCCTGTAGGTGCCATGGTGTATGTGCTGGAAGCATGCAGTTGTGCTGCACACCCCAAGCATTTGACATGGCCCTGCGAGGCTATTTCTATGTCGTGAAATCAAGTGTCTGCACTGAATGTCATGAGCTGTTGGTAACAGATCTGGATATGTCTCAGCTTCCTCGTGAGTGGGTGTCTAGCAGTATTAGGTATCTGGGGTCATTTCAGATGGCCAAGGAAATTCCCCACCCAGCCCCCACCTGATGGATGCAGGTCTCAGAGTGGCTCCATCAGAGCAAGCAGACACTGGCACATGCCTTGGACCACCTCTGTCTCCTCCAATGTCCCCCGGTTTCTGTGTGTGAGCAACTGACTCCCACTCTCCATCTCCAGGGATTACAATGGGAGCTTAGACAAGGAGCTCCCATGCAGACATCTCTGCTGGGCACGTTTCTGCTTGGGCAAAGAGAATCCCACGTCCTATATGTTTGTGGAGTTCAGGGGAAGAATCTGAATCCCACTCCAGCCCCGGGGCTTCTAAACTGGCATGAGATGCCCAGATGGACTCATCTGAATGAAAACCTGAACCATGGGAGAATGAACTCCCTTCTTGGTCCCTCTCTTGGAGTCCTGCCTAGGTAAGAGGCAGAAAGAGGGGCTTCCAGAGCAGGACGTTTCTACGCTCCTAGCAGGTGATCATCTTCTGATGAGATAGATTGTAATGCTGGAATCGGTCTTCCTTCAGTGTTCAGAGAGGGACACTGGTGATTATTTTGGTTTTCTGCAGTGAACATTTCCCGGGAGGAGGGAGCCCGAGGGACAGAGAACTTCTGCCTTTAATTGGGCCACTGTTGCTGAAGGCGTCCCAGCTCCTGGGATGGAAGGAGGTCATGGCACCGTGGCAGCAGTGCCCATGTGCCCAGCTGTGTGCAGGAGCAGCTCCTCTGCCAAGAGCAGCAGGGCTGTGGGCACTGCCTGCTGCTGCTGACCGGAGCTGAGAGAAGGCAGAGAGAAGTGGAAGGCAGTGTGGAGTGGGAGGACGGCTGACAGTTCATTGTGGAAGACATCTTCCCAGCCCTGAACACGGTAAGTCTCTGGCTGAAGGACAACACTACTGAAGTTTCTGGAGGGGTCTTCTGAACCCAGCTCACCCCATGACAAGTTTTTAAAGAACTCTCTCCCGGCTTCTTCAGTGTACGGGAGGAGAAGATGCTTTAGAGCAGAGATTCCCTGGCACACTGTCACAGGGATGGGGCATGCTGCTACCTCCTCTGCAGGGCTGTAAGGGTGGGACATGCACACAAGTCTGCCCTGGGCTGTGATTCAGAGCAGTGTCCCTGCCCTGCAGAGGAAGGTGAAAAAACAGGCTGCTTGAAATGGAAGGAGCTTTCCTTCCAGGGCTTTCTGTTTCCTAATTCTGGCAGGGAGGAAAAAAAAAAGGAAAAGAAAGAGTTTTCTGGTTTGGAAGGACCTGGGACTCACAAACCTTCACCCTCCGAGATCAGGAGGTCTGTGAGAAGATTCAGCAAACAGCTTCAACCCCATCTCTACCTCCAACAGCACCAGCATCACTTTTATGAGCTTTCTGAGGGTTTATGTGACCTGCCCTTAGGATCTGCATGCACAGAGATGCCCCTGCCCAAGTCTTAATCCCGAAAGGTGTCTGTAGGGCAGAACTGAGCCCACAGTCGGTGGGATGGGGACTATGAGCACTGAGAGGGAAAAGATGTAGGGACTGAGAAAGCTGCCAGCAGGGATAGCTCCAGGCAGCAGAGATGGGCAGGGAATGAGAGGGAACTGCTAGCAGAATCATCATGAGGGGATGGATTTGGGCAAGTCAGTCCCTCCAACAAAAATACCTTCCTCTGTGCAAGCCTCCCCGATCTCCTCTCCCACCCAGCAGAGTCTCTGCCCTGACAGCCATGGAGTCCAGGGCATGAGCTGCCTCCTCTGCAGCCAGACCTCCAGCAGAGGAGAGGGGCATCTCTCCTGCCACGGGTTCATTTCATGCTCCCCAACAAAGGGGCTGGGAGCACCTGCCCTGCAATGTCGCTGTCTGTGAGGCAGCATGGCCAGGTGGGCAACGTGACAAGGTGAAGGCTTTTGTGAGCGCCCTTCTGTCTCTCTGCTTGCCTCCCTCGGCAGCAGGATCATGGTGCTGCCCCTTGTTTCCCCTCCTCTCCATGCTGCTCCTGTTCCTCTCTCAGGCTCCCTGGGGTTGGGGGGGTTTCAGCCGCAGTTCAGACACTGACACTGCAAGTTGTGCAACAGAGGGGTGTGAATGGGAGTGAGTCATCCCCAGCTCCCTTCGGAGCTGTGAGGCTACAGAAAATGCACCCTGTGGGGCTGGGAAATGAGCTGCCCTTGTCCCGCTCTTCATCACCATCTCCATATGTGGGCTGAGAGAGAAGACTTTGGAAATCTTCCCTTACCGCCTGAAGTCCTCCACTCTCCGCTCCGTCCAGTTTCTCTCTGAGAGGCGCTTGTGAGGGTGAGTGTCCTTCAGCGGAGAGAGGTGCGAGTGCAGGGCAGTGAGGGGCAGGACTCCTTGGCAGACCAGATCCCGTGACTCTGTACAAAGTCAATGAGCCCTCTTTTCCCCTTGGGATGCCCAAGTGCTCATGCTGAGAGCAACTGAAACGCCAAAGGTTTCTGCTCTGTCAAAGAATGCTGCCACGGTGAGAGGGAGGCACCTAAAAGCTAAATAAATAATCGGACTCCTCTGCTGAAGGTTATTTTCCAGAGAAAACAGGTATCTAAACGTTGACCTGCCCTTCCACATAAGGGGTGGACGTAACCTGCTGCAGCATGTGCACCTCAGAGCTAGTCACCTCCCCCTCCCACCACAGTGCCTGGAGAGAGAGCACACATGGTAAATGGGCATGAGGACAGGGTCCCATTGCTCTCAGGATCTCATTGGGACGAAGATGTCTAGAAAGGGTCAGGTCAGCCCCTGCCTTCACTTGACTGTTCCTCTGCCTTGCTGGAGTGGGAGCTGCTGTGACTGATCCGGACACAGACACCTCTGTTCAAGAGGGCAAGGCTGGGGGAGATGAATCCCTCCCAAGGATCTTCCCTTCCCAAGACAGCTGGCACGCGTGCTTGACAGAGTCCAATAGTGTCTGACCAGGGTCTTTTTGATGTTCCACACCTGGAGAGTGTAATGTTTAATATCAGAATTTATTCTTTGATGATATTTGATGTTACACGGGGTTTTTGATTCAGCAGAGTGATACAGCAGTGTACTGAAATCACAGTACAAGTGTAAGTTACGCTTAGCAAAATGCAGCAATTGCAATATGCAGTTTAATCACAATAAAAATGTGATCCCTGTTACCAGCCTCTATAATATGCTCACCGTCACGACCCTGGGTGTCCCCAGTCACTGGGAAGGAGTATGTAGGTTGAAACCAGCTCAAGTCTGTTGGTCCCTTGGCAATTCTTCTGTTAGTTGTTCAGGTGTTGAACTCTGTGTTGGGCTGAGCCACACACACACTTCCCCCATACAGATCTGGCTAACTCGAGGAGACATTCACACGCCTTTGATGAACTCAGGCAGAACCATTTACACCAGTTGATCCACTCCTTTGCCCGTCTCCCCGAGCCTTCTTCCATTGTAGGGCTTTACTGGTCAGGCGCAGTGCTATATTCATCTCTCATCATGGTAAATAGAGAAATTTCCCCCCGGGTCACTGGACCAAGTCTCCTTAACGCCACTCATGACACCCAAGGCCCTCCTATCCCCACCCTATACCTGGGAATGTTTGGCACTTCCCTCCATTGACACCCCCTGGCCGAGCAGAAGTGACCCCGCTGGAGATCATCAGCAGTGGCCACCGCTCTGCAAGGCACACTCAGGCAGTGCAAATTAGCGCTCGAGACAAGGAACTGAATGAAGGAACAGGACAAAGGGCATGTGGGAGGCTCCAAGAGAAGGGCAAAAGGTTTGGCTCACAGAAGACTGCTCTAAATTGTCACTGTCTTTTTCTCCTTGGAAAGTTCCCCATGCCCAGGGCAGAGCAAATGCCCAACGGCAGCTCCTTCAATGAGTTCCTCCTCCTGGCATTCGCAGACACACGGGAGCTGCAGCTCTTGCACTTCTCGCTCTTCCTGGGCATCTACCTGGCTGCCCTCCTGGCCAACGGCCTCATCATCACCGCCGTAGCCTGCCACCACCGCCTCCATACCCCCATGTACTTCTTCCTCCTCCACCTCACCCTCCTTGACCTGGGTACTGTCTCCTCCACTGTCCCCAAATCCATGGCCAACTCCCTGAGGGACACCAGGACCATTTCCTACTCGGGATGTGCTGCCCAGGTCTTCCTCTTTTTCCTTTTGCTTGGAACTGAGTGTTCTCTCCTCACAGCAGAAGAGCACAGGGGAACCTCAGGGGCAGTGTGTGCACTGCAGTCTCAGGAGAGGGTGAGGGCTGGATCTAATGTCACCTCTGAACACATGCTGAGCAGTGGGAAATGCCCTGTGATTGCTCCAAGCATCCTGCACAGCCACAGACCCTGGGGAGGGGCTGGTCAGGTGCAATGATGCTGGTCCAGCTGGGTCTGTCCTGAGCAGCTCGGCCAGTGGGGAGTCACCCCATGGTCCCATAGCCTGCTGGTCCTGCAGGGCAGCACCGGCAGCCCTGAGGCTGGTGGGGCAGCTGAGCCCCCTTTCTGCCCCACAGAGCTGCTGTGGCCTTGCAAGGGGCTGGTGCTGTGGAGCGAGTGCCCAGAGCTCTGCAGCCCCCTGGGGCGGGCACTGCTGTGGGGCCAGCGCCAGGCTGGGAGGCCCTGGAGGGAGCAGGAGAGAAGAGCGCAGGTTGGTGCCTGCGTTGCCTGCCCACGCTGGGGAAGCTGCCCCAGGCCCATAGTCCCAGAGCAGCCCCTCGTGTCACCCCTCCCAGCGCTGGCTGCTCCCCCAGCGGTGGGGTGGTGCATGGCCAGCTGCGTCCTCCTGCAGCTCTGCGCATCCCCACGGAGGGGACAAGGCCAGCCTTGCACGGCCTCTCTTCTGCACCAGACCGCGGCAGGTCCCCGAGCACGGCTGTCTGCTGAGCACAGCCTGGGCTGGGCAGGGGCTGGCTGCTCCCATCCCCAAGTCTCTGGGGGATCATTTAATGGTTATTTAATAATACTCCAACCCTTGCCTTGTGCGAGGGGTCTGGTTCCAGCTCCAGCTGAGCTCTGGCTTTCCTCGCTCCAGCCCTGCTTGCACGGACAAGGTCTCGGGGCTCCCCCCGGGCAGCCCCTGCCCCTGCCCCCATCTGGGCACGTCCCCTCCAGCCCCCTGAGTGCTGGTGCTGCTGCCTGGGCAGAGCTGGAGGATCCCATGCAGCAGCTCCTCCGGGAGCTGCCCAGGGAAAAGCTGGCCCCAGCCCCAGCCCCAGCCCCAGCCGCAGCGGGGCCCAGGGCAGCTGCCCTCTGCCCACCCACCCTGGCGCTGCCAGCCCCACCGCAGCCCGCTCCTCACCGGCTCCAGCGCAGCCCTGCAGGCAGCTGGAGCTGCCTCGGGCCCCGGGGCCGTCTGGCGGCAGCAGCCTTTGACCTGGCCACAGCAGCAGCGGTGCAGGGAGCAGGGCAGGAGCAGGGGACTTGGGGCGAAGACCCCTGCCCTCGGCTGCACGGCCGGGGCACTGGCCGGGCGATGCCTTTGTGGGTGGCTGGGCTCCAGGTTCAGGGTGGACGGCAGCTCGAGGGTGGGAGTGCCGGGATGTGGATGGGCTTCCAGTGCAGCCGGGAGTGTGGGGAAGGCAAGTGGGCAGAGCCAGGCACACACAGGTGCCAAGGCCACGGGTGGAAAGGGCAGTGTGGGGCTGGTGAAGGCCCTCCCTCTCCTTCTCGTCCCCGTGGGGAAGAGAGACCCCAGGCCATGCTGGACTC
The DNA here is from genome assembly GCF_040807025.1 of Struthio camelus. NCBI lineage: Eukaryota > Metazoa > Chordata > Aves > Struthioniformes > Struthionidae > Struthio > Struthio camelus. The sequence goes on from NC_090970.1 coordinate 3,175,138, forward strand.
CACTTGGGCTGATGGGAAAGGGCAGAGGGCAGGGGGGAAGAGGCATTCAGAGCCTCTTGGGGTGCGTGATGGAGTTTTCCAAAGCCCAGGGCTGAGCTAGGGACCTTTAGATCTTCCCCATGGTGCTCTCCCAGCTGGACTTGTTCTGCTCTGCCGCAGGTGCTCTCATCCCCAGGTCAGCTGTGCTGGATCAGAGGCTGAGGAGCAGGAATTCCTGGACTCACAGAGGAGTTGTGGTGGGAAGGGACCTCTGGAGGTCTCCAGTCCAGCCTCCAACACAAAGCAGGGCTGGTTGGAGCCCTCCAGTCTTGTCCGGCCATCGCTGGACTGTGCCTGATCATAATTACCATCCCCAAACCTGCTCTGCTCCTCCTGTCCAGGCACTGCGGGACGGCACCTCTCATTGGTAGGGTACTGCCCTACCGGCCTTGCTGGCACCCTCGGCTCTTGGCTGCCCTTCCCACCCACTCTTGCTGCCCCACTCTTGCTGATCCCCACAACATACTCTTTGGAGCAGCAGTCCCATCACCAATGGTGCAGAAGCACTCGAGCTGTGGCACAGGAAATCCTCTTCTCCCAAATAGGCAGCATAGTATCAGACCCCCAAGTGGCTGAGCAACCTTTTTCATCCAGCTCTGACTCTGCATGCAGCGTTCCCTGGCTAGGGGTCCAGATCCAAAGCTCTCCTCTCACCTTCACATTGGCTGTCAGGAAAGAGTTTCTGCTGAGGTGATACGGTCACCTTTTGTACCTGCAAGCTCCTGGGGATCTGCTCGGGTCCCCTCACCCCTTACCAAGGCTTTCTTGGCTGTAGTCAGGCGTTGAGTCCCAGGTAGAGATGGGCAGCCAGGTCAGCAGGATGGGGACAGGGTGAGGTGAGGACCGCAGAGGTTCACAGGCCAGGCACCGGCATGTCCACAGTGTAATGCAGGCATGACCCAAGGACAAGGGGAGCAGCTCCCCGGCAAGGGGGACGAGGTCTTGCAATGAGGCTGGTCGCTCTTTGTCTCCCCTGATCTTGTGCCCACAAGATCCCCCTCCCTGGCTGCCTCCAGACCCTCCATGCCCACCCTGCTGCCCAGCACACCACGACAGCCGTGGCCCTGCAGTCCCTCCAGAAACTCCTGCTTCCCTGGGGACAGAGCCACCTGCCCCAAGCTGGTGCCCAGAGAAACCTGTTTCTCGTTCTCACTTTCTCTCTCTGCCTGCTGCCCTGCTTTTCTCCTGGGACATCCCTGCTCCTCAGAAAGCCTTTCTCCAGGCCAGTGTGTCTGTGCTGGCCTAGCTGACCCTACACCCCCACCCTGTGCACCCCACAGGGCCCCAGGCTGGCGGTGCTGCTCTGCAAGGTGAGTAGGCTGTGGGGCCGTGGGGCCATCAGGTGACTCCTGATTGGCCCTGGCAGAGCAGGTCATGGTGGGAAGCAAACCCCATTAGACAGGGATCGTCACCACTGACTGGTGCCATTACACTGCTGCCATGTGTCTGTGCTCATGGATGGTGCTCAGAGTGACGCCCAGGGCATTGCCCAAGGCAGGAGATGTGTTTGGGTGTGCACTGTGGTGTCCAGCCTGTGGTGTTTCCCTGAAGGTGCAGGAATCACTCTCCCGTCCCCCTTCCCTGCACCTCCTGGGTCCTCTCTGCCTCTCTGGGGACTGCAGAGCCCTCGTTTCCCCAAACATACCCGGATCTAGCGCTTTGCCTTCTGGTTACTCCACCATGGACCATCCCTCATTTTGTGAGGCTCCACTCACTGCCCACCCCATGCAAACACCATGTTACAAGAGCACTGAGGCCATCTGCGCACATGAGAGCAGAGCAGGACAGGGTGGAAATGAGGAGAGCAACCCTGACAAGAGCAATTCCTGCTGCTGTTGGTGGACATGTCAGCAGGAAATCTGCAGCCTCCACTCAAAGGCAGCAGTGAGGAAATGTGTGCTGTGGTAGTGGGGAGATGGTCCTGCGCAGCAGAGGGTCTGTCCAGACCCTCCTCGCCCTCCATTCCTGCTCCACTGTGAGTGTTGGAGCTCTGTAGAGGGAAGGAACGAGCCCACAGTGACAGCCAGCTGCCACCCTTGCAGCCCTTGCAGGAGAGGGGTAGAAGATCACTCTCTGACTGCAGCTGGGGCCAGCGGAGTTCTCTTAATGCACACGGGACCCAAGGTCTCACCCCGCCTGTACTCATCGGAGCCTGACTGTGCCCCTGAACTCCTTTGGCATCACAAAAGAGACTTCACAAAGGGAAACTCCCCTCATTGCACTGGGGGCATCCGAGGGAGCTGAGACTAGCGGGCTCTGAGGTTCCCCCATCTCTGCTGAGGAAGGGGGAAGCCTGGCTTCCTGCTTCATCATGGCGTCTGGGTTATATTCACATGAGAGATTTCTGAGGAGAAGTGGCATGAACCAAAACTCTTTATTCTTTTTGCAACAATGGATCAGAGAAAGTAAGGGAAAAAAAGAAAAAAAAAAAAAAAGAATGACATGTAGCCTTGATGCCAGATGCCCTGGGAATGAGGAGGAGATGCACAAGGGACAGTTACTGGTGCTGACACTGTACCCATTGAAAGAGTTTCCTCAGTGCATCCCTGAGCTCCTTGTTCCTCATGCTGTAGAGGAGGGGGTTCACTGCTGGAGGCACCACTGAGTACAGAATGGCCACCACCAGATCCAGAGCTGGGGAGGACATGGAGGGGGGCTTCAGGTGGGCAACCATGATAGTGCTGACAAAGAGGGAGACCACGGCCAGGTGAGGGAGGCACATGGAGAAGGCTTTGTGCCTTCCCTGCTCAGAGGGCATCCTCAGCACAGCTCTGAAGATCTGCACATAGGACAGCACAATGAAACGAAACACCCAAAGCATAAACAGCCACTAACCACAATAAGCCCCACTTCCCTGAGGTAGGAGTGTGAGCAGGAGAGCTTGAGGATCTGGGGAATCTCACAGAAGAACTGGTCCAGGACATTGCCTTGGCAGAGAGGGATGGAAAATGTGTTGGCAGTGTGCAGGAGAGCATTGAGGAAAGCACTGGCCCAGGCAGCTGCTGCCATCCTGACACAAGCTCTGCTGCCCATGAGGGTCCCATAGTGCAGGGGTCAGCAGATGGCAATGTAGCGGTCATAGGCCATGACTGTGAGGAGAAAATACTCGGCTGACAACAAGAAGACAAAGGAAAAGAGCTGGGCAGCACATCCTGAGTAGGAAATGGCCCTGGTGTCCCTCAGGGAGTTGGCCATGGATTTGGGGACAGTGGTGGAGATGGAGGCCAGGTCGAGGAGGGCAAGGTGGAGGAGGAAGAAGTACATGGGGCTGTGGAGGCAGTGGTCGCAGGCTACGGTGGTGATGATGAGGCCGTTGGCCAGGAGGGCAGCCAGGTAGGTGCCCAGGAAGAGGGAGAAGTGCAAGAGCTGCAGCTCCCGTGTGTCTGCAAAGGCCAGGAGGAGGAACTCATTGAGGGAGCTGCTGTTGGACATTTTGCTGTCATCAGGCATGTAGGACTGTCCAAGGAGGAAAAGACAGTGACAAGTCAGGAGAGACCCTCTCTGATCAAAACCCTTTTCCTTTCTCACAGACGTCCCTGTGTCTGTGAGACAGAGGGAATCAGTCCTGCTCTGATGTAGGAGGGCTGTTCAGCCACATCCAGTTCAGAGGCATGTTGACCACCCAAGTAACAGCTTCACTTTGGGGGGGGGGTAAGTGGGGGAGGGATCTTGCTTGTTGGTCTGCTCTGCAGGGTAGGAATATGCACCCTTAAAATTGCTGTGAGTTGGCAAAATTCTTTAACCATAGCAGAATCAATTCTTCAAGCGCAAGGACGATGAAGAAGCCACAGAGCCATAACAACCTGATCTCTCTTATTTCAGTTAGTTGGAGACCTCTGAATGCCATTGACATGATAATGTTCACCATCTTGTGTGGAAGATGGCAATCAATCAGTCCGTAACGGAGGCTGGAGAGAATCTGGCAGAGCTTTATCTTCATCTTATCAAATGTAGAAGCGATACGACCTTAAGACAGGAACCATCAGCCAATAATGTTTAACCAGTGCAGTGAATACTTTGTTCCTGTTCCTCACAAGAAAGAGGCCAGACTTGCAGCCCTGGCCCTTCTAGAGTCAAGGGGAGTCCTGCCACTGGCCTCACGTCTCTGTGAATGACGGTGGTTAGTGGTAGGAAGAGCCCAGGAGTGGGGATCTCTACCATGTAAAGAGGAAAAGAGTAAGAAGTCTCATGAATCTGTTTTGCATTTGTAAGAAATAAACAGACATAAGATTCAAAGGCTGATAATGTTGATGTCTATCAGTATTTATAAAGAGGGAATTATTTAGCAAGGCTACACTGGCGGCTCTCAAGCTGAGCCGAACATGCAAACCGGGAAAGTTATGATTTTTCCAGTCCATGCTGTGACATCTCGGGATTAAATCTCAATGTCGCTATGTGTCCAAATTGCCCTTTGTCAAATACTCACTAAAATATACTGCTGTCTAATTCAAATGGTTAAAGTGATGAAAAAAAAAAATCCCCTTTTCTACCTTTTCTGGAACTAAAACATCTCCTTACAGAAAAACTGCTGCCTTGGCTGTGCTCCTCTCAGCCAGAGGACAATCTCAGTCACAACTTACCCTGAAAGGAAACTGGCCTGTGCTGACAGTGGTGTCCACTTCCAAAGTGCACATCTCCAAACTCTCCTCCCTTTCTCAGCTCAGATGTTCTGAGAGTGATGGAGAGGGTGTGACATAGCGCATGGCTCTGATGATCAGAAGAAGGACTCGGTGATGTGGCTCTGAGATGGAGGGAGGTCTCAACACTCAGCTTGTAGCCAAAGACACACAGGGCTTATTTCAGCTGCCCACACACAGCCACCGCCAGCAGCAGTTCCAGTTCCTTAGCACCTCTGGGGCTTCTGCATGGGACATTCAGCTATCACACATGTCCTGCAGAAGGACACAGCAGCGCACAGTCCAGCAGCTTGTCCCAGGGAGGGTCAAGGGTCTTAAAGGAGGGGTGTCCTGAAGGGACAGTCAGCTCATCTCCCAGCCGCACACACTCTGCTCCTTTGAGCCCAACAGGCAAGAAGGAGACCTACTCCTCTTACTCCATCCACAGAGACAGCTCTGCAGCAGGAACCACAGGGTCTGTTTTAGACTCTGTAGCTGCAAATGTCATCCCCAGAAAGCCCTCGAGCAAGAACAAGAGCAGCCCAGACAAGGGGAAAAACAAGGAGCAACACCTTGATGCCAAAGCTCCCCAAGGGTAGACACTTGAAGGGGATGACAAGGGCATGAAGAAAAGCTGCTACTGCTTCAGGGTCAGTAAAAGAGTAAAAAGGAAAATGTTGGCTCACTCCTGGATCAGGCAGAGGAAAACAACCAACAGTGAGTGCTGACGGAGTGAGGGATGACTTGCAAGAACTCAACCCATATAAGTGCAGGATTCGGTGGGCTGCATCTGAGGACATTGAGAGAGCTGGCCACTCTCACAACAAGACTGCTGTGTGTCACCTTTGAAAGGCTGTGGAGATCAGGAGAGGTCCCAATGAGCTGAAAAAGGCATATGCTGTGCCCATCTTCAAAAAAGGCCACAAGGACAAATCAGGGAGCTGCAGGCCATTCAGCCACACTTTGGTGAGGAGTGCGTCATGGAATGAGTCCTCTTGCATCACATTTCTGGGCACAGGAAGAAGGTGACTGTGAACAGTCCGCATGGATTTACTGGAGGTAAAGCCTTCCTGATCAACTTGATTACCTTCTGTGATAAAAGGCCTGTCCTTGTGGAGGAGAGGAGAGTAGTGGATGTCATTTACCACAGTTTTAGCAAGGGGTTTGACATTGTCTCACACTAGATGGTTGAGGGCTGCCATCCAGATGGACCCCTGCAGGAAGGAGGAATGGGTTGCCAGGACCTTTATGGAATTCACAAATGAAACAAATGCCAGGTCCTGCACCTGGGGCAGAAAAACACCCTGCAGTGATCTGGGCTGGGGAGTGGCCAACTGGCAGCAGCTCTGCAGAGAAGGACCTGGGAGTCTTTGTGGGCAGCAAAGAGAGCGAGAGCCAGCAGCACGCCCTGGCATCAACGGAGGTCACAGTGTCCTGAGCTGCCTGAACAAGAGCACAGCTGGGAAATTGAGGGAAGGGATTATCCCCCTCTACTCCACACCTGTTAGAGCACATCCAGATACTACATGCATTTGGGGTCCTGTGTAGAAGAACACTGTTGATGACATGGAGTGAGTTTGGTGGCACACCCCCAAGGAGCCCAGGCACCAGAGCACTTGTCCTGTGAGGAGAGGCTGAGGGAATGGGCCTTGTTCAGCCTGAAGAAGGGAAGGCTTTGGGCAGACCTAATCACAGCCTCCCCATACCTACCAGGATGTCACCAAGAAGATGCAGTCAGGCTCTTCACCATTGTGCACAATGGGAGGATGAGGCCCCAATGGGCATTAGCTGAAACTAGAGAGCTTCAGGCTGAGGATAAGGAGAAACTTCTGACCCATCCTGACTGCCAAGCACTGGGGCAGGTTTTCCAGAGAGGTGCTGCCATCTCCACCCTTAGAGGTTTTTGAAGTCCTAAAGGAGTAAAGCCTTGAGCAACCTGGATGGAGCTGATACACACCCTGCTGTGGGAAGGAGGTTGGGCTAGAGACCTCCTCAGGCCCCTCCCAACCGGAATGATTCAGCATTTCCTTCCACCCTGGGTCTTCCCTTGTTGACCCTAGGGAAAACCTTCAGCTTCCTTGTGACCATGGAAGTAGGTCTCCCAAAAGGATCACCAGATCAGCTGCATGATCCTTGTCCCGCTCTGGTCAGAGTCATTCAGATTGAGGGCTGCTTGGCAGCCACCCCCAAATCACCTTCAGTTTTCTTTTCTTTCACCTTTTATTGCATTTTGTCCCTCTTTTCTCCTTTCTAAATTCTTCTTTTACTCTCCTGATCCCCTCCCATGCAGTCAGCCAACCTCTGTTTCCCCATTGGCCCTGGGTTTCCTTTCTTTGTGCATTCATTTGGCTTGTCTGAGATGGTTGCCATGGTGATTTCTACTTTTACCACTAGGGCCTTGAAACTGGTGCTGCCTTTTATTATGTGTAGTGTCCTGCAGGTCCTCATGCTGTTACCCTGCCAGAGGCACTGCAAGATAGGATGAGCCATCAGTACGCATACATTAACAGCTGACCCAGAGGAGCCTGAGTCCAGAGGGTCCTTGAGAAACTTGGGGTTTTGGCCAACAAAAACTTCATGACGTTGTGCAAGGAGAAGTGTCAGATCTTGCCTCAGGGGGCAGAACAGGCTGTGCATCAGGACAGGCTGAGACCTGACCAGCAGAAGAGTGACCCTGAGGAGAAGGGCCTAGATGTTACACGAGGGATGCCCTATGAGCCAGTGCTGCCTGCTCACCACAAAGGAGGCCAGCTGCATAGAGGGCTGCATTAGGAAGCGCATAGCCATCGAGACAAGGGCTGTTCTTATCCCCCTCGACTCAGGACTGGTGTGGCCACATGTGGGATGGTGTGTCCCAGTGTGGACTGCCCAGTGCTGGAGGAATGGGGAGGAACATGGAGAGGGTCCAGAGGAGGTCTGCCAAGATGGGGTTGGGGGCCTGAAGGCCACGGCCTGTTTGGAGAGGCAGAGGGACCTCGACTTCTTCAGCCTGGTGAAGTGTTAAAGACAAATGGAATATAGTAGTAGCCTGTGACTGCTTGAAGGGTGGTTCCAGAGGGGATGGAGCTTTTGTTGGTATTAGGAAAGAGCATGAAGAGGGGAAAGGGTCACAAACTGCATCTTGAGAGGTACAGCCTGGGCTTCAGGAAAAAGACATGTCACTTGAAGGGTAGTGCTGTGGTGCAACAGGTCACCCAGAGGCCTCTGAGGTCACCCCATGCCTTTGTGTTTAAAAGAACACCAGCCAGGATAGAGAGACCTCAGTAAATATGGAGAGATCCTGGGGATAGAGCAAGGGGAGGAAGCATGTTGGGTGTCTACAGGCTGCAGGGAAGGAGGCACAGGCATGGGACAGTGCAGGACAGCCTGTGGTGGAGACGGCTGAGGGCACTGCCATGGCTGAAAGCCTCCAACAGAACCGAGGTCTCTAGCCTCTTGGCTATGGTTGCTGTCTCTGCTCCTAAGGCCTCTGAGAAGAAGTTTCCTTAAACCACTGGGACCTTAAACCACTGGGACCTCCTTGTCCACGGGGAACCAAGAGATGCCATATTGTTGTCCTGCAGTTGGAGCTGCACATGCCCACCTTCACACTGACCCCCAGAAAGAGCCCCGAACAACGCGTGAGGGAAGTCACCACCCTTCACAAGGGCTGGGTGTCAGGGCCTGGTTGATCTGCTTGATAACACACACCAAGGCTGACTTGGCATCACAGCCACCTGCTCATTGCCTTGGCCTACCTGCAATCAGAGCCTCCAGCTTTGTGCTCTCATCAGCCCCCTGGGAAGGCTTTGTCAGTAATGGCCCTCAGGGGGACTCCTTAACACTCCAAGAAACTTTGAGATTTACTTCTCCCTTCAACTTCTGGAGAGGTTTGCTCAACCTTCTCAGCATCTGAAGCCCATGGGCTCAACACCAGATACACCTGAGGGGTCACTAAAATGCAGAAAGCCCTAACAACCCATGCCTCTTTCCATCATTTTCTTCAGCCCTTCTGTGGCTAATTGGCAAGTTTTCAGGAGGGTATTGAAAAGAGAAGGATTTCAAGGAGCACCTGAGAGTTGTCTGCTTTTTAAGCTTTCTTTAGTCTTCAGGTTTCAGGGGAAGTGATACCCACCTTCTCCAATTCACACTGACCCACAGTGTTTCCTAATTAAGCCTGGGCATGTAGGAAAAGCAGTATTTCTGATAGGAGACGTGTATGGACAACCTTCCTCCCCACCTCCCCAAGCCCTGACATTTCTCTCCTCGGCCCCTGGGGACTTCCCTCACTCGGCTTAACATCTAGCCTTTCCCCACTCAAGCCTGTAGCTGAATGTTACAGCTCCTGGGCACCAATTCCCACCTGCTTTCCTTAGAAAATCAGCTGCAAACAGAAACAGAAGGATTTGTCTCAATTCGGATCAAACAGAAATAAACATGATGCAGTGTCCTAAGAAATAACATACAATCCTCAAGTGTATGTCAAGGGCAAGTTGCCTCCAGGCAGGTCCACAGTCTGCAAGGAATAGCCTTCCTTGACATGTTCTTGACAAATAGATGGGGGAGGCTAGTTAGAAACACAGTGAAGGAGTTGGTTGAAGAGGCAATGAGAGTGCTGAAAGACGAGACAAGCTTCCGACTCCCTGAAGCTCAGAGCAGCGACTAGGGAGTTGAGAGGTGCCTGAATGATACAGAGGAAGGGGAGGAGGAAAACTGGGAAACTATGGGAAGGGCATAAGCCCAGATCGTCTGATGCAAAGTTGACCTCAGAAGTGATCAATGTAGGCAGGACATGTGGAAATATGTGGGAGATGACAGAGATGACATCCACAGCCTAATACACCGAGCAGTGGAAACATAAGGTCGAGGGCAGATCAGTACTTCTTCTCCTGAGATTAATATCCTTCCTGAAGATTTCCACTATTTCATCATACGAAATCATTGACATTAAAATTATTCAATCATTTCAGCTGATGAAAGCATGTTCATATTTTTGAAACGTCAAAACCAAGTCTTCCCCTTTCCAGGCAGAGCTCAGGTGTCAAACCAGAAGCATCCAGTGGTGCTTGGAGAGGCCCCGGTGACTCTGAGATACCTTCACGGACCTGGCAGCTCTCCCAGGGGACCTGTGGGAAACCGAAGCCCCTCGGAGCTGCAGAGGGAGGCTGGGCAGAGGGGACTAGGGCACCTGCAATGGCACCAGGTGTCCATGACCCTGTGACAGCATCCTACCCCAGTTCTGAAAATCTTTCCTTAAATAATAATAATAAAAAAAAATTATAAGACCACTAAATCATACTAACAGATCACTAAATTAAAAAGAAAAAGAAATTAAGAAAGACAATAAGAACACACACACAGACAAAATTTGAAGCTGGAAAGTATAACAAAACACTTCTTTGCTTTAAATCTTATTCTTAAGTTCTTTCTTGTTTCATTTTTCATGTAATTTTCCTAACAGTTCTCTTATAATCAGGCCCACACCATTAAAAAAGAACTTTTTGTGTCTCACACAGAGCCCAGTCCTCAGAAAACCATGCCCTGACACCGGCTGTCCGTGCCACTCCTCACTCTTTGCACAGAGCGAGTCACCCTCTGACATGCCGAGCTCTCTCGCCTGATAGAGGAAAGCAGGCTGACCAGCTTCAAGAAAACACTGTATTCTTGGAAGGCCACATCTGCACAAATCTCCACATACCTGTGCCACAGTGACGTCCTACAGGTGTCCCAATGAGTCTAGCCACACTCCCTTCTCCTTCCCTGCACGGTCAATGAAGTGTGACTCCATCTGAGGTGACAACAGGGCTGAGACTGATCTCACCCCATGCCTGACCCCTCCAGGGCAGGTGTCTCTGCCTAACCCAGGTGTCTGCCCTTCCCTTTCTAGTCATGGGAATTCAGCGACCCCAGGGCATCTCAGGCAGCAACAGTCTCTATACGAGGGCAAACGGATAAAGGCCTGAATGAAAATGTTTAGCCATAAATTGCAACCTATGCAAAAAACAACTCTATGCCAAAACTGAAAAGAACACACAGCCATCTCCAGAAGGTCAAGTATGTTTTACCAGTTCTAATGAATCTTGTCTTTCTTTCTTTCTTTTTAGCAGCACCAAGTGCATGCAGTGCAGTATTTCCATCTTCTAGTGGAGTATAGATATTTGTGACCAGTTATACAGCCCAATACCTTTTCTACCAACACTCTGAATGCAGAAACTATGTTCTGAGCAACTACTTTATTCAGAGGGACCTATTTCCTCTGCCTTCTTCTGCCTCCCTGTCCTTTCTGCTTCCTCCCACTGTTCTGTCTTTCCAGAGCTCTTCAGGGAATGATTTACTGAATCACAGCACTTAGGGTGGACGAGACCTCTGGACGTCATCTAATACCATCCCCCACTCACTCCGAGAGTACTAGAGCAGGTTGCTCAGAGGCTTGCCCCCGTTGCACCTAGTCCACAAACACACGGAGAGTGCACTCCATCCTAATGTCCAGGATGTTAACGAAGACATTAAACAGTGCTGCCTCATATGTAGATCCCTGAGGGATGCTGCATGTAACCAGCCACCAGTTGGACCTTGTGCCACTGGTCACAGCATTTTGGCCCAGTGGTCCAGCCCATTTTCCACCTGCCTTAGGGTCCATTTGTGCCGTGCTTTGGACTGGCTCGTCACCATCTCTAGGGCAAAGCCCTGTGCACTCCAGCCACCCTCTTGCACAGAGCACATCTCCACCTCCTCACTGTCCCAGCCTGCCTTCCTCTGGCATTCCTCCTTCATCTTGCCATGTGAGCTGCCCACCACATGTGTGAAATCCCATGGGGACAGGGGAGAGGGAGGTGCCAGTAAAGGGGCAATGGCTGGGAGAGAGGAGGAGAAGCGGAAGGGGGAAGGCAGAGGTCAGAAGAGGGGAGCGGAAGAGGAAGGCAGAGGTGACACAGCTGTGGTGTTGATAGTGAGGTCGCTTCCTTTACAGGATGGGGAGAGGCAGGCAAATGGGACACGGCTGCAGCGTTGATTGTGAGGTCCCACCCATGTGCCTTCTCCTTGCCCATCACTGGCAGAGACAGGAGTGACCTGACTTTCAACTTTACGGCCATGTGCCTCCTACCATCCAAGGAGCTTCTGAGAAACAATGGCTCTCACCACAATGTCCCCACCTGTTAAGACTTTTGGCCTACCAGCTGACCCTTTACCAGTAACCTCATAGTCCTCCTCCAAGCCCGCCTGCCTGTAGTGAGTCTTTCAGCCATGTGCCTGCTGCTATCCCAACAGGTACTCAGGCAGGAACGTCATCACAATCAGCATCCAAGCCATCGGCCTGCAAGTGTCCTATCAGGTACTAAGGCAGAAGGAATCGCACAAGCACCTCCTCTGCTCGAGAAGCAGTGGTTGCCCTATCACCTGCAGAGACAGAAGTGACCTCACAACCAAAATCCAAGCCATGTGCCTGCTGCTGGCCTATCAGGTACTGAGACACAAGTCACCTCACAAACAGTTTCCCACCCACAAGCTTCTTCCTGGCCCATCACCTACAGACACAGAAGGGACCACACAGTCACCTCCATGGGCCTGTGCCTCCGAAGGGCCTGCAAGTTTCTGATTGCACTGCCATTCGGAGGGATTGTGACAGGCTGGAGAAATGGGCAGAGAGGAACGGTCAGGAAGTTTCACAAAAGGAAATGCAATGTCTTGAACCAGAACATGCTGACTGCCGACCAGCTGGAAAGCAGCTTGGCTGAGAAGGGCCTGGGGGCGTCCAGGGAGGCAGCATGTAGCAGCATAAGCCAGCAATATGTCCTCAGGACGAAGGCAGTCCATGGCTTCCTGGGCTGCCTTGGGGAGAGAGCACTGGCAGCAGGGCGAGGGCTCTGGGCCTGCAGGCTCTGTCTCTCTCTCTACCAGAAAGGAGACACACTGGGATTGAGTCAGCTTTCCAGCTGGAGATCCTGGCAAGAGCTCCCGAAACTGCAGGCCTCAGTGACCAACTCAGTGACACTCTGCCAAATGTGCTCACTTGGACACCTGAAGTGTCAGCTCCCAAATGACCCCCTTAGGGAAGAGAGGAGCATGTGGAAAGGGGAGGAACCTAATTCTGAGGCGGTTATTTGCATCAAACAACTCCAGCTTGGCACGCTGATTCTCAGCTCGGACCCAGGAAGTGTTTCCTGCTGACTTGCAGGAAAGTGCCTGAGCATCAGCTGATGTTTCTCCCAGTCCAAAAGCAATGGGCTCATTTCCTTAGTCTTCAGCACAGAAAGTGAGCTCTGGGCACCTGAGATTACTACTCCCTGCAGCAGGCACCTCTGGGAGAAGTGGTTTTAAAGGCCAAATTACTGCCTGAAGAAGTACTTGGTCTCTGGAAGTTTCCCTTATTTGGCCCACTTCAAATGGGCCAATGACTGTGGCACCGCCACTGGAAAGAGCACCTCTGAGTGCTCCACTGTGGAGAGACCATTTCCTTGTGAACTGTGTGGGTGAAGAAAGTCCCACATGATCTGAACTGCTCTCTGTGGCCTCCTGCTGGATGTCCGTCCCAGGATGTCTGATTTCAGAGCCCAGGGCAGGGGGCAGGGTGCAAGGTGCAGCAGAGAGCCCCAAAGCAGTGAGGCCTTTGGCAAGATGAAATGAAGACCCTCTCCCCTCACCTGCCATATTTCACTGGGTTGGAGGGAGGTTAATTGGATAGTTAATTAAGGGCTGATTGGGGGATACTACTGCACTATAAGCAAAGAGTTTCTGGGGACCTGCCACATGAGCAGAAAACAGTGTCTGCACCAACTATGTACCCCACTTAGGTAGTACCCCCATGTAGCCTTTGCTGCTAGGGGAGAGAGGCAACTGCTTACGCCTCTAGCGTAAAATAAAACTTGTTGGGCAGATCTCAGAGGTGTTAAATTCAAGAATCTCCAGCAAGGAACCCTTTCTGAAAGATGACCTCTTCCACTCCAAATACTCTCAGCTGCATGTTTATATGTATCTCACAGTCTGTGTGGGATATCTGGCTGCAGAGCCTGGCAAGAGCGGAGGAAACTCCAGGCGTGAAGCTGAGCAGGCAGAAGGCAGCCGGCTGCCAGCGTGCCTGGCTCATGGGGCCACCAGGGCAGCCGGGGCCCCAGCATCCAAGGCACCTGCTCACCTCGCAGCGCTCCCCACCTCCACAGCCTCATGGCACTGCCCACGCACACCACTGCTCTCTTCACACGTCTCCTCCAATGCTGAGCACCAACACCCTGGGGCCACCGCCTCTCCCCACCACAGGCCACCCAACTTCTGGCACACACCTCACCCCCACCCCTCCCCTCACACACGGTGGACAGCCAGCACGCCCCTCTGCAGCAGGCACACACAGGCCACACCACCACACAGGCCAGCAGCCAGGACACCAACCCGAAATGTCCCAAATCACACCCCGGCCCACTCTCCAGCCCTTCTGCTTCCTTCTAGTCCTCCAAGAGGGAGCAACAAGCACTTCCTCTGAACATCCACTCCCACCTCTGCTCCTGCTCCCTTCCCACCTCCACCAATCCAAGGGCAGAAAGAGCATTCCCATCTTGCAGACAAAGCTCACCAGGCCCCTCTCTTTTCATGGGGCACAATTTCCACACACCACGCACACACTGTCAGTCCTACATTTCACCGCCAATGTCTAAGCAATGCTGCAGGCCAGGCAGCCTGCGGGGACAGGCGGGACCTCCGAGTCACTTCCCAGCCATGGGCAACTTGGGCTGCTCTCTCTGTAGTCACCTCACCAGCACCTTCCCAGCCACCTGCCTCCTGCTGCCCTATCAGCCATTCCAAAAGACAGGACCTCATGGCCACCTTCACGGCCACACTGCTCCTAGTGCAGCAAAACACCCAGGACGGGCCGGTTCCTGCCCCAAGAGAAGATCACCTTCTGCCCAGCCAGTACCCACACTGAGCCTGTGAAGCTTAGGAACCGGAGAAAGGCCTGCAAGGGATTCCTGGCAACATTTCCTAAGGGGCCGATTGTGTGGGAGCAGCGACCATGAAGTGGAAGACAGCAGGGCCCCATGGCCCAGTGAGAGCAAGAAGCCTTCCCGCAACTCCAAAGGCCACTTCCTGCCCCAAGGAGGGACTGAACCAAGCCAGCACATTCCCTACACATCAAGGACAACAAGCACTCTCTGGTTTGGTGCCCTGACAGTTTGGGACATGGGGAAGAACTCAGGTGAGGGCATCTCAGCTGGGGACACCAGCAGAGGCAGCACTCAGCAGCTCTTCCCCCATTAGCTCCCGCCAGCAGGGCTAATGACAACGGCAAGGGGAGGACGGGCCCTTCCCCAGACTCCAAGGCCCTGTGAAAACAGAACAGCTGCCACGCTCAGAGCTCTTTCGCCAACACCCTTCAGGCTGCTTCCAGGGCCACAGGTCTCAGGGCCCAGCAAGAGGCACGGAGCACCACCAACGGCCAGGCCACGGCGTGCCGCGTGGGCACAGCCTCTCTCGGAGCCCTCCGAAAGGCAGTTTTTCCGAGCAGAAGCGACCATGGGCAAGGGCCCCAAAACACACCAAGACTCACTCTCCAACCCTTCCGCTTGCTTCTAGTCCTCCAGAGCCTTTCCACAGGCACTTCCTCTGAACATCCCGGCTCACCCCGGAGCCTGCTCCCTTCCCACCTCCACGAAACACAGGGCAAGTGCTCTCCCAGGAGGCGCATCACGCCAGCTCTTGCCTCTCTCTTTTGCCTCACGTGCCCTCAAGGCCCTCACCCAACAGGCCTCCCTGCTCATGGGACCTTTGGGGCTTCAAGGCAGGAGGCCAAAACTCTTTGGCACCACTCCCCCTCTCTCGGGCCATGCTCCGACAGCTCACCAATGACCACACGGCTGCACACAGACACACTCAGCAGCACGGACAGGGCCAGTGCACCAGCCTTAGACAAGCACACTTCCAACCAGGGAAACGGCACAAGGCTTCCGCTGCTCTCCAGCATTTGCCTTGCCCCATCTCAGCAAGGCCTGGGATTTCTCTGCCAAGCAAAGCCTCGAGCCAAGCCAGCAGCTTTCAGCGGGGCAAGTGCCACATGGAAAAGTCAGCACAGGCTCTGCCTCCAGGGTCCCCCCTGGCATGGCCCAGGCAGAGCCCGAGAGCACCAGCTAAGCCACCCACTGAAGGAGCTTGCGGTGTGGCAGAGCCTAGCTGGTTTGTCCTCACGTCTGGTGCCAGGAGCTCTCCTCCAAAGCAGCACCAGGCAGCAGCCCAGAGGAAGGACCACTTCCCTCTCTTCTCTTAGCAAGCACTTGAGCCCCTAGTGCTCCACTCTTTGGCCCCTGGATAGCTCAGGCCTGCAAGGACACGACCCCATCACGGCGTCAGCAGGGAGCAGTCTGAAAAACAAGAGTGGTCACAATGCAAAGGCTCTAGGACTCTCCCCACCTCCCAAAAAAAGGAGCGGCAACTCTCCAAGCGCTCAGGGAGAAAACCCCAAGGGGAAAGGGCTTCCAGCGCTCAGCGTGCACAATGCCTGCCCACAAGCCGGCAGGCTGCTTGGAGGACGCCTGTGCTCACCACCACTCCCTTGGCTCCACACATTCGCAGCAATGCCCCTAGAGCTCCGTGGGGCTCCTCACACCAACCCAAACCTCAGGCCAACACCACCACCTTCCCCAGCTCAGCAGTGCCAGCACCTCACAACACCACACCTCGCACACTCCTGCCTGCCCAAGGGGGCTCTCTCGCTGCCCTGCTGCAGCACACAAAGCTCACCCTGCAGCAGGACGGTGCAGGAACTTGCCGAGACGGCAGCTGGAAGGAAGAGAGACCTGGGCTGCGCATCCCTTGCAGGCCACCCTTGCCTTGCCTTCCCTCCTCCAAGGCACTCCTTGTCCAGGGAGATTGGGCACAGGGAGCCATCAGCCCCCCTCGAGAGTCCTCTCCCAAGAACACACCTGCCCCTCTCCCAAGAACACCTCTCCACAAGGCCTTCACTCCTCCAAACACCTTCCAGCACGCTGACGCCCAGCCGGGAACGAGCACCTCCCCCGGCCTCCTGCTCCTTCAGCCAACACTGCTGCAAGACCAAAGCTCTCCCCACAAAAAGCAACCGAGAGGAAAGGAGGGAAAAGCATGCCTCGTACAGCTCTCAGAGCAAGCAGAAGCGCTCCCTGCACTTTCGTGTGGGTCGTGGCTGCAGAGCCTGGCAAGAGCGGAGGAAACTCCAGGCGTGAAGCTGAGCGGGCAGAAGGCAGCCGGCTGCCAGCGCGCCTGGCTCACGGGGCCACCAGGGCAGCCGGGGCCCCAGCAGCCAAGGCACCTGCTCACCTCGCAGCGCTCCCCACCTCCCCAGCCTCATGGCACTGCCCACGCACACCACTGCTCTCTCCACACGTCTCCTCCCGCACCCAGAACCAACACCCTGGGGCCACCGCCTCTCCCCACCACAGGCCACCCAACTTCTGGCACACACCTCACCCCCACCCCTCCCCTCACACAGCGTGGACAGACAGCACGCCCCTCTGCAGCAGGCACACACAGGCCACACCACCACACAGGCCAGCAGCCAGGACACCACCCCGCAAATGCCCCAAATCACACCCAGGACAACTCTCCAGCCCTTCTCTTTCCTTCTAGTCCTCCAAGAGGCAGCAACAAGCACTTCCTCTGAACATCCACTCCCACCTCTGCTCCTGCTCCCTTCCCACCTCCACCAATCCAAGGGCAGAAAGAGCATTCCCATCTTGCAGACAAACCTCACCAGGCCCCTCTCTTTTCATGGGGCACAATTTCCACACCACGCACACACTGTCAAGCCTAGATTCCACTGCCAATGTCTAAGCAATGCTGCAGGCCAGGCAGCCTGCGGGGACAGGCGGGACCTCCGAGTCACTTCCCAGCCATGGGCAACCGGGGCTGCTCTCTCTGCACTCACCTCACAAGCACCTTCCCAGCCACCTGCCTCTTGCTGCTCTATCAGCCACTCCAAAAGACAGGACCTCACGGCCACCTTCCCAGCCGTCTGCCCGCCACTGCCCTACAAGCCCCTGACACACAAGTGACCTCACAACAACTTCCTCAGCCATCAGCCAAATGCTGACCTCCCAGATGCTCCGGCCAACGTCACCTCCAAAGCACGCGTCCCAGCTGTGGACCTGCTGCTGCCCCAGCAACTGCTCAGCCAGAAGCCACCTCACAAGCACCTTCCCAGCCACATGCCTCCTGCTAGCCAATCACGTAACCCTTGCAGAAGGGACCTTGCAGACAACACGCCAGCCTTGTTCCTGCAGCTGGCCTCTCAGCTCCTCAGCCCCAAGGGACCTCAGAATCAGCAGCGAGCCACGTGGCCCCTGCTGGCCTCTCAGCTACCGACAAAGAACTGATTGGGCAGTGGTGATTTTCTGGCACAGCTCTCGCACACACTAGGGACCTCGTGGCTGTTGCCCCCTGCAGCTCCCCCTGCCCTCCCCAAGGCTGAGACACCTCCTGAACGGCCTCCCTCATTCACCCTGGCGCCTCACACTGCTCCTAGTGCAGCAAAACACCCAGGACGGGCCAGTTCCTGCCCCAAGAGAAGATCACCTTCTGCCCAGCCAGTACCCACAGCGAGCCCGTGAAGCTCAGGAACTGGAGAAAGGCCTGCAAGGAATTCCTGGCAACATTTCCTAAGGGGCCGATTGTGTGGGAGCAGTGACCATGAAGCGGAAGACAGCGGGGCCCCATGGCCCAGGCAGAGCAAGAAGCCTTCCCGCAACTCCAAAGGCCACTTCCTGCCCCAAGGAGGGACTGAACCAAGCCAGCACATTCCCTACACATCAAGGACAACAAGCACTCTCTGATTTGGGGCCCTGACAGTCTGGGACATGGGGAAGGACTCAGGCAAGGGCATCTCAGCTGGGGACACCAGCAGAGGCAGCACTCAGCAGCTCTTCCCCCTGGCCCGCCAGCAGGGCTAATGACAATGGCAAGGGGAGGACGGGCCCTTCCCCAGCCTCCAAGGCCCTGCGAAAGCCAAACAGCTGCCATGCTCAGAGCTGCTCTGCCAACACCCTTCAGGCTGCTTCCAGGGCCACAGGTCTCAGGGCCCAGCAAGAGGCACGGAGCAGCACCAGTGGCCAGGCCACAGCGTGCCGCGTGGGCACAGCCTCTCTCGGAGCCCTCTGACAGGGGGTTTTCCGAGCAGAAGTGACCATGAGGAAGGGCCCCAAAACGCACCAAGACCCACTCTCCAACCCTTCCGCTTGCTTCTAGTCCTCCAGAACCTTTCCACAGGCACTTCCTCTGAACATCCCGGCTCACCCCGGAGCCTGCTCCCTTCCCACCTCCACGAAACACAGGGCAAGTGCTCTCCCAGGAGGCGCATCACGCCAGCTCTTGCCTCTCTCTTTTGCCTCACGTGCCCTCAAGGCCCTCACCCAACAGGCCTCCCTACTGAGGGGCTTCCAGGCAGGAGGACAAAACTCTTAGGCACCACTCCCCCTCTCTCGGGCCACGCCCAGAGAGCTCACCAATGACCACATGGCAGCACACGGACACACTCAGCAGCACGGACAGGGCCAGTGCACCAGCCTTAGACAAGCACACTTCCAACCAGGGAAACGGCACAAGGCTTCCGCTGCTCTCAAGCCTTTGCCTTGCCCTGCCTCAGCAAGGCCTGGGATTTCTCTGCCAAGCAAAGCCTTGAGCCAAGGCAGCAGCTTTCAGCAGGGCACGTGCCACATGGAAAAGCCAGCGCAGGCTCTGCCTCCAGGGTCCCCCCGGCACGATCCAGGCATAGTCCGAGAGCACCAGCAAAGGCACCCACTGAAGGAGCTTGTTGGACCTTGTGCCACTGATCACAGCATTTTGGCTCAATGGTCCAGCCCATTTTCCACCTGCCTTATGGTCCATTTGCGCAGTGCTGTGGACTGGCTCGTCAACATCTCCAAGGCAAAACTCTGTGCACTCCAGCCACCTCTTCGCATAGGGTGCTGCACCACCACTCATCCCAGCCAAAAGAAGACAGGGGTGGGAGGATGGGGAGAGGCAGGGAAAGGAGATACATCTGCAGTGCTGACTGCGAGGTCTCATAATTTTGCCTGCTCCTTGCCCATCACTTGCAGAGACAGGCGTGACCTCACAGTCACCTTCACAGCCAGGTGGCTCAAACTGGTCTTGGAGATTTTGAGGCTGTCAGAATCCAGTACCCTCCTCATCACGCTGAATGCCGACTGCCTGGAAAGCAGCTTAGTAGAGAAGGGCCTGGGGGTCCTGGTAGACAACATGAAGCAGCAGGAGCCAGCCAAGTGTTTTTGGTATTCAAAGGCTGCATCAGTTTCCTGGGCTGCATTGGGAAGAGCGTTGCAGCAGGGCGAGGGCTCTGTGCCTGCAGGCTCTGGGTCAGCAGGCTCTGCGCCTGCTGTCTAACCACATCCTCAGGCAGAAGTGACCTCACAAACACCTGCCTTAGGCCGCAGCCAAAGGCTCACCTCTCAGCTGCTCACACCGAAGTCACCTCACAATCATCCACCAAGCCAAGGGGCCTACTGCTGGCCCTCCAGCTTCTCTCATGCACGTGACCAGCTATGTGCCTGCTGCTCTCCAGTCAGGTCCTAAGGCAGAGGAGGCTTCACAATCAACATCCAAGCCGTGTGCCTGCTGCTGGCCTATCACCTGCAAAGACAGGAGACACCACCAAATCAGCACCCTAGCCCAGCGCCTGGGGGTAGCCTATTAGGTACTCAGGCAGCAGTGACCTCACCATGAGCATCCAAGCAAATGAGCAGCTACTAGCTAATCAGGTCATCAGGAAGAAGAGACCTGGCAAAGACCTCATCAGGCACTCACAAAGAATGGACTTCCCAGTCAACAGCCAATCCATGGGCCTACTCCTGGTCTACCAGCAGCTTGCTCAGAAGTGACCTCACATGCACGTGCCCCAGCCATGAGCCTGCTGCTAGCCTGTCAGAGGCTGAGACAGACGGGACCTCACAGCCAATTTCCCAGCAATGTGCCTGCTGCTGGCCCATCACCTGCAGAGACAGAAGGGACATCACTTTCCCCTTTACAGCCATGTGCCTCCTACCATCCAAGGAGCTTCTGAGAAACAATGGCTCTCACCACACTGTCCCCTCCTATTAGACTTTTGGCCTACCGGCTGATCCTTTACCAGTAACCTCACAGTCCTCTTCCAAGCCCACCTGCCTGCAGTGAGCCTCTCAGCTTCTCAGAAGGACTGGACTTACCATGTGCCTGCTGCTAGCCAAACAGGTACTCAGGCAGGAACGTCATCACAATCAGCATCCAAGCCATCGGCCTGCAAGTGGCCTATCAGGTACTAAGGCAGAAGGAATCGCACAAGCACCTCCTCTGCTCGAGAAGCAGTGGTTGCCCTATCACCTGCAGAGACAGAAGTGACCTCACAACCAAAATCCAAGCCATGTGCCTGCTGCTGGCCTATCAGGTACTGAGACACAAGTCACCTCACAAACAGTTTCCCACCCGCAAGCTTCTTCCTGGCCCATCACCTACAGACACAGAAGGGACCACACAGTCACCTGCATGGGCCTGTGCCTCCTAAAGGGCATAAGCCAGCAACATGTCCTCAGGACAAAGGCAGTCCATGGCTTCCTGGGCTGCCTTGGGGAGAGAGCGCTGGCAGCAGGGTGAGGGCTCTGGGCCTGCAGGCTCTGTGTCAGCAGGAGATGGGCCTGCTAGCTAGTCTGCTACTCATCAGATACTGGCCCATCAGATGGGGAGGCAGAAATAACCTCACAATCACCTTCCAAGGTCTGTGCCACCTGCTGGCCTTTCCCCTTCCTCAGGGACATGAGGAGCCAGCTATGGGGGTCTCTTCTCTCTCTCTCTAGCAGAAAGGAGACACACTGGGATTGAGTCAGCTTTCCAGCTGGAGATCCTGGCAAGAGCTTCCGAAACTGCAGGCCTCAGTGACCAGCTCAGTGACACTCTGCCAAATGTGCTCACTTGGACACCTGAAGGGTCAGCTCCCAAATGACCCCCTTAGGGCAGAGAGGAGCATGTGGAAAGGGGAGGAACCTAATTCTGAGGCGGTTATTTGCATCAAACAACTCCAGCTTGGCACGCTGATTCTCAGCTCGGACCCAGGAAGTGTTTCCTGCTGACTTGCAGGAAAGTGCCTGAGCATCAGCTGATGTTTCTCCCAGTCCAAAAGCAATGGGCTCATTTCCTTAGTCTTCAGCACAGAAAGTGAGCTCTGGGCACCTGAGATTACTACTCCCTGCAGCAGGCACCTCTGGGAGAAGTGGTTTTAAAGGCCAATCACTTTCTGAAGAAATACTTGGTCTCTGGAAGTTTCCCTTATTTGGCCCATTTCAAAAGCTAAGGACTGTGGCACTGCCACTGGAAAGAGCACCTCTGAGCGCTCCACTGTGGAGAGACCATTTCCTTGTGAACTGTGTGGGTGAAGAAAGTCCCACATGATCTGAACTGCTCTCTGTGGCCTCCTGCTGGATGTCCGCCTCTGGATGTCTGATTTCAGAGCCCAGGGCAGGGGGCAGGGTGCAAGGTGCAGCAGATAGCCCCGAAGCAGTGAGGCCTTTGGCAGGAAGAGCTCAAGACCCTCTCCCTCTACCTGCCACATTTCTCTGGATTGGAGGGGGTTAATGGGATGGTTAATTAAGGGGTAGTTGTGGAATACCACTGCACTATAAGCAAAGAGTTTCTAGGATCCTGCCACACGAGAAGAAAACAGTGTCTGCACCAACTGCTTACGCCTCTAGCGTTAAATAAAACTTGTTGGACAGATCTCAGAGGTGTCAAATTCAAGAATCTCCAGCAAGGAACCCTTTCTGAAAGATGACCTCTTCCACTCCAAATACTCTAACCTGCATGTTTATATGTATCTCACAGTCTGTGTGGGATATCTGGCTGCAGAGCCTGGCAAGAGCAGAGGAAACTCCAGGCATGAAGCTGAGCGGGCAGAAGGCAGCCGGCTGCCAGCGTGCCTGCCTCATGGGGCCACCAGGGCAGCCGGGGCCCCAGCATCCAAGGCACCTGCTCACCTCGCAGCGCTCCCCACCTCCCCAGCCTCATGGCACTGCCCACGCACACCACTGCTCTCTCCACACGTCTCCTCCCACACCCAGAACCAACACCCTGGGCCCACCGCCTCTCCCCACCACACGCCACCCCCCACTGGCACACACCTCACCCCCACCCCTCCCCTCACACAGCGTGGACAGCCAGCACGCCCCTCTGCAGCAGGCACACACAGGCCACACCACCACACAGGCCAGCAGCCAGGACACCACCCCGCAAATGCCCCAAATCACACCCAGGACAACTCTCCAGCCCTTCTCTTTCCTTCTAGTCCTCCAAGAGGCAGCAACAAGCACTTCCTCTGAACATCCACTCCCACCTCTGCTCCTGCTCCCTTCCCACCTCCACCAATCCAAGGGCAGAAAGAGCATTCCCATCTTGCAGACAAACCTCACCAGGCCCCTCTCTTTTCATGGGGCACAATTTCCACACCACGCACACACTGTCAAGCCTAGATTCCACTGCCAATGTCTAAGCAATGCTGCAGGCCAGGCAGCCTGCGGGGACAGGCGGGACCTCCGAGTCACTTCCCAGCCATGGGCAACCGGGGCTGCTCTCTCTGCACTCACCTCACAAGCACCTTCCCAGCCACCTGCCTCTTGCTGCTCTATCAGCCACTCCAAAAGACAGGACCTCACGGCCACCTTCCCAGCCGTCTGCCCGCCACTGCCCTACAAGCCCCTGACACACAAGTGACCTCACAACAACTTCCTCAGCCATCAGCCAAATGCTGACCTCCCAGATGCTCCGGCCAACGTCACCTCCAAAGCACGCGTCCCAGCTGTGGACCTGCTGCTGCCCCAGCAACTGCTCAGCCAGAAGCCACCTCACAAGCACCTTCCCAGCCACATGCCTCCTGCTAGCCAATCACGTAACCCTTGCAGAAGGGACCTTGCAGACAACACGCCAGCCTTGTTCCTGCAGCTGGCCTCTCAGCTCCTCAGCCCCAAGGGACCTCAGAATCAGCAGCGAGCCACGTGGCCCCTGCTGGCCTCTCAGCTACCGACAAAGAACTGATTGGGCAGTGGTGATTTTCTGGCCCAGCTCTCGCAGACACTAGGGACCTCGTGGCTGTTGCCCCCTGCAGCTCCCCCTGCCCTCCCCAAGGCTGAGACACCTCCTGAACGGCCTCCCTCATTCACCCTGGCGCCTCACACTGCTCCTAGTGCAGCAAAACACCCAGGACGGGCCAGTTCCTGCCCCAAGAGAAGATCACCTTCTGCCCAGCCAGTACCCACAGCGAGCCCGTGAAGCTCAGGAACTGGAGAAAGGCCTGCAAGGAATTCATGGCAACATTTCCTAAGGGGCCGATTGTGTGGGAGCAGTGACCATGAAGCGGAAGACAGCGGGGCCCCATGGCCCAGGCAGAGCAAGAAGCCTTCCCGCAACTCCAAAGGCCACTTCCTGCCCCAAGGAGGGACTGAACCAAGCCAGCACATTCCCTACACATCAAGGACAACAAGCACTCTCTGATTTGGGGCCCTGACAGTCTGGGACGTGGGGAAGGACTCAGGCAAGGGCATCTCAGCTGGGGACACCAGCAGAGGCAGCACTCAGCAGCTCTTCCCCCTGGCCCGCCAGCAGGGCTAATGACAATGGCAAGGGGAGGACGGGCCCTTCCCCAGCCTCCAAGGCCCTGCGAAAGCCAAACAGCTGCCATGCTCAGAGCTGCTCTGCCAACACCCTTCAGGCTGCTTCCAGGGCCACAGGTCTCAGGGCCCAGCAAGAGGCACGGAGCAGCACCAGTGGCCAGGCCACAGCGTGCCGCGTGGGCACAGCCTCTCTCGGAGCCCTCTGACAGGGGGTTTTCCGAGCAGAAGTGACCATGAGGAAGGGCCCCAAAACGCACCAAGACCCACTCTCCAACCCTTCCGCTTGCTTCTAGTCCTCCAGAACCTTTCCACAGGCACTTCCTCTGAACATCCCGGCTCACCCCGGAGCCTGCTCCCTTCCCACCTCCACGAAGCAGAGGGCAAGTGCTCTCCCAGGAGGCGCATCACGCCAGCTCTTGCCTCTCTCTTTTGCCTCACGTGCCCTCAAGGCCCTCACCCAACAGGCCTCCCTACTGAGGGGCTTCCAGGCAGGAGGACAAAACTCTTAGGCACCACTCCCCCTCTCTCGGGCCACGCCCAGAGAGCTCACCAATGACCACATGGCAGCACACGGACACACTCAGCAGCACGGACAGGGCCAGTGCACCAGCCTTAGACAAGCACACTTCCAACCAGGGAAACGGCACAAGGCTTCCGCTGCTCTCAAGCCTTTGCCTTGCCCTGCCTCAGCAAGGCCTGGGATTTCTCTGCCAAGCAAAGCCTTGAGCCAAGGCAGCAGCTTTCAGCAGGGCACGTGCCACATGGAAAAGCCAGCGCAGGCTCTGCCTCCAGGGTCCCCCCGGCACGATCCAGGCATAGTCCGAGAGCACCAGCAAAGGCACCCACTGAAGGAGCTTGTTGGACCTTGTGCCACTGATCACAGCATTTTGGCTCAATGGTCCAGCCCATTTTCCACCTGCCTTATGGTCCATTTGCGCAGTGCTGTGGACTGGCTCGTCAACATCTCCAAGGCAAAACTCTGTGCACTCCAGCCACCTCTTCGCATAGGGTGGTGCACCACCACTCATCCCAGCCAAAAGAAGACAGGGGTGGGAGGATGGGGAGAGGCAGGGAAAGGAGATACATCTGCAGTGCTGACTGCGAGGTCTCATAATTTTGCCTGCTCCTTGCCCATCACTTGCAGAGACAGGCGTGACCTCACAGTCACCTTCACAGCCAGGTGGCTCAAACTGGTCTTGGAGATTTTGAGGCTGTCAGAATCCAGTACCCTCCTCATCACGCTGAATGCCGACTGCCTGGAAAGCAGCTTAGTAGAGAAGGGCCTGGGGGTCCTGGTAGACAACATGAAGCAGCAGGAGCCAGCCAAGTGTTTTTGGTATTCAAAGGCTGCATCAGTTTCCTGGGCTGCATTGGGAAGAGCGTTGCAGCAGGGCGAGGGCTCTGTGCCTGCAGGCTCTGGGTCAGCAGGCTCTGCGCCTGCTGTCTAACCACATCCTCAGGCAGAAGTGACCTCACAAACACCTGCCTTAGGCCGCAGCCAAAGGCTCACCTCTCAGCTGCTCACACCGAAGTCACCTCACAATCATCCACCAAGCCAAGGGGCCTACTGCTGGCCCTCCAGCTTCTCTCATGCACGTGACCAGCTATGTGCCTGCTGCTCTCCAGTCAGGTCCTAAGGCAGAGGAGGCTTCACAATCAACATCCAAGCCGTGTGCCTGCTGCTGGCCTATCACCTGCAAAGACAGGAGACACCACCAAATCAGCACCCTAGCCCAGCGCCTGGGGGTAGCCTATTAGGTACTCAGGCAGCAGTGACCTCACCATGAGCATCCAAGCAAATGAGCAGCTACTAGCTAATCAGGTCATCAGGAAGAAGAGACCTGGCAAAGACCTCATCAGGCACTCACAAAGAATGGACTTCCCAGTCAACAGCCAATCCATGGGCCTACTCCTGGTCTACCAGCAGCTTGCTCAGAAGTGACCTCACATGCACGTGCCCCAGCCATGAGCCTGCTGCTAGCCTGTCAGAGGCTGAGACAGACGGGACCTCACAGCCAATTTCCCAGCAATGTGCCTGCTGCTGGCCCATCACCTGCAGAGACAGAAGGGACATCACTTTCCCCTTTACAGCCATGTGCCTCCTACCATCCAAGGAGCTTCTGAGAAACAATGGCTCTCACCACACTGTCCCCTCCTATTAGACTTTTGGCCTACCGGCTGATCCTTTACCAGTAACCTCACAGTCCTCTTCCAAGCCCACCTGCCTGCAGTGAGCCTCTCAGCTTCTCAGAAGGACTGGACTTACCATGTGCCTGCTGCTAGCCAAACAGGTACTCAGGCAGGAACGTCATCACAATCAGCATCCAAGCCATCGGCCTGCAAGTGGCCTATCAGGTACTAAGGCAGAAGGAATCGCACAAGCACCTCCTCTGCTCGAGAAGCAGTGGTTGCCCTATCACCTGCAGAGACAGAAGTGACCTCACAACCAAAATCCAAGCCATGTGCCTGCTGCTGGCCTATCAGGTACTGAGACACAAGTCACCTCACAAACAGTTTCCCACCCGCAAGCTTCTTCCTGGCCCATCACCTACAGACACAGAAGGGACCACACAGTCACCTGCATGGGCCTGTGCCTCCTAAAGGGCATAAGCCAGCAACATGTCCTCAGGACAAAGGCAGTCCATGGCTTCCTGGGCTGCCTTGGGGAGAGAGCGCTGGCAGCAGGGTGAGGGCTCTGGGCCTGCAGGCTCTGTGTCAGCAGGAGATGGGCCTGCTAGCTAGTCTGCTACTCATCAGATACTGGCCCATCAGATGGGGAGGCAGAAATAACCTCACAATCACCTTCCAAGCTCTGTGCCACCTGCTGGCCTTTCCCCTTCCTCAGGGACATGAGGAGCCAGCTATGTGGGTCTCTTCTCTCTCTCTGTACCAGAAAGGAGACACACTGGGATTGAGTCAGCTTTCCAGCTGGAGATCCTGGCAAGAGCTTCCGAAACTGCAGGCCTCAGTGACCAGCTCAGTGACACTCTGCCAAATGTGCTCACTTGGACACCTGAAGGGTCAGCTCCCAAATGACCCCCTTAGGGCAGAGAGGAGCATGTGGAAAGGGGAGGAACCTAATTCTGAGGCGGTTATTTGCATCAAACAACTCCAGCTTGGCACGCTGATTCTCAGCTCGGACCCAGGAAGTGTTTCCTGCTGACTTGCAGGAAAGTGCCTGAGCATCAGCTGATGTTTCTCCCAGTCCAAAAGCAATGGGCTCATTTCCTTAGTCTTCAGCACAGAAAGTGAGCTCTGGGCAGCTGAGATTACTACTCCCTGCAGCAGGCACCTCTGGGAGAAGTGGTTTTAAAGGCCAATCACTTTCTGAAGAAATACTTGGTCTTTGGAAGTTTCCCTTATTTGGCCCATTTCAAAAGCTAAGGACTGTGGCACTGCCACTGGAAAGAGCACCTCTGAGCACTCCACTGTGGAGAGACCATTTCCTTGTGAACTGTGTGGGTGAAGAAAGTCCCACATGATCTGAACTGCTCTCTGTGGCCTCCTGCTGGATGTCCGCCTCTGGATGTCTGATTTCAGAGCCCAGGGCAGGGGGCAGGGTGCAAGGTGCAGCAGATAGCCCCGAAGCAGTGAGGCCTTTGGCAGGAAGAGCTCAAGACCCTCTCCCTCTACCTGCCACATTTCTCTGGATTGGAGGGGGTTAATGGGATGGTTAATTAAGGGGTAGTTGTGGAATACCACTGCACTATAAGCAAAGAGTTTCTAGGATCCTGCCACACGAGAAGAAAACAGTGTCTGCACCAACTGCTTACGCCTCTAGCGTTAAATAAAACTTGTTGGACAGATCTCAGAGGTGTTAAATTCAAGAATCTCCAGCAAGGAACCCTTTCTGAAAGATGACCTCTTCCACTCCAAATACTCCCAGCTGTATATTGAGGTGTATCTCACCGTCTGTGTGGGATATCTGGCTGCAGAGCCTGGCAAGAGCAGAGGAAACTCCAGGCGTGAAGCTGAGCGGGCAGAAGGCAGCCGGCTGCCAGCGTGCGTGGCTCACGGGGCCACCAGGGCAGCCGGGGCCCCAGCAGCCAAGGCACCTGCTCACCTCGCAGCGCTCCTCACCTCCCCAGCCTCATGGCACTCCCCACGCACACCACTGCTCTCTCCACACGTCTCCTCCCGCACCCAGAACCAACACCCTGGGGCCACCGCCTCTCCCCACCACAGGCCACCCAACTTCTGGCACACACCTCACCCCCACCCCTCCCCTCACACAGCGTGGACAGCCAGCACGCCCCTCTGCAGCAGGCACACACAGGCCACACCACCACACAGGCCAGCAGCCAGGACACCACCCCGCAAATGCCCCAAATCACACCCAGGACAACTCTCCAGCCCTTCTCTTTCCTTCTAGTCCTCCAAGAGGCAGCAACAAGCACTTCCTCTGAACATCCACTCCCACCTCTGCTCCTGCTCCCTTCCCACCTCCACCAATCCAAGGGCAGAAAGAGCATTCCCATCTTGCAGACAAACCTCACCAGGCCCCTCTCTTTTCATGGGGCACAATTTCCACACCACGCACACACTGTCAAGCCTAGATTCCACTGCCAATGTCTAAGCAATGCTGCAGGCCAGGCAGCCTGCGGGGACAGGCGGGACCTCCGAGTCACTTCCCAGCCATGGGCAACCGGGGCTGCTCTCTCTGCACTCACCTCACAAGCACCTTCCCAGCCACCTGCCTCTTGCTGCTCTATCAGCCACTCCAAAAGACAGGACCTCACGGCCACCTTCCCAGCCGTCTGCCCGCCACTGCCCTACAAGCCCCTGACACACAAGTGACCTCACAACAACTTCCTCAGCCATCAGCCAAATGCTGACCTCCCAGATGCTCCGGCCAACGTCACCTCCAAAGCACGCGTCCCAGCTGTGGACCTGCTGCTGCCCCAGCAACTGCTCAGCCAGAAGCCACCTCACAAGCACCTTCCCAGCCACATGCCTCCTGCTAGCCAATCACGTAACCCTTGCAGAAGGGACCTTGCAGACAACACGCCAGCCTTGTTCCTGCAGCTGGCCTCTCAGCTCCTCAGCCCCAAGGGACCTCAGAATCAGCAGCGAGCCACGTGGCCCCTGCTGGCCTCTCAGCTACCGACAAAGAACTGATTGGGCAGTGGTGATTTTCTGGCCCAGCTCTCGCACACACTAGGGACCTCGTGGCTGTTGCCCCCTGCAGCTGCCCCTGCCCTCCCCAAGGCTGAGACACCTCCTGAACGGTCTCCCTCACTCACCCTGGCGCCTCACACTGCTCCTAGTGCAGCAAAACACCCAGGACGGGCCAGTTCCTGCCCCAAGAGAAGATCACCTTCTGCCCAGCCAGTACCCACAGCGAGCCCGTGAAGCTCAGGAATTGGAGAAAGGCCTGCAAGGAATTCATGGCAACATTTCCTAAGGGGCCGATTGTGTGGGAGCAGTGACCATGAAGCGGAAGACAGCAGGGCCCCATGGCCCAGTGAGAGCAAGAAGCCTTCCCGCAACTCCAAAGGCCACTTCCTGCCCCAAGGAGGGACTGAACCAAGCCAGCACATCCCCTACACATCAAGGACAACAAGCACTCTCTGATTTGGGGCCCTGACAGTCTGGGACGTGGGGAAGGACTGAGGCGAGGGCATCTCAGCTGGGGACACCAGCAGAGGCAGCACTCAGCAGCTCTTCCCCCTGGCCCGCCAGCAGGGCTAATGACAATGGCAAGGGGAGGACGGGCCCTTCCCCAGCCTCCAAGGCCCTGCGAAAGCCAAACAGCTGCCATGCTCAGAGCTGCTCTGCCAACACCCTTCAGGCTGCTTCCAGGGCCACAGGTCTCAGGGCCCAGCAAGAGGCACGGAGCAGCACCAGTGGCCAGGCCACAGCGTGCCGCGTGGGCACAGCCTCTCTCGGAGCCCTCTGACAGGGGGTTTTCCGAGCAGAAGTGACCATGAGGAAGGGCCCCAAAACGCACCAAGACCCACTCTCCAACCCTTCCGCTTGCTTCTAGTCCTCCAGAACCTTTCCACAGGCACTTCCTCTGAACATCCCGGCTCACCCCGGAGCCTGCTCCCTTCCCACCTCCACGAAACACAGGGCAAGTGCTCTCCCAGGAGGCGCATCACGCCAGCTCTTGCCTCTCTCTTTTGCCTCACGTGCCCTCAAGGCCCTCACCCAACAGGCCTCCCTACTGAGGGGCTTCCAGGCAGGAGGACAAAACTCTTAGGCACCACTCCCCCTCTCTCGGGCCACGCCCAGAGAGCTCACCAATGACCACATGGCAGCACACGGACACACTCAGCAGCACGGACAGGGCCAGTGCACCAGCCTTAGACAAGCACACTTCCAACCAGGGAAACGGCACAAGGCTTCCGCTGCTCTCAAGCCTTTGCCTTGCCCTGCCTCAGCAAGGCCTGGGATTTCTCTGCCAAGCAAAGCCTTGAGCCAAGGCAGCAGCTTTCAGCAGGGCACGTGCCACATGGAAAAGCCAGCGCAGGCTCTGCCTCCAGGGTCCCCCCGGCACGATCCAGGCATAGTCCGAGAGCACCAGCAAAGGCACCCACTGAAGGAGCTTGTTGGACCTTGTGCCACTGATCACAGCATTTTGGCTCAATGGTCCAGCCCATTTTCCACCTGCCTTATGGTCCATTTGCGCAGTGCTGTGGACTGGCTCGTCAACATCTCCAAGGCAAAACTCTGTGCACTCCAGCCACCTCTTCGCATAGGGTGCTGCACCACCACTCATCCCAGCCAAAAGAAGACAGGGGTGGGAGGATGGGGAGAGGCAGGGAAAGGAGATACATCTGCAGTGCTGACTGCGAGGTCTCATAATTTTGCCTGCTCCTTGCCCATCACTTGCAGAGACAGGCGTGACCTCACAGTCACCTTCACAGCCAGGTGGCTCAAACTGGTCTTGGAGATTTTGAGGCTGTCAGAATCCAGTACCCTCCTCATCACGCTGAATGCCGACTGCCTGGAAAGCAGCTTAGTAGAGAAGGGCCTGGGGGTCCTGGTAGACAACATGAAGCAGCAGGAGCCAGCCAAGTGTTTTTGGTATTCAAAGGCTGCATCAGTTTCCTGGGCTGCATTGGGAAGAGCGTTGCAGCAGGGCGAGGGCTCTGTGCCTGCAGGCTCTGGGTCAGCAGGCTCTGCGCCTGCTGTCTAACCACATCCTCAGGCAGAAGTGACCTCACAAACACCTGCCTTAGGCCGCAGCCAAAGGCTCACCTCTCAGCTGCTCACACCGAAGTCACCTCACAATCATCCACCAAGCCAAGGGGCCTACTGCTGGCCCTCCAGCTTCTCTCATGCACGTGACCAGCTATGTGCCTGCTGCTCTCCAGTCAGGTCCTAAGGCAGAGGAGGCTTCACAATCAACATCCAAGCCGTGTGCCTGCTGCTGGCCTATCACCTGCAAAGACAGGAGACACCACCAAATCAGCACCCTAGCCCAGCGCCTGGGGGTAGCCTATTAGGTACTCAGGCAGCAGTGACCTCACCATGAGCATCCAAGCAAATGAGCAGCTACTAGCTAATCAGGTCATCAGGAAGAAGAGACCTGGCAAAGACCTCATCAGGCACTCACAAAGAATGGACTTCCCAGTCAACAGCCAATCCATGGGCCTACTCCTGGTCTACCAGCAGCTTGCTCAGAAGTGACCTCACATGCACGTGCCCCAGCCATGAGCCTGCTGCTAGCCTGTCAGAGGCTGAGACAGACGGGACCTCACAGCCAATTTCCCAGCAATGTGCCTGCTGCTGGCCCATCACCTGCAGAGACAGAAGGGACATCACTTTCCCCTTTACAGCCATGTGCCTCCTACCATCCAAGGAGCTTCTGAGAAACAATGGCTCTCACCACACTGTCCCCTCCTATTAGACTTTTGGCCTACCGGCTGATCCTTTACCAGTAACCTCACAGTCCTCTTCCAAGCCCACCTGCCCACAGTGAGCCTCTCAGCTTCTCAGAAGGACTGGACTTACCATGTGCCTGCTGCTAGCCAAACAGGTACTCAGGCAGGAACGTCATCACAATCAGCATCCAAGCCATCGGCCTGCAAGTGGCCTATCAGGTACTAAGGCAGAAGGAATCGCACAAGCACCTCCTCTGCTCGAGAAGCAGTGGTTGCCCTATCACCTGCAGAGACAGAAGTGACCTCACAACCAAAATCCAAGCCATGTGCCTGCTGCTGGCCTATCAGGTACTGAGACACAAGTCACCTCACAAACAGTTTCCCACCCGCAAGCTTCTTCCTGGCCCATCACCTACAGACACAGAAGGGACCACACAGTCACCTGCATGGGCCTGTGCCTCCTAAAGGGCATAAGCCAGCAACATGTCCTCAGGACAAAGGCAGTCCATGGCTTCCTGGGCTGCCTTGGGGAGAGAGCGCTGGCAGCAGGGTGAGGGCTCTGGGCCTGCAGGCTCTGTGTCAGCAGGAGGTGGGCCTGCTAGCTAGTCTGCTACTCATCAGATACTGGCCCATCAGATGGGGAGGCAGAAATAACCTCACAATCACCTTCCAAGCTCTGTGCCAGCTGCTGGCCTTTCCCCTTCCTCAGGGACATGAGAAGCCACCTATGTGGGTCTCTTCTCTCTCTCTGTACCAGAAAGGAGACACACTGGGATTGAGTCAGCTTTCCAGCTGGAGATCCTGGCAAGAGCTCCCGAAACTGCAGGCCTCAGTGACCAGCTCAGTGACACTCTGCCAAATGTGCTCACTTGGACACCTGAAGGGTCAGCTCCCAAACGACCCCCTTAGGGCAGAGAGAAGCATGTGGAAAGGGGAGGAACCTAATTCTGAGGCGGTTATTTGCATCAAACAACTCCAGCTTGGCACGCTGATTCTCAGCTCGGACCCAGGAAGTGTTTCCTGCTGACTTGCAGGAAAGTGCCTGAGCATCAGCTGATGTTTCTCCCAGTCCAAAAGCAATGGGCTCATTTCCTTAGTCTTCAGCACAGAAAGTGAGCTCTGGGCACCTGAGATTACTACTCCCTGCAGCAGGCACCTCTGGGAGAAGTGGTTTTAAAGGCCAATGATTTTCTGAAGAAATACTTGGTCTTTGGAAGTTTCCCTTATTTGGCCCATTTCAAATGGGCCTATGACTGTGGCACCGCCACTGGAAAGAGCACCTCTGAGCGCTCCACTGTGGAGAGACCATTTCCTTGTGAACTGTGTGGGTGAAGAAAGTCCCACATGATCTGAACTGCTCTCTGTGGCCTCCTGCTGGATGTCCGTCCCAGGATGTCTGATTTGAGCCCAGGGCAGGGTGCAAGGTGCAGCAGAGAGCCCCAAAGCAGTGAGGCCTTTGGCAAGATGAAATGAAGACCCTCTCCCCTCACCTGCCATATTTCACTGGGTTGGAGGGAGGTTAATTGGATAGTTAATTAAGGGCTGATTGGGGGATACTACTGCACTATAAGCAAAGAGTTTCTGGGGACCTGCCACATCAGAAGAAAACAGTGTCTGCACCAACTATGTACCCCACTTAGGTAGTACCCCCACGTAGCCTTTGCTGCTAGGGGAGAGAGGCAACTGCTTACGCCTCTAGCGTAAAATAAAACTTGTTGGACAGATCTCAGAGGTGTTAAATTCAAGAATCTCCAGCAAGCAACCCTTTCTGAAAGATGACCTCTTCTACTCCAAATACTCTCAGCTGCATGTTTATATGTATCTCACCGTCTGTGTGGGATATCTGGCTGCAGAGCCTGGCAAGAGCAGAGGAAACTCCAGGCATGAAGCTGAGCGGGCAGAAGGCAGCCGGCTGCCAGCGTGCCTGGCTCATGGGGCCACCAGGGCAGCCGGGGCCCCAGCAGCCAAGGCACCTGCTCACCTCGCAGCGCTCCCCACCTCCCCAGCCTCATGGCACTCCCCACGCACACCACTGCTCTCTCCACACGTCTCCTCCCGCACCCAGAACCAACACCCTGGGCCCACCGCCTCTCCCCACCACACGCCACCCCCCACTGGCACACACCTCACCCCCACCCCTCCCCTCACACAGCGTGGACAGCCAGCACGCCCCTCTGCAGCAGGCACACACAGGCCACACCACCACACAGGCCAGCAGCCAGGACACCACCCCGCAAATGCCCCAAATCACACCCAGGACAACTCTCCAGCCCTTCTCTTTCCTTCTAGTCCTCCAAGAGGCAGCAACAAGCACTTCCTCTGAACATCCACTCCCACCTCTGCTCCTGCTCCCTTCCCACCTCCACCAATCCAAGGGCAGAAAGAGCATTCCCATCTTGCAGACAAACCTCACCAGGCCCCTCTCTTTTCATGGGGCACAATTTCCACACCACGCACACACTGTCAAGCCTAGATTCCACTGCCAATGTCTAAGCAATGCTGCAGGCCAGGCAGCCTGCGGGGACAGGCGGGACCTCCGAGTCACTTCCCAGCCATGGGCAACCTGGGCTGCTCTCTCTGCAGTCACCTCACAAGCACCTTCCCAGCCACCTGCCTCTTGCTGCTCTATCAGCCACTCCAAAAGACAGGACCTCACTGCCACCTTCCCAGCCGTCTGCCCGCCACTGCCCTACAAGCCCCTGACACACAAGTCACCTCACAACAACTTCCTCAGCCATCAGCCAAATGCTGACCTCCCAGATGCTCCGGCCAACGTCACCTCCAAAGCACGCGTCCCAGCCGTGCACCTGCTGCTGCCCCAGCAACTGCTCAGCCAGAAGCCACCTCACAAGCACCTTCCCAGCCACATGCCTCCTGCTAGCCAATCACGTAACCCTTGCAGAAGGGACCTTGCAGACAACACGCCAGCCTTGTTCCTGCAGCTGGCCTCTCAGCTCCTCAGCCCCAAGGGACCTCAGAATCAGCAGCGAGCCACGTGGCCCCTGCTGGCCTCTCAGCTACCGACAAAGAACTGATTGGGCAGTGGTGATTTTCTGGCCCAGCTCTCGCAGACACTAGGGACCTCGTGGCTGTTGCCCCCTGCAGCTCCCCCTGCCCTCCCCAAGGCTGAGACACCTCCTGAACGGCCTCCCTCACTCACCCTGGCGCCTCACACTGCTCCTAGTGCAGCAAAACACCCAGGACGGGCCAGTTCCTGCCCCAAGAGAAGATCACCTTCTGCCCAGCCAGTACCCACAGCGAGCCCGTGAAGCTCAGGAACTGGAGAAAGGCCTGCAAGGAATTCATGGCAACATTTCCTAAGGGGCCGATTGTGTGGGAGCAGTGACCATGAAGCGGAAGACAGCGGGGCCCCATGGCCCAGGCAGAGCAAGAAGCCTTCCCGCAACTCCAAAGGCCACTTCCTGCCCCAAGGAGGGACTGAACCAAGCCAGCACATTCCCTACACATCAAGGACAACAAGCACTCTCTGATTTGGGGCCCTGACAGTCTGGGACGTGGGGAAGGACTCAGGCAAGGGCATCTCAGCTGGGGACACCAGCAGAGGCAGCACTCAGCAGCTCTTCCCCCTGGCCCGCCAGCAGGGCTAATGACAATGGCAAGGGGAGGACGGGCCCTTCCCCAGCCTCCAAGGCCCTGCGAAAGCCAAACAGCTGCCACGCTCAGAGCTGCTCTGCCAACACCCTTCAGGCTGCTTCCAGGGCCACAGGTCTCAGGGCCCAGCAAGAGGCACGGAGCAGCACCAGTGGCCAGGCCACAGCGTGCCGCGTGGGCACAGCCTCTCTCGGAGCCCTCTGACAGGGGGTTTTCCGAGCAGAAGTGACCATGAGGAAGGGCCCCAAAACGCACCAAGACCCACTCTCCAACCCTTCCGCTTGCTTCTAGTCCTCCAGAACCTTTCCACAGGCACTTCCTCTGAACATCCCGGCTCACCCCGGAGCCTGCTCCCTTCCCACCTCCACGAAGCAGAGGGCAAGTGCTCTCCCAGGAGGCGCATCACGCCAGCTCTTGCCTCTCTCTTTTGCCTCACGTGCCCTCAAGGCCCTCACCCAACAGGCCTCCCTACTGAGGGGCTTCCAGGCAGGAGGACAAAACTCTTAGGCACCACTCCCCCTCTCTCGGGCCACGCCCAGAGAGCTCACCAATGACCACATGGCAGCACACGGACACACTCAGCAGCACGGACAGGGCCAGTGCACCAGCCTTAGACAAGCACACTTCCAACCAGGGAAACGGCACAAGGCTTCCGCTGCTCTCAAGCCTTTGCCTTGCCCTGCCTCAGCAAGGCCTGGGATTTCTCTGCCAAGCAAAGCCTTGAGCCAAGGCAGCAGCTTTCAGCAGGGCACGTGCCACATGGAAAAGCCAGCGCAGGCTCTGCCTCCAGGGTCCCCCCGGCACGATCCAGGCATAGTCCGAGAGCACCAGCAAAGGCACCCACTGAAGGAGCTTGTTGGACCTTGTGCCACTGATCACAGCATTTTGGCTCAATGGTCCAGCCCATTTTCCACCTGCCTTATGGTCCATTTGCGCAGTGCTGTGGACTGGCTCGTCAACATCTCCAAGGCAAAACTCTGTGCACTCCAGCCACCTCTTCGCATAGGGTGCTGCACCACCACTCATCCCAGCCAAAAGAAGACAGGGGTGGGAGGATGGGGAGAGGCAGGGAAAGGAGATACATCTGCAGTGCTGACTGCGAGGTCTCATAATTTTGCCTGCTCCTTGCCCATCACTTGCAGAGACAGGCGTGACCTCACAGTCACCTTCACAGCCAGGTGGCTCAAACTGGTCTTGGAGATTTTGAGGCTGTCAGAATCCAGTACCCTCCTCATCACGCTGAATGCCGACTGCCTGGAAAGCAGCTTAGTAGAGAAGGGCCTGGGGGTCCTGGTAGACAACATGAAGCAGCAGGAGCCAGCCAAGTGTTTTTGGTATTCAAAGGCTGCATCAGTTTCCTGGGCTGCATTGGGAAGAGCGTTGCAGCAGGGCGAGGGCTCTGTGCCTGCAGGCTCTGGGTCAGCAGGCTCTGCGCCTGCTGTCTAACCACATCCTCAGGCAGAAGTGACCTCACAAACACCTGCCTTAGGCCGCAGCCAAAGGCTCACCTCTCAGCTGCTCACACCGAAGTCACCTCACAATCATCCACCAAGCCAAGGGGCCTACTGCTGGCCCTCCAGCTTCTCTCATGCACGTGACCAGCTATGTGCCTGCTGCTCTCCAGTCAGGTCCTAAGGCAGAGGAGGCTTCACAATCAACATCCAAGCCGTGTGCCTGCTGCTGGCCTATCACCTGCAAAGACAGGAGACACCACCAAATCAGCACCCTAGCCCAGCGTGCACAATGCATGCCCACAAGCCGCAAGGCTGCTGGGAGGACGCCTGTGCTCACCACCACTCCCTTGGCTCCAGAGACTCGCAGCAATGCCCCTAGAGCTCCGTGGGGCTCCTCACTCCCACCCAAACCTCAGGCCAACACCACCACCTTCCCCGCGTCAGCACCTCACAACACCACACCTCTCATGCTCATGCCTGCCCAAGGGGGCTCTCTCGCTGCCCTGCTGCAGCACCCAGAGCTCACCCTGCAGCGGGACGGTGCAGGAACTTGCCGAGACGGCAGCTGGAAGGAAGAGAGGCCGGGGCTGCGCATCCCTTGCAGGCCACCCTTGCCTTGCCTTCCCTCCTCCAAGGCACTCCTTGTCCAGGGAGATGAGGCACAGGAAGGCATCAGCCCCCCTCGAGAGTCCTCTCCCAAGAACACACCTGCCCCTCTCCCAAGAACACCTCTCCACAAGGCCTTCACTCCTCCAAACACCTTCCAGCACGCTAACGCCCAGCCATGAACGAGCACCTCCCACGACCTCCTGCTCCTTCAGCCAACACTGCTGCAAGACCAAAGCTCTCCCCACGAAAAGCAGCCAAGAGGAAAGGAGGGAAAAGCATGCCTCGTACAGCTCTCAGAGCAAGGAGAAGCGCTCCCTGCACTTTCGTGTGGGTCGTGGCTGCAGAGCCTGGCAAGAGCGGAGGAAACTCCAGGCGTGAAGCTGAGCGGGCAGAAGGCAGCCGGCTGCCAGCGTGCCTGGCTCATGGGGCCACCAGGGCAGCCGGGGCCCCAGCAGCCAAGGCACCTGCTCACCTCGCAGCGCTCCCCACCTCCCCAGCCTCATGGCACTCCCCACGCACACCACTGCTCTCTCCACACGTCTCCTCCCGCACCCAGAACCAACACCCTGGGGCCACCGCCTCTCCCCACCACACGCCACCCAACTTCTGGCACACACCTCACCCCCACCCCTCCCCTCACACAGCGTGGACAGCCAGCACGCCCCTCTGCAGCAGGCACACACAGGCCACACCACCACACAGGCCAGCAGCCAGGACACCACCCCGCAAATGCCCCAAATCACACCCAGGACAACTCTCCAGCCCTTCTGTTTCCTTCTAGTCCTCCAAGAGGCAGCAACAAGCACTTCCTCTGAACATCCACTCCCACCTCTGCTCCTGCTCCCTTCCCACCTCCACCAATCCAAGGGCAGAAAGAGCATTCCCATCTTGCAGACAAAGCTCACCAGGCCCCTCTCTTTTCATGGGGCACAATTTCCACACCACACACACACTGTCAAGCCTAGATTTCATCACCAATGTCTAAGCCATGCTGCAGGCCTACATACTGCGGGGACAGGCGGGACCTCCGAGTCACTTCCCAGCCATGGGCAACCTGGGCTGCTCTGTCTGCACTGACCTCACAAGCACCTTCCCAGCCACCTGCCTCCTGCTGCCCTATCAGCCACTCCAAAAGACAGGACCTCACGGCCACCTTCCCAGCCGCCTGCCCACCACTGCCCTACAAGCCCCTGACACACAAGTGACCTCACAATAACTTCCTCAGCCATCAGCCAAATGCTCACCTCCCAGCTGCTCAGGCCAACGTCACCTCCAAAGCACGCGTCCCAGCCGTGCAGCTGCTGCTGCCCCAGCAACTGCTCACCTAGAAGCCACCTCACCAGCACCTCCCCAGCCACACGCCTCTTGCTAGCCAATCACGTAACCCTTGCAGAAGGGACCTTACAGACAACACGCCAGCCTTGTTCCTGCAGCTGGCCTCTCAGCTCCTCAGCCCCAAGGGACCTCAGAATCAGCAGCCGAGCCACGGGGCCCCTGCTGGCCTCTCAGCTACCGACAAAGAACTGATTGGGCAGTGGTGATTTTCTGGCACAGCTCTCACAGACACTAGGGACCTCGTGGCTGTTGCCCCCTGCAGCTCCCCCTGCCCTCCCCAAGGCTGAGACACCTCCTGAACGGTCTCCCTCACTCACCCTGGCACCTCACACTGCTCCTAGTGCAGCAAAACACCCAGGACGGGCCAGTTCCTGCCCCAAGAGAAGATCACCTTCTGCCCAGGCAGTACCCGCACCGAGCCCGTGAAGCTCAGGAATTGGAGAAAGGCCTGCAAGGGATTCGTGGCAACATTTCCTAAGGGGCCGATTGTGTGGGAGCAGCGACCATGAAGCGGAAGACAGCAGGGCCCCATGGCCCAGTGAGAGCAAGAAGCTTTCCCGCAACTCCAAAGGCCACTTCCTGCCCCAAGGCTGAACCAAGCCAGCACATCCCCTACACATCAAGGACAACAAGCACCCTCCGATTTGGTGCCCTGACAGTTTGGGACGTGGGGAAGGACTGAGGCGAGGGCATCTCAGCTGGGGACACCAGCAGAGGCAGCACTCAGCAGCTCTTCCCCCTGGCCCGCCAGCAGGGCTAATGACAACGGCAAGGGGAGGACGGGCCCTTCCCCAGCCTCCAAGGCCCTGCGAAAGCCAAACAGCTGCCACGCTCAGAGCTGCTCTGCCAACACCCTTCAGGCTGCTTCCAGGGCCACAGGTCTCAGGGCCCAGCAAGAGGCACGCAGCACCACCAACGGCCAGGCCACGGCGTGCCGCGTGGGCACAGCCTCTCTCAGAGCCCTCCAAAAGGCAGTTTTTCCGAGCAGAAGCGACCATGGGCAAGGGCCCCAAAACACACCAAGACCCACTCTCCAACCCTTCCGCTTGCTTCTAGTCCTCCAGAGCCTTTCCCCAGGCACTTCCTCTGAACATCCTGGCTCGCCCTGGAGCATGCTCCCTTCCCACCTCCACGAAGCAGAGGGCAAGTGCTCTCCCAGGAGGCG
This sequence comes from Struthio camelus, assembly GCF_040807025.1. Taxonomy (NCBI): domain Eukaryota; kingdom Metazoa; phylum Chordata; class Aves; order Struthioniformes; family Struthionidae; genus Struthio; species Struthio camelus. The sequence continues at coordinate 3,215,377 of NC_090970.1, forward strand.
CATCACGCCAGCTCTTGCCTCTCTCTTTTGCCTCACGTGCCCTCAAGGCCCTCACCCAACAGGCCTCCCTACTGAGGGGCTTCCAGGCAGGAGGACAAAACTCTTAGGCACCACTCCCCCTCTCTCGGGCCACGCCCAGAGAGCTCACCAATGACCACATGGCAGCACACGGACACACTCAGCAGCACGGACAGGGCCAGTGCACCAGCCTTAGACAAGCACACTTCCAACCAGGGAAACGGCACAAGGCTTCCGCTGCTCTCAAGCCTTTGCCTTGCCCTGCCTCAGCAAGGCCTGGGATTTCTCTGCCAAGCAAAGCCTTGAGCCAAGGCAGCAGCTTTCAGCAGGGCACGTGCCACATGGAAAAGCCAGCGCAGGCTCTGCCTCCAGGGTCCCCCCGGCACGATCCAGGCATAGTCCGAGAGCACCAGCAAAGGCACCCACTGAAGGAGCTTGTTGGACCTTGTGCCACTGATCACAGCATTTTGGCTCAATGGTCCAGCCCATTTTCCACCTGCCTTATGGTCCATTTGCGCAGTGCTGTGGACTGGCTCGTCAACATCTCCAAGGCAAAACTCTGTGCACTCCAGCCACCTCTTCGCATAGGGTGCTGCACCACCACTCATCCCAGCCAAAAGAAGACAGGGGTGGGAGGATGGGGAGAGGCAGGGAAAGGAGATACATCTGCAGTGCTGACTGCGAGGTCTCATAATTTTGCCTGCTCCTTGCCCATCACTTGCAGAGACAGGCGTGACCTCACAGTCACCTTCACAGCCAGGTGGCTCAAACTGGTCTTGGAGATTTTGAGGCTGTCAGAATCCAGTACCCTCCTCATCACGCTGAATGCCGACTGCCTGGAAAGCAGCTTAGTAGAGAAGGGCCTGGGGGTCCTGGTAGACAACATGAAGCAGCAGGAGCCAGCCAAGTGTTTTTGGTATTCAAAGGCTGCATCAGTTTCCTGGGCTGCATTGGGAAGAGCGTTGCAGCAGGGCGAGGGCTCTGTGCCTGCAGGCTCTGGGTCAGCAGGCTCTGCGCCTGCTGTCTAACCACATCCTCAGGCAGAAGTGACCTCACAAACACCTGCCTTAGGCCGCAGCCAAAGGCTCACCTCTCAGCTGCTCACACCGAAGTCACCTCACAATCATCCACCAAGCCAAGGGGCCTACTGCTGGCCCTCCAGCTTCTCTCATGCACGTGACCAGCTATGTGCCTGCTGCTCTCCAGTCAGGTCCTAAGGCAGAGGAGGCTTCACAATCAACATCCAAGCCGTGTGCCTGCTGCTGGCCTATCACCTGCAAAGACAGGAGACACCACCAAATCAGCACCCTAGCCCAGCGCCTGGGGGTAGCCTATTAGGTACTCAGGCAGCAGTGACCTCACCATGAGCATCCAAGCAAATGAGCAGCTACTAGCTAATCAGGTCATCAGGAAGAAGAGACCTGGCAAAGACCTTATCAGGCACTCACAAAGAATGGACTTCCCAGTCAACAGCCAATCCATGGGCCTACTCCTGGTCTACCAGCAGCTTGCTCAGAAGTGACCTCACATGCACGTGCCCCAGCCATGAGCCTGCTGCTAGCCTGTCAGAGGCTGAGACAGACGGGACCTCACAGCCAATTTCCCAGCAATGTGCCTGCTGCTGGCCCATCACCTGCAGAGACAGAAGGGACATCACTTTCACCTTTACAGCCATGTGCCTCCTACCATCCAAGGAGCTTCCGAGAAACAATGGCTCTCACCACAATGTCCCCTCCTATTAGACTTTTGGCCTACCGGCTGATCCTTTACCAGTAACCTCACAGTCCTCTTCCAAGCCCACCTGCCTGCAGTGAGCCTCTCAGCTTCTCAGAAGGACTGGACTTACCATGTGCCTGCTGCTAGCCAAACAGGTACTCAGGCAGGAACGTCATCACAATCAGCATCCAAGCCATCGGCCTGCAAGTGGCCTATCAGGTACTCAGACAGAAGCAATCGCACAAGCACCTCCTCTGCTCGGGAGCCAGTGGCTGCCCTATCACGTGCCGAGACAAAAATGACCTCACAACCAAAATCCAAGTATTGTGCCTGCTGCTGGCCTATCAGGTACTGAGACACAAGTCACCTCACAAACAGTTTCCCACCCAGGAGCTTGTTCCTGGCCCATCACCTACAGACACAGAAGGGACCACACACTCACCTGCATGGTCCTGTGCCTCCTAAGGGCCTGCAAGCTTCTGAGACACAATTATGTCCAAAAAACTGGCCATGACATAATCTGTTTGCGCTGCGAGTCAGAGGGATTGTGACAGGCTGGAGAAATGGGCAGAGAGGAACGTCAGGAAGGTCCACCAAAGGAAATGCAATGTCTTGCACCAGGACATGCTGAGTGCCGATCGGCTGGAAAGCAGCTTGGCTGAGAAGGGCCTGGGGGGGTCCAGGGAGGCAGCATGCAGCAGCATAAGCCAGCAACACGTCCTCAGGGTGAAGGCAGGCCATAGCTTCCTGGGCTGCCTTGGGGAGAGCGCTGGCAGCAGGGCGAGGGCTCTGGGCCTGCAGGCTCTGTGTCAGCAGGAGGTGGGCCTGCTAGCTAGTCTGCTACTCATCAGATACTGGCCCATCAGATGGGGAGGCAGAAAGAATCTCACAATCACCTTCCAAGCTCTGTGCCAGCTGCTGGCCTTTCCCCTTCCTCAGGGACATGATGATTCACCTATGTGGGTCTCTTCTCTCTCTGTACCAGAAAGGAGACACACTGGGATTGAGTCAGCTTTCCAGCTGGAGATCCTGGCAAGAGCTTCCGAAACTGCAGGCCTCAGTGACCAGCTCAGTGACACTCTGCCAAATGTGCTCACTTGGACACCTGAAGGGTCAGCTCCCAAATGACCCCCTTAGGGCAGAGAGGAGCATGTGGAAAGGGGAGGAACCTAATTCTGAGGCGGTTATTTGCATCAAACAGCTCCAGCTTGGCACGCTGATTCTCAGCCCTGACCCAGGAAGTGTTTCCTGCTGACTTGCAGGAAAGTGCCTGAGCATCAGCTGATGTTTCTCCCAGTCCAAAAGCAATGGGCTCATTTCCTTAGTCTTCAGCACAGAAAGTGAGCTCTGGGCACCTGAGATTACTACTCCCTGCAGCAGGCACCTCTGGGAGAAGTGGTTTTAAAGGCCAATCACTTTCTGAAGAAATACTTGGTCTCTGGAAGTTTCCCTTATTTGGCCCATTTCAAATGGGCCAATGACTGTGGCACCGCCACTGGAAAGAGCACCTCTGAGCGCTCCACTGTGGAGAGACCATTTCCTTGTGAACTGTGTGGGTGAAGAAAGTCCCACATGATCTGAACTGCTCTCTGTGGCCTCCTGCTGGATGTCCGTCCCAGGATGTCTGATTTGAGCCCAGGGCAGGGTGCAAGGTGCAGCAGAGAGCCCCAAAGCAGTGAGGCCTTTGGCAAGATGAAATGAAGACCCTCTCCCCTCACCTGCCATATTTCACTGGGTTGGAGGGAGGTTAATTGGATAGTTAATTAAGGGCTGATTGGGGGATACTACTGCACTATAAGCAAAGAGTTTCTGGGGTTCTGCCACATGAGAAGAAAACAGTGTCTGCACCAACGATGTACCCCACTTAGGTAGTACCCCAACGTAGCCTTTGCTGCTAGGGGAGAGAGGCAACTGCTTACGCCTCTAGCGTAAAATAAAACTTGTTGGACAGATCTCAGAGGTGTTAAATTCAAGAATCTCCAGCAAGGAACCCTTTCTGAAAGATGACCTCTTCCACTCCAAATACTCCCAGCTGTATATTGAGGTGTATCTCACCGTCTGTGTGGGATATCTGGCTGCAGAGCCTGGCAAGAGCGGAGGAAACTCCAGGCGTGAAGCTGAGCGGGCAGAAGGCAGCCGGCTGCCAGCGTGCCTGGCTCATGGGGCCACCAGGGCAGCCGGGGCCCCAGCAGCCAAGGCACCTGCTCACCTCGCAGCGCTCCCCACCTCCCCAGCCTCATGGCACTGCCCACGCACACCACTGCTCTCTCCACACGTCTCCTCCCGCACCCAGAACCAACACCCTGGGGCCACCGCCTCTCCCCACCACACGCCACCCAACTTCTGGCACACACCTCACCCCCACCCCTCCCCTCACACAGCGTGGACAGCCAGCACGCCCCTCTGCAGCAGGCACACACAGGCCACACCACCACACAGGCCAGCAGCCAGGACACCACCCCGCAAATGCCCCAAATCACACCCAGGACAACTCTCCAGCCCTTCTGTTTCCTTCTAGTCCTCCAAGAGGCAGCAACAAGCACTTCCTCTGAACATCCACTCCCACCTCTGCTCCTGCTCCCTTCCCACCTCCACCAATCCAAGGGCAGAAAGAGCATTCCCATCTTGCAGACAAAGCTCACCAGGCCCCTCTCTTTTCATGGGGCACAATTTCCACACCACACACACACTGTCAAGCCTAGATTTCACCACCAATGTCTAAGCCATGCTGCAGGCCTACATACTGCGGGGACAGGCGGGACCTCCGAGTCACTTCCCAGCCATGGGCAACCTGGGCTGCTCTGTCTGCACTGACCTCACAAGCACCTTCCCAGCCAGCTGCCTGCTGCTGCCCTATCAGCCACTCCAAAAGACAGGACCTCACGGCCACCTTCCCAGCCGCCTGCCCACCACTGCCCTACAAGCCCCTGACACACAAGTGACCTCACAATAACTTCCTCAGCCATCAGCCAAATGCTCACCTCCCAGCTGCTCAGGCCAACGTCACCTCCAAAGCACGCGTCCCAGCCGTGCAGCTGCTGCTGCCCCAGCAACTGCTCACCTAGAAGCCACCTCACCAGCACCTCCCCAGCCACACGCCTCTTGCTAGCCAATCACGTAACCCTTGCAGAAGGGACCTTACAGACAACACGCCAGCCTTGTTCCTGCAGCTGGCCTCTCAGCTCCTCAGCCCCAAGGGACCTCAGAATCAGCAGCCGAGCCACGGGGCCCCTGCTGGCCTCTCAGCTACCGACAAAGAACTGATTGGGCAGTGGTGATTTGCTGGCACAGCTCTCACAGACACTAGGGACCTCGTGGCTGTTGCCCCCTGCAGCTCCCCCTGCCCTCCCCAAGGCTGAGACACCTCCTGAACGGTCTCCCTCACTCACCCTGGCGCCTCACACTGCTCCTAGTGCAGCAAAACACCCAGGACGGGCCAGTTCCTGCCCCAAGAGAAGATCACCTTCTGCCCAGGCAGTACCCGCACCGAGCCCGTGAAGCTCAGGAATTGGAGAAAGGCCTGCAAGGGATTCGTGGCAACATTTCCTAAGGGGCCGATTGTGTGGGAGCAGCGACCATGAAGCGGAAGACAGCAGGGCCCCATGGCCCAGTGAGAGCAAGAAGCTTTCCCGCAACTCCAAAGGCCACTTCCTGCCCCAAGGCTGAACCAAGCCAGCACATCCCCTACACATCAAGGACAACAAGCACCCTCCGATTTGGTGCCCTGACAGTTTGGGACGTGGGGAAGGACTGAGGCGAGGGCATCTCAGCTGGGGACACCAGCAGAGGCAGCACTCAGCAGCTCTTCCCCCTGGCCCGCCAGCAGGGCTAATGACAACGGCAAGGGGAGGACGGGCCCTTCCCCAGCCTCCAAGGCCCTGCGAAAGCCAAACAGCTGCCACGCTCAGAGCTGCTCTGCCAACACCCTTCAGGCTGCTTCCAGGGCCACAGGTCTCAGGGCCCAGCAAGAGGCACGCAGCACCACCAACGGCCAGGCCACGGCGTGCCGCGTGGGCACAGCCTCTCTCAGAGCCCTCCAAAAGGCAGTTTTTCCGAGCAGAAGCGACCATGGGCAAGGGCCCCAAAACACACCAAGACCCACTCTCCAACCCTTCCGCTTGCTTCTAGTCCTCCAGAGCCTTTCCCCAGGCACTTCCTCTGAACATCCTGGCTCGCCCTGGAGCATGCTCCCTTCCCACCTCCACGAAGCAGAGGGCAAGTGCTCTCCCAGGAGGCGCATCACGCCAGCTCTTGCCTATCTATCTGCTTTGCTTCACGTGCCCTCAAGGCCCTCACCCCACAGGCCTCCCTACTGAGGGGCCCTTTGGGGCTTCAAGGAAGGAGGACAAAACTCTTTGGCAACACTCCCCCTCTCTCGGGCCGTGCTCAGGGAGCTCACCAATGACCACACGGCTGCACACAGACACACTCAGCAGCACGGACAGGGCCAGTGCACCAGCCTTAGACAAGCACACTTCCAACCACGGAAACGGCACAAGGCTTCCGCTGCTCTCAAGCCTTTGCCTTGCCCTGCCTCAGCAAGGCCGGGGATTTCTCTGCCAAGCAAAGCCTCGAGCCAAGCCAGCAGCTTTCAGCAGGGCACGTGCCACATGGAAAAGCCAGCACAGGCTCTGCCTCCAGGGTCCCCCCTGGCATGGCCCAGGCAGAGCCCGAGAGCACCAGCTAAGCCACCCACTGAAGGAGCTGGGCGTGTGGCAGAGCCAAGCTGGTTTGTCCTCACGTCTGGTGCCAGGAGCTCTCCTCCAAAGCAGCACCAGGCAGCAGCCTGCAGCAAGGACCACTTCCCTCTCTTCTCTTAGCAAGCTCTTGAGCCCCTAGTGCTCCACTCTTTGGCCCCTGGATTGCTCAGGGCTGCAAGGACACGACCCCATCACGGCGTCAGCAGGCAGCAGTCCAAAAAACAAGAGTGGTCACAATGCAAAGGCTCTAGGACTCTCCCCACCTCCCAAAAAAGGAGTGGCAACTCTCAAAGCGCTCAGGGAGAAAACGCCAAGGGGAAAGGGCTTCCAGCGCTCAGCGTGCACAATGCATGCCCACAAGCCGCAAGGCTGCTGGGAGGACGCCTGTGCTCACCACCACTCCCTTGGCTCCAGAGACTCGCAGCAATGCCCCTAGAGCTCCGTGGGGCTCCTCACTCCCACCCAAACCTCAGGCCAACACCACCACCTTCCCCGCGTCAGCACCTCACAACACCACACCTCTCATGCTCATGCCTGCCCAAGGGGGCTCTCTCGCTGCCCTGCTGCAGCACCCAGAGCTCACCCTGCAGCGGGACGGTGCAGGAACTTGCCGAGACGGCAGCTGGAAGGAAGAGAGGCCGGGGCTGCGCATCCCTTGCAGGCCACCCTTGCCTTGCCTTCCCTCCTCCAAGGCACTCCTTGTCCAGGGAGATGAGGCACAGGAAGGCATCAGCCCCCCTCGAGAGTCCTCTCCCAAGAACACACCTGCCCCTCTCCCAAGAACACCTCTCCACAAGGCCTTCACTCCTCCAAACACCTTCCAGCACGCTAACGCCCAGCCATGAACGAGCACCTCCCACGACCTCCTGCTCCTTCAGCCAACACTGCTGCAAGACCAAAGCTCTCCCCACGAAAAGCAGCCAAGAGGAAAGGAGGGAAAAGCATGCCTCGTACAGCTCTCAGAGCAAGGAGAAGCGCTCCCTGCACTTTCGTGTGGGTCGTGGCTGCAGAGCCTGGCAAGAGCGGAGGAAACTCCAGGCGTGAAGCTGAGCGGGCAGAAGGCAGCCGGCTGCCAGCGTGCCTGGCTCATGGGGCCACCAGGGCAGCCGGGGCCCCAGCAGCCAAGGCACCTGCTCACCTCGCAGCGCTCCCCACCTCCCCAGCCTCATGGCACTGCCCACGCACATCACTGCTCTCTCCACACGTCTCCTCCCGCACCCAGAACCAACACCCTGGGGCCACCGCCTCTCCCCACCACACGCCACCCAACTTCTGGCACACACCTCACCCCCACCCCTCCCCTCACACACGGTGGACAGCCAGCACGCCCCTCTGCAGCAGGCACACACAGGCCACACCACCACACAGGCCAGCAGCCAGGACACCCTCCACCATGGACCCAAATCACACCCAGGCCCACTCTCCAGCCCTTCTCTTTCCTTCTAGTCCTCCAAGAGGGAGCAACAAGCACTTCCTCTGAACATCCACTCCCACCTCTGCTCCTGCTCCCTTCCCACCTCCACCAATCCAAGGGCAGAAAGAGCATTCCCATCTTGCAGACAAATCTCAGCCAAACCACACTGTACCGCCCAGCGCAGCTGCTTGGGGCCGGCCAGCACATCTGGATTGCAGGACAGCTCCCCTGGGGCCCAGGCACCTCTGTCCTATGGTCCTAACCCCGTGGCAGCTCCTGGAGGAGAGCAGCCCCACACGGCCAGGGCCAGCATGGGAACACACCTACAGACCCACTCACTCCCACTCCTGCTCTCCTGCTTTGCTCCCTCTGCACTTATAAGTGTCTTTAACCCACGTGCTGGACTGTGATGGGCTGACAGAGACATCCGGCAACCCAACACAACCCTCCTCCTCTTGTCAGCCAGTAGCAGGGCAGCACTGGGGGCGATGCCATGGCAACATTGCAGACACATGACCCAGCAGGCAGCTCCTTCCTCCCACCATCGTTGGTGGTGGGTCTGGTGCCATGCTGAGGGCTGTTACAAGGGGAAGGTTTCATGTCCTCTGTGGGCATTTCCAGCAGGCTCTTGAGAGCCCCCTGGGATCTGGTGGACATTGCAGCCTCTGGGAGCCAGGACCCCTTTCCTGCCAGAGCCAGACCCCAAGGGGGGACCCACTTCCAGGGAAACTTGGGCCTGAATTTCCTCCCACCCTACCAGGAGGGGATGGAGCCAGCCCCACAGGAGCCTCGGGGCTCAGGACAGCCCCAGCCCCAGGACCCAGCACTCCTGCCTGCCCCATTGTGCCCTGAGCCAGATGGGACCCTCCAGCAGGGCTCTTGCGGCCACCCCCAGCCCTGTCCAGACACCCCCACAGCCCAGGTCCCACAGCTGTTTTTGCATTTCACAGTCTCTGTGCGACACCTCAGGAAGGAGTTCCTCAATCCCTTACCCTTGGTGGAGAGCTGCAGGAGCACTGGAAAGCTAGTATCCGTGGTCTGGGCTAATGTTCTTGGTCCAGCAGTCTCCATCTCGTTTGGCCCCTTTCCTTCGGCTTGCCTCTCCCTCCAGGGAAAAAGGACTCTCTTGTCTCCTGTCTCATCACTCACAATTCCTCTCCAATGTGTCCCTGCTCTTGTGCCTGTTGGTGAGGAGCCCCAGTGCAGCCCCACTGCCTCCTGTCCTCCCTCCTTGCTGGGGAGTAGCTCTGAAGGGCAGCAGTGGGGAGTGTGTGAGCCGTGCCCTGGCCTTGCAGGGAAGTGAGGGCTCTCCCATGGCACCGGGGAGAGACCTCTCTGTGATGCGGCACATCCCCCTGTGACCTCAGCCCGTGTCATCTCTGGGCTCAGTAGGTCACCGCCATGGAGATGGCACAGCCAGGGAGAGAGCAGAGAGATTTTCCTCCATGTTCTGCAAAGCAATCACCTGCCCTCCCCACAGTTAGTTTCCAAAACTGGCTGATAACTCCTTCAGGAACGTGACCAGATGGTGACAAAGGCTGTGAAAAATCTAAGATGGGTCACGGCAGAGGTCACTTCTGTGCCCCTGCACCAACAGGTCTCTGCACAGGGCAGACCTGGCCAGGAAGCTGGGGTTTGGGGCTATGTTAGGGGTTTGCCACTTGTTAAAGATGGGATCAAAATCATGTGAGGTCAAACAGCACAAAAGGGTGGCCATGGGCTGCGATGCTTTGGCGAGCCTGGTGAGACAGGTTTCTCCTGTGGGTCACTCTTCTTGTCAAAGGAGGATGTAGGACAGGATGGGACAGGACGCAGCCTTCCTCCTTCAGGCACCAAAGCCCAAAGCAGGCTCTTTGTTTTGAAAAGGCCTCAGCAAGGTTTCTCAGTCTGCGGTGCTTGAGAGAGAGATGAGATGCCAGAAAAGAGCAACTAGGCCCTTAACAGGCATCATCCAGAGGGCTTTTATGTGGGACCCTGGTGCTTCCCATGTTCCATAACCATGGGCAAGGCTGGGGAGCAAATTTGGGGCAGTGTTCTCATTTCCCATGAATGTTGCCCAGGCTGAGACAAATCTCACCAGGGCCCCTCTCTTTTCATGGGGCACAATTTCCACACCACGCACACACTGTCAAGCCTACATTTCACCACCAATGTCTAAGCCACGCTGCAGGCCTACATACTGCGGGGACAGGCGGGACCTCCGAGTCACTTCCCAGCCATGGGCAACCTGGGCTGCTCTGTCTGCACTGACCCCACAAGCACCTTCCCAGCCAGCTGCCTGCTGCTGCCCTATCAGCAACTCCAAAAGACAGGACCTCACGGCCACCTTCCCAGCCGCCTGCCCACCACTGCCCTACAAGCCCCTGACACACAAGTGACCTCACAATAACTTCCTCAGCCATCAGCCAAATGCTCACCTCCCAGCTGCTCAGGCCAACGTCACCTCCAAAGCACGCGTCCCAGCCGTGCACCTGCTGCTGCCCCAGCAACTGCTCAGCCAGAAGACACCTCACCAGCACCTCCCCAGCCACACGCCTCCTGCTAGCCAATCACGTAAGCGTTGCAGAAGGGACCTTACAGACAACACGCCAGCCTTGTTCCTGCAGCTGGCCTCTCAGCTCCTCAGCCCCAAGGGACCTCAGAATCAGCAGCCGAGCCACGGGGCCCCTGCTGGCCTCTCAGCTACCGACAAAGAACTGATTGGGCAGTGGTGATTTTCTGGCACAGCTCTCGCACACACTAGGGACCTCGTGGCTGTTGCCCCCTGCAGCTGCCCCTGCTCTCCCCAAGGCTGAGACACCTCCTGAACGGTCTCCCTCACTCACCCTGGCGCCTCACACTGCTCCTAGTGCAGCAAAACACCCAGGACGGGCCAGTTCCTGCCCCAAGAGAAGATCACCTTCTGCCCAGCCAGTACCCGCACCGAGCCCGTGAAGCTCAGGAATTGGAGAAAGGCCTGCAAGGGATTCGTGGCAACATTTCCTAAGGGGCCGATTGTGTGGGAGCAGCGACCATGAAGCGGAAGACAGCAGGGCCCCATGGCCCAGTGAGAGCAAGAAGCCTTCCCGCAACTCCAAAGACCACTTCCTGCCCCAAGGAGGGACTGAACCAAGCCAGCACATTCCCTACACCTCAAGGACAACAAGCACTCTCTGATTTGGGGCCCTGACAGTTTGGGACGTGGGGAAGGACTGAGGCGAGGGCATCTCAGCTGGGGACACCAGCAGAGGCAGCACTCAGCAGCTCTTCCCCCTGGCCCGCCAGCAGGGCTAATGACAACGGCAAGGGGAGGACGGGCCCTTCCCCAGCCTCCAAGGCCCTGTGAAAGCCAAACAGCTGCCACGCTCAGAGCTGCTCTGCCAACACCCTTCAGGCTGCTTCCAGGGCCACAGGTCTCAGGGCCCAGCAAGAGGCACAGAGCGGCACCAACGGCCAGGCCACGGCGTGCCGCGTGGGCACAGCCTCTCTCGGAGCCCTGCGACAGGCAGTTTTTCCGAGCAGAAGCGACCATGGGCAAGGGCCCCAAAACACACCAAGACCCACTCTCCAACCCTTCCACTTGCTTCTAGTCCTCCAGAGCCTTTCCCCAGGCACTTCCTCTGAACATCCAGTCAAAGCCCAGAGCCTGCTCCCTTCCCACCTCCACGAAGCACAGAGCAAGTGCTCTCCCAGGAGGCGCATCACGCCAGCTCTTGCCTATCTATCTGCTTTGCTTCACGTGCCCTCAAGGCCCTCACCCCACAGGCCTCCCTACTGAGGGGCCCTTTGGGGCTTCAAGGAAGGAGGACAAAACTCTTTGGCAACACTCCCCCTCTCTCGGGCCGTGCTCAGGGAGCTCACCAATGACCACACGGCTGCACACAGACACACTCAGCAGCACGGACAGGGCCAGTGCACCAGCCTTAGACAAGCACACTTCCAACCACGGAAACGGCACAAGGCTTCCACTGCTCTCAAGCCTTTGCCTTGCCCTGCCTCAGCAAGGCCGGGGATTTCTCTGCCAAGCCAAGCCTCGAGCCAAGCCAGCAGCTTTCAGCAGGGCACGTGCCACATGGAAAAGCCAGCGCAGGCTCTGCCTCCAGGGTCCCCCCTGGCATGGCCCAGGCAGAGCCCGAGAGCACCAGCTAAGCCACCCACTGAAGGAGCTGGGCGTGTGGCAGAGCCAAGCTGGTTTGTCCTCACGTCTGGTGCCAGGAGCTCTCCTCCAAAGCAGCACCAGGCAGCAGCCTGCAGCAAGGACCACTTCCCTCTCTTCTCTTAGCAAGCTCTTGAGCCCCTAGTGCTCCACTCTTTGGCCCCTGGATTGCTCAGGGCTGCAAGGACACGACCCCATCACGGCGTCAGCAGGCAGCAGTCCGAAAAACAAGAGTGGTCACAATGCAAAGGCTCTAGGACTCTCCCCACCTCCCAAAAAAGGAGTGGCAACTCTCAAAGCGCTCAGGGAGAAAACACCAAGGGGAAAGGGCTTCCAGCGCTCAGCGTGCACAATGCCTGCCCACAAGCCGGCAGGCTGCTTGGAGGACGCCTGTGCTCACCACCACTCCCTTGGCTCCAGACACTCACAGCAATGCCCCTAGAGCTCCGTGGGGCTCCTCACTCCCACCCAAACCTCAGGCCAACACCACCACCTTCCCCGCGTCAGCACCTCACAACACCACACCTCGCACACTCCTGCCTGCCCAAGGGGGCTCTCTCGCTGCCCTGCTGCAGCACCCAGAGCTCACCCTGCAGCGGGACGGTGCAGGAACTTGCCGAGATGGCAGCTGGAAGGAAGAGAGGCCGGGGCTGCGCATCCCTTGCCGGCCACCCTTGCCTTGCCTTCCCTCCTCCAAGGCACTCCTTGTCCAGGGAGATGGGGCACAGGAAGGCATCAACCCCCCTCGAGAGTCCTCTCCCAAGAACACACCTGCCCCTCTCCCAAGAACACCTCTCCACAAGGCCTTCACTCCTCCAAACACCTTCCAGCACGCTAACGCCCAGCTGGGAACGAGCACCTCCCACAACCTCCTGCTCCTTCAGCCAACACTGCTGCAAGACCAAAGCTCTCCCCACGAAAAGCAGCCAAGAGGAAAGGAGGGAAAAGCATGCCTCGTACAGCTCTCAGAGCAAGGAGAAGCGCTCCCTGCACTTTCGTGTGGGTCGTGGCTGCAGAGCCTGGCAAGAGCGGAGGAAACTCCAGGCGTGAAGCTGAGCGGGCAGAAGGCAGCCGGCTGCCAGCGTGCCTGGCTCATGGGGCCACCAGGGCAGCCGGGGCCCCAGCAGCCAAGGCACCTGCTCACCTCGCAGCGCTCCCCACCTCCCCAGCCTCATGGCACTGCCCACGCACACCACTGCTCTCTCCACACGTCTCCTCCCACACCCAGAACCAACACCCTGGGGCCACCGCCTCTCCCCACCACACGCCACCCAACTTCTGGCACACACCTCACCCCCACCCCTCCCCTCACACAGCGTGGACAGCCAGCACGCCCCTCTGCAGCAGGCACACACAGGCCACACCACCACACAGGCCAGCAGCCAGGACACCCTCCACCATGGACCCAAATCACACCCAGGCCCACTCTCCAGCCCTTCTCTTTCCTTCTAGTCCTCCAAGAGGGAGCAACAAGCACTTCCTCTGAACATCCACTCCCACCTCTGCTCCTGCTCCCTTCCCACCTCCACCAATCCAAGGGCAGAAAGAGCATTCCCATCTTGCAGACAAAGCTCGGCCAAACCACACTGTACCGCCCAGCGCAGCTGCTTGGGGCCGGCCAGCACATCTGGATTGCAGGACAGCTCCCCTGGGGCCCAGGCACCTCTGTCCTATGGTCCTAACCCCGTGGCAGCTCCTGGAGGAGAGCAGCCCCACACGGCCAGGGCCAGCATGGGAACACACCTACAGACCCACTCACTCCCACTCCTGCTCTCCTGCTTTGCTCCCGCTGCACTTATAAGTGTCTTTAACCCACGTGCTGGACTGTGATGGGCTGACAGAGACATCCGGCAACCCAACACAACCCTCCTCCTCTTGTCAGCCAGTAGCAGGGCAGCACTGGGGGCGATGCCATGGCGACATTGCAGACACATGACCCAGCAGGCAGCTCCTTCCTCCCACCATCGTTGGTGGTGGGTCTGGTGCCATGCTGAGGGCTGTTACAAGGGGAAGGTTTCATGTCCTCTGTGGGCATTTCCAGCAGGCTCTTGAGATCCCCCTGGGATCTGGTGGACATTGCAGCCTCTGGGAGCCAGGACCCCTTTCCTGCCAGAGCCAGACCCCAAGGGGGGACCCACTTCCAGGGAAACTTGGGCCTGAATTTCCTCCCACCCTACCAGGAGGGGATGGAGCCAGCCCCACAGGAGCCTCGGGGCTCAGGACAGCCCCAGCCCCAGGACCCAGCACTCCTGCCTGCCCCATTGTGCCCTGAGCCAGATGGGACCCTCCAGCAGGGCTCTTGTGGCCACCCCCAGCCCTGTCCAGACACCCCCACAGCCCAGGACCCACAGCTGTTTTTGCATTTCACAGTCTCTGTGCGACACCGCAGGAAGGAGTTCCTCAATCCCTTACCCTTGGTGGAGAGCTGCAGGAGCACTGGAAAGCTAGTATCCGTGGTCTGGGCTAATGTTCTTGGTCCAGCAGTCTGCATCTCGTTTGGCCCCTTTCCTTCGGCTTGCCTCTCCCTCCAGGGAAAAAGGACTCTCTTGTCTCCTGTCTCATCACTCACAATTCCTCTCCAATGTGTCCCTGCTCTTGTGCCTGTTGGTGAGGAGCCCCAGTGCAGCCCCACTGCCTCCTGTCCTCCCTCCTTGCTGGGGAGTAGCTCTGAAGGGCAGCAGTGGGGAGTGTGTGAGCCGTGCCCTGGCCTTGCAGGGAAGTGAGGGCTCTCCCATGGCACCGGGGAGAGACCTCTCTGTGATGCGGCACATCCCCCTGTGACCTCAGCCCGTGTCATCTCTGGGCTCAGTAGGTCACCGCCATGGAGATGGCACAGCCAGGGAGAGAGCAGAGAGATTTTCCTCCATGTTCTGCAAAGCAATCACCTGCCCTCCCCACAGTTAGTTTCCAAAACTGGCTGATAACTCCTTCAGGAACGTGACCAGATGGTGACAAAGGCTGTGAAAAATCTAAGATGGGTCACGGCAGAGGTCACTTCTGTGCCCCTGCACCAACAGGTCTCTGCACAGGGCAGACCTGGCCAGGAAGCTGGGCTTTGGGGCTATGTTAGGGGTTTGCCACTTGTTAAAGATGGGATCAAAATCATGTGAGGTCAAACAGCACAAAAGGGTGGCCATGGGCTGCGATGCTTTGGCGAGCCTCAAGACAGGTTTCTCCCGTGGGTCACTCTTCTTGTCAAAGGAGGATGTAGGACAGGATGGGATAGGACGCAGCCTTCCTCCTTCAGGCACCAAAGCAGGCTCTTTGTTTTGAAAAGGCCTCAGCAAGGTTTCTCAGTCTGCGGTGCTTAGGAGAGAGATGAGATGCCAGAAAAGAGCAACTAGGCCCTTAACACGCATCATCCAGAGGGCTTTACGTGGGACCCTGGTGCTTCCCATGTTCCATAACCATGGGCAAGGCTGGGGAGCAAATTTGGGGCAGTGTTCTCATTTCCCATGAATGTTGCCCAGGCTGAGACAAATCTCACCAGGCCCCTCTCTTTTCATGGGGCACAATTTCCACACCACGCACACACTGTCAAGCCTACATTTCACCACCAATGTCTAAGCCACGCTGCAGGCCTACATACTGCGGGGACAGGCGGGACCTCCGAGTCACTTCCCAGCCATGGGCAACCTGGGCTGCTCTGTCTGCACTGACCTCACAAGCACCTTCCCAGCCACCTGCCTCCTGCTGCCCTATCAGCCACTCCAAAAGACAGGACCTCACGGCCACCTTCCCAGCCGCCTGCCCACCACTGCCCTACAAGCCCCTGACACACAAGTGACCTCACAATAACTTCCTCAGCCATCAGCCAAATGCTCACCTCCCAGCTGCTCCGGCCAACGTCACCTCCAAAGCACGCGTCCCAGCCGTGCACCTGCTGCTGCCCCAGCAACTGCTCAGCCAGAAGACACCTCACCAGCACCTCCCCAGCCACACGCCTCCTGCTAGCCAATCACGTAACCGTTGCAGAAGGGACCTTACAGACAACACGCCAGCCTTGTTCCTGCAGCTGGCCTCTCAGCTCCTCAGCCCCAAGGGACCTCAGAATCAGCAGCCGAGCCACGGGGCCCCTGCTGGCCTCTCAGCTACCGACAAAGAACTGATTGGGCAGTGGTGATTTGCTGGCACAGCTCTCACAGACACTAGGGACCTCGTGGCTGTTGCCCCCTGCAGCTGCCCCTGCTCTCCCCAAGGCTGAGACACCTCCTGAACGGTCTCCCTCACTCACCCTGGCGCCTCACACTGCTCCTAGTGCAGCAAAACACCCAGGACGGGCCAGTTCCTGCCCCAAGAGAAGATCACCTTCTGCCCAGGCAGTACCCGCACCGAGCCCGTGAAGCTCAGGAATTGGAGAAAGGCCTGCAAGGGATTCGTGGCAACATTTCCTAAGGGGCCGATTGTGTGGGAGCAGCGACCATGAAGCGGAAGACAGCAGGGCCCCATAGCCCAGTGAGAGCAAGAAGCCTTCCCGCAACTCCAAAGACCACTTCCTGCCCCAAGGAGGGACTGAACCAAGCCAGCACATTCCCTACACCTCAAGGACAACAAGCACTCTCTGATTTGGGGCCCTGACAGTTTGGGACGTGGGGAAGGACTGAGGCGAGGGCATCTCAGCTGGGGACACCAGCAGAGGCAGCACTCAGCAGCTCTTCCCCCTGGCCCGCCAGCAGGGCTAATGACAACGGCAAGGGGAGGACGGGCCCTTCCCCAGCCTCCAAGGCCCTGCGAAAGCCAAACAGCTGCCACGCTCAGAGCTGCTCTGCCAACACCCTTCAGGCTGCTTCCAGGGCCACAGGTCTCAGGGCCCAGCAAGAGGCACGGAGCGGCACCAACGGCCAGGCCACGGCGTGCCGCGTGGGCACAGCCTCTCTCGGAGCCCTGCGAAAGGCAGTTTTTCCAAGCAGAAGCGACCATGGGCAAGGGCCCCAAAACACACCAAGACCCACTCTCCAACCCTTCCGCTTGCTTCTAGTCCTCCAGAGCCTTTCCCCAGGCACTTCCTCTGAACATCCAGTCAAAGCCCAGAGCCTGCTCCCTTCCCACCTCCACGAAGCACAGAGCAAGTGCTCTCCCAGGAGGCGCATCACGCCAGCTCTTGCCTATCTATCTGCTTTGCTTCACGTGCCCTCAAGGCCCTCACCCCACAGGCCTCCCTACTGAGGGGCCCTTTGGGGCTTCAAGGCAGGAGGACAAAACTCTTTGGCAACACTCCCCCTCTCTCGGGCCGTGCTCCGACAGCTCACCAATGACCACACGGCTGCACACAGACACACTCAGCAGCACGGACAGGGCCAGTGCACCAGCCTTAGACAAGCACACTTCCAACCACGGAAACGGCACAAGGCTTCCACTGCTCTCAAGCCTTTGCCTTGCCCTGCCTCAGCAAGGCCGGGGATTTCTCTGCCAAGCCAAGCCTCGAGCCAAGCCAGCAGCTTTCAGCAGGGCACGTGCCACATGGAAAAGCTAGCGCAGGCTCTGCCTCCAGGGTCCCCCCTGGCATGGCCCAGGCAGAGCCCGAGAGCACCAGCTAAGCCACCCACTGAAGGAGCTGGGCGTGTGGCAGAGCCAAGCTGGTTTGTCCTCACGTCTGGTGCCAGGAGCTCTCCTCCAAAGCAGCACCAGGCAGCAGCCTGCAGCAAGGACCACTTCCCTCTCTTCTCTTAGCAAGCTCTTGAGCCCCTAGTGCTCCACTCTTTGGCCCCTGGATTGCTCAGGGCTGCAAGGACACGACCCCATCACGGCGTCAGCAGGCAGCAGTCCGAAAAACAAGAGTGGTCACAATGCAAAGGCTCTAGGACTCTCCCCACCTCCCAAAAAAGGAGTGGCAACTCTCAAAGCGCTCAGGGAGAAAACACCAAGGGGAAAGGGCTTCCAGCGCTCAGCGTGCACAATGCCTGCCCACAAGCCGGCAGGCTGCTTGGAGGACGCCTGTGCTCACCACCACTCCCTTGGCTCCAGACACTCACAGCAATGCCCCTAGAGCTCCGTGGGGCTCCTCACTCCCACCCAAACCTCAGGCCAACACCACCACCTTCCCCGCGTCAGCACCTCACAACACCACACCTCGCACACTCCTGCCTGCCCAAGGGGGCTCTCTCGCTGCCCTGCTGCAGCACCCAGAGCTCACCCTGCAGCGGGACGGTGCAGGAACTTGCCGAGATGGCAGCTGGAAGGAAGAGAGGCCGGGGCTGCGCATCCCTTGCAGGCCACCCTTGCCTTGCCTTCCCTCCTCCAAGGCACTCCTTGTCCAGGGAGATGGGGCACAGGAAGGCATCAACCCCCCTCGAGAGTCCTCTCCCAAGAACACACCTGCCCCTCTCCCAAGAACACCTCTCCACAAGGCCTTCACTCCTCCAAACACCTTCCAGCACGCTAACGCCCAACCATGAACGAGCACCTCCCACGACCTCCTGCTCCTTCAGCCAACACTGCTGCAAGACCAAAGCTCTCCCCACGAAAAGCAGCCAAGAGGAAAGGAGGGAAAAGCATGCCTCGTACAGCTCTCAGAGCAAGGAGAAGCGCTCCCTGCACTTTCGTGTGGGTCGTGGCTGCAGAGCCTGGCAAGAGCGGAGGAAACTCCAGGCGTGAAGCTGAGCGGGCAGAAGGCAGCCGGCTGCCAGCGTGCCTGGCTCATGGGGCCACCAGGGCAGCCGGGGCCCCAGCAGCCAAGGCACCTGCTCACCTCGCAGCGCTCCCCACCTCCCCAGCCTCATGGCACTGCCCACGCACACCACTGCTCTCTCCACACGTCTCCTCCCACACCCAGAACCAACACCCTGGGGCCACCGCCTCTCCCCACCACACGCCACCCAACTTCTGGCACACACCTCACCCCCACCCCTCCCCTCACACAGCGTGGACAGCCAGCACGCCCCTCTGCAGCAGGCACACACAGGCCACACCACCACACAGGCCAGCAGCCAGGACACCCTCCACCATGGACCCAAATCACACCCAGGCCCACTCTCCAGCCCTTCTCTTTCCTTCTAGTCCTCCAAGAGGGAGCAACAAGCACTTCCTCTGAACATCCACTCCCACCTCTGCTCCTGCTCCCTTCCCACCTCCACCAATCCAAGGGCAGAAAGAGCATTCCCATCTTGCAGACAAAGCTCGGCCAAACCACACTGTACCGCCCAGCGCAGCTGCTTGGGGCTGGCCAGCACATCTGGATTGCAGGACAGCTCCCCTGGGGCCCAGGCACCTCTGTCCTATGGTCCTAACCCCGTGGCAGCTCCTGGAGGAGAGCAGCCCCACACGGCCAGGGCCAGCATGGGAACACACCTACAGACCCACTCACTCCCACTCCTGCTCTCCTGCTTTGCTCCCGCTGCACTTATAAGTGTCTTTAACCCACGTGCTGGACTGTGATGGGCTGACAGAGACATCCGGCAACCCAACACAACCCTCCTCCTCTTGTCAGCCAGTAGCAGGGCAGCACTGGGGGCGATGCCATGGCGACATTGCAGACACATGACCCAGCAGGCAGCTCCTTCCTCCCACCATCGTTGGTGGTGGGTCTGGTGCCATGCTGAGGGCTGTTACAAGGGGAAGGTTTCATGTGCTCTGTGGGCATTTCCAGCAGGCTCTTGAGATCCCCCTGGGATCTGGTGGACATTGCAGCCTCTGGGAGCCAGGACCCCTTTCCTGCCAGAGCCAGACCCCAAGGGGGGACCCACTTCCAGAGACACCTGCACCTGGATTGACCCCCCCACCCTACCAGGAGGGGATGGAGCCAGCCCCACAGGAGCCTCGGGGCTCAGGACAGCCCCAGCCCCAGGACCCAGCACTCCTGCCTGCCCCATTGTGCCCTGAGCCAGATGGGACCCTCCAGCAGGGCTCTTGTGGCCGCCCCCAGCCCTGTCCAGACACCCCCACAGCCCAGGTCCCACAACTGTTTTTGCATTTCACAGTCTCTGTGCGACACCGCAGGAAGGAGTTCCTCAATCCCTTACCCTTGGTGGAGAGCTGCAGGAGCACTGGAAAGCTAGTATCCGTGGTCTGGGCTAATGTTCTTGGTCCAGCAGTCTCCATCTCGTTTGGCCCCTTTCCTTCGGCTCGCCTCTCCCTCCAGGGAAAAAGGACTCGTCCCCCACAATTCCTCTCCAATGTGTCCCTGCTCTTGTGCCTGTTGGTGAGGAGCCCCACAGTGCAGCCCCACTGCCTCCTGTCCTCCCTCCTTGCTGGGGAGTAGCTCTGAAGGGCAGCAGTGGGGAGTGTGTGAGCCATGCCCTGGCCTTGCAGGGAAGTGAGGGCTCTCCCATGGCACCGGGGAGAGACCTCTCTGTGATGCGGCACATCCCCCTGTGACCTCAGCCCGTGTCATCTCTGGGCTCAGTAGGTCACCGCCATGGAGATGGCACAGCCAGGGAGAGAGCAGAGAGATTTCCCTCCATGTTCTGCAAAGCAATCACCTGCCCTCCCCACAGTTAGTTTCCAAAACTGGCAGATAAATCCTTCAGGAACGTGACCAGATGGTGACAAAGGCTGTGAAAAATCTAAGATGGGTCACGGCAGAGGTCACTTCTGTGCCCCTGCACCAACAGGTCTCTGCACAGGGCAGACCTGTGCGGGAAGCGGGGGTTTGGGGCTATGTTTAGGGTTTGCCACTTGTTAAAGATGGGATCAAAATCATGTGAGGTCAAACAGCACAAAAGGGTGGCCATGGGCTGCGATGCTTTGGTGAGCCTGGTGAGACAGGTTTCTCCTGTGGGTCACTCTTCTTGTCAAAGGAGGATGTAGGACAGGATGGGACAGGACGCAGCCTTCCTCCTTCAGGCACCAAAGCCCAAAGCAGGCTCTTTGTTTTGAAAAGGCCTCAGCAAGGTTTCTCAGTCTGCGGTGCTTGAGAGAGAGATGAGATGCCAGAAAAGAGCAACTAGGCCCTTAACAGGCATCATCCAGAGGGCTTTTATGTGGGACCCTGGTGCTTCCCATGTTCCATAACCATGGGCAAGGCTGGGGAGCAAATTTGGGGCAGTGTTCTCATTTCCCATGAATGTTGCCCAGGCTGAGACAAATCTCACCAGGGCCCCTCTCTTTTCATGGGGCACAATTTCCACACCACGCACACACTGTCAAGCCTACATTTCACCACCAATGTCTAAGCCACGCTGCAGGCCTACATACTGCGGGGACAGGCGGGACCTCCGAGTCACTTCCCAGCCATGGGCAACCTGGGCTGCTCTGTCTGCACTGACCCCACAAGCACCTTCCCAGCCAGCTGCCTGCTGCTGCCCTATCAGCAACTCCAAAAGACAGGACCTCACGGCCACCTTCCCAGCCGCCTGCCCACCACTGCCCTACAAGCCCCTGACACACAAGTGACCTCACAATAACTTCCTCAGCCATCAGCCAAATGCTCACCTCCCAGCTGCTCCGGCCAACGTCACCTCCAAAGCACGCGTCCCAGCCGTGCACCTGCTGCTGCCCCAGCAACTGCTCAGCCAGAAGACACCTCACCAGCACCTCCCCAGCCACACGCCTCCTGCTAGCCAATCACGTAACCCTTGCAGAAGGGACCTTACAGACAACACGCCAGCCTTGTTCCTGCAGCTGGCCTCTCAGCTCCTCAGCCCCAAGGGACCTCAGAATCAGCAGCCGAGCCACGGGGCCCCTGCTGGCCTCTCAGCTACTGACAAAGAACTGATTGGGCAGTGGTGATTTGCTGGCACAGCTCTCGCACACACTAGGGACCTCGTGGCTGTTGCCCCCTGCAGCTGCCCCTGCTCTCCCCAAGGCTGAGACACCTCCTGAACGGTCTCCCTCACTCACCCTGGCGCCTCACACTGCTCCTAGTGCAGCAAAACACCCAGGACGGGCCAGTTCCTGCCCCAAGAGAAGATCACCTTCTGCCCAGGCAGTACCCGCACCGAGCCCGTGAAGCTCAGGAATTGGAGAAAGGCCTGCAAGGGATTCGTGGCAACATTTCCTAAGGGGCCGATTGTGTGGGAGCAGCGACCATGAAGCGGAAGACAGCAGGGCCCCATGGCCCAGTGAGAGCAAGAAGCCTTCCCGCAACTCCAAAGACCACTTCCTGCCCCAAGGAGGGACTGAACCAAGCCAGCACATTCCCTACACCTCAAGGACAACAAGCACTCTCTGATTTGGGGCCCTGACAGTTTGGGACGTGGGGAAGGACTGAGGCGAGGGCATCTCAGCTGGGGACACCAGCAGAGGCAGCACTCAGCAGCTCTTCCCCCTGGCCCGCCAGCAGGGCTAATGACAACGGCAAGGGGAGGACGGGCCCTTCCCCAGCCTCCAAGGCCCTGTGAAAGCCAAACAGCTGCCACGCTCAGAGCTGCTCTGCCAACACCCTTCAGGCTGCTTCCAGGGCCACAGGTCTCAGGGCCCAGCAAGAGGCACAGAGCGGCACCAACGGCCAGGCCACGGCGTGCCGCGTGGGCACAGCCTCTCTCGGAGCCCTGCGAAAGGCAGTTTTTCCGAGCAGAAGCGACCATGGGCAAGGGCCCCAAAACACACCAAGACCCACTCTCCAACCCTTCCGCTTGCTTCTAGTCCTCCAGAGCCTTTCCCCAGGCACTTCCTCTGAACATCCAGTCAAAGCCCAGAGCCTGCTCCCTTCCCACCTCCACGAAGCACAGAGCAAGTGCTCTCCCAGGAGGCGCATCACGCCAGCTCTTGCCTATCTATCTGCTTTGCTTCACGTGCCCTCAAGGCCCTCACCCCACAGGCCTCCCTACTGAGGGGCCCTTTGGGGCTTCAAGGCAGGAGGACAAAACTCTTTGGCAACACTCCCCCTCTCTCGGGCCGTGCTCCGACAGCTCACCAATGACCACACGGCTGCACACAGACACACTCAGCAGCACGGACAGGGCCAGTGCACCAGCCTTAGACAAGCACACTTCCAACCACGGAAACGGCACAAGGCTTCCACTGCTCTCAAGCCTTTGCCTTGCCCTGCCTCAGCAAGGCCGGGGATTTCTCTGCCAAGCCAAGCCTCGAGCCAAGCCAGCAGCTTTCAGCAGGGCACGTGCCACATGGAAAAGCTAGCGCAGGCTCTGCCTCCAGGGTCCCCCCTGGCATGGCCCAGGCAGAGCCCGAGAGCACCAGCTAAGCCACCCACTGAAGGAGCTGGGCGTGTGGCAGAGCCAAGCTGGTTTGTCCTCACGTCTGGTGCCAGGAGCTCTCCTCCAAAGCAGCACCAGGCAGCAGCCTGCAGCAAGGACCACTTCCCTCTCTTCTCTTAGCAAGCTCTTGAGCCCCTAGTGCTCCACTCTTTGGCCCCTGGATTGCTCAGGGCTGCAAGGACACGACCCCATCACGGCGTCAGCAGGCAGCAGTCCGAAAAACAAGAGTGGTCACAATGCAAAGGCTCTAGGACTCTCCCCACCTCCCAAAAAAGGAGTGGCAACTCTCAAAGCGCTCAGGGAGAAAACACCAAGGGGAAAGGGCTTCCAGCGCTCAGCGTGCACAATGCCTGCCCACAAGCCGGCAGGCTGCTTGGAGGACGGCTGTGCTCACCACCACTCCCTTGGCTCCAGACACTCACAGCAATGCCCCTAGAGCTCCGTGGGGCTCCTCACTCCCACCCAAACCTCAGGCCAACACCACCACCTTCCCCGCGTCAGCACCTCACAACACCACACCTCGCACACTCCTGCCTGCCCAAGGGGGCTCTCTCGCTGCCCTGCTGCAGCACCCAGAGCTCACCCTGCAGCGGGACGGTGCAGGAACTTGCCGAGATGGCAGCTGGAAGGAAGAGAGGCCTGGGCTGCGCATCCCTTGCAGGCCACCCTTGCCTTGCCTTCCCTCCTCCAAGGCACTCCTTGTCCAGGGAGATGGGGCACAGGAAGGCATCAACCCCCCTCGAGAGTCCTCTCCCAAGAACACACCTGCCCCTCTCCCAAGAACACCTCTCCACAAGGCCTTCACTCCTCCAAACACCTTCCAGCACGCTAACGCCCAGCTGGGAACGAGCACCTCCCACGACCTCCTGCTCCTTCAGCCAACACTGCTGCAAGACCAAAGCTCTCCCCACGAAAAGCAGCCAAGAGGAAAGGAGGGAAAAGCATGCCTCGTACAGCTCTCAGAGCAAGGAGAAGCGCTCCCTGCACTTTCGTGTGGGTCGTGGCTGCAGAGCCTGGCAAGAGCGGAGGAAACTCCAGGCGTGAAGCTGAGCGGGCAGAAGGCAGCCGGCTGCCAGCGTGCCTGGCTCATGGGGCCACCAGGGCAGCCGGGGCCCCAGCAGCCAAGGCACCTGCTCACCTCGCAGCGCTCCCCACCTCCCCAGCCTCATGGCACTGCCCACGCACACCACTGCTCTCTCCACACGTCTCCTCCCACACCCAGAACCAACACCCTGGGGCCACCGCCTCTCCCCACCACACGCCACCCAACTTCTGGCACACACCTCACCCCCACCCCTCCCCTCACACAGCGTGGACAGCCAGCACGCCCCTCTGCAGCAGGCACACACAGGCCACACCACCACACAGGCCAGCAGCCAGGACACCCTCCACCATGGACCCAAATCACACCCAGGCCCACTCTCCAGCCCTTCTCTTTCCTTCTAGTCCTCCAAGAGGCAGCAACCAGCACTTCCTCTGAACATCCACTCCCACCTCTGCTCCTGCTCCCTTCCCACCTCCACCAATCCAAGGGCAGAAAGAGCATTCCCATCTTGCAGACAAAGCTCGGCCAAACCACACTGTACCGCCCAGCGCAGCTGCTTGGGGCCGGCCAGCACATCTGGATTGCAGGACAGCTCCCCTGGGGCCCAGGCACCTCTGTCCTATGGTCCTAACCCCGTGGCAGCTCCTGGAGGAGAGCAGCCCCACACGGCCAGGGCCAGCATGGGAACACACCTACAGACCCACTCACTCCCACTCCTGCTCTCCTGCTTTGCTCCCGCTGCACTTATAAGTGTCTTTAACCCACGTGCTGGACTGTGATGGGCTGACAGAGACATCCGGCAACCCAACACAACCCTCCTCCTCTTGTCAGCCAGTAGCAGGGCAGCACTGGGGGCGATGCCATGGCGACATTGCAGACACATGACCCAGCAGGCAGCTCCTTCCTCCCACCATCGTTGGTGGTGGGTCTGGTGCCATGCTGAGGGCTGTTACAAGGGGAAGGTTTCATGTCCTCTGTGGGCATTTCCAGCAGGCTCTTGAGAGCCCCCTGGGATCTGGTGGACATTGCAGCCTCTGGGAGCCAGGACCCCTTTCCTGCCAGAGCCAGACCCCAAGGGGGGACCCACTTCCAGGGAAACTTGGGCCTGAATTTCCTCCCACCCTACCAGGAGGGGATGGAGCCAGCCCCACAGGAGCCTCGGGGCTCAGGACAGCCCCAGCCCCAGGACCCAGCACTCCTGCCTGCCCCATTGTGCCCTGAGCCAGATGGGACCCTCCAGCAGGGCTCTTGTGGCCGCCCCCAGCCCTGTCCAGACACCCCCACAGCCCAGGACCCACAGCTGTTTTTGCATTTCACAGTCTCTGTGCGACACCGCAGGAAGGAGTTCCTCAATCCCTTACCCTTGGTGGAGAGCTGCAGGAGCACTGGAAAGCTAGTATCCGTGGTCTGGGCTAATGTTCTTGGTCCAGCAGTCTGCATCTCGTTTGGCCCCTTTCCTTCGGCTTGCCTCTCCCTCCAGGGAAAAAGGACTCTCTTGTCTCCTGTCTCATCACTCACAATTCCTCTCCAATGTGTCCCTGCTCTTGTGCCTGTTGGTGAGGAGCCCCAGTGCAGCCCCACTGCCTCCTGGCCTCCCTCCTTGCTGGGGAGTAGCTCTGAAGGGCAGCAGTGGGGAGTGTGTGAGCCGTGCCCTGGCCTTGCAGGGAAGTGAGGGCTCTCCCATGGCACCGGGGAGAGACCTCTCTGTGATGCGGCACATCCCCCTGTGACCTCAGCCCGTGTCATCTCTGGGCTCAGTAGGTCACCGCCATGGAGATGGCACAGCCAGGGAGAGAGCAGAGAGATTTTCCTCCATGTTCTGCAAAGCAATCACCTGCCCTCCCCACAGTTAGTTTCCAAAACTGGCTGATAACTCCTTCAGGAACGTGACCAGATGGTGACAAAGGCTGTGAAAAATCTAAGATGGGTCACGGCAGAGGTCACTTCTGTGCCCCTGCACCAACAGGTCTCTGCACAGGGCAGACCTGGCCAGGAAGCTGGGCTTTGGGGCTATGTTAGGGGTTTGCCACTTGTTAAAGATGGGATCAAAATCATGTGAGGTCAAACAGCACAAAAGGGTGGCCATGGGCTGCGATGCTTTGGCGAGCCTCAAGACAGGTTTCTCCCGTGGGTCACTCTTCTTGTCAAAGGAGGATGTAGGACAGGATGGGACAGGACGCAGCCTTCCTCCTTCAGGCACCAAAGCAGGCTCTTTGTTTTGAAAAGGCCTCAGCAAGGTTTCTCAGTCTGCGGTGCTTAGGAGAGAGATGAGATGCCAGAAAAGAGCAAATAGGCCCTTAACACGCATCATCCAGAGGGCTTTACGTGGGACCCTGGTGCTTCCCATGTTCCATAACCATGGGCAAGGCTGGGGAGCAAATTTGGGGCAGTGTTCTCATTTCCCATGAATGTTGCCCAGGCTGAGACAAATCTCACCAGGCCCCTCTCTTTTCATGGGGCACAATTTCCACACCACGCACACACTGTCAAGCCTACATTTCACCACCAATGTCTAAGCCACGCTGCAGGCCTACATACTGCGGGGACAGGCGGGACCTCCGAGTCACTTCCCAGCCATGGGCAACCTGGGCTGCTCTGTCTGCACTGACCTCACAAGCACCTTCCCAGCCACCTGCCTCCTGCTGCCCTATCAGCCACTCCAAAAGACAGGACCTCACGGCCACCTTCCCAGCCGCCTGCCCACCACTGCCCTACAAGCCCCTGACACACAAGTGACCTCACAATAACTTCCTCAGCCATCAGCCAAATGCTCACCTCCCAGCTGCTCCGGCCAACGTCACCTCCAAAGCACGCGTCCCAGCCGTGCACCTGCTGCTGCCCCAGCAACTGCTCAGCCAGAAGACACCTCACCAGCACCTCCCCAGCCACACGCCTCCTGCTAGCCAATCACGTAACCCTTGCAGAAGGGACCTTACAGACAACACGCCAGCCTTGTTCCTGCAGCTGGCCTCTCAGCTCCTCAGCCCCAAGGGACCTCAGAATCAGCAGCCGAGCCACGGGGCCCCTGCTGGCCTCTCAGCTACCGACAAAGAACTGATTGGGCAGTGGTGATTTTCTGGCACAGCTCTCACAGACACTAGGGACCTCGTGGCTGTTGCCCCCTGCAGCTGCCCCTGCTCTCCCCAAGGCTGAGACACCTCCTGAACGGTCTCCCTCACTCACCCTGGCGCCTCACACTGCTCCTAGTGCAGCAAAACACCCAGGACGGGCCAGTTCCTGCCCCAAGAGAAGATCACCTTCTGCCCAGGCAGTACCCGCACCGAGCCCGTGAAGCTCAGGAATTGGAGAAAGGCCTGCAAGGGATTCGTGGCAACATTTCCTAAGGGGCCGATTGTGTGGGAGCAGCGACCATGAAGCGGAAGACAGCAGGGCCCCATAGCCCAGTGAGAGCAAGAAGCCTTCCCGCAACTCCAAAGACCACTTCCTGCCCCAAGGAGGGACTGAACCAAGCCAGCACATTCCCTACACCTCAAGGACAACAAGCACTCTCTGATTTGGGGCCCTGACAGTTTGGGACGTGGGGAAGGACTGAGGCGAGGGCATCTCACCTGGGGACACCAGCAGAGGCAGCACTCAGCAGCTCTTCCCCCTGGCCCGCCAGCAGGGCTAATGACAACGGCAAGGGGAGGACGGGCTCTTCCCCAGCCTCCAAGGCCCTGCGAAAGCCAAACAGCTGCCACGCTCAGAGCTGCTCTGCCAACACCCTTCAGGCTGCTTCCAGGGCCACAGGTCTCAGGGCCCAGCAAGAGGCACGGAGCGGCACCAACGGCCAGGCCACGGCGTGCCGCGTGGGCACAGCCTCTCTCGGAGCCCTGCGAAAGGCAGTTTTTCCAAGCAGAAGCGACCATGGGCAAGGGCCCCAAAACACACCAAGACCCACTCTCCAACCCTTCCGCTTGCTTCTAGTCCTCCAGAGCCTTTCCCCAGGCACTTCCTCTGAACATCCAGTCAAAGCCCAGAGCCTGCTCCCTTCCCACCTCCACGAAGCACAGAGCAAGTGCTCTCCCAGGAGGCGCATCACGCCAGCTCTTGCCTATCTATCTGCTTTGCTTCACGTGCCCTCAAGGCCCTCACCCCACAGGCCTCCCTACTGAGGGGCCCTTTGGGGCTTCAAGGCAGGAGGACAAAACTCTTTGGCAACACTCCCCCTCTCTCGGGCCGTGCTCAGGGAGCTCACCAATGACCACACGGCTGCACACAGACACACTCAGCAGCACGGACAGGGCCAGTGCACCAGCCTTAGACAAGCACACTTCCAACCACGGAAACGGCACAAGGCTTCCACTGCTCTCAAGCCTTTGCCTTGCCCTGCCTCAGCAAGGCCGGGGATTTCTCTGCCAAGCAAAGCCTCGAGCCAAGCCAGCAGCTTTCAGCAGGGCACGTGCCACATGGAAAAGCTAGCGCAGGCTCTGCCTCCAGGGTCCCCCCTGGCATGGCCCAGGCAGAGCCCGAGAGCACCAGCTAAGCCACCCACTGAAGGAGCTGGGCGTGTGGCAGAGCCAAGCTGGTTTGTCCTCACGTCTGGTGCCAGGAGCTCTCCTCCAAAGCAGCACCAGGCAGCAGCCTGCAGCAAGGACCACTTCCCTCTCTTCTCTTAGCAAGCTCTTGAGCCCCTAGTGCTCCACTCTTTGGCCCCTGGATTGCTCAGGGCTGCAAGGACACGACCCCATCACGGCGTCAGCAGGCAGCAGTCCGAAAAACAAGAGTGGTCACAATGCAAAGGCTCTAGGACTCTCCCCACCTCCCAAAAAAGGAGTGGCAACTCTCAAAGCGCTCAGGGAGAAAACACCAAGGGGAAAGGGCTTCCAGCGCTCAGCGTGCACAATGCCTGCCCACAAGCCGGCAGGCTGCTTGGAGGACGGCTGTGCTCACCACCACTCCCTTGGCTCCAGACACTCACAGCAATGCCCCTAGAGCTCCGTGGGGCTCCTCACTCCCACCCAAACCTCAGGCCAACACCACCACCTTCCCCGCGTCAGCACCTCACAACACCACACCTCGCACACTCCTGCCTGCCCAAGGGGGCTCTCTCGCTGCCCTGCTGCAGCACCCAGAGCTCACCCTGCAGCGGGACGGTGCAGGAACTTGCCGAGATGGCAGCTGGAAGGAAGAGAGGCCTGGGCTGCGCATCCCTTGCAGGCCACCCTTGCCTTGCCTTCCCTCCTCCAAGGCACTCCTTGTCCAGGGAGATGGGGCACAGGAAGGCATCAACCCCCCTCGAGAGTCCTCTCCCAAGAACACACCTGCCCCTCTCCCAAGAACACCTCTCCACAAGGCCTTCACTCCTCCAAACACCTTCCAGCACGCTAACGCCCAACCATGAACGAGCACCTCCCACGACCTCCTGCTCCTTCAGCCAACACTGCTGCAAGACCAAAGCTCTCCCCACGAAAAGCAGCCAAGAGGAAAGGAGGGAAAAGCATGCCTCGTACAGCTCTCAGAGCAAGGAGAAGCGCTCCCTGCACTTTCATGTGGGTCGTGGCTGCAGAGCCTGGCAAGAGCGGAGGAAACTCCAGGCGTGAAGCTGAGCGGGCAGAAGGCAGCCGGCTGCCAGCGTGCCTGGCTCATGGGGCCACCAGGGCAGCCGGGGCCCCAGCAGCCAAGGCACCTGCTCACCTCGCAGCGCTCCCCACCTCCCCAGCCTCATGGCACTGCCCACGCACACCACTGCTCTCTCCACACGTCTCCTCCCACACCCAGAACCAACACCCTGGGGCCACCGCCTCTCCCCACCACACGCCACCCAACTTCTGGCACACACCTCACCCCCACCCCTCCCCTCACACAGCGTGGACAGCCAGCACGCCCCTCTGCAGCAGGCACACACAGGCCACACCACCACACAGGCCAGCAGCCAGGACACCCTCCACCATGGACCCAAATCACACCCAGGCCCACTCTCCAGCCCTTCTCTTTCCTTCTAGTCCTCCAAGAGGCAGCAACCAGCACTTCCTCTGAACATCCACTCCCACCTCTGCTCCTGCTCCCTTCCCACCTCCACCAATCCAAGGGCAGAAAGAGCATTCCCATCTTGCAGACAAAGCTCGGCCAAACCACACTGTACCGCCCAGCGCAGCTGCTTGGGGCTGGCCAGCACATCTGGATTGCAGGACAGCTCCCCTGGGGCCCAGGCACCTCTGTCCTATGGTCCTAACCCCGTGGCAGCTCCTGGAGGAGAGCAGCCCCACACGGCCAGGGCCAGCATGGGAACACACCTACAGACCCACTCACTCCCACTCCTGCTCTCCTGCTTTGCTCCCGCTGCACTTATAAGTGTCTTTAACCCACGTGCTGGACTGTGATGGGCTGACAGAGACATCCGGCAACCCAACACAACCCTCCTCCTCTTGTCAGCCAGTAGCAGGGCAGCACTGGGGGCGATGCCATGGCGACATTGCAGACACATGACCCAGCAGGCAGCTCCTTCCTCCCACCATCGTTGGTGGTGGGTCTGGTGCCATGCTGAGGGCTGTTACAAGGGGAAGGTTTCATGTGCTCTGTGGGCATTTCCAGCAGGCTCTTGAGATCCCCCTGGGATCTGGTGGACATTGCAGCCTCTGGGAGCCAGGACCCCTTTCCTGCCAGAGCCAGACCCCAAGGGGGGACCCACTTCCAGAGACACCTGCACCTGGATTGACCCCCCCACCCTACCAGGAGGGGATGGAGCCAGCCCCACAGGAGCCTCGGGGCTCAGGACAGCCCCAGCCCCAGGACCCAGCACTCCTGCCTGCCCCATTGTGCCCTGAGCCAGATGGGACCCTCCAGCAGGGCTCTTGTGGCCGCCCCCAGCCCTGTCCAGACACCCCCACAGCCCAGGTCCCACAACTGTTTTTGCATTTCACAGTCTCTGTGCGACACCGCAGGAAGGAGTTCCTCAATCCCTTACCCTTGGTGGAGAGCTGCAGGAGCACTGGAAAGCTAGTATCCGTGGTCTGGGCTAATGTTCTTGGTCCAGCAGTCTCCATCTCGTTTGGCCCCTTTCCTTCGGCTCGCCTCTCCCTCCAGGGAAAAAGGACTCGTCCCCCACAATTCCTCTCCAATGTGTCCCTGCTCTTGTGCCTGTTGGTGAGGAGCCCCACAGTGCAGCCCCACTGCCTCCTGTCCTCCCTCCTTGCTGGGGAGTAGCTCTGAAGGGCAGCAGTGGGGAGTGTGTGAGCCATGCCCTGGCCTTGCAGGGAAGTGAGGGCTCTCCCATGGCACCGGGGAGAGACCTCTCTGTGATGCGGCACATCCCCCTGTGACCTCAGCCCGTGTCATCTCTGGGCTCAGTAGGTCACCGCCATGGAGATGGCACAGCCAGGGAGAGAGCAGAGAGATTTCCCTCCATGTTCTGCAAAGCAATCACCTGCCCTCCCCACAGTTAGTTTCCAAAACTGGCAGATAAATCCTTCAGGAACGTGACCAGATGGTGACAAAGGCTGTGAAAAATCTAAGATGGGGCACGGCAGAGGTCACTTCTGTGCCCCTGCACCAACAGGTCTCTGCACAGGGCAGACCTGTGCGGGAAGCGGGGGTTTGGGGCTATGTTTAGGGTTTGCCACTTGTTAAAGATGGGATCAAAATCATGTGAGGTCAAACAGCACAAAAGGGTGGCCATGGGCTGCGATGCTTTGGTGAGCCTGGTGAGACAGGTTTCTCCTGTGGGTCACTCTTCTTGTCAAAGGAGGATGTAGGACAGGATGGGACAGGACGCAGCCTTCCTCCTTCAGGCACCAAAGCCCAAAGCAGGCTCTTTGTTTTGAAAAGGCCTCAGCAAGGTTTCTCAGTCTGCGGTGCTTGAGAGAGAGATGAGATGCCAGAAAAGAGCAACTAGGCCCTTAACAGGCATCATCCAGAGGGCTTTTATGTGGGACCCTGGTGCTTCCCATGTTCCATAACCATGGGCAAGGCTGGGGAGCAAATTTGGGGCAGTGTTCTCATTTCCCATGAATGTTGCCCAGGCTGAGACAAATCTCACCAGGGCCCCTCTCTTTTCATGGGGCACAATTTCCACACCACGCACACACTGTCAAGCCTACATTTCACCACCAATGTCTAAGCCACGCTGCAGGCCTACATACTGCGGGGACAGGCGGGACCTCCGAGTCACTTCCCAGCCATGGGCAACCTGGGCTGCTCTGTCTGCACTGACCCCACAAGCACCTTCCCAGCCAGCTGCCTGCTGCTGCCCTATCAGCAACTCCAAAAGACAGGACCTCACGGCCACCTTCCCAGCCGCCTGCCCACCACTGCCCTACAAGCCCCTGACACACAAGTGACCTCACAATAACTTCCTCAGCCATCAGCCAAATGCTCACCTCCCAGCTGCTCCGGCCAACGTCACCTCCAAAGCACGCGTCCCAGCCGTGCACCTGCTGCTGCCCCAGCAACTGCTCAGCCAGAAGACACCTCACCAGCACCTCCCCAGCCACACGCCTCCTGCTAGCCAATCACGTAACCCTTGCAGAAGGGACCTTACAGACAACACGCCAGCCTTGTTCCTGCAGCTGGCCTCTCAGCTCCTCAGCCCCAAGGGACCTCAGAATCAGCAGCCGAGCCACGGGGCCCCTGCTGGCCTCTCAGCTACTGACAAAGAACTGATTGGGCAGTGGTGATTTTCTGGCACAGCTCTCGCACACACTAGGGACCTCGTGGCTGTTGCCCCCTGCAGCTGCCCCTGCTCTCCCCAAGGCTGAGACACCTCCTGAACGGTCTCCCTCACTCACCCTGGCGCCTCACACTGCTCCTAGTGCAGCAAAACACCCAGGACGGGCCAGTTCCTGCCCCAAGAGAAGATCACCTTCTGCCCAGGCAGTACCCGCACCGAGCCCGTGAAGCTCAGGAATTGGAGAAAGGCCTGCAAGGGATTCGTGGCAACATTTCCTAAGGGGCCGATTGTGTGGGAGCAGCGACCATGAAGCGGAAGACAGCAGGGCCCCATGGCCCAGTGAGAGCAAGAAGCCTTCCCGCAACTCCAAAGACCACTTCCTGCCCCAAGGAGGGACTGAACCAAGCCAGCACATTCCCTACACCTCAAGGACAACAAGCACTCTCTGATTTGGGGCCCTGACAGTTTGGGACGTGGGGAAGGACTGAGGCGAGGGCATCTCAGCTGGGGACACCAGCAGAGGCAGCACTCAGCAGCTCTTCCCCCTGGCCCGCCAGCAGGGCTAATGACAACGGCAAGGGGAGGACGGGCCCTTCCCCAGCCTCCAAGGCCCTGTGAAAGCCAAACAGCTGCCACGCTCAGAGCTGCTCTGCCAACACCCTTCAGGCTGCTTCCAGGGCCACAGGTCTCAGGGCCCAGCAAGAGGCACGCAGCACCACCAACGGCCAGGCCACGGCGTGCCGCGTGGGCACAGCCTCTCTCGGAGCCCTGCGAAAGGCAGTTTTTCCGAGCAGAAGCGACCATGGGCAAGGGCCCCAAAACACACCAAGACCCACTCTCCAACCCTTCCGCTTGCTTCTAGTCCTCCAGAGCCTTTCCCCAGGCACTTCCTCTGAACATCCAGTCAAAGCCCAGAGCCTGCTCCCTTCCCACCTCCACGAAGCACAGAGCAAGTGCTCTCCCAGGAGGCGCATCACGCCAGCTCTTGCCTATCTATCTGCTTTGCTTCACGTGCCCTCAAGGCCCTCACCCCACAGGCCTCCCTACTGAGGGGCCCTTTGGGGCTTCAAGGAAGGAGGACAAAACTCTTTGGCAACACTCCCCCTCTCTCGGGCCGTGCTCCGACAGCTCACCAATGACCACACGGCTGCACACAGACACACTCAGCAGCACGGACAGGGCCAGTGCACCAGCCTTAGACAAGCACACTTCCAACCACGGAAACGGCACAAGGCTTCCACTGCTCTCAAGCCTTTGCCTTGCCCTGCCTCAGCAAGGCCTGGGATTTCTCTGCCAAGCCAAGCCTCGAGCCAAGCCAGCAGCTTTCAGCAGGGCACGTGCCACATGGAAAAGCTAGCGCAGGCTCTGCCTCCAGGGTCCCCCCTGGCATGGCCCAGGCAGAGCCCGAGAGCACCAGCTAAGCCACCCACTGAAGGAGCTGGGCGTGTGGCAGAGCCAAGCTGGTTTGTCCTCACGTCTGGTGCCAGGAGCTCTCCTCCAAAGCAGCACCAGGCAGCAGCCTGCAGCAAGGACCACTTCCCTCTCTTCTCTTAGCAAGCTCTTGAGCCCCTAGTGCTCCACTCTTTGGCCCCTGGATTGCTCAGGGCTGCAAGGACACGACCCCATCACGGCGTCAGCAGGCAGCAGTCCAAAAAACAAGAGTGGTCACAATGCAAAGGCTCTAGGACTCTCCCCACCTCCCAAAAAAGGAGTGGCAACTCTCAAAGCGCTCAGGGAGAAAACACCAAGGGGAAAGGGCTTCCAGCGCTCAGCGTGCACAATGCCTGCCCACAAGCCGGCAGGCTGCTTGGAGGACGGCTGTGCTCACCACCACTCCCTTGGCTCCAGACACTCACAGCAATGCCCCTAGAGCTCCGTGGGGCTCCTCACTCCCACCCAAACCTCAGGCCAACACCACCACCTTCCCCGCGTCAGCACCTCACAACACCACACCTCTCATGCTCATGCCTGCCCAAGGGGGCTCTCTCGCTGCCCTGCTGCAGCACCCAGAGCTCACCCTGCAGCGGGACGGTGCAGGAACTTGCCGAGATGGCAGCTGGAAGGAAGAGAGGCCTGGGCTGCGCATCCCTTGCAGGCCACCCTTGCCTTGCCTTCCCTCCTCCAAGGCACTCCTTGTCCAGGGAGATGGGGCACAGGAAGGCATCAACCCCCCTCGAGAGTCCTCTCCCAAGAACACACCTGCCCCTCTCCCAAGAACACCTCTCCACAAGGCCTTCACTCCTCCAAACACCTTCCAGCACGCTAACGCCCAACCATGAACGAGCACCTCCCACGACCTCCTGCTCCTTCAGCCAACACTGCTGCAAGACCAAAGCTCTCCCCACGAAAAGCAGCCAAGAGGAAAGGAGGGAAAAGCATGCCTCGTACAGCTCTCAGAGCAAGGAGAAGCGCTCCCTGCACTTTCGTGTGGGTCGTGGCTGCAGAGCCTGGCAAGAGCGGAGGAAACTCCAGGCGTGAAGCTGAGCGGGCAGAAGGCAGCCGGCTGCCAGCGTGCCTGGCTCATGGGGCCACCAGGGCAGCCGGGGCCCCAGCAGCCAAGGCACCTGCTCACCTCGCAGCGCTCCCCACCTCCCCAGCCTCATGGCACTGCCCACGCACACCACTGCTCTCTCCACACGTCTCCTCCCACACCCAGAACCAACACCCTGGGGCCACCGCCTCTCCCCACCACACGCCACCCAACTTCTGGCACACACCTCACCCCCACCCCTCCCCTCACACAGCGTGGACAGCCAGCACGCCCCTCTGCAGCAGGCACACACAGGCCACACCACCACACAGGCCAGCAGCCAGGACACCCTCCACCATGGACCCAAATCACACCCAGGCCCACTCTCCAGCCCTTCTCTTTCCTTCTAGTCCTCCAAGAGGCAGCAACCAGCACTTCCTCTGAACATCCACTCCCACCTCTGCTCCTGCTCCCTTCCCACCTCCACCAATCCAAGGGCAGAAAGAGCATTCCCATCTTGCAGACAAAGCTCGGCCAAACCACACTGTACCGCCCAGCGCAGCTGCTTGGGGCTGGCCAGCACATCTGGATTGCAGGACAGCTCCCCTGGGGCCCAGGCACCTCTGTCCTATGGTCCTAACCCCGTGGCAGCTCCTGGAGGAGAGCAGCCCCACACGGCCAGGGCCAGCATGGGAACACACCTACAGACCCACTCACTCCCACTCCTGCTCTCCTGCTTTGCTCCCGCTGCACTTATAAGTGTCTTTAACCCACGTGCTGGACTGTGATGGGCTGACAGAGACATCCGGCAACCCAACACAACCCTCCTCCTCTTGTCAGCCAGTAGCAGGGCAGCACTGGGGGCGATGCCATGGCGACATTGCAGACACATGACCCAGCAGGCAGCTCCTTCCTCCCACCATCGTTGGTGGTGGGTCTGGTGCCATGCTGAGGGCTGTTACAAGGGGAAGGTTTCATGTCCTCTGTGGGCATTTCCAGCAGGCTCTTGAGAGCCCCCTGGGATCTGGTGGACATTGCAGCCTCTGGGAGCCAGGACCCCTTTCCTGCCAGAGCCAGACCCCAAGGGGGGACCCACTTCCAGAGACACCTGCACCTGGATTGACCCCCCCACCCTACCAGGAGGGGATGGAGCCAGCCCCACAGGAGCCTCGGGGCTCAGGACAGCCCCAGCCCCAGGACCCAGCACTCCTGCCTGCCCCATTGTGCCCTGAGCCAGACGGGACCCTCCAGCAGGGCTCTTGTGGCCGCCCCCAGCCCTGTCCAGACACCCCCACAGCCCAGGTCCCACAACTGTTTTTGCATTTCACAGTCTCTGTGCGACACCGCAGGAAGGAGTTCCTCAATCCCTTACCCTTGGTGGAGAGCTGCAGGAGCACTGGAAAGCTAGTATCCGTGGTCTGGGCTAATGTTCTTGGTCCAGCAGTCTCCATCTCGTTTGGCCCCTTTCCTTCGGCTCGCCTCTCCCTCCAGGGAAAAAGGACTCGTCCCCCACAATTCCTCTCCAATGTGTCCCTGCTCTTGTGCCTGTTGGTGAGGAGCCCCACAGTGCAGCCCCACTGCCTCCTGTCCTCCCTCCTTGCTGGGGAGTAGCTCTGAAGGGCAGCAGTGGGGAGTGTGTGAGCCATGCCCTGGCCTTGCAGGGAAGTGAGGGCTCTCCCATGGCACCGGGGAGAGACCTCTCTGTGATGCGGCACATCCCACTGTGACCTCAGCCCGTGTCATCTCTGGGCTCAGTAGGTCACCGCCATGGAGATGGCACAGCCAGGGAGAGAGCAGAGAGATTTCCCTCCATGTTCTGCAAAGCAATCACCTGCCCTCCCCACAGTTAGTTTCCAAAACTGGCAGATAAATCCTTCAGGAACGTGACCAGATGGTGACAAAGGCTGTGAAAAATCTAAGATGGGTCACGGCAGAGGTCACTTCTGTGCCCCTGCACCAACAGGTCTCTGCACAGGGCAGACCTGTGCGGGAAGCGGGGGTTTGGGGCTATGTTTAGGGTTTGCCACTTGTTAAAGATGGGATCAAAATCATGTGAGGTCAAACAGCACAAAAGGGTGGCCATGGGCTGCGATGCTTTGGTGAGCCTGGTGAGACAGGTTTCTCCTGTGGGTCACTCTTCTTGTCAAAGGAGGATGTAGGACAGGATGGGACAGGACGCAGCCTTCCTCCTTCAGGCACCAAAGCCCAAAGCAGGCTCTTTGTTTTGAAAAGGCCTCAGCAAGGTTTCTCAGTCTGCGGTGCTTGAGAGAGAGATGAGATGCCAGAAAAGAGCAACTAGGCCCTTAACAGGCATCATCCAGAGGGCTTTTATGTGGGACCCTGGTGCTTCCCATGTTCCATAACCATGGGCAAGGCTGGGGAGCAAATTTGGGGCAGTGTTCTCATTTCCCATGAATGTTGCCCAGGCTGAGACAAATCTCACCAGGGCCCCTCTCTTTTCATGGGGCACAATTTCCACACCACGCACACACTGTCAAGCCTACATTTCACCACCAATGTCTAAGCCACGCTGCAGGCCTACATACTGCGGGGACAGGCGGGACCTCCGAGTCACTTCCCAGCCATGGGCAACCTGGGCTGCTCTGTCTGCACTGACCCCACAAGCACCTTCCCAGCCAGCTGCCTGCTGCTGCCCTATCAGCAACTCCAAAAGACAGGACCTCACGGCCACCTTCCCAGCCGCCTGCCCACCACTGCCCTACAAGCCCCTGACACACAAGTGACCTCACAATAACTTCCTCAGCCATCAGCCAAATGCTCACCTCCCAGCTGCTCCGGCCAACGTCACCTCCAAAGCACGCGTCCCAGCCGTGCACCTGCTGCTGCCCCAGCAACTGCTCAGCCAGAAGACACCTCACCAGCACCTCCCCAGCCACACGCCTCCTGCTAGCCAATCACGTAACCCTTGCAGAAGGGACCTTACAGACAACACGCCAGCCTTGTTCCTGCAGCTGGCCTCTCAGCTCCTCAGCCCCAAGGGACCTCAGAATCAGCAGCCGAGCCACGGGGCCCCTGCTGGCCTCTCAGCTACCGACAAAGAACTGATTGGGCAGTGGTGATTTTCTGGCACAGCTCTCGCACACACTAGGGACCTCGTGGCTGTTGCCCCCTGCAGCTGCCCCTGCTCTCCCCAAGGCTGAGACACCTCCTGAACGGTCTCCCTCACTCACCCTGGCGCCTCACACTGCTCCTAGTGCAGCAAAACACCCAGGACGGGCCAGTTCCTGCCCCAAGAGAAGATCACCTTCTGCC
Organism: Struthio camelus; assembly: GCF_040807025.1. Classification (NCBI taxonomy): domain Eukaryota; kingdom Metazoa; phylum Chordata; class Aves; order Struthioniformes; family Struthionidae; genus Struthio; species Struthio camelus. The sequence continues at coordinate 3,253,849 of NC_090970.1, forward strand.
CAGGCAGTACCCGCACCGAGCCCGTGAAGCTCAGGAATTGGAGAAAGGCCTGCAAGGGATTCGTGGCAACATTTCCTAAGGGGCCGATTGTGTGGGAGCAGCGACCATGAAGCGGAAGACAGCAGGGCCCCATGGCCCAGTGAGAGCAAGAAGCCTTCCCGCAACTCCAAAGACCACTTCCTGCCCCAAGGAGGGACTGAACCAAGCCAGCACATTCCCTACACCTCAAGGACAACAAGCACTCTCTGATTTGGGGCCCTGACAGTTTGGGACGTGGGGAAGGACTGAGGCGAGGGCATCTCAGCTGGGGACACCAGCAGAGGCAGCACTCAGCAGCTCTTCCCCCTGGCCCGCCAGCAGGGCTAATGACAACGGCAAGGGGAGGACGGGCCCTTCCCCAGCCTCCAAGGCCCTGTGAAAGCCAAACAGCTGCCACGCTCAGAGCTGCTCTGCCAACACCCTTCAGGCTGCTTCCAGGGCCACAGGTCTCAGGGCCCAGCAAGAGGCACAGAGCGGCACCAACGGCCAGGCCACGGCGTGCCGCGTGGGCACAGCCTCTCTCGGAGCCCTGCGACAGGGAGTTTTTCCGAGCAGAAGCGACCATGGGCAAGGGCCCCAAAACACACCAAGACCCACTCTCCAACCCTTCCACTTGCTTCTAGTCCTCCAGAGCCTTTCCCCAGGCACTTCCTCTGAACATCCAGTCAAAGCCCAGAGCCTGCTCCCTTCCCACCTCCACGAAGCACAGAGCAAGTGCTCTCCCAGGAGGCGCATCACGCCAGCTCTTGCCTATCTATCTGCTTTGCTTCACGTGCCCTCAAGGCCCTCACCCCACAGGCCTCCCTACTGAGGGGCCCTTTGGGGCTTCAAGGAAGGAGGACAAAACTCTTTGGCAACACTCCCCCTCTCTCGGGCCGTGCTCAGGGAGCTCACCAATGACCACACGGCTGCACACAGACACACTCAGCAGCACGGACAGGGCCAGTGCACCAGCCTTAGACAAGCACACTTCCAACCACGGAAACGGCACAAGGCTTCCGCTGCTCTCAAGCCTTTGCCTTGCCCTGCCTCAGCAAGGCCGGGGATTTCTCTGCCAAGCCAAGCCTCGAGCCAAGCCAGCAGCTTTCAGCAGGGCACGTGCCACATGGAAAAGCCAGCACAGGCTCTGCCTCCAGGGTCCCCCCTGGCATGGCCCAGGCAGAGCCCGAGAGCACCAGCTAAGCCACCCACTGAAGGAGCTGGGCGTGTGGCAGAGCCAAGCTGGTTTGTCCTCACGTCTGGTGCCAGGAGCTCTCCTCCAAAGCAGCACCAGGCAGCAGCCTGCAGCAAGGACCACTTCCCTCTCTTCTCTTAGCAAGCTCTTGAGCCCCTAGTGCTCCACTCTTTGGCCCCTGGATTGCTCAGGGCTGCAAGGACACGACCCCATCACGGCGTCAGCAGGCAGCAGTCCGAAAAACAAGAGTGGTCACAATGCAAAGGCTCTAGGACTCTCCCCACCTCCCAAAAAAGGAGTGGCAACTCTCAAAGCGCTCAGGGAGAAAACACCAAGGGGGAAGGGCTTCCAGCGCTCAGCGTGCACAATGCCTGCCCACAAGCCGGCAGGCTGCTTGGAGGACGGCTGTGCTCACCACCACTCCCTTGGCTCCAGACACTCACAGCAATGCCCCTAGAGCTCCGTGGGGCTCCTCACTCCCACCCAAACCTCAGGCCAACACCACCACCTTCCCCGCGTCAGCACCTCACAACACCACACCTCGCACACTCCTGCCTGCCCAAGGGGGCTCTCTCGCTGCCCTGCTGCAGCACCCAGAGCTCACCCTGCAGCGGGACGGTGCAGGAACTTGCCGAGATGGCAGCTGGAAGGAAGAGAGGCCGGGGCTGCGCATCCCTTGCCGGCCACCCTTGCCTTGCCTTCCCTCCTCCAAGGCACTCCTTGTCCAGGGAGATGGGGCACAGGAAGGCATCAACCCCCCTCGAGAGTCCTCTCCCAAGAACACACCTGCCCCTCTCCCAAGAACACCTCTCCACAAGGCCTTCACTCCTCCAAACACCTTCCAGCACGCTAACGCCCAGCTGGGAACGAGCACCTCCCACAACCTCCTGCTCCTTCAGCCAACACTGCTGCAAGACCAAAGCTCTCCCCACGAAAAGCAGCCAAGAGGAAAGGAGGGAAAAGCATGCCTCGTACAGCTCTCAGAGCAAGCAGAAGCGCTCCCTGCACTTTCGTGTGGGTCGTGGCTGCAGAGCCTGGCAAGAGCGGAGGAAACTCCAGGCGTGAAGCTGAGCGGGCAGAAGGCAGCCGGCTGCCAGCGTGCCTGGCTCATGGGGCCACCAGGGCAGCCGGGGCCCCAGCAGCCAAGGCACCTGCTCACCTCGCAGCGCTCCCCACCTCCCCAGCCTCATGGCACTGCCCACGCACACCACTGCTCTCTCCACACGTCTCCTCCCACACCCAGAACCAACACCCTGGGGCCACCGCCTCTCCCCACCACACGCCACCCAACTTCTGGCACACACCTCACCCCCACCCCTCCCCTCACACAGCGTGGACAGCCAGCACGCCCCTCTGCAGCAGGCACACACAGGCCACAACACCACACAGGCCAGCAGCCAGGACACCCTCCACCATGGACCCAAATCACACCCAGGCCCACTCTCCAGCCCTTCTCTTTCCTTCTAGTCCTCCAAGAGGGAGCAACAAGCACTTCCTCTGAACATCCACTCCCACCTCTGCTCCTGCTCCCTTCCCACCTCCACCAATCCAAGGGCAGAAAGAGCATTCCCATCTTGCAGACAAATCTCGGCCAAACCACACTGTACCGCCCAGCGCAGCTGCTTGGGGCCGGCCAGCACATCTGGATTGCAGGACAGCTCCCCTGGGGCCCAGGCACCTCTGTCCTATGGTCCTAACCCCGTGGCAGCTCCTGGAGGAGAGCAGCCCCACACGGCCAGGGCCAGCATGGGAACACACCTACAGACCCACTCACTCCCACTCCTGCTCTCCTGCTTTGCTCCTGCTGCACTTATAAGTGTCTTTAACCCACGTGCTGGACTGTGATGGGCTGACAGAGACATCCGGCAACCCAACACAACCCTCCTCCTCTTGTCAGCCAGTAGCAGGGCAGCACTGGGGGCGATGCCATGGCAACATTGCAGACACATGACCCAGCAGGCAGCTCCTTCCTCCCACCATCGTTGGTGGTGGGTCTGGTGCCATGCTGAGGGCTGTTACAAGGGGAAGGTTTCATGTCCTCTGTGGGCATTTCCAGCAGGCTCTTGAGAGCCCCCTGGGATCTGGTGGACATTGCAGCCTCTGGGAGCCAGGACCCCTTTCCTGCCAGAGCCAGACCCCAAGGGGGGACCCACTTCCAGGGAAACTTGGGCCTGAATTTCCTCCCACCCTACCAGGAGGGGATGGAGCCAGCCCCACAGGAGCCTCGGGGCTCAGGACAGCCCCAGCCCCAGGACCCAGCACTCCTGCCTGCCCCATTGTGCCCTGAGCCAGATGGGACCCTCCAGCAGGGCTCTTGTGGCCACCCCCAGCCCTGTCCAGACACCCCCACAGCCCAGGACCCACAGCTGTTTTTGCATTTCACAGTCTCTGTGCGACACCGCAGGAAGGAGTTCCTCAATCCCTTACCCTTGGTGGAGAGCTGCAGGAGCACTGGAAAGCTAGTATCCGTGGTCTGGGCTAATGTTCTTGGTCCAGCAGTCTGCATCTCGTTTGGCCCCTTTCCTTCGGCTTGCCTCTCCCTCCAGGGAAAAAGGACTCTCTTGTCTCCTGTCTCATCACTCACAATTCCTCTCCAATGTGTCCCTGCTCTTGTGCATGTTGGTGAGGAGCCCCAGTGCAGCCCCACTGCCTCCTGGCCTCCCTCCTTGCTGGGGAGTAGCTCTGAAGGGCAGCAGTGGGGAGTGTGTGAGCCGTGCCCTGGCCTTGCAGGGAAGTGAGGGCTCTCCCATGGCACCGGGGAGAGACCTCTCTGTGATGCGGCACATCCCCCTGTGACCTCAGCCCGTGTCATCTCTGGGCTCAGTAGGTCACCGCCATGGAGATGGCACAGCCAGGGAGAGAGCAGAGAGATTTCCCTCCATGTTCTGCAAAGCAATCACCTGCCCTCCCCACAGTTAGTTTCCAAAACTGGCTGATAACTCCTTCAGGAACGTGACCAGATGGTGACAAAGGCTGTGAAAAATCTAAGATGGGTCACGGCAGAGGTCACTTCTGTGCCCCTGCACCAACAGGTCTCTGCACAGGGCAGACCTGGCCAGGAAGCTGGGGTTTGGGGCTATGTTAGGGGTTTGCCACTTGTTAAAGATGGGATCAAAATCATGTGAGGTCAAACAGCACAAAAGGGTGGCCATGGGCTGCGATGCTTTGGCGAGCCTCAAGACAGGTTTCTCCCGTGGGTCACTCTTCTTGTCAAAGGAGGATGTAGGACAGGATGGGACAGGACGCAGCCTTCCTCCTTCAGGCACCAAAGCAGGCTCTTTGTTTTGAAAAGGCCTCAGCAAGGTTTCTCAGTCTGCGGTGCTTAGGAGAGAGATGAGATGCCAGAAAAGAGCAACTAGGCCCTTAACACGCATCATCCAGAGGGCTTTACGTGGGACCCTGGTGCTTCCCATGTTCCATAACCATGGGCAAGGCTGGGGAGCAAATTTGGGGCAGTGTTCTCATTTCCCATGAATGTTGCCCAGGCTGAGACAAATCTCACCAGGGCCCCTCTCTTTTCATGGGGCACAATTTCCACACCACGCACACACTGTCAAGCCTACATTTCACCACCAATGTCTAAGCCACGCTGCAGGCCTACATACTGCGGGGACAGGCGGGACCTCCGAGTCACTTCCCAGCCATGGGCAACCTGGGCTGCTCTGTCTGCACTGACCTCACAAGCACCTTCCCAGCCACCTGCCTCCTGCTGCCCTATCAGCCACTCCAAAAGACAGGACCTCACGGCCACCTTCCCAGCCGCCTGCCCACCACTGCCCTACAAGCCCCTGACACACAAGTGACCTCACAATAACTTCCTCAGCCATCAGCCAAATGCTCACCTCCCAGCTGCTCCGGCCAACGTCACCTCCAAAGCACGCGTCCCAGCCGTGCACCTGCTGCTGCCCCAGCAACTGCTCAGCCAGAAGACACCTCACCAGCACCTCCCCAGCCACACGCCTCCTGCTAGCCAATCACGTAACCCTTGCAGAAGGGACCTTACAGACAACACGCCAGCCTTGTTCCTGCAGCTGGCCTCTCAGCTCCTCAGCCCCAAGGGACCTCAGAATCAGCAGCCGAGCCACGGGGCCCCTGCTGGCCTCTCAGCTACCGACAAAGAACTGATTGGGCAGTGGTGATTTTCTGGCACAGCTCTCACAGACACTAGGGACCTCGTGGCTGTTGCCCCCTGCAGCTGCCCCTGCTCTCCCCAAGGCTGAGACACCTCCTGAACGGTCTCCCTCACTCACCCTGGCGCCTCACACTGCTCCTAGTGCAGCAAAACACCCAGGACGGGCCAGTTCCTGCCCCAAGAGAAGATCACCTTCTGCCCAGCCAGTACCCGCACCGAGCCCGTGAAGCTCAGGAATTGGAGAAAGGCCTGCAAGGGATTCGTGGCAACATTTCCTAAGGGGCCGATTGTGTGGGAGCAGCGACCATGAAGCGGAAGACAGCAGGGCCCCATAGCCCAGTGAGAGCAAGAAGCCTTCCCGCAACTCCAAAGACCACTTCCTGCCCCAAGGAGGGACTGAACCAAGCCAGCACATTCCCTACACCTCAAGGACAACAAGCACTCTCTGATTTGGGGCCCTGACAGTCTGGGACGTGGGGAAGGACTGAGGCGAGGGCATCTCACCTGGGGACACCAGCAGAGGCAGCACTCAGCAGCTCTTCCCCCTGGCCCGCCAGCAGGGCTAATGACAACGGCAAGGGGAGGACGGGCCCTTCCCCAGCCTCCAAGGCCCTGCGAAAGCCAAACAGCTGCCACGCTCAGAGCTGCTCTGCCAACACCCTTCAGGCTGCTTCCAGGGCCACAGGTCTCAGGGCCCAGCAAGAGGCACGCAGCACCACCAACGGCCAGGCCACGGCGTGCCGCGTGGGCACAGCCTCTCTCGGAGCCCTGCGAAAGGCAGTTTTTCCGAGCAGAAGCGACCATGGGCAAGGGCCCCAAAACACACCAAGACCCACTCTCCAACCCTTCCGCTTGCTTCTAGTCCTCCAGAGCCTTTCCCCAGGCACTTCCTCTGAACATCCAGTCAAAGCCCAGAGCCTGCTCCCTTCCCACCTCCACGAAGCACAGAGCAAGTGCTCTCCCAGGAGGCGCATCACGCCAGCTCTTGCCTATCTATCTGCTTTGCTTCACGTGCCCTCAAGGCCCTCACCCCACAGGCCTCCCTACTGAGGGGCCCTTTGGGGCTTCAAGGCAGGAGGACAAAACTCTTTGGCAACACTCCCCCTCTCTCGGGCCGTGCTCCGACAGCTCACCAATGACCACACGGCTGCACACAGACACACTCAGCAGCACGGACAGGGCCAGTGCACCAGCCTTAGACAAGCACACTTCCAACCACGGAAACGGCACAAGGCTTCCACTGCTCTCAAGCCTTTGCCTTGCCCTGCCTCAGCAAGGCCGGGGATTTCTCTGCCAAGCAAAGCCTCGAGCCAAGCCAGCAGCTTTCAGCAGGGCACGTGCCACATGGAAAAGCTAGCGCAGGCTCTGCCTCCAGGGTCCCCCCTGGCATGGCCCAGGCAGAGCCCGAGAGCACCAGCTAAGCCACCCACTGAAGGAGCTGGGCGTGTGGCAGAGCCAAGCTGGTTTGTCCTCACGTCTGGTGCCAGGAGCTCTCCTCCAAAGCAGCACCAGGCAGCAGCCTGCAGCAAGGACCACTTCCCTCTCTTCTCTTAGCAAGCTCTTGAGCCCCTAGTGCTCCACTCTTTGGCCCCTGGATTGCTCAGGGCTGCAAGGACACGACCCCATCACGGCGTCAGCAGGCAGCAGTCCAAAAAACAAGAGTGGTCACAATGCAAAGGCTCTAGGACTCTCCCCACCTCCCAAAAAAGGAGTGGCAACTCTCAAAGCGCTCAGGGAGAAAACACTAAGGGGAAAGGGCTTCCAGCGCTCAGCGTGCACAATGCCTGCCCACAAGCCGGCAGGCTGCTTGGAGGACGGCTGTGCTCACCACCACTCCCTTGGCTCCAGACACTCACAGCAATGCCCCTAGAGCTCCGTGGGGCTCCTCACTCCCACCCAAACCTCAGGCCAACACCACCACCTTCCCCGCGTCAGCACCTCACAACACCACACCTCGCACACTCCTGCCTGCCCAAGGGGGCTCTCTCGCTGCCCTGCTGCAGCACCCAGAGCTCACCCTGCAGCGGGACGGTGCAGGAACTTGCCGAGATGGCAGCTGGAAGGAAGAGAGGCCTGGGCTGCGCATCCCTTGCAGGCCACCCTTGCCTTGCCTTCCCTCCTCCAAGGCACTCCTTGTCCAGGGAGATGGGGCACAGGAAGGCATCAACCCCCCTCGAGAGTCCTCTCCCAAGAACACACCTGCCCCTCTCCCAAGAACACCTCTCCACAAGGCCTTCACTCCTCCAAACACCTTCCAGCACGCTAACGCCCAACCATGAACGAGCACCTCCCACGACCTCCTGCTCCTTCAGCCAACACTGCTGCAAGACCAAAGCTCTCCCCACGAAAAGCAGCCAAGAGGAAAGGAGGGAAAAGCATGCCTCGTACAGCTCTCAGAGCAAGGAGAAGCGCTCCCTGCACTTTCGTGTGGGTCGTGGCTGCAGAGCCTGGCAAGAGCGGAGGAAACTCCAGGCGTGAAGCTGAGCGGGCAGAAGGCAGCCGGCTGCCAGCGTGCCTGGCTCATGGGGCCACCAGGGCAGCCGGGGCCCCAGCAGCCAAGGCACCTGCTCACCTCGCAGCGCTCCCCACCTCCCCAGCCTCATGGCACTGCCCACGCACACCACTGCTCTCTCCACACGTCTCCTCCCACACCCAGAACCAACACCCTGGGGCCACCGCCTCTCCCCACCACACGCCACCCAACTTCTGGCACACACCTCACCCCCACCCCTCCCCTCACACAGCGTGGACAGCCAGCACGCCCCTCTGCAGCAGGCACACACAGGCCACACCACCACACAGGCCAGCAGCCAGGACACCCTCCACCATGGACCCAAATCACACCCAGGCCCACTCTCCAGCCCTTCTCTTTCCTTCTAGTCCTCCAAGAGGGAGCAACAAGCACTTCCTCTGAACATCCACTCCCACCTCTGCTCCTGCTCCCTTCCCACCTCCACCAATCCAAGGGCAGAAAGAGCATTCCCATCTTGCAGACAAATCTCGGCCAAACCACACTGTACCGCCCAGCGCAGCTGCTTGGGGCTGGCCAGCACATCTGGATTGCAGGACAGCTCCCCTGGGGCCCAGGCACCTCTGTCCTATGGTCCTAACCCCGTGGCAGCTCCTGGAGGAGAGCAGCCCCACACGGCCAGGGCCAGCATGGGAACACACCTACAGACCCACTCACTCCCACTCCTGCTCTCCTGCTTTGCTCCCGCTGCACTTATAAGTGTCTTTAACCCACGTGCTGGACTGTGATGGGCTGACAGAGACATCCGGCAACCCAACACAACCCTCCTCCTCTTGTCAGCCAGTAGCAGGGCAGCACTGGGGGCGATGCCATGGCGACATTGCAGACACATGACCCAGCAGGCAGCTCCTTCCTCCCACCATCGTTGGTGGTGGGTCTGGTGCCATGCTGAGGGCTGTTACAAGGGGAAGGTTTCATGTGCTCTGTGGGCATTTCCAGCAGGCTCTTGAGAGCCCCCTGGGATCTGGTGGACATTGCAGCCTCTGGGAGCCAGGACCCCTTTCCTGCCAGAGCCAGACCCCAAGGGGGGACCCACTTCCAGAGACACCTGCACCTGGATTGACCCCCCCACCCTACCAGGAGGGGATGGAGCCAGCCCCACAGGAGCCTCGGGGCTCAGGACAGCCCCAGCCCCAGGACCCAGCACTCCTGCCTGCCCCATTGTGCCCTGAGCCAGATGGGACCCTCCAGCAGGGCTCTTGTGGCCGCCCCCAGCCCTGTCCAGACACCCCCACAGCCCAGGTCCCACAACTGTTTTTGCATTTCACAGTCTCTGTGCGACACCTCAGGAAGGAGTTCCTCAATCCCTTACCCTTGGTGGAGAGCTGCAGGAGCACTGGAAAGCTAGTATCCGTGGTCTGGGCTAATGTTCTTGGTCCAGCAGTCTCCATCTCGTTTGGCCCCTTTCCTTCGGCTCGCCTCTCCCTCCAGGGAAAAAGGACTCGTCCCCCACAATTCCTCTCCAATGTGTCCCTGCTCTTGTGCCTGTTGGTGAGGAGCCCCACAGTGCAGCCCCACTGCCTCCTGTCCTCCCTCCTTGCTGGGGAGTAGCTCTGAAGGGCAGCAGTGGGGAGTGTGTGAGCCATGCCCTGGCCTTGCAGGGAAGTGAGGGCTCTCCCATGGCACCGGGGAGAGACCTCTCTGTGATGCGGCACATCCCACTGTGACCTCAGCCCGTGTCATCTCTGGGCTCAGTAGGTCACCGCCATGGAGATGGCACAGCCAGGGAGAGAGCAGAGAGATTTCCCTCCATGTTCTGCAAAGCAATCACCTGCCCTCCCCACAGTTAGTTTCCAAAACTGGCAGATAAATCCTTCAGGAACGTGACCAGATGGTGACAAAGGCTGTGAAAAATCTAAGATGGGGCACGGCAGAGGTCACTTCTGTGCCCCTGCACCAACAGGTCTCTGCACAGGGCAGACCTGTGCGGGAAGCGGGGGTTTGGGGCTATGTTTAGGGTTTGCCACTTGTTAAAGATGGGATCAAAATCATGTGAGGTCAAACAGCACAAAAGGGTGGCCATGGGCTGCGATGCTTTGGTGAGCCTGGTGAGACAGGTTTCTCCTGTGGGTCACTCTTCTTGTCAAAGGAGGATGTAGGACAGGATGGGACAGGACGCAGCCTTCCTCCTTCAGGCACCAAAGCCCAAAGCAGGCTCTTTGTTTTGAAAAGGCCTCAGCAAGGTTTCTCAGTCTGCGGTGCTTGAGAGAGAGATGAGATGCCAGAAAAGAGCAACTAGGCCCTTAACAGGCATCATCCAGAGGGCTTTTATGTGGGACCCTGGTGCTTCCCATGTTCCATAACCATGGGCAAGGCTGGGGAGCAAATTTGGGGCAGTGTTCTCATTTCCCATGAATGTTGCCCAGGCTGAGACAAATCTCACCAGGGCCCCTCTCTTTTCATGGGGCACAATTTCCACACCACGCACACACTGTCAAGCCTACATTTCACCACCAATGTCTAAGCCACGCTGCAGGCCTACATACTGCGGGGACAGGCGGGACCTCCGAGTCACTTCCCAGCCATGGGCAACCTGGGCTGCTCTGTCTGCACTGACCCCACAAGCACCTTCCCAGCCAGCTGCCTGCTGCTGCCCTATCAGCAACTCCAAAAGACAGGACCTCACGGCCACCTTCCCAGCCGCCTGCCCACCACTGCCCTACAAGCCCCTGACACACAAGTGACCTCACAATAACTTCCTCAGCCATCAGCCAAATGCTCACCTCCCAGCTGCTCCGGCCAACGTCACCTCCAAAGCACGCGTCCCAGCCGTGCACCTGCTGCTGCCCCAGCAACTGCTCAGCCAGAAGACACCTCACCAGCACCTCCCCAGCCACACGCCTCCTGCTAGCCAATCACGTAACCGTTGCAGAAGGGACCTTACAGACAACACGCCAGCCTTGTTCCTGCAGCTGGCCTCTCAGCTCCTCAGCCCCAAGGGACCTCAGAATCAGCAGCCGAGCCACGGGGCCCCTGCTGGCCTCTCAGCTACTGACAAAGAACTGATTGGGCAGTGGTGATTTTCTGGCACAGCTCTCGCACACACTAGGGACCTCGTGGCTGTTGCCCCCTGCAGCTGCCCCTGCTCTCCCCAAGGCTGAGACACCTCCTGAACGGTCTCCCTCACTCACCCTGGCGCCTCACACTGCTCCTAGTGCAGCAAAACACCCAGGACGGGCCCGTTCCTGCCCCAAGAGAAGATCACCTTCTGCCCAGGCAGTACCCGCACCGAGCCCGTGAAGCTCAGGAATTGGAGAAAGGCCTGCAAGGGATTCGTGGCAACATTTCCTAAGGGGCCGATTGTGTGGGAGCAGCGACCATGAAGCGGAAGACAGCAGGGCCCCATGGCCCAGTGAGAGCAAGAAGCCTTCCCGCAACTCCAAAGACCACTTCCTGCCCCAAGGAGGGACTGAACCAAGCCAGCACATTCCCTACACCTCAAGGACAACAAGCACTCTCTGATTTGGGGCCCTGACAGTTTGGGACGTGGGGAAGGACTGAGGCGAGGGCATCTCAGCTGGGGACACCAGCAGAGGCAGCACTCAGCAGCTCTTCCCCCTGGCCCGCCAGCAGGGCTAATGACAACGGCAAGGGGAGGACGGGCCCTTCCCCAGCCTCCAAGGCCCTGTGAAAGCCAAACAGCTGCCACGCTCAGAGCTGCTCTGCCAACACCCTTCAGGCTGCTTCCAGGGCCACAGGTCTCAGGGCCCAGCAAGAGGCACAGAGCGGCACCAACGGCCAGGCCACGGCGTGCCGCGTGGGCACAGCCTCTCTCGGAGCCCTGCGACAGGCAGTTTTTCCGAGCAGAAGCGACCATGGGCAAGGGCCCCAAAACACACCAAGACCCACTCTCCAACCCTTCCACTTGCTTCTAGTCCTCCAGAGCCTTTCCCCAGGCACTTCCTCTGAACATCCAGTCAAAGCCCAGAGCCTGCTCCCTTCCCACCTCCACGAAGCACAGAGCAAGTGCTCTCCCAGGAGGCGCATCACGCCAGCTCTTGCCTATCTATCTGCTTTGCTTCACGTGCCCTCAAGGCCCTCACCCCACAGGCCTCCCTACTGAGGGGCCCTTTGGGGCTTCAAGGAAGGAGGACAAAACTCTTAGGCACCACTCCCCCTCTCTCGGGCCGTGCTCAGGGAGCTCACCAGTGACCACACGGCTGCACACAGACACACTCAGCAGCACGGACAGGGCCAGTGCACCAGCCTTAGACAAGCACACTTCCAACCACGGAAACGGCACAAGGCTTCCGCTGCTCTCAAGCCTTTGCCTTGCCCTGCCTCAGCAAGGCCGGGGATTTCTCTGCCAAGCAAAGCCTCGAGCCAAGCCAGCAGCTTTCAGCAGGGCACGTGCCACATGGAAAAGCCAGCGCAGGCTCTGCCTCCAGGGTCCCCCCTGGCATGGCCCAGGCAGAGCCCGAGAGCACCAGCTAAGCCACCCACTGAAGGAGCTGGGCGTGTGGCAGAGCCAAGCTGGTTTGTCCTCACGTCTGGTGCCAGGAGCTCTCCTCCAAAGCAGCACCAGGCAGCAGCCTGCAGCAAGGACCACTTCCCTCTCTTCTCTTAGCAAGCTCTTGAGCCCCTAGTGCTCCACTCTTTGGCCCCTGGATTGCTCAGGGCTGCAAGGACACGACCCCATCACGGCGTCAGCAGGGAGCAGTCCGAAAAACAAGAGTGGTCACAATGCAAAGGCTCTAGGACTCTCCCCACCTCCCAAAAAACGAGTGGCAACTCTCAAAGCGCTCAGGGAGAAAACACCAAGGGGAAAGGGCTTCCAGCGCTCAGCGTGCACAATGCCTGCCCACAAGCCGGCAGGCTGCTTGGAGGACGCCTGTGCTCACCACCACTCCCTTGGCTCCAGACACTCACAGCAATGCCCCTAGAGCTCCGTGGGGCTCCTCACTCCCACCCAAACCTCAGGCCAACACCACCACCTTCCCCGCGTCAGCACCTCACAACACCACACCTCGCACACTCCTGCCTGCCCAAGGGGGCTCTCTCGCTGCCCTGCTGCAGCACCCAGAGCTCACCCTGCAGCGGGACGGTGCAGGAACTTGCCGAGATGGCAGCTGGAAGGAAGAGAGGCCGGGGCTGCGCATCCCTTGCCGGCCACCCTTGCCTTGCCTTCCCTCCTCCAAGGCACTCCTTGTCCAGGGAGATGGGGCACAGGAAGGCATCAACCCCCCTCGAGAGTCCTCTCCCAAGAACACACCTGCCCCTCTCCCAAGAACACCTCTCCACAAGGCCTTCACTCCTCCAAACACCTTCCAGCACGCTAACGCCCAGCTGGGAACGAGCACCTCCCACAACCTCCTGCTCCTTCAGCCAACACTGCTGCAAGACCAAAGCTCTCCCCACGAAAAGCAGCCAAGAGGAAAGGAGGGAAAAGCATGCCTCGTACAGCTCTCAGAGCAAGGAGAAGCGCTCCCTGCACTTTCGTGTGGGTCGTGGCTGCAGAGCCTGGCAAGAGCGGAGGAAACTCCAGGCGTGAAGCTGAGCGGGCAGAAGGCAGCCGGCTGCCAGCGTGCCTGTCTCATGGGGCCACTAGGGCAGCCGGGGCCCCAGCAGCCAAGGCACCTGCTCACCTCGCAGCGCTCCCCACCTCCCCAGCCTCATGGCACTGCCCACGCACACCACTGCTCTCTCCACACGTCTCCTCCCACACCCAGAACCAACACCCTGGGGCCACCGCCTCTCCCCACCACACGCCACCCAACTTCTGGCACACACCTCACCCCCACCCCTCCCCTCACACAGCGTGGACAGCCAGCACGCCCCTCTGCAGCAGGCACACACAGGCCACACCACCACACAGGCCAGCAGCCAGGACACCCTCCACCATGGACCCAAATCACACCCAGGCCCACTCTCCAGCCCTTCTCTTTCCTTCTAGTCCTCCAAGAGGGAGCAACAAGCACTTCCTCTGAACATCCACTCCCACCTCTGCTCCTGCTCCCTTCCCACCTCCACCAATCCAAGGGCAGAAAGAGCATTCCCATCTTGCAGACAAATCTCGGCCAAACCACACTGTACCGCCCAGCGCAGCTGCTTGGGGCCGGCCAGCACATCTGGATTGCAGGACAGCTCCCCTGGGGCCCAGGCACCTCTGTCCTATGGTCCTAACCCCGTGGCAGCTCCTGGAGGAGAGCAGCCCCACACGGCCAGGGCCAGCATGGGAACACACCTACAGACCCACTCACTCCCACTCCTGCTCTCCTGCTTTGCTCCCGCTGCACTTATAAGTGTCTTTAACCCACGTGCTGGACTGTGATGGGCTGACAGAGACATCCGGCAACCCAACACAACCCTCCTCCTCTTGTCAGCCAGTAGCAGGGCAGCACTGGGGGCGATGCCATGGCAACATTGCAGACACATGACCCAGCAGGCAGCTCCTTCCTCCCACCATCGTTGGTGGTGGGTCTGGTGCCATGCTGAGGGCTGTTACAAGGGGAAGGTTTCATGTCCTCTGTGGGCATTTCCAGCAGGCTCTTGAGAGCCCCCTGGGATCTGGTGGACATTGCAGCCTCTGGGAGCCAGGACCCCTTTCCTGCCAGAGCCAGACCCCAAGGGGGGACCCACTTCCAGAGACACCTGCACCTGGATTGACCCCCCCACCCTACCAGGAGGGGATGGAGCCAGCCCCACAGGAGCCTCGGGGCTCAGGACAGCCCCAGCCCCAGGACCCAGCACTCCTGCCTGCCCCATTGTGCCCTGAGCCAGATGGGACCCTCCAGCAGGGCTCTTGTGGCCACCCCCAGCCCTGTCCAGACACCCCCACAGCCCAGGACCCACAGCTGTTTTTGCATTTCACAGTCTCTGTGCGACACCGCAGGAAGGAGTTCCTCAATCCCTTACCCTTGGTGGAGAGCTGCAGGAGCACTGGAAAGCTAGTATCCGTGGTCTGGGCTAATGTTCTTGGTCCAGCAGTCTCCATCTCGTTTGGCCCCTTTCCTTCGGCTCGCCTCTCCCTCCAGGGAAAAAGGACTCGTCCCCCACAATTCCTCTCCAATGTGTCCCTGCTCTTGTGCCTGTTGGTGAGGAGCCCCACAGTGCAGCCCCACTGCCTCCTGTCCTCCCTCCTTGCTGGGGAGTAGCTCTGAAGGGCAGCAGTGGGGAGTGTGTGAGCCATGCCCTGGCCTTGCAGGGAAGTGAGGGCTCTCCCATGGCACCGGGGAGAGACCTCTCTGTGATGCGGCACATCCCACTGTGACCTCAGCCCGTGTCATCTCTGGGCTCAGTAGGTCACCGCCATGGAGATGGCACAGCCAGGGAGAGAGCAGAGAGATTTCCCTCCATGTTCTGCAAAGCAATCACCTGCCCTCCCCACAGTTAGTTTCCAAAACTGGCAGATAAATCCTTCAGGAACGTGACCAGATGGTGACAAAGGCTGTGAAAAATCTAAGATGGGGCACGGCAGAGGTCACTTCTGTGCCCCTGCACCAACAGGTCTCTGCACAGGGCAGACCTGTGCGGGAAGCGGGGGTTTGGGGCTATGTTTAGGGTTTGCCACTTGTTAAAGATGGGATCAAAATCATGTGAGGTCAAACAGCACAAAAGGGTGGCCATGGGCTGCGATGCTTTGGTGAGCCTGGTGAGACAGGTTTCTCCTGTGGGTCACTCTTCTTGTCAAAGGAGGATGTAGGACAGGATGGGACAGGACGCAGCCTTCCTCCTTCAGGCACCAAAGCCCAAAGCAGGCTCTTTGTTTTGAAAAGGCCTCAGCAAGGTTTCTCAGTCTGCGGTGCTTAGGAGAGAGATGAGATGCCAGAAAAGAGCAACTAGGCCCTTAACACGCATCATCCAGAGGGCTTTACGTGGGACCCTGGTGCTTCCCATGTTCCATAACCGTGGGCAAGGCTGGGGAGCAAATTTGGGGCAGTGTTCTCATTTCCCATGAATGTTGCCCAGGCTGAGACAAATCTCACCAGGGCCCCTCTCTTTTCATGGGGCACAATTTCCACACCACGCACACACTGTCAAGCCTACATTTCACCACCAATGTCTAAGCCACGCTGCAGGCCTACATACTGCGGGGACAGGCGGGACCTCCGAGTCACTTCCCAGCCATGGGCAACCTGGGCTGCTCTCTCTGCACTGACCTCACAAGCACCTTCCCAGCCACCTGCCTCCTGCTGCCCTATCAGCCACTCCAAAAGACAGGACCTCACGGCCACCTTCCCAGCCGCCTGCCCACCACTGCCCTACAAGCCCCTGACACACAAGTGACCTCACAATAACTTCCTCAGCCATCAGCCAAATGCTCACCTCCCAGCTGCTCCGGCCAACGTCACCTCCAAAGCACGCGTCCCAGCCGTGCACCTGCTGCTGCCCCAGCAACTGCTCAGCCAGAAGACACCTCACCAGCACCTCCCCAGCCACACGCCTCCTGCTAGCCAATCACGTAACCGTTGCAGAAGGGACCTTACAGACAACACGCCAGCCTTGTTCCTGCAGCTGGCCTCTCAGCTCCTCAGCCCCAAGGGACCTCAGAATCAGCAGCCGAGCCACGGGGCCCCTGCTGGCCTCTCAGCTACCGACAAAGAACTGATTGGGCAGTGGTGATTTTCTGGCACAGCTCTCACAGACACTAGGGACCTCGTGGCTGTTGCCCCCTGCAGCTGCCCCTGCTCTCCCCAAGGCTGAGACACCTCCTGAACGGTCTCCCTCACTCACCCTGGCGCCTCACACTGCTCCTAGTGCAGCAAAACACCCAGGACGGGCCAGTTCCTGCCCCAAGAGAAGATCACCTTCTGCCCAGCCAGTACCCGCACCGAGCCCGTGAAGCTCAGGAATTGGAGAAAGGCCTGCAAGGGATTCGTGGCAACATTTCCTAAGGGGCCGATTGTGTGGGAGCAGCGACCATGAAGCGGAAGACAGCAGGGCCCCATAGCCCAGTGAGAGCAAGAAGCCTTCCCGCAACTCCAAAGACCACTTCCTGCCCCAAGGAGGGACTGAACCAAGCCAGCACATTCCCTACACCTCAAGGACAACAAGCACTCTCTGATTTGGGGCCCTGACAGTTTGGGACGTGGGGAAGGACTGAGGCGAGGGCATCTCACCTGGGGACACCAGCAGAGGCAGCACTCAGCAGCTCTTCCCCCTGGCCCGCCAGCAGGGCTAATGACAACGGCAAGGGGAGGACGGGCCCTTCCCCAGCCTCCAAGGCCCTGCGAAAGCCAAACAGCTGCCACGCTCAGAGCTGCTCTGCCAACACCCTTCAGGCTGCTTCCAGGGCCACAGGTCTCAGGGCCCAGCAAGAGGCACAGAGCGGCACCAACGGCCAGGCCACGGCGTGCCGCGTGGGCACAGCCTCTCTCGGAGCCCTGCGAAAGGCAGTTTTTCCGAGCAGAAGCGACCATGGGCAAGGGCCCCAAAACACACCAAGACCCACTCTCCAACCCTTCCGCTTGCTTCTAGTCCTCCAGAGCCTTTCCCCAGGCACTTCCTCTGAACATCCAGTCAAAGCCCAGAGCCTGCTCCCTTCCCACCTCCACGAAGCACAGAGCAAGTGCTCTCCCAGGAGGCGCATCACGCCAGCTCTTGCCTATCTATCTGCTTTGCTTCACGTGCCCTCAAGGCCCTCACCCCACAGGCCTCCCTACTGAGGGGCCCTTTGGGGCTTCAAGGCAGGAGGACAAAACTCTTTGGCAACACTCCCCCTCTCTCGGGCCGTGCTCCGACAGCTCACCAATGACCACACGGCTGCACACAGACACACTCAGCAGCACGGACAGGGCCAGTGCACCAGCCTTAGACAAGCACACTTCCAACCACGGAAACGGCACAAGGCTTCCACTGCTCTCAAGCCTTTGCCTTGCCCTGCCTCAGCAAGGCCGGGGATTTCTCTGCCAAGCAAAGCCTCGAGCCAAGCCAGCAGCTTTCAGCAGGGCACGTGCCACATGGAAAAGCTAGCGCAGGCTCTGCCTCCAGGGTCCCCCCTGGCATGGCCCAGGCAGAGCCCGAGAGCACCAGCTAAGCCACCCACTGAAGGAGCTGGGCGTGTGGCAGAGCCAAGCTGGTTTGTCCTCACGTCTGGTGCCAGGAGCTCTCCTCCAAAGCAGCACCAGGCAGCAGCCTGCAGCAAGGACCACTTCCCTCTCTTCTCTTAGCAAGCTCTTGAGCCCCTAGTGCTCCACTCTTTGGCCCCTGGATTGCTCAGGGCTGCAAGGACACGACCCCATCACGGCGTCAGCAGGCAGCAGTCCGAAAAACAAGAGTGGTCACAATGCAAAGGCTCTAGGACTCTCCCCACCTCCCAAAAAAGGAGTGGCAACTCTCAAAGCGCTCAGGGAGAAAACACCAAGGGGAAAGGGCTTCCAGCGCTCAGCGTGCACAATGCCTGCCCACAAGCCGGCAGGCTGCTTGCAGGACGGCTGTGCTCACCACCACTCCCTTGGCTCCAGACACTCACAGCAATGCCCCTAGAGCTCCGTGGGGCTCCTCACTCCCACCCAAACCTCAGGCCAACACCACCACCTTCCCCGCGTCAGCACCTCACAACACCACACCTCGCACACTCCTGCCTGCCCAAGGGGGCTCTCTCGCTGCCCTGCTGCAGCACCCAGAGCTCACCCTGCAGCGGGACGGTGCAGGAACTTGCCGAGATGGCAGCTGGAAGGAAGAGAGGCCTGGGCTGCGCATCCCTTGCAGGCCACCCTTGCCTTGCCTTCCCTCCTCCAAGGCACTCCTTGTCCAGGGAGATGGGGCACAGGAAGGCATCAACCCCCCTCGAGAGTCCTCTCCCAAGAACACACCTGCCCCTCTCCCAAGAACACCTCTCCACAAGGCCTTCACTCCTCCAAACACCTTCCAGCACGCTAACGCCCAACCATGAACGAGCACCTCCCACGACCTCCTGCTCCTTCAGCCAACACTGCTGCAAGACCAAAGCTCTCCCCACGAAAAGCAGCCAAGAGGAAAGGAGGGAAAAGCATGCCTCGTACAGCTCTCAGAGCAAGGAGAAGCGCTCCCTGCACTTTCGTGTGGGTCGTGGCTGCAGAGCCTGGCAAGAGCGGAGGAAACTCCAGGCGTGAAGCTGAGCGGGCAGAAGGCAGCCGGCTGCCAGCGTGCCTGGCTCATGGGGCCACCAGGGCAGCCGGGGCCCCAGCAGCCAAGGCACCTGCTCACCTCGCAGCGCTCCCCACCTCCCCAGCCTCATGGCACTGCCCACGCACACCACTGCTCTCTCCACACGTCTCCTCCCACACCCAGAACCAACACCCTGGGGCCACCGCCTCTCCCCACCACACGCCACCCAACTTCTGGCACACACCTCACCCCCACCCCTCCCCTCACACAGCGTGGACAGCCAGCACGCCCCTCTGCAGCAGGCACACACAGGCCACACCACCACACAGGCCAGCAGCCAGGACACCCTCCACCATGGACCCAAATCACACCCAGGCCCACTCTCCAGCCCTTCTGTTTCCTTCTAGTCCTCCAAGAGGCAGCAACAAGCACTTCCTCTGAACATCCACTCCCACCTCTGCTCCTGCTCCCTTCCCACCTCCACCAATCCAAGGGCAGAAAGAGCATTCCCATCTTGCAGACAAATCTCAGCCAAACCACACTGTACCGCCCAGCGCAGCTGCTTGGGGCCGGCCAGCACATCTGGCTTGCAGGACAGCTCCCCTGGGGCCCAGGCACCTCTGTCCTATGGTCCTAACCCCGTGGCAGCTCCTGGAGGAGAGCAGCCCCACACGGCCAGGGCCAGCATGGGAACACACCTACAGACCCACTCACTCCCACTCCTGCTCTCCTGCTTTGCTCCCGCTGCACTTATAAGTGTCTTTAACCCACGTGCTGGACTGTGATGGGCTGACAGAGACATCCGGCAACCCAACACAACCCTCCTCCTCTTGTCAGCCAGTAGCAGGGCAGCACTGGGGGCGATGCCATGGCGACATTGCAGACACATGACCCAGCAGGCAGCTCCTTCCTCCCACCATCGTTGGTGGTGGGTCTGGTGCCATGCTGAGGGCTGTTACAAGGGGAAGGTTTCATGTCCTCTGTGGGCATTTCCAGCAGGCTCTTGAGAGCCCCCTGGGATCTGGTGGACATTGCAGCCTCTGGGAGCCAGGACCCCTTTCCTGCCAGAGCCAGACCCCAAGGGGGGACCCACTTCCAGAGACACCTGCACCTGGATTGACCCCCCCACCCTACCAGGAGGGGATGGAGCCAGCCCCACAGGAGCCTCGGGGCTCAGGACAGCCCCAGCCCCAGGACCCAGCACTCCTGCCTGCCCCATTGTGCCCTGAGCCAGATGGGACCCTCCAGCAGGGCTCTTGTGGCCACCCCCAGCCCTGTCCAGACACCCCCACAGCCCAGGACCCACAGCTGTTTTTGCATTTCACAGTCTCTGTGCGACACCGCAGGAAGGAGTTCCTCAATCCCTTACCCTTGGTGGAGAGCTGCAGGAGCACTGGAAAGCTAGTATCCGTGGTCTGGGCTAATGTTCTTGGTCCAGCAGTCTCCATCTCGTTTGGCCCCTTTCCTTCGGCTCGCCTCTCCCTCCAGGGAAAAAGGACTCGTCCCCCACAATTCCTCTCCAATGTGTCCCTGCTCTTGTGCCTGTTGGTGAGGAGCCCCACAGTGCAGCCCCACTGCCTCCTGTCCTCCCTCCTTGCTGGGGAGTAGCTCTGAAGGGCAGCAGTGGGGAGTGTGTGAGCCATGCCCTGGCCTTGCAGGGAAGTGAGGGCTCTCCCATGGCACCGGGGAGAGACCTCTCTGTGATGCGGCACATCCCACTGTGACCTCAGCCCGTGTCATCTCTGGGCTCAGTAGGTCACCGCCATGGAGATGGCACAGCCAGGGAGAGAGCAGAGAGATTTCCCTCCATGTTCTGCAAAGCAATCACCTGCCCTCCCCACAGTTAGTTTCCAAAACTGGCAGATAAATCCTTCAGGAACGTGACCAGATGGTGACAAAGGCTGTGAAAAATCTAAGATGGGTCACGGCAGAGGTCACTTCTGTGCCCCTGCACCAACAGGTCTCTGCACAGGGCAGACCTGTGCGGGAAGCGGGGGTTTGGGGCTATGTTTAGGGTTTGCCACTTGTTAAAGATGGGATCAAAATCATGTGAGGTCAAACAGCACAAAAGGGTGGCCATGGGCTGCGATGCTTTGGTGAGCCTGGTGAGACAGGTTTCTCCTGTGGGTCACTCTTCTTGTCAAAGGAGGATGTAGGACAGGATGGGACAGGACGCAGCCTTCCTCCTTCAGGCACCAAAGCCCAAAGCAGGCTCTTTGTTTTGAAAAGGCCTCAGCAAGGTTTCTCAGTCTGCGGTGCTTAGGAGAGAGATGAGATGCCAGAAAAGAGCAACTAGGCCCTTAACACGCATCATCCAGAGGGCTTTACGTGGGACCCTGGTGCTTCCCATGTTCCATAACCATGGGCAAGGCTGGGGAGCAAATTTGGGGCAGTGTTCTCATTTCCCATGAATGTTGCCCAGGCTGAGACAAATCTCACCAGGGCCCCTCTCTTTTCATGGGGCACAATTTCCACACCACGCACACACTGTCAAGCCTACATTTCACCACCAATGTCTAAGCCACGCTGCAGGCCTACATACTGCGGGGACAGGCGGGACCTCCGAGTCACTTCCCAGCCATGGGCAACCTGGGCTGCTCTGTCTGCACTGACCTCACAAGCACCTTCCCAGCCACCTGCCTCCTGCTGCCCTATCAGCCACTCCAAAAGACAGGACCTCACGGCCACCTTCCCAGCCGCCTGCCCACCACTGCCCTACAAGCCCCTGACACACAAGTGACCTCACAATAACTTCCTCAGCCATCAGCCAAATGCTCACCTCCCAGCTGCTCCGGCCAACGTCACCTCCAAAGCACGCGTCCCAGCCGTGCACCTGCTGCTGCCCCAGCAACTGCTCAGCCAGAAGACACCTCACCAGCACCTCCCCAGCCACACGCCTCCTGCTAGCCAATCACGTAACCGTTGCAGAAGGGACCTTACAGACAACACGCCAGCCTTGTTCCTGCAGCTGGCCTCTCAGCTCCTCAGCCCCAAGGGACCTCAGAATCAGCAGCCGAGCCACGGGGCCCCTGCTGGCCTCTCAGCTACCGACAAAGAACTGATTGGGCAGTGGTGATTTGCTGGCACAGCTCTCACAGACACTAGGGACCTCGTGGCTGTTGCCCCCTGCAGCTGCCCCTGCTCTCCCCAAGGCTGAGACACCTCCTGAACGGTCTCCCTCACTCACCCTGGCGCCTCACACTGCTCCTAGTGCAGCAAAACACCCAGGACGGGCCAGTTCCTGCCCCAAGAGAAGATCACCTTCTGCCCAGCCAGTACCCGCACCGAGCCCGTGAAGCTCAGGAATTGGAGAAAGGCCTGCAAGGGATTCGTGGCAACATTTCCTAAGGGGCCGATTGTGTGGGAGCAGCGACCATGAAGCGGAAGACAGCAGGGCCCCATAGCCCAGTGAGAGCAAGAAGCCTTCCCGCAACTCCAAAGACCACTTCCTGCCCCAAGGAGGGACTGAACCAAGCCAGCACATTCCCTACACCTCAAGGACAACAAGCACTCTCTGATTTGGGGCCCTGACAGTTTGGGACGTGGGGAAGGACTGAGGCGAGGGCATCTCACCTGGGGACACCAGCAGAGGCAGCACTCAGCAGCTCTTCCCCCTGGCCCGCCAGCAGGGCTAATGACAACGGCAAGGGGAGGACGGGCCCTTCCCCAGCCTCCAAGGCCCTGCGAAAGCCAAACAGCTGCCACGCTCAGAGCTGCTCTGCCAACACCCTTCAGGCTGCTTCCAGGGCCACAGGTCTCAGGGCCCAGCAAGAGGCACGGAGCACCACCAACGGCCAGGCCACGGCGTGCCGCGTGGGCACAGCCTCTCTCGGAGCCCTGCGAAAGGCAGTTTTTCCGAGCAGAAGCGACCATGGGCAAGGGCCCCAAAACACACCAAGACCCACTCTCCAACCCTTCCGCTTGCTTCTAGTCCTCCAGAGCCTTTCCCCAGGCACTTCCTCTGAACATCCAGTCAAAGCCCAGAGCCTGCTCCCTTCCCACCTCCACGAAGCACAGAGCAAGTGCTCTCCCAGGAGGCGCATCACGCCAGCTCTTGCCTATCTATCTGCTTTGCTTCACGTGCCCTCAAGGCCCTCACCCCACAGGCCTCCCTACTGAGGGGCCCTTTGGGGCTTCAAGGCAGGAGGACAAAACTCTTTGGCAACACTCCCCCTCTCTCGGGCCGTGCTCAGGGAGCTCACCAATGACCACACGGCTGCACACAGACACACTCAGCAGCACGGACAGGGCCAGTGCACCAGCCTTAGACAAGCACACTTCCAACCACGGAAACGGCACAAGGCTTCCACTGCTCTCAAGCCTTTGCCTTGCCCTGCCTCAGCAAGGCCGGGGATTTCTCTGCCAAGCAAAGCCTCGAGCCAAGCCAGCAGCTTTCAGCAGGGCACGTGCCACATGGAAAAGCTAGCGCAGGCTCTGCCTCCAGGGTCCCCCCTGGCATGGCCCAGGCAGAGCCCGAGAGCACCAGCTAAGCCACCCACTGAAGGAGCTGGGCGTGTGGCAGAGCCAAGCTGGTTTGTCCTCACGTCTGGTGCCAGGAGCTCTCCTCCAAAGCAGCACCAGGCAGCAGCCTGCAGCAAGGACCACTTCCCTCTCTTCTCTTAGCAAGCTCTTGAGCCCCTAGTGCTCCACTCTTTGGCCCCTGGATTGCTCAGGGCTGCAAGGACACGACCCCATCACGGCGTCAGCAGGCAGCAGTCCGAAAAACAAGAGTGGTCACAATGCAAAGGCTCTAGGACTCTCCCCACCTCCCAAAAAAGGAGTGGCAACTCTCAAAGCGCTGAGGGAGAAAACACCAAGGGGAAAGGGCTTCCAGCGCTCAGCGTGCACAATGCCTGCCCACAAGCCGGCAGGCTGCTTGCAGGACGGCTGTGCTCACCACCACTCCCTTGGCTCCAGACACTCACAGCAATGCCCCTAGAGCTCCGTGGGGCTCCTCACTCCCACCCAAACCTCAGGCCAACACCACCACCTTCCCCGCGTCAGCACCTCACAACACCACACCTCGCACACTCCTGCCTGCCCAAGGGGGCTCTCTCGCTGCCCTGCTGCAGCACCCAGAGCTCACCCTGCAGCGGGACGGTGCAGGAACTTGCCGAGATGGCAGCTGGAAGGAAGAGAGGCCTGGGCTGCGCATCCCTTGCAGGCCACCCTTGCCTTGCCTTCCCTCCTCCAAGGCACTCCTTGTCCAGGGAGATGGGGCACAGGAAGGCATCAACCCCCCTCGAGAGTCCTCTCCCAAGAACACACCTGCCCCTCTCCCAAGAACACCTCTCCACAAGGCCTTCACTCCTCCAAACACCTTCCAGCACGCTAACGCCCAACCATGAACGAGCACCTCCCACGACCTCCTGCTCCTTCAGCCAACACTGCTGCAAGACCAAAGCTCTCCCCACGAAAAGCAGCCAAGAGGAAAGGAGGGAAAAGCATGCCTCGTACAGCTCTCAGAGCAAGGAGAAGCGCTCCCTGCACTTTCGTGTGGGTCGTGGCTGCAGAGCCTGGCAAGAGCGGAGGAAACTCCAGGCGTGAAGCTGAGCGGGCAGAAGGCAGCCGGCTGCCAGCGTGCCTGGCTCATGGGGCCACCAGGGCAGCCGGGGCCCCAGCAGCCAAGGCACCTGCTCACCTCGCAGCGCTCCCCACCTCCCCAGCCTCATGGCACTGCCCACGCACACCACTGCTCTCTCCACACGTCTCCTCCCACACCCAGAACCAACACCCTGGGGCCACCGCCTCTCCCCACCACACGCCACCCAACTTCTGGCACACACCTCACCCCCACCCCTCCCCTCACACAGCGTGGACAGCCAGCACGCCCCTCTGCAGCAGGCACACACAGGCCACACCACCACACAGGCCAGCAGCCAGGACACCCTCCACCATGGACCCAAATCACACCCAGGCCCACTCTCCAGCCCTTCTCTTTCCTTCTAGTCCTCCAAGAGGGAGCAACAAGCACTTCCTCTGAACATCCACTCCCACCTCTGCTCCTGCTCCCTTCCCACCTCCACCAATCCAAGGGCAGAAAGAGCATTCCCATCTTGCAGACAAATCTCGGCCAAACCACACTGTACCGCCCAGCGCAGCTGCTTGGGGCTGGCCAGCACATCTGGATTGCAGGACAGCTCCCCTGGGGCCCAGGCACCTCTGTCCTATGGTCCTAACCCCGTGGCAGCTCCTGGAGGAGAGCAGCCCCACACGGCCAGGGCCAGCATGGGAACACACCTACAGACCCACTCACTCCCACTCCTGCTCTCCTGCTTTGCTCCCGCTGCACTTATAAGTGTCTTTAACCCACGTGCTGGACTGTGATGGGCTGACAGAGACATCCGGCAACCCAACACAACCCTCCTCCTCTTGTCAGCCAGTAGCAGGGCAGCACTGGGGGCGATGCCATGGCGACATTGCAGACACATGACCCAGCAGGCAGCTCCTTCCTCCCACCATCGTTGGTGGTGGGTCTGGTGCCATGCTGAGGGCTGTTACAAGGGGAAGGTTTCATGTGCTCTGTGGGCATTTCCAGCAGGCTCTTGAGAGCCCCCTGGGATCTGGTGGACATTGCAGCCTCTGGGAGCCAGGACCCCTTTCCTGCCAGAGCCAGACCCCAAGGGGGGACCCACTTCCAGAGACACCTGCACCTGGATTGACCCCCCCACCCTACCAGGAGGGGATGGAGCCAGCCCCACAGGAGCCTCGGGGCTCAGGACAGCCCCAGCCCCAGGACCCAGCACTCCTGCCTGCCCCATTGTGCCCTGAGCCAGATGGGACCCTCCAGCAGGGCTCTTGTGGCCGCCCCCAGCCCTGTCCAGACACCCCCACAGCCCAGGTCCCACAACTGTTTTTGCATTTCACAGTCTCTGTGCGACACCGCAGGAAGGAGTTCCTCAATCCCTTACCCTTGGTGGAGAGCTGCAGGAGCACTGGAAAGCTAGTATCCGTGGTCTGGGCTAATGTTCTTGGTCCAGCAGTCTCCATCTCGTTTGGCCCCTTTCCTTCGGCTCGCCTCTCCCTCCAGGGAAAAAGGACTCGTCCCCCACAATTCCTCTCCAATGTGTCCCTGCTCTTGTGCCTGTTGGTGAGGAGCCCCACAGTGCAGCCCCACTGCCTCCTGTCCTCCCTCCTTGCTGGGGAGTAGCTCTGAAGGGCAGCAGTGGGGAGTGTGTGAGCCATGCCCTGGCCTTGCAGGGAAGTGAGGGCTCTCCCATGGCACCGGGGAGAGACCTCTCTGTGATGCGGCACATCCCACTGTGACCTCAGCCCGTGTCATCTCTGGGCTCAGTAGGTCACCGCCATGGAGATGGCACAGCCAGGGAGAGAGCAGAGAGATTTCCCTCCATGTTCTGCAAAGCAATCACCTGCCCTCCCCACAGTTAGTTTCCAAAACTGGCAGATAAATCCTTCAGGAACGTGACCAGATGGTGACAAAGGCTGTGAAAAATCTAAGATGGGTCACGGCAGAGGTCACTTCTGTGCCCCTGCACCAACAGGTCTCTGCACAGGGCAGACCTGTGCGGGAAGCGGGGGTTTGGGGCTATGTTTAGGGTTTGCCACTTGTTAAAGATGGGATCAAAATCATGTGAGGTCAAACAGCACAAAAGGGTGGCCATGGGCTGCGATGCTTTGGTGAGCCTGGTGAGACAGGTTTCTCCTGTGGGTCACTCTTCTTGTCAAAGGAGGATGTAGGACAGGATGGGACAGGACGCAGCCTTCCTCCTTCAGGCACCAAAGCCCAAAGCAGGCTCTTTGTTTTGAAAAGGCCTCAGCAAGGTTTCTCAGTCTGCGGTGCTTGAGAGAGAGATGAGATGCCAGAAAAGAGCAACTAGGCCCTTAACAGGCATCATCCAGAGGGCTTTTATGTGGGACCCTGGTGCTTCCCATGTTCCATAACCATGGGCAAGGCTGGGGAGCAAATTTGGGGCAGTGTTCTCATCTCCCATGAATGTTGCCCAGGCTGAGACAAATCTCACCAGGGCCCCTCTCTTTTCATGGGGCACAATTTCCACACCACGCACACACTGTCAAGCCTACATTTCACCACCAATGTCTAAGCCACGCTGCAGGCCTACATACTGCGGGGACAGGCGGGACCTCCGAGTCACTTCCCAGCCATGGGCAACCTGGGCTGCTCTGTCTGCACTGACCCCACAAGCACCTTCCCAGCCACCTGCCTGCTGCTGCCCTATCAGCAACTCCAAAAGACAGGACCTCACGGCCACCTTCCCAGCCGCCTGCCCACCACTGCCCTACAAGCCCCTGACACACAAGTGACCTCACAATAACTTCCTCAGCCATCAGCCAAATGCTCACCTCCCAGCTGCTCCGGCCAACGTCACCTCCAAAGCACGCGTCCCAGCCGTGCACCTGCTGCTGCCCCAGCAACTGCTCAGCCAGAAGACACCTCACCAGCACCTCCCCAGCCACACGCCTCCTGCTAGCCAATCACGTAACCCTTGCAGAAGGGACCTTACAGACAACACGCCAGCCTTGTTCCTGCAGCTGGCCTCTCAGCTCCTCAGCCCCAAGGGACCTCAGAATCAGCAGCCGAGCCACGGGGCCCCTGCTGGCCTCTCAGCTACCGACAAAGAACTGATTGGGCAGTGGTGATTTTCTGGCACAGCTCTCACAGACACTAGGGACCTCGTGGCTGTTGCCCCCTGCAGCTGCCCCTGCTCTCCCCAAGGCTGAGACACCTCCTGAACAGTCTCCCTCACTCACCCTGGCGCCTCACACTGCTCCTAGTGCAGCAAAACACCCAGGACGGGCCAGTTCCTGCCCCAAGAGAAGATCACCTTCTGCCCAGGCAGTACCCGCACCGAGCCCGTGAAGCTCAGGAATTGGAGAAAGGCCTGCAAGGGATTCGTGGCAACATTTCCTAAGGGGCCGATTGTGTGGGAGCAGCGACCATGAAGCGGAAGACAGCAGGGCCCCATAGCCCAGTGAGAGCAAGAAGCCTTCCCGCAACTCCAAAGACCACTTCCTGCCCCAAGGAGGGACTGAACCAAGCCAGCACATTCCCTACATCTCAAGGACAACAAGCACTCTCTGGTTTGGGGCCCTGACAGTTTGGGACGTGGGGAAGGACTGAGGCGAGGGCATCTCAGCTGGGGACACCAGCAGAGGCAGCACTCAGCAGCTCTTCCCCCTGGCCCGCCAGCAGGGCTAATGACAACGGCAAGGGGAGGACGGGCCCTTCCCCAGCCTCCAAGGCCCTGCGAAAGCCAAACAGCTGCCACGCTCAGAGCTGCTCTGCCAACACCCTTCAGGCTGCTTCCAGGGCCACAGGTCTCAGGGCCCAGCAAGAGGCACGGAGCACCACCAACGGCCAGGCCACGGCGTGCCGCGTGGGCACAGCCTCTCTCGGAGCCCTGCAACAGGCAGTTTTTCCGAGCAGAAGCGACCATGGGCAAGGGCCCCAAAACACACCAAGACCCACTCTCCAACCCTTCCGCTTGCTTCTAGTCCTCCAGAGCCTTTCCCCAGGCACTTCCTCTGAACATCCAGTCAAAGCCCAGAGCCTGCTCCCTTCCCACCTCCACGAAGCACAGAGCAAGTGCTCTCCCAGGAGGCGCATCACGCCAGCTCTTGCCTATCTATCTGCTTTGCTTCACGTGCCCTCAAGGCCCTCACCCCACAGGCCTCCCTACTGAGGGGCCCTTTGGGGCTTCAAGGAAGGAGGACAAAACTCTTTGGCAACACTCCCCCTCTCTCGGGCCGTGCTCAGGGAGCTCACCAATGACCACACGGCTGCACACAGACACACTCAGCAGCACGGACAGGGCCAGTGCACCAGCCTTAGACAAGCACACTTCCAACCACGGAAACGGCACAAGGCTTCCGCTGCTCTCAAGCCTTTGCCTTGCCCTGCCTCAGCAAGGCCGGGGATTTCTCTGCCAAGCAAAGCCTCGAGCCAAGCCAGCAGCTTTCAGCAGGGCACGTGCCACATGGAAAAGCCAGCACAGGCTCTGCCTCCAGGGTCCCCCCTGGCATGGCCCAGGCAGAGCCCGAGAGCACCAGCTAAGCCACCCACTGAAGGAGCTGGGCGTGTGGCAGAGCCAAGAGCTGGTTTGTCCTCACGTCTGGTGCCAGGAGCTCTCCTCCAAAGCAGCACCAGGCAGCAGCCTGCAGCAAGGACCACTTCCCTCTCTTCTCTTAGCAAGCTCTTGAGCCCCTAGTGCTCCACTCTTTGGCCCCTGCATTTCTCAGGCCTGCAAGGACACGACCCCATCACGGCGTCAGCAGGCAGCAGTCCGAAAAACAAGAGTGGTCACAATGCAAAGGCTCTAGGACTCTCCCCACCTCCCAAAAAACGAGTGGCAACTCTCAAAGCGCTCAGGGAGAAAACCCCAAGGGGAAAGGGCTTCCAGCGCTCAGCGTGCACAATGCCTGCCCACAAGCCGGCAGGCTGCTGGGAGGACGCCTGTGCTCACCACCACTCCCTTGGCTCCAGACACTCACAGCAATGCCCCTAGAGCTCCGTGGGGCTCCTCACTCCCACCCAAACCTCAGGCCAACACCACCACCTTCCCCGCGTCAGCACCTCACAACACCACACCTCGCACACTCCTGCCTGCCCAAGGGGGCTCTCTCGCTGCCCTGCTGCAGCACCCAGAGCTCACCCTGCAGCGGGACGGTGCAGGAACTTGCCGAGATGGCAGCTGGAAGGAAGAGAGGCCGGGGCTGCGCATCCCTTGCAGGCCACCCTTGCCTTGCCTTCCCTCCTCCAAGGCACTCCTTGTCCAGGGAGATGGGGCACAGGAAGGCATCAACCCCCCTCGAGAGTCCTCTCCCAAGAACACACCTGCCCCTCTCCCAAGAACACCTCTCCACAAGGCCTTCACTCCTCCAAACACCTTCCAGCACGCTAACGCCCAGCTGGGAACGAGCACCTCCCACAACCTCCTGCTCCTTCAGCCAACACTGCTGCAAGACCAAAGCTCTCCCCACGAAAAGCAGCCAAGAGGAAAGGAGGGAAAAGCATGCCTCGTACAGCTCTCAGAGCAAGGAGAAGCGCTCCCTGCACTTTCGTGTGGGTCGTGGCTGCAGAGCCTGGCAAGAGCGGAGGAAACTCCAGGCGTGAAGCTGAGCGGGCAGAAGGCAGCCGGCTGCCAGCGTGCCTGGCTCATGGGGCCACCAGGGCAGCCGGGGCCCCAGCAGCCAAGGCACCTGCTCACCTCGCAGCGCTCCCCACCTCCCCAGCCTCATGGCACTGCCCACGCACACCACTGCTCTCTCCACACGTCTCCTCCCACACCCAGAACCAACACCCTGGGGCCACCGCCTCTCCCCACCACACGCCACCCAACTTCTGGCACACACCTCACCCCCACCCCTCCCCTCACACAGCGTGGACAGCCAGCACGCCCCTCTGCAGCAGGCACACACAGGCCACACCACCACACAGGCCAGCAGCCAGGACACCCTCCACCATGGACCCAAATCACACCCAGGCCCACTCTCCAGCCCTTCTCTTTCCTTCTAGTCCTCCAAGAGGCAGCAACCAGCACTTCCTCTGAACATCCACTCCCACCTCTGCTCCTGCTCCCTTCCCACCTCCACCAATCCAAGGGCAGAAAGAGCATTCCCATCTTGCAGACAAAGCTCGGCCAAACCACACTGTACCGCCCAGCGCAGCTGCTTGGGGCCGGCCAGCACATCTGGATTGCAGGACAGCTCCCCTGGGGCCCAGGCACCTCTGTCCTATGGTCCTAACCCCGTGGCAGCTCCTGGAGGAGAGCAGCCCCACACGGCCAGGGCCAGCATGGGAACACACCTACAGACCCACTCACTCCCACTCCTGCTCTCCTGCTTTGCTCCTGCTGCACTTATAAGTGTCTTTAACCCACGTGCTGGACTGTGATGGGCTGACAGAGACATCCGGCAACCCAACACAACCCTCCTCCTCTTGTCAGCCAGTAGCAGGGCAGCACTGGGGGCGATGCCATGGCAACATTGCAGACACATGACCCAGCAGGCAGCTCCTTCCTCCCACCATCGTTGGTGGTGGGTCTGGTGCCATGCTGAGGGCTGTTACAAGGGGAAGGTTTCATGTCCTCTGTGGGCATTTCCAGCAGGCTCTTGAGAGCCCCCTGGGATCTGGTGGACATTGCAGCCTCTGGGACACAGCACCCCTTTCCTGCCAGAGCCAGACCCCAAGGGGGGACCCACTTCCAGGGAAACTTGGGCCTGAATTTCCTCCCACCCTACCAGGAGGGGATGGAGCCAGCCCCACAGGAGCCTCGGGGCTCAGGACAGCCCCAGCCCCAGGACCCAGCACTCCTGCCTGCCCCATTGTGCCCTGAGCCAGATGGGACCCTCCAGCAGGGCTCTTGTGGCCACCCCCAGCCCTGTCCAGACACCCCCACAGCCCAGGACCCACAGCTGTTTTTGCATTTCACAGTCTCTGTGCGACACCGCAGGAAGGAGTTCCTCAATCCCTTACCCTTGGTGGAGAGCTGCAGGAGCACTGGAAAGCTAGTATCCATGGTCTGGGCTAATGTTCTTGGTCCAGCAGTCTCCATCTCGTTTGGCCCCTTTCCTTCGGCTCGCCTCTCCCTCCAGGGAAAAAGGACTCGTCCCCCACAATTCCTCTCCAATGTGTCCCTGCTCTTGTGCCTGTTGGTGAGGAGCCCCACAGTGCAGCCCCACTGCCTCCTGTCCTCCCTCCTTGCTGGGGAGTAGCTCTGAAGGGCAGCAGTGGGGAGTGTGTGAGCCATGCCCTGGCCTTGCAGGGAAGTGAGGGCTCTCCCATGGCACCGGGGAGAGACCTCTCTGTGATGCGGCACATCCCCCTGTGACCTCAGCCCGTGTCATCTCTGGGCTCAGTAGGTCACCGCCATGGAGATGGCACAGCCAGGGAGAGAGCAGAGAGATTTCCCTCCATGTTCTGCAAAGCAGTCACCTGCCCTCCCCACAGTTAGTTTCCAAAACTGGCAGATAAATCCTTCAGGAACGTGACCAGATGGTGACAAAGGCTGTGAAAAATCTAAGATGGGTCACGGCAGAGGTCACTTCTGTGCCCCTGCACCAACAGGTCTCTGCACAGGGCAGACCTGTGCGGGAAGCGGGGGTTTGGGGCTATGTTTAGGGTTTGGCACTTGTTAAAGATGGGATCAAAATCATGTGAGGTCAAACAGCACAAAAGGGTGGCCATGGGCTGCGATGCTTTGGTGAGCCTGGTGAGACAGGTTTCTCCTGTGGGTCACTCTTCTTGTCAAAGGAGGATGTAGGACAGGATGGGACAGGACGCAGCCTTCCTCCTTCAGGCACCAAAGCCCAAAGCAGGCTCTTTGTTTTGAAAAGGCCTCAGCAAGGTTTCTCAGTCTGCGGTGCTTGAGAGAGAGATGAGATGCCAGAAAAGAGCAACTAGGCCCTTAACAGGCATCATCCAGAGGGCTTTTATGTGGGACCCTGGTGCTTCCCATGTTCCATAACCATGGGCAAGGCTGGGGAGCAAATTTGGGGCAGTGTTCTCATTTCCCATGAATGTTGCCCAGGCTGAGACAAATCTCACCAGGGCCCCTCTCTTTTCATGGGGCACAATTTCCACACCACGCACACACTGTCAAGCCTACATTTCACCACCAATGTCTAAGCCACGCTGCAGGCCTACATACTGCGGGGACAGGCGGGACCTCCGAGTCACTTCCCAGCCATGGGCAACCTGGGCTGCTCTGTCTGCACTGACCCCACAAGCACCTTCCCAGCCACCTGCCTGCTGCTGCCCTATCAGCAACTCCAAAAGACAGGACCTCACGGCCACCTTCCCAGCCGCCTGCCCACCACTGCCCTACAAGCCCCTGACACACAAGTGACCTCACAATAACTTCCTCAGCCATCAGCCAAATGCTCACCTCCCAGCTGCTCCGGCCAACGTCACCTCCAAAGCACGCGTCCCAGCCGTGCACCTGCTGCTGCCCCAGCAACTGCTCAGCCAGAAGACACCTCACCAGCACCTCCCCAGCCACACGCCTCCTGCTAGCCAATCACGTAACCCTTGCAGAAGGGACCTTACAGACAACACGCCAGCCTTGTTCCTGCAGCTGGCCTCTCAGCTCCTCAGCCCCAAGGGACCTCAGAATCAGCAGCCGAGCCACGGGGCCCCTGCTGGCCTCTCAGCTACTGACAAAGAACTGATTGGGCAGTGGTGATTTTCTGGCACAGCTCTCGCACACACTAGGGACCTCGTGGCTGTTGCCCCCTGCAGCTGCCCCTGCTCTCCCCAAGGCTGAGACACCTCCTGAACGGTCTCCCTCACTCACCCTGGCGCCTCACACTGCTCCTAGTGCAGCAAAACACCCAGGACGGGCCAGTTCCTGCCCCAAGAGAAGATCACCTTCTGCCCAGGCAGTACCCGCACCGAGCCCGTGAAGCTCAGGAATTGGAGAAAGGCCTGCAAGGGATTCGTGGCAACATTTCCTAAGGGGCCGATTGTGTGGGAGCAGCGACCATGAAGCGGAAGACAGCAGGGCCCCATGGCCCAGTGAGAGCAAGAAGCCTTCCCGCAACTCCAAAGACCACTTCCTGCCCCAAGGAGGGACTGAACCAAGCCAGCACATTCCCTACACCTCAAGGACAACAAGCACTCTCTGATTTGGGGCCCTGACAGTTTGGGACGTGGGGAAGGACTGAGGCGAGGGCATCTCACCTGGGGACACCAGCAGAGGCAGCACTCAGCAGCTCTTCCCCCTGGCCCGCCAGCAGGGCTAATGACAACGGCAAGGGGAGGACGGGCCCTTCCCCAGCCTCCAAGGCCCTGCGAAAGCCAAACAGCTGCCACGCTCAGAGCTGCTCTGCCAACACCCTTCAGGCTGCTTCCAGGGCCACAGGTCTCAGGGCCCAGCAAGAGGCACGGAGCACCACCAACGGCCAGGCCACGGCGTGCCGCGTGGGCACAGCCTCTCTCGGAGCCCTGCGAAAGGCAGTTTTTCCGAGCAGAAGCGACCATGGGCAAGGGCCCCAAAACACACCAAGACCCACTCTCCAACCCTTCCGCTTGCTTCTAGTCCTCCAGAGCCTTTCCCCAGGCACTTCCTCTGAACATCCAGTCAAAGCCCAGAGCCTGCTCCCTTCCCACCTCCACGAAGCACAGAGCAAGTGCTCTCCCAGGAGGCGCATCACGCCAGCTCTTGCCTATCTATCTGCTTTGCTTCACGTGCCCTCAAGGCCCTCACCCCACAGGCCTCCCTACTGAGGGGCCCTTTGGGGCTTCAAGGAAGGAGGACAAAACTCTTTGGCAACACTCCCCCTCTCTCGGGCCGTGCTCAGGGAGCTCACCAATGACCACACGGCTGCACACAGACACACTCAGCAGCACGGACAGGGCCAGTGCACCAGCCTTAGACAAGCACACTTCCAACCACGGAAACGGCACAAGGCTTCCGCTGCTCTCAAGCCTTTGCCTTGCCCTGCCTCAGCAAGGCCGGGGATTTCTCTGCCAAGCAAAGCCTCGAGCCAAGCCAGCAGCTTTCAGCAGGGCACGTGCCACATGGAAAAGCCAGCGCAGGCTCTGCCTCCAGGGTCCCCCCTGGCATGGCCCAGGCGGAGCCTGAGAGCACCAGCTAAGCCACCCACTGAAGGAGCTGGGCGTGTGGCAGAGCCAAGCTGGTTTGTCCTCACGTCTGGTGCCAGGAGCTCTCCTCCAAAGCAGCACCAGGCAGCAGCCTGCAGCAAGGACCACTTCCCTCTCTTCTCTTAGCAAGCTCTTGAGCCCCTAGTGCTCCACTCTTTGGCCCCTGGATTGCTCAGGGCTGCAAGGACACGACCCCATCACGGCGTCAGCAGGCAGCAGTCCGAAAAACAAGAGTGGTCACAATGCAAAGGCTCTAGGACTCTCCCCACCTCCCAAAAAACGAGTGGCAACTCTCAAAGCGCTCAGGGAGAAAACACCAAGGGGGAAGGGCTTCCAGCGCTCAGCGTGCACAATGCCTGCCCACAAGCCGGCAGGCTGCTTGCAGGACGGCTGTGCTCACCACCACTCCCTTGGCTCCAGACACTCACAGCAATGCCCCTAGAGCTCCGTGGGGCTCCTCACTCCCACCCAAACCTCAGGCCAACACCACCACCTTCCCCGCGTCAGCACCTCACCACACCACACCTCGCACGCTCCTGCCTGCCCAAGGGGGCTCTCTCGCTGCCCTGCTGCAGCACCCAGAGCTCACCCTGCAGCGGGACGGTGCAGGAACTTGCCGAGATGGCAGCTGGAAGGAAGAGAGGCCGGGACTGCGCATCCCTTGCCGGCCACCCTTGCCTTGCCTTCCCTCCTCCAAGGCACTCCTTGTCCAGGGAGATGGGGCACAGGAAGGCATCAACCCCCCTCCAGAGTCCTCTCCCAAGAACACACCTGCCCCTCTCCCAAGAACACCTCTCCACAAGGCCTTCACTCCTCCAAACACCTTCCAGCACGCTAACGCCCAGCTGGGAACGAGCACCTCCCACAACCTCCTGCTCCTTCAGCCAACACTGCTGCAAGACCAAAGCTCTCCCCACGAAAAGCAGCCAAGAGGAAAGGAGGGAAAAGCATGCCTCGTACAGCTCTCAGAGCAAGGAGAAGCGCTCCCTGCACTTTCGTGTGGGTCGTGGCTGCAGAGCCTGGCAAGAGCGGAGGAAACTCCAGGCGTGAAGCTGAGCGGGCAGAAGGCAGCCGGCTGCCAGCGTGCCTGGCTCATGGGGCCACCAGGGCAGCCGGGGCCCCAGCAGCCAAGGCACCTGCTCACCTCGCAGCGCTCCCCACCTCCCCAGCCTCATGGCACTGCCCACGCACACCACTGCTCTCTCCACACGTCTCCTCCCACACCCAGAACCAACACCCTGGGGCCACCGCCTCTCCCCACCACACGCCACCCAACTTCTGGCACACACCTCACCCCCACCCCTCCCCTCACACAGCGTGGACAGCCAGCACGCCCCTCTGCAGCAGGCACACACAGGCCACACCACCACACAGGCCAGCAGCCAGGACACCCTCCACCATGGACCCAAATCACACCCAGGCCCACTCTCCAGCCCTTCTCTTTCCTTCTAGTCCTCCAAGAGGCAGCAACAAGAGTGCCTCCAAGAGGCACTCCCACCTCTGCTCCTGCTCCCTTCCCACCTCCACCAATCCAAGGGCAGAAAGAGCATTCCCATCTTGCAGACAAAGCTCGGCCAAACCACACTGTACCGCCCAGCGCAGCTGCTTGGGGCCGGCCAGCACATCTGGATTGCAGGACAGCTCCCCTGGGGCCCAGGCACCTCTGTCCTATGGTCCTAACCCCGTGGCAGCTCCTGGAGGAGAGCAGCCCCACACGGCCAGGGCCAGCATGGGAACACACCTACAGACCCACTCACTCCCACTCCTGCTCTCCTGCTTTGCTCCCGCTGCACTTATAAGTGTCTTTAACCCACGTGCTGGACTGTGATGGGCTGACAGAGACATCCGGCAACCCAACACAACCCTCCTCCTCTTGTCAGCCAGTAGCAGGGCAGCACTGGGGGCGATGCCATGGCAACATTGCAGACACATGACCCAGCAGGCAGCTCCTTCCTCCCACCATCGTTGGTGGTGGGTCTGGTGCCATGCTGAGGGCTGTTACAAGGGGAAGGTTTCATGTCCTCTGTGGGCATTTCCAGCAGGCTCTTGAGAGCCCCCTGGGATCTGCTGGACATTGCAGCCTCTGGGAGCCAGGACCCCTTTCCTGCCAGAGCCAGACCCCAAGGGGGGACCCACTTCCAGAGACACCTGCACCTGGATTGACCCCCCCACCCTACCAGGAGGGGATGGAGCCAGTCCCACAGGAGCCTCGGGGCTCAGGACAGCCCCAGCCCCAGGACCCAGCACTCCTGCCTGCCCCATTGTGCCCTGAGCCAGATGGGACCCTCCAGCAGGGCTCTTGTGGCCACCCCCAGCCCTGTCCAGACACCCCCACAGCCCAGGACCCACAGCTGTTTTTGCATTTCACAGTCTCTGTGCGACACCGCAGGAAGGAGTTCCTCAATCCCTTACCCTTGGTGGAGAGCTGCAGGAGCACTGGAAAGCTAGTATCCGTGGTCTGGGCTAATGTTCTTGGTCCAGCAGTCTCCATCTCGTTTGGCCCCTTTCCTTCGGCTCGCCTCTCCCTCCAGGGAAAAAGGACTCGTCCCCCACAATTCCTCTCCAATGTGTCCCTGCTCTTGTGCCTGTTGGTGAGGAGCCCCACAGTGCAGCCCCACTGCCTCCTGTCCTCCCTCCTTGCTGGGGAGTAGCTCTGAAGGGCAGCAGTGGGGAGTGTGTGAGCCATGCCCTGGCCTTGCAGGGAAGTGAGGGCTCTCCCATGGCACCGGGGAGAGACCTCTCTGTGATGCGGCACATCCCACTGTGACCTCAGCCCGTGTCATCTCTGGGCTCAGTAGGTCACCGCCATGGAGATGGCACAGCCAGGGAGAGAGCAGAGAGATTTCCCTCCATGTTCTGCAAAGCAATCACCTGCCCTCCCCACAGTTAGTTTCCAAAACTGGCAGATAAATCCTTCAGGAACGTGACCAGATGGTGACAAAGGCTGTGAAAAATCTAAGATGGGGCACGGCAGAGGTCACTTCTGTGCCCCTGCACCAACAGGTCTCTGCACAGGGCAGACCTGTGCGGGAAGCGGGGGTTTGGGGCTATGTTTAGGGTTTGCCACTTGTTAAAGATGGGATCAAAATCATGTGAGGTCAAACAGCACAAAAGGGTGGCCATGGGCTGCGATGCTTTGGTGAGCCTGGTGAGACAGGTTTCTCCTGTGGGTCACTCTTCTTGTCAAAGGAGGATGTAGGACAGGATGGGACAGGACGCAGCCTTCCTCCTTCAGGCACCAAAGCCCAAAGCAGGCTCTTTGTTTTGAAAAGGCCTCAGCAAGGTTTCTCAGTCTGCGGTGCTTAGGAGAGAGATGAGATGCCAGAAAAGAGCAACTAGGCCCTTAACACGCATCATCCAGAGGGCTTTACGTGGGACCCTGGTGCTTCCCATGTTCCATAACCATGGGCAAGGCTGGGGAGCAAATTTGGGGCAGTGTTCTCATTTCCCATGAATGTTGCCCAGGCTGAGACAAATCTCACCAGGGCCCCTCTCTTTTCATGGGGCACAATTTCCACACCACGCACACACTGTCAAGCCTACATTTCACCACCAATGTCTAAGCCACGCTGCAGGCCTACATACTGCGGGGACAGGCGGGACCTCCGAGTCACTTCCCAGCCATGGGCAACCTGGGCTGCTCTGTCTGCACTGACCTCACAAGCACCTTCCCAGCCACCTGCCTCCTGCTGCCCTATCAGCCACTCCAAAAGACAGGACCTCACGGCCACCTTCCCAGCCGCCTGCCCACCACTGCCCTACAAGCCCCTGACACACAAGTGACCTCACAATAACTTCCTCAGCCATCAGCCAAATGCTCACCTCCCAGCTGCTCCGGCCAACGTCACCTCCAAAGCACGCGTCCCAGCCGTGCACCTGCTGCTGCCCCAGCAACTGCTCAGCCAGAAGACACCTCACCAGCACCTCCCCAGCCACACGCCTCCTGCTAGCCAATCACGTAACCGTTGCAGAAGGGACCTTACAGACAACACGCCAGCCTTGTTCCTGCAGCTGGCCTCTCAGCTCCTCAGCCCCAAGGGACCTCAGAATCAGCAGCCGAGCCACGGGGCCCCTGCTGGCCTCTCAGCTACCGACAAAGAACTGATTGGGCAGTGGTGATTTTCTGGCACAGCTCTCACAGACACTAGGGACCTCGTGGCTGTTGCCCCCTGCAGCTGCCCCTGCTCTCCCCAAGGCTGAGACACCTCCTGAACGGTCTCCCTCACTCACCCTGGCGCCTCACACTGCTCCTAGTGCAGCAAAACACCCAGGACGGGCCAGTTCCTGCCCCAAGAGAAGATCACCTTCTGCCCAGCCAGTACCCGCACCGAGCCCGTGAAGCTCAGGAATTGGAGAAAGGCCTGCAAGGGATTCGTGGCAACATTTCCTAAGGGGCCGATTGTGTGGGAGCAGCGACCATGAAGCGGAAGACAGCAGGGCCCCATAGCCCAGTGAGAGCAAGAAGCCTTCCCGCAACTCCAAAGACCACTTCCTGCCCCAAGGAGGGACTGAACCAAGCCAGCACATTCCCTACACCTCAAGGACAACAAGCACTCTCTGATTTGGGGCCCTGACAGTTTGGGACGTGGGGAAGGACTGAGGCGAGGGCATCTCACCTGGGGACACCAGCAGAGGCAGCACTCAGCAGCTCTTCCCCCTGGCCCGCCAGCAGGGCTAATGACAACGGCAAGGGGAGGACGGGCCCTTCCCCAGCCTCCAAGGCCCTGCGAAAGCCAAACAGCTGCCACGCTCAGAGCTGCTCTGCCAACACCCTTCAGGCTGCTTCCAGGGCCACAGGTCTCAGGGCCCAGCAAGAGGCACAGAGCGGCACCAACGGCCAGGCCACGGCGTGCCGCGTGGGCACAGCCTCTCTCGGAGCCCTGCGAAAGGCAGTTTTTCCGAGCAGAAGCGACCATGGGCAAGGGCCCCAAAACACACCAAGACCCACTCTCCAACCCTTCCGCTTGCTTCTAGTCCTCCAGAGCCTTTCCCCAGGCACTTCCTCTGAACATCCAGTCAAAGCCCAGAGCCTGCTCCCTTCCCACCTCCACGAAGCACAGAGCAAGTGCTCTCCCAGGAGGCGCATCACGCCAGCTCTTGCCTATCTATCTGCTTTGCTTCACGTGCCCTCAAGGCCCTCACCCCACAGGCCTCCCTACTGAGGGGCCCTTTGGGGCTTCAAGGAAGGAGGACAAAACTCTTTGGCAACACTCCCCCTCTCTCGGGCCGTGCTCCGACAGCTCACCAATGACCACACGGCTGCACACAGACACACTCAGCAGCACGGACAGGGCCAGTGCACCAGCCTTAGACAAGCACACTTCCAACCACGGAAACGGCACAAGGCTTCCACTGCTCTCAAGCCTTTGCCTTGCCCTGCCTCAGCAAGGCCGGGGATTTCTCTGCCAAGCAAAGCCTCGAGCCAAGCCAGCAGCTTTCAGCAGGGCACGTGCCACATGGAAAAGCTAGCGCAGGCTCTGCCTCCAGGGTCCCCCCTGGCATG
This sequence comes from Struthio camelus, assembly GCF_040807025.1. Classification (NCBI taxonomy): domain Eukaryota; kingdom Metazoa; phylum Chordata; class Aves; order Struthioniformes; family Struthionidae; genus Struthio; species Struthio camelus. The sequence goes on from NC_090970.1 coordinate 3,293,838, forward strand.
GCCCAGGCAGAGCCCGAGAGCACCAGCTAAGCCACCCACTGAAGGAGCTGGGCGTGTGGCAGAGCCAAGCTGGTTTGTCCTCACGTCTGGTGCCAGGAGCTCTCCTCCAAAGCAGCACCAGGCAGCAGCCTGCAGCAAGGACCACTTCCCTCTCTTCTCTTAGCAAGCTCTTGAGCCCCTAGTGCTCCACTCTTTGGCCCCTGGATTGCTCAGGGCTGCAAGGACACGACCCCATCACGGCGTCAGCAGGCAGCAGTCCGAAAAACAAGAGTGGTCACAATGCAAAGGCTCTAGGACTCTCCCCACCTCCCAAAAAAGGAGTGGCAACTCTCAAAGCGCTCAGGGAGAAAACACCAAGGGGAAAGGGCTTCCAGCGCTCAGCGTGCACAATGCCTGCCCACAAGCCGGCAGGCTGCTTGGAGGACGGCTGTGCTCACCACCACTCCCTTGGCTCCAGACACTCACAGCAATGCCCCTAGAGCTCCGTGGGGCTCCTCACTCCCACCCAAACCTCAGGCCAACACCACCACCTTCCCCGCGTCAGCACCTCACAACACCACACCTCGCACACTCCTGCCTGCCCAAGGGGGCTCTCTCGCTGCCCTGCTGCAGCACCCAGAGCTCACCCTGCAGCGGGACGGTGCAGGAACTTGCCGAGATGGCAGCTGGAAGGAAGAGAGGCCTGGGCTGCGCATCCCTTGCAGGCCACCCTTGCCTTGCCTTCCCTCCTCCAAGGCACTCCTTGTCCAGGGAGATGGGGCACAGGAAGGCATCAACCCCCCTCGAGAGTCCTCTCCCAAGAACACACCTGCCCCTCTCCCAAGAACACCTCTCCACAAGGCCTTCACTCCTCCAAACACCTTCCAGCACGCTAACGCCCAACCATGAACGAGCACCTCCCACGACCTCCTGCTCCTTCAGCCAACACTGCTGCAAGACCAAAGCTCTCCCCACGAAAAGCAGCCAAGAGGAAAGGAGGGAAAAGCATGCCTCGTACAGCTCTCAGAGCAAGGAGAAGCGCTCCCTGCACTTTCGTGTGGGTCGTGGCTGCAGAGCCTGGCAAGAGCGGAGGAAACTCCAGGCGTGAAGCTGAGCGGGCAGAAGGCAGCCGGCTGCCAGCGTGCCTGGCTCATGGGGCCACCAGGGCAGCCGGGGCCCCAGCAGCCAAGGCACCTGCTCACCTCGCAGCGCTCCCCACCTCCCCAGCCTCATGGCACTGCCCACGCACACCACTGCTCTCTCCACACGTCTCCTCCCACACCCAGAACCAACACCCTGGGGCCACCGCCTCTCCCCACCACACGCCACCCAACTTCTGGCACACACCTCACCCCCACCCCTCCCCTCACACAGCGTGGACAGCCAGCACGCCCCTCTGCAGCAGGCACACACAGGCCACACCACCACACAGGCCAGCAGCCAGGACACCCTCCACCATGGACCCAAATCACACCCAGGCCCACTCTCCAGCCCTTCTGTTTCCTTCTAGTCCTCCAAGAGGCAGCAACAAGCACTTCCTCTGAACATCCACTCCCACCTCTGCTCCTGCTCCCTTCCCACCTCCACCAATCCAAGGGCAGAAAGAGCATTCCCATCTTGCAGACAAATCTCAGCCAAACCACACTGTACCGCCCAGCGCAGCTGCTTGGGGCCGGCCAGCACATCTGGCTTGCAGGACAGCTCCCCTGGGGCCCAGGCACCTCTGTCCTATGGTCCTAACCCCGTGGCAGCTCCTGGAGGAGAGCAGCCCCACACGGCCAGGGCCAGCATGGGAACACACCTACAGACCCACTCACTCCCACTCCTGCTCTCCTGCTTTGCTCCCGCTGCACTTATAAGTGTCTTTAACCCACGTGCTGGACTGTGATGGGCTGACAGAGACATCCGGCAACCCAACACAACCCTCCTCCTCTTGTCAGCCAGTAGCAGGGCAGCACTGGGGGCGATGCCATGGCGACATTGCAGACACATGACCCAGCAGGCAGCTCCTTCCTCCCACCATCGTTGGTGGTGGGTCTGGTGCCATGCTGAGGGCTGTTACAAGGGGAAGGTTTCATGTGCTCTGTGGGCATTTCCAGCAGGCTCTTGAGAGCCCCCTGGGATCTGGTGGACATTGCAGCCTCTGGGAGCCAGGACCCCTTTCCTGCCAGAGCCAGACCCCAAGGGGGGACCCACTTCCAGAGACACCTGCACCTGGATTGACCCCCCCACCCTACCAGGAGGGGATGGAGCCAGCCCCACAGGAGCCTCGGGGCTCAGGACAGCCCCAGCCCCAGGACCCAGCACTCCTGCCTGCCCCATTGTGCCCTGAGCCAGATGGGACCCTCCAGCAGGGCTCTTGTGGCCACCCCCAGCCCTGTCCAGACACCCCCACAGCCCAGGACCCACAGCTGTTTTTGCATTTCACAGTCTCTGTGCGACACCGCAGGAAGGAGTTCCTCAATCCCTTACCCTTGGTGGAGAGCTGCAGGAGCACTGGAAAGCTAGTATCCGTGGTCTGGGCTAATGTTCTTGGTCCAGCAGTCTCCATCTCGTTTGGCCCCTTTCCTTCGGCTCGCCTCTCCCTCCAGGGAAAAAGGACTCGTCCCCCACAATTCCTCTCCAATGTGTCCCTGCTCTTGTGCCTGTTGGTGAGGAGCCCCACAGTGCAGCCCCACTGCCTCCTGTCCTCCCTCCTTGCTGGGGAGTAGCTCTGAAGGGCAGCAGTGGGGAGTGTGTGAGCCATGCCCTGGCCTTGCAGGGAAGTGAGGGCTCTCCCATGGCACCGGGGAGAGACCTCTCTGTGATGCGGCACATCCCACTGTGACCTCAGCCCGTGTCATCTCTGGGCTCAGTAGGTCACCGCCATGGAGATGGCACAGCCAGGGAGAGAGCAGAGAGATTTCCCTCCATGTTCTGCAAAGCAATCACCTGCCCTCCCCACAGTTAGTTTCCAAAACTGGCAGATAAATCCTTCAGGAACGTGACCAGATGGTGACAAAGGCTGTGAAAAATCTAAGATGGGTCACGGCAGAGGTCACTTCTGTGCCCCTGCACCAACAGGTCTCTGCACAGGGCAGACCTGTGCGGGAAGCGGGGGTTTGGGGCTATGTTTAGGGTTTGCCACTTGTTAAAGATGGGATCAAAATCATGTGAGGTCAAACAGCACAAAAGGGTGGCCATGGGCTGCGATGCTTTGGTGAGCCTGGTGAGACAGGTTTCTCCTGTGGGTCACTCTTCTTGTCAAAGGAGGATGTAGGACAGGATGGGACAGGACGCAGCCTTCCTCCTTCAGGCACCAAAGCCCAAAGCAGGCTCTTTGTTTTGAAAAGGCCTCAGCAAGGTTTCTCAGTCTGCGGTGCTTAGGAGAGAGATGAGATGCCAGAAAAGAGCAACTAGGCCCTTAACACGCATCATCCAGAGGGCTTTACGTGGGACCCTGGTGCTTCCCATGTTCCATAACCATGGGCAAGGCTGGGGAGCAAATTTGGGGCAGTGTTCTCATTTCCCATGAATGTTGCCCAGGCTGAGACAAATCTCACCAGGGCCCCTCTCTTTTCATGGGGCACAATTTCCACACCACGCACACACTGTCAAGCCTACATTTCACCACCAATGTCTAAGCCACGCTGCAGGCCTACATACTGCGGGGACAGGCGGGACCTCCGAGTCACTTCCCAGCCATGGGCAACCTGGGCTGCTCTGTCTGCACTCACCTCACAAGCACCTTCCCAGCCACCTGCCTCCTGCTGCCCTATCAGCCACTCCAAAAGACAGGACCTCACGGCCACCTTCCCAGCCGCCTGCCCACCACTGCCCTACAAGCCCCTGACACACAAGTGACCTCACAATAACTTCCTCAGCCATCAGCCAAATGCTCACCTCCCAGCTGCTCCGGCCAACGTCACCTCCAAAGCACGCGTCCCAGCCGTGCACCTGCTGCTGCCCCAGCAACTGCTCAGCCAGAAGACACCTCACCAGCACCTCCCCAGCCACACGCCTCCTGCTAGCCAATCACGTAACCGTTGCAGAAGGGACCTTACAGACAACACGCCAGCCTTGTTCCTGCAGCTGGCCTCTCAGCTCCTCAGCCCCAAGGGACCTCAGAATCAGCAGCCGAGCCACGGGGCCCCTGCTGGCCTCTCAGCTACCGACAAAGAACTGATTGGGCAGTGGTGATTTTCTGGCACAGCTCTCACAGACACTAGGGACCTCGTGGCTGTTGCCCCCTGCAGCTGCCCCTGCTCTCCCCAAGGCTGAGACACCTCCTGAACGGTCTCCCTCACTCACCCTGGCGCCTCACACTGCTCCTAGTGCAGCAAAACACCCAGGACGGGCCAGTTCCTGCCCCAAGAGAAGATCACCTTCTGCCCAGCCAGTACCCGCACCGAGCCCGTGAAGCTCAGGAATTGGAGAAAGGCCTGCAAGGGATTCGTGGCAACATTTCCTAAGGGGCCGATTGTGTGGGAGCAGCGACCATGAAGCGGAAGACAGCAGGGCCCCATAGCCCAGTGAGAGCAAGAAGCCTTCCCGCAACTCCAAAGACCACTTCCTGCCCCAAGGAGGGACTGAACCAAGCCAGCACATTCCCTACACCTCAAGGACAACAAGCACTCTCTGATTTGGGGCCCTGACAGTTTGGGACGTGGGGAAGGACTGAGGCGAGGGCATCTCACCTGGGGACACCAGCAGAGGCAGCACTCAGCAGCTCTTCCCCCTGGCCCGCCAGCAGGGCTAATGACAACGGCAAGGGGAGGACGGGCCCTTCCCCAGCCTCCAAGGCCCTGCGAAAGCCAAACAGCTGCCACGCTCAGAGCTGCTCTGCCAACACCCTTCAGGCTGCTTCCAGGGCCACAGGTCTCAGGGCCCAGCAAGAGGCACGCAGCACCACCAACGGCCAGGCCACGGCGTGCCGCGTGGGCACAGCCTCTCTCGGAGCCCTGCGAAAGGCAGTTTTTCCGAGCAGAAGCGACCATGGGCAAGGGCCCCAAAACACACCAAGACCCACTCTCCAACCCTTCCGCTTGCTTCTAGTCCTCCAGAGCCTTTCCCCAGGCACTTCCTCTGAACATCCAGTCAAAGCCCAGAGCCTGCTCCCTTCCCACCTCCACGAAGCACAGAGCAAGTGCTCTCCCAGGAGGCGCATCACGCCAGCTCTTGCCTATCTATCTGCTTTGCTTCACGTGCCCTCAAGGCCCTCACCCCACAGGCCTCCCTACTGAGGGGCCCTTTGGGGCTTCAAGGCAGGAGGACAAAACTCTTTGGCAACACTCCCCCTCTCTCGGGCCGTGCTCAGGGAGCTCACCAATGACCACACGGCTGCACACAGACACACTCAGCAGCACGGACAGGGCCAGTGCACCAGCCTTAGACAAGCACACTTCCAACCAGGGAAACGGCACAAGGCTTCCACTGCTCTCAAGCCTTTGCCTTGCCCTGCCTCAGCAAGGCCGGGGATTTCTCTGCCAAGCAAAGCCTCGAGCCAAGCCAGCAGCTTTCAGCAGGGCACGTGCCACATGGAAAAGCTAGCGCAGGCTCTGCCTCCAGGGTCCCCCCTGGCATGGCCCAGGCAGAGCCCGAGAGCACCAGCTAAGCCACCCACTGAAGGAGCTGGGCGTGTGGCAGAGCCAAGCTGGTTTGTCCTCACGTCTGGTGCCAGGAGCTCTCCTCCAAAGCAGCACCAGGCAGCAGCCTGCAGCAAGGACCACTTCCCTCTCTTCTCTTAGCAAGCTCTTGAGCCCCTAGTGCTCCACTCTTTGGCCCCTGGATTGCTCAGGGCTGCAAGGACACGACCCCATCACGGCGTCAGCAGGCAGCAGTCCGAAAAACAAGAGTGGTCACAATGCAAAGGCTCTAGGACTCTCCCCACCTCCCAAAAAAGGAGTGGCAACTCTCAAAGCGCTCAGGGAGAAAACACCAAGGGGAAAGGGCTTCCAGCGCTCAGCGTGCACAATGCCTGCCCACAAGCCGGCAGGCTGCTTGCAGGACGGCTGTGCTCACCACCACTCCCTTGGCTCCAGACACTCACAGCAATGCCCCTAGAGCTCCGTGGGGCTCCTCACTCCCACCCAAACCTCAGGCCAACACCACCACCTTCCCCGCGTCAGCACCTCACAACACCACACCTCGCACACTCCTGCCTGCCCAAGGGGGCTCTCTCGCTGCCCTGCTGCAGCACCCAGAGCTCACCCTGCAGCGGGACGGTGCAGGAACTTGCCGAGATGGCAGCTGGAAGGAAGAGAGGCCTGGGCTGCGCATCCCTTGCAGGCCACCCTTGCCTTGCCTTCCCTCCTCCAAGGCACTCCTTGTCCAGGGAGATGGGGCACAGGAAGGCATCAACCCCCCTCGAGAGTCCTCTCCCAAGAACACACCTGCCCCTCTCCCAAGAACACCTCTCCACAAGGCCTTCACTCCTCCAAACACCTTCCAGCACGCTAACGCCCAACCATGAACGAGCACCTCCCACGACCTCCTGCTCCTTCAGCCAACACTGCTGCAAGACCAAAGCTCTCCCCACGAAAAGCAGCCAAGAGGAAAGGAGGGAAAAGCATGCCTCGTACAGCTCTCAGAGCAAGGAGAAGCGCTCCCTGCACTTTCGTGTGGGTCGTGGCTGCAGAGCCTGGCAAGAGCGGAGGAAACTCCAGGCGTGAAGCTGAGCGGGCAGAAGGCAGCCGGCTGCCAGCGTGCCTGGCTCATGGGGCCACCAGGGCAGCCGGGGCCCCAGCAGCCAAGGCACCTGCTCACCTCGCAGCGCTCCCCACCTCCCCAGCCTCATGGCACTGCCCACGCACACCACTGCTCTCTCCACACGTCTCCTCCCACACCCAGAACCAACACCCTGGGGCCACCGCCTCTCCCCACCACACGCCACCCAACTTCTGGCACACACCTCACCCCCACCCCTCCCCTCACACAGCGTGGACAGCCAGCACGCCCCTCTGCAGCAGGCACACACAGGCCACACCACCACACAGGCCAGCAGCCAGGACACCCTCCACCATGGACCCAAATCACACCCAGGCCCACTCTCCAGCCCTTCTCTTTCCTTCTAGTCCTCCAAGAGGCAGCAACAAGCACTTCCTCTGAACATCCACTCCCACCTCTGCTCCTGCTCCCTTCCCACCTCCACCAATCCAAGGGCAGAAAGAGCATTCCCATCTTGCAGACAAATCTCGGCCAAACCACACTGTACCGCCCAGCGCAGCTGCTTGGGGCTGGCCAGCACATCTGGATTGCAGGACAGCTCCCCTGGGGCCCAGGCACCTCTGTCCTATGGTCCTAACCCCGTGGCAGCTCCTGGAGGAGAGCAGCCCCACACGGCCAGGGCCAGCATGGGAACACACCTACAGACCCACTCACTCCCACTCCTGCTCTCCTGCTTTGCTCCCGCTGCACTTATAAGTGTCTTTAACCCACGTGCTGGACTGTGATGGGCTGACAGAGACATCCGGCAACCCAACACAACCCTCCTCCTCTTGTCAGCCAGTAGCAGGGCAGCACTGGGGGCGATGCCATGGCGACATTGCAGACACATGACCCAGCAGGCAGCTCCTTCCTCCCACCATCGTTGGTGGTGGGTCTGGTGCCATGCTGAGGGCTGTTACAAGGGGAAGGTTTCATGTGCTCTGTGGGCATTTCCAGCAGGCTCTTGAGAGCCCCCTGGGATCTGGTGGACATTGCAGCCTCTGGGAGCCAGGACCCCTTTCCTGCCAGAGCCAGACCCCAAGGGGGGACCCACTTCCAGAGACACCTGCACCTGGATTGACCCCCCCACCCTACCAGGAGGGGATGGAGCCAGCCCCACAGGAGCCTCGGGGCTCAGGACAGCCCCAGCCCCAGGACCCAGCACTCCTGCCTGCCCCATTGTGCCCTGAGCCAGATGGGACCCTCCAGCAGGGCTCTTGTGGCCACCCCCAGCCCTGTCCAGACACCCCCACAGCCCAGGACCCACAGCTGTTTTTGCATTTCACAGTCTCTGTGCGACACCGCAGGAAGGAGTTCCTCAATCCCTTACCCTTGGTGGAGAGCTGCAGGAGCACTGGAAAGCTAGTATCCGTGGTCTGGGCTAATGTTCTTGGTCCAGCAGTCTCCATCTCGTTTGGCCCCTTTCCTTCGGCTCGCCTCTCCCTCCAGGGAAAAAGGACTCGTCCCCCACAATTCCTCTCCAATGTGTCCCTGCTCTTGTGCCTGTTGGTGAGGAGCCCCACAGTGCAGCCCCACTGCCTCCTGTCCTCCCTCCTTGCTGGGGAGTAGCTCTGAAGGGCAGCAGTGGGGAGTGTGTGAGCCATGCCCTGGCCTTGCAGGGAAGTGAGGGCTCTCCCATGGCACCGGGGAGAGACCTCTCTGTGATGCGGCACATCCCACTGTGACCTCAGCCCGTGTCATCTCTGGGCTCAGTAGGTCACCGCCATGGAGATGGCACAGCCAGGGAGAGAGCAGAGAGATTTCCCTCCATGTTCTGCAAAGCAATCACCTGCCCTCCCCACAGTTAGTTTCCAAAACTGGCAGATAAATCCTTCAGGAACGTGACCAGATGGTGACAAAGGCTGTGAAAAATCTAAGATGGGTCACGGCAGAGGTCACTTCTGTGCCCCTGCACCAACAGGTCTCTGCACAGGGCAGACCTGTGCGGGAAGCGGGGGTTTGGGGCTATGTTTAGGGTTTGCCACTTGTTAAAGATGGGATCAAAATCATGTGAGGTCAAACAGCACAAAAGGGTGGCCATGGGCTGCGATGCTTTGGTGAGCCTGGTGAGACAGGTTTCTCCTGTGGGTCACTCTTCTTGTCAAAGGAGGATGTAGGACAGGATGGGACAGGACGCAGCCTTCCTCCTTCAGGCACCAAAGCCCAAAGCAGGCTCTTTGTTTTGAAAAGGCCTCAGCAAGGTTTCTCAGTCTGCGGTGCTTGAGAGAGAGATGAGATGCCAGAAAAGAGCAACTAGGCCCTTAACAGGCATCATCCAGAGGGCTTTTATGTGGGACCCTGGTGCTTCCCATGTTCCATAACCATGGGCAAGGCTGGGGAGCAAATTTGGGGCAGTGTTCTCATCTCCCATGAATGTTGCCCAGGCTGAGACAAATCTCACCAGGGCCCCTCTCTTTTCATGGGGCACAATTTCCACACCACGCACACACTGTCAAGCCTACATTTCACCACCAATGTCTAAGCCACGCTGCAGGCCTACATACTGCGGGGACAGGCGGGACCTCCGAGTCACTTCCCAGCCATGGGCAACCTGGGCTGCTCTGTCTGCACTGACCCCACAAGCACCTTCCCAGCCACCTGCCTGCTGCTGCCCTATCAGCAACTCCAAAAGACAGGACCTCACGGCCACCTTCCCAGCCGCCTGCCCACCACTGCCCTACAAGCCCCTGACACACAAGTGACCTCACAATAACTTCCTCAGCCATCAGCCAAATGCTCACCTCCCAGCTGCTCCGGCCAACGTCACCTCCAAAGCACGCGTCCCAGCCGTGCACCTGCTGCTGCCCCAGCAACTGCTCAGCCAGAAGACACCTCACCAGCACCTCCCCAGCCACACGCCTCCTGCTAGCCAATCACGTAACCGTTGCAGAAGGGACCTTACAGACAACACGCCAGCCTTGTTCCTGCAGCTGGCCTCTCAGCTCCTCAGCCCCAAGGGACCTCAGAATCAGCAGCCGAGCCACGGGGCCCCTGCTGGCCTCTCAGCTACCGACAAAGAACTGATTGGGCAGTGGTGATTTTCTGGCACAGCTCTCACAGACACTAGGGACCTCGTGGCTGTTGCCCCCTGCAGCTGCCCCTGCTCTCCCCAAGGCTGAGACACCTCCTGAACAGTCTCCCTCACTCACCCTGGCGCCTCACACTGCTCCTAGTGCAGCAAAACACCCAGGACGGGCCAGTTCCTGCCCCAAGAGAAGATCACCTTCTGCCCAGGCAGTACCCGCACCGAGCCCGTGAAGCTCAGGAATTGGAGAAAGGCCTGCAAGGGATTCGTGGCAACATTTCCTAAGGGGCCGATTGTGTGGGAGCAGCGACCATGAAGCGGAAGACAGCAGGGCCCCATAGCCCAGTGAGAGCAAGAAGCCTTCCCGCAACTCCAAAGACCACTTCCTGCCCCAAGGAGGGACTGAACCAAGCCAGCACATTCCCTACATCTCAAGGACAACAAGCACTCTCTGATTTGGGGCCCTGACAGTTTGGGACGTGGGGAAGGACTGAGGCGAGGGCATCTCACCTGGGGACACCAGCAGAGGCAGCACTCAGCAGCTCTTCCCCCTGGCCCGCCAGCAGGGCTAATGACAACGGCAAGGGGAGGACGGGCCCTTCCCCAGCCTCCAAGGCCCTGCGAAAGCCAAACAGCTGCCACGCTCAGAGCTGCTCTGCCAACACCCTTCAGGCTGCTTCCAGGGCCACAGGTCTCAGGGCCCAGCAAGAGGCACGCAGCACCACCAACGGCCAGGCCACGGCGTGCCGCGTGGGCACAGCCTCTCTCGGAGCCCTGCAACAGGCAGTTTTTCCGAGCAGAAGCGACCATGGGCAAGGGCCCCAAAACACACCAAGACCCACTCTCCAACCCTTCCGCTTGCTTCTAGTCCTCCAGAGCCTTTCCCCAGGCACTTCCTCTGAACATCCAGTCAAAGCCCAGAGCCTGCTCCCTTCCCACCTCCACGAAGCACAGAGCAAGTGCTCTCCCAGGAGGCGCATCACGCCAGCTCTTGCCTATCTATCTGCTTTGCTTCACGTGCCCTCAAGGCCCTCACCCCACAGGCCTCCCTACTGAGGGGCCCTTTGGGGCTTCAAGGAAGGAGGACAAAACTCTTTGGCAACACTCCCCCTCTCTCGGGCCGTGCTCAGGGAGCTCACCAATGACCACACGGCTGCACACAGACACACTCAGCAGCACGGACAGGGCCAGTGCACCAGCCTTAGACAAGCACACTTCCAACCACGGAAACGGCACAAGGCTTCCGCTGCTCTCAAGCCTTTGCCTTGCCCTGCCTCAGCAAGGCCGGGGATTTCTCTGCCAAGCAAAGCCTCGAGCCAAGCCAGCAGCTTTCAGCAGGGCACGTGCCACATGGAAAAGCCAGCACAGGCTCTGCCTCCAGGGTCCCCCCTGGCATGGCCCAGGCAGAGCCCGAGAGCACCAGCTAAGCCACCCACTGAAGGAGCTGGGCGTGTGGCAGAGCCAAGAGCTGGTTTGTCCTCACGTCTGGTGCCAGGAGCTCTCCTCCAAAGCAGCACCAGGCAGCAGCCTGCAGCAAGGACCACTTCCCTCTCTTCTCTTAGCAAGCTCTTGAGCCCCTAGTGCTCCACTCTTTGGCCCCTGCATTTCTCAGGCCTGCAAGGACACGACCCCATCACGGCGTCAGCAGGCAGCAGTCCGAAAAACAAGAGTGGTCACAATGCAAAGGCTCTAGGACTCTCCCCACCTCCCAAAAAACGAGTGGCAACTCTCAAAGCGCTCAGGGAGAAAACCCCAAGGGGAAAGGGCTTCCAGCGCTCAGCGTGCACAATGCCTGCCCACAAGCCGGCAGGCTGCTGGGAGGACGCCTGTGCTCACCACCACTCCCTTGGCTCCAGACACTCACAGCAATGCCCCTAGAGCTCCGTGGGGCTCCTCACTCCCACCCAAACCTCAGGCCAACACCACCACCTTCCCCGCGTCAGCACCTCACAACACCACACCTCGCACACTCCTGCCTGCCCAAGGGGGCTCTCTCGCTGCCCTGCTGCAGCACCCAGAGCTCACCCTGCAGCGGGACGGTGCAGGAACTTGCCGAGATGGCAGCTGGAAGGAAGAGAGGCCGGGGCTGCGCATCCCTTGCAGGCCACCCTTGCCTTGCCTTCCCTCCTCCAAGGCACTCCTTGTCCAGGGAGATGGGGCACAGGAAGGCATCAACCCCCCTCGAGAGTCCTCTCCCAAGAACACACCTGCCCCTCTCCCAAGAACACCTCTCCACAAGGCCTTCACTCCTCCAAACACCTTCCAGCACGCTAACGCCCAGCTGGGAACGAGCACCTCCCACAACCTCCTGCTCCTTCAGCCAACACTGCTGCAAGACCAAAGCTCTCCCCACGAAAAGCAGCCAAGAGGAAAGGAGGGAAAAGCATGCCTCGTACAGCTCTCAGAGCAAGGAGAAGCGCTCCCTGCACTTTCGTGTGGGTCGTGGCTGCAGAGCCTGGCAAGAGCGGAGGAAACTCCAGGCGTGAAGCTGAGCGGGCAGAAGGCAGCCGGCTGCCAGCGTGCCTGGCTCATGGGGCCACCAGGGCAGCCGGGGCCCCAGCAGCCAAGGCACCTGCTCACCTCGCAGCGCTCCCCACCTCCCCAGCCTCATGGCACTGCCCACGCACACCACTGCTCTCTCCACACGTCTCCTCCCACACCCAGAACCAACACCCTGGGGCCACCGCCTCTCCCCACCACACGCCACCCAACTTCTGGCACACACCTCACCCCCACCCCTCCCCTCACACAGCGTGGACAGCCAGCACGCCCCTCTGCAGCAGGCACACACAGGCCACACCACCACACAGGCCAGCAGCCAGGACACCCTCCACCATGGACCCAAATCACACCCAGGCCCACTCTCCAGCCCTTCTCTTTCCTTCTAGTCCTCCAAGAGGCAGCAACCAGCACTTCCTCTGAACATCCACTCCCACCTCTGCTCCTGCTCCCTTCCCACCTCCACCAATCCAAGGGCAGAAAGAGCATTCCCATCTTGCAGACAAAGCTCGGCCAAACCACACTGTACCGCCCAGCGCAGCTGCTTGGGGCCGGCCAGCACATCTGGATTGCAGGACAGCTCCCCTGGGGCCCAGGCACCTCTGTCCTATGGTCCTAACCCCGGGGCAGCTCCTGGAGGAGAGCAGCCCCACACGGCCAGGGCCAGCATGGGAACACACCTACAGACCCACTCACTCCCACTCCTGCTCTCCTGCTTTGCTCCTGCTGCACTTATAAGTGTCTTTAACCCACGTGCTGGACTGTGATGGGCTGACAGAGACATCCGGCAACCCAACACAACCCTCCTCCTCTTGTCAGCCAGTAGCAGGGCAGCACTGGGGGCGATGCCATGGCAACATTGCAGACACATGACCCAGCAGGCAGCTCCTTCCTCCCACCATCGTTGGTGGTGGGTCTGGTGCCATGCTGAGGGCTGTTACAAGGGGAAGGTTTCATGTCCTCTGTGGGCATTTCCAGCAGGCTCTTGAGAGCCCCCTGGGATCTGGTGGACATTGCAGCCTCTGGGACACAGCACCCCTTTCCTGCCAGAGCCAGACCCCAAGGGGGGACCCACTTCCAGGGAAACTTGGGCCTGAATTTCCTCCCACCCTACCAGGAGGGGATGGAGCCAGCCCCACAGGAGCCTCGGGGCTCAGGACAGCCCCAGCCCCAGGACCCAGCACTCCTGCCTGCCCCATTGTGCCCTGAGCCAGATGGGACCCTCCAGCAGGGCTCTTGTGGCCACCCCCAGCCCTGTCCAGACACCCCCACAGCCCAGGACCCACAGCTGTTTTTGCATTTCACAGTCTCTGTGCGACACCGCAGGAAGGAGTTCCTCAATCCCTTACCCTTGGTGGAGAGCTGCAGGAGCACTGGAAAGCTAGTATCCATGGTCTGGGCTAATGTTCTTGGTCCAGCAGTCTCCATCTCGTTTGGCCCCTTTCCTTCGGCTCGCCTCTCCCTCCAGGGAAAAAGGACTCGTCCCCCACAATTCCTCTCCAATGTGTCCCTGCTCTTGTGCCTGTTGGTGAGGAGCCCCACAGTGCAGCCCCACTGCCTCCTGTCCTCCCTCCTTGCTGGGGAGTAGCTCTGAAGGGCAGCAGTGGGGAGTGTGTGAGCCATGCCCTGGCCTTGCAGGGAAGTGAGGGCTCTCCCATGGCACCGGGGAGAGACCTCTCTGTGATGCGGCACATCCCCCTGTGACCTCAGCCCGTGTCATCTCTGGGCTCAGTAGGTCACCGCCATGGAGATGGCACAGCCAGGGAGAGAGCAGAGAGATTTGCCTCCATGTTCTGCAAAGCAGTCACCTGCCCTCCCCACAGTTAGTTTCCAAAACTGGCAGATAAATCCTTCAGGAACGTGACCAGATGGTGACAAAGGCTGTGAAAAATCTAAGATGGGTCACGGCAGAGGTCACTTCTGTGCCCCTGCACCAACAGGTCTCTGCACAGGGCAGACCTGTGCGGGAAGCGGGGGTTTGGGGCTATGTTTAGGGTTTGCCACTTGTTAAAGATGGGATCAAAATCATGTGAGGTCAAACAGCACAAAAGGGTGGCCATGGGCTGCGATGCTTTGGTGAGCCTGGTGAGACAGGTTTCTCCTGTGGGTCACTCTTCTTGTCAAAGGAGGATGTAGGACAGGATGGGACAGGACGCAGCCTTCCTCCTTCAGGCACCAAAGCCCAAAGCAGGCTCTTTGTTTTGAAAAGGCCTCAGCAAGGTTTCTCAGTCTGCGGTGCTTGAGAGAGAGATGAGATGCCAGAAAAGAGCAACTAGGCCCTTAACAGGCATCATCCAGAGGGCTTTTATGTGGGACCCTGGTGCTTCCCATGTTCCATAACCATGGGCAAGGCTGGGGAGCAAATTTGGGGCAGTGTTCTCATTTCCCATGAATGTTGCCCAGGCTGAGACAAATCTCACCAGGGCCCCTCTCTTTTCATGGGGCACAATTTCCACACCACGCACACACTGTCAAGCCTACATTTCACCACCAATGTCTAAGCCACGCTGCAGGCCTACATACTGCGGGGACAGGCGGGACCTCCGAGTCACTTCCCAGCCATGGGCAACCTGGGCTGCTCTGTCTGCACTGACCCCACAAGCACCTTCCCAGCCACCTGCCTGCTGCTGCCCTATCAGCAACTCCAAAAGACAGGACCTCACGGCCACCTTCCCAGCCGCCTGCCCACCACTGCCCTACAAGCCCCTGACACACAAGTGACCTCACAATAACTTCCTCAGCCATCAGCCAAATGCTCACCTCCCAGCTGCTCCGGCCAACGTCACCTCCAAAGCACGCGTCCCAGCCGTGCACCTGCTGCTGCCCCAGCAACTGCTCAGCCAGAAGACACCTCACCAGCACCTCCCCAGCCACACGCCTCCTGCTAGCCAATCACGTAACCCTTGCAGAAGGGACCTTACAGACAACACGCCAGCCTTGTTCCTGCAGCTGGCCTCTCAGCTCCTCAGCCCCAAGGGACCTCAGAATCAGCAGCCGAGCCACGGGGCCCCTGCTGGCCTCTCAGCTACTGACAAAGAACTGATTGGGCAGTGGTGATTTTCTGGCACAGCTCTCGCACACACTAGGGACCTCGTGGCTGTTGCCCCCTGCAGCTGCCCCTGCTCTCCCCAAGGCTGAGACACCTCCTGAACGGTCTCCCTCACTCACCCTGGCGCCTCACACTGCTCCTAGTGCAGCAAAACACCCAGGACGGGCCAGTTCCTGCCCCAAGAGAAGATCACCTTCTGCCCAGGCAGTACCCGCACCGAGCCCGTGAAGCTCAGGAATTGGAGAAAGGCCTGCAAGGGATTCGTGGCAACATTTCCTAAGGGGCCGATTGTGTGGGAGCAGCGACCATGAAGCGGAAGACAGCAGGGCCCCATGGCCCAGTGAGAGCAAGAAGCCTTCCCGCAACTCCAAAGACCACTTCCTGCCCCAAGGAGGGACTGAACCAAGCCAGCACATTCCCTACACCTCAAGGACAACAAGCACTCTCTGATTTGGGGCCCTGACAGTTTGGGACGTGGGGAAGGACTGAGGCGAGGGCATCTCACCTGGGGACACCAGCAGAGGCAGCACTCAGCAGCTCTTCCCCCTGGCCCGCCAGCAGGGCTAATGACAACGGCAAGGGGAGGACGGGCCCTTCCCCAGCCTCCAAGGCCCTGCGAAAGCCAAACAGCTGCCACGCTCAGAGCTGCTCTGCCAACACCCTTCAGGCTGCTTCCAGGGCCACAGGTCTCAGGGCCCAGCAAGAGGCACGGAGCACCACCAACGGCCAGGCCACGGCGTGCCGCGTGGGCACAGCCTCTCTCGGAGCCCTGCGAAAGGCAGTTTTTCCGAGCAGAAGTGACCATGGGCAAGGGCCCCAAAACACACCAAGACCCACTCTCCAACCCTTCCGCTTGCTTCTAGTCCTCCAGAGCCTTTCCCCAGGCACTTCCTCTGAACATCCAGTCAAAGCCCAGAGCCTGCTCCCTTCCCACCTCCACGAAGCACAGAGCAAGTGCTCTCCCAGGAGGCGCATCACGCCAGCTCTTGCCTATCTATCTGCTTTGCTTCACGTGCCCTCAAGGCCCTCACCCCACAGGCCTCCCTACTGAGGGGCCCTTTGGGGCTTCAAGGAAGGAGGACAAAACTCTTTGGCAACACTCCCCCTCTCTCGGGCCGTGCTCAGGGAGCTCACCAATGACCACACGGCTGCACACAGACACACTCAGCAGCACGGACAGGGCCAGTGCACCAGCCTTAGACAAGCACACTTCCAACCACGGAAACGGCACAAGGCTTCCGCTGCTCTCAAGCCTTTGCCTTGCCCTGCCTCAGCAAGGCCGGGGATTTCTCTGCCAAGCAAAGCCTCGAGCCAAGCCAGCAGCTTTCAGCAGGGCACGTGCCACATGGAAAAGCCAGCGCAGGCTCTGCCTCCAGGGTCCCCCCTGGCATGGCCCAGGCAGAGCCTGAGAGCACCAGCTAAGCCACCCACTGAAGGAGCTGGGCGTGTGGCAGAGCCAAGCTGGTTTGTCCTCACGTCTGGTGCCAGGAGCTCTCCTCCAAAGCAGCACCAGGCAGCAGCCTGCAGCAAGGACCACTTCCCTCTCTTCTCTTAGCAAGCTCTTGAGCCCCTAGTGCTCCACTCTTTGGCCCCTGGATTGCTCAGGGCTGCAAGGACACGACCCCATCACGGCGTCAGCAGGCAGCAGTCCGAAAAACAAGAGTGGTCACAATGCAAAGGCTCTAGGACTCTCCCCACCTCCCAAAAAACGAGTGGCAACTCTCAAAGCGCTCAGGGAGAAAACACCAAGGGGGAAGGGCTTCCAGCGCTCAGCGTGCACAATGCCTGCCCACAAGCCGGCAGGCTGCTTGGAGGACGGCTGTGCTCACCACCACTCCCTTGGCTCCAGACACTCACAGCAATGCCCCTAGAGCTCCGTGGGGCTCCTCACTCCCACCCAAACCTCAGGCCAACACCACCACCTTCCCCGCGTCAGCACCTCACCACACCACACCTCGCACGCTCCTGCCTGCCCAAGGGGGCTCTCTCGCTGCCCTGCTGCAGCACCCAGAGCTCACCCTGCAGCGGGACGGTGCAGGAACTTGCCGAGATGGCAGCTGGAAGGAAGAGAGGCCGGGACTGCGCATCCCTTGCCGGCCACCCTTGCCTTGCCTTCCCTCCTCCAAGGCACTCCTTGTCCAGGGAGATGGGGCACAGGAAGGCATCAACCCCCCTCCAGAGTCCTCTCCCAAGAACACACCTGCCCCTCTCCCAAGAACACCTCTCCACAAGGCCTTCACTCCTCCAAACACCTTCCAGCACGCTAACGCCCAGCTGGGAACGAGCACCTCCCACAACCTCCTGCTCCTTCAGCCAACACTGCTGCAAGACCAAAGCTCTCCCCACGAAAAGCAGCCAAGAGGAAAGGAGGGAAAAGCATGCCTCGTACAGCTCTCAGAGCAAGGAGAAGCGCTCCCTGCACTTTCGTGTGGGTCGTGGCTGCAGAGCCTGGCAAGAGCGGAGGAAACTCCAGGCGTGAAGCTGAGCGGGCAGAAGGCAGCCGGCTGCCAGCGTGCCTGGCTCATGGGGCCACCAGGGCAGCCGGGGCCCCAGCAGCCAAGGCACCTGCTCACCTCGCAGCGCTCCCCACCTCCCCAGCCTCATGGCACTGCCCACGCACACCACTGCTCTCTCCACACGTCTCCTCCCACACCCAGAACCAACACCCTGGGGCCACCGCCTCTCCCCACCACACGCCACCCAACTTCTGGCACACACCTCACCCCCACCCCTCCCCTCACACAGCGTGGACAGCCAGCACGCCCCTCTGCAGCAGGCACACACAGGCCACACCACCACACAGGCCAGCAGCCAGGACACCCTCCACCATGGACCCAAATCACACCCAGGCCCACTCTCCAGCCCTTCTCTTTCCTTCTAGTCCTCCAAGAGGCAGCAACCAGCACTTCCTCTGAACATCCACTCCCACCTCTGCTCCTGCTCCCTTCCCACCTCCACCAATCCAAGGGCAGAAAGAGCATTCCCATCTTGCAGACAAAGCTCGGCCAAACCACACTGTACCGCCCAGCGCAGCTGCTTGGGGCCGGCCAGCACATCTGGATTGCAGGACAGCTCCCCTGGGGCCCAGGCACCTCTGTCCTATGGTCCTAACCCCGTGGCAGCTCCTGGAGGAGAGCAGCCCCACACGGCCAGGGCCAGCATGGGAACACACCTACAGACCCACTCACTCCCACTCCTGCTCTCCTGCTTTGCTCCTGCTGCACTTATAAGTGTCTTTAACCCACGTGCTGGACTGTGATGGGCTGACAGAGACATCCGGCAACCCAACACAACCCTCCTCCTCTTGTCAGCCAGTAGCAGGGCAGCACTGGGGGCGATGCCATGGCAACATTGCAGACACATGACCCAGCAGGCAGCTCCTTCCTCCCACCATCGTTGGTGGTGGGTCTGGTGCCATGCTGAGGGCTGTTACAAGGGGAAGGTTTCATGTCCTCTGTGGGCATTTCCAGCAGGCTCTTGAGAGCCCCCTGGGATCTGGTGGACATTGCAGCCTCTGGGACACAGCACCCCTTTCCTGCCAGAGCCAGACCCCAAGGGGGGACCCACTTCCAGGGAAACTTGGGCCTGAATTTCCTCCCACCCTACCAGGAGGGGATGGAGCCAGCCCCACAGGAGCCTCGGGGCTCAGGACAGCCCCAGCCCCAGGACCCAGCACTCCTGCCTGCCCCATTGTGCCCTGAGCCAGATGGGACCCTCCAGCAGGGCTCTTGTGGCCACCCCCAGCCCTGTCCAGACACCCCCACAGCCCAGGACCCACAGCTGTTTTTGCATTTCACAGTCTCTGTGCGACACCGCAGGAAGGAGTTCCTCAATCCCTTACCCTTGGTGGAGAGCTGCAGGAGCACTGGAAAGCTAGTATCCATGGTCTGGGCTAATGTTCTTGGTCCAGCAGTCTCCATCTCGTTTGGCCCCTTTCCTTCGGCTCGCCTCTCCCTCCAGGGAAAAAGGACTCGTCCCCCACAATTCCTCTCCAATGTGTCCCTGCTCTTGTGCCTGTTGGTGAGGAGCCCCACAGTGCAGCCCCACTGCCTCCTGTCCTCCCTCCTTGCTGGGGAGTAGCTCTGAAGGGCAGCAGTGGGGAGTGTGTGAGCCATGCCCTGGCCTTGCAGGGAAGTGAGGGCTCTCCCATGGCACCGGGGAGAGACCTCTCTGTGATGCGGCACATCCCCCTGTGACCTCAGCCCGTGTCATCTCTGGGCTCAGTAGGTCACCGCCATGGAGATGGCACAGCCAGGGAGAGAGCAGAGAGATTTGCCTCCATGTTCTGCAAAGCAGTCACCTGCCCTCCCCACAGTTAGTTTCCAAAACTGGCAGATAAATCCTTCAGGAACGTGACCAGATGGTGACAAAGGCTGTGAAAAATCTAAGATGGGTCACGGCAGAGGTCACTTCTGTGCCCCTGCACCAACAGGTCTCTGCACAGGGCAGACCTGTGCGGGAAGCGGGGGTTTGGGGCTATGTTTAGGGTTTGCCACTTGTTAAAGATGGGATCAAAATCATGTGAGGTCAAACAGCACAAAAGGGTGGCCATGGGCTGCGATGCTTTGGTGAGCCTGGTGAGACAGGTTTCTCCTGTGGGTCACTCTTCTTGTCAAAGGAGGATGTAGGACAGGATGGGACAGGACGCAGCCTTCCTCCTTCAGGCACCAAAGCCCAAAGCAGGCTCTTTGTTTTGAAAAGGCCTCAGCAAGGTTTCTCAGTCTGCGGTGCTTGAGAGAGAGATGAGATGCCAGAAAAGAGCAACTAGGCCCTTAACAGGCATCATCCAGAGGGCTTTTATGTGGGACCCTGGTGCTTCCCATGTTCCATAACCATGGGCAAGGCTGGGGAGCAAATTTGGGGCAGTGTTCTC
Organism: Struthio camelus; assembly: GCF_040807025.1. NCBI lineage: Eukaryota > Metazoa > Chordata > Aves > Struthioniformes > Struthionidae > Struthio > Struthio camelus. The sequence goes on from NC_090970.1 coordinate 3,313,947, forward strand.
ATTTCCCATGAATGTTGCCCAGGCTGAGACAAATCTCACCAGGGCCCCTCTCTTTTCATGGGGCACAATTTCCACACCACGCACACACTGTCAAGCCTACATTTCACCACCAATGTCTAAGCCACGCTGCAGGCCTACATACTGCGGGGACAGGCGGGACCTCCGAGTCACTTCCCAGCCATGGGCAACCTGGGCTGCTCTGTCTGCACTGACCCCACAAGCACCTTCCCAGCCACCTGCCTGCTGCTGCCCTATCAGCAACTCCAAAAGACAGGACCTCACGGCCACCTTCCCAGCCGCCTGCCCACCACTGCCCTACAAGCCCCTGACACACAAGTGACCTCACAATAACTTCCTCAGCCATCAGCCAAATGCTCACCTCCCAGCTGCTCCGGCCAACGTCACCTCCAAAGCACGCGTCCCAGCCGTGCACCTGCTGCTGCCCCAGCAACTGCTCAGCCAGAAGACACCTCACCAGCACCTCCCCAGCCACACGCCTCCTGCTAGCCAATCACGTAACCCTTGCAGAAGGGACCTTACAGACAACACGCCAGCCTTGTTCCTGCAGCTGGCCTCTCAGCTCCTCAGCCCCAAGGGACCTCAGAATCAGCAGCCGAGCCACGGGGCCCCTGCTGGCCTCTCAGCTACTGACAAAGAACTGATTGGGCAGTGGTGATTTTCTGGCACAGCTCTCGCACACACTAGGGACCTCGTGGCTGTTGCCCCCTGCAGCTGCCCCTGCTCTCCCCAAGGCTGAGACACCTCCTGAACGGTCTCCCTCACTCACCCTGGCGCCTCACACTGCTCCTAGTGCAGCAAAACACCCAGGACGGGCCAGTTCCTGCCCCAAGAGAAGATCACCTTCTGCCCAGGCAGTACCCGCACCGAGCCCGTGAAGCTCAGGAATTGGAGAAAGGCCTGCAAGGGATTCGTGGCAACATTTCCTAAGGGGCCGATTGTGTGGGAGCAGCGACCATGAAGCGGAAGACAGCAGGGCCCCATGGCCCAGTGAGAGCAAGAAGCCTTCCCGCAACTCCAAAGACCACTTCCTGCCCCAAGGAGGGACTGAACCAAGCCAGCACATTCCCTACACCTCAAGGACAACAAGCACTCTCTGATTTGGGGCCCTGACAGTTTGGGACGTGGGGAAGGACTGAGGCGAGGGCATCTCACCTGGGGACACCAGCAGAGGCAGCACTCAGCAGCTCTTCCCCCTGGCCCGCCAGCAGGGCTAATGACAACGGCAAGGGGAGGACGGGCCCTTCCCCAGCCTCCAAGGCCCTGCGAAAGCCAAACAGCTGCCACGCTCAGAGCTGCTCTGCCAACACCCTTCAGGCTGCTTCCAGGGCCACAGGTCTCAGGGCCCAGCAAGAGGCACGGAGCACCACCAACGGCCAGGCCACGGCGTGCCGCGTGGGCACAGCCTCTCTCGGAGCCCTGCGAAAGGCAGTTTTTCCGAGCAGAAGTGACCATGGGCAAGGGCCCCAAAACACACCAAGACCCACTCTCCAACCCTTCCGCTTGCTTCTAGTCCTCCAGAGCCTTTCCCCAGGCACTTCCTCTGAACATCCAGTCAAAGCCCAGAGCCTGCTCCCTTCCCACCTCCACGAAGCACAGAGCAAGTGCTCTCCCAGGAGGCGCATCACGCCAGCTCTTGCCTATCTATCTGCTTTGCTTCACGTGCCCTCAAGGCCCTCACCCCACAGGCCTCCCTACTGAGGGGCCCTTTGGGGCTTCAAGGAAGGAGGACAAAACTCTTTGGCAACACTCCCCCTCTCTCGGGCCGTGCTCAGGGAGCTCACCAATGACCACACGGCTGCACACAGACACACTCAGCAGCACGGACAGGGCCAGTGCACCAGCCTTAGACAAGCACACTTCCAACCACGGAAACGGCACAAGGCTTCCGCTGCTCTCAAGCCTTTGCCTTGCCCTGCCTCAGCAAGGCCGGGGATTTCTCTGCCAAGCAAAGCCTCGAGCCAAGCCAGCAGCTTTCAGCAGGGCACGTGCCACATGGAAAAGCCAGCGCAGGCTCTGCCTCCAGGGTCCCCCCTGGCATGGCCCAGGCAGAGCCTGAGAGCACCAGCTAAGCCACCCACTGAAGGAGCTGGGCGTGTGGCAGAGCCAAGCTGGTTTGTCCTCACGTCTGGTGCCAGGAGCTCTCCTCCAAAGCAGCACCAGGCAGCAGCCTGCAGCAAGGACCACTTCCCTCTCTTCTCTTAGCAAGCTCTTGAGCCCCTAGTGCTCCACTCTTTGGCCCCTGGATTGCTCAGGGCTGCAAGGACACGACCCCATCACGGCGTCAGCAGGCAGCAGTCCGAAAAACAAGAGTGGTCACAATGCAAAGGCTCTAGGACTCTCCCCACCTCCCAAAAAACGAGTGGCAACTCTCAAAGCGCTCAGGGAGAAAACACCAAGGGGGAAGGGCTTCCAGCGCTCAGCGTGCACAATGCCTGCCCACAAGCCGGCAGGCTGCTTGGAGGACGGCTGTGCTCACCACCACTCCCTTGGCTCCAGACACTCACAGCAATGCCCCTAGAGCTCCGTGGGGCTCCTCACTCCCACCCAAACCTCAGGCCAACACCACCACCTTCCCCGCGTCAGCACCTCACCACACCACACCTCGCACGCTCCTGCCTGCCCAAGGGGGCTCTCTCGCTGCCCTGCTGCAGCACCCAGAGCTCACCCTGCAGCGGGACGGTGCAGGAACTTGCCGAGATGGCAGCTGGAAGGAAGAGAGGCCGGGACTGCGCATCCCTTGCCGGCCACCCTTGCCTTGCCTTCCCTCCTCCAAGGCACTCCTTGTCCAGGGAGATGGGGCACAGGAAGGCATCAACCCCCCTCCAGAGTCCTCTCCCAAGAACACACCTGCCCCTCTCCCAAGAACACCTCTCCACAAGGCCTTCACTCCTCCAAACACCTTCCAGCACGCTAACGCCCAGCTGGGAACGAGCACCTCCCACAACCTCCTGCTCCTTCAGCCAACACTGCTGCAAGACCAAAGCTCTCCCCACGAAAAGCAGCCAAGAGGAAAGGAGGGAAAAGCATGCCTCGTACAGCTCTCAGAGCAAGGAGAAGCGCTCCCTGCACTTTCGTGTGGGTCGTGGCTGCAGAGCCTGGCAAGAGCGGAGGAAACTCCAGGCGTGAAGCTGAGCGGGCAGAAGGCAGCCGGCTGCCAGCGTGCCTGGCTCATGGGGCCACCAGGGCAGCCGGGGCCCCAGCAGCCAAGGCACCTGCTCACCTCGCAGCGCTCCCCACCTCCCCAGCCTCATGGCACTGCCCACGCACACCACTGCTCTCTCCACACGTCTCCTCCCACACCCAGAACCAACACCCTGGGGCCACCGCCTCTCCCCACCACACGCCACCCAACTTCTGGCACACACCTCACCCCCACCCCTCCCCTCACACAGCGTGGACAGCCAGCACGCCCCTCTGCAGCAGGCACACACAGGCCACACCACCACACAGGCCAGCAGCCAGGACACCCTCCACCATGGACCCAAATCACACCCAGGCCCACTCTCCAGCCCTTCTGTTTCCTTCTAGTCCTCCAAGAGGCAGCAACAAGAGTGCCTCCAAGAGGCACTCCCACCTCTGCTCCTGCTCCCTTCCCACCTCCACCAATCCAAGGGCAGAAAGAGCATTCCCATCTTGCAGACAAAGCTCGGCCAAACCACACTGTACCGCCCAGCGCAGCTGCTTGGGGCCGGCCAGCACATCTGGATTGCAGGACAGCTCCCCTGGGGCCCAGGCACCTCTGTCCTATGGTCCTAACCCCGTGGCAGCTCCTGGAGGAGAGCAGCCCCACACGGCCAGGGCCAGCATGGGAACACACCTACAGACCCACTCACTCCCACTCCTGCTCTCCTGCTTTGCTCCTGCTGCACTTATAAGTGTCTTTAACCCACGTGCTGGACTGTGATGGGCTGACAGAGACATCCGGCAACCCAACACAACCCTCCTCCTCTTGTCAGCCAGTAGCAGGGCAGCACTGGGGGCGATGCCATGGCAACATTGCAGACACATGACCCAGCAGGCAGCTCCTTCCTCCCACCATCGTTGGTGGTGGGTCTGGTGCCATGCTGAGGGCTGTTACAAGGGGAAGGTTTCATGTCCTCTGTGGGCATTTCCAGCAGGCTCTTGAGAGCCCCCTGGGATCTGGTGGACATTGCAGCCTCTGGGAGCCAGGACCCCTTTCCTGCCAGAGCCAGACCCCAAGGGGGGACCCACTTCCAGGGAAACTTGGGCCTGAATTTCCTCCCACCCTACCAGGAGGGGATGGAGCCAGCCCCACAGGAGCCTCGGGGCTCAGGACAGCCCCAGCCCCAGGACCCAGCACTCCTGCCTGCCCCATTGTGCCCTGAGCCAGATGGGACCCTCCAGCAGGGCTCTTGTGGCCACCCCCAGCCCTGTCCAGACACCCCCACAGCCCAGGACCCACAGCTGTTTTTGCATTTCACAGTCTCTGTGCGACACCGCAGGAAGGAGTTCCTCAATCCCTTACCCTTGGTGGAGAGCTGCAGGAGCACTGGAAAGCTAGTATCCGTGGTCTGGGCTAATGTTCTTGGTCCAGCAGTCTCCATCTCGTTTGGCCCCTTTCCTTCGGCTCGCCTCTCCCTCCAGGGAAAAAGGACTCGTCCCCCACAATTCCTCTCCAATGTGTCCCTGCTCTTGTGCCTGTTGGTGAGGAGCCCCACAGTGCAGCCCCACTGCCTCCTGTCCTCCCTCCTTGCTGGGGAGTAGCTCTGAAGGGCAGCAGTGGGGAGTGTGTGAGCCATGCCCTGGCCTTGCAGGGAAGTGAGGGCTCTCCCATGGCACCGGGGAGAGACCTCTCTGTGATGCGGCACATCCCCCTGTGACCTCAGCCCGTGTCATCTCTGGGCTCAGTAGGTCACCGCCATGGAGATGGCACAGCCAGGGAGAGAGCAGAGAGATTTCCCTCCATGTTCTGCAAAGCAGTCACCTGCCCTCCCCACAGTTAGTTTCCAAAACTGGCAGATAAATCCTTCAGGAACGTGACCAGATGGTGACAAAGGCTGTGAAAAATCTAAGATGGGTCACGGCAGAGGTCACTTCTGTGCCCCTGCACCAACAGGTCTCTGCACAGGGCAGACCTGTGCGGGAAGCGGGGGTTTGGGGCTATGTTTAGGGTTTGGCACTTGTTAAAGATGGGATCAAAATCATGTGAGGTCAAACAGCACAAAAGGGTGGCCATGGGCTGCGATGCTTTGGTGAGCCTGGTGAGACAGGTTTCTCCTGTGGGTCACTCTTCTTGTCAAAGGAGGATGTAGGACAGGATGGGACAGGACGCAGCCTTCCTCCTTCAGGCACCAAAGCCCAAAGCAGGCTCTTTGTTTTGAAAAGGCCTCAGCAAGGTTTCTCAGTCTGCGGTGCTTGAGAGAGAGATGAGATGCCAGAAAAGAGCAACTAGGCCCTTAACACGCATCATCCAGAGGGCTTTACGTGGGACCCTGGTGCTTCCCATGTTCCATAACCATGGGCAAGGCTGGGGAGCAAATTTGGGGCAGTGTTCTCATTTCCCATGAATGTTGCCCAGGCTGAGACAAATCTCACCAGGGCCCCTCTCTTTTCATGGGGCACAATTTCCACACCACGCACACACTGTCAAGCCTACATTTCACCACCAATGTCTAAGCCACGCTGCAGGCCTACATACTGCGGGGACAGGCGGGACCTCCGAGTCACTTCCCAGCCATGGGCAACCTGGGCTGCTCTCTCTGCACTCACCTCACAAGCACCTTCCCAGCCACCTGCCTCCTGCTGCCCTATCAGCCACTCCAAAAGACAGGACCTCACGGCCACCTTCCCAGCCGTCTGCCCGCCACTGCCCTACAAGCCCCTGACACACAAGTGACCTCACAACAACTTCCTCAGCCATCAGCCAAATGCTGACCTCCCAGCTGCTCAGGCCAACGTCACCTCCAAAGCACGCGTCCCAGCCGTGCACCTGCTGCTGCCCCAGCAACTGCTCAGCCAGAAGACACCTCACCAGCACCTCCCCAGCCACACGCCTCCTGCTAGCCAATCACGTAAGCGTTGCAGAAGGGACCTTACAACAGACAACACGCCAGCCTTGTTCCTGCAGCTGGCCTCTCAGCTCCTCAGCCCCAAGGGACCTCAGAATCAGCAGCCGAGCCACGGGGCCCCTGCTGGCCTCTCAGCTACCGACAAAGAACTGATTGGGCAGTGGTGATTTGCTGGCACAGCTCTCGCACACACTAGGGACCTCGTGGCTGTTGCCCCCTGCAGCTGCCCCTGCCCTCCCCAAGGCTGAGACACCTCCTGAACGGTCTCCCTCACTCACCCTGGTGCCTCACACTGCTCCTAGTGCAGCAAAACACCCAGGACGGGCCAGTTCCTGCCCCAAGAGAAGATCACCTTCTGCCCAGCCAGTACCCGCACCGAGCCCGTGAAGCTCAGGAATTGGAGAAAGGCCTGCAAGGGATTTGTGGCAACATTTCCTAAGGGGCCGATTGTGTGGGAGCAGCGACCATGAAGTGGAAGACAGCAGGGCCCCATGGCCCGCTGTCCTTCCCGCAACTCCAAAGGCCACTTCCTTCCCCAAGGAGGGACTGAACCAAGCCAGCACATCCCCTACACATCAAGGACAACAAGCACTCTCTGACTTGGGGCCCTGACAGTTTGGGACACGGGGAAGGACTCAGGCGAGGGCATCTCACCTGGGGACACCAGCAGAGGCAGCACTCAGCAGCTCTTCCCCCTGGCCCGCCAGCAGGGCTAATGACAACGGCAAGGGGAGGACGGGCCCTTCCCCAGCCTCCAAGGCCCTGCGAAAGCCAAACAGCTGCCACGCTCAGAGCTGCTCTGCCAACACCCTTCAGGCTGCTTCCAGGGCCACAGGTCTCAGGGCCCAGCAAGAGGCACGGAGCACCACCAACGGCCAGGCCACGGCGTGCCGCGTGGGCACAGCCTCTCTCGGAGCCCTCCGACAGGCAGTTTTTCCGAGCAGAAGCGACCATGGGCAAGGGCCCCAAAACACACCAAGACCCACTCTCCAACCCTTCCGCTTGCTTCTAGTCCTCCAGAGCCTTTCCCCAGGCACTTCCTCTGAACATCCAGTCAAAGCCCAGAGCCTGCTCCCTTCCCACCTCCACGAAGCACAGGGCAAGTGCTCTCCCAGGAGGCGCATCACGCCAGCTCTTGCCTATCTATCTGCTTTGCTTCACGTGCCCTCAAGGCCCTCACCCCACAGGCCTCCCTACTGAGGGGCCCTTTGGGGCTTCAAGGAAGGAGGACAAAACTCTTTGGCACCACTCCCCCTCTCTCGGGCCGTGCTCAGGGAGCTCACCAATGACCACACGGCTGCACACGGACACACTCAGCAGCACGGACAGGGCCAGTGCACCAGCCTTAGACAAGCACCCTTCCAACCAGGGAAACGGCACAAGGCTTCCGCTGCTCTCAAGCCTTTGCCTTGCCCCGGCTCAGCAAGGCCGGGGATTTCTCTGCCAAGCAAAGCCTCGAGCCAAGCCAGCAGCTTTCAGCAGGGCGAGTGCCACATGGAAAAGCCAGCGCAGGCTCTGCCTCCAGGGTCCCCCCTGGCATGGCCCAGGCAGAGCCCGAGAGCACCAGCTAAGCCACCCACTGAAGGAGCTTGCGGTGTGGCAGAGCCAAGCTGGTTTGTCCTCACGTCTGGTGCCAGGAGCTCTCCTCCAAAGCAGCACCAGGCAGCAGCCTGCAGCAAGGACCACTTCCCTCTCTTCTCTTAGCAAGCACTTGAGCCCCTAGTGCTCCACTCTTTGGCCCCTGCATTTCTCAGGCCTGCAAGGACATGACCCCATCACGGCGTCAGCAGGGAGCAGTCCGAAAAACAAGAGTGGTCACAATGCAAAGGCTCTAGGACTCTCCCCACCTCCCAAAAAACGAGTGGCAACTCTCAAAGCGCTCAGGGAGAAAACCCCAAGGGGAAAGGGCTTCCAGCGCTCAGCGTGCACAATGCCTGCCCACAAGCCGGCAGGCTGCTTGGAGGACGCCTGTGCTCACCACCACTCCCTTGGCTCCAGAGACTCGCAGCAATGCCCCTAGAGCTCTGTGGGGCTCCTCACTCCCACCCAAACCTCAGGCCAACACCACCACCTTCCCCGCGTCAGCACCTCACCACACCACACCTCGCACACTCCTGCCTGCCCAAGGGGGCTCTCTCGCTGCCCTGCTGCAGCACCCAGAGCTCACCCTGCAGCGGGACGGTGCAGGAACTTGCCGAGACGGCAGCTGGAAGGAAGAGAGGCCGGGGCTGCGCATCCCTTGCAGGCCACCCTTGCCTTGCCTTCCCTCCTCCAAGGCACTCCTTGTCCAGGGAGATTTGGCACAGGAAGGCATCAGCCCCCCTCCAGAGTCCTCTCCCAAGAACACACCTGCCCCTCTCCCAAGAACACCTCTCCACAAGGCCTTCACTCCTCCAAACACCTTCCAGCACGCTAACGCCCAGCTGGGAACGAGCACCTCCCCCGGCCTCCTACTCCTTCAGCCAACACTGCTGCAAGACCAAAGCTCTCCCCACGAAAAGCAGCCAAGAGGAAAGGAGGGAAAAGCATGCCTCGTACAGCTCTCAGAGCAAGCAGAAGCGCTCCCTGCACTTTCGTGTGGGTCGTGGCTGCAGAGCCTGGCAAGAGCGGAGGAAACTCCAGGCGTGAAGCTGAGCGGGCAGAAGGCAGCCGGCTGCCAGCGTGCCTGGCTCATGGGGCCACCAGGGCAGCCGGGGCCCCAGCAGCCAAGGCACCTGCTCACCTCGCAGCGCTCCCCACCTCCCCAGCCTCATGGCACTGCCCACGCAAACCACTGCTCTCTCCACACGTCTCCTCCCGCACCCAGAACCAACACCCTGGGGCCACCGCCTCTCCCCACCACACACCACCCAACTTCTGGCACACACCTCACCCCCACCCCTCCCCTCACACAGCGTGGACAGCCAGCACGCCCCTCTGCAGCAGGCACACACAGGCCACACCACCACACAGGGCAGCAGCCAGGACACCCTCCACCATGGACCCAAATCACACCCAGGCCCACTCTCCAGCCCTTCTGTTTCCTTCTAGTCCTCCAAGAGGCAGCAACAAGCACTTCCTCTGAACATCCACTCCCACCTCTGCTCCTGCTCCCTTCCCACCTCCACCAATCCAAGGGCAGAAAGAGCATTCCCATCTTGCAGACAAATCTCAGCCAAACCACACTGTACCGCCCAGCGCAGCTGCTTGGGGCCGGCCAGCACATCTGGCTTGCAGGACAGCTCCCCTGGGGCCCAGGCACCTCTGTCCTATGGTCCTAACCCCGGGGCAGCTCCTGGAGGAGAGCAGCCCCACACGGCCAGGGCCAGCATGGGAACACACCTACAGACCCATTCACTCCCACTCCTGCTCTCCTGCTTTGCTCCCGCTGCACTTATAAGTGTCTTTAACCCACGTGCTGGACTGTGATGGGCTGACAGAGACATCAGGCAACCCAACCCTACCCTCCTCCTCTTGTCAGCCTGTAGCAGGGCAGCACTGGGGGCGATGCCATGGCAACATTGCAGACACATGACCCAGCAGGCAGCTCCTGCCTCCCACCATCGTTGGTGGTGGGTCTGGTGCCATGCTGAGGGCTGTTACAAGGGGAAGGTTTCATGTCCTCTGTGGGCATTTCCAGCAGGCTCTTGAGATCCCCCTGGGATCTGGTGGACATTGCAGCCTCTGGGAGCCAGGACCCCTTTCCTGCCAGAGCCAGACCCCAAGGGGGGACCCACTTCCAGAGACACCTGCACCTGGATTGACCCCCCCACCCTACCAGGAGGGGATGGAGCCAGCCCCACAGGAGCCTCGGGGCTCAGGACAGCCCCAGCCCCAGGACCCAGCACTCCTGCCTGCCCCATTGTGCCCTGAGCCAGATGGGACCCTCCAGCAGGGCTCTTGTGGCCGCCCCCAGCTCTGTCCAGACACCCCCACAGCCCAGGATCCACAGGCATCTTTGCATTTCACAGTCTCTGTGCGACACCTCAGGAAGGAGTTCCTCAATCCCTTACCCTTGGTGGAGAGCTGCAGGAGCACTGGAAAGCAAGTATCCGTGGTCTGGGCTAATGTTCTTGGTCCAGCAGTCTCCATCTCGTTTGGCCCCTTTCCTTCGGCTCGCCTCTCCCTCCAGGGAAAAAGGACTCTCTTCCTGTCTCGTCACCCACAATTCCTCTCCAATGTGTCCCTGCTCTTGTGCCTGTTGGTGAGGAGCCCCAGTGCAGCCCCACTGCCTCCTGGCCTCCCTCCTTGCTGGGGAGCAGCTCTGAAGGGCAGCAGTGAGGAGTGTGTGAGCCGTGCCCTGGCCTTGCAGGGAAGTGAGGGCTCTCCCATGGCACCGGAGAGAGACCTCTCTGTGATGCGGCACATCCCCCTGTGACCTCAGCCCGTGTCATCTCTGGGCTCAGTAGGTCACCGCCATGGAGATGGCACAGCCAGGGAGAGAGCAGAGAGATTTCCCTCCATGTTCTGCAAAGCAATCACCTGCCCTCCCCACAGTTAGTTTCCAAAACTTGCTGATAACTCCTTCAGGAACGTGACCAGATGGTGACAAAGGCTGTGAAAAATCTAAGATGGGTCACAGGAGAGGTCACTTCTGTGCCCTTGCACCAACAGGTCTCTGCACAGGGCAGACCTGGCCAGGAAGCTGGGGTTTTGGGGCTATGTTAGGGGTTTGTCACTTTTTAAAGATGGGATCAAAATCATGTGAGGTAAAACAGCACAAAAGGGTGGCCATGGGCTGCGATGCTTTAGCGAGCCTCAAGACAGGTTTCTCCCGTGGGTCACTCTTCTTGTCAAAGGAGGATGTAGGACAGGATGGGATAGGACGCAGCCTTCCTCCTTCAGGCACCAAAGCAGGCTCTTTGTTTTGAGAAGTCCTCAGCAAGGTTTCTCAGTCTGTGGTGCTTAGGAGAGAGATGAGATGCCAGAAAAGAGCAACTAGGCCCTTAACACGCATCATCCAGAGGGCTTTACGTGGGACCCTGTTGCTTCCCATGTTCCATAACCATGGGCAAGGCCGGGGAGCAAATTTGGGGCAGTGTTCTCATTTCCCATGAATGCTGTCCAGGCTGAGCCTGGGGAAAGCCATTTCCCACCTCTGGAGCTCAGCTGGTCCTTGGGCTTTTCAGCATCACCTCAGGGCAGTGCTTCTCCCCTGGCTACAGTCCCTGGCACCCTGGATCCCCCCCAGCACCCTGGCTTTCCCATGAGGCTGTACAGCACCTAGTGCCCTGGATCTCCCACAGTTTTGCTCCTGGGCTTCTCAGCACATGCACACACAGTGCAGGGCTGCTGTCCAGGCTGCAGTGCAGAGCCTGGAAGGCAGTGCAATGCCTCAGGACCTGCACCTTGGCTCATTCAGAAGTGTGTGAAGTGACCAGCTCCCAGCTGTGCAGCTGCTGGAGTTTGAGAACGTCCCTACAACCAACCTTCCTTGTCTCGGAATAGTCTCAGGGTGACTCTTGCAGAAGGGAGGCTCCATCCCCCTTGAAGACTGTCAGAGAGGTGGCCTTCCAAGTCCCTGCAAAAGGAAGCCAGACCACAGCAGAGGCAAGGAACAGAGGCAGCAGTTTGTGCAGCAGTGTGTGGGCTCTGTTTAGAACTTCTGAGGACCTTGTTGGAAGTTGTCGGGGCGGGGGGCACTTTCTAGGGACCCCGATGAACTCAAGGGTGATTGCTGCTGGACAGGAAAGGAGAGCTAGGCAAGGACAACTACAGGAGGCCTTAACTTCTCCTGGGAGCAGCTCTAGCTAGGTGGAGCTGCCACTAAGGAGCTTTGTTGGTTGCCCCTGAGGAGAGGGAGTTGGGGCCTTTGCTCCTTGATGAGGGTGGGTCAAGCACCCTGTGAGTCAGTGCTAGGCAGAGGCCTATAGAAGAGCCAGGCCTAGAGTGCAGCTCCTGGAGTGTAGTGAAGAGAGGCCGCAGTCTGCACAACAGGGTGCAAGAAGGCACCTTTGTTTCCAATCGTAGTAGTGTATGCTTGCTCAGATATGGTCATGTCATGCTGGAGAGGACATTCCCCAGTAGCTGTTGGAGTCGCTGCATCAGCTGTGTCAGAAGCTTGGACGCAGAGAGACCCTCTGCCAGCAGATGCAGCTCTACAGGGGTGAGGGTGCAGGGGGTGCTTGGGGCCTCTTGGGGAGCCCTGGGCTGGCAATCAGCTCTCCTGCAGCAGGTGTGCTGTTGTGGATGAGTTGTGTCATCAGGGGAAGTTCCACCTGAATCTGAGGGAAACCTTCTTGCCTGTGAGAGTGACAGAGCCCTGGAAGAGGTTGCCCAGAGAGGTTGTGGAGTCTCCTTGCCTGGAGAGATTCAAAACCCACCTGGACACGATGCTGTGCAATGTGCCCTTCCCGCACAGGGCCTCCTCCTCCTCCTCATCTTCCCTGGTGGAGTGTCCTGAAGACCTTGTACTCTGCCATTGAAAGACTGCAGTCATGCGAGTGACCCCACCCCATCTCAGTTATTCCAAGCATGTGGCAGTGCTGTGACAGCTTGGGCATCTCCGTTTGCTCCTGGCTGTGCCCCAGGCTGCATATGTCTGCATATATGTGGAGTTCAGCACCTCAGCTGTGGCACGGACAGAAGATTTGTCACAGGGGAACATGTTCCCAAGGACCTTCTGTATGCAAAGACTTTGACTGCAAGGGGTGACATGCTGGCATGGGTAGCACGTGGCCAATGTGATGGTGGAAGGAGGTTCCCACAGACAGAGCACAAACCCTGCAGTGTCCAAGGCCAGGGAGAAAGAGAGCTGGGCAGTGCAGGAATGGCAGGAGAGGGATTAGCAGCCTGAGCTGCGTCTGCAGCACCTTGGGGCCCTGTGACGGAGGTGAAGCGATCTCCAGGAAGGACAAGGTGCCAGTGAAGAAGTCCCAGGGCCTGGGCAGCCTGCGATCCAGCCACCCTGAGGTCTTCATTAGCCCAGTGCCTGTTCATATCATGTGGAAGGGTGAGAAGAAGTTCAGGTTCAGGAGAGCTGGAAGGGTTGGAGAGTGTAGACACTAGAGGGGAGACCTCGATGTGATGTGCCTCTCTCATTTATGGAGCACATGTGGATGTAGACAGGATGCATTTGGCCTAAGGGTTGTGGTGGGATTCAGTTGTGTGGACACAGGTAGGAAACGTGAGATGCCCTGGGGCACTTGTCCAGCAAGCACTGAAAAGGGGCCATGGTTTCCCTGTAGGTGACATGGGGTATCTGCTAGAAGCATGCAGTTGTGCTGCACACCCCAAGCATCCGACATGGCCCTGTGAGGCTATTTCTAGGTCATGAAATCAAGTGTCTGCACTGAATGACATGAGCTGTTGGTAACATTAGGATCTGGATATGTCTCCGCTTCCTTGTGAGTGGGTGCCTAGCAGTATTGGGCACCTGGGGTCATTTCAGATGGCCAAGGAAATTCCTCACCTGGCCCCCACCTCATGCTCCAGAAGGATGCAGGTCTCAGAGTGGCTCCATCAGAGCAAGCAGACACTGGCACATGCCTTGGACCACCTCTGTCTCTTCCAGTGTTGCCAGGTGTTTGTGTGTGGGCAACTGACTCCCACCCTCCACCTCCAGGGATTACAACGGGAGCTTAGACAAGGAGCTCGCATGCAGACATCTCTGTTGGACACACTTCAGCCTGGGCAAGAGGAATCCCACCTCCTGTGTGTTTGTGGAGTTCAGGTGAAGGATCTGAATCCCACTCCAGCCCACGGGGCTTCTAAACTGGCATGAGATGCCTAGATGGACTCATCTGAATGAAAACCTGAACCATGGGGAAATGAACTTCCTTCTTGCCCCTCTCTAGGAGTCCTGCCTAGGTAAGAGGCAGAAAGAGGGGCTTTCAGAGTGAGATATTTCCCCCTTTAGCAGGTGACCTTCCTCTGATGAGATAGATTGTAATGCTGGAATCAGTCTTCCTTCAGTGTTCAGAGAGGGACCATCGGTGATTATTTTAGTCTACTTCAGTGAACGTTTCTCAGGAGGAGGGAGCCCAAGGGACAGAGAACTTCTGCCTTTAATTGGGCCATTGTTTCTGAAGGGGTCGAGGCTCCTGAGACGGAAGGAGGTCCTGGCAACATGGCAGCAGTGCCCATGTGCCCAGCTGTGTGCAGGAGCAGCTCCTCTGCCAAGAGCAGCAGGGCTGTGGGCACTGCCTGCTGCTGCTGACGGGAGCTGAGAGAAGGCAGAGAGAAGTGAAGGGCAGTGTGGAGTGGGAGGACGGCTGACAGTTCACTGTAGAAGACATCTTCCCAGCTCTTGACACAGTAAGTCTCTGTCTGAAGGAGAATGCTACTGAGACTCCTGGATGGGGTCCTCTGAACCCAGCTCACCCCATGACAAGCTTTTTAAAGATCACTCTCGTGGCTTTTCCACTGTAGGGGAGGAGGAGACGCTTTAGAGCAGAGATTCCCTGGCACACTGTCACAGGGACGGGGCATTCTGCTACCTTCTCCCAGGGATGGCTGCAGGGCTGTAAGGGTGGGACATGCACACAAGTCTGCCCAGGGCTGTGATTCAGAGCAGTGTCCCTGCCCTGCAGACAAAGGTGAAAAAACAGGCTGTTTGAAATGGAAGGAGCTTTCCTTCCAGGGCTTTCTGTTTCCTAATTCTGGCAGGGAGAAAAAAGGAAAGAGTTTTCTGGTTTGGAAGGAACTGAGACTCACAAACTTTCACACTCCGAGATCAGGAGGTCTGTGGGAAAGCTCAGCAAACCCCTTCAACCCCCATCTCAAACTACCACAGCACCAGCATCACCTTTATGGGCTTCCTCAGGATTTATGTGACCTGCTCCTTAGCACCTGCAAGCACAGAGATGCGACTGCCCAAGTCCCAGACCTGGAAGATTTCTGTAGGGCAGAACTGAGCCCACAGAGGGTGGGATGGGGACTATGAGCACTGCGAGGGAAAAGGTGTTGGGACAGAGAAAGCTCCCAGCAGGGATAGCTGCAGGCAGCCGAGATGGGCAGGGAATGAGAAGGAACTGCTAGCAGAATCATCATGGGAGGATGGATTTGAGCAAGTCATGGTCAGTCCTTCTAACACAAACAGCTTCCTCTGAGCAAGCTCCCCGTGTCTCCTCTCCCACCCAGCAGAGCCTCTGCCCTGACAGCCATGGAGTCCAGGGCATGAGCTGCCTCCTCTGCAGCCAGACCTCCAGCAGAGGAGAGGGGCCTCTCTCCTGCCACGAGTTAATTTTGTGCTGCCCAACAAAGGGGCTGAGAGTGACTGCTCTGCAAGCTCACTGTCTGTGAGGCAGCATGCTGAGGTGGGCAAGGTGAAGGCTTTTGTGAGTGCCCGTCTGTCTCTCTCTCCTTGCTCCCTCGGAAGCAGGATCATGGTGTTGCCCCTTGTTTCCCCTCCTCTCCATGCTGCTCCTCTTCTTGCTCTCAGGCTCTTCTGGGTTTGAGGGGTTTCAGGTGCACTTCAGACACCGATGCTGCAAGTTGTGCAACAGAGGGGTGTGCATGGCAGGGAGGTGGCCCCAGCCTCCTCCTGACCTGTGGAGCTCCAGGAAATGCAGTCCGTGGGACTGGGAAATGAGCTGTCTCTCCCTGAAGGAGAGCCCGTCTTCAGTCCTAACAGTCCTTTGCTTCCCTGTGGTGTCCTGCCAGGCTGCGAGCTGCCCTCTCGAAAGGCACCGCTGTCTCTCAGCTTCTCTCTGATAGCTGACAGACCTATCAAGAAGGTTCAGAGATGCTGAGAGTATGGAGAAGGAAGTGGGAGGTTGTAGGTGGGCAGCTGCAAAGAGCCCTGAGTGTCCTTGGCCAGAAGGGGAGTGTGGAGAGCTGCCTGAGGTGCCTGGAGAAAGGGTGAGGAGTTTGGAGCTCTGCCCTTTGAAAGTGCACTGCTCTGCTCTCAGCAGGGGCTGGTTTCTTTTAAGGGTGACATCATCCTCCAGGTGAAAGAGATGCTAGCACAGGACAGCATAGGAACAAGGCTAATAAATGAAATGGCCTCACTCTGCCCCAAGTGACAGTGGATGCTTTCCTCTCAGGACTCACAGTAAAAATGCTGAGGATTTCTACCTTGAAAGAACACTCCCCAGGGGTGACAGGGGCATCTCAGAGAAAATAAAAAATATTTTAAAAATCCCTGAAAGTATTTTCTGCAAAACTCAGACAATGGATTTCATTTGACAGAAATTGTTCCCCCCCATTCCCATGTACCCCCTAGTGTGCATCCAGGTAGACTCCTGCAGAGCCCATGGGCAGAGGTCCCTGCTCCTCCCGACACACTCTGCCAGCTTAAAGCAGAGCTCAAGCAAAGGACCTGCACAG
This sequence comes from Struthio camelus, assembly GCF_040807025.1. Lineage (NCBI taxonomy): Eukaryota > Metazoa > Chordata > Aves > Struthioniformes > Struthionidae > Struthio > Struthio camelus. The sequence continues at coordinate 3,330,245 of NC_090970.1, forward strand.
AGATCCTCCCAAAAAAAGAGAGAGGCAATGGGGTGTTTTTAGTGACAAATGGAACATTTTATTTCTTTAATTGATTTTTTTTAAAAGTCTTTTCTAACTTGTCACTGTCTTTTACCTCCTTTGAAAGTTATCCATGTCCCAAAGGAGCAAATGTCCAACAGCAGCTCCTTCAATGAGTTCCTCCTCCTGGCGTTTGCAGACACATGGGAGCTGCAGCTCTTGCACTTCTCGCTCTTCCTGGGCATCTACCTGGCTGCCCTCCTGGCCAACGGACTCATCATCACAGCCGTAGCCTGCGACCACTGCCTCCACACCCCCATGTACTTCTTCCTCCTCCACCTCGCCCTCCTCGACCTGGGCACTGTCTCCTCCACTGTCCCCAAATCCATGGCTAATTCCCTGAGGGACACCAGGGCCATTTCCTACTCGGGATGTGCTGCCCAGGTCTTTTCTCTTGCCCTTTTCATTTCAGCCGAGTGTTCTCTTCTCACAGTCATGGCCTATGACCGCTACATTGCCATCTGCAGACCCCTGCACTACGGGACCCTCATGGGCACCAGAGCTTGTGTCAGGATGGCAGCAGCTGCGTGGGCCACTGGTTTTCTCCATGCTCTCCTGCACACTGCCAACACATTTTCCATTCCTCTCTGCCAAGGCAATGTCCTGGACCAGTTCTTCTGTGAGATTCCCCAGATTCTCAAGCTCTCCTGCTCACACTCCTACCTCCGGGAAGTGGGGCTTCTTGTAGTTAGTGTCTTTTTAATATTTGGGTGTTTCGTTTTCATTGTGCTGTCCTACGTGCAGATCTTCAGAGCTGTGCTGAGGATGCCCTCTGAGCAGGGAAGGCACAAAGCCTTCTCCATGTGCCTCCCACACCTGGCCGTCGTCTCCCTGTATATTACCACTGGCATGTTTGCCTACCTGAAGCCCCGCTCCTCCATCTCCTCCCCAGCTGTGGATCTGGTGGTGGCTGTTCTGTACTCGGTGGTGCCTCCAGCAGTGAACCCCCTCCTCTACAGCATGAGGAACAAGGAGCTCCAGGAGGCCCTGAGGAAACTGATTCAGCTGGTTCTAGTTCAGCAGCACTAAGCTGCCCATCTCTCTTCTCAAGTTTTTTCAGTGTTTATGAGGCAATTCTTGTGCTTTGGGAGTTCTATCTGATAGTCATGTTTGTGCACAACTGTTTGAATTCATCCTACTTCTCCAGAGGCACAAACCCTGTCTGTCTGACCCAGAGGGCTTCTGTAAACCTACCTGTCACTGTGTCAGAGGTGACCTCCCAGGTAGCATCTCTATAATAAAAGGGGATCTCCTGAGTACTGTGCCTGAAGGCTGGACTCCTCTTCCAAAACTTGTGCCAAGAATGCACAAGGGAATTGCACCCTACAAAGTCCTGTTGCTGTGATGGGTTGTGCATGGGCTAAGGGGGATGCGCTCATAGGGTGATGTGTGAGGGAACGAGGTCTGGATTCAGCTGCTACTTGTGGATGCCCGGGGCCCCTGAAAGGATGAGTCTCCAAGAGGTATCTGCCGGGGACTGTCCCACATATTGCTGGGAAGGTGAGAGATGCCCGTCCTTCTGGAAGGGGATATGCAGTCACGCGGGGAGCAGAGGGGATCTGCAGGGGCAGCATGTGCCTGGGCTGGGCAGTGAGTGGAGACTCACAAAACCAAGTGTGCTGGGGGGTCTAGGGAGGGGGGGGGGGGAGGTGGGGAGAGCCAGGGAGGGGCTGGGCTGGGCTGGGAAGGGCCCCGGAGAGGACAAAGGCCAGCGGGCAGCTACTGCGGGTGAGCAGCAGTGCGGGAGCACAGAGCCGTGGGCTTGCAGGGCACCCGCAGGTGTCCTGGGAAAGGCAGCAGGACCCGGAAGGAGCAGGAGAGAAGAGCCCAGGTTGGTGCCTGCATTGCCTGCCCACCCTGGGGAAGCTGCCCCAGGGCCATCGTCCCGCAGCAGCTCCTCGCATCAGCCCTCCCAGCGCTGGCTGCTCCCCCAGCGGTGGGGTGGTGCATGGCCAGCTGCGTCCTCCTGCAGCTCTGCGCATCCCCACGGAGGGGACAAGGCCAGCCTTGCACGGCCTCTCTCCTGCACCAGACCGCGGCAGGTCCCGGAGCACGGCTGTCTGCTGAGCCCCGCGTGGGGCACAGCCTGGGCTGGGCAGGGGCTGGCTGCCCCCATCCCCAAGTCTCTGGGGGATCATTTAATGGTTATTTAATAGTACTCCAGCCCTTGCCATGTGCGAGGGGTCTGGTTCCAGCTCCAGCTGAGCTCTGGCTTTCCTCGCTCCAGCCCTGCTTGCATGGACAAGGTCTTGGGGCTCCCCCCGGGCAGCCCCTGCCCCTGCCCCCATCTGGGCACGTCCCCTCCAGCCCCCAGAGCACTGGTGCTGCTGCCGGGGCAGAGCTGGAGGATCCCGTGCAGCGGCTCCTCCGGGAGCTGCCCAGAGAAAAGCTGGGACCAGTCCCAGCCCCAGCCCCAGCCCCGGCTCCAGCCCCAGCCCTGGCCCCAGCCACAGCCGCAGCGGGGCCCAGGGCAGCTGCCCTCTGCCCACCCACCCTGGCGCTGCCAGCCCCACCGCAGCCCGCTCCTCACCGGCTCCAGCGCAGCCCTGCAGGCAGCTGGAGCTGCCTCGGGCCCCGGGGCCGTCTGGTGGCAGCAGGCTTTGACCTGGCCACAGCAGCAGCGGTGCCGGCAGCAGGGCAGGAGCAGGGGACTTGGGGCGAAGACCCCTGCCCTCGGCTGCACGGCCGGGGCACTGGCCGGGCGATGCCTTTGTGGGTGGCCGGGCTCCAGGTTCAGGGTGGACGGCAGCTCGAGGGTGGGAGTGCCGGGATGTGGATGGGCTTCCAGTGCAGCCGGGAGTGTGGGGAAGGCAAGTGGGCAGAGCCAGGCACACACAGCTGCCAAGGCCACGGGTGGAAAGGGCAGTGTGGGGCTGGTGAAGGCCCTCCCTCTCCTTCTCGTCCCCGTGGGGAAGAGAGACCCCAGGCCATGCTGGACTCCACTTGGGCTAATGGGAAAGGGCAGAGGGCAGGGTGGAAGAGGCATTCAGAGCCTCTTGGGGTGCGTGATGGAGTTTTCCAAAGCCCAGGGCTGAGCCAGGCACCTTTGGATCTTCCCCATGGTGCTCTCCCAGCTGGACTTGTTCTGCTCTGCCCCAGGTGCTCTCATCCCCAGGTCAGCTGTGCTGGATCAGGGGCTGAGGAGCAGGAATTCCTGGACTCACAGAGGAGTTGTGGTGGGAAGGGACCTCTGGAGGTCTCCAGTGCAGCCTCCCACACAAAGCAGGGCTGGTCGGAGCTCTCCAGTCTTGTCCGGCCATCGCTGGACTGTGCCTGATCATAATTACCATCCCCAAACCTGCTCTGCTCCTCCTGTCCAGGCACTGCGGGACAGCACCTCTCATTGGTGGGGCACTGCCCTGCCGGCCTTGCTGGCACCCTCGGCTCCTGGCTGCCCTTCCCACCCACTCTTGCTGCCCCACTCTTGCTGCTTCCCACAACATACTCTTTGGAGCAGGAATCCCATCACCAATGGTGCAGAAGCACTCGAGCTGTGGCACAGGAAATCCTCTTCTCCCAAATAGGCAGCATAGTATCAGACCCCCAAGTGGCTGAGCTCCCTTTTTCATCCAGCTCTGACTCTGCATGCAGCGTTCCCTGGCTAGGGGTCCAGATCCAAAGCTCTCCTCTCACCTTCACATTGGCTGTCAGGAAAAAGTTTCTGCTGAGGTGATACGGTCACCTTTTGTACCTACAAGCTCCTGAGGATCTGCTCAGGTCCCCTCATCCCTTACCAAGGCTTTCTTGGCTGTAGTCAGGCGTTGAGTCCCAGGTAGAGATGGGCAGCCAGGTCAGCAGGATGGGGACAGGGTCAGGTGAGGACCCCAGAGGTGCAGGGTCAGGCACAGGCATGTCCACAGTGTAATGCAGGCATGACCCAAGGACAAGGGGAGCAGCTCCCTGGCAAGGGGGACGAGGTCCTGCAATGAGGCTGGTCGCTCTCTATCTCCTCTTGTGCCCACGAGATCCCCCTCCCTGGCTGCCTGCAGACCCTCCATGCCCACACCACTGCCCAGCACACCACGACAGCCCTGGCCCTGCAGCCCCTCTGGCAACTCCTGCTGCCCCGGGGACAGAGGCCCCTGCCCCGAGCTGGTGCCCAGAGAAGCCTGTTTCTCGTTCTCATTTTCTCTCTCTGCCTGCTGCCCTGCTTTTCTCCTGGGACATCTCTGCTCCCCAGAGAGCCTTTCCCCAGGCCAGTGTGTCCGTGCTGGCCTAGCTGATCCTACACCCCCCCACCCTGTGCACCCCACAGGGCCCCAGGCTGGTAGTGCTGCTCCTCAGGGTGAGCAGGCTGTGGGACCATGGAGCCATCAGGTGACTCCTGACTCAGCCCTGGCAGAGCTGGTCGGGGTGGGAAGCAGACCCCATTGGACAGGGATCATCACCAGTGACACTACTGCCCTGTGTCTGTGCTCATGGATGGTGCTCAGAGTGACGCCCAGGGCATTGCCCAAGGCAGGAGATGTGTTTGGGTGTGCACTGTGGTGTCCAGCCTGTAGTGTTTCACTGAGGGTGCAAGAATCACTCTCCTGTCCCCCTTCCCTGCTCCTCCTGGGTCCCCCCTGCCTCTCCGGGCACTGCAGAGCCCTCGTTTCCCCAAGCATACCTGGACTTAGTGCTTTGCCTTCTGGTTACTCCACTGTGGACCATCGCTCACTTTGGAGGCTCCACCCACTGCCCACCCCAGGCACACGCTGTCCCTGGATATCCCCTGAGCTCTCCTGGGGATCTCCTGGAGATTCCCCTCCACAACAGTGGGCAGCTCTCATCAGCACTGTCACCTGTGGGAGAGCCCCAGGCAGCTAGTTCAGAGACCATACACTATCTCTGCTGGACATCAGGAGATGATCCCTGAATCCAGTCCTCAGTGCCTAACAGCTCACCCAGGGCCTCTGAGCTCATCCCTTGGATCCCATGGAGTTCACAAGCAAAGGCGCATACCCTTTCATGGTGCAAACCCTTGGGCATATTTTTGACTCCAGTTTCGGAAGAAAAGCTAGAATTCAGGCATGTCACGAGGGAGATCCTATTTAATATAGGAAATTGATTCTGGAAGCCAGGTCTGGCACAAGTTCAGGGGAGGGATCTGAATCCCACTCCATCCCCAGGGCTTCTAAACTGGCATGAGATGCCCAGATGGACTCACCTGAATGAAAACCTGAACCATGGGAGAATGAACTCCCTTCTTGCCCCCTCTCTAGGAGTCCTGCCTAGCTAAGAGGCAGGAAGAGGGGCTTCCAGAGTGGGACGTTTCCCCCTCTAGCAGGTGACCATCCTCTGGTGAGATATATTGTATTGCTGGAATCAGTCTTCCTTTGGTGTTCAGAGAGGGACCACTGGTGATTATTTTCGTCTACTTCAGTGAACATTTCCCGGGAGGAGGGAGCCCAGGGGACAGAGAACTTCTGCCTTTAATTGGGCCACTGTTGCTGAAGGGGTCCAGGCTCCTGAGACGGAAGGAGGAACCTGGCAGCAGTGCCCATGTGTCCAGCTGTGTGCAGGAGCAGCTCCTCTGCCAAGAGCAGCAGGGCTGTGGGCACTGCCTGCTGCTGCTGACTGGAGCTGAGAGAAGGCAGAGAGAAGTGAAAGGCAGTGTGGAGTGGGAGGACAGCTGACAGTTCATTGTGGGAGAAATCTTCCCAGCCCTGAACATGGTAATTCTCTGACTGAAGGACAACACTACTGAAGTTTCTGGAGGGGGTCTTGTGAACCCAGCTCATCCCATGACAAGTTTTTTAAAGATCGCTCTCCCGGCTTCTCCAGTGCATGGGAGGAGGAGATGCTTTAGAGCAGAGATTCCCTGGCACACAGAAGGCGGCTCAGCAAACCCCTTCCACCCCATCTCTACCTCCAGCAGCACCAACATCACCTTTATGGACTTCCTCAGGGTTTATGTGACCTCCTTCTTAGGACCTGCAAGCACAAAGATGCCCCTGACCAGGTCCCAGACCTGGAAGATTTCTGTACGTCTGCACTGAGCCCACAGAGGGTGGGATGGGGTCTGTGATCACTGAGAGGGAAAACTGGCAGCAGAGGCAACTCCAGGCAGCCGAGATGGGTAGGGAAAGAGAAGGAACTGCTAGCAGATTCATCATGGGGGGATGGATTTGGGCAAGTCATGGTCAGTCCCTCCGACACAAGCATATTCCTCTGAGCAAGCCTCTCCGATCTCCTCTCCCACCCAGCAGAGCCTCTGCCCTGACAGCCAAGGGGTCCAGGGCATGAGCTGCCTCCTCTGCAGCCAGACCTCCGGCAGGAGGAGAGGGGCATCTCTCCTGCCATGGGTTCATTTTGTGCTCCCCAACAAAGGAGCTGAGAGCACCTGCCTTGCAGTGTCGCCATCTTCAAGGTGGCATGCCCAGCTAGGTAACGTGAAGGTTTTTGTGAGTGCCCGTCTGTCTCTCTGCTTGCCTCCCTCAGCAGCAGGATCATGGTGCTGCCCCTTGTTTCCCCTCCTCTCCATGCTGCTCCTGCTCCTCTCTCAGGCTCCCTGGGGTTGGGGGGTTTCAGCTGCAGTTCAGACACTGACACTGCAAGTTGTGCAACAGAGGGGTCTGAATGGGAGTGAGTCGTCCCCAGCTCCCTTCGGAGCGGTGAGGCTGCAGAAAATGCACCCTGTGGGGCTGGGAAATGAGCTGCCCTTGTCCCGCTCTTCATCACCATCTCCATATGTGGGCTGAGAGAGAAGACTTTGGAAATCTTCCCTTACAGCCTGAAGTCCTCCACTCTCTGCTCCGTCCAGTTTCTCTCTGAGAGGCACTTGTGAGGGTGAGTGTCCTTCAGCGGAGAGAGGTGCGAGTGCAGGGCAGTGAGGGGCAGGACTCCTTGGCAGACCAGATCCCATGACTCTGTACAAAGTCACAGCAAGCCCTCTTTTCCCCTTGGGATGCCCGAGTGCTCATGCTGAGAGCAACGGAAACACCAAAGATTTCTGCTCTGTCAAAGAATGCTGCCACGGTGAGAGGGAGGCACCTAAAAGCTAAATAAATAATCACTCCTTTGCTGAAGGTTATTTTCCAGAGAAAACAGGTATCTAAACGTTGACCTGCCCTTCCACATAAGGGGTGGATGTAACCTGCTGCAGCATGTGCACCTCAGAGCTAGTCACCTCCCCCTCCCACCACAGTGCCTGCAGAGAGAGCACACATGGTAAAGGGGCGTGAGGACAGGGTCTCAGGATCTCATTGGGACGAAGATGTCTAGAAAGGGTCGAGTCAGCCCCTGCCTTCACTTGACTGTTCCTCTGCCTTGCTGGAGTGGGAGCTGGTGTGACTGATCCGGATACAGACACCTCTGTCCAAGAGGGCAAGGCTGGGGGAGATGAATCCCTCCCAAGGATCTTCCCTTCCCAAGACAGCTGGCATGAGTGCTTGACAGAGTCCAATAGTGTCCGACCAGGGTCTTTTTGATGTTCCACACCTGGGGAGTGTAATGTTTAATATCAGAATTTATTCTTTGATGATATTTGATGTTACACGGGGGTTTGGATTTAGCAGAGTGATACAGCAGTGTACTGAAATCACAGTACAAGTGTAAGTTACGCTTAGCAAAATGCAGCAATTGCAATATGCAGTTTAATCACAATAAAAATGTGATCCCTGTTACCAGTCTCTATAATATGCTCACCGTCACGACCCTGGGTGTCCCCAGTCACTGGGAAGGAGTATGTGGATTGAAACCAGCTCAAGTCTGTTGGTCCCTTGGCAATTCTTCTGTTAGTTGTTCAGGTGTTGAACTCTGTGTTGGGCTGAGCCACACACACACTTCCCCCGTACAGATCTGGCTGACTCAGGGAGACATTCACACGCCTTTGATGAACTCAGGCAGAACCATTTACACCAGTTGATCCACTCCCTGGCCCGTCTCCCCTGAGCCTTCTTCCATTGTAGGGCTTTACTGGTCAAGTGCAGTGCTATATTCATCTCTCCTTATGGTAAATAGAGAAATTTCCCCCTGGGTCACTAGACCAAGTCTCCTGAACGTCACTCATGACACCCAAGGTCCTCCACCCTATACCTGGGAAAGTTTGGCACTTCCCTCCATTGACACCCCGTGGCCGAGCAGAAGTGACCCCGCTGGAGATCATCAGCAGCGGCCACTGCTCTGCAAGGCAAACTCAGGCAGTGCAAATTAGCGCTCAAGACAAGGAACTGGATGAAGGAAAAGGACAAAGGGCATGTGGGTGGCTCCAAGAGAAGGGCAAAAGGTTTGGCTCACAGAAGACTGCTCTAAATTGTCACTGTCTTTTCCTTCTTGGACAGGTCCCCATTCCCAGAGGGAGTAAAATGTCCAACAGCAGCTCTCCGAAAGAGTTCCTCCTCCTGGCCTTTGCAGACACATGGGAGCTGCAGCTCTTGCACTTCTCGCTCTTCCTGGGCATCTACCTGGCTGCTCTCCTGGCCAACGGCCTCATCATCACAGCCGTAGCCTGCGACCACCGCCTCCACACCCCCATGTACTTCTTCCTCCTCCACCTCGCCCTCCTCGACCTGGCCTCCATCTCCACCACTGTCCCCAAATCCATAGCCAACTCCCTGAGGGACACCAGGACCATTTCCTACTCAGGATGTGCTGCCCACCTCTTTTCCTTTGTCTTCTTATTTTCAGCCGAGTATTCTCTTCTCATTGTCATGGCCTATGACCGCTACGTTGCCATCTGCAGACCCCTGCACTACGGGACCCTCCTGGGCAGCAGAGCTTGTGTCAGGATGGCAGCAGCTGCCTGGGCCAGTGGTTTTCTCAATGCTCTCCTGCACACTGCTAACACATTTTCCATTCCTCTCTGCCAAGGCAATGTCCTGGACCAGTTCTTCTGTGAGATTCCCCAGATCCTCAAGCTCTCCTGCTCACAATCCTACCTCCGGGAAGTGGGGCTTATTGTGGTCAGTCTTTTTTTTGTTTTTTGGGTGTTTCGTTTTCATTGTGCTGTCCTACGTGCAGATCTTCAGAGCTGTGCTGAGGATGCCCTCTGAGCAGGGAAGGCACAAAGCCTTCTCCATGTGCCTCCCGCACCTGGCCGTGGTCTCCCTCTTTGTCAGCACTGTCATGGTTGCCCACCTGAAGCCCCCCTCCGTGTCCTCCCCAGCTCTGGATGTGGTGGTGGCTGTTGTGTACTCGGTGGTGCCTCCAGCAGTGAACCCCCTCTTCTACAGCATGAGGAACAAGGAGCTCAGGGATGCACTGAGGAAACTCTTTCAATGGGTACACGGTCAGCACCAGTAACTGTCCCATGTGCATCTCCTCCTCATTCCCAGGGCATCTGGCATCAAGGCTACATGTCATTGATTTTTTTTTCTTTTTTTCCCTTACTTTCTCTGATCCATTGTTCCAAAAAGAATAAAAAGTTTTGGTTCATGCCACTTCTCCTCAGAAATCTCTCATGTGAATATAACCCAGAGGCCATGATGAAGCGGGAAGCCAGGCTTCCTCCTTCATCCCCCAGAGATGGGGGAACCTCAGAGCCCGCTAGTCTCAGCTCCCTCGGATGCCCCCAGGGCAATGAGGGGAGTTTCCCTTTGTGAGGTCTCTTTTGTGATGCCAAGGGAGCTCAGGGGCACTGAGTCAGGCTCAGACGAGTACAGGCAGGGTGAGACCATGGGTCCTGTGTGCATTAGGAGAGCTCAGCTCCCCAGCTGCGCTCTTCTTCCAGGTGTGATCTTCTACCTCTCCCCTGCAAGGGTGGCAGCTGGCTGTCACTGTGGGCTGGTCCCTTCCTTCTACAGAGCTCCAACACTCACAGTGGAGCAGGAATGGAGGAGAGGAGGGTCTGGACAGACCCTCTGCTGCGCAGGACCATCTCCCCACTACCACAGCACACATTTCCTCACTGCTACTTCGAGTGGAGACTGCAGATTTCCTGCTGACATGTCCACCAACAGCAGCAGGAATTGCTCTTGTCAGGGTTGCTCCCCTCATTTCCACCCTGTCCTGCTCTGCTCTCATGTGCACGTATGGCCTCAGTGCTCTTGTAACATGGTGTTTGCATGGGGTGGGCAGTGAGTGGAGCCTCACAAAGTGAGGGAGGGACCATGGTGGAATAACCATAAGGCAAAGTGCTAGATCCGGATATGCTTGGGGAAACGAGGGCTCTGCAGTCCCCAGAAGGTGCAGGGAAGGGGGACGGGAGAGTGATTCCTGCACCTCCAGTGAAACACCACAGGCTGGACACCACAGTGAACACCCAAACACATCTCCTGCCTTGGCCAATGCCCTGGGCGTCACTCTGAGCACCATCCATGAGCACAGACACAGGGCAGCAGTGTAATGGCACCAGTCAGTGGTGACGATCCCTGTCCAATGGGGTTTGCTTCCCACCCCGACCTGCTCTGCCAGGGCCAAGTCAGGAGTCACCTGATGGCCCCACGGCCCCACAGCCTACTCACCCTGCAGAGCAGCACCGCCAGCCTGGGGCCCTGTGGGGTGCACAGTGTGGGGGTGTAGGATCTGCTAGGCCAACACAGACACACTGGCCTAGGGAAAGGCTCTCTGGGGAGCAGAGATGTCCCAGGAGAAAAGCAGGGCAGCAGGCAGAGACAGAAAGTGAGAACGAGAAACAGGTTCCTCTGGGCACCAGCTCGGGGCAGGTGGCTCTGTCCCCAGGGAAGCACGAGCTGCTGGAGGGACTGCAGGGCCAGGGCTGTCGTGGTGTGCTGGGCAGCAGGGTGGGCATGGAGGGTCTGGAGGCAGCCAGGGAGGGGGATCTCGTGGGCACAAGAGCAGGGGAGACAAAGAGCGACCAGCCTCATTGCAAGACCTCATCCCCCTTGCCGGGGAGCTGCTCCCCTTGTCCTTTGGCCGTGCTGGCATTACACTGTGGACATGCCTGTGCCTGGCCCTGCACCTCTGAGGTCCTCCCCTGACCCTGTCCCCATCCTGCTGACCTGACTGCCCATCTCTACCTGGGACTTAACCCCTGACTACAGCCAAGAAAGCCTTGGTAAGGGATGAGGGGACCTGAGCAGATCCTCAGGAGCTTGTAGGTACAAAAGGTGACCGTATCACCTCAGCAGAAACTTTTTCCTGACAGCCAATGTGAAGGTGAGAGGAGAGCTTTGGATCTGGACCCCTAGCCAGGGAACGCTGCATGCAGAGTCAGAGCTGGATGAAAAAGGGAGCTCAGCCACTTGGGGGTCTGATACTATGCTGCCTATTTGGGAGAAGAGGATTTCCTGTGCCACAACTCAAGTACTTCTGCACCATTGGTGATGGGATTCCTGCTCCAAAGAGTATGTTGTGGGGATCAGCAAGAGTGGGGCAGCAAGAGTGGGTGGGAAGGGCAGCCAAGAGCCGAGGGTGCCAGCAAGGCCGGTAGGGCAGTGCCCCACCAATGAGAGGTGCTGTCCCGCAGTGCCTGGACAGGAGGAGCAGAGCAGGTTTGGGGATGGTAACTACGATCAGGCACAGTCCAGTGACAGCTGGACAAGACTGGAGGGCTCCATCCAGCCCTGTTTTGTGTGGGAGGATGGACTGGAGACCTCCAGAGGTCCTTTCCCACCACAACTCCTCTGTGAGGCCATGAATTCTTGATCCTCAGCCTCTGATCCAGCACAGCTGACCTGGGGATGAGAGCATTTTAGGGCAGAGCAGAACAAGTCCAGCTGGGAGAGCATCATGGGGAAGATCCAAAGGTGCCTGGCTCAGCCCTGGGCTTGGAAAACTCCATCACGCACCCCAAGAGGCTCCGAATGGCTCTTCCACCCTGCCCTCTGCCCTTTCCCATCAGCCCAAGTGGAGTCCAGCATGGCCTGGGGACTCTCTTCCCCACGAGGACGAGGAGAAGGAGGGCCTTCACCAGCCCCACACTGCCCTTTCCACCCGTGGCCTTGGCAGCTGTGTGTGCCTGGCTCTGCCCACTTGCCTTCCCCACACTCCCGGCTGCACTGGAAGCCCATCCACATCCCGGCGCTCCCACCCTCGAGCTGCCGTCCACCCCGAACCTGGAGCCCGGCCACCCACAAAGGCATCGCCCGGCCAGTGCCCCAGCCGTGCAGCCGAGGGCAGGGGTCTTCGCCCCAAGTCCCCTGCTCCTGCCCTGCTGCCGGCACCGCTGCTGCTGTGGCCAGGTCAAAGCCTGCTGCCGCCAGACGGCCCCGGGGCCCGAGGCAGCTCCAGCTGCCTGCAGGGCTGCGCTGGAGCCGGTGAGGAGCGGGCTGCGGTGGGGCTGGCAGCGCCAGGGTGGGTGGGCAGAGGGCAGCTGGAGCTGGAACCAGACCCCTCGCACATGGCAAGGGCTGGAGTACTATTAAATAACCATTAAATGATCCCCCAGAGACTTGGGGATGGGAGCAGCCAGCCCCTGCCCAGCCCAGGCTGTGCCCCACGCGGGGCTCAGCAGACAGCCGTGCTCCGGGACCTGCCGCGGTCTGGTGCAGGAGAGAGGCCGTGCAAGGCTGGCCTTGTCCCCTCCGTGGGGATGCGCAGAGCTGCAGGAGGACACAGCTGGCCATGCACCACCCCACCGCTGGGGGAGCAGCCAGCGCTGGGAGGGGTGATGTGAGGGGCTGCTGCGGGACGATGGGCCTGGGGCAGCTTCCCCAGCATGGGCAGGCAACGCAGGCACCAACCTGGGCTCTTCTCTCCTGCTCCCTCCAGGGCCTCCCAGCCTGGCGCTGGCCCCTCAGCAGTGCCCGCTGCAGGGGGCTGCAGAGCTCTGGGCACTCGCTCCACAGCACCAGCCCCTCGCAAGGCCACAGCAGCTCTGTGGGGCAGAAAGGGGGCTCAGCTGCCCCACCAGCCCCAGGGCTGGTGGTGCTGCCCTGCAGGACCAGCAGGCTATGGGACCATGGGGTGACTCCCCACTGGCCGAGCTGTTCAGGACAGACCCAGCTGGACCAGCATCATTGCACCTGACCAGCCCCTCCGCAGGGTCTGTGGCTGTGCAGGATGCTTGGAGCAATCACAGGGCTTCTCACACTGCTCAGCATGTGTTCAGAGGTGACATTAGACCCAGCCCTCTCCCTCTCCTGAGATTGCAGAGCACACTCTGCCCCTGAGGTTCCCCTGTGCTCTTCTGCTGGCTCCCATATTCCCTTCCAGAGGGATGGGCATCTGTCACCCACCCATTGATATGTGGGACAGTCCCAGCAGATACCCCTTGGTGACTCATCCTCCCCAGGGGCTCTGGGCCAACCACAAGTGACACCTGAATACAGCGCTCGCTCCCTCACACATCACTCTACCAGCTGCTGTCCCTTAGCCCATGGAAAACCCAGGCATGGCAACAGGGCCCTTTTAAGTGCAATTCCCTGAGCACATTCTTGGGGCCAGCTGTGGAAGAAGAGCCCAAAATTCAGGCACAGTATTCAGGAGATCTCCTTTTATTATAGGGATGCTAAATGGGAGACCAGTTCTGATATAATGACGGTAGATTTACAGAAGGCCTCTGGGTCAGACAGACAGGGTTTGTGCCTCTGGAGAGGTGGGAGGAATTCAAACATTTGTGTAAAAACTTGACTATCATAGACAAAACAAAGCACAGGAGTTGCCTGAGACAAAATGGACATTGCTTGTGAAGAGAAATGGGCAGCTTTAGTGCTGCTGAACTAGAACCAGCTGAATCAGTTTCCTCAGGGCCTCCTGGAGCTCCTTGTTCCTCATGCTGTAGAGGAGGGGGTTCACTGCTGGAGGCACCACCGAGTACACAACAGCCACCACCACATCCAGAGCTGGGGAGGACATGGAGGGGGGCTTCAGGTAGGCAAACATGACAGTGCTGACAAAGAGGGAGACCACGGCCAGGTGCGGGAGGCACATGGAGAAGGCTTTGTGCCTTCCCTGCTCAGAGGGCATCCTCAGCACAGCTGTGAAGATCTGCACGTAGGACAGCACAATGAAAATGAAACACCCAAAGAATAAAAAAAGACCAACCACAATAAGCCCAACTTCCCTGAGGTAGGAATCTGAGCAGGAGAGCTTGAGGAGTTGGGGAACCTCACAGAAGAACTGGTCCAGGACATTGCCTTGGCAGAGAGGAATGGAAAATGTGTTGGCAGTGTGCAGGAGAGCATAGAGAAAACCACTGGCCCAGGCAGCTGCTGCCATCCTGACACAAGCTCTGCTGTCCATGAGGGTCCCGTAGTGCAGGGGTCTGCAGATGGCAACGTAGCGGTCGTAGGCCATGACTGTGAGGAGAAAATACTCAGTCGACAAGAGAAAGATAAAATGAAAGACCTGGGCAGCACATCCTGAGTAGGAAATGGCCCTGGTGTCCCTCAGGGAATTGGCCATGGATTTGGGGACAGTGGTGGAGATGGAGGCCAGGTCGAGGAGGGCGAGGTGGAGGAGGAAGAAGTACATGGGGGTGTGGAGGCGGTGGTGGCAGGCTACGGCTGTGATGATGAGGCCATTGGCCAGGAGGGCAGCCAGGTAGATGCCCAGGAAGAGCGAGAAGTGCAAGACCTGCAGCTCCCGTGAATCCGCAAACGCCAGGAGGAGGAACCCATTGAGGGAGCTGCTGTTGGTCATTTTACTCCCTCTGGGTATGGGGCAACTGTCCAAGAAAGAAGAGACATGGAGAAGTTAGGAGAGACTTTGCAAGCAAACTGCCTCCCAGAATGTCCCACTTGGCATACAACCCCCTACTTTGCCTCTCTCTTTACAGAGACAATCTCTGTGCTCTCTCCCTTGCTTCTACGCCACTTTGCAGTGGCTGAGTGTGCTGCTGTGAGCAGCTGGGACCTCGGCCGATCGGCTCCACAGCAATCAATCCTGCTGTACAGTAGTGGGAATGTGGGCACAGGGGCGCCTAGCTCTGAAATTCACAGTTTCTCTCAGGTGAAACCCACTCCTCATGCAGAAGGGCTTTTTTTCAGCATCTTCACTCCAATTTCTAAAGACAGAGGGTTGAGGAAAGGAGTTTTTAGGATTTTAGAGTTTATTTTCTTTGGTGTGTCCCTGTCACCCTGGGCAGTGTTCCTCAAAGGTAGAAATCCTTGGCATTTCTACTCAGTCCTACGAGGATCGGATTCATTGTCCCGAGGTACCGAGTGAGGACAGCTAGTCTGTGTATTAGCCTCATTCCCCTCTGTCTCGCAGTCGCACCTCTTTCACCTGGAGAATGATCATACTCATATGTTTCCCTAACAAGAAACCAGCCCCTGCTGAGAGCAGAGGAGTGCACTTTCAAAGGGCAGATCTCCAAACTCCTCCCCCTTTCTCCAGGCCCCTGAGGGAGCTCTCCACACTCCCCTTCTGGCCAAGGACACTTAGGACTCTCTTCAGCTGCCCACCTACAGCCTCCCACCACCACCTCCATACTCTGCACCTTCTTCATTTGTCTCTCCAATAGCACAGAGATGCTGTGAGGCAGCGGTGACCACCTGGAGGGCAGCTCAAAGCTTGGCAGGACACCACAGGGAAACTGTTGAATGTCCTAAAGACGGGCTCTCCTTCAGGGAGAGCCAGCTCATTGCCCAACCCCACAGGCTGCGTTTCCTGTAGGTGCACAGGTGAGAAGAGGGCTGGGGCAACCTCACAGCCCTGCAGCTCCCCCTGTCACACTACTGGGAGGGCAGGTGTCTGAAGTGCAGCTGAACACCCAGTAACCCCAGACAACCTGAGAGAAGAGGAGGAGCAGCATGGAGAGGAGGGGAAACCAGGAGCAACACCATGATCCTGCTGCTGAGGGAAGCAAGGAGAGAGACAGACGGGCACTCACAAAAACCTTCACCTTACCTAGCTGGGCATGCCACCTTGAAGACGGCGACACTGCAAGGCAGGTGCTCTCAGGCTCTTTGTCCAGCAGCACAAAATGAACCCGTGGCAGGAGAGATGCCCCTCTCCTCTGCCGGAGGTCTGGCTGCAGAGGAGGCAGCTCATGCCCTGGACTCCATGGTGTCGGGGCAGAGACTCTGCTGGGTGGGAGAGGAGATAGAGGAGGCTTGCTCAGCGGAAAATGCTTCTGTTGGAGGGACTGACCATGACTTGCAAAAATCCATCCCCCCATGATGATTCTGTTAGCAGTTCCTTCTCATTCCCTGCCCATCTCGGCTGCCTGAAGTTGCCTCTGCTGGGAGCTTTCTCTGTCCCTACACCTTTTCCCTCTCAGTGCTCATCGTCCCCATCCCACCCTCTGTGGGCTCAGTTTTGCCCTGCAGAAATCCTCCAGGTTGGGGACTTTGCCAGGGGCCTCTCTGTGCTTGCAGGTGCTAAGGAGCAGGTCACATAAATCCTGAGGAAGCCCATAAAGGTGATGCTGGTGCTGCTGTAGGTTGAGATGGTGTGGAAGGGGTTTGCTGAGCTGCCTTCTGTGTGCCAGGGAATCTCTGCTCTAAAGCATCTTCTCCTCCACTACACTGGAGAAGCCAGGAGAGAGATCTTTAAAAAACTTGTCATGGGATGAGCTGGGTTCACAAGACCCCCTCCAGGAACCTCACTAGTGTTGTCCTTCAGCCAGAGACTTACCGTTTAAAGGGCTGGGAAGATGTATTCCACAATGAACTGTCAGCTGTCCTCCCACTCCACACTGCCCTTCACTTCTCTCTGCCTTCTCTCAGCTCCCGTCAGCAGCAGCAGGCAGTGCCCACAGCCCTGCTGCTCTTGGCAGAGGAGCTGCTCCTGCACACAGCTGGACACATGGGCACTGCTGCCACGTTGCCATGACCTCCTTCTGTCTCAGGAGCCGGGACCCCTTCAGCAACAGTGGCCCAACTAAAGGCAGAAGTTCTCTGTCCTTTGTGCTCCCTCCTCCTGGGAAATGTTCACTGAAGTAGACCAAAATAATCACCAGTGTCCCTCTCTGAACACTGAAGGAAGACTGATTCCAGCATTACAATCTATCTCATCAGAGGATGGTCACCTGCTAAAGGGGGAAAAGCCCCTCTTCCTGCCTCTTACCTAGGCAGGACTCCTAGAGAGGAGGCAAGAAGGGAGTTCATTCTCCCATGGTTCAAGTTTTCATTCAGATGAGTCCATCTGGGCATCTGATGCCAGTTTAGAAGCCCTGGGGCTGGAGTGGGATTCAGATCCCTCCTGTAAACTCCACAAACACACAGGAGGTGGGATTCTCTTTGCCCAAGCAGAAACGTGCCCAGCAGAGATGTCTGCATGGGAGCTCCTTGTCTAAGCTCCCGTTGTAATCCCTGGAGATGGAGAGTGGCAGTCAGCTGCTCACACACAAACACCTGGGGACATTGGAAGAGAGTCTGCTTGCTCTGATGGAGCCATTCTGAGACCCGCATCCTTCTGGAGCATCAGGTGGGGGCCAGCTGCAGAATTTCCTTGGCCATCTGAAATGACCCCAGGTGCCCAATACTGCTAGGCACCCACTCACAAGGAAGCGGAGACATATCCAGATCCTAATGTTACCAACAGCTCATGTCATTCAGTGCAGACACTTGATTTCATGACCTAGAAATAGGCTGGCAGGGCCATGTCGGGTGCCTGGGGTGTGCAGCACAACTGCATGCTTCCAGCACATACACCATGGCAGCTACAGAAAAGTCATGGCCCCTTTTCAGTGCTTCCTGGACAAGTGCTTCAGGGCATCTTCAGTTTCCTACCTGTGTCCACACAACGGAATCCTACCACTATCTTTATGCCAATTCCATCCTGCCTGCATTCAAGAATGCTGCATAAATGGGAGGCACATCACCTCGAGGTCTCCACTCTAGTGTCTGCACTCTCCAACCCGTCTAGCTCTCCTGTCCCTGAACCTCTTCTCACCCTTCCACATGATGTGAACAGGCACTGGGCTAGTGATGTCCTCAGGGCGGCTGCATCGCAGGCTGCTCAGGCCCAGGGACTTCTACAGTAGCATCTTGTCCTGCCTGGAGATCGCTTCACCTCTGTCACAGGCCCCAAGGTGCTGCAGAATCAGCTCAGGCAGCAAACCCCTCTCCTGCCATTCCTGCACAGCCTAGCTGTTTCTCTCTGGCCTTGGACACTGCAGGGTTTGCTCTGTTAGTGAGAACCTTCTTCCACCATCACATTGGCCACCTCCTATCCATGCCAGCATGTCACCCCTTGCAGTCAATGCCTTTGCCTACAGAAGGTCCTTGGGAACATGTTTCCCTGTGAGAAATCTTCTGTCCATGCCACAGCTGAGGTGCTGAACTCCACATATATGCAGACATATGCAGCCTGGGGCGCAGCCAGGAGCAAACGGAGATGCCCAAGCTGTCCCAGCATTGCCACATGCTTGGAATAACTGAGATGGGGTGGGGTCACTCGCATGACTGGAGTCCTTCAATGGTAAGGAACAAGATCTTCAGGAGAGACCCAAAGGCAAGATGAGGGGATGAGGGATGCCCTATGTGGGAAGGGGTAGCTTGGGTGCAGGGTGTAGGGATCTCATGAATCTTCCATGAGATGGACTAAAGGGAAGAAGGGAGAGGCTGCAAAGGAGGAATTTAGAAATATTGTCCAGCAAAGTAGGGATGGAGTTAGGGAATCAAAAGCTCCCCTGGGATAGACACTTGCAGGGGATGTCAAGGACGGGAAGAAGAGCTGCTACTGCTTCAGTAACAGTAAAAGAATAAGCAAGGAAAATGGGGGCTCACTGCTGGATGGGGCTGTTGTGCCTAGAGTGAAGACTCTTGAGGGGACAACCAATCTGTAGCGCTTAAGGGATGACTTGCAAAACTCAACCCCTGCAAGGCTATGGGCCTTGATGGCTAGCATGCATGGCCATGGAGAGAGCTGGCTGCTTTGACAGCAAGGCTGCTCTCTCTCATCTGTGAAAAGCTGTGGAGATCAGAGGAGGTCACAATGGGCAGAAAAAGGAATATGTTGTGCCCATCTTCCAAAAAGGCCACAAGGACCACGTGTGGAGCCACAGGCCATTCAGCCTCACGTTGGTGCAGAGTGTGTTATGGAGAGATTTGTCTCAGATCACGTTTCTGGGCACATGAGGGAGAAGAAGGTGCCTGGGAACACTCAGCATGCATTTGCTGAAGGTAAATCCTTCCTGAGCAACCTGATTGCCTCCTGTGATGAAAGACCAGTACTTGTGGAGGAGTGGAGAGGAGTGGATGTCCAGTAGACATCCAGATGGGCAAAAAGCTGGTTGGATGACTGAGCTCAGAGGGGTTTTCTGAATGGGTCATATTTCACCAGGAAGCCACGTAAAGGTGGCATATGCGGGGGTCTACCCTGGATCCTGTCCTGTTTGAAAGTTCATCAGTGACCTGCAGAATGGAAATCTCATCACATTTGTAGACAGCACCCAATTGGGTGGAACAGTCAGATGCTCGAGCTGCCGTTCAGAGGGATCTCAGGAGGCAGGAGGAAGGGGCTGTCAGGACCTGGGGAGTGCCCGGCTGGGCAGCAGCTCTCAGTTAACGGACCTGGGAGTCTTTGTAGGCAGCGAGCTGGACACGAGCCAGCAGCGTGCCCTGGCAGCAAAGGAGGCCACAGTGTCCTGGGCTGCATAAACAGGAACACAGCCAGGAGACTGAGGGAAGTGATTATCCCCTCTCCTCAGCCTCATCAGGGCACATCTATAATACTGCCTCCATTTGGGGGCCCCTGCAGAAGAACGATGTTGATCACTTGGGGTGAGTTCAGTGGCCGCCCCCAAGGTGGTTTGGGGGCTGGAGCACTTGCCCTGTGAGGAGAGGCTGAGGCAATGGGGCTTGTTCATCCTGGAGAAGGGAAGGCTTTGGGGGGAATACATAGCAGCTTCCCAACTCCGGGTTGCCACTGATAAAGAGGCAGGTACTGGAGGGACTCGTGGCATGTGAATGGGAGACAATGGCTACAAGCTGACAGAACTGCAGTTAAAATTAGCTAGAAGGGAGACAAATCAGAGAGGTTAACAAAGCACTTGAAGAAAGGTCCAGAGAGGTTTTGGACCCTCTGTCCTTGGAGGCTTGTGGGTTGCTGTTGGACAAAGCCCTGAGGAACTTAGTGTGAAGGTGGTGTTGCTCCTGATGTGCGCAGGAGGCTCCCAAGGTGCCTCCCAACCTGAAGGATTTGCTGATTCTGTCACCTCTGGCGATAGCACCAGATATGGCCTCCCCAGAGCCAGCCCCTCCTAGTTATGAACAACTGCGTGTCCAGAGTGGGCCCTCCTCACAGCCTACAACAGCTGTGCGTGATAACAGAATGCTCTTCACCCTTGGGAAGGATGAAGGCCAAGGGGCATTAGTTGCAACAAGAGAGCTTCAGGCTGGCGATTAAGGACAAACTTTCAAGGACCTATCAAGACAGTGAGGCACTGGGGCAGGTGGCCCAGAGAGCCTGTGCCCTCTGGGCCAAAGAGCATCTCCATCCTTGGAGATTTTCAAGCCCTGGCTGAAGAAAGACTTGAGCAACCTGGTCGGGCCTGATAGCTGACCATGCTGTGAGCAGGAGGTTGGCTTGGAGACCTCCTGAGGTCCTTTCCAGCCTGAAGGGTCTTGCATCTCTTTCCACACTGAGTCCCCTGCGACCATGGAAGTGAATCAGACAAAAGCATGGTCAAATCAGTGGAACCTGCTTCACAGGTACCCCCAAACAGCCCTCATGATGTTGTACAAGGAAAAGTCAAAATTCCAGCATCATGTGGCAGAACAGCCTGTGCATCAGGACAGGCTGGGACCTGACCAGCAGAGGAGGGACCCTGAGGAGAAGGGCCAGGATGTTACGCGAGGGATGCTATAGGAGCCAGTGGTGCATGCTCACCACAGATGAGGCCAGCTGCAGACAGGGCCTGCATAGGGAAGACAATGGCCATTGAGACAAGGGCAGTTCTTCTCCCCCTTGACTCAGCACCGGTGTGGCCACGTCTGGAATAGTGCATCCGAGTGTGGGCTGCTCAGTGCTGGAGGACTGGGGAGGAAGTGGAGAGGGTCCAGAGGAGGTCTACCAGGATGGGGTTGGGAGCCTGAAGCCCATGGCCTGTACGGAGAGGCAGAGGGACCTGGGCTTCTTCAGCCTGGTGAAGTGGAGGCTAAGGCCAGTGCAGTAGTAGCCTGTGACTGCTTGAAGGGTGGTGTCAGAGAGGATGGAGCTTTTCTTGCTAGTGGGAAAGAGCATGAGAAGGGGCAAGAGCCACAAACTGCATCTTGAGGGGTTCAGACTGGACAGTAGGTAAAAAGAATGTCACTGGAAGGGCAGTGCTTTGGTGCAACAGGACACCCAGAGGCGATCTGAGATCAGTCCCTGGCTTTGTGTTTCAAGGAGCAGCCAGCAAGGACCGAGGGACAGCAGCAGAGGCAGGAAGATCCCAGGGTGAGAGCAAGGTGGGGAAGAAGGTTGGGTGTCTACAGGCTGCAGGGAAACAGGCGCAGCTTTGGGAGACCTTAGGACAGCCTGTGGTGAAGACAACCGAGGGCAATGCCTCCAACAGAACTGAGGTCTTTGTCCTCTTGACTGTTGCTGGTATCTCTACCACCGAGGCCTACGAGAAAATGTCATTTCCTTTTGGCACCAGGCCTCGATGCCCCCTCACCCCCAGGGAGCCCAGGAGGGGTTGTAACGTTGTCCTGCACTCGGCATTGCTCACCTCCCCCACCCTCACACTGACCCCACAAAGAGCCCCAAGCAATGGGTGAGGGAGAGGATCACCCTACCCAGGGGCTGGCTGTGGGCCTTGGCTGTTCTGCTTGATAAAGCACATCAAGGTTGTCTTGGCATCACAGCCACCTGTACATTGCCTCCCACTTTCTGCTCTCATCGGCCCCCAAAGGAGACTTTCTTGGTAATTGCCCTCAGTGGGACCAATTAATGCTCCAGGAAACTTTGGGATTTGCTGCTAACTTCTGGAGAGGTTTGTTCTGTCTCTTCTCAGTATTTGAGGTTCATGGACTCAGCACCAACTACACCCGAGGGGTCATTAATATGCAAAAAGCCTTAATACCCCATGTCTCTCCCCACAATTTTCTTCAGCTCCTCAGTCCTTCTGTGGCTAACTGGGGAGATTTCAGAGTGGCTTTACAAGAGGAAGATTTCAATGAGCACAAACAAAAAGGAAAAAAAGGGTTTCTGCTTTTAAAGTTTTATTTTTCAGCGTACAGAATAAGTGATAGCCACATTCTCCCACTGACGTTGATCCAGAGTGTCTCCTAATGAATCTTGTTGTGTACAAAAACAGTATTTCTGATAGGAGACATGTATGGACAACCTTCCTGCCCACCTCCCCAGCCCTGCCATTTCCCTCCTCAGCCCCTGGGGACTTGCAGCACTCTGCTTAACATCTAGCCTTTAATCCACTTGAGTCTCTAGCTGAACACTACAGCGCACAGGCACTAATTTCTGCCTGCTTTCCTTAGACAACTAGCTGCAAACACACACACAAGGGGTTGTCTCAATTGTGATCGAGCAAAAATAAAACATGAGAGAGTTCAGTAAACTTAATGACCAGCACTTCTCCGCTGTACCTTCAGCCCAAGCTGCCTCCAGTGAGGTCCACTTTCCACAGGGAATGACCTCCCTTGAAATGTTTTAGACAGGTAGACAGGAAAGGCCAGCGAGAAACACAGTGAAGCCGCTGGCTAAAGAGACAATGAGAGGCAATAAGAGACAATGCTGAGAGCCGAGGCAAGCTTCAGACTCCCTCCACCTCAAAGCAGCCACTAAAGAGTGGGGAGAAATCTCGCTGAATGAGAGTATAAGAGTATAATAAGAGTAAGGAGAGGAGGCAGATTGGAAAACAAGTGAAAGTGGCCATGTCCAGGCAGTCTGATGCAATCAGGATGTGTAAAAATATGTAAAAGATTGCTGAGATCATGTACATGGCGTAAT
The DNA here is from genome assembly GCF_040807025.1 of Struthio camelus. Lineage (NCBI taxonomy): Eukaryota > Metazoa > Chordata > Aves > Struthioniformes > Struthionidae > Struthio > Struthio camelus. Next base: position 3,352,970 of record NC_090970.1, read on the forward strand.
AAACCGAGCAGCGGTAACAGAAGTTCAGGGGCAAACCCATAGTTCTTCTCCTGAGATTCATACCCTTCCTGAAGATTTCCACCATGGACTGGAAAGTGCTGGAAATTGGAAAACGTGGACACTTGTGTTAAAATTATTCAGTCATTTCAACTCATGAAAATGTGCTCATAATTTCTGAAATGTTGAAGAAGTTCTTCCCCTTTCCAGGCAGAGCTCAGGGGTTGAACCACAAGCAGCCAGTGGCACCTGGAGAGGTCCCCCCGGTGTCTCGGAGGTTCCTGCCTGGGCCTGGCAGCTCTCCCAGGGGAGCTGCGGGAGACCGGAGCCCCTCGGAGCTGCAGAGGGAGGCTGGACAGAGGGCACCAGGGCACCTGCAATGGCACCCAACGTCTGTGACCCTCCAACTACATCCCACCCCAGTTCAGAATATCACTTTCCTTTTCAGACAAAAACACTACATTTAATCACCCCAGAGCACTAGCATACTAAAAGAAAACACATCAAGAAAGACAATAAGTACACAACAAATGTTAAAGCTGGAAAGTATAACAAAACCTCTCTCGCACAAGTCCAGGGTCCCACAAACCACTCCCTGGCCAGGATCTTCCCTGCACTCCTCGCTCTTTGCACACAGCAAGTTGCACAATGAGGTGCTGGGCTCTCACAACTGACAGAGGGAAGCAGGCTGATCAGCTTCAGCAAAATGCTCTATTTCTTGATGGCTGACATTGCACAAATCTCAATGTACCCGTGTTACAGTGATGTCCTAAAGGACACCCGATGCCAGACCCCCTCCAATGCAGAGGCCTCTGCCTAACCCAGTTGTCTGGACTTCCCTTTCTACTCAGAAAAAAGAAAAAGTCGTCCCATGGAGACGTCTTGAGATGCTTCTCCTGGTGACCAGCTAATGCCCCAGAAAGGTTCCCATAGCTCCTGGGTCACATTTCCCAGCACCCCATGGCAACACAGCTACACAGGGCATCTCAGGCAGCAATGGCCTCTAGATGTGTCTCTAAAGGCCTCAAGGTCAAGTTCTCATCATAGGTTGAAATCTATGCAAAAAATAGTTCTATGCAAGAACTGAAAAAAAAATACTTGCTTTCAGAACTTGCTTTCACACAGGCTTTATCAGTTCTAAAGAATATTTTTTGCCCTTTTCATCAGCAGCACCATGTGCATGCACTACAGTCATTACTGTATGCCACTTCACATGTTTCTATATAGGTGCAGTTATTCCTCATGATACATTTCCTACCAACACTGCAAAAGGAGAAACTTTGTTCTGAGAAACTACTGCATTCAAACTGACATATTGCCTCTCTCTTCTTTAGCCTCTCTGTCCTCTCTTCCTCTGCCTATTCTGTCTTTACAGAGCGCCTATGGCCCCTCTGCCCTCCAGGGAAGCCTCCTGCGGGATCCTGCCAAGCAGATGCTGAACTAGCTGAAATCGGCTCTCCTGCAGCCCTGCGCTGTGCTACAGCTTTTGGCCTGACTTCTCCGCCATCTCATGGTCCTTGCAGCCATGGCTGCCCTTAGCCTTTACATCCCCATCCGGTCCTGTTTGCTTGTGACTGACAGAGTCCAGCCGTTGATGGCTCACTGATTGCCTGGGTCAAGAAACTGTTTCCAGCACTCGCTGGGAAGCTCCTGGGCTGCTTGTGCCCAGGGGCGCTGCCCTTCCAGCAGATTTCAGGGTTAAACTGTCCTGGGAGAACCGGGAGCTGTGACCACGAGGCTTCCCCCAGCTGCCGGCAGGAGGTTTCAGCTTCTTCCCTCCCCTCCTCAGGCAGCCCTTAGCAAACACTACCAGGATGTCACCTAGACTGGTGTGTCCTCTTCTCCTCCCTACAAGGTCTCGACTGGCTCATCACCTGCTCCAAGGCAAAGCCCTGTGCGCTCCAGCCACCCCTTTGCACAGACACGCCTCCACCTCCTCGCCACCCCAGCCTGCCTTCCTCAGGAGCCCGTTTTCATCCTGCCACAACGTGTGTAATTCCATGGGGATGGGGGAGAGGGAGGTGCCAGTAAAGGGGACACGGTTGGGATGATGAATGTGGGGGTCCAGAAGAGAGGTGGACTCAGAAGAGGGGTGGGGGAGAAAAAGATAAAAGTGACACATCTGCAGTGTTGATGGCGAGGCCACCTCTTGTACAGGAACTTCATTGCCTGGGTTCTGGTAGGAGCCATTCTGAGGACAAGAAGAGCATCACAGCACCACTCATCCCAGCAGAGAGGAGATGCAAGCGGAGAGGATGGTTCAGGGCAGCCAAAGGGTACATGGCTGCAGTATGGACTGTGAGGTCACTTCCACTGCAGCTGCCTGATTGGTCTTCAGAAGATATGCTGGCCAGCAGGCTTTCTGATGTCATCCAGCACCTCAGAGAGCCACCTAGCAGAAATGACCACCCTGGGGAGCAAAGGGGGTGACACATGTGACAGGCACCTGTCTGAGTGCTGACTGTGAGGGCACCTCTGCTGCAGCCAGCCCACCAGCCCACGGCCAGCAGGCAGACAGGCACGGCTCATGGCCACCTTGCTCAGCACTAGCCCTCTGGAGAGGACCTGGCACCAAGCAGCGCACAGCTCCTTGCCTAGGTCTCCTCCAAGCCCAGCGTGCTGCCCCTGTGGCCCAGAGACACCACAGGTGTTATCTGGAGACTTGCTTGGGCAGCTCAGCCTTCCCCAAGTAGTGCATGATATATTATTACCAGATAGAGGGTTTTTTTTTCTTTATATTGTGATACCAAGGAGTCATCCTGCAGGTTCCAATGCAGTTTGATGATGGGTGGGTGAGCTGAACGGTGCAAAGCCTGCTGGGACAGCCCTGGACCACTCCAGAAGTAACTGAGCCTCACTTGCTTTTATGCCCACCTCACTGGCTAGAGGGGACCTTTGTCCAAATCAGCTCCAGATCCACATTTCACCTCAGAGGAGGGTCATTTGGAAAGAAGGGTCCATGAGTGAGCTAATACCCAGGCTGTGCCCCAGCTGATGAGGCAAGAGCTTCAGAAACTGAGGGCCTCACTGACCAGCTCAGTGACACACTGCAAAACGTGAGTTGGACACCTGAAGTGTCAGGTGCCAAAGGACTCCCTTAGAGAAGGGAGGAGCATGTGGAAAGGGGAGGAACATAATTCAGAGGGGGCTTGCAAGTTATTTGCTTCAAACAGCTTCAGCTTTTCAAGCTGATTCTCAGGTGTGACCCTTGAAGTGTTTCCTGTTGACTTGCAGGAAAGTGCTTGAGCATCACTACTCACTGTAGTAGGGGCACCTGGGAGAGGTGGTTTTCAAGGCCATTATTCTCTTGTGAAGAAAAACTTGGTCTTTGGAAGTTTCCCTTTTTTGGCCCCATTTTAAAGGCTTATGACTGTGGCACTGCCACTGGAAAGAGCATCTCCACTGTGAAGAGACCATTTCCTTGTGAACTGTGTGGGTGGAAAAAGTCCCACCTTATGAAAACTGCTCTCTGAGGCCTCCTGCTGGAAGTCAGCGTGTGGATGTCTGGTTTCAGAGCCCAGGGCAGGGTGCAGGGTGCAGCAGAGAGCCCCGAAGCAGTGAGGCCTTTGGCAGGAAGAGCTCAAGACCCTCTCCCCTCACCTGCCATATTTCACTGGGTTGGAGGGAGGTTAACTGGATGGTTAATTAAGGGCTAATTGTGGAATACCACTGCATTATAAGGAAAGAGTTTCTAGGATCCTGCCCCATCAGAAGAAAACAGTGTCTGCACCACTTAAGGAAACAGGGAGCCTCCCCACGTAGCCTTTGCTTGTAGGGAAGAGAGGCAACTGCTGACGCCTCTAGTCTGAAAAAACTTGTGGTTGCAAAGACACTAGAAATCTAAATACAGGAATCTCCTACAAGGAACGCTTTCTGAAAGATGATCGCTTCTACTTGAAATACTCTCAGCTGCATGTTTATATGTATTTCACAGTCTGTGTGGGATATCTGGCTGCAGAGCCTGGCAAGAGCTGCGGAAACTCAAGGTCCGCAAGACAGGCCACCCCCCACTGGGGCACACCACAATTCACCCCTCGCCTCACAGAGGGTCCACAGCCAACACGCCCCTCTGCAGCAGGGACACACAGGGCACACGACCACACATAGCAGCAGCCAGGTGACCTCCCAAGGGCCCCAAAACACACCAAGGCCAACTTTCCAAACCTCCACAGGGACCTCCTCTGAACAACGAGTCACAGCCCTGCTTCTGGTCACTTCCTACCTGCACAAAGCGCAGGGGAAGTGCTCTCCCAGGAGGCGCATCACGCCAGCTCTTGCCTCTCTTTTGCTTCACATCCCCTCAAGGCCCTCACCCAACAGGCCTCCCTACTGAGGGGCTTCCAGGCAGGAGGACAAAACTCTTAGGCACCACTCCCCCTCTCTCGGGCCATGCCCAGAGAGCTCACCAATGACCACATGGCAGCACATGGACACACTCAGCAGCACGGACAGGGCCAGTGCACCAGCCTTAGACAAGCACACTTCCAACCACGGAAACGGCACAAGGCTTCCGCTGCTCTCCAGCCTTTGCCTTGCCCTGCCTCAGCAAGGCCGGGGATTTCTCTGCCAAGCAAAGCCTTGAGCCAAGCCAGCAGCTTTCAGCAGGGCACGTGCCACGTGGAAAAGCCAGCACAGGCTCTGCCTCCAGGGTCCCCCCTGGCATGGCCCAGGCATAGTCCGAGAGCACCAGCAAAGGCACCCACTGAAGGAGCTTGTTGGACCTTGTGCCACTGATCACAGCATTTTGGCTCAATGGTCCAGCCCATTTTCCACCTGCCTTATGGTCCATTTGCGCAGTGCTGTGGACTGGCTCGTCAACATCTCCAAGGCAAAACTCTGTGCACTCCAGCCACCTCTTCGCATAGGGTGGTGCACCACCACTCATCCCAGCCAAAAGAAGACAGGGGTGGGAGGATGGGGAGAGGCAGGGAAAGGAGATACATCTGCAGTGCTGACTGCGAGGTCTCATAACTTTGCCTGCTCCTTGCCCATCACTTGCAGAGACAGGCGTGACCTCACAGTCACCTTCACAGCCAGGTGGCTCAAACTGGTCTTGGAGATTTTGAGGCTGTCAGAATCCAGTACCCTCCTCATCACGCTGAATGCCAACTGCCTGGAAAGCAGCTTAGTAGAGAAGGGCCTGGGGGTCCTGGTAGACAACATGAAGCAGCAGGAGCCAGACAAGTGTTTTTGGTATTCAAAGGCTGCATCAGTTTCCTGGGCTGCAGTGGGAAGAGCGTTGCAGCAGGGCGAGGGCTCTGTGCCTGCAGGCTCTGGGTCAGCAGGCTCTGCGCCTGCTGTCTAACCACATCCTCAGGCAGAACTGACCTCACAAACAACTGCCTTAGGCCGCAGCCAAAGGCTCACCTCTCAGCTGCTCACACCGAAGTCACCTCACAATCATCCACCAAGCCAAGGGGCCTACTGCTGGCCCTCCAGCTTCTCTCATGCACGTGACCAGCTATGTGCCTGCTGCTCTCCAGTCAGGTCCTAAGGCAGAGGAGGCTTCACAATCAACATCCAAGCCGTGTGCCTGCTGCTGGCCTATCACCTGCAAAGACAGGAGACACCACCAAATCAGCACTCTAGCCCTGCGCCTGGGGGTAGCCTATTAGGTACTCAGGCAGCAGTGACCTCACCATGAGCATCCAAGCAAATGAGCAGCTACTAGCTAATCAGGTCATCAGGAAGAAGAGACCTAGCAAAGACCTCATCAGGCACTCACAAAGAATGGACTTCCCAGTCAACAGCCAATCCATGGGCCTACTCCTGGTCTACCAGCAGCTTGCTCAGAAGTGACCTCACATGCACGTGCCCCAGCCATGAGCCTGCTGCTAGCCTGTCAGAGGCTGAGACAGACGGGACCTCACAGCCAATTTCCCAGCAATGTGCCTGCTGCTGGCCCATCACCTGCAGAGACAGAAGGGACATCACTTTCCCCTTTACAGCCATGTGCCTCCTACCATCCAAGGAGCTTCCGAGAAACAATGGCTCTCACCACAATGTCCCCTCCTATTAGACTTTTGGCCTACCGGCTGATCCTTTACCAGTAACCTCACAGTCCTCTTCCAAGCCCACCTGCCTGCAGTGAGCCTTTCAGCTTCTCAGAAGGACTGGACTTACCATGTGCCTGCTGCTAGCCAAACAGGTACTCAGGCAGGAACGTCATCACAATCAGCATCCAAGCCATCGGCCTGCAAGTGGCCTATCAGGTACTAAGGCAGAAGGAATCGCACAAGCACCTCCTCTGCTCGAGAAGCAGTGGTTGCCCTATCACCTGCAGAGACAGAAGTGACCTCACAACCAAAATCCAAGCCATGTGCCTGCTGCTGGCCTATCAGGTACTGAGACACAAGTCACCTCACAAACAGTTTCCCACTCGCAAGCTTGTTCCTGGCCCATCACCTACAGACACAGAAGGGACCACACAGTCACCTGCATGGGCCTGTGCCTCCTAAGGGCCTGCAAGCTTCTGAGACACAATTATGTCCAAAAAACTGGCCATGACATAATCTGTTTGCGCTGCGAGTCAGAGGGATTGTGACAGGCTGGAGAAATGGGCAGAGAGGAACGTCAGGAAGGTCCACCAAAGGAAATGCAATGTCTTGCACCAGGACATGCTGAGTGCCGATCGGCTGGAAAGCAGCTTGGCTGAGAAGGGCCTGGGGGGGTCCAGGGAGGCAGCATGCAGCAGCATAAGCCAGCAACACGTCCTCAGGACAAAGGCAGTCCATGGCTTCCTGGGCTGCCTTGGGGAGAGCGCTGGCAGCAGGGCGAGGGCTCTGGGCCTGCAGGCTCTGTGTCAGCAGGAGGTGGGCCTGCTAGCTGGTCTGCTACTCATCAGATACTGGCCCATCAGATGGGGAGGCAGAAACAACCTCACAATCACCTTCCAAGCTCTGTGCCACCTGCTGGCCTTTCCCCTTCCGGATGGACATGAGAAGCCAGCTATGGGGGTCTCTTCTCTCTCTCTGTACCAGAAAGGAGACACACTGGGATTGAGTCAGCTTTCCAGCTGGAGATCCTGGCAAGAGCTCCCGAAACTGCAGGCCTCAGTGACCAGCTCAGTGACACTCTGCCAAATGTGCTCACTTGGACACCTGAAGGGTCAGCTCCCAAACGACCCCCTTAGGGAAGAGAGGAGCATGTGGAAAGGGGAGGAACCTAATTCTGAGGGGGTTATTTGCATCAAACAGCTCCAGGTTGCCACGCTGATTCTCAGCTCGGACCCAGGAAGTGTTTCCTGCTGACTTGCAGGAAAGTGCCTGAGCATCAGCTGATGTTTCTCCCAGTCCAAAAGCAATGGGCTCATTTCCTTAGTCTTCAGCACAGAAAGTGAGCTCTGGGCAGCTGAGATTACTACTCCCTGCAGCAGGCACCTCTGGGAGAAGTGGTTTTAAAGGCCAATGATTTTCTGAAGAAATACTTGGTCTTTGGAAGTTTCCCTTATTTGGCCCATTTCAAATGGGCCAATGACTGTGGCACTGCCACTGGAAAGAGCACCTCTGAGCGCTCCACTGTGGAGAGACCATTTCCTTGTGAACTGTGTGGGTGAAGAAAGTCCCACATGATCTGAACTGCTCTCTGTGGCCTCCTGCTGGATGTCCGCCTCTGGATATCTGGTTTCAGAGCCCAGGGCAGGGGGCAGGGTGCAGGGTGCAGCAGATAGCCCCGAAGCAGTGAGGCCTTTGGCAGAAAGAGATCAAGACCCTCTCCCTCTACCTGCCACATTTCTCTGGATTGGAGGGGGTTAATGGGATGGTTAATTAAGGGGTAGTTGTGGAATACCACTGCACTATAAGCAAAGAGTTTCTAGGATCCTGCCACACGAGAAGAAAACAGTGTCTGCACCAACTGCTTACGCCTCTACCGTTAAATAAAACTTGTTGGGCAGATCTCAGAGGTGTCAAATTCAAGAATCTCCAGCAAGGAACCCTTTCTGAAAGATGACCTCTTCCACTCCAAATACTCTCAGCTGCATGTTTATATGTATCGCACCGTCTGTGTGGGATATCTGGCTGCAGAGCCTGGCAAGAGCGGAGGAAACTCCAGGCCTAAAGCTGAGCGGGCAGAAGGCAGCCGGCTGCCAGCATGCCTGCCTCATGGGGCCACCAGGGCAGCCGGGGCCTCAGCAGCCAAGGCACCTGCTCACCTCGCAGCACTCCCCACCTCCCCAGCCTCATGGCACTGCCCACGCACACCACTGCTCTCTCCACACACCTCCTCCCGCACACTGAGCACCAACACCCTGGGGCCACCGCCTCTCCCCACTACACGCCACCCAACTTCTGGCACACACCTCACCCCCACCCCTCCCCTCACACAGCGTGGACAGCCAGCACGCCCCTCTGCAGCAGGCACACACAGGCCACACCACCACACAGGCCAGCAGCCAGGACACCACCCCCCAAATGCCCCCAAAACACACCCAGGACAACTCTCCAGCCCTTCTGTTTCCTTCTAGTCCTCCAAGAGGGAGCAAGAAGCACTTCCTCTGAACATCCACTCCCACCTCTGCTCCTGCTCCCTTCCCACCTCCACCAATCCAAGGGCAGAAAGAGCATTCCCATCTTGCAGACAAAGCTCACCAGGCCCCTCTCTTTTCATGGGGCACAATTTCCACACCACGCACACACTGCCAATCCTAGATTTCACCACCAATGTATAAGCCACACTGCACACCTGCTGCTGCCCCAGCAACTGCTCACCTAGAAGACACCTCACCAGCACCTCCCCAGCCACACGCCTCCTGCTAACCAATCACGAACCGTTGCAGAAGGGACCTTACAGACAACACGCCAGCCTTGTTCCTGCAGCTGGCCTCTCAGCTCCTCAGCCCCAAGGGACCTCAGAATCAGCAGCCGAGCCACGGGGCCCCTGCTGGCCTCTCAGCTACCGACAAAGAACTGATTGGGCAGTGGTGATTTTCTGGCACAGCTCTCACAGACACTAGGGACCTCGTGTCTGTTGCCCCCTGCAGCTCCCCCTGCCCTCCCCAAGGCTGAGACACCTCCTGAACGGTCTCCCTCACTCACCCTGGCGCCTCACACTGCTCCTAGTGCAGCAAAACACCCAGGACGGGCCCGTTCCTGCCCCAAGAGAAGATCACCTTCTGCCCAGCCAGTACCCGCACCGAGCCCGTGAAGCTCAGGAATTGGAGAAAGGCCTGCAAGGGATTCGTGGCAACATTTCCTAAGGGGCCGATTGTGTGGGAGCAGCGACCATGAAGCGGAAGACAGCAGGGCCCCATGGCCCAGGCAGAGCAAGAAGCCTTCCCGCAACTCCAAAGGCCACTTCCTTCCCCAAGGAGGGACTGAACCAAGCCAGCACATTCCCTACACGTCAAGGACAACACACACTCTCTGGTTTGGGGCCCTGACAGTTTGGGACGTGGGGAAGGACTCAGGTGAGGGCATCTCAGCTGGGGACACCAGCAGAGGCAGCACTCAGCACCTCTTCCCCCATTAGCTCCCGCCAGCAGGGCTAATGACAACACAAGGGGACAAGGCAAGGGGAGGACGGGCAGAGCCTCATGGCACTCCCCACGCACAGCACTGCTCTCTCCACACGTCTCCTCCCGCACCCAGAACCAACACCCTGGGGCCACCACCTCTCCCCACCACACGCCACCCCCCACTGGCACACACCTCACCCCCACCCGTCCCCTCACACACGGTGGACAGCCAGCACGCCCCTCTGCAGCAGGCACACACAGGCCACACCACCACACAGGCCAGCAGCCAGGACACCCTCCACCAAGGACCCAAATCACACCCAAGCCCACTCTCCAGCCCTTCTGTTTCCTTCTAGTCCTCCAAGAGGCAGCAACCAGCACTTCCTCTGAACATCCACTCCCACCTCTGCTCCTGCTCCCTTCCCACCTCCACCAATCCAAGGGCAGAAAGAGCATTCCCATCTTGCAGACAAAGCTCGGCCAAACCACACTGTACCGCCCAGCGCAGCTGCTTGGGGCCGGCCAGCACATCTGGATTGCAGGACAGCTCCCCTGGGGCCCAGGCACCTCTGTCCTATGGTCCTAACCCCGTGGCAGCTCCTGGAGGAGAGCAGCCCCACACAGCCAGGGCCAGCATGGGAACACACCTACAGACCCACTCACTCCCACTCCTGCTCTCCTGCTTTGCTCCCGCTGCACTTATAAGTGTCTTTAACCCACGTGCTGGACTGTGATGGGCTGACAGAGACATCCGGCAACCCAACCCTACCCTCCTCCTCTTGTCAGCCAGTAGCAGGGCAGCACTGGGGGCGATGCCATGGCGACATTGCAGACACATGACCCAGCAGGCAGCTCCTTCCTCCCACCATCGTTGGTGGTGGGTCTGGTGCCATGCTGAGGGCTGTTACAAGGGGAAGGTTTCATGTGCTCTGTGGGCATTTCCAGCAGGCTCTTGAGATCCCCCTGGGATCTGGTGGACATTGCAGCCTCTGGGACACAGCACCCCTTTCCTGCCAGAGCCAGACCCCAAGGGGGGACCCACTTCCAGGGAAACTTGGGCCTGAATTTCCTCCCACCCTACCAGGAGGGGATGGAGCCAGCCCCACAGGAGCCTCGGGGCTCAGGACAGCCCCAGCCCCAGGACCCAGCACTCCTGCCTGCACCATTGTGCCCTGAGCCAGATGGGACCCTCCAGCAGGGCTCTTGTGGCCGCCCCCAGCCCTGTCCAGACACCCCCACAGCCCAGGACCCACAACTGTTTTTGCATTTCACAGTCTCTGTGCGACACCTCAGGAAGGAGTTCCTGAATCCCTTACCCTTGGTGGAGAGCTGCAGGAGCACTGGAAAGCAAGTACCTGTGGTCTGGGCTAATGTTCTTGGTCCAGCAGTCTCCATCTCGTTTGGCCCCTTTCCTTCGGCTCGGGCTCGCCTCTCCCTCCAGGGAAAAAGGACTCGTCCCCCACAATTCCTCTCCAATGTGTCCCTGCTCTTGTGCCTGTTGGTGAGGAGCCCCAGTGCAGCCCCACTGCCTCCTGTCCTCCCTCCTTGCTGGGGAGCAGCTCTGAAGGGCAGCAGTGGGGAGTGTGTGAGCCGTGCCCTGGCCTTGCAGGGAAGTGAGGGCTCTCCCATGGCACCGGGGAGAGACCTCTCTGTGATGCGGCACATCCCCCTGTGACCTCAGCCCGTGTCATCTCTGGGCTCAGTAGGTCACCGCCATGGAGATGGCACAGCCAGGGAGAGAGAAGAGAGATTTCCCTCCATGTTCTGCAAAGCAATCACCTGCCCTCCCCACAGTTAGTTTCCAAAATTGGCTGATAACTCCTTCAGGAACGTGACCAGATGGTGACAAAGGCTGTGGAAAATCTAAGATGGGTCACGGCAGAGGTCACTTCTGTGCCCCTGCACCAACAGGTCTCTGCACAGGGCAGACCTGTGTGGGAAGCTGGGGTTTGGGGCTATGTTAGGGGTTGTACACTTGTTAAAGACGGGATCAAAATCATGTGAGGTCAAACAGCACAAAAGGGTGGCCATGGGCTGCGATGCTTTGGTGAGCCTGGTGAGACAGGTTTCTCCCGTGGGTCACTCTTCTTGTCAAAGGAGGATGTAGGACAGGATGGGACAGGACGCAGCCTTCCTCCTTCAGGCACCAAAGCAGGCTCTTTGTTTTGAAAAGGCCTCAGCAAGGTTTCTCAGTCTGCGGTGCTAGAGAGAGAGATGAGATGCCAGAAAAGAGCAACTAGGCCCTTAACACGCATCATCCAGAGGGCTTTATGTGGGACCCTGGTGCTTCCCATGTTCCATAACCATGGGCAAGGCTGGGGAGCAAATTTGGGGCAGTGTTCTCATCTCCCATGAATGTTGCCCAGGCTGAGACAAATCTCACCAGGCCCCTCTCTTTTCATGGGGCACAATTTCCACACCACGCACACACTGTCAAGCCTACATTTCACCACCAATGTCTAAGCCACGCTGCAGGCCTACATACTGCGGGGACAGGCGGGACCTCCGAGTCACTTCCCAGCCATGGGCAACCGGGGCTGCTCTCTCTGCAGTCACCTCACAAGCACCTTCCCAGCCACCTGCCTCCTGCTGCCCTATCAGCCACTCCAAAAGACAGGACCTCACTGTCACCTTCCCAGCCGTCTGCCCGCCACTGCCCTACAAGCCCCTGACACACAAGTGACCTCACAATAACTTCCTCAGCCATCAGCCAAATGCTCACCTCCCAGCTGCTCCGGCCAACGTCACCTCCAAAGCACGCGTCCCAGCCGTGCACCTGCTGCTGCCCCAGCAACTGCTCAGCCAGAAGACACCTCACCAGCACCTCCCCAGCCACACGCCTCCTGCTAGCCAATCACGTAACCCTTGCAGAAGGGACCTTACAGACAACACGCCAGCCTTGTTCCTGCAGCTGGCCTCTCAGCTCCTCAGCCCCAAGGGACCTCACAATCAGCAGCCGAGCCACGGGGCCCCTGCTAGCCTCTCAGCTACCGACAAAGAACTGATTGGGCAGTGGTGATTTTCTGGCCCAGCTCTCGCACACACTAGGGACCTCGTGGCTGTTGCCCCCTGCAGCTCCCCCTGCTCTCCCCAAGGCTGAGACACCTCCTGAACGGTCTCCCTCACTCACCCTGGCGCCTCACACTGCTCCTAGTGCAGCAAAACACCCAGGACGGGCCGGTTCCTGCCCCAAGAGAAGATCACCTTCTGCCCAGCCAGTACCTACACCGAGCCCGTGAAGCTCAGGAACTGGAGAAAGGCCTGCAAGGAATTCGCAGCAACATTTCTTGATGGGCCAATTGTGTGGGAGCAGCGACCATGAAGCGGAAGACAGCAGGGCCCCATGGCCCAGTGAGAGCAAGAAGCCTTCCCGCAACTCCAAAGGCCACTTCCTGCCCCAAGGAGGGACTGAACCAAGCCAGCACATTCCCTACACATCAAGGACAACAAGCACTCTCTGGTTTGGGGCCCTGACAGTCTGGGACGTGGGGAAGGACTGAGGCGAGGGCATCTCAGCTGGGGACACCAGCAGAGGCAGCACTCAGCAGCTCTTCCCCCTGGCCCGCCAGCAGGGCTAATGACAACGGCAAGGGGAGGACGGGCCCTTCCCCAGCCTCCAAGGCTCTTAGGAAAGCACAACAGCTGCCACGCTCAGAGCTGCTCTGCCAACACCCTTCAGGCTGCTTCCAGGGCCACAGGTCTCAGGGCCCAGCAAGAGGCACGGAGCACCACCAACGGCCAGGCCACGGCATGACGCGTGGGCACAGCCTCTCTCGGAGCCCTCCGATGTGCAGTTTTTCCGAGCAGAAGCGACCAAGGGGAAGGGCCCCAAAACACACCAAGACCCACTCTCCAACCCTTCCGAATCAAAGGGCGAAGATATCATTCCAATGTTGGAGACAAATCTTGGCCCAACCCCACCACATCGCCCCCATGCAGCTGCTCAGGGCCAGCCAGCACATCTGGCTTGTAGGGCAGCTGCCCTGGGGCCTGGGCTGCTCTTTCCCGCCTTCCCAGCCCCACCGGCCCTGCTGGCAGCTCCTGGAGGAAAGCAACCCCACTGCCAGCACCGCTGCACTTGCTCTCTGTGGGACAGGCTGGGCCCAGCGAGTCGCTCTGGAAGGCTGAGGAGCCCCGGGGCAGGGGGCAGCAAGGGGGAGAGCAGCTCTGGGCCTGCCGGTGCTGCAGAGTGGAGGTGTGGGGCTGGCAGGGGCAGCGGGAGATGGCCCTGCTGCACTCACCCCAGCACTGCCCACCACGGCTCCGGGGAAAATCAGCCTGGCATCAGCCAGCACTGGAAGCTTGGCCATGGCACCCTCCCATCTCTCTCCAAGCTGCTCTCCCAAACCTCCTGTCTTTTGGGTGCAGAGCTTGGAGCCCGGTTTGCAGGAGGACAGGGGCTGTGGCCATCTGAGGACACCAGGTCTGAGCCCAAAACATGCTCTGCCAAGCTGGAAACATAAAAGGCTCCGGGGGGAAGGAACAGAGGTTCTGCCAAACAAGGAGACGCGTTGAGGTTATTTAAGGTGAAGTTTTCATTTCCTCTGTGGGCATTTCAGCAGGCTCTTGAGAGCCCCATGGGATCTGGTGGACACTCTAGCCTCCAGGGCACACAGGACCCCTTTCCTGCCAGAGCCAGATCCCAAAGGGAGACCCACTCCAAGGGAAACTTGGGCCTGAATTTCCTCCCCACCATGTCATGAGGGGATGGAGCCAGCCCCACAGGAGCCTCGGGGCTCAGGACAGCTCCAGCCCCAGGACCCAGCACTCCTGCCTGCCCCATTGTGCCCTGAGCCAGGGGGGACCCTCCAGCAGGGCCCTTGTGCCTGCCCCCAGCCCTGTCCAGACACCCCCACAGCCCAGGTCCCACAACTGTTTTTGCATTTCACAGTCTCTGTGCGACACCTCAAGAAGGAGCTCCTGAATCCCTTACCCTTGGTGGAGAGCTGCAGGAGCACTGGAAAACAAGTACCTGTGGTCTGGGCTAATGTTCTTGGTCCAGCAGTCTCCATCTCGTTTGGTCCCTTCCCTTCAGCTCACCTCTCCCTCCAGGGAAAAAGGACTCGCTTCCTGTCTCGTCCCCCACAATTCCTCTCCAATGTGTCCCTGCTCTTGTGCCTGTTGGTGAGGAGCCCCAGTGCAGCCCCACTGCCTCCTGTCCTCCCTCCTTGCTGTGGAGCAGCTCTGAAGGGCAGCAGTGGGGAGTGTGTGAGCTGTGCTCTGGCCTTGCAGGGAAGTGAGGGCTCTCCCATGGCACCGGGGAGAGACCTCTCTGTGATGCGGCACATCCCACTGTGACCTCAGCCCGTGTCATCTCTGGGCTCAGTAGGTCACCGCCATGGAGATGGCACAGCCAGGGAGAGAGCAGAGACTTCCCCTCATGTCCTGGAAAGCAGTCACGTCCCCACACCACAGTTAGTTTCCAAAACTTGCTGATAAATCCTTCAGGAACGTGACCAGATGGTGACAAAGGCTGTGAAAAATCTAAGATGGGTCACGGCAGAGGTCACTTCTGTGCCCCTGCACCAACAGGTCTCTGCACAGGGCAGACCTGTGTGGGAAGCTGGGGTTTGGGGCTATGTTTGGGGTTTGCCACTTGTTAAAGATGGGATCAAAGTCATGTGAGGTAAAACAGCACAAAGGGTGGCCATGGGCTGCGATGCTTTGGTGAGCCTGGTGAGACAGGTTTCTCCCGTGGGTCACTCTTCTTGTCAAAGGAGGATGTAGGACAGGATGGGACAGGACGCAGCCTTCCTCCTTCAGGCACCAAAGCAGGCTCTTTGTTTTGAAAAGGCCTCAGCAAGGTTTCTCAGTCTGCGGTGCTAGAGAGAGAGATGAGATGCCAGAAAAGAGCAACTAGGCCCTTTACACACATCATCCAGATCAGAGGGCTTTACGTGGGACCCTGGTGCTTCCCATGTTCCATAACCGTGGGCAAGGCTGGGGAGCAAATCTGGGGCAGTGTTCTCATTTCCCATGAATGTTGCCCAGGCTGAGACAAATCTCACCAGGCCCCTCTCTTTGCATGGGGCACAATTTCCACACCACGCACACACTGTCAAGCCTAGATTTCACCACCAATGTCTAAGCCACGCCGCAGGCCTACATACTGCGGGGACAGGCGGGACCTCCGAGTCACTTCCCAGCCATGGGCAACCTGGGCTGCTCTCTCTGCACTCACCTCACAAGCACCTTCCCAGCCACCTGCCTCCTGCTGCCCTATCAGCCACTCCAAAAGACAGGACCTCACTGTCACCTTCCCAGCCGTCTGCCCGCCACTGCCCTAAAAGCCTCTGACACACAAGTGACCTCACAACAACTTCCTCAGCCATCAGCCAAATGCTCACCTCCCAGCTGCTCCGGCCAACGTCACCTCCAAAGCACGCGTCCCAGCCGTGCACCTGCTGCTGCCCCAGCAACTGCTCACCTAGAAGACACCTCACCAGCACTTTCCCAGCCACACGCCTCCTGCTAGCCAATCACGTAACCCTTGCAGAAGGGACCTTACAGACAACACGCCAGCCTTGTTCCTGCAGCTGGCCTCTCAGCTCCTCAGCCCCAAGGGACCTCAGAATCAGCAGCCGAGCCACACGGCCCCTGCTGGCCTCTCAGCTACCGACAAAGAACTGATTGGGCAGTGGTGATTTTCTGGCACAGCTCTCGCAGACACTAGGGACCTCGTGTCTGTTGCCCCCTGCAGCTCCCCCTGCCCTCCCCAAAGGCTGAGACACCTCCTGAACAGCCCCCCCTCATTCACCCTGGTGCCTCACACTGCTCCTAGTGCAGCAAAACACCCAGGACGGACTGGTTTCTGCCCCAAGAGAAGATCACCTTCTGCCCAGCCAGTACCTACACCGAGCCCGTGAAGCTCAGGAACTGGAGAAAGGCCTGCAAGGGATTCGAGGCAACATTTCCTAAGGGGCCAATTGTGTGGGAGCAGTGACCATGAAGTGGAAGATAGCAGGTCCTTATGTCCCAGGCAGAGCAAGAAGCCTTCCCACAACTCCAAAGGCCACTTCCTTCCCCAAGGAAGGACTGAACCAAGCCAGCACATCCCCTACACATCAAGGACAACAAGCACTCTCTGATTTGGGGCCCTGACAGTTTGGGACGTGGGGAAGGACTGAGGCGAGGGCATCTCACCTGGGGACACCAGCAGAGGCAGCACTCAGCAGCTCTTCCCCCTGGCCCGCCAGCAGGGCTAATGACAACGGCAAGGGGAGGACGGGCTCTTCCCCAGCCTCCAAGGCCCTGCGAAAGCCAAACAGCTGCCACGCTCAGAGCTGCTCTGCCAACACCCTTCAGGCTGCTTCCAGGGCCACAGGTCTCAGGGCCCAGCAAGAGGCACGGAGCACCACCAACGGCCAGGCCACGGCATGTCGTGTGGGCACAGCCTCTCTCGGAGCCCTCCGATGTGCAGTTTTTCCGAGCAGAAGGGACCATGGGCAAGGGCCCCAAAACACACCAAGACCCACTCTCCAACCCTTCCGAATCAAAGGGCGAAGATATCATTCCAATGTTGGAGACAAATCTTGGCCCAACCCCACCACATCGCCCCCATGCAGCTGCTCAGGGCCAGCCAGCACATCTGGCTTGTAGGGCAGCTGCCCTGGGGCCTGGGCTGCTCTTTCCCGCCTTCCCAGCCCCACCGGCCCTGCTGGCAGCTCCTGGAGGAAAGCAACCCCACTGCCAGCACCGCTGCACTTGCTCTCTGTGGGACAGGCTGGGCCCAGCGAGTCGCTCTGGAAGGCTGAGGAGCCCCGGGGCAGGGGGCAGCAAGGGGGAGAGCAGCTCTGGGCCTGCCGGTGCTGCAGAGTGGAGGTGTGGGGCTGGCAGGGGCAGCGGGAGATGGCCCTGCTGCACTCACCCCAGCACTGCCCACCACGGCTCCGGGGAAAATCAGCCTGGCATCAGCCAGCACTGGAAGCTTGGCCATGGCACCCTCCCATCTCTCTCCAAGCTGCTCTCCCAAACCTCCTGTCTTTTGGGTGCAGAGCTTGGAGCCCGGTTTGCAGGAGGACAGGGGCTGTGGCCATCTGAGGACACCAGGTCTGAGCCCAAAACATGCTCTGCCAAGCTGGAAACATAAAAGGCTCCGGGGGGAAGGAACAGAGGTTCTGCCAAACAAGGAGACGCGTTGAGGTTATTTAAGGTGAAGTTTTCATTTCCTCTGTGGGCATTTCAGCAGGCTCTTGAGAGCCCCATGGGATCTGGTGGACACTCTAGCCTCCAGGGCACACAGGACCCCTTTCCTGCCAGAGCCAGATCCCAAAGGGAGACCCACTCCAAGGGAAACTTGGGCCTGAATTTCCTCCCCACCATGTCATGAGGGGATGGAGCCAGCCCCACAGGAGCCTCGGGGCTCAGGACAGCTCCAGCCCCAGGACCCAGCACTCCTGCCTGCCCCATTGTGCCCTGAGCCAGAGGGGACCCTCCAGCAGGGCTCTTGTGGCCGCCCCCAACCCTGTCCAGACACCCCCACAGCCCAGGACCCACAACTGTTTTTGCATTTCACAGTCTCTGTGCAAGACCTCAAGAAGGAGCTCCTGAATCCCTTACCCTTGGTGGAGAGCTGCAGGAGCACTGGGGGTACAGGAGCCCTGCACCCCAGCAGGGCTAATGACAACGGCAAGGGGAGGACGGGCCCTTCCCCAGCCTCCAAGGCCCTGCGAAAGCCAAACAGCTGCCACGCTCAGAGCTGCTCTGCCAACACCCTTCAGGCTGCTTCCAGGGCCACAGGTCTCAGGGCCCAGCAAGAGGCACGGAGCACCACCAACGGCCAGGCCACGGCGTGCCGCGTGGGAACAGCCTCTCTCGGAGCCCTCCGATGTGCAGTTTTTCCGAGCAGAAGCGACCATGGGCAAGGGCCCCAAAACACACCAAGGCCCAATCTCCAACCCTTCCGCTTGCTTCTAGTCCTCCAGAGCCTTTCAGCAGGCACTTCCTCTGAACATCCCGGCTCACCCCGGAGCCTGCTCCCTTCCCACCTCCACGAAACACAGGGCAAGTGCTCTCCCAGGAGGCGCATCACGCCAGCTCTTGCCTCTCTCTTGTGCCTCACGTGCCCTCAAGGCCCTCACCCAACAGGCCTCCCTACTGAGGGGCCCTTTGGGGCTTCAAGGAAGGAGGACAAAACTCTTTGGCACCACGCCCCCTCTCTCGGGCCGTGCTCCGACAGCTCACCAATGACCACATGGCAGCACACAGACACACTCAGCAGCATGGACAGGACCAGTGCACCAGCCTTAGACAAGCACACTTGCAACCAGGGAAACGGCACAAGGCTTCCACTGCTCTCCAGCCTTTGCCTTGCCCTGCCTCAGCAAGGCCGGGGATTTCTCTGCCAAGCAAAGCCTCGAGCCAAGCCAGCAGCTTTCAGCAGGGCACGTGCTACATGGAAAAGCCAGTGCAGGCTCTGCCTCCAGGGTCCCCCCTGGCATGGCCCAGGCAGAGCCCGAGAGCACCAGCTAAGCCACCCACTGAAGGAGCTGGGCGTGTGGCAGAGCCAAGCTGGTTTGTCCTCACGTCTGGTGCCAGGAGCTCTCCTCCAAAGCAGCACCAGGCAGCAGCCCAGAGGAAGGACCACTTCCCTCTCTTCTCTTAGCAAGCACTTGACCCCCTAGTGCTCCACTCTTTGGCCCCTGCATTGCTCAGGCCTGCAAGGACACGACCCCATCACGGCATCAGCAGGGAGCAGTCCGAAAAACAAGAGTGGTCACAATGCAAAGGCTCCAGGACTCTCCCCACCTCCCAAAAAAGGAGTGGCAACTCTCAAAGCGCTCAGGGAGAAAACCCCAAGGGGAAAGGGCTTCCAGCGCTCAGCGTCCACAATGCCTGCCCACAAGCCGGCAGGCTGCTTGGAGGACGCCTGTGCTCACCACCACTCCCTTGGCTCCAGAGACTCGCAGCAATGCCCCTAGAGCTCCGTGGGGCTCCTCACACCCACCCAAAGCTCAGGCCTGTTGGGTGAGGGCCTTGTGGGGATGTGAAGCAAAGGAGAGAGGCAAGAGCTGGCCTGAGGAAACCCTGTGAGAGTGCTTGCTCTCTGCGTCCTGGAGGTGGTAAGTGAGCAGAAGCAGGGCTGTGACTCGTTCAGAGGAGGGCCCTGTGGAGGTTTGGAGAGTGGGTCTTGGTGTGTTTTGGGGCCCTTGGGGGTCACCTGGCTGCTGCCTTGTCTGGTCGTGTGCCCTGTGTGTCCCTGCTGCAGAGGGGCGTGTTGGCTGTCAACCCTCTGTGAGGCGAGGGGTGGTGGTGTGGTGTTTCCCAGTGGGGGGTGGCCTGTGGTGGGGACCTTGAGTTTCCTCAGCTCTTGCCAGGAGCTGCAGCCAGATATCCCACACAGACTGTGAAATACATATAAATATGCAGCTGAGAGTATTTGAAGTAGAAGCGATCATCTTTCAGAAAGCGTTCCTTGTAGGAGATTCCTGAATTTAGATTTCTAGTGTCTTTGCAACCACAAGTTTTTTCAGACTAGAGGCGTAAGCAGTTGCCTCTCTCCCCTAGTAGCAAAGGCTAAGTGGGGATACTGCCTGTGTGCATAATTGCTGCAGACACTGTTTTCTTCTGATGTGGCAGGACCCTAGAAACTTTTTCCTTATAGTGCAGTAGTATCCCCCAATTAACCCTTAATTAACCATCCGATTAACCACCCTGCACACCAGTGAATTATAGCTGGAGGGCTAGGTGTGTCTTGATTTCTTCCTGCCAAAGTCCACCCTGTTTCGGGGCTCTCTGCTACAACCTGCACCCTGCACCCTGCCCTGGGCTCTGAAACCAGACATCCACATGCTGACATCCAGCAGGAGGCCTCAGAGAGCAGTTTTCATAAGGTGGGACTTTTTCCACCCACACAGTTCACAAGGAAATGGTCTCTCCACAGTGCAGCACTGGGAAGTGCTCTTTCAAGCGGCAGCGCCACAGTCATAAGCTTTTTAAATGGGGCCAAATAAGGGAAACTTCCAAAGACCAAGTTTGTCTTCACAAGAGAATAATGGCCTTTAAAACCACTTCTCCCAGATGCCCCTACTACTGTGAGTAGTGATGCTCAGGCACTTCCCTGCAAGTCAGCAAGAAACACTTCATGGGTCACAGCTGAGAATCAGCTTGCAAAGCTGAAGCTGTTTGATGCAAATAACTTTCAAGACCCCCTCAGAATTATGCTCCTCCCCTTTCCACATGCTCCTCTCTTCTCTAAGGGAGTCCTTTGGCACCTGACACTTCAGGTGTCCATCTCAGCTGATCAGGCTTTGCAGTGTGTCACTGAGCTGGTCACTGAGGTCTGCAGTTTCTGAAGCTCTTGCCTCATCAGCTGGGGCACAGCCTGGGTATTAGCTCACTCGTGGCCCCTTCTTTCCAAATGACCCTCCTCTGAGATGAAATGCCGAGTGTGCATCTGTGGCTAATTTGGGCAAAGGCCCCCTCTTGCCAGTGAGGTGGGAATAAAAGCAAGTGAGGCTCAGTTACTTCTGGAGTGGTGCAGAGCTGTCCCAGCAGGCCTTGCACAGTTCAGCTCACCCACCCATCATCAAACTCTGCACTGGAGCCTTCAGGATGACTCCTTCTTGGTATCACACTATAAAAACCCCCTCTGTCGGGTAATCATACCTCATGCACTACTTGGGGAAGGTTGAGCTGCCCAAGAAATAATCGGGCAGCTCGTCTGGGTTGAACTGCCCCAGATAATGCCTGGGGTGTCTCTGGGCCACAGGGGCAGCACGCTGGGCTTGGAGGAGACCTAGGCGAGGAGCTGTGTTCTGCTTGGTGCCAAGTCTTCTCCAGGGGGCTAGTCCTGAGCAGAATGGCCATAAACTGCGCCTGTCTGCCTGCTGGCCGTGGGCTGGTGGGCTGGCTGCAGCAGAGGTGCTCTCATAGTCAGCACCCAGATTTGTCCCCATCACATGTGTCACCCTCTTTGCTCCCCAGGGTGGTCATTTCTGCTAGGTGGCTCTTTGAGGTACTGGGTGACATCAGAAAGCCTGCTGGCCAGCACATCTCCTGAGGGCCAATCAAGCAGCTGCAGTGAAGTGACCTTACAATCAATACTGCAGTCATGTCCCCTTTGGCTGTCCCTGTACATAGGTAGAAACATGTGAACTTACATAGAGTAATGACTCTATGTAACGGGAGAAATAATCCCATGCACCAGTACAGGCTGGAGGTTGACCTGCTGGAAAGTAGCTCTGCCGAGAAGGACCCGGGAGTGCTGGGGGACAACAAGTTAAGCATGAGCCAGCAATGTGCCCTTGTGGCCAAGAAGGCCAATGGTCTCCTGGGGTGCATGAGGCAGAGTGTTGCCAGCAGGTGGAGGGAGGTGATCCTGCCCTCTCCTCAGCCCTGGGGAGGCCTCCCCTGGAGTGCTGTGTCCACTTCTGGGCTCCCCAGGACAAGAGAGACATGGCACTCCTGGAGAGAGTCCAGAGGAGGGCTTTGCAAAGATGATGAGAGGGCTGGAGCACCTCTCCTATGAAGAAAGACTGCAAGAGCTGGGCCTGTTCAGCCTGGAGAAGAGAAGATTGAGAGGGGATCTCATCAACGTGTACAAGTATCTGAAGGGGGAGTGTCAAGAGGATGAGGCCAGCCTCTTCTCCGTGGTGCCCAGCAACAGGACAAGAGGCAATGGGCACAAACTGAACCACAGGAAGTTCCACCTGAACCTGAGAAAACACTTCTTGACTGTGAGGGTGACAGAGCATTGGAACAGGTTGCCCAGAGAGGTGGTGGAGTCTCCTTCGCTGGAGATATTCAAAACCTGTCTGGATGTGATCCTGGGCAATCTGCTCTAGGTGACCCTGCTTGAGCAGGGAGGTTAGACTAGATGATCGCCAGAGGTCCCTTCCAACCTAAACGATTCTGTGACCCTGCTTGAGCAGGGAGGTTGGACGAGATGATCTCCAGAGGTCCCATCCAACCTAAACGATTCTGTGACCCTGCTTGAGCAGGGAGGTTGGACGAGATGATCTCCAGAGGTCCCTTCCAACCTAAACGATTCTGTGATTCTGTGATTCTGTGTGTGCTCGCATCACAGAAATATCCTAACATTCATTCTGATTGTCAGGTCCTACGTTTTACCCCCTGACTTTGGGAAAGAATGGGAGCATCACTGGGTCTTGTTTGTTTCCAGTCAGAGTAACAATTTATTTATGACTTGTATTATAATACATCATATTCCACAGTACTAGGTAGGGTGCAAAAGTATGCCGTCAGCTTGTGTGCCAAGTGGTCGAATGTGGAAGCTAGGAAAGAGGGAGGAGAAGAAAGGAAACAAGCAAGTGCATTCGGTCCACTTTTTGGAACGGAGCTGGGGGAGCTAGAAACGAGACGGAAAACCGTGCAGGCAAAATGTAGGCAATGACAAATGTTCAAAAATGAGTAAGTGCCTCAAAATTGAGCCAATAACTCACAGGTTGTTTAAGAAACTTTATTCTACCTAATGGAATTTTTGGGGGTCTGTAGGGAATGTATTTTTAGCTTCCCTCTGTGGTTATGTGAGGTTTCTTCCTTTTTCCCCGTAAACTAAAAGCTGACCTCCTGACAAAATCACCCCATTCTAGCATTTAAAGATACGCTGTGAGTTATGAAACACTGAGTGTTGAAAACCTGACAGCCTGGGCAATGTGAGATGGAAATCCAGAATTAAAGGCAAATAAATAACCCGGAGCAGAAACGGGACTGAAGCACGGGGAGAAGAAAGTGACAAACATGGAGGTTACCGGTGTAAACTGCCCCATCTGATAATTTAACTCAGATATTTTGCTGGCCACAAGGAATGAATATCTTATATGTAAGAGCCAACACAATCCTTCTTGCACAGAACCTTGTATTTAAGCACTGTTTTGGTTTATTTTCTCAGGTTCTTCCACGTAGCAAGCTGCAGAGCTTTCAGGTGTTTCTTTTTGCAGCCACAGTGTGACCGTGAGCACCTCAGTTCTCGACACCTTGGAGAAGACCCGCTCGCTTCCTACCTTGCCAGCGTCCTCTCCCTGCGAGTCCTGGGGCTTGTGCCAGACTGCATCGAGTGCTGCAAGATGAGCCTGTCTATATGTACAAAGTGGGGAGATCAGAGCTGCTGCCGGAAGCAGCTGGGACACGCTATATTTTTAAGGTAGAACAGGTGAAACAGTGGAACAGGCCAGTGATAGGAGGTCAAGTCCCCCTTGCCCTGTTCCCACAGAAGGAAAGGAAGGCGGGCGGTTGTTTATGAAACTTCGAAAGAATGACAGCTTCCCCGTTTTCTTCTACTTTGCTATGTATCTCTAAACTAGAGAAATATACTTGCTGTTGTAAAATAGCGAGGATTTTTTGCAAAGATCAGTTTGCTTCCGTTTCAGGACGCTAACAGGGTCCTGAGGCAGGGCCAGATAAAGCCACTAGTCCCCTGTGATGGACCAGGGTAAGAGAAAAGATGAGTAATTGCGAGGCAAAACTACTGACACAGCCACTTGGCTTGGAAAGTGCCAAATGCAAAGCACTGCAAAGTTCTGCAAAAAGTCCTTCACGTAGACAGCTTAGAGCTCCTAGGTTTCTGCAAGTTTCTATTTTGATAGGCGGTAGTTACCGTTTTACAGAAATGACAGAGAGTGAATCACAGCAGGCTGCCGTGTTAATGAGTTGCCATGTTCTTAGGATCTCCGAAAGGCAAAATGTTTCGTGTTTTACAGAAACTTCTTTTGGTAACTTAACGTTGCTTTGCTTTGGCGTGCTGGGAAACAGCTCTGCCCCACGAGGGGTGTGCTGGAAGTGGTACAATACCCGCTGTGACGGTGCAGAAAAACTACATCTGTTTGTGAACGTCATGCACACCATGTCTTTTACAGGTAAAGCAAGATGAAAAGAAATTAATAGCTTCACCAGCTATACGATCTTTTCTAGTCGGGAGAACCAGCTGCGTGAATGGGTGTTTGAGCAAACAGGAAGACAGTGGTCATTAGGGCTGGTACCAGAATAATGGCATGAAAAATTGGATTTCATGAAACAGCCTGAAGTCACGGAATACAGACAACGTGGGTGGTAACCTGCAGATATCCACGAGCGGTTTGTTGGATATTTAAAGCGGATAAAAATTTTGGAGGATGTATCCTCTCTTGGTGAAAGCTAGGTTAACTTAACTGGCTTAAGTCAAGCTGTACTGGTTTACTCTGTTTTCATTGCCTGACTGTGACGCCTTTAACTAAAGGCTGGTGAGAAATCGCACGTTAACGTGACCTCTTCATGCAGGGTAAACGTAGAGCGGTTGTTATAATAAAGGTTGTTTTGCTTGTCTGTTAAACAAGCTATTTGTTTGTTTTGAGCATGATTGCCTCAAAAAAAAGAAAATCCTATGGAGGGTGACGGTCATCTTGTTCTCTCCTGGTTGCCCACCAGTTATAATCTGGTAAGATGCAGAATTTTAGGGCTTCCTCGTTTATGTGGG
The DNA here is from genome assembly GCF_040807025.1 of Struthio camelus. Classification (NCBI taxonomy): domain Eukaryota; kingdom Metazoa; phylum Chordata; class Aves; order Struthioniformes; family Struthionidae; genus Struthio; species Struthio camelus. Next base: position 3,377,833 of record NC_090970.1, read on the forward strand.
AGGGCGCAGAGACGTTCGCACGAAGCAGAGGACGGGGAAGGCTTTGGGAGGCCCCCGTGGCGCTCCTCCACCAGTCCTGCAGACTGTCTCCTACTGCATTAATGGATTCAAAAACATGGCAGGTAATTTTGTGCAACAGAGGCCGAATTTAAATAAGCGGTGGCTCCTAAATTTTCTTTGATTCAAATCAATGAAAGATAAGAAATTTACTTTCAAGTTTTCCTGTTGCAAGACTCGAAGGCTGGCGCATAAGCTTATTTTGATGCTTTTGAGATCTGGAAGTATGTGGCGGGGTGGTACTCCTGTCTTTTGCAGTTTCTGCAAAATATGGCTTGTATATAAAATTCTTTTTCTCCTGCTTTTTAACAAGAAAGGAATTTCATAAATTTGAATACTATAAACCTCATATTCCTATAGGGATTAACTACATATAGAAGCACTGTAAATAATAAATACTGGTTTAACTCTTCAATGGACTTTTCTAATGCATGTCATAAGGGATTGTGACCGCTGGGTGCCTTGTAATTTTCTCTCACTTCTGTGTATTACTGTATTTTCCATTTGTGTATCAGGCGTGATAAAGCAGGAAGAAATAGCAGATGGTGAAAAACCAGGTAAAGTGATAAAGTGCTTTGTTTTAAATCCTTATTTTTGTTTGTTCTTCTGCTGGAGCACCATCCCTTGGTTCAGCTGGTAAATTACACCCATGTTCGTGAGCTTCCTGACCTTAAAGCAGGACTTTAAATGAGGCTCCGAGGGGGAGGATAACAAAATCCTGCAGGTAATTGGGATAACCTCTGCACCAGAGTCTACAAATTAGAAGGTTTAGGTTATTTATGACAAGCTCAGAGGAGGAACGGCGACAGTGGCTCAGTCTACAAAGCACCTTTGATGTCTTCATGTTAGACCTATGGAAAATAGAGAGATTTGATCTTCAGGGGTAGCTTATGTGACAAGAATAATACAGTGGAGAACCTGGTCAACAAACACAAACCTTGTAAACAGAGGTTTACAAGGAAAAGGGCATCGCTCTGTGTGTCAAATAGGTATGTGCCTGTTCTGAGGTAGAGATCAGAGAGGGTGAAAGACCTGTTGGAATAATCTGTGGGTGACGACCACAGAGGAGAGCAACATGGGCGCTGCGGTGGTGGTGGCTCGCTGTGGAGTGCCAAACCTTGAAGGGTCAGGGGAAGCTCTCAGCGAGCAGTGGACAGGAACACCCAAGGCACATGGGGGATTTCAACCACTTGAGCTGGGAAAGGAGTTTAATAGGGTGCAAATCATTCAAAATCTTGGAGTGAGTTGGCATCATCTTTTTACGTCAAAAAAGTGCGGAAAGACTTAGACTTTTCCAGACTTGATTGTACCAGTTAGGTAATTTCTGGATGAAAACGTTGAATCAGAAGGCTGTGTGAATGAGGACAACCCAGAAGCGATAGAGTTCATGACCTTTAGAAAGGTAAGAGGAACAGAAGCAACCTGCTCCTCCCAAGCAAAGAGAAAACTCTCAGCAGCCAAAACACTTTTCCAAAGGACCCTGAATATTTTGTAAAGATAGATTTCAGCTGCCTCAGGGAACTCTTAAATGATTTTCTCTAAGGGGCTGGTCCAAGAGAAAAACCTATTTCAATGATGTAGCAGAGCTTTTAAAGCAAATAATTTTCAGAAACAATCTAGGGAGGCACAATGTAGGTGAAGTTACTACAGACAGGTGCAAAACTGGTTGGAAATCCATATCCAGAGAATCAACCAGTGGTCCAGAGTCAAAATGGATGGCTGTGTCGAATGGGCTGTGCTTGTCTTGTTTGATTCTTCCCGCCCGTATGCGTTCATTTAGCTTTTAGTGAATGAGCTAGAGGACAGAATAGATTGTCAGCTTATTAAATCTGCAGAAGGGGCACAGCTGGGAGAGCATGCGGATGTGTTGGAGGACAGAATTAGAATCCAAAATTATCTTGACAAATTGTCTGAAGAAGAGGGATGAAATCTGATGGTTATAAGGACATGATGCTATCTACTTGCTGGGAGTGAAAGCAGGAGTCCTGCAGGAAGGGACCATGAGCTTGTAGTGGATCACGAACTGTATGTGACTCTAGATTTGTCTTAACAAAGACCAACTCATTACTTGCGCTGTGGCTGGAAAGAACTATCACGAGCAATTTAGGGAAACGTGATCCGGATGAAACTGGTATGAACAGAAGTGTAATCTGCCAGATGTAGGAGGTAATCTTTCTGCATTACTAAGCAAGCCTCAGCTGCAGTGCTGTCATTTGGACACTGCAGGTCAAGACAGATACACACAAAATGGGAGATGCTATAGAAGAGGAATGGGAAATCTGAGGGATATGGGAAAAAAAAAACAGACTTTACAGAGGCAAGTGGAATGGATTGGGGAAGAAAAGGCTGGAGAGATGTGATAAGTCTTTAGTGTTATAAAATGCTGCTGCAAAAGGGAAGAGAATCTGTTCTACATGTCCACAGTGAATAGGACAGGGAGCAATGATCTTACATTGTAGAAGGAAGGACTGACATTAGACATTGGGACAAATTCTGTCAGTGTCAAAACTGGACAGTTTTGACACGGGAAATGATTGCCTGTGTAGGTTGTGGAATTTCAATGACTGGAAGGGTTCCAGAACAGAAGCCTGTCAGGAGTGATGGTGGGGCACAGGGACAGAGCACGTAACTGCTTGAGATGTCTTGCAGGCATATCTTTTTGTCTCTGTATGTTTTCATGATTCTATAAAAGAAAACACAAAAAATCAAAATGAAGAGGTATTGCAAAGCTCAAGGTCTCCTGTTTCACTGCTTCTCAGTGTTCCAGCTGAGTGCAAAGTGCCTGGAAGTCTGATTTTACTTGGTTGCTACTTTAGCTGTTAGTGATGTAAATGGAATCTCAAAGCTTTCTGTCCCTCATGTTTAACTGAAGTCAGCCTCCCTACAATGACTGCTTTTGTTTGCACAAAGAACCTTCTGAATTAGAGACTTGAAATTAAATGTATAGTTTCTGTATTTCCATTGTCTGTGCTTTTAGGAGCAGGACAGAGGGACGGTGGTTACTATTCTGATTCAGGTGTTGCAAGTTGTTCCATCTCAAAGGTGTGGGACTTGACCACTGCCCGGCTAGCTCAGTCGGTAGAGCATGAGACTCTTAATCTCAGGGTCGTGGGTTCGAGCCCCACGCTGGGCGCTTGGCTTTTGACTTCAGGAGAGCTAACTTTGACCTCTTGAGGGACCTACTTAGGGGAATCTCCTGGGACAGGGCCCTAGAGGGAAGAGGGGTCCAAGAAAGCTGGTTAATATTCAAGCATCACCTCCTCCAGGCTCAAGAGCAGTGCATCCTTCTGAGGAAGAAGTCGAGCCAAGTGGGCAGGAGACCTGCATGGAGGAGCAAGGAACTCCTGGCAAAACTCCAGCAGAAGAAGGAAGTGTACAGAATGTGGCAAAGGGGCCAGACCACTTGGGAGGAATACAGGGACGTTGTCAGAGCGTGCAGGGATGCGACAAGGAAGGCTAAGGCCCAGTTGGAATTAAATCTGGCAAGGGATGGCAAGGACAACAAGAAGGCCTTCTTCAAATACATCAATAGCAAAAAGAAGACTAGGGAAAACGTGGGCCCGCTGCTGAATGGGGCGGGTGCCCTGGTGACGAAGGATACAGAGAAGGCAGAGTTATTGAATTCTGCCTTTGCTTCTGTCTTCACTGCTAAGGCCAGTCCTCAGGAACTCCAGACCTTGGAGGCAAGAGAGGAAGGCTGGAGAAAGGAAGACTCTCCCTTGGTGGAGGAGGATCGGGTTAGAGATCTTTTGTCCAAACTTGACATCCATAAATCAATGGGCCCCGATGGGATGCACCCACGAGTGCTGAGGGAGCTGGCGGATGTTATCGCTAGGCCACTCTCCATCCTCTTGGAAAGGTCCTGGAGATCAGGAGAGGTGCCTGAGGACTGGAAGAAAGCCAATGTCACACCAGTCTTCCAAAAGGGCAAGAAGGAGGAGCCAGGAAACTCCAGGCCTGTCAGCCTCCCCTCCATCCCTGGAAAGGTGATGGAACAGCTCCTCCTAGAGGTCCTCACTAAGCATCTGGAGGACAAGAAGGTGATCAGGAGGAGTCAGCATGGATTCACCAAAGGGAAATCATGCTTGACCAATCTGATAGCCTTCTATGGTGGAGTGACTGGCTGGGTAGATGAGGGGAGAGCAGTGGATGTTGTCTACCTGGACTTGAGCAAGGCTTTGGACACTGTCTCCCATCCCATCCTCCTAGGGAAGCTCAGGAAGTGTGGGCTAGATGAGTGGACGGTGAGGTGGATTGAGAACTGGATGGCTGGATGGCCGAGCTCCGAGGGTTGTGGTGAATGGCGCAGAGTCAAGTTGGAGGTGTGTAGCTAGCAGTGTCCCCCAGGGGTCAGTCCTGGCTCCAGTCGTGTGGAACGTATTCATCAATGACCTGGAGGAAGGGACAGAGTGCACCCTCAGCAAGTTTGCTGATGAGACTAAACTGGGAGGAGAGGCTAACACACCAGAAGACTGTGCTGCCATTCCGAGGGACCTGGACAGGCTGGAGAGGTGGGCGGAGAGGAACCTCCTGAAGTTCAACAAAGGCAAGTTCAAGGTCCTGCCCCTAGGCAGGAATAATCCCATGCAGCAGTACAGGCTGGGGGTTGACCTGCTGGAAAGTAGCTCTGCCGAGAAGGACCTGGGAGTGCTGGTGGACAACAAGTTAAGCATGAGCCAGCAGTGTGCCCTTGTGGCCAAGAAGGCCAATGGTCTCCTGGGGTGCATTAGGCAGAGTGTTGCCAGCAGGTGGAGGGAGGTGATCCTCGCCCTCTCCTCAGCCCTGGGGAGGCCTCCCCTGGAGTACTGTGTCCAGTTCTGGGCTCCCCAGTACAAGAGAGACATGGCACTCCTGGAGAGAGTCCAGCGGAGGGCTACCAAGATGATTAGAGGGCTGGAGCACCTCTCCTATGAAGAAAGACTGCAAGAGCTGGGCCTGTTCAGCCTGGAGAAGAGAAGATTGAGAGGGGATCTCATCAACGTGCACAAGTATCTGAAGGGGGAGTGTCAAGAGGATGAGGCCAGCCTCTTCTCCGTGGTGCCCAGCAACAGGACAAGAGGCAATGGGCAGAAACTGAACCACAGGAAGTTCCATCTGAACCTGAGGAAAAACTTCTTGACTGTGAGGGTGACAGAGCACTGGAACAGGTTGCCCCGAGAGGTAGTGGAGTCTCCTTCGCTGGAGATATTCAAAAGCCGTCTGGATGTGATCCTGGGCAATATGCTCTAGGTGACCCTGCTTGAGCACGGAGGTTGGACTAGATGATCTCCAGAGGTCCCTTCCAACCTAAACGATTCTGTGATTCTGTGATTCTGTGAACCCACCAAACCTTCTGGCTCTCCTGTCCCTGAACCTCTTCTCACCCTTCCACATGATGTGAACAGGCACTGGGCTAGTGATGTCCTCTGGGTGGCTGGATCACAGGCTGCCCAGGCCCAGGGACTTCTACAGTAGCATCTTGTCCTTCCTGGAGATCAATTCACCTCTGTCACAGGCCCCCAAGGTGCTGCAGACGCAGCTCAGGAAGCAAACCCCTCTACTGCCATTCCTGCACAGCCTAGCTCTGTTTCTGGCCTTGGACACTGCAGGGTTTGCTCTGTTAGTGAGAACCTCCTTCCACCATCACATTGGCCACCTCCTATCCATGCCAGCATGTCACCCCTTGCAGTCAAAGCCTTTGCCTACAGAAGCTCCTTGGGAACATGTTCCCCTGTGACAAATCTTCTGTCCATGCCACAGCTGAGGTGCTGAACTCCACATATATGCAGACATATGCCGCCTGGGGCACAGCCAGGAGCAAACGGAGATGCCCAAGCTGTCACAGCACTGCCACATGCTTGGAATAACTGAGATGGGGTGGGGTCACTTGCATGACTGGAGTCCTTCAATGCCAAGGTGCAAGATCTTCAGGAGAGACCCAAAGGCAAGATGAGGGGATGAGGGATGCCCTATGTAGGAAGGGGTAGCTTGGGTATAGGGAGCTCTTCCATGAGATGGACTAAGGAAGGCACCTCTGAAGGGCAGAGGAGCTCAGGAAAGCCAGCAGGTAATTAGGGACAGCACCCATCAAGCACAAGAATGCGCCATACCAACAGCTTGTAAAATTAGTGGACGTCTCTGGACCCTGGCTGGGCTAAACAGGGAACACACATGGGAGCTCCAGGGCAATCACGCAGCATACGGAAAAGGGAAGAAGGGAGAGGCTGCAAAGGAGGAATTTAGGAATATTGTCCAGCGAAGTAGGGATGGAGTTAGGGAAGCCAAAGCTCCCCTGGGATAGACACTTGCAGGGGATGTCAAGGACGGGAAGAAGAGCTGCTACTGCTTCAGTAACAGTAAAAGAATAAGCAAGGAAAATGGGGGCTCACTGCTGGATGGGGCTGTTGTGCCTAGAGTGAAGACTCTTGAGGGGACAACCAATCTGTAGCGCTTAAGGGATGACTTGCAAAACTCAACCCCTGCAAGGCTATGGGCCTTGATGGCTAGCATGCATGGCCATGGAGAGAGCTGGCTGCTTTGACAGCAAGGCTGCTCTCTCTCATCTGTGAAAAGCTGTGGAGATCAGAGGAGGTCGCAATGAGCAGAAAAAGGAATATGTTGTGCCCATCTTCCAAAAAGGTCACAAGGACCACGTGTGGAGCCACAGGCCATTCAGCCTCACGTTGGTGTAGAGTGTGTTATGGAGAGATTTGTCTCAGATCACATTTCTGGGCACATGAGGGAGAAGAAGGTGCCTGGGAACACTCAGCATGCATTTGCTGAAGGTAAATCCTTCCTGAGCAACCTGATTGCCTCCTGTGATGAAAGACCAGTACTTGTGGAGGAGTGGAGAGGAGTGGGTGTCCAGTAGACATCCAGATGGGCAAAAAGCTGGTTGGATGACTGAGCTCAGAGGGGTTTTCTGAATGGGTCGTATTTCACCAGGAAGCCACGTAAAGGTGGCATATGCGGGGGGTCTACCCTGGATCCTGTCCTGTTTGAAAGTTCATCAGTGACCTGCAGAATGGAAATCTCATCACAGTTGTAGACAGCACCCAATTGGGTGGAACAGTCGGATGCTTGGGCTGCCGTTCAGAGGGATCTCAGGAGGCAGGAGGAAGGGGCTGTCAGGACCTGGGGAGTGCCCGGCTGGGCAGCAGCTCTCAGTTAACGGACCTGGGAGTCCTTGTAGGCAGCGAGCTGGACACGAGCCAGCAGCGTGCCCTGGCAGCAAAGGAGGCCACAGTGTCCTGGGCTGCATAAACAGGAACACAGCCAGGAGACTGAGGGAAGTGATTATCCCCCTCTACTCAGCCTCATCAGGGCACATCTATAATACTGCCTCCATTTGGGGGCTCCTGCAGAAGAACGATGTTGATCACTTGGGGTGAGTTCAGTGGCCAGCCCCCAAGGTGGTTTGGGGGCTGGAGCACTTGCCCTTTGAGGAGAGGCTGAGGCAATGGGGCTTGTTCATCCTGGAGAAGGGAAGGCTTTGGGGGGAATACATAGCAGCTTCCCAACTCCGGGTTGCCACTGATAAAGAGGCAGGTACTGGAGGGACTCGTGGCATGTGAGTGGGAGACAATGGCTACAAGCTGACGGAATTGCAGTGAAAATTAGCTAGAAGGGAGACAAATCAAAGAGGTTAACAAAGCACTTGAAGAAAGGTCCAGAGAGGTTTTGGACCCTCTGTCCTTGGAGGCTTGCGGGTTGCTGTTGGACAAAGCCCTGAGGAACTTGGTGAACACCTGTGAACATGGTGTTGCTCCTGATGTGCGCAGGAGGCTCCCAAGGTGCCTCCCAACCTGAAAGAGTTGCTGATTCTGTCACCTCTAGCAATAGCCACAGCAATTCTTGCAGGCAGGAATTCCTTTCCTACAAGTGGGTTAGCACCAGATATGGCCTCCCCAGAGCCAGCCCCTCCTAGTTATGAACAACTGCGTGTCCAGAGTGGGCCCTCCTCACAGCCTACAACAGCTGTGTGTGATAACAGAATGCTCTTCACCCTTGGGAAGGATGGGAAGATGAGGGCCAAGGGGCACTAGTTGCAACAAGAGAGCTTCAGGCTGGCGATTAAGGACAAACTTTCAAGGACCTATCAAGACAGTGAGGCACTGGGCAGGTGGCCCAGAGAGCCTGTGCCCTCTGGGCCAAAGAGCATCTCCATCCTTGGAGATTTTCAAGCCCTGGCTGAAGAAAGACTTGAGCAACCTGGTCGGGCCTGATAGCTGACCATGCTGTGAGCAGGAGGTTGGTTTGGAGACCTCCTGAGGTCCTTTCCAGCCTGAAGGGTCTTGCATATCTGTCCACACTGAGTCCCCTGCGACCATGGAAGTGAATCAGACAAAAGCATGGTCAAATCAGTGGAACCTGCTTCACAGGTACCCCCAAACAGCCCTCATGATGTTGTACAAGGAAAAGTGAAGAGTCCAGCATCGTGCGGCAGAACGGACTGTGCATCAGGACAGGCTGGGACCTGACCAGCAGAGGAGGGACCCTGAGGAGAAGGGCCAGGATGTTACGCGAGGGATGCCATAGGAGCCAGTGGTGCACACTCACCACAAATGAGGCCAGCTGCAGACAGGGCCTGCATTGGGAAGACAATGGCCATTGAGACAAGGGCAGTTCTTCTCCCCCTTGACTCAGCACCGGTGTGGCCACGTCTGGAATAGTGCATCCGAGTGTGGGCTGCTCAGTGCTGGAGGACTGGGGAGGAAGTGGAGAGGGTCCAGAGGAGGTCTGCCAGGATGGGGTTGGGAGCCTGAAGCCCATGGCCTGTACGGAGAGGCAGAGGGACCTGGGCTTCTTCAGCCTGGTGAAGTGGAGGCTAAGGCCAGTGCAGTAGTAGCCTGTGACTGCTTGAAGGGTGGTGTCAGAGAGGATGGAGCTTTTCTTGCTAGTGGGAAAGAGCATGAGAAGGGGCAAGAGCCACAAACTGCATCTTGAGGGGTTCAGACTGGACATCAGGTAAAAAGAATGTCACTGGAAGGGCAGGGCTTTGGTGCAACAGGACACCCAGAGGAGATCTGAGATCAGTCCCTGGCTTTGTGTTTCAAGGAGCAGCCAGCAAGGACCGAGGGACAGCAGCAGAGGCAGGAAGATCCCAGGGTGAGAGCAAGGTGGGGAAGAAGGTTGGGTGTCTACAGGCTGCAGGGAAACAGGCGCAGCTTTGGGAGACCTTAGGACAGCCTGTGGTGAAGACAACCGAGGGCAATGCCTCCAACAGAACTGAGGTCTTTGTCCTCTTGACTGTCGCTGGTATCTCTACCACCGAGGCCTACGAGAAGATGTCATTTCCTTTTGGCACCAGGCCTCGATGCCTCCTCACCCCCAAGGGAGCCCAGGAGGGGTTGTAACGTTGTCCTGCACTCGGCATTGCTCACCTCCCCCACCCTCACACTGACCCCACAAAGAGCCCTGAGCAATGGGTGAGGGAGAGGATCACCATACCCAGGGGCTGGCTTTGGGCCTTGGCTGTTCTGCTTGATAAAGCACATCAAGGTTGTCTTGGCATCACAGCCACCTGTACATCGCCTCCCCCTTTCTGCTCTCATCGGCCCCCCAAGGAGACTTTCTTGGTAATTGCCCTCAGTGGGACCAATTAATGCTCCAGGAAACTTTGGGATTTGCTGCTAACTTCTGGAGAGGTTTCTTCTGTCTCTTCTCAGTATTTGAGGTTCATGGACTCAGCACCAACTACACCCGAGGGGTCATTAATATGCAAAAAGCCTTAATACGCCATGTCTCTCCCCACAATTTTCTTCAGCTCCTCAGTCCTTCTGTGGCTAACTGGGGAGATTTCAGAGTGGCTTTACAAGAGGAAGATTTCAATGAGCACAAACAAAAAGGAAAAAAAGGGTTTCTGCTTTTAAAGTTTTATTTTTCAGCGTACAGAATAAGTGATAGCCACATCCTCCCACTGACGTTGATCCAGAGTGTCTCCTAATGAATCTTGTTGTGTACAAAAACAGTATTTCTGATAGGAGACATGTATGGACAACCTTCCTGCCCACCTCCCCAGCCCTGCCATTTCCCTCCTCAGCCCCTGGGGACTTGCAGCACTCTGCTTAACATCTAGCCTTTAATCCACTCGAGTCTCTAGCTGAATGCTACAGCGCATAGGCACTAATTTCTGCCTGCTTTCCTTAGACAATTAGCTGCAAACACACACACAAGGGGTTGTCTCAATTGTGATCGAGCAAAAAAAAAAATGAGAGAGTTCAATAAACTTAATGACCAGCACTTCTCCGCTGTACCTTCAGCCCAAGCTGCCTCCAGTGAGGTCCACTTTCCACAGGGAATGACCTCCCTTGAAATGTTTTAGACAGGTAGACAGGAAAGGCCAGCGAGAAACACAGTGAAGCCGCTGGCTAAAGAGACAACAAGAGGCAATAAGAGACAATGCTGAAAGCCGAGGCAAGCTTCAGACTCCCTCCACCTCAAAGCAGCCACTAGAGAGTGGGGAGAAATCTCGCTGAAAAAGAGTATAAGAGTATAATAAGAGTAAGGAGAGGAGGCAGATTGGAAAACAAGTGAAAGTGCCCATGTCCAGGCAGTCTGATGCAATCAGGATGTCTAAAAATATGTAAAAGATTCCTGAGAATTATGGCATAATAAACGGAGCAGTGGTAACAGAATTCCAGGGGCAAACCCATAGTTCTTCTCCTGAGATTCATACCCTTCCTGAAGATTTCCACCATGGACTGGAAAGTGCTGGAAATTGGAAAACGTGGACACTTGTGTTAAAATTATTCAGTCATTTCAACTCATGAAAATGTGCTCATAATTTCTGAAATGTTGGAGAAGTTCTTCCCCTTTCCAGGCAGAGCTCAGGGGTCGAACCACAAGCAGCCAGTGGCACCTGGAGAGGCCCCAGTGTCTCGGAGGTTCCTGCCTGGGCCTGGCAGCTCTCCCAGGGGAGCTGCGGGAGACCGGAGCCCCTCGGAGCTGCAGAGGGAGGTTGGGCAGAGGGCACCAGGGCACCTGCAATGGCACCCAACGTCTGTGACCCTCCAACTACATCCCACCCCAGTTTGGAATATCACTTTCCTTTTCAGACAAAAACACAAGATTTAATCACCCCAGAGCACTAGCATACTAAAAGAAAACACATCAAGAAAGACAATAAGTACACAACAAATGTTAAAGCTGGAAAGTATAACAAAACCTCTCTCGCACAAGTCCAGGGTCCCACAAACCACTCCCTGGCCAGGGTCTTCCCTGCCACTCCTCGCTCTTTGCACATAGCAAGTCGCACAACGAGGTGCTGGGCTCTCACAACTGACAGAGGGAAGCAGGCTGATCAGCTTCAGCAAAATGCTCTATTTCTTGATGGCTGACATTGCACAAATCTCAATGTACCCGTGTTACAGTGATGTCCTAAAGGACACCTGATGCCAGACCCCCTCCAGTACAGAGGCCTCTGCCTAACCCAGTTGTCTGGGCTTCCCTTTCTACTCAGAAAAAAAAAAAAAGTCATCCCACTGAGAGGTCTTGAGATGTTTCTCCTGGTGACCAACTAATGCCCCAGAAAGGTTCCCATACCTCCTGGATCACATTTCCCAGCACCCCATGGCAACACAGCTACACAGGGCATCTCAGGCAGCAATGGCCTCTAGATGTCCTAAAGGCCTCAAGGTCAAGTTCTCGTCATAGGTTGAAATCTATGCAAAAAATAGCTCTATGCAAGAACTGAAAAAAAAAATATTTGCTTTCAGAACTTCACACAGGCTTTATCAGTTCTAATGAATATTTTCTGCCCTTTTCATCGGCAGCACCATGTGCATGCACTACAGTCATTACTGTATGCCACTCACATGTTTCTATATAGGTGCAGTTATTCATCATGATACATTTCCTACCAACACTGCAAAAGGAGAAACTTTGTTCTGAGAAACTACTGCATTCAAACTGACATATTGCCTCTCTCTTCTTTAGCCTCTCTGTCCTCTCTTCCTCTGCCTATTCTGTCTTTACAGAGCGCCTATGGCCCCTCTGCCCTCCAGGGAAGCCTCCTGCGGGATCCTGCCAAGCAGATGCTGAACTAGCTGAAATCGGCTCTCCTGCAGCCCTGCACTGTGCTACAGCTTTTGGCCTGACTTCTCCGCCATCTCATGGTCCTTGCAGCCATGGCTGCCCTTAACCTTTACATCCCCATCCGGTCCTGTTTGCTAGTGACTGACAGAGTCCAGCCGCTGATGGCTCACTGATTGCCTGGGTCAAGAAACTCTTTCCAGCGCTCGCTGGGAAGCTCCTGGGCTGCTTGTGCCCAGGGGCGCTGCCCTTCCAGCAGATTTCAGGGTGGTTAAATTGTCCTGGGAGAACCGGGAGCTGTGACCACGAGGCTTCCCCCAGCTGCCGGCAGGAGGTTTCAGCTACTTCCCTCCCCTCCTCAGGCAGCCCTTAGCAAACACTACCAGGATGTCACCCAGACTGGTGTGTCCTCTTCTCCTTCCTACAAGGTCTCGACTGGCTCATCACCTGCTCCAAGGCAAAGCCCTGTGCGCTCCAGCCACCCCTTTGCACAGACACGCCTCCACCTCCTCACCACCCCAGCCTGCCTTCCTCAGGAGCCCGTTTTCATCCTGCCACAACGTGTGTAATTCCATGGGGATGGGGGAGAGGGAGGTGCCAGTAAAGGGGACATGGTTGGGATGATGAATGTGGGGGTCCAGAAGAAAGGTGGACTCAGAAGAGGGGTGGGGGAGAAAAAGATAAAAGTGACACATCTGCAGTGTTGATGGCGAGGCCACCTCTTGTACAGGAACTTCATTGCCTGGGTTCTGGTAGGAGCCATTTTGAGGACAAGAAGAGCATCACAGCACCACTCATCCCAGCAGAGAGGAGATGCAAGTGGAGAGGATGGTTCAGGGCAGCCAAAGGGTACATGGCTGCAGTATGGACTGTGAGGTCACTTCCACTGCAGCTGCCTGATTGGCCTTCAGGAGATGTGCTGGCCAGCAGGCTTTCTGATGTCATCCAGCACCTCAGAGAGCCACCTAGCAGAAATGACCACCCTGGGGAGCAAAGAGGGTGACACATGTGACAGGCACCTGTCTGAGTGCTGACTGTGAGGGCACCTCTGCTGCAGCCAGCCCACCAGCCCACGGCCAGCAGGCAGGCAGGCACGGCTCATGGCCACCTTGCTCAGCACTAGCCCTCTGGAGAGGACCTGGCACCAAGCAGCGCACAGCTCCTTGCCTAGGTCTCTTCCAAGCCCAGAGTGCTGCCCCTGTGGCCCAGAGACACCACAGGTGTTATCTGGAGACTTGCTTGGGCAGCTCAACCTTCCCAAAGTAGTACATGATGTATTATTACCAGATAGAGGGGATTTTTTTCTTTATAGTGTGATACCAAGGAGGCATCCTGCAGGCTCCAATGCAGTTTGATGATGGGTGGGTGAGCTGAACTGTGCAAAGCCTGCTGGGACAGCCCTGGACCACTCCAGAAGTAACTGAGCCTCACTTGCTTTTATGCCCACCTCACTGGCAAGAGGGGACCTTTGTCCAAATCAGCTTCAGATCCACATTTCACCTCAGAGGAGGGTCATTTGGAAAGAAGGGGCCACGAGGGAGCTAATACCCAGGCTGTGCCCCAGCTGATGAGGCAAGAGCTTCAGAAACTGCAGGCCTCAGTGACCAGCTCAGTGACACACTGCAAAACGTGAGTTGGACACCTGAAGTGTCAGGTGCCAAAGGACTCCCTTAGAGAAGGGAGGAGCATGTGGAAAGGGGAGGAGCATAATTCAGAGGGGGCTTGCAAGTTATTTGCTTCAAACAGCTTCAGCTTTGCAAGCTGATTCTCAGCTGTGACCCTTGAAGTGTTTCCTGTTGACTTGCAGGGAAGTGCCTGAGCATCACTACTCACTGTAGTAGGGGCACCTGGGAGAGGTGGTTTTCAAGGCCATTATTCTCTTGTGAAGAAAAACTTGGTCTTTGGAAGTTTCCCTTTTTTGGCCCCATTTTAAAAGCTTATGACTGTGGCACTGCCACTGGAAAGAGCATCTCCGCTGTGAAGAGACCATTTCCTTGTGAACTGTGTGGGTGGAAAAAGTCCCACCTTATGAAAACTGCTCTCTGAGGCCTCCTGCTGGATGTCAGCGTGTGGATGTCTGGTTTCAGAGCCCAGGGCAGGGTGCAGGGTGCAGCAGAGAGCCCCGAAGCAGAGGCCTTTGGCAGGAAGAGCTCAAGACCCTCTCCCCTCACCTGCCATATTTCACTGGGTTGGAGGGAGGTTAAATGGATGGTTAATTAAGGGCTAATTGTGGAATACCACTGCATTATAAGGAAAGAGTTTCTAGGATCCTGCCCCATCAGAAGAAAACAGTGTCTGCACCACTTAAGGAAACAGGGAGCCTCCCCACGTAGCCTTTGCTTGTAGGGAAGAGAGGCAACTGCTGACGCCTCTAGTCTGAAAAAACTTGTGGTTGCAAAGACATTAGAAATCTAAATTCAGGAATCTCCTACAAGGAACGCTTTCTGAAAGATGATCGCTTCTACTCCAAATACTCTCAGCTGCATGTTTATATGTATCTCACAGTCTGTGTGGGATATCTGGCTGCAGAGCCTGGCAAGAGCTGCGGAAACTCAAGGTCCGCAAGACAGGCCACCCCCCACTGGGGCACACGACAATTCACCCCTCGCCTCACAGAGGGTTGACAGCCAACACGCCCCTCTGCAGCAGGGACACACAGGGCACACGACCACACATAGCAGCAGCCAGGTGACCCCCAAGGGCCCCAAAACACACCAAGGCCAACTTTCCAAACCTCCAAAGGGACCTCCTCTGAACAACGAGTCACAGCCCTGCTTCTGGTCACTTCCTACCTCCACGAAGCACCGAGCAAGTGCTCTCCCAGGAGGCGCATCACGCCAGCTCTTGCCTCTCTCTTGTGCCTCACGTGCCCTCAAGGCCCTCACCCCACAGGCCTCCCTACTGAGGGGCTTCCAGGCAGGAGGACAAAACTCTTTGGCAACACTCCCCCTCTCTCGGGCCGTGCTCCGACAGCTCACCAATGACCACATGGCAGCACACGGACACACTCAGCAGCACGGACAGGGCCAGTGCACCAGCCTTAGACAAGCACACTTCCAACCAGGGAAACGGCACAAGGCTTCTACTGCTCTCAAGCCTTTGCCTTGCCCTGCCTCAGCAAGGCCGGGGATTTCTCTGCCAAGCAAAGCCTTGAGCCAAGCCAGCAGCTTTCAGCAGGGCACGTGCCACATGGAAAAGCCAGCGCAGGCTCTGCCTCCAGGGTCCCCCCTGGCACGATCCAGGCATAGTCCGAGAGCACCAGCAAAGGTACCCACTGAAGGAGCTTGTTGGACCTTGTGCCACTGATCACAGCATTTTGGCTCAATGGTCCAGCCCATTTTCCACCTGCCTTATGGTCCATTTGCGCAGTGCTGTGGACTGGCTCGTCAACATCTCCAAGGCAAAACTCTGTGCACTCCAGCCACCTCTTCGCATAGGGTGGTGCACCACCACTCATCCCAGCCAAAAGAAGACAGGGGTGGGAGGATGGGGAGAGGCAGGGAAAGGAGATACATCTGCAGTGCTGACTGCGAGGTCTCATAATTTTCCCTGCTCCTTGCCCATCACTTGCAGAGACAGGCGTGACCTCACAGTCACCTTCACAGCCAGGTGGCTCAAACTGGTCTTGGAGATTTTGAGGCTGTCAGAATCCAGTACCCTCCTCATCACGCTGAATGCCGACTGCCTGGAAAGCAGCTTAGTAGAGAAGGGCCTGGGGGTCCTGGTAGACAACATGAAGCAGCAGGAGCCAGCCAAGTGTTTTTGGTATTCAAAGGCTGCATCAGTTTCCTGGGCTGCAGTGGGAAGAGCGTTGCAGCAGGGCGAGGGCTCTGTGCCTGCAGGCTCTGGGTCAGCAGGCTCTGCGCCTGCTGTCTAACCACATCCTCAGGCAGAAGTGACCTCACAAACACCTGCCTTAGGCCGCAGCCAAAGGCTCACCTCTCAGCTGCTCACACCGAAGTCACCTCACAATCATGCACCAAGCCAAGGGGCCTACTGCTGGCCCTCCAGCTTCTCTCATGCACGTGACCAGCTATGTGCCTGCTGCTCTCCAGTCAGGTCCTAAGGCAGAGGAGGCTTCACAATCAACATCCAAGCCGTGTGCCTGCTGCTGGCCTATCACCTGCAAAGACAGGAGACACCACCAAATCAGCACTCTAGCCCTGCGCCTGGGGGTAGCCTATTAGGTACTCAGGCAGCAGTGACCTCACCATGAGCATCCAAGCAAATGAGCAGCTACTAGCTAATCAGGTCATCAGGAAGAAGAGACCTGGCAAAGACCTCATCAGGCACTCACAAAGAATGGACTTCCCAGTCAACAGCCAATCCATGGGCCTACTCCTGGTCTACCAGCAGCTTGCTCAGAAGTGACCTCACATGCACGTGCCCCAGCCATGAGCCTGCTGCTAGCCTGTCAGAGGCTGAGACAGACGGGACCTCACAGCCAATTTCCCAGCAATGTGCCTGCTGCTGGCCCATCACCTGCAGAGACAGAAGGGACATCACTTTCCCCTTTACAGCCATGTGCCTCCTACCATCCAAGGAGCTTCCGAGAAACAATGGCTCTCACCACAATGTCCCCTCCTATTAGACTTTTGGCCTACCGGCTGATCCTTTACCAGTAACCTCACAGTCCTCTTCCAAGCCCACCTGCCTGCAGTGAGCCTTTCAGCTTCTCAGAAGGACTGGACTTACCATGTGCCTGCTGCTAGCCAAACAGGTACTCAGGCAGGAACGTCATCACAATCAGCATCCAAACCATCGGCCTGCAAGTGGCCTATCAGGTACTAAGGCAGAAGGAATCGCACAAGCACCTCCTCTGCTCGAGAAGCAGTGGTTGCCCTATCACCTGCAGAGACAGAAGTGACCTCACAACCAAAATCCAAGCCATGTGCCTGCTGCTGGCCTATCAGGTACTGAGACACAAGTCACCTCACAAACAGTTTCCCACCCGCAAGCTTCTTCCTGGCCCATCACCTACAGACACAGAAGGGACCACACACTCACCTGCATGGGCCTGTGCCTCCTAAGGGCCTGCAAGCTTCTGAGACACAATTATGTCCAAAAAACTGGCCATGACATAATCTGTTTGCGCTGCGAGTCAGAGGGATTGTGACAGGCTGGAGAAATGGGCAGAGAGGAACATCAGGAAGTTCCACAAAAGGAAATGCAATGTCTTGAACCAGGACATGCTGAGTGCCGACCAGCTGGAAAGCAGCTTGGCTGAGAAGGGCCTGGGGGGGTCCAGGGAGGCAGCATGCAGCAGCATAAGCCAGCAACACATCCTCAGGACGAAGGCAGTCCATGGCTTCTTGGGCTGCCTTGGGGAGAGCGCTGGCAGCAGGGCGAGGGCTCTGGGCCTGCAGGCTCTGTGCCAGCAGGAGGTGGGCCTGCTAGCTGGTCTGCTACTCATCAGATACTGGCCCATCAGATGGGGAGGCAGAAATAACCTCACAATCACCTTCCAAGCTCTGTGCCAGCTGCTGGCCTTTCCCCTTCCTCAGGGACATGAGGAGCCAGCTATGGGGGTCTCTTCTCCCCCTCTAGCAGAAAGGGGACACATTGGGATTGAGTCAGCTTTCCAGCTGGAGATCCTGGCAAGAGCTCCCGAAACTGCAGGCCTCAGTGACCAGCTCAGTGACACTCTGCCAAATGTGCTCACTTGGACACCTGAAGGGTCAGCTCCCAAATGACCCCCTTAGGGCAGAGAGGAGCATGTGGAAAGGGGAGGAACCTAATTCTGAGGGGGTTATTTGCATCAAACAGCTCCAGGTTGCCACGCTGATTCTCAGCTCGGACCCAGGAAGTGTTTCCTGCTGACTTGCAGGAAAGTGCCTGAGCATCAGCTGATGTTTCTCCCAGTCCAAAAGCAATGGGCTCATTTCCTTAGTCTTCAGCACAGAAAGTGAGCTCTGGGCAGCTGAGATTACTACTCCCTGCAGCAGGCACCTCTGGGAGAAGTGGTTTTAAAGGCCAATGATTTTCTGAAGAAATACTTTGTCTCTGGAAGTTTCCCTTATTTGGCCCCATTTTAAAAGCTAATGACGGTGGCACCGCCACTGGAAAGAGCACCTCTGAGTGCTGCACTGTGGAGAGACCATTTCCTTGTGAACTGTGTGGGTGAAGAAAGTCCCACATGATCTGAACTGCTCTCTGTGGCCTCCTGCTGGATGTCCGCCTCTGGATATCTGGTTTCAGAGCCCAGGGCAGGGTGCAAGGTACAGCAGAGAGCCCCAAAGCAGTGAGGCCTTTGGCAAGATGAAATGAAGACCCTCTCCCCTCACCTGCCATATTTCACTGGGTTGGAGGGAGGTTAACTGGATAGTTAATTAAGGGCTGATTGGGGGATACTACTGCACTATAAGCAAAGAGTTTCTGGGGTTCTGCCACAGGAGAAGAAAACAGTGTCTGCACCAACGATGTACCCCACTTAGGTAGTACCCCCACGGAGCCTTTGCTACTAGGGGAGAGAGGCAACGGCTTCCGCCTCTAGCGTAAAATAAAACGTGTTGGGCAGATCTCAGAGGTGTTAAATTCAAGAATCTCCAGCAAGGAACCCTTTCTGAAAGATGACCTCTTCTACTCCAAATACTCTCAGCTGCATGTTTATATGTATCTCTCAGTCTGTGTGGGCTATCTGGCTGCAGAGCCTGGCAAGAGCGGAGGAAACTCCAGTCGTGAAGCTGAGCGGGCAGAAGGCAGCCGGCTGCCAGCGTGCCTGGCTCATGGGGCCACCAGGGCAGCCGGGGCCCCAGCAGCCAAGGCACCTGCTCACCTCGCAGCGCTCCCCACCTCCCCAGCCTCATGGCACTGCCCACGCACACCACTGCTCTCTCCACACGTCTCCTCCCGCACCCACAACCAACACCCTGGGGCCACCGCCTCTCCCCACCACACGCCACCCAACTTCTGGCACACACCTCACCCCCACCCCTCCCCTCACACACGGTGGACAGCCAGCACACCCCTCTGCAGCAGGCACACACAGGCCACACCACCACACAGGCCAGCAGCCAGGACACCCCCCCTCAAATGCCCCAAATCACACCCAGGCCCACTCTCCAGGCCTTCTGTTTCCTTCTAGTCCTCCAAGAGGGAGCAAGAAGCACTTCCTCTGAACATCCACTCCCACCTCTGCTCCTGCTCCCTTCCCACCTCCACGAATCAAAAGGCCGAGATATCTTTCCAATGTTGGAGACAAATCTCGGCCCAACCCCACCGCACCGTCCCCATGCAGCTGCTTGGGGCCAGCCAGCACATCTGGCTTGTAGGGCAGCTCTCCTGGGGCCTAGGCTGCTCTTTCCCGCGTTCCCAGCCCCACCGGCCCTGCTGGCAGCTCCTGGAGGAAAGGAGCCCCACTGCCGGCACCGCTGCTCTTGCTCTCTGCGGGACAGGCTGGGACCAGCGGGTCGCTCTGGAAGGCTGAGGAGCCCCGGGGCAGGGGGCATTAAGGGGGAGAGCAGCTCTGGGCCTGCCGGTGCTGCGGAGTGGAGGTGTGGGGCTGGCAGGGGCGGCAGGAGATGGCCCTGCTGAACTCACCCCAGCACTGCCCACCACGGCTCCGGGGAAAATCAGCCTGGCATAAGGCAGGACTGGTGGGGTGGCTATGGCACCCCCCCCCCCCAAGCTGCTCTCCCAAACCTGCTGTCTTTTGGGTGCAGAGCTTGGAGCCCAGTTTGCAGGAGGACAGGGGCTGTGGCCATCTGAGGACACCAGGTCTGAGCCCAAAACATGCTCTGCCAACCTCGAAAGATAAAAGGCTCCGGGGGGAAGGAACAAAGGTTCTCCCAAGCAAGGCTGAGGTTATTTAAGGTGAAGTTTTCATTTCCGCTGTGGGCATTTCAGCAGGCTCTTGAGAGCCCCATGGGAGGTGGTGGACACTCTAGCCTCCAGGGCACGCAGGACCCCTTTCCTGCCAGAGCCAGATCCAAAAGGGAGACCCACTCCCAGGGAAACTTGGGCCTGAATTTCCTCCCACCCTACCACCCTACCAGGAGGGGATGGAGCCAGCCCCACAGGAGCCTCGGGGCTCAGGACAGCCCCAGCCCCAGGACCCAGCACTCCTGCCTGCCCCATTGTGCCCTGAGCCAGACAGGACCCTCCAGCAGGGCTCTTGTGGCTGCACCCAGCCCTGTCCAGACACCCCCACAGCCCAGGTCCCACAACTGTTTTTGCATTTCACAGTCTCTGTGCGACACCTCAGGAAGGAGTTCCTCAATCCCTTACCCTTGGTGGAGAGCTGCAGGAGCACTGGAAAGCTAGTATCCGTGGTCTGGGCTAATGTTCTTGGTCCAGCAGTCTCCATCTCGTTTGGCCCCTTTCCTTCGGCTCGCCTCTCCCTCCAGGGAAAAAGGACTCTCTTGTCTCCTGTCTCGTCCCCTACAATTCCTCTCCAATGTGTCCCTGCTCTTGTGCCGGTTGGTGAGGAGCCCCAGTGCAGCCCCACTGCCTCCTGGCCTCCCTCCTTGCTGGGGAGCAGCTCTGAAGGGCAGCAGTGGGGAGTGTGTGAGCCGTGCCCTGGCCTTGCAGGGAAGTGAGGGCTCTCCCATGGCACCGGGGAGAGACCTCTCTGTGATGCGGCACATCCCCCTGTGACCTCAGCCCGTGTCATCTCTGGGCTCAGTAGGTCACCGCCATGGAGATGGCACAGCCAGGGAGAGAGCAGAGACTTCCCCTCATGTCCTGGAAAGCAGTCACCTCCCCTGACCCCCTGTTAGTTTCCAAAACTTGCTGATAAATCCTTCAGGAACGTGACCAGATGGTGACAAAGGCTGTGAAAAATCTAAGATGGGTCACGGCAGAGGTCACTTCTGTGCCCCTGCACCAACAGGTCTCTGCACAGGGCAGACCTGTGTGGGAAGCTGGGGTTTGGGGCTATGTTAGGGGTTTGCCACTTGTTAAAGATGGGATCAAAATCATGTGAGGTCAAACAGCACAAAAGGGTGGCCATGGGCTGCGATGCTTTGGCGAGCCTCAAGACAGGTTTCTCCCGTGGGTCACTCTTCTTGTCAAAGGAGGATGTAGGACAGGATGGGACAGGACGCAGCCTTCCTCCTTCAGGCACCAAAGCAGGCTCTTTGTTTTGAAAAGGCCTCAGCAAGGTTTCTCAGTCTGCGGTGCTTAGGAGAGAGATGAGATGCCAGAAAAGAGCAAATAGGCCCTTAACACGCATCATCCAGAGGGCTTTACGTGGGACCCTGGTGCTTCCCATGTTCCATAACCATGGGCAAGGCTGGGGAGCAAATTTGGGGCAGTGTTCTCATTTCCCAAGACTGTTGCCCAGGCTGAGCCTGGGGAAAGCCATTTTCCACCTCTGGAGCTCAGCTGGTCCTTGGGCTTTTCAGCATCACCTCAGGGCAGGGCTTCTCCCCTGGCTATAGTCCCTGGCACCCTGCATCCCCCCCCCCAGCACCCTGGCTTTCCCGGGGGGCTGTACAGCACCTAGTGCCCTGGATCTCCCACAGTTTTTCTGCTAGGCTTCTCAGGACTTGCCCACACACTGCAGGGCTGCTGTCCAGGCTGCAGTGCAGAGCCTGGAAGGCAGCGCAATGCCTCAGGACCTGCACCTTGGCTCATTCAGAAGTGTGTGAGGTGACCAGCTCCCAGCTGTGCAGCTGCTGGAGTTTGAGAACGTCCCTACAACCACCCTTCCTTGTCTCGGAATAGTCTCAGGGTGACTCTTGCAGAAGGGAGGCTCCATCCCCCTTGAAGACTGTCAGAGAGGTGGCTTTCCAAGTCCCTGCCAAAAGGAGGCCAGACCACAGAGAACAGAGGCAGCAAACAGAGGCAGCAGTTTGTACAGCAGTGTGTGGGCTCTGCTTAGAACTTCTGAGGTCCTTGTTGGAAGTTGTGGGGGGGGCTTTCTGGGGACCCCGAGGAACTCGAGGGTGCTTGCTGCGAACAGGCAAGGAGAGCTAGGCAAGGACAACTACAGGAGGCCTTAACTTCTCCTGGGAGCAGCTCTAGCTAGGTGGAGCTGCTGCTAAGGAGCTCTGTTGGTTGCCCCTGAGGAGAGGGAGTTGGGGCCACCTGAATCTGAGGAAAAACTTCTTGACTGTGAGAGTGACAGAGCACTGGAAGAGGTTCTCCAGAGGTTGTGGAGTCTCCTTCCCTGGTGACATCTCCGTTTGCTCCTGGCTGCGCCCCAGGCTGCATATGTCTGCATGTATTTTGAGTTCAGCACCTCAGCTGTGGCACGGACAGAAGATTTCTCACACAGAAACATGTTCCCAAGGACCTTCTGTAGGACCTTCTGTAGGCAAAGGCTTTGACTGCAAGGGGTGACATGATGGCATGGATAGGAGGTGGCCAATGTGACAGTGGAAGGAGGTTCCCACTAACAGAGCAAACCCTGCAGCGCCCAAGGCCGGGGAGAAACAGAGCTGAGCTGTGCAGGAATGGCAGGAGAGGGATTTGCTGCCTGAGCTGCCTCTGCAGCACCTTGGGGGCCTGTGACAGAGGTGAAGCGATCTCCAGGAAGGAGAAGGTGCCAGTAAAGAAGTCCCTAGGCCTGGGCAGCCTGCGATCCAGCCACCCAGAGGACATCACTAGCCCAGTGGCTGTTCATATCATGTGGAAGGGTGAGAAGAGGTTCAGGTTCAGGAGAGCCCGAAGGGTTGGAGGGTGCAGAGACATGAGTGGAGACCTCGATGTGATGTGCCTCCCATTTATGCAGCACGCTTGAATGCAGACAGGATGGATTTGGCCTAAAGGCCATGGTGGGATTCCGTTGTGTGGACACAGGTAGGAAAGTTGAGATGCCCTGGGGCACATGTCCAGGAAGCACTAAAAAGGGGCCATGGTTTCCCTGGAGGTGCCATGGTGTATGTGCTAGAAGCATGCAGTTGTGTTGGACACCCCAAGCATCCGACATGGCCCTGCCAGCCTATTTCTAGGTCATGAAATCAAGTGTCTGCACTGAATGACATGAGCTGTTGGTAACACTGGGATCTGGATATGTCTCAGCTTCCTTGTGAGTGGGTGCCTAGCAGTATTAGGCACCTCGGGTCATTAGAGATGGCAAGGAAATTCCCCACCTGGCCCCCACCTGATGCTCTAGTGGTATGCAATCTCCCACTTGCTCCATCAGAGCAAGCAGACACTGGCACATGCCTTGGACCGCCTCTGTCTCTTCCAATGTCACCAGGTTTTTGTGTGTGGGCAACTGACTCCCACCCTCCACCTCCAGGGATTATAACAGGAGCTTAGACAAGGAGGTCCCATGCAGACATATCTGTTGGACACACTTCAGTTTGCGCAAGGGCAATCCCACCTTCTGTGTGTCTGTGGAGTTTATAGGAGGGATCTGAATCCCACTCCCGCTCAGGGGCTTCCAAACCAGCATGTGATGCCCAGATCATCTGAATGAAAACCTGAACCATGAGTCAATGAACTCCCCTCCGGTCCCCTTCTAGGTGTCCTGCCTAGGTAAGAGAAGGCAATGGGGACCTGCAGAGGAGGACATTTCCACCATAGAGAGTTATCCTGTGATGAAATAAACTGCAATGTTGGAATCGGTCTCTGTCCACTCTTTAGCAGAGGACGCTAGGTGATTATTTTAGTCTACCTCAGTGGATATTTCCCAGGAGGAGGGAGCCCGAGGGACAGAGAAATTCACGCCTGCAGCTGGGCCCCTGCTCCTGAGTGGGGCCAGGCTCCAGGGACAGAGGGAGCTGGTGGCACCGTGGCAGCAGTGCCCATGTGCCCAGCTGTGTGCAGGAGCAGCTCCTCTGCCAAGAGCAGCAGGGCTGTGGGCACTGCCTGCTGCTGCTGAGAGGAGCTGCGAGAAGGCAGGGAGAAGTGAAGGGCAGTGTGGAGTGGGAGGACAGCCGACAGTTCACTGTGGGAGACATCTTCCCAGGCCTTTGCACGGTGAGTGTCTGGCTGCAGGGCAATGCTGCTGAGGTTGCTGGAGCGCTCTCCTGAACCCAGCCCCTCGCATGGCTGATCAGTTTTTTAAGGATTGCTCTCCCGGTTCCTCTAGTGCATGGGAGGAGGAGATGCTTCAGAGCAGGGATGTCCTGCCAAATCATCACTGGGACAGGATATCCTGCTGCTTTCTCCCAGGGACAGCTGCATGGAGGTGAGGTCTGGGTGTGCACCAAGGTCTGTGCAGGGCTGTGGTTCAGAGCAGTGTCCCTGTGTCCCGAGGGTGCTGTGTGTCTGGTGCCATGTCTCTGCCACCTGCGAGGGTCAGCCCTCCGCCTGCCCAGGGAGCTCCCCACAGTGCTGCGGGGAGAAGCTCTGGGTGGAAGGGGTGACCCCCAGCAGGGCAGGTTCATTCTGCTCCTGGGAGGGTGCTGCATGTGTCAGGGTCAGGGCTGCTCACAGCCCTAGCTCACCCTCAGGGCATGTCTGGAGGGGACTTTCCAAGAGGACACTCAGGGCAGGCTTACCTGTGAGGGGCGGGGGGCACTCTCTTGAGTCTCTGCTTTTGTGTTGTGCCTGTGGCAGGGCACAAATCCAGAAGGATGCTGCAGGTTTGGAGGACTGAAGGAGAGATGTGCAGGGTTACTGTCTGCAAGGATCCCCGAAAGTTCCTTCAGGCATCTGTTTACCTGCAGGCAGCAGCAATCTCCCCTTTGCAGCTTGCATCATCCTCATCATGCTTCGTCCGCCCTGCTCCTTCGGTCCTGCCAACACAGAGATGCCCCTGGGCAGTGCCCTCCTGCCGGGAGGTTTGTGCAGGGCAGAGGTGAACGGCCAGCGGGTGGGATGGGGTCTGTGAGCCCTGACAGCGGAGAGAGGTGGGGACAGAGGAAGAGCTGCCAGTGGGGACAGCTCCAGGCAGCTGAGAGGTGGTCAGGGAATGGCAGGAAAGTGCCCCCAGAAACTCTGTGGTAGGCTGGACTCAGGCAGCTGTCTTGTGGTCCTCCATCGTAGATGCCTTCCTCTGAGCAAGCCCCCCTCTTCTCCTCTCCCACCCAACAGTGCCCTCCCGCTGCTCTGAGGGTGAAGGGCTCCAGGGGAGGAGTCACCTCCTCTGCAGACAGACTGCCAGGAAGCAGAGCTGCCTCTCTGCTGCCACCTGCCCCTTTCCCAGGGCAAGGCAGAGGGGCTGAGAACGACTGCCCTGGCAGGACCCCCGGGGTGGGAGGCGCAGTCTGGGGAAGGTGCCCGTCTGTCTCTCTCTGTCCTGCCTGGGCAGCAGGGTCACAGCCATTCTCCTCCTTTCCCTACCTCTCCTTTCTGCTCTGGTACTTGCTGTCCGCTGGCGGTTCAGCTACAAATCCAGACACCCACCCTGCGGCCCTTCATGGGAGCGAGGTGCCCGAGGCCCCTTCGAGCCCCATGGTGCTGGGCAATGCAGTCGGAGGGGCTGGGGAAGGAGCTGCCTCTCCCTTCCGGAGACCCCCGTGTCGGGACACATGACTGTCTCCTTCGGGAGCCATTTCCAGAAGCTCAGGAGGTGCTAATGCCACCAAGGGCTCCTGAGCAGAGGAAGAACTGTGCTTTGAAACCAGCCGCCCTTGATCTCCTCAGAGTCCAGTGTCTTTTCTAGACAAACCTGGGTTTGTGGGTGAAATCATGCTCTGGGTAGCACCAGTGCGAGCCCAGGGCAGCTGGGAACAAGGCTGATGGACTCAGCAGCACTCCTGACTGCGCTAAGCAGCAGAGAGCCCATTTGCCTCTCTGGTCTTTGCAATGTTCATGCCTGCAGCAACACAGATATCTGTCCCTGCAAAGAACGCTCCCCAGATGTGATGATGGAATCTAAAAATCTCCACACCAAATAATTATTAAAAAAATGCTAAACCTCCCTGCTGCAGCCCAAGCTCTTTAGAACTGTGTGTGCGGATATTAACAGCCCTTTTCCATTAAAGGTGGACATCCTTATACACCAGTAGCGAAAACCAGAGCTATCACAAACCAATTCCATCCACCCACTGGTCTAGATTAGGACAGGCCCCTGCTCCTCACAGCACACTCAGCTGGAGCTGAAGCTGAGGAGCTGAATGAACGTCTTCCTGAGGAGAAAAGAAATTTGTCTATCTTGTGTTTCTGTGTGGGTGGGTGGGTGTGGGGGGGAATTGTATATGAAAAATGGAAACGTTTTCTCAGAGAAAACTATTCTAAGTTGTCACTGTCTTTTCTTCCTCAGACAGCACCCCTGTGCCCCAAAGGAGAAAATGTCCAACAGCAGCTTCCTCAACGGGTTCCTCCTCGTGGCGTTTGCGGACTCACGGGAGCTGCAGCTCTTGCACTTCTCGCTCTTCCTGGGCATCTACCTGGCTGCCCTCCTGGCCAACGGCCTTATCATCACTGCTGTAGCCTGCGACCACCACCTCCACACCCCCATGTACTTCTTCCTCCTCAACCTCGCTCTCCTCGACCTGGCCTCCATCTCTACCACTGTCCCCAAATCCATGGCCAACTCCCTGAGGGACACCAGGACCATTTCCTACTCGGGATGTGCTGCCCAGGTCTTTTGCTTTGTCTTCTTATTTCCAACTGAGTATTCTCTTCTCACAGTCATGGCCTATGACCGCTACATTGCCATCTGCAGACCCCTGCACTACGGGACCCTCCTGGGCAGCAGAGCTTGTGTCAGGATGGCAGCAGCTGCCTGGGCCACTGGTTTTCTCTATGCTCTCCTGCACACTGCCAACACATTTTCCATTCCTCTCTGCCAAGGCAATGTCGTGGACCAGTTCTTCTGTGAAGTTCCCCACATCCTCAAGCTCTCCTGCTCAGACTTCTACCTCAGGGAAGTCGGGCTTATTGTGCTTGGTCTTTTTTCATTCCTTGGGTGTTTCGTTTTCATTGTGCTGTCCTATGTGCAGATCTTCAGAGCTGTGCTGAGGATGCCCTCTGAGCAGGGAAGGCACAAAGCCTTCTCCATGTGCCTCCCGCACCTGGCCGTGGTCTCCCTCTTTGTCAGCACTGTCATGTTTGCCTACCTGAAGCCCCCCTCCATGTCCTCCCCAGCTCTGGATCTGGTGCTGGCTGTTCTGTACTCGGTGGTACCTCCAGCAGTGAACCCCCTCCTCTACAGCATGAGGAACAAGGAGCTCCAGGAGGCCCTGACAAAACTGGTTATACAGGTGCAACGTAAGCACCGATAACTCTCCCATGCGCGCCCATTCATCAGTCCCAGGGCATTTGGCATCAAGGCTCTGTGTGGTGCATTTATTTCTTTCTAACTTTCTCTTTCTTACTTTACTTTCTCGTAAACTGCAAAGAAGTTTTGTTCATGTCTGTTCTCAGGAATCTCTCGTTTGAAGCCGACCCAGACACTGTGTTGAAGCAGGAAGGCAGGCTTACCCTTCATCAGCAGAGATGGGGGAACCTCAGAGCCCTCTAGTCTGAGCTCCCTCAGATGCCCCCAGTGCAATGAGGGGAGTTTCCCTTTGCAGGGTCCCTTTTGGCACTGACACCAAGGGAGCTCAGGGGCACAGAATCAGGCTCCGATGAGTACAGGCGGGATGAGACCATGGGTGCCATGTCCATTAGGAGAGCTCAGCTCTGCTGGCCACAGTCAGGGCGTGATCTCACACCCCTCTTTTGGAAGAGTGGCAGCTGGTTGTCACCGCGAGCTGGTCCCTTCCCTCTACAGAGCTCCAACCCTACAAGTGGAGGGGGAATGGAGGGAGGGGAGTCAGGCAGCAGCTTGTGAGGACAGACCCTGTGCTTGAAAGTATCATCCCCCCCACTGCCACAGCAGGCATTCCCTCACTGCAGCCTTCCTGTAGAAGCTTCAGCTTTCTTGGAGACGCATCTCCTCACAGCAGCAGGGTTTCTTTTTTGGAGGCTGTGCTCTTCATCTCCACGCTGTCCTTCTGTGCCCTCTTCTGTGGATATGGCCCAGCAGGTCTCATAACTGGGTGGTGGTACGGCTGTGTTTCCATGGGCATGAGCCCTGTGCCTACAGGCAGGACCAGGCACTGGGCACCCTTGTGCCAGACCTGGCCTCCACATTAACATGTCTTTAATAAAAGGGGATCTCCCCTGTGATGTGCCTTGAAGTCTGTCTTTTCTTCAGAAGCTGGAGTCAAAAATATGCCCAAGGGACTGCACCAGAGAAGGGCTTGCCGCTCTGCTTGTGAACTTCATGGGATGAGATCCAAGTCCCCGGGTCATCCATTAGGGACTGGGGGCTGGATTCAGGGCTCATCTGCTGGTTACCAACAGAGATGAGGAATGATCTCTGAATTACCTACCTGGGGCTGTCCCACAGGTGACAGTGCTGATGAGAGATGCCCATGGTTGTGGAGGGGAATCTCCAGGAGATCGCCAGGAGAGCTCAGGGGATGTCCAGGGACAGCGTGTGCCTGGCAATGGGCAGTGAGTGGAGCCTCCCAAAGTGAGAGAGGGTCCATGGTAAAGCACTAAATCCAGGTATGCATGGGGAATCCCCAGAGAGGCAGTGGGGACCCAGGAGGCGCAGGGAAGGGGGACAGGAGAGTGATTCCTGCACGTCCAGTGAAACACCACAGGCCGGACACCACAGTGAACACCCAAACACATCTCCTGCCTTGGGCAACACCCTGGGAGTCACTCTGAGCACCATCCATGAGCACAGACACATGGCAGCAGTATCAGTGGTGATGATCCCTGTCCAATGGGGTTTGCTTCCCACCATGACCTGCTCTGCCAGGGCCAAGTCAGGAGTCACCTGATGGCCCTGTGGCCCCACAGCCTACTCACCCTGCAGAGCAGCAATACCAGCCTGGGGCCCTGTGGGGTGCACAATGTGGGGGTGTAGGATCAGCTAGGCCAGCACAGACACACTGGCCTGGGGAAAGGCTCTCTGGGGAGCAGAGATGTCCCAGGAGAAAAGCAGGGCAGCAGGCAGAGAGAGAAAATGAGAACGAGAAACAGGTTTCTCTGGGCACCAGCTCGGGGCAGGTGGCTCTGTCCCCAGGGCAGCAGGAGGTGCCGGAGGGGCTGCAGGGCCAGGGCTGTCGTGGTGTGCTGGGCATTGGGGTGGGCATGGAGGGTCTGGAGGCAGCCAGGGAGGGGGATCTCGTGGGCAAAAGAGGAGACAGAGAGCGACCAGCCTCATTGCAGGACCTCGTCCCCTTTGCCAGGGAGCTGCTCCCCTTGTCCTTGGGCCGTGCATGCATTACACTGTGGACATGCCTGTGCCTGGCCCTGCACCTCTGGGGTCCTCCCCTGACCCTGTCCCCATCCTGCTGACCTGACTGCCCATCTCTTGCTGGGACCTGCCTGCTCACTACAGCTAAGAAAGCCTTGGCAAGGGAAGCTGGGACCCGAGCAGATCCCCAGGAGGTTGTAGGTACAAAAGGTGACGGTATCACCTCAGCAGAACCTCTTTCCTGACAACCAATGTGAAGGTGTGAGGAGAGCTTTGGATCTGGTCCCTTAGCCAGGGAACGCTGCATGCAGAGTCAGAGCTGGATGAAAAAGGGAGCTCAGCCACTTGGGGGTTTGATACTATGCTGCCTATTTGGGAGAATCACAGACTCACAGAATCGTTTAGGTTGGAAGGGACCTCTGGCGATCATCTAGTCTAACCTCCCTGCTCAAGCAGGGTCACCTAGAGCATATTGCCCAGGATCACATCCAGACGGCTTTTGAATATCTCCAGGGAAGGAGACTCCACTACCTCTATGGGCAACCTGTTCCAATGCTCTGTCACCCTCACAGTCAAGAAGTTTTTCCTCAGGTTCAGATGGAACTTCCTGTGGTTCAGTTTCTGCCCATTGCCTCTTGTCCTGTTGCTGGGCACCACGGAGAAGAGACTGGCCTCATCCTCTTGACACTCCCCCTTCAGATAAGAGGATTTACTGTGCCACAGCTTGAGTGCTTCTGCACCATTGGTGATGGGATTGCTGCTCCAAAGAGTATGTTGTGGGGAGCAGCAAGAGTGGGGCTGCTCCAGGTGGGAAGGGCAGCCAGGAGCCAAGAGTACCAGCAAGGCCAGCAGAGCAGTGCCCCACCAATGAGAAGTACTGTCCCACAGTGCCTGGACAAGAGGAGCGGAGCAGGTATGGGGATGGTAACTACGATCAGGCACAGTCCAGCAATGGCCGGACAAGAGTGGAGGGCTCCAACCAGCCCTGCTTTGTGTGGAAGGCTGCACTGGAGACCTCCAGAGGTCCCTTCCCACCACAACTCCTCTGTGAGACCATGAATTCTTGCTCCTCAGCCTCTGATCCAGCACAGCTGACATAGGGATGAGAGCACCTAGGGCAGGGCAGAACAAGTCCAGCTGGGAGAGCATCATGGGGAAGATCTAAAGGTCCCTGGCTCAGCCCTGGACTTGGAAAACTCCATCATTCACCCCAAGAGGCTCCGAATGACTCTTCCACCCTGCCCTCTGCCCTTTCCCATCAGCCCAAGTGGAGTCCAGCATGGCCTGGGGTCTCTCTTCCCCACGGGGATGAGAAGGAGAGGGAGGGCCTTCACCAGCCCCACACTGCCCTTTCCACCCGTGGCCTTGGCAGCTGTGTGTGCCTTGCTCTGCCCACTTGCCTGCCCCACACTCCCGGCTGCACTGGAAGCCCATCCACATCCCGGCGCTCCCGCCCTTGAGCTGCCGTCCACCCCGAACCTGGAGCCCGGCCACCCACAAAGGCATCACCCGGCCAGTGCCCCGGCCGTGCAGCCAAGGGCAGGGGTCTTTGCCCCAAGTCCCCTGCTCCTGCCCTGCTGCCGGCACTGCTGCTGCTGTGGCCAGGTCAAAGGCTGCTGCCACCAGACGGCCCCGGGGTCCGAGGCAGCTCCAGCTGCCTGCAGGGCTGCGCTGGAGCCGGTGAGGAGCGGGCTGCGGTGGGGCTGGCAGCGCCAGGGTGGGTGGGCAGAGGGCAGCTGCCCTGGGCCCCGCTGCGGCTGGGGCTGGGGCCAGCTTTTCCCTGGACAGCTCCCGGAGGAGTCGCTGCGTGGGATCCTCCAGCTCTGCCCCGGCAGCAGCACCAGTGCTCCGGGGGCTGGAGGGGACGTGCCCAGATGGGGGAAGGGGCAGGGGCTGCGCGGGGGGAGCCCCGAGACCTTGTCCGTGCAAGCAGGGCTGGAGCGAGGAAAGCCAGAGCTCAGCTGGAGCTGGAACCAGACCCCTCACACATGGCAAGGGCTGGAGTACTATTAAATAACCATTAAATGATCCCCCAGAGACTTGGGGATGGGAGCAGCCAGCCCCTGCCCAGCCCAGGCTGTGCCCCACGCGGGGCTCAGCAGACAGCCGTGCTCCGGGACCTGACGGGGTCTGGTGCAGGAGAGAGGCCGTGCAAGGCTGGCCTTGTCCCCTCCGTGGGGATGCGCAGAGCTGCAGGAGGACGCAGCTGGCCATGCACCACCCCACCGCTGGGGGAGCAGCCAGCGCTGGGAGGGGTGACGCGAGGGGCTGCTGCGGGATGATGGGCCTGGGGCAGCTTCCCCAGGGTGGGCAGGCAACGCAGGCACCAACCTGGGCTCTTCTCTCCTGCTCCTTCCGGGCCCTGCTGCCTTTCCCAGGACACCTGCGGGTGCCCTGCAAGCGCACGGCTCTGTGCTCCCGCACTGCTGTTCACCCGCAGTAGCTGCCTGCTGGCCTTTGTCCTCTCTGGGGCCCTTCCCAGCCCAGCCCAGCCCCTCCCCGGCTCTCCCCACCTCCCCTGCCCTCTCCCCAGACCCCCCAGCACACTTGGTTTTGTGAGTCTCCACTCACTGCCCAGACCAGGCACATGCTGCCCCTGCAGATCCCCTCTGCTCCCCGCGTGGCTCCCATATTCCCTTCCAGAAGGACGGGCAGCTCTAACCTTCCCAGCAATATGTGGGACAGTCCCAGCAGATACCCCTTGATGACTCATCCTCTCCAGGGGCCCTGGGCCAACCACAAGTGACACCTGAATCCAGACCTTGCTCCCTCACACATCACTCTGCCAGCTGATGTCCTTTAGCCCATGGAAAACCCAGGCATGACAACAGGGCCTTTTCAGGTGAAAGTCCCTGAGCACATTCTTAGGGCCAGCTGTGGAAGAAGAGCCCAAATTTCAAGCACAGTTCTCAGAAGATCCCTTTTATTATAGGGATGCTACCTGGGAGGCCACCTCTGACACAGTGATAGGCAGATTTACAGAAGGTCTCTGGGTCAGACAGTCAGGGTTTGTGCTGCTCGAGAAGTGGGATGATTTCAAATCTTTCTACATAAACACAATTATCAGAGAGAGAACTCCCAAAGCAGAGGATTTTCTGGAGATAACCTGGAAATTGCTTGCGAAGAGAGAAGGGCAGCTTAGTGCTGCTGAACTAGAACCAGCTGAATCCGTTTCCTCAGGGCCTCCTTGAGCTCCTTGTTCCTCATGCTGTAGAGGAGGGGGTTCACTGCTGGAGGCACCACTGAGTACACAACAGCCACCACCAGATCCAGAGCTGGGGAGGACATGGAGGGGGGCTTCAGGTAGGCAAAAAATGAAGTGCTGACAAAGAGGGAGACCACGGCCAGGTGCGGGAGGCACATGGAGAAGGCTTTGTGCCGGCCCTGCTCAGAGGGCATCCTCAGCACAGCTCTGAAGATCTGCACATAGGACAGCACAATGAAAATGAAACACCCAAAGAGTATAAAGATAGTAACCACAATAAGCCCCACTTCCCAGAGGTAGGAGTGTGAGCAGGAGAGCTTGAGGATGTGGGGAACTTCACAGAAGAACTGGTCCACGTCATTGCCTTGGCAGAGAGGTATGGAAAATGTGTTGGCAGTGTGCAGGAGAGCATTGAGGAAAGCACTGGACCAGGCAGCTGCTGCCATCCTGACACAAGCTCTGGTGTCCATGAGGGTCCCGTAGTGCAGGGGTCTGAAGATGGCAACAAAGCGGTCGTAGGCCATGACAGTGAGGAGAGAATACTCAGCTGAACATAAGAAGACAAAGCAAAAGACCTGGGCAGCACATCCTGCATAGGAAATGGTCCTGGTGTCCCTCAGGGAGTTGGCCATGGATTTGGGGACAGTGGTGGAGATGGAGGCCAGGTCGAGGAGGGCGAGGTGGAGGAGGAAGAAGTACATGGGGGTGTGGAGGCGGTGGTCGCAGGCTACGGCTGTGATGATAAGGCCGTTGGCCAGGAGGGCAGCCAGGTAGGTGCCCAGGAAGAGCGAGAAGTGCAAGAGCTGCAGCCCCCGTGTGTCTGCAAAGGCCAGGAGGAGGAACTCTTTCGGAGAGCTGCTGTTGGACATTTTACTCCCTCTGGGAATGGGGACCTGTCCAAGAAGGAAAAGACAGTGACAATTTAGAGCAGTCTTCTGTGAGCCAAACCTTTTGCCCTTCTCTTGGAGCCTCCCACATGCCCTTTGTCCTTTTCCTTCATTCAGTTCCTTGTCTTGAGTGCTAATTTGCACTGCTTGAGTGTGCCTTGCAGAGCAGTGGCCGCTGCTGATGATCTCCAGCGGGGTCACTTCTGCTCGGCCAGGGGGTGTCAATGGAGGGAGGTGACAAACTTTCCCAGGTATTGGGTGGGGATAGAGGGGGCCTTGGGTGTCATGAGTGGCATTAAGGAGACTTGGTCCAGTGACCCAGGGGGACTTCTCTATTTACCATGATGAGAGATGAATATCACACTGCGCCTGACCAGTAAAGCCCTACAATGGAAGAAGGCTCGGGAGACGGGCCAGGGAGTGGATCAACTGGTGTAAATGGTTCTGCCTGAGTTCATCAAAGCAGTGTGAATGTCTCCCCGAGTTAGCCAGATCTGTATGGGGGAAGTGTGTGTGTGACTCAGCCCAACACAGAGTTCAACACCTGACCAACTAACAGAAGAATTGCCAAGGGACCAACAGACTTGAGCTGGTTTCAACTGTATCACTCTGCTGAATCAAAACCCCCGTGTAACATCAAATATCATCAAAGAATAAATTCTGATATTAAACATTACACTCTCCAGGTGTGGAACATCAAAAAGACCCTGGTCAGACACTATTGGACTCTGTCAAGCACTCATGCCAGCTGTCTTGGGAAGGGAAGATCCTTGGGAGGGATTCATCTCCCCCAGCCTTGCCCTCTTGGACAGAGGTGTCTGTGTCCGGATCACTCACACCAGCTCCCACTCCAGCAAGGCAGAGGAACAGTCAAGTGAAGGCAGGGGCTGACCCGACCCTTTCTAGACATCTTCGTCCCAATGAGATCCTAAGACCAACGAGACCCCATCCTCACACCAATTTACCATGTGTGCTCTTTCTCCAGGCACTGTGGTGGGAGGGGGAGGTCACTAGCTCTGAGGTACACATGCTGCAGCAGGTTACGTCCACCCCTTATGTGGAAGGGCAGGTCAACGTTTAGACACCTATTTTCTCTGGAAAATAACCTTCAGCAGAGGAGTGATTATTTATTTAGCTTTTAGGTGCCTCCCTCTCACATTGGTGGCATTCTTTGACAGAGCAGAAACCTTTGGCGTTTCAGTTGCTCTCAGCATGAGCACTTGGGCATCCCGAGGGGAAAAGAGGGCTCGCTGTGGCTTTGTACAGAGTCACAGGATCTGGTCTGCTAAGGAGTCCTGCCCCTCACTGCCCTGCACTCGCACCTCTCTCCGCTGAAGGACACTCACCCTCACAAGCGCCTCTCAGAGAGAAACTGGACGGAGCGGAGAGTGGAGGACTTCAGGCGGTAAGGGAAGATTTCCAAAGTCTTCTCTCTCAGCCCACATATGGAGATGGTGATGAAGAGCGGGACAAGGGCAGCTCATTTCCCAGCCCCACAGGGTGCATTTTCTGCAGCCTCACCGCTCCGAAGGGAGCTGGGGACGACTCACTCCCATTCACACCCCTCTGTTGCACAACTTGCAGTGTCAGTGTCTGAACTGCGGCTGAAACCCCCCAACCCCAGGGAGCCTGAGAGAGGAACAGGAGCAGCATGGAGAGGAGGGGAAACAAGGGGCAGCACCATGATCCTGCTGCTGAGGGAGGCAAGGAGAGAGACGGACGGGCACTCACAAAAGCCTTCACCTTGCCCACCTGGCCATGCTGCCCCGCAGAGAGCGAACTTGCAGAGCAGTCACTCCCAGCCCCTTTGTCAGGCTGCACAAAATGAACCCATGGCAGGAGAGATGCCCCTCTCTTCTGCTGGAGGTCTGGCTGCAGAGGAGGCAGCTCATGCCCTGGACTCCATGGCTGTCAGGGCTGAGGCTCTGCTGGGAGGCAGACTCTGAGTTAGCTTGCTCAGAGGAAGGTGTTTGTATTGGAGGGCCTGACCATGACTTGCACAAATCCATCCCCCCATGATGATTCTGCTAGCAGTTCCCTCTCATTCCTTGCCCATCTCTGCTGCCTGAAGTTGCCCCTGCTGGCAGCTTTCTCTGTCCCTATATCTTTTCCCTCTCAGTGCTCATCGTCCCCATCCCACCCTCTGTGGGCTCAGTTCTGCCCTACAGAAATCTTCCAGGTCTGGGACTTGGGCAGGGGCATCTCTGTGCTTGCAGGTGCTAAGGAGCAGGTCACATAAACCCTGAGGAAGCCCATAAAGGTGATGCTGGTGCTGCTGGAGGTTGAGATGGGGTTGAAGGGGTTTGCTGAGCTTTGTCACAGACCTCCTGATCTCGGAGTGCGAACGTCTGTGAGTCCCAAGTCCTTGCAAAACCAGAAAACTCTTTCCTTTTTTCTCCCTGCCCGAATTAGGAAACAGAAAGCCCTGGAAGGAAAGCTCCTTCCATTTCAAGCAGCCTGGTTTTTCACCTTCCTCTGCAGGGCAGGGACACTGCTCTGAATCACAGCCCTGGGACAGACCTGTGTGCACGTCCCGGCTTCACAGCCCTGTAGCCATCCCTGGGAGAAGGTAGCAGCATGCCCTGTCCCTGTGACGGTGAGCCAGGGAATCTTTACTCTAAAGCATCTCCTCCTCCCCTGCACACTGGAGAAGCTGGGAGAGCGATCTTTAAAAAACTTGTCATGGGGTGAGCTGGGTTCAGAAGACCCCTCCAGAAACCTCAGTAGTGTTGTCCTATAGCCAGACACTCACCATGCAAACGGCTGGGAAGATGTCTCCCACAAGGAGCTCTCCCCTCTCCTCCCACTCCACACTGCCTTTCACTTCTCTCTGCCTTCTCTCAGCTCCTCTCAGCAGCAGCAGGCAGTGCCCACAGCCCTGCTGCTCTTGGCAGAGGAGCTGCTCCTGCACACAGCTGGGCACATGGGCACTGCTGCCACGTTGCCAGGACCTCCTTCCGTCCCAGGAGCCTGGACCCCTTCAGCAACAGTGGCCCAATTAAAGGCAGAAGTTCTCTGTCCCTCGGGCTCCCTCCTCCTGGGAAATGTTCACTGAAGTAGACTGAAATAATCACCAGTGGTCCCTCTCTGAACACCGAGGGAAGACTGATTCCAGCATTACAATCTATCTCATCAGAGGAAGGTCACCTGCTAGAGGGGGAAACGTCCCACTCTGGAAGCCCCTCTTCCTGCCTCTTGCCTAGGCAGGACTCCTAGAGAGGGGCAAGAAGGGAGTTCATTCTCCCATGGTTCAGGTTTTCATTCAGATGAGTCCATCTGGGCATCTCCTGCCAGTTTAGAAGCCCCGGGGCTGCAGTGGCATTCAGATTCTTCCCCTGAACTCCACAAACAGACAGGAGGTGGGATTCCCCTTCTCCAGGCTGAAGTGTGCCCAGCAGAGATGTCTGCATGGGAGCTCCTTGTCTAAGCTCCCGCTGTAATCCCTGGAGATGGAGAGTGGGAGTCAGTTGCTCACACACAAACCCCTGGGGACATTGGAAGAGACAGAGGTGGTCCAAGGCATGTGCCAGTGTCTCCTTGCTCTGATGGAGCCACTCTGAGACCCGCATCCATCAGGTGGGGCCGGGTGGGGAGTTTCCTTGGCCATCTGAAATGACCCCAGATGCCGAATACTGCTAGGCACCCACTCACGAGGAAGCTGAGACATATCCAGATCCCAGTGTTACCAACAGCTCATGTCATTCAGTGCAGACACTTGATTTCATGACATAGAAATAGGCTTGCAGGGCCATATTTGTGACAGATAGCAGTCTTGTTGTGAGAGTGGCCAGCTCTCTCAATGTCCTCAGATGCAGCCCACCCAACCCTACGGACTGATATGGGTTGAGTTCTTGCTAGTCATCCCTCACTCCATCATCACTCACTG
Organism: Struthio camelus; assembly: GCF_040807025.1. Classification (NCBI taxonomy): domain Eukaryota; kingdom Metazoa; phylum Chordata; class Aves; order Struthioniformes; family Struthionidae; genus Struthio; species Struthio camelus. Next base: position 3,414,918 of record NC_090970.1, read on the forward strand.
TTGGTTGTTGTCCTCTGCCCAATCCAGCAGTAAGCCAACATTTTCCTTTTTACTCTTTTATTGACACTGAAGCAGTAGCAGCTTTTCTTCATGCCCTTGTCATCCGCTTCAAGTGTCTACCCTTGGGGACCTTTGGCTTCCCTAACACCATCCCTGTTTTCCTGGACGATATTTCTGAATTCCTCCACTGCAGCCCCCACCTCCGTCTGCTTCCAGTATGCTGCCCTGGAGTTCAGTCCTGACTTCCCAGTGTGGCCAAGCCAATCTCTCAAGCTGTCTATTAGTTTTACTGAGGGCCCAAGGCCAGGAAGAAACAGTGCTGAGCTGTGCAGGAATGGTAGGAGAGGGATTAGCTGCCTGAGCTGATTCTGCAGCACCTTGAGACCTGTGACAGAGGTGAACCAATCTCCAGGAAGGACAAAGTGCCACTGTAGAAGTCCCTAGGTCTGGGCCGCCTTTGATCCAGACACCAGTTAAAAGGCTGTGGAGATCAGGGGAGGTCCCAATGAGCTGAAAAAGGCATATGCTGTGCCCATCTTCAAAAAAGGCCACAAGGACAAATCAGGGAGCTGCAGGCCATTCAGACACACTTTGGTGAGGAGTGCGTCATGGAATGATTCCTCTTGCATCACCTTTCCGGGCATAGGAAGAAGGTGACTGTGAACAGTCCGCATGGATTTACTGGAGGTAAAGCCTTCCTGATCAATTTGATTACCTTCTGTGATAAAAGGCCTGTCCTTGTGGGGGAGAGGAGAGTAGTGGATGTCATTTACCACAGTTGTAGCAAGGGGTTTGACATTGTCTCGCACTATATGGTTGAGGGCTGCCATCCAGATGGACCCCTGCAGGAAGGAGGAATGCATTGCCAGGAAGTTTATGGAATTCACAAACGAAACAAATGCCAGGTCCCGCACCTGGGGTAGAACAACACCCTGCAGTGATCTGGGCTGGGGAGTGGCCAGCTGGGCAGCAGCTCTGCAGAGAAGGACCTGGGAGTCTTTGTGGGCAGCAAAGTGAGCGAGAGCCAGCAGCACGCCCTGGCATCAACGGAGGCCACAGTGTCCTGGGCTGCCTGAACAAGAGCACAGTTGGGAGATTGAGGGAAGGGATTATCCCCCTCTACTCAACACCTGTTAGAGCACATGCAGATACTACATGCATTTGGGGCCCTGTGTAGAAGGGCATTTGGGGGTCCTGTGTAGAAGAACACTATTGATCTCATGGAGTGAGTTTGGTGGCACACCCCCAAGGAGCCCAGGCACCAGAGCACTTGCCCTGTGAGGAGTGGCTGAGGGAGCTGGGTTTGTTCAGCCTGGAGTAGAGAAGGCTTTGGGCAGACCTAATCACAGCCTCCCCATACCTTCCAGGATGTCACCAAGAAGATGCAGTCAGGCTCTTCACCATTGTGCACAATGGGAGGATGAGGCCCCAATGGGCATTAGCTGAAACTAGAGAGCTTCAGGCTGGGTGTAAGGAGAAACTTCTGACCCATCCAGACAGTCAAGCCCTGGGGCAGGTTTTCCAGAGAGGTGGTGCCATCTCCATCCTCAGAATTTTTTGAAGTCCTAAAGGAGTAAAGCCTTGAGCAACCTGGATGGAGCTGATACACACCCTGCTGTGGGAAGGAAGTTGGGCTAGAGACCTCCTCAGGCCCCTCCCCACCTGAATGATTCAGCATTTCCTTCCACCCTGGGTCTTCCCTTGTTGACCTTAGGGAAAACCTTCAGCTTCCTCGTGACTATGGAAGTAGGTCTCCCAAAAGGATCACCAGATCAGCTGCATGTTCCTTGTCCCGCTCTGGTCAGAGGCATTCAGATTGAGGGCTGCTTGGCAGCCACCCCCAAATCACCTTCAGTTTTCTTTTCCTTCGCCTTTTATTGCATTTTTTCCCCTCTTTTCTCCTTTCTAAATTCTTGTTTTACCATCCTGATCCCCTCCCATGCAGTCAGCCAACCTCTGTTTACCCATTGGCCCTGGATTTCCTTTCTTTGTGCATTCATTTGGCTTGTCTGAGATGGTTGCCATGGTGATTTCTACTTTTACCACTAGGGCCTTGAAACTGGTGCTGCCTTTTATTATGTGTAGTGTCCTGCAGGTCCTCATGCTGTTACCCTGCATGATAGGCACTGCAAGATAGGATGAGCCATCAGTACGCATACATTAACAGCTGACCCAGAGGAGCCTGAGTCCAGAGGGGCCTTGAGAAACTTGGGGTTTTGGCCAACAAAAACTTCATGACGTTGTGCAAGGAGAAGTGTCAGATCTTGCCTCAGGGGGCAGAACAGGCTGTGCATCAGGACAGGCTGAGACCTCACCAGCAGAAGAGTGACCCTGAGGAGAAGGGCCTAGATATTACAGGAGGGATGCCCTATGAGCCAGTGCTGCGTGCTCACCACAAAGGAGGCCAGCTGCATAGAGGGCTGCATTAGGAAGTGCATAGCCATCGAGACAGGGCAGCTCTTATCCCCCTCGACTCAGCACTGGTGTGGCCACATGTGGGATGGTGTGTCCCAGTGTGGACTGCCCAGTGCTGGAGGAATGGGGAGGAACATGGAGAGGGTCCAGAGGAGGTCTGCCAAGATGGGGGTTGGGGGCCTGAAGGCCACGGCCTGTACGGAGAGGCAGAGGGACCTGAGCTTCTTCAGCCAGGTGAAGTGTCAAAGACAAATGGAATATAGTAGTAGCCTGGGACTGCTTGAAGGGTGGTTCCAGAGGGGATGGAGCTTTTGTTGGTATTAGGAAAGAACATGAAAAGGGGAAAGGGTCACAAACTGCATCTTGAGAGGTACAGCCTGGGCTTCAGGAAAAAGACATGTCACTTGAATGGTAGTGCTGTGATGCAACAGGTCACCCAGAGGCCTCTGAGGTCACCCCATGCCTTTGTGTTTCAAAGAACACCAGCAAGGATAGAGAGACCTCAGTAAATATGGAGAGATCCCGGGGATAGAGCAAGGGGAGGAAGCATGTTGGGTGTCTACAGGGTGCAGGGATGCAGGCACAGGCATGGGACAGTGTAGGACAGCCTGTGGTGGAGACGTCTGAGGGCACTGCCATGGCTGAAAGCCTCCAACAGAACCGAGGTCTCTAGCCTCTTGGCTATGGTTGGTGTCTCTGCCACTAAGGCCTCTGGGAGGAAGTTTCCTTAAACCACTGGGACCTTACTGCCTCCTTGTCCACGGGGAACCAAGAGATGCCATATTGTTGTCCTGCAGTTGGAGCTGCACATGCCCACCTTCACACTGACCCCCAGAAAGAGCCCTGAGCAATGTGTGAGGGAAATCACCACCCTTCACAAGGGCTGGGTGTCAGGGCCTGGTCGCTGTGCTTGATAACACACACCAAGGCTGACTTGGCATCACAGCCACCTGCACATTGCCTTGGCCTACCTGCCTTCAGGGCCTCCAGCTTTGTGCTCTAATCAGCCCCCTGCGGAGGCTTTGTCAGTAATGGCCCTCAGTGGGACTCCTTAACACTCCAAGAAACTTTGAGATTTACTTCTCCCTTCAACTTCTGGAGAGGTTTGTTCAGCCTCCTCTCAGCATCCATGGTTCATGGCCTCAGCACCAAATACACCTGAGGGGTCATTAAAATGCAAAAAGCCCTAACAACCCAGGTCTCTTTCCATCATTTTCTTCAGTTCTTCTGTGGCTAATTGGCAAGTGTTCAGGAGGGTATTGAAAAGAGAAGGATTTCAAGGAGCACCTGAAAAGTAAAGACGTCTGCTTTTCGAGCTTTTTTTATTCTTCAGGTTTCAGAAGTGATACCCACCTTCTCCAGGTCACACTGAACCGTGGTGTTTCCTAATGAAGCCTGGACATTTGAGAAAAGCAGTATTTCTGATAGGAGACATGTATGGACAACCTTCCTCCCCACCTCCCCAGCCCTCACATTTCTCTCCTCAGCCCCTGGGGACTTCCCTCACTCTGCTTAACATCTAGCCTTTTCCCACTCAAGCCTGTAGCTGAATGTTACAGCTCCTGGGCACCAATTCCCACCTGCTTTCCTTAGAAAATTAGCTGCAAACAGACACAGAAGGATTTGTCTCAATTCTGATCCAACACAAACAAACATGATGCAGTGTCCTAAGAAATACAATACAATCCTCAAGTGCATGTCAAGGCCAAGTTGCCTCCAGGGAGGTGCACAAGGCTGGAAGGAATAACCTTCCTTGACATATTCTTGACAAATGGCTAGGGAAGGCTAGTTAGAAACAGAGTGAAGGAGTTGGTTGGAGAGACAATGAGACTGCTGAAAGAGAAGGCAAACTTCAGTCTCCCTGAAGCTCTGAGCAGTGACTAGGGAGTGGAGAAGTACCTGAATGATACAGAGGAAGGGGAGGATGAAAACTGGGAAACTATGGGAAGGGCATAAGCCCAGATCGTCTGATGCAAAGTTGACCTCAGAAATGATGAATGTAATCTGGACATGTGGAAATACGTGAAAAGATTCTGAGATTAAATCCACAGCATAAGAGCAGTGGTCATGGAAGTTTGGGGTAGGTCAAAATTACTTCTCCTAAGATTCATATCCTTCGTCAACATTTCCATTATGTAATCCTGAGAAAGCACTGACATTTTGTTAAAATTAATCAATCATTTCAGCTGATGAAAATGTAGTCTTTTTTAAACAAAACAAAAGAAAACAAAACTTTGAAAATTGTTTTTTTTTTCAGGAAGAGCTCAGGTGTCTAAGCACAAGCACCCACCAGGACTCCCAGGTCTTTCTCTGCAGAGCTCCTTTTGGAATATATGGTGGTGATTCTGTTATTGCTCTTACCTCTCCATCATCTCAAGGTCACTGCAGTGACAGACAGCCTCCACATTCCCATCCCCACCCAGGCTGAGTTCCTGAGAAAGGGGAGGATGGCACCATCTACTTCGAGGTGCAAATTGCAGAGGTAGAGACATCACACTGCAGAAAAGCCTGCTGTTCTCCCCTCACCTCTGAGGGGATCCAGGCCATGGACTTAAAGGTGGATGCAAAGAAGTTCAGGGGTAATGTAGATATGCCGGAGGCAGTGCCTCCCAGGCTGCCCTTACAGTCACCGGGGAGGAGGAGGTGTTCACCTGCCTTCTTCAAGATGGTCACATAAAGCACAAACGACACATGTCCCAGAAACATTTGCTCGGTGCTTGAAATGAGGCCTGAGAGCACAGGCTTTTAGGATACTTCAAGCTGAAGGGACCACAGGAAGCCTGTAGTGCAACCTGCTGCTGCTCAAAGCAGGGTCAGAAGTAGGGTCAGAAACCAAAAAAATGTCCCTGCCAAAGGATTTCAGGGGTGATACAACAAGAGAAGACGGTAGAAGCTTGACAGGGTGGTAGAAGTCCTGTGGACAAAAGGGTTTCCTTTTTCCTGTTCTCCAGAGAATTAAATCCTCCGCTCTGCAGAGAGAAGAAGCTGGGACACTACCTTTGCCACTAACACGGAGGTGGAGAAGCTCCTGAGTCCCTTTCAGAGAGAGGCTGCTCCAGAGGTCACCACCCCAATGGCACTAGACCCCCCGCGGGGGCCTGCCTTGCTGCTGGGCACCCTCCAGCCCCAGGCAGGAGGTCTGCGGGGAACCGAGTGGGGTCTGCAGCCTGCACCCTGGCCACCCAGCAGGTGTGGAGGGACCCCACTCCCCTAGATGAGCCTGGGCTCTCCTACATTTCCTTAGCGTGAAGTCTGTGTCCCCTCTGGGTGGTCACACAGCCTGGCAGGGAGGGCCAGCACGGGAAACACAATCTCTGTTCTGGGGGGTGAAGAGAGAGGGGAGGGCAGAGGGGGATCTGCTCCTGCCTCGGGCAGCGATGCCCTCCCTGCAGCTGGTGCAGCCCTGCTGATGCCCTGTAACCCATGAGCCCTGGAGATGGGACTCAGAGGGCTGAATGCCTGGCGTCTTCCTGAGAACTTTTCTGCAGTCTCCCTGCCCTGGTTGGACTCCTGTTGCCCATGGTGCAGAGACTCCTTCTGAGGATGAACTCACTGTGTAACTCCGAGGACATGGTCGACCAGGTATTACAAAGGCCAGCAAGATCTCAACCCCACAACCGTGTCCCCTGCCCCTCACTCCACCTTCCAGCTCCTTCCTCCTAGAGCATTTAGATTGGGAGGGACCACTTTGGACCTCCAGGACCACAATCTGCTCTGAGCTGGGCGAACTTTACAGTTAGATCAGGTTGGTAAGTGCTTTCTCCAGGAGAGTTTTTGAAGAACTCCTGGCCCCTGCCCCAGAACTGCTCCACTCTCATGGTTATTACTATTATTCTTTCCCTTAAACTCATTTGAAATTTCCTTTACTGCTGCTTGTCCTTGTTATCTCTTGCCCTTTCCTCCTCCCGAGCCCTGAGCCCCGAGCCAGACCATCCCACCAACTTTGAGGACAATCACAGCCCTGTCTCCAAGCACAGTCTTGCTAGATTCTCCTGGGACTGTGCAGGCAAGTCATGGTGGCCAGCTCCAAGCAGAGCTATGCACTATGCGTCCCTATGTGGTCTTAGAGGAGAGCGTATGGAGACATAACATTATGCAAGGCAGAGCCTGTGGGCTGACACCAGGGCAGAGCTGGGGGCAGCAGGGGTGAGAAGAGGAGATCTTCAGCAGCTCCTCTCCGCACCCAGGCAGGGAATGAAGCACCTGGAGGTGCTCCTGAGAGAGGATGGTGACACAGGAGAGAGGGCACCAGGAGCTGCGGTGCTTGTCCCCAGGACCTCCCCTGCACGCTCCCTTTCAGTCCTGCACAGGACTTGTCCTCCCAAGGGTCATATCTGAATGCCCAGTCCTCCAGCTGGGCGTGGAGCCCTGTCTGGAGGTGACTTTTGGGGTAAGGGCCAGCATGCAGGCTGGGGGAGATTGTTGCGAGGACATGTGCGGGGGACAGGGCCTGAGGGACAGCAGCAACCTGACACGGCTCCTGGGTCCTGCTTCCTTCAAGGCAAGCTCTGACACAGGGTCCCAGCCTTCCTTTTGGCGCCACCCTTCAGGAGGGACCATGGCACTGTGAGCGGGGAGGGTGGGGAGCATTAATCCTTCTTTAGTCACTTCCCAAGCCATGCAGAGGGCCAGGACTGCAAAGATTTCTGGCTCAGCATCGTGAGCTCACTTTAATATACCCACGCTCTGAATGTTTGTTTGTTTGTTTTTAAATTAAATGTCAGCATTTTTCGCTCCAAGAAACTTCCAAGCCCAGTCCCACTTCCTCCTTCTGATCTCTCCCAACCCCTCCTCTGGTCTCATTGCCATTCCCACACCCCCTGCCCTGATCTCCCCACAGGGCCCTGAGCTGACAGTGCTGCTCTGCACAGCAAGCACACTGTGGAGCCACAGGGCCGTGGAGGGACTCTGCACCTCTGCACTGGTGGTACTGGTGAGGATGGGAAGCAGACCCAACCAAATGGGGATCACGGCCTCTACTCCCTCCAGGGGTCTGCTGATGTGTCAAGTGCTTGGAGGGACTAGGGAGCATTTCCAGGGGTACTTGCTGTGCCCAGCTGCACCTCTAGATCCTGCCCCTGCTATTTCACAGAAAGCGACATGAATCACTCTCTAGTCTGCCTTCCCCATGCCAGCTGGGTCCTTACTGTCTCTCCTGGGATTGCAGAGTCCTCCTTTGCCTGTGGAGACCTGGGTTTAGTGCTTTCCCTTGAGGTGACTCCACCTTGGACCATCTCTCCCTTTGTGAGGCTCCACTCACTGCCCACCCCAGGCACACGCTGCCCCAGGACATCCCCCTGGGCTCTCCTGGCAGCCCCAGCTTCCCCTCCAGAAGGACAGGCATCTGACACTGTGCCTGAACATGTGTGACAGCTCTGGGCATGTCAATCAGTGACCATTCATCCCCCCTGCTGTCACTGGGCACCGATGGGTGGCCGAGTCCTAAATGCAGCCCTTGGTCTCTAAGAGGTCATTACATGAGTATGAGCTTTTTGCTCCTGAACCCATGGAGAAGCCAGCCCAGCAGGCCCTTCTGGGACGCAATTCCTTGGGCCTCTTCTTGACACCAGCTTTGGAGGAAGAGCCCAGCCTTCAGGGACTGCAGCAGGAGGAACCTACTTTATTCCAGAGATAACTGGGAGGGCGTAAGCTCTGACCCAGTGTTAGACACAATATGATATGGGCACCAGGGGAGACAGAGTAGTCTCAGGAAAGGTGTAGGGAATCTAAGCATTTATGTAGCAATATGATAAGAAATTATGGCAAGAACAGTAATAACAGTAATCAGAAAACTAAAGTGAACAAACAAAGTTCAGTCCTGTTATGGCACACAGTGGAAGTCATTTGTGGAGAGAAATGGCACTTTTATCACTGCTGAAAAATGTCCACGACACCACTTTCCTCAGGGCATCTCTGAGCTCCTTGTTCCTCATGCTGTAGAGGAGGGGGTTCACTGCTGGAGGCACCACTGAGTACACAACAGCCACCACCAGATCCAGAGCTGGGGAGGACATGGAGGGGGGCTTCAGGTAGGCAAAAAATGAAGTGCTGACAAAGAGGGAGACCACGGCCAGGTGCGGGAGGCACATGGAGAAGGCTTTGTGCCTTCCCTGCTCAGAGGGCATCCTCAGCACAGCTCTGAAGATCTGCACGTAGGACAGCACAATGAAAACAAAACACCCAAACATTAAACAGACACTAACCACAATAAGCCCCACTTCCCTGAGGTAGGAGTTTGAGCAGGAGAGCTTGAGGATCTGGGAAACCTCACAGAAGAACTGGTCCACGTCATTGCCTTGGCAGAGAGGTATGGAAAATGTATTTACAGTGTGCAGGAGAGCATTGAGGAAAGCACTGGACCAGGCAGCTGCTGCCATCTTGACACAAGCTCTGGTGCCCATGAGGGTCCCGTAGTGCAGGGGTCTGCAGATGGCAACGTAGCGGTCGTAGGCCATGACAGTGAGGAGAGAATACTCCGCTGAAAATAAGAAGACAAAGGAAAAGAGCTGGGCAGCACATCCTGAGTAGGAAATGGTCCTGGTGTTGCTCAGGGAGTTGACCATGGATTTGGGGACAGTGGTGGAGATGGAGGCCAGGTCGAGGAGGGCGAGGTTGAGGAGGAAGAAGTACATGGGGGTGTGGAGGCGGTGGTCGCAGGCTACGGCGGTGATGATGAGGCCGTTGGCCAGGAGGGCAGCCAGGTAGATGCCCAGGAAGAGCGAGAAGTGCAAGAGCTGCAGCTCCCGTGTGTCTGCAAAGGCCAGGAGGAGGAACCCGTTGAGGAAGCTGTCGTTGGACATTTTGCTCCCCCTGAGTATGGGGAACTGTGCAGGGAGAAAAAGATAGTGACTAGTTAGAAAAGAATTTTAAAAATAAACAATTAAACAAATAAAGTGTTCAATTTCTGACTAAAGGCACCACATTGCCTCCCATGTACAGTAGGGGGTACATGGGAACGGGGGTGAACAATTTCTGTCAAATGAAGTCCATCGTCTGAGTTTTGCAGAAATTAGTTTCAGGGATTTTTTAAAATATTTTTTATTTTCTCTGAGATGCCCCTGTCACCCCAAGGTAGAAATCCTCAGCATTTCTGCTGTGAGTCCGGAGAGGAAAGCATCCACTGTCACTTGGGGCAGAGTGAGGACATTTCATTTATTAGCCTTGTTCCTAAGCTGTCCTGTGCTAGCATCTCTTTCAGCTGGAGGATGATGTTACCCTTAAAATAAACCAGCCCCTGCTGAGAGCAGAGCAGTGCACTTTCAAGGGGCAGATCTCCAAACTCCTCACCCTTTCTCCAGGCACCTCAGGCAGCTCTCCTCACTCCCCTTCTGGCCAAGGACACTCAGGGCTCTTTGCAGCTGCCCATCTACAGCCTCCCAACACCTTCTCCATACTCTCAGCATCTCTGAACCTTCTTGATAGGTCTGTCAGCTATCAGAGAGAAGCTGAGAGACAGCGGTGCCTTTCGAGAGGGCAGCTCGCAGCCTGGCGGGACACCACAGGGAAACAAAGGACTGTTAGGACTGAAGACGGGCTCTCCTTCAGGGAGAGCCAGCTCATTCCCCAGTCCCACGGACTGCATTTCCTGGAGCTCCACAGGTCAGGAGGAGGCAGGGGAAAAACTCACTGCCATGCACACCCCTCTGTTGCCGAACTTGCAGTGTCAGTGTCTGAACTGCACCTGAAACCCCCCAACCCCAGGGAGCCTGAGAGAGGAACAGGAGCAGCATGGAGAGGAGGGGAAACAAGGGGCAGCACCATGATCCTGCTGCCCAGGGAGGCAAGCAGAGAGACAGACGGGCACTCACAAAAGCCTTCACCTTGCCCACCTGGCCATGCTGCCTCACAGACAGCAACATTGCAGGGCAGGTGCTCCGAGCCCCTTTGCTAGGGAGCATGAAATGAACCGGTGGCAGGAGAGATGCCCCTCTCCTCTGCTGGAGGTCTGGCTGCAGAGGAGGCAGCTCATGCCCTGGACTCCATGGCTGTCAGGGCTGAGGCTCTGCTGGGTGGAAGAGGAGACACGGGGAGCTTGCTCAGAACTGCAAAATTCTGTTGCTCATGACTTCTGAAAATCCATCCTCCCATGACAATTCTGTTAGCATTTCCCTCTCATTCCCTGCCCATCGCTGCTGCCTGCAGCTGCCCCTGCTGGGAGCTCTTTCTCTGTTCCTACACCTTTTCCCTCTCAGTGATCACAGACCCCAACCTACCTGCTGTGTGTTCAGTTGTGTTCTACAGAAACCTTCTGGGACTGGGATTTGGGCAGGGGCATCTCTGTGCTTGCAGGTCCTAAGGAGCAAGTCACATAAACCCTGGGGAAGCCCATAAAGGTGATGCTGGTGCTGCTGTAATTTGAGGTATGGGTTGAAGAGGGTGTGCTGAGCTTTCTCACAGACCTCCTGATCTCAGAGGGTGAAGGTTTGTGAGTCACAAGTCCTTGCCAGACTAGACAACACTGTCTTTTTTTTTCCTCCCTGTCAACTTTAGGAAAAGAATAGAAAACGGAAAGCCCTGGAAGGAAAGCTCCTTCCCGTTGCAGTAGTCCCTTTTTCACTTTCCTCTGCAGGGCAGGGACACTGGTCTGAATCACAGCCCTGGGCAGACTTGTGTGCATGTCCCAGCTTCACAGCCCTGCAGCCATCCCTGGGAGAAGGTAGCAGCATGCCCCGTCCCTGTGACAGCGTGCCAGGGAACCTCTGCTCTAAAGCATCTCCTCCTCCCCTGCACAATGGAGAAGCTGGGAGAGAGATCTTTAAAAAACCTGTCATGGGGTGAACGGGGTTCAGAAGACCCCTCCAGGAACCTCTGCAGTGTTGTCCTTCAGCCAGAGACTTACCGTGTCAAGGGCTGGGAAGATGTCTCCCACAGTGAACTGTCAGCCGTCCTCCCACTCCACACTGCCTTCCACTTCTCTCTGCCTTCTCGCAGCTCCTCTCAGCAGCAGCAGGCAGTGCCCGGAGCCCTGCTGCTCTTGGCAGAGGAGCTGCTCCTGCACACAGCTGGGCACATGGGCACTGCTGCCATGTTGCCACGAGCTCCCTCTGTCCCAGGAGCCAGGCCCCACTCAGGAGCAGGGGCCCAGCTGAAGGTAGAAGCTTCTGTCCCTTGGGCTCCCTCCTCCCGGGAAATGTTCACTGATGAACACCTAAATAATCACCTTTGCTCGTCTCTAAAAAATACAGGGAGACCAGTTACAGCACTGGCATTTGTCTCATCAGAGGATGGTTATCTATGAGAGGTGGAAACATCCTGCCTTGGAAATCCATTTCCATGTCTTAACTAGGCAGGACTCCTAGAGAGGGGCCAAGAAGGGAGTTCATTTTCCCATGGTTCAGGTTTTCATTCACATTAGTCCATCTAGGCTTCTTATGCCCGTTTAGAAGCCCCGGGGCTGAAGTGGGATTCAGATCCCTCCCCTGAACTCCAGAAACACACAGGAGGTGGGATTCCCCTTGCCCAACCTGAAGTGGGCCCAGCAGAGATGTGTCTGCACGCAAGCCCCTTCTCTAAGCTCCCATTATAATCCCTGGAGATAGTGGGTGGGAGTCAGTTGCTCACATGCAAACACCTGGGGATATTGGAAGAGGCAGAAGTGGTCCAAAGCATGTGCCAGTGTCTGCTTGCTCTGATGGAGCAACTGGGAGACCCGCATCCTTCTGCAGTGTCAGGTGGGGGCCGGGTGGGGAATTTCCTTGGCCATTTCGAATGACCCCAAATTCCCTAATACTGCTAGATCCCACTCACTAGAAAGCTGAGGCATATGAAGATCCCAATGTTACAAACAGCTCATGTAATTCGGTGCAGACACTTGTTGCAGTGACATGGAAATAGGCTGGCAGAGCCATGTCACATGCTTGGGCTGTGCAGCACAACTGCATGCTTGTAGTAGACACCATGGCATCTACAGGAAAGCCATGCCCCTTTGGAGTGCTTGCTGGCCAAAAACCCCAGGGTCTCTTACTTTTCCTGCCTGTCCCCCAAAAACTAAATCCCATCACTGCCTTTAGGGAAAGTCCATCCCATCTACATTCAAGTGCGCTGCATAAACCAGAAGCATATCACACCAAGATCTCCACTCATGTCTCTGCACTCTAACTCTTCTACCTCTCCTCTCCTTTAAGCAATATGAGCAAGTCTGTGGATCACAGGCCCTGGTTCTTATGCAAGGGACTTTAATCTCCCAGACATTAACCGGAAGGTCAAGGGTGCAAGCAGTCCAGGAGGTTTCTGGAGGGCATCAGGAACAACTTCCTTGAAGAGCTGCCAGATGGGCCAGTAAGGGTGATGCTTTCGTGCATCTGAAAATTGCCAACAGGGAGGAATGGATCAGGGATGGGATAGGTAGTGTCAGCCTTGTCTTCCGTGACCTTGAAAAGGTGGATTCCCAGATCCTGAGGGCAATGAGGAAGGACAGTAGCGGAGTGCAGAACATTAACTTCAGAGGAGCAGAATTCGGCCTCTTCTGGGGACTGGCAGGGGATCCCCTGGGAGGCAGTTCTGAAGGGCCAGGAGCTCAGGTCTTTGAGGACAGCACCTGCCAAGCACAAGGATGGTTGATCCTGATATTAAAGAAAACTAGCAGATACCTCAGGGGACCAGCGTGGCTAAACAGAGACCTCACACCTTAGCTCCAGGGCAGTCAGGCAGCATCCCGGAAGCAGGAGGAGAAAGAGGCTGCAAGGGAGAAATTTAGGAATTTTGTCCAGCATCACAGGCGGGGTGTTAGGGAAGAAAAAGCTCCCCTAGGATTGGCACTTGCAGGGGACGTCAAGGGCCTGAGGATGAGCTGCTACTGCCTCAGTAAGAATCAAAGACCCCAAAGGAAAAGGTGGGCTCACTGCTACATGGGGCAGGGAACCTTGTAGCAGCAGATGCAGAGAGGTGGGAGGAACTCCACCCCTTGTTAGCTTCAGTTTTCCCAAGCAAGGTCTCCCAGGCTGTTGTGCCTTGGCTCCAGACTCCAGAGGACAAAAACCACCAACAGTGGATGAGGCTAGTGAGGGATGACTTGGGAGAACTCAAACTATACACGCCAATGGGGTTGGATGGGCTGCAGACGAGGATGCTGTGAGAGCTGACTGCTGTCACAGCAAGGCCACTCACTATCATCTTGGAAAGGTTGTGGAGCTGGGGCGAAGTCCCACTGACTGGAGAAAGGCTTTGGACACTGTCTCCCAGCACATCCTCCTAGGGAAGCTCAGGAAGTGTGGGCTAGATGAGTGGACAGTGAGGTGGATTGAGAACTGGCTGGATGGCCGAGCTCCGAGGGTTGTGGTGAATGGCGCAGAGTCAAGTTGGAGGCCTGTGGCTAGCGGTGTCCCCCAGGGGTCAGTCCTGGCTCCAGTCTTGTTCAATATATTCATCAATGACCTGGAGGAAGGGACAGAGTGCACCCTCAGCAAGTTTGCTGATGAGACTAAACTGGGGGGAGAGGCTGACACACCAGAAGACTGTGCTGCCATTCAGAGGGACCTGGACAGGCTGGAGAGTTGGGCAGAGAGGAACCTCATGAAGTTCCACAAAGGCAAGTGCAAGGTCCTTGCACCTAGGCAGGAATAATCCCATGCACCAGTACAGGCTGGGGGTTGACCTGCTGGAAAGTAGCTCTGCCGAGAAGGACCTGGGAGTGCTGGTGGAGAACAAGTTGACCATGAGGCAGCAGTGTGCCCTTGTGGCCAAGAAGGCCAATGGTCTCCTGGGGTGCATGAGGCAGAGTGTTGCCAGCAGGTGGAGGGAGGTGCTCCTGCCCCTCTCCTCAGCCCTGGTGAGGCCTCCCCTTGAGGACTGTGTCCAGTTCTGGGCTCCCCAGTCCAAGAGAGACATGGCACTGCTGGAGAGAGTCCAGCGGAGGGCTGCAAAGATAATGAGAGGGCTGGAGCATCTCTCCTATGAAGAAAGACTGCGAGAGCTGGGCCTGTTCAGCCTGGAGAAGAGAAGACTGAGAGGCGATCTCATCAACGTGTACAAGTATCTGAAGGGGGAGTGTCAAGAGGATGAGGCCAGCCTCTTCTCCGTGGTGCCCAGCAACAGGACAAGAGGCAATGGGCACAAACTGAACCACAGGAAGTTCCACCTGAACCTGAGAAAACACTTCTTGACTGTGAGGGTGACAGAGCATTGGAACAGGTTGCCCAGAGAGGTAGTGGAGTCTCCTTCGCTGGAGATATTCAAAACCCGTCTGGATGTGAACCTGGGCAATCTGCTCTAGGTGACCCTGCTTGAGCAGGGAGGTTGGACTAGGTGATCTCCAGAGGTCCCTTCCAACCTAAACGATTCTGTGATTCTGTGATTCTGTGAAATGTTACCTCCATCTTCAAGAAAGGCCACAAGGACAAGCTGGGGAGCTGCAGGCAGTTCAGCCTCCCTTTGGTGAGGAGTACATCACGCAGTGAATCTTCTCAGATCACATTTCTGGGCACGTGAAGGAGAAGAAGGTGACAGGGAACAGTTAGTAAGGACTTACCCAGGGTAAACTGTGCTTCGCCCACCTGATTGCTTTCTATGATTCAATAACTGTGTTTGTGGATGGAGAAGAGAGAATGTCTTTCACCTCGACTTTAGCCAGGTGTTGGACACTGTCTCCCACCGTATTCTTGCTTACACGTTAGAACGCTACAGTCCGGAAGAGCAGACAACCGGATGGGTAAAAAGCTGCTTGGCTGATCAGACACAGAGGGAAGTTGTGAATGTGTAGTGCTCTTCCTGGAGGCCAGGGAGAAGGGGAGCACCACTGATCTCTCCAGGAACTTGTCCTGTTTATCTTCTTGATTAGTGACACAGAGGAGGCAACACTCCTCACGCTTGTAGATGACCCCAGGCTGGAGGTCAAGGGGGGCCCAGACCTTTGCTGGAGGGCTGCCATTCAGAGGGACCTAGACAGGCAGGAGGCATGGGCTGTCAGGAACCTCCAGAAATTCAACCAGGACAAATGCCAGCTCTTGCTCCTGCAGTAAACCAGCACCCCACAGTGTTACAGGATGGGGCCAGAGGGCCTGGGGAGCAGCTGTGTGGAAAAGGACCTGAGGGTCCTAGTGGAGAGGAGGCCAAAGATGAGGCAGCAGTGTTCCCTGGCAGCAAAGAAGGCCAGAAGTATGGTGGGCTGTAGGACCAGGAGGATAGCCTGAAAGGTCAAGGGAAATGATCACCTTCTAGTCAGAATTCATTAGATCCCAGATAGAACACTGTATCCAGTTTTGGGCCCCCAGAAAGAACGAGGTTGATAACTGGGAGTAAGTTCAGCTGAGGGCCCTCACAATAGTCGACGAGCTGGAGCTCTGAGGAAATAGGCCTTGTTCCACTTGGAGAAGAGATGGCTTTGGAGGGATCTCATAGGCAGCCTACAAGGAGGTCCTCAAGAAGATGGAGGCCGGCTCTTCACCAGGGTGCATGGTGAGAAGACAAGAGACAATGGGCCTAAGTGGAAAGAAGAGACATTTGTGCAGGAGGCAAGGAAAAGCTTTTCCACTGCGCGGATGGTCAAGCATTGGAAGTGGTTGCCCAGAGAGGCTGGGCAGTCTCCTCCCTTGGAGGCTTCCAACACCAGACTGGATCAAGGTTAGAGCAACCTAGTCTGAGCCCCAGAGCTGACCCTGCTGGGAGCAAGGAGATTGCACTAGAGACCTCCTGAGCTCCCTTCCACCCGGAAGGTGTCCACAATTCTTCCCATTCTCAATCTTCTCTTGCTGATGTCAGGGAAAGCACGCAGGTTCCCTGTGAGAGTGGAGGTAGGCCAGCTTTCTTGTCCTCCTCCACTCAGAGGTTTTCAGATCCAGGGCTTCTAGGCAGGGATCCCCAGAACAGCCCTCATCAATCCTTTCCTTCACTTTCAGTTTCCTTTTTTTTCTTTCCTCTCTTCTGAGTTTGTTTCTTTTCCCATCCTGATCCCTTCCCATACAATTGGCCCACCTCTGTTTGCCCTTAACCCTTTGGCACTGTTTTGTTTTGTTTTGTTTTGTTTTCCTTTGTTTGGACCCAGAGTAGCTTCAGCCCAGAAGGATCTTGAGAAACAAAGGTAATTTGGACAACAGATACCTCATGGAAATTGGCAAGGGAAGTGTTAGGTCCTGCGCCTAGGTGGGAATAACCCCACCCATGAGGAGAGGTAGAGGGACCTGGGCTTCTTTATCCTGCTGAAATGGAGGCGAGGCATGGTAGAGTAGTAGCCCATGGCTGTTTTAAGGGTGGTACGAGAGATGACGGTGTATTTCTTGGTAGTGGGAAACAGCATGAGAAAGAGAAAAAGCCACACACAGCAGCTTGTGGGCTTTAGATGTGACTTTAGGAAAAGAAAATGTCACTTGAAGGGTAGTGCTGTGGGGCTACAGGCCACGCAGAGGGACTCTTGTGATCAGCCCCTGCCTTTGTGTTTCCAGGAAAAGCAAGTGAGGACAGGAAGATATCAGTAGAGGCAGGGAGATCCTGGGGTGAGAGCAAGGTGCAGAAGGAGGCTGGGAGTCTACAGGCTGCAGGGAAACAGCAGCAGTCATGGGGGCAGTGTAGGATGGCCTGTGGTGGAGATGGCAGAGGACACTGCCAAGGCTGAAAGCTCCCAGCGGAGCTAGGTCTTTGGCCTCTTGGCTGGGGCTGGTGTCTCTGCCACCAAGGCCCACAAGAACACGCCCTTTCTTTAAAGCACTGTGGCCTTGCTGCTTCCTGGTCCCTTGGGAGCCCAGGAGGTGCCACATCATGGTCCTGCACTGGGCGTTGCATACGCCCACCCGCACACTGCCCACATGAGCAGTGCGTGATGGAAAGGATCACCCTGTGCAGGGGTTGGGGGTCAGGGCCTGGTTGATCTGCTTGAGAACACACATCAAGGCTGACTTGGCATCACAGAGGCACCTGCACATTGCCTTGGCCTACCTGCAATCAGGGCCTCCAGCTCTGTGCTCTCATCAGCCCCCTGGGGAGGCTTTGTCAGTAATGGCCCTCAGTGGGACTCCTTAACACTCCAAGAAACTTGGGATTTTCTTCTCCCTTCAACTTCTGGAGAGGTTTCTTCAGCCTCTCCTCAGCATCTGAGGTTCATGGGCTCAGCACCAAATACCCTCGAGGGGTCATTAAAATGCAGAAAGCCCTAACAACCCCTGTCTCTTTACATCCTTTTCTTCAGTTCTTCTATTCTGCTGTGGCTAATTGGCAAGTTTTGAGGAGGGCATTGAAAAGAGGAAGATTTCAAGGAGCACCTGAGAGATGTCTGCTTTTCAAACTTTCTTCAGTCTTCAGGTTTCAGAAGAAGTGATACCCACCTCCTCCAATTCACACTGACCCACAGGGTCCCTTGATGAAGCCTGCACATCTAGGAAAAGCAGTATTTTGGATAGGAGACATGTATGGACAACCTTCCTCCCCACCTCCCCAGCCCTCACATTTCTCTCCTCGGCCCCTGGGGACTTCCCTCACTCGGCTTAACATCTAGCCTTTTCCCACTCAAGCCTGTAGCTGAATGTTACAGCTCCTGGGCAACAATTCCCACCTGCTTTCCTTAGAAAATCAACTGCAAACAGACACAGAAGCATGTATCTCAATTCTGATCCAACACAAAGAAACATGATGCAGTGTCCTAAGAAATAACATACAATCCTCAAGTGTATGTCAAGGGCAAGTTGCCTCCAGGGCGGTCCATGAGGCTGGAAGGAATAACCTTCCTTGACATGTTCTTGACAAACAGATAGGCAAGGCTAGACAGAAACACAGTGAAGGAGTTGGTTGAAGAGACAATGAGACTGCTGAAAGACGAAGGCAAGCTTCCGACTCCCTGAAGCTCAGAGCAGCGACTAGGGAGTGGAGAAGCACCTGAATGATAAAGAGTAAGGGGCAAACTGTATTTTTAAATGGCCAGATTGGCACAAATCTCAATATACCTGTGTCATAGTGACGTCCTACAGGTGTCCCAATGAGTCTAGCCACACTCCCTTCTCCTTCCCTGCACCGTCAGTGAAGTGCGACCCCATCTGAGGTGACAACAGGGCTGAGACTGATCTCACCCCATGCCTGACCCCTCCAGGGCAGATGTCTCTGCCTAACCCAGGTGTCTGCCCTTCCCTTTCTAGTCATGGGAACTCAGTGATCCCAGGGCATCTCAGGCAGCAACAGCCTCCATATGTGGGCAAACGAATAAAGGCCTGAATCAAAATGTTTAGCTGTAACTTGAAACCTATCCAAAAAACAACTCTATGCCAAAACTGAAAAGAACACACAGCCATTTCCAGAAGGTCAAGTATGTTTTACCAGTTCTAATGAATCTTGTCTTTCTTTTTAGCAGCACCAAGTGCATGCAGTGCAGTATTTCCTCCTTCTAGTGGAGTATAGATATTTGTGTCCAGTTATTCAGCCCAATACCTTTTCTACCAACCCTCTGAATGCAGAAGCTTTGTTCTCAGCAACTACTTTATTCAGAGAGACCTATTTCCTCTGCCTTCTTCTGCCTCCCTGTCCTTTCTGCTTCCTCTCACTATTCTGTCTTTCCAGAGCTCTTGAGGTAAAGATTAACTGAATCACAGCACTTAGTGTGGACGAGACCTCTGGACGTCATGTAGTCCCGTCCCCCACTCACTCCAAGGGAATTACACAAGCTTGGTCAGAGGCTTGCCCCAGTTGCACCTAGTCCACAAACACACGGAGAGTGTGCTCCATCCTATGGTCCAGGATGTTAACAAAAACCTTAAACAGTGCTGCCCTACCTGCTGATCCCTGAGGGATGCTGTGTGCCACTGATCACAGCATTTTGGCCCAATGGTACAGCCCATTTTCCACCTGCTTTACGGTCCATTTGTGCAGTGCTGTGGACTGGCTCGTTACCATCTCCAAGGCAAAGCTCTGTGCACTCTGGCCACCCCTTTGCACAGGGCACACCTCCACCTCCTCGCTGTCCCAGCCTGCCTTCCCCAGGAGCCCATTTCCATCCTGCCATATGAGTTGTCCCACCACATGTGTGGAGGCAAGACAGTGATTTAACAGAGTAAAAGCGTAAATAAGACAGTGACTTAACAGGGGTCAAATGGTACGGTTCACATGGTTATTTACTATGTGGAGGACAGGGTCACACAAAAGTGTCTAGTAGACCCTCCCGCCGAGTCACGAGGTTCAGAATGGACCTAATGGATCCAAACTTACTCCCAGACGTGGTCAACAGTTTATGTCTAACGATTATATGCACAATCCAGCAGAGAGGTAACTTGAGAAAGTTACAAAGCTTTAGCATGCTTTCAGTGTCACTTACCGAGGATGTGACGCGGGTAAGGAATGTCTTGACCTCCAGGGGTAACCTTGAGAGGCATCCCCGCTCAAGGGGAGATTCTGCCGTGCAGCCTGTCACCATGCGGGAGAGCTCAATGGGCTCTGCGTAGCCCCCAATTTATGAGGTAAAGAGGATGGACTCATAGTCCTATTTGCATTCTAGATGGATTTTAGTTGGTGCATGCTCAGCCCCTGTCCAGGTGCTGTTTCCGAAGAGGTCAGGCTAGGGGAGGAAGAGCACATCGGGGGCAGGGAGGAGTGCACCATCACACACCGCTGTGACGTTCATAGTGAGGTCACTTCTTGTGCAGGAACCTCACTGGCCAGCATGTGGAAGGAGCCATTCTGAGGACAAGAAGCACATCACACCACCACTCATCGCAGCCAAGATGAGATACGAGTGGGAGGCCGGGGAGAGGCAGGCAAAGGGGACACACCTGCACTGTTGATTGTGAGGTCCCACCCATGTGCCTGCTCCTTGCCCATCACTGGCAGAGACAGAAGTGACCTCGCAGTCACCTTCACAGCCATGGGCCTCCAACTGGCCTTGGAGATTGTGGGACTCTCACTCTGTCAGAATCCAGTACCGTCACCATCACGCTGGGTGCTGACTGGCTGGAAAGCAGCTTGGCAGAGAAGGGCCTGGAGGTCCTGGTAGACAACATGAAGCAGCAGGAGCCAGACAAGTGTCCTGATCTGCAAAGGCTGCATCAGTTTCCTGAGCTGCAGTGGGAAGAGCGTTGCAGCAGGGCGAGGGCTCTGTGCCTGCAGGCTCTGGGTCAGCAGGCTCTGCGCCTGCTGTCTAACCACATCCTCAGGCAGAAGTGACCTCACAAACACCTGCCTTAGGCCGCAGCCAAAGGCTCACCTCTCAGCTGCTCACACAGAAGTCACCTCACAATCATCCACCAAGCCAAGGGGCCTACTGCTGGCCCTCCAGCTTCTCTCATGCACGTGACCAGCTATGTGCCTGCTGTTATCCAGTCAGGTCTTAAGGCAGAGGGGGCTTCACAACCAACATCCAAGCCTTGTGCCTGCTGCTGGCCTATCACCTGCAAAGACAGGAGACACCACCAAATCAGCACCCTAGCCCTGTGCCTGTGGGTAGCCTATTGGGTACTCAGGCAGCAGTGACCTCACCATGAGCATCCAAGCAAATGAGCTGCTGCCACATCCAATCCATGGGCCTCCTAATGGTCTACCAGATGCTTGCACAGAAGGGACCTCACAGCCACTTTCCCAGCAATGTGCCTGCTGCTTGCCCATCACCTGCAGAGACAGAAGGGACGTCACTTTCACCTTTACAGCCATATGCCTCCTACCATCCAAGGAGCTTCTGAGAAACAATGGCTTTCATCACAATGTCCCCACCTGTTAGACTTTTGGCCTACCAGCGGCTCCTTTACCAGTAACCTCACAGTCTCTTCCAAGCCCACCTGCCTGCAGGAGGTCTGCTGTGTTGAGGGGGATAATGGCGCCCCTTGTGTGGGTGGCCACGCTCCTCCTAAGGCAGCCCGTAGTCATCTGGCCTTCTTCACAATGAGTGTGCCCCACTGGCTCATATGGCATTTCTCACAGCGCCCACACCCTTCTCCTCAGGGTCACACCGCAGCTGGTAAGGTCCCAACCTGCCCTGATGCATGGGGGTTATCCTTCCCCAGGGCCAGGACTTGCCCCTTCTCCATGGAAAACTCCATGAGGTTCCTGTTCCCCAAGTTTCTGAAGGTCCCCTAGACTGAAGGTCTCTTGTGTCAGCTGTTACTGTGTGTGTGCAGATGGCTCCCCCTGCCTTGCGGTGCCTCTGAGAAGATCACAGCATGAGGAATCAGTCAGGGGGGAATCAGTCTGCTGCCTTTCAGGAACTGTGAGCCCTGGAGCCCTGGAACCATCTCGAGGGCGCACAGGGGACAGAGAAAGTCACGTCTTCAGCTGGGCCTCTGCTCCTGAGCTGGGCCTGGCTCCTGGGACTGCCGGAGCCCAGGGCAACCTGGCAGGCGCTGCAGAGAGACAGCTCTGTCCAGGTGCAGCTCCTTTGAATGGAGCAGCAAGACTCAGGGCACTGCCTGCAGGGGCCAGGAGGAGATGAGTGACTCAGAAGTTAAAGGCAGTTGGGAGCGGGAGGACGGCTGAGAGCTCACTGCAGGGAGGAACCTTCACAGCCCCTAACACAGTAAGTCTCTGGCTGCAGGGCACCGCTGCTGTGGTTCCTGGAGGGCTCTTCTGCAGCTGGCACCTTCCACAGCTGAGAGCATCTGTCCGGGTGGCTCTCCCAGCTTCTGCTGTTTGGAGCAGGAGGTGCTTGAGAGCAGGGATGCGCTGCCACATGGTCAGAGGGACAGGGCATGAGGGCTACCTGCTTGCAGGGCTGGTGCAGGGCTGTGAAGCCAGGGAGCGCCCCCAGTTGTGCGCAGGGCTGTAATTCAGAGCAGATCCCTGCACCCCAGGGTGCTGTGTGCCCGGGGCAGTGACTCTGCTGCCTGTGTGGGTCAGCCCTCAGCCTGCCCGGGGAGCTCCCCACAGTGCTGTGGGGAGAAGGTCTGGGTGGAAGGAGCGACCACCTTCAGAGCAGGTTCATTCTGCTATCGAGAGGGTGCTGTGTGGGTCAGGGCTGCTCTCAGATCCAGCTCACCCCCACGGTATTTCCAAGGGACCTTTGATGGGTCACTCATGGCAGGGGTTGCCTTGAAGATCAGGAGCTTTCCTGAGTCTCTGCTTTCCGATTCCTGCTTTTTGCAGGTGGGAGGGTTGGAAAAGGAGCTGCCAGGTTTGGACAACAGACTGACGTTCCTAGACTTGACAGAGAGAGATCAAGAGGTCTGCGAGGAACCTCCGAAAACTCTTTCCCCACTCTGCATGGGGTCTGTGAGCGGTGACAGGGAGAAGACGAGGGATAGAGAAGCAGCTGCCATTTCCCAGGAGGAAAAGCTCTGAGCAGGGAAGATCTGATCAGTGAAAGAGAGGAAGCTAGAAACGTGAATGCTGTGGGAGGGGGAATGTGGAGACCTCCCCGTGAACCTCTTCCGTGCAGACGTGTTCCTCTAAGGAAGCCCCTCTGTGTCTCCTCTCCCACCCAGCAGAGCCTCTGCCCTCCAGGCCAGGGGGTGCAGGGCATGAGCCCCCTCCTCAGCAGCCCGACCTCCAGCAGAGCTTTGTTTCTCACTGTGGGACAAAGGGGCTGAGAGTGACTGTCCTGCTCTGGTTGCTGTCTGGGAGGTGGTGAGCACAGCTGGGTGAGCTGAAGGCTTTCCTGAGAGCCCGTCTGTGTCTTGCTCCTTGCTTTCCTTGTGGTCGGAGCGTCACAGTAGTCCTCACAGTTTCCTCACCTCTTTGTGCTGCTCTGGTTCTTGCTCTCACGCTCGGTGGGGTTAAGGAGGGGGTTCAGCTGCAGCGGAGGCAGGAACTTCCCACTCCCCTGACAGTGCCTGAAGAAAGAGTGCAGAGGGTGAACTGATGTGAGGGCAGGGTCCATGTCAGTGGGGCAGAGAGGTCGAGGAAGGGTTGGGTCAGCCCCTGCCTTCACTGCACTGTTTCTCTCCCATGCTGGAGTGGGATCTGGTGCGACTGGTTCAGATACAGGCAGCTTCACTCAGGTCAGGGTGCCCATCCCCAGGTATCTCCACCAACTGCACAGGACAGTCTGACACCTCCATTTACAGGTCCAGGTGGAGCAGGGCTGACTCCTCTGTAGCCCATGGGCAGAGGCCCCTGCTCGTGCAGAGGCCACACACTCAGCCCAAAGCAGAGGTGAGGGAAGGGAGCTGAACAAGGTAAAGGAGAGAGGCAATGTGGGGGTTGCTCTGAGGAGGGCAATGGGTTTGGCTCAGAGAAGCCTGTTCCTAACTTGTCAATGCCTTTTCCTCCTTGGACAATGTCCTGAAGCAAGGGCACAGCAAATGTCCAACAGCAGCTCCCTGAAGGAGTTCCTCCTCCTGGTGTTTGCAGAAACACGGGAGCTGCAGCTCTTGCACTTCTCGCTCTTCCTGGGCATCTACCTGGCTGCCCTCCTGGCCAACGGCCTCATCATCACAGCCGTAGCCTGCGACCACCGCCTCCACACCCCCATGTACTTCTTCCTCCTCCACCTTGCCCTCCTCGACCTGGCCTCCATCTCCACCACTGTCCCCAAATCCATGGCCAATTCCCTGAGGGACACCAGGGCCATTTCCTATGCAGGATGTGCTGCCCAGATATTTTTGATTGCCTTTTTCCTGTCGACTGAGTATTCTCTCCTCACAGTCATGGCCTACGACCGCTACATTGCCATCTGCAGACCCCTGCACTACGGGACCCTCCTGGGCACCACAGCTTGTGTCAGGATGGCAGCAGCTGCCTGGGCCAGTGGTTTTCTCAATGCTCTCCTGCACACTGTAAATACATTTTCCATACCTCTCTGCCAAGGCAATGTCCTGGACCAGTTCTTCTGTGAGATTCCCCAGATCCTCAAGCTCTCCTGCTCAGACTTCTACCTCAGGGAAGTCGGGCTTATTGTGCTTGGTCTTTTTTCATTCCTTGGGTGTTTCATTTTCATTGTGCTGTCCTATGTGCAGATCTTCAGAGCTGTGCTGAGGATGCCCTCTGAGCAGGGTCTGCACAAAGCCTTCTCCATGTGCCTCCCGCACCTGGCCGTGGTCTCCCTGTTCCTCAGCAGTGACATGTTTACCTACATGAAGCCCCCCTCCATGTCCTCCCCAGCTCTGGATCTGGTGGTGGCTGTTGTGTACTCGGTGGTGCCTCCAGCAGTGAACCCCCTCCTCTACAGCATGAGGAACAAGGAGCTCAAGAATGCACTGGGGAAACTGATTTAAATGTTACTATTTCAGCAGGAATAAACTGGCAATCCCTCTTCAAAACTGGTTTCTAATTTGTCTCAAACAACTGTTGTGCTTTGGGCATTCTCTCTGTGATAATCATGTTTGTACAGGTTTGAATTCATCCCACTTCTCCGGCAGCATCAACCCCATCTATTTAACACAGAGGTCTCCTGTCAACATGTCTGTCACAGGGTCAGAGCTGGCTTAGCTCTAATAAAAGAGGATTTCCTCTGTGCAATGCTTTCAGGTTGGGCTCTCCTTCCAAAGCTGGAGTCAAAAATGTGCTTGAAGACTTCAACCCTGAGAGACCCCGATGCTTTTCCAGGGTTCTCCATGGGCTCAAGGTGATGAGCTCATAGGTGATGTGTTAGTGAAAGAAGGTGGGATTCAGCTGTCACTTGTGGGTGCCCAGGGCTCCTGGAGGTGATGGATGGTCAAGGGGTCTCTCCCATCCGACAGGGCTGGAGACGGATTCCTGTCCTTCTCTAAGGCAGTATGGAGCCTCCAGGAGAGCATTGGGTATCTCCAAGGGTACTATGTGCCTCAGGGTGGGCAGTGAATGGAGCTTCACAAAGTCAACTGGAGGCACCAAAAGGTAAAGGGCCCAACCAATGAATGTACAGGTGAGTGAAAGCTCTGAAATCCCACTACAGTCAGTGAGGATCTCGCAGGCACAGGAAGGGAGCCTGGAGAGTCCTTCATGTCACCTTCAATGAAAAAGCATGGGCTGGATCTTGGAACGCAGCTGAACACAGCCTGAGCCATTGCAAATGCCCTGTGATTGCTCAGAGCATCGTCCATGGCCACAGACCCCTCGGTGTTGGCGGGCGGGGGGGGGGGTTGTCAGGTGCAATGATGGCCATCCACCTGGGTCTGCTTCCCACCGTGACCACCCCAGCCAGTGTGGAGTCATCCCATGGCCCTGTGGCCCCACAGCCCACTCCCTCTGCACAGCAGCACCGCCAGCCCAGGGCCCTGCGGGGAGCCCAGGGGAGGGTCCAGGAATGGCCGGGCAGGCCAGCCTGGACACACGGACGTGGGGAAAGGCTCTGTGGAGAGCAGGGAGGTCCCTGGAGAAGAGGAAAGGAGCAATTGTGCACTGGCAAGGAGGCATAAAGGAGGAAGAGGAACGTGTTTCTCTGTGTGTCCAGGAAGGGCAGGGTGCTGTGCCCCTGGGGCAGCAGGAGCGGCCGGAGGAGCCCCAGGGCAGGGGGTCTTGGTGTGTTGTGGAGAGAGGGGCTGGCCCGGGGGGCTGCAGGCAGGCTGGGGGTAGGGGATCTCCTGGACACCAGAAGGAGGGACCCAGAGTGTCCCTGTGGCCTGCCTCCTGGGGCCAGTTCCAGCTGGGAGGCTGGTGGGGCGGCACACACGCACCCACCCTGCCCTGGTCGCCCACCCCAGGTTTCATGGTACGTGTTGCTGTGTGGCCAGCTCCGTCCTGCCAACACCAGCCATGACCCCTTGCTGAAGCCCCCACTGCTCCCTGCCCTTCCTCTGCTGACCTGCCACCAACCCCTTTGCTGCCCCATCTCCCCTCTCCCCAAACTGCAAGGACCAGTGGTGTGGTAGGAGCTGGCACTGCCCCACAGCTGCTCTCCAGTCCCAGCCCTCCCCACCTTCCCCCCAAACATGACATCCACCTTCCAGAAGGACAAGAAAGAGCCTCTGGGAAAGGACAGACTGCTCCGTGTCACCTCCGCCCCTGGGAAGCAAATCTTCCTGGGAGTGATTTCCAGCCCCATGAAGGGATTGGGATCAGCCAGCATGAAGTCATGGAGGGCAGCTTGTGCCTGACCCACCCAGGTCCCATCCTGGGATGGGATGACTGGCTGTGTGGACAAGGGGAGTGCCCTGCATGCTGTATAGCTTGAAAGGAGGAAGGCCTTTGACATGATCTTCCCTAGCACCTTTGTCGCCAAAGTGGGCAGGTGTGCAGTGGAGCAGTAAGCACTGGAGCATGCAGGAAATTACCAGGAGGCCACCTGGCTCCAAAGGTGGAGAACAGTGGTGCAAAGTCCAACAGACTAATGGCTCCCAGTGATGTTCTTCAGAGGTCACTACTGGAGCCAATGCTGTTTGCCTTGATGAGTGATGCAGATGATGGGATGGAGTGATGGGATGCCTTTATGGTGAATTATCTCCCCTCCCCACCATAGGAACATACTAGAAGACGAACGGCCAATCACCGTGCCCTGTCTATAACCTGGAGCGGGACCGATACTGCGCCAAAAGGTTCCTGCAACTTTACTTTTAAATTGATTGGGCATCCCAGATGAGGTGGTCTGGGCTGTCGACCAAAGGAACCTTCTGGGAGGCTGGCAAGGCAGCGGGTAGGCAAATGGCCGGATTGAAAGTGCATGTTTTGATTGGTCAGGTTAGTCCTCCTGGGTGACTACATACTGGATTAGTCTAGCTATAAAAACCCCCGGATAAAAGCTCACAAAGGCAGGTGGACACTCGCCGAAGGTTGATGCGGCCGGGGAAGAAGAGGCTGCAGCAGCTCTTGTCAGAGCTCTCGAGTCGCCTAGCCGCCTCCTACAGGCACATTTCCCCGGCTGAAGACGCCAAGCAGCTGCAGCGGCTGGCCACTGTTGGAGCGGCGGAAGCGATGCTCCATGGGACTTCGTCACCAACACCCCCTCGACCGGGGCGCCGTGCGAGGGCACCGCACTACGTGGAGCGGAAGCCTGACCTTTCCCACTCCGACTCCTACGATTAGGTGTCACCCCGTCCGGAGGGTCTTGCGGGAGGTCTCTAACTGAGTGCCGCTTCTTCCAGCAAGAGCCATGTGTCCCAGTCCCAGTAGGGAGCTGCTGCTCCGTCCCCGGGAACGGAGAATACCCCGTCCGGAGGGATAATTGCAGCAGGCCCTGCACACAGGTGTCCCTTCTTCCCTCTGGGGCTATTGCCCCCCAGCCGTGTTCATTGTCGGTTCGGCTCTAGCCGCAGCCATCTAGTAGCTTGGGCATCAATCCCCTTCCACGACCTTGTTCCCCTTTCTAAAGGTTTTGTGTCTTTCTTGTTGCTGTACACTTTGATTTGAAATAATGTTATTACTGTTAATTTTCCTTTCTGTACCAGTATATAAATATTGTGTGTGGCTGTTTATATACATAAATATATACACACACATATATATAGTTACTGTTATGAGAGGAGGAATAAAGTTTGTTTACAGTTAAGTGTTGTGTGCGCTGGCTCTTGTAAACCCCCTCACACCTCAAGAAGGCAACCCCCAGGTCAGCTAAAGAATCTCTACGTGGCACATACGGCTATCTAACATGCCCTTTTCGTGGTGCACGTGCACTACTGGCATGGGCTGCCACAACAGCATAACTCCGACACGGCCCAAGGACAAGGGGAGCAGCTCCCTGGCAAGGAGGACAAGGCCCCACAGTGAGGCTGGTCACTCTGTCTCCCCTGATCTTGTGCCCACAAGATCCCCCTCCCTGGCTGCCTGCAGCCCCTCCATGCCCACCCCACTGCCCAGCACACCACGACAGCCCTGGCCCTGCCGCCCCTCCAGCACCTCCTGCTGCCCCGGGGACAGAGCCACCTGCCCCGAGCTGGTGCCCAGAGAAACTTGTTTCTTGTTCTCATTTTCTCTCTCTGCCTGCTGCCCTGCTTTTCTCCTGGGACGTCCCTGCTCCCCAGAGAGCCTTTCCCCAGGTCACTGTGTCCATGCTGGCCTGGCTGTTCTTGCATCCCCTCCCCTGTGCTCCCTGCAGGGCCCTAGCCTGGTGGTGCTGCTCTGCAGAACGAGTGGCTGTTGGGTCATGGACCCACGGGTTGACTCCTGACTAAGCTCTTGCCCTGCTGGCTGGTGTGGGAAGCAGACCCAGCTGCACAGGGATCACCACCACTGCTGCCATGTGGCTGTTCTCATGGACAATGCTCAGAGTGACCCCAGGTTGTTGGCCAGGGCAGGAGATGTGTTTGAGGTGTGCACTGTGGTGTCCAGCCTGTGGTGTTTCACTGAGGCTGCAGGAATCACTCTCCCGTCCCCCTTCCCTGCTCCTCCTGGGTCCCCTCTGCCTCTCCGGGCACTGTAGAGCCCTCGTTTCCCCAAGCATACCTGGATTTAGTGCTGTACCTTCTGGTTACTCCACCATGGACCATCCTTGATTTTTGGAGGCTCCACTCACTGCCCACCCCAGGCACACGCTGTCCCTGGACATCCCCTGAGCTCTCCTGGCGATCTCCTGGAGATTCCCCTCCACAACAGTGGGCAGCTCTCATCAGCACTGTCACCTGTGGGAACAGCCCTGGGAAGGTAGTTCAGAGACCATTCACTATCTCTGCTAAACACCAAGAGATGAGCCCTGAATCCAGTCCTCAGTGCCCAACAGATCACCCAGGGCCTCTGAGCTCATTCCCCAGGATCCCACAAAGTTCACAAGCAGAGCATCAGGCCCTTTCATGGTGCAATCCCGTGGGCATATTTTTGACTCCATCTTCTGAAGAAAGGCCAGACTTCAGGCACGGCACAAGGGGAGATGCCTTTTATTATAGGAAATTGATTCTGGGAGTCAGGTCTGGCACTAGGGTGCCCATTGCCTGGTCCTGCCTGTAGTCACAGGACACATGACCATCAAAATACAACCCTACCACTCCCAGGTTACGAGAACTCCTGGACCATAAACACACATCAGAGCACGGTAGGTCAGTGTGGAAATGAGACGAAGCAGTTGTGAAAAGAGAAGGATCTGCTGCTGTGGGTGGCCACGTCTGCAGGAAAGCTGCAGCCCCCAAGGGAAGTCTTCAGGCAGCAAATGCCTGCTGTGGTGGTGTGGGGACGGTCCTGTGCAGCAGAGGGTCCATCCCCACAAGCTTCGTCCAGAATCTCCTCCCCTCCACTCCTACTCTGCTTTGAGTGTTGGAGCTCTGCAGAGGGAAGGGATCAGCCCATGGTGACAGCCAGCTGCCACCCTTGCAGAGTGTGAGATCACAGCCTGACTGTGGCCATTGGAGCTGAGCTCTCCTAATGGACACAGGACCCACGGTTCCACCCTGCCTGCACCTGTCTGAGCCTGACTCTGTGCCTGGGAGCTCCTGTGGTGTCAGTGCCAAAAGAGACCCTGCAAAGGGAAACTCCCCTCACTGCACTGGGGGCATCTGAGGGAGCTCAGACTAGCAGGCTCTGAGGTTCCCCCATCTCTGCTGAAGAACAGGAAAGCCTGGCTTCCTGCTTCAACATGGTCTCTGGGTCAGATTCAAATTCCTGAGGAGTGGTGATATGTACTGGATACATGTATTTTTTTCACATGGGCATAATAGAGAAAAGTAAGAAAGAAAGAAAGAAATGTAAAACACACAGCCCTGATGTCAGGTATTCTGGTGAGTGAATGCACATGGGACAGTTACTGGTGCTGACACTGTACCCATTGAAAGAGTTTCCTCAGTGCCTCCTTGAGCTCCTTGTTCCTCATGCTGTAGAGGAGGGCGTTCACTGCTGGAGGCACCACCGAGTACACAACAGCCACCACCAGATCCAGAGCTGGGGAGGAGATGGAGGGGGGCTTCAGGTAGGCAAACACTGCCGTACTGATGAAGAGGGAGACCACGGCCAGGTGCGGGAGGCACATGGAGAAGGCTTTGTGCCGGCCCTGCTCAGAGGGCAGCCTCAGCACAGCTCTGAAGATCTGCACATAGGACAGCACAATGAAAATGAAACACCCCCAGCCTAATCCAACCGAAACCACCAGAAGCCCCACTTCCCAGAGGTAGGATTGTGAGCAGGAGAGCTTGAGGATCTGGGGAATCTCACAGAAGAACTGGTCCAGGACATTGCCTTGGCAGAGAGGTATGGAAAATGTGTTGGCAGTGTGCAGCAGAGCACTGACAAAACCACTGGCCCAGGCAGCTGCTGCCATCCTGACACAAGCTCTGCTGCCCAGGAGGGTGCCGTAGTGCAGGTGTCTGCAGATGGCAACGTAGCGGTCATAGGCCATGACAGTGAGGAGAGAATACTCGGCTGAAAATAAGAAGACAAAGGAAAAGAGCTGGGCAGCACATCCTGCGTAGGAAATGGTCCTGGTGTCCCTCAGGGAGTTGGCCATGGATTTGGGGACAGTGGTGGAGATGGAGGCCAGGTCGAGGAGGGCGAGGTGGAGGAGGAAGAAGTACATGGGGGTGTGGAGGCGGTGGTGGCAGGCTACGGCTGTGATGATGAGGCCATTGGCCAGGAGGGCAGCCAGGTAGATGCCCAGGAAGAGCGAGAAGTGCAAGAGCTGCAGCTCCCGTGTGTCTGCAAACGCCAGGAGGAGGAACTCACTGAGGGAGGTATCGTTGGTCATTTTACTCCCTCTGGGTATGGGGCGACTGTCCAAGAAAGAAGAGACATGGTGAAGTTAGGAGAGACTTTGCAAGCAAACCACCTCCCAGAACGTCCCGCTTGGCATGCAACCCCCTACTTTGACTCTCTCTTTACGGAGACGATCTCTGTGCTCTCTCCCTTGCTTCTACGCCACTTTGCAGTGGCTGAGTGTGCTGCTGTGAGCAGCAGGGACCTCGGCCGATCGGCTCCACAGCAATCAATCCTGCTGTACAGTAGTGGGACTGTGGGCACAGGGGCGCCTAGCTCTGAAATTCACAGTTTCTCTCAGGTGAAACCCACTGCTCATGCAGAAGGGCTTTTTTCAGCATCTTCACTCCAATTTCTAAAGACAGAGGGTTGAGGAAAGGAGTTTTTAGGATTTTAGAGTTTATTTTCTTTGGTGTGTCCTTGTCACCCCTGGGCAGTGTTCCTCAAAGGTAGAAATCCTTGGCATTTCTACTCAGTCCTAGGAGGATCGGATTCATTGTCCCAAGGTACCGAGTGAGGACAGCTAGTCTGTGTATTAGCCTCATTCCCATCTGTCTCGCAGTTGTAGCGCTTTCACCTGGAGAATGATCATACTCATATGTTTCCCTAACAAGAAACCAGCCCCTGCTGAGAGCAGAGGAGTGCACTTTCAAAGGGCAGATCTCCAAACTCCTCACCCTTTCCCTGGGCCCCTCAGGGAGCTCTCCACACTCCCCTTCTGGCCAAGGACACTTAGGACTCTCTTCAGATGCCCACCTACAGCCTCCCACCACCATCTCCATACTCTGCACCTTCTTCATTTGTCTCTCCAAAAGCACAGAGATGCTGTGAGGCAGCGGTGACCACCTGGAGGGCAGCTCAGAGCTTGGCAGGACACCACAGGGAAACTGTTGGATGTCCTAAAGACGGGCTCTCCTTCACGGAGAGCCAGCTCATTGCCCAACCCCACAGGCTGTGTTTCCTTTAGGTGCACAGGTGAGAAGAGGGCTGGGGCAACCTCACAGCCCTGCAGATCCCCCTGTCACACTACTGGCAGGGCAGGTGTCTGAAGTGCAGCTGAACACCCAGTAACCCCAGACAACCTGAGAGAAGAGGAGGAGCAGCATGGAGAGGAGGGGAAACCAGGAGCAACACCATGATCCTGCTGCTGAGGGAGGCAAGGAGAGAGACAGACGGGCACTCATGAAAGCCTTCACCTTGCCCACCTGGTCATGCTGCCTCACAGAGGACAACACTGCAAGGCAGGTGCTCTCAGGCTCTTTGTCCAGCAGCACAAAATGAACCGGTGGCAGGAGAGATGCCCCCTCTCCTCTGATGGAGGTCTGGCTTTGGAGGAGGCAGCTTGTGCCCTGTTCCCCTTGGCTGTCAGGGCTGAGGCTCTGCTGGGTGGGAGAGGAGATCGGGGAGGCTTGCTCAGAAGAAGATGCTTGTGTTGGAGGGACTGACCATGACTTGCCCAAATCCATCCCCCCATGATGATTCTGCTAGCAGTTCCTTCTCACTCCCTGCCCATCTCGGCTGCCTGCAGCTATCCCTGCTGGGAGCTTTCTCAGCCCCAACATCTTTTCCCTCTCAGTGCTCATAGTCTCCATCCCACCCTCTATGGGCTCAGTTCTGCCCTACAGAAATCTTCCAGGTCTGGGACATGGGCAGGGGAATCTCTGTGCTTGCAGGTCCTCAGGAGCAGGTCACATGAATCCTGAGGAAGCCCATAAAGGTGATGCTGGTGCTACTGTAGGTTGAGATGCGGTTGAAGAGTGTTTGCTGATCTTTGTCACAGACCTCCTGATCTCAGAGGGTGAAGGTTTGTGAGTCTCAGTTCCTTCCAAACCAGAAAATTTTCTTTTGTTTTCCCTGCCCAAATTAGGAAACAGAAAGCCCTGGAAGGAAAGCTCCTTCCATTTCAAGCAGCCTGGTTTTTCACCTTCCTCTGCAGGGCAGGGACACTGCTCTGAATCACAGCCCTGGGCAGACTTGTGTGCATGTCCCAGCTTCACAGCCCTGCAGCCATCCCTGGGAGAAGGTAGCAGCATGCCCCGTCCCTGTGACAGCGTGCCAGGGAACCTCTGCTCTAAAGCATCTCCTCCTCCCCTGCACAATGGAGAAGCTGGGAGAGAGATCTTTAAAAAACCTGTCATGGGGTGAACGGGGTTCAGAAGACCCCTCCAGGAACCTCTGCAGTGTTGTCCTTCAGCCAGAGACTTACCATGTCAAGGGCTGGGAAGATGTCTTCCACAGTGAACTGTCAGCTTTCCTCCCACTCCACACTGCCTTTCACTTCTCTCTGCCTTCTCCCAGCTCCTCTCAGCAGCAGCAGGCAGTGCCCGGAGCCCTGCTGCTCTTGGCAGAGGAGCTGCTCCTGCACACAGCTGGGCACATGGGCACTGCTGCCACGGTGCCATGACCTCCTTCCATCTCAGGAGCCTCGACCCCTTCAGCAACAGTGGCCCAATTAAAGGCAGAAGTTCTCTGTCCCTCGGGCTCTCTCCTCCTGGGAAATGTTCCCTGAAGTAGACTGAAATAATCACCGATGGTCCCTCTCTGAACACTGAAGGAAGACTGATTCCAGCATTACAATATGAGAGGATGGTCACATGCTAGAGGGGGAAACGTCCCACTCTGGAAGCCCCTCTTCCTGCCTCTTGCCTAGGCAGGACTCCTAGAGAGGGGCAAGAAGGGAGTTCATTCTCCCATGGTTCAGGTTTTCATTCAGATGAGTCCATCTGGGCATCTCCTGCCAGTTTAGAAGCCCTGCGGGCTGGAGTGGGATTCATATCCCTCCTGTAAACTCCACAAACAGACAGGAGGTGGGATTTCCCTTCTCCAGGCTGAAGTGTGCCCAGCAGAGATGTCTGCATGGGAGCTCCTTGTCTAAGCTCCCGCTGTAATCCCTGGAGATGGAGAGTGGGAGTCAGTTGCTCACACACAAACACCTGGCAACACTGGAAGAGACAGAGGTGGTCCAAAGCATGTGCCAGTGTCTGCTTGCTCTGATGGAGCCACTTTGAGACCCGCCTCCTTCTGGAGCATCAGGTGGGGGCCAGGTGGGGAATTTCCTTGGCCATTTCTAATGACCCCAGATGCCCAATACTGCTAGACACCCACTCACGAGGAAGCTGAGACATATCCAGATCCCAGTGTTACCAACAGCTCATGTCATTCAGTGCAGACACTTGATTTCATGACATAGAAATAGGCTGGAAGGACCATGTCGGATGCCTGGGGTGTGCAGCACAACTGCATGCTTCCAGCACATACACCATGGCACCTACAGAAAAGTCATGGCCCCTTTTTTCAGTGCTTGCTGCACAAGTGCTTCAGGGCATCTTCAGTTTCCTACCTGTGTCCAGACAACGGAATCCCACCACGACCCTTAGGCCAATTCCATCCTGCCTGCATTCAAGTGTGCTGCATAAATGGGAGGCACATCACATTGAGGTCTCCACTCTAGTGTCTGCACTCTCCAACCCTTCTGGTTCTCCCGTCCCTGAACCTCTTCTCACCCTTCCACATGATATGAACAGCCACCGGGCTAGTGATGTCCTCAGGGTGGCTGGATCACAGACTGCCCAGGCCTAGGGACTTCTTCACTGGCACCTTCTCCTTCCTGGAGATCGCTTCACCTCCGTCACAGGGCCCCAAGGTGCTGCAGAATCAGCTCAGGAAACAAACCCCTCTCCTGCCATTCCTGCACAGCCTAGCTCTGTTTCTCCCTGGCCTTGGGCACTGCAGGTCTTTTGTTCTTACTGGGAACCTCCTTTCACCGTCATCACATTGGCCACCTGCTATCCATGCCAGCATGTCACCCCTTGCAGTCAAAGCCTTTGCCTACAGAAGGTCCTTGGGAACATGTTTCCCTGTGACAAATCTTCTGTCCGTGCCACAGCTGAGGTGCTGAACTCCACATATATGCAGACATATGCAGCCTGGGGCACAGCCAGGAGCAAACGGAGATGCCCAAGCTGTCACAGCACTGCCACATGCTTGGAATAACGGAGATGGGGTGGGGTCACTCGCATGACTGAAGTCTTTCAATGGCAGAGTACAAGGTCTTCAGGAAACACCACCAGGGAAGATGAGGAGGAGGAGGCCCTGTGCAGAAAGGGCACATTGCACAGCATCGTGTCCAGGTGGGTTTTGAATCTCTCCAGGCAAGGAGACTCCACAACCTCTCTGGGCAACCTCTTCCAGGGCTCTGTCACTCTCACAGGCAAGAAGGTTTCCCTCAGATTCAGGTGGAACTTCCCCTGATGACACAACTCGTCCACAACAGCACACCTACTGCAGGAGAGCTGACTGCCAGCCCAGGCCTCACCAAGAGGCCCCAAGCACCCCCTGCACCCTCACCCCTGCAGAGCTGCATCTGCTGGCAGAGGGTCTCTCTGCGTCCAAGCTTCTGACACAGCTGAGGCAGCGACTCCAGCAGCTACTGGGGAATGTCCTCTCCACTATGACATGACCATATCTGAGCAAGCATACACTACTAGGATTGGAAACAAAGGTGCCTTCTTGCCCCCTGCTGTGCAGACTGCGGCCTCTCTTCACTGCACTCCAGGAGCTGCACTCTAGGCCTGGCTCTTCTATAGGTCTCAGCCTAGCACTGGCTCACAGGGTGCTTGACTCACCTTAATCAAGGAGCAAAGGCCCCAACTCCCTCTCCTCAGGGGCAACCAACAGAGCTCATTGGCGGCAGCTCCACCTAGCTAGAGCTGCTCCCAGGAGAAGTTAAGGCCTCCTGTAGTTGTCCTTGCCTAGCTCTCCTTGCCTGTTCGCAGCAATCACACTCGAGTTCCTCGGGGTCCCTAGAAAGTGCCCCCCGCCCCGACAACTTCCAACAAGGTCCTCAGAAGTTCTAAGCAGAGCCCACACACTGCTGCACCAACTGCTGCCTCTGTTCTGCTGCCTCTGCTCTCTGTGCTCTGACTTCCTTTTGGCAGGGACTTGGAAAGCCACCTCTCTGACAGTCTTCAAGGGGGATGGAGCCTCCCTTCTGCAAGAGTCACCCTGAGACTATTCCGAGACAAGGAAGGCTGGTTGTAGGGACGTTGTCAAACTCCAGCAGCTGCACAGCTGGGAGCTGGTCACCTCACACACTTCTGAATGAGCCAAGGTGCAGGTCCTGAGGCATTGCACTGCCTTCCAGGCTGTGCACCGGAGCCTGGACAGCAGCCCTGCAGTGTGTGGGCACGTCCTGAGAAGCCCAGGAGGAAAACTGTGGGAGATCCAGGGTACTAGGTGCTGTATAGCCCCCCGGGAAAGCCAGGGTGCTGGGGGGCAGATCCAGGGTGCCAGGGACTGTAGCCAGGGGAGAAGCACTGCCCTGAGGTGATGCTGAAAAGCCCAAGGACCAGCTGAGCTCCAGAGGTGGGAAATGGCTTTCCCCAGGCTCAGCCTGGGCAACAGTCTTGGGAAATGAGAACACTGCCCCAAATTTGCTACCAGACCTTGCCCATGGTTATGGAACACGGGAAGCACCAGGGTCCCACGTAAAGCCCTCTGGATGATGCGTGTTAAGGGCCTAGTTGCTCTTTTCTGGCATCTCATCTCTCTCCTAAGCACCGCAGACTGAGAAACCTTGCTGAGGCCTTTTCAAAACAAAGAGCCTGCTTTGGTGCCTGAAGGAGGAAGGCTGCGTCCTGTCCCATCCTGTCCTACATCCTCCTTTGACAAGAAGAGTGACCCACGGGAGAAACCTGTCTTGATGCTCACCAAAGCATCTCAGCCCATGGCCACCCTTTGTGCTGTTTGACCTCACATGATTTTGATCCCATCTTTAACAAGTGCCAAACCCCTAACATAGCCCCAAACCCCAGCTTCCCACACAGGTCTGCCCTGTGCAGAGACCTGTTGGTGCAGGGGCACAGAAGTGACCTCTGCCGTGACCCATCTTAGATTTTTCACAGCCTTTGTCACCATCTGGTCACGTTCCTGAAGGAGTTATCAGCCAGTTTTGGAAACTAACTGTGGGGAGGGCAGGTGATTGCTTTGCAGAACATGGAGGGAAATCTCTCTGCTCTCTCCCTGGCTGTGCCATCTCCATGGCGGTGACCTACTGAGCCCAGAGATGACACGGGCTGAGGTCACAGTAGGATGTGCCGCATCACAGAGAGGTCTCTCCCCGGTGCCATGGGAGAGCCCTCACTTCCCTGCAAGGCCAGGGCACGGCTCACACACTCCCCACCGCTCTCCCTTCAGAGCTGCTCCCCAGCAAGGAGGGAGGCCAGGAGGCAGTGGGGCTGCACTGGGGCTCCTCACCAACAGGCACAAGAGCAGGGACACATTGGAGAGGAATTGTGAGTGATGAGACAGGAGACAAGAGAGTCCTTTTTCCCTGGAGGGAGAGGCGAGCCGAAGGAAAGGGGTCAAACGAGAAGGAGACTGCTGGACCAAGAACATTAGCCCAGACCACAGGTACTTGCTTTCCAGTGCTCCTGCAGCTCTCCACCAAGGGTAAGGGATTGAGGAACTCCTTCCTGAGGTGTTGCACAGAGACTGTGAAATGCAAAAACAGCTGTGGGTCCTGCGCTGTGGGGGTGTCTGGACAGGGCTGGGTGCGGCCACAAGAGCCCTGCTGGAGGGTCCCATCTGTCTCAGGGCACAATGGGGCAGGCAGGAGTGCTGGGTCCTGGGGCTGGGGCTGTCCTGAGCCCCGAGGCTCCTGTGGGGCTGGCTCCATCCCCTCCTGGTAGGATGGTAGGGTGGGAGGAAATTCAGGCCCAAGTTTCCCTGGAAGTGGGTCCCCCCTTGGGGTCTGGCTCTGGCAGGAAAGGGGTCCTGGCTCCCAGAGGCTGCAATGTCCACCAGATCCCAGGGGGATCTCAAGAGCCTGCTGGAAATGTCCACAGAGGACATGAGGCCTTCCCCTTGTAACAGCCCTCAGCATGGCACCTGACCCACCACCAACGATGGTGGGAGGAAGGAGCTGCCTGCTGGGTCATGTGTCTGCAATGTTGCCATGGCATCGCCCCCAGTGCTGCCCTGCTACTGGCTGACAAGAGGAGGAGGGTTGTGTTGGGTTGCCGGATGTCTCTGTCAGCTCATCACAGTCCAGCACGTGGGTTAAAGACACTTATAAGTGCAGCGGGAGCAAAGCAGGAGAGCAGGAGTGGGAGTGAGTGGGTGTGTAGGTGTGTTCCCACGCTGGCCCTGGCCGTGTGGGGCTGCTCTCCTCCAGGAGCTGCCACGGGGTTAGGACCATAGGACAGAGGTGTCTGGGCCTCAGGGGAGCTGTCCTGCAAGCCAGATGTGCTGGCCGGCCCCAAGCAGCTGCGCTGGGCGGTACAGTGTGGTTTGGCCGAGCTTTGTCTGCAAGATGGGAATGCTCTTTCTGCCCTTGGATTGGTGGAGGTGGGAAGGGAGCAGGAGCAGAGGTGGGAGTGGATGTTCAGAGGAAGTGCTTGTTGCTGCCTCTTGGAGGACTAGAAGGAAACAGAAGGGCTGGAGAGTGGGCCTGGGTGTGATTTGGGTCCATGGTGGAGGGTGTCCTGGCTGCTGGCCTGTGTGGTGGTGTGGCCTGTGTGTGCCTGCTGCAGAGGGGCGTGCTGGCTGTCCACGCTGTGTGAGGGGAGGGGTGGGGGTGAGGTGTGTGCCAGAAGTTGGGTGGCGTGTGGTGGGGAGAGGCGGTGGCCCCAGGGTGTTGTTGCTCAGTCTGTGGGAGGAGACGTGTGGAGAGAGCAGTGGTGTGCGTGGGCAGTGCCATGAGGCTGGGGAGGTGGGGAGCGCTGCGAGGTGAGCAGGTGCCTTGGCTGCTGGGGCCCCGGCTGCCCTGGTGGCCCCATGAGCCAGGCACACTGGCAGCCGGCTGCCTTCTGCCCGCTCAGCTTCACGCCTGGAGTTTCCTCCGCTCTTGCCAGGCTCTGCAGCCAGGACCCACACGAAAGTGCAGGGAGCGCTTCTGCTTGCTCTGAGAGCTGTACGAGGCATGCTTTGTCCTCCTTTCCTCTCGGTTGCTTTTCGTGGGGAGAGCTTTGGTCTTGCAGCAGTGTTGGCTGAAGGAGCAGGAGGTCGTGGGAGGTGCTCGTTCCCGGCTGGGCGTTAGCGTGCTGGAAGGTGTTTGGAGGAGTGAAGGCCTTGTGGAGAGGTGTTCTTGGGAGAGGGGCAGGTGTGTTCTTGGGAGAGGACTCTGAAGGGTGGCTGATGGCTCCCTGTGCCAAATCTCCCTGGACAAGGAGTGCCTTGGAGGAGGGAAGGCAAGGCAAGAGTGGCCTGCAAGGCATGCGCAGCCCAGGTGTCTCTTCCTTCCAGCTGCCGTCTCGGCAAGTTCCTGCACCGTCCTGCTGCAGTGTGAGCTTTGTGTGCTGCAGCAGGGCAGCGAGAGAGCCCGCTTGGGCAGGCATGAGTGTGCGAGGTGTGGTGTGGTGAGGTGCTGACGCGGGGAAGGTGGTGGTGTTGGCCTGAGGTTTGGGTGGGAGTGAGGAGCCCCACTGAGCCCTAGGTGCATTGCTGCGAGTCTCTGGAGCCAAGGGAGTGGTGGTGAGCACAGGCGTCCTCCCAGCAGCCTGCCGGCTTGTGGGCAGGCATTGTGGACGCTGAGCGCTGGAAGCCCTTTCCCCTTGGGGTTTTCTCCTTGAGCGCTTGGAGAGTTGCCACTCCTTTTTTGGGAGGTGGGGAGAGTCCTAGAGCCTTTGCATTGTGACCACTCGTGTTTTTCAGACTGCTCCCTGCTGACGCCGTGATGGGGTCGTGTCCTTGCAGCCCTGAGAAATGCAGGGGCCAAAGAGTGGAGCACTAGGGGCTCAAGTGCTTGCTAAGAGAAGAGAGGGAAGTGGTCCTTGCTGCAGGCTGCTGCCTGGTGCTGCTTTGGAGGAGAGCTCCCTGTACCAACCCTGAGGACAAACCAGCTCTTGGCTCTGCCACACAGCAAGCTCCTTCAGTGGGTGGCTTAGCTGGTGCTCTTGGACTGTGCCTGGGCCATGCCAGGGGGGACCCTGGAGGCAGGGCCTGCGCTGGCTTTTCCACGTGGCACTCGCCCTGCTGAAAGCTGCTGGCTTGGCTCGAGGCTTTGCTTGGGAGAAATCCCCGGCCTTGCTGAGTCAGGGCAAGGCAAAGGCTGGAGAGCAGCGGAAGCCTTGTGCCGTTTCCCTGGTTGGAAGTGTGCTTGTCTAAGGCTGGTGCACTGGCCCTGTCCGTGCTGCTGAGTGTGTCTGTGTGCTGCCATGTGGTCATTGGTGAGCTCCCTGAGCACGGCCCGAGAGAGGGGGAGTGTTGCCAAAGAGTTTTGTCCTCCTGCCTCGAAGCCCCAAAGGGCCCCTCAGTAGGGAGGCCTGTGGGGTGAGGGCCTTGAGGGCACATGAAGCAAAGCAGATAGATAGGCAAGAGCTGGCGTGATGCGCCTCCTGGGAGAGCACTTGCCCTGTGCTTTGTGGAGGTGGGAAGAGAGCAGGCTCTGGGCTTTGACTGGATGTTCAGAGGAAGTGCCTGTGGAAAGGCTGTGGAGGACTAGAAGCAAGCGGAAGGGTTGGAGAGTGGGTCTTGGTGTGTTTTGGGGCCCTTGCCCATGGTCGCTTCTGCTCGGAAAAACTGCCTGTCGCAGGGCTCTGAGAGAGGCTGTGCCCACGCGGCACGCCGTGGCCTGGCCGTTGGTGGTGCTGCGTGCCTCTTGCTGGGCCCCGAGACCTGTGGCCCTGGAAGCAGCCTGAAGGGTGTTGGCGGAAGAGCTCTGAGCGTGGCAGCTGTTTGGCTTTCGCAGGGCCTTGGAGGCTGGGGAAGGGCCCGTCCTCCCCTTGCCGTTGTCATTAGCCCTGCTGGCGGGAGCTAATGGGGGAAGAGCTGCTGAGTGCTGCCTCTGCTGGTGTCCCCAGCTGAGATGCCCTCGCCTCAGTCCTTCCCCACGTCCCAAACTGTCAGGGCCCCAAATCAGAGAGTGCTTGTTGTCCTTGATGTGTAGGGGATGTGCTGGCTTGGTTCAGTCCCTCCTTGGGGCAGGAAGTGGCCTTTGGAGTTGCGGGAAGGCTTCTTGCTCTGCCTGGGCCATGGGGCCCTGCTGTCTTCCGCTTCATGGTCGCTGCTCCCACACAATCGGCCCCTTAGGAAATGTTGCCACGAATCCCTTGCAGGCCTTTCTCCAATTCCTGAGCTTCACGGGCTCGGTGCGGGTACTGGCTGGGCAGAAGGTGATCTTCTCTTGGGGCAGGAAGTGGCCCGTCCTGGGTGTTTTGCTGCACTAGGAGCAGTGTGAGGCGCCAGGGTGAGTGAGGGAGGCCGTTCAGGAGGTGTCTCAGCCTTGGGGAGGGCAGGGGGAGCTGCAGGGGGCAACAGCCACGAGGTCCCTAGTGTGTGCGAGAGCTGTGCCAGAAAATCACCACTGCCCAATCAGTTCTTTGTCGGTAGCTGAGAGGCCAGCAGGGGCCCCGTGGCTCGGCTGCTGATTGTGAGGTCCCTTGGGGCTGAGGAGCTGAGAGGCCAGCTGCAGGAACAAGGCTGGCGTGTTGTCTGTAAGGTCCCTTCTGCAACGGTTACGTGATTGGCTAGCAGGAGGCGTGTGGCTGGGGAGGTGCTGGTGAGGTGTCTTCTGGCTGAGCAGTTGCTGGGGCAGCAGCAGGTGCACGGCTGGGACGCGTGCTTTGGAGGTGACGTTGGCCTGAGCAGCTGGGAGGTGAGCATTTGGCTGATGGCTGAGGAAGTCATTGTGAGGTCACTTGTGTGTCAGGGGCTTGTAGGGCAGTGGCGGGCAGACGGCTGG
Source organism: Struthio camelus (assembly GCF_040807025.1). Taxonomy (NCBI): domain Eukaryota; kingdom Metazoa; phylum Chordata; class Aves; order Struthioniformes; family Struthionidae; genus Struthio; species Struthio camelus. The sequence goes on from NC_090970.1 coordinate 3,456,370, forward strand.
GAAGGTGGCCGTGAGGTCCTGTCTTTTGGAGTGGCTGATAGGGCAGCAGGAGGCAGGTGGCTGGGAAGGTGCTTGTGAGGTGACTGCAGGGAGAGCAGCCCAGGTTGCCCATGGCTGGGAAGTGACTCGGAGGTCCCGCCTGTCCCCGCAGTATGTAGGCCTGCAGTGTGGCTTAGACATTGGTGGTGAAATCTAGGCTTGACAGTGTGTGCGTGGTGTGGAAATTGTGCCCCATGCAAAGAGAGGGGCCTGGTGAGATTTGTCTCAGCCTGGGCAACATTCATGGGAGATGAGAACACTGCCCCAAATTTGCTCCCCAGCCTTGCCCACGGTTATGGAACACGGGAAGCACCAGGGTCCCACGTAAAGCCCTCTGGATGATGCGTGTTAAGGGCCTAGTTGCTCTTTTCTGGCATCTCATCTCTCTCCTAAGCACCGCAGACTGAGAAACCTTGCTGAGGCCTTTTCAAAACAAAGAGCCTGCTTTGGTGCCTGAAGGAGGAAGGCTGCGTCCTGTCCCATCCTGTCCTACATCCTCCTTTGACAAGAAGAGTGACCCACGGGAGAAACCTGTCTTGATGCTCACCAAAGCATCTCAGCCCATGGCCACCCTTTTGTGCTGTTTGACCTCACATGATTTTGATCCCATCTTTAACAAGTGCCAAACCCCTAACATAGCCCCAAACCCCAGCTTCCCACACAGGTCTGCCCTGTGCAGAGACCTGTTGGTGCAGGGGCACAGAAGTGACCTCTGCCGTGACCCATCTTAGATTTTTCACAGCCTTTGTCACCATCTGGTCACATTCCTGAAGGAGTTATCAGCCAGTTTTGGAAACTAACTGTGGGGAGGGCAGGTGATTGCTTTGCAGAACATGGAGGGAAATCTCTCTGCTCTCTCCCTGGCTGTGCCATCTCCATGGCGGTGACCTACTGAGCCCTGAGATGACACGGGCTGACGTCACAGTGGGATGTGCCGCATCACAGAGAGGTCTCTCCCCGGTGCCATGGGAGAGCCCTCACTTCCCTGCAAGGCCAGGGCACGGCTCACACACTCCCCACCGCTCTCCCTTCAGAGCTGCTCCCCAGCAAGGAGGGAGGCCAGGAGGCAGTGGGGCTGCACTGGGGCTCCTCACCAACAGGCACAAGAGCAGGGACACATTGGAGAGGAATTGTGAGTGATGAGACAGGAGACAAGAGAGTCCTTTTTCCCTGGAGGGAGAGGCGAGCCGAAGGAAAGGGGTCAAACGAGAAGGAGACTGCTGGACCAAGAACATTAGCCCAGACCACAGGTACTTGCTTTCCAGTGCTCCTGCAGCTCTCCACCAAGGGTAAGGGATTGAGGAACTCCTTCCTGAGGTGTTGCACAGAGACTGTGAAATGGAAAAACAGTTGTGGGTCCTGCGCTGTGGGGGTGTCTGGACAGGGCTGGGTGCGGCCACAAGAGCCCTGCTGGAGGGTCCCATCTGGCTCAGGGCACAATGGGGCAGGCAGGAGTGCTGGGTCCTGGGGCTGGGGCTGTCCTGAGCCCCGAGGCTCCTGTGGGGCTGGCTCCATCCCCTCCTGGTAGGATGGTAGGGTGGGAGGAAATTCAGGCCCAAGTTTCCCTGGAAGTGGGTCCCCCCTTGGGGTCTGGCTCTGGCAGGAAAGGGGTGCTGTGTCCCAGAGGCTGCAATGTCCACCAGATCCCAGGGGGATCTCAAGAGCCTGCTGGAAATGTCCACAGAGGACATGAGGCCTTCCCCTTGTAACAGCCCTCAGCATGGCACCTGACCCACCACCAACGATGGTGGGAGGAAGGAGCTGCCTGCTGGGTCATGTGTCTGCAATGTTGCCATGGCATCGCCCCCAGTGCTGCCCTGCTACTGGCTGACAAGAGGAGGAGGGTTGTGTTGGGTTGCCGGATGTCTCTGTCAGCTCATCACAGTCCAGCACGTGGGTTAAAGACACTTATAAGTGCAGCGGGAGCAAAGCAGGAGAGCAGGAGTGGGAGTGAGTGGGTGTGTAGGTGTGTTCCCATGCTGGCCCTGGCCGTGTGGGGCTGCTCTCCTCCAGGAGCTGCCACGGGGTTAGGACCATAGGACAGAGGTGTCTGGGCCTCAGGGGAGCTGTCCTGCAAGCCAGATGTGCTGGCCGGCCCCAAGCAGCTGCGCTGGGCGGTACAGTGTGGTTTGGCCGAGCTTTGTCTGCAAGATGGGAATGCTCTTTCTGCCCTTGGATTGGTGGAGGTGGGAAGGGAGCAGGAGCAGAGGTGGGAGTGGATGTTCAGAGGAAGTGCTTGTTGCTGCCTCTTGGAGGACTAGAAGGAAACAGAAGGGCTGGAGAGTGGGCCTGGGTGTGATTTGGGTCCATGGTGGAGGGTGTCCTGGCTGCTGGCCTGTGTGGTGGTGTGGCCTGTGTGTGCCTGCTGCAGAGGGGCGTGCTGGCTGTGCACCGTGTGTGAGGGGAGGGGTGGGGGTGAGGTGTGTGCCAGAAGTTGGGTGGCGTGTGGTGGGGAGAGGCGGTGGCCCCAGGGTGTTGTTGCTCAGTCTGTGGGAGGAGACGTGTGGAGAGAGCAGTGGTGTGCGTGGGCAGTGCCATGAGGCTGGGGAGGTGGGGAGCGCTGCGAGGTGAGCAGGTGCCTTGGCTGCTGGGGCCCCGGCTGCCCTGGTGGCCCCATGAGCCAGGCACACTGGCAGCCGGCTGCCTTCTGCCCACTCAGCTTCACGCCTGGAGTTTCCTCCGCTCTTGCCAGGCTCTGCAGCCAGGACCCACACGAAAGTGCAGGGAGCGCTTCTGCTTGCTCTGAGAGCTGTACGAGGCATGCTTTGTCCTCCTTTCCTCTCGGTTGCTTTTTGTGGGGAGAGCTTTGGTCTTGCAGCAGTGTTGGCTGAAGGAGCAGGAGGTCGTGGGAGGTGCTCGTTCCCGGCTGGGCGTTAGCGTGCTGGAAGGTGTTTGGAGGAGTGAAGGCCTTGTGGAGAGGTGTTCTTGGGAGAGGGGCAGGTGTGTTCTTGGGAGAGGACTCTGAAGGGTGGCTGATGGCTCCCTGTGCCAAATCTCCCTGGACAAGGAGTGCCTTGGAGGAGGGAAGGCAAGGCAAGAGTGGCCTGCAAGGCATGCGCAGCCCAGGTGTCTCTTCCTTCCAGCTGCCGTCTCGGCAAGTTCCTGCACCGTCCTGCTGCAGTGTGAGCTTTGTGTGCTGCAGCAGGGCAGCGAGAGAGCCCGCTTGGGCAGGCATGAGTGTGCGAGGTGTGGTGTGGTGAGGTGCTGACGCGGGGAAGGTGGTGGTGTTGGCCTGAGGTTTGGGTGGGAGTGAGGAGCCCCACTGAGCCCTAGGTGCATTGCTGCGAGTCTCTGGAGCCAAGGGAGTGGTGGTGAGCACAGGCGTCCTCCCAGCAGCCTGCCGGCTTGTGGGCAGGCATTGTGGACGCTGAGCGCTGGAAGCCCTTTCCCCTTGGGGTTTTCTCCTTGAGCGCTTGGAGAGTTGCCACTCCTTTTTTGGGAGGTGGGGAGAGTCCTAGAGCCTTTGCATTGTGACCGCTCGTGTTTTTCAGACTGCTCCCTGCTGACGCCGTGATGGGGTCGTGTCCTTGCAGCCCTGAGAAATGCAGGGGCCAAAGAGTGGAGCACTAGGGGCTCAAGTGCTTGCTAAGAGAAGAGAGGGAAGTGGTCCTTGCTGCAGGCTGCTGCCTGGTGCTGCTTTGGAGGAGAGCTCCCTGTACCAACCCTGAGGACAAACCAGCTCTTGGCTCTGCCACACAGCAAGCTCCTTCAGTGGGTGGCTTAGCTGGTGCTCTTGGACTGTGCCTGGGCCATGCCAGGGGGGACCCTGGAGGCAGGGCCTGCGCTGGCTTTTCCACGTGGCACTCGCCCTGCTGAAAGCTGCTGGCTTGGCTCGAGGCTTTGCTTGGGAGAAATCCCCGGCCTTGCTGAGTCAGGGCAAGGCAAAGGCTTGAGAGCAGCGGAAGCCTTGTGCCGTTTCCCTGGTTGGAAGTGTGCTTGTCTAAGGCTGGTGCACTGGCCCTGTCCGTGCTGCTGAGTGTGTCTGTGTGCTGCCATGTGGTCATTGGTGAGCTCCCTGAGCACGGCCCGAGAGAGGGGGAGTGTTGCCAAAGAGTTTTGTCCTCCTGCCTCGAAGCCCCAAAGGGCCCCTCAGTAGGGAGGCCTGTGGGGTGAGGGCCTTGAGGGCACGGGAAGCAAAGCAGATAGATAGGCAAGAGCTGGCGTGATGCGCCTCCTGGGAGAGCACTTGCCCTGTGCTTTGTGGAGGTGGGAAGAGAGCAGGCTCTGGGCTTTGACTGGATGTTCAGAGGAAGTGCCTGTGGAAAGGCTGTGGAGGACTAGAAGCAAGCGGAAGGGTTGGAGAGTGGGTCTTGGTGTGTTTTGGGGCCCTTGCCCATGGTTGCTTCTGCTCGGAAAAACTGCCTGTCGCAGGGCTCTGAGAGAGGCTGTGCCCACGCGGCACGCCGTGGCCTGGCCGTTGGTGGTGCTGCGTGCCTCTTGCTGGGCCCCGAGACCTGTGGCCCTGGAAGCAGCCTGAAGGGTGTTGGCGGAAGAGCTCTGAGCGTGGCAGCTGTTTGGCTTTCGCAGGGCCTTGGAGGCTGGGGAAGGGCCCGTCCTCCCCTTGCCGTTGTCATTAGCCCTGCTGGCGGGAGCTAATGGGGGAAGAGCTGCTGAGTGCTGCCTCTGCTGGTGTCCCCAGCTGAGATGCCCTCGCCTCAGTCCTTCCCCACGTCCCAAACTGTCAGGGCCCCAAATCAGAGAGTGCTTGTTGTCCTTGATGTGTAGGGGATGTGCTGGCTTGGTTCAGTCCCTCCTTGGGGCAGGAAGTGGCCTTTGGAGTTGCGGGAAGGCTTCTTGCTCTGCCTGGGCCATGGGGCCCTGCTGTCTTCCGCTTCATGGTCGCTGCTCCCACACAATCGGCCCCTTAGGAAATGTTGCCACGAATCCCTTGCAGGCCTTTCTCCAATTCCTGAGCTTCACGGGCTCGGTGCGGGTACTGGCTGGGCAGAAGGTGATCTTCTCTTGGGGCAGGAAGTGGCCCGTCCTGGGTGTTTTGCTGCACTAGGAGCAGTGTGAGGCGCCAGGGTGAGTGAGGGAGGCCGTTCAGGAGGTGTCTCAGCCTTGGGGAGGGCAGGGGGAGCTGCAGGGGGCAACAGCCACGAGGTCCCTAGTGTGTGCGAGAGCTGTGCCAGAAAATCACCACTGCCCAATCAGTTCTTTGTCGGTAGCTGAGAGGCCAGCAGGGGCCCCGTGGCTCGGCTGCTGATTGTGAGGTCCCTTGGGGCTGAGGAGCTGAGAGGCCAGCTGCAGGAACAAGGCTGGCGTGTTGTCTGTAAGGTCCCTTCTGCAACGGGCACGTGATTGGCTAGCAGGAGGCGTGTGGCTGGGGAGGTGCTGGTGAGGTGTCTTCTGGCTGAGCAGTTGCTGGGGCAGCAGCAGGTGCACGGCTGGGACGCGTGCTTTGGAGGTGACGTTGGCCTGAGCAGCTGGGAGGTGAGCATTTGGCTGATGGCTGAGGAAGTCATTGTGAGGTCACTTGTGTGTCAGGGGCTTGTAGGGCAGTGGCGGGCAGACGGCTGGGAAGGTGGCCGTGAGGTCCTGTCTTTTGGAGTGGCTGATAGGGCAGCAGGAGGCAGGTGGCTGGGAAGGTGCTTGTGAGGTGACTGCAGGGAGAGCAGCCCAGGTTGCCCATGGCTGGGAAGTGACTCGGAGGTCCCGCCTGTCCCCGCAGTATGTAGGCCTGCAGTGTGGCTTAGACATTGGTGGTGAAATCTAGGCTTGACAGTGTGTGCGTGGTGTGGAAATTGTGCCCCATGCAAAGAGAGGGGCCTGGTGAGATTTGTCTCAGCCTGGGCAACATTCATGGGAGATGAGAACACTGCCCCAAATTTGCTCCCCAGCCTTGCCCACGGTTATGGAACACGGGAAGCACCAGGGTCCCACGTAAAGCCCTCTGGATGATGCGTGTTAAGGGCCTAGTTGCTCTTTTCTGGCATCTCATCTCTCTCCTAAGCACCGCAGACTGAGAAACCTTGCTGAGGCCTTTTCAAAACAAAGAGCCTGCTTTGGTGCCTGAAGGAGGAAGGCTGCGTCCTGTCCCATCCTGTCCTACATCCTCCTTTGACAAGAAGAGTGACCCACGGGAGAAACCTGTCTTGATGCTCACCAAAGCATCTCAGCCCATGGCCACCCTTTGTGCTGTTTGACCTCACATGATTTTGATCCCATCTTTAACAAGTGCCAAACCCCTAACATAGCCCCAAACCCCAGCTTCCCACACAGGTCTGCCCTGTGCAGAGACCTGTTGGTGCAGGGGCACAGAAGTGACCTCTGCCGTGACCCATCTTAGATTTTTCACAGCCTTTGTCACCATCTGGTCACATTCCTGAAGGAGTTATCAGCCAGTTTTGGAAACTAACTGTGGGGAGGGCAGGTGATTGCTTTGCAGAACATGGAGGGAAATCTCTCTGCTCTCTCCCTGGCTGTGCCATCTCCATGGCGGTGACCTACTGAGCCCTGAGATGACACGGGCTGACGTCACAGTGGGATGTGCCGCATCACAGAGAGGTCTCTCCCCTGTGCCATGGGAGAGCCCTCACTTCCCTGCAAGGCCAGGGCACGGCTCACACACTCCCCACCGCTCTCCCTTCAGAGCTGCTCCCCAGCAAGGAGGGAGGCCAGGAGGCAGTGGGGCTGCACTGGGGCTCCTCACCAACAGGCACAAGAGCAGGGACACATTGGAGAGGAATTGTGAGTGATGAGACAGGAGACAAGAGAGTCCTTTTTCCCTGGAGGGAGAGGCGAGCCGAAGGAAAGGGGTCAAACGAGAAGGAGACTGCTGGACCAAGAACATTAGCCCAGACCACAGGTACTTGCTTTCCAGTGCTCCTGCAGCTCTCCACCAAGGGTAAGGGATTGAGGAACTCCTTCCTGAGGTGTTGCACAGAGACTGTGAAATGCAAAAACAGCTGTGGGTCCTGCGCTGTGGGGGTGTCTGGACAGGGCTGGGTGCGGCCACAAGAGCCCTGCTGGAGGGTCCCATCTGGCTCAGGGCACAATGGGGCAGGCAGGAGTGCTGGGTCCTGGGGCTGGGGCTGTCCTGAGCCCCGAGGCTCCTGTGGGGCTGGCTCCATCCCCTCCTGGTAGGATGGTAGGGTGGGAGGAAATTCAGGCCCAAGTTTCCCTGGAAGTGGGTCCCCCCTTGGGGTCTGGCTCTGGCAGGAAAGGGGTCCTGGCTCCCAGAGGCTGCAATGTCCACCAGATCCCAGGGGGATCTCAAGAGCCTGCTGGAAATGTCCACAGAGGACATGAGGCCTTCCCCTTGTAACAGCCCTCAGCATGGCACCTGACCCACCACCAACGATGGTGGGAGGAAGGAGCTGCCTGCTGGGTCATGTGTCTGCAATGTTGCCATGGCATCGCCCCCAGTGCTGCCCTGCTACTGGCTGACAAGAGGAGGAGGGTTGTGTTGGGTTGCCGGATGTCTCTGTCAGCTCATCACAGTCCAGCACGTGGGTTAAAGACACTTATAAGTGCAGCGGGAGCAAAGCAGGAGAGCAGGAGTGGGAGTGAGTGGGTGTGTAGGTGTGTTCCCATGCTGGCCCTGGCCGTGTGGGGCTGCTCTCCTCCAGGAGCTGCCACGGGGTTAGGACCATAGGACAGAGGTGTCTGGGCCTCAGGGGAGCTGTCCTGCAAGCCAGATGTGCTGGCCGGCCCCAAGCAGCTGCGCTGGGCGGTACAGTGTGGTTTGGCCGAGCTTTGTCTGCAAGATGGGAATGCTCTTTCTGCCCTTGGATTGGTGGAGGTGGGAAGGGAGCAGGAGCAGAGGTGGGAGTGGATGTTCAGAGGAAGTGCTTGTTGCTGCCTCTTGGAGGACTAGAAGGAAAGAGAAGGGCTGGAGAGTGGGCCTGGGTGTGATTTGGGTCCATGGTGGAGGGTGTCCTGGCTGCTGGCCTGTGTGGTGGTGTGGCCTGTGTGTGCCTGCTGCAGAGGGGCGTGCTGGCTGTGCACCGTGTGTGAGGGGAGGGGTGGGGGTGAGGTGTGTGCCAGAAGTTGGGTGGCGTGTGGTGGGGAGAGGCGGTGGCCCCAGGGTGTTGTTGCTCAGTCTGTGGGAGGAGACGTGTGGAGAGAGCAGTGGTGTGCGTGGGCAGTGCCATGAGGCTGGGGAGGTGGGGAGCGCTGCGAGGTGAGCAGGTGCCTTGTCTGCTGGGGCCCCGGCTGCCCTGGTGGCCCCATGAGCCAGGCACACTGGCAGCCGGCTGCCTTCTGCCCACTCAGCTTCACGCCTGGAGTTTCCTCCGCTCTTGCCAGGCTCTGCAGCCAGGACCCACACGAAAGTGCAGGGAGCGCTTCTGCTTGCTCTGAGAGCTGTACGAGGCATGCTTTGTCCTCCTTTCCTCTCGGTTGCTTTTTGTGGGGAGAGCTTTGGTCTTGCAGCAGTGTTGGCTGAAGGAGCAGGAGGTCGTGGGAGGTGCTCGTTCCCGGCTGGGCGTTAGCGTGCTGGAAGGTGTTTGGAGGAGTGAAGGCCTTGTGGAGAGGTGTTCTTGGGAGAGGGGCAGGTGTGTTCTTGGGAGAGGACTCTGAAGGGTGGCTGATGGCTCCCTGTGCCAAATCTCCCTGGACAAGGAGTGCCTTGGAGGAGGGAAGGCAAGGCAAGAGTGGCCTGCAAGGCATGCGCAGCCCAGGTGTCTCTTCCTTCCAGCTGCCGTCTCGGCAAGTTCCTGCACCGTCCTGCTGCAGTGTGAGCTTTGTGTGCTGCAGCAGGGCAGCGAGAGAGCCCGCTTGGGCAGGCATGAGTGTGCGAGGTGTGGTGTGGTGAGGTGCTGACGCGGGGAAGGTGGTGGTGTTGGCCTGAGGTTTGGGTGGGAGTGAGGAGCCCCACTGAGCCCTAGGTGCATTGCTGCGAGTCTCTGGAGCCAAGGGAGTGGTGGTGAGCACAGGCGTCCTCCCAGCAGCCTGCCGGCTTGTGGGCAGGCATTGTGGACGCTGAGCGCTGGAAGCCCTTTCCCCTTGGGGTTTTCTCCTTGAGCGCTTGGAGAGTTGCCACTCCTTTTTTGGGAGGTGGGGAGAGTCCTAGAGCCTTTGCATTGTGACCACTCGTGTTTTTCAGACTGCTCCCTGCTGACGCCGTGATGGGGTCGTGTCCTTGCAGCCCTGAGAAATGCAGGGGCCAAAGAGTGGAGCACTAGGGGCTCAAGTGCTTGCTAAGAGAAGAGAGGGAAGTGGTCCTTGCTGCAGGCTGCTGCCTGGTGCTGCTTTGGAGGAGAGCTCCCTGTACCAACCCTGAGGACAAACCAGCTCTTGGCTCTGCCACACAGCAAGCTCCTTCAGTGGGTGGCTTAGCTGGTGCTCTTGGACTGTGCCTGGGCCATGCCAGGGGGGACCCTGGAGGCAGGGCCTGCACTGGCTTTTCCACGTGGCACTCGCCCTGCTGAAAGCTGCTGGCTTGGCTCGAGGCTTTGCTTGGGAGAAATCCCCGGCCTTGCTGAGTCAGGGCAAGGCAAAGGCTTGAGAGCAGCGGAAGCCTTGTGCCGTTTCCCTGGTTGCAAGTGTGCTTGTCTAAGGCTGGTGCACTGGCCCTGTCCGTGCTGCTGAGTGTGTCTGTGTGCTGCCATGTGGTCATTGGTGAGCTCCCTGAGCACGGCCCGAGAGAGGGGGAGTGTTGCCAAAGAGTTTTGTCCTCCTGCCTCGAAGCCCCAAAGGGCCCCTCAGTAGGGAGGCCTGTGGGGTGAGGGCCTTGAGGGCACATGAAGCAAAGCAGATAGATAGGCAAGAGCTGGCGTGATGCGCCTCCTGGGAGAGCACTTGCCCTGTGCTTTGTGGAGGTGGGAAGAGAGCAGGCTCTGGGCTTTGACTGGATGTTCAGAGGAAGTGCCTGTGGAAAGGCTGTGGAGGACTAGAAGCAAGCGGAAGGGTTGGAGAGTGGGTCTTGGTGTGTTTTGGGGCCCTTGCCCATGGTCGCTTCTGCTCGGAAAAACTGCCTGTCGCAGGGCTCTGAGAGAGGCTGTGCCCACGCGGCACGCCGTGGCCTGGCCGTTGGTGGTGCTGCGTGCCTCTTGCTGGGCCCCGAGACCTGTGGCCCTGGAAGCAGCCTGAAGGGTGTTGGCGGAAGAGCTCTGAGCGTGGCAGCTGTTTGGCTTTCGCAGGGCCTTGGAGGCTGGGGAAGGGCCCGTCCTCCCCTTGCCGTTGTCATTAGCCCTGCTGGCGGGAGCTAATGGGGGAAGAGCTGCTGAGTGCTGCCTCTGCTGGTGTCCCCAGCTGAGATGCCCTCGCCTCAGTCCTTCCCCACGTCCCAAACTGTCAGGGCCCCAAATCAGAGAGTGCTTGTTGTCCTTGATGTGTAGGGGATGTGCTGGCTTGGTTCAGTCCCTCCTTGGGGCAGGAAGTGGCCTTTGGAGTTGCGGGAAGGCTTCTTGCTCTGCCTGGGCCATGGGGCCCTGCTGTCTTCCGCTTCATGGTCGCTGCTCCCACACAATCGGCCCCTTAGGAAATGTTGCCACGAATCCCTTGCAGGCCTTTCTCCAATTCCTGAGCTTCACGGGCTCGGTGCGGGTACTGGCTGGGCAGAAGGTGATCTTCTCTTGGGGCAGGAAGTGGCCCGTCCTGGGTGTTTTGCTGCACTAGGAGCAGTGTGAGGCGCCAGGGTGAGTGAGGGAGGCCGTTCAGGAGGTGTCTCAGCCTTGGGGAGGGCAGGGGGAGCTGCAGGGGGCAACAGCCACGAGGTCCCTAGTGTGTGCGAGAGCTGTGCCAGAAAATCACCACTGCCCAATCAGTTCTTTGTCGGTAGCTGAGAGGCCAGCAGGGGCCCCGTGGCTCGGCTGCTGATTGTGAGGTCCCTTGGGGCTGAGGAGCTGAGAGGCCAGCTGCAGGAACAAGGCTGGCGTGTTGTCTGTAAGGTCCCTTCTGCAACGGGCACGTGATTGGCTAGCAGGAGGCGTGTGGCTGGGGAGGTGCTGGTGAGGTGTCTTCTGGCTGAGCAGTTGCTGGGGCAGCAGCAGGTGCACGGCTGGGACGCGTGCTTTGGAGGTGACGTTGGCCTGAGCAGCTGGGAGGTGAGCATTTGGCTGATGGCTGAGGAAGTCATTGTGAGGTCACTTGTGTGTCAGGGGCTTGTAGGGCAGTGGCGGGCAGACGGCTGGGAAGGTGGCCGTGAGGTCCTGTCTTTTGGAGTGGCTGATAGGGCAGCAGGAGGCAGGTGGCTGGGAAGGTGCTTGTGAGGTGACTGCAGGGAGAGCAGCCCAGGTTGCCCATGGCTGGGAAGTGACTCGGAGGTCCCGCCTGTCCCCGCAGTATGTAGGCCTGCAGTGTGGCTTAGACATTGGTGGTGAAATCTAGGCTTGACAGTGTGTGCGTGGTGTGGAAATTGTGCCCCATGCAAAGAGAGGGGCCTGGTGAGATTTGTCTCAGCCTGGGCAACATTCATGGGAGATGAGAACACTGCCCCAAATTTGCTCCCCAGCCTTGCCCACGGTTATGGAACACGGGAAGCACCAGGGTCCCACGTAAAGCCCTCTGGATGATGCGTGTTAAGGGCCTAGTTGCTCTTTTCTGGCATCTCATCTCTCTCCTAAGCACCGCAGACTGAGAAACCTTGCTGAGGCCTTTTCAAAACAAAGAGCCTGCTTTGGTGCCTGAAGGAGGAAGGCTGCGTCCTGTCCCATCCTGTCCTACATCCTCCTTTGACAAGAAGAGTGACCCACGGGAGAAACCTGTCTCACCAGGCTCACCAAAGCATCGCAGCCCATGGCCACCCTTTTGTGCTGTTTGACCTCACATGATTTTGATCCCATCTTTAACAAGTGGCAAACCCCTAACATAGCCCCAAAGCCCAGCTTCCTGGCCAGGTCTGCCCTGTGCAGAGACCTGTTGGTGCAGGGGCACAGAAGTGACCTCTGCCGTGACCCATCTTAGATTTTTCACAGCCTTTGTCACCATCTGGTCACATTCCTGAAGGAGTTATCAGCCAGTTTTGGAAACTAACTGTGGGGAGGGCAGGTGATTGCTTTGCAGAACATGGAGGGAAATCTCTCTGCTCTCTCCCTGGCTGTGCCATCTCCATGGCGGTGACCTACTGAGCCCTGAGATGACACGGGCTGAGGTCACAGTGGGATGTGCCGCATCACAGAGAGGTCTCTCCCCGGTGCCATGGGAGAGCCCTCACTTCCCTGCAAGGCCAGGGCACGGCTCACACACTCCCCACTGCTGCCCTTCAGAGCTACTCCCCAGCAAGGAGGGAGGCCAGGAGGCAGTGGGGCTGCACTGGGGCTCCTCACCAACAGGCACAAGAGCAGGGACACATTGGAGAGGAATTGTGAGTGATGAGACAGGAGACAAGAGAGTCCTTTTTCCCTGGAGGGAGAGGCGAGCCGAAGGAAAGGGGCCAAACGAGATGGAGACTGCTGGACCAAGAACATTAGCCCAGACCACAGGTACTTGCTTTCCAGTGCTCCTGCAGCTCTCCACCAAGGGTAAGGGATTGAGGAACTCCTTCCTGAGGTGTTGCACAGAGACTGTGAAATGCAAAAACAGTTGTGGGTCCTGCGCTGTGGGGGTGTCTGGACAGGGCTGGGTGCGGCCACAAGAGCCCTGCTGGAGGGTCCCATCTGGCTCAGGGCACAATGGGGCAGGCAGGAGTGCTGGGTCCTGGGGCTGGGGCTGTCCTGAGCCCCGAGGCTCCTGTGGGGCTGGCTCCATCCCCTCCTGGTAGGGTCGGGGGGTCAATCCAGGTGCAGGTTCTCTGGGAGAGGGAGATCCCTCTTGGGGTCTGGCTCTGGCAGGAAAGGAGTGCTGTGTCCCAGAGGCTGCAATGTCCAGCAGATCCCAGGGGGATCTCAAGAGCCTGCTGGAAATGCCCACAGAGGACATGAAACCTTCCCCTTGTAACAGCCCTCAGCATGGCACCAGACCCACCACCAACGATGGTGGGAGGAAGGAGCTGCCTGCTGGGTCATGTGTCTGCAATGTTGCCATGGCATCGCCCCCAGTGCTGCCCTGCTACTGGCTGACAAGAGGAGGAGGGTTGTGTTGGGTTGCCGGATGTCTCTGTCAGCCCATCACAGTCCAGCACGTGGGTTAAAGACACTTATAAGTGCAGCGGGAGCAAAGCAGGAGAGCAGGAGTGGGAGTGAGTGGGTGTGTAGGTGTGTTCCCATGCTGGCCGTGTGGGGCTGCTCTCCTCCAGGAGCTGCCACGGGGTTAGGACCATAGGACAGAGGTGCCTGGGCCCCAGGGGAGCTGTCCTGCAAGCCAGATGTGCTGGCCGGCCCCAAGCAGCTGCGCTGGGCGGTACAGTGTGGTTTGGCCGAGCTTTGTCTGCAAGATGGGAATGCTCTTTCTGCCCTTGGATTGGTGGAGGTGGGAAGGGAGCAGGAGCAGAGGTGTGAGTGGATGTTCAGAGGAAGTGCTTGTTGCTGCCTCTTGGAGGACTAGAAGGAAACAGAAGGGCTGGAGAGTGGGCCTGGGTGTGATTTGGGACATTTGGGGGGTGGTGGCGTGGCTGCTGGCCTGTGTGGTGGTGTGGCCTGTGTGTGCCTGCTGCAGAGGGGCGTGCTGGCTGTCCACGCTGTGTGAGGGGAGGGGTGGGGGTGAGGTGTGTGCCAGAAGTTGGGTGGCGTGTGGTGGGGAGAGGCGGTGGCCCCAGGGTGTTGGTTGTGGGTGCGGGAGGAGACGTGTGGAGAGAGCAGTGGTGTGCGTGGGCAGTGCCATGAGGCTGGGGAGGTGGGGAGTGCTGCGAGGTGAGCAGGTGCCTTGTCTGCTGGGGCCCCGGCTGCCCTGGTGGCCCCATGAGCCAGGCACGCTGGCAGCCGGCTGCCTTCTGCCCGCTCAGCTTCACGCCTGGAGTTTCCTCCGCTCTTGCCAGGCTCTGCAGCCAGGACCCACCCGAAAGTGCAGGGAGCGCTTCTGCTTGCTCTGAGAGCTGTACGAGGCATGCTTTTCCCTCCTTTCCTCTCGGTTGCTTTTTGTGGGGAGAGCTTTGGTCTTGCAGCAGTGTTGGCTGAAGGAGCAGGAGGCCGGGGGAGTTGCTCGTTCCCAGCTGGGCGTTAGCGTGCTGGAAGGTGTTTGGAGGAGTGAAGGCCTTGTGGAGAGGTGTTCTTGGGAGAGGGGCAGGTGTGTTCTTGGGAGAGGACTCTGAAGGGTGGCTGATGGCTCCCTGTGCCAAATCTCCCTGGACAAGGAGTGCCTTGGAGGAGGGGAGCCAAGGCAAGGGTGGCCTGCAAGGCATGCGCAGCCCCGGCCTCTCTTCCTTCCAGCTGCCGTCTCGGCAAGTTCCTGCACCGTCCTGCTGCAGGGTGAGCTTTGTGTGCTGCAGCAGGGCAGCGAGAGAGCCCCCATGGGCAGGCATGAGTGTGCGAGGTGTGGTGTGGTGAGGTGCTGACGCAGGGAAGGTGGTGGTGTTGGCCTGAGGTTTGGGTGGGTGTGAGGAGCCCCACGGAGCTCTAGGGGCATTGCTGCGAGTCTCTGGAGCCAAGGGAGTGGTGGTGAGCACAGCCGTCCTCCCAGCAGCCTGCCGGCTTGTGGGCAGGCATTGTGGACGCTGAGCGCTGGAAGCCCTTTCCCCTTGGTGTTTTCTCCCTGAGCGCTTTGAGAGTTGCCACTCCTTTTTTGGGAGGTGGGGAGAGTCCTAGAGCCTTTGCATTGTGACCGCTCTTGTTTTTCAGACTGCTCCCTGCTGACGCCGTGATGGGGTCGTGTCCTTGCAGGCCTGAGCAATGCAGGGGCCAAAGAGTGGAGCACTAGTGGCTCAAGTGCTTGCTAAGAGAAGAGAGGGAAGTGGTCCTTGCTGCAGGCTGCTGCCTGGTGCTGCTTTGGAGGAGAGCTCCTGGCACCAAAGCGGAGGACAAACCAGCTTGGCTCTGCCACACGCCCAGCTCCTTCAGTGGATGGCTTAGCTGGTGCTCTCGGGCTCTGCCCGGGCCATGCCCGGGGGGACCCTGGAGGCAGAACCTGCACTGGCTTTTCCATGTGGCACTGGCCCTGCTGAAAGCTGCTGGCTTGGCTCGAGGCTTGGCTTGGGAGAGAAATCCCCGGCCTTGCTGAGGCAGGGCAAGGCAAAGGCTGGAGAGCAGTGGAAGCCTTGTGCCGTTTCCCTGGTTGCAAGTGTGCTTGTCTAAGGCTGGTGCACTGGCCCTGTCCGTGCTGCTGAGTGTGTCTGTGTGCAGCCGTGTGGTCATTGGTGAGCTCCCTGAGCACGGCCCGAGAGAGGGGGAGTGGTGCCAAAGAGTTTTGTCCTCCTTCCTTGAAGCCCCAAAGGTCCCATGAGCAGGGAAACCTGTGGGGTGAGGGCCTTGAGGGCACATGAGGCACAAGAGAGAGGCAAGAGCTGGCGTGATGCGCCTCCTGGGAGAGCACTTGCCCTGTGCTTTGTGGAGGTGGGAAGGGAGCAGGCTCCGGGGTGAGCCGGGATGTTCAGAGGAAGTGCCTGTGGAAAGGCTCTGGAGGACTAGAAGCAAGCGGAAGGGTTGGAGAGTGGGTCTTGGTGTGTTTTGGGGCCCTTCCTCATGGTCACTTCTGCTCGGAAAACCCCCTGTCAGAGGGCTCCGAGAGAGGCTGTGCCCACGCGGCACGCCGTGGCCTGGCCGTTGGTGGTGCTGCGTGCCTCTTGCTGGGCCCTGAGACCTGTGGCCCTGGAAGCAGCCTGAAGGGTGTTGGCAGAGCAGCTCTGAGCGTGGCAGCTGTTGTGCTTTCCTAAGAGCCTTGGAGGCTGGGGAAGGGCCCGTCCTCCCCTTGCTGTTGTCATTAGCCCTGCTGGCGGGCCAGGGGGAAGAGCTGCTGAGTGCTGCCTCTGCTGGTGTCCCCAGCTGAGATGCCCTCGCCTGAGTCCTTCCCCACGTCCCAAACTGTCAGGGCCCCAAATCAGAGAGTGCTTGTTGTCCTTGATGTGTAGGGGATGTGCTGGCTTGGTTCAGTCCCTCCTTGGGGCAGGAAGTGGCCTTTGGAGTTGCGGGAAGGCTTCTTGCTCTGCCTGGGCCATGGGGCCCCGCTGTCTTCCGCTTCATGGTCACTGCTCCCACACAATCGGCCCCTTAGGAAATGTTGCCATGAATTCCTTGCAGGCCTTTCTCCAGTTCCTGAGCTTCACGGGCTCGGTGCGGGTACTGGCTGGGCAGAAGGTGATCTTCTCTTGGGGCAGGAACTGGTCCGTCCTGGGTGTTTTGCTGCACTAGGAGCAGTGTGAGGCGCCAGGGTGAATGAGGGAGGTCGTTCAGGAGGTGTCTCAGCCTTGGGGAGGGCAGGGGGAGCTGCAGGGGGCAACAGCCATGAGGTCCCTAGTGTGTGCGAGAGCTGTGCCAGAAAATCACCACTGCCCAATCAGTTCTTTGTCGGTAGCTGAGAGGCCAGCAGGGGCCCCGTGGCTCGGCTGCTGATTCTGAGGTCCCTTGGGGCTGAGGAGCTGAGAGGCCAGCTGCAGGAACAAGGCTGGCGTGTTGTCTGTAAGGTCCCTTCTGCAACGCTTACGTGATTGGCTAGCAGGAGGCGTGTGGCTGGGGAGGTGCTGGTGAGGTGGCTTCTGGCTGAGCAGTTGCTGGGGCAGCAGCAGGTGCACGGCTGGGACACGTGCTTTGGAGGTGACGTTGGCCTGAGCAGCTGGGAGGTGAGCATTTGGCTGATGGCTGAGGAAGTCATTGTGAGGTCACTTGTGTGTCAGAGGCTTGTAGGGCAGTGAGAGGCAGACGGCTGGGAAGGTGGCCGTGAGGTTCTGTCTTTTGGAGTGGCTGATAGGGCAGCAGGAGGCAGGTGGCTGGGAAGGTGCTTGTGAGGTGAGTGCAGAGAGAGCAGCCCAGGTTGCCCATGGCTGGGAAGTGACTCGGAGGTCCCACCTGTCCCCACAGTATGTAGGCCTGCGGCGTGGCTTAGACATTGGTGGTGAAATCTAGGCTTGACAGTGTGTGCGTGGTGTTGAAATTGTGCCCCATGAGAAGAGAGGGGCCTGGTGAGCTTTGTCTGCAAGATGGGAATGCTCTTTCTGCCCTTGGATTGGTGGAGGTGGGAAGGGAGCAGGAGCAGAGGTGGGAGTGGATGTTCAGAGGAAGTGCTTGTTGCTGCCTCTTGGAGGACTAGAAGGAAACAGAAGGGCTGGAGAGTGGGCCTGGGTGTGATTTGGGTCCATGGTGGAGGGTGTCCTGGCTGCTGGCCTGTGTGGTGGTGTGGCCTGTGTGTGCCTGCTGCAGAGGGGCGTGCTGGCTGTGCACCGTGTGTGAGGGGAGGGGTGGGGGTGAGGTGTGTGCCAGAAGTTGGGTGGCGTGTGGTGGGGAGAGGCGGTGGCCCCAGGGTGTTGGTTCTGGGTGCGGGAGGAGACGTGTGGAGAGAGCAGTGGTGTGCGTGGGCAGTGCCATGAGGCTGTGGAGGTGGGGAGCGCTGCGAGGTGAGCAGGTGCCTTGTCTGCTGGGGCCCCGGCTGCCCTGGTGGCCCCATGAGCCAGGCACGCTGGCAGCCGGCTGCCTTCTGCCCGCTCAGCTTCACGCCTGGAGTTTCCTCCGCTCTTGCCAGGCTCTGCAGCCAGGACCCACCCGAAAGTGCAGGGAGCGCTTCTGCTTGCTCTGAGAGCTGTACGAGGCATGCTTTTCCCTCCTTTCCTCTCGGTTGCTTTTTGTGGGGAGAGCTTTGATCTTGCAGCAGTGTTGGCTGAAGGAGCAGGAGGCCGGGGGAGGTGCTTGTTCCCGGCTGGGCGTTAGTGTGCTGGAAGGTGTTTGGAGGAGTGAAGGCCTTGTGGAGAGGTGTTCTTGGGAGAGGGGCAGGTGTGTTCTTGGGAGAGGACTCTGAAGGGTGGCTGATGGCTCCCTGTGCCAAATCTCCCTGGACAAGGAGTGCCTTGGAGGAGGGAAGGCAAGGCAAGGGTGGCCTGCAAGGGATGCGCAGCCCAGGTCTCTCTTCCTTCCAGCTGCCGTCTCGGCAAGTTCCTGCACCGTCCTGCTGCAGTGTGAGCTTTGTGTGCTGCAGCAGGGCAGCGAGAGAGCCCCCTTGGGCAGGCATGAGTGTGCGAGGTGTGGTGTGGTGAGGTGCTGACGCGGGGAAGGTGGTGGTGTTGGCCTGAGGTTTGGGTGGGTGTGAGGAGCCCCACGGAGCTCTAGGGGCATTGCTGCGAGTCTCTGGAGCCAAGGGAGTGGTGGTGAGCACAGGCGTCCTCCCAGCAGCCTGCCGGCTTGTGGGCAGGCATTGTGGACGCTGAGCGCTGGAAGCCCTTTCCCCTTGGCGTTTTCTCCCTGAGCGCTTGGAGAGTTGCCATTCCTTTTTTTGGAGGGAGGTGGGGAGAGTCCTAGAGCCTTTGCATTGTGACCACTCTTGTTTTTCAGACTGCTCCCTGCTGACGCCGTGATGGGGTCGTGTCCTTGCAGGCCTGAGCAATGCAGGGGCCAAAGAGTGGAGCACTAGTGGCTCAAGTGCTTGCTAAGAGAAGAGAGGGAAGTGGTCCTTGCTGCAGGCTGCTGCCTGGTGCTGCTTTGGAGGAGAGCTCCTGGCACCAAAGCGGAGGACAAACCAGCTTGGCTCTGCCACACGCCCAGCTCCTTCAGTGGGTGGCTTAGCTGGTGCTCTCGGGCTCTGCCTGGGCCATGCCCGGGGGGACCCTGGAGGCAGAGCCTGCGCTGGCTTTTCCATGTGGCACTCGCACTGCTGAAAGCTGCTGGCTTGGCTCGAGGCTTTGCTTGGCAGAGAAATCCCCGGCCTTGCTGAGGCAGGGCAAGGCAAAGGCTGGAGAGCAGCGGAAGCCTTGTGCCGTTTCCCTGGTTGGAAGTGTGCTTGTCTAAGGCTGGTGCACTGGCCCTGTCCGTGCTGCTGAGTGTGTCTGTGTGCAGCCGTGTGGTCATTGGTGAGCTCCCTGAGCACGGCCCGAGAGAGGGGGAGTGGTGCCTAAGAGTTTTGTCCTCCTGCCTGGAAGCCCCTCAGTAGGGAGGCCTGTGGGGTGAGGGCCTTGTGGGGATGTGAAGCAGAAGAGAGGCAAGAGCTGGTGTGATGCGCCTCCTGGGAGAGCACTTGCTCTGTGCTTCGTGGAGGTGGGAAGGGAGCAGGCTCCGGGGTGAGCGGGGATGTTCAGAGGAAGTGCCTGTGGAAAGGCTCTGGAGGACTAGAAGCAAGCGGAAGGGTTGGAGAGTGGGTCTTGGTGTGTTTTGGGGCCCTTGCCCATGGTCGCTTCTGCTTGGAAAAACTGTCTTTCAGAGGGCTCCGAGAGAGGCTGTGCCCACGCGGCACGCCGTGGCCTGGCCGTTGGTGGTGCTGCGTGCCTCTTGCTGGGCCCTGAGACCTGTGGCCCTGGAAGCAGCCTGAAGGGTGTTGGCAGAGCAGCTCTGAGCGTGGCAGCTGTTGTGCTTTCGCAGGGCCTTGGAGGCTGGGGAAGGGCCCGTCCTCCCCTTGCCGTTGTCATTAGCCCTGCTGGCGGGCCAGGGGGAAGAGCTGCTGAGTGCTGCCTCTGCTGGTGTCCCCAGCTGAGATGCCCTCGCCTCAGTCCTTCCCCACGTCCCAAACTGTCAGGGCCCCAAATCAGAGAGTGCTTGTTGTCCTTGATGTGTAGGGGATGTGCTGGCTTGGTTCAGTCCCTCCTTGGGGCAGGAAGTGGCCTTTGGAGTTGCGGGAAGGCTTCTTGCTCTGCCTGGGCCATGGGGCCCTGCTGTCTTCCGCTTCATGGTCACTGCTCCCACACAATCGGCCCCTTAGGAAATGTTGCCAGGAATTCCTTGCAGGCCTTTCTCCAATTCCTGAGCTTCACGGGCTCGGTGCGGGTACTGGCTGGGCAGAAGGTGATCTTCTCTTGGGGCAGGAACTGGTCCGTCCTGGGTGTTTTGCTGCAGTAGGAGCAGTGTGAGGCGCCAGGGTGAATGAGGGAGACCGTTCAGGAGGTGTCTCAGCCTTGGGGAGGGCAGGGGGAGATGCAGGGGGCAACAGCCACCAGGCTGGGGTCCCTAGTGTCTGCGAGAGCTGTGCCAGAAAATCACCACTGCCCAATCAGTTCTTTGTCGGTAGCTGAGAGGCCAGCAGGGGCCCCGTGGCTTGGCTGCTGATTCTGAGGTCCCTTGGGGCTGAGGAGCTGAGAGGCCAGCTGCAGGAACAAGGCTGGCGTGTTGTCTGTAAGGTCCCTTCTGCAAGGGTTACGTGATTGGCTAGCAGGAGGCGTGTGGCTGGGGAGGTGCTGGTGAGGTGTCTTCTAGGTGAGCAGTTGCTGGGGCAGCAGCAGGTGCACGGCTGGGACGCGTGCTTTGGAGGTGACGTTGGCCAGAGCAGCTGGGAGGTGAGCATTTGGTTGATGGCTGAGGAAGTTGTTGTGAGGTCACTTGTGTGTCAGAGGCTTGTAGGGCAGTGAGAGGCAGACGGCTGGGAAGGTGGCCGTGAGGTCCTGTCTTTTGGAGTGGCTGATAGGGCAGCCGCAGGCAGGTGGCTGGGAAGGTGCTTGTGAGGTGAGTGCAGAGAGAGCAGCCCAGGTTGCCCATGGCTGGGAAGTGACTCGGAGGTCCCGCCTGTCCCCGCAGTATGTAGGCCTGCGGCGTGGCTTAGACATTGGTGGTGAAATCTAGGCTTGACAGTGTGTGCGTGGTGTTGAAATTGTGCCCCATGAAAAGAGAGGGGCCTGGTGAGCTTTGTCTGCAAGATGGGAATGCTCTTTCTGCCCTTGGATTGGTGGAGGTGGGAAGGGAGCAGGAGCAGAGGTGGGAGTGGATGTTCAGAGGAAGTGCTTGTTGCTGCCTCTTGGAGAACTAGAAGGAAACAGAAAGGCTGGAGAGTTGTCCTGGGTGCGATTTGGGGCATTTGAGGGGGGGGTGTCCTGGCTGCTGGCCTGTGTGGTGTTGTGGCCTGTGTGTGCCTGCTGCAGAGGGGCGTGCTGGCTGTCCACGCTGTGTGAGGCATGGGGTGGGGGTGAGGTGTGTGCCAGAAGTTGGGTGGCGTGTGGTGGGGAGAGGCGGTGGCCCCAGGGTGTTGGTTGTGGGTGCGGGAGGAGACGTGTGGAGAGAGCAGTGCTGTGTGTGGGGAGTGCCATGAGGCTGGGGAGGTGGGGAGTGCTGCGAGGTGAGCAGGTGCCTTGTCTGCTGGGGCCCCGGCTGCCCTGGTGGCCCCATGAGCCAGGCACGCTGGCAGCCGGCTGCCTTCTGCCCGCTCAGCTTCACGCCTGGAGTTTCCTCCGCTCTTGCCAGGCTCTGCAGCCAGGACCCACACGAAAGTGCAGGGAGCGCTTCTCCTTGCTCTGAGAGCTGTACGAGGCATGCTTTTCCCTCCTTTCCTCTCGGTTGCTTTTTGTGGGGAGAGCTTTGGTCTTGCAGCAGTGTTGGCTGAAGGAGCAGGAGGCCGGGGGAGGTGCTCGTTCCCAGCTGGGCGTTAGCATGCTGGAAGGTGTTTGGAGGAGTGAAGGCCTTGTGGAGAGGTGTTCTTGGGAGAGGGGCAGGTGTGTTCTTGGGAGAGGACTCTGAAGGGTGGCTGATGGCTCCCTGTGCCCAATCTCCCTGGACGAGGAGTGCCTTGGAGGAGGGAAGGCAAGGCAAGGGTGGCCTGCAAGGGATGCACAGCCCAGGTCTCTCTTCCTTCCAGCTGCCGTCTCGGCAAGTTCCTGCACCGTCCCGCTGCAGTGTGAGCTTTGTGTGCTGCAGCAGGGCAGCGAGAGAGCCCCCTTGGGCAGGCATGAGTGTGCGAGGTGTGGTGTTGTGAGGTGCTGACGCGGGGAAGGTGGTGGTGTTGGCCTGAGGTTTGGGTGGGTGTGAGGAGCCCCACGGAGCTCTAGGGGCATTGCTGCGAGTCTCTGGAGCCAAGGGAGTGGTGGTGAGCACAGGCGTCCTCCCAGCAGCCTGCCGGCTTGTGGGCAGGCATTGTGGACGCTGAGCGCTGGAAGCCCTTTCCCCTTGGTGTTTTCTCCCTGAGCGCTTTGAGAGTTGCCACTCCTTTTTTGGGAGGTGGGGAGAGTCCTAGAGCCTTTGCATTGTGACCGCTCTTGTTTTTCAGACTGCTCCCGGCTGACGCCGTGATGGGGTCGTGTCCGTGCAGCCCTGAGCAATGCAGGGGCCAAAGAGTGGAGCACTAGGGGCTCAAGTGCTTGCTAAGAGAAGAGAGGGAAGTGGTCCTTGCTGCAGGCTGCTGCCTGGTGCTGCTTTGGAGGAGAGCTCCTGGCACCAGACGTGAGGACAAACCAGCTTGGCTCTGCCACATGCCAAGCTCCTTCAGTGGGTGGCTTAGCTGGTGCTCTCGGGCTCTGCCTGGGCCATGCCCGGGGGGACCCTGGAGGCAGAACCTGCACTGGCTTTTCCATGTGGCACTCGCCCTGCTGAAAGCTGCTGGCTTGGCTCGAGGCTTGGCTTGGGAGAGAAATCCCCGGCCTTGCTGAGGCAGGGCAAGGCAAAGGCTGGAGAGCAGCGGAAGCCTTGTGCCGTTTCCCTGGTTGCAAGTGTGCTTGTCTAAGGCTGGTGCACTGGCCCTGTCCGTGCTGCTGAGTGTGTCTGTGTGCTGCCATGTGGTCATTGGTGAGCTCCCTGAGCACGGCCCGAGAGAGGGGGAGTGGTGCCAAAGAGTTTTGTCCTCCTTCCTTGAAGCCCCAAAGGTCCCATGAGCAGGGAAACCTGTGGGGTGAGGGCCTTGAGGGCACATGAGGCACAAGAGAGAGGCAAGAGCTGGCGTGATGCGCCTCCTGGGAGAGCACTTGCCCTGTGCTTTGTGGAGGTGGGAAGGGAGCAGGCTCCGGGGTGAGCGGAGATGTTCAGAGGAAGTGCCTGTGGAAAGGCTCTGGAGGACTAGAAGCAAGCGGAAGGGTTGGAGAGTGGGTCTTGGTGTGTTTTGGGGCCCTTGCCCATGGTCGCTTCTGCTTGGAAAAACTGTCTTTCAGAGGGCTCCGAGAGAGGCTGTGCCCACGCGGCACGCCGTGGCCTGGCCGTTGGTGCTGCTCTGTGGCTCTTGCTGGGCCCTGAGACCTGTGGCCCTGGAAGCAGCCTGAAGGGTGTTGGCAGAGCAGCTCTGAGCGTGGCAGCTGTTGTGCTTTCGCAGGGCCTTGGAGGCTGGGGAAGGGCCCGTCCTCCCCTTGCCGTTGTCATTAGCCCTGCTGGCGGGCCAGGGGGAAGAGCTGCTGAGTGCTGCCTCTGCTGGTGTCCCCAGCTGAGATGCCCTCGCCTCAGTCCTTCCCCACGTCCCAAACTGTCAGGGCCCCAAATCAGAGAGTGCTTGTTGTCCTTGATGTGTAGGGGATGTGCTGGCTTGGTTCAGTCCCTCCTTGGGGCAGGAAGTGGCCTTTGGAGTTGCGGGAAGGCTTCTTGCTCTGCCTGGGCCATGGGGCCCCGCTGTCTTCCGCTTCATGGTCACTGCTCCCACACAATCGGCCCCTTAGGAAATGTTGCCACGAATCCCTTGCAGGCCTTTCTCCAATTCCTGAGCTTCACGGGCTCGGTGCGGGTACTGGCTGGGCAGAAGGTGATCTTCTCTTGGGGCAGGAAGTGGCCCGTCCTGGGTGTTTTGCTGCACTAGGAGCAGTGTGAGGCGCCAGGGTGAATGAGGGAGGTCGTTCAGGAGGTGTCTCAGCCTTGGGGAGGGCAGGGGGAGCTGCAGGGGGCAACAGCCACGAGGTCCCTAGTGTGTGCGAGAGCTGTGCCAGAAAATCACCACTGCCCAATCAGTTCTTTGTCGGTAGCTGAGAGGCCAGCAGGGGCCCCGTGGCTCGGCTGCTGATTGTGAGGTCCCTTGGGGCTGAGGAGCTGAGAGGCCAGCTGCAGGAACAAGGCTGGCGTGTTGTCTGTAAGGTCCCTTCTGCAACGCTTACGTGATTGGCTAGCAGGAGGCGTGTGGCTGGGGAGGTGCTGGTGAGGTGGCTTCTGGCTGAGCAGTTGCTGGGGCAGCAGCAGGTGCACGGCTGGGACACGTGCTTTGGAGGTGACGTTGGCCTGAGCAGCTGGGAGGTGAGCATTTGGCTGATGGCTGAGGAAGTCATTGTGAGGTCACTTGTGTGTCAGAGGCTTGTAGGGCAGTGAGAGGCAGACGGCTGGGAAGGTGGCCGTGAGGTTCTGTCTTTTGGAGTGGCTGATAGGGCAGCAGGAGGCAGGTGGCTGGGAAGGTGCTTGTGAGGTGAGTGCAGAGAGAGCAGCCCAGGTTGCCCATGGCTGGGAAGTGACTCGGAGGTCCCACCTGTCCCCACAGTATGTAGGCCTGCGGCGTGGCTTAGACATTGGTGGTGAAATCTAGGCTTGACAGTGTGTGCGTGGTGTTGAAATTGTGCCCCATGAGAAGAGAGGGGCCTGGTGAGCTTTGTCTGCAAGATGGGAATGCTCTTTCTGCCCTTGGATTGGTGGAGGTGGGAAGGGAGCAGGAGCAGAGGTGGGAGTGGATGTTCAGAGGAAGTGCTTGTTGCTGCCTCTTGGAGGACTAGAAGGAAACAGAAGGGCTGGAGAGTGGGCCTGGGTGTGATTTGGGTCCATGGTGGAGGGTGTCCTGGCTGCTGGCCTGTGTGGTGGTGTGGCCTGTGTGTGCCTGCTGCAGAGGGGCGTGCTGGCTGTGCACCGTGTGTGAGGGGAGGGGTGGGGGTGAGGTGTGTGCCAGAAGTTGGGTGGCGTGTGGTGGGGAGAGGCGGTGGCCCCAGGGTGTTGGTTCTGGGTGCGGGAGGAGACGTGTGGAGAGAGCAGTGGTGTGCGTGGGCAGTGCCATGAGGCTGTGGAGGTGGGGAGCGCTGCGAGGTGAGCAGGTGCCTTGTCTGCTGGGGCCCCGGCTGCCCTGGTGGCCCCATGAGCCAGGCACGCTGGCAGCCGGCTGCCTTCTGCCCGCTCAGCTTCACGCCTGGAGTTTCCTCCGCTCTTGCCAGGCTCTGCAGCCACGACCCACCCGAAAGTGCAGGGAGCGCTTCTGCTTGCTCTGAGAGCTGTACGAGGCATGCTTTTCCCTCCTTTCCTCTCGGTTGCTTTTTGTGGGGAGAGCTTTGATCTTGCAGCAGTGTTGGCTGAAGGAGCAGGAGGCCGGGGGAGTTGCTCGTTCCCGGCTGGGCGTTAGTGTGCTGGAAGGTGTTTGGAGGAGTGAAGGCCTTGTGGAGAGGTGTTCTTGGGAGAGGGGCAGGTGTGTTCTTGGGAGAGGACTCTGAAGGGTGGCTGATGGCTCCCTGTGCCCAATCTCCCTGGACAAGGAGTGCCTTGGAGGAGGGAAGGCAAGGCAAGGGTGGCCTGCAAGGGATGCGCAGCCCAGGTCTCTCTTCCTTCCAGCTGCCGTCTCGGCAAGTTCCTGCACCGTCCTGCTGCAGTGTGAGCTTTGTGTGCTGCAGCAGGGCAGCGAGAGAGCCCCCTTGGGCAGGCATGAGTGTGCGAGGTGTGGTGTGGTGAGGTGCTGACGCGGGGAAGGTGGTGGTGTTGGCCTGAGGTTTGGGTGGGTGTGAGGAGCCCCACGGAGCTCTAGGGGCATTGCTGCGAGTCTCTGGAGCCAAGGGAGTGGTGGTGAGCACAGGCGTCCTCCCAGCAGCCTGCCGGCTTGTGGGCAGGCATTGTGGACGCTGAGCGCTGGAAGCCCTTTCCCCTTGGCGTTTTCTCCCTGAGCGCTTGGAGAGTTGCCATTCCTTTTTTTGGAGGGAGGTGGGGAGAGTCCTAGAGCCTTTGCATTGTGACCACTCTTGTTTTTCAGACTGCTCCCTGCTGACGCCGTGATGGGGTCGTGCCCTTGCAGCCCTGAGCAATGCAGGGGCCAAAGAGTGGAGCACTAGTGGCTCAAGTGCTTGCTAAGAGAAGAGAGGGAAGTGGTCCTTGCTGCAGGCTGCTGCCTGGTGCTGCTTTGGAGGAGAGCTCCTGGCACCAAAGCGGAGGACAAACCAGCTTGGCTCTGCCACACGCCCAGCTCCTTCAGTGGGTGGCTTAGCTGGTGCTCTCGGACTGTGCCTGGGCCATGCCCGGGGGGACCCTGGAGGCAGAGCCTGCGCTGGCTTTTCCATGTGGCACGTGCCCTGCTGAAAGCTGCTGCCTTGGCTCAAGGCTTTGCTTGGCAGAGAAATCCCCGGCCTTGCTGAGGCAGGGCAAGGCAAAGGCTGGAGAGCAGCGGAAGCCTTGTGCCGTTTCCCTGGTTGGAAGTGTGCTTGTCTAAGGCTGGTGCACTGGCCCTGTCCGTGCTGCTGAGTGTGTCTGTGTGCTGCCATGTGGTCATTGGTGAGCTCCCTGAGCACGGCCCGAGAGAGGGGGAGTGGTGCCAAAGAGTTTTGTCCTCCTTCCTTGAAGCCCCAAAGGTCCCATGAGCAGGGAAACCTGTGGGGTGAGGGCCTTGAGGGCACATGAGGCACAAGAGAGAGGCAAGAGCTGGCGTGATGCGCCTCCTGGGAGAGCACTTGCCCTGTGCTTTGTGGAGGTGGGAAGGGAGCAGGCTCCGGGGTGAGCGGGGATGTTCAGAGGAAGTGCCTGTGGAAAGGCTCTGGAGGACTAGAAGCAAGCGGAAGGGTTGGAGAGTGGGTCTTGGTGTGTTTTGGGGCCCTTGCCCATGGTCGCTTCTGCTTGGAAAAACTGTCTTTCAGAGGGCTCCGAGAGAGGCTGTGCCCACGCGGCACGCCGTGGCCTGGCCGTTGGTGCTGCTCCGTGGCTCTTGCTGGGCCCTGAGACCTGTGGCCCTGGAAGCAGCCTGAAGGGTGTTGGCAGAAGAGCTCTGAGCGTGGCAGCTGTTGTGCTTTCGCAGGGCCTTGGAGGCTGGGGAAGGGCCCGTCCTCCCCTTGCCGTTGTCATTAGCCCTGCTGGCGGGCCAGGGGGAAGAGCTGCTGAGTGCTGCCTCTGCTGGTGTCCCCAGCTGAGATGCCCTCGCCTCAGTCCTTCCCCACGTCCCAAACTGTCAGGGCCCCAAATCAGAGAGTGCTTGTTGTCCTTGATGTGTAGGGGATGTGCTGGCTTGGTTCAGTCCCTCCTTGGGGCAGGAAGTGGCCTTTGGAGTTGCGGGAAGGCTTCTTGCTCTGCCTGGGCCATGGGGCCCCGCTGTCTTCCGCTTCATGGTCACTGCTCCCACACAATCGGCCCCTTAGGAAATGTTGCCAGGAATTCCTTGCAGGCCTTTCTCCAGTTCCTGAGCTTCACGGGCTCGCTGTGGGTACTGGCTGGGCAGAAGGTGATCTTCTCTTGGGGCAGGAACTGGTCCGTCCTGGGTGTTTTGCTGCACTAGGAGCAGTGTGAGGCGCCAGGGTGAATGAGGGAGGTCGTTCAGGAGGTGTCTCAGCCTTGGGGAGGGCAGGGGGAGCTGCAGGGGGCAACAGCCATGAGGTCCCTAGTGTGTGCGAGAGCTGTGCCAGAAAATCACCACTGCCCAATCAGTTCTTTGTCGGTAGCTGAGAGGCCAGCAGGGGCCCCGTGGCTCGGCTGCTGATTGTGAGGTCCCTTGGGGCTGAGGAGCTGAGAGGCCAGCTGCAGGAACAAGGCTGGCGTGTTGTCTGTAAGGTCCCTTCTGCAACGGTTACGTGATTGGCTAGCAGGAGGCGTGTGGCTGGGAAGGTGCTGGTGAGGTGGCTTCTGGCTGAGCAGTTGCTGGGGCAGCAGCAGGTGCACGGCTGGGACACGTGCTTTGGAGGTGACGTTGGCCTGAGCAGCTGGGAGGTGAGCATTTGGCTGATGGCTGAGGAAGTCATTGTGAGGTCACTTGTGTGTCAGAGGCTTGTAGGGCAGTGAGAGGCAGACGGCTGGGAAGGTGGCCGTGAGGTTCTGTCTTTTGGAGTGGCTGATAGGGCAGCAGGAGGCAGGTGGCTGGGAAGGTGCTTGTGAGGTGAGTGCAGAGAGAGCAGCCCAGGTTGCCCATGGCTGGGAAGTGACTCGGAGGTCCCGCCTGTCCCCGCAGTATGTAGGCCTGCGGCGTGGCTTAGACATTGGTGGTGAAATCTAGGCTTGACAGTGTGTGCGTGGTGTGGAAATTGTGCCCCATGAGAAGAGAGGGGCCTGGTGAGCTTTGTCTGCAAGATGGGAATGCTCTTTCTGCCCTTGGATTGGTGGAGGTGGGAAGGGAGCAGGAGCAGAGGTGGGAGTGGATGTTCAGAGGAAGTGCTTGTTGCTGCCTCTTGGAGGACTAGAAGGAAACAGAAGGGCTGGAGAGTGGGCCTGGGTGTGATTTGGGTCCATGGTGGAGGGTGTCCTGGCTGCTGGCCTGTGTGGTGTTGTGGCCTGTGTGTGCCTGCTGCAGAGGGGCGTGCTGGCTGTCCACGCTGTGTGAGGGGAGGGGTGGGGGTGAGGTGTGTGCCAGAAGTTGGGTGGCGTGTGGTGGGGAGAGGCGGTGGCCCCAGGGTGTTGGTTCTGGGTGTGGGAGGAGACGTGTGGAGAGAGCAGTGGTGTGCGTGGGCAGTGCCATGAGGCTGGGGAGGTGGGGAGCACTGCGAGGTGAGCAGGTGCCTTGTCTGCTGGGGCCCCGGCTGCCCTGGTGGCCCCATGAGCCAGGCACGCTGGCAGCCGGCTGCCTTCTGCCCGCTCAGCTTCACGCCTGGAGTTTCCTCCGCTCTTGCCAGGCTCTGCAGCCAGGACCCACACGAAAGTGCAGGGAGCGCTTCTGCTTGCTCTGAGAGCTGTACGAGGCATGCTTTTCCCTCCTTTCCTCTCGGTTGCTTTTCATGGGGAGAGCTTTGGTCTTGCAGCAGTGTTGGCTGAAGGAGCAGGAGGCCGGGGGAGTTGCTCGTTCATGGGTGGGCGTTAGCATGCTGGAAGGTGTTTGGAGGAGTGAAGGCCTTGTGGAGAGGTGTTCTTGGGAGAGGGGCAGGTGTGTTCTTGGGAGAGGACTCTGAAGGGTGGCTGATGGCTCCCTGTGCCCAATCTCCCTGGACAAGGAGTGCCTTGGAGGAGGGAAGGCAAGGCAAGGGTGGCCTGCAAGGGATGCACAGCCCAGGTCTCTCTTCCTTCCAGCTGCCGTCTCGGCAAGTTCCTGCACCGTCCCGCTGCAGTGTGAGCTTTGTGTGCTGCAGCAGGGCAGCGAGAGAGCCCCCTTGGGCAGGCATGAGTGTGCGAGGTGTGGTGTTGTGAGGTGCTGACGCGGGGAAGGTGGTGGTGTTGGCCTGAGGTTTGGGTGGGTGTGAGGAGCCCCACGGAGCTCTAGGGGCATTGCTGCGAGTGTGTGGAGCCAAGGGAGTGGTGGTGAGCACAGGCGTCCTCCCAGCAGCCTGCCGGCTTGTGGGCAGGCATTGTGGACGCTGAGTGCTGGAAGCCCTTTCCCCTTGGTGTTTTCTCCCTGAGCGCTTGGAGAGTTGCCACTCCTTTTTTGGGAGGTGGGGAGAGTCCTAGAGCCTTTGCATTGTGACCACTCTTGTTTTTCGGACTGCTCCCTGCTGATGCCGTGATGGGGTCGTGTCCGTGCAGCCCGGAGAAATGCAGGGGCCAAAGAGTGGAGCACTAGGGGCTCAAGTGCTTGCTAAGAGAAGAGAGGGAAGTGGTCCTTCCTCTGGGCTGCTGCCTGGTGCTGGTTGGGAGGAGAGCTCCTGGCACCAGACGTGAGGACAAACCAGCTTGGCTCTGCCACACGCCCAGCTCCTTCAGTGGGTGGCTTAGCTGGTGCTCTCGGGCTCTGCCTGGGCCATGCCTGGGGGGACCCTGGAGGCAGAACCTGCACTGGCTTTTCCATGTGGCACTCGCCCTGCTGAAAGCTGCTGGCTTGGCTCGAGGCTTGGCTTGGGAGAGAAATCCCCGGCCTTGCTGAGGCAGGGCAAGGCAAAGGCTGGAGAGCAGCGGAAGCCTTGTGCCGTTTCCCTGGTTGGAAGTGTGCTTGTCTAAGGCTGGTGCACTGGCCCTGTCCGTGCTGCTGAGTGTGTCTGCTTGCTGCCATGTGGTCATTGGTGAGCTCC
Source organism: Struthio camelus (assembly GCF_040807025.1). Taxonomy (NCBI): domain Eukaryota; kingdom Metazoa; phylum Chordata; class Aves; order Struthioniformes; family Struthionidae; genus Struthio; species Struthio camelus. The sequence goes on from NC_090970.1 coordinate 3,486,050, forward strand.
CTGAGCACGGCCCGAGAGAGGGGGAGTGGTGCCAAAGAGTTTTGTCCTCCTGCCTGGAAGCCCCTCAGTAGGGAGGCCTGTGGGGTGAGGGCCTTGTGGGGATGTGAAGCAGAAGAGAGGCAAGAGCTGGTGTGATGCACCTCCTGGGAGAGCACTTGCTCTGTGCTTCGTGGAGGTGGGAAGGGAGCAGGCTCCGGGGTGAGCGGGGATGTTCAGAGGAAGTGCCTGTGGAAAGGCTCTGGAGGACTAGAAGCAAGCGGAAGGGTTGGAGAGTGGGTCTTGGTGTGTTTTGGGGCCCTTGCCCATGGTCGCTTCTGCTTGGAAAAACTGTCTTTCAGAGGGCTCCGAGAGAGGCTGTGCCCACGCGGCACGCCGTGGCCTGGCCGTTGGTGCTGCTCCGTGGCTCTTGCTGGGCCCTGAGACCTGTGGCCCTGGAAGCAGCCTGAAGGGTGTTGGCAGAAGAGCTCTGAGCGTGGCAGCTGTTGTGCTTTCGCAGGGCCTTGGAGGCTGGGGAAGGGCCCGTCCTCCCCTTGCCGTTGTCATTAGCCCTGCTGGCGGGCCAGGGGGAAGAGCTGCTGAGTGCTGCCTCTGCTGGTGTCCCCAGCTGAGATGCCCTCGCCTGAGTCCTTCCCCACGTCCCAAACTGTCAGGGCCCCAAATCAGAGAGTGCTTGTTGTCCTTGATGTGTAGGGGATGTGCTGGCTTAGTTCAGCCTTGGGGAAGGAAGTGGCCTTTGGAGTTGCGGGAAGGCTTCTTGCTCTGCCTGGGCCATGGGGCCCTGCTGTCTTCCGCTTCATGGTCGCTGCTCCCACACAATCGGCCCCTTAGGAAATGTTGCCATGAATCCCTTGCAGGCCTTTCTCCAATTCCTGAGCTTCACGGGCTCGGTGCGGGTACTGGCTGGGCAGAAGGTGATCTTCTCTTGGGGCAGAAACCAGTCCGTCCTGGGTGTTTTGCTGCAGTAGGAGCAGTGTGAGGCGCCAGGGTGAATGAGGGAGACCGTTCAGGAGGTGTCTCAGCCTTGGGGAGGGCAGGGGGAGATGCAGGGGGCAACAGCCACCAGGCTGGGGTCCCTAGTGTGTGCGAGAGCTGGGCCAGAAAATCACCACTGCCCAATCAGTTCTTTGTCGGTAGCTGAGAGGCCAGCAGGGGCCCCGTGGCTCGGCTGCTGATTGTGAGGTCCCTTGGGGCTGAGGAGCTGAGAGGCCAGCTGCAGGAACAAGGCTGGCGTGTTGTCTGTAAGGTCCCTTCTGCAAGGGTTACGTGATTGGCTAGCAGGAGGCGTGTGGCTGGGGAGGTGCTGGTGAGGTGTCTTCTGGCTGAGCAGTTGCTGGGGCAGCAGCAGGTGCACGGCTGGGACGCGTGCTTTGCAGGTGACGTTGGCCGGAGCAGCTGGGAGGTGAGCATTTGGCTGATGGCTGAGGAAGTTGTTGTGAGGTCACTTGTGTGTCAGAGGCTTGTAGGGCAGTGAGAGGCAGACGGCTGGGAAGGTGGCCGTGAGGTCCTGTCTTTTGGAGTGGCTGATAGGGCAGCAGGAGGCAGGTGGCTGGGAAGGTGCTTGTGAGGTGAGTGCAGAGAGAGCAGCCCAGGTTGCCCATGGCTGGGAAGTGACTCGGAGGTCCCACCTGTCCCCACAGTATGTAGGCCTGCAGCATGGCTTAGACATTGGTGGTGAAATCTAGGCTTGACAGTGTGTGCGTGGTGTGGAAATTGTGCCCCATGCGAAGAGAGGGGCCTGGTGAGCTTTGTCTGCAAGATGGGAATGCTCTTTCTGCCCTTGGATTGGTGGAGGTGGGAAGGGAGCAGGAGCAGAGGTGGGAGTGGATGTTCAGAGGAAGTGCTTGTTGTTGCCTCTTGGAGGACTAGAAGCAAAGAGAAGGGCTGGAGAGTGGGCCTGGGTGTGATTTGGGACATTTGGGGTTGGTGGCCTGGCTGCTGGCCTGTGTGGTGGTGTGGCCTGTGTGTGCCTGCTGCAGAGGGGCGTGCTGGCTGTCCACCGTGTGTGAGGCATGGGGTGGGGGTGAGGTGTGTCGCAGAAGTTGGGTGGCGTGTGGTGGGGAGAGGCGGTGGCCCCAGGGTGTTGGTTGTGGGTGCGGGAGGAGACGTGTGGAGAGAGCAGTGGTGTGCGTGGGCAGTGCCATGAGGCTGGGGAGGTGGGGAGCACTGCGAGGTGAGCAGGTGCCTTGTCTGCTGGGGCCCCGGCTGCCCTGGTGGCCCCATGAGCCAGGCACGCTGGCAGCCGGCTGCCTTCTGCCCGCTCAGCTTCACGCCTGGAGTTTCCTCCGCTCTTGCCAGGCTCTGCAGCCAGGACCCACACGAAAGTGCAGGGAGCGCTTCTCCTTGCTCTGAGAGCTGTACGAGGCATGCTTTTCCCTCCTTTCCTCTCGGTTGCTTTTCATGGGGAGAGCTTTGGTCTTGCAGCAGTGTTGGCTGAAGGAGCAGGAGGCCGGGGGAGTTGCTCGTTCCCAGCTGGGCGTTAATGTGCTGGAAGGTGTTTGGAGGAGTGAAGGCCTTGTGGAGAGGTGTTCTTGGGAGAGGGGCAGGTGTGTTCTTGGGAGAGGACTCTGAAGGGTGGCTGATGGCTCCCTGTGCCAAATCTCCCTGGACAAGGAGTGCCTTGGAGGAGGGAAGGCAAGGCAAGGGTGGCCTGCAAGGGATGCACAGCCCAGGTCTCTCTTCCTTCCAGCTGCCGTCTCGGCAAGTTCCTGCACCGTCCTGCTGCAGTGTGAGCTTTGTGTGCTGCAGCAGGGCAGCGAGAGAGCCCCCTTGGGCAGGCATGAGTGTGCGAGGTGTGGTGTGGTGAGGTGCTTACACTGCTGAGCCGGGGAAGGTGGTGGTGTTGGCCTGAGGTTTGGGTGGGTGTGAGGAGCCCCACGGAGCTCTAGGGGCATTGCTGCGAGTGTCTGGAGCCAAGGGAGTGGTGGTGAGCACAGGCGTCCTCCCAGCAGCCTGCCGGCTTGTGGGCAGGCATTGTGGACGCTGAGCGCTGGAAGCCCTTTCCCCTTGGCGTTTTCTCCCTGAGCGCTTGGAGAGTTGCCATTCCTTTTTTTGGAGGGAGGTGGGGAGAGTCCTAGAGCCTTTGCATTGTGACCGCTCTTGTTTTTCAGACTGCTCCCTGCTGACGCCGTGATGGGGTCGTGTCCTTGCAGGCCTGAGCAATGCAGGGGCCAAAGAGTGGAGCACTAGTGGCTCAAGAGCTTGCTAAGAGAAGAGAGGGAAGTGGTCCTTGCTGCAGGCTGCTGCCTGGTGCTGCTTTGGAGGAGAGCTCCTGGCACCAGACGTGAGGACAAACCAGCTTGGCTCTGCCACACCGCAAGCTCCTTCAGTGGGTGGCTTAGCTGGTGCTCTCGGGCTCTGCCTGGGCCATGCCAGGGGGGACCCTGAAGGCAGAGCCTGCGCTGGCTTTTCCATGTGGCACTCGCCCTGCTGAAAGCTGCTGGCTTGGCTCAAGGCTTTGCTTGGCAGAGAAATCCCCGGCCTTGCTGAGGCAGGGCAAGGCAAAGGCTGGAGAGCAGCGGAAGCCTTGTGCCGTTTCCCTGGTTGGAAGTGTGCTTGTCTAAGGCTGGTGCACTGGCCCTGTCCGTGCTGCTGAGTGTGTCCGTGTGCTGCCATGTGGTCATTGGTGAGCTCTCTGGGCGTGGCCCGAGAGAGGGGGAGTGGTGCCTAAGAGTTTTGTCCTCCTGCCTGGAAGCCCCTCAGTAGGGAGGCCTGTGGGGTGAGGGCCTTGTGGGGATGTGAAGCAGAAGAGAGGCAAGAGCTGGTGTGATGCGCCTCCTGGGAGAGCACTTGCCCTGTGCTTTGTGGAGGTGGGAAGGGAGCAGGCTCCGGGGTGAGCGGGGATGTTCAGAGGAAGTGCCTGTGGAAAGGCTGTGGAGGACTAGAAGCAAGCGGAAGGGTTGGAGAGTGGGTCTTGGTGTGTTTTGGGGCCCTTGCCCATGGTCGCTTCTGCTTGGAAAAACTGCCTTTCAGAGGGCTCCGAGAGAGGCTGTGCCCACGCGGCACGCCGTGGCCTGGCTGTTGGTGCTGCTCCGTGCCTCTTGCTGGGCCCTGAGACCTGTGGCCCTGGAAGCAGCCTGAAGGGTGTTGGCAGAGCAGCTCTGAGCGTGGCAGCTGTTGTGCTTTCCTAAGAGCCTTGGAGGCTGGGGAAGGGCCCGTCCTCCCCTTGCCGTTGTCATTAGCCCTGCTGGCGGGCCAGGGGGAAGAGCTGCTGAGTGCTGCCTCTGCTGGTGTCCCCAGCTGAGATGCCCTTGCCTCAGTCCTTCCCCACGTCCCAAACTGTCAGGGACCCAAATCAGAGAGTGCTTGTTGTCCTTGATGTGTAGGGAATGTGCTGGCTTAGTTCAGCCTTGGGGAAGGAAGTGGCCTTTGGAGTTGCGGGAAGGCTTCTTGCTCTGCCTGGGCCATGGGGCCCTGCTGTCTTCCGCTTCATGGTCACTGCTCCCACGCAATCGGCCCCTTAGGAAATGTTGCCATGAATTCCTTGCAGGCCTTTCTCCAGTTCCTGAGCTTCACGGGCTCGGTGTAGGTACAGGCTGGGCAGAAGGTGATCTTCTCTTGGGGCAGGAAGTGGCCCGTCCTGGGTGTTTTGCTGCACTAGGAGCAGTGTGAGGCGCCAGGGTGAATGAGGGAGACCGTTCAGGAGGTGTCTCAGCCTTGGGGAGAGCAGGGGCAGCTGCAGGGGGCAACAGCCACGAGGTCTCTAGTGTCTGCGAGAGCTGTGCCAGAAAATCACCACTGCCCAATCAGTTCTTTGTCAGTAGCTGAGAGGCCAGCAGGGGCCCCGTGGCTCGGCTGCTGATTGTGAGGTCCCTTGGGGCTGAGGAGCTGAGAGGCCAGCTGCAGGAACAAGGCTGGCGTGTTGTCTGTAAGGTCCCTTCTGCAAGGGTTACGTGATTGGCTAGCAGGAGGCGTGTGGCTGGGGAGGTGCTGGTGAGGTGTCTTCTGGCTGAGCAGTTGCTGGGGCAGCAGCAGGTGCACGGCTGGGACACGTGCTTTGGAGGTGACGTTGGCCGGAGCAGCTGGGAGGTGAGCATTTGGCTGATGGCTGAGGAAGTCATTGTGAGGTCACTGGTGTGTCAGGGGCTTGTAGGGCAGTGGCGGGCAGACGGCTGGGAAGGTGGCCGTGAGGTCCTGTCTTTTGGAGTGGCTGATAGGGCAGCAGGAGGCAGGTGGCTGGGAAGGTGCTTGTGAGGTGAGTGCAGAGAGAGCAGCCCAGGTTGCCCATGGCTGGGAAGTGACTCGGAGGTCCCGCCTGTCCCCACAGTATGTAGGCCTGCAGCGTGGCTTAGACATTGGTGGTGAAATCTAGGCTTGACAGTGTGTGCGTGGTGTGGAAATTGTGCCCCATGCAAAGAGAGGGGCCTGGTGAGATTTGTCTCAGCCTGGGCAACATTCATGGGAAATGAGAACACTGCCCCAAATTTGCTCCCCAGCCTTGCCCACGGTTATGGAACATGGGAAGCACCAGGGTCCCACGTAAAGCCCTCTGGATGATGCGTGTTAAGGGCCTAGTTGCTCTTTTCTGGCATCTCATCTCTCTCCTAAGCACCGCAGACTGAGAAACCTTGCTGAGGCCTTTTCAAAACAAAGAGCCTGCTTTGGTGCCTGAAGGAGGAAGGCTGCGTCCTGTGCCATCCTGTCCTACATCCTCCTTTGACAAGAAGAGTGACCCACGGGAGAAACCTGTCTTGAGGCTCGCTAAAGCATCGCAGCCCATGGCCACTCTTTTGTGCTGTTTTACCTCACATGATTTTGATCCCGTCTTTAACAAGTGCCAAACCCCTAACATAGCCCCAAACCCCAGCTTCCTGGCCAGGTCTGCCCTGTGCAGAGACCTGTTGGTGCAGGGGCACAGAAGTGACCTCTGCCGTGACCCATCTTAGATTTTTCACAGCCTTTGTCACCATCTGGTCACGTTCGTGAAGGATTTATCAGCCAGTTTTGGAAACTAACTGGGGATGTAGGCAGGTGACTGCTTTCCAGGACGTGAGGGGAAGTCTCTCTGCTCTCTCCATGGCTGTGCCATCTCCATGGCGGTGACCTACTGAGCCCTGAGATGACACGGGCTGAGGTCACAGTGGGATGTGCCGCATCACAGAGAGGTCTCTCCCCGGTGCCATGGGAGAGCCCTCACTTCCCTGCAAGGCCAGGGCACGGCTCACACACTCCCCACTGCTGCCCTTCAGAGCTACTCCCCAGCAAGGAGGGAGGCCAGGAGGCAGTGGGGCTGCACTGGGGCTCCTCACCAACAGGCACAAGAGCAGGGACACATTGGAGAGGAATTGTGAGTGATGAGACAGGAGACAAGAGAGTCCTTTTTCCCTGGAGGGAGAGGCGAGCCGAAGGAAAGGGGCCAAACGAGATGGAGACTGCTGGACCAAGAACATTAGCCCAGACCACAGGTACTTGCTTTCCAGTGCTCCTGCAGCTCTCCACCAAGGGTAAGGGATTGAGGAACTCCTTCCTGAGGTGTCGCACAGAGACTGTGAAATGCAAAAACAGCTGTGGGTCCTGGGCTGTGGGGGTGTCTGGACAGGGCTGGGGGCGGCCACAAGAGCCCTGCTGGAGGGTCCCATCTGGCTCAGGGCACAATGGGGCAGGCAGGAGTGCTGGGTCCTGGGGCTGGGGCTGTCCTGAGCCCCGAGGCTCCTGTGGGGCTGGCTCCATCCCCTCCTGGTAGGGTGGTAGGGTGGGAGGAAATTCAGGCCCAAGTTTCCCTGGAAGTGGGTCCCCCCTTGGGGTCTGGCTCTGGCAGGAAAGGGGTGCTGTGTCCCAGAGGCTGCAATGTCCCCCAGATCCCAGGGGGATCTCAAGAGCCTGCTGGAAATGCCCACAGAGCACATGAAACCTTCCCCTTGTAACAGCCCTCAGCATGGCACCAGACCCACCACCAACGATGGTGGGAGGAAGGAGCTGCCTGCTGGGTCATGTGTCTGCAATGTTGCCATGGCATCGCCCCCAGTGCTGCCCTGCTACTGGCTGACAAGAGGAGGAGGGTTGTGTTGGGTTGCCGGATGTCTCTGTCAGCCCATCACAGTCCAGCACGTGGGTTAAAGACACTTATAAGTGCAGCGGGAGCAAAGCAGGAGAGCAGGAGTGGGAGTGAGTGGGTGTGTAGGTGTGTTCCCATGCTGGCCGTGTGGGGCTGCTCTCCTCCAGGAGCTGCCACGGGGTTAGGACCATAGGACAGAGGTGCCTGGGCCCCAGGGGAGCTGTCCTGCAATCCAGATGTGCTGGCCAGCCCCAAGCAGCTGCGCTGGGCGGTACAGTGTGGTTTGGCCGAGCTTTGTCTGCAAGATGGGAATGCTCTTTCTGCCCTTGGATTGGTGGAGGTGGGAAGGGAGCAGGAGCAGAGGTGGGAGTGGATGTTCAGAGGAAGTGCTTGTTGCTCTCTCTTGGAGGACTAGAAGGAAACAGAAGGCCTGGAGAGTTGTCCTGGGTGTGATTTGGGGCACATGAGGGGGGGTGTCCTGGCTGCTGGCCTGTGTGGTGGTGTGGCCTGTGTGTGCCTGCTGCAGAGGGGCGTGCTGGCTGTCCACCGTGTGTGAGGGGAGGGGTGGGGGTGAGGTGTGTGCCAGAAGTTGGGTGGCATGTGGTGGGGAGAGGCGGTGGCCCCAGGGTGTTGGTTGTGGGTGCGGGAGGAGATGTGTGGAGAGAGCAGTGGTGTGCGTGGGCAGTGCCATGAGGCTGTGGAGGTGGGGAGCGCTGCGAGGTGAGCAGAGGCTGTGGAGGTGGGGAGCGCTGCGAGGTGAGCAGGTGCCTTGTCTGCTGGGGCCCCGGCTGCCCTGGTGGCCCCATGAGCCAGGCACGCTGGCAGCCGGCTGCCTTCTGCCTGCTCAGCTTCAGGCCTGGAGTTTCCTCCGCTCTTGCCAGGCTCTGCAGCCAGGACCCACCCGAAAGTGCAGGGAGCGCTTCTCCTTGCTCTGAGAGCTGTACGAGGCATGCTTTTCCCTCCTTTCCTCTCGGTTGCTTTTCATGGGGAGAGCTTTGGTCTTGCAGCAGTGTTGGCTGAAGGAGCAGGAGGCCGGGGGAGGTGCTTGTTCCCGGCTGGGCGTTAGTGTGCTGGAAGGTGTTTGGAGGAGTGAAGGCCTTGTGGAGAGGTGTTCTTTGGAGAGGGGCAGGTGTGTTCTTGGGAGAGGACTCTGAAGGGTGGCTGATGGCTCCCTGTGCCAAATCTCCCTGGACAAGGAGTGCCTTGGAGGAGGGAAGGCAAGGCAAGGGTGGCCTACAAGGGATGCGCAGCCCAGGTCTCTCTTCCTTCCAGCTGCCGTCTCGGCAAGTTCCTGCACCGTCCTGCTGCAGTGTGAGCTTTGTGTGCTGCAGCAGGGCAGCGAGAGAGCCCCCTTGGGCAGGCATGAGTGTGCGAGGTGTGGTGTTGGGAGGTGCTTACACTGCTGAGCCGGGGAAGGTGGTGGTGTTGGCCTGAGGTTTGGGTGGGTGTGAGGAGCCCCACGGAGCTCTAGGGGCATTGCTGCGAGTCTCTGGAGCCAAGGGAGTGGTGGTGAGCACAGGCGTCCTCCCAGCAGCCTGCCGGCTTGTGGGCAGGCCTTGTGCACGCTGAGCGCTGGAAGCCCTTTCCCCTTGGCGTTTTCTCCCTGAGCGCTTGGAGAGTTGCCACTCCTTTTTTGGGAGGTGGGGAGAGTCCTAGAGCCTTTGCATTGTGACCGCTCTTGTTTTTCGGACTGCTCCCTGCTGATGCCGTGATGGGGTCGTGTCCTTGCAGGCCTGAGCAATGCAGGGGCCAAAGAGTGGAGCACTAGTGGCTCAAGTGCTTGCTAAGAGAAGAGAGGGAAGTGGTCCTTGCTGCAGGCTGCTGCCTGGTGCTGCTTTGGAGGAGAGCTCCTGGCACCAAAGCGGAGGACAAACCAGCTTGGCTCTACCACACGCCAAGCTCCTTCAGTGGGTGGCTTAGCTGGTGCTCTCGGGCTCTGCCTGGGCCATGCCTGGGGGGACCCTGGAGGCAGAGCCTGCGCTGGCTTTTCCATGTGGCACCCGCACCGCTGAAAGCTGCTGGCTTGGCTCGAGGCTTTGCTTGGCAGAGAAATCCCCGGCCTTGCTGAGGCAGGGCAAGGCAAAGGCTTGAGAGCAGCGGAAGCCTTGTGCCGTTTCCCTGGTTGGAAGTGTGCTTGTCTAAGGCTGGTGCACTGGCCCTGTCCGTGCTGCTGAGTGTGTCTGTGTGCAGCCGTGTGGTCATTGGTGAGCTCCCTGAGCACGGCCCGAGAGAGGGGGAGTGGTGCCTAAGAGTTTTGTCCTCCTGCCTGGAAGCCCCTCAGTAGGGAGGCCTGTGGGGTGAGGGCCTTGTGGGGATGTGAAGCAGAAGAGAGGCAAGAGCTGGTGTGATGCGCCTCCTGGGAGAGCACTTGCTCTGTGCTTCGTGGAGGTGGGAAGGGAGCAGGCTCCGGGGTGAGCGGGGATGTTCAGAGGAAGTGCCTGTGGAAAGGCTCTGGAGGACTAGAAGCAAGCGGAAGGGTTGGAGAGTGGGTCTTGGTGTGTTTTGGGGCCCTTGCCCATGGTCGCTTCTGCTTGGAAAAACTGCCTGTCGGAGGGCTCCGAGAGAGGCTGTGCCCACGCGGCACGCCGTGGCCTGGCCGTTGGTGGTGCTGCGTGCCTCTTGCTGGGCCCTGAGACCTGTGGCCCTGGAAGCAGCCTGAAGGGTGTTGGCAGAGCAGCTCTGAGCGTGGCAGCTGTTTGGCTTTCGCAGGGCCTTGGAGGCTGGGGAAGGGCCCGTCCTCCCCTTGCCGTTGTCATTAGCCCTGCTGGCGGGCCAGGGGGAAGAGCTGCTGAGTGCTGCCTCTGCTGGTGTCCCCAGCTGAGATGCCCTCGCCTGAGTCCTTCCCCACGTCCCAAACTGTCAGGGCCCCAAATCAGAGAGTGCTTGTTGTCCTTGATGTGTAGGGGATGTGCTGGCTTAGTTCAGCCTTGGGGAAGGAAGTGGCCTTTGGAGTTGCGGGAAGGCTTCTTGCTCTGCCTGGGCCATGGGGCCCTGCTGTCTTCCGCTTCATGGTCGCTGCTCCCACACAATCGGCCCCTTAGGAAATGTTGCCAGGAATCCCTTGCAGGCCTTTCTCCAATTCCTGAGCTTCACGGGCTCGGTGCGGGTACTGGCTGGGCAGAAGGTGATCTTCTCTTGGGGCAGAAACCAGTCCGTCCTGGGTGTTTTGCTGCAGTAGGAGCAGTGTGAGGCGCCAGGGTGAATGAGGGAGACCGTTCAGGAGGTGTCTCAGCCTTGGGGAGGGCAGGGGGAGATGCAGGGGGCAACAGCCACCAGGCTGGGGTCCCTAGTGTGTGCGAGAGCTGGGCCAGAAAATCACCACTGCCCAATCAGTTCTTTGTCAGTAGCTGAGAGGCCAGCAGGGGCCCCGTGGCTCGGCTGCTGATTGTGAGGTCCCTTGGGGCTGAGGAGCTGAGAGGCCAGCTGCAGGAACAAGGCTGGCGTGTTGTCTGTAAGGTCCCTTCTGCAAGGGTTACGTGATTGGCTAGCAGGAGGCGTGTGGCTGGGGAGGTGCTGGTGAGGTGTCTTCTGGCTGAGCAGTTGCTGGGGCAGCAGCAGGTGCACGGCTGGGACGCGTGCTTTGGAGGTGACGTTGGCCGGAGCAGCTGGGAGGTGAGCATTTGGCTGATGGCTGAGGAAGTTGTTGTGAGGTCACTTGTGTGTCAGAGGCTTGTAGGGCAGTGAGAGGCAGACGGCTGGGAAGGTGGCCGTGAGGTCCTGTCTTTTGGAGTGGCTGATAGGGCAGCAGGAGGCAGGTGGCTGGGAAGGTGCTTGTGAGGTGAGTGCAGAGAGAGCAGCCCAGGTTGCCCATGGCTGGGAAGTGACTCGGAGGTCCCACCTGTCCCCACAGTATGTAGGCCTGCAGCATGGCTTAGACATTGGTGGTGAAATCTAGGCTTGACAGTGTGTGCGTGGTGTGGAAATTGTGCCCCATGCGAAGAGAGGGGCCTGGTGAGCTTTGTCTGCAAGATGGGAATGCTCTTTCTGCCCTTGGATTGGTGGAGGTGGGAAGGGAGCAGGAGCAGAGGTGGGAGTGGATGTTCAGAGGAAGTGCTTGTTGTTGCCTCTTGGAGGACTAGAAGCAAAGAGAAGGGCTGGAGAGTGGGCCTGGGTGTGATTTGGGACATTTGGGGTTGGTGGCCTGGCTGCTGGCCTGTGTGGTGGTGTGGCCTGTGTGTGCCTGCTGCAGAGGGGCGTGCTGGCTGTCCACCGTGTGTGAGGCATGGGGTGGGGGTGAGGTGTGTCGCAGAAGTTGGGTGGCGTGTGGTGGGGAGAGGCGGTGGCCCCAGGGTGTTGGTTGTGGGTGCGGGAGGAGACGTGTGGAGAGAGCAGTGGTGTGCGTGGGCAGTGCCATGAGGCTGGGGAGGTGGGGAGCACTGCGAGGTGAGCAGGTGCCTTGTCTGCTGGGGCCCCGGCTGCCCTGGTGGCCCCATGAGCCAGGCACGCTGGCAGCCGGCTGCCTTCTGCCCGCTCAGCTTCACGCCTGGAGTTTCCTCCGCTCTTGCCAGGCTCTGCAGCCAGGACCCACACGAAAGTGCAGGGAGCGCTTCTGCTTGCTCTGAGAGCTGTACGAGGCATGCTTTTCCCTCCTTTCCTCTCGGTTGCTTTTCATGGGGAGAGCTTTGGTCTTGCAGCAGTGTTGGCTGAAGGAGCAGGAGGCCGGGGGAGTTGCTCGTTCCCAGCTGGGCGTTAATGTGCTGGAAGGTGTTTGGAGGAGTGAAGGCCTTGTGGAGAGGTGTTCTTGGGAGAGGGGCAGGTGTGTTCTTGGGAGAGGACTCTGAAGGGTGGCTGATGGCTCCCTGTGCCCAATCTCCCTGGACAAGGAGTGCCTTGGAGGAGGGAAGGCAAGGCAAGGGTGGCCTGCAAGGGATGCGCAGCCCAGGTCTCTCTTCCTTCCAGCTGCCGTCTCGGCAAGTTCCTGCACCGTCCTGCTGCAGTGTGAGCTTTGTGTGCTGCAGCAGGGCAGCGAGAGAGCCCCCTTGGGCAGGCATGAGTGTGCGAGGTGTGGTGTTGGGAGGTGCTTACACTGCTGAGCCGGGGAAGGTGGTGGTGTTGGCCTGAGGTTTGGGTGGGTGTGAGGAGCCCCACGGAGCTCTAGGGGCATTGCTGCGAGTCTCTGGAGCCAAGGGAGTGGTGGTGAGCACAGGCGTCCTCCCAGCAGCCTGCCGGCTTGTGGGCAGGCATTGTGGACGCTGAGCGCTGGAAGCCCTTTCCCCTTGGCGTTTTCTCCCTGAGCGCTTGGAGAGTTGCCATTCCTTTTTTTGGAGGGAGGTGGGGAGAGTCCTAGAGCCTTTGCATTGTGACCGCTCTTGTTTTTCAGACTGCTCCCTGCTGACGCCGTGATGGGGTCGTGTCCTTGCAGGCCTGAGCAATGCAGGGGCCAAAGAGTGGAGCACTAGTGGCTCAAGTGCTTGCTAAGAGAAGAGAGGGAAGTGGTCCTTGCTGCAGGCTGCTGCCTGGTGCTGCTTTGGAGGAGAGCTCCTGGCACCAGACGTGAGGACAAACCAGCTTGGCTCTGCCACACCGCAAGCTCCTTCAGTGGGTGGCTTAGCTGGTGCTCTCGGGCTCTGCCTGGGCCATGCCAGGGGGGACCCTGAAGGCAGAGCCTGCGCTGGCTTTTCCATGTGGCACTCGCCCTGCTGAAAGCTGCTGGCTTGGCTCAAGGCTTTGCTTGGCAGAGAAATCCCCGGCCTTGCTGAGGCAGGGCAAGGCAAAGGCTGGAGAGCAGCGGAAGCCTTGTGCCGTTTCCCTGGTTGGAAGTGTGCTTGTCTAAGGCTGGTGCACTGGCCCTGTCCGTGCTGCTGAGTGTGTCCGTGTGCTGCCATGTGGTCATTGGTGAGCTCCCTGAGCACGGCCCGAGAGAGGGGGAGTGGTGCCTAAGAGTTTTGTCCTCCTGCCTGGAAGCCCCTCAGTAGGGAGGCCTGTGGGGTGAGGGCCTTGTGGGGATGTGAAGCAGAAGAGAGGCAAGAGCTGGTGTGATGCGCCTCCTGGGAGAGCACTTGCCCTCTGCTTCGTGGAGGTGGGAAGGGAGCAGGCTCCGGGGTGAGCGGGGATGTTCAGAGGAAGTGCCTGTGGAAAGGCTGTGGAGGACTAGAAGCAAGCGGAAGGGTTGGAGAGTGGGTCTTGGTGTGTTTTGGGGCCCTTGCCCATGGTCGCTTCTGCTTGGAAAAACTGCCTTTCAGAGGGCTCCGAGAGAGGCTGTGCCCACGCGGCACGCCGTGGCCTGGCTGTTGGTGCTGCTCCGTGCCTCTTGCTGGGCCCTGAGACCTGTGGCCCTGGAAGCAGCCTGAAGGGTGTTGGCAGAGCAGCTCTGAGCGTGGCAGCTGTTGTGCTTTCCTAAGAGCCTTGGAGGCTGGGGAAGGGCCCGTCCTCCCCTTGCCGTTGTCATTAGCCCTGCTGGTGGGCCAGGGGGAAGAGCTGCTGAGTGCTGCCTCTGCTGGTGTCCCCAGCTGAGATGCCCTTGCCTCAGTCCTTCCCCACGTCCCAAACTGTCAGGGACCCAAATCAGAGAGTGCTTGTTGTCCTTGATGTGTAGGGAATGTGCTGGCTTAGTTCAGCCTTGGGGAAGGAAGTGGCCTTTGGAGTTGCGGGAAGGCTTCTTGCTCTGCCTGGGCCATGGGGCCCTGCTGTCTTCCGCTTCATGGTCACTGCTCCCACGCAATCGGCCCCTTAGGAAATGTTGCCATGAATTCCTTGCAGGCCTTTCTCCAGTTCCTGAGCTTCACGGGCTCGGTGTAGGTACAGGCTGGGCAGAAGGTGATCTTCTCTTGGGGCAGGAAGTGGCCCGTCCTGGGTGTTTTGCTGCACTAGGAGCAGTGTGAGGCGCCAGGGTGAATGAGGGAGACCGTTCAGGAGGTGTCTCAGCCTTGGGGAGAGCAGGGGCAGCTGCAGGGGGCAACAGCCACGAGGTCTCTAGTGTCTGCGAGAGCTGTGCCAGAAAATCACCACTGCCCAATCAGTTCTTTGTCGGTAGCTGAGAGGCCAGCAGGGGCCCCGTGGCTCGGCTGCTGATTCTGAGGTCCCTTGGGGCTGAGGAGCTGAGAGGCCAGCTGCAGGAACAAGGCTGGCGTGTTGTCTGTAAGGTCCCTTCTGCAAGGGTTACGTGATTGGCTAGCAGGAGGCGTGTGGCTGGGGAGGTGCTGGTGAGGTGTCTTCTGGCTGAGCAGTTGCTGGGGCAGCAGCAGGTGCACGGCTGGGACACGTGCTTTGGAGGTGACGTTGGCCGGAGCAGCTGGGAGGTGAGCATTTGGCTGATGGCTGAGGAAGTCATTGTGAGGTCACTGGTGTGTCAGGGGCTTGTAGGGCAGTGGCGGGCAGACGGCTGGGAAGGTGGCCGTGAGGTCCTGTCTTTTGGAGTGGCTGATAGGGCAGCAGGAGGCAGGTGGCTGGGAAGGTGCTTGTGAGGTGAGTGCAGAGAGAGCAGCCCAGGTTGCCCATGGCTGGGAAGTGACTCGGAGGTCCCGCCTGTCCCCACAGTATGTAGGCCTGCAGCGTGGCTTAGACATTGGTGGTGAAATCTAGGCTTGACAGTGTGTGCGTGGTGTGGAAATTGTGCCCCATGCAAAGAGAGGGGCCTGGTGAGATTTGTCTCAGCCTGGGCAACATTCATGGGAAATGAGAACACTGCCCCAAATTTGCTCCCCAGCCTTGCCCACGGTTATGGAACATGGGAAGCACCAGGGTCCCACGTAAAGCCCTCTGGATGATGCGTGTTAAGGGCCTAGTTGCTCTTTTCTGGCATCTCATCTCTCTCCTAAGCACCGCAGACTGAGAAACCTTGCTGAGGCCTTTTCAAAACAAAGAGCCTGCTTTGGTGCCTGAAGGAGGAAGGCTGCGTCCTGTGCCATCCTGTCCTACATCCTCCTTTGACAAGAAGAGTGACCCACGGGAGAAACCTGTCTTGAGGCTCGCTAAAGCATCGCAGCCCATGGCCACTCTTTTGTGCTGTTTTACCTCACATGATTTTGATCCCGTCTTTAACAAGTGCCAAACCCCTAACATAGCCCCAAACCCCAGCTTCCTGGCCAGGTCTGCCCTGTGCAGAGACCTGTTGGTGCAGGGGCACAGAAGTGACCTCTGCCGTGACCCATCTTAGATTTTTCACAGCCTTTGTCACCATCTGGTCACGTTCGTGAAGGATTTATCAGCCAGTTTTGGAAACTAACTGGGGATGTAGGCAGGTGACTGCTTTCCAGGACGTGAGGGGAAGTCTCTCTGCTCTCTCCATGGCTGTGCCATCTCCATGGCGGTGACCTACTGAGCCCTGAGATGACACGGGCTGAGGTCACAGTGGGATGTGCCGCATCACAGAGAGGTCTCTCCCCGGTGCCATGGGAGAGCCCTCACTTCCCTGCAAGGCCAGGGCACGGCTCACACACTCCCCACTGCTGCCCTTCAGAGCTACTCCCCAGCAAGGAGGGAGGCCAGGAGGCAGTGGGGCTGCACTGGGGCTCCTCACCAACAGGCACAAGAGCAGGGACACATTGGAGAGGAATTGTGAGTGATGAGACAGGAGACAAGAGAGTCCTTTTTCCCTGGAGGGAGAGGCGAGCCGAAGGAAAGGGGCCAAACGAGATGGAGACTGCTGGACCAAGAACATTAGCCCAGACCACAGGTACTTGCTTTCCAGTGCTCCTGCAGCTCTCCACCAAGGGTAAGGGATTGAGGAACTCCTTCCTGAGGTGTCGCACAGAGACTGTGAAATGCAAAAACAGCTGTGGGTCCTGGGCTGTGGGGGTGTCTGGACAGGGCTGGGGGCGGCCACAAGAGCCCTGCTGGAGGGTCCCATCTGGCTCAGGGCACAATGGGGCAGGCAGGAGTGCTGGGTCCTGGGGCTGGGGCTGTCCTGAGCCCCGAGGCTCCTGTGGGGCTGGCTCCATCCCCTCCTGGTAGGGTGGTAGGGTGGGAGGAAATTCAGGCCCAAGTTTCCCTGGAAGTGGGTCCCCCCTTGGGGTCTGGCTCTGGCAGGAAAGGGGTCCTGGCTCCCAGAGGCTGCAATGTCCCCCAGATCCCAGGGGGATCTCAAGAGCCTGCTGGAAATGCCCACAGAGCACATGAAACCTTCCCCTTGTAACAGCCCTCAGCATGGCACCAGACCCACCACCAACGATGGTGGGAGGAAGGAGCTGCCTGCTGGGTCATGTGTCTGCAATGTTGCCATGGCATCGCCCCCAGTGCTGCCCTGCTACTGGCTGACAAGAGGAGGAGGGTTGTGTTGGGTTGCCGGATGTCTCTGTCAGCCCATCACAGTCCAGCACGTGGGTTAAAGACACTTATAAGTGCAGCGGGAGCAAAGCAGGAGAGCAGGAGTGGGAGTGAGTGGGTGTGTAGGTGTGTTCCCATGCTGGCCGTGTGGGGCTGCTCTCCTCCAGGAGCTGCCACGGGGTTAGCACCATAGGACAGAGGTGCCTGGGCCCCAGGGGAGCTGTCCTGCAATCCAGATGTGCTGGCCAGCCCCAAGCAGCTGCGCTGGGCGGTACAGTGTGGTTTGGCCGAGCTTTGTCTGCAAGATGGGAATGCTCTTTCTGCCCTTGGATTGGTGGAGGTGGGAAGGGAGCAGGAGCAGAGGTGGGAGTGGATGTTCAGAGGAAGTGCTTGTTGCTCTCTCTTGGAGGACTAGAAGGAAACAGAAGGCCTGGAGAGTTGTCCTGGGTGTGATTTGGGGCACATGAGGGGGGGTGTCCTGGCTGCTGGCCTGTGTGGTGGTGTGGCCTGTGTGTGCCTGCTGCAGAGGGGCGTGCTGGCTGTCCACCGTGTGTGAGGGGAGGGGTGGGGGTGAGGTGTGTGCCAGAAGTTGGGTGGCATGTGGTGGGGAGAGGCGGTGGCCCCAGGGTGTTGGTTCTGGGTGCGGGAGGAGATGTGTGGAGAGAGCAGTGGTGTGCGTGGGCAGTGCCATGAGGCTGTGGAGGTGGGGAGCGCTGCGAGGTGAGCAGAGGCTGTGGAGGTGGGGAGCGCTGCGAGGTGAGCAGGTGCCTTGTCTGCTGGGGCCCCGGCTGCCCTGGTGGCCCCATGAGCCAGGCACGCTGGCAGCCGGCTGCCTTCTGCCTGCTCAGCTTCAGGCCTGGAGTTTCCTCCGCTCTTGCCAGGCTCTGCAGCCAGGACCCACCCGAAAGTGCAGGGAGCGCTTCTGCTTGCTCTGAGAGCTGTACGAGGCATGCTTTTCCCTCCTTTCCTCTCGGTTGCTTTTCATGGGGAGAGCTTTGGTCTTGCAGCAGTGTTGGCTGAAGGAGCAGGAGGCCGGGGGAGGTGCTTGTTCCCGGCTGGGCGTTAGTGTGCTGGAAGGTGTTTGGAGGAGTGAAGGCCTTGTGGAGAGGTGTTCTTTGGAGAGGGGCAGGTGTGTTCTTGGGAGAGGACTCTGAAGGGTGGCTGATGGCTCCCTGTGCCCAATCTCCCTGGACAAGGAGTGCCTTGGAGGAGGGAAGGCAAGGCAAGGGTGGCCTACAAGGGATGCGCAGCCCAGGTCTCTCTTCCTTCCAGCTGCCGTCTCGGCAAGTTCCTGCACCGTCCTGCTGCAGTGTGAGCTTTGTGTGCTGCAGCAGGGCAGCGAGAGAGCCCCCTTGGGCAGGCATGAGTGTGCGAGGTGTGGTGTTGGGAGGTGCTTACACTGCTGAGCCGGGGAAGGTGGTGGTGTTGGCCTGAGGTTTGGGTGGGTGTGAGGAGCCCCACGGAGCTCTAGGGGCATTGCTGCGAGTCTCTGGAGCCAAGGGAGTGGTGGTGAGCACAGGCGTCCTCCCAGCAGCCTGCCGGCTTGTGGGCAGGCCTTGTGCACGCTGAGCGCTGGAAGCCCTTTCCCCTTGGCGTTTTCTCCCTGAGCGCTTTGAGAGTTGCCATTCCTATTTTTGGAGGTGGGGAGAGTCCTAGAGCCTTTGCATTGTGACCACTCTTGTTTTTCGGACTGCTCCCTGCTGATGCCGTGATGGGGTCGTGTCCTTGCAGGCCTGAGCAATGCAGGGGCCAAAGAGTGGAGCACTAGTGGCTCAAGTGCTTGCTAAGAGAAGAGAGGGAAGTGGTCCTTGCTGCAGGCTGCTGCCTGGTGCTGCTTTGGAGGAGAGCTCCTGGCACCAAAGCGGAGGACAAACCAGCTTGGCTCTGCCACACGCCCAGCTCCTTCAGTGGGTGGCTTAGCTGGTGCTCTCGGGCTCTGCCTGGGCCATGCCAGGGGGGACCCTGGAGGCAGAGCCTGCGCTGGCTTTTCCATGTGGCAGCCGCCCTGCTGAAAGCTGCTGGCTTGGCTCGAGGCTTTGCTTGGCAGAGAAATCCCCAGCCTTGCTGAGGCAGGGCAAGGCAAAGGCTGGAGAGCAGTGGAAGCCTTGTGCCGTTTCCCTGGTTGGAAGTGTGCTTGTCTAAGGCTGGTGCACTGGCCCTGTCCGTGCTGCTGAGTGTGTCTGCGTGCAGCCGTGTGGTCATTGGTGAGCTCCCTGAGCACGGCCCGAGAGAGGGGGAGTGTTGCCAAAGAGTTTTGTCGTCCTCCCTGGAAGCCCCAAAGGGCCCCTCAGTAGGGAGGCCTGTGGGGTGAGGGCCTTGAGGGCACATGAAGCAAAGCAGATAGATAGGCAAGAGCTGGCGTGATGCGCCTCCTGGGAGAGCACTTGCCCTGTGTTTCGTGGAGGTGGGAAGGGAGCAGGCTCCGGGGTGAGCCGGGATGTTCAGAGGAAGTGCCTATGGAAAGGCTGTGGAGGACTAGAAGCAAGCGGAAGGGTTGGAGAGTGGGTCTTGGTGTGTTTTGGGGCCCTTGCCCATGGTCGCTTCTGCTCGGAAAAACTGCCTGTCGCAGGGCTCCGAGAGAGGCTGTGCCCACGCGGCACACCGTGGCCTGGCCGTTGGTGGTGCTGCGTGCCTCTTGCTGGGCCCTGAGACCTGTGGCCCTGGAAGCAGCCTGAAGGGTGCTGGCAGAGCAGCTCTGAGCGTGGCAGCTGTTGTGCTTTCCTAAGAGCCTTGGAGGCTGGGGAAGGGCCCGTCCTCCCCTTGCCGTTGTCATTAGCCCTGCTGGCGGGCCAGGGGGAAGAGCTGCTGAGTGCTGCCTCTGCTGGTGTCCCCAGCTGAGATGCCCTCGCCTCAGTCCTTCCCCACGTCCCAAACTGTCAGGGCCCCAAATCAGAGAGTGCTTGTTGTCCTTGATGTGTAGGGGATGTGCTGGCTTGGTTCAGTCCCTCCTTGGGGCAGGAAGTGGCCTTTGGAGTTGCGGGAAGGCTTCTTGCTCTGCCTGGGCCATGGGGCCCTGCTGTCTTCCGCTTCATGGTCGCTGCTCCCACACAATCGGCCCCTTAGGAAATGTTGCCACGAATCCCTTGCAGGCCTTTCTCCAATTCCTGAGCTTCACGGGCTCGGTGCGGGTACTGGCTGGGCAGAAGGTGATCTTCTCTTGGGGCAGGAAGTGGCCCGTCCTGGGTGTTTTGCTGCACTAGGAGCAGTGTGAGGCGCCAGGGTGAATGAGGGAGACCGTTCAGGAGGTGTCTCAGCCTTGGGGAGAGCAGGGGCAGCTGCAGGGGGCAACAGCCACGAGGTCCCTAGTGTCTGTGAGAGCTATGCCAGAAAATCACCACTGCCCAATCAGTTCTTTGTCGGTAGCTGAGAGGCCAGCAGGGGCCCCGTGGCTCGGCTGCTGATTGTGAGGTCCCTTGGGGCTGAGGAGCTGAGAGGCCAGCTGCAGGAACAAGGCTGGCGTGTTGTCTGTAAGGTCCCTTCTGCAAGGGTTACGTGATTGGCTAGCAGGAGGCGTGTGGCTGGGGAGGTGCTGGTGAGGTGTCTTCTGGCTGAGCAGTTGCTGGGGCAGCAGCAGGTGCACGGCTGGGACGCGTGCTTTGGAGGTGACGTTGGCCTGAGCAGCTGGGAGGTGAGCATTTGGCTGATGGCTGAGGAAGTCATTGTGAGGTCACTTGTGTGTCAGAGGCTTTTAGGGCAGTGGCGGGCAGACGGCTGGGAAGGTGGCCGTGAGGTTCTGTCTTTTGGAGTGGCTGATGGGGCAGCAGGAGGCAGGTGGCTGGGAAGGTGCTTGTGAGGTGAGTGCAGAGAGAGCAGCCCAGGTTGCCCATGGCTGGGAAGTGACTCGGAGGTCCCGCCTGTCCCCGCAGTATGTAGGCCTGCGGCGTGGCTTAGACATTGGTGGTGAAATCTAGGCTTGACAGTGTGTGCGTGGTGTGGAAATTGTGCCCCATGCAAAGAGAGGGGCCTGGTGAGATTTGTCTCAGCCTGGGCAACATTCATGGGAGATGAGAACACTGCCCCAAATTTGCTCCCCAGCCTTGCCCATGGTTATGGAACATGGGAAGCACCAGGGTCCCACGTAAAGCCTTCTGGATGATGCGTGTTAAGGGCCTAGTTGCTCTTTTCTGGCATCTCATCTCTCTCCTAAGCACCGCAGACTGAGAAACCTTGCTGAGGCCTTTTCAAAACAAAGAGCCTGCTTTGGTGCCTGAAGGAGGAAGGCTGCGTCCTGTCCCATCCTGTCCTACATCCTCCTTTGACAAGAAGAGTGACCCACGGGAGAAACCTGTCTTGAGGCTCGCTAAAGCATCGCAGCCCATGGCCACTCTTTTGTGCTGTTTTACCTCACATGATTTTGATCCCGTCTTTAACAAGTGCCAAACCCCTAACATAGCCCCAAACCCCAGCTTCCTGGCCAGGTCTGCCCTGTGCAGAGACCTGTTGGTGCAGGGGCACAGAAGTGACCTCTGCCGTGACCCATCTTAGATTTTTCACAGCCTTTGTCACCATCTGGTCACATTCCTGAAGGAGTTATCAGCCAGTTTTGGAAACTAACTGGGGATGTAGGCAGGTGACTGCTTTCCAGGACGTGAGGGGAAGTCTCTCTGCTCTCTCCATGGCTGTGCCATCTCCATGGCGGTGACCTACTGAGCCCTGAGATGACACGGGCTGAGGTCACAGTGGGATGTGCCGCATCACAGAGAGGTCTCTCCCCGGTGCCATGGGAGAGCCCTCACTTCCCTGCAAGGCCAGGGCACGGCTCACACACTCCCCACTGCTGCCCTTCAGAGCTACTCCCCAGCAAGGAGGGAGGCCAGGAGGCAGTGGGGCTGCACTGGGGCTCCTCACCAACAGGCACAAGAGCAGGGACACATTGGAGAGGAATTGTGAGTGATGAGACAGGAGACAAGAGAGTCCTTTTTCCCTGGAGGGAGAGGCGAGCCGAAGGAAAGGGGCCAAACGAGATGGAGACTGCTGGACCAAGAACATTAGCCCAGACCACAGGTACTTGCTTTCCAGTGCTCCTGCAGCTCTCCACCAAGGGTAAGGGACTGAGGAACTCCTTCCTGAGGTGTCGCACAGAGACTGTGAAATGCAAAAACAGCTGTGGGTCCTGGGCTGTGGGGGTGTCTGGACAGGGCTGGGTGCGGCCACAAGAGCCCTGCTGGAGGGTCCCATCTGGCTCAGGGCACAATGGGGCAGGCAGGAGTGCTGGGTCCTGGGGCTGGGGCTGTCCTGAGCCCCGAGGCTCCTGTGGGGCTGGCTCCATCCCCTCCTGGTAGGGTGGTAGGGTGGGAGGAAATTCAGGCCCAAGTTTCCCTGGAAGTGGGTCCCCCCTTGGGGTCTGGCTCTGGCAGGAAAGGGGTCCTGGCTCCCAGAGGCTGCAATGTCCCCCAGATCCCAGGGGGATCTCAAGAGCCTGCTGGAAATGCCCACAGAGGACATGAAACCTTCCCCTTGTAACAGCCCTCAGCATGGCACCAGACCCACCACCAACAATGGTGGGAGGAAGGAGCTGCCTGCTGGGTCATGTGTCTGCAATGTTGCCATGGCATCGCCCCCAGTGCTGCCCTGCTACTGGCTGACAAGAGGAGGAGGGTTGTGTTGGGTTGCCGGATGTCTCTGTCAGCCCATCACAGTCCAGCACGTGGGTTAAAGACACTTATAAGTGCAGCGGGAGCAAAGCAGGAGAGCAGGAGTGGGAGTGAGTGGGTGTGTAGGTGTGTTCCCATGCTGGCCGTGTGGGGCTGCTCTCCTCCAGGAGCTGCCACGGGGTTAGGACCATAGGACAGAGGTGCCTGGGCCCCAGGGGAGCTGTCCTGCAATCCAGATGTGCTGGCCGGCCCCAAGCAGCTGCGCTGGGCGGTACAGTGTGGTTTGGCCGAGCTTTGTCTGCAAGATGGGAATGCTCTTTCTGCCCTTGGATTGGTGGAGGTGGGAAGGGAGCAGGAGCAGAGGTGGGAGTGGATGTTCAGAGGAAGTGCTTGTTGCTGCCTCTTGGAGGACTAGAAGGAAACAGAAGGGCTGGAGAGTTGTCCTGGGTGTGATTTGGGGCATTTGAGGGGGGGTGTCCTGGCTGCTGGCCTGTGTGGTGGTGTGGCCTGTGTGTGCCTGCTGCAGAGGGGCGTGCTGGCTGTCCACCATGTGTGAGCGGAGGGGTGGGGGTGAGGTGTGTGCCAGAAGTTGGGTGGCATGTGGTGGGGAGAGGCGGTGGCCCCAGGGTGTTGGTTCTGGGTGCGGGAGGAGATGTGTGGAGAGAGCAGTGGTGTGCGTGGGCAGTGCCATGAGGCTGTGGAGGTGGGGAGCGCTGCGAGGTGAGCAGAGGCTGTGGAGGTGGGGAGCGCTGCGAGGTGAGCAGGTGCCTTGTCTGCTGGGGCCCCGGCTGCCCTGGTGGCCCCATGAGCCAGGCACGCTGGCAGCCGGCTGCCTTCTGCCTGCTCAGCTTCAGGCCTGGAGTTTCCTCCGCTCTTGCCAGGCTCTGCAGCCAGGACCCACCTGAAAGTGCAGGGAGCGCTTCTCCTTGCTCTGAGAGCTGTACGAGGCATGCTTTTCCCTCCTTTCCTCTCGGTTGCTTTTCATGGGGAGAGCTTTGGTCTTGCAGCAGTGTTGGCTGAAGGAGCAGGAGGCCGGGGGAGGTGCTTGTTCCCGGCTGGGCGTTAGTGTGCTGGAAGGTGTTTGGAGGAGTGAAGGCCTTGTGGAGAGGTGTTCTTGGGAGAGGGGCAGGTGTGTTCTTGGGAGAGGACTCTGAAGGGTGGCTGATGGCTCCCTGTGCCCAATCTCCCTGGACAAGGAGTGCCTTGGAGGAGGGAAGGCAAGGCAAGGGTGGCCTGCAAGGGATGCGCAGCCCCGGCCTCTCTTCCTTCCAGCTGCCGTCTCGGCAAGTTCCTGCACCGTCCTGCTGCAGTGTGAGCTTTGTGTGCTGCAGCAGGGCAGCGAGAGAGCCCCCTTGGGCAGGCATGAGTGTGCGAGGTGTGGTGTGGTGAGGTGCTGACGCGGGGAAGGTGGTGGTGTTGGCCTGAGGTTTGGGTGGGAGTGAGGAGCCCCACGGAGCTCTAGGGGCATTGCTGCGAGTCTCTGGAGCCAAGGGAGTGGTGGTGAGCACAGCCGTCCTCCCAGCAGCCTGCCGGCTTGTGGGCAGGCATTGTGGACGCTGAGCGCTGGAAGCCCTTTCCCCTTGGTGTTTTCTCCCTGAGCGCTTGGAGAGTTGCCACTCCTTTTTTGGGAGGTGGGGAGAGTCCTAGAGCCTTTGCATTGTGACCACTCTTGTTTTTCGGACTGCTCCCTGCTGATGCCGTGATGGGGTCGTGTCCTTGCAGGCCTGAGCAATGCAGGGGCCAAAGAGTGGAGCACTAGTGGCTCAAGTGCTTGCTAAGAGAAGAGAGGGAAGTGGTCCTTGCTGCAGGCTGCTGCCTGGTGCTGCTTTGGAGGAGAGCTCCTGGCACCAAAGCGGAGGACAAACCAGCTTGGCTCTGCCACACGCCCAGCTCCTTCAGTGGGTGGCTTAGCTGGTGCTCTCGGGCTCTGCCTGGGCCATGCCAGGGGGGACCCTGGAGGCAGAGCCTGCGCTGGCTTTTCCATGTGGCAGCCGCCCTGCTGAAAGCTGCTGGCTTGGCTCGAGGCTTTGCTTGGCAGAGAAATCCCCGGCCTTGCTGAGGCAGGGCAAGGCAAAGGCTGGAGAGCAGTGGAAGCCTTGTGCCGTTTCTGTGGTTGGAAGTGTGCTTGTCTAAGGCTGGTGCACTGGCCCTGTCCGTGCTGCTGAGTGTGTCTGTGTGCTGCCGTGTGGTCATTGGTGAGCTCCCTGAGCGTGGCCTGAGAGAGGGGGAGTGTTGCCAAAGAGTTTTGTCCTCCTCCCTGGAAGCCCCTCAGTAGGGAGGCCTGTGGGGTGAGGGCCTTGAGGGCACATGAAGCAAAGCAGATAGATAGGCAAGAGCTGGCGTGATGCGCCTCCTGGGAGAGCACTTGCCCTGTGCTTTGTGGAGGTGGGAAGGGAGCAGGCTCCGGGGTGAGCCGGGATGTTCAGAGGAAGTGCCTATGGAAAGGCTCTGGAGGACTAGAAGCAAGCGGAAGGGTTGGAGAGTGGGTCTTGGTGTGTTTTGGGGCCCTTGCCCATGGTCGCTTCTGCTCGGAAAAACTGCCTGTCGCAGGGCTCCGAGAGAGGCTGTGCCCACGCGGCACGCCGTGGCCTGGCCGTTGGTGGTGCTGCGTGCCTCTTGCTGGGCCCTGAGACCTGTGGCCCTGGAAGCAGCCTGAAGGGTGTTGGCAGAGCAGCTCTGAGCGTGGCAGCTGTTGTGCTTTCCTAAGAGCCTTGGAGGCTGGGGAAGGGCCCGTCCTCCCCTTGCCGTTGTCATTAGCCCTGCTGGCGGGAGCTAATGGGGGAAGAGCTGCTGAGTGCTGCCTCTGCTGGTGTCCCCAGCTGAGATGCCCTCGCCTCAGTCCTTCCCCACGTCCCAAACTGTCAGGGCCCCAAACCAGAGAGTGCTTGTTGTCCTTGATGTGTAGGGGATGTGCTGGCTTGGTTCAGTCCCTCCTTGGGGCAGGAAGTGGCCTTTGGAGTTGCGGGAAGGCTTCTTGCTCTGCCTGGGCCATGGGGCCCTGCTGTCTTCCGCTTCATGGTCGCTGCTCCCACACAATCGGCCCCTTAGGAAATGTTGCCACGAATCCCTTGCAGGCCTTTCTCCAATTCCTGAGCTTCACGGGCTCGGTGCGGGTACTGGCTGGGCAGAAGGTGATCTTCTCTTGGGGCAGGAAGTGGCCCGTCCTGGGTGTTTTGCTGCACTAGGAGCAGTGTGAGGCGCCAGGGTGAGTGAGGGAGACCGTTCAGGAGGTGTCTCAGCCTTGGGGAGGGCAGGGGCAGCTGCAGGGGGCAACAGGCACGAGGTCCCTAGTGTGTGCGAGAGCTGGGCCAGCAAATCACCACTGCCCAATCAGTTCTTTGTCGGTAGCTGAGAGGCCAGCAGGGGCCCCGTGGCTCGGCTGCTGATTGTGAGGTCCCTTGGGGCTGAGGAGCTGAGAGGCCAGCTGCAGGAACAAGGCTGGCGTGTTGTCTGTAAGGTCCCTTCTGCAAGGGTTACGTGATTGGCTAGCAGGAGGCGTGTGGCTGGGGAGTGCTGGTGAGGTGTCTTCTAGGTGAGCAGTTGCTGGGGCAGCAGCAGGTGCACGGCTGGGACGCGTGCTTTGGAGGTGACGTTGGCCGGAGCAGCTGGGAGGTGAGCATTTGGCTGATGGCTGAGGAAGTTGTTGTGAGGTCACTTGTGTGTCAGAGGCTTTTAGGGCAGTGGCGGGCAGACGGCTGGGAAGGTGACAGTGAGGTCCTGTCTTTTGGAGTGGCTGATAGGGCAGCAGGAGGCAGGTGGCTGGGAAGGTGCTTGTGAGGTGAGTGCAGAGAGAGCAGCCCAGGTTGCCCATGGCTGGGAAGTGACTCGGAGGTCCCGCCTGTCCCCGCAGTATGTAGGCCTGCGGCGTGGCTTAGACATTGGTGGTGAAATCTAGGCTTGACAGTGTGTGCGTGGTGTGGAAATTGTGCCCCATGCAAAGAGAGGGGCCTGGTGAGATTTGTCTCAGCCTGGGCAACATTCATGGGAGATGAGAACACTGCCCCAAATTTGCTCCCCAGCCTTGCCCATGGTTATGGAACATGGGAAGCACCAGGGTCCCACGTAAAGCCCTCTGGATGATGCGTGTTAAGGGCCTAGTTGCTCTTTTCTGGCATCTCATCTCTCTCCTAAGCACCGCAGACTGAGAAACCTTGCTGAGGCCTTTTCAAAACAAAGAGCCTGCTTTGGTGCCTGAAGGAGGAAGGCTGCGTCCTATCCCATCCTGTCCTACATCCTCCTTTGACAAGAAGAGTGACCCACGGGAGAAACCTGTCTTGAGGCTCGCTAAAGCATCGCAGCCCATGGCCACTCTTTTGTGCTGTTTTACCTCACATGATTTTGATCCCGTCTTTAACAAGTGCCAAACCCCTAACATAGCCCCAAACCCCAGCTTCCTGGCCAGGTCTGCCCTGTGCAGAGACCTGTTGGTGCAGGGGCACAGAAGTGACCTCTGCCGTGACCCATCTTAGATTTTTCACAGCCTTTGTCACCATCTGGTCACGTTCGTGAAGGATTTATCAGCCAGTTTTGGAAACTAACTGGGGATGTAGGCAGGTGACTGCTTTCCAGGACGTGAGGGGAAGTCTCTCTGCTCTCTCCATGGCTGTGCCATCTCCATGGCGGTGACCTACTGAGCCCTGAGATGACACGGGCTGAGGTCACAGTGGGATGTGCCGCATCACAGAGAGGTCTCTCCCCGGTGCCATGGGAGAGCCCTCACTTCCCTGCAAGGCCAGGGCACGGCTCACACACTCCCCACTGCTGCCCTTCAGAGCTACTCCCCAGCAAGGAGGGAGGCCAGGAGGCAGTGGGGCTGCACTGGGGCTCCTCACCAACAGGCACAAGAGCAGGGACACATTGGAGAGGAATTGTGAGTGATGAGACAGGAGACAAGAGAGTCCTTTTTCCCTGGAGGGAGAGGCGAGCCGAAGGAAAGGGGCCAAACGAGATGGAGACTGCTGGACCAAGAACATTAGCCCAGACCACAGGTACTTGCTTTCCAGTGCTCCTGCAGCTCTCCACCAAGGGTAAGGGATTGAGGAACTCCTTCCTGAGGTGTCGCACAGAGACTGTGAAATGCAAAAACAGCTGTGGGTCCTGGGCTGTGGGGGTGTCTGGACAGGGCTGGGTGCGGCCACAAGAGCCCTGCTGGAGGGTCCCATCTGGCTCAGGGCACAATGGGGCAGGCAGGAGTGCTGGGTCCTGGGGCTGGGGCTGTCCTGAGCCCTGAGGCTCCTGTGGGGCTGGCTCCATCCCCTCCTGGTAGGGTGGTAGGGTGGGAGGAAATTCAGGCCCAAGTTTCCCTGGAAGTGGGTCCCCCCTTGGGGTCTGGCTCTGGCAGGAAAGGGGTGCTGTGTCCCAGAGGCTGCAATGTCCACCAGATCCCAGGGGGATCTCAAGAGCCTGCTGGAAATGCCCACAGAGGACATGAAACCTTCCCCTTGTAACAGCCCTCAGCATGGCACCAGACCCACCACCAACGATGGTGGGAGGAAGGAGCTGCCTGCTGGGTCATGTGTCTGCAATGTTGCCATGGCATCGCCCCCAGTGCTGCCCTGCTACTGGCTGACAAGAGGAGGAGGGTTGTGTTGGGTTGCCGGATGTCTCTGTCAGCCCATCACAGTCCAGCACGTGGGTTAAAGACACTTATAAGTGCAGCGGGAGCAAAGCAGGAGAGCAGGAGTGGGAGTGAGTGGGTGTGTAGGTGTGTTCCCATGCTGGCCGTGTGGGGCTGCTCTCCTCCAGGAGCTGCCACGGGGTTAGGACCATAGGACAGAGGTGCCTGGGCCCCAGGGGAGCTGTCCTGCAATCCAGATGTGCTGGCCGGCCCCAAGCAGCTGCGCTGGGCGGTACAGTGTGGTTTGGCCGAGCTTTGTCTGCAAGATGGGAATGCTCTTTCTGCCCTTGGATTGGTGGAGGTGGGAAGGGAGCAGGAGCAGAGGTGGGAGTGGATGTTCAGAGGAAGTGCTTGTTGCTCTCTCTTGGAGGACTAGAAGGAAACAGAAGGGCTGGAGAGTTGTCCTGGGTGTGATTTGGGGCATTTGAGGGGGGGTGTCCTGGCTGCTGGCCTGTGTGGTGGTGTGGCCTGTGTGTGCCTGCTGCAGAGGGGCGTGCTGGCTGTCCACCGTGTGTGAGGGGAGGGGTGGGGGTGAGGTGTGTGCCAGAAGTTGGGTGGCATGTGGTGGGGAGAGGCGGTGGCCCCAGGGTGTTGGTTCTGGGTGCGGGAGGAGATGTGTGGAGAGAGCAGTGGTGTGCGTGGGCAGTGCCATGAGGCTGTGGAGGTGGGGAGCGCTGCGAGGTGAGCAGAGGCTGTGGAGGTGGGGAGCGCTGCGAGGTGAGCAGGTGCCTTGTCTGCTGGGGCCCCGGCTGCCCTGGTGGCCCCATGAGCCAGGCACGCTGGCAGCCGGCTGCCTTCTGCCTGCTCAGCTTCAGGCCTGGAGTTTCCTCCGCTCTTGCCAGGCTCTGCAGCCAGGACCCACCCGAAAGTGCAGGGAGCGCTTCTCCTTGCTCTGAGAGCTGTACGAGGCATGCTTTTCCCTCCTTTCCTCTCGGTTGCTTTTCATGGGGAGAGCTTTGGTCTTGCAGCAGTGTTGGCTGAAGGAGCAGGAGGCCGGGGGAGGTGCTTGTTCCCGGCTGGGCGTTAGTGTGCTGGAAGGTGTTTGGAGGAGTGAAGGCCTTGTGGAGAGGTGTTCTTGGGAGAGGGGCAGGTGTGTTCTTGGGAGAGGACTCTGAAGGGTGGCTGATGGCTCCCTGTGCCCAATCTCCCTGGACAAGGAGTGCCTTGGAGGAGGGAAGGCAAGGCAAGGGTGGCCTACAAGGGATGCACAGCCCAGGTCTCTCTTCCTTCCAGCTGCCGTCTCGGCAAGTTCCTGCACCGTCCTGCTGCAGTGTGAGCTTTGTGTGCTGCAGCAGGGCAGCGAGAGAGCCCCCTTGGGCAGGCATGAGTGTGCGAGGTGTGGTGTTGGGAGGTGCTTACACTGCTGAGCCGGGGAAGGTGGTGGTGTTGGCTTGAGGTTTGGGTGGGTGTGAGGAGCCCCACGGAGCTCTAGGGGCATTGCTGCGAGTCTCTGGAGCCAAGGGAGTGGTGGTGAGCACAGGCGTCCTCCCAGCAGCCTGCCGGCTTGTGGGCAGGCATTGTGGACGCTGAGCGCTGGAAGCCCTTTCCCCTTGGGGTTTTCTCCCTGAGCGCTTTGAGAGTTGCCATTCCTTTTTTTGGAGGTGGGGAGAGTCCTAGAGCCTTTGCATTGTGACCACTCTTGTTTTTCGGACTGCTCCCTGCTGATGCCGTGATGGGGTCGTGTCCTTGCAGGCCTGAGCAATGCAGGGGCCAAAGAGTGGAGCACTAGTGGCTCAAGTGCTTGCTAAGAGAAGAGAGGGAAGTGGTCCTTGCTGCAGGCTGCTGCCTGGTGCTGCTTTGGAGGAGAGCTCCTGGCACCAAAGCGGAGGACAAACCAGCTTGGCTCTGCCACACGCCCAGCTCCTTCAGTGGGTGGCTTAGCTGGTGCTCTCGGGCTCTGCCTGGGCCATGCCAGGGGGGACCCTGGAGGCAGAGCCTGCGCTGGCTTTTCCATGTGGCAGCCGCCCTGCTGAAAGCTGCTGGCTTGGCTCGAGGCTTTGCTTGGCAGAGAAATCCCCGGCCTTGCTGAGGCAGGGCAAGGCAAAGGCTGGAGAGCAGTGGAAGCCTTGTGCCGTTTCCCTGGTTGGAAGTGTGCTTGTCTAAGGCTGGTGCACTGGCCCTGTCCGTGCTGCTGAGTGTGTCTGCGTGCTGCCGTGTGGTCATTGGTGAGCTCCCTGAGCACGGCCCGAGAGAGGGGGAGTGGTGCCAAAGAGTTTTGTCGTCCTCCCTGGAAGCCCCAAAGGGCCCCTCAGTAGGGAGGCCTGTGGGGTGAGGGCCTTGAGGGCACGGGAAGCAAAGCAGATAGATAGGCAAGAGCTGGCGTGATGCGCCTCCTGGGAGAGCACTTGCCCTGTGCTTCGTGGAGGTGGGAAGGGAGCAGGCTCCGGGGTGAGCCGGGATGTTCAGAGGAAGTGCCTATGGAAAGGCTCTGGAGGACTAGAAGCAAGCAGAAGGGTTGGAGAGTGGGTCTTGGTGTGTTTTGGGGCCCTTGCCCATGGTCGCTTCTGCTCGGAAAAACTGCCTGTCGGAGGGCTCCGGGAGAGGCTGTGCCCACGCGGCACGCCGTGGCCTGGCCGTTGGTGGTGCTCCGTGCCTCTTGCTGGGCCCTGAGACCTGTGGCCCTGGAAGCAGCCTGAAGGGTGTTGGCAGAGCAGCTCTGAGCGTGGCAGCTGTTGTGCTTTCCTAAGAGCCTTGGAGGCTGGGGAAGGGCCCGTCCTCCCCTTGCCGTTGTCATTAGCCCTGCTGGCGGGAGCTAATGGGGGAAGAGCTGCTGAGTGCTGCCTCTGCTGGTGTCCCCAGCTGAGATGCCCTCGCCTCAGTCCTTCCCCACGTCCCAAACTGTCAGGGCCCCAAACCAGAGAGTGCTTGTTGTCCTTGATGTGTAGGGGATGTGCTGGCTTGGTTCAGTCCCTCCTTGGGGCAGGAAGTGGCCTTTGGAGTTGCGGGAAGGCTTCTTGCTCTGCCTGGGCCATGGGGCCCTGCTGTCTTCCGCTTCATGGTCGCTGCTCCCACACAATCGGCCCCTTAGGAAATGTTGCCACGAATCCCTTGCAGGCCTTTCTCCAATTCCTGAGCTTCACGGGCTCGGTGCGGGTACTGGCTGGGCAGAAGGTGATCTTCTCTTGGGGCAGGAAGTGGCCCGTCCTGGGTGTTTTGCTGCACTAGGAGCAGTGTGAGGCGCCAGGGTGAGTGAGGGAGACCGTTCAGGAGGTGTCTCAGCCTTGGGGAGAGCAGGGGCAGCTGCAGGGGGCAACAGGCACGAGGTCCCTAGTGTGTGCGAGAGCTGGGCCAGCAAATCACCACTGCCCAATCAGTTCTTTGTCGGTAGCTGAGAGGCCAGCAGGGGCCCCGTGGCTCGGCTGCTGATTGTGAGGTCCCTTGGGGCTGAGGAGCTGAGAGGCCAGCTGCAGGAACAAGGCTGGCGTGTTGTCTGTAAGGTCCCTTCTGCAAGGGTTACGTGATTGGCTAGCAGGAGGCGTGTGGCTGGGGAGTGCTGGTGAGGTGTCTTCTAGGTGAGCAGTTGCTGGGGCAGCAGCAGGTGCACGGCTGGGACGCGTGCTTTGGAGGTGACGTTGGCCGGAGCAGCTGGGAGGTGAGCATTTGGCTGATGGCTGAGGAAGTTGTTGTGAGGTCACTTGTGTGTCAGAGGCTTTTAGGGCAGTGGCGGGCAGACGGCTGGGAAGGTGACAGTGAGGTCCTGTCTTTTGGAGTGGCTGATAGGGCAGCAGGAGGCAGGTGGCTGGGAAGGTGCTTGTGAGGTGAGTGCAGAGAGAGCAGCCCAGGTTGCCCATGGCTGGGAAGTGACTCGGAGGTCCCGCCTGTCCCCGCAGTATGTAGGCCTGCGGCGTGGCTTAGACATTGGTGGTGAAATCTAGGCTTGACAGTGTGTGCGTGGTGTGGAAATTGTGCCCCATGCAAAGAGAGGGGCCTGGTGAGATTTGTCTCAGCCTGGGCAACATTCATGGGAGATGAGAACACTGCCCCAAATTTGCTCCCCAGCCTTGCCCATGGTTATGGAACATGGGAAGCACCAGGGTCCCACGTAAAGCCCTCTGGATGATGCGTGTTAAGGGCCTAGTTGCTCTTTTCTGGCATCTCATCTCTCTCCTAAGCACCGCAGACTGAGAAACCTTGCTGAGGCCTTTTCAAAACAAAGAGCCTGCTTTGGTGCCTGAAGGAGGAAGGCTGCGTCCTATCCCATCCTGTCCTACATCCTCCTTTGACAAGAAGAGTGACCCACGGGAGAAACCTGTCTTGAGGCTCGCTAAAGCATCGCAGCCCATGGCCACTCTTTTGTGCTGTTTTACCTCACATGATTTTGATCCCGTCTTTAACAAGTGCCAAACCCCTAACATAGCCCCAAACCCCAGCTTCCTGGCCAGGTCTGCCCTGTGCAGAGACCTGTTGGTGCAGGGGCACAGAAGTGACCTCTGCCGTGACCCATCTTAGATTTTTCACAGCCTTTGTCACCATCTGGTCACGTTCGTGAAGGATTTATCAGCCAGTTTTGGAAACTAACTGGGGATGTAGGCAGGTGACTGCTTTCCAGGACGTGAGGGGAAGTCTCTCTGCTCTCTCCATGGCTGTGCCATCTCCATGGCGGTGACCTACTGAGCCCTGAGATGACACGGGCTGAGGTCACAGTGGGATGTGCCGCATCACAGAGAGGTCTCTCCCCGGTGCCATGGGAGAGCCCTCACTTCCCTGCAAGGCCAGGGCACGGCTCACACACTCCCCACTGCTGCCCTTCAGAGCTACTCCCCAGCAAGGAGGGAGGCCAGGAGGCAGTGGGGCTGCACTGGGGCTCCTCACCAACAGGCACAAGAGCAGGGACACATTGGAGAGGAATTGTGAGTGATGAGACAGGAGACAAGAGAGTCCTTTTTCCCTGGAGGGAGAGGCGAGCCGAAGGAAAGGGGCCAAACGAGATGGAGACTGCTGGACCAAGAACATTAGCCCAGACCACAGGTACTTGCTTTCCAGTGCTCCTGCAGCTCTCCACCAAGGGTAAGGGATTGAGGAACTCCTTCCTGAGGTGTCGCACAGAGACTGTGAAATGCAAAAACAGCTGTGGGTCCTGGGCTGTGGGGGTGTCTGGACAGGGCTGGGGGCGGCCACAAGAGCCCTGCTGGAGGGTCCCATCTGGCTCAGGGCACAATGGGGCAGGCAGGAGTGCTGGGTCCTGGGGCTGGGGCTGTCCTGAGCCCCGAGGCTCCTGTGGGGCTGGCTCCATCCCCTCCTGGTAGGGTGGTAGGGTGGGAGGAAATTCAGGCCCAAGTTTCCCTGGAAGTGGGTCCCCCCTTGGGGTCTGGCTCTGGCAGGAAAGGGGTCCTGGCTCCCAGAGGCTGCAATGTCCCCCAGATCCCAGGGGGATCTCAAGAGCCTGCTGGAAATGCCCACAGAGGACATGAAACCTTCCCCTTGTAACAGCCCTCAGCATGGCACCAGACCCACCACCAACGATGGTGGGAGGAAGGAGCTGCCTGCTGGGTCATGTGTCTGCAATGTTGCCATGGCATCGCCCCCAGTGCTGCCCTGCTACTGGCTGACAAGAGGAGGAGGGTTGTGTTGGGTTGCCGGATGTCTCTGTCAGCCCATCACAGTCCAGCACGTGGGTTAAAGACACTTATAAGTGCAGCGGGAGCAAAGCAGGAGAGCAGGAGTGGGAGTGAGTGGGTGTGTAGGTGTGTTCCCATGCTGGCCGTGTGGGGCTGCTCTCCTCCAGGAGCTGCCACGGGGTTAGCACCATAGGACAGAGGTGCCTGGGCCCCAGGGGAGCTGTCCTGCAATCCAGATGTGCTGGCCAGCCCCAAGCAGCTGCGCTGGGCGGTACAGTGTGGTTTGGCCGAGCTTTGTCTGCAAGATGGGAATGCTCTTTCTGCCCTTGGATTGGTGGAGGTGGGAAGGGAGCAGGAGCAGAGGTGGGAGTGGATGTTCAGAGGAAGTGCTTGTTGCTCTCTCTTGGAGGACTAGAAGGAAACAGAAGGGCTGGAGAGTTGTCCTGGGTGTGATTTGGGGCACATGAGGGGGGGTGTCCTGGCTGCTGGCCTGTGTGGTGGTGTGGCCTGTGTGTGCCTGCTGCAGAGGGGCGTGCTGGCTGTCCACCGTGTGTGAGGGGAGGGGTGGGGGTGAGGTGTGTGCCAGAAGTTGGGTGGCATGTGGTGGGGAGAGGCGGTGGCCCCAGGGTGTTGGTTGTGGGTGCGGGAGGAGATGTGTGGAGAGAGCAGTGGTGTGCGTGGGCAGTGCCATGAGGCTGTGGAGGTGGGGAGCGCTGCGAGGTGAGCAGAGGCTGTGGAGGTGGGGAGCGCTGCGAGGTGAGCAGGTGCCTTGTCTGCTGGGGCCCCGGCTGCCCTGGTGGCCCCATGAGCCAGGCACGCTGGCAGCCGGCTGCCTTCTGCCTGCTCAGCTTCAGGCCTGGAGTTTCCTCCGCTCTTGCCAGGCTCTGCAGCCAGGACCCACCCGAAAGTGCAGGGAGCGCTTCTCCTTGCTCTGAGAGCTGTACGAGGCATGCTTTTCCCTCCTTTCCTCTCGGTTGCTTTTCATGGGGAGAGCTTTGGTCTTGCAGCAGTGTTGGCTGAAGGAGCAGGAGGCCGGGGGAGGTGCTTGTTCCCGGCTGGGCGTTAGTGTGCTGGAAGGTGTTTGGAGGAGTGAAGGCCTTGTGGAGAGGTGTTCTTGGGAGAGGGGCAGGTGTGTTCTTGGGAGAGGACTCTGAAGGGTGGCTGATGGCTCCCTGTGCCAAATCTCCCTGGACAAGGAGTGCCTTGGAGGAGGGGAGCCAAGGCAAGGGTGGCCTACAAGGGATGCACAGCCCAGGTCTCTCTTCCTTCCAGCTGCCGTCTCGGCAAGTTCCTGCACTGTCCTGCTGCAGTGTGAGCTTTGTGTGCTGCAGCAGGGCAGCGAGAGAGCCCCCTTGGGCAGGCATGAGTGTGCGAGGTGTGGTGTTGGGAGGTGCTTACACTGCTGAGCCGGGGAAGGTGGTGGTGTTGGCTTGAGGTTTGGGTGGGTGTGAGGAGCCCCACGGAGCTCTAGGGGCATTGCTGCGAGTCTCTGGAGCCAAGGGAGTGGTGGTGAGCACAGGCGTCCTCCCAGCAGCCTGCCGGCTTGTGGGCAGGCATTGTGGACGCTGAGCGCTGGAAGCCCTTTCCCCTTGGCGTTTTCTCCCTGAGCGCTTTGAGAGTTGCCATTCCTTTTTTTGGAGGTGGGGAGAGTCCTAGAGCCTTTGCATTGTGACCACTCTTGTTTTTCGGACTGCTCCCTGCTGATGCCGTGATGGGGTCGTGTCCTTGCAGGCCTGAGCAATGCAGGGGCCAAAGAGTGGAGCACTAGTGGCTCAAGTGCTTGCTAAGAGAAGAGAGGGAAGTGGTCCTTGCTGCAGGCTGCTGCCTGGTGCTGCTTTGGAGGAGAGCTCCTGGCACCAAAGCGGAGGACAAACCAGCTTGGCTCTGCCACACGCCCAGCTCCTTCAGTGGGTGGCTTAGCTGGTGCTCTCGGGCTCTGCCTGGGCCATGCCAGGGGGGACCCTGGAGGCAGAGCCTGCGCTGGCTTTTCCATGTGGCAGCCGCCC
Source organism: Struthio camelus (assembly GCF_040807025.1). Taxonomy (NCBI): domain Eukaryota; kingdom Metazoa; phylum Chordata; class Aves; order Struthioniformes; family Struthionidae; genus Struthio; species Struthio camelus. The sequence continues at coordinate 3,521,020 of NC_090970.1, forward strand.
TGCTGAAAGCTGCTGGCTTGGCTCGAGGCTTTGCTTGGCAGAGAAATCCCCGGCCTTGCTGAGGCAGGGCAAGGCAAAGGCTGGAGAGCAGTGGAAGCCTTGTGCCGTTTCCCTGGTTGGAAGTGTGCTTGTCTAAGGCTGGTGCACTGGCCCTGTCCGTGCTGCTGAGTGTGTCTGCGTGCTGCCGTGTGGTCATTGGTGAGCTCCCTGAGCACGGCCCGAGAGAGGGGGAGTGGTGCCAAAGAGTTTTGTCGTCCTCCCTGGAAGCCCCAAAGGGCCCCTCAGTAGGGAGGCCTGTGGGGTGAGGGCCTTGAGGGCACATGAAGCAAAGCAGATAGATAGGCAAGAGCTGGCGTGATGCGCCTCCTGGGAGAGCACTTGCCCTGTGCTTTGTGGAGGTGGGAAGGGAGCAGGCTCCGGGGTGAGCCGGGATGTTCAGAGGAAGTGCCTATGGAAAGGCTCTGGAGGACTAGAAGCAAGCAGAAGGGTTGGAGAGTGGGTCTTGGTGTGTTTTGGGGCCCTTGCCCATGGTCGCTTCTGCTCGGAAAAACTGCCTGTCGCAGGGCTCCGAGAGAGGCTGTGCCCACGCGGCACGCCGTGGCCTGGCCGTTGGTGGTGCTGCGTGCCTCTTGCTGGGCCCTGAGACCTGTGGCCCTGGAAGCAGCCTGAAGGGTGTTGGCAGAGCAGCTCTGAGCGTGGCAGCTGTTGTGCTTTCCTAAGAGCCTTGGAGGCTGGGGAAGGGCCCGTCCTCCCCTTGCCGTTGTCATTAGCCCTGCTGGCGGGCCAGGGGGAAGAGCTGCTGAGTGCTGCCTCTGCTGGTGTCCCCAGCTGAGATGCCCTCGCCTCAGTCCTTCCCTGTGTCCCAAACTGTCAGGGCCCCAAACCAGAGAGTGCTTGTTGTCCTTGATGTGTAGGGGATGTGCTGGCTTGGTTCAGTCCCTCCTTGGGGCAGGAAGTGGCCTTTGGAGTTGCGGGAAGGCTTCTTGCTCTGCCTGGGCCATGGGGCCCTGCTGTCTTCCGCTTCATGGTCGCTGCTCCCACACAATCGGCCCCTTAGGAAATGTTGCCAGGAATCCCTTGCAGGCCTTTCTCCAATTCCTGAGCTTCACGGGCTCGGTGCGGGTACTGGCTGGGCAGAAGGTGATCTTCTCTTGGGGCAGGAAGTGGCCCGTCCTGGGTGTTTTGCTGCACTAGGAGCAGTGTGAGGCGCCAGGGTGAGTGAGGGAGACCGTTCAGGAGGTGTCTCAGCCTTGGGGAGAGCAGGGGCAGCTGCAGGGGGCAACAGCCACGAGGTCCCTAGTGTGTGCGAGAGCTGGGCCAGAAAATCACCACTGCCCAATCAGTTCTTTGTCGGTAGCTGAGAGGCCAGCAGGGGCCCCGTGGCTCGGCTGCTGATTGTGAGGTCCCTTGGGGCTGAGGAGCTGAGAGGCCAGCTGCAGGAACAAGGCTGGCGTGTTGTCTGTAAGGTCCCTTCTGCAAGGGTTACGTGATTGGCTAGCAGGAGGCGTGTGGCTGGGGAGGTGCTGGTGAGGTGTCTTCTAGGTGAGCAGTTGCTGGGGCAGCAGCAGGTGCACGGCTGGGACACGTGCTTTGGAGGTGACGTTGGCCTGAGCAGCTGGGAGGTGAGCATTTGGCTGATGGCTGAGGAAGTTATTGTGAGGTCACTTGTGTGTCAGAGGCTTTTAGGGCAGTGGCGGGCAGGCGGCTGGGAAGGTGTCCGTGAGGTCCTGTCTTTTGGAGTGGCTGATAGGGCAGCAGGAGGCAGGTGGCTGGGAAGGTGCTTGTGAGGTGAGTGCAGAGAGAGCAGCCCAGGTTGCCCATGGCTGGGAAGTGACTCGGAGGTCCCACCTGTCCCCGCAGTATGTAGGCCTGCGGCGTGGCTTAGACATTGGTGGTGAAATCTAGGCTTGACAGTGTGTGCGTGGTGTGGAAATTGTGCCCCATGCAAAGAGAGGGGCCTGGTGAGATTTGTCTCAGCCTGGGCAACATTCATGGGAGATGAGAACACTGCCCCAAATTTGCTCCCCAGCCTTGCCCATGGTTATGGAACATGGGAAGCACCAGGGTCCCACGTAAAGCCCTCTGGATGATGCGTGTTAAGGGCCTAGTTGCTCTTTTCTGGCATCTCATCTCTCTCCTAAGCACCGCAGACTGAGAAACCTTGCTGAGGCCTTTTCAAAACAAAGAGCCTGCTTTGGTGCCTGAAGGAGGAAGGCTGCGTCCTGTGCCATCCTGTCCTACATCCTCCTTTGACAAGAAGAGTGACCCACGGGAGAAACCTGTCTTGAGGCTCGCTAAAGCATCGCAGCCCATGGCCACTCTTTTGTGCTGTTTTACCTCACATGATTTTGATCCCGTCTTTAACAAGTGCCAAACCCCTAACATAGCCCCAAAGCCCAGCTTCCTGGCCAGGTCTGCCCTGTGCAGAGACCTGTTGGTGCAGGGGCACAGAAGTGACCTCTGCCGTGACCCATCTTAGATTTTTCACAGCCTTTGTCACCATCTGGTCACGTTCGTGAAGGATTTATCAGCCAGTTTTGGAAACTAACTGGGGATGTAGGCAGGTGACTGCTTTCCAGGACGTGAGGGGAAGTCTCTCTGCTCTCTCCATGGCTGTGCCATCTCCATGGCGGTGACCTACTGAGCCCTGAGATGACACGGGCTGAGGTCACAGTGGGATGTGCCGCATCACAGAGAGGTCTCTCCCCGGTGCCATGGGAGAGCCCTCACTTCCCTGCAAGGCCAGGGCACGGCTCACACACTCCCCACTGCTGCCCTTCAGAGCTACTCCCCAGCAAGGAGGGAGGCCAGGAGGCAGTGGGGCTGCACTGGGGCTCCTCACCAACAGGCACAAGAGCAGGGACACATTGGAGAGGAATTGTGAGTGATGAGACAGGAGACAAGAGAGTCCTTTTTCCCTGGAGGGAGAGGCGAGCCGAAGGAAAGGGGCCAAACGAGATGGAGACTGCTGGACCAAGAACATTAGCCCAGACCACAGGTACTTGCTTTCCAGTGCTCCTGCAGCTCTCCACCAAGGGTAAGGGATTGAGGAACTCCTTCCTGAGGTGTCGCACAGAGACTGTGAAATGCAAAAACAGCTGTGGGTCCTGGGCTGTGGGGGTGTCTGGACAGGGCTGGGGGCGGCCACAAGAGCCCTGCTGGAGGGTCCCATCTGGCTCAGGGCACAATGGGGCAGGCAGGAGTGCTGGGTCCTGGGGCTGGGGCTGTCCTGAGCCCCGAGGCGCCTGTGGGGCTGGCTCCATCCCCTCCTGGTAGGGTGGTAGGGTGGGAGGAAATTCAGGCCCAAGTTTCCCTGGAAGTGGGTCCCCCCTTGGGGTCTGGCTCTGGCAGGAAAGGGGTGCTGTGTCCCAGAGGCTGCAATGTCCACCAGATCCCAGGGGGATCTCAAGAGCCTGCTGGAAATGCCCACAGAGGACATGAAACCTTCCCCTTGTAACAGCCCTCAGCATGGCACCAGACCCACCACCAACGATGGTGGGAGGAAGGAGCTGCCTGCTGGGTCATGTGTCTGCAATGTTGCCATGGCATCGCCCCCAGTGCTGCCCTGCTACTGGCTGACAAGAGGAGGAGGGTTGTGTTGGGTTGCCGGATGTCTCTGTCAGCCCATCACAGTCCAGCACGTGGGTTAAAGACACTTATAAGTGCAGCGGGAGCAAAGCAGGAGAGCAGGAGTGGGAGTGAGTGGGTGTGTAGGTGTGTTCCCATGCTGGCCGTGTGGGGCTGCTCTCCTCCAGGAGCTGCCACGGGGTTAGGACCATAGGACAGAGGTGCCTGGGCCCCAGGGGAGCTGTCCTGCAATCCAGATGTGCTGGCCGGCCCCAAGCAGCTGCGCTGGGCGGTACAGTGTGGTTTGGCCGAGCTTTGTCTGCAAGATGGGAATGCTCTTTCTGCCCTTGGATTGGTGGAGGTGGGAAGGGAGCAGGAGCAGAGGTGGGAGTGGATGTTCAGAGGAAGTGCTTGTTGCTCTCTCTTGGAGGACTAGAAGGAAACAGAAGGGCTGGAGAGTTGTCCTGGGTGTGATTTGGGGCATTTGAGGGGGGGTGTCCTGGCTGCTGGCCTGTGTGGTGGTGTGGCCTGTGTGTGCCTGCTGCAGAGGGGCGTGCTGGCTGTCCACCGTGTGTGAGCGGAGGGGTGGGGGTGAGGTGTGTGCCAGAAGTTGGGTGGCATGTGGTGGGGAGAGGCGGTGGCCCCAGGGTGTTGGTTCTGGGTGTGGGAGGAGACGTGTGGAGAGAGCAGTGGTGTGCGTGGGCAGTGCCATGAGGCTGTGGAGGTGGGGAGCGCTGCGAGGTGAGCAGAGGCTGTGGAGGTGGGGAGCGCTGCGAGGTGAGCAGGTGCCTTGTCTGCTGGGGCCCCGGCTGCCCTGGTGGCCCCATGAGCCAGGCACGCTGGCAGCCGGCTGCCTTCTGCCTGCTCAGCTTCAGGCCTGGAGTTTCCTCCGCTCTTGCCAGGCTCTGCAGCCAGGACCCACCCGAAAGTGCAGGGAGCGCTTCTCCTTGCTCTGAGAGCTGTACGAGGCATGCTTTTCCCTCCTTTCCTCTCGGTTGCTTTTCATGGGGAGAGCTTTGGTCTTGCAGCAGTGTTGGCTGAAGGAGCAGGAGGCCGGGGGAGGTGCTTGTTCCCGGCTGGGCGTTAGTGTGCTGGAAGGTGTTTGGAGGAGTGAAGGCCTTGTGGAGAGGTGTTCTTGGGAGAGGGGCAGGTGTGTTCTTGGGAGAGGACTCTGAAGGGTGGCTGATGCCTCCCTGTGCCCAATCTCCCTGGACAAGGAGTGCCTTGGAGGAGGGAAGGCAAGGCAAGGGTGGCCTACAAGGGATGCACAGCCCAGGTCTCTCTTCCTTCCAGCTGCCGTCTCGGCAAGTTCCTGCACCGTCCTGCTGCAGTGTGAGCTTTGTGTGCTGCAGCAGGGCAGCGAGAGAGCCCCCTTGGGCAGGCATGAGTGTGCGAGGTGTGGTGTTGGGAGGTGCTTACACTGCTGAGCCGGGGAAGGTGGTGGTGTTGGCTTGAGGTTTGGGTGGGTGTGAGGAGCCCCACGGAGCTCTAGGGGCATTGCTGCGAGTGTCTGGAGCCAAGGGAGTGGTGGTGAGCACAGGCGTCCTCCCAGCAGCCTGCCGGCTTGTGGGCAGGCATTGTGGACGCTGAGCGCTGGAAGCCCTTTCCCCTTGGTGTTTTCTCCCTGAGCGCTTGGAGAGTTGCCACTCCTTTTTTGGGAGGTGGGGAGAGTCCTAGAGCCTTTGCATTGTGACCACTCTTGTTTTTCGGACTGCTCCCTGCTGATGCCGTGATGGGGTCGTGTCCTTGCAGGCCTGAGCAATGCAGGGGCCAAAGAGTGGAGCACTAGTGGCTCAAGTGCTTGCTAAGAGAAGAGAGGGAAGTGGTCCTTGCTGCAGGCTGCTGCCTGGTGCTGCTTTGGAGGAGAGCTCCTGGCACCAAAGCGGAGGACAAACCAGCTTGGCTCTGCCACACGCCCAGCTCCTTCAGTGGGTGGCTTAGCTGGTGCTCTCGGGCTCTGCCTGGGCCATGCCAGGGGGGACCCTGGAGGCAGAGCCTGCGCTGGCTTTTCCATGTGGCAGCCGCCCTGCTGAAAGCTGCTGGCTTGGCTCGAGGCTTTGCTTGGCAGAGAAATCCCCGGCCTTGCTGAGGCAGGGCAAGGCAAAGGCTGGAGAGCAGTGGAAGCCTTGTGCCGTTTCCCTGGTTGGAAGTGTGCTTGTCTAAGGCTGGTGCACTGGCCCTGTCCGTGCTGCTGAGTGTGTCTGCGTGCAGCCGTGTGGTCATTGGTGAGCTCCCTGAGCACGGCCCGAGAGAGGGGGAGTGTTGCCAAAGAGTTTTGTCGTCCTCCCTGGAAGCCCCAAAGGGCCCCTCAGTAGGGAGGCCTGTGGGGTGAGGGCCTTGAGGGCACATGAAGCAAAGCAGATAGATAGGCAAGAGCTGGCGTGATGCGCCTCCTGGGAGAGCACTTGCCCTGTGCTTTGTGGAGGTGGGAAGGGAGCAGGCTCCGGGGTGAGCCGGGATGTTCAGAGGAAGTGCCTATGGAAAGGCTCTGGAGGACTAGAAGCAAGCAGAAGGGTTGGAGAGTGGGTCTTGGTGCGTTTTGGGGCCCTTGCCCATGGTCGCTTCTGCTCGGAAAAACTGCCTGTCGGAGGGCTCCGAGAGAGGCTGTGCCCACGCGGCACGCCGTGGCCTGGCCGTTGGTGGTGCTGCGTGCCTCTTGCTGGGCCCTGAGACCTGTGGCCCTGGAAGCAGCCTGAAGGGTGTTGGCAGAGCAGCTCTGAGCGTGGCAGCTGTTGTGCTTTCCTAAGAGCCTTGGAGGCTGGGGAAGGGCCCGTCCTCCCCTTGCCGTTGTCATTAGCCCTGCTGGCGGGCCAGGGGGAAGAGCTGCTGAGTGCTGCCTCTGCTGGTGTCCCCAGCTGAGATGCCCTCGCCTCAGTCCTTCCCCATGTCCCAAACTGTCAGGGCCCCAAACCAGAGAGTGCTTGTTGTCCTTGATGTGTAGGGGATGTGCTGGCTTGGTTCAGTCCCTCCTTGGGGCAGGAAGTGGCCTTTGGAGTTGCGGGAAGGCTTCTTGCTCTGCCTGGGCCATGGGGCCCTGCTGTCTTCCGCTTCATGGTCGCTGCTCCCACACAATCGGCCCCTTAGGAAATGTTGCCAGGAATCCCTTGCAGGCCTTTCTCCAATTCCTGAGCTTCACGGGCTCGGTGCGGGTACTGGCTGGGCAGAAGGTGATCTTCTCTTGGGGCAGGAAGTGGCCCGTCCTGGGTGTTTTGCTGCACTAGGAGCAGTGTGAGGCGCCAGGGTGAGTGAGGGAGACCGTTCAGGAGGTGTCTCAGCCTTGGGGAGAGCAGGGGCAGCTGCAGGGGGCAACAGGCACGAGGTCCCTAGTGTGTGCGAGAGCTGGGCCAGAAAATCACCACTGCCCAATCAGTTCTTTGTCGGTAGCTGAGAGGCCAGCAGGGGCCCCGTGGCTCGGCTGCTGATTCTGAGGTCCCTTGGGGCTGAGGAGCTGAGAGGCCAGCTGCAGGAACAAGGCTGGCGTGTTGTCTGTAAGGTCCCTTCTGCAACGCTTACGTGATTGGCTAGCAGGAGGCGTGTGGCTGGGGAGGTGCTGGTGAGGTGTCTTCTTGGTGAGCAGTTGCTGGGGCAGCAGCAGGTGCACGGCTGGGACGCGTGCTTTGGAGGTGACGTTGGCCGGAGCAGCTGGGAGGTGAGCATTTGGCTGATGGCTGAGGAAGTTGTTGTGAGGTCACTTGTGTGTCAGAGGCTTTTAGGGCAGTGGCGGGCAGGCGGCTGGGAAGGTGACAGTGAGGTCCTGTCTTTTGGAGTGGCTGATAGGGCAGCAGGAGGCAGGTGGCTGGGAAGGTGCTTGTGAGGTGAGTGCAGAGAGAGCAGCCCAGGTTGCCCATGGCTGGGAAGTGACTCGGAGGTCCCGCCTGTCCCCGCAGTATGTAGGCCTGCGGCGTGGCTTAGACATTGGTGGTGAAATCTAGGCTTGACAGTGTGTGCGTGGTGTGGAAATTGTGCCCCATGCAAAGAGAGGGGCCTGGTGAGATTTGTCTCAGCCTGGGCAACATTCATGGGAAATGAGAACACTGCCCCAAATTTGCTCCCCAGCCTTGCCCATGGTTATGGAACATGGGAAGCACCAGGGTCCCATGTAAAGCCTTCTGGATGATGCGTGTTAAGGGCCTAGTTGCTCTTTTCTGGCATCTCATCTCTCTCCTAAGCACCGCAGACTGAGAAACCTTGCTGAGGCCTTTTCAAAACAAAGAGCCTGCTTTGGTGCCTGAAGGAGGAAGGCTGCGTCCTGTGCCATCCTGTCCTACATCCTCCTTTGACAAGAAGAGTGACCCACGGGAGAAACCTGTCTTGAGGCTCGCCAAAGCATCGCAGCCCATGGCCACTCTTTTGTGCTGTTTTACCTCACATGATTTTGATCCCATCTTTAACAAGTGCCAAACCCCTAACATAGCCCCAAAGCCCAGCTTCCTGGCCAGGTCTGCCCTGTGCAGAGACCTGTTGGTGCAGGGGCACAGAAGTGACCTCTGCCGTGACCCATCTTAGATTTTTCACAGCCTTTGTCACCATCTGGTCACGTTCGTGAAGGATTTATCAGCCAGTTTTGGAAACTAACTGGGGATGTAGGCAGGTGACTGCTTTCCAGGACGTGAGGGGAAGTCTCTCTGCTCTCTCCATGGCTGTGCCATCTCCATGGCGGTGACCTACTGAGCCCAGAGATGACACGGGCTGAGGTCACAGGGGGATGTGCCGCATCACAGAGAGGTCTCTCCCCGGTGCCATGGGAGAGCCCTCACTTCCCTGCAAGGCCAGGGCACGGCTCACACACTCCCCACTGCTGCCCTTCAGAGCTACTCCCCAGCAAGGAGGGAGGCCAGGAGGCAGTGGGGCTGCACTGGGGCTCCTCACCAACAGGCACAAGAGCAGGGACACATTGGAGAGGAATTGTGAGTGATGAGACAGGAGACAAGAGAGTCCTTTTTCCCTGGAGGGAGAGGCGAGCCGAAGGAAAGGGGCCAAACGAGATGGAGACTGCTGGACCAAGAACATTAGCCCAGACCACAGGTACTTGCTTTCCAGTGCTCCTGCAGCTCTCCACCAAGGGTAAGGGATTGAGGAACTCCTTCCTGAGGTGTCGCACAGAGACTGTGAAATGCAAAAACAGCTGTGGGTCCTGGGCTGTGGGGGTGTCTGGACAGGGCTGGGGGCGGCCACAAGAGCCCTGCTGGAGGGTCCCATCTGGCTCAGGGCACAATGGGGCAGGCAGGAGTGCTGGGTCCTGGGGCTGGGGCTGTCCTGAGCCCCGAGGCTCCTGTGGGGCTGGCTCCATCCCCTCCTGGTAGGGTGGTAGGGTGGGAGGAAATTCAGGCCCAAGTTTCCCTGGAAGTGGGTCCCCCCTTGGGGTCTGGCTCTGGCAGGAAAGGGGTCCTGGCTCCCAGAGGCTGCAATGTCCCCCAGATCCCAGGGGGATCTCAAGAGCCTGCTGGAAATGCCCACAGAGGACATGAAACCTTCCCCTTGTAACAGCCCTCAGCATGGCACCAGACCCACCACCAACGATGGTGGGAGGAAGGAGCTGCCTGCTGGGTCATGTGTCTGCAATGTTGCCATGGCATCGCCCCCAGTGCTGCCCTGCTACTGGCTGACAAGAGGAGGAGGGTTGTGTTGGGTTGCCGGATGTCTCTGTCAGCCCATCACAGTCCAGCACGTGGGTTAAAGACACTTATAAGTGCAGCGGGAGCAAAGCAGGAGAGCAGGAGTGGGAGTGAGTGGGTGTGTAGGTGTGTTCCCATGCTGGCCGTGTGGGGCTGCTCTCCTCCAGGAGCTGCCACGGGGTTAGCACCATAGGACAGAGGTGCCTGGGCCCCAGGGGAGCTGTCCTGCAATCCAGATGTGCTGGCCAGCCCCAAGCAGCTGCGCTGGGCGGTACAGTGTGGTTTGGCCGAGCTTTGTCTGCAAGATGGGAATGCTCTTTCTGCCCTTGGATTGGTGGAGGTGGGAAGGGAGCAGGAGCAGAGGTGGGAGTGGATGTTCAGAGGAAGTGCTTGTTGCTCTCTCTTGGAGGACTAGAAGGAAACAGAAGGGCTGGAGAGTTGTCCTGGGTGTGATTTGGGGCACATGAGGGGGGGTGTCCTGGCTGCTGGCCTGTGTGGTGGTGTGGCCTGTGTGTGCCTGCTGCAGAGGGGCGTGCTGGCTGTCCACCGTGTGTGAGGGGAGGGGTGGGGGTGAGGTGTGTGCCAGAAGTTGGGTGGCATGTGGTGGGGAGAGGCGGTGGCCCCAGGGTGTTGGTTGTGGGTGCGGGAGGAGATGTGTGGAGAGAGCAGTGGTGTGCGTGGGCAGTGCCATGAGGCTGTGGAGGTGGGGAGCGCTGCGAGGTGAGCAGAGGCTGTGGAGGTGGGGAGCGCTGCGAGGTGAGCAGGTGCCTTGTCTGCTGGGGCCCCGGCTGCCCTGGTGGCCCCATGAGCCAGGCACGCTGGCAGCCGGCTGCCTTCTGCCTGCTCAGCTTCAGGCCTGGAGTTTCCTCCGCTCTTGCCAGGCTCTGCAGCCAGGACCCACCCGAAAGTGCAGGGAGCGCTTCTCCTTGCTCTGAGAGCTGTACGAGGCATGCTTTTCCCTCCTTTCCTCTCGGTTGCTTTTCATGGGGAGAGCTTTGGTCTTGCAGCAGTGTTGGCTGAAGGAGCAGGAGGCCGGGGGAGGTGCTTGTTCCCGGCTGGGCGTTAGTGTGCTGGAAGGTGTTTGGAGGAGTGAAGGCCTTGTGGAGAGGTGTTCTTGGGAGAGGGGCAGGTGTGTTCTTGGGAGAGGACTCTGAAGGGTGGCTGATGGCTCCCTGTGCCAAATCTCCCTGGACAAGGAGTGCCTTGGAGGAGGGGAGCCAAGGCAAGGGTGGCCTACAAGGGATGCACAGCCCAGGTCTCTCTTCCTTCCAGCTGCCGTCTCGGCAAGTTCCTGCACTGTCCTGCTGCAGTGTGAGCTTTGTGTGCTGCAGCAGGGCAGCGAGAGAGCCCCCTTGGGCAGGCATGAGTGTGCGAGGTGTGGTGTTGGGAGGTGCTTACACTGCTGAGCCGGGGAAGGTGGTGGTGTTGGCTTGAGGTTTGGGTGGGTGTGAGGAGCCCCACGGAGCTCTAGGGGCATTGCTGCGAGTCTCTGGAGCCAAGGGAGTGGTGGTGAGCACAGGCGTCCTCCCAGCAGCCTGCCGGCTTGTGGGCAGGCATTGTGGACGCTGAGCGCTGGAAGCCCTTTCCCCTTGGCGTTTTCTCCCTGAGCGCTTTGAGAGTTGCCATTCCTTTTTTTGGAGGTGGGGAGAGTCCTAGAGCCTTTGCATTGTGACCACTCTTGTTTTTCGGACTGCTCCCTGCTGATGCCGTGATGGGGTCGTGTCCTTGCAGGCCTGAGCAATGCAGGGGCCAAAGAGTGGAGCACTAGTGGCTCAAGTGCTTGCTAAGAGAAGAGAGGGAAGTGGTCCTTGCTGCAGGCTGCTGCCTGGTGCTGCTTTGGAGGAGAGCTCCTGGCACCAAAGCGGAGGACAAACCAGCTTGGCTCTGCCACACGCCCAGCTCCTTCAGTGGGTGGCTTAGCTGGTGCTCTCGGGCTCTGCCTGGGCCATGCCAGGGGGGACCCTGGAGGCAGAGCCTGCGCTGGCTTTTCCATGTGGCAGCCGCCCTGCTGAAAGCTGCTGGCTTGGCTCGAGGCTTTGCTTGGCAGAGAAATCCCCGGCCTTGCTGAGGCAGGGCAAGGCAAAGGCTGGAGAGCAGTGGAAGCCTTGTGCCGTTTCCCTGGTTGGAAGTGTGCTTGTCTAAGGCTGGTGCACTGGCCCTGTCCGTGCTGCTGAGTGTGTCTGCGTGCTGCCGTGTGGTCATTGGTGAGCTCCCTGAGCACGGCCCGAGAGAGGGGGAGTGGTGCCAAAGAGTTTTGTCGTCCTCCCTGGAAGCCCCAAAGGGCCCCTCAGTAGGGAGGCCTGTGGGGTGAGGGCCTTGAGGGCACATGAAGCAAAGCAGATAGATAGGCAAGAGCTGGCGTGATGCGCCTCCTGGGAGAGCACTTGCCCTGTGCTTTGTGGAGGTGGGAAGGGAGCAGGCTCCGGGGTGAGCCGGGATGTTCAGAGGAAGTGCCTATGGAAAGGCTCTGGAGGACTAGAAGCAAGCAGAAGGGTTGGAGAGTGGGTCTTGGTGTGTTTTGGGGCCCTTGCCCATGGTCGCTTCTGCTCGGAAAAACTGCCTGTCGCAGGGCTCCGAGAGAGGCTGTGCCCACGCGGCACGCCGTGGCCTGGCCGTTGGTGGTGCTGCGTGCCTCTTGCTGGGCCCTGAGACCTGTGGCCCTGGAAGCAGCCTGAAGGGTGTTGGCAGAGCAGCTCTGAGCGTGGCAGCTGTTGTGCTTTCCTAAGAGCCTTGGAGGCTGGGGAAGGGCCCGTCCTCCCCTTGCCGTTGTCATTAGCCCTGCTGGCGGGCCAGGGGGAAGAGCTGCTGAGTGCTGCCTCTGCTGGTGTCCCCAGCTGAGATGCCCTCGCCTCAGTCCTTCCCTGTGTCCCAAACTGTCAGGGCCCCAAACCAGAGAGTGCTTGTTGTCCTTGATGTGTAGGGGATGTGCTGGCTTGGTTCAGTCCCTCCTTGGGGCAGGAAGTGGCCTTTGGAGTTGCGGGAAGGCTTCTTGCTCTGCCTGGGCCATGGGGCCCTGCTGTCTTCCGCTTCATGGTCGCTGCTCCCACACAATCGGCCCCTTAGGAAATGTTGCCAGGAATCCCTTGCAGGCCTTTCTCCAATTCCTGAGCTTCACGGGCTCGGTGCGGGTACTGGCTGGGCAGAAGGTGATCTTCTCTTGGGGCAGGAAGTGGCCCGTCCTGGGTGTTTTGCTGCACTAGGAGCAGTGTGAGGCGCCAGGGTGAGTGAGGGAGACCGTTCAGGAGGTGTCTCAGCCTTGGGGAGAGCAGGGGCAGCTGCAGGGGGCAACAGCCACGAGGTCCCTAGTGTGTGCGAGAGCTGGGCCAGAAAATCACCACTGCCCAATCAGTTCTTTGTCGGTAGCTGAGAGGCCAGCAGGGGCCCCGTGGCTCGGCTGCTGATTGTGAGGTCCCTTGGGGCTGAGGAGCTGAGAGGCCAGCTGCAGGAACAAGGCTGGCGTGTTGTCTGTAAGGTCCCTTCTGCAAGGGTTACGTGATTGGCTAGCAGGAGGCGTGTGGCTGGGGAGGTGCTGGTGAGGTGTCTTCTAGGTGAGCAGTTGCTGGGGCAGCAGCAGGTGCACGGCTGGGACACGTGCTTTGGAGGTGACGTTGGCCTGAGCAGCTGGGAGGTGAGCATTTGGCTGATGGCTGAGGAAGTTATTGTGAGGTCACTTGTGTGTCAGAGGCTTTTAGGGCAGTGGCGGGCAGGCGGCTGGGAAGGTGTCCGTGAGGTCCTGTCTTTTGGAGTGGCTGATAGGGCAGCAGGAGGCAGGTGGCTGGGAAGGTGCTTGTGAGGTGAGTGCAGAGAGAGCAGCCCAGGTTGCCCATGGCTGGGAAGTGACTCGGAGGTCCCACCTGTCCCCGCAGTATGTAGGCCTGCGGCGTGGCTTAGACATTGGTGGTGAAATCTAGGCTTGACAGTGTGTGCGTGGTGTGGAAATTGTGCCCCATGCAAAGAGAGGGGCCTGGTGAGATTTGTCTCAGCCTGGGCAACATTCATGGGAGATGAGAACACTGCCCCAAATTTGCTCCCCAGCCTTGCCCATGGTTATGGAACATGGGAAGCACCAGGGTCCCACGTAAAGCCCTCTGGATGATGCGTGTTAAGGGCCTAGTTGCTCTTTTCTGGCATCTCATCTCTCTCCTAAGCACCGCAGACTGAGAAACCTTGCTGAGGCCTTTTCAAAACAAAGAGCCTGCTTTGGTGCCTGAAGGAGGAAGGCTGCGTCCTGTGCCATCCTGTCCTACATCCTCCTTTGACAAGAAGAGTGACCCACGGGAGAAACCTGTCTTGAGGCTCGCTAAAGCATCGCAGCCCATGGCCACTCTTTTGTGCTGTTTTACCTCACATGATTTTGATCCCGTCTTTAACAAGTGCCAAACCCCTAACATAGCCCCAAAGCCCAGCTTCCTGGCCAGGTCTGCCCTGTGCAGAGACCTGTTGGTGCAGGGGCACAGAAGTGACCTCTGCCGTGACCCATCTTAGATTTTTCACAGCCTTTGTCACCATCTGGTCACGTTCGTGAAGGATTTATCAGCCAGTTTTGGAAACTAACTGGGGATGTAGGCAGGTGACTGCTTTCCAGGACGTGAGGGGAAGTCTCTCTGCTCTCTCCATGGCTGTGCCATCTCCATGGCGGTGACCTACTGAGCCCTGAGATGACACGGGCTGAGGTCACAGTGGGATGTGCCGCATCACAGAGAGGTCTCTCCCCGGTGCCATGGGAGAGCCCTCACTTCCCTGCAAGGCCAGGGCACGGCTCACACACTCCCCACTGCTGCCCTTCAGAGCTACTCCCCAGCAAGGAGGGAGGCCAGGAGGCAGTGGGGCTGCACTGGGGCTCCTCACCAACAGGCACAAGAGCAGGGACACATTGGAGAGGAATTGTGAGTGATGAGACAGGAGACAAGAGAGTCCTTTTTCCCTGGAGGGAGAGGCGAGCCGAAGGAAAGGGGCCAAACGAGATGGAGACTGCTGGACCAAGAACATTAGCCCAGACCACAGGTACTTGCTTTCCAGTGCTCCTGCAGCTCTCCACCAAGGGTAAGGGATTGAGGAACTCCTTCCTGAGGTGTCGCACAGAGACTGTGAAATGCAAAAACAGCTGTGGGTCCTGGGCTGTGGGGGTGTCTGGACAGGGCTGGGGGCGGCCACAAGAGCCCTGCTGGAGGGTCCCATCTGGCTCAGGGCACAATGGGGCAGGCAGGAGTGCTGGGTCCTGGGGCTGGGGCTGTCCTGAGCCCCGAGGCGCCTGTGGGGCTGGCTCCATCCCCTCCTGGTAGGGTGGTAGGGTGGGAGGAAATTCAGGCCCAAGTTTCCCTGGAAGTGGGTCCCCCCTTGGGGTCTGGCTCTGGCAGGAAAGGGGTGCTGTGTCCCAGAGGCTGCAATGTCCACCAGATCCCAGGGGGATCTCAAGAGCCTGCTGGAAATGCCCACAGAGGACATGAAACCTTCCCCTTGTAACAGCCCTCAGCATGGCACCAGACCCACCACCAACGATGGTGGGAGGAAGGAGCTGCCTGCTGGGTCATGTGTCTGCAATGTTGCCATGGCATCGCCCCCAGTGCTGCCCTGCTACTGGCTGACAAGAGGAGGAGGGTTGTGTTGGGTTGCCGGATGTCTCTGTCAGCCCATCACAGTCCAGCACGTGGGTTAAAGACACTTATAAGTGCAGCGGGAGCAAAGCAGGAGAGCAGGAGTGGGAGTGAGTGGGTGTGTAGGTGTGTTCCCATGCTGGCCGTGTGGGGCTGCTCTCCTCCAGGAGCTGCCACGGGGTTAGGACCATAGGACAGAGGTGCCTGGGCCCCAGGGGAGCTGTCCTGCAATCCAGATGTGCTGGCCGGCCCCAAGCAGCTGCGCTGGGCGGTACAGTGTGGTTTGGCCGAGCTTTGTCTGCAAGATGGGAATGCTCTTTCTGCCCTTGGATTGGTGGAGGTGGGAAGGGAGCAGGAGCAGAGGTGGGAGTGGATGTTCAGAGGAAGTGCTTGTTGCTCTCTCTTGGAGGACTAGAAGGAAACAGAAGGGCTGGAGAGTTGTCCTGGGTGTGATTTGGGGCATTTGAGGGGGGGTGTCCTGGCTGCTGGCCTGTGTGGTGGTGTGGCCTGTGTGTGCCTGCTGCAGAGGGGCGTGCTGGCTGTCCACCGTGTGTGAGCGGAGGGGTGGGGGTGAGGTGTGTGCCAGAAGTTGGGTGGCATGTGGTGGGGAGAGGCGGTGGCCCCAGGGTGTTGGTTCTGGGTGTGGGAGGAGACGTGTGGAGAGAGCAGTGGTGTGCGTGGGCAGTGCCATGAGGCTGTGGAGGTGGGGAGCGCTGCGAGGTGAGCAGAGGCTGTGGAGGTGGGGAGCGCTGCGAGGTGAGCAGGTGCCTTGTCTGCTGGGGCCCCGGCTGCCCTGGTGGCCCCATGAGCCAGGCACGCTGGCAGCCGGCTGCCTTCTGCCTGCTCAGCTTCAGGCCTGGAGTTTCCTCCGCTCTTGCCAGGCTCTGCAGCCAGGACCCACCCGAAAGTGCAGGGAGCGCTTCTCCTTGCTCTGAGAGCTGTACGAGGCATGCTTTTCCCTCCTTTCCTCTCGGTTGCTTTTCATGGGGAGAGCTTTGGTCTTGCAGCAGTGTTGGCTGAAGGAGCAGGAGGCCGGGGGAGGTGCTTGTTCCCGGCTGGGCGTTAGTGTGCTGGAAGGTGTTTGGAGGAGTGAAGGCCTTGTGGAGAGGTGTTCTTGGGAGAGGGGCAGGTGTGTTCTTGGGAGAGGACTCTGAAGGGTGGCTGATGCCTCCCTGTGCCCAATCTCCCTGGACAAGGAGTGCCTTGGAGGAGGGAAGGCAAGGCAAGGGTGGCCTACAAGGGATGCACAGCCCAGGTCTCTCTTCCTTCCAGCTGCCGTCTCGGCAAGTTCCTGCACCGTCCTGCTGCAGTGTGAGCTTTGTGTGCTGCAGCAGGGCAGCGAGAGAGCCCCCTTGGGCAGGCATGAGTGTGCGAGGTGTGGTGTTGGGAGGTGCTTACACTGCTGAGCCGGGGAAGGTGGTGGTGTTGGCTTGAGGTTTGGGTGGGTGTGAGGAGCCCCACGGAGCTCTAGGGGCATTGCTGCGAGTGTCTGGAGCCAAGGGAGTGGTGGTGAGCACAGGCGTCCTCCCAGCAGCCTGCCGGCTTGTGGGCAGGCATTGTGGACGCTGAGCGCTGGAAGCCCTTTCCCCTTGGTGTTTTCTCCCTGAGCGCTTGGAGAGTTGCCACTCCTTTTTTGGGAGGTGGGGAGAGTCCTAGAGCCTTTGCATTGTGACCACTCTTGTTTTTCGGACTGCTCCCTGCTGATGCCGTGATGGGGTCGTGTCCTTGCAGGCCTGAGCAATGCAGGGGCCAAAGAGTGGAGCACTAGTGGCTCAAGTGCTTGCTAAGAGAAGAGAGGGAAGTGGTCCTTGCTGCAGGCTGCTGCCTGGTGCTGCTTTGGAGGAGAGCTCCTGGCACCAAAGCGGAGGACAAACCAGCTTGGCTCTGCCACACGCCCAGCTCCTTCAGTGGGTGGCTTAGCTGGTGCTCTCGGGCTCTGCCTGGGCCATGCCAGGGGGGACCCTGGAGGCAGAGCCTGCGCTGGCTTTTCCATGTGGCAGCCGCCCTGCTGAAAGCTGCTGGCTTGGCTCGAGGCTTTGCTTGGCAGAGAAATCCCCGGCCTTGCTGAGGCAGGGCAAGGCAAAGGCTGGAGAGCAGTGGAAGCCTTGTGCCGTTTCCCTGGTTGGAAGTGTGCTTGTCTAAGGCTGGTGCACTGGCCCTGTCCGTGCTGCTGAGTGTGTCTGCGTGCAGCCGTGTGGTCATTGGTGAGCTCCCTGAGCACGGCCCGAGAGAGGGGGAGTGTTGCCAAAGAGTTTTGTCGTCCTCCCTGGAAGCCCCAAAGGGCCCCTCAGTAGGGAGGCCTGTGGGGTGAGGGCCTTGAGGGCACATGAAGCAAAGCAGATAGATAGGCAAGAGCTGGCGTGATGCGCCTCCTGGGAGAGCACTTGCCCTGTGCTTTGTGGAGGTGGGAAGGGAGCAGGCTCCGGGGTGAGCCGGGATGTTCAGAGGAAGTGCCTATGGAAAGGCTCTGGAGGACTAGAAGCAAGCAGAAGGGTTGGAGAGTGGGTCTTGGTGCGTTTTGGGGCCCTTGCCCATGGTCGCTTCTGCTCGGAAAAACTGCCTGTCGGAGGGCTCCGAGAGAGGCTGTGCCCACGCGGCACGCCGTGGCCTGGCCGTTGGTGGTGCTGCGTGCCTCTTGCTGGGCCCTGAGACCTGTGGCCCTGGAAGCAGCCTGAAGGGTGTTGGCAGAGCAGCTCTGAGCGTGGCAGCTGTTGTGCTTTCCTAAGAGCCTTGGAGGCTGGGGAAGGGCCCGTCCTCCCCTTGCCGTTGTCATTAGCCCTGCTGGCGGGCCAGGGGGAAGAGCTGCTGAGTGCTGCCTCTGCTGGTGTCCCCAGCTGAGATGCCCTCGCCTCAGTCCTTCCCCATGTCCCAAACTGTCAGGGCCCCAAACCAGAGAGTGCTTGTTGTCCTTGATGTGTAGGGGATGTGCTGGCTTGGTTCAGTCCCTCCTTGGGGCAGGAAGTGGCCTTTGGAGTTGCGGGAAGGCTTCTTGCTCTGCCTGGGCCATGGGGCCCTGCTGTCTTCCGCTTCATGGTCGCTGCTCCCACACAATCGGCCCCTTAGGAAATGTTGCCAGGAATCCCTTGCAGGCCTTTCTCCAATTCCTGAGCTTCACGGGCTCGGTGCGGGTACTGGCTGGGCAGAAGGTGATCTTCTCTTGGGGCAGGAAGTGGCCCGTCCTGGGTGTTTTGCTGCACTAGGAGCAGTGTGAGGCGCCAGGGTGAGTGAGGGAGACCGTTCAGGAGGTGTCTCAGCCTTGGGGAGAGCAGGGGCAGCTGCAGGGGGCAACAGGCACGAGGTCCCTAGTGTGTGCGAGAGCTGGGCCAGAAAATCACCACTGCCCAATCAGTTCTTTGTCGGTAGCTGAGAGGCCAGCAGGGGCCCCGTGGCTCGGCTGCTGATTCTGAGGTCCCTTGGGGCTGAGGAGCTGAGAGGCCAGCTGCAGGAACAAGGCTGGCGTGTTGTCTGTAAGGTCCCTTCTGCAACGCTTACGTGATTGGCTAGCAGGAGGCGTGTGGCTGGGGAGGTGCTGGTGAGGTGTCTTCTTGGTGAGCAGTTGCTGGGGCAGCAGCAGGTGCACGGCTGGGACGCGTGCTTTGGAGGTGACGTTGGCCGGAGCAGCTGGGAGGTGAGCATTTGGCTGATGGCTGAGGAAGTTGTTGTGAGGTCACTTGTGTGTCAGAGGCTTTTAGGGCAGTGGCGGGCAGGCGGCTGGGAAGGTGACAGTGAGGTCCTGTCTTTTGGAGTGGCTGATAGGGCAGCAGGAGGCAGGTGGCTGGGAAGGTGCTTGTGAGGTGAGTGCAGAGAGAGCAGCCCAGGTTGCCCATGGCTG
Organism: Struthio camelus; assembly: GCF_040807025.1. Lineage (NCBI taxonomy): Eukaryota > Metazoa > Chordata > Aves > Struthioniformes > Struthionidae > Struthio > Struthio camelus. Next base: position 3,539,628 of record NC_090970.1, read on the forward strand.
GGAAGTGACTCGGAGGTCCCGCCTGTCCCCGCAGTATGTAGGCCTGCGGCGTGGCTTAGACATTGGTGGTGAAATCTAGGCTTGACAGTGTGTGCGTGGTGTGGAAATTGTGCCCCATGCAAAGAGAGGGGCCTGGTGAGATTTGTCTCAGCCTGGGCAACATTCATGGGAAATGAGAACACTGCCCCAAATTTGCTCCCCAGCCTTGCCCATGGTTATGGAACATGGGAAGCACCAGGGTCCCATGTAAAGCCTTCTGGATGATGCGTGTTAAGGGCCTAGTTGCTCTTTTCTGGCATCTCATCTCTCTCCTAAGCACCGCAGACTGAGAAACCTTGCTGAGGCCTTTTCAAAACAAAGAGCCTGCTTTGGTGCCTGAAGGAGGAAGGCTGCGTCCTGTGCCATCCTGTCCTACATCCTCCTTTGACAAGAAGAGTGACCCACGGGAGAAACCTGTCTTGAGGCTCGCCAAAGCATCGCAGCCCATGGCCACTCTTTTGTGCTGTTTTACCTCACATGATTTTGATCCCATCTTTAACAAGTGCCAAACCCCTAACATAGCCCCAAAGCCCAGCTTCCTGGCCAGGTCTGCCCTGTGCAGAGACCTGTTGGTGCAGGGGCACAGAAGTGACCTCTGCCGTGACCCATCTTAGATTTTTCACAGCCTTTGTCACCATCTGGTCACGTTCGTGAAGGATTTATCAGCCAGTTTTGGAAACTAACTGGGGATGTAGGCAGGTGACTGCTTTCCAGGACGTGAGGGGAAGTCTCTCTGCTCTCTCCATGGCTGTGCCATCTCCATGGCGGTGACCTACTGAGCCCAGAGATGACACGGGCTGAGGTCACAGGGGGATGTGCCGCATCACAGAGAGGTCTCTCCCCGGTGCCATGGGAGAGCCCTCACTTCCCTGCAAGGCCAGGGCACGGCTCACACACTCCCCACTGCTGCCCTTCAGAGCTACTCCCCAGCAAGGAGGGAGGCCAGGAGGCAGTGGGGCTGCACTGGGGCTCCTCACCAACAGGCACAAGAGCAGGGACACATTGGAGAGGAATTGTGAGTGATGAGACAGGAGACAAGAGAGTCCTTTTTCCCTGGAGGGAGAGGCGAGCCGAAGGAAAGGGGCCAAACGAGATGGAGACTGCTGGACCAAGAACATTAGCCCAGACCACAGGTACTTGCTTTCCAGTGCTCCTGCAGCTCTCCACCAAGGGTAAGGGATTGAGGAACTCCTTCCTGAGGTGTCGCACAGAGACTGTGAAATGCAAAAACAGCTGTGGGTCCTGGGCTGTGGGGGTGTCTGGACAGGGCTGGGTGTGGCCACAAGAGCCCTGCTGGAGCGTCCCATCTGGCTCAGGGCACAATGGGGCAGGCAGGAGTGCTGGGTCCTGGGGCTGGGGCTGTCCTGAGCCCCGAGGCTCCTGTGGGGCTGGCTCCATCCCCTCCTGGTAGGGTGGTAGGGTGGGAGGAAATTCAGGCCCAAGTTTCCCTGGAAGTGGGTCCCCCCTTGGGGTCTGGCTCTGGCAGGAAAGGGGTGCTGTGTCCCAGAGGCTGCAATGTCCACCAGATCCCAGGGGGATCTCAAGAGCCTGCTGGAAATGCCCACAGAGGACATGAAACCTTCCCCTTGTAACAGCCCTCAGCATGGCACCAGACCCACCACCAACAATGGTGGGAGGAAGGAGCTGCCTGCTGGGTCATGTGTCTGCAATGTTGCCATGGCATCGCCCCCAGTGCTGCCCTGCTACTGGCTGACAAGAGGAGGAGGGTTGTGTTGGGTTGCCGGATGTCTCTGTCAGCCCATCACAGTCCAGCACGTGGGTTAAAGACACTTATAAGTGCAGCGGGAGCAAAGCAGGAGAGCAGGAGTGGGAGTGAGTGGGTCTGTAGGTGTGTTCCCATGCTGGCCGTGTGGGGCTGCTCTCCTCCAGGAGCTGCCACGGGGTTAGGACCATAGGACAGAGGTGCCTGGGCCCCAGGGGAGCTGTCCTGCAATCCAGATGTGCTGGCCGGCCCCAAGCAGCTGCGCTGGGCGGTACAGTGTGGTTTGGCCGAGCTTTGTCTGCAAGATGGGAATGCTCTTTCTGCCCTTGGATTGGTGGAGGTGGGAAGGGAGCAGGAGCAGAGGTGGGAGTGGATGTTCAGAGGAAGTGCTTGTTGCTCTCTCTTGGAGGACTAGAAGGAAACAGAAGGGCTGGAGAGTTGTCCTGGGTGTGATTTGGGGCATTTGAGGGGGGGTGTCCTGGCTGCTGGCCTGTGTGGTGGTGTGGCCTGTGTGTGCCTGCTGCAGAGGGGCGTGCTGGCTGTCCACCGTGTGTGAGGGGAGGGGTGGGGGTGAGGTGTGTGCCAGAAGTTGGGTGGCATGTGGTGGGGAGAGGCGGTGGCCCCAGGGTGTTGGTTCTGGGTGCGGGAGGAGATGTGTGGAGAGAGCAGTGGTGTGCGTGGGCAGTGCCATGAGGCTGTGGAGGTGGGGAGCGCTGCGAGGTGAGCAGAGGCTGTGGAGGTGGGGAGCGCTGCGAGGTGAGCAGGTGCCTTGTCTGCTGGGGCCCCGGCTGCCCTGGTGGCCCCATGAGCCAGGCACGCTGGCAGCCGGCTGCCTTCTGCCTGCTCAGCTTCAGGCCTGGAGTTTCCTCCGCTCTTGCCAGGCTCTGCAGCCAGGACCCACCCGAAAGTGCAGGGAGCGCTTCTCCTTGCTCTGAGAGCTGTACGAGGCATGCTTTTCCCTCCTTTCCTCTCGGTTGCTTTTCATGGGGAGAGCTTTGGTCTTGCAGCAGTGTTGGCTGAAGGAGCAGGAGGCCGGGGGAGGTGCTTGTTCCCGGCTGGGCGTTAGTGTGCTGGAAGGTGTTTGGAGGAGTGAAGGCCTTGTGGAGAGGTGTTCTTGGGAGAGGGGCAGGTGTGTTCTTGGGAGAGGACTCTGAAGGGTGGCTGATGGCTCCCTGTGCCCAATCTCCCTGGACAAGGAGTGCCTTGGAGGAGGGAAGGCAAGGCAAGGGTGGCCTACAAGGGATGCACAGCCCAGGTCTCTCTTCCTTCCAGCTGCCGTCTCGGCAAGTTCCTGCACCGTCCTGCTGCAGTGTGAGCTTTGTGTGCTGCAGCAGGGCAGCGAGAGAGCCCCCTTGGGCAGGCATGAGTGTGCGAGGTGTGGTGTTGGGAGGTGCTTACACTGCTGAGCCGGGGAAGGTGGTGGTGTTGGCTTGAGGTTTGGGTGGGTGTGAGGAGCCCCACGGAGCTCTAGGGGCATTGCTGCGAGTGTCTGGAGCCAAGGGAGTGGTGGTGAGCACAGCCGTCCTCCCAGCAGCCTGCCGGCTTGTGGGCAGGCATTGTGGACGCTGAGCGCTGGAAGCCCTTTCCCCTTGGTGTTTTCTCCCTGAGCGCTTGGAGAGTTGCCACTCCTTTTTTGGGAGGTGGGGAGAGTCCTAGAGCCTTTGCATTGTGACCACTCTTGTTTTTCGGACTGCTCCCTGCTGATGCCGTGATGGGGTCGTGTCCTTGCAGGCCTGAGCAATGCAGGGGCCAAAGAGTGGAGCACTAGTGGCTCAAGTGCTTGCTAAGAGAAGAGAGGGAAGTGGTCCTTGCTGCAGGCTGCTGCCTGGTGCTGCTTTGGAGGAGAGCTCCTGGCACCAAAGCGGAGGACAAACCAGCTTGGCTCTGCCACACGCCCAGCTCCTTCAGTGGGTGGCTTAGCTGGTGCTCTCGGGCTCTGCCTGGGCCATGCCAGGGGGGACCCTGGAGGCAGAGCCTGCGCTGGCTTTTCCATGTGGCAGCCGCCCTGCTGAAAGCTGCTGGCTTGGCTCGAGGCTTTGCTTGGCAGAGAAATCCCCGGCCTTGCTGAGGCAGGGCAAGGCAAAGGCTGGAGAGCAGTGGAAGCCTTGTGCCGTTTCCGTGGTTGGAAGTGTGCTTGTCTAAGGCTGGTGCACTGGCCCTGTCCGTGCTGCTGAGTGTGTCTGCGTGCAGCCGTGTGGTCATTGGTGAGCTCCCTGAGCACGGCCCGAGAGAGGGGGAGTGTTGCCAAAGAGTTTTGTCGTCCTCCCTGGAAGCCCCAAAGGGCCCCTCAGTAGGGAGGCCTGTGGGGTGAGGGCCTTGAGGGCACATGAAGCAAAGCAGATAGATAGGCAAGAGCTGGCGTGATGCGCCTCCTGGGAGAGCACTTGCCCTGTGCTTTGTGGAGGTGGGAAGGGAGCAGGCTCCGGGGTGAGCCGGGATGTTCAGAGGAAGTGCCTATGGAAAGGCTCTGGAGGACTAGAAGCAAGCAGAAGGGTTGGAGAGTGGGTCTTGGTGCGTTTTGGGGCCCTTGCCCATGGTCGCTTCTGCTCGGAAAAACTGCCTGTCGGAGGGCTCCGAGAGAGGCTGTGCCCACGCGGCACGCCGTGGCCTGGCCGTTGGTGGTGCTGCGTGCCTCTTGCTGGGCCCTGAGACCTGTGGCCCTGGAAGCAGCCTGAAGGGTGTTGGCAGAGCAGCTCTGAGCGTGGCAGCTGTTGTGCTTTCCTAAGAGCCTTGGAGGCTGGGGAAGGGCCCGTCCTCCCCTTGCCGTTGTCATTAGCCCTGCTGGCGGGCCAGGGGGAAGAGCTGCTGAGTGCTGCCTCTGCTGGTGTCCCCAGCTGAGATGCCCTCGCCTCAGTCCTTCCCCATGTCCCAAACTGTCAGGGCCCCAAACCAGAGAGTGCTTGTTGTCCTTGATGTGTAGGGGATGTGCTGGCTTGGTTCAGTCCCTCCTTGGGGCAGGAAGTGGCCTTTGGAGTTGCGGGAAGGCTTCTTGCTCTGCCTGGGCCATGGGGCCCTGCTGTCTTCCGCTTCATGGTCACTGCTCCCACACAATCGGCCCCTTAGGAAATGTTGCCATGAATTCCTTGCAGGCCTTTCTCCAGTTCCTGAGCTTCACGGGCTCGGTGCGGGTACTGGCTGGGCAGAAGGTGATCTTCTCTTGGGGCAGGAAGTGGCCCGTCCTGGGTGTTTTGCTGCACTAGGAGCAGTGTGAGGCGCCAGGGTGAGTGAGGGAGACCGTTCAGGAGGTGTCTCAGCCTTGGGGAGAGCAGGGGCAGCTGCAGGGGGCAACAGGCACGAGGTCCCTAGTGTCTGCGAGAGCTGGGCCAGAAAATCACCACTGCCCAATCAGTTCTTTGTCGGTAGCTGAGAGGCCAGCAGGGGCCCCGTGGCTCGGCTGCTGATTGTGAGGTCCCTTGGGGCTGAGGAGCTGAGAGGCCAGCTGCAGGAACAAGGCTGGCGTGTTGTCTGTAAGGTCCCTTCTGCAAGGGTTACGTGATTGGCTAGCAGGAGGCGTGTGGCTGGGAAAGTGCTGGTGAGGTGTCTTCTAGGTGAGCAGTTGCTGGGGCAGCAGCAGGTGCACGGCTGGGACGCGTGCTTTGGAGGTGACGTTGGCCGGAGCAGCTGGGAGGTGAGCATTTGGCTGATGGCTGAGGAAGTTGTTGTGAGGTCACTTGTGTGTCAGAGGCTTTTAGGGCAGTGGCGGGCAGACGGCTGGGAAGGTGACAGTGAGGTCCTGTCTTTTGGAGTGGCTGATAGGGCAGCAGGAGGCAGGTGGCTGGGAAGGTGCTTGTGAGGTGAGTGCAGAGAGAGCAGCCCAGGTTGCCCATGGCTGGGAAGTGACTCGGAGGTCCCGCCTGTCCCCGCAGTATGTAGGCCTGCGGCGTGGCTTAGACATTGGTGGTGAAATCTAGGCTTGACAGTGTGTGCGTGGTGTGGAAATTGTGCCCCATGCAAAGAGAGGGGCCTGGTGAGATTTGTCTCAGCCTGGGCAACATTCATGGGAAATGAGAACACTGCCCCAGATTTGCTCCCCAGCCTTGCCCACGGTTATGGAACATGGGAAGCACCAGGGTCCCACGTAAAGCCCTCTGGATGATGCGTGTTAAGGGCCTAGTTGCTCTTTTCTGGCATCTCATCTCTCTCCTAAGCACCGCAGACTGAGAAACCTTGCTGAGGCCTTTTCAAAACAAAGAGCCTGCTTTGGTGCCTGAAGGAGGAAGGCTGCGTCCTGTCCCATCCTGTCCTACATCCTCCTTTGACAAGAAGAGTGACCCACGGGAGAAACCTGTCTTGAGGCTCGCTAAAGCATCGCAGCCCATGGCCACTCTTTTGTGCTGTTTTACCTCACATGATTTTGATCCCGTCTTTAACAAGTGCCAAACCCCTAACATAGCCCCAAACCCCAGCTTCCTGGCCAGGTCTGCCCTGTGCAGAGACCTGTTGGTGCAGGGGCACAGAAGTGACCTCTGCCGTGACCCATCTTAGATTTTTCACAGCCTTTGTCACCATCTGGTCACGTTCGTGAAGGATTTATCAGCCAGTTTTGGAAACTAACTGGGGATGTAGGCAGGTGACTGCTTTCCAGGACGTGAGGGGAAGTCTCTCTGCTCTCTCCATGGCTGTGCCATCTCCATGGCGGTGACCTACTGAGCCCTGAGATGACACGGGCTGAGGTCACAGTGGGATGTGCCGCATCACAGAGAGGTCTCTCCCCGGTGCCATGGGAGAGCCCTCACTTCCCTGCAAGGCCAGGGCACGGCTCACACACTCCCCACTGCTGCCCTTCAGAGCTACTCCCCAGCAAGGAGGGAGGCCAGGAGGCAGTGGGGCTGCACTGGGGCTCCTCACCAACAGGCACAAGAGCAGGGACACATTGGAGAGGAATTGTGGGGGACGAGACAGGAGACAAGAGAGTCCTTTTTCCCTGGAGGGAGAGGCGAGCCGAAGGAAAGGGGCCAAACGAGATGGAGACTGCTGGACCAAGAACATTAGCCCAGACCACAGGTACTTGCTTTCCAGTGCTCCTGCAGCTCTCCACCAAGGGTAAGGGATTGAGGAACTCCTTCCTGAGGTGTCGCACAGAGACTGTGAAATGCAAAAACAGCTGTGGGTCCTGGGCTGTGGGGGTGTCTGGACAGGGCTGGGTGCGGCCACAAGAGCCCTGCTGGAGGGTCCCATCTGGCTCAGGGCACAATGGGGCAGGCAGGAGTGCTGGGTCCTGGGGCTGGGGCTGTCCTGAGCCCCGAGGCTCCTGTGGGGCTGGCTCCATCCCCTCCTGGTAGGGTGGTAGGGTGGGAGGAAATTCAGGCCCAAGTTTCCCTGGAAGTGGGTCCCCCCTTGGGGTCTGGCTCTGGCAGGAAAGGGGTGCTGTGTCCCAGAGGCTGCAATGTCCACCAGATCCCAGGGGGATCTCAAGAGCCTGCTGGAAATGCCCACAGAGCACATGAAACCTTCCCCTTGTAACAGCCCTCAGCATGGCACCAGACCCACCACCAACGATGGTGGGAGGAAGGAGCTGCCTGCTGGGTCATGTGTCTGCAATGTTGCCATGGCATCGCCCCCAGTGCTGCCCTGCTACTGGCTGACAAGAGGAGGAGGGTTGTGTTGGGTTGCCGGATGTCTCTGTCAGCCCATCACAGTCCAGCACGTGGGTTAAAGACACTTATAAGTGCAGCGGGAGCAAAGCAGGAGAGCAGGAGTGGGAGTGAGTGGGTGTGTAGGTGTGTTCCCATGCTGGCCGTGTGGGGCTGCTCTCCTCCAGGAGCTGCCACGGGGTTAGGACCATAGGACAGAGGTGCCTGGGCCCCAGGGGAGCTGTCCTGCAATCCAGATGTGCTGGCCGGCCCCAAGCAGCTGCGCTGGGCGGTACAGTGTGGTTTGGCCGAGATTTGTCTGCAAGATGGGAATGCTCTTTCTGCCCTTGGATTGGTGGAGGTGGGAAGGGAGCAGGAGCAGAGGTGGGAGTGGATGTTCAGAGGAAGTGCTTGTTGCTGCCTCTTGGAGGACTAGAAGGAAACAGAAGGCCTGGAGAGTTGTCCTGGGTGTGATTTGGGGCATTTGAGGGGTGGTGTCCTGGCTGCTGGCCTGTGTGGTGGTGTGGCCTGTGTGTGCCTGCTGCAGAGGGGCGTGCTGGCTGTCCACCGTGTGTGAGGGGAGGGGTGGGGGTGAGGTGTGTGCCAGAAGTTGGGTGGCATGTGGTGGGGAGAGGCGGTGGCCCCAGGGTGTTGGTTCTGGGTGCGGGAGGAGATGTGTGGAGAGAGCAGTGGTGTGCGTGGGCAGTGCCATGAGGCTGTGGAGGTGGGGAGCGCTGCGAGGTGAGCAGAGGCTGTGGAGGTGGGGAGCGCTGCGAGGTGAGCAGGTGCCTTGTCTGCTGGGGCCCCGGCTGCCCTGGTGGCCCCATGAGCCAGGCACGCTGGCAGCCGGCTGCCTTCTGCCTGCTCAGCTTCAGGCCTGGAGTTTCCTCCGCTCTTGCCAGGCTCTGCAGCCAGGACCCACCCGAAAGTGCAGGGAGCGCTTCTCCTTGCTCTGAGAGCTGTACGAGGCATGCTTTTCCCTCCTTTCCTCTCGGTTGCTTTTCATGGGGAGAGCTTTGGTCTTGCAGCAGTGTTGGCTGAAGGAGCAGGAGGCCGGGGGAGGTGCTTGTTCCCGGCTGGGCGTTAGTGTGCTGGAAGGTGTTTGGAGGAGTGAAGGCCTTGTGGAGAGGTGTTCTTGGGAGAGGGGCAGGTGTGTTCTTGGGAGAGGACTCTGAAGGGTGGCTGATGGCTCCCTGTGCCCAATCTCCCTGGACAAGGAGTGCCTTGGAGGAGGGAAGGCAAGGCAAGGGTGGCCTACAAGGGATGCACAGCCCAGGTCTCTCTTCCTTCCAGCTGCCGTCTCGGCAAGTTCCTGCACCGTCCTGCTGCAGTGTGAGCTTTGTGTGCTGCAGCAGGGCAGCGAGAGAGCCCCCTTGGGCAGGCATGAGTGTGCGAGGTGTGGTGTTGGGAGGTGCTTACACTGCTGAGCCGGGGAAGGTGGTGGTGTTGGCTTGAGGTTTGGGTGGGTGTGAGGAGCCCCACGGAGCTCTAGGGGCATTGCTGCGAGTGTCTGGAGCCAAGGGAGTGGTGGTGAGCACAGGCGTCCTCCCAGCAGCCTGCCGGCTTGTGGGCAGGCATTGTGGACGCTGAGCGCTGGAAGCCCTTTCCCCTTGGTGTTTTCTCCCTGAGCGCTTTGAGAGTTGCCACTCCTTTTTTGGGAGGTGGGGAGAGTCCTAGAGCCTTTGCATTGTGACCACTCTTGTTTTTCGGACTGCTCCCTGCTGATGCCGTGATGGGGTCGTGTCCTTGCAGGCCTGAGCAATGCAGGGGCCAAAGAGTGGAGCACTAGTGGCTCAAGTGCTTGCTAAGAGAAGAGAGGGAAGTGGTCCTTGCTGCAGGCTGCTGCCTGGTGCTGCTTTGGAGGAGAGCTCCTGGCACCAAAGCGGAGGACAAACCAGCTTGGCTCTGCCACACGCCCAGCTCCTTCAGTGGGTGGCTTAGCTGGTGCTCTCGGGCTCTGCCTGGGCCATGCCAGGGGGGACCCTGGAGGCAGAGCCTGCGCTGGCTTTTCCATGTGGCAGCCGCCCTGCTGAAAGCTGCTGGCTTGGCTCGAGGCTTTGCTTGGCAGAGAAATCCCCGGCCTTGCTGAGGCAGGGCAAGGCAAAGGCTGGAGAGCAGTGGAAGCCTTGTGCCGTTTCCGTGGTTGGAAGTGTGCTTGTCTAAGGCTGGTGCACTGGCCCTGTCCGTGCTGCTGAGTGTGTCTGCGTGCAGCCGTGTGGTCATTGGTGAGCTCCCTGAGCACGGCCCGAGAGAGGGGGAGTGTTGCCAAAGAGTTTTGTCGTCCTCCCTGGAAGCCCCAAAGGGCCCCTCAGTAGGGAGGCCTGTGGGGTGAGGGCCTTGAGGGCACATGAAGCAAAGCAGATAGATAGGCAAGAGCTGGCGTGATGCGCCTCCTGGGAGAGCACTTGCCCTGTGCTTCGTGGAGGTGGGAAGGGAGCAGGCTCCGGGGTGAGCCGGGATGTTCAGAGGAAGTGCCTATGGAAAGGCTCTGGAGGACTAGAAGCAAGCAGAAGGGTTGGAGAGTGGGTCTTGGTGCGTTTTGGGGCCCTTGCCCATGGTCGCTTCTGCTCGGAAAAACTGCCTGTCGGAGGGCTCCGAGAGAGGCTGTGCCCACGCGGCACGCCGTGGCCTGGCCGTTGGTGGTGCTGCGTGCCTCTTGCTGGGCCCTGAGACCTGTGGCCCTGGAAGCAGCCTGAAGGGTGTTGGCAGAGCAGCTCTGAGCGTGGCAGCTGTTGTGCTTTCCTAAGAGCCTTGGAGGCTGGGGAAGGGCCCGTCCTCCCCTTGCCGTTGTCATTAGCCCTGCTGGCGGGCCAGGGGGAAGAGCTGCTGAGTGCTGCCTCTGCTGGTGTCCCCAGCTGAGATGCCCTCGCCTCAGTCCTTCCCCATGTCCCAAACTGTCAGGGCCCCAAACCAGAGAGTGCTTGTTGTCCTTGATGTGTAGGGGATGTGCTGGCTTGGTTCAGTCCCTCCTTGGGGCAGGAAGTGGCCTTTGGAGTTGCGGGAAGGCTTCTTGCTCTGCCTGGGCCATGGGGCCCTGCTGTCTTCCGCTTCATGGTCGCTGCTCCCACACAATCGGCCCCTTAGGAAATGTTGCCATGAATTCCTTGCAGGCCTTTCTCCAGTTCCTGAGCTTCACGGGCTCGGTGCGGGTACTGGCTGGGCAGAAGGTGATCTTCTCTTGGGGCAGGAAGTGGCCCGTCCTGGGTGTTTTGCTGCACTAGGAGCAGTGTGAGGCGCCAGGGTGAGTGAGGGAGACCGTTCAGGAGGTGTCTCAGCCTTGGGGAGAGCAGGGGCAGCTGCAGGAGGCAACAGGCACGAGGTCCCTAGTGTCTGCGAGAGCTGGGCCAGAAAATCACCACTGCCCAATCAGTTCTTTGTCGGTAGCTGAGAGGCCAGCAGGGGCCCCGTGGCTCGGCTGCTGATTGTGAGGTCCCTTGGGGCTGAGGAGCTGAGAGGCCAGCTGCAGGAACAAGGCTGGCGTGTTGTCTGTAAGGTCCCTTCTGCAAGGGTTACGTGATTGGCTAGCAGGAGGCGTGTGGCTGGGAAAGTGCTGGTGAGGTGTCTTCTAGGTGAGCAGTTGCTGGGGCAGCAGCAGGTGCACGGCTGGGACGCGTGCTTTGGAGGTGACGTTGGCCGGAGCAGCTGGGAGGTGAGCATTTGGCTGATGGCTGAGGAAGTTGTTGTGAGGTCACTTGTGTGTCAGAGGCTTTTAGGGCAGTGGCGGGCAGACGGCTGGGAAGGTGACAGTGAGGTCCTGTCTTTTGGAGTGGCTGATAGGGCAGCAGGAGGCAGGTGGCTGGGAAGGTGCTTGTGAGGTGAGTGCAGAGAGAGCAGCCCAGGTTGCCCATGGCTGGGAAGTGACTCGGAGGTCCCGCCTGTCCCCGCAGTATGTAGGCCTGCGGCGTGGCTTAGACATTGGTGGTGAAATCTAGGCTTGACAGTGTGTGCGTGGTGTGGAAATTGTGCCCCATGCAAAGAGAGGGGCCTGGTGAGATTTGTCTCAGCCTGGGCAACATTCATGGGAAATGAGAACACTGCCCCAGATTTGCTCCCCAGCCTTGCCCACGGTTATGGAACATGGGAAGCACCAGGGTCCCACGTAAAGCCCTCTGGATGATGCGTGTTAAGGGCCTAGTTGCTCTTTTCTGGCATCTCATCTCTCTCCTAAGCACCGCAGACTGAGAAACCTTGCTGAGGCCTTTTCAAAACAAAGAGCCTGCTTTGGTGCCTGAAGGAGGAAGGCTGCGTCCTGTCCCATCCTGTCCTACATCCTCCTTTGACAAGAAGAGTGACCCACGGGAGAAACCTGTCTTGAGGCTCGCTAAAGCATCGCAGCCCATGGCCACTCTTTTGTGCTGTTTTACCTCACATGATTTTGATCCCGTCTTTAACAAGTGCCAAACCCCTAACATAGCCCCAAACCCCAGCTTCCTGGCCAGGTCTGCCCTGTGCAGAGACCTGTTGGTGCAGGGGCACAGAAGTGACCTCTGCCGTGACCCATCTTAGATTTTTCACAGCCTTTGTCACCATCTGGTCACGTTCGTGAAGGATTTATCAGCCAGTTTTGGAAACTAACTGGGGATGTAGGCAGGTGACTGCTTTCCAGGACGTGAGGGGAAGTCTCTCTGCTCTCTCCATGGCTGTGCCATCTCCATGGCGGTGACCTACTGAGCCCTGAGATGACACGGGCTGAGGTCACAGTGGGATGTGCCGCATCACAGAGAGGTCTCTCCCCGGTGCCATGGGAGAGCCCTCACTTCCCTGCAAGGCCAGGGCACGGCTCACACACTCCCCACTGCTGCCCTTCAGAGCTACTCCCCAGCAAGGAGGGAGGCCAGGAGGCAGTGGGGCTGCACTGGGGCTCCTCACCAACAGGCACAAGAGCAGGGACACATTGGAGAGGAATTGTGGGGGACGAGACAGGAGACAAGAGAGTCCTTTTTCCCTGGAGGGAGAGGCGAGCCGAAGGAAAGGGGCCAAACGAGATGGAGACTGCTGGACCAAGAACATTAGCCCAGACCACAGGTACTTGCTTTCCAGTGCTCCTGCAGCTCTCCACCAAGGGTAAGGGATTGAGGAACTCCTTCCTGAGGTGTCGCACAGAGACTGTGAAATGCAAAAACAGCTGTGGGTCCTGGGCTGTGGGGGTGTCTGGACAGGGCTGGGTGCGGCCACAAGAGCCCTGCTGGAGGGTCCCATCTGGCTCAGGGCACAATGGGGCAGGCAGGAGTGCTGGGTCCTGGGGCTGGGGCTGTCCTGAGCCCCGAGGCTCCTGTGGGGCTGGCTCCATCCCCTCCTGGTAGGGTGGTAGGGTGGGAGGAAATTCAGGCCCAAGTTTCCCTGGAAGTGGGTCCCCCCTTGGGGTCTGGCTCTGGCAGGAAAGGGGTGCTGTGTCCCAGAGGCTGCAATGTCCACCAGATCCCAGGGGGATCTCAAGAGCCTGCTGGAAATGCCCACAGAGCACATGAAACCTTCCCCTTGTAACAGCCCTCAGCATGGCACCAGACCCACCACCAACGATGGTGGGAGGAAGGAGCTGCCTGCTGGGTCATGTGTCTGCAATGTTGCCATGGCATCGCCCCCAGTGCTGCCCTGCTACTGGCTGACAAGAGGAGGAGGGTTGTGTTGGGTTGCCGGATGTCTCTGTCAGCCCATCACAGTCCAGCACGTGGGTTAAAGACACTTATAAGTGCAGCGGGAGCAAAGCAGGAGAGCAGGAGTGGGAGTGAGTGGGTGTGTAGGTGTGTTCCCATGCTGGCCGTGTGGGGCTGCTCTCCTCCAGGAGCTGCCACGGGGTTAGGACCATAGGACAGAGGTGCCTGGGCCCCAGGGGAGCTGTCCTGCAATCCAGATGTGCTGGCCGGCCCCAAGCAGCTGCGCTGGGCGGTACAGTGTGGTTTGGCCGAGATTTGTCTGCAAGATGGGAATGCTCTTTCTGCCCTTGGATTGGTGGAGGTGGGAAGGGAGCAGGAGCAGAGGTGGGAGTGGATGTTCAGAGGAAGTGCTTGTTGCTGCCTCTTGGAGGACTAGAAGGAAACAGAAGGCCTGGAGAGTTGTCCTGGGTGTGATTTGGGGCATTTGAGGGGGGGTGTCCTGGCTGCTGGCCTGTGTGGTGGTGTGGCCTGTGTGTGCCTGCTGCAGAGGGGCGTGCTGGCTGTCCACCGTGTGTGAGCGGAGGGGTGGGGGTGAGGTGTGTGCCAGAAGTTGGGTGGCATGTGGTGGGGAGAGGCGGTGGCCCCAGGGTGTTGGTTCTGGGTGCGGGAGGAGATGTGTGGAGAGAGCAGTGGTGTGCGTGGGCAGTGCCATGAGGCTGTGGAGGTGGGGAGCGCTGCGAGGTGAGCAGAGGCTGTGGAGGTGGGGAGCGCTGCGAGGTGAGCAGGTGCCTTGTCTGCTGGGGCCCCGGCTGCCCTGGTGGCCCCATGAGCCAGGCACGCTGGCAGCCGGCTGCCTTCTGCCTGCTCAGCTTCAGGCCTGGAGTTTCCTCCGCTCTTGCCAGGCTCTGCAGCCAGGACCCACCCGAAAGTGCAGGGAGCGCTTCTCCTTGCTCTGAGAGCTGTACGAGGCATGCTTTTCCCTCCTTTCCTCTCGGTTGCTTTTCATGGGGAGAGCTTTGGTCTTGCAGCAGTGTTGGCTGAAGGAGCAGGAGGCCGGGGGAGGTGCTTGTTCCCGGCTGGGCGTTAGTGTGCTGGAAGGTGTTTGGAGGAGTGAAGGCCTTGTGGAGAGGTGTTCTTGGGAGAGGGGCAGGTGTGTTCTTGGGAGAGGACTCTGAAGGGTGGCTGATGGCTCCCTGTGCCAAATCTCCCTGGACAAGGAGTGCCTTGGAGGAGGGAAGGCAAGGCAAGGGTGGCCTACAAGGGATGCACAGCCCAGGTCTCTCTTCCTTCCAGCTGCCGTCTCGGCAAGTTCCTGCACCGTCCTGCTGCAGTGTGAGCTTTGTGTGCTGCAGCAGGGCAGCGAGAGAGCCCCCTTGGGCAGGCATGAGTGTGCGAGGTGTGGTGTTGGGAGGTGCTTACACTGCTGAGCCGGGGAAGGTGGTGGTGTTGGCTTGAGGTTTGGGTGGGTGTGAGGAGCCCCACGGAGCTCTAGGGGCATTGCTGCGAGTGTCTGGAGCCAAGGGAGTGGTGGTGAGCACAGGCGTCCTCCCAGCAGCCTGCCGGCTTGTGGGCAGGCATTGTGGACGCTGAGCGCTGGAAGCCCTTTCCCCTTGGTGTTTTCTCCCTGAGCGCTTGGAGAGTTGCCACTCCTTTTTTGGGAGGTGGGGAGAGTCCTAGAGCCTTTGCATTGTGACCACTCTTGTTTTTCGGACTGCTCCCTGCTGATGCCGTGATGGGGTCGTGTCCTTGCAGGCCTGAGCAATGCAGGGGCCAAAGAGTGGAGCACTAGTGGCTCAAGTGCTTGCTAAGAGAAGAGAGGGAAGTGGTCCTTGCTGCAGGCTGCTGCCTGGTGCTGCTTTGGAGGAGAGCTCCTGGCACCAAAGCGGAGGACAAACCAGCTTGGCTCTGCCACACGCCCAGCTCCTTCAGTGGGTGGCTTAGCTGGTGCTCTCGGGCTCTGCCTGGGCCATGCCAGGGGGGACCCTGGAGGCAGAGCCTGCGCTGGCTTTTCCATGTGGCAGCCGCACCGCTGAAAGCTGCTGGCTTGGCTCGAGGCTTTGCTTGGCAGAGAAATCCCCGGCCTTGCTGAGGCAGGGCAAGGCAAAGGCTGGAGAGCAGTGGAAGCCTTGTGCCGTTTCCCTGGTTGGAAGTGTGCTTGTCTAAGGCTGGTGCACTGGCCCTGTCCGTGCTGCTGAGTGTGTCTGCGTGCAGCCGTGTGGTCATTGGTGAGCTGTCGGAGCACGGCCCGAGAGAGGGGGAGTGTTGCCAAAGAGTTTTGTCGTCCTCCCTGGAAGCCCCAAAGGGCCCCTCAGTAGGGAGGCCTGTGGGGTGAGGGCCTTGAGGGCACATGAAGCAAAGCAGATAGATAGGCAAGAGCTGGCGTGATGCGCCTCCTGGGAGAGCACTTGCCCTGTGCTTCGTGGAGGTGGGAAGGGAGCAGGCTCCGGGGTGAGCCGGGATGTTCAGAGGAAGTGCCTATGGAAAGGCTCTGGAGGACTAGAAGCAAGCAGAAGGGTTGGAGAGTGGGTCTTGGTGCGTTTTGGGGCCCTTGCCCATGGTCGCTTCTGCTCGGAAAAACTGCCTGTCGCAGGGCTCCGAGAGAGGCTGTGCCCACGCGGCACGCCGTGGCCTGGCCGTTGGTGGTGCTGCGTGCCTCTTGCTGGGCCCTGAGACCTGTGGCCCTGGAAGCAGCCTGAAGGGTGTTGGCAGAGCAGCTCTGAGCGTGGCAGCTGTTGTGCTTTCCTAAGAGCCTTGGAGGCTGGGGAAGGGCCCGTCCTCCCCTTGCCGTTGTCATTAGCCCTGCTGGCGGGCCAGGGGGAAGAGCTGCTGAGTGCTGCCTCTGCTGGTGTCCCCAGCTGAGATGCCCTCGCCTCAGTCCTTCCCCATGTCCCAAACTGTCAGGGCCCCAAACCAGAGAGTGCTTGTTGTCCTTGATGTGTAGGGGATGTGCTGGCTTGGTTCAGTCCCTCCTTGGGGCAGGAAGTGGCCTTTGGAGTTGCGGGAAGGCTTCTTGCTCTGCCTGGGCCATGGGGCCCTGCTGTCTTCCGCTTCATGGTCGCTGCTCCCACACAATCGGCCCCTTAGGAAATGTTGCCACGAATCCCTTGCAGGCCTTTCTCCAATTCCTGAGCTTCACGGGCTCGGTGCGGGTACTGGCTGGGCAGAAGGTGATCTTCTCTTGGGGCAGGAAGTGGCCCGTCCTGGGTGTTTTGCTGCACTAGGAGCAGTGTGAGGCGCCAGGGTGAGTGAGGGAGACCGTTCAGGAGGTGTCTCAGCCTTGGGGAGAGCAGGGGCAGCTGCAGGGGGCAACAGCCACAAGGTCCCTAGTGTCTGCGAGAGCTGGGCCAGAAAATCACCACTGCCCAATCAGTTCTTTGTCGGTAGCTGAGAGGCCAGCAGGGGCCCCGTGGCTCGGCTGCTGATTGTGAGGTCCCTTGGGGCTGAGGAGCTGAGAGGCCAGCTGCAGGAACAAGGCTGGCGTGTTGTCTGTAAGGTCCCTTCTGCAAGGGTTACGTGATTGGCTAGCAGGAGGCGTGTGGCTGGGGAGTGCTGGTGAGGTGTCTTCTAGGTGAGCAGTTGCTGGGGCAGCAGCAGGTGCACGGCTGGGACGCGTGCTTTGGAGGTGACGTTGGCCGGAGCAGCTGGGAGGTGAGCATTTGGCTGATGGCTGAGGAAGTTGTTGTGAGGTCACTTGTGTGTCAGAGGCTTTTAGGGCAGTGGCGGGCAGACGGCTGGGAAGGTGACAGTGAGGTCCTGTCTTTTGGAGTGGCTGATAGGGCAGCAGGAGGCAGGTGGCTGGGAAGGTGCTTGTGAGGTGAGTGCAGAGAGAGCAGCCCAGGTTGCCCATGGCTGGGAAGTGACTCGGAGGTCCCGCCTGTCCCCGCAGTATGTAGGCCTGCGGCGTGGCTTAGACATTGGTGGTGAAATCTAGGCTTGACAGTGTGTGCGTGGTGTGGAAATTGTGCCCCATGCAAAGAGAGGGGCCTGGTGAGATTTGTCTCAGCCTGGGCAACATTCATGGGAGATGAGAACACTGCCCCAAATTTGCTCCCCAGCCTTGCCCATGGTTATGGAACATGGGAAGCACCAGGGTCCCATGTAAAGCCCTCTGGATGATGCGTGTTAAGGGCCTAGTTGCTCTTTTCTGGCATCTCATCTCTCTCCTAAGCACCGCAGACTGAGAAACCTTGCTGAGGCCTTTTCAAAACAAAGAGCCTGCTTTGGTGCCTGAAGGAGGAAGGCTGCGTCCTGTGCCATCCTGTCCTACATCCTCCTTTGACAAGAAGAGTGACCCACGGGAGAAACCTGTCTTGAGGCTCGCCAAAGCATCGCAGCCCATGGCCACTCTTTTGTGCTGTTTTACCTCACATGATTTTGATCCCGTCTTTAACAAGTGGCAAACCCCTAACATAGCCCCAAACCCCAGCTTCCTGGCCAGGTCTGCCCTGTGCAGAGACCTGTTGGTGCAGGGGCACAGAAGTGACCTCTGCCGTGACCCATCTTAGATTTTTCACAGCCTTTGTCACCATCTGGTCACGTTCGTGAAGGATTTATCAGCCAGTTTTGGAAACTAACTGGGGATGTAGGCAGGTGACTGCTTTCCAGGACGTGAGGGGAAGTCTCTCTGCTCTCTCCCTGGCTGTGCCATCTCCATGGCGGTGACCTACTGAGCCCTGAGATGACACGGGCTGAGGTCACAGTGGGATGTGCCGCATCACAGAGAGGTCTCTCCCCGGTGCCATGGGAGAGCCCTCACTTCCCTGCAAGGCCAGGGCACGGCTCACACACTCCCCACTGCTGCCCTTCAGAGCTACTCCCCAGCAAGGAGGGAGGCCAGGAGGCAGTGGGGCTGCACTGGGGCTCCTCACCAACAGGCACAAGAGCAGGGACACATTGGAGAGGAATTGTGGGGGACGAGACAGGAGACAAGAGAGTCCTTTTTCCCTGGAGGGAGAGGCGAGCCGAAGGAAAGGGGCCAAACGAGATGGAGACTGCTGGACCAAGAACATTAGCCCAGACCACAGGTACTTGCTTTCCAGTGCTCCTGCAGCTCTCCACCAAGGGTAAGGGATTGAGGAACTCCTTCCTGAGGTGTCGCACAGAGACTGTGAAATGCAAAAACAGCTGTGGGTCCTGGGCTGTGGGGGTGTCTGGACAGGGCTGGGTGCGGCCACAAGAGCCCTGCTGGAGGGTCCCATCTGGCTCAGGGCACAATGGGGCAGGCAGGAGTGCTGGGTCCTGGGTCTGGGGCTGTCCTGAGCCCCGAGGCTCCTGTGGGGCTGGCTCCATCCCCTCCTGGTAGGGTGGTAGGGTGGGAGGAAATTCAGGCCCAAGTTTCCCTGGAAGTGGGTCCCCCCTTGGGGTCTGGCTCTGGCAGGAAAGGGGTCCTGGCTCCCAGAGGCTGCAATGTCCCCCAGATCCCAGGGGGATCTCAAGAGCCTGCTGGAAATGCCCACAGAGGACATGAAACCTTCCCCTTGTAACAGCCCTCAGCATGGCACCAGACCCACCACCAACGATGGTGGGAGGAAGGAGCTGCCTGCTGGGTCATGTGTCTGCAATGTTGCCATGGCATCGCCCCCAGTGCTGCCCTGCTACTGGCTGACAAGAGGAGGAGGGTTGTGTTGGGTTGCCGGATGTCTCTGTCAGCCCATCACAGTCCAGCACGTGGGTTAAAGACACTTATAAGTGCAGCGGGAGCAAAGCAGGAGAGCAGGAGTGGGAGTGAGTGGGTGTGTAGGTGTGTTCCCATGCTGGCCGTGTGGGGCTGCTCTCCTCCAGGAGCTGCCACGGGGTTAGCACCATAGGACAGAGGTGTCTGGGCCCCAGGGGAGCTGTCCTGCAAGCCAGATGTGCTGGCCGGCCCCAAGCAGCTGCGCTGGGCGGTACAGTGTGGTTTGGCCGAGATTTGTCTGCAAGATGGGAATGCTCTTTCTGCCCTTGGATTGGTGGAGGTGGGAAGGGAGCAGGAGCAGAGGTGGGAGTGGATGTTCAGAGGAAGTGCTTGTTGCTCTCTCTTGGAGGACTAGAAGGAAACAGAAGGCCTGGAGAGTTGTCCTGGGTGTGATTTGGGGCACATGAGGGGGGGTGTCCTGGCTGCTGGCCTGTGTGGTGGTGTGGCCTGTGTGTGCCTGCTGCAGAGGGGCGTGCTGGCTGTCCACCGTGTGTGAGGGGAGGGGTGGGGGTGAGGTGTGTGCCAGAAGTTGGGTGGCATGTGGTGGGGAGAGGCGGTGGCCCCAGGGTGTTGGTTCTGGGTGCGGGAGGAGATGTGTGGAGAGAGCAGTGGTGTGCGTGGGCAGTGCCATGAGGCTGTGGAGGTGGGGAGCGCTGCGAGGTGAGCAGGTGCCTTGTCTGCTGGGGCCCCGGCTGCCCTGGTGGCCCCATGAGCCAGGCACGCTGGCAGCCAGCTGCCTTCTGCCTGCTCAGCTTCAGGCCTGGAGTTTCCTCCGCTCTTGCCAGGCTCTGCAGCCAGGACCCACCCGAAAGTGCAGGGATGCTTTTCCCTCCTTTCCTCTCGGTTGCTTTTCATGGGGAGAGCTTTGGTCTTGCAGCAGTGTTGGCTGAAGGAGCAGGAGGCCGGGGGAGGTGCTCGTTCCCGGCTGGGTGTTAGTGTGCTGGAAGGTGTTTGGAGGAGTGAAGGCCTTGTGGAGAGGTGTTCTTGGGAGAGGGGCAGGTGTGTTCTTGGGAGAGGACTCTGAAGGGTGGCTGATGGCTCCCTGTGCCAAATCTCCCTGGACAAGGAGTGCCTTGGAGGAGGGAAGGCAAGGCAAGGGTGGCCTACAAGGGATGCGCAGCCCAGGTCTCTCTTCCTTCCAGCTGCCGTCTCGGCAAGTTCCTGCACCGTCCTGCTGCAGTGTGAGCTTTGTGTGCTGCAGCAGGGCAGCGAGAGAGCCCCCTTGGGCAGGCATGAGTGTGCGAGGTGTGGTGTTGGGAGGTGCTTACACTGCTGAGCCGGGGAAGGTGGTGGTGTTGGCCTGAGGTTTGGGTGGGTGTGAGGAGCCCCACGGAGCTCTAGGGGCATTGCTGCGAGTGTGTGGAGCCAAGGGAGTGGTGGTGAGCACAGGCGTCCTCCCAGCAGCCTGCCGGCTTGTGGGCAGGCATTGTGGACGCTGAGCGCTGGAAGCCCTTTCCCCTTGGTGTTTTCTCCCTGAGCGCTTGGAGAGTTGCCACTCCTTTTTTGGGAGGTGGGGAGAGTCCTAGAGCCTTTGCATTGTGACCACTCTTGTTTTTCGGACTGCTCCCTGCTGATGCTGTGATGGGGTCGTGTCCTTGCAGGCCTGAGCAATGCAGGGGCCAAAGAGTGGAGCACTAGTGGCTCAAGTGCTTGCTAAGAGAAGAGAGGGAAGTGGTCCTTGCTGCAGGCTGCTGCCTGGTGCTGCTTTGGAGGAGAGCTCCTGGCACCAAAGCGGAGGACAAACCAGCTTGGCTCTGCCACACGCCCAGCTCCTTCAGTGGGTGGCTTAGCTGGTGCTCTCGGGCTCTGCCTGGGCCATGCCAGGGGGGACCCTGGAGGCAGAGCCTGCGCTGGCTTTTCCATGTGGCACCCGCACCGCTGAAAGCTGCTGGCTTGGCTCGAGGCTTTGCTTGGCAGAGAAATCCCCGGCCTTGCTGAGGCAGGGCAAGGCAAAGGCTGGAGAGCAGTGGAAGCCTTGTGCCGTTTCCCTGGTTGGAAGTGTGCTTGTCTAAGGCTGGTGCACTGGCCCTGTCCGTGCTGCTGAGTGTGTCTGCGTGCAGCCGTGTGGTCATTGGTGAGCTCCCTGAGCACGGCCCGAGAGAGGGGGAGTGTTGCCAAAGAGTTTTGTCGTCCTCCCTGGAAGCCCCAAAGGGCCCCTCAGTAGGGAGGCCTGTGGGGTGAGGGCCTTGAGGGCACATGAAGCAAAGCAGATAGATAGGCAAGAGCTGGCGTGATGCGCCTCCTGGGAGAGCACTTGCCCTGTGCTTCGTGGAGGTGGGAAGGGAGCAGGCTCCGGGGTGAGCCGGGATGTTCAGAGGAAGTGCCTATGGAAAGGCTCTGGAGGACTAGAAGCAAGCGGAAGGGTTGGAGAGTGGGTCTTGGTGTGTTTTGGGGCCCTTGCCCATGGTCGCTTCTGCTCGGAAAAACTGCCTGTCGGAGGGCTCCGAGAGAGGCTGTGCCCACGCGGCACGCCGTGGCCTGGCCGTTGGTGGTGCTGCGTGCCTCTTGCTGGGCCCTGAGACCTGTGGCCCTGGAAGCAGCCTGAAGGGTGTTGGCAGAGCAGCTCTGAGCGTGGCAGCTGTTGTGCTTTCCTAAGAGCCTTGGAGGCTGGGGAAGGGCCCGTCCTCCCCTTGCCGTTGTCATTAGCCCTGCTGGCGGGCCAGGGGGAAGAGCTGCTGAGTGCTGCCTCTGCTGGTGTCCCCAGCTGAGATGCCCTCGCCTGAGTCCTTCCCCACGTCCCAAACTGTCAGGGCCCCAAATCAGAGAGTGCTTGTTGTCCTTGATGTGTAGGGGATGTGCTGGCTTGGTTCAGTCCCTCCTTGGGGCAGGAAGTGGCCTTTGGAGTTGCGGGAAGGCTTCTTGCTCTGCCTGGGCCATGGGGCCCTGCTGTCTTCCGCTTCATGGTCGCTGCTCCCACACAATCGGCCCCTTAGGAAATGTTGCCAGGAATCCCTTGCAGGCCTTTCTCCAATTCCTGAGCTTCACGGGCTCGGTGCGGGTACTGGCTGGGCAGAAGGTGATCTTCTCTTGGGGCAGGAAGTGGCCCGTCCTGGGTGTTTTGCTGCACTAGGAGCAGTGTGAGGCGCCAGGGTGAGTGAGGGAGACCGTTCAGGAGGTGTCTCAGCCTTGGGGAGAGCAGGGGCAGCTGCAGGGGGCAACAGGCACGAGGTCCCTAGTGTGTGCGAGAGCTGGGCCAGCAAATCACCACTGCCCAATCAGTTCTTTGTCGGTAGCTGAGAGGCCAGCAGGGGCCCCGTGGCTCGGCTGCTGATTGTGAGGTCCCTTGGGGCTGAGGAGCTGAGAGGCCAGCTGCAGGAACAAGGCTGGCGTGTTGTCTGTAAGGTCCCTTCTGCAAGGGTTACGTGATTGGCTAGCAGGAGGCGTGTGGCTGGGGAGTGCTGGTGAGGTGTCTTCTAGGTGAGCAGTTGCTGGGGCAGCAGCAGGTGCACGGCTGGGACGCGTGCTTTGGAGGTGACGTTGGCCGGAGCAGCTGGGAGGTGAGCATTTGGCTGATGGCTGAGGAAGTTGTTGTGAGGTCACTTGTGTGTCAGAGGCTTTTAGGGCAGTGGCGGGCAGACGGCTGGGAAGGTGACAGTGAGGTCCTGTCTTTTGGAGTGGCTGATAGGGCAGCAGGAGGCAGGTGGCTGGGAAGGTGCTTGTGAGGTGAGTGCAGAGAGAGCAGCCCAGGTTGCCCATGGCTGGGAAGTGACTCGGAGGTCCCGCCTGTCCCCGCAGTATGTAGGCCTGCGGCGTGGCTTAGACATGTGGTGAAATCTAGGCTTGACAGTGTGTGCGTGGTGTGGAAATTGTGCCCCATGCAAAGAGAGGGGCCTGGTGAGATTTGTCTCAGCCTGGGCAACATTCATGGGAGATGAGAACACTGCCCCAAATTTGCTCCCCAGCCTTGCCCATGGTTATGGAACATGGGAAGCACCAGGGTCCCATGTAAAGCCCTCTGGATGATGCGTGTTAAGGGCCTAGTTGCTCTTTTCTGGCATCTCATCTCTCTCCTAAGCACCGCAGACTGAGAAACCTTGCTGAGGCCTTTTCAAAACAAAGAGCCTGCTTTGGTGCCTGAAGGAGGAAGGCTGCGTCCTGTGCCATCCTGTCCTACATCCTCCTTTGACAAGAAGAGTGACCCACGGGAGAAACCTGTCTTGAGGCTCGCCAAAGCATCGCAGCCCATGGCCACTCTTTTGTGCTGTTTTACCTCACATGATTTTGATCCCGTCTTTAACAAGTGCCAAACCCCTAACATAGCCCCAAACCCCAGCTTCCTGGCCAGGTCTGCCCTGTGCAGAGACCTGTTGGTGCAGGGGCACAGAAGTGACCTCTGCCGTGACCCATCTTAGATTTTTCACAGCCTTTGTCACCATCTGGTCACGTTCGTGAAGGATTTATCAGCCAGTTTTGGAAACTAACTGGGGATGTAGGCAGGTGACTGCTTTCCAGGACGTGAGGGGAAGTCTCTCTGCTCTCTCCATGGCTGTGCCATCTCCATGGCGGTGACCTACTGAGCCCTGAGATGACACGGGCTGAGGTCACAGTGGGATGTGCCGCATCACAGAGAGGTCTCTCCCCGGTGCCATGGGAGAGCCCTCACTTCCCTGCAAGGCCAGGGCACGGCTCACACACTCCCCACTGCTGCCCTTCAGAGCTACTCCCCAGCAAGGAGGGAGGCCAGGAGGCAGTGGGGCTGCACTGGGGCTCCTCACCAACAGGCACAAGAGCAGGGACACATTGGAGAGGAATTGTGAGTGATGAGACAGGAGACAAGAGAGTCCTTTTTCCCTGGAGGGAGAGGCGAGCCGAAGGAAAGGGGCCAAACGAGATGGAGACTGCTGGACCAAGAACATTAGCCCAGACCACAGGTACTTGCTTTCCAGTGCTCCTGCAGCTCTCCACCAAGGGTAAGGGATTGAGGAACTCCTTCCTGAGGTGTCGCACAGAGACTGTGAAATGCAAAAACAGCTGTGGGTCCTGGGCTGTGGGGGTGTCTGGACAGGGCTGGGTGCGGCCACAAGAGCCCTGCTGGAGGGTCCCATCTGGCTCAGGGCACAATGGGGCAGGCAGGAGTGCTGGGTCCTGGGTCTGGGGCTGTCCTGAGCCCCGAGGCTCCTGTGGGGCTGGCTCCATCCCCTCCTGGTAGGGTGGTAGGGTGGGAGGAAATTCAGGCCCAAGTTTCCCTGGAAGTGGGTCCCCCCTTGGGGTCTGGCTCTGGCAGGAAAGGGGTCCTGGCTCCCAGAGGCTGCAATGTCCCCCAGATCCCAGGGGGATCTCAAGAGCCTGCTGGAAATGCCCACAGAGGACATGAAACCTTCCCCTTGTAACAGCCCTCAGCATGGCACCAGACCCACCACCAATGATGGTGGGAGGAAGGAGCTGCCTGCTGGGTCATGTGTCTGCAATGTTGCCATGGCATCGCCCCCAGTGCTGCCCTGCTACTGGCTGACAAGAGGAGGAGGGTTGTGTTGGGTTGCCGGATGTCTCTGTCAGCCCATCACAGTCCAGCACGTGGGTTAAAGACACTTATAAGTGCAGCGGGAGCAAAGCAGGAGAGCAGGAGTGGGAGTGAGTGGGTGTGTAGGTGTGTTCCCATGCTGGCCGTGTGGGGCTGCTCTCCTCCAGGAGCTGCCACGGGGTTAGCACCATAGGACAGAGGTGCCTGGGCCCCAGGGGAGCTGTCCTGCAAGCCAGATGTGCTGGCCGGCCCCAAGCAGCTGCGCTGGGCGGTACAGTGTGGTTTGGCCGAGCTTTGTCTGCAAGATGGGAATGCTCTTTCTGCCCTTGGATTGGTGGAGGTGGGAAGGGAGCAGGAGCAGAGGTGGGAGTGGATGTTCAGAGGAAGTGCTTGTTGCTCTCTCTTGGAGGACTAGAAGGAAACAGAAGGCCTGGAGAGTTGTCCTGGGTGTGATTTGGGGCACATGAGGGGGGGTGTCCTGGCTGCTGGCCTGTGTGGTGGTGTGGCCTGTGTGTGCCTGCTGCAGAGGGGCGTGCTGGCTGTCCACCGTGTGTGAGGGGAGGGGTGGGGGTGAGGTGTGTGCCAGAAGTTGGGTGGCGTGTGGTGGGGAGAGGCGGTGGCCCCAGGGTGTTGGTTCTGGGTGCGGGAGGAGATGTGTGGAGAGAGCAGTGGTGTGCGTGGGCAGTGCCATGAGGCTGTGGAGGTGGGGAGCGCTGCGAGGTGAGCAGAGGCTGTGGAGGTGGGGAGCGCTGCGAGGTGAGCAGGTGCCTTGTCTGCTGGGGCCCCGGCTGCCCTGGTGGCCCCATGAGCCAGGCACGCTGGCAGCCAGCTGCCTTCTGCCCGCTCAGCTTCACGCCTGGAGTTTCCTCCGCTCTTGCCAGGCTCTGCAGCCAGGACCCACCCGAAAGTGCAGGGATGCTTTTCCCTCCTTTCCTCTCGGTTGCTTTTCATGGGGAGAGCTTTGGTCTTGCAGCAGTGTTGGCTGAAGGAGCAGGAGGCCGGGGGAGGTGCTTGTTCCCGGCTGGGCGTTAGTGTGCTGGAAGGTGTTTGGAGGAGTGAAGGCCTTGTGGAGAGGTGTTCTTGGGAGAGGGGCAGGTGTGTTCTTGGGAGAGGACTCTGAAGGGTGGCTGATGGCTCCCTGTGCCAAATCTCCCTGGACAAGGAGTGCCTTGGAGGAGGGAAGGCAAGGCAAGGGTGGCCTACAAGGGATGCGCAGCCCAGGTCTCTCTTCCTTCCAGCTGCCGTCTCGGCAAGTTCCTGCACCGTCCTGCTGCAGTGTGAGCTTTGTGTGCTGCAGCAGGGCAGCGAGAGAGCCCCCTTGGGCAGGCATGAGTGTGCGAGGTGTGGTGTTGGGAGGTGCTTACACTGCTGAGCCGGGGAAGGTGGTGGTGTTGGCCTGAGGTTTGGGTGGGTGTGAGGAGCCCCACGGAGCTCTAGGGGCATTGCTGCGAGTGTCTGGAGCCAAGGGAGTGGTGGTGAGCACAGGCGTCCTCCCAGCAGCCTGCCGGCTTGTGGGCAGGCATTGTGGACGCTGAGCGCTGGAAGCCCTTTCCCCTTGGTGTTTTCTCCCTGAGCGCTTGGAGAGTTGCCACTCCTTTTTTGGGAGGTGGGGAGAGTCCTAGAGCCTTTGCATTGTGACCACTCTTGTTTTTCGGACTGCTCCCTGCTGATGCCGTGATGGGGTCGTGTCCTTGCAGGCCTGAGCAATGCAGGGGCCAAAGAGTGGAGCACTAGTGGCTCAAGTGCTTGCTAAGAGAAGAGAGGGAAGTGGTCCTTGCTGCAGGCTGCTGCCTGGTGCTGCTTTGGAGGAGAGCTCCTGGCACCAAAGCGGAGGACAAACCAGCTTGGCTCTGCCACACGCCCAGCTCCTTCAGTGGGTGGCTTAGCTGGTGCTCTCGGGCTCTGCCTGGGCCATGCCAGGGGGGACCCTGGAGGCAGAGCCTGCGCTGGCTTTTCCATGTGGCAGCCGCACCGCTGAAAGCTGCTGGCTTGGCTCGAGGCTTTGCTTGGCAGAGAAATCCCCGGCCTTGCTGAGGCAGGGCAAGGCAAAGGCTGGAGAGCAGTGGAAGCCTTGTGCCGTTTCCCTGGTTGGAAGTGTGCTTGTCTAAGGCTGGTGCACTGGCCCTGTCCGTGCTGCTGAGTGTGTCTGCGTGCAGCCGTGTGGTCATTGGTGAGCTGTCGGAGCACGGCCCGAGAGAGGGGGAGTGTTGCCAAAGAGTTTTGTCCTCCTCCCTGGAAGCCCCAAAGGGCCCCTCAGTAGGGAGGCCTGTGGGGTGAGGGCCTTGAGGGCACATGAAGCAAAGCAGATAGATAGGCAAGAGCTGGCGTGATGCGCCTCCTGGGAGAGCACTTGCCCTGTGCTTCGTGGAGGTGGGAAGGGAGCAGGCTCCGGGGTGAGCCGGGATGTTCAGAGGAAGTGCCTGGGGAAAGGCTCTGGAGGACTAGAAGCAAGCGGAAGGGTTGGAGAGTGGGTCTTGGTGTGTTTTGGGGCCCTTGCCCATGGTCGCTTCTGCTCGGAAAAACTGCCTGTCGGAGGGCTCCGAGAGAGGCTGTGCCCACGCGGCACGCCGTGGCCTGGCCGTTGGTGGTGCTGCGTGCCTCTTGCTGGGCCCTGAGACCTGTGGCCCTGGAAGCAGCCTGAAGGGTGTTGGCAGAGCAGCTCTGAGCGTGGCAGCTGTTGTGCTTTCCTAAGAGCCTTGGAGGCTGGGGAAGGGCCCGTCCTCCCCTTGCCGTTGTCATTAGCCCTGCTGGCGGGCCAGGGGGAAGAGCTGCTGAGTGCTGCCTCTGCTGGTGTCCCCAGCTGAGATGCCCTCGCCTCAGTCCTTCCCCACGTCCCAAACTGTCAGGGCCCCAAATCAGAGAGTGCTTGTTGTCCTTGATGTGTAGGGGATGTGCTGGCTTGGTTCAGTCCCTCCTTGGGGCAGGAAGTGGCCTTTGGAGTTGCGGGAAGGCTTCTTGCTCTGCCTGGGCCATGGGGCCCTGCTGTCTTCCGCTTCATGGTCGCTGCTCCCACACAATCGGCCCCTTAGGAAATGTTGCCAGGAATCCCTTGCAGGCCTTTCTCCAATTCCTGAGCTTCACGGGCTCGGTGCGGGTACTGGCTGGGCAGAAGGTGATCTTCTCTTGGGGCAGGAAGTGGCCCGTCCTGGGTGTTTTGCTGCACTAGGAGCAGTGTGAGGCGCCAGGGTGAGTGAGGGAGACCGTTCAGGAGGTGTCTCAGCCTTGGGGAGAGCAGGGGCAGCTGCAGGGGGCAACAGGCACGAGGTCCCTAGTGTCTGCGAGAGCTGGGCCAGAAAATCACCACTGCCCAATCAGTTCTTTGTCGGTAGCTGAGAGGCCAGCAGGGGCCCCGTGGCTCGGCTGCTGATTGTGAGGTCCCTTGGGGCTGAGGAGCTGAGAGGCCAGCTGCAGGAACAAGGCTGGCGTGTTGTCTGTAAGGTCCCTTCTGCAAGGGTTACGTGATTGGCTAGCAGGAGGCGTGTGGCTGGGGAGTGCTGGTGAGGTGTCTTCTAGGTGAGCAGTTGCTGGGGCAGCAGCAGGTGCACGGCTGGGACGCGTGCTTTGGAGGTGACGTTGGCCGGAGCAGCTGGGAGGTGAGCATTTGGCTGATGGCTGAGGAAGTTGTTGTGAGGTCACTTGTGTGTCAGAGGCTTTTAGGGCAGTGGCGGGCAGACGGCTGGGAAGGTGACAGTGAGGTCCTGTCTTTTGGAGTGGCTGATAGGGCAGCAGGAGGCAGGTGGCTGGGAAGGTGCTTGTGAGGTGAGTGCAGAGAGAGCAGCCCAGGTTGCCCATGGCTGGGAAGTGACTCGGAGGTCCCGCCTGTCCCCGCAGTATGTAGGCCTGCGGCGTGGCTTAGACATTGGTGGTGAAATCTAGGCTTGACAGTGTGTGCGTGGTGTGGAAATTGTGCCCCATGCAAAGAGAGGGGCCTGGTGAGATTTGTCTCAGCCTGGGCAACATTCATGGGAGATGAGAACACTGCCCCAAATTTGCTCCCCAGCCTTGCCCATGGTTATGGAACATGGGAAGCACCAGGGTCCCATGTAAAGCCCTCTGGATGATGCGTGTTAAGGGCCTAGTTGCTCTTTTCTGGCATCTCATCTCTCTCCTAAGCACCGCAGACTGAGAAACCTTGCTGAGGCCTTTTCAAAACAAAGAGCCTGCTTTGGTGCCTGAAGGAGGAAGGCTGCGTCCTGTCCCATCCTGTCCTACATCCTCCTTTGACAAGAAGAGTGACCCACGGGAGAAACCTGTCTTGAGGCTCGCTAAAGCATCGCAGCCCATGGCCACTCTTTTGTGCTGTTTTACCTCACATGATTTTGATCCCGTCTTTAACAAGTGCCAAACCCCTAACATAGCCCCAAAGCCCAGCTTCCTGGCCAGGTCTGCCCTGTGCAGAGACCTGTTGGTGCAGGGGCACAGAAGTGACCTCTGCCGTGACCCATCTTAGATTTTTCACAGCCTTTGTCACCATCTGGTCACGTTCGTGAAGGATTTATCAGCCAGTTTTGGAAACTAACTGGGGATGTAGGCAGGTGACTGCTTTCCAGGACGTGAGGGGAAGTCTCTCTGCTCTCTCCATGGCTGTGCCATCTCCATGGCGGTGACCTACTGAGCCCTGAGATGACACGGGCTGAGGTCACAGTGGGATGTGCCGCATCACAGAGAGGTCTCTCCCCGGTGCCATGGGAGAGCCCTCACTTCCCTGCAAGGCCAGGGCACGGCTCACACACTCCCCACTGCTGCCCTTCAGAGCTACTCCCCAGCAAGGAGGGAGGCCAGGAGGCAGTGGGGCTGCACTGGGGCTCCTCACCAACAGGCACAAGAGCAGGGACACATTGGAGAGGAATTGTGAGTGATGAGACAGGAGACAAGAGAGTCCTTTTTCCCTGGAGGGAGAGGCGAGCCGAAGGAAAGGGGCCAAACGAGATGGAGACTGCTGGACCAAGAACATTAGCCCAGACCACAGGTACTTGCTTTCCAGTGCTCCTGCAGCTCTCCACCAAGGGTAAGGGATTGAGGAACTCCTTCCTGAGGTGTCGCACAGAGACTGTGAAATGCAAAAACAGCTGTGGGTCCTGGGCTGTGGGGGTGTCTGGACAGGGCTGGGTGCGGCCACAAGAGCCCTGCTGGAGGGTCCCATCTGGCTCAGGGCACAATGGGGCAGGCAGGAGTGCTGGGTCCTGGGGCTGGGGCTGTCCTGAGCCCCGAGGCTCCTGTGGGGCTGGCTCCATCCCCTCCTGGTAGGGTGGTAGGGTGGGAGGAAATTCAGGCCCAAGTTTCCCTGGAAGTGGGTCCCCCCTTGGGGTCTGGCTCTGGCAGGAAAGGGGTCCTGGCTCCCAGAGGCTGCAATGTCCCCCAGATCCCAGGGGGATCTCAAGAGCCTGCTGGAAATGCCCACAGAGGACATGAAACCTTCCCCTTGTAACAGCCCTCAGCATGGCACCAGACCCACCACCAACGATGGTGGGAGGAAGGAGCTGCCTGCTGGGTCATGTGTCTGCAATGTTGCCATGGCATCGCCCCCAGTGCTGCCCTGCTACTGGCTGACAAGAGGAGGAGGGTTGTGTTGGGTTGCCGGATGTCTCTGTCAGCCCATCACAGTCCAGCACGTGGGTTAAAGACACTTATAAGTGCAGCGGGAGCAAAGCAGGAGAGCAGGAGTGGGAGTGAGTGGGTGTGTAGGTGTGTTCCCATGCTGGCCGTGTGGGGCTGCTCTCCTCCAGGAGCTGCCACGGGGTTAGGACCATAGGACAGAGGTGCCTGGGCCCCAGGGGAGCTGTCCTGCAAGCCAGATGTGCTGGCCGGCCCCAAGCAGCTGCGCTGGGCGGTACAGTGTGGTTTGGCCGAGCTTTGTCTGCAAGATGGGAATGCTCTTTCTGCCCTTGGATTGGTGGAGGTGGGAAGGGAGCAGGAGCAGAGGTGGGAGTGGATGTTCAGAGGAAGTGCTTGTTGCTCTCTCTTGGAGGACTAGAAGGAAACAGAAGGCCTGGAGAGTTGTCCTGGGTGTGATTTGGGGCACATGAGGGGGGGTGTCCTGGCTGCTGGCCTGTGTGGTGGTGTGGCCTGTGTGTGCCTGCTGCAGAGGGGCGTGCTGGCTGTGCACCGTGTGTGAGGGGAGGGGTGGGGGTGAGGTGTGTGCCAGAAGTTGGGTGGCATGTGGTGGGGAGAGGCGGTGGCCCCAGGGTGTTGGTTCTGGGTGCGGGAGGAGATGTGTGGAGAGAGCAGTGGTGTGCGTGGGCAGTGCCATGAGGCTGTGGAGGTGGGGAGCGCTGCGAGGTGAGCAGAGGCTGTGGAGGTGGGGAGCGCTGCGAGGTGAGCAGGTGCCTTGTCTGCTGGGGCCCCGGCTGCCCTGGTGGCCCCATGAGCCAGGCACGCTGGCAGCCAGCTGCCTTCTGCCTGCTCAGCTTCAGGCCTGGAGTTTCCTCCGCTCTTGCCAGGCTCTGCAGCCAGGACCCACCCGAAAGTGCAGGGATGCTTTTCCCTCCTTTCCTCTCGGTTGCTTTTCATGGGGAGAGCTTTGGTCTTGCAGCAGTGTTGGCTGAAGGAGCAGGAGGCCGGGGGAGGTGCTTGTTCCCGGCTGGGCGTTAGTGTGCTGGAAGGTGTTTGGAGGAGTGAAGGCCTTGTGGAGAGGTGTTCTTTGGAGAGGGGCAGGTGTGTTCTTGGGAGAGGACTCTGAAGGGTGGCTGATGGCTCCCTGTGCCAAATCTCCCTGGACAAGGAGTGCCTTGGAGGAGGGAAGGCAAGGCAAGGGTGGCCTACAAGGGATGCGCAGCCCAGGTCTCTCTTCCTTCCAGCTGCCATCTCGGCAAGTTCCTGCACCGTCCTGCTGCAGTGTGAGCTTTGTGTGCTGCAGCAGGGCAGCGAGAGAGCCCCCTTGGGCAGGCATGAGTGTGCGAGGTGTGGTGTTGGGAGGTGCTTACACTGCTGAGCCGGGGAAGGTGGTGGTGTTGGCCTGAGGTTTGGGTGGGTGTGAGGAGCCCCACGGAGCTCTAGGGGCATTGCTGCGAGTGTCTGGAGCCAAGGGAGTGGTGGTGAGCACAGGCGTCCTCCCAGCAGCCTGCCGGCTTGTGGGCAGGCATTGTGGACGCTGAGCGCTGGAAGCCCTTTCCCCTTGGTGTTTTCTCCCTGAGCGCTTGGAGAGTTGCCACTCCTTTTTTGGGAGGTGGGGAGAGTCCTAGAGCCTTTGCATTGTGACCACTCTTGTTTTTCGGACTGCTCCCTGCTGATGCCGTGATGGGGTCGTGTCCTTGCAGGCCTGAGCAATGCAGGGGCCAAAGAGTGGAGCACTAGTGGCTCAAGTGCTTGCTAAGAGAAGAGAGGGAAGTGGTCCTTGCTGCAGGCTGCTGCCTGGTGCTGCTTTGGAGGAGAGCTCCTGGCACCAAAGCGGAGGACAAACCAGCTTGGCTCTGCCACACGCCCAGCTCCTTCAGTGGGTGGCTTAGCTGGTGCTCTCGGACTGTGCCTGGGCCATGCCCGGGGGGACCCTGGAGGCAGAGCCTGCGCTGGCTTTTCCATGTGGCACCCGCACCGCTGAAAGCTGCTGGCTTGGCTCGAGGCTTTGCTTGGCAGAGAAATCCCCGGCCTTGCTGAGGCAGGGCAAGGCAAAGGCTGGAGAGCAGTGGAAGCCTTGTGCCGTTTCCCTGGTTGGAAGTGTGCTTGTCTAAGGCTGGTGCACTGGCCCTGTCCGTGCTGCTGAGTGTGTCTGTGTGCAGCCGTGTGGTCATTGGTGAGCTCCCTGAGCGTGGCCCGAGAGAGGGGGAGTGTTGCCAAAGAGTTTTGTCCTCCTCCCTGGAAGCCCCAAAGGGCCCCTCAGTAGGGAGGCCTGTGGGGTGAGGGCCTTGAGGGCACATGAAGCAAAGCAGATAGATAGGCAAGAGCTGGCGTGATGCGCCTCCTGGGAGAGCACTTGCCCTGTGCTTCGTGGAGGTGGGAAGGGAGCAGGCTCCGGGGTGAGCCGGGATGTTCAGAGGAAGTGCCTATGGAAAGGCTCTGGAGGACTAGAAGCAAGCGGAAGGGTTGGAGAGTGGGTCTTGGTGTGTTTTGGGGCCCTTGCCCATGGTCGCTTCTGCTCGGAAAAACTGCCTGTCGCAGGGCTCCGAGAGAGGCTGTGCCCACGCGGCACGCCGTGGCCTGGCCGTTGGTGGTGCTGCGTGCCTCTTGCTGGGCCCTGAGACCTGTGGCCCTGGAAGCAGCCTGAAGGGTGTTGGCAGAGCAGCTCTGAGCGTGGCAGCTGTTGTGCTTTCCTAAGAGCCTTGGAGGCTGGGGAAGGGCCCGTCCTCCCCTTGCCGTTGTCATTAGCCCTGCTGGCGGGCCAGGGGGAAGAGCTGCTGAGTGCTGCCTCTGCTGGTGTCCCCAGCTGAGATGCCCTCGCCTCAGTCCTTCCCCATGTCCCAAACTGTCAGGGCCCCAAATCAGAGAGTGCTTGTTGTCCTTGATGTGTAGGGGATGTGCTGGCTTGGTTCAGTCCTTCCTTGGGGCAGGAAGTGGCCTTTGGAGTTGCAGGAAGGCTTTTTGCTCTGCCTGGGCCATGGGGCCCTGCTGTCTTCCGCTTCATGGTCGCTGCTCCCACACAATCGGCCCCTTAGGAAATGTTGCCAGGAATCCCTTGCAGGCCTTTCTCCAATTCCTGAGCTTCACGGGCTCGGTGCGGGTACTGGCTGGGCAGAAGGTGATCTTCTCTTGGGGCAGGAAGTGGCCCGTCCTGGGTGTTTTGCTGCACTAGGAGCAGTGTGAGGCGCCAGGGTGAGTGAGGGAGACCGTTCAGGAGGTGTCTCAGCCTTGGGGAGAGCAGGGGCAGCTGCAGGGGGCAACAGGCACGAGGTCCCTAGTGTGTGCGAGAGCTGGGCCAGAAAATCACCACTGCCCAATCAGTTCTTTGTCGGTAGCTGAGAGGCCAGCAGGGGCCCCGTGGCTCGGCTGCTGATTGTGAGGTCCCTTGGGGCTGAGGAGCTGAGAGGCCAGCTGCAGGAACAAGGCTGGCGTGTTGTCTGTAAGGTCCCTTCTGCAACGCTTACGTGATTGGCTAGCAGGAGGCGTGTGGCTGGGGAGTGCTGGTGAGGTGTCTTCTAGGTGAGCAGTTGCTGGGGCAGCAGCAGGTGCACGGCTGGGACGCGTGCTTTGGAGGTGACGTTGGCCGGAGCAGCTGGGAGGTGAGCATTTGGCTGATGGCTGAGGAAGTTGTTGTGAGGTCACTTGTGTGTCAGAGGCTTTTAGGGCAGTGGCGGGCAGACGGCTGGGAAGGTGCTTGTGAGGTGAGTGCAGAGAGAGCAGCCCAGGTTGCCCATGGCTGGGAAGTGACTCGGAGGTCCCGCCTGTCCCCACAGTATGTAGGCCTGCGGCGTGGCTTAGACATTGGTGGTGAAATCTAGGCTTGACAGTGTGTGCGTGGTGTGGAAATTGTGCCCCATGCAAAGAGAGGGGCCTGGTGAGATTTGTCTCAGCCTGGGCAACATTCATGGGAGATGAGAACACTGCCCCAAATTTGCTCCCCAGCCTTGCCCATGGTTATGGAACATGGGAAGCACCAGGGTCCCATGTAAAGCCCTCTGGATGATGCGTGTTAAGGGCCTAGTTGCTCTTTTCTGGCATCTCATCTCTCTCCTAAGCACCGCAGACTGAGAAACCTTGCTGAGGCCTTTTCAAAACAAAGAGCCTGCTTTGGTGCCTGAAGGAGGAAGGCTGCGTCCTGTCCCATCCTGTCCTACATCCTCCTTTGACAAGAAGAGTGACCCACGGGAGAAACCTGTCTTGAGGCTCGCCAAAGCATCGCAGCCCATGGCCACTCTTTTGTGCTGTTTTACCTCACATGATTTTGATCCCGTCTTTAACAAGTGCCAAACCCCTAACATAGCCCCAAAGCCCAGCTTCCTGGCCAGGTCTGCCCTGTGCAGAGACCTGTTGGTGCAGGGGCACAGAAGTGACCTCTGCCGTGACCCATCTTAGATTTTTCACAGCCTTTGTCACCATCTGGTCACGTTCGTGAAGGATTTATCAGCCAGTTTTGGAAACTAACTGGGGATGTAGGCAGGTGACTGCTTTCCAGGACGTGAGGGGAAGTCTCTCTGCTCTCTCCATGGCTGTGCCATCTCCATGGCGGTGACCTACTGAGCCCAGAGATGACACGGGCTGAGGTCACGGGGGGATGTGCCGCATCACAGAGAGGTCTCTCCCCGGTGCCATGGGAGAGCCCTCACTTCCCTGCAAGGCCAGGGCACGGCTCACACACTCCCCACTGCTGCCCTTCAGAGCTACTCCCCAGCAAGGAGGGAGGCCAGGAGGCAGTGGGGCTGCACTGGGGCTCCTCACCAACAGGCACAAGAGCAGGGACACATTGGAGAGGAATTGTGAGTGATGAGACAGGAGACAAGAGAGTCCTTTTTCCCTGGAGGGAGAGGCGAGCCGAAGGAAAGGGGCCAAACGAGATGGAGACTGCTGGACCAAGAACATTAGCCCAGACCACAGGTACTTGCTTTCCAGTGCTCCTGCAGCTCTCCACCAAGGGTAAGGGATTGAGGAACTCCTTCCTGAGGTGTCGCACAGAGACTGTGAAATGCAAAAACAGCTGTGGGTCCTGGGCTGTGGGGGTGTCTGGACAGGGCTGGGTGCGGCCACAAGAGCCCTGCTGGAGGGTCCCATCTGGCTCAGGGCACAATGGGGCAGGCAGGAGTGCTGGGTCCTGGGGCTGGGGCTGTCCTGAGCCCCGAGGCTCCTGTGGGGCTGGCTCCATCCCCTCCTGGTAGGGTGGTAGGGTGGGAGGAAATTCAGGCCCAAGTTTCCCTGGAAGTGGGTCCCCCCTTGGGGTCTGGCTCTGGCAGGAAAGGGGTCCTGGCTCCCAGAGGCTGCAATGTCCCCCAGATCCCAGGGGGATCTCAAGAGCCTGCTGGAAATGCCCACAGAGGACATGAAACCTTCCCCTTGTAACAGCCCTCAGCATGGCACCAGACCCACCACCAACGATGGTGGGAGGAAGGAGCTGCCTGCTGGGTCATGTGTCTGCAATGTTGCCATGGCATCGCCCCCAGTGCTGCCCTGCTACTGGCTGACAAGAGGAGGAGGGTTGTGTTGGGTTGCCGGATGTCTCTGTCAGCCCATCACAGTCCAGCACGTGGGTTAAAGACACTTATAAGTGCAGCGGGAGCAAAGCAGGAGAGCAGGAGTGGGAGTGAGTGGGTGTGTAGGTGTGTTCCCATGCTGGCCGTGTGGGGCTGCTCTCCTCCAGGAGCTGCCACGGGGTTAGGACCATAGGACAGAGGTGCCTGGGCCCCAGGGGAGCTGTCCTGCAAGCCAGATGTGCTGGCCGGCCCCAAGCAGCTGCGCTGGGCGGTACAGTGTGGTTTGGCCGAGATTTGTCTGCAAGATGGGAATGCTCTTTCTGCCCTTGGATTGGTGGAGGTGGGAAGGGAGCAGGAGCAGAGGTGGGAGTGGATGTTCAGAGGAAGTGCTTGTTGCTCTCTCTTGGAGGACTAGAAGGAAACAGAAGGCCTGGAGAGTTGTCCTGGGTGTGATTTGGGGCACATGAGGGGGGGTGTCCTGGCTGCTGGCCTGTGTGGTGGTGTGGCCTGTGTGTGCCTGCTGCAGAGGGGCGTGCTGGCTGTGCACCGTGTGTGAGGGGAGGGGTGGGGGTGAGGTGTGTGCCAGAAGTTGGGTGGCATGTGGTGGGGAGAGGCGGTGGCCCCAGGGTGTTGGTTCTGGGTGCGGGAGGAGATGTGTGGAGAGAGCAGTGGTGTGCGTGGGCAGTGCCATGAGGCTGTGGAGGTGGGGAGCGCTGCGAGGTGAGCAGAGGCTGTGGAGGTGGGGAGCGCTGCGAGGTGAGCAGGTGCCTTGTCTGCTGGGGCCCCGGCTGCCCTGGTGGCCCCATGAGCCAGGCACGCTGGCAGCCAGCTGCCTTCTGCCTGCTCAGCTTCAGGCCTGGAGTTTCCTCCGCTCTTGCCAGGCTCTGCAGCCAGGACCCACCCGAAAGTGCAGGGATGCTTTTCCCTCCTTTCCTCTCGGTTGCTTTTCATGGGGAGAGCTTTGGTCTTGCAGCAGTGTTGGCTGAAGGAGCAGGAGGCCGGGGGAGGTGCTTGTTCCCAGCTGGGCGTTAGTGTGCTGGAA
This sequence comes from Struthio camelus, assembly GCF_040807025.1. Classification (NCBI taxonomy): domain Eukaryota; kingdom Metazoa; phylum Chordata; class Aves; order Struthioniformes; family Struthionidae; genus Struthio; species Struthio camelus. Next base: position 3,575,788 of record NC_090970.1, read on the forward strand.
GGTGTTTGGAGGAGTGAAGGCCTTGTGGAGAGGTGTTCTTGGGAGAGGGGCAGGTGTGTTCTTGGGAGAGGACTCTGAAGGGTGGCTGATGGCTCCCTGTGCCAAATCTCCCTGGACAAGGAGTGCCTTGGAGGAGGGAAGGCAAGGCAAGGGTGGCCTACAAGGGATGCGCAGCCCAGGTCTCTCTTCCTTCCAGCTGCCATCTCGGCAAGTTCCTGCACCGTCCTGCTGCAGTGTGAGCTTTGTGTGCTGCAGCAGGGCAGCGAGAGAGCCCCCTTGGGCAGGCATGAGTGTGCGAGGTGTGGTGTTGGGAGGTGCTTACACTGCTGAGCCGGGGAAGGTGGTGGTGTTGGCCTGAGGTTTGGGTGGGTGTGAGGAGCCCCACGGAGCTCTAGGGGCATTGCTGCGAGTGTGTGGAGCCAAGGGAGTGGTGGTGAGCACAGGCGTCCTCCCAGCAGCCTGCCGGCTTGTGGGCAGGCATTGTGGACGCTGAGCGCTGGAAGCCCTTTCCCCTTGGTGTTTTCTCCCTGAGCGCTTGGAGAGTTGCCACTCCTTTTTTGGGAGGTGGGGAGAGTCCTAGAGCCTTTGCATTGTGACCGCTCTTGTTTTTCGGACTGCTCCCTGCTGATGCCGTGATGGGGTCGTGTCCTTGCAGGCCTGAGCAATGCAGGGGCCAAAGAGTGGAGCACTAGTGGCTCAAGTGCTTGCTAAGAGAAGAGAGGGAAGTGGTCCTTGCTGCAGGCTGCTGCCTGGTGCTGCTTTGGAGGAGAGCTCCTGGCACCAAAGCGGAGGACAAACCAGCTTGGCTCTGCCACACGCCCAGCTCCTTCAGTGGGTGGCTTAGCTGGTGCTCTCGGGCTCTGCCTGGGCCATGCCAGGGGGGACCCTGGAGGCAGAGCCTGCGCTGGCTTTTCCATGTGGCACCCGCACCGCTGAAAGCTGCTGGCTTGGCTCGAGGCTTTGCTTGGCAGAGAAATCCCCGGCCTTGCTGAGGCAGGGCAAGGCAAAGGCTGGAGAGCAGTGGAAGCCTTGTGCCGTTTCCCTGGTTGGAAGTGTGCTTGTCTAAGGCTGGTGCACTGGCCCTGTCCGTGCTGCTGAGTGTGTCTGCGTGCAGCCGTGTGGTCATTGGTGAGCTGTCGGAGCACGGCCCGAGAGAGGGGGAGTGTTGCCAAAGAGTTTTGTCGTCCTCCCTGGAAGCCCCAAAGGGCCCCTCAGTAGGGAGGCCTGTGGGGTGAGGGCCTTGAGGGCACATGAAGCAAAGCAGATAGATAGGCAAGAGCTGGCGTGATGCGCCTCCTGGGAGAGCACTTGCCCTGTGCTTCGTGGAGGTGGGAAGGGAGCAGGCTCCGGGGTGAGCCGGGATGTTCAGAGGAAGTGCCTATGGAAAGGCTGTGGAGGACTAGAAGCAAGCGGAAGGGTTGGAGAGTGGGTCTTGGTGTGTTTTGGGGCCCTTGCCCATGGTCGCTTCTGCTCGGAAAAACTGCCTGTCGCAGGGCTCCGAGAGAGGCTGTGCCCATGCGGCATGCCGTGGCCTGGCCGTTGGTGGTGCTGCGTGCCTCTTGCTGGCCCTGAGACCTGTGGCCCTGGAAGCAGCCTGAAGGGTGTTGGCAGAGCAGCTCTGAGCGTGGCAGCTGTTTTGCTTTCCTAAGAGCCTTGGAGGCTGGGGAAGGGCCCGTCCTCCCCTTGCCGTTGTCATTAGCCCTGCTGGCGGGAGCTAATGGGGGAAGAGCTGCTGAGTGCTGCCTCTGCTGGTGTCCCCAGCTGAGATGCCCTCGCCTCAGTCCTTCCCTGTGTCCCAAACTGTCAGGGCCCCAAATCAGAGAGTGCTTGTTGTCCTTGATGTGTAGGGGATGTGCTGGCTTGGTTCAGTCCTTCCTTGGGGCAGGAAGTGGCCTTTGGAGTTGCGGGAAGGCTTCTTGCTCTGCCTGGGCCATGGGGCCCTGCTGTCTTCCGCTTCATGGTCGCTGCTCCCACACAATCGGCCCCTTAGGAAATGTTGCCAGGAATCCCTTGCAGGCCTTTCTCCAATTCCTGAGCTTCACGGGCTCGGTGCGGGTACTGGCTGGGCAGAAGGTGATCTTCTCTTGGGGCAGGAAGTGGCCCGTCCTGGGTGTTTTGCTGCACTAGGAGCAGTGTGAGGCGCCAGGGTGAGTGAGGGAGACCGTTCAGGAGGTGTCTCAGCCTTGGGGAGAGCAGGGGCAGCTGCAGGGGGCAACAGCCACAAGGTCCCTAGTGTCTGCGAGAGCTGGGCCAGAAAATCACCACTGCCCAATCAGTTCTTTGTCGGTAGCTGAGAGGCCAGCAGGGGCCCCGTGGCTCGGCTGCTGATTCTGAGGTCCCTTGGGGCTGAGGAGCTGAGAGGCCAGCTGCAGGAACAAGGCTGGCGTGTTGTCTGTAAGGTCCCTTCTGCAAGGGTTACGTGATTGGCTAGCAGGAGGCGTGTGGCTGGGGAGTGCTGGTGAGGTGTCTTCTAGGTGAGCAGTTGCTGGGGCAGCAGCAGGTGCACGGCTGGGACGCGTGCTTTGGAGGTGACGTTGGCCGGAGCAGCTGGGAGGTGAGCATTTGGCTGATGGCTGAGGAAGTTGTTGTGAGGTCACTTGTGTGTCAGAGGCTTTTAGGGCAGTGGCGGGCAGACGGCTGGGAAGGTGACAGTGAGGTCCTGTCTTTTGGAGTGGCTGATAGGGCAGCAGGAGGCAGGTGGCTGGGAAGGTGCTTGTGAGGTGAGTGCAGAGAGAGCAGCCCAGGTTGCCCATGGCTGGGAAGTGACTCGGAGGTCCCGCCTGTCCCCGCAGTATGTAGGCCTGCGGCGTGGCTTAGACATTGGTGGTGAAATCTAGGCTTGACAGTGTGTGCGTGGTGTGGAAATTGTGCCCCATGCAAAGAGAGGGGCCTGGTGAGATTTGTCTCAGCCTGGGCAACATTCATGGGAGATGAGAACACTGCCCCAAATTTGCTCCCCAGCCTTGCCCATGGTTATGGAACATGGGAAGCACCAGGGTCCCATGTAAAGCCCTCTGGATGATGCGTGTTAAGGGCCTAGTTGCTCTTTTCTGGCATCTCATCTCTCTCCTAAGCACCGCAGACTGAGAAACCTTGCTGAGGCCTTTTCAAAACAAAGAGCCTGCTTTGGTGCCTGAAGGAGGAAGGCTGCGTCCTGTGCCATCCTGTCCTACATCCTCCTTTGACAAGAAGAGTGACCCACGGGAGAAACCTGTCTTGAGGCTCGCCAAAGCATCGCAGCCCATGGCCACTCTTTTGTGCTGTTTTACCTCACATGATTTTGATCCCGTCTTTAACAAGTGCCAAACCCCTAACATAGCCCCAAAGCCCAGCTTCCTGGCCAGGTCTGCCCTGTGCAGAGACCTGTTGGTGCAGGGGCACAGAAGTGACCTCTGCCGTGACCCATCTTAGATTTTTCACAGCCTTTGTCACCATCTGGTCACGTTCGTGAAGGATTTATCAGCCAGTTTTGGAAACTAACTGGGGATGTAGGCAGGTGACTGCTTTCCAGGACGTGAGGGGAAGTCTCTCTGCTCTCTCCATGGCTGTGCCATCTCCATGGCGGTGACCTACTGAGCCCAGAGATGACACGGGCTGAGGTCACGGGGGGATGTGCCGCATCACAGAGAGGTCTCTCCCCGGTGCCATGGGAGAGCCCTCACTTCCCTGCAAGGCCAGGGCACGGCTCACACACTCCCCACTGCTGCCCTTCAGAGCTACTCCCCAGCAAGGAGGGAGGCCAGGAGGCAGTGGGGCTGCACTGGGGCTCCTCACCAACAGGCACAAGAGCAGGGACACATTGGAGAGGAATTGTGAGTGATGAGACAGGAGACAAGAGAGTCCTTTTTCCCTGGAGGGAGAGGCGAGCCGAAGGAAAGGGGCCAAACGAGATGGAGACTGCTGGACCAAGAACATTAGCCCAGACCACAGGTACTTGCTTTCCAGTGCTCCTGCAGCTCTCCACCAAGGGTAAGGGATTGAGGAACTCCTTCCTGAGGTGTCGCACAGAGACTGTGAAATGCAAAAACAGCTGTGGGTCCTGGGCTGTGGGGGTGTCTGGACAGGGCTGGGTGCGGCCACAAGAGCCCTGCTGGAGGGTCCCATCTGGCTCAGGGCACAATGGGGCAGGCAGGAGTGCTGGGTCCTGGGGCTGGGGCTGTCCTGAGCCCCGAGGCTCCTGTGGGGCTGGCTCCATCCCCTCCTGGTAGGGTGGTAGGGTGGGAGGAAATTCAGGCCCAAGTTTCCCTGGAAGTGGGTCCCCCCTTGGGGTCTGGCTCTGGCAGGAAAGGGGTCCTGGCTCCCAGAGGCTGCAATGTCCCCCAGATCCCAGGGGGATCTCAAGAGCCTGCTGGAAATGCCCACAGAGGACATGAAACCTTCCCCTTGTAACAGCCCTCAGCATGGCACCAGACCCACCACCAACGATGGTGGGAGGAAGGAGCTGCCTGCTGGGTCATGTGTCTGCAATGTTGCCATGGCATCGCCCCCAGTGCTGCCCTGCTACTGGCTGACAAGAGGAGGAGGGTTGTGTTGGGTTGCCGGATGTCTCTGTCAGCCCATCACAGTCCAGCACGTGGGTTAAAGACACTTATAAGTGCAGCGGGAGCAAAGCAGGAGAGCAGGAGTGGGAGTGAGTGGGTCTGTAGGTGTGTTCCCATGCTGGCCGTGTGGGGCTGCTCTCCTCCAGGAGCTGCCACGGGGTTAGGACCATAGGACAGAGGTGCCTGGGCCCCAGGGGAGCTGTCCTGCAATCCAGATGTGCTGGCCGGCCCCAAGCAGCTGCGCTGGGCGGTACAGTGTGGTTTGGCCGAGATTTGTCTGCAAGATGGGAATGCTCTTTCTGCCCTTGGATTGGTGGAGGTGGGAAGGGAGCAGGAGCAGAGGTGGGAGTGGATGTTCAGAGGAAGTGCTTGTTGCTCTCTCTTGGAGGACTAGAAGGAAACAGAAGGCCTGGAGAGTTGTCCTGGGTGTGATTTGGGGCACATGAGGGGGGGTGTCCTGGCTGCTGGCCTGTGTGGTGGTGTGGCCTGTGTGTGCCTGCTGCAGAGGGGCGTGCTGGCTGTCCACGCTGTGTGAGGGGAGGGGTGGGGGTGAGGTGTGTGCCAGAAGTTGGGTGGCATGTGGTGGGGAGAGGCGGTGGCCCCAGGGTGTTGGTTCTGGGTGCGGGAGGAGATGTGTGGAGAGAGCAGTGGTGTGCGTGGGCAGTGCCATGAGGCTGTGGAGGTGGGGAGCGCTGCGAGGTGAGCAGAGGCTGTGGAGGTGGGGAGCGCTGCGAGGTGAGCAGGTGCCTTGTCTGCTGGGGCCCCGGCTGCCCTGGTGGCCCCATGAGCCAGGCACGCTGGCAGCCAGCTGCCTTCTGCCTGCTCAGCTTCAGGCCTGGAGTTTCCTCCGCTCTTGCCAGGCTCTGCAGCCAGGACCCACCCGAAAGTGCAGGGATGCTTTTCCCTCCTTTCCTCTCGGTTGCTTTTCATGGGGAGAGCTTTGGTCTTGCAGCAGTGTTGGCTGAAGGAGCAGGAGGCCGGGGGAGGTGCTTGTTCCCAGCTGGGCGTTAGTGTGCTGGAAGGTGTTTGGAGGAGTGAAGGCCTTGTGGAGAGGTGTTCTTGGGAGAGGGGCAGGTGTGTTCTTGGGAGAGGACTCTGAAGGGTGGCTGATGGCTCCCTGTGCCAAATCTCCCTGGACAAGGAGTGCCTTGGAGGAGGGAAGGCAAGGCAAGGGTGGCCTACAAGGGATGCGCAGCCCAGGTCTCTCTTCCTTCCAGCTGCCATCTCGGCAAGTTCCTGCACCGTCCTGCTGCAGTGTGAGCTTTGTGTGCTGCAGCAGGGCAGCGAGAGAGCCCCCTTGGGCAGGCATGAGTGTGCGAGGTGTGGTGTTGGGAGGTGCTTACACTGCTGAGCCGGGGAAGGTGGTGGTGTTGGCCTGAGGTTTGGGTGGGTGTGAGGAGCCCCACGGAGCTCTAGGGGCATTGCTGCGAGTGTGTGGAGCCAAGGGAGTGGTGGTGAGCACAGGCGTCCTCCCAGCAGCCTGCCGGCTTGTGGGCAGGCATTGTGGACGCTGAGCGCTGGAAGCCCTTTCCCCTTGGTGTTTTCTCCCTGAGCGCTTGGAGAGTTGCCACTCCTTTTTTGGGAGGTGGGGAGAGTCCTAGAGCCTTTGCATTGTGACCACTCTTGTTTTTCGGACTGCTCCCTGCTGATGCCGTGATGGGGTCGTGTCCTTGCAGGCCTGAGCAATGCAGGGGCCAAAGAGTGGAGCACTAGGGGCTCAAGTGCTTGCTAAGAGAAGAGAGGGAAGTGGTCCTTGCTGCAGGCTGCTGCCTGGTGCTGCTTTGGAGGAGAGCTCCTGGCACCAAAGCGGAGGACAAACCAGCTTGGCTCTGCCACACGCCCAGCTCCTTCAGTGGGTGGCTTAGCTGGTGCTCTCGGGCTCTGCCTGGGCCATGCCAGGGGGGACCCTGGAGGCAGAGCCTGCGCTGGCTTTTCCATGTGGCACCCGCACCGCTGAAAGCTGCTGGCTTGGCTCGAGGCTTTGCTTGGCAGAGAAATCCCCGGCCTTGCTGAGGCAGGGCAAGGCAAAGGCTGGAGAGCAGTGGAAGCCTTGTGCCGTTTCCCTGGTTGGAAGTGTGCTTGTCTAAGGCTGGTGCACTGGCCCTGTCCGTGCTGCTGAGTGTGTCTGCGTGCAGCCGTGTGGTCATTGGTGAGCTCCCTGAGCACGGCCCGAGAGAGGGGGAGTGTTGCCAAAGAGTTTTGTCCTCCTCCCTGGAAGCCCCAAAGGGCCCCTCAGTAGGGAGGCCTGTGGGGTGAGGGCCTTGAGGGCACATGAAGCAAAGCAGATAGATAGGCAAGAGCTGGCGTGATGCGCCTCCTGGGAGAGCACTTGCCCTGTGCTTCGTGGAGGTGGGAAGGGAGCAGGCTCCGGGGTGAGCCGGGATGTTCAGAGGAAGTGCCTATGGAAAGGCTGTGGAGGACTAGAAGCAAGCGGAAGGGTTGGAGAGTGGGTCTTGGTGTGTTTTGGGGCCCTTGCCCATGGTCGCTTCTGCTCGGAAAAACTGCCTGTCGCAGGGCTCCGAGAGAGGCTGTGCCCATGCGGCACGCCGTGGCCTGGCCGTTGGTGGTGCTGCGTGCCTCTTGCTGGCCCTGAGACCTGTGGCCCTGGAAGCAGCCTGAAGGGTGTTGGCAGAGCAGCTCTGAGCGTGGCAGCTGTTGTGCTTTCCTAAGAGCCTTGGAGGCTGGGGAAGGGCCCGTCCTCCCCTTGCCGTTGTCATTAGCCCTGCTGGCGGGAGCTAATGGGGGAAGAGCTGCTGAGTGCTGCCTCTGCTGGTGTCCCCAGCTGAGATGCCCTCGCCTCAGTCCTTCCCTGTGTCCCAAACTGTCAGGGCCCCAAATCAGAGAGTGCTTGTTGTCCTTGATGTGTAGGGGATGTGCTGGCTTGGTTCAGTCCTTCCTTGGGGCAGGAAGTGGCCTTTGGAGTTGCGGGAAGGCTTCTTGCTCTGCCTGGGCCATGGGGCCCTGCTGTCTTCCGCTTCATGGTCGCTGCTCCCACACAATCGGCCCCTTAGGAAATGTTGCCAGGAATCCCTTGCAGGCCTTTCTCCAATTCCTGAGCTTCACGGGCTCGGTGCGGGTACTGGCTGGGCAGAAGGTGATCTTCTCTTGGGGCAGGAAGTGGCCCGTCCTGGGTGTTTTGCTGCACTAGGAGCAGTGTGAGGCGCCAGGGTGAGTGAGGGAGACCGTTCAGGAGGTGTCTCAGCCTTGGGGAGAGCAGGGGCAGCTGCAGGGGGCAACAGGCACGAGGTCCCTAGTGTGTGCGAGAGCTGGGCCAGAAAATCACCACTGCCCAATCAGTTCTTTGTCGGTAGCTGAGAGGCCAGCAGGGGCCCCGTGGCTCGGCTGCTGATTGTGAGGTCCCTTGGGGCTGAGGAGCTGAGAGGCCAGCTGCAGGAACAAGGCTGGCGTGTTGTCTGTAAGGTCCCTTCTGCAAGGGTTACGTGATTGGCTAGCAGGAGGCGTGTGGCTGGGGAGTGCTGGTGAGGTGTCTTCTAGGTGAGCAGTTGCTGGGGCAGCAGCAGGTGCACGGCTGGGACGCGTGCTTTGGAGGTGACGTTGGCCGGAGCAGCTGGGAGGTGAGCATTTGGCTGATGGCTGAGGAAGTTGTTGTGAGGTCACTTGTGTGTCAGAGGCTTTTAGGGCAGTGGCGGGCAGACGGCTGGGAAGGTGACAGTGAGGTCCTGTCTTTTGGAGTGGCTGATAGGGCAGCAGGAGGCAGGTGGCTGGGAAGGTGCTTGTGAGGTGAGTGCAGAGAGAGCAGCCCAGGTTGCCCATGGCTGGGAAGTGACTCGGAGGTCCCGCCTGTCCCCGCAGTATGTAGGCCTGCGGCGTGGCTTAGACATTGGTGGTGAAATCTAGGCTTGACAGTGTGTGCGTGGTGTGGAAATTGTGCCCCATGCAAAGAGAGGGGCCTGGTGAGATTTGTCTCAGCCTGGGCAACATTCATGGGAGATGAGAACACTGCCCCAAATTTGCTCCCCAGCCTTGCCCATGGTTATGGAACATGGGAAGCACCAGGGTCCCATGTAAAGCCCTCTGGATGATGCGTGTTAAGGGCCTAGTTGCTCTTTTCTGGCATCTCATCTCTCTCCTAAGCACCGCAGACTGAGAAACCTTGCTGAGGCCTTTTCAAAACAAAGAGCCTGCTTTGGTGCCTGAAGGAGGAAGGCTGCGTCCTGTGCCATCCTGTCCTACATCCTCCTTTGACAAGAAGAGTGACCCACGGGAGAAACCTGTCTTGAGGCTCGCCAAAGCATCGCAGCCCATGGCCACTCTTTTGTGCTGTTTTACCTCACATGATTTTGATCCCGTCTTTAACAAGTGCCAAACCCCTAACATAGCCCCAAAGCCCAGCTTCCTGGCCAGGTCTGCCCTGTGCAGAGACCTGTTGGTGCAGGGGCACAGAAGTGACCTCTGCCGTGACCCATCTTAGATTTTTCACAGCCTTTGTCACCATCTGGTCACGTTCGTGAAGGATTTATCAGCCAGTTTTGGAAACTAACTGGGGATGTAGGCAGGTGACTGCTTTCCAGGACGTGAGGGGAAGTCTCTCTGCTCTCTCCATGGCTGTGCCATCTCCATGGCGGTGACCTACTGAGCCCAGAGATGACACGGGCTGAGGTCACGGGGGGATGTGCCGCATCACAGAGAGGTCTCTCCCCGGTGCCATGGGAGAGCCCTCACTTCCCTGCAAGGCCAGGGCACGGCTCACACACTCCCCACTGCTGCCCTTCAGAGCTACTCCCCAGCAAGGAGGGAGGCCAGGAGGCAGTGGGGCTGCACTGGGGCTCCTCACCAACAGGCACAAGAGCAGGGACACATTGGAGAGGAATTGTGGGGGACGAGACAGGAGACAAGAGAGTCCTTTTTCCCTGGAGGGAGAGGCGAGCCGAAGGAAAGGGGCCAAACGAGATGGAGACTGCTGGACCAAGAACATTAGCCCAGACCACAGGTACTTGCTTTCCAGTGCTCCTGCAGCTCTCCACCAAGGGTAAGGGATTGAGGAACTCCTTCCTGAGGTGTCGCACAGAGACTGTGAAATGCAAAAACAGCTGTGGGTCCTGGGCTGTGGGGGTGTCTGGACAGGGCTGGGTGCGGCCACAAGAGCCCTGCTGGAGGGTCCCATCTGGCTCAGGGCACAATGGGGCAGGCAGGAGTGCTGGGTCCTGGGGCTGGGGCTGTCCTGAGCCCCGAGGCTCCTGTGGGGCTGGCTCCATCCCCTCCTGGTAGGGTGGTAGGGTGGGAGGAAATTCAGGCCCAAGTTTCCCTGGAAGTGGGTCCCCCCTTGGGGTCTGGCTCTGGCAGGAAAGGGGTGCTGTGTCCCAGAGGCTGCAATGTCCCCCAGATCCCAGGGGGATCTCAAGAGCCTGCTGGAAATGCCCACAGAGGACATGAAACCTTCCCCTTGTAACAGCCCTCAGCATGGCACCAGACCCACCACCAACAATGGTGGGAGGAAGGAGCTGCCTGCTGGGTCATGTGTCTGCAATGTTGCCATGGCATCGCCCCCAGTGCTGCCCTGCTACTGGCTGACAAGAGGAGGAGGGTTGTGTTGGGTTGCCGGATGTCTCTGTCAGCCCATCACAGTCCAGCACGTGGGTTAAAGACACTTATAAGTGCAGCGGGAGCAAAGCAGGAGAGCAGGAGTGGGAGTGAGTGGGTCTGTAGGTGTGTTCCCATGCTGGCCGTGTGGGGCTGCTCTCCTCCAGGAGCTGCCACGGGGTTAGGACCATAGGACAGAGGTGCCTGGGCCCCAGGGGAGCTGTCCTGCAAGCCAGATGTGCTGGCCGGCCCCAAGCAGCTGCGCTGGGCGGTACAGTGTGGTTTGGCCGAGCTTTGTCTGCAAGATGGGAATGCTCTTTCTGCCCTTGGATTGGTGGAGGTGGGAAGGGAGCAGGAGCAGAGGTGGGAGTGGATGTTCAGAGGAAGTGCTTGTTGCTCTCTCTTGGAGGACTAGAAGGAAACAGAAGGGCTGGAGAGTTGTCCTGGGTGTGATTTGGGGCACATGAGGGGGGGTGTCCTGGCTGCTGGCCTGTGTGGTGGTGTGGCCTGTGTGTGCCTGCTGCAGAGGGGCGTGCTGGCTGTCCACCGTGTGTGAGGGGAGGGGTGGGGGTGAGGTGTGTGCCAGAAGTTGGGTGGCATGTGGTGGGGAGAGGCGGTGGCCCCAGGGTGTTGGTTCTGGGTGCGGGAGGAGATGTGTGGAGAGAGCAGTGGTGTGCGTGGGCAGTGCCATGAGGCTGTGGAGGTGGGGAGCGCTGCGAGGTGAGCAGAGGCTGTGGAGGTGGGGAGCGCTGCGAGGTGAGCAGGTGCCTTGTCTGCTGGGGCCCCGGCTGCCCTGGTGGCCCCATGAGCCAGGCACGCTGGCAGCCGGCTGCCTTCTGCCTGCTCAGCTTCACGCCTGGAGTTTCCTCCGCTCTTGCCAGGCTCTGCAGCCAGGACCCACCCGAAAGTGCAGGGATGCTTTTCCCTCCTTTCCTCTCGGTTGCTTTTCATGGGGAGAGCTTTGGTCTTGCAGCAGTGTTGGCTGAAGGAGCAGGAGGCCGGGGGAGGTGCTTGTTCCCGGCTGGGCGTTAGTGTGCTGGAAGGTGTTTGGAGGAGTGAAGGCCTTGTGGAGAGGTGTTCTTGGGAGAGGGGCAGGTGTGTTCTTGGGAGAGGACTCTGAAGGGTGGCTGATGGCTCCCTGTGCCAAATCTCCCTGGACAAGGAGTGCCTTGGAGGAGGGAAGGCAAGGCAAGGGTGGCCTACAAGGGATGTGCAGCCCAGGTCTCTCTTCCTTCCAGCTGCCGTCTCGGCAAGTTCCTGCACCGTCCTGCTGCAGTGTGAGCTTTGTGTGCTGCAGCAGGGCAGCGAGAGAGCCCCCTTGGGCAGGCATGAGTGTGCGAGGTGTGGTGTTGGGAGGTGCTTACACTGCTGAGCCGGGGAAGGTGGTGGTGTTGGCCTGAGGTTTGGGTGGGTGTGAGGAGCCCCACGGAGCTCTAGGGGCATTGCTGCGAGTCTCTGGAGCCAAGGGAGTGGTGGTGAGCACAGGCGTCCTCCCAGCAGCCTGCCGGCTTGTGGGCAGGCATTGTGGACGCTGAGCGCTGGAAGCCCTTTCCCCTTGGTGTTTTCTCCCTGAGCGCTTGGAGAGTTGCCACTCCTTTTTTGGGAGGTGGGGAGAGTCCTAGAGCCTTTGCATTGTGACCACTCTTGTTTTTCGGACTGCTCCCTGCTGATGCCGTGATGGGGTCGTGTCCTTGCAGGCCTGAGCAATGCAGGGGCCAAAGAGTGGAGCACTAGTGGCTCAAGTGCTTGCTAAGAGAAGAGAGGGAAGTGGTCCTTGCTGCAGGCTGCTGCCTGGTGCTGCTTTGGAGGAGAGCTCCTGGCACCAAAGCGGAGGACAAACCAGCTTGGCTCTGCCACACGCCCAGCTCCTTCAGTGGGTGGCTTAGCTGGTGCTCTCGGGCTCTGCCTGGGCCATGCCAGGGGGGACCCTGGAGGCAGAGCCTGCGCTGGCTTTTCCATGTGGCACCCGCACCGCTGAAAGCTGCTGGCTTGGCTCGAGGCTTTGCTTGGCAGAGAAATCCCCGGCCTTGCTGAGGCAGGGCAAGGCAAAGGCTGGAGAGCAGTGGAAGCCTTGTGCCGTTTCCCTGGTTGGAAGTGTGCTTGTCTAAGGCTGGTGCACTGGCCCTGTCCGTGCTGCTGAGTGTGTCTGCGTGCAGCCGTGTGGTCATTGGTGAGCTGTCGGAGCACGGCCCGAGAGAGGGGGAGTGTTGCCAAAGAGTTTTGTCCTCCTCCCTGGAAGCCCCAAAGGGCCCCTCAGTAGGGAGGCCTGTGGGGTGAGGGCCTTGAGGGCACGGGAAGCAAAGCAGATAGATAGGCAAGAGCTGGCGTGATGCGCCTCCTGGGAGAGCACTTGCCCTGTGCTTCGTGGAGGTGGGAAGGGAGCAGGCTCCGGGGTGAGCCAGGATGTTCAGAGGAAGTGCCTGTGGAAAGGCTGTGGAGGACTAGAAGCAAGCGGAAGGGTTGGAGAGTGGGTCTTGGTGTGTTTTGGGGCCCTTGCCCATGGTCGCTTCTGCTCGGAAAAACTGCCTGTCGCAGGGCTCCGAGAGAGGCTGTGCCCACGCGGCACGCCGTGGCCTGGCCGTTGGTGGTGCTGCGTGCCTCTTGCTGGGCCCTGAGACCTGTGGCCCTGGAAGCAGCCTGAAGGGTGTTGGCAGAGCAGCTCTGAGCGTGGCAGCTGTTGTGCTTTCCTAAGAGCCTTGGAGGCTGGGGAAGGGCCCGTCCTCCCCTTGCCGTTGTTATTAGCCCTGCTGGCGGGCCAGGGGGAAGAGCTGCTGAGTGCTGCCTCTGCTGGTGTCCCCAGCTGAGATGCCCTCGCCTCAGTCCTTCCCTGTGTCCCAAACTGTCAGGGCCCCAAATCAGAGAGTGCTTGTTGTCCTTGAGGTGTAGGGAATGTGCTGGCTTGGTTCAGTCCTTCCTTGGGGCAGGAAGTGGCCTTTGGAGTTGCGGGAAGGCTTCTTGCTCTGCCTGGGCCATGGGGCCCTGCTGTCTTCCGCTTCATGGTCGCTGCTCCCACACAATCGGCCCCTTAGGAAATGTTGCCAGGAATCCCTTGCAGGCCTTTCTCCAATTCCTGAGCTTCATGGGCTCGGTGCGGGTACTGGCTGGGCAGAAGGTGATCTTCTCTTGGGGCAGGAAGTGGCCCGTCCTGGGTGTTTTGCTGCACTAGGAGCAGTGTGAGGCGCCAGGGTGAGTGAGGGAGACCGTTCAGGAGGTGTCCCAGCCTTGGGGAGAGCAGGGGCAGCTGCAGGGAGCAACAGCCACAAGGTCCCTAGTGTGTGCGAGAGCTGTGCCAGAAAATCACCACTGCCCAATCAGTTCTTTGTCGGTAGCTGAGAGGCCAGCAGGGGCCCCGTGGCTCGGCTGCTGATTGTGAGGTCCCTTGGGGCTGAGGAGCTGAGAGGCCAGCTGCAGGAACAAGGCTGGCGTGTTGTCTGTAAGGTCCCTTCTGCAAGGGTTACGTGATTGGCTAGCAGGAGGCGTGTGGCTGGGGAGTGCTGGTGAGGTGTCTTCTAGGTGAGCAGTTGCTGGGGCAGCAGCAGGTGCACGGCTGGGACGCGTGCTTTGGAGGTGACGTTGGCCGGAGCAGCTGGGAGGTGAGCATTTGGCTGATGGCTGAGGAAGTTGTTGTGAGGTCACTTGTGTGTCAGAGGCTTTTAGGGCAGTGGCGGGCAGACGGCTGGGAAGGTGACAGTGAGGTCCTGTCTTTTGGAGTGGCTGATAGGGCAGCAGGAGGCAGGTGGCTGGGAAGGTGCTTGTGAGGTGAGTGCAGAGAGAGCAGCCCAGGTTGCCCATGGCTGGGAAGTGACTCGGAGGTCCCGCCTGTCCCCGCAGTATGTAGGCCTGCGGCGTGGCTTAGACATTGGTGGTGAAATCTAGGCTTGACAGTGTGTGCGTGGTGTGGAAATTGTGCCCCATGCAAAGAGAGGGGCCTGGTGAGATTTGTCTCAGCCTGGGCAACATTCATGGGAGATGAGAACACTGCCCCAAATTTGCTCCCCAGCCTTGCCCATGGTTATGGAACATGGGAAGCACCAGGGTCCCATGTAAAGCCCTCTGGATGATGCGTGTTAAGGGCCTAGTTGCTCTTTTCTGGCATCTCATCTCTCTCCTAAGCACCGCAGACTGAGAAACCTTGCTGAGGCCTTTTCAAAACAAAGAGCCTGCTTTGGTGCCTGAAGGAGGAAGGCTGCGTCCTGTGCCATCCTGTCCTACATCCTCCTTTGACAAGAAGAGTGACCCACGGGAGAAACCTGTCTTGAGGCTCGCCAAAGCATCGCAGCCCATGGCCACTCTTTTGTGCTGTTTTACCTCACATGATTTTGATCCCGTCTTTAACAAGTGCCAAACCCCTAACATAGCCCCAAAGCCCAGCTTCCTGGCCAGGTCTGCCCTGTGCAGAGACCTGTTGGTGCAGGGGCACAGAAGTGACCTCTGCCGTGACCCATCTTAGATTTTTCACAGCCTTTGTCACCATCTGGTCACGTTCGTGAAGGATTTATCAGCCAGTTTTGGAAACTAACTGGGGATGTAGGCAGGTGACTGCTTTCCAGGACGTGAGGGGAAGTCTCTCTGCTCTCTCCATGGCTGTGCCATCTCCATGGCGGTGACCTACTGAGCCCTGAGATGACACGGGCTGAGGTCACAGTGGGATGTGCCGCATCACAGAGAGGTCTCTCCCCGGTGCCATGGGAGAGCCCTCACTTCCCTGCAAGGCCAGGGCACGGCTCACACACTCCCCACTGCTGCCCTTCAGAGCTACTCCCCAGCAAGGAGGGAGGCCAGGAGGCAGTGGGGCTGCACTGGGGCTCCTCACCAACAGGCACAAGAGCAGGGACACATTGGAGAGGAATTGTGGGGGACGAGACAGGAGACAAGAGAGTCCTTTTTCCCTGGAGGGAGAGGCGAGCCGAAGGAAAGGGGCCAAACGAGATGGAGACTGCTGGACCAAGAACATTAGCCCAGACCACAGGTACTTGCTTTCCAGTGCTCCTGCAGCTCTCCACCAAGGGTAAGGGATTGAGGAACTCCTTCCTGAGGTGTCGCACAGAGACTGTGAAATGCAAAAACAGCTGTGGGTCCTGGGCTGTGGGGGTGTCTGGACAGGGCTGGGTGCGGCCACAAGAGCCCTGCTGGAGGGTCCCATCTGGCTCAGGGCACAATGGGGCAGGCAGGAGTGCTGGGTCCTGGGGCTGGGGCTGTCCTGAGCCCCGAGGCTCCTGTGGGGCTGGCTCCATCCCCTCCTGGTAGGGTGGTAGGGTGGGAGGAAATTCAGGCCCAAGTTTCCCTGGAAGTGGGTCCCCCCTTGGGGTCTGGCTCTGGCAGGAAAGGGGTGCTGTGTCCCAGAGGCTGCAATGTCCCCCAGATCCCAGGGGGATCTCAAGAGCCTGCTGGAAATGCCCACAGAGGACATGAAACCTTCCCCTTGTAACAGCCCTCAGCATGGCACCAGACCCACCACCAACGATGGTGGGAGGAAGGAGCTGCCTGCTGGGTCATGTGTCTGCAATGTTGCCATGGCATCGCCCCCAGTGCTGCCCTGCTACTGGCTGACAAGAGGAGGAGGGTTGTGTTGGGTTGCCGGATGTCTCTGTCAGCCCATCACAGTCCAGCACGTGGGTTAAAGACACTTATAAGTGCAGCGGGAGCAAAGCAGGAGAGCAGGAGTGGGAGTGAGTGGGTGTGTAGGTGTGTTCCCATGCTGGCCGTGTGGGGCTGCTCTCCTCCAGGAGCTGCCACGGGGTTAGGACCATAGGACAGAGGTGCCTGGGCCCCAGGGGAGCTGTCCTGCAAGCCAGATGTGCTGGCCGGCCCCAAGCAGCTGCGCTGGGCGGTACAGTGTGGTTTGGCCGAGATTTGTCTGCAAGATGGGAATGCTCTTTCTGCCCTTGGATTGGTGGAGGTGGGAAGGGAGCAGGAGCAGAGGTGGGAGTGGATGTTCAGAGGAAGTGCTGGTTGCTGCCTCTTGGAGGACTAGAAGGAAACAGAAGGGCTGGAGAGTGGGCCTGGGTGTGATTTGGGTCCATGGTGGAGGGTGTCCTGGCTGCTGGCCTGTGTGGTGGTGTGGCCTGTGTGTGCCTGCTGCAGAGGGGCGTGCTGGCTGTCCACCGTGTGTGAGGCATGGGGTGGGGGTGAGGTGTGTGCCAGAAGTTGGGTGGCGTGTGGTGGGGAGAGGCGGTGGCCCCAGGGTGTTGGTTCTGGGTGCGGGAGGAGGCGTGTGGAGAGAGCAGTGGTGTGCGTGGGCAGTGCCATGAGGCTGGGGAGGTGGGGAGCGCTGCGAGGTGAGCAGGTGCCTTGTCTGCTGGGGCCCCGGCTGCCCTGGTGGCCCCATGAGCCAGGCACGCTGGCAGCCGGCTGCCTTCTGCCCGCTCAGCTTCACGCCTGGAGTTTCCTCCGCTCTTGCCAGGCTCTGCAGCCAGGACCCACCCAAAAGTGCAGGGAGCGCTTCCCCTTGCTCTGAGAGCTGTACGAGGCATGCTTTGTCCTCCTTTCCTCTCGGTTGCTTTTTGTGGGGAGAGCTTTGGTCTTGCAGCAGTGTTGGCTGAAGGAGCAGGAGGTCGTGGGAGGTGCTCGTTCATGGCTGGGCGTTAGCGTGCTGGAAGGTGTTTGGAGGAGTGAAGGCCTTGTGGAGAGGTGTTCTTGGGAGAGGGGCAGGTGTGTTCTTGGGAGAGGACTCTGAAGGGGGGCTGATGGCTCCCTGTGCCAAATCTCCCTGGACAAGGAGTGCCTTGGAGGAGGGAAGGCAAGGCAAGGGTGGCCTGCAAGGCATGCGCAGCCCCGGCCTCTCTTCCTTCCAGCTGCCGTCTCGGCAAGTTCCTGCACCGTCCCGCTGCAGGGTGAGCTCTGGGTGCTGCAGCAGGGCAGCGAGAGAGCCCCCTTGGGCAGGCATGAGCGTGCGAGGTGTCGTGTTGGGAGGTGCTGGCACTGCTGAGCCGGGGAAGGTGGTGGTGTTGGCCTGAGGTTTGGGTGGGAGTGAGGAGCCCCACGGAGCTCTAGGTGCATTGCTGCGAGTCTCTGGAGCCAAGGGAGTGGTGGTGAGCACAGGCGTCCTCCCAGCAGCCTGCCGGCTTGTGGGCAGGCATTGTGGACGCTGAGCGCTGGAAGCCCTTTCCCCTTGGTGTTTTCTCCCTGAGCGCTTGGAGAGTTGCCACTCCTTTTTTGGGAGGTGGGGAGAGTCCTGGAGCCTTTGCATTGTGACCACTCTTGTTTTTCGGACTGCTCCCTGCTGACGCCGTGATGGGGTCGTGTCCTTGCAGGCCTGAGCAATGCAGGGGCCAAAGAGTGGAGCACTAGGGGCTCAAGTGCTTGCTAAGAGAAGAGAGGGAAGTGGTCCTTGCTGCAGGCTGCTGCCTGGTGCTGCTTTGGAGGAGAGCTCCTGGCACCAGACGTGAGGACAAACCAGCTTGGCTCTGCCACACGCCCAGCTCCTTCAGTGGGTGGCTTAGCTGGTGCTCTCGGGCTCTGCCTGGGCCATGCCCGAGGGGACCCTGGAGGCAGAGCCTGCGCTGGCTTTCCCATGTGGCACTCGCACTGCTGAAAGCTGCTGGCTTGGCTCGAGGCTTTGCTTGGCAGAGAAATCCCCGGCCTTGCTGAGCCAGGGCAAGGCAAAGGCTTGAGAGCAGCGGAAGCCTTGTGCCGTTTCCGTGGTTGGAAGTGTGCTTGTCTAAGGCTGGTGCACTGGCCCTGTCGGTGCTGCTGAGTGTGTCTGTGTGCTACCATGTGGTCATTGGTGAGCTCTCGGAGCATGGCCCGAGAGAGGGGGAGTGTTGCCAAAGAGTTTTGTCGGCCTCCCTGGAAGCCCCAAAGGGTCCCTCAGTAGGGAGGCCTGTGGGGTGAGGGCCTTGAGGGCACGTGAGGCACAAGAGATAGGCAAGAGCTGGCGTGATGCGCCTCCTGGGAGAGCACTTGCTCGGTGCTTTGTGGAGGTGGGAAGGGAGCAGGCTCTGGGCTTTGACTGGATGTTCAGAGGAAGTGCCTGGGGAAAGGCTGTGGAGGACTAGAAGCAAGCGGAAGGGTTGGAGAGTGGGTCTTGGTGTGTTTTGGGGCCCTTGCCCATGGTTGCTTCTGCTCGGAAAAACTGCGTGTTGGAGGGCTCCGAGAGAGGCTGTGCCCACGCGGCACGCCGTGGCCTGGCCGTTGGTGGTGCTGCGTGCCTCTTGCTGGCCCTGAGACCTGTGGCCCTGGAAGCAGCCTGAAGGGTGTTGGCAGAGCAGCTCTGAGCGTGGCAGCTGTTTGGCTTTCGCAGGGCCTTGGAGGCTGGGGAAGGGCCCGTCCTCCCCTTGCCGTTGTCATGAGCCCTGCTGGCGGGCCAGGGGGAAGAGCTGCTGAGTGCTGCCTCTGCTGGTGTCCCCAGCTGAGACGCCCTCACCTGAGTCCTTCCCCATGTCCCAAACTGTCAGGGCACCAAACCAGAGAGTGCTTGTTGTCCTTGATGTGTAGGGGATGTGCTGGCTTGGTTGTATTGGCCCACCCTGTGGGCTTGGTGGCCCCAGGGTGTTGGTTCTGGGTGCGGGAGAAGACGTGTGGAGAGAACAGTGGTGTGCGTGGGGAATGCCATGAGGCTGGGGAGGTGGGGAGCGCTGCGAGGTGAGCAGGTGCCTTGTCTGCTGGGGCCCCGGCTGCCCTGGTGGCCCCATGAGCCAGGCACGCTGGCAGCCGGCTGCCTTCTGCCCGCTCAGCTTCACGCCTGGAGTTTCCTCCGCTCTTGCCAGGCTCTGCAGCCAGATATCCCACACAGACTGTGAGATACATCTCAATGTACAGCTGGGAGTATTTAGAGTGGAAGCGGTCATCTTTCAGAAAGGGTTCCTTGCTGGAGATTCCTAATTCACATTTCTGGGATCTGTCCAACCACAAGTGTTATTAGGATAGAGGCGTAAGCAGTTGCCTCTCTCCCCTATTAGCAAGGGTTAATTGGGGTACTACTCCTATACATAACTGCGGCAGACACTGCTTTCTTCTGGTGTGGCAGGACCCTAGGAACTCTTTCCCTATAGTGCAGTGGTATTCCACAATTAGCCCTTAATTAACCATCCATTTAACCTCCCTCCAACCCAGTGAAATATGGCAGGTGAGGGGAGAGGGTCTTGAGCTCTTCCTGCCAAAGGCTTCACTGCTTTGGGGCTCTCTGCTTCACCTTGCACCCTGCACCCTGCCCTGGGCTCTGAAACCAGACATCCAGGGGCGGACATCCAGCAGGAGGCCACAGAGAGCAGTTCAGATCATGTGGGACTTTCTTCACCCACACAGTTCACAAGGAAATGGTCTCTCCACAGTGGAGCGCTCAGAGGTGCTCTTTCCAGTGGCAGTGCCACAGTCATTGGCCCATTTGAAATGGGCCAAATAAGGGAAACTTCCAGAGACCAAGTATTTCTTCAGGCAGTAATTTGGCCTTTAAAACCACTTCTCCCAGATGTGCCTGCCGCAGGGAGTAGTAATCTCAGCTGCCCAGAGCTCACTTTCTGTGCTGAAGACTAAGCAAATGAGCCCATTGCTTTTGGACTGGAAGAAACATCAGCTGATGCTCAGGTATTTTCCTGCAAGTCAGCAGGAAACACTTCCTGGGTCCGAGCTGAGAATCAGCGTGCCAAGCTGGAGTTGTTTGATGCAAATAACCGCCTCAGAATTAGGTTCCTCCCCTTTCCACATGCTCCTCTCTGCCCTAAGGGGGTCATTTGGGAGCTGACCCTTCAGGTGTCCAAGTGAGCACATTTGGCAGAGTGTCACTGAGCTGGTCACTGAGGCCTGCAGTTTCGGGAGCTCTTGCCAGGATCTCCAGCTGGAAAGCTGACTCAATCCCAGTGTGTCTCCTTTCTGCTAGAGAGAGAGAGAAGAGAGCCACATAGCTGGCTCCTCATGTCCCTGAGGAAGGGGAAAGGCCAGCAGGTGGCACAGAGCTTGGAAGGTGATTGTGAGATTCTTTCTGCCTCCCCATCTGATGGGCCAGTATCTGATGAGTAGCAGACCAGCTAGCAGGCCCATCTCCTGCTGACACAGAGCCTGCAGGCCCAGAGCCCTCACCCTGCTGCCAGCGCTCTCCCCAAGGCAGCCCAGGAAGCCATGGACTGCCTTCGTCCTGAGGATGTGTTGCTGGCTTATGCTGCTGCATGCTGCCTCCCTGGAAACCCCCAGGCCCTTCTCAGCCAAGCTGCTTTCCAGCCGATCGGCAGTCAGCGTGTCCTGGTTCAAGAGATTGCATTTCCTTTTGTGGAACTTCCTGATGTTCCTCTCTGCCCATGTCTCCAGCCTGTCACAATCCCTCCGAATGGCAGTGCAATCAGAAACTTGCAGGCCCTTAGGAGGCACAGGCCCATGCAGGTGAGTGTGTGGTTCCTTCTGTGTCTGTAGGTGATGGGCCAGGAAGAAGCTTGCGGGTGGGAAACTGTTTGTGAGGTGACTTGTGTCTCAGTACCTGATAGGCCAGCAGCAGGCACAATGCTTGGATTTTGGTTGTGAGGTCACTTCTGTCTCTGCAGGTGATAGGGCAACCACTGCTTCTCGAGCAGAGGAGGTGCTTGTGTGATTGCTTCTGTCTGAGTACCTGATAGGCCACTTGCAGGCTGATGGTTTGGATGCTGATTGTGATGACGTTCCTGCCTGAGTACCTGTTGGGATAGCAGCAGGCACATGGCTGAAAGGCTCACTGCAGGCAGGTGGGCTTGGAAGAGGACTGTGAGGTTACTGGTAAAGGGTCAGCTGGTAGGCCAAAAGTCTTAACAGGTGGGGACATTGTGATGAGAGCCATTGTCTTAGGAGGTGGAGACATTGTAGTGAGAGCCATTGTTTCTCAGAAGCTCCTTGGATGGTAGGAGGCACATGGCCGTAAAGTTGAAAGTCAGGTCACTCCTGTCTCTGCCAGTGATGGGCAAGGAGAAGGCACATGGGAGGGACCTCACAGTCAACACTGCAGCCATGTCCCCTTTGCCTGCCTCTCCCCATCCTGTAAAGGAAGCGACCTCACCATTAACACCACAGCTGTATCACCTCTGCCTTCCTGTTCCACTCCCTTCTTCTGACATCTGCCTTCCCCCTTCCGCTTCTCCTCCTCTCTCCCAGCCATCGCCCCTTTACTGGCACCTCCCTCTCCCCTGTCCCCATGGGATTTCACACGTGTGGTGGGCAGCTCACATGGCAAGATGAAAATGGGCTCTGGGGGAAGGCAGGCTGGGACAGTGAGGAGGTGGAGATGTGCTCTGTGCAAAAGGGTGGCCAGAGTGCACAGAGCTTTGCCCTAGAGATGGTGACAAGCCAGTCCAAAGCACGGCACAAATGGACCCTAAGGCAGGTGGAAAATGGGCTGGACCACTGGGCCAAAATGCTGTGACCAGTGGCACAAGGTCCAACTGGTGGCTGGTTACATGCAGCATCCCTCAGGGATCACCATTTTAGGCAGCACTGTTTAATGTCTTCGTTAACATCCTGGACATTAGGATGGAGCGCACTCTCCATGTGTTTGTGGACTAGGTGCAACTGGGGCAAGCCTCTGAGCAAGCTCATCTAGTTCCCTTGGAGTGAGTGGGGAGCGGGACTAGATGACGTCCAGAGGTCTCGTCCACCCTAAGTGCTGTGATTCAGTGAATCTTTCCCTGAAGAACTCTGGAAAGACAGAACAGTGAGAGGAAGCAGAAAGGACAGGGAGGCAGAAGGCAGCAGAGGAAATAGGTCCCTCTGAATAAAGTAGTTGCTCAGAACAAAGCTTCTGCATTCAGAGTGTTGGTAGAAAAGGTATTGGGCTGAATAACTGGTCACAAATATCTATACTCCACTAGAAGGAGGAAATACTGCACTGCATGCACTTGGTGCTGCTAAAAAGAAAGAGAGAAAGACAAGATTCATTAGAACTGGTAAAACATACTTGACCATCTGGAAATGGCTGTGTGCCAGTTTGGGCACAGAGTTGTTTTTTGGATAGGCTTCAAGTTACAGCTAAACACTTTCATTCAGGCCTTTATTTGTTTGCCCTCGTATAGAGGCTGTTGCTGCCTGAGATGCCCTGGGGTCACTGAGTTCCCATGACTAGGAAGGGAAGGGCAGACACCTGGGTTAGGCAGAGACATCTGCCCTGGAGGGGTCAGGCATGGGGTGAGATCAGTCTCAGCCCTGTTGTCACCTCAGATGGGGTCGCACTTCACTGACAGTGCAGGGAAGGAGAAGGGAGTGTGGCTAGACTCATTGGGACACCTGTAGGACGTCACTGTGACACAGGTACGTGGAGATTTGTGCAGATGTGGCCTTCCAAGAATACAGTGTTTTCTTGAAGCTGGTCAGCCTGCTTTCCTCTATCAGGCGAGAGAGCTCGGCATGTCAGAGGGTGACTCGCTCTGTGCAAAGAGTGAGGGGTGGCACGGACAGTTGTGGTCAGGGGGAGGTTTTATGAGCACTGGGCTCTGTGTGAGACACAACAAGTTCTTTTTTAATGGTGTAGGCCTGATTATAGGAGGACTGTTAGGAAAATTACATGAAAAATGAAACAAGAAAGAAATTAAGAACAAGATTTAAAGCAAGGAAATGTTTTGTTATACTTTCCAGCTTCAAATTTTGTCTGTGTGTGTGTTCTTATTGTCTTTCTTAATTTCTTTCTCTTTTTAATTTAGTGATCTGTTAGTATGATTTAGTGGTCTTATAATTTTTTTTATTATTATCATTATTTAAGGAAAGATTTTCAGAACTGGGGTAGGATGCTGTCACAGGGTCACGGACACCTGGTGCCATTGCAGGTGCCCTAGTCCCCTCTGCCCAGCCTCCCTCTGCAGCTCTGAGGGGCTTCGGTTTCCCACAGGTCCCCTGGGAGAGCTGCCAGGTCCGTGAAGGTATCTCAGAGTCACCGGGGCCTCTCCAAGCGGCACTGGATGCTTCTGGTTCGACACCTGAGCTCTGCCTGGAAAGGGGAAGACTTGGTTTTGACGTTTCAAAAATATGAACACGCTTTGATAGGCTGAAATGATTGAATAATTTTAATGTTGATGATTTCGTATGATGAAATAGTGGAAATCTTCAGGAAGGATATTAATCTCAGGAGAAGAAGTACTGATCTGCCCTCGACCTTATGTTTCCACTGCTCGGTGTATTAGGCTGTGGATGTCATCTCAGTCATCTCCCACATATTTCCACATGTCCTGCCTACATTGATCACTTCTGAGGTCAACTTTGCATTAGACAAGCTGGGCATATGCCCTTCCCAGAGTTTCCCAGTTTTCCTCCTCCCCTTCCTCTGTATCATTCAGGTACCTCTCAACTCCCTAGTCGCTGCTCTGAGCTTCAGGGAGTCTGAAGCTTGTCTCGTCTTTCAGCCATCTCATTGTGTCTTCAACCAACTCCTTCACTGTGTTTCTAACTAGCCTCCCCCATCTATTTGTCAAGAACATGTCAAGGAAGGCTATTCCTTGCAGACTGTGGACCTGCCTGGAGGCAACTTGCCCCTGACATACACTTGAGGATTGTATTGTATTTCTTAGGATACTGCATCATGTTTCTTTGTGTTGGATCAGAATTGAGACAAATCCTTCTGTTTCTGTTTGCAGTTGATTTTCTAAGGAAAGCAGGTGGGAATTGGTGCCCAGGAGCTGTAACATTCAGCTACAGGCTTGAGCGGGAAAAGGCTAGATGTTAAGCCGAGTGAGGGAAGTCCCCAGGGGCTGAGGAGAGAAATGTGAGGGCTGGGGAGGTGGGGAGGAAGGTTGTCCATACACGTCTCCTATCCAAACTACTGCTTTTCCTGCATGTCCAGGCTTCATCAAGGGACCATGTGGGTCAGTGTGAATTGGAGAAGGTGGGCATCATTTACTCTGAAACCTGAAGACTAAAGAAAGCTTAAAAAGCAGACATCTCTCAGGTGCTCCTTGAAATCCTTCTCTTTTCAATACCCTCCTGAACACTTGCCAATTAGCCACAGAAGAACTGAAGAAAATGATGGAAAGAGACCTGGGTTGTTAGGGCTTTTTGCATTTTAATGACCCCTCGAGGGTATTTGGTGCTGAGCCCATGGACCTCAGATGCTGAGAAGGTTGAGCAAACCTCTCCAGAAGTTGAAGGGAGAAGTAAATCTCAAAGTTTCTTGGAGTGTTAAGGAGTCCCACTGAGGGCCATTACTGAGAAAGCCTTCCCAGGGGGCTGATTAGAGCAGAAAGCTGGAGGCTCTGATTGCAGGTAGGCCAAGACAATGTGCAGGTGGCTGTGATGCCAAGTCAGCCTTGGTGTGTGTTCTGAATCACAGCAACCAGGCCCTGACACCCAGTCCTTGTGAAGGGTGGTGACTTCCCTCACACGTTGCTCAGAGCTCTTTCTGGGGGTCAGTGTGAAGGTGGGCATGTGCAGCTCCAACTGCAGGACAACAATATGGCATCTCTTGGTTCCCCGTGGACAAGGAGGTCCCAGTGGTTTAAGGTCCCAGTGGTTTAAGGAAACTTCTTCTCAGAGGCCTTAGGAGCAGAGACACCAACCATAGCCAAGAGGCTAGAGACCTCGGTTCTGTTGGAGGCTTTCAGCCATGGCAGTGCCCTCAGCCGTCTCCACCACAGGCTGTCCTACACTGTCCCATGCCTGTGCCTGCATCCCTGCAGCCTGTAGACACCCAACATGCTTCCTCCCCTTGCTCTGTCCCCAGGATCTCTCCATATTTACTGAGGTCTCTCTATCCTTGCTGGTGTTCTTTTAAACACAAAGGCATGGGTTGACCTCAGAGGCCTCATGGGGTGACCTGTTGCACCACAGCACTACCCTTCAAGTGACATGTCTTTTTCCTGAAGCCCAGGCTGTACCTCTCAAGATGCAGTTTGTGACCCTTTCCCCTCTTCGTGCTCTTTCCTACTACCAACAAAAGCTCCATCCCCTCTGGAACCACCCTTCAAGCAGTCCCAGGCTACTACTATATTCCATTTGTCTTTGACACTTCACCAGGCTGAAGAAGTCGAGGTCCCTCTGCCTCTCCATACAGGCCATGGCCTTCAGGCCCCCAACCCCATCTTGGCAGACCTCCTCTGGACCCTCTCCATGTTCCTCCCCATTCCTCCAGCACGGGGCAGCCCACACTGGGACACACTATTCCACATGTGGCCACACCAGTGCTGAGTCGAGGGGGATAAGAACGGCCCTTGTCTCAATGGCTATGCGCTTCCTAATGCAGCCCTCTATGCAGCTGGCCTCATTTGTGGTGAGCACACAGCACTGGCTCATAGGGCATCCCTCGTGTAACATCTAGGCCCTCCTCCTCAGGGTCACTCTTCTGCCGGTCAGGTCTCAATCTGTCCTGATGCACCAGCCTGTTCTGCCCCCTGAGGCAAGACCTGCCACTTCTCCTTGCACAACATCATGAAGTTTTTGTTGGCCAAAACCCCAAGTTTCTCAAGGCCCCTCTGGACTCAGGCTCCTCTGGGTCAGCTGTTAATGTATGCGTACTGATGGCTCATCCTATCTTGCAGTGCCTCTGGCAGGGTAACAGCATGAGGACCTGCAGGACACTACACATAATAAAAGGCAGCACCAGTTTCAAGGCCCTAGTGGTAAAAGTAGAAATCGTCATGGCAACCATCTCAGACAAGCCAAATGAATGCACAAAGAAAGGGAACCCAGGGCCAATGGGTAAACAGAGGTTGGCTGACTGCATGGGAGGGGATCAGGATGGTAAAACAAGAATTTAGAGGGGAGAAAAGAGGGACAAAATGCAATAAAAGGTGAAGGAAAAGAAAACTGAAGGTGATTTGGGGGTGGCTGCCAAGCAGCCCTCAATCTGAATGACTCTGACCAGAGCGGGAAAAGAAACATGCAGTTGATCTGGTGATCCTTTTGGCAGATCTACTTCCATGGTCACGAGGAAGCTGAAGGTTTTCCCTAAGGTCAACAAGGGAAGACCCAGGGTGGAAGGAAATGCAGAATCATTCTGGCTGGGAAGGACCTGCGGAGGTCTCTAGTCCAGCCTCCTTCCCACAGCAGGGTGTGTATCAGCTCCATCCAGGTTGCTCAAGGCTTTACTCCTTTAGGACTTCAAAAACCTCTAAGGGTGGAGATGGCACTACCTCTCTGGAAAACCTGCCCCAGTGCTTGACTGTCTGGATGGGTCAAAAGTTTCTCCTTATCCCCAGCCTGAAGCCCTCTAGTTTAAGCCAATGCCCATTGGGGCCTCATCCTCCCATCAGGCACGATGGTGAAGAGCCTGACTGCATCTTCTTGGTGACATCCTGGAAGGTATGGGGAGGCTGTGATTAGGTCTGCACAAAGCCTTCTGTTCTCCAGGCTGAACAAACCCAGCTCCCTCAGCCTCCCCTGGTGACAAAGTCACCATTACCTAGGGGTGCCTAGGAAGTAAAAGGCTCCTCCAATCTTTCTGGACTTTACTGGATCCACTTTAGGACTTAGGCACATTAGAGTGCAATCACCCTCATGCCATGACTGTCTACGTGCGTCACACTCATTTCACATTGTGTACTACTGTCCAGGTGTGGTGGGCTGTGAGGAGGGCCCATACTGGACAAGCAGTCACTCAGAATAAAACTTGCAATTTAAAACCTTCCAGGCCCAAGGGGCAACCTCACCGCACTGGGAGGGGCTGCCTCTGGGGAGGCCATGTTTGGTGCTAACCCACATGCAGCAGAGGAATTGAGGACTGCAAGAACTGCAGAGGCTATGGCCAGAGATGACAGAATCAGCAAAGCATTCAGGTTGGAAGGCACGTTGGGAGGTTTCTAGTCCAACTTCCTGCTCCAGTCAGGGTCAACTCTGAGTTCTCAGAGCTTTGTGCAGCAGAGTCCTGAAAGAAGAGAGAGTCCGTAACCTCCCTGGACCCTTCAAATGCTTTGTTAACCTCAGGGAATTTTCTTCCATATATCCACTTTTAACTGCACTTGGGTCAGCTTATAACCGTTGCCTCTCATTCTCCTGCCATGAATCTCTGCAGAAAACCCTGTTTTTTTACTCGGTGGTAACCTTGAGTTGGGAAGCTGCTGTGAGTTCCCACCAAAGCCTCCCTTCTCCAGGTTGAACAAGGCCCATTCCCTCAGCCTCTCCTCACAGGGCAAGTGCTCCACTGCTCAACCACCTTGGGGACATGCCACTGAACTCCATGTGACCAACAGTATTCTTCTACACAGGGCCCCAAATGCATGTGCTCTAACAGGTGTTGAGTAGAGGAGGATAATCCCTTCGTTCAATCTCCTGGTTTTGCTCTTGTTCAGGCGGCCCGGGACACTGTGGCCTCCATTGATGCCAGGGCATGCTGCTGGCTCTCGCTCACTTTGCTGCCCACAAAGACTCCCAGGTTCTTCTCTGCAGAGCTGCTGCCCAGCTGGCCACTCCCCAGCCCAGATCACTGCAGGGTGTTTTGTGTACCCCAGGTGCAGGACCTGGCATTTGTTTCACTTGTGAATTCCATAAAGTTCCTGGTAATGCATTCCTCCTTCCTGCAGAGGTCCATCTGGATGGCAGCCCTCAACCATATAGTGGAAGACTGTTAAACCCCTTGCTACAACTGTGGTAAATGACATCCACTACTCTCCTCTCCTCCACAAGGACAGGCCTTGGACAATAGAAGGTAATCGAGTGGATCAGGAATGTTTTACCTCCATTAAATCCATGCAGACTGTTCACAGTCACCTTCTTCCTGTGCCCAGAAAGGTGATGTGAGAGGAATCGTTCCATGACACACTGCTCCTCACTAAAGTGTGGCTGAATGGCCTGCAGCTCCCTGATTTGTCCTTGTGGCCTTTTTTGAAGGTGTGCACAACATATTCCTTTTTCAGCTCATTGGGACCTCCCCTGATCTCCACAGCCTTTCAAAGGTGACACACAGCAGTCTTGTTGTGATAGTGGCCAGCTCTCTCAATGTCCTCAGATGCAGCCCACCCAGACCTGCAGACTTATATGGGTTGCGTTCTTGCTAGTCATCCCTCACTCCGTCATCACTCACTGTTGGTTGTTTTCCTCTGCCTGATCCAGCAGTGAGCCAACATTTTCCTTTTTACTCTTTTATTGACCCTGAAGCAGTAGCAGCTCTTCTTCATGCCTTTGATGTCCCCTTCAAGTGTCTACCCTTGGGGAGCTTTGGCTTCCCTAACACCACCCCTGCTTCGCTGGACAATATTTCTGAATTCCTCCATTGCAGTCTCTCCCTCCTTCTGCTTCCAGTATGCTGCCTGATTGCCCTGGAGTTCAGTCCTGACTTCCCAGTGCAGCCCAGCCACTCTCTCGAGGTGTCTACTAGTTTTACTGAGTATTGGGATGGAGCATCCTTGTGCTTGCCAGGTGCTGTCCTCAAAGACCTGCTGCCTTTCCTGAGCTCCTGGACCCTTCAGAGCTGCCTCCCATGGGATCTTCCACCACTCCCCAAAACAGGCCAAAGTCTGCTCCTCTGAAGTTAATGGTCTGTGCTCCACTCCTGTCCTTCCTCACTCCCCTCAGGATCTAGAACTCTACTTCTTCCAGGTCACGACAGGAAAGTCTGACACTGAGTATCCCATCCCTGATCCGTTCCTCCCTGTTGGAAATGTCCAGCTACAGAAAAGCATCATGAGTATTGGCCTGTTGTGTGGATGTGCTAAGAAGCTGTCCCTGATGCCTTCCAGGACTGTTTGCCCTTGCAGCTAATGTCTGGGAGAGTAAAGTCCCTCTGATAAGAACCAGGGCCTGTGATCCACAGACTTTCTCATGTTGCTTCAAGGAGACTGCATCCACCTTCTCACCTTCATTGGGTGGTCTGTAGCTCCCATTGCGATGTCACCCTGACTCTGAGGCTCACCCACAAGCTCTCACCCAGCCCCTTGCCCCTTCTGTGGAAGAGCTCCACCCATCCGAGCTGCCTCTTCACACAAAGAGCATCCTCCTCCCTCGGGGCTCTCCAGTACTGTGACTGACCCTACCACATCTCAATTATTCTAGAAATGTTAAGGTCCAACTGGCCATGGTGAAACCTGTTACCAAGGGCCAAGAACACCACGTGTGCGATGGTCCCACTTCAGAGCAGAGAGATGCTGGCGTAAAAAGCAGGTGGCAATGTGCTGCTGAAAGGAGGTTCCCCCTGAGAGGGCAAACCCTGCAGTGCCCAAGGCCAGGGAGAACCAGTGCTGGGCTGTGCAGGAATGGCAGGAGAGGGGTTTGCTGCCTGAGCTGATTCTGCAGCACCTTGAGACCTGTGACAGAGGTGAACTAAAGAAGTCCCTAGGCCTGGGCAGCCTTTGATCCAGACATCCCGAGGACATCATTAGCACGGTCCCTGTTCATATCATGTGAGGAGGTGAGAAGAGGTTCAGAGGGAGAAGAGCTAGGAGGGTTGGAGAGTGCAGAGACCTGAGTGGAGACTCTGGTGTGATGTGCCTCCCAGTCCTGCAGCACCCCTGGCTGTAGCTGGGAAGGACCTTCCCACCATGCCATGGTGTTGGTGTTCACTTGCTGGCACACAGGCCCCAAACCCCTTTGAGAGACTCTGTGGGGTCTGCCCCAAACACCCTCCACCAGCCCATGGCTTCCCTGGAGGTCCTGTGTGGTATGTGCCAGCCAGTTGCGGTTCCTGCTGGGCACCGCTGGCCCCTGGCACAGCACTAGAGGCCTTTTTTATTGCCTGAAAATGAGAGCCCTGAATTAATGGAAGTGCCTGCAAAGCCGGGACATGCATATGTCTTTGTGGTGACTTGAGCTGCAGTGTACACAGCTGGTGGAGCCTGGAGAGCAACCTAGCTCTCCTTCTGGTGAACACCTCCTTTTATTCAGCTGAACAGCACTGCATGTGCAGTGGAAACACATGGCTAAGGAAGGTTCAGACACTGAAAATATTTGGTGTAGTTTCAGGTGGCCAAGGGAACCTGCCTCACCACCCCTCCGGCCCACAGCTGAGGCTCAGGCAGGATGTGGGTGTCTCAGAATTGCTCCATCACAGCTGGCAGACACACACACACAGGACTTGGACCAAGCCTGGAAGCTCAGCCATCACCAGGGCTTTGGGTGCGAGCTGCTGACTCCCCTCTCCACCCCTATTGCTCATGGTGGCAGCTCAGACAAGGGCTTGCATGCAGGCACCTGTTTTGCTTTGGGCACAGCTGAGCTGAGGCCAGAGGGATCCCACCTGCTAGGGGGTTGTGGGCTGCCTGGGAGGGAGCTGAATCCCCCTGCTGCCCAAGGCCTGCCAAGCTGACATGAACCACCTGCATTTGCTCCTCTGAATCCCTGCCCTGTGCAGGGGAAATGACCCCCTCCCTCTCCCTCTCCCTCTCCCTGTCCCTGCCCAGGTCTCCTGCCTGGTACGGGGACAGGAATAGGGCTTGAGAGAGGGGAACATGTCCACCACTCTCCACCTCTGTCCCCTGATGGGATCAAGCACACTGCTGAAATCAGTCTCCCTCCACAGCCCAGAGAGGGACTGGAGGTGATGAGCACACTTGCAAGAGCATTTCCCAGAGGGGACCGTGCTGCCGCTCAGGAGCTGTCAGCCTTGGAGCCCCAGGACAATCGCGAGGGAGCCCGAGGGGCAGAGGAAGTCACGCCTGCAGCTGTGTCCCTGCTCCTGAGTGGGGCCAGGCTCCTGGGACAGAGGGAGCTGGTGGCACCGTGGCAGCAGTGCCCATGTGCCCAGCTGTGTGCAGGAGCAGCTCCTCTGCCAAGAGCAGCAGGGCTGTGGGCACTGCCTGCTGCTGCTGAGAGGAGCTGTGAGAAGGCAGAGAGAAGTGGAAGGCAGTGTGGAGTGGGAGGAGAGAGGAGAGCTCCTTGTGGGAGACATCTTCCCAGCCCTTTGCATGGTGAGTGTCTGGCTGCAGGGCACTAGGGTTTTGAGGATCGCTCTCCGGGCTTCTGCAGGGCAGAAGAGGGAGAGAGGCTTCAGAGCAGGGATGTCCTGCCCCACTGTCCCCGGGACAGGGCGTGCTGCTTCCTTGTGCCGGGGCTGGTGCAGGGGTGTGAAGCTGGGGTATAGTCCCAGGTGCAGTGTCCCTGCCACCGCGGGGTGTTGTGTGCCCGGGCAGTGACTCTGCTGCCTGCACGGGTCAGCACTCAGCCTGCCTGGGCAGCAAGCTGTGGTGCTGCAGGGAGAAGGTCTGGGTGGGAGGAGGTACCCCCCAGCAGGGCAGGTTCATTGTCCCGCTGAGAGGGTGCTGCGTGGGTCAGGGCTGCCCACAGCTCTCGCTCACCCACAGGATATTTGGAGAGTGGAGTTTTCCAGAGGACTTGTCTCTGCCTGGTGGGAATGGAAATGCAGCAGTCAGGTTTAATCCAGGGGCTGAGCCTCTTCACCAGCACCCTGAAGGGTGACAACACGTGCAAGGAAGCTCAGCAAGTGCCTTCACCACCCCTCAGCCTGCAGGCACCACCAACATCACCTTGCCAGTCTCATTGGAGATCTTCTGGTCTGCTGTTTAGCTCCTGCACACAGGGAGATGCTGCTGGGCAGCTTCCTGCTGCTTGGAGGTTTCTGTAGGGCAGAGCTGGGATCACAGTGGGTGGGATGGGGTCTGTGTGGGGACAGAAGAACAACTCCCAGCAAGGACACCTCCAAGCAGCAGAGAGATGGTCAGAGAATGAGTGGAAACTGCTACCAGAAACCCCATGCGAGGTTGGGGTGCAGGAAATGCTCTGCCAGCCTCAGCAGTGCAGATGCTTTCCCCTCCGCAAGCCCCCTGCATCTGTCCCCTGCCACCCAGCAGAGCCCTCTGCGCTCAAGGTTGAGGGATCTAGCACCCAAATAGTCTTTTTGGCAGCCAGAGCCCTAGAAGAGCAGAGAAGCAGCTCTCCTGCCACATGCCCATTTCCTAAACCGTGACTAAGGGACTGAGGACAACCGTCCTGTGATGCCTCCATCTGGGAGGTGATGTGCACAGCTGGGTTAGGGCAAGACCTTGCTCAGTGTCCCTCACTCTTTCTGTCTTTGCCACCCTAGCCAGAAGCATCAAGGTGTTGCTCCTTGCTTCTCCCCCTGTCCGGGCTGCTCTTGTTCTCGCTCGGGGGCTTTCTGGGGATGACATTTGCAGCTGCAGACTCTGACACAGACCCTGTGGTTCTAGCCATAGAGCTGTCTCTGCAGATGGAGTGAGAGGAGGAGGTCTCCTTCTTGCTGTGGGGCTCAAAGGAGCAGAGTGTGTGGGGCTGGGGAATGAGCTGACTGTCCCTTCAGGACAGCCCTCCTTTAAGACCCTTGACCCTCCCTGGGCTGTGCTGCTTGGCTATGTGCTGCCCTCGAGAAGGGCACAGCTCTTCTGGAGGACGTGTGTGATAGCTGAATGTCCCGTGCAGAAGCCCCAGAGGTGCTAAGGAGCTGGAACTGCTGCTGGCGGTGGCTATATGTGGGCAGCTGAAATAAGCCCTGTGTGTCTTTGGCTACAAGCTGAGTGTTGAGAGCTCCCTCCGTCTAAGAGCCACATCACCGAGTCCTTCTTCTGATCATCAGAGCCATGCGCTATGTCACACCCTCTCCATCACTCTCAGAACATGTGAGCTGAGAAAGGGAGGTGAGTTTGGAGATGTGTGCTGTGCAAGTGGACACCACTATCAGCACAGGCCACTTTCCTTTCAGGGTAAGTTGTGGCTGAGATTGTCCTGTGGCTGAGAGAGGTGCACGTGCAAGGCATCTGGGACTGGGACTGCTGGGGAGACCAGTGTGCTGGCTCTGTTGTAGGGCACAGGGAGAACTTTTGCCGCTCACGACAAACTTGTCTTCACACTGAGAGCAGTGTAGAGGGTGCATATTCCTACCCTGCAGAGCAGACCAACAAGCAAGCCCCCCTCCCCTGCTCTCCCCCCCGCAACATTGAAGTTGTTACTTGGGTGGTCCAAATGCCTCCAAATTCAATGTGAAGATGTTGAACAGCGCTCCTACATTAGAGCAGGACTGATGCCTCTGGAGCCCTCGGGCAGAGGTCCCTGCTCCTCATGGCACACTCGGCCAGCACAAAGTGGAGCTCTGGACAGGGAGTGGAACAAAGGTGCTGCTGAGAAGGAGAAAAGCAATGTCTGTGTGTATGGGGGAGGGATGTCTGTGAGAAAGGGAAAGAGTTTGGATCAGAGAGGGTCTCTCCTGATTTATCACTGTCTTTTCCTCCTTGGACAGTCCTACATGCCTGGAGAGAGCAAAATGTCCAACAGCAGCTCCCTCAATGAGTTCCGCCTCCTGGCCTTTGCAGACACACGGCAGCTGCAGCTCTTGCACTTCTCCCTCTTCCTGGGCACCTACCTGGCTGCCCTCCTGGCCAACGGACTCATCATCACAGCCGTAGCCTGCCACCACCGCCTCCACACCCCCATGTACTTCTTCCTCCTCCACCTCGCCCTCCTCGACCTGGCCTCCATCTCCACCACTGTCCCCAAATCCATGGCCAACTCCCTGAGGGACACCAGGGCTATTTCCTACTCGGGATGTGCTGCCCAGGTCTTTTTCTTTGTCTTCTTTTTTTCAGCTGAGTATTCTCTCCTCACTGTCATGGCCTACGACCGCTACGTTGCCATCTGCAGACCCCTGCACTACGGGACCCTCCTGGGCACCAGAGCTTGTGTCAAGATGGCAGCAGCTGCCTGGGCCAGTACTTTTCTCTATGCTCTCCTACACACTGCCAACACATTTTCCATTCCTCTCTGCCAAGGCAATGTCCTGGACCAGTTCTTCTGTGAGATTCCCCACATCCTCAAGCTCTCCTGCTCACACTCCTACCTCCGGGAAGTGGGGCTTCTTTTGTTCAGTGCCTGTTTATTCTTTGGCTGTTTCATTTTCATTGTGCTGTCCTACATGCAGATCTTCACAGCTGTGCTGAGGATGCCCTCTGAGCAGGGAAGGCACAAAGCCTTCTCCATGTGCCTCCCGCACCTGGCTGTCGTCTCCCTGTTTGTCAGCACTGTCATGTTTGCCCACCTGAAGCCCCCTTCCATGTCCTCCCCAGCTCTGGATCTGGTGGTGGCTGTTGTGTACTCGGTGGTGCCTCCAACAGTGAACCCCCTCCTCTACAGCATGAGGAACAAGGAGCTCAAGGAGGCCCTGAGAAAACTGGTTACACAGGTGCAACGTAAGCACCAATAACTATCCCATGTGTGCCCACTCATCATTCCCAGGGCATTTGGTATCAAGGCTCTGTGTGGTGCATTTATTTCTTTCTTACTTTTCCCTGATACTTTCTTGTAAAATGCAAAGACGTTTTCGTTCATGTCACTTCTCAGGAATCTCTCATTTGAATCTGACCCAGACACTGTTTTGAAGCAAGAAGCCAGGCTTCCCCCTTCATCAGCAGAGATGGGGAAACCTCAGAGCCCCCTAGTCTGAGCTCCCTCGGATGCCCCCAGTGCAATGAGGGGAGTTTCCCTTTGCAGGGTCCCTTTTGGCACTGACACCAAGGGAGCTCAGGGGCACAGAGTCAGGCTCAGACAAGTACAGACAGGGTGAGATCACGGGTCCCAGGTCTCGTAGGAGAGCTCAGCTCTGCTGGCCACAGTCAAGGTGTGATCTCACACCCCTCTCCTGCAAGACTGGCAGCTGGTTGTCACCATGGGCTGATCCCTTCCCTTTACAGAGCTCCAACCCTACAAGTGGAGGGGGAGTGGAGGGAGGGGAGTCAGGCAGCAGCTTGTGAGGACAGACCCTGTGCTTGACAGCATCATTGTGGCATCACTGCCACAGAAGACATTTCCTGGCTACATTTTTTCCATGGGAGCTTCAGCTTTCTTGGAGACACATCTCCTCACAGAGGCAGGATTTCTTTTTTGGAGGCTGTTCTCTTCATCTCCACGCTGTCCTTCTGTACCCTCTTCTGTGGATATGGCCCAGGAGTTCTCATAACTGGGTGGTGGTAGGGTTGTGTTTCCATGAGCATGCGTCCTGTGCCTACAGGCAGGATCAGGCAATGGGCACCCTTGTGCCAGCTCTGGCCTCCACATTAACATGTCTCTAATAAAAGGGGATCTCCCCTGTGATGTGCCTTGAAGTCTGTCTTTTCTTCAGAAGCTGGAGTCAAAAGTACACCCAAGGGACTGCACCAGAGAAGGGCTTGCTGCTCTGCTTGTGAACTCCATGGGATCCAGGGGGTGAGCTCAGAGTGCCCAGATCATCTGTTAGGGACTGGGGGCTGGATTCAGAGTTCATCTGCTGGTGACCAGCAGAGATGAGGAATGATCTCTGAATTACCTGCCCAGGGCTGTACCTCAGGTGTCAGGGCTGATGAGAGCCGCCCATCGTTGTGGAGGGGAATCTCCAGGAGATCCCCAGGAGAGCTCAGGGGATGTCCAGGCACAGTGTGTGCCTGGCAATGGGCAGTGAGTGGAGCCTCCCAAAGTGAGGGAGGGTCCATGGTGGAGTAACCAGAAGGTAAAGCACTAGATCCAGGTATGCATGGGGAACCGAGGGCTCTGCAGTCCCCAGAAAGGCAGAGGGGACCCAGGAGGCGCAGGGAAGGGGGACGGGAAGTGATTCCTGCACCTGCAGTGAAACAATACAGGCTGGACACCACAGTAAACACCCAAACACATCTTGTGCCTTGGGCAACACCATGGGGGTCACTCTGAGCACCATCCATGAGCACAGACACATGGCAGCAGTGTAATGGTACCAGTCAGTGGTGGTGATCCCTGTCCAATGGGGTTTGCTTCCCACCATGACCTGCTCTGCCAGGGCCAAGTCAGGAGCCCCATGGCCTGTTCACCCTAAGGAGCAGCAATGCCAGGGTGGGGCCCTGTGGGGTGCACAGGGTGGGGGTGTAGGATCAGCTAGGTCAGCACGGACACACTGACCTGGGGAAAGGCTCTCTGGGGAGCAGGGACGTCCCAGGAGAAAAGCAGGGCAGCAGGCAGAGAGAGAAAATGAGAACGAGAAACAGGTTTCTCTGGGCACCAGCTCAGGGCAGGTGCCTCTGTCCCCGGGGCAACAGGAGGTGCCGGAGGGGCTGCAGGGCCAGGGCTGTCGTGGTGTGCTGGGCAGCGGGGTGGGCATGGAGGGGCTGGAGGCAGCCAGGGAGGGGGATCTCGTGGGCACAAGATCAGGGGAGACAGAGAGTGACCAGCCTCACTGTGGGGCCTCGTCCCCTTTGCCGGGGAGCTGCTCCCCTTGTCCTTGGGCCGTGCATGCATTACACTGTGGACATGCCTGTGCCTGGCCCTGCACCTCTGGGGTCCTCACCTGACCCTGTCCCCATCCTGCTGACCTGACTGCCCATCTCTACCTAGGACATAACCCCTGACTACAGCCAAGAAAGCCTTGGTAAGGGATGAGGGGACCCGAGCAGATCCCCAGGAGCTTGTAGGTACAAAAGGTGACCGCACAACCTCAGCAGAACCTCTTTCCTGACAGCCAATGTGAAGGTGAGAGGAGAGCTTTGGATCTGGACCCTTAGCCAGGGAACGCTGCATGCAGAGTCAGAGCTGGATGAAAAAGGGAGCTCAGCCACTTGGGGGTCTGATACTATGCTGCCTATTTGGGTGAATCACAGAATCACAGAATCGTTTAGGTTGGAAGGGACCTCTGGAAATCATCTAGTCCAACCTCCCTGCTCAAGCAGGGTCACCTAGAGCATATTGCCCAGGATCACATCCAGACGGGTTTTGAATATCTCCAGCGAAGGAGACTCCACTACCTCTCTGGGCTCTGCCACCCTCACAGTCAAGAAGTTTTTTCTCAGGTTTAGGTGGAACTTCCTGTGGTTCAGTTTGTGCCTGTTGCCTCTTGTCCTGTTGCTGGGCACCACAGAGAAGAGACTGGCCTCATCCTCTTGACACTTCCCCTTCAGATAAGAGGATTTCCTGTGCCACAGCTCAAGTGCTTCTGCAGCATTGGGGATGGGACTGCTGCTCCAAAGAGTATGTTATGGGGAGAAGCAAGAGTGGGGCTACAACGGGTGGGAAGGGCAGCCAGGAGCCGAGGGTGCCAGCAAGGCCGGCAGGGCAGTGCCCCACCAATGAGAGGTGCCGTCCTGCAGTGCCTGGGCAAGAGGAGCAGAGCAGGTTTGGGGATGGTAACTACGATCAGGCACAGTCCAGCAATGGTCGGACAAGACTGGAGGGCTCCAACCAGCCCTGCTTTGTGTGGGAGGCTGCGCTGGAGACCTCCAGAGGTCCCTTCCCACCACAACTCCTCTGTGAGGCCATGAATTCTTGCTCCTCAGCCTCTGCTCCAGCACAGCTGACCTGGGGATGAGAGCACCTGGGGCAGAGCAGAACAAGTCCAGCTGGGAGAGCATCAGGAGGAAGATCCAAAGGTCCCTGGCTCAGCCCTGGGCTTGGAAAACTCCATCACGCACCCCAAGAGGCTCTGAATGCCTCTTCCCCCCTGCCCTCTGCCCTTTCCCATCAGCCCAAGTGGAGTCCAGCATGGCCTGGGGTCTCTCTTCCCCACGGGGACGAGAAGGAGAGGGAGGGCCTTCACCAGCCCCACACTGCCCTTTCCACCCGTGGCCTTGGCAGCTGTGTGTGCCTGGCTCTGCCCACTTGCCTTCCCCACACTCCCGGCTGCACTGGAAGCCCATCCACATCCCGGCGCTCCCACCCTCGAGCTGCCGTCCACCCCGAACCTGGAGCCTGGCCGCCCACAAAGGCATCGCCCGGCCAGTGCCCCGGCCGTGCAGCCGAGGGCAGGGGTCTTCGCCCCAAGTCCCCTGCTCCTGCCCTGCTGCCGGCACCACTGCTGCTGTGGCCAGGTCAAAGGCTGCTGCCGCCAGACGGCCCCGGGGTCCGAGGCAGCTCCAGCTGCCTGCAGGGCTGCGCTGGAGCCGGTGAGGAGCGGGCTGCGGTGGGGCTGGCAGCGCCAGGGTGGGTGGGGAGAGGGCAGCTGCCCTGGGCCCCGCTGCGGCTGGGGCTGGGGCTGGGGCTGGGGCTGGGCCCAGCTTTTGCCTGGGCAGCTCCCGGAGGAGCTGCTGCGCGGGATCCTCCAGCTCTGCCCCCGGCAGCAGCACCAGCGCTCCGGGGGCTGGAGGGGACGTGCCCAGATGGGGGAAGGGGACGATGGACCTGGGGCAGCTTCCCCAGGGTGGGCAGGCGACGCAGGCAACAACCTGGGCTCTTCTCTCCTGCTCCCTCCAGGGCCTCCCAGCCTGGCGCTGGCCCCGCAGCAGTGCCCGCCCCAGGGGGCTGCAGAGCTCTGGGCACTCGCTCCACAGCCCCAGCCCCTCACAAGGCCACAGCAGCTCCATGGGGCAGAGAGGGGTCTCAGCCTCCCCACCAGGCCCCCAGCTGGAACTGGCCCCAGTGGCACCAGGAGGCAGGCCACAGGGACACTCTGGGTCCCTCCTTCTGGTGTCCAGGAGATCCCCTACCCCCAGCCTGCCTGCAGCCCCCCGGGCCAGCCCCTCTCTCCACGACACACCAAGACCCCCTGCCCTGGGGCTCCTCCGGCCGCTCCTGCTGCCCCAGGGGCACAGCACCCTGCCCTTCCTGGACACACAGAGAAACACGTTCCTCTTCCTCCTTTATGCCTCCTTGCCAGTGCACAATTGCTCCTTTCCTCTTCTCCAGGGACCTCCCTGCTCCCCGCAGAGCCTTTCCCCACGTCCGTGTGTCCAGGCTGGCCTGCCCGGCCCTTCCTGGACCCTTCCCTGGGCTCCCCGCAGGGCCCCCGGCTGGTGGTGCTGCTGTGCAGAGGGAGTGGGCTGTGGGGCCACGGGGCCATGGGGTGACTGCACACTGGCTGGGGTTGTCACGGTGGGAAGCAGACCCAGGTGGATGGCCATCATTGCACCTGACAACCCCCACCAAGGGGTCTGTGGCCATGGACAATGCTCTGAGCAATCACAGGGCATTTGCAATGGCTCAGGCTGTGTTCAGGTGCGTCCCTAGATGGGTCCCATGTTTTTTCATTGAAGGTGACATGAAGGACTCTCCAGGCTCCCATCCTGTGCCTGGGGGCCTGCTGGGTCCCCACTGCATCTCGTGGGATTGCAGAGCTCTCACTTGCCTGCACATTCTTTGGGTTTGCCCTTTCCCTTTTAGTGACTCCTCTATATTTGGTGAAGCCCCATTCACTGCCCACCCCGAGGCACACAGTGCCCTTGAAGATGGCCTTTGCTCACCTGGGAGGCTCCACGCTCCCTTTGAGAAGGTCAGGCATCCGTCTCCAGCCCTGTTGGATGGGAGACACCCCTTGACCGTTCACCACCTCCAGGAGCAGTGGAAATCCACTGAATCCAGCCCTCTTTCCCTAACACATCACCCCTAGAGCTCATTGCCTGGAGCCCATAGAAAGCCCTGGAAAAGCAACAGGGTCTTTCAGGGTGGAAGTCCTCAAGCACATAATTGAGTCCAGCTTTGGAAGGAGAGCCTAACTTTCAAGGGGTGAACTGAAGAAATATTCTTTTATTCTCTTTCATTGGAGCTAAGCCAGCTCTGACACAGTGATAGACATGTTCACAGCAGGTATCTCAACCAAAAAGACTGGGTTTGTGCTGCTGGAGAAGTGGGATGAATTCAAACCCTTCTGTACAAACATGATTATCACAGAGAGAATGCACAAAGCACAAGAGTTGTCTGAGATGAACTGGAAACCACTTGTGAGGAGAGATGGGCAGCTTAGTGCTGCTGAACTAGAAGCAGCTGAATCAGTTTCCTCAGGGCATCTTTGAGCTCCTTGTTCCTCATGCTGTAGAGGAGAGGGTTCACTGCTGGAGGCACCACCGAGTACACAACAGCCAGCACCACATCCAGAGCTGGGGAGGACATGGAGGGGGGCTTCAGGTGGGCAAACATGACAGTGCTGACAAACAGGGAGACGACAGCCAGGTGTGGGAGGCACATGGAGAAGGCTTTGTGCCTTCCCTGCTCAGAGGGCATCCTCAGCACAGCTCTGAAGATCTGCACATAGGACAGCACAATGAAAACAAAACACCCAAATATTAAACAGGCATTAAATGCAATAAGCCCCACTTCCCGGAGGTAGGAGTGTGAGCAGGAGAGCTTGAGGATCTGGGGAATCTCACAGAAGAACTGGTCCAGGACATTGCCTTGGCAGAGAGGTATGGAAAATGTGTTGGCAGTGTGCAGGAGAGCATAGAGAAAACCAGTGGCCCAGGCAGCTGCTGCCATCTTGACACAAGCTCTGGTGCCCAGGAGGGTCCCGTAGTGCAGGGGTCTGCAGATGGCAACGTAGCGGTCATAGGCCATGACAGTGAGGAGAGAATACTCAGCTAAAATGAAAATGGCAAGAAAAAAGACCTGGGCAGCACATCCTGCGTAGGAAATGGTCCTGGTGTCCCTCAGGGAGTTGGCCATGGATTTGGGGACAGTGGTGGAGATGGAGGCCAGGTCGAGGAGGGCGAGGTGGAGGAGGAAGAAGTACATGGGGGTGTGGAGGCGGTGGTGGCAGGCTACGGCTGTGATGATGAGTCCGTTGGCCAGCCAGGTAGATGCCCAGGAAGAGGGAGAAGTGCAAGAGCTGCAGCTCCCGTGTGTCTGCAAACGCCAGGAGGAGGAACTCACTGAGGGAGGTTTCGTTGGTCATTTTCCTCCCTCTGGGTATGGGGCAACTGTCCAAGAAAGAAGAGACATGGTGAAGTTAGGAGAGACTTTGCAAGCAAACCACCTCCCAGAATGTCCTGCTTGGCATACAACCCCCTACTTTGCCTCTCTCTTTACGGAGACGATCTCTGTGCTCTCTCCCTTGCTTCTACGCCACTTTGCAGTGGCTGAGTGTGCTGCTGTGAGCAGCAGGGACCTCGGCCGATCGGCTCCACAGCAATCAATCCTGCTGTACAGTAGTGGGACTGTGGGCACAGGGGTGCCTAGCTCTGAAATTCACAGTTTCTCTCAGGTGAAACCCACTGCTCATGCAGAAGGGCTTTTTTCAGCATCTTCACTCCAATTTCTAAAGACAGAGGGTTGAGGAAAGGAGTTTTTAGGATTTTAGAGTTTATTTTCTTTGGTGTGTCCTTGTCACCCCTGGGCAGTGTTCCTCAAAGGTAGAAATCCTTGGCATTTCTACTCAGTCCTAGGAGGATCGGATTCATTGTCCCAAGGTACCGAGTGAGGACAGCTAGTCTGTGTATTAGCCTCATTCCCATCTGTCTCGCAGTTGTAGCGCTTTCACCTGGAGAATGATCATACTCATATGTTTCCCTAACAAGAAACCAGCCCCTGCTGAGAGCAGAGGAGTGCACTTTCAAAGGGCAGATCTCCAAACTCCTCACCCTTTCCCTGGGCCCCTCAGGGAGCTCTCCACACTCCCCTTCTGGCCAAGGACACTTAGGACTCTCTTCAGCTGCCCACCTACAGCCTCCCACCACCATCTCCATACTCTGCACCTTCTTCATTTGTCTCTCCAAAAGCACAGAGATGCTGTGAGGCAGCGGTGACCACCTGGAGGGCAGCTCAGAGCTTGGCAGGACACCACAGGGAAACTGTTGGATGTCCTAAAGACGAGCTCTCCTTCAGGGAGAGCCAGCTCATTGCCCAACCCCACAGGCTGTGTTTCCTTTAGGTGCACAGGTGAGAAGAGGGCTGGGGCAACCTCACAGCCCTGCAGATCCCCCTGTCGCACTACTGGCAGGGCAGGTGTCTGAAGTGCAGCTGAACACCCAGTAACCCCAGACAACCTGAGAGAAGAGGAGGAGCAGCATGGAGAGGAGGGGAAACCAGGAGCAACACCATGATCCTGCTGCTGAGGGAGGCAAGGAGAGAGACAGACGGGCACTCATGAAAGCCTTCACCTTGCCCACCTGGTCATGCTGCCTCACAGAGGACAACACTGCAAGGCAGGTGCTCTCAGGCTCTTTGTCCAGCAGCACAAAATGAACCGGTGGCAGGAGAGATGCCCCCTCTCCTCTGATGGAGGTCTGGCTTTGGAGGAGGCAGCTTGTGCCCTGTTCCCCTTGGCTGTCAGGGCTGAGGCTCTGCTGGGTGGGAGAGGAGATCGGGGAGGCTTGCTCAGAAGAAGATGCTTGTGTTGGAGGGACTGACCATGACTTGCCCAAATCCATCCCCCCATGATGATTCTGCTAGCAGTTCCTTCTCACTCCCTGCCCATCTCGGCTGCCTGCAGCTATCCCTGCTGGGAGCTTTCTCAGCCCCAACATCTTTTCCCTCTCAGTGCTCATAGTCTCCATCCCACCCTCTATGGGCTCAGTTCTGCCCTACAGAAATCTTCCAGGTCTGGGACATGGGCAGGGGAATCTCTGTGCTTGCAGGTCCTCAGGAGCAGGTCACATGAATCCTGAGGAAGCCCATAAAGGTGATGCTGGTGCTACTGTAGGTTGAGATGCGGTTGAAGAGTGTTTGCTGATCTTTGTCACAGACCTCCTGATCTCAGAGGGTGAAGGTTTGTGAGTCTCAGTTCCTTCCAAACCAGAAAATTTTCTTTTGTTTTCCCTGCCCAAATTAGGAAACAGAAAGCCCTGGAAGGAAAGCTCCTTCCATTTCAAGCAGCCTGGTTTTTCACCTTCCTCTGCAGGGCAGGGACACTGCTCTGAATCACAGCCCTGGGCAGACTTGTGTGCATGTCCCAGCTTCACAGCCCTGCAGCCATCCCTGGGAGAAGGTAGCAGCATGCCCCGTCCCTGTGACAGCGTGCCAGGGAACCTCTGCTCTAAAGCATCTCCTCCTCCCCTGCACAATGGAGAAGCTGGGAGAGAGATCTTTAAAAAACCTGTCATGGGGTGAACGGGGTTCAGAAGACCCCTCCAGGAACCTCTGCAGTGTTGTCCTTCAGCCAGAGACTTACCATGTCAAGGGCTGGGAAGATGTCTTCCACAGTGAACTGTCAGCTTTCCTCCCACTCCACACTGCCTTTCACTTCTCTCTGCCTTCTCCCAGCTCCTCTCAGCAGCAGCAGGCAGTGCCCGGAGCCCTGCTGCTCTTGGCAGAGGAGCTGCTCCTGCACACAGCTGGGCACATGGGCACTGCTGCCACGGTGCCATGACCTCCTTCCATCTCAGGAGCCTCGACCCCT
The DNA here is from genome assembly GCF_040807025.1 of Struthio camelus. Taxonomy (NCBI): domain Eukaryota; kingdom Metazoa; phylum Chordata; class Aves; order Struthioniformes; family Struthionidae; genus Struthio; species Struthio camelus. The sequence goes on from NC_090970.1 coordinate 3,618,673, forward strand.
TCAGCAACAGTGGCCCAATTAAAGGCAGAAGTTCTCTGTCCCTCGGGCTCTCTCCTCCTGGGAAATGTTCCCTGAAGTAGACTGAAATAATCACCGATGGTCCCTCTCTGAACACTGAAGGAAGACTGATTCCAGCATTACAATATGAGAGGATGGTCACATGCTAGAGGGGGAAACGTCCCACTCTGGAAGCCCCTCTTCCTGCCTCTTGCCTAGGCAGGACTCCTAGAGAGGGGCAAGAAGGGAGTTCATTCTCCCATGGTTCAGGTTTTCATTCAGATGAGTCCATCTGGGCATCTCCTGCCAGTTTAGAAGCCCTGCGGGCTGGAGTGGGATTCATATCCCTCCTGTAAACTCCACAAACAGACAGGAGGTGGGATTTCCCTTCTCCAGGCTGAAGTGTGCCCAGCAGAGATGTCTGCATGGGAGCTCCTTGTCTAAGCTCCCGCTGTAATCCCTGGAGATGGAGAGTGGGAGTCAGTTGCTCACACACAAACACCTGGCAACACTGGAAGAGACAGAGGTGGTCCAAAGCATGTGCCAGTGTCTGCTTGCTCTGATGGAGCCACTTTGAGACCCGCCTCCTTCTGGAGCATCAGGTGGGGGCCAGGTGGGGAATTTCCTTGGCCATTTCTAATGACCCCAGATGCCCAATACTGCTAGACACCCACTCACGAGGAAGCTGAGACATATCCAGATCCCAGTGTTACCAACAGCTCATGTCATTCAGTGCAGACACTTGATTTCATGACATAGAAATAGGCTGGAAGGACCATGTCGGATGCCTGGGGTGTGCAGCACAACTGCATGCTTCCAGCACATACACCATGGCACCTACAGAAAAGTCATGGCCCCTTTTTTCAGTGCTTGCTGCACAAGTGCTTCAGGGCATCTTCAGTTTCCTACCTGTGTCCAGACAACGGAATCCCACCACGACCCTTAGGCCAATTCCATCCTGCCTGCATTCAAGTGTGCTGCATAAATGGGAGGCACATCACATTGAGGTCTCCACTCTAGTGTCTGCACTCTCCAACCCTTCTGGTTCTCCCGTCCCTGAACCTCTTCTCACCCTTCCACATGATATGAACAGCCACCGGGCTAGTGATGTCCTCAGAGTGGCTGGATCACAGGCTGCCCAGGCCCAGGGACTTCTACAGTAGCATCTTCTCCTTCCTGGAGATCGCTTCACCTCCGTCACAGGGCCCCAAGGTGCTGCAGAATCAGCTCAGGAAACAAACCCCTCTCCTGCCATTCCTGCACAGCCTAGCTCTGTTTCTCCCTGGCCTTGGGCACTGCAGGTCTTTTGTTCTTACTGGGAACCTCCTTTCACCGTCATCACATTGGCCACCTGCTATCCATGCCAGCATGTCACCCCTTGCAGTCAAAGCCTTTGCCTACAGAAGGTCCTTGGGAACATGTTTCCCTGTGACAAATCTTCTGTCCGTGCCACAGCTGAGGTGCTGAACTCCACATATATGCAGACATATGCAGCCTGGGGCACAGCCAGGAGCAAACGGAGATGCCCAAGCTGTCACAGCACTGCCACATGCTTGGAATAACGGAGATGGGGTGGGGTCACTCGCATGACTGAAGTCTTTCAATGGCAGAGTACAAGGTCTTCAGGACACTCCACCAGGGAAGATGAGGAGGAGGAGGCCCTGTGTGGGAAGGGCACATTGCACAGCATCGTGTCCAGGTGGGTTTTGAATCTCTCCAGGCAAGGAGACTCCACAACCTCTCTGGGCAACCTCTTCCAGGGCTCTGTCACTCTCACAGGCAAGAAGGTTTCCCTCAGATTCAGGTGGAACTTCCCCTGATGACACAACTCGTCCACAACAGCACACCTACTGCAGGAGAGCTGACTGCCAGCCCAGGCCTCACCAAGAGGCCCCAAGCACCCCCTGCACCCTCACCCCTGCAGAGCTGCATCTGCTGGCAGAGGGTCTCTCTGCGTCCAAGCTTCTGACACAGCTGAGGCAGCGACTCCAGCAGCTACTGGGGAATGTCCTCTCCACTATGACATGACCATATCTGAGCAAGCATACACTACTAGGATTGGAAACAAAGGTGCCTTCTTGCGCCCTGCTGTGCAGACTGCGGCCTCTCTTCACTGCACTCCAGGAGCTGCACTCTAGGCCTGGCTCTTCTATAGGTCTCTGCCTAGCACTGGCTCACAGGGTGCTTGACTCACCCTAATCAAGGAGCAAAGGCCCCAACTCCCTCTCCTCAGGGGCAACCAACAGAGCTCATTGGCGGCAGCTCCACCTAGCTAGAGCTGCTCCCAGGAGAAGTTAAGGCCTCCTGTAGTTGTCCTTGCCTAGCTCTCCTTGCCTGTTCGCAGCAATCACACTCGAGTTCCTCGGGGTCCCTAGAAAGTGCCCCCCGCCCCGACAACTTCCAACAAGGTCCTCAGAAGTTCTAAGCAGAGCCCACACACTGCTGCACCAACTGCTGCCTCTGTTCTGCTGCCTCTGCTCTCTGTGCTCTGACTTCCTTTTGGCAGGGACTTGGAAAGCCACCTCTCTGACAGTCTTCAAGGGGGATGGAGCCTCCCTTCTGCAAGAGTCACCCTGAGACTATTCAGAGACAAGGAAGGCTGGTTGTAGGGACGTTGTCAAACTCCAGCAGCTGCACAGCTGGGAGCTGGTCACCTCACACACTTCTGAATGAGCCAAGGTGCAGGTCCTGAGGCATTGCACTGCCTTCCAGGCTGTGCACCGGAGACTGGACAGCAGCCCTGCAGTGTGTGGGCACGTCCTGAGAAGCCCAGGAGGAAAACTGTGGGAGATCCAGGGTACTAGGTGCTGTATAGCCCCCCGGGAAAGCCAGGGTGCTGGGGGGCAGATCCAGGGTGCCAGGGACTGTAGCCAGGGGAGAAGCACTGCCCTGAGGTGATGCTGAAAAGCCCAAGGACCAGCTGAGCTCCAGAGGTGGGAAATGGCTTTCCCCAGGCTCAGCCTGGGCAACAGTCTTGGGAAATGAGAACACTGCCCCAAATTTGCTCCCCAGCCTTGCCCAGGGTTATGGAACACGGGAAGCACCAGGGTCCCATGTAAAGCCCTCTGGATGATGCGTGTTAAGGGCCTAGTTGCTCTTTTCTGGCATCTCATCTCTCTCCTAAGCACCGCAGACTGAGAAACCTTGCTGAGGCCTTTTCAAAACAAAGCGCCTGCTTTGGTGCCTGAAGGAGGAAGGCTGCGTCCTGTCCCATCCTGTCCTACATCCTCCTTTGACAAGAAGAGTGACCCACGGGAGAAACCTGTCTTGAGGCTCGCCAAAGCATCTCAGCCCATGGCCACCCTTTTGTGCTGTTTGACCTCACATGATTTTGATCCCATCTTTAACAAGTGCCAAACCCCTAACATAGCCCCAAAGCCCAGCTTCCTGGCCAGGTCTGCCCTGTGCAGAGACCTGTTGGTGCAGGGGCACAGAAGTGACCTCTGCCGTGACCCATCTTAGATTTTTCACAGCCTTTGTCACCATCTGGTCACGTTCGTGAAGGAGTTATCAGCCAGTTTTGGAAACTAACTGTGGGGAGGGCAGGTGATTGCTTTGCAGAACATGGAGGGAAATCTCTCTGCTCTCTCCCTGGCTGTGCCATCTCCATGGCGGTGACCTACTGAGCCCAGAGATGACACGGGCTGAGGTCACAGTGGGACGTGCCGCATCACAGAGAGGTCTCTCCCCGGTGCCATGGGAGAGCCCTCACTTCCCTGCAAGGCCAGGGCACGGCTCACACACTCCCCACTGCTGCCCTTCAGAGCTACTCCCCAGCAAGGAGGGAGGCCAGGAGGCAGTGGGGCTGCACTGGGGCTCCTCACCAACAGGCACAAGAGCAGGGACACATTGGAGAGGAATTGTGAGTGATGAGACAGGAGACAAGAGAGTCCTTTTTCCCTGGAGGGAGAGGCGAGCCGAAGGAAAGGGGTCAAACGAGAAGGAGACTGCTGGACCAAGAACATTAGCCCAGACCACAGGTACTTGCTTTCCAGTGCTCCTGCAGCTCTCCACCAAGGGTAAGGGATTGAGGAACTGCTTCCTGAGGTGTCGCACAGAGACTGTGAAATGGAAAAACAGCTGTGGGTCCTGCGCTGTGGGGGTGTCTGGACAGGGCTGGGGGCGGCCACAAGAGCCCTGCTGGAGGGTCCCATCTGGCTCAGGGCACAATGGGGCAGGCAGGAGTGCTGGGTCCTGGGGCTGGGGCTGTCCTGAGCCCCGAGGCTCCTGTGGGGCTGGCTCCATCCCCTCCTGGTAGGGTGGTAGGGTGGGAGGAAATTCAGGCCCAAGTTTCCCTGGAAGTGGGTCCCCCCTTGGGGTCTGGCTCTGGCAGGAAAGGGGTGCTGTGTCCCAGAGGCTGCAATGTCCACCAGATCCCAGGGGGATCTCAAGAGCCTGCTGGAAATGCCCACAGAGGACATGAAACCTTCCCCTTGTAACAGCCCTCAGCATGGCACCAGACCCACCACCAACGATGGTGGGAGGAAGGAGCTGCCTGCTGGGTCATGTGTCTGCAATGTTGCCATGGCATCGCCCCCAGTGCTGCCCTGCTACTGGCTGACAAGAGGAGGAGGGTTGTGTTGGGTTGCCTGATGTCTCTGTCAGCTCATCACAGTCCAGCACGTGGGTTAAAGACACTTATAAGTGCAGCAGGAGCAAAGCAGGAGAGCAGGAGTGGGAGTGAGTGGGTCTGTAGGTGTGTTCCCATGCTGGCCCTGGCCGTGTGGGGCTGCTCTCCTCCAGGAGCTGCCACGGGGTTAGCACCATAGGACAGAGGTGCCTGGGCCCCAGGGGAGCTGTCCTGCAAGCCAGATGTGCTGGCCGGCCCCAAGCAGCTGCGCTGGGCGGTACAGTGTGGTTTGGCCGAGCTTTGTCTGCAAGATGGGAATGCTCTTTCTGCCCTTGGATTGGTGGAGGTGGGAAGGGAGCAGGAGCAGAGGTGGGAGTGGATGTTCAGAGGAAGTGCTTGTTGCTGCCTCTTGGAGGACTAGAAGGAAACAGAAGGGCTGGAGAGTTGTCCTGGGTGTGATTTGGGGCATTTGAGGGGGGGTGTCCTGGCTGCTGGCCTGTGTGGTGGTGTGGCCTGTGTGTGCCTGCTGCCGAGGGGCGTGCTGGCTGTCCACGCTGTGTGAGGGGAGGGGTGGGGGTGAGGTGTGTGCCAGAAGTTGGGTGGCGTGTGGTGGGGAGAGGTGGTGGCCCCAGGGTGTTGGTTGTGGGTGCGGGAGGAGACGTGTGGAGAGAGCAGTGGTGTGCGTGGGCAGTGCCATGAGGCTGGGGAGGTGGGGAGCGCTGCGAGGTGAGCAGGTGCCTTGTCTGCTGGGGCCCCGGCTGCCCTGGTGGCCCCATGAGCCAGGCACGCTGGCAGCCGGCTGCCTTCTGCCCGCTCAGCTTCACGCCTGGAGTTTCCTCCGCTCTTGCCAGGCTCTGCAGCCACGACCCACCTGAAAGTGCAGGGAGCGCTTCTGCTTGCTCTGAGAGCTGTACGAGGCATGCTTTTCCCTCCTTTCCTCTCGGTTGCTTTTTGTGGGGAGAGCTTTGGTCTTGCAGCAGTGTTGGCTGAAGGAGCAGGAGGTCGTGGGAGGTGCTCGTTCCCGGCTGGGCGTTAGCGTGCTGGAAGGTGTTTGGAGGAGTGAAGGCCTTGTGGAGAGGTGTTCTTGGGAGAGGGGCAGGTGTGTTCTTGGGAGAGGACTCTGAAGGGTGGCTGATGGCTCCCTGTGCCCAATCTCCCTGGACAAGGAGTGCCTTGGAGGAGGGGAGCCAAGGCAAGGGTGGCCTGCAAGGGATGCGCAGCCCCGGCCTCTCTTCCTTCCAGCTGCCGTCTCGGCAAGTTCCTGCACCGTCCCGCTGCAGGGTGAGCTCTGGGTGCTGCAGAGGGCAGCGAGAGAGCCCCCTTGGGCAGGCATGAGTGTGCGAGGTGTGGTGTGGTGAGGTGCTGACGCGGGGAAGGTGGTGGTGTTGGCCTGAGGTTTGGGTGGGAGTGAGGAGCCCCACGGAGCTCTAGGGGCATTGCTGCGAGTGTGTGGAGCCAAGGGAGTGGTGGTGAGCACAGGCGTCCTCCAAGCAGCCTGGCGGCTTGTGGGCAGGCATTGTGGACGCTGAGCGCTGGAAGCCCTTTCCCCTTGGTGTTTTCTCCCTGAGCGCTTGGAGAGTTGCCACTCCTTTTTTGGGAGGTGGGGAGAATCCTAGAGCCTTTGCATTGTGACCACTCTTGTTTTTCGGACTGCTCCCTGCTGACGCCGTGATGGGAGAGTGTCCTTGCAGGCCTGAGAAATGCAGGGGCCAAAGAGTGGAGCACTAGGGGCTCAAGTGCTTGCTAAGAGAAGAGAGGGAAGTGGTCCTTGCTGCAGGCTGCTGCCTGGTGCTGCTTTGGAGGAGAGCTCCTGGCACCAGACGTGAGGACAAACCAGCTTGGCTCTGCCACACGCCCAGCTCCTTCAGTGGGTGGCTTAGCTGGTGCTCTCGGGCTCTGCCTGGGCCATGCCCGGGGGGACCCTGGAGGCAGAGCCTGCGCTGGCTTTTCCATGTGGCACTCGCACTGCTGAAAGCTGCTGGCTTGGCTCGAGGCTTTGCTTGGCAGAGAAATCCCCGGCCTTGCTGAGGCAGGGCAAGGCAAAGGCTTGAGAGCAGCGGAAGCCTTGTGCCGTTTCCCTGGTTGGAAGTGTGCTTGTCTAAGGCTGGTGCACTGGCCCTGTCCGTGCTGCTGAGTGTGTCTGTGTGCAGCCGTGTGGTCATTGGTGAGCTGTCGGAGCACGGCCCGAGAGAGGGGGAGTGTTGCCAAAGAGTTTTGTCCTCCTTCCTTGAAGCCCCAAAGGGCCCCTCAGTAGGGAGGCCTGTGGGGTGAGGGCCTTGAGGGCACGGGAAGCAAAGCAGATAGATAGGCAAGAGCTGGCGTGATGCGCCTCCTGGGAGAGCACTTGCTTGGTTCTTTGTGGAGGTGGGAAGGGAGCAGGCTCTGGGCTTTGACTGGATGTTCAGAGGAAGTGCTTGGGGAAAGGCTGTGGAGGACTAGAAGCAAGCGGAAGGGTTGGAGAGTGGGTCTTGGTGTGTTTTGGGGCCCTTGCCCATGGTCGCTTCTGCTCGGAAAAACTGCCTGTCGCAGGGCTCCGAGAGAGGCTGTGCCCACGCGGCACGCCGTGGCCTGGCCACTGGTGGTGCTGCGTGCCTCTTGCTGGGCCCTGAGACGTGTGGCCCTGGAAGCAGCCTGAAGGGTGTTGGCAGAGCAGCTCTGAGCGTGGCAGCTGTTTGGCTTTCGCAGGGCCTTGGAGGCTGGGGAAGGGCCCGTCCTCCCCTTGCCGTTGTCATTAGCCCTGCTGGCGGGCCAGGGGGAAGAGCTGCTGAGTGCTGCCTCTGCTGGTGTCCCCAGCTGAGATGCCCTCGCCTCAGTCCTTCCCCACGTCCCAAACTGTCAGGGCCCCAAATCAGAGAGTGCTTGTTGTCCTTGATGTGTAGGGGATGTGCTGGCTTGGTTCAGTCCCTCCTTGGGGCAGGAAGTGGCCTTTGGAGTTGCGGGAAGGCTTCTTGCTCTGCCTGGGCCATGGGGCCCTGCTGTCTTCCGCTTCATGGTCGCTGCTCCCACACAATCGGTCCCATCAAGAAATGTTGCCAGGAACCCCTTGCAGGCCTTTCTCCAGTTCCGAGCTTCATGGGCTCGGTGCGGGTACTGGCTGGGCAGAAGGTGATCTTCTCTTGGGGCAGGAAGTGGCCCGTCCTGGGTGTTTTGCTGCACTAGGAGCAGTGTGAGGCGCCAGGGTGAGTGAGGGAGACCGTTCAGGAGGTGTCTCAGCCTTGGGGAGGGCAGGGGGAGCTGCAGGGGGCAACAGCCACAAGGTCCCTAGTGTCTGCGAGAGCTGGGCCAGAAAATCACCACTGCCCAATCAGTTCTTTGTCGGTAGCTGAGAGGCCAGCAGGGGCCCCGTGGCTCGGCTGCTGATTCTGAGGTCCCTTGGGGCTGAGGAGCTGAGAGGCCAGCTGCAGGAACAAGGCTGGCGTGTTGTCTGTAAGGTCCCTTCTGCAACGGTTACGTGATTGGCTAGCAGGAGGCGTGTGGCTGGGGAGGTGCTGGTGAGGTGTCTTCTAGGTGAGCAGTTGCTGGGGCAGCAGCAGGTGCACGGCTGGGACGCGTGCTTTGGAGGTGACGTTGGCCGGAGCAGCTGGGAGGTGAGCATTTGGCTGATGGCTGAGGAAGTCATTGTGAGGTCACTTGTGTGTCAGGGGCTTTTAGGGCAGTGGCGGGCAGGCGGCTGGGAAGGTGGCCGTGAGGTCCTGTCTTTTGGATTGGCTGATAGGGCAGCAGGAGGCAGGTGGCTGGGAAGGTGCTTGTGAGGTGACTGCAGGGAGAGCAGCCCAGGTTGCCCATGGCTGGGAAGTGACTCGGAGGTCCCGCCTGTCCCCACAGTATGTAGGCCTGCAGCGTGGCTTAGACATTGGTGGTGAAATCTAGGCTTGACAGTGTGTGCGTGGTGTGGAAATTGTGCCCCATGCAAAGAGAGGGGCCTGGTGAGATTTGTCTCAGCCTGGGCAACATTCATGGGAAATGAGAACACTGCCCCAAATTTGCTCCCCAGCCTTGCCCACGGTTATGGAACATGGGAAGCACCAGGGTCCCACGTAAAGCCCTCTGGATGATGCGTGTTAAGGGCCTAGTTGCTCTTTTCTGGCATCTCATCTCTCTCCTAAGCACCGCAGACTGAGAAACCTTGCTGAGGCCTTTTCAAAACAAAGAGCCTGCTTTGGTGCCTGAAGGAGGAAGGCTGCGTCCTGTGCCATCCTGTCCTACATCCTCCTTTGACAAGAAGAGTGACCCACGGGAGAAACCTGTCTTGAGGCTCGCCAAAGCATCGCAGCCCATGGCCACCCTTTTGTGCTGTTTGACCTCACATGATTTTGATCCCATCTTTAACAAGTGCCAAACCCCTAACATAGCCCCAAAGCCCAGCTTCCTGGCCAGGTCTGCCCTGTGCAGAGACCTGTTGGTGCAGGGGCACAGAAGTGACCTCTGCCGTGACCCATCTTAGATTTTTCACAGCCTTTGTCACCATCTGGTCACGTTCCTGAAGGAGTTATCAGCCAGTTTTGGAAACTAACTGTGGGGAGGGCAGGTGATTGCTTTGCAGAACATGGAGGGAAATCTCTCTGCTCTCTCCCTGGCTGTGCCATCTCCATGGCGGTGACCTACTGAGCCCAGAGATGACACGGGCTGAGGTCACAGTGGGACGTGCCGCATCACAGAGAGGTCTCTCCCCGGTGCCATGGGAGAGCCCTCACTTCCCTGCAAGGCCAGGGCACGGCTCACACACTCCCCACTGCTGCCCTTCAGAGCTACTCCCCAGCAAGGAGGGAGGCCAGGAGGCAGTGGGGCTGCACTGGGGCTCCTCACCAACAGGCACAAGAGCAGGGACACATTGGAGAGGAATTGTGAGTGATGAGACAGGAGACAAGAGAGTCCTTTTTCCCTGGAGGGAGAGGCGAGCCGAAGGAAAGGGGTCAAACGAGAAGGAGACTGCTGGACCAAGAACATTAGCCCAGACCACAGGTACTTGCTTTCCAGTGCTCCTGCAGCTCTCCACCAAGGGTAAGGGATTGAGGAACTGCTTCCTGAGGTGTCGCACAGAGACTGTGAAATGGAAAAACAGCTGTGGGTCCTGCGCTGTGGGGGTGTCTGGACAGGGCTGGGGGCGGCCACAAGAGCCCTGCTGGAGGGTCCCATCTGGCTCAGGGCACAATGGGGCAGGCAGGAGTGCTGGGTCCTGGGGCTGGGGCTGTCCTGAGCCCCGAGGCTCCTGTGGGGCTGGCTCCATCCCCTCCTGGTAGGGTGGTAGGGTGGGAGGAAATTCAGGCCCAAGTTTCCCTGGAAGTGGGTCCCCCCTTGGGGTCTGGCTCTGGCAGGAAAGGGGTGCTGTGTCCCAGAGGCTGCAATGTCCACCAGATCCCAGGGGCATCTCAAGAGCCTGCTGGAAATGCCCACAGAGGACATGAAACCTTCCCCTTGTAACAGCCCTCAGCACGGCACCAGACCCACCACCAACGATGGTGGGAGGAAGGAGCTGCCTGCTGGGTCATGTGTCTGCAATGTTGCCATGGCATCGCCCCCAGTGCTGCCCTGCTACTGGCTGACAAGAGGAGGAGGGTTGTGTTGGGTTGCCTGATGTCTCTGTCAGCTCATCACAGTCCAGCACGTGGGTTAAAGACACTTATAAGTGCAGCAGGAGCAAAGCAGGAGAGCAGGAGTGGGAGTGAGTGGGTGTGTAGGTGTGTTCCCATGCTGGCCCTGGCCGTGTGGGGCTGCTCTCCTCCAGGAGCTGCCACGGGGTTAGCACCATAGGACAGAGGTGCCTGGGCCCCAGGGGAGCTGTCCTGCAAGCCAGATGTGCTGGCCGGCCCCAAGCAGCTGCGCTGGGCGGTACAGTGTGGTTTGGCCGAGCTTTGTCTGCAAGATGGGAATGCTCTTTCTGCCCTTGGATTGGTGGAGGTGGGAAGGGAGCAGGAGCAGAGGTGGGAGTGGATGTTCAGAGGAAGTGCTTGTTGCTGCCTCTTGGAGGACTAGAAGGAAACAGAAGGGCTGGAGAGTGGGCCTGGGTGTGATTAGGGGCATTTGAGGGGTGGTGTCCTGGCTGCTGGCCTGTGTGGTGGTGTGGCCTGTGTGTGCCTGCTGCAGAGGGGCGTGCTGGCTGTCCACCGTGTGTGAGGCATGGGGTGGGGGTGAGGTGTGTGCCAGAAGTTGGGTGGCGTGTGGTGGGGAGAGGCGGTGGCCCCAGGGTGTTGGTTCTGGGTGCAGGAGGAGACGTGTGGAGAGAGCAGTGGTGTGCGTGGGCAGTGCCATGAGGCTGGGGAGGTGGGGAGCACTGCGAGGTGAGCAGGTGCCTTGTCTGCTGGGGCCCCGGCTGCCCTGGTGGCCCCGTGAGCCAGGCACGCTGGCAGCCGGCTGCCTTCTGCCCGCTCAGCTTCACGCCTGGAGTTTCCTCCGCTCTTGCCAGGCTCTGCAGCCAGGACCCACCCGAAAGTGCAGGGAGCGCTTCTGCTTGCTCTGAGAGCTGTACGAGGCATGCTTTTCCCTCCTTTCCTCTCAGTTGCTTTTTGTGGGGAGAGCTTTGGTCTTGCAGCAGTGTTGGCTGAAGGAGCAGGAGGTCGTGGGAGGTGCTCGTTCCCAGCTGGGCGTTAGCGTGCTGGAAGGTGTTTGGAGGAGTGAAGGCCTTGTGGAGAGGTGTTCTTGGGAGAGGGGCAGGTGTGTTCTTGGGAGAGGACTCTGAAGGGTGGCTGATGGCTCCCTGTGCCCAATCTCCCTGGACAAGGAGTGCCTTGGAGGAGGGGAGCCAAGGCAAGGGTGGCCTGCAAGGGATGCGCAGCCCCGGCCTCTCTTCCTTCCAGCTGCCGTCTCGGCAAGTTCCTGCACCGTCCCGCTGCAGGGTGAGCTCTGGGTGCTGCAGAGGGCAGCGAGAGAGCCCCCTTGGGCAGGCATGAGTGTGCGAGGTGTGGTGTGGTGAGGTGCTGACGCGGGGAAGGTGGTGGTGTTGGCCTGAGGTTTGGGTGGGAGTGAGGAGCCCCACGGAGCTCTAGGGGCATTGCTGCGAGTGTGTGGAGCCAAGGGAGTGGTGGTGAGCACAGGCGTCCTCCAAGCAGCCTGGCGGCTTGTGGGCAGGCATTGTGGACGCTGAGCGCTGGAAGCCCTTTCCCCTTGGTGTTTTCTCCCTGAGCGCTTGGAGAGTTGCCACTCCTTTTTTGGGAGGTGGGGAGAATCCTAGAGCCTTTGCATTGTGACCACTCTTGTTTTTCGGACTGCTCCCTGCTGACGCCGTGATGGGAGAGTGTCCTTGCAGGCCTGAGAAATGCAGGGGCCAAAGAGTGGAGCACTAGGGGCTCAAGTGCTTGCTAAGAGAAGAGAGGGAAGTGGTCCTTGCTGCAGGCTGCTGCCTGGTGCTGCTTTGGAGGAGAGCTCCTGGCACCAGACGTGAGGACAAACCAGCTTGGCTCTGCCACACGCCCAGCTCCTTCAGTGGGTGGCTTAGCTGGTGCTCTCGGGCTCTGCCTGGGCCATGCCCGGGGGGACCCTGGAGGCAGAGCCTGCGCTGGCTTTTCCATGTGGCACTCGCACTGCTGAAAGCTGCTGGCTTGGCTCGAGGCTTTGCTTGGCAGAGAAATCCCCGGCCTTGCTGAGGCAGGGCAAGGCAAAGGCTTGAGAGCAGCGGAAGCCTTGTGCCGTTTCCCTGGTTGGAAGTGTGCTTGTCTAAGGCTGGTGCACTGGCCCTGTCCGTGCTGCTGAGTGTGTCTGTGTGCAGCCGTGTGGTCATTGGTGAGCTCCCTGAGCGTGGCCTGAGAGAGGGGGAGTGTTGCCAAAGAGTTTTGTCCTCCTTCCTTGAAGCCCCAAAGGGCCCCTCAGTAGGGAGGCCTGTGGGGTGAGGGCCTTGAGGGCACGGGAAGCAAAGCAGATAGATAGGCAAGAGCTGGCGTGATGCGCCTCCTGGGAGAGCACTTGCTTGGTTCTTTGTGGAGGTGGGAAGGGAGCAGGCTCTGGGCTTTGACTGGATGTTCAGAGGAAGTGCTTGGGGAAAGGCTGTGGAGGACTAGAAGCAAGCGGAAGGGTTGGAGAGTGGGTCTTGGTGTGTTTTGGGGCCCTTGCCCATGGTCGCTTCTGCTCGGAAAAACTGCCTGTCGCAGGGCTCCGAGAGAGGCTGTGCCCACGCGGCACGCCGTGGCCTGGCCACTGGTGGTGCTGCGTGCCTCTTGCTGGGCCCTGAGACGTGTGGCCCTGGAAGCAGCCTGAAGGGTGTTGGCAGAGCAGCTCTGAGCGTGGCAGCTGTTTGGCTTTCGCAGGGCCTTGGAGGCTGGGGAAGGGCCCGTCCTCCCCTTGCCGTTGTCATTAGCCCTGCTGGCGGGCCAGGGGGAAGAGCTGCTGAGTGCTGCCTCTGCTGGTGTCCCCAGCTGAGATGCCCTCGCCTCAGTCCTTCCCCACGTCCCAAACTGTCAGGGCCCCAAATCAGAGAGTGCTTGTTGTCCTTGATGTGTAGGGGATGTGCTGGCTTGGTTCAGTCCCTCCTTGGGGCAGGAAGTGGCCTTTGGAGTTGCGGGAAGGCTTCTTGCTCTGCCTGGGCCATGGGGCCCTGCTGTCTTCCGCTTCATGGTCGCTGCTCCCACACAATCGGTCCCATCAAGAAATGTTGCCAGGAACCCCTTGCAGGCCTTTCTCCAGTTCCGAGCTTCATGGGCTCGGTGCGGGTACTGGCTGGGCAGAAGGTGATCTTCTCTTGGGGCAGGAAGTGGCCCGTCCTGGGTGTTTTGCTGCACTAGGAGCAGTGTGAGGCGCCAGGGTGAGTGAGGGAGACCGTTCAGGAGGTGTCTCAGCCTTGGGGAGGGCAGGGGGAGCTGCAGGGGGCAACAGCCACAAGGTCCCTAGTGTCTGCGAGAGCTGGGCCAGAAAATCACCACTGCCCAATCAGTTCTTTGTCGGTAGCTGAGAGGCCAGCAGGGGCCCCGTGGCTCGGCTGCTGATTCTGAGGTCCCTTGGGGCTGAGGAGCTGAGAGGCCAGCTGCAGGAACAAGGCTGGCGTGTTGTCTGTAAGGTCCCTTCTGCAACGGTTACGTGATTGGCTAGCAGGAGGCGTGTGGCTGGGGAGGTGCTGGTGAGGTGTCTTCTAGGTGAGCAGTTGCTGGGGCAGCAGCAGGTGCACGGCTGGGACGCGTGCTTTGGAGGTGACGTTGGCCGGAGCAGCTGGGAGGTGAGCATTTGGCTGATGGCTGAGGAAGTCATTGTGAGGTCACTTGTGTGTCAGGGGCTTTTAGGGCAGTGGCGGGCAGGCGGCTGGGAAGGTGGCCGTGAGGTCCTGTCTTTTGGATTGGCTGATAGGGCAGCAGGAGGCAGGTGGCTGGGAAGGTGCTTGTGAGGTGACTGCAGGGAGAGCAGCCCAGGTTGCCCATGGCTGGGAAGTGACTCGGAGGTCCCGCCTGTCCCCACAGTATGTAGGCCTGCAGCGTGGCTTAGACATTGGTGGTGAAATCTAGGCTTGACAGTGTGTGCGTGGTGTGGAAATTGTGCCCCATGCAAAGAGAGGGGCCTGGTGAGATTTGTCTCAGCCTGGGCAACATTCATGGGAAATGAGAACACTGCCCCAAATTTGCTCCCCAGCCTTGCCCACGGTTATGGAACATGGGAAGCACCAGGGTCCCACGTAAAGCCCTCTGGATGATGCGTGTTAAGGGCCTAGTTGCTCTTTTCTGGCATCTCATCTCTCTCCTAAGCACCGCAGACTGAGAAACCTTGCTGAGGCCTTTTCAAAACAAAGAGCCTGCTTTGGTGCCTGAAGGAGGAAGGCTGCGTCCTGTGCCATCCTGTCCTACATCCTCCTTTGACAAGAAGAGTGACCCACGGGAGAAACCTGTCTTGAGGCTCGCCAAAGCATCGCAGCCCATGGCCACCCTTTTGTGCTGTTTGACCTCACATGATTTTGATCCCATCTTTAACAAGTGCCAAACCCCTAACATAGCCCCAAAGCCCAGCTTCCTGGCCAGGTCTGCCCTGTGCAGAGACCTGTTGGTGCAGGGGCACAGAAGTGACCTCTGCCGTGACCCATCTTAGATTTTTCACAGCCTTTGTCACCATCTGGTCACGTTCCTGAAGGAGTTATCAGCCAGTTTTGGAAACTAACTGTGGGGAGGGCAGGTGATTGCTTTGCAGAACATGGAGGGAAATCTCTCTGCTCTCTCCCTGGCTGTGCCATCTCCATGGCGGTGACCTACTGAGCCCAGAGATGACACGGGCTGAGGTCACAGGGGGATGTGCCGCATCACAGAGAGGTCTCTCCCCGGTGCCATGGGAGAGCCCTCACTTCCCTGCAAGGCCAGGGCACGGCTCACACACTCCCCACTGCTGCCCTTCAGAGCTACTCCCCAGCAAGGAGGGAGGCCAGGAGGCAGTGGGGCTGCACTGGGGCTCCTCACCAACAGGCACAAGAGCAGGGACACATTGGAGAGGAATTGTGAGTGATGAGACAGGAGACAAGAGAGTCCTTTTTCCCTGGAGGGAGAGGCGAGCCGAAGGAAAGGGGCCAAACGAGATGGAGACTGCTGGACCAAGAACATTAGCCCAGACCACGGATACTAGCTTTCCAGTGCTCCTGCAGCTCTCCACCAAGGGTAAGGGATTGAGGAACTGCTTCCTGAGGTGTCGCACAGAGACTGTGAAATGGAAAAACAGTTGTGGGACCTGGGCTGTGGGGGTGTCTGGACAGGGCTGGGGGCGGCCACAAGAGCCCTGCTGGAGGGTCCCATCTGGCTCAGGGCACAATGGGGCAGGCAGGAGTGCTGGGTCCTGGGGCTGGGGCTGTCCTGAGCCCCGAGGCTCCTGTGGGGCTGGCTCCATCCCCTCCTGGTAGGGTGGTAGGGTGGGAGGAAATTCAGGCCCAAGTTTCCCTGGAAGTGGGTCCCCCCTTGGGGTCTGGCTCTGGCAGGAAAGGGGTGCTGTGTCCCAGAGGCTGCAATGTCCACCAGATCCCAGGGGCATCTCAAGAGCCTGCTGGAAATGCCCACAGAGGACATGAAACCTTCCCCTTGTAACAGCCCTCAGCATGGCACCAGACCCACCACCAACGATGGTGGGAGGAAGGAGCTGCCTGCTGGGTCATGTGTCTGCAATGTTGCCATGGCATCGCCCCCAGGGCTGCCCTGCTACTGGCTGACAAGAGGAGGAGGGTTGTGTTGGGTTGCCGGATGTCTCTGTCAGCCCATCACAGTCCAGCACGTGGGTTAAAGACACTTATAAGTGCAGCGGGAGCAAAGCAGGAGAGCAGGAGTGGGAGTGAGTGGGTGTGTAGGTGTGTTCCCATGCTGGCCCTGGCCGTGTGGGGCTGCTCTCCTCCAGGAGCTGCCACGGGGTTAGGACCATAGGACAGAGGTGCCTGGGCCCCAGGGGAGCTGTCCTGCAATCCAGATGTGCTGGCCGGCCCCAAGCAGCTGCGCTGGGCGGTACAGTGTGGTTTGGCCGAGCTTTGTCTGCAAGATGGGAATGCTCTTTCTGCCCTTGGATTGGTGGAGGTGGGAAGGGAGCAGGAGCAGAGGTGGGAGTGGATGTTCAGAGGAAGTGCTTGTTGCTGCCTCTTGGAGGACTAGAAGGAAACAGAAGGGCTGGAGAGTGGGCCTGGGTGTGATTAGGGGCATTTGAGGGGTGGTGTCCTGGCTGCTGGCCTGTGTGGTGGTGTGGCCTGTGTGTGCCTGCTGCAGAGGGGCGTGCTGGCTGTCCACCGTGTGTGAGGCATGGGGTGGGGGTGAGGTGTGTGCCAGAAGTTGGGTGGCGTGTGGTGGGGAGAGGCGGTGGCCCCAGGGTGTTGGTTCTGGGTGCAGGAGGAGACGTGTGGAGAGAGCAGTGGTGTGCGTGGGCAGTGCCATGAGGCTGGGGAGGTGGGGAGCACTGCGAGGTGAGCAGGTGCCTTGTCTGCTGGGGCCCCGGCTGCCCTGGTGGCCCCGTGAGCCAGGCACGCTGGCAGCCAGCTGCCTTCTGCCCGCTCAGCTTCACGCCTGGAGTTTCCTCCGCTCTTGCCAGGCTCTGCAGCCAGGACCCACCTGAAAGTGCAGGGAGCGCTTCTGCTTGCTCTGAGAGCTGTACGAGGCATGCTTTTCCCTCCTTTCCTCTCAGTTGCTTTTTGTGGGGAGAGCTTTGGTCTTGCAGCAGTGTTGGCTGAAGGAGCAGGAGGTCGTGGGAGGTGCTCGTTCATGGCTGGGCGTTAGCGTGCTGGAAGGTGTTTGGAGGAGTGAAGGCCTTGTGGAGAGGTGTTCTTGGGAGAGGGGCAGGTGTGTTCTTGGGAGAGGACTCTGGAGGGTGGCTGATGGCTCCCTGTGCCAAATCTCCCTGGACAAGGAGTGCCTTGGAGGAGGGAAGGAAAGGCAAGGGTGGCCGATGCCTTCCGTTGCCCAGTCTCCCTGGAGAAGGAGTGCCTTGGAGGAGGGAAGGCAAGGCACGAGTGGCCTGCAAGGCATGCGCAGCCCCGGCCTCTCTTCCTTCCAGCTGCCGTCTCGGCAAGTTCCTGCACCGTCCCGCTGCAGGGTGAGCTTTGTGTGCTGCAGCAGGGCAGCGAGAGAGCCCCCATGGGCAGGCATGAGTGTGCGAGGTGTGGTGTGGTGAGGTGCTGACGCGGGGAAGGTGCTGGTGTTGGCTTGAGGTTTGGGTGGGTGTGAGGAGCCCCACGGAGCTCTAGGGGCATTGCTGCGAGTGTGTGGAGCCAAGGGAGTGGTGGTGAGCACAGGCGTCCTCCAAGCAGCCTGCCGGCTTGTGGGCAGGCATTGTGGACGCTGAGCGCTGGAAGACCTTTCCGCTTCGTGTTTTCTCCCTGAGCGCTTGGAGAGTTGCCACTCCTTTTTTGGGAGGTGGGGAGAGTCCTAAAGCCTTTGCATTGTGACCGCTCGTGTTTTTCGGACTGCTCCCTGCTGACGCCGTGATGGGGTCGTGTCCTTGCAGGCCTGAGAAATGCAGGGGCCAAAGAGTGGAGCACTAGGGGCTCAAGTGCTTGCTAAGAGAAGAGAGGGAAGTGGTCCTTGCTGCAGGCTGCTGCCTGGTGCTGCTTTGGAGGAGAGCTCCCTGTACCAACCCTGAGGACAAACCAGCTCTTGGCTCTGCCACACGCCCAGCTCCTTCAGTGGGTGGCTTAGCTGGTGCTCTTGGACTGTGCCTGGGCCATGCCAGGGGGGACCCTGGAGGCAGGGCCTGCACTGGCTTTTCCACGTGGCACTCGCACTGCTGAAAGCTGCTGGCTTGGCTCGAGGCTTTGCTTGGCAGAGAAATCCCCGGCCTTGCTGAGGCAGGGCAAGGCAAAGGCTTGAGAGCAGCGGAAGCCTTGTGCCGTTTCCCTGGTTGGAAGTGTGCTTGTCTAAGGCTGGTGCACTGGCCCTGTCCGTGCTGCTGAGTGTGTCTGTGTGCAGCCGTGTGGTCATTGGTGAGCTCCCTGAGCACGGCCCGAGAGAGGGGGAGTGTTGCCAAAGAGTTTTGTCCTCCTTCCTTGAAGCCCCAAAGGGCCCCTCAGTAGGGAGGCCTGTGGGGTGAGGGCCTTGAGGGCACGGGAAGCAAAGCAGATAGATAGGCAAGAGCTGGCGTGATGCGCCTCCTGGGAGAGCACTTGCTTGGTTCTTTGTGGAGGTGGGAAGGGAGCAGGCTCTGGGCTTTGACTGGATGTTCAGAGGAAGTGCTTGGGGAAAGGCTGTGGAGGACTAGAAGCAAGCGGAAGGGTTGGAGAGTGGGTCTTGGTGTGTTTTGGGGCCCTTGCCCATGGTCGCTTCTGCTCGGAAAAACTGCCTTTCGGAGGGCTCCGAGAGAGGCTGTGCCCACGCGGCACGCCGTGGCCTGGCCGTTGGTGGTGCTGCGTGCCTCTTGCTGGGCCCTGAGACCTGTGGCCCTGGAAGCAGCCTGAAGGGTGTTGGCAGAGCAGCTCTGAGCGTGGCAGCTGTTTGGCTTTCGCAGGGCCTTGGAGGCTGGGGAAGGGCCCGTCCTCCCCTTGCCGTTGTCATTAGCCCTGCTGGCGGGAGCTAATGGGGGAAGAGCTGCTGAGTGCTGCCTCTGCTGGTGTCCCCAGCTGAGATGCCCTCGCCTCAGTCCTTCCCCACGTCCCAAACTGTCAGGGCCCCAAATCGGAGAGTGCTTGTTGTCCTTGATGTGTAGGGGATGTGCTGGCTTGGTTCAGTCCCTCCTTGGGGCAGGAAGTGGCCTTTGGAGTTGCGGGAAGGCTTCTTGCTCTGCCTGGGCCATGGGGCCCTGCTGTCTTCCGCTTCATGGTCGCTGCTCCCACACAATTGGCCCCTTAGGAAATGTTGCCACGAATTCCTTGCAGGCCTTTCTCCAGTTCCTAAGCTTCACGGGCTCGGTGCGGGTACTGGCTGGGCAGAAGGTGATCTTCTCTTGGGGCAGGAAGTGGCCCGTCCTGGGTGTTTTGCTGCACTAGGAGCAGTGTGAGGCGCCAGGGTGAGTGAGGGAGACCGTTCAGGAGGTGTCTCAGCCTTGGGGAGGGCAGGGGGAGCTGCAGGGGGCAACAGCCACAAGGTCCCTAGTGTCTGTGAGAGCTGTGCCAGAAAATCACCACTGCCCAATCAGTTCTTTGTCGGTAGCTGAGAGGCCAGCAGGGGCCCCGTGGCTCGGCTGCTGATTCTGAGGTCCCTTGGGGCTGAGGAGCTGAGAGGCCAGCTGCAGGAACAAGGCTGGTGTGTTGTCTGTAAGGTCCCTTCTGCAACGGTTACGTGATTGGCTAGCAGGAGGCGTGTGGCTGGGAAGGTGCTTGTGAGGTGTCTTCTAGGTGAGCAGTTGCTGGGGCAGCAGCAGGTGCACGGCTGGGACGCGTGCTTTGGAGGTGACGTTGGCCGGAGCAGCTGGGAGGTGAGCATTTGGCTGATGGCTGAGGAAGTTATTGTGAGGTCACTTGTGTGTCAGGGGCTTGTAGGGCAGTGAGAGGCAGACGGCTGGGAAGGTGGCCGTGAGGTCCTGTCTTTTGGATTGGCTGATAGGGCAGCAGGAGGCAGGTGGCTGGGAAGGTGCTTGTGAGGTGACTGCAGGGAGAGCAGCCCAGGTTGCCCATGGCTGGGAAGTGACTCGGAGGTCCCGCCTGTCCCCACAGTATGTAGGCCTGCAGCGTGGCTTAGACATTGGTGGTGAAATCTAGGCTTGACAGTGTGTGCGTGGTGTGGAAATTGTGCCCCATGCAAAGAGAGGGGCCTGGTGAGATTTGTCTCAGCCTGGGCAACATTCATGGGAAATGAGAACACTGCCCCAGATTTGCTCCCTGGCCTTGCCCATGGTAATGGAGCACTGGAAGCACCAGGGTCCCACATAAAAGCCCTCTGGATGATGCGTGTTAAGGGCCTATTTGCTCTTTTCTGGCATCTCATCTCTCTCTCTCTAGCACCACAGACTGAGAAACCTTGCTGAGGACTTTTCAAAACAAAGAGCCTGCAGAACATGGAGGGAAATCTCTCTGCTCTCTCCCTGGCTGTGCCATCTCCATGGCGGTGACCTACTGAGCCCAGAGATGACACGGGCTGAGGTCACAGTGGGATGTGCCGCATCACAGAGAGGTCTCTCCCCGGTGCCATGGGAGAGCCCTCACTTCCCTGCAAGGCCAGGGCACGGCTCACACACTCCCCACTGCTGCCCTTCAGAGCTACTCCCCAGCAAGGAGGGAGGCCAGGAGGCAGTGGGGCTGCACTGGGGCTCCTCACCAACAGGCACAAGAGCAGGGACACATTGGAGAGGAATTGTGAGTGATGAGACAGGAGACAAGAGAGTCCTTTTTCCCTGGAGGGAGAGGCGAGCCGAAGGAAAGGGGCCAAACGAGATGGAGACTGCTGGACCAAGAACATTAGCCCACACCACGGATACTAGCTTTCCAATGCTCCTGCAGCTCTCCACCAAGGGTAAGGGATTGAGGAACTGCTTCCTGAGGTGTCGCACAGAGACTGTGAAATGGAAAAACAGTTGTGGGACCTGGGCTGTGGGGGTGTCTGGACAGGGCTGGGGGCGGCCACAAGAGCCCTGCTGGAGGGTCCCGTCTGGCTCAGGGCACAATGGGGCAGGCAGGAGTGCTGGGTCCTGGGGCTGGGGCTGTCCTGAGCCCCGAGGCTCCTGTGGGGCTGGCTCCATCCCCTCCTGGTAGGATGGTAGGGTGGGAGGAAATTCAGGCCCAAGTTTCCCTGGAAGTGGGTCCCCCCTTGGGGTCTGGCTCTGGCAGGAAAGGGGTCCTGGCTCCCAGAGGCTGCAATGTCCAGCACATCCCAGGGGGATCTCAAGAGCCTGCTGGAAAAGCCCACAGAGAACATGAAACCTTCCCCTTGTAATAAACCTCAGCATGGCACCTGACCCACCACCAACGATGGTGGGAGGAAGGAGCTGCCTGCTGGGTCATGTGTCTGCAATGTTGCCATGGCATCGCCCCCAGGGCTGCCCTGCTACTGGCTGACAAGAGGAGGAGGGTTGTGTTGGGTTGCCTGATGTCTCTGTCAGCCCATCACAGTCCAGCACGTGGGTTAAAGAGAGTTATAAGTGGGGTGGGAGCAAAGCAGGAGAGCAGGAGTGGGATTGAGTGGGTGTGTAGGTCTGTTCCCATACCGGCCCCGGCCCCGGCCCCGGGACAGGGGCAGTGGTGCTGGCAGCAAGGATCCTTTCCTCCAGGAGCAACCAGCAGAGTTAGGACCACGGAACAGAGTGGCCTGGGCCCCAGGCGAACTGTCCTGCAAGCCAGACATGCTGGCTGGCCATGAGAAGCTGCGCCGGGGCAGCGCAGTAGGGCTGGGTGAGCTTTGTCTGCAAGATGGGAATGCTCTTTCTGCCCTTGGATTGGTGGAGGTGGGAAGGGAGCAGGAGCAGAGGTGGGAGTGGATGTTCAGAGGAAGTCCCTGTTGCTGCCTCTTGGAGGACTAGAAGGAAACAGAAGGGCTGGAGAGTGGGTCTGGGTGTGATTAGGGGCATTTGAGGGGTGGTGTCCTGGCTGCTGGCCTGTGTGGTGGTGTGGCCTGTGTGTGCCTGCTGCAGAGGGGCGTCCTGGCTCTTGCCAGGCTCTGCAGCCACGACCCACCTGAAAGTGCAGGGAGCGCTTCTGCTTGCTCTGAGAGCTGTACGAGGCATGCTTTTCCCTCCTTTCCTCTCGGTTGCTTTTTGTGGGGAGAGCTTTGGTCTTGCAGCAGTGTTGGCTGAAGGAGCAGGAGGTCGTGGGAGGTGCTCGTTCCCGGCTGGGCGTTAGCGTGCTGGAAGGTGTTTGGAGGAGTGAAGGCCTTGTGGAGAGGTGTTCTTGGGAGAGGGGCAGGTGTGTTCTTGGGAGAGGACTCTCGAGGGGGGCTGATGCCTTCCGGTGCCAAATCTCCCTGGACAAGGCGTCCCTGGGAGGAGGGGAGCCAAGGCAAGGGTGGCCTGCAAGGGATGCGCAGCCCCGGCCTCTCTTCCTTCCAGCTGCCGTCTCGGCAAGTTCCTGCACCGTCCCGCTGCAGGGTGAGCTCTGGGTGCTGCAGCAGGGCAACGAGAGAGCCCCCATGGGCAGGCATGAGTGTGCGAGGTGTGGTGTGGTGAGGTGCTGACGCGGGGAAGGTGGTGGTGTTGGCCTGAGGTTTGGGTGGGTGTGAGGAGCCCCACGGAGCTCTAGGGGCATTGCTGCGAGTGTGTGGAGCCAAGGGAGTGGTGGTGAGCACAGGCGTCCTCCCAGCAGCCTGCCGGCTTGTGGGCAGGCATTGTGGACGCTGAGCGCTGGAAGCCCTTTCCCCTTGGTGTTTTCTCCCTGAGCGCTTGGAGAGTTGCCACTCCTTTTTTGGGAGGTGGGGAGAGTCCTAGAGCCTTTGCATTGTGACCACTCTTGTTTTTCGGACTGCTCCCTGCTGACGCCGTGATGGGGTCGTGTCCTTGCAGGCCTGAGAAATGCAGGGGCCAAAGAGTGGAGCACTAGGGGCTCAAGAGCTTGCTAAGAGAAGAGAGGGAAGTGGTCCTTGCTGCAGGCTGCTGCCTGGTGCTGCTTTGGAGGAGAGCTCCTGGCACCAGACGTGAGGACAAACCAGCTTGGCTCTGCCACACGCCCAGCTCCTTCAGTGGGTGGCTTAGCTGGTGCTCTCGGACTGTGCCTGGGCCATGCCAGGGGGGACCCTGGAGGCAGAGCCTGCGCTGGCTTTTCCACGTGGCACTCGCACTGCTGAAAGCACTGCCTTGGCTCGAGGCTTTGCTTGGCAGAGAAATCCTCGGCCTTGCTGAGGCAGGGCAAGGCAAAGGCTTGAGAGCAGCGGAAGCCTTGTGCCGTTTCCCTGGTTGGAAGTGTGCTTGTCTAAGGCTGGTGCACTGGCCCTGTCCGTGCTGCTGAGTGTGTCCATGTGCAGGCGTGTGGTCATGTGTGAGCACTCTGAGCACGGCCCGAGAGAAGGGGAGTGTTGCCAAAGAGTTTTGTCCTCCTGCCTTGAAGCCCCAAAGGTCCCATGAGCAGGGAGGCCTGTTGGGTGAGGGCCTTGAGGGCATGTGAAGCACAAGAGAGAGGCAAGAGCTGGCGTGATGCGCCTCCTGGGAGAGCACTTGCCCTCTGCTTTGTGGAGGTGGGAAGGGAGCAGGCTCCGGGGCGAGCCGGGATGTTCAGAGGAAGTGCTTGGGGAAAGGCTGTGGAGGACTAGAAGCAAGCGGAAGGGTTGGAGAGTGGGTCTTGGTGTGTTTTGGGGCCCTTGCCCATGGTCGCTTCTGCTCGGAAAAACTGCCTTTCGGAGGGCTCCGAGAGAGGCTGTGCCCACGCGGCACGCCGTGGCCTGGCCGTTGGTGGTGCTGCGTGCCTCTTGCTGGGCCCTGAGACCTGTGGCCCTGGAAGCAGCCTGAAGGGTGTTGGCAGAGCAGCTCTGAGCGTGGCAGCTGTTTGGCTTTCGCAGGGCCTTGGAGGCTGGGGAAGGGCCCGTCCTCCCCTTGCCGTTGTCATTAGCCCTGCTGGCGGGAGCTAATGGGGGAAGAGCTGCTGAGTGCTGCCTCTGCTGGTGTCCCCAGCTGAGATGCCCTCGCCTCAGTCCTTCCCCACGTCCCAAACTGTCAGGGCCCCAAATCGGAGAGTGCTTGTTGTCCTTGATGTGTAGGGGATGTGCTGGCTTGGTTCAGTCCCTCCTTTGGGGCAGGAAGTGGCCTTTGGAGTTGCGGGAAGGCTTCTTGCTCTGACTGGGCCATGGGGCCCTGCTGTCTTCCGCTTCATGGTCGCTGCTCCCACACAATCGGTCCCATCAAGAAATGTTGCCACGAATCCCTTGCAGGCCTTTCTCCAGTTCCGAGCTTCATGGGCTCGGTGCGGGTACTGGCTGGGCAGAAGGTGATCTTCTCTTGGGGCAGGAAGTGGCCCGTCCTGGGTGTTTTGCTGCACTAGGAGCAGTGTGAGGCGCCAGGGTGAGTGAGGGAGACCGTTCAGGAGGTGTCTCAGCCTTGGGGAGGGCAGGGGGAGCTGCAGGGGGCAACAGCCACAAGGTCCCTAGTGTCTGCGAGAGCTGTGCCAGAAAATCACCACTGCCCAATCAGTTCTTTGTCGGTAGCTGAGAGGCCAGCAGGGGCCCCGTGGCTCGGCTGCTGATTCTGAGGTCCCTTGGGGCTGAGGAGCTGAGAGGCCAGCTGCAGGAACAAGGCTGGCGTGTTGTCTGTAAGGTCCCTTCTGCAACGGTTACGTGATTGGCTAGCAGGAGGCGTGTGGCTGGGGAGGTGCTGGTGAGGTGTCTTCTAGGTGAGCAGTTGCTGGGGCAGCAGCAGGTGCACGGCTGGGACGCGTGCTTTGGAGGTGACGTTGGCCGGAGCAGCTGGGAGGTGAGCATTTGGCTGATGGCTGAGGAAGTCATTGTGAGGTCACTTGTGTGTCAGGGGCTTTTAGGGCAGTGGCGGGCAGGCGGCTGGGAAGGTGGCCGTGAGGTCCTGTCTTTTGGATTGGCTGATAGGGCAGCAGGAGGCAGGTGGCTGGGAAGGTGCTTGTGAGGTGACTGCAGGGAGAGCAGCCCAGGTTGCCCATGGCTGGGAAGTGACTCGGAGGTCCCGCCTGTCCCCACAGTATGTAGGCCTGCAGCGTGGCTTAGACATTGGTGGTGAAATCTAGGCTTGACAGTGTGTGCGTGGTGTGGAAATTGTGCCCCATGCAAAGAGAGGGGCCTGGTGAGATTTGTCTCAGCCTGGGCAACATTCATGGGAAATGAGAACACTGCCCCAAATTTGCTCCCCAGCCTTGCCCACGGTTATGGAACATGGGAAGCACCAGGGTCCCACGTAAAGCCCTCTGGATGATGCGTGTTAAGGGCCTAGTTGCTCTTTTCTGGCATCTCATCTCTCTCCTAAGCACCGCAGACTGAGAAACCTTGCTGAGGCCTTTTCAAAACAAAGAGCCTGCTTTGGTGCCTGAAGGAGGAAGGCTGCGTCCTGTGCCATCCTGTCCTACATCCTCCTTTGACAAGAAGAGTGACCCACGGGAGAAACCTGTCTTGAGGCTCGCCAAAGCATCGCAGCCCATGGCCACCCTTTTGTGCTGTTTGACCTCACATGATTTTGATCCCATCTTTAACAAGTGCCAAACCCCTAACATAGCCCCAAAGCCCAGCTTCCTGGCCAGGTCTGCCCTGTGCAGAGACCTGTTGGTGCAGGGGCACAGAAGTGACCTCTGCCGTGACCCATCTTAGATTTTTCACAGCCTTTGTCACCATCTGGTCACGTTCCTGAAGGAGTTATCAGCCAGTTTTGGAAACTAACTGTGGGGAGGGCAGGTGATTGCTTTGCAGAACATGGAGGGAAATCTCTCTGCTCTCTCCCTGGCTGTGCCATCTCCATGGCGGTGACCTACTGAACCTACTGAGCCCTGAGATGACACGGGCTGAGGTCACAGGGGGATGTGCCGCATCACAGAGAGGTCTCTCCCCGGTGCCATGGGAGAGCCCTCACTTCCCTGCAAGGCCAGGGCACGGCTCACACACTCCCCACTGCTGCCCTTCAGAGCTACTCCCCAGCAAGGAGGGAGGCCAGGAGGCAGTGGGGGGGGCACTGGGGCTCCTCACCAACAGGCACAAGAGCAGGGACACATTGGAGAGGAATTGTGGGGGACGAGTCCTTTTTCCCTGGAGGGAGAGGCGAGCCGAAGGAAAGGGGCCAAACGAGATGGAGACTGCTGGACCAAGAACATTAGCCCAGACCACGGATACTAGCTTTCCAGTGCTCCTGCAGCTCTCCACCAAGGGTAAGGGATTGAGGAACTGCTTCCTGAGGTGTCGCACAGAGACTGTGAAATGGAAAAACAGTTGTGGGACCTGGGCTGTGGGGGTGTCTGGACAGGGCTGGGTGCGGCCACAAGAGCCCTGCTGGAGGGTCCCATCTGGCTCAGGGCACAATGGGGCAGGCAGGAGTGCTGGGTCCTGGGGCTGGGGCTGTCCTGAGCCCCGAGGCTCCTGTGGGGCTGGCTCCATCCCCTCCTGGTAGGGTGGTAGGGTGGGAGGAAATTCAGGCCCAAGTTTCCCTGGAAGTGGGTCCCCCCTTGGGGTCTGGCTCTGGCAGGAAAGGGGTGCTGTGTCCCAGAGGCTGCAATGTCCACCAGATCCCAGGGGGATCTCAAGAGCCTGCTGGAAATGCCCACAGAGAACATGAAACCTTCCCCTTGTAACAGCCCTCAGCATGGCACCAGACCCACCACCAACGATGGTGGGAGGAAGGAGCTGCCTGCTGGGTCATGTGTCTGCAATGTTGCCATGGCATCGCCCCCAGGGCTGCCCTGCTACTGGCTGACAAGAGGAGGAGGGTTGTGTTGGGTTGCCGGATGTCTCTGTCAGCCCATCACAGTCCAGCACGTGGGTTAAAGACACTTATAAGTGCAGCGGGAGCAAAGCAGGAGAGCAGGAGTGGGAGTGAGTGGGTGTGTAGGTGTGTTCCCATGCTGGCCCTGGCCGTGTGGGGCTGCTCTCCTCCAGGAGCTGCCACGGGGTTAGCACCATAGGACAGAGGTGCCTGGGCCCCAGGGGAGCTGTCCTGCAAGCCAGATGTGCTGGCCGGCCCCAAGCAGCTGCGCTGGGCGGTACAGTGTGGTTTGGCCGAGCTTTGTCTGCAAGATGGGAATGCTCTTTCTGCCCTTGGATTGGTGGAGGTGGGAAGGGAGCAGGAGCAGAGGTGGGAGTGGATGTTCAGAGGAAGTGCTTGTTGCTGCCTCTTGGAGGACTAGAAGGAAACAGAAGGGCTGGAGAGTGGGCCTGGGTGTGATTAGGGGCATTTGAGGGGTGGTGTCCTGGCTGCTGGCCTGTGTGGTGGTGTGGCCTGTGTGTGCCTGCTGCAGAGGGGCGTGCTGGCTGTCCACCGTGTGTGAGGCATGGGGTGGGGGTGAGGTGTGTGCCAGAAGTTGGGTGGCGTGTGGTGGGGAGAGGCGGTGGCCCCAGGGTGTTGGTTCTGGGTGCAGGAGGAGACGTGTGGAGAGAGCAGTGGTGTGCGTGGGCAGTGCCATGAGGCTGGGGAGGTGGGGAGCACTGCGAGGTGAGCAGGTGCCTTGTCTGCTGGGGCCCCGGCTGCCCTGGTGGCCCCGTGAGCCAGGCACGCTGGCAGCCGGCTGCCTTCTGCCCGCTCAGCTTCACGCCTGGAGTTTCCTCCGCTCTTGCCAGGCTCTGCAGCCAGGACCCACCCGAAAGTGCAGGGAGCGCTTCTGCTTGCTCTGAGAGCTGTACGAGGCATGCTTTTCCCTCCTTTCCTCTCAGTTGCTTTTTGTGGGGAGAGCTTTGGTCTTGCAGCAGTGTTGGCTGAAGGAGCAGGAGGTCGTGGGAGGTGCTCGTTCCCAGCTGGGCGTTAGCGTGCTGGAAGGTGTTTGGAGGAGTGAAGGCCTTGTGGAGAGGTGTTCTTGGGAGAGGGGCAGGTGTGTTCTTGGGAGAGGACTCTGGAGGGTGGCTGATGGCTCCCTGTGCCAAATCTCCCTGGACAAGGAGTGCCTTGGAGGAGGGAAGGAAAGGCAAGGGTGGCCGATGCCTTCCGTTGCCCAGTCTCCCTGGAGAAGGAGTGCCTTGGAGGAGGGAAGGCAAGGCACGAGTGGCCTGCAAGGCATGCGCAGCCCCGGCCTCTCTTCCTTCCAGCTGCCGTCTCGGCAAGTTCCTGCACCGTCCCGCTGCAGGGTGAGCTTTGTGTGCTGCAGCAGGGCAGCGAGAGAGCCCCCATGGGCAGGCATGAGTGTGCGAGGTGTGGTGTGGTGAGGTGCTGACGCGGGGAAGGTGCTGGTGTTGGCTTGAGGTTTGGGTGGGTGTGAGGAGCCCCACGGAGCTCTAGGGGCATTGCTGCGAGTCTCTGGAGCCAAGGGAGTGGTGGTGAGCACAGGCGTCCTCCAAGCAGCCTGCCGGCTTGTGGGCAGGCATTGTGGACGCTGAGCGCTGGAAGACCTTTCCGCTTCGTGTTTTCTCCCTGAGCGCTTGGAGAGTTGCCACTCCTTTTTTGGGAGGTGGGGAGAGTCCTAAAGCCTTTGCATTGTGACCGCTCGTGTTTTTCAGACTGCTCCCTGCTGACGCCGTGATGGGGTCGTGTCCTTGCAGCCCGGAGAAATGCAGGGGCCAAAGAGTGGAGCACTAGGGGCTCAAGTGCTTGCTAAGAGAAGAGAGGGAAGTGGTCCTTGCTGCAGGCTGCTGCCTGGTGCTGCTTTGGAGGAGAGCTCCTGGCACCAAAGCGGAGGACAAACCAGCTTGGCTCTGCCACACGCCCAGCTCCTTCAGTGGGTGGCTTAGCTGGTGCTCTCGGGCTCTGCCTGGGCCATGCCAGGGGGGACCCTGGAGGCAGAGCCTGCGCTGGCTTTTCCATGTGGCACGTGCCCTGCTGAAAGCTGCTGGCTTGGCTCGAGGCTTTGCTTGGCAGAGAAATCCCCGGCCTTGCTGAGGCAGGGCAAGGCAAAGGCTGGAGAGCAGTGGAAGCCTTGTGCCGTTTCCGTGGTTGGAAGTGTGCTTGTCTAAGGCTGGTGCACTGGCCCTGTCCGTGCTGCTGAGTGTGTCTGTGTGCTGCCGTGTGGTCATTGGTGAGCTCCCTGAGCACGGCCCGAGAGAGGGGGAGTGTTGCCAAAGAGTTTTGTCCTCCTCCCTGGAAGCCCCAAAGGGCCCCTCAGTAGGGAGGCCTGTGGGGTGAGGGCCTTGAGGGCACGGGAAGCAAAGCAGATAGATAGGCAAGAGCTGGCGTGATGCGCCTCCTGGGAGAGCACTTGCTTGGTTCTTTGTGGAGGTGGGAAGGGAGCAGGCTCTGGGCTTTGACTGGATGTTCAGAGGAAGTGCTTGGGGAAAGGCTGTGGAGGACTAGAAGCAAGCGGAAGGGTTGGAGAGTGGGTCTTGGTGTGTTTTGGGGCCCTTGCCCATGGTCGCTTCTGCTCGGAAAAACTGCCTTTCGGAGGGCTCCGAGAGAGGCTGTGCCCACGCGGCACGCCGTGGCCTGGCCGTTGGTGGTGCTGCGTGCCTCTTGCTGGGCCCTGAGACCTGTGGCCCTGGAAGCAGCCTGAAGGGTGTTGGCAGAGCAGCTCTGAGCGTGGCAGCTGTTTGGCTTTCGCAGGGCCTTGGAGGCTGGGGAAGGGCCCGTCCTCCCCTTGCCGTTGTCATTAGCCCTGCTGGCGGGAGCTAATGGGGGAAGAGCTGCTGAGTGCTGCCTCTGCTGGTGTCCCCAGCTGAGATGCCCTCGCCTCAGTCCTTCCCCACGTCCCAAACTGTCAGGGCCCCAAATCGGAGAGTGCTTGTTGTCCTTGATGTGTAGGGGATGTGCTGGCTTGGTTCAGTCCCTCCTTTGGGGCAGGAAGTGGCCTTTGGAGTTGCGGGAAGGCTTCTTGCTCTGACTGGGCCATGGGGCCCTGCTGTCTTCCGCTTCATGGTCGCTGCTCCCACACAATCGGTCCCATCAAGAAATGTTGCCAGGAACCCCTTGCAGGCCTTTCTCCAGTTCCGAGCTTCATGGGCTCGGTGCGGGTACTGGCTGGGCAGAAGGTGATCTTCTCTTGGGGCAGGAAGTGGCCCGTCCTGGGTGTTTTGCTGCACTAGGAGCAGTGTGAGGCGCCAGGGTGAGTGAGGGAGACCGTTCAGGAGGTGTCTCAGCCTTGGGGAGGGCAGGGGGAGCTGCAGGGGACAACAGCCACAAGGTCCCTAGTGTCTGCGAGAGCTGTGCCAGAAAATCACCACTGCCCAATCAGTTCTTTGTCGGTAGCTGAGAGGCCAGCAGGGGCCCCGTGGCTCGGCTGCTGATTCTGAGGTCCCTTGGGGCTGAGGAGCTGAGAGGCCAGCTGCAGGAACAAGGCTGGCGTGTTGTCTGTAAGGTCCCTTCTGCAACGGTTACGTGATTGGCTAGCAGGAGGCGTGTGGCTGGGGAGGTGCTGGTGAGGTGTCTTCTAGGTGAGCAGTTGCTGGGGCAGCAGCAGGTGCACGGCTGGGACGCGTGCTTTGGAGGTGACGTTGGCCGGAGCAGCTGGGAGGTGAGCATTTGGCTGATGGCTGAGGAAGTCATTGTGAGGTCACTTGTGTGTCAGGGGCTTTTAGGGCAGTGGCGGGCAGGCGGCTGGGAAGGTGGCCGTGAGGTCCTGTCTTTTGGATTGGCTGATAGGGCAGCAGGAGGCAGGTGGCTGGGAAGGTGCTTGTGAGGTGACTGCAGGGAGAGCAGCCCAGGTTGCCCATGGCTGGGAAGTGACTCGGAGGTCCCGCCTGTCCCCACAGTATGTAGGCCTGCAGCGTGGCTTAGACATTGGTGGTGAAATCTAGGCTTGACAGTGTGTGCGTGGTGTGGAAATTGTGCCCCATGCAAAGAGAGGGGCCTGGTGAGATTTGTCTCAGCCTGGGCAACATTCATGGGAAATGAGAACACTGCCCCAAATTTGCTCCCCAGCCTTGCCCACGGTTATGGAACATGGGAAGCACCAGGGTCCCACGTAAAGCCCTCTGGATGATGCGTGTTAAGGGCCTAGTTGCTCTTTTCTGGCATCTCATCTCTCTCCTAAGCACCGCAGACTGAGAAACCTTGCTGAGGCCTTTTCAAAACAAAGAGCCTGCTTTGGTGCCTGAAGGAGGAAGGCTGCGTCCTGTGCCATCCTGTCCTACATCCTCCTTTGACAAGAAGAGTGACCCACGGGAGAAACCTGTCTTGAGGCTCGCCAAAGCATCTCAGCCCATGGCCACCCTTTTGTGCTGTTTGACCTCACATGATTTTGATCCCATCTTTAACAAGTGCCAAACCCCTAACATAGCCCCAAAGCCCAGCTTCCTGGCCAGGTCTGCCCTGTGCAGAGACCTGTTGGTGCAGGGGCACAGAAGTGACCTCTGCCGTGACCCATCTTAGATTTTTCACAGCCTTTGTCACCATCTGGTCACGTTCCTGAAGGAGTTATCAGCCAGTTTTGGAAACTAACTGTGGGGAGGGCAGGTGATTGCTTTGCAGAACATGGAGGGAAATCTCTCTGCTCTCTCCCTGGCTGTGCCATCTCCATGGCGGTGACCTACTGAACCTACTGAGCCCTGAGATGACACGGGCTGAGGTCACAGTGGGATGTGCCGCATCACAGAGAGGTCTCTCCCCGGTGCCATGGGAGAGCCCTCACTTCCCTGCAAGGCCAGGGCACGGCTCACACACTCCCCACTGCTGCCCTTCAGAGCTACTCCCCAGCAAGGAGGGAGGCCAGGAGTCAGTGGGGGGGCACTGGGGCTCCTCACCAACAGGCACAAGAGCAGGGACACATTGGAGAGGAATTGTGGGGGACGAGTCCTTTTTCCCTGGAGGGAGAGGCGAGCCGAAGGAAAGGGGCCAAACGAGATGGAGACTGCTGGACCAAGAACATTAGCCCAGACCACGGATACTAGCTTTCCAGTGCTCCTGCAGCTCTCCACCAAGGGTAAGGGATTGAGGAACTGCTTCCTGAGGTGTCGCACAGAGACTGTGAAATGGAAAAACAGTTGTGGGACCTGGGCTGTGGGGGTGTCTGGACAGGGCTGGGGGCGGCCACAAGAGCCCTGCTGGAGGGTCCCATCTGGCTCAGGGCACAATGGGGCAGGCAGGAGTGCTGGGTCCTGGGGCTGGGGCTGTCCTGAGCCCCGAGGCTCCTGTGGGGCTGGCTCCATCCCCTCCTGGTAGGGTGGTAGGGTGGGAGGAAATTCAGGCCCAAGTTTCCCTGGAAGTGGGTCCCCCCTTGGGGTCTGGCTCTGGCAGGAAAGGGGTGCTGTGTCCCAGAGGCTGCAATGTCCACCAGATCCCAGGGGGATCTCAAGAGCCTGCTGGAAATGCCCACAGAGGACATGAAACCTTCCCCTTGTAACAGCCCTCAGCATGGCACCAGACCCACCACCAACGATGGTGGGAGGAAGGAGCTGCCTGCTGGGTCATGTGTCTGCAATGTTGCCATGGCATCGCCCCCAGGGCTGCCCTGCTACTGGCTGACAAGAGGAGGAGGGTTGTGTTGGGTTGCCGGATGTCTCTGTCAGCCCATCACAGTCCAGCACGTGGGTTAAAGACACTTATAAGTGCAGCGGGAGCAAAGCAGGAGAGCAGGAGTGGGAGTGAGTGGGTGTGTAGGTGTGTTCCCATGCTGGCCCTGGCCGTGTGGGGCTGCTCTCCTCCAGGAGCTGCCACGGGGTTAGCACCATAGGACAGAGGTGCCTGGGCCCCAGGGGAGCTGTCCTGCAAGCCAGATGTGCTGGCCGGCCCCAAGCAGCTGCGCTGGGCGGTACAGTGTGGTTTGGCCGAGCTTTGTCTGCAAGATGGGAATGCTCTTTCTGCCCTTGGATTGGTGGAGGTGGGAAGGGAGCAGGAGCAGAGATGGGAGTGGATGTTCAGAGGAAGTGCTTGTTGCTGCCTCTTGGAGGACTAGAAGGAAACAGAAGGGCTGGAGAGTGGGCCTGGGTGTGATTAGGGGCATTTGAGGGGTGGTGTCCTGGCTGCTGGCCTGTGTGGTGGTGTGGCCTGTGTGTGCCTGCTGCAGAGGGGCGTGCTGGCTGTCCACCGTGTGTGAGGCATGGGGTGGGGGTGAGGTGTGTGCCAGAAGTTGGGTGGCGTGTGGTGGGGAGAGGCGGTGGCCCCAGGGTGTTGGTTCTGGGTGCAGGAGGAGACGTGTGGAGAGAGCAGTGGTGTGCGTGGGCAGTGCCATGAGGCTGGGGAGGTGGGGAGCACTGCGAGGTGAGCAGGTGCCTTGTCTGCTGGGGCCCCGGCTGCCCTGGTGGCCCCGTGAGCCAGGCACGCTGGCAGCCGGCTGCCTTCTGCCCGCTCAGCTTCACGCCTGGAGTTTCCTCCGCTCTTGCCAGGCTCTGCAGCCAGCACCCACACAAAAGTGCAGGGAGCGCTTCTGCTTGCTCTGAGAGCTGTACGAGGCATGCTTTTCCCTCCTTTCCTCTCGGTTGCTTTTTGTGGGGAGAGCTTTGGTCTTGCAGCAGTGTTGGCTGAAGGAGCAGGAGGTCGTGGGAGGTGCTCGTTCATGGCTGGGCGTTAGCGTGCTGGAAGGTGTTTGGAGGAGTGAAGGCCTTGTGGAGAGGTGTTCTTGGGAGAGGGGCAGGTGTGTTCTTGGGAGAGGACTCTGGAGGGTGGCTGATGGCTCCCTGTGCCAAATCTCCCTGGACAAGGAGTGCCTTGGAGGAGGGAAGGAAAGGCAAGGGTGGCCGATGCCTTCCGTTGCCCAGTCTCCCTGGAGAAGGAGTGCCTTGGAGGAGGGAAGGCAAGGCACGAGTGGCCTGCAAGGCATGCGCAGCCCCGGCCTCTCTTCCTTCCAGCTGCCGTCTCGGCAAGTTCCTGCACCGTCCCGCTGCAGGGTGAGCTTTGTGTGCTGCAGCAGGGCAGCGAGAGAGCCCCCATGGGCAGGCATGAGTGTGCGAGGTGTGGTGTGGTGAGGTGCTGACGCGGGGAAGGTGCTGGTGTTGGCTTGAGGTTTGGGTGGGTGTGAGGAGCCCCACGGAGCTCTAGGGGCATTGCTGCGAGTCTCTGGAGCCAAGGGAGTGGTGGTGAGCACAGGCGTCCTCCAAGCAGCCTGCCGGCTTGTGGGCAGGCATTGTGGACGCTGAGCGCTGGAAGACCTTTCCGCTTCGTGTTTTCTCCCTGAGCGCTTGGAGAGTTGCCACTCCTTTTTTGGGAGGTGGGGAGAGTCCTAAAGCCTTTGCATTGTGACCGCTCGTGTTTTTCAGACTGCTCCCTGCTGACGCCGTGATGGGGTCGTGTCCTTGCAGCCCGGAGAAATGCAGGGGCCAAAGAGTGGAGCACTAGGGGCTCAAGTGCTTGCTAAGAGAAGAGAGGGAAGTGGTCCTTGCTGCAGGCTGCTGCCTGGTGCTGCTTTGGAGGAGAGCTCCCTGTACCAACCCTGAGGACAAACCAGCTCTTGGCTCTGCCACACGCCCAGCTCCTTCAGTGGGTGGCTTAGCTGGTGCTCTTGGACTGTGCCTGGGCCATGCCAGGGGGGACCCTGGAGGCAGGGCCTGCACTGGCTTTTCCACGTGGCACTCGCACTGCTGAAAGCTGCTGGCTTGGCTCGAGGCTTTGCTTGGCAGAGAAATCCCCGGCCTTGCTGAGGCAGGGCAAGGCAAAGGCTTGAGAGCAGCGGAAGCCTTGTGCCGTTTCCCTGGTTGGAAGTGTGCTTGTCTAAGGCTGGTGCACTGGCCCTGTCCGTGCTGCTGAGTGTGTCTGTGTGCAGCCGTGTGGTCATTGGTGAGCTGTCGGAGCACGGCCCGAGAGAGGGGGAGTGTTGCCAAAGAGTTTTGTCCTCCTTCCTTGAAGCCCCAAAGGGCCCCTCAGTAGGGAGGCCTGTGGGGTGAGGGCCTTGAGGGCACGGGAAGCAAAGCAGATAGATAGGCAAGAGCTGGCGTGATGCGCCTCCTGGGAGAGCACTTGCTTGGTTCTTTGTGGAGGTGGGAAGGGAGCAGGCTCTGGGCTTTGACTGGATGTTCAGAGGAAGTGCTTGGGGAAAGGCTGTGGAGGACTAGAAGCAAGCGGAAGGGTTGGAGAGTGGGTCTTGGTGTGTTTTGGGGCCCTTGCCCATGGTCGCTTCTGCTCGGAAAAACTGCCTTTCGGAGGGCTCCGAGAGAGGCTGTGCCCACGCGGCACGCCGTGGCCTGGCCGTTGGTGGTGCTGCATGCCTCTTGCTGGGCCCTGAGACCTGTGGCCCTGGAAGCAGCCTGAAGGGTGTTGGCAGAGCAGCTCTGAGCGTGGCAGCTGTTTGGCTTTCGCAGGGCCTTGGAGGCTGGGGAAGGGCCCGTCCTCCCCTTGCCGTTGTCATTAGCCCTGCTGGCGGGAGCTAATGGGGGAAGAGCTGCTGAGTGCTGCCTCTGCTGGTGTCCCCAGCTGAGATGCCCTCGCCTCAGTCCTTCCCCACGTCCCAAACTGTCAGGGCCCCAAATCGGAGAGTGCTTGTTGTCCTTGATGTGTAGGGGATGTGCTGGCTTGGTTCAGTCCCTCCTTGGGGCAGGAAGTGGCCTTTGGAGTTGCGGGAAGGCTTCTTGCTCTGCCTGGGCCATGGGGCCCTGCTGTCTTCCGCTTCATGGTCGCTGCTCCCACACAATTGGCCCCTTAGGAAATGTTGCCACGAATTCCTTGCAGGCCTTTCTCCAGTTCCTAAGCTTCACGGGCTCGGTGCGGGTACTGGCTGGGCAGAAGGTGATCTTCTCTTGGGGCAGGGACTGGCCCGTCCTGGGTGTTTTGCTGCACTAGGAGCAGTGTGAGGCGCCAGGGTGAGTGAGGGAGACCGTTCAGGAGGTGTCCCAGCCTTGGGGAGAGCAGGGGGAGATGCAGGGGGCAACAGCCACGAGGTCCCTAGTGTCTGCGAGAGCTGTGCCAGAAAATCACCACTGCCCAATCAGTTCTTTGTCGGTAGCTGAGAGGCCAGCAGGGGCCCCGTGGCTCGGCTGCTGATTCTGAGGTCCCTTGGGGCTGAGGAGCTGAGAGGCCAGCTGCAGGAACAAGGCTGGCGTGTTGTCTGTAAGGTCCCTTCTGCAACGGTTACGTGATTGGCTAGCAGGAGGCGTGTGGCTGGGAAGGTGCTTGTGAGGTGTCTTCTAGGTGAGCAGTTGCTGGGGCAGCAGCAGGTGCACGGCTGGGACGCGTGCTTTGGAGGTGACGTTGGCCGGAGCAGCTGGGAGGTGAGCATTTGGCTGATGGCTGAGGAAGTTATTGTGAGGTCACTTGTGTGTCAGGGGCTTGTAGGGCAGTGAGAGGCAGACGGCTGGGAAGGTGGCCGTGAGGTCCTGTCTTTTGGAGTGGCTGATAGGGCAGCAGGAGGCAGGTGGCTGGGAAGGTGCTTGTGAGGTGAGTGCAGAGAGAGCAGCCCAGGTTGCCCATGGCTGGGAAGTGACTCGGAGGTCCCGCCTGTCCCCACAGTATGTAGGCCTGCAGCGTGGCTTAGACATTGGTGGTGAAATCTAGGCTTGACAGTGTGTGCGTGGTGTGGAAATTGTGCCCCATGCAAAGAGAGGGGCCTGGTGAGATTTGTCTCAGCCTGGGCAACATTCATGGGAAATGAGAACACTGCCCCAGATTTGCTCCCTGGCCTTGCCCATGGTAATGGAGCACTGGAAGCACCAGGGTCCCACATAAAAGCCCTCTGGATGATGCGTGTTAAGGGCCTATTTGCTCTTTTCTGGCATCTCATCTCTCTCTCTCTAGCACCACAGAGTGAGAAACCTTGCTGAGGACTTTTCAAAACAAAGAGCCTGCAGAACATGGAGGGAAATCTCTCTGCTCTCTCCCTGGCTGTGCCATCTCCATGGCAGTGACCTACTGAGCCCAGAGATGACACGGGCTGAGGTCACAGTGGGATGTGCCGCATCACAGAGAGGTCTCTCCCCGGTGCCATGGGAGAGCCCTCACTTCCCTGCAAGGCCAGGGCACGGCTCACACACTCCCCACTGCTGCCCTTCAGAGCTACTCCCCAGCAAGGAGGGAGGCCAGGAGGCAGTGGGGCTGCACTGGGGCTCCTCACCAACAGGCACAAGAGCAGGGACACATTGGAGAGGAATTGTGGGGGACGAGTCCTTTTTCCCTGGAGGGAGAGGCGAGCCGAAGGAAAGGGGCCAAACGAGATGGAGACTGCTGGACCAAGAACATTAGCCCAGACCACGGATACTAGCTTTCCAGTGCTCCTGCAGCTCTCCACCAAGGGTAAGGGATTGAGGAACTGCTTCCTGAGGTGTCGCACAGAGACTGTGAAATGGAAAAACAGTTGTGGGACCTGGGCTGTGGGGGTGTCTGGACAGGGTTGAGGGCGGCCACAAGAGCCCTGCTGGAGGGTCCCGTCTGGCTCAGGGCACAATGGGGCAGGCAGGAGTGCTGGGTCCTGGGGCTGGGGCTGTCCTGAGCCCCGAGGCTCCTGTGGGGCTGGCTCCATCCCCTCCTGGTAGGGTGGTAGGGTGGGAGGAAATTCAGGCCCAAGTTTCCCTGGAAGTGGGTCCCCCCTTGGGGTCTGGCTCTGGCAGGAAAGGGGTCCTGGCTCCCAGAGGCTGCAATGTCCAGCACATCCCAGGGGGATCTCAAGAGCCTGCTGGAAAAGCCCACAGAGAACATGAAACCTTCCCCTTGTAATAAACCTCAGCATGGCACCTGACCCACCACCAACGATGGTGGGAGGAAGGAGCTGCCTGCTGGGTCATGTGTCTGCAATGTTGCCATGGCATCGCCCCCAGTGCTGCCCTGCTACTGGCTGACAAGAGGAGGAGGGTTGTGTTGGGTTGCCTGATGTCTCTGTCAGCCCATCACAGTCCAGCATGTGGGTTAAAGAGAGTTATAAGTGGGGTGGGAGCAAAGCAGGAGAGCAGGAGTGGGAGTGAGTGGGTGTGTAGGTCTGTTCCCATACCGGCCCCGGCCCCGGCCCCGGCCCGGGGACAGGGGCAGTGGTGCTGGCAGCAAGGATCCTTTCCTCCAGGAGCAACCAGCAGAGTTAGGACCACGGAACAGAGTGGCCTGGGCCCCAGGCGAACTGTCCTGCAAGCCAGACATGCTGGCTGGCCATGAGAAGCTGCGCCGGGGCAGCGCAGTAGGGCTGGGTGAGCTTTGTCTGCAAGATGGGAATGCTCTTTCTGCCCTTGGATTGGTGGAGGTGGGAAGGGAGCAGGAGCAGAGGTGGGAGTGGATGTTCAGAGGAAGTCCCTGTTGCTGCCTCTTGGAGGACTAGAAGGAAACAGAAGGGCTGGAGAGTGGGTCTGGGTGTGATTAGGGGCATTTGAGGGGTGGTGTCCTGGCTGCTGGCCTGTGTGGTGGTGTGGCCTGTGTGTGCCTGCTGCAGAGGGGCGTCCTGGCTCTTGCCAGGCTCTGCAGCCACTACCTAGACTGAAGTCCAGGGAGTGCTTCTCCTTGCTCTGAGAGCTGTACGAGGCATGCTTTTCCCTCCTTTCCCCTCGGTTGCTTTTCGTGGGGAGAGCTTTGGTCTTGCAGCAGTGTTGGCTGAAGGAGCAGGAGGTCGTGGGAGGTGCTCGTTCCCGGCTGGGCGTTAGCGTGCTGGAAGGTGTTTGGAGGAGTGAAGGCCTTGTGGAGAGGTGTTCTTGGGAGAGGGGCAGGTGTGTTCTTGGGAGAGGACTCTCGAGGGGGGCTGATGCCTTCCGGTGCCAAATCTCCCTGGACAAGGCGTCCCTGGGAGGAGGGGAGCCAAGGCAAGGGTGGCCTGCAAGGGATGCACAGCCCCGGCCTCTCTTCCTTCCAGCTGCCGTCTCGGCAAGTTCCTGCACCGTCCCGCTGCAGGGTGAGCTCTGGGTGCTGCAGCAGGGCAACGAGAGAGCCCCCATGGGCAGGCATGAGTGTGCGAGGTGTGGTGTGGTGAGGTGCTGACGCGGGGAAGGTGGTGGTGTTGGCCTGAGGTTTGGGTGGGTGTGAGGAGCCCCACGGAGCTCTAGGGGCATTGCTGCGAGTGTGTGGAGCCAAGGGAGTGGTGGTGAGCACAGCCGTCCTCCCAGCAGCCTGCCGGCTTGTGGGCAGGCATTGTGGACGCTGAGCGCTGGAAGCCCTTTCCCCTTGGGGTTTTCTCCCTGAGCGCTTGGAGAGTTGCCACTCCTTTTTTGGGAGGTGGGGAGAGTCCTAGAGCCTTTGCATTGTGACCACTCTTGTTTTTCGGACTGCTCCCTGCTGACGCCGTGATGGGGTCGTGTCCTTGCAGGCCTGAGAAATGCAGGGGCCAAAGAGTGGAGCACTAGGGGCTCAAGAGCTTGCTAAGAGAAGAGAGGGAAGTGGTCCTTGCTGCAGGCTGCTGCCTGGTGCTGCTTTGGAGGAGAGCTCCTGGCACCAGACGTGAGGACAAACCAGCTCTTGGCTCTGCCACACGCCCAGCTCCTTCAGTGGGTGGCTTAGCTGGTGCTCTCGGACTGTGCCTGGGCCATGCCCGGGGGGACCCTGGAGGCAGAGCCTGCGCTGGCTTTTCCATGTGGCACTCGCACTGCTGAAAGCTGCTGGCTTGGCTCGAGGCTTTGCTTGGCAGAGAAATCCCCGGCCTTGCTGAGGCAGGGCAAGGCAAAGGCTTGAGAGCAGCGGAAGCCTTGTGCCGTTTCCCTGGTTGGAAGTGTGCTTGTCTAAGGCTGGTGCACTGGCCCTGTCCGTGCTGCTGAGTGTGTCTGTGTGCAGCCGTGTGGTCATTGGTGAGCTCCCTGAGCACGGCCCGAGAGAGGGGGAGTGTTGCCAAAGAGTTTTGTCCTCCTTCCTTGAAGCCCCAAAGGGCCCCTCAGTAGGGAGGCCTGTGGGGTGAGGGCCTTGAGGGCACGGGAAGCAAAGCAGATAGATAGGCAAGAGCTGGCGTGATGCGCCTCCTGGGAGAGCACTTGCTTGGTTCTTTGTGGAGGTGGGAAGGGAGCAGGCTCTGGGCTTTGACTGGATGTTCAGAGGAAGTGCTTGGGGAAAGGCTGTGGAGGACTAGAAGCAAGCGGAAGGGTTGGAGAGTGGGTCTTGGTGTGTTTTGGGGCCCTTGCCCATGGTCGCTTCTGCTCGGAAAAACTGCCTTTCGGAGGGCTCCGAGAGAGGCTGTGCCCACGCGGCACGCCGTGGCCTGGCCGTTGGTGGTGCTGCGTGCCTCTTGCTGGGCCCTGAGACCTGTGGCCCTGGAAGCAGCCTGAAGGGTGTTGGCAGAGCAGCTCTGAGCGTGGCAGCTGTTTGGCTTTCGCAGGGCCTTGGAGGCTGGGGAAGGGCCCGTCCTCCCCTTGCCGTTGTCATTAGCCCTGCTGGCGGGAGCTAATGGGGGAAGAGCTGCTGAGTGCTGCCTCTGCTGGTGTCCCCAGCTGAGATGCCCTCGCCTCAGTCCTTCCCCACGTCCCAAACTGTCAGGGCCCCAAATCGGAGAGTGCTTGTTGTCCTTGATGTGTAGGGGATGTGCTGGCTTGGTTCAGTCCCTCCTTTGGGGCAGGAAGTGGCCTTTGGAGTTGCGGGAAGGCTTCTTGCTCTGCCTGGGCCATGGGGCCCTGCTGTCTTCCGCTTCATGGTCGCTGCTCCCACACAATCGGTCCCATCAAGAAATGTTGCCAGGAACCCCTTGCAGGCCTTTCTCCAGTTCCGAGCTTCATGGGCTCGGTGCGGGTACTGGCTGGGCAGAAGGTGATCTTCTCTTGGGGCAGGAAGTGGCCCGTCCTGGGTGTTTTGCTGCACTAGGAGCAGTGTGAGGCGCCAGGGTGAGTGAGGGAGACCGTTCAGGAGGTGTCTCAGCCTTGGGGAGGGCAGGGGGAGCTGCAGGGGACAACAGCCACAAGGTCCCTAGTGTCTGCGAGAGCTGTGCCAGAAAATCACCACTGCCCAATCAGTTCTTTGTCGGTAGCTGAGAGGCCAGCAGGGGCCCCGTGGCTCGGCTGCTGATTCTGAGGTCCCTTGGGGCTGAGGAGCTGAGAGGCCAGCTGCAGGAACAAGGCTGGCGTGTTGTCTGTAAGGTCCCTTCTGCAACGGTTACGTGATTGGCTAGCAGGAGGCGTGTGGCTGGGGAGGTGCTGGTGAGGTGTCTTCTAGGTGAGCAGTTGCTGGGGCAGCAGCAGGTGCACGGCTGGGACGCGTGCTTTGGAGGTGACGTTGGCCGGAGCAGCTGGGAGGTGAGCATTTGGCTGATGGCTGAGGAAGTCATTGTGAGGTCACTTGTGTGTCAGGGGCTTTTAGGGCAGTGGCGGGCAGGCGGCTGGGAAGGTGGCCGTGAGGTCCTGTCTTTTGGAGTGGCTGATAGGGCAGCAGGAGGCAGGTGGCTGGGAAGGTGCTTGTGAGGTGACTGCAGAGAGAGCAGCCCCGGTTGCCCATGGCTGGGAAGTGACTCGGAGGTCCCGCCTGTCCCCGCAGTATGTAGGCCTGCAGCGTGGCTTAGACATTGGTGGTGAAATCTAGGCTTGACAGTGTGTGCGTGGTGTGGAAATTGTGCCCCATGCAAAGAGAGGGGCCTGGTGAGATTTGTCTCAGCCTGGGCAACATTCATGGGAAATGAGAACACTGCCCCAAATTTGCTCCCCAGCCTTGCCCACGGTTATGGAACATGGGAAGCACCAGGGTCCCACGTAAAGCCCTCTGGATGATGCGTGTTAAGGGCCTAGTTGCTCTTTTCTGGCATCTCATCTCTCTCCTAAGCACCGCAGACTGAGAAACCTTGCTGAGGCCTTTTCAAAACAAAGCGCCTGCTTTGGTGCCTGAAGGAGGAAGGCTGCGTCCTGTCCCATCCTGTCCTACATCCTCCTTTGACAAGAAGAGTGACCCACGGGAGAAACCTGTCTTGAGGCTCGCCAAAGCATCGCAGCCCATGGCCACCCTTTTGTGCTGTTTGACCTCACATGATTTTGATCCCATCTTTAACAAGTGCCAAACCCCTAACATAGCCCCAAAGCCCAGCTTCCTGGCCAGGTCTGCCCTGTGCAGAGACCTGTTGGTGCAGGGGCACAGAAGTGACCTCTGCCGTGACCCATCTTAGATTTTTCACAGCCTTTGTCACCATCTGGTCACGTTCCTGAAGGAGTTATCAGCCAGTTTTGGAAACTAACTGTGGGGAGGGCAGGTGATTGCTTTGCAGAACATGGAGGGAAATCTCTCTGCTCTCTCCCTGGCTGTGCCATCTCCATGGCGGTGACCTACTGAGCCCAGAGATGACACGGGCTGAGGTCACAGGGGGATGTGCCGCATCACAGAGAGGTCTCTCCCCGGTGCCATGGGAGAGCCCTCACTTCCCTGCAAGGCCAGGGCACGGCTCACACACTCCCCACTGCTGCCCTTCAGAGCTACTCCCCAGCAAGGAGGGAGGCCAGGAGGCAGTGGGGCTGCACTGGGGCTCCTCACCAACAGGCACAAGAGCAGGGACACATTGGAGAGGAATTGTGGGGGACGAGTCCTTTTTCCCTGGAGGGAGAGGCGAGCCGAAGGAAAGGGGCCAAACGAGATGGAGACTGCTGGACCAAGAACATTAGCCCAGACCACGGATACTAGCTTTCCAGTGCTCCTGCAGCTCTCCACCAAGGGTAAGGGATTGAGGAACTGCTTCCTGAGGTGTCGCACAGAGACTGTGAAATGCAAAAACAGTTGTGGGACCTGGGCTGTGGGGGTGTCTGGACAGGGCTGGGGGCGGCCACAAGAGCCCTGCTGGAGGGTCCCATCTGGCTCAGGGCACAATGGGGCAGGCAGGAGTGCTGGGTCCTGGGGCTGGGGCTGTCCTGAGCCCCGAGGCTCCTGTGGGGCTGGCTCCATCCCCTCCTGGTAGGGTGGGAGGAAATTCAGGCCCAAGTTTCCCTGGAAGTGGGTCCCCCCTTGGGGTCTGGCTCTGGCAGGAAAGGGGTGCTGTGTCCCAGAGGCTGCAATGTCCACCAGATCCCAGGGGGATCTCAAGAGCCTGCTGGAAATGCCCACAGAGGACATGAAACCTTCCCCTTGTAACAGCCCTCAGCATGGCACCAGACCCACCACCAACGATGGTGGGAGGAAGGAGCTGCCTGCTGGGTCATGTGTCTGCAATGTTGCCATGGCATCGCCCCCAGTGCTGCCCTGCTACTGGCTGACAAGAGGAGGAGGGTTGTGTTGGGTTGCCGGATGTCTCTGTCAGCCCATCACAGTCCAGCACGTGGGTTAAAGACACTTATAAGTGCAGCGGGAGCAAAGCAGGAGAGCAGGAGTGGGAGTGAGTGGGTCTGTAGGTGTGTTCCCATGCTGGCCCTGTCCGTGTGGGGCTGCTCTCCTCCAGGAGCTGCCACGGGGTTAGCACCATAGGACAGAGGTGCCTGGGCCCCAGGGGAGCTGTCCTGCAATCCAGATGTGCTGGCCGGCCCCAAGCAGCTGCGCTGGGCGGTACAGTGTGGTTTGGCCGAGCTTTGTCTGCAAGATGGGAATGCTCTTTCTGCCCTTGGATTGGTGGAGGTGGGAAGGGAGCAGGAGCAGAGGTGGGAGTGGATGTTCAGAGGAAGTGCTTGTTGCTGCCTCTTGGAGGACTAGAAGGAAACAGAAGGGCTGGAGAGTGGGCCTGGGTGTGATTAGGGGCATTTGAGGGGTGGTGTCCTGGCTGCTGGCCTGTGTGGTGGTGTGGCCTGTGTGTGCCTGCTGCAGAGGGGCGTGCTGGCTGTCCACCGTGTGTGAGGCATGGGGTGGGGGTGAGGTGTGTGCCAGAAGTTGGGTGGCGTGTGGTGGGGAGAGGCGGTGGCCCCAGGGTGTTGGTTCTGGGTGCAGGAGGAGACGTGTGGAGAGAGCAGTGGTGTGCGTGGGCAGTGCCATGAGGCTGGGGAGGTGGGGAGCGCTGCGAGGTGAGCAGGTGCCTTGGCTGCTGGGGCCCCGGCTGCCCTGGTGGCCCCATGAGCCAGGCACGCTGGCAGCCGGCTGCCTTCTGCCCGCTCAGCTTCACGCCTGGAGTTTCCTCCGCTCTTGCCAGGCTCTGCAGCCAGCACCCACACAAAAGTGCAGGGAGCGCTTCTGCTTGCTCTGAGAGCTGTACGAGGCATGCTTTTCCCTCCTTTCCTCTCAGTTGCTTTTTGTGGGGAGAGCTTTGGTCTTGCAGCAGTGTTGGCTGAAGGAGCAGGAGGTCGTGGGAGGTGCTCGTTCCCGGCTGGGCGTTAGCGTGCTGGAAGGTGTTTGGAGGAGTGAAGGCCTTGTGGAGAGGTGTTCTTGGGAGAGGGGCAGGTGTGTTCTTGGGAGAGGACTCTCGAGGGGGGCTGATAGCTCCCTGTGCCAAATCTCCCTGGACAAGGAGTGCCTTGGAGGAGGGAAGGAAAGGCAAGGGTGGCCGATGCCTTCCGTTGCCCAGTCTCCCTGGAGAAGGAGTGCCTTGGAGGAGGGAAGGCAAGGCACGAGTGGCCTGCAAGGGATGCGCAGCCCCGGCCTCTCTTCCTTCCAGCTGCCGTCTCGGCAAGT
Source organism: Struthio camelus (assembly GCF_040807025.1). Lineage (NCBI taxonomy): Eukaryota > Metazoa > Chordata > Aves > Struthioniformes > Struthionidae > Struthio > Struthio camelus. Next base: position 3,662,339 of record NC_090970.1, read on the forward strand.
TCCTGCACCGTCCCGCTGCAGGGTGAGCTTTGTGTGCTGCAGCAGGGCAGCGAGAGAGCCCCCATGGGCAGGCATGAGTGTGCGAGGTGTGGTGTGGTGAGGTGCTGACGCGGGGAAGGTGCTGGTGTTGGCTTGAGGTTTGGGTGGGTGTGAGGAGCCCCACGGAGCTCTAGGGGCATTGCTGCGAGTGTGTGGAGCCAAGGGAGTGGTGGTGAGCACAGGCGTCCTCCAAGCAGCCTACCGGCTTGTGGGCAGGCATTGTGGACGCTGAGCGCTGGAAGACCTTTCCGCTTCGTGTTTTCTCCCTGAGCGCTTGGAGAGTTGCCACTCCTTTTTTGGGAGGTGGGGAGAGTCCTAAAGCCTTTGCATTGTGACCGCTCGTGTTTTTCAGACTGCTCCCTGCTGACGCCGTGATGGGGTCGTGTCCTTGCAGCCCGGAGAAATGCAGGGGCCAAAGAGTGGAGCACTAGTGGCTCAAGTGCTTGCTAAGAGAAGAGAGGGAAGTGGTCCTTGCTGCAGGCTGCTGCCTGGTGCTGCTTTGGAGGAGAGCTCCCTGTACCAACCCTGAGGACAAACCAGCTCTTGGCTCTGCCACACAGCAAGCTCCTTCAGTGGGTGGCTTAGCTGGTGCTCTTGGACTGTGCCTGGGCCATGCCAGGGGGGACCCTGGAGGCAGGGCCTGCACTGGCTTTTCCATGTGGCACTCGCACTGCTGAAAGCTGCTGCCTTGGCTCGAGGCTTTGCTTGGCAGAGAAATCCCCGGCCTTGCTGAGGCAGGGCAAGGCAAAGGCTTGAGAGCAGCGGAAGCCTTGTGCCGTTTCCCTGGTTGGAAGTGTGCTTGTCTAAGGCTGGTGCACTGGCCCTGTCCGTGCTGCTGAGTGTGTCTGTGTGCAGCCGTGTGGTCATTGGTGAGCTCCCTGAGCACGGCCCGAGAGAGGGGGAGTGTTGCCAAAGAGTTTTGTCCTCCTTCCTTGAAGCCCCAAAGGGCCCCTCAGTAGGGAGGCCTGTGGGGTGAGGGCCTTGAGGGCACGGGAAGCAAAGCAGATAGATAGGCAAGAGCTGGCGTGATGCGCCTCCTGGGAGAGCACTTGCTTGGTTCTTTGTGGAGGTGGGAAGGGAGCAGGCTCTGGGCTTTGACTGGATGTTCAGAGGAAGTGCCTGTGGAAAGGCTCTGGAGGACTAGAAGCAAGCGGAAGGGTTGGAGAGTGGGTCTTGGTGTGTTTTGGGGCCCTTGCCCATGGTCGCTTCTGCTCGGAAAAACTGCCTTTCGGAGGGCTCCGAGAGAGGCTGTGCCCACGCGGCACGCCGTGGCCTGGCCACTGGTGGTGCTGCGTGCCTCTTGCTGGCCCTGAGACCTGTGGCCCTGGAAGCAGCCTGAAGGGTGTTGGCAGAGCAGCTCTGAGCGTGGCAGCTGTTTGGCTTTCGCAGGGCCTTGGAGGCTGGGGAAGGGCCCGTCCTCCCCTTGCCGTTGTCATTAGCCCTGCTGGCGGGCCAGGGGGAAGAGCTGCTGAGTGCTGCCTCTGCTGGTGTCCCCAGCTGAGATGCCCTCGCCTCAGTCCTTCCCCGTGTCCCAAACTGTCAGGGCCCCAAATCAGAGAGTGCTTGTTGTCCTTGATGTGTAGGGGATGTGCTGGCTTGGTTCAGTCCCTCCTTGGGGCAGGAAGTGGCCTTTGGAGTTGCGGGAAGGCTTCTTGCTCTGCCTGGGCCATGGGGCCCTGCTGTCTTCCGCTTCATGGTCGCTGCTCCCACGCAATCGGCCCCTTAGGAAATGTTGCCACGAATCCCTTGCAGGCCTTTCTCCAATTCCTGAGCTTCACGGGCTCGGTGCGGGTACTGGCTGGGCAGAAGGTGATCTTCTCTTGGGGCAGGAACTGGCCCGTCCTGGGTGTTTTGCTGCACTAGGAGCAGTGTGAGGCGCCAGGGTGAGTGAGGGAGGCCGTTCAGGAGGTGTCTCAGCCTTGGGGAGGGCAGGGGGAGCTGCAGGGGGCAACAGCCACAAGGTCCCTAGTGTCTGCGAGAGCTGTGCCAGAAAATCACCACTGCCCAATCAGTTCTTTGTCGGTAGCTGAGAGGCCAGCAGGGGCCCCGTGGCTCGGCTGCTGATTCTGAGGTCCCTTGGGGCTGAGGAGCTGAGAGGCCAGCTGCAGGAACAAGGCTGGCGTGTTGTCTGTAAGGTCCCTTCTGCAACGGTTACGTGATTGGCTAGCAGGAGGCGTGTGGCTGGGGAGGTGCTGGTGAGGTGTCTTCTAGGTGAGCAGTTGCTGGGGCAGCAGCAGGTGCACGGCTGGGACGCGTGCTTTGGAGGTGACGTTGGCCGGAGCAGCTGGGAGGTGAGCATTTGGCTGATGGCTGAGGAAGTTATTGTGAGGTCACTTGTGTGTCAGAGGCTTTTAGGGCAGTGGCGGGCAGGCGGCTGGGAAGGTGGCCGTGAGGTCCTGTCTTTTGGAGTGGCTGATAGGGCAGCAGGAGGCAGGTGGCTGGGAAGGTGCTTGTGAGGTGACTGCAGAGAGAGCAGCCCCGGTTGCCCATGGCTGGGAAGTGACTCGGAGGTCCCGCCTGTCCCCGCAGTATGTAGGCCTGCAGCGTGGCTTAGACATTGGTGGTGAAATCTAGGCTTGACAGTGTGTGCGTGGTGTGGAAATTGTGCCCCATGCAAAGAGAGGGGCCTGGTGAGATTTGTCTCAGCCTGGGCAACATTCATGGGAAATGAGAACACTGCCCCAAATTTGCTCCCCAGCCTTGCCCACGGTTATGGAACATGGGAAGCACCAGGGTCCCACGTAAAGCCCTCTGGATGATGCGTGTTAAGGGCCTAGTTGCTCTTTTCTGGCATCTCATCTCTCTCCTAAGCACCGCAGACTGAGAAACCTTGCTGAGGCCTTTTCAAAACAAAGCGCCTGCTTTGGTGCCTGAAGGAGGAAGGCTGCGTCCTGTCCCATCCTGTCCTACATCCTCCTTTGACAAGAAGAGTGACCCACGGGAGAAACCTGTCTTGAGGCTCGCCAAAGCATCGCAGCCCATGGCCACCCTTTTGTGCTGTTTGACCTCACATGATTTTGATCCCATCTTTAACAAGTGCCAAACCCCTAACATAGCCCCAAACCCCAGCTTCCCACACAGGTCTGCCCTGTGCAGAGACCTGTTGGTGCAGGGGCACAGAAGTGACCTCTGCCGTGACCCATCTTAGATTTTTCACAGCCTTTGTCACCATCTGGTCACGTTCCTGAAGGAGTTATCAGCCAGTTTTGGAAACTAACTGGGGATGTAGGCAGGTGACTGCTTTCCAGGACGTGAGGGGAAGTCTCTCTGCTCTCTCCCTGGCTGTGCCATCTCCATGGCGGTGACCTACTGAGCCCTGAGATGACACGGGCTGAGGTCACAGTGGGATGTGCCGCATCACAGAGAGGTCTCTCCCCGGTGCCATGGGAGAGCCCTCACTTCCCTGCAAGGCCAGGGCACGGCTCACACACTCCCCACTGCTGCCCTTCAGAGCTACTCCCCAGCAAGGAGGGAGGCCAGGAGGCAGTGGGGCTGCACTGGGGCTCCTCACCAACAGGCACAAGAGCAGGGACACATTGGAGAGGAATTGTGGGGGACGAGTCCTTTTTCCCTGGAGGGAGAGGCGAGCCGAAGGAAAGGGGCCAAACGAGATGGAGACTGCTGGACCAAGAACATTAGCCCAGACCACGGATACTAGCTTTCCAGTGCTCCTGCAGCTCTCCACCAAGGGTAAGGGATTGAGGAACTGCTTCCTGAGGTGTCGCACAGAGACTGTGAAATGGAAAAACAGTTGTGGGACCTGGGCTGTGGGGGTGTCTGGACAGGGCTGGGGGCGGCCACAAGAGCCCTGCTGGAGGGTCCCGTCTGGCTCAGGGCACAATGGGGCAGGCAGGAGTGCTGGGTCCTGGGGCTGGGGCTGTCCTGAGCCCCGAGGCTCCTGTGGGGCTGGCTCCATCCCCTCCTGGTAGGGTGGGAGGAAATTCAGGCCCAAGTTTCCCTGGAAGTGGGTCCCCCCTTGGGGTCTGGCTCTGGCAGGAAAGGGGTGCTGTGTCCCAGAGGCTGCAATGTCCACCAGATCCCAGGGGGATCTCAAGAGTCTGCTGGAAATGCCCACAGAGGACATGAAACCTTCCCCTTGTAACAGCCCTCAGCATGGCACCAGACCCACCACCAACGATGGTGGGAGGAAGGAGCTGCCTGCTGGGTCATGTGTCTGCAATGTTGCCATGGCATCGCCCCCAGTGCTGCCCTGCTACTGGCTGACAAGAGGAGGAGGGTTGTGTTGGGTTGCCGGATGTCTCTGTCAGCCCATCACAGTCCAGCACGTGGGTTAAAGACACTTATAAGTGCAGCGGGAGCAAAGCAGGAGAGCAGGAGTGGGAGTGAGTGGGTCTGTAGGTGTGTTCCCATGCTGGCCCTGGCCGTGTGGGGCTGCTCTCCTCCAGGAGCTGCCACGGGGTTAGGACCATAGGACAGAGGTGCCTGGGCCCCAGGGGAGCTGTCCTGCAAGCCAGATGTGCTGGCCGGCCCCAAGCAGCTGCGCTGGGCGGTACAGTGTGGTTTGGCCGAGCTTTGTCTGCAAGATGGGAATGCTCTTTCTGCCCTTGGATTGGTGGAGGTGGGAAGGGAGCAGGAGCAGAGGTGGGAGTGGATGTTCAGAGGAAGTGCTTGTTGCTGCCTCTTGGAGGACTAGAAGGAAACAGAAGGGCTGGAGAGTGGGCCTGGGTGTGATTAGGGGCATTTGAGGGGTGGTGTCCTGGCTGCTGGCCTGTGTGGTGGTGTGGCCTGTGTGTGCCTGCTGCAGAGGGGCGTGCTGGCTGTCCACCGTGTGTGAGGCATGGGGTGGGGGTGAGGTGTGTGCCAGAAGTTGGGTGGCGTGTGGTGGGGAGAGGCGGTGGCCCCAGGGTGTTGGTTCTGGGTGCAGGAGGAGACGTGTGGAGAGAGCAGTGGTGTGCGTGGGCAGTGCCATGAGGCTGGGGAGGTGGGGAGCGCTGCGAGGTGAGCAGGTGCCTTGTCTGCTGGGGCCCCGGCTGCCCTGGTGGCCCCATGAGCCAGGCACGCTGGCAGCCGGCTGCCTTCTGCCCGCTCAGCTTCACGCCTGGAGTTTCCTCCGCTCTTGCCAGGCTCTGCAGCCAGCACCCACACAAAAGTGCAGGGAGCGCTTCTGCTTGCTCTGAGAGCTGTACGAGGCATGCTTTTCCCTCCTTTCCTCTCAGTTGCTTTTTGTGGGGAGAGCTTTGGTCTTGCAGCAGTGTTGGCTGAAGGAGCAGGAGGTCATGGGAGGTGCTCGTTCCCGGCTGGGCGTTAGCGTGCTGGAAGGTGTTTGGAGGAGTGAAGGCCTTGTGGAGAGGTGTTCTTGGGAGAGGGGCAGGTGTGTTCTTGGGAGAGGACTCTCGAGGGGGGCTGATAGCTCCCTGTGCCAAATCTCCCTGGACAAGGAGTGCCTTGGAGGAGGGAAGGAAAGGCAAGGGTGGCCGATGCCTTCCGTTGCCCAGTCTCCCTGGAGAAGGAGTGCCTTGGAGGAGGGAAGGCAAGGCACGAGTGGCCTGCAAGGCATGCGCAGCCCCGGCCTCTCTTCCTTCCAGCTGCCGTCTCGGCAAGTTCCTGCACCGTCCCGCTGCAGGGTGAGCTTTGTGTGCTGCAGCAGGGCAGCGAGAGAGCCCCCATGGGCAGGCATGAGTGTGCGAGGTGTGGTGTGGTGAGGTGCTGACGCGGGGAAGGTGCTGGTGTTGGCTTGAGGTTTGGGTGGGTGTGAGGAGCCCCACGGAGCTCTAGGGGCATTGCTGCGAGTGTGTGGAGCCAAGGGAGTGGTGGTGAGCACAGGCGTCCTCCAAGCAGCCTGCCGGCTTGTGGGCAGGCATTGTGGACGCTGAGCGCTGGAAGACCTTTCCGCTTCGTGTTTTCTCCCTGAGCGCTTGGAGAGTTGCCACTCCTTTTTTGGGAGGTGGGGAGAGTCCTAAAGCCTTTGCATTGTGACCGCTCGTGTTTTTCAGACTGCTCCCTGCTGACGCCGTGATGGGGTCGTGTCCTTGCAGCCCGGAGAAATGCAGGGGCCAAAGAGTGGAGCACTAGGGGCTCAAGTGCTTGCTAAGAGAAGAGAGGGAAGTGGTCCTTGCTGCAGGCTGCTGCCTGGTGCTGCTTTGGAGGAGAGCTCCCTGTACCAACCCTGAGGACAAACCAGCTCTTGGCTCTGCCACACAGCAAGCTCCTTCAGTGGGTGGCTTAGCTGGTGCTCTTGGACTGTGCCTGGGCCATGCCAGGGGGGACCCTGGAGGCAGGGCCTGCACTGGCTTTTCCATGTGGCACTCGCACTGCTGAAAGCTGCTGGCTTGGCTCGAGGCTTTGCTTGGCAGAGAAATCCCCGGCCTTGCTGAGGCAGGGCAAGGCAAAGGCTTGAGAGCAGCGGAAGCCTTGTGCCGTTTCCCTGGTTGGAAGTGTGCTTGTCTAAGGCTGGTGCACTGGCCCTGTCCGTGCTGCTGAGTGTGTCTGTGTGCAGCCGTGTGGTCATTGGTGAGCTCCCTGAGCACGGCCCGAGAGAGGGGGAGTGTTGCCAAAGAGTTTTGTCCTCCTTCCTTGAAGCCCCAAAGGGCCCCTCAGTAGGGAGGCCTGTGGGGTGAGGGCCTTGAGGGCACGGGAAGCAAAGCAGATAGATAGGCAAGAGCTGGCGTGATGCGCCTCCTGGGAGAGCACTTGCTTGGTTCTTTGTGGAGGTGGGAAGGGAGCAGGCTCTGGGCTTTGACTGGATGTTCAGAGGAAGTGCCTGTGGAAAGGCTCTGGAGGACTAGAAGCAAGCGGAAGGGTTGGAGAGTGGGTCTTGGTGTGTTTTGGGGCCCTTGCCCATGGTCGCTTCTGCTCGGAAAAACTGCCTTTCGGAGGGCTCCGAGAGAGGCTGTGCCCACGCGGCACGCCGTGGCCTGGCCACTGGTGGTGCTGCGTGCCTCTTGCTGGCCCTGAGACCTGTGGCCCTGGAAGCAGCCTGAAGGGTGTTGGCAGAGCAGCTCTGAGCGTGGCAGCTGTTTGGCTTTCGCAGGGCCTTGGAGGCTGGGGAAGGGCCCGTCCTCCCCTTGCCGTTGTCATTAGCCCTGCTGGCGGGCCAGGGGGAAGAGCTGCTGAGTGCTGCCTCTGCTGGTGTCCCCAGCTGAGATGCCCTCGCCTCAGTCCTTCCCCGTGTCCCAAACTGTCAGGGCCCCAAATCAGAGAGTGCTTGTTGTCCTTGATGTGTAGGGGATGTGCTGGCTTGGTTCAGTCCCTCCTTGGGGCAGGAAGTGGCCTTTGGAGTTGCGGGAAGGCTTCTTGCTCTGACTGGGCCATGGGGCCCTGCTGTCTTCCGCTTCATGGTCGCTGCTCCCACACAATCGGCCCCTTAGGAAATGTTGCCACGAATCCCTTGCAGGCCTTTCTCCAATTCCTGAGCTTCACGGGCTCGGTGCGGGTACTGGCTGGGCAGAAGGTGATCTTCTCTTGGGGCAGGAACTGGCCCGTCCTGGGTGTTTTGCTGCACTAGGAGCAGTGTGAGGCGCCAGGGTGAGTGAGGGAGACCGTTCAGGAGGTGTCTCAGCCTTGGGGAGGGCAGGGGGAGCTGCAGGGGGCAACAGGCACGAGGTCCCTAGTGTGTGCGAGAGCTGTGCCAGAAAATCACCACTGCCCAATCAGTTCTTTGTCGGTAGCTGAGAGGCCAGCAGGGGCCGTGTGGCTCGGCTGCTGATTCTGAGGTCCCTTGGGGCTGAGGAGCTGAGAGGCCAGCTGCAGGAACAAGGCTGGCGTGTTGTCTGTAAGGTCCCTTCTGCAACGGTTACGTGATTGGCTAGCAGGAGGCGTGTGGCTGGGGAGGTGCTGGTGAGGTGTCTTCTAGGTGAGCAGTTGCTGGGGCAGCAGCAGGTGCACGGCTGGGACGCGTGCTTTGGAGGTGACGTTGGCCGGAGCAGCTGGGAGGTGAGCATTTGGCTGATGGCTGAGGAAGTCATTGTGAGGTCACTTGTGTGTCAGAGGCTTTTAGGGCAGTGGCGGGCAGGCGGCTGGGAAGGTGTCCGTGAGGTCCTGTCTTTTGGAGTGGCTGATAGGGCAGCAGGAGGCAGGTGGCTGGGAAGGTGCTTGTGAGGTGACTGCAGAGAGAGCAGCCCCGGTTGCCCATGGCTGGGAAGTGACTCGGAGGTCCCGCCTGTCCCCGCAGTATGTAGGCCTGCAGCGTGGCTTAGACATTGGTGGTGAAATCTAGGCTTGACAGTGTGTGCGTGGTGTGGAAATTGTGCCCCATGCAAAGAGAGGGGCCTGGTGAGATTTGTCTCAGCCTGGGCAACATTCATGGGAAATGAGAACACTGCCCCAAATTTGCTCCCCAGCCTTGCCCACGGTTATGGAACATGGGAAGCACCAGGGTCCCACGTAAAGCCCTCTGGATGATGCGTGTTAAGGGCCTAGTTGCTCTTTTCTGGCATCTCATCTCTCTCCTAAGCACCGCAGACTGAGAAACCTTGCTGAGGCCTTTTCAAAACAAAGCGCCTGCTTTGGTGCCTGAAGGAGGAAGGCTGCGTCCTGTCCCATCCTGTCCTACATCCTCCTTTGACAAGAAGAGTGACCCACGGGAGAAACCTGTCTTGAGGCTCGCCAAAGCATCGCAGCCCATGGCCACCCTTTTGTGCTGTTTGACCTCACATGATTTTGATCCCATCTTTAACAAGTGCCAAACCCCTAACATAGCCCCAAACCCCAGCTTCCCACACAGGTCTGCCCTGTGCAGAGACCTGTTGGTGCAGGGGCACAGAAGTGACCTCTGCCGTGACCCATCTTAGATTTTTCACAGCCTTTGTCACCATCTGGTCACGTTCCTGAAGGAGTTATCAGCCAGTTTTGGAAACTAACTGGGGATGTAGGCAGGTGACTGCTTTCCAGGACGTGAGGGGAAGTCCCTCTGCTCTCTCCCTGGCTGTGCCATCTCCATGGCGGTGACCTACTGAGCCCTGAGATGACACGGGCTGAGGTCACAGTGGGATGTGCCGCATCACAGAGAGGTCTCTCCCCGGTGCCATGGGAGAGCCCTCACTTCCCTGCAAGGCCAGGGCACGGCTCACACACTCCCCACTGCTGCCCTTCAGAGCTACTCCCCAGCAAGGAGGGAGGCCAGGAGGCAGTGGGGCTGCACTGGGGCTCCTCACCAACAGGCACAAGAGCAGGGACACATTGGAGAGGAATTGTGGGGGACGAGTCCTTTTTCCCTGGAGGGAGAGGCGAGCCGAAGGAAAGGGGCCAAACGAGATGGAGACTGCTGGACCAAGAACATTAGCCCAGACCACAGGTACTTGCTTTCCAGTGCTCCAGCAGCTCTCCACCAAGGGTAAGGGATTGAGGAACTGCTTCCTGAGGTATCGCACAGAGACTGTGAAATGGAAAAACAGTTGTGGGACCTGGGCTGTGGGGGTGTCTGGACAGGGCTGGGGGCGGCCACAAGAGCCCTGCTGGAGGGTCCCGTCTGGCTCAGGGCACAATGGGGCAGGCAGGAGTGCTGGGTCCTGGGGCTGGGGCTGTCCTGAGCCCCGAGGCTCCTGTGGGGCTGGCTCCATCCCCTCCTGGTAGGGTGGGAGGAAATTCAGGCCCAAGTTTCCCTGGAAGTGGGTCCCCCCTTGGGGTCTGGCTCTGGCAGGAAAGGGGTGCTGTGTCCCAGAGGCTGCAATGTCCACCAGATCCCAGGGGGATCTCAAGAGCCTGCTGGAAATGCCCACAGAGGACATGAAACCTTCCCCTTGTAACAGCCCTCAGCATGGCACCAGACCCACCACCAACGATGGTGGGAGGAAGGAGCTGCCTGCTGGGTCATGTGTCTGCAATGTTGCCATGGCATCGCCCCCAGTGCTGCCCTGCTACTGGCTGACAAGAGGAGGAGGGTTGTGTTGGGTTGCCGGATGTCTCTGTCAGCCCATCACAGTCCAGCACGTGGGTTAAAGACACTTATAAGTGCAGCGGGAGCAAAGCAGGAGAGCAGGAGTGGGAGTGAGTGGGTCTGTAGGTGTGTTCCCATGCTGGCCCTGGCCGTGTGGGGCTGCTCTCCTCCAGGAGCTGCCACGGGGTTAGCACCATAGGACAGAGGTGCCTGGGCCCCAGGGGAGCTGTCCTGCAAGCCAGATGTGCTGGCCGGCCCCAAGCAGCTGCGCTGGGCGGTACAGTGTGGTTTGGCCGAGCTTTGTCTGCAAGATGGGAATGCTCTTTCTGCCCTTGGATTGGTGGAGGTGGGAAGGGAGCAGGAGCAGAGGTGGGAGTGGATGTTCAGAGGAAGTGCTTGTTGCTGCCTCTTGGAGGACTAGAAGGAAACAGAAGGGCTGGAGAGTGGGCCTGGGTGTGATTAGGGGCATTTGAGGGGTGGTGTCCTGGCTGCTGGCCTGTGTGGTGGTGTGGCCTGTGTGTGCCTGCTGCAGAGGGGCGTGCTGGCTGTCCACCGTGTGTGAGGCATGGGGTGGGGGTGAGGTGTGTGCCAGAAGTTGGGTGGCGTGTGGTGGGGAGAGGCGGTGGCCCCAGGGTGTTGGTTCTGGGTGCAGGAGGAGACGTGTGGAGAGAGCAGTGGTGTGCGTGGGCAGTGCCATGAGGCTGGGGAGGTGGGGAGCGCTGCGAGGTGAGCAGGTGCCTTGGCTGCTGGGGCCCCGGCTGCCCTGGTGGCCCCATGAGCCAGGCACGCTGGCAGCCGGCTGCCTTCTGCCCGCTCAGCTTCACGCCTGGAGTTTCCTCCGCTCTTGCCAGGCTCTGCAGCCAGCACCCACACAAAAGTGCAGGGAGCGCTTCTGCTTGCTCTGAGAGCTGTACGAGGCATGCTTTTCCCTCCTTTCCTCTCAGTTGCTTTTTGTGGGGAGAGCTTTGGTCTTGCAGCAGTGTTGGCTGAAGGAGCAGGAGGTCGTGGGAGGTGCTCGTTCCCGGCTGGGCGTTAGCGTGCTGGAAGGTGTTTGGAGGAGTGAAGGCCTTGTGGAGAGGTGTTCTTGGGAGAGGGGCAGGTGTGTTCTTGGGAGAGGACTCTCGAGGGGGGCTGATAGCTCCCTGTGCCAAATCTCCCTGGACAAGGAGTGCCTTGGAGGAGGGAAGGAAAGGCAAGGGTGGCCGATGCCTTCCGTTGCCCAGTCTCCCTGGAGAAGGAGTGCCTTGGAGGAGGGAAGGCAAGGCACGAGTGGCCTGCAAGGGATGCGCAGCCCCGGCCTCTCTTCCTTCCAGCTGCCGTCTCGGCAAGTTCCTGCACCGTCCCGCTGCAGGGTGAGCTTTGTGTGCTGCAGCAGGGCAGCGAGAGAGCCCCCATGGGCAGGCATGAGTGTGCGAGGTGTGGTGTGGTGAGGTGCTGACGCGGGGAAGGTGCTGGTGTTGGCTTGAGGTTTGGGTGGGTGTGAGGAGCCCCACGGAGCTCTAGGGGCATTGCTGCGAGTGTGTGGAGCCAAGGGAGTGGTGGTGAGCACAGGCGTCCTCCAAGCAGCCTGCCGGCTTGTGGGCAGGCATTGTGGACGCTGAGCGCTGGAAGACCTTTCCGCTTCGTGTTTTCTCCCTGAGCGCTTGGAGAGTTGCCACTCCTTTTTTGGGAGGTGGGGAGAGTCCTAAAGCCTTTGCATTGTGACCGCTCGTGTTTTTCAGACTGCTCCCTGCTGACGCCGTGATGGGGTCGTGTCCTTGCAGCCCGGAGAAATGCAGGGGCCAAAGAGTGGAGCACTAGGGGCTCAAGTGCTTGCTAAGAGAAGAGAGGGAAGTGGTCCTTGCTGCAGGCTGCTGCCTGGTGCTGCTTTGGAGGAGAGCTCCCTGTACCAACCCTGAGGACAAACCAGCTCTTGGCTCTGCCACACAGCAAGCTCCTTCAGTGGGTGGCTTAGCTGGTGCTCTTGGACTGTGCCTGGGCCATGCCAGGGGGGACCCTGGAGGCAGGGCCTGCACTGGCTTTTCCATGTGGCACTCGCACTGCTGAAAGCTGCTGGCTTGGCTCGAGGCTTTGCTTGGCAGAGAAATCCCCGGCCTTGCTGAGGCAGGGCAAGGCAAAGGCTTGAGAGCAGCGGAAGCCTTGTGCCGTTTCCCTGGTTGGAAGTGTGCTTGTCTAAGGCTGGTGCACTGGCCCTGTCCGTGCTGCTGAGTGTGTCTGTGTGCAGCCGTGTGGTCATTGGTGAGCTCCCTGAGCACGGCCCGAGAGAGGGGGAGTGTTGCCAAAGAGTTTTGTCCTCCTTCCTTGAAGCCCCAAAGGGCCCCTCAGTAGGGAGGCCTGTTGGGTGAGGGCCTTGAGGGCACGGGAAGCAAAGCAGATAGATAGGCAAGAGCTGGCGTGATGCGCCTCCTGGGAGAGCACTTGCTTGGTTCTTTGTGGAGGTGGGAAGGGAGCAGGCTCTGGGCTTTGACTGGATGTTCAGAGGAAGTGCCTGTGGAAAGGCTCTGGAGGACTAGAAGCAAGCGGAAGGGTTGGAGAGTGGGTCTTGGTGTGTTTTGGGGCCCTTGCCCATGGTCGCTTCTGCTCGGAAAAACTGCCTTTCGGAGGGCTCCGAGAGAGGCTGTGCCCACGCGGCACGCCGTGGCCTGGCCACTGGTGGTGCTGCGTGCCTCTTGCTGGCCCTGAGACCTGTGGCCCTGGAAGCAGCCTGAAGGGTGTTGGCAGAGCAGCTCTGAGCGTGGCAGCTGTTTGGCTTTCGCAGGGCCTTGGAGGCTGGGGAAGGGCCCGTCCTCCCCTTGCCGTTGTCATTAGCCCTGCTGGCGGGCCAGGGGGAAGAGCTGCTGAGTGCTGCCTCTGCTGGTGTCCCCAGCTGAGATGCCCTCGCCTCAGTCCTTCCCCGTGTCCCAAACTGTCAGCGCCCCAAATCAGAGAGTGCTTGTTGTCCTTGATGTGTAGGGGATGTGCTGGCTTGGTTCAGTCCCTCCTTGGGGCAGGAAGTGGCCTTTGGAGTTGCGGGAAGGCTTCTTGCTCTGACTGGGCCATGGGGCCCTGCTGTCTTCCGCTTCATGGTCGCTGCTCCCACACAATCGGCCCCTTAGGAAATGTTGCCACGAATCCCTTGCAGGCCTTTCTCCAATTCCTGAGCTTCACGGGCTCGGTGCGGGTACTGGCTGGGCAGAAGGTGATCTTCTCTTGGGGCAGGAAGTGGCCCGTCCTGGGTGTTTTGCTGCACTAGGAGCAGTGTGAGGCGCCAGGGTGAGTGAGGGAGACCGTTCAGGAGGTGTCTCAGCCTTGGGGAGGGCAGGGGGAGCTGCAGGGGGCAACAGCCACAAGGTCCCTAGTGTCTGTGAGAGCTGTGCCAGAAAATCACCACTGCCCAATCAGTTCTTTGTCGGTAGCTGAGAGGCCAGCAGGGGCCGTGTGGCTCGGCTGCTGATTCTGAGGTCCCTTGGGGCTGAGGAGCTGAGAGGCCAGCTGCAGGAACAAGGCTGGCGTGTTGTCTGTAAGGTCCCTTCTGCAAGGGTTACGTGATTGGCTAGCAGGAGGCGTGTGGCTGGGGAGGTGCTGGTGAGGTGTCTTCTAGGTGAGCAGTTGCTGGGGCAGCAGCAGGTGCACGGCTGGGACGCGTGCTTTGGAGGTGACGTTGGCCGGAGCAGCTGGGAGGTGAGCATTTGGCTGATGGCTGAGGAAGTTATTGTGAGGTCACTTGTGTGTCAGAGGCTTTTAGGGCAGTGGCGGGCAGGCGGCTGGGAAGGTGTCCGTGAGGTCCTGTCTTTTGGAGTGGCTGATAGGGCAGCAGGAGGCAGGTGGCTGGGAAGGTGCTTGTGAGGTGACTGCAGAGAGAGCAGCCCCGGTTGCCCATGGCTGGGAAGTGACTCGGAGGTCCCGCCTGTCCCCGCAGTATGTAGGCCTGCAGCGTGGCTTAGACATTGGTGGTGAAATCTAGGCTTGACAGTGTGTGCGTGGTGTGGAAATTGTGCCCCATGCAAAGAGAGGGGCCTGGTGAGATTTGTCTCAGCCTGGGCAACATTCATGGGAAATGAGAACACTGCCCCAAATTTGCTCCCCAGCCTTGCCCACGGTTATGGAACATGGGAAGCACCAGGGTCCCACGTAAAGCCCTCTGGATGATGCCTGTTAAGGGCCTAGTTGCTCTTTTCTGGCATCTCATCTCTCTCCTAAGCACCGCAGACTGAGAAACCTTGCTGAGGCCTTTTCAAAACAAAGCGCCTGCTTTGGTGCCTGAAGGAGGAAGGCTGCGTCCTGTCCCATCCTGTCCTACATCCTCCTTTGACAAGAAGAGTGACCCACGGGAGAAACCTGTCTTGAGGCTCGCCAAAGCATCGCAGCCCATGGCCACCCTTTTGTGCTGTTTGACCTCACATGATTTTGATCCCATCTTTAACAAGTGCCAAACCCCTAACATAGCCCCAAAGCCCAGCTTCCTGGCCAGGTCTGCCCTGTGCAGAGACCTGTTGGTGCAGGGGCACAGAAGTGACCTCTGCCGTGACCCATCTTAGATTTTTCACAGCCTTTGTCACCATCTGGTCACGTTCCTGAAGGAGTTATCAGCCAGTTTTGGAAACTAACTGTGGGGAGGGCAGGTGATTGCTTTGCAGAACATGGAGGGAAATCTCTCTGCTCTCTCCCTGGCTGTGCCATCTCCATGGCGGTGACCTACTGAGCCCAGAGATGACACGGGCTGAGGTCACAGGGGGATGTGCCGCATCACAGAGAGGTCTCTCCCCGGTGCCATGGGAGAGCCCTCACTTCCCTGCAAGGCCAGGGCACGGCTCACACACTCCCCACTGCTGCCCTTCAGAGCTACTCCCCAGCAAGGAGGGAGGACAGGAGGCAGTGGGGCTGCACTGGGGCTCCTCACCAACAGGCACAAGAGCAGGGACACATTGGAGAGGAATTGTGAGTGATGAGACAGGAGACAAGAGAGTCCTTTTTCCCTGAAGGGGAGGCGAGCCGAAGGAAAGGGGCCAAACGAGATGGAGACTGCTGGACCAAGAACATTAGCCCAGACCACAGGTACTTGCTTTCCAGTGCTCCTGCAGCTCTCCACCAAGGGTAAGGGATTGAGGAACTCCTTCCTGAGGTGTCGCACAGAGACTGTGAAATGCAAAAACAGCTGTGGGTCCTGGGCTGTGGGGGTGTCTGGACAGGGCTGGGGGCGGCCACAAGAGCCCTGCTGGAGGGTCCCATCTGGCTCAGGGCACAATGGGGCAGGCAGGAGTGCTGGGTCCTGGGGCTGGGGCTGTCCTGAGCCCCGAGGCTCCTGTGGGGCTGGCTCCATCCCCTCCTGGTAGGGTGGTAGGGTGGGAGGAAATTCAGGCCCAAGTTTCCCTGGAAGTGGGTCCCCCCTTGGGGTCTGGCTCTGGCAGGAAAGGGGTCCTGGCTCCCAGAGGCTGCAATGTCCCCCAGATCCCAGGGGGCTCTCAAGAGCCTGCTGGAAATGCCCACAGAGGACATGAAACCTTCCCCTTGTAACAGCCCTCAGCATGGCACCAGACCCACCACCAACGATGGTGGGAGGAAGGAGCTGCCTGCTGGGTCATGTGTCTGCAATGTTGCCATGGCATCGCCCCCAGTGCTGCCCTGCTACTGGCTGACAAGAGGAGGAGGGTTGTGTTGGGTTGCCGGATGTCTCTGTCAGCCCATCACAGTCCAGCACGTGGGTTAAAGACACTTATAAGTGCAGCGGGAGCAAAGCAGGAGAGCAGGAGTGGGAGTGAGTGGGTCTGTAGGTGTGTTCCCATGCTGGCCCTGGCCGTGTGGGGCTGCTCTCCTCCAGGAGCTGCCACGGGGTTAGCACCATAGGACAGAGGTGCCTGGGCCCCAGGGGAGCTGTCCTGCAATCCAGATGTGCTGGCCGGCCCCAAGCAGCTGCGCTGGGCGGTACAGTGTGGTTTGGCCGAGCTTTGTCTGCAAGATGGGAATGCTCTTTCTGCCCTTGGATTGGTGGAGGTGGGAAGGGAGCAGGAGCAGAGGTGGGAGTGGATGTTCAGAGGAAGTGCTTGTTGCTCTCTCTTGGAGGACTAGAAGGAAACAGAAGGGCTGGAGAGTGGGCCTGGGTGTGATTTGGGGCATTTGAGGGGTGGTGTCCTGGCTGCTGGCCTGTGTGGTGGTGTGGCCTGTGTGTGCCTGCTGCAGAGGGGCGTGCTGGCTGTCCACCGTGTGTGAGGCATGGGGTGGGGGTGAGGTGTGTGCCAGAAGTTGGGTGGCGTGTGGTGGGGAGAGGCGGTGGCCCCAGGGTGTTGGTTCTGGGTGCGGGAGGAGACGTGTGGAGAGAGCAGTGGTGTGCGTGGGCAGTGCCATGAGGCTGGGGAGGTGGGGAGCGCTGCGAGGTGAGCAGGTGCCTTGGCTGCTGGGGCCCCGGCTGCCCTGGTGGCCCCATGAGCCAGGCACACTGGCAGCCGGCTGCCTTCTGCCCGCTCAGCTTCACGCCTGGAGTTTCCTCCGCTCTTGCCAGGCTCTGCAGCCAGCACCCACCCGAAAGTGCAGGGAGTGCTTCTCCTTGCTCTGAGAGCTGTACGAGGCATGCTTTTCCCTCCTTTCCTCTCGGTTGCTTTTTGTGGGGAGAGCTTTGGTCTTGCAGCAGTGTTGGCTGAAGGAGCAGGAGGTCGTGGGAGGTGCTCGTTCCCGGCTGGGCGTTAGCGTGCTGGAAGGTGTTTGGAGGAGTGAAGGCCTTGTGGAGAGGTGTTCTTGGGAGAGGGGCAGGTGTGTTCTTGGGAGAGGACTCTGGAGGGTGGCTGATGGCTCCCTGTGCCAAATCTCCCTGGACAAGGAGTGCCTTGGAGGAGGGAAGGAAAGGCAAGGGTGGCCGATGCCTTCCGTTGCCCAGTCTCCCTGGAGAAGGAGTGCCTTGGAGGAGGGAAGGCAAGGCACGAGTGGCCTGCAAGGCATGCGCAGCCCCGGCCTCTCTTCCTTCCAGCTGCCGTCTCGGCAAGTTCCTGCACCGTCCCGCTGCAGGGTGAGCTTTGTGTGCTGCAGCAGGGCAGCGAGAGAGCCCCCATGGGCAGGCATGAGTGTGCGAGGTGTGGTGTGGTGAGGTGCTGACGCGGGGAAGGTGCTGGTGTTGGCTTGAGGTTTGGGTGGGTGTGAGGAGCCCCACGGAGCTCTAGGGGCATTGCTGCGAGTCTCTGGAGCCAAGGGAGTGGTGGTGAGCACAGGCGTCCTCCAAGCAGCCTGCCGGCTTGTGGGCAGGCATTGTGGACGCTGAGCGCTGGAAGACCTTTCCGCTTCGTGTTTTCTCCCTGAGCGCTTGGAGAGTTGCCACTCCTTTTTTGGGAGGTGGGGAGAGTCCTAAAGCCTTTGCATTGTGACCGCTCGTGTTTTTCAGACTGCTCCCTGCTGACGCCGTGATGGGGTCGTGTCCTTGCAGCCCGGAGAAATGCAGGGGCCAAAGAGTGGAGCACTAGGGGCTCAAGTGCTTGCTAAGAGAAGAGAGGGAAGTGGTCCTTGCTGCAGGCTGCTGCCTGGTGCTGCTTTGGAGGAGAGCTCCCTGTACCAACCCTGAGGACAAACCAGCTCTTGGCTCTGCCACACAGCAAGCTCCTTCAGTGGGTGGCTTAGCTGGTGCTCTTGGACTGTGCCTGGGCCATGCCAGGGGGGACCCTGGAGGCAGGGCCTGCACTGGCTTTTCCATGTGGCACTCGCACTGCTGAAAGCTGCTGGCTTGGCTCGAGGCTTTGCTTGGCAGAGAAATCCCCGGCCTTGCTGAGGCAGGGCAAGGCAAAGGCTTGAGAGCAGCGGAAGCCTTGTGCCGTTTCCCTGGTTGGAAGTGTGCTTGTCTAAGGCTGGTGCACTGGCCCTGTCCATGCTGCTGAGTGTGTCTGTGTGCAGCCGTGTGGTCATTGGTGAGCTCCCTGAGCACGGCCCGAGAGAGGGGGAGTGTTGCCAAAGAGTTTTGTCCTCCTTCCTTGAAGCCCCAAAGGGCCCCTCAGTAGGGAGGCCTGTGGGGTGAGGGCCTTGAGGGCACGGGAAGCAAAGCAGATAGATAGGCAAGAGCTGGCGTGATGCGCCTCCTGGGAGAGCACTTGCTTGGTTCTTTGTGGAGGTGGGAAGGGAGCAGGCTCTGGGCTTTGACTGGATGTTCAGAGGAAGTGCCTGTGGAAAGGCTCTGGAGGACTAGAAGCAAGCGGAAGGGTTGGAGAGTGGGTCTTGGTGTGTTTTGGGGCCCTTGCCCATGGTCGCTTCTGCTCGGAAAAACTGCCTTTCGGAGGGCTCCGAGAGAGGCTGTGCCCACGCGGCACGCCGTGGCCTGGCCACTGGTGGTGCTGCGTGCCTCTTGCTGGCCCTGAGACCTGTGGCCCTGGAAGCAGCCTGAAGGGTGTTGGCAGAGCAGCTCTGAGCGTGGCAGCTGTTTGGCTTTCGCAGGGCCTTGGAGGCTGGGGAAGGGCCCGTCCTCCCCTTGCCGTTGTCATTAGCCCTGCTGGCGGGCCAGGGGGAAGAGCTGCTGAGTGCTGCCTCTGCTGGTGTCCCCAGCTGAGATGCCCTCGCCTCAGTCCTTCCCCGTGTCCCAAACTGTCAGCGCCCCAAATCAGAGAGTGCTTGTTGTCCTTGATGTGTAGGGGATGTGCTGGCTTGGTTCAGTCCCTCCTTGGGGCAGGAAGTGGCCTTTGGAGTTGCGGGAAGGCTTCTTGCTCTGCCTGGGCCATGGGGCCCTGCTGTCTTCCGCTTCATGGTCGCTGCTCCCACACAATCGGCCCCTTAGGAAATGTTGCCACGAACCCCTTGCAGGCCTTTCTCCAATTCCTGAGCTTCACGGGCTCGGTGCGGGTACTGGCTGGGCAGAAGGTGATCTTCTCTTGGGGCAGGAAGTGGCCCGTCCTGGGTGTTTTGCTGCACTAGGAGCAGTGTGAGGCGCCAGGGTGAGTGAGGGAGACCGTTCAGGAGGTGTCTCAGCCTTGGGGAGGGCAGGGGGAGCTGCAGGGGGCAACAGCCACAAGGTCCCTAGTGTCTGTGAGAGCTATGCCAGAAAATCACCACTGCCCAATCAGTTCTTTGTCGGTAGCTGAGAGGCCAGCAGGGGCCCCGTGGCTCGGCTGCTGATTCTGAGGTCCCTTGGGGCTGAGGAGCTGAGAGGCCAGCTGCAGGAACAAGGCTGGCGTGTTGTCTGTAAGGTCCCTTCTGCAACGGGCACGTGATTGGCTAGCAGGAGGCGTGTGGCTGGGGAGGTGCTGGTGAGGTGTCTTCTAGGTGAGCAGTTGCTGGGGCAGCAGCAGGTGCACGGCTGGGACGCGTGCTTTGGAGGTGACGTTGGCCTGAGCAGCTGGGAGGTGAGCATTTGGCTGATGGCTGAGGAAGTTGTTGTGAGGTCACTTGTGTGTCAGAGGCTTTTAGGGCAGTGGCGGGCAGGCGGCTGGGAAGGTGGCCGTGAGGTCCTGTCTTTTGGAGTGGCTGATAGGGCAGCAGGAGGCAGGTGGCTGGGAAGGTGCTTGTGAGGTGACTGCAGAGAGAGCAGCCCCGGTTGCCCATGGCTGGGAAGTGACTCGGAGGTCCCGCCTGTCCCCGCAGTATGTAGGCCTGCAGCGTGGCTTAGACATTGGTGGTGAAATCTAGGCTTGACAGTGTGTGCGTGGTGTGGAAATTGTGCCCCATGCAAAGAGAGGGGCCTGGTGAGATTTGTCTCAGCCTGGGCAACATTCATGGGAAATGAGAACACTGCCCCAAATTTGCTCCCCAGCCTTGCCCACGGTTATGGAACATGGGAAGCACCAGGGTCCCACGTAAAGCCCTCTGGATGATGCGTGTTAAGGGCCTAGTTGCTCTTTTCTGGCATCTCATCTCTCTCCTAAGCACCGCAGACTGAGAAACCTTGCTGAGGCCTTTTCAAAACAAAGCGCCTGCTTTGGTGCCTGAAGGAGGAAGGCTGCGTCCTGTGCCATCCTGTCCTACATCCTCCTTTGACAAGAAGAGTGACCCACGGGAGAAACCTGTCTTGAGGCTCGCCAAAGCATCGCAGCCCATGGCCACCCTTTTGTGCTGTTTGACCTCACATGATTTTGATCCCATCTTTAACAAGTGCCAAACCCCTAACATAGCCCCAAACCCCAGCTTCCTGGCCAGGTCTGCCCTGTGCAGAGACCTGTTGGTGCAGGGGCACAGAAGTGACCTCTGCCGTGACCCATCTTAGATTTTTCACAGCCTTTGTCACCATCTGGTCACGTTCCTGAAGGAGTTATCAGCCAGTTTTGGAAACTAACTGTGGGGAGGGCAGGTGATTGCTTTGCAGAACATGGAGGGAAATCTCTCTGCTCTCTCCCTGGCTGTGCCATCTCCATGGCGGTGACCTACTGAGCCCTGAGATGACACGGGCTGAGGTCACAGTGGGATGTGCCGCATCACAGAGAGGTCTCTCCCCGGTGCCATGGGAGAGCCCTCACTTCCCTGCAAGGCCAGGGCACGGCTCACACACTCCCCACTGCTGCCCTTCAGAGCTACTCCCCAGCAAGGAGGGAGGCCAGGAGGCAGTGGGGCTGCACTGGGGCTCCTCACCAACAGGCACAAGAGCAGGGACACATTGGAGAGGAATTGTGGGGGACGAGTCCTTTTTCCCTGGAGGGAGAGGCGAGCCGAAGGAAAGGGGCCAAACGAGATGGAGACTGCTGGACCAAGAACATTAGCCCAGACCACGGATACTAGCTTTCCAGTGCTCCTGCAGCTCTCCACCAAGGGTAAGGGATTGAGGAACTGCTTCCTGAGGTGTCGCACAGAGACTGTGAAATGCAAAAACAGTTGTGGGACCTGGGCTGTGGGGGTGTCTGGACAGGGCTGGGGGCGGCCACAAGAGCCCTGCTGGAGGGTCCCATCTGGCTCAGGGCACAATGGGGCAGGCAGGAGTGCTGGGTCCTGGGGCTGGGGCTGTCCTGAGCCCCGAGGCTCCTGTGGGGCTGGCTCCATCCCCTCCTGGTAGGGTGGTAGGGTGGGAGGAAATTCAGGCCCAAGTTTCCCTGGAAGTGGGTCCCCCCTTGGGGTCTGGCTCTGGCAGGAAAGGGGTGCTGTGTCCCAGAGGCTGCAATGTCCCCCAGATCCCAGGGGGATCTCAAGAGCCTGCTGGAAATGCCCACAGAGGACATGAAACCTTCCCCTTGTAACAGCCCTCAGCATGGCACCAGACCCACCACCAACGATGGTGGGAGGAAGGAGCTGCCTGCTGGGTCATGTGTCTGCAATGTTGCCATGGCATCGCCCCCAGTGCTGCCCTGCTACTGGCTGACAAGAGGAGGAGGGTTGTGTTGGGTTGCCGGATGTCTCTGTCAGCCCATCACAGTCCAGCACGTGGGTTAAAGACACTTATAAGTGCAGCGGGAGCAAAGCAGGAGAGCAGGAGTGGGAGTGAGTGGGTCTGTAGGTGTGTTCCCATGCTGGCCCTGGCCGTGTGGGGCTGCTCTCCTCCAGGAGCTGCCACGGGGTTAGCACCATAGGACAGAGGTGCCTGGGCCCCAGGGGAGCTGTCCTGCAATCCAGATGTGCTGGCCGGCCCCAAGCAGCTGCGCTGGGCGGTACAGTGTGGTTTGGCCGAGCTTTGTCTGCAAGATGGGAATGCTCTTTCTGCCCTTGGATTGGTGGAGGTGGGAAGGGAGCAGGAGCAGAGGTGGGAGTGGATGTTCAGAGGAAGTGCTTGTTGCTCTCTCTTGGAGGACTAGAAGGAAACAGAAGGGCTGGAGAGTGGGCCTGGGTGTGATTTGGGGCATTTGAGGGGTGGTGTCCTGGCTGCTGGCCTGTGTGGTGGTGTGGCCTGTGTGTGCCTGCTGCAGAGGGGCGTGCTGGCTGTCCACGCTGTGTGAGGGGAGGGGTGGGGGTGAGGTGTGTGCCAGTGGGGGGTGGCGTGTGGTGGGGAGAGGCGGTGGCCCCAGGGTGTTGGTTGTGGGTGCGGGAGGAGACGTGTGGAGAGAGCAGTGCTGTGCGTGGGCAGTGCCATGAGGCTGTGGAGGTGGGGAGCGCTGCGAGGTGAGCAGGTGCCTTGGCTGCTGGGGCCCCGGCTGCCCTGGTGGCCCCATGAGCCAGGCACACTGGCAGCCGGCTGCCTTCTGCCCGCTCAGCTTCACGCCTGGAGTTTCCTCCGCTCTTGCCAGGCTCTGCAGCCAGGACCCACCCGAAGGTGCAGGGAGCGCTTCTGCTTGCTCTGAGAGCTGTACGAGGCATGCTTTGTCCTCCTTTCCTCTCGGTTGCTTTTTGTGGGGAGAGCTTTGGTCTTGCAGCAGTGTTGGCTGAAGGAGCAGGAGGTCGTGGGAGGTGCTCGTTCCCGGCTGGGCGTTAGCGTGCTGGAAGGTGTTTGGAGGAGTGAAGGCCTTGTGGAGAGGTGTTCTTGGGAGAGGGGCAGGTGTGTTCTTGGGAGAGGACTCTCGAGGGGGGCTGATGGCTCCCTGTGCCAAATCTCCCTGGACAAGGAGTGCCTTGGAGGAGGGAAGGAAAGGCAAGGGTGGCCGATGCCTTCCGTTGCCCAGTCTCCCTGGAGAAGGAGTGCCTTGGAGGAGGGAAGGCAAATCACGAGTGGCCTGCAAGGGATGCGCAGCCCCGGCCTCTCTTCCTTCCAGCTGCCGTCTCGGCAAGTTCCTGCACCGTCCCGCTGCAGGGTGAGCTCTGGGTGCTGCAGCAGGGCAGCGAGAGAGCCCCCTTGGGCAGGCATGAGTGTGCGAGGTGTGGTGTGGTGAGGTGCTGACGCGGGGAAGGTGGTGGTGTTGGCCTGAGGTTTGGGTGGGAGTGAGGAGCCCCACGGAGCTCTAGGGGCATTGCTGCGAGTGTGTGGAGCCAAGGGAGTGGTGGTGAGCACAGGCGTCCTCCCAGCAGCCTGCCGGCTTGTGGGCAGGCATTGTGGACGCTGAGCGCTGGAAGCCCTTTCCCCTTGGTGTTTTCTCCCTGAGCGCTTGGAGAGTTGCCACTCCTTTTTTGGGAGGTGGGGAGAGTCCTAGAGCCTTTGCATTGTGACCACTCTTGTTTTTCGGAGTGCTCCCTGCTGACGCCGTGATGGGGTCGTGTCCTTGCAGGCCTGAGAAATGCAGGGGCCAAAGAGTGGAGCACTAGGGGCTCAAGAGCTTGCTAAGAGAAGAGAGGGAAGTGGTCCTTGCTGCAGGCTGCTGCCTGGTGCTGCTTTGGAGGAGAGCTCCTGGCACCAGACGTGAGGACAAACCAGCTTGGCTCTGCCACACGCCCAGCTCCTTCAGTGGGTGGCTTAGCTGGTGCTCTCGGACTGTGCCTGGGCCATGCCAGGGGGGACCCTGGAGGCAGAGCCTGTGCTGGCTTTTCCATGTGGCACTCGCACTGCTGAAAGCTGCTGCCTTGGCTCGAGGCTTTGCTTGGCAGAGAAATCCCCGGCCTTGCTGAGGCAGGGCAAGGCAAAGGCTGGAGAGCAGTGGAAGCCTTGTGCCGTTTCCCTGGTTGGAAGTGTGCTTGTCTAAGGCTGGTGCACTGGCCCTGTCCGTGCTGCTGAGTGTGTCTGTGTGCAGCCGTGTGGTCATTGGTGAGCTCCCTGAGCACGGCCCGAGAGAGGGGGAGTGTTGCCAAAGAGTTTTGTCCTCCTGCCTTGAAGCCCCAAAGGTCCCATGAGCAGGGAGGCCTGTGGGGTGAGGGCCTTGAGGGCATGTGAAGCACAAGAGAGAGGCAAGAGCTGGCGTGATGCGCCTCCTGGGAGAGCACTTGCCCTCTGCTTTGTGGAGGTGGGAAGGGAGCAGGCTCCGGGGTGAGCCGGGATGTTCAGAGGAAGTGCTTGGGGAAAGGCTGTGGAGGACTAGAAGCAAGCGGAAGGGTTGGAGAGTGGGTCTTGGTGTGTTTTGGGGCCCTTGCCCATGGTCGCTTCTGCTCGGAAAAACTGCCTTTCGGAGGGCTCCGAGAGAGGCTGTGCCCACGCGGCACGCCGTGGCCTGGCCACTGGTGGTGCTGCGTGCCTCTTGCTGGGCCCTGAGACCTGTGGCCCTGGAAGCAGCCTGAAGGGTGTTGGCAGAGCAGCTCTGAGCGTGGCAGCTGTTGTGCTTTCGCAGGGCCTTGGAGGCTGGGGAAGGGCCCGTCCTCCCCTTGCCGTTGTCATTAGCCCTGCTGGCGGGCCAGGGGGAAGAGCTGCTGAGTGCTGCCTCTGCTGGTGTCCCCAGCTGAGATGCCCTCGCCTCAGTCCTTCCCCACGTCCCAAACTGTCAGGGCCCCAAATCAGAGAGTGCTTGTTGTCCTTGATGTGTAGGGGATGTGCTGGCTTGGTTCAGTCCCTCCTTGGGGCAGGAAGTGGCCTTTGGAGTTGCGGGAAGGCTTCTTGCTCTGACTGGGCCATGGGGCCCTGCTGTCTTCCGCTTCATGGTCGCTGCTCCCACACAATCGGCCCCTTAGGAAATGTTGCCATGAATTCCTTGCAGGCCTTTCTCCAGTTCCTGAGCTTCACGGGCTCGGTGCGGGTACTGGCTGGGCAGAAGGTGATCTTCTCTTGGGGCAGGAAGTGGCCCGTCCTGGGTGTTTTGCTGCACTAGGAGCAGTGTGAGGCGCCAGGGTGAGTGAGGGAGACCGTTCAGGAGGTGTCTCAGCCTTGGGGAGGGCAGGGGGAGCTGCAGGGGGCAACAGCCACAAGGTCCCTAGTGTCTGCGAGAGCTGTGCCAGAAAATCACCACTGCCCAATCAGTTCTTTGTCGGTAGCTGAGAGGCCAGCAGGGGCCGTGTGGCTCGGCTGCTGATTCTGAGGTCCCTTGGGGCTGAGGAGCTGAGAGGCCAGCTGCAGGAACAAGGCTGGCGTGTTGTCTGTAAGGTCCCTTCTGCAAGGGTTACGTGATTGGCTAGCAGGAGGCGTGTGGCTGGGGAGGTGCTGGTGAGGTGGCTTCTGGCTGAGCAGTTGCTGGGGCAGCAGCAGGTGCACGGCTGGGACGCGTGCTTTGGAGGTGACGTTGGCCGGAGCAGCTGGGAGGTGAGCATTTGGCTGATGGCTGAGGAAGTTATTGTGAGGTCACTTGTGTGTCAGGGGCTTGTAGGGCAGTGAGAGGCAGACGGCTGGGAAGGTGGCCGTGAGGTCCTGTCTTTTGGAGTGGCTGATAGGGCAGCAGGAGGCAGGTGGCTGGGAAGGTGCTTGTGAGGTGAGTGCAGAGAGAGCAGCCCAGGTTGCCCATGGCTGGGAAGTGACTCGGAGGTCCCGCCTGTCCCCACAGTATGTAGGCCTGCAGCGTGGCTTAGACATTGGTGGTGAAATCTAGGCTTGACAGTGTGTGCGTGGTGTGGAAATTGTGCCCCATGCAAAGAGAGGGGCCTGGTGAGATTTGTCTCAGCCTGGGCAACATTCATGGGAAATGAGAACACTGCCCCAGATTTGCTCCCTGGCCTTGCCCATGGTAATGGAGCACTGGAAGCACCAGGGTCCCACATAAAAGCCCTCTGGATGATGCATGTTAAGGGCCTATTTGCTCTTTTCTGGCATCTCATCTCTCTCTCTCTAGCACCACAGACTGAGAAACCTTGCTGAGGACTTTTCAAAACAAAGAGCCTGCAGAACATGGAGGGAAATCTCTCTGCTCTCTCCCTGGCTGTGCCATCTCCATGGCGGTGACCTACTGAGCCCAGAGATGACACGGGCTGAGGTCACAGGGGGATGTGCCGCATCACAGAGAGGTCTCTCCCCGGTGCCATGGGAGAGCCCTCACTTCCCTGCAAGGCCAGGGCACGGCTCACACACTCCCCACTGCTGCCCTTCAGAGCTACTCCCCAGCAAGGAGGGAGGCCAGGAGGCAGTGGGGCTGCACTGGGGCTCCTCACCAACAGGCACAAGAGCAGGGACACATTGGAGAGGAATTGTGAGTGATGAGACAGGAGACAAGAGAGTCCTTTTTCCCTGGAGGGAGAGGCGAGCCGAAGGAAAGGGGCCAAACGAGATGGAGACTGCTGGACCAAGAACATTAGCCCAGACCACGGATACTAGCTTTCCAGTGCTCCTGCAGCTCTCCACCAAGGGTAAGGGATTGAGGAACTCCTTCCTGAGGTGTCGCACAGAGACTGTGAAATGGAAAAACAGTTGTGGGACCTGGGCTGTGGGGGTGTCTGGACAGGGCTGGGGGCGGCCACAAGAGCCCTGCTGGAGGGTCCCATCTGGCTCAGGGCACAATGGGGCAGGCAGGAGTGCTGGGTCCTGGGGCTGGGGCTGTCCTGAGCCCCGAGGCTCCTGTGGGGCTGGCTCCATCCCCTCCTGGTAGGGTGGTAGGGTGGGAGGAAATTCAGGCCCAAGTTTCCCTGGAAGTGGGTCCCCCCTTGGGGTCTGGCTCTGGCAGGAAAGGGGTGCTGTGTCCCAGAGGCTGCAATGTCCACCAGATCCCAGGGGCATCTCAAGAGCCTGCTGGAAATGCCCACAGAGCACATGAAACCTTCCCCTTGTAACAGCCCTCAGCATGGCACCAGACCCACCACCAACGATGGTGGGAGGAAGGAGCTGCCTGCTGGGTCATGTGTCTGCAATGTTGCCATGGCATCGCCCCCAGGGCTGCCCTGCTACTGGCTGACAAGAGGAGGAGGGTTGTGTTGGGTTGCCGGATGTCTCTGTCAGCCCATCACAGTCCAGCACGTGGGTTAAAGACACTTATAAGTGCAGCGGGAGCAAAGCAGGAGAGCAGGAGTGGGAGTGAGTGGGTGTGTAGGTGTGTTCCCATGCTGGCCCTGGCCGTGTGGGGCTGCTCTCCTCCAGGAGCTGCCACGGGGTTAGCACCATAGGACAGAGGTGCCTGGGCCCCAGGGGAGCTGTCCTGCAAGCCAGATGTGCTGGCCGGCCCCAAGCAGCTGCGCTGGGCGGTACAGTGTGGTTTGGCCGAGCTTTGTCTGCAAGATGGGAATGCTCTTTCTGCCCTTGGATTGGTGGAGGTGGGAAGGGAGCAGGAGCAGAGGTGTGAGTGGATGTTCAGAGGAAGTCCCTGTTGCTGCCTCTTGGAGGACTAGAAGGAAACAGAAGGGCTGGAGAGTGGGTCTGGGTGTGATTAGGGGCATTTGAGGGGTGGTGTCCTGGCTGCTGGCCTGTGTGGTGGTGTGGCCTGTGTGTGCCTGCTGCAGAGGGGCGTGCTGGCTGTCCACGCTGTGTGAGGGGAGGGGTGGGGGTGAGGTGTGTGCCAGAAGTTGGGTGGCGTGTGGTGGGGAGAGGCGGTGGCCCCAGGGTGTTGGTTCTGGGTGCGGGAGGAGACGTGTGGAGAGAGCAGTGGTGTGCGTGGGCAGTGCCATGAGGCTGGGGAGGTGGGGAGCGCTGCGAGGTGAGCAGGTGCCTTGTCTGCTGGGGCCCCGGCTGCCCTGGTGGCCCCATGAGCCAGGCACGCTGGCAGCCGGCTGCCTTCTGCCCGCTCAGCTTCACGCCTGGAGTTTCCTCCGCTCTTGCCAGGCTCTGCAGCCACTACCTAGACTGAAGTCCAGGGAGTGCTTCTCCTTGCTCTGAGAGCTGTACGAGGCATGCTTTTCCCTCCTTTCCCCTCGGTTGCTTTTCGTGGGGAGAGCTTTGGTCTTGCAGCAGTGTTGGCTGAAGGAGCAGGAGGTCGTGGGAGGTGCTCGTTCCCGGCTGGGCGTTAGCATGCTGGAAGGTGTTTGGAGGAGTGAAGGCCTTGTGGAGAGGTGTTCTTGGGAGAGGGGCAGGTGTGTTCTTGGGAGAGGACTCTCGAGGGGGGCTGATGCCTTCCGGTGCCAAATCTCCCTGGACAAGGCGTCCCTGGGAGGAGGGGAGCCAAGGCAAGGGTGGCCTGCAAGGGATGCGCAGCCCCGGCCTCTCTTCCTTCCAGCTGCCGTCTCGGCAAGTTCCTGCACCGTCCCGCTGCAGGGTGAGCTCTGGGTGCTGCAGCAGGGCAACGAGAGAGCCCCCATGGGCAGGCATGAGTGTGCGAGGTGTGGTGTGGTGAGGTGCTGACGCGGGGAAGGTGGTGGTGTTGGCCTGAGGTTTGGGTGGGTGTGAGGAGCCCCACGGAGCTCTAGGGGCATTGCTGCGAGTGTGTGGAGCCAAGGGAGTGGTGGTGAGCACAGGCGTCCTCCCGGCAGCCTGCCGGCTTGTGGGCAGGCATTGTGGACGCTGAGCGCTGGAAGACCTTTCCCCTTGGTGTTTTCTCCCTGAGCGCTTGGAGAGTTGCCACTCCTTTTTTGGGAGGTGGGGAGAGTCCTAGAGCCTTTGCATTGTGACCACTCTTGTTTTTCGGAGTGCTCCCTGCTGACGCCGTGATGGGGTCGTGTCCTTGCAGGCCTGAGAAATGCAGGGGCCAAAGAGTGGAGCACTAGGGGCTCAAGAGCTTGCTAAGAGAAGAGAGGGAAGTGGTCCTTGCTGCAGGCTGCTGCCTGGTGCTGCTTTGGAGGAGAGCTCCTGGCACCAGACGTGAGGACAAACCAGCTTGGCTCTGCCACACGCCCAGCTCCTTCAGTGGGTGGCTTAGCTGGTGCTCTCGGACTGTGCCTGGGCCATGCCAGGGGGGACCCTGGAGGCAGAGCCTGTGCTGGCTTTTCCATGTGGCACTCGCACTGCTGAAAGCTGCTGCCTTGGCTCGAGGCTTTGCTTGGCAGAGAAATCCCCGGCCTTGCTGAGGCAGGGCAAGGCAAAGGCTTGAGAGCAGCGGAAGCCTTGTGCCGTTTCCCTGGTTGGAAGTGTGCTTGTCTAAGGCTGGTGCACTGGCCCTGTCCGTGCTGCTGAGTGTGTCCATGTGCAGGCGTGTGGTCATGTGTGAGCACTCTGAGCACGGCCCGAGAGAAGGGGAGTGTTGCCAAAGAGTTTTGTCCTCCTGCCTTGAAGCCCCAAAGGTCCCATGAGCAGGGAGGCCTGTGGGGTGAGGGCCTTGAGGGCATGTGAAGCACAAGAGAGAGGCAAGAGCTGGCGTGATGCGCCTCCTGGGAGAGCACTTGCCCTCTGCTTTGTGGAGGTGGGAAGGGAGCAGGCTCCGGGGTGAGCCGGGATGTTCAGAGGAAGTGCTTGGGGAAAGGCTGTGGAGGACTAGAAGCAAGCGGAAGGGTTGGAGAGTGGGTCTTGGTGTGTTTTGGGGCCCTTGCCCATGGTCGCTTCTGCTCGGAAAAACTGCCTGTCGGAGGGCTCCGAGAGAGGCTGTGCCCACGCGGCACGCCGTGGCCTGGCCGTTGGTGGTGCTGCGTGCCTCTTGCTGGGCCCTGAGACCTGTGGCCCTGGAAGCAGCCTGAAGGGTGTTGGCAGAGCAGCTCTGAGCGTGGCAGCTGTTTGGCTTTCGCAGGGCCTTGGAGGCTGGGGAAGGGCCCGTCCTCCCCTTGCCGTTGTCATTAGCCCTGCTGGCGGGAGCTAATGGGGGAAGAGCTGCTGAGTGCTGCCTCTGCTGGTGTCCCCAGCTGAGATGCCCTCGCCTCAGTCCTTCCCCACGTCCCAAACTGTCAGGGCCCCAAATCGGAGAGTGCTTGTTGTCCTTGATGTGTAGGGGATGTGCTGGCTTGGTTCAGTCCCTCCTTTGGGGCAGGAAGTGGCCTTTGGAGTTGCGGGAAGGCTTCTTGCTCTGCCTGGGCCATGGGGCCCTGCTGTCTTCCGCTTCATGGTCGCTGCTCCCACACAATCGGTCCCATCAAGAAATGTTGCCAGGAACCCCTTGCAGGCCTTTCTCCAGTTCCGAGCTTCATGGGCTCGGTGCGGGTACTGGCTGGGCAGAAGGTGATCTTCTCTTGGGGCAGGAAGTGGCCCGTCCTGGGTGTTTTGCTGCACTAGGAGCAGTGTGAGGCACCAGGGTGAGTGAGGGAGACCGTTCAGGAGGTGTCTCAGCCTTGGGGAGGGCAGGGGGAGCTGCAGGGGGCAACAGCCACAAGGTCCCTAGTGTCTGCGAGAGCTGTGCCAGAAAATCACCACTGCCCAATCAGTTCTTTGTCGGTAGCTGAGAGGCCAGCAGGGGCCCCGTGGCTCGGCTGCTGATTGTGAGGTCCCTTGGGGCTGAGGAGCTGAGAGGCCAGCTGCAGGAACAAGGCTGGCGTGTTGTCTGTAAGGTCCCTTCTGCAACGGTTACGTGATTGGCTAGCAGGAGGCGTGTGGCTGGGGAGGTGCTGGTGAGGTGTCTTCTAGGTGAGCAGTTGCTGGGGCAGCAGCAGGTGCACGGCTGGGACGCGTGCTTTGGAGGTGACGTTGGCCGGAGCAGCTGGGAGGTGAGCATTTGGCTGATGGCTGAGGAAGTCATTGTGAGGTCACTTGTGTGTCAGGGGCTTTTAGGGCAGTGGCGGGCAGGCGGCTGGGAAGGTGGCCATGAGGTCCTTTCTTTTGGATTGGCTGATAGGGCAGCAGGAGGCAGGTGGCTGGGAAGGTGCTTGTGAGGTGACTGCAGGGAGAGCAGCCCAGGTTGCCCATGGCTGGGAAGTGACTCGGAGGTCCCGCCTGTCCCCACAGTATGTAGGCCTGCAGCGTGGCTTAGACATTGGTGGTGAAATCTAGGCTTGACAGTGTGTGCGTGGTGTGGAAATTGTGCCCCATGCAAAGAGAGGGGCCTGGTGAGATTTGTCTCAGCCTGGGCAACATTCATGGGAGATGAGAACACTGCCCCAAATTTGCTCCCCAGCCTTGCCCACGGTTATGGAACATGGGAAGCACCAGGGTCCCACGTAAAGCCCTCTGGATGATGCGTGTTAAGGGCCTAGTTGCTCTTTTCTGGCATCTCATCTCTCTCCTAAGCACCGCAGACTGAGAAACCTTGCTGAGGCCTTTTCAAAACAAAGAGCCTGCTTTGGTGCCTGAAGGAGGAAGGCTGCGTCCTGTGCCATCCTGTCCTACATCCTCCTTTGACAAGAAGAGTGACCCACGGGAGAAACCTGTCTTGAGGCTCGCCAAAGCATCGCAGCCCATGGCCACCCTTTTGTGCTGTTTGACCTCACATGATTTTGATCCCATCTTTAACAAGTGCCAAACCCCTAACATAGCCCCAAAGCCCAGCTTCCTGGCCAGGTCTGCCCTGTGCAGAGACCTGTTGGTGCAGGGGCACAGAAGTGACCTCTGCCGTGACCCATCTTAGATTTTTCACAGCCTTTGTCACCATCTGGTCACGTTCCTGAAGGAGTTATCAGCCAGTTTTGGAAACTAACTGTGGGGAGGGCAGGTGATTGCT
Organism: Struthio camelus; assembly: GCF_040807025.1. Lineage (NCBI taxonomy): Eukaryota > Metazoa > Chordata > Aves > Struthioniformes > Struthionidae > Struthio > Struthio camelus. Next base: position 3,693,224 of record NC_090970.1, read on the forward strand.
TTGCAGAACATGGAGGGAAATCTCTCTGCTCTCTCCCTGGCTGTGCCATCTCCATGGCGGTGACCTACTGAGCCCAGAGATGACACGGGCTGAGGTCACAGGGGGATGTGCCGCATCACAGAGAGGTCTCTCCCCAGTGCCATGGGAGAGCCCTCACTTCCCTGCAAGGCCAGGGCACGGCTCACACACTCCCCACTGCTGCCCTTCAGAGCTACTCCCCAGCAAGGAGGGAGGCCAGGAGGCAGTGGGGCTGCACTGGGGCTCCTCACCAACAGGCACAAGAGCAGGGACACATTGGAGAGGAATTGTGGGGGACGAGTCCTTTTTCCCTGGAGGGAGAGGCGAGCCGAAGGAAAGGGGCCAAACGAGATGGAGACTGCTGGACCAAGAACATTAGCCCAGACCACGGATACTAGCTTTCCAGTGCTCCTGCAGCTCTCCACCAAGGGTAAGGGATTGAGGAACTGCTTCCTGAGGTGTCGCACAGAGACTGTGAAATGGAAAAACAGTTGTGGGACCTGGGCTGTGGGGGTGTCTGGACAGGGCTGGGGGCGGCCACAAGAGCCCTGCTGGAGGGTCCCATCTGGCTCAGGGCACAATGGGGCAGGCAGGAGTGCTGGGTCCTGGGGCTGGGGCTGTCCTGAGCCCCGAGGCTCCTGTGGGGCTGGCTCCATCCCCTCCTGGTAGGGTGGGAGGAAATTCAGGCCCAAGTTTCCCTGGAAGTGGGTCTCCCCTTGGGGTCTGGCTCTGGCAGGAAAGGGGTGCTGTGTCCCAGAGGCTGCAATGTCCACCAGATCCCAGGGGCATCTCAAGAGCCTGCTGGAAATGCCCACAGAGGACATGAAACCTTCCCCTTGTAACAGCCCTCAGCATGGCACCAGACCCACCACCAACGATGGTGGGAGGAAGGAGCTGCCTGCTGGGTCATGTGTCTGCAATGTTGCCATGGCATCGCCCCCAGTGCTGCCCTGCTACTGGCTGACAAGAGGAGGAGGGTTGTGTTGGGTTGCCGGATGTCTCTGTCAGCCCATCACAGTCCAGCACGTGGGTTAAAGACACTTATAAGTGCAGCGGGAGCAAAGCAGGAGAGCAGGAGTGGGAGTGAGTGGGTCTGTAGGTGTGTTCCCATGCTGGCCCTGGCCGTGTGGGGCTGCTCTCCTCCAGGAGCTGCCACGGGGTTAGCACCATAGGACAGAGGTGCCTGGGCCCCAGGGGAGCTGTCCTGCAATCCAGATGTGCTGGCCGGCCCCAAGCAGCTGCGCTGGGCGGTACAGTGTGGTTTGGCCGAGCTTTGTCTGCAAGATGGGAATGCTCTTTCTGCCCTTGGATTGGTGGAGGTGGGAAGGGAGCAGGAGCAGAGGTGGGAGTGGATGTTCAGAGGAAGTGCTTGTTGCTGCCTCTTGGAGGACTAGAAGGAAACAGAAGGGCTGGAGAGTGGGCCTGGGTGTGATTAGGGGCATTTGAGGGGTGGTGTCCTGGCTGCTGGCCTGTGTGGTGGTGTGGCCTGTGTGTGCCTGCTGCAGAGGGGCGTGCTGGCTGTCCACCGTGTGTGAGGCATGGGGTGGGGGTGAGGTGTGTGCCAGAAGTTGGGTGGCGTGTGGTGGGGAGAGGCGGTGGCCCCAGGGTGTTGGTTCTGGGTGCAGGAGGAGACGTGTGGAGAGAGCAGTGGTGTGCGTGGGCAGTGCCATGAGGCTGGGGAGGTGGGGAGCGCTGCGAGGTGAGCAGGTGCCTTGGCTGCTGGGGCCCCGGCTGCCCTGGTGGCCCCATGAGCCAGGCACGCTGGCAGCCGGCTGCCTTCTGCCCGCTCAGCTTCACGCCTGGAGTTTCCTCCGCTCTTGCCAGGCTCTGCAGCCAGGACCCACCTGAAAGTGCAGGGAGTGCTTCTGCTTGCTCTGAGAGCTGTACGAGGCATGCTTTTCCCTCCTTTCCTCTCAGTTGCTTTTTGTGGGGAGAGCTTTGGTCTTGCAGCAGTGTTGGCTGAAGGAGCAGGAGGTCGTGGGAGGTGCTCGTTCCCGGCTGGGCGTTAGCGTGCTGGAAGGTGTTTGGAGGAGTGAAGGCCTTGTGGAGAGGTGTTCTTGGGAGAGGGGCAGGTGTGTTCTTGGGAGAGGACTCTGGAGGGTGGCTGATGGCTCCCTGTGCCAAATCTCCCTGGACAAGGAGTGCCTTGGAGGAGGGAAGGAAAGGCAAGGGTGGCCGATGCCTTCCGTTGCCCAGTCTCCCTGGAGAAGGAGTGCCTTGGAGGAGGGAAGGCAAGGCACGAGTGGCCTGCAAGGCATGCGCAGCCCCGGCCTCTCTTCCTTCCAGCTGCCGTCTCGGCAAGTTCCTGCACCGTCCCGCTGCAGGGTGAGCTTTGTGTGCTGCAGCAGGGCAGCGAGAGAGCCCCCATGGGCAGGCATGAGTGTGCGAGGTGTGGTGTGGTGAGGTGCTGACGCGGGGACGGTGCTGGTGTTGGCTTGAGGTTTGGGTGGGTGTGAGGAGCCCCACGGAGCTCTAGGGGCATTGCTGCGAGTCTCTGGAGCCAAGGGAGTGGTGGTGAGCACAGGCGTCCTCCCAGCAGCCTGCCGGCTTGTGGGCAGGCATTGTGCACGCTGAGCGCTGGAAGACCTTTCCGCTTCGTGTTTTCTCCCTGAGCGCTTGGAGAGTTGCCACTCCTTTTTTGGGAGGTGGGGAGAGTCCTAAAGCCTTTGCATTGTGACCGCTCGTGTTTTTCAGACTGCTCCCTGCTGACGCCGTGATGGGGTCGTGTCCTTGCAGCCCGGAGAAATGCAGGGGCCAAAGAGTGGAGCACTAGGGGCTCAAGTGCTTGCTAAGAGAAGAGAGGGAAGTGGTCCTTGCTGCAGGCTGCTGCCTGGTGCTGCTTTGGAGGAGAGCTCCCTGTACCAACCCTGAGGACAAACCAGCTCTTGGCTCTGCCACACAGCAAGCTCCTTCAGTGGGTGGCTTAGCTGGTGCTCTTGGACTGTGCCTGGGCCATGCCAGGGGGGACCCTGGAGGCAGGGCCTGCACTGGCTTTTCCACGTGGCACTCGCACTGCTGAAAGCTGCTGGCTTGGCTCGAGGCTTTGCTTGGCAGAGAAATCCCCGGCCTTGCTGAGGCAGGGCAAGGCAAAGGCTTGAGAGCAGCGGAAGCCTTGTGCCATTTCCCTGGTTGGAAGTGTGCTTGTCTAAGGCTGGTGCACTGGCCCTGTCCGTGCTGCTGAGTGTGTCTGTGTGCAGCCGTGTGGTCATTGGTGAGCTCCCTGAGCACGGCCCGAGAGAGGGGGAGTGTTGCCAAAGAGTTTTGTCCTCCTTCCTTGAAGCCCCAAAGGGCCCCTCAGTAGGGAGGCCTGTGGGGTGAGGGCCTTGAGGGCACGGGAAGCAAAGCAGATAGATAGGCAAGAGCTGGCGTGATGCGCCTCCTGGGAGAGCACTTGCTTGGTTCTTTGTGGAGGTGGGAAGGGAGCAGGCTCTGGGCTTTGACTGGATGTTCAGAGGAAGTGCTTGGGGAAAGGCTGTGGAGGACTAGAAGCAAGCGGAAGGGTTGGAGAGTGGGTCTTGGTGTGTTTTGGGGCCCTTGCCCATGGTCGCTTCTGCTCGGAAAAACTGCCTTTCGGAGGGCTCCGAGAGAGGCTGTGCCCACGCGGCACGCCGTGGCCTGGCCGTTGGTGGTGCTGCGTGCCTCTTGCTGGGCCCTGAGACCTGTGGCCCTGGAAGCAGCCTGAAGGGTGTTGGCAGAGCAGCTCTGAGCGTGGCAGCTGTTTGGCTTTCGCAGGGCCTTGGAGGCTGGGGAAGGGCCCGTCCTCCCCTTGCCGTTGTCATTAGCCCTGCTGGCGGGAGCTAATGGGGGAAGAGCTGCTGAGTGCTGCCTCTGCTGGTGTCCCCAGCTGAGATGCCCTCGCCTCAGTCCTTCCCCACGTCCCAAACTGTCAGGGCCCCAAATCGGAGAGTGCTTGTTGTCCTTGATGTGTAGGGGATGTGCTGGCTTGGTTCAGTCCCTCCTTGGGGCAGGAAGTGGCCTTTGGAGTTGCGGGAAGGCTTCTTGCTCTGCCTGGGCCATGGGGCCCTGCTGTCTTCCGCTTCATGGTCGCTGCTCCCACACAATCGGCCCCTTAGGAAATGTTGCCACGAATCCCTTGCAGGCCTTTCTCCAATTCCTGAGCTTCACGGGCTTGGTGCGGGTACTGGCTGGGCAGAAGGTGATCTTCTCTTGGGGCAGGAAGTGGCCCGTCCTGGGTGTTTTGCTGCACTAGGAGCAGTGTGAGGCGCCAGGGTGAGTGAGGGAGACCGTTCAGGAGGTGTCTCAGCCTTGGGGAGGGCAGGGGCAGCTGCAGGGGGCAACAGCCACAAGGTCCCTAGTGTCTGTGAGAGCTGTGCCAGCAAATCACCACTGCCCAATCAGTTCTTTGTCAGTAGCTGAGAGGCCAGCAGGGGCCCCGTGGCTCGGCTGCTGATTGTGAGGTCCCTTGGGGCTGAGGAGCTGAGAGGCCAGCTGCAGGAACAAGGCTGGCGTGTTGTCTGTAAGGTCCCTTCTGCAACGGGCACGTGATTGGCTAGCAGGAGGCGTGTGGCTGGGGAGGTGCTGGTGAGGTGTCTTCTAGGTGAGCAGTTGCTGGGGCAGCAGCAGGTGCACGGCTGGGACGCGTGCTTTGGAGGTGACGTTGGCCGGAGCAGCTGGGAGGTGAGCATTTGGCTGATGGCTGAGGAAGTCAATGTGAGGTCACTTGTGTGTCAGGGGCTTTTAGGGCAGTGGCGGGCAGGCGGCTGGGAAGGTGGCCATGAGGTCCTTTCTTTTGGATTGGCTGATAGGGCAGCAGGAGGCAGGTGGCTGGGAAGGTGCTTGTGAGGTGACTGCAGGGAGAGCAGCCCAGGTTGCCCATGGCTGGGAAGTGGCTCGGAGGTCCCGCCTGTCCCCACAGTATGTAGGCCTGCAGCGTGGCTTAGACATTGGTGGTGAAATCTAGGCTTGACAGTGTGTGCGTGGTGTGGAAATTGTGCCCCATGCAAAGAGAGGGGCCTGGTGAGATTTGTCTCAGCCTGGGCAACATTCATGGGAGATGAGAACACTGCCCCAAATTTGCTCCCCAGCCTTGCCCACGGTTATGGAACATGGGAAGCACCAGGGTCCCACGTAAAGCCCTCTGGATGATGCGTGTTAAGGGCCTAGTTGCTCTTTTCTGGCATCTCATCTCTCTCCTAAGCACCGCAGACTGAGAAACCTTGCTGAGGCCTTTTCAAAACAAAGAGCCTGCTTTGGTGCCTGAAGGAGGAAGGCTGCGTCCTGTGCCATCCTGTCCTACATCCTCCTTTGACAAGAAGAGTGACCCACGGGAGAAACCTGTCTTGAGGCTCGCCAAAGCATCGCAGCCCATGGCCACCCTTTTGTGCTGTTTGACCTCACATGATTTTGATCCCATCTTTAACAAGTGCCAAACCCCTAACATAGCCCCAAAGCCCAGCTTCCTGGCCAGGTCTGCCCTGTGCAGAGACCTGTTGGTGCAGGGGCACAGAAGTGACCTCTGCCGTGACCCATCTTAGATTTTTCACAGCCTTTGTCACCATCTGGTCACGTTCCTGAAGGAGTTATCAGCCAGTTTTGGAAACTAACTGTGGGGAGGGCAGGTGATTGCTTTGCAGAACATGGAGGGAAATCTCTCTGCTCTCTCCCTGGCTGTGCCATCTCCATGGCGGTGACCTACTGAGCCCAGAGATGACACGGGCTGAGGTCACAGGGGGATGTGCCGCATCACAGAGAGGTCTCTCCCCAGTGCCATGGGAGAGCCCTCACTTCCCTGCAAGGCCAGGGCACGGCTCACACACTCCCCACTGCTGCCCTTCAGAGCTACTCCCCAGCAAGGAGGGAGGCCAGGAGGCAGTGGGGCTGCACTGGGGCTCCTCACCAACAGGCACAAGAGCAGGGACACATTGGAGAGGAATTGTGGGGGACGAGTCCTTTTTCCCTGGAGGGAGAGGCGAGCCGAAGGAAAGGGGCCAAACGAGATGGAGACTGCTGGACCAAGAACATTAGCCCAGACCACGGATACTAGCTTTCCAGTGCTCCTGCAGCTCTCCACCAAGGGTAAGGGATTGAGGAACTGCTTCCTGAGGTGTCGCACAGAGACTGTGAAATGGAAAAACAGTTGTGGGACCTGGGCTGTGGGGGTGTCTGGACAGGGCTGGGGGCGGCCACAAGAGCCCTGCTGGAGGGTCCCATCTGGCTCAGGGCACAATGGGGCAGGCAGGAGTGCTGGGTCCTGGGGCTGGGGCTGTCCTGAGCCCCGAGGCTCCTGTGGGGCTGGCTCCATCCCCTCCTGGTAGGGTGGGAGGAAATTCAGGCCCAAGTTTCCCTGGAAGTGGGTCCCCCCTTGGGGTCTGGCTCTGGCAGGAAAGGGGTGCTGTGTCCCAGAGGCTGCAATGTCCACCAGATCCCAGGGGCATCTCAAGAGCCTGCTGGAAATGCCCACAGAGCACATGAAACCTTCCCCTTGTAACAGCCCTCAGCATGGCACCAGACCCACCACCAACGATGGTGGGAGGAAGGAGCTGCCTGCTGGGTCATGTGTCTGCAATGTTGCCATGGCATCGCCCCCAGGGCTGCCCTGCTACTGGCTGACAAGAGGAGGAGGGTTGTGTTGGGTTGCCGGATGTCTCTGTCAGCCCATCACAGTCCAGCACGTGGGTTAAAGACACTTATAAGTGCAGCGGGAGCAAAGCAGGAGAGCAGGAGTGGGAGTGAGTGGGTCTGTAGGTGTGTTCCCATGCTGGCCCTGGCCGTGTGGGGCTGCTCTCCTCCAGGAGCTGCCACGGGGTTAGCACCATAGGACAGAGGTGCCTGGGCCCCAGGGGAGCTGTCCTGCAAGCCAGATGTGCTGGCCGGCCCCAAGCAGCTGCGCTGGGCGGTACAGTGTGGTTTGGCCGAGCTTTGTCTGCAAGATGGGAATGCTCTTTCTGCCCTTGGATTGGTGGAGGTGGGAAGGGAGCAGGAGCAGAGGTGGGAGTGGATGTTCAGAGGAAGTGCTTGTTGCTGCCTCTTGGAGGACTAGAAGGAAACAGAAGGGCTGGAGAGTGGGCCTGGGTGTGATTAGGGGCATTTGAGGGGTGGTGTCCTGGCTGCTGGCCTGTGTGGTGGTGTGGCCTGTGTGTGCCTGCTGCAGAGGGGCGTGCTGGCTGTCCACCGTGTGTGAGGCATGGGGTGGGGGTGAGGTGTGTGCCAGAAGTTGGGTGGCGTGTGGTGGGGAGAGGCGGTGGCCCCAGGGTGTTGGTTCTGGGTGCAGGAGGAGACGTGTGGAGAGAGCAGTGGTGTGCGTGGGCAGTGCCATGAGGCTGGGGAGGTGGGGAGCGCTGCGAGGTGAGCAGGTGCCTTGGCTGCTGGGGCCCCGGCTGCCCTGGTGGCCCCATGAGCCAGGCACGCTGGCAGCCGGCTGCCTTCTGCCCGCTCAGCTTCAGGCCTGGAGTTTCCTCCGCTCTTGCCAGGCTCTGCAGCCACGACCCACCTGAAAGTGCAGGGAGTGCTTCTGCTTGCTCTGAGAGCTGTACGAGGCATGCTTTTCCCTCCTTTCCTCTCAGTTGCTTTTTGTGGGGAGAGCTTTGGTCTTGCAGCAGTGTTGGCTGAAGGAGCAGGAGGTCGTGGGAGGTGCTCGTTCATGGCTGGGCGTTAGCATGCTGGAAGGTGTTTGGAGGAGTGAAGGCCTTGTGGAGAGGTGTTCTTGGGAGAGGGGCAGGTGTGTTCTTGGGAGAGGACTCTGGAGGGTGGCTGATGGCTCCCTGTGCCAAATCTCCCTGGACAAGGAGTGCCTTGGAGGAGGGAAGGCAAGGCAAGGGTGGCCTGCAAGGGATGCGCAGCCCCGGCCTCTCTTCCTTCCAGCTGCCGTCTCGGCAAGTTCCTGCACCGTCCCGCTGCAGGGTGAGCTCTGGGTGCTGCAGCAGGGCAGCGAGAGAGCCCCCATGGGCAGGCATGAGTGTGCGAGGTGTGGTGTGGTGAGGTGCTGACGCGGGGACGGTGCTGGTGTTGGCTTGAGGTTTGGGTGGGTGTGAGGAGCCCCACGGAGCTCTAGGGGCATTGCTGCGAGTCTCTGGAGCCAAGGGAGTGGTGGTGAGCACAGGCGTCCTCCAAGCAGCCTGCCGGCTTGTGGGCAGGCATTGTGGACGCTGAGCGCTGGAAGACCTTTCCCCTTGGTGTTTTCTCCCTGAGCGCTTGGAGAGTTGCCACTCCTTTTTTGGGAGGTGGGGAGAGTCCTAAAGCCTTTGCATTGTGACCGCTCGTGTTTTTCAGACTGCTCCCTGCTGACGCCGTGATGGGGTCGTGTCCTTGCAGCCCGGAGAAATGCAGGGGCCAAAGAGTGGAGCACTAGGGGCTCAAGTGCTTGCTAAGAGAAGAGAGGGAAGTGGTCCTTGCTGCAGGCTGCTGCCTGGTGCTGCTTTGGAGGAGAGCTCCCTGTACCAACCCTGAGGACAAACCAGCTCTTGGCTCTGCCACACAGCAAGCTCCTTCAGTGGGTGGCTTAGCTGGTGCTCTTGGACTGTGCCTGGGCCATGCCAGGGGGGACCCTGGAGGCAGGGCCTGCACTGGCTTTTCCACGTGGCACTCGCACTGCTGAAAGCTGCTGGCTTGGCTCGAGGCTTTGCTTGGCAGAGAAATCCCCGGCCTTGCTGAGGCAGGGCAAGGCAAAGGCTTGAGAGCAGCGGAAGCCTTGTGCCATTTCCCTGGTTGGAAGTGTGCTTGTCTAAGGCTGGTGCACTGGCCCTGTCCGTGCTGCTGAGTGTGTCTGTGTGCAGCCGTGTGGTCATTGGTGAGCTCCCTGAGCACGGCCCGAGAGAGGGGGAGTGTTGCCAAAGAGTTTTGTCCTCCTTCCTTGAAGCCCCAAAGGGCCCCTCAGTAGGGAGGCCTGTGGGGTGAGGGCCTTGAGGGCACGGGAAGCAAAGCAGATAGATAGGCAAGAGCTGGCGTGATGCGCCTCCTGGGAGAGCACTTGCTTGGTTCTTTGTGGAGGTGGGAAGGGAGCAGGCTCTGGGCTTTGACTGGATGTTCAGAGGAAGTGCTTGGGGAAAGGCTGTGGAGGACTAGAAGCAAGCGGAAGGGTTGGAGAGTGGGTCTTGGTGTGTTTTGGGGCCCTTGCCCATGGTCGCTTCTGCTCGGAAAAACTGCCTTTCGGAGGGCTCCGAGAGAGGCTGTGCCCACGCGGCACGCCGTGGCCTGGCCGTTGGTGGTGCTGCGTGCCTCTTGCTGGGCCCTGAGACCTGTGGCCCTGGAAGCAGCCTGAAGGGTGTTGGCAGAGCAGCTCTGAGCGTGGCAGCTGTTTGGCTTTCGCAGGGCCTTGGAGGCTGGGGAAGGGCCCGTCCTCCCCTTGCCATGTCATTAGCCCTGCTGGCGGGAGCTAATGGGGGAAGAGCTGCTGAGTGCTGCCTCTGCTGGTGTCCCCAGCTGAGATGCCCTCGCCTCAGTCCTTCCCCGTGTCCCAAACTGTCAGGGCCCCAAATCGGAGAGTGCTTGTTGTCCTTGATGTGTAGGGGATGTGCTGGCTTGGTTCAGTCCCTCCTTGGGGCAGGAAGTGGCCTTTGGAGTTGCGGGAAGGCTTCTTGCTCTGACTGGGCCATGGGGCCCTGCTGTCTTCCGCTTCATGGTCGCTGCTCCCACACAATCGGCCCCTTAGGAAATGTTGCCATGAATTCCTTGCAGGCCTTTCTCCAGTTCCTGAGCTTCACGGGCTCGGTGCGGGTACTGGCTGGGCAGAAGGTGATCTTCTCTTGGGGCAGGAAGTGGCCCGTCCTGGGTGTTTTGCTGCACTAGGAGCAGTGTGAGGCGCCAGGGTGAGTGAGGGAGACCGTTCAGGAGGTGTCTCAGCCTTGGGGAGGGCAGGGGGAGCTGCAGGGGGCAACAGCCACAAGGTCCCTAGTGTCTGTGAGAGCTGGGCCAGAAAATCACCACTGCCCAATCAGTTCTTTGTCAGTAGCTGAGAGGCCAGCAGGGGCCCCGTGGCTCGGCTGCTGATTCTGAGGTCCCTTGGGGCTGAGGAGCTGAGAGGCCAGCTGCAGGAACAAGGCTGGCGTGTTGTCTGTAAGGTCCCTTCTGCAACGGGTACGTGATTGGCTAGCAGGAGGCGTGTGGCTGGGGAGGTGCTGGTGAGGTGTCTTCTAGGTGAGCAGTTGCTGGGGCAGCAGCAGGTGCACGGCTGGGATGTGTGCTTTGGAGGTGACGTTGGCCGGAGCAGCTGGGAGGTGAGCATTTGGCTGATGGCTGAGGAAGTTATTGTGAGGTCACTGGTGTGTCAGGGGCTTGTAGGGCAGTGGCGGGCAGGCGGCTGGGAAGGTGTCCGTGAGGTCCTGTCTTTTGGAGTGGCTGATAGGGCAGCAGGAGGCAGGTGGCTGGGAAGGTGCTTGTGAGGTGACTGCAGAGAGAGCAGCCCCGGTTGCCCATGGCTGGGAAGTGACTCGGAGGTCCCGCCTGTCCCCGCAGTATGTAGGCCTGCAGCGTGGCTTAGACATTGGTGGTGAAATCTAGGCTTGACAGTGTGTGCGTGGTGTGGAAATTGTGCCCCATGCAAAGAGAGGGGCCTGGTGAGATTTGTCTCAGCCTGGGCAACATTCATGGGAAATGAGAACACTGCCCCAAATTTGCTCCCCAGCCTTGCCCACGGTTATGGAACATGGGAAGCACCAGGGTCCCACGTAAAGCCCTCTGGATGATGCGTGTTAAGGGCCTAGTTGCTCTTTTCTGGCATCTCATCTCTCTCCTAAGCACCGCAGACTGAGAAACCTTGCTGAGGCCTTTTCAAAACAAAGAGCCTGCTTTGGTGCCTGAAGGAGGAAGGCTGCGTCCTGTCCCATCCTGTCCTACATCCTCCTTTGACAAGAAGAGTGACCCACGGGAGAAACCTGTCTTGAGGCTCGCCAAAGCATCGCAGCCCATGGCCACCCTTTTGTGCTGTTTGACCTCACATGATTTTGATCCCATCTTTAACAAGTGCCAAACCCCTAACATAGCCCCAAACCCCAGCTTCCCACACAGGTCTGCCCTGTGCAGAGACCTGTTGGTGCAGGGGCACAGAAGTGACCTCTGCCGTGCCCCATCTTAGATTTTTCACAGCCTTTGTCACCATCTGGTCACGTTCCTGAAGGAGTTATCAGCCAGTTTTGGAAACTAACTGTGGGGAGGGCAGGTGATTGCTTTGCAGAACATGGAGGGAAATCTCTCTGCTCTCTCCCTGGCTGTGCCATCTCCATGGCGGTGACCTACTGAGCCCAGAGATGACACGGGCTGAGGTCACAGGGGGATGTGCCGCATCACAGAGAGGTCTCTCCCCAGTGCCATGGGAGAGCCCTCACTTCCCTGCAAGGCCAGGGCAAGGCTCACACACTCCCCACTGCTGCCCTTCAGAGCTACTCCCCAGCAAGGAGGGAGGCCAGGAGGCAGTGGGGCTGCACTGGGGCTCCTCACCAACAGGCACAAGAGCAGGGACACATTGGAGAGGAATTGTGAGTGATGAGACAGGAGACAAGAGAGTCCTTTTTCCCTGGAGGGAGAGGCGAGCCGAAGGAAAGGGGCCAAACGAGATGGAGACTGCTGGACCAAGACCATAAGCCCAGACCACGGATACTAGCTTTCCAGTGCTCCTGCAGCTCTCCACCAAGGGTAAGGGATTGAGGAACTCCTTCCTGAGGTGTCGCACAGAGACTGTGAAATGGAAAAACAGTTGTGGGACCTGGGCTGTGGGGGTGTCTGGACAGGGCTGGGGGCGGCCACAAGAGCCCTGCTGGAGGGTCCCGTCTGGCTCAGGGCACAATGGGGCAGGCAGGAGTGCTGGGTCCTGGGGCTGGGGCTGTCCTGAGCCCCGAGGCTCCTGTGGGGCTGGCTCCATCCCCTCCTGGTAGGGTGGTAGGGTGGGAGGAAATTCAGGCCCAAGTTTCCCTGGAAGTGGGTCCCCCCTTGGGGTCTGGCTCTGGCAGGAAAGGGGTGCTGTGTCCCAGAGGCTGCAATGTCCACCAGATCCCAGGGGCATCTCAAGAGCCTGCTGGAAATGCCCACAGAGGACATGAAACCTTCCCCTTGTAACAGCCCTCAGCATGGCACCAGACCCACCACCAACGATGGTGGGAGGAAGGAGCTGCCTGCTGGGTCATGTGTCTGCAATGTTGCCATGGCATCGCCCCCAGTGCTGCCCTGCTACAGGCTGACAAGAGGAGGAGGGTTGTGTTGGGTTGCCGGATGTCTCTGTCAGCCCATCACAGTCCAGCACGTGGGTTAAAGACACTTATAAGTGCAGCGGGAGCAAAGCAGGAGAGCAGGAGTGGGAGTGAGTGGGTGTGTAGGTGTGTTCCCATGCTGGCCCTGGCCGTGTGGGGCTGCTCTCCTCCAGGAGCTGCCACGGGGTTAGGACCATAGGACAGAGGTGCCTGGGCCCCAGGGGAGCTGTCCTGCAATCCAGATGTGCTGGCCGGCCCCAAGCAGCTGCGCTGGGCGGTACAGTGTGGTTTGGCCGAGCTTTGTCTGCAAGATGGGAATGCTCTTTCTGCCCTTGGATTGGTGGAGGTGGGAAGGGAGCAGGAGCAGAGGTGGGAGTGGATGTTCAGAGGAAGTGCTTGTTGCTCTCTCTTGGAGGACTAGAAGGAAACAGAAGGGCTGGAGAGTGGGCCTGGGTGTGATTTGGGTCCATGGTGGAGGGTGTCCTGGCTGCTGGCCTGTGTGGTGGTGTGGCCTGTGTGTGCCTGCTGCAGAGGGGCGTGCTGGCTGTCCACCGTGTGTGAGGGGAGGGGTGGGGGTGAGGTGTATGCCAGAAGTTGGGTGGCGTGTGGTGGGGAGAGGCGGTGGCCCCAGGGTGTTGTTGCTCAGTCTGTGGGAGGAGACGTGTGGAGAGAGCAGTGGTGTGCGTGGGCAGTGCCATGAGGCTGGGGAGGTGGGGAGCGCTGCGAGGTGAGCAGGTGCCTTGTCTGCTGGGGCCCCGGCTGCCCTGGTGGCCCCATGAGCCAGGCACGCTGGCAGCCGGCTGCCTTCTGCCCGCTCAGCTTCACGCCTGGAGTTTCCTCCGCTCTTGCCAGGCTCTGCAGCCAGGACCCACCTGAAAGTGCGGGGAGCACTTCTGCTTGCTCTGAGAGCTGTACGAGGCATGCTGTTCCCTCCTTTCCTCTCGGTTGCTTTTTGTGGGGAGAGCTTTGGTCTTGCAGCAGTGTTGGCTGAAGGAGCAGGAGGTCGTGGGAGGTGCTCGTTCCCGGCTGGGCGTTAGCGTGCTGGAAGGTGTTTGGAGGAGTGAAGGCCTTGTGGAGAGGTGTTCTTGGGAGAGGGGCAGGTGTGTTCTTGGGAGAGGACTCTCGAGGGGGGCTGATGCCTTCCGGTGCCAAATCTCCCTGGACAAGGCGTCCCTGGGAGGAGGGGAGCCAAGGCAAGGGTGGCCTGCAAGGGATGCGCAGCCCCGGCCTCTCTTCCTTCCAGCTGCCGTCTCGGCAAGTTCCTGCACCGTCCCACTGCAGGGTGAGCTCTGGGTGCTGCAGCAGGGCAACGAGAGAGCCCCCATGGGCAGGCATGAGTGTGCGAGGTGTGGTGTGGTGAGGTGCTGACGCGGGGAAGGTGGTGGTGTTGGCCTGAGGTTTGGGTGGGTGTGAGGAGCCCCACGGAGCTCTAGGGGCATTGCTGCGAGTGTGTGGAGCCAAGGGAGTGGTGGTGAGCACAGGCGTCCTCCCAGCAGCCTGCCGGCTTGTGGGCAGGCATTGTGGACGCTGAGTGCTGGAAGCCCTTTCCCCTTGGGGTTTTCTCCCTGAGCGCTTGGAGAGTTGCCACTCCTTTTTTGGGAGGTGGGGAGAGTCCTAGAGCCTTTGCATTGTGACCACTCTTGTTTTTCGGACTGCTCCCTGCTGACGCCGTGATGGGGTCGTGTCCTTGCAGGCCTGAGAAATGCAGGGGCCAAAGAGTGGAGCACTAGGGGCTCAAGAGCTTGCTAAGAGAAGAGAGGGAAGTGGTCCTTGCTGCAGGCTGCTGCCTGGTGCTGCTTTGGAGGAGAGCTCCTGGCACCAGACGTGAGGACAAACCAGCTTGGCTCTGCCACACGCCCAGCTCCTTCAGTGGGTGGCTTAGCTGGTGCTCTCGGACTGTGCCTGGGCCATGCCAGGGGGGACCCTGGAGGCAGAGCCTGCGCTGGCTTTTCCATGTGGCACTCGCACTGCTGAAAGCTGCTGGCTTGGCTCGAGGCTTTGCTTGGCAGAGAAATCCCCGGCCTTGCTGAGGCAGGGCAAGGCAAAGGCTTGAGAGCAGCGGAAGCCTTGTGCCGTTTCCCTGGTTGGAAGTGTGCTTGTCTAAGGCTGGTGCACTGGCCCTGTCCGTGCTGCTGAGTGTGTCCATGTGCAGGCGTGTGGTCATGTGTGAGCACTCTGAGCACGGCCCGAGAGAAGGGGAGTGTTGCCAAAGAGTTTTGTCCTCCTGCCTTGAAGCCCCAAAGGTCCCATGAGCAGGGAGGCCTGTGGGGTGAGGGCCTTGAGGGCATGTGAAGCACAAGAGAGAGGCAAGAGCTGGCGTGATGCGCCTCCTGGGAGAGCACTTGCCCTCTGCTTTGTGGAGGTGGGAAGGGAGCAGGCTCCGGGGTGAGCCGGGATGTTCAGAGGAAGTGCTTGGGGAAAGGCTGTGGAGGACTAGAAGCAAGCGGAAGGGTTGGAGAGTGGGTCTTGGTGTGTTTTGGGGCCCTTGCCCATGGTCGCTTCTGCTCGGAAAAACTGCCTGTCGGAGGGCTCCGAGAGAGGCTGTGCCCACGCGGCACGCCGTGGCCTGGCCGTTGGTGGTGCTGCGTGCCTCTTGCTGGGCCCTGAGACCTGTGGCCCTGGAAGCAGCCTGAAGGGTGTTGGCAGAGCAGCTCTGAGCGTGGCAGCTGTTTGGCTTTCGCAGGGCCTTGGAGGCTGGGGAAGGGCCCGTCCTCCCCTTGCCGTTGTCATTAGCCCTGCTGGCGGGAGCTAATGGGGGAAGAGCTGCTGAGTGCTGCCTCTGCTGGTGTCCCCAGCTGAGATGCCCTCGCCTCAGTCCTTCCCCACGTCCCAAACTGTCAGGGCCCCAAATCGGAGAGTGCTTGTTGTCCTTGATGTGTAGGGGATGTGCTGGCTTGGTTCAGTCCCTCCTTTGGGGCAGGAAGTGGCCTTTGGAGTTGCGGGAAGGCTTCTTGCTCTGCCTGGGCCATGGGGCCCTGCTGTCTTCCGCTTCATGGTCGCTGCTCCCACACAATCGGTCCCATCAAGAAATGTTGCCAGGAACCCCTTGCAGGCCTTTCTCCAGTTCCGAGCTTCATGGGCTCGGTGCGGGTACTGGCTGGGCAGAAGGTGATCTTCTCTTGGGGCAGGAAGTGGCCCGTCCTGGGTGTTTTGCTGCACTAGGAGCAGTGTGAGGCACCAGGGTGAGTGAGGGAGACCGTTCAGGAGGTGTCTCAGCCTTGGGGAGGGCAGGGGGAGCTGCAGGGGGCAACAGCCACAAGGTCCCTAGTGTCTGCGAGAGCTGTGCCAGAAAATCACCACTGCCCAATCAGTTCTTTGTCGGTAGCTGAGAGGCCAGCAGGGGCCCCGTGGCTCGGCTGCTGATTGTGAGGTCCCTTGGGGCTGAGGAGCTGAGAGGCCAGCTGCAGGAACAAGGCTGGCGTGTTGTCTGTAAGGTCCCTTCTGCAACGGTTACGTGATTGGCTAGCAGGAGGCGTGTGGCTGGGGAGGTGCTGGTGAGGTGTCTTCTAGGTGAGCAGTTGCTGGGGCAGCAGCAGGTGCACGGCTGGGACGCGTGCTTTGGAGGTGACGTTGGCCGGAGCAGCTGGGAGGTGAGCATTTGGCTGATGGCTGAGGAAGTCATTGTGAGGTCACTTGTGTGTCAGGGGCTTTTAGGGCAGTGGCGGGCAGGCGGCTGGGAAGGTGGCCGTGAGGTCCTGTCTTTTGGAGTGGCTGATAGGGCAGCAGGAGGCAGGTGGCTGGGAAGGTGCTTGTGAGGTGACTGCAGGGAGAGCAGCCCCGGTTGCCCATGGCTGGGAAGTGACTCGGAGGTCCCGCCTGTCCCCACAGTATGTAGGCCTGCAGCGTGGCTTAGACATTGGTGGTGAAATCTAGGCTTGACAGTGTGTGCGTGGTGTGGAAATTGTGCCCCATGCAAAGAGAGGGGCCTGGTGAGATTTGTCTCAGCCTGGGCAACATTCATGGGAAATGAGAACACTGCCCCAAATTTGCTCCCCAGCCTTGCCCACGGTTATGGAACATGGGAAGCACCAGGGTCCCACGTAAAGCCCTCTGGATGATGCGTGTTAAGGGCCTATTTGCTCTTTTCTGGCATCTCATCTCTCTCCTAAGCACCGCAGACTGAGAAACCTTGCTGAGGCCTTTTCAAAACAAAGAGCCTGCTTTGGTGCCTGAAGGAGGAAGGCTGCGTCCTGTCCCATCCTGTCCTACATCCTCCTTTGACAAGAAGAGTGACCCACGGGAGAAACCTGTCTTGAGGCTCGCCAAAGCATCGCAGCCCATGGCCACCCTTTTGTGCTGTTTGACCTCACATGATTTTGATCCCATCTTTAACAAGTGCCAAACCCCTAACATAGCCCCAAACCCCAGCTTCCCACACAGGTCTGCCCTGTGCAGAGACCTGTTGGTGCAGGGGCACAGAAGTGACCTCTGCCGTGACCCATCTTAGATTTTTCACAGCCTTTGTCACCATCTGGTCACGTTCCTGAAGGAGTTATCAGCCAGTTTTGGAAACTAACTGTGGGGAGGGCAGGTGACTGCTTTGCAGAACATGGAGGGAAATCTCTCTGCTCTCTCCCTGGCTGTGCCATCTCCATGGCGGTGACCTACTGAGCCCAGAGATGACACGGGCTGAGGTCACAGGGGGATGTGCCGCATCACAGAGAGGTCTCTCCCCGGTGCCATGGGAGAGCCCTCACTTCCCTGCAAGGCCAGGGCACGGCTCACACACTCCCCACTGCTGCTCTTCAGAGCTACTCCCCAGCAAGGAGGGAGGCCAGGAGGCAGTGGGGCTGCACTGGGGCTCCTCACCAACAGGCACAAGAGCAGGGACACATTGGAGAGGAATTGTGGGGGACGAGTCCTTTTTCCCTGGAGGGAGAGGCGAGCCGAAGGAAAGGGGCCAAACGAGATGGAGACTGCTGGACCAAGAACATTAGCCCAGACCACAGATACTAGCTTTCCAGTGCTCCTGCAGCTCTCCACCAAGGGTAAGGGATTGAGGAACTGCTTCCTGAGGTGTCGCACAGAGACTGTGAAATGGAAAAACAGTTGTGGGACCTGGGCTGTGGGGGTGTCTGGACAGGGCTGGGGGCGGCCACAAGAGCCCTGCTGGAGGGTCCCATCTGGCTCAGGGCACAATGGGGCAGGCAGGAGTGCTGGGTCCTGGGGCTGGGGCTGTCCTGAGCCCCGAGGCTCCTGTGGGGCTGGCTCCATCCCCTCCTGGTAGGGTGGTAGGGTGGGAGGAAATTCAGGCCCAAGTTTCCCTGGAAGTGGGTCCCCCCTTGGGGTCTGGCTCTGGCAGGAAAGGGGTGCTGTGTCCCAGAGGCTGCAATGTCCACCAGATCCCAGGGGCATCTCAAGAGCCTGCTGGAAATGCCCACAGAGGACATGAAACCTTCCCCTTGTAACAGCCCTCAGCATGGCACCAGACCCACCACCAACGATGGTGGGAGGAAGGAGCTGCCTGCTGGGTCATGTGTCTGCAATGTTGCCATGGCATCGCCCCCAGTGCTGCCCTGCTACTGGCTGACAAGAGGAGGAGGGTTGTGTTGGGTTGCCGGATGTCTCTGTCAGCCCATCACAGTCCAGCACGTGGGTTAAAGACACTTATAAGTGCAGCGGGAGCAAAGCAGGAGAGCAGGAGTGGGAGTGAGTGGGTCTGTAGGTGTGTTCCCATGCTGGCCCTGGCCGTGTGGGGCTGCTCTCCTCCAGGAGCTGCCACGGGGTTAGCACCATAGGACAGAGGTGCCTGGGCCCCAGGGGAGCTGTCCTGCAATCCAGATGTGCTGGCCGGCCCCAAGCAGCTGCGCTGGGCGGTACAGTGTGGTTTGGCCGAGCTTTGTCTGCAAGATGGGAATGCTCTTTCTGCCCTTGGATTGGTGGAGGTGGGAAGGGAGCAGGAGCAGAGGTGGGAGTGGATGTTCAGAGGAAGTCCCTGTTGCTGCCTCTTGGAGGACTAGAAGGAAACAGAAGGGCTGGAGAGTGGGTCTGGGTGTGATTAGGGGCATTTGAGGGGTGGTGTCCTGGCTGCTGGCCTGTGTGGTGGTGTGGCCTGTGTGTGCCTGCTGCAGAGGGGCGTGCTGGCTGTCCACCGTGTGTGAGGCATGGGGTGGGGGTGAGGTGTGTGCCAGAAGTTGGGTGGCGTGTGGTGGGGAGAGGCGGTGGCCCCAGGGTGTTGGTTCTGGGTGCGGGAGGAGGCGTGTGGAGAGAGCAGTGGTGTGCGTGGGCAGTGCCATGAGGCTGGGGAGGTGGGGAGCGCTGCGAGGTGAGCAGGTGCCTTGGCTGCTGGGGCCCCGGCTGCCCTGGTGGCCCCATGAGCCAGGCACGCTGGCAGCCGGCTGCCTTCTGCCCGCTCAGCTTCACGCCTGGAGTTTCCTCCGCTCTTGCCAGGCTCTGCAGCCAGGACCCACCCGAAAGTGCAGGGAGCGCTTCTGCTTGCTCTGAGAGCTGTACGAGGCATGCTTTGTCCTCCTTTCCTCTCGGTTGCTTTTTGTGGGGAGAGCTTTGGTCTTGCAGCAGTGTTGGCTGAAGGAGCAGGAGGTCGTGGGAGGTGCTCGTTCCCGGCTGGGCGTTAGCGTGCTGGAAGGTGTTTGGAGGAGTGAAGGCCTTGTGGAGAGGTGTTCTTGGGAGAGGGGCAGGTGTGTTCTTGGGAGAGGACTCTCGAGGGGGGCTGATGGCTCCCTGTGCCAAATCTCCCTGGACAAGGAGTGCCTTGGAGGAGGGAAGGAAAGGCAAGGGTGGCCGATGCCTTCCGTTGCCCAGTCTCCCTGGAGAAGGAGTGCCTTGGAGGAGGGAAGGCAAGGCACGAGTGGCCTGCAAGGCATGCGCAGCCCCGGCCTCTCTTCCTTCCAGCTGCCGTCTCGGCAAGTTCCTGCACCGTCCCGCTGCAGGGTGAGCTCTGGGTGCTGCAGCAGGGCAGCGAGAGAGCCCCCTTGGGCAGGCATGAGTGTGCGAGGTGTGGTGTGGTGAGGTGCTGATGCGGGGAAGGTGGTGGTGTTGGCCTGAGGTTTGGGTGGGTGTGAGGAGCCCCACGGAGCTCTAGGGGCATTGCTGCGAGTGTGTGGAGCCAAGGGAGTGGTGGTGAGCACAGCCGTCCTCCCAGCAGCCTGCCGGCTTGTGGGCAGGCATTGTGGATGCTGAGCGCTGGAAGCCCTTTCCCCTTGGTGTTTTCTCCCTGAGCGCTTGGAGAGTTGCCACTCCTTTTTTGGGAGGTGGGGAGAGTCCTAAAGTCTTTGCATTGTGACCGCTCGTGTTTTTCAGACTGCTCCCTGCTGACGCCGTGATGGGGTCGTGTCCTTGCAGCCCGGAGAAATGCAGGGGCCAAAGAGTGGAGCACTAGGGGCTCAAGAGCTTGCTAAGAGAAGAGAGGGAAGTGGTCCTTGCTGCAGGCTGCTGCCTGGTGCTGCTTTGGAGGAGAGCTCCTGGCACCAGACGTGAGGACAAACCAGCTTGGCTCTGCCACACGCCCAGCTCCTTCAGTGGGTGGCTTAGCTGGTGCTCTCGGACTGTGCCTGGGCCATGCCAGGGGGGACCCTGGAGGCAGAGCCTGCGCTGGCTTTTCCATGTGGCACTCGCACTGCTGAAAGCTGCTGGCTTGGCTCGAGGCTTTGCTTGGCAGAGAAATCCCCGGCCTTGCTGAGGCAGGGCAAGGCAAAGGCTTGAGAGCAGCGGAAGCCTTGTGCCGTTTCCCTGGTTGGAAGTGTGCTTGTCTAAGGCTGGTGCACTGGCCCTGTCCGTGCTGCTGAGTGTGTCTGTGTGCAGCCGTGTGGTCATTGGTGAGCTCCCTGAGCACGGCCCGAGAGAGGGGGAGTGTTGCCAAAGAGTTTTGTCCTCCTTCCTTGAAGCCCCAAAGGGCCCCTCAGTAGGGAGGCCTGTGGGGTGAGGGCCTTGAGGGCACGGGAAGCAAAGCAGATAGATAGGCAAGAGCTGGCGTGATGCGCCTCCTGGGAGAGCACTTGCTTGGTTCTTTGTGGAGGTGGGAAGGGAGCAGGCTCTGGGCTTTGACTGGATGTTCAGAGGAAGTGCCTGTGGAAAGGCTCTGGAGGACTAGAAGCAAGCGGAAGGGTTGGAGAGTGGGTCTTGGTGTGTTTTGGGGCCCTTGCCCATGGTCGCTTCTGCTCGGAAAAACTGCCTTTCGGAGGGCTCCGAGAGAGGCTGTGCCCACGCGGCACGCCGTGGCCTGGCCGTTGGTGGTGCTGCGTGCCTCTTGCTGGGCCCTGAGACCTGTGGCCCTGGAAGCAGCCTGAAGGGTGTTGGCAGAGCAGCTCTGAGCGTGGCAGCTGTTTGGCTTTCGCAGGGCCTTGGAGGCTGGGGAAGGGCCCGTCCTCCCCTTGCCGTTGTCATTAGCCCTGCTGGCGGGAGCTAATGGGGGAAGAGCTGCTGAGTGCTGCCTCTGCTGGTGTCCCCAGCTGAGATGCCCTCGTCTGAGTCCTTCCCCGTGTCCCAAACTGTCAGGGCCCCAAATCAGAGAGTGCTTGTTGTCCTTGATGTGTAGGGGATGTGCTGGCTTGGTTCAGTCCCTCCTTGGGGCAGGAAGTGGCCTTTGGAGTTGCGGGAAGGCTTCTTGCTCTGCCTTGGCCATGGGGCCCTGCTGTCTTCCGCTTCATGGTCGCTGCTCCCACACAATCGGCCTCTTAGGAAATGTTGCCACGAATCCCTTGCAGGCCTTTCTCCAATTCCTGAGCTTCACGGGCTCGGTGTGGGTACTGCCTGGGCAGAAGGTGATCTTCTCTTGGGGCAGGAAGTGGCCCGTCCTGGGTGTTTTGCTGCACTAGGAGCAGTGTGAGGCGCCAGGGTGAGTGAGGGAGACCGTTCAGGAGGTGTCTCAGCCTTGGGGAGGGCAGGGGGAGCTGCAGGGGGCAACAGCCACAAGGTCCCTAGTGTCTGTGAGAGCTGTGCCAGAAAATCACCACTGCCCAATCAGTTCTTTGTCAGTAGCTGAGAGGCCAGCAGGGGCCCCGTGGCTCGGCTGCTGATTCTGAGGTCCCTTGGGGCTGAGGAGCTGAGAGGCCAGCTGCAGGAACAAGGCTGGCGTGTTGTCTGTAAGGTCCCTTCTGCAAGGGTTACGTGATTGGCTAGCAGGAGGCGTGTGGCTGGGGAGGTGCTGGTGAGGTGTCTTCTGGCTGAGCAGTTGCTGGGGCAGCAGCAGGTGCACGGCTGGGACGCGTGCTTTGGAGGTGACGTTGGCCGGAGCAGCTGGGAGGTGAGCATTTGGCTGATGGCTGAGGAAGTTATTGTGAGGTCACTGGTGTGTCAGGGGCTTGTAGGGCAGTGGCGGGCAGGCGGCTGGGAAGGTGACAGTGAGGTCCTGTCTTTTGGAGTGGCTGATAGGGCAGCAGGAGGCAGGTGGCTGGGAAGGTGCTTGTGAGGTGACTGCAGAGAGAGCAGCCCCGGTTGCCCATGGCTGGGAAGTGACTCGGAGGTCCCGCCTGTCCCCGCAGTATGTAGGCCTGCAGCGTGGCTTAGACATTGGTGGTGAAATCTAGGCTTGACAGTGTGTGCGTGGTGTGGAAATTGTGCCCCATGCAAAGAGAGGGGCCTGGTGAGATTTGTCTCAGCCTGGGCAACATTCATGGGAAATGAGAACACTGCCCCAAATTTGCTCCCCAGCCTTGCCCACGGTTATGGAACATGGGAAGCACCAGGGTCCCACGTAAAGCCCTCTGGATGATGCGTGTTAAGGGCCTATTTGCTCTTTTCTGGCATCTCATCTCTCTCCTAAGCACCGCAGACTGAGAAACCTTGCTGAGGCCTTTTCAAAACAAAGAGCCTGCTTTGGTGCCTGAAGGAGGAAGGCTGCGTCCTGTGCCATCCTGTCCTACATCCTCCTTTGACAAGAAGAGTGACCCACGGGAGAAACCTGTCTTGAGGCTCGCCAAAGCATCGCAGCCCATGGCCACCCTTTTGTGCTGTTTGACCTCACATGATTTTGATCCCATCTTTAACAAGTGCCAAACCCCTAACATAGCCCCAAAGCCCAGCTTCCTGGCCAGGTCTGCCCTGTGCAGAGACCTGTTGGTGCAGGGGCACAGAAGTGACCTCTGCCGTGACCCATCTTAGATTTTTCACAGCCTTTGTCACCATCTGGTCACGTTCCTGAAGGAGTTATCAGCCAGTTTTGGAAACTAACTGTGGGGAGGGCAGGTGACTGCTTTGCAGAACATGGAGGGAAATCTCTCTGCTCTCTCCCTGGCTGTGCCATCTCCATGGCGGTGACCTACTGAGCCCTGAGATGACACGGGCTGAGGTCACAGTGGGATGTGCCGCATCACAGAGAGGTCTCTCCCCGGTGCCATGGGAGAGCCCTCACTTCCCTGCAAGGCCAGGGCACGGCTCACACACTCCCCACTGCTGCCCTTCAGAGCTACTCCCCAGCAAGGAGGGAGGCCAGGAGGCAGTGGGGCTGCACTGGGGCTCCTCACCAACAGGCACAAGAGCAGGGACACATTGGAGAGGAATTGTGGGGGACGAGTCCTTTTTCCCTGGAGGGAGAGGCGAGCCGAAGGAAAGGGGCCAAACGAGATGGAAACTGCTGGACCAAGAACATTAGCCCAGACCACGGATACTAGCTTTCCAGTGCTCCTGCAGCTCTCCACCAAGGGTAAGGGATTGAGGAACTGCTTCCTGAGGTGTCGCACAGAGACTGTGAAATGGAAAAACAGTTGTGGGACCTGGGCTGTGGGGGTGTCTGGACAGGGCTGGGGGCGGCCACAAGAGCCCTGCTGGAGGGTCCCGTCTGGCTCAGGGCACAATGGGGCAGGCAGGAGTGCTGGGTCCTGGGGCTGGGGCTGTCCTGAGCCCCGAGGCTCCTGTGGGGCTGGCTCCATCCCCTCCTGGTAGGGTGGTAGGGTGGGAGGAAATTCAGGCCCAAGTTTCCCTGGAAGTGGGTCCCCCCTTGGGGTCTGGCTCTGGCAGGAAAGGGGTGCTGTGTCCCAGAGGCTGCAATGTCCACCAGATCCCAGGGGGATCTCAAGAGCCTGCTGGAAATGCCCACAGAGGACATGAAACCTTCCCCTTGTAACAGCCCTCAGCATGGCACCAGACCCACCACCAACGATGGTGGGAGGAAGGAGCTGCCTGCTGGGTCATGTGTCTGCAATGTTGCCATGGCATCGCCCCCAGTGCTGCCCTGCTACTGGCTGACAAGAGGAGGAGGGTTGTGTTGGGTTGCCGGATGTCTCTGTCAGCCCATCACAGTCCAGCACGTGGGTTAAAGACACTTATAAGTGCAGCGGGAGCAAAGCAGGAGAGCAGGAGTGGGAGTGAGTGGGTGTGTAGGTGTGTTCCCATGCTGGCCCTGGCCGTGTGGGGCTGCTCTCCTCCAGGAGCTGCCACGGGGTTAGCACCATAGGACAGAGGTGCCTGGGCCCCAGGGGAGCTGTCCTGCAAGCCAGATGTGCTGGCCGGCCCCAAGCAGCTGCGCTGGGCGGTACAGTGTGGTTTGGCCGAGCTTTGTCTGCAAGATGGGAATGCTCTTTCTGCCCTTGGATTGGTGGAGGTGGGAAGGGAGCAGGAGCAGAGGTGGGAGTGGATGTTCAGAGGAAGTGCTTGTTGCTGCCTCTTGGAGGACTAGAAGGAAACAGAAGGGCTGGAGAGTGGGTCTGGGTGTGATTAGGGGCATTTGAGGGGTGGTGTCCTGGCTGCTGGCCTGTGTGGTGGTGTGGCCTGTGTGTGCCTGCTGCAGAGGGGCGTGCTGGCTGTCCACGCTGTGTGAGGGGAGGGGTGGGGGTGAGGTGTGTGCCAGAAGTTGGGTGGCGTGTGGTGGGGAGAGGCGGTGGCCCCAGGGTGTTGGTTCTGGGTGCGGGAGGAGGCGTGTGGAGAGAGCAGTGGTGTGCGTGGGCAGTGCCATGAGGCTGGGGAGGTGGGGAGCGCTGCGAGGTGAGCAGGTGCCTTGGCTGCTGGGGCCCCGGCTGCCCTGGTGGCCCCATGAGCCAGGCACGCTGGCAGCCGGCTGCCTTCTGCCCGCTCAGCTTCACGCCTGGAGTTTCCTCCGCTCTTGCCAGGCTCTGCAGCCAGGACCCACCCGAAAGTGCAGGGAGCGCTTCTGCTTGCTCTGAGAGCTGTACGAGGCATGCTTTGTCCTCCTTTCCTCTCGGTTGCTTTTTGTGGGGAGAGCTTTGGTCTTGCAGCAGTGTTGGCTGAAGGAGCAGGAGGTCGTGGGAGGTGCTCGTTCCCGGCTGGGCGTTAGCGTGCTGGAAGGTGTTTGGAGGAGTGAAGGCCTTGTGGAGAGGTGTTCTTGGGAGAGGGGCAGGTGTGTTCTTGGGAGAGGACTCTGGAGGGTGGCTGATGGCTCCCTGTGCCAAATCTCCCTGGACAAGGAGTGCCTTGGAGGAGGGAAGGAAAGGCAAGGGTGGCCGATGCCTTCCGTTGCCCAGTCTCCCTGGAGAAGGAGTGCCTTGGAGGAGGGAAGGCAAGGCACGAGTGGCCTGCAAGGCATGCGCAGCCCCGGCCTCTCTTCCTTCCAGCTGCCGTCTCGGCAAGTTCCTGCACCGTCCCGCTGCAGGGTGAGCTCTGGGTGCTGCAGCAGGGCAGCGAGAGAGCCCCCTTGGGCAGGCATGAGTGTGCGAGGTGTGGTGTGGTGAGGTGCTGATGCGGGGAAGGTGGTGGTGTTGGCCTGAGGTTTGGGTGGGTGTGAGGAGCCCCACGGAGCTCTAGGGGCATTGCTGCGAGTGTGTGGAGCCAAGGGAGTGGTGGTGAGCACAGGCGTCCTCCCAGCAGCCTGCCGGCTTGTGGGCAGGCATTGTGGATGCTGAGCGCTGGAAGCCCTTTCCCCTTGGTGTTTTCTCCCTGAGCGCTTGGAGAGTTGCCACTCCTTTTTTGGGAGGTGGGGAGAGTCCTAAAGTCTTTGCATTGTGACCGCTCGTGTTTTTCAGACTGCTCCCTGCTGACGCCGTGATGGGGTCGTGTCCTTGCAGGCCTGAGAAATGCAGGGGCCAAAGAGTGGAGCACTAGGGGCTCAAGTGCTTGCTAAGAGAAGAGAGGGAAGTGGTCCTTGCTGCAGGCTGCTGCCTGGTGCTGCTTTGGAGGAGAGCTCCCTGTACCAACCCTGAGGACAAACCAGCTCTTGGCTCTGCCACACAGCAAGCTCCTTCAGTGGGTGGCTTAGCTGGTGCTCTTGGACTGTGCCTGGGCCATGCCAGGGGGGACCCTGGAGGCAGAGCCTGCGCTGGCTTTTCCATGTGGCACTCGCACCGCTGAAAGCTGCTGCCTTGGCTCGAGGCTTTGCTTGGCAGAGAAATCCCCGGCCTTGCTGAGGCAGGGCAAGGCAAAGGCTTGAGAGCAGCGGAAGCCTTGTGCCGTTTCCCTGGTTGGAAGTGCGCTTGTCTAAGGCTGGTGCACTGGCCCTGTCCGTGCTGCTGAGTGTGTCTGTGTGCAGCCGTGTGGTCATTGGTGAGCTCCCTGAGCACGGCCCGAGAGAGGGGGAGTGTTGCCAAAGAGTTTTGTCCTCCTTCCTTGAAGCCCCAAAGGGCCCCTCAGTAGGGAGGCCTGTGGGGTGAGGGCCTTGAGGGCACGGGAAGCAAAGCAGATAGATAGGCAAGAGCTGGCGTGATGCGCCTCCTGGGAGAGCACTTGCTTGGTTCTTTGTGGAGGTGGGAAGGGAGCAGGCTCTGGGCTTTGACTGGATGTTCAGAGCAAGTGCCTGTGGAAAGGCTCTGGAGGACTAGAAGCAAGCGGAAGGGTTGGAGAGTGGGTCTTGGTGTGTTTTGGGGCCCTTGCCCATGGTCGCTTCTGCTCGGAAAAACTGCCTTTCGGAGGGCTCCGAGAGAGGCTGTGCCCACGCGGCACGCCGTGGCCTGGCCGTTGGTGGTGCTGCGTGCCTCTTGCTGGGCCCTGAGACCTGTGGCCCTGGAAGCAGCCTGAAGGGTGTTGGCAGAGCAGCTCTGAGCGTGGCAGCTGTTGTGCTTTCGCAGGGCCTTGGAGGCTGGGGAAGGGCCCGTCCTCCCCTTGCCGTTGTCATTAGCCCTGCTGGCGGGCCAGGGGGAAGAGCTGCTGAGTGCTGCCTCTGCTGGTGTCCCCAGCTGAGATGCCCTCGCCTCAGTCCTTCCCCACGTCCCAGACTGTCAGGGCCCCAAATCAGAGAGTGCTTGTTGTCCTTGATGTGTAGGGGATGTGCTGGCTTGGTTCAGTCCCTCCTTGGGGCAGGAAGTGGCCTTTGGAGTTGCAGGAAGGCTTCTCGCTCTGCCTGGGCCATGGGGCCCCGCTGTCTTCCGCTTCATGGTCGCTGCTCCCACGCAATCGGCCCCTTAGGAAATGTTGCCACGAATCCCTTGCAGGCCTTTCTCCAATTCCTGAGCTTCACGGACTCGGTGCGGGTACTGCCTGGGCAGAAGGTGATCTTCTCTTGGGTTAGGAATCGGTCCGTCCTGGGTGTTTTGCTGCACTAGGAGCAGTGTGAGGCGCCAGGGTGAGTGAAGGAGGCCGTTCAGGAGGTGTCTCAGCCTTGGGGAGGGCAGGGGCAGCTGCAGGGGGCAACAGCCACGAGGTCCCTAGTGTCTGTGAGAGCTGTGCCAGAAAATCACCACTGCCCAATCAGTTCTTTGTCGGTAGCTGAGAGGCCAGCAGGGGCCCCGTGGCTCGGCTGCTGATTCTGAGGTCCCTTGGGGCTGAGGAGCTGAGAGGCCAGCTGCAGGAACAAGGCTGGCGTGTTGTCTGTAAGGTCCCTTCTGCAACGGTTACGTGATTGGCTAGCAGGAGGCGTGTGGCTGGGAAGGTGCTTGTGAGGTGTCTTCTAGGTGAGCAGTTGCTGGGGCAGCAGCAGGTGCACGGCTGGGACGCGTGCTTTGGAGGTGACGTTGGCCTGAGCAGCTGGGAGGTGAGCATTTGGCTGATGGCTGAGGAAGTTGTTGTGAGGTCACTTGTATGTCAGGGGCTTGTAGGGCAGTGGCGGGCAGGCGGCTGGGAAGGTGGCCGTGAGGTCCTGTCTTTTGGAGTGGCTGATAGGGCAGCAGGAGGCAGGTGGCTGGGAAGGTGCTTGTGAGGTGACTGCAGAGAGAGCAGCCCCGGTTGCCCATGGCTGGGAAGTGACTCGGAGGTCCCGCCTGTCCCCGCAGGCTGCCTGGCCTGCAGCGTGGCTAAGAGATTGGCGGTGGAATCTAGGACTGACAGTGTGTGCGTGGTGTGGAAATTGTGCCCCTTGAGAAGAGAGAGGCCTGGTGAGCTTTGTCTGCAAGATGGGAATGCTCTTTCTGCCCTTGGATTGGTGGAGGTGGGAAGGGAGCAGGAGCAGAGGTGGGAGTGGATGTTCAGAGGAAGTGCTTGTTGCTCCCTCTTGGAGGACGAGAAGGAAACAGAAGGGCTGGAGAGTGGGCCTGGGTGTGATTAGGGGCATTTGGGGGGTGGTGTGGCTGCTGCCCTGTGTGGTGGTGTGGCCTGTGTGTGCCTGCTGCCGAGGGGCGTGCTGGCTGTCTACCGTGTGTGAGGGGAGGGGTGGGGGTGAGGTGTGTGCCAGAAGTTGGGTGGCGTGTGGTGGGGAGAGGCGGTGGCCCCAGGGTGTTGGTTCTGGGTGCGGGAGGAGACGTGTGGAGAGAGCAGTGGTGTGCGTGGGCAGTGCCATGAGGCTGGGGAGGTGGGGAGCGCTGCGAGGTGAGCAGGTGCCTTGGCTGCTGGGGCCCCGGCTGCCCTGGTGGCCCCATGAGCCAGGCACGCTGGCAGCCGGCTGTCTTCTGCCCGCTCAGCTTCACGCCTGGAGTTTCCTCCGCTCTTGCCAGGCTCTGCAGCCAGATATCCCACACAGACTGTGAGATACATATAAACATGCAGCTGAGAGTATTTGGAGTAGAAGAGGTCATCTTTCAGAAAGGGTTCCTTGCTGGAGATTCTTGAATTTAACACCTCTGAGATCTGCCCAGCACATTTTATTTTACGCTAGAGGCGAAAGCAGTTGCCTCTCTCCCCTAGTAGCAAAGGCTACGTGGGGGTACTACCTAAGTGGGGTACATCGTTGGTGCAGACACTGTTTTCTTCTCATGTGGCAGAACCCCAGAAACTCTTTGCTTATAGTGCAGTAGTATCCCCCAATCAGCCCTTAATTAACTATCCAGTTAACCTCCCTCCAACCCAGTGAAATATGGCAGGTGAGGGGAGAGGGTCTTCATTTCATCTTGCCAAAGGCCTCACTGCTTTGGGGCTCTCTGCTGCACCTTGCACCCTGCCCTGGGCTCTGAAACCAGATATCCAGAGGCGGACATCCAGCAGGAGGCCACAGAGAGCAGTTCAGATCATGTGGGACTTTCTTCACCCACACAGTTCACAAGGAAATGGTCTCTCCACAGTGGAGCGCTCAGAGGTGCTCTTTCCAGGGGCAGTGCCACAGTCATTGGCCCATTTGAAATGGGCCAAATAAGGGAAACTTCCAAAGACCAAGTATTTCTTCAGAAAATCATTGGCCTTTAAAACCACTTCTCCCAGATGTGCCTGCCGCAGGGAGTAGTAATCTCAGCTGCCCAGAGCTTACTTTCTGTCCTGAAGACTAAGCAAATGAGCCCACTGTTTTTGGACTGGGAGAAACATCAGCTGATGCTCAGGCACTTTCCTGCAAGTCAGCAGGAAACACTTCCTGGGTCCGAGCTGAGAATCAGCGTGCCAAGCTGGAGTTGTTTGATGCAAATAACCGCCTCAGAATTATGTTCCTCCCCTTTCCACATGCTCCTCTCTTCCCTAAGGGGGTCATTTGGGAATCTATCTAGCCTTGCCTATCTGTTTGTCAAGAACATGTCAAGGAAGGTTATTCCTTCCAGCCTTGTGCACCTCCCTGGAGGCAACTTGGCCTTGACATACACTTGAGGATTGTTTGTTATTTCTTAGGACACTGCATCATGTTTATATTGGTCTGATCCGAATTGAGACACATGCTTCTGTGTCTGTTTGCAGCTAATTTTCTAAGGAAAGCAGGTGGGAATTGGTGCCCAGGAGCTGTAACATTCAGCTACAGGCTTGAGTGGGAAAAGGCTAGATGTTAAGCCGAGTGAGGGAAGTCCCCAGGGGCTGAGGAGAGAAATGTCAGGGCTTGGGGAGGTGGGGAGGAAGGTTGTCCATACATGTCTCCTATCCAAAGTACTGCTTTTCCTGCATGTCCAGGCTTCATCAAGGGACCCTGTGGGTCAGTGTGAATTGGAGAAGGTGGGTATCACTTCTTCTGAAACCTGAAGAATAAAAAAATCTTGAAAAGCAGACATCTCTCAGGTGCTCCTTGAAATCCTTCTCTTTTCAATACCCTCCTGAACACTTGCTAATTAGCCACAGAAGAACTGAAGAAAATGATGGAAAGAGACCTGGGTTGTTAGGGCTATTTGCATTTTAATGACCCCTCAGGTGTATTTGGTGTTGAGCCCATGAACCTTGGATTCTGAGAGGAGGCTGCACAAACCTCTGAAGAAGTTGAAGTGAGAAGTAAATCCCAAGTTTCTTGGAGTGTTAAGGAGTCCCACTGAGGGCCATTACTGAGAAAGCCTTCCCAGGGGGCTGATTAGAGCACAAAGCTGGAGGCTCTGATTGCAGGTAGGCCAAGACAATGTGCAGGTGGCTGTGATGCCAAGTCAGCCTTGGTATGTGTTATGAATCACAGCAACCAGGCCCTGACACCCAGCCCTTGTGAAGGGTGGTGATTTCCCTCACACGTTGCTCAGAGCTCTTTCTGGGGGTCAGTGTGAAGGTGGGCATGTGCAGCTCCAACTGCAGGACAACAATATGGCATCTCTTGGTTCCCCGTGGACAAGGAGGTCCCAGTGGTTTAAGGTCCCAGTGGTTTAAGGAAACTTCTTCTCAGAGGCCTTAGGAGCAGAGACACCAACCATAGCCAAGAGGCTAGAGACCTCGGTTCTGTTGGAGGCTTTCAGCCATGGCAGTGCCCTCAGACGTCTCCACCACAGGCTGTCCTACACTGTCCCATGCCTGTGCCTGCATCCCTGCACCCTGTAGACACCCAACATGCTTCCTCCCCTTGCTCTGTCCCCAGGATCTCTCCATATTTACTGAGGTCTCTCTATCCTTGCTGGTGTTCTTTGAAACACAAAGGCATGGGGTGACCTCAGAGGCCTCTGGGTGACCTGTTGCACCACAGCACTACCCTTCAAGTGACATGTCTTTTTCCTGAAGCCCAGGCTGTACCTCTCAAGATGCAGTTTGTGGCCCTTTCCCCTCTTCGTGCTCTTTCCTACTACCAACAAAAGCTCCATCCCCTCTGGAACCACCCTTCAAGCAGTCACAGGCTACTACTATATTCCATTTGTCTTTAACACTTCACCTGGCTGAAGAAGTCCAGGTCCCTCTGCCTCTCCATACAGGCCGTGGCCTTCAGGCCCCCAACCCCATCTTGGCAGACCTCCTCTGGACCCTCTCCATGTTCCTCCCCATTCCTCCAGCACGGGGCAGCCCACACTGCGACACACTATTCTACGTGTGGCCACATCAGTGCTGAGTCGAGGGGGATAAGAACTGCCCTGTCTCGATGGCTATGCACTTCCTAATGCAGCCCTCTATGCAGCTGGCCTCATTTGTGGTGAGCACGCAGCACTGGCTCATAGGGCATCCCTCGTGTAACAGCTAGGCCCTTCTCCTCAGGGTCACTCTTCTGCTGGTCAGGTCTCAGCCTGTCCTGATGCACCAGCCTGTTCTGCCCCCTGAGGCAAGACCTGCCACTTCTCCTTGCACAACATCATGAAGTTTTTGTTGGCCAAAACCCCAAGTTTCTCAAGGCCCCTCTGGACTCAGGCTCCTCTGGGTCAGCTGTTAATGTATGCGTACTGATGGCTCATCCTATCTTGCCGTGCCTCTGGCAGGGTAACAGCATGAGGACCTGCAGGACACTACACATAATAAAAGGCAGCACCAGTTTCAAGGCCCTAGTGGTAAAAGTAGAAATCACCATGGCAACCATCTCAGACAAGCCAAATGAATGCACAAAGAAAGGAAACCCAGGGCCAATGGGGAAACAGAGGTTGGCTGACTGCATGGGAGGGGATCAGGATGGTAAAAGAAGAGTTTGTAAGGGAGAAAAGAGGGACAAAATGCAATAAAAGGTGAAGGAAAAGAAAACTGAAGGTGATTTGGGGGTGGCTGCCAAGCAGCCCTCAATCTGAATGCCTCTGACCGGAGAGGGACAAGGAACATGCAGTTGATCTGGTGATCCTTTTGGGAGACCTACTTCCATGGTCACGAGGAAGCTGAAGGTTTTCCCTAAGGTCAACAAGGGAAGACCTGAGGTGGAAGGAAATGCAGAATCATTCAGGTTGGGAGGGGCCTGCGGCGGTCTCTAGTTCAGCCTCCTTCCCACGGCAGGGTGTGTATCAGCTCCATCCAGGTTGCTCAAGGCTTTACTCCTTTAGGACTTCAAAAACCTCTAAGGGTGGAGATGGCACCACCTCTCTGGAAAACCTGCCCCAGTGCTTGACTGTCTGGATGGGTCAAAAGTTTCTCCTTATCCCCAGCCTGAAGCCCTCTAGTTTAAGCCAATGCCCATTGGGGCCTCATCCTCCCATCAGGCACGATGGTGAAGAGCCTGGCTCCATCTTCTTGGTGACATCGTGGAAGGTATGAGGAGGCTGTGATTAGGTCTGCGCAAAGCCTTCTGTTCTCCAGGCTGAACAAACCCAGCTCCCTCAGCCTCCCCTGGTGACA
Source organism: Struthio camelus (assembly GCF_040807025.1). Taxonomy (NCBI): domain Eukaryota; kingdom Metazoa; phylum Chordata; class Aves; order Struthioniformes; family Struthionidae; genus Struthio; species Struthio camelus. The sequence continues at coordinate 3,724,993 of NC_090970.1, forward strand.
AAGTCACCATTACCTAGGGGTGCCTAGGAAGTAAAAGGCTCCTCCAATCTTTCTGGACTTTACTGGATCCACTTTAGGACTTAGGCACATTAGAGTGCAATCACCCTCATGCCATGACTGTCTACGTGCGTCACACTCATTTCACATTGTGTACTACTGTCCAGGTGTGGCGGGCTGTGAGGAGGGCCCATACTGGACAAGCAGTCACTCAGAATAAAACTTGCAATTTAAAACCTTCCAGGCCCAAGGGGCAACCTCACCGCACTGGGAGGGGCTGCCTCTGGGGAGGCCATGTTTGGTGCTAACCCACATGCAGCAAAGGAATTGAGGACTGCAAGAACTGCGGAGGCTATGGCCAGAGATGACAGAATCAGCAAAGCATTCAGGTTGGAAGGCACGTTGGGAGGTTTCTAGTCCAACCTCCTGCTCCAGTCAGGGTCAACTCTGAGTTCTCAGAGCTTTGTGCAGCAGAGTCCTGAAAGAAGAGAGAGTCCGTAACCTCCCTGGACCCTTCAAATGCTTTGTTAACCTCAGGGAATTTTCTTCCATATATCCACTTTTAACTGCACTTGGGTCAGCTTATAACCGTTGCCTCTCATTCTCCTGCCATGAATCTCTGCAGAAAACCCTGTTTTTTTACTCGGTGGTAACCTTGAGTTGGGAAGCTGCTGTGAGTTCCCACCAAAGCCTCCCTTCTCCAGGTTGAACAAGGCCCATTCCCTCAGCCTCTCCTCACAGGGCAAGTGCTCCACTGCTCAACCACCTTGGGGACATGCCACTGAACTCCATGTGACCAACAGTATTCTTCTACACAGGGCCCCAAATGCATGTGCTCTAACAGGTGTTGAGTAGAGGGGGATAATCCCTTCGTTCAATCTCCTGGTTTTGCTCTTGTTCAGGCGGCCCGGGACACTGTGGCCTCCATTGATGCCAGGGCATGCTGCTGGCTCTCGCTCACTTTGCTGCCCACAAAGACTCCCAGGTCCTTCTCTGCAGAGCTGCTGCCAGTTGGCCACTCCCCAGCCCAGATCACTGCAGGGTGTTTTGTGTACCCCAGGTGCAGGACCTGGCATTTGTTTCATCTGTGAATTCCATAAAGTTCCTGGCAACCCATTCCTCCTTCCTGCAGAGGTCCATCTGGATGGCAGCCCTCAACCATCTAGTGGAAGACTGTTAAACCCCTTGCTAAAACTGTGGTAAATGACATCCACAACTCTCCTCTCCTCCACAAGTATAGACCTTTGACAATAGAAGGTAATCGAGTGGATCAGGAATGTTTTACCTCCATTAAATCCATGCGGACTGTTCGCAGTCACCTTCTTCCTGTGCCCAGAAAGGTGATGTGAGAGGAATCGTTCCATGACACACTGCTCCTCACTAAAGTGTGGCTGAATGGCCTGCAGCTCCCTGATTTGTCCTTGTGGCCTTTTTTGAAGATGGGCACAACATATTCCTTCTTCAGCTCATTGGGACCTCCCCTGATCTCCACAGCCTTTCAAAGGTGACACACAGCAGTCTTGTTGTGATAGTGGCCAGCTCTCTCAATGTCCTCAGATGCAGCCCACCCAGTCCTGCAGACTTATATGGGTTGCGTTCTTTCAAGTCATCCCTCACTCCGTCATCACTCACTGTTGGTTGTTTTCCTCTGCCCGATCCAGCAGTGAGCCAACATTTTCCTTTTTACTCTTTTATTGACCCTGAAGCAGTAGCAGCTCTTCTTCATGCCCTTATCATCCCCTTCAAGTATCTACCCTCGGGGAGCTTTGGCTTCCCTAACACCATCCCTGCTTCGCTGGACAATATTTCTGAATTCCTCCATTGCAGCCTCTCCCTCCTTCTGCTTCCAGTATGCTGCCTGATTGCCCTGGAGTTCAGTCCTGACTTCCCAGTGCAGCCCAGCCACTCTCTCGAGGTGTCTACTAGTTTTACTGAGTATTGGGATGGAGCATCCTTGTGCTTGCCAGGTGCTGTCCTCAAAGACCTGCTGCCTTTCCTGAGCTCCTGGACCCTTCAGAGCTGCCTCCCATGGGATCTTCCACCACTCCCCAAAACAGGCCAAAGTCTGCTCCTCTGAAGTTAATGGTCTGTGCTCCACTCCTGTCCTTCCTCACTCCCCTCAGGATCTAGAACTCTACTTCTTCCAGGTCACGACAGGAAACTTTGACACTGAGTATCCCATCCCTGGTCCGTTCCTCCCTGTTGGAAATGTCCAGCTACAGAAAAGCATCATGAGTATTGGCCGGTCATGTGGATGTGCTAAGAAGCTGTCCCTGATGCCTTCCAGGACTGTTTCCCCTTCTTATTAATGTCTGGGAGAGTAAAGTCCCTCTGATAAGAACCAGGGCCTGTGATCCGCAGACTTTCTCATGTTGCTTCAAGGAGACTGCATCCACCTCCTCACCCTCATTGGGTGGTCTGTAGCTCCCATTGCGATGTCACCCTGACTCTGAGGCTCACCCACAAGCTCTCACCCAGCCCCTTGCCCCTTCTGTGGAAGAGCTCCACCCATCCGAGCTGCCTCTTCACACAAAGAGCATCCTCCTCCCTCGGGGCTCTCCAGTACTGTGACTGACCCTACCACATCTCAATTATTCTAGAAATGTTAAAAGTCCAACTGGCCATGGTGAAACCTGTTACCAAGGGCCAAGAACACCGTGTGTGCGATGGTCCCACTTCAGAGCAGAGAGATGCTGGTGTAAAAAGCTGGTGGCAATGTGCTGGTGAAAGGAGGTTCCCCCTGAGAGGGCAAACCCTGCAGTGCCCAAGGCCAGGGAGAACCAGTGCTGGGCTGTGCAGGAATGGCAGGAGAGGGGTTTGCTGCCTGAGCTGATTCTGCAGCACCTTGAGACCTGTGACAGAGGTGAACTAAAGAAGTCCCGAGGCCTGGGCAGCCTTTGATCCAGACATCCCGAGGACATCATTAACACAGTCCCTGTTCATATCATGTGAGGGGGTGAGAAGAGGTTCAGAGGGAGAAGAGCTAGGAGGGTTGGAGAGTGCAGAGACATGAGTGGAGACTCTGGTGTGATGTGCCTCCCAGTCCTGCAGCACCCCTGGGTGTCGCTGGGAAGGACCTTCCCTCCATGCCATGGTGTTGGTGTTCACTTGCTGGCATGCAGGCCCCAAACCCCTTTGAGAGACCCTGTGGGGTCTGCCCCAAACACCCTCCACCAGCCCATGGCTTCCCTGGAGGTCCTGTGTGGTATGCATCAGCCACTTGCGGTTCCTGCTGGGCACCCCAGGCACCTGGCATGGTGCTAGAGGCTCTTTTTATTGCCTGAAAATGAGAGCCCTGAATTAACCAGAGTATCTGCAAAGCCAGGATGTGCCTGTGTCTTAGCTTTGTGGTGACTTGAGCGGCAGTATATACAGCTGGTGGAGCCTGGAGAGTGAGCTGGCTAACTCTCCTTCTGGTGAACTCCTCCTTTTGGTCAGATGAACAGCTCTGTGGACTCCATAGAAACACATGGCTAAGGAAGGTTCAGACACTGAAAATATTTGGTGTAGTTTCAGGTGGCCAAGGAAACCCACCCCACCACCCCTCTGGCCCACAGCTGAGGCTCAGGAAGCATGTGGGTGTCTCAGAATTGCTCCATCACAGCTGGCACACACACACACACAGGACTTGGACCAAGCCTGGAAGCTCAGCCATCACCTGGACTTTGGATGCCAGTTGCTGACTCCCCTCTCCACCCCTATTGCTCATGGTGGCAGCTCAGACAAGGGCTTGCATGCAGGCACCTGTTTTGGGCACAGCTGAGCTGAGGCCAGAGGGATCCCACCTGCTAGGGGGTTGTGGGCTGCCTGGGAGGGAGCTGAATCCCCCTGCTGCCCAAGGCCTGCCAAGCTGAGATGAACCACCTGCATTTGCTCCTCTGAATCCCTGCCCTGTGCAGGGGAAATGACCCCCTCCCTCTCCCTCTCCCTCTCCCTGTCCCTGCCCAGGTCTGCTGCCTGGTCCTGGGACAGGAATAGGGCTTGAGAGAGGGGAACATGTCCCCCTCTCTCCACCTCTGTCCTCTGATGGGATCAAGCACACTGCTGAAATCAGTCTCCCTCCACAGCCCAGAGAGGGACTGGAGGTGATGAGCACACTTGCAAGAGCATTTCCCAGAGGGGACCATGCTGCCGCTCAGGAGCTGTCAGCCTTGGAGCCCCAGGACAATCGCGAGGGAGCCCGAGGGACAGAGAAAGTCACGCCTGCAGCTGGGCCCCTGCTCCTGAGTGGGGCCAGGCTCCTGGGAGAGAGGGAGCTGGTGGCACCGTGGCAGCAGTGCCCATGTGCCCAGCTGTGTGCAGGAGCAGCTCCTCTGCCAAGAGCAGCAGGGCTGTGGGCACTGCCTGCTGCTGCTGAGAGGAGCTGAGAGAAGGCAGAGAGAAGTGGAAGGCAGTGTGTAGTGGGAGGAGAGAGGAGAGCTCCTTGTGGGAGACATCTTCCCAGCCCTTTGCACGGTAAGTATCTGGCTGCAGGGCAATGGGGTTGTGAGGATCGCTCTCCCGGCTTCTGCAGGGCAGAAGAGGGAGAGAGGCTTCAGAGCAGGGATGTCCTGCCCCACTGTCCCCGGGACAGGGCGTGCTGCTTCCTTGTGCCGGGGCTGGTGCAGGGGTGTGAAGCTGGGGTATAGTCCCAGGTGCAGTGTCCCTGCCACCGCGGGGTGTTGTGTGCCCGGGGCAGTGACTCTGCTGCCTGCGTGGGTGAGCACTCATCCTGCCTGGGCAGCAGCCTGCGGTGCTGCAGGGAGAAGGTCTGGGTGGGAGGAGCGACCCCCCAGCAGGGCAGGTTCATTGTCCTGCTGAGAGGGTGCTGCATGGGTCAGGGCTGCCCACAGCTCTCGCTCACCACGAGGATATTTGGAGAGTGGAGTTTTCCAGAGGACTTGTCTCTGCCTGGTGGGAATGGAAATGCAGCAGTCAGGTTTAATCCAGGGTCTGAGCCTCTTCACCAGCACACTGAAGGGTGACAACACCTGCAAGGAAGCTCAGCAAGTGCCTTCACCATCCCTCCGCCTACAGGCACCACCAACATCACTTTGCCAGTGTCATCGGAGATCTTCTGGTCTGCTGTTTAGCTCCTGCACACAGGGAGATGGTGCTGGGCAGCTTCCTGCTGCTTGGAGGTTTCTGTAGGGCAGAGCTGGGATCACATTGGGGGGGGTGGGGTCTGTGTGGGGACAGAGGAAGAGCTCCCAGCAAGCACACCTCCAAGCAGCAGAGAGATGGTCCGAGAGGGAGAGGAAACTGCTACCTGAAACCCCATGCGAGGTTGGGGTGCAGGAAATGCTCTGCCAGCCCCAGCAGTGCAGATGCTTTCCCCTCCGCAAGCCCCCTGCATCTGTCCTCTGCCACCCAGCAGAGCCCTCTGCCCTCAAGGTCGAGGGATCTAGCACCCAAATTGTCTTTTTGGCAGCCAGAGCCCGAGAAGAGGAGAGGAGCAGCTCTCCTGTCACATGCCCATTTCCTAAACCGTGACTAAGGGAATGAGGACAACTGCCCTGTGATGTCTCCATCTGGAAGGTGGTGTGCACAGCTGGGTTAGGGCAAGACCTTGCTCAGTGTCCCTCACTCTTTCTCTCTTTGCCACCCTAGACAGAAGCATCAAGGTGTTGCTCCTTGTTTCTCCCCCTGTCCGGGCTGCTCTTGTTCTTGCTCGGGGGCTTTCTGGGGATGACATTTGCAGCTGCAGACTCTAACACAGACCTTGTGGTTCTAGCCATAGAGCTGTCTCTGCAGATGGAGTGAGAGGAGGAAGTCTCCTTCTTGCCTGTGGGGCTCAAAGGAGCAGAGTGTGTGGGGCTGGGGAATGAGCTGACTGTCCCTTCAGGATAGCCCTCCTTTAAGACCCTTGACCCTCCCTGGGACAAGCTGCTGGACTGTGTGCTGCTGTGTCCTTCTGCAGGACATGTGTGATAGCTGAATGTCCCATGCAGAAGCCCCAGAGGTGCTAAGGAACTGGAACTGCTGCTGGCGGTGGCTGTGTGTGGGCAGCTGAAATAAGCCCTGTGTGTCTTTGGCTACAAGCTGAGTGTTGAGAGCTCCCTCCGTCTCAGAGCCACATCACCGAGGCCTTCTGATCATCAGAGCCATGCGCTATGTCACACCCTCTCCATCACTCTCAGAACATGTGAGCTGAGAAAGGGAGGAGAGTTTGGAGGTGTGTGCTGTGCAAGGGGACACCACTGTCAGCACAGGCCAGTTTCCTTTCAGGGTAAGTTGTGGCTGAGATTGTCCTGTGGCTGAGAGAGGTGCATGCCCAAGGCATCTGGGACTGGGACTGCTGGGGAGACCAGTGTGCTGGCTCTGTCGTAGGGCACTGGGAGAGCTTTGGCCTCTTAGGACTCTCTCATCTTCACATTGAGAGCAGTGCAGAGGGTGCATATTCCTACCCTGCAGAGCAGAGCAACAAGCCCCCCTCCCCTGCTTCCCCCCAAATTGAAATTGTTACTTGTTGGTCAAAATGCCTCCAAATTGGGTGTGAACATGTTGAACAGCCCTTGTACATTAGAGCAGGACTGATGCCTCTGGAGCCGTCAGGCAGAGGTCCCTGCTCCTCATGGCACACTCAGCCAGCACAAAGTGGAGCTCTGGACAGGGAGTGGAACAAAGGTGCTGCTGAGAAGGAGAAAAGCAATGTCTGTGTGTATGGGGGAGGGATGTCTGTGAGAAAGGGAAAGAGTTTGGATCAGAGAGGGTCTCTCCCGACTTGCCACTGTCTTTTCCTCCTTGGACAGTCCTACATGCCTGGAGAGAGCAAAATGTCCAACAACAGCTCCTTCAACCAGAAGGAGAAAAGCAGTGTGTGTGTGTGTGTGTGTGTGTGTGTGTGTGTTTCTGTGTTTCTGTGTGTGTGTGTGTGTGTGTGTGTGTGTGTGTGTGTGTGTTGGTTAGCGTATCTGTGTGAAAGGGAAATAATTTTGTCCAGAGAGGGTCTCTCCTGACTTGTCCATGTCTTCTCCTCTTTGGAAGGTCCCCTTGTCCCAGAGGAAGCAAAATGTCCAACAGCAGCTTCCGCAATGAGTTCCTCCTCCTGACTTTTGCAGACACACGGGAGCTGCAGCTCTTGCACTTCTCGCTCTTCCTGGGCATCTACCTGGCTGCCCTCCTGGCCAACGGACTCATCATCACAGCCGTAGCCTGCCACCACCGCCTCCACACCCCCATGTACTTCTTCCTCCTCCACCTCGCCCTCCTCGACCTGGCCTCCATCTCCACCACTGTCCCCAAATCCATGGTCAACTCTCTGAGGGACACCAGGACCATTTCCTATGCAGGATGTGCTGCCCAGGTCTTTTGCTTTGTCTTCTTATTTTCAGCCGAGTATTTTCTCCTCACAGTCATGGCCTATGACTGCTACATTGCCATCTGCAGACCCCTGCACTACGGGACCCTCATGGACACCAGAGCTTGTGTCAGGATGGCAGCAGCTGCCTGGGCCACTGGTTTTCTCAATGCTCTCCTGCACACTGCCAACACATTTTCCATTCCTCTCTGCCAAGGCAATGTCCTGGACCAGTTCTTCTGTGAGATTCCACAGATCCTCAAGCTCTCCTGCTCACACTCCTACCTCCGGGAAGTGGGGCTTCTTGTGGTCAGTCTTTTTTTTGTTTTTTGGGTATTTCATTTTCATTGTGCTGTCCTACGTGCAGATCTTCACAGTTGTGCTGAGGATGCCCTCTGAGCAGGGAAGGCACAAAGCCTTCTCCATGTGCCTCCCTCACCTGGCTGTCGTCTCCCTCTTTGTCAGCACTATCATGGTTGCCCACCTGAAGCCCCCCTCCATGTCCTCCCCAGCTCTGGATCTGGTGGTGGCTGTTGTGTACTCAGTGGTGCCTCCAGCAGTGAACCCCCTCCTCTACAGCATGAGGAACAAGGAGCTCAGGGATGCACTGAGGAAACTCTTTCAATGGGTACACTGTCAGCACCAGTAACTGTCCCATGTGCATCTCCTCCTCATTCCCAGGGCATCTGGCATCAAGGCTACATGTCATTCTTTTTTTTTTTTTTCTTTTTTTCCGTTACTTTCTCTGATCCATTGTTGCAAAAAGAATAAAAAGTTTTGGTTCATGCCACTTCTCCTCAGAAATCTCTCATTTGAATATAACCCAGAGACCATTTTGAAGCAGGAAGCCAGGCTTCCCCCTTCATCCCCCATAGATGGGGGAACCTCAGAGCCTGCTAGTCTGAGCTCCCTCGGATGCCCCCAGTCCAATGAGGGGAGTTTCCCTTTGTGAGGTCTCTTTTGTGATGCCAAAGGAGTTCAGGGGTACAGAGTCGACCTCAGACAGCTACAGACAGGGTGAGACCTTGGGTCCCGTGTGCATTAAGAGAACTCCGCTGGCCCCAGCTGCAGTCAGAGAGTGATCTTCTACCCCTCTCCTGCAAGGGTGGCAGCTGGCTGTCACTGTGGGCTGGTCCCTTCCCTCTACAGAGCTCCAACACTCACAGTGGAGCAGGAATGGAGGGCGAGGAGGGTCTGGACAGACCCTCTGCTGCGCAGGACCATCTCCCCACTACCACAGCACACATTTCCTCACTGCTGCCTTCGAGTGGAGGCTGCAGATTTCCTGCCGACATGTCCACCAACAGCAGCAGGAATTGCTCTTGTCAGGGTTGCTCCCCTCATTTCCACCCTCTCCTGTTCTGCTCTCATGTGCACATATGGCCTCAGTGCTCTTGTAACATGGTGTTTGCATGGGGTGGGCAGTGAGTGGAGCCTCACAAAGTGAGGGATGGTCCATGGTGGAGTAACCAGAAGGCAAAGCGCTAGATCCGGGTATGCTTGGGGAAATGAGGGCTCTGCAGTGCCCAGAGAGGCAGAGAGGACCCAGGAGGTGCAGGGAAGGGGGACGGGAGAGTGATTCCTGCACCTTCAGGGAAACACCACAGGCTGGACACCACAGTGCACACCCAAACACATCTCCTGCCTTGGCCAATGCCCTGGGCGTCACTCTGAGCACCATCGATGAGCACAGACACATGGCAGCAGTGTAATGGCACCAGTCAGTGGTGACGATCCCTGTCCAATGGGGACAGGGCCCGACCTGCTCTGCCAGGGCCAATCAGGAGTCACCTGATGGCCCCACAGCCCCACAGCCTACTCACCCTGCAGAGCAGCAATGCCAGGGTGGGGTCCTGTGGGGTGCACAGGGTGGGGGATGTAGGATCAACCAGGCCAGCATGGACACACTGGCCTGGGGAAAGGCTCTCTGGGGAGCAGGGACGTCCCAGGAGAAAAGCAGGGCAGCAGGCAGAGAGAGAAAATGAGAACGAGAAACAGGTTCCTCTGGGCACCAGCTCGGGGCAGGTGGCTCTGTCCCCGGGGCAGCAGGAGGTGCTGGAGGGGCTGCAGGGCCAGGGCTGTCGTGGTGTGCTGGGCAGCGGGGTGGGCATGGAGGGTCTGGAGGCAGCCAGGGAGGGGGATCTCGTGGGCACAAGAGGAGATAGAGAGCGACCAGTCTCATTGCAGGACCTCGTCCCCCTTGTCAGGGAGCTGCTCCCCTTGTCCTTGGGTCATGCCTGCATTACACTGTGGACATGCCTGTGCCTGGCCTGTGAACCTCTGGGGTCCTCACCTCACCCTGTCCCTGTCCTGCTGACCTGGCTGCCCATCTCTACCTGGGACTCAACGCCTGACTACAGCCAAGAAAGCCTTGGTAAGGGATGAGGGGACCTGAGCAGATCCCCAGGAGCTTGCAGGTACAAAAGGTGACCGTATCACCTCAGCAGAACCTCTTTCCTGACAGCCAATGTGAAGGTGAGAGGAGAGCTTTGGATCTGGTCCCTTAGCCAGGGAACGCTGCATGCAGAGTCAGAGCTGGATGAAAAAGGGAGCTCAGCCACTTGGGGGTCTGATACTATGCTGCCTATTTGGGAGAAGAGGATTTCCTGTGCCACAGCTCAAGTGCTTCTGCACCATTGGTGATGGGATTCCTGCTCCAAAGAGTATGTTGTGGGGAGCAGCAAGAGTGGGGCAGCAAGAGTGGGTGGGAAGGGCAGCCAGGAGCCGAGGGTGCCAGCAAGGCCGGCAGGGCAGTGCCCCACCAATGAGAGGTGCCGTCCCGCAGTGCCTGGACAGGAGGAGCAGAGCAGGTTTGGGGATGGTAACTGGGATCAGGCACAGTCCAGCGATGGCTGGACAAGACTGGAGGGCTCTTTGTGTGGGAGGCTGCACTGGAGACCTCCAGAGGTCCCTTCCCACCACAACTCCTCTGTGAGGCCAGGAATTCTTGCTCCTCAGCCTCTGATCCAGCACAGCTGACCTGGGGATGAGAGCACCTGGGGCAGAGCAGAACAAGTCCAGCTGGGAGAGCATCAGGAGGAAGATCCAAAGGTGCCTGGCTCAGCCCTGGGCTTGGAAAACTCCATCATTCACCCCAAGAGGCTCTGAATGCCTCTTCCCCCCTGCCCTCTGCCCTTTCCCATCAGCCCAAGTGGAGTCCAGCATGGCCTGGGGTCTCTCTTCCCCACGGGGACGAGAAGGAGAGGGAGGGCCTTCACCAGCCCCACACTGCCCTTTCCACCCGTGGCCTTGGCAGCTGTGTGTGCCTGGCTCTGCCCACTTGCCTGCCCCACACTCCCGGCTGCACTGGAAGCCCATCCACATCCCGGCGCTCCCACCCTCGAGCTGCCGTCCACCCCGAACCTGGAGCCCGGCCACCCACAAAGGCATCGCCCGGCCAGTGCCCCGGCCGTGCAGCCGAGGGCAGGGGTCTTCGCCCCAAGTCCCCTGCTCCTGCCCTGCTGCCGGCACCGCTGCTGCTGTGGCCAGGTCAAAGCCTGCTGGTGCCAGACAGCCCTGGGGTCCGAGGCAGCTCCAGCTGCCTGCAGGGCTGCGCTGGAGCCAGTGAGGAGCGGGCTGCGGTGGGGCTGGCAGCACCAGGGTGGGTGGGCAGAGGGCAGCTGGAGCTGGAACCAGACCCCTCACACATGGCAAGGGCTGGAGTACTATTAAATAACCATTAAATGATCCCCCAGAGACTTGGGGATGGGGGCAGCCAGCCCCTGCCCAGCCCAGGCTGTGCCCCACGCGGGGCTCAGCAGACAGCCGTGCTCCGGGACCTGCCGCGGTCTGGTGCAGGAGAGAGGCCGTGCAAGGCTGGCCTTGTCCCCTCCGTGGGGATGCGCAGAGCTGCAGGAGGACGCAGCTGGCCATGCACCACCCCACCGCTGGGGGAGCAGCCAGCGCTGGGAGGGGTGACGCGAGGGTCTGCTGCAGGACGATGGGCCTGGGGCAGCTTCCCCAGGGTGGGCAGGCAACGCAGGCACCAACCTGGGCTCTTCTCTCCTGCTCCCTCCAGGTCCTCCCAGCCTGGCACTGGCCACACAGCAGTGCTCGCTGCAGGGGGCTGCAGAGCTCTGGGCACTCGCTCCACAGCCCCAGCCCCTCGCAAGGCCACAGCAGCTCCACGGGGCAGAGAGGGGGTTCAGCTGCCCCACCAGCCCCAGGGCTGGTGGTGCTGCCCTGCAGGACCAGCAGGCTATGGGACCATGGGGTGACTCCCCACTGGCCGAGCTGTTCAGGACAGACCCAGCTGGACCAGCATCATTGCACCTGACCAGCCCCTCCCCAGGGTCTGTGGCTGTGCAGGATGCTTGGAGCAATCACAGGGCTTCTCACACTGCTCAGCATGTGTGCAGAGGTGTGATTAGAGCCAGCCCTCTCCCTCTCCTGAGATTGCAGAGCACACTCTGCCCCTGAGATTCCCCTGTGCTCTTCTGCTGGCTCCCATATTCCCTTCCAGAGGGATGGGCATCTGTCACCCACCCATTGATATGTGGGACAGTCCCATCAGATACCCCTTGATGACTCATCCTCTCCAGGGGCTCTGAGCCAACCACAAGTGACACCTGAATCCGGACCTCGCTCCCTCACATGTAGCTCTACCAGCTGCTGTCCCTTAGCCCATGGAAAACCCAGGCATGACAACAGGGCCTTTTCAGGTGCAATTCCCTGAGCACATTCTTGGGGCCAGCTGTGGAAGAAGAGCCCAGAATTCAGGCACAGTTCTCAGAAGATCCCTTTTATTATAGGGATGCTACCTGGGAGGCCACCTCTGACACAGTGACAGGCAGATTTACAGAAGGTCTCTGGGTCAGACAGTCAGGGTTTGTGCTGCTGGAGAAATGGGATGATTTCAAATCTTTCTACATAAACGTGATTATCAGAGAGAGAACTCCCAAAGCAGAGGAGTTTCTGGAGATAACCTGGAAATTGCTTGCGAAGAGAGAAGGGCAGCTTAGTGCTGCTGAACTGGAAGCAGCTGAATCTGTTTCCTCAGGGCCTCCTTGATCTCCTTGTTCCTCATGCTGTAGAAGAGGGGGTTCACTGCTGGAGGCACCACCGAGTACACAACAGCCACCACCACATCCAGAGCTGGGGAGGAGATGGAGGGGGGCTTCAGGTAGGCAACCATCACAGTGCTCATGTACAGGGAGACCACGGCCAGGTGCGGGAGGCACATGGAGAAGGCTTTGTGCCTTCCCTGCTCAGAGGGCATCCTCAGCACAGCTCTGAAGATCTGCACGTAGGACAGCACAATGAAAACGAAACACCCAAAGCCTGAACAAACACTAAACACAAGCGCCCACACTTCCCGGAGGTAGGATTGTGAGCAGGAGAGCTTGAGGATCTGGGGAACCTCACAGAAGAACTGGTCCAGGACATTGCCTTGGCAGAGAGGAATGGAAAATGTGTTGGCAGTGTGCAGGAGAGCATTGAGGAAACCACTGGCCCAGGCAGCTGCTGCCATCCTGACACAAGCTCTGCTGCCCAGGAGGGTGCTGTAGTGCAGGGGTCTGCAGATGGCAACGTAGCGGTCATAGGCCATGACAGTGAGAAGAGAATATTCTGCTGACAATGAGAAGACAAAGAAAAAGACCTGGGCAGCACATCCTGCATAGGAAATGGTCCTGGTGTCCCTCAGAGAGTTGACCATGGATTTGGGGACAGTGGAGGAGACAGTGCCCAGGTCGAGGAGGGCGAGGTGGAGGAGGAAGAAGTACATGGGGGTGTGGAGGCGGTGGTCGCAGGCTATGGCGGTGATGATGAGTCCGTTGGCCAGGAGGGCAGCCAGGTAGATGCCCAGGAAGAGGGAGAAGTGCAAGAGCTGCAGCTCCCGTGTGTCTGCAAAGGCCAGGAGGAGGAACTCATTGAAGGAGCTGCCGTTGGACATTTGCTCTGCCCTGGGCATGGGGAACTTTCCAAGGAGAAAAAGACAGTGACAATTTAGAGCAGTCTTCTGTGAGCCAAACCTTTTGCCCTTCTCTTGGAGCCTCCCACATGCCCTTTGTCCTTTTCCTTCATCCAGTTCCTTGTCTTGAGTGCTAATTTGCACTGCCTGAGTTTGCCTTGCAGAGCAGTGGCCGCTGCTGATGATCTCCACCAGGGTCACTTCTGCTCGGCCAGGGGGTGTCAATGGAGGGAAGTGCCAAACATTCCCAGGTATAGGGTGGGGATAGGAGGGCCTTGGGTGTCATGAGTGGCGTTCAGGAGACTTGGTCCAGTGACCCAGGGGGAAATTTCTCTATTTACCATGATGAGAGATGAATATAGCACTGCGCCTGACCAGTAAAGCCCTACAATGGAAGAAGGCTCAGGGGAGACGGGCCAGGGAGTGGATCAACTGGTGTAAATGGTTCTGCCTGAGTTCATCAAAGCAGTGTGAATGTCTCCCCGAGTTAGCCAGATCTGTATGGGGGGGAAGTGTGTGTGTGGCTCAGCCCAACACAGAGTTCAACACCTGAACAACTAACAGAAGAATTGCCAAGGGACCAACAGACTTGAGCTGGTTTCAATCCACATACTCCTTCCCAGTGACTGGGGACACCCAGGGTCGTGACGGTGAGCATATTATAGAGGCTGGTAAAAGGGATCACATTTTTATTGTGATTAAACTGCATATTGCAATTGCTGCATTTTGCTAAGCGTAACTTACACTTGTACTGTGATTTCAGTACACTGCTGTATCACTCTGCTGAATCCAAACCCCCGTGTAACATCAAATATCATCAAAGAATAAATTCTGATATTAAACATTACACTCCCCAGGTGTGGAACATCAAAAAGACCCTGGTCAGACACTATTGGACTCTGTCAAGCACGCGTGCCAGCTGTCTTGGGAAGGGAAGATCCTTGGGAGGGATTCATCTCCCCCAGCCTTGCCCTCTTGGACAGAGGTGTCTGTATCCGGATCAGTCACACCAGCTCCCACTCCAGCAAGGCAGAGGAACAGTCAAGTGAAGGCAGGGGCTGACCCGACCCTTTCTAGACATCTTCGTCCCAATGAGATCCTGAGACCCTGTCCTCACGCCCATTTACCATGTGTGCTCTTTCTCCAGGCACTGTGGTGGGAGGGGGAGGTCACTAGCTCTGAGGTGCACATGCTGCAGCAGGTTACGTCCACCCCTTATGTGGAAGGGCAGGTCAACGTTTAGACACCTGTTTTCTCTGGAAAATAACCTTCAGCAGAGGAGTCTGATTATTTATTTAGCTTTTAGGTGCCTCCCTCTCACCGTGGCAGCATTCTTTGACAGAGCAGAAACCTTTGGCCTTTCAGTTGCTCTCAGCATGAGCACTCAGGCATCCCGAGGGGAAAAGAGGGCTCGCTGTGTCATGGGATCTGGTCTGCCAAGGAGTCCTGCCCCTCACTGCCCTGCACTCGCACCTCTCTCCGCTGAAGGACACTCACCCTCACAAGTGCCTCTCAGAGAGAAACTGGACGGAGCGGAGAGTGGAGGACTTCAGGCGGTAAGGGAAGATTTCCAAAGTCTTCTCTCTCAGCCCACATATGGAGATGGTGATGGAGAGCGGGACAAGGGCAGCTCATTTCCCAGCCCCACAGGGTGCATTTTCTGTAGCCTCACAGCTCCAAAGGGAGCTGGGGATGACTCACTTCCATTCAGACCCCTCTGTTGCACAACTTGCAGTGTCAGTATCTGAACTGCGGCTGAAACTCCCCCCAACCCCAGGGAGCCTGAGAGAGGAACAGGAGCAGCATGGGCAGGAGGGGAAACAAGGGGCAGCACCATGATCCTGCTGCCAAGGGAGGCAAGGAGAGAGAGACAGATGAGCACTCACAAAAGCCTTCACCTTGCCCACCTGTCCATGCTGCCTCACAGACAGCGACATTGCAGGGCAGGTGCTCCGAGCCCCTTTGTCAGGCTGCACAAAATGACCCCGTGGCAGGAGAGATGCCCCTCTCCTCTGCTGGAGGTCTGGCTGCAGAGGAGGCAGCTCATGGCCTGTTCCCCTTGGCTGTCAGGGCCGAGGCTCTGCTGGGTGGGAGAGGAGACATGGGTGGCTTGCTCAGGGGAGGTGTTTGTATTGTAGGGCCTGACCATGACTTGCAAAAATCCATCCCCCCATGATGATTCTGCTAGCAGTTCCTTCTCATTCCCTGCCCATCTCGGATGCCTGCAGCTATCCCTGCTGGGAGCTTTCTCTGTCCCTACACCTTTTCCCTCTCAGTGCTCATAGTCTCCATCCCACCCTCTGTGGGCTCAGTTCTGCCCTATAGAAATCCTCCAGGATGGGGACTTTGCCAGGGGCCTCTCTGTGCTTGCAGGTGCTAAGGAGCAGGTCACATAAAGCCTGAGGAAGCCCATAAAGGCGATGCTGGTGCTGTGGTAGGTTGAGGGGTGGGGTTGAAGGGGTTTGCTGAGCTGCCTTCTGTGTGCCAGGGAATCTGCTCTAAAGCATCTCCTCCTCCCATACACTGGAGAAGCCGGGAGAGTGATCTTTAAAAAACTTGTCATGGGGTGAGCTGGGTTCACAAGACCCCCTCCAGGAACCGCAGTAGTGTTGTCCTTCAGTCAGAGACTTACCGTGTCAAGGGCTGGAAAGATGTCTCCCTCGGTGAACTGTCAGCTGTCCTCCCACTCCACACTGCCCTTCACTTCTCTCTGCCTTCTCTCAGCTCCCGTCAGCAGCAGCAGGCAGTGCCCACAGCCCTGCTGCTCTTGGCAGAGGAGCTGCTCCTGCACACAGCTGGACACATGGGCACTGCTGCCACGGTGCCATGACCTCCTTCCGTCTCAGGAGCCTGGACGCCTTCAGCAACAGTGGCCCAATTAAAGGCAGAAGTTCTCTGTCCCTCGGGCTCCCTCCTCCTGGGAAATGTTCACTGAAGTAGACTAACATAATCACCAGTGGTCCCTCTCTGAACACTGAAGGAAGACTGATTCCAGCATTATAACATATCTCACCAGAGGAAGGTCACCTGCTAGAGCAAAGGCCCCAACTCCCTCTCCTCAGGTCACCTGCTAGAGGAGGTCACCTGCAGTTTAGAAGCCCCGTGGACTGGAGTGGGATTCAGATCCTTCACCTGAACTCCACAAACACACAGGAGGTGGGATTCCCCTTGCCCAACCTGATGTGTGCCCAGCAGAGATGTCTGCATACGAGCTCCTTGTCTAAGCTCCCGTTGTAATCCCTGGAGATGGAGAGTGGCAGTCAGTTGCTCACACACAAACACCTGGCAACACTGGAAGAGACAGAGGTGGTCCAAAGCATGTACCAGTGTCTGCTTGCTCTGACGGAGCCACTCTGAGACCCGCATCCATCAGGTGGGGGCCACCTGGGGAATGTCCTTGGCCATCTGAAATGACCCCAGATGCCCAATACTGCTAGACACCCACTCACAAGGAAGCTGAGACATATCCAGATCCCAGTGTTACCAACAGCTCATGTCATTCAGTGCAGACACTTGATTTCATGTCATAGGAATAGGCTGGAAGGACCATGTCGGATGCCTGGGGTGTGCAGCACAACTGCATGCTTCTAGCACATACACCATGGCACCTCCCGGGAAACCATGGCCCCTTTTCAGTGCTTGCTGGACAAGGGCCCCAGGGCATCTCACGTTTCCTACCTGTGTCCAGACAACTGAATCCCACCACGGCCCTTAGGCCAATTCAATCCTTTCTGCATTCAAGCGTGCTGCATAAATGGGAGGCAAATCACATTGAGGTCTCCACTCTAGTGTCTGCACTCTCCAACCCTTCTGGCTCTCCTGTCCCTGAATCTCTTCTCACCCTTCCACATGATATGAACAGCCACTGGGCTAGTGATGTCCTCAGAGTGGCTGGATCACAGGCTGCCCAGGCCCAGGGACTTCTACAGTAGCATCTTCTCCTTCCTGGAGATCGCTTCACCTCTGTCACAGGCCCCAAAGGTGCGGCAGAGGCAGCTCAGGCAGCTAATCCCTCTCCTGCCATTCCTGCACAGCCCAGCTCTGTTTCTCCCTGGCCTTGGGCACTGCAGGGTTTGCGCTCTGTCTGTGGCAACCTCCTTTCACCATCATCACATTGGCCACCTGCTATCCATGCCAGCATGTCACCCCTTGCAGTCAAAGCCTTTGCCTACAGAAGGTCCTTGGGAACATGTTTCCCTGTGACAAATCTTCTGTCCATGCCACAGCTGAGGTGCTGAACTCCACATATATGCAGACATATGCAGCCTGGGGCACAGCCAGGAGCAAACGGAGATGCCCCAGCTGTCACAGCACTGCCACATGCTTGGACTAACTGAGATGGGGTGAGGTCTACCCTCGGCTGATCTTCCATGTGGGTGCTAATGACACGAAAGGCAAATTGGAAACCATCAAACAGGACTTCAGAGCTCTGGGAATGGTGGTGAAGGGTCTGGGAGCCCAGGTTGTTTTCTCCTCAATCTTGCCTGGGAGGGGAAAGGATGGGAGGAGGAGTAGACGAGTTTTCCAAGTTAACAGCTGGCTGCGCCACTGGTGTTGGCAACCGGGCTTTGGTTTCTATGACCATGGGACCCTGTCTGAAGATCAACAGCTGATGGGGAGCGATGGGATCCACCTTACCAAGCAGGGCACGCACGTCTTTGCCAACAGATTGGCCAGCCTGGTACGGAGGGCTTTAAACTAGGCAAGATGGGGGAAGGGGAGTGGTATAGTGGCAGGAGAGTCAGTAAAACACCGCTCAAGTCAGGATGCCTCCAGCGGGTGCATACAGCCAGGGGAGACAGCATGCAACATGGCTATGGAGGCTTCTCTTGCACCTCTCCTGGGAAGCTTGCATGCTTGACTGGCTCTCTGGAATGCCTGTATACCAATGCACGCAGCATGGGGAATAAGCAGGAAGAGTTAGAGATCTGTGTGCGGTTGCAGAGCCATGATCTCATTGCAGTGACAGAGACATGGTGGGATAGTTCACATGACTGGGATGCGGTCATGGATGGCTATGTGCTTTTTAGGAAAGACAGGCCAGGCAGGCGAGGTGGTAGAGTTGCTCTTTATGTGAGGGAGCAACTAGAATGTCTGGAGCTCTGCCTCGGGGTGGATGAAGAGCAAGTGGAGAGCCTATGGGTAAGGATTAAAGGGCAGGCTAACATGGGTGACACTGTTGTGGGGGTTTACTACAGGCCACCTGACCAGGAGGAAGTCATCGATGAGGCCTTCTACCGACAGCTGGCAGTAGCCTCACGTTTACAGGCCCTGGTTCTCATGGGGGACTTCAACCACCCTGACATCTGCTGGGAAGACAGCACAGCTAGGCACAAACAGTCAAGGAGGTTCCTGCAGAGGATTGATGATAATTTCTTGACTCAGGTGGTGGAGACGCCACCGAGGAGAGGTGCAATGCTAGACCTTGTACTAATGAACAGAGAGGGTCTAGTTGGAGGGGTGAAGGTTGGGGGCAGCCTTGGCTGCAGTGACCATGAGATGGTGGAGTTGAGGATCCTCCGAGGAGGGAGCAGGGCAATGAGTAGGATTGCAACGCTGGACTTGAGGAGAGCTGACTTTGGCCTCTTGAGGGACCTACTTAGGGGAATCTCATGGGGTAGGGCCCTGGAGGGAAGAGGGGTCCAAGAAAGCTGGTTAATATTCAAGCATCACCTCCTCCAGGCTCAAGAGCAGTGCATCCCTCTGAGGAAGAAGTCGAGCAAAGCGGGCAGGAGACCTGCATGGATGAGCAAGGAACTCCTGGCCAAACTCCAACAGAAGAAGGAAGTGTACAGAATGTGGAAAAGGGGACAGGCCACTTGGGAGGAATACAGGGACGTTTTCAGAGTGTGCAGGGATGCGACAAGGAAGGCTAAGGCCCAGTTGGAGTTAAATGTGGCAAGGGATGTCAAGGACAACAAGAAGGCCTTCTTCAAATACATCAGTAGCAAAAGGAAGACTAGGGAAAACGTGGGCCCGCTGCTGAATGGGGCGGGTGCCCTGGTGACAAAGGATACAGAGAAGGCAGAGTTATTGAATGCCTTCTTTGCTTCCGTCTTCACTGCTAAGGCCGGTCCTCAGGAATTCCAGACCTTGGAGACAAGAGAGGAAGGCTGGAGAAAGGAAGATTCTCCCTTGGTGGAGGAGGATCGGGTTAGAGATCTTTTGTCTAAACTTGACATCCATAAATCCTTGGGCCCCGATGGGATGCACCCACGAGTGCTGAGGGAGCTGGCAGATGCCATTGCTAGGCCACTCTCCATCATCTTGGAAAGGTCCTGGAGATCAGGAGAGGTGCCTGAGGACTGGAAGAAAGCCAATGTCACACCAGTCTTCCAAAAGGGCAAGAAGGAGGAGCCAGGAAACTACAGGCCTGTCAGCCTCCCCTCCATCCCTGGAAAGGTGATGGAACAGCTCCTCCTAGAGGTCCTCACTAAGCATCTGGAGGACAAGAAGGTGATCAGGAGGAGTCAGCATGGATTCAGCAAAGGGAAATCATGCTTGACCAACCTGATAGCCTTCTATGACGGAGTGACTGGCTGGGTAGATGAGGGCAGAGCAGTGGATGTTGTCTACCTGGCCTTGAGCAAGGCTTTGGACACTGTCTCCCATCCCATCCTCCTAGGGAAGCTCAGGAAGTGTGGGCTAGATGAGTGGACGGTGAGGTGGCTTGAGAACTGGCTGGATGGCCGAGCTCCGAGGGTTGTGGTCAGTGGTGTGGAGTCAGGTTGGAGGTGTGTAGCTAGTGGTGTCCCCCAGGGGTCAGTCCCGGGTCCAGTCTTGTTCAATATATTCCTCAATGACCTGGAGGAAGGGACAGAGTGCACCCTCAGCAAGTTTGCTGATGAGACTAAACTGGGGGGAGAGGCTAACACATCAGAAAACTGTGCTGCCATTCCGAGGGACCTGGACAGGCTGGAGAGTTGAGCAGAGAGGAACCTCCTGAAGTTCCACAAAGGCAAGTGCAGGGTTCTGCACCTAGGGAGGAATAACCCCATGCAGCAGTACAGGCTGGGGGTTGACCTGCTGGAAAGTAGCTCTGCCGAAAAGGACCTGGGAGTCCTGGAGGACAAGTTAAGCATGAGCCAGCAATGTGCCCTTGTGGCCAATGGTCTCCTGGGGTGCATAAGCAAAGGTGTTGCCAGCAGGTCGAGGGAGGTGATCCTGCCCCTCTCCTCAGCCCTGGGGAGGCTTCACCTGGAGTACTGTGTCCAGTTCTGGGCTCCCCAGGACAAGAGAGACATGGCACTCCTGGAGAGAGTCCTGCGGAGGGCTACCAAGATGATGAGGGGACTGGAGCACCTCTCCTCTGAAGAAAGACTGCAAGAGCTGGGCCTGTTCAGCCTGGAGAAGAGAAGATTGAGAGGGGATCTCATCAACGTGCACAAGTATGTGAAGGGGGAGTGTCAAGAGGATGAGGCCAGCCTCTTCTCCGTGGTGCCCAGCAACAGGACAAGAGGCAATGGGCAGAAACTGAACCACAGGAAGTTCCACCTGAACCTGAGAAAACACTTCTTGACTGTGAGGGTGACAGAGCATTGGAACAGGTTGCCCAGAGAGGTAGTGGAGTCTCCTTCCCTGGAGATATTCAAAAGCCGTCTGGATGTGATCCTGGGCAATCTGCTCTAGGTGACCCTACTTGAGCAGGGAGGTTGGACTAGATGATCTCCAGAGGTCCCTTCCAACCTAAACGATTCTGTGATTCTGTGATTATGTGATTTGAAGGGTAGTGCTTTGGTGCAACAGGTCACCCAGAGGCCTCTGAGGTCACCCCATGCCTTTGTGTTTCAAAGAACACCAGCAAGGATAGAGAGACATCAGTAATTATGGAGAGATTGCGGGTTGAGAGCAAGGGGAGGAAGCATGTTGGGTGTCTACAGGCTGCAGGGAAGCAGGCACAGGCATGGGACAGTGTAGGACAGCCTGTGGTGGAGACGTCTGAGGGCACTGCCATGGCTGAAAGCCTCCAACAGAACCGAGGTCTCTAGCCTCTTGGCTATGGTTGGTGTCTCTGCTCCTAAGGCCTCTGAGAAGAAGTTTCCTTAAACCACTGGGACCTTAAACCACTGGGACCTCCTTGTCCACGGGGAACCAAGAGATGCCATATTGTTGTCCTGCAGTTGGAGCTGCACATGCCCACCTTCACACTGACCCCCAGAAAGAGCTCTGAGCAACGTGTGAGGGAAATCACCACCCTTCACAAGGGCTGGGTGTCAGGGCCTGGTTGCTGTGATTCATAACACATACCAAGGCTGACTTGGCATCACAGCCACCTGCACATTGTCTTGGCCTACCTGCAATCAGAGCCTCCAGCTTTGTGCTCTAATCAGCCCCCTGGGAAGGCTTTCTCAGTAATGGCCCTCAGTGGGACTCCTTAACACTCCAAGAAACTTGGGATTTACTTCTCACTTCAACTTCTTCAGAGGTTTGTGCAGCCTCCTCTCAGAATCCAAGGTTCATGGGCTCAACACCAAATACACCTGAGGGGTCATTAAAATGCAAATAGCCCTAACAACCCAGGTCTCTTTCCATCATTTTCTTCAGTTCTTCTGTGGCTAATTAGCAAGTGTTCAGGAGGGTATTGAAAAGAGAAGGATTTCAAGGAGCACCTGAGAGATGTCTGCTTTTCAAGATTTTTTTATTCTTCAGGTTTCAGAAGAAGTGATACCCACCTTCTCCAATTCACACTGACCCACAGGGTCCCCTGATGAAGCCTGGACATGTAGGAAAAGCAGCAGTTTGGATAGGAGACATGTATGGACAACCTTCCTCCCCACCTCCCCAGCCCTCACATTTCTCTCCTCAGCCCCTGGGGACTTCCCTCACTCGGCTTAACATCTAGCCTTTCCCCATTCAAGCCTGTAGCTGAATGCTACAGCTCCTGGGCACCAATTCCCACCTACTTTCCTTAGAAAATCAGCTGCAAACAGACACAGAAGGATTTGTCTCAATTCTGATCCAACACAAAGAAACATGATGCAGTGTCCTAAGAAATACAATACAATCCTCAAGTGCATGTCAAGGGCAAGTTGCCTCCAGGCAGGTCCACAGTGTGCAAGGAATAGCCTTCCTTGACATGTTCTTGACAAATAGATGGGGGAGGCTAGTTAGAAACACAGTGAAGGAGTTGGTTGAAGAGACAATGAGACTGCTGAAAGATGAGGCAAGCTTCAGACTCTCTGAAGCTCAGAGCAGCGACTAGGGAGTTGAGAGGTGCCTGAATGATACAGAGGAAGGGGAGGAGGAAAACTGGGAAACTATGGGAAGGGCATAAGCCCAGATCGTCTAATGCAAAGTTGACCTCAGAAGTGATCAATGTAGGCAGGACATGTGGAAACATGTGGGAGATGACTGAGATGACATCCACAGCCTGATACACCAAGCAGTGGAAACATAAGGTCGAGGGCAGATCAGTATTTCTTCTCCTGAGATTAATATCCTTCCTGAAGATTTCCACTATTTCATCATACGAAATCATTGACATTAAAATTATTCAATCATTTCAGCTGATGAAAGCGTGTTCATATTTTTGAAACGTCAAAACCAAGTCTTCCCCTTTCCAGGCAGAGCTCAGGTGTCGAACCAGAAGCAGCCAGTGGCGCTTGGAGAGGCCCCAGTGACTCTGAGATACCTTCACGGACCTGGCAGCTCTCCCAAGGGACCTGTGGGAAACCGAAGCCCTTCAGAGCTGCAGAGGGAGGCTGGGCAGAGGGGACTAGGGCACCTGCAATGGCACCAGGTGTCCGTGACCCTGTGACAGCATCCTACCCCAGTTCTGAAAATCTCTCCTTAAATAATAATAATAAAAAAAAAATTATAAGACCACTAAATCATACTAACAGATCACTAAATTAAAAAGAAAAAGAAATTAAGAAAGACAATAAGAACACACACACAGACAAAATTTGAAACTAGAAAGTATAACAAAACATTGCTTTGCTTTAAATCTTGTTCTTAATTTCTTTCTTGTTTCATTTTTCATGTAATTTTCCTAACAGTTCTCTTATAATCAGGCCTACACCATTAACAAAGAACTTTTTGTGTCTCACACAGACCCCAGTCCTCAGAAAACCTCCCCCTGACCACAACTGTCCCTGCCACCCCTCACTCTTTGCACAGAGCGAGTCACCCTCTGACATGCCGAGCTCTCTCGCCTGATAGAGGAAAGCAGGCTGACCAGCTTCAAGAAAACGCTGTATTCTTGGAAGGCCACATCTGCACAAATCTCCACATACCTGTGTCACAGTGACGTCCTACAGGTGTCCCAATGAGTCTAGCCACACTCCCTTCTCCTTCCCTGCACGGTCAGTGAAGTGCGACCCCATCTGAGGTGACAACAGGGCTGAGACTGATCTCACCCCATGCCTGACCCCTCCAGGGCAGATGTCTCTGCCTAACCCAGGTGTCTGCCCTTCCCTTTCTAGTCATGGGAACTCAGTGACCCCAGGGCATCTCAGGCAGCAGCAGCCTCTATACGAGGGCAAAGGAGTAAAGGCCTGAATCAAAATGTGTAGCTGTAACTTCAAACCTATCCAAAAAATTACTCTGTGCCCAAATTGGCACACAGCCATTTCCAGAAGGTCAAGTATGTTTTACCAGATCTAATGAATCCTGTCTTTCTCTCTTTCTTTTTAGCAGCACCAAGTGCATGCAGTGCAGTATTTCCTCCTTCTAGTGGAGTATAGATATTTGTGACCAGTTATTCAGCCCAATACCTTTTCTACCAACCCTCTGAATGCAGAAACTATGTTCTGAGCAACTACTTTATTCAGAGGGACCTATTTCCTCTGCCTTCTTCTGCCTCCCTGTCCTTTCTGCTTCCTCTCACTGTTCTGTCTTGCCAGAGCTCTTCAGGGAATGATTTACTGAATCCCAGCACTTAGGGTGGACGAGACCTCTGGACGTCATCTAATACCATCCCCCACTCACTCCGAGAGAACTAGAGCAGGTTGCTCAGAGGCTTGCCCTAGTTGCATCTAGTCCACAAACACACGGAGAGTGCGCTCCATCCTAATGTCCAGGATGTTAACGAAGACATTAAACAGTGCTGCCTCACATGTTGATCCCTGCAGGATGCTGCTCCTAACCAGCCACCAGTTGGACCTTGTGCCACTGATCACAGCATTTTGGCCCAGTGGCCCAGCCCATTTTCCACCTGCCTTAGGGTCCATTTGTGCCGTGCTTTGGACTGGCTCGTCACCTTCTCTGGGGCAAAGCCCTGTGCACTCCAGCCACCCTCTTGCACAGAGCACATCTCCACCTCCTCACGGTCCCAGCCTGCCTTCCCCAGGAGCCCACTTTCATCTTGCCATGTGAGCTGCCCACCACACGTGTGAAATCCCATGGGGACAGGGGAGAGGGAGGTGCCAGTAAAGGGGCTATGGCTGGGAGAGAGGAGGAGAAGCGGAAGGGGGAAAGCAGATGTCAGAAGAAGGGAGTGGAACAGGAAGGCAGAGGTGATACAGCTGTGGTGTTAATGGTGAGGTCGCTTCCTTTACAGGATGGGGAGAGGCAGGCAAAGGGGACATGGCTGCAGCGTTGACTGTGAGGTCCCACCCATGTGCCTGCTGCTGGCCCATCACTGGCAGAGACAGGAGTGACCTGACTTTCAACTTTACGGCCATGTGCCTCCTACCATCCAAGGAGCTTCTGAGAAACAATGGCTCTCACTACAATGTCTCCACCTCCTAAGACAATGGCTCTCATCACAATGTCCCCACCTGTTAAGACTTTTGGCCTACCAGCTGATCCTTTACCAGTAACCTCACAGTCCTCTTCCAAGCCCACCTGCCTGCAGTGAGCCTTTCAGCCATGTGCCTGCTGCTATCCCAACAGGTACTCAGGCAGGAACGTCATCACAATCAGCATCCAAACCATCGGCCTGCAAGTGGCCTATCAGGTACTAAGGCAGAAACAATCGCACAAGCACCTCCTCTGCTCGGGAGCCAGTGGCTGCCCTATCACGTGCCAAGACAAAAATGACCTCACAACCAACATCCAAGCCATGTGCCTGCTGCTGGCCTATCAGGTACTGAGACACAAGTCACCTCACAGTTTCCCACCCACAAGCTTCTTCCTGGCCCATCACCTACAGACACAGAAGGAACCACACAGTCACCTGCATGGGCCTGTGCCTCCTAAGGGCCTGCAAGTTTCTGATTGCACTGCCATTCGGAGGGATTGTGACAGGCTGGAGACATGGGCAGAGAGGAACGGTCAGGAAGTTTCACAAAAGGAAATGCAGTGTCTTGCACCAGGACACGCTGACTGCCGACCAGCTGGAAAGCAGCTTGGCTGAGAAGGGCCTGGGGGAGTCCAGGGAGGCAGCATGTAGCAGCATAAGCCAGCAACACGTCCTCAGGGTGAAGGCAGGCCATAGCTTCCTGGGCTGCCTTGGGGAGAGCGCTGGCAGCAGGGTGAGGGCTCTGGGCCTGCAGGCTCTGTGTCAGCAGGAGGTGGGCCTGCTAGCTGGTCTGCTACTCATCAGATACTGGCCCATCAGATGGGGAGGCAGAAAGAATCTCACAATCACCTTCCAAGCTCTGTGCCACCTGCTGGCCTTTCCCCTTCCTCAGGGACATGATGATTCACCTATGTGGGTTTCTTCTCTCTCTCTCTCTCTAGCAGAAAGGAGACACACTGGGATTGAGTCAGCTTTCCAGCTGGAGATCCTGGCAAGAGCTTCCGAAACTGCAGGCCTCAGTGACCAGCTCAGTGACACTCTGCCAAATGTGCTCACTTGGACACCTGAAGGGTCAGCTCCCAAATGACCCCCTTAGGGCAGAGAGGAGCATGTGGAAAGGGGAGGAACCTAATTCTGAGGCGGTTATTTGCATCAAACAACTCCAGCTTGGCACGCTGATTCTCAGCTCGGACCCAGGAAGTGTTTCCTGCTGACTTGCAGGAAAATACCTGAGCATCAGCCCATGTTTCTTCCAGTCCAAAAACAGTGGGCTCATTTGCTTAGTCTTCAGGACAGAAAGTAAGCTCTGAGCAGCTGAGATTACTACTCCCTGCGGCAGGCACCTCTGGGAGAAGTGGTTTTAAAGGCCAATGACTTTCTGAAGAAATACTTGGTCTCTGGAAGTTTCCCTTATTTGGCCCATTTCAAAAGCTAAGGACTGTGGCACTGCCCCTGGAAAGAGCACCTCTGAGTGCTCCACTGTGGAGACACCATTTCCTTGTGAACTGTGTGGGTGAAGAAAGTCCCACATGATCTGAACTGCTCTCTGTGGCCTCCTGCTGGATGTCCGCCTCTGGATATCTGGTTTCAGAGCCCAGGGCAGGGTGCAGGGTGCAAGGTGCAGCAGAGAGCCCCGAAGCAGTGAGGCCTTTGGCAGGAAGAGCTCAAGACCCTCTCCCCTCACCTGCCATATTTCACTGGGTTGGAGGGAGGTTAATTGGATGGTTAATTAAGGGCTAATTGTGGAATACCACTGCACTATAAGCAAAGAGTTCCTAGGGTCCTGCCACACCAGAAGAAAGCAGTGTCTGCCCCAGTTATGCATAGGAGTAGTAACCCAATTAACCCTTGCTAATAGGGGAGAGAGGCAACTGCTTACGCCTCTATCCTAATAACACTTGTGGTGGGACAGATCCCAGAAATGTTAATTAGGAATCTCCAGCAAGGAACCCTTTCTGAAGCATGACCTCTTCCACTCCAAATACTCCCAGCTGTATATTGAGATGTATCTCACAGTCTGTGTGGGATAACTGGCTTCAGAGCCTGGCAAGAGCGGAGGAAACTCCAGGCGTGAAGCTGAGCGGGCAGAAGGCAGCCGGATGCCAGTGTGCCTGGCTCACGCCACCAGGGCAGCCGGGGCCCCAGCAGACAAGGCACCTGCTCACCTCGCAGCGCTCCCCACCTCCCCAGCCTCATGGCACTCCCCACGCACACCACTGCTCTCTCCACACGTCTCCTCCCACACCCAGAACCAACACCCTGGGGCCACCAAGCCCACAGGGTGGGCCAACACAACCAAGCCAGCACATCCCCTACACATCAAGGACAACAAGCACTCTCTGGTTTGGTGTCCTGACAGTTTGGGACATGGGGAAGGACTCAGGTGAGTGCATCTCAGCTGGGGACACCAGCAGAGGCAGCACTCAGCAGCTCTTCCCCCATTAGCTCCCAACAGCCAACACTGCTGTAAGACCAAAGCTCTCCCCTCAAAAAGCAACCGAGAGGAAAGGAGGGAAAAGCATGCCTCGTACAGCTCTCAGAGCAAGGAGAAGCGCTCCCTGCACTTTCGTGTGGGTGCTGGCTGCAGAGCCTGGCAAGAGCGGAGGAAACTCCAGGCGTGAAGCTGAGCGGGCAGAAGGCAGCCGGCTGCCAGCGTGCCTGGCTCACGGGGCCACCAGGGCAGCCGGGACCCCAGCAGCCAAGGCACCTGCTCACCTCGCAGCGCTCCCCACCTCCACAGCCTCATGACACTGCCCACGCACACCACTGCTCTCTCCACACGTCTCCTCCCGCACCCAGAACCAACACCCTGGGGCCACCGCCTCTCCCCACCACACGCCACCCAACTTCTGGCACACACCTCACCCCCACCCCACGCCTCACACACGGTGGACAGCCAGCATGCCCCTCTGCAGCAGGCACACACAGGCCACACCACCACACAGGCCAGCAGCCAGGACACCCTCCACCATGGACCCAAATCACACCCAGGCCCACTCTCCAGGCCTTCTGTTTCCTTCTAGTCCTCCAAGAGGCAGCAACAAGCACTTCCTCTGAACATCCACTCCCACCTCTGCTCCTGCTCCCTTCCCACCTCCACCAATCCAAGGGCAGAAAGAGCATTCCCATCTTGCAGACAAAGCTCGGCCAAACCACACTGTACCGCCCAGCGCAGCTGCTTGGGGCCGGCCAGCACATCTGGATTGCAGGACAGCTCCCCTGGGGCTCAGGCACCTCTGTCCTATGGTCCTAAGCCCGTGGCAGCTCCTGGAGGAGAGCAGCCCCACACGGCCAGGGCCAGCATGGGAACACACCTACAGACCCACTCACTCCCACTCCTGCTCTCCTGCTTTGCTCCCGCTGCACTTATAAGTGTCTTTAACCCACGTGCTGGACTGTGATGGGCTGACAGAGACATCCGGCAACCCAACACAACCCTCCTCCTCTTGTCAGCCAGTAGCAGGGCAGCACTGGGGGCGATGCCATGGCAACATTGCAGACACATGACCCAGCAGGCAGCTCCTTCCTCCCACCATCGTTGGTGGTGGGTCTGGTGCCATGCTGAGGGCTGTTACAAGGGGAAGGTTTCATGTCCTCTGTGGGCATTTCCAGCAGGCTCTTGAGATCCCCCTGGGATCTGGTGGACATTGCAGCCTCTGGGACACAGCACCCCTTTCCTGCCAGAGCCAGACCCCAAGGGGGGACCCACTTCCAGGGAAACTTGGGCCTGAATTTCCTCCCACCCTACCAGGAGGGGATGGAGTCAGCCCCACAGGAGCCTCGGGGCTCAGGACAGCCCCAGCCCCAGGACCCAGCACTCCTGCCTGCCCCATTGTGCCCTGAGCCAGACAGGACCCTCCAGCAGGGCTCTTGTGGCTGCCCCCAACCCTGTCCAGACACCCCCACAGCCCAGGACCCACAGGCGTCTTTGCATTTCACAGTCTCTGTGCAACAGCTCAGGAAGGAGTTCCTCAATCCCTTACCCTGGGCAGAGAGCTGCAGGAGCACTGGAAAGCAAGTACCTGTGGTCTGGGCTAATGTTCTTGGTCCAGCAGTCTCCATCTCGTTTGGCCCCTTTCCTTCGGCTCGCCTCTCCCTCCAGGGAAAAAGGACTGGCTTCCCCCACAATTCCTCTCCAATGTGTCCCTGCTCTTGTGCCTGTTGGTGAGGAGCCCCAGTGCAGCCCCACTGCCTCCTGGCCTCCCTCCTTGCTGGGGAGTAGCTCTGAAGGGCAGCAGTGGGGAGTGTGTGAGCCGTGCCCTGGCCTTGCAGGGAAGTGAGGGCTCTCCCATGGCACCGGGGAGAGACCTCTCTGTGATGCGGCACATCCCACTGTGACCTCAGCCCGTGTCATCTCAGGGCTCAGTAGGTCACCGCCATGGAGATGGCACAGCCAGGGAGAGAGCAGAGAGACTTCCCCTCACGTCCTGGAAAGCAGTCACCTGCCTACATCCCCAGTTAGTTTCCAAAACTTGCTGATAACTCCTTCAGGAACGTGACCAGATGGTGACAAAGGCTGTGAAAAATCTAAGATGGGTCACGGGAGAGGTCACTTCTGTGCCCCTGCACCAACAGGTCTCTGCACAGGGCAGACCTGTGTGGGAAGTGGGGGTTTTGGGGCTATATTTGGGGCTTGTTAAACATGGGATCAAAGAAAAGTGAGGTCAAACAGCACAAAGGGTAGCCATGGGCTGAGATGCTTTGGTGAGCCTCAAGACTGGTTTCCTGTAGGACAGGATGGGACAGGACGCAGCCTTCCTCCTTCAGGCACCAAAGCAGGCTCTTTGTTTTGAAAAGGCCTCAGCAAGGTTTCTCAGTCTGCGGTGCTTAGGAGAGAGATGAGATGCCAGAAAAGAGCAAATAGGCCCTTAACACGCATCATCCAGAGGTCTTTATGTAGGACCCTGGTGCTTCCCATACTCCATAACCATGGGCAAGGCCGGGTAACAAATCCGGGGCAGTGTTCTCATTTCCCATGAATGTTGTCCAGGCTGAGCCTGGGGAAAGCCTTTTCCCATCTCTGGAGCTCAGCTGGTCCTTGGGCTTTTCAGCGTCACCTCAGGGCAGTGCTTCTCCCCTGGCTACAGTCCCTGGCACCTTGATCCCCCCCCCCCCCAGCACCCTTGCTTTCGCGGGGGGCTGTACAGCACCTAGTGCCCTGGATCTCCCACAGTTTTGCTCCTGGGCTTCTCAGGACGTGCCCACACACTGCAGGGCTGCTGTCCAGGCTGCAGTGCAGAGCCTGGAAGGCAGTGCAATGCCTCAGGACCTGCACCTTGGCTCATTCAGAAGTGTGTGAGGTGACCAGCTCCCAGCTGTGCAGCTGCTGGAGTTTGAGAACGTCCCTACAACCAGCCTTCCTTGTCTCTGAGTACTCTCAGGGTGACTCTTGCAGAAGGGAGGCTCCATCCCCCTTGAAGACTGTCAGAGAGGTGGCTTTCCAAGTCCCTGCCAAAAGGAGGCCAGACCACAGAGAACAGAGGCAGCGAACAGAGGCAGCAGAACAGAGGCAGCAGTTGGTGCATCAGTGTGTGGGCTCTGCTTAGAACTTCTGAGGACCTTGTTGGAAGTTGTGGGGGGGGGGGGGGGGCCTTCTGGGGACCCCGAGGAACTCGAGGGTGATTGCTGGAAACAGGAAAGGAGAGCTAGGCAAGGACAACTACAGGAGGCCTTAACTTCTCCTGGGAGCAGCTCTAGCTAGGTGGAGCTGCCGCCAATGAGCTCTCTTGGTTGCCCCTGAGGAGAGGGAGTTGGGGCCTTTGCTCCTTGATGAGGGTGGGTCAAGCACCCTGTGAGCCAGTGCTAGGCAGAGGCCTGTAGAAGAGCCAGGCCTAGAGTGCAGCTCCTGGAGTGTAGTGAAGAGAGGCAGCAGTCTGCACAGCAGGGCGCAAGAAGGCACCTTTGTTTGCAATCCTAGTAGTGTATGCTTGCTCAGATATGGTCATGTCATGCTGGAGAGGACATTCCCCAGTAGCTGCTGGAGTCGCTGCCTCAGCTGTGTCAGAAGCTTGGACGCAGAGAGACCCTCTGCCAGCAGATGCAGCTCTACAGGGGTGAGGGTGCAGGGGGTGCTTGGGGCCTCTTGGTGAGGCCTGGGCTGGCAGTCAGCTCTCCTGCAGCAGGTGGGCTGTTGTGGACGAGTTGTGTCATCAGGGGAAGTTCCACCTGAATCTGAGGGAAACCTTCTTGCCTGTGAGAGTGACAGAGCCCTGGAAGAGGTTGCCCAGAGAGGCTGTGGAGTCTCCTTGCCTGGAGAGATTCAAAACCCACCTGGACACGATGCTGTGCAATGTGCCCTTCCCACACAGGGCCTCCTCCTCCTCCTCATCTTCCCTGGTGGTGTTTCCTGAAGACCTTGTACTCTGCCATTGAAGGACTCCAGTCATGCGAGTGACCCCACCCCATCTCAGTTTTTCCAAGCATGTGGCAGTGCTGGGACAGCTTGGGCATCTCCGTTTGCTCCTGGCTGCGCCCCAGGCTGCATATGTCTGCATATATGTGGAGTTCAGCACCTCAGCTGTGGCACGGACAGAAGATTTGTCACAGGGGAACATGTTCCCAAGGAGCTTCTGTAGGCAAAGGCTTTGACTGCAAGGGGTGACATGTTGGCATGGATAGGAGGTGGCCAATGTGATGGTGGAAGGAGGTCCCCACTAACAGAGCAAACCCTGCAGTGCCCAAGGCCAGGGAGAAACAGAGCTGGGCAGTGCAGGAATGGCAGGAAAGGGATTTACTGCCTGAGCTGTGTCTGCAGCACCTTGGGGGCCTGTGACAGAGATGAATTGATCTCCAGGAAGGAGAAGGTGCCACTAAAGAAGTCCCTGGGCCTGGGCAGCCTGTGATCCAGCCACCCTGAGGACATCACTAGCCCAATGCCTGTTCACATCATGTGGAAGGGTGAGAAGAAGTTCAGGGACGGGAGAGCCAGAAGGGTTGGAGAGTGCAGACACTAGAGTGGAGACCTCAATGTGATGTGCCTCCCATTTATGGAGCACATGTGGATGTAGACAGGATGGACGTGGCCTAAGGGCCGTGGTGGGATTCAGTTGTCTGGACACAGGTAGGAAATGTGAGATGCCCTGGGGCCCTTGTCCAGCAAGCACTGAAAAGGGGCCATGGTTTCCCTGTAGGTGCCATGGTGTATGTGCTAGAAGCATGCAGTTGTGCTGCACACCCGAGGCATCCGACATGGTCCTTCCAGCCTATTTCTAGGCCATGAAATCAAGTGTCGGCACTGAATGACATGAGCTGTTGGTAACACTGGGATCTGGATATGTCTCAGCTTCCTTGTGAGTGGGTGTCTAGCAGTATTAGGCATCTGGGGTCATTAGAAATGGCCAAAGTAATTCCCCACCTGGCCCCCACCTGATGCTCCAGAAGGATGCGGGTCTCAGAGTGGCTCCATCAGAGCAAGCAGACACTGGCACATGCTCTGCCAGTGCCAGAGACCACCTCTGTCTCTTCCAATGTCCCCAGGTGTTGGTGTGTGAGCAACTGACTCCCACTCTCCATCTCCAGGGATTACAGCGGGAGCTTAGACAAGGAGCTCCCATGCAGACATCTCTGCTGGGCACACTTCAGCCTGGAGAAGGGGAATCCCACGTCCTATATGTTTGTGGAATTCAGGGGAAGAATCTGAATGCCACTGCAGCCCCGGGGCTTCTAAACTGGCAGGAGATGCCCAGATGGACTCATCTGAATGAAAACCTGAACCATGGGAGAATGAACTCCCTTCTTGCCCCTCTCTAGGAGTCCTGCCTAGGCAAGAGGCAGGAAGAGGGGCTTCCAGAGTGGGACGTTTCCCCCTCTAGCAGGTGACCATCCTCTCATATTGTAATGCTGGAATCAGTCTTCCTTGAGTGTTCAGAGAGGGACCATCGGTGATTATTTCAGTCTACTTCAGGGAACATTTCCCAGGAGGAGGGAGCCCGAGGGACAGAGAACTTCTGCCTTTAATTGGGCCACTGTTGCTGAAGGCGTCCAGGCTCCTGAGGCGGAAGGAGGTCATGGCACCGTGGCAGCAGTGCCCATGTGCCCAGCTGTGCGCAGGAGCAGCTCCTCTGCCAAGAGCAGCAGGGCTGTGGGCACTGCCTGCTGCTGCTGAGAGGAGCTGCGAGAAGGCAGAGAGAAGTGAAAGGCAGTGTGGAGTGGGAGGAAAGCTGACAGTTCACTGTGGAAGACATCGTCCCAGCCCTGAACACGGTAAGTCTCTGGCTGAAGGACAACACTACTGCGGTTCCTGGAGGGGGTCTTGTGAACCCAGCTCACCCCATGACAAATCTTTTAAAGACCTCTCTCTCAGCTTCTCCATTGTGCAGGGGAGGAGAAGATGCTTTAGAGCAGAGATTCCCTGGCTCACCGTCACAGGGACCCGGCATCCTGCTACCTTCTGCCAAGGAAGGCTGCAGGGCTGTGAAGCCGAGACATACACACAAGTCTGCCCAGGGCTGTGATTCAGAGCAGTGTCCCTGCCCTGCAGAGGAAGGTGAAAAAACAGGCTGCTTGAAATGGAAGGAGCTTTCCTTCCAGGGCTTTCTGTTTCCTAATTTGGGCAGGGAAAACAAAAGAAAATTTTCTGGTTTGGAAGGACCTGGGACTCACAAACCTTCACCCTCAGAGATCAGGAGGTCTGTGACAAAGCTCAGCAAACACTCTTCAACCGCATCTCAACCTACAGTAGCACCAGCATCACCTTTATGGGCTTCCTCAGGATTCATGTGACCTGCTCCTGAGGACCTGCAAGCACAGAGATTCCCCTGCCCATGTCCCAGACCTGGAAGATTTCTGTAGGGCAGAACTGAGCCCATAGAGGGTGGGATGGAGACTATGAGCACTGAGAGGGAAAAGATGTTGGGACAGAGAAAGCTCCCAGCAGGGATAGCTGCAGGCAGCAGAGATGGGCAGGGAATGAGAAGGAACTGCTAGCAGAATCATCATGGGGGGATGGATTTTTGCAAGTCATGGTCAGGCCCTACAATACAAACACCTCCCCTGAGCAAGCCACCCATGTCTCCTCTCCCACCCAGCAGAGCCTCTGCCCTGACAGCTGTGGAGACCAGGGCACAAGCTGCCTCCTCTGCAGCCAGACCTCCATCAGAGGAGAGGGGCATCTCTCCTGCCACGGGTTCATTTTGTGCGGTCCAACAAAGTTGCTGAGAGCACCTGCCTTGCAGTGTTGTCCTCTGTGAGGCAGCATGACCAGGTGAGCAAGGTGAAGGTTTTCGTGAGTGCCCGTCTGTCTCTCTCCTTGCCTCCCTCAGCAGCAGGATCATGGTGTTGCTCCTGGTTTCCCCTCCTCTCCATACTGCTCCTCCTCTTCTCTCAGGTTGTCTGGGGTTACTGGGTGTTCAGCTGCACTTCAGACACCTGCCCTGCCAGTAGTGCGACAGGGGGATCTGCAGGGCTGTGAGGTTGCCCCAGCCCTCTTCTCACCTGTGCACCTACAGGAAACGCAGCCTGTGGGGTTGGGCAATGAGCTGGCTCTCCCTGAAGGAGAGCCCGTCTTTAGGACATGCGACAGTTTCCCTGTGGTGTCCTGCCAAGCTTTGAGCTGCCCTCCAGGTGGTCACCGCTGTCTCACAGCATCTCTGTGCTATTGGAGAGACAAATGAAGAGGTGCAGGGTATGGAGATGGTGGTGGGAGGCTGTAGGTGGGCAGCTGAAGAGAGTCCTCAGTGTCCTTGGCCAGAAGGGGAGTGTGGAGAGCTCCCTGAGGGGCCCAGGGAAAGGGTGAGGAGTTTGGAGATCTGCCCTTTGAAAGTGCACTCCTCTGCTCTCAGCAGGGGCTGGTTTCTTGTTAGGGAAACATATGAGTATGATCATTCTCCAGGTGAAAGCGCTACAACTGCGAGACAGATGGGAATGAGGCTAATACACAGACTAGCTGTCCTCACTCGGTACCTTGGGACAATGAATCCGATCCTCCTAGGACTGAGTAGAAATGCCAAGGATTTCTACCTTTGAGGAACACTGCCCAGGGGTGACAAGGACACAGCAAAGAAAATAAACTCTAAAATCCTAAAAACTCCTTTCCTCAACCCTCTGTCTTTAGAAATTGGAGTGAAGATGCTGAAAAAAGCCCTTCTGCATGAGCAGTGGGTTTCACCTGAGAGAAACTGTGAATTTCAGAGCTAGGCGCTCCTGTGCCCACAGTCCCACTACTGTACAGCAGGATTGATTGCTGTGGAGCCGATCGGCTGAGGTCCCTGCTGCTCACAGCAGCACACTCAGCCACTGCAAAGTGGCGTAGAAGCAAGGGAGAGAGCACAGAGATCGTCTCCGTAAAGAGAGAGGCAAAGTAGGGGGTTGCATGCCAAGCAGGACATTCTGGGAGGCAGTTTGCTTGCAAAGTCTCTCCTAACTTCACCATGTCTCTTCTTTCTTGGACAGTTGCCCCATACCCAGAGGGAGTAAAATGACCAACGATACCTCCCTCAGTGAGTTCCTCCTCCTGGCATTTGCAGACACACGGGAGCTGCAGCTCTTGCACTTCGCACTCTTCCTGGGCACCTACCTGGCTGCCCTCCTGGCCAACGGACTCATCATCACAGCCGTAGCCTGCGACCACCACCTCCACACCCCCATGTACTTCTTCCTCCTCCACCTCGCCCTCCTCGACCTTGGCACCATCTCCACCACTGTCCCCAAATCCATGGCCAACTCCCTGAGGGACACCAGGACCATTTCCTATGCAGGATGTGCTGCCCAGGTTTTAATTTTTGCCATTTTCATTTCAGCCGAGTATTCTCTTCTCACAATCATGGCCTATGACCGCTACGTTGCCATCTGCAGACCCCTGCACTACGGGACCCTCCTGGGCACCAGAGCTTGTGTCAAGATGGCAGCAGCTGCCTGGGCCACTGGTTTTCTCTATGCTCTCCTGCACACTGCCAACACATTTTCCATACCTCTCTGCCAAGACAATGTCGTGGACCAGTTCTTCTGTGAGATTCCTCAGATCCTCAAGCTCTCCTGCTCACACTCCTACCTCAGGGAAGTGGGGCTTCTGGTGGTTTCGGTTGGATTAGGCTGGGGGTGTTTCATTTTCATTGTGCTGTCCTATGTGCAGATCTTCAGAGCTGTGCTGAGGATGCCCTCTGAGCAGGGAAGGCACAAAGCCTTCTCCATGTGCCTCCCTCACCTGGCCGTGGTCTCCCTCTTCATCAGTACGGCAGTGTTTGCCTACCTGAAGCCCCCCTCCATCTCCTCCCCAGCTCTGGATCTGGTGGTGGCTGTTGTGTACTCGGTGGTGCCTCCAACAGTGAACCCCCTCCTCTACAGCATGAGGAACAAGGAGCTCAAGGAGGCACTGAGGAAACTCTTTCAATGGGTACAGTGTCAGCACCAGTAACTGTCCCATGTGCATTCACTCACCAGAATACCTGACATCAGGGCTGTATGTTTTACATTTCTTTCTTTCTTTCTTACTTTTCTCTATTATGCCCATGTGAAAAAAATACATGTATCCAGTACATATCACCACTCCTCAGGAATTTGAATCTGACCCAGAGACCATGTTGAAGCAGGAAGCCAGGCTTTCCTGTTCTTCAGCAGAGATGGGGGAACCTCAGAGCCTTCAAGTCTGAGCTCCCTCAGATGCCCCCAGTGCAGTGAGGGGAGTTTCCCTTTGCAGGGTCTCTTTTGGCACTGACACCACAGGGAGCTCAGGGGCACAGAGTCAGGCTCAGACAGGTGCAGGCAGGGTGAAACCGTGGGTCCTGTGTCCATTAGGAGAGCTCAGTTCCAATGGCCACAGTCAGGGTGTCATCTCACACTCTGCAAGGGTGGCAGCTGGCTGTCACCATGGGCTGATCCCTTCCCTCTGCAGAGCTCCAGCACTCAAAGCAGAGTAGGAGTGGAGGGGAGGAGATTCAAGACAAAACTTGTGGGGATGGACCCTCTGCTGCACAGGACCGTCCCCACACCACCACAGCAGGCATTTGCTGCCTGAAGACTTCCCTTGGGGGCTGCAGCTTTCCTGCAGACGTGGCCACCCACAGCAGCAGATCCTTCTCTTTTCACAACTGCTTTGTCTCATTTCCACACTGACCTATTGTGCTCTCATGTGTGTTTACAGCCCAGGAGTTCTCATAACCTGGGAGTGGTAGGGTTGTATTTTGATGTTCAGGTGTCCTGTGACTACAGGCAGGACCAGGCGATGGGCACCCTAGTGCCAGACCTGGCTTCCAGAATCAATTTCCTATAATAAAAGGCATCTCCCCTTGTGCCGTGCCTGAAGTCTGGCCTTTCTTCAGAAGATGGAGTCAAAAATATGCCCACGGGATTGCACCATGAAAGAGCCTGATGCTCTGCTTGTGACCTTTGTGGGATCCAAGGGATGAGCTCAGAGACCCAGGGTGATCTGTTGGGCACTGAGGACTGGATTCAGGGCTCATCTCTTGGTGTTTAGCAGAGACAGTGAGTGGTCTCTGAATTACCTTCCCAGGGCTGTTCCCACAGGTGACAGTGCTGATGAGAGCTGCCCACTGTTGTGGAGGGGAATCTCCAGGAGATCGCCAGGAGAGCTCAGGAGATGTCCAGGGACAGTGTGTGCCTGGGGTGGGCAGTGAGTGGAGCCTCCCAAAGTGAGGGAGGGTCCATGGTGGAGTAACCAGAAGGCAAAGCACTAGATCCAGGTATGCTTGGGGAAACGAGGGCTCTGCAGTCCCCAGAGAGGCAGAGGGGACCCAGGAGGGGCAGGGAAGGGGACGGGAAGTGATTCCTGCACCCTCAGTGAAACACCACAGGCTGGAGCTAGTGTACACCCAAACACATCTCCTGCCATGGGCCACACCCTGGGGTCACTCTGAGCACCATCCACAAGCACACATCTGTGCCAGCAGTGTCAGTGGTGGTGACCCCTGTGCAGCTGGGTCTGCTTCCCACCCCAGCCAGCAGGGCCAGAGCTGAGTCAGGAGTCACCCTGTGTCCCTTTGCCTCCACAGCCAATTGCTCTGCAGAGCAGCACTGCCAGCCCATGGCCCTGCGGGGAGCACAGGGGAGGGGTGTAGGATCAGCCAGGCCAGCAGGGCCATACTGGTCTGGAGAAAGGCTCTCTGGGGAGCAGAGATGTCCCAGGAGAAAAGCAGGGCAGCAGGCAGAGAGAGAAAATGAGAACGAGAAACAGGTTTCTCTGGGCACCAGCTCGGGGCAGGTGGCTCTGTCCCCGGGGCAGCAGGAGGTGCTGGAGGGGCGGCAGGGCCAGGGCTGTCGTGGTGTGCTGGGCAGCGGGGTGGGCATGGAGGGGCTGCAGGAAGCCAGGGAGGGGGATCTTGTGGGCACAAGAGCAGGGGAGACAGAGTGACCAGCCTCACTGTGGGGCCTTGTCCTCCTTGCCAGGGAGCTGCTCCCCTTGTCCTTGGGCCGTGTCGGAGTTATGCTGTTGTGGCAGCCCATGCCAGTAGTGCACGTGCACCACGAAAAGGGCATGTTGGATAGCCGTATGTGCCACTCAGAGATTCTTCAGCTGACCTGGGGGTTGCCTTCTTGAGGTGTGAGGGGGTTTACAAGAGCCAGCGCACACAACACTTAACTGTAAACAAACTTTATTCCTCCTCTCATAACAGTAACTATATATATATATATATACGGCCACACACAATATTTATATACCAGTAGTGAAATGAAAATTGGCAGTAATAACATTATTTCAAATCAAAGTGTACAGCAACAAGCAAGACACAAAACCTTTAGAAAGGGGAACAAGGTCGTGGAAGGGGTTTGATGCCCAAGCTACTAGACGGCTGCGGCTAGAGCCGAACCGGCAATGAACACGGCTGGGGGGCAATAGCCCCAGAGGGAAGAAGCGGCACCTGCGTGCAGGGCCTGCTGCAATTATCCCTCCGGACGGGGTATTCTCTGATCCCGGGGACGGAGCAGCAGCTCCCTACTGGGACTGGGACACACGGCTCTTGCTGGAAGAGGTGGCCCTCAGAGACCTCCCGCAAGACCCTCCGGACGGGGTGACACCTCATTGTAGGAGTCGGAGTGGGAAAGGTCAGGCTTCCACTCCACGTAGTGCGGTGCCCTCGCACGGCGTCCCGGTTGAGGGGGTGTTGGTGACGAAGTCCCGTGGAGCATCGCTTCCACCACTCCGACGGTGGCCAGCCGCTGCAGCTGCTCGGCGTCTTCAGCTGGGGAAATGTGCCTGTAGGAGGCAGCTGGGCGACTCGAGAGCTCTGACAAGAGCTGCTGCAGCCTCTTCTTCCCCGGCCACATCGACCTTCGGCGAGTGTCCACCTGCCTTTGTGAGCTTTTATCCGGGGGTTCTTATAACTAGACTTATCCAGTATGTAGTCACCCAGGAGGGACTAACCTGACCAATCAAAACATGCACTTTCAATCCGGCCATTTGCATACCCGCTGCCTTACCAGCCTCCCAGAAGGTTCCTTTGGTCGACAGCCCAGACCACCTGATCTGGGATGCCCAATCAACTTAAAAGGAAGGTTGCGGGAACCTTTTGGCAGAGTATCGGTCCTGCTCCAGGTTATAGATAGGGCAGAGTGATTGG
This sequence comes from Struthio camelus, assembly GCF_040807025.1. Classification (NCBI taxonomy): domain Eukaryota; kingdom Metazoa; phylum Chordata; class Aves; order Struthioniformes; family Struthionidae; genus Struthio; species Struthio camelus. The sequence goes on from NC_090970.1 coordinate 3,764,373, forward strand.
TAGTTTGTCTTCTAGTATGTTCCTATGGTGGGGAGGGGAGTTAATTCACCGCACCATCCCATCACTCCATCCCATCCTCTGCATCACTCATCAAGGCAAACAGCATTGGCTCCAGTAGTGACCTCTGAAGAACATCACTGGTAGCCATTAGTCCGTTGGACTTTGCACCACTGTTCTCCACCTCTGGAGCCAGGTGGCCTCCTGGTAATTTCCTGCATACTCCAGTGCTTACTCCTCCATTGCACATATCTCCCCACTTTGGCGACAAAGGTGCTAGGGAAGATCATGTCAAAGGCCTTCCTCCATTCAAGCTATACAGCATGCGGGGCACTCCCCTTGTCCACCCAGCCAGTCATCCCATCACAGGAGGCAATCTGGTGGGCCAGGTACAAGTCGCCCTCCATGACTTCATGCTCGCTGATCCCAATCCCTTCATAGGGCTGGAAATCACTCCCACAAAGATTTGCTTCCCAGGGGCGGAGGTGACACGGAGCAGTCCGTCCTTTCCCAGAGGCTCTTTCTTGTCCTTCTGGAAGGTGGATGTCATGTTTGGGGGAAAGGTGGGGAGGGCTGGGACTGGAGAGCAGCTGTGGGGCTGTGCCAGCTCCTACCACACCACTGGTCCTTGCAGTTTGGGGAGAGGGGAGATGGGGCAGCACGGGGGTGGTGGCATGGTCATCAGAGGAAGGGCAGGGAGCAGTGGGGGCTGCAGCAAGGGGTCATGGCCGGTGTTTCTGCAGGATAGAGACTGGCGCGGTCACCTCATATACAAAAGTCCGGCACTGACCCCAGGCAGAAAAAGACCACTTCCCTGGTGCCTGGTGCCACCCTCCCAACAGGACAGGGACACAGGAGGAGGTGTTGTGCCCCTTGCCTCTTGTCCTGTCACTGGGTACCATGGAGAAGAGACTGGCCTCATCCTCTTGGCACTGCCCCCCCCTCCTTCAGATACTTATACACGTTGATCATATCGCCTCTCAGTCTTTCTTCAGAGCAGAGATGCTTCAGCCCTCTAATCATCTTGGTAGCCCTCCGCTGGACTCTCTCCAGGAGTGCCATGTCTCTCTTGTACTGGGGAGCCCAGAACTGGACACAGTACTCCAGGGGAGGCCTCCCCAGAGCTGAGGAGAGGGGCAGGATCACCTCCCTCCACCTGCTGGCAACACTCTGCCTCATGCACCCCAGGAGACCACTGGCCTTCTTGGCCACAAGGGCACACTGCTACCTCATGTTTAACTCGTTGTCCACCAGCACTCCCAGGTCCTTCTCGGCAGAGCTACTTTCCAGCAGGGCAACCCCCAGCCTGTACTGGTGCATGGGGTTATTCCTCCCCAGGGGCAGGACCTTGCACTTGCCTTTGTGGAACTTCAGGAGGTTCCTCTCTGCCCACCTCTCCAGCCTGTCCAGGTCTCTCTGAATGGCAGCACAGTCTTCTGGTGTGTTAGCCTCTCCTCCCAGTTTAGTATCATCAGCAAACTTGCTGAGGGTGCACTCTGTCCCTTCCTCCAAGTCATTGAGGAATATATTGAACAAGACTGGGCCCAGGACTGACCCCTGGGGGACACCACTAGCCACAGGCCTCCAACTCAACTCTGCGCCATTCACCACAACCCTCTGAGCTCGGCCATCCAGCCAGTTCTCAATCCACCTCACCGTCCACTCATCTAGCCCACACTTCCTGAGCTTACCTAGGAGGATGTGATGGGAGACAGTGTCCAAAGCCTTGCTGAAGTCCAGGGAGACAACATCCACTGCTCTCCCCTCATCTACCCAGCCAGTCATCCCGTCACAGAAGGCTATCAGATTGGTCAAGCATGATTTCCCTTTGCTGAATCCATGCTGACTACTCCTGATCACCTTCTTGTCCTCCAGATGCTTAGTGATGACCTCCAGGAGGAGCTGTTCCATCACCTTGCCAGGGATGGAGGGGAGGCTGACAGGCCTGGAGTTTCCTGGCTCCTCCTTTTTACCCTTTTGGAAGACTGGCGTGACATTGGCTTTCTTCTAGTCCTCAGGCACCTCTCCTGATCTCCAGGACCTTTCCAAGATGGAGAGTGGCCTAGCGATAACATCCACCAGCTCCCTCAGCACTCGTGGGTGCATCCCATCGGGGCCCATGGATTTGTGGATGTCCAGTTTGGACAAAAGATCTCTAACCTGATCCTCCTCCACCAAGGGAGAATCTTCCTTTCTCCAGACTCCCTCTCTTGTCTCCAAGGTCTGGAGTTCCTGAGGGCTGGCCTTAGCAGTGAAGACAGAAGCAAAGAAGGCATTCAATAACTCTGCCTTCTCTGTATCCTTTGTCACCAGGGCACCCGCCCCATTCAGCAGCGGGCCCACCTTTTCCCTAGTCTTCCTTTTGCTATTGATGTATTTGAAGAAGCCCTTCTTGTTGTCCTTGACATCCCTTGCCAGATTTAATTCCAACTGGGCCTTAGCCTTCCTTGTCACATCCCTGCACACTCTGACAACGTCCCTGTATTCCTCCCAAGTGGCCTGTCCCCTTTGCCACATTCTGTACACTTCCTTCCTGGATTTTGGCCAGGAGTTCCTTGCTCATCCAGGCAGGTCTCCTGCCTGCTTGGCTCGACTTCTTCCTCAGAGGGATGCACTGCTCTTGAGCCTGGAGGAGGTGATGCTTGAATATTAACCAGCTTTCTTGGACCCCTCTTCCTTCTAGGGCCCTGTCCCAGGAGATTCCCCTAAGTAGGTCCCTCAAGAGGCCAAAGTCAGCTCTCCTCAAGTCCAGCGTTGCAATCCTACTCATTGCCCTGCTCCCTCCTCGCAGGATCCTCAACTCCACCATCTCATGGTCACTGCAGCCAAGGCTGCCCCCAACCTTCACCCCTCCAACTAGACCTTCTTTGTTTGTTAGGAAAAGGTCCAGCAGCGCAACTCTCCTCGTTGGCGTCTCCACCACCTGAGTCAAGAAATTATCATCAATCCTCTGCAGGAACCTCCTTGACTGTTTGTGCCTAGCTGTGCTGTCTTCCCAACAGATGTCAGGGTGGTTGAAGTCCCCCATGAGAACCAGGGCCTGTGATCGTGAGGCTTCTTCCAGCTGTCTGTAGAAGGCCTCATCTATGGCTTCCTCCTGATCAGGTGGCCTGTAGTAGACCCCCACAACAGTGTCACCCATGTTACCCTGCCCTTTAATCCTTACCCATAGACTCTCCACTTGCTCTTCATCCACCCCGAGGCAGAGCTCCACACATTCTAGCTGCTCCCTCACATAAAGAGCAACTCCACCACCTCGCCTTCCTGGCCTGTCTTTCCTAAAAAGCACATAGCCATCCATGACAGCATCCCGGTCATGTGAACTATCCCACCATGTCTCTGTCACTGCAATGAGATCATGGCTCTGCAACCGCACACAGATCTCTAACTCTTCCTGTTTATTCCCCATGCTGCGTGCATTGGTATACAGGCATTCCAGAGAGCCAGTCAAGCATGCAAGCTTCCCAGGAGAGGTGCAAGAGGATCCTCTATAGCCATGTTGCATGCTGTCTCCCCTGGCTGTATGCACCTGCTGGAGGCATCCTGACTTGAGCGGTGTTTTACTGACTCCCCTGCCACTATACCACTCCCCTTCCCCCATCTTGCCTAGTTTAAAGCCCTCCGTACCAGGCTGGCCAATCTGTTGGCAAAGACACGCGTGCCCTGCTTGGTAAGGTGGATCCCATCGCTCCCCATCAGCTGTTGATCTTCAGACAGGGTCCCATGGTCATAGAAACCAAAGCCCTGTTGCCAACACCAGCGGCGCAGCCAGCTGTTAACTTGGACAACTCGTCTACTCCTCCTCCTGTCCTTTCCCCTCACAGGCAAGATTGAGGAGAAAACAACCTGGGCTCCCAGACCCTTCACCACCATGCCCAGAGCTCTGAAGTCCCGTTTGATGGTTTCCAGTTTGCCTTTCATGTCATTAGCACCCACATGGAAGATCAGCAGAGGGTAGTAGTCCGACGCATGGACAAGCCTTGGCAATCTTTCCACGACATCTCTTATTCGAGCCCCTGGCAGGCAGCAAACCTCTCTGGACAAGAGGTCAGGTCAGCAGATAGGTGCCTCTGTCCCCTGCAGCAGGCAGTCACCCACAACAATCACTCGCCGCTTCTTCCGGGGCTTCCTGCACAGCACAGGGTCTGCCAGGCCAGTTGCCTCCTTTGGAGCCATGCCCAGCTCCTCCTCGGCTTGGAGGGTGCTAAACTTGTTCTTCACAGGCAACTCTTGAGGAGGAGCAAGAGCCTTTCTCCTTCTACAAGAGGTCACCAGCTTCCAGCCCTCTTCAACAGCGTTATGATGCACCTTTACACACGGTGCTGAGCCCTCTGACACCTCCGCTGCAGTGGGGGCAGGGGACTCCTGGAGCTGAACAGTCTCTGAGAACACCCTGTCAATCTCCTGCTCATCCTCTCGGATGCTACGCAGCCTACTAACCTCCTCCCGTAACTCCTTTATCTGGTGACGCAACTGGTCAACCACAGCACACCTCACACAGGAGAGCTGACTGTCAGCCCAGGCCCCACGGAGAGGCCCCAGGCACTCCCTGCAGCCTGACACCTGCAGAGCTGCATCTGCTGTCCGAGGGTCTGTCTGGATTGAGGCCTCAGACACAGCCAATGCAGCACCTCCAGCAGCCACGGGGGAACGTGCTCTGCGGCGTTTCACGACCATGCCCCGGGGAAGGACACACCACTGTGCAAAACGGAGAGGCGCCTTCTTTGCCTTCTGGCACCCTTCTGCACAAACTGCAGCCTCTGTTCACTGCCTCTGTTGGCTGCACCCTGGGAGCTGTGCTCTAGGCCTGGCTCTTATATAGGCCTCTGCCCAGCAGTGACTCACAAGGGGGCTTGACCCACCCAATCAGGAGCCACCTGAAACAAAAGCCCCAACTCCCTCTGACCAGGGCAGCCCAGAGAGCTCGTTAGCAGCAGCCCCACCTAGCTAGAACTTCCCAGGAGAAGTTAAGTCAAGGCCCCCTGCAGGAGTCCTTGCCTAGCTCTCCCTTCCTGCTAGCAGCAAGCACCGTCTAGTTCCTCGGGGGTCCCCAGAAAGTCTCCACAACTTCCAACAAGGCCCACAAAAGGCCCAGGCAGAGCCCAGACACTGCTGCGCAAACTGCTGCATCTGTTCGCTGCCTCTGTTGGCTGCGCTCTGGGACTTCTTAAGATGACTTCTTAAGGTCCCTTTTTGATTATTTTTGTAATAAAATGTCAAAGTGATGGCATCTAAAAGAAATGTTTTGAAAAAAATTGAAATGAAATAGATCTGATATCTTCCTATATCTTACTTGATGACAGAACCAAACCTCAAAATGTGCCATAAAAAAGAAACTCTAATTTTTCACTAACGTAGTTGGGATTTGGATAACATTTCAGCTCGGAGAGTATCTACTTTTTGTGATCAAATTGATAAAGATGGACCAGTAAAATATGTCTGCTTTCAAAAGAGGTGACTGTAGGCCATCCGTGACTCTCACTCATTTCTGATCTTATTTATGCAGCTCTCTAGCAGTGTTGCTCTACTCCTCTGCATTGGAATTGCTGCTAATTTTCACCATGTGAAAGTGGTCTGCTCTGGTTTCTTGCTTTCTTTTTTCCATCTGCCTGAGTTTTGCAGTCCCTGAAAAAGCATATATCACACCAAGGATTCACCAGGTTATGCAAGGAATATGCATGTAAATTCCCTCCGTAGTGTAGACAGTCTTAGTAATTCTTTAACATATATTGCCTTACAGACTGGAGGAAGCATGCTTATTGACAGATACCAGTGAATGGACTTTTGACTGAACATGCAAAACAACCTGAATGCAAGCGTGTAATTTGTAACAACCTAAAATAAATTTCAGATTCACAAATGGATTAATGATGTGTTTTGCATCAGCCAGAGCAATCAATATTGCTTTCAGTCTCTGTCTATTATTTAACACTCTGGTTTGTGCTTCTAAAAGCACTGATTAAAAGCATTCTTCCCACAAATATATCTCAAACTAATTGGCTTTCTCAGATAGAGCTTGACCTAACCAAAACCACATGATTTCAGCTGTTCAGGGACACACCGTTGCGTCTGGGATGAGAGGAATGAATCACGCCTTCTACCAGAGAAAATGAATATTGTGCATTATTATCTCATGTTTGCGTGGCACCAAGAATGACCCAGGTGCTATAGAGATAGGCAATAAAACAAAGGCGAACGAGCTCCAAATACAAATCATCCTGCTCTGCACAAAAGTGGATCCAGGCATAAGAAGGGAATGAGCTGAAAGAAAAGCTATAAGGAGGTTTTAGCCTGAAGACTCGGCAATTGTTATGTGGAGCCCATTAGTGCTGTGAAGTACCAGGGTGTAGGAGGACATTACAGGGCTGACCCTCAGACTCATTATGGAGATGACATCACTTTTGCAAAACTGACCTTGTCTCATCCGGAAGTACAAGTCACCCTAGAGGAAGGAGGTGTAACACCTCTTCCCCCAAATATGTCCAAGGAGAGAGCTTGCAGAATCAGGCACTCGGTATTACCGCTACCATGACTTTAATGGTCAATGATAACAAAGCAATCCTAAGACATGAACCCATGCCTTATAACAGCCAAAATACTACAGAGCCAATATAATTTGTTAGAAATGAAAATGTGTAAATGTTGTCAACTGTCATTTCAGGAGCTTTGCGTTTGACAGTAACTGCTAAAAAAAGAACATCCTCATTAATAAACTTATGATCTTATGAGGTCTACAGTGAAAATTCTCCTGCATAGAAAGTATATTTTTGAGAAGGGCTATTAACGTTTCTGATAAAAAGAAAGGGATTCTAGTGGTTTTAATAAGAAATGCTGCCTGTGCGGCGGTCCTGGGGTGGAGTTATCGTCTGCCCTCAAGCAAAATCAGCAACTTGGGCAAGTATCCTGGGGTGCGTTAGGCAGAGTGTTGCCAGCAGGTGGAGGGAGGTGATCCTGCCCCTCTCCTCAGCCCTGGGGAGGCCTCCCCTGGAGTACTGTGTCCAGTTCTGGGCTCCCCAGTCCAAGAGAGACATGGCACTCCTGGAGAGAGTCCAGCGGAGGGCTACCAAGATGATTAGAGGGCTGGAGCACCTCTCCTAGGAAGAAAGACTGCAAGAGCTGGGCCTGTTCAGCCTGGAGAAGAGAAGATTGAGAGGGGATCTCATCAACGTGCACAAGTATCTGAAGGGGGAGTGTCAAGAGGATGAGGCCAGCCTCTTCTCCGTGGTGCCCAGCAACAGGACAAGAGGCAATGGGCAGAAACTGAACCACAGGAAGTTCCACCTGAACCTGAGAAAACACTTCTTGACTGTGAGGGTGACAGAGCATTGGAACAGGTTGCCCAGAGAGGTGGTGGAGTCTCCTTCCCTGGAGATAATCAAAACCTGTCTGGATGTGATCCTGGGCAATCTGCTCTAGAGGACCCTGCTTGAGCAGGGAGGTTGGACTAGATGATCTCCAGAGGTCCCTTCCAACCTAAACGATTCTGTGACCCTGCTTGAGCAGGGAGGTTGGACGAGATGATCTCCAGAGGTCCCATCCAACCTCAACGATTGATTCTGTGATTCTGTGTGTGCTCGCATCACAGAAATATCCTAACATTCATTCTGATTGTCAGGTCCTACGTTTTACCCCCTGACTTTGGGAAAGAATGGGAGCATCACTGGATCTTGTTTGTTTCCAGTCAGAGTAACAATTTATTTATGACTTATATTATAATACATCATATTCCACAGTACTAGGTAGGGTGCAAAAGTATGCCGTCAGCTTGTGTGCCAAGTGGTCGAATGTGGAAGCTAGGAAAGAGGGAGGAGAAGAAAGGAAACAAGCAAGTGCATTCGGTCCACTTTTTGGAACGGAGCTGGGGGAGCTAGAAACGAGACGGAAAACTGTGCAGGCAAAATGTAGGCAATGACAAATGTTCAAAAATGAGTAAGTGCCTCAAAATTGAGCCAATAACTCACAGGTTGTTTAAGAAACTTTATTCTACCTAATGGAATTTTTGGGGGTCTGTAGGGAATGTATTTTTAGCTTCCCTCTGTGGTTATGTGAGGTTTCTTCCTTTTTCCCCGTAAACTAAAAGCTGACCTCCTGACAAAATCACCCCATTCTAGCATTTAAAGATACGCTGTGAGTTATGAAACACTGAGTGTTGAAAACCTGACAGCCTGGGCAATGTGAGATGGAAATCCAGAATTAAAGGCAAATAAATAACCCGGAGCAGAAACGGGACTGAAGCACGGGGAGAAGAAAGTGACAAACATGGAGGTTACCGGTGTAAACTGCCCCATCTGATAATTTAACTCAGATATTTTGCTGGCCACAAGGAATGAATATCTTATATGTAAGAGCCAACACAATCCTTCTTGCACAGAACCTTGTATTTAAGCACTGTTTTGGTTTATTTTCTCAGGTTCTTCCACGTAGCAAGCTGCAGAGCTTTCAGGTGTTTCTTTTTGCAGCCACAGTGTGACCGTGAGCACCTCAGTTCTCGACACCTTGGAGAAGACCCGCTCGCTTCCTACCTTGCCAGCGTCCTCTCCCTGCGAGTCCTGGGGCTTGTGCCAGACTGCATCGAGTGCTGCAAGATGAGCCTGTCTATATGTACAAAGTGGGGAGATCAGAGCTGCTGCCGGAAGCAGCTGGGACACGCTATATTTTTAAGGTAGAACAGGTGAAACAGTGGAACAGGCCAGTGATAGGAGGTCAAGTCCCCCTTGCCCTGTTCCCACAGAAGGAAAGGAAGGCGGGCGGTTGTTTATGAAACTTCGAAAGAATGACAGCTTCCCCGTTTTCTTCTACTTTGCTATGTATCTCTAAACTAGAGAAATATACTTGCTGTTGTAAAATAGCGAGGATTTTTTGCAAAGATCAGTTTGCTTCCGTTTCAGGACGCTAACAGGGTCCTGAGGCAGGGCCAGATAAAGCCACTAGTCCCCTGTGATGGACCAGGGTAAGAGAAAAGATGAGTAATTGCGAGGCAAAACTACTGACACAGCCACTTGGCTTGGAAAGTGCCAAATGCAAAGCACTGCAAAGTTCTGCAAAAAGTCCTTCACGTAGACAGCTTAGAGCTCCTAGGTTTCTGCAGGTTTCTATTTTGATAGGCGGTAGTTACCGTTTTACAGAAATGACAGAGAGTGAATCACAGCAGGCTGCCGTGTTAATGAGTTGCCATGTTCTTAGGATCTCCGAAAGGCAAAATGTTTCGTGTTTTACAGAAACTTCTTTTGGTAACTTAACGTTGCTTTGCTTTGGCGTGCTGGGAAACAGCTCTGCCCCACGAGGGGTGTGCTGGAAGTGGTACAATACCCGCTGTGACGGTGCAGAAAAACTACATCTGTTTGTGAACGTCATGCACACCATGTCTTTTACAGGTAAAGCAAGATGAAAAGAAATTAATAGCTTCACCAGCTATACGATCTTTTCTAGTCGGGAGAACCAGCTGCGTGAATGGGTGTTTGAGCAAACAGGAAGACAGTGGTCATTAGGGCTGGTACCAGAATAATGGCATGAAAAATTGGATTTCATGAAACAGCCTGAAGTCACGGAATACAGACAACGTGGGTGGTAACCTGCAGATATCCACGAGCGGTTTGTTGGATATTTAAAGCGGATAAAAATTTTGGAGGATGTATCCTCTCTTGGTGAAAGCTAGGTTAACTTAACTGGCTTAAGTCAAGCTGTACTGGTTTACTCTGTTTTCATTGCCTGACTGTGACGCCTTTAACTAAAGGCCGGTGAGAAATCACACGTTAACGTGACCTCTTCATGCAGGGTAAACGTAGAGCGGTTGTTATAATAAAGGTTGTTTTGCTTGTCTGTTAAACAAGCTATTTGTTTGTTTTGAGCATGATTGCCTCAAAAAAAAAGAAAATCCTACGGAGGGTGACGGTCATCTTGTTCTCTCCTGGTTGCCCACCAGTTATAATCTGGTAAGATGCAGAATTTTAGGGCTTCCTCGTTCATGTGGGAGGGCGCAGAGACGCTCGCACGAAGCAGAGGACGGGGAAGGCTTTGGGAGGCCCCCGTGGCGCTCCTCCACCAGTCCTGCAGACTGTCTCCTACTGCATTAATGGATTCAAAAACATGGCAGGTAATTTTGTGCAACAGAGGCCGAATTTAAATAAGCGGTGGCTCCTAAATTTTCTTTGATTCAAATCAATGAAAGATAAGAAATTTACTTTCAAGTTTTCCTGTTGCAAGACTCGAAGGCTGGCGCATAAGCTTATTTTGATGCTTTTGAGATCTGGAAATAAGTGGGGGGGGTGGTGCTCTTTCTGCAAAATATGGCTTGTATATAAAATTCTTTTTCTCCTGCTTTTTAACAAGAAAGGAATTTCATAAATTTGAATACTATAAACCTCATATTCCTATAGGGATTAACTACATATAGAAGCACTGTAAATAATAAATACTGGTTTAACTCTTCAATGGACTTTTCTAATGCATGTCATAAGGGATTGTGACCACTGGGTGCCTTGTAATTTTCTCTCACTTCTGTGTATTACTGTATTTTCCATTTGTGTATCAGGCGTGATAAAGCAGGAAGAAATAGCAGATGGTGAAAAACCAGGTAAAGTGATAAAGTGCTTTGTTTTAAATCCTTATTTTTGTTTGTTCTTCTGCTGGAGCACCATCCCTTGGTTCAGCTGGTAAATTACACCCATGTTCGTGAGCTTCCTGACCTTAAAGCAGGACTTTAAATGAGGCTCCGAGGGGGAGGATAACAAAATCCTGCAGGTAATTGGGATAACCTCTGCACCAGAGTCTACAAATTAGAAGGTTTAGGTTATTTATGACAAGCTCAGAGGAGGAACGGCGACAGTGGCTCAGTCTACAAAGCACCTTTGATGTCTTCATGTTAGACCTATGGAAAATAGAGAGATTTGATCTTCAGGGGTAGCTTATGTGACAAGAATAATACAGTGGAGAACCTGGTCAACAAACACAAACCTTGTAAACAGAGGTTTACAAGGAAAAGGGCATCGCTCTGTGTGTCAAATAGGTATGTGCCTGTTCTGAGGTAGAGATCAGAGAGGGTGAAAGACCTGTTGGAATAATCTGTGGGTGACGACCACAGAGGAGAGCAACATGGGCGCTGCGGTGGTGGTGGCTCGCTGTGGAGTGCCAAACCTTGAAGGGTCAGGGGAAGCTCTCAGCGAGCAGTGGACAGGAACGCCCAAGGCACATGGGGGATTTCAACCACTTGAGCTGGGAAAGGAGTTTAATAGGGTGCAAATCATTCAAAATCTTGGAGTGAGTTGGCATCATCTTTTTACGTCAAAAAAGTGCAGAAAGACTTAGACTTTTCCAGACTTGATTGTACCAGTTAGGTAATTTCTGGATGAAAACGTTGAATCAGAAGGCTGTGTGAATGAGGACAACCCAGAAGCGATAGAGTTCATGACCTTTAGAAAGGTAAGAGGAACAGAAGCAACCTGCTCCTCCCAAGCAAAGAAAAAACTCTCAGCAGCCAAAACACTTTTCCAAAGGACCCTGAATATTTTGTAAAGATAGATTTCAGCTGCCTCAGGGAACTCTTAAATGATTTTCTCTAAGGGGCTGGTCCAAGAGAAAAACCTATTTCAATGATGTAGCAGAGCTTTTAAAGCAAATAATTTTCAGAAACAATCTAGGGAAGCACAATGTAGATGCAGTTACTACAGACAGGTGCAACACTGGTTGGAAATCCATATCCAGAGAATCAGCCAGTGGTCCAGAGTCAAAATGGATGGCTGTGTCGAATGGGCTGTGCTTGTCTTGTTTGATTCTTCCCCCCCGTATGCATTCATTTAGCTTTTAGTGAATGAGCTAGAGGACAGAATAGATTGTCAGCTTATTAGATCTGCAGAAGGGGCACAGCTGGGAGAGCATGTGGATGTGTTGGAGGACAGAATTAGAATCCAAAATTATCTTGACAAATTGTCTGAAGAAGAGGGATGAAATCTGATGGTTATAAGGACATGATGCTATCTACTTGCTGGGAGTGAAAGCAGGAGTCCTGCAGGAAGGGACCATGAGCTTGTAGTGGATCACGAACTGTATGTGACTCTAGATTTGTCTTAACAAAGACCAACTCATTACTTGTTCTGTGGCTGGAAAGAACTATCACGAGCAATTTAGGGAAACGTGATCCGGATGAAACTGGTATGAACAGAAGTGTAATCTGCCAGATGTAGGAGGTAATCTTTCTGCATTACTAAGCAAGCCTCAGCTGCAGTGCTGTCATTTGGACACTGCAGGTCAAGACAGATACACACAAAATGGGAGATGCTATAGAAGAGGAATGGGAAATCTGAGGGATATGGGAAAAAAAAAAAAACAGACTTTACAGAGGCAAGTGGAATGGACTGGGGAAGAAAAGGCTGGAGAGATGTGATAAGTCTTTAGTGTTATAAAATGCTGCTGCAAAAGGGAAGAGAATCTGTTCTACATGTCCACAGTGAATAGGACAGGGAGCAATGATCTTACATTGTAGAAGGAAGGACTGACATTAGACATTGGGACAAATTCTGTCAGTGTCAAAACTGGACAGTTTTGACACGGGAAATGATTGCCTGTGTAGGTTGTGGAATTTCAATGACTGGAAGGGTTCCAGAACAGAAGCCTGTCAGGAGTGATGGTGGGGCACAGGGACAGAGCACGTAACTGCTTGAGATGTCTTGCAGGCATATCTTTTTGTCTCTGTATGTTTTCATGATTCTATAAAAGAAAACACAAAAAATCAAAATGAAGAGGTATTGCAAAGCTCAAGGTCTCCTGTTTCACTGCTTCTCAGTGTTCCAGCTGAGTGCAAAGTGCCTGGAAGTCTGATTTTACTTGGTTGCTACTTTAGCTGTTAGTGATGTAAATGGAATCTCAAAGCTTTCTGTCCCTCATGTTTAACTGAAGTCAGCCTCCCTACAATGACTGCTTTTGTTTGCACAAAGAACCTTCTGAATTAGAGACTTGAAATTAAATGTATAGTTTCTGTATTTCCATTGTCTGTGCTTTTAGGAGCAGGACAGAGGGACGGTGGTTACTATTCTGGTTCAGGTGTTGCAAGTTGTTCCATCTCAAAGGCGTGGGATTTGACCACTGCCCGGCTAGCTCAGTCGGTAGAGCATGAGACTCTTAATCTCAGGGTCGTGGGTTCGAGCCCCACGCTGGGCGCTTGGCTTTTGACTTCAGGAGAGCTGACTTTGACCTCTTGAGGGACCTACTTAGGGGAATCTCCTGGGACAGGGCCCTAGAGGGAAGAGGGGTCCAAGAAAGCTGGTTAATATTCAAGCATCACCTCCTCCAGGCTCAAGAGCAGTGCATCCTTCTGAGGAAGAAGTCGAGCCAAGTGGGCAGGAGACCTGCATGGATGAGCAAGGAACTCCTGGCCAAACTCCAACAGAAGAAGGAAGTGTACAGAGTGTGGCAAAGGGGCCAGACCACTTGGGAGGAATACAGGGACGTTGTCAGAGCATGCAGGGATGTGACAAGGAAGGCTAAGGCCCAGTTGGAATTAAATCTGGCAAGGGATGGCAAGGACCACAAGAAGGCCTTCTTCAAATACATCAATAGCAAAAAGAAGACTAGGGAAAACGTGGGCCCGCTGCTGAATGGGGCGGGTGCCCTGGTGACAAAGGATACAGAGAAGGCAGAGTTATTGAATGCTGCCTTTGCTTCCGTCTTCACTGCTAAGGCCAGTCCTCAGGAACTCCAGACCTTGGAGGCAAGAGAGGAAGTCTGGAGAAAGGAAGACTCTCCCTTGGTGGAGGAGGATCGGGTTAGAGATCTTTTGTCCAAACTTGACATCCATAAATCCATGGGCCCCGATGGGATGCACCCACGAGTGCTGAGGGAGCTGGCGGATGTTATCGCTAGGCCACTCTCCATCATCTTGGAAAGGTCCTGGAGATCAGGAGAGGTGCCTGAGGACTGGAAGAAAGCCAATGTCACGCCAGTCTTCCAAAAGGGCAAGAAGGAGGAGCCAGGAAACTACAGGCCTGTCAGCCTCCCCTCCATCCCTGGAAAGGTGATGGAACAGCTCCTCCTGGAGGTCCTCACTAAGCATCTGGAGGACAAGAAGGTGATCAGGAGTAGTCAGCATGGATTCACCAAAGGGAAATCATGCTTGACCAATCTGATAGCCTTCTATGACGGAGTGACTGGCTGGGTAGATGAGGGCAGAGCAGTGGATGTTGTCTACCTGGACTTGAGCAAAGCTTTGGACACTGTCTCCCATCACATCCTCCTAGGTAAGCTCAGGAAGTGTGGGCTAGATGAGTGGATGGTGAGGTGGCTTGAGAACGGGCTGGATGGCCGAGCTCAGAGGGTTGTGGTGAATGGCGCAGAGTTGAGTTGGAGGCCTGTGGCTAGTGGTGTCCCCCAGGGGTCAGTCCTGGGCCCAGTCTTGTTCAATATATTCCTCAATGACTTGGAGGAAGGGACAGAGTGCACCCTCAGCAAGTTTGCTGATGATACTTAACTGGGAGGAGAGGCTGACACACCAGAAGACTGTGTTGCCATTCAGAGGGACCTGGACAGGCTGGAGAGTTGAGCAGAGAGGAACCTCCTGAAGTTCCACAAAGGCAAGTGCACGGTCCCGCACCTAGGGAGAAATAATCCCATGCAGCAGTACAGGCTGGGGGTTGACCTGCTGGAAAGTAGCTCTGCTGAGAAGGACCTGGGAGTCCTGGAGGACAAGTTAAGCATGAGCCAGCAATGTGCCCTTGTGGCCAATGGTCTCCTGGGGTGCATAAGCAAAGGTGTTGCCAGCAGGTGGAGGGAGGTGATCCTGCCCCTCTCCTCAGCTCTGGGGAGGTCTCCCCTGGAGTACTGTGTCCAGTTCTGGGCTCCCCAGGACAAGAGAGACATGGCACTCCTGGAGAGAGTCCAGCGGAGGGCTACCAAGATGATGAGGGGACTGGAGCACCTCTCCTATGAAGAAAGGTTGCAAGAGCTGGGCCTGTTCAGCCTGGAGAAGAGAAGATTGAGAGGGGATCTCATCAACGTGTATAAGTATCTGAAGCGGGGGATGTCAAGAGGATGAAGCTAGTCTCTTCTCCGTGGTGCCCAGCAACAGGACAAAAGGCAATGGGCAGAAACTGAACCAGAGAGGAAGTTCCACCTAAACCTGAGGAAAAACTTCTTGACTGTGAGGGTGACAGAGCACTGGAACAGGTTGCCCAGAGGGGTAGTGGAGTCTCCTTCGCTGGAGATATTCAAAACCTGTCTGGATGTGATCCTGGGCAATCTGCTCTAGGTGACCCTACTTGAGCAGGGAGGTTGGACTAGATGATCTCCAGAGGTCCCTTCCAACCTAAACGATTCTGTGATTCTGTGATTATGTGATTTGAAGGGTAGTGCTTTGGTGCAACAGGTCACCCAGAGGCCTCTGAGGTCACCCCATGCCTTTGTGTTTCAAAGAACACCAGCAAGGATAGAGAGACCTCAGTCAATATGGAGAGATCCTGGGGACAGAGCAAGGGGAGGAAGCATGTTGGGTGTCTACAGGCTGCAGGGATGCAGGCACAGGCATGGGACAGTGTAGGACAGCCTGTGGTGGAGACGGCTGAGGGCACTGCCATGGCTGAAAGCCTCCAACAGAACCGAGGTCTCTAGCCTCTTGGCTATGGTTGGTGTCTCTGCTCCTAAGGCCTCTGAGAAGAAGTTTCCTTAAACCACTGGGACCTCCTTGTCCACGGGGAACCAAGAGATGCCATATTGTTGTCCTGCAGTTGGAGCTGCACATGCCCACCTTCACACTGACCCCCAGAAAGAGCCCCGAACAACGTGTGAGGGAAGTCACCACCCTTCACAAGGGCTGGGTGTCAGAGCCTGGTTGCTCTGCTTCATTACACACATCAAGGCTGACTTGGCATCACAGAGGCACCTGCACATTGCCTTGGCCTACCTGCAATCAGAGCCTCCAGCTTTCTGCTCTAATCAGCCCCCTGGGAAGGCTTTGTCAGTAATGGCCCTCAGGGGGACTCCTTAACACTCCAAGAAACTTGGGATTTACTTCTCACTTCAACTTCTTCAGAGGTTTGTGCAGCCTCCTCTCAGCATCCAAGGTTCATGGGCTCAACACCAGATACACCTGAGGGGTCATTAAAATGCAAAAAGCCCTAACAACCCAGGTCTCTTTCCATCCTTTTCTTCAGCTCTTCTGTGGCTAATTAGCAAGTGTTCAGGAGGGTATTGAAAAGAGAAGGATTTCAAGGAGCACCTGAGAGATGTCTGCTTTTCAAGATTTTTTTATTCTTCAGGTTTCAGGGGAAGTGATACCCACCTCCTCCAATTCACACTGACCCACAGGGTCCCTTGATGAAGCCTGGACACGCAGGAAAAGCAGTAGTTTGGATAGGAGACGTGTGTGGACAACCTTCCTCCCCACCTCCCCAGCCCTGACATTTCTCTCCTCAGCCCCTGGGGACTTCCCTCACTCGGCTTAACATCTAGCCTTTTCCCACTCAAGCCTGTAGCTGAATGTTACAGCTCCTGGGCACCAATTCCCACCTGCTTTCCTTAGAAAATCAGCTGCAAACAGACACAGAAGGATTTGTCTCAATTCGGATCAAACATGATGCAGTGTCCTAAGAAATACAATACAATCCTCAAGTGCATGTCAGGGGCAAGAAGCCTCCAGGCAGGTCCACAGTCTGCAAGGAATAGCCTTTCTTGACATGTTCTTGACAAACAGATAGGCAAGGCTAGATAGAAACACAGTGAAGGAGTTGGTTGAAGGGACAATGAGAGTGCTGAAAGACGAGACAAGCTTCCGACTCCCTGAAGCTCAGAGCAGTGACTAGGGAGTTGAGAGGTGCCTGAATGATACAGAGGAAGGGGAGGAGGAAAACTGGGAAACTCTGGGAAGTGCATAAGCCCAGATCGTCTGATGCAAAGTTGACCTCAGAAGTGATCAATGTAGGCAGGACATGTGGAAATATGTGGGAGATGACTGAGATGACATCCACAGCCTAATACACCGAGCAGTGGAAACATAAGGTCGAGGGCAGATCAGTACTTCTTCTCCTGAGATTAATATCCTTCCTGAAGATTTCCACTATTTCATCATACGAAATCATTGACATTAAAATTATTCAATCATTTCAGCTGATGAAAGCGTGTTCATATTTTTGAAACGTCAAAACCAAGTCTTCCCCTTTCCAGGCAGAGCTCAGGTGTCGAACCAGAAGCAGCCAGTGGCGCTTGGAGAGGCCCCGGTGACTCTGAGATACCTTCACGGACCTGGCAGCTCTCCCAGGGGACCTGTGGGAAACCGAAGCCCCTCAGAGCTGCAGAGGGAGGCTGAGCAGAGGGGACTCGGGCACCTGCAATGGCACCAGGTGTCCGTGACCCTGTGACAGCATCCTACCCCAGTTCTGAAAATCTTTCCTTAAATAATAATAAAAAAAAATTATAAGACCACTAAATCATACTAACAGATCACTAAATTAAAAAGAAAAAGAAATTAAGAAAGACAATAAGAACACACACACAGACAAAATATGAAGCTGGAAAGTATAACAAAACATTTCTTTGCTTTAAATCTTGTTCTTAATTTCTTTCTTGTTTCATTTTTCATGTAATTTTCCTAACAGTTCTCTTATAATCAGGCCTACACCATTAACAAAGAACTTTTTGTGTCTCACACAGAGCCCAGTGCTCATAAAACCTCCCCCTGAACACAACTGTCCGTGCCACCCCTCACTCTTTGCACAGAGCGAGTCACCCTCTGACATGCCGAGCTCTCTCGCCTGATAGAGGAAAGCAGGCTGACCAGCTTCAAGAAAACACTGTATTCTTGGAAGGCCACATCTGCACAAATCTCAGCATACCTGTGTCACAGTGACGTCCTACAGGTGTCCCAATGAGTCTAGCCACACTCCCTTCTCCTTCCCTGCACTGTCAGTGAAGTGCGACCCCATCTGAGGGGACAACAGGGCTGAGACTGATCTCACCCCATGCCTGACCCCTCCAGGGCAGAT
Source organism: Struthio camelus (assembly GCF_040807025.1). Classification (NCBI taxonomy): domain Eukaryota; kingdom Metazoa; phylum Chordata; class Aves; order Struthioniformes; family Struthionidae; genus Struthio; species Struthio camelus. Next base: position 3,782,333 of record NC_090970.1, read on the forward strand.
GTCTCTGCCTAACCCAGGTGTCTGCCCTTCCCTTTCTAGTCATGGGAACTCAGTGACCCCAGGGCATCTCAGGCAGCAGCAGCCTCCATATGTGGGCAAAGGAGTAAAGGCCTGAATCAAAATGTGTAGCTGTAACTTCAAACCTATCCAAAAAATTACTCTGTGCCCAAACTGGCACATAGCCATTTCCAGAAGGTCAAGTATGTTTTACCAGTTCTAATGAATCTTGTCTTTCTCTCTTTCTTTTTAGCAGCACCAAGTGCATGCAGTGCAGTATTTCCTCCTTCTAGTGGAGTATAGATATTTGTGACCAGTTATTCAGCCCAATACCTTTTCTACCAACCCTCTGAATGCAGAAACTATGTTCTGAGCAACTACTTTATTCAGAGGGACCTATTTCCTCTGCCTTCTTCTGCCTCCCTGTCCTTTCTGCTTCCTCTCACTGTTCTGTCTTGCCAGAGCTCTTCAGGGAATGATTTACTGAATCCCAGCACTTAGGGTGGACGAGACCTCTGGACGTCATCTAATACCATCCCCCACTCACTCCGAGAGAACTAGAGCAGGTTGCTCAGAGGCTTGCCCTAGTTGCATCTAGTCCACAAACACACGGAGAGTGCGCTCCATCCTAATGTCCAGGATGTTAACGAAGACATTAAACAGTGCTGCCTCACATGTTGATCCCTGCAGGATGCTGCTCCTAACCAGCCACCAGTTGGACCTTGTGCCACTGATCACAGCATTTTGGCCCAGTGGTCCAGCCCATTTTCCACCTGCCTTAGGGTCCATTTGTGCAGTGCTTTGGACTGGCTCGTCACCATCTCTAGGGCAAAGCTCTGTGCACTCTGGCCACCCTTTTGCACAGAGCACATCTCCACCTCCTCACTGTCCCAGCCTGCCTTCCCCCAGAGCCCATTTTCATCTTGCCATGTGAGCTGCCCACCACATGTGTGAAATCCCATGGGGACAGGGGAGAGGGAGGTGCCAGTAAAGGGGCGATTGCTGGGAGAGAGGAGGAGAAGCGGAAGGGGGAAGGCAGAGGTCAGAAGAAGGGAGTGGAACAGGAAGGCAGAGGTGACACAGCTGTGGTGTTGATAGTGAGGTCGCTTCCTTTACAGGACGGGGAGAGGCAGGCAAAGGGGACACGGCTGCAGTGTTGATTGTGAGGTCCCACCCATGTGCCTTCTCCTTGCCCATCACTGGCAGAGACAGGAGTGACCTGACTTTCACCTTTACGGCCATGTGCCTCCTACCATCCAAGGAGCTTCTGAGAAACAATGGCTCTCACCACAATGTCTCCACCTCCTAAGACAATGGCTCTCATCACAATGTCCCCACCTGTTAAGACTTTTGGCCTACCAGCTGATCCTTTACCAGTAACCTCACAGTCCTCTTCCAAGACCACCTGCCTGCAGTGAGCCTTGCAGCCATGTGCCTGCTACTATCCAAACAGGTACTCAGGCAGGAACGTCATCACAATCAGCATCCAAGCCATCGGCCTGCAAGTGGCCTATCAGGTACTCAGGCAGAAGGAATCGCACAAGCAGCTCTTCTGCTCGAGAAGCAGTGGTTGCCCTATCACCTGCAGAGACAGAAGTGACCTCACAACCAAAATCCAAGTATTGTGCCTGCTGCTGGCCTATCAGGTACTGAGACACAAGTCACCTCACAAACAGTTTCCCACCCGCAAGCTTCTTCCTGGCCCATCACCTACAGACACAGAAGGGACCACACAGTCACCTAAATGGGCCTGTGCCTCCTAAGGGCCTGCAAGTTTCTGATTGCACTGCCATTCGGAGGGATTGTGACAGGCTGGAGAAATGGGCAGAGAGGAATGTCAGGAAGTTTCACAAAAGGAAATGCAATGTCTTGAACCAGGACATGCTGAGTGCCGATCGGCTGGAAAGCAGCTTGGCCGAGAAGGGCCTGGGGGGTCCAGGGAGGCAGCATGTAGCAGCATAAGCCAGCAACACGTCCTCAGGACGAAGGCAGTCCATGGCTTCCTGGGCTGCCTTGGGGAGAGCTCTGGCAGCAGGGCGAGGGCTCTGGGCCTGCAGGCTCTGTGTCAGCAGGAGGTGGGCCTGCTAGCTGGTCTGCTACTCATCAGATACTGGCCCATCAGATGGGGAGGCAGAAAGAATCTCACAATCACCTTCCAAGCTCTGTGCCACCTGCTGGCCTTTCCCCTTCCGGATGGACAAGATGATCCAGCTATGTGGGTCTCTTCTCTCTCTCTCTCTAGCAGAAAGGAGACACACTGGGATTGAGTCAGCTTTCCAGCTGGAGATCCTGGCAAGAGCTCCCGAAACTGCAGGCCTCAGTGACCAACTCAGTGACACTCTGCCAAATGTGCTCACTTGGACACCTGAAGGGTCAGCTCCCAAATGACCCCCTTAGGGCAGAGAGGAGCATGTGGAAAGGGGAGGAACCTAATTCTGAGGCGGTTATTTGCATCAAACAGCTCCAGCTTGGCACGCTGATTCTCAGCTCGGACCCAGGAAGTGTTTCCTGCTGACTTGCAGGAAAGTGCCTGAGCATCAGCTGATGTTTCTCCCAGTCCAAAAGCAATGGGCTCATTTGCTTAGTCTTCAGCACAGAAAGTAAGCTCTGGGCAGCTGAGATTACTACTCCCTGCAGCAGGCACATCCGGGAGAAGTGGTTTTAAAGGCCAATGATTTTCTGAAGAAATACATGGTCTCTGGAAGTTTCCCTTATTTGGCCCATTTGAAAAGCTAAGGACTGTGGCACCGCCACTGGAAAGAGCACCTCTGAGCGCTCCACTGTGGAGAGACCATTTCCTTGTGAACTGTGTGGGTGAAGAAAGTCCCACATGATCTGAACTGCTCTCTGTGGCCTCCTGCTGGATGACAGCCCCTGGATGTCTGGTTTCAGAGCCCAGGGCAGGGTGCAGGGTGCAAGGTGCAGCAGAGAGCCCCAAAGCAGTGAGGCCTTTGGCAAGATCAAATGAAGACCCTCTCCCCTCACTTGCCATATTTCACTGGGTTGGAGGGAGGTTAATTGGATAGTTAATTAAGGGCTGATTGGGGGATACTACTGCACTATAAGCAAAGAGTTTCTGGGGTCCTGCCACATGAGAAGAAAACAGTGTCTGCACCAACTATGTACCCCCCTTAGGTAGTACCCCCACGTAGCCTTTGCTGCTAGGGGAGAGAGGCAACTGCTTCCGCCTCTAGCGTAAAATAAAACTTGTTGGGCAGATCTCAGAGGTGTCAAATTCAAGAATCTCGTACAAGGAACCCTTTCTGAAAGATGACCTCTTCCACTCCAAATACTCTCAGCTGCATGTTTATATGTATCTCACCGTCTGTGTGGGATATCTGGCTGCAGAGCCTGGCAAGAGCGGAGGAAACTCCAGGCGTGAAGCTGAGCGGGCAGAAGGCAGCCGGCTGCCAGCGTGCCTGGCTCATGGGGCCACCAGGGCAGCCGGGGCCCCAGCAGACAAGGCACCTGCTCACCTCGCAGCGCTCCCCACCTCCCCAGCCTCATGGCACTGCCCACGCACAGCACTGCTCTCTCCACACGCCTCCTCCCGCACCCAGAACCAACACCCTGGGGCCACCGCCTCTCCCCACCACACGCCACCCAACTTCTGGCACACACCTCACCCCCACCCCTCCCCTCACACAGCGTGGACAGCCAGCACGCCCCTCTGCAGCAGGCACACACAGGCCACACCACCACACAGCCCAGCAGCCAGGACACCACCCCTCAAATGCCCCCAAAACACACCCAGGCCCACTCTCCAGCCCTTCTGTTTCCTTCTAGTCCTCCAAGAGGCAGCAACAAGCACTTCCTCTGAACATCCACTCACACCTCTGCTCCTGCTCCCTTCCCACCTCCACCAATCCAAGGGCAGAAAGAGCATTCCCATCTTGCAGACAAAGCTCACCCAGCCCTACTGCGCTGCCCCGGCGCAGCTGCTCATGGCCAGTCAGCATGTCTGGCTTGCAGGGCAGTTCGCCTTGGGCCCAGTCCACTCTGTCCCGTGGTCCTAACTCCGCTGGTAGCTCCTGGAGGAAAGGAGCCTTGCTGCCAGCACTCCGGGGCCAGGGGCAGGGCCAGGCCCAGTATGGGAACAGACCTACACACCCACTCACTCCCACTCCTGCTCTCCTGCTTTGCTCCCGCTGCACTTATAACTCTCTTTAGCCCACATGCTGGACTGTAATTGGCTGACAGAGACATCAGGCAACCCAACCCAAACCTCCTCCTCTTGTCAGCCAGTAGCAGGGCAGCACTGGGGGCGATGCCATGGCGACATTGCAGACACATGACCCAGCAGGCAGCTCCTTCCTCCCACCATCATTGGTGGTGGGTCTGGTGCCATGCTGAGGGCTGTTACAAGGGGAAGGTTTCATGTCCTCTGTGGGCATTTCCAGCAGGCTCTTGAGATCCCCCTGGGATGTGCTGGACACTGCAGCCTCTGGGAGCCAGCACCCCTTTCCTGCCAGAATCAGATCCCAAGGGGGATCTCCCTCTCCCAGGGACACGTGGACCTGGATTGACCCCCCCTCCCCCACCCTACCAGGAGGGGATGGAGCCAGCCCCACAGGAGCCTCGGGGCTCAGGACAGCCCCAGCCCCAGGACCCAGCACTCCTGCCTGCCCCAATGTGCCCTGAGCCAGATGGGACCCTCCAGCAGGGCTCTTGTGCCTGCCCCCAGCCCTGTCCAGACACCCCCACAGCCCAGGTCCCACAACTGTTTTTGCATTTCACAGTCTCTGTGTGACACCTCAGGAAGGAGTTCCTCAATCCCTTACCCTTGGTGGAGAGCTGCAGGAGCACTGGAAAGCTAGTATCCGTGGTCTGGGCTAATGTTCTTGGTCCAGCAGTCTCCATCTCATTTGGCCCCTTTCCTTCGGCTCGCATCTCCCTCCAGGGAAAAAGGACTCGCTTCCCCCACAATTCCTCTCCAATGTGTCCCTGCTCTTGTGCCTGTTAGTGAGGAGCCCCAGTGCAGCCCCACTGCCTCCTGTCCTCCCTCCTTGCTGGGGAGTAGCTCTGAAGGGCAGCAGTGGGGAGTGTGTGAGCCGTGCCCTGGCCTTGCAGGGAAGTGAGGGCTCTCCCATGGCACCGGGGAGAGACCTCTCTGTGATGCGGCACATCCCACTGTGACCTCAGCCCGTGTCATCTCTGGGCTCAGTAGGTCACTGCCATGGAGGTAGCACATCCAGGGAGAGAGCAGAGAGACTTCCCCTCACATCCTGGAAAGCAGTCACCTGCCTACATCCCCAGTTAGTTTCCAAAACTGGCTGATAACTCCTTCAGGAACGTGACCAGATGGTGACAAAGGCTGTGAAAAATCTAAGATGGGTCACGGGAGAGGTCACTTCTGTGCCCCTGCACCAACAGGTCTCTGCACAGGGCAGACCTGTGCGGGAAGCTGGGGTTTGGGGGCTATATTTGGAGCTTGTTAAACATGGGATCAAAGAAAAGTGAGGTCAAACAGCACAAAGGGTAGCCATGGGCTGAGATGCTTTGGTGAGCCTCAAGACTGGTTTCTCCTGTGGGTCACTCTTCTTGTCAAAGGAGGATGTAGGACAGGATGGGACAGGGCGCAGCCTTCCTCCTTCAGGCACCAAAGCAGGCTCTTTGTTTTGAAAAGGCCCCAGCAAGGTTTCTCAGTCTGCGGTGCTTAGGAGAGAGATGAGATGCCAGAAAAGAGCAACTAGGCCCTTAACACGCATCATCCAGAGGGCTTTACGTGGGACCCTGGTGCTTCCCATGTTCCATAACCATGGGCAAGGCTGGGGAGCAAATTTGGGGCAGTGTTCTCATTTCCCATGAATGTTGCCCAGGCTGAGCCTGGGGAAAGCCATTTCCCACCTCTGGAGCTCAGCTGGTCCTTGGGCTTTTCAGCGTCACCTCAGGGCAGTGCTTCTCCCCTGGCTACAGTCCCTGGCACCTTGGTCCCCCCCCAGCACCCTGGCTTTCGCGGGGGGCTGTACAGCACCTAGTGCCCTGGATCTCCCACAGTTTTGCTCCTGGGCTTCTCAGCACGTGCCCACACACTGCAGGGCTGCTGTCCAGGCTCCGATGCAGAGCCTGGAAGGCAGTGCAATGCCTCAGGACCTGCACCTTGGCTCATTCAGAAGTGTGTGAGGTGACCAGCTCCCAGCTGTGCAGCTGCTGGAGTTTGACAACGTCCCTACAACCAACCTTCCTTGTCTCGGAATAGTCTCAGGGTGACTCTTGCAGAAGGGAGGCTCCATCCCCCTTGAAGTCTGTCAGAGAGGTGGCTTTCCAAGTCCCTGCAAAAGGAAGCCAGACCACAGAGAACAGAGGCAGCGAAAAGAGGCAGCGAACAGAGGCAGCAGTTTGTGCAGTAGTGTGTGGGCTCTGCTTAGAACTTCTGAGGACCTTGTTGGAAGTTGGGGGGCGGGGGCCTTCTGGGGACCCCGAGGAACTAGAGGGTGCTTGCTGCTAAACAGGAAAGGAGAGCTAGGCAAGGACAACTACAGGAGGCCTTAACTTCTCCTGGGAGCAGCTCTAGCTAGGTGGAGCTGCCGCTAAGGAGCTCTGTTGGTTGCCCCTGAGGAGAGGGAGTTGGGGCCTTTGCTCCTTGATGAGGGTGGGTCAAGCACCCTGTGAGTCAGTGCTAGGCAGAGGCCTGTAGAAGAGCCAGGCCTGGAGTGCAGCTCCTGGAGTGTAGTGAAGAGAGGCCGCCGTCTGCACAGCAGGGGGCAAGAAGGCACCTTTGTTTCCAATCCTAGTAGTGTATGCTTGCTCAGATATGGTCATGTCATGCTGGAGAGGACATTCCCCAGTAGCTGCTGGAGTCGCTGCCTCAGCTGTGTCAGAAGCTTGGACGCAGAGAGACCCTCTGCCAGCAGACGCAGCTCTACAGGGGTGAGGGTGCAGGGGGTGCTTGGGGCCTCTTGGTGAGGCCTGGGCTGGCAGTCAGCTCTCCTGCAGCAGGTGTGCTGTTGTGGATGAGTTGTGTCATGAGGGGAAGTTCCACCTGAATCTGAGGGAAACCTTCTTGCCTGTGAGAGTGACAGAGCCCTGGAAGAGGTTGCCCAGAGAGGTTGTGGAGTCTCCTTGCCTTGAGAGATTCAAAACCCACCTGGACATGATGCTGTGCAATGTGCCCTTTCTGCACAGGGCCTCCTCCTCCTCCTCATCTTCCCTGGTGGTGTTTCCTGAAGACCTTGTACTCTGCCATTGAAGGACTCCAGTCATGCGAGTGACCCCACCCCATCTCAATTATTCCAAGCATGTGGCAATGCTGTGACAGCTTGGGCATCTCCGTTTGCTCCTGGCTGTGCCCCAGGCTGCATATGTCTGCATATATGTGGAGTTCAGCACCTCAGCTGTGGCACGGACAGAAGATTTGTCACAGGGAAACATGTTCCCAAGGAGCTTCTGTAGGCAAAGGCTTTGACTGCAAGGGGTGACATGTTGGCATGGCTAGCAGGTAGCAATGTGATGGTGGAAGGAGGTTCTCACTAACAGAGTGCAAACCCTGCAGTGTCCAAGGCCAGGGAGAAACAGAGCTGGGCAGTGCAGGAATGGCAGGAGAGGGGTTTTCTTCCTGATCTGCCTCTGCAGCACCTTGGGGCCTGTGACAGAGGTGAAGCGATCTCCAGGAAGGAGAAGGTTCCACTAAAGAAGTCCCTGGGCCTGGGCAGCCTGTGATCCAGCCACCCTGAGGATATCACTAGCCCAGTGCCTGTTCATATCATGTGGAAGGGTGAGAAGAGGTTCAGGGGCAGGAGAGCCAGAACGGTTGGAGGGTGCAAAAACATGAGTGGAGACATCGATGTGATGTGCCTCCCATTTATGGAGCACATGTGGATGTAGACAGGATGGACGTGGCCTAAGGGCTGTGGTGGGATTCAGTTGTCTGGGCACAGGTAGGAAACGTGAGATGCCCTGGAGCACTTGTCCAGCAAGCACTAAAAAGGGGCCATGGTTTCCCTGGAGGTGCCATGGTGTATGTGCTAGAAGCATGCAGTTGTGCTGCACACCCGAGGCATCCGACATGGTCCTTCCAGCCTATTTCTATGTCATGAAATCAAGTGTCTGCACTGAATGACATGAGCTGTTTGTAACACTGCGATCTGGATATGTCTCAGCTTCCTTGTGAGTGGGTGCCTAGCAGTATTAGGCATCTGGGGTCATTAGAAATGGCCAAAGTAATTCCCCACCTGGCCCCCACCTGATGCTCCAGAAGGATGTGAGTCTCAGGGTGGCTCCATCAGAGCAAGCAGACACTGGCACATGCTTTGGACCACCTCCGTCTCTTCCAATGTCCCCAGGTGTTTGTTTGTGAGCAACTGACTCCCACTCTCCATCTCCAGGGATTACAGCGGGAGCTTAGACAAGGAGCTCCCATGCAGACATCTCTGTTGGGCACACTTCAGCCTGGGCAAGGGGAATCCCACCTCCTGTGTGTTTGTGGAGTTCAGGGGAAGAATCTGAATGCCACTGCAGCCCCGGGGCTTCTAAACTGGCAGGAGATGCCCAGATGGACTCATCTGAATAAAAACCTGAACCATGGGAGAATGAACTCCCTTCTTGCCCCTCTCTAGGAGTCCTGCCTAGGCAAGAGACAGGAAGAGGGGCTTCCAGAGTGGGATGTTTCCCCCTTTAGCAGGTGACCATCCTCTGAGGAGATAGATTGTAATGCTGGAATCAGTCTTCCTTGAGTGTTCAGAGAGGGACCATCGGTGATTATTTTAGTCTACTTCAGGGAACATTTCCCAGGAGGAGGAGCCCGAGGGCCACTGTTGCTGAAGGGCTCCAGGCTCCTGAGATGGAAGGAGGTCATGGCACCGTGGCAGCAATGCCCATGTGCCCAGCTGTGTGCAGGAGCAGCTCCTCTGCCAAGAGCAGCAGGGCTGTGGGCACTGCCTGCTGCTGCTGAGAGGAGCTGAGAGAAGGCAGAGAGAAGTGAAGGGCAGTGTGGAGTGGGAGGACGGCTGACAGTTCACTGTAGAAGACTGTCCCAGCTCTTGACACAGTAAGTCTCTGGCTGAAGGACAACGCTACTGAGGCTCCTGGAGGGGGTCCTCTGAACCCAGCTCACCCCATGACAAGCTTTTTAAAGATCACTCTCGCGGATTTTCCAGTGTATGGGAGGAGAAGATGCTTTAGAGCAGAGATTCCCTGGCTCACCGTCACAGGGACCCAGCATCCTGCTACCTTCTGCCAAGGAAGGCTGCAGGGCTGTGAAGCCGAGACATGCACACAAGACTGTCCCAGGGCTGTGATTCAGAGCAGTGTCCCTGCCCTGCAGAGGAAGGTGAAAAAACAGGCTGCTTGAAATGGAAGGAGCTTTCCTTCCAGGGCTTTCTGTTTCCTGATTTGGGCAGGCAGAAAAGAGGAAAGAGTTTTCTGGTTTGGAAGGACCTGGGACTCACAAACCTTCACTCTCGGAGATCAGGAGGTCTGTGAGAAAGCTCAGCAAACACTCTTCAACCGCATCTCAACCTACAGTAGCACCAGCAGCACCTTTATGGGCTTCCTCAGGGTTTATGTGACCTGCTCCTTAGGACCTGCAAGCACAGAGATTCCCCTGCCCAGGTCCCAGACCTGGAAGATTTCTGTAGGGCAGAACTGAGCCCACAGAGGGTGGGATGGAGACTATGAGCACTGAGAGGGAAAAGATGTTGGGGCTGAGAAAGCTGCCAGCAGGGATAGCTGCAGGCAGCAGAGATGGGCAGGGAATGAGAAGGAACTGCTAGCAGAATCATCATGGGGGGATGGACCTGGGCAAGTCATGGTCAGTCCCTCCAACACAAGCATCTTCCTCTGAGCAAGCCTCCCCGATCTCCTCTCCCACCCAGCAGAGCCTCAGCCCTGACAGCCAAGGGGAACAGGGCACAAGCTGCCTCCTCCAAAGCCAGACCTCCATCAGAGGAGAGGGGCATCTCTCCTGCCACCGGTTCATTTTGTGGGGCCCAACAAAGGGGCTGAGAGCACCTGCCTTGCAGTGTTGTCCTCTGTGAGGCAGCATGACCAGGTGAGCAAGGTGAAGGTTTTCGTGAGTGCCCGTCTGTCTCTCTCCTTGCCTCCCTCAGCAGCAGGATCATGGTGTTGCTCCTGGTTTCCCCTCCTCTCCATGCTGCTCCTCCTCTTCTCTCAGGTTGTCTGGGGTTACTGGGTGTTCAGCTGCACTTCAGACACCTGCCCTGCCAGTAGTGTGACAGGGGGATCTGCAGGGCTGTGAGGTTGCCCCAGCCCTCTTCTCACCTGTGCACCTACAGGAAACGCAGCCTGTGGGGTTGGGCAATGAGCTGGCTCTCCCTGAAGGAGAGCCCGTCTTTAGGACATTCAACAGTTTCCCTGTGGTGTCCTGCCAAGCTCTGAGCTGCCCTCCAGGTGGTCACCGCTGTCTCACAGCATCTCTGTGCTATTGGAGAGACAAATGAAGAAGGTGCAGAGTATGGAGGTGGTGGTGGGAGGCTGTAGGTGGGCAGCTGAAGAGAGTCCTCAGTGTCCTTGGCCAGAAGGGGAGTGTGGAGAGCTCCCTGAGGGGCCCAGGGAAAGGGGGAGGAGTTTGGAGATCTGCCCTTTGAAAGTGCACTCCTCTGCTCTCAGCAGGGGCTGGTTTCTTGTTAGGGAAACATATGAGTATGATCATTCTCCAGGTGAAAGCGGTGCGACTGCGAGACAGATGGGAATGAGGCTAGTACACAGACTAGCTGTCCTCACTCGGTACCAGGGGACAATGAATCCGATCCTCGTAGGACTGAGTAGAAATGCCAAGGATTTCTACCTTTGAGGAACACTGCCCAGGGGTGACAAGGACACACCAAAGAAAATAAACTCTAAAATCCTAAAAACTCCTTTCCTCAACCCTCTGTCTTTAGAAATTGGAGTGAAGATGCTGAAAAAAGCCCTTCTGCATGAGGAGTGGGTTTCACCTGAGAGAAACTGTGAATTTCAGAGCTAGGCGCCCCTGTGCCCACATTCCCACTACTGTACAGCAGGACTGATTGCTGTGGAGCCGATCGGCCGAGGTCCCAGCTCCTCACAGCAGCACACTCAGCCACTGCAAAGTGGCGTAGAAGCAAGGGAGAGAGCACAGAGATCGTCTCCGTAAAGAGAGAGGCAAAGTAGGGGGTTGTATGCCAAGCGGGACGTTCTGGGAGGCAGTTTGCTTGCAAAGTCTCTCCTAACTTCACCATGTCTCTTCTTTCTTGGACAGTCGCCCCATACCCAGAGGGAGTAAAATGACCAACGATACCTCCCTCAGTGAGTTCCTCCTCCTGGCATTTGCAGACACACGGCAGCTGCAGCTCTTGCACTTCTCACTCTTCCTGGGCATCTACCTGGCTGCCCTCCTGGCCAACGGCCTCATCATCACAGCCGTAGCCTGCGACCACCGCCTCCACACCCCCATGTACTTCTTCCTCCTCAACCTCGCCCTCCTCGACCTTGGCACCATCTCCACCACTGTCCCCAAATCCATGGCCAACTCCCTGAGGGACACCAGGGCCATTTCCTACGCAGGATGTGCTGCCCAGGTCTTAATTTTTGCCGTTTTCATTTCAGCCGAGTATTCTCTTCTCACAATCATGGCCTATGACCGCTACGTTGCCATCTGCAGACCCCTGCACTACGGGACCCTCATGGACACCAGAGCTTGTGTCAGGATGGCAGCAGCTGCCTGGGCCAGTGGTTTTGTCAGTGCTCTCCTGCACACTGCCAACACATTTTCCATACCTCTCTGCCAAGACAATGTCCTGGACCAGTTCTTCTGTGAGATTCCACAGATCCTTAAGCTCTCCTGCTCACACTCCTACCTCCGGGAAGTGGGGCTTCTGGTGGTTTCTGTTGGATTAGGCTGGGGGTGTTTCATTTTCATTGTGCTGTCCTATGTGCAGATCTTCAGAGCTGTGCTGAGGATGCCCTCTGAGCAGGGAAGGCACAAAGCCTTCTCCATGTGCCTCCCTCACCTGGCCGTGGTCTCCCTCTTCATCAGTACGGCAGTGTTTGCCTACCTGAAGCCCCCCTCCATCTCCTCCCCAGCTCTGGATCTGGTGGTGGCTGTTGTGTACTCGGTGGTGCCTCCAGCAGTGAACCCCCTCCTCTACAGCATGAGGAACAAGGAGCTCAGGGATGCACTGAGGAAACTCTTTCAATGGGTACAGTGTCAGCACCAGTAACTGTCCCATGTGCATTCACTCACCAGAATACCTGACATCAGGGCTGTATGTTTTACATTTCTTTCTTTCTTTCTTACTTTTCTCTATTATGCCCATGTGAAAAAAATACATGTATCCAGTACATATCACCACTCCTCAGGAATTTGAATCTGACCCAGAGACCATGTTGAAGCAGGAAGCCAGGCTTTCCTGTTCTTCAGCAGAGATGGGGGAACCTCAGAGCCTTCAAGTCTGAGCTCCCTCAGATGCCCCCAGTGCAGTGAGGGGAGTTTCCCTTTGCAGGGTCTCTTTTGGCACTGACACCACAGGGAGCTCAGGGGCACAGAGTCAGGCTCAGACAGGTGCAGGCAGGGTGAAACCGTGGGTCCTGTGTCCATTAGGAGAGCTCAGCTCCAATGGCCACAGTCAGGGTGTCATCTCACACTCTGCAAGGGTGGCAGCTGGCTGTCACCATGGGCTGATCCCTTCCCTCTGCAGAGCTCCAGCACTCAAAGCAGAGTAGGAGTGGAGGGGAGGAGATTCTGGACGAAGCTTGTGGGGATGGACCCTCTGCTGCACAGGACCGTCCCCACACCACCACAGCAGGCATTTGCTGCCTGAAGACTTCCCTTGGGGGCTGCAGCTTTCCTGCAGACGTGGCCACCCACAGCAGCAGATCCTTCTCTTTTCACAACTGCTTCGTCTCATTTCACACTGACCTACCGTGCTCTGATGTGTGTTTATGGTCCAGGAGTTCTCGTAACCTGGGAGTGGTAGGGTTGTATTTTGATGTTCAGGTGTCCTGTGACTACAGGCAGGATCAGGCCATGGGCACCCTTGTGCCAGACCTGGATTCCAGAATCAATTTCCTATAATAAAAAGGATCACCCTTGTGATGTGCCTGAAGTCTGGCATTTCTTTAGAACCTGGAGTCAAAAATATGCCCACGGGATTGCACCATGAAAGGGCCTGATGCTCTGCTTGTGACCTTTATGGGATCCTGGGGATGAGCTCAGAGGCCCTGGGTGATCTGTTCGGCACTGAGGACTGGAGTCAGGGCTCATCTCTTGGTGTTTAGCAGAGATAGTGAATGGTCTCTGAACTACCATCCCAGGGCTGTTCCCACAGGTGACAGTGCTGATGAGAGATGCCCACTGTTGTGGAGGGGAATCTCCAGGAGATCCCCAGGAGAGCTCAGGAGATGTCCAGGCACAGCGTGTGCCTGGGGTGGGCAGTGAGTGGAGCGTCCCAAAGTGAGGGAGGGTCCATGGTGGAGTAACCAGAAGGCAAAGCACTAGATCCAGGTATGCTTGGGGAAACGAGGGCTCTGCAGTCCCCAGAGAGGCAGTGGGGACCCAGGAGGTGCAGGGAAGGGGGACAGGAGAGTGATTCCTGCACCTCCAGTGAAACACCACAGGCTGGAGCTAGTGTACACCCAAACACATCTCATGCCTTGGGTAACACCCTGGGGTCACTCTGAGCACCAGCCACAAGCACACATCTGTGCCAGCAGTGTCAGTGGTGGTGATCCCTGTGAAGCTGGGTCTGCTTCCCACCCCAGCCAGCAAGGCCAGAGCTGTGTCAGGAGTCACCCTGTGTCCCTTTGCCTCCACAGCCAATTGCCCTGCAGAGCAGCAATGCCAGCCTGGGGCCCTGCGGGTAGCACAGGGGAGGGGTGTAGGATCAGCCAGGCCAGCAGGGCCATACTGGCCTGGAGAAAGGCTCTCTGGGGAGCAGGGACATCCCAGGAGAAAAGCAGGGCAGCAGTCAGAGACTGAAAATGAGAAACAGGTTTCTCTGGGCACCAGCTTGGGGCAGGTGCCTCTGTCCCCGGGGCAGCAGGAGGTGCTGGAGGGGCGGCAGGGCCAGGGCTGTCGCAGTGTGCTGGGCAGCAGGGTGGGCATGGAGGGGCTGGAGGCAGCCAGGGAGGGGGATCTTGTGGGCACAAGATCAGGGGAGACAGAGTGACCAGCCTCATTGCAAGACCTCGTCCCCCTTGCCAGGGAGCTGCTCCCCTTGTCCTTGGGCCGTGTCGGAGTTATGCTGTTGTGGCGGCCCATGCCAGTAGTGCACGTGCACTACGAAAAGGGCATGTTGGATAGCCGTATGTGCCACTCAGAGATTCTTTAGCTGACCTGGGGGTTGCCTTCTTGAGGTGTGAGGGGGTTTACAAGAGCCAGCGCACACAACACTTAACAGTAAACAAACTTTATTCCTCCTCTCATAACAGTAACTGTATATATGTGTGTGTATATATATGCATATATACATAGACACAATATTTATATACTAGTACAGAAATGAAAATTAACAATAATGACATTATTTCATATCAAAGTGTGCAGCAAAAAGAAAGACACAAAACCTTTAGAAAGGGGAACAAGGTCGTGGAAGGGGATTGATGCCCAAGCTACTAGACGGCTGCGGTTAGAGCCTAACCGACAATGAAAACGGCTGGGGGGCAATAGCCCCAGAGGGAAGAAGGGACACCTGCATGCAGGGCCTGCTGCAATTATCCCTCCGGACGGGGTATTCTCCGTTCCCGGGGACGGAGCAGCAGCTCCCTAGCGGGACTGGGACACACGGCTCTTGCTGGAAGAAGCAGCACTCAGTTAGAGACCTCCCGGAAGACCCTCCGGATGGGGTGAAACCTAATCGTAGGAGTCAGAGTGGGAAAGGTCAGGCTTCCTCTCCACGTAGTGTGGTGCCCTCGCACGGCACCCCGGTCGAGGGGGTGTTGGTGACGAAGTCCCGTGGAGCATCGCTTCCGCCGCTCCGACGGTGGCCAGCCGCTGCAGCTGCTCGGCGTCTTCAGCCGGGGAAATGTGCCTGTAGGAGGCGACTGGGCGACTCGAGAGCTCTGACAAGAGCTGCCACAGCCTCTTCTTCCTCGGCCACATCGATCTTTGGCGAGTGTCCACCTGCCTTTGTGAGCTTTTATCCAGGTGTTCTTATAACTAGACTAATCCAGTATGTAGTCACCCAGGAGGACTAACCTGACCAATCAAAACATGCACTTTCAATCCGGCCATTTGCATACCCGCTGCCTTGCCAGCCTCCCAGAAGGTTCTTTTGGTCGACAGCCCAGACCACCTGATCTGGGATGCCCAATCAACTTAAAAGGAAAGTAGTGGGGACCTTTTGGTGCGGTATCGATCCCGCTCCAGGTTATAGATAGGGCATGGTGATTGGTAGTTCATCTTCTAGTATGTTCCTATGATGTGGAGGGGAGTTAATTCACCACAGCATCCCATCACTCCATCCCATCATCTGCATCACTCATCAAGGCAAACAGCATTGGTTCCAGTAGTGACCTCTGAAGAACATCACTGGTAGCCATTAGTCCGTTGAACTTTGCACCACTGTTCTCCACCTTTGGAGCCAGGTGGCCTCCTGGTAATTTCCTGCATGCTCCAGTGCATACGGCTCCATCCCACATCTGCCCACTTTGGCGACAAAGGTGCTAGGGAAGATCATGTCAAAGGCCTTCCTCCATTCAAGCTATACACAAGCTATGCACAGCACTCCCCTTGTCCACACAGCCAGTCATCCCATTACAGGAGGCAATCTGGTGGGTCGGGCACAAGTTGCCCTCCATGACTTCATGCTGGCTGATCCCAATCCCTTCCTAGGGCTGGAAATCACTCCCAGGAAGATTTGCTTCCCAGGGTCTGAGGTGACACGGAGCAGTCTGTCCTTTCCCAGAGGCTCTTTCTTGTCCTTCTGGAAGGTGGATGCAATGTTTGGGGGGAAGGTGGGGAGGGCTGGGACTGGAGAGCAGCTGTGGGGCTGTGCCAGCTCCTACCACACCACTGGTCCTTGCAGTTTGGGGAGAGGGGAGATGGGGCAGCAAAGGGGTTGATGGCAGGTCAGCAGAGGAAGGGCAGGAAGCAGTGGGGGCTTCGGCAAGGGGTCATGGCTGGTGTTGGCAGGACGGAGCTGGCCACACAGCAACACGTACCATGAAACCTGGGGTGGGCGACCAGGGCAGGGTGGATGCGTGTGTGCCGCCCCACCAGCCTCCCAGCTGGAACTGGCCCCAGTGGCCCCAGGAGGCAGGCCACAGGGACACTCTGGGTCCCTCCTTCTGGTGTCCAGGAGATCCCCTACCCCCAGCCTGCCTGCAGCCCCCCGGGCCAGCCCCTCTCTCCACGACACACCAAGACCCCCTGCCCTGGGGCTCCTCCGGCCGCTCCTGCTGCCCCAGGGGCACAGCACCCTGCCCTTCCTGGACACACAGAGAAACACGTTGCTCTTCCTCCTCTATTCCTCCTTGCCAGTGCACAATTGCTCCTTTCCTCTTCTCCAGGGACCTCCCTGCTCCCCGCAGAGCCTTTCCCCATGTCCGTGTGTCCAGGCTGGCCTGCCCGGCCCTTCCTGGACCCTTCCCTGGACTCCCCACAGGGCCCCGGGCTGGCGGTGCTGCTCTGCAGAGTGGGTGAGCTGTGGGGCCACGGGGCCATGGGATGACTCCACACTGGCTGGGGTTGTCACGGTGGGAAGCAGACCCAGACGGATGGCCATCATTGCACCTGACAACCCACCCCTCCCCCCGCCAACACTGAGGGGGTCTGTGGCCATGGACGATGCTCTGAGCAATCACAGGGCATTTCCAATGGCTCAGGCTGTGTTCAGGTGCATCCCGAGATCCAGCCCGTGCTTTTTCATTGAAGGTGACATGAAGGACTCTCCAGGCTCCCTTCCTGTGCCTGCTGGGTCCCCACTGCCTCTTGTGAGATAGTAGAGCTCTAACTCACCTATATATTCATTGGGTTTTCCCTTTAAGTGTGGGTGACTGCACTTGATTTTGTGAAGCTCCATTCACTGTCCACCCCAGGGCACATGGTGCCCTGGGAGATGCCCTGTGCTCTCCTGGAGGCTCCATGCTGCCTTTGAGAAGGTCAGGCATCCGTCTCCAGCCCTGTCGGATGGGAGATACCACTTGACCACCTCCAGGAGCCCTGGGCACCCACAAGTGACAGCTGAATCCCACCCTCTTTCCCTAACACATCACCTCTGAGCTCATTGCCTTGAGCCCATAGAGAGCCCTTGGAAAAGCAACAGGGTCTTTCAGGGTGGAAGTCCTCAAGCACATTTTTGACTCCAGTTTTGGAAGAACAGCCCAACTTTCAAGCATTGCACACAGGAAATCCTCTTTTATTAGACCTAAGCCAGCTCTGATACAGTGAAAGATGTTCACAGCAGGCGTCTCAGTCAAAAAGACAGGGTTCATGCTGCTGGAGAAGTGGAATGAATTCAAACCCTTGTGTACAAACATGATGATCACAGAGAGAATGCGCAAAGCATAACAGTTTTGTGAGATGAATCGGAAACTGCTTGTGAGGAGAAATGGGCAGCTTAGTGCTGCT
Source organism: Struthio camelus (assembly GCF_040807025.1). NCBI lineage: Eukaryota > Metazoa > Chordata > Aves > Struthioniformes > Struthionidae > Struthio > Struthio camelus. The sequence continues at coordinate 3,799,815 of NC_090970.1, forward strand.
GAACTGGAAGCAGCTGAATCAATCTGTTTAGTGCATCTTTGAGCTCCTTGTTCCTCATGCTGTAGATAAGGGGGTTCACTGTTGGAGGCACCACCGAGTACACAACAGCCACCACCAGATCCAGAGCTGGGGAGGACATGGAGGGAGGCTTCAGGTAGGCAAACACTGCCGTACTGATGAAGAGGGAGACCACGGCCAGGTGAGGGAGGCACATGGAGAAGGCTTTGTGCCTTCCCTGCTCAGAGGGCATCCTCAGCACAGCTCTGAAGATCTGCACATAGGACAGCACAATGAAAATGAAACACCCCCAGCCTAATCCAACAGAAACCACCAGAAGCCCCACTTCCCTGAGGTAGGAGTGTGAGCAGGAGAGCTTGAGGATCTGGGGAATCTCACAGAAGAACTGGTCCAGGACATTGCCTTGGCAGAGAGGTATGGAAAATGTACTTCCAGTGTGCAGCAGAGCATGGAGAAAACCACTGGCCCAGGCGGCTGCTGCCATCTTGACACAAGCTCTGGTGCCCAGGAGGGTAGCATAGTGAAGGGGTCTGCAGATGGCAATGTAGCGGTCATAGGCCATGACTGTGAGAAGAGAATACTCTCCTGAAATGAAAAGGGCAAGAGAAAATACCTGGGCAGCACATCCTGAGTAGGAAATGGCCCTGGTGTCCCTCAGGGAGTTGGCCATGGATTTGGGGACAGTGGTGGAGACAGTGCCCAGGTCGAGGAGGGCGAGGTTGAGGAGGAAGAAGTACATGGGGGTGTGGAGGCGGTGGTCGCAGGCTACGGCTGTGATGATGAGGCCGTTGGCCAGGAGGGCAGCCAGGTAGATGCCCAGGAAGAGCGAGAAGTGCAAGAGCTGCAGCCCCCGTGTGTCTGCAAACGCCAGGAGGAGGAACTCATTGAGGGAGCTGCTGTTAGACATTTGCTCTGCCCTGGGCATGGGAACCTTTCCAAGCAGGAAAAAGACAGTGACAAGTTAGAAAAGACTTTTAAAAATAAACAATTAAAGAAATAAAATGTTCCATTTCTCAATAAAAACACCCCATTGCCTCTCTCCTTTATTGGGAGGATCTCTGTGCAGGTCCTTTGCTTGAGCTCTGCTTTAAGCTGGCAGAGTGTGTCGGGAGGAGCAGGGACCTCTGCCCATGGGCTCTGCAGGAGTCTACCTGGCTGTACAGTAGGGGGTACGTGGGAATGGGGGGGAACCATTTCTGTCGAATGAAATCCATCGTCTCAGTTTTGCAGAAATTACTTTCAGGGATTAATTTTTCTCCTTTTTTATTTGATTTGAGATGCCCCTGTCACCCTTGGGGAGTGTTCTTTCAAGGTAGAAATCCTCAGCATTTCTGCTGTGAGTCCTGAGAGGAAAGCATCCACTGTCACTTGGGGCAGAGTGAGGGCAGCTCGTTTGTTTATTATTCTCATCCCCAGCTGTGCTGTGCTCGCACCTCCTTCAGCTGCAGGATGATGTTACTCTTAAACAAAAACCAGCCCCTGCTGAGAGCAGAGCAGTGCACTTTCAAAGGGCAGATCTCCAAACTCCTCACCCTTTCTCCAGGCACCTCAGGCAGCTCTCCACACTCCCCTTCTGGCCAAGGACACTCAGGGCTCTTTGCAGCTGCCCATCTGCAGCCTCCCACCTCCTTCTCCATAATCTCTGCCTCCCTGAACCTTCTTGATAGGTCTGTCAGCTATCAGAGAGAAGCTGAGAGACAGCAGTGCCTTTCGAGAGGGCAGCTCGCAGCCTGGCGGGACACCACAGGGAAACAAAGGACTGTTAGGACTGAAGACGGGCTCTCCTTCAGGGAGAGCCAGCTCATTTCCCAGTCCCACGGACTGCATTTCCTGGAGCTCCACAGGTCAGGAGGAGGCTGGGGCCACCTCCCTGCCCTGCACACCCCTCTGTTGCACAACTTGCAGCATCGGTGTCTGAAGTGCACCTGAAACCCCTCAAACCCAGAAGAGCCTGAGAGCAAGAAGAGGAGCAGCATGGAGAGGACAGGAAACAAGGGGCAACACCATGATCCTGCTGCCAAGGGAGGCAAGGAGAGAGACAGATTGGCACTCATGAGAGCCTTCACCTTGCCCACCTGGCCATGCTGCCTTGCTGAGGAAAACATTGTAGGGCAGGTGCTCCGAGCCCCTTTGTTGGGGAGCACGAAATGAACCGGTGGCAGGAGAGATGCCCCTCTCCTCTGCTGGAGGTCTGGCTGCAGAGGAGGCAGCTCATGCCCTGGACTCCATGGCTGTCAGGGCTGAGGCTCTGCTGGGTGGGAAAGGAGACACAGGCAGCATGCTCAGAGGAAGGTGTTTTTGTTGAAGGGCCTGACCATGACTTGCCCAAAATCCATCTTCCCATGATGATTCTGCTAGCAGTTCCCTCTCATTCCCTGCCCATCTCTGCTGCCTGCAGCTGTCCCTGCTGGGAGCTTTCTCAGTCCCTACACCTTTTCCCTCTCAGTTCTCATCGTCCCCATCCCACCCTCTGTGGGCTCAGTTCTGCCCTACAGAAATCTTCCAGGTCTGGGACATGGGCAGGGGCATCTCTGTGCTTGCAGGTGCTAAGGAGCAGGTCACATAAATCCTGAGGAAGCCCATAAAGGCGATGCTGGTGCTGCTGTAGGTAGAGATGGGGTTGAGGGGGTTTGCTAAGCCTTCTCACAGACCTCCTGATCTCTGAGGGTGAAGGTTTGTGAGTCCCAGGTCCTGGCCAAACCAGAAAACTCTTTCCTTTTTTTTTTTTCCTCCCTGTCAAAATTAGGAAAAAATTAGAAAATGGAAAGTCCTGGAAGGAAAGCTCCTTCCATTTCAAGCAGCCTTTTTTTTCACCTTCCTCTGCAGGGCAGGGACACTGCTCTGAATCACAGCCCTGGGCAGACTTGTGTGCATGTCCCACCCTTACAGCCCTGCAGCCATCCCTGGGAGAAGGTAGCAGCATGCCCTCTCCCTGTGACGGTGTGCCAGGGAATCTCTGCTCTAAAGCATCCCCTCCTCCCCTGCACAATGGAGGAGCTGAGAGAGAGATCTTTAAAAAATTTGTCATGGGGTGAGCTGGGTTCAGAAGACCCCTTCCAGGAACCTCAGCAGTGTTGTCCTTCAGCCAGAGACTTACCGTGTCAAGGGCTGGGAAGATGTCTCCCTCAGTGAACTGTCAGCTGTCCTCCCACTCCACACTGCCTTTCACTTCTCTCTGCCTTCTCTCAGCTCCCGTCAGCAGCAGCAGGCAGTGCCCACAGCCCTGCTGCTCTTGGCAGAGGAGCTGCTCCTGCACACAGCTGGACACATGGGCACTGCTGCCACGTTGCCATGACCTCCTTCTGCCTCAGGAGCCTGGACCCCTTCAGCAACAGTGGCCCAATTAAAGGCAGAAGTTCTCTGTCCCTTAGGCAGAGAACATCTCCGCCTGGGAAATGTTCCCTGAAGTAGACCAAAATAATCACCGATGGTCCCTCTCTGAACACTGAAGGAAGACTGATTCCAGCATTACAATCTATCTCATCAGAGGATGGTCACCTGCTAGAGGGGGAAACATCATACTCTGGAAGCCCCTCTTTATTCCTCTTAGCTAGGCAGGACTCCTAGGGAGGGGCAAGAAGGGAGTTCATTCTCCCATGGTTCAAGTTTTCATTCAGATGAGTCCATCTGGGCATCTCATGCCAGTTTAGAAGCCCTGTGGACTGGAGTGGCATTCAGATCCCTCCACTGAACTCCACAAACACACAGGAGGTGGGATTCCCCTTGCCCAACCTGAAGCGTGCCCAACAGAGATGTCTGCATGGGAGCTCCTTGTCTAAGCTCCTGTTGTAATCCCTGGAGATGGAGAGTGGGAGTCAGTTGCTCACACACAAACACCTGGGGACATTGGAAGAGACAGAGGTGGTCCAAGGCATGTGCCAGTGTCTGCTTGCTCTGATGGAGCCACTCTGAGACCCCCATCCTTCTGGAGCATCAGGTGGGGGCCAGCTGGGGAATTTCCTTGGCCATCTGAAATGACCCCAGATGCCTAATACTGCTAGACACCCACTCACGAGGAAGCTGAGACATATCCAGATCTGTTACCAACAGCTCATGTCATTCAGTGCAGACACTTGATTTCATGACATAGAAATAGGCTGGAAGGACCATGTCGGATGCTTGGGGTGTCCAACACAACTGCATGCTTCTAGCAGATACACCATGGCACCTACAGGGAAACCATGGCCCCTTTTTAGTGCTTGCTGGACAAGATGCCCCAGGGCATCTCATGTTTCCTAACTGTGTCCACACAACTGAATCCCACCACGGCCCTTAGGCCAATTCCATCCTGTCTGCTCCATAAGTGGGAGGCACATAATATTGAGGTCTCCACTCTAGTGTCTGCACTCTCCAACCCTTCTGGCTCTCCTGAACCTGAACCTCTTCTCACCCTTCCACATGATATGAACAGGCACTGGGCTAGTGATGTCCTCAGGGTGGCTGGATCACAGGCTGCCCAGGCCCAGGGAATTCTTTAGTGGCATCTTGTCCTTCATGGAGATCACTTCACCTCTGTCACAGGCCCCAAGGTGCGCAGAATCAGCTCAGGCAGCTAATCCCTCTCCTGCCATTCCTGTACAGCTCAGCTCTGTTTCTCCCTGGCCTTGGACACTGCAGGGTTTGTGCTCTGTCTGTGGGAACCTCCTTCCCCAATCACATTGGCCACCTCCTATCCATGCCAACATGTCACCCCTTGCGGTCAAAGCCTTTGCCTACAGAAGCTCCTTGGGAACATGTTTCCCTGTGACAAATCTTCTGTCCGTGCCACAGCTGAGGTGCTGAACTCCACATATATGCAGACATATGCAGCCTGGGGCGCAGCCAGGAGCAAACGGAGATGCCCAAGCTGTCCCAGCACTGCCACATGCTTGGAATAACTGAGATGGGGTGGGGTCACTCGCATGGCTGGAGTCCTTCAATGGCAGAGTACAAGGTCTTCAGGACACTCCACCAGGGAAGATGAGGAGGAGGAGGAGGCCCTGTGCAGGAAGGGCACATTGCACAGCATCGTGTCCAGGTGGGTTTTCAATCTCTCCAGGCAAGGAGACTCCACAACCTCTCTGGGCAACCTCTGCCAGGGCTCTGTCACTCTCACAGGCAAGAAGGTTTCCCTCAGATTCAGGTGGAACTTCCCCTGATGACACAACTCGTCCACAACAGCCCACCTGCTGCAGGAGAGCTGACTGCCAGCCCAGGCCTCCCCAAGAGGCCCCAAGCACCCCCTGCACCCTCACCCCTGTAGAGCTGCATCTGCTGGCAGAGGGTCTCTCTGCGTCCAAGCTTCTGACACAGCTGAGGCAGCGACTCCAGCAGCTACTGGGGAATGTCCTCTCCAGCATGACATGACCATATCTGAGCAAGCATACACTACTAGGATTGGAAACAAAGGTGCCTTCTTGCCCCCTGCTGTGCAGACTGCTGCCTCTCTTCACTGCACTCCAGGAGCTGCACTCCAGGCCTGGCTCTTCAACAGGCCTCTGCCTAGCACTGGCTCACAGGGTGCTTGACCCACCCTCATCAAGGAGCAAAGGCCCCAACTCCCTCTCCTCAGGGGCAACCAACAGAGCTCCTTAGCGGCAGCTCCACCTAGCTAGAGCTGCTCCCAGGAGAAGTTAAGGCCTCCTGTAGTTGTCCTTGCCTAGCTCTCCTTTCCTGTTCGCAGCAAGCACCCTCTAGTTCCTCGGGGTCCCCAGAAGCCCCCCCACCCAACTTCCAACAAGGTCCTCAGAAGTTCTAAGCAGAGCCCACACACTACTGCACCAACTGCTGCCTCTGTTCTGCTGCCTCTGTTCGCTGCCTCTCTTCTCTGCAATCTGACTTCCTTTTGGCAGGGACTTGGAAAGCCACCTCTCTGACAGTCTTCAAGGGGGATGGAGCCTCCCTTCTGCAAGAGTCACCCTGAGACTATTCCGAGACAAGGAAGGGTGGTTGTGCGGACGTTCTCAAACTCCAGCAGCTGCACAGCTGGGAGCTGGTCACCTCACACACTTCTGAACGAGCCAAGGTGCAGGTCCTGAGGCATTGCACTGCCTTCCAGGCTCTGCAGCACCGGAGCCTGGACAGCAGCCCTGCAGTGTGTGGGCACGTCCTGAGAATCCCAGGAGGAAAACTGTGGGAGATCCAGGGCACTAGGTGCTGTACAGCCCCCCAGGAAACCCAGGGTGCTGGGGAGGGATGCAGAGTGCCAGGGACTGTAGCCAGGGGAGAAGCACTGCCCTGAGGTGATGCTGAAAAGCCCAAGGACCAGCTGAGCTCCAGAGATGGGAAAAGGCTTTCCCCAGGCTCAGCCTGGGCAACAGTCTTGGGAAATGAGAACACTTCCCCAAATTTGCTCCCCGGCCTTGCCCATGGTTATGGAACATGGGAAGCACCAGGGTCCCACATAAAGCCCTCTGGATGATGCGTGTTAAGGGCCTAGTTGCTCTTTTCTGGCATCTCATCTCTCTCTAGCACCGCAGACTGAGAAACCTTGCTGAGGCCTTTTCAAAACAAAGCGCCTGCTTTGGTGCCTGAAGGAGGAAGGCTGCGTCCTGTCCCATCCTGTCCTACATCCTCCTTTGACAAGAAGAGTGACCCACAGGAGAAACCTGTCTCACCAGGCTCACCAAAGCATCACAGCCCATGGCCACCCTTTGTGCTGTTTTACATCACGTGACTTTGATCCCATCTTTAAAAAGTGAGAAGCCCCAAATATAGCCCCAAACCCCAGCTTCCCACCCAGGTCTGCCCTGTGCAGAGACCTGTTGGTGCAGGGGCACAGAAGTGACCTCTGCCGTGACCCATCTTAGATTTTTCACAGCCTTTGTCACCACCTGCTCACGTTTCTGAAGGATTTATCGGCAAGTTTTGGAAACTAACTGGGGTGAGGGCAGGTGATTGCTTTGCAGAACATGGAGGGAAATCTCTCTGCTCTCTCCCTGGCTGTGCCATCTCCATGGCGGTGACCTACTGAGCCCCGAGATGACACGGGCTGAGGTCACAGTGGGACGTGCCGCATCACAGAGAGGTCTCTCCCCGGTGCCATGGGAGAGCCCTCACTTCCCTGCAAGGCCAGGGCACGGCTCACACACTCCCCACTGCTGCCCTTCAGAGCTGCTCCCCAGCAAGGAGGGAGGACAGGAGGCAGTGGGGCTGCACTGGGGCTCCTCACCAACAGGCACAAGAGCAGGGACACATTGGAGAGGAATTGTGGGGGACGAGTCCTTTTTCCCTGGAGGGAGAGGCGAGCCGAAGGAAAGGGGCCAAACGAGATGGAGACTGCTGGACCAAGAACATTAGCCCACACCACGGATACTTGTTTTCCAGTGCTCTGGCAGCTCTTCACCAAGGGTAAGGGATTCAGGAACTCCTTCCTGAGGTGTCGCACAGAGAGTGTGAAATGCAAAAACAGTTGTGGGTCCTGGGCTGTGGGGGTGTCTGGACAGGGCTGGGGGCGGCCACAAGAGCCCTGCTGGAGGGTCCCATCTGGCTCAGGGCACAATGGGGCAGGCAGGAGTGCTGGGTCCTGGGGCTGGGGCTGTCCTGAGCCCTGAGGATCCTGTGGGGCTGGCTCCATCCCCTCCTGGTAGGGTGGGAGGAAATCCAGGCCCAAGTTTCCCTGGGAGTGGGTCTCCCTTTTGGATCTGGCTCTGGCAGGAAAGGGGTCCTGCGTGCCCTGGAGGCTAGAGTGTCCACCACCTCCCATGGGGCTCTCAAGAGCCTGCTGGAAGTGCCCACAGAGGAAATGAAAACTTCATCTTAAATAACCCCAAGGTGTCTCCTTGCTTGGGAGAACTTCTGTTCCTTCTCCTGGAGCCTTTTATGTTTCGAGCTTGGCAGAGCATGTTTTGGGCTCAGACATGGTTTCCCCAGATGGCCACAGCCCCTGTCCTCCTGCAAACAGGGCTCAAGGCTCTGCACCCAAAAGACAGCAGGTTTGGGAGAGCAGCTTGGAGAGAGGTGGGGGGTTGCCATGGCCACTCCACCATTCCTTGCTGATGCCAGGCTGATTTTCCCCAGAGCCATGGTGGGCAGTGCTGGGGTGAGTGCAGTGCTGGGGTGAGTGCAGCAGGGCCATCTCCTGCTGCCCCTACCGGCCCCACACCTCCACTCCCCAGCACCAACAGGCCCAGACCTACTCTCCACCATGCTGCCCCCTGCCCCGGGGCTCCTCAGCCCTCCGGAGCAACCCCCTGGGCCCACCTTGGTCCCACAGAGAGCAAGAGCAGCGGTGCTGGCAGTGGGGCTGCTTTCCACCAGGAGCTGATGACAGGGCTGACAGTGCTGGGAATAGGGGACAGAGCGGCCAAGGCCTGAGCGGAGCGGCCCTGCGAGCCAGATGTGCCGGCCGGCCCCAAGCAGCTGCGCTGGGGTGGCACAGTGGGATTGGGGTGAGATTTGTCTGCAAGATGGGAATGCTCTTTCTGCCCTTGGATTGGTGGAGGTGGGAAGGGAGCAGGAGCAGAGGTGTGAGTGGATGTTCAGAGGAAGTGCTTGTTGCTGCCTCTTGGAGGACTAGAAGGAAACAGAAGGGCTGGAGAGTGGGCCTGGGTGTGATTTGGGGCATTCGGGGGGGTGGTGGCGTGGCTGCTGGCCTGTGTGGTGGTGTGGCCTGTGTGTGCCTGCTGCAGAGGGGCGTGCTGGCTGTCCACCGTGTGTGAGGGGAGGGGTGGGGGTGAGGTGTGTGCCAGAAGTTGGGTGGCGTGTGGTGGGGAGAGGCGGTGGCCCCAGGGTGTTGGTTCTGGGTGCGGGAGGAGACGTGTGGAGAGAGCAGTGCTGTGCGTGGGGAGTGCCATGAGGCTGTGGAGGTGGGGAGCGCTGCGAGGTGAGCAGGTGCCTTGGCTGCTGGGGCCCCGGCTGCCCTGGTGGCCCCATGAGCCAGGCACGCTGGCAGCCGGCTGCCTTCTGCCCGCTCAGCTTCAAGCTTTGAGTTTCCTCCGCTCTTGCCAGGCTCTGCAGCCAGCACCCACCCGAAAGTCCAGGGAGCACTTCTCCTTGCTCTGAGAGCTGTACGAGGCATGCTTTTCCCTCCTTTCCTCTCGGTTGCTTTTCGTGGGGAAAGCTTTGGTCTTGCAGCAGTGTTTGCTGAAGGAGCAGGAGGCCGGGGGAGTTGCTTGCTCCCAGCTGGGCGTTAGCGTGCTGGAAGGTGTTTGGAGGAGTGAAGGCCTTGTGGAGAGGTGTTCTTGGGAGAGGGGCAGGTGTGTTCTTGGGAGAGGACTCTCGAGGGGGGCTGATGCCTTCCGGTGCTCAATCTCCCTGGACAAGGAGTGCCTTGGAGGAGGGAAGGCAAGGCAAGGGTGGCCTGCAAGGGATGCGCAGCCCCGGCCTCTCTTCCTTCCAGCTGCCGTCTCGGCAAGTTCCTGCACCGTCCTGCTGCGGTGTGACCTTTGTGTGCTGCAGCAGGGCAACGAGAGAGCCCCCATGGGCAGGCATGAGTGTGCGAGGTGTGGTGTTGTGAGGTGCTGGCACTGCTGATGCGGGGAAGGTGGTGGTGTTGGCCTGAGGTTTGGGTGGGTGTGAGGAGCCCCACGGAGCTCTAGGGGCATTGCTGCGAGTCTCTGGAGCCAAGGGAGTGGTGGTGAGCACAGCCGTCCTGCAAGCAGCCTGGCGGCTTGTGGGCAGGCATTGTGGACGCTGAGCGCTGGAAGCCCTTTCCCCTTGGCGTTTTCTCCCTGAGCGCTTTGAGAGTTGCCACTCCTTTTTTGGGAGGTGGGGAGAGTCCTGGAGCCTTTGCATTGTGACCACTGTTGTTTTTCGGACTGCTCCCTGCTGACGCCGTGAGGGGAGAGTGTCCTTGCAGGCCTGAGAAATGCAGGGGCCAAAGAGTGGAGCACTAGGGGGTCAAGGGCTTGCTAAGAGAAGAGAGGGAAGTGGTCCTTGCTGCAGGCTGCTGCCTGTTGCTGGTTGGGAGGAGACCTCCTGGCACCAGACCTGAGGACGAACCAGCTTGGCTCTGCCACACGCCCAGCTCCTTCAGTGGGTGGCTTAGCTGGTGCTCTCGGACTGTGCCTGGGCCGTGCCAGGGGGGACCCTGGAGGCAAAGCCTGCACTGGCTTTTCCATGTGGCACGTGCCCTGCTGAAAGCTGCTGGCTTGGCTCGAGGCTTTGCTTGGCAGAGAAATCCCCGGCCTTGCTGAGGCAGGGCAAGGCAAAGGCTTGAGAGCAGCGGAAGCCTTGTGCCGTTTCCCTGGTTGGAAGTGTGCTTGTCTAAGGCTGGTGCACTGGCCCTGTCCGTGCTGCTGAGTGTGTCTGTGTGCTGCCATGTGGTCATTGGTGAGCTCTCTGAGCGTGGCCCGAGAGAGGGGGAGTGTTGCCAAAGAGGTTTGTCCTCCTGCCTGGAAGCCCCAAAGGGCCCCTCAGTAGGGAGGCCTGTGGGGTGAGGGCCTTGAGGGCATGTGAAGCAAAGCAGATAGATAGGCAAGAGCTGGCGTGATGCGCCTCCTGGGAGAGCACTTGCTCTCTGCTTCGTGGAGGTGGGAAGGGAGCAGGCTCCGGGGTGAGCCGGGATGTTCAGAGGAAGTGCCTGTGAAAAGGCTCTGTCAGGGCACCAAATCAGAGGGTGCTTGTTGTCCTTGATGTGTAGGGGATGTGCTGGCTTGGTTCAGTCCCTCCTTGGGGAAGGAAGTGGCCTTTGGAGTTGTGGGAAGGCTTCTTGCTCTGACTGGGACACAAGGCCCCGCTGTCTTCAGCTTCATGGTCGCTGCTCCCACACAATCGGCCCCTTAGGAAATGTTGCCACAAATTCCTTGCAGGCCTTCCTCCAGTTCTGAAGCTTCACGGTCTCGGTGTAGGTACTGGCTGGGCAGAAGGTGATCTTCTCTTGGGGCAGAAACCAGTCCATCCTGGGTGTTTTGCTGCACTAGGAGCAGTGTGAGGTGCCAGGGTGAGTGAGGGAGACCGTTCAGGAGGTGTCTCAGCCTTGGGGAGGGCAGGGGCAGCTGCAGGGGGCAACAGCCACGAGGTCCCTAGTGTCTGCGAGAGCTGTGCCAGAAAATCACTGCTGCCCAATCAGTTCTTTGTCAGTAGCTGAGAGTCCAGCAGGGGCCCCGTGGCTCGGCTGCTGATTCTGAGGTCCCTTGGGGCTGAGGAGCTGAGAGGCCAGCTGCAGGAACAAGGCTGGTGTGTTGTCTGTAAGGTCCCTTCTGCAAGGGTTACGTGATTGGCTAGCAGGAGGCGTGTGGCTGGGAAGGTGCTGGTGAGGTGGCTTCTGGCTGAGCAGTTGCTGGGGCAGCAGCAGGTGCACGGCTGGGACGCGTGCTTTGGAGGTGACGTTGGCCGGAGCATCTGGGAGGTCAGCATTTGGCTGATGGCTGAGGAAGTTGTTGTGAGGTCACTTGTGTGTCAGGGGCTTGTAGGGCAGTGGCGGGCAGACGGCTGGGAAGGTGACAGTGAGGTCCTGTCTTTTGGAGTGGCTGATAGGGCAGCAGGAGGCAGGTGGCTGGGAAGGTGCTTGTGAGGTGACTGCAGAGAGAACAGCCAGGTTGCCCATGGCTGGGAAGTGACTCAGAGGTCCCACCTGTCCCCGCAGTATGTAGGCCTGCAGCATGGCTTAGACATTGGTGGTGAAATCTAGGCTTGACAGTGTGTGCGTGGTGTGGAAATTGTGCCCCATGAAAAGAGAGGGGCCTGGTGAGATTTGTCTGCAAGATGGGAATGCTCTTTCTGCCCTTGGATTGGTGGAGGTGGGAAGGGAGCAGGAGCAGAGGTGTGAGTGGATGTTCAGAGGAAGTGCTTGTTGCTCCCTCTTGGCGGACTAGAAGGAAACAGGAGGGCTGGATGTGTCACTGAGCTGGTCACTGAGGCCTGCAGTTTCTGAAGCTCTTGCCTCATCAGCTGGGGCACAGCCTGGGTATTAGCTCACTTGTGGCCCCTTCTTTCCAAATGACCCTCCTCTGAGATGAAATGCCAAGTGTGGATCTGCGGCTACTTTGGACACAGGTCCCCTCTAGCCATTGAGGGGGGCATAAAAGCAAGTGAGGCTCAGTTACTTCTAGACTGGTCCAGGAAGTGAGCAGGGAGGGGTTGGTGGGACACTATACTTGTAAAAGACACAAAAATATCTTTTGAATAGTGTAGGCCCTATATAGAATAGAAATCTTTAGAAACTACCGTTAAAAATGCACCAAGAAAGAAACTGAGAAAAAGGTTTAAAGCAATATAAAGCAAATAAATATCTTGTTATACTTTCCAACTTCAAAATTGTTTGTGTTCTTTTTATCCTTCTTGATCTTTTTTTAAGTTTAGTGGTCTTTCAGGGGGATTTTGTGTGTGTGTGTGTTTTTTTTTTTTTTTCAAAAGGAAAGAGATTTTCAGAACTAAGGTAGGATACAGTTAGAGGGTCACAGAAGTCTGGTGCTGTTTCTACTGCCCTGGTGCCCTGTGCCCAGCCTCCATCTGCAGCTCCGAGGGGCTCCGGTCTCCTGCAGGTCCCCTGGGAGAGCTGCCAGGCCCAGGCAGGGACCTCCGAGACACCAGGGCCTCTTCAAGTACCACTGGGTGCTTGTGGTTCGACACCTGAGCTCTGCCTGGAAAGGGGAAGAGTTAGTTTCAACATTTCAATTTCACTGCTAAGGCCAGTCCTGAGGAATTCCAGACCTTGGAGACAAGAGAGGAAGGCTGGAGAAAGGAAGACTCTCCCTTGGTGGAGGAGGATTGGGTTAGAGATCTTTTGTCCAAACTTGACATCCATAAATCCATGGGCCCCGATGGGATGCACCCACGAGTGCTGAGGGAGCTGGCGGATGTTATCGCTAGGCCACTCTCCATCATCTTGGAAAGGTCCTGGAGATCAGGAGAGGTGCCTGAGGACTGGAAGAAAGCCAATGTCACGCCAGTCTTCAAAAAGGGCAAGAAGGAGGAGCCAGGAAACTACAGGCCTGTCAGCCTCACCTCCATCCCTGGCAAGGTGATGGAACAGCTCCTCCTGAAGGTCCTCACTAAGCATCTGGAGGACAAGAAGGTGATCAGGAGTAGTCAGCATGGATTCACCAAAGGGAAATCATGCTTGACCAATCTGATAGCCTTCTATGACAGAATGAACGGCTGGGTAGATGAGGGCAGAGCAGTGGATGTTGTCTTTCTGGACTTCAGCAAGGCTTTGGACACTGTCTCCCATCACATCCTCCTAGGGAAGCTCAGGAAGTGTGGGCTAGATGAGTGGACGGTGAGGTGGCTTGAGAACTGGCTGGATGGCCGAGCTCAGAGGGTTGTGGTGAATGGCGCAGAGTTGAGTTGGAGGCCTGTGGCTAGTGGTGTCCCCCAGGGCTCAGTCCTGGGCCCAGTCTTGTTCAATATATTCCTCAATGACCTGGAGGAAGGGACAGAGTGCACCCTCAGCAAGTTTGCTGATGATACTAAACTGGGGGGAGAGGCTAACACACCAGAAGACTGTGCTGCCATTCCGAGGGACCTGGACAGGCTGGAGAGGTGAGCGGAGAGGAACCTCCTGAAGTTCAACAAAGGCAAGTGCAGGGTCCTGCACCTAGGCAGGAATAATCCCATGCACCAGTACAGGCTGGGGGTTGACCTGTTGGAAAGTAGCTCTGCCGAGAAGGACCTGGGAGTGCTGGTGGACAACAAGTTAAACATGAGGCAGCAGTGTGCCCTTGTGGCCAAGAAGGCCAATGGTCTCCTGGGGTGCATGAGGCAGAGTGTTGCCAGCAGGTGGAGGGAGGTGATCCTGCCCCTCTATTCAGCCCTGGGGAGGCCTCCCCTGGAGTACTGTGTCCAGTTCTGGGCTCCCCAGTCCAAGAGAGACATGGCACTCCTGGAGAGAGTCCAGCGGAGGGCTACCAAGATGATTAGAGGGCTGGAGCACCTCTCCTAGGAAGAAAGACTGCAAGAGCTGGGCCTGTTCAGCCTGGAGAAGAGAAGATTGAGAGGGGATCTCATCAACGTGTACAAGTATGTGAAGGGGGAGTGTCAAGAGGATGAGGCCAGCCTCTTCTCCGTGGTGCCCAGCAACAGGACAAGAGGCAATGGGCAGAAACTGAACCACAGGAAGTTCCACCTGAACCTGAGAAAACACTTCTTGACTGTGAGGGTGACAGAGCATTGGAACAGGTTGCCCAGAGAGGTAGTGGAGTCTCCTTCCCTGGAGATAATCAAAAGCCGTCTGGATGTGATCCTGGGCAATATGCTCTAGAGGACCCTGCTTGAGCAGGGAGGTTGGACGAGATGATCTCCAGAGGTCCCTTCCAACCTAAACGATTCTGTGATTCTGTGATTCTGTGATTTCAAAAATATGAACACGCTTTCATCAGCTGAAATGATTGAGTAACTTTAATGTCAGTGTTTTTGTATGATGAAAGAGTGGAATTCTTCAGGAAGGGTATTCATCTCGGGAGAAGAAATACTGATCTGCCCTTGACCTTGTGTTTCCACTGCTCTGTCTGTTAGGCTGTGGATGTCATCTCAGTCATCTCCCACATATTTCCACATGTCCTGATTACATTGATCATTTCTAAAGGCTTCTTTGCATCCGATGACCTGGGCTTATGCACTTTACCATAGTATCCTACTTTTCCTCCTCCCCTTCCTCTGTATCATTCAGGCCTCTCTCATCTCCCTAGTTGCTGCTCTGAGCTTCAGGGAGCCTGTAGCTTGTCTCGTCTTTCAGCAGTCTCATTGACCCTTCAAAAAACTCCCTAACTGTGTTTCTACCTCACCTTGCTTGTCTATTTGTGAAGAACATGTCAAGGAAGGTTATTCCTTCCAGCCTCATGGACCACCCTGGAGGCAACTTGCCCTTGACATACACTTGAAGATTGTATTCTATTTCTTAGGACATTGCATATTTCTTAGGGCACTACATCATGTATATTTTTGTGTGATCAGATTTGAGACAAATCTTTCTGTGTCTGTTTGCAGCTAATTTTCTAAGGAAAGCAAGTGAGAATTGGTGCCCAGGAGCTACAGGCTTGAGCGGGAAAAGGCTAGATGTTAAGCCGAGTGAGGGAAGTCCCCAGGGGCTGAGGAGAGAAATGTCAGGGCTGGGGAGGTGGGGAGGAAGGTTGTCCATACATGTCTCCCATCCAAAATACTGCTTTTCCTGCATGTCCGGGCTTCATCAGGGGACCCTGTGGGTCAGTGTGAATTGGAGGAGGTGGGTATCACTTCTTCTGAAACCTGAAGAATAAAGAAAGCTTAAAAAGCAGACATCTCTCAGGTGCTCCTTGAAATCCTTCTCTTTTCAATACCCTCCTCAAAACTTGCCAATTAGCCACAGAAGAACTGAAGAAAATGATGGAAAGAGACAGGGGTTGTTAGGGCTTTCTGCATTTTAATGATCCCTCAGGTGTATTTAGGGCTGAGCCCATGACCCTTGGATGCTGAGAGGAGGCTGAAGAAACCTCTCCAGAAGTTGAAGGGAGAAGAAAATCCCAAGTTTCTTGGAGTGTTAAGGAGTCCCCCTGAGGGCCATTACTGACAAAGCCTCCCGGGGGCTGATGAGAGCACAAAGCTGGAGGCCCTGATTGCAGGTAGGCCAAGGCAATGTGCAGGTGCCTCTGTGATGCCAAGTCAACCTTGATGTGTGTTTTATCAAGCAGGTCAGCCAAGCCCCACAGCCAGCCCCTGGGAAGGGTGGTGACTTCCCTCACATGTCTCTCAGGGATCTTCCTGGGGGCAATGTGAGGGTGGGCATGTGCACCGCCGAATGCAGGACAACAATATGGCACCTCTTGGTCCTGTGGACAAGGTGGCAGCAAGGCCCCCTGAGATAAGGAAACTGCTTCTCGTAGTCGGTGGTGTCAGAGACAGCAACCATAGCCAAGAGGCTAGAGACCTTGGTTCTGTTGGAGGCTTTCAGCCACGGTAGTGCCCTCAGCCGTCTCTACCACAGTCTGTTTGACACTATCCCATGCCTGTGCCTCTTTCCCTGCAGCCTGTAGACACCCAACATGCTTCCTCCCCTTGCTCTATCCCAGGGATCTCTCCATATTTACTGAGGTCTCTCTATCCTTGCTGGTGTTCTTTGAAACACAAAGGCATGGGGTGACCTCAGAGGCCTCATGGGGTGACCTGTTGTACCACAGCACTACCCTTCAAGTGACATGTCTTTTTCCTGAAGCCCAGGCTGTACCTCTCAAGATGCAGTTTGTGACCCTTTCTCCTTTTCATGCTCTTTCCTAATACCAACAAAAGCTCCATCCCCTCTGGAACCACCCTTCAAGCAGTCCCAGGCTACTGCTATATTCCATTTGTCTTTAACACTTCACCTGGCTGAAGAAGCCCAGGTCCCTCTGCCTCTCCGTACAGGCCGTGGCCTTCAGGCCCCCAACCCCATCTTGGCAGACCTCCTCTGGACCCTCTCCATGTTCCTCCCCATTCCTCCAGCACTGGGCAGTCCACACTGGGACACACCATCCCACATGTGGCCACACCAGTGCTGAGTCGAGGGGGATAAGAACTGCCCTTGTCTCGATGGCTATGCACTTCCTAATGTAGCCCTCTATGCAGCTGGCCTCATTTGTGGTGAGCACGCAGCACTGGCTCATAGGGCATCCCTCGTGTAACAGCTAGGCCCTCCTCCTCAGGGTCACTCTCCTGCCCGTCATGTCTCAGCCTGTCCTGATGCACAGCCTGTTCTGCCCCCTGAGGCAAGATCTGACACTTCTCCTTGCACAACGTCATGAAGTTTTTGTTGGCCAAAACCCCAAGTTTCTCAAGGCCCCTCTGGACTCAGGCTCCTCTGGGTCAGCTGTTAATGTATGCGTGCTGATGGCTCATCCTATCTTGCAGTGCCGCTGACAGGGTAACAGCATGAGGACCTGCAGGACACTACACGTAATAAAAGGCAGTACCAGTTTCAAGGCCCTAGTGGTAAAAGTAGAAATCACCATGGCAACCATCTCAGACAAGCCAAATGAATGCACAAAGAAAGGAAACCCAGGGCCAATGGGGAAACAGAGGTTGGCTGACTGCATGGGAGGGGATCAGGATGGTAAAACAAGAATTTAGAGGGGAGAAAAGAGGGACAAAATGCAATAAAAGGTGAAGGAAAAGAAAACTGAAGGTGATTTGGGGGTGGCTGCCAAGCAGCCCTGAATCTGAATGCCTCTGACCAGAGCAGGACAAGGATCATGCAGCTGATCTGGTGATCCTTTTGGGAGACCTACTTCCATGGTCACAAGGAAGCTGAAGGTTTTCCCTAAGGTCAACAAGGGAAGACCCAGGGTGGAAGGAAATGCTGAATCATTCAGGTGGGGAGGGGCCTGAGGAGGTCTCTAGCCCAACTTCCTTCCCACAGCAGGGTCTGTATCAGCTCCAACCAGGTTGCTCAAGGCTTTACTCCTTTAGGACTTCAACAACTTCTGAGGATGGAGATGGCACCACCTCTCTGGAAAACCTGCCCCAGGGCTTGACTGTCTGGATGGGTCAAAAGTTTCTCCTTATCCCCAGCCTGAAGCTCTCTAGTTTCAGCTAATGCCCATTGGGGCCTCATCCTCCCATCATGCAGAATGGTGAAGAGCCTGACTCCACCTTCTTTGTGACATCCTGGAAGGTATGGGGAGGCTGTGATTAGGTCTGCCCAAAGCCTTCCCTTCTTCAGGCTGAACAAGGCCCATTCCCTCAGCCACTCCTCACAGGACAAGCGCTCTGGTGCCTGGGCTCCTTGGGGGTGTGCCACCAAACTCACTCCATGTCATCAACAGTGTTCTTCTACACAGGACCCCAAATGGCACTCCCCTTGTCCACACAGCCAGTCATCCCATTACAGGAGGCAATCTGGTGGGTCGGGCACAAGTTGCCCTCCATGACTTCATGCTGGCTGATCCCAATCCCTTCCTAGGGCTGGAAATCACTCCCAGGAAGATTTGCTTCCCAGGGTCTGAGGTGACACGGAGCAGTCCGTCTTTTCCCAGAGGCTCTTTCTTGTCCTTCTGGAAGGTGGATGCAATGTTTGGGGGGGAAGGTGGGGAGGGCTGGGACTGAAGAGCAGTTGTGGGGCTGTGCCAGCTCCTACCACACCACTGGTCCTTGCAGTTTGGGGAGAGGGGAGATGGGGCAGCAAAGGGGTTGGTGGCAGGTCAGCAGAGGAAGGGCAGGGAGCAGTGGGGGCTTCAGCAAGGGGTCATGGCTGGTGTTGGCAGGACGGAGCTGGCCACACAGCAACACGTACCATGAAACCTGGGGCGGGCAACCAGGGCAGGGTGGATGCGTGTGTGCCGCCCCACCAGCCTCCCAGCTGGAACTGGCCCCAGGAGGCAGGCCACAGGGACGCTCTGGGTCCCTCCTTCTGGTGTCCAGGAGATCCCCTACCCCCAGCCTGCCTGCAGCCCCCCGGGCCAGCCCCTCTCTCCACGACACACCAAGACCCCCTGCCCTGGGGCTCCTCCGGCCGCTCCTGCTGCCCCAGGGGCACAGCACCCTGCCCTTCCTGGACACACAGAGAAACACGTTCCTCTTCCTCCTTTATTCCTCCTTGCCAGTGCACAATTGCTCCTTTCCTCTTCTCCAGGGACCTCCCTGCTCCCCGCAGAGCCTTTCCCCACATCCGTGTGTCCAGGCTGGCCTGCCTGGCTGTTCCTGGACCCTTCCCTGTGCTCCCCGCAGGGCCCTGGGCTGGCGGTGCTGGTGTGCAGAGGGAGTGGGCTGTGGGGCCACGGGGTGACTCCACACTGGCTGGAGTGGTCATGGTGGGAAGCAGACCCAGGTGGATGGCCATCATTGCACCTGACAACCCCCCCCCGCCCGCCAACACCGAGGGGTCTGTGGCCATGGACAACACTCTGAGCAATCACAGGGCATTTGCAATGGCTCAGGCTGTGTTCAGCTGCGTTCCAAGATCCAGCCCATGCTTTTTCATTGAAGGTGACATGAAGGACTCTCCAGGCCCCCTTCCTGTGCCTGCGAGATCCTCACTGACTGTGGTGCGATTTCAGAGCTTTCACTCACCTGTACATTGGTTGGGCCCTTTACCTTTTGGTACCTCCAGTTGACTTTGTGAAGCTCCATTCACTGCCCACCCTGAGGCACATAGTACCCTTGGAGATACCCAATGCTCTCCTGGAGGCTCCATACTGCCTTAGAGAAGGACAGGCATCGGTCTCCAGCCCTGTTGGATGGGAGAGACCCCTTGACCATCCATCACCTCCAGGAGCCCTGGGCACCCACAAGTGACAGCTGAATCCCACCTTCTTTCACTAACACATCACCTATGAGCTCATCACCTTGAGCCCATGGAGAACCCTGGAAAAGCATCGGGTTCTCTCAGTGTGGAAGTCTTCAAGCACATTTTTGACCCCAGTTTTGGAAGGAGAGCCCAACCTGAAAGCATTGCACAGAGGAAATCCTCTTTTATTAGAGCTAAGCCAGCTCTGACCCTATGACAGACATGTTGACAGGAGGCCTCTGTGTTAAATAGATGGGGTTGATGCTGCCGGAGAAGTGGGATGAATTCAAACCTGTACAAACATGATTATCACAGAGAGAATGCCCAAAGCACAACAGTTGTTTGAGACAAATTAGAAACCAGTTTTGAAGAGGGATTGCCAGTTTATTCCTGCTGAAATAGTAACATTTAAATCAGTTTCCTCAGTGCATTCTTGAGCTCCTTGTTCCTCATGCTGTAGAGGAGGGGGTTCACTGCTGGAGGCACCACCGAGTACACAACAGCCACCACCAGATCCAGAGCTGGGGAGGAGATGGAGGGGGGCTTCAGGTAGGCAAACATGACAGTGCTGACAAAGAGGGAGACCACGGCCAGGTGAAGGAGGCACATGGAGAAGGCTTTGTGTCGGCCCTGCTCAGAGGGCATCCTCAGCACAGCTCTGAAGATCTGCACATAGGACAGCACAACGAAAATGAAACACCCAAGGAATAAACAAGCACTAACCACATTAAGCCCCACTTCCCGGAGGTAGGATTGTGAGCAGGAGAGCTTGAGGATATGCGGGATTTCACAGAAGAACTGCTCCACGACATTGCCTTGGCAGAGAGGAATGGAAAATGTGTTGGCAGTGTGCAGCACAGCATGGAGAAAACTAGTGGCCCAGGCAGCTGCTGCCATCCTGACACAAGCTCTGGTGCCCACGAGGGTCCCGTAGTGCAGGGGTCTGCAGATGGCAACGTAGCGGTCATAGGCCATGACAGTGAGGAGAGAATACTCAGTCGACAGGAAAAAGGCAATCAAAAATATCTGGGCAGCACATCCTGCGTAGGAAATGGCCCTGGTGTCCCTCAGGGAGTTGGCCATGGATTTGGGGACAGTGGTGGAGATGGAGGCCAGGTCGAGGAGGGCAAGGTGGAGGAGGAAGAAGTACATGGGGGTGTGGAGGCGGTGGTCGCAGGCTACGGCGGTGATGATGAGGCCGTTGGCCAGGAGGGCAGCCAGGTAGGTGCCCAGGAAGAGCGAGAAGTGCAAGAGCTGCAGCTGCCGTGTGTCTGCAAACACCAGGAGGAGGAACTCCTTCAGGGAGCTGCTGTTGGACATTTGCTGTGCCCTTGCTTCAGGACATTGTCCAAGGAGGAACAGGCATTGACAAGTTAGGAACAGGCTTCTCTGAGCCAAACCCATTGCCCTCCTCAGAGCAACCCCCACATTGCCTCTCTCCTTTACCTTGTTCAGCTCCCTTCCCTCACCTCTGCTTTGGGCTGAGTGTGCGGTGCAGAGCAGGGGCCTCTGCCCATGGGCTACAGAGGAGTCAGCCCTGCTCCACCTGGGCCTGTAAATGGAGGTGTCAGACTGTCCTGTGCAGTTGGTGGAGATACCTGGGGATGGGCACCCTGAGCTTAGTGAAGCTGCCTGTATCTGACCCAGTCACACCAGCTCCCACTCCAGCATGGGAGAGAAACAGTGCAGTGAAGGCAGGGGCTGACCCAACCCTTCCTCAACCTCTCTGCCCCACTGACATGGACCCTGCCCTCACATCAGTTCACCCTCTGCACTCTTTCTTCAGGCACTGTCAGGGGAGTGGGAAGTTCCTGCCTCCGCTGCAGCTGAACCCCCTCCTTAACCCCACCGAGCGTGAGAGCAAGAACCAGAGCAGCACAAAGAGGTGAGGAAACTGTGAGGACTACTGTGACGCTCCGACCACAAGGAAAGCAAGGAGCAAGACACAGACGGGCTCTCAGGAAAGCCTTCAGCTCACCCAGCTGTGCTCACCACCTCCCAGACAGCAACCAGAGCAGGACAGTCACTCTCAGCCCCTTTGTCCCGCAGTGAGAAACAAAGCTCTGCTGGAGGTCGGGCTGCTGAGGAGGAGGCTCCTGCCCTGGACCCCCTGGCTTGAGGGCAGAGGCTCTGCTGGGTGGGAGAGGAGACACAGAAGGGCTTCCTTAGAGGAACACGTCTGCACGGAAGAGGTTAACGGGGAGGTCTCCACATTCCCCCTCCCACAGCATTCACGTTTCTAGCTTCCTCTCTTTCACTGATCAGATCTTCCCTGCTCAGAGCTTTTCCTCCTGGGAAATGGGAGCTGCTTCTCTATCCCTCGTCTTCTCCCTGTCAGCGCTCACAGACCCCATCCAGAGCAGAGAAAGAGTTTTCGGAGGTTCATCGCAGACCTCTTGATCTCTCTCTGTCAAGTCTAGGAACGTCAGTCTGTTGTCCAAACCTGGCAGCTCCTTTTCCAACCCTCCCACCTGCAGAAAGCAGGAAACAGAAAGCAGAGACTCAGGAAAGCTCCTGATCTTCAAGGCAACCCCTGCCATGAGTGACCTCCTGCAAAGGTCCCTTGGAAATACCATGGGGGTGAGCTGGAGCTGAGAGCAGCCCTGACCCACACAGCACCCTCTCGATAGCAGAATGAACCTGCTCTGAAGGGGGTCGCTCCTTCCACCCAGACCTTCTCCCCACAGCACTGTGGGGAGCTCCCCGGGCAGGCTGAGGGCTGACCCATGCAGGCAGCAGAGTCACTGCCCCGGGCACACAGCACCCTGGGGTGCAGGGCTCTGCTCTGAATTACAGCCCTGGGCACACCTGGGGGCGCTCCCTGGCTTCACAGCCCTGCACCAGCCCTGCAAGCAGGTAGCCCTCATGCCCTGTCCCTGCAAGCAGGTAGCCCTCATGCCCTGTCCCTCTGACCATGTAGCAGCGCATCCCTGCTCTCAAGCACCTCCTGCTCCAAACAGCAGAAGCTGGGAGAGCCACCCGGACAGACGCTCTCAGCTGTGGAAGGTGCCAGCTGCAGAAGAGCCCTCCGGGAACCACAGCAGCGGTGCCCTGCAGCCAGAGACTTACTGTGTTAGGGGCTGTGAAGGTTCCTCCCTGCAGTGAGCTCTCAGCCGTCCTCCCGCTCCCAACTGCCTTTAACTTCTGAGTCGCTCATCTCCTCCTGGCCCCTGCAGGCAGTGCCCTGAGTCTTGCTGCTCCATTCAAAGGAGCTGCACCTGGACAGAGCTGTCTCTCTGCAGCGCCTGCCAGGTTGCCCTGGGCTCCGGCAGTCCCAGGAGCCAGGCCCAGCTCAGGAGCAGAGGCCCAGCTGAAGACGTGACTTTCCTTCTCTGTCCCCTGTGCACCCTCGAGATGGTTCCAGGGCTCCAGGGCTCACAGTTCCTGAAAGGCAGCAGAGTCACCCTGAGAAATGGCCACTGAAGGGGACTAAAAAAAATCACTGACAGTCCCTCTCTAAGCAGTGGGTACAGACTGAGCTCAGCATTGCAGTTCTTTTAAGAGAGGTGGAAATGTCCCACTCTACAAGGCCCTAATCCCTTCTCTTAAGAAGAGAGGACACTTGCACAGGGACAATAAGGCAGTACATTTACTGATGCTTCAGGGACTGATTGAGAGGAGTTAATCAATACCTCTAATGCCCAGTGAGAAATCCCTGGGATGGAGGGGGAGTCTGTTCCCTCCCATTCACTCCACAAACCTACAGGAGGTGGGATTTCCCTTGCCCAAGCTCTAATGTGCACAAAATGCCTGTCTGCATGGGAGCTCCTTCTCTAGGCTCCCACTGTAAGCAATGGAGATGGAGGGAGGGAGACAGCTGTTCACACGCCCCTCTTTGGACATTTCAAGTACCAGTGGTGATGCTAGACATTTGTCAGTGTCTGCTTGCTCGGATGGAGCAACTATGAGCCCCACATGCTTCCAGAGCATCAGCTGGGGCGAGATGGAGAATCTTCTTGGCCTTCTGAAATGACGCTTGATGCCTGCAACTGCAAGAGCTCCACTCATTCTGAAGGCAAGACATATGTGGATCCCGGCATTGCAAATATCAGGTAATTCAATGTACACACTGGATGTAATTCAATGACAGTAGACCTGGAAGGCCATCTCAGATGCATGGGGTGTCCAGCACAACCGCCATGTTTCTAGCAGATTCAGCACAGGACCCACAGGAACACTGTGCCCTTTTGGAGTGGTTGCTGCAAATACTCCAAAGCATCTCAGATTTCCTACCTGTTCCCAAACAATGGATTCCCACCACTGCCTTTAGGCAAAATCCATCCCGTGTACATCCAAGCATTCTGCAAAGATGGAGGGCACATCATACCCAGGTTGCGATGCATATGCCTACACTCTCCAGCCCTGCTAGTTCTCTCCCTGAACCTTTTCTGAATCTTGAGAATATGAACAGGGACTGCGCCAGTGATGCAGCCATGGAGTGGCTGGGCCACAAGCTGTTCAGGCCCAAAGTCTTTCTCAGTGGCACCTTGGCCTTCCTTCAGATCTACTCACCTCTGTAACAGCACCCAAGGTGCTGCAGAGTCAGCTCAGGCACCAAACATCTCTCCTGCCATGGCTGCACAGCCCAGCTCTGTTTCTTTCTCACCTTGGCCATTACTGCAGGGTTTGCTCTCTTAGTCGGTGCCTCATAGCGTCATTGGGAGAGGAAACTGCTACCAGAAACCTGCGAGGTTGGGGTGCAGGAAATGCTCTGCCAGCCCTGGCAGTGCAGATGCTTTCCCTTCCACAAGCCCCCTGCATCTGTCCCCTGCCACCCAGCAAAGCCCTCTGCCCTCAAGATCGAGGGATCTAGGACCCAAATTGCCTTTCTTGCAGCCAGAGCCCCAGAAGACAAGAGGAGCAGCTCTCCTGTCACATGCCCATTTCCTAAACCATGACTAAGGGACTGAGGACAACCGCCCTGTGATGTCTCCATCTGGGAGGTGGTGTGCACAGCTGGGTTAGGGCAAGACCTTGCTCAGTGTCCCTCTCTTTCTGTCTTTGCCACCTTAGGCAGAAGCATCAAGGTGTTGCTCCTTGCTTCTCCCCCTGTCCGGGCTGCTCTTGTTCTTGCTCTGGAGCCTTCGGGGGGTGAAATTTGCAGCTACAGACTTTGACATAGACCCTGTGGTTCCTGCTGCAGAGCTGTCTCTGCGGATGGAGCGAGAGGGCGAGGATTGCTTCCTTCCTCTGGGGCTCAAAGGAGCAGAGTGTGTAGGGCTGGGGAATGAGCTGACTGTCCCTTCAGGACACCTCCACCTTTAAGACCCTTGACCCTCCCTGGGCTGTGCTGCTGGACTGTGTGCTGCTGTGTCCTGCTGGAGGACATGTGTGATAGCTGAATGTCCCATGCAGAAGCCCCAGAGGTGCTAAGGAACTGGAACTGCTGCTAGGGGTGGCTGTGTGTGGGCAGCTGAAATAAGCCCTGTGTGTCTTTGGCTAGAAGCTGAGTGTTGAGAGCTCCCTCCGTCTCAGAGCCACATCACCGAGTCCTTCTGATCATCAGAGCCATGTGCTATGTCACACCCTCTCCATCACTCTCACAACATGTGAGCTGAGAAAGGGAGGAGAGTTTGGAGATGTGTGCTGTGCAAGTGGACACCACTGTCAGCACAGGCCACTTTCCTTTCAGGGTAAGTTGTGGCTGAGATTGTCCTGTGGCTGAGAGAGGTGCATGCCCAAGGCATCTGGGACTGGGACTGCTGGGGAGACCAGTGTGCTGGCTCTGTCGTAGGGCACTGGGAGAGCTTTGGCCTCTTAGGACTCTCCCATCTTCACATTGAGAGCAGTGTAGAGGGTACATATTCCTACCCTGCAGAGCAGACCAACAAGCCCCCCTCCCCGGCTTCCCCCCCAAAGTGAAATTGTTACTTGTTGGTCAAAATGCCTCCAAATTGGGTGTGAACATGTTGAACAGCCCTTGTACATTAGAGCAGGACTGATGCCTCTGGAGCCGTCGGGCAGAGGTCCCTGCTCCTCATGGCACACTCGGCCAGCACAAAGTGGAGCTCTGGACAGGGAGTGGAACAAAGGTGCTGCTGAGAAGGAGAAGAGCAGTGTGTGTGTGTATGGGGGAGGGATGTCTGTGAGAAAGGGGAAGAGTTTGGATCAGAGAGGGTCTCTCCCGACTTGCCACTGTCTTTTCCTCCTTGGACAGTCCTACATGCCTGGAGAGAGCAAAATGTCCAACAACAGCTCCTTCAACCAGAAGGAGAAAAGCAGTGTGTGTGTGTGTGTGTGTGTGTGTGTGTCTGTGTGTCTGTTTCTGTGTTTCTGTGTGTGTGTGTGTGTGTGTTGGTTAGCGTATCTGTGTGAAAGGGAAATAATTTTGTCCAGAGAGGGTCTTTCCTGACTTGTCCATGTCTTTTCCTCTTTGGAAGGTCCCCTTGTCCCAGAGGAAGCAAAATGTCCAACAGCAGCTCCCTGAAGGAGTTCCTCCTCCTGACTTTTGCAGACACACGGGAGCTGCAGCTCTTGCACTTCTCGCTCTTCCTGGGCACCTACCTGGCTGCCCTCCTGGCCAACAGCCTCATCATCACAGCTGTAGCCTGCGACCACCGCCTCCATACCCCCATGTACTTCTTCCTCCTCCACCTCGCCCTCCTCGACCTGGCCTCCATCTCCACCACTGTCCCCAAATCCATGGCCAACTCCCTGAGGGACACCAGGGCCATTTCCTATGCAGGATGTGCTGCCCAGGTCTTTTACTTTGTCTTCTTGTTGTCAGCAGAATATTCTCTTCTCACAGTCATGGCCTATGACCGCTACGTTGCCATCTTCAGACCCCTGCACTACGGGACCCTCCTGGGCACCAGAGCTTGTGTCAGGATGGCAGCTGCTGCCTGGGCCAGTGGTTTTCTCTATGCTCTCCTGCACACTGCCAACACATTTTCCATTCCTCTCTGCCAAGGCAATGTCCTGGACCAGTTCTTCTGTGAGGTTCCCCAACTCCTCAAGCTCTCCTGCTCACATTCCTACCTCCGGGAAGTTGGACTTCTTGTGGTTAGTACCTCTTTAGTCTTTGGATGTTTCATTTTCATTGTGCTGTCCTATGTGCAGATCTTCACAGCTGTGCTGAGGATGCCCTCTGAGCAGGGAAGGCACAAAGCCTTCTCCATGTGCCTCCCTCACCTGGCCGTGGTCTCCCTCTTTGTCAGCACCTCATTTTTTGCCTATCTGAAGCCCCCCTCCATGTCCTCCCCAGCTCTGGATCTGGTGGTGGCTGTTCTGTACTCGGTGGTGCCTCCAGCAGTGAACCCCCTCCTCTACAGCGTGAGGAACAAGGAGCTCAAGGAGGCCCTGAGGAAACTGGTTGCACAGGTGCAACGTAAGCACCAATAACTTTCCCATGTGCGTCCACTCATCATTCCCAGGGCACTTGGCATCAAGGCTCTGTGTGGTGCATTTATTTCTTTCTTACTTTTCTCTGATACTTTCTTGTAAACTGCAAAGAAGTTTTGGTTCATGTCAGATCTCAGGAATCTCTCATTTGAATCTGACCCAGGCACTGTGTTGAAGCAGGAAGCCAGGCTTCCTCCTTCATCAACCTCAGAGCCCCCTAGTCTGAGCTCCCTCGGAGGCCCCCAGTGCAATGAGGGGAGTTTCCCTTTGCAGGGTTCCTTTTGGCACTGACACCAAGGGCACTCAGGAGCACAGAGTCAGGCTCAGACGAGTACAGGTGGGGTGAGACCATGGGTGCCATGTCCATTAGGAGAGCTCAGCTCTGCTGGCCACAGTCAGGGTGTGATTTCACACCCCTCTCCTGCAAGAGTGGCAGCTGGTTGTCACCGTGAGCTGATCCCTTCCCTCTACAGAGCTCCAACACTACAAGTGGAGGGGGAGTGGAGGGGAGGGGAGTCAGGCAGCAGCTTGTGGGGACAAATCCTGGTCTTGACAGCATCATTCTCCCACAGCAGACATTTCCTGGCTACAGTTTTCCCATGGGATCTTCAGCTTTCTTGGAGACACATCTCCTCACAGCAGCAGGATTTCTTTTTTGGAGGCTGTGCTCTTCATATCCATGCTGTCCTTCCGTGCCCTCTTCTGTGGATATGGCCCAGGAGTTCTCATAACTGGGTGGTGGTAGGGTTGTGTTTCCATGAGCATGCGTCCTGTGCCTACAGGCAGGATCAGGCAATGGGCACCCTAGTGCCAGACCTGACTCCCAGAATCAATTTCCTATAATAAAAGGGATCTCCCTTGTGCCGTGCCTATAGTCTGGCCTTTCTTCAGAAGATGGAGTCAAAAATACACCCAAGGGATTGCACAATGAAAAGGCCTGCTGCTCTGCTTGCGAACTCTGTGGGAGCCAAGGGATGAGCTCAGAGGCCCTGGGTGATCTGTTCGGCACTGAGGACTGGAGTCAGCGCTCATCTCTTGGTGTCTAGTGGAGATATGTGAGTGAATGGTCTCTGAACTAGCTGCCTGGGGCTGTCCTACAGGTGACAGTGCTGATGTGAGATGCCTATTGTTGTGGAGGGGAATTTCCAGGAAATCCCCAGGAGAGCTCAGGGGATGTCCAGGGACAGCGTATGCCTGGGGTGGGCAGTGAGTGGAGCCTCACAAAGTGAGGGAGGGTCCATGGTGGAGTAACCAGAAGGTAAAGCACTAAATCCAGGTATGTTTGGGGAAACGAGGGCTCTACAGTGCCTGGAGAGACAGAGGGGACCCAGGAGGAGCAGGGAAGGGGGATGGGAGAGTGATTCCTGCACCCTCAGTGAAACACCACAGGCTGGACACCACAGTGCACACCTCAAACACATCTCCTGCCCTGGCCAACAACCTGGGGTCACTCTGAGCATTGTCCATGAGAACAGCCACATGGCAGCAGTATCAGTGGTGGTGATCCCTGTGCAGCTGGGTCTGCTTCCCACCCCAGCCAGCATGGCCAGGGCTGAGTCAGGAGTCACCCCATGGCCCTGTGGCCCTATAACCGCTCGCTCTGCAGAGCAGCACCACCAGACCAGGGCCCTGCGGGTATCACAGGGGAGGGGATGCAAGAACAACCAGGCCAGCACAGATGCACTGTCCTGAGGAAAGGCTCTCTGGGGAGCAGAGATGTCCCAGGAGAAAAGCAGGGAAGCAGGCAGAGACAGAAAGTGAGAACGAGAAACAGGTTTCTCTGGGCACCAGCTCGAGACAGGTTGCTCTGTCCCCGGGGCAGCAGGAGGTGTCGGAGGGGCTGCAGGGCCAGGGCTGTTGTGGTGTGCTGGGTAGCGGGGTGGGCATGGAGGGGCTGCAGGCAGCCAGGGAGGGGGATCTCGTGGGCACAAGATCAGGGGAGACAGAGTGACCAGCCTCACTGTGGGGACTCGTTCCTCTTGCCAGGGAGCTGCTCCCCTTGTCCTTGGGCCGTGTCAGAGTTATGCTGTTGTGGCGGCCCATGCCAGTAGTGCACGTGCACCATGAAAAGGGCATGTTGGATAGCCGTATATGCCACTCAGAGATTCTTCAGCTGACCTGGGGGTTGCCTTCTTGAGGTGTGAGGGGGTTTACAAGAGCCAGCGCACACAACACTTAACAGTAAACAAACTTTATTCCTCCTCTCATAACAGTAACTGTATATGTATATATGTGTGTATATACATATATATGTATATATGCACACCCACACACAATATTTATATACTGGTACAGAAATGAAAATTAGTAGTAATAACACTATTTCAAATCAAAGTGTACAGCAACAAGAAAGACACAAAACCTTTAGAAAGGGGAACAAGGTCGTGGAAGGGGATTGATGCCCAAGCTACTATACGACTGCGGCTAGAGCCAAACTGACAGTGAACACGACCGGGGGGCAATAGCCCCAGAGGGAAGAAGCGGCACCTGCATGCAGGGCCTCCCGCAATTATCCCTCCGGACGGGGTATTCTCCATTCCCGGGGACGGAGCAGCAGCTCCCTAGCGGGACTGGGACACATGGCTCTTGCTGGAAGAAGCAGCACTCAGAGGCCTCCTGGAAGACCCTCTGGACAGGGTGACATCTAATTGTAGGTCCACGTAGTGCAGTGCTCCAATCCAATGGGAGGGGACAGGGGTGCAGGGCTTGTGGAGGGTCCCTCGGTGCCCTCACACTGCGTCCCGGTCAAGGGGGTGTTGGTGACGAAGTCCCGTGGAGCATCGCTTCCGCCGCTCCGATGGTGGCCAGCCGCTGCAGCTGCTCGGCCTCTTCAGCCGGGGAAATGTGCCTGTAGGAGGCGGCTGGGTGACTCGAGAGCTCTGACAAGAGCTGCCACAGCCTCTTCTTCCCCGGCCACATCGACCTTCAGCGAGTGTCCACCTGCCTTTATGAGTTCAAGCTCTAGATCTCCAACAGGCACACACGTGCTTCTGTCCGGGGGTTTTTATGACTAGACTAATCCAGTATGTAGTCACCCAGGAGGACTAACCTGACCAATCAAAACATGCACTTTCATTCCGGCCATTTGCATACCCACTGCCTTGCCAGCCTCCCAGAAGGTTCCTTTGGTCGACAGCCCAGACCACCTGATCTGGGATGCCCAATCAACTTAAAAGGAAAGTAGTGGGGACCTTTTGGTGCGGTATCGATCCCGCTCCAGGTTATAGATAGGGTACGGTGATTGGAAGTTTGTCTTCTAGTATGTTCCTATGGTGGGGAGGGGAGATAATTCACCACGGCATCCCATCACTCCATCCCATCATCTGCATCACTCATCAAGGCAAACAGCATTGGCTCCAGTAGTGACCTCTGAAGAACATCACTGGGAGCCATTAGTCTGTTGGACTTTGCACCACTGTTATCCATCTTTTGGGCTAGCAGCGTCAAGCTATTTTCTTGTATGCTACAGTGCTTACTGCTCCATCCCACATCTGCCCACTTTGGCGACAAAGGTGCTAGGGAAGATCATGTCAAAGGCCTTCCTCCATTCAAGCTATACACAAGCTATGCACAGCACTCCCCTTGTCTCCAAAGCCAGTCATCCCATCACAGGAGGCAATCTTGGGGGGTCAGGCACAAGTTGCCCTCAGTGACTTCATGCTGGCTGATCCCAGTCCCTTCATGGGGCTGGAAATCACTCCCACAAAGATTTGCTTCCCAGGGGCTGAGGTGACACAGAGCAATCTGTCCTTTCCCAGAGGCTCTTTCTTGTCCTTCTGGAAGGTGGATGTCATGTTTGGGGGGAAGGTGGGGAAGGTTGGGACTGGAGAGCAGCTGTGGGGCTGTGCCAGCTCCTACCACACCGCTGGTCCCTGTGGTTTGGGGAGAGGGGAGATGGGGCAGCACGGGGGAGGTGGCATGGTCAGCAGAGGAAGGGCAGGGAGCAGTGGGGGCTGCAGCAAGGGGTCATGGACAGTGTTTCTGCAGAGCAGAGGTCACCACGTTCATCTCACATGTGAAAGTCCCGCACTGACCCCAGGCAGAAACAGGCCACTTCCCTGGTGCCCGGTGGCACCCTCCCAGCAGGACAGGGACATAGGAGGAGGGTGCTCTGCCTGTCCCAGTGCTCAGGACCTGCTCCCCGAGGCCGGCCCAGCTTTGCCTGAGGGGCCTCTTGGTGCTCGGCCTCTGCTCTGCCGTGGCTGGGGCAGGGACAAGAGCTCATGGGGCAGGGCTGGGAGAGCTCTCCTGGGGGTTTCTCTTTTGCAGGGGAGCCGTGAGGAGCATTGGGGCTCCCAGTCGCACCCTGTCCCTGCACCTGTGCACGGCCCCATGGCCCCGCTGTGCAGGCACCACCCAGGGCAGGGTGTGTTCAGGGCTGGGGACACGTCCCCTGGCACGGTCCCCACCACAGCCCTCGGTGCCCCATCCCCCCACAGCCCTCCTGCTCTGGCACCCTCCCCCAGCACCCGGACCCTGCCCAGCCCCGGCCGTGTCCCACCTGGGGGTCAGCGCACAGCCATGGCCCGGGGTCTGCCGGGGTCGGGGCTGGGAGAGAGGCCGGGCAGGGCTGGCCATTCCCCTCCATACAGGCACTGAGCCCAGCAGGACGGAGCAGCCAAACACACCCCGAAACCTGGGGTGAGTGGCCAGGGTAGGGGGGATGTGTGTCTTCCGCCCCACCAGCCTCCCAGCTGGAACTGGCCCCAGTGGCACCAGGAGGCAGGCCACAGGGACACTCTGGGTCCCTCCTTCTGGTGTCCAGGAGATCCCCTACCCCCAGCCTGCCTGCAGCCCCCCGGGCCAGCCCCTCTCTCCACGACACACCAAGACCCCCTGCCCTGGGGCTCCTCTGGCCGCTCCTGCTGCCCCAGAGGCACAGCACCCTGCCCTTCCTGGACACACAGAGAAACACGTTCCTCTTTCTCCTTTATTCCTCCTTGCCAGTGCACAATTGCTCCTTTCCTCTTCTCCAGGGACCTCCCTGCTCCCCGCAGAGCCTTTCCCCACATCCGTGTGTCCAGGCTGGCCTGCCCGGCCCTTCCTGGACCCTTCCCTGGGCTCCCCGCAGGGCCCCGGGCTGGCGGTGCTGCTCTGCAGAGTGGGTGAGCTGTGGGGCCACGGGGCCATGGGGTGACTCCACGCTGGCTGGGGTGGTCATGGTGGGAAGCAGACCCAGCTGGATGGGCATTATTGTGCCTGAGAAGGGATCTGTGGCCATGGACGATGCTCTGAGCAATCACAGGGCATTTCCAATGGCTCAGGCTGTGTTCAGGTGCGTCCCGAGATCCAGCCCGTGCTTTTTCATTGAAGGTGACATGAAGGACTCTCCAGGCTCCCTTCCTGTGCCTGCGAGATCCTCACTGATTGTGGTGCGATTTCAGAGCTCTCACTTGCCTGCACATTCATTGGGTTTGCCCTTTAAGTGTGGGTGACTGCAATTGATTTTGTGAAGCTCCATTCACTGCCCACCCCAGGGCACATGGTGCCATGGGAGATGCCCTGTGCTCTCCTGGAGGCTCCATGCTGCCTTTGAGAAGGTCAGGCATCCGTCTCCAGCCCTGTCGGATGGGAGATACCACTTGACCACCTCCAGGAGCCCTGGGCACCCACAAGTGACAGCTGAATCCCACCCTCTTTCCCTAACACATCACCTCTGAGCTCATTGCCTTGAGCCCATAGAGAGCCCTTGGAAAAGCAACAGGGTCTTTTGGGGTGGAAGTCCTCAAGCACATTTTTGACTCCAGTTTTGGAAGAACAGCCCAACTTTCAAGCATTGCACACAGGAAATCCTCTTTTATTAGACCTAAGCCAGCTCTGATACAGTGAAAGATGTTCACAGCAGGCGTCTCAGTCAAAAAGACAGGGTTCATGCTGCTGGAGAAGTGGGATGAATTCAAACCCTTGTGTACAAACATGATGATCACAGAGAGAATGCGCAAAGCATAAGAGTTGTCGGAGATGAATCGGAAACTGCTTGTGAGGAGAAATGGGCAGCTTAGTGCTGCTGAACTGGAAGCAGCTGAATCAATCTGTTTAGTGCCTCTTTGAGCTCCTTGTTCCTCATGCTGTACGGGAGGGGGTTCACTGCTGGAGGCACCACCGAGTACACAACAGCCACCACCAGATCCAGAGCTGGGAAGGACATGGAGGGGGGCTTCAGATAGGCAAAAAATGAGGTGCTGACAAAGAGGAAGACCACGGCCAGGTGAGGGAGGCA
This sequence comes from Struthio camelus, assembly GCF_040807025.1. Taxonomy (NCBI): domain Eukaryota; kingdom Metazoa; phylum Chordata; class Aves; order Struthioniformes; family Struthionidae; genus Struthio; species Struthio camelus. The sequence goes on from NC_090970.1 coordinate 3,832,487, forward strand.
CATGGAGAAGGCTTTGTGCCTTCCCTGCTCAGAGGGCATCCTCAGCACAGCTGTGAAGATCTGCACATAGGACAGCACAATGAAAACAAAACACCCAAATATTAAACAGGCACTAAACACAAAAACCCCCACTTCCCGGAGGTAGGAGTGTGAGCAGGAGAGCTTGAGGATATGCGGGATTTCACAGAAGAACTGGTCCAGGACATTGCCTTGGCAGAGAGGAATGGAAAATGTGTTGGCAGTGTGCAGGAGAGCATTGAGAAAAGCAATAGCCCAGGCAGCTGCTGCCATCCTGACACAAGCTCTGGTGCCCAGGAGGGTCCCGTAGTGCAGAGGTTTGCAGATGGCAACGTAGCGGTCATAGGCCATGACTGTGAGGAGAGAATACTCAGCTAAAATGAAAAGGGCAAGAGAAAAGACCTGGGCAGCACATCCTGCGTAGGAAATGGTCCTGGTGTCCCTCAGGGAGTTGGCCATGGATTTGGGGACAGTGGTGGAGATGGAGGCCAGGTCGAGGAGGGCGAGGTGGAGGAGGAAGAAGTACATGGGGGTGTGGAGGCGGTGGTCGCAGGCTACGGCTGTGATGATGAGGCTGTTGGCCAGGAGGGCAGCCAGGTAGGTGCCCAGGAAGAGCGAGAAGTGCAAGAGCTGCAGCTCCCGTGTGTCTGCAAAAGTCAGGAGGAGGAACTCCTTCAGGGAGCTGCTGTTGGACATTTGCTCTGCCCTGGGCATGGGAACCTTTCCAAGGAAGAAAAGACAATGACAAGTTAGAAAAGAATTTTAAAAATAAACAATTAAAGAAATAAAATGTTCCATTTCTCATTAAAAACACCACATTGCCTCTCTCCTTTATTGGGAGGATCTCTGTGCAGCTGCTTCCCATGAGCTCTGCTTTAAGCTGGCAGAGTGTGTCGGGAGGAGCAGGGACCTGTGCCCATGGACTCCGCAGGAGTCTACCTGGCTGTACAGTAGGGGGTACGTGGGAATGGGGGGGAACCATTTCTGTCGAATGATATCCATTGTCTGAGTTTTGCAGAAAATACTTTCAGGGATTAATTTTCCTCCTTCTTTAATTTGATTTGAGATGCCCCTTTCACCCTTGGGGAGCGTTCTTTCAAGGTAGAAATCCTCAGCATTTCTGCTGTGAGTCCTGAGAGGAAAGCATCCACTGTCACTTGGGGCAGAGTGAGGACATTTCATTTATTAGCCTTGTTCCCAGGCTGTCCTGTGCTCGCACCTCTTTCAACTCGAGGATGATGTTACCCTTAAAAGAAACCAGCCCCTGCTGAGAGCAGAGCAGTGCACTTTCAAAGGGCAGATCTCCAAACTCCTCACCCTTTCTCCAGGCACCTCAGGCAGCTCTCCACACTCCCCTTCTAGACAATGACACTCAGGGCTCTTTGCAGCTGCCCACCTACAGCCTCCCAACACCTTCTCCACACTCTCTGCCTCCCTGAACCTTCTTGATAGGTCTGTCAGCTATCAGAGAGAAGCTGAGAGACAGCGGTGCCTTTCGAGAGGGCAGCTCGCAGCCTGGCAGGACACCACAGGGAAACAAAGGACTGTTAGGACTGAAGACGGGCTCTCCTTCAGGGAGAGCCAGCTCATTTCCCAGTCCCACGGACTGCATTTCCTGGAGCTCCACAGGTCAGGAGGAGGCAGGGGAAAAACTCACTGCCCTGCACACCCCTCTGTTGCACAACTTGCAGCATCGGTGTCTGAAGTGCACCTGAAACCCCTCAAACCCAGAAGAGCCTGAGAGCAAGAAGAGGAGCAGCATGGAGAGGAGGGGAAACCAGGGGCAGCACCATGATCCTGCTGCTGAGGGAGGCAAGGAGAGAGACGGACGGGCACTCACAAAAGCCTTCACCTTGCCCACCTGGCCATGCTGCCTCACAGACAGTGACAATGCAGGGCAGGTGCTCCGAGTCCCTTCGTCGGGCTGCATGAAATGAACCCGTGGCAGGAGAGATGCCCCTCTCCTCTGCTGGAGGTCTGGCTGCAGAGGAGGCAGCTCATGCCCTGGACTCCATGGCTGTCAGGGCTGAGGCTCTGCTGGGTGGGAGAGGAGACATGGGTGGCTTGCTCAGAGAAAGGTGTTTTTGTTGGAGGGCCTGACCATGACTTGCCCAAAATCCATCCTCCCATGATGATTCTGCTAGCATTTCCCTCTCATTCCCTGCCCATCTCGGCTGCCTGAAATTGCCCCTGCTGGGAGCTGTCTCTGTCCCTACATCTTTTCCCTCTCAGTGATCACAGACCCCATCCTACCTGCTGTGGGCTCAGTTCTGCCCTACAGAAATCTTCCAGGTCTGGGACTGGGCAGGGGCATCTCTGTGCTTGCAGGTGCTAAGGAGCAGGTCACATAAAGCCTGAGGAAGCCCATAAAGGTGATGCTGGTGCTGCTGTAGGTAGAGATGCGGTTGAAGAGTGTTTGCTGAGCTTTCTCACAGACCTCCTGATCTCAGAGGGTGAAGGTTTGTGAGTCCCAGGTCCTTCCAAACCAGAAAACTCTTTCCTTTTTTTTTTTTTTCCTCCCTGTCAAAATTAGGAAAAAATTAGAAAATGGAAAGCCCTTGAAGGAAAGCTCCTTCCATTTCAAGCAGCCTGGTTTTTCACCTTCCTCTGCAGGGCAGGGACACTGCTCTGAATCACAGCCCTGGGCAGACTTGTGTGCATGTCTCGGCTTCAGAGCCCTGCAGCCTTCCTTGGCAGAAGGTAGCAGGATGCCGGGTCCGTGTGACGGTGAGCCAGGGAATCTCTGCTCTAAAGCATCCCCTCCTCCCCTGCACAATGGAGGAGCTGAGAGAGAGATCTTTAAAAAATTTGTCATGGGGTGAGCTGGGTTCACAAGACCCCTTCCAGGAACCTCAGTACTGAACCTTCAGCCAGAGACTTACCGTGTCAAGGGCTGGGAAGATGTCTCCCACAGTGAACTGTCAGCTGTCCTCCCACTCCACACTGCCTTTCACTTCTCTCTGCCTTCTCTCAGCTCCCGTCAGCAGCAGCAGGCAGTGCCCACAGCCCTGCTGCTCTTGGCAGAGGAGCTGCTCCTGCACACAGCGGGACACATGGGCACTGCTGCCACATTGCCAGGACCTCCTTCCGTCTCAGGAGCCTGGACCCACTCAGCAACAGTGGCCCAATTAAAGGCAGAAGTTCTCTATCCCTCGGGCTCCCTCCTCCCGGGAAATGTTCCCTGAAGTAGACCAAAATAATCACCAGTGGTCCCTCTCTGAACACTGAAGGAAGACTGATTCCAGCATTACAATCTATCTCATCAGAGAATGGTCACCTGCCAGAGGTGGAAACATCACACTCTGGAAGCCTCTCTTTATTCCTCTTACCTAGGCAGGACTCCTAGAGAGGGGCAAGAAGGGAGTTCATTCTCCCATGGTTCAGGATTTCATTCAGATGAGTCCATCTGGGCATCTCATGCCAGTTTAGTAGCCCTGCGGACTGGAGTGGGATTCAGATCCCTCCACTGAACTTCACAAACAGACAGGAGGTGGGATTCCCCTTGACCAACCTGAAGTGTGCCCAGCAGAGATGTCTGCATGGGAGCTCCTTGTCTAAGCTCCCATTGTAATCCCTGGAGGTGGAGATTGGGAGTCAGTTGCTCACACACAAACACCTGGGGACATTGGAGGAGACAGAGGTGGTCCAAAGGAGGACAGAGGAGACATGTGCCAGTGTCTGCTTGCTCTGATGGAGCCACTCTGAGACCCGCATCCATCAGGTGGGGGCCAGCTGGGGAATTTCTTTGGCCATCTGAAATGACCCCAGATGCCCAATACTGCTAGACACCCACTCACGAGGAAGCTGAGACATATCCAGATCCCAGTGTAACCAACAGCTCATGTCATTCAGTGCAGACACTTGATTTCATGACATAGAAATAGCCTTGCGGGGCCATGTTGGATGCCTCGGGTGTGCAGCACAACTGCATGCTTCTAGCACATACACCATGGCACCTCCAGGGAAACCATGGACCCTTTTCAGTGCTTGCTGGACAAGTGCCCCAGGGCATCTCACGTTTCCTACCTGTGTCCAGACAATGGAATCCCACCACGGCCTTTAGGCCAAATCCATCCTGTCTGCATTCAAGCGTGCTGCATAAATGGGAGGCACATCACATTGAGGTCTCCACTCTAGTGTTTGCACTCTCCAACCCTTCTGGCTCTCCTGAACCTGAACCTCTTCTCACCCTTCCACATGATATGAACAGGCACTGGGCTAGTGATGTCCTCAGGGTGGCTGGATCACAGGCTGCCCAGGCCCAGGGACTTCTTCACTGGCACCTTCTCCTTCCTGGAGATCGCTTCACCTCTGTCACAGGCCCCAAGGTGCTGCAGAATCAGCTCAGGCAGCAAATCCCTCTCCTGCCATTCCTGCACTGCCCAGCTCTGTTTCTCCCTGGCCTTGGACACTGCAGGGTTTGCACTCTGTCTGTGGGAACCTCCTTCCACCATCACATTGGCCACCTCCTATCCATGCCAACATGTCACCCCTTGCAGTCAAAGCCTTTGCCTACAGAAGCTCCTTGGGAACATGTTTCCCTGTGACAAATCTTCTGTCCATGCCACAGCTGAGGTGCTGAACTCCAAATATATGCAGACATATGCAGCCTAGGGCACAGCCAGGAGCAAACGGAGATGCCCAAGCTGTCACAGCACTGCCACATGCTTGGAATAACTGAGATGGGGTGGGGTCACTCGCATGGCTGGAGTCCTTCAATGGCAGAGTACAAGGTCTTCAGGACACTCCACCAGGGAAGATGAGGAGGAGGAGGAGGCCCTGTGTGGGAAGGGCACATTGCACAGCATCGTGTCCAAGTGGGTTTTGAATCTCTCCAGGCAAGGAGACTCCACAACCTCTCTGGGCAACCTCTGCCAGGGCTCTGTCACTCTCACAGGCAAGAAGGTTTCCCTCAGATTCAGGTGGAACTTCCCCTGATGACACAACTCGTCCACAACAGCACACCTGCTGCAGGAGAGCTGACTGCCAGCCCAGGCCTCACCAAGAGGCCCCAAGCACCCCCTGCACCCTCACCCCTGTAGAGCTGCATCTGCTGGCAGAGGGTCTCTCTGCGTCCAAGCTTCTGACACAGCTGATGCAGCGACTCCAGCAGCTACTGGGGAATGTCCTCTCCAGCATGACATGACCATATCTGAGCAAGCATACACTACTACGATTGGAAACAAAGGTGCCTTCTTGCCCCCTGCTGTGCAGACTGCTGCCTCTCTTCACTACACTCCAGGAGCTGCACTCCAGGCCTGGCTCTTCTACAGGCCTCTGCCTAGCACTGACTCACAGGGTGCTTGACCCACCCTCATCAAGGAGCAAAGGCCCCAACTCCCTCTCCTCAGAGGCAACCAAGAGAGCTCCTTAGCGGCAGCTCCACCTAGCTAGAGCTGCTCCCAGGAGAAGTTAAGGCCTCCTGTAGTTGTCCTTGCCTAGCTCTCCTTTCCTGTTCAGCAGCAATCACCCTCGAGTTCCTCGGGGTGCCCAAAAAGCACCCCTCCCCCCCAACTTCCAACAAGGTCCTCAAAAGTTCTAAGCAGAGCCCACACACTGCTGCACAAACTGCTCCCTCTGTTTGCTGCCTCTTTTCTCTGTGGTCTGGCTTCCTTTTGCAATGACTTGGAAAGCCACCTCTCTGACAGACTTCAAGGGGGATGGAGCCTCCCTTCTGCAAGAGTCACCCTGAGACTATTCCGAGACAAGGAAGGGTGGTTGTGCGGACGTTCTCAAACTCCAGCAGCTGCACAGCTGGGAGCTGGTCACCTCACACACTTCTGAATGAGCCAAGGTGCAGGTCCTGAGGCATTGCACTGCCTTCCAGGCTCTGCACCGGAGCCTGGACAGCAGGCCTGCAGTGTGTGGGCACGTCCTGAGAAGCCCAGGAGCAAAACTGTGGGAGATCCAGGGCACTAGGTGCTGTACAGCACCCCGGGAAACCCAGGGTGCTGGGGGGGGGATGCAGGGTTCCAGGGACTGTAGCCAGGGGAGAAGCACTGCCCTGAGGTGATGCTGAAAAGCCCAAGGACCAGCTGAGCTCCAGAGGTGGGAAAAGGCTTTCCCCAGGCTCAGCCTGGGCAACAGTCATGGGAAATGAGAACACTGCCCCAGATTTGCTCCCCGGCCTTGCCCATGGTTATGGAATATGGGAAGCACCAGGGTCCTACATAAAGCCCTCTGATCTGGATGATGCGTGTTAAGGGCCTAGTTGCTCTTTTCTGGCATCTCATCTCTCTCCTAAGCACCGCAGACTGAGAAACCTTGCTGAGGCCTTTTCAAAACAAAGAGCCTGCTTTGGTGCCTGAAGGAGGAAGGCTGCGTCCTGTCCCTTCCTGTCCTACATCCTCCTTTTACAAGAAGAGTGACCCACAGGAGAAACCTGTCTCACCAGGCTCACCAAAGCATCGCAGCCCATGGCCACCCTTTGTGCTGTTTTACCTCACATGACTTTGATCCCATCTTTAACAAGTGTCAAGCCCCAAAAATACCCCCAAACCCCCAGCTTCCCACACAGGTCTGCCCTCTGCAGAGACCTGTTGGTGCAGGGGCACTGAAGTGACCTCTCCCGTGCCCCATCTTAGATTTTTCACATCCTTGGTCACCATCTGGTCACGTTCCTGAAGGAGTTATCAGTAAGTTTTGGAAACTAACTGGGGTAACGGCAGGTGATTCAGTTGTCCTGGGTGTGATTTGGGTCCATGGTGGAGGGTCTCCTGGCTGCTGGCCTGTGTGGTGGTGTGGCCTGTGTGTGCCTGCTGCAGAGGGGCGTGCTGGCTGTCCACACTGTGTGAGGGGAGGGGTGGGGGTGAGGTGTGTGCCAGTTGGGGGTGGGCTGTGGTTGGGAGAGGCAGTGGCCCCAGGGTGTTGGTTGTGGGTGCGGGAGGAGACGTGTGGAGAGAGCAGTGGTGTGCGTGGGGAGTGCCATGAGGCTGGGGAGGTGGGGAGCACTGCGAGGTGAGCAGGTGCCTTGTCTGCTGGGGCCCCGGCTGCCCTGGTGGCCCCATGAGCCAGGCACGCTGGCAGCCGGCTGCCTTCTGCCCGCTCAGCTTCACGCCATGAGTTTCCTCCGCTCTTGCCAGGCTCTGCAGCCACGACCCACACGAAAGTGCAGGGAGCGCTTCTGCTTGCTCTGAGAGCTGTACGAGGCATGCTTTTCCCTCCTTTCCTCTCGGTTGCTTTTCGTGGGGAGAGCTTTGGTCTTGCAGCAGTGTTGGCTGAAGGAGCAGGAGGCCGGGGGAGTTGCTCGTTTCCCAGCTGGGCGTTAGCGTGCTGTAAGGTGTTTGGAGGAGTGAAGGCCTTGTGGAGAGGTGTTCTTGGGAGAGGGGCAGGTGTGTTCTTGGGAGAGGACTCTCGAGGGGGGCTGATGCCTTCCTGTGCCACATCTCCCTTTTTACAAGGCGTCCCTGGGAGGAGGGAAGGCAAGGCAAGGGTGGCCTGCAAGGGATGCGCAGCCCCGGCCTCTCTTCCTTCCAGCTGCCGTCTCGGCAAGGTCCTGCACCGTCCTGCTGCGGTGTGAGCTTTGTGTGCTGCAGCAGGGCAACGAGAGAGCCCCCATGGGCAGGCAGGAGTGTGCGAGGTGTGGTGTTGTGAGGTGCTGACGTGGGGAAGGTGGTGGTGTTGGCCTGAGGTTTGGGTGGGTGTGAGGAGCCCCACTGAGCTCTAGGGGCATTGCTGCGAGTGTGTGGAGCCAAGGGAGTGGTGGTGAGCACAGCCGTCCTGCAAGCAGCCTGCCGGCTTGTGGGCAGGCATTGTGCACGCTGAGCGCTGGAAGCCCTTTCCCCTTGGTGTTTTCTCCCTGAGCGCTTGGAGAGTTGCCACTCCTTTTTTTGGAGGGAGGTGGGGAGAGTCCTAGAGCCTTTGCATTGTGACCACTCTTGTTTTTCGGACTGCTCCCTGCTAATGCCGTGATGGGAGAGTGTCACAAAAATCACAGAATCGTTTAGGTTGGAAGGGACCTCTGGAGATCATCTAGTCCAACCTCCCTGCTCAAGCAAGGTCCTCTAGAGCATATTGCCCAGGATCACATCCAGACGGGTTTTGAATATCTCCAGCGAAGGAGACTCCACTACCTCTCTGGGCAACCTGTTCCAATGCTCTGTCACCCTCACAGTCAAGAAGTGTTTTCTCAGGTTCAGATGGAGAACTTCCTGTGGTTCAGTTTCTGCCCATTGCCTCTTGTCCTTTTGCTGGGCACCACGGAGAAGAGGCTGGCCTCATCCTCTCGACACTCCCCCTTCAGATACTTGTACACGTTGATGAGATCCTCTCAATCTTCTCTTCTCCAGGCTGAACAGGCCCAGCTCTTGCAGTCTTTCTTCATAGGAGAGGTGCTCCAGCCCTCTAATCATCTTGGTAGCCCTCCGCTGGACTCTCTCCAGGAGTGCCATGTCTCTCTTGTCCTGGGGAGCTCAGAACTGGACACAGTACTCCAGGTGAGGCCTCACAAGAGCTGAGGAGAGGGGCAGGATCACCTCCTTCGACCTGCTGGCAACACCTTTGCTTATGCACCCCAGGATACCATTGGCCAAAAGGGCACATTGCTGGCTCATGCTTTACTTGTCCTCCAAGACTACCAGGTCCTTCTCGGCAGAGCTACTTTCCAGCAGGTCAACCCCCAGCCTGTACTGCTGCAGGGCATTATTCCTGCCTAGGTGCAGGACCCTGCACTTGCCTTTGTGGAACTTCAGGAGGTTCCTCTCCACCCAACTCTCCAGCCTGTCCAGGTCCCTCTGAATGGCAGCACAGTCTTCTGGTGTGTTAGCCTCTCCTCGCAGTTTGCGATCAGCAGCAAACTTGCTGAGGGTGCACTCTGTCCCTTCCTCCAGGTCATTGATGAATATATTGAACAAGACTGGACCCAGGACTGACCCCTGGGGGACACCGCTAGCTACACACCTCCAACCTGACTCCACACCACTGACCACAACCCTCGGAGCTCGGCCATCCAGCCAGTTCCAAGCCACCTCACTGTCCACTCATCTAGCCCACACTTCCTGAGCTTACCTACGAGGAGGGGATGGGAGACAGTGTCCAAAGCCTTGCTCAAGTCCAGAAAGACAACATCCACTGCTCCACCCTCATCTACCCAGCCGGTCATTCCGTCATAGAAGGCTATCAGATTGGTCAAGCATGATTTCCCTTTGGTGAATCCATGCTGACTACTCCTGATCACCTTCTTGTCCTCCAGATGCTTAGTGAGGACCTTCAGGAGGAGCTGTTCCATCACCTTTCCAGGGATGGAGGGGAGGCTGACAGGCCTGTAGTTTCCTGGCTCCTCCTTCTTGCCCTTTTTGAAGACTGGCGTGACATTGGCTTTCTTCCAGTCCTCAGGCACCTCTCCTGATCTCCAGGACCTTTCCAAGATGATGGAGAGTGGCCTAGCGATAACATCCGCCAGCTCCCTCAACACTCATGGGTGCATCCCATCAGGGCCCATGGATTTATGGATGTCCAGTTTGGACAAAAGATCTCTAACCTGATCCTCCTCCACCAAGGGAGAGTCTTCCTTTCTCCAGCCTTCCTCTCTTGTCTCCAAGGTCTGGAATTCCTCAGGACTGGCCTTAGCAGTGAAGACAGAAGCAAAGAAGGCATTCAATAACTCTGCCTTCTCTGTATCCTTTGTCACCAGGGCACCCGCCCCTTTCAGCAGCGGGCCCACGTTTTCCCTAGTCTTCCCTTTGCTCTTGATGTGTTGGAAGAAGCCGTTCTTGTTGTCCTTGACATCCCTTGCCAGATTTCATTCCAACTGGGCCTTAGCCTTCCTTGTCGCATCCCTGCACACTCTGACAACGTCCCTGTATTCCTCCCAAGTGGCCTGTCCCCTTTTCCACATTCTGTGTACTTCCTTCTTCTGTTGGAGTTTGGCCAGGAGTTCCTTGCTCATCCAGGCAGGTCTCCTGCCCGCTTGGCTCGACTTCTTCCTCAGAGGGATGCACTGCTCTTGAGCCTGGAGGAAGTGACGCTTGAATATTAACCAGCTTTCTTGGACCCCTCTTCCTTCTAGGGCCCTACCCCATGAGATTCCCCTAAGTAGGTCCCTCAAGAGGCCAAAGTCAGCTCTCCTCAAGTCCAGCGTTGCAATCCTACTCATTGCCCTGCTCCCTCCTCGCAGGATCCTCAACTCCACCATCTCATGGTCACTGCAGCCAAGGCTGCCCCCAACCTTCACCCCTCCAACTAGACCCTCTCTGTTCATTAGTACAAGGTCTAGCATTGCACCTCTCCTCGGTGGCGTCTCCACCACCTGAGTCAAGAAATTATCATCAATCCTCTGCAGGAACCTCCTCGACTGTTAGTGCCTAGCTGTGCTGTCTTGCCAACAGATGTCAGGGTGGTTGAAGTCTCCCATGAGAACCAGGGCCTGTGATTGTGAGGCTACTGCCAGCTGTCGGTAGAAGGCCCCATCGATGACTTCGTCCTGGCCATGTGGCCTGTAGTAAACCCCCACAACAGTGTCACCCATGTTACCCTGCCCTTTAATCCTTACCCATAGGCTCTCCACTTGCTCTTCATCCACCCCGAGGCAGAGCTCCACACATTCTAGCTGCTCCCTCACATAAAGAGCAACTCCACCACCTCGCCGTCCTGGCCTGTCTTGCCTAAAAAGCACATAGCCATCCATGACAGCATCCCAGTCCTGTGAACTATCCCACCATGTCTCTGTCACTGCAATGAGATCATGGCCCTGCAACCGCACACAGATCTCTAACTCTTCCTGCTTATTCCCCATGCTGCATGCATTGGTATACAGGCATTCCAGAGAGCCAGTCAAGCATGCAAGCTTCCCAGGAGAGGTGCAAGAGGATCCTCCATAGCCATGTTGCATGCTGTCTCCCCTGGCTATATGTACCTGCTGGAGGCATCCTGACTTGAGCGGTGTTTTACTGACTCTCCTGCCACTATACCACTCCCCTTCCCCCATCTTGCCTAGTTTAAAGCCCTCCGTACCAGGCTGGCCAATCTGTTGGCAAAGACGTGCGTGCCCCGCTTGGTAAGGTGGATCCCATCGCTCCCCATCAGCTGTTGATCTTCAAACAGGGTCCCATGGTCATAGAAACCAAAGCCCTGTTGCCAACACCAGCGGCGCAGCCAGCTGTTAACTTGGAAAACTCGTCTACTCCTCCTCCTGTCCTTTCCCTTCACAGGCAAGATTGAGGAGAAAACAACCTGGGCTCCCAGACCCTTCACCACCATTCCCAGAGCTCTGAAGTCCCTTTTGATGGTTTCCAGTTTGCCTTTCGTGTTGTTAGCACCCACATGGAAGATCAGCAGAGGGTAGTAGTCCGATGCATGGACAAGCCTTGGCAGTCTTTCCACGACATCTCTTATTCGAGCCCCTGGCAGGCAGCAAACCTCTCTGGACAAGAGGTCAGGCTGGCAGATAGGTGCCTCTGTCCCCTGCAGCAGGCAGTCACCCACAACAATCACTCGCCATTTCTTCCGGGGGTTCCTGCACAGCACAGGGTCTGCCAGGCCAGTTGCCTCCCTTGGAGCCATGCCCAGCCTCTCCTCAGCTTGCAGGGTGCTAAACTTGTTCTTCAAGGGTAAGTCTTGAGGAGGAGCAAGAGCCTTTCTCCTTCTACAAGAGGTCACCAGCTTCCAGCCCTCTTCAACAGTGTTATGATGCACCTTTACACACGGTGCTGAGCCCTCTGACAACTCCGCTGCAGTGGGGGCAGGGGACTCCTGGAGCTGAACAGTCTCCGAGAACGCCCTGTCAATCTCCCGCTCATCCTCTCGGATGCTACGCAGCCTACTAACCTCCTCCCATAACTCCTTTATCTGGTGACGCAACTGGTCAACCACAGCACACCTCACACAGGAGAGCTGACTGTCAGCCCAGGCCCCACGGAGAGGCCCCAGGCACTCCCTGCAGCCTGACACCTGCGGAGCTGCATCTGCTGTCCGAGGGTCTGTCTGGGTTGAAGCCTCAGACACAGCTGATGCAGCACCTCCAGCAGCCACTCGGGAACGTGCTCTGCGGCGTGTCATGACCATGCCCCGGGGAAGGACACACCACTGTGCAAAATGGAGAGGCGCCTTCTTTGCCTTCTGGCGCCCTTCTGCACAAACTGCTGCATCTGTTCACTGCCTCTGTTGGCTGCACCCTGGGAGCTGTGCTCTAGGCCTGGCTCTTATATAGGCCTCTGCCCAGCAGTGACTCACAAGGGGGCTTGACCCACCCAATCAGGAGCCACCTGAAACAAAAGCCCCAACTCCCTCTGACCAGGGCAGCCCAGAGAGTTCGTTAGCAGCAGCCCCACCTAGCTAGAACTTCCCAGGAGAAGTTGAGTCAAGGCCCCCTGCAGGAGTCCTTGCCTAGCTCTGCCTTCCTGCTAGCAGCAAGCACCATCTAGTTCCTCGGGGGTCCCCAGAAAGTCTCCACAACTTCCAACAAGGCCCACAAAAGGCCCAGGCAGAGCCCAGACACTGCTGCGCAAACTGCTGCATCTGTTCGCTGCCTCTGTTGGCTGTGCTCAGTCATGCGAGTGACCCCACCCCATCTCAGTTATTCCAAGCATGTGGCAGTGCTGTGACAGCTTGGGCATCTCTGTTTGCTCCTGGCTGTGCCCCAGGCTGCATATGTCTGCATATATGTGGAGTTCAGCACCTCAGCTGTGGCACGGACAGAAGATTTGTCACAGGGAAACATGTTCCCAAGGAGCTTCTGTAGGCAAAGGCTTTGACTGCAAGGGGTGACATGCTGTCATGGATAGGAGGTGGCCAATGTGATGGTGGAAGGAGGTTCCCACAGACAGAGTGCAAACCCTGCAGTGTCCAAGGCCAGGGAGAAACAGAGCTGGGCAGTGCAGGAATGGCAGGAGAGGGATTTGCTGCCTGAGCTGATTCTGCAGCACCTTGGGGGCCTGTGACAGAGGTGAAGCGATCTCCAGGAAGGAGAAGATGCTACTGTAGAAGTCCCTGGGCCTGGGCAGCCTGCGATGCAGCCACCCTGAGGATATCACTAGGGTTGGAGAGTGCAGACACTACAGTGGAGACCTCAATGTGATGTGCCTCCCATTTATGCAGCACGCTTGAATGCAGACAGGATGGATTTGGCCTAAGGGTCGTGGTGGGATTCCATTGTCTGGACACAGGTAGGAAACGTGAGATGCCCTGGGGCACTTGTCCAGCAAGCACTGAAAAGGGGCCATGGTTTCCCTGGAGGTGCCATGGTGTATGTGCTAGAAGCATGCAGTTGTGCTGCACACCCGAGGCATCCAACATGGCCCCGCAAGGCTATTTCTATGTCATGAAATCAAGTGTCTGCACTGAATGACATGAGCTGTTGGTTACACTGGGATCTGGATATGTCTCAGCTTCCTCGTGAGTGGGTGTCTAGCAGTATTGGGCATCTGGGGTCATTTCAGATGGCCAAAGAAATTCCCCAGCTGGCCCCCACCTGATGGATGCGGGTCTCAGAGTGGCTCCATCAGAGCAAGCAGACACTGGCACATGTCTCCTCTGTCCTCCTTTGGACCACCTCTGTCTCCTCCAATGTCCCCAGGTGTTTGTATGTGAGCAACTGACTCCCAATCTCCACCTCCAGGGATTACAATGGGAGCTTAGACAAGGAGCTCCCATGCAGACATCTCTGCTGGGCACACTTCAGGTTGGTCAAGGGGAATCCCACCTCCTGTCTGTTTGTGGAGTTCAGTGGAGGGATCTGAATCCCACTCCAGTCCGCAGGGCTACTAAACTGGCATGAGATGCCCAGATGGACTCATCTGAATGAAATCCTGAACCATGGGAGAATGAACTCCCTTCTTGCCCCTCTCTAGGAGTCCTGCCTAGGTAAGAGGAATAAAGAGGGGCTTCCAGAGTGTGACGTTTCCACCTCTGGCAGGTGACCATTCTCTGATGAGATAGATTGTAATGCTGGAATCAGTCTTCCTTCAGTGTTCAGAGAGGGACCACTGGTGATTATTTTGGTCTACTTCAGGGAACATTTCCCAGGAGGAGGGAGCCCGAGGGACAGAGAACTTCTGCCTTTAATTGGGCCACTGTTGCTGAGTGGGGCCAGGCTCCTGAGACGGAAGGAGGTTATGGCAATGTGGCAGCAGTGCCCATGTGTCCCGCTGTGTGCAGGAGCAGCTCCTCTGCCAAGAGCAGCAGGGCTGTGGGCACTGCCTGCTGCTGCTGACGGGAGCTGAGAGAAGGCAGAGAGAAGTGAAAGGCAGTGTGGAGTGGGAGGACAGCTGACAGTTCACTGTGGGAGACATCTTCCCAGCCCTTGACACGGTAAGTCTCTGGCTGAAGGACAACACTACTGCAGTTTCTGGAGGGGTCTTCTGAACCCAGCTCACCCCATGATAAATTTTTTAAAGATCTCTCTCCCAGCTTCTGCAGTGTAATGGAGGAGGAGATGCTTTAGAGCAGAGATTCCCTGACATGCCGTCACAGGGACAGGGCATCCTGCTACCTTCTGCCAAGGAAGGCTGCAGGGCTGTGAAGTTGGAGTGTGCACACAGGTCTGCCCAGGGCTGTGATTCAGAGCAGTGTCCCTGCCCTGCAGAGGAAGGTGAAAAACCAGGCTGCTTGAAATGGAAGGAGCTTTCCTTCAAGGGCTTTCTGTTTCCTGATTTGGGCAGGGAAAACAAAAGAAAATTTTCTGGTTTGGAAGGACCTGGGACTCACAAACCTTCACCCTCTGAGATCAGGAGGTCTGTGAGAAAGCTCAGCAAACACTCTTCAACCGCATCTCAACCTACAGCAGCACCAGCATCACCTTTATGGGCTTCCTCAGGATTTATGTGACCTGCTCCTTAGCACCTGCAAGCACAGAGATTCCCCTGCCCATGTCCCAGACCTGGAAGATTTCTGTAGGGCAGAACTGAGCCCACAGAGGGTGGGATGGGGACTATGAGCACTGAGAGGGAAAAGATGTAGGGGCTGAGAAAGCTCCCAGCAGGATAGCTGCAGGCAGCAGAGATGGGCAGGGACTGAGAAGGAACTGCTAGCAGAATCATCATGGGGGGATGGATTTTGGGCAAGTCATGGTCAGGCCCTCCAACACAAGCGTCTTCTTCTGAGCAAGCCTCCCCGATCTCCTCTCCCACCCAGCAGAGCCTCAGCCCTGACAGCCAAGGGGAACAGGGCACAAGCTGCCTCCTCTGCAGCCAGACCTCCAGCAGAGGAGAGGGGCATCTCTCCTGCCACCGGTTCATTTTGTGCGGCCCAACAAAGGGGCTGAGAGCACCTGCCTTGCAGTGTTGTCCTCTGTGAGGCAGCATGACCAGGTGGGCAAGGTGAAGGCTTTTGTGAGTGCCCATCTGTCTCTCTCCTTGCCTCCCTCAGCAGCAGGATCATGGTGTTGCTCCTGGTTTCCCCTCCTCTCCATGCTGCTCCTCCTCTTCTCTCAGGTTGTCTGGGGTTACTGGGTGTTCAGCTGCACTTCAGACACCTGCCTTGCCAGTAGTGCGACAGGGGGATCTGCAGGGCTGTGAGGTTGCCCCAGCCCTCTTCTCACCTGTGCACCTAAAGGAAACGCAGCCTGTGGGGTTGGGCAATGAGCTGGCTCTCCCTGAAGGAGAGCCCGTCTTTAGGACATGCGACAGTTTCCCTGTGGTGTCCTGCCAAGCTCTGAGCTGCCCTCCAGGTGGTCACCGCTGCCTCACAGCATCTCTGTGCTATTGGAGAGACAAATGAAGAGGTGCAGGGTATGGAGATGGTGGTGGGAGGCTGTAGGTGGGCATCTGAAGAGAGTCCTCAGTGTCCTTGGCCAGAAGGGGAGTGTGGAGAGCTCCCTGAGGTGCCCAGGGAAAGGGGGAGGAGTTTGGAGATCTGCCCTTTGAAAGTGCACTCCTCTGCTCTTCAGCAGGGGCTGGTTTCTTGTTAGGGAAACATATGAGTATGATCATTCTCCAGGTGAAAGCGGTGCGACTGCGAGACAGATGGGAATGAGGCTAATACACAGACTAGCTGTCCTCACTCGGTACCAGGGGACAATGAATCCAGTCCTCCTAGGACTGAGTAGAAATGCCAAGGATTTCTACCTTTGAGGAACACTGCCCAGGGGTGACAAGGACACAGCAAAGAAAATAAACTCTAAAATCCTAAAAACTCCTTTCCTCAACCCTCTGTCTTTAGAATTTGGAGTGAAGATGCTGAAAAAAGCCCTTCTGCATGAGGAGTGGGTTTCACCTGAGAGAAACTGTGAATTTCAGAGCTAGGCGCCCCTGTGCCCACAGTCCCACTACTGTACAGCAGGACTGATTGCTGTGGAGCTGATCGGCCGAGGTCCCAGCTCCTCACAGCAGCACACTCAGCCACTGCAAAGTGGCGTAGAAGCAAGGGAGAGAGCACAGAGATCGTCTCCATAAAGAGAGAGGCAAAGTAGGGGGTTGTATGCCAAGCGGGACATTCTGGGAGGCAGTTTGCTTGCAAAGTCTCTCCTAACTTCTCCATGTCTTTTCTTTCTTGGACAGTTGCCCCATACCCAGAGGGAGTAAAATGACCAACGACAGCTTCCTCAGCGGGTTCCTCCTCATGGCGTTTGCAGACACACGGGAGCTGCAGCTCTTGCACTTCTTGCTCTTCCTGGGCATCTACCTGGCTGCCCTCCTGGCCAACGGCCTCATCATCACAGCCGTAGCCTGCGACCACCGCCTCCACACCCCCATGTACTTCTTCCTCCTCCACCTCGCCCTCCTCGACCTTGGCACCATCTCCACCACTGTCCCAAATCCATGGCCAATTCCCTGAGGGACACCAGGACCATTTCCTACTCAGGATGTGCTGCCCAGGTCTTTTTTCTTGCCATTTTCATTTTAGCTGAGTATTCTCTCCTCACAGTCATGGCCTATGACTGCTACGTTGCCATCTGCAGACCCCTGCACTACGGGACCCTCCTGGGCACCAGAGCTTGTGTCAGGATGGCAGCAGCTGCCTGGGCTATTGCTTTTCTCAATGCTCTCCTGCACACTGCCAACACATTTTCCATTCCTCTCTGCCAAGGCAATGTCGTGGAGCAGTTCTTCTGTGAAGTTCCCCGGATCCTCAAGCTCTCCTGCTCACACTCCTACCTCCGGGAAGTTGGGCTTCTTGCGTTTAATGCCTGTTTAATATTTGGGTGTTTCGTTTTCATTGTGCTGTCCTACGTGCAGATCTTCAGAGCTGTGCTGAGGATGCCCTCTGAGCAGGGAAGGCACAAAGCCTTCTCCATGTGTCTCCCACACCTGGCTGTGTTCTCCCTCTCTCATTTTTTGCCTACCTGAAGCCCCCCTCCATGTCCTCCCCAGCTCTGGATCTGGTGGTGGCTGTTCTGTACTCGGTGGTGCCTCCAGCAGTGAACCCCCTCCTCTACAGCATGAGGAACAAGGAGCTCAAGGAGGCCCTGAGGAAACTGATTCAGCTGGTTCTAGTTCAGCAGCACTAAGCTGCCCATCTCTCCTCACAAGTGGTTTCCAGTTCATCTCAGACAACTCTTGAGCTTTGTGCTTTCTCTCTGTGATAATCATGTTTGTGCACAACTGTTTGAATTCATCCCACTTCTCCAGCAGCACAAACCCAGTCTTTTTGGTTGAGACACCTGCTGTGAACATGTCTATCACTGTGTCAGAGCTCGCTTAGCTCCAATAAAAGAGAACAAAAGAGAATTTCTTCAGTTCACTCCTTGAAAGTTAGGCTCTCCTTCCAAAGCTGGACTCAATTATGTGCTTGAGGACTTCCACCCTGAAAGACCCTGTTGCTTTTCCAGGGCTTTCCATGGGCTCCAGGCAACGAGCTCTAGGGGTGATGTGCTAGGGAAAGAGGGCTGGATTCAGTGGATTTCCACTGCTCCTGGAGGTGGTGAACGGTCAAGGGGTGTCTCCTATCTGACAGGGCTGGAGACGGATGTCTGACCTTCTCAAAGGCAGCATGGAGTCCCTGGGAGAGCAAAGGGCATCTCCTATGGCATCGTGTGCCTCAGGGTGGGCAGTGAATGGAGCTTCACAAAGTCAACTGGAGGCACCAAAAGGTAAAGGGCAAACCCAATGAATGTGCAGGCAAGTGAGAGCTCTGAAATCCCACCACAATCAGTGAGGATCTCGCAGGCACAGGAAGGGAGAGTCCTCCCAGAGAGTCCTTCATGTCACCTTCAATGAAAAAACATGGGACCCATCTAGGGACACACCTGAACACAGCCTGAGCCATTGGAAATGCCCTGTGATTGCTCAGAGCATCGTCCATGGCCACAGACCCCTTGGTGGGGGTTGTCAGGTGCAATGATGCCTGTCCGGCTGGGTCTGCTACCCACCGTGACCACCCCAGCCAGTGTGGAGTCACCCCATGGCCCCGTGAGGTCCACAGCCCACTCGCTCTGCACAGCAGCACCGCCAGCCCGGGGCCCTGCGGGGAGCACAGGGAAGGGTCCAGGAACGGTCGGGCAGGCCAGCCTGGACACACGGATGTGGGGAAAGGCTCTGCGGGGAGCAGGGAGGTCCCTGGAGAAGAGGAAAGGAGCAATTGTGCACTGGCAAGGAGGAATAGAGGAGGAAGAGCAACGTGTTTCTCTGTGTGTCCAGGAAGGGCAGGGTGCTGTGCCCCTGGGGCAGCAGGAGCGGCCAGAGGAGCCCCAGGGCAGGGGGTCTTGGTGTGTCGTGGAGAGAGGGGCTGGCCTGGGGGGCTGCAGGCAGGCTGGGGGTAGGGGATCTCCTGGTCACCAGAAGGAGGGACCCAGAGTGTCCCTGTGGCCTGCCTCCTGGTGCCACTGGGGCCAGTTCCAGCTGGGAGGCTGGTGGGGAGGCTGAGACCCCTCTCTGCCCCATGGAGCTGCTGTGGCCTTGCGAGGGGCTGGGGCTGTGGAGCGAGTGCCCAGAGCTCTGCAGCCCCCTGGGGCGGGCACTGCTGCGGGGCCAGCGCCAGGCTGGGAGGCCCTGGAGGGAGCAGGAGAGAAGAGCCCAGGTTGTTGCCTGTGTTGCCTGCCCACGCTGGGGAAGCTGCCCCAGGCCCATTGTCCCCTGCCACTGTCCCGATCTGGGCACGTCCCCTCCATCCCCCTGAGCGCTGGTGCTGCTGCCGGGGCAGAGCTGGAGGATCCCGTGCAGCGGCTCCTCCGGGAGCTGCCCAGGCAAAAGCTGGCCCCAGCCCCAGCCCCAACCCCAGCCCCAGCCGCAGCGGGGCCCAGGGCAGCTGCCCTCTCCCCACCCACCCTGGCGCTGCCAGCCCCACCGCAACCTGCTCTTCACCGGCTCCAGTGCAGCCCTGCAGGCAGCTGGAGCTGCCTCGGGCCCCGGGGCCGTCTGGTGGCAGCAGGCTTTGACCTGGCCACAGCAGCAGCGGTGCCGGCAGCAGGGCAGGAGCAGGGGACTTGGGGCAAAGACCCCTGCCCTTGGCTGCACGGCCGGGGCACTGGCCGGGTGATGCCTTTGTGGGTGGCCGGGCTCCAGGTTCGGGGTGGACGGCAGCTCAAGGGCGGGAGCGCCGGGATGTGGATGGGCTTCCAGTGCAGCCGGGAGTGTGGGGAAGGCAAGTGGGCAGAGCCAGGCACACACAGGTGCCAAGGCCACGGGTGGAAAGGGCAGTGTGGGGCTGGTGAAGGCCCTCCCTCTCCTTCTCGTCCCCGTGGGGAAGAGAGTCCCCAGGCCATGCTGGACTCCACTTGGGCTGATGGGAAAGGGCAGAGGGCAGGGTGGAAGAGGCATTCAGAGCCTCTTGGGGTGAATGATGGAGTTTTCCAAGCCCAGGGCTGAGCCAGGCACCTTTGGATCTTCCCCATGATGCTCTCCCAGCTGGACTTGTTCTGCCCTGCCCTAGGTGCTCTCATCCCCAGGTCAGCTGTGCTGGAGCAGAGGCTGAGGAGCAAGAATTCGTGGACTCACAGAGGAGTTGTGGTGGGAAGGGACCTCTGGAGGTCTCCAGTCCAGCCTCCCACACAAAGCAGGGCTGGTTGGAGCCCTCCACTCTTGTCCAGCCATCGCTGGACTGTGCCTGATCCCAGTTACCATCCCCACACCTGCTCTGCTCCTCCTGTCCAGGCACTGCAGGACAGCACCTCTCATTGGTGGGGCACTGCCCTGCTGGCCTTGCTGGCACCCTCGGCTCCTGGCTGCCCTTCCCACCCGGAGCAGCCCCACTCTTGCTGCTCCCCACAACATACTCTTTGGAGCAGGAATCCCATCACCAATGGTGCAGAAGCACTCGAGCTGTGGCACAGGAAATCCTCTTATCTGAAGGGGAAGTGTCGAGAGGATGAGGCCAGCCTCTTCTCCGTGGTGCCCAGCAACAGGACAAGAGGCAATGGGCACAAACTGAACCACAGGAAGTTCCATCTGAACCTGAGAAAAAACTTCTTCACTGTGAGGGTGACAGAGCCCAGAGAGGTAGTGGAGTCTCCTTCCCTGGAGATATTCAAAACCCGTCTGGATGTGATCCTGGGCAATATGCTCTAGAGGACCCTGCTTGAGCAGGGAGGTTGGACTAGATGATCGCCAGAGGTCCCTTCCAACCTAAACGATTCTGTGATTCTGTGATTCCCCCAAATAGGCAGCATAGTATCAGACCCCCAAGTGGCTGAGCTCCCTTTTTCATCCAGCTCTGACTCCGCATGAAGCATTTCCTGGCTAGGGTGTCCAGATCCAAAGGTCTCCTCACACCTTCACATTGGCTGTCAGGAAAGAGGTTCTGCTGAGGTGATACGGTCACCTTTTGTACCTACAAGCTCCTGGGGATCTGCTCGGGTCCCCTCATCCCTTACCAAAGCTTTCTTGGCTGTAGTCAGGGGTTAAGTCCCAGGTAGAGATGGGCAGTCAGGTCAGCAGGATGGGGACAGGGTCAGGGGAGGACCCCAGAGGTGCAGGGCCAGGCACAGGCATGTCTACAGTGTAATGCCAGCACAGCCCAAGGACAAGGGGAGCAGCTCCCCGGGAAGGGGGATTAGGTCTTGCAATGAAGCGGTCACTCTCTGTCTCCCCTGCTCTTGTGCCCATGAGATCCCCCTCCCTGGCTGCCTCCAGACCCTCCATGCCCACACCACTGCCCAGCACACCACGACAGCCCTGGCCCTGCAGCCCCTCCAGCACCTCCTGCTGCCCCGGGGACAGAGGCACCTGCCCCAAGCTGGTGCCCAGAGAAACCTGTTTCTCATTCTCATTTTCTCTCTCTGCCTGCTGCCCTGCTTTTCTCCTGGGACATCCCTGCTCCCCAGAGAGCCTTTCCCCAGGTCAGTGTGTCCATGCAGGCCTGGCTGATCCTACACCCCCACCCTGTGCACCCCACAGGGCCCCAGGCTTGTGGTGCTTCTCCTCAGGGTGAGCAGGCTGTGGGGCCATGGGGCCATCAAGTGAATCCTGACTTGGCCCTGGCAGAGCTGGTCATGGTGGGAAGCAAACCCCATTGGACAGGGATCATCACCACTGACTGCTGCCCTGTGTCTGTGCTCATGGATGGTGCTCAGAGTGACCCCCAGGGTGTTGCCCAAGGCAGGAGATGTGTTTGGGTGTGCACTGTGGTGTCCAGCCTGTGGTGTTTCACTGAAGGTGCAGGAATCACTCTCCCGTCCCCCTTCCCTGCACCTCCTGGGTCCCCTCTGTCTCTCTGGGGACTGCAGAGCCCTCGGTTCCCCATGCATACCTGGATCTAGTGTTCTACCTTCTGGTTACTCCACCATGGACCCTCCCTCACTCCAATCACTGCCCACCCCAGGCACACACTGTGCCTGGACATCCCCTGAGCTCTCCTAGGGATCGCCTGGAGATTCCCCTCCACAATGATGGACAGCTCTCATCAGCACTGTCACCTGTGGGAAGAGCCCTGGGAAAGTAATTCAGAGATCATTCCCCATCTCCGATGGTCACTGACAGATGAACCCTGAATCCAGCCCACAGTCCTGAACAGATGACCCGGGGACTCTGAGCTCATCCGCTGGATCCCACAAAGTTCACAAGTAGAGCAGCAGGCTTTTTCATGGTGCAATCCCTTGGGCATATTTTTGACTCCAGCTTCTATAGAAAGGCCAGACTCCAGGCATGTCACAGGGGAGATCTCTTTTCATTATCGGAATGTTATCCTGGAAGCCAGGTCTGGTAGAAGGGTGTCCAGTGCCTGGTGCTGCCTCAGCTCATAGAAATGCACATGGGGAAACACCATGTCACAAGAGCACTGAGGCCATCTACGCACATGAGAGCAGAGCAGGACGGGGTGGAAATGAGGAGAGCAACCCTGACAAGAGCAATTCCTGCTGCTGTTGGTGGACATGTCGGCAGGAAGTCTGCAACCTCCACTTGAAGGCAGCAGTGAGGAAATGTGTGCTGTGGTAGTGGGAAGATGGTCCTGCGCAGCAGAGGGTCTGTCCAGACCCTCCTCGCCCTCCATTCTGACTCCACTGTGAGTGTTGGAGCTCTGTAGAGGGAAGGGACCAGCCCACGGTGACAGCTGGCTGTCACCCTTGCAGGAGAGGGGTAGAAGGTCACTCCCTGACTGCAGCTGGGGCCAGCGGAGCTCTCCTAATGCACACGGGACCCAAGGTCTCACCCTGTCTGTACTTGTCTGAGCCTGACTCTGTGCCCCTGAGCTCCCTTGGCATCACAAAAGAGACCTCACAAAGGGAAACTCCCCTCATTGCCCAGGGGGCATCCGAGGGAGCTGAGACTAGCAGGCTCTGAGGTTCCCCCATCTCTGCGGATGAAGGGGGAAGCCTGGCTTCCTGCTTCATCATGGCCTCTGGGTTATATTCAAATGAGAGACTTCTGAGGAGAATTGACATGAACCAAAACTCTTTATTCTTTTTCCAAGAATGGATCAGAGAAAGAAAAAAAAAAAAAGAATGACATGTAGCCTTGATGCCAGATGCCCTGGGAATGAGGAGGAGATGCACATGGGACAGTTACTGGTGCTGACACTGTACCCATTGAAAGAGTTTCCTCAGGGCCTCCTTGAGCTCCTTGTTCCTCACGCTGTAGAGGAGGGGGTTCACTGCTGGAGGCACCACCGAGTACACAACAGCCACCACCAGATCCAGAGCTGGGGAGGACATGGAGGGGGGCTTCAGGTAGGCAAAAAATGAGCTGCTGACAAAGAGGAAGACCACGGCCAGGTGCGGGAGGCACATGGAGAAGGCTTTGTGCCGGCCCTGCTCAGAGGGCATCCTCAGCACAGCTCTGAAGATCTGCACATAGGACAGCACAATGAAAATGAAACACCCAAATATTAAACAGGCATTAAACGCAAGAAGCCCAACTTCCCGGAGGTAGGAGTGTGAGCAGGAGAGCTTGAGGATCTGGGGAATCTCACAGAAGAATTGGTCCAGGACA
Organism: Struthio camelus; assembly: GCF_040807025.1. Classification (NCBI taxonomy): domain Eukaryota; kingdom Metazoa; phylum Chordata; class Aves; order Struthioniformes; family Struthionidae; genus Struthio; species Struthio camelus. Next base: position 3,855,739 of record NC_090970.1, read on the forward strand.
TTGCCTTGGCAGAGAGGAATGGAAAATGTGTTGGCAGTGTGCAGGAGAGCATTGAGAAAAGCAATAGCCCAGGCAGCTGCTGCCATCCTGACACAAGCTCTGCTGCCCAGGAGGGTCCCGTAGTGCAGGGGTCTGCAGATGGCAATGTAGCAGTCATAGGCCATGACTGTGAGGAGAGAATACTCAGCTAAAATGAAAATGGCAAGAAAAAAGACCTGGGCAGCACATCCTGAGTAGGAAATGGTCCTGGTGTCCCTCAGGGAATTGGCCATGGATTTGGGACAGTGGTGGAGATGGAGGCCAGGTCAAGGAGGGCGAGGTGGAGGAGGAAGAAGTACATGGGGGTGTGGAGGCGGTGGTGGCAGGCTACGGCTGTGATGATGAGTCCGTTGGCCAGGAGGGCAGCCAGGTAGATGCCCAGGAAGAGCGAGAAGTGCAAGAGCTGCAGCTGCCGTGTGTCTGCAAAGGCCAGGAGGAGGAACTGGTTGAGGGAGCTGCTGCTGGACATTTTGCTCTCTCCAGGCATGTAGGACTGTCCAAGGAGGAAAAGACAGTGGCAAGTCAGGAGAGACCCTCTCTGATCCAAACTCTTTCCCTTTCTCACAGACGTCCCTGTGTCTGTGAGACAGAGGGAATCAGTCCTGCTATGATGTAGGAGGGCTGTTCAGCCACATCCAGTTCAGAGGCATGTTGACCACCCAAGTAACAGCGCCACTTTGGGGGGGTAAGTGGGGGAGGGATCTTGCTTGTTGGTCTGCTCTGCAGGGTAGGAATATGCACCCTTAACATTGCTGTGAGTTGGCAAAATTCTTTAACCGTAGCAGAATCAATTCTTCAAGCGTAAGGACGATGAAGAAGCCACAGAGCCATAACAACCTGATCTCTCTTACTTCAGTTAGTCGGAGACCTCTGAATGCCATTGACATGATAATGTTCACCATCTTGTGTGGAAGATGGCAATCAGTCCCTAACCGAGGCTGGAGAGAATCTGGCAGAGCTTTATCTTCATCTTATCAAATGTAGAAGCGATACGACCTTAAGACAGGAACCATCAGCCAATAATGTTTAACCAGTGCAGTGAATACTTTGTTCTTGTTCCTCACAAGAAAGAGGCCAGACTTGCAGCCCTGGCCCTTCTAGAGTCAAGGGGAGTCCTGCCACTGGCCTCACGTCTCTGTGAATGACGGTGGTTAGTGGTAGGAAGAGCCCAGGAGTGGGGATCTCTACCATGTAAAGAGGAAAAGAGTAAGAAGTCTCATGAATCTGTTTTGCATTTGTAAGAAATAAACAGACATAAGATTCAAAGGCTGATAATGTTGATGTCTATCAGTATTTATAAAGAGGGAATTATTTAGCAAGGCTACACTGGTGGCTCTCAAGCTGAGCCGAACATGCAAACCGGGAAAGTTATGATTTTTCCAGTCTGTGCTGTGATATCTCGGGATTAAATCTTAATGTCGCTATGTGTCCAAAGTGCCCTTTGTCAAATACTCACTAAAATATACTGCTGTCTAACTCACATGGTTAAAGTGCTGGGAAAACAAAATATTCCCCTTTTCTACCTTTTCTGGAACTAAAACATCTCCTTACAGAAAAACAGCTGCCTTGGCCGTGCACCTCTCTCAGCCAGAGGACAATCTCAGTCACAACTTACCCTGAAAGGAAACTGGCCTGTGCTGACAGTGGTGTCCCCTTGCACAGTGCACATCTCCAAACTCTCCTCCCTTTCTCAGCTCACATGTTCTGAGAGTGATGGAGAGGGTGTGACATAGCACATGGCTCTGATGATCAGAAGGACTCGGTGATGTGGCTCTGAGACGGAGGGAGCTCTCAACACTCAGCTTCTAGCCAAAGACACACAGGGCTTATTTCAGCTGCCCACACACAGCCACCGCCAGCAGCAGTTCCAGTTCCTTAGCACCTCTGGGGCTTCTGCATGGGACATTCAGCTATCACGCATGTCCTCCAGCAGGACACAGCAGCACACAGTCCAGCAGCACAGCCCAGGGAGGGTCAAGGGTCTTAAAGGAGGGCTATCCTGAAGGGACAGTCAGCTCATTCCCCAGCCCCACACACTCTGCTCCTTTGAGCCCCACAGGCAAGAAGGAGACTTCCTCCTCTCGCTCCATCTGCAGAGACAGCTCTATGGCTAGAACCACAGGGTCTGTGTTAGAGTCTGCAGCTGCAAATGTCATCCTCAGAAAGCCCCCGAGCAAGAACAAGAGCGGCCCGGACAGGGGGAGAAGCAAGGAGCAACACCTTGATGCTTCTGCCTAGGGTGGCAAAGAGAGAAAGAGTGAGGGACACTGAGCAAGGTCTTGCCCTAACCCAGCTGTGCACACCACCTCCCAGATGGAGACATCACAGGGCAGTTGTCCTCAGTCCCTTAGTCATGGTTTAGGAAATGGGCATGTGACAGGAGAGCTGCTCCTCTCCTCTTTTCGGGCTCTGGCTGCCAAAAAGACTATTTGGGTCCTAGATCCCTCGATCTTGAGGGCAGAGGGCTCTGCTGGGTGGCAGAGGACAGATGCAGGGGGCTTGTGGAGGGGAAAGCATCTGCACTGCTGGGGCTGGCAGAGCATTTCCTGCACCCCAACCTCGCATGGGGTTTCTGGTAGCAGTTTCCTCTCCCTCTCGGACCATCTCTCTGCTGCTTGGAGATGTCCTTGCTGGGAGCTCTTCCTCTGTCCCCACGCAGACCCCATCCCACCCACTGTGATCCCAGCTTTGCCCTACAGATATCTCCAAGCAGCAGGAAGCTGCCCAGCAGCATCTCCCTGTGTGCAGGAGCTAAACAGAAGACCAGAAGATCTCCGATGACACTGGCAAGGTGATGCTGGTGGTGCCTGTAGGTTGAGGGGTGGTGAAGGCACTTGCTGAGCTTCCTTGCAGGTGTTGTCACCCTTCAGTGTGCTGGTGAAGAGGCTCAGACCTGGGATTACACCTGACTGCTGCATTTCCATTCCCACCAGGCAGAGACAAGTCCTCTGGAAAACTCCACTCTCCAAATATCCTCATGGTGAGCGAGAGCTGTGGGCAGCCCTGACCCACGCAGCACCCTCTCACCACGACAACGAACCTGCCCTGCTGGGGGTCACTCCTCCCACCCAGACCTTCTCCCTGCAGCACCGTAGGTTGATGCCCAGGCAGGATGAGTGCTGACCCACCCAGGCAGCGGAGTCACCACCCCGGGCACACAACACCCCGCGGTGGCAGGGACACTGCACCTGGGACTATACCCCAGCTTCACACCCCTGCACCAGCCCCGGCACAAGGAAGCAGCCTGCCCTGTCCCGGTGACAGTGGGGCAGGACATCCCTGCCCTGAAGCCTCTCTCCCTCTTCTGCCCTGCAGGAGCCCAGAGAGCAATCCTCACAACCCTATTGCCCTGCAGCCAGACACTCACCATGCAAACGGCTGGGAAGATGTCTCCCACAAGGAGCTCTCCTCTCTCCTCCCACTCCACACTGCCTTCCACTTCTCTCTGCCTTCTCTCAGCTCCTCTCAGCAGCAGCAGGCAGTGCCCACAGCCCTGCTGCTCTTGGCAGAGGAGCTGCTCCTGCACACAGCGGGACACATGGGCACTGCTGCCACGGTGCCACCAGCTCCCTCTCTCCCAGGAGCCTGGCCCCACTCAGGAGCAGGGACACAGCTGCAGGCGTGACTTGCTCTGCCCCTCGGGCTCCCTCGCGATTGTCCTGGGGCTCCAAGGCTGACAGCTCCAGAGCGGCAGCACGGTCCCCTCTGGGAAATGCTCTTGCAAGTGTGCTCATCACCTCCAGTCCCTCTCTGGACTGTGGAGGGAGACTGATTTCAGCAGTGTGCTTGATCCCATCAGGGGACAGAGGTGGAGAGAGGTGGACATGTTCCCCTCTCTCAAGCCCTATTCCTGGCCCAGCACCAGGCAGCAGACCTGGGCAGGGAGAGGGAGAGGGAGGGGGTCATTTCCCCTGCACAGGGCAGGGATTCAGAGGAGGAAATGCAGGTGGTTCATCTCAGCTTGGCAGGCCTTGGGCAGCAGGGGGATTCAGCTCCCTCCCAGGCAGCCCACAACCCCCTAGCAGGTGGGATCCCTCTGGCCTCAGCTCAGCTGTGCCCAAAACAGGTGCCTGCATGCAAGCCCTTGTCTGAGCTGCCACCATGAGCAATAGGGATGGAGAGGGGAGTCAGCAGCTCGCACCCACAGCCCTGGTGATGGCTGAGACTCCAGGCTTGGTCCATGTCCTGTGTCTGTGTGTGTGACAGCTGTGATGGAGCAATTCTGAGACACCCACATCCTGCCTGAGCCTCAGCTGTGGGCCGGAGGGGTGGTGGGGTGGATTCCCTTGGCCATCTGAAACTACACCAGGTATTTTCAGTGTCTGAACCTTCCTTAGCCATGTGTTTCTATGGAGCTCACAGAGCTGTTCAGCTGACCAAAAGGAGGAATTCACCAGAAGGACAGCCAGGTCACTCTCCAGGCTCCACCAGCTGTATGTACTGCCGCTCAAGTCACTACCAAGCTAAGACACAGGCACATCCTCGCTTTGCAGACACTTCCATTAATTCAGGGCTCTCATTTTCAGGCAATAAAAAGAGCCTCTAGCACCATGCCAGGTGCCTGGGTGCCCAGCAGAATCCGCAAGTGGCTGGCACATACCACACAGGACCTCCAGGGAAGCCATGTGCTGGTGGAGTGGGTTCAGGGCAGACCGTACAGGGTCTTTCAAAGGGGTTTGGAGCCTGCATGCCAGCAAGTGAACACCAACACCATGGCATACAGGGAAGGTCCTTCCCAGCTACAGCCAGGGGTGCTGCAGGACTGGGAGGCACATCACACCAGAGTCTACACGAAGGTCTCTGCACTCTCCAACCCTCCTAGCTCTTCTCCCTCTGAACCTCTTCTCACCCCCTCACATGATATGAACAGGGACCGTGCTAATGATGTCCTCGGGATGTCTGGATCAAAGGCTGCCCAGGCCTAGGGATTCTTTAGTTCACCTCTGTCACAGGCCCCAAGGTGCTGCAGAATCAGCTCAGGCAGCAAACCCCTCTCTTGCCATTCCTGCACAGCCCAGCACTGTTTCTCCCTGGCCTTGGGCACTGCAGGGTTTGCCCTCTCAGGGGGAACCTCCTTTCACCAGCACATTGCCACCTGCTTTTTACGCCAGCATCTCTCTGCTCTGAAGTGGGACCATCGCACACTTGGTGTTCCTGGCCCTTGGTAACAGGTTTCACCATGGCCAGTTGGACTTTAACATTTCTAGAATAATTGACATGTGGTAGGGTCAGTCACAGTACTGGAGAGCACAGAGGGTGGGGTACAAGCTCTTCAGGACAGATCAACAGGGAAGATGAGGAAGGAGGATGCCCTTTGTGTGAAGAGGCAGCTTGGATGTGTGGAGGTCTTCCACAGAAGGGTCAAGGGTTTGGGTGAGAGCTTGTGGGTGAGCCTCAGAGTCAGGGTGACATTGCAATGGGAGCTACAGACCACCCAATGAAGGTGAGGAGGTGGATGCAGTCTCCTTGAAGCAACATGAGAAAGTCTGCGGATCACAGGCCCTGGTTCTTATCAGAGGGACTTTACTCTCCCAGACATTAGCTGCAAGGGCAAACAGTCCTGGAAGGCATCAGGGACAGCTTCTTAGCACATCCACACAACAGGCCAATACTCATGATGCTTTTCTGTAGCTGGACATTTCCAACAGGGAGGAACGGACCAGGGATGGGATACTCAGTGTCAAAGTTTCCTGTCGTGACCTAGAAGGAGTAGAGTTCTAGATCCTGAGGGGAGTGAGGAAGGACAGGAGTGGAGCACAGACCATTAACTTCAGAGGAGCAGACTTTGGCCTGTTCAGGGGAGTGGTGGGAGATCCCATGGGAGGCAGCTCTGAAGGGTCCAGGAGCTCAGGAAAGGCAGCAGGTCTTTGAGGACAGCACCTGGCAAGCACAAGGATGCTCCATCCCAATACTCAGTAAAACTAGTAGACACATCGAGAGAGTGGCTGGGCTGCACTGGGAAGTCAGGACTGAACTCCAGGACAATCAGGCAGCATACTGGAAGCAGAAGGAGGGAGGGACTGCAACAGAGGAATTCAGAAATATCGTCCAGGAAAACAGGGATGGTGTTAGGGAAGCGAAAGCTTCCCAAGGGTAGACACTTGAAGGGGACATCAAAGGCATGAAGAAGAGCTGCTACTGCTTCAGGGTCAATAAAAGAGTAAAAAGGAAAATGTTGGCTTACTGCTGGATCAGGCAGAGAAAAACAACCAACAGTGAGTGATGACGAAGCGAGGGATGACTTGCAAGAACTCAACCCATATAAGTCTGCAGGACTGGGTGGGCTGCATCTGAGGACATTGAGAGAGCTGGCCACTATCACAACAAGACTGCTGTCTGTTATCTTTGAAAGGCTGTGGAGATCAGGGGAGGTCCCAAAGAGCTGAAGAAGGAATATGCTGTGCCCATCTTCAAAAAAGGCCACAAGGACAAATCAGGGAGCTGCAGGCCGTTCAGCCACACTTTAGTGAGGAGTGCGTCATGGAATGAATCCTCTGGCATCACATTTCTGGGCACAGGAAGAAGGTGACTGTGAACAGTCCGCATGGATTTACTGGAGGTAAAGCCTTCCTGATCAACTTGATTACCTTCTGTGATAAAAGGCCTGTCCTTGTGGAGGAGAGGAGAGTAGTGGATGTCATTTACCACAGTTTTAGCAAGGGGTTTGACATCATTGTCTCGCACTATATGGTTGAGGGCTGCCATCCAGATTGACCCCTGCAGGAAGGAGGAGTGCATTTCCAGGAAGTTTATGGAATTCACAAACAAAACAAATGCCAGGTCCTGCACCTGGGGTAGACAAACACCCTGCAGTGATCTGGGCTGGGGAGTGGCCAACTGGCAGCAGCTCTGCAGAGAAAGACCTGGGAGTCTTTGTGGGCAGCAAAGTGAGCGAGAGCCAGCAGCATGCCCTGGCATCAACGGAGGCCACAGTGTCCTGAGCTGCCTGAACAAGAGCACAGTTGGGAAATTGAGGGAAGAGATTATCCCCCTCTACTCCACACCTGTTAGAGCACATCCAGATACTACAGCCATTTGGGGCGCTGTGTAGAAGAACACTGTTGATGACATGGAGTGAGTTTGGTGGCACACCCCCAAGGAGTCCAGGCACCAGAGCACTTGCCCTGTGAGGAGAGGCTGAGGGAATGGGCCTTGCTCAGCCTGAAGAAGGGAAGGCTTTGCGCAGACCTAATCACAGCCTCCCCATACCTACCAGGATGTCACCAAGAAGATGCAGTCAGGCTCTTCACCATTGTGCACAATGGGAGGATGAGGCCCCAATGGGCATTAGCTGAAACTAGAGAGCTTCAGGCTGAGGATAAGGAGAAACTTTTGACCCATCCAGACAGACAAGCACTGGGTCAGGTTTTCCAGAGAGGTGGTGCCATCTCCATCCTCAGAAGTTTTTGAAGTCCTAAAGGAGTAAAGCCTTGAGCAACCTGGTTGGAGCTGATACACACCCTGCTGTGGGAAGGAGGTTGGACTAGAGACCTCCTCAGGCCCCTCCCCACCTGAATGATTCAGCATTTCCTTCCACCCTGGGTCTTCCCTTGTTGACCTTAGGGAAAACCTTCAGCTTCCTTGTGACCATGGAAGTAGGTCTCCCAAAAGGATCACCAGATCAGCTGCATGTTCCTTGTCCTGCTCTGGTCAGAGGCATTCAGATTCAGGGCTGCTTGGCAGCCACCCCCAAATCACCTTCAGTTTTCTTTTCCTTCACCTTTTATTGCATTTTGTCCCTCTTTTCTCCCTTCCAAAGTCTTCTTTTACTCTCCTGATCCCCTCCCATGCAGTCAGCCAACCTCTGTTTCCCCATTGGCCCTGGGTTTCCTTTCTTTGTGCATTCATTTGGCTTGTCTGAGATGGTTGCCATGGTGATTTCTACTTTTACCACTAGGGCCTTGAAACTGGTACTGCCTTTTATTATGTGTAGTGTCCTGCAGGTCCTCATGCTGTTACCCTGCCAGAGGCACCGCAAGATAGGATGAGCCATCAGTACGCTGCATTAACAGGTGACCCAGAGGAGCCTGAGTCCAGAGGGTCCTTGAGAAACTTGGGGTTTTGACCAAAAAAATTTAATGATGTTGTGCAAGGAGAAGTGGCAGACCTTGCCTCAGGGGGCAGAACAGGCTGTGCATCAGGACAGGCTGAGACCTGACCGGCAGAAGAGTGACCATGAGGAGAAGGGCCTAGCTGTTACACGAGGGATGCCCTATGAGCCAGTGCTGCGTGCTCACCACAAATGAGGCCAGCTGCATAGAGGGCTACATTAGGAAGTGCATAGCCATCGAGACAAGGGCAGTTCTTATCCCCCTCGACTCAGCACTGGTGTGGCCACATGTGGGATAGTGTGTCCCAGTGTGGACTGCCCAGTGCTGGAGGAATGGGGAGGAACATGGAGAGGGTCCAGAGGAGGTCTGCCAAGATGGGGTTGGGGGCCTGAAGGCCACGGCCTGTACGGAGAGGCAGAGTGACCTGGGCTTCTTCAGCCAGGTGAAGTGTTAAAGACAAATGGAATATAGCAGTAGCCTGTGACTGCTTGAAGGGCGGTTTCCGAGGGGATGGAGCTTTTGTTGGTATTAGGAAAGAGCATGAAAAGGAGAAAGGGCCACAAACTGCATCTTGAGAGGTACAGCCTGGGCTTCAGGAAAAAGACATGTCACTTGAAGGGTAGTGCTGTGGTGCAACAGGTCACCCAGAGGCCTCTGAGGTCACCCCATGCCTTTGTGTTTAAAAGAACACCAGCAAGGACAGAGAGACCTCAGTAAATATGGAGAGATCCCTGGGATAGAGCAAGGGGAGGAAGCATGTTGGGGGTCTACAGGCTGCAGGGATGCAGGCACAGGCATGTGACAGTGTAGGACAGCCTGTGGTGGAGACGGCTGAGGGCACTGCCATGGCTGAAAGCCTCCAACAAAACTGAGGTCTCTAGCCTCTTGGCTATGGTTGGTGTCTCTGCTCCTAAGGCCTCTGAGAAGAAGTTTCCTTAAACCACTGGGACCTTAAACCACTGGGACCTCCTTGTCCACGGGGAACCAAGAGATGCCATATTGTTGTCCTGCAGTTGGAGCTGCACATGCCCACCTTCACACTGACCCCCAGAAAGAGCTCTGAGCAACGTGTGAGGGAAATCACCACCCTTCACAAGGACTGGGTGTCAGGGCCTGGTTGCTCTGCTTCATTACACACACCAAGGCTGACTTGGCATCACAGCCACCTGCACATTGTCTTGGCCTACCTGCAATCAGAGCCTCCAGCTTTGTGCTCTCATCAGCCCCCTGGGAAGTCTTTGTCAGTAATGGCCCTCAGTGGGACTCCTTAACACTCCAAGAAACTTTGAGATTTACTTCTCCCTTCAACTTCTGGAGAGGTTTGCTCAACCTTCTCAGCATCTGAGGCCCATGGGCTCAACATCAAATACACCTGAGGGGTCATTAAAAAGCAGAAAGCCCTAACAACCTCTGTCTCTTTCCATCATTTTCTTCAGCTCTTCTGTGGCTAATTGGCAAGTGTTCAGGAGGGTATTGAAAAGAGAAGGATTTCAAGGAGCACCTGGGAGATGTCTGCTTTTTAAGCTTTCTTTAGTCTTCAGGTTTCAGGGGAAGTGATACCCACCTTCTCCAATTCACACTGACCCTCAGTGTTTCCTAATTAAGCCTGGACATGTAGGAAAAGCAGTATTTCTGATAGGAGACGTGTATGGACAACCTTCCTCCCCACCTCCCCAAGCCCTGACATTTCTCTTCTCGGCCCCTGGGGACTTCCCTCACTCGGCTTAACATCTAGCCTTTTCCCACTCAAGCCTGTAGCTGAATGCTACAGCTCCTGGGCACCAATTCCCACCTGCTTTCCTTAGAAAATTAGCTGCAAACAGACACAGAAGGATTTGTCTCAATTCTGATCAGACCAATATAAACATGATGCAGTGTCCTAAGAAATAACATACAATCCTCAAGTGTATGTCAAGGGCAAGTTGCCTCCAGGCAGGTCCACAGTGTGCAAGGAATAGCCTTCCTTGACATGTTCTTGACAAATAGATGGGGGAGGCTAGTTAGAAACACAGTGAAGGAGTTGGTTGACGAGACAATGAGAGTGCTGAAAGACGAGACAAGCTTCAGACTCCCTGAAGCTCAGAGCAGCGACTAGGGAGTTGAGAGGTGCCTGAATGATACAGAGGAAGGGGAGGAGGAAAACTGGGAAACTATGGGAAGGGCATATGCCCAGCTTGTCTAATGCAAAGTTGACCTCAGAAGTGATCAATGTAGGCAGGACATGTGGAAATATGAGGGAGATGACTGAGATGACATCCACAGCCTAATACACCGAGCAGTGGAAACATAAGGTCGAGGGCAGATCAGTACTTCTTCTCCTGAGATTAATACCCTTCCTGAAGATTTCCACTATTTCATCATACGAAATCATTGACATTAAAATTATTCAATCATTTCAGCTGATGAAAGCGTGTTCATATTTTTGAAACGTCAAAACCAAGTCTTCCCCTTTCCAGGCAGAGCTCAGGTGTCGAACCAGAAGCATCCAGTGCCGCTTGGAGAGGCCCCGGTGACTCTGAGATACCTTCACGGACCTGGCAGCTCTCCCAGGGGACCTGTGGGAAACCGAAGCCCCTCGGAGCTGCAGAGGGAGGCTGGGCAGAGGGGACTAGGGCACCTGCAATGGCACCAGGTGTCCGTGACCCTGTGACAGCATCCTACCCCAGTTCTGAAAATCTTTCCTTAAATAATGATAATAATAAAAAAAATTATAAGACCACTAAATCATACTAACAGATCACTAAATTAAAAAGAGAAAGAAATTAAGAAAGACAATAAGAACACACACACAGACAAAATTTGAAGCTGGAAAGTATAACAAAACATTTCCTTGCTTTAAATCTTGTTCTTAATTTCTTTCTTGTTTCATTTTTCATGTAATTTTCCTAACAGTCCTCCTATAATCAGGCCTACACCATTAAAAAAGAACTTGTTGTGTCTCACACAGAGCCCAGTGCTCATAAAACCTCCCCCTGACCACAACTGTCCGTGCCACCCCTCACTCTTTGCACAGAGCGAGTCACCCTCTGACATGCCGAGCTCTCTCGCCTGATAGAGGAAAGCAGGCTGACCAGCTTCAAGAAAACACTGTATTCTTGGAAGGCCACATCTGCACAAATCTCCACGTACCTGTGTCACAGTGACGTCCTACAGGTGTCCCAATGAGTCTAGCCACACTCCCTTCTCCTTCCCTGCACTGTCAGTGAAGTGCGACCCCATCTGAGGTGACAACAGGGCTGAGACTGATCTCACCCCATGCCTGACCCCTCCAGGGCAGATGTCTCTGCCTAACCCAGGTGTCTGCCCTTCCCTTCCTAGTCATGGGAACTCAGTGACCCCAGGGCATCTCAGGCAGCAACAGCCTCTATACGAGGGCAAACAAATAAAGGCCTGAATGAAAGTGTTTAGCTGTAACTTGAAGCCTATCCAAAAAACAACTCTGTGCCCAAACTGGCACACAGCCATTTCCAGATGGTCAAGTATGTTTTACCAGTTCTAATGAATCTTGTCTTTCTCTCTTTCTTTTTAGCAGCACCAAGTGCATGCAGTGCAGTATTTCCTCCTTCTAGTGGAGTATAGATATTTGTGACCAGTTATTCAGCCCAATACCTTTTCTACCAACACTCTGAATGCAGAAACTATGTTCTGAGCAACTACTTTATTTAGAGGGACCTATTTCCTCTGCCTTCTTCTGCCTCCCTGTCCTTTCTGCTTCCTCTCACTATTCTGTCTTTCCACAGCTCTTCAGGGAAATGAATCCCAGCACTTAGGGTGGACGAGACCTCTGGACGTCATCTAATACCATCCCCCACTCACTCCGAGAGAACTAGAGCAGGTTGCTCAGAGGCTTGCCCCAGTTGCACCTAGTCCACAAACACACGGAGAGTGCGCTCCATCCTAATGTCCAGGATGTTAACGAAGACATTAAACAGTGCTGCCTAAAATGTAGATCCCTGAGGGATGCTGCATGTAACCAGCCACCAGTTGGACCTTGTGCCACTGGTCACAGTGTTTTGGCCCAGTGGCCCAGCCCATTTTCCACCTGCCTTAGGGTCCATTTGTGCCGTGCTTTGGACTGGCTCGTCACCTTCTCTAGGGCAAAGCCCTGTGCACTCCAGCCACCCTCTTGCACATAGCACATCTCCACCTCCTCACTGTCCCAGCCTGCCTTCCCCAGGAGCCCATTTTCATCTTGGCATGTGAGCTGCCCACCACATGTGTGAAATCCCATGGGGACAGGGGAGAGGGAGGTGCCAGTAAAGGGGCGATGGCTGGGAGAGAGGAGGAGAAGTGGAAGGGGGAAGGCAGAGGTCAGAAGAGGGGAGCGGAACAGGAAGGCAGAGGTGACACAGCTGTGGTGTTGATAGTGAGGTCGCTTCCTTTACAGGATGGGGAGAGGCAGGCAAAGGGGACACGGCTGCAGTGTTGATTGTGAGGTCCCACCCATGTGCCTTCTCCTTGCCCATCACTGGCAGAGACAGGAGTGACCTGACTTTCAACTTTACGGCCATGTGCCTCCTACCATCCAAGGAGCTTCCGAGAAACAATGGCTCTCACCACAATGTCTCCACCTCCTAAGACAATGGCTCTCATCACAATGTCCCCACCTGTTAAGGCTTTTGGCCTACCAGCTGATCCTTTACCAGTAACCTCACAGTCCTCTTCCAAGACCACCTGCCTGCAGTGAGTCTTTCAGCCATGTGCCTGCTGCTGTCCCAACAGGTACTCAGGCAGGAACGTCATCACAATCAGCATCCAAGCCATCGGCCTGCAAGTGGCCTATCAGGTACTAAGGCAGAAGGAATCGCACAAGCACCTCCTCTGCTCGAGAAGCAGTGGTTGCCCTATCACCTCAGAGACAGAAGTGACCTCACAACCAAAATCCAAGCCATGTGCCTGCTGCTGGCCTATCAGGTACTGAGACACAAGTCACCTCACAAACAGTTTCCCACCCAGGAGCTTCTTCCTGGCCCATCACCTACAGACACAGAAGGGACCACACACTCAGCTCCATAGGCCTGTGCCTCCTAAGGGCCTGCAAGCTTCTGAGACACAATTATGTCCTAAAAACTGGCCATGACATAATCTGTTTGCGCTGTGAGTCAGAGGGATTGTGACAGGCTGGAGAAATGGGCAGAGAGGAACATCAGGAAGGTCCACAAAAGGAAATGCAATGTTTTGCACCAGGACATGCTGAGTGCCGATCGGCTGGAAAGCAGCTTGGCCGAGAAGACCCTTGGGGGGGTCCAGGGAGGCAGCATGTAGCAGCATAAGCCAGCAGCATGTCCTCAGGACGAAGGCAGTCCATGGCTTCCTGGGCTGCCTTGGGAAGAGAGTGCTGGCAGCAGGGCGAGGGCTCTGGGCCTGCAGGCTCTGTGTCAGCAGGAGGTGGGCCTGCCAACTAGTCTGCTACTCATCAGATACTGGCCCATCAGATGGGGAGGCAGAAAGAATCTCACAATCACCTTCCAAGCTCTGTGCCACCTGCTGGCCTTTCCCCTTCCTCAGGGACATGAGGAGCCAGCTATGGGGGTCTCTTCTCTCTCTCTCTAGCAGAAAGGAGACACACTGGGATTGAGTCAGCTTTCCAGCTGGAGATCCTGGCAAGAGCTTCCGAAACTGCAGGCCTCAGTGACCAGCTCAGTGACACTCTGCCAAATGTGCTCACTTGGACACCTGAAGGGTCAGCTCCCAAATGACCCCCTTAGGGCAGAGAGGAGCATGTGGAAAGGGGAGGAACCTAATTCTGAGGCGGTTATTTGCATCAAACAACTCCAGCTTGGCACGCTGATTCTCAGCTCGGACCCAGGAAGTGTTTCCTGCTGACTTGCAGGAAAGTGCCTGAGCATCAGCTGATGTTTCTCCCAGTCCAAAAGCAATGGGCTCATTTCCTTAGTCTTCAGCACAGAAAGTGAGCTCTGGGCACCTGAGATTACTACTCCCTGCAGCAGGCACCTCTGGGAGAAGTGGTTTTAAAGGCCAATGATTTTCTGAAGAAATACTTGGTCTTTGGAAGTTTCCCTTATTTGGCTCATTTCAAATGGGCCAATGACTGTGGCACTGCCACTGGAAAGAGCACCTCTGAGTGCTCCACTGTGGAGAGACCATTTCCTTGTGAACTGTGTGTGGAAAAAGTCCCACATGATCTGAACTGCTCTCTGTGGCCTGCTGGATGTCCGCCCCTGGATGTCTGATTTCAGAGCCCAGGGCAGGGTGCAAGGTGCAGCAGAGAGCCCCGAAGGAGTGAGGCCTTTGGCAAGATGAAATGAAGACCCTCTCCCCTCACTTGCCATATTTCACTGGGTTGGAGGGAGGTTAATTGGATAGCAAATCTATATCTGTCTATATCTATCTATTGGTTAGCTCTGCAGCAGCGACACACCACCACACATGGCAGCAGCCAGGACACCACCAAAAGCCCCCAAAACACACCCAGGACAACTCTCCAGCCCTTCTGTTTCCTTCTAGTCCTCCAAGAGGGAGCAACAAGCACTTCCTCTGAACATCCACTCACACCTCTGCTCCTGCTCCCTTCCCACCTCCACGAATCAAAGGGTCAAGATTTCATTCAAACATTGGAGACAAACCTCACCCAACCCCACCTCACAGCCCCAGCGCAGCTGCTAGGTGCCATACAGCACATCTGGCTCACAGGACAGCTCACCTGGTGCCCAGGCACCTCTGTCCATGGTCCTAACCCCACTGGCAGCTCCTGGAGGAGAGCAGCCCCTCTCAGCCACAGCCAGGGGCAGGGCCAGGGCCAGGGAAGCATGAGAACACACCTGCAGACCCACTCACTCCCACTCCTGCTCTTCTGCTTTGCTCCCGCCACACTTATAAGTCTCTTTAACCCGTGTGCTGGATGGTCATGGGCTGACAGAGACATCAGGCAACCCAACACAACCCTCCTCCTCTTGTCAGCAAGTAGCGGGGCAGCACTGGGGGCAATGCCATGGCAACATTGCAGACACATGACCCAGCAGGCAGCTCCTCCCTCCCACCATGGTTGATGGTGGGTCGGGCACCATGTTGAGGATTATTGAGGTTTCATGTCCTCTGTGGGCATTTCCAGCAGTCTATTGAGATTGCCACGGGATCTGCTAGACATTGCAGCCTCTGAGACACAGGACCCCTTTCCTGCCAGAGCCAGACCCCAAGCGGGGACCCACTCCCAGAGACACCTGCACCTGGATTGACCCCCCCACCCTACCAGGAGGGGATGGAGCCAGCCCCACAGGAGCCTCGGGGCTCAGGACAGCACCAGCCCCAGGACCCAGCAGTCCTGCCTGCCCCATTGTGCCCTGAGCCACACGGGACCCTCCAGCAGGGCTCTTGTGGCCGCCCCCAGCCCTGTGCAGACACCCCCACATCCCACGACCCACAGGAAGGAGTTTCTCAATCCCTTACCCTTGGTGGAGAGCTGCAGGAGCGCTGGAAAGCACAGATTTGTGGTCTGGGCTAATGTTCTTGGTCCAGCAGTCTCCATCTTGTTTGGTCCCTTTCCTTCGGCTCGCCTCTCCCTCAAGGGAAAAAGGACTCGCTTCCTGTCCCGTCCCCCACAATTCCTCTCCAATGTGTCCCTGCTCTTGTGCCTGTTGGTGAGGAGCCCCAGTGCAGCCCCATTGCCTCCTGTCCTCTCTCCTTGCTGGGGAGTAGCTCTGAAGGGCAGCAGTGGGGAGTGTGTGAGCTGTGCCCTGGCCTTGCAGGGAAGTGAGGGCTCTCCCATGGCACCGGGGAGAGACCTCTCTGTGATGCGGCACATCCCCCTGTGACCTCAGCCCGTGTCATCTCGGGGCTCAGTAGGTCACTGCCATGGAGGTAGCACAGCCAGGGAGAGATCAGAGAGACTTCCCTTCATGTTCTGCAAAGCAGTCACCTCCCCTCCCCACAGTTAGTTTCCAAAACTGGCTGATAAATCCTTCAGGAACGTGACCAGATGGGACAAAGGCGTGGAAAATCTAAGATGGGGCACAGGAGAGGTCACTTCTGTGCCCCTGCACCAACAGGTCTCTGCACAGGGCAGACCTGGGTGGGAAGCTGGGGTTTGGGGCTATGTTAGGGGTTTGGCACTTGTTAAAGATGGGATCAAAATCATGTGAGGTAAAACAGCACAAAGGGTGGCCATGGGCTGTGATGCTTTGGTGAGCCTGGTGAGACAGGTTTCTCCTGTGGGTCTCTCTTCTAGTAAAAGGAGGATGTAGGACAGGAAGGGACAGGATGCAGCCTTCCTCCTTCAGGCACCAAAGAAGGCTTTTTGTTTTGAAAAGGCCTCAGCAAGGTTTCTCAGTCTGTGGTGCTAGAGAGAGAGATGAGATGCCAGAAAAGAGCAACTAGGCCCTTAACACACATCATCCAGATCAGAGGGCTTTACATGGGACCCTGGTGCTTCCCATATTCCATAACCATGGGCAAGGCCGGGGAGCAAATCTGGGGCAGTGTTCTCATTTCCCATGAATGTTGCCCAGGCTGAGCCTGGGGAAAGCCATTTCCCACCTCTGGAGCTCAGCTGGTCCTTGGGCTTTTCAGCATCACCTCAAGGCAGTGCTTCTCCCCTGGCTACAGTCCCTGGCACCCTGCATCCCCCCCCCAGCACCCTGGCTTTCGCGGGGTGCTGTACAGCACCTAGTGCCCTGGATCTCCCACAGTTTTGCTCCTGGGCTTCTCAGGACGTGCCCACACACTGCAGGGCTGCTGTCCAGGCTCCGGTGCAGAGCCTGGAAGGCAGTGCAATGCCTCAGGACCTGCACCTTGGCTCATTCAGAAGTGTGTGAGGTGACCAGCTCCCAGCTGTGCAGCTGCTGGAGTTTGACAACATCCCTACAACCAACCTTCCTTGTCTCTGAATAGGGTGACTCTTGCAGAAGGGAGGCTCCATCCCCCTTGAAGACTGTCAGAGAGGTGGCTTTCCAAGTCATTGCAAAAGGAAGCCAGAGCGCAGAGAACAGAGGCAGCAAACAGAGGGAGCAGTTTGTGCAGCAGTGTGTGGGCTCTGCTTAGAACTTCTGAGGACCTTGTTGGAAGTTGGGGGAGGGGGGGGCGGGCTTTCTGGGGACCCCGATGAACTCGAGGGTGCTTGCTGCTAAACAGGCAAGGAGAGCTAGGCAAGGACAACTACAGGAGGCCTTAACTTCTCCTGGGAGCAGCTCTAGCTAGGTGGAGCTGCCGCTAAGGAGCTCTCTTGGTTGCCCCTGAGGAGAGGGAGTTGGGGCCTTTGCTCCTTGATGAGGGTGGGTCAAGCACCCTGTGAGTCAGTGCTAGGCAGAGGCCTGTAGAAGAGCCAGGCCTGGAGTGCAGCTCCTGGAGTGCAGTGAAGAGAGGCTGCAGTCTACACAGCAGGGTGCAAGAAGGCACCTTTGTTTCCAATCGTAGTAGTGTATGCTTGCTCAGATATGGTCATGTCATGCTGGAGAGGACATTCCCCAGTAGCTGCTGGAGTCGCTGCCTCAGCTGTGTCAGAAGCTTGGACGCAGAGAGACCCTCTGCCAGCAGACGCAGCTCTACAGGGGTGAGGGTGCAGGGGGTGCTTGGGGCCTCTTGGTGAGGCCTGGGCTGGCAGTCAGCTCTCCTGCAGCAGGTGTGCTGTTGTGGACGAGTTGTGTCATCAGGGGAAGTTCCACCTGAATCTGAGGGAAAACTTCTTGCCTGTGAGAGTGACAGAGCCCTGGCAGAGGTTGCCCAGAGAGGTTGTGGAGTCTCCTTGCCTGGAGAGATTCAAAACCTGCCTGGACACGATGCTGTGCAATGTGCCCTTCCCACACAGGGCCTCCTCCTCCTCATCTTCCCTGGTGGTGTTTCCTGAAGACCTTGTACTCTGCCATTGAAAGACTCCAGTCATGCAAGTGACCCCACCCCACCTCAGTTATTCCAAGCATGTGGCAGTGCTGTGACAGCTTGGGCATCTCCGTTTGCTCCTGGCTGTGCCCCAGGCGGCATATGTCTGCATATATGTGGAATTCAGCACCTCAGCTGTGGCACGGACAGAAGATTTGTCACAGAGAAACATGTTCCCAAGGAGCTTCTGTAGGCAAAGGCTTTGACTGCAAGGGGTGACATGCTGGCATGGCTAGCAGGTGGCCAATGTGATGGTGGAAGGAGGTTCTCACTAACAGAGTGCAAACCCTGCAGCGCCCAAGGCCAGGGAGAAACAGAGCTGAGCTGTGCAGGAATGGCGGGAGAGGGGTTTGCTTCCTGAGCTACGTCTGCAGCACCCTGGGGGCCTGTGACAGAGGTGAATTGATCTCCAGGAAGGACAAGGTGCCAGTGAAGAAGTCCCAGGGCTTGGGCAGCCTTTGATCCAGCCACCCTGAGGACATCACTAGCCCAATACCTGTTCATATCATGTGGAAGGGTGAGAAGTGGTTCAGGGACAGGAGAGCCAGAAGGGTTGGAGAGTGCAAACACTAAAGGGGAGACCTCAATGTGATTTGCCTCCCATTTATGGAGCACACTTGAATGCAGACAAGATGGACGTGGCCTAAGGGCCGTGGTGGGATTCAGTTGTGTGGACACAAGTAGGAAACGTGAGATGTCCTGGGGTGCTTGTCCAGCAAGCACTGAAAAGGGGCCATGGTTTCCCTGGAGGTGCCATGGTGTATGTGCTGGAAGCATGCAGTTGTGCTGCACACCCCAAGCATCTGACATGGCCCTGTGAGGCTATTTCTATGTCATGAAATCAAGTGTCTGCACTGAATGACATGAGCTGTTGGTTACACTGGGATCTGGATATGTCTCAGCTTCCTCGTGAGTGGGTGTCTAGCAGTATTGGGCATCTGGGGTCATTTCAGATGGCCAAAGAAATTCCCCAGCTGGCCCCCACCTGATGGATGCGGGTCTCAGAGTGGCTCCATCAGAGCAAGCAGACACTGGCACATGTCTCCTCTGTCCTCCTTTGGACCACCTCTGTCTCCTCCAATGTCCCCAGGTGTCTGTGTGTGAGCAACTGACTCCCAATCTCCACCTCCAGGGATTACAATGGGAGCTTAGACAAGGAGCTCCCATGCAGACATCTCTGCTGGGCACACTTCAGGTTGGTCAAGGGGAATCCCACCTCCTGTCTGTTTGTGGAGTTCAGTGGAGGGATCTGAATCCCACTCCAGTCCGCAGGGCTACTAAACTGGCATGAGATGCCCAGATGGACTCATCTGAATGAAATCCTGAACCATGGGAGAATGAACTCCCTTCTTGCCCCCTCTCTAGGAGTCCTGCCTAGGTAAGAGGCAGAAAGAGGGGCTTCCAGAGTGTGACGTTTCCACCTCTGGCAGGTGACCATTCTCTGATGAGATAGATTGTAATGCTGGAATCAGTCTTCCTTCAGTGTTCAGAGAGGGACCACTGGTGATTATTTTGGTCTACTTCAGGGAACATTTCCCGGGAGGAGGGAGCCCAGGGGACAGAGAACTTCTGCCTTTAATTGGGCCACTGTTGCTGAGTGGGTCCATGCTCCTGAGACAGAAGGAGGTCCTGGCAATGTGGCAGCAGTGCCCATGTGCCCAGTTGTGTGCAGGAGCAGCTCCTCTGCCAAGAGCAGCAGGGCTGTGGGCACTGCCTGCTGCTGCTGACGGGAGCTGAGAGAAGTGAAAGGCAGTGTGGAGTGGGAGGAGAGCAGACAGTTCACTGTGGAAGACATCTTCCCAGCCCTTTGCACGGTAAGTCCCTAGCTGTAGGACAACACTACTGCGGTTTCTGGAGGGGTTTTCTGAACCAAGCTCACCCCATGACAAGTTTTTTAAAGATCACTCTCCCAGCTTCTCCAGTGTGCAGGGGAGGAGGAGATGCTTTAGAGCAGAGATTCCCTGACATGCCGTCACAGGGACAGGGCATGCTGCTACCTTCTCCCAGGGACGGCTGCTGGGCTGTGAGGATGGGACGTGCACACACGTCTGCATGGTGGTTCAGAGCAGTGTCCCTGCCTTGCAGAGGAAGGTGAAAAAAGCGGGCTACTTGAAAGGCAAGGAGCTTTCCTTCCAGGGCTTTCTGTTTCCTGATTTGGGCAAGGAGAAAAGAGGAAAGAGTTTTCTGGTTTGGAAGGACCTGGGACTCACAAACCTTCACCCTCAGAGATCAGGAGGTCTGTGAGAAAGCTCAGCTTCACCTCAGCCTCAACCTACAACAGAACCACCATCACCTTTATGGGCTTTCTCAGGGTTTATGTGACCTGCTCCTTAGGACCTGCAAGCACAGAGGTGCCCCTGCCAATGTCTCAGTCTCAAAAGGTTTCCGTAGGGCAGCACTGAGCACACAGCAGATAGGATGGGGTCTGTGATCACTGAGAGGGAAAAGATGTAGGGACAGAGAAAGCTCCCAGCAGGGATAGCTCCAGGCTGCTGAGATGGGGAGGGAATGAGAGGGAAATGCTAGCAGAATCATCATGGGAGGATGGATTTTGGGCAAGTCATGGTCAGTCTTTCTGATGTAGGTATCTTCCTCTGAGCAAGCTCCCCGTGTCTCCTCTCCCACCCAGCAGAGCCTCTGCCCTGACAGCCATGGAGACCAGGGCATGAGCTGCCTCCTCTGCAGCCAGACCTCCGGCAGAGGAGAGGGGCATCTCTCCTGCCACCAGTTCATTTTGTGCTGCCTGACAAAGGGGCTGGGAGCGCCTGCCTTGCAGTGTCACTGTCTTCAAGGTGGCATGCCCAGCTAGGTAAGGTGAAGGTTTTTGTGACTGCCCGTCTGTTTGTCTCCTTGCCTCCCTCGGCAGCAGGATCATGGTGTTGCCCCTTGTTTCCCCTCCTCTCCATGCTGCTCCTCTTCTTGCTCTCAGGCTCTCTGGGGTTTGAGGGGTTTCAGGTGCAGTTCAGACACCAAGTTGCTGCAAGTTGTGCAACAGAGGGGTGTGCATGGCAGGGAGGTTGCCCCAGCCTCCTCCTGACCTGTGGAGCTCCAGGAAATGCAGTCCGTGGGACTGGGAAATGAGCTGACTCTCCCTGAAGGAGAGCCCGTCTTCAGTCCAACAGTCCTTTGCTTCCCTGTGGTGTCCTGCCAGGCTGCGAGCTGCCCTCTAGAAAGGCACAGCTCTCTCTCAGCTTCTCTCTGATAGCTGACAGACCTGTCAAGAAGGTTCAGGGAGGCAGAGAGTGTGGAGAAGGTGTTGGGAGGCTGTAGATGGGCAGCTGCAAAGAGCCCTGAGTATCATTGGCTAGAAGGGGAGTGTGGAGAGCTGCCTGAGGTGCCTGGAGAAAGGGTGAGGAGTTTGGAGATCTGCCCTTTGAAAGTGCACTGCTCTGCTCTCAGCAGGGGCTGGTTTTTGTTTAAGAGTAACATCATCCTGCAGCTGAAAGAGGTGCGAGCATAGCACAGCTGGGGATGAGAATAATAAACAAACGAGCTGTCCTCACTCTGCCCCAAGTGACAGTGGATGCTTTCCTCTCAGGACTCACAGCAGAAATGCTGAGGATTTCTACCTTGAAAGAACACTCCCCATGGGGGACAGGGGCATCTCAAATAAAATAATAATAAAAAAAAATTAATCCCTGAAAGTATTTTCTGCAAAACTGAGACAATGGATTTCATTCGACAGTTATTGTTCCCCCCATTCCCATGTACCCCCTACGGCACAGCCAGGTAGACTCCTGCGGAGTCCATGGGTAGAGGTCCCTGCTCCTCCCGACACACTCTGCCAGCCTAAAGCAGAGCTCATGGGAAGGAGCTGCACAGAGATCCTCCCAATAAAGTAGAGAGGCAATGTGGTGTTTTTAATGAGAAATGGAACATTTTATTTTTTTAATTGTTTATTTTTAAAAGTCTTTTCTAACTTGTCACTATCTTTTTCTCCTTGGACAGCTCCTCATGCCCAGGGGGAGCAAATGTCCAACAGCAGCTTCCTCAATGAGTTCCTCCTCCTGGCGTTTGCAGACACACGAGAGCTGCAGCTCTTGCACTTCTCGCTCTTCCTGGGCATCTACCTGGCTGCCCTCCTGGCCAACGGACTCATCATCACAGCCGTAGCCTGCCACCACTGCCTCCACACCCCCATGTACTTCTTCCTCCTCCACCTCGCCCTCCTCGACCTCGGCTCCATCTCCACCACTGTCCCCAAATCCATGGCCAACTCCCTGAGGGACACCAGGACCATTTCCTATGCAGGATGTGCTGCCCAAGCCTTTTTCTTCTTTTTCTTATGTTCAGCCGAGTATTCTCTCCTCACTGTCATGGCCTACGACCGCTACGTTGCCATCTGCAGACCCCTGCACTACGGGACCCTCCTGGGCACCAGAGCTTGTGTCAGGATGGCAGCAGCTGCCTGGGCCAGTGGTTTTCTCAATGCTCTCCTGCACACTGCCAACACATTTTCCATTCCTCTCTGCCAAGGCAATGTCCTGGACCAGTTCTTCTGTGAGATTCCCCAACTCCTCAAGCTCTCCTGCTCACGCTCCTACCTCCGGGAAGTTGGACTTCTTGTGGTTAGTACCTCTTTAGTCTTTGGATGTTTCATTTTCATTGTTCTGTCCTATGTGCAGATCTTCACAGCTGTGCTGAGGATGCCCTCTGAGCAGGGAAGGCACAAAGCCTTCTCCATGTGCCTCCCGCACCTGGCCGTGCTCTCCCTCTTTGTCAGCACTGGCCTGTTTGCCCACCTGAAGCCCTCTTCCATCTCCTCCCCAGCTCTGGATCTGGTGGTGGCTATTCAGTACTCCATGATACCTCCAGCAGTGAACCCCCTCCTCTACAGCATGAGGAACAAGGAGCTCAAAGATGCCCTGAGGAAACTGATTCTGGTGGTAGTATTTAAGCAGCAATAGCAAAAACAATAACAATAATAATCCTGCTGTTTCACCATGGCTGCTGTTCCCCACCATGCTGGATGGACACGTGATGGTTCTCACATCACACACGGGCGTTGGCCAGCCACATGCACAAAGGGCATGGGGTCAGTTAGCCCTTGTGGGGCAAATTGCAAATTTCTCTCCCAGCACAGACCTGTTGGGATCCCTTTCTCACCCAGACACTCCTTTTCATGATGCCTAGAGTTCCAAAGCACTGAAATCCCTACATTTATCATGTTCAGCTGAAACTGGTCAACAGTTACGGAAGAAGGTGGGAAGGGAGGATGGAGCAGAAGAGCGTTTTTAGAAAAAAAAAAAATTAACATGGGCATTGAAACAAAGGAGCTCTATGTAACAAACTGCAAACTCGATAGGTACAGTAACACCATGATCACCAGTGCGTCTATGATATTTATTTTGCGTGCTGTCTTCTAATCCAGATTGCAAATACACTTTCTAGGGATTTCGCTGTAGTTGAGCAAGATCCCATAGTGTCCACCTGACATATGTTTGTGGAGAGCAGTACTTTTGGCCACCACAGCACTGCAGAAACTTTCCTGGCTCGAGCCAAAGGTCCTAGAGACATAACTGAGTTTGGTAGGTCAGCAGATTTCCTGGCCAGCACAGTAAGAGAAATGGAGAAAAATAATTGGGACAACCTAACCTCATATTTTCACTTGTGCGTTTTAATGACTTCCACACTGCAATAGCAAAAGAGTAACATAAGCTTAGAGGCCTATAGATGCAGATATTGGTTCAAGTTTTCTCTTACGTTGTTTTAACAAAGCCTTTCTCAGTTTTGTTCCCACTACACAAGTCCCTGCTTGGAAGCCGGGACGGCAAAGAGGGCTACACAAATCCGTGCAGATCTTCTGTCTAAAGGGATAGGCAACACATTTCCTTGGTCTTGAGTCACTTAAGGAAGAGCATGGATTCAATCAACACACCTGAAGCTTTTGCAGACCATTTTGGTGCAGGAAGAGGAGGCAGAGTCCTTCAACTTGATCAGTAATAACAGCATACCTTACAGGAACTCTAGTACCGAGATTCACCTTGAGGCTTACTGCTTCCCTGTGTTGATATAACCCTCTGTCCCTGACAAATTGTCTTGACTTCCTCCTCTCCCAACCCTCACTCTTACAACAGCCAAGGCTGTTTGCAAAGACCCGGCACTGTGAAGACTTTGAATCCACAGCACCCAGACACATACTTGTTGCAGTTAAGGAATGTTTCCTGCTGTTTAGTATGTATGTGATGAGATAATTCATCTTCAGAATCCTGAGGGTGATTCCTCATCACTATACATGATATCCTTTTTTAATATGTACGATTTATTAGAGCTGAAAGACAAGAGATGTTTGTTGACTTCCCTGAGTAGTCCGCATGCCTCCCCTGTGCTCCCGCCATGTCCTGCTGCTGGCCTGCCGTGTTCTCACACAGAAGTGACCCTGCCATTGACTCTCAGGAGCATGGGGAAGGTTTTCTTCCCAGGATTTGCTTGCTCCTGCAGTGGCTTCCCAGGAGGCGGGAGAAGGCCTGGGAGGTAGCAGTGCCCTGGACCCAGGCACGCGTCAGCACCTTCAGCTTGTGAGCCATGGGAACTATCCCTCCTTCCGTCAGTACCTATCTGAGGCCAGCTCCTCTCCAACAGCATGACAAGAGCCTGAGGTCTCCTTGCTCACCCCGAGGGCATGCTCCTGATGGGCTCCCATAAGCACTGCTGGCTGCTGGTCCCCAAGCACCTGGCCCAGGAACTGTTTGCAGGGGCCTTATCACAGCCACCAGCAGTGCAGTGCCATGAGGATCCCTCCAGGCCTCTTCTTCCAGCACTTCCTCGAATGATAGGGTTGCGAGGAACAGGAAGGGCCAGGACCCATCTGTGCCTATCCAGCCAGCTGCAGGCAGCACCCTGGGGACTTGTTTTAGCTCAACACCATGAAATGGTGAGTATAGCAACAGGGCTGACAGTCACTGGTGCCTTCCTCGCCACCCCAGGAGCCAAGACTGTTCCCCAGGGCTAAGGTGCTCCAAAGAAAGGTTTAGGTGCACACAGAAAGGCAGGGAAATACTGCAGGGGTGCGTTTTGCTGCTCCGTCCTGCTGGGTTCAGTGCCTGCATGGAGGGGAATGGCTGGCCCTGCCTGGCCTCTCTCCCAGCCCCGACCCCGGCAGACCCCGGGCCATGGCTGTGCGCTGATCCCCGCGTGGGACACGGCTGGGGCTGGGCAGGGTCCGGGTGCTGGGGGAAGGTGCCAGAGCAGGAGGGCTGTGGGGGGACGGGGCACCGAGGGCTGTGGTGGGGACCGTGCCAGGGAACGTGTCCCCAGCCCTGAACACACCCTGCCCTGGCCGGTGCCTGCACAGTGGGGCCATGGGGCCGTGCACAGGTGCAGGGACGGGGTGCGACTGGGAGCCCCAATGCTCCTCACGGCTCCCCTGCAAAAGAGAAACCCCCAGGAGAGCTCTCCCAGCCCTGCCCCACGAGCTCTTGTCCCTGCCCCAGCCATGGCAGAGCAGAGGCCGAGCACCAAGAGGCCCCTCAGGCAAAGCTGGGCCGGCCTCGGGGAGCAGGTCCTGAGCACTGGGACAGGCAGAGCGCCCTCCTCCTATGTCCCCGTCCTGCTGGGAGGGTGGCACCGGGCACCAGGGAAGTGGCCTGTTTCTGCCTGGGGTCAGTGCGGGACTTTCACATGTGAGATGAACGTGGTGACCTCTGCTCTGCAGAAACACTAGCCATGACCCCTTGCTGCAGCCCCCACTGCTCCCTGCCCTTCCTCTGCTGACCATGCCACCACCCCCATGCTGCCCCATCTCCTCTCTCCCCAAACCGCAGGGACCAGCGGTGTGGTAGGAGCTGGCACAGCCCCACAGCTGCTCTCCAGTCCCAGCCCTCCCCACCTTCCCCCCAAACATGACATCCACCTTCCAGAAGGACAAGAAAGAGCCTCTGGGAAAGGACAGATTGCTCCATGCAACCTCAGCCCCTGGAAAGCAAATCTTCCTGGGAGTGATTTCCAGCCCCAGGAAGGGATTGGGATCAGCCAGCATGAAGTCATGGAGGGCAACTTGTGCCTGACCCCCCAAGATTGCCTCCTGTGATGGGATGACTGGCTTTGGAGACAAGAGGAGTGCTGTGCATAGCTTGTGTATAGCTTGAATGCAGGAAGGCCTTTGACATGATCTTCCCTAGCACCTTTGTCGCCAAAGTGGGCAGATGTGGGATGGAGCCGTATGCACTGGAGTATGCAGGAAATTACCAGGAGGCCACCTGGCTCCAAAGATGGAGAACAGTGGTGCAAAGTCCAACGGACTAATGGCTACCAGTGATGTTCTTCAGAGGCCAGTACTGGAGCCAATGCTGTTTGCCTTTATGAGTGATGCAGAGGATGGGATGGAGTGATGGGATGCTGTGGTGAATTAACTCCCCTCCCCACCATAGGAACATACTAGAAGATGAACGGCCAATCACCGTGCCCTATCTATAACCTGGAGCGGGACCGATACTGTGCCAAAAGGTCCCCACAGCTTTCCTTTTAAGTTGATTGGGCATCCCAGATGAGGTGGTCTGGGCTGTCGACCAAAGGAACCTTCTGGGAGGCTGGCAAGGCAGCGGGTATGCAAATGGCCGGATTGAAAGTGCATGATTTGATTGGTCAGGTTAGTCCTCCTGGGTGACTACATACTGGATTAGTCTAGTCATAAAAACGCCTGGACAGAAGCACATGTGTGCGTGTTGGAGATCTAGAGCTTGAACTTGCGAAGGCAGGTAGACACTCGCCGAAGATCGACGCGCCCAGGGAAGAAGAGGGACCCTCCACAAGCCCTGCACCCCTACCCCTTCCCATTGGGTAGGAGCACCGCACTGCGTGAACCTACAATTAGATGTCACCCCGTCCAGAGGGTCTTCCAGGAGGCCTCTAACTGAGTGCTGCTTCTTCCAGCAAGAGCCGTGTGTCCCAGTCCCACTAGGGAGCTGCTGCTCCATCCCCGGGATCAGAGAATACCCCATCCGGAGGGATAATTGCGGGAGGCCCTGCACGCAGGTGCCACTTCTTCCCTCTGGGGCTCTTGCCCCCCAGCCGGGTTCATTGTCGGTTCGGCTCTAGCCACAGCCGTCTAGTAGCTTGGGCATCAATCCCCTTCCACGACCTTGTTGCCCTTTCTAAAGGTTTTGTGTCTTTCTTGTTGCTGTACACTTTGCTTTGAAATAATGTTGTTACTGCCAATTTTCATTTCTGTACCGGTATATAAATATTGTGTGTATTTGTGTATATATATATATGTCTATAGTTGCTGTTATGAGAGGAGGAATAAAGTTTGTTTACTGTTAAGTGTTGTGTGCGCTGGCTCTTGTAAAACCCCTCACACCTCAAGAAGGCAACCCCCAGGTCAGCTAAAGAATCTCTAAGTGGCACATACAGCTATCCAACATGCCCTTTTCGTGGTGCATGTGCACTACTGGCATGGGCCGCCACAACAGCATAACTCAGACATGGCCCAAGGACAAGGGGAGCAGCTCCCCGGCAAAGGGGATGAGGCCCCACAGTGAGGCTGGTCACTCTGTCTCCCCTGATCTTGTGCCCACGAGATCCCCCTCCCAGGCTGCCTGCAACCCCTCCATGCCCACCCTGCTGCCCAGCACACCACGACAGCCCTGGCCCTGCAGCTTCTCCAGCACCTCCTGCTGCCCCGGGGACAGAGCCACCTGCCCCGAGCTGGTGCCCAGAGAAACCTGTTTCTCGTTCTCATTTTCTCTCTCTGCCTGCTGCCCTGCTTTTCTCCTGGGACATTTCTGCTCCCCAGAGAGCCTTTCCCCAGGTCAGTGTGTCCGTGCTGGCCTGGCTGTTCTTGCATCCCCTCCCCTGTGCTTCCTGCAGGGCCCTGGTCTGGTGGTGCTGCTCTGCAGAGTGAGCGGCTGTGGAGCCATGGGGCCATGGGATGACTCCTGATTTGGCCCTGGCCATGCTGGCTGGGGTGGGAAGCAGACCCAGCTGCACAGGGATCACCACCACTGACACTGCTGCCATGTGGCTGTTCTCATGGACAGTGCTCAGAGTGACCCCAGGGCATTGCCCAAGGCAGGAGATGTGTTTGGGTGTGCCATAGCTCCAGCCTGTGGTGTTTCACTGGAGGTGCAGGAATCACTCTCCTGTCCCCCTTCCCTGCCCCTCCTGGGTCCCCCCTGCCTCTCCGGGCACTGTAGAGCCCTCGTTTCCCCATGCATACCTGGATCTAGTGCTTTGCCTTCTGGTTATTCCACCATGGACCCTCCCTCATTTTGTGAGGCTCCACTCACTGCCCACCCCATGCAAACACCATGTTACAAGAGCACTGAGGCCATACGTGCACATGAGAGCAGAGCAGGACAGGGTGGAAATGAGGAGAGCAACCCTGACAAGAGCAATTCCTGCTGCTGTTGGTGGACATGTCGGCAGGAAATCTGCAGCCTCCACTCGAAGGCAGCAGTGAGGAAATGTGTGCTGTGGTAGTGGGGAGATGGTCCTGCGGAGCAGAGGGTCTGTTGCCAGAGGCTTTGTCCAGACCCTCCTCCCCTCCATTCCTGCTCCACTGTAAGTGTTGGAGCTCTGTGCTGAACTCCAAATATATGCAGGCATATGCAGCCTGGGGCGCAGCCAGGAGCAAACGGAGATGCCCAAGCTGTAACAGCACTGCCACATGCTTGGAATAACTGAGATGGGGTGGGGTCACTAGCATGACTGGAGTCCTCCAATGGCAGAGTACAAGGTCTTCAGGAAACACCACCAGGGAAGATGAGGAGGAGGAGGAGGCCCTGTGTGGGAAGGGGTACATTGCACAGCATCGTGTCCAGGTGGGTTTTCAATCTCTCCAGGCAAGGAGACTCCACAACCTCTCTGGGCAACCTCTGCCAGGGCTCTGTCACTCTCACAGGCAAGAAGTTTTCCCTCAGATTCAGGTGGAACTTCCCCTGATGACACAACTCGTCCACAACAGCACACCTGCTGCAGGAGAGCTGACTGCCAGCCCAGGCCTCACCAAGAGGCCCCAAGCACCCCCTGCACCCTCACCCCTGTAGAGCTGCGTCTGCTGGCAGAGGGTCTCTCTGCGTCCAAGCTTCTGACACAGCTGAGGCAGCGACTCCAGCAGCTACTGGGGAATGTCCTCTCCAGCATGACATGACCATATCTGAGCAAGCATACACTACTAGGATTGGAAACAAAGGTGCCTTCTTGCACCCTGCTGTGTAGACTGCAGCCTCTCTTCACTGCACTCCAGGAGCTGCACTCCAGGCCTGGCTCTTCTATAGGCCTCTGCCTAGCAATGACTCACAGGGTGCTTGACCCACCCTCATCAAGGAGCAAAGGCCCCAACTCCCTCTCCTCAGGGGCAACCAACAGAGCTCCTTAGCGGCAGCTCCACCTAGCTAGAGCTGCTCCCAGGAGAAGTTAAGGCCTCCTGTAGTTGTCCTTGCCTAGCTCTCCTTGCCTGTTTAGCAGCAAGCACCCTCGAGTTCATCGGGGTCCCCAGAAAGCCCCCCCCCCAACTTCCAACAAGGTCCTCAAAAGTTCTAAGCAGAGCCCACACACTGCTGCACCAGCTGCTGCCTCTGTTTGCTGCCTCTGTTCTCTGTGGTCTGGCCTCCTTTTGGCAGGGACTTGGAAAGCCACCTCTCTGACAGACTTCAAGGGGGATGGAGCCTCCCTTCTGCAAGAGTCACCCTGAGACTATTCCGAGACAAGGAAGGCCGGTTGTAGGGATGTTGTCAAACTCCAGCAGCTGCACAGCTGGGAGCTGGTCACCTCACACACTTCTGAATGAGCCAAGGTGCAGGTCCTGAGGCATTGCACTGCCTTCCAGGCTCTGCACCGGAGCCTGGACAGCAGCCCTACAGTGTGTGTGCACGTCCTGAGAAGCCCAGGAGCAAAACTGTGGGAGATCCAGGGCACTAGGTCCTGTACAGCCCACCGCGAAAGCCAGGGTGCTGGGGGGGGGGGGGGGGGAACCAGGGGGCCAGGGACTGTAGCCAGGGGAGAAGCAAGAATCCCTGCCCTGAGGTGATGCTGAAAAGCCCAAGGACCAGCTGAGCTCCAGAGGTGGGAAATGGCTTTCCCCAGGCTCAGCCTGGGCAACATTCATGGGAAATGAGAACACTGCCCCAAATTTGCTCCCCGGCCTTGCCCATGGTTATGGAATATGGGAAGCACCAGGGTCCCATGTAAAGCCCTCTGATCTGGATGATGCGTGTTAAGGGCCTAGTTGCTCTTTTCTGGCATCTCATCTCTCTCCTAAGCACCGCAGACTGAGAAACCTTGCTGAGGCCTTTTCAAAACAAAGAGCCTGCTTTGGTGCCTGAAGGAGGAAGGCTGCGTCCTGTCCCATGCTGTCCTACATCCTCCTTTGACAAGAAGAGTGACCCACAGGAGAAACCAGTCTCACCAGGTTCACCAAAGCATCTCAGCCCATGGCCACCCTTTGTGCTGTTTGACCTCACATGATTTTGATCCCATCTTTAAAAAGTGTCAAGCCCCAAACATAGGCCCAAAACCCAGCTTCCCACACAGGTCTGCCTGGTTGGTGCAGGGGCAAAGAATTGACCTCTCCCGTGACCCATCTTAGATTTTTCACAACCTTTGTCACCATCTGGTCACGTTCCTGAAGGAGTTATCAGCAAGTTTTGGAAACTAACTGGGATGTAGGCAGGTGACTGCTTTCCAGGACATGAGGGGAAGTCTCTCTGCTCTCTCCCTGGCTGTGCCATCTCCATGGCGGTGGCCTACTGAGCCCAGAGATGACATGGGCTGAGGTCACAGTGGGATGTGCCACATCACAGAGAGGTCTCTCCCCGGTGCCATGGGAGAGCCCTCACTTCCCTGCAAGGCCAGGGCACGGCTCACACACTCCCCACTGCTGCCCTTCAGAGCTACTCCACAGCAAGGAGGGAGGACAGGAGGCAGTGGGGCTGCACTGTGGGGCTCCTCACCAACAGGCACAAGAGCAGGGACACATTG
Source organism: Struthio camelus (assembly GCF_040807025.1). Taxonomy (NCBI): domain Eukaryota; kingdom Metazoa; phylum Chordata; class Aves; order Struthioniformes; family Struthionidae; genus Struthio; species Struthio camelus. The sequence goes on from NC_090970.1 coordinate 3,886,578, forward strand.
GAGAGGAATTGTGGGGGAAGTGAGTCCTTTTTCCCTGGAGGGAGAGGTGAGCCGAAGGAAAGGGGCCAAACGAGATGGAGACTGCTGGACCAAGAACATTAGCCCAGACCACAGGTACTTGTTTTCCAGTGCTCCTGCAGCTCTCCACCAAGGGTAAGGGATTCAGGAGCTCCTTCCTGAGGTGTTGCACAGAGACTGTGAAATGCAAAAACAGTTGTGGGACCTGGGCTGTGGGGGTGTCTGGACAGGTCTGGGGGCGGCCACAAGAGCCCTGCTGGAGGGTCCCATCTGGCTCAGGGCACAATGGGGCAGGCAGGAGTGCTGGGTCCTGGGGCTGGGGCTGTCCTGAGCCCTGAGGATCCTGTGGGGCTGGCTCCATCCCCTCCTGGTAGGGTGGGAGGAAATTCAGGCCCAAGTTTCCCTGGAAGTGGGTCCCCCCTTGGGGTCTGGCTCTGGCAGGAAAGGGGTCCTGGCTCCCAGAGGCTGCAATGTCCACCAGATCCCAGGGGGCTCTCAAGAGCCTGCTGGTAATGCCCACAGAGGACATGAAACCTTCACCTTGTAATAACCCTCAGCATGGCACCTGACCCACCACCAACGATGGTGGGAGGAAGGAGCTGCCTGCTGGGTGTTGTGTCTGCAATGTTGCCATGGCATCGCCCCCAGTGCTGCCCTGCTACTGGCTGACAAGAGGAGGAGGGTTGTGTTGGGTTGCCGGATGTCTCTGTCAGCCCATCACAGTCCAGCACGTGGGTTAAAGAGAGTTATAAGTGGGGTGGGAGCAAAGGAGGAGAGCAGGAGTGGGAGTGAGTGGGTCTGTAGGTGTGTTCCCATGCTGGCCCTGGCCGTGTGGGGCTGCTCTCCTCCAGGAGCTGCCACGGGCTTAGGACCATAGGACAGAGGTGCCTGGGCCCCAGGGGAGCTGTTCTGCAATCCAGATGTGCTGGCCGGCCCCAAGCAGCTGCGCTGGGCGGTACAGTGTGGTTTGGCCGAGATTTGTCTGCAAGATGGGAATGCTCTTTCTGCCCTTGGATTGGTGGAGGTGGGAAGGGAGCAGGAGCAGAGGTGGGAGTGGACGTTCAGAGGAAGTGCTTGTTGCTGCCTCTTGGAGGACTAGAAGGAAACAGAAGGGCTGGAGAGTGGGCCTGGGTATGATTTGGGTCCTTGGTGGAGGGTGTCCTGGCTGCTGCGCTGTGTGGTGGTGTGGCCTGTGTGTGCCTGCTGCAGAGGGGCGTGCTGGCTGTCCACCGTGTGTGAGGCGAGGGGTGGGGGTGAGGTGTGTGCCAGTGGGGGGTGGCGTGTGGTGGGGAGAGGCGGTGGCCCCAGGGTGTTGGTGCTCAGCATGGGAGGAGACGTGTGGAGAGAGCAGTGGTGTGCGTGGGGAGTGCCATGAGGCTGGGGAGGTGGGGAGCGCTGCGAGGTGAGCAGGTGCCTTGTCTGCTGGGGCCCCGGCTGCCCTGGTGGCCCCAGGAGCCAGGCACGCTGGCAGCTGGCTGCCTTCTGCCCACTCAGCTTCAGGCCTTGAGTTTCCTCCGCTCTTGCCAGGCTCTGCAGCCAGGACCCACACGAAAGTCCAGGGAGCGCTTCTCCTTGCTCTGAGAGCTGTACGAGGCATGCTTTTCCCTCCTTTCCTCTCGGTTGCTTTTTGTGGGGAGAGCTTTGGTCTTGCAGCAGTGTTGGCTGAAGGAGCAGGAGGTCGTGGGAGGTGCTCGTTCCCGGCTGGGCGTTAGCGTGCTGGAAGGCGTTTGGAGGAGTGAAGGCCTTGTGGAGAGGTGTTCTTGGGAGAGGGGCAGGTGTGTTCTTGGGAGAGGACTCTCGAGGGGGGCTGATGCCTTCCGGTGCCAAATCTCCCTGGACAAGGAGTGCCTTGGAGGAGGGAAGGCAAGGCAAGGGTGGCCTGCAAGGGATGCGCAGCGCAGGTCTCTCTTCCTTCCAGCTGCCGTCTCGGCAAGTTCCTCCACCGTCCTGCTGCAGGGTGAGCTCTGGGTGCTGCAGCAGGGCAGCGAGAGAGCCCCCATGGGCAGGCAGGAGTGTGCGAGGTGTGGTGTTGTGAGGTGTTGACACTGCTGATGCGGGGAAGGTGGTGGTGTTGGCCTGAGGTTTGGGTGGGTGTGAGGAGCCACACGAGTGTGTGGAGCCAAGGGAGTGGTGGTGAGAACAGCTGTCCTCCAAGCAGCCTGCCGGCTTGTGGGCAGGCATTGTGGACGCTGAGCGCTGGAAGCCCTTTCCCCTTGGCGTTTTCTCCCTGAGCGCTTTGAGAGTTGCCACTCCTTTTTTGGGTCGAAGAGTCCTAGAGCCTTTACATTGTGAACAATGCTCTTGTTTTTTAGACTGCTCCCTGCTGATGCCGTGATGGGAGAGTGTCCTTGCAGCCCTGAGAAATGCAGGGGCCAAAGAGTGGAGCACTAGGCGGTCAAGAGCTTGCTAAGAGAAGAGAGGGAAGTGGTCCTTGCTGCAGGCTGCTGCCTGGTGCTGCTTTGGAGGAGAGCTCCTGGCACCAGACGTGAGGACAAACCAGCTTGGCTCTGCCACACGCCCAGCTCCTTCAGTGGGTGGCTTAGCTGGTGCTCTCGGGCTCTGCCTGGGCCATGCCAGGGGGGACCCTGGAGGCAGAGCCTGCGCTGGCTTTTCCATGTGGCACTCACACTGCTGAAAGCTGCTGGCTTGGCTCGAGGCTTGGCTTGGGAGAGAAATCCCCGGCCTTGCTGAGCCGGGGCAAGGCAAAGGCTTGAGAGCAGCGGAAGCCTTGTGCCGTTTCCGTGGTTGGAAGTGTGCTTGTCTAAGGCTGGTGCACTGGCCCTGTCCGTGCTGCTGAGTGTGTCTGTGTGCAGCCGTGTGGTCATTGGTGAGCTCCCTGAGCACGGCCCGAGAGAGGGGGAGTGTTGCCAAAGAGTTTTGTCCTCCTGCCTTGAAGCCCCAAAGGGCCCCTCAGTAGGGAGGCCTGTTGGGTGAGGGCCTTGAGGGCACGTGAGGCACAAGAGAGAGGCAAGAGCTGGCGTGATGTACCTCCTGGGAGAGCACTTGCTCGGTGCTTTGTGGAGGTGGGAAGGGAGCAGGCTCCAGGGTGAGCCGGGATGTTCAGAGGAAGTGCCTGTGGAAAGGCTCTGGAGGACTAGAAGCAAGCGGAAGGGTTGGAGAGTGGGTCTTGGTGCATTTTGGGGCCCTTGCCCATGGTCGCTTCTGCTCGGAAAAACTGCACATCGGAGGGCTCCGAGAGAGGCTGTGCCCACGCGGCACGCTGTGGCCTGGCCGTTGGTGGTGCTCCATGCCTCTTGCTGGGCCCTGAGACCTGTGGCCCTGGAAGCAGCCTGAAGGGTGTTGGCAGAGCAGCTCTGAGCGTGGCAGCTGTTTGGCTTTCGCAGGGCCTTGGAGGCTGGGGAAGGGCCCGTCCTCCCCTTGCCGTTGTCATTAGCCCTGCTGGCGGGCCAGGGGGAAGAGCTGCTGAGTGCTGCCTCTGCTGGTGCCCCCAGCTGAGATGCCCTCGCCTGAGTCCTTCCCCACGTCCCAAACTGTCAGGGCCCCAAACCAGAGAGTGCTTGTTGTCCTTGATGTGTAGGGGATGTGCTGGCTTGGTTCAGTCCCTCCTTGGGGCAGGAAGTGGCCTTTGGAGTTGCGGGAAGGCTTCTTGCTCTGCCTGGGCCATGGGGCCCTGCTGTCTTCCGCTTCATGGTCGCTGCTCCCACACAATCGGCCCCTTAGAAAATGTTGCCACGAATCCCTTGCAGGCCTTTCTCCAGTTCCTGAGCTTCATGGGCTCGGTGCAGGTACTGCCTGGGCAGAAGGTGATCTTCTCTTGGGGCAGGAACTGGCCCGTCCTGGGTGTTTTGCTGCACTAGGAGCAGTGTGAGGCGCCAGGGTAAGTGAGAGAGGCCGTTCAGGAGGTGTCTCAGCCTTGGGGAGGGCAGGGGCAGCTGCAGGGGGCAACAGCCACGAGGTCCCTAGTGTCTGTGAGAGCTGTGCCAGCAAATCACCACTGCCCAATCAGTTCTTTGTCGGTAGCTGAGAGGCCAGCAGGGGCCCCGTGGCTCGGCTGCTGATTCTGAGGTCCCTTGGGGCTGAGGAGCTGAGAGGCCAGCTGCAGGAACAAGGCTGGCGTGTTGTCTGTAAGGTCCCTTCTGCAACGCTTACGTGATTGGCTAGCAGGAGGCGTGTGGCTGGGGAGGTGCTGGTGAGGTGTCTTCTAGGTGAGCAGTTGCTGGGGCAGCAGCAGGTGCACGGCTGGGACGCGTGCTTTGGAGGTGACGTTGGCCGGAGCAGCTGGGAGGTCAGCATTTGGCTGATGGCTGACGAAGTCATTGTGAGGTCACTTGTGTGTCAGGGGCTTGTAGGGCAGTGAGAGGCAGGCGGCTGGGAAGGTGGCCGTGAGGTCCTGTCTTTTGGAGTGGCTGATAGGGCAGCAGCAGGCAGCTGGCTGGGAAGGTGCTTGTGAGGTCAGTGCAGACAGAGCAGCCCAGGTTGCCCATGGCTGGGAAGTGACTCGGAGGTCCCGCCTGTCCCCGCAGTATGTAGGCCTGCAGCGTGGCTTAGACATTGGTGGTGAAATCTAGGCTTGACAGTGTGTGCATGGTGTGGAAATTGTGCCCCATGAAAAGAGAGGGGCCTGGTGAGATTTGTCTCAGCCTGGGCAACATTCATGGGAAATGAGAACACTGCCCCAAATTTGCTCCCCGGCCTTGCCCATGGTTATGGAACATGGGAAGCACCAGGGTCCCACATAAAAGCCCTCTGGATGATGCGTGTTAAGGGCCTAGTTGCTCTTTTCTGGCATCTCATCTCTCTCTCAAGCACCGCAGACTGCGAAACCTTGCTGAGGCCTTTTCAAAACAAAGAGCCTGCTTTGGTGCCTGAAGGAGGAAGGCTGCGTCCTGTCCCATCCTGTCCTACATCCTCCTTTGACAAGAAGAGTGACCCACAGGAGAAACCAATCTCACCAGGCTCACCAAAGCATCTCAGCCCATGGCCACCCTTTTGTGCTGTTTTACCTCACATGATTTTGATCCCATCTTTAACAAGTGCCAAACCCCTAACATAGCCCCAAAGCCCAGCTTCCTGGCCAGGTCTGCCCTGTGCAGAGACCTGTTGGTGCAGGGGCACAGAAGTGACCTCTGCCGTGCCCCATCTTAGATTTTTCACAGCCTTTGTCACCATCTGGTCACGTTCCTGAAGGAGTTATCTGCCAGTTTTGGAAACTAACTGTGGGGAGGGCAGGTGATTGCTTTGCAGAACATGGAGGGAAATCTCTCTGCTCTCTCCCTGGCTGTGCCATCTCCATGGTGGTGACCTAGTGAGCCCAGAGATGACATGGGCTGAGGTCACAGTGGGACGTGCCGCATCACAGAGAGGTCTCTCCCCGGTGCCATGGGAGAGCCCTCACTTCCCTGCAAGGCCAGGGCACGGCTCACACACTCCCCACTGCTGCCCTTCAGAGCTGCTCTACAGCAAGGAGGGAGGACAGAAGGCAGTGGGGCTCCACTGTGGGGCTCCTCACCAACAGGCACAAGAGCAGCGACACATTGGAGAGGAATTGTGGGTGACGAGGCAGGAAGCGAGTCCTTTTTCCCTGGAGGGAGAGGCGAGCCGAAGGAAAGGGGCCTAACGAGATGGAGACTGCTGGACCAAGAACATTAGCCCAGACCACAGGTACTTGTTTTCCAGTGCTCCTGCAGCTCTCCACCAAGGGTAAGGGATTCAGGAGCTCCTTCCTGAGGTGTTGCACAGAGAGTGTGAAATGCAAAGACGTCTGTGGGTCCTGGGTTGTGGGGGTGTCTGGACAGGTCTGGGGGCAGGCACCAGAGCCCTGCTGGAGGGTCCCGTCTGGCTCAGGGCACAGTGGGGCAGGCAGGACTGCTGGGTCCTGGGGCTGGGGCTGCCCTGAGCCCCGAGGCTCCTGTGGGGCTGGCTCCATCCCCTCCTGGTAGGGTGGTGGAGGGGGGTCAATCCAGGTGCAGGTGTCCCTGGGAGAGGGAGATCCTCCTTGGGATCTGATTCTGGCAGGAAAGGGGTCCTGTGTCCCAGAGGCTGCAATGTCTACCAGATCCCATGGCAATCTCAAGAGCCTGCTGGTAATGCCCACAGAGGAAATGAGACCTTCACCTTGTAATAACCCTCAGCATGGCACCTGACCCACCACCAACGATGGTGGGAGGAAGGAGCTGCCTGCTGGGTCATGTGTCTGCAATGTCGCCATGGCATCGCCCCCAGTGCTGCCCTGCTACTGGCTGACAAGAGGAGGAGGTTTGGGTTGGGCTGACTGATGTCTCTATCAGCCAATCACAGTCCACCATGTGGGTTAAAGAGAGTTATAAGTGCAGCGGGAGCAAAGCAGGAGAGCAGGAGTGGGAGTGAATGGGTCTGTAGGTGTGCTCCCATACCGGCCCCGGGCCTGGCCCCGGGGTGCTGGCAGCAAGACTCCTTTCCTCCAGGAGCTGCCAGCGGAGTTAGGACCATGGGACAGAGTGGACTGGGCCCCAGGGGAGCTGTTCTGCAAGCCAGACATGCTGGCTGGCCCTGTGAAGCTGCGCCGGGGCAGCGCAGTAGGGCTGGGTGAGCTTTGTCTGCAAGATGGGAATGCTCTTTCTGCCCTTGGATTGGTGGAGGTGGGAAGGGAGCAGGAGCAGAGGTGGGAGTGGATGTTCAGAGGAAGTGCTTGTTGCTGCCTCTTGGAGGACTAGAAGGAAACAGAAGGGCTGGAGAGTGGGCTGGGGTGTGTTTTGGGTCATTTTGGGGGGGGTGTCCTGGCTGCTGCCCTGTGTGGTTGTGTGGCCTGTGTGTGCCTGCTGCAGAGGGGCGTGCTGGCTGTCCACCGTGTGTGAGGCGAGGGGTGGGGGTGAGGTGTGTGCCAGTGGGGGGTGGCGTGTGGTGGGGAGAGGCGGTGGCCCCAGGGTGTTGGTTCTGGGTGCGGGAGGAGACGTGTGGAGAGAGCAGTGGTTTGCGTGGGCAGTGCCATGAGGCTGGGGAGGTGGGGAGCGCTGCGAGGTGAGCAGGTGCCTTGTCTGCTGGGGCCCCGGCTGCCCTGGTGGCCCCATGAGCCAGGCACGCTGGCAGCCGGCTGCCTTCTGCCCGCTCAGCTTCACGCTTTGAGTTTCCTCCGCTCTTGCCAGGCTCTGCAGCCAGGACCCACACGAAAGTCCAGGGAGCACTTCTCCTTGCTCTGAGAGCTGTACGAGGCATGCTTTTCCCTCCTTTCCTCTCAGTTGCTTTTTGTGGGGAGAGCTTTGGTCTTGCAGCAGTGTTGGCTGAAGGAGCAGGAGGCCGGGGGAGGTGCTCGTTCCCGGCTGGGCGTTAGCGTGCTGGAAGGTGTTTGGCGGAGTGAAGGCCTTGTGGAGAGGTGTTCTTGGGAGAGGGGCAGGTGTGTTCTTGGGAGAGGACTCTGAAGGGTGGCTGATGCCTTCCGGTGCCAAATCTCCCTGGACAAGGAGTGCCTTGGAGGAGGGAAGGCAAGGCAAGGGTGGCCTGCAAGGGATGCGCAGCCCCGGCCTCTCTTCCTTCCAGCTGCCGTCTCGGCAAGTTCCTGCACCGTCTTGCTGCAGGGTGAGCTTTGTGTGTTGCAGCAGGGCAAAGAGAGAGCCCCCATGGGCAGGCAGGAGTGTGCGAGGTGTGGTGTGGTGATGTGCTGATGCGGGGAAGGTGGTGGTGTTGGCCTGAGGTTTGGGTGGGTGTGAGGAGCCCCACGGAGCTCTAGGGGCATTGCTGCGAGTCTCTGGAGCCAAGGGAGTGGTGGTGAGCACAGGCGTCCTCCCAGCAGCCTTCTGGCTTGTGGGCAGGCATTGTGGACGCTGAGTGCTGGAAGCCCTTTCCCCTTGGTGTTTTCTCCCTGAGCGCTTGGAGAGTTGCCACTCCTGTTTTGGGAGGTGGGGAGAGTCCTAGAGCCTTTGCATTGTGACCACTCTTGTTTTTCGGGCTGCTCCCTGCTGATGCCGTGATGGGGTCGTGTCCTTGCAGGCCTGAGAAATGCAGGGGCCAAAGAGTGGAGCACTAGGGGCTCAAGTGCTTGCTAAGAGAATAGAGGGAAGTGGTCCTTCCTCTGGGCTGCTGCCTGGTGCTGGTTGGGAGGAGAGCTCCTGGCACCAGACGTGAGGACAAACCAGCTTGGCTCTGCCACACGCCCAGCTCCTTCAGTGGGTGGCTTAGCTGGTGCTCTCGGACTGTGCCTGGGCCATGCCAGGGGGGACCCTGGAGGCAGAGCCTGCACTGGCTTTTCCATGTGGCACTCGCACTGCTGAAAGCTGCTGGCTTGGCTCGAGGCTTGGCTCGGGAGAGAAATCCCCGGCCTTGCTGAGCCGGGGCAAGGCAAAGGCTTGAGAGCAGCGGAAGCCTTGTGCCGTTTCCGTGGTTGGAAGTGTGCTTGTCTAAGGCTGGTGCACTGGCCCTGTCCGTGCTGCTGAGTGTGTCTGCGTGCAGCCGTGTGGTCATTGGTGAGCTCCCTGAGCACGGCCCAAGAGAGGGGGAGTGGTGCCAAAGAGTTTTGTCCTCCTGCCTTGAAGCCCCAAAGGGCCCCTCAGTAGGGAGGCCTGTGGGGTGAGGACCTTGAGGGCACGTGAGGCACAAGAGAGAGGCAAGAGCTGGCGTGATGCGCCTCCTGGGAGAGCACTTGCTCGGTGCTTTGTGGAGGTGGGAAGGGAGCAGGCTCCGGGGTGAGCCGGGATGTTCAGAGGAAGTGCCTGGGGAAAGGCTCTGGAGGACTAGAAGCAAGCGGAAGGGTTGGAGAGTGGGCCTTGGTGTGTTTTGGGGCCCTTGCCCATGGTCGCTTCTGCTCGGAAAAACTGCCTTTCGCAGGGCTCCGAGAGAGGCTGTGCCCACGCGGCACGCCGTGGCCTGGCCGTTGGTGGTGCTCCGTGCCTCTTGCTGGGCCCTGAGACGTGTGGCCCTGGAAGCAGCCTGAAGGGTGTTGGCAGAGCAGCTCTGAGCGTGGCAGCTGTTGTGCTTTCGCAGGGCCTTGGAGGCTGGGGAAGGGTCCGTCCTCCCCTTGCCGTTGTCATTAGCCCTGCTGGCGGGCCAGGGGGAAGAGCTGCTGAGTGCTGCCTCTGCTGGTGCCCCCAGCTGAGATGCCCTCGCCTGAGTTCTTCCCCGTGTCCCAAACTGTCAGGGCCCCAAACCAGAGAGTGCTTGTTGTCCTTGATGTGTAGGGGATGTGCAGGCTTGGTTCAGTCCCTCCTTGGGGCAGGAAGTGGCCTTTGGATTTGCGGGAAAGCTTCTTGCTCTGCCTGGGTCACAAGGCCCTGCTGTCTTCCGCTTCATGGTCGCTGCTCCCACACAATTGGCCCATCAAGAAATGTTGCTGCGAATTCCTTGCAGGCCTTTCTCCAGTTCCTGAGCTTCATGGGCTCGGTAAGGTATGGCTGGGCAGAAGGTGATCTTCTCTTGGGGCAGGAACCGTCCTGTCCTGGGTGTTTTGCTGCACTAGGAGCAGTGTGAGGCGCCAGGGTGAGTGAGGGAGACTGTTCAGGAGGTGTCTCAGCCTTGGGGAGGGCAGGGGCAGCTGCAGGGGGCAACAGCCACGAGGTCCCTAGTGTCTGTGAGAGCTGTGCCAGAAAATCACCACTGCCCAAGCAGTTCTTTGTCGGTAGCTGAGAGGCCAGCAGGGGCCCCGTGGCTCGGCTGCTGATTCTGAGGTCCCTTGGGGCTGAGGAGCTGAGAGGCCAGCTGCAGGAACAAGGCTGGCGTGTTGTCTGTAAGGTCCCTTCTGCAAGGGTTACGTGATTGGCTAGCAGGAGGCGTGTGGCTGGGGAGGTGCTGGTGAGGTGTCTTCTAGGTGAGCAGTTGCTGGGGCAGCAGCAGGTGCACGGCTGGGACACGTGCTTTGGAGGTGACGTTGGCCGGAGCAGCTGGGAGGTCAGCATTTGGCTGATGGCTGAGGAAGTTATTGTGAGGTCACTTCTGTGTCAGGGGCTTGTAGGGCAGTGGCGGGCAGACGGCTGGGAAGGTGGCCGTGAGGTCCTGTCTTTTGGAGTGGCTGATAGGGCAGCAGGAGGCAGGTGGCTGGGAAGGTGCTTGTGAGGTGACTGCAGAGAGAGCAGCCCCGGTTGCCCATGGCTGGGAAGTGACTCGGAGGTCCCGCCTGTCCCTGCAGTATGTAGGCCTGCAGCGTGGCTTAGACATTGGTGGTGAAATCTAGGCTTGACAGTGTGTGCGTGGTGTGGAAATTGTGCCCCATGAAAAGAGAGGGGCCTGGTGAGATTTGTCTCAGCCTGGGCAACATTCATGGGAGATGAGAACACTGCCCCAAATTTGCTCCCCAGCCTTGCCCATGGTTATGGAACATGGGAAGCACCAGGGTCCCACGTAAAGCCCTCTGGATGATGCGTGTTAAGGGCCTATTTGCTCTTTTCTGGCATCTCATCTCTCTCCTAAGCACTGCAGACTGAGAAACCTTGCTGAGGCCTTTTCAAAACAAAGAGCCTGCTTTGGTGCCTGAAGGAGGAAGGCTGCGTCCTGTCCCATCCTGTCCTACATCCTCCTTTGACAAGAAGAGTGACCCACAGGAGAAACCAGTCTCACCAGGCTCACCAAAGCATCGCAGCCCATGGCCACCCTTTTGTGCTGTTTTACCTCACATGATTTTGATCCCATCTTTAACAAGTGTCAAGCCCCAAACATAGCCCCAAACCCCCGCTTCCCGCACAGGTCTGCCCTGTGCAGAGACCTGTTGGTGCAGGGGCACAGAAGTGACCTCTCCCGTGCCCCATCTTAGATTTTTCACAGCCTTTGTCACCATCTGGTCACGTTCCTGAAGGAGTTATCAGCAAGTTTTGGAAACTAACTGGGATGTAGGCAGGTGACTGCTTTCCAGGACATGAGGGGAAGTCTCTCTGCTCTCTCCCTGGCTGTGCCATCTCCATGGCAGTGACCTACTGAGCCCAGAGATGACACGGGCTGAGGTCACAGTGGGACGTGCCACATCACAGAGAGGTCTCTCCCCGGTGCCATGGGAGAGCCCTCACTTCCCTGCAAGGCCAGGGCACGGCTCACACACTCCCCACTGCTGCCCTTCAGAGCTACTCCACAGCAAGGAGGGAGGACAGGAGGCAGTGGGGCTGCACTGGGGCTCCTCACCAACAGGCACAAGAGCAGGGACACATTGGAGAGGAATTGTGGGGGAAGCCAGTCCTTTTTCCCTGGAGGGAGAGGCGAGCCGAAGGAAAGGGGCCAAACGAGATGGAGACTGCTGGACCAAGAACATTAGCCCAGACCACAGGTACTTGTTTTCCAGTGCTCCTGCAGCTCTCCACCAAGGGTAAGGGATTCAGGAGCTCCTTCCTGAGGTGTTGCACAGAGAGTGTGAAATGCAAAGACGTCTGTGGGTCCTGGGTTGTGGGGGTGTCTGGACAGGTCTGGGGGCAGGCACCAGAGCCCTGCTGGAGGGTCCCGTCTGGCTCAGGGCACAATGGGGCAGGCAGGAGTGCTGGGTCCTGGGGCTGGGGCTGTCCTGAGCCCCGAGGCTCCTGTGGGGCTGGCTCCATCCCCTCCTGGTAGGGTGGGAGGAAATTCAGGCCCAAGTTTCCCTGGAAGTTTGTCCCCCCTTGGGGTCTGGCTCTGGCAGGAAAGGGGTCCTATGTCCCAGAGGCTGCAATGTCCACCAGATCCCATGGCAATCTCAAGAGCCTGCTGGAAATGCCCACAGAGGACATGAAACCTTCACCTTGTAATAACCGTCAACATGGCACCTGACCCACCACCAACGATGGTGGGAGGAAGGAGCTGCCTGCTGGGTGTTGTGTCTGCAATGTTGCCATGGCATCGCCCCCAGTGCTGCCCTGCTACTGGCTGACAAGAGGAGGAGGGTAGAGTTGGGTTGCCTGATGTCTCTGTCAGCCAATCACAGTCCACCATGTGGGTTAAAGAGAGTTATAAGTGCAGCGGGAGCAAAGCAGGAGAGCAGGAGTGGGAGTGAGTGGGTCTGTAGGTGTGTTCCCATGCTGGCCCTGGCCGTGTGGGGCTGCTCTCCTCCAGGAGCTGCCAGCGGAGTTAGGACCATGGGACAGAGTGGACTGGGCCCCAGGGGAGCTGTTCTGCAAGCCAGATGTGCTGGCCAGCCCCAGCAGCTGCGCTGGGCGTTACAGTGTTGTTTGGCCAAGATTTGTCTGCAAGATGGGAATGCTCTTTCTGCCCTTGGATTGGTGGAGGTGGGAAGGGAGCAGGAGCAGAGGTGGGAGTGGATGTTCAGAGGAAGTGCTTGTTGCTGCCTCTTGGAGGACTAGAAGGAAACAGAAGGGCTGGAGAGTGGGCCTGGGTGTGATTTGGGTCCTTGGTGGATGGTGTCCTGGCTGCTGCCCTGTGTGGTGGTGTGGCCTGTGTGTGCCTGCTGCAGAGGGACGTGCTGGCTGTCCACCGTGTGTGAGGCGAGGGGTGGGGGTGAGGTGTGTGCCAGTGGGGGGTGGCGTGTGGTGGGGAGAGGCGGTGGCCCCAGGGTGTTGGTTCTGGGTGCGGGAGGAGACGTGTGGAGAGAGCAGTGGTTTGCGTGGGCAGTGCCATGAGGCTGGGGAGGTGGGGAGCGCTGCGAGGTGAGCAGGTGCCTTGTCTGCTGGGGCCCCGGCTGCCCTGGTGGCCCCATGAGCCAGGCACGCTGGCAGCCGGCTGCCTTCTGCCCGCTCAGCTTCACGCTTTGAGTTTCCTCCGCTCTTGCCAGGCTCTGCAGCCAGGACCCACACGAAAGTCCAGGGAGCACTTCTCCTTGCTCTGAGAGCTGTACGAGGCATGCTTTTCCCTCCTTTCCTCTCAGTTGCTTTTTGTGGGGAGAGCTTTGGTCTTGCAGCAGTGTTGGCTGAAGGAGCAGGAGGCCGGGGGAGGTGCTCGTTCCCGGCTGGGCGTTAGCGTGCTGGAAGGTGTTTGGCGGAGTGAAGGCCTTGTGGAGAGGTGTTCTTGGGAGAGGGGCAGGTGTGTTCTTGGGAGAGGACTCTGAAGGGTGGCTGATGCCTTCCTGTGCCAAATCTCCCTGGACAAGGAGTGCCTTGGAGGAGGGAAGGCAAGGCAAGGGTGGCCTGCAAGGGATGCGCAGCCCCGGCCTCTCTTCCTTCCAGCTGCCGTCTCGGCAAGTTCCTGCACCGTCTTGCTGCAGGGTGAGCTTTGTGTGTTGCAGCAGGGCAAAGAGAGAGCCCCCTTGGGCAGGCAGGAGTGTGCGAGGTGTGGTGTGGTGATGTGCTGATGCGGGGAAGGTGGTGGTGTTGGCCTGAGGTTTGGGTGGGTGTGAGGAGCCCCACGGAGCTCTAGGGGCATTGCTGCGAGTCTCTGGAGCCAAGGGAGTGGTGGTGAGCACAGGCGTCCTCCCAGCAGCCTTCTGGCTTGTGGGCAGGCATTGTGGACGCTGAGTGCTGGAAGCCCTTTCCCCTTGTCGTTTTCTCCCTAAGCGCTTTGAGAGTTGCCACTCCTTTTTTGGGAGGTGGGGAGAGTCCCAGAGCCTTTGCATTGTGACCACTCTTGTTTTTCGGGCTGCTCCCTGCTGATGCCGTGATGGGGTCGTGTCCTTGCAGGCCTGAGAAATGCAGGGGCCAAAGAGTGGAGCACTAGGGGCTCAAGTGCTTGCTAAGAGAATAGAGGGAAGTGGTCCTTCCTCTGGGCTGCTGCCTGGTGCTGGTTGGGAGGAGAGCTCCTGGCACCAGACGTGAGGACAAACCAGCTTGGCTCTGCCACACGCCCAGCTCCTTCAGTGGGTGGCTTAGCTGGTGCTCTCGGACTGTGCCTGGGCCATGCCAGGGGGGACCCTGGAGGCAGAGCCTGCGCTGGCTTTTCCATGTGGCACTCGCACTGCTGAAAGCTGCTGGCTTGGCTCGAGGCTTGGCTTGGGAGAGAAATCCCCGGCCTTGCTGAGCCGGGGCAAGGCAAAGGCTTGAGAGCAGCGGAAGCCTTGTGCCGTTTCCGTGGTTGGAAGTGTGCTTGTCTAAGGCTGGTGCACTGGCCCTGTCCGTGCTGCTGAGTGTGTCTGCGTGCAGCCGTGTGGTCATTGGTGAGCTCCCTGAGCACGGCCCAAGAGAGGGGGAGTGGTGCCAAAGAGTTTTGTCCTCCTGCCTTGAAGCCCCAAAGGGCCCCTCAGTAGGGAGGCCTGTGGGGTGAGGACCTTGAGGGCACGTGAGGCACAAGAGAGAGGCAAGAGCTGGCGTGATGCGCCTCCTGGGAGAGCACTTGCTCGGTGCTTTGTGGAGGTGGGAAGGGAGCAGGCTCCGGGGTGAGCCGGGATGTTCAGAGGAAGTGCCTGGGGAAAGGCTCTGGAGGACTAGAAGCAAGCGGAAGGGTTGGAGAGTGGGCCTTGGTGTGTTTTGGGGCCCTTGCCCATGGTCGCTTCTGCTCGGAAAAACTGCCTTTCGGAGGGCTCCGAGAGAGGCTGTGCCCACGCGGCACGCCGTGGCCTGGCCGTTGGTGGTGCTCCGTGCCTCTTGCTGGGCCCTGAGACCTGTGGCCCTGGAAGCAGCCTGAAGGGTGTTGGCAGAGCAGCTCTGAGCGTGGCAGCTGTTTGGCTTTCGCAGGGCCTTGGAGGCTGGGGAAGGGCCCGTCCTCCCCTTGCCGTTGTCATTAGCCCTGCTGGTGGGCCAGGGGGAAGAGCTGCTGAGTGCTGCCTCTGCTGGTGCCCCCAGCTGAGATGCCCTCGCCTGAGTTCTTCCCCGTGTCCCAAACTGTCAGGGCCCCAAACCAGAGAGTGCTTGTTGTCCTTGATGTGTAGGGGATGTGCAGGCTTGGTTCAGTCCCTCCTTGGGGCAGGAAGTGGCCTTTGGATTTGCGGGAAAGCTTCTTGCTCTGCCTGGGTCACAAGGCCCTGCTGTCTTCCGCTTCATGGTCGCTGCTCCCACACAATTGGCCCATCAAGAAATGTTGCTGCGAATTCCTTGCAGGCCTTTCTCCAGTTCCTGAGCTTCATGGGCTCGGTAAGGTATGGCTGGGCAGAAGGTGATCTTCTCTTGGGGCAGGAACCGTCCTGTCCTGGGTGTTTTGCTGCACTAGGAGCAGTGTGAGGCGCCAGGGTGAGTGAGGGAGACTGTTCAGGAGGTGTCTCAGCCTTGGGGAGGGCAGGGGCAGCTGCAGGGGGCAACAGCCACGAGGTCCCTAGTGTCTGTGAGAGCTGTGCCAGCAAATCACCACTGCCCAACCAGTTCTTTGTCGGTAGCTGAGAGGCCAGCAGGGGCCCCGTGGCTCGGCTGCTGATTCTGAGGTCCCTTGGGGCTGAGGAGCTGAGAGGCCAGCTGCAGGAACAAGGCTGGCGTGTTGTCTGTAAGGTCCCTTCTGCAAGGGTTACGTGATTGGCTAGCAGGAGGCGTGTGGCTGGGGAGGTGCTGGTGAGGTGTCTTCTAGGTGAGCAGTTGCTGGGGCAGCAGCAGGTGCACGGCTGGGACACGTGCTTTGGAGGTGACGTTGGCCGGAGCAGCTGGGAGGTCAGCATTTGGCTGATGGCTGAGGAAGTTATTGTGAGGTCACTTCTGTGTCAGGGGCTTGTAGGGCAGTGGCGGGCAGACGGCTGGGAAGGTGGCCGTGAGGTCCTGTCTTTTGGAGTGGCTGATAGGGCAGCAGGAGGCAGGTGGCTGGGAAGGTGCTTGTGAGGTGACTGCAGAGAGAGCAGCCCCGGTTGCCCATGGCTGGGAAGTGACTCGGAGGTCCCGCCTGTCCCTGCAGTATGTAGGCCTGCAGCGTGGCTTAGACATTGGTGGTGAAATCTAGGCTTGACAGTGTGTGCGTGGTGTGGAAATTGTGCCCCATGAAAAGAGAGGGGCCTGGTGAGATTTGTCTCAGCCTGGGCAACATTCATGGGAGATGAGAACACTGCCCCAAATTTGCTCCCCAGCCTTGCCCATGGTTATGGAACATGGGAAGCACCAGGGTCCCACGTAAAGCCCTCTGGATGATGCGTGTTAAGGGCCTATTTGCTCTTTTCTGGCATCTCATCTCTCTCCTAAGCACTGCAGACTGAGAAACCTTGCTGAGGCCTTTTCAAAACAAAGAGCCTGCTTTGGTGCCTGAAGGAGGAAGGCTGCGTCCTGTCCCATCCTGTCCTACATCCTCCTTTGACAAGAAGAGTGACCCACAGGAGAAACCAGTCTCACCAGGCTCACCAAAGCATCGCAGCCCATGGCCACCCTTTTGTGCTGTTTTACCTCACATGATTTTGATCCCATCTTTAACAAGTGTCAAGCCCCAAACATAGCCCCAAACCCCCGCTTCCCGCACAGGTCTGCCCTGTGCAGAGACCTGTTGGTGCAGGGGCACAGAAGTGACCTCTCCCGTGCCCCATCTTAGATTTTTCACAGCCTTTGTCACCATCTGGTCACGTTCCTGAAGGAGTTATCAGCAAGTTTTGGAAACTAACTGGGATGTAGGCAGGTGACTGCTTTCCAGGACATGAGGGGAAGTCTCTCTGCTCTCTCCCTGGCTGTGCCATCTCCATGGCGGTGACCTACTGAGCCCAGAGATGACACGGGCTGAGGTCACAGTGGGACGTGCCACATCACAGAGAGGTCTCTCCCCGGTGCCATGGGAGAGCCCTCACTTCCCTGCAAGGCCAGGGCACGGCTCACACACTCCCCACTGCTGCCCTTCAGAGCTACTCCACAGCAAGGAGGGAGGACAGGAGGCAGTGGGGCTGCACTGGGGCTCCTCACCAACAGGCACAAGAGCAGGGACACATTGGAGAGGAATTGTGGGGGAAGCCAGTCCTATTTCCCTGGAGGGAGAGGCGAGCCGAAGGAAAGGGGCCAAACGAGATGGAGACTGCTGGACCAAGAACATTAGCCCAGACCACAGGTACTTGTTTTCCAGTGCTCCTGCAGCTCTCCACCAAGGGTAAGGGATTCAGGAGCTCCTTCCTGAGGTGTTGCACAGAGAGTGTGAAATGCAAAGACGTCTGTGGGTCCTGGGTTGTGGGGGTGTCTGGACAGGTCTGGGGGCAGGCACCAGAGCCCTGCTGGAGGGTCCCGTCTGGCTCAGGGCACAATGGGGCAGGCAGGAGTGCTGGGTCCTGGGGCTGGTGCTGTCCTGAGCCCCGAGGCTCCTGTGGGGCTGGCTCCATCCCCTCCTGGTAGGGTGGGAGGAAATTCAGGCCCAAGTTTCCCTGGAAGTTTGTCCCCCCTTGGGGTCTGGCTCTGGCAGGAAAGGGGTCCTATGTCCCAGAGGCTGCAATGTCCACCAGATCCCATGGCAATCTCAAGAGCCTGCTGGAAATGCCCACAGAGGACATGAAACCTTCACCTTGTAATAACCGTCAACATGGCACCTGACCCACCACCAACGATGGTGGGAGGAAGGAGCTGCCTGCTGGGTGTTGTGTCTGCAATGTTGCCATGGCATCGCCCCCAGTGCTGCCCTGCTACTGGCTGACAAGAGGAGGAGGGTAGAGTTGGGTTGCCTGATGTCTCTGTCAGCCAATCACAGTCCACCATGTGGGTTAAAGAGAGTTATAAGTGCAGCGGGAGCAAAGCAGGAGAGCAGGAGTGGGAGTGAGTGGGTCTGTAGGTGTGTTCCCATGCTGGCCCTGGCCGTGTGGGGCTGCTCTCCTCCAGGAGCTGCCAGCGGAGTTAGGACCATGGGACAGAGTGGACTGGGCCCCAGGGGAGCTGTTCTGCAAGCCAGATGTGCTGGCCAGCCCCAGCAGCTGCGCTGGGCGTTACAGTGTTGTTTGGCCAAGATTTGTCTGCAAGATGGGAATGCTCTTTCTGCCCTTGGATTGGTGGAGGTGGGAAGGGAGCAGGAGCAGAGGTGGGAGTGGATGTTCAGAGGAAGTGCTTGTTGCTGCCTCTTGGAGGACTAGAAGGAAACAGAAGGGCTGGAGAGTGGGCCTGGGTGTGATTTGGGTCCTTGGTGGAGGGTGTCCTGGCTGCTGCCCTGTGTGGTGGTGTGGCCTGTGTGTGCCTGCTGCAGAGGGGCGTGCTGGCTGTCCACCGTGTGTGAGGCGAGGGGTGGGGGTGAGGTGTGTGCCAGTGGGGGGTGGCGTGTGGTGGGGAGAGGCGGTGGCCCCAGGGTGTTGGTTCTGGGTGCGGGAGGAGACGTGTGGAGAGAGCAGTGGTTTGCGTGGGCAGTGCCATGAGGCTGGGGAGGTGGGGAGCGCTGCGAGGTGAGCAGGTGCCTTGTCTGCTGGGGCCCCGGCTGCCCTGGTGGCCCCATGAGCCAGGCACGCTGGCAGCCGGCTGCCTTCTGCCCGCTCAGCTTCACGCTTTGAGTTTCCTCCGCTCTTGCCAGGCTCTGCAGCCAGGACCCACACGAAAGTCCAGGGAGCACTTCTCCTTGCTCTGAGAGCTGTACGAGGCATGCTTTTCCCTCCTTTCCTCTCAGTTGCTTTTTGTGGGGAGAGCTTTGGTCTTGCAGCAGTGTTGGCTGAAGGAGCAGGAGGCCGGGGGAGGTGCTCGTTCCCGGCTGGGCGTTAGCGTGCTGGAAGGTGTTTGGCGGAGTGAAGGCCTTGTGGAGAGGTGTTCTTGGGAGAGGGGCAGGTGTGTTCTTGGGAGAGACTCTAGAAGGGGGCTGATGCCTTCCTGTGCCAAATCTCCCTGGACAAGGAGTGCCTTGGAGGAGGGAAGGCAAGGCAAGAGTGGCCTGCAAGGGATGCGCAGCCCCGGCCTCTCTTCCTTCCAGCTGCCGTCTCGGCAAGTTCCTGCACCGTCCTGCTGCAGTGGGAGCTTTGTGTGCTGCAGCAGGGCAAAGAGAGAGCCCCCTTGGGCAGGCAGGAGTGTGCGAGGTGTGGTGTTGTGAGGTGCTGACGTGGGGAAGGTGGTAGTGTTGGCCTGAGGTTTGGGTGGGTGTGAGGAGCCCCACGGAGCTCTAGGGGCATTGCTACGAGTGTCTGGAGCCAAGGGAGTGGTGGTGAGCACAGCCGTCCTCCAAGCAGCCTTCTGGCTTGTGGGCAGGCATTGTGGACGCTGAGTGCTGGAAGCCCTTTCCCCTTGTCGTTTCCTCCCTGAGTGCTTTTAGAGTTGCCACTCCTTTTTTTTTGGAGGGGGGCGAGTCCTGGAGCCTTTGCATTGTGACCGCTCGTGTTTTTCGGGCTGCTCCCTGCTGACGCCGTGATGGGGTCGTGTCCTTGCAGCCCTGAGCAATCCAGGGGCCAAAGAGTGGAGCACTAGGGGCTCAAGTGCTTGCTAAGGGAAGAGAGGGAAGTGGTCCTTGCTGCAGGCTGCTGCCTGGTGCTGCTTTGGAGGAGAGCTCCTGGCACCAGACGTGAGGACAAACCAGCTTGGCTCTGCCACACGCCCAGCTCCTTCAGTGGGTGGCTTAGCTTGTACTCTCGGACTCTGCCTGGGCCATGCCAGGGGGGACCCTGGAGGCAGAGCCTGCGCTGGCTTTTCCATGTGGCACCCGCACCGCTGAAAGCTGCTGGCTTGGCTCGAGGCTTTGCTTGGCAGAGAAATCCCCGGCCTTGCTGAGCCGGGGCAAGGCAAAGGCTTGAGAGCAGCGGAAGCCTTGTGCCGTTTCCCTGGTTGGAAGTGTGCTTGTCTAAGGCTGGTGCACTGGCCCTGTCCGTGCTGCTGAGTGTGTCTGTGTGCAGCCGTGTGGTCATTGGTGAGCTCCCTGAGCACGGCCCGAGAGAGGGGGAGTGGTGCCAAAGAGTTTTGTCCTCCTGCCTTGAAGCCCCAAAGGGCCCCTCAGTAGGGAGGCCTGTGGGGTGAGGGCCTTGAGGGCACGTGAGGCACAAGAGAGAGGCAAGAGCTGGCGTGATGCGCCTCCTGGGAGAGCACTTGCTCTGTGCTTTGTGGAGGTGGGAAGGGAGCAGGCTCCGGGGTGAGCCGGGATGTTCAGAGGAAGTGCCTGGGGAAAGGCTCTGGAGGACTAGAAGCAAGCGGAAGGGTTGGAGAGTGGGCCTTGGTGTGTTTTGGGGCCCTTGCCCATGGTCGCTTCTGCTCGGAAAAACTGCCTTTCGGAGGGCTCCGAGAGAGGCTGTGCCCACGCGGCACGCCGTGGCCTGGCCGTTGGTGGTGCTCCGTGCCTCTTGCTGGGCCCTGAGACCTGTGGCCCTGGAAGCAGCCTGAAGGGTGTTGGCAGAGCAGCTCTGAGCGTGGCAGCTGTTGTGCTTTCGCAGGGCCTTGGAGGCTGGGGAAGGGCCCATCCTCCCCTTGCCGTTGTCATTAGCCCTGCTGGCGGGCCAGGGGGAAGAGCTGCTGAGTGCTGCCTCTGCTGGTGTCCCCAGCTGAGATGCCCTCGCCTGAGTTCTTCCCCGTGTCCCAAACTGTCAGGGCCCCAAACCAGAGAGTGCTTGTTGTCCTTGATGTGTAGGGGATGTGCTGGCTTGGTTGGGTTGGCCCACCCTGTGGGCTTGGTGGCGCCAGGGTGTTGGTTCTGGGTGCGGGAGGAGACGTGTGGAGAGAGCAGTGGTGTGCGTGGGCAGTGCCATGAGGCTGGGGAGGTGGGGAGCGCTGCGAGGTGAGCAGGTGCCTTGGCTGCTGGGGCCCCGGCTGCCCTGGTGGCCCCATGAGCCAGGCACGCTGGCAGCCGGCTGCCTTCTGCCCGCTCAGCTTCACGCCTGGAGTTTCCTCCGCTCTTGCCAGGCTCTGCAGCCAGATATCCCACACAGACTGTGAGATATATATAAACATGCAGCTGAGAGTATTTGGAGTCGAAGAGGTCATCTTTCAGAAAGGGTTCCTTGCTGGAGATTCTTGAATTTAACACCTCTGAGATCAGCCCAACAAGTTTTATTTTACGCTAGAGGCCTAAGCAGTTGCCTCTCTCCCCTAGTAGCAAAGGCTACGTGGGGGTACTACCTAAGTGGGGTACAGCGTTGGTGCAGACACTGTTTTCTTCTCATGTGGCAGGACCCCAGAAACTCTTTGCTTATAGTGCAGTAGTATCCCCCAATCAGCCCTTAATTAACTATCCAATTAACCTCCCTCCAACCCAGTGAAATATGGCAGGTGAGGGGAGAGGGTCTTCATTTCATCTTGCCAAAGGCCTCACTGCTTTGGGGCTCTCTGCTGCACCCTGCACCCTGCCCTGGGCTCTGAAACCAGACATCCAGAGGCGGACATCCAGCAGGAGGCCACAGAGAGCAGTTCAGATCATGTGGGACTTTCTTCACCCACACAGTTCACAAGGAAATGGTCTCTCCACAGAGGAGCACTCAGAGGTGCTCTTTCCAGGGGCAGTGCCACAGTCCTTAGCTTTTGAAATGGGCCAAATAAGGGAAACTTCCAGAGACCATGTATTTCTTCAGAAAATCATTGGCCTTTAAAACCACTTCTCCCAGAGGTGCCTGCTGCAGGGAGTAGGAATCTCAGCTGCCCAGAGCTTACTTTCTGTGCTGAAGACTAAGCAAATGAGCCCATTGCTTTTGGACTGGGAGAAACATCAGCTGATGCTCAGGCACTTTCCTGCAAGTCAGCAGGAAACACTTCCTGGGTCCGAGCTGAGAATCAGCGTGCCAAGCTGGAGTTGTTTCATGCAAATAACCGCCTCAGAATTATGTTCCTCCCCTTTCCACATGCTCCTCTCTGCCCTAAGGGGGTGGTTTGGGAGCTGACCCTTCAGGTGTCCAAGTGAGCACATTTGGCAGAGTGTCACTGAGCTGGTCACTGAGGCCTGCAGTTTCGGAAGCTCTTGCCAGGATCTCCAGCTGGAAAGCTGACTCAATCCCAGTGTGTCTCCTTTCTGGTACAGAGAGAGAGAAGAGACCCACATAGCTGGATCATCATGTCCCTGAGGAAGGGGAAAGGCCAGCAGGTGGCACAGAGCTTGGAAGGTGATTGTGAGGTTATTTCTGCCTCCCCATCTGATGGGCCAGTATCTGATGAGTAGCAGACTAGCTAGCAGGCCCACCTCCTGCTGACACAGAGCCTGCAGGCCCAGAGCCCTCGCCCTGCTGCCAGCGCTCTCTCCCCAAGGCAGCCCAGGAAGCTATGGCCTGCCTTCACCCTGAGGACGTGTTGCTGGCTTATGCTGCTACATGCTGCCTCGCAAGACGCCCCCCAGGCCCTTCTCGGCCAAGCTGCTTTCCAGCTGATCGGCAGTCAGCGTGTCCTGGTTCAAGACATTGCATTTCCTTTTGTGAAACTTCCTGACCGTTCCTCTCTGCCCATTTCTCCAGCCTGTCACAATCCCTCTGACTCGCAGCGCAATCAGAAACTTGCAGGCCCTTAGGAGGCACAGGCCCATTTAGGTGACTGTGTGGTCCCTTCTGTGTCTGTAGGTGATGGGCCAGGAAGAAGCTTGTGGGTGGGAAACTGTTTGTGAGGTGACTTGTGTCTCAGTACCTGATAGGCCAGCAGCAGGCACATGGCTTGGATTTTGGTTGTGAGGTCACTTCTGTCTCTGCAGGTGATAGGGCAACCACTGCTTCTCGAGCAGAGGAGGTGCTTGTGCGATTCCTTCTGTCTGAGTACCTGATAGGCCACTTGCAGGCCGATGGCTTGGATGCTGATTGTGATGACGTTCCTGCCTGAGTACCTGTTGGGATAGCAGCAGGCACATGGCTGAAAGGCTCACTGCAGGTAGGTGGGCTTGGAAGAGGACTGTGAGGTTACGGGTAAAGGATCAGCCGGTAGGCCAAAAGTCTTAACAGGTGGGGACATTGTGATGAGAGCCATTGTCTTAGGAGGTGGAGACATTGTGGTGAGAGCCATTGTTTCTCAGAAGCTCCTTGGATGGTAGGAGGCACATGGCCATAAAGGTGAAAGTCAGGTCACTCCTGTCTCTGCCAGTGATGGGCCAGCAGCAGGCACATGGGTGGGACCTCACAATCAACACTGCAGCCATGTCCCCTTTGCCTGCCTCTCCCCATCCTGTAAAGGAAGCGACCACACTATCAACACCACAGCTGTGTCACCTCTGCCTTCCTGTTCCACTCCCCTCTTCTGACATCTGCCTTCCCCCTTCCGCTTCTCCTCCTCTCTCCCAGCCATCGCCCCTTTACTGGCACCTCCCTCTCCCCTGTCCCCATGGGATTTCACACATGTGGTGGGCAGCTCACATGGCAAGATGAAAATGGGCTCCAGAGGAAGGCAGGCTGGGACAGTGAGGAGGTGGAGATGTGCTATGTGCAAGAGGGTGGCTGGAGTGCACAGGGCTTTGCCCTAGAGATGGTGACGAGCCAGTCCAAAGCACGGCACAAATGGACCCTAAGACAGGTGGAAAATGGGCTGGACCACTGGGCCAAAATGCTGTGATCAGTGGCACAAGGTCCAACTGGTGGCTGGTTACATGCAGCATCCCTCAGGGATCTACATTTTAGGCAGCACTGTTTAATGTCTTCGTTAACATCCTGGACATTAGGATGGAGCGCACTCTCCGTGTGTTTGTGGACTAGGTGCAACGGGGGCAAGCCTCTGAGCAACCTGCTCTAGTTCTCTCGGAGTGAGCGGGGGATGGTATTAGATGACGTCCAGAGGTCTCGTCCACCCTAAGTGCTGGGATTCAGTGAATCTTTCCCTGAAGAGCTGTGGAAAGACAGAACAGTGAGAGGAAGCAGAAAGGACAGGGAGGCAGAAGAAGGCAGAGGAAATAGGTCCCTCTAAATAAAGCAGTTGCTCAGAACATAGTTTCTGCATTCAGAGTGTTGGTAGAAAAGGTATTGGGCTGAATAACTGGTCACAAATATCTATACTCCACTAGAAGGAGGAAATACTGCACTGCATGCACTTGGTGCTGCTAATAAGAAAGAAAGAAAGAAAGACAAGATTCATTAGAACTGGTAAAACATACTTGACCTTCTGGAAACGGCTATGTGCCAGTTTGGGCACAGAGTAATTTTTTGGATAGGTTTGAAGTTACAGCTACACATTTTGATTCAGGCCTTTACTCCTTTGCCCTCGTATGGAGGCTGCTGCTGCCTGAGATGCCCTGGGGTCACTGAGTTCCCATGACTAGAAAGGGAAGGGCAGACACCTGGGTTAGGCAGAGACATCTGCCCTGGAGGGGTCAGGCATGGGGTGAGATCAGTCTCAGCCCTGTTGTCACCTCAGATGGAGTCACACTTCATTGACCGTGCAGGGAAGGAGAAGGGAGTGTGGCTAGACTCATTGGGACACCTGTAGGACGTCACTGTGACACAGGTATGCTGAGATTTGTGCAGATGTGGCCTTCCAAGAATACAGTGTTTTCTTGAAGCTGGTCAGCCTGCTTTCCTCTATCAGGCGAGAGAGCTCGACATGTCAGAGGGTGACTCGCTCTGTGGAAAGAGTGAGGAGTGGCACGGACAGCCGGTGTCAGGGCGTGGTTTTCTGAGGACTGGGCTCTGTGTGAGACACAAAAAGTTCTTTTTTAATGGTGTGGGCCTGATTATAAGAGAACTGTTAGGAAAATTACATGAAAAATGAAACAAGAAAGAAATTAAGAACAAGATTTAAAGCAAAGAAGTGTTTTGTTATACTTTCCAGCTTCAAATTTTGTCTGTGTGTGTGTTCTTATTGTCTTTCTTAATTTCTTTTTTTTTTTAATTTAGTGATCTGTTAGTATGATTTAGTGGTCTTATAATTTTTTTTTTTTATTATTATTATTTAAGGAAAGATGTTCAGAACTGGGGTAGGATGCTGTCACAGGGTCACAGACACCTGGTGCCATTGCAGGTGCCCTAGTCCCCTCTGCCCAGCCTCCCTCTGCAGCTCTGAGGGGCTTCGGTTTCCCACAGGTCCCCTGGGAGAGCTGCCAGGTCCGTGAAGGTATCTCAGAGTCACCGGGGCCTCTCCAAGCACCACTGGATGCTTCTGGTTCAACAGCTGAGCTCTGCCTGGAAAGGGGAAGACTTGGTTTTGACGTTTCAAAAATATGAACACGCTTTCATCAGCTGAAATGATTGAATAATTTTAATGTCAATGATTTCGTATGATGAAATAGTGGAAATCTTCAGGAAGGATATTAATCTCAGGAGAAGAAGTACTGATCTGCCCTCGACCTTATGTTTCCACTGCTCGGTGTATTAGGCTGTGGATGTCATCTCAGTCATCTCCCACATATTTCCACATGTCCTGCCTACATTGATCACTTCTGAGGTCAACTTTGCATCAGACGATCTGGGCTTATGCCCTTCCCATAGTTTCCCAGTTTTCCTCCTCCCCTTCCTCTGTATCATTCAGGCACCTCTCAACTCCCTAGTCGCTGCTCTGAGCTTCAGGGAGTCGGAAGCTTGTCTCCTCTTTCAGCACTCTCATTGTCTCTTCAACCAACTCCCTAACTGTGTTTCTATCTAGCCTCCCCCATCTATTTGTCAAGAACATGTCAAGGAAGGCTATTCCTTGCAGACTGTGGACCTGCCTGGAGGCAACTTGCCCTTGACATGCACTTGAGGATTGTATGTTATTTCTTAGGACACTGCATCATGTTTATATTGGTCTGATCAGAATTGAGACAAATCCTTCTGTGTCTGTTTGCAGCTAATTTTCTAAGGAAAGCAGGTGGGAATTGGTGCCCAGGAGCTGTAGCATTCAGCTACAGGCTTGAGTGGGAAAAGGCTAGATGTTAAGCCGAGTGAGGGAAGTCCCCAGGGGCCGAGAAGAGAAATGTCAGGGCTTGGGGAGGTGGGGAGGAAGGTTGTCCATACACGTCTCCTATCAGAAATACTGCTTTTCCTACATGTCCAGGCGTAATTAGGAAACACTGTGGGTCAGTGTGAATTGGAGAAGGTGGGTATCACTTCCCCTGAAACCTGAAGACTAAAGAAAGCTTAAAAAGCAGACAACTCTCAGGTGCTCCTTGAAATCCTTCTCTTTTCAATACCCTCCTGAAAACTTGCCAATTAGCCACAGAAGGGCTGAAGAAAATGATGGAAAGAGACAGGGGTTGTTAGGGCTTTCTGCATTTTAGTGACCCCTCAGGTGTATCTGGTGTTGAGCCCTTGGGCCTCAGATGCTGAGAAGGTTGAGCAAACCTCTCCAGAAGTTGAAGGGAGAAGTAAATCTCAAAGTTTCTTGGAGTGTTAAGGAGTCCCACTGAGGGCCATTACTGACAAAGCCTTCCCAGGGGGCTGATGAGAGCACAAAGCTGGAGGCACTGATTGCAGGTAGGCCAAGACAATGTGCAGGTGGCTGTGATGCCAAGTCAGCCTTGATGTGTGTAATGAAGCAGAGCAACCAGGCCCTGACACCCAGTCCTTGTGAAGGGTGGTGATTTCCCTCACACGTTGCTCAGAGCTCTTTCTGGGGGTCAGTGTGAAGGTGGGCATGTGCAGCTCCAACTGCAGGACAACAATATGGCATCTCTTGGTTCCCCGTGGACAAGGAGGTCCCAGTGGTTTAAGGTCCCAGTGGTTTAAGGAAACTTCTTCTCAGAGGCCTTAGGAGCAGAGACACCAACCATAGCCAAGAGGCTAGAGACCTCGGTTCTGTTGGAGGCTTTCAGCCACGGTAGTGCCCTCAGCCGTCTCCACCACAGGCTGTCCTACACTGTCCCATGCCTGTGCCTGCATCCCTGCACCCTGTAGACACCCAACATGCTTCCTCCCCTTGCTCTGTCCCCAGGATCTCTCCATATTCACTGAGGTCTCTCTATCCTTGCTGGTGTTCTTTGAAACACAAAGGCATGGGGTGACCTCAGAGGCCTCTGGCTGACCTGTTGCACCACAGCACTACCCTTCAAGTGACATGTCTTTTTCCTGAAGCCCAGGCTGTACCTCTCAAGATGCAGTTTGTGACCCTTTCCCTTTTCGTGCTCCTTCCTAAAACCAACAAAAGCTCCATCCCCTCTGGAACCACTCTTCAAGCAGTCCCAGGCTACTACTATATTCCATTTGTCTTTAACACTTCACCAGGCTGAAGAAGCCCAGGTCCCTCTGCCTCTCCGTACAGGCCGTGGCCTTCAGGCCCCCAACCCCATCTTGGCAGACCTCCTCTGGACCCTCTCCATGTTCCTCCCCATTCCTCCAGCACGGGGCAGTCCACACTGGGACACACCATCCCACATGTGGCCACACCAGTGCTGAGTCGAGGGGGATAAGAACGGCCCTTGTCTCGATGGCTACGCACTTCCTAATGCAGCCCTCTATGCAGCTGGCCTCCTTTGTGGTGAGCATGCAGCACTGGCTCATAGGGCATCCCTCGTGTAACATCTAGGCCCTTCTCCTCAGGGTCACTCTTCTGCTGCTCAGGTCTCAGCCTTCTGCCCCCTGAGGCAAGGTCTGCCACTTCTCCTTGCACAACGTCATGAAGTTTTTGTTGGACAAAACCCCAAGTTTCTCAAGGCCCCTCTGGACTCAGGCTCCTCTGGGTCAGCTGTTAATGTATGCGTACTGATGGCTCATCCTATCTTGCAGTGCCTCTGGCAGGGTAACAGCATGAGGACCTGCAGGACACTACACGTAATAAAAGGCAGTACCAGTTTCAAGGCCCTAGTGGTAAAAGTAGAAATCACCATGGCAACCATGTCAGACAAGCCAAATGAATGCACAAAGAAAGGAAACCCAGGGCCAATGGGTAAACAGAGTTTGGCTGACTGCATGGGAGGCGAACAGGATGGTAAAAGAAGAATTTAGAGGGGAGAAAAGAGGGACAAAATGCAATAAAAGGTGAAGGAAAAGAAAACTGAAGGTGATTTGGGGGTGGCTGCCAAGCAGCCCTCAATCTGAATGCCTCTGACCAGAGCAGGACAAGGATCATGCGGCTGATCTGGTGATCCTTTTGGGAGACCTACTTCCATGGTCACAAGGAAGCTGAAGGTTTTCCCTAAGGTCAACAAGGGAAGACCTGAGGTGGAAGGAAATGCTGAATCATTCCGGTTGGGAGGGGCCTGAGGAGGTCTCTAGCCCAACCTCCTTCCCACGGCAGGGTGTGTAATATCTCCAACCAGGTTGCTCAAGGCTTTACTCCTTTAGGACTTCAAAAACTTCTGAGGATGGAGATGGCACCACCTCTCTGGAAAACCGGCCCCAGTGCTTGACTGTCTGGATGGGTCAGAAGTTTCCCCTTATCCTCAGCCTGAAGCTCTCTAGTTTCAGCTAATGCCCATTGGGGCCTCATCCTCCCATTGTGCACAATGGTGAAGAGCCTGACTGCATCTTCTTGGTGACATCCTGGTAGGTATGGGGAGGCTGTGATTAGGTCTACGCAAAGCCTTCCCTTCTTCAGGCTGAGCAAGGCCCATTCCCTCAGCCTCTCCTCACAGGGCAAGTGCTCTGGTGCCTGGGCTCCTTGGGGGTGTGCCACCAAACTCACTCCATGTCATCAACAGTGTTCTTCTACACAGGACCCCAAATGGCTGTAGTATCTGGATGTGCTCTAACAGGTGTGGAGTAGAGGGGGATAATCCCTTCCCTCAATCTCCCAGCTGTGCTCTTGTTCAGGCAGCTCAGGACACTGTGGCCTCCGTTGATGCCAGGGCGTGCTGCTGGCTCTCGCTCACTTTGCTGCCCACAAAGACTCCCAGGTCCTTCTCTGCAGAACTGCTGCCCAGCTGGCCACTCCCCAGCCCAGATCACTGCAGGGTGTTTGTCTGCCCCAGGTGCAGGACATGGCATTTGTTTCATTTGTGAATTCCATAAAGGTCCTGGCAACCCATTCCTCCTTCCTGCAGGGGTCCATCTGGATGGCAGCCCTCAACCATATAGTGCGAGACAATGATGTCAAACCCCTTGCTAAAACTGTGGTAAATGACATCCACTACTCTCCTCTCCTCCACAAGGACAGGCCTTTTATCACAGAAGGTAATCAAGTTGATCAGGAAGGCTTTACCTCCAGTAAATCCATGCGGACTGTTCACAGTCACCTTCTTCCTGTGCCCAGAAATGTGATGCCAGAGGATTCATTCCATGACGCACTCCTCACTAAAGTGTGGCTGAACGGCCTGCAGCTCCCTGATTTGTCCTTGTGGCCTTTTTTGAAGATGGGCACAGCATATTCCTTCTTCAGCTCTTTGGGACCTCCCCTGATCTCCACAGCCTTTCAAAGATAACAGACAGCAGTCTTGTTGCGATAGTGGCCAGCTCTCTCAATGTCCTCAGATGCAGCCCACCCAGTCCTGCAGACTTATATGGGTTGAGTTCTTGCTAGTCACACCTTGCTCCATCATCACTCACTGTTGGTTGTTTTCCTCTGCCTGATCCAGCAGTAAGCCAACATTTTCCTTTTTACTCTTTTATTGACACTGAAGCAGTAGCAGCTTTTCTTCATGCCCTTGTCATCCCTTTCAAGTGTCTACCCTTGGGGAGCTTTGGCATCAAGGTGTTGCTCCTTGTTTTTCCCCTTGTCTGGGCTGCTCTTGTTCTTGCTCGAGGGCTTTCTGGGGATGACATTTGCAGCTACAGAGTCTAAAACAGACCCTGTGGTTCCCGCTGCAGAGCTGTCTCTGTGGATGGAGTAAGAGGAGGAGGTCTCCTTCTTGCCTGTGGGGCTCAAAGGAGCAGAGTGTGTGGGGCTGGGAGATGAGCTGACTGTCCCTTCAGGACACCCCTCCTTTAAGACCCTTGACCCTCCCTGGGATAAGCTGCTGCACTGTGCGCTGCTGTGCCCTTTTGGAGGACATCTGTGATAGCTGAATGTCCCATGCAGAAGCCCCAGAGGTGCTAAGGAACTGGAACTGCTGCTGGCGGTGGTTGTATGTGGGCAGCTGAAATAAGCCCTGTGTGTCTTTGGCTCGAAGCTGACTGTTGAGACCTCCCTCCATCTCAGAGCCACATCACCAAGTCCTTCTTCTGATCATCAGAGCCATGCGCTATGTCACACCCTCTCCATCACTCTCAGAACATGTGAGCTGAGAAAGGGAGGAGAGTTTGGAGATGTGCGCTGTGCAAGGGGACACCACTGTCAGCACAGGCCACTTTCCAGTAAGGGTAAGTTGTGGCTGAGATTGTCCTGTGGCTGAGAGGAGCACGGCCAAGGCAGCTGTTTTTCTGTAAGGAGATGTTTTAGTTCCAGAAAAGGTAGAAAAGGGGATTTTTTTTTTTTCATCACTTTAACCATTTGAATTAGACAGCAGTATATTTTAGTGAGTATTTGACAAAGGGCAATTTGGACACATAGCAACATTAAGATTTAATCCCGAGATGTCACAGCACGGACTGGAAAAATCATAACTTTCCCGGTTTGCATGTTCGGCTCAGCTTGAGAGCCGCCAGTGTAGCCTTGCTAAATAATTCCCTCTTTATAAATACTGATAGACATCAACATTATCAGCCTTTGAATCTTATGTCTGTTTATTTCTTACAAATGCAAAACAGATTCATGAGACTTCTTACTCTTTTCCTCTTTACATGGTAGAGATCCCCACTCCTGGGCTCTTCCTACCACTAACCACCGTCATTCACAGAGATGTGAGGCCAGTGGCAGGACTCCCCTTGACTCTAGAAGGGCCAGGGCTGCAAGTCTGGCCTCTTTCTTGTGAGGAACAGGAACAAAGTATTCACTGCACTGGTTAAACATTATTGGCTGATGGTTCCTGTCTTAAGGTCGTATCGCTTCTACATTTGATAAGATGAAGATAAAGCTCTGCCAGATTCTCTCCAGCCTCGGTTAGGGACTGATTGATTGCCATCTTCCACACAAGATGGTGAACATTATCATGTCAATGGCATTAAGAGACATATCTCCGACTAACTGAAGTAAGAGAGATCAGGTTGTTATGGCTCTGTGGCTTCTTCATCCTCCTTGCGCTTGAAGAATTGATTCTGCTATGGTTAAAGAACTTTGCCAACTCACAGCAATTTTAAGGGTGCATATTCCTACCCTGCAGAGCAGACCAACAAGCAAAATCCCTCCCCCACTTACCCCCCCAAAGTGAAGCTGTTACTTGGGTGGTCAACATGCCTCTGAACTGGATGTGGCTGAACAGCCCTCCTACATCAGAGCAGGACTGATTCCCTCTGTCTCACAGACACAGGGACGTCTGTGAGAAAGGAAAAGGGTTTTGATCAGAGAGGGTCTCTCCTGACTTGTCACTGTCTTTTCCTCCTTGGACAGTCCTACATGCCTGGAGAGAGCAAAATGTCCAGCAGCAGCTCCCTCAACCAGTTCCTCCTCCTGGCATTTGCAGACACACGGGAGCTGCAGCTCTTGCACTTCGCACTCTTCCTGGGCACCTACCTGGCTGCCCTCCTGGCCAACGGCCTCATCATCACCGCCGTAGCATGTGACCACCACCTCCACACCCCCATGTACTTCTTCCTCCTCCACCTCGCCCTCCTCGACCTTGGCACCATCTCCACCACTGTCCCCAAATCCATGGCAAACTCCCTGAGGGACACCAGGGCCATTTCCTATGCAGGATGTGCTGCCCAGCTCTTTTCCTTTGTCTTCTTATTTTCAGCCGAGTATTTTCTCCTCACTGTCATGGCCTATGACCGCTACGTTGCCATCTGCAGACCCCTGCACTATGCTATGCTCATGGACACCAGAGCTTGTGTCAGGATGGCAGCAGCTGCCTGGGCCAGTGGTTTTCTCAATGCTCTCCTGCACACTGGAAGTACATTTTCCATTCCTCTCTGCCAAGGCAATGTCCTGGACCAGTTCTTCTGTGAGATTCCCCAGATCCTCAAGCTCTCCTGCTCACAATCCTACCTCAGGGAAGTGGGGCTTAATGTGGTTAGTGTCTTTTTAGTCTTTGGGTGTTTCATTTTCATTGTGCTGTCCTACGTGCAGATCTTCACAGCTGTGCTGAGGATGCCCTCTGAGCAGGGAAGGCACAAAGCCTTCTCCATGTGCCTCCCTCACCTGGCTGTGGTCTCCCTCTTTGTCAGCACTATCATGGTTGCCCACCTGAAGCCCCCCTCCATGTCCTCCCCAGCTCTGGATCTGGTGCTGGCTGTTGTGTACTCGGTGGTGCCTCCAGCAGTGAACCCCCTCCTCTACAGCATGAGGAACAAGGAGCTCAGGGATGCACTGAGGAAACTCTTTCAATGGGTACAGTGTCAGCACCAGTAACTGTCCCATGTGCATCTCCTCCTCATTCCCAGGGCATCTGGCATCAAGGCTACATGTCATTCATTTTATTTTCTTTTTTTCCCTTACTTTCTCTGATCCATTGTTGCAAAAAGAATAAAAAGTTTTGGTTCATGCCACTTCTCCTCAGAAATATCTCATTTGAATATAACCCAGAGACCATTTTGAAGCAGGAAGCCAGGCTTCCCCCTTCATCCCCCAGAGATGGGGGAACCTCAGAGCCCGCTAGTCTGAGCTCCCTTGGATGCCCCCTGGGCAATGAGGGGAGTTTCCCTTTGTGAGGTCTCTTTTGTGATGCCAAAGGAGTTCAGGGGCACAGAGTCGACCTCAGACAGCTACAGGCAGGGTGAGACCATGGGTCCCGTGTGCATTAAGAGAACTCCGCTGGCCCCAGCTGCAGTCAGAGAGTGATCTTCTACCCCTCTCCTGCAAGGGTGGCAGCTGGCTGTCACTGTGGGCAGGTTCCTTCCCTCTACAGAGCTCCAACACTCACAGTGGAGCAGGAATGGAGGCGAGGAGGGTCTGGACAGACCCTCTGCTGCGCAGGACCATCTCCCCACTACCACAGCACACATTTCCTCACTGCTGCCTTCGAGTGGAGGCTGCAGATTTCCTGCCGACATGTCCACCAACAGCAGCAGGAATTGCTCTTGTCAGGGTTGCTCCCCTCATTTCCACCCTGTCCTGCTCTACTCTCATGTGCGCAGATGGCCTCAGTGCTCTTGTGACATGGTGTTTCCATGGGGTGGGCAGTGAGTGGAGCCTCACAAAATGAGGGAGGATCCATGGTGGAGTAAGCAGAAGGCAAAGCGCTAGATCCGGGTATGCTTGGGGAAACGAGGGCTCTGCAGTCCCCAGAGAGGCAGAGGGGACCCAGGAGGAGCAGGGAAGGGGGACGGGAGAGTGATTCCTGCAGCCTCAGGGAAACACCACAGGCTGGACACCACAGTGAACACCCAAACACATCTCCTGCCTTGGCCAATGCCCTGGGCATCACTCTGAGTACCATCCATGAGCACAGACACATGGCAGCAGTGTAATGGCACCAGTCAGTGGTGACGATCCCTGTCCAATGGGGTTTGCTTCCCACCCCGACCTGCTCTGCCAGGGCCAAGTCAGGAGTCACCTGATGGCCCCACGGCCCCACAGCCTACTCACCCTGCAGAGCAGCAATGCCAGCCTGGGACACAGTGTGGGGTGCACAGTGTGGGGGTGTAGGATCAGCTAGGCCAACACAGACACACTGGCCTAGGGAAAGGCTCTCTGGGGAGCAGAGATGTCCCAGGAGAAAAGCAGGGCAGCAGGCAGAGAGAGAAAGTGAGAACGAGAAACAGGTTTCTCTGGGCACCAGCTCGGGGCAGGTGCCTCTGTCCCCGGGGCAGCAGGAGGTGCTGGAGGGGCTGCAGGGCCAGGGCTGTCGTGGTGTGCTGGGCAGCAGGGTGGGCATGGAGGGTCTGGAGGCAGCCAGGGAGGGGGATCTCGTGGGCACAAGAGCAGGGGAGACAAAGAGCGACCAGCCTCATTGCAAGACCTCGTCCCCCTTGCCGGGGAGCTGCTCCCCTTGTCCTTTGGCCGTGCTGGCATTACACTGTGGACATGCCTGTGCCTGGCCCTGCACCTCTGGGGTCCTCACCTGACCCTGTCCCCATCCTGCTGACCTGACTGCCCATCTCTACCTGGGACTTAACCCCTGACTACAGCCAAGAAAGCTTTGGTAAGGGGTGAGGGGACCCGAGCAGATCCCCAGGAGCTTGTAGGTACAAAAGGTGACCGTATCACCTCAGCAGAAACTTTTTCCTGACAGCCAATGTGAAGGTGAGAGGAGAGCTTTGGATCTGGACCCCTAGCCAGGGAACGCTGCATGCAGAGTCAGAGCTGGATGAAAAAGGG
Source organism: Struthio camelus (assembly GCF_040807025.1). NCBI lineage: Eukaryota > Metazoa > Chordata > Aves > Struthioniformes > Struthionidae > Struthio > Struthio camelus. The sequence continues at coordinate 3,920,219 of NC_090970.1, forward strand.
AGCTCAGCCACTTGGGGGTCTGATACTATGCTGCCTATTTGGGAGAAGAGGATTTCCTGTGCCACAGCTCGAGTGCTTCTGCACCATTGGTGATGGGATTCCTGCTCCAAAGAGTATGTTGTGGGGAGCAGCAAGAGTGGGGCAGCAAGAGTGGGTGGGAAGGGCAGCCAGGAGCCCAGGGTGCCAGCAAGGCCGGCAGGGCAGTGCCCCACCGATGAGAGGTGCTGTCCCGCAGTGCCTGGACAGGAGGAGCAGAGCAGGTTTGGGGATGGTAACTACGATCAGGCACAGTCCAGTGACAGCTGGACAAGACTGGAGGGCTCCATCCAGCCCTGTTTTGTGTGGGAGGATGGACTGGAGACCTCCAGAGGTCCCTTCCCACCACAACTCCTCTGTGAGGCCAGGAATTCTTGCTCCTCAGCCTCTGCTCCAGCACAGCTGACCTGGGGATGAGAGCACCTAGGGCAGGGCAGAACAAGTCCAGCTGGGAGAGCATCATGGGGAAGATCCAAAGGTGCCTGGCTCAGCCCTGGGCTTGGAAAACTCCATCACGCACCCCAAGAGGCTCCGAATGGCTCTTCCACCCTGCCCTCTGCCCTTTCCCATCAGCCCAAGTGGAGTCCAGCATGGCCTGGGGACTCTCTTCCCCACGGGGACGAGAAGGAGAGGGAGGGCCTTCACCAGCCCCACACTGCCCTTTCCACCCGTGGCCTTGGCACCTGTGTGTGCCTGGCTCTGCCCACTTGCCTGCCCCACACTCCCGGCTGCACTGGAAGCCCATCCACATCCCGGCACTCCCACCCTCGAGCTGCCGTCCACCCCGAACCTGGAGCCCGGCCGCCCACAAAGGCATCGCCCGGCCAGTGCCCCGGCCATGCAGCCGAGGGCAGGGGTCTTCGCCCCAAGTCCCCTGCTCCTGCCCTGCTGCCGGCACCGCTGCTGCTGTGGCCAGGTCAAAGGCTGCTGCCACCAGACGGCCCCGGGGCCCGAGGCAGCTCCAGCTGCCTGCAGGGCTGCGCTGGAGCCGGTGAGGAGCGGGCTGCGGTGGGGCTGGCAGCGCCAGGGTGGGTGGGGAGAGGGCAGCTGCCCTGGGCCCCGCTGCGGCTGGGGCTGGGGCTGGGGCTGGTCCCAGCTTTTGCCTGGGCAGCTCCCGGAGGAGCTGCTGCGCGGGATCCTCCAGCTCTGCCCCAGCAGCAGCACCAGTGCTCAGGGGGCTGGAGGGGACATGCCCAGATGGGGACAGCAGCAGGGGATGATGGGCCTGGGGCAGCTTCCCCAGCGTGGGCAGGCAACACAGGCAACAACCTGGGCTCTTCTCTCCTGCTCCCTCCAGGGCCTCCCAGCCTGGCGCTGGCCCCGCAGTAGTGCCCGGCCCAGGGGGCTGCAGAGCTCTGGGCATTCGCTCCACATCCCCAGCCCCTCGCAAGGCCACAGCAGCTCCGCGGGGCAGAGAGGGGTTTCAGGCTTCCCACCAGGCCCCCAGCTGGAACTGGCCCCAGTGGCACCAGGAGGCAGGCCACAGGGACACTCTGGGTCCCTCCTTCTGGTGACCAGGAGATCCCCTACCCCCAGCCTGCCTGCAGCCCCCCGGGCCAGCCCCTCTCTCCACGACACACCAAGACCCCCTGCCCTGGGGCTCCTCTGGCCGCTCCTGCTGCCCCAGGGGCACAGCACCCTGCCCTTCCTGGACACACAGAGAAACACGTTGCCCTTCCTCCTTTATGCCTCCTTGACAGTGCACAATTGCTCCTTTCCTCTTCTCCAGGGACCTCCCTGCTCCCCACAGAGCCTTTCCCCACCTCAGTGAGTCCAGGCTGGCCTGCCCGGCCCTTCCTGGACCCTTCCCTGTGCTCCCCGCAGGGCCCCAGGCTGGCGGTGTTGCTGTGCAGAGGGAGTGGGCTGTGGGGCCACGGGGCCGTGGGGTGACTCCACACTGGCTGGGGTTGTCACGGTGGGAAGCAGACCCAGGTGGATGGCCATCATTGCACCTGACAACCCCCACCAAGGGGTCTGTGGCCATGGACAATGCTCTGAGCAATCACAGGGCATTTGCATGGCTCAGGCTGTGTTCAGGTGCGTCCCTAGATGGGTCCCATGTTTTTTCATTGAAGGTGACATGAAGGACTCTCCAGGCTCCCATCCTGTGCCTGGGGGCCTGCTGGGTCCCCACTGCATCTCGTGGGATTGCAGAGCTCTCACTTGCCTGCATATTCTTTGGGTTTGCCCTTTCCCTTTTAGTGACTCCTCTATATTTGGTGAAGCTCCATTCACTGCCCACCCCGAGGCACACAGTGCCCTTGAAGATGCCCTTTGCTCTCCTGGGGGGCTCCACGCTCCCTTTGAGAAGGTCAGGCATCCGTCTCCAGCCCTGTCAGATAGGAGACACCCCTTGACCGTTCACCACCTCCAGGAGCAGTGGAAATCCACTGAATCCAGCCCTCTTTCCTGAACACATCACCCCTAGAGCTCATTGCCTGGAGCCCATGGAAAGCCCTGGAAAAGCAACAGGGTCTTTCAGGGTGGAAGTCCTCAAGCACATAATTGAGTCCAGCTTTGGAAGGAGAGCCTAACTTTCAAGTAGTGAACTGAAGAAATTCTCTTTTATTCTCTTTTATTGCAGCTAAGCCAGCTCTGACACAGTGATAGACATGTTCACAGCAGGTATCTCAACCAAAAAGACAGGGTTTGTGCTGCTGGAGAAGTGGGATGAATTCAAACACTTCTGTACAAACATGATTATCACACAGAGAATGCACAAAGCACAAGAGTTGTCTGAGATGAACTGGAAACCACTTGTGAGGAGAGATGGGCAGCTGAGTGCTGCTGAACTAGAACCAGCTGAATCAGTTTCCTCAGGGCCTCCTTGAACTCCTTGTTCCTCATGCTGTAGAGGAGGGGGTTCACTGCTGGAGGCACCACTGAGTACAGAACAGCCACCACCAGATCCACAGCTGGGGAGGAGATGGAGGGGGGCTTCAGGTAGGCAAAAAATGAGGTGCTGACAAAGAGGGAGACGACAGCCAGGTGCGGGAGGCACATGGAGAAGGCTTTGTGCCTTCCCTGCTCAGAGGGCATCCTCAGCACAGCTCTGAAGATCTGCACATAGGACAGCACAATGAAAACGAAACACCCAAATATTAAACAGGCATTAAACGCAAGAAGCCCAACTTCCCGGAGGTAGGATTGTGAACAGGAGAGCTTGAGGATCCGGGGAACCTCACAGAAGAACTGGTCCACAGCGTTGCCTTGGCAGAGAGGAATGGAAAATGTGTTGGCAGTGTGCAGGAGAGCACAGAGAAAACCAGTGGCCCAGGCAGCTGCTGCCATCCTGACACAAGCTGTGGTGCCCAGGAGGGTCCCGTAGTGCAGGGGTCTGCAGATGGCAACGTAGCGGTCATAGGCCATGACTGTGAGAAGAGAATACTCAGCTAAAATGAAAATGGCAAAAAAAAAGACCTGGGCAGCACATCCCGAGTAGGAAATGGTCCTGGTGTCCCTCAGGGAGTTGGCCATGGATTTGGGGACAGTGGTGGAGATGGTGCCAAGGTCGAGGAGGGCGAGGTGGAGGAGGAAGAAGTACATGGGGGTGTGGAGGTGGTGGTCACAGGCTACGGCTGTGATGATGAGGCCGTTGGCCAGGAGGGCAGCCAGGTAGATGCCCAGGAAGAGTGCGAAGTGCAAGAGCTGCAGCTCCCGTGTGTCTGCAAATGCCAGGAGGAGGAACTGGTTGAGGGAGGTGTCGTTGGTCATTTTACTCCCTCTGGGGCAACTGTCCAAGAAAGAAAAGACATGGGGAATTTAGGAGAGACTTTGCAAGCAAACTGCCTCCTGGAATGTCCCACTTGGCATACAACCCCCTACTTTGCCTCTCTCTTTACAGGGACAATCTCTGTTCTCTCTGCCTTGCTTCTATGCCACTTTGCAGTGGCTGAGTGTGCTGCTGTGAGCAGCAGGGACCTCAGCCGATCAGCTCCACAGCAATCAGTCCTGCTGTACAGTAGTGGGACTGTGGGCACAGGGGTGCCTAGCTCTGAAATTCACAGTTTCTCTCAGGTGAAACCCACTCCTCATGCAGAAGGGCTTTTTTCAGCATCTTCACTCCAAATTCTAAAGACAGAGGGTTGAGGAAAGGAGTTTTTAGGATTTTAGAGTTTATTTTCTTTGGTGTGTCCTTGTCACCCCTGGGCAGTGTTCCTCAAAGGTAGAAATCCTTGGCATTTCTACTCAGTCCTACGAGGATCGGATTCATTGTCCCGAGGTACCGAGTGAGGACAGCTAGTCTGTGTATTAGCCTCATTCCCCTCTGTCTCGCAGTTGCACCTCTTTCACCTGGAGAATGATCATACTCATATGTTTCCCTAACAAGAAACCAGCCCCTGCTGAGAGCAGAGGAGTCCAGTTTCAAAGGGCAGATCTCCAAACTCCTCCCCCTTTCCCTGGGCACCTCAGGGAGCTCTCCACACTCCCCTTCTGGCCAAGGACACTGAGGACTCTCTTCAGATGCCCACCTACAGCCTCCCACCACCATCTCCATACTCTGCACCTTCTTCATTTGTCTCTCCAATAGCACAGAGATGCTGTGAGGCAGCGGTGACCACCTGGAGGGCAGCTCAAAGCTTGGCAGGACACCACAGGGAAACTGTCGCATGTCCTAAAGACGGGCTCTCCTTCAGGGAGAGCCAGCTCATTGCCCAACCCCACAGGCTGCGTTTCCTTTAGGTGCACAGGTGAGAAGAGGGCTGGGGCAACCTCACAGCCCTGCAGCTCCCCCTGTCACACAACTGGCAGGGCAGGTGTCTGAAGTGCAGCTGAACACCCAGTAACCCCAGACAACCTGAGAGAAGAGGAGGAGCAGCATGGAGAGGAGGGGAAACCAGGAGCAACACCATGATCCTGCTGCCGAGGGAGGCAAGCAGAGAGACAGACGGGCACTCACGAAAACCTTCACCTTGCCCACCTGGCCATGCTGCCTTGAAGACGGCGACACTGCAAGGCAGGTGCTCTCAGGCTCTTTATCCAGCAGCATAAAATGAACCTGTGGCAAGAGAGATGTCCCTCTCCTCTGCTGGAGGTCTGGCTTTGGAGGAGGCAGCTTGTGCCCTGGACCCCTTGGCTGTCAGGGCTCAGGCTCTGCTGGGTGGGAGAGGAGATCGGGGAGGCTTGCTCAGCGGAAGATGCTTGTGTTGGAGGGACTGACCATGACTTGCAAAAATCCATCCCCCCACGATGATTCTGTTAGCATTTCCCTCTCATTTCCTGCCCATCTCGGCTGCCTGCAGCTTCCCCTGCTGCGAGCTTTCTCTGTCCCTACACCTTTTCCCTCTCAGTGCTCATAGTCTCCATCCCACCCTCTGTGGGCTCAGTTCTGCCCTACAGAAATCCTCCGGGAGTGAGATTTGGGCAGGGGAATCTCTGTGCTTGCAGGTCCTAAGGAGCAGGTCACATAAACCCTGAGGAAGCCCATAAAGGTGATGCTGGTGCTGCTGTAGGTTGAGATGCGGTTGAAGAGTGTTTGCTAAGCTTTCTCACAGACCTCCTGATCTCTGAGGGTGAAGGTTTGTGAGTCTCAGTTCCTTCCAAACCAGAAAACTCTTTCCTTTTTTCTCCCTGCCCAAATCAGGAAACAGAAAGCCCTGGAAGGAAAGCTCCTTCCCTTTCAAGCAGCCTGTTTTTTCACCTTCCTCTGCAGGGCAGGGACACTGCTCTGAATCACAGCCCTGGGACAGACTTTGGTGCATGTCTCGGCTTCACAGCCCTGCAGCCTTCCTTGGCAGAAGGTAGCAGGATGCCGGGTCCCTGTGACGGTGAGCCAGGGAATCTCTGCTCTAAAGCATCTTCTCCTCCCCTGCACAATGGAGAAGCTGAGAGAGAGGTCTTTAAAAGATTTGTCATGGGGTGAGCTGGGTTCAGAAGACCCCTCCAGGAACCGCAGTAGTGTTGTCCTTCTGCCAGAGACTTACCGTGTTCAGGGCTGGGACGATGTCTCCCACAGTGAACTGTCAGCTTTCCTCCCACTCCACACTGCCTTCCACTTCTCTCTGCCTTCTCTCAGCTCCCGTCAGCAGCAGCAGGCAGTGCCCACAGCCCTGCTGCTCTTGGCAGAGGAGCTGCTCCTGCACACAGCTGGGCACATGGGCACTGCTGCCACGTTGCCATGACCTCCTTCCGTCTCAGGAGCCTCGACCCCTTCAGCAACAGTGGCCCAATTAAAGGCAGAAGTTCTCTGTCCCTCGGGCTCCCTCCTCCTGGGAAACGTTCACTGAAGTAGACTAAAATAATCACCAGTGGACCCTCTCTGAACACCGAGGGAAGACTGATTCCAGCATTACAATATGAGAGGATGGTCACATGCTAGAGGGGGAAACGTCCCACTCTGGAAGCCCCTCTTCCTGCCTCTTGCCTAGGCAGGACTCCTAGAGAGGGGCAAGAAGGGAGTTCATTTTCCCATGGTTCAGGTTTTCATTCAGATGAGTCCATCTGGGCATCTCATGCCAGTTTAGAAGCCCCGGGGACTGGAGTGGCATTCAGATCCCTCCTGTAAACTCCACAAACAGACAGGAGGTGGGATTCCCCTTCTCCAGGCTGAAGTGTGCCCAACAGAGATGTCTGCATGGGAGCTCCTTGTCTAAGCTCCCGCTGTAATCCCTGGAGGTGGAGAGTGGGAGTCAGTTGCCCACACACAAACACCTGGGGACATTGGAAGAGACAGAGGTGGTCCAAAGCATGTGCCAGTGTCTGCTTGCTCTGATGGAGCCACTCTGAGACCCCCATCCTTCTGGAGCATCAGGTGGGGGCCAGGTGGGGAATTACTTTGGCCATTTCTAATGACCCCAGATGCCCAATACTGCTAGGCACCCACTCACGAGGAAGCTGAGACATATCCAGATCCCAGTGTTACCAACAGCTCATGTCATTCAGTGCAGACACTTGATTTCATGACATAGAAATAGGCTGCAAGGACCATGTCGGATGCCTGGGGTGTGCAGCACAACTGCATGCTTCCAGCACATACACCATGGCACCTACAGAAAAGTCATGGCCCCTTTTCAGTGCTTGCTGCACAAGGGGCCCCAGGGCATCTCACGGTTCCTACCTGTGTCCAGACAACTGAATCCCACCACGACCCTTAGGCCAAGTCCATCCTGCCTGCATTCAAGCGTGCTGCATAAATGGGAGGCACATCACACCAAGGTCTCCACTCTAGTGTCTGCACTCTCCAACCCTTCTGGCTCTCCTGTCCCTGAACTTCTTCTCACCCTTCCACATGATATGAACAGCCACTGGGCTAGTGATGTCCTCAGGGTGGCTGGATCACAGGCTGACCAGGCCCAGGGACTTCTTCACTGGCACCTTCTCCTTCCTGGAGATCGCTTCACCTCTGTCACAGGGCCCCAACGTGCTGCAGAGGCAGCTCAGGCTGCTAATCCCTCTCCTGCCATTCCTGCACAGCTCAGCTCTGTTTCTCCCTCGTCTTGGACACTGAAGGTCTTTTGTTCTTACTGGGAACCTCCTTTCACCGTCACAGTGGCCACCTGCTAGCCATGCCAGCATGTCACCCCTTGCAGTCAAAGCCTTTGCCTACAGAAGCTCCTTGGGAACATGTTTCCCTGTGACAAATCTTCTGTTCATTCCACAGCTGAGGTGCTGAACTCCACATATATGCAGACATATGCAGCCTGGGGAGCAGCCAGGAGCAAATGGAGATACCCAAGCTGTCACAGCACTGCCACATGCTTGGAATAACTGAGATGGGGTGGGGTCACTTGCATGACTGGAGTCCTCCAATGGCAGAGTACAAGGTCTTCAGGAAACACCACCAGGGAAGATGAGGAGGAGGAGGAGGCCCTGTGTGGGAAGGGCACATTGCACAGCATCGTGTCCAGGTGGGTTTTGAATCTCTCCAGGCAAGGAGACTCCACAACCTCTCTGGGCAACCTCTGCCAGGGCTCTGTCACTCTCACAGGCAAGAAGGTTTCCCTCAGATTCAGGTGGAACTTCCCCTGATGACACAACTCGTCCACAACAGCACACCTGCTGCAGGAGAGCTGACTGCCAGCCCAGGCCTCACCAAGAGGCCCCAAGCACCCCCTGCACCCTCACCCCTGTAGAGCTGCGTCTGCTGGCAGAGGGTCTCTCTGCGTCCGAGATTCTGACACAGCTGATGCAGCGACTCCAGCAGCTACTGGGGAATGTCCTCTCCAGCATAACATGACCATATCTGAGCAAGCATACACTACTACGATTGGAAACAAAGGTGCCTTCTTGCACCCTGCTGTGCAGACTGCGGCCTCTCTTCACTGCACTCCAGGAGCTGCACTCTGGGCCTGGCTCTTCTACAGGCCTCTGCCTAGCACTGACTCAAAGGGTGCTTGACCCACCCGAATCAAGGAGCAAAGGCCCCAACTCCCTCTCCTCTGGGGCAACCAACAGAGCTCCCTAGCGGCAGCTCCACCTAGCTAGAGCTGCTCCCAGGAGAAGTTAAGGCCTCCTGTAGTTGTCCTTGCCTAGCTCTCCTTTCCTGTTTGCAGCAGTCACCCTCGAGTTCCTCGGGGTCCCCAGAAAGTGCCCCCCCCCAACTTCCAACAAGGTCCTCAGAAGATCTAAGCAGAGCCCAGACACTGCTGCACTAACTGCTGCCTCTGTTCATTGCCTCTGCTGTGCTCTGGCTTCCTTTTTCATGGAGACTTGGAGAGCCACCTCTCTGACAGTCTTCAAGGGGAATGGAACCTCGTTGCTTGCCCCAGGACAGTGCAGAAACGAGGAAGAGCAAGACAGTTGGTTGTAGGGACGTTGTCAAACTCCAGCAGCTGCACAGCTGGGAGCTGGTCACCTCACACACTTCTGAATGAGCCAAGGTGCAGGTCCTGAGGCATTGCACTGCCTTCCAGGCTCTGCAACGGAGCCTGGACAGCAGCCATACAGTGTGTGGGCACGTCCTGAGAAGCCCAGGAGCAAAACTGTGGGAGATCCAGGGCACTAGGTCCTGTACAGCCCCCCCCCCCCCCCCGCCGGGAAACCCAGGGTGCTGGGGAGGGATGCAGGCTTCCAGGGACTCTACCCAGGGGACAAGCACTGCCCTCAGGTGATGCTGAAAGGCCCAAGGATCAGCTGAGCTCCAGAGGTGGGAAATGGCTTTCCCCAGGCTCAGCCTGGGCAACATTCATGGGAAATCAGAACACTTCCCCAGATTTGCTCCCCAGCCTTGCCCATGGTTATGGAACATGGGAAGCACCAGGGTCCCATGCAAAGCCCTCTGGATGATGTGTGTTAAGGGCCTAGTTGCTCTTTTCTGGCATCTCATCTCTCTCCTAAGCACCGCAGACTGAGAAACCTTGCTGAGGCCTTTTCAAAACAAAGAGCCTGCTTTGGTGCCTGAAGGAGGAAGGCTGCGTCCTGTCCCATCCTGTCCTACATCCTCCTTTGACAAGAAGAGTGACCCACAGGAGAAACCTGTCTCACCAGGCTCACCAAAGCATCGCAGCCCATGGCCACCCTTTGTGCTGTTTTGCCTCACATGACTTTGATCCCATCTTTAACAAGTGTTAAGCCCCAAACATACCCCCAAAACCCCAGCTTCCCACACAGGTCTGCCTGGTTGGTGCAGGGGCACAGAAGTGACCTCTGCCGTGACCCATCTTAGATTTTTCACAGCCTTTGTCACCATCTGGTCACGTTCCTGAAGGATTTATCTGCCAGTTTTGGAAACTAACTGTGGGGAGGGCAGGTGATTGCTTTGCAGAACATGGAGGGAAATCTCTCTGCTCTCTCCCTGGCTGTGCCATCTCCATGGCGGTGACCTACTGAGCCCAGAGATGACACGGGCTGAGGTCACAGTGGGATGTGCCGCATCACAGAGAGGTCTCTCCCCGGTGCCATGGGAGAGCCCTCACTTCCCTGCAAGGCCAGAGCACAGCTCACACACTCCCCACTGCTGCCCTTCAGAGCTGCTCCACAGCAAGGAGGGAGGACAGGAGGCAGTGGGGCTGCACTGTGGGGCTCCTCACCAACAGGCACAAGAGCAGGGACACATTGGAGAGGAATTGTGGGGGACGAGACAGGAAGCGAGTCCTTTTTCCCTGGAGGGAGAGGCGAGCCTGAGCTGAAGGAAAGGGGCCAAACGAGATGGAGACTGCTGGACCAAGAACATTAGCCCAGACCACAGGTACTTGCTTTCCAGTGCTCCTGCAGCTCTCCACCAAGGGTAAGGGATTCAGGAACTCCTTCCTGAGGTGTCGCACAGAGACTGTGAAATGGAAAAACAGTTGTGGGACCTAGGCTGTGGGGGTGTCTGGACAGGTCTGGGGGCGGCCACAAGAGCCCTGCTGGAGGGTCCCATCTGGCTCAGGGCACAATGGGGCAGGCAGGAGTGCTGGGTCCTGGGGCTGGGGCTGTCCTGAGCCCCGAGGCTCCTGTGGGGCTGGCTCCATCCCCTCCTGGTAGGGTGGGAGGAAATTCAGGCCCAAGTTTCCCTGGAAGTGGGTCCCCCCTTGGGGTCTGGCTCTGGCAGGAAAGGGGTCCTGGCTCCCAGAGGCCACCAGATCCCAGGGGGATCTCAAGAGCCTGCTGGAAATGCCCACAGAGGACATGAAACCTTCCCCTTGTAATAACCCTCAGCATGGCACCTGACCCACCACCAATGATGGTGGGAGGAAGGAGCTGCCTGCTGGGTCATGTGTCTGCAGTGTTGCCATGGCATCACCCCCAGTGCTGCCCTGCTACAGGCTGACAAGAGGAGGAGGGTAGAGTTGGGTTGCCTGATGTCTCTGTCAGCCAATCACAGTCCACCATGTGGGTTAAAGAGAGTTATAAGTGCAGCGGGAGCAAAGGAGGAGAGCAGGAGTGGGAGTGAGTGGGTCTGTAGGTGTGTTCCCATGCTGGCCCTGGCCGTGTGGGGCTGCTCTCCTCCAGGAGCTGCCACGGGGTTAGGACCATAGGACAGAGGTGCCTGGGCCCCAGGGGAGCCCATAGGACAGAGGTGCCTGGGCCCCAGGGGAGCTGTCCTGGAAGCCAGATGTGCTGGCCGGCGCTAAGCAGCTGCGCTGGGCGGTACAGTGTGGTTTGGCCGAGATTTGTCTGCAAGATGGGAATGCTCTTTCTGCCCTTGGATTGGTGGAGGTGGGAAGGGAGCAGGAGCAGAGGTGGGAGTGGATGTTCAGAGGAAGTGCTTGTTGCTGCCTCTTGGAGGACTAGAAGCAAACGGGAGGGCTGGAGAGTGGGCCTGGGTGTGTTTTGGGGGCGTTTGGTGGTGTCCTGGCTGCTGCGCTGTGTGGTGGTGTGGCCTGTGTGTGCCTGCTGCAGAGGGGCGTGCTGGCTGTCCACCATGTGTGAGGGGAGGGGTGGGGGTGAGGTGTGTGCCAGAAGTTGGGTGGCGTGTGGTGGGGAGAGGCGGTGGCCCCAGGGTGTTGGTTCTGGGTGCGGGAGGAGACGTGTGGAGAGAGCAGTGGTGTGCGTGGGCAGTGCCATGAGGCTGGGGAGGTGGGGAGCGCTGCGAGGTGAGCAGGTGCCTTGGCTGCTGGGGCCCCGGCTGCCCTGGTGGCCCCATGAGCCAGGCACGCTGGCAGCCGGCTGCCTTCTGCCCACTCAGCTTCAGGCCTGGAGTTTCCTCCGCTCTTGCCAGGCTCTGCAGCCAGGACCCACACGGAAGTCCAGGGAGCGCTTCTCCTTGCTCTGAGAGCTGTACGAGGCATGCTTTTCCCTCCTTTCCTCTCGGTTGCTTTTCGTGGGGAAGGTATTCCTCTGCAGCAGTGTTGGCTGAAGGAGCAGGAGGTCGTGGGAGTTGCTCGTTCATGGCTGGGCGTTAGCGTGCTGGAAGGTGTTTGGAGGAGTGAAGGTCTTGTGGAGAGGTGTTCTTGGGAGAGGGGCAGGTGTGTTCTTGGGAGAGGACTCTCGAGGGGGGTTGATGCCTTCCTGTGCCCCATCTCCCTGGACAAGGAGTGCCTTGGAGGAGGGAAGGCAAGGCAAGGGTGGCCTGCAAGGGATGCGCAGCCCAGGCCTCTCTTCCTTCCAGCTGCCGTCTCGGCAAGTTCCTGCACCGTCCTGCTGCAGGGTGAGCTTTGTGTGCTGCAGCAGGGCAGCGAGAGAGCCCCCATGGGCAGGCAGGAGTGTGCGAGGTGTGGTGTGGTGAGGTGCTGACGCGGGGAAGGTGGTGGTGTTGGCCTGAGGTTTGGGTGGGTGTGAGGAGCCCCACTGACCTCTAAGTGCATTGCTGCGAGTGTCTGGAGCCAAGGGAGTGGTGGTGAGCACAGCCGTCCTCCAAGCAGCCTGCCGGCTTGTGGGCAGGCATTGTGGACGCTGAGCACTGGAAGCCCTTTCCGCTTCGTGTTTTCTCCCTGAGCGCTTTTAGATTTGCCACTCCTTTTTTGGGAGGTGGGGAGAGTCCCAGAGCCTTTGCACTGTGACCACTCTTGTTTTTCAGACTGCTCCCTGCTGACATCGTGATGGGGTCGTGTCCTTGCAGGCCTGAGAAATGCAGAGGCCAAAGAGTGGAGCACTAGGGGCTCAAGTACTTGCTAAGGGAAGAGAGGGAAGTGGTCCTTGCTGCAGGCTGCTGCCTGGTGCTGCTTTGGAGGAGAGCTCCTGGCACCAGACGTGAGGACAAACCAGCTTGGCTCTGCCACACGCCCAGCTCCTTCAGTGGGTGGCTTAGCTGGTGCTCTCGGGCTCTGCCTGGGCCATGCCTGGGGGGACCCTGGAGGCAGAGCCTGTGCTGGCTTTTCCATGTGGCACTCGCCCTGCTGAAAGCTGCTGGCTTGGCTCGAGGCTTTGCTTGGCAGAGAAATCCCCGGCCTTGCTGAGCCGGGGCAAGGCAAAGGCTTGAGAGCAGTGGAAGCCTTGTGCCGTTTCCCTCGTCGGAAGTGTGCTTGTCTAAGGCTGGTGCACTGGCCCTGTCCGTGCTGCTGAGTGTGTCTGTGTGCAGCCGTGTGGTCATTGGTGAGCTCCCTGAGCACGGCCCGAGAGAGGGGGAGTGTTGCCAAAGAGTTTTGTCCTCCTTCCTTGAAGCCCCAAAGGGCCCCTCAGTAGGGAGGCCTGTGGGGTGAGGGCCTTGAGGGCATGTGAAGCAAAGCAGATAGATAGGCAAGAGCTGGAGTGATGCGCCTCCTGGGAGAGCACTTGCCCTGTGCTTCGTGGAGGTGGGAAGGGAGCAGGCTCCGGGGTGAGCCGGGATGTTCAGAGGAAGTGCCTGTGGAAAGGCTCTGGAGGACTAGAAGCAAGCGGAAGGGTTGGAGAGTGGGTCTTGGTGTGTTTTGGGGCCCTTGCCCATGGTCGCTTCTGCTCGGAAAAACTGCCTGTCGGAGGGCTCCGAGAGAGGCTGTGCCCACGCGGCACGCCGTGGCCTGGCCATTGGTGGTGCTCCGTGCCTCTTGCTGGGCCCTGAGACCTGTGGCCCTGGAAGCAGCCTGAAGGGTGTTGGCAGAGCAGCTCTGAGTGTGGCAGCTGTTTGGCTTTCGCAGGGCCTTGGAGGCTGGGGAAGGGCCCGTCCTCCCTTTGCCGTTATCATTAGCCCTCCTGGCAGGGGCTAATGGGGGAACAGCTGCTTAGTGCTGCTTCTGGTGGTGTCCCCAGCTGAGATGCCCTCGCCTTAGTCCTTCCCCACGTCCCAAACTGTCAGGGCCCCAAATCGGAGGGTGCTTGTTGTCCTTGATGTGTAGGGGATGTGCTGGCTTGGTTCAGTCCTTCCTTGGGGAAGGAAGTGGCCTTTGGAGTTGCGGGAAGGCTTCTCGCTCTGCCTGGGCCATGGGGCCCTGCTGTCTTCCGCTTCATGGTCGCTGCTCCCCACAGCTGGGAAGGTGGCAGTGGAGCTGGAGGTGGGAAGGGAGCAGGAGCAGAGGTGTGAGTGGATGTTCAGAGGAAGTGCTTGTTGCTCCCTCTTGGAGGACTAGAAGGAAACAGAAGGCCTGGAGAGTGGGCCTGGGTGTGATTTGGGGCATTTGGGGGGTGGTGTCCTGGCTGCTGGCCTGTGTGGTGGTGTGGCCTGTGTGTGCCTGCTGCAGAGGGGCGTGCTGGCTGTCCACGCTGTGTGAGGAGTGGGGTGGGGGTGAGGTGTGTGCCAGTGGGGGGTGGCGTGTGGTGGGGAGAGGCGGTGGCCCCAGGGTGCTGGTTCTGGGTGCGGGAGGATACGTGTGGAGAGAGCAGTGGTGTGCGTGGGCAGTGCCATGAGGCTGGGGAGGTGGGGAGCGCTGCGAGGTGAGCAGGTGCCTTGGCTGCTGGGGCCCCGGCTGCCCTGGTGGCCCCGTGAGCCAGGCACGCTGGCAGCCGGCTGCCTTCTGCCCGCTCAGCTTCAGGCCTGGAGTTTCCTCCGCTCTTGCCAGGCTCTGCAGCCAGATATCCCACACAGACTGTGAGATACATATAAACATGCAGCTGAGAGTATTTGGAGTGGAAGAGGTCATCTTTCAGAAAGGGTTCCTTGCTGGAGATTCTTGAATTTAACACCTCTGAGATCTGTCCAACAAATTTTATTTTACGCTAGAGGCGTAAGCAGTTGCCTCTCTCCCCTAGCAGCAAAGGCTACGCGGGGGTACTACCTAAGTGGGGTACATCGTTGGTGCAGACACTGTTTTCTTCTCATGTGGCAGGACCCCAGAAACTCTTTGCTTATAGTGCTGTAGCATCCCCCAATCAGCCCTTAATTAACTATCCAATTAACCTCCCTCCAACCCAGTGAAATATGGCAGGTGAGGGGAGAGGGTCTTCATTTCATCTTGCCAAAGGCCTCACTGCTTTGGGGCTCTCTGCTGCACCTTGCACCCTGCCCTGGTCTCTGAAACCAGATATCCAGAGGCGGACATCCAGCAGGAGGCCACAGAGAGCAGTTCAGATCATGTGGGACTTTCTTCACCCACACAGTTCACAAGGAAATGGTCTCTCCACAGTGGAGCGCTCAGAGGTGCTCTTTCCAGGGGCAGTGCCACAGTCATTGGCCCATTTGAAGTGGGCCAAATAAGGGAAACTTCCAGAGACCATGTATTTCTTCAGAAAATCATTGGCCTTTAAAACCACTTCTCCCAGAGGTGCCTGCTGCTGGGAGTAGCAATCTCAGGTGCCCAGAGCTTACTTTCTGTGCTGAAGACTAAGCAAATGAGCCCACTGTTTTTGGACTGGAAGAAACATCAGCTGATGCTCAGGCACTTTCCTGCAAGTCAGCAGGAAACACTTCCTGGGTCCGAGCTGAGAATCAGCGTGCCAAGCTGGAGTTGTTTGATGCAAATAACCCCCTCAGAATTAGGTTCCTCCCCTTTCCACATGCTCCTCTCTGCCCTAAGGGGGTCATTTGGGAGCTGACCCTTCAGGTGTCCAAGTGAGCACATTTGGCAGTGTGTCACTGAGCTGGTCACTGAGGCCTGCAGTTTCGGGAGCTCTTGCCAGGATCTCCAGCTGGAAAGCTGACTCAATCCCAGTGTGTCTCCTTTCTGCTAGAGGGGGAGAAGAGACCCACATAGCTGGCTTCTCATGTCCCTGAGGAAGGGGAAAGGCCAGCAGGTGGCACAGAGCTTGGAAGGTGATTGTGAGATTCTTTCTGCCTCCCCATCTGATGGGCCAGTATCTGATGAGTAGCAGACTAGCTAGCAGGCCCATCTCCTGCTGACACAGAGCCTGCAGGCCCAGAGCCCTCGCCCTGCTGCCAGTGCTCTCTCCCCAAGGCAGCCCAGGAAGCCATGGACTGCCTTCACCCTGAGGACGTGTTGCTGGCTTATGCTGCTACATGCTGCCTCCCTGGACGCCCCCAGGCCCTTCTCGGCCAAGCTGCTTTCCAGCTGGTCGGCAGTCAGCATGTCCTGGTTCAAGACATTGCATTTCCTTTTGTGAAA
Organism: Struthio camelus; assembly: GCF_040807025.1. NCBI lineage: Eukaryota > Metazoa > Chordata > Aves > Struthioniformes > Struthionidae > Struthio > Struthio camelus. The sequence continues at coordinate 3,936,028 of NC_090970.1, forward strand.
CTTCCTGACCGTTCCTCTCTGCCCATTTCTCCAGCCTGTCACAATCCCTCTGAATGGCAGTGCAATCAGAAACTTGCAGGCCCTTAGGAGGCACAGGCCCATGCAGGTGACTGTGTGGTCCCTTCTGTGTCTGTAGGTGATGGGCCAGGAAGAAGCTTGTGGGTGGGAAACTGTTTGTGAGGTGACTTGTGTCTCAGTACCTGATAGGCCAGCAGCAGGCACATGGCTTGGATTTTGGTTGTGAGGTCATTTTTGTCTCGGCACGTGATAGGGCAGCCACTGGCTCCCGAGCAGAGGAGGTGCTTGTGCGATTCCTTCTGTCTGAGTACCTGATAGGCCACTTGCAGGCCGATGGCTTGGATGCTGATTGTGATGACGTTCCTGCCTGAGTACCTGTTGGGATAGCAGCAGGCACATGGCTGAAAGGCTCACTGTGGGCAGGTGGTCTTGGAAGAGGACTGTGAGGTTACTGGTAAAGGATCAGCTGGTAGGCCAAAAGTCTTAACAGGTGGGGACATTGTGATGAGAGCCATTGTCTTAGGAGGTGGAGACATTGTAGTGAGAGACATTGTTTCTCAGAAGCTCCTTGGATGGTAGGAGGCACATGGCCGTAAAGTTGAAAGTCAGGTCACTCCTGTCTCTGCCAGTGATGGGCCAGCAGCAGGCACATGGGTGGGTCCTCACAATCAACACTGCAGCCATGTCCCCTTTGCCTGCCTCTCCCCATCCTGTAAAGGAAGCGACCACACTATCAACACCACAGCTGTGTCACCTCTGCCTTCCTGTTCCGCTCCCCTCTTCTGACCTCTGCCTTCCCCCTTCCGCTTCTCCTCCTCTCTCCCAGCAATCGCCCCTTTACTGGCACCTCCCTCTCCCCTGTCCCCATGGGATTTCACACATGTGGTGGGCAGCTCACATGGCAAGATGAAAATGGGCTCCAGAGGAAGGCAGGCTGGGACAGTGAGGAGGTGGAGATGTGCTATGTGCAAGAGGGTGGCTGGAGTGCACAGGGCTTTGCCCTAGAGATGGTGACGAGCCAGTCCAAAGCACGGCACAAATGGACCCTAAGGCAGGTGGAAAATGGGCTGGGCCACTGGGCCAAAATGCTGTGACCAGTGGCACAAGGTCCAACTGGTGGCTGGTTACATGCAGCATCCCTCAGGGATCTACATTTTAGGCAGCACTGTTTAATGTCTTCGTCAAAAACCTTGGTCACGGTTTAGGAAACGGGCATGTGACAGGAGAGCTGCTCCTCTCCTCTTCTGGGGCTCTGGCTGCCAAAAAGACAATTTGGGTGCTAGATCCCTTGGCCTTGAGGGCAGAGGGCTCTGCTGGGTGGCAGAGGACAGATGCAGGGGGCTTGTGGAGGGGAAAGCATCTGCCCTGCCGGGGCTGGCAGAGCATTTCCTGCACCCCAACCTCGCATGGGGTTTCTGGTAGCAGTTTCCTCTCCCTCTCGGACCATCTCTCTGCTGCTTGGAGGTGTGCTTGCTGGGAGCTCTTCCTCTGTCCCCACACAGACCCCATCCCACCCACTGTGATCCCAGCTCTGCCCTACAGAAACCTCCAAGCAGCAGGGAGCTGCCCAGCAGCATCTCCCTGTGTGCAGGAGCTAAACAGCAGACCAGAAGATCTCCCATGAGACTGGCAAGGTGATGGTGGTGGTGCCTGTAGGCTGAGGGGTGGTGAAGGCACTTGCTGAGCTTCCTTGCAGGTGTTGTCACCCTTCAGTGTGCTGGTGAAGAGGCTTAGCCCCCGGATTAAACCTGACTGCTGCATTTCCATTCCCACCAGGCAGAGACAAGTCCTCTGGAAAACTCCACTCTCCAAATATCCTCATGGTGAGCGAGAGCTGTGGGCAGCCCTGACTCACGCAGCACCCTCTCAGCAGGACAATGAACCTGCCCTGCTGGGGGGTCGCTCCTCCCACCCAGACCTTCTCCCTGCAGCACCGTAGGCTGCTGCCCAGGCAGGCTGAGTGCTGACCCGTACAGGCAGCAGAGTGACTGCCCCGGGCACACAACACCCCGCGGTGGCAGGGACACTGCACCTGGGACTATACCCCAGCTTCACACCCCTGCACCAGCCCCGGCACAAGGAAGCAGCACGCCCTGTCCCGGTGACAGTGGGGCAGGACATCCCTGCTTTGAAGCCTCTCTCCCTCTTCTGCCCTGCAGGAGCCGGGAGAGCGATCCTCACAACCCCATTGCCCTGCAGCCAGACACTCACCATGCAAACAGCTGGGAAGATGTCTCCCACAAGGAGCTCTCCTCTCTCCTCCCACTCCACACTGCCTTCCACTTCTCTCTGCCTTCTCGCAGCTCCTCTCAGCAGCAGCAGGCAGTGCCCACAGCCCTGCTGCTCTTGGCAGAGGAGCTGCTCCTGCACACAGCTGGGCACATGGGCACTGCTGCCACGGTGCCACCAGCTCCCTCTCTCCCAGGAGCCTGGCCCCACTCAGGAGCAGGGGCACAGCTGCAGGCCTGACTTTCTCTGCCCCTCGGGCTCCCTCAAGATTGTCCTGGGGCTCCAAGGCTGACAGCTCCTGAGCGGCAGCACGGTCCCCTCTGGGAAATGCTCTTGCAAGTGTGCTCATCACCTCCAGTCCCTCTCTGGACTGTGGAGGGAGACTGATTTCAGCAGTGTGCTTGATCCCATCAGGGGACAGAGGTGGAGAGAGGGGGACAGGTTCCCCTCTCTCAAGCCCTATTCCTGGCCCAGCACCAGGCAGCAGACCTGGGCAGGGAGAGGGAGAGGGAGGGGGTCATTTCCCCTGCACAGGGCAGGGATTCAGAGGAGGAAATGCAGGTGGTTCATCTCAGCTTGGCAGGCCTTGGGCAGCAGGGGGATTCAGCTCCCTCCCAGGCAGCCCACAACCCCCTAGCAGGTGGGATCCCTCTGGCCTCAGCTCAGCTGTGCCCAAAACAAAACAGGTGCCTGCATGCAAGCTCCCACCATAAGCAGTAGGGATTGAGAGGGGAGTCAGCAGCTCACACCCAAAGCCCTGGTGATGGCTGAGACTCCAGGCTTGGTCCAAGTCCTGTGTGTGTGTGTCAGCCAGCTGTTATGGAACAATTCTGAGACAGCCACATCCTGCCTGAGCCTCAGCTGTGCGACAGAGGGGTGGTGGGGTGGGTACCCTTGGCCACCTGAATGTACACCAAATATTTTCAGTGTCTGAACCTTCCTTAGCCATGCATTTCCACGGCACATGCAGAGCTGTTCAGCTGACCAAAAGGAGGAGTTCACCAGAAGGACAGCCAGCTCACTCTCCAGGCTCCACTAGTTGAACATACTGTAGCCCAAGTCACTACAAAGCTAAGACACAGGCAGATCCCAGCTTTGCAGATACTCTAGTTTATTCAGGGCTCCCCTTTTCAGGCAATAGAAAAGGCCTCTAGTGCTGTGCCAGGTGCCTGGCGTTCCCAGCAGGAACCGCAAATGGCTGGAACATACCACACAGGACCTCCAGGAAAGCCATGGGCTGGTGGAGTGGGTTTGGGGCAGACCCCACAGGGTCTCTCAAAGGGGTTTGGGGCCTGTGTGCCAGCAAGTGAACACCAACACCATGGCATGGTGGGAAGGTCCTTCCCAGCTACAGCCAGGGGTGCTGCAGGACTGGGAGGCACATCACACCAGAGTCTCCACTCAGGTCTCTGTACTCTCACGTCCTTCCAGCTCTCCTGTCCCTGAACCTCTTCTCACCCTCTCACAGGATATGAACAGGGACTGGGCTAATGATGTCCTCAGGATGTCTGGATCAAAGGCTGTCCAGGCCTAGGGACTTCTTCAGTGGCACTTTGTCCTTCCTGGAGATTGGTTCACTTCTGTCACAGGTCCGAAGGTGCTGCAGAATCAGCTCAGGCAGCAAGCCCCTCTCCTGACATTCCTGCTCAGCTCAGCACTGTTTCTTGCCGGCCTTAGGCCCTCAGTAAAACTAATAGACAGCTTGAAAGATTGGCTTGGCCGCACTGGGAAGTCAGGACTGAACTCCAGGGCAATCAGGCAGCATACTGGAAGCAGAAGGAGGGAGGGACTGCAACGGAGGAATTCAGAAATATTGTCCAGTGAAGTAGGGGTGGTGTTAGGGAAGCCAAAGCTTCCCAAGGGTAGACACTTGAAGTGGATGACAAGGGCATGAAGAAAAGCTGCTACTGCTTCAGTGTCAATAAAGGAGTAAAAAAGAAAATGTTGGCTTACTGCTGGATTGGGCAGAGGAAAACAACCAACAGTGAGTGATGATGGAGCAAGGTGTGACTAGCAAGAACTCAACCCATAGAAGTCTGTAGGGTTGGGTGGGCTGCATCTGAGGACATTGAGGGAGCTGGCCACTCTCACAACAAGACTGCTGTCTGTCACCTTTGAAAAGTTGTGGAGATCAGGGGAGGTCCCAATGAGCTGAAGAAGGAATATGCTGTGCCCATCTTCAAAAAAGGCCACAAGGACAAATCAGGGAGCTGCAGGCCATTCAGCCACACTTTGGTGAGGAGTGTGTCATGGAATGAGTCCTCTTGCATCACATTTCTGGGCACAGGAAGAAGGTGACTGTGAACAGTCCTCATGGATTTACTGGAGGTAAAGCCTTCCTGATCAGTTCGATTACCTTCTGTCGTCAAAGGTCTGTCCTTGTGGAGGAGAGGAGAGTAGTGCATGTCATTTACCACAGTTTTAGCAAGGTGTTTGACATTGTCTCACATCTTGTTGAGGAACGGATTGCCAGGACATTTATGGAATTCACAGATGAAACAAATGCCAGGTCCTGCACCTGGGGTACACAAAACACCCTGCAGAGATCTGGGCTGGGGAGTGGCCAGCTGGGCAGCAGCTCTGCAGAGAAGGACCTGGGAGTCTTTGTGGCAGCAAAGTGAGCGAGAGCCAGCAGCACGCCCTGGCATCAGTGGAGGCCACAGTGTCCTGGGCTGCCTGAACAAGAGCACAGCTGGGAAATTGAGGGAAGGGATTATCCCCCTCTACTCAACACCTGTAGCGCACATCCAGATACCACAAGCATTTGGGGTCCTGTGTAGAAGAACACTGCTGATCATGTGGAGTGAGTTTGGTGGCACACCCCCAAGGAGCCCAGGCACCAGAGCACTTGCCCTGTGAGGAGAGGCTGAGGGAATGGGCCTTGCTCAGCCTGAAGAAGGGAAGGCTTTGCGCAGACCTAATCACAGCCTCCCCATACCTACCAGGATGTCACCAAGAAGATGGAGTCAGGCTCTTCACCATTGTGCACAATGGGAGGATGAGGCCCCAATGGGCATTAGCTGAAACTAGAGAGCTTCAGGCTGGGGATAAGGAGAAACTTTTGACCCATCCAGACAGACAAGCACTGGGGCAGGCTTTCCAGAGAGGTGGTGCCATCTCCATCCTCAGAGGTTTTCAAGTCCTAAAGGAGTAAAGCCTTGAGCAACCTGGATGGAGCTGACAGCTGACCCTGCTGTGGGAAGGAGGCTGGACTAGAGACCTCCTCAGGCCCCTCCCAGCCAGAATGATTCAGCATTTCCTTCCACCCTGGGTCTTCCCTTGTTGACCCTAGGGAAAACCTTCAGCTTCCTCGTGACTATGGAAGTTGGTCTCCCAAAAGTATGACCAGATCAACTGCATGTTGTCTGCTCTGGTCAGAGGCATTCAGATTGAGGGCTGCTTGGCAGCCACCCCCAAATCACCTTCAGTTTTCTTTTCCTTCACCTTTTATTGCATTTTGTCCCTCTTTTCTCCCTTCCAAAGTCTTCTTTTACTCTCCTGATCCCCTCCCATGCAGTCAGCCAAACTCTGTTTACCCATTGGCCCTGGGTTTCCTTTCTTTGTGCATTCATTTGGCTTGTCTGACATGGTTGCCATGGTGATTTCTACTTTTACCACTAGGGCCTTGAAACTGGTACTGCCTTTTATTATGTGTAGTGTCCTGCAGGTCCTCATGCTGTTACCTGTCAGAGGCACTGCAAGATAGGATGAGCCATCAGCACGCATACATTAACAGCTGACCCAGAGGAGCCTGAGTCCAGAGGGGCCTTGAGAAACTTGGGGTTTTGGCCAACAAAAACTTCATGACGTTGTGCAAGGAGAAGTGTCAGATCTTGGCTCAGGGGGCAGAACAGGCTGTGCATCAGGACAGGCTGAGACATGACGGGCAGAAGAGTAACCCTGAGGAGAAGGGCCTAGATGTTACAGGAGGGATGCCCTATGAGCCAGTGCTGCGTGCTCACCACAAAGGAGGCCAGCTGCATAGAAGGCTGCATTAGGAAGCGCATAGCCATCGAGACAAGGGCAGTTCTTCTCCCCCTCGACTCAGCACTGGTGTGGCCACATGTGGGATAGTGTGTCCCAGTGTGGGCTGCCCAGTGCTGGAGGAATGGGGAGGAACATGGAGAGGGTCCAGAGGAGGTCTGCCAAGATGGGGTTGGGGGCCTGAAGGCCACGGCCTGCATGGAGAGGCAGAGGGACCTGGGCTTCTTCAGCCTGGTGAAGTGTTAAAGACAAATGGAATATAGTAGTAGCCTGGGACTGCTTGAAGGGTGGTTCCAGAGGGGATGGAGATTTTGTTGATATTAGGAAAGAGTACGAAAAGGGGAAGGAGCCACAAACTGCATCTTGAGAGGTACAGCCTGGGCTTCAGGAAAAAGACATGTCACTTGAAGGGTAGTGGTGTGGCGCAACAGGTCACCCAGAGGCCTCTGAGATCAGCCCCTGGCTTTGTGTTTCAACGAGCAGCCAGCAAGGACTGAGAGACCTCAGTAAATACAGAGAGATCCTGGGGTGAGAGAAAGGTGGGGAAGTATGTTGGATCTCTAGAGGCTGCTGGAAACAGGGGCAAGTTTGTGACAGCTTAGAACAGCCTGTGGTGGAGACAACTGAGGGCACGGCCATGGCTGAAAGCCTCCAACAGAACTGAGGTCTCTGGCCTCTTGGCTATGGCTGCTGTCTCTGACACCACCGACTACGAGAAGCAGTTTTCTTATCTCGAGGGGGCCTTGCTGCCACCTTGTCCACAGGAAACCAAGAGGTGCCATATCATTGCCCTGCACTCGGCGTTGCATATGCCCACCCTCACACTGCCCCCAGGAAGATCCCTGAGAAACATGTGAGGGAAGTCACCACCCTTCCCAGGGGCTGGCTGTGGGGCCTGGCTGATCTGCTTGATAACACACATCAAGGTTGACTTGGCATCACAGAGGCACCTGCACATTGCCTTGGCCTACCTGCAATCAGAGCCTCCAGCTTTGTGCTCTCATCAGCCCCCTGGGGAGGCTTTGTCAGTAATGGCCCTCAGGGGGACTCCTTAACACTCCAAGAAACTTTGAGATTTACTTCTCACTTCAACTTCTGGAGAGGTTTCTTCAGCCTCCTCTCAGCATCCAAGGTTCATGGGCTCAGCCCTAAATACACCTGAGGGGTCATTAAAATGCAAATAGTCCTAACAACCCAGGTCTCTTTCCATCATTTTCTTCAGTTCTTCAATTCTGCTGTGGCTAATAGGCAAGTGTTCAGGAGGGCATTGAAAAGAGGAAGATTTCAAGGAGCACCTGGAAGATGTCTGCTTCTCAAGCTTTCTTTAGTCTTCAGGTTTCAGAAGAAGTGATACCCACCTCCTCCAATTCACACTGACCCACAGGGTCCCCTGATGAAGCCCGGACATGCAGGAAAAGCAGTATTTTGGATAGGAGACATGTATGGACAACCTTCCTCCCCACCTCCCCAAGCCCTGACATTTCTCTCCTCAGCCCCTGGGGAATTCCCTCACTCAGCTTAACATCTAGCCTTTTCCCACTCAAGCCTGTAGCTGAATGTTACAGCTCCTGGGCACCAATTCCCACCTGCTTTCCTTAGAAAATTAGCTGCAAACAGACACAGAAGGATTTGTCTCAATTCTGATCCAATACAAAGAAACATGATGCAGTGTCATAAGAAATAGAATACAATCTTCAAGTGTATGTCAAGGGCAAGTTGCCTCCAGGGAGGTGCACAAGGCTGGAAGGAATAGCTTTCCTTGAAATGTTCTTGACAAATGGCTAGGGAAGGCTAGACAGAAACATGGTGAAGGCGTTGGTTGAATGGTAAATGAGACGGCTGAAAGAGGAGGCAAGCTTCAGACTCCCTGAAGCTCAGTGCAGTGACTAGGGAGTTGAGACGTACCTGAATGATACAGAGGAAGGGGAGGAGGAAAACTGGGAAACTATGGGAAGGGCATAAGCCCAGATTGTCTGATGCAAAGTTGATCTCAGAAGTGATCAATGTAATCAGGACATGTGGAAATATGTGAAAGGATTCTGAGATTAAATCCACAGCATAAGAGCAGTGGTCATGGAAGTTTGGGGTAGGTCAAAATTACTTCTCCTGAGATTCATATCCTTCGTCAACATTTCCATTATGTAATCCTGAGAAAGCACTGACATTTTGTTAAAATTAGTCAATCATTTCAGCTGATGAAAATGTAGTCTTTTTTAAACAAAACAAAACAAAACAAAACTTTGAAAATTGTTATTTTTTAGGAAGAGCTCAGGTGTCTAAGCACAAGTACCCACCAGGACTCCCAGGTCTTTCTCTGCAGAGCTACTTTTGGAATATATGGCGGTGATTCTGTTATTGCTCTTACCTCTCCATCATCTCAAGATCACTGCAGTGACGCACAGCCTCCACATTCCCATCCCCACCCAGGCTGAGTTCCTGAGAAAGGGGAGGATGGCACCATCTACTTCGAGGTGCAAATTGCAGAGGTAGAGACATCACACTGCAGAAAAGCCTGCTGTTCTCCCCTCACCTCTGAGGGGATCCAGGCCATGGACTTAAAGGTGGATGCAAAGAAGTTCAGGGGTAATGTAGATATGCCTGAGGCAGTGCCTCCCAGGCTGCCCTTACAGTCACCGGGGAGGAGGAGGTGTTCACCTGCCTTCTTCAAGATGGTCACATAAAGCACAAACGACTCATGTCCCAGAAACATTTGCTCGGTGCTTGAAATGAGGCCTGAGAGCACAGGCTTTTAGGATACTTCAAGCTGAAGGGACCACAGGAAGCCTGTAGTGCAACCTGCTGCTGCTCAAAGCAGGGTCAGAAGTAGGGTCAGCAACCAAAAAAATGTCCCTGCCAAAGGGTTTCTGGGGTGATACAGCAGGAGAAGACGGTAGAAGCTTGACAGGGTGGTAGAAGTCCTGTGGACAAAAGGGTTTCCTTTTTCCTGTTCTCCAGAGAATTAAATCCTCCGCTCTGCAGAGAGAAGAAGCTGGGACACTACCTTTGCCACTAACACGGAGGTGGAGAAGCTCCTGAGTCCCTTTCAGAGAGAGGCTGCTCCAGAGGTCACCACCCCAATGGCACTAGACCCCCCAGGCGGGCCTGCCTTGCTGCTGGGCACCCTCCAGCCCCAGGCAGGAGGTCTGCAGGGAACCAAGTGGGGTCTGCAGCCTGCACCCTGGCCACCCAGCAGGTGTGGAGGGACCCCACTCCCCTAGATGAGCCTGGGCTCTCCTACATTTCCTTAGCGTGAAGTCTGTGTCCCCTCTGGGTGGTCACACAGCCCTGCAGGGAGGGCCAGCACGGGAAACACGATCTCTGTTCTGGGGGGTGAAGAGAGAGGGGAGGGCAGAGGGGGATCTGCTCCTGCCCCGGGCAGCGATGCCCTCCCTGCAGCTGGTGCAGCCCTGCTGATGCCCTGTAACCCATGAGCCCTGGAGATGGGACTCAGCAGGCTGAATGCCTGGCATCTTCCTGAGAACTTTTCTGCAGTCTCCCTGCCCTGGTTGGACTCCTGTTGCCCATGGTGCAGAGACTCCTTCTGAGGATGAACTCACTCACTGTGTAACTCCGAGGACACGGTCGACCAGGTATTACAAAGGCCAGCAAGATCTCAACCCCACAACAGTGTCCCCTGCCCCTCTCTCCACCTTCCAGCTCCTTCCTCCTAGAGCATTTAGTTTGGGAGGGACCACTTTGGACCTCCAGGACCACAATCTGCTCTGAGCTGGGCGAACTTTACAGTTAGATCAGGTTGGTAAGTGCTTTCTCCAGGAGAGTTTTTGAAGATCTCCTGGCCCCTGCCCCAGAACTGCTCCACTCTCATGGTTATTACTATTATTCTTTCCCTTAAACTCATTTGAAATTTCCTTTACTGCTGCTTGTCCTTGTTATCTCTTGTCCTTTCCTCCTCCCGAGCCCTGAGGCCCGAGCCAGACCATCCCACCAACTTTGAGGACAATCACAGCCCTGTCTCCAAGCACAGTCTTGCTAGATTCTCCTGGGACTGCGCAGGCAAGTCATGGTGGCCAGCTCCAAGCAGAGCTATGCACTATGCGTCCCTATGTGGTCTTAGAGGAGAGCGTATGGAGACATAACATTATGCAAGGCAGAGCCTGTGGGCTGTCCGCAGGGCAGAGCTGGGGGCAGCAGGGGTGAGAAGAGAAGACCTCCAGCAGCTCCTCTCCACACCCAGGCAGGGAATGAAGCACCTGGAGGTGCTCCTGAGAGAGGATGGTGACACAGGAGAGAGGGCACCAGGAGCTGCGGTGCTTGGCCCCAGGACCTCCCCTGCACGCTCCCTTTCAGTCCTGCACAGGACTCGTCCTCCCAAGGGTCATATCTGAATGCCCAGTCCTCCAGCTGGGCGTGGAGCCCTGTCTGGAGGTGACTTTTGGGGTAAGGGCCAGCATGCAGGCTGGGGGAGATTGTCGCGAGGACATGTGCGGGGGACAGGGCCTGAGGGACAGCAGCAACCTGACATGGCTCCTGGGTCCTGCTTCCTTCAAGGCAAGCTCTGACACAGGGTCCCAGCCTTCCTTTTGGTGCCACCCTTCAGGAGGGACCATGGCACTGTGAGCGGGGAGGGTGGGGAGCATTAATCCTTCTTCAGCCACTTCCCAAGCCGTGTGCAGGGCCAAGACAGCAAGACTTCTGGCTCTGCACCATGAGCTTGCTTTAGTGTACTCACACTCTGAACGTTGTTTTTTTTTTTTTTAAATTAAATGTCAGCATTTTTCACTCCGAGAAACTTCCAAGCCCAGTCCCACTTCCTCCTCCTGTTATCTCCCTATCCTTCCGCTGATCTCGTTGCCATTCCCACACCCCTGTTCTCCCTACAGGGTCCTGAGCTGACAGTGCTGCTCTGCACAGCAAGCACACTGTGGAGCCACAGGGCCGTGGAGGGACTCCGCACCTCTGCACTGGTGGTACTGGTGAGGATGGGAAGCAGACCCAACCAAATGGGGATCACGGCCTCTACTCCCTCCAGGGGTCTGCTGATGTGGCAAGTGCTTGGAGGGACTAGGGAGCATTTCCAGGGGTACTTGCTGTGCCCAGCTGCACCTCTAGATCCTGCCCCTGCTATTTCACAGAAAGTGACATGAATCACTCTCTAGTCTGCCTTCCCCATGCCAGCTGGATCCTTACTGACTCTCCTGAGATTGCAGAGTCCTCCTTTGCCTGCGGAGACCTGGGTTTAGTGCTTTCCCTTGAGGTGACTCCACCTTGGACCATCTCTCCCTTTGTGAGGCTCCACTCACTGCCCACCCCAGGCACACGCTGCCCCAGGACATCCCCCTGGGCTCTCCTGGCAGCCCCAGCTTCCCCTCCAGAAGGACAGGCATCTGACACTGTGCCTGAACATGTGCGACAGCTCTGGGCATGTCAATCAGTGACCATTCACCCCCCCTGCTGTCACTGGGCACCGATGGGTGGCCGAGTCCTAAATGCAGCCCTTGGTCTGTAAGAGGTCATTACGTGAGTATGAGCTTTTTGCTCCTGAACCCATGGAGAAGCCAGCCCAGCAGGCCCTTCTGGGACACAATTCCTTGGGCCTCTTCTTGACACCAGCTTTGGAGGAAGAGCCCAGCCTTCAGGGACTGCAGCAGGAAGAACCTACTTTATTCCAGAGATAACTGGGAGGGCGTCAGCTCTGACCCAGTGTTAGACACAATATGATATGGGCACAAGGGGAGACAGAGCAGTCTCAGGAAAGGTGTAGGGAATCTAAGCATTTATGTAGCAATATGATAAGAAATTATGCCAAGAACAGTAATAACAGTAATCAGAAAACTAAAGTGAACAAACAAAGCTCAGTCCCGTTATGGGACACAGTGGGAGTCATTTGTGGAGAGAAATGGCAATTTTAGTACTGCTGAAAAATGTCCACGGCATCACTTTCCTCAGGGCCTCCTTGAGCTCCTTGTTCCTCATGCTGTAGAGGAGGGGGTTCACTGCTGGAGGCACCACTGAGTACAGAACAGCCACCACCAGATCCACAGCTGGGGAGGAGATGGAGGGGGGCTTCAGGTAGGCAAAAAATGAGGTGCTGACAAAGAGGGAGACCACACCCAGATGAGGGAGGCACATGGAGAAGGCTTTGTGCCGACCCTGCTCAGAGGGCATCCTCAGCACAGCTGTGAAGATCTGCACATAGGACAGTAAAATGAAAATGAAACACCCAAACATTAAAAAGGCAGTAAACACAAGAAGCCCCACTTCCCGGAGGTAGGATTGTGAGCAGGAGAGCTTGAGGATCTGGGGAACCTCACAGAAGAACTGGTCCAGGACATTGCCTTGGCAGAGAGGTATGGAAAATGTGTTTGCAGTGTGCAGGAGAGCACAGAGAAAACCAGTGGCCCAGGCAGCTGCTGCCATCCTGACACAAGCTCTGGTGCCCAGGAGGGTCCCGTAGTGCAGGGGTCTGCAGATGGCAACAAAGCGGTCATAGGCCATGACTGTGAGGAGAGAATACTCGGCTCCAAACAAGAAGACAAACAGAAACACTTGAGCAGCACATCCCGAGTAGGAAATGGTCCTGGTGTCCCTCAGGGAGTTGGCCATGGATTTGGGGACAGTGGTGGAGATGGAGGCCAGGTCGAGGAGGGCGAGGTGGAGGAGGAAGAAGTACATGGGGGTGTGGAGGCGTTGGTGGCAGGCTACGGCTGTGATGATGAGGCCGTTGGCCAGGAGGGCAGCCAGGTAGGTGCCCAGGAAGAGCGAGAAGTGCAAGAGCTGCAGTTCCCGTGTGTCCGCAAACGCCAGGAGGAGGAACCCGTTGAGGAAGCTGTCGTTGGACATTTTGCTCCGCCTTGGTATGGGGAACTGTGCAAGGAGAAAAAGATAGTGACTAGTTAGAAAAGAATTTTAAAAATAAACAATTAAACAAATGAAGTGTTCATTTTCTCACTAAAAACACCACATTGCCTCCCATGTACAGTAGGGGGTACATGGGAATGGGGGTGAACAATTTCTGTCAAATGAAGTCCATCGTCTGAGTTTTTCAGAAATTAGTTTCAGGGGTTTTTTTAAATATTTTTTATTTTCTCTGAGATGCCCCTGTCACCCCAAGGTAGAAATCCTCAGCATTTCTGCTGTGAGTCCTGAGAGGAAAGCATCCACTGTCACTTGGGGCAGAGTGAGGACATTTCATTTATTAGCCTTGTTCCTAAGCTGTCCTGTGCTAGCATCTCTTTCACCTGGAGGATGATGTCACCCTTAAAAGAAACCAGCCCCTGCTGAGAGCAGAGCAGTGCACTTTCAAAGGGCAGATCTCCAAACTCCTCACCCTTTCTCCAGGCACCTCAGGCAGCTCTCCTCACTCCCCTTCTGGCCAAGGACACTCAGCGCTCTTTGCAGCTGCCCATCTACAGCCTCCCAACACCTTCTCCATACTCTCAGCATCTCTGAACCTTCTTGACAGGTCTGTCAGCTATCAGAGAGAAGCTGAGAGACAGCAGTGCCTTTCGAGAGGGCAGCTCGCAGCCTGGCAGGACACCACAGGGAAACAAAGGACTGTTAGGACTGAAGACGGGCTCTCCTTCAGGGAGAGCCAGCTCATTTCCCAGTCCCACGGACTGCATTTCCTGGAGCTGCACAGGTCAGGAGGAGGCAGGGGAAAAACTCACTGCCATGCACACCCCTCTGTTGCCGAACTTGCAGTGTCAGTATCTGAACTGCAGCTGGAACCCCCCAACCCTAGGACAACCTGAGAGAGGAGCAGGAGCAGCATGGAGAGGAGGGGAAACCAGGGGCAGCACCATGATCCTGCTGCCAAGGGAGGCAAGGACAGAGACAGATTGGCACTCATGAAAGCCTTCACCTTGCCCACCTGGGCATGCTGCCTTGCTGAGGAAAACATTGCAGGGCAGGTGCTCCGAGCCCCTTTGTTGGGGAGCACGAAATGAACCGGTGGCAGGAGAGATGCCCCTCTCCTCTGCTGGAGGTCTGGCTGCAGAGGAGGCAGCTCATGCCCTGGACTCCATGGCTGTCAGGGCAGATGCTCTGCTGGGTGCGAGAGGAGACACGGGGAGCTTGCTCAGAACTGCAAAATTCTGTTGCTCATGACTTCTGAAAATCCATCCTCCCATGACAATTCTGTTAGCATTTCCCTCTCATTCCCTGCCCATCGCTGCTGCCTGCAGCTGCCCCTGCTGGGAGCTCTTTCTCTGTCCCTACACCTTTTCCCTCTCAGTGATCACAGACCCCAACCTACCTGCTGTGTGTTCAGTTGTGTTCTACAGAAACCTTCTGGGACTGGGATTTGGGCAGGGGCATCTCTGTGCTTGCAGGTGCTAAGGAGCAGGTCACATAAACCCTGGGGAAGCCCATAAAGGTGATGCTGGTGCTGCTGTAATTTGAGGTGTGGGTTGAAGAGGGTGTGCTGAGCTTTCTCACAGACCTCCTGATCTCAGAGGGTTAAGATTTGTGAGTCCCAAGTCCTTGCCAGACTAGACAACACTGTCTTTTTTTTTCCTCCCTGTCAACATTAGGAAAAGAATAGAAAACGGAAAGCCCTGGAAGGAAAGCTCCTTCCCGTTGCAGTAGTCCCTTTTTCACTTTCCTCTGCAGGGCAGGGACACTGCTCTGAATCACAGCCCTGGGCAGACTTGTGTGCATGTCCCACCCTTACAGCCCTGCAGCCATCCCTGGGAGAAGGTAGCAGCATGCCCCGTCCCTGTGACAGGGTGCCAGGGAACCTCTGCTCTAAAGCATCTCCTCCTGCACACTGGAGAAGCTAGGAGAGCGATCTTTAAAAAACCTGTCATGGGGTGAAATGGGTTCAGAAGACCCCTCCAGGAACCTCAGTAGTGTTGTCCTTCAGCCAGAGACTTACCGTGTCAAGGGCTGGGAAGATGTCTCCCACAGTGAACTGTCAGCTGTCCTCCCACTCCACACTGCCTTCCACTTCTCTCTGCCTTCTCTCAGCTCCCGTCAGCAGCAGCAGGCAGTGCCCGCAGCCCTGCTGCTCTTGGCAGAGGAGCTGCTCCTGCACACAGCTGGGCACATGGGCACTGCTGCCATGTGCCACGAGCTCCCTCTGTCCCAGGAGCCAGGCCCCACTCAGGAGCAGGGGCCCAGCCGAAGGTAGAAGCTTCTGTCCCTTGGGCTCCCTCCTCCCGGGAAATGTTCACTGATGAACACCTAAATAATCACCTTTGCTCGTCTCTAAAAAAATACAGGGAGACCAGTTACAGCACTGGCATTTGGCTCATCAGAGGATGGTTATCTATGAGAGGTGGAAACATCCTACCTTGGAAATCCATTTCCATGTCTTAACTAGGCAGGACATCTAGAAGGGAACAAGAAGGGAGTTCATTTTCCCATGGTTCAGGTTTTCATTCACATTAGTCCATCTAGGCTTCTTATGCCCGTTTAGAAGCCCCGGGGCTGAAGTGGGATTCAGATCCCTCCCCTGAACTCCAGAAACACACAGGAGGTGGGATTCCCCTTGCCCAACCTGAAGTGGGCCCAGCAGAGATGTGTCTGCACGCAAGCCCCTTCTCTAAGCTCCCATTATGATCCCTGGAGATAGTGGGTGGGAGTCAGTTGCTCACATGCAAACACCTGGGGATTTTGGAAGAGGCAGAAGTGGTCCAAAGCATGTGCCAGTGTCTGCTTGCTCTGATGGAGCAACTGGGAGACCCGCATCCTTCTGCAGTGTCAGGTGGGGGCCGGGTGGGGAATTTCCTTGGCCATTTCGAATGACCCCAAATTCCCTAATACTGCTAGATCCCACTCACTAGAAAGCTGAGGCATATGAAGATCCCAATGTTACAAACAGCTCATGTAATTCGGTGCAGACACTTGTTGCAGTGACATGGAAATAGGCTGGCAGAGCCATGTCACATGCTTGGGCTGTGCAGCACAACTGCATGCTTGTAGTAGACACCATGGCATCTACAGGAAAGCCATGCCCCTTTGGAGTGCTTGCTGGCCAAAAACCCCAGGGTCTCTTACTTTTCCTGCCTGTCCCCCAAAAACTAAATCCCATCACTGCCTTTAGGGAAAGTCCATCCCATCTACATTCAAGTGCGCTGCATAAACCAGAAGCATATCACACCAAGATCTCCACTCATGTCTCTGCACTCTAACTCTTCTACCTCTCCTCTCCTCTAAGCAATATGAGCAAGTCTGTGGATCACAGGCCCCGGTTCTTATGCGAGGGACTTTAATCTCCCAGACATTAACCGGAAGGTCAAGGGTGCAAGCAGTCCAGGAGGTTTCTGGAGGGCATCAGGAACAACTTCCTTGAAGAGCTGCCAGATGGGCCAGTAAGGGTGATGCTTTCGTGCATCTGAAAATTGCCAACAGGGAGGAATGGATCAGGGATGGGATAGGTAGTGTCAGCCTTGTCTTCCGTGACCTTGAAAAGGTGGATTCCCAGATCCTGAGGGCAATGAGGAAGGACAGTAGCGGAGTGCAGAACATTAACTTCAGAGGAGCAGAATTCGGCCTCTTCTGGGGACTGGCAGGGGATCCCCTGGGAGGCAGTTCTGAAGGGCCAGGAGCTCAGGTCTTTGAGGACAGCACCTGCCAAGCACAAGGATGGTTGATCCTGATATTAAAGAAAACTAGCAGATACCTCAGGGGACCAGCGTGGCTAAACAGAGACCTCACACCTTAGTTCCAGGGCAGTCAGGCAGCATCCCGGAAGCAGGAGGAGAAAGAGGCTGCAAGGGAGAAATTTAGAAATTTTGTCCAGCATCACAGGCGGGGTGTTAGGGAAGAAAAAGCTCCCCTGGGATTGGCACTTGCAGGGGACGTCAAGGGCCTGAGGATGAGCTGCTACTGCCTCAGTAAGAATCAAAGACCCCAAAGGAAAAGGTGGGCTCACTGCTGGGGCAGGGAACCTTGTAGCAGCAGATGCAGAGAGGTGGGAGGAACTCCACCCCTTGTTAGCTTCAGTTTTCCCAAGCAAGGTCTCCCAGGCTGTTGTGCCTTGGCTCCAGACTCCAGAGGACAAAAACCACCAACAGTGGATGAGGCTAGTGAGGGATGACTTGGGAGAACTCAAACTATACACGCCAATGGGGTTGGATGGGCTGCAGACGAGGATGCTGTGAGAGCTGACTGCTGTCACAGCAAGGCCACTCACTATCATCTTGGAAAGGTTGTGGAGCTGGGGTGAAGTCCCACTGACTGGAGAAAGGCTTTGGACACTGTCTCCCAGCACATCCTCCTAGGGAAGCTCAGGAAGTGTGGGCTAGATGAGTGGACAATGAGGTGGCTTGAGAACTGGCTGGATGGCCGAGCTCAGAGGGTTGTGGTGAATGGCGCAGAGTCAAGTTGGAGGCCTGTGGCTAGTGGTGTCCCCCAGGGGTCAGTCCCGGGTCCAGTCTTGTTCAATATATTCATCAATGACCTGGAGGAAGGGACAGAGTGCACCCTCAGCGAGTTTGCTGATGATACTAAACTGGGGGGAGAGGCTAACACACCAGAAGACTGTGTTGCCATTCAGAGGGACCTGGACAGGCTGGAGAGGTGGGCGGAGAGGAACCTCCTGAAGTTCCACAAAGGCAAGTGCAAGGTCCTGCACCTAGGCAGGAATAATCCCATGCAGCAGTACAGGCTGGGGGTTGACCTGCTGGAAAGTAGCTCTGCTGAGAAGGACCTGGGAGTGCTGGTGGACAACAAGTTAAACATGAGGCAGCAGTGTGGCCTTGTGGCCAAGAAGGCCAATGGTCTCCTGGGGTGCATTAGGCAGAGTGTTGCCAGCAGGTGGAGGGAGGTGATCCTGCCCCTCTATTCAGCCCTGGTGAGGCCTCACCTGGAGTACTGTGTCCAGTTCTGGGCTCCCCAGTACAAGAGAGACATGGCACTCCTGGAGAGAGTCCAGTGGAGGGCTACCAAGATGATGAGAGGGCTGGAGCACCTCTCCTATGAAGAAAGACTGCAAGAGCTGGGCCTGTTCAGCCTGGAGAAGAGAAGATTGAGAGGCGATCTCATCAATGTGTATAAGTATGTGAAGGGGGAGTGTCGAGAGGATGAGGCCAGTCTCTTCTCCGTGGTGCCCAGCAACAGGACAAGAGGCAATGGCACAAACTGAACCACAGGAAGTTCCATCCGAACCTGAGAAAAAACTTCTTGACTGTGAGGGTGACAGAGCATTGGAACAGGTTGCCCAGAGAGGTAGTGGAGTCTCCTTCGCTGGAGATATTCAAAAGCCGTCTGGATGTGATCCTGGGCAATATGCTCTAGAGGACCCTTGTTGAGCAGGGAGGTTGGACTAGATGATCTCCAGAGGTCCCTTCCAACCTACACGATTCTGTGATTCTGTGATTCTGTGAAATGTTACCTCCATCTTCAAGAAAGGCCACAAGGACAAGCTGGGGAGCCGCAGGCAGTTCAGCCTCCCTTTGGTGAGGAGTACATCATGCAGTGAATCTTCTCAGATCACATTTCTGAGGACAAGAAGGTGACAGGGTGCATGAAGGACAAGAAGGTGACAGGGAACAGTTAGCATGGATTTACACAGGGTAAACTGTGCTTCGCCCACCTGATTGCTTTCTATGATTCAATAACTGTGTTTGTGGATGGAGAAGAGAGAATGTCTTTCACCTCGACTTTAGCCAGGTGTTGGACACTGTCTCCCACCGTATTCTTGCTTACACATTAGAACGCTACCGTCCAGAAGAGCAGACAACCGGATGGGTAAAAAGCTGCTTGGCTGATCAGGCTCAGAGGGCAGTGGTGAATGTGTAGTCCTATTCCTGGAGGCCAGGGAGAAGGGGAGCACCACTGATCTCTCCAGGAACTTGTCCTGTTTATCTTCTTGATTAGTGACACAGAGGAGGCAACACTCCTCACGCTTGTAGATGACCCCAGGCTGGAGGTCAAGGGGGGCCCAGACCTTTGCTGGAGGGCTGCCATTCAGAGGGCCCTAGACAGGCAGGAGGCATGGGCTGTCAGGAACCTCCAGAAATTCAGCCAGGACAAATGTCAGCTCTTGCCCCTGCAGTAAACCAGCACCCCACAGTGTTACAGGCTGGGGCCTGAGGGCCTGGGGAGCAGCTGTGTGGAAAAGGACCTGAGGGTTCTAGTGGAGAGGAGGCCAAAGATGAGGCAGCAGTGTTCCCTGGCAGCAAAGAAGGCCAGAAGTATGGTGGGCTGTAGGACCAGGAGGATAGCCTGAAAGGTCAAGGGAAATGATCACCTTCTAGTCAGAATTCATTAGATCCCAGATAGAACACTGTATCCAGTTTTGGGCCCCCAGAAAGAACGAGGTTGATAACTGGGAGTAAGTTCAGCTGAGGGCCCTCACAATAGTCGACGAGCTGGAGCTCTGAGGAAATAGGCCTTGTTCCACTTGGAGAAGAGATGGCTTTGGAGGGATCTCATAGGCAGCCTACAAGGAGGTCCTCAAGAAGATGGAGGCCGGCTCTTCACCAGGGTGCATGGTGAGAAGACAAGAGACAATGGGCCTAAGTGGAAAGAAGAGACATTTGTGCAGGAGGCAAGGAAAAGCTTTTCCACTACGCGGATGGTCAAGCATTGCAAGTGGTTGCCCAGAGAGGCTGGGCAGTCTCCTCCCTTGGAGGCTTCCAACACCAGACTGGATCAAGGTTAGAGCAACCTAGTCTGAGCCCCAGAGTTGACCCTGCTGGGAGCAAGGAGATTGCACTAGAGACGTCCTGAGCTCCCTTCCACCCTGAAGGAGTTTGTAATTCTTCTCCCTCTCAATCTTCTCTTGCTGATGTCAGGGAAAGCACGCAGGTTCCCTGTGAGAGTGGAAGTAGGCCAGCTTTCTTGTCCTCCTCCACTCAGAGGTATTCAGATCCAGGGCTTCTAGGCAGGGATCCCCAGAACAACCCTCATCAATCCTTTCCTTCACTTTCAGTTTCCTTTTTTTTCTTTCCTCTCTTCTGAGTTTGTTTCTTTTACCATCCTGATCCCTTCCCATACAATTGGCCCACCTCTGTTTGCCCTTAGCCCTTTGGCACTGTTTTGTTTTGTTTTGTTTTGTTTTGTTTTCCTTTGTTTGGACCCAGAGTAGCTTCAGTCCAGAAGGATCTTGAGAAACAAAGGTAATTTGGACAACAGATACCTCATGGAAATTGACAAGGGAAGTGTTAGGTCCTGCGCCTAGGTGGGAATAACCCCACCCATGAGGAGAGGTAGAGGGACCTGGGCTTCTTTATCCTGCTGAAATGGAGGCGAGGCATAGTAGAGTAGTAGCCCATGGCTGCTGGAAGGGTGGTACGAGAGATGACGGCGTATTTCTTGGTAGTGGGAAACAGCATGAGAAGGAGAAAAAGCCACACACAGCAGCTTGTGGGCTTTAGATGTGACATTAGGAAAAGAAAATGTCACTTGAAGGGTAGTGCTGTGGGGCTACAGGCCACGCAGAGGGACTCTTGTGATCAGCCCCTGCCTTTGTGTTTCCAGGAAAAGCAAGTGAGGACAGGAAGATATCAGTAGAGGCAGGGAGATCCTGGGGTGAGAGCAAGGTGCGGAAGGAGGCTTTGAGTCTACAGGCTGCAGGGAAACAGCAGCAGGCATGGGGGCAGTGTAGGATGGCCTGTGGTGGAGATGGCAGAGGACACTGCCAAGGCTGAAAGCTCCCAGCAGAGCTAGGTCTTTGGCCTCTTGGCTATGGCTGGTGTCTCTGCCACCAAGGCCCACAAGAACACACCCTTTCTTTAAAGCACTGTGGCCTTGCTACCTCCTTGTCCCTGGGGAGCCCAGGAGGTGCCGCATCATGGTCCTGCACTGGGCGTTGCATATGCCCACCCTCACACTGCCCACATGAGCAATGCGTGATGGAAAGGATCACCCTGTGCAGGGGCTGGGGGTCAGGGCCTGGTTGCTCTGCTTGAGAACACACATCAAGGTTGCCTTGGCATCACAGAGGCACCTGCACATTGCCTTGG
The DNA here is from genome assembly GCF_040807025.1 of Struthio camelus. NCBI lineage: Eukaryota > Metazoa > Chordata > Aves > Struthioniformes > Struthionidae > Struthio > Struthio camelus. The sequence continues at coordinate 3,957,132 of NC_090970.1, forward strand.
CCTACCTGCAATCAGAGCCTCCAGCTTTGTGCTCTCATCAGCCCCCTGGGGAGGCTTTCTCAGTAATGGCCCTCAGTGGGACTCGTTAACACTCCAAGAAACTTGGGATTTTCTTCTCACTTCAACTTCTGGAGAGGTTTCTTCAGCCTCCTCTCAGCATCCAAGGTTCATGGGCTCAGCACCAAATACCTCCGAGGGGTCATTAAAATGCAAAAAGCCCTAACAACCCCGGTCTCTTTCCATCCTTTTCTTCAGTTCTTCTATTCTGCTGTGGATAATTGGCAAGTTTTGAGGAGTGTATTGAAAAGAGGAAGATTTCAAGGAGCACCTGGGAGATGTCTGCTTTTCAACCTTTCTTTAGTCTTCAGGTTTCAGAAGAAGTGATACCCACCTCCTCCAATTCACACTGACCCACAGGGTCCCCTGATGAAGCCTGGACACGCAGGAAAAGCAGTACTTTGGATAGGAGACATGTATGGACAACCTTCCTCCCCACCTCCCCAAGCCCTGACATTTCTCTCCTCAGCCCCTGGGGACTTCCCTCACTCAGCTTAACATCTAGCCTTTTCCCACTCAAGTCTGTAGCTGAATGCTACAGCTCCTGGGCACCAATTCCCACCTGCTTTCCTTAGAAAATTAGCTGCAAACAGAAACAGAAGGATTTGTCTCAATTCGGATCAAACATGATGCAGTGTCCTAAGAAATAACATACGATCCTCAAGTGCATGTCAGGAGCAAGAAGCCTCCAGGGAAGTCCACAGTCTGCAAGGAATAACCTTCCTTGACATGTTCTTGACAAACAGATAGGCAAGGCTAGATAGAAACACAGTGAAGGAGTTGGTTGACGAGACAATGAGACTGCTGAAAGACGAGGCAAGCTTCCGACTCCCTGAAGCTCAGAGCAGTGACTAGGGAGTTGAGAGGTGCCTGAATGATACAGAGGAAGGGGAGGAGGAAAACTGGGAAACTATGGGAAGTGCATAAGCCCAGATCGTCTGACGCAAAGTTGACCTCAGAAGTGATCAATGTAGGCAGGACATGTGGGTATATGTGGGAGATGACTGAGATGACATCCACAGCCTAACAGACAGAGCAGTGGAAACTCAAGGTCAAGAGCATATTAATACTTATTCTCCCGAGATTAATACCCTTCTTCAAAATTTCCACTATTTCATCATACAAAAACACTGATATTAAAATTACTCAGTCATTTCACCTGATGGATGCATGTTCATATATTTGAAACGCTGAAACCAACTCTTCCCCTTTCCAGGCAGAGCTCAGGTGTGTAACCACAAGCAGCCAGTAGCACTTGGAGAGGCCCCAGTGTCTCGGAGGTTCCTGCCTGGGCCTGGCAGCTCTCCTAGGGGAACTGCAGGAGATCAGAGCCCCTTGGAGCTTCGGACGGAGGCTGGGAAGAGGGGACCAGGGCACCTGCAGTGACACCAGCTGTCCATGACCCTGTGACGGCATCCCAATCCAGTTCTGAAAAATCTTTCCTTAAAGAAATAAATAAAAAAAAACAACTATAAGACCACTAAATCACCCTAAAAGACCACTAAATTAAAAAGAAAAAAAAATTCCGAAAGACAATAAGAATATACACAGACACACGCACAAACACACACACAAAATCCAAGCTGGAAAGTATAACAAATATTTATTTGCTTAAAATCTTTTTCTTAATTTCTTTCTTGTCTCCTTTTTCATGTCATTTTCCAAACATTCCTGTTATAATCAGGCCTACACCATTAAAAAAGAACTTTTTGTGTCTCACACAGAGCCCAGTCCTCAGAAAGCCACCCCCTGCCACTGGCCACACACCCAGGTGTCTGCCCTTCCCTTTCTAGTCATGGGAACTCAGCGACCCCAGGGCATCTCAGGCAGCAACAGCCTCCATATGTGGGCAAACGAATAAAGGCCCCAATGAACATTTTTAGTCTTAAAGTTCAAACCTATCCAAAAAACAGCACTCTGCCCAAACTGAAAAGAACACACAGCCATCTCCAGAAGGTCAAGTATGTTTTACCAGATCTAAGGAATCTTGTCTTTCTTTCTTTCTTATTAGCAGCACCAAGTGCATGCCGTGCAGTATTTCCTCCTTCTAGTGGAGTATAGATATTTGTGTCCAGTTATTCAGCCCAATACCTTTTCTACCAACCCTCTGAATGGAGAAGCTTTGTTCTGAGCAACTACTTTATTTAGAGGGACCTATTTCCTCTGCCTTCTTCTGCCTCCCTGTCCTTTCTGCTTCCTCTCACTGTTCTGTCTTTCCAGAGCTCTTCAGGGAAAGATTCACTGAATCACAGCACTTAGGGTAGCTGAGACCTCTGGACGTCATCTAGTCCCGCTCCCCACTCACTCCAAGGGAACTAGACGAGCTTGCTAAGGGGCTTGCCCCAGTTGCACCTAGTCCACAAACATGCAGAGAGTGCGCTCCATGCCATGGTCCAGGATGTTAATGAAAACCTTGAACAATGCTGTCCCACCTGTTGATCCCTGCAGGATGCTGCTCATAACCAGCCACCAGTTGGACCTTGTGCCACTGGTCACAGCATTTTGGCCCAGTGGTCCAGCCCATTTTCCACCTGCCTTACGGTCCATTTGTGCAGTGCCATGGACTGGCTCGTTACCATCTCCAAGGCAAAGCTCTGTGCACTCTGGCAGCCCCTTTGCAAAGGGTACACCTCCACCTCTTTGCTGTCCCAGCCTGCCTTCCCCAGGATCCCATTTTCATCTCGCCATGTGAGCTACCCACCACGTGTGGGTAATCCCATGGGGATAGGGGAGAGGGAGGTGCCCGTAAAGGGGCTATGGCTGGGATGTTGAATGTGGGGTCCAGAAGAGAGGAGGACTCAGAAGAGGGGATCAGAAGAGGAAGGCCAAGGTGACACAGCTGTGGTGTTGACAGTGAGGTCACTTCTTGTGCAGGAAGCTCGCTGGCCTGCATCGGGAAGAAGCTATTCTGAGGACAAGAAGCACATCACACCACTACTCATCCCAGCCAAAAGAAGATAAGGGCAGGAGGATGGGGAGAGGCGGGGAAGGGGGACATGACTGCAGTGCTGATTGTGAGGTCCCACCCATGTGCCTGCTCCTTGCCCATCACCTGCAGAGACTGGAGTGACCTCACAGTCAGGCACTCAGGCAGAAATGATTTCACAGTTTCCAACCCATGTGCTTGCTCCTGGCCTATCACCTGCAGACACACAAGTGACCTCACAGTCACCTGCATGGTCCTGGGTCTCCTAAGGCCCTACAAGATTCTGAGATACAATTCTTTCCTAAAACACAAACATAATACAATAGATGTTTGCCCTGTCATTCAGAAGGACCTCTGCAGGCTGGAGATATGGGCAGGGAGGAGCCTCAGGAAGTTCCACAAAGGGAAATGCAGTGTCTTGCACCTGAGGAAAAATAACCCCATGCAGCAGGACATGCTGGGTGCTGAGTGGCTGGAAAGCAGCCTGGCAGAGAAGGACCTGGGGGTCCTGGTAGACAACATGAAGCAGCAGGAGCCAGACAAGTGTCCTGGTGGCAAAGGTCACCCCGGTTTCCTGAGCTGCAGTGGGAAGAGCGTTGCAGCAGGGCAAGGGCTCTGTGCCTGCAGGCTCTGAGTCAGCAGGCTCTGCGCCTGCTGTCTAACCACATCCTCAGGCAGAAGTGACCTCACAAACACCTGCCTTAGGCCGCAGCCAAAGGCTCACCTCTCAGCTGCTCACACCGAAGTCACCTCACAATCATCCACCAAGCCAAGGGGCCTACTGCTGGCCCTCCAGCTTCTCTCATGCACGTGACCAGCTATGTACCTGCTGTTATCCAGTCAGGTCCTAAGGCAGAGGAGGCTTCACAACCAACATCCAAGCCGTGTGCCTGCTGCTGGCCTATCACCTGCAAAGACAGGAGACACCACCAAATCAGCACTCTAGCCCTGCGCCTGTGGGTAGCCTATTAGGTACTCAGGCAGCAGTGACCTCACCATGAGCATCCAAGCAAATGAGCTGCTGCCACATCCAATCCATGGGCCTCCTAATGGTCTACCAGATGCTTGCACAGAAGTGACCTCACAGCCACTTTCCCAGCAATGTGCTTGCTGCTGGCCCATCACCTGCAGAGACAGAAGGGACATCACTTTCACCTTTACGGCCATGTGCCTCCTACCATCCAAGGAGCTTCTGAGAAACAATGGCTCTCACCACAATGTCCCCTCTGGTTAGACTTTTGGCCTACCAGCTGATCCTTTACCAGTAACCTCACAGTCTCTTCCAAGCCCACCTGCCTGCAGGAGGTCTGCTGTGTTGAGGGGGATAATGGCTCCCCTTGTGTGGGTGGCCACGCTCCTCCTAATGCAGCCCGTGGTCATCTGGCCTTCACAATGAGTGTGCCCCACTGGCTCATATGGCATTTCTCACAGTGCCCACACCCTTCTCCTCAGGGTCACACCGCAGCCGGTAAGGTCCCAACCTGCCCTGATGCATGGGAGTTACCCTTCCCCAGGGGCAGGACTTGCCCCTTCTCCATGGAAAACTTCATGAGGTTCCTGTTCCCCAAGTTTCTAAAGGTCCCCTAGACTCAAGCTCTCTTGTGTCAGCTGTTACTGTGTGTGCGCAGATAGCTCCCCCTGACTTGTGGTGTCTCTGAGAAGATCAGAGCATGAGGAATCAGTCAGGGGTGACTCTGCTGCCTTTCAGGAACTGTGAGCCCTGGAGCCCTGGAACCATCTCGAGGGCGCACAGGGGACAGAGAAAGTCACGTCTTCAGCTGGGCCTCTGCTCCTGAGCTGGGCCTGGCTCCTGGGACTGCCGGAGCCCAGGGCAACCTGGCAGGCGCTGCAGAGAGACAGCTCTGTCCAGGTGCAGCTCCTTTGAATGGAGCAGCAAGACTCAGGGCACTGCCTGCAGGGGCCAGGAGGAGATGAGCGACTCAGAAGTTAAAGGCAGTTGGGAACGGGAGGACGGCTGAGAGCTCACTGCAGGGAGGAACCTTCACAGCCCCTAACACAGTAAGTCTCTGGCTGCAGGGCACCGCTGCTGTGGTTCCCGGAGGGCTCTTCTGCAGCTGGCACCTTCCACAGCTGAGAGCGTCTGTCCGGGTGGCTCTCCCAGCTTCTGCTGTTTGGAGCAGGAGGTGCTTGAGAGCAGGGATGCGCTGCCGCACGGTCAGAGGGACAGGGCATGAGGGCTACCTGCTTGCAGGGCTGGTGCAGGGCTGTGAAGCCAGGGAGCACCCCCAGGTGTGCGCAGGGCTGTAATTCAGAGCAGAGCCCTGCACCCCAGGGTGCTGTGTGCCCGGGGCAGTGACTCTGCTGCCTGCGTGAGTAAGCCCTCAGCCTGCCCGGGGAGCTCCCCACAGCGCTGTGGGGAGAAGGTCTGGGTGGAAGGAGCGACCCCCTTCAGAGCAGGTTCATTCTGCTATCGAGAGGGTGCTGTGTGGGTCAGGGCTGCTCTCAGCTCCAGCTCACCCCCATGGTATTTCCAAGGGACCTTTGCAGGAGGTCACTCATGGCAGGGGTTGCCTTGAAGATCAGGAGCTTTCCTGAGTCTCTGCTTTCCGATTCCTGCTTTTTGCAGGTGGGAGGGTTGGAAAAGGAGCTGCCAGGTTTGGACAACAGACTGATGTTCCTAGACTTGACAGAGAGAGATCAAGAGGTCTGCGAGGAACCTCCGAAAACTCTTTCCCCACTCTGCATGGGGTCTGTGAGCGCTGACAGGGAGAAGACGAGGGATAGAGAAGCAGCTCCCATTTCCCAGGAGGAAAAGCTCTGAGCAGGGAAGATCTGATCAGCGAAAGAGAGGAAGCTAGAAACGTGAATGCTGTGGGAGGGGGAATGTGGAGACCTCCCCGTTAACCTCTTCCATGCAGACATGTTCCTCTAAGGAAGCCCCTCTGTGTCTCCTCTCCCACCCAGCAGAGCCTCTGCCCTCCAGGCCAGGGGGTGCAGGGCATGAGCCCCCTCCTCAGCAGCCCGACCTCCAGCGGAGCTTTGTTTCTCACTGCGGGACAAAGGGGCTGAGAGTGACTGTCCTGCTCTGGTTGCTGTCTGGGAGGTGGTGAGCACAGCTGGGTGAGCTGAAGGCTTTCCTGAGAGCCCGTCTGTGTCTTGCTCCTTGCTTTCCTTGTGGTCGGAGCGTCACAGTAGTCCTCACAGTTTCCTCACCTCTTTGTGCTGCTCTGGTTCTTGCTCTCACGCTCGGTGGGGTTAAGGAGGGGGTTCAGCTGCAGCGGAGGCAGGAACTTCCCACTCCCCTGACAGTGCCTGAAGAAAGAGTGCAGAGGGTGAACTGATGTGAGGGCAGGGTCCATGTCAGTGGGGCAGAGAGGTCGAGGAAGGGTTGGGTCAGCCCCTGCCTTCACTGCACTGTTTCTCTCCCATGCTGGAGTGGGAGCTGGTGTGACTGGGTCAGATACAGGCAGCTTCACTCAGCTCAGGGTGCCCATCCCCAGGTATCTCCACCAACTGCACAGGACAGTCTGACACCTCCATTTACAGGCCCAGGTGGAGCAGGGCTGACTCCTCTGTAGCCCATGGGCAGAGGTCCCTGCTCTGCACCACATACTCAGCCCAAAGCCGAGGTGAGGGAAGGGAGTGGAACAAGGTAAAGGAGAGAGGCAATGTGGGGGTTGCTCTGAGGAGGGCAATGGGTTTGGCTCAGAGAAGCCTGTTCCTAACTTGTCAATGCCTGCTCCTCCTTGGACAGTGTCCTGAAGCAAGGGCACAGCAAATGTCCAACAGCAGCTCCCTGAAGGAGTTCCTCCTCCTGGTGTTTGCAGACACACGGCAGCTGCAGCTCTTGCTCTTCTCGCTCTTCCTGGGCATCTACCTGGCTGCCCTCCTGGCCAACGGCCTCATCATCACCGCCGTAGCCTGCCATCACTGCCTCCACACCCCCATGTACTTCTTCCTCCTCCACCTCGCCCTCCTCGACCTGGCCTCCATCTCTACCACTGTCCCCAAATCCATGGCCAATTCCCTGAGGGACACCAGGGCCATTTCCTATGCAGGATGTGCTGCCCAGATATTTTTGATTGCCTTTTTCCTGTCGACTGAGTATTCTCTCCTCACAGTCATGGCCTATGACCGTTTTGTTGCCATCTGCAGACCCCTGCACTACGGGACCCTCCTGGGCACCACAGCTTGTGTCAGGATGGCAGCAGCTGCCTGGGCCAGTGGTTTTCTCAATGCTCTCCTGCACACTGCCAACACATTTTCCATACCTCTCTGCCAAGGCAATGTCGTGGACCAGTTCTTCTGTGAGATTCCTCATGTTCTCAAGCTCTCCTGCTCACACTCCTACCTCCGGGAAGTTGGGCTTAATGTGGTTAGTGCTTGTTTATTCCTTGGGTGTTTCATTTTCATTGTGCTGTCCTATGTGCAGATCTTCAGAGCTGTGCTGAGGATGCCCTCTGAGCAGGGAAGGCACAAAGCCTTCTCCATGTGCCTCCCTCACCTGGCTGTGGTCTCCCTCTTTGTCAGCACTATCATGGTTGCCCACCTGAAGCCCCCCTCCATGTCCTCCCCAGCTCTGGATCTGGTGGTGGCTGTTGTGTACTCGGTGGTGCCTCCAGCAGTGAACCCCCTCCTCTACAGCATGAGGAACAAGGAGCTCAAGAATGCACTGAGGAAACTGATTTAAATGTTACTATTTCAGCAGGAATAAACTGACAATCCCTCTTCAAAACTGGTTTCTAATTTGTCTCAAACAACTGTTGTGCTTTGGGTATTCTCTCTGTGATAATCATGTTTGTACAGGTTTGAATTGATCCCACTTCTCCAGCAGCATCAACCCCATCTATTTAACACAGAGACCTCCTGTCAACATGTCTGTCACAGGGTCAGAGCTGTCTTAGCTCTAATAAAAGAGGATTTCCTCTGTGCAATGCTTTCAGGTTGGGCTCTCCTTCCAAAACTGGGGTCAAAAATGTGCTTGAAGACTTCCACACTGAGAGAACCCGATGCTTTTCCAGGGTTCTCCATGGGCTCAAGGTGATGAGCTCATAGGTGATGTGTTAGTGAAAGAAGGTGGGATTCAGCTGTCACTTGTGGGTGCCCAGGGCTCCTGGAGGTGATGGATGGTCAAGGGGTCTCTCCCATCCAACAGGGCTGGAGACCGATGCCTGTCCTTCTCTAAGGCAGTATGGAGCCTCCAGGAGAGCATTGGGTATCTCCAAGGGTACTATGTGCCTCAGGGTGGGCAGTGAATGGAGCTTCACAAAGTCAACTGGAGGCACCAAAAGGTAAAGGGCCCAACCAATGAATGTACAGGTGAGTGAAAGCTCTGAAATCCCACTACAGTCAGTGAGGATCTCGCAGGCACAGGAAGGGAGCCTGGAGAGTCCTTCATGTCACCTTCAATGAAAAAGCATGGGCTGGATCTTGGAACGCAGCTGAACACAGCCTGAGCCACTGGAAATGCCCTGTGATTGCTCAGAGTGTTGTCCATGGCCACAGACCCCTCGGTGTTGGCGGGCGGGGGGGGGGGGTTGTCAGGTGCAATGATGCCTGTCCGGCTGGGTCTGCTTCCCACCATGACCACCCCAGCCAGTGTGGAGTCATCCCATGGCCCCGTGGCCCCACAGCCCACTCCCTCTGCACAGCAGCACCGCCAGCCCAGGGCCCTGCGGGGAGCCCAGAGGAGGGTCCAGGAATGGCCAGGCAGGCCAGCCTGGACACACTGAGGTGGGGAAAGGCTCTGCGGGGAGCAGGGAGGTCCCTGGAGAAGAGGAAAGGAGCAATTGTGCACTGGCAAGGAGGAATAGAGGAGGAAGAGCAACGTGTTTCTCTGTGTGTCCAGGAAGGGCAGGGTGCTGTGCCCCTGGGGCAGCAGGAGTGGCCGGAGGAGCCCCAGGGCAGGGGGTCTTGGTGTGTCGTGGAAAGAGGGGCTGGCCCGGGGGGCTGCAGGCAGGCTGGGGGTAGGGGATGTCCTGGACACCAGAAGGAGGGACCCGGAGTGTCCCTGTGGCCTGCCTCCTGGTGCCACTGGGGCCAGTTCCAGCTGGGAGGCTGGTGGGGTGGCAGACACACACTCGCCCTGCCCTGGTCGCCCATCCCAGGTTTCGGGGTGCGTTTTGATGCTCTGTCCTGCTGGTCTCAGTGCCTGTATGGAGGGGAACGGCCGGCCCTGCCCGGCCTCTCTGCCAGCCCTGACCCCGGCAGACCCCGGGCCGTGGCTGTGTGCTGAGCCCTGCATGGGACACGGTCGGGGCTGGGCAGGGTCTGGGTGCTGGGGGAGGGTGCCAGAGCAGGAGGGCTGTGGGGGGATGGGGCACCGAGGGCTGTGGTGGGGATGGTGCCAGGGGGACGTGTCCCCAGCCCTGAACACACCCTGCCCTGGGTGGTGCCTGCACAGCGGGGCCATGGGGCCGTGCACAGGTGCAGGGATGGGGTGCGACTGGGAGCCCCAATGCTCCTCACGGCTCCCCTGCAAAAGAGAAACCCCCAGGAGAGCTCTCCCAGCCCTGCCCCACGAGCTCTTGTCCCTGCCCCAGCCACGGCAGAGCAGAGGCCGAGCACCAAGAGGCCCCTCAGGCAAAGCTGGGCCGGCCTCGGGGAGCAGGTCCTGAGCACTGGGACAGGCAGAGCGCCCTCCTCCTATGTCCCCGTCCTGCTGGGAGGGTGGCACCGGGCACCAGGGAAGTGGCCTGTTTCTGCCTGGGGTCAGTGCGGGACTTTCACATGTGAGATGAACGTGGTGACCTCTGCTCTGCAGAAACACTGTCCATGACCCCTTGCTGCAGCCCCTACTGCTCCCTGCCCTTCCTCTGCTGACCATGCCACCTCCCCCGTGCTGCCCCATCTCCCCTCTCCCCAAACCGCAGGGACCAGCGGTGTGGTAGGAGCTGGCACAGCCCCACAGCTGCTCTCCAGTCCCAGCCCTCCCCACCTTCCCCCCAAACATTGCATCCACCTTCCAGAAGGACAAGAAAGAGCCTCTGGGAAAGGACAGACTGCTCCGTGTCACCTCAGCCCCTGGGAAGCAAATCTTCGTGGGAGTGATTTCCAGCCCCATGAAGGGATTGGGATCAGCCAGCATGAAGTCACTGAGGGCAACTTGTGCCTGAACCCCCAAGATTGCCTCCTGTGATGGGATGACTGGCTTTGGGGACAAGGGGAGTGCTGTGCATAGCTTGTGTATAGCTTGAATGCAGGAAGGCCTTTGACATGATCTTCCCTAGCACCTTTGTCGCCAAAATGGGGAGATGTGGGATGGAGCAGTAAGCACTGGAGTATACAGGAGATTAGCTGGATGCCACCTGGCTCCAGAGGTGGAGAACAGTGGTGCAAAGTCCAACGGACTAATGGCTACCAATGATGTTCTTCAGAGGTCACTACTGGAGCCAATGCTGTTTGCCTTGATGAGTGATGCAGATGATGGGATGGAGTGATGGGATGCCTTTATGGTGAATTATCTCCCCTCCCCACCATAGGAACATACTAGAAGATGAACTACCAATCACCGTGCCCTATCTATAACCTGGAGCGGGACCGATACTGTGCCAAAAGGTCCCCACAATTTTACTTCTAAGTTGATTGGGCATCCCAGATCAGGTGGTCTGGGCTGTCGACCAAAGGAACCTTCTGGGGGGCTGGCAAGGCAGCGGATATGCAAATGGCCGGATTGAAAGTGCATGATTTGATTGGTCAGGTTAGTCCTCCTGGGTGACTACATACTGGATAAGTCTAGTTATAAAAACGCCCGGACAGATGCACGTTGTGCGCGTGTTGGAGATCTAGAGCTTGAACTTGCGAAGGCAGGTGGACACTCGCCGAAGATCGACGCGCCCAGGGAAGAAGAGGGACCCTCCACAAGCCCTGCACCCCTACCCCTTCCCATTGGGTAGGAGCACCGCACTGCGTGAACCTACAATTAGATGTCACCCCGTCCAGAGGGTCTTCCAGGAGGCCTCTAACTGAGTGCTGCTTCTTCCAGCAAGAGCCGTGTGTCCCAGTCACGCTAGGGAGCTGCTGCTCCGTCCCCAGGAACGGAGAATACCCCGTCCGGAGGGATAATTGCAGCAGGCCCTGCATGCAGGTGCCACTTCTTCCCTCTGGGGCTATTGCCCCCCAGCCGTGTTCATTGCCGGTTCGGCTCTAGCCGCAGCGGTCTAGTAGCTTGGGCATCAATCCCCTTCCACGACCTTGTTCCCCTTTCTAAAGGTTTTGTGTCTTTCTTGTGGCTGTACACTTTGATAAGAAATAATGTTGTTACTGCCAATTTTCATTTCTGTACCGGTATATAAATATTGCGTGTATTTGTGTATATATATATATGTCTATAGTTGCTGTTATGAGAGGAGGAATAAAGTTTGTTTACTGTTAAGTGTTGTGTGCTCTGGCTCTTGTAAACCCCCTCACACCTCAAGAAGGCAACCCCCAGGTCAGCTAAAGAATCTCTAAGTGGCACATGCCCCTTTCGTGGTGCACGTGCACTACTGGCATGGGCCGCCACAACAGCATAACTCAGACACGGCCCAAGGACAAGGGGAGCAGCTCCCCGGCAAAGGGGACGAGGCCCCACAGTGAGGCTGGTCACTCTGTCTCCCCTGCTCTTGTGCCCACGAGATCCCCCTCCCAGGCTGCCTGCAGCCCCTCCATGCCCACCCCACTGCCCAGCACACCACGACAGCCCTGGCCCTGCAGCCCCTCCGGCACCTCCTGCTGCCCTGGGGACAGAGCCACCTGCCCCGAGCTGGTGCCCAGAGAAACCTGTTTCTCGTTCTCACTTTCTGTCTCTGCCTGCTGCCCTGCTTTTCTCCTGGGACATTTCTGCTCCCCAGAGAGCCTTTCCCCAGGTCAGTGTGTCCGTGCTGGCCTGGCTGTTCTTGCATCCCCTCCCCTGTGCTTCCTGCAGGGCCCTGGTCTGGTGGTGCTGCTCTGCAGAGCGAGCGGCTGTGGAGCCATGGGGCCATGGGATGACTCCTGATTTGGCCCTGGCCATGCTGGCTGGGGTGGGAAGCAGACCCAGCTGCACAGGGATCACCACCACTGATACTGCTGGCATGTGGCTGTTCTTGTGGACAGTGCTCAGAGTGACCCCAGGGCGCTGGATACAGAGGGAGATGTGTTTGGGTGTGCCATAGCTCCAGCCTGTGGTGTTTCACTCAGGGTGCAGGAATCACTCTCCCGTCCCCCTTCCCTGCACCTCCTGGGTCCCCCCTGCCTCTCTGGGGACTGCAGAGCCCTCGTTTCCCCATGCATACCTGGATCTAGTGCTTTGCCTTCTGGTTACTCCACCATGTTCCCTCCCTCACTTTGTGAGGCTCCACTCACTGCCCACCCCATGCAAACACCATGTCACAAGAGCACTGAGGCCATACGTGCACATGAGAGCAGAGCAGGACAGGGTGGAAATGAGGGGAGCAACCCTGACAAGAGCAATTCCTGCTGCTGTTGGTGGACATGTCGGCAGGAAATCTGCAGCCTCCACTCGAAGGCAGCAGTGAGGAAATGTGTGCTGTGGTAGTGGGGAGATGGTCCTGCAGAGCAGAGGGTCTGTTGCCAGAGGCTTTGTCCAGACCCTCCTCCCCTCCATTCCTGCTCCACTGTGAGTGTTGGAGCTCTGTAGAGGGAAGGGACCAGCCCACGGTGACAGCTGGCTGCCACCCTTGCAGGAGAGGGGTAGAAGATCACACCTGGAAGAAGACCGTAGCTGGGGAGCTGAGCTCTCCTAATGCACACAGGACCCATGGTCTCACCCTGCCTGTACTCATCTGAGCCTGACTCTGTGCCCCTGAGCTCCCTTGGCATCACAAAAGAGACCTCACAAAGGGAAACTCCCCTCATTGCCCTGGGGGCATCCGAGGGAGCTCAGACTAGCAGGCTCTGAGGTTCCCCCATCTCTGGGGGATGAAGGGGGAAGCCTGGCTTCCTACTTCATCATGGTCTCTGGGTTATATTCAAATGAGAGACTTCTGAGGAGAATTGGCATGAACCAAAACTCTTTATTCTTTTTTGCAATAATGGATCAGAGAAGGAAAAAAAAAAGAATGACATGAGCCTTGATGCCAGATGCCCTGGGAATGAGGAGGAGATGCACATGGGACAGTTACTGGTGCTGACACTGTACCCATTGGAAGAGTTTCCTCAGTGCATCCCTGAGCTCCTTGTTCCTCATGCTGTAGAGGAGGGGGTTCACTGCTGGAGGCACCACCGAGTACACAACAGCCAGCACCAGATCCAGAGCTGGGGAGGACATGGAGGGGGGCTTCAGGTGGGCAACCATGACAGTGCTGACAAAGAGGGAGACCACGGCCAAGTGAGGGAGGCACATGGAGAAGGCTTTGTGTCTTCCCTGCTCAGAGGGCATCCTCAGCACAGCTCTGAAGATCTGCACGTAGGACAGCACAATGAAAACGAAACACCCAAAGAATAAACAAGCACTAACCACATTAAGCCCAACTTCCCGGAGGTAGGAGTGTGAGCAGGAGAGCTTGAGAACATGAGGAATCTCACAGAAGAACTGGTCCACGACATTGCCTTGGCAGAGAGGAATGGAAAATGTGTTGGCAGTGTGCAGGAGAGCATTGAGGAAAGCACTGGCCCAGGCAGCTGCTGCCATCCTGACACAAGCTGTGGTGCCCAGGAGGGTTCCGTAGTGCAGGGGTCTGCAGATGGCAACGTAGCGGTCGTAGGCCATGACTGTGAGGAGAGAATACTCTGCTGACAAAAAGAAGGCAACCAGGAAGACCTGGGCAGCACATCCTGCATAGGAAATGGCCCTGGTGTCCCTCAGGGAATTGGCCATGGATTTGGGGACAGTGGTGGAGATGGAGGCCAGGTCGAGGAGGGCGAGGTGGAGGAGGAAGAAGTACATGGGGGTGTGGAGGTGGTGGTCGCAGGCTACGGCTGTGATGATGAGGCCGTTGGCCAGGAGGGCAGCCAGGTAGATGCCCAGGAAGAGCGAGAAGTGCAAGAGCTGCAGCTCCCGTGTGTCTGCAAACACCAGGAGGAGGAACTCATTGAAGGAGCTGTCATTGGACACTTTGCTCTCTCCGGACATGGGGGACTGTCCTAGGAAAAAGACAGTGATAACTTAGGACACACTTCTCTGAGCAAAACTTTCCCATAACCTCCCCCAAACACACACACATTGCCTCCTCCCATCCCAGCAGCACCATCACTGAGCTCCGTGGCCTGAGCTCTGGTTTGTGCTGGCTGAGTGTGCCACGAGGAGCAGGGGCCTGTGCCCGAGGGCTCCAGAGCAGCCAGCCCTGACCTACAGCACTGCGTAGATGGGAGACACGGGGACTAAACTTTTATACTCCCACTTCTAGTCACGTATAATTCAGTAACGGTGTTGAAGGGATTCTCAACATCTTCACGGCTAGTTCTAAAAAAAAAAAAGGTTCATTAATAGTGTTAAGGTTTTCCTCTGCATTCTTGCTGCAGAGTGACCAGCTGTGATATCTGAGAGGCCAAAGGATTCAATCTGGCTTTAGTGCAGGGTGAGGAGAGCTGGCCTGGCCCTCTGCCTTGTTCTCAGCTGCCTTGGGCTCGCCCCTCAGAGGTGGAGGACAGTTGCACTCGTGTTACCCTAAAAAGAAATGACACCGTGGAGAGCAGAGGAATCCCCTCCCAAAGTGCACACCAGCGCTCTTTCTGAGGGTAAGCGAGGCAGGTCTCAGCCCTGCCCTTCCAGCCAGGAACACATCGGGCTCCTTCCCGCTGCCCACATCCACACGCCCAGCAGCACCTCCGTGGCCCCAGTATCTAGGCAGCTTCTCCATGGGGCACCTGGCTGTAATGGGAGAGCTGTGCCCTTCTGGAGGGCAGCTTGCAGCCCAGCCACACACCCCAGGGAAGCAGCTGGATGTCCTGAGGATGGGGGGTGCTGAAGAGAGAGTTGGCTCATTCCCAGCCCTCTGCATTGCCCACAGCCCCACAGGTTAGAGGGGCACTTGGGCACCCTGGTGTCAAGGACACGTCTGCGTGGTAGGACTTGCAGGGTCAGTGTCTGAAGTGCATCAGAAACCCCCTGCCCAGAGAGTCCAAGGGGAAGGACAAGGGCAGCAGGGACATGTGGGAAACACAGAGCAGTATGAGGATATTTGTGCTGAGGGAGGCAGGGGCAGGGAGGGAGAGAGGGGCACTCAGGAGTGTCTCCTCTCCTGGATGTCTGGCTGATGAGGAAAATGCTCCTGCCCTGGACCTCAGAGCCTTGAGAGCAGAGGGCTGTGCTGGGTGGGAGAGGAGAGGAGGCTTTGGAGCTGTTTCCTCTCACACCTTGCCCATGACTCTGCTGCCTGGAGCCATCCCTGCAGGGAGCTCTTTCTCTGGCCCCACGTCTCTCCCCCGACAGCACAAGACTCATTGGAAGCTCCTTCCCTTTCATGTATGCCCTGCTTTGACCTTCCTTTTGGAAAGTCCCCTCCAAAAAAGTCCTGTGAATGAGCTGGAGCTGAGAGCAGCCCTGACCCACGCAGCACCCTCTCAGTGGGACAATGAACCTGCCCTGCTGGGGAGTCGCTCCTCCCACCCAGACCTTCTCCCTGCAGCACCGTAGGCTGCTGCCCAGGCAGGCTGAGTGCTGACCCGTGCAGGCAGCAGAGTCACCGCCCCGGGCACACAACACCCCGCGGTGGCAGGGACACTGCACCTGGGACTATACCCCAGCTTCACACCCCTGCACCAGCCCTGGCAGAAGGAAGCAGCCTGCCCTGTCCCGGGGACAGTGGGGCAGGACATCCCTGCTCTGAAGCCTCTCTCCCTCTTCTGCCCTGGAGGAGCCCGGAGAGCGATCCTCACAACCCCATTGCCCTGCAGCCAGACACTCACCATGCAAACGGCTGGGAAGATGTCTCCCACAAGGAGCTCTCCTCTCTCCTCCCACTCCACACTGCCTTCCACTTCTCTCTGCCTTCTCTCAGCTCCTCTCAGCAGCAGCAGGCAGTGCCCACAGCCCTGCTGCTCTTGGCAGAGGAGCTGCTCCTGCACACAGCTGGGCACATGGGCACTGCTGCCACGGTGCCACCAGCTCCCTCTGTCCCAGGAGCCTGGCCCCACTCAGGAGCAGGGACACAGCTGCAGTTGTGAATTTCTGTTTCCCTCAGGCTCCTTCCTCCTGGGAAATATCCACTGAGGTAAACTAAAATAATCACCTAGCGTCCTCTGCTAAGGAGTGGACAGAGACTGATTCCAACATTGCAGTTTATTTCATCACAGGATAACTCTCTATGGTGGAAATGTCCCAACCTTGGAGGTCCCCATTGCCTTCTCTTACCTAGGCAGGACACCTAGAAGGGGACCGGAGGGGAGTTCATTTACTCATAGTTCAGGTTTTCATTCAGATGATGTGGGCATCACATGCTGCTTTGGAAGCCCCTGGGCTGGCGTGGGATTCAGACCCCTCCCATGAATTCCACAAACACACAGGAGGTGGGATTCCCCTTGCCCAACCTGAAGTGTGCCCAACAGAGATGTTTGAAGGCAAGATGCTTGTCTAAGCTCCTGTTGTAATCCCTGGAGATGGAGAGTGGGAGTCAGTTGCTCACACACAAAAACCTGGTGACATTGGAGGAGACAGAGGTGGTCCAAGGCATGTGCCAGTGTCTGCTTGCTCTGATGGAGCAGGTGGGAGATTGCATACCACTAGAGCATCAGGTGGGGGCCAGGTGGGGAATTTCCTTGGCCGTCTCTAATGACCCCTAGGTGCCTACTACAACAAGAGCTCCACTCACAAGGAAGCTGAGATATATGAAGTTCCCAGTGTTACCAACAGCTCATGTCATTCAGTGCAGACACTTGATTTCATGACCTAGAAATAGCCTCGCAGGGCCATATTAGATGCCTGGGGTGTGCAGCACAACTGCATGCTTCTAGCAGATACACCATGGCACCTCCAGGGAAACCATGGCCCCTTTTCAGTGCTTGCTGGACAAGTACCCCAGGGCATCTCACGTTTCCTACCTGTGTCCAGAAAACTGAATCCCACCGCAATCCTTAGGTCACATCCATCCTGTCTACATCCACATGTGCTGCATAAATGGGAGGCAAATCATATTGAGGTCCCCACTCATGTTTTTGCACCCTCCAACCCTTCTGGCTCTCCTGCCCCTGAACCTCTTCTCACCCTTCCACATGATATGAACAGGCACTGGGCTAGTGATGTCCTCAGGGTGGCTGCATCGCAGGCTGCCCAGGCCCTGGGACTTCTTTAGTGGCACCTTCTCCTTCCTGGAGATCGTTTCACCTCTGTCACAGGCCCCCAAGGTGCTGCAGTATCAGCTCAGGAAGCAAACCCCTCTCCTGCCATTCCTGCACAGCCCAGCTCTCTTTCTCCCATGCTCTTGGGAACTGCAGGGTTTGCGCTCTGTTAGTGGGAACCTCCTTCCACCATCACATTGGCCACCTGCTATCCATGCCAGCATGTCACCCCTTGCAGTCAAAGCCTTTGCCTACAGAAGCTCCTTGGGAACATGTTTCTCTGTGACAAATCTTCTGTCCGTGCCACAGCTGAGGTGCTGAACTCAAAATACATGCAGACATATGCAGCCTGGGGCACAGCCAGGAGCAAACGGAGATGTCACCAGAGAAGGAGACTCCACAACCTCTGGGCAACCTCTTCCAGTGCTCTGTCACTCTCACAGTCAAGAAGTTTTTCCTCAGATTCAGGTGGCCCCAACTCCCTCTCCTCAGGGGCAACCAACAGAGCTCCTTAGCGGCAGCTCCACCTAGCTAGAGCTGCTCCCAGGAGAAGTTAAGGCCTCCTGTAGTTGTCCTTGCCTAGCTCTCCTTTCCTGTTCAGCAGCAATCACCCTCGAGTTCCTCGGGGTCCCCAGAAAGCCCCCCCCACAACTTCCAACAAGGTCCTCAGAAGATCTAAGCAGAGCCCACACACTGATGCACAAACTGCTGCCTCTGTTCACTGCCTCTGTTCGCTGCGCTCTGGCTTCCTTTTGCAGGGACTTGGAAAGCTACCTCTCTGACAGTCTTCAAGGGGGATGGAGCCTCCCTTCTGCAAGAATCACCCTGAGACTATTCCAAGACAAGGAAGGGTGGTTGTAGGGACGTTGTCAAACTCCAGCAGCTGCACAGCTGGGAGCTGGTCACCTCACACACTTCTGAATGAGCCAAGGTGCAGGTCCTGAGGCATTGCACTGCCTTCCAGGCTCTGCAGCACCGGAGCCTGGACAGCAGCCCTGCAGTGTGTGGGCACGTCCTGAGAAGCCCAGGAGCAAAACTGTGGGAGATCCAGGGCACTAGGTGCTGTACAGCCCCCCGCGAAAGCCAGGGTGCTGGAGGGGATCCAGGGTGCCAGGGACTGTAGCCAGGGGAGAAGCACTGCCCTGAGGTGATGCTGAAAAGCCCAAGGATCAGCTGAGCTCCAGAGATGGGAAATGGCTTTCCCCAGGCTCAGCCTGGACAACAGTCATGGGGAATGAGAACACTGCCCCAGATTTGCTCCCCAGCCTTGCCCATGGTTATGGAACATGGGAAGCACCAGGGTCCCACGTAAAGCCCTCTGGATGATGCGTGTTAAGGGCCTATTTGCTCTTTTCTGGCATCTCATCTCTCTCCTAAGCACCGCAGACTGAGAAACCTTGCTGAGGCCTTTTCAAAACAAAGAGCCTGCTTTGGTGCCTGAAGGAGGAAGGCTGCGTCCTGTCCCATCCTGTCCTACATCCTCCTTTGACAAGAAGAGTGACCCACAGGAGAAACCTGTCTTGAGGCTCACCAAAGCATCGCAGCCCATGGCCACCCTTTTGTGCTGTTTGACCTCACATGATTTTGATCCCATCTTTAACAAGTGGCAAACCCCTAACATAGCCCCAAACCCCCGCTTCCCGCACAGGTCTGCCCTGTGCAGAGACCTGTTGGTGCAGGGGCACAGAAGTGACCTCTCCCGTGCCCCATCTTAGATTTTTCACAGCCTTTGTCACCATCTGGTCACGTTCCTGAAGGATTTATCAGCAAGTTTTGGAAACTAACTGTGGGGAGGGCAGGTGACTGCTTTCCAGGACGTGAGGGGAAGTCTCTCTGCTCTCTCCCTGGCTGTGCCATCTCCATGGCGGTGACCTACTGAGCCCAGAGATGACACGGGCTGAGGTCACAGAGGGATGTGCCGCATCACAGAGAGGTCTCTCCCCGGTGCCATGGGAGAGCCCTCACTTCCCTGCAAGGCCAGGGCATGGCTCACACGCTCCCCACTGCTGCCCTTCAGAGCTACTCCCCAGCAAGGAGGGAGGACAGGAGGCAGTGGGGCTGCACTGGGGCTCCTCACCAACAGGCACAAGAGCAGGGACACATTGGAGAGGAATTGTGGGGGAAGCGAGTCCTTTTTCCCTGGAGGGAGAGGCGAGCCGAAGGAAAGGGACCAAATGAGATGGAGGCTGCTGGACCCAGAACATTAGCCCAGACCACGGATACTAGCTTTCCAGTGCTCCTGCAGCTCTCCACCAAGGGTAAGGGATTGAGGAACTCCTTCCTGCGGTGTCGCACAGAGACTGTGAAATGCAAAAACAGCTGTGGGTCCTGGGCTGTGGGGGTGTCTGGACAGGGCTGGGGGTGGCCACAAGAGCCCTGCTGGAGGGTCCCATCTGGCTCAGGGCACAATGGGGCAGGCAGGAGTGCTGGGTCCTGGGGCTGGGGCTGTCCTGAGCCCCGAGGCTCCTGTGGGGCTGGCTCCATCCCCTCCTGGTAGGGTGGGAGGAAATTCAGGCCCAAGTTTCCCTGGAAGTGGGTCCCCCCTTGGGGTCTGGCTCTGGCAGGAAAGGGGTCCTGGCTCCCAGAGGCTGCAATGTCCACCAGATCCCAGGGGGCTCTCAAGAGCCTGCTGGAAATGCCCACAGAGGACATGAAACCTTCCCCTTGTAACAGCCCTCAGCATGGCACCAGACCCACCACCAACGATGGTGGGAGGAAGGAGCTGCCTGCTGGGTCATGTGTCTGCAATGTTGCCATGGCATCGCCCCCAGTGCTGCCCTGCTACTGGCTGACAAGAGGAGGAGGGTTGTGTTGGGTTGCCGGATGTCTCTGTCAGCCCATCACAGTCCAGCACGTGGGTTAAAGACACTTATAAGTGCAGCAGGAGCAAAGCAGGAGAGCAGGAGTGGGAGTGAGTGGGTGTGTAGGTCTGTTTGGTGACAGAGCATTGGAACAGGTTGCCCAGAGAGGTGGTGGAGTCTCCTTCCCTGGAGATATTCAAAAGCCGTCTGGATGTGATCCTGGGCAATATGCTCTAGAGGACCCTGGCTGAGCAGGGAGGTTGGACTAGATGATCTC
This sequence comes from Struthio camelus, assembly GCF_040807025.1. Taxonomy (NCBI): domain Eukaryota; kingdom Metazoa; phylum Chordata; class Aves; order Struthioniformes; family Struthionidae; genus Struthio; species Struthio camelus. The sequence continues at coordinate 3,977,350 of NC_090970.1, forward strand.
CAGAGGTCCCTTCCAACCTAAACGATTCTGTGATTCTGTGATTCTGTGATTCTGTTCCCATACTGGCCCCGGCCACGGGACAGGGGCAGTGGTGCTGGCAGCAAGGCTCCTTTCCTCCAGGAGCTACCAGCGGAGTTAGGACGACAGGACAGAGTGGCCTGGGCCCCAGGCGAACTGCCCTGCAAGCCAGACATGCTGGCTGGCCATGAGCAGCTGCGCCGGGGCAGCGCAGTAGGGCTGGGTGAGCTTTGTCTGCAAGATGGGAATACTCTTTCTGCCCTTGGGTTGGTGGAGGTGGGAAGGGAGCAGGAGCAGAGGTGGGAGTGGATGTTCAGAGGAAGTGCTTGTTGCTGCCTCTTGGAGGACTAGAAGCAAACAGAAGGCCTGGAGAGTGGGCCTGGGTGTGATTTGGGGCATTTGCGGGGTGGTGTCCTGGCTGCTGGCCTGTGTGGTGGTGTGTCCTGTGTGTGCCTGCTGCAGAGGGGCGTGCTGGCTGTCCACGCTGTGTGAGGGGAGGGGTGGGGGTGAGGTGTGTGCCAGAAGTTGGGTGGCGTGTGGTGGGGAGAGGCGGTGGCCCCAGGGTGTTGGTTCTGGGTGCGGGAGGAGACGTGTGGAGAGAGCAGTGGTGTGCGTGGGGAGTGCCATGAGGCTGGGGAGGTGGGGAGCGCTGCGAGGTGAGCAGGTGCCTTGTGTGCTGGGGCCCCGGCTGCCCTGGTGGCCCCATGAGCCAGGCACGCTGGCAGCCGGCTGCCTTCTGCCCGCTCAGCTTCACGCCTGGAGTTTCCTCCGCTCTTGCCAGGCTCTGCAGCCAGGACCCACCCGAAAGTGCAGGGAGCGCTTCTCCTTGCTCTGAGAGCTGTACGAGGCATGCTTTTCCCTCCATTCCTCTCGGTTGCTTTTCGTGGGGAGAGCTTTGGTCTTGCAGCAGTGTTGGCTGAAGGAGCAGGAGGTCATGGGAGGTGCTCGTTCCCGGCTGGGAGTTAGCGTGCTGGAAGGTGTTTCTGGAGGAGTGAAGGCCTTGTGGAGAGGTGTTCTTGGGAGAGGGGCAGGTGTGTTCTTGGGAGAGGACTCTTGAGGGTGGCTGATGCCTCCCTGTGCCAAATCTCCCTGGACAAGGAGTGCCTTGGAGGAGGGAAGCCAAGGCAAGGGTGGCCTGCAAGGCATGCACAGCCTGCGCCTCTCTTCCTTCCAGCTGCCATCTCGGCAAGTTCCTGCACCGTCCCGCTGCAGGGTGAGCTCTGGGTGCTGCAGCAGGGCAGCGAGAGAGCCCCCTTGGGCAGGCAGGAGTGTGCGAGGTGTGGTGTTGTGAGGTGCTGACGCGGGGAAGGTGGTGGTGTTGGCCTGAGGTTTGGGTGGGTGTGAGGAGCCCCACGGAGCTCTAGGGGCATTGCTGTGAGTGTCTGGAGCCAAGGGAGTGGTGGTGAGCACAGCCGTCCTCCCAGCAGCCTGCCGGCTTGTGGGCAGGCATTGTGCACGCTGAGCGCTGGAAGCCCTTTCCCCTTGGGGCTTTTAGAGTTGCCACTCCTTTTTCAGAAGGGAGAGTCCTGGAGCCTTTGCATTGTGACCACTCTTGTTTTTCGGACTGCTGCCTGCTGACGCCGTGATGGGGTCGTGTCCTTGCAGCCCTGAGCAATCCAGGGGCCAAAGAGTGGAGCACTAGGGGCTCAAGAGCTTGCTAAGAGAAGAGAGGGAAGTGGTCCTTGCTGCAGGCTGCTGCCTGGTGCTGCTTTGGAGGAGAGCTCCTGGCACCAGACGTGAGGACAAACCAGCTTGGCTCTGCCACACGCCCAGCTCCTTCAGTGGGTGGCTTAGCTGGTGCTCTCGGGCTCTGCCTGGGCCGTGCTAGGGGGGACCCTGGAGGCCAAGTACTTACTATGTTGGCTTTTCCATGTGGCACGTGCCCTGCTGAAAGCTGCTGGCTTGGCTCGAGGCTTGGCTTGGGAGAGAAATCTCAGGCCTTGCTGAGCCGGGGCAAGGCAAAGGCTTGAGAGCAGCGGAAGCCTTGTGCCGTTTCCGTGGTTGGAAGTGTGCTTGTCTAAGGCTGGTGCACTGGCCCTGTCCGTGCTGCTGAGTGTGTCTGTGTGCAGCCGTGTGGTCATTGGTGAGCTCCCTGAGCACGGCCCGAGAGAGGGGGAGTGTTGCCAAAGAGTTTTGTCCTCCTTCCTTGAAGCCCCAAAGGGCCCCTCAGTAGGGAGGCCTGTGGGGTGAGGGCCTTGAGGGCACGTGAAGCAAAGCAGATAGATAGGCAAGAGCTGGCGTGATGCGCCTCCTGGGAGAGCACTTGCTTGGTTCTTTGTGGAGGTGGGAAGGGAGCAGGCTCTGGGCTTTGACTGGATGTTCAGAGGAAGTGCCTGGGGAAAGGCTCTGGAGGACTAGAAGCAAGCGGAAGGGTTGGAGAGTGGGTCTTGGTGTGTTTTGGGGCCCTTCCCCTTGGTCGCTTCTGCTCGGAAAAACTGCCTTTCGGAGGGCTCCGGGAGAGGCTGTGCCCACGCGGCACGCCGTGGCCTGGCCGTTGGTGGTGCTGCGTGCCTCTTGCTGGGCCCTGAGACCTGTGGCCCTGGAAGCAGCCTGAAGGGTGTTGGCAGAGCAGCTCTGAGCGTGGCAGCTGTTTGGCTTTCGCAGGGCCTTGGAGGCTGGGGAAGGGCCCGTCCTCCCCTTGCCGTTGTCATTAGCCCTGCTGGCGGGCCAGGGGGAAGAGCTGCTGAGTGCTGCCTCTGCTGGTGTCCCCAGCTGAGATGCCCTCGCCTCAGTCCTTCCCCACGTCCCAGACTGTCAGGGCCCCAAATCAGAGAGTGCTTGTTGTCCTTGATGTGTAGGGAATGTGCTGGCTTGGTTCAGTCCCTCCTTGGGGCAGGAAGTGGCCTTTGGAGTTGCGGGAAGGCTTCTTGCTCTCACTGGGCCATGGGGCCCTGCTGTCTTCCGCTTCATGGTCACTGCTCCCACACAATTGGCCCCTTAGGAAATGTTGCCAAAAATCCCTTGCAGGCCTTTCTCCAGTTCCTGAGCTTCATGGGCTCGGTGCGGGTACTGGCTGGGCAGAAGGTGATCTTCTCTTGGGTTAGGAATCGGTCCGTCCTGGGTGTTTTGCTGCACTAGGAGCAGTGTGAGGCGCCAGGGTGAGTGAGGGAGACCGTTCAGGAGGTGTCTCAGCCTTGGGGAGAGCAGGGGCAGCTGCAGGGGGCAACAGCCACGAGGTCCCTAGTGTCTGTGAGAGCTGTGCCAGCAAATCACCACTGCCCAATCAGTTCTTTGTCGGTAGCTGAGAGGCCAGCAGGGGCCCCGTGGCTCGGCTGCTGATTCTGAGGTCCCTTGGGGCTGAGGAGCTGAGAGGCCAGCTGCAGGAACAAGGCTGGCGTGTTGTCTGTAAGGTCCCTTCTGCAACGCTTACGTGATTGGCTAGCAGGAGGCGTGTGGCTGGGGAGGTGCTGGTGAGGTGGCTTCTAGGTGAGCAGTTGCTGGGGCAGCAGCAGGTGCACGGCTGCGATGTGTGCTTTGGAGGTGACGTTGGCCGGAGCATCTGGGAGGTGAGCATTTGGCTGATGGCTGAGGAAGTTATTGTGAGGTCACTTGTGTGTCAGGAGCTTGTAGGGCAGTGGTGGGCAGGCGGCTGGGAAGGTGGCCGTGAGGTCCTGTCTTTTGGAGTTGCTGATAGGGCAGCAGCAGGCAGCTGGCTGGGAAGGTGCTTGTGGGGTCAGTGCAGACAGAGCAGCCCCGGTTGCCCATGGCTGGGAAGTGACTCGGAGGTCCCGCCTGTCCCCGCAGTATGTAGGCCTGCAGCGTGGCTTAGACATTGGTGGTGAAATCTAGGATTGGCAGTGTGTGCGTGGTGTGGAAATTGTGCCCCATGAAAAGAGAGGGGCCCTGGTGAGATTTGTCTCAGCCTGGGCAACATTCATGGGAAATGAGAACACTGCCCCAAATTTGCTCCCCAGCCTTGCCCATGGTTATGGAACATGGGAAGCACCAGGGTCCCACATAAAAGCCCTCTGGATGATGCGTGTTAAGGGCCTATTTGCTCTTTTCTGGCATCTCATCTCTCTCTCAAGCACCGCAGACTGAGAAACCTTGCTGAGGCCTTTTCAAAACAAAGAGCCTGCTTTGGGCTTTGGTGCCTGAAGGAGGAAGGCTGCGTCCTGTCCCATCCTGTCCTACATCCTCCTTTGACAAGAAGAGTGACCCACAGGAGAAACCTGTCTCACCAGGCTCACCAAAGCATCGCAGCCCATGGCCACCCTTTTGTGCTGTTTGACCTCACATGATTTTGATCCCATCTTTAACAAGTGGCAAACCCTAAACATAGCCCCAAACCCCCGCTTCCCGCACAGGTCTGCCCTGTGCAGAGACCTGTTGGTGCAGGGGCACAGAAGTGACCTCTGCCGTGACCCATCTTAGATTTTTCACAGCCTTTGTCACCATCTGGTCACGTTCCTGAAGGATTTATCTGCCAGTTTTGGAAACTAACTGTGGGGAGGGCAGGTGATTGCTTTGCAGAACATGGAGGGAAATCTCTCTGCTCTCTCCCTGGCTGTGCCATCTCCATGGCGGTGACCTACTGAGCCCAGAGATGACACGGGCTGAGGTCACAGTGGGATGTGCCGCATCACAGAGAGGTCTCTCCCCGGTGCCATGGGAGAGCCCTCACTTCCCTGCAAGGCCAGGGCATGGCTCACACACTCCCCACTGCTGCCCTTCAGAGCTACTCCCCAGCAAGGAGGGAGGACAGGAGGCAGTGGGGCTGCACTGTGGGGCTCCTCACCAACAGGCACAAGAGCAGGGACACATTGGAGAGGAATTGTGGGGGACGAGTCCTTTTTCCCTGGAGGGAGAGGCGAGCCGAAGGAAAGGGGCCAAACGAGATGGAGACTGCTGGACCAAGAACATTAGCCCAGACCACGGATACTAGCTTTCCAGTGCTCCTGCAGCTCTCCACCAAGGGTAAGGGATTGAGGAACTCCTTCCTGCGGTGTCGCACAGAGACTGTGAAATGCAAAAACAGCTGTGGGTCCTGGGCTGTGGGGGTGTCTGGACAGGGCTGGGGGTGGCCACAAGAGCCCTGCTGGAGGGTCCCATCTGGCTCAGGGCACAATGGGGCAGGCAGGAGTGCTGGGTCCTGGGGCTGGGGCTGTCCTGAGCCCCGAGGCTCCTGTGGGGCTGGCTCCATCCCCTCCTGGTAGGGTGGGAGGAAATTCAGGCCCAAGTTTCCCTGGAAGTGGGTCCCCCCTTGGGGTCTGGCTCTGGCAGGAAAGGGGTCCTGGCTCCCAGAGGCTGCAATGTCCACCAGATCCCAGGGGGCTCTCAAGAGCCTGCTGGAAATGCCCACAGAGGACATGAAACCTTCCCCTTGTAACAGCCCTCAGCATGGCACCAGACCCACCACCAACGATGGTGGGAGGAAGGAGCTGCCTGCTGGGTCATGTGTCTGCAATGTTGCCATGGCATCGCCCCCAGTGCTGCCCTGCTACTGGCTGACAAGAGGAGGAGGGTTGTGTTGGGTTGCCGGATGTCTCTGTCAGCCCATCACAGTCCAGCACGTGGGTTAAAGACACTTATAAGTGCAGCAGGAGCAAAGCAGGAGAGCAGGAGTGGGAGTGAGTGGGTGTGTAGGTGTGTTCCCATGCTGGCCCTGGCCGTGTGGGGCTGCTCTCCTCCAGGAGCTGCCACGGGGTTAGGACCATAGGACAGAGGTGCCTGGGCCCCAGGGGAGCTGTCCTGCAATCCAGATGTGCTGGCCGGCCCCAAGCAGCTGCGCTGGGCGGTACAGTGTGGTTTGGCCGAGATTTGTCTGCAAGATGGGAATGCTCTTTCTGCCCTTGGATTGGTGGAGGTGGGAAGGGAGCAGGAGCAGAGGTGGGAGTGGATGTTCAGAGGAAGTGCTTGTTGCTGCCTCTTGGAGGACTAGAAGGAAACAGAAGGCCTGGAGAGTGGGCCTGGGTGTGATTTGGGTCCATGGTGGAGGGTGTCCTGGCTGCTGGCCTGTGTGGTGGTGTGGCCTGTGTGTGCCTGCTGCAGAGGGGCGTGCTGGCTGTCCACGCTGTGTGAGGGGAGGGGTGGGGGTGAGGTGTGTGCCAGAAGTTGGGTGGCGTGTGGTGGGGAGAGGCGGTGGCCCCAGGGTGTTGGTTCTGGGTGTGGGAGGAGACGTGTGGAGAGAGCAGTGGTGTGCGTGGGCAGTGCCATGAGGCTGGGGAGGTGGGGAGCGCTGCGAGGTGAGCAGGTGCCTTGTCTGCTGGGGCCCCGGCTGCCCTGGTGGCCCCATGAGCCAGGCACGCTGGCAGCCGGCTGCCTTCTGCCCGCTCAGCTTCACGCCTGGAGTTTCCTCCGCTCTTGCCAGGCTCTGCAGCCACGACCCACACGAAAGTGCAGGGAGCGCTTCTCCTTGCTCTGAGAGCTGTACGAGGCATGCTTTTCCCTCCTTTCCTCTTGGCTGCTTTTCGTGGGGAGAGCTTTGGTCTTGCAGCAGTGTTGGCTGAAGGAGCAGGAGGTTGTGGGAGGTGCTCGTTCCCAGCTGGGCGTTAGCGTGCTGGAAGGTGTTTGGAGGAGTGAAGGCCTTGTGGAGAGGTGTTCTTGGGAGAGGGGCAGGTGTGTTCTTGGGAGAGGACTCTCGAGGGGGGTTGATGCCTTCCTGTGCCCCATCTCCCTGGACAAGGAGTGCCTTGGAGGAGGGAAGGCAAGGCAAGGGTGGCCTGCAAGGGATGCGCAGCCCCGGCCTCTCTTCCTTCCAGCTGCCATCTCGGCAAGTTCCTGCACCGTCCCGCTGCAGGGTGAGCTCTGGGTGCTGCAGCAGGGCAGCGAGAGAGCCCCCTTGGGCAGGCAGGAGTGTGCGAGGTGTGGTGTTGTGAGGTGCTGACGCGGGGAAGGTGGTGGTGTTGGCCTGAGGTTTGGGTGGGAGTGAGGAGCCCCACGGAGCTCTAGGGGCATTGCTGTGAGTGTCTGGAGCCAAGGGAGTGGTGGTGAGCACAGCCGTCCTGCAAGCAGCCTGCCGGCTTGTGGGCAGGCATTGTGGATGCTGAGCGCTGGAAGCCCTTTCCCCTTGGTGTTTTCTCCCTGAGCGCTTTGAGAGTTGCCACTCCTTTTTTGGGAGGTGGGGAGAGTCCTAGAGCCTTTGCATTGTGACCACTCTTGTTTTTCGGACTGCTGCCTGCTGACGCCGTGATGGGGTCGTGTCCTTGCAGCCCTGAGCAATCCAGGGGCCAAAGAGTGGAGCACTAGGGGCTCAAGAGCTTGCTAAGAGAAGAGAGGGAAGTGGTCCTTGCTGCAGGCTGCTGCCTGGTGCTGCTTTGGAGGAGAGCTCCTGGCACCAGACGTGAGGACAAACCAGCTTGGCTCTGCCACACGCCCAGCTCCTTCAGTGGGTGGCTTAGCTGGTGCTCTCGGGCTCTGCCTGGGCCATGCCAGGGGGGACCCTGGAGGCAGAGCCTGCGCTGGCTTTTCCATGTGGCACGTGCCCTGCTGAAAGCTGCTGGCTTGGCTCGAGGCTTTGCTTGGCAGAGAAATCCCCGGCCTTGCTGAGGCAGGGCAAGGCAAAGGCTTGAGAGCAGCGGAAGCCTTGTGCCGTTTCCGTGGTTGGAAGTGTGCTTGTCTAAGGCTGGTGCACTGGCCCTGTCCGTGCTGCTGAGTGTGTCTGTGTGCAGCCGTGTGGTCATTGGTGAGCTCCCTGAGCACGGCCCGAGAGAGGGGGAGTGTTGCCAAAGAGTTTTGTCCTCCTTCCTTGAAGCCCCAAAGGGCCCCTCAGTAGGGAGGCCTGTGGGGTGAGGGCCTTGAGGGCACGTGAAGCAAAGCAGATAGATAGGCAAGAGCTGGCGTGATGCGCCTCCTGGGAGAGCACTTGCTCTGTGCTTCGTGGAGGTGGGAAGGGAGCAGGCTCTGGGCTTTGACTGGATGTTCAGAGGAAGTGCCTGGGGAAAGGCTCTGGAGGACTAGAAGCAAGCGGAAGGGTTGGAGAGTGGGTCTTGGTGTGTTTTGGGGCCCTTGCCCATGGTCGCTTCTGCTCGGAAAAACTGCCTTTCGCAGGGCTCCGAGAGAGGCTGTGCCCACGCGGCACGCCGTGGCCTGGCCGTTGGTGGTGCTCCGTGCCTCTTGCTGGGCCCTGAGACCTGTGGCCCTGGAAGCAGCCTGAAGGGTGTTGGCAGAGCAGCTCTGAGCGTGGCAGCTGTTTGGCTTTCGCAGGGCCTTGGAGGCTGGGGAAGGGCCCGTCCTCCCCTTGCCGTTGTCATTAGCCCTGCTGGCGGGCCAGGGGGAAGAGCTGCTGAGTGCTGCCTCTGCTGGTGCCCCCAGGTGAGATGCCCTCGCCTCAGTCCTTCCCCACGTCCCAAACTGTCAGGGCCCCAAATCAGAGAGTGCTTGTTGTCCTTGAGGTGTAGGGAATGTGCTGGCTTGGTTCAGTCCCTCCTTGGGGCAGGAAGTGGTCTTTGGAGTTGCGGGAAGGCTTCTTGCTCTCACTGGGCCATGGGGCCCTGCTGTCTTCCGCTTCATGGTCGCTGCTCCCACACAATCGGCCCCTTAGGAAATGTAGCCACGAATCCCTTGCAGGCCTTTCTCCAATTCCTGAGCTTCACGGGCTCGGTGCGGGTACTGGCTGGGCAGAAGGTGATCTTCTCTTGGGGCAGGAACTGGCCCGTCCTGGGTGTTTTGCTGCACTAGGAGCAGTGTGAGGCGCCAGGGTGAGTGAGGGAGACCGTTCAGGAGGTGTCTCAGCCTTGGGGAGAGCAGGGGCAGCTGCAGGGGGCAACAGCCACGAGGTCCCTAGTGTCTGTGAGAGCTGTGCCAGCAAATCACCACTGCCCAATCAGTTCTTTGTCGGTAGCTGAGAGGCCAGCAGGGGCCGTGTGGCTCGGCTGCTGATTCTGAGGTCCCTTGGGGCTGAGGAGCTGAGAGGCCAGCTGCAGGAACAAGGCTGGCGTGTTGTCTGTAAGGTCCCTTCTGCAAGGGTTACGTGATTGGCTAGCAGGAGGCGTGTGGCTGGGGAGGTGCTGGTGAGGTGTCTTCTGGCTGAGCAGTTGCTGGGGCAGCAGCAGGTGCACGGCTGGGACGCGTGCTTTGGAGGTGACGTTGGCCGGAGCAGCTGGGAGGTGAGCATTTGGCTGATGGCTGAGGAAGTTATTGTGAGGTCACTTGTGTGTCAGGGGCTTGTAGGGCAGTGGTGGGCAGGCGGCTGGGAAGGTGGCCGTGAGGTCCTGTCTTTTGGAGTTGCTGATAGGGCAGCAGCAGGCAGCTGGCTGGGAAGGTGCTTGTGGGGTCAGTGCAGACAGAGCAGCCCAGGTTGCCCATGGCTGGGAAGTGACTCGGAGGTCCCGCCTGTCCCCGCAGTATGTAGGCCTGCAGCGTGGCTTAGACATTGGTGGTGAAATGTAGGCTTGACAGTGTGTGCGTGGTGTGGAAATTGTGCCCCATGAAAAGAGAGGGGCCCTGGTGAGATTTGTCTCAGCCTGGGCAACATTCATGGGAAATGAGAACACTGCCCCAAATTTGCTCCCCAGCCTTGCCCATGGTTATGGAACATGGGAAGCACCAGGGTCCCACATAAAAGCCCTCTGGATGATGCGTGTTAAGGGCCTATTTGCTCTTTTCTGGCATCTCATCTCTCTCTCAAGCACCGCAGACTGAGAAACCTTGCTGAGGCCTTTTCAAAACAAAGAGCCTGCTTTGGGCTTTGGTGCCTGAAGGAGGAAGGCTGCGTCCTGTCCCATCCTGTCCTACATCCTCCTTTGACAAGAAGAGTGACCCACAGGAGAAACCTGTCTCACCAGGCTCACCAAAGCATCGCAGCCCATGGCCACCCTTTTGTGCTGTTTGACCTCACATGATTTTGATCCCATCTTTAACAAGTGGCAAACCCTAAACATAGCCCCAAACCCCCGCTTCCCGCACAGGTCTGCCCTGTGCAGAGACCTGTTGGTGCAGGGGCACAGAAGTGACCTCTGCCGTGACCCATCTTAGATTTTTCACAGCCTTTGTCACCATCTGGTCACGTTCCTGAAGGATTTATCTGCCAGTTTTGGAAACTAACTGTGGGGAGGGCAGGTGATTGCTTTGCAGAACATGGAGGGAAATCTCTCTGCTCTCTCCCTGGCTGTGCCATCTCCATGGCGGTGACCTACTGAGCCCAGAGATGACACGGGCTGAGGTCACAGTGGGATGTGCCGCATCACAGAGAGGTCTCTCCCCGGTGCCATGGGAGAGCCCTCACTTCCCTGCAAGGCCAGGGCATGGCTCACACACTCCCCACTGCTGCCCTTCAGAGCTACTCCCCAGCAAGGAGGGAGGACAGGAGGCAGTGGGGCTGCACTGTGGGGCTCCTCACCAACAGGCACAAGAGCAGGGACACATTGGAGAGGAATTGTGGGGGACGAGTCCTTTTTCCCTGGAGGGAGAGGCGAGCCGAAGGAAAGGGGCCAAACGAGATGGAGACTGCTGGACCAAGAACATTAGCCCAGACCACGGATACTAGCTTTCCAGTGCTCCTGCAGCTCTCCACCAAGGGTAAGGGATTGAGGAACTCCTTCCTGCGGTGTCGCACAGAGACTGTGAAATGCAAAAACAGCTGTGGGTCCTGGGCTGTGGGGGTGTCTGGACAGGGCTGGGGGTGGCCACAAGAGCCCTGCTGGAGGGTCCCATCTGGCTCAGGGCACAATGGGGCAGGCAGGAGTGCTGGGTCCTGGGGCTGGGGCTGTCCTGAGCCCCGAGGCTCCTGTGGGGCTGGCTCCATCCCCTCCTGGTAGGGTGGGAGGAAATTCAGGCCCAAGTTTCCCTGGAAGTGGGTCCCCCCTTGGGGTCTGGCTCTGGCAGGAAAGGGGTCCTGGCTCCCAGAGGCTGCAATGTCCAGCAGATCCCAGGGGGCTCTCAAGAGCCTGCTGGAAATGCCCACAGAGGACATGAAACCTTCCCCTTGTAACAGCCCTCAGCATGGCACCAGACCCACCACCAACGATGGTGGGAGGAAGGAGCTGCCTGCTGGGTCATGTGTCTGCAATGTTGCCATGGCATCGCCCCCAGTGCTGCCCTGCTACTGGCTGACAAGAGGAGGAGGGTTGTGTTGGGTTGCCGGATGTCTCTGTCAGCCCATCACAGTCCAGCACGTGGGTTAAAGACACTTATAAGTGCAGCAGGAGCAAAGCAGGAGAGCAGGAGTGGGAGTGAGTGGGTGTGTAGGTGTGTTCCCATGCTGGCCCTGGCCGTGTGGGGCTGCTCTCCTCCAGGAGCTGCCACGGGGTTAGGACCATAGGACAGAGGTGCCTGGGCCCCAGGGGAGCTGTCCTGCAATCCAGATGTGCTGGCCGGCCCCAAGCAGCTGCGCTGGGCGGTACAGTGTGGTTTGGCCGAGATTTGTCTGCAAGATGGGAATGCTCTTTCTGCCCTTGGATTGGTGGAGGTGGGAAGGGAGCAGGAGCAGAGGTGGGAGTGGATGTTCAGAGGAAGTGCTTGTTGCTGCCTCTTGGAGGACTAGAAGGAAACAGAAGGCCTGGAGAGTGGGCCTGGGTGTGATTTGGGTCCATGGTGGAGGGTGTCCTGGCTGCTGGCCTGTGTGGTGGTGTGGCCTGTGTGTGCCTGCTGCAGAGGGGCGTGCTGGCTGTCCACGCTGTGTGAGGGGAGGGGTGGGGGTGAGGTGTGTGCCAGAAGTTGGGTGGCGTGTGGTGGGGAGAGGCGGTGGCCCCAGGGTGTTGGTTCTGGGTGTGGGAGGAGACGTGTGGAGAGAGCAGTGGTGTGCGTGGGCAGTGCCATGAGGCTGGGGAGGTGGGGAGCGCTGCGAGGTGAGCAGGTGCCTTGTCTGCTGGGGCCCCGGCTGCCCTGGTGGCCCCATGAGCCAGGCACGCTGGCAGCCGGCTGCCTTCTGCCCGCTCAGCTTCACGCCTGGAGTTTCCTCCGCTCTTGCCAGGCTCTGCAGCCACGACCCACACGAAAGTGCAGGGAGCGCTTCTCCTTGCTCTGAGAGCTGTACGAGGCATGCTTTTCCCTCCTTTCCTCTTGGCTGCTTTTCGTGGGGAGAGCTTTGGTCTTGCAGCAGTGTTGGCTGAAGGAGCAGGAGGTTGTGGGAGGTGCTCGTTCCCAGCTGGGCGTTAGCGTGCTGGAAGGTGTTTGGAGGAGTGAAGGCCTTGTGGAGAGGTGTTCTTGGGAGAGGGGCAGGTGTGTTCTTGGGAGAGGACTCTCGAGGGGGGTTGATGCCTTCCTGTGCCCCATCTCCCTGGACAAGGAGTGCCTTGGAGGAGGGAAGGCAAGGCAAGGGTGGCCTGCAAGGGATGCGCAGCCCCGGCCTCTCTTCCTTCCAGCTGCCATCTCGGCAAGTTCCTGCACCGTCCCGCTGCAGGGTGAGCTCTGGGTGCTGCAGCAGGGCAGCGAGAGAGCCCCCTTGGGCAGGCAGGAGTGTGCGAGGTGTGGTGTTGTGAGGTGCTGACGCGGGGAAGGTGGTGGTGTTGGCCTGAGGTTTGGGTGGGAGTGAGGAGCCCCACGGAGCTCTAGGGGCATTGCTGTGAGTGTCTGGAGCCAAGGGAGTGGTGGTGAGCACAGCCGTCCTCCAAGCAGCCTGCCGGCTTGTGGGCAGGCATTGTGCACGCTGAGCGCTGGAAGCCCTTTCCCCTTGGTGTTTTCTCCCTGAGCGCTTGGAGAGTTGCCACTCCTTTTTTGGGAGGTGGGGAGAGTCCTAGAGCCTTTGCATTGTGACCACTCTTGTTTTTCGGACTGCTGCCTGCTGACGCCGTGATGGGGTCGTGTCCTTGCAGCCCTGAGCAATCCAGGGGCCAAAGAGTGGAGCACTAGGGGCTCAAGAGCTTGCTAAGAGAAGAGAGGGAAGTGGTCCTTGCTGCAGGCTGCTGCCTGGTGCTGCTTTGGAGGAGAGCTCCTGGCACCAGACGTGAGGACAAACCAGCTTGGCTCTGCCACACGCCCAGCTCCTTCAGTGGGTGGCTTAGCTGGTGCTCTCGGGCTCTGCCTGGGCCATGCCAGGGGGGACCCTGGAGGCAGAGCCTGCGCTGGCTTTTCCATGTGGCACGTGCCCTGCTGAAAGCTGCTGGCTTGGCTCGAGGCTTTGCTTGGCAGAGAAATCCCCGGCCTTGCTGAGGCAGGGCAAGGCAAAGGCTTGAGAGCAGCGGAAGCCTTGTGCCGTTTCCGTGGTTGGAAGTGTGCTTGTCTAAGGCTGGTGCACTGGCCCTGTCCGTGCTGCTGAGTGTGTCTGTGTGCAGCCGTGTGGTCATTGGTGAGCTCCCTGAGCACGGCCCGAGAGAGGGGGAGTGTTGCCAAAGAGTTTTGTCCTCCTTCCTTGAAGCCCCAAAGGGCCCCTCAGTAGGGAGGCCTGTGGGGTGAGGGCCTTGAGGGCACGTGAAGCAAAGCAGATAGATAGGCAAGAGCTGGCGTGATGCGCCTCCTGGGAGAGCACTTGCTCTGTGCTTCGTGGAGGTGGGAAGGGAGCAGGCTCTGGGCTTTGACTGGATGTTCAGAGGAAGTGCCTGGGGAAAGGCTCTGGAGGACTAGAAGCAAGCGGAAGGGTTGGAGAGTGGGTCTTGGTGTGTTTTGGGGCCCTTGCCCATGGTCGCTTCTGCTCGGAAAAACTGCCTTTCGCAGGGCTCCGAGAGAGGCTGTGCCCACGCGGCACGCCGTGGCCTGGCCGTTGGTGGTGCTCCGTGCCTCTTGCTGGGCCCTGAGACCTGTGGCCCTGGAAGCAGCCTGAAGGGTGTTGGCAGAGCAGCTCTGAGCGTGGCAGCTGTTTGGCTTTCGCAGGGCCTTGGAGGCTGGGGAAGGGCCCGTCCTCCCCTTGCCGTTGTCATTAGCCCTGCTGGCGGGCCAGGGGGAAGAGCTGCTGAGTGCTGCCTCTGCTGGTGTCCCCAGGTGAGATGCCCTCGCCTCAGTCCTTCCCCACGTCCCAAACTGTCAGGGCCCCAAATCAGAGAGTGCTTGTTGTCCTTGAGGTGTAGGGAATGTGCTGGCTTGGTTCAGTCCCTCCTTGGGGCAGGAAGTGGTCTTTGGAGTTGCGGGAAGGCTTCTTGCTCTCACTGGGCCATGGGGCCCTGCTGTCTTCCGCTTCATGGTCGCTGCTCCCACACAATCGGCCCCTTAGGAAATGTAGCCACGAATCCCTTGCAGGCCTTTCTCCAATTCCTGAGCTTCACGGGCTCGGTGCGGGTACTGGCTGGGCAGAAGGTGATCTTCTCTTGGGGCAGGAACTGGCCCGTCCTGGGTGTTTTGCTGCACTAGGAGCAGTGTGAGGCGCCAGGGTGAGTGAGGGAGACCGTTCAGGAGGTGTCTCAGCCTTGGGGAGAGCAGGGGCAGCTGCAGGGGGCAACAGCCACGAGGTCCCTAGTGTCTGTGAGAGCTGTGCCAGCAAATCACCACTGCCCAATCAGTTCTTTGTCGGTAGCTGAGAGGCCAGCAGGGGCCGTGTGGCTCGGCTGCTGATTCTGAGGTCCCTTGGGGCTGAGGAGCTGAGAGGCCAGCTGCAGGAACAAGGCTGGCGTGTTGTCTGTAAGGTCCCTTCTGCAAGGGTTACGTGATTGGCTAGCAGGAGGCGTGTGGCTGGGGAGGTGCTGGTGAGGTGTCTTCTGGCTGAGCAGTTGCTGGGGCAGCAGCAGGTGCACGGCTGGGACGCGTGCTTTGGAGGTGACGTTGGCCGGAGCAGCTGGGAGGTGAGCATTTGGCTGATGGCTGAGGAAGTTATTGTGAGGTCACTTGTGTGTCAGGGGCTTGTAGGGCAGTGGTGGGCAGGCGGCTGGGAAGGTGGCCGTGAGGTCCTGTCTTTTGGAGTTGCTGATAGGGCAGCAGCAGGCAGCTGGCTGGGAAGGTGCTTGTGGGGTCAGTGCAGACAGAGCAGCCCAGGTTGCCCATGGCTGGGAAGTGACTCGGAGGTCCCGCCTGTCCCCGCAGTATGTAGGCCTGCAGCGTGGCTTAGACATTGGTGGTGAAATGTAGGCTTGACAGTGTGTGCGTGGTGTGGAAATTGTGCCCCATGAAAAGAGAGGGGCCCTGGTGAGATTTGTCTCAGCCTGGGCAACATTCATGGGAAATGAGAACACTGCCCCAAATTTGCTCCCCAGCCTTGCCCATGGTTATGGAACATGGGAAGCACCAGGGTCCCACATAAAAGCCCTCTGGATGATGCCTGTTAAGGGCCTATTTGCTCTTTTCTGGCATCTCATCTCTCTCTCAAGCACCGCAGACTGAGAAACCTTGCTGAGGCCTTTTCAAAACAAAGAGCCTGCTTTGGGCTTTGGTGCCTGAAGGAGGAAGGCTGCGTCCTGTCCCATCCTGTCCTACATCCTCCTTTGACAAGAAGAGTGACCCACAGGAGAAACCTGTCTCACCAGGCTCACCAAAGCATCGCAGCCCATGGCCACCCTTTTGTGCTGTTTGACCTCACATGATTTTGATCCCATCTTTAACAAGTGGCAAACCCTAAACATAGCCCCAAACCCCCGCTTCCCGCACAGGTCTGCCCTGTGCAGAGACCTGTTGGTGCAGGGGCACAGAAGTGACCTCTGCCGTGACCCATCTTAGATTTTTCACAGCCTTTGTCACCATCTGGTCACGTTCCTGAAGGATTTATCTGCCAGTTTTGGAAACTAACTGTGGGGAGGGCAGGTGATTGCTTTGCAGAACATGGAGGGAAATCTCTCTGCTCTCTCCCTGGCTGTGCCATCTCCATGGCGGTGACCTACTGAGCCCAGAGATGACACGGGCTGAGGTCACAGTGGGATGTGCCGCATCACAGAGAGGTCTCTCCCCGGTGCCATGGGAGAGCCCTCACTTCCCTGCAAGGCCAGGGCATGGCTCACACACTCCCCACTGCTGCCCTTCAGAGCTACTCCCCAGCAAGGAGGGAGGACAGGAGGCAGTGGGGCTGCACTGTGGGGCTCCTCACCAACAGGCACAAGAGCAGGGACACATTGGAGAGGAATTGTGGGGGACGAGTCCTTTTTCCCTGGAGGGAGAGGCGAGCCGAAGGAAAGGGGCCAAACGAGATGGAGACTGCTGGACCAAGAACATTAGCCCAGACCACGGATACTAGCTTTCCAGTGCTCCTGCAGCTCTCCACCAAGGGTAAGGGATTGAGGAACTCCTTCCTGCGGTGTCGCACAGAGACTGTGAAATGCAAAAACAGCTGTGGGTCCTGGGCTGTGGGGGTGTCTGGACAGGGCTGGGGGTGGCCACAAGAGCCCTGCTGGAGGGTCCCATCTGGCTCAGGGCACAATGGGGCAGGCAGGAGTGCTGGGTCCTGGGGCTGGGGCTGTCCTGAGCCCCGAGGCTCCTGTGGGGCTGGCTCCATCCCCTCCTGGTAGGGTGGGAGGAAATTCAGGCCCAAGTTTCCCTGGAAGTGGGTCCCCCCTTGGGGTCTGGCTCTGGCAGGAAAGGGGTCCTGGCTCCCAGAGGCTGCAATGTCCACCAGATCCCAGGGGGCTCTCAAGAGCCTGCTGGAAATGCCCACAGAGGACATGAAACCTTCCCCTTGTAACAGCCCTCAGCATGGCACCAGACCCACCACCAACGATGGTGGGAGGAAGGAGCTGCCTGCTGGGTCATGTGTCTGCAATGTTGCCATGGCATCGCCCCCAGTGCTGCCCTGCTACTGGCTGACAAGAGGAGGAGGGTTGTGTTGGGTTGCCGGATGTCTCTGTCAGCCCATCACAGTCCAGCACGTGGGTTAAAGACACTTATAAGTGCAGCAGGAGCAAAGCAGGAGAGCAGGAGTGGGTGTGTAGGTGTGTTCCCATGCTGGCCCTGGCCGTGTGGGGCTGCTCTCCTCCAGGAGCTGCCACGGGGTTAGGACCATAGGACAGAGGTGCCTGGGCCCCAGGGGAGCTGTCCTGCAATCCAGATGTGCTGGCCGGCCCCAAGCAGCTGCGCTGGGCGGTACAGTGTGGTTTGGCCGAGATTTGTCTGCAAGATGGGAATGCTCTTTCTGCCCTTGGATTGGTGGAGGTGGGAAGGGAGCAGGAGCAGAGGTGGGAGTGGATGTTCAGAGGAAGTGCTGGTTGCTGCCTCTTGGAGGACTAGAAGGAAACAGAAGGCCTGGAGAGTGGGCCTGGGTGTGATTTGGGTCCATGGTGGAGGGTGTCCTGGCTGCTGGCCTGTGTGGTGGTGTGGCCTGTGTGTGCCTGCTGCAGAGGGGCGTGCTGGCTGTCCACGCTGTGTGAGGGGAGGGGTGGGGGTGAGGTGTGTGCCAGAAGTTGGGTGGCGTGTGGTGGGGAGAGGCGGTGGCCCCAGGGTGTTGGTTCTGGGTGTGGGAGGAGACGTGTGGAGAGAGCAGTGGTGTGCGTGGGCAGTGCCATGAGGCTGGGGAGGTGGGGAGCGCTGCGAGGTGAGCAGGTGCCTTGGCTGCTGGGGCCCCGGCTGCCCTGGTGGCCCCATGAGCCAGGCACGCTGGCAGCCGGCTGCCTTCTGCCCGCTCAGCTTCACGCCTGGAGTTTCCTCCGCTCTTGCCAGGCTCTGCAGCCACGACCCACCCGAAAGTGCAGGGAGCGCTTCTCCTTGCTCTGAGAGCTGTACGAGGCATGCTTTTCCCTCCTTTCCTCTTGGCTGCTTTTCGTGGGGAGAGCTTTGGTCTTGCAGCAGTGTTGGCTGAAGGAGCAGGAGGTTGTGGGAGGTGCTCGTTCCCAGCTGGGCGTTAGCGTGCTGGAAGGTGTTTGGAGGAGTGAAGGCCTTGTGGAGAGGTGTTCTTGGGAGAGGGGCAGGTGTGTTCTTGGGAGAGGACTCTCGAGGGGGGTTGATGCCTTCCTGTGCCCCATCTCCCTGGACAAGGAGTGCCTTGGAGGAGGGAAGGCAAGGCAAGGGTGGCCTGCAAGGGATGCGCAGCCCCGGCCTCTCTTCCTTCCAGCTGCCATCTCGGCAAGTTCCTGCACCGTCCCGCTGCAGGGTGAGCTCTGGGTGCTGCAGCAGGGCAGCGAGAGAGCCCCCTTGGGCAGGCAGGAGTGTGCGAGGTGTGGTGTTGTGAGGTGCTGACGCGGGGAAGGTGGTGGTGTTGGCCTGAGGTTTGGGTGGGAGTGAGGAGCCCCACGGAGCTCTAGGGGCATTGCTGTGAGTGTCTGGAGCCAAGGGAGTGGTGGTGAGCACAGCCGTCCTCCAAGCAGCCTGCCGGCTTGTGGGCAGGCATTGTGCACGCTGAGCGCTGGAAGCCCTTTCCCCTTGGTGTTTTCTCCCTGAGCGCTTGGAGAGTTGCCACTCCTTTTTTGGGAGGTGGGGAGAGTCCTAGAGCCTTTGCATTGTGACCACTCTTGTTTTTCGGACTGCTGCCTGCTGACGCCGTGATGGGGTCGTGTCCTTGCAGCCCTGAGCAATCCAGGGGCCAAAGAGTGGAGCACTAGGGGCTCAAGAGCTTGCTAAGAGAAGAGAGGGAAGTGGTCCTTGCTGCAGGCTGCTGCCTGGTGCTGCTTTGGAGGAGAGCTCCTGGCACCAGACGTGAGGACAAACCAGCTTGGCTCTGCCACACGCCCAGCTCCTTCAGTGGGTGGCTTAGCTGGTGCTCTCGGGCTCTGCCTGGGCCATGCCAGGGGGGACCCTGGAGGCAGAGCCTGCGCTGGCTTTTCCATGTGGCACGTGCCCTGCTGAAAGCTGCTGGCTTGGCTCGAGGCTTTGCTTGGCAGAGAAATCCCCGGCCTTGCTGAGGCAGGGCAAGGCAAAGGCTTGAGAGCAGCGGAAGCCTTGTGCCGTTTCCGTGGTTGGAAGTGTGCTTGTCTAAGGCTGGTGCACTGGCCCTGTCCGTGCTGCTGAGTGTGTCTGTGTGCAGCCGTGTGGTCATTGGTGAGCTCCCTGAGCACGGCCCGAGAGAGGGGGAGTGTTGCCAAAGAGTTTTGTCCTCCTTCCTTGAAGCCCCAAAGGGCCCCTCAGTAGGGAGGCCTGTGGGGTGAGGGCCTTGAGGGCACGTGAAGCAAAGCAGATAGATAGGCAAGAGCTGGCGTGATGCGCCTCCTGGGAGAGCACTTGCTCTGTGCTTCGTGGAGGTGGGAAGGGAGCAGGCTCTGGGCTTTGACTGGATGTTCAGAGGAAGTGCCTGGGGAAAGGCTCTGGAGGACTAGAAGCAAGCGGAAGGGTTGGAGAGTGGGTCTTGGTGTGTTTTGGGGCCCTTGCCCATGGTCGCTTCTGCTCGGAAAAACTGCCTTTCGCAGGGCTCCGAGAGAGGCTGTGCCCACGCGGCACGCCGTGGCCTGGCCGTTGGTGGTGCTGCGTGCCTCTTGCTGGGCCCTGAGACCTGTGGCCCTGGAAGCAGCCTGAAGGGTGTTGGCAGAGCAGCTCTGAGCGTGGCAGCTGTTTGGCTTTCGCAGGGCCTTGGAGGCTGGGGAAGGGCCCGTCCTCCCCTTGCCGTTGTCATTAGCCCTGCTGGCGGGCCAGGGGGAAGAGCTGCTGAGTGCTGCCTCTGCTGGTGTCCCCAGGTGAGATGCCCTCGCCTCAGTCCTTCCCCACGTCCCAAACTGTCAGGGCCCCAAATCAGAGAGTGCTTGTTGTCCTTGAGGTGTAGGGAATGTGCTGGCTTGGTTCAGTCCCTCCTTGGGGCAGGAAGTGGTCTTTGGAGTTGCGGGAAGGCTTCTTGCTCTCACTGGGCCATGGGGCCCTGCTGTCTTCCGCTTCATGGTCGCTGCTCCCACACAATCGGCCCCTTAGGAAATGTTGCCACGAATCCCTTGCAGGCCTTTCTCCAATTCCTGAGCTTCACGGGCTCGGTGCGGGTACTGCCTGGGCAGAAGGTGATCTTCTCTTGGGGCAGGAACTGGCCCGTCCTGGGTGTTTTGCTGCACTAGGAGCAGTGTGAGGCGCCAGGGTGAGTGAGGGAGACCGTTCAGGAGGTGTCTCAGCCTTGGGGAGAGCAGGGGCAGCTGCAGGGGGCAACAGCCACGAGGTCCCTAGTGTCTGTGAGAGCTGTGCCAGCAAATCACCACTGCCCAACCAGTTCTTTGTCGGTAGCTGAGAGGCCAGCAGGGGCCCCGTGGCTCGGCTGCTGATTCTGAGGTCCCTTGGGGCTGAGGAGCTGAGAGGCCAGCTGCAGGAACAAGGCTGGCGTGTTGTCTGTAAGGTCCCTTCTGCAAGGGTTACGTGATTGGCTAGCAGGAGGCGTGTGGCTGGGAAGGTGCTGGTGAGGTGTCTTCTGGCTGAGCAGTTGCTGGGGCAGCAGCAGGTGCATGGCTGGGACGCGTGCTTTGGAGGTGACGTTGGCCGGAGCAGCTGGGAGGTGAGCATTTGGCTGATGGCTGAGGAAGTTATTGTGAGGTCACTTGTGTGTCAGGGGCTTGTAGGGCAGTGGTGGGCAGGCGGCTGGGAAGGTGGCCGTGAGGTCCTGTCTTTTGGAGTTGCTGATAGGGCAGCAGCAGGCAGCTGGCTGGGAAGGTGCTTGTGGGGTCAGTGCAGACAGAGCAGCCCAGGTTGCCCATGGCTGGGAAGTGACTCGGAGGTCCCGCCTGTCCCCGCAGTATGTAGGCCTGCAGCGTGGCTTAGACATTGGTGGTGAAATGTAGGCTTGACAGTGTGTGCGTGGTGTGGAAATTGTGCCCCATGAAAAGAGAGGGGCCCTGGTGAGATTTGTCTCAGCCTGGGCAACATTCATGGGAAATGAGAACACTGCCCCAAATTTGCTCCCCAGCCTTGCCCATGGTTATGGAACATGGGAAGCACCAGGGTCCCACATAAAAGCCCTCTGGATGATGCCTGTTAAGGGCCTATTTGCTCTTTTCTGGCATCTCATCTCTCTCTCAAGCACCGCAGACTGAGAAACCTTGCTGAGGCCTTTTCAAAACAAAGAGCCTGCTTTGGGCTTTGGTGCCTGAAGGAGGAAGGCTGCGTCCTGTCCCATCCTGTCCTACATCCTCCTTTGACAAGAAGAGTGACCCACAGGAGAAACCTGTCTCACCAGGCTCACCAAAGCATCGCAGCCCATGGCCACCCTTTTGTGCTGTTTGACCTCACATGATTTTGATCCCATCTTTAACAAGTGGCAAACCCTAAACATAGCCCCAAACCCCCGCTTCCCGCACAGGTCTGCCCTGTGCAGAGACCTGTTGGTGCAGGGGCACAGAAGTGACCTCTGCCGTGACCCATCTTAGATTTTTCACAGCCTTTGTCACCATCTGGTCACGTTCCTGAAGGATTTATCTGCCAGTTTTGGAAACTAACTGTGGGGAGGGCAGGTGATTGCTTTGCAGAACATGGAGGGAAATCTCTCTGCTCTCTCCCTGGCTGTGCCATCTCCATGGCGGTGACCTACTGAGCCCAGAGATGACACGGGCTGAGGTCACAGTGGGATGTGCCGCATCACAGAGAGGTCTCTCCCCGGTGCCATGGGAGAGCCCTCACTTCCCTGCAAGGCCAGGGCATGGCTCACACACTCCCCACTGCTGCCCTTCAGAGCTACTCCCCAGCAAGGAGGGAGGACAGGAGGCAGTGGGGCTGCACTGTGGGGCTCCTCACCAACAGGCACAAGAGCAGGGACACATTGGAGAGGAATTGTGGGGGACGAGTCCTTTTTCCCTGGAGGGAGAGGCGAGCCGAAGGAAAGGGGCCAAACGAGATGGAGACTGCTGGACCAAGAACATTAGCCCAGACCACGGATACTAGCTTTCCAGTGCTCCTGCAGCTCTCCACCAAGGGTAAGGGATTGAGGAACTCCTTCCTGCGGTGTCGCACAGAGACTGTGAAATGCAAAAACAGCTGTGGGTCCTGGGCTGTGGGGGTGTCTGGACAGGGCTGGGGGTGGCCACAAGAGCCCTGCTGGAGGGTCCCATCTGGCTCAGGGCACAATGGGGCAGGCAGGAGTGCTGGGTCCTGGGGCTGGGGCTGTCCTGAGCCCCGAGGCTCCTGTGGGGCTGGCTCCATCCCCTCCTGGTAGGGTGGGAGGAAATTCAGGCCCAAGTTTCCCTGGAAGTGGGTCCCCCCTTGGGGTCTGGCTCTGGCAGGAAAGGGGTCCTGGCTCCCAGAGGCTGCAATGTCCACCAGATCCCAGGGGGCTCTCAAGAGCCTGCTGGAAATGCCCACAGAGGACATGAAACCTTCCCCTTGTAACAGCCCTCAGCATGGCACCAGACCCACCACCAACGATGGTGGGAGGAAGGAGCTGCCTGCTGGGTCATGTGTCTGCAATGTTGCCATGGCATCGCCCCCAGTGCTGCCCTGCTACTGGCTGACAAGAGGAGGAGGGTTGTGTTGGGTTGCCGGATGTCTCTGTCAGCCCATCACAGTCCAGCACGTGGGTTAAAGACACTTATAAGTGCAGCGGGAGCAAAGCAGGAGAGCAGGAGTGGGAGTGAGTGGGTCTGTAGGTGTGTTCCCATGCTGGCCCTGGCCGTGTGGGGCTGCTCTCCTCCAGGAGCTGCCACGGGGTTAGGACCATAGGACAGAGGTGCCTGGGCCCCAGGGGAGCTGTCCTGCAATCCAGATGTGCTGGCCGGCCCCAAGCAGCTGCGCTGGGCGGTACAGTGTGGTTTGGCCGAGATTTGTCTGCAAGATGGGAATGCTCTTTCTGCCCTTGGATTGGTGGAGGTGGGAAGGGAGCAGGAGCAGAGGTGGGAGTGGATGTTCAGAGGAAGTGCTGGTTGCTGCCTCTTGGAGGACTAGAAGGAAAGAGAAGGGCTGGAGAGTGGGCCTGGGTGTGATTTGGGTCCATGGTGGAGGGTGTCCTGGCTGCTGGCCTGTGTGGTGGTGTGGCCTGTGTGTGCCTGCTGCAGAGGGGCGTGCTGGCTGTCCACGCTGTGTGAGGGGAGGGGTGGGGGTGAGGTGTGTGCCAGAAGTTGGGTGGCGTGTGGTGGGGAGAGGCGGTGGCCCCAGGGTGTTGGTTCTGGGTGTGGGAGGAGACGTGTGGAGAGAGCAGTGGTGTGCGTGGGCAGTGCCATGAGGCTGGGGAGGTGGGGAGCGCTGCGAGGTGAGCAGGTGCCTTGGCTGCTGGGGCCCCGGCTGCCCTGGTGGCCCCATGAGCCAGGCACGCTGGCAGCCGGCTGCCTTCTGCCCGCTCAGCTTCACGCCTGGAGTTTCCTCCGCTCTTGCCAGGCTCTGCAGCCACGACCCACACGAAAGTGCAGGGAGCGCTTCTCCTTGCTCTGAGAGCTGTACGAGGCATGCTTTTCCCTCCTTTCCTCTTGGCTGCTTTTCGTGGGGAGAGCTTTGGTCTTGCAGCAGTGTTGGCTGAAGGAGCAGGAGGTTGTGGGAGGTGCTCGTTCCCAGCTGGGCGTTAGCGTGCTGGAAGGTGTTTGGAGGAGTGAAGGCCTTGTGGAGAGGTGTTCTTGGGAGAGGGGCAGGTGTGTTCTTGGGAGAGGACTCTCGAGGGGGGTTGATGCCTTCCTGTGCCCCATCTCCCTGGACAAGGAGTGCCTTGGAGGAGGGAAGGCAAGGCAAGGGTGGCCTGCAAGGGATGCGCAGCCCCGGCCTCTCTTCCTTCCAGCTGCCATCTCGGCAAGTTCCTGCACCGTCCCGCTGCAGGGTGAGCTCTGGGTGCTGCAGCAGGGCAGCGAGAGAGCCCCCTTGGGCAGGCAGGAGTGTGCGAGGTGTGGTGTTGTGAGGTGCTGACGCGGGGAAGGTGGTGGTGTTGGCCTGAGGTTTGGGTGGGAGTGAGGAGCCCCACGGAGCTCTAGGGGCATTGCTGTGAGTGTCTGGAGCCAAGGGAGTGGTGGTGAGCACAGCCGTCCTGCAAGCAGCCTGCCGGCTTGTGGGCAGGCATTGTGCACGCTGAGCGCTGGAAGCCCTTTCCCCTTGGTGTTTTCTCCCTGAGCGCTTTGAGAGTTGCCACTCCTTTTTTGGGAGGTGGGGAGAGTCCTAGAGCCTTTGCATTGTGACCACTCTTGTTTTTCGGACTGCTGCCTGCTGACGCCGTGATGGGGTCGTGTCCTTGCAGCCCTGAGCAATCCAGGGGCCAAAGAGTGGAGCACTAGGGGCTCAAGAGCTTGCTAAGAGAAGAGAGGGAAGTGGTCCTTGCTGCAGGCTGCTGCCTGGTGCTGCTTTGGAGGAGAGCTCCTGGCACCAGACGTGAGGACAAACCAGCTTGGCTCTGCCACACGCCCAGCTCCTTCAGTGGGTGGCTTAGCTGGTGCTCTCGGGCTCTGCCTGGGCCATGCCAGGGGGGACCCTGGAGGCAGAGCCTGCGCTGGCTTTTCCATGTGGCACGTGCCCTGCTGAAAGCTGCTGGCTTGGCTCGAGGCTTTGCTTGGCAGAGAAATCCCCGGCCTTGCTGAGGCAGGGCAAGGCAAAGGCTTGAGAGCAGCGGAAGCCTTGTGCCGTTTCCGTGGTTGGAAGTGTGCTTGTCTAAGGCTGGTGCACTGGCCCTGTCCGTGCTGCTGAGTGTGTCTGTGTGCAGCCGTGTGGTCATTGGTGAGCTCCCTGAGCACGGCCCGAGAGAGGGGGAGTGTTGCCAAAGAGTTTTGTCCTCCTTCCTTGAAGCCCCAAAGGGCCCCTCAGTAGGGAGGCCTGTGGGGTGAGGGCCTTGAGGGCACGTGAAGCAAAGCAGATAGATAGGCAAGAGCTGGCGTGATGCGCCTCCTGGGAGAGCACTTGCTCTGTGCTTCGTGGAGGTGGGAAGGGAGCAGGCTCTGGGCTTTGACTGGATGTTCAGAGGAAGTGCCTGGGGAAAGGCTCTGGAGGACTAGAAGCAAGCGGAAGGGTTGGAGAGTGGGTCTTGGTGTGTTTTGGGGCCCTTGCCCATGGTCGCTTCTGCTCGGAAAAACTGCCTTTCGCAGGGCTCCGAGAGAGGCTGTGCCCACGCGGCACGCCGTGGCCTGGCCGTTGGTGGTGCTGCGTGCCTCTTGCTGGGCCCTGAGACCTGTGGCCCTGGAAGCAGCCTGAAGGGTGTTGGCAGAGCAGCTCTGAGCGTGGCAGCTGTTTGGCTTTCGCAGGGCCTTGGAGGCTGGGGAAGGGCCCGTCCTCCCCTTGCCGTTGTCATTAGCCCTGCTGGCGGGCCAGGGGGAAGAGCTGCTGAGTGCTGCCTCTGCTGGTGTCCCCAGGTGAGATGCCCTCGCCTCAGTCCTTCCCCACGTCCCAAACTGTCAGGGCCCCAAATCAGAGAGTGCTTGTTGTCCTTGAGGTGTAGGGAATGTGCTGGCTTGGTTCAGTCCCTCCTTGGGGCAGGAAGTGGTCTTTGGAGTTGCGGGAAGGCTTCTTGCTCTCACTGGGCCATGGGGCCCTGCTGTCTTCCGCTTCATGGTCGCTGCTCCCACACAATCGGCCCCTTAGGAAATGTTGCCAGGAATCCCTTGCAGGCCTTTCTCCAATTCCTGAGCTTCACGGGCTCGGTGCGGGTACTGGCTGGGCAGAAGGTGATCTTCTCTTGGGGCAGGAAGTGGCCCGTCCTGGGTGTTTTGCTGCACTAGGAGCAGTGTGAGGCGCCAGGGTGAGTGAGGGAGACCGTTCAGGAGGTGTCTCAGCCTTGGGGAGAGCAGGGGCAGCTGCAGGGGGCAACAGCCACGAGGTCCCTAGTGTCTGTGAGAGCTGTGCCAGCAAATCACCACTGCCCAATCAGTTCTTTGTCGGTAGCTGAGAGGCCAGCAGGGGCCGTGTGGCTCGGCTGCTGATTCTGAGGTCCCTTGGGGCTGAGGAGCTGAGAGGCCAGCTGCAGGAACAAGGCTGGCGTGTTGTCTGTAAGGTCCCTTCTGCAAGGGTTACGTGATTGGCTAGCAGGAGGCGTGTGGCTGGGAAGGTGCTGGTGAGGTGTCTTCTGGCTGAGCAGTTGCTGGGGCAGCAGCAGGTGCACGGCTGGGACGCGTGCTTTGGAGGTGACGTTGGCCGGAGCAGCTGGGAGGTGAGCATTTGGCTGATGGCTGAGGAAGTTATTGTGAGGTCACTTGTGTGTCAGGGGCTTGTAGGGCAGTGGTGGGCAGGCGGCTGGGAAGGTGGCCGTGAGGTCCTGTCTTTTGGAGTTGCTGATAGGGCAGCAGCAGGCAGCTGGCTGGGAAGGTGCTTGTGGGGTCAGTGCAGACAGAGCAGCCCAGGTTGCCCATGGCTGGGAAGTGACTCGGAGGTCCCGCCTGTCCCCGCAGTATGTAGGCCTGCAGCGTGGCTTAGACATTGGTGGTGAAATGTAGGCTTGACAGTGTGTGCGTGGTGTGGAAATTGTGCCCCATGAAAAGAGAGGGGCCCTGGTGAGATTTGTCTCAGCCTGGGCAACATTCATGGGAAATGAGAACACTGCCCCAAATTTGCTCCCCAGCCTTGCCCATGGTTATGGAACATGGGAAGCACCAGGGTCCCACATAAAAGCCCTCTGGATGATGCCTGTTAAGGGCCTATTTGCTCTTTTCTGGCATCTCATCTCTCTCTCAAGCACCGCAGACTGAGAAACCTTGCTGAGGCCTTTTCAAAACAAAGAGCCTGCTTTGGGCTTTGGTGCCTGAAGGAGGAAGGCTGCGTCCTGTCCCATCCTGTCCTACATCCTCCTTTGACAAGAAGAGTGACCCACAGGAGAAACCTGTCTCACCAGGCTCACCAAAGCATCGCAGCCCATGGCCACCCTTTTGTGCTGTTTGACCTCACATGATTTTGATCCCATCTTTAACAAGTGGCAAACCCTAAACATAGCCCCAAACCCCCGCTTCCCGCACAGGTCTGCCCTGTGCAGAGACCTGTTGGTGCAGGGGCACAGAAGTGACCTCTGCCGTGACCCATCTTAGATTTTTCACAGCCTTTGTCACCATCTGGTCACGTTCCTGAAGGATTTATCTGCCAGTTTTGGAAACTAACTGTGGGGAGGGCAGGTGATTGCTTTGCAGAACATGGAGGGAAATCTCTCTGCTCTCTCCCTGGCTGTGCCATCTCCATGGCGGTGACCTACTGAGCCCAGAGATGACACGGGCTGAGGTCACAGTGGGATGTGCCGCATCACAGAGAGGTCTCTCCCCGGTGCCATGGGAGAGCCCTCACTTCCCTGCAAGGCCAGGGCATGGCTCACACACTCCCCACTGCTGCCCTTCAGAGCTACTCCCCAGCAAGGAGGGAGGACAGGAGGCAGTGGGGCTGCACTGTGGGGCTCCTCACCAACAGGCACAAGAGCAGGGACACATTGGAGAGGAATTGTGGGGGACGAGTCCTTTTTCCCTGGAGGGAGAGGCGAGCCGAAGGAAAGGGGCCAAACGAGATGGAGACTGCTGGACCAAGAACATTAGCCCAGACCACGGATACTAGCTTTCCAGTGCTCCTGCAGCTCTCCACCAAGGGTAAGGGATTGAGGAACTCCTTCCTGCGGTGTCGCACAGAGACTGTGAAATGCAAAAACAGCTGTGGGTCCTGGGCTGTGGGGGTGTCTGGACAGGGCTGGGGGTGGCCACAAGAGCCCTGCTGGAGGGTCCCATCTGGCTCAGGGCACAATGGGGCAGGCAGGAGTGCTGGGTCCTGGGGCTGGGGCTGTCCTGAGCCCCGAGGCTCCTGTGGGGCTGGCTCCATCCCCTCCTGGTAGGGTGGGAGGAAATTCAGGCCCAAGTTTCCCTGGAAGTGGGTCCCCCCTTGGGGTCTGGCTCTGGCAGGAAAGGGGTCCTGGCTCCCAGAGGCTGCAATGTCCACCAGATCCCAGGGGGCTCTCAAGAGCCTGCTGGAAATGCCCACAGAGGACATGAAACCTTCCCCTTGTAACAGCCCTCAGCATGGCACCAGACCCACCACCAACGATGGTGGGAGGAAGGAGCTGCCTGCTGGGTCATGTGTCTGCAATGTTGCCATGGCATCGCCCCCAGTGCTGCCCTGCTACTGGCTGACAAGAGGAGGAGGGTTGTGTTGGGTTGCCGGATGTCTCTGTCAGCCCATCACAGTCCAGCACGTGGGTTAAAGACACTTATAAGTGCAGCAGGAGCAAAGCAGGAGAGCAGGAGTGGGAGTGAGTGGGTGTGTAGGTGTGTTCCCATGCTGGCCCTGGCCGTGTGGGGCTGCTCTCCTCCAGGAGCTGCCACGGGGTTAGGACCATAGGACAGAGGTGCCTGGGCCCCAGGGGAGCTGTCCTGCAATCCAGATGTGCTGGCCGGCCCCAAGCAGCTGCGCTGGGCGGTACAGTGTGGTTTGGCCGAGATTTGTCTGCAAGATGGGAATGCTCTTTCTGCCCTTGGATTGGTGGAGGTGGGAAGGGAGCAGGAGCAGAGGTGGGAGTGGATGTTCAGAGGAAGTGCTGGTTGCTGCCTCTTGGAGGACTAGAAGGAAAGAGAAGGGCTGGAGAGTGGGCCTGGGTGTGATTTGGGTCCATGGTGGAGGGTGTCCTGGCTGCTGGCCTGTGTGGTGGTGTGGCCTGTGTGTGCCTGCTGCAGAGGGGCGTGCTGGCTGTCCACGCTGTGTGAGGGGAGGGGTGGGGGTGAGGTGTGTGCCAGAAGTTGGGTGGCGTGTGGTGGGGAGAGGCGGTGGCCCCAGGGTGTTGGTTCTGGGTGTGGGAGGAGACGTGTGGAGAGAGCAGTGGTGTGCGTGGGCAGTGCCATGAGGCTGGGGAGGTGGGGAGCGCTGCGAGGTGAGCAGGTGCCTTGTCTGCTGGGGCCCCGGCTGCCCTGGTGGCCCCATGAGCCAGGCACGCTGGCAGCCGGCTGCCTTCTGCCCGCTCAGCTTCACGCCTGGAGTTTCCTCCGCTCTTGCCAGGCTCTGCAGCCACGACCCACACGAAAGTGCAGGGAGCGCTTCTCCTTGCTCTGAGAGCTGTACGAGGCATGCTTTTCCCTCCTTTCCTCTTGGCTGCTTTTCGTGGGGAGAGCTTTGGTCTTGCAGCAGTGTTGGCTGAAGGAGCAGGAGGTTGTGGGAGGTGCTCGTTCCCAGCTGGGCGTTAGCGTGCTGGAAGGTGTTTGGAGGAGTGAAGGCCTTGTGGAGAGGTGTTCTTGGGAGAGGGGCAGGTGTGTTCTTGGGAGAGGACTCTCGAGGGGGGTTGATGCCTTCCTGTGCCCCATCTCCCTGGACAAGGAGTGCCTTGGAGGAGGGAAGGCAAGGCAAGGGTGGCCTGCAAGGGATGCGCAGCCCCGGCCTCTCTTCCTTCCAGCTGCCATCTCGGCAAGTTCCTGCACCGTCCCGCTGCAGGGTGAGCTCTGGGTGCTGCAGCAGGGCAGCGAGAGAGCCCCCTTGGGCAGGCAGGAGTGTGCGAGGTGTGGTGTTGTGAGGTGCTGACGCGGGGAAGGTGGTGGTGTTGGCCTGAGGTTTGGGTGGGAGTGAGGAGCCCCACGGAGCTCTAGGGGCATTGCTGTGAGTGTCTGGAGCCAAGGGAGTGGTGGTGAGCACAGCCGTCCTCCAAGCAGCCTGCCGGCTTGTGGGCAGGCATTGTGCACGCTGAGCGCTGGAAGCCCTTTCCCCTTGGTGTTTTCTCCCTGAGCGCTTGGAGAGTTGCCACTCCTTTTTTGGGAGGTGGGGAGAGTCCTAGAGCCTTTGCATTGTGACCACTCTTGTTTTTCGGACTGCTGCCTGCTGACGCCGTGATGGGGTCGTGTCCTTGCAGCCCTGAGCAATCCAGGGGCCAAAGAGTGGAGCACTAGGGGCTCAAGAGCTTGCTAAGAGAAGAGAGGGAAGTGGTCCTTGCTGCAGGCTGCTGCCTGGTGCTGCTTTGGAGGAGAGCTCCTGGCACCAGACGTGAGGACAAACCAGCTTGGCTCTGCCACACGCCCAGCTCCTTCAGTGGGTGGCTTAGCTGGTGCTCTCGGGCTCTGCCTGGGCCATGCCAGGGGGGACCCTGGAGGCAGAGCCTGCGCTGGCTTTTCCATGTGGCACGTGCCCTGCTGAAAGCTGCTGGCTTGGCTCGAGGCTTTGCTTGGCAGAGAAATCCCCGGCCTTGCTGAGGCAGGGCAAGGCAAAGGCTTGAGAGCAGCGGAAGCCTTGTGCCGTTTCCGTGGTTGGAAGTGTGCTTGTCTAAGGCTGGTGCACTGGCCCTGTCCGTGCTGCTGAGTGTGTCTGTGTGCAGCCGTGTGGTCATTGGTGAGCTCCCTGAGCACGGCCCGAGAGAGGGGGAGTGTTGCCAAAGAGTTTTGTCCTCCTTCCTTGAAGCCCCAAAGGGCCCCTCAGTAGGGAGGCCTGTGGGGTGAGGGCCTTGAGGGCACGTGAAGCAAAGCAGATAGATAGGCAAGAGCTGGCGTGATGCGCCTCCTGGGAGAGCACTTGCTCTGTGCTTCGTGGAGGTGGGAAGGGAGCAGGCTCTGGGCTTTGACTGGATGTTCAGAGGAAGTGCCTGGGGAAAGGCTCTGGAGGACTAGAAGCAAGCGGAAGGGTTGGAGAGTGGGTCTTGGTGTGTTTTGGGGCCCTTGCCCATGGTCGCTTCTGCTCGGAAAAACTGCCTTTCGCAGGGCTCCGAGAGAGGCTGTGCCCACGCGGCACGCCGTGGCCTGGCCGTTGGTGGTGCTGCGTGCCTCTTGCTGGGCCCTGAGACCTGTGGCCCTGGAAGCAGCCTGAAGGGTGTTGGCAGAGCAGCTCTGAGCGTGGCAGCTGTTTGGCTTTCGCAGGGCCTTGGAGGCTGGGGAAGGGCCCGTCCTCCCCTTGCCGTTGTCATTAGCCCTGCTGGCGGGCCAGGGGGAAGAGCTGCTGAGTGCTGCCTCTGCTGGTGTCCCCAGGTGAGATGCCCTCGCCTCAGTCCTTCCCCACGTCCCAAACTGTCAGGGCCCCAAATCAGAGAGTGCTTGTTGTCCTTGATGTGTAGGGGATGTGCTGGCTTGGTTCAGTCCCTCCTTGGGGCAGGAAGTGGCCTTTGGAGTTGCGGGAAGGCTTCTTGCTCTCACTGGGCCATGGGGCCCTGCTGTCTTCCGCTTCATGGTCGCTGCTCCCACACAATCGGCCCCTTAGGAAATGTTGCCAGGAATCCCTTGCAGGCCTTTCTCCAATTCCTGAGCTTCACGGGCTCGGTGCGGGTACTGGCTGGGCAGAAGGTGATCTTCTCTTGGGGCAGGAAGTGGCCCGTCCTGGGTGTTTTGCTGCACTAGGAGCAGTGTGAGGCGCCAGGGTGAGTGAGGGAGACCGTTCAGGAGGTGTCTCAGCCTTGGGGAGAGCAGGGGCAGCTGCAGGGGGCAACAGCCACGAGGTCCCTAGTGTCTGTGAGAGCTGTGCCAGCAAATCACCACTGCCCAATCAGTTCTTTGTCGGTAGCTGAGAGGCCAGCAGGGGCCCCGTGGCTCGGCTGCTGATTCTGAGGTCCCTTGGGGCTGAGGAGCTGAGAGGCCAGCTGCAGGAACAAGGCTGGCGTGTTGTCTGTAAGGTCCCTTCTGCAAGGGTTACGTGATTGGCTAGCAGGAGGCGTGTGGCTGGGGAGGTGCTGGTGAGGTGTCTTCTGGCTGAGCAGTTGCTGGGGCAGCAGCAGGTGCACGGCTGGGACGCGTGCTTTGGAGGTGACGTTGGCCGGAGCAGCTGGGAGGTGAGCATTTGGCTGATGGCTGAGGAAGTTATTGTGAGGTCACTTGTGTGTCAGGGGCTTGTAGGGCAGTGGTGGGCAGGCGGCTGGGAAGGTGGCCGTGAGGTCCTGTCTTTTGGAGTTGCTGATAGGGCAGCAGCAGGCAGCTGGCTGGGAAGGTGCTTGTGGGGTCAGTGCAGACAGAGCAGCCCAGGTTGCCCATGGCTGGGAAGTGACTCGGAGGTCCCGCCTGTCCCCGCAGTATGTAGGCCTGCAGCGTGGCTTAGACATTGGTGGTGAAATGTAGGCTTGACAGTGTGTGCGTGGTGTGGAAATTGTGCCCCATGAAAAGAGAGGGGCCCTGGTGAGATTTGTCTCAGCCTGGGCAACATTCATGGGAAATGAGAACACTGCCCCAAATTTGCTCCCCAGCCTTGCCCATGGTTATGGAACATGGGAAGCACCAGGGTCCCACATAAAAGCCCTCTGGATGATGCCTGTTAAGGGCCTATTTGCTCTTTTCTGGCATCTCATCTCTCTCTCAAGCACCGCAGACTGAGAAACCTTGCTGAGGCCTTTTCAAAACAAAGAGCCTGCTTTGGGCTTTGGTGCCTGAAGGAGGAAGGCTGCGTCCTGTCCCATCCTGTCCTACATCCTCCTTTGACAAGAAGAGTGACCCACAGGAGAAACCTGTCTCACCAGGCTCACCAAAGCATCGCAGCCCATGGCCACCCTTTTGTGCTGTTTGACCTCACATGATTTTGATCCCATCTTTAACAAGTGGCAAACCCTAAACATAGCCCCAAACCCCCGCTTCCCGCACAGGTCTGCCCTGTGCAGAGACCTGTTGGTGCAGGGGCACAGAAGTGACCTCTGCCGTGACCCATCTTAGATTTTTCACAGCCTTTGTCACCATCTGGTCACGTTCCTGAAGGATTTATCTGCCAGTTTTGGAAACTAACTGTGGGGAGGGCAGGTGATTGCTTTGCAGAACATGGAGGGAAATCTCTCTGCTCTCTCCCTGGCTGTGCCATCTCCATGGCGGTGACCTACTGAGCCCAGAGATGACACGGGCTGAGGTCACAGTGGGATGTGCCGCATCACAGAGAGGTCTCTCCCCGGTGCCATGGGAGAGCCCTCACTTCCCTGCAAGGCCAGGGCATGGCTCACACACTCCCCACTGCTGCCCTTCAGAGCTACTCCCCAGCAAGGAGGGAGGACAGGAGGCAGTGGGGCTGCACTGTGGGGCTCCTCACCAACAGGCACAAGAGCAGGGACACATTGGAGAGGAATTGTGGGGGACGAGTCCTTTTTCCCTGGAGGGAGAGGCGAGCCGAAGGAAAGGGGCCAAACGAGATGGAGACTGCTGGACCAAGAACATTAGCCCAGACCACGGATACTAGCTTTCCAGTGCTCCTGCAGCTCTCCACCAAGGGTAAGGGATTGAGGAACTCCTTCCTGCGGTGTCGCACAGAGACTGTGAAATGCAAAAACAGCTGTGGGTCCTGGGCTGTGGGGGTGTCTGGACAGGGCTGGGGGTGGCCACAAGAGCCCTGCTGGAGGGTCCCATCTGGCTCAGGGCACAATGGGGCAGGCAGGAGTGCTGGGTCCTGGGGCTGGGGCTGTCCTGAGCCCCGAGGCTCCTGTGGGGCTGGCTCCATCCCCTCCTGGTAGGGTGGGAGGAAATTCAGGCCCAAGTTTCCCTGGAAGTGGGTCCCCCCTTGGGGTCTGGCTCTGGCAGGAAAGGGGTCCTGGCTCCCAGAGGCTGCAATGTCCAGCAGATCCCAGGGGGCTCTCAAGAGCCTGCTGGAAATGCCCACAGAGGACATGAAACCTTCCCCTTGTAACAGCCCTCAGCATGGCACCAGACCCACCACCAACGATGGTGGGAGGAAGGAGCTGCCTGCTGGGTCATGTGTCTGCAATGTTGCCATGGCATCGCCCCCAGTGCTGCCCTGCTACTGGCTGACAAGAGGAGGAGGGTTGTGTTGGGTTGCCGGATGTCTCTGTCAGCCCATCACAGTCCAGCACGTGGGTTAAAGACACTTATAAGTGCAGCAGGAGCAAAGCAGGAGAGCAGGAGTGGGAGTGAGTGGGTGTGTAGGTGTGTTCCCATGCTGGCCCTGGCCGTGTGGGGCTGCTCTCCTCCAGGAGCTGCCACGGGGTTAGGACCATAGGACAGAGGTGCCTGGGCCCCAGGGGAGCTGTCCTGCAATCCAGATGTGCTGGCCGGCCCCAAGCAGCTGCGCTGGGCGGTACAGTGTGGTTTGGCCGAGATTTGTCTGCAAGATGGGAATGCTCTTTCTGCCCTTGGATTGGTGGAGGTGGGAAGGGAGCAGGAGCAGAGGTGGGAGTGGATGTTCAGAGGAAGTGCTGGTTGCTGCCTCTTGGAGGACTAGAAGGAAAGAGAAGGGCTGGAGAGTGGGCCTGGGTGTGATTTGGGTCCATGGTGGAGGGTGTCCTGGCTGCTGGCCTGTGTGGTGGTGTGGCCTGTGTGTGCCTGCTGCAGAGGGGCGTGCTGGCTGTCCACGCTGTGTGAGGGGAGGGGTGGGGGTGAGGTGTGTGCCAGAAGTTGGGTGGCGTGTGGTGGGGAGAGGCGGTGGCCCCAGGGTGTTGGTTCTGGGTGTGGGAGGAGACGTGTGGAGAGAGCAGTGGTGTGCGTGGGCAGTGCCATGAGGCTGGGGAGGTGGGGAGCGCTGCGAGGTGAGCAGGTGCCTTGTCTGCTGGGGCCCCGGCTGCCCTGGTGGCCCCATGAGCCAGGCACGCTGGCAGCCGGCTGCCTTCTGCCCGCTCAGCTTCACGCCTGGAGTTTCCTCCGCTCTTGCCAGGCTCTGCAGCCACGACCCACCCGAAAGTGCAGGGAGCGCTTCTCCTTGCTCTGAGAGCTGTACGAGGCATGCTTTTCCCTCCTTTCCTCTTGGCTGCTTTTCGTGGGGAGAGCTTTGGTCTTGCAGCAGTGTTGGCTGAAGGAGCAGGAGGTTGTGGGAGGTGCTCGTTCCCAGCTGGGCGTTAGCGTGCTGGAAGGTGTTTGGAGGAGTGAAGGCCTTGTGGAGAGGTGTTCTTGGGAGAGGGGCAGGTGTGTTCTTGGGAGAGGACTCTCGAGGGGGGTTGATGCCTTCCTGTGCCCCATCTCCCTGGACAAGGAGTGCCTTGGAGGAGGGAAGGCAAGGCAAGGGTGGCCTGCAAGGGATGCGCAGCCCCGGCCTCTCTTCCTTCCAGCTGCCATCTCGGCAAGTTCCTGCACCGTCCCGCTGCAGGGTGAGCTCTGGGTGCTGCAGCAGGGCAGCGAGAGAGCCCCCTTGGGCAGGCAGGAGTGTGCGAGGTGTGGTGTTGTGAGGTGCTGACGCGGGGAAGGTGGTGGTGTTGGCCTGAGGTTTGGGTGGGAGTGAGGAGCCCCACGGAGCTCTAGGGGCATTGCTGTGAGTGTCTGGAGCCAAGGGAGTGGTGGTGAGCACAGCCGTCCTCCAAGCAGCCTGCCGGCTTGTGGGCAGGCATTGTGCACGCTGAGCGCTGGAAGCCCTTTCCCCTTGGTGTTTTCTCCCTGAGCGCTTGGAGAGTTGCCACTCCTTTTTTGGGAGGTGGGGAGAGTCCTAGAGCCTTTGCATTGTGACCACTCTTGTTTTTCGGACTGCTGCCTGCTGACGCCGTGATGGGGTCGTGTCCTTGCAGCCCTGAGCAATCCAGGGGCCAAAGAGTGGAGCACTAGGGGCTCAAGAGCTTGCTAAGAGAAGAGAGGGAAGTGGTCCTTGCTGCAGGCTGCTGCCTGGTGCTGCTTTGGAGGAGAGCTCCTGGCACCAGACGTGAGGACAAACCAGCTTGGCTCTGCCACACGCCCAGCTCCTTCAGTGGGTGGCTTAGCTGGTGCTCTCGGGCTCTGCCTGGGCCATGCCAGGGGGGACCCTGGAGGCAGAGCCTGCGCTGGCTTTTCCATGTGGCACGTGCCCTGCTGAAAGCTGCTGGCTTGGCTCGAGGCTTTGCTTGGCAGAGAAATCCCCGGCCTTGCTGAGGCAGGGCAAGGCAAAGGCTTGAGAGCAGCGGAAGCCTTGTGCCGTTTCCGTGGTTGGAAGTGTGCTTGTCTAAGGCTGGTGCACTGGCCCTGTCCGTGCTGCTGAGTGTGTCTGTGTGCAGCCGTGTGGTCATTGGTGAGCTCCCTGAGCACGGCCCGAGAGAGGGGGAGTGTTGCCAAAGAGTTTTGTCCTCCTTCCTTGAAGCCCCAAAGGGCCCCTCAGTAGGGAGGCCTGTGGGGTGAGGGCCTTGAGGGCACGTGAAGCAAAGCAGATAGATAGGCAAGAGCTGGCGTGATGCGCCTCCTGGGAGAGCACTTGCTCTGTGCTTCGTGGAGGTGGGAAGGGAGCAGGCTCTGGGCTTTGACTGGATGTTCAGAGGAAGTGCCTGGGGAAAGGCTCTGGAGGACTAGAAGCAAGCGGAAGGGTTGGAGAGTGGGTCTTGGTGTGTTTTGGGGCCCTTGCCCATGGTCGCTTCTGCTCGGAAAAACTGCCTTTCGCAGGGCTCCGAGAGAGGCTGTGCCCACGCGGCACGCCGTGGCCTGGCCGTTGGTGGTGCTGCGTGCCTCTTGCTGGGCCCTGAGACCTGTGGCCCTGGAAGCAGCCTGAAGGGTGTTGGCAGAGCAGCTCTGAGCGTGGCAGCTGTTTGGCTTTCGCAGGGCCTTGGAGGCTGGGGAAGGGCCCGTCCTCCCCTTGCCGTTGTCATTAGCCCTGCTGGCGGGCCAGGGGGAAGAGCTGCTGAGTGCTGCCTCTGCTGGTGTCCCCAGGTGAGATGCCCTCGCCTCAGTCCTTCCCCACGTCCCAAACTGTCAGGGCCCCAAATCAGAGAGTGCTTGTTGTCCTTGAGGTGTAGGGAATGTGCTGGCTTGGTTCAGTCCCTCCTTGGGGCAGGAAGTGGTCTTTGGAGTTGCGGGAAGGCTTCTTGCTCTCACTGGGCCATGGGGCCCTGCTGTCTTCCGCTTCATGGTCGCTGCTCCCACACAATCGGCCCCTTAGGAAATGTTGCCACGAATCCCTTGCAGGCCTTTCTCCAATTCCTGAGCTTCACGGGCTCGGTGCGGGTACTGGCTGGGCAGAAGGTGATCTTCTCTTGGGGCAGGAAGTGGCCCGTCCTGGGTGTTTTGCTGCACTAGGAGCAGTGTGAGGCGCCAGGGTGAGTGAGGGAGACCGTTCAGGAGGTGTCTCAGCCTTGGGGAGAGCAGGGGCAGCTGCAGGGGGCAACAGCCACGAGGTCCCTAGTGTCTGTGAGAGCTGTGCCAGCAAATCACCACTGCCCAATCAGTTCTTTGTCGGTAGCTGAGAGGCCAGCAGGGGCCCCGTGGCTCGGCTGCTGATTCTGAAGTCCCTTGGGGCTGAGGAGCTGAGAGGCCAGCTGCAGGAACAAGGCTGGCGTGTTGTCTGTAAGGTCCCTTCTGCAAGGGTTACGTGATTGGCTAGCAGGAGGCGTGTGGCTGGGGAGGTGCTGGTGAGGTGTCTTCTGGCTGAGCAGTTGCTGGGGCAGCAGCAGGTGCACGGCTGGGACGCGTGCTTTGGAGGTGACGTTGGCCGGAGCAGCTGGGAGGTGAGCATTTGGCTGATGGCTGAGGAAGTTATTGTGAGGTCACTTGTGTGTCAGGGGCTTGTAGGGCAGTGGTGGGCAGGCGGCTGGGAAGGTGGCCGTGAGGTCCTGTCTTTTGGAGTTGCTGATAGGGCAGCAGCAGGCAGCTGGCTGGGAAGGTGCTTGTGGGGTCAGTGCAGACAGAGCAGCCCAGGTTGCCCATGGCTGGGAAGTGACTCGGAGGTCCCGCCTGTCCCCGCAGTATGTAGGCCTGCAGCGTGGCTTAGACATTGGTGGTGAAATGTAGGCTTGACAGTGTGTGCGTGGTGTGGAAATTGTGCCCCATGAAAAGAGAGGGGCCCTGGTGAGATTTGTCTCAGCCTGGGCAACATTCATGGGAAATGAGAACACTGCCCCAAATTTGCTCCCCAGCCTTGCCCATGGTTATGGAACATGGGAAGCACCAGGGTCCCACATAAAAGCCCTCTGGATGATGCCTGTTAAGGGCCTATTTGCTCTTTTCTGGCATCTCATCTCTCTCTCAAGCACCGCAGACTGAGAAACCTTGCTGAGGCCTTTTCAAAACAAAGAGCCTGCTTTGGGCTTTGGTGCCTGAAGGAGGAAGGCTGCGTCCTGTCCCATCCTGTCCTACATCCTCCTTTGACAAGAAGAGTGACCCACAGGAGAAACCTGTCTCACCAGGCTCACCAAAGCATCGCAGCCCATGGCCACCCTTTTGTGCTGTTTGACCTCACATGATTTTGATCCCATCTTTAACAAGTGGCAAACCCTAAACATAGCCCCAAACCCCCGCTTCCCGCACAGGTCTGCCCTGTGCAGAGACCTGTTGGTGCAGGGGCACAGAAGTGACCTCTGCCGTGACCCATCTTAGATTTTTCACAGCCTTTGTCACCATCTGGTCACGTTCCTGAAGGATTTATCTGCCAGTTTTGGAAACTAACTGTGGGGAGGGCAGGTGATTGCTTTGCAGAACATGGAGGGAAATCTCTCTGCTCTCTCCCTGGCTGTGCCATCTCCATGGCGGTGACCTACTGAGCCCAGAGATGACACGGGCTGAGGTCACAGTGGGATGTGCCGCATCACAGAGAGGTCTCTCCCCGGTGCCATGGGAGAGCCCTCACTTCCCTGCAAGGCCAGGGCATGGCTCACACACTCCCCACTGCTGCCCTTCAGAGCTACTCCCCAGCAAGGAGGGAGGACAGGAGGCAGTGGGGCTGCACTGTGGGGCTCCTCACCAACAGGCACAAGAGCAGGGACACATTGGAGAGGAATTGTGGGGGACGAGTCCTTTTTCCCTGGAGGGAGAGGCGAGCCGAAGGAAAGGGGCCAAACGAGATGGAGACTGCTGGACCAAGAACATTAGCCCAGACCACGGATACTAGCTTTCCAGTGCTCCTGCAGCTCTCCACCAAGGGTAAGGGATTGAGGAACTCCTTCCTGCGGTGTCGCACAGAGACTGTGAAATGCAAAAACAGCTGTGGGTCCTGGGCTGTGGGGGTGTCTGGACAGGGCTGGGGGTGGCCACAAGAGCCCTGCTGGAGGGTCCCATCTGGCTCAGGGCACAATGGGGCAGGCAGGAGTGCTGGGTCCTGGGGCTGGGGCTGTCCTGAGCCCCGAGGCTCCTGTGGGGCTGGCTCCATCCCCTCCTGGTAGGGTGGGAGGAAATTCAGGCCCAAGTTTCCCTGGAAGTGGGTCCCCCCTTGGGGTCTGGCTCTGGCAGGAAAGGGGTCCTGGCTCCCAGAGGCTGCAATGTCCAGCAGATCCCAGGGGGCTCTCAAGAGCCTGCTGGAAATGCCCACAGAGGACATGAAACCTTCCCCTTGTAACAGCCCTCAGCATGGCACCAGACCCACCACCAACGATGGTGGGAGGAAGGAGCTGCCTGCTGGGTCATGTGTCTGCAATGTTGCCATGGCATCGCCCCCAGTGCTGCCCTGCTACTGGCTGACAAGAGGAGGAGGGTTGTGTTGGGTTGCCGGATGTCTCTGTCAGCCCATCACAGTCCAGCACGTGGGTTAAAGACACTTATAAGTGCAGCAGGAGCAAAGCAGGAGAGCAGGAGTGGGAGTGAGTGGGTGTGTAGGTGTGTTCCCATGCTGGCCCTGGCCGTGTGGGGCTGCTCTCCTCCAGGAGCTGCCACGGGGTTAGGACCATAGGACAGAGGTGCCTGGGCCCCAGGGGAGCTGTCCTGCAATCCAGATGTGCTGGCCGGCCCCAAGCAGCTGCGCTGGGCGGTACAGTGTGGTTTGGCCGAGATTTGTCTGCAAGATGGGAATGCTCTTTCTGCCCTTGGATTGGTGGAGGTGGGAAGGGAGCAGGAGCAGAGGTGGGAGTGGATGTTCAGAGGAAGTGCTGGTTGCTGCCTCTTGGAGGACTAGAAGGAAAGAGAAGGGCTGGAGAGTGGGCCTGGGTGTGATTTGGGTCCATGGTGGAGGGTGTCCTGGCTGCTGGCCTGTGTGGTGGTGTGGCCTGTGTGTGCCTGCTGCAGAGGGGCGTGCTGGCTGTCCACGCTGTGTGAGGGGAGGGGTGGGGGTGAGGTGTGTGCCAGAAGTTGGGTGGCGTGTGGTGGGGAGAGGCGGTGGCCCCAGGGTGTTGGTTCTGGGTGTGGGAGGAGACGTGTGGAGAGAGCAGTGGTGTGCGTGGGCAGTGCCATGAGGCTGGGGAGGTGGGGAGCGCTGCGAGGTGAGCAGGTGCCTTGTCTGCTGGGGCCCCGGCTGCCCTGGTGGCCCCATGAGCCAGGCACGCTGGCAGCCGGCTGCCTTCTGCCCGCTCAGCTTCACGCCTGGAGTTTCCTCCGCTCTTGCCAGGCTCTGCAGCCACGACCCACCCGAAAGTGCAGGGAGCGCTTCTCCTTGCTCTGAGAGCTGTACGAGGCATGCTTTTCCCTCCTTTCCTCTTGGCTGCTTTTCGTGGGGAGAGCTTTGGTCTTGCAGCAGTGTTGGCTGAAGGAGCAGGAGGTTGTGGGAGGTGCTCGTTCCCAGCTGGGCGTTAGCGTGCTGGAAGGTGTTTGGAGGAGTGAAGGCCTTGTGGAGAGGTGTTCTTGGGAGAGGGGCAGGTGTGTTCTTGGGAGAGGACTCTCGAGGGGGGTTGATGCCTTCCTGTGCCCCATCTCCCTGGACAAGGAGTGCCTTGGAGGAGGGAAGGCAAGGCAAGGGTGGCCTGCAAGGGATGCGCAGCCCCGGCCTCTCTTCCTTCCAGCTGCCATCTCGGCAAGTTCCTGCACCGTCCCGCTGCAGGGTGAGCTCTGGGTGCTGCAGCAGGGCAGCGAGAGAGCCCCCTTGGGCAGGCAGGAGTGTGCGAGGTGTGGTGTTGTGAGGTGCTGACGCGGGGAAGGTGGTGGTGTTGGCCT
The DNA here is from genome assembly GCF_040807025.1 of Struthio camelus. Taxonomy (NCBI): domain Eukaryota; kingdom Metazoa; phylum Chordata; class Aves; order Struthioniformes; family Struthionidae; genus Struthio; species Struthio camelus. Next base: position 4,017,456 of record NC_090970.1, read on the forward strand.
GAGGTTTGGGTGGGAGTGAGGAGCCCCACGGAGCTCTAGGGGCATTGCTGTGAGTGTCTGGAGCCAAGGGAGTGGTGGTGAGCACAGCCGTCCTCCAAGCAGCCTGCCGGCTTGTGGGCAGGCATTGTGCACGCTGAGCGCTGGAAGCCCTTTCCCCTTGGTGTTTTCTCCCTGAGCGCTTTGAGAGTTGCCACTCCTTTTTTGGGAGGTGGGGAGAGTCCTAGAGCCTTTGCATTGTGACCACTCTTGTTTTTCGGACTGCTGCCTGCTGACGCCGTGATGGGGTCGTGTCCTTGCAGCCCTGAGCAATCCAGGGGCCAAAGAGTGGAGCACTAGGGGCTCAAGAGCTTGCTAAGAGAAGAGAGGGAAGTGGTCCTTGCTGCAGGCTGCTGCCTGGTGCTGCTTTGGAGGAGAGCTCCTGGCACCAGACGTGAGGACAAACCAGCTTGGCTCTGCCACACGCCCAGCTCCTTCAGTGGGTGGCTTAGCTGGTGCTCTCGGGCTCTGCCTGGGCCATGCCAGGGGGGACCCTGGAGGCAGAGCCTGCGCTGGCTTTTCCATGTGGCACGTGCCCTGCTGAAAGCTGCTGGCTTGGCTCGAGGCTTTGCTTGGCAGAGAAATCCCCGGCCTTGCTGAGGCAGGGCAAGGCAAAGGCTTGAGAGCAGCGGAAGCCTTGTGCCGTTTCCGTGGTTGGAAGTGTGCTTGTCTAAGGCTGGTGCACTGGCCCTGTCCGTGCTGCTGAGTGTGTCTGTGTGCAGCCGTGTGGTCATTGGTGAGCTCCCTGAGCACGGCCCGAGAGAGGGGGAGTGTTGCCAAAGAGTTTTGTCCTCCTTCCTTGAAGCCCCAAAGGGCCCCTCAGTAGGGAGGCCTGTGGGGTGAGGGCCTTGAGGGCACGTGAAGCAAAGCAGATAGATAGGCAAGAGCTGGCGTGATGCGCCTCCTGGGAGAGCACTTGCTCTGTGCTTCGTGGAGGTGGGAAGGGAGCAGGCTCTGGGCTTTGACTGGATGTTCAGAGGAAGTGCCTGGGGAAAGGCTCTGGAGGACTAGAAGCAAGCGGAAGGGTTGGAGAGTGGGTCTTGGTGTGTTTTGGGGCCCTTGCCCATGGTCGCTTCTGCTCGGAAAAACTGCCTTTCGCAGGGCTCCGAGAGAGGCTGTGCCCACGCGGCACGCCGTGGCCTGGCCGTTGGTGGTGCTCCGTGCCTCTTGCTGGGCCCTGAGACCTGTGGCCCTGGAAGCAGCCTGAAGGGTGTTGGCAGAGCAGCTCTGAGCGTGGCAGCTGTTTGGCTTTCGCAGGGCCTTGGAGGCTGGGGAAGGGCCCGTCCTCCCCTTGCCGTTGTCATTAGCCCTGCTGGCGGGCCAGGGGGAAGAGCTGCTGAGTGCTGCCTCTGCTGGTGTCCCCAGGTGAGATGCCCTCGCCTCAGTCCTTCCCCACGTCCCAAACTGTCAGGGCCCCAAATCAGAGAGTGCTTGTTGTCCTTGAGGTGTAGGGAATGTGCTGGCTTGGTTCAGTCCCTCCTTGGGGCAGGAAGTGGTCTTTGGAGTTGCGGGAAGGCTTCTTGCTCTCACTGGGCCATGGGGCCCTGCTGTCTTCCGCTTCATGGTCGCTGCTCCCACACAATCGGCCCCTTAGGAAATGTTGCCACGAATCCCTTGCAGGCCTTTCTCCAATTCCTGAGCTTCACGGGCTCGGTGCGGGTACTGCCTGGGCAGAAGGTGATCTTCTCTTGGGGCAGGAACTGGCCCGTCCTGGGTGTTTTGCTGCACTAGGAGCAGTGTGAGGCGCCAGGGTGAGTGAGGGAGACCGTTCAGGAGGTGTCTCAGCCTTGGGGAGAGCAGGGGCAGCTGCAGGGGGCAACAGCCACGAGGTCCCTAGTGTCTGTGAGAGCTGTGCCAGCAAATCACCACTGCCCAATCAGTTCTTTGTCGGTAGCTGAGAGGCCAGCAGGGGCCCCGTGGCTCGGCTGCTGATTCTGAGGTCCCTTGGGGCTGAGGAGCTGAGAGGCCAGCTGCAGGAACAAGGCTGGCGTGTTGTCTGTAAGGTCCCTTCTGCAAGGGTTACGTGATTGGCTAGCAGGAGGCGTGTGGCTGGGGAGGTGCTGGTGAGGTGTCTTCTGGCTGAGCAGTTGCTGGGGCAGCAGCAGGTGCACGGCTGGGACGCGTGCTTTGGAGGTGACGTTGGCCGGAGCAGCTGGGAGGTGAGCATTTGGCTGATGGCTGAGGAAGTTATTGTGAGGTCACTTGTGTGTCAGGGGCTTGTAGGGCAGTGGTGGGCAGGCGGCTGGGAAGGTGGCCGTGAGGTCCTGTCTTTTGGAGTTGCTGATAGGGCAGCAGCAGGCAGCTGGCTGGGAAGGTGCTTGTGGGGTCAGTGCAGACAGAGCAGCCCAGGTTGCCCATGGCTGGGAAGTGACTCGGAGGTCCCGCCTGTCCCCGCAGTATGTAGGCCTGCAGCGTGGCTTAGACATTGGTGGTGAAATGTAGGCTTGACAGTGTGTGCGTGGTGTGGAAATTGTGCCCCATGAAAAGAGAGGGGCCCTGGTGAGATTTGTCTCAGCCTGGGCAACATTCATGGGAAATGAGAACACTGCCCCAAATTTGCTCCCCAGCCTTGCCCATGGTTATGGAACATGGGAAGCACCAGGGTCCCACATAAAAGCCCTCTGGATGATGCCTGTTAAGGGCCTATTTGCTCTTTTCTGGCATCTCATCTCTCTCTCAAGCACCGCAGACTGAGAAACCTTGCTGAGGCCTTTTCAAAACAAAGAGCCTGCTTTGGGCTTTGGTGCCTGAAGGAGGAAGGCTGCGTCCTGTCCCATCCTGTCCTACATCCTCCTTTGACAAGAAGAGTGACCCACAGGAGAAACCTGTCTCACCAGGCTCACCAAAGCATCGCAGCCCATGGCCACCCTTTTGTGCTGTTTGACCTCACATGATTTTGATCCCATCTTTAACAAGTGGCAAACCCTAAACATAGCCCCAAACCCCCGCTTCCCGCACAGGTCTGCCCTGTGCAGAGACCTGTTGGTGCAGGGGCACAGAAGTGACCTCTGCCGTGACCCATCTTAGATTTTTCACAGCCTTTGTCACCATCTGGTCACGTTCCTGAAGGATTTATCTGCCAGTTTTGGAAACTAACTGTGGGGAGGGCAGGTGATTGCTTTGCAGAACATGGAGGGAAATCTCTCTGCTCTCTCCCTGGCTGTGCCATCTCCATGGCGGTGACCTACTGAGCCCAGAGATGACACGGGCTGAGGTCACAGTGGGATGTGCCGCATCACAGAGAGGTCTCTCCCCGGTGCCATGGGAGAGCCCTCACTTCCCTGCAAGGCCAGGGCATGGCTCACACACTCCCCACTGCTGCCCTTCAGAGCTACTCCCCAGCAAGGAGGGAGGACAGGAGGCAGTGGGGCTGCACTGTGGGGCTCCTCACCAACAGGCACAAGAGCAGGGACACATTGGAGAGGAATTGTGGGGGACGAGTCCTTTTTCCCTGGAGGGAGAGGCGAGCCGAAGGAAAGGGGCCAAACGAGATGGAGACTGCTGGACCAAGAACATTAGCCCAGACCACGGATACTAGCTTTCCAGTGCTCCTGCAGCTCTCCACCAAGGGTAAGGGATTGAGGAACTCCTTCCTGCGGTGTCGCACAGAGACTGTGAAATGCAAAAACAGCTGTGGGTCCTGGGCTGTGGGGGTGTCTGGACAGGGCTGGGGGTGGCCACAAGAGCCCTGCTGGAGGGTCCCATCTGGCTCAGGGCACAATGGGGCAGGCAGGAGTGCTGGGTCCTGGGGCTGGGGCTGTCCTGAGCCCCGAGGCTCCTGTGGGGCTGGCTCCATCCCCTCCTGGTAGGGTGGGAGGAAATTCAGGCCCAAGTTTCCCTGGAAGTGGGTCCCCCCTTGGGGTCTGGCTCTGGCAGGAAAGGGGTCCTGGCTCCCAGAGGCTGCAATGTCCAGCAGATCCCAGGGGGCTCTCAAGAGCCTGCTGGAAATGCCCACAGAGGACATGAAACCTTCCCCTTGTAACAGCCCTCAGCATGGCACCAGACCCACCACCAACGATGGTGGGAGGAAGGAGCTGCCTGCTGGGTCATGTGTCTGCAATGTTGCCATGGCATCGCCCCCAGTGCTGCCCTGCTACTGGCTGACAAGAGGAGGAGGGTTGTGTTGGGTTGCCGGATGTCTCTGTCAGCCCATCACAGTCCAGCACGTGGGTTAAAGACACTTATAAGTGCAGCGGGAGCAAAGCAGGAGAGCAGGAGTGGGAGTGAGTGGGTCTGTAGGTGTGTTCCCATGCTGGCCCTGGCCGTGTGGGGCTGCTCTCCTCCAGGAGCTGCCACGGGGTTAGGACCATAGGACAGAGGTGCCTGGGCCCCAGGGGAGCTGTCCTGCAATCCAGATGTGCTGGCCGGCCCCAAGCAGCTGCGCTGGGCGGTACAGTGTGGTTTGGCCGAGATTTGTCTGCAAGATGGGAATGCTCTTTCTGCCCTTGGATTGGTGGAGGTGGGAAGGGAGCAGGAGCAGAGGTGGGAGTGGATGTTCAGAGGAAGTGCTGGTTGCTGCCTCTTGGAGGACTAGAAGGAAAGAGAAGGGCTGGAGAGTGGGCCTGGGTGTGATTTGGGTCCATGGTGGAGGGTGTCCTGGCTGCTGGCCTGTGTGGTGGTGTGGCCTGTGTGTGCCTGCTGCAGAGGGGCGTGCTGGCTGTCCACGCTGTGTGAGGGGAGGGGTGGGGGTGAGGTGTGTGCCAGAAGTTGGGTGGCGTGTGGTGGGGAGAGGCGGTGGCCCCAGGGTGTTGGTTCTGGGTGTGGGAGGAGACGTGTGGAGAGAGCAGTGGTGTGCGTGGGCAGTGCCATGAGGCTGGGGAGGTGGGGAGCGCTGCGAGGTGAGCAGGTGCCTTGTCTGCTGGGGCCCCGGCTGCCCTGGTGGCCCCATGAGCCAGGCACGCTGGCAGCCGGCTGCCTTCTGCCCGCTCAGCTTCACGCCTGGAGTTTCCTCCGCTCTTGCCAGGCTCTGCAGCCACGACCCACACGAAAGTGCAGGGAGCGCTTCTCCTTGCTCTGAGAGCTGTACGAGGCATGCTTTTCCCTCCTTTCCTCTTGGCTGCTTTTCGTGGGGAGAGCTTTGGTCTTGCAGCAGTGTTGGCTGAAGGAGCAGGAGGTCGTGGGAGGTGCTCGTTCCCAGCTGGGCGTTAGCGTGCTGGAAGGTGTTTGGAGGAGTGAAGGCCTTGTGGAGAGGTGTTCTTGGGAGAGGGGCAGGTGTGTTCTTGGGAGAGGACTCTCGAGGGGGGTTGATGCCTTCCTGTGCCCCATCTCCCTGGACAAGGAGTGCCTTGGAGGAGGGAAGGCAAGGCAAGGGTGGCCTGCAAGGGATGCGCAGCCCCGGCCTCTCTTCCTTCCAGCTGCCATCTCGGCAAGTTCCTGCACCGTCCCGCTGCAGGGTGAGCTCTGGGTGCTGCAGCAGGGCAGCGAGAGAGCCCCCTTGGGCAGGCAGGAGTGTGCGAGGTGTGGTGTTGTGAGGTGCTGACGCGGGGAAGGTGGTGGTGTTGGCCTGAGGTTTGGGTGGGAGTGAGGAGCCCCACGGAGCTCTAGGGGCATTGCTGTGAGTGTCTGGAGCCAAGGGAGTGGTGGTGAGCACAGCCGTCCTCCAAGCAGCCTGCCGGCTTGTGGGCAGGCATTGTGCACGCTGAGCGCTGGAAGCCCTTTCCCCTTGGTGTTTTCTCCCTGAGCGCTTGGAGAGTTGCCACTCCTTTTTTGGGAGGTGGGGAGAGTCCTAGAGCCTTTGCATTGTGACCACTCTTGTTTTTCGGACTGCTGCCTGCTGACGCCGTGATGGGGTCGTGTCCTTGCAGCCCTGAGCAATCCAGGGGCCAAAGAGTGGAGCACTAGGGGCTCAAGAGCTTGCTAAGAGAAGAGAGGGAAGTGGTCCTTGCTGCAGGCTGCTGCCTGGTGCTGCTTTGGAGGAGAGCTCCTGGCACCAGACGTGAGGACAAACCAGCTTGGCTCTGCCACACGCCCAGCTCCTTCAGTGGGTGGCTTAGCTGGTGCTCTCGGGCTCTGCCTGGGCCATGCCAGGGGGGACCCTGGAGGCAGAGCCTGCGCTGGCTTTTCCATGTGGCACTCACACTGCTGAAAGCTGCTGGCTTGGCTCGAGGCTTGGCTTGGGAGAGAAATCCCCGGCCTTGCTGAGCCGGGGCAAGGCAAAGGCTTGAGAGCAGCGGAAGCCTTGTGCCGTTTCCGTGGTTGGAAGTGTGCTTGTCTAAGGCTGGTGCACTGGCCCTGTCCGTGCTGCTGAGTGTGTCTGTGTGCAGCCGTGTGGTCATTGGTGAGCTCCCTGAGCACGGCCCGAGAGAGGGGGAGTGTTGCCAAAGAGTTTTGTCCTCCTTCCTTGAAGCCCCAAAGGGCCCCTCAGTAGGGAGGCCTGTGGGGTGAGGGCCTTGAGGGCACGTGAAGCAAAGCAGATAGATAGGCAAGAGCTGGCGTGATGCGCCTCCTGGGAGAGCACTTGCTCTGTGCTTCGTGGAGGTGGGAAGGGAGCAGGCTCTGGGCTTTGACTGGATGTTCAGAGGAAGTGCCTGGGGAAAGGCTCTGGAGGACTAGAAGCAAGCGGAAGGGTTGGAGAGTGGGTCTTGGTGTGTTTTGGGGCCCTTGCCCATGGTCGCTTCTGCTCGGAAAAACTGCCTTTCGCAGGGCTCCGAGAGAGGCTGTGCCCACGCGGCACGCCGTGGCCTGGCCGTTGGTGGTGCTGCGTGCCTCTTGCTGGGCCCTGAGACCTGTGGCCCTGGAAGCAGCCTGAAGGGTGTTGGCAGAGCAGCTCTGAGCGTGGCAGCTGTTTGGCTTTCGCAGGGCCTTGGAGGCTGGGGAAGGGCCCGTCCTCCCCTTGCCGTTGTCATTAGCCCTGCTGGCGGGCCAGGGGGAAGAGCTGCTGAGTGCTGCCTCTGCTGGTGTCCCCAGGTGAGATGCCCTCGCCTCAGTCCTTCCCCACGTCCCAAACTGTCAGGGCCCCAAATCAGAGAGTGCTTGTTGTCCTTGAGGTGTAGGGAATGTGCTGGCTTGGTTCAGTCCCTCCTTGGGGCAGGAAGTGGTCTTTGGAGTTGCGGGAAGGCTTCTTGCTCTCACTGGGCCATGGGGCCCTGCTGTCTTCCGCTTCATGGTCGCTGCTCCCACACAATCGGCCCCTTAGGAAATGTTGCCACGAATCCCTTGCAGGCCTTTCTCCAATTCCTGAGCTTCACGGGCTCGGTGCGGGTACTGGCTGGGCAGAAGGTGATCTTCTCTTGGGGCAGGAAGTGGCCCGTCCTGGGTGTTTTGCTGCACTAGGAGCAGTGTGAGGCGCCAGGGTGAGTGAGGGAGACCGTTCAGGAGGTGTCTCAGCCTTGGGGAGAGCAGGGGCAGCTGCAGGGGGCAACAGCCACGAGGTCCCTAGTGTCTGTGAGAGCTGTGCCAGCAAATCACCACTGCCCAATCAGTTCTTTGTCGGTAGCTGAGAGGCCAGCAGGGGCCCCGTGGCTCGGCTGCTGATTCTGAGGTCCCTTGGGGCTGAGGAGCTGAGAGGCCAGCTGCAGGAACAAGGCTGGCGTGTTGTCTGTAAGGTCCCTTCTGCAAGGGTTACGTGATTGGCTAGCAGGAGGCGTGTGGCTGGGGAGGTGCTGGTGAGGTGTCTTCTGGCTGAGCAGTTGCTGGGGCAGCAGCAGGTGCACGGCTGGGACGCGTGCTTTGGAGGTGACGTTGGCCGGAGCAGCTGGGAGGTGAGCATTTGGCTGATGGCTGAGGAAGTTATTGTGAGGTCACTTGTGTGTCAGGGGCTTGTAGGGCAGTGGTGGGCAGGCGGCTGGGAAGGTGGCCGTGAGGTCCTGTCTTTTGGAGTTGCTGATAGGGCAGCAGCAGGCAGCTGGCTGGGAAGGTGCTTGTGGGGTCAGTGCAGACAGAGCAGCCCAGGTTGCCCATGGCTGGGAAGTGACTCGGAGGTCCCGCCTGTCCCCGCAGTATGTAGGCCTGCAGCGTGGCTTAGACATTGGTGGTGAAATGTAGGCTTGACAGTGTGTGCGTGGTGTGGAAATTGTGCCCCATGAAAAGAGAGGGGCCCTGGTGAGATTTGTCTCAGCCTGGGCAACATTCATGGGAAATGAGAACACTGCCCCAAATTTGCTCCCCAGCCTTGCCCATGGTTATGGAACATGGGAAGCACCAGGGTCCCACATAAAAGCCCTCTGGATGATGCCTGTTAAGGGCCTATTTGCTCTTTTCTGGCATCTCATCTCTCTCTCAAGCACCGCAGACTGAGAAACCTTGCTGAGGCCTTTTCAAAACAAAGAGCCTGCTTTGGGCTTTGGTGCCTGAAGGAGGAAGGCTGCGTCCTGTCCCATCCTGTCCTACATCCTCCTTTGACAAGAAGAGTGACCCACAGGAGAAACCTGTCTCACCAGGCTCACCAAAGCATCGCAGCCCATGGCCACCCTTTTGTGCTGTTTGACCTCACATGATTTTGATCCCATCTTTAACAAGTGGCAAACCCTAAACATAGCCCCAAACCCCCGCTTCCCGCACAGGTCTGCCCTGTGCAGAGACCTGTTGGTGCAGGGGCACAGAAGTGACCTCTGCCGTGACCCATCTTAGATTTTTCACAGCCTTTGTCACCATCTGGTCACGTTCCTGAAGGATTTATCTGCCAGTTTTGGAAACTAACTGTGGGGAGGGCAGGTGATTGCTTTGCAGAACATGGAGGGAAATCTCTCTGCTCTCTCCCTGGCTGTGCCATCTCCATGGCGGTGACCTACTGAGCCCAGAGATGACACGGGCTGAGGTCACAGGGGGATGTGCCGCATCACAGAGAGGTCTCTCCCCGGTGCCATGGGAGAGCCCTCACTTCCCTGCAAGGCCAGGGCATGGCTCACACACTCCCCACTGCTGCCCTTCAGAGCTACTCCCCAGCAAGGAGGGAGGACAGGAGGCAGTGGGGCTGCACTGTGGGGCTCCTCACCAACAGGCACAAGAGCAGGGACACATTGGAGAGGAATTGTGGGGGACGAGTCCTTTTTCCCTGGAGGGAGAGGCGAGCCGAAGGAAAGGGGCCAAACGAGATGGAGACTGCTGGACCAAGAACATTAGCCCAGACCACGGATACTAGCTTTCCAGTGCTCCTGCAGCTCTCCACCAAGGGTAAGGGATTGAGGAACTCCTTCCTGCGGTGTCGCACAGAGACTGTGAAATGCAAAAACAGCTGTGGGTCCTGGGCTGTGGGGGTGTCTGGACAGGGCTGGGGGTGGCCACAAGAGCCCTGCTGGAGGGTCCCATCTGGCTCAGGGCACAATGGGGCAGGCAGGAGTGCTGGGTCCTGGGGCTGGGGCTGTCCTGAGCCCCGAGGCTCCTGTGGGGCTGGCTCCATCCCCTCCTGGTAGGGTGGGAGGAAATTCAGGCCCAAGTTTCCCTGGAAGTGGGTCCCCCCTTGGGGTCTGGCTCTGGCAGGAAAGGGGTCCTGGCTCCCAGAGGCTGCAATGTCCAGCAGATCCCAGGGGGCTCTCAAGAGCCTGCTGGAAATGCCCACAGAGGACATGAAACCTTCCCCTTGTAACAGCCCTCAGCATGGCACCAGACCCACCACCAACGATGGTGGGAGGAAGGAGCTGCCTGCTGGGTCATGTGTCTGCAATGTTGCCATGGCATCGCCCCCAGTGCTGCCCTGCTACTGGCTGACAAGAGGAGGAGGGTTGTGTTGGGTTGCCGGATGTCTCTGTCAGCCCATCACAGTCCAGCACGTGGGTTAAAGACACTTATAAGTGCAGCGGGAGCAAAGCAGGAGAGCAGGAGTGGGAGTGAGTGGGTCTGTAGGTGTGTTCCCATGCTGGCCCTGGCCGTGTGGGGCTGCTCTCCTCCAGGAGCTGCCACGGGGTTAGGACCATAGGACAGAGGTGCCTGGGCCCCAGGGGAGCTGTCCTGCAATCCAGATGTGCTGGCCGGCCCCAAGCAGCTGCGCTGGGCGGTACAGTGTGGTTTGGCCGAGATTTGTCTGCAAGATGGGAATGCTCTTTCTGCCCTTGGATTGGTGGAGGTGGGAAGGGAGCAGGAGCAGAGGTGGGAGTGGATGTTCAGAGGAAGTGCTGGTTGCTGCCTCTTGGAGGACTAGAAGGAAACAGAAGGCCTGGAGAGTGGGCCTGGGTGTGATTTGGGTCCATGGTGGAGGGTGTCCTGGCTGCTGGCCTGTGTGGTGGTGTGGCCTGTGTGTGCCTGCTGCAGAGGGGCGTGCTGGCTGTCCACGCTGTGTGAGGGGAGGGGTGGGGGTGAGGTGTGTGCCAGAAGTTGGGTGGCGTGTGGTGGGGAGAGGCGGTGGCCCCAGGGTGTTGGTTCTGGGTGTGGGAGGAGACGTGTGGAGAGAGCAGTGGTGTGCGTGGGCAGTGCCATGAGGCTGGGGAGGTGGGGAGCGCTGCGAGGTGAGCAGGTGCCTTGGCTGCTGGGGCCCCGGCTGCCCTGGTGGCCCCATGAGCCAGGCACGCTGGCAGCCGGCTGCCTTCTGCCCGCTCAGCTTCACGCCTGGAGTTTCCTCCGCTCTTGCCAGGCTCTGCAGCCACGACCCACACGAAAGTGCAGGGAGCGCTTCTCCTTGCTCTGAGAGCTGTACGAGGCATGCTTTTCCCTCCTTTCCTCTTGGCTGCTTTTCGTGGGGAGAGCTTTGGTCTTGCAGCAGTGTTGGCTGAAGGAGCAGGAGGTCGTGGGAGGTGCTCGTTCCCAGCTGGGCGTTAGCGTGCTGGAAGGTGTTTGGAGGAGTGAAGGCCTTGTGGAGAGGTGTTCTTGGGAGAGGGGCAGGTGTGTTCTTGGGAGAGGACTCTCGAGGGGGGTTGATGCCTTCCTGTGCCCCATCTCCCTGGACAAGGAGTGCCTTGGAGGAGGGAAGGCAAGGCAAGGGTGGCCTGCAAGGGATGCGCAGCCCCGGCCTCTCTTCCTTCCAGCTGCCATCTCGGCAAGTTCCTGCACCGTCCCGCTGCAGGGTGAGCTCTGGGTGCTGCAGCAGGGCAGCGAGAGAGCCCCCTTGGGCAGGCAGGAGTGTGCGAGGTGTGGTGTTGTGAGGTGCTGACGCGGGGAAGGTGGTGGTGTTGGCCTGAGGTTTGGGTGGGAGTGAGGAGCCCCACGGAGCTCTAGGGGCATTGCTGTGAGTGTCTGGAGCCAAGGGAGTGGTGGTGAGCACAGCCGTCCTCCAAGCAGCCTGCCGGCTTGTGGGCAGGCATTGTGCACGCTGAGCGCTGGAAGCCCTTTCCCCTTGGTGTTTTCTCCCTGAGCGCTTTGAGAGTTGCCACTCCTTTTTTGGGAGGTGGGGAGAGTCCTAGAGCCTTTGCATTGTGACCACTCTTGTTTTTCGGACTGCTGCCTGCTGACGCCGTGATGGGGTCGTGTCCTTGCAGCCCTGAGCAATCCAGGGGCCAAAGAGTGGAGCACTAGGGGCTCAAGAGCTTGCTAAGAGAAGAGAGGGAAGTGGTCCTTGCTGCAGGCTGCTGCCTGGTGCTGCTTTGGAGGAGAGCTCCTGGCACCAGACGTGAGGACAAACCAGCTTGGCTCTGCCACACGCCCAGCTCCTTCAGTGGGTGGCTTAGCTGGTGCTCTCGGGCTCTGCCTGGGCCATGCCAGGGGGGACCCTGGAGGCAGAGCCTGCGCTGGCTTTTCCATGTGGCACGTGCCCTGCTGAAAGCTGCTGGCTTGGCTCGAGGCTTTGCTTGGCAGAGAAATCCCCGGCCTTGCTGAGGCAGGGCAAGGCAAAGGCTTGAGAGCAGCGGAAGCCTTGTGCCGTTTCCGTGGTTGGAAGTGTGCTTGTCTAAGGCTGGTGCACTGGCCCTGTCCGTGCTGCTGAGTGTGTCTGTGTGCAGCCGTGTGGTCATTGGTGAGCTCCCTGAGCACGGCCCGAGAGAGGGGGAGTGTTGCCAAAGAGTTTTGTCCTCCTTCCTTGAAGCCCCAAAGGGCCCCTCAGTAGGGAGGCCTGTGGGGTGAGGGCCTTGAGGGCACGTGAAGCAAAGCAGATAGATAGGCAAGAGCTGGCGTGATGCGCCTCCTGGGAGAGCACTTGCTCTGTGCTTCGTGGAGGTGGGAAGGGAGCAGGCTCTGGGCTTTGACTGGATGTTCAGAGGAAGTGCCTGGGGAAAGGCTGTGGAGGACTAGAAGCAAGCGGAAGGGTTGGAGAGTGGGTCTTGGTGTGTTTTGGGGCCCTTGCCCATGGTCGCTTCTGCTCGGAAAAACTGCCTTTCGCAGGGCTCCGAGAGAGGCTGTGCCCACGCGGCACGCCGTGGCCTGGCCGTTGGTGGTGCTGCGTGCCTCTTGCTGGGCCCTGAGACCTGTGGCCCTGGAAGCAGCCTGAAGGGTGTTGGCAGAGCAGCTCTGAGCGTGGCAGCTGTTTGGCTTTCGCAGGGCCTTGGAGGCTGGGGAAGGGCCCGTCCTCCCCTTGCCGTTGTCATTAGCCCTGCTGGCGGGCCAGGGGGAAGAGCTGCTGAGTGCTGCCTCTGCTGGTGTCCCCAGGTGAGATGCCCTCGCCTCAGTCCTTCCCCACGTCCCAAACTGTCAGGGCCCCAAATCAGAGAGTGCTTGTTGTCCTTGAGGTGTAGGGAATGTGCTGGCTTGGTTCAGTCCCTCCTTGGGGCAGGAAGTGGTCTTTGGAGTTGCGGGAAGGCTTCTTGCTCTCACTGGGCCATGGGGCCCTGCTGTCTTCCGCTTCATGGTCGCTGCTCCCACACAATCGGCCCCTTAGGAAATGTAGCCACGAATCCCTTGCAGGCCTTTCTCCAATTCCTGAGCTTCACGGGCTCGGTGCGGGTACTGGCTGGGCAGAAGGTGATCTTCTCTTGGGGCAGGAAGTGGCCCGTCCTGGGTGTTTTGCTGCACTAGGAGCAGTGTGAGGCGCCAGGGTGAGTGAGGGAGACCGTTCAGGAGGTGTCTCAGCCTTGGGGAGAGCAGGGGCAGCTGCAGGGGGCAACAGCCACGAGGTCCCTAGTGTCTGTGAGAGCTGTGCCAGCAAATCACCACTGCCCAATCAGTTCTTTGTCGGTAGCTGAGAGGCCAGCAGGGGCCCCGTGGCTCGGCTGCTGATTCTGAGGTCCCTTGGGGCTGAGGAGCTGAGAGGCCAGCTGCAGGAACAAGGCTGGCGTGTTGTCTGTAAGGTCCCTTCTGCAACGGGCACGTGATTGGCTAGCAGGAGGCGTGTGGCTGGGGAGGTGCTGGTGAGGTGTCTTCTGGCTGAGCAGTTGCTGGGGCAGCAGCAGGTGCACGGCTGGGACGCGTGCTTTGGAGGTGACGTTGGCCGGAGCAGCTGGGAGGTGAGCATTTGGCTGATGGCTGAGGAAGTTATTGTGAGGTCACTTGTGTGTCAGGGGCTTGTAGGGCAGTGGTGGGCAGGCGGCTGGGAAGGTGGCCGTGAGGTCCTGTCTTTTGGAGTTGCTGATAGGGCAGCAGCAGGCAGCTGGCTGGGAAGGTGCTTGTGGGGTCAGTGCAGACAGAGCAGCCCAGGTTGCCCATGGCTGGGAAGTGACTCGGAGGTCCCGCCTGTCCCCGCAGTATGTAGGCCTGCAGCGTGGCTTAGACATTGGTGGTGAAATCTAGGCTTGACAGTGTGTGCGTGGTGTGGAAATTGTGCCCCATGAAAAGAGAGGGGCCCTGGTGAGATTTGTCTCAGCCTGGGCAACATTCATGGGAAATGAGAACACTGCCCCAAATTTGCTCCCCAGCCTTGCCCATGGTTATGGAACATGGGAAGCACCAGGGTCCCACATAAAAGCCCTCTGGATGATGCCTGTTAAGGGCCTATTTGCTCTTTTCTGGCATCTCATCTCTCTCTCAAGCACCGCAGACTGAGAAACCTTGCTGAGGCCTTTTCAAAACAAAGAGCCTGCTTTGGGCTTTGGTGCCTGAAGGAGGAAGGCTGCGTCCTGTCCCATCCTGTCCTACATCCTCCTTTGACAAGAAGAGTGACCCACAGGAGAAACCTGTCTCACCAGGCTCACCAAAGCATCGCAGCCCATGGCCACCCTTTTGTGCTGTTTGACCTCACATGATTTTGATCCCATCTTTAACAAGTGGCAAACCCTAAACATAGCCCCAAACCCCCGCTTCCCGCACAGGTCTGCCCTGTGCAGAGACCTGTTGGTGCAGGGGCACAGAAGTGACCTCTGCCGTGACCCATCTTAGATTTTTCACAGCCTTTGTCACCATCTGGTCACGTTCCTGAAGGATTTATCTGCCAGTTTTGGAAACTAACTGTGGGGAGGGCAGGTGATTGCTTTGCAGAACATGGAGGGAAATCTCTCTGCTCTCTCCCTGGCTGTGCCATCTCCATGGCGGTGACCTACTGAGCCCAGAGATGACACGGGCTGAGGTCACAGTGGGATGTGCCGCATCACAGAGAGGTCTCTCCCCGGTGCCATGGGAGAGCCCTCACTTCCCTGCAAGGCCAGGGCATGGCTCACACACTCCCCACTGCTGCCCTTCAGAGCTACTCCCCAGCAAGGAGGGAGGACAGGAGGCAGTGGGGCTGCACTGTGGGGCTCCTCACCAACAGGCACAAGAGCAGGGACACATTGGAGAGGAATTGTGGGGGACGAGTCCTTTTTCCCTGGAGGGAGAGGCGAGCCGAAGGAAAGGGGCCAAACGAGATGGAGACTGCTGGACCAAGAACATTAGCCCAGACCACGGATACTAGCTTTCCAGTGCTCCTGCAGCTCTCCACCAAGGGTAAGGGATTGAGGAACTCCTTCCTGCGGTGTCGCACAGAGACTGTGAAATGCAAAAACAGCTGTGGGTCCTGGGCTGTGGGGGTGTCTGGACAGGGCTGGGGGTGGCCACAAGAGCCCTGCTGGAGGGTCCCATCTGGCTCAGGGCACAATGGGGCAGGCAGGAGTGCTGGGTCCTGGGGCTGGGGCTGTCCTGAGCCCCGAGGCTCCTGTGGGGCTGGCTCCATCCCCTCCTGGTAGGGTGGGAGGAAATTCAGGCCCAAGTTTCCCTGGAAGTGGGTCCCCCCTTGGGGTCTGGCTCTGGCAGGAAAGGGGTCCTGGCTCCCAGAGGCTGCAATGTCCAGCAGATCCCAGGGGGCTCTCAAGAGCCTGCTGGAAATGCCCACAGAGGACATGAAACCTTCCCCTTGTAACAGCCCTCAGCATGGCACCAGACCCACCACCAACGATGGTGGGAGGAAGGAGCTGCCTGCTGGGTCATGTGTCTGCAATGTTGCCATGGCATCGCCCCCAGTGCTGCCCTGCTACTGGCTGACAAGAGGAGGAGGGTTGTGTTGGGTTGCCGGATGTCTCTGTCAGCCCATCACAGTCCAGCACGTGGGTTAAAGACACTTATAAGTGCAGCAGGAGCAAAGCAGGAGAGCAGGAGTGGGTGTGTAGGTGTGTTCCCATGCTGGCCCTGGCCGTGTGGGGCTGCTCTCCTCCAGGAGCTGCCACGGGGTTAGGACCATAGGACAGAGGTGCCTGGGCCCCAGGGGAGCTGTCCTGCAATCCAGATGTGCTGGCCGGCCCCAAGCAGCTGCGCTGGGCGGTACAGTGTGGTTTGGCCGAGATTTGTCTGCAAGATGGGAATGCTCTTTCTGCCCTTGGATTGGTGGAGGTGGGAAGGGAGCAGGAGCAGAGGTGGGAGTGGATGTTCAGAGGAAGTGCTGGTTGCTGCCTCTTGGAGGACTAGAAGGAAACAGAAGGCCTGGAGAGTGGGCCTGGGTGTGATTTGGGTCCATGGTGGAGGGTGTCCTGGCTGCTGGCCTGTGTGGTGGTGTGGCCTGTGTGTGCCTGCTGCAGAGGGGCGTGCTGGCTGTCCACCGTGTGTGAGGGGAGGGGTGGGGGTGAGGTGTGTGCCAGAAGTTGGGTGGCGTGTGGTGGGGAGAGGCGGTGGCCCCAGGGTGTTGGTTCTGGGTGCGGGAGGAGACGTGTGGAGAGAGCAGTGGTGTGCGTGGGCAGTGCCATGAGGCTGGGGAGGTGGGGAGCGCTGCGAGGTGAGCAGGTGCCTTGTCTGCTGGGGCCCCGGCTGCCCTGGTGGCCCCATGAGCCAGGCACGCTGGCAGCCGGCTGTCTTCTGCCTGCTCAGCTTCACGCCTGGAGTTTCCTCCGCTCTTGCCAGGCTCTGCAGCCACGACCCACACGAAAGTGCAGGGAGCGCTTCTCCTTGCTCTGAGAGCTGTACGAGGCATGCTTTTCCCTCCTTTCCTCTCGGTTGCTTTTCGTGGGGAGAGCTTTGGTCTTGCAGCAGTGTTGGCTGAAGGAGCAGGAGGTCGTGGGAGGTGCTCGTTCATGGTTGGGCGTTAGCGTGCTGGAAGGTGTTTGGAGGAGTGAAGGCCTTGTGGAGAGGTGTTCTTGGGAGAGGGGCAGGTGTGTTCTTGGGAGAGGACTCTCGAGGGGGGCTGATGCCTTCCTGTGCCCCATCTCCCTGGACAAGGAGTGCCTTGGAGGAGGGAAGGCAAGGCAAGGGTGGCCTGCAAGGGATGCGCAGCCCCGGCCTCTCTTCCTTCCAGCTGCCATCTCGGCAAGTTCCTGCACCGTCCCGCTGCAGGGTGAGCTCTGGGTGCTGCAGCAGGGCAGCGAGAGAGCCCCCTTGGGCAGGCAGGAGTGTGCGAGGTGTGGTGTTGTGAGGTGCTGACGCGGGGAAGGTGGTGGTGTTGGCCTGAGGTTTGGGTGGGAGTGAGGAGCCCCACGGAGCTCTAGGGGCATTGCTGTGAGTGTCTGGAGCCAAGGGAGTGGTGGTGAGCACAGCCGTCCTCCAAGCAGCCTGCCGGCTTGTGGGCAGGCATTGTGGACGCTGAGCGCTGGAAGCCCTTTCCCCTTGGCGTTTTCTCCCTGAGCGCTTTGAGAGTTGCCACTCCTGTTTTGGGAGGTGGGGAGAGTCCTAGAGCCTTTGCATTGTGACCACTCTTGTTTTTCGGACTGCTGCCTGCTGACGCCGTGATGGGGTCGTGTCCTTGCAGCCCTGAGCAATCCAGGGGCCAAAGAGTGGAGCACTAGGGGCTCAAGAGCTTGCTAAGAGAAGAGAGGGAAGTGGTCCTTGCTGCAGGCTGCTGCCTGGTGCTGCTTTGGAGGAGAGCTCCTGGCACCAGACGTGAGGACAAACCAGCTTGGCTCTGCCACACGCCCAGCTCCTTCAGTGGGTGGCTTAGCTGGTGCTCTCGGGCTCTGCCTGGGCCATGCCAGGGGGGACCCTGGAGGCAGAGCCTGTGCTGGCTTTTCCATGTGGCACGTGCCCTGCTGAAAGCTGCTGGCTTGGCTCGAGGCTTTGCTTGGCAGAGAAATCCCCGGCCTTGCTGAGGCAGGGCAAGGCAAAGGCTTGAGAGCAGCGGAAGCCTTGTGCCGTTTCCGTGGTTGGAAGTGTGCTTGTCTAAGGCTGGTGCACTGGCCCTGTCCGTGCTGCTGAGTGTGTCTGTGTGCAGCCGTGTGGTCATTGGTGAGCTCCCTGAGCACGGCCCGAGAGAGGGGGAGTGTTGCCAAAGAGTTTTGTCCTCCTTCCTTGAAGCCCCAAAGGGCCCCTCAGTAGGGAGGCCTGTGGGGTGAGGGCCTTGAGGGCATGTGAAGCAAAGCAGATAGATAGGCAAGAGCTGGCGTGATGCGCCTCCTGGGAGAGCACTTGCTCTGTGCTTCGTGGAGGTGGGAAGGGAGCAGGCTCTGGGCTTTGACTGGATGTTCAGAGGAAGTGCCTGGGGAAAGGCTCTGGAGGACTAGAAGCAAGCGGAAGGGTTGGAGAGTGGGTCTTGGTGTGTTTTGGGGCCCTTCCCCTTGGTCGCTTCTGCTCGGAAAAACTGCCTTTCGGAGGGCTCCGGGAGAGGCTGTGCCCACGCGGCACGCCGTGGCCTGGCCGTTGGTGGTGCTGCGTGCCTCTTGCTGGGCCCTGAGACCTGTGGCCCTGGAAGCAGCCTGAAGGGTGTTGGCAGAGCAGCTCTGAGCGTGGCAGCTGTTTGGCTTTCGCAGGGCCTTGGAGGCTGGGGAAGGGCCCGTCCTCCCCTTGCCGTTGTCATTAGCCCTGCTGGCGGGCCAGGGGGAAGAGCTGCTGAGTGCTGCCTCTGCTGGTGTCCCCAGGTGAGATGCCCTCGCCTCAGTCCTTCCCCACGTCCCAAACTGTCAGGGCCCCAAATCAGAGAGTGCTTGTTGTCCTTGAGGTGTAGGGAATGTGCTGGCTTGGTTCAGTCCCTCCTTGGGGCAGGAAGTGGCCTTTGGAGTTGCGGGAAGGCTTCTTGCTCTGACTGGGCCATGGGGCCCTGCTGTCTTCCGCTTCATGGTCGCTGCTCCCACACAATCGGCCCCTTAGGAAATGTTGCCATGAATCCCTTGCAGGCCTTTCTCCAATTCCTGAGCTTCACGGGCTCGGTGCGGGTACTGCCTGGGCAGAAGGTGATCTTCTCTTGGGGCAGGAACTGGCCTGTCCTGAGTGTTTTGCTGCACTAGGAGCAGTGTGAGGCGCCAGGGTGAGTGAGGGAGACCGTTCAGGAGGTGTCTCAGCCTTGGGGAGAGCAGGGGCAGCTGCAGGGGGCAACAGCCACGAGGTCCCTAGTGTCTGTGAGAGCTGTGCCAGAAAATCACCACTGCCCAATCAGTTCTTTGTCGGTAGCTGAGAGGCCAGCAGGGGCCCCGTGGCTCGGCTGCTGATTCTGAGGTCCCTTGGGGCTGAGGAGCTGAGAGGCCAGCTGCAGGAACAAGGCTGGCGTGTTGTCTGTAAGGTCCCTTCTGCAACGGTTACGTGATTGGCTAGCAGGAGGCGTGTGGCTGGGAAGGTGCTTGTGAGGTGGCTTCTGGCTGAGCAGTTGCTGGGGCAGCAGCAGGTGCACGGCTGGGACGCGTGCTTTGGAGGTGACGTTGGCCTGAGTAGCTGGGAGGTGAGCATTTGGCTGATGGCTGAGGAAGTTATTGTGAGGTCACTTGTGTGTCAGGGGCTTGTAGGGCAGTGGTGGGCAGGCGGCTGGGAAGGTGGCCGTGAGGTCCTGTCTTTTGGAGTGGCTGATAGGGCAGCAGGAGGCAGGTGGCTGGGAAGGTGCTTGTGAGGTGACTGCAGAGAGAGCAGCCCAGGTTGCCCATGGCTGGGAAGTGACTCGGAGGTCCCGCCTTTCCCCGCAGTATGTAGGCCTGCAGCGTGGCTTAGACATTGGTGGTGAAATGTAGGCTTGACAGTGTGTGCGTGGTGTGGAAATTGTGCCCCATGAAAAGAGAGGGGCCTGGTGAGATTTGTCTCAGCCTGGGCAACATTCATGGGGAATGAGAACACTGCCCCAAATTTGCTCCCCAGCCTTGCCCATGGTTATGGAACATGGGAAGCACCAGGGTCCCACGTAAAGCCCTCTGGATGATGCGTGTTAAGGGCCTAGTTGCTCTTTTCTGGCATCTCATCTCTCTCCTAAGCACCGCAGACTGAGAAACCTTGCTGAGGCCTTTTCAAAACAAAGAGCCTGCTTTGGGCTTTGGTGCCTGAAGGAGGAAGGCTGCGTCCTGTCCCATCCTGTCCTACATCCTCCTTTGACAAGAAGAGTGACCCACAGGAGAAACCTCGACCATGAGATGGTGGAGTTCAGGATCCTGCGAGGAGGGAGCAGGGCAATGAGTAGGATTGCAACGCTGGACTTCAGGAGAGCTGACTTTGGCCTCTTCAGGGACCTACTTAGGGGAATCTCCTGGGGTAGGGCCCTAGAAGGAAGAGGGGTCCAAGAGAGCTGGTTAATATTCAAGCGTCACTTCCTCCAGGCTCAAGAGCAGTGCATCCCTCTGAGGAAGAAGTCGAGCAAAGCGGGCAGGAGACCTGCATGGATGAGCAAGGAACTCCTGGCCAAACTCCAGCAGAAGAAGGAAGTGTACAGAATGTGGAAAAGGGGACAGGCCACTTGGGAGGAATACAGGGACGTTGTCAGAGCGTGCAGGGATGCGACGAGGAAGGCTAAGGCCCAGTTGGAATTAAATCTGGCAAGGGATGTCAAGGACAACAAGAAGGCCTTCTTCAAATACATCAATAGCAAAAGGAAGACTAGGGAAAACGTGGGCCCGCTGCTGAAAGGGGCGGGTGCCCTGGTGACAAAGGATACAGAGAAGGCAGAGTTATTGAATGCCTTCTTTGCTTCTGTCTTCACTGCTAAGGCCAGTCCTGAGGAATTCCAGACCTTGGAGACAAGAGAGGAAGGCTGGAGAAAGGAAGACTCTCCCTTGGTTGAGGAGGATCGGGTTAGAGATCTTTTGTCCAAACTTGTCATCCATAAATCCATGGGCCCCGATGGGATGCACCCACGAGTGCTGAGGGAGCTGGCGGATGTTATCGCTAGGCCTCTCTCCATCATCTTTGAAAGGTCCTGGAGATCAGGAGAGGTGCCTGAGGACTGGAAGAAAGCCAATGTCACGCCAGTCTTCAAAAAGGGCAAGAAGGAGGAGCCAGGAAACTACAGGCCTGTCAGCCTCACCTCCATCCCTGGAAAGGTGATGGAACAGCTCATCCTGGAGGTCATCACTAAGCATCTGGAGGACAAGAAGGTGATCAGGAGTAGTCAGCATGGATTCACCAAAGGGAAATCATGCTTGACCAATCTGATAGCCTTCTATGACAGAATGACTGGCTGGGTAGATGAGGGCAGAGCAGTGGATGTTGTCTTTCTGGACTTCAGCAAGGCTTTTGACACTGTCTCCCATCACATCCTCCTAGGTAAGCTCAGGAAGTGTGGGCTAGATGAGTGGACGGTGAGGTGGCTTGAGAACTGGCTGGATGGCCGAGCTCAGAGGGTTGTGGTGAATGGCACAGAGTCAAGTTGGAGGCCTGTGGCTAGTGGTGTCCCCCAGGGGTCAGTCCTGGGCCCAGTCTTGTTCAATATATTCATCAATGACCTGGAGGAAGGGACAGAGTGCACCCTCAGCAAGTTTGCTGATGATACTAAACTGGGGGGAGAGGCTAACACACCAGAAGACTGTGCTGCCATTCAGAGGGACCTGGACAAGCTGGAGAGGTGGGCGGAGAGGAACCTCATGAAGTTCAACAAAGGCAAGTGCAAGGTCCTGCACCTAGGCAGGAATAATCCCATGCACCAGTACAGGCTGGGGACTGACCTGTTGGAAAGTAGCTCTGCCGAAAAGGACCTGGGAGTGCTGGTGGACAACAAGTTAAACATGAGCCAGCAGTGTGCCCTTGTGGCCAAGAAGGCCAATGGGATCCTAGGGTGCATTAGGCAGAGTGTTGCCAGCAGGTCGAGGGAGGTGATCCTGCCCCTCTACTCAGCCCTGGTGAGGCCTCACCTGGAGTACTGTGTCCAGTTCTGGGCTCCCCAGTACAAGAGAGACATGGCACTCCTGGAGAGAGTCCAGCGGAGGGCTACCAAGATGATTAGAGGGCTGGAGCATCTCTCCTATGAAGAAAGACTGCAAGAGCTGGGCCTGTTCAGCCTGGAGAAGAGAAGATTGAGAGGGGATCTCATCAACGTGTACAAGTATCTGAAGGGGGAGTGTCAAGAGGATGAGGCCAGCCTCTTCTCCGTGGTGCCCAGCAACAGGACAAGAGGCAATGGGCAGAAACTGAACCACAGGAAGTTCCATCTGAACCTGAGAAAACACTTCTTGACTGTGAGGGTGACAGAGCATTGGAACAGGTTGCCCAGAGGGGTGGTGGAGTCTCCTTCGCTGGAGATATTCAAAACCCGTCTGGATGTGATCCTGGGCAATATGCTCTAGAGGACCCTGCTTGAGCAGGGAGGTTGGACTAGATGATCTCCAGAGGTCCCTTCCAACCTAAACGATTCTGTGATTCTGTGATTCTGTCTCACCAGGCTCACCAAAGCATCGCAGCCCATGGCCACCCTTTTGTGCTGTTTTACCTCACATGATTTTGATCCCATCTTTAACAAGTGCCAAACCCCTAACATAGCCCCAAACCCCCGCTTCCCGCACAGGTCTGCCCTGTGCAGAGACCTGTTGGTGCAGGGGCACAGAAGTGACCTCTGCCGTGACCCATCTTAGATTTTTCACAGCCTTTGTCACCATCTGGTCACGTTCCTGAAGGATTTATCAGCAAGTTTTGGAAACTAACTGGGGATGTAGGCAGGTGACTGCTTTCCAGGACGTGAGGGGAAGTCTCTCTGCTCTCTCCCTGGCTGTGCCATCTCCATGGCGGTGACCTACTGAGCCCAGAGATGACACGGGCTGAGGTCACAGAGGGATGTGCCGCATCACAGAGAGGTCTCTCCCCGGTGCCATGGGAGAGCCCTCACTTCCCTGCAAGGCCAGGGCACGGCTCACACACTCCCCACTGCTGCCCTTCAGAGCTACTCCCCAGCAAGGAGGGAGGACAGGAGGCAGTGGGGCTGCACTGGGGCTCCTCACCAACAGGCACAAGAGCAGGGACACATTGGAGAGGAATTGTGAGTGATGAGACAGGAGACAAGAGAGTCCTTTTTCCCTGGAGGGAGAGGCGAGCCGAAGGAAAGGGGCCAAACGAGATGGAGACTGCTGGACCAAGAACATTAGCCCAGACCACGGATACTAGCTTTCCAGTGCTCCTGCAGCTCTCCACCAAGGGTAAGGGATTGAGGAACTCCTTCCTGAGGTGTCGCACAGAGACTGTGAAATGGAAAAACAGTTGTGGGCCCTGGGCTGTGGGGGTGTCTGGACAGGGCTGGGGGTGGCCACAAGAGCCCTGCTGGAGGGTCCCATCTGGCTCAGGGCACAATGGGGCAGGCAGGAGTGCTGGGTCCTGGGGCTGGGGCTGTCCTGAGCCCCGAGGCTCCTGTGGGGCTGGCTCCATCCCCTCCTGGTAGGGTGGGAGGAAATTCAGGCCCAAGTTTCCCTGGAAGTGGGTCCCCCCTTGGGGTCTGGCTCTGGCAGGAAAGGGGTCCTGGCTCCCAGAGGCTGCAATGTCCACCAGATCCCAGGGGGCTCTCAAGAGCCTGCTGGAAATGCCCACAGAGGACATGAAACCTTCCCCTTGTAACAGCCCTCAGCATGGCACCAGACCCACCACCAACGATGGTGGGAGGAAGGAGCTGCCTGCTGGGTCATGTGTCTGCAATGTTGCCATGGCATCGCCCCCAGTGCTGCCCTGCTACTGGCTGACAAGAGGAGGAGGGTTGTGTTGGGTTGCCGGATGTCTCTGTCAGCCCATCACAGTCCAGCACGTGGGTTAAAGACACTTATAAGTGCAGCGGGAGCAAAGCAGGAGAGCAGGAGTGGGAGTGAGTGGGTCTGTAGGTGTGTTCCCATGCTGGCCCTGGCCGTGTGGGGCTGCTCTCCTCCAGGAGCTGCCACGGGGTTAGGACCATAGGACAGAGGTGCCTGGGCCCCAGGGGAGCTGTCCTGCAATCCAGATGTGCTGGCCGGCCCCAAGCAGCTGCGCTGGGCGGTACAGTGTGGTTTGGCTGAGATTTGTCTGCAAGATGGGAATGCTCTTTCTGCCCTTGGATTGGTGGAGGTGGGAAGGGAGCAGGAGCAGAGGTGGGAGTGGATGTTCAGAGGAAGTGCTGGTTGCTGCCTCTTGGAGGACTAGAAGGAAAGAGAAGGGCTGGAGAGTGGGCCTGGGTGTGATTTGGGTCCATGGTGGAGGGTGTCCTGGCTGCTGGCCTGTGTGGTGGTGTGGCCTGTGTGTGCCTGCTGCAGAGGGGCGTGCTGGCTGTCCACCGTGTGTGAGGGGAGGGGTGGGGGTGAGGTGTGTGCCAGAAGTTGGGTGGCGTGTGGTGGGGAGAGGCGGTGGCCCCAGGGTGTTGGTTCTGGGTGCGGGAGGAGACGTGTGGAGAGAGCAGTGGTGTGCGTGGGCAGTGCCATGAGGCTGGGGAGGTGGGGAGCGCTGCGAGGTGAGCAGGTGCCTTGGCTGCTGGGGCCCCGGCTGCCCTGGTGGCCCCATGAGCCAGGCACGCTGGCAGCCGGCTGTCTTCTGCCCGCTCAGCTTCACGCCTGGAGTTTCCTCCGCTCTTGCCAGGCTCTGCAGCCACGACCCACACGAAAGTGCAGGGAGCGCTTCTCCTTGCTCTGAGAGCTGTACGAGGCATGCTTTTCCCTCCTTTCCTCTCGGTTGCTTTTCGTGGGGAGAGCTTTGGTCTTGCAGCAGTGTTGGCTGAAGGAGCAGGAGGTCGTGGGAGGTGCTCGTTCATGGTTGGGCGTTAGCGTGCTGGAAGGTGTTTGGAGGAGTGAAGGCCTTGTGGAGAGGTGTTCTTGGGAGAGGGGCAGGTGTGTTCTTGGGAGAGGACTCTCGAGGGGGGCTGATGCCTTCCTGTGCCCCATCTCCCTGGACAAGGAGTGCCTTGGAGGAGGGAAGGCAAGGCAAGGGTGGCCTGCAAGGGATGCGCAGCCCCGGCCTCTCTTCCTTCCAGCTGCCATCTCGGCAAGTTCCTGCACCGTCCCGCTGCAGGGTGAGCTCTGGGTGCTGCAGCAGGGCAGCGAGAGAGCCCCCTTGGGCAGGCAGGAGTGTGCGAGGTGTGGTGTTGTGAGGTGCTGACGCGGGGAAGGTGGTGGTGTTGGCCTGAGGTTTGGGTGGGAGTGAGGAGCCCCACGGAGCTCTAGGGGCATTGCTGTGAGTGTCTGGAGCCAAGGGAGTGGTGGTGAGCACAGCCGTCCTCCAAGCAGCCTGCCGGCTTGTGGGCAGGCATTGTGCACGCTGAGCGCTGGAAGCCCTTTCCCCTTGGTGTTTTCTCCCTGAGCGCTTTGAGAGTTGCCACTCCTTTTTTGGGAGGTGGGGAGAGTCCTAGAGCCTTTGCATTGTGACCACTCTTGTTTTTCGGACTGCTGCCTGCTGACGCCGTGATGGGGTCGTGTCCTTGCAGCCCTGAGCAATCCAGGGGCCAAAGAGTGGAGCACTAGGGGCTCAAGAGCTTGCTAAGAGAAGAGAGGGAAGTGGTCCTTGCTGCAGGCTGCTGCCTGGTGCTGCTTTGGAGGAGAGCTCCTGGCACCAGACGTGAGGACAAACCAGCTTGGCTCTGCCACACGCCCAGCTCCTTCAGTGGGTGGCTTAGCTGGTGCTCTCGGGCTCTGCCTGGGCCATGCCAGGGGGGACCCTGGAGGCAGAGCCTGTGCTGGCTTTTCCATGTGGCACGTGCCCTGCTGAAAGCTGCTGGCTTGGCTCGAGGCTTTGCTTGGCAGAGAAATCCCCGGCCTTGCTGAGGCAGGGCAAGGCAAAGGCTTGAGAGCAGCGGAAGCCTTGTGCCGTTTCCGTGGTTGGAAGTGTGCTTGTCTAAGGCTGGTGCACTGGCCCTGTCCGTGCTGCTGAGTGTGTCTGTGTGCAGCCGTGTGGTCATTGGTGAGCTCCCTGAGCACGGCCCGAGAGAGGGGGAGTGTTGCCAAAGAGTTTTGTCCTCCTTCCTTGAAGCCCCAAAGGGCCCCTCAGTAGGGAGGCCTGTGGGGTGAGGGCCTTGAGGGCACGTGAAGCAAAGCAGATAGATAGGCAAGAGCTGGCGTGATGCGCCTCCTGGGAGAGCACTTGCCCTCTGCTTCGTGGAGGTGGGAAGGGAGCATGCTCCAGGGCGAGCCAGGATGTTCAGAGGAAGTGCCTGGGGAAAGGCTCTGGAGGACTAGAAGCAAGCGGAAGGGTTGGAGAGTGGGTCTTGGTGTGTTTTGGGGCCCTTGCCCATGGTCGCTTCTGCTCGGAAAAACTGCCTTTTGGAGGGCTCCGGGAGAGGCTGTGCCCACGCGGCACGCCGTGGCCTGGCCGTTGGTGGTGCTCCGTGCCTCTTGCTGGGCCCTGAGACCTGTGGCCCTGGAAGCAGCCTGAAGGGTGTTGGCAGAGCAGCTCTGAGCATGGCAGCTGTTTGGCTTTTGCAGGGCCTTGGAGGCTGGGGAAGGGCCCGTCCTCCCCTTGCCGTTGTCATTAGCCCTGCTGGCGGGCCAGGGGGAAGAGCTGCTGAGTGCTGCCTCTGCTGGTGTCCCCAGCTGAGATGCCCTCGCCTCAGTCCTTCCCCACGACCCAAACTGTCAGGGCACCAAATCGGAGGGTGCTTGTTGTCCTTGATGTGTAGGGGATGTGCTGGCTTGGTTCAGCCTTGGGGCAGGAAGTGGCCTTTGGAGTTGCGGGAAAGCTTCTTGCTCTGCCTGGGCCATGGGGCCCTGCTGTCTTCCGCTTCATGGTCGCTGCTCCCACACAATCGGCCCCTTAGGAAATGTTGCCACGAATCCCTTGCAGGCCTTTCTCCAATTCCTGAGCTTCACGGGCTCGGTGCGGGTACTGCCTGGGCAGAAGGTGATCTTCTCTTGGGGCAGGAACTGGCCCGTCCTGGGTGTTTTGCTGCACTAGGAGCAGTGTGAGGTGCCAGGGTGAGTGAGGGAGACCGTTCAGGAGGTGTCTCAGCCTTGGGGAGGGCAGGGGCAGCTGCAGGGGGCAACAGCCACGAGGTCCCTAGTGTGTGCGAGAGCTGGGCCAGAAAATCCCCACTGCCCAATCAGTTCTTTGTCGGTAGCTGAGAGGCCAGCAGGGGCCCCGTGGCTCGGCTGCTGATTCTGAGGTCCCTTGGGGCTGAGGAGCTGAGAGGCCAGCTGCAGGAACAAGGCTGGCGTGTTGTCTGCAAGGTCCCTTCTGCAAGGGTTACGTGATTGGCTAGCAGGAGGCGTGTGGCTGGGAAGGTGCTGGTGAGGTGTCTTCTGGCTGAGCAGTTGCTGGGGCAGCAGCAGGTGCACGGCTGGGACGCGTGCTTTGGAGGTGACGTTGGCCTGAGTAGCTGGGAGGTGAGCATTTGGCTGATGGCTGAGGAAGTTGTTGTGAGGTCACTTGTGTGTCAGGGGCTTGTAGGGCAGTGGTGGGCAGGCGGCTGGGAAGGTGGCCGTGAGGTCCTGTCTTTTGGAGTGGCTGATAGGGCAGCAGGAGGCAGGTGGCTGGGAAGGTGCTTGTGAGGTGAGTGCAGACAGAGCAGCCCAGGTTGCCCATGGCTGGGAAGTGACTCGGAGGTCCCGCCTGTCCCCGCAGGCTGCCTGGCCTGCAGCATTGCTTAGACATTGGCAGTGGAATCTAGGCTTGACAGTGTGTGCGTGGTGTGGAAATTGTGCCCCATGAAAAGAGAGGGGCCTGGTGAGGTTTGTCTGCAAGATGGGAATGCTCTTTCTGCCCTTGGATTGGTGGAGGTGGGAAGGGAGCAGGAGCAGAGGTGGGAGTGGATGTTCAGAGGAAGTGCTTGTTGCTGCCTCTTGGAGGACTAGAAGGAAGCAGAAGGGCTGGAGAGTGGGCCTGGGTGTGTTTTGGAGTCATTCGGGGGGTGGTGGCGTGTCTGCTGCCCTGTGTGGTGGTGTGGCCTGTGTGTGCCTGCTGCAGAGGGGCGTGCTGGCTGTCCACCGTGTGTGAGGGGAGGGGTGGGGGTGAGGTGTGTGCCAGAAGTTGGGTGGCGTGTGGTGGGGAGAGGCGGTGGCCCCAGGGTGTTGGTTCTGGGTGCGGGAGGAGACGTGTGGAGAGAGCAGTGGTGTGCGTGGGGAGTGCCATGAGGCTGGGGAGGTGGGGAGCGCTGCGAGGTGAGCAGGTGCCTTGGCTGCTGGGGCCCCGGCTGCCCTGGTGGCCCCATGAGCCAGGCACGCTGGCAGCCGGCTGCCTTCTGCCCGCTCAGCTTCACGCCTGGAGTTTCCTCCGCTCTTGCCAGGCTCTGCAGCCAGATATCCCACACAGACGGTGAGATACACCTCAATATACAGCTGGGAGTATTTGGAGTGGAAGAGGTCATCTTTCAGAAAGGGTTCCTTGCTGGAGATTCTTGAATTTGACACCTCTGAGATCTGTCCAACAAGTTTTATTTTACGCTAGAGGCGTAAGCAGTTGCCTCTCTCCCCTAGCAGCAAAGGCTACGTTGGGGTACTACCTAAGTGGGGTACATCGTTGGTGCAGACACTGTTTTCTTCTCATGTGGCAGAACCCCAGAAACTCTTTGCTTATAGTGCAGTAGTATCCCCCAATCAGCCCTTAATTAACTATCCAATTAACCTCCCTCCAACCCAGTGAAATATGGCAGGTGAGGGGAGATGGTCTTCATTTCATCTTGCCAAAGGCCTCACTGCTTTGGGGCTCTCTGCTGCACCTTGCACCCTGCCCTGGGCTCAAATCAGACATCCTGGGACGGACATCCAGCAGGAGGCCACAGAGAGCAGTTCAGATCATGTGGGACTTTCTTCACCCACACAGTTCACAAGGAAATGGTCTCTCCACAGTGGAGCGCTCAGAGGTGCTCTTTCCAGGGGCAGTGCCACAGTCATAGGCCCATTTGAAATGGGCCAAATAAGGGAAACTTCCAGAGACCAAGTATTTCTTCAGAAAGTGATTGGCCTTTAAAACCACTTCTCCCAGAGGTGCCTGCTGCAGGGAGTAGTAATCTCAGGTGCCCAGAGCTCACTTTCTGTGCTGAAGACTAAGGAAATGAGCCCATTGCTTTTGGACTGGGAGAAACATCAGCTGATGCTCAGGCACTTTCCTGCAAGTCAGCAGGAAACACTTCCTGGGTCAGGGCTGAGAATCAGCGTGCCAAGCTGGAGCTGTTTGATGCAAATAACCGCCTCAGAATTAGGTTCCTCCCCTTTCCACATGCTCCTCTCTGCCCTAAGGGGGTCATTTGGGAGCTGACCCTTCAGGTGTCCAAGTGAGCACATTTGGCAGAGTGTCACTGAGCTGGTCACTGAGGCCTGCAGTTTCGGGAGCTCTTGCCAGGATCTCCAGCTGGAAAGCTGACTCAATCCCAGTGTGTCTCCTTTCTGGTACAGAGAGAGAAGAAACCCACATAGGTGAATCATCATGTCCCTGAGGAAGGGGAAAGGCCAGCAGCTGGCACAGAGCTTGGAAGGTGATTGTGAGATTCTTTCTGCCTCCCCATCTGATGGGCCAGTATCTGATGAGTAGCAGACTAGCTAGCAGGCCCACCTCCTGCTGACACAGAGCCTGCAGGCCCAGAGCCCTCGCCGTGCTGCCAGCGCTCTCCCCAAGGCAGCCCAGGAAGCTATGGCCTGCCTTCACCCTGAGGACGTGTTGCTGGCTTATGCTGCTGCATGCTGCCTCCCTGGACCCCCCCAGGCCCTTCTCAGCCAAGCTGCTTTCCAGCCGATCGGCACTCAGCATGTCCTGGTGCAAGACATTGCATTTCCTTTGGTGGACCTTCCTGACGTTCCTCTCTGCCCATTTCTCCAGCCTGTCACAATCCCTCTGACTCGCAGCGCAAACAGATTATGTCATGTCCGGTTTTTAGGACATAATTGTGTCTCAGAAGCTTGCAGGCCCTTAGGAGGCACAGGACCATGCAGGTGAGTGTGTGGTCCCTTCTGTGTCTGTAGGTGATGGGCCAGGAACAAGCTCCTGGGTGGGAAACTGTTTGTGAGGTGACTTGTGTCTCAGTACCTGATAGGCCAGCAGCAGGCACAATACTTGGATTTTGGTTGTGAGGTCATTTTTGTCTCGGCACGTGATAGGGCAGCCACTGGCTCCCGAGCAGAGGAGGTGCTTGTGCGATTGCTTCTGTCTGAGTACCTGATAGGCCACTTGCAGGCCGATGGCTTGGATGCTGATTGTGATGACGTTCCTGCCTGAGTACCTGTTTGGCTAGCAGCAGGCACATGGTAAGTCCAGTCCTTCTGAGAAGCTGAGAGGCTCACTGCAGGCAGGTGGGCTTGGAAGAGGACTGTGAGGTTACTGGTAAAGGATCAGCCGGTAGGCCAAAAGTCTAATAGGAGGGGACATTGTGGTGAGAGCCATTGTTTCTCGGAAGCTCCTTGGATGGTAGGAGGCACATGGCTGTAAAGGGGAAAGTGATGTCCCTTCTGTCTCTGCAGGTGATGGGCCAGCAGCAGGCACATTGCTGGGAAATTGGCTGTGAGGTCCCGTCTGTCTCAGCCTCTGACAGGCTAGCAGCAGGCTCATGGCTGGGGCACGTGCATGTGAGGTCACTTCTGAGCAAGCTGCTGGTAGACCAGGAGTAGGCCCATGGATTGGCTGTTGACTGGGAAGTCCATTCTTTGTGAGTGCCTGATGAGGTCTTTGCCAGGTCTCTTCTTCCTGATGACCTGATTAGCTAGTAGCTGCTCATTTGCTTGGATGCTCATGGTGAGGTCACTGCTGCCTGAGTACCTAATAGGCTACCCCCAGGCGCTGGGCTAGGGTGCTGATTTGGTGGTGTCTCCTGTCTTTGCAGGTGATAGGCCAGCAGCAGGCACACGGCTTGGATGTTGATTGTGAAGCCTCCTCTGCCTTAGGACCTGACTGGAGAGCAGCAGGCACATAGCTGGTCACGTGCATGAGAGAAGCTGGAGGGCCAGCAGTAGGCCCCTTGGCTTGGTGGATGATTGTGAGGTGACTTCGGTGTGAGCAGCTGAGAGGTGAGCCTTTGGCTGCGGCCTAAGGCAGGTGTTTGTGAGGTCACTTCTGCCTGAGGATGTGGTTAGACAGCAGGCGCAGAGCCTGCTGACCCAGAGCCTGCAGGCACAGAGCCCTCGCCCTGCTGCAACGCTCTTCCCAATGCAGCCCAGGAAACTGATGCAGCCTTTGAATACCAAAAACACTTGGCTGGCTCCTGCTGCTTCATGTTGTCTACCAGGACTCCCAGGCCCTTCTCTACTAAGCTGCTTTCCAGGCAGTCGGCATTCAGCGTGATGAGGAGGGTACTGGATTCTGACAGCCTCAAAATCTCCAAGACCAGTTTGAGCCACCTGGCTGTGAAGGTGACTGTGAGGTCACGCCTGTCTCTGCAAGTGATGGGCAAGGAGCAGGCAAAATTATGAGACCTCGCAGTCAGCACTGCAGATGTATCTCCTTTCCCTGCCTCTCCCCATCCTCCCACCCCTGTCTTCTTTTGGCTGGGATGAGTGGTGGTGCACCACCCTATGCGAAGAGGTGGCTGGAGTGCACAGAGTTTTGCCTTGGAGATGTTGACGAGCCAGTCCACAGCACTGCGCAAATGGACCATAAGGCAGGTGGAAAATGGGCTGGACCATTGAGCCAAAATGCTGTGATCAGTGGCACAAGGTCCAACAAGCTCCTTCAGTGGGTGCCTTTGCTGGTGCTCTCGGACTATGCCTGGATCGTGCCGGGGGGACCCTGGAGGCAGAGCCTGCGCTGGCTTTTCCATGTGGCACGTGCCCTGCTGAAAGCTGCTGCCTTGGCTCAAGGCTTTGCTTGGCAGAGAAATCCCAGGCCTTGCTGAGGCAGGGCAAGGCAAAGGCTTGAGAGCAGCGGAAGCCTTGTGCCGTTTCCGTGGTTGGAAGTGTGCTTGTCTAAGGCTGGTGCACTGGCCCTGTCCGTGCTGCTGAGTGTGTCCGTGTGCTGCCATGTGGTCATTGGTGAGCTCTCTGGGCGTGGCCCGAGAGAGGGGGAGTGGTGCCTAAGAGTTTTGTCCTCCTGCCTTGAAGCCCCTCAGTAGGGAGGCCTGTGGGGTGAGGGCCTTGAGGGCACGTGAGGCAAAAGAGAGAGGCAAGAGCTGGCGTGATGCGCCTCCTGGGAGAGCACTTGCCCTCTGCTTCGTGGAGGTGGGAAGGGAGCAGGCTCCGGGGTGAGCCGGGATGTTCAGAGGAAGTGCCTGTGGAAAGGTTCTGGAGGACTAGAAGCAAGCGGAAGGGTTGGAGAGTGGGTCTTGGTGCGTTTTGGGGCCCTTCCTCATGGTCACTTCTGCTCGGAAAACCCCCTGTCAGAGGGCTCCGAGAGAGGCTGTGCCCACGCGGCACGCTGTGGCCTGGCCACTGGTGCTGCTCCGTGCCTCTTGCTGGGCCCTGAGACCTGTGGCCCTGGAAGCAGCCTGAAGGGTGTTGGCAGAGCAGCTCTGAGCATGGCAGCTGTTTGGCTTTCGCAGGGCCTTGGAGGCTGGGGAAGGGCCCGTCCTCCCCTTGCCATTGTCATTAGCCCTGCTGGCGGGCCAGGGGGAAGAGCTGCTGAGTGCTGCCTCTGCTGGTGTCCCCAGCTGAGATGCCCTCGCCTCAGTCCTTCCCCACGTCCCAAACTGTCAGGGCCCCAAATCAGAGAGTGCTTGTTGTCCTTGATGTGTAGGGAATGTGCTGGCTTGGTTCAGTCCCTCCTTGGGGCAGGAAGTGGCCTTTGGAGTTGTGGGAAGGCTTCTTGCTCTGCCTGGGCCATGGGGCCCCGCTGTCTTCCGCTTCATGGTCACTGCTCCCACACAATCGGCCCCTTAGGAAATGTTGCCATGAATTCCTTGCAGGCCTTTCTCCAGTTCCTGAGCTTCACGGGCTCGCTGTGGGTACTGGCTGGGCAGAAGGTGATCTTCTCTTGGGGCAGGAACTGGCCCGTCCTGGGTGTTTTGCTGCACTAGGAGCAGTGTGAGGCGCCAGGGTGAATGAGGGAGGCCGTTCAGGAGGTGTCTCAGCCTTGGGGAGGGCAGGGGGAGCTGCAGGGGGCAACAGCCACGAGGTCCCTAGTGTCTGCGAGAGCTGGGCCAGAAAATCACCACTGCCCAATCAGTTCTTTGTCAGTAGCTGAGAGGCCAGCAGGGGCCACGTGGCTCGCTGCTGATTCTGAGGTCCCTTGGGGCTGAGGAGCTGAGAGGCCAGCTGCAGGAACAAGGCTGGCGTGTTGTCTCTAAGGTCCCTTCTGCAAGGGTTACGTGATTGGCTAGCAGGAGGCGTGTGGCTGGGAAGGTGCTTGTGAGGTGGCTTCTGGCTGAGCAGTTGCTGGGGCAGCAGCAGGTCCACGGCCCGATGCGTGCTTTGGAGGTGACGTTGGCCGGAGCATCTGGGAGGTGAGCATTTGGCTGATGGCTGAGGAAGTTGTTGTGAGGTCACTTGTGTGTCAGGGGCTTGTAGGGCAGTGGCGGGCAGACGGCTGGGAAGGTGGCCGTGAGGTCCTGTCTTTTGGAGTGGCTGATAGAGCAGCAAGAGGCAGGTGGCTGGGAAGGTGCTTGTGAGGTGACTGCAGAGAGAGCAGCCCAGGTTGCCCATGGCTGGGAAGTGACTCGGAGGTCCCGCCTGTCCCCGCAGGCTGCCTGGCCTGCAGCATTGCTTAGACATTGGCAGTGGAATCTAGGCTTGACAGTGTGTGCGTGGTGTGGAAATTGTGCCCCATGAAAAGAGAGGGGCCTGGTGAGGTTTGTCTGCAAGATGGGAATGCTCTTTCTGCCCTTGGATTGGTGGAGGTGGGAAGGGAGCAGGAGCAGAGGTGGGAGTGGATGTTCAGAGGAAGCCCTTGTTGCTCCCTCTTGGAGGACTATAAAGAAACAGGAGGGCTGGAGAGTTGTCCTGGGTGTGATTTGGGTCCATGGTGGAGGGTGTCCTGGCTGCTGGCCTGTGTGGTGGTGTGGCCTGTGTGTGCCTGCTGCAGAGGGGCGTGCTGGCTGTCCACGCTGTGTGAGGGGAGGGGTGGGGGTGAGGTGTGTGCCAGAAGTTGGGTGGCGTGTGGTGGGGAGAGGCGGTGGCCCCAGGGTGTTGGTTCTGGGTGTGGGAGGAGACGTGTGGAGAGAGCAGTGGTGTGCGTGGGGAGTGCCATGAGGCTGGGGAGGTGGGGAGCGCTGCGAGGTGAGCAGGTGCCTTGGCTGCTGGGGCCCCGGCTGCCCTGGTGGCCCCATGAGCCAGGCACGCTGGCAGCCGGCTGCCTTCTGCCCGCTCAGCTTCATGCCTGGAGTTTCCTCCGCTCTTGCCAGGCTCTGCAGCCAGATATCCCACACAGACTGTGAGATACATATAAACATGCAGCTGAGAGTATTTGGAGTGGAAGAGGTCATCTTTCAGAAAGGGTTCCTTGCTGGAGATTCTTGAATTTGACACCTCTGAGATCTGTCCAACAAGTTTTATTTAACGCTAGAGGCGTAAGCAGTTGGTGCAGACACTGTTTTCTTCTCGTGTGGCAGGATCCTAGAAACTCTTTGCTTATAGTGCAGTGGTATTCCACAACTACCCCTTAATTAACCATCCCATTAACCCCCTCCAATCCAGAGAAATGTGGCAGGTAGAGGGAGAGGGTCTTGAGCTCTTCCTGCCAAAGGCCTCACTGCTTCGGGGCTATCTGCTGCACCTTGCACCCTGCCCCCTGCCCTGGGCTCTGAAATCAGACATCCAGAGGCGGACATCCAGCAGGAGGCCACAGAGAGCAGTTCAGATCATGTGGGACTTTCTTCACCCACACAGTTCACAAGGAAATGGTCTCTCCACAGTGGAGCGCTCAGAGGTGCTCTTTCCAGTGGCAGTGCCACAGTCCTTAGCTTTTGAAATGGGCCAAATAAGGGAAACTTCCAGAGACCAAGTATTTCTTCAGAAAGTGATTGGCCTTTAAAACCACTTCTCCCAGAGGTGCCTGCTGCAGGGAGTAGTAATCTCAGCTGCCCAGAGCTCACTTTCTGTGCTGAAGACTAAGGAAATGAGCCCATTGCTTTTGGACTGGGAGAAACATCAGCTGATGCTCAGGCACTTTCCTGCAAGTCAGCAGGAAACACTTCCTGGGTCCGAGCTGAGAATCAGCGTGCCAAGCTGGAGTTGTTTGATGCAAATAACCGCCTCAGAATTAGGTTCCTCCCCTTTCCACATGCTCCTCTCTGCCCTAAGGGGGTCATTTGGGAGCTGACCCTTCAGGTGTCCAAGTGAGCACATTTGGCAGAGTGTCACTGAGCTGGTCACTGAGGCCTGCAGTTTCGGAAGCTCTTGCCAGGATCTCCAGCTGGAAAGCTGACTCAATCCCAGTGTGTCTCCTTTCTGCTAGAGAGAGAGAGAAGAGACCCCCATAGCTGGCTCCTCATGTCCCTGAGGAAGGGGAAAGGCCAGCAGGTGGCACAGACCTTGGAAGGTGATTGTGAGGTTATTTCTGCCTCCCCATCTGATGGGCCAGTATCTGATGAGTAGCAGACTAGCTAGCAGGCCCATCTCCTGCTGACACAGAGCCTGCAGGCCCAGAGCCCTCACCCTGCTGCCAGCGCTCTCTCCCCAAGGCAGCCCAGGAAGCCATGGACTGCCTTTGTCCTGAGGACATGTTGCTGGCTTATGCCCTTTAGGAGGCACAGGCCCATGCAGGTGACTGTGTGGTCCCTTCTGTGTCTGTAGGTGATGGGCCAGGAAGAAGCTTGCAGGTGGGAAACTGTTTGTGAGGTGACTTGTGTCTCAGTACCTGATAGGCCAGCAGCAGGCACATGGCTTGGATTTTGGTTGTGAGGTCACTTCTGTCTCTGCAGGTGATAGGGCAACCACTGCTTCTCGAGCAGAGGAGGTGCTTGTGCGATTCCTTCTGCCTTAGTACCTGATAGGCCACTTGCAGGCCGATGGCTTGGATGCTGATTGTGATGACGTTCCTGCCTGAGTACCTGTTTGGCTAGCAGCAGGCACATGGTAAGTCCAGTCCTTCTGAGAAGCTGAGAGGCTCACTGCAGGCAGGTGGGCTTGGAAGAGGACTGTGAGGTTACTGGTAAAGGATCAGCCGGTAGGCCAAAAGTCTAATAGGAGGGGACAGTGTGGTGAGAGCCATTGTTTCTCAGAAGCTCCTTGGATGGTAGGAGGCACATGGCTGTAAAGGGGAAAGTGATGTCCCTTCTGTCTCTGCAGGTGATGGGCCAGCAGCAGGCACATTGCTGGGAAATTGGCTGTGAGGTCCCGTCTGTCTCAGCCTCTGACAGGCTAGCAGCAGGCTCATGGCTGGGGCACGTGCATGTGAGGTCACTTCTGAGCAAGCTGCTGGTAGACCAGGAGTAGGCCCATGGATTGGCTGTTGACTGGGAAGTCCATTCTTTGTGAGTGCCTGATGAGGTCTTTGCCAGGTCTCTTCTTCCTGATGACCTGATTAGCTAGTAGCTGCTCATTTGCTTGGATGCTCATGGTGAGGTCACTGCTGCCTGAGTACCTAATAGGCTACCCCCAGGCGCTGGGCTAGGGTGCTGATTTGGTGGTGTCTCCTGTCTTTGCAGGTGATAGGCCAGCAGCAGGCACACGGCTTGGATGTTGATTGTGAAGCCTCCTCTGCCTTAGGACCTGACTGGAGAGCAGCAGGCACATAGCTGGTCACGTGCATGAGAGAAGCTGGAGGGCCAGCAGTAGGCCCCTTGGCTTGGTGGATGATTGTGAGGTGACTTCGGTGTGAGCAGCTGAGAGGTGAGCCTTTGGCTGCGGCCTAAGGCAGGTGTTTGTGAGGTCACTTCTGCCTGAGGATGTGGTTAGACAGCAGGCGCAGAGCCTGCTGACCCAGAGCCTGCAGGCACAGAGCCCTCGCCCTGCTGCAACGCTCTTCCCAATGCAGCCCAGGAAACTGATGCAGCCTTTGAATACCAAAAACACTTGGCTGGCTCCTGCTGCTTCATGTTGTCTACCAGGACCCCCAGGCCCTTCTCTACTAAGCTGCTTTCCAGGCAGTCGGCATTCAGCGTGATGAGGAGGGTACTGGATTCTGACAGCCTCAAAATCTCCAAGACCAGTTTGAGCCACCTGGCTGTGAAGGTGACTGTGAGGTCACGCCTGTCTCTGCAAGTGATGGGCAAGGAGCAGGCAAAATTATGAGACCTCGCAGTCAGCACTGCAGATGTATCTCCTTTCCCTGCCTCTCCCCATCCTCCCACCCCTGTCTTCTTTTGGCTGGGATGAGTGGTGGTGCACCACCCTATGCGAAGAGGTGGCTGGAGTGCACAGAGTTTTGCCTTGGAGATGTTGACGAGCCAGTCCACAGCACTGCGCAAATGGACCATAAGGCAGGTGGAAAATGGGCTGGACCATTGAGCCAAAATGCTGTGATCAGTGGCACAAGGTCCAACAAGCTCCTTCAGTGGGTGCCTTTGCTGGTGCTCTCGGACTATGCCTGGATCGTGCCGGGGGGACCCTGGAGGCAGAGCCTGCGCTGGCTTTTCCATGTGGCACGTGCCCTGCTGAAAGCTGCTGCCTTGGCTCAAGGCTTTGCTTGGCAGAGAAATCCCAGGCCTTGCTGAGGCAGGGCAAGGCAAAGGCTTGAGAGCAGCGGAAGCCTTGTGCCGTTTCCGTGGTTGGAAGTGTGCTTGTCTAAGGCTGGTGCACTGGCCCTGTCCGTGCTGCTGAGTGTGTCCGTGTGCTGCCATGTGGTCATTGGTGAGCTCTCTGGGCGTGGCCCGAGAGAGGGGGAGTGGTGCCTAAGAGTTTTGTCCTCCTGCCTGGAAGCCCCTCAGTAGGGAGGCCTGTTGGGTGAGGGCCTTGAGGGCACGTGAGGCAAAAGAGAGAGGCAAGAGCTGGCGTGATGCGCCTCCTGGGAGAGCACTTGCCCTCTGCTTCGTGGAGGTGGGAAGGGAGCAGGCTCCGGGGTGAGCCGGGATGTTCAGAGGAAGTGCCTGTGGAAAGGTTCTGGAGGACTAGAAGCAAGCGGAAGGGTTGGAGAGTGGGTCTTGGTGCGTTTTGGGGCCCTTCCTCATGGTCACTTCTGCTCGGAAAACCCCCTGTCAGAGGGCTCCGAGAGAGGCTGTGCCCACGCGGCACGCTGTGGCCTGGCCACTGGTGCTGCTCCGTGCCTCTTGCTGGGCCCTGAGACCTGTGGCCCTGGAAGCAGCCTGAAGGGTGTTGGCAGAGCAGCTCTGAGCATGGCAGCTGTTTGGCTTTCGCAGGGCCTTGGAGGCTGGGGAAGGGCCCGTCCTCCCCTTGCCATTGTCATTAGCCCTGCTGGCGGGCCAGGGGGAAGAGCTGCTGAGTGCTGCCTCTGCTGGTGTCCCCAGCTGAGATGCCCTTGCCTGAGTCCTTCCCCACGTCCCAGACTGTCAGGGCCCCAAATCAGAGAGTGCTTGTCCTTGATGTGTAGGGAATGTGCTGGCTTGGTTCAGTCCCTCCTTGGGGCAGGAAGTGGCCTTTGGAGTTGCGGGAAGGCTTCTTGCTCTGCCTGGGCCATGGGGCCCCGCTGTCTTCCGCTTCATGGTCACTGCTCCCACACAATCGGCCCCTTAGGAAATGTTGCCATGAATTCCTTGCAGGCCTTTCTCCAGTTCCTGAGCTTCACGGGCTCGCTGTGGGTACTGGCTGGGCAGAAGGTGATCTTCTCTTGGGGCAGGAACTGGCCCGTCCTGGGTGTTTTGCTGCACTAGGAGCAGTGTGAGGCGCCAGGGTGAATGAGGGAGGCCGTTCAGGAGGTGTCTCAGCCTTGGGGAGGGCAGGGGGAGCTGCAGGGGGCAACAGCCACGAGGTCCCTAGTGTCTGCGAGAGCTGGGCCAGAAAATCACCACTGCCCAATCAGTTCTTTGTCAGTAGCTGAGAGGCCAGCAGGGGCCACGTGGCTCGCTGCTGATTCTGAGGTCCCTTGGGGCTGAGGAGCTGAGAGGCCAGCTGCAGGAACAAGGCTGGCGTGTTGTCTGCAAGGTCCCTTCTGCAAGGGTTACGTGATTGGCTAGCAGGAGGCATGTGGCTGGGAAGGTGCTTGTGAGGTGGCTTCTGGCTGAGCAGTTGCTGGGGCAGCAGCAGGTGCATGGCTGGGACGCGTGCTTTGGAGGTGACGTTGGCCGGAGCATCTGGGAGGTCAGCATTTGGCTGATGGCTGAGGAAGTTGTTGTGAGGTCACTTGTGTGTCAGGGGCTTGTAGGGCAGTGGCGGGCAGACGGCTGGGAAGGTGGCCGTGAGGTCCTGTCTTTTGGAGTGGCTGATAGAGCAGCAAGAGGCAGGTGGCTGGGAAGGTGCTTGTGAGGTGACTGCAGAGAGAGCAGCCCAGGTTGCCCATGGCTGGGAAGTGACTCGGAGGTCCCGCCTGTCCCCGCAGGCTGCCTGGCCTGCAGCATTGCTTAGACATTGGCAGTGGAATCTAGGCTTGACAGTGTGTGCGTGGTGTGGAAATTGTGCCCCATGAAAAGAGAGGGGCCTGGTGAGGTTTGTCTGCAAGATGGGAATGCTCTTTCTGCCCTTGGATTGGTGGAGGTGGGAAGGGAGCAGGAGCAGAGGTGGGAGTGGATGTTCAGAGGAAGTGCTTGTTGCTGCCTCTTGGAGGACTAGAAGGAAACAGAAGGGCTGGAGAGTTGTCCTGGGTGTGATTTGGGGCATTTGCGGGGTGGTGTCCTGGCTGCTGCCCTGTGTGGTGGTGTGGCCTGTGTGTGCCTGCTGCAGAGGGGCGTGCTGGCTGTCCACACTGTGTGAGGGGAGGGGTGGGGGTGAGGTGTGTGCCAGTGGGGGGTGGCGTGTGGTGGGGAGAGGCGGTGGCCCCAGGGTGTTGGTTCTGGGTGTGGGAGGAGACGTGTGGAGAGAGCAGTGGTGTGCGTGGGCAGTGCCATGAGGCTGGGGAGGTGGGGAGCGCTGCGAGGTGAGCAGGTGCCTTGTCTGCTGGGGCCCCGGCTGCCCTGGTGGCCCCATGAGCCAGGCACGCTGGCAGCCGGCTGCCTTCTGCCCGCTCAGCTTCATGCCTGGAGTTTCCTCTGCTCTTGCCAGGCTCTGCAGCCAGATATCCCACACAGACTGTGAGATACATATAAACATGCAGCTGAGAGTATTTGGAGTGGAAGAGGTCATCTTTCAGAAAGGGTTCCTTGCTGGAGATTCTTGAATTTGACACCTCTGAGATCTGTCCAACAAGTTTTATTTAACGCTAGAGGCGTAAGCAGTTGGTGCAGACACTGTTTTCTTCTCGTGTGGCAGGATCCTAGAAACTCTTTGCTTATAGTGCAGTGGTATTCCACAACTACCCCTTAATTAACCATCCCATTAACCCCCTCCAATCCAGAGAAATGTGGCAGGTAGAGGGAGAGGGTCTTGAGCTCTTCCTGCCAAAGGCCTCACTGCTTCGGGGCTATCTGCTGCACCTTGCACCCTGCCCCCTGCCCTGGGCTCTGAAATCAGACATCCAGAGGCGGACATCCAGCAGGAGGCCACAGAGAGCAGTTCAGATCATGTGGGACTTTCTTCACCCACACAGTTCACAAGGAAATGGTCTCTCCACAGTGGAGCGCTCAGAGGTGCTCTTTCCAGTGGCAGTGCCACAGTCCTTAGCTTTTGAAATGGGCCAAATAAGGGAAACTTCCAGAGACCAAGTATTTCTTCAGAAAGTGATTGGCCTTTAAAACCACTTCTCCCAGAGGTGCCTGCTG
Source organism: Struthio camelus (assembly GCF_040807025.1). Taxonomy (NCBI): domain Eukaryota; kingdom Metazoa; phylum Chordata; class Aves; order Struthioniformes; family Struthionidae; genus Struthio; species Struthio camelus. The sequence goes on from NC_090970.1 coordinate 4,057,267, forward strand.
CAGGGAGTAGTAATCTCAGCTGCCCAGAGCTCACTTTCTGTGCTGAAGACTAAGGAAATGAGCCCATTGCTTTTGGACTGGGAGAAACATCAGCTGATGCTCAGGCACTTTCCTGCAAGTCAGCAGGAAACACTTCCTGGGTCCGAGCTGAGAATCAGCGTGCCAAGCTGGAGTTGTTTGATGCAAATAACCGCCTCAGAATTAGGTTCCTCCCCTTTCCACATGCTCCTCTCTGCCCTAAGGGGGTCATTTGGGAGCTGACCCTTCAGGTGTCCAAGTGAGCACATTTGGCAGAGTGTCACTGAGCTGGTCACTGAGGCCTGCAGTTTCGGAAGCTCTTGCCAGGATCTCCAGCTGGAAAGCTGACTCAATCCCAGTGTGTCTCCTTTCTGGTACAGAGAGAGAGAAGAGACCCACATAGCTGGCTCCTCATGTCCCTGAGGAAGGGGAAAGGCCAGCAGGTGGCACAGACCTTGGAAGGTGATTGTGAGGTTATTTCTGCCTCCCCATCTGATGGGCCAGTATCTGATGAGTAGCAGACTAGCTAGCAGGCCCATCTCCTGCTGACACAGAGCCTGCAGGCCCAGAGCCCTCACCCTGCTGCCAGCGCTCTCTCCCCAAGGCAGCCCAGGAAGCCATGGACTGCCTTTGTCCTGAGGACATGTTGCTGGCTTATGCCCTTTAGGAGGCACAGGCCCATGCAGGTGACTGTGTGGTCCCTTCTGTGTCTGTAGGTGATGGGCCAGGAAGAAGCTTGCGGGTGGGAAACTGTTTGTGAGGTGACTTGTGTCTCAGTACCTGATAGGCCAGCAGCAGGCACATGGCTTGGATTTTGGTTGTGAGGTCACTTCTGTCTCTGCAGGTGATAGGGCAACCACTGCTTCTCGAGCAGAGGAGGTGCTTGTGCGATTCCTTCTGCCTTAGTACCTGATAGGCCACTTGCAGGCCGATGGCTTGGATGCTGATTGTGATGACGTTCCTGCCTGAGTACCTGTTTGGCTAGCAGCAGGCACATGGTAAGTCCAGTCCTTCTGAGAAGCTGAGAGGCTCACTGCAGGCAGGTGGGCTTGGAAGAGGACTGTGAGGTTACTGGTAAAGGATCAGCCGGTAGGCCAAAAGTCTAATAGGAGGGGACAGTGTGGTGAGAGCCATTGTTTCTCAGAAGCTCCTTGGATGGTAGGAGGCACATGGCTGTAAAGGGGAAAGTGATGTCCCTTCTGTCTCTGCAGGTGATGGGCCAGCAGCAGGCACATTGCTGGGAAATTGGCTGTGAGGTCCCGTCTGTCTCAGCCTCTGACAGGCTAGCAGCAGGCTCATGGCTGGGGCACGTGCATGTGAGGTCACTTCTGAGCAAGCTGCTGGTAGACCAGGAGTAGGCCCATGGATTGGCTGTTGACTGGGAAGTCCATTCTTTGTGAGTGCCTGATGAGGTCTTTGCCAGGTCTCTTCTTCCTGATGACCTGATTAGCTAGTAGCTGCTCATTTGCTTGGATGCTCATGGTGAGGTCACTGCTGCCTGAGTACCTAATAGGCTACCCCCAGGCGCTGGGCTAGGGTGCTGATTTGGTGGTGTCTCCTGTCTTTGCAGGTGATAGGCCAGCAGCAGGCACACGGCTTGGATGTTGATTGTGAAGCCTCCTCTGCCTTAGGACCTGACTGGAGAGCAGCAGGCACATAGCTGGTCACGTGCATGAGAGAAGCTGGAGGGCCAGCAGTAGGCCCCTTGGCTTGGTGGATGATTGTGAGGTGACTTCGGTGTGAGCAGCTGAGAGGTGAGCCTTTGGCTGCGGCCTAAGGCAGGTGTTTGTGAGGTCACTTCTGCCTGAGGATGTGGTTAGACAGCAGGCGCAGAGCCTGCTGACCCAGAGCCTGCAGGCACAGAGCCCTCGCCCTGCTGCAACGCTCTTCCCAATGCAGCCCAGGAAACTGATGCAGCCTTTGAATACCAAAAACACTTGGCTGGCTCCTGCTGCTTCATGTTGTCTACCAGGACCCCCAGGCCCTTCTCTACTAAGCTGCTTTCCAGGCAGTCGGCATTCAGCGTGATGAGGAGGGTACTGGATTCTGACAGCCTCAAAATCTCCAAGACCAGTTTGAGCCACCTGGCTGTGAAGGTGACTGTGAGGTCACGCCTGTCTCTGCAAGTGATGGGCAAGGAGCAGGCAAAATTATGAGACCTCGCAGTCAGCACTGCAGATGTATCTCCTTTCCCTGCCTCTCCCCATCCTCCCACCCCTGTCTTCTTTTGGCTGGGATGAGTGGTGGTGCACCACCCTATGCGAAGAGGTGGCTGGAGTGCACAGAGTTTTGCCTTGGAGATGTTGACGAGCCAGTCCACAGCACTGCGCAAATGGACCATAAGGCAGGTGGAAAATGGGCTGGACCATTGAGCCAAAATGCTGTGATCAGTGGCACAAGGTCCAACAAGCTCCTTCAGTGGGTGCCTTTGCTGGTGCTCTCGGACTATGCCTGGATCGTGCCGGGGGGACCCTGGAGGCAGAGCCTGCGCTGGCTTTTCCATGTGGCACGTGCCCTGCTGAAAGCTGCTGCCTTGGCTCAAGGCTTTGCTTGGCAGAGAAATCCCAGGCCTTGCTGAGGCAGGGCAAGGCAAAGGCTTGAGAGCAGCGGAAGCCTTGTGCCGTTTCCGTGGTTGGAAGTGTGCTTGTCTAAGGCTGGTGCACTGGCCCTGTCCGTGCTGCTGAGTGTGTCCGTGTGCTGCCATGTGGTCATTGGTGAGCTCTCTGGGCGTGGCCCGAGAGAGGGGGAGTGGTGCCTAAGAGTTTTGTCCTCCTGCCTGGAAGCCCCTCAGTAGGGAGGCCTGTTGGGTGAGGGCCTTGAGGGCACGTGAGGCAAAAGAGAGAGGCAAGAGCTGGCGTGATGCGCCTCCTGGGAGAGCACTTGCCCTCTGCTTCGTGGAGGTGGGAAGGGAGCAGGCTCCGGGGTGAGCCGGGATGTTCAGAGGAAGTGCCTGTGGAAAGGTTCTGGAGGACTAGAAGCAAGCGGAAGGGTTGGAGAGTGGGTCTTGGTGCGTTTTGGGGCCCTTCCTCATGGTCACTTCTGCTCGGAAAACCCCCTGTCAGAGGGCTCCGAGAGAGGCTGTGCCCACGCGGCACGCTGTGGCCTGGCCACTGGTGCTGCTCCGTGCCTCTTGCTGGGCCCTGAGACCTGTGGCCCTGGAAGCAGCCTGAAGGGTGTTGGCAGAGCAGCTCTGAGCATGGCAGCTGTTTGGCTTTCGCAGGGCCTTGGAGGCTGGGGAAGGGCCCGTCCTCCCCTTGCCGTTGTCATTAGCCCTGCTGGCGGGCCAGGGGGAAGAGCTGCTGAGTGCTGCCTCTGCTGGTGTCCCCAGCTGAGATGCCCTTGCCTGAGTCCTTCCCCACGTCCCAGACTGTCAGGGCCCCAAATCAGAGAGTGCTTGTTGTCCTTGATGTGTAGGGAATGTGCTGGCTTGGTTCAGTCCCTCCTTGGGGCAGGAAGTGGCCTTTGGAGTTGCGGGAAGGCTTCTTGCTCTGCCTGGGCCATGGGGCCCCGCTGTCTTCCGCTTCATGGTCACTGCTCCCACACAATCGGCCCCTTAGGAAATGTTGCCATGAATTCCTTGCAGGCCTTTCTCCAGTTCCTGAGCTTCACGGGCTCGCTGTGGGTACTGGCTGGGCAGAAGGTGATCTTCTCTTGGGGCAGGAACTGGCCCGTCCTGGGTGTTTTGCTGCACTAGGAGCAGTGTGAGGCGCCAGGGTGAGTGAGGGAGGCCGTTCAGGAGGTGTCTCAGCCTTGGGGAGGGCAGGGGGAGCTGCAGGGGGCAACAGCCACGAGGTCCCTAGTGTCTGCGAGAGCTGGGCCAGAAAATCACCACTGCCCAATCAGTTCTTTGTCAGTAGCTGAGAGGCCAGCAGGGGCCACGTGGCTCGCTGCTGATTCTGAGGTCCCTTGGGGCTGAGGAGCTGAGAGGCCAGCTGCAGGAACAAGGCTGGCGTGTTGTCTGCAAGGTCCCTTCTGCAAGGGTTACGTGATTGGCTAGCAGGAGGCATGTGGCTGGGAAGGTGCTTGTGAGGTGGCTTCTGGCTGAGCAGTTGCTGGGGCAGCAGCAGGTCCACAGCTGGGACGCGTGCTTTGGAGGTGACGTTGGCCGGAGCATCTGGGAGGTCAGCATTTGGCTGATGGCTGAGGAAGTTGTTGTGAGGTCACTTGTGTGTCAGGGGCTTGTAGGGCAGTGGCGGGCAGACGGCTGGGAAGGTGGCCGTGAGGTCCTGTCTTTTGGAGTGGCTGATAGAGCAGCAAGAGGCAGGTGGCTGGGAAGGTGCTTGTGAGGTGACTGCAGAGAGAGCAGCCCAGGTTGCCCATGGCTGGGAAGTGACTCGGAGGTCCCGCCTGTCCCCGCAGGCTGCCTGGCCTGCAGCATTGCTTAGACATTGGCAGTGGAATCTAGGCTTGACAGTGTGTGCGTGGTGTGGAAATTGTGCCCCATGAAAAGAGAGGGGCCTGGTGAGCTTTGTCTGCAAGATGGGAATGCTCTTTCTGCCCTTGGATTGGTGGAGGTGGGAAGGGAGCAGGAGCAGAGGTGGGAGTGGATGTTCAGAGGAAGCCCTTGTTGCTCCCTCTTGGAGGACTATAAAGAAACAGGAGGGCTGGAGAGTTGTCCTGGGTGTGATTTGGGGCATTTGCGGGGTGGTGTCCTGGCTGCTGGCCTGTGTGGTGGTGTGGCCTGTGTGTGCCTGCTGCAGAGGGGCGTGCTGGCTGTCCACGCTGTGTGAGGGGAGGGGTGGGGGTGAGGTGTGTGCCAGAAGTTGGGTGGCGTGTGGTGGGGAGAGGCGGTGGCCCCAGGGTGTTGGTTCTGGGTGTGGGAGGAGACGTGTGGAGAGAGCAGTGGTGTGCGTGGGGAGTGCCATGAGGCTGGGGAGGTGGGGAGCGCTGCGAGGTGAGCAGGTGCCTTGGCTGCTGGGGCCCCGGCTGCCCTGGTGGCCCCATGAGCCAGGCACGCTGGCAGCCGGCTGCCTTCTGCCCGCTCAGCTTCATGCCTGGAGTTTCCTCTGCTCTTGCCAGGCTCTGCAGCCAGATATCCCACACAGACTGTGAGATACATATAAACATGCAGCTGAGAGTATTTGGAGTGGAAGAGGTCATCTTTCAGAAAGGGTTCCTTGCTGGAGATTCTTGAATTTGACACCTCTGAGATCTGTCCAACAAGTTTTATTTAACGCTAGAGGCGTAAGCAGTTGGTGCAGACACTGTTTTCTTCTCGTGTGGCAGGATCCTAGAAACTCTTTGCTTATAGTGCAGTGGTATTCCACAACTACCCCTTAATTAACCATCCCATTAACCCCCTCCAATCCAGAGAAATGTGGCAGGTAGAGGGAGAGGGTCTTGAGCTCTTCCTGCCAAAGGCCTCACTGCTTCGGGGCTATCTGCTGCACCTTGCACCCTGCCCCCTGCCCTGGGCTCTGAAATCAGACATCCAGAGGCGGACATCCAGCAGGAGGCCACAGAGAGCAGTTCAGATCATGTGGGACTTTCTTCACCCACACAGTTCACAAGGAAATGGTCTCTCCACAGTGGAGCGCTCAGAGGTGCTCTTTCCAGTGGCAGTGCCACAGTCCTTAGCTTTTGAAATGGGCCAAATAAGGGAAACTTCCAGAGACCAAGTATTTCTTCAGAAAGTGATTGGCCTTTAAAACCACTTCTCCCAGAGGTGCCTGCTGCAGGGAGTAGTAATCTCAGCTGCCCAGAGCTCACTTTCTGTGCTGAAGACTAAGGAAATGAGCCCATTGCTTTTGGACTGGGAGAAACATCAGCTGATGCTCAGGCACTTTCCTGCAAGTCAGCAGGAAACACTTCCTGGGTCCGAGCTGAGAATCAGGGTGCCAAGCTGAAGTTGTTTGATGCAAATAACCGCCTCAGAATTAGGTTCCTCCCCTTTCCACATGCTCCTCTCTGCCCTAAGGGGGTCATTTGGGAGCTGACCCTTCAGGTGTCCAAGTGAGCACATTTGGCAGAGTGTCACTGAGCTGGTCACTGAGGCCTGCAGTTTCGGAAGCTCTTGCCAGGATCTCCAGCTGGAAAGCTGACTCAATCCCAGTGTGTCTCCTTTCTGCTAGAGAGAGAGAGAAGAGACCCCCATAGCTGGCTCCTCATGTCCCTGAGGAAGGGGAAAGGCCAGCAGGTGGCACAGACCTTGGAAGGTGATTGTGAGGTTATTTCTGCCTCCCCATCTGATGGGCCAGTATCTGATGAGTAGCAGACTAGCTAGCAGGCCCATCTCCTGCTGACACAGAGCCTGCAGGCCCAGAGCCCTCACCCTGCTGCCAGCGCTCTCTCCCCAAGGCAGCCCAGGAAGCCATGGACTGCCTTTGTCCTGAGGACATGTTGCTGGCTTATGCCCTTTAGGAGGCACAGGCCCATGCAGGTGACTGTGTGGTCCCTTCTGTGTCTGTAGGTGATGGGCCAGGAAGAAGCTTGCGGGTGGGAAACTGTTTGTGAGGTGACTTGTGTCTCAGTACCTGATAGGCCAGCAGCAGGCACATGGCTTGGATTTTGGTTGTGAGGTCACTTCTGTCTCTGCAGGTGATAGGGCAACCACTGCTTCTCGAGCAGAGGAGGTGCTTGTGCGATTCCTTCTGCCTTAGTACCTGATAGGCCACTTGCAGGCCGATGGCTTGGATGCTGATTGTGATGACGTTCCTGCCTGAGTACCTGTTTGGCTAGCAGCAGGCACATGGTAAGTCCAGTCCTTCTGAGAAGCTGAGAGGCTCACTGCAGGCAGGTGGGCTTGGAAGAGGACTGTGAGGTTACTGGTAAAGGATCAGCCGGTAGGCCAAAAGTCTAATAGGAGGGGACAGTGTGGTGAGAGCCATTGTTTCTCAGAAGCTCCTTGGATGGTAGGAGGCACATGGCTGTAAAGGGGAAAGTGATGTCCCTTCTGTCTCTGCAGGTGATGGGCCAGCAGCAGGCACATTGCTGGGAAATTGGCTGTGAGGTCCCGTCTGTCTCAGCCTCTGACAGGCTAGCAGCAGGCTCATGGCTGGGGCACGTGCATGTGAGGTCACTTCTGAGCAAGCTGCTGGTAGACCAGGAGTAGGCCCATGGATTGGCTGTTGACTGGGAAGTCCATTCTTTGTGAGTGCCTGATGAGGTCTTTGCCAGGTCTCTTCTTCCTGATGACCTGATTAGCTAGTAGCTGCTCATTTGCTTGGATGCTCATGGTGAGGTCACTGCTGCCTGAGTACCTAATAGGCTACCCCCAGGCGCTGGGCTAGGGTGCTGATTTGGTGGTGTCTCCTGTCTTTGCAGGTGATAGGCCAGCAGCAGGCACACGGCTTGGATGTTGATTGTGAAGCCTCCTCTGCCTTAGGACCTGACTGGAGAGCAGCAGGCACATAGCTGGTCACGTGCATGAGAGAAGCTGGAGGGCCAGCAGTAGGCCCCTTGGCTTGGTGGATGATTGTGAGGTGACTTCGGTGTGAGCAGCTGAGAGGTGAGCCTTTGGCTGCGGCCTAAGGCAGGTGTTTGTGAGGTCACTTCTGCCTGAGGATGTGGTTAGACAGCAGGCGCAGAGCCTGCTGACCCAGAGCCTGCAGGCACAGAGCCCTCGCCCTGCTGCAACGCTCTTCCCAATGCAGCCCAGGAAACTGATGCAGCCTTTGAATACCAAAAACACTTGGCTGGCTCCTGCTGCTTCATGTTGTCTACCAGGACCCCCAGGCCCTTCTCTACTAAGCTGCTTTCCAGGCAGTCGGCATTCAGCGTGATGAGGAGGGTACTGGATTCTGACAGCCTCAAAATCTCCAAGACCAGTTTGAGCCACCTGGCTGTGAAGGTGACTGTGAGGTCACGCCTGTCTCTGCAAGTGATGGGCAAGGAGCAGGCAAAATTATGAGACCTCGCAGTCAGCACTGCAGATGTTATCTCCTTTCCCTGCCTCTCCCCATCCTCCCACCCCTGTCTTCTTTTGGCTGGGATGAGTGGTGGTGCACCACCCTATGCGAAGAGGTGGCTGGAGTGCACAGAGTTTTGCCTTGGAGATGTTGACGAGCCAGTCCACAGCACTGCGCAAATGGACCATAAGGCAGGTGGAAAATGGGCTGGACCATTGAGCCAAAATGCTGTGATCAGTGGCACAAGGTCCAACAAGCTCCTTCAGTGGGTGCCTTTGCTGGTGCTCTCGGACTATGCCTGGATCGTGCCGGGGGGACCCTGGAGGCAGAGCCTGCGCTGGCTTTTCCATGTGGCACGTGCCCTGCTGAAAGCTGCTGCCTTGGCTCAAGGCTTTGCTTGGCAGAGAAATCCCAGGCCTTGCTGAGGCAGGGCAAGGCAAAGGCTTGAGAGCAGCGGAAGCCTTGTGCCGTTTCCGTGGTTGGAAGTGTGCTTGTCTAAGGCTGGTGCACTGGCCCTGTCCGTGCTGCTGAGTGTGTCCGTGTGCTGCCATGTGGTCATTGGTGAGCTCTCTGGGCGTGGCCCGAGAGAGGGGGAGTGGTGCCTAAGAGTTTTGTCCTCCTGCCTGGAAGCCCCTCAGTAGGGAGGCCTGTTGGGTGAGGGCCTTGAGGGCACGTGAGGCAAAAGAGAGAGGCAAGAGCTGGCGTGATGCGCCTCCTGGGAGAGCACTTGCCCTCTGCTTCGTGGAGGTGGGAAGGGAGCAGGCTCCGGGGTGAGCCGGGATGTTCAGAGGAAGTGCCTGTGGAAAGGTTCTGGAGGACTAGAAGCAAGCGGAAGGGTTGGAGAGTGGGTCTTGGTGCGTTTTGGGGCCCTTCCTCATGGTCACTTCTGCTCGGAAAACCCCCTGTCAGAGGGCTCCGAGAGAGGCTGTGCCCACGCGGCACGCTGTGGCCTGGCCGTTGGTGGTGCTCCGTGGCTCTTGCTGGGCCCTGAGACCTGTGGCCCTGGAAGCAGCCTGAAGGGTGTTGGCAGAGCAGCTCTGAGCATGGCAGCTGTTTGGCTTTCGCAGGGCCTTGGAGGCTGGGGAAGGGCCCGTCCTCCCCTTGCCGTTGTCATTAGCCCTGCTGGCGGGCCAGGGGGAAGAGCTGCTGAGTGCTGCCTCTGCTGGTGTCCCCAGGTGAGATGCCCTCGCCTCAGTCCTTCCCCACGTCCCAGACTGTCAGGGCCCCAAATCAGAGAGTGCTTGTTGTCCTTGATGTGTAGGGAATGTGCTGGCTTGGTTCAGTCCCTCCTTGGGGCAGGAAGTGGCCTTTGGAGTTGCGGGAAGGCTTCTTGCTCTGCCTGGGCCATGGGGCCCCGCTGTCTTCCGCTTCATGGTCACTGCTCCCACACAATCGGCCCCTTAGGAAATGTTGCCATGAATTCCTTGCAGGCCTTTCTCCAGTTCCTGAGCTTCACGGGCTCGCTGTGGGTACTGGCTGGGCAGAAGGTGATCTTCTCTTGGGGCAGGAACTGGCCCGTCCTGGGTGTTTTGCTGCACTAGGAGCAGTGTGAGGCGCCAGGGTGAGTGAGGGAGGCCGTTCAGGAGGTGTCTCAGCCTTGGGGAGGGCAGGGGGAGCTGCAGGGGGCAACAGCCACGAGGTCCCTAGTGTCTGCGAGAGCTGGGCCAGAAAATCACCACTGCCCAATCAGTTCTTTGTCGGTAGCTGAGAGGCCAGCAGGGGCCCCGTGGCTCGGCTGCTGATTCTGGGGTCCCTTGGGGCTGAGGAGCTGAGAGGCCAGCTGCAGGAACAAGGCTGGCGTGTTGTCTCTAAGGTCCCTTCTGCAAGGGTTACGTGATTGGCTAGCAGGAGGCGTGTGGCTGGGAAGGTGCTTGTGAGGTGGCTTCTGGCTGAGCAGTTGCTGGGGCAGCAGCAGGTCCACGGCCCGATGCGTGCTTTGGAGGTGACGTCAGCCTGAGCAGCTGGGAGGTGAGCATTTGGCTGATGGCTGAGGAAGTTGTTGTGAGGTCACTTGTGTGTCAGGGGCTTGTAGGGCAGTGGCGGGCAGACGGCTGGGAAGGTGGCCGTGAGGTCCTGTCTTTTGGAGTGGCTGATAGAGCAGCAAGAGGCAGGTGGCTGGGAAGGTGCTTGTGAGGTGACTGCAGAGAGAGCAGCCCAGGTTGCCCATGGCTGGGAAGTGACTCGGAGGTCCCGCCTGTCCCCGCAGGCTGCCTGGCCTGCAGCATTGCTTAGACATTGGCAGTGGAATCTAGGCTTGACAGTGTGTGCGTGGTGTGGAAATTGTGCCCCATGAAAAGAGAGGGGCCTGGTGAGCTTTGTCTGCAAGATGGGAATGCTCTTTCTGCCCTTGGATTGGTGGAGGTGGGAAGGGAGCAGGAGCAGAGGTGGGAGTGGATGTTCAGAGGAAGCCCTTGTTGCTCCCTCTTGGAGGACTATAAAGAAACAGGAGGGCTGGAGAGTTGTCCTGGGTGTGATTTGGGGCATTTGCGGGGTGGTGTCCTGGCTGCTGGCCTGTGTGGTGGTGTGGCCTGTGTGTGCCTGCTGCAGAGGGGCGTGCTGGCTGTCCACGCTGTGTGAGGGGAGGGGTGGGGGTGAGGTGTGTGCCAGAAGTTGGGTGGCGTGTGGTGGGGAGAGGCGGTGGCCCCAGGGTGTTGGTTCTGGGTGTGGGAGGAGACGTGTGGAGAGAGCAGTGGTGTGCGTGGGGAGTGCCATGAGGCTGGGGAGGTGGGGAGCGCTGCGAGGTGAGCAGGTGCCTTGGCTGCTGGGGCCCCGGCTGCCCTGGTGGCCCCATGAGCCAGGCACGCTGGCAGCCGGCTGCCTTCTGCCCGCTCAGCTTCATGCCTGGAGTTTCCTCTGCTCTTGCCAGGCTCTGCAGCCAGATATCCCACACAGACTGTGAGATACATATAAACATGCAGCTGAGAGTATTTGGAGTGGAAGAGGTCATCTTTCAGAAAGGGTTCCTTGCTGGAGATTCTTGAATTTGACACCTCTGAGATCTGTCCAACAAGTTTTATTTAACGCTAGAGGCGTAAGCAGTTGGTGCAGACACTGTTTTCTTCTCGTGTGGCAGGATCCTAGAAACTCTTTGCTTATAGTGCAGTGGTATTCCACAACTACCCCTTAATTAACCATCCCATTAACCCCCTCCAATCCAGAGAAATGTGGCAGGTAGAGGGAGAGGGTCTTGAGCTCTTCCTGCCAAAGGCCTCACTGCTTCGGGGCTATCTGCTGCACCTTGCACCCTGCCCCCTGCCCTGGGCTCTGAAATCAGACATCCAGAGGCGGACATCCAGCAGGAGGCCACAGAGAGCAGTTCAGATCATGTGGGACTTTCTTCACCCACACAGTTCACAAGGAAATGGTCTCTCCACAGTGGAGCGCTCAGAGGTGCTCTTTCCAGGGGCAGTGCCACAGTCCTTAGCTTTTGAAATGGGCCAAATAAGGGAAACTTCCAGAGACCAAGTATTTCTTCAGAAAGTGATTGGCCTTTAAAACCACTTCTCCCAGAGGTGCCTGCTGCAGGGAGTAGTAATCTCAGCTGCCCAGAGCTCACTTTCTGTGCTGAAGACTAAGGAAATGAGCCCATTGCTTTTGGACTGGGAGAAACATCAGCTGATGCTCAGGCACTTTCCTGCAAGTCAGCAGGAAACACTTCCTGGGTCCGAGCTGAGAATCAGGGTGCCAAGCTGGAGTTGTTTGATGCAAATAACCGCCTCAGAATTAGGTTCCTCCCCTTTCCACATGCTCCTCTCTGCCCTAAGGGGGTCATTTGGGAGCTGACCCTTCAGGTGTCCAAGTGAGCACATTTGGCAGAGTGTCACTGAGCTGGTCACTGAGGCCTGCAGTTTCGGAAGCTCTTGCCAGGATCTCCAGCTGGAAAGCTGACTCAATCCCAGTGTGTCTCCTTTCTGCTAGAGAGAGAGAGAAGAGACCCCCATAGCTGGATCATCATGTCCCTGAGGAAGGGGAAAGGCCAGCAGCTGGCACAGAGCTTGGAAGGTGATTGTGAGGTTATTTCTGCCTCCCCATCTGATGGGCCAGTATCTGATGAGTAGCAGACTAGCTAGCAGGCCCATCTCCTGCTGACACAGAGCCTGCAGGCCCAGAGCCCTCACCCTGCTGCCAGCGCTCTCTCCCCAAGGCAGCCCAGGAAGCCATGGACTGCCTTTGTCCTGAGGACATGTTGCTGGCTTATGCCCTTTAGGAGGCACAGGCCCATGCAGGTGACTGTGTGGTCCCTTCTGTGTCTGTAGGTGATGGGCCAGGAAGAAGCTTGCGGGTGGGAAACTGTTTGTGAGGTGACTTGTGTCTCAGTACCTGATAGGCCAGCAGCAGGCACATGGCTTGGATTTTGGTTGTGAGGTCACTTCTGTCTCTGCAGGTGATAGGGCAACCACTGCTTCTCGAGCAGAGGAGGTGCTTGTGCGATTCCTTCTGCCTTAGTACCTGATAGGCCACTTGCAGGCCGATGGCTTGGATGCTGATTGTGATGACGTTCCTGCCTGAGTACCTGTTTGGCTAGCAGCAGGCACATGGTAAGTCCAGTCCTTCTGAGAAGCTGAGAGGCTCACTGCAGGCAGGTGGGCTTGGAAGAGGACTGTGAGGTTACTGGTAAAGGATCAGCCGGTAGGCCAAAAGTCTAATAGGAGGGGACAGTGTGGTGAGAGCCATTGTTTCTCAGAAGCTCCTTGGATGGTAGGAGGCACATGGCTGTAAAGGGGAAAGTGATGTCCCTTCTGTCTCTGCAGGTGATGGGCCAGCAGCAGGCACATTGCTGGGAAATTGGCTGTGAGGTCCCGTCTGTCTCAGCCTCTGACAGGCTAGCAGCAGGCTCATGGCTGGGGCACGTGCATGTGAGGTCACTTCTGAGCAAGCTGCTGGTAGACCAGGAGTAGGCCCATGGATTGGCTGTTGACTGGGAAGTCCATTCTTTGTGAGTGCCTGATGAGGTCTTTGCCAGGTCTCTTCTTCCTGATGACCTGATTAGCTAGTAGCTGCTCATTTGCTTGGATGCTCATGGTGAGGTCACTGCTGCCTGAGTACCTAATAGGCTACCCCCAGGCGCTGGGCTAGGGTGCTGATTTGGTGGTGTCTCCTGTCTTTGCAGGTGATAGGCCAGCAGCAGGCACACGGCTTGGATGTTGATTGTGAAGCCTCCTCTGCCTTAGGACCTGACTGGAGAGCAGCAGGCACATAGCTGGTCACGTGCATGAGAGAAGCTGGAGGGCCAGCAGTAGGCCCCTTGGCTTGGTGGATGATTGTGAGGTGACTTCGGTGTGAGCAGCTGAGAGGTGAGCCTTTGGCTGCGGCCTAAGGCAGGTGTTTGTGAGGTCACTTCTGCCTGAGGATGTGGTTAGACAGCAGGCGCAGAGCCTGCTGACCCAGAGCCTGCAGGCACAGAGCCCTCGCCCTGCTGCAACGCTCTTCCCAATGCAGCCCAGGAAACTGATGCAGCCTTTGAATACCAAAAACACTTGGCTGGCTCCTGCTGCTTCATGTTGTCTACCAGGACTCCCAGGCCCTTCTCTACTAAGCTGCTTTCCAGGCAGTCGGCATTCAGCGTGATGAGGAGGGTACTGGATTCTGACAGCCTCAAAATCTCCAAGACCAGTTTGAGCCACCTGGCTGTGAAGGTGACTGTGAGGTCACGCCTGTCTCTGCAAGTGATGGGCAAGGAGCAGGCAAAATTATGAGACCTCGCAGTCAGCACTGCAGATGTTATCTCCTTTCCCTGCCTCTCCCCATCCTCCCACCCCTGTCTTCTTTTGGCTGGGATGAGTGGTGGTGCACCACCCTATGCGAAGAGGTGGCTGGAGTGCACAGAGTTTTGCCTTGGAGATGTTGACGAGCCAGTCCACAGCACTGCGCAAATGGACCATAAGGCAGGTGGAAAATGGGCTGGACCATTGAGCCAAAATGCTGTGATCAGTGGCACAAGGTCCAACAAGCTCCTTCAGTGGGTGCCTTTGCTGGTGCTCTCGGACTATGCCTGGATCGTGCCGGGGGGACCCTGGAGGCAGAGCCTGCGCTGGCTTTTCCATGTGGCACGTGCCCTGCTGAAAGCTGCTGCCTTGGCTCAAGGCTTTGCTTGGCAGAGAAATCCCAGGCCTTGCTGAGGCAGGGCAAGGCAAAGGCTTGAGAGCAGCGGAAGCCTTGTGCCGTTTCCCTGGTTGGAAGTGTGCTTGTCTAAGGCTGGTGCACTGGCCCTGTCCGTGCTGCTGAGTGTGTCCGTGTGCTGCCATGTGGTCATTGGTGAGCTCTCTGGGCGTGGCCCGAGAGAGGGGGAGTGGTGCCTAAGAGTTTTGTCCTCCTGCCTGGAAGCCCCTCAGTAGGGAGGCCTGTTGGGTGAGGGCCTTGAGGGCACGTGAGGCAAAAGAGAGAGGCAAGAGCTGGCGTGATGCGCCTCCTGGGAGAGCACTTGCCCTCTGCTTCGTGGAGGTGGGAAGGGAGCAGGCTCCGGGGTGAGCCGGGATGTTCAGAGGAAGTGCCTGTGGAAAGGTTCTGGAGGACTAGAAGCAAGCGGAAGGGTTGGAGAGTGGGTCTTGGTGCGTTTTGGGGCCCTTCCTCATGGTCACTTCTGCTCGGAAAACCCCCTGTCAGAGGGCTCCGAGAGAGGCTGTGCCCACGCGGCACGCTGTGGCCTGGCCACTGGTGCTGCTCCGTGCCTCTTGCTGGGCCCTGAGACCTGTGGCCCTGGAAGCAGCCTGAAGGGTGTTGGCAGAGCAGCTCTGAGCATGGCAGCTGTTTGGCTTTCGCAGGGCCTTGGAGGCTGGGGAAGGGCCCGTCCTCCCCTTGCCGTTGTCATTAGCCCTGCTGGCGGGCCAGGGGGAAGAGCTGCTGAGTGCTGCCTCTGCTGGTGTCCCCAGGTGAGATGCCCTCGCCTCAGTCCTTCCCCACGTCCCAGACTGTCAGGGCCCCAAATCAGAGAGTGCTTGTTGTCCTTGATGTGTAGGGAATGTGCTGGCTTGGTTCAGTCCCTCCTTGGGGCAGGAAGTGGCCTTTGGAGTTGCGGGAAGGCTTCTTGCTCTGCCTGGGCCATGGGGCCCCGCTGTCTTCCGCTTCATGGTCACTGCTCCCACACAATCGGCCCCTTAGGAAATGTTGCCATGAATTCCTTGCAGGCCTTTCTCCAGTTCCTGAGCTTCACGGGCTCGCTGTGGGTACTGGCTGGGCAGAAGGTGATCTTCTCTTGGGGCAGGAACTGGCCCGTCCTGGGTGTTTTGCTGCACTAGGAGCAGTGTGAGGCGCCAGGGTGAGTGAGGGAGGCCGTTCAGGAGGTGTCTCAGCCTTGGGGAGGGCAGGGGGAGCTGCAGGGGGCAACAGCCACGAGGTCCCTAGTGTCTGCGAGAGCTGGGCCAGAAAATCACCACTGCCCAATCAGTTCTTTGTCGGTAGCTGAGAGGCCAGCAGGGGCCCCGTGGCTCGGCTGCTGATTCTGGGGTCCCTTGGGGCTGAGGAGCTGAGAGGCCAGCTGCAGGAACAAGGCTGGCGTGTTGTCTCTAAGGTCCCTTCTGCAAGGGTTACGTGATTGGCTAGCAGGAGGCGTGTGGCTGGGAAGGTGCTTGTGAGGTGGCTTCTGGCTGAGCAGTTGCTGGGGCAGCAGCAGGTCCACGGCCCGATGCGTGCTTTGGAGGTGACGTCAGCCTGAGCAGCTGGGAGGTGAGCATTTGGCTGATGGCTGAGGAAGTTGTTGTGAGGTCACTTGTGTGTCAGGGGCTTGTAGGGCAGTGGCGGGCAGACGGCTGGGAAGGTGGCCGTGAGGTCCTGTCTTTTGGAGTGGCTGATAGAGCAGCAAGAGGCAGGTGGCTGGGAAGGTGCTTGTGAGGTGACTGCAGAGAGAGCAGCCCAGGTTGCCCATGGCTGGGAAGTGACTCGGAGGTCCCGCCTGTCCCCGCAGGCTGCCTGGCCTGCAGCATTGCTTAGACATTGGCAGTGGAATCTAGGCTTGACAGTGTGTGCGTGGTGTGGAAATTGTGCCCCATGAAAAGAGAGGGGCCTGGTGAGCTTTGTCTGCAAGATGGGAATGCTCTTTCTGCCCTTGGATTGGTGGAGGTGGGAAGGGAGCAGGAGCAGAGGTGGGAGTGGATGTTCAGAGGAAGTGCTTGTTGCTGCCTCTTGGAGGACTAGAAGGAAACAGAAGGGCTGGAGAGTTGTCCTGGGTGTGATTTGGGGCATTTGCGGGGTGGTGTCCTGGCTGCTGGCCTGTGTGGTGGTGTGGCCTGTGTGTGCCTGCTGCAGAGGGGCGTGCTGGCTGTCCACGCTGTGTGAGGGGAGGGGTGGGGGTGAGGTGTGTGCCAGTGGGGGGTGGCGTGTGGTGGGGAGAGGCGGTGGGCCCAGGGTGTTGGTTCTGGGTGTGGGAGGAGACGTGTGGAGAGAGCAGTGGTGTGCGTGGGCAGTGCCATGAGGCTGGGGAGGTGGGGAGCGCTGCGAGGTGAGCAGGTGCCTTGGCTGCTGGGGCCCCGGCTGCCCTGGTGGCCCCATGAGCCAGGCACGCTGGCAGCCGGCTGCCTTCTGCCCGCTCAGCTTCATGCCTGGAGTTTCCTCTGCTCTTGCCAGGCTCTGCAGCCAGATATCCCACACAGACTGTGAGATACATATAAACATGCAGCTGAGAGTATTTGGAGTGGAAGAGGTCATCTTTCAGAAAGGGTTCCTTGCTGGAGATTCTTGAATTTGACACCTCTGAGATCTGTCCAACAAGTTTTATTTAACGCTAGAGGCGTAAGCAGTTGGTGCAGACACTGTTTTCTTCTCGTGTGGCAGGATCCTAGAAACTCTTTGCTTATAGTGCAGTGGTATTCCACAACTACCCCTTAATTAACCATCCCATTAACCCCCTCCAATCCAGAGAAATGTGGCAGGTAGAGGGAGAGGGTCTTGAGCTCTTCCTGCCAAAGGCCTCACTGCTTCGGGGCTATCTGCTGCACCTTGCACCCTGCCCCCTGCCCTGGGCTCTGAAATCAGACATCCAGAGGCGGACATCCAGCAGGAGGCCACAGAGAGCAGTTCAGATCATGTGGGACTTTCTTCACCCACACAGTTCACAAGGAAATGGTCTCTCCACAGTGGAGCGCTCAGAGGTGCTCTTTCCAGGGGCAGTGCCACAGTCCTTAGCTTTTGAAATGGGCCAAATAAGGGAAACTTCCAGAGACCAAGTATTTCTTCAGAAAGTGATTGGCCTTTAAAACCACTTCTCCCAGAGGTGCCTGCTGCAGGGAGTAGTAATCTCAGGTGCCCAGAGCTCACTTTCTGTGCTGAAGACTAAGGAAATGAGCCCATTGCTTTTGGACTGGGAGAAACATCAGCTGATGCTCAGGCACTTTCCTGCAAGTCAGCAGGAAACACTTCCTGGGTCCGAGCTGAGAATCAGCGTGCCAAGCTGGAGTTGTTTGATGCAAATAACCGCCTCAGAATTAGGTTCCTCCCCTTTCCACATGCTCCTCTCTGCCCTAAGGGGGTCATTTGGGAGCTGACCCTTCAGGTGTCCAAGTGAGCACATTTGGCAGAGTGTCACTGAGCTGGTCACTGAGGCCTGCAGTTTCGGAAGCTCTTGCCAGGATCTCCAGCTGGAAAGCTGACTCAATCCCAGTGTGTCTCCTTTCTGCTAGAGAGAGAGAGAAGAGACCCCCATAGCTGGATCATCATGTCCCTGAGGAAGGGGAAAGGCCAGCAGCTGGCACAGAGCTTGGAAGGTGATTGTGAGGTTATTTCTGCCTCCCCATCTGATGGGCCAGTATCTGATGAGTAGCAGACTAGCTAGCAGGCCCATCTCCTGCTGACACAGAGCCTGCAGGCCCAGAGCCCTCACCCTGCTGCCAGCGCTCTCTCCCCAAGGCAGCCCAGGAAGCCATGGACTGCCTTTGTCCTGAGGACATGTTGCTGGCTTATGCCCTTTAGGAGGCACAGGCCCATGCAGGTGACTGTGTGGTCCCTTCTGTGTCTGTAGGTGATGGGCCAGGAAGAAGCTTGCGGGTGGGAAACTGTTTGTGAGGTGACTTGTGTCTCAGTACCTGATAGGCCAGCAGCAGGCACATGGCTTGGATTTTGGTTGTGAGGTCACTTCTGTCTCTGCAGGTGATAGGGCAACCACTGCTTCTCGAGCAGAGGAGGTGCTTGTGCGATTCCTTCTGCCTTAGTACCTGATAGGCCACTTGCAGGCCGATGGCTTGGATGCTGATTGTGATGACGTTCCTGCCTGAGTACCTGTTTGGCTAGCAGCAGGCACATGGTAAGTCCAGTCCTTCTGAGAAGCTGAGAGGCTCACTGCAGGCAGGTGGGCTTGGAAGAGGACTGTGAGGTTACTGGTAAAGGATCAGCCGGTAGGCCAAAAGTCTAATAGGAGGGGACAGTGTGGTGAGAGCCATTGTTTCTCAGAAGCTCCTTGGATGGTAGGAGGCACATGGCTGTAAAGGGGAAAGTGATGTCCCTTCTGTCTCTGCAGGTGATGGGCCAGCAGCAGGCACATTGCTGGGAAATTGGCTGTGAGGTCCCGTCTGTCTCAGCCTCTGACAGGCTAGCAGCAGGCTCATGGCTGGGGCACGTGCATGTGAGGTCACTTCTGAGCAAGCTGCTGGTAGACCAGGAGTAGGCCCATGGATTGGCTGTTGACTGGGAAGTCCATTCTTTGTGAGTGCCTGATGAGGTCTTTGCCAGGTCTCTTCTTCCTGATGACCTGATTAGCTAGTAGCTGCTCATTTGCTTGGATGCTCATGGTGAGGTCACTGCTGCCTGAGTACCTAATAGGCTACCCCCAGGCGCTGGGCTAGGGTGCTGATTTGGTGGTGTCTCCTGTCTTTGCAGGTGATAGGCCAGCAGCAGGCACACGGCTTGGATGTTGATTGTGAAGCCTCCTCTGCCTTAGGACCTGACTGGAGAGCAGCAGGCACATAGCTGGTCACGTGCATGAGAGAAGCTGGAGGGCCAGCAGTAGGCCCCTTGGCTTGGTGGATGATTGTGAGGTGACTTCGGTGTGAGCAGCTGAGAGGTGAGCCTTTGGCTGCGGCCTAAGGCAGGTGTTTGTGAGGTCACTTCTGCCTGAGGATGTGGTTAGACAGCAGGCGCAGAGCCTGCTGACCCAGAGCCTGCAGGCACAGAGCCCTCGCCCTGCTGCAACGCTCTTCCCAATGCAGCCCAGGAAACTGATGCAGCCTTTGAATACCAAAAACACTTGGCTGGCTCCTGCTGCTTCATGTTGTCTACCAGGACCCCCAGGCCCTTCTCTACTAAGCTGCTTTCCAGGCAGTCGGCATTCAGCGTGATGAGGAGGGTACTGGATTCTGACAGCCTCAAAATCTCCAAGACCAGTTTGAGCCACCTGGCTGTGAAGGTGACTGTGAGGTCACGCCTGTCTCTGCAAGTGATGGGCAAGGAGCAGGCAAAATTATGAGACCTCGCAGTCAGCACTGCAGATGTTATCTCCTTTCCCTGCCTCTCCCCATCCTCCCACCCCTGTCTTCTTTTGGCTGGGATGAGTGGTGGTGCACCACCCTATGCGAAGAGGTGGCTGGAGTGCACAGAGTTTTGCCTTGGAGATGTTGACGAGCCAGTCCACAGCACTGCGCAAATGGACCATAAGGCAGGTGGAAAATGGGCTGGACCATTGAGCCAAAATGCTGTGATCAGTGGCACAAGGTCCAACAAGCTCCTTCAGTGGGTGCCTTTGCTGGTGCTCTCGGACTATGCCTGGATCGTGCCGGGGGGACCCTGGAGGCAGAGCCTGCGCTGGCTTTTCCATGTGGCACGTGCCCTGCTGAAAGCTGCTGCCTTGGCTCAAGGCTTTGCTTGGCAGAGAAATCCCAGGCCTTGCTGAGGCAGGGCAAGGCAAAGGCTTGAGAGCAGCGGAAGCCTTGTGCCGTTTCCCTGGTTGGAAGTGTGCTTGTCTAAGGCTGGTGCACTGGCCCTGTCCGTGCTGCTGAGTGTGTCCGTGTGCTGCCATGTGGTCATTGGTGAGCTCTCTGGGCGTGGCCCGAGAGAGGGGGAGTGGTGCCTAAGAGTTTTGTCCTCCTGCCTGGAAGCCCCTCAGTAGGGAGGCCTGTTGGGTGAGGGCCTTGAGGGCACGTGAGGCAAAAGAGAGAGGCAAGAGCTGGCGTGATGCGCCTCCTGGGAGAGCACTTGCCCTCTGCTTCGTGGAGGTGGGAAGGGAGCAGGCTCCGGGGTGAGCCGGGATGTTCAGAGGAAGTGCCTGTGGAAAGGTTCTGGAGGACTAGAAGCAAGCGGAAGGGTTGGAGAGTGGGTCTTGGTGCGTTTTGGGGCCCTTCCTCATGGTCACTTCTGCTCGGAAAACCCCCTGTCAGAGGGCTCCGAGAGAGGCTGTGCCCACGCGGCACGCTGTGGCCTGGCCACTGGTGCTGCTCCGTGCCTCTTGCTGGGCCCTGAGACCTGTGGCCCTGGAAGCAGCCTGAAGGGTGTTGGCAGAGCAGCTCTGAGCATGGCAGCTGTTTGGCTTTCGCAGGGCCTTGGAGGCTGGGGAAGGGCCCGTCCTCCCCTTGCCGTTGTCATTAGCCCTGCTGGCGGCCCAGGGGGAAGAGCTGCTGAGTGCTGCCTCTGCTGGTGTCCCCAGGTGAGATGCCCTCGCCTCAGTCCTTCCCCACGTCCCAGACTGTCAGGGCCCCAAATCAGAGAGTGCTTGTTGTCCTTGATGTGTAGGGAATGTGCTGGCTTGGTTCAGTCCCTCCTTGGGGCAGGAAGTGGCCTTTGGAGTTGCGGGAAGGCTTCTTGCTCTGCCTGGGCCATGGGGCCCCGCTGTCTTCCGCTTCATGGTCACTGCTCCCACACAATCGGCCCCTTAGGAAATGTTGCCATGAATTCCTTGCAGGCCTTTCTCCAGTTCCTGAGCTTCACGGGCTCGCTGTGGGTACTGGCTGGGCAGAAGGTGATCTTCTCTTGGGGCAGGAACTGGCCCGTCCTGGGTGTTTTGCTGCACTAGGAGCAGTGTGAGGCGCCAGGGTGAGTGAGGGAGACCGTTCAGGAGGTGTCTCAGCCTTGGGGAGGGCAGGGGGAGCTGCAGGGGGCAACAGCCACGAGGTCCCTAGTGTGTGCGAGAGCTGGGCCAGAAAATCACCACTGCCCAATCAGTTCTTTGTCGGTAGCTGAGAGGCCAGCAGGGGCCCCGTGGCTCGGCTGCTGATTCTGGGGTCCCTTGGGGCTGAGGAGCTGAGAGGCCAGCTGCAGGAACAAGGCTGGCGTGTTGTCTCTAAGGTCCCTTCTGCAAGGGTTACGTGATTGGCTAGCAGGAGGCGTGTGGCTGGGAAGGTGCTTGTGAGGTGGCTTCTGGCTGAGCAGTTGCTGGGGCAGCAGCAGGTCCACGGCCCGATGCGTGCTTTGGAGGTGACGTCAGCCTGAGCAGCTGGGAGGTGAGCATTTGGCTGATGGCTGAGGAAGTTGTTGTGAGGTCACTTGTGTGTCAGGGGCTTGTAGGGCAGTGGCGGGCAGACGGCTGGGAAGGTGGCCGTGAGGTCCTGTCTTTTGGAGTGGCTGATAGAGCAGCAAGAGGCAGGTGGCTGGGAAGGTGCTTGTGAGGTGACTGCAGAGAGAGCAGCCCAGGTTGCCCATGGCTGGGAAGTGACTCGGAGGTCCCGCCTGTCCCCGCAGGCTGCCTGGCCTGCAGCATTGCTTAGACATTGGCAGTGGAATCTAGGCTTGACAGTGTGTGCGTGGTGTGGAAATTGTGCCCCATGAAAAGAGAGGGGCCTGGTGAGGTTTGTCTGCAAGATGGGAATGCTCTTTCTGCCCTTGGATTGGTGGAGGTGGGAAGGGAGCAGGAGCAGAGGTGGGAGTGGATGTTCAGAGGAAGTGCTTGTTGCTGCCTCTTGGAGGACTAGAAGGAAACAGAAGGGCTGGAGAGTTGTCCTGGGTGTGATTTGGGGCATTTGCGGGGTGGTGTCCTGGCTGCTGGCCTGTGTGGTGGTGTGGCCTGTGTGTGCCTGCTGCAGAGGGGCGTGCTGGCTGTCCACCGTGTGTGAGGGGAGGGGTGGGGGTGAGGTGTGTGCCAGTGGGGGGTGGCGTGTGGTGGGGAGAGGCGGTGGGCCCAGGGTGTTGGTTCTGGGTGTGGGAGGAGACGTGTGGAGAGAGCAGTGGTGTGCGTGGGCAGTGCCATGAGGCTGGGGAGGTGGGGAGCGCTGCGAGGTGAGCAGGTGCCTTGGCTGCTGGGGCCCCGGCTGCCCTGGTGGCCCCATGAGCCAGGCACGCTGGCAGCCGGCTGCCTTCTGCCCGCTCAGCTTCATGCCTGGAGTTTCCTCTGCTCTTGCCAGGCTCTGCAGCCAGATATCCCACACAGACTGTGAGATACATATAAACATGCAGCTGAGAGTATTTGGAGTGGAAGAGGTCATCTTTCAGAAAGGGTTCCTTGCTGGAGATTCTTGAATTTGACACCTCTGAGATCTGTCCAACAAGTTTTATTTAACGCTAGAGGCGTAAGCAGTTGGTGCAGACACTGTTTTCTTCTCGTGTGGCAGGATCCTAGAAACTCTTTGCTTATAGTGCAGTGGTATTCCACAACTACCCCTTAATTAACCATCCCATTAACCCCCTCCAATCCAGAGAAATGTGGCAGGTAGAGGGAGAGGGTCTTGAGCTCTTCCTGCCAAAGGCCTCACTGCTTCGGGGCTATCTGCTGCACCTTGCACCCTGCCCCCTGCCCTGGGCTCTGAAATCAGACATCCAGAGGCGGACATCCAGCAGGAGGCCACAGAGAGCAGTTCAGATCATGTGGGACTTTCTTCACCCACACAGTTCACAAGGAAATGGTCTCTCCACAGTGGAGCGCTCAGAGGTGCTCTTTCCAGGGGCAGTGCCACAGTCCTTAGCTTTTGAAATGGGCCAAATAAGGGAAACTTCCAGAGACCAAGTATTTCTTCAGAAAGTGATTGGCCTTTAAAACCACTTCTCCCAGAGGTGCCTGCTGCAGGGAGTAGTAATCTCAGCTGCCCAGAGCTCACTTTCTGTGCTGAAGACTAAGGAAATGAGCCCATTGCTTTTGGACTGGGAGAAACATCAGCTGATGCTCAGGCACTTTCCTGCAAGTCAGCAGGAAACACTTCCTGGGTCCGAGCTGAGAATCAGGGTGCCAAGCTGGAGTTGTTTGATGCAAATAACCGCCTCAGAATTAGGTTCCTCCCCTTTCCACATGCTCCTCTCTGCCCTAAGGGGGTCATTTGGGAGCTGACCCTTCAGGTGTCCAAGTGAGCACATTTGGCAGAGTGTCACTGAGCTGGTCACTGAGGCCTGCAGTTTCGGAAGCTCTTGCCAGGATCTCCAGCTGGAAAGCTGACTCAATCCCAGTGTGTCTCCTTTCTGCTAGAGAGAGAGAGAAGAGACCCCCATAGCTGGATCATCATGTCCCTGAGGAAGGGGAAAGGCCAGCAGCTGGCACAGAGCTTGGAAGGTGATTGTGAGGTTATTTCTGCCTCCCCATCTGATGGGCCAGTATCTGATGAGTAGCAGACTAGCTAGCAGGCCCATCTCCTGCTGACACAGAGCCTGCAGGCCCAGAGCCCTCACCCTGCTGCCAGCGCTCTCTCCCCAAGGCAGCCCAGGAAGCCATGGACTGCCTTTGTCCTGAGGACATGTTGCTGGCTTATGCCCTTTAGGAGGCACAGGCCCATGCAGGTGACTGTGTGGTCCCTTCTGTGTCTGTAGGTGATGGGCCAGGAAGAAGCTTGCGGGTGGGAAACTGTTTGTGAGGTGACTTGTGTCTCAGTACCTGATAGGCCAGCAGCAGGCACATGGCTTGGATTTTGGTTGTGAGGTCACTTCTGTCTCTGCAGGTGATAGGGCAACCACTGCTTCTCGAGCAGAGGAGGTGCTTGTGCGATTCCTTCTGCCTTAGTACCTGATAGGCCACTTGCAGGCCGATGGCTTGGATGCTGATTGTGATGACGTTCCTGCCTGAGTACCTGTTTGGCTAGCAGCAGGCACATGGTAAGTCCAGTCCTTCTGAGAAGCTGAGAGGCTCACTGCAGGCAGGTGGGCTTGGAAGAGGACTGTGAGGTTACTGGTAAAGGATCAGCCGGTAGGCCAAAAGTCTAATAGGAGGGGACAGTGTGGTGAGAGCCATTGTTTCTCAGAAGCTCCTTGGATGGTAGGAGGCACATGGCTGTAAAGGGGAAAGTGATGTCCCTTCTGTCTCTGCAGGTGATGGGCCAGCAGCAGGCACATTGCTGGGAAATTGGCTGTGAGGTCCCGTCTGTCTCAGCCTCTGACAGGCTAGCAGCAGGCTCATGGCTGGGGCACGTGCATGTGAGGTCACTTCTGAGCAAGCTGCTGGTAGACCAGGAGTAGGCCCATGGATTGGCTGTTGACTGGGAAGTCCATTCTTTGTGAGTGCCTGATGAGGTCTTTGCCAGGTCTCTTCTTCCTGATGACCTGATTAGCTAGTAGCTGCTCATTTGCTTGGATGCTCATGGTGAGGTCACTGCTGCCTGAGTACCTAATAGGCTACCCCCAGGCGCTGGGCTAGGGTGCTGATTTGGTGGTGTCTCCTGTCTTTGCAGGTGATAGGCCAGCAGCAGGCACACGGCTTGGATGTTGATTGTGAAGCCTCCTCTGCCTTAGGACCTGACTGGAGAGCAGCAGGCACATAGCTGGTCACGTGCATGAGAGAAGCTGGAGGGCCAGCAGTAGGCCCCTTGGCTTGGTGGATGATTGTGAGGTGACTTCGGTGTGAGCAGCTGAGAGGTGAGCCTTTGGCTGCGGCCTAAGGCAGGTGTTTGTGAGGTCACTTCTGCCTGAGGATGTGGTTAGACAGCAGGCGCAGAGCCTGCTGACCCAGAGCCTGCAGGCACAGAGCCCTCGCCCTGCTGCAACGCTCTTCCCAATGCAGCCCAGGAAACTGATGCAGCCTTTGAATACCAAAAACACTTGGCTGGCTCCTGCTGCTTCATGTTGTCTACCAGGACCCCCAGGCCCTTCTCTACTAAGCTGCTTTCCAGGCAGTCGGCATTCAGCGTGATGAGGAGGGTACTGGATTCTGACAGCCTCAAAATCTCCAAGACCAGTTTGAGCCACCTGGCTGTGAAGGTGACTGTGAGGTCACGCCTGTCTCTGCAAGTGATGGGCAAGGAGCAGGCAAAATTATGAGACCTCGCAGTCAGCACTGCAGATGTTATCTCCTTTCCCTGCCTCTCCCCATCCTCCCACCCCTGTCTTCTTTTGGCTGGGATGAGTGGTGGTGCACCACCCTATGCGAAGAGGTGGCTGGAGTGCACAGAGTTTTGCCTTGGAGATGTTGACGAGCCAGTCCACAGCACTGCGCAAATGGACCATAAGGCAGGTGGAAAATGGGCTGGACCATTGAGCCAAAATGCTGTGATCAGTGGCACAAGGTCCAACAAGCTCCTTCAGTGGGTGCCTTTGCTGGTGCTCTCGGACTATGCCTGGATCGTGCCGGGGGGACCCTGGAGGCAGAGCCTGCGCTGGCTTTTCCATGTGGCACGTGCCCTGCTGAAAGCTGCTGCCTTGGCTCAAGGCTTTGCTTGGCAGAGAAATCCCAGGCCTTGCTGAGGCAGGGCAAGGCAAAGGCTTGAGAGCAGCGGAAGCCTTGTGCCGTTTCCCTGGTTGGAAGTGTGCTTGTCTAAGGCTGGTGCACTGGCCCTGTCCGTGCTGCTGAGTGTGTCCGTGTGCTGCCATGTGGTCATTGGTGAGCTCTCTGGGCGTGGCCCGAGAGAGGGGGAGTGGTGCCTAAGAGTTTTGTCCTCCTGCCTGGAAGCCCCTCAGTAGGGAGGCCTGTTGGGTGAGGGCCTTGAGGGCACGTGAGGCAAAAGAGAGAGGCAAGAGCTGGCGTGATGCGCCTCCTGGGAGAGCACTTGCCCTCTGCTTCGTGGAGGTGGGAAGGGAGCAGGCTCCGGGGTGAGCCGGGATGTTCAGAGGAAGTGCCTGTGGAAAGGTTCTGGAGGACTAGAAGCAAGCGGAAGGGTTGGAGAGTGGGTCTTGGTGCGTTTTGGGGCCCTTCCTCATGGTCACTTCTGCTCGGAAAACCCCCTGTCAGAGGGCTCCGAGAGAGGCTGTGCCCACGCGGCACGCTGTGGCCTGGCCACTGGTGCTGCTCCGTGCCTCTTGCTGGGCCCTGAGACCTGTGGCCCTGGAAGCAGCCTGAAGGGTGTTGGCAGAGCAGCTCTGAGCATGGCAGCTGTTTGGCTTTCGCAGGGCCTTGGAGGCTGGGGAAGGGCCCGTCCTCCCCTTGCCGTTGTCATTAGCCCTGCTGGCGGGCCAGGGGGAAGAGCTGCTGAGTGCTGCCTCTGCTGGTGTCCCCAGCTGAGATGCCCTTGCCTGAGTCCTTCCCCACGTCCCAGACTGTCAGGGCCCCAAATCAGAGAGTGCTTGTTGTCCTTGATGTGTAGGGAATGTGCTGGCTTGGTTCAGTCCCTCCTTGGGGCAGGAAGTGGCCTTTGGAGTTGCGGGAAGGCTTCTTGCTCTGCCTGGGCCATGGGGCCCCGCTGTCTTCCGCTTCATGGTCACTGCTCCCACACAATCGGCCCCTTAGGAAATGTTGCCATGAATTCCTTGCAGGCCTTTCTCCAGTTCCTGAGCTTCACGGGCTCGCTGTGGGTACTGGCTGGGCAGAAGGTGATCTTCTCTTGGGGCAGGAACTGGCCCGTCCTGGGTGTTTTGCTGCACTAGGAGCAGTGTGAGGCGCCAGGGTGAATGAGGGAGGCCGTTCAGGAGGTGTCTCAGCCTTGGGGAGGGCAGGGGGAGCTGCAGGGGGCAACAGCCACGAGGTCCCTAGTGTCTGCGAGAGCTGGGCCAGAAAATCACCACTGCCCAATCAGTTCTTTGTCGGTAGCTGAGAGGCCAGCAGGGGCCCCGTGGCTCGGCTGCTGATTCTGGGGTCCCTTGGGGCTGAGGAGCTGAGAGGCCAGCTGCAGGAACAAGGCTGGCGTGTTGTCTCTAAGGTCCCTTCTGCAAGGGTTACGTGATTGGCTAGCAGGAGGCGTGTGGCTGGGAAGGTGCTTGTGAGGTGGCTTCTGGCTGAGCAGTTGCTGGGGCAGCAGCAGGTCCACGGCCCGATGCGTGCTTTGGAGGTGACGTCAGCCTGAGCAGCTGGGAGGTCAGCATTTGGCTGATGTCTGAGGAAGTTGTTGTGAGGTCACTTGTGTGTCAGCGGCTTGTAGGGCAGTGGCGGGCAGGCGGCTGGGAAGGTGACAGTGAGGTCCTGTCTTTTGGAATGGCTGATAGGGCAGCAGGAGGCAGGTGGCTGGGAAGGTGCTTGTGAGGTGACTGCAGAGAGAGCAGCCCAAGTTACCCATGGCTGGGAAGTGACTCGGAGGTCCCGCCTGTCCCCGCAGGCTGCCTGGCCTGCAGCATTGCTTAGACATTGGCGGTGAAATGTAGGACTGACAGTGTGTGCGTGGTGTGTGGAAATTGTGCCCCATGAAAAGAGAGGGGCCTGGTGAGCTTTGTCTGCAAGATGGGAATGCTCTTTCTGCCCTTGGATTGGTGGAGGTGGGAAGGGAGCAGGAGCAGAGGTGGGAGTGGATGTTCAGAGGAAGTGCTTGTTGCTGCCTCTTGGAGGACTAGAAGGAAACAGAAGGCCTGGAGAGTGGGCCTGGCTGTGATTTGGGTCCATGGTGGAGGGTGTCCTGGCTGCTGCGCTGTGTGGTGGTGTGTCCTGTGTGTGCCTGCTGCAGAGGGGCGTGCTGGCTGTCCACGCTGTGTGAGGGGAGGGGTGGGGGTGAGGTGTGTGCCAGAAGTTGGGTGGCCTGTGGTGGGGAGAGGCGGTGGCCCCAGGGTGTTGGTTCTGGGTGCGGGAGGAGACGTGTGGAGAGAGCAGTGGTGTGCGTGGGCAGTGCCATGAGGCTGGGGAGGTGGGGAGCGCTGCGAGGTGAGCAGGTGCCTTGGCTGCTGGGGCCCCGGCTGCCCTGGTGGCCCCGTGAGCCAGGCGCGCTGGCAGCCGGCTGCCTTCTGCCCGCTCAGCTTCACGCCTGGAGTTTCCTCCGCTCTTGCCAGGCTCTGCAGCCACGACCCACACGAAAGTGCAGGGAGCGCTTCTCCTTGCTCTGAGAGCTGTACGAGGCATGCTTTTCCCTCCTTTCCTCTCGGTTGCTTTTTGTGGGGAGAGCTTTGGTCTTGCAGCAGTGTTGGCTGAAGGAGCAGGAGGCCGGGGGAGGTGCTCGTTCCCAGCTGGGCGTCAGCGTGCTGGAAGGTGTTTGGAGGAGTGAAGGCCTTGTGGAGAGGTGTTCTTGGGAGAGGGGCAGGTGTGTTCTTGGGAGAGGACTCTCGAGGGGGGCTGATGCCTCGCTGTGCCCAATCTCCCTGGACAAGGAGTGCCTTGGAGGAGGGAAGGCAAGGCAAGGGTGGCCTGCAAGGGATGCGCAGCCCAGGTCTCTCTTCCTTCCAGCTGCCGTCTCGGCAAGTTCCTGCACCGTCCTGCTGCAGGGTGAGCTTTGTGTGCTGCAGCAGGGCAGCGAGAGAGCCCCCTTGGGCAGGCAGGAGTGTGCGAGGTGTGGTGTTGTGAGGTGCTGGCACTGCTGAGCTGGGGAAGGTGGTGGTGTTGGCCTGAGGTTTGGGTTGGTGTGAGGAGCCCCACGGAGCTCTAGGGGCATTGCTGCGAATGTGTGGAGCCAAGGGAGTGGTGGTGAGCACAGGCGTCCTCCAAGCAGCCTGCCGGCTTGTGGGCAGGCATTGTGCATGCTGAGCGCTGGAAGCCCTTTCCCCTTGGGGTTTTCTCCCTGAGCGCTTTGAGAGTTGCCGCTCCTTTTTTTGGGAGGTGGGGAGAGTCCTAGAGCCTTTGCATTGTGACCACTCTTGTTTTTCAGACTGCTCCCTGCTGACGCCGTGATGGGGTCGTGTCCTTGCAGGCCTGAGAAATGCAGGGGCCAAAGAGTGGAGCACTAGGGGCTCAAGTGCTTGCTAAGAGAAGAGAGGGAAGTGGTCCTTGCTGCAGGCTGCTGCCTGGTGCTGCTTTGGAGGAGAGCTCCTGGCACCAGACGTGAGGACAAACCAGCTAGGCTCTGCCACACCGCAAGCTCCTTCAGTGGGTGGCTTAGCTGGTGCTCTCGGGCTCTGCCTGGGCCATGCCCGGGGGGACCCTGGAGGCAGAGCCTGTGCTGACTTTTCCATGTGGCACGTGCCCTGCTGAAAGCTGCTGGCTTGGCTCGAGGCTTTGCTTGGCAGAGAAATCCCAGGCCTTGCTGAGATGGGGCAAGGCAAATGCTGGAGAGCAGCGGAAGCCTTGTGCCGTTTCCCTGGTTGGAAGTGTGCTTGTCTAAGGCTGGTGCACTGGCCCTGTCCGTGCTGCTGAGTGTGTCTGTGTGCAGCCGTGTGGTCATTGGTGAGCTGTCGGAGCATGGCCCGAGAGAGGGGGAGTGGTGCCAAAGAGTTTTGGCCTCCTGCCTTGAAGCCCCAAAGGTCCCATGAGCAGGGAGGCCTGTTGGGTGAGGGCCTTGAGGGCACGTGAGGCAAAAGAGAGAGGCAAGAGCTGGCGTGATGCGCCTCCTGGGAGAGCACTTGCCCTCTGCTTCGTGGAGGTGGGAAGGGAGCAGGCTCCGGGGTGAGCCGGGATGTTCAGAGGAAGTGCCTGCTGAAAGGCTCTGGAGGACTAGAAGCAAGCGGAAGGGTTGGAGAGTGAGTCTTGGTGTGTTTTGGGGCCCTTGCCCATGGTCGCTTCTGCTCGGAAAAACTGCCTTTCGCAGGGCTCCGAGAGAGGCTGTGCCCACGCGGCACGCCGTGGCCTGGCCGTTGGTGGTGCTCCGTGCCTCTTGCTGGGCCCTGAGACCTGTGGCCCTGGAAGCAGCCTGAAGGGTGTTGGTGAAAGAGCTCTGAGCGTGGCAGCTGTTCTGTTTTCACAGGGCCTTGGAGTCTGGGGAAGGGCCCGTCCTCCCCTTGCCGTTGTCATTAGCCCTGCTGGCGGGAGCTAATGGGGGAAGAGCTGCTGAGTGCTGCCTCTGCTGGTGTCCCCAGCTGAGATGCCCTCACCTGAGTTCTTCCCCATGTCCCAAACTGTCAGGGCACCAAACCAGAGAGTGCTTGTTGTCCTTGATGTGTAGGGAATGTGCTGGCTTGGTTCAGTCCCTCCTTGGGGCAGGAAGTGGCCTTTGGAGTTGCGGGAAGGCTTCTTGCTCTCACTGGGCCATGGGGCCCTGCTGTCTTCCACTTCATGGTCGCTGCTCCCACACAATCGGCCCCTTAGGAAATGTTGCCACGAATCCCTTGCAGGCCTTTCTCCGGTTCCTAAGCTTCACAGGCTCAGTGTGGGTACTGGCTGGGCAGAAGGTGATCTTCTCTTGGGGCAGGAACCGGCCCGTCCTGGGTGTTTTGCTGCACTAGGAGCAGTGTGGCCGTGAAGGTGGCCATGAGGTCCTGTCTTTTGGAATGGCTGATAGGGCAGCAGGAGGCAGGTGGCTGGGAAGGTGCTGGTGAGGTGACTACAGAGAGAGCAGCCCAAGTTGCCCATGGCTGGGAAGTGACTCGGAGGTCCCGCCTGTCCCCGCAGGCTGCCTGGCCTGCAGCATTGCTTAGACATTGGCGGTGAAATGTAGGACTGACAGTGTGTGCGTGGTGTGTGGAAATTGTGCCCCATGAAAAGAGAGGGGCCTGGTGAGCTTTGTCTGCAAGATGGGAATGCTCTTTCTGCCCTTGGATTGGTGGAGGTGGGAAGGGAGCAGGAGCAGAGGTGGGAGTGGATGTTCAGAGGAAGCCCTTGTTGCTCCCTCTTGGAGGACTAGAAGGAAGCAGAAGGGCTGGAGAGTGGGCCGGGGTGTGATTTGGGACATTTCGGGTTGGTGTCCTGGCTGCTGCGCTGTGTGGTGGTGTGGCCTGTGAGTGCCTGCTGCAGAGGGGCGTGCTGGCTGTCCACCGTGTGTGAGGGGAGGGGTGGGGGTGAGGTGTGTGCCAGAAGTTGGGTGGCCTGTGGTGGGGAGAGGCGGTGGCCCCAGAGTGTTGGTGCTCAGCATTGGAGGAGACGTGTGAAGAGAGCAGTGCTGTGTGTGGGCAGTGCCATGAGGCTGGGGAGGTGGGGAGCGCTGCGAGGTGAGCAGGTGCCTTGGCTGCTGGGGCCCCGGCTGCCCTGGTGGCCCCATGAGCCAGGCACGCTGGCAGCCGGCTGCCTTCTGCCTGCTCAGCTTCACGCCTGGAGTTTCCTCCGCTCTTGCCAGGCTCTGCAGCCAGATATCCCACACAGACTGTGAGATACATATAAACATGCAGCTGAGAGTATTTGGAGTGGAAGAGGTCATCTTTCAGAAAGGGTTCCTTGCTGGAGATTCTTGAATTTAACACCTCTGAGATCTGCCCAACAAGTTTTATTTTACGCTAGAGGCGTAAGCAGTTGCCTCTCTCCCCTAGCAGCAAAGGCTACGTGGGGGTACTACCTAAGTGGGGTACATCGTTGGTGCAGACACTGTTTTCTTCTGATGTGGCAGGTCCCCAGAAACTCTTTGCTTATAGTGCAGTAGTATCCCCCAATCAGCCCTTAATTAACTATCCAATTAACCTCCCTCCAACCCAGTGAAATATGGCAGGTGAGGGGAGAGGGTCTTTATTTCATCTTGCCAAAGGCCTCACTGCTTTGGGGCTCTCTGCTGCACCTTGCACCCTGCCCCCTGCCCTGGGCTCTGAAATCAGACATCCAGAGGCGGACATCCAGCAGGAGGCCACAGAGAGCAGTTCAGATCATGTGGGACTTTCTTCACCCACACAGTTCACAAGGAAATGGTCTCTCCACAGTGGAGCGCTCAGAGGTGCTCTTTCCAGTGGCGGTGCCACAGTCATTGGCCCATTTGAAGTGGGCCAAATAAGGGAAACTTCCAGAGACCAAGTACTTCTTCAGGCAGTAATTTGGCCTTTAAAACCACTTCTCCCAGAGGTGCCTGCTGCAGGGAGTAGTAATCTCAGCTGCCCAGAGCTCACTTTCTGTGCTGAAGACTAAGGAAATGAGCCCATTGCTTTTGGACTGGGAGAAACATCAGCTGATGCTCAGGCACTTTCCTGCAAGTCAGCAGGAAACACTTCCTGGGTCCGAGCTGAGAATCAGCGTGCCAAGCTGGAGTTGTTTGATGCAAATAACCGCCTCAGAATTAGGTTCCTCCCCTTTCCACATGCTCCTCTCTTCCCTAAGGGGGTCATTTGGGAGCTGACACTTCAGGTGTCCAAGTGAGCACATTTGGCAGAGTGTCACTGAGTTGGTCACTGAGGCCTGCAGTTTCGGGAGCTCTTGCCAGGATCTCCAGCTGGAAAGCTGACTCAATCCCAGTGTGTCTCCTTTCTGGTAGAGAGAGAGACAGAGCCTGCAGGCCCAGAGCCCTCGCCCTGCTGCCAGTGCTCTCTCCCCAAGGCAGCCCAGGAAGCCATGGACTGCCTTCGTCCTGAGGACATATTGCTGGCTTATGCTGCTACATGCTGCCTCCCTGGACGCCCCCAGGCCCTTCTCAGCCAAGCTGCTTTCCAGCTGGTCGGCAGTCAGCATGTTCTGGTTCAAGACATTGCATTTCCTTTTGTGAAACTTCCTGACCGTTCCTCTCTGCCCATTTCTCCAGCCTGTCACAATCCCTCCGAATGGCAGTGCAATCAGAAACTTGCAGGCCCTTAGGAGGCACGGGCCCATGGAGGTGACTGTGTGGTCCCTTCTGTGTCTGTAGGTGATGGGCCAGGAAGAAGCTTGTGGGTGGGAAACTGTTTGTGAGGTGACTTGTGTCTCAGTACCTGATAGGCCAGCAGCAGGCACATGGCTTGGATTTTGGTTGTGAGGTCACTTCTGTCTCTGCAGGTGATAGGGCAACCACTGCTTCTCGAGCAGAGGAGGTGCTTGTGCGATTCCTTCTGCCTTAGTACCTGATAGGCCACTTGCAGGCCGATGGCTTGGATGCTGATTGTGATGACGTTCCTGCCTGAGTACCTGTTTGGCTAGCAGCAGGCACATGGCTGAAAGACTCACTACAGGCAGGCGGGCTTGGAGGAGGACTATGAGGTTACTGGTAAAGGGTCAGCTGGTAGGCCAAAAGTCTTAACAGGTGGGGACATTGTGGTGAGAGCCATTGTTTCTCAGAAGCTCCTTGGATGGTAGGAGGCACATGGCCGTAAAGTTGAAAGTCAGGTCACTCCTGTCTCTGCCAGTGATGGGCAAGGAGAAGGCACATGGGTGGGACCTCACAATCAACGCTGCAGCCGTGTCCCATTTGCCTGCCTCTCCCCATCCTGTAAAGGAAGCGACCTCACTATCAACACCACAGCTGTGTCACCTCTGCCTTCCTCTTCCGCTCCCCTCTTCTGACCTCTGCCTTCCCCCTTCCGCTTCTCCTCCTCTCTCCCAGCCATTGCCCCTTTACTGGCACCTCCCTCTCCCCTGTCCCCATGGGATTTCACACATGTGGTGGGCGGCTCACATGGCAAGATGAAGGAGGAATGCCAGAGGAAGGCAGGCTGGGACAGTGAGGAGGTGGAGATGTGCTCTGTGCAAGAGGGTGGCTGGAGTGCACAGGGCTTTGCCCCAGAGAAGGTGACGAGCCAGTCCAAAGCACGGCACAAATGGACCCTAAGGCAGGTGGAAAATGGGCTGGACCACTGGGCCAAAATGCTGTGACCAGTGGCACAAGGTCCAACTGGTGGCTGGTTACATGCAGCATCCCTCAGGGATCTACATTTTAGGCAGCACTGTTTAATGTCTTCGTTAACATCCTGGACATTAGGATGGAGTGCACTCTCCGTGTGTTTGTGGACTAGGTGCAACGGGGGCAAGCCTCTGAGCAACCTGCTCTAGTACTCTCGGAGTGAGTGGGGGATGGTATTAGATGACGTCCAGAGGTCTCGTCCACCCTAAGTGCTGTGATTCAGTAAATCATTCCCTGAAGAGCTCTGGAAAGACAGAACAGTGGGAGGAAGCAGAAAGGACAGGGAGGCAGAAGAAGGCAGAGGAAATAGGTCCCTCTGAATAAAGTAGTTCCTCAGAACATAGTTTCTGCATTCAGAGTGTTGGTAGAAAAGGTATTGGGCTGTATAACTGGTCACAAATATCTATACTCCACTAGAAGATGGAAATACTGCACTGCATGCACTTGGTGCTGCTAAAAAGAAAGAAAGAAAGACAAGATTCATTAGAACTGGTAAAACATACTTGACCTTCTGGAAATGGCTGTGTGTTCTTTTCAGTTTTGGCATAGAGTTGTTTTTTGCATAGGTTGCAATTTATGGCTAAACATTTTCATTCAGGCCTTTATCCGTTTGCCCGCATATAGAGACTGTTGCTGCCTGAGATGCCCTGGGGTCGCTGAATTCCCATGACTAGAAAGGGAAGGGCAGACACCTGGGTTAGGCAGAGACACCTGCCCTGGAGGGGTCAGGCATGGGGTGAGATCAGTCTCAGCCCTGTTGTCACCTCAGATGGAGTCACACTTCATTGACGGTGCAGGGAAGGAGAAGGGAGTGTGGCTAGACTCATTGGGACACCTGTAGGACATCACTGTGACACAGATATGTGGAGATTTGTGCAGATGTGGCCTTCCAAGAATACAGTGTTTTCTTGAAGCTGGTCAGCCTGCTTTCCTCTATCAGGCAAGAGAGCTCGACATGTCAGAGGGTGACTCGCTCTGTGGAAAGAGTGAGGAGTGGCATGGACAGCCGGTGTCAGGGCATGGTTTTCTGAGGACTGGGCTCTGTGTGAGACACAAAAAGTTCTTTTTTAATGGTGTGGGCCTGATTATAAGAGAACTGTTAGGAAAATTACATGAAAAATGAAACAAGAAAGAACTTAAGAATAAGATTTAAAGCAAAGAAGTGTTTTGTTATACTTTCCAGCTTCAAATTTTGTCTGTGTGTGTGTTCTTATTGTCTTTCTTAATTTCTTTTTCTTTTTAATTTAGTGATCTGTTAGTATGATTTAGTGGTCTTATAATTTTTTTTTATTATTATTATTTA
Source organism: Struthio camelus (assembly GCF_040807025.1). Classification (NCBI taxonomy): domain Eukaryota; kingdom Metazoa; phylum Chordata; class Aves; order Struthioniformes; family Struthionidae; genus Struthio; species Struthio camelus. Next base: position 4,091,979 of record NC_090970.1, read on the forward strand.
AGGAAAGATGTTCAGAACTGGGGTAGGATGCTGTCACAGGGTCATGGACACCTGGTGCCATTGCAGGTGCCCTAGTCCCCTCTGCCCAGCCTCCCTCTGCAGCTCCGAGGGGCTTCGGTTTCCCACAGGTCCCCTGGGAGAGCTGCCAGGTCCGTGAAGGTATCTCAGAGTCACCGGGGCCTCTCCAAGCGGCACTGGATGCTTCTGGTTCGACACCTGAGCTCTGCCTGGAAAGGGGAAGACTTGGTTTTGTCGTTTCAAAAATATGAACACGCTTTCATCAGCTGAAATGATTGAATAATTTTAATGTCAATGATTTCGTATGATGAAATAGTGGAAATCTTCAGGAAGGATATTAATCTCAGGAGAAGAAATACTGATCTGCCCTCGACCTTATGTTTCCACTGCTCGGTGTATTAGGCTGTGGATGTCATCTCAGTCATCTCCCACATATTTCCACATGTCCTGCCTACATTGATCACTTCTGAGGTCAACTTTGCATCAGACGATCTGGGCTTATGCCCTTCCCATAGTTTCCCAGTTTTCCTCCTCCCCTTCCTCTGTATCATTCAGGCACCTCTCAACTCCCTAGTCGCTGCTCTGAGCTTCAGGGAGTCGGAAGCTTGTCTCGTCTTTCAGCACTCTCATTGCCTCTTCAACCAACTCCTTCACTGTGTTTCTAACTAGCCTCCCCCATCTATTTGTCAAGAACATGTCAAGGAAGGCTATTCCTTGCAGACTGTGGACCTGCCTGGAGGCAACTTGCCCTTGACATACACTTGAGGATTGTATGTTATTTCTTAGGACACTGCATCATGTTTATTTCTGTTTGATCCGAATTGAGACAAATCCTTCTGTTTCTGTTTGCAGCTGATTTTCTAAGGAAAGCAGGTGGGAATTGGTGCCCAGGAGCTGTAACATTCAGCTACAGGCTTGAGTGGGGAAAGGCTAGATGTTAAGCCGAGTGAGGGAAGTCCCCAGGGGCCGAGGAGAGAAATGTCAGGGCTTGGGGAGGTGGGGAGGAAGGTTGTCCATACACGTCTCCTATCAGAAATACTGCTTTTCCTACATGCCCAGGCTTAATTAGGAAACACTGTGGGTCAGTGTGAATTGGAGAAGGTGGGTATCACTTCCCCTGAAACCTGAAGACTAAAGAAAGCTTAAAAAGCAGACAACTCTCAGGTGCTCCTTGAAATCCTTCTCTTTTCAATACCCTCCTGAAAACTTGCCAATTAGCCACAGAAGGGCTGAAGAAAATGATGGAAAGAGACAGAGGTTGTTAGGGCTTTCTGCATTTTAGTGACCCCTAAGGTGTATCTGGTGTTGAGCCCATGGGCTTCAGATGCTGAGAAGGTTGAGCAAACCTCTCCAGAAGTTGAAGGGAGAAGTAAATCTCAAAGTTTCTTGGAGTGTTAAGGAGTCCCCCTGAGGGCCATTACTGACAAAGCCTTCCCAGGGGGCTGATGAGAGCACAAAGCTGGAGGCTCTGATTGCAGGTAGGCCAAGGCAATGAGCAGGTGGCTGTGATGCCAAGTCAGCCTTGGTGTGTGTTATCAAGCAGATCAACCAGGCCCTGACACCCAGCCCTTGTGAAGGGTGGTGACTTCCCTCACGCGTTGTTCGGGGCTCTTTCTGGGGGTCAGTGTGAAGGTGGGCATGTGCAGCTCCAACTGCAGGACAACAATATGGCATCTCTTGGTTCCCCGTGGACAAGGAGGTCCCAGTGGTTTAAGGTCCCAGTGGTTTAAGGAAACTTCTTCTCAGAGGCCTTAGGAGCAGAGACAGCAACCATAGCCAAGAGGCTAGAGACCTCGGTTCTGTTGGAGGCTTTCAGCCATGGCAGTGCCCTCAGCCGTCTCCACCACAGGCTGTCCTACACTGTCCCATGCCTGTGCCTCCTTCCCTGCAGCCTGTAGACACCCAACATGCTTCCTCCCCTTGCTCTATCCCCAGGATCTCTCCATATTTACTGAGGTCTCTCTATCCTGGCTGGTGTTCTTTTAAACACAAAGGCATGGGGTGACCTCAGAGGCCTCTGGCTGACCTGTTGCACCACAGCACTACCCTTCAAGTGACATGTCTTTTTCCTGAAGCCCAGGCTGTACCTCTCAAGATGCAGTTTGTGACCCTTTCCCCTCTTCATGCTCTTTCCTACTACCAACAAAAGCTCCATCCCCTCTGGAACCACCCTTCAAGCAGTCCCAGGCTACTACTATATTCCATTTGTCTTTAACACTTCACCAGGCTGAAGAAGCCCAGGTCCCTCTGCCTCTCCGTACAGGCCGTGGCCTTCAGGCCCCCAACCCCATCTTGGCAGACCTCCTCTGGACCCTCTCCATGTTCCTCCCCATTCCTCCAGCACGGGGCAGTCCACACTGGGACACACCATCCCACATGTGGCCACACCAGTCCTGAGTCGAGGTGGATAAGAACAGCCCTTGTCTCGATGGCTATGCGCTTCCTAATGCAGCCCTCTATGCAGCTGGCCTCCTTTGTGGTGAGCAGGCAGCACTGGCTCATAGGGCATCCCTCGTGTAACATCTAGGCCCTTCTCCTCAGGGTCACTCTTCTGCTGGTCAGGTCTCAGCCTGTCCTGATGCACAGCCTGTTCTGCCCCCTGAGGCAAGATCTGACACTTCTCCTTGCACAACGTCATGAAGTTTTTGTTGGCCAAAACCCCAAGTTTCTCAAGGCCCCTCTGGACTCAGGCTCCTCTGGGTCAGCTGTTAATGTATGCGTACTGATGGCTCATCCTATCTTGCAGTGCCTCTGGCAGGGTAACAGCATGAGGACCTGCAGGACACTACACGTAATAAAAGGCAGTACCAGTTTCAAGGCCCTAGTGGAAAAAGTAGAAATCACCATGGCAACCATCTCAGACAAGCCAAATGAATGCACAAAGAAAGGAAACCCAGGGCCAATGGGTAAACAGAGGTTGGCTGACTGCATGGGAGGCGAACAGGATTGTAAAAGAAGAATTTAGAAAGGAGAAAAGAGGGACAAAATGCAATAAAAGGTGAAGGAAAAGAAAACTGAAGGTGATTTGGGGGTGGCTGCCAAGCAGCCCTCAATCTGAATGACTCTGACCAGAGCAGGACAAGGATCATGCGGCTGATCTGGTGATCCTTTTGGGAGACCTACTTCCATGGTCACAAGGAAGCTGAAGGTTTTCCCTAAGGTCAACAAGGGAAGACCCAGGGTGGAAGGAAATGCTGAATCATTCAGGTGGGGAGGGGCCTGAGGAGGTCTCTAGCCCAACCTCCTTCCCACAGCAGGGTGTGTATCAGCTCTAACCAGGTTGATCAAGGCTTTACTCCTTTAGGACTTCAAAAACTTCTGAGGATGGAGATGGCACCACCTCTCTGGAAAACCTGCCCCAGTGCTTGACTGTCTGGATGGGTCAGAAGTTTCTCCTTATCCTCAGCCTGAAGCTCTCTAGTTTCAGCTAATGCCCATTGGGGCCTCATTCTCCCATTGTGCACAATGGTGAAGAGCCTGACTCCATCTTCTTGGTGACATCCTGGTAGGTATGGGGAGGCTGTGATTAGGTCTGCACAAAGCCTTCCCTTCTTCAGGCTGAACAAGGCCCATTCCCTCAGCCTCTCCTCACAGGGCAAGTGCTCTGGTGCCTGGGCTCCTTGGGGGTGTGCCACCAAACTCACTCCATGTCATCAACAGTGTTCTTCTACACAGGACCCCAAATGGCTGTAGTATCTGGATGTGCTCTAACAGGTGTTGAGTAGAGGGGGATAATCCCTTCCCTCAATTTCCCAGCTGTGCTCTTGTTCAGGCAGCTCAGGACACTGTGGCCTCCGTTGATGCCAGGGCGTGCTGCTGGCTCTCGCTCTCTTTGCTGCCCACAAAGACTCCCAGGTCCTTCTCTGCAGAGCTGCTGCCCAGCTGGACACTCCCCAGCCCAGATCACTGCAGGGTGTTTTGTGTACCCCAGGTGCAGGACCTGGCATTTGTTTCGTTTGTGAATTCCATAAACTTCCTGGCAACCCATTCCTCCTTCCTGCAGGGGTCCATCTGGATGGCAGCCCTCAACCATCTAGTGTGAGACAATGATGTCAAACCCCTTGCTAAAACTGTGGTAAATGACATCCACTACTCTCCTCTCCCCCACAAGGACAGGCCTTTTATCACAGAAGGTAATCAAGTTGATCAGGAAGGCTTTACCTCCAGTAAATTCCTGTGGACTGTTCACAGTCACCTTCTTCCTGTGCCCAGAAATGTAAAGCGAGAGAACTCATTCCATGATGCACTCCTCACTCAAGTGTGGCTGAATGGCCTGCAGCTCCCTGATTTGTCCTTGTGGCCTTTTTTGAAGATGGGCACAGCATATTCCTTCTTCAGCTCTTTGGGACCTCCCCTGATCTCCACAACTTTTCAAAGGTGACACACAGCAGTCTTGTTGTGATAGTGGCCAGCTCTCTCAATGTCCTCGGATGCAACCCACCCAACCCTACAGACTGATATGGGTTGAGTTCTTGCAAGTCATCCCTCGCTTCGTCATCACTCACTGTTGGTTGTTTTCCTCTGCCCGATCCAGCAGTGAGCCAACATTTTCCTTTTTACTCTTTTATTGACCCTGAAGCAGTAGCAGCTCTTCTTCATGTCCTTGTCATCCCCTTCAAGTGTCTACTCTTGGGGAGCTTTGGCTTCCCTAACACCACCCCTGCTTCGCTGGACAATATTTCTGAATTCCTCCATTGCAGCCTCTCCCTCCTTCTGCTTCCAGTATGCTGCCTGATTGCCCTGGAGTTCAGTCCTGACTTCCCAGTGCAGCCCAGCCACTCTCTCGAGGTGTCTACTAGTTTTACTGAGTATTGGGATGGAGCATCCTTGTGCTTGCCAGGTGCTGTCCTCAAAGACCTGCTGCCTTTCCTGAGCTCCTGGACCCTTCAGAACTGCCTCCCATGGGATCTCCCACCACTCCCCAAAACAGGCCAAAGTCTGCTCCTCTGAAGTTAATGGTCTGTGAGTCGATCCTATCCTTCCTGACTCCCCTCAGGATCTAGAACTCTACTCCTTCTAGGTCACGACAGGAAAGTCTGACACTGAGCATCCCATCCCTGATCCATTCCTCCCTGTTGGAAATGTCCAGCTACAGAAAAGCATCATGAGTATTGGCCTGTCGTGTGGATGTGCTAAGAAGCTGTCCCTGATGCCTTCCAGGACTGTTTGCCCTTGCAGCTAATGTCTGGGAGAGTAAAGTCCCTCTGATAAGAACCAGGGCCTGTGATCCGCAGACTTTCTCATGTTGCTTCAAGGAGACTGCATCCACCTCCTCACCCTCATTGGGTGGTCTGTAGCTCCCATTGCGATGTCACCCTGACTCTGAGGCTCACCCACAAGCTCTCACCCAAACCCTTGCCCCTTCTGTGGAAGACCTCCACCCATCCAAGCTGCCTCTTCACACAAAGGGCATCCTCCTTCCTCATCTTCCCTGTTGATCTGTCCTGAAGAGCTTGCACCCCACCCTCTGTGCTCTCCAGTACTGTGACTGACCCTACCACATCTCAATTATTCTAGAAATGTTAAAGTCCAACTGGCCATGGTGAAACCTGTTACCAAGGGCCAAGAACACCAAGTGTGCGATGGTCCCACTTCAGAGCAGAGAGATGCTGGCGTAAAAAGCTGGTGGCAATGTGCTGGTGAAAGGAGGTTCCCCCTGAGAGGGCAAACCCGGCAGTGCCCAAGGCCAGGGAGAAACAGTGCTGGGCTGTGCAGGAATGGCAGGAGAGGGGTTTTCTGCCTGAGCTGATTCTGCAGCACCTTGGGGCCTGTAACAGAGGTGAACCAATCTCCAGGAAGGACAAGGTGCCACTAAAGAAGTCCCTAGGCCTGGGCAGCCTTTGATCCAGACATCCCGAGGACATCATTAACACAGTCCCTGTTCATATCATGTGAGGGGGTGAGAAGAGGTTCAGAGGGAGAAGAGCTAGGAGGGTTGGAGAGTGCAGAGACATGAGTGGAGACCTTGGTGTGATGTGCCTCCCAGTCCTGCAGCACCCCTGGCTGTAGCTGGGAAGGACCTTCCCTGTATGCCATGGTGTTGGTGTTCACTTCCTGGCACACAGGCTCCAAACCCCTTTGAAAGACCCTGTGGGGTCTGCCCTGAACCCACTCCACCAGCCCATGGCTTCCCTGGAGGTCCTGTGTGGTATGTGCCAGCCACTTGCGGTTCCTGCTGGGCACCCCAGGCACCTGGCATGGTGCTAGAGGCTCTTTTTATTGCCTGAAAATGAGAGCCCTGAATTAATGGAAGTGTCTGCAAAGCCGGGATGTGCCTGTGTCTTAGCTTTGTGGTGACTTGAGCTGCAGTATATACAGCTGGTGGAGCCTGGAGAGTGACCTGGCTGTCCTTCTGGTGAATTCCTCCTTTTGGTCATCTGACAGCTCTGTGGACTCCATAGAAACACACGGCAAATTAAAGTTCAGATGCCCCCAAAGATTTGGTGTAGTTTCAGGTGGCCAAGGGAACCTGCCTCACCACCCCTCTGGCCCACAGCTGAGGCTCAGGAAGCATGTGGGTGTCTCAGAATTGCTCCATTACAGCTGGCAGACACACACACACATGATTGGGCCAAGTCTGGAAGCTCAGCTGTCACCAGGGCTTTGGGTGTGAGCTGATGACTCCCCTCTCCACCCCTATTGCTCATGGTGGCAGCTCAGACAAGGGCTTGCATGCAGGCACCTGTTTTGTTTTGGGCACAGCTGAGCTGAGGCCAGAGGGATCCCACCTGCTAGGGGGTTGTGGGCTGCCTGGGAGGGAGCTGAATCCCCCTGCTGCCCAAGGCCTGCCAAGCTGACATGAACCACCTGCATTTGCTCCTCTGAATCCCTGCCCTGTGCAGGGGAAATGACCCCCTCCCCCTCCCCCTTCCCCTCCCTCTCCCTCTCCCTCTCCCTGCCCAGGTCTCCTGCCTGGTATGGGGACAGGAATAGGGCTTGAGAGAGGGGAACATGTCCCCCTCTCTCCACCTCTGTCCTCTGATGGGATCAAGCACACTGCTGAAATCAGTCTCCCTCCACAGTCCAGAGAGGGACTGTAGGTGATGGGAGATCTTCTGGTCTGCTGTTTAGCTCCTGCACACAGGGAGATGCTGCTGGGCAGCTTCCTGCTGCTTGGAGGTTTCTGTAGGGCAGAGCTAGGATCACAGTGAGTGGGATGGGGTCTTCGTGGGGACAGAGGAAGAGCTCCCAGCAAGGACACCTCCAAGCAGCAGAGAGATGGTCCAAGAGGGAGAGGAAACTGCTACCTGAAACCTCATGCGAGGTTGGGGTGCAGGAAATGCTCTGCCAGCCCCGGCAGTGCAGATGCTTTCCCCTCTGCAAGCCCCCTGCATCTGTCCTCTGCCACCCAGCAGAGCCCTCTGCCCTCCAGGCCAAGGGATCTAGGACCCAAATAGCTTTTTCAGCAGCCAGAGCCCGAGAAGAGGAGAGGAGCAGCTCTCTTGCTTAGTGCCCATTTCCTAAACCATGACCAAAGGACTGAGGACAACGGCCCTGTGATGTCTCCATCTGGGAGGTGGTGTGCACAGCTGGGTTAGGGCAAGACCTTGCTCAGTATCTCTCTCTCTCTCTCTCTCTTTGCCACCCTAGGCAGAAGCATCAAGGTGTTGCTCCTTGTTTCTCCCCCTGTCCGGGCTGCTCTTGTTCTTGCTCTGGGGCTTTCTGGGGATGACATTTGCAGCTGCAGACTCTGACACAGACCCTGTGGTTCTAGCCATAGAGCTGTTTCTGTGGATGGAGCGAGAGGAGGAGGTCTCCTTCTTGCCTGTGGGGCTCAAAGAGCAGAGTGTGTGGGGCTGGGGAATGAGCTGACTGTCCCTTCAGGACACCCCACCTTTAAGACCCTTGACCCTCCCTGGGCTGTGCTGCTTGGCTATGTGCTGCCCTCGAGAAGGGCACAGCTCTTCTGGAGGACGTGTGTGATAGCTGAATGTCCCATGCAGATGCCCCAGAGGTGCTAAGGAACTGGAACTGCTGCTGGTGGTGGCTGTATGTGGGCAGCTGAAATAAGCCCTGTGTGTCTTTGGCTAGAAGCTGAGTGTTGAGAGCTCCCTCTGTCTCAGAGCCACATCACCGAGTCCTTCTTCTGATCATCAGAGCCATGCGCTGTGTAACACCCTCTCCATCACTCTCACAACATGTGAGCTGAGAAAGGGAGGAGAGTTTGGAGATGTGTGCTGTGTAAGTAGACACCACTGTCAGCACAGGCCAGTTTCCAGTAAGGGTAAGTTGTGGCTGAGATTGTCCTGTGGCTGAGAGAGGTGCATGCCCAAGGCATCTGGGACTGGGACTGCTGGGGAGACCAGTGTGCTGGCTCTGTCGTAGGGCACAGGGAGAGCTTTGGCCTCTTAGGACTCACTCGTCTTCACACTGAGAGCAGTGTAGAGGGTACATATTTCTTCCCTGCAGAGCAGAGCAACAAGCAAGCCCCCCTCCCCTGCCCCCTACCCCAAATTGAAGCTGTTGCTTTGCTGGAAAAAATGCCTCCGATTTGGGTGTGAAGATGTTGAAAAGTCCTTCTACATTAGAGCAGGACTGATGCCTCTGGAGCCGTTGGGCAGAGGTCCCTGCTCCTCGTGGCACACTCAGCCAGCACAAGGTGGAGCTCTGGACAGGGAATGGAACAAAGGTGCTGCTGAGAAGGAGAAAAGCAATGTCTTTGGGAGGTGGGGGGGGGGGGAGGGGGGATGTCTGTGAGAAAGGGGAAGAGTTTTGATCAGAGTCTCCTGACTTGACACTGTCTTTTCCTCCTTGGACAGTCCGGAGAGAATGTCCGGAGAGAGCAAAGTGTCCAATGGCAGCTCCCTGAACCAGTTCCTCCTCCTGGCCTTTGCAGACACACGGGAGCTGCAGCTCTTGCACTTCACACTCTTCCTGGGCACCTACCTGGCTGCCCTCCTGGCCAACGGCCTCATCATCACAGCCGTAGCCTGCGACCACCGTCTCCACACCCCCATGTACTTCTTCCTCCTCCACCTCGCCCTCCTCGACCTAGGCTCCATCTCTTCCATGATCCCCAAATCCATGGCCAATTCCCTGAGGGACACCAGGGCCATTTCCTATGCAGGATGTGCTGTCCAGATATTTTTGTTTGCCTTATTCATGTCAGCTGAGTGTTCTCTTCTCACAGTCATGGCCTATGACCGCTACGTTGCCATCTGCAGACCCCTGCACTATGGGACCCTCATGGACACCAGAGCTTGTGTCAAGATGGCAGCAGCTGCCTGGGCCAGTGGTTTTCTCAATGCTCTCCTGCACACTGCCAACACATTTTCCATTCCTCTCTGCCAAGGCAATGTCGTGGACCAGTTCTTCTGTGAGATTCCCCAACTCCTCAAGCTCTCCTGCTCAAACACCTACCTCCGGGAAGTGGGGCTTAATGTGGTTAGTGCCTGTTTATTCTTTGGGTGTTTTATTTTCATTGTGCTGTCCTACGTGCAGATCTTCAGAGCTGTGCTGAGGATGCCCTCTGAGCAGGGAAGGCACAAAGCCTTCTCCATGTGCCTCCCTCACCTGGCCGTGGTCTCCCTGTACATGAGCACTGGCCTGTTTGCCTACTTGAAGCCCTCCTCCATCTCCTCTCCAGGTCTGGATCTGGTGCTGGCCGTTCTGTACTCAGTGGTGCCTCCAGCAGTGGACCCCCTAATCTACAGCATGAGGAACAAGGAGCTCAAAGCTGCCCTGAACAAACTGATTCAATTGATTCTAGTTCAGCAGAAATAAGATGCCCTTCTCTCCTCACAAGCAATTTCCAGTTTATCTCAGACAGCTTTTGTGCAGTGGGCATTTTCTCTCTGATAATCATGTTTGGACAGAAGGGTTTGAATTCATCCCACTTCTCCAGCAGCCCGAACCCATCCTGTTTGACACAGAGGAATCTGTGAATGTCTGTCACAGGGTCAGAGCTGGCTTAGGTCTAGTAAAAGAGGATTTCCTCTGTGCAATGCTTTCAGGTTGGGCTCCCCTTCCAAAACTGGGGTCAAAAATGTGCTTGAAGACTTGCATGCTGAGAGACCCTGATGCTTTTCCAGGGTTCTCCATGGGCTCAAGGTGATGAGCTCATAGGTGATGTGTTAGTGAAAGAAGGTGGGATTCAGCTGTCACTTGTGGGTGCCCAGGGCTCCTGGAGGTGGTGGATGGTCAAGGGGTCTCTCCCATCCAACAGGGCTGGAGACAGATGCCTGTCCTTCTCTAAGGCAGTATGGAGCCTCCAGGAGAGCCCAGGGCATCTCCAAGGGCACCATGTGCCCTGGGGTGGGCAGTGAATGGAGCTTCACAAAATCAAGTGCAGTCACCCACACTTAAAGGGCAAACCCAATGGATGTGCAGGCAAGTGAGAGCTCTGAAATCGCACCACAGCCAGTGGGGACCCAGCAGGCACAGGAAGGGAGCCTGGAGAGTCCTTCATGTCACCTTCAATGAAAAAGCACGGGCTGGATCTTGGGACGCACCTGAACACCGCCTGAGCCATTGGAAATGCCCTGTGATTGCTCAGAGCGTCATCCATGGCCACAGACCCCTTGGTGGGGGTTGTCAGGTGCAATGATGGCCATCCACCTGGGTCTGCTTCCCACCGTGACAACCCCAGCCAGCGTGGAGTCACCCCATGGCCCCGTGGCCCCACAGCCCACTCCCTCTGCACAGCAGCACCGCCAGCCCGGGGCCCTGCGGGGAGCACAGGGAAGGGTCCAGGAAGGGCCAGGCAGGCCAGCCTGGACACACTGAGGTGGGGAAAGGCTCTGCGGGGAGCAGGGAAGTCCCTGGAGAAGAGGAAAGGAGCAATTGTGCACTGGCAAGGAGGCATAAAGGAGGAAGAGGAACGTGTTTCTCTGTGTGTCCAGGAAGGGCAGGGTGCTGTGCCCCTGGGGCAGCAGGAGCGGCCGGAGGAGCCCCAGGGCAGGGGGTCTTGGTGTGTCGTGGAGAGAGGGGCTGGCCCGGGGGGCTGCAGGCAGGCTGGGGGTAGGGGATCTCCTGGACACCAGAAGGAGGGACCCAGAGTGTCCCTGTGGCCTGCCTCCTGGGGCCACTGGGGCCAGTTCCAGCTGGGAGGCTGGTGGGGCAGCAGACACACACCCGCCCTGCCCTGGTCGCTCACCCCAGGTTTCGGGGTGTGTTTGGCTGCTCTGTCCTGCTGGGCTCAGTGCCTGTATGGAGGGGAACGGCTGGCCCTGCCCGGCCTCTCTCCCAGCCCCGACCCCGGCAGACCCTGGGCCATGGCTGTGTGCTGACCTCCGGGTGGGACACGGCTGGGGCTGGGCAGGCTCCGGGTGCTGGGGGAAGGTGCCAGAGCAGGAGGGCTGTGGGGGGACGGGGCTCCAAGGGCTGTGGTGGGGATGGTGCCAGGGGACGTGTCCCCAGCCCTGAACACACCCTGCCCTGGGTGGTGCCTGCACAGTGGGGCCATGGGGCCGTGCGCAGGTGCAGGGACGGGGTGCGACTGCGAGCCCCGATGCTCCTCACGGCTCCCCTGCAAAAGAGGAACCGCCAGGGGAGTTCTCCCAGCCCTGCCCCACGAGCTCTTGTCCCTGCCCAGCCACGGCAGAGCAGAGGCCGAGCACCAAGAGGCCCCTCAGGCAAAGCTGGGCCGGCCTCGGGGAGCAGGTCCTGAGCACTGGGACAGGCAGAGCGCCCTCCTCCTATGTCCCTGTCCTGCTGGGAGGGTGGCACCAGGCACCAGGGAAGTCGCCTGTTTCTGCCTGAGGTCGCTGTGGGACTTCTGCATGAGGTGATCTCGACAGATCCTTCACTGCAGCCTGCACTGAACTCTTCCTTTCCTCTGCCAACTTGTTGAAGGGACTAGCAGAATTTCAGGAACTGATACAGCCCCAGAGCTGCTGCCCAGCCCCTGGCCTTCCCCACCTTCACCGCAAACATTGCATCCACCTTTAGAGAAGAATAAGAAAGAGCATCTGGGGAATGACAGCCATAGCAATGTCACCTCAGTCCCTGGGAAGCAAATCTTCCTGGGAGTGATTTCCAGTCCCAGGAAGGGATTGGGATCAGCCAGCATGAATCACTGAGGGCAGCTTGTGCCTGGCCCACCAGATTGCCTCCTGGGATGGGGTGACTGGCTGTGTGGACAAGGGGAGTGCCCTGCATGCTGTATAGCTTGAATGGAGGAAGGCCTTTGACATGGTCTTCCCTGGCACCTTTGTTGCCAAAGTGGGCAGATGTGGGATGGATCCGTATGCACTGGAGTATGCAGGAAATTACCAGGAGGCCACCTGGCTCCAAAGACGGAGAACAGTGGTGCAAAGTCCAACGGACTAATGGCTCCCAGTGATGTTCTTCAGAGGTCACTACTGGAGCCAATGCTGTTTGCCTTGATGAGTGATGCAGATGATGGGATGGAGCGTGCTCTCAGCTGGTTCATGGGCAACACCAAAATTGGGGTGGGTGGGTGACATGCTGGAGGGCAGGGCTGCAAAGCAGAGGAGCAGCAAAAGGCTGGTGATATGGGCTGACAGGGATACAGGGAGTTCAGCCAGGTCCTGTGCCTGGGATGAAATAACCCCGTGCAGCTGGACACGCTGGGGCTGACTGATTGGGAAGCAGCTTTGCAGGAAAGGACCTGGGGTTGTTGGTGGACATCAAGCTGACAAGGAGTCCTCAGGCTGCTCCTGTAGCAAAGACAGGCGCTGTTAGCCTGGGTAGCAGTAGCAAGAGTGCAGGCAGCCGGGCGAGTGCAGTGAGACAGACAAAAATAGCCTCTTGGCAGTCTCGACCAAAGTGAAGCCACATAAAGATAAGGCTGACCTGGTAGACTACCAGCCTTGGAGAGAGCGGTATGATCAACAGAGTGCCCAGGTACTGCAAACATTTTAAAACAATTGAAAGATATTTCTGCCAGTGGCCAGGTGGCTGGAGGCAGATGTGCCCACGCTTGCCCATGGGGGAGAGCTCCCGGGGGAACTTCTGATTTGCTCTGCCTCTAGTAACATGCCCAGGAATATGACTTTTTCAGTGATAGAACATGTTTTTTAACTTTTTAGTTAAAGCCTTAGGACTTCCGCTCAAGCTCAGCCATGAGGGGTGGGGGAAAAAGCCAACGCCCACTCCCTTCATTGGCTTCAGTGGCTGCAGGCTGAAGCCTGAGTTTGGTGTGAAAGAGAGGATTTGGACTGAATGGCCTGAGGGTGACTCTGAGCTACTCAATGCTTTCTGTGCTCTTCGGTGACATTTCCTAGGGTCACACCTCAGTCCACTGTACACTCTTTTTCCCATGCGTAATAGATCAGGACTGTGAGGACAGAACTGACTGAAGGAAAATGCCATGCTGATAATCTGGGGAGCCTGGGGAGCCCCCTGAAAAAGCAAATGTCTGCACAAGAGCTCAGAGCAGTGGCCTGGAAAAGCCAAGTGGCTGTGACCCTCCCAAGATGCAGAGGAGCTCCTGAGCTACAAGGCTGGACATGGCCTCCTCTGATTGCTCCTACCATGGGCTCATGACGCACATCGCAGAGTCAAATCCCTTTGTGTGGGAGAGGAGGTGGAAGAAAGGAGAAATGAATCAAAAGAGGGGGAGTTTGGGACAGGCGTCCCAGCAGTAAAAATCTCCAAATACAGGTGTGACGGAGCGCTCCTTCCCCCCGTGATGTGCTCTTCCTCCCGTTCAGCCTGACCTCTTCGTAAACACCACCTACACAGAAGGTAATTGGGCATGCACCAACTAAAATCCATCTAGTATGCAAATATGACCATGAGGCAATCATCTTACCCCATAAATGGGGGGTGAACCTCATGACTAAACCTCGTGACTCAACGGGAGGATCTCCTTGACACTTTTGTCTGACCCTGTCCTCCACGCAGTAAATAACTAAGTGGACCTTGCCATTGACCCTTGATAAATCATGGTCTTATTTATGATTGAATTTTGTTAAATCACTAACTTATCTCAATAAAGCATATTGCTGCTTCTCTCTTACGAGTGAAGTGCATCACTCCTGACTCATCCGCCACAGGAGGGAAATTGGGGTGAGGACTCCTGCCCTCGGCTGCATGACCAGGGCACTGGCTGGGTGATGCTTTTGTGGGCAGCTGGGCTCCGGTTTCAGGGTAGACACCAGCTCAAGGGTGGGCACACTGGGCTTTTGATGGGCTTCCAGTGCAAGCATGACTGTGGTGAAGGCAAGTGGGCAGTCAGGCACACACAGCTGCCAAGGCCAGGGGTGGAAAAGGTAGTGTGGGGCTGATGAAGGCCCTCATCTCGTCCTTGTGGGGAAGAGAGTCCCCCGGCCTTGCTGGACTCCTCTTTGGTCAACAGGAGCAGAGCAGAGGGCAGGGGGGAAGAGGCAGATGGAGCCTCTTGGGGTGTGTGAGGGAATTTTCCAAAGCCCAAGGCTGAGCCAGGCACCTTTGGATCTTCCTCCTGATGCTCTCCCAGCTGGGCTTGCTCTGCCCTAGGAGCTCTCATCCCCGAGCCAGCTGTGCCAGAGCAGAGACTGAGGGGCAAGAATTCATGGAGTCGCAGAGGCGTTGTGGTGGGAGGGGACCTCTGGAGGTCTCCAGTGCAGCCTCCTGCACAAAGCAGACCCAAGTGGCTGCGCTCACTTTTTCCTGCAGCTAAGGCTCTTTGTACAGTGTTAGCTGAGAAAGAGTCCAAATCTGAAGCACTCCTTACACCTTCACATTGGCTGTCAGGCAAGAGTTGCTGCTGTGGATATAGGGTCACCTTTTGTATGTACAACCTCTGGGATCTGCTCAGGTCCCAGCTTCCCTTGCCAAGGCTTTCTTGGCTGTAGTGAGGGGGCAGGTCCCAGCAAGAGATGGGCAGTCAGATCAGCAGGATGGGGACAGGGTCAGGGCAGGACCCCAGAGGTGCAGGGCCAGGCACAGGCATTTCCACAGTGTAATGCCGGCATGGCCAAAGGACAAGGGGAGCAGATCCTCGGCAAGGAGGACAAGGCCCCACAGTGAGGCTGGTCACTCTCTGTCTCCCCTGATCTTGTGCCCACGAGATCCCCCTCCCTGGCTGCCTCCAGACCCTTCATGCCCACCCTGCTGCCCAGCACACCACGACAGCCCTGGCCCCGCAGCCCCTCCAGCAACTCCTGCTGCCCCGGGGACAGAGGCCCCTGCCCTGAGCTGGTGCCCAGAGAAACCTGTTTCTCGTTCTCATTTTCTCTCTCTGCCTGCTGCCCTGCTTTTCTCCTGGGACGTCCCTGCTCCCCAGAGAGCCTTTCCCCAGGCCAGTGTGTCCATGCTGGCCTGGTTGATCCTACATCCCCCACCCTGTGCACCCCACAGGACCCCACCCTGGCATTGCTGCTCTGCAGGGTGAGCAGACTGTGGGGCCGTGGAGCCATCAGGTGACTCCTGACAGCCCTGGCAGAGCTGGTCAGGGTGGGAAGCAAACCCCATTGGACAGGGATCGTCACCACTGACTGGTGCCATTACACTGCTGCCATGTGTCTGTGCTCAACGATGGTGCTCAGGATGACGCCCAGGGTGTTGCCCAAGGCAGGAGATGTGTTTGGGTGTGCACTGTGGTGTCCAGCCTGTGGTGTTTCACTGAGGCTGCAGGAATCACTCTCCCATCTCCCTTCCCTGCACCTTCTGGGTCCCCACTGCCTCTCTGGGGACTGCAGAGCCCTCGGTTCCCCAAGCATACCCGGATCTAGCGCTTTGCCTTCTGGTTACTCCACCATGGACCATCCCTCACTTTGTGAGGCTCCACTCACTGCCCACCCCATGGAAACACCATGTTACAAGAGCACTGAGGCCATCTGCGCACATGAGAGCAGAGCAGGACAGGGTGGAAATGAGGAGAGCAACCCTGACAAGAGCAATTCCTGCTGCTGTTGGTGGACATGTCGGCAGGAAATCTGCAGCCTCCACTCGAAGGCAGCAGTGAGGAAATGTGTGCTGTGGTAGTGGGGAGATGATCCTGCGGAGCAGAGGGTCTGTTGCCACAGCCTTTGTCCAGACCCTCCTCCCCTCCATTCCTGCTCCACTGTGAGTGTTGGAGCTCTGTAGAGGGAAGGGACCAGCCCACAGTGACAGCCAGCTGCCACCCTTGCAGGAGAGGGGTAGAAGATCACACCTGGAAGAAGAGCGCAGCTGGGGAGCTGAGCTCTCCTAATGCACATGGGACCCAAGGTCTCACCCTGTCTGTACTTGTCTGAGCCTGACTGTGCCCCTGAGCTCCCTTGGCATCACAAAAGAGACCTCACAAAGGGAAACTCCCCTCATTGCCCTGGGGGCATCCGAGGGAGCTGAGACTAGTGGGCTCTGAGGTTCCCCCATCTCTGCTGAGGAAGGGGGAAGCCTGGCTTCCTGCTTCATCATGGCCTCTGGGTTATATTCAAATGAGAGATTTCTGAGGAGAAGTGGCATGAACCAAAACTCTTCATTCTTTTTCCAAGAAAGGATCAGGAAAAAAAAAAAAAAAGAATGACATGTAGCCTTGATGCCAGATGCCCTGGGAATGAGGAGGAGATGTACATGGGACAGTTACTGGTGCTGACACTGTACCCATTGAAAGAGTTTCCTCAGTGCATCCCTGAGCTCCTTGTTCCTCATGCTGTAGAGGAGGGGGTTCACTGCTGGAGGCACCACCGAGTACACAACAGCCAGCACCAGATCCAGAGCTGGGGAGGAGATGGAGGGGGGCTTCAGGTGGGCAACCATGACAGTGCTGACAAAGAGGGAGACCACAGCCAGGTGCGGGAGGCACATGGAGAAGGCTTTGTGCCTTCCCTGCTCAGAGGGCAGCCTCAGCACAGCTGTGAAGATCTGCACGTAGGACAGCACAATGAAAACAAAACATCCAAATATTAAACAGGCTCTAAACACAAAAAGCCCCACTTCCTGGAGGTAGGAGCGTGAGCAGGAGATCTTGAGGATCTCGGGAATCTCACAGAAGAACTGGTCCAGGACATTGCCTTGGCAGAGAGGTATGGAAAATGTGTTGGCAGTGTGCAGGAGAGCATTGAGAAAACCAGTGGCCCAGGCAGCTGCTGCCATCCTGACACAAGCTGTGGTGCCCAGGAGGGTCCCATAGCACAGGGGTCTGCAGATGGCAACGTAGTGGTCGTAGGCCATGACAGTGAGGAGAGAATACTCGGCTGAAAATAAGAAGACAAAGGAAAAGACCTGGGCAGCACATCCTGCATAGGAAATGGCCCTGGTGTCCCTCAGGGAGTTGGCCATGGATTTGGGGACAGTGGTGGAGATGGAGGCCAGGTCGAGGAGGGCGAGGTGGAGGAGGAAGAAGTACATGGGGGTGTGGAGGCGGTGGTCGCAGGCTACGGCTGTGATGATGAGGCCGTTGGCCAGGAGGGCAGCCAGGTAGGTGCCCAGGAAGAGTGCAAAGTGCAAGAGCTGCAGCTCCCGTGTCTCTGCAAAGGCCAGGAGGAGGAACTGGTTGAAGGAGCTGCTGTTGGACACTTTGCTCTCTCCGGACATGGAGGACTGTCCTAGGAAAAAGACAGTGATAACTTAGGACACACTTCTCTGAGCAAAACTTTCCCATAACCTCCCCCAAACACACACACATTGCCTCCTCCCATCCCAGCAGCACCGTCACTGAGCTCCGTGGCTTGAGCTCTGCTTTGTGATGGCTGAATGTGCCACGAGGAGCAGGAACCTCTTCCCGAGGGCTCCAGAGCAGCCAGCCTTGACCTACAGCACTACGTAGATGGGAGACACGGGGACTAAACTTTTATATTCCCACTTCTAGTCAGGTATAATCCAGTCATAGTGTTGAAGGGATTTTCAGCATCTTCACGGCTAGTTCTAAAAAAAAAAGGTTCATTAATAGTGTTAAGGTTTTCCTAAGCAATCTTGCTGCAGAGTGACCAGCTGTGATATCTGAGAGGCCAAAGGATTCACTCGGGCTTTAGTGCAGGGAGAGGAGAGCTGGCCTGGCCCTCTGCCTTGTTCCCAGCTGCCCTGGGCTCGCCCCTCGGAGGTGGAGGACAGTTGCACTCATGTTACCCTAAAAAGAAATGACAGCGCAGAGAGCAGAGGAATCCCCTCCCAAAGTGCACACCAGCGCTCTTTCTGAGGGTATGCGAGGCAGGTCTCAGCCCTGCCCTTCCAGCCAGGAACACATCGGGCTCCTTCCCACTGCCCACATCCAGATGCCCAGCTGCACCTCCGTGGCCCCAGTATCTAGGCAGCTTCTCCATGGGGCACCTAGCCGTAATGGGAGAACTGTGCCCTTCTGGAGGGCAGCTTGCAGCCCAGCCACACACCCCAGGTAAACAGCTGGATGTCCTGAGGATGGGGGGTGCTGAGCTCTATAGAGGGAAGGGATCAGCTCACGGTGACAACCAGCTGCCACTCTTGCAGGAGAGGGGTGTGAGATCACAGCCTGACTGTGGCCAGTGGAGATGAGCTGTCCCAATGGACACAGAGATCCTGAGACCAACGAGACCCTGTCCTCACGCCCATTTACCGTGTGTGCTCTCTCTGCAGGCACTGTGGTGGGAGGGGGAGGTCACTAGCTCTGAGGTGCACATGCTGCAGCAGGTTACGTCCACCCCTTATGTGGAAGGGCAGGTCAACGTTTAGACACCTGTTTCCTCTGGAAAATAACCTTCAGCAGAGGAGTCTGATTATTTATTTAGCTTTTAGGTGCCTCCCTCTCACCATGGCGGCATTCTTTGACAGAGCAGAAACCTTTGGCCTTTCAGTTGCTCTCAGCATGAGCACTCAGGCATCCCGAGGGGAAAAGAGGGCTCATTGACTTTGTACAGAGTCACGGGATCTGGTCTGCCAAGGAGTCCTGCCCCTCACTGCCCTGCACTCGCACTCTCTCCGCTGAAGGACACTCACCCTCACAAGTGCCTCTCAGAGAGAAACTGGACGGAGCGGAGAGTGGAGGACTTCAGGCGGTAAGGGAAGATTTCCAAAGTCTTCTCTCTCAGCCCACATATGGAGATGGTGATGGAGAGCGGGACAAGGGCAGCTCATTTCCCAGCCCCACAGGGTGCATTTTCTGTAGCCTCACAGCTCCGAAGGGAGCTGGGGACGACTCACTCCCATTCACACCCCTCTGTTGCTGAACTTGCAGTGTCAGTGTCTGAACTGCAGCTGAAACCCCCCAACCCCAGGGAGCCTGAGAGAGGAACAGGAGCAGTATGGGCAGGAGGGGAAACAAGGGGCAACACCATGATCCTGCTGCTGAGGGAGGCAAGGAGAGAGACGGACGGGCGCTCACAAAAGCCTTCACCTTGCCCACCTGGCCATGCTGCCCCGCAGAGAGCGAACTTGCAGAGCTGTCACTCCCAGCCCCTTTGTTGGGGAGCACGAAATGAACCCGTGGCAGGAGAGATGCCCCTCTCCTCTGCCGGAGGTCTGGCTGCAGAGGAGGCAGCTCATGCCCTGGACTCCATGGCTGTCAGGGCAGAGGCTCTGCTGGGTGGCAGACTCTGAGTTGGCTTGCTCAGGGGAGGTGTTTGTATTGTAGGGCCTGACCATGACTTGCAAAAATCCATCCCCCCATGATGATTCTGCTAGCAGTTCCCTCTCATTCCCTGCCCATCTCTGCTGCCTGAAGTTGCCCCTGCTGGCAGCTTTCTCAGTCCCTACATCTTTTCCCTCTCAGTGCTCATCGTCCCCATCCCTCCCTCTGTGGGCTCAGTTCTGCCCTACAGAAATCTTCCAGGTCTGGGACGTGGGCAGGGGCATCTCTGTGCTTGCAGGTGCTAAGGAGCAGGTCACATAAACCCTGAGGAAGCCCATAAAGGTGAAGTTGGTGCTGCTGGAGGTAGAGATGGGGTTGAAGGGGTTTGCTGAGCTTTGTCACAGACCTCCTGATCTCGGAGGGTGAAGGTTTGTGAGTCCCAGGTCCTTCCAAACCAGAAAATTTTCTTTTGTTTTCCCTGCCAAAATTAGGAAACAGAACGCCCTGGAAGGAAAGCTCCTTCCCTTTCAAGCAGCCTGGTTTTTCACTTTCCTCGGCAGAGCAGGGACACTGCTCTGAATCACAGCCCTGGGACAGACGTGTCTGCATGTCCCGCCCTTACAGCCCTGCAGCCATCCCTGGGAGAAGGTAGTAGCATGCCCTGTCCCTGTGACGGTGTGCCAGGGAATCTCTGCTCTAAAGCATCTCCTCCTCCCCTCCACAAAGGAGAAGCTGGGAGAAAGATCTTTAAAAAACTTTTCATGGGTTGAGCTAGGTTCAGAAGATCCCTCCAGAAATCTCAGTAGTGTTGTCCTATAGCCAGACACTCACCATGCAAAGGGCTGGGAAGATGTCTCCTACAAGGAGCTCTCCCCTCTCCTCCCACTCCACACTGCCTTTCACTTCTCTCTGCCTTCTCCCAGCTCCCGTCAGCAGCAGCAGGCAGTGCCCACAGCCTCCTCTAGGCAGAGGAGCTGCTCCTGCACACAGCTGGACACATGGGCACTGCTGCCACGTTGCCAGGACCTCTTTCCGTCCCAGCAACCTGGACCCCTTCAGCAACAGTGGCCCAATTAAAGGCAGAAGTTCTCTGTCCCTCAGGCTCCCTCCTCCTGGGAAATGTTCACTGAAGTAGACTGAAATAGTCACCAATGGTCCCTCTCTGAACACTGAAGGAAGACTGATTCCAGCATTACAATCTATCTCATCAGAGGATGGTCACCTGCTAGAGAGGGAAACGTCACACTCTGGAAGCCCCTCTTCCTGCCTCTTAGCTAGGCAGGACTCCTAGAGAGGGGCAAGAAGGGAGTTCATTTCCCCATGGTTCAGGTTTTCATTCAGATGAGTCCATCTGGGCATCTCATGCCAGTTTAGAAGCCCCGGGGCTGCAGTGGCATTCAGATCCCTCCACTGAACTCCACAAACAGACAGGAGGTGGGATTCCCCTTCTCCAGGATGAAGTGTGCCCAGCAGAGATGTCTGCATGGGAGCTCCTTGTCTAAGCTCCTGTTGTAATCCCTGGAGATGGAGAGTGGGAGTCTCTCTTCTGGAGCATCAGGTGGGGGCGAGGTGGGGAATTTCCTTGACCATCTGAAATGACCCCAGATGCCCAATACTGCTAGACACCCACTCACGAGGAAGCTGAGAAATATCCAGATCCCATTGTTACCAACAGCTCATGTCATTCAGTGCCGACACTTGATTTCATGACATAGAAATAGCCTCACAGGGCCATATTAGATGCCTGGGGTGTGCAGCACAACTGCATGCTTCTAGCACATACACCATGGCACCTCCAGGGAAACCATGGCCCCTTCTCAGTGCTTGCTGCACAAGTGCCCCAGGGTATCTTTGGTTTCCTACCTGTGCCCACACAACTGAATCCCACCACGGCCCTTAGGCCACGTCCATCCTGTCTACATCCACATGTGCTGCATAAATGGAGGCACATCACATTGAGGTCTCCACTCTAGTCTCTGCACTCTCCAACCCTTCTGGCTCTCCTGCCCCTGAACCTCTTCTCACCCTTCCACATGATATGAACAGGCACTGGGCTAGTGATGTCCTCAGGGTGGCTGGATCACAGGCTGCCCAGGCCCAGGGACTTCTTCACTGGCACCTTCTCCTTCCTGGAGATCAATTCACCTCTGTCACAGGCCCCCAAGGTGCTGCAGAATCAGCTCAGGAAGCAAACCCCTCTCCTGCCATTCCTGCACTGCCCAGCTCTGTTTCTCCCTGGCCTTGGGCACTGCAGGGTTTGCGCTCTGTCTGTGGGAACCTCCTTCCACCATCACATTGGCCACCTGCTATCCATGCCAGCATGTCACCCCTTGCAGTCAAAGCCTTTGCATACAGAAGGTCCTTGGGAACATGTTTCTGTGTGAGAAATCTTCTGTCCATGCCACAGCTGAGGTGCTGAACTCCACATATATGCAGACATATGCAGCCTGGGGCACAGCCAGGAGCAAATGGAGATGCCCAAGCTGTCACAGCATTGCCACATGCTTGGAATAACTGAGATGGGGTGGGGTCACTCGCATGACTGGGGTCCTCCAGTGGCAGAGTACAAGGTCTTCAGGAAACTCCACCAGGGAAGATGAGGGGGAGGAGGAGGCCCTGTGTGGGAAGGGCACATTGCACAGCATCGTGTCCAGGTGGGTTTTGAATCTCTCCAGGGAAGGAGACTCCACAACCTCTCTGGGCAACCTCTTCCAGGGCTCTGTCACTCTCACAGGCAAGAAGGTTTCCCTCAGATTCAGGTGGAACTTCCCCTCATGACACAACTCATCCACAACAGCACACCTGCTGCAGGAGAGCTGACTGCCAGCCCAGGCCTCACCAAGAGGCCCCAAGCACCCCCTGCACCCTCACCCCTGTAGAGCTGCATCTGCTGGCAGAGGGTCTCTCTGCGTCCAAGCTTCTGACACAGCTGAGGCAGCGACTCCAGCAGCTACTGGGGAATGTCCTCTCCAGCATGACATGACCATATCTGAGCAAGCATACACTACTAGGATTGGAAACAAAGGTGCCTTCTTGCCCCCTGCTGTGCAGACTGTGGCCTCTCTTCACTGCACTCCAGGAGCTGCACTCCAGGCCTGGCTCTTCTATAGGCCTAGCACTGACTCACAGGGTGCTTGACCCACCCGAATCAAGGAGCAAAGGCCCCAACTCCCTCTCCTCAGGGGCAACCAACAGAGCTCCTTAGCGGCAGCTCCACCTAGCTAGAGCTGCTCCCAGGAGAAGTTAAGGCCTCCTGTAGTTGTCCTTGCCTAGCTCTCCTTGCCTGTTCAGCAGCAAGCACCCTCTAGTTCCTCGAGGTCCCCAGAAAGCCCCCCCCACAACTTCCAACAAGGTCCTCAGAAGGTCTAAGCAGAGCCCACACACTGCTGCACCAGCTGCTGCCTCTGTTTGCTGCCTCTGTTCTCTGTGGTCTGGCCTCCTTTTGGCAGGGGCTTGGAAAGCCACCTCTCTGACAGTCTTCAAGGGGGCTGGAGCCTCCCTTCTGCAAGAGTCACCCTGAGACTATTCCGAGACAAGGAAGGGTGGTTGTAGGGACGTTGTCAAACTCCAGCAGCTGCACAGCTGGGAGATGGTCACTTCACACACTTCTGAATGAGCCAAGGTGCAGGTCCTGAGGCATTGCACTGCCTTCCAGGCTCTGCACCGGAGCCTGGACAGCAGCCCTGCAGTGTGTGGGCACGTCCTGAGAAGCCCAGGAGCAAAACTGTAGGAGATCCAGGGCACTAGGTGCTGTACAGCCCCCTGCGAAAGCCAGGGTGCTGGGGGGGGTGGGGGGGAACCAGGGGGCCAGGGACTGTAGCCAGGGGAGAAGCAAGAATCCCTGCCCTGAGGTGATGCTGAAAAGCCCAAGGACCAGCTGAGCTCCAGAGGTGGGAAATGGCTTTCCCCAGGCTCAGCCTGGGCAACAGTCATGGGAAATGAGAACACTGCCCCAAATTTGCTCCCCAGCCTTGCCCATGGTTATGGAACATGGGAAGCACTAGGGTCCCACGTAAAGCCCTCTGGATGATGCGTGTTAAGGGCCTAGTTGCTCTTTTCTGGCATCTCATCTCTCTCCTAAGCACCGCAGACTGAGAAACCTTGCTGAGGCCTTTTCAAAGCAGAGAGCCTGCTTTGGTGCCTGAAGGAGGAAGGCTGCGTCCTGTCCCATCCTGTCCTACATCCTCCTTTGACAAGAAGAGTGACCCACAGGAGAAACCAGTCTCACCAGGCTCACCAAAGCAACGCAGCCCATGGCCACCCTTTGTGCTGTTTTATCCCACATGACTTTGATCCCATCTTTAAAAAGTGTCAAGCCCCTAACATAGCCCCAAACCCCAGCTTCCCACACAGGTCTGCCTGGTTGGTGCAGGGGCAAAGAATTGACCTCTGCCGTGACCCATCTTAGATTTTTCACAGCCTTTGTCACCCTCTGGTCACATTCCTGAAGGATTTATCAGCAAGTTTTGGAAACTAACTGGGGATGTAGGCAGGTGACTGCTTTCCAGGACATGAGGGGAAGTTTCTCTGCTCGCTCCCTGGCTGTGCCATCTCCATGGCGGTGACCTACTGAGCCCAGAGATGACACGGGCTGAGGTCACAGTGGGATGTGCCGCATCACAGAGAGGTCTCTCCCCGGTGCCATGGGAGAGCCCTCACTTCCCTGCAAGGCCAGGGCACAGCTCACACACTCCCCACTGCTGCCCTTCGGAGCTACTCCCCAGCAAGGAGGGAGGACAGGAGGCAGTGGTGCTGCACTGTGGGGCTCCTCACCAACAGGCACAAGAGCAGGGACACATTGGAGAGGAATTGTGGGGGAAGCAAGTCCTTTTTCCCTGGAGGGAGAGGCGAGCCGAAGGAAAGGGGCCAAACGAGATGGAGACTGCTGGACCAAGAACATTAGCCCAGACCACGGATACTTGTTTTCCAGCGCTCCTGCAGCTCTCCACCAAGGGTAAGGGATTGAGGAACTCCTTCCTGAGGTGTCACACAGAGACTGTGAAATGCAAAAACAGTTGTGGGACCTGGGCTGTGGGGGTGTCTGGACAGGGTTGGGGGCAGCCACAAGAGCCCTGCTGGAGGGTCCCGTCTGGCTCAGGGCACAATGGGGCAGGCAGGAGTGCTGGGTCCTGGGGCTGGGGCTGTCCTGAGCCCCGAGGCTCCTGTGGGGCTGGCTCCATCCCCTCCTGGTAGGGTGGGGGGGTCAATCCAGGTGCAGGTGTCTCTGGGAGAGGGAGATCCCCCTTGGGGTCTGGCTCTGGCAGGAAAGGAGTGCTGTGTCCCAGAGGCTGCAATGTCCACCAGATCCCAGGGGGATCTCAAGAGCCTGCTGGAAATGCCCACAGAGGACATGAGACCTTCACCTTGTAATAACCCTCAACATGGCACCAGACCCACCACCAATGATGGTGGGAGGAAGGAGCTGCCTGCTGGGTCATGTGTCTGCAATGTTGCCATGGCATCGCCCCCAGTGCTGCCCTGCTACTGGCTGACAAGAGGAGGAGGATTGGGTTGGGCTGACTGATGTCTCTGTCAGCCAATCACAGTCCAGCATGTGGGTTAAAGAGAGTTATAAGTGGGGCGGGAGCAAAGCAGGAGAGCAGGAATGGGAGTGAGTGGGTGTGTAGGTCTGTTCCCATACTGGCCCCGGCCCCGGCCCCGGCCCCGGGACAGAGGCAGTGGTGCTGGCAGCAAGGCTCCTTTCCTCCAGGAGCTGCCAGCGGAGATAGGACCACGGGACAGAGTGGCCTGGGCCCAAGGCAAACTGCCCTGCAAGCCAGACATGCTGGCTGGCCATGAGCAGCTGCGCCGGGGCAGCGCAGTAGGGCTGGGTAAGCTTTGTCTGCAAGATGGGAATGCTCTTTCTGCCCTTGGATTGGTGGAGGTGGGAAGGGAGCAGGAGCAGAGGTGGGAGTGGATGTTCAGAGGAAGTGCTTGTTGCTGCCTCTTGGAGGACTAGAAGGAAACAGAAGGCCTGGAGAGTGGGCCTGGCTGTGATTTGGGTCCATGGTGGAGGGTGTCCTGGCTGCTGGCCTGTGTGGTGGTGTGTCCTGTGTGTGCCTGCTGCAGAGGGGCGTGCTGGCTGTCCACCGTGTGTGAGGGGAGGGGTGGGGGTGAGGTGTGTGCCAGAAGTTGGGTGGCGTGTGGTGGGGAGAGGCGGTGGCCCCAGGGTGTTGGTTCTGGGTGCGGGAGGAGACGTGTGGAGAGAGCAGTGGTGTGCGTGGGGAGTGCCATGAGGCTGTGGAGGTGGGGAGCGCTGCGAGGTGAGCAGGTGCCTTGTCTGCTGGGGCCCCGGCTGCCCTGGTGGCCCCGTGAACCAGGCACGCTGGCAGCCGGCTGCCTTCTGCCCGCTCAGCTTCACGCCTGGAGTTTCCTCCGCTCTTGCCAGGCTCTGCAGCCAGCACCCACCCGAAAGTGCAGGGAGCGCTTCTCCTTGCTCTGAGAGCTGTACGAGGCATGCTTTTCCCTCCTTTCCTCTCGGTTGCTTTTTGTGGGGAGAGCTTTGGTCTTGCAGCAGTGTTGGCTGAAGGAGCAGGAGGTTGTGGGAGGTGCTCGTTCATGGCTGGGCGTTAGCGTGCTGGAAGGTGTTTGGAGGAGTGAAGGCCTTGTGGAGAGGTGTTCTTGGGAGAGGGGCAGGTGTGTTCTTGGGAGAGGACTCTGAAGGGTGGCTGATGGCTCCCTGTGCCCAATCTCCCTGGACAAGGAGTGCCTTGGAGGAGGGAAGGCAAGGCAAGGGTGGCCTGCAAGGGATGCGCAGCCCAGGCCTCTCTTCCTTCCAGCTGCCGTCTCGGCAAGTTCCTGCACCGTCCCGCTGCAGGGTGAGCTCTGGGTGCTGCAGCAGGGTAGCGAGAAAGCCCCCTTGGGCAGGCATGAGCGTGCGAGGTGTGGTGTTGGGAGGTGCTGACACTGCTGAGCCGGGGAAGGTGGTGGTGTTGGCCTGAGGTTTGGGTGGGAGTGAGGAGCCCCACGGAGCTCTAGGGGCATTGCTGCGAGTCTCTGGAGCCAAGGGAGTGGTGGTGAGCACAGGCGTCCTCCCAGCAGCCTGCCGGCTTGTGGGCAGGCATTGTGGAGGCTGAGCACTGGAAGCCCTTTCCCCTTGGTGTTTTCTCCCTGAGCGCTTGGAGAGTTGCCACTCCTTTTTTGGG
This sequence comes from Struthio camelus, assembly GCF_040807025.1. Taxonomy (NCBI): domain Eukaryota; kingdom Metazoa; phylum Chordata; class Aves; order Struthioniformes; family Struthionidae; genus Struthio; species Struthio camelus. Next base: position 4,118,493 of record NC_090970.1, read on the forward strand.
AGGTGGGGAGAGTCCTAGAGCCTTTGCATTGTGACCACTCTTGTTTTTCGGACTGCTCCCTGCTGACGCCATGATGGGAGAGTGTCCTTGCAGGCCTGAGAAATGCAGGGGCCAAAGAGTGGAGCACTAGGGGCTCAAGTGCTTGCTAAGAGAAGAGAGGGCAGTGGTCCTTGCTGCAGGCTGCTGCCTGGTGCTGCTTTGGAGGAGAGCTCCTGGCACCAGGCCTGAGGACAAACCAGCTTGGCTCTGCCACACGCCCAGCTCCTTCAGTGGGTGGCTTAGCTGGTGCTCTCGGGCTCTGCCTGGGCCATGCCAGGGGGGACCCTGGAGGCAGAGCCTGCGCTGGCTTTTCCATGTGGCACTCGCACTGCTGAAAGCTGCTGGCTTGGCTCGAGGCTTTGCTTGGCAGAGAAATCCCCGGCCTTGCTGAGGCAGGGCAAGGCAAAGGCTTGAGAGCAGCGGAAGCCTTGTGCCGTTTCCCTGGTTGGAAGTGTGCTTGTCTAAGGCTGGTGCACTGGCCCTGTCCGTGCTGCTGAGTGTGTCTGTGTGCAGCCGTGTGGTCATTGGTGAGCTCCCTGAGCGTAGCCCGAGAGAGGGGGAGTGTTGCCAAAGAGTTTTGTCCTCCTTCCTTGAAGCCCCAAAGGGCCCCTCAGTAGGGAGGCCTGTGGGGTGAGGGCCTTGAGGGCACGTGAAGCAAAGCAGATAGATAGGCAAGAGCTGGCGTGATGCGCCTCCTGGGAGAGCACTTGCTCTGTGCTTCGTGGAGGTGGGAAGGGAGCAGGCTCTGGGCTTTGACTGGATGTTCAGAGGAAGTGCCTGGGGAAAGGCTCTGGAGGACTAGAAGCAAGCGGAAGGGTTGGAGAGTGGGTCTTGGTGTGTTTTGGGGCCCTTGCCCATGGTCGCTTCTGCTCGGAAAAACTGCCTTTCGCAGGGCTCCGAGAGAGGCTGTGCCCACGCGGCACGCCGTGGCCTGGCCGTTGGTGGTGCTGCGTGCCTCTTGCTGGGCCCTGAGACCTGTGGCCCTGGAAGCAGCCTGAAGGGTGTTGGCAGAGCAGCTCTGAGCATGGCAGCTGTTGTGCTTTCGCAGGGCCTTGGAGGCTGGGGAAGGGCCCGTCCTCCCCTTGCCGTTGTCATTAGCCCTGCTGGCGGGCCAGGGGGAAGAGCTGCTGAGTGCTGCCTCTGCTGGTGTCCCCAGCTGAGATGCCCTCGCCTCAGTCCTTCCCCGTGCCCCAAACTGTCAGGGCCCCAAACCAGAGAGTGCTTGTTGTCCTTGATGTGTAGGGGATGTGCTGGCTTGGTTGTGTTGGCCCACCCTGGGGGCTTGGTGGCCCCAGGGTGTTGGTTCTGGGTGCGGGAGGAGACGTGTGGAGAGAGCAGTGCTGTGCATTGGGAGTGCCATGAGGCTGGGGAGGTGGGGAGCGCTGCGAGGTGAGCAGGTGCCTTGTCTGCTGGGGCCCCGGCTGCCCTGGTGGCCCCATGAGCCAGGCACGCTGGCAGCCGGCTGTCTTCTGCCCGCTCAGCTTCACGCCTGGAGTTTCCTCCGCTCTTGCCAGGCTCTGCAGCCAGATATCCCACACAGACTGTGAGATACATATAAACATGCAGCTGAGAGTATTTGGAGTGGAAGAGGTCATCTTTCAGAAAGGGTTCCTTGCTGGAGATTCTTGAATTTAACACCTCTGAGATCTGTCCAACAAGTTTTATTTTACACTAGAGGCATAAGCAGTTGCCTCTCTCCCCTAGCAGCAAAGGCTATGTGGGGGTACTACCTAAGGGGGGTACATCGTTGGTGCAGACACTGTTTTCTTCTCATGTGGCAGGTCCCCAGAAGCTCTTTGGTTATAGTGCAGTAGTATCCCCCAATCAGCCCTTAATTAACTATCCAATTAACCTCCCTCCAACCCAGTGAAATATGGCAAGTGAGGGGAGAGGGTCTTCATTTGATCTTGCCAAAGGCCTCACTGCTTCGGGGCTCTCTGCTGCACCTTGCACCCTGCCCTGGGCTCAAACCAGACATCCTGGGACGGACATCCAGCAGGAGGCCACAGAGAGCAGTTCAGATCATGTGGGACTTTCTGCCCCCACACAGTTCACAAGGAAATGGTCTCTTCACATTGGAGCGCTCAGAGGTGCTCTTTCCAGGGGCAGTGCCACAGTCATTGGCCCATTTGAAATGGGCCAAATAAGGGAAACTTCCAAAGACCAAGTACTTCTTCAGGCAGTAATTTGGCCTTTCAAACCACTTCTCCCAGAGGTGCCTGCTGCAGGGAGTAGTAATCTCAGCTGCCCAGAGCTCACTTTCTGTGCTGAAGACTAAGCAAATGAGCCCATTGCTTTTGGACTCAGAGAAACATCAGCTGATGCTCAGGCACTTTCCTGCAAGTCAGCAGGAAACACTTCCTGGGTCCAAGCTGAGAATCGGCGTGCCAAGCTGGAGTTGTTTGATGCAAATAACCGCCTCAGAATTAGGTTCCTCCCCTTTCCACATGCTCCTCTCTGCCCTAAGGGGGTCATTTGGGAGCTGACCCTTCAGGTGTCCAAGTGAGCACATTTGGCAGTGTGTCACTGAGCTGGTCACTGAGGCCTGCAGTTTCGGAAGCTCTTGCCAGGATCTCCAGCTGGAAAGCTGACTCAATCCCAGTGTGTCTCCTTTCTGGTACAGAGAGAGAGAAGAGAGCCACATAGCTGGCTCCTCATGTCCCTGAGGAAGGGGAAAGGCCAGCAGCTGACACAGAGCTTGGAAGGTGATTGTGAGGTTGTTTCTGCCTCCCCATCTGATGGGCCAGTATCTGATGAGTAGCAGACCAGCTAGCAGGCCCATCTCCTGCTGACACAGAGCCTGCAGGCCCAGAGCCCTCGCCCTGCTGCCAGCGCTCTCTCCACAAGGCAGCCCAGGAAGCCATGGACTGCCTTCACCCTGAGGATGTGTTGCTGGCTTATGCTGCTACATGCTGCCTCCCTGGACCCCCAGGCCCTTCTCGGCCAAGCTGCTTTCCAGCTGGTCAGCAGTCAGCATGTTCTGGTTCAAGAGATTGCATTTCCTTTTGTGAAACTTCCTGACCGTTCCTCTCTGCCCATGTCTGCAGCCTGTCACAATCCCTCCGAATGGCAGTGCAATCAGAAACTTGCAGGCCCTTAGGAGGCACAGGCCCATGCAGGTGAGTGTGTGGTCCCTTCTGTGTCTGTAGGTGATGGGCCAGGAAGAAGCTCCTGGGTGGGAAACTGTTTGTGAGGTGACTTGTGTCTCAGTACCTGATAGGCCAGCAGCAGGCACATGGCTGGGTTTTGGTTGTGAGGTCACTTCTTTCTCTGCAGGTGATAAGGCAACCACTGCTTCTCGAGCAGAGGAGGTGCTTGTGCGATTCCTTCTGCCTTAGTACCTGATAGGCCACTTGCAGGCCAACAGCTTGGATTTTGGTTGTGAGGTCATTTTTGTCTTGGCACGTGATAGGGCAGCCACTGGCTCCCGAGCAGAGGAGGTGCTTGTGCGATTGTTTCTGCCTGAGTACCTGATAGGCCACTTGCAGGCCAATGGTTTGGATGCTGATTGTGATGACGTTCCTGCCTGAGTACCTGTTGGGATAGCAGCAGGCACATGGCTGAAAGGCTCACTGCAGGCAGGTGGTCTTGGAAGAGGACTGTGAGGTTACGGGTAAAGGATCAGCTGGTAGGCCAAAAGTCTTAACAGGTGGGGACATTGTGATGAGAGCCATTGTCTTAGGAGGTGGAGACATTGTAGTGAGAGCCATTGTTTCTCAGAAGCTCCTTGGATGGTAGGAGGCACATGGCCGTAAAGTTGAAAGTCAGGTCACTCCTGTCTCTGCCAGTGATGGGCAAGGAGAAGGCACATGGGAGGGACCTCACAATCAACACTGCAGCCGTGTCCCCTTTGCCTGCCTCTCCCCATCCTGTAAAGGAAGCGACCTCACTATCAACACCACAGCTGTGTCACCTTTGCCTTCCTGTTCCACTCCCCTCTTCTGACCTCTGCCTTCCCCCTTCCGCTTCTCCTCCTCTCTCCCAGCCATCGCCCCTTTACTGGCACCTCCCTCTCCCCTGTCCCCATGGGATTTTACACGTGTGGTGGGCAGCTCACATGGCAAGATGAAAATGGGCTCCTGGGGAAGGCAGGCTGGGACAGTGAGGAGGTGGAGATGTGCTCTGTGCAAGAGGGTGGCTGGAGTGCACAGGGCTTTGCCCTAGAGATGGTGACGAGCCAGTCCAAAGCACTGCACAAATGGACCCTAAGGCAGGTGGAAAATGGGCTGGACCACTGGGCCAAAATGCTGTGACCAGTGGCACAAGGTCCAACTGGTGGCTGATTATGTGCAGCATCCCTCAGGGATCTACATTTTAGGCAGCACTGTTTAATGTCTTCGTTAACATCCTGGACATTAGGATGGAGCGCACTCTCCGTGTGTTTGTGGACTAGGTGCAACGGGGGCAAGCCTCTGAGCAAGCTCATCTAGTTCTCTCGGAGTGAGTGGGGGATGGTATTAGATGATGTCCAGAGGTCTCGTCCACCCTAAGTGCTGGGATTCAGTGAATCTTTCCCTGAAGAGCTCTGGAAAGACAGAATAGTGAGAGGAAGCAGAAAGGACAGGGAGGCAGAAGGCGGCAGAGGAAATAGGTCCCTCTAAATAAAGCAGTTGCTCAGAACATAGTTTCTGCATTCAGAGGGTTGGTAGAAAAGGTATTGGGCTGAATAACTGGTCACAAATATCTATACTCCACTAGAAGGAGGAAATACTGCACTGCATGCACTTGGTGCTGCTAAAAAGAAAGAAAGAAAGACAAGATTCATTAGAACTGGTAAAACATACTTGACCTTCTGGAAACGGCTATGTGCCAGTTTGGGCACAGAGTAATTTTTTGGATAGGTTTCAAGTTACAGCTACACATTTTGATTCAGGCCTTTACTCCTTTGCCCTCGTATAGAGGCTGCTGCTGCCTGAGATGCCCTGGGGTCACTGAGTTCCCATGACTAGAAAGGGAAATGCAGGCACCTGGGTTAGGCAGAGACATCTGCCCTGGAGGGGTCAGGCATGGGGTGAGATCAGTCTCAGCCCTGTTGTCACCTCAGATGGGGTCGCACTTCACTGACAGTGCAGGGAAGGAGAAGGGAGTGTGGCTAGACTCATTGGGACACCTGTAGGACGTCACTGTGACACAGGTATGTGGAGATTTGTGCAGATGTGGCCTTCCAAGAATACAGCATTTTCTTGAAGCTGGTCAGCCTGCTTTCCTCTATCAGGCGAGAGAGCTCGGCATGTCAGAGGGTGACTCGCTCTGTGCAAAGAGTGAGGGGTGGCACGGACAGTTGTGGTCAGGGGGAGGTTTTATGAGCACTGGGCTCTGTGTGAGACACAAAAAGTTCTTTTTTAATGGTGTGGGCCTGATTATAAGAGAACTGTTAGGAAAATTACATGAAAAATGAAACAAGAAAGAAATTAAGAACAAGATTTAAAGCAAAGAAGTGTTTTGTTATACTTTCCAGCTTCAAATTTTGTCTGTGTGTGTGTTCTTATTGTCTTTCTTAATTTCTTTTTCTTTTTAATTTAGTGATCTGTTAGTATGATTTAGTGGTCTTATAATTTTTTTTTTATTATTATTATTTAAGGAAAGATGTTCAGAACTGGGGTAGGATGCTGTCACAGGGTCACGGACACCTGGTGCTATTGCAGGTGCCCTAGTCCCCTCTGCCCAGCCTCCCTCTGCAGCTCTGAGGGGCTTCAGTTTCCCACAGGTCCCCTGGGAGAGCTGCCAGGTCCGTGAAGGTATCTCAGAGTCACCGGGGCCTCTCCAAGCACCACTGGCTGCTTCTGGTTCGACACCTGAGCTCTGCCTGGAAAGGGGAAGACTTGGTTTTGACGTTTCAAAAATATGAACACGCTTTCATCAGCTGAAATGATTGAATAATTTTAATGTCAATGATTTCGTATGATGAAATAGTGGAAATCTTCAGGAAGGATATTAATCTCAGGAGAAGAAGTACTGATCTGCCCTCGACCTTATGTTTCCACTGCTCGGTGTATTAGGCTCTGGATGTCATCTCAGTCGTCTCCCACATATTTCCACATGTCCTGCCTACATATCAATGGAAATGGCTATGTGCCAGTTTGGGCACAAAGGAGCAGAGACACTTCTGAGGTCAACTTTGCATCAGACGATCTGGGCTTATGCACTTCCCATAGTTTCCCAGTTTTCCTCCTCCCCTTCCTCTGTATCATTCAGGTACCTCTCAACTCCCTAGTTGCTGCTCTGAGCTTCAGGGAGTCTGAAGCTTGTCTCGTCTTTCAGCACTCTCATTGTCTCTTCAACCAACTCCTTCACTGTGTTTCTATCTAGCCTCCCCCATCTATTTGTCAAGAACATGTCAAGGAAGGTTATTCCTTCCAGCCTTGTGGACCTGCCTGGAGGCAACTTGCCCTTGACATACACTTGAGGATTGTTTGTTATTTCTTAGGACACTGCATCATGTTTATATTGGTCTGATCCGAATTGAGACAAATCCTTCTGTGTCTGTTTGCAGCTGATTTTCTAAGGAAAGCAGGTGGGAATTGGTGCCCAGGAGCTGTAGCATTCAGCTACAGGCTTGAGTGGGAAAAGGCTAGATGTTAAGCCGAGTGAGGGAAGTCCCCAGGGGCCGAGGAGAGAAATGTCAGGGCTGGGGAGGTGGGGAGGAAGGTTGTCCATACATGTCTCCTATCAGAAATACTGCTTTTCCTACATGTCCAGGCTTAATTAGGAAACACTGTGGGTCAGTGTGAATTGGAGAAGGTGGGTATCACTTCCCCTGAAACCTGAAGACTAAAGAAAGCTTAAAAAGCAGACAACTCTCAGGTGCTCCTTGAAATTCTTCTCTTTTCAATACCCTCCTCAAAACTTGCCAATTAGCCACAGAAGAGCTGAAGAAAATGATGGAAAGAGACAGGGGTTGTTAAGGCTTTCTGCATTTTAATGACCCCTCAGGTGTATTTGGTGCTGAGCCCATGGACCTCAGATGCTGAGAGGAGGCTGAACAAACCTCTCCAGAAGTTGAAGGGAGAAGTAAATCTCAAAGTTTCTTGGAGTGTTAACAAGTCCCACTGAGGGCTCCTTACTGACAAAGTCTCCCCAGGGGGCTGATGAGAGCACAAAGCTGGAGGCCCTGATTGCAGGTAGGCCAAGGCAATGTGCAGGTGGCTGTGATGCCAAGTCAGCCTTGGTGTGTGTTATGAATCACATCAACCAGGCCCTGACACCCAGCCCTTGTGAAGGGTGGTGATTTCCCTCACACGTTGCTCAGAGCTCTTTCTGGGGGTCAGTGTGAAGGTGGGCATGTGCAGCTCCAACTGCAGGACAACAATATGGCATCTCTTGGTTCCCCGTGGACAAGGAGGTCCCAGTGGTTTAAGGTCCCAGTGGTTTAAGGAATCTTCTTCTCAGAGGCCTTAGGAGCAGAGACACCAACCATAGCCAAGAGGCCAGAGACCTCGGTTCTGTTGGAGGCTTTCAGCCATGGCAGTGCCCTCAGCCGTCTCCACCACAGGCTGTCCTACACTGTCCCATGCCTGTGTCTGCATCCCTGCAGCCTGTAGACACCCAACATGCTTCCTCCCCTTGCTCTGTCCCCAGGATCTCTCCATATTCACTGAGGTCTCTCTATCCTTGCTGGTGTTCTTTGAAACACAAAGGCATGGGGTGACCTCAGAGGCCTCTGGCTGACCTGTTGCACCACACCACTACTCTTCAAGTGACATGTCTTTTTCCTGAAGCCCAGGCTGTACCTCTCAAGATGCAGTTTGTGACCCTTTCCCCTCTTCGTGCTCTTTCCTACTACCAACAAAAGCTCCATCCCCTCTGGAACCACCCTTCAAGCAGTCCCAGGCTACTACTATATTCCATTTGTCTTTAACACTTCAGCTGGCTGAAGAAGCCCAGGTCCCTCTGCCTCTCCAAACAGGCCGTGGCCTTCAGGCCCCCAACCCCATCTTGGCAGACCTCCTCTGGACCCTCTCCATGTTCCTCCCCATTCCTCCAGCACTGGGTAGTCCACACTGGGACACACCATCCCACATGTGGCCACACCAGTGCTGAGTCGAGGGGGATAAGAACGGCCCTTGTCTCGATGGCTATGCACTTCCTAATGCAGCCCTCTATGCAGCTGGCCTCATTTGTGGTGAGCACGCAGCACTGGCTCATAGGGCATTCCTCGTGTAACATCTAGGCCCTTCTCCTCAGGGTCACTCTTCTCCTGGTCAGGTCTCAGCCTGTCCTGATGCACAGCCTGTTCTGCCCCCTGAGCCAAGATCTGACACTTCTCCTTGCACAACGTCATGAAGTTTTTGTTGGCCAAAACCCCAAGTTTCTCAAGGCCCCTCTGGACTCAGGCTCCTCTGGGTCAGCTGTTAATGTATGCGTACTGATGGCTCATCCTATCTTGCAGTGCCTCTGGCAGGGTAACAGCATGAGGACCTGCAGGACACTACGCGTAATAAAAGGCAGTACCAGTTTCAAGGCCCTAGTGGTAAAAGTAGAAATCACCATGGCAACCATCTCAGACAAGCCAAATGAATGCACAAAGAAAGGAAACCCAGGGCCAATGGGGAAACAGAGGTCGGCTGACTGCATGGGAGGCGAACAGGATGGTAAAAGAAGAATTTAGAGGGGAGAAAAGAGGGACAAAATGCAATAAAAGGCGAAGGAAAAGAAAACTGAAGGTGATTTGGGGGTGGCTGCCAAGCAGCCCTCAATCTGAATGACTCTGACCAGAGCAGGACAAGGATCATGCAGCTGATCTGGTGATCCTTTTGGGAGACCTAGTTCCATGGTCACAAGGAAGCTGAAGGTTTTCCCTAAGGTCAACAAGGGAAGACCTGAGGTGGAAGGAAATGCTGAATCATTCAGGTTGGGAGGGGCCTGAGGAGGTCTCTAGCCCAACCTCCTTCCCACAGCAGGGTGTGTATCAGCTCCATCCAGGTTGCTCAAGGCTTTACTCCTTTAGGACTTCAAAAACTTCTGAGGATGGAGATGGCACCACCTCTCTGGAAAACCTGCCCCAGTGCTTGACTGTCTGGATGGGTCAGAAGTTTCTCCTTATCCTCAGCCTGAAGCTCTCTAGTTTCAGCTAATGCCCATTGGGGCCTCATTCTCCCATTGTGCACAATGGTGAAGAGCCTGACTCCATCTTGTTGGTGACATCCTGGAAGGTATGGGGAGGCTGTGATTAGGTCTGTGCAAAGCCTTCCCTTCTTCAGGCTGAACAAGGCCCATTCCCTCAGCCTCTCCTCACAGGGCAAGTGCTCTGGTGCCTGGGCTCCTTGGGGGTGTGCCACCAAACTCACTCCATGTCATCAACAGTGTTCTTCTACACAGGACCCCAAATGGCTGTAGTATCTGGATGTGCTCTAACAGGTGTGGAGTAGAGGGGGATAATCCCTTCGTTCAACCTCCTGGTTTTGCTCTTGTTCAGGCGGCCCGGGACACTGTGGCCTCCATTGATGCCAGGGCATGCTGCTGGCTCTCGCTCTCTTTGCTGCCCACAAAGACTCCCAGGTCCTTCTCTGCAGAGCTGCTGCCCAGCTGGCCACTCCCCTGCCCAGATCACTGCAGGGTGTTTTGTGTACCCCAGGTGCAGGACCTGGCATTTGTTTCATCTGTGAATTCCATAAAGTTCCTGGTAATGCATTCCTCCTTCCTGCAGGGGTCCATCTGGATGGCAGCCCTCAACCATCTAGTGTGAGACAATGATGTCAAACACCTTGCTACAACTGTGGTAAATGACATCCACTACTCTCCTCTCCTCCACAAAGACAGGCCTTTTATCACAGAAGGTAATCAAGTTGATCAGGAAGGCTTTACCTCCAGTAAATTCCTGTGGACTGTTCACAGTCATCTTCTTCCTGTGCCCAGAAATGTAAAGCGAGAGAACTCATTCCATGACACACTCCTCACTAAAGTGTGGCTGAACGGCCTGCAGCTCCCTGATTTGTCCTTGTGGCCTTTTTTGAAGATGGGCACAGCATATTCCTTCTTCAGCTCTTTGGGACCTCCCCTGATCTCCACAGCCTTTCAAAGGTGACAGACAGCAGTCTTGTTGCGATAGTGGCCAGCTCTCTCAATGTCCTCAGATGCAGCCCACCCAGTCCTGCGGACTTATATGGGTTGAGTTCTTGCAAGTCATCCCTCGCTTAGTCATCACTCACTGTTGGTTGTTTTCCTCTGCCTGATCCAGCAGTAAGCCAACATTTTCCTTTTTACTCTTTTATTGACCCTGAAGCAGTAGCAGCTCTTCTTCAAGCCTTTGATGTCCCCTTCAAGTATCTACCCTCAGGGAGCTTTGGCTTCCCTAACACCATCCCTGCTTCGCTGGACAATATTTCTGAATTCCTCCATTGCAGCCTCTCCCTCCTTCTGCTTCCAGTATGCTGCCTGATAGCCCTGGAGTTCAGTCCTGACTTCCCAGTGCAGCCCAGCCACTCTCTCGAAGTGTCTACTAGTTTTACTGAGTATTGGGATGGAGCATCCTTGTGCTTGGCAGGTGCTGTCCTCAAAGACCTGCTGCCTTTCCTGAGCTCCTGGACCCTTCAGAACTGCCTCCCATGGGATCTCCCACCACTCCCCAAAACAGGCCAAAGTCTGCTCCTCTGAAGTTAATGGTCTGTGCTCCACTCCTGTCCTTCCTCACTCCCCTCAGGATCTGGAACTTTACTTCTTCCAGGTCACGACAGGAAACTTTGACACTGAGTATCCCATCCCTGGTCCGTTCCTCCCTGTTGGAAATGTCCAGCTACAGAAAAGCATCATGAGTATTGGCCTGTTGTGTGGATGTGCTAAGACGCTGTCCCTGATGCCTTCCAGGACTGTTTGCCCTTGCAGCTAATGTCTGGGAGAGTAAAGTCCCTCTGATAAGAACCAGGGCCTGTGATCCACAGACTTTCTCATGTTGCTTCAAGGAGACTGCATCCACCTCCTCACCTTCATTGGGTGGTCTGTAGCTCCCATTGCGATGTCACCCTGACTCTGAGGCTCACCCACAAGCTCTCACCCAAACCCTTGACCCTTCTGTGGAAGACCTCCACCCATCCAAGCTGCGTCTTCACACAAAGGGCATCCTCCTTCCTCATCTTCCCTGTTGATCTGTCCTGAAGAGCTTGCACCCCACCCTCTGTGCTCTCCAGTACTGTGACTGACCCTACCACATCTCAATTATTCTAGAAATGTTAAAGTCCAACTGGCCATGGTGAAACCTGTTACCAAGGGCCAGGAACACCGTGTGTGCGATGGTCCCACTTCAGAGCAGAGAGATGCTGGCGTAAAAAGCAGGTGGCAATGTGCTGGTGAAAGGAGGTTCCCCCTGAGAGGGCAAACCCGGCAGTGCCCAAGGCCAGGGAGAAACAGTGCTGGGCTGTGCAGGAATGGCAAGAGAGGGGTTTTCTGCCTGAGCTGATTCTGCAGCACCTTGGGGCCTGTAACAGAGGTGAACCAATCTCCAGGAAGGACAAGGTGCCACTAAAGAAGTCCCTAGGCCTGGGCAGCCTTTGATCCAGACATCCCGAGGACATCCTTAGCCCAGTCCTTGTTCATATCATGTGAGGGGGTGAGAAGAGGTTCAGGGGGAGAAAAGCTAGGAGGGTTGGAGAGTGCAGAGACATGAGTGGAGACCTTGGTGTGATGTGCCTCCCAGTCCTGCAGCACCCCTGGGTGTCGCTGGGAAGGACCTTCCCTCCATGCCATGGTGTTGGTGTTCAGTTGCTGGCATGCAGGCCCCAAACCCCTTTGAGAGACTCTGTGGGGTCAGCCCCAAACACCCTCCACCAGCCCATGGCTTCCCTGGAGGTCCTGTGTGGTATGTGCCAGCCACTTGCGGTTCCTGCTGGGCACCCCAGGCACCTGGCATGGTGCTAGAGGCTCTTTTTATCGCCTGAAAATGAGAGCCCTGAATTAACCAGAGTATCTGCAAAGCCAGGATGTGCCTGTGTCTTAGCTTTGTGGTGACTTGAGCGGCAGTATATACAGCTGGTGGAGCCTGGAGAGTGAGCTGGCTGTCCTTCTGGTGAATTCCTCCCTTTGGTCAGCTGACAGCTCTGTGGACTCCATAGAAACACATGGCTAAGGAAGGTTCAGACACTGAAAATATCTGGTGTAGTTTCAGATGGCCAAGGGAACCCACCCCACCACCCCTCCGGCCCACAGCTGAGGCTCAGGCAGGATGTGGGTGTCTCAGAATTGCTCCATCACAGCTGGCAGACACACAGACACAGGACTTGGACCAAGCCTGGAAGCTCAGCCATCACCAGGGCTTTGGGTGTGAGCTGCTGACTCCCCTCTCCACCCCTATTGCTCATGGTGGCAGCTCAGACAAGGGCTTGCATGCAGGCACCTGTTTTGGGCACAGCTGAGCTGAGGCCAGAGGGATCCCACCTGCTAGGGGGTTGTGGGCTGCCTGGGAGGGAGCTGAATCCCCCTGCTGCCCAAGGCCTGCCAAGCTGAGATGAACCACCTGCATTTGCTCCTCTGAATCCCTGCCCTGTGCAGGGGAAATGACCCCCTCCCTCTCCCTCTCCCTCTCCCTGCCCAGGTCTCCTGCCTGGTGCTGGGCCAGGAATAGGGCTTGAGAGAGGGGAACATGTCCCCCTCTCTCCACCTCTGTCCCCTGATGGGATCAAGCACACTGCTGAAATCAGTCTCCCTCCACAGCCCAGAGAGGGACTGGAGGTGATGAGCACACTTGCAAGTGCATTTCCCAGAAGGGACCGTCAGGAGCTGTCAGTCTTGGAGCCCCAGGACAATCGTGAGGGAGCCCGAGGGGCAGAGGAAGTCACGCCTGCAGCTGTGTCCCTGCTCCTGAGTGGGGCCAGGCTCCTGGGACAGAGGGAGCTGGTGGCACCGTGGCAGCAGTGCCCATGTGCCCAGCTGTGTGCAGGAGCAGCTCCTCTGCCAAGAGCAGCAGGGCTGTGGGCACTGCCTGCTGCTGCTGAGAGGAGCTGAGAGAAGGCAGAGAGAAGTGGAAGGCAGTGTGGAGTGGGAGGAGAGAGGAGAGCTCCTTGTGGGAGACATCTTCCCAGCCTTTTGCACGGTAAGTGTCTAGCTGCAGGGCAATAGGGTTGTGAGGATCGCTCTCCCGGCTCCTCCAGGGCAGAAGAGGGAGAGAGGCTTCAGAGCAGGGATGTCCTGCCCCACTGTCCCCGGGACAGGGCGTGCTGCTTCCTTCTGCCGGGGCTGGTGCAGGGATGTGAAGCTGGGGTATAGTCCCAGGTGCAGTGTCCCTGCCACCGCGGGGTGTTGTGTGCCCGGGGCAGTGACTCTGCTGCCTGCGTGGGTCAGCACTCAGCCTGCCTGGGCAGCAAGCTGTGGTGCTGCAGGGAGAAGGTCTGGGTGGGAGGAGCGACCCCCCAGCAGGGCAGGTTCATTGTCCCACTGAGAGGGTGCTGCGTGGGTCAGGGCTGCCCACAGCTCTCGCTCACCATGAGGATATTTGGAGAGTGGAGTTTTCCAGAGGACTTGTCTCTGCCTGGTGGGAATGGAAATGCAGCAGTCAGGTTTAATCCAGGGGCTGAGCCTCTTCACCAGCACACTGAAGGGTGACAACACCTGCAAGGCACCTCAGCAAGTGTCTTCACCACCCCTCAGCCTACAGGCACCACCAACATCACCTTGCCAGTGTCATCGGAGATCTTCTGGTCTGCTCTTTAGCTCCTGCACACAGGGAGATGCTGCTGGGCAGCTTCCTGCTGCTTGGAGGTTTCTGTAGGGCAGAGCTGGGATCACAGTGGGTGGGATGGGGTCTGCGTGGGGACAGAGGAAGAGCTCCCAGCAAGGACACCTCCAAGCAGCAGAGAGATGGTCCGAGAGGGAGAGGAAACTGCTACCAGAAACCTCATGCGAGGTTGGGGTGCAGGAAATGCTCTGCCAGCCCCAGCAGTGCAGATGCTTTCCCCTCCGCAAGCCCCCTGCATCTGTCCTCTGCCACCCAGCAGAACCCTCTGCCCTCAAGGTCGAGGGATCTAGGACCCAAATTGTCTTTTTGGCAGCCAGAGCCCGAGAAGAGGAGAGGAGCAGCTCTCCTGTCACATGCCCATTTCCTAAACCATGACCAAAGGACTGAGGACAACTGCCCTGTGATGTCTCCATCTGGAAGGTTGTGTGCACAGCTGGGTTAGGGCAAGACCTTGCTCAGTGTCCCTCACTCTTTCTCTCTTTGCCACCCTAGGCAGAAGCATCAAGGTGTTGCTCCTTGTTTCTCCCCCTGTCCGGGCTGCTCTTGTTCTTGCTCTGGGGCTTTCTGGGGATGACATTTGCAGCTGCAGACTCTGACACAGACCCTGTGGTTCTAGCCATAGAGCTGTCTCTGCAGATGGAGCGAGAGGAGGAAGTCTCCTTCTTGCCTGTGGGGCTCAAAGGAGCAGAGTGTGTGGGGCTGGGGAATGAGCTGACTGTCCCTTCAGGATAGCCCTCCTTTAAGACCCTTGACCCTCCCTGGGACAAGCTGCTGGACTGTGTGCTGCTGTGTCCTTCTGCAGGACATGTGTGATAGCTGAATGTCCCATGCAGAAGCCCCAGAGGTGCTAAGGAACTGGAACTGCTGCTGGCGGTGGCTGTGTGTGGGCAGCTGAAATAAGCCCTGTGTGTCTTTGGCTACAAGCTGACTGTTGAGAGCTCCCTCTGTCTCAGAGCCACATCACCGAGTCCTTCTGATCATCAGAGCCATGCGCTATGTCACACCCTCTCCATCACTCTCAGAACATGTGAGCTGAGAAAGGGAGGAGAGTTTGGAGATGTGCGCTGTGCAAGTGGACACCGCTGTCAGCACAGGCCACTTTCCTTTCAGGGTAAGTTGTGACTGAGACTGTCCCCTAGCTGAGAGAGGTGCATGGCCAAGGCATCAGGGACTGGGACTGCTGGGGAGACCAGTATGCTGGCTCTGTTGTAGGGCACTGGGAGAGCTTTGGCCTCTTGTGACTCTCTCATCTTCACACTGAGAGCAGTGTAGAGGGTGCATATTCCTACCCTGCAGAGCAGACAAGCAAACAAACAAGCTGCCCAAAAGTGAAGCTGTTACTTTTGTGGTCAAAACTCGATGGGAACATGCTGAAAAACCCTTCTACATTGGAGCAGGACTGATGCCTCTGGAGCCGTCGGGCAGAGGTCCCTGCTCGTCGTGGCACACTCAGCCAGCACAAAGTGGAGCTCTGGACAGGGAGTGGAACAAAGGTGCTGCTGAGAAGGAGAAAAGCAATGTCTGTGTGTATGGGGGAGGGATGTCTGTGAGAAAGGGAAAGAGTTTGGATCAGAGAGGGTCTCTCCCGACTTGCCACTGTCTTTTCCTCCTTGGACAGTCCTACATGCCTGGAGAGAGCAAAATGTCCAACAACAGCTCCTTCAACCAGAAGGAGAAAAGCAGTGTGTGTGTGTGTGTGTGTGTGTGTGTGTGTGTGTGTGTGTGTTGGTGGGGAATGTCTGTGTGCAAGGAAAGAATTTTGTTCAGAGAGGGTCTCTCCTGACTTGTCACTGTCTTTTCCTCCTTGGACAGTCCTACATGCATGGAGAGAGCAAAATGTCCAACAGCAGCTCCTTCAACGAGTTCCTCCTCCTGGCCTTTGCAGACACACGGGAGCTGCAGCTCTTGCACTTCTCCCTCTTCCTGGGCATCTACCTGGCTGCCCTCCTGGCCAACGGACTCATCATCACAGCCGTAGCCTGTGACCATCGTCTCCACACCCCCATGTACTTCTTCCTCCTCCACCTCGCTCTCCTCGACCTGGCCTCCATCTCCACCACTGTCCCCAAATCCATGGCCAATTCCCTGAGGGACACCACGGCCATTTCCTATGCAGGATGTGCTGCCCAGGTCTTTCATTTTATCTTTCTCATGTCAACTGAATATTCTCTTCTCACAGTCATGGCCTATGACCGTTATGTTGCCATCTGCAGACCCCTGCACTACGGGACCCTCCTGGGCACCAGAGCTTGTGTCAGGATGGCAGCAGCTGCCTGGGCCAGTGGTTTTCTCAATGCTCTCCTGCACACTGCAAACACATTTTCCATTCCTCTCTGCCAAGGCAATGTCGTGGACCAGTTCTTCTGTGAGATTCCCCAGATCCTCAAGCTCTCCTGCTCACACTCCTACCTCCGGGAAGTTGGGCTTATTGTGGTTAGTCTTTTGTTATTCTTTGGGTGTTTCATTTTCGTTGTGCTGTCCTATGTGCAGATCTTCACAGCTGTGCTGAGGATGCCCTCTGAGCAGGGTCGGCACAAAGCCTTCTCCATGTGCCTCCCGCACCTGGCCGTGGTCTCCCTCTTTGTCAGTACTGTCCTGTTTGCCTACCTGAAGCCCCCCTCCATGTCCTCCCCAGCTCTGGATCTGGTGCTGGCTGTTGTGTACTCAGTGGTGCCTCCAGCAGTGAACCCCCTCCTCTACAGCATGAGGAACAAGGAGCTCAAGGAGGCCCTGAGGAAACTCTTTCAATGGGTACAGTGTCAGCACCAATAAGTGTCCCATGTGCACCTACTCCTCATTCTAAGGGCATCTGGCATCAAGGCTACATGGTGGTTTTTTTTTTTTTTTCTATTTTTCCCCTTACTTTCTCTGATCCATTCTTGCAAAAAGAATAAAAAGTTTTGATTCATGCCAATTCTCCTCAGAAGTCTCTCATTTGAATATAACACAGACACCATGAAGAAGCACTAAGCCAGGCTTCCCCTTTTATCCCCCAGAGATGGGGGTTGCTTCCCACCCCAGCCAGCATGGCCAGGGCTGAGTCAGGAGTCACCCCATGGCCCCGTGGCCCCACAGCCACTCACTCTGCAGAGCAGCACCGCCAGCCTGGGGCCCTGCAGGGAGCACAGGGGAGGGATGTAGGATCAGCTAGGCCAGCCTGGACACACGGACGTGGGGAAAGGCTCTCTGGGGAGCAGAGATGTCCCAGGAGAAAAGCAGGGCAGCAGGCAGAGAGAGAAAATGAGAACGAGAAACAGGTTTCTCTGGGCACCAGCTCGGGGCAGGTGGCTCTGTCCCCGGGGCAGCAGGAGGTGCCGGAGGGGCTGCAGGGCCAGGGCTGTCGTGGTTTGCTGGGCAGCAGGGTGGGCATGGAGGGTCTGGAGGCAGCCAGGGAGGGGGATCTTGTGGGCACAAGATCAGGGGAGACAGAGTGACCAGCCTCACTGTGGGGCCTCGTCCCCTTTGCCGGGGAGCTGCTCCCCTTGTCCTTGGGCCGTATCGGAGTTATGCTGTTGTGGCAGCCCATGCCAGTAGTGCACGTGCACCATGAAAAGGGCATGTTAGATAGCTGTATGTGCCACTCAGAGATTCTTTAGCTGACCTGGGGGTTGCCTTCTTGAGGTGTGAGGGGGTTTACAAGAGCCAGCGCACACAACACTTAACAGTAAACAAACTTTATTCCTCCTCTCATAGCAGTAACTATATATATATATCTGTATATATAGATATGCATATATACATAGACACAATATTTATATACTAGTACAGAAATGAAAATTGACAATAATGACATTATTTCATATCTAAGTGTGCAGCAACAAGAAAGAAACAACCTTTAGAAAGGGGAACAAGGTCGTGGAAGGGGATTGATGCCCAAGCTACTAGACGGCTGCGGCTAGAGCTGAACTGACAATGAACACGGCTGGGAGGCAATAGCCCCAGAGGGAAGAAGCGGCACCTGCGTGCAGGGCCTGCTGCAATTATCCCTCCGGACGGGGTATTCTCCGTTCCTGGGGACGGAGCAGCAGCTCCCTAGTGGGACTGGGACACATGGCTCTTGCCGGAAGAAGTGGAACTCAGAGACCTCCCGCAAGACCCTCCGGACGGGGTGACACCTCATTGTAGGAGTCAGAGTGGGAAAGGTCAGGTTTCCTCTCCACGTAGTGTGGTGCCCTCGCACAGCATCCCGGTCGAGGGGGTATTGGTGACGAAGTCCCGTGGAGCATCGCTTCCGCCGCTCCGACGGTGGCCAGCCACTGCAGCTGCTCGGCGTCTTCAGCCGGGGAAATGTGCCTGTAGGAGGTGGCTGGGCGACTCGAGAGCTCTGACAAGAGCTGCCGCAGCCTCTTCTTCCCCGGCCACATCGACCTTCGGCGAGTGTCCACCTGCCTTCGCGAGTTCAAGCTCTAGATCTCCAACATGCACACGTGTGCTTCTGTCTGGGCGTTTTTATAACTAGACTAATCCAGTATGTAGTCACCCAGGAGGACTAACCTGACCAATCAAAACATGCACTTTCAATCCAGCCATTTGCATACCCGCTGCCTTGCCAGCCTCCCAGAAGGTTCCTTTGGTCGACAGCCCAGACCACCTGATCTGGGATGCCCAATCAACTTAAAAGGAAAGTTGCAGGAACCTTGTGGCGCAGTATCGGTCCTGCTCCAGGTTATAGATAGGGCATGGTGATTGGTAGTTCATCTTCTAGTGTGTTCCTATGGTGGGGAGGGGAGATAATTCACCATAAAGGCATCCCATCACTCCATCCCATCCTCTGCATCACTCATCAAGGCAAACAGCATTGGCTCCAGTAGTGACCTCTGAAGAACATTACTGGTAGCCATTAGTCCGTTGGACTTTGCACCACTGTTCTCCGTCTTTGGAGCCAGGTGGCCTCCAGCTAATTTCCTGCATACTCCAGTGCTTACTGCTGCATTGCACATCTGCCCACTTTGGCGACAAAGGTGCTAGGGAAGATCATGTCAAAGGCCTTCCTCCATTCAAGCTATACGCAAGCTATGCACAGCACTCCCCTTGTCCACACAGCCAGTCATCCCATCCCAGGAGGCAATCTGGGTGGACCAGGTACAAGTTGCCCTCCATGACTTCATGCTGGCTGATCCCAATCCCTTAATGGGGCTGGAAATCACTCCCACAAAGATTTGCTTCCCAGGGGCTGAGGTGACACGCAGCAGTCTGTCCTTTCCCAGAGGCTCTTTCTTGTCCTTCTGGAAGGTGGATGCAATTTTTGGGGGGAAGGTGGGGAGGTCTGGGACTGGAGAGCAGCTGTGGGGCTGTGCCAGCTCCTACCACACCGCTGATCCCTGCGGTTTGGGGAGAGGGGAGATGGGGCAGCACGGGGGTGGTGGCATGGTCAGCAGAGGAAGGGCAGGGAGCAGTGGGGGCTACAGCAAGGGGTCATGGCTGGTGTTTGAGCAGCACAGAGGTCACCATGATCATCTCATATGCAAAAGTCCCACACTGACCCCAGGCAGAAACAGGCCACTGCCCTGGTGCCCGGTGCCACCCTCCCAGCAGGACGGGGACATAGGAGGAGGGCGCTCTGCCTGTCCCAGTGCTCAGGACCTGCTCCCCGAGGCCGGCACAGCTTTGCCTGAGGGGCCTCTTGGTGCTCGGCCTCTGCTCTGCCGTGGCTGGGGCAGGGACAAGAGCTCGTGGGGCAGGGCTGGGAGAGCTCTCCTGGTGGTTTCTCTTTTGCAGGGGAGCCGTGAGGAGCATCGGGGCTCGCAGTCGCACCCCATCCCTGCACCTGTGCACGGCCCCATGGCCCCACTGTGCAGGCATCGCCCAGGGCAGGGTGTGTTCAGGGCTGGGGACACGTCCCCCCGGCACGGTCCCCACCACAGCCCTCGGTACCCCGTCCCCCCACAGCCCTCCTGCTCTGGCACCCTTCCCCAGCACCTGGACCCTGCCCAGCCCCGGCCGTGTCCCACGCGGGGGTCAGCACACAGCCATGGCCCGGGGTCTGCCGGGGTCGGGGCTGGGAGAGAGGCCGGGCAGGGCTGGCCGTTCCCCTCCATGCAGGCACTGAGCCCAGCAGGACGGAGCAGCAAAACGCACCCCTGCAGTATTTCCCTGCCTTTCTGTGTGCACCTAAACCTTTCTTTGGAGCACCTTAGCCCTGGGGAACAGTCTTGGCTCCTGGGGTGGCGAGGAAGGCACCAGTGACTGTCAGCCCTGTTGCTACACTCACCATTTCATGGTGTTGAGCTAAAACAAGTCCCCAGGGTGCTGCCTGCAGCTGGCTGGATAGGCACAGATGGGTCCTGGCCCTTCCTGTTCCTCGCAACCCTATCATTCGAGGAAGTGCTGGAAGAAGAGGCCTGGAGGGATCCTCATGGCACTGCACTGCTGGTGGCTGTGATAAGGCCCCTGCAAACAGTTCCTGGGCCAGGTGCTTGGGGACCAGCAGCCAGCAGTGCTTATGGGAGCCCATCAGGAGCATGCCCTCTGGGTGAGCAAGGAGACCTCAGGCTCTTGTCATGCTGTTGGAGAGGAGCTGGCCTCAGATAGGTACTGACGGAAGGAGGGATAGTTCCCATGGCTCACGAGCTGAAGGTGCTGACGCGTGCCTGGGTCCAGGGCACTGCTACCTCCCAGGCCTTCTCCCGCCTCCTGGGAAGCCATTGCAGGAGCAAGCAATTCCTGGGAAGAAAACCTTCCCCATGCTCCTGAGAGTCAATGGCAGGGTCACTTCTGTGTGAGAACACAGCAGGCCAGTAGCAGAACATGGTGGGAGCACAGGTGAGGCATGCGGACTACTCAGGGAAGTCAACAAACATCTCTTGTCTTTCAGCTCTAATAAATCGTACACATTAAAAAAGGATATCATGTATAGTGATGAGGAATCACCCTCAGGATTCTGAAGATGAATTGTCTCATCACATACATACTAAACAGCAGGAAACATTCCTTAACTGCAACAAGTATGTGTCTGGGTGCTGTGGATTCAAAGTCTTCACAGTGCCGGGTCTTTGCAAACAGCCTTGGCTGTTGTAAGAGGGAGGGTTGGGAGAGGAGGAAGTCAAGACAATTTGTCAGGGACAGAGGGTTATATCAACACAGGGAAGCAGTAAGCCTGAAGGTGAATCTCGGTCCTAGAGTTCCTATAAGGTACGCTGTTATTACTGATCAAGTTGAAGGACTCTGCCTCCTCTTCCTGCACCAAAATGGTCTGCAAAAGCTTCAGGTGTGTTGATTGAATCCATGCTCTTCCTTAAGTGACTCAAGACCAAGGAAATGTGTTGCCTATCCCTTTAGACAGAAGATCTGCACGGATTTGTGTAGCCCTCTTTGCCGTCCCGGCTTCCAAGCAGGGACTTGTGTAGTGGGAACAAAACTGAGAAAGGCTTTGTTAAAACAACGTAAGAGAAAACTTGAACCAATATCTGCATCTATAGGCCTCTAAGCTTATGTTACTCTTTTGATATTGCAGTGTGGAAGTCATTAAAACGCACAAGTGAAAATATGAGGTTAGGTTGTCCCAATTATTTTTCTCCATTTCTCTTACTGTGCTGGCCAGGAAATCTGCTGACCTACCAAACTCAGTTATGTCTCTAGGACCTTTGGCTCGAGCCAGGAAAGTTTCTGCAGTGCTGTGGTGGCCAAAAGAACTGCTCTCCACAAACATACGTCAGGTGGACACTATGGGATCTTGCTCAACTACAGCGAAATCCCTAGAAAGTGTATTTGCAATCTGGATTAGAAGACAGCACACAAGGAAAAATGAAACTCTTGTAATGGCAGGAACAACAAAAATAAATATCATAGACGCACTGGTGATCATGGTGTTACTGTACCTATCGAGTTTGCAGTTTGTTACATAGAGCTCCTTTGTTTCAATGCCCATGTTAATTTTCTTTTCTAAAAACGCTGTTCTGCTCCTTCCTCCCTTCCCACCTTCTTCCATAACTGTTGACCAGTTTCAGCTGAACATGATAAATGTAGGGATTTCAGTGCTTTGGAACTCTAGGCATCATGAAAAGGAGTGTCTGGGTGAGAAAGGGATCCCAACAGGTCTGTGCTGGGAGAGAAATTTGCAATTTGCCCCACACGGGCTAACTGACCCCGTGCCCTTTGTGCATGTGGATGGCCAATGCCCGTGTGTGATGTGAGAACAATCACATGTCCCTCCAGCATGGTGGGGACCAGCAGCCATGGTGAATCAGCAGGATTATTATTGTTATTATTATTGCTGCTTAACTACTACCACCAGAATCAGTTTCCTCAGGGCATCTTTGAGCTCCTTGTTCCTCATGCTGTAGAGGAGGGGGTTCACTGCTGGAGGTATCATGGAGTACTGAATAGCCACCACCAGATCCAGAGCTGGGGAGGAGATGGAAGAGGGCTTCAGGTGGGCAAACAGGCCAGTGCTGACAAAGAGGGAGACCACGGCCAGGTGCGGGAGGCACATGGAGAAGGCTTTGTGCCTTCCCTGCTCAGAGGGCATCCTCAGCACGGCTGTGAAGATCTGTGCATAGGACAGCACAATGAAAATGAAACACCCAAAGACTAAAGAGGTACTAACCACAAGAAGTCCAACTTCCCTGAGGTAGGAGTGTGAGCAGGAGAGCTTGAGGATCTGGGGAATCTCACAGAAGAACTGGTCCAGGACATTGCCTTGGCAGAGAGGAATGGAAAATGTGTTGGCAGTGTGCAGGAGAGCATTGAGAAAACCAGTGGCCCAGGCAGCTGCTGCCATCCTGACACAAACTCTGGTGCCCATGAGGGTCCCGTAGTGCAGGGGTCTGCAGATGGCAACGTAGCGGTCGTAGGCCATGAGTGTGAGGAGAGAATACTCGGCTGAACATAAGAAAAAGAAGAAAAAGGCTTGGGCAGCACATCCCGAGTAGGAAATGGCCGTGGTGTCCCTCAGGGAATTGGCCATGGATTTGGGGGCAGTGGTGGAGATGGAGGCCAGGTCGAGGAGGGCGAGGTGGAGGAGGAAGAAGTACATGGGGGTGTGGAGGCGGTGGTGGCAGGCTACGGCTGTGATGATGAGGCCGTTGGCCAGGAGGGCAGCCAGGTAGATGCCCAGGAAGAGGGAGAAGTGCAAGAGCTGCAGCTGTCATGTGTCTGCAAACGCCAGGAGGAGGAACTCATTGAGGAAGCTGCTGTTGGACATTTGCTCCCCCTGGGCATGAGGAGCTGTCCAAGGAGAAAAAGATAGTGACAAGTTAGAAAAGACTTTTATAAATAAACAATTAAAAAAATAAAATGTTCCATTTCTCATTAAAAACACCCCATTGCCTCTCTCCTTTATTGGGAGGATCTCTGTGCAGGTCCTTTGCTTGAGCTCTGCTTTAAGCTGGCAGAGTGTGTCGGGAGGAGTAGGGACCTCTGCCCATGGGCTCCGCAGGAGTCTACCTGGCTGTGCCGTAGGGGGTACGTGGGAATGGGGGGAACAATAACTGTCGAATGAAATCCATTGTCTCAGTTTTGCAGAAAATACTTTCAGGGATTAATTTTTCTCCTTTTTTATTTGATTTGAGATGCCCCTGTCCCCCATGGGGAGTGTTCTTTCAAGGTAGAAATCCTCGGCATTTCTGCTGTGAGTCCTGAGAGGAAAGCATCCACTGTCACTTGGGGCAGAGTGAGGGCAGCTCGTTTGTTTATTATTCTCATCCCCAGCTGTCCTGTGCTCGCACCTCTTTCAGCTGCAGGATGATGTTACTCTTAAACAAAAACCAGCCCCTGCTGAGAGCAGAGCAGTGCACTTTCAAAGGGCAGATCTCCAAACTCCTCACCCTTTCTCCAGGCACCTCAGGCAGCTTCAGGGCTCTTTGCAGCTGCCCACCTACAGCCTCCCACCTCCTTCTCCATACTCTCTGCCTCCCTGAACCTTCTTGATAGGTCTGTCAGCTATCAGAGAGAAGCTGAGAGACAGCGGTGCTTTTCTAGAGGGCAGCTCGCAGCCTGGCAGGACACCACAGGGAAGCAAAGGACTGTTAGGACTGAAGACGGGCTCTCCTTCAGGGAGAGCCAGCTCATTTCCCAGTCCCACGGACTGCATTTCCTGGAGCTCCACAGGTCAGGAGGAGGCTGGGGCAACCTCCCTGCCCTGCACACCCCTCTGTTGCACAACTTGCAGCATCGGTGTCTGAACTGCAACTGAAACCCCCCAACCCCAGGACATCCTGAGAGCAAGAAGAGGAGCAGCGTGGACAGTAGGAGAAGCAAGGGGCAACACCATGATCCTGCTGCCGAGGGAGGCAAGGAGAGAGACAGACGGGCACTCACAAAAGCCTTCACCTTGCCCACCTGGGCATGCTGCCTCACAGACAGCAACATTGCAGGGCAGGTGCTCCCAGCCCCTTTGTTGGGGAGCACGAAATGAACCGGTGGCAGGAGAGATGCCCCTCTCCTCTGATGGAGGTCTGGCTGCAGAGAAGGCAGCTCATGCCCTGGACCCCTTGGCTGTCAGGGCTCAGGCTCTGCTGGGTGGGAGAGGAGATCGGGGAGGCTTGCTCGGAAGAAGATGCTTGTGTTGGAAGGACTGACCATGACTTGCCCAAATCCATCCTCCCATCATGATTCTGCTAGCAGTTCCCTCTCATTCCCTGAACATCTCGGCTGCCTGCAGCTGCCCCTGCTGGCAGCTTTCTCAGTCCCAACATCTTTTCCCTCTCAGTGATCACAGACCCCAACCTACCTGCTGTGGGCTCAGTTCTGTTCTACAGAAGTCCTCCGGGAGTGAGACTTGGGCAGGGGCCTCTCTGTGCTTGCAGGTGCTAAGGAGCAGGTCACATAAAGCCTGAGGAAGTCCATAAAGGTGATGCTGGTGCTGCTGGAGGTTGAGGCTGAGCTGAAGCTGAGCTTTCTCACAGACTTCCTGATCTCGGAGGGTGAAGGTTTGTGAGTCCCAGGCCCTTGCCAAACCAGAAAACGCTTTCTTTTTTTCTCCCTGCTCAAATTAGGAAACAGAAAGCCCTGGGAGGAAAGCTCTTTGCCTTTCAAATAGCCCTCTTTTTTCACCTTCCTCTGCAGGGCAGGGACACTGCTCTGAACCACCATGCAGACCTGTGTGCATGTCCCGTCTTCACAGCCCTGCAGCCTTCCCTGGGAGAAGGTAGCAGCATGCCCTGTCCCTGTGATGGGGTGCCAGGGATTCCTGCTCTAAAGCATCTCCTCTTCCCCTGCACAATGGAGAAGCTGGGAGGATGATACTTAAAAAACCCATCAGTAGTGGGATGGAAAGGGTTTAGAAGACCCCTCTGGGAACCTCAGCAGTGTTGTCCTTCAGCCAGAGACTTACTGTGTTCAGGGCTGGGAAGATGTCTCCCACAGTGAACTGTCAGCTGTCCTCCCACTCCACACTGCCTTTCACTTCTCTCTGCCTTCTCTCAGCTCTGGTCAGCAGCAGCAGGCAGTGCCCACAGCCCTGCTGCTCTTGGCAGAGGAGCTGCTCCTGCACACAGCTCGATACATGGGCACTGCAGCCAGGTTACCATGCGATCTCTCCATCCCAAGAGCCTGGCCCCACTCAGGAGCAGAGGCCCAGCCGAAGGCAGAAATTCTCTGTCCCTCGGGCTCCCTCCTCCTGGGAAATGTTCACTGATGAACACCTAAATAATCACCTTTGCTCTCTCTCTGAACAGTACAGGGAGACCAGTTACAGCACTGTCATTTGTCTCATCAGAGGATGGTTATCCATGAGAGGTGGAAACATCCTACCTAGGAAACCCGTATTCCTGTGTCTTAACTAGGCAGGACACCTAGAAGGGGACAAGAAGGGAGTTCATTCACCCATTGTTCAGACATTGATTCAGATGAGTCAATCTAGGTTTCTCATGTCTGTTTAGAAGACCATGCGCTGGAGTGGGATTCAGATGCCTCTCGTCAACTCCACAAACATGCAGAAGGTGGGATTCCCCTTGCCCAAGCTGGTGTACACAACAGAGATGTCTGCATGTCAGCTCCTTCTCTAAGCTAGCGTTATAATCCCTGGAGATGGAGAGTGGGAGTCAGTTGCTCACACACAAACACCTGGGGACACTGGAAGAGACAGAGGTGGTCCAAGGCTTGTGCCAGTGTCTGCTTGCTCTGATGGAGCAACTGGGGCCCCTGCATCCTTCTAGAGCATCACATGGCTCTCTGGTGGGGAATTTCTTTGGCCATCAGAAATGACACTAGATGCCTAGGACAACTAGAGCTCTACTCACAAGGAAGCCAAGACATATGAAGATCCCTGCATTGCAAAACAGCTGATGTAATTCCATGCAGACACTTGAGGCAGTGACACAGAAATAGGCTGGCAGGGCCATGTCAGATGCCTGGGCTGTGCAGCCTGACTCTGTGCCCCTGAGCTTCTGTGGTGTCAGTGCCAAAAGGGACCCTGCAAAGGGAAACTCCCCTCATTGCACTGGGGGCATCTGAGGGAGCTCAGACTAGCGGGCTCTGAGGTTCCCCCACCTCTGGGGGATGAAGGGGGAAGCCTGGCTTCCTGCTTCATCATGGTCTCTTGGTCAGATGGAGGAGAGGAGAAGAGGAGGAGAAGCAGGATGAACCTAAACATTTTTCCTTTCAAAATGAGTATAATACAGAAAAGTAAGACACAAAGAAATGAACAAGTCATAGCCGTGACCAAAAATACCCTGGGAATGATGAGATGAAGCAATGGGACAGTTATCGATGCTAACATTGTACTGATTGAAAGAGTTTCTCCAGAGCATCCTTGAGCTCTTTGATCCTCATGCTGTAGATGAGCGGGTTCACTGTTGGAGGCACCACTGAGTACAGAACGGCCACCACCAGATCCAGAGCTGGGGAGGAGATGGAGGGGGGCTTCAGGTAGGCAAAAAGGCCAGTGCTGATGAACAGAGAGACCACGGACAAGTGAGGGAGGCACATGGAGAAGGCTTTGTGCCTTCTCTGCTCAGAGGGCATCCTCAGCACAGCTGTGAAGATCTGCACATAGGACAGCACAATGAAAACGAAACAGCCCAAAGCTAATCCAAGAGAAAGCACAATAAGCCCCACTTCCCTGAGGTAGGAGTGTGAGCAGGAGAGCTTGAGGATCTGTGGAATCTCACAGAAGAACTGGTCCAGGACATTGCCTTGGCAGAGAGGAATGGAAAATGTGTTTGCAGTGTGCAGGAGAGCATTGAGAAAACCAGTGGCCCAGGCAGCTGCTGCCATTTTAACACAAGCTCTGGTGTCCATGAGCATAGCATAGTGCAGGGGTCTGCAGATGGCAACATAGCGGTCGTAGGCCATGACTGTGAGGAGACAATACTCGGCTGAACATAAGAAAAAGGAAGAAAAAGACCTGGGCAGCACATCCTGCATAGGAAATGGCCCTGGTGTCCCTCAGGGAATTGGCCATGGATTTGGGGACAGTGGTGGAGATGGAGGCCAGGTCGAGGAGGGCGAGGTGGAGGAGGAAGAAGTACATGGGGGAGTGGAGGTGGTGGTTGCAGGCTACGGCTGTGATGATGAGGCCATTGGCCAGGAGGGCAGCCAGGCAGATGCCCAGGAAGAGGGAGAAGTGCAAGAGCTGCAGCTCCCGTGTGTCTGCAAATGCCAGGAGGAGGAACTGGTTGAAGGAGCTGCTGTTGGACACTTTGCTCTCTCCGGACATGGAGGACTGTCCTAGGAAAAAGACAGTGATAACTTAGGACACACTTCTCTGAGCAAAACTTTCCCATAACCTCCCCCAAACACACACACATTGCCTCCTCCCATCCCAGCAGCACCGTCACTGAGCTCCGTGGCCTGAGCTCTGCTTTGTGATGGCTGAGTGTGCCACGAGGAGCAGGGGCCTCTGCCCGAGGGCTCCAGAGCAGCCAGCCCTGACCTACAGCACTGCGTAGATGGGAGACACGGGGACTAAACTTTTATACTCCCACTTCTAGTCAGGTATAATCCAGTCATAGTGTTGAAGGGATTTTCAGCATCTTCACGGCTAGTTCTAAAAAAAAGGATTCATTAATAGTGTTAAGGTTTTCCTCCGCATTCTTGCTGCAGAGTGACCAGCCGTGATATCTGAGAGGCCAAAGGATTCACTCGGGCTTTAGTGCAGGGAGAGGAGAGCTGGCCTGGTCCTCTGCCTTGTTCCCAGCTGCCCGGGGCTCGCCCCTCGGAGGTGGAGGACAGTTGCACTCGTGTTACCCTAAAAAGAAATGACACCGTGGAGAGCAGAGGAATCTACTCCCAAAGTGCACACCAGCGCTCTTTCTGAGGGTAAGCGAGGCAGGTCTCAGCCCTGCCCTTCCAGCCAGGAACACATTGGGCTCCTTCCCGCTGCCCACATCCACACGCCCAGCAGCACCTCCGTGGCCCCAGTATCTAGGCAGCTTCTCCATGGGGCACCTGGCTGTAATGGGAGAGCTGTGCCCTTCTGGAGGGCAGCTTGCAGCCCAGCCACACACCCCAGGGAAGCAGCTGGATGTCCTGAGGATGGGGGGTGCTGAAGAGAGAGTTGGCTCATTCCCAGCCCTCTGCATTGCCCACAGCCCCACAGGTTAGAGGGGCACTTGGGCACCCTGGTGTCAAGGACACCTCTGCGTGGTAGGACTTGCAGGGTCAGTGTCTGAAGTGCATCAGAAACCCCCCTGCCCAGAGAGTCCAAGGGGAAGGACAAGGGCAGCAGGGACATGTGGGAAACACAGAGCAGTATGAGGATATTTGTGCTGAGGGAGGCAGGGGCAGGGAGGGAGAGAGGGGCACTCAGGAGTGTCGCCTCTCCTGGATGTCTGGCTGATGAGGAAAATGCTCCTGCCCTGGACCTCAGAGCCTTGAGAGCAGAGGGCTGTGCTGGGTGGGAGAGGAGAGGAGGCTTTGGAGCTGTTTCCTCTCACACCTTGCCCATGACTCTGCTGCCTGGAGCCGTCCCTGCAGGGAGCTCTTTCTCTGGCCCCACGTCTCTCCCCCGACAGCACAAGACTCATTGGAAGCTCCTTCCCTTTCATGCATGCCCTGCTTTGACCTTCCTTTTGGAAAGTCCCCTCCAAAAAAGTCCTGTGAATGAGCTGGAGCTGAGAGCAGCCCTGACCCACGCAGCACCCTCTCAGTGGGACAATGAACCTGCCCTGCTGGGGGGTCACTCCTCCCACCCAGACCTTCTCCCTGCAGCACCACAGCTTGCTGCCCAGGCAGGCTGAGTGCTGACCCACGCAGGCAGCAGAGTCACTGCCCCGGGCACACAACACCCCGCGGTGGCAGGGACACTGCACCTGGGACTATACCCCAGCTTCACACCCCTGCACCAGCCCCGGCAGAAGGAAGCAGCACACCCTGTCCCGGGGACAGTGGGGCAGAACATCCCTGCTCTGAAGCCTCTCTCCCTCTTCTGCCCTGCAGAAGCCGGGAGAGCGATCCTCACAACCCTATTGCCCTGCAGCCAGACACTCACCATGCAAACAGCTGGGAAGATGTCTCCCACAAGGAGCTCTCCTCTCTCCTCCCACTCCACACTGCCTTCCACTTCTCTCTGCCTTCTCTCAGCTCCTCTCAGCAGCAGCAGGCAGTGCCCACAGCCCTGCTGCTCTTGGCAGAGGAGCTGCTCCTGCACACAGCTGGGCACATGGGCACTGCTGCCACGGTGCCACCAGCTCCCTCTGTCCCAGGAGCCTGGCCCCACTCAGGAGCAGAGACACAGCTGCAGGCATGACTTTCTCTGTCCCTCAGGCTCCCTCCTCCTGGGAAATATCCACTGAGGTAGACTAAAATAATCACCTAGCGTCCTCTGCTAAGGAGTGGACAGAGAC
Source organism: Struthio camelus (assembly GCF_040807025.1). Taxonomy (NCBI): domain Eukaryota; kingdom Metazoa; phylum Chordata; class Aves; order Struthioniformes; family Struthionidae; genus Struthio; species Struthio camelus. The sequence continues at coordinate 4,147,920 of NC_090970.1, forward strand.
CGATTCCAACATTGCAGTTTATTTCATCAGAGGATAACTCTCTATGGTGGAAATGTCCCAACCTTGGAGGTCCCCATTCCCTTCTCTTACCTAGGCAGGACACCTAGAAGGGGACCGGAGGGGAGTTCATTTACTCATGGTTCAAGTTTTCATTCAGATAATCTGGGCACCACATGCTGGTTTGGAAGCCCCTGAGCGGGAGTGGGATTCAGATCCCTCCCATGAATTCCACAAACACACAGGAGGTGAGATTCCCCTTGCCCAACCTGAAGTGTGCCCAACAGAGATGTTTGCATGCAAGATGCTTGTCTAAGCTCCTGTTATAATCCCTGGAGGTGGAGGGTGGGAGTCAGTTGCCCACACACAAAAACCTGGTGACATTGGAAGAGAGAGAGGTGGTCCAAGGCATGTGCCAGTGTCTGCTTGCTCTGATGGAGCAGGTGGGAGACCTGCATACCACTAGAGCATCAGGTGGGGGCCAGGTGGGGAATTTCCTTGGCCGTCTCTAATGACCCCTAGGTGCCTACTACAACAAGAGCTCCACTCACAAGGAAGTTGAGATATATGAAGTTCCCAATGTTTCCAACAGCTCATGTCATTCAGTGCAGACACTTGATTTCATGACCTAGAAATAGGCTGGAAGGACCATGTCGGATGCCTGGGGTGTGCAGCACAACTGCATGCTTCTAGCACATACACCATGGCACCTCCAGGGAAACCATGGCCCCTTTTCAGTGCTTCCTGGACAAGTACCCCAGGACATCTCACATTTCCTACCTGTGCCCAGACAATGGAATCCCACCACAACCCTTAGGCCACATCCATCCTGTCTACATCCACATGTGCTGCATAAATGGGAGGCAAATCACCTCGAGGTCTCCACTCTAGTGTCTGCACTCTCCAACCCTTCTGGCTCTCCTGTCCCTGAACCTCTTCTCACCCTTCCACATGATATGAACAGCCACTGGGCTAGTGATGTCCTCAGGGTGGCTGCATCGCAGGCTGCCCAGGCCCTGGGACTTCTTTAGTGGCACCTTTTCCTTCCTGGAGATCGCTTCACCTCTGTCACAGGGCCCCAAGGTGCTGCAGAGGCAGCTCAGGCTGCAAACCCCTCTCCTGCCATTCCTGCACAGCCCAGCTCTGTTTCTCCCTGGCCTTGGGCACTGCAGGGTTTGCGCTCTGTCTGTGGGAACCTCCTTCCACCATCACATTGCCACCTGCTAGCCATGCCAGCATGTCACCCCTTGCAGTCAAAGCCTTTGCCTACAGAAGGCCCTTGGGAACATGTTTCCCTGTGACAAAACTTCTGTCCATGCCACAGCTGAGGTGCTGAACTCCACATATATGCAGACATATGCAGCCTGGGGCACAGCCAGGAGCAAACGGAGATGCCCAAGCTGTCACAGCATTGCCACATGCTTGGAATAACGGAGATGGGGTGGGGTCACTCGCATGACTGCAGTCTTTCAATGGCAGAGTACAAGGTCTTCAGGAAACACCACCAGGGAAGATGAGGAGGAGGAGGCCCTGTGTGGGAAGGGCACATTGCACAGCATATTGTCCAGGTGGGTTTTGAAAATCTCCAGGGAAGGAGACTCCACAACCTCTCTGGGCAACCTCTTCCAGGGCTCTGTCACTCTCACAGGCAAGAAGGTTTCCCTCAGATTCAGGTGGAACTTCCCCTCATGACACAACTCGTCCACAACAGCACACCTGCTGCAGGAGAGCTGACTGCCAGCCCAGGCCTCACCAAGAGGCCCCAAGCACCCCCTGCACCCTCACCCCTGTAGAGCTGCATCTGCTGGCAGAGGGTCTCTCTGCGTCCAAGCTTCTGACACAGCTGAGGCAGCGACTCCAGCAGCTACTGGGGAATGTCCTCTCCAGCATGACATGACCATATCTGAGCAAGCATACACTACTAGGATTGGAAACAAAGGTGCCTTCTTGCCCCCTGCTGTGCAGACTGCTGCCTCTCTTCACTGCACTCCAGGAGCTGCACTCCAGGCCTGGCTCTTCTATAGGCCTAGCACTGACTCACAGGGTGCTTGACCCACCCGAATCAAGGAGCAAAGGCCCCAACTCCCTCTCCTCTGGGGCAACCAACAGAGCTCCTTAGCGGCAGCTCCACCTAGCTAGAGCTGCTCCCAGGAGAAGTTAAGGCCTCCTGTAGTTGTTCTTGCCTAGCTCTCCTTTCCTGTTCAGCAGCAATCACCTTCTAGTTCCTTGGGGTCCCCAGAAAGCCCTCTCCCCCTACAACTTCCAACAAGGTCCTCAGAAATTCTAAGCAGAGCCCACACACTGCTGCACCAACTGCTGCCTCTGTTTGCTGCCTCTGTTCTCTGTGGTCTGGCTTTCTTTTGCAGGGACTTGGAAAGCCACCTCTCTGACAGTCTTCAAGGGGGATGGAGCCTCCCTTCTGCAAAAGTCACCCTGAGACTATTCCGAGACAAGGAAGGTTGGCTGTAGGGACGTTGTCAAACTCCAGCAGCTGCACAGCTGGGAGCTGGTCACCTCACACGCTTCTGAATGAGCCAAGGTGCAGGTCCTGAGGCATTGCACTGCCTTCCAGGCTCTGCACCGGAGCCTGGACAGCACCCCTGCAGTGTGTGGGCACGTCCTGAGAAGCCCAGGAGCAAAACTGTGGGAGATCCAGGGTACTAGGTGCTGTACAGCCTCATGGGAAAGCCAGGGTGCTGGGGGGGGATGCAGGGTGCCAGGGACTGTAGCCAGGGGAGAAGCACTGCCCTGAGGTGACGCTGAAAAGCCCAAGGACCAGCTGAGCTCCAGAGGTGGGAAATGGCTTTCCCCAGGCTCAGCCTGGGCAACGTTCATGGGAAATGAGAACGCTTCCCCAGATTTGTTACCCGACCTTGCCCATGGTTATGGAGTATGGGAAGCACCAGGGTCCCACATAAAGCCCTCTGGATGATGCGTGTTAAGGGCCTAGTTGCTCTTTTCTGGCATCTCATCTCTCTCCTAAGCACCGCAGACTGAGAAACCTTGCTGAGGCCTTTTCAAAACAAAGAGCCTGCTTTGGTGCCTGAAGGAGGAAGGCTGCGTCCTGTCCCTTCCTGTCCTACATCCTCCTTTGACAAGAAGAGAGACCCACAGGAGAAACCAGTCTCACCAGGCTCACCAAAGCATCTCAGCCCATGGCCACCCTTTTGTGCTGTTTGACCTCACATGATTTTGATCCCATCTTTAACAAGTGACAAACCCCTAACATAGCCCCAAACCCCAGCTTCCTGGCCAGGTCTGCCCTGTGCAGAGACCTGTTGGTGCAGGGGCACAGAAGTGACCTCTGCCGTGACCCATCTTAGATTTTTCACAGCCTTTGTCACCATCTGGTCACGCTCCTGAAGGAGTTATCAGCCAGTTTTGGAAACTAACTGTGGGGAGGGCAGGTGACTGCTTTGCAGAACATGAGGGGAAGTCTTTCTGCTCCCTCCCTGGCTGTGCTACCTCCATGGCAGTGACCTACTGAGCCCAGAGATGACACGGGCTGAGGTCACAGGGGGATGTGCCGCATCACAGAGAGGTCTCCCCCCGGTGCCATGGGAGAGCCCTCACTTCCCTGCAAGGCCAGGGCACGGCTCACACACTCCCCACTGCTGCCCTTCAGAGCTACTCCCCAGCAAGGAGGGAGGACAGGAGGCAGTGGGGCTGCACTGTGGGGCTCCCCACCAACAGGCACAAGAGCAGGGACACATTGGAGAGGAATTGTGGGGGATGAGACAGGAAGTGAGTCCTTTTTCCCTGGAGGGAGAGGCGAGCTGAAGGAAAGGGGCCAAACGAGATGGAGACTGCTGGACCAAGAACATTAGCCCAGACCACGGATACTAGCTTTCCAGTGCTCCTGCAGCTCTCCACCAAGGGTAAGGGATTCAGGAACTCCTTCCTGTGGGTCGTGGGATGTGGGGGTGTCTGGACAGGGTTGGGGGCGGCCACAAGAGCCCTGCTGGAGGGTCCCATCTGGCTCAGGGCACAGTGGGGCAGGCAGGAGTGCTGGGTCCTGGGGCTGGGGCTGTCCTGAGCCCCGAGGCTCCTGTGGGGCTGGCTCCATCCCCTCCTGGTAGGGTGGGAGGAAATTCAGGCCCAAGTTTCCCTGGAAGTGGGTCCCCCCTTGGGGTCTGGCTCTGGCAGGAAAGGGGTCCTGGCTCCCAGAGGCTGCAATGTCCACCAGATCCCAGGGGCATCTCAAGAGCCTGCTGGAAATGCCCACAGAGGACAGGAAACCTTAATAATCCTCTACATGGTGCCCGACCCACCACCAACGATGGTGGGAGGAAGGAGCTGCCTGCTGGGTCATGTGTCTGCAATGTTGCCATGGCATCGCCCCCAGTGCTGCCCTGCTACTGGCTGACAAGAGGAGGAGGGTTGTGTTGGGTTGCCGGATGTCTCTGTCAGCCCATCACCGTCCAGCACGTGGGTTAAAGACACTTATAAGTGCAGCGGGAGCAAAGCAGGAGAGCAGGAGTGGGAGTGAGTGGGTCTGCAGGTGTGTTCCCATGCTGGCCCTGGCCCTGGCCCTGGCCCTGGCCCTGGCCCTGGCCTTGGCTGAGCGGGGCTGCTCTCCTCCAGGAGCTGCCAGCGGGGTTAGGACCACGGGACAGAGCAGCCTGGGCCCCAGGTGAGCTGTCCTGTGAGCCAGATGTGCTGTATGGCACCTAGCAGCTGCGCTGGGGCTGCGAGGTGGGGTTGGGAGAGCTTTGTCTCCAAGATGGGATTGATATCTTGACCCTTTGATTGGTGGAGGTGGGAAGGGAGCAGGAGCAGAGCTGTGAGTGGAGCAGAGCTGTGAGTGGATGTTCAGAGGAAGTGCTTGTTGCTGCCTCTTGGAGGACTAGAAGGAAACAGAAGGGCTGGAGAGTTATCCTGAGTGTGATTTGGGCATTTGAGGGTGGCCTGGCTGCTGTGTGGTGGTGTGGCCTGTGTGTGCCTGCTGCAGAGGGGCGTGCTGGCTGTCCACCGTGTGTGAGGGGAGGGGTGGGGGTGAGGTGTGTGCCAGAAGTTGGGTGGCGTGTGGTGGGGAGAGGCGGTGGCCCCAGGGTGTTGGTTCTGGGTGCGGGAGGAGACGTGTGGAGAGAGCAGTGCTGTGCGTGGGCAGTGCCATGAGGCTGTGGAGGTGGGGAGCGCTGCGAGGTGAGCAGGTGCCTTGTCTGCTGGGGCCCCGGCTGCCCTGGTGGCCCCATGAGCCAGGCACGCTGGCAGCCGGCTGCCTTCTGCCCGCTCAGCTTCACGCCTGGAGTTTCCTCCGCTCTTGCCAGGCTCTGCAGCCAGGACCCACCCGAAAGTGCAGGGAGCGCTTCTCCTTGCTCTGAGAGCTGTACGAGGCATGCTTTTCCCTCCTTTCCTCTTGGCTGCTTTTCGTGGGGAGAGCTTTGGTCTTGCAGCAGTGTTGGCTGAAGGAGCAGGAGGTCGTGGGAGGTGCTCGTTCATGGCTGGGCGTTAGCGTGTTGGAAGGTGTTTGGAGGAGTGAAGGCCTTGTGCAGAGGTGTTCTTGGGAGAGGGGCAGGTGTGTTCTTGGGAGAGGACTCTGAAGGGTGGCTGATGGCTCCCTGTGCCAAATCTCTCTGGACAAGGAGTGCCTTGGAGGAGGGAAGGCAAGGCAAGGGTGGCCTGCAAGGGATGCGCAGCCCAGGCCTCTCTTCCTTCCAGCTGCCGTCTCGGCAGGTTCCTGCACCGTCCCGCTGCAGGGTGAGCTCTGGGTGCTGCAGCAGGGCAGCGAGAGAGCCCGCTTGGGCAGGCATGAGTGTGCGAGGTGTGGTGTTGTGAGGTGCTGACGCGGGGAAGGTGGTGGTGTTGGCCTGAGGTTTGGGTGGGTGTGAGGAGCCCCACGGAGCTCTAGGGGCATTGCTGCGAGTCTCTGGAGCCAAGGGAGTGGTGGTGAGCGCAGCCGTCCTCCCAGCAGCCTGCCGGCTTGTGGGCAGGCATTGTGCACGCTGAGCGCTGGAAGCCCTTTCCCCTTGGTGTTTTCTCCCTGAGCGCTTGGAGAGTTGCCACTCCTTTTTTGGGAGGTGGGGAGAGTCCTAGAGCCTTTGCATTGTGACCACTCTTGTTTTTCGGACTGCTCCCTGCTGACGCCGTGATGGGGTCGTGTCCTTGCAGGCCTGAGCAATGCAGGGGCCAAAGAGTGGAGCACTAGGGGCTCAAGTGCTTGCTAAGGGAAGAGAGGGAAGTGGTCCTTCCTCTGGGCTGCAGCCTTTTGCTGCTTTGGAGGAGAGCTCCTGGCACCAGACGTGAGGACAAACCAGCTTGACTCTGCCACACGCCCAGCTCCTTCAGTGGGTGGCTTAGCTGGTGCTCTCGGGCTCTGCCTGGGCCATGCCAGGGGGGACCCTGGAGGCAGAGCCTGCGCTGGCTTTTCCATGTGGCAGGTGCCCTGCTGAAAGCTGCTGGCTTGGCTCGAGGCTTGGCTTGGCAGAGAAATCCCCGGCCTTGCTGAGGCAGGGCAAGGCAAAGGCTTGAGAGCAGCGGAAGCCTTGTGCCGTTTCCCTGGTTGGAAGTGTGCTTGTCTAAGGCTGGTGCACTGGCCCTGTCAGTGCTGCTGAGTGTGTCTGCGTGCAGCCGTGTGGTCATTGGTGAGCTGTCGGAGCACGGCCCGAGAGAGGGGGAGTGTTGCCAAAGAGTTTTGTCCTCCTGCCTTGAAGCCCCAAAGGGCCCCTCAGTAGGGAGGCCTGTGGGGTGAGGGCCTTGAGGGCACGTGAAGCAAAGCAGATAGATAGGCAAGAGCTGGCGTGATGCGCCTCCTGGGAGAGCACTTGCCCTCTGCTTTGTGGAGGTGGGAAGGGAGCAGGCTCTGGGCTTTGCCTGGATGTTCAGAGGAAGTGCCTGGGGAAAGGCTCTGGAGGACTAGAAGCAAGCGGAAGGGTTGGAGAGTGGGTCTTGGTGTGTTTTGGGGCCCTTGCCCATGGTCGCTTCTGCTCGGAAAAACTGCCTTTCGGAGGGCTCCGAGAGAGGCTGTGCCCACGCGGCACGCCGTGGCCTGGCCATTGGTGGTGCTGCGTGCCTCTTGCTGGGCCCTGAGACCTGTGGCCCTGGAAGCAGCCTGAAGGGTGTTGGCAGAGCAGCTCTGAGCATGGCAGCTGTTTGGCTTTCGCAGGGCCTTGGAGGCTGGGGAAGGGCCCGCCCTCCCCTTGCCGTTGTCATTAGCCCTGCTGGCGGGCCAGGGGGAAGAGCTGCTGAGTGCTGCCTCTGCTGGTGTCCCCAGCTGAGATGCCCTCGCCTCAGTCCTTCCCCACGTCCCAAACTGTCAGGGCCCCAAACCAGAGAGTGCTTGTTGTCCTTGATGTGTAGGGGATGTGCTGGCTTGGTTCAGCCTTGGGGCAGGAAGTGGCCTTTGGAGTTGCGGGAAGGCTTCTCGCTCTGCCTGGGACACAAGGCCCCGCTGTCTTCCGCTTCATGGTCGCTGCTCCCACACAATCGGCCCCTTAGGAAATGTTGCCACGAATCCCTTGCAGCTCTTTCTCCAATTCCTGAGCTTCACGGGCTCGGTGCGGGTACTGGCTGGGCAGAAGGTGATCTTCTCTTGGGGCAGGAACTGGCCCGTCCTGGGTGTTTTGCTGCACTAGGAGCAGTGTGAGGCACCAGGGTGAGTGAGGGAGGCCGTTCAGGAGGTGTCTCAGCCTTGGGGAGGGCAGGGGGAGCTGCAGGGGGCAATAGCCACCAGGCCGGGGTCCCTAGTGTGTGCGAGAGCTGTGCCAGAAAATCCCCACTGCCCAATCAGTTCTTTGTCGGTAGCTGAGAGGCCAGCAGGGGCCGTGTGGCTCGGCTGCTGATTCTGAGGTCCCTTGGGGCTGAGGAGCTGAGAGGCCAGCTGCAGGAACAAGGCTGGCGTGCTGTCTGTAAGGTCCCTTCTGCAAGGGTTACGTGATTGGCTAGCAGGAGGCGTGTGGCTGGGAAGGTGCTGGTGAGGTGTCTTCTGGCTGAGCAGTTGTTGGGGCAGCAGCAGGTGCACGGCTGGGACGCGTGCTTTGGAGGTGACGTTGGCCGGAGCAGCTGGGAGGTGAGCATTTGGCTGATGGCTGAGGAAGTTATTGTGAGGTCACTTGTGTGTCAGGGGCTTGTAGGGCAGTGAGAGGCAGGCGGCTGGGAAGGTGGCCGTGAGGTCCTGTCTTTTGGAGTGGCTGATAGGGCAGCAAGAGGCAGGTGGCTGGGAAGGTGCTTGTGAGGTGACTGCAGAGAGAGCAGCCCCGGTTGCCCATGGCTGGGAAGTGACTCGGCGGTCCCGCCTGTCCCCGCAGTATGTAGGCCTGCAGCGTGGCTTAGACATTGGTGGTGAAATCTAGGCTTGACAGTGTGTGCGTGGTGTGGAAATTGTGCCCCATGAAAAGAGAGGGGCCTGGTGAGATTTGTCTGCAAGATGGGAATGCTCTTTCTGCCCTTGGATTGGTGGAGGTGGGAAGGGAGCAGGAGCAGAGGTGTGAGTGGATGTTCAGAGGAAGTGCTTGTTGCTCCCTCTTGGAGGACTAGAAGCAAACGGGAGGGCTGGATGTGCCACTGAGCTGTTCAGTGAGGCCTGCAGTTTCTGAAGCTCTTGCCTCATCAGCTGGGGCACAGCCTGGGTATTAGCTCACTCGTGGACCCTTCTTTCCAAATGACCCTCCTCTGAGATGAAATGCCAAGTGTGGATCTGCCGCTAATTTGGACAAAGGTCCCCTCTAGCCAGTGAGGTGGGCATAAAAGCAAGTGAGGCTCAGTTACTGCTAGACTGGTCTAGGAAGTGAGCAGGGAGGGGTTGGAGGGACACTAGACTTGGGAAAGACACAAAAAAATATCTTTTTAATAGTGTAGGCCCTATATAGAGAAGAAAACTTTAGAAACTACCATTAAAAATGCACCAGAAAGAAATTGAGAAAAAGGTTTAATGTTAATGAATATGTTGTTATACTTTCCAACTTCAAAATTGTTTGTTTTCTTGTTATCTTTCTTGATTTTTTTTCAGCCAGTTTTGGAAACTAACTGGGGATGTAGGCAGGTGATTGCTTTCCAGGACGTGAGGGAAAATCTCTCTGCTCTCTCCCTGGATGTGCTACCTCCATGGCAGTGACCTACTGAGCCCTGAGATGACACACGCTGAGGTCACAGTGGTCTTTTAGTGGTCTTTTAGGGGGATTTTGTGTGTGTGTGTGTGTGTGTGTGTGTGTTTTTTTAAGGAAAGAGATTTTCAGAACTGTGGTAGGATGCAGTTAGAGGGTCACAGATGTCTGGTGCTGTTTCTACTACCCTGGTGCCCTCTGCCCAGCCTCCATCTGCAGTTCCGAGGGGCTCCGATCTCCTGCTGCTCCCCTGGGAGAGCTTCCAGGCCCCGGCAGGAACCTCCGAGACACTGGGGCCTCTCCAAGTGCCACTGGGTGCTTGTGGTTCGACCCCTGAGCTCTGCCTGGAAAGGGAAAGAGTTAGTTTCAACATTTCAAAAATATGAACACGCATTCATCAACTCCAATGATTGAGTAACTTTAATGTCAGTGTTTTTGTATGATGAAAGAGTGGAATTCTTCAGGAAGGGTATTCATCTCAGGAGAAGAAATACTGATCTGCCCTTGACCTTGTGTTTCCACTGCTCGGTGTATTAGGCTGTGGATGTCATCTCAGTCATCTCCCACATATTTCCACATGTCCTGATTACATTGATCATTTCTAATGTCATCTTTGCATCTGATGACCTGGGCTTATGCACTTTCCCATAGTTTCCTACTTTTCCTCCTCCCCTTCCTCTGTATCATTCAGGTACCTCTCAACTCCCTAGTTGCTGCTCTGAGCTTCAGGGAGCCTGAAGCTTGTCTCGTCTTTCAGCAGTCTCATTGACCCTTCAAAAAACTCCCTAACTGTGTTTCTATCTCACCTTGCTTGTCTATTTGTGAAGAACATGTCAAGGAAGGTTATTCCTTGCAGACTGTGGACCTCAGTGGAGGCAACTTGTCCTTGACATACACTTGAAGATTGTATTCTATTTCTTAGGACATTGCATATTTCTTAGGACACTACATCATGTTTATTCTTGTGTAATCAGAATTGAGACAAATCCTTCTGTGTCTGTTTGCAGCTAATTTTCTAAGGAAAGCAGGTGGGAATTGGTGCCCAGGAGCTGTAACATTCAGCTACAGGCTTGAGTGGGAAAAGGCTAGATGTTAAGCTGAGTGAGGGAAGTCCCCAGGGGCTGAGGAGAGAAATGTGAGGGCTGGGGAGGTGGGGAGGAAGGTTGTCCATACATGTCTCCTATCCAAAACACTGCTTTTCCTGCATGTCCAGGCTTCATCAGGGGACCCTGTGGGTCAGTGTGAATTGGAAGAGGTGGGTATCACTTCCCCTGAAACCTGAAGAATAAAAAAATCTTGAAAAGCAGACATCTCTCAGGTGCTCCTTGAAATCTTCCTCTTTTCAATGCCCTCCTGAACACTTGCCAATTAGCCACAGCAGAACTGAAGAACTGAAGAAAAGGATGGAAAGAGACAGGGGTTGTTAGGGCTTTTTGCATTTTAATGACCCCTCGCGGGTATTTAGGGCTGAGCCCATGACCCTTGGATGCTGAGAGGAGGGTGAAGAAACCTCTCCAGAAGTTGAAGTGAGAAGTAAATCCCAAGTTTCTTGGAGTGTTAAGGAGTCCCCCTGAGGGCCATTACTGACAAAGCCTCCCCAGGGGGCTGATGAGAGCACAAAGCTGGAGGCCCTGATTGCAGGTAGGCCAAGGCAGTGTGCAGGTGCCTCTGTGATGCCAAGTCAGCCTTGATGTGTGTTTTATCAAGCAGATCAGCCAAGCCCCACAGCCAGCCCCTGGGAAGGGTGGTGACTTCCCTCACATGTCTCTCAGGGATCTTCCTGGGGGCAATGTGAGGGTGAGCATGTGCACCGCCGAATGCAGGACAACAATATGGCACCTCTTGGTCCTGTGGACAAGGTGGCAGCAAGGCCCCAGGGAGATAAGGAAACTGCTTCTCGTAGTCGGTGGTGTCAGAGACAGCAACCATAGCCGAGAGGCCAGAGACCTCGGTTCTGTTGGAGGCTTTCAGCCACGGTAGTGCCCTCAGCTGTCTCCACCACAGGCTGTCCGACACTATCCCATGCCTGTGCCTGCATCCCTGCAGCCTGTAGACACCCAACATGCTTCCTCCCCTTGCTCTATCCCCGGGATCTCTCCATATTTACTGAGGTCTCTCTATCCTTGCTGGTGTTCGTTTAAACACAAAGGCATGGGGTGACCTCAGAGGCCTCATGGGGTGACCTGTTGTACCAAAGCACTACCCTTCAAGTGACATGTCTTTTTCCTGAAGCCCAGGCTGTACCTCTCAAGATGCAGTTTGTGGCCCTTTCTCCTTTTCATGCTCTTTCCTAATACCAACAAAAGCTCCATCCCCTCGGAAACCGCCCTTCAAGCAGTCCCAGGCTACTACTATATTCCATTTGTCTTTGACACTTCACCAGGCTGAAGAATCCCAGGTCCCTCTGCCTCTCCGTACAGACCGTGGCCTTCAGGCCCCCAACCCCATCTTGGCAGACCTCCTCTGGACCCTCTCCATGTTCCTCCCCATTCCTCCAGCACAGGGCAGCCCACAGTGGGACACACTATCCCACATGTGGCCACACCAGTGCTGAGTCGAGGGGGAGAAGAACTGCCCTTGTCTCGATGGCTATGCACTTCCTAATGCAGCCCTCTATGCAGCTGGCCTCCTTTGTGGTGAGCACGCAGCACTGGCTCATAGGGCATCCCTCGTGTAACATCCAGGCCCTCCTCCTCAGGGTCACTCTTCTGCCGGTCAGGTCTCAGCCTGTCCTGATGCACAGGCTGTTCTGCCCCCTGAGGCAAGATCTGACACTTCTCCTTGCACAACATCATGAAGTTTTTGTTGGCCAAAACCCCAAGTTTCTCAAGGCCCCTCTGGACTCAGGCTCCTCTGGGTCAGCTGTTAATGTGTATGTGCTGATGGCTCATCCTATCTTGCAGTGCCTCTGGCAGGGTAACAGCATGAGGACCTGCAGGACACTACACATAATAAAAGGCAGCACCAGTTTCAAGGCCCTAGTGGTAAAAGTAGAAATCACCATGGCAACCATGTCAGACAAGCCAAATGAATGCACAAAGAAAGGAAACCCAGGGCCAATGGGGAAACAGAGGTCGGCTGACTGCATGGGAGGGGATCAGGAGAGTAAAAGAAGAATTTAGAAGGGAGAAAAGAGGGACAAAATGCAATAAAAGGTGAGGGAAAAGAAAACTGAAGGTGATTTGGGGGTGGCTGCCAAGCAGCCCTCAATCTGAATGCCTCTGACCAGAGCGGGACAAGGATCATGCAGCTGATCTGGTGATCCTTTTGGGAGACCTACTTCCATAGTCACGAGGAAGCTGAAGGTTTTCCCTAGGGTCAACAAGGGAAGACCTGAGGTGGAAGGACATGCAGAATCATTCAGGCAGGTTGGGAGGGGCCTGCGGAGGTCTCTAGTCCAGCCTCCTTCCCACAGCAGGGTGTGTATCAGCTCCATCCAGGTTGCTCAAGGCTTTACTCTTTTAGGACTTGAAAACCTCTGAGGGTGGAGATGGCACCACCTCTCTGGAAAACCTGCCCCAGTGCTTGACTGTCTGGATGGGTCAAAAGTTTCTCCTTATCCTCAGCCTGAAGCTCTCTAGTTTCAGCTAACGCCCATTGGGGCCTCATCCTCCCATTGTGCACAATGGTGAAGAGCCTGACTCCACCTTCTTGGTGACATCCTGGAAGGTACGGGGAGGCTGTGATTAGGTCTGCGCAAAGCCTTCCCTTCTTCAGGCTGAACAAGGCCCATTCCCTCAGCCTCTCCTCACAGGGCAAGTGCTCTGGTGCCTGGGCTCCTTGGGGGTGTGCCACCAAACTCACTCCATGTCATCAACAGTGTTCTTCTACACAGGACCCCAAATGGCTGTAGTATCTGGATGTGCTCTAACAGGTGTGGAGTAGAGGGGGATAATCCCTTCCCTCAATTTCCCAACTGTGCTCTTGTTCAGGCAGCCCAGGACACTGTGGCCTCCGTTGATGCCAGGACATGCTGCTGGCTCTCGCTCACTTTGCTGCCACAAAGACTGCCAGGTCCTTCTCTGCAGAGCTGCTGCCCATCTGGCCACTCCCCAGCCCAGATCACTGCAGGGTGTTTTGTGTACCCCAGGTGCAGGACTTGACATTTGTTTCATCTGTGAATTCCATAAAGGTCCTGGCAATGCATGCCTCAACAAGATGTGAGACAATGTCAAACCCCTTGCTACAACTGTGGTAAATGACATCCACTACTCTCCCCTCCTCCACAAGGACAGACCTTTGACGACAGAAGGTAATCAAACTGATCAGGAATGCTTTACCTCCAGTAAATCCATGAGGACTGTTCACAGTCACCTTCTTCCTGTGCCCAGAAATGTGATGCCAGAGGACTCATTCCATGACACACTCCTCACTAAAGTGTGGCTAAATGGCCTGCAGCTCCCTGATTTGTCCATGTGGCCTTTTTTGAAGATGGGCACAACATATTCCTTCTTCAGCTCATTGGGACCTCCCCTGATCTCCACAACCTTTCAAAGGTGACAGACAGCAGTCTTGTTGTGATAGTGGCCAGCTCTCTCAGTGTCCTCAGATGCAGCTCATCCAGTCCTGCGGACTTGTATGGGTTGAGTTCTTTCAAGTCATCCCTCACTCCATCATCACTCACTGTTGGTTGTTTTCCTCTGCCCGATCCAGCAGTGAGCCAACATTTTCCTTTTTACTCTTTTATTGACCCTGAAGCAGTAGCAGCTCTTCTTCATGCCCTTGTCATCCGCTTCAAGTGTCTACCCTTGGGGAGCTTTGGCTTCCCTAACACCATCCCTGCTTCGCTGGACAATATTTTTGAATTCCTCCGTTGCAGTCCCTCCCTCCTTCTGCTTCCAGTATGCTGCCTGATTGCCCTGGAGTTCAGTCCTGACTTTCCAGTGCGGCCAAGCCAATCTTTCAAGCTGTCTATTAGTTTTACTGAGGGCCTAAGGCCGGCAAGAAACAGTGCTCAGCTGAACAGGAGAGGGGTTTGCTGCCTGAGCTGATTCTGCACCACCTTGGGGCCTGTAACAGAGGTGAACCAATCTCCAGGAAGGACAAGGTGCCACTAAAGAAGTCCCTAGGTCTGGGCCGCCTTTGATCCAGACATCCCGAGGACATCCTTAGCCCAGTCCCTGTTCATATCATGTGAGGGGGTGAGAAGAGGTTCAGAAGGAGAAGAGCTAGGAGGGTTGGAGAGTGCAGAGACCTGAGTGGAGACTCTGCTGTGATGTGCCTCCCAGTCCTGCAGCACCCCTGGCTGTAGCTGGGAAGGACCTTGCCTCCATGCCATGGTGTTGGTGTTCAGTTGCTGGCATGCAGGCCCCAAACCCCTTTGAGAGACTCTGTGGGGTCAGCCCTGAACCCACTCCACCAGCCCATGGCTTCCCTGGAGGTCCTGTGTCGTATGAGCCAGCCACTTGCAGATCCTGCTGGGCACCCCAGGCACCTGGCATGGTGCTAGAGGCTTTTTTTATTGCCTGAAAATGAGAGCCCCAAATTAACTAGAGTATCTGCAAAGCCGGGATGTGCCTGTGTCTTGGCTTTGTGGTGACTTGAGCTGCAGTATATACAGCTGGTGGAGCCTGGAGAGTGACCTGGCTGTCCTTCTGGTGAATTCCTCCTTTTGGTCAGCTGAACAGCTCTGTGAGCTCCATAGAAACACATGGCTAAGGAAGGTTCAGACACTGAAAATATTTGGTGTAGTTTCAGATGGCCAAGGGAACCCACCCCACCACCCCTCTGGCCCACAGCTGAGGCTCAGGCAGGGTGTGGGTGTCTTAGAATTGCTCCATCACAGCTGGCACACACACAGACACAGGACTTGGACCAAGCCTGGAAGCTCAGCCATCACCAGGGCTGTGGGTGCGAGCTGCTGACTCCCCTCTCCACCCCTATTGCTCATGGTGGCAGCTCAGACAAGGGCTTGCATGCAGGCACCTGTTTTGGGCACAGCTGAGCTGAGGCCAGAGGGATCCCACCTGCTAGGGGGTTGTGGGCTGCCTGGGAGGGAGCTGAATCCCCCTGCTGCCCAAGGCCTGCCAAGCTGAGATGAACCACCTGCATTTGCTCCTCTGAATCCCTGCCCTGTGCAGGGGAAATGACCCCCTCCCTCTCCCTCTCCCTCTCCCTGCCCAGGTCTCCTGCCTGGTGCTGGGCCAGGAATAGGGCTTGAGAGAGGGGAACATGTCCCCCTCTCTCCACCTCTGTCCCCTGATGGGATCAAGCACACTGCTGAAATCAGTCTTCCTCCACAGCCCGGAGAGGGACTGGAGGTGATGAGCACACTTGCAAGAGCATTTCCCAGAGGGGACCACGCTGCCACTCAGGAGCTGTCAGCCTTGGAGCCCCAGGACAATCTCGAGGGAGCCCGAGGGGCAGAGGAAGTCACGCCTGCAGCTGTGTCCCTGCTCCTGAGTGGGGCCAGGCTCCTGGGACAGAGGGAGCTGGTGGCACCGTGGCAGCAGTGCCCATGTGCCCAGCTGTGTGCAGGAGCAGCTCCTCTGCCAAGAGCAGCAGGGCTGTGGGCACTGCCTGCTGCTGCTGAGAGGAGCTGCGAGAAGGCAGAGAGAAGTGGAAGGCAGTGTGGAGTGGGAGGAGAGAGGAGAGCTCCTTGTGGGAGACATCTTCCCAGCCCTTTGCATGGTGAGTGTCTGGCTGCAGGGCAATGGGGTTGTGAGGATCGCTCTCCCGGCTTCTGCAGGGCAGAAGAGGGAGAGAGGCTTCAGAGCAGGGATGTCCTGCCCCACTGTCCCCGGGACAGGGCGTGCTGCTTCCTTCTGCCGGGGCTGGTGCAGGAGTGTGAAGCTGGGGTATAGTCCCAGGTGCAGTGTCCCTGCCACCGCGGGGTGTTGTGTGCCCGGGGCAGTGACTCTGCTGCCTGCGTGGGTCAGCACTCAGCCTGCCTGGGCAGCAAGCTGTGGTGCTGCAGGGAGAAGGTCTGGGTGGGAGGAGCGACCCCCCAGCAGGGCAGGTTCATTGTCCCACTGAGAGGGTGCTGCGTGGGTCAGGGCTGCCCACAGCTCTCGCTCACCATGAGGATATTTGGAGAGTGGAGTTTTCCAGAGGACTTGTCTCTGCCTGGTGGGAATGGAAATGCAGCAGTGAGGTGTAATCCCAGGGCTGAGCCTCTTCACCAGCACACTGAAGGGTGACAACACCTGCAAGGAAGCTCAGCAAGTGCCTTCACCACCCCTCAGCCTGCAGGCACCACCAACATCACCTTGCCAGTCTCATGGGAGATCTTCTGGTCTGCTGTTTAGCTCCTGCACACAGGGATATGCTGCTGGGCAGCTTCCTGCTGCTTGGAGGTTTCTGTAGGGCAGAGCTGGGATCACAGTGGGTGGGATGGGGTCTGTGTGGGGACAGAGGAAGAGCTCCCAGCAAGCACACCTCCAAGCAGCAGAGAGATGGTCCGAGAGGGAGAGGAAACTGCTACCTGAAACCTCATGCGAGGTTGGGGTGCAGGAAATGCTCTGCCAGCCCCAGCAGTGCAGATGCTTTCCCCTCCGCAAGCCCCCTGCATCTGTCCCCTGCCACCCAGCAGAGCCCTCTGCCCTCAAGGTCGAGGGATCTAGCACCCAAATTTTCTTTTTGGCAGCCAGAGCCCCAGAAGACGAGAGGAGCAGCTCTCCTGTCACATGCCCATTTCCTAAACCGTGACTAAGGGACTGAGGACAACTGCCCTGTGATGTCTCCATCTGGGAGGTGGTGTGCACAGCTGGGTTAGGGCAAGACCTTGCCCAGTATCTCTGTCTCTTTCTCTCTTTGCCACCCTAGGCAGAAGCATCAAGGTGTTGCTCCTTGCTTCTCCCCCTGTCCGGGCCGCTCTTGTTCTTGCTCGGGGGCTTTCTGGGGATGACATTTGCAGCTGCAGACTGTAACACAGACCCTGTGGTTTTAGCCATAGAGCTGTCTCTGCAGATGGAGCGAGAGGAGGAAGTCTCCTTCTTGCTTGTGGGGCTCAAAGGAGCAGAGTGTGTGGGGCTGACTGTCCCTTCAGGATAGCCCTCCTTTAAGACCCTTGACCCTCCCTGGGGTGTGCTGCCAGACTGTGTGCTGCTGTGTCCTGCTGGAGGACATGTGTGATAGCTGAATGTCCCATGCAGAAGCCCCAGAGGTGCTAAGGAACTGGAACTGCTGCTGGCGGTGGCTGTGTGTGGGCAGCTGAAATAAGCCCTGTGTGTCTTTGGCTACAAGCTGACTGTTGAGAGCTCCCTCTGTCTCAGAGCCACATCACCAAGTCCTTCTGATCATCAGAGCCATGCGCGATGTCACACCCTCTCCATCACTCTCAGAACATGTGAGCTGAGAAAGGGAGGAGAGTTTGGAGGTGTGTGCTGTGCAAGGGGACACCACTGTCAGCACAGGCCACTTTCCTTTCAGGGTAAGTTGTGGCTGAGATTGTCCTGTGGCTGAGAGAGGTGCATGCCCAAGGCAGCAGTTTTTCTGTAAGGAGATGTTTTAGTTCCAGAAAAGGTAGAAAAGGGGAATATTTTTTTTTCCCAGCGCTTTAACCATGTGAGTTAGACAGCAGTATATTTTAGTGAGTATTTGACAAAGGGCACTTTGGACACATAGCGACATTAAGATTTAATCCTGAGACACCACAGCACAGACTGGAAAAATCATAACTTTCCCGGTTTGCATGTTCGGCTCAGCTTGAGAGCCACCAGTGTAGCCTTGCTAAATAATTCCCTCTTTATAAATACTGATAGACATCAACATTATCAGCCTTTGACTCTTATGTCTGTTTATTTCTTAAAAGTGCAAAACAGATTCATGAGACTTCTTACTCTTTTCCTCTTTACATGGTAGAGATCCCCACTCCTGGGCTCTTCCTACCACTAACCACCGTCATTCACAGAGACGTGAGGCCAGTGGCAGGACTCCCCTTGACTCTAGAAGGGCCAGGGCTGCAAGTCTGGCCTCTTTCTTGTGAGGAACAGGAACAAAGTATTCACTGCACTGGTTAAACATTATTGGCTGATGGTTCCTGTCTTAAGGTCGTATCGCTTCTACATTTGATAAGATGAAGATAAAGCTCTGCCAGATTCTCTCCAGCCTCGGTTAGGGACTGATTGATTGCCATCTTCCACACAAGATGGTGAACATTATCATGTCAATGGCATTCAGAGACATATCTCCGACTAACTGAAGTAAGAGAGATCAGGTTGTTATGGCTCTGTGACTTCTTCATCGTCCTTGCGCTTGAAGAATTGATTCTGCTACGGTTAAAGAATTTTGCCAACTCACAGCAATTTTAAAGGTGCATATTCCTACCCTGCAGAGCAGACCAACAAGCAAGATCCCTCCCCTACTTAACCCCCAAAGTGAAGCTGTTACTTGGGTGGTCAACATGCCTCTGAACTGGATGTGGCTGAACAGCCCTCCTACATCATAGCAGGACTGATGCCTCTGGAGCCGTTGGGCAGAGGTCCCTGCTCCTCGTGGCACACTCAGCCAGCACAAAGTGGGGCTCTGGACAGGGAGTGGAACAAAGGTGCTGCTGAGAAGGAGAAAAGCAATGTGTGTGCGGAAGTGAGTGGGGGGGAATGTCTGTAAGAAAGGGAAAGAATTTTGTCCAGAGAGGGTCTTTCCTGACTTGTCACTGTCTTTTTTCTCCTTGGACAGTCCTACATGCCTGGAGAGAGCAAAATGTCCAGTCTCAGCTCCTTCAACCACTTCCTGCTTGTGGCGTTTGCAGACACACGGGAGCTGCAGCTCTTGCACTTCTCGCTCTTCCTGGGCATCTACCTGGCTGCCCTCCTGGCCAACGGCCTCATCATCACAGCCGTAGCCTGCCACCACCGCCTCCACACCCCCATGTACTTCTTCCTCCTCCACCTCGCCCTCCTCGACCTGGCCTCCATCTCCACCACTGTCCCCAAATCCATGGCCAATTCCCTGAGGGACACCACGGCCATTTCAAACTCGGGATGTGCTGCCCAGATGTTTTTGTTTGCCTTATTCATGTCAGCTGAGTGTTCTCTTCTCACAGTCATGGCCTATGACCGCTACGTTGCCATCTGCAGACCCCTGCACTACGGGACCCTCCTGGGCACCAGAGCTTGTGTCAAGATGGCAGCTGCTGCCTGGGCCAGTGGTTTTCTCCATGCTCTCCTGCACACTGCCAACACATTTTCCATTCCTCTCTGCCAAGGCAATGTCCTGGACCAGTTCTTCTGTGAGATTCCCCAACTCCTCAAGCTCTCCTGCTCACACTCCTACCTCCGGGAAGTGTGGGCGCTTGTGTTTAATGTTTGTTCAGGCTTTGGGTGTTTCGTTTTCATTGTGCTGTCCTATGTGCAGATCTTCAGAGCTGTGCTGAGGATGCCCTCTGAGCAGGGAAGGCACAAAGCCTTCTCCATGTGCCTCCCGCACCTGGCCGTGGTCTCCCTCTTCATCAGTACTGCAGTGTTTGCCTACCTAAAGCCCTCCTCCATCTCCTCTCCAGGTCTGGATCTGGTGCTGGCCGTTCTGTACTCGGTGGTTCCTCCAACAGTGAACCCCTTCCTCTGCAGCATGAGGAACAAGGAGCTCAAGGATGCCCTGGAGAAACTCTTGCAATCAGTGCAATGTTAGCACCGATAACTGTCCCATGTGCATCATCTCATCAATCCCAGGATACTTTTGGTCACAGCTATGACTTGTTCACTTCTGTCTGTCTTACTTTTCTGCATTATATTCCTTTCTAGAGGAAAATGTTTGGGTTCATCCTGCTTCTCCTCCTCTTCTCCTCTCCTGAATCTGACCCAGAGACCATGTTGAAGCTGGAAGTCAGGCTTCCCCTTCTTCAGCTGAGATGGGGGAACCTCAGAGCCTGCTAGCCTGAGCTCCCTCGGATGCCCCCAGTGCAATGAGGGGAGTTTCTGTTTGCAGGGTCTCTTTTGGCACTGACACCACAGGAGCTCCCAGGCACAGAGTTAGGCTCAGACGGGTACAGGTCGGGTGAGACCATGGGTCCTGTGTCCACTAGGAGAGCTCAGCTCCAATGGCCACAGTCAGGCTGTGATCTCACACCCCTCTCCTGCAAGGGTGGCAGCTGGCTGTCATCATGGGCTGATCCCTTCCCTCTGCAGAGCTCCAACACTCAAAGCAGAGTAGGAGTGGAGGGGAGGAGATTCGAGACAAAACTTGTGGGGATGGACCCTCTGCTGCACAGGACCGTCCCCACACCACCACAGCAGGCTTTTGCTGCCTGAAGACTTCCCTTGGGGGCTGCAGCTTTCCTGCAGAGGTGGCCACCCACAGAAGCAGATCCTTCTCTTTTCACAACTGCTTTGTCTCATTTCCACACTGACCTATTGTGCTCTCATGTGTGTTTACAGCCCAGGAGTTCTCGTAACCTGGGAGTGGTAGCGTTGTATTTTGATGTTCAGGTGTCCTGTGACTACAGGCAGGATCAGGCCATGGGCACCCTTGTGCCAGACCTGGCTTCCAGAATCAATTTCCTATAATAAAAGGCATCTCCCTTGTGCCGTGCCTGAAGTCTGGCATTTCTTTAGAACCTGGAGTCAAAAATATGCCCACGGGATTGCACCATGAAGGGGTCAGCTCTTCTGCTTGTGAACTAGGTGGGATCCAGGGGATGAGCTCAGAGGCCCTGGGTGATCTTTTGGGCACTGAGGACTGGATTCAGGGATCATCTCTTGGTGTTTAGCAGAGACAGTGAATGGTCTCTGAATTACCTGCCTGGGGCTGTCCCACAGGTGTCAGTGCTGATGAGAGCTGCCCATTGTTGTGGAGGGGAATCTCCAGGAGATCGCCAGGAGAGCTCAGGGGATGACCAGGGACAGTGTGTGCCTGGGGTGGGCAGTGGGTGGAGCCTCCCAAAGTGAGGGAGGGTCCATGGTGGAGTAACCAGAAGGTACAGCACTAAATCCAGGTATGCTTGGGGAAACGAGGGCTCTACAGTGCCCGGAGAGGCAGAGGGGACCCAGGAGGAGCAGGGAAGGGGGACGGGAGAGTGATTCCTGCACCCTCCGTGAAACACCACAGGCTGGACACCACAGTGCACACCTCAAACACATCTCCTGCCCTGGCCAACAACCTGGGGTCACTCTGAGCATTGTCCATGAGAACAGCCACATGGCAGCAGTGGTGGTGATCCCTGTGCAGCTGGGTCTGCTTCCCACCCCAGCCAGCAGGGCAAGAGCTTAGTCAGGAGTCAACCCGTGGGTCCATGACCCCACAGCCGCTCGTTCTGCAGAGCAGCACCACCAGGCTAGGGCCCTGCAGGGAGCACAGGGTAGAGGATGCAAGAACAGCCAGGCCAGCATGGACACAGTGACCTGGGGAAAGGCTCTATGGGGAGCAGGGACGTCCCAGGAGAAAAGCAGGGCAGCAGGCAGAGAGAGAAAATGAGAACAAGAAACAAGTTTCTCTGGGCATCAGCTCGGGGCAGGTGGCTCTGTCCCCAGGGCAGCAGGAGGTGCTGGAGGGGCGGCAGGGCCAGGGCTGTCGTGGTGTGCTGGGCAGTGGTGTGGGCATGGAGGGTCTGGAGGCAGCCAGGGAGGGGGATCTCATGGGCACAAGAGCAGGGGAGACAGAGTGACCAGCCTCACTGTGGGGCCTTGTCCTCCTTGCCAGGGAGCTGCTCCCGTTGTCCTTGGGCCGTGTCGGAGTTATGCTGTTGTGGCAGCCCATGCCAGTAGTGCACGTGCACCACGAAAAGGGCATGTTGGATAGCCGTATGTGCCACTTAGAGATTCTTTAGCTGACCTGGGGGTTGCCTTCTTGAGGTGTGAGGGGGTTTACAAGAGCAAGCGCACACAACACTTAACAGTAAACAAACTTTATTCCTCCTCTCATAACAGCAACTATATATATGTGTGTGTATATATATATGTATATATACACCCACACACAATATTTATATACTGGTACAGAAAGGAAAATTAACAGTAATAACATTATTTCAAAGCAAAGTGTACAGCAACAAGAAAGACACAAAACCTTTAGAAAGGGGAACAAGGTCATGGAAGCAGATTGATGCCCAAGCTACTAGACGGCTGCGGCTAGAGCTGAACCGGCAATGAACACGGCTGGGGGGCAATAGCCCCAGAGGGAAGAAGGGACACCTGCGTGCAGGGCCTGCTGCAATTATCCCTCCGGACGGGGTATTCTCCGGTCCTGGGGATGGAGCAGCAGCTCCCTAGTGGGACTGGGACACACGGCTCTTGCTGGAAGAGGTGGCCCTCAGAGACCTCCCAGAAGACCCTCCGGACGGGGTGACACCTCATTGTAGGAGTCAGAGAGGGAAAGGTCAGGCTTCCTCTATACGTAGTGCGGTGCCCTCGCACGGCGCCCCGGTCGAGGGGGTGTTGGTGACGAAGTCCCGTGGAGCATCGCTTCCACCGCTCCGACAGTGGCCAGCCGCAGCAGCTGCTTGGCGTCTTCAGCCGGGGAAATGTGCCTGTAGGAGGCGACTGGGCGACTCGAGAGCTCTGACAAGAGCTGCCACAGCCTCTTCTTCCTCGGCCACATCGATCTTCGGCGAGTGTCCACCTGCCTTTGTGAGCTTTTATCCGGGGGTTCTTATAACTAGACTAATCCAGTATGTAGTCACCCAGGAGGACTAACCTGACCAATCAAAACATGCACTTTCAATCCGGCCATTTGCATACCCGCTGCCTTGCCAGCCTCCCAGAAGGTTCCTTTGGTCGACAGCCCAGACCACCTGATCTGGGATGCCCAATCAATTTAAAAGTAAAGTTGCGGGAACCTTTTGGCATGGTATCGGTCCCGCTCCAGGTTATAGACAGGGCAGGGTGATTGGCCGTTCGTCTTCTAGTATGTTCCTATGGTGGGGAGGGGAGATAATTCACCATAAAGGCATCCCATCACTCCATCCCATCCTCTGCATCACTCATCAAGGCAAACAGCATTGGCTCCAGTAGTGACCTCTGAAGAACATCACTGGGAGCCATTAGTCTGTTGGACTTTACACCACTGTTCTCCACCTTTGGAGCCAGGTGGCCTCCTGGTAATTTCCTGCATACTCCAGTGCTTACTGCTGCATTGCACATCTGCCCACTTTGGCGACAAAGGTGCTAGGGAAGATCATGTCAAAGGCCTTCCTCCTTTCAAGCTATACAGCATGCAGGGCACTCCCCTTGTCCACACAGCCAGTCATCCCATCCCAGGATGGGACCTGGGTGGGTCAGGCACAAGCTGCCCTCCATGACTTCATGCTGGCTGATCCCAATCCCTTCCTGGGGCTGGAAATCACTCCCACAAAGATTTGCTTCCCAGGGGCTGAGGTGACACGGAGCAGTCCATCTTTTCCCAGAGGCTCTTTCTTGTCCTTCTGGAAGGTGGATGTCATGTTTGGGGGGAAGGTGGGGAGGGCTGGGACTGGAGAGCAGCTGTGGGGCAGTGCCAGCTCCTACCACACCACTGGTCCTTGCAGTTTGGGGAGAGGGGAGATGGGGCAGCAAAGGGGTTGGTGGCAGGTCAGCAGAGGAAGGGCAGGGAGCAGTGGGGGCTTCAGCAAGGGGTCATGGCTGGTGTTGGCAGGACGGAGCTGGCCACACAGCAACACGTACCATGAAACCTGGGGTGGGCGACCAGGGCAGGGCGGGTGCGTGTGTGCCGCCCCACCAGCCTCCCAGCTGGAACTGGCCCCAGGAGGCAGGCCACAGGGACACTCTGGGTCCCTCCTTCTGGTGTCCAGGAGATCCCCTACCCCCAGCCTGCCTGCAGCCCCCCGGGCCAGCCCCTCTCTCCACGACACACCAAGACCCCCTGCCCTGGGGCTCCTCCGGCCGCTCCTGCTGCCCCAGGGGCACAGCACCCTGCCCTTCCTGGACACACAGAGAAACACGTTCCTCTTCCTCCTTTATGCCTCCTTGCCAGTGCACAATTGCTCCTTTCCTCTTCTCCAGGGACCTCCCTGCTCCCCGCAGAGCCTTTCCCCACGTCCGTGTGTCCAGGCTGGCCTGCCCGACCGTTCCTGGACCCTTCCCTGTGCTCCCCGCAGGGCCCTGGGCTGGTGGTGCTGCTGTGCAGAGGGAGTGGGCTGTGGGGCCACGGGGCCATGGGATGACTCCACACTGGCTGGGGTGGTCATGGTGGGAAGCAGACCCAGGTGAATGGCCATCATTGCACCTGACAACCCCCCACCCCCGCCCGCCAACACCGAGGGGTCT
This sequence comes from Struthio camelus, assembly GCF_040807025.1. Classification (NCBI taxonomy): domain Eukaryota; kingdom Metazoa; phylum Chordata; class Aves; order Struthioniformes; family Struthionidae; genus Struthio; species Struthio camelus. Next base: position 4,172,095 of record NC_090970.1, read on the forward strand.
GTGGCCGTGGACAACACTCTGAGCAATCACAGGGCATTTGCAATGGCTCAGGCTGTGTTCAGCTGCGTTCCAAGATCCAGCCCATGCTTTTTCATTGAAGGTGACATGAAGGACTCTCCAGGCTCCCTTCCTGTGCCTGCGAGATCCTCACTGACTGTAGTGGGATTTCAGAGCTTTCACTCACCTGTACATTCATTGGTTGGGCCCTTTACCTTTTGGTGCCTCCAGTTGACTTTGTGAAGCTCCATTCACTGCCCACCCTGAGGCACATAGTACCCTTGGAGATACCCAATGCTCTCCTGGAGGCTCCATACTGTTTTAGAGAAGGACAGGCATCGGTCTCCAGCCCTGTTGGATGGGAGAGACCCCTTGACCATCCATCACCTCCAGGAGCCCTGGGCACCCACAAGTGACAGCTGAATCCCACCTTCTTTCACTAACACATCACCTATGAGCTCATCACCTTGAGCCCATGGAGAACCCTGGAAAAGCATCGGGGTCTCTCAGGGTGGAAGTCTTCAAGCACATTTTTGACTCCAGCTTTGGAAGGAGAGCCCAACCTGAAAGCATTGCACAGAGGAAATCCTCTTTTATTAGAGCTAAGCCAGCTCTGACCCTGTGACAGACATGTTGACAGGAGGCCTCTGTGTTAAATAGATGGGGTTGATGCTGCTGGAGAAGTGGGATGAATTCAAACCTGTACAAACATGATTATCACAGAGAGAATGCCCAAAGCACAACAGTTGTTTGAGACAAATTAGAAACCAGTTTTGAAGAGGGATTGCCAGTTTATTCCTGCTGAAATAGTAACATTTAAATCAGTTTCCTCAGTGCATTCTTGAGCTCCTTGTTCCTCATGCTGTAGAGGAGGGGGTTCACTGCTGGAGGCACCACCGAGTACACAACAGCCACCACCAGATCCAGAGCTGGGGAGGACATGGAGGGGGGCTTCATGTAGGTAAACATGCCACTGCTGAGGAACAGGGAGACCACGGCCAGGTGCGGGAGGCACATGGAGAAGGCTTTGTGCCTTCCCTGCTCAGAGGGCATCCTCAGCACAGCTCTGAAGATCTGCATGTAGGACAGCACAATGAAAATGAAACACCCAAGGAATAAACAAGCATTAACCACATTGAGCCCCACTTCCCTGAGGTAGGAGTGTGAGCAGGAGAGCTTGAGAACATGAGGAATCTCACAGAAGAACTGGTCCACGACATTGCCTTGGCAGAGAGGAATGGAAAATGTGTTGGCAGTGTGCAGGAGAGCATTGAGAAAACCAGTGGCCCAGGCGGCTGCTGCCATCCTGACACAAGCTGTGGTGCCCAGGAGGGTCCCGTAGTGCAGGGGTCTGCAGATGGCAACGTAGCGGTCGTAGGCCATGACTGTGAGGAGAGAATACTCAGTCGACAGGAAAAAGGCAATCAAAAATATCTGGGCAGCACATCCCGAGTTTGAAATGGCCCTGGTGTCCCTCAGGGAGTTGGCCATGGATTTGGGGACAGTGGTGGAGATGGAGGCCAGGTCGAGGAGGGCGAGGTGGAGGAGGAAGAAGTACATGGGGGTGTGGAGGCGGTGGTGGCAGGCTACGGCTGTGATGATGAGGCCGTTGGCCAGGAGGGCAGCCAGGTAGGTGCCCAGGAAGAGGGAGAAGTGCAAGAGCTGCAGCTCCCGTGTCTCTGCAAACACCAGGAGGAGGAACTCCTTCAGGGAGCTGCTGTTGGACATTTGCTGTGCCCTTGCTTCAGGACATTGTCCAAGGAGGAAAAGGCATTGACAAGTTAGGAACAGGCTTCTCTGAGCCAAACCCATTGCCCTCCTCAGAGCAACCCCCACATTGCCTCTCTCCTTTACCTTGTTCAGCTCCCTTCCCTCACCTCGGCTTTGGGCTGAGTGTGTGGTGCAGAGCAGGGACCTCTGCCCATGGGCTATAGAGGAGTCAGCCCTGCTCCACCAGGGCCTGTAAATGGAGGTGTCAGACTGTCCTGTGCAGTTGGTGGAGATACCTGGGGATGGGCACCCTGAGCGGGGTGAAGGGGATGTGGTCTGGGAAGCAAGGGGAATATTCTGTTTTGCTCATTGGGAGAGATGAATACAGCGCTCATGCCAGCTGTGTCTGAAAGAGAAGGTCCCTGTGGGGGATGCATCTCTCCCAACCTTGCCCTCTTGATCAGAGCTGCCCATATCTGAACCAGTCGCACCAGATCCCACTCCTGCATGGGAGAGAAACAGTGCAGTGAAGGCAGGGGCTGACCCAACCCTTCCTCGACCTCTCTGCCCCACTGACATGGACCCTGCCCTCACATCAGTTCACCCTCTGCACTCTTTCTTCAGGCACTGTCAGGGGAGTGGGAAGTTCCTGCCTCCGCTGCAGCTGAACCCCCTCCTTAACCCCACCGAGCGTGAGAGCAAGAACCAGAGCAGCACAAAGAGGTGAGGAAACTGTGAGGACTACTGTGACGCTCCGACCACAAGGAAAGCAAGGAGCAAGACACAGACGGGCTCTCAGGAAAGCCTTCAGCTCACCCAGCTGTGCTCACCACCTCCCAGACAGCAACCAGAGCAGGACAGTCACTCTCAGCCCCTTTGTCCCGCAGTGAGAAACAAAGCTCTGCTGGAGGTCGGGCTGCTGAGGAGGAGGCTCATGCCCTGCACCCCCTGGCCTGGAGGGCAGAGGCTCTGCTGGGTGGGAGAGGAGACACAGAGGGGCTTCCTTAGAGGAACACGTCTGCACGGAAGAGGTTCACGGGGAGGTCTCCACATTCCCCCTCCCACAGCATTCACGTTTCTAGCTTCCTCTCTTTCGCTGATCAGATCTTCCCTGCTCAGAGCTTTTCCTCCTGGGAAATGGGAGCTGCTTCTCTATCCCTCGTCTTCTCCCTGTCAGCGCTCACAGACCCCATGCAGAGTGGGGAAAGAGTTTTCGGAGGTTCCTCACAGACCTCTTGATCTCTCTCTGTCAAGTCTAGGAACGTCAGTCTGTTGTCCAAACCTGGCAGCTCCTTTTCCAACCCTCCCACCTGCAGAAAGCAGGAATCGGAAAGCAGAGACTCAGGAAAGCTCCTGATCTTCAAGGCAACCCCTGCCATGAGTGACCTCCTGCAAAGGTCCCTTGGAAATACCGTGGGGGTGAGCTGGAGCTGAGAGCAGCCCTGACCCACACAGCACCCTCTCGATAGCAGAATGAACCTGCTCTGAAGGGGGTCGCTCCTTCCACCCAGACCTTCTTCCCACAGCGCTGTGGGGAGCTCCCCGGGCAGGCTGAGGGCTGACCCACGCAGGCAGCAGAGTCACTGCCCCGGGCACACAGCACCCTGGGGTGCAGGGCTCTGCTCTGAATTACAGCCCTGCGCACACCTGGGGGTGCTCCCTGGCTTCACAGCCCTGCACCAGCCCTGCAAGCAGGTAGCCCTCATGCCCTGTCCCTGCAAGCAGGTAGCCCTCATGCCCTGTCCCTCTGACCGTGTGGCAGCGCATCCCTGCTCTCAAGCACCTCCTGCTCCAAACAGCAGAAGCTGGGAGAGCCACCCGGACAGACGCTCTCAGCTGTGGAAGGTGCCAGCTGCAGAAGAGCCCTCCGGGAACCACAGCAGCGGTGCCCTGCAGCCAGAGACTTACTGTGTTAGGGGCTGTGAAGGTTCCTCCCTGCAGTGAGCTCTCAGCCGTCCTCCCGCTCCCAACTGCCTTTAACTTCTGAGTCGCTCATCTCCTCCTGGCCCCTGCAGGCAGTGCCCTGAGTCTTGCTGCTCCATTCAAAGGAGCTGCACCTGGACAGAGCTGTCTCTCTGCAGCGCCTGCCAGGTTGCCCTGGGCTCCGGCAGTCCCAGGAGCCAGGCCCAGCTCAGGAGCAGAGGCCCAGCTGAAGACGTGACTTTCTCTGTCCCCTGTGCGCCCTCGAGATGGTTCCAGGGCTCCAGGGCTCACAGTTCCTGAAAGGCAGCAGACTGATTCCCCCCTGACTGATTCCTCATGCTGTGATCTTCTCAGAGGCACCACAAGTCAGGGGGAGCCATCTGCACACACACAGTAACAGCTGACACAAGAGACCTTCAGTCTAGGGGACCTTTAGAAACTTGGGGAACAGGAACCTCATGAAGTTTTACATGGAGAAGGGACAAGTCCTGCCCCTGGGGAAGGGTAAATCCCATGCATCAGGGCAGGTTGGGACCTTACCGGCTGTGGTGTGACCCTGAGGAGCAGGGTGTGGGCACTGTGAGAAATGCCATATGAGCCAGTGGGGCACACTCATTGTGAAGAAGGCCAGATGACCACGGGCTGCGTTAGGAGAGGCGTGGCCACCCACACAAGGGGAGCCATTATCCCCCTCAACACAGCAGACCTCCTGCAGGCAGGTGGGCTTGGAAGAGACTGTGAGGTTACTGGTAAAGGAGCCGCTGGTAGGCCAAAAGTCTAACCGGAGGGGACATTGTGGTGAGAGCCATTGTTTCTCAGAAGCTCCTTGGATGGTAGGAGGCACATGGCCGTAAAGGTGAAAGTGATGTCCCTTCTGTCTCCGCAGGTGATGGGCCAGCAGCAAGCACATTGCTGGGAAAGTGGCTGTGAGGTCACGTCTGTGCAAGCATCTGGTAGACCATTAGGAGGCCCATGGATTGGATGTGGCAGCAGCTCATTTGCTTGGATGCTCATGGTGAGGTCACTGCTGCCTGAGTACCCAATAGGCTACCCACAGGCACAGGGCTAGAGTGCTGATTTGGTGGTGTCTCCTGTCTTTGCAGGTAATAGGCCAGCAGCAGGCACACGGCTTGGATGTTGGTTGTGAAGCCCCCTCTGCCTTAGGACCTGACTGGATAACAGCAGGCACATAGCTGGTCACGTACATGAGCGAATCTGGAGGGCCAGCAGTAGGCCCCTTGGCTTGGTGGATGATTGTAAGGTCTACCAGGACCCCCAGGCCCTTCTCTGCCAAGCTGCTTTCCAGCCAGTCAGCACCCAGCGTGATGGTGAGCGTACTGGATTCTGACAGAGTGAGAGTCCCACAATCTCCAAGGCCAGTTGGAGGCCCATGGCTGTGAAGGTGACTGCGAGGTCACTTCTGTCTCTGCCAGTGATGGGCAAGGAGCAGGCACATGGGTGGGACCTCACAATCAACAGTGGAGGTGTGTCCCCTTTGCCTGCCTCTCCCCGGCCTCCCACTCGTATCTCATCTTGGCTGCGATGAGTGGTGGTGTGATGTGCTTCTTGTCCTCAGAATGGCTCCTTCCACATGCTGGCCAGTGAGGTTCCTGCACAAGAAGTGACCTCACTATGAACGTCACAGCGGTGTGTGATGGTGCACTCCTCCCTGCCCCCGATGTGCTCTTCCTCCCCTAGCCTGACCTCTTCGTAAACAGCACATAGGACTATGAGTCCATCCTCTTTACCTCATAAATAGGGGGCTACGCAGAGCCCATTGAGCTCTCCCGCATGGTGACAGGCTGCACGGCAGAATCTCCCCTTGAGCGGGGATGCCTCTCAAGGTTACCCCTGGAGGTCAAGACATTCCTTACCCGCGTCACATCCTCGGTAAGTGACACTGAAAGCATGCTAAAGCTTTGTAACTTTCTCAAGTTACCTCTCTGCTGGATTGTGCATATAATCGTTAGACATAAACTGTTGACCACGTCTGGGAGTAAGTTTGGATCCATTAGGTCCATTCTGAACCTCGTGACTCGGCGGGAGGGTCTACTAGACACTTTTGTGTGACCCTGTCCTCCACATAGTAAATAACCATGTGAACCGTACCATTTGACCCCTGTTAAGTCACTGTCTTATTTACGCTTTTACTCTGTTAAATCACTGTCTTGCCTCCACACATGTGGTGGGACAACTCATATGGCAGGATGGAAATGGGCTCCTGGGGAAGGCAGGCTGGGACAGCGAGGAGGTGGAGGTGTGCCCTGTGCAAAGGGGTGGCCAGAGTGCACAGAGCTTTGCCCTAGAGATGGTGATGAGCCAGTCCAAAGCACGGCACAAATGGACTGTAAAGCAGGTGGAAAATGGGCTGTACCATTGGGCCAAAATGCTGTGATCAGTGGCACACAGCATCCCTCAGGGATCAGCAGGTAGGGCAGCACTGTTTAAGGTTTTTGTTAACATCCTGGACCATAGGATGGAGCACACTCTCCGTGTGTTTGTGGACTAGGTGCAACTGGGGCAAGCCTCTGACCAAGCTTGTGTAATTCCCTTGGAGTGAGTGGGGGACGGGACAACATGACGTCCAGAGGTCTCGTCCACACTAAGTGCTGTGATTCAGTGAATCTTTCCCTGAAGAGCTCTGGAAAGACAGAACAGTGAGAGGAAGCAGAAAGGACAGGGAGGCAGAAGGCGGCAGAGGAAATAGGTCCCTCTGAATAAAGTAGTTGCTCAGAACAAAGCTTCTGCATTCAGAGGGTTGGTAGAAAAGGTATTGGGCTGAATAACTGGTCACAAATATCTATACTCCACTAGAAGAAGGAAATACTGCACTGCATGCACTTGGTGCTGCTAAAAAGAAAGACAAGATTCATCAGAACTGATAAAACATACTTGACCTTCTGGAAATGGCTGTGTGTTCTTTTCAGTTTTGGCATAGAGTTGTTTTTTGGATAGGTTTCAAGTTACAGCTAAACATTTTGATTCAGACCTTTATTCGTTTGCCCACATATGGAGGCTGTTGCTGCCTGAGATGCCCTGGGGTCACTGAGTTCCCATGACTAGAAAGGGAAGGGCAGACACCTGGGTTAGGCAGAGACATCTGCCCTGGAGGGGTCAGGCATGGGGTGAGATCGGTCTCAGCCCTGTTGTCACCTCAGATGGGGTCACACTTCATTGACGGTGCAGGGAAGGAGAAGGGAGTGTGGCTAGACTCATTGGGACATCTGTAAGACGTCACTATGACACAGGTATATTGAGATTTGTGCCAATCTGGCCATTTAAAAATACAGTTTGCCCCTTACTCTTTATCATTCAGGTGCTTCTCCACTCCCTAGTCGCTGGTCTGAGCTTCAGGGAGTCGGAAGCTTGCCTTCGTCTTTCAGCAGTCTCATTGTCTCTTCAACCAACTCCTTCACTCTGTTTCTGTCTAGCCTTCCCTATCTGTTTGTCAAGAACATGTCAAGGAAGGTTATTCCTTCCAGCCTCATGGACCGCCCTGGAGGCAACTTGCCCTTGACATACACTTGAGGATTGTATGTTATTTCTTAGGACACTGCATCATGTTTGATCCGAATTGAGACAAATCCTTCTGTGTCTGTTTGCAGTTGATTTTCTAAGGAAAGCAGGTGGGAATTGGTGCCCAGGAGCTGTAACATTCAGCTACAGGCTTGAGTGGGAAAAGGCTAGATGTTAAGCCGAGTGAGGGAAGTCCCCAGGGGCCAAGGAGAGAAATGTGAGGGCTGGGGAGGTGGGGAGGAAGGTTGTCCATACATGTCTCCTATCCAAACTACTGCTTTTCCTAGATGTGCAGGCTTCATCAAGGGACCCTGTGGGTCAGTGTGAATTGGAGGAGGTGGGTATCACTTCTTCTGAAACCTGAAGACTGAAGAAAGTTTGAAAAGCAGACATCTCTCAGGTGCTCCTTGAAATCTTCCTCTTTTCAATACCCTCCTGAACACTTGCCAATTAGCCACAGCAGAATAGAACTGAAGAAAAGGATGGAAAGAGGCATGGATTGTTAAGGGTTTCTGCATTTTAATGACCCCTCGAGGGTATTTGGTGCTGAGCCCATGAACCTCAGATGCTGAGGAGAGGCTGAAGAAACCTCTCCAGAAGTTGAAGGGAGAAGAAAATCCCAAGTTTCTTGGAGTGTTAACGAGTCCCACTGAGGGCCATTACTGAGAAAGCCTCCCCAGGGGGCTGATTAGAGCAGAAAGCTGGAGGCCCTGATTGCAGGCAGGCTAAAGGCAATGTGCAGGTGCCTCTGTGATGCCAAGTCAGCCTTGATGTGTGTTATCAAGCAGAGCAACCAGGCCCTGACCCCCAGCCCCTGCACAGGGTGATCCTTTCCATCACACATTGCTCTTGTGGGCAGTGTGCGGGTGGGCATATGCAACGCCCAGTGCAGGACCATGATGTGGCACCTCCTGGGCTCCCCAGGGACTAGGAGGCAGCAAGGCCACAGTGCTTTAAGGAAAAGGTGTCTTCTTGTGGGCCTTGGTGGCAGAGATACCAGCCACAGCCAAGAGGCCAAAGACCTAGCTCTGCTGGGAGCTTTCAGCCTTGGCAGTGTCCTCAGCCATCTCTACCACAGGCCATCCTACACTGCCCCCATGCCTGCTGCTGTTTCCCTGCAGCCTGTAGACTCCCAGCCTCCTTCCGCACCTTGCTCTCACCCCAGCATCTCCCTGCCTCTACTGATATCTTCCTGTCCTCACTTGCTTTTCCTGGAAACACAAAGGCAGGGGCTGATCACAAGAGTCCCTCTGCGTGGCCTGTAGCACCACAGCACTACCCTTCAAGTGACATTTTCTTTTCCTAAAGTCACATCTAAAGCCCTCAAGCTGCTGTGTGTGGCTTTTTCTCTTTCTCATGCTGTTTCCCACTACCAAGAAAAGCTCTGTCATCTCTTCAAGCTGTCACAGTCTACTACTCTACTGCCCTTCACCTCCATTTCAGCAGGATAAAGAAGCCCAGGTCCCTCTACCTCTCCTCATGGGCGGGGTTATTCCCATCTAGGTGCAGGACTTGACACGACACGTCTCTTGTAAATCTTCATGAGGTATCTGTTTTTCCGAATCACCTTTGTTTCTCAAGATCCTTCTGGACTGAAGCACCTCTGTGTCAAAAAAACAAACCAAAAAAACCCCAACAAAACAACCCAAAAAAGCGCCAATGGGTTAAGGTTAAGCAGGGGAGGGCCAATTCTTTGGAAAGAGATCAGGACGGTAAGTGAGACGAACTTAAAAGAGGGGAAAGAAAAAGAAAAAAAAAGGGAAACTGAAAGTGAAGGAAAAGATTGATGAGGACTGTTCTGGGGATCCCTGCCAAGAAGTCCTGCATCTGAATACCTCTGAGTGGAGGAGGACAAGAAAGCTGGCCTACCTCCACTCTCACAGGGAACCTGCGTGCTTCCCTGACATCAGCAAGAGAAGATCGAGAGTGGGAAGAATCGTGGACACCTTCAGGGTGGAAGGGAGCTCAGGAGGTCTCTAGTGCAATCTCCTTGCTCCCAGGAAGGTCAGCGCTGAGGGTGAGAGCAGGGTGCTCTGGGCTTCCTCCAGTCTGGTGTTGGAAGCCTCCAAGGGAAGAGACTGCCCAGCCTCTCTGGGCAACCACTTGCAATGCTTGACCATCCGTGTAGTGGAAAAGCTTTTCCTTGTCTCCTGCACAAATGTCTCTTCTTTCCACATAGGCCCATTGTCTCTTGTCCTCCCACCATGCACCCTGGTGAAGAGCCTGCTTCCATCTTCTTGAGGACCTCCTTGTAGCCATTGGAAGGCTGCCTATGAGATCCCTCCAAAGCCATCTCTTCTCCAAGTGGAACAAGCCCCATTTCCTCACAGCTCCAGCTCCCCGACTCTTGTGAGGGCCCTCAGCTGAATTCGCTCCCAGTTATCAACCTCTTCTGGGGACCCAGCACGAGATACAGTGTTCTATCTGGGGTCTAATGCATACTGACTAGCAGGTGATCATTTCCCTCGACCTCCTCGCTATGCTCCTGGTCCTACAGCCCCCAATACTTCTGGCCTTCTTTGCTGCCAGGGAATGCTGCTGCCTCATCTTTGGCCTCTTTTCCACTAGGACCCTCAGGTCCTTTTCCACACAGCTGCTCCCCAAGCACCCAGGCCCCAGCCTGTAAAACCAGCCTGTAACTGCAGGGGCAAGAGCTGACATTTGTCCTGGCTGAATTTCTGGAGGTTCCTGACAGCCCATGCCTCCTGCCTGTCTAGGGCCCTCTGAATGGCACCCCTCCAGCAAAGGACTGGGCCCCCCCACCTCCCACCTGGGTCATTTTCAAGTATGAGGAGTGTTGCCTCCTCTGTGTCACTAATCAAGAAGATAAACAGGACAAGTTCCTGGAGACATCAGTGGTGCTCCCCTTCTCCCTGGCCTCCAGGAAGAGCACGACACATTCACCACTGCCCTCTGAGCCTGATCAGCCAAGCAGCTTTTTAGACATCCAGTTGTTTACTCTTCTGGACTGTAACGTTCTAACATGCATGCAAGACTATTGTGGGAGACAGTGTCAAACACCTGGCTAAAGTCTAGGTGAAAGACCTTGTGGCCTTTCTTGAAGACAGAGGTAACATTTGCCTTTCTCCAGTCAATGGGACTTCACCCCATCTCCACAACCTTTCCAAGATGATAGTGAGTGGCCTTGCTGCGACAGCAGTCAGCTCTCACAGCCTCCTCATGTGCAACCCATCCAACCTCATTGGCGTGTATAGTTTGAGTTCTCCCAAGTCATCCCCCACTAGCCTCATCCACTGTTGGTGGTTTTTGTCCTCTGGAGTCTGGAGCCAAGGCACAACAGCCTGGGAGACCTTGCTTGGGAAAACTGAAGCTAACAAGGGGTGGAGTTCCTCCCACCTCTCTGCATCTGCTGCTACAAGGTTCCCTGCCCCATGTAGCAGTGAGCCCACCTTTTCCTTTTGAGTCTTTGATTCTTACTGAGGTGGTAGCAGCTCTTCTTCAGGCCCTTGACGTCCCCTGCAAGTGCCAATCCTAGGGGAGCCTTGGCTTCCCTAACACCCTGCCTGTGATGCTGGACAATGGGGATGCAAAGGGATGCTGGCTCCCTTGCAGCCTCTCCCTCCTTCTGCTTCTGGGATGCTGCCTGACTGCCCTGGAGCTAAGGTGTGAGGTCTCTGTTTAGCCACGCTGGTCCTCTGAGGTATCTACTAGTTTTCTTTAGTATCATGATGGATCATTTTTGTGCTTGGCAGGTGCTGTCCTCAAAGACCTGTTGGCTTTCCTGAGCTCCTGGGCCTTTCCAAGCTGCTTCCCATGGGTTCCCTGACCACTCCCCAGAAAAGGTCGAAGTCTGCTCTTCTGAACGCCAGGGCCTGTGCCCTCTGACTATCCTTCCTCATTCCCCTCAGCATTTGGGACTCCCTTGATTCTCACCCCCTTGAGGGGTGAGAGGGACTTTGGGAGGGACTTTCCCAAAAGGCTGTGGAGGGATTCAGTAGTCTGGGCACAGGCAGAAAACATGAGATGCCCTGAGGTGTTTGGCCAGCAAGCACTCCAAAGGGGCATGGCTTTCCTGCAGGGGCCATGGAGTACCTGCTAGAAGCATGCAGTTGTGCTGCACACCCCAGGCATCTGACATGGCCCTGCCAGCCTATTTCTGTGTCACTGCCTCAAGTGTCTGCATGGAATTACATCAGCTGTTTTGCAATGCAGGGATCTTCATATGTCTCAGCTTCCTCCTGAGTAGAGCTCTAGTTGTCCTAGGCATCTAGTGTCATTTCTGATGGCCAAAGAAATTCCCCACCAGACAGCCACCTCATGCTCTAGAAGGATGCAGGGGCCCCAGTTCCTCCATCAGAGCAAGCAGACACTGGCACAAGCCTTGGACCACCTCTGTCTCTTCCAATGTCACCAGGTTTTTGTGTGTGGGCAACTGACTCCCACCCTCCACCTCCAGGGATTATAACAGGAGCTTAGACAAGCATCTTGCCTTCAAACATCTCTGTTGGGCACACTTCAGGTTGGGCAAGGGGAATCCCACCTCCTGTGTGTTTGTGGAATTCATGGGAGGGGTCTGAATCCCACGCCACCCAGGGGCTTCCAAACCAGCATGTGGCGCCCAGATCATCTGAATGAAAACCTGAACCATGAGTAAATGAACTCCCCTCCGGTCCCCTTCTAGGTGTCCTGCCTAGGTAAGAGAAGGCAATGGGGACCTCCAAGGTTGGGACATTTCCACCATAGAGAGTTATCCTGTGATGAAATAAACTGCAATGTTGGAATCAGTCTCTGTCCACTCCTTAGCAGAGGACGCTAGGTGATTATTTTAGTTTACCTCAGTGGATATTTCCAGGAAGAAGGAGCCTGAGGGACAGAGAAATTCACGCCTGCAGCTGTGTCCCTGCTCCTGAGTGGGGCCAGGCTCCTGGGACAGAGGGAGCTGGTGGCACCGTGGCAGCAGTGCCCATGTGCCCAGCTGTGTGCAGGAGCAGCTCCTCTGCCAAGAGCAGCAGGGCTGTGGGCACTGCCTGCTGCTGCTGAGAGGAGCTGCGAGAAGGCAGAGAGAAGTGAAAGGCAGTGTGGAGTGGGAGGAGAGAGGAGAGCTCCTTGTGGGAGACATCTTCCCAGCCTTTTGCATGGTAAGTGTCTGGGAGAAGAGGGAGAGAGGCTTCAGAGCAGGGATGTCCTGCCCCACTGTCCCCGGGACAGGGCGTGCTGCTTCCTTGTGCCGGGGCTGGTGCAGGGGTGTGAAGCTGGGGTATAGTCCCAGGTGCAGTGTCCCTGCCACCGCGGGGTGTTGTGTGCCCGGGGCAGTGACTCTGCTGCCTGCACGGGTCAGCACTCAGCCTGCCTGGGCAGCAAGCTGTGGTGCTGCAGGGAGAAGGTCTGGGTGGGAGGAGGGACCCCCCAGCAGGGCAGGTTCATTGTCCCACTGAGAGGGTGCTGCGTGGGTCAGGGCTGCTCTCAGCTCCAGCTCATTCACAGGACTTTTTTGGAGGGGACTTTCCAAAAGGAAGGTCAAAGCAGGGCATGCATGAAAGGGAAGGAGCTTCCAATGAGTCTTGTGCTGTCGGGGGAGAGACGTGGGGCCAGAGAAAGAGCTCCCTGCAGGGACGGCTCCAGGCAGCAGAGTCATGGGCAAGGTGTGAGAGGAAACAGCTCCAAAGCCTCCTCTCCTCTCCCACCCAGCACAGCCCTCTGCTCTCAAGGCTCTGAGGTCCAGGGCAGGAGCATTTTCCTCATCAGCCAGACATCCAGGAGAGGCGACACTCCTGAGTGCCCCTCTCTCCCTCCCTGCCCCTGCCTCCCTCAGCACAAATATCCTCATACTGCTCTGTGTTTCCCACATGTCCCTGCTGCCCTTGTCCTTCCCCTTGGACTCTCTGGGCAGGGGGGTTTCTGATGCACTTCAGACACTGACCCTGCAAGTCCTACCACGCAGAGGTGTCCTTGACACCAGGGTGCCCAAGTGCCCCTCTAACCTGTGGGGCTGTGGGCAATGCAGAGGGCTGGGAATGAGCCAACTCTCTCTTCAGCACCCCCCATCCTCAGGACATCCAGCTGCTTCCCTGGGGTGTGTGGCTGGGCTGCAAGCTGCCCTCCAGAAGGGCACAGCTCTCCCATTACAGCCAGGTGCCCCATGGAGAAGCTGCCTAGATACTGGGGCCACGGAGGTGCAGCTGGGCATCTGGATGTGGACAGCGGGAAGGAGCCCGATGTGTTCCTGGCTGGAAGGGCAGGGCTGAGACCTGCCTCGCTTACCCTCAGAAAGAGCGCTGGTGTGCACTTTGGGAGGGGATTCCTCTGCTCTCCACGGTGTCATTTCTTTTTAGGGTAACACGAGTGCAACTGTCCTCCACCTCCGAGGGGTGAGCCCCGGGCAGCTGGGAACAAGGCAGAGGACCAGGCCAGCTCTCCTCTCCCTGCACTAAAGCCCGAGTGAATCCTTTGGCCTCTCAGATATCACGGCTGGTCACTCTGCAGCAAGAATGCGGAGGAAAACCTTAACACTATTAATGAATCCTTTTTTTTAGAACTAGCCGTGAAGATGCTGAAAATCCCTTCAACACTATGACTGGATTATACCTGACTAGAAGTGGGAGTATAAAAGTTTAGTCCCCGTGTCTCCCATCTACGCAGTGCTGTAGGTCAGGGCTGGCTGCTCTGGAGCCCTCGGGCAGAGGCCCCTGCTCCTCGTGGCACACTCAGCCATCACAAAGCAGAGCTCAGGCCACGGAGCTCAGTGACGGTGCTGCTGGGATGGGAGGAGGCAATGTGTGTGTGTTTGGGGGAGGTTATGGGAAAGTTTTGCTCAGAGAAGGGTGTCCTAAGTTATCACTGTCTTTTTCCTAGGACAGTCCTCCATGTCCGGAGAGAGCAAAGTGTCCAACAGCAGCTCCTTCAACCAGTTCCTCCTCCTGGCATTTGCAGACACACGGGAGCTGCAGCTCTTGCACTTCTCGCTCTTCCTGGGCATCTGCCTGGCTGCCCTCCTGGCCAACGGCCTCATCATCACAGCTGTAGCCTGCGACCACCACCTCCACACCCCCATGTACTTCTTACTCCTCAACCTCTCCCTCCTCGACCTGGGCTCCATCTCCACCACTGTCCCCAAATCCATGGCCAATTCTCTGAGGGACACCAGGGCCATTTCCTATGCAGGATGTGCTGCCCAGGTCTTTTTCTTCTTTTTCTTATGTTCAGCCGAGTATTGTCTCCTCACAGTCATGGCCTATGACCGCTATGTTGCCATCTGCAGACCCCTGCACTATGCTATGCTCATGGACACCAGAGCTTGTGTTAAAATGGCAGCAGCTGCCTGGGCCACTGGTTTTCTCAATGCTCTCCTGCACACTGCCAACACATTTTCCATTCCTCTCTGCCAAGGCAATGTCGTGGACCAGTTCTTCTGTGAGATTCCACAGATCCTCAAGCTCTCCTGCTCACACTCCTACCTCAGGGAAGTGGGGCTTATTGTGCTTTCTCTTGGATTAGCTTTGGGCTGTTTCGTTTTCATTGTGCTGTCCTACGTGCAGATCTTCAGAGCTGTGCTGAGGATGCCCTCTGAGCAGGGAAGGCACAAAGCCTTCTCCATGTGCCTCCCTCACTTGTCCGTGGTCTCTCTGTTCATCAGCACTGGCCTTTTTGCCTACCTGAAGCCCCCCTCCATGTCCTCCCCAGCTCTGGATCTGGTGGTGGCCGTTCTGTACTCAGTGGTGCCTCCAACAGTGAACCCGCTCATCTACAGCATGAGGATCAAAGAGCTCAAGGATGCTCTGGAGAAACTCTTTCAATCAGTACAATGTTAGCATCGATAACTGTCCCATTGCTTCATCTCATCATTCCCAGGGTATTTTTGGTCACGGCTATGACTTGTTCATTTCTTTGTGTCTTACTTTTCTGTATTATACTCATTTTGAAAGGAAAAATGTTTAGGTTCATCCTGCTTCTCCTCCTCTTCTCCTCTCCTCCATCTGACCAAGAGACCATGATGAAGCAGGAAGCCAGGCTTCCCCCTTCATCCCCCAGAGGTGGGGGAACCTCAGAGCCCGCTAGTCTGAGCTCCCTCAGATGCCCCCAGTGCAGTGAGGGGAGTTTCCCTTTGCAGGGTCCCTTTTGGCACTGACACCACAGGAGCTCAGGGGCACAGAGTCAGGCTCAGACAAGTACAGGCAGAGTGAGACAATAAGTACCATGTCCACTAGGAGAGCTCAGCTCCAATGGCCACAATCAGGCTGTGATCTCACATCCCTCTCCTGCAAGGGTGGCAGCTGGCTGTCACCATGGGCTGATCCCTTCCCTCTGCAGAGCTCCAACACTCAAAGCAGAGTAGGAGTGGAGGGGAGGGGAGATTCTAGATGAAGCTTGTGGGGATGGACCCTCTGCTGCACAGGACCGTCCCCACACCACCACAGCAGGCATTTGCTGCCTGAAGACTTCCCTTGGGGGCTGCAGCTTTCCTGCAGAGGTGGCCACCCACAGCAGCAGATCCTTCTCTTTTCACGACTGCTTCGTCTCATTTCCACACTGACCTACCGTGCTCTGATGTGTGTTTATGGCCCAGGAGTTCTCTTAACCTTAAAAGGAGAGTGGTAGGGTTGTATTTTGATGGTCATGTGTCCTGTGACTACAGGCAGGACCAGGCCATGGGCACCCTTGTGTCAGACCTGGCTTCCAGAATCAATTTCCTATAATAAAAAGGATCACCCTTGTGACGTGCCTGAAGTCTGGCGTTTCTTTAGAACCTGGAGTCAAAAATATGCCCACGGGATTGCACCATGAAAGGGTCAGCTCTTCTGCTTGTGAACTCGGTGGGATCCAGGGGAAGAGCTCAGAGGCCCTGGGTGATCTGTTAGGCACTGAGGACTGGAGTCAGGGCTCATCTCTTGGTGTTTAGTAGAGATAGTGAATGGTCTCTGAATTACTTTCCCAGGGCTGTTCCCACAGGTGTCAGTGCTGATGAGAGATGCCCATTGTTGTGGAGGGGAATCTCCAGGAGATCGCCAGGAGAGCTCAGGGGATGTCGAGGCACAGTGTGTGCCTGGGGTGGGCAGTGATTGGAGCCTCCCAAAGTGAGGGAGGGTCCATGGTGGAGTAACCAGAAGGTAAAGCACTAAATCCAGGTATGCATGGGGAAACAAGGGCTCTGCAGTCCCCAGAGAGGCAGAGGGGACCCAGGAGGTGCAGGGAAGGGGGACAGGAGAGTGATTCCTGCACCTCCAGTGAAACACCACAGGCTGGACACCACAGTGCACACCCAAACACATCTCCTGCCATGGGCAACACCCTGGGCGTCACTCTGAGCACCATCCATGAGCACAGACACAGGGCAGCAGTATCAGTGGTGGTGATCCCTGTGCAGCTGTGTCTGCTTGCCATCCCAGCCAGCATGGCCAGAGCTGAGTCAGGAGTCACCCCATGGCCCCGTGGCCCTACAGCCGCTCACCCTGCAGAGCAGCACCACCAGCCTGGGGCCCTGCACTGAGCACAGGGGAGGGGATGCAAGAACAACCAGACCAGCATGTACACACTGACCTGGGGAAAGGCTCTCTGGGGAGCAGGGACATCCAAGGAGAAAAGCAGGGCTAGAAAATGAGAACGAGAAACAGGTTTCTCTGGGCACCAGCTCGGGGCAGGGGCCTCTGTCCCTGGGGCAGCAGGAGGTGCCGGAGGGGCTGCAGGGCCAGGGCTGTCGTGGTGTGCTGGGCAGTGGGGTGGGCATGGAGGGTCTGCAGGCAGCCAGGGAGGGGGATCTCGTGGGCACAAGATCAGGGGAGAAAGAGAGTGACCAGCCTCACTGTGGGGCCTTGTCCTCCTTGCCGAGGATCTGCTCCCCTTCTCCTTTGGCCATGCCAGCATTACGGTGTGGACATGCCTGTGCCTGGCCCTGCACCTCTGGGGTCCTCCCCTGACCCTGTCCCCATCCTGTTGACCTGGCTGCCCATCTCTTGCTGGGACCTGCCCCCTCACTACAGCCAAGAAAGCCTTGGCAAGGGAAGCTGGGACCTGAGCAGATCCCAGAGGTTGTACATACAAAAGGTGACCCTATATCCACAGCAGCAACTCTTGCCTGAGAGCCAATGTGAAGGTGTAAGGAGTGCTTCAGATTTGGACTCTTTCTCAGCTAACACTGCACAAAGAGTCTTAGCTGCAGGAAAAAGTGAGCGCAGCCACTTGGGTCTGCTTTGTGCAGGAGGCTGCACTGGAGACCTCCAGAGGTCCCCTCCCACCACAACGCCTCTGCGACTCCATGAATTCTTGCCCCTCAGTCTCTGCTCTGGCACAGCTGGCTCGGGGATGAGAGCTCCTAGGGCAGAGCAAGCCCAGCTGGGAGAGCATCAGGAGGAAGATCCAAAGGTGCCTGGCTCAGCCTTGGGCTTTGGAAAATTCCCTCACACACCCCAAGAGGCTCCATCTGCCTCTTCCCCCCTGCCCTCTGCTCTGCTCCTGTTGACCAAAGAGGAGTCCAGCAAGGCCGGGGGACTCTCTTCCCCACAAGGACGAGATGAGGGCCTTCATCAGCCCCACACTGCCTTTTCCACCCCTGGCCTTGGCTGCTGTGTGTGCCTGACTCTGCCCACTTGCCTTCACCACAGTCATGCCTGCACTGGAAGCCCATCAAAAGCCCAGTGTGCCCACCCTTGAGCTGGTGTCTACCCTGAAACCGGAGCCCAGCTGCCCACAAAAGCATCACCCAGCCATTGCCCTGGTCATGCAGCCGAGGGCAGGAGTCCTCACCCCAATTTCCCTCCTGTTGCAGATGAGTGAGGAGTGATGCACTTCACTCGTAAGAGAGAAGCAGCAATATGCTTTATTGAGATAAGTTAGTGATTTAACAAAATTCAATCATAAATAAGACCATGATTTATCAAGGGTCAATGGCAAGGTCCACTTAGTTATTTACTGCGTGGAGGACAGGGTCAGACAAAAGTGTCAAGGAGATCCTCCCGTTGAGTCACGAGGTTTAGTCATGAGGTTCACCCCCCATTTATGGGGTAAGATGATTGCCTCATGGTCATATGTGCATACTAGATGGATTTTAGTTGGTGCATGCCCAATTACCTTCTGTGTAGGTGGTGTTTACGAAGAGGTCAGGCTGAACGGGAGGAAGAGCACATCACGGGGGGAAGGAGTGCTCCGTCACACCTGTATTTGGAGATTTTTACTGCTGGGACGCCTGTCCCAAACTCCCCCTCTTTTGATTCATTTCTCCTTTCTTCCACCACCTTTCCCACACAAAGGGATTTGACTCTGCGACGTGCGTCATGAGCCCATGGCAGGAGCAATCAGAGGAGGCCATGTCCAGCCTTGTAGCTCAGGAGCTCCTCTGCATCTTGGGAGGTCACAGCCACTTGGCTTTTCCAGGCCACTGCTCTGAGCTCTTGTGCAGACATTTGCTTTTTCAGGGGGCTCCCCAGGCTCCCCAGATTTTCAGCGTGGCATTTTCCTACAGTCAGTCCTTTCTTCACAGTCCTGATCTATTACGCATGGGAAAAAGAGTGTACAGTGGACTGAGGTGTGACCCTAGGAAAAGTCACCGAAGAGCACAGAAAGCATTGAGTAGCTTAGAGTCACCCTCAGGCCATTCAGTCCAAATCTTCTCTCTTTCACACCAAACTCAGGCTTCAGCCTGCAGCCACTGAAGCCAATGAAGGGAGTGGGCGTTGGCTTTTTCCCCCACCCCTCATGGCTGAGCTTGAGCGGAAGTCCTAAGGCTTTAACTAAAAAGTTAAAAAACATGTTCTATCACTGAAAAAGTCATATTCCTGGGCATGTTACTAGAGGCAGAGCAAATCAGAAGTTCCCCCGGGAGCTCTCCCCCATGGGCAAGCATGGGCACATCTGCCTCCAGCCACCTGGCCACTGGCAGAAATATCTTTCAATTGTTTTAAAATGTTTGCAGTACCTGGGCACTCTGTTGATCATACCGCTCTCTCCAAGGCTGGTAGTCTACCAGGTCAGCCTTACCTTTATGTGGCTTCACTTTGGTCGAGACTGCCAAGAGGCTATTTTTGTCTCTCTCACTGCACTCGCCTGGCTGCCTGCACTCTTGCTACTGCTACCCAGGCTAACAGCGCCTGTCTTTGCTACAGGAGCAGCCTGAGGACTCCTTGTCAGCTTGATGTCCACCAACAACCCCAGGTCCTTTCCTGCAAAGCTGCTTCCCAATCAGTCAGCCCCAGCATGTCCAGCTGCACGGGGTTATTTCATCTCAGGGACAGGACTTGGCTGAACTCCCTGTATCCTTGGTCAGCCCATATCACCAGCCTTTTGCTGCTCCTCTGCTTTGCAGCCCTGCCCTCCAGCATGTCACCCACCCACCCCAATTTTGGTGTTGCCCATGAACCAGCTGAGAGCACGCTCCATCCCATCATCTGCATCACTCATCAAGGCAAACAGCATTGGCTCCAGTAGTGACCTCTGAAGAACATCACTGGTAGCCATTAGTCCGTTGGACTTTGCACCACTGTTCTCCCCCTTTGGAGCCATGCAGTCTCCAGCTAATTTCCTACAAAATCCAGTGCATACGGCTCCATCCCACATCTGCCCACTTTGGCAACAAAAGTGCTAGGGAAGACCATGTCAAAGGCCTTCCTCCATTCAAGCTATACAGCATGCAGGGCACTCCTCTTGTCCACACAGCCAGTCACCCCATCCCAGGAGGCAATCTGGTGGGTCGGGCACAAGTTGCCCTCCATGGCTTCATGCTGGCTGATCCCAATCCCTTCATGGGGCTGGAAATCACTCCCACAAAGATTTGCTTCCCAGAGGCTGAGGTGACACGGAGCAGTCTGTCCTTTCCCAGAGGCTCTTTCTTGTCCTTCTGGAAGGTGGATGCAATGTTTGGGGGGAAGGTGGGGAGGGCTGGGACTGGAGAGCAGCTGTGGGGCTGTGCCAGCTCCTACCACACCGCTGGTCCCTGCGGTTTGGGGAGAGGGGAGATGGGGCAGCACGGGGGTGGTGGCATGGTCAGCAGAGGAAGGGGAGGGAGCAGTGGAGGCTGCAGCAAGGGGTCATGGCTGGTGTTTGAGCAGCACAGAGGTCACCATGATCATCTCATATGCAAAAGTCCCGCACTGACCCCAGGCAGAAACAGGCCACTGCCCTGGTGCCCGGTGCCACCCTCCCAGCAGGACAGGGACATAGGAGGAGGGCGCTCTGCCTGTCCCAGTGCTCAGGACCTGCTCCCCGAGGCCGGCACAGCTTTGCCTGAGGGGCCTCTTGGTGCTCAGCCTCTGCTCTGCCCTGGCTGGGGCAGGGACAAGAGCTCGTGGGGCAAGGCTGGGAGAGCTCTCCTGGTGGTTTTTCTTTTGCAGGGGAGCCGTGAGGAGCATCGGGGCTCCCAGTCGCACCCCATCCCTGCACCTGTGCACGGCCCCATGGCCCCGCTGTGCAGGCATCGCCCAGGGCAGGGTGTGTTCAGGGCTGGGGACACGTCCCCCCGGCACGGTCCCCACCACAGCCCTCGGTGCACCGTCCCCCCACAGCCATCCTGCTCTGGCACCCTTCCCCAGCACCTGGACCCTGCCCAGCCCCGGCCGTGTCCCATGCGGGGGTCAGCACACAGCCATGGCCCAGGGTCTGCCGGGGTCGGGGCTGGGAGAGAGGCCGGGCAGGGCTGGTCGTTCCCCTCCATGCAGGCACTGAGCCCAGCAGGACAGAGCAGCAAAACACACCCCTGCAGTATTTCCCTGCCTTTCTGTGTGCACCTAAACCTTTCTTTGGAGCACCTTAGCCCTGGGGAACAGTCTTGGCTCCTGGGGTGGCGAGGAAGGCACCAGTGACTGTCAGCCCTGTTGCTACACTCACCATTTCATGGTGTTGAGCTAAAACAAGTCCCCAGGGTGCTGCCTGCAGCTGGCTGGATAGGCACAGATGGGTCCTGGCCCTTCCTGTTCCTCGCAACCCTATCATTCGAGGAAGTGCTGGAAGAAGAGGCCTGGAGGGATCCTCACGGCACTGCACTGCTGGTGGCTGTGATAAGGCCCCTGCAAACAGTTCCTGGGCCAGGTGCTTGGGGACCAGCAGCCAGCAGTGCTTATGGGAGCCCATCAGGAGCGTGCCCTCTGGGTGAGCAAGGAGACCTCAGGCTCTTGCCATGCTGTTGGAGAGGAGGTGGCCTCAGATAGGTACTGACGGAAGGAGGGATAGTTCCCATGGCTCACGAGCTGAAGGTGATGACGCGTGCCTGGGTCCAGGGCACTGCTACCTCCCAGGCCTTCTCCCGCCTCCTGGGAAGCCACTGCAGGAGCAAGCAATTCCTGGGAAGAAAACCTTCCCCATGCTCCTGAGAGTCAATGGCAGGGTCACTTCTGTGTGAGAACACAGCAGGCCAGTAGCAGAACATGGTGGGAGCACAGGTGAGGCATGCGGACTACTCAGGGAAGTCAACAAACATCTCTTGTCTTTCAGCTCTAATAAATCGTACACATTAAAAAAGGATATCATGTATAGTGATGAGGAATCACCCTCAGGATTCTGAAGATGAATTATCTCATCACATACATACTAAACAGCAGGAAACATTCCTTAACTGCAACAAGTATGTGTCTGGGTGCTGTGGATTCAAAGTCTTCACAGTGCCGGGTCTTTGCAAACAGCCTTGGCTGTTGTAAGAGGGAGGGTTGGAAGAGGAGGAAGTCAAGACAATTTGTCAGGGACAGAGGGTTATATCAACACAGGGAAGCAGTAAGCCTGAAGGTGAATCTCGGTCCTAGAGTTCCTATAAGGTACGCTGTTATTACTGATCAAGTTGAAGGACTCTGCCTCCTCTTCCTGCACCAAAATGGTCTGCAAAAGCTTCAGGTGTGTTGATTGAATCCATGCTCTTCCTTAAGTGACTCAAGACCAAGGAAATGTGTTGCCTATCCCTTTAGACAGAAGATCTGCACGGATTTGTGTAGCCCTCTTTGCCGTCCCGGCTTCCAAGCAGGGACTTGTGTAGTGGGAACAAAACTGAGAAAGGCTTTGTTAAAACAACGTAAGAGAAAACTTGAACCAATATCTGCATCTATAGGCCTCTAAGCTTATGTTACTCTTTTGATATTGCAGTGTGGAAGTCATTAAAACGCACAAGTGAAAATATGAGGTTAGGTTGTCCCAATTATTTTTCTCCATTTCTCTTACTGTGCTGGCCAGGAAATCTGCTGACCTACCAAACTCAGTTATGTCTCTAGGACCTTTGGCTCGAGCCAGGAAAGTTTCTGCAGTGCTGTGGTGGCCAAAAGAACTGCTCTCCACAAACATATGTCAGGTGGACACTATGGGATCTTGCTCAACTACAGCGAAATCCCTAGAAAGTGTATTTGCAATCTGGATTAGAAGACAGCACACAAGGAAAAATGAAACTCTTGTAATGGCAGGAACAACAAAAATAAATATCATAGACGCACTGGTGATCATGGTGTTACTGTACCTATCGAGTTTGCAGTTTGTTACATAGAGCTCCTTTGTTTCAATGCCCATGTTAATTTTCTTTTCTAAAAACGCTGTTCTGCTCCTTCCTCCCTTCCCACCTTCTTCCATAACTGTTGACCAGTTTCAGCTGAACATGATAAATGTAGGGATTTCAGTGCTTTGGAACTCTAGGCATCATGAAAAGGAGTGTCTGGGTGAGAAAGGGATCCCAACAGGTCTGTGCTGGGAGAGAAATTTGCAATTTGCCCCACACGGGCTAACTGACCCCGTGCCCTTTGTGCATGTGGATGGCCAATGCCCGTGTGTGATGTGAGAACAATCACATGTCCCTCCAGCATGGTGGGGACCAGCAGCCATGGTGAATCAGCAGGATTATTATTGTTATTATTATTGCTGCTTAACTACTACCACCAGAATCAGTTTCCTCAGGGCATCTTTGAGCTCCTTGTTCCTCATGCTGTAGAGGAGGGGGTTCACTGCTGGAGGTATCATGGAGTACTGAATAGCCACCACCAGATCCAGAGCTGGGGAGGAGATGGAAGAGGGCTTCAGGTGGGCAAACAGGCCAGTGCTGACAAAGAGGGAGACCACGGCCAGGTGCGGGAGGCACATGGAGAAGGCTTTGTGCCTTCCCTGCTCAGATGGCATCCTCAGCACGGCTGTGAAGATCTGCACATAGGACAGCACAATGAAAATGAAACATCCAAAGACTAAAGAGGTACTAACCACAAGAAGTCCAACTTCCCTGAGGTAGGAGTGTGAGCAGGAGAGCTTGAGGATCTGGGGAATCTCACAGAAGAACTGGTCCAGGACATTGCCTTGGCAGAGAGGAATGGAAAATGTGTTGGCAGTGTGCAGGAGAGCATTGAGAAAACCACTGGCCCAGGCAGCGGCTGCCATCTTGATGCAAGCTCTGGTGCCCATGAGGGTCCCGTAGTGCAGGGGTCTGCAGATGGCAACGTAGCGGTCATAGGCCATGACTGTGAGGAGAGAATACTCGGCTGAACATAAGAAAAAGAAGAAAAAGGCTTGGGCAGCACATCCCGAGTAGGAAATGGCCGTGGTGTCCCTCAGGGAGTTGGCCATGGATTTGGGGGCAGTGGTGGAGATGGAGGCCAGGTCGAGGAGGGCGAGGTGGAGGAGGAAGAAGTACATGGGGGTGTGGAGGCAGTGGTGGCAGGCTACGGCTGTGATGATGAGGCCGTTGGCCAGGAGGGCAGCCAGGTAGATGCCCAGGAAGAGCGAGAAGTGCAAGAGCTGCAGCTGCCGTGTGTCCGCAAACGCCAGGAGGAGGAACTCATTAAGGAAGCTGCTGTTGGACATTTGCTCCCCCTGGGCATAAGGAGCTGTCCAAGGAGAAAAAGATAGTGAGAAGTTAGAAAAGACTTTTAAAAATAAACAATTAAAGAAATAAAATGTTCCATTTCTCATTAGAAACACCCCATTGCCTCTCTCCTTTATTGGGAGTATCCCAATTGGGTGCAGCTCCTTCCCATGAGCTCTGCTTTAGGCTGGCAGAGTGTGTCGGGAGGAGCAGGGACCTCTGCCCATGGACTCCGCAGGAGTCTACCTGGCTGTGCCGTAGGGGGTACATGGGAATGGGGGGAACAATAACTGTCGAATGAAATCCATTGTCTCAGTTTTGCAGAAAATACTTTCAGGGATTAAGTCTTTTTATTATTATTTTATTTGAGATGTCCCTGTCACCCCTGGGGAGTGTTCTTTCAAGGTAGAAATCCTCAGCATTTTTACTGTGAGTCCTGAGAGGAAAGCATCCCCTGTCACTTGGGGCAGAGTGAGGGCAGCTCGTTTGTTTATTATTCTCATCCCCAGCTGTCCTGTGCTTGCACCTCTTTCAGCTGCAGGATGATGTTACTCTTAAACAAAAACCAGCCCCTGCTGAGAGCAGAGGAGTGCACTTTCAAAGGGCAGATCTCCAAACTCCTCACCCTTTCTCCAGGCACCTCAGGCAGCTCTCCACACTCCCCTTCTGGCCAAGGACACTCAGCGCTCTTTGCAGCTGCCCACCTACAGCCTCCCACCTCCTTCTCCACACTCTCTGCATCTCTGAACCTTCTTGATAGGTCTGTCAGCTATCAGAGAGAAGCTGAGAGACAGCGGTGCCTTTCGAGAGGGCAGCTCGCAGCCTGGCAGGACACCACAGGGAAACAAAGGACTGTTGGACTGAAGACGGGCTCTCCTTCAGGGAGAGCCAGCTCATTTCCCAGTCCCACGGACTGCATTTCCTGGAGCTCCACAGGTCAGGAGGAGGCTGGGGCAACCTCCCTGCCCTGCACACCCCTCTGTTGCACAACTTGCAGCATCGGTGTCTGAAGTGCACCTGAAACCCCCCAACCCCAGGACAGCCTGAGAGCAAGAAGAGGAGCAGCATGGAGAGGAGGGGAAACAAGGGGCCACACCATGATCCTGCTGCCAAGGGAGGCAAGGAGAGAGAGACAGACGAGCACTCACAAAAGCCTTCACCTTGCCCACCTGGCCATGCTGCCTCACAGACAGCGACATTGCAGGGCAGGTACTCCCAGCCCCTTTGTCAGGGAGCACAAAAGGAACCCGTGGCAGGAGAGATGCCCCTCTCCTCTGATGGAGGTCTGGCTGCAGAGGAGGCAGCTCATGCCCTGTTCCCCTTGGCTGTCAGGGCTGAGGCTCTGCTGGGTGGGAGAGGAGACATAGGGAGCTTGCTCAGAGGAAGATATCTACATCAGAAAAACTGACCATGACTTGCCCAAATCCATCCTCCCATCATGATTCTGCCAGCATTTCCTTCTCATTCCCTGAACATCTCGGCTGACTGAAGTTGCCTCTGCTGCGAGCTGTCTCTGTCCCTACATCTTTTCCCTCTCAGTGATCACAAACCTCAACCTACCTGCTGTGTGCTCAGTTCTACCCTACAGAAATCCTCCGGGACTGAGGCATGGGCAGGGGCATCTCTGTGCTTGCAGGTCCTAAGGAACAGGTCACATAAACCCTGAGGAAGCCCATAAAGGTGATGCTGGTTCTGTTGTAGGTTGAGGCTGAGGTGAAGCTGAGCTTTCTCACAGACCTCCTGATCTCTGAGGGTGAAGGTTTGTGAGTCCCAGGCCCTTGCCAAACCAGAAAACCCTTTCTTTTTTTCTCCCTGCTCAAATTAGGAAATGGAAAGCCCTGGGAGGAAAGCTCTTTGCCTTTCAAATAGCCCTCTTTTTTCACCTTCCTCTGCAGGGCAGGGACACTGCTCTGAACCACCATGCAGACCTGTGTGCATGTCCTGTCTTCACAGCCCTGCAGCCTTCCCTGGGAGAAGGTAGCAGCATGCCCTGTCCCTGTGATGGGGTGCCAGGGATTCCTGCTCTAAAGCATCTCCTCTTCCCCTGCACAATGGAGAAGCTGGGAGGATGATACTTAAAAAACCCATCAGTAGTGGGATGGAAAGGGTTTAGAAGACCCCTCTGGGAACCTCAGCAGTGTTGTCCTTCAGCCAGAGACTTACCGTGTTCAGGGCTGGGAAGATGTCTCCCACAGTGAACTGTCAGCTGTCCTCCCACTCCACACTGCCCTTCACTTCTCTCTGCCTTCTCGCAGCTCCTCTCAGCAGCAGCAGGCAGTGCCCACAGCCCTGCTGCTCTTGGCAGAGGAGCTGCTCCTGCACACAGCTGGGCACATGGGCACTGCTGCCAGGTTACCATGCGATCTCTCCGTCCCAAGAGCCTGGTCCTGGTTAGGAGCAGAGGCCCAGCCGAAGGCAGAAATTCTCTGTCCCTCGGGCTCCCTCCTCCTGGGAAATGTTCACTGATGAACACCTAAATAATCACCTTTGCTCTCTCTCTGAACAATACAGGGAGACCAGTTACACCACTGTCATTTGTCTCATCAGAGGATGGTTATCCATGAGAGGTGGAAACATCCTACCTAGGAAACCCATATTCCCGTGTCTTAACTAGGCAGGAGACCTAGAAGGGGACAAGAAGGGAGTTCATTCACCCATTGTTCAGACATTGATTCAGATGAATCAATCTAGGTTTCTCATGTCTGTTTAGAAGACCATGCGCTGGAGTGGGATTCAGATGCCTCTCGTCAACTCCACAAACATGCAGAAGGTGGGATTCCCCTTGCCCAAGCTGGTGTACACAACAGAGATGTCTGCATGTCAGCTCCTTCTCTAAGCTAGTGTTATAATCCCTGGAGATGGAGAGTGGGAGTCAGTTGCTCACACACAAACACCTGGGGACACTGGAAGAGACAGAGGTGGTCCAAGGCTTGTGCCAGTGTCTGCTTGCTCTGATGGAGGAACTGGGGCCCCTGCATCCTTCTAGAGCATGAGGTGGCTGTCTGGTGGGGAATTTCTTTGGCCATCAGAAATGACACTAGATGCCTAGGACAACTAGAGCTCTACTCAGGAGGAAGCTGAGACATATGAAGATCCCTGCATTGCAAAACAGCTGATGTAATTCCATGCAGACACTCCATGCAGAAGCCGGCTGCCTTCTGCCCGCTCAGCTTCACGCCTGGAGTTTCCTCCGCTCTTGCCAGGCTCTGCAGCCACGACCCACCCGAAAGTGCAGGGAGCACTTCTGCTTGCTCTGAGAGCTGTACGAGGCATGCTTTTCCCTCCTTTCCTCTCGGTTGCTTTTTGTGGGGAGAGCTTTGGTCTTGCAGCAGTGTTGGCTGAAGGAGCAGGAGGTCGTGGGAGGTGCTCGTTCATGGCTGGGCGTTAGCGTGCTGGAAGGTGTTTGGAGGAGTGAAGGCCTTGTGGAGAGGTGTTCTTGGGAGAGGGGCAGGTGTGTTCTTGGGAGAGGACTCTCGAGGGTGGCTGATGGCTCCCTGTGCCAAATCTCCCTGGACAAGGAGTGCCTTGGAGGAGGGAAGGCAAGGCAAGGGTGGCCTGCAAGGGATGCGCAGCCCCGGCCTCTCTTCCTTCCAGCTGCCGTCTCGGCAAGTTCCTGCACCGTCCCGCTGCAGGGTGAGCTCTGGGTGCTGCAGCAGGGCAGCGAGAAAGCCCCCTTGGGCAGGCAGGAGTGTGCGAGGTGTGGTGTGGTGAGGTGCTGGCACTGCTGACGCGGGGAAGGTGGTGGTGTTGGCCTGAGGTTTGGGTGGGAGTGAGGAGCCCCACGGAGCTCTAGGGGCATTGCTGCGAGTCTCTGGAGCCAAGGGAGTGGTGGTGAGCACAGGCGTCCTCCAAGCAGCCTGCCAGCTTGTGGGCAGGCATTGTGGACGCTGAGCGCTGGAAGCCCTTTCCCCTTGGTGTTTTCTCCCTGAGCGCTTGGAGAGTTGCCACTCCTTTTTTGGGAGGTGGGGAGAGTCCTAGAGCCTTTGCATTGTGACCACTCTTGTTTTTCGGACTGCTCCCTGCTGACGCCGTGATGGGGTCGTGTCCTTGCAGCCCTGAGAAATGCAGGGGCCAAAGAGTGGAGCACTAGGGGCTCAAGTGCTTGCTAAGAGAAGAGAGGGAAGTGGTCCTTGCTGCAGGCTGCTGCCTGGTGCTGCTTTGGAGGAGAGCTCCTGGCACCAGACGTGAGGACAAACCAGCTTGGCTCTGCCACACGCCCAGCTCCTTCAGTGGGTGGCTTAGCTGGTGCTCTCGGGCTCTGCCTGGGCCATGCCCGGGGGGACCCTGGAGGCAGAGCCTGTGCTGGCTTTTCCATGTGGCACGTGCCCTGCTGAAAGCTGCTGGCTTGGCTCGAGGCTTTGCTTGGCAGAGAAATCCCCAGCCTTGCTGAGACGGGGCAAGGCAAAGGCTTGAGAGCAGCGGAAGCCTTGTGCCGTTTCCCTGGTTGGAAGTGTGCTTGTCTAAGGCTGGTGCACTGGCCCTGTCCGTGCTGCTGAGTGTGTCTGTGTGCAGCCGTGTGGTCATTGGTGAGCTCCCTGAGCGTGGCCCGAGAGAGGGGGAGTGTTGCCAAAGAGTTTTGTCCTCCTGCCTTGAAGCCCCAAAGGGCCCCTCAGTAGGGAGGCCTGTGGGGTGAGGGCCTTGAGGGCACGGGAAGCAAAGCAGATAGATAGGCAAGAGCTGGCGTGATGTGCCTCCTGGGAGAGCACTTGCCCTCTGCTTTGTGGAGGTGGGAAGGGAGCAGGCTCTGGGCTTTGCCTGGATGTTCAGAGGAAGTGCCTGCTGAAAGGCTCTGGAGGACTAGAAGCAAGCGGAAGGGTTGGAGAGTGGGTCTTGGTGTGTTTTGGGGCCCTTGCCCATGGTCGCTTCTGCTCGGAAAAACTGCCTTTCGGAGGGCTCCGAGAGAGGCTGTGCCCACGCGGCACGCCGTGGCCTGGCCGTTGGTGGTGCTGCGTGCCTCTTGCTGGGCCCTGAGACCTGTGGCCCTGGAAGCAGCCTGAAGGGTGTTGGCAGAGCAGCTCTGAGCGTGGCAGCTGTTTGGCTTTCGCAGGGCCTTGGAGGCTGGGGAAGGGCCCGTCCTCCCCTTGCCGTTGTCATTAGCCCTGCTGGCGGGCCAGGGGGAAGAGCTGCTGAGTGCTGCCTCTGCTGGTGTCCCCAGCTGAGATGCCCTCGCCTCAGTCCTTCCCCACGTCCCAAACTGTCAGGGCCCCAAATCAGAGAGTGCTTGTTGTCCTTGATGTGTAGGGGATGTGCTGGCTTGGTTCAGTCCCTCCTTGGGGCAGGAAGTGGCCTTTGGAGTTGCGGGAAGGCTTCTTGCTCTGACTGGGCCATGGGGCCCTGCTGTCTTCCGCTTCATGGTCGCTGCTCCCACACAATCGGCCCCTTAGGAAATGTTGCCAGGAATCCCTTGCAGGCCTTTCTCCAATTCCTGAGCTTCACGGGCTCGGTGCGGGTACTGGCTGGGCAGAAGGTGATCTTCTCTTGGGGCAGGAAGTGGCCCGTCCTGGGTGTTTTGCTGCACTAGGAGCAGTGTGAGGTGCCAGGGTGAGTGAGGGAGACCGTTCAGGAGGTGTCTCAGCCTTGGGGAGGGCAGGGGCAGCTGCAGGGGGCAACATCCACGAGGTCCCTAGTGTGTGCGAGAGCTGTGCCAGAAAATCCCCACTGCCCAATCAGTTCTTTGTCGGTAGCTGAGAGGCCAGCAGGGGCCGTGTGGCTCGGCTGCTGATTCTGAGGTCCCTTGGGGCTGAGGAGCTGAGAGGCCAGCTGCAGGAACAAGGCTGGCGTGTTGTCTGTAAGGTCCCTTCTGCAAGGGTTACGTGATTGGCTAGCAGGAGGCGTGTGGCTGGGGAGGTGCTGGTGAGGTGTCTTCTGGCTGAGCAGTTGCTGGGGCAGCAGCAGGTGCACGGCTGGGACGCGTGCTTTGGAGGTGACGTTGGCCGGAGCAGCTGGGAGGTCAGCATTTGGCTGATGGCTGAGGAGGTTATTGTGAGGTCACTGGTGTGTCAGGGGCTTGTAGGGCAGTGGCGGGCAGACGGCTGGGAAGGTGTCCGTGAGGTCCTGTCTTTTGGAGTGGCTGATAGGGCAGCAGGAGGCAGGTGGCTGGGAAGGTGCTTGTGAGGTGACTGCAGAGAGAGCAGCCCAGGTTGCCCATGGCTGGGAAGTGACTCGGAGGTCCCGCCTTTCCCCGCAGTATGTAGGCCTGCAGCGTGGCTTAGACATTGGTGGTGAAATCTAGGCTTGACAGTGTGTGCGTGGTGTTGAAATTGTGCGGGGCCTGGTGAGATTTGTCTCAGCCTGGGCAGCATTCATGGGAAATGAGAACACTGCCCCAAATTTGCTCCCCAGCCTTGCCCATGGTTATGGAACATGGGAAGCACCAGGGTCCCACGTAAAGCCCTCTGGATGATGCGTGTTAAGGGCCTAGTTGCTCTTTTCTGGCATCTCATCTCTCTCCTAAGCACCGCAGACTGAGAAACCTTGCTGAGGCCTTTTCAAAACAAAGAGCCTGCTTTGGTGCCTGAAGGAGGAAGGCTGCGTCCTGTGCCATCCTGTCCTACATCCTCCTTTGACAAGAAGAGTGACCCACGGGAGAAACCTGTCTTGAGGCTCACCAAAGCATCGCAGCCCATGGCCACCCTTTTGTGCTGTTTGACCTCACATGATTTTGATCCCATCTTTAACAAGTGGCAAACCCCTAACATAGCCCCAAACCCCAGCTTCCTGGCCAGGTCTGCCCTGTGCAGAGACCTGTTGGTGCAGGGGCACAGAAGTGACCTCTGCCGTGACCCATCTTAGATTTTTCACAGCCTTTGTCACCATCTGGTCACGTTCCTGAAGGAGTTATCAGCAAGTTTTGGAAACTAACTGTGGGGAGGGCAGGTGATTGCTTTGCAGAACATGGAGGGAAATCTCTCTGCTCTCTCCCTGGCTGTGCCATCTCCATGGCGGTGACCTACTGAGCCCAGAGATGACACGGGCTGAGGTCACAGGGGGACGTGCTGCATCACAGAGAGGTCTCTCCCCGGTGCCATGGGAGAGCCCTCACTTCCCTGCAAGGCCAGGGCACGGCTCACACACTCCCCACTGCTGCCCTTCAGAGCTACTCCCCAGCAAGGAGGGAGGACAGGAGGCAGTGGGGCTGCACTGGGGCTCCTCACCAACAGGCACAAGAGCAGGGACACATTGGAGAGGAATTGTGAGTGATGAGACAGGAGACAAGAGAGTCCTTTTTCCCTGGAGGGAGAGGCGAGCCGAAGGAAAGGGGCCAAACGAGATGGAGACTGCTGGACCAAGAACATTAGCCCACACCACGGATACTAGCTTTCCAGTGCTCCTGCAGCTCTCCACCAAGGGTAAGGGATTGAGGAACTGCTTCCTGAGGTGTCGCACAGAGACTGTGAAATGCAAAAACAGTTGTGGGACCTGGGCTGTGGGGGTGTCTGGACAGGGCTGGGGGCGGCCACAAGAGCCCTGCTGGAGGGTCCCGTCTGGCTCAGGGCACAATGGGGCAGGCAGGAGTGCTGGGTCCTGGGGCTGGGGCTGTCCTGAGCCCCGAGGCTCCTGTGGGGCTGGCTCCATCCCCTCCTGGTAGGGTGGTAGGGTGGGAGGAAATTCAGGCCCAAGTTTCCCTGGAAGTGGGTCCCCCCTTGGGGTCTGGCTCCGGCAGGAAAGGGGTCCTGGCTCCCAGAGGCTGCAATGTCCACCAGATCCCATGGGCATCTCAAGAGCCTGCTGGAAATGCCCACAGAGGACATGAAACCTTCCCCTTGTAACAGCCCTCAGCATGGCACCAGACCCACCACCAACGATGGTGGGAGGAAGGAGCTGCCTGCTGGGTCATGTGTCTGCAATGTTGCCATGGCATCGCCCCCAGTGCTGCCCTGCTACTGGCTGACAAGAGGAGGAGGGTTGTGTTGGGTTGCCGGATGTCTCTGTCAGCCCATCACAGTCCAGCACGTGGGTTAAAGACACTTATAAGTGCAGCGGGAGCAAAGCAGGAGAGCAGGAGTGGGAGTGAGTGGGTGTGTAGGTGTGTTCCCATGCTGGCCCTGGCCGTGTGGGGCTGCTCTCCTCCAGGAGCTGCCACGGGCTTAGCACCATAGGACAGAGGTGCCTGGGCCCCAGGGGAGCTGTCCTGCAAGCCAGATGTGCTGGCCGGCCCCAAGCAGCTGCGCTGGGCGGTACAGTGTGGTTTGGCCGAGATTTGTCTGCAAGATGGGAATGCTCTTTCTGCCCTTGGATTGGTGGAGGTGGGAAGGGAGCAGGAGCAGAGGTGGGAGTGGATGTTCAGAGGAAGTGCTTGTTGCTGCCTCTTGGAGGACTAGAAGGAAACAGAAGGGCTGGAGAGTGGGCCTGGGTGTGATTTGGGGCATTTGAGGGGGGGTGTCCTGGCTGCTGGCCTGTGTGGTGGTGTGGCCTGTGTGTGCCTGCTGCAGAGGGGCGTGCTGGCTGTCCACCGTGTGTGAGGGGAGGGGTGGGGGTGAGGTGTGTGCCAGAAGTTGGGTGGCGTGTGGTGGGGAGAGGCGGTGGCCCCAGGGTGTTGGTTCTGGGTGCGGGAGGAGACGTGTGGAGAGAGCAGTGCTGTGCGTGGGCAGTGCCATGAGGCTGTGGAGGTGGGGAGCGCTGCGAGGTGAGCAGGTGCCTTGTCTGCTGGGGCCCTGGCTGCCCTGGTGGCCCCATGAGCCAGGCACGCTGGCAGCCGGCTGCCTTCTGCCCGCTCAGCTTCACGCCTGGAGTTTCCTCCGCTCTTGCCAGGCTCTGCAGCCACGACCCACCTGAAAGTGCAGGGAGCGCTTCTGCTTGCTCTGGGAGCTGTACGAGGCATGCTTTTCCCTCCTTTCCTCTCGGTTGCTTTTTGTGGGGAGAGCTTTGGTCTTGCAGCAGTGTTGGCTGAAGGAGCAGGAGGTCGTGGGAGGTGCTCGTTCATGGCTGGGCGTTAGCGTGCTGGAAGGTGTTTGGAGGAGTGAAGGCCTTGTGGAGAGGTGTTCTTGGGAGAGGGGCAGGTGTGTTCTTGGGAGAGGACTCTGAAGGGTGGCTGATGGCTCCCTGTGCCCAATCTCCCTGGACAAGGAGTGCCTTGGAGGAGGGAAGGCAAGGCAAGGGTGGCCTGCAAGGGATGCGCAGCCCCGGCCTCTCTTCCTTCCAGCTGCCATCTCGGCAAGTTCCTGCACCGTCCCGCTGCAGGGTGAGCTCTGGGTGCTGCAGAGGGCAGCGAGAGAGCCCCCTTGGGCAGGCATGAGTGTGCGAGGTGTGGTGTGGTGAGGTGCTGACGCGGGGAAGGTGGTGGTGTTGGCCTGAGGTTTGGGTGGGAGTGAGGAGCCCCACGGAGCTCTAGGGGCATTGCTGCGAGTCTCTGGAGCCAAGGGAGTGGTGGTGAGCACAGGCGTCCTCCAAGCAGCCTGCCGGCTTGTGGGCAGGCATTGTGGACGCTGAGCGCTGGAAGCCCTTTCCCCTTGGTGTTTTCTCCCTGAGCGCTTGGAGAGTTGCCACTCCTTTTTTGGGAGGTGGGGAGAGTCCTAGAGCCTTTGCATTGTGACCACTCTTGTTTTTCGGACTGCTCCCTGCTGACGCCATGATGGGGTCGTGTCCTTGCAGGCCTGAGAAATGCAGGCGCCAAAGAGTGGAGCACTAGGGGCTCAAGTGCTTGCTAAGAGAAGAGAGGGAAGTGGTCCTTCCTCTGGGCTGCTGCCTGGTGCTGCTTTGGAGGAGAGCTCCTGGCACCAGACGTGAGGACAAACCAGCTTGGCTCTGCCACACGCCCAGCTCCTTCAGTGGGTGGCTTAGCTGGTGCTCTCGGGCTCTGCCTGGGCCATGCCTGGGGGGACCCTGGAGGCAGAGCCTGCGCTGGCTTTTCCATGTGGCACTCGCACTGCTGAAAGCTGCTGGCTTGGCTCGAGGCTTTGCTTGGCAGAGAAATCCCCGTCCTTGCTGAGACGGGGCAAGGCAAAGGCTTGAGAGCAGCGGAAGCCTTGTGCCGTTTCCCTGGTTGCAAGTGTGCTTGTCTAAGGCTGGTGCACTGGCCCTGTCCGTGCTGCTGAGTGTGTCTGTGTGCAGCCGTGTGGTCATTGGTGAGCTCCCTGAGCGTGGCCCGAGAGAGGGGGAGTGTTGCCAAAGAGTTTTGTCCTCCTGCCTTGAAGCCCCAAAGGGCCCCTCAGTAGGGAGGCCTGTGGGGTGAGGGCCTTGAGGGCACGGGAAGCAAAGCAGATAGATAGGCAAGAGCTGGCGTGATGTGCCTCCTGGGAGAGCACTTGCCCTCTGCTTTGTGGAGGTGGGAAGGGAGCAGGCTCTGGGCTTTGACTGGATGTTCAGAGGAAGTGCCTGCTGAAAGGCTGTGGAGGACTAGAAGCAAGCGGAAGGGTTGGAGAGTGGGTCTTGGTGTGTTTTGGGGCCCTTGCCCATGGTCGCTTCTGCTCGGAAAAACTGCCTTTCGGAGGGCTCCGAGAGAGGCTGTGCCCACGTGGCACGCCGTGGCCTGGCCACTGGTGCCGCTCCGTGCCTCTTGCTGGGCCCTGAGACCTGTGGCCCTGGAAGCAGCCTGAAGGGTGTTGGCAGAGCAGCTCTGAGCGTGGCAGCTGTTTGGCTTTCGCAGGGCCTTGGAGGCTGGGGAAGGGCCCGTCCTCCCCTTGCCGTTGTCATTAGCCCTGCTGGCGGGCCAGGGGGAAGAGCTGCTGAGTGCTGCCTCTGCTGGTGTCCCCAGCTGAGATGCCCTCGCCTCAGTCCTTCCCCACGTCCCAAACTGTCAGGGCCCCAAATCAGAGAGTGCTTGTTGTCCTTGATGTGTAGGGGATGTGCTGGCTTGGTTCAGTCCCTCCTTGGGGCAGGAAGTGGCCTTTGGAGTTGCGGGAAGGCTTCTTGCTCTGACTGGGCCATGGGGCCCTGCTGTCTTCCGCTTCATGGTCGCTGCTCCCACACAATCGGCCCCTTAGGAAATGTTGCCAGGAATCCCTTGCAGGCCTTTCTCCAATTCCTGAGCTTCACGGGCTCGGTGCGGGTACTGGCTGGGCAGAAGGTGATCTTCTCTTGGGGCAGGAAGTGGCCCGTCCTGGGTGTTTTGCTGCACTAGGAGCAGTGTGAGGCGCCAGGGTGAGTGAGGGAGGCTGTTCAGGAGGTGTCTCAGCCTTGGGGAGGGCAGGGGCAGCTGCAGGGGGCAACAGCCACGAGGTCCCTAGTGTGTGCGAGAGCTGTGCCAGAAAATCCCCACTGCCCAATCAGTTCTTTGTCGGTAGCTGAGAGGCCAGCAGGGGCCGTGTGGCTCGGCTGCTGATTCTGAGGTCCCTTGGGGCTGAGGAGCTGAGAGGCCAGCTGCAGGAACAAGGCTGGCGTGTTGTCTGTAAGGTCCCTTCTGCAAGGGTTACGTGATTGGCTAGCAGGAGGCGTGTGGCTGGGGAGGTGCTGGTGAGGTGTCTTCTGGCTGAGCAGTTGCTGGGGCAGCAGCAGGTGCACGGCTGGGACGCGTGCTTTGGAGGTGACGTTGGCCGGAGCAGCTGGGAGGTCAGCATTTGGCTGATGGCTGAGGAGGTTATTGTGAGGTCACTGGTGTGTCAGGGGCTTGTAGGGCAGTGGCGGGCAGACGGCTGGGAAGGTGTCCGTGAGGTCCTGTCTTTTGGAGTGGCTGATAGGGCAGCAGGAGGCAGGTGGCTGGGAAGGTGCTTGTGAGGTGACTGCAGAGAGAGCAGCCCAGGTTGCCCATGGCTGGGAAGTGACTCGGAGGTCCCGCCTTTCCCCGCAGTATGTAGGCCTGCAGCGTGGCTTAGACATTGGTGGTGAAATCTAGGCTTGACAGTGTGTGCGTGGTGTTGAAATTGTGCGGGGCCTGGTGAGATTTGTCTCAGCCTGGGCAGCATTCATGGGAAATGAGAACACTGCCCCAAATTTGCTCCCCAGCCTTGCCCATGGTTATGGAACATGGGAAGCACCAGGGTCCCACGTAAAGCCCTCTGGATGATGCGTGTTAAGGGCCTAGTTGCTCTTTTCTGGCATCTCATCTCTCTCCTAAGCACCGCAGACTGAGAAACCTTGCTGAGGCCTTTTCAAAACAAAGAGCCTGCTTTGGTGCCTGAAGGAGGACGGCTGCGTCCTGTCCCATCCTGTCCTACATCCTCCTTTGACAA
The DNA here is from genome assembly GCF_040807025.1 of Struthio camelus. Classification (NCBI taxonomy): domain Eukaryota; kingdom Metazoa; phylum Chordata; class Aves; order Struthioniformes; family Struthionidae; genus Struthio; species Struthio camelus. The sequence continues at coordinate 4,208,050 of NC_090970.1, forward strand.
GAAGAGTGACCCACGGGAGAAACCTGTCTTGAGGCTTGCCAAAGCATCACAGCCCATGGCCACCCTTTTGTGCTGTTTGACCTCACATGATTTTGATCCCATCTTTAACAAGTGGCAAACCCCTAACATAGCCCCAAACCCCAGCTTCCTGGCCAGGTCTGCCCTGTGCAGAGACCTGTTGGTGCAGGGGCACAGAAGTGACCTCTGCCGTGACCCATCTTAGATTTTTCACAGCCTTTGTCACCATCTGGTCACGTTCCTGAAGGAGTTATCAGCAAGTTTTGGAAACTAACTGTGGGGAGGGCAGGTGATTGCTTTGCAGAACATGGAGGGAAATCTCTCTGCTCTCTCCCTGGCTGTGCCATCTCCATGGCGGTGACCTACTGAGCCCAGAGATGACACGGGCTGAGGTCACAGGGGGACGTGCTGCATCACAGAGAGGTCTCTCCCCGGTGCCATGGGAGAGCCCTCACTTCCCTGCAAGGCCAGGGCACGGCTCACACACTCCCCACTGCTGCCCTTCAGAGCTACTCCCCAGCAAGGAGGGAGGACAGGAGGCAGTGGGGCTGCACTGGGGCTCCTCACCAACAGGCACAAGAGCAGGGACACATTGGAGAGGAATTGTGAGTGATGAGACAGGAGACAAGAGAGTCCTTTTTCCCTGGAGGGAGAGGCGAGCCGAAGGAAAGGGGCCAAACGAGATGGAGACTGCTGGACCAAGAACATTAGCCCACACCACGGATACTAGCTTTCCAGTGCTCCTGCAGCTCTCCACCAAGGGTAAGGGATTGAGGAACTGCTTCCTGAGGTGTCGCACAGAGACTGTGAAATGGAAAAACAGTTGTGGGACCTGGGCTGTGGGGGTGTCTGGACAGGGCTGGGGGCGGCCACAAGAGCCCTGCTGGAGGGTCCCGTCTGGCTCAGGGCACAATGGGGCAGGCAGGAGTGCTGGGTCCTGGGGCTGGGGCTGTCCTGAGCCCCGAGGCTCCTGTGGGGCTGGCTCCATCCCCTCCTGGTAGGGTGGGAGGAAATTCAGGCCCAAGTTTCCCTGGAAGTGGGTCCCCCCTTGGGGTCTGGCTCCGGCAGGAAAGGGGTCCTGGCTCCCAGAGGCTGCAATGTCCACCAGATCCCATGGGCATCTCAAGAGCCTGCTGGAAATGCCCACAGAGGACATGAAACCTTCCCCTTGTAACAGCCCTCAGCATGGCACCAGACCCACCACCAACGATGGTGGGAGGAAGGAGCTGCCTGCTGGGTCATGTGTCTGCAATGTTGCCATGGCATCGCCCCCAGTGCTGCCCTGCTACTGGCTGACAAGAGGAGGAGGGTTGTGTTGGGTTGCCGGATGTCTCTGTCAGCCCATCACAGTCCAGCACGTGGGTTAAAGACACTTATAAGTGCAGCGGGAGCAAAGCAGGAGAGCAGGAGTGGGAGTGAGTGGGTGTGTAGGTGTGTTCCCATGCTGGCCCTGGCCGTGTGGGGCTGCTCTCCTCCAGGAGCTGCCACGGGCTTAGCACCATAGGACAGAGGTGCCTGGGCCCCAGGGGAGCTGTCCTGCAAGCCAGATGTGCTGGCCGGCCCCAAGCAGCTGCGCTGGGCGGTACAGTGTGGTTTGGCCGAGATTTGTCTGCAAGATGGGAATGCTCTTTCTGCCCTTGGATTGGTGGAGGTGGGAAGGGAGCAGGAGCAGAGGTGGGAGTGGATGTTCAGAGGAAGTGCTTGTTGCTGCCTCTTGGAGGACTAGAAGGAAACAGAAGGGCTGGAGAGTGGGCCTGGGTGTGATTTGGGGCATTTGAGGGGGGGTGTCCTGGCTGCTGGCCTGTGTGGTGGTGTGGCCTGTGTGTGCCTGCTGCAGAGGGGCGTGCTGGCTGTCCACCGTGTGTGAGGGGAGGGGTGGGGGTGAGGTGTGTGCCAGAAGTTGGGTGGCGTGTGGTGGGGAGAGGCGGTGGCCCCAGGGTGTTGGTTCTGGGTGCGGGAGGAGACGTGTGGAGAGAGCAGTGGTGTGGGTGGGCAGTGCCATGAGGCTGTGGAGGTGGGGAGCGCTGCGAGGTGAGCAGGTGCCTTGGCTGCTGGGGCCCCGGCAGCCCTGGTGGCCCCATGAGCCAGGCACGCTGGCAGCCGGCTGCCTTCTGCCCGCTCAGCTTCACGCCTGGAGTTTCCTCCGCTCTTGCCAGGCTCTGCAGCCAGGACCCACCCGAAAGTGCAGGGAGCGCTTCTGCTTGCTCTGGGAGCTGTACGAGGCATGCTTTTCCCTCCTTTCCTCTCGGTTGCTTTTTGTGGGGAGAGCTTTGGTCTTGCAGCAGTGTTGGCTGAAGGAGCAGGAGGTCGTGGGAGGTGCTCGTTCATGGCTGGGCGTTAGCGTGCTGGAAGGTGTTTGGAGGAGTGAAGGCCTTGTGGAGAGGTGTTCTTGGGAGAGGGGCAGGTGTGTTCTTGGGAGAGGACTCTGAAGGGTGGCTGATGGCTCCCTGTGCCCAATCTCCCTGGACAAGGAGTGCCTTGGAGGAGGGAAGGCAAGGCAAGGGTGGCCTGCAAGGGATGCGCAGCCCCGGCCTCTCTTCCTTCCAGCTGCCGTCTCGGCAAGTTCCTGCACCGTCCCGCTGCAGGGTGAGCTCTGGGTGCTGCAGAGGGCAGCGAGAGAGCCCGCTTGGGCAGGCAGGAGTGTGCGAGGTGTGGTGTGGTGAGGTGCTGACGCGGGGAAGGTGGTGGTGTTGGCCTGAGGTTTGGGTGGGAGTGAGGAGCCCCACGGAGCTCTAGGGGCATTGCTGCGAGTGTGTGGAGCCAAGGGAGTGGTGGTGAGCACAGGCGTCCTCCAAGCAGCCTGCCGGCTTGTGGGCAGGCATTGTGGAGGCTGAGCGCTGGAAGCCCTTTCCCCTTGGTGTTTTCTCCCTGAGCGCTTGGAGAGTTGCCACTCCTTTTTTGGGAGGTGGGGAGAGTCCTAGAGCCTTTGCATTGTGACCACTCTTGTTTTTCGGACTGCTCCCTGCTGACGCCGTGATGGGGTCGTGTCCTTGCAGCCCGGAGAAATGCAGGGGCCAAAGAGTGGAGCACTAGGGGCTCAAGTGCTTGCTAAGAGAGGAGAGGGAAGTGGTCCTTGCTGCAGGCTGCTGCCTGGTGCTGCTTTGGAGGAGAGCTCCTGGCACCAGACGTGAGGACAAACCAGCTTGGCTCTGCCACACGCCCAGCTCCTTCAGTGGGTGGCTTAGCTGGTGCTCTCGGGCTCTGCCTGGGCCATGCCCGGGGGGACCCTGGAGGCAGAGCCTGCGCTGGCTTTTCCATGTGGCACTCGCACTGCTGAAAGCTGCTGGCTTGGCTCGAGGCTTTGCTTGGCAGAGAAATCCCCGGCCTTGCTGAGACGGGGCAAGGCAAAGGCTTGAGAGCAGCGGAAGCCTTGTGCCGTTTCCCTGGTTGGAAGTGTGCTTGTCTAAGGCTGGTGCACTGGCCCTGTCCGTGCTGCTGAGTGTGTCTGTGTGCAGCCGTGTGGTCATTGGTGAGCTCCCTGAGCGTGGCCCGAGAGAGGGGGAGTGTTGCCAAAGAGTTTTGTCCTCCTGCCTTGAAGCCCCAAAGGGCCCCTCAGTAGGGAGGCCTGTTGGGTGAGGGCCTTGAGGGCACGGGAAGCAAAGCAGATAGATAGGCAAGAGCTGGCGTGATGTGCCTCCTGGGAGAGCACTTGCCCTCTGCTTTGTGGAGGTGGGAAGGGAGCAGGCTCTGGGCTTTGCCTGGATGTTCAGAGGAAGTGCCTGCTGAAAGGCTCTGGAGGACTAGAAGCAAGCGGAAGGGTTGGAGAGTGGGTCTTGGTGTGTTTTGGGGCCCTTGCCCATGGTCGCTTCTGCTCGGAAAAACTGCCTTTCGGAGGGCTCCGAGAGAGGCTGTGCCCACGTGGCACGCCGTGGCCTGGCCACTGGTGCCGCTCCGTGCCTCTTGCTGGGCCCTGAGACCTGTGGCCCTGGAAGCAGCCTGAAGGGTGTTGGCAGAGCAGCTCTGAGCGTGGCAGCTGTTTGGCTTTCGCAGGGCCTTGGAGGCTGGGGAAGGGCCCGTCCTCCCCTTGCCGTTGTCATTAGCCCTGCTGGCGGGCCAGGGGGAAGAGCTGCTGAGTGCTGCCTCTGCTGGTGTCCCCAGGTGAGATGCCCTCGCCTCAGTCCTTCCCCACGTCCCAGACTGTCAGGGCCCCAAATCAGAGAGTGCTTGTTGTCCTTGATGTGTAGGGGATGTGCTGGCTTGGTTCAGTCCCTCCTTGGGGCAGGAAGTGGCCTTTGGAGTTGCGGGAAGGCTTCTTGCTCTGCCTGGGCCATGGGGCCCTGCTGTCTTCCGCTTCATGGTCGCTGCTCCCACACAATCGGCCCCTTAGGAAATGTTGCCACGAATCCCTTGCAGGCCTTTCTCCAATTCCTGAGCTTCACGGGCTCGGTGCGGGTACTGGCTGGGCAGAAGGTGATCTTCTCTTGGGGCAGGAACTGGCCCGTCCTGGGTGTTTTGCTGCACTAGGAGCAGTGTGAGGTGCCAGGGTGAGTGAGGGAGACCGTTCAGGAGGTGTCTCAGCCTTGGGGAGGGCAGGGGCAGCTGCAGGGGGCAACAGCCACGAGGTCCCTAGTGTGTGCGAGAGCTGTGCCAGAAAATCCCCACTGCCCAATCAGTTCTTTGTCGGTAGCTGAGAGGCCAGCAGGGGCCGTGTGGCTCGGCTGCTGATTCTGAGGTCCCTTGGGGCTGAGGAGCTGAGAGGCCAGCTGCAGGAACAAGGCTGGCGTGTTGTCTGTAAGGTCCCTTCTGCAAGGGTTACGTGATTGGCTAGCAGGAGGCGTGTGGCTGGGGAGGTGCTGGTGAGGTGTCTTCTGGCTGAGCAGTTGCTGGGGCAGCAGCAGGTGCACGGCTGGGACGCGTGCTTTGGAGGTGACGTTGGCCGGAGCAGCTGGGAGGTGAGCATTTGGCTGATGGCTGAGGAGGTTATTGTGAGGTCACTGGTGTGTCAGGGGCTTGTAGGGCAGTGGCGGGCAGACGGCTGGGAAGGTGGCCGTGAGGTCCTGTCTTTTGGAGTGGCTGATAGGGCAGCAGGAGGCAGGTGGCTGGGAAGGTGCTTGTGAGGTGACTGCAGAGAGAGCAGCCCAGGTTGCCCATGGCTGGGAAGTGACTCGGAGGTCCCGCCTTTCCCCGCAGTATGTAGGCCTGCAGCGTGGCTTAGACATTGGTGGTGAAATCTAGGCTTGACAGTGTGTGCGTGGTGTTGAAATTGTGCGGGGCCTGGTGAGATTTGTCTCAGCCTGGGCAGCATTCATGGGAAATGAGAACACTGCCCCAAATTTGCTCCCCAGCCTTGCCCATGGTTATGGAACATGGGAAGCACCAGGGTCCCACGTAAAGCCCTCTGGATGATGCGTGTTAAGGGCCTAGTTGCTCTTTTCTGGCATCTCATCTCTCTCCTAAGCACCGCAGACTGAGAAACCTTGCTGAGGCCTTTTCAAAACAAAGAGCCTGCTTTGGTGCCTGAAGGAGGAAGGCTGCGTCCTGTGCCATCCTGTCCTACATCCTCCTTTGACAAGAAGAGTGACCCACGGGAGAAACCTGTCTCACCAGGCTCACCAAAGCATCGCAGCCCATGGCCACCCTTTTGTGCTGTTTGACCTCACATGATTTTGATCCCATCTTTAACAAGTGGCAAACCCCTAACATAGCCCCAAACCCCAGCTTCCTGGCCAGGTCTGCCCTGTGCAGAGACCTGTTGGTGCAGGGGCACAGAAGTGACCTCTGCCGTGACCCATCTTAGATTTTTCACAGCCTTTGTCACCATCTGGTCACGTTCCTGAAGGAGTTATCAGCAAGTTTTGGAAACTAACTGTGGGGAGGGCAGGTGATTGCTTTGCAGAACATGGAGGGAAATCTCTCTGCTCTCTCCCTGGCTGTGCCATCTCCATGGCGGTGACCTACTGAGCCCAGAGATGACACGGGCTGAGGTCACAGGGGGACGTGCTGCATCACAGAGAGGTCTCTCCCCGGTGCCATGGGAGAGCCCTCACTTCCCTGCAAGGCCAGGGCACGGCTCACACACTCCCCACTGCTGCCCTTCAGAGCTACTCCCCAGCAAGGAGGGAGGACAGGAGGCAGTGGGGCTGCACTGGGGCTCCTCACCAACAGGCACAAGAGCAGGGACACATTGGAGAGGAATTGTGAGTGATGAGACAGGAGACAAGAGAGTCCTTTTTCCCTGGAGGGAGAGGCGAGCCGAAGGAAAGGGGCCAAACGAGATGGAGACTGCTGGACCAAGAACATTAGCCCACACCACGGATACTAGCTTTCCAGTGCTCCTGCAGCTCTCCACCAAGGGTAAGGGATTGAGGAACTGCTTCCTGAGGTGTCGCACAGAGACTGTGAAATGGAAAAACAGTTGTGGGACCTGGGCTGTGGGGGTGTCTGGACAGGGCTGGGGGCGGCCACAAGAGCCCTGCTGGAGGGTCCCGTCTGGCTCAGGGCACAATGGGGCAGGCAGGAGTGCTGGGTCCTGGGGCTGGGGCTGTCCTGAGCCCCGAGGCTCCTGTGGGGCTGGCTCCATCCCCTCCTGGTAGGGTGGGAGGAAATTCAGGCCCAAGTTTCCCTGGAAGTGGGTCCCCCCTTGGGGTCTGGCTCTGGCAGGAAAGGGGTGCTGGCTCCCAGAGGCTGCAATGTCCACCAGATCCCAGGGGGATCTCAAGAGCCTGCTGGAAATGCCCACAGAGGACATGAAACCTTCCCCTTGTAACAGCCCTCAGCATGGCACCAGACCCACCACCAACGATGGTGGGAGGAAGGAGCTGCCTGCTGGGTCATGTGTCTGCAATGTTGCCATGGCATCGCCCCCAGTGCTGCCCTGCTACTGGCTGACAAGAGGAGGAGGGTTGTGTTGGGTTGCCGGATGTCTCTGTCAGCCCATCACAGTCCAGCACGTGGGTTAAAGACACTTATAAGTGCAGCGGGAGCAAAGCAGGAGAGCAGGAGTGGGAGTGAGTGGGTGTGTAGGTGTGTTCCCATGCTGGCCCTGGCCGTGTGGGGCTGCTCTCCTCCAGGAGCTGCCACGGGGTTAGCACCATAGGACAGAGGTGCCTGGGCCCCAGGGGAGCTGTCCTGCAATCCAGATGTGCTGGCCGGCCCCAAGCAGCTGCGCTGGGCGGTACAGTGTGGTTTGGCCGAGATTTGTCTGCAAGATGGGAATGCTCTTTCTGCCCTTGGATTGGTGGAGGTGGGAAGGGAGCAGGAGCAGAGGTGGGAGTGGATGTTCAGAGGAAGTGCTTGTTGCTGCCTCTTGGAGGACTAGAAGGAAACAGAAGGGCTGGAGAGTGGGCCTGGGTGTGATTTGGGGCATTTGAGGGGGGGTGTCCTGGCTGCTGGCCTGTGTGGTGGTGTGGCCTGTGTGTGCCTGCTGCAGAGGGGCGTGCTGGCTGTCCACCGTGTGTGAGGGGAGGGGTGGGGGTGAGGTGTGTGCCAGAAGTTGGGTGGCGTGTGGTGGGGAGAGGCGGTGGCCCCAGGGTGTTGGTTCTGGGTGCGGGAGGAGGCGTGTGGAGAGAGCAGTGGTGTGCGTGGGGAGTGCCATGAGGCTGTGGAGGTGGGGAGCGCTGCGAGGTGAGCAGGTGCCTTGGCTGCTGGGGCCCTGGCTGCCCTGGTGGCCCCGTGAGCCAGGCACGCTGGCAGCCGGCTGCCTTCTGCCCGCTCAGCTTCAGGCCTGGAGTTTCCTCCGCTCTTGCCAGGCTCTGCAGCCAGGACCCACCCGAAAGTGCAGGGAGCGCTTCTGCTTGCTCTGGGAGCTGTACGAGGCATGCTTTTCCCTCCTTTCCTCTCGGTTGCTTTTTGTGGGGAGAGCTTTGGTCTTGCAGCAGTGTTGGCTGAAGGAGCAGGAGGTCGTGGGAGGTGCTCGTTCATGGCTGGGCGTTAGCGTGCTGGAAGGTGTTTGGAGGAGTGAAGGCCTTGTGGAGAGGTGTTCTTGGGAGAGGGGCAGGTGTGTTCTTGGGAGAGGACTCTGAAGGGTGGCTGATGGCTCCCTGTGCCAAATCTCCCTGGACAAGGAGTGCCTTGGAGGAGGGAAGGCAAGGCAAGGGTGGCCTGCAAGGGATGCGCAGCCCCGGCCTCTCTTCCTTCCAGCTGCCGTCTCGGCAAGTTCCTGCACCGTCCCGCTGCAGGGTGAGCTCTGGGTGCTGCAGAGGGCAGCGAGAGAGCCCGCTTGGGCAGGCAGGAGTGTGCGAGGTGTGGTGTGGTGAGGTGCTGACGCGGGGAAGGTGGTGGTGTTGGCCTGAGGTTTGGGTGGGAGTGAGGAGCCCCACGGAGCTCTAGGGGCATTGCTGCGAGTCTCTGGAGCCAAGGGAGTGGTGGTGAGCACAGGCGTCCTCCAAGCAGCCTGCCGGCTTGTGGGCAGGCATTGTGGAGGCTGAGCGCTGGAAGCCCTTTCCCCTTGGTGTTTTCTCCCTGAGCGCTTGGAGAGTTGCCACTCCTTTTTTGGGAGGTGGGGAGAGTCCTAGAGCCTTTGCATTGTGACCACTCTTGTTTTTCGGACTGCTCCCTGCTGACGCCGTGATGGGGTCGTGTCCTTGCAGGCCTGAGAAATGCAGGGGCCAAAGAGTGGAGCACTAGGGGCTCAAGTGCTTGCTAAGAGAGGAGAGGGAAGTGGTCCTTGCTGCAGGCTGCTGCCTGGTGCTGCTTTGGAGGAGAGCTCCTGGCACCAGACGTGAGGACAAACCAGCTTGGCTCTGCCACACGCCCAGCTCCTTCAGTGGGTGGCTTAGCTGGTGCTCTCGGGCTCTGCCTGGGCCATGCCCGGGGGGACCCTGGAGGCAGAGCCTGTGCTGGCTTTTCCATGTGGCACTCGCACTGCTGAAAGCTGCTGGCTTGGCTCGAGGCTTTGCTTGGCAGAGAAATCCCCGGCCTTGCTGAGGCAGGGCAAGGCAAAGGCTTGAGAGCAGCGGAAGCCTTGTGCCGTTTCCCTGGTTGGAAGTGTGCTTGTCTAAGGCTGGTGCACTGGCCCTGTCCGTGCTGCTGAGTGTGTCTGTGTGCAGCCGTGTGGTCATTGGTGAGCTCCCTGAGCGTGGCCCGAGAGAGGGGGAGTGTTGCCAAAGAGTTTTGTCCTCCTGCCTTGAAGCCCCAAAGGGCCCCTCAGTAGGGAGGCCTGTGGGGTGAGGGCCTTGAGGGCACGTGAAGCAAAGCAGATAGATAGGCAAGAGCTGGCGTGATGTGCCTCCTGGGAGAGCACTTGCCCTCTGCTTTGTGGAGGTGGGAAGGGAGCAGGCTCTGGGCTTTGCCTGGATGTTCAGAGGAAGTGCCTGCTGAAAGGCTCTGGAGGACTAGAAGCAAGCGGAAGGGTTGGAGAGTGGGTCTTGGTGTGTTTTGGGGCCCTTGCCCATGGTCGCTTCTGCTCGGAAAAACTGCCTTTCGGAGGGCTCCGAGAGAGGCTGTGCCCACGTGGCACGCCGTGGCCTGGCCACTGGTGCCGCTCCGTGCCTCTTGCTGGGCCCTGAGACCTGTGGCCCTGGAAGCAGCCTGAAGGGTGTTGGCAGAGCAGCTCTGAGCGTGGCAGCTGTTTGGCTTTCGCAGGGCCTTGGAGGCTGGGGAAGGGCCCGTCCTCCCCTTGCCGTTGTCATTAGCCCTGCTGGCGGGCCAGGGGGAAGAGCTGCTGAGTGCTGCCTCTGCTGGTGTCCCCAGCTGAGATGCCCTCGCCTCAGTCCTTCCCCACGTCCCAAACTGTCAGGGCCCCAAATCAGAGAGTGCTTGTTGTCCTTGATGTGTAGGGGATGTGCTGGCTTGGTTCAGTCCCTCCTTGGGGCAGGAAGTGGCCTTTGGAGTTGCGGGAAGGCTTCTTGCTCTGACTGGGCCATGGGGCCCTGCTGTCTTCCGCTTCATGGTCGCTGCTCCCACACAATCGGCCCCTTAGGAAATGTTGCCACGAATCCCTTGCAGGCCTTTCTCCAATTCCTGAGCTTCACGGGCTCGGTGCGGGTACTGGCTGGGCAGAAGGTGATCTTCTCTTGGGGCAGGAACTGGCCCGTCCTGGGTGTTTTGCTGCACTAGGAGCAGTGTGAGGTGCCAGGGTGAGTGAGGGAGGCTGTTCAGGAGGTGTCTCAGCCTTGGGGAGGGCAGGGGCAGCTGCAGGGGGCAACAGCCACGAGGTCCCTAGTGTGTGCGAGAGCTGTGCCAGAAAATCCCCACTGCCCAATCAGTTCTTTGTCGGTAGCTGAGAGGCCAGCAGGGGCCCCGTGGCTCGGCTGCTGATTCTGAGGTCCCTTGGGGCTGAGGAGCTGAGAGGCCAGCTGCAGGAACAAGGCTGGCGTGTTGTCTGTAAGGTCCCTTCTGCAAGGGTTACGTGATTGGCTAGCAGGAGGCGTGTGGCTGGGGAGGTGCTGGTGAGGTGTCTTCTGGCTGAGCAGTTGCTGGGGCAGCAGCAGGTGCACGGCTGGGACGCGTGCTTTGGAGGTGACGTTGGCCGGAGCAGCTGGGAGGTCAGCATTTGGCTGATGGCTGAGGAGGTTATTGTGAGGTCACTGGTGTGTCAGGGGCTTGTAGGGCAGTGGCGGGCAGACGGCTGGGAAGGTGTCCGTGAGGTCCTGTCTTTTGGAGTGGCTGATAGGGCAGCAGGAGGCAGGTGGCTGGGAAGGTGCTTGTGAGGTGAGTGCAGAGAGAGCAGCCCAGGTTGCCCATGGCTGGGAAGTGACTCGGAGGTCCCGCCTTTCCCCGCAGTATGTAGGCCTGCAGCGTGGCTTAGACATTGGTGGTGAAATCTAGGCTTGACAGTGTGTGCGTGGTGTTGAAATTGTGCGGGGCCTGGTGAGATTTGTCTCAGCCTGGGCAGCATTCATGGGAAATGAGAACACTGCCCCAAATTTGCTCCCCAGCCTTGCCCATGGTTATGGAACATGGGAAGCACCAGGGTCCCACGTAAAGCCCTCTGGATGATGCGTGTTAAGGGCCTAGTTGCTCTTTTCTGGCATCTCATCTCTCTCCTAAGCACCGCAGACTGAGAAACCTTGCTGAGGCCTTTTCAAAACAAAGAGCCTGCTTTGGTGCCTGAAGGAGGACGGCTGCGTCCTGTCCCATCCTGTCCTACATCCTCCTTTGACAAGAAGAGTGACCCACGGGAGAAACCTGTCTTGAGGCTTGCCAAAGCATCACAGCCCATGGCCACCCTTTTGTGCTGTTTGACCTCACATGATTTTGATCCCGTCTTTAACAAGTGCCAAACCCCTAACATAGTCCCAAACCCCAGCTTCCTGGCCAGGTCTGCCCTGTGCAGAGACCTGTTGGTGCAGGGGCACAGAAGTGACCTCTGCCGTGACCCATCTTAGATTTTTCACAGCCTTTGTCACCATCTGGTCACGTTCCTGAAGGAGTTATCAGCCAGTTTTGGAAACTAACTGTGGGGAGGGCAGGTGATTGCTTTGCAGAACATGGAGGGAAATCTCTCTGCTCTCTCCCTGGCTGTGCCATCTCCATGGCGGTGACCTACTGAGCCCAGAGATGACACGGGCTGAGGTCACAGGGGGATGTGCCGCATCACAGAGAGGTCTCTCCCCGGTGCCATGGGAGAGCCCTCACTTCCCTGCAAGGCCGGGGCACGGCTCACACACTCCCCACTGCTGCCCTTCAGAGCTACTCCCCAGCAAGGAGGGAGGACAGGAGGCAGTGGGGCTGCACTGGGGCTCCTCACCAACAGGCACAAGAGCAGGGACACATTGGAGAGGAATTGTGAGTGATGAGACAGGAGACAAGAGAGTCCTTTTTCCCTGGAGGGAGAGGCGAGCCGAAGGAAAGGGGCCAAACGAGATGGAGACTGCTGGACCAAGAACATTAGCCCACACCACGGATACTAGCTTTCCAGTGCTCCTGCAGCTCTCCACCAAGGGTAAGGGATTGAGGAACTGCTTCCTGAGGTGTCGCACAGAGACTGTGAAATGGAAAAACAGTTGTGGGACCTGGGCTGTGGGGGTGTCTGGACAGGGCTGGGGGCGGCCACAAGAGCCCTGCTGGAGGGTCCCGTCTGGCTCAGGGCACAATGGGGCAGGCAGGAGTGCTGGGTCCTGGGGCTGGGGCTGTCCTGAGCCCCGAGGCTCCTGTGGGGCTGGCTCCATCCCCTCCTGGTAGGGTGGGAGGAAATTCAGGCCCAAGTTTCTCTGGAAGTGGGTCCCCCCTTGGGGTCTGGCTCTGGCAGGAAAGGGGTCCTGGCTCCCAGAGGCTGCAATGTCCACCAGATCCCAGGGGGATCTCAAGAGCCTGCTGGAAATGCCCACAGAGGACATGAAACCTTCCCCTTGTAACAGCCCTCAGCATGGCACCAGACCCACCACCAACGATGGTGGGAGGAAGGAGCTGCCTGCTGGGTCATGTGTCTGCAATGTTGCCATGGCATCGCCCCCAGTGCTGCCCTGCTACTGGCTGACAAGAGGAGGAGGGTTGTGTTGGGTTGCCGGATGTCTCTGTCAGCCCATCACAGTCCAGCACGTGGGTTAAAGACACTTATAAGTGCAGCGGGAGCAAAGCAGGAGAGCAGGAGTGGGAGTGAGTGGGTGTGTAGGTGTGTTCCCATGCTGGCCCTGGCCGTGTGGGGCTGCTCTCCTCCAGGAGCTGCCACGGGCTTAGCACCATAGGACAGAGGTGCCTGGGCCCCAGGGGAGCTGTCCTGCAAGCCAGATGTGCTGGCCAGCCCCAAGCAGCTGCGCTGGGCGGTACAGTGTGGTTTGGCCGAGATTTGTCTGCAAGATGGGAATGCTCTTTCTGCCCTTGGATTGGTGGAGGTGGGAAGGGAGCAGGAGCAGAGGTGGGAGTGGATGTTCAGAGGAAGTGCTTGTTGCTGCCTCTTGGAGGACTAGAAGGAAACAGAAGGGCTGGAGAGTGGGCCTGGGTGTGATTTGGGGCATTTGAGGGGGGGTGTCCTGGCTGCTGGCCTGTGTGGTGGTGTGGCCTGTGTGTGCCTGCTGCAGAGGGGCGTGCTGGCTGTCCACCGTGTGTGAGGGGAGGGGTGGGGGTGAGGTGTGTGCCAGAAGTTGGGTGGCGTGTGGTGGGGAGAGGCGGTGGCCCCAGGGTGTTGGTTCTGGGTGCGGGAGGAGACGTGTGGAGAGAGCAGTGCTGTGCGTGGGCAGTGCCATGAGGCTGGGGAGGTGGGGAGCGCTGCGAGGTGAGCAGGTGCCTTGTCTGCTGGGGCCCTGGCTGCCCTGGTGGCCCCGTGAGCCAGGCACGCTGGCAGCCGGCTGCCTTCTGCCCGCTCAGCTTCACGCCTGGAGTTTCCTCCGCTCTTGCCAGGCTCTGCAGCCACGACCCACCTGAAAGTGCAGGGAGCGCTTCTGCTTGCTCTGAGAGCTGTACGAGGCATGCTTTTCCCTCCTTTCCTCTCGGTTGCTTTTTGTGGGGAGAGCTTTGGTCTTGCAGCAGTGTTGGCTGAAGGAGCAGGAGGTCGTGGGAGGTGCTCGTTCATGGCTGGGCGTTAGCGTGCTGGAAGGTGTTTGGAGGAGTGAAGGCCTTGTGGAGAGGTGTTCTTGGGAGAGGGGCAGGTGTGTTCTTGGGAGAGGACTCTGAAGGGTGGCTGATGGCTCCCTGTGCCCAATCTCCCTGGACAAGGAGTGCCTTGGAGGAGGGGAGCCAAGGCAAGGGTGGCCTGCAAGGGATGCGCAGCCCCGGCCTCTCTTCCTTCCAGCTGCCGTCTCGGCAAGTTCCTGCACCGTCCCGCTGCAGGGTGAGCTCTGGGTGCTGCAGCAGGGCAGCGAGAAAGCCCCCTTGGGCAGGCAGGAGTGTGCGAGGTGTGGTGTGGTGAGGTGCTGACGCGGGGAAGGTGGTGGTGTTGGCCTGAGGTTTGGGTGGGAGTGAGGAGCCCCACGGAGCTCTAGGGGCATTGCTGCGAGTGTGTGGAGCCAAGGGAGTGGTGGTGAGCACAGGCGTCCTCCAAGCAGCCTGCCGGCTTGTGGGCAGGCATTGTGGAGGCTGAGCGCTGGAAGCCCTTTCCCCTTGGTGTTTTCTCCCTGAGCGCTTGGAGAGTTGCCACTCCTTTTTTGGGAGGTGGGGAGAGTCCTAGAGCCTTTGCATTGTGACCACTCTTGTTTTTCGGACTGCTCCCTGCTGACGCCGTGATGGGGTCGTGTCCTTGCAGCCCGGAGAAATGCAGGGGCCAAAGAGTGGAGCACTAGGGGCTCAAGTGCTTGCTAAGAGAAGAGAGGGAAGTGGTCCTTGCTGCAAGCTGCTGCCTGGTGCTGCTTTGGAGGAGAGCTCCTGGCACCAGACGTGAGGACAAACCAGCTTGGCTCTGCCACACGCCCAGCTCCTTCAGTGGGTGGCTTAGCTGGTGCTCTCGGGCTCTGCCTGGGCCATGCCCGGGGGGACCCTGGAGGCAGAGCCTGCGCTGGCCTTTCCATGTGGCACTCGCCCTGCTGAAAGCTGCTGGCTTGGCTCGAGGCTTTGCTTGGCAGAGAAATCCCCGGCCTTGCTGAGACGGGGCAAGGCAAAGGCTTGAGAGCAGCGGAAGCCTTGTGCCGTTTCCCTGGTTGGAAGTGTGCTTGTCTAAGGCTGGTGCACTGGCCCTGTCCGTGCTGCTGAGTGTGTCTGTGTGCAGCCGTGTGGTCATTGGTGAGCTCCCTGAGCGTGGCCCGAGAGAGGGGGAGTGGTGCCAAAGAGTTTTGTCCTCCTTCCTTGAAGCCCCAAAGGGCCCCTCAGAAGGGAGGTCTGTGGGGTGAGGGCCTTGAGGGCACGGGAAGCAAAGCAGATAGATAGGCAAGAGCTGGCGTGATGCGCCTCCTGGGAGAGCACTTGCCCTCTGCTTTGTGGAGGTGGGAAGGGAGCAGGCTCTGGGCTTTGCCTGGATGTCCAGAGGAAGTGCCTGTGGAAAGGCTCTGGAGGACTAGAAGCAAGCGGAAGGGTTGGAGAGTGGGTCTTGGTGTGTTTTGGGGCCCTTGCCCATGGTCGCTTCTGCTCGGAAAAACTGCACATCGGAGGGCTCCGAGAGAGGCTGTGCCCACGTGGCACGCCGTGGCCTGGCCACTGGTGCCGCTCCGTGCCTCTTGCTGGGCCCTGAGACCTGTGGCCCTGGAAGCAGCCTGAAGGGTGTTGGCAGAGCAGCTCTGAGCGTGGCAGCTGTTTGGCTTTCGCAGGGCCTTGGAGGCTGGGGAAGGGCCCGTCCTCCCCTTGCCGTTGTCATTAGCCCTGCTGGCGGGCCAGGGGGAAGAGCTGCTGAGTGCTGCCTCTGCTGGTGTCCCCAGCTGAGATGCCCTCGCCTCAGTCCTTCCCCACGTCCCAAACTGTCAGGGCCCCAAATCAGAGAGTGCTTGTTGTCCTTGATGTGTAGGGGATGTGCTGGCTTGGTTCAGTCCCTCCTTGGGGCAGGAAGTGGCCTTTGGAGTTGCGGGAAGGCTTCTTGCTCTGACTGGGCCATGGGGCCCTGCTGTCTTCCGCTTCATGGTCGCTGCTCCCACACAATCGGCCCCTTAGGAAATGTTGCCACGAATCCCTTGCAGGCCTTTCTCCAATTCCTGAGCTTCACGGGCTCGGTGCGGGTACTGGCTGGGCAGAAGGTGATCTTCTCTTGGGGCAGGAAGTGGCCCGTCCTGGGTGTTTTGCTGCACTAGGAGCAGTGTGAGGTGCCAGGGTGAGTGAGGGAGGCTGTTCAGGAGGTGTCTCAGCCTTGGGGAGGGCAGGGGCAGCTGCAGGGGGCAACAGCCACGAGGTCCCTAGTGTGTGCGAGAGCTGTGCCAGAAAATCACCACTGCCCAACCAGTTCTTTGTCGGTAGCTGAGAGGCCAGCAGGGGCCCCGTGGCTCGGCTGCTGATTCTGAGGTCCCTTGGGGCTGAGGAGCTGAGAGGCCAGCTGCAGGAACAAGGCTGGCGTGTTGTCTGTAAGGTCCCTTCTGCAAGGGTTACGTGATTGGCTAGCAGGAGGCGTGTGGCTGGGGAGGTGCTGGTGAGGTGTCTTCTGGCTGAGCAGTTGCTGGGGCAGCAGCAGGTGCACGGCTGGGACGCGTGCTTTGGAGGTGACGTTGGCCGGAGCAGCTGGGAGGTCAGCATTTGGCTGATGGCTGAGGAGGTTATTGTGAGGTCACTGGTGTGTCAGGGGCTTGTAGGGCAGTGGCGGGCAGACGGCTGGGAAGGTGTCCGTGAGGTCCTGTCTTTTGGAGTGGCTGATAGGGCAGCAGGAGGCAGGTGGCTGGGAAGGTGCTTGTGAGGTGACTGCAGAGAGAGCAGCCCAGGTTGCCCATGGCTGGGAAGTGACTCGGAGGTCCCGCCTTTCCCCGCAGTATGTAGGCCTGCAGCGTGGCTTAGACATTGGTGGTGAAATCTAGGCTTGACAGTGTGTGCGTGGTGTTGAAATTGTGCGGGGCCTGGTGAGATTTGTCTCAGCCTGGGCAGCATTCATGGGAAATGAGAACACTGCCCCAAATTTGCTCCCCAGCCTTGCCCATGGTTATGGAACATGGGAAGCACCAGGGTCCCACGTAAAGCCCTCTGGATGATGCGTGTTAAGGGCCTAGTTGCTCTTTTCTGGCATCTCATCTCTCTCCTAAGCACCGCAGACTGAGAAACCTTGCTGAGGCCTTTTCAAAACAAAGAGCCTGCTTTGGTGCCTGAAGGAGGACGGCTGCGTCCTGTCCCATCCTGTCCTACATCCTCCTTTGACAAGAAGAGTGACCCACGGGAGAAACCTGTCTTGAGGCTCGCCAAAGCATCACAGCCCATGGCCACCCTTTTGTGCTGTTTGACCTCACATGATTTTGATCCCGTCTTTAACAAGTGCCAAACCCCTAACATAGCCCCAAACCCCAGCTTCCCACACAGGTCTGCCCTGTGCAGAGACCTGTTGGTGCAGGGGCATAGAAGTGACCTCTGCCGTGACCCATCTTAGATTTTTCACAGCCTTTGTCACCATCTGGTCACGTTCCTGAAGGAGTTATCAGCCAGTTTTGGAAACTAACTGTGGGGAGGGAAGGTGATTGCTTTGCAGAACATGGAGGGAAATCTCTCTGCTCTCTCCCTGGCTGTGCCATCTCCATGGCGGTGACCTACTGAGCCCAGAGATGACACGGGCTGAGGTCACAGTGGGATGTGCCGCATCACAGAGAGGTCTCTCCCCGGTGCCATGGGAGAGCCCTCACTTCCCTGCAAGGCCGGGGCACGGCTCACACACTCCCCACTGCTGCCCTTCAGAGCTACTCCCCAGCAAGGAGGGAGGACAGGAGGCAGTGGGGCTGCACTGGGGCTCCTCACCAACAGGCACAAGAGCAGGGACACATTGGAGAGGAATTGTGAGTGATGAGACAGGAGACAAGAGAGTCCTTTTTCCCTGGAGGGAGAGGCGAGCCGAAGGAAAGGGGCCAAACGAGATGGAGACTGCTGGACCAAGAACATTAGCCCACACCACGGATACTAGCTTTCCAGTGCTCCTGCAGCTCTCCACCAAGGGTAAGGGATTGAGGAACTCCTTCCTGAGGTGTCGCACAGAGACTGTGAAATGGAAAAACAGTTGTGGGACCTGGGCTGTGGGGGTGTCTGGACAGGGCTGGGGGCGGCCACAAGAGCCCTGCTGGAGGGTCCCGTCTGGCTCAGGGCACAATGGGGCAGGCAGGAGTGCTGGGTCCTGGGGCTGGGGCTGTCCTGAGCCCCGAGGCTCCTGTGGGGCTGGCTCCATCCCCTCCTGGTAGGGTGGGAGGAAATTCAGGCCCAAGTTTCCCTGGAAGTGGGTCCCCCCTTGGGGTCTGGCTCCGGCAGGAAAGGGGTCCTGGCTCCCAGAGGCTGCAATGTCCACCAGATCCCAGGGGGATCTCAAGAGCCTGCTGGAAATGCCCACAGAGGACATGAAACCTTCACCTTGTAATAACCCTCAGCATGGCACCAGACCCACCACCAACGATGGTGGGAGGAAGGAGCTGCCTGCTGGGTCATGTGTCTGCAATGTTGCCATGGCATCGCCCCCAGTGCTGCCCTGCTACTGGCTGACAAGAGGAGGAGGGTTGTGTTGGGTTGCCGGATGTCTCTGTCAGCCCATCACAGTCCAGCACGTGGGTTAAAGACACTTATAAGTGCAGCGGGAGCAAAGCAGGAGAGCAGGAGTGGGAGTGAGTGGGTGTGTAGGTGTGTTCCCATGCTGGCCCTGGCCGTGTGGGGCTGCTCTCCTCCAGGAGCTGCCACGGGCTTAGCACCATAGGACAGAGGTGCCTGGGCCCCAGGGGAGCTGTCCTGCAATCCAGATGTGCTGGCCGGCCCCAAGCAGCTGCGCTGGGCGGTACAGTGTGGTTTGGCCGAGATTTGTCTGCAAGATGGGAATGCTCTTTCTGCCCTTGGATTGGTGGAGGTGGGAAGGGAGCAGGAGCAGAGGTGGGAGTGGATGTTCAGAGGAAGTGCTTGTTGCTGCCTCTTGGAGGACTAGAAGGAAACAGAAGGCCTGGAGAGTTGTCCTGGGTGTGATTAGGGGCATTTGGGGGGTGGTGGCGTGGCTGCTGGCCTGTGTGGTGGTGTGGCCTGTGTGTGCCTGCTGCAGAGGGGCGTGCTGGCTGTCCACCGTGTGTGAGGCTCAGGGTGGGGGTGAGGTGTGTGCCAGAAGTTGGGTGGCGTGTGGTGGGGAGAGGCGGTGGCCCCAGGGTGTTGGTTCTGGGTGCGGGAGGAGACGTGTGGAGAGAGCAGTGCTGTGCGTGGGCAGTGCCATGAGGCTGGGGAGGTGGGGAGCGCTGCGAGGTGAGCAGGTGCCTTGTCTGCTGGGGCCCCGGCTGCCCTGGTGGCCCCATGAGCCAGGCACGCTGGCAGCCGGCTGCCTTCTGCCCGCTCAGCTTCACGCCTGGAGTTTCCTCCGCTCTTGCCAGGCTCTGCAGCCAGGACCCACCCGAAAGTGCAGGGAGCGCTTCTGCTTGCTCTGGGAGCTGTACGAGGCATGCTTTTCCCTCCTTTCCTCTCGGTTGCTTTTTGTGGGGAGAGCTTTGGTCTTGCAGCAGTGTTGGCTGAAGGAGCAGGAGGTCGTGGGAGGTGCTCGTTCATGGCTGGGCGTTAGCGTGCTGGAAGGTGTTTGGAGGAGTGAAGGCCTTGTGGAGAGGTGTTCTTGGGAGAGGGGCAGGTGTGTTCTTGGGAGAGGACTCTGAAGGGTGGCTGATGGCTCCCTGTGCCCAATCTCCCTGGACAAGGAGTGCCTTGGAGGAGGGGAGCCAAGGCAAGGGTGGCCTGCAAGGGATGCGCAGCCCCGGCCTCTCTTCCTTCCAGCTGCCGTCTCGGCAAGTTCCTGCACCGTCCCGCTGCAGGGTGAGCTCTGGGTGCTGCAGCAGGGCAGCGAGAAAGCCCCCTTGGGCAGGCAGGAGTGTGCGAGGTGTGGTGTGGTGAGGTGCTGACGCGGGGAAGGTGGTGGTGTTGGCCTGAGGTTTGGGTGGGAGTGAGGAGCCCCACGGAGCTCTAGGGGCATTGCTGCGAGTCTCTGGAGCCAAGGGAGTGGTGGTGAGCACAGGCGTCCTCCAAGCAGCCTGCCGGCTTGTGGGCAGGCATTGTGGACGCTGAGCGCTGGAAGCCCTTTCCCCTTGGTGTTTTCTCCCTGAGCGCTTGGAGAGTTGCCACTCCTTTTTTGGGAGGTGGGGAGAGTCCTAGAGCCTTTGCATTGTGACCACTCTTGTTTTTCGGACTGCTCCCTGCTGACGCCGTGATGGGGTCGTGTCCTTGCAGGCCTGAGAAATGCAGGGGCCAAAGAGTGGAGCACTAGGGGCTCAAGTGCTTGCTAAGAGAAGAGAGGGAAGTGGTCCTTGCTGCAAGCTGCTGCCTGGTGCTGCTTTGGAGGAGAGCTCCTGGCACCAGACGGGAGGACAAACCAGCTTGGCTCTGCCACACGCCCAGCTCCTTCAGTGGGTGGCTTAGCTGGTGCTCTCGGGCTCTGCCTGGGCCATGCCCGGGGGGACCCTGGAGGCAGAGCCTGCGCTGGCTTTTCCATGTGGCACTCGCACTGCTGAAAGCTGCTGGCTTGGCTCGAGGCTTTGCTTGGCAGAGAAATCCCCGGCCTTGCTGAGACGGGGCAAGGCAAAGGCTTGAGAGCAGCGGAAGCCTTGTGCCGTTTCCCTGGTTGGAAGTGTGCTTGTCTAAGGCTGGTGCACTGGCCCTGTCGGTGCTGCTGAGTGTGTCTGTGTGCAGCCGTGTGGTCATTGGTGAGCTCCCTGAGCACGGCCCGAGAGAGGGGGAGTGTTGCCAAAGAGTTTTGTCCTCCTTCCTTGAAGCCCCAAAGGGCCCCTCAGAAGGGAGGTCTGTGGGGTGAGGGCCTTGAGGGCACGGGAAGCAAAGCAGATAGATAGGCAAGAGCTGGCGTGATGCGCCTCCTGGGAGAGCACTTGCCCTCTGCTTTGTGGAGGTGGGAAGGGAGCAGGCTCTGGGCTTTGCCTGGATGTTCAGAGGAAGTGCCTGTGGAAAGGCTCTGGAGGACTAGAAGCAAGCGGAAGGGTTGGAGAGTGGGTCTTGGTGTGTTTTGGGGCCCTTGCCCATGGTCGCTTCTGCTCGGAAAAACTGCCTGTCGGAGGGCTCCGAGAGAGGCTGTGCCCACGTGGCACGCTGTAGCCTGGCCACTGGTGCCGCTCCGTGCCTCTTGCTGGGCCCTGAGACCTGTGGCCCTGGAAGCAGCCTGAAGGGTGTTGGCGGAAGAAATCTGAGCGTGGCAGCTGTTTGGCTTTCGCAGGGCCTTGGAGGCTGGGGAAGGGCCCGTCCTCCCCTTGCCGTTGTCATTAGCCCTGCTGGCGGGCCAGGGGGAAGAGCTGCTGAGTGCTGCCTCTGCTGGTGTCCCCAGCTGAGATGCCCTCGCCTCAGTCCTTCCCCACGTCCCAAACTGTCAGGGCCCCAAACCAGAGAGTGCTTGTTGTCCTTGATGTGTAGGGGATGTGCTGGCTTGGTTCAGTCCCTCCTTGGGGCAGGAAGTGGCCTTTGGAGTTGCGGGAAGGCTTCTTGCTCTGCCTGGGCCATGGGGCCCTGCTGTCTTCCGCTTCATGGTCGCTGCTCCCACACAATCGGCCCCTTAGGAAATGTTGCCACGAATCCCTTGCAGGCCTTTCTCCAATTCCTGAGCTTCACGGGCTCGGTGCGGGTACTGGCTGGGCAGAAGGTGATCTTCTCTTGGGGCAGGAACTGGCCCGTCCTGGGTGTTTTGCTGCACTAGGAGCAGTGTGAGGTGCCAGGGTGAGTGAGGGAGGCTGTTCAGGAGGTGTCTCAGCCTTGGGGAGGGCAGGGGCAGCTGCAGGGGGCAACAGCCACGAGGTCCCTAGTGTGTGCGAGAGCTGTGCCAGAAAATCCCCACTGCCCAACCAGTTCTTTGTCGGTAGCTGAGAGGCCAGCAGGGGCCGTGTGGCTCGGCTGCTGATTCTGAGGTCCCTTGGGGCTGAGGAGCTGAGAGGCCAGCTGCAGGAACAAGGCTGGCGTGTTGTCTGTAAGGTCCCTTCTGCAAGGGTTACGTGATTGGCTAGCAGGAGGCGTGTGGCTGGGGAGGTGCTGGTGAGGTGTCTTCTGGCTGAGCAGTTGCTGGGGCAGCAGCAGGTGCACGGCTGGGACGCGTGCTTTGGAGGTGACGTTGGCCGGAGCAGCTGGGAGGTGAGCATTTGGCTGATGGCTGAGGAGGTTATTGTGAGGTCACTGGTGTGTCAGGGGCTTGTAGGGCAGTGGCGGGCAGACGGCTGGGAAGGTGGCCGTGAGGTCCTGTCTTTTGGAGTGGCTGATAGGGCAGCAGGAGGCAGGTGGCTGGGAAGGTGCTTGTGAGGTGACTGCAGAGAGAGCAGCCCAGGTTGCCCATGGCTGGGAAGTGACTCGGAGGTCCCGCCTGTCCCAACAGGCTGCCTGGCCTGCAGCGTGGCTTAGACATTGGTGGTGAAATCTAGGCTTGACAGTGTGTGCGTGGTGTGGAAATTGTGCCCCATGAAAAGAGAGGGGCCTGGTGAGATTTGTCTCAGCCTGGGCAACATTCATGGGAAATGAGAACACTGCCCCAAATTTGCTCCCCAGTCTTGCCCATGGTTATGGAACATGGGAAGCACCAGGGTCCCACGTAAAGCCCTCTGGATGATGCGTGTTAAGGGCCTAGTTGCTCTTTTCCGGCATCTCATCTCTCTCCTAAGCACTGCAGACTGAGAAACCTTGCTGAGGCCTTTTCAAAACAAAGAGCCTGCTTTGGTGCCTGAAGGAGGAAGGCTGCGTCCTGTCCCATCCTGTCCTACATCCTCCTTTGACAAGAAGAGTGACCCACGGGAGAAACCAGTCTCACCAGGCTCACCAAAGCATCGCAGCCCATGGCCACCCTTTTGTGCTGTTTGACCTCACATGACTTTGATCCCATCTTTAACAAGTGCCAAACCCCTAACATAGCCCCAAAGCCCAGCTTCCTGGCCAGGTCTGCCCTGTGCAGAGACCTGTTGGTGCAGGGGCACAGAAGTGACCTCTGCCGTGCCCCATCTTAGATTTTTCACAGCCTTTGTCACCATCTGGTCACGTTCCTGAAGGAGTTATCAGCAAGTTTTGGAAACTAACTGGGGATGTAGGCAGGTGACTGCTTTCCAGGACGTGAGGGGAAGTCTCTCTGCTCTCTCCCTGGCTGTGCCATCTCCATGGCGGTGACCTACTGAGCCCAGAGATGACACGGGCTGAGGTCACAGGGGGATGTGCCGCATCACAGAGAGGTCTCTCCCCGGTGCCATGGGAGAGCCCTCACTTCCCTGCAAGGCCAGGGCACGGCTCACACACTCCCCACTGCTGCCCTTCAGAGCTACTCCCCAGCAAGGAGGGAGGCCAGGAGGCAGTGGGGCTGCACTGGGGCTCCTCACCAACAGGCACAAGAGCAGGGACACATTGGAGAGGAATTGTGGGTGACGAGACAGGAAGCGAGTCCTTTTTCCCTGGAGGGAGAGGTGAGCCGAAGGAAAGGGGCCAAACGAGATGGAGACTGCTGGACCAAGAACATTAGCCCAGACCACAGGTACTTGCTATCCAGTGCTCCTGCAGCTCTCCACCAAGGGTAAGGGATTGAGGAACTGCTTCCTGAGGTGTCGCACAGAGACTGTGAAATGCAAAAACAGTTGTGGGACCTGGGCTGTGGGGGTGTCTGGACAGGGCTGGGGGCGGCCACAAGAGCCCTGCTGGAGGGTCCCGTCTGGCTCAGGGCACAATGGGGCAGGCAGGAGTGCTGGGTCCTGGGGCTGGGGCTGTCCTGAGCCCCGAGGCTCCTGTGGGGCTGGCTCCATCCCCTCCTGGTAGGGTGGGAGGAAATTCAGGCCCAAGTTTCCCTGGAAGTGGGTCCCCCCTTGGGGTCTGGCTCTGGCAGGAAAGGGGTCCTGGCTCCCAGAGGCTGCAATGTCCACCAGATCCCAGGGGGCTCTCAAGAGCCTGCTGGAAATGCCCACAGAGCACATGAAACCTTCCCCTTGTAACAGCCCTCAGCATGGCACCAGACCCACCACCAATGATGGTGGGAGGAAGGAGCTGCCTGCTGGGTCATGTGTCTGCAATGTTGCCATGGCATCGCCCCCAGTGCTGCCCTGCTACTGGCTGACAAGAGGAGGAGGGTTGTGTTGGGTTGCCGGATGTCTCTGTCAGCCCATCACAGTCCAGCACGTGGGTTAAAGACACTTATAAGTGCAGCGGGAGCAAAGCAGGAGAGCAGGAGTGGGAGTGAGTGGGTGTGTAGGTGTGTTCCCATGCTGGCCCTGGCCGTGTGGGGCTGCTCTCCTCCAGGAGCTGCCACGGGCTTAGCACCATAGGACAGAGGTGCCTGGGCCCCAGGGGAGCTGTCCTGCAATCCAGATGTGCTGGCCGGCCCCAAGCAGCTGCGCTGGGCGGTACAGTGTGGTTTGGCCGAGATTTGTCTGCAAGATGGGAATGCTCTTTCTGCCCTTGGATTGGTGGAGGTGGGAAGGGAGCAGGAGCAGAGGTGGGAGTGGATGTTCAGAGGAAGTGCTTGTTGCTGCCTCTTGGAGGACTAGAAGGAAACAGAAGGCCTGGAGAGTTGTCCTGGGTGTGATTAGGGGCATTTGGGGGGTGGTGGCGTGGCTGCTGGCCTGTGTGGTGGTGTGGCCTGTGTGTGCCTGCTGCAGAGGGGCGTGCTGGCTGTCCACCGTGTGTGAGGGGAGGGGTGGGGGTGAGGTGTGTGCCAGAAGTTGGGTGGCGTGTGGTGGGGAGAGGCGGTGGCCCCAGGGTGTTGGTTCTGGGTGCGGGAGGAGACGTGTGGAGAGAGCAGTGCTGTGCGTGGGCAGTGCCATGAGGCTGGGGAGGTGGGGAGCGCTGCGAGGTGAGCAGGTGCCTTGTCTGCTGGGGCCCCGGCTGCCCTGGTGGCCCCATGAGCCAGGCACGCTGGCAGCCGGCTGCCTTCTGCCCGCTCAGCTTCACGCCTGGAGTTTCCTCCGCTCTTGCCAGGCTCTGCAGCCAGGACCCACCCGAAAGTGCAGGGAGCGCTTCTGCTTGCTCTGGGAGCTGTACGAGGCATGCTTTTCCCTCCTTTCCTCTCGGTTGCTTTTTGTGGGGAGAGCTTTGGTCTTGCAGCAGTGTTGGCTGAAGGAGCAGGAGGTCGTGGGAGGTGCTCGTTCATGGCTGGGCGTTAGCGTGCTGGAAGGTGTTTGGAGGAGTGAAGGCCTTGTGGAGAGGTGTTCTTGGGAGAGGGGCAGGTGTGTTCTTGGGAGAGGACTCTGAAGGGTGGCTGATGGCTCCCTGTGCCCAATCTCCCTGGACAAGGAGTGCCTTGGAGGAGGGGAGCCAAGGCAAGGGTGGCCTGCAAGGGATGCGCAGCCCCGGCCTCTCTTCCTTCCAGCTGCCGTCTCGGCAAGTTCCTGCACCGTCCCGCTGCAGGGTGAGCTCTGGGTGCTGCAGCAGGGCAGCGAGAGAGCCCCAATGGGCAGGCATGAGTGTGCGAGGTGTGGTGTGGTGAGGTGCTGACGCGGGGAAGGTGGTGGTGTTGGCCTGAGGTTTGGGTGGGAGTGAGGAGCCCCACGGAGCTCTAGGGGCATTGCTGCGAGTGTGTGGAGCCAAGGGAGTGGTGGTGAGCACAGGCGTCCTCCAAGCAGCCTGCCGGCTTGTGGGCAGGCATTGTGGACGCTGAGCGCTGGAAGCCCTTTCCCCTTGGGGTTTTCTCCCTGAGCGCTTGGAGAGTTGCCACTCCTTTTTTGGGAGGTGGGGAGAGTCCTAGAGCCTTTGCATTGTGACCACTCTTGTTTTTCGGACTGCTCCCTGCTGACGCCGTGATGGGGTCGTGTCCTTGCAGGCCTGAGCAATGCAGGGGCCAAAGAGTGGAGCACTAGGGGCTCAAGTGCTTGCTAAGAGAAGAGAGGGAAGTGGTCCTTGCTGCAAGCTGCTGCCTGGTGCTGCTTTGGAGGAGAGCTCCTGGCACCAGACGTGAGGACAAACCAGCTTGACTCTGCCACACGCCCAGCTCCTTCAGTGGGTGGCTTAGCTGGTGCTCTCGGGCTCTGCCTGGGCCATGCCCGGGGGGACCCTGGAGGCAGAGCCTGCGCTGGCTTTTCCATGTGGCACTCGCACTGCTGAAAGCTGCTGGCTTGGCTCGAGGCTTTGCTTGGCAGAGAAATCCCCGGCCTTGCTGAGGCAGGGCAAGGCAAAGGCTGGAGAGCAGTGGAAGCCTTGTGCCGTTTCCCGGGTTGGAAGTGTGCTTGTCTAAGGCTGGTGCACTGGCCCTGTCGGTGCTGCTGAGTGTGTCTGTGTGCAGCCGTGTGGTCATTGGTGAGCTGTCGGAGCACGGCCCGAGAGAGGGGGAGTGTTGCCAAAGAGTTTTGTCCTCCTGCCTTGAAGCCCCAAAGGGCCCCTCAGTAGGGAGGCCTGTGGGGTGAGGGCCTTGAGGGCACGTGAAGCAAAGCAGATAGATAGGCAAGAGCTGGCGTGATGCGCCTCCTGGGAGAGCACTTGCCCTCTGCTTTGTGGAGGTGGGAAGGGAGCAGGCTCTGGGCTTTGACTGGATGTCCAGAGGAAGTGCCTGGGGAAAGGCTCTGGAGGACTAGAAGCAAGCGGAAGGGTTGGAGAGTGGGTCTTGGTGTGTTTTGGGGCCCTTGCCCATGGTCGCTTCTGCTCGGAAAAACTGCCTGTCGGAGGGCTCCGAGAGAGGCTGTGCCCACGTGGCACGCTGTAGCCTGGCCGTTGGTGGTGCTGCGTGCCTCTTGCTGGGCCCTGAGACCTGTGGCCCTGGAAGCAGCCTGAAGGGTGTTGGCAGAGCAGCTCTGAGCGTGGCAGCTGTTTGGCTTTCGCAGGGCCTTGGAGGCTGGGGAAGGGCCCGTCCTCCCCTTGCCGTTGTCATTAGCCCTGCTGGCGGGCCAGGGGGAAGAGCTGCTGAGTGCTGCCTCTGCTGGTGTCCCCAGCTGAGATGCCCTCGCCTCAGTCCTTCCCCACGTCCCAAACTGTCAGGGCCCCAAACCAGAGAGTGCTTGTTGTCCTTGATGTGTAGGGGATGTGCTGGCTTGGTTCAGTCCCTCCTTGGGGCAGGAAGTGGCCTTTGGAGTTGCGGGAAGGCTTCTTGCTCTGCCTGGGCCATGGGGCCCTGCTGTCTTCCGCTTCATGGTCGCTGCTCCCACACAATCGGCCCCTTAGGAAATGTTGCCAGGAATCCCTTGCAGGCCTTTCTCCAATTCCTGAGCTTCACGGGCTCGGTGCGGGTACTGGCTGGGCAGAAGGTGATCTTCTCTTGGGGCAGGAAGTGGCCCGTCCTGGGTGTTTTGCTGCACTAGGAGCAGTGTGAGGTGCCAGGGTGAGTGAGGGAGACCGTTCAGGAGGTGTCTCAGCCTTGGGGAGAGCAGGGGCAGCTGCAGGGGGCAACAGCCACGAGGTCCCTAGTGTGTGCGAGAGCTGTGCCAGAAAATCACCACTGCCCAACCAGTTCTTTGTCGGTAGCTGAGAGGCCAGCAGGGGCCGTGTGGCTCGGCTGCTGATTCTGAGGTCCCTTGGGGCTGAGGAGCTGAGAGGCCAGCTGCAGGAACAAGGCTGGCGTGTTGTCTGTAAGGTCCCTTCTGCAAGGGTTACGTGATTGGCTAGCAGGAGGCGTGTGGCTGGGGAGGTGCTGGTGAGGTGTCTTCTGGCTGAGCAGTTGCTGGGGCAGCAGCAGGTGCACGGCTGGGACGCGTGCTTTGGAGGTGACGTTGGCCGGAGCAGCTGGGAGGTGAGCATTTGGCTGATGGCTGAGGAAGTTATTGTGAGGTCACTTGTGTGTCAGGGGCTTGTAGGGCAGTGGCGGGCAGACGGCTGGGAAGGTGGCCATGAGGTCCTGTCTTTTGGAGTGGCTGATAGGGCAGCAGGAGGCAGGTGGCTGGGAAGGTGCTTGTGAGGTGACTGCAGAGAGAGCAGCCCCGGTTGCCCATGGCTGGGAAGTGACTCGGAGGTCCCGCCTGTCCCCGCAGTATGTAGGCCTGCAGCGTGGCTTAGACATTGGTGGTGAAATCTAGGCTTGACAGTGTGTGCGTGGTGTGGAAATTGTGCCCCATGAAAAGAGAGGGGCCTGGTGAGATTTGTCTCAGCCTGGGCAGCATTCATGGGAAATGAGAACACTGCCCCAAATTTGCTCCCCAGCCTTGCCCATGGTTATGGAACATGGGAAGCACCAGGGTCCCACGTAAAGTCCTCTGGATGATGCGTGTTAAGGGCCTAGTTGCTCTTTTCTGGCATCTCATCTCTCTCCTAAGCACCGCAGACTGAGAAACCTTGCTGAGGCCTTTTCAAAACAAAGAGCCTGCTTTGGTGCCTGAAGGAGGAAGGCTGCGTCCTATCCCATCCTGTCCTACATCCTCCTTTGACAAGAAGAGTGACCCACGGGAGAAACCTGTCTTGAGGCTCGCCAAAGCATCGCAGCCCATGGCCACCCTTTTGTGCTGTTTGACCTCACATGATTTTGATCCCATCTTTAACAAGTGGCAAACCCCTAACATAGCCCCAAACCCCAGCTTCCCACACAGGTCTGCCCTGTGCAGAGACCTGTTGGTGCAGGGGCACAGAAGTGACCTCTGCCGTGACCCATCTTAGATTTTTCACAGCCTTTGTCACCATCTGGTCACGTTCCTGAAGGAGTTATCAGCCAGTTTTGGAAACTAACTGTGGGGAGGGCAGGTGATTGCTTTGCAGAACATGGAGGGAAATCTCTCTGCTCTCTCCCTGGCTGTGCCATCTCCATGGCGGTGACCTACTGAGCCCAGAGATGACACGGGCTGAGGTCACAGGGGGATGTGCCGCATCACAGAGAGGTCTCTCCCCGGTGCCATGGGAGAGCCCTCACTTCCCTGCGACGCCAGGGCACGGCTCACACACTCCCCACTGCTGCCCTTCAGAGCTACTCCCCAGCAAGGAGGGAGGACAGGAGGCAGTGGGGCTGCACTGGGGCTCCTCACCAACAGGCACAAGAGCAGGGACACATTGGAGAGGAATTGTGAGTGATGAGACAGGAAGCGAGTCCTTTTTCCCTGGAGGGAGAGGTGAGCCGAAGGAAAGGGGCCAAACGAGATGGAGACTGCTGGACCAAGAACATTAGCCCAGACCACAGGTACTTGCTATCCAGTGCTCCTGCAGCTCTCCACCAAGGGTAAGGGATTGAGGAACTGCTTCCTGAGGTGTCGCACAGAGACTGTGAAATGCAAAAACAGTTGTGGGACCTGGGCTGTGGGGGTGTCTGGACAGGGCTGGGGGCGGCCACAAGAGCCCTGCTGGAGGGTCCCGTCTGGCTCAGGGCACAATGGGGCAGGCAGGAGTGCTGGGTCCTGGGGCTGGGGCTGTCCTGAGCCCCGAGGCTCCTGTGGGGCTGGCTCCATCCCCTCCTGGTAGGGTGGGAGGAAATTCAGGCCCAAGTTTCCCTGGAAGTGGGTCCCCCCTTGGGGTCTGGCTCTGGCAGGAAAGGGGTCCTGGCTCCCAGAGGCTGCAATGTCCACCAGATCCCAGGGGGCTCTCAAGAGCCTGCTGGAAATGCCCACAGAGCACATGAAACCTTCCCCTTGTAACAGCCCTCAGCATGGCACCAGACCCACCACCAATGATGGTGGGAGGAAGGAGCTGCCTGCTGGGTCATGTGTCTGCAATGTTGCCATGGCATCGCCCCCAGTGCTGCCCTGCTACTGGCTGACAAGAGGAGGAGGGTTGTGTTGGGTTGCCGGATGTCTCTGTCAGCCCATCACAGTCCAGCACGTGGGTTAAAGACACTTATAAGTGCAGCGGGAGCAAAGCAGGAGAGCAGGAGTGGGAGTGAGTGGGTGTGTAGGTGTGTTCCCATGCTGGCCCTGGCCGTGTGGGGCTGCTCTCCTCCAGGAGCTGCCACGGGCTTAGCACCATAGGACAGAGGTGCCTGGGCCCCAGGGGAGCTGTCCTGCAATCCAGATGTGCTGGCCGGCCCCAAGCAGCTGCGCTGGGCGGTACAGTGTGGTTTGGCCGAGATTTGTCTGCAAGATGGGAATGCTCTTTCTGCCCTTGGATTGGTGGAGGTGGGAAGGGAGCAGGAGCAGAGGTGGGAGTGGATGTTCAGAGGAAGTGCTTGTTGCTGCCTCTTGGAGGACTAGAAGGAAACAGAAGGCCTGGAGAGTTGTCCTGGGTGTGATTAGGGGCATTTGGGGGGTGGTGGCGTGGCTGCTGGCCTGTGTGGTGGTGTGGCCTGTGTGTGCCTGCTGCAGAGGGGCGTGCTGGCTGTCCACCGTGTGTGAGGCTCAGGGTGGGGGTGAGGTGTGTGCCAGAAGTTGGGTGGCGTGTGGTGGGGAGAGGCGGTGGCCCCAGGGTGTTGGTTCTGGGTGCGGGAGGAGACGTGTGGAGAGAGCAGTGCTGTGCGTGGGCAGTGCCATGAGGCTGGGGAGGTGGGGAGCGCTGCGAGGTGAGCAGGTGCCTTGGCTGCTGGGGCCCCGGCTGCCCTGGTGGCCCCATGAGCCAGGCACGCTGGCAGCCGGCTGCCTTCTGCCCGCTCAGCTTCACGCCTGGAGTTTCCTCCGCTCTTGCCAGGCTCTGCAGCCAGGACCCACCCGAAAGTGCAGGGAGCGCTTCTGCTTGCTCTGGGAGCTGTACGAGGCATGCTTTTCCCTCCTTTCCTCTCGGTTGCTTTTTGTGGGGAGAGCTTTGGTCTTGCAGCAGTGTTGGCTGAAGGAGCAGGAGGTCGTGGGAGGTGCTCGTTCATGGCTGGGCGTTAGCGTGCTGGAAGGTGTTTGGAGGAGTGAAGGCCTTGTGGAGAGGTGTTCTTGGGAGAGGGGCAGGTGTGTTCTTGGGAGAGGACTCTGAAGGGTGGCTGATGGCTCCCTGTGCCCAATCTCCCTGGACAAGGAGTGCCTTGGAGGAGGGGAGCCAAGGCAAGGGTGGCCTGCAAGGGATGCGCAGCCCCGGCCTCTCTTCCTTCCAGCTGCCGTCTCGGCAAGTTCCTGCACCGTCCCGCTGCAGGGTGAGCTCTGGGTGCTGCAGCAGGGCAGCGAGAGAGCCCCCTTGGGCAGGCAGGAGTGTGCGAGGTGTGGTGTGGTGAGGTGCTGACGCGGGGAAGGTGGTGGTGTTGGCCTGAGGTTTGGGTGGGAGTGAGGAGCCCCACGGAGCTCTAGGGGCATTGCTGCGAGTGTGTGGAGCCAAGGGAGTGGTGGTGAGCACAGGCGTCCTCCAAGCAGCCTGCCGGCTTGTGGGCAGGCATTGTGGACGCTGAGCGCTGGAAGCCCTTTCCCCTTGATGTTTTCTCCCTGAGCGCTTGGAGAGTTGCCACTCCTTTTTTGGGAGGTGGGGAGAGTCCTAGAGCCTTTGCATTGTGACCACTCTTGTTTTTCGGACTGCTCCCTGCTGACGCCGTGATGGGGTCGTGTCCTTGCAGGCCTGAGCAATGCAGGGGCCAAAGAGTGGAGCACTAGGGGCTCAAGTGCTTGCTAAGAGAAGAGAGGGAAGTGGTCCTTGCTGCAAGCTGCTGCCTGGTGCTGCTTTGGAGGAGAGCTCCTGGCACCAGACGTGAGGACAAACCAGCTTGACTCTGCCACACGCCCAGCTCCTTCAGTGGGTGGCTTAGCTGGTGCTCTCGGGCTCTGCCTGGGCCATGCCCGGGGGGACCCTGGAGGCAGAGCCTGCGCTGGCTTTTCCATGTGGCACTCGCACTGCTGAAAGCTGCTGGCTTGGCTCGAGGCTTTGCTTGGCAGAGAAATCCCCGGCCTTGCTGAGGCAGGGCAAGGCAAAGGCTGGAGAGCAGTGGAAGCCTTGTGCCGTTTCCCGGGTTGGAAGTGTGCTTGTCTAAGGCTGGTGCACTGGCCCTGTCGGTGCTGCTGAGTGTGTCTGTGTGCAGCCGTGTGGTCATTGGTGAGCTGTCGGAGCACGGCCCGAGAGAGGGGGAGTGTTGCCAAAGAGTTTTGTCCTCCTGCCTTGAAGCCCCAAAGGGCCCCTCAGTAGGGAGGCCTGTGGGGTGAGGGCCTTGAGGGCACGTGAAGCAAAGCAGATAGATAGGCAAGAGCTGGCGTGATGCGCCTCCTGGGAGAGCACTTGCCCTCTGCTTTGTGGAGGTGGGAAGGGAGCAGGCTCTGGGCTTTGACTGGATGTCCAGAGGAAGTGCCTGGGGAAAGGCTCTGGAGGACTAGAAGCAAGCGGAAGGGTTGGAGAGTGGGTCTTGGTGTGTTTTGGGGCCCTTGCCCATGGTCGCTTCTGCTCGGAAAAACTGCCTGTCGGAGGGCTCCGAGAGAGGCTGTGCCCACGTGGCACGCTGTAGCCTGGCCACTGGTGCCGCTCCGTGCCTCTTGCTGGGCCCTGAGACCTGTGGCCCTGGAAGCAGCCTGAAGGGTGTTGGCGGAAGAAATCTGAGCGTGGCAGCTGTTTGGCTTTCGCAGGGCCTTGGAGGCTGGGGAAGGGCCCGTCCTCCCCTTGCCGTTGTCATTAGCCCTGCTGGCGGGCCAGGGGGAAGAGCTGCTGAGTGCTGCCTCTGCTGGTGTCCCCAGCTGAGATGCCCTCGCCTCAGTCCTTCCCCACGTCCCAAACTGTCAGGGCCCCAAACCAGAGAGTGCTTGTTGTCCTTGATGTGTAGGGGATGTGCTGGCTTGGTTCAGTCCCTCCTTGGGGCAGGAAGTGGCCTTTGGAGTTGCGGGAAGGCTTCTTGCTCTGCCTGGGCCATGGGGCCCTGCTGTCTTCCGCTTCATGGTCGCTGCTCCCACACAATCGGCCCCTTAGGAAATGTTGCCACGAATCCCTTGCAGGCCTTTCTCCAATTCCTGAGCTTCACGGGCTCGGTGCGGGTACTGGCTGGGCAGAAGGTGATCTTCTCTTGGGGCAGGAAGTGGCCCGTCCTGGGTGTTTTGCTGCACTAGGAGCAGTGTGAGGTGCCAGGGTGAGTGAGGGAGACCGTTCAGGAGGTGTCTCAGCCTTGGGGAGAGCAGGGGCAGCTGCAGGGGGCAACAGCCACGAGGTCCCTAGTGTGTGCGAGAGCTGTGCCAGAAAATCACCACTGCCCAACCAGTTCTTTGTCGGTAGCTGAGAGGCCAGCAGGGGCCGTGTGGCTCGGCTGCTGATTCTGAGGTCCCTTGGGGCTGAGGAGCTGAGAGGCCAGCTGCAGGAACAAGGCTGGCGTGTTGTCTGTAAGGTCCCTTCTGCAAGGGTTACGTGATTGGCTAGCAGGAGGCGTGTGGCTGGGGAGGTGCTGGTGAGGTGTCTTCTGGCTGAGCAGTTGCTGGGGCAGCAGCAGGTGCACGGCTGGGACGCGTGCTTTGGAGGTGACGTTGGCCGGAGCAGCTGGGAGGTGAGCATTTGGCTGATGGCTGAGGAAGTTATTGTGAGGTCACTTGTGTGTCAGGGGCTTGTAGGGCAGTGGCGGGCAGACGGCTGGGAAGGTGGCCATGAGGTCCTGTCTTTTGGAGTGGCTGATAGGGCAGCAGGAGGCAGGTGGCTGGGAAGGTGCTTGTGAGGTGACTGCAGAGAGAGCAGCCCCGGTTGCCCATGGCTGGGAAGTGACTCGGAGGTCCCGCCTGTCCCCGCAGTATGTAGGCCTGCAGCGTGGCTTAGACATTGGTGGTGAAATCTAGGCTTGACAGTGTGTGCGTGGTGTGGAAATTGTGCCCCATGAAAAGAGAGGGGCCTGGTGAGATTTGTCTCAGCCTGGGCAGCATTCATGGGAAATGAGAACACTGCCCCAAATTTGCTCCCCAGCCTTGCCCATGGTTATGGAACATGGGAAGCACCAGGGTCCCACGTAAAGCCCTCTGGATGATGCGTGTTAAGGGCCTAGTTGCTCTTTTCTGGCATCTCATCTCTCTCCTAAGCACCGCAGACTGAGAAACCTTGCTGAGGCCTTTTCAAAACAAAGAGCCTGCTTTGGTGCCTGAAGGAGGAAGGCTGCGTCCTGTCCCATCCTGTCCTACATCCTCCTTTGACAAGAAGAGTGACCCACGGGAGAAACCTGTCTTGAGGCTCGCCAAAGCATCGCAGCCCATGGCCACCCTTTTGTGCTGTTTGACCTCACATGATTTTGATCCCGTCTTTAACAAGTGGCAAACCCCTAACATAGCCCCAAACCCCAGCTTCCCACACAGGTCTGCCCTGTGCAGAGACCTGTTGGTGCAGGGGCACAGAAGTGACCTCTGCCGTGACCCATCTTAGATTTTTCACAGCCTTTGTCACCATCTGGTCACGTTCCTGAAGGAGTTATCAGCCAGTTTTGGAAACTAACTGTGGGGAGGGCAGGTGATTGCTTTGCAGAACATGGAGGGAAATCTCTCTGCTCTCTCCCTGGCTGTGCCATCTCCATGGCGGTGACCTACTGAGCCCAGAGATGACACGGGCTGAGGTCACAGGGGGATGTGCCGCATCACAGAGAGGTCTCTCCCCGGTGCCATGGGAGAGCCCTCACTTCCCTGCGACGCCAGGGCACGGCTCACACACTCCCCACTGCTGCCCTTCAGAGCTACTCCCCAGCAAGGAGGGAGGACAGGAGGCAGTGGGGCTGCACTGGGGCTCCTCACCAACAGGCACAAGAGCAGGGACACATTGGAGAGGAATTGTGAGTGATGAGACAGGAGACAAGAGAGTCCTTTTTCCCTGGAGGGAGAGGCGAGCCGAAGGAAAGGGGCCAAACGAGATGGAGACTGCTGGACCAAGAACATTAGCCCACACCACGGATACTAGCTTTCCAGTGCTCCTGCAGCTCTCCACCAAGGGTAAGGGATTGAGGAACTCCTTCCTGAGGTGTCGCACAAAGACTGTGAAATGGAAAAACAGTTGTGGGACCTGGGCTGTGGGGGTGTCTGGACAGGGCTGGGGGCGGCCACAAGAGCCCTGCTGGAGGGTCCCGTCTGGCTCAGGGCACAATGGGGCAGGCAGGAGTGCTGGGTCCTGGGGCTGGGGCTGTCCTGAGCCCCGAGGCTCCTGTGGGGCTGGCTCCATCCCCTCCTGGTAGGGTGGGAGGAAATTCAGGCCCAAGTTTCCCTGGAAGTGGGTCCCCCCTTGGGGTCTGGCTCTGGCAGGAAAGGGGTCCTGGCTCCCAGAGGCTGCAATGTCCACCAGATCCCAGGGGGCTCTCAAGAGCCTGCTGGAAATGCCCACAGAGCACATGAAACCTTCCCCTTGTAACAGCCCTCAGCATGGCACCAGACCCACCACCAATGATGGTGGGAGGAAGGAGCTGCCTGCTGGGTCATGTGTCTGCAATGTTGCCATGGCATCGCCCCCAGTGCTGCCCTGCTACTGGCTGACAAGAGGAGGAGGGTTGTGTTGGGTTGCCGGATGTCTCTGTCAGCCCATCACAATCCAGCACGTGGGTTAAAGACACTTATAAGTGCAGCGGGAGCAAAGCAGGAGAGCAGGAGTGGGAGTGAGTGGGTGTGTAGGTGTGTTCCCATGCTGGCCCTGGCCGTGTGGGGCTGCTCTCCTCCAGGAGCTGCCACGGGCTTAGCACCATAGGACAGAGGTGCCTGGGCCCCAGGGGAGCTGTCCTGCAATCCAGATGTGCTGGCCGGCCCCAAGCTGCTGCGCTGGGCAGTACAGTGTGGTTTGGTCGAGCTTTGTCTGCAAGATGGGAATGCTCTTTCTGCCCTTGGATTGGTGGAGGTGGGAAGGGAGCAGGAGCAGAGGTGGGAGTGGATGTTCAGAGGAAGTGCTTGTTGCTGCCTCTTGGAGGACTAGAAGGAAACAGAAGGCCTGGAGAGTGGGCCTGGCTGTGATTTGGGTCCATGGTGGAGGGTGTCCTGGCTGCTGGCCTGTGTGGTGGTGTGGCCTGTGTGTGCCTGCTGCAGAGGGGCGTGCTGGCTGTCCACCGTGTGTGAGGCTCAGGGTGGGGGTGAGGTGTGTCGCAGAAGTTGGGTGGCGTGTGGTGGGGAGAGGCGGTGGCCCCAGGGTGTTGGTTCTGGGTGCGGGAGGAGACGTGTGGAGAGAGCAGTGCTGTGCGTGGGCAGTGCCATGAGGCTGGGGAGGTGGGGAGCGCTGCGAGGTGAGCAGGTGCCTTGTCTGCTGGGGCCCCGGCTGCCCTGGTGGCCCCGTGAGCCAGGCACGCTGGCAGCCGGCTGCCTTCTGCCCGCTCAGCTTCACGCCTGGAGTTTCCTCCGCTCTTGCCAGGCTCTGCAGCCACGACCCACCCGAAAGTGCAGGGAGCACTTCTGCTTGCTCTGAGAGCTGTACGAGGCATGCTTTTCCCTCCTTTCCTCTCGGTTGCTTTTTGTGGGGAGAGCTTTGGTCTTGCAGCAGTGTTGGCTGAAGGAGCAGGAGGTCGTGGGAGGTGCTCGTTCATGGCTGGGCGTTAGCGTGCTGGAAGGTGTTTGGAGGAGTGAAGGCCTTGTGGAGAGGTGTTCTTGGGAGAGGGGCAGGTGTGTTCTTGGGAGAGGACTCTGAAGGGTGGCTGATGGCTCCCTGTGCCAAATCTCCCTGGACAAGGAGTGCCTTGGAGGAGGGAAGGCAAGGCAAGGGTGGCCTGCAAGGGATGCGCAGCCCCGGCCTCTCTTCCTTCCAGCTGCCATCTCGGCAAGTTCCTGCACCGTCCCGCTGCAGGGTGAGCTCTGGGTGCTGCAGCAGGGCAGCGAGAAAGCCCCCTTGGGCAGGCAGGAGTGTGCGAGGTGTGGTGTGGTGAGGTGCTGGCACTGCTGACGCGGGGAAGGTGGTGGTGTTGGCCTGAGGTTTGGGTGGGAGTGAGGAGCCCCACGGAGCTCTAGGGGCATTGCTGCGAGTGTGTGGAGCCAAGGGAGTGGTGGTGAGCACAGGCGTCCTCCAAGCAGCCTGCCGGCTTGTGGGCAGGCATTGTGGACGCTGAGCGCTGGAAGCCCTTTCCCCTTGGTGTTTTCTCCCTGAGCGCTTGGAGAGTTGCCACTCCTTTTTTGGGAGGTGGGGAGAGTCCTAGAGCCTTTGCATTGTGACCACTCTTGTTTTTCGGACTGCTCCCTGCTGACGCCGTGATGGGGTCGTGTCCTTGCAGGCCTGAGAAATGCAGGCGCCAAAGAGTGGAGCACTAGGGGCTCAAGTGCTTGCTAAGAGAAGAGAGGGAAGTGGTCCTTGCTGCAGGCTGCTGCCTGGTGCTGCTTTGGAGGAGAGCTCCTGGCACCAGACGTGAGGACAAACCAGCTTGGCTCTGCCACACGCCCAGCTCCTTCAGTGGGTGGCTTAGCTGGTGCTCTCGGGCTCTGCCTGGGCCATGCCGGGGGGGACCCTGGAGGCAGAGCCTGCGCTGGCTTTTCCATGTGGCACTCGCACTGCTGAAAGCTGCTGGCTTGGCTCGAGGCTTTGCTTGGCAGAGAAATCCCCGGCCTTGCTGAGGCAGGGCAAGGCAAAGGCTGGAGAGCAGCGGAAGCCTTGTGCCGTTTCCCGGGTTGGAAGTGTGCTTGTCTAAGGCTGGTGCACTGGCCCTGTCGGTGCTGCTGAGTGTGTCTGTGTGCAGCCGTGTGGTCATTGGTGAGCTCCCTGAGCGTGGCCCGAGAGAGGGGGAGTGGTGCCAAAGAGTTTTGTCCTCCTGCCTTGAAGCCCCAAAGGGCCCCTCAGTAGGGAGGCCTGTTGGGTGAGGGCCTTGAGGGCACGTGAAGCAAAGCAGATAGATAGGCAAGAGCTGGCGTGATGCGCCTACTGGGAGAGCACTTGCTCTGTGCTTCGTGGAGGTGGGAAGGGAGCAGGCTCTGGGCTTTGACTGGATGTTCAGAGGAAGTGCCTGCTGAAAGGCTCTGGAGGACTAGAAGCAAGCGGAAGGGTTGGAGAGTGGGTCTTGGTGTGTTTTGGGGCCCTTGCCCATGGTCGCTTCTGCTCGGAAAAACTGCCTTTCGCAGGGCTCCGAGAGAGGCTGTGCCCACGCGGCACGCCGTGGCCTGGCCGTTGGTGGTGCTGCGTGCCTCTTGCTGGGCCCTGAGACCTGTGGCCCTGGAAGCAGCCTGAAGGGTGTTGGCAGAGCAGCTCTGAGCGTGGCAGCTGTTTGGCTTTCGCAGGGCCTTGGAGGCTGGGGAAGGGCCCGTCCTCCCCTTGCCGTTGTCATTAGCCCTGCTGGCGGGCCAGGGGGAAGAGCTGCTGAGTGCTGCCTCTGCTGGTGTCCCCAGCTGAGATGCCCTCGCCTCAGTCCTTCCCCGTGCCCCAAACTGTCAGGGCCCCAAATCAGAGAGTGCTTGTTGTCCTTGATGTGTAGGGGATGTGCTGGCTTGGTTCAGTCCCTCCTTGGGGAAGGAAGTGGCCTTTGGAGTTGCGGGAAGGCTTCTTGCTCTGCCTGGGCCATGGGGCCCTGCTGTCTTCCGCTTCATGGTCGCTGCTCCCACACAATCGGCCCCTTAGGAAATGTTGCCAGGAATCCCTTGCAGGCCTTTCTCCAATTCCTGAGCTTCACGGGCTCGGTGCGGGTACTGGCTGGGCAGAAGGTGATCTTCTCTTGGGGCAGGAACTAGCCCGTCCTGGGTGTTTTGCTGCACTAGGAGCAGTGTGAGGCGCCAGGGTGAGTGAGGGAGACCGTTCAGGAGGTGTCTCAGCCTTGGGGAGGGCAGGGGCAGCTGCAGGGGGCAACAGCCACGAGGTCCCTAGTGTCTGCGAGAGCTGTGCCAGAAAATCACCACTGCCCAATCAGTTCTTTGTCGGTAGCTGAGAGGCCAGCAGGGGCCGTGTGGCTCGGCTGCTGATTCTGAGGTCCCTTGGGGCTGAGGAGCTGAGAGGCCAGCTGCAGGAACAAGGCTGGCGTGTTGTCTGTAAGGTCCCTTCTGCAAGGGTTACGTGATTGGCTAGCAGGAGGCGTGTGGCTGGGGAGGTGCTGGTGAGGTGTCTTCTGGCTGAGCAGTTGCTGGGGCAGCAGCAGGTGCACGGCTGGGACGCGTGCTTTGGAGGTGACGTTGGCCGGAGCAGCTGGGAGGTGAGCATTTGGCTGATGGCTGAGGAAGTTATTGTGAGGTCACTTGTGTGTCAGGGGCTTGTAGGGCAGTGGCGGGCAGACGGCTGGGAAGGTGGCCATGAGGTCCTGTCTTTTGGAGTGGCTGATAGGGCAGCAGGAGGCAGGTGGCTGGGAAGGTGCTTGTGAGGTGACTGCAGAGAGAGCAGCCCAGGTTGCCCATGGCTGGGAAGTGACTCGGAGGTCCCGCCTGTCCCAACAGGCTGCCTGGCCTGCAGCATGGCTTAGACATTGGTGGTGAAATCTAGGCTTGACAGTGTGTGCGTGGTGTGGAAATTGTGCCCCATGAAAAGAGAGGGGCCTGGTGAGATTTGTCTCAGCCTGGGCAGCATTCATGGGAAATGAGAACACTGCCCCAAATTTGCTCCCCAGCCTTGCCCATGGTTATGGAACATGGGAAGCACCAGGGTCCCACGTAAAGCCCTCTGGATGATGCGTGTTAAGGGCCTAGTTGCTCTTTTCTGGCATCTCATCTCTCTCCTAAGCACCGCAGACTGAGAAACCTTGCTGAGGCCTTTTCAAAACAAAGAGCCTGCTTTGGTGCCTGAAGGAGGAAGGCTGCGTCCTATCCCATCCTGTCCTACATCCTCCTTTGACAAGAAGAGTGACCCACGGGAGAAACCTGTCTTGAGGCTCGCCAAAGCATCGCAGCCCATGGCCACCCTTTTGTGCTGTTTGACCTCACATGATTTTGATCCCATCTTTAACAAGTGCCAAACCCCTAACATAGCCCCAAAGCCCAGCTTCCCACACAGGTCTGCCCTGTGCAGAGACCTGTTGGTGCAGGGGCACAGAAGTGACCTCTGCCGTGA
The DNA here is from genome assembly GCF_040807025.1 of Struthio camelus. Taxonomy (NCBI): domain Eukaryota; kingdom Metazoa; phylum Chordata; class Aves; order Struthioniformes; family Struthionidae; genus Struthio; species Struthio camelus. Next base: position 4,247,041 of record NC_090970.1, read on the forward strand.
CCCATCTTAGATTTTTCACAGCCTTTGTCACCATCTGGTCACGTTCCTGAAGGAGTTATCAGCCAGTTTTGGAAACTAACTGTGGGGAGGGCAGGTGATTGCTTTGCAGAACATGGAGGGAAATCTCTCTGCTCTCTCCCTGGCTGTGCCATCTCCATGGCGGTGACCTACTGAGCCCAGAGATGACACGGGCTGAGGTCACAGGGGGATGTGCCGCATCACAGAGAGGTCTCTCCCCGGTGCCATGGGAGAGCCCTCACTTCCCTGCGACGCCAGGGCACGGCTCACACACTCCCCACTGCTGCCCTTCAGAGCTACTCCCCAGCAAGGAGGGAGGACAGGAGGCAGTGGGGCTGCACTGGGGCTCCTCACCAACAGGCACAAGAGCAGGGACACATTGGAGAGGAATTGTGAGTGATGAGACAGGAGACAAGAGAGTCCTTTTTCCCTGGAGGGAGAGGCGAGCCGAAGGAAAGGGGCCAAACGAGATGGAGACTGCTGGACCAAGAACATTAGCCCACACCACGGATACTAGCTTTCCAGTGCTCCTGCAGCTCTCCACCAAGGGTAAGGGATTGAGGAACTGCTTCCTGAGGTGTCGCACAAAGACTGTGAAATGGAAAAACAGTTGTGGGACCTGGGCTGTGGGGGTGTCTGGACAGGGCTGGGGGCGGCCACAAGAGCCCTGCTGGAGGGTCCCGTCTGGCTCAGGGCACAATGGGGCAGGCAGGAGTGCTGGGTCCTGGGGCTGGGGCTGTCCTGAGCCCCGAGGCGCCTGTGGGGCTGGCTCCATCCCCTCCTGGTAGGGTGGGAGGAAATTCAGGCCCAAGTTTCCCTGGAAGTGGGTCCCCCCTTGGGGTCTGGCTCTGGCAGGAAAGGGGTCCTGGCTCCCAGAGGCTGCAATGTCCACCAGATCCCAGGGGGCTCTCAAGAGCCTGCTGGAAATGCCCACAGAGCACATGAAACCTTCCCCTTGTAACAGCCCTCAGCATGGCACCAGACCCACCACCAACGATGGTGGGAGGAAGGAGCTGCCTGCTGGGTCATGTGTCTGCAATGTTGCCATGGCATCGCCCCCAGTGCTGCCCTGCTACTGGCTGACAAGAGGAGGAGGGTTGTGTTGGGTTGCCGGATGTCTCTGTCAGCCCATCACAATCCAGCACGTGGGTTAAAGACACTTATAAGTGCAGCGGGAGCAAAGCAGGAGAGCAGGAGTGGGAGTGAGTGGGTGTGTAGGTGTGTTCCCATGCTGGCCCTGGCCGTGTGGGGCTGCTCTCCTCCAGGAGTTGCCACGGGCTTAGCACCATAGGACAGAGGTGCCTGGGCCCCAGGGGAGCTGTCCTGCAATCCAGATGTGCTGGCCGGCCCCAAGCTGCTGCGCTGGGCAGTACAGTGTGGTTTGGTCGAGCTTTGTCTGCAAGATGGGAATGCTCTTTCTGCCCTTGGATTGGTGGAGGTGGGAAGGGAGCAGGAGCAGAGGTGGGAGTGGATGTTCAGAGGAAGTGCTTGTTGCTGCCTCTTGGAGGACTAGAAGGAAACAGAAGGCCTGGAGAGTGGGCCTGGCTGTGATTTGGGTCCATGGTGGAGGGTGTCCTGGCTGCTGGCCTGTGTGGTGGTGTGGCCTGTGTGTGCCTGCTGCAGAGGGGCGTGCTGGCTGTCCACCGTGTGTGAGGCTCAGGGTGGGGGTGAGGTGTGTCGCAGAAGTTGGGTGGCGTGTGGTGGGGAGAGGCGGTGGCCCCAGGGTGTTGGTTCTGGGTGCGGGAGGAGACGTGTGGAGAGAGCAGTGCTGTGCGTGGGCAGTGCCATGAGGCTGGGGAGGTGGGGAGCGCTGCGAGGTGAGCAGGTGCCTTGTCTGCTGGGGCCCCGGCTGCCCTGGTGGCCCCGTGAGCCAGGCACGCTGGCAGCCGGCTGCCTTCTGCCCGCTCAGCTTCACGCCTGGAGTTTCCTCCGCTCTTGCCAGGCTCTGCAGCCACGACCCACCCGAAAGTGCAGGGAGCACTTCTGCTTGCTCTGAGAGCTGTACGAGGCATGCTTTTCCCTCCTTTCCTCTCGGTTGCTTTTTGTGGGGAGAGCTTTGGTCTTGCAGCAGTGTTGGCTGAAGGAGCAGGAGGTCGTGGGAGGTGCTCGTTCATGGCTGGGCGTTAGCGTGCTGGAAGGTGTTTGGAGGAGTGAAGGCCTTGTGGAGAGGTGTTCTTGGGAGAGGGGCAGGTGTGTTCTTGGGAGAGGACTCTCGAGGGTGGCTGATGGCTCCCTGTGCCAAATCTCCCTGGACAAGGAGTGCCTTGGAGGAGGGAAGGCAAGGCAAGGGTGGCCTGCAAGGGATGCGCAGCCCCGGCCTCTCTTCCTTCCAGCTGCCATCTCGGCAAGTTCCTGCACCGTCCCGCTGCAGGGTGAGCTCTGGGTGCTGCAGCAGGGCAGCGAGAAAGCCCCCTTGGGCAGGCAGGAGTGTGCGAGGTGTGGTGTGGTGAGGTGCTGACGCGGGGAAGGTGGTGGTGTTGGCCTGAGGTTTGGGTGGGAGTGAGGAGCCCCACGGAGCTCTAGGGGCATTGCTGCGAGTGTGTGGAGCCAAGGGAGTGGTGGTGAGCACAGGCGTCCTCCAAGCAGCCTGCCGGCTTGTGGGCAGGCATTGTGGACGCTGAGCGCTGGAAGCCCTTTCCCCTTGGTGTTTTCTCCCTGAGCGCTTGGAGAGTTGCCACTCCTTTTTTGGGAGGTGGGGAGAGTCCTAGAGCCTTTGCATTGTGACCACTCTTGTTTTTCGGACTGCTCCCTGCTGACGCCGTGATGGGGTCGTGTCCTTGCAGCCCGGAGAAATGCAGGGGCCAAAGAGTGGAGCACTAGGGGCTCAAGTGCTTGCTAAGAGAGGAGAGGGAAGTGGTCCTTGCTGCAGGCTGCTGCCTGGTGCTGCTTTGGAGGAGAGCTCCTGGCACCAGACGTGAGGACAAACCAGCTTGGCTCTGCCACACGCCCAGCTCCTTCAGTGGGTGGCTTAGCTGGTGCTCTCGGGCTCTGCCTGGGCCATGCCGGGGGGGACCCTGGAGGCAGAGCCTGCGCTGGCTTTTCCATGTGGCACTCGCACTGCTGAAAGCTGCTGGCTTGGCTCGAGGCTTTGCTTGGCAGAGAAATCCCCGGCCTTGCTGAGGCAGGGCAAGGCAAAGGCTGGAGAGCAGCGGAAGCCTTGTGCCGTTTCCCGGGTTGGAAGTGTGCTTGTCTAAGGCTGGTGCACTGGCCCTGTCGGTGCTGCTGAGTGTGTCTGTGTGCAGCCGTGTGGTCATTGGTGAGCTCCCTGAGCGTGGCCCGAGAGAGGGGGAGTGGTGCCAAAGAGTTTTGTCCTCCTGCCTTGAAGCCCCAAAGGGCCCCTCAGTAGGGAGGCCTGTTGGGTGAGGGCCTTGAGGGCACGTGAAGCAAAGCAGATAGATAGGCAAGAGCTGGCGTGATGCGCCTACTGGGAGAGCACTTGCTCTGTGCTTCGTGGAGGTGGGAAGGGAGCAGGCTCTGGGCTTTGACTGGATGTTCAGAGGAAGTGCCTGCTGAAAGGCTCTGGAGGACTAGAAGCAAGCGGAAGGGTTGGAGAGTGGGTCTTGGTGTGTTTTGGGGCCCTTGCCCATGGTCGCTTCTGCTCGGAAAAACTGCCTTTCGCAGGGCTCCGAGAGAGGCTGTGCCCACGCGGCACGCCGTGGCCTGGCCGTTGGTGGTGCTGCGTGCCTCTTGCTGGGCCCTGAGACCTGTGGCCCTGGAAGCAGCCTGAAGGGTGTTGGCAGAGCAGCTCTGAGCGTGGCAGCTGTTCGGCTTTCGCAGGGCCTTGGAGGCTGGGGAAGGGCCCGTCCTCCCCTTGCCGTTGTCATTAGCCCTGCTGGCGGGCCAGGGGGAAGAGCTGCTGAGTGCTGCCTCTGCTGGTGTCCCCAGCTGAGATGCCCTCGCCTCAGTCCTTCCCCGTGCCCCAAACTGTCAGGGCCCCAAATCAGAGAGTGCTTGTTGTCCTTGATGTGTAGGGGATGTGCTGGCTTGGTTCAGTCCCTCCTTGGGGCAGGAAGTGGCCTTTGGAGTTGCGGGAAGGCTTCTTGCTCTGACTGGGCCATGGGGCCCTGCTGTCTTCCGCTTCATGGTCGCTGCTCCCACACAATCGGCCCCTTAGGAAATGTTGCCACGAATCCCTTGCAGGCCTTTCTCCAATTCCTGAGCTTCACGGGCTCGGTGCGGGTACTGGCTGGGCAGAAGGTGATCTTCTCTTGGGGCAGGAACTAGCCCGTCCTGGGTGTTTTGCTGCACTAGGAGCAGTGTGAGGCGCCAGGGTGAGTGAGGGAGACCGTTCAGGAGGTGTCTCAGCCTTGGGGAGGGCAGGGGCAGCTGCAGGGGGCAACAGCCACGAGGTCCCTAGTGTGTGCGAGAGCTGTGCCAGAAAATCACCACTGCCCAATCAGTTCTTTGTCGGTAGCTGAGAGGCCAGCAGGGGCCGTGTGGCTCGGCTGCTGATTCTGAGGTCCCTTGGGGCTGAGGAGCTGAGAGGCCAGCTGCAGGAACAAGGCTGGCGTGTTGTCTGTAAGGTCCCTTCTGCAACGCTTACGTGATTGGCTAGCAGGAGGCGTGTGGCTGGGGAGGTGCTGGTGAGGTGTCTTCTGGCTGAGCAGTTGCTGGGGCAGCAGCAGGTGCACAGCTGGGACGCGTGCTTTGGAGGTGACGTTGGCCGGAGCAGCTGGGAGGTGAGCATTTGGCTGATGGCTGAGGAAGTTATTGTGAGGTCACTTGTGTGTCAGGGGCTTGTAGGGCAGTGGCGGGCAGACGGCTGGGAAGGTGGCCATGAGGTCCTGTCTTTTGGAGTGGCTGATAGGGCAGCAGGAGGCAGGTGGCTGGGAAGGTGCTTGTGAGGTGACTGCAGAGAGAGCAGCCCAGGTTGCCCATGGCTGGGAAGTGACTCGGAGGTCCCGCCTGTCCCAACAGGCTGCCTGGCCTGCAGCGTGGCTTAGACATTGGTGGTGAAATCTAGGCTTGACAGTGTGTGCGTGGTGTGGAAATTGTGCCCCATGAAAAGAGAGGGGCCTGGTGAGATTTGTCTCAGCCTGGGCAGCATTCATGGGAAATGAGAACACTGCCCCAAATTTGCTCCCCAGCCTTGCCCATGGTTATGGAACATGGGAAGCACCAGGGTCCCACGTAAAGCCCTCTGGATGATGCGTGTTAAGGGCCTAGTTGCTCTTTTCTGGCATCTCATCTCTCTCCTAAGCACCGCAGACTGAGAAACCTTGCTGAGGCCTTTTCAAAACAAAGAGCCTGCTTTGGTGCCTGAAGGAGGAAGGCTGCGTCCTATCCCATCCTGTCCTACATCCTCCTTTGACAAGAAGAGTGACCCACGGGAGAAACCTGTCTTGAGGCTCGCCAAAGCATCGCAGCCCATGGCCACCCTTTTGTGCTGTTTGACCTCACATGATTTTGATCCCATCTTTAACAAGTGCCAAACCCCTAACATAGCCCCAAAGCCCAGCTTCCTGGCCAGGTCTGCCCTGTGCAGAGACCTGTTGGTGCAGGGGCACAGAAGTGACCTCTGCCGTGACCCATCTTAGATTTTTCACAGCCTTTGTCACCATCTGGTCACGTTCCTGAAGGAGTTATCAGCCAGTTTTGGAAACTAACTGTGGGGAGGGCAGGTGATTGCTTTGCAGAACATGGAGGGAAATCTCTCTGCTCTCTCCCTGGCTGTGCCATCTCCATGGCGGTGACCTACTGAGCCCAGAGATGACACGGGCTGAGGTCACAGGGGGATGTGCCGCATCACAGAGAGGTCTCTCCCCGGTGCCATGGGAGAGCCCTCACTTCCCTGCGACGCCAGGGCACGGCTCACACACTCCCCACTGCTGCCCTTCAGAGCTACTCCCCAGCAAGGAGGGAGGACAGGAGGCAGTGGGGCTGCACTGGGGCTCCTCACCAACAGGCACAAGAGCAGGGACACATTGGAGAGGAATTGTGAGTGATGAGACAGGAGACAAGAGAGTCCTTTTTCCCTGGAGGGAGAGGCGAGCCGAAGGAAAGGGGCCAAACGAGATGGAGACTGCTGGACCAAGAACATTAGCCCACACCACGGATACTAGCTTTCCAGTGCTCCTGCAGCTCTCCACCAAGGGTAAGGGATTGAGGAACTCCTTCCTGAGGTGTCGCACAAAGACTGTGAAATGGAAAAACAGTTGTGGGACCTGGGCTGTGGGGGTGTCTGGACAGGGCTGGGGGCGGCCACAAGAGCCCTGCTGGAGGGTCCCGTCTGGCTCAGGGCACAATGGGGCAGGCAGGAGTGCTGGGTCCTGGGGCTGGGGCTGTCCTGAGCCCCGAGGCGCCTGTGGGGCTGGCTCCATCCCCTCCTGGTAGGGTGGGAGGAAATTCAGGCCCAAGTTTCCCTGGAAGTGGGTCCCCCCTTGGGGTCTGGCTCTGGCAGGAAAGGGGTCCTGGCTCCCAGAGGCTGCAATGTCCACCAGATCCCAGGGGGCTCTCAAGAGCCTGCTGGAAATGCCCACAGAGCACATGAAACCTTCCCCTTGTAACAGCCCTCAGCATGGCACCAGACCCACCACCAACGATGGTGGGAGGAAGGAGCTGCCTGCTGGGTCATGTGTCTGCAATGTTGCCATGGCATCGCCCCCAGTGCTGCCCTGCTACTGGCTGACAAGAGGAGGAGGGTTGTGTTGGGTTGCCGGATGTCTCTGTCAGCCCATCACAATCCAGCACGTGGGTTAAAGACACTTATAAGTGCAGCGGGAGCAAAGCAGGAGAGCAGGAGTGGGAGTGAGTGGGTGTGTAGGTGTGTTCCCATGCTGGCCCTGGCCGTGTGGGGCTGCTCTCCTCCAGGAGTTGCCACGGGCTTAGCACCATAGGACAGAGGTGCCTGGGCCCCAGGGGAGCTGTCCTGCAATCCAGATGTGCTGGCCGGCCCCAAGCTGCTGCGCTGGGCAGTACAGTGTGGTTTGGTCGAGCTTTGTCTGCAAGATGGGAATGCTCTTTCTGCCCTTGGATTGGTGGAGGTGGGAAGGGAGCAGGAGCAGAGGTGGGAGTGGATGTTCAGAGGAAGTGCTTGTTGCTGCCTCTTGGAGGACTAGAAGGAAACAGAAGGCCTGGAGAGTGGGCCTGGCTGTGATTTGGGTCCATGGTGGAGGGTGTCCTGGCTGCTGGCCTGTGTGGTGGTGTGGCCTGTGTGTGCCTGCTGCAGAGGGGCGTGCTGGCTGTCCACCGTGTGTGAGGCTCAGGGTGGGGGTGAGGTGTGTCGCAGAAGTTGGGTGGCGTGTGGTGGGGAGAGGCGGTGGCCCCAGGGTGTTGGTTCTGGGTGCGGGAGGAGACGTGTGGAGAGAGCAGTGCTGTGCGTGGGCAGTGCCATGAGGCTGGGGAGGTGGGGAGCGCTGCGAGGTGAGCAGGTGCCTTGTCTGCTGGGGCCCCGGCTGCCCTGGTGGCCCCGTGAGCCAGGCACGCTGGCAGCCGGCTGCCTTCTGCCCGCTCAGCTTCACGCCTGGAGTTTCCTCCGCTCTTGCCAGGCTCTGCAGCCACGACCCACCCGAAAGTGCAGGGAGCACTTCTGCTTGCTCTGAGAGCTGTACGAGGCATGCTTTTCCCTCCTTTCCTCTCGGTTGCTTTTTGTGGGGAGAGCTTTGGTCTTGCAGCAGTGTTGGCTGAAGGAGCAGGAGGTCGTGGGAGGTGCTCGTTCATGGCTGGGCGTTAGCGTGCTGGAAGGTGTTTGGAGGAGTGAAGGCCTTGTGGAGAGGTGTTCTTGGGAGAGGGGCAGGTGTGTTCTTGGGAGAGGACTCTCGAGGGTGGCTGATGGCTCCCTGTGCCAAATCTCCCTGGACAAGGAGTGCCTTGGAGGAGGGAAGGCAAGGCAAGGGTGGCCTGCAAGGGATGCGCAGCCCCGGCCTCTCTTCCTTCCAGCTGCCATCTCGGCAAGTTCCTGCACCGTCCCGCTGCAGGGTGAGCTCTGGGTGCTGCAGCAGGGCAGCGAGAAAGCCCCCTTGGGCAGGCAGGAGTGTGCGAGGTGTGGTGTGGTGAGGTGCTGGCACTGCTGACGCGGGGAAGGTGGTGGTGTTGGCCTGAGGTTTGGGTGGGAGTGAGGAGCCCCACGGAGCTCTAGGGGCATTGCTGCGAGTGTGTGGAGCCAAGGGAGTGGTGGTGAGCACAGGCGTCCTCCAAGCAGCCTGGTGGCTTGTGGGCAGGCATTGTGCTCGCTGAGCGCTGGAAGCTCTTTCCGCTTCGTGTTTTCTCCCTGAGCGCTTGGAGAGTTGCCACTCCTTTTTTGGGAGGTGGGGAGAGTCCTAGAGCCTTTGCATTGTGACCACTCTTGTTTTTCGGACTGCTCCCTGCTGACGCCGTGATGGGGTCGTGTCCTTGCAGGCCTGAGAAATGCAGGCGCCAAAGAGTGGAGCACTAGGGGCTCAAGTGCTTGCTAAGAGAAGAGAGGGAAGTGGTCCTTGCTGCAGGCTGCTGCCTGGTGCTGCTTTGGAGGAGAGCTCCTGGCACCAGACGTGAGGACAAACCAGCTTGGCTCTGCCACACGCCCAGCTCCTTCAGTGGGTGGCTTAGCTGGTGCTCTCGGGCTCTGCCTGGGCCATGCCAGGGGGGACCCTGGAGGCAGAGCCTGCGCTGGCTTTTCCATGTGGCACTCGCACTGCTGAAAGCTGCTGGCTTGGCTCGAGGCTTTGCTTGGCAGAGAAATCCCCGGCCTTGCTGAGGCAGGGCAAGGCAAAGGCTGGAGAGCAGCGGAAGCCTTGTGCCGTTTCCCTGGTTGGAAGTGTGCTTGTCTAAGGCTGGTGCACTGGCCCTGTCCGTGCTGCTGAGTGTGTCTGTGTGCAGCCGTGTGGTCATTGGTGAGCTGTCGGAGCACGGCCCGAGAGAGGGGGAGTGTTGCCAAAGAGTTTTGTCCTCCTGCCTTGAAGCCCCAAAGGGCCCCTCAGTAGGGAGGTCTGTTGGGTGAGGGCCTTGAGGGCACGGGAAGCAAAGCAGATAGATAGGCAAGAGCTGGCGTGATGCGCCTCCTGGGAGAGCACTTGCTCTGTGCTTCGTGGAGGTGGGAAGGGAGCAGGCTCTGGGCTTTGACTGGATGTCCAGAGGAAGTGCCTGGGGAAAGGCTCTGGAGGACTAGAAGCAAGCGGAAGTGTTGGAGAGTGGGTCTTGGTGTGTTTTGGGGCCCTTGCCCATGGTCGCTTCTGCTCGGAAAAACTGCCTTTCGCAGGGCTCCGAGAGAGGCTGTGCCCACGCGGCACGCCGTGGCCTGGCCACTGGTGCCGCTCCGTGCCTCTTGCTGGGCCCTGAGACCTGTGGCCCTGGAAGCAGCCTGAAGGGTGTTGGCAGAGCAGCTCTGAGCGTGGCAGCTGTTTGGCTTTCGCAGGGCCTTGGAGGCTGGGGAAGGGCCCGTCCTCCCCTTGCCGTTGTCATTAGCCCTGCTGGCGGGCCAGGGGGAAGAGCTGCTGAGTGCTGCCTCTGCTGGTGTCCCCAGCTGAGATGCCCTCGCCTGAATCCTTCCCCATGTCCCAAACTGTCAGGGCCCCAAATCAGAGAGTGCTTGTTGTCCTTGATGTGTAGGGGATGTGCTGGCTTGGTTGTTTTGGCCCAACCTGTGGGCTTGGTGGCCCTAGGGTGTTGGTTCTGGGTGCGGGAGGAGACGTGTGGAGAGAGCAGTGCTGTGCGTGGGCAGTGCCTTGAGGCTGGGGAGGTGGGGAGCGCTGCGAGGTGAGCAGGTGCCTTGGCTGCTGGGTCCCCGGCTGCCCTGGTGGCCCCGTGAGCCAGGCACGCTGGCAGCCGGCTGCCTTCTGCCCGCTCAGCTTCACGCCTGGAGTTTCCTCCGCTCTTGCCAGGCTCTGCAGCCAGATATCCCACACAGACTGTGAGATACATCTCAATATACAACTCGGAGTATTTGGAGTAGAAGAGGTCATCTTTCAGAAAGGGTTCCTTGCTGGAGATTCCTAATTCACATTTCTGGGATCTGTCCAACCACAAGTGTTATTAGGATAGAGGCGTAAGCAGTTGCCTCTCTCCCCTATTAGCAAGGGTTAATTGGGGTACTACTCCTATTCATAACTGCGGCAGACACTGCTTTCTTCTGGTGTGGCAGGACCCTAGGAACTCTTTCCTTATAGTGCAGTGGTATTCAACAATTAGCCCTTAATTAACCATCCATTTAACCTCCCTCCAACCCAGTGAAATATGGCAGGTGAGGGGAGAGGGTCTTGAGCTCTTCCTGCCAAAGGCCTCACTGCTTTGGGGCTCTCTGCTGCACCTTGCACCCTGCCCTGGGCTCAAATCAGACATCCTGGGACGGACATCCAGCAGGAGGCCACAGAGAGCAGTTCAGATCATGTGGGACTTTCTTCACCCACACAGTTCACAAGGAAATGGTCTCTCCACAGTGGAGCGCTCAGAGGTGCTCTTTCCAGTGGCGGTGCCACAGTCACTGGCCCATTTGAAATGGGCCAAATAAGGGAAACTTCCAGAGACGAAGTATTTCTTCAGAAAGTGATTGGCCTTTAAAACCACTTCTCCCAGAGGTGCCTGCTGCAGGGAGTAGGAATCTCAGCTGCCCAGAGCTCACTTTCTGTGCTGAAGACTAAGCAAATGAGCCCATTGCTTTTGGACTGGGAGAAACATCAGCTGATGCTCAGGCACTTTCCTGCAAGTCAGCAGGAAACACTTCCTGGGTCCGAGCTGAGAATCAGCGTGCCAAGCTGGAGTTGTTTGATGCAAATAACCGCCTCAGAATTAGGTTCCTCCCCTTTCCACATGCTCCTCTCTGCCCTAAGGAGGTCATTTGGGAGCTGACCCTTCAGGTGTCCAAGTGAGCACATTTGGCAGAGTGTCACTGAGCTGGTCACTGAGGCCTGCAGTTTCGGGAGCTCTTGCCAGGATCTCCAGCTGGAAAGCTGACTCAATCCCAGTGTGTCTCCTTTCTGCTAGAGAGAGAGAGAAGAGAGCCACATAGCTGGATCATCATGTCCTTGAGGAAGGGGAAAGGCCAGCAGGTGGCACAGAGCTTGGAAGGTGATTGTGAGATTCTTTCTGCCTCCCCATCTGATGGGCCAGTATCTGATGAGTAGCAGACCAGCTAGCAGGCCCATCTCCTGCTGACACAGAGCCTGCAGGTCCAGAGCCCTCACCCTGCTGCCAGCGCTCTCTCCCCAAGGCAGCCCAGGAAGCCATGGACTGCCTTCACCCTGAGGACGTGTTGCTGGCTTATGCTGCTACATGCTGCCTCGCAAGACCCCCAGGCCCTTCTCGGCCAAGCTGCTTTCCAGCTGGTCGCCAGTCAGCATGTTCTGGTTCAAGACATTGCATTTCCTTTTGTGAAACTTCCTGACCGTTCCTCTCTGCCCATGTCTCCAGCCTGTCACAATCCCTCCGAATGGCAGTGCAATCAGAAACTTGCAGGCCCTTAGGAGGCACAGGCCCATGCAGGTGAGTGTGTGGTTCCTTCTGTGTCTGTAGGTGATGGGCCAGGAACAAGCTCCTGGGTGGGAAACTGTTTGTGAGGTGACTTGTGTCTCAGTACCTGATAGGCCAGCAGCAGGCACATGGCTTGGGTTTTGGTTGTGAGGTCACTTCTGTCTCTGCAGGTGATAAGGCAACCACTGCTTCTCGAGCAGAGGAGGTGCTTGTGCGATTCCTTCTGCCTTAGTACCTGATAGGCCACTTGCAGGCCAACAGCTTGGATTTTGGTTGTGAGGTCATTTTTGTCTTGGCACGTGATAGGGCAGCCACTGGCTCCCGAGCAGAGGAGGTGCTTGTGCGATTGTTTCTGCCTGAGTACCTGATAGGCCACTTGCAGGCCGATGGCTTGGATGCTGATTGTGATGACGTTCCTGCCTGAGTACCTGTTGGGATAGCAGCAGGCACATGGCTGAAAGGCTCACTGCAGGCAGGTGGTCTTGGAAGAGGACTTTGAGGTTACGGGTAAAGGATCAGCTGGTAGGCCAAAAGTCTTAACAGGTGGGGACATTGTGATGAGAGCCATTGTCTTAGGAGGTGGAGACATTGTAGTGAGAGCCATTGTTTCTCAGAAGCTCCTTGGATGGTAGGAGGCACATGGCCGTAAAGTTGAAAGTCAGGTCACTCCTGTCTCTGCCAGTGATGGGCAAGGAGAAGGCACATGGGTGGGACCTCACAATCAACACTGCAGCCGTGTCCCCTTTGCCTGCCTCTCCCCGTCCTGTAAAGGAAGCGACCTCACTATCAACACCACAGCTGTGTCACCTTTGCCTTCCTGTTCCACTCCCCTCTTCTGACCTCTGCCTTCCCCCTTCCGCTTCTCCTCCTCTCTCCCAGCCATCGCCCCTTTACTGGCACCTCCCTCTCCCCTGTCCCCATGGGATTTTACACGTGTGGTGGGTAGTTCACATGGCAAGATGAAAATGGGCTCCAGAGGAAGGCAGGCTGGGACAGTGAGGAGGTGGAGATGTGCTATGTGCAAAAGGGTGGCCAGAGTGCACAGGGCTTTGCCCTAGAGATGGTGACGAGCCAGTCCAAAGCACTGTACAAATGGACCCTAAGGCAGGTGGAAAATGGGCTGGACCACTGGGCCAAAATGCTGTGACCAGTGGCACAAGGTCCAACTGGTGGCTGGTTACGTGCAGCATCCCTCAGGGATCTACATGTGAGGCAGCACTGTTTAATGTCTTCGTTAACATCCTGGACATTAGGATGGAGCGCACTCTCCGTGTGTTTGTGGACTAGATGCAACTAGGGCAAGCCTCTGTGCAAGCTCATCTAGTTCTCTCGGAGTGAGTGGGGGATGGTATTAGATGACGTCCAGAGGTCTCGTCCACCCTAAGTGCTGGGATTCAGTAAATCATTCCCTGAAGAGCTCTGGAAAGACAGAACAGTGAGAGGAAGCAGAAAGGACAGGGAGGCAGAAGAAGGCAGAGGAAATAGGTCCCTCTAAATAAAGCAGTTGCTCAGAACATAGTTTCTGCATTCAGAGGGTTGGTAGAAAAGGTATTGGGCTGAATAACTGGTCACAAATATCTATACTCCACTAGAAGGAGGAAATACTGCACTGCATGCACTTGGTGCTGCTAAAAAGAAAGAAAGAAAGACAAGATTCATTAGAACTGGTAAAACATACTTGACCTTCTGGAAACGGCTATGTGCCAGTTTGGGCACAGAGTAATTTTTTGGATAGGTTTGAAGTTACAGCTACACATTTTGATTCAGGCCTTTACTCCTTTGCCCTCGTATAGAGGCTGCTGCTGCCTGAGATGCCCTGGGGTCACTGAGTTCCCATGACTAGAAAGGGAAGGACAGACACCTGGGTTAGGCAGAGACATCTGCCCTGGAGGGGTCAGGCATGGGGTGAGATCAGTCTCAGCCCTGTTGTCACCTCAGATGGGGTCGCACTTCACTGACCGTGCAGGGAAGGAGAAGGGAGTGTGGCTAGACTCATTGGGACACCTGTAGGACGTCACTGTGACACAGGTACGTGGAGATTTGTGCAGATGTGGCCTTCCAAGAATACAGTGTTTTCTTGAAGCTGGTCAGCCTGCTTTCCTCTATCAGGTGAGAGAGCTCGGCATGTCAGAGGGTGACTCGCTCTGTGCAAAGAGTGAGGGGTGGCAGGGACAGTTGTGGTCAGGGGGAGGTTTTATGAGCACTGGGCTCTGTGTGAGACACAAAAAGTTCTTTTTTAATGGTGTGGGCCTGATTATAAGAGAACTGTTAGGAAAATTACATGAAAAATGAAACAAGAAAGAAATAAAGAACAAGATTTAAAGCAAAGAAGTGTTTTGTTATACTTTCCAGCTTCAAATTTTGTCTGTGTGTGTGTTCTTATTGTCTTTCTTAATTTCTTTTTCTTTTTAATTTAGTGATCTGTTAGTATGATTTAGTGGTCTTATAATTTTTTTTTATTTATTATTATTATTTAAGGAAAGATTTTCAGAACTGGGGTAGGATGCTGTCACAGGGTCACGGACACCTGGTGCCATTGCAGGTGCCCTAGTCCCCTCTGCCCAGCCTCCCTCTGCAGCTCCGAGGGGCTTCGGTTTCCCACAGGTCCCCTGGGAGAGCTGCCAGGTCCGTGAAGGTATCTCAGAGTCACGGGGCCTCTCCAAGCGCCACTGGCTGCTTCTGGTTCGACACCTGAGCTCTGCCTGGAAAGGGGAAGACTTGGTTTTGTCGTTTCAAAAATATGAACACGCTTTGATAGGCTGAAATGATTGAATAATTTTAATGTCAATGATTTCGTATGATGAAATAGTGGAAATCTTCAGGAAGGGTATTAATCTCAGGAGAAGAAGTACTGATCTGCCCTCGACCTTATGTTTCCACTGCTCGGTGTATTAGGCTGTGGATGTCATCTCAGTCATCTCCCACATATTTCCACATGTCCTGCCTACATTGATCACTTCTGAGGTCAACTTTGCATTAGACAAGCTGGGCATATGCCCTTCCCATAGTTTCCCAGTTTTCCTCCTCCCCTTCCTCTGTATCATTCAGGCACCTCTCAACTCCCTAGTCGCTGCTCTGAGCTTCAGGGAGTCGGAAGCTTGTCTCGTCTTTCAGCCATCTCATTGTGTCTTCAACCAACTCCTTCACTGTGTTTCTATCTAGCCTTCCCCATCTATTTGTCAAGAACATGTCAAGGAAGGCTATTCCTTGCAGACTGTGGACCTGCCTGGAGGCAACTTGCCCCTGAGATACACTTGAGGATTGTATTCTATTTCTTAGGACACTGCATCATGTTTCTTTGTGTTGGATCAGAATTGAGACACATGCTTCTGTTTCTGTTTGCAGTTGATTTTCTAAGGAAAGCAGGTGGGAATTGGTGCCCAGGAGCTGTAACATTCAGCTACAGGCTTGAGTGGGAAAAGGCTAGATGTTAAGCCGAGTGAGGGAAGTCCCCAGGGGCTGAGGAGAGAAATGTCAGGGCTGGGGAGGTGGGGAGGAAGGTTGTCCATACACGTCTCCTATCCAAAGTACTGCTTTTCCTGCATGTCCAGGCTTCATCAAGGGACCATGTGGGTCAGTGTGAATTGGAGAAGGTGGGCATCATTTACTCTGAAACCTGAAGACTAAAGAAAGCTTAAAAAGCAGACATCTCCCAGGTGCTCCTTGAAATCCTTCTCTTTTCAATACCCTCCTGAACACTTGCCAATTAGCCACAGAAGAGCTGAAGAAAATGATGGAAAGAGACAGGGGTTGTTAAGGCTTTTTGCATTTTAATGACCCCTCAGGTGTATTTGGTGCTGAGCCCATGGACCTCAGATGCTGAGAAGGTTGAGCAAACCTCTCCAGAAGTTGAAGGGAGAAGTAAATCTCAAAGTTTCTTGGAGTGTTAAGGAGTCCCACTGAGGGCCATTACTGACAAAGCCTTCCCAGGGGGCTGATGAGAGCACAAAGCTGGAGGCTCTGATTGCAGGTAGGCCAAGGCAATGTGCAGGTGGCTGTGATGCCAAGTCAGCCTTGGTGTGTGTTATGAATCACATCAACCAGGCCCTGACACCCAGTCCTTGTGAAGGGTGGTGACTTCCCTCACACGTTGCTCAGAGCTCTTTCTGGGGGTCAGTGTGAAGGTGGGCATGTGCAGCTCCAACTGCAGGACAACAATATGGCATCTCTTGGTTCCCCGTGGACAAGGAGGTCCCAGTGGTTTAAGGTCCCAGTGGTTTAAGGAATCTTCTTCTCAGAGGCCTTAGGAGCAGAGACACCAACCATAGCCAAGAGGCCAGAGACCTCGGTTCTGTTGGAGGCTTTCAGCCATGGCAGTGCCCTCAGCCGTCTCCACCACAGGCTGTCCTACACTGTCCCATGCCTGTGCCTGCATCCCTGCAGCCTGTAGACACCCAACATGCTTCCTCCCCTTGCTCTATCCCCAGGATCTCTCCATATTTACTGAGGTCTCTCTATCCTTGCTGGTGTTCTTTGAAACACAAAGGCATGGGGTGACCTCAGAGGCCTCTGGCTGACCTGTTGCACCACAGCACTACCCTTCAAGTGACATGTCTTTTTCCTGAAGCCCAGGCTGTACCTCTCAAGATGCAGTTTGTGACCCTTTCCCCTCTTCGTGCTCTTTCCTACTACCAACAAAAGCTCCATCCCCTCTGGAACCACCCTTCAAGCAGTCACAGGCTACTACTATATTCCATTTGTCTTTAACACTTCACCAGGCTGAAGAAGTCCAGGTCCCTCTGCCTCTCCATACAGGCCATGGCCTTCAGGCCCCCAACCCCATCTTGGCAGACCTCCTCTGGACCCTCTCCATGTTCCTCCCCATTCCTCCAGCACTGGGCAGCCCACACTGGGACACACTGTTCCACATGTGGCCACACCAGTGCTGAGTCGAGGGGGATAAGAACGGCCCTTGTCTCGATGGCTATGCACTTCCTAATGCAGCCCTCTATGCAGCTGGCCTCATTTGTGGTGAGCACGCAGCACTGGCTCATAGGGCATCCCTCGTGTAACAGCTAGGCCCTTCTCCTCAGGGTCCCTCCTCTGCTGGTCAGGTCTCAGCCTGTCCTGATGCACCAGCCTGTTCTGCCCCCTGAGGCAAGACCTGCCACTTCTCCTTGCACAACATCATGAAGTTTTTGTTGGCCAAAACCCCAAGTTTCTCAAGGCCCCTCTGGACTCAGGCTCCTCTGGGTCAGCTGTTAATGTATGCGTACTGATGGCTCATCCTATCTTGCCACACCTCTGACAGGGTAACAGCATGAGGACCTGCAGGACACTACACATAATAAAAGGCAGTACCAGTTTCAAGGCCCTAGTGGTAAAAGTAGAAATCACCATGGCAACCATCTCAGACAAGCCAAATGAATGCACAAAGAAAGGGAACCCAGGGCCAATGGGGAAACAGAGGTCGGCTGACTGCATGGGAGGCGAACAGGATGGTAAAACAAGAATTTAGAGGGGAGAAAAGAGGGACAAAATGCAATAAAAGGTGAAGGAAAAGAAAACTGAAGGTGATTTGGGGGTGGCTGCCAAGCAGCCCTCAATCTGAATGCCTCTGACCAGAGCGGGACAAGGAACATGCAGCTGATCTGGTGATCCTTTTGGGAGACCTACTTCCATGGTCACGAGGAAGCTGAAGGTTTTCCCTAAGGTCAACAAGGGAAGACCCAGGGTGGAAGGAAATGCTGAATCATTCAGGTGGGGAGGGGCCTGAGGAGGTCTGTAGTCCAGCCTCCTTCCCACGGCAGGGTCAGCTCTCAGCTCCATCCAGGTTGCTCAAGGCTTTACTCCTTTAGGACTTCAAAAACCTCTAAGGGTGGAGATGGCACTACCTCTCTGGAAAACCTGCCCCAGTGCTTGACTGTCTGGATGGGTCAAAAGTTTCTCCTTATCCCCAGCCTGAAGCCCTCTAGTTTAAGCCAATGCCCACTGGGGCCTCATCCTCCCATCAGGCACGATGGTGAAGAGCCTGACTGCATCTTGTTGGTGACATCCTGGTAGGTATGGGGAGGCTGTGATTAGGTCTGCCCAAAGCCTTCTGTTCTCCAGGCTGAACAAACCCAGCTCCCTCAGCCTCCCCTGGTGACAAAGTCACCATTACCTAGGGGTGCCTAGGAAGTAAAAGGCTCCTCCAATCTTTCTGGACTTTACTGGATCCACTTTAGGACTTAGGCACATTAGAGTGCAATCACCCTCATGCCATGACTGTCTATGTGCGTCACACTCATTTCACATTGTGTACTACTGTCCAGGTGTGGTGGGCTGTGAGGAGGGCCCATACTGGACAAGCAGTCACTCAGAATAAAACTTGCAATTTAAAACCTTCCAGGCCCAAGGGGCAACCTCACCGCACTGGGAGGGGCTGCCTCTGGGGAGGCCATGTTTGGTGCTAACCCACATGCAGCAAAGGAATTCAGGACTGCAAGAACTGCAGAGGCTATGGCCAGAGATGACAGAATCAGCAAAGCATTCAGGTTGGAAGGCACGTTGGGAGGTTTCTAGTCCAACCTCCTGCTCCAGTCAGGGTCAACTCTGAGTTCTCAGAGCTTTGTCCAACAGAGTCCTGAAAGAAGAGAGAGTCCGTAACCTCCCTGGACCCTTCAAATGCTTTGTTAACCTCAGGGAATTTTCTTCCATATATCCACTTTTAACTGCACTTGGGTCAGCTTATAACCGTTGCCTCTCATTCTCCTGCCATGAATCTCTGCAGAAAACCCTGTTTTTTTACTCGGTGGTAACCTTGAGTTGGGAAGCTGCTGTGAGTTCCCACCAAAGCCTCCCTTCTCCAGGTTGAACAAGGCCCATTCCCTCAGCCTCTGCTCACAGGGCAAGTGCTCCACTGCTCAACCACCTTGGGGACATGCCACTGAACTCCATGTGACCAACAGTATTCTTCTACACAGGGCCCCAAATGCATGTGCTCTAACAGGTGTTGAGTAGAGGAGGATAATCCCTTCGTTCAGTCTCCTGGTTTTGCTCTTGTTCAGGCGGCCCGGGACACTGTGGCCTCCATTGATGCCAGGGCATGCTGCTGGCTCTCGCTCACTTTGCTGCCCACAAAGACTCCCAGGTCCTTCTCTGCAGAGCTGCTGCCCAGCTGGCCACTCCCCAGCCCAGATCACTGCAGGGTGTTTTGTGTACCCCAGGTGCAGGACCTGGCATTTGTTTCATCTGTGAATTCCATAAAGTTCCTGGTAATGCATTCCTCCTTCCTGCAGAGGTCCATCTGGATGGCAGCCCTCAACCATATAGTGGAAGACTGTTAAACCCCTTGCTACAACTGTGGTAAATGACATCCACTACTCTCCTCTCCTCCACAAGTATAGACCTTTGACAATAGAAGGTAATCGAGTGGATCAGGAATGTTTTACCTCCATTAAATCCATGCAGACTGTTCACAGTCACCTTCTTCCTGTGCCCAGAAAGGTGATGTGAGAGGAATCGTTCCATGACACACTGCTCCTCACTAAAGTGTGGCTGAATGGCCTGCAGCTCCCTGATTTGTCCTTGTGGCCTTTTTTGAAGGTGGGCACAACATATTCCTTTTCAGCTCATTGGGACCTCCCCTGATCTCCACAGCCTTTCAAAGGTGACAGACAGCAGTCTTGTTGTGATAGTGGCCAGCTCTCTCAATGTCCTCAGATGCAGCCCACCCAGACCTGCAGACTTATATGGGTTGCGTTCTTGCAAGTCATCCCTCACTCCGTCATCACTCACTGTTGGTTGTTTTCCTCTGCCTGATCCAGGAGTGAGCCAACATTTTCCTTTTTACTCTTTTATTGACCCTGAAGCAGTAGCAGCTCTTCTTCATGCCTTTGATGTCCCCTTCAAGTGTCTACCCTTGGGGAGCTTTGGCTTCCCTAACACCATCCCTGCTTCGCTGGACAATATTTCTGAATTCCTCCATTGCAGCCTCTCCCTCCTTCTGCTTCCAGTATGCTGCCTGATTGCCCTGGAGTTCAGTCCTGACTTCCCAGTGCAGCCCAGCCACTCTCTCGAGGTGTCTACTAGTTTACTGAGTATTGGGATGGAGCATCCTTGTGCTTGCCAGGTGCTGTCCTCAAAGACCTGCTGCCTTTCCTGAGCTCCTGGACCCTTCAGAGCTGCCTCCCATGGGATCTTCCACCACTCCCCTGAACAGGCCAAAGTCTGCTCCTCTGAAGTTAATGGTCTGTGCTCCACTCCTGTCCTTCCTGACTCCCCTCAGGATCTAGAACTCTACTTCTTCCAGGTCACGACAGGAAACTTTGACACTGAGTATCCCATCCCTGATCCGTTCCTCCCTGTTGGAAATGTCCAGCTACAGAAAAGCATCATGAGTATTGGCCGGTCATGTGGATGTGCTAAGAAGCTGTCCCTGATGCCTTCCAGGACTGTTTGCCCTTGCAGCTAATGTCTGGGAGAGTAAAGTCCCTCTGATAAGAACCAGGGCCTGTGATCCGCAGACTTTCTCATGTTGCTTCAAGGAGACTGCATCCACCTCCTCACCCTCATTGGGTGGTCTGTAGCTCCCATTGCGATGTCACCCTGACTCTGAGGCTCACCCACAAGCTCTCACCCAGCCCCTTGCCCCTCCTGTGGAAGAGCTCCACCCATCCGAGCTGCCTCTTCACACAAAGAGCATCCTCCTCCCTCGGGGCTCTCCAGTACTGTGACTGACCCTACCACATCTCAATTATTCTAGAAATGTTAAAGTCCAACTGGCCATGGTGAAACCTGTTACCAAGGGCCAAGAACACCACGTGTGCGATGGTCCCACTTCAGAGCAGAGAGATGCTGGCGTAAAAAGCAGGTGGCAATGTGCTGGTGAAAGGAGGTTCCCCCTGAGAGGGCAAACCCTGCAGTGCCCAAGGCCAGGGAGAACCACTGCTGGGCTGTGCAGGAATGGCAGGAGAGGGGTTTGCTGCCTGAGCTGATTCTGCAGCACCTTGAGACCTGTGACAGAGGTGAACTAAAGAAGTCCCTAGGCCTGGGCAGCCTTTGATCCAGACATCCCGAGGACATCATTAACACAGTCCCTGTTCATATCATGTGAGGGGGTGAGAAGAGGTTCAGAGGGAGAAGAGCTAGGAGGGTTGGAGAGTGCAGAGACCTGAGTGGAGACTCTGGTGTGATGTGCCTCCCAGTCCTGCAGCACCCCTGGCTGTAGCTGGGAAGGACCTTCCCTCCATGCCATGGTGTTGGTGTTCACTTGCTGGCACACAGGCCCCAAACCCCTTTGAGAGACTCTGTGGGGTCTGCCCCAAACACCCTCCACCAGCCCATGGCTTCCCTGGAGGTCCTGTGTGGTATGTGCCAGCCACTTGCGGTTCCTGCTGGGCACCGCTGGCCCCTGGCACAGCACTAGAGGCCTTTTTTATTGCCTGAAAATGAGAGCCCTGAATTAATGGAAGTGCCTGCAAAGCCGGGACATGCATATGTCTTTGTGGTGACTTGAGCTGCAGTGTACACAGCTGGTGGAGCCTGGAGAGCAACCTAGCTCTCCTTCTGGTGAACACCTCCTTTTATTCAGCTGAACAGCACTGCATGTGCAGTGGAAACACATGGCTAAGGAAGGTTCAGACACTGAAAATATTTGGTGTAGTTTCAGGTGGCCAAGGGAACCCACCCCACCACCCCTCCGGCCCACAGCTGAGGCTCAGGCAGGATGTGAGTGTCTCAGAATTGCTCCATCACAGCTGGCAGACACACACACACAGGACTTGGACCAAGCCTGGAAGCTCAGCCATCATCAGGGCTTTGGGTGCAAGCTGCTGACTCCCCTCTCCACCCCTATTGCTCATGGTGACAGCTCAGACAAGGGCTTGCATGCAGGCACCTGTTTTGGGCACAGCTGAGCTGAGGCCAGAGGGATCCCACCTGCTAGGGGGTTGTGGGCTGCCTGGGAGGGAGCTGAATCCCCCTGCTGCCCAAGGCCTGCCAAGCTGACATGAACCACCTGCATTTGCTCCTCTGAATCCCTGCCCTGTGCAGGGGAAATGACCCCCTCCCTCTCCCTCTCCCTGTCCCTGCCCAGGTCTCCTGCCTGGTCCTGGGACAGGAATAGGGCTTGAGAGAGGGGAACATGTCCCCCTCCCTCCACCTCTGTCCCCTGATGGGATCAAGCACACTGCTGAAATCAGTCTCCCTCCACAGTCCAGAGAGGGACTGGAGGTGAAGAGCACACTTGCAAGAGCATTTCCCAGAGGGGACCGTGCTGCCGCTCAGGAGCTGTCAGCCTTGGAGCCCCAGGACAATCTCGAGGGAGCCCGAGGGGCAGAGGAAGTCACGCCTGCAGCTGTGCCCCTGCTCCTGAGTGGGGCCAGGCTCCTGGGAGAGAGGGAGCTGGTGGCACCGTGGCAGCAGTGCCCATGTGCCCAGCTGTGTGCAGCAGCAGCTCCTCTGCCAAGAGCAGCAGGGCTCCGGGCACTGCCTGCTGCTGCTGAGAGGAGCTGCGAGAAGGCAGAGAGAAGTGGAAGGCAGTGTGGAGTGGGAGGAGAGAGGAGAGCTCCTTGTGGGAGACATCTTCCCAGCCCTTTGCATGGTGAGTGTCTGGCTGCAGGGCAATAGGGTTGTGAGGATCGCTCTCCCGGCTTCTGCAGGGCAGAAGAGGGAGAGAGGCTTCAGAGCAGGGATGTCCTGCCCCACTGTCCCCGGGACAGGGCGTGCTGCTTCCTTGTGCCGGGGCTGGTGCAGGGGTGTGAAGCTGGGGTATAGTCCCAGGTGCAGTGTCCCTGCCACCGCGGGGTGTTGTGTGCCCGGGGCAGTGACTCTGCTGCCTGCGTGGGTCAGCACTCAGCCTGCCTGGGCAGCAACCTGCGGTGCTGCAGGGAGAAGGTCTGGGTGGGAGGAGCGACCCCCCAGCAGGGCAGGTTCATTGTCCCGCTGAGAGGGTGCTGCGTGGGTCAGGGCTGCCCACAGCTCTCGCTCCCTCACAGGATATTTGGAGAGTGGAGTTTTCCAGAGGACTTGTCTCTGCCTGGTGGGAATGAAAATGCAGCAGTCAGGTTTAATCCAGGGGCTGAGCCTCTTCACCAGCACACTGAAGGGTGACAACACGTGCAAGGAAGCTCAGCAGGTGCCTTCACCACCCCTCAGCCTGCAGGCACCACCAACATCACCTTGCCAGTCTCATGGGAGATCTTCTGGTCTGCTCTTTAGCTCCTGCACACAGGGAGATGCTGCTGGGCAGCTTCCTGCTGCTTGGAGGTTTCTGTAGGGCAGAGCTGGGATCACAGTGGGTGGGATGGGGTCTGCGTGGGGACAGAGGAAGAGCTCCCAGCAAGGACACCTCCAAGCAGCAGAGAGATGGTCCGAGAGGGAGAGGAAACTGCTACCAGAAACCCCATGCGAGGTTGGGGTGCAGGAAATGCTCTGCCAGCCCCAGCAGTGCAGATGCTTTCCCCTCCGCAAGCCCCCTGCATCTGTCCCCTGCCACCCAGCAGAGCCCTCTGCGCTCAAGGTCGAGGGATCTAGCACCCAAATAGTCTTTTTGGCAGCCAGAGCCCTAGAAGAGCAGAGAAGCAGCTCTCCTGCCACATGCCCATTTCCTAAACCGTGACTAAGGGACTGAGGACAACCGTCCTGTGATGCCTCCATCTGGGAGGTGATGTGCACAGCTGGGTTAGGGCAAGACCTTGCTCAGTGTCCCTCACTCTTTCTCTCTTTGCCACCCTAGCCAGAAGCATCAAGGTGTTGCTCCTTGCTTCTCCCCCTGTCCGGGCTGCTCTTGTTCTTGCTCGGGGGCTTTCTGGGGATGACATTTGCAGCTGCAGACTCTGACACAGACCCTGTGGTTCTAGCCATAGAGCTGTCTCTGCAGATGGAGCGAGAGGAGGAGGTCTTCTTCTTGCTGTGGGGCTCAAAGGAGCAGAGTGTGTGGGGCTGGGGAATGAGCTGACTGTCCCTTCAGGACAGCCCTCCTTTAAGACCCTTGACCCTCCCTGGGCTGTGCTGCTTGGCTATGTGCTGCCCTCGAGAAGGGCACAGCTCTTCTGGAGGACGTGTGTGATAGCTGAATGTCCCATGCAGAAGCCCCAGAGGTGCTAAGGAACTGGAACTGCTGCTGGCGGTGGCTGTGTGTGGGCAGCTGAAATAAGCCCTGTGTGTCTTTGGCTAGAAACTGAGTGTTGAGAGCTCCCTCCGTCTCAGAGCCACATCACCGAGTCCTTCTTCTGATCATCAGAGCCATGTGCTGTGTAACACCCTCTCCATCACTCTCAGAACATGTGAGCTGAGAAAGGGAGGAGAGTTTGGAGATGTGTGCTGTGCAAGTGGACACCACTGTCAGCACAGGCCACTTTCCTTTCAGGGTAAGTTGTGGCTGAGATTGTCCTGTGGCTGAGAGAGGTGCATGCCCAAGGCATCAGGGACTGGGACTGCTGGGGAGACCAGTGTGCTGGCTCTGTTGTAGGGCACTGGGAGAGCTTTGGCCTCTCACGACTCAATTGTCTTCACACTGAGAGCAGTGTAGAGGGTGTATATTCCTTCCCTGCAGAGCAGACCAACAAGCAAGCCCCCCTCCCCTGCCCCCCCCTCCCATATTGAAGCTGTTGCTTTGCTGGTGAAAATGCCTCCGATCTGACTATGAACATGCTGAACAGCCCTCCTACATTAGAGCAGGACTGATGCCTCTGGAGCCCTCGGGCAGAGGTCCCTGCTCCTCGTGGCACACTCAGCCAGCACAAGGTGGAGCTCTGGACAGGGAGTGGAACAAAGGTGCTGCTGAGAAGAAGAAAAGCAATATCTGGGGGTGGGGAGGGGAGGCCACTTCTGTGAGAAAGGGGAAGAGTTTTGATCAGAGAGGGTCTGTCCTGATTTATCACTGTCTTTTCCTCTTTGGAAGGTCCCCTTGTCCCAGAGGAAGCAAAATGTCCAACAGCAGCTCCCTGAACCAGTTCCTCCTCCTGGCATTTGCAGACACACGGGAGCTGCAGCTCTTGCACTTCTCGCTCTTCCTGGGCACCTACCTGGCTGCCCTCCTGGCCAACGGCCTCATCATCACAGCCATAGCCTGCGACCACCGCCTCCACACCCCCATGTACTTCTTCCTCCTCCACCTCGCCCTCCTCGACCTGGCCTCCATCTCCACCACTGTCCCCAAATCCATGGCCAACTCCCTGAGGGACACCAGGGCCATTTCCTACTCAGGATGTGCTGCCCAGGTCTTAGTTTTTGCCATTTTCATTTCAGCCGAGTATTGTCTCCTCACTGTCATGGCCTATGACCGCTACGTTGCCATCTGCAGACCCCTGCACTACGGGACCCTCCTGGGCACCAGAGCTTGTGTCAGGATGGCAGCAGCTGCCTGGGCCACTGGTTTTGTCAGTGCTCTGCTGCACACTGCCAACACATTTTCTCTACCACTCTGCCAAGGCAATGTCCTGGACCAGTTCTTCTGTGAAGTTCCCCAACTTCTCAAGCTCTCCTGCTCAGATTTCTACCTCAGGGAAGTTGGGCTTCTTGTGCTTACTGTTGGATTAGTTTTGGGGTGTTTCATTTTCATTGTGTTGTCCTACGTGCAGATCTTCACAGTTGTGCTGAGGCATCCCTCTGAGCAGGGAAGGCACAAAGCCTTCTCCATGTGCCTCCCGCACCTGGCCGTGGTCTCCCTGTACATGAGCACTGTGATCGTTGCCTACCTGAAGCCCCCCTCCATGTCCTCCCCAGCTCTGGATCTGGTGGTGGCTGTTGTGTACTCGGTGGTGCCTCCAGCAGTGAGCCCGCTCCTCTACAGCATGAGGAACAAGGAGCTCCAGGAGGCACTGAGGAAACTGATTCAATATGTGCAATATCAGCACCAGTAACTGTCTCACATACATCATCTCATCATTCCCAGGGTATTTTTGGTCACGGCTATGAATTGTTCATTTATTTCTGTCTTACTTAGCTGTATTACATTCTTTTTGAGAGGAAAATATTTAGGTTCATCCTTCTCCTCTCCTCAGTCTGACCCAGAGAACATGTTGAAGCAGGAAGCCAGGTGTCCTCCTTTCTCAGCTGAGATGGAGGCATCTCTGAGCCCACTAGTCTGAGCTCCCTCAGATGCCCCCAGTGCAGTGAGGGGAGTTTCCCTTTGCAGGGTCTCTTTTGGCACTGACACCACAGGGAGCTCAGGGGCACAGAGTCAGGCTCAGACAAGTACAGGCAGGGTGAAACCGTGGGTCCTGTGTCCATTAGGAGAGCTCAGTTCCAATGGCCACAGTCAGGGTGTCATCTCACACTCTGCAAGGGTGGCAGCTGGCTGTCACCATGGGCTGATCCCTTCCCTCTGCAGAGCTCCAACACTCAAAGCAGAGTAGGAGTGGAGGGGAGGAGATTCTGGACAAAGCTTGTGGGGATGGACCCTCTGCTGCACAGGACCGTCCCCACACCACCACAGCAGGCTTTTGCTGCCTGAAGACTTCCCTTGGGGGCTGCAGCTTTCCTGCAGAGGTGGCCACCCACAGCAGCAGATCCTTCTCTTTTCACAACTGCTTCATCTCATTTCCACACTGACCTACAGTGCTCTGATGTGTGTTTATGGTCCAGGAGTTCTCGTAACCTGGGAGTGGTAGGGTTGTATTTTGATGGTCATGTGTCCTGTGACTACAGGCAGGACCAGGCAATGGGCACCCTAGTGCCAGACCTGACTCCCAGAATCAATTTCCTATAATAAAAGGCATCTCCCCTTGTGCCGTGCCTGAAGTCTGGCCTTTCTTCAGAAGATGGAGTCAAAAATATGCCCACGGGATTGTACCATGAAAGAGCCTGATGCTCTGCTTGTGACCTTTGTGGGATCCTGGGGAATGAGCTCAGAGGCCCTGGGTGATCTGTTGGGCACTGAGGACTGGATTCAGGGCTCATCTCTTGGTGTTTAGCAGAGATAGTGAGTGGTCTCTGAACTACCTTCCCAGGGCTGTTCCCACAGGTGACAGTGCTGATGAGAGCTGCCCACTGTTGTGGAGGGGAATCTCCAGGAGATCGCCAGGAGAGCTCAGGGGATGTCCAGGGACAGTGTGTGCCTGGGGTGGGAAGTGAGTGGAGCCTCCCAAAGTGAGGGAGGGTCCATGGTGGAGTAACCACAAGGTAAAGCACTAAATCCAGATATGCATGGGGAAATGAGGGCTCTACAGTGCCTGGAGAGACAGAGGGGACCCAGGAGGAGCAGGGATCACCTCCCTCGACCTGCTGGCAACACTCTGCCTCATGCACCCCAGGAGACCATTGGCCTTCTTGGCCACAAGGGCACACTGCTGCCTCATGTTTAACTTGTTGTCCACCAGCACTCCCAGGTCCTTCTCGGCAGAGCTACTTTCCAGCAGGTCAACCCCCAGCCTGTACTGCTGCATGGGATTATTCCTGCCTAGGTGCAGGACCTTGCACTTGCCTTTGTGGAACTTCAGGAGGTTCCTCTCCACCCACCTCTCCAGCCTGTCCAGGTCCCTCGGAATGGCAGCACTGTCTTCTGGTGTGTTAGCCTCTCCTCACAGTTTAGTAGCATCAGCAAACTTGCTGAGGGGGCACTCTGTCCCTTCCTCCAGGTCATTGATGAATACGTTCCACACCACTGGACCCAGGACTGACCCCTGAGGGACACCGCTAGCTACACACCTCCAACTTGACTCTGCACCATTCACCACAACCCCCTGAGCTCAGCCATCCAGCCAGCCAGTTCTCAATCCACCTCACCGTCCACTCATCTAGCCCACACTTCCTGAGCTTCCCTAGGAGGATGGGAGGCAGTGTCCAAAGCCTTGCTCAAGTCCAGAAAGACAACATCCACTGCTCTGCCCTCATCTACCCAGCCAGTCATTCCATCATAGAAGGCTATCAGATTGGTCAAGCAGGATTTCCCTTTGGTGAATCCATGCTGACTCCTCCTGATCACCTTCTTGTCCTCCACATGCTTAGTGAGGACCTTCAGGAGGAGCTGTTCCATCACCTTTCCAGGGATGGAGGTGAGGCTGACAGGCCTGTAGTTTCCTGGCTCCTCCTTCTTGCCCTTTTTGGAGACTGCGGTGACATTGGCTTTCTTCCAGTCCTCAGGCACCTCTCCTGATCTCCAGGACCTTTCCAAGATGATGGAGAGTGGCCTAGCGATAACATCCGCCAGCTCCCTCAGCACTCGTGGGTGCATCCCATCGGGGCCCATTGATTTATGGATGTCAAGTTTGGACAAAAGATCTCTAACCTGATCCTCCTCCACCAAGGGACAGTCTTCCTTTCTCCGGCCTTCCTCTCTTTTCTCCAAGGTCTGGAGTTCCTGAGGGCTGGCCTTAGCAGTGAAGACGGAAGCAAAGAAGGCATTCAATAACTCTGCCTTCTCTGTATCCTTCGTCACCAGGGCACCCGCCCCATTCAGCAGCGGGCCCACGTTTTCCCTAGTCTTCCTTTTGCTACTGATGTATTTGAAGAAGGCCTTCTTGTTGTCCTTGGCATCCCTTGCCAGATTTAACTCCAACTGGGCCTTAGCCTTCCTTGTCGCATCCCTGCACGCTCTGACAACGTCCCTGTGTTCCTCCCAAGTGGCCTGTCCCCTTTGCCACATTCTGTACACTTCCTTCTTCTGCTGGAGTTTGGCCAGGAGTTCCTTGCTCATCCATGCAGGTCTCCCGCCCGCTTTGCTCGACTTCTTCCTCAGAGGGATGCACTGATCCTGAGCCTGGAGGAAGTGACGCTTGAATATTAACCAGCTTTCTTGGACCCCTCTTCCCTCCAGGGCCCTACCCCAGGAGATTCCCCTAAGTAGGTCCCTCAAGAGGCCAAAGTCAGCTCTCCTCAAGTCCAGCGTTGCAATCCTACTCATTGCCCTGCTCCCTCCTCGGAGGATCCTGAACTCCACCATCTCATGGTCACTGCAGCCAAGGCTGCCCCCAACCTTCACCCCTCCAACTAGACCTTCTTTGTTTGTTAGGACAAGGTCCAGCAGCGCAACTCTCCTCGTTGGCGTCTCCACCACCTGAGTCAAGAAATTATCATCAATGCTCTGCAGGAACCTCCTTGACTGTTTGTGCCTAGCTGTGCTGTCTTGCCAACAGATGTCAGGGTGGTTGAAGTCTCCCATGAGAACCAGGGCCTGTGATTGTGAGGCTACTGCCAGCTGTCTGTAGAAGGCCCCATCGATGACTTCCTCCTGATCAGGTGGCCTGTAGTAAACCCCCACAACAGTGTCACCCATGTTACCCTGCCCTTTAATCCTTACCCATAGACTCTCAACTTGCTCTTCATCCACCCTGAGGCAGAGCTCCAGACATTCTAGTTGCCCCCTCACATAGAGAGCAACTCCACCACCTCGCCTTCCTGGCCTGTCTTTCCTAAAAAGCACATAGCCATCCATGACAGCATCCCAGTCATGTGAACTATCCCACCATGTCTCTGTCACTGCAATGAGATCATGGCTCTGCAACCGCACACAGATCTCTAACTCTTCCTGCTTATTCCCCATGCTGCGTGCATTGGTATACAGGCATTTCAGAGAGCCAGTCAAGCATGCAAGCTTCCCAGGAGAGGTGCAAGAGGATCCTCCATAGCCATGTCCCATGCTGTCTCCCCTGGCTGTATGCACCCGCTGGAGGCATCCTGACTGGAGCGGTGTTTTACTGACTCTCCTGCCACTATACCACTCCCCTTCCCCCATCTTGCCTAGTTTAAAGCCCTCCGTACCAGGCTGGCCAATCTGTTGGCAAAGACATGCGTGCCCCACTTGGTAAGGTGGATCCCATCGCTCCCCATCAGCTGTTGATCTTCAGACAGGGTCCCATGGTCATAGAAACCAAAGCCCGGTTGCCAACACCAGTGGCGCAGCCAGCTGTTAACTTGGACAACTCGTCTACTCCTCCTCCCATCCTTTCCCCTCACAGGCAAGATTGAGGAGAAAACAACCTGGGCTCCCAGACCCTTCACCACCATGCCCAGAGCTCTGAAGTCCCGTTTGATGGTTTCCAGTTTGCCTTTCATGTCATTAGCACCCACATGGAAGATCAGCAGAGGGTAGTAGTCCGATGCATGGACAAGCCTTGGCAGTCTTTCCACAACATCTCTTATTCGAGCCCCTGGCAGGCAGCAAACCTCTCTGGACAAGAGATCAGGTCGGCAGATAGGTGCCTCTGTCCCCTGCAGCAGGCAGTCACCCACAACAATCACTCGCCGCTTCTTCCGGGGCTTCCTGCACGGCACAGGGTCTGCCAGGCCAGTTGCCTCCCTTGGAGCCATGCCCAGCTCCTCCTCGGCTTGGAGGGTGCTAAACTTGTTCTTCACAGGCAACTCTTGAGGAGGAGCAAGAGCCTTTCTCCTTCTACAAGAGGTCACCAGCTTCCAGCCCTCTTCAACAGCGTTATGATGCACCTTTACACACGGTGCTGAGCCCTCTGACAACTCCACTGCAGTGGGGGCAGGGGACTCCCGGAGCTGAACAGTCTCCGAGAACACCCTGTCAATCTCCCGCTCATCCTCTCGGATGCTATGCAGCCTACTAACCTCCTCCCGTAGCTCCTTTATCTGGTGATGCAACTGGTCAACCACAGCACACCTCACACAGGAGAGCTGACTGTCAGCCCAGGCCCCACGGAGAGGCCCCAGGCACTCCCTGCAGCCTGACACCTGCAGAGCTGCATCTGCTGTCTGAGGGTCTGTCTGGGTTGAGGCCTCAGACACAGCCAATGCAGCACCTCCAGCAGCCACGGGGGAACGTGCTCTGCAGCATGTCACGACCATGCCCCAGGGAAGGACACACCACTGTGCAAAATGGAGAGGCGCCTTCTTTGCCTTCTGGCACCCTTCTGCACAAACTGCAGCCTCTGTTCACTGCCTCTGTTGGCTGCACCCTGGGAGCTGTGCTCTAGGCCTGGCTCTTATATAGGCCTCTGCCTAGCAGTGACTCACAAGGGTGCTTGACCCACCCAATCAGGAGCCACCTGAAACAAAAGCCCCAACTCCCTCTGAGCAGGGCAGCCCAGAGAGCTCGTTAGCAGCAGCCCCACCTAGCTAGAACTTCCCAGGAGAAGTTAAGTCAAGGCCCCCTGCAGGAGTCCTTGCCTAGCTCTGCCTTCCTGCTAGCAGCAAGCACTGTCTAGTTCCTCGGGGGTCCCCAGAAAGTCTCTACAACTTCCAACAAGGCCCACAAAAGGCCCAGGCAGAGCCCAGACACTGCTGCGCAAACTGCTGCATCTGTTCGCTGCCTCTGTTGGCTGCGCTCTGGGACTTCTTAAGATGACTTCTTAAGGTCCCTTTTTGATTATTTTTGTAATAAAATGTCAAAGTGATGGCATCTAAAAGAAATGTTTTGAAAAAAATTGAAATGAAATAGATCTGATATCTTCCTATATCTTACTTGATGACAGAACCAAACCTCAAAATGTGCCATAAAAAAGAAACTCTAATTTTTCACTAACGTAGTTGGGATTTGGATAACATTTCAGCTCGGAGAGTATCTACTTTTTGTGATCAAATTGATAAAGATGGACCAGTAAAATATGTCTGCTTTCAAAAGAGGTGACTGTAGGCCATCCGTGACTCTCACTCATTTCTGATCTTATTTATGCAGCTCTCTAGCAGTGTTGCTCTACTCCTCTGCATTGCAATTGCTGCTAATTTTCACCATGTGAAAGTGGTCTGCTCTGGTTTCTTGCTGTCTTTTTTCCATCTGCCTGAGTTTTGCAGTCCCTGAAAAAGCATATATCACACCAAGGATTCACCAGGTTATGCAAGGAATATGCATGTAAATTCCCCCCGTAGTGTAGACAGTCTTAGTAATTCTTTAACATATATTGCCTTACAGACTGGAGGAAGCATGCTTATTGACAGATACCAGTGAATGGACTTTTGACTGAACATGCAAAACAACCTGAATGCAAGAGTATAATTTGTAACAACCTAAAATAAATTTCAGATTCACAAATGGATTAATGATGTGTTTTGCAGCAGCCAGAGCAATCAATATTGCTTTCAGTCTCTGTCTATTATTTAACACTCTGGTTTGTGCTTCTAAAAGCACTGATTAAAAGCATTCTTCCCACAAATATATCTCAAACTAATTGGCTTTCTCAGATAGAGCTTGCCTAACCAAAACCACATGATTTCAGCTGTTCAGGGACACACCGTTGCGTCTGGGATGAGAGGAATGAATCACGCCTTCTACCAGAGAAAATGAATATTGTGCATTATTATCTCATGTTTGCGTGGCACCAAGAATGACCCAGGTGCTATAGAGATAGGCAATAAAACAAAGGCGAACGAGCTCCAAATACAAATCATCCTGCTCTGCACAAAAGTGGATCCAGGCATAAGAAGGGAATGAGCTGAAAGAAAAGCTATAAGGAGGTTTTAGCCTGAAGACTCGGCAATTGTTATGTGGAGCCCATTAGTGCTGTGAAGTACCAGGGTGTAGGAGGACATTACAGGGCTGACCCTCAGACTCATTATGGAGATGACATCACTTTTGCAAAACTGACCTTGTCTCATCCGGAAGTACAAGTCACCCTAGAGGAAGGAGGTGTAACACCTCTTCCCCCAAATATGTCCAAGGAGAGAGCTTGCAGAATCAGGCACTCGGTATTACCGCTACCATGACTTTAATGGTCAATGATAACAAAGCAATCCTAAGACATGAACCCATGCCTTATAACAGCCAAAATACTACAGAGCCAATATAATTTGTTAGAAATGAAAATGTGTAAATGTTGTCAACTGTCATTTCAGGAGCTTTGTGTTTGACAGTAACTGCTAAAAAAAGAGCATCCTCATTAATAAACTTATGATCTTATGAGGTCTACAGTGAAAATTCTTCTGCATAGAAAGTATATTTTTGAGAAGGGCTATTAACGTTTCTGATAAAAAGAAAGGGATTCTAGTGGTTTTAATAAGAAATGCTGCCTGTGCGGCGGTCCTGGGGTGGAGTTATCGTCTGCCCTCAAGCAAAATCAGCAACTTGGGCCAGTATCCTGGGGTGCATTAGGCAGAGTGTTGCCAGCAGGTGGAGGGAGGTGATCCTGCCCCTCTCCTCAGCCCTGGTGAGGCCTCCCCTGGAGTACTGTGTCCAGTTCTGGGCTCCCCAGTCCAAGAGAGACATGGCACTCCTGGAGAGAGTCCAGCGGAGGGCTACCAAGATGATTAGAGGGCTGGAGCACCTCTCCTAGGAAGAAAGACTGCAAGAGCTGGGCCTGTTCAGCCTGGAGAAGAGAAGACTGAGAGGGGATCTCATCAACGTGTACAAGTATCTGAAGGGGGAGTGTCAAGAGGATGAGGCCAGCCTCTTCTCCGTGGTGCCCAGCAACAGGACAAGAGGCAATGGGCAGAAACTGAACCACAGGAAGTTCCATCTGAACCTGAGAAAACACTTCTTGACTGTGAGGGTGACAGAGCACTGGAACAGGTTGCCCAGAGAGGTGGTGGAGTCTCCTTCCCTGGAGATATTCAAAACCCATGTGGATGTGATCCTGGGCAATCTGCTCTAGGTGACCCTGCTTGAGCAGGGAGGTTGGACGAGATGATCTCCAGAGGTCCCATCCAACCTCAACGATTGATTCTGTGATTCTGTGTGTGCTCGCATCACAGAAATATCCTAACATTCATTCTGATTGTCAGGTCCTACGTTTTACCCCCTGACTTTGGGAAAGAATGGGAGCATCACTGGATCTTGTTTGTTTCCAGTCAGAGTAACAATTTATTTATGACTTATATTATAATACATCATATTCCACAGTACTAGGTAGGGTGCAAAAGTATGCCGTCAGCTTGTGTGCCAAGTGGTCGAATGTGGAAGCTAGGAAAGAGGGAGGAGAAGAAAGGAAACAAGCAAGTGCATTCGGCCCACTTTTTGGAACGGAGCTGGGGGAGCTAAAAACGAGACGGAAAACTGTGCAGGCAAAATGTAGGCAACGACAAATGTTCAAAAATGAGTAAGTGCCTCAAAATTGAGCCAATAACTCACAGGTTGCTTAAGAAACTTTATTCTACCTAATGGGATTTTTGGGGGTCTGTAGGGAATGTATTTTTAGCTTCCCTCTGTGGTTATGTGAGGTTTCTTCCTTTTTCCCCCGTAAACTAAAAGCTGACCTCCTGACAAAATCACCCCATTCTAGCATTTAAAGATACGCTGTGAGTTATGAAACACTGAGTGTTGAAAACCTGACAGCCTGGGCAATGTGAGATGGAAATCCAGAATTTAAGGCAAATAAATAACCCGGAGCAGAAACGGGACTGAAGCACGGGGAGAAGAAAGTGACAAACATGGAGGTTACCGGTGTAAACTGCCCCATCTGATAATTTAACTCAGATATTTTGCTGGCCACAAGGAATGAATATCTTCTATGCAAGAGCCAACGCAATCCTTCTTGCACAAAACCTTGTATTTAAGCACTGTTTTGGTTTATTTTCTCAGGTTCTTCCACGTAGCAAGCTGCAGAGCTTTCAGGTGTTTCTTTTTGCAGCCACAGTGTGACCGTGAGCACCTCAGTTCTCGACACCTTGGAGAAGACCCGCTCGCTTCCTACCTTGCCAGCGTCCTCTCCCTGCGAGTCCTGGGGCTTGTGCCAGACTGCATCGAGTGCTGCAAGATGAGCCTGTCTATATGTACAAAGTGGGGAGATCAGAGCTGCTGCCGGAAGCAGCTGGGACACGCTATATTTTTAAGGTAGAACAGGTGAAACAGTGGAACAGGCCAGTGATAGGAGGTCAAGTCCCCCTTGCCCTGTTCCCAC
Source organism: Struthio camelus (assembly GCF_040807025.1). Classification (NCBI taxonomy): domain Eukaryota; kingdom Metazoa; phylum Chordata; class Aves; order Struthioniformes; family Struthionidae; genus Struthio; species Struthio camelus. The sequence goes on from NC_090970.1 coordinate 4,281,099, forward strand.
AGAAGGAAAGGAAGGCGGGCGGTTGTTTATGAAACTTCAAAAGAATGACAGCTTCCCCGTTTTCTTCTACTTTGCTATGTATCTCTAAACTAGAGAAATATACTTGCTGTTGTAAAATAGCGAGGATTTTTTGCAAAGATCAGTTTGCTTCCGTTTCAGGACGCTAACAGGGTCCTGAGGCAGGGCCAGATAAAGCCACTAGTCCCCTGTGATGGACCAGGGTAAGAGAAAAGATGAGTAATTGCGAGGCAAAACTACTGACACAGCCACTTGGCTTGGAAAGTGCCAAATGCAAAGCACTGCAAAGTTCTGCAAAAAGTCCTTCACGTAGACAGCTTAGAGCTCCTAGGTTTCTGCAGGTTTCTATTTTGATAGGCGGTAGTTACCGTTTTACAGAAATGACAGAGAGTGAATCACAGCAGGCTGCCGTGTTAATGAGTTGCCATGTTCTTAGGATCTCCGAAAGGCAAAATGTTTCGTGTTTTACAGAAACTTCTTTTGGTAACTTAATGTTGCTTTGCTTTGGCGTGCTGGGAAACAGCTCTGCCCCACGAGGGGTGTGCTGGAAGTGGTACAATACCCGCTGTGATGGTGCAGAAAAACTACATCTGTTTGTGAACGTCATGCACACCATGTCTTTTACAGGTAAAGCAAGATGAAAAGAAATTAATAGTTTCACCAGCTATACGATCTTTTCTACTCGGGAGAACCAGCTGCGTGAATGGGTGTTTGAGCAAACAGGAAGACAGTGGTCATTAGGGCTGGTACCAGAATAATGGCATGAAAAATTGGATTTCATGAAACAGCCTGAAGTCACGGAATACAGACAACGTGGGTGGTAACCTGCGGATATCCACGAGCGGTTTGTTGGATATTTAAAGCGGATAAAAATTTTGGAGGATGTATCCTCTCTTGGTGAAAGCTAGGTTAACTTAACTGGCTTAAGTCAAGCTGTACTGGTTTACTCTGTTTTCATTGCCTGACTGTGACGCCTTTAACTAAAGGCCGGTGAGAAATCGCACGTTAACGTGACCTCTTCATGCAGGGTAAACGTAGAGCGGTTGTTATAATAAAGGTTGTTTTGCTTGTCTGTTAAACAAGCTATTTGTTTGTTTTGAGCATGATTGCCTCAAAAAAAAGAAAATCCTATGGAGGGTGACGGTCATCTTGTTCTCTCCTGGTTGCCCACCAGTTATAATCTGGTAAGATGCAGAATTTTAGGGCTTCCTCGGGGGCCTGGTTCATGTGGGAGGGCGCAGAGACGCTCGCACGAAGCAGAGGACGGGGAAGGCTTTGGGAGGCCCCCGTGGCGCTCCTCCACCAGTCCTGCAGACTGTCTCCTACTGCATTAATGGATTCAAAAACATGGCAGGTAATTTTGTGCAACAGAGGCCGAATTTAAATAAGCGGTGGCTCCTAAATTTTCTTTGATTCAAATCAATGAAAGATAAGAAATTTACTTTCAAGTTTTCCTGTTGCAAGACTCGAAGGCTGGCGCATAAGCTTATTTTGATGCTTTTGAGATCTGGAAGTATGTGGCGGGGTGGTACTCCTGTCTTTTGCAGTTTCTGCAAAATATGGCTTGTATATAAAATTCTTTTTCTCCTGCTTTTTAACAAGAAAGGAATTTCATAAATTTGAATACTATAAACCTCATATTCCTATAGGGATTAACTACATATAGAAGCACTGTAAATAATAAATACTGGTTTAACTCTTCAATGGACTTTTCTAATGCATGTCATAAGGGATTGTGACCGCTGGGTGCCTTGTAATTTTCTCTCACTTCTGTGTATTACTGTATTTTCCATTTGTGTATCAGGCGTGATAAAGCAGGAAGAAATAGCAGATGGTGAAAAACCAGGTAAAGTGATAAAGTGCTTTGTTTTAAATCCTTATTTTTGTTTGTTCTTCTGCTGGAGCACCATCCCTTGGTTCAGCTGGTAAATTACACCCATGTTCGTGAGCTTCCTGACCTTAAAGCAGGACTTTAAATGAGGCTCCGAGGGGGAGGATAACAAAATCCTGCAGGTAATTGGGATAACCTCTGCACCAGAGTCCACAAATTAGAAGGTTTAGGTTATTTATGACAAGCTCAGAGGAGGAACGGCGACAGTGGCTCAGTCTACAAAGCACCTTTGATGTCTTCATGTTAGACCTATGGAAAATAGAGAGATTTGATCTTCAGGGGTAGCTTATGTGACAAGAATAATACAGTGGAGAACCTGGTCAACAAACACAAACCTTGTAAACAGAGGTTTACAAGGAAAAGGGCATCGCTCTGTGTGTCAAATAGGTATGTGCCTGTTCTGAGGTAGAGATCAGAGAGGGTGAAAGACCTGTTGGAATAATCTGTGGGTGACGACCACAGAGGAGAGCAACATGGGCGCTGCGGTGGTGGTGGCTCGCTGTGGAGTGCCAAACCTTGAAGGGTCAGGGGAAGCTCTCAGCGAGCAGTGGACAGGAACGCCCAAGGCACATGGGGGATTTCAACCACTTGAGCTGGGAAAGGAGTTTAATAGGGTGCAAATCATTCAAAATCTTGGAGTGAGTTGGCATCATCTTTTTACGTCAAAAAAGTGCAGAAAGACTTAGACTTTTCCAGACTTGATTGTACCAGTTAGGTAATTTCTGGATGAAAACGTTGAATCAGAAGGCTGTGTGAATGAGGACAACCCAGAAGCGATAGAGTTCATGACCTTTAGAAAGGTAAGAGGAACAGAAGCAACCTGCTCCTCCCAAGCAAAGAAAAAACTCTCAGCAGCCAAAACACTTTTCCAAAGGACCCTGAATATTTTGTAAAGATAGATTTCAGCTGCCTCAGGGAACTCTTAAATGATTTTCTCTAAGGGGCTGGTCCAAGAGAAAAACCTATTTCAATGATGTAGCAGAGCTTTTAAAGCAAATAATTTTCAGAAACAATCTAGGGAAGCACAATGTAGATGCAGTTACTACAGACAGGTGCAACACTGGTTGGAAATCCATATCCAGAGAATCAGCCAGTGGTCCAGAGTCAAAATGGATGGCTGTGTCGAATGGGCTGTGCTTGTCTTGTTTGATTCTTCCCCCCCGTATGCATTCATTTAGCTTTTAGTGAATGAGCTAGAGGACAGAATAGATTGTCAGCTTATTAGATCTGCAGAAGGGGCACAGCTGGGAGAGCATGTGGATGTGTTGGAGGACAGAATTAGAATCCAAAATTATCTTGACAAATTGTCTGAAGAAGAGGGATGAAATCTGATGGTTATAAGGACATGATGCTATCTACTTGCTGGGAGTGAAAGCAGGAGTCCTGCAGGAAGGGACCATGAGCTTGTAGTGGATCACGAACTGTATGTGACTCTAGATTTGTCTTAACAAAGACCAACTCATTACTTGCGCTGTGGCTGGAAAGAACTATCACGAGCAATTTAGGGAAACGTGATCCGGATGAAACTGGTATGAACAGAAGTGTAATCTGCCAGATGTAGGAGGTAATCTTTCTGCATTACTAAGCAAGCCTCAGCTGCAGTGCTGTCATTTGGACACTGCAGGTCAAGACAGATACACACAAAATGGGAGATGCTATAGAAGAGGAATGGGAAATCTGAGGGATATGGGAAAAAAAAACAGACTTTACAGAGGCAAGTGGAATGGACTGGGGAAGAAAAGGCTGGAGAGATGTGATAAGTCTTTAGTGTTATAAAATGCTGCTGCAAAAGGGAAGAGAATCTGTTCTACATGTCCACAGTGAATAGGACAGGGAGCAATGATCTTACATTGTAGAAGGAAGGACTGACATTAGACATTGGGACAAATTCTGTCAGTGTCAAAACTGGACAGTTTTGACACGGGAAATGATTGCCTGTGTAGGTTGTGGAATTTCAATGACTGGAAGGGTTCCAGAACAGAAGCCTGTCAGGAGTGATGGTGGGGCACAGGGACAGAGCACGTAACTGCTGGAGATGTCTTGCAGGCATATCTTTTTGTCTCTGTATGTTTTCATGATTCTATAAAAGAAAACACAAAAAATCAAAATGAAGAGGTATTGCAAAGCTCAAGGTCTCCTGTTTCACTGCTTCTCAGTGTTCCAGCTGAGTGCAAAGTGCCTGGAAGTCTGATTTTACTTGGTTGCTACTTTAGCTGTTAGTGATGTAAATGGAATCTCAAAGCTTTCTGTCCCTCATGTTTAACTGAAGTCAGCCTCCCTACAATGACTGCTTTTGTTTGCACAAAGAACCTTCTGAATTAGAGACTTGAAATTAAATGTATAGTTTCTGTATTTCCATTGTCTGTGCTTTTAGGAGCAGGACAGAGGGACGGTGGTTACTATTCTGATTCAGGTGTTGCAAGTTGTTCCATCTCAAAGGTGTGGGACTTGACCACTGCCCGGCTAGCTCAGTCGGTAGAGCATGAGACTCTTAATCTCAGGGTCGTGGGTTCGAGCCCCACGCTGGGCGCTTGGCTTTTGACTTCAGGAGAGCTAACTTTGACCTCTTGAGGGACCTACTTAGGGGAATCTCCTGGGACAGGGCCCTAGAGGGAAGAGGGGTCCAAGAAAGCTGGTTAATATTCAAGCATCACCTCCTCCAGGCTCAAGAGCAGTGCATCCTTCTGAGGAAGAAGTCGAGCCAAGTGGGCAGGAGACCTGCATGGAGGAGCAAGGAACTCCTGGCAAAACTCCAGCAGAAGAAGGAAGTGTACAGAATGTGGCAAAGGGGCCAGACCACTTGGGAGGAATACAGGGACGTTGTCAGAGCGTGCAGGGATGCGACAAGGAAGGCTAAGGCCCAGTTGGAATTAAATCTGGCAAGGGATGTCAAGGACAACAAGAAGGCCTTCTTCAAATACATCAATAGCAAAAAGAAGACTAGGGAAAACGTGGGCCCGCTGCTGAATGGGGCGGGTGCCCTGGTGACGAAGGATACAGAGAAGGCAGAGTTATTGAATTCTGCCTTTGCTTCTGTCTTCACTGCTAAGGCCATTCCTCAGGAACTCCAGACCTTGGAGGCAAGAGAGGAAGGCTGGAGAAAGGAAGACTCTCCCTTGGTGGAGGAGGATCGGGTTAGAGATCTTTTGTCCAAACTGGACATCCATAAATCAATGGGCCCCGATGGGATGCACCCACGAGTGCTGAGGGAGCTGGCGGATGTTATCGCTAGGCCACTCTCCATCCTCTTGGAAAGGTCCTGGAGATCAGGAGAGGTGCCTGAGGACTGGAAGAAAGCCAATGTCACACCAGTCTTCAAAAAGGGCAAGAAGGAGGAGCCAGGAAACTCCAGGCCTGTCAGCCTCCCCTCCATCCCTGGAAAGGTGATGGAACAGCTCCTCCTAGAGGTCCTCACTAAGCAGCTGGAGGACAAGAAGGTGATCAGGAGGAGTCAGCATGGATTCACCAAAGGGAAATCATGCTTGACCAATCTGATAGCCTTCTATGGTGGAGTGACTGGCTGGGTAGATGAGGGGAGAGCAGTGGATGTTGTCTACCTGGACTTGAGCAAGGCTTTGGACACTGTCTCCCATCCCATCCTCCTAGGGAAGCTCAGGAAGTGTGGGCTAGATGAGTGGACGGTGAGGTGGATTGAGAACTGGATGGCTGGATGGCCGAGCTCCGAGGGTTGTGGTGAATGGCGCAGAGTCAAGTTGGAGGTGTGTAGCTAGCAGTGTCCCCCAGGGGTCAGTCCTGGCTCCAGTCGTGTGGAACGTATTCATCAATGACCTGGAGGAAGGGACAGAGTGCACCCTCAGCAAGTTTGCTGATGAGACTAAACTGGGAGGAGAGGCTAACACACCAGAAGACTGTGCTGCCATTCCGAGGGACCTGGACAGGCTGGAGAGGTGGGCGGAGAGGAACCTCCTGAAGTTCAACAAAGGCAAGTTCAAGGTCCTGCCCCTAGGCAGGAATAATCCCATGCAGCAGTACAGGCTGGGGGTTGACCTGCTGGAAAGTAGCTCTGCCGAGAAGGACCTGGGAGTGCTGGTGGACAACAAGTTAAACATGAGCCAGCAGTGTGCCCTTGTGGCCAAGAAGGCCAATGGTCTCCTGGGGTGCATTAGGCAGAGTGTTGCCAGCAGGTGGAGGGAGGTGATCCTCGCCCTCTCCTCAGCCCTGGGGAGGCCTCACCTGGAGTACTGTGTCCAGTTCTGGGCTCCCCAGGACAAGAGAGACATGGCACTCCTGGAGAGAGTCCAGCAGAGGGCTACCAAGATGATTAGAGGGCTGGAGCACCTCTCCTATGAAGAAAGACTGCAAGAGCTGGGCCTGTTCAGCCTGGAGAAGAGAAGATTGAGAGGGGATCTCATCAACGTGTACAAGTATCTGAAGGGGGAGTGTCAAGAGGATGAGGCCAGCCTCTTCTCCGTGGTGCCCAGCAACAGGACAAGAGGCAATGGGCAGAAACTGAACCACAGGAAGTTCCATCTGAACCTGAGAAAAAACTTCTTGACTGTGAGGGTGACAGAGCACTGGAACAGGTTGCCCCGAGAGGTAGTGGAGTCTCCTTCGCTGGAGATATTCAAAAGCCGTCTGGATGTGATCCTGGGCAATATGCTCTAGGTGACCCTGCTTGAGCACGGAGGTTGGACTAGATGATCTCCAGAGGTCCCTTCCAACCTAAACGATTCTGTGATTCTGTGATTCTGTGAACCCACCAAACCTTCTGGCTCTCCTGTCCCTGAACCTCTTCTCACCCTTCCACATGATGTGAACAGGCACTGGGCTAGTGATGTCCTCTGGGTGGCTGGATCACAGGCTGCCCAGGCCCAGGGACTTCTACAGTAGCATCTTGTCCTTCCTGGAGATCAATTCACCTCTGTCACAGGCCCCCAAGGTGCTGCAGACGCAGCTCAGGAAGCAAACCCCTCTACTGCCATTCCTGCACAGCCTAGCTCTGTTTCTGGCCTTGGACACTGCAGGGTTTGCTCTGTTAGTGAGAACCTCCTTCCACCATCACATTGGCCACCTCCTATCCATGCCAGCATGTCACCCCTTGCAGTCAAAGCCTTTGCCTACAGAAGCTCCTTGGGAACATGTTCCCCTGTGACAAATCTTCTGTCCATGCCACAGCTGAGGTGCTGAACTCCACATATATGCAGACATATGCCGCCTGGGGCACAGCCAGGAGCAAACGGAGATGCCCAAGCTGTCACAGCACTGCCACATGCTTGGAATAACTGAGATGGGGTGGGGTCACTTGCATGACTGGAGTCCTTCAATGCCAAGGTGCAAGATCTTCAGGAGAGACCCAAAGGCAAGATGAGGGGATGAGGGATGCCCTATGTAGGAAGGGGTAGCTTGGGTATAGGGAGCTCTTCCATGAGATGGACTAAGGAAGGCACCTCTGAAGGGCAGAGGAGCTCAGGAAAGCCAGCAGGTAATTAGGGACAGCACCCATCAAGCACAAGAATGCGCCATACCAACAGCTTGTAAAATTAGTGGACATCTCTGGACCCTGGCTGGGCTAAACAGGGAACACACATGCGAGCTCCAGGGCAATCACGCAGCATACGGAAAAGGGAAGAAGGGAGAGGCTGCAAAGGAGGAATTTAGGAATATTGTCCAGCGAAGTAGGGATGGAGTTAGGGAAGCCAAAGCTCCCCTGGGATAGACACTTGCAGGGGATGTCAAGGACGGGAAGAAGAGCTGCTACTGCTTCAGTAACAGTAAAAGAATAAGCAAGGAAAATGGGGGCTCACTGCTGGATGGGGCTGTTGTGCCTAGAGTCAAGACTCTTGAGGGGACAACCAATCTGTAGCGCTTAAGGGATGACTTGCAAAACTCAACCCCTACAAGTCTATGGGCCTTGATGGCTAGCATGCATGGCCATGGAGAGAGCTGGCTGCTTTGACAGCAAGGCTGCTCTCTCTCATCTGTGAAAAGCTGTGGAGATCAGAGGAGGTCTCAATGGGCAGAAAAAGGAATATGTTGTGCCCATCTTCCAAAAAGGCCACAAGGACCACGTGTGGAGCCACAGGCCGTTCAGCCTCACGTTGGTGCAGAGTGTGTTATGGAGAGATTTGTCTCAGATCACGTTTCTGGGCACATGAGGGAGAAGAAGGTGCCTGGGAACACTCAGCATGCATTTGCTGAAGGTAAATCCTTCCTGAGCAACCTGATTGCCTTCTGTGATGAAAGACCAGTGCTTGTGGAGGAGTGGAGAGGAGTGGGTGTCCAGTAGACATCCAGATGGGCAAAAAGCTGGTTGGATGACTGAGCTCAGAGGGGTTTTCTGAATGGGTCGTATTTCACCAGGAAGCCACGTAAAGGTGGCATATGCGGGGGTCTACCCTGGATCCTGTCCTGTTTGAAAGTTCATCAGTGACCTGCAGAATGGAAATCTCATCACAGTTGTAGACAGCACCCAATTGGGTGGAACAGTCGGATGCTTGGGCTGCCGTTCAGAGGGATCTCAGGAGGCAGGAGGAAGGGGCTGTCAGGACCTGGGGAGTGCCCGGCTGGGCAGCAGCTCTCAGTTAACGGACCTGGGAGTCCTTGTAGGCAGCGAGCTGGACATGAGCCAGCAGCGTGCCCTGGCAGCAAAGGAGGCCACAGTGTCCTGGGCTGCATAAACAGGAACACAGCCAGGAGACTGAGGGAAGTGATTATCCCCCTCTCCTCAGCCTCATCAGAGCACATCTATAATACTGCCTCCATTTGGGGGCCCCTGCAGAAGAACGATGTTGATCACTTGGGGTGAGTTCAGTGGCCAGCCCCCAAGGTGGTTTGGGGGCTGGAGCACTTCCGCTGTGAGGAGAGGCTGAGGCAATGGGGCTTGTTCAGCCTGGAGAGGGAAGGCTTTGGGGGGAATACATAGCAGCTTCCCAACTCCGGGTTGCCACTGATAAAGAGGCAGGTACTGGAGGGACTCGTGGCATGTGAATGGGAGACAATGGCTACAAGCTGACGGAATTGCAGTGAAAATTAGCTAGAAGGGAGACAAATCAAAGAGGTTAACAAAGCACTTGAAGAAAGGTCCAGAGAGGTTTTGGACCCTCTGTCCTTGGAGGCTTGTGGGTTGCTGTTGGACAAAGCCCTGAGGAACTTGGTGAGCACCTGTGAACATGGTGTTGCTCCTGATGTGCGCAGGAGGCTCCCAAGGTGCCTCCCAACCTGAAAGAGTTGCTGATTCTGTCACCTCTAGCGATAGGCACGGCAATTCTTGCAGTCAGGAATTCCTTTCCTACAAGTGGGTTAGCACCAGATATGGCCTCCCCAGAGCCAGCCCCTCCTAGTTATGAACAACTGCGTGTCCAGAGTGGGCCCTCCTCGCAGCCTACAACAGCTGTGTGTGATAACAGAATGCTCTTCACCCTTGGGAAGGATGGGAAGATGAGGGCCAAGGGGCATTAGTTGCAACAAGAGAGCTCCAGGCTGGCGATTAAGGACAAACTTTCAAGGACCTATCAAGACAGTGAGGCACTGGGGCAGGTGGCCCAGAGAGCCTGTGCCCTCTGGGCCACAGAGCATCTCCATCCTTGGAGATTTTCAAGCCCTGGCTGAAGAAAGACTTGAGCAACCTGGTCGGGCCTGATAGCTGACCATGCTGTGAGCAGGAGGTTGGTTTGGAGACCTCCTGAGGTCCTTTCCAGCCTGAAGGGTCTTGCATATCTGTCCACACTGAGTCCCCTGCGACCATGGAAGTGAATCAGACAAAAGCATGGTCAAATCAGTGGAACCTGCTTCACAGGTACCCCCAAACAGCCCTCATGATGTTGCACAAGGAAAAGTGAAGAGTCCAGCATCGTGCGGCAGAACGGGCTGTGCATCAGGACAGGCTGGGACCTGACCAGCAGAGGAGGGACCCTGAGGAGAAGGGCCAGGATGTTACGCGAGGGATGCCATAGGAGCCAGTGGTGCACACTCACCACAAATGAGGCCAGCTGCAGACAGGGCCTGCATTGGGAAGACAATGGCCATTGAGACAAGGGCAGCTCTTATTCCCCTTGACTCAGCACTCGTGTGGCCACACCTGGAACAGTGCATCTGAGTGTGGGCTGCTCAGTGCTGGAGGACTGGGGAGGAAGTGGAGAGGGTCCAGAGGAGGTCTGCCAGGATGGGGTTGGGGGCCTGAAGTCCACGGCCTGTACGGAGAGGCAGAGGGACCTGGGCTTCTTCAGCCTGGTGAAGTGGAGGCTAAGGCCAGTGCAGTAGTAGCCTGTGACTGCTTGAAGGGTGGTGTCAGAGAGGATGGAGCTTTTCTTGCTAGTGGGAAAGAGCATGAGAAGGGGCAAGAGCTGCAAACTGCATCTTGAGGGGTTCAGACTGGACAGCAGGTAAAAAGAATGTCACTGGAAGGGCGGCGCTTTGGTGCAACAGGACACCCAGAGGAGATCTGAGATCAGTCCCTGGCTTTGTGTTTCAAGGAGCAGCCAGCAAGGACAGAGGGACAGCAGCAGAGGCAGGAAGATCCCAAGGTGAGAGCAAGGTGGGGAAGAAGGTTGGGTGTCTACAGGCTGCAGGGAAACAGGCGCAGCTTTGGGAGACCTTAGGACAGCCTGTGGTGAAGATAACCGAGGGCAATGCCTCCAACAGAACTGAGGTCTTTGTCCTCTTGACTGTCGCTGGTATCTCTACCACCGAGGCCTACGAGAAGATGTCATTTCCTTTTGGCACCAGGCCTCGATGCCTCCTCACCCCCAGGGAGCCCAGGAGGGGTTGTAACGTTGTCCTGCACTCGGCATTGCTCACCTCCCCCACCCTCACACTGACCCCACAAAGAGCCCTGAGCAATGGGTGAGGGAGAGGATCACCCTGCCCAGGGGCTGGCTTTGGGCCATGGCTGTTCTGCTTGATAAAGCACATCAAGGTTGTCTTGGCATCACAGCCACCTGTACATCGCCTCCCACTTTCTGCTCTCATCGGCCCCCAAAGGAGACTTTCTTGGTAATTGCCCTCACTGGGACCAATTAATGCTCCAGGAAACTTTGGGATTTGCTTCTAACTTCTGGAGAGGTTTGTTCTGTCTCCTCCCAGTATTTGAGGTTCATGGACTCAGCACCAAATACACCCGAGGGGTCATTAATATGCAAAAAGCCTTAATACCCCATGTCTCTCCCCACAATTTTCTTCAGCTCCTCAGTCCTTCTGTGGCTAACTGGGGAGATTTCAGAGTGGCTTTACAAGAGGAAGATTTCAAAGAGCACAAACAAAAAGGAAAAAAAGGGTTTCTGCTTTTAAAGTTTTATTTTTCAGCGTACAGAATAAGTGATAGCCACATCCTCCCACTGACATTGCCCCAGAGTGTTTCCTAATGAATCTTGTTGTGTACAAAAACAGTATTTCTGATAGGAGACATGTATGGACAACCTTCCTCCCCTCCTCCCCAGCCCTGCCATTTCCCTCCTCAGCCCCTGGGGACTTGCAGCACTCTGCTTAACATCTAGCCTTTAATCCACTCGAGTCTCTAGCTGAATGCTACAGCGCATAGGCACTAATTTCTGCCTGCTTTCCTTAGACAATTAGCTGCAAACACACACACAAGGGGTTGTCTCAATTGTGATCGAGCAAAAAAAAAAATGAGAGAGTTCAATAAACTTAATGACCAGCACTTCTCCGCTGTACCTTCAGCCCAAGCTGCCTCCAGTGAGGTCCACTTTCCACAGGGAATGACCTCCCTTGAAATGTTTTAGACAGGTAGACAGGAAAGGCCAGCAAGAAACACAATGAAGCCACTGGCTAAAGAGCCAATGAGACTGCTGAAAGCTGAGGCAAGCTTCAGACTCCCTCCACCTCAAAGCAGCCACTAGAGAGTGGGGAGAAATCTCGCTGAATGAGAGTATAAGAGTATAATAAGGGTAAGGAGAGGAGGCAGATTGGAAAACAAGTGAAAGTGCCCATGTCCAGGCAGTCTGATGCAATCAGGATGTGTAAAAATATGTAAAAGATTCCTGAGATCATGTACATGGCGTAATAAACGGAGCAGTGGTAACAGAATTCCAGGGGCAAACCCATAGTTCTTCTCCTGAGATACATACCCTTCCTGAAGATTTCCACCATGGACTGGAAAGTGCTGGAAATTGGAAAATGTGGACACTTGTATTAAAATTATTCAGTCATTTCAACTCATGAAAATGTGCTCCTATTTTTTGAAGAAATGTTGAAGAAGTTCTTCCCCTTTCCAGGCAGAGCTCAGGGGTCGAACCACAAGCAGCCAGTGGCACCTGGAGAGGCCCCGGTGTCTCAGAGGTTCCTGCCTGGGCCTGGCAGCTCTCCCAGGGGAGCTGCGGGAGACCGGAGCCCCTCGGAGCTGCAGAGGGAGGCTGGGCAGAGGGCACCAGGGCACCTGCAATGGCACCCAACGTCTGTGACCCTCCAACTACATCCCACCCCAGTTTGGAATATCACTTTCCTTTTCAGACAAAAACACAAGATTTAATCACCCCAGAGCACTAGCATACTAAAAGGAAATACAGCAAGAAAGACAGTAAGTACACAACAAATGTTAAAGCTGGAAAGTATAACAAAACCTCTCTCGCACAAGTCCAGGGTCCCACAAACCACTCCCTGGCCAGGGTCTTCCCTGCCACTCCTCGCTCTTTGCACACAGCAAGTCGCACAACGAGGTGCTGGGCTCTCACAACTGACAGAGGGAAGCAGGCTGATCATCTTCGGCAAAATGCTCTGTTTCTTGATGGCTGACATTGCACAAATCTCAATGTACCCGTGTTACAGTGATGTCCTAAAGGACACCTGATGCCAGACCCCCTCCAGTACAGAGGCCTCTGCCTAACCCAGTTGTCTGGGCTTCCCTTTCTACTCAGAAAAAAAAAAAAAAGTCATCCCACTGAGAGGTCTTGAGATGTTTCTCCTGGTGACCAACTAATGCCCCAGAAAGGTTCCCATACCTCCTGGATCACATTTCCCCATGGCAACACAGCTACACAGGGCATCTCAGGCAGCAATGGCCTCTAGATGTCCTAAAGGCCTCAAGGTCAAGTTCTCGTCATAGGTTGAAATCTATGCAAAAAATAGCTCTATGCAAGAACTGAAAAAAAAAATATTTGCTTTCAGAACTTCACACAGGCTTTATCAGTTCTAATGAATATTTTCTGCCCTTTTCATCGGCAGCACCATGTGCATGCACTACAGTCATTACTGTATGCCACTTCACATGTTTCTATATAGGTGCAGTTATTCATCATGATACATTTCCTACCAACACTGCAAAAGGAGAAACTTTGTTCTGAGAAACTACTGCATTCAAACTGACATATTGCCTCTCTCTTCTTTAGCCTCTCTGTCCTCTCTTCCTCTGCCTATTCTGTCTTTACAGAGCGCCTATGGCCCCTCTGCCCTCCAGGGAAGCCTCCTGCGGGATCCTGCCAAGCAGATGCTGAACTAGCTGGAATCGGCTCTCCTGCAGCCCTGCGCTGTGCTACAGCTTTTGGCCTGACTTCTCCGCCATCTCATGGTCCTTGCAGCCATGGCTGCCCTTAACCTTTACATCCCCATCCGGTCCTGTTTGCTAGTGACTGACAGAGTCCAGCCGTTGATGGCTCACTGATTGCCTGGGTCAAGAAACTCTTTCCAGCACTCGCTGGGAAGCTCCTGGGCTGCTTGTGCCCAGGGGCACTGCCCTTCCAGCAGATTTCAGGGTGGTTAAACTGTCCTGGGAGAACCGGGAGCTGTGACCACGAGGCTTCCCCCAGCTGCCGGCAGGAGGTTTCAGCTACTTCCCTCCCCTCCTCAGGCAGCCCTTAGCAAACACTACCAGGATGTCACCCAGACTGGTGTGTCCTCTTCTCCTTCCTACAAGGTCTCAACTGGCTCATCACCTGCTCCAAGGCAAAGCCCTGTGCGCTCCAGCCACCCCTTTGCACAGACACGCCTCCACCTCCTCACCACCCCAGCCTGCCTTCCTCAGGAGCCCATTTTCATCCTGCCACAGCGTGTGTAATTCCATGGGGATGGGGGAGAGGGAGGTGCCAGTAAAGGGGACACGGTTGGGATGATGAATGTGGGGGTCCATAAGAGAGGTGGACTCAGAAGAGGGGTGGGGGAGAAAAAGATAAAAGTGACACATCTGCAGTGTTGATGGCGAGGCCACCTCTTGTACAGGAACTTCATTGCCTGGGTTCTGGTAGGAGCCATTCTGAGGACAAGAAGAGCATCACAGCACCACTCATCCCAGCAGAGAGGAGATGCAAGTGGAGAGGATGGTTCAGGGCAGCCAAAGGGTACATGGCTGCAGTATGGACTGTGAGGTCACTTCCACTGCAGCTGCCTGATTGGCCTTCAGGAGATGTGCTGGCCAGCAGGCTTTCTGATGTCATCCAGCACCTCAGAGAGCCACCTAGCAGAAATGACCACCCTGGGGAGCAAAGAGGGTGACACATGTGACAGGCACCTGTCTGAGTGCTGACTGTGAGGGCACCTCTGCTGCAGCCAGCCCACCAACCCACGGCCAGCAGGCAGGCAGGCACGGCTCATGGCCACCTTGCTCAGCACTAGCCCTCTGGAGAGGACCTGGCCAAAGCAGCGCACAGCTCCTTGCCTAGGTCTCCTCCAAGCCCAGCGTGCTGCCCCTGTGGCCCAGAGACACCACAGGTGTTATCTGGAGACTTGCTTGGGCAGCTCAACCTTCCCAAAGTAGTACATGATGTATTATTACCAGATAGAGGGTTTTTTTTTCTTTATAGTGTGATACCAAGGAGTCATCCTGCAGGCTCCAATGCAGTTTGATGATGGGTGGGTGAGCTGAACTGTGCAAAGCCTGCTGGGACAGCCCTGCACCACTCCAGAAGTAACTGAGCCTCACTTGCTTTTATGTCCACCTCACTGGCAAGAGGGGACCTTTGTGCAAATTAGCTGCAGATCCACACTTGGCATTTCACCTCAGAGGAGGGTCATTTGGAAAGAAGGGGCCACGAGGGAGCTAATACCCAGGCTGTGCCCCAGCTGATCAGGCAAGAGCTTCAGAAACTGCAGGCCTCAGTGACCAGCTCAGTGACACACTGCAAAACGTGCTCAGCTGAGTTGGACACCTGAAGTGTCAGGTGCAAAATGACACCCCTCCCTTAGAGAAGGGAGGAGCATGTGGAAAGGGGAGGAGCATAATTCAGAGGGGGCTTGCAAGTTATTTGCTTCAAAGAGCTTCAGCTTTGCAAGCTGATTCTCAGCTGTGACCCATGAAGGGTTTCTTGCTGACTTGCAGGGAAGTGCCTGAGCATCACTACTCACAGTAGCAGGGGCATCTGGGAGAAGTGGTTTTGAAGGCCATTATTCTCTTCTGAAGAAAAACGTGGTCTTTGGAAGTTTCCCTTATTTGGCCCCATTTTAAAAGCTTATGACTGTGGCACTGACACTTGAAAGAGTATCTCTGAGTGCTCCACGGTGGAGAGACCATTGTGAACTGTGTGGGTGGAAAAAGTCCCACATGATCTGAACTGCTCTCTGAGGCCTCCTGCTGGATGTCAGCATGTGGATGTCTGGTTTAAAAGCTCAGGGCAGTGTGCAGGGTGCAGGTTTTAGCAGAAAGCCCCAAAGCATTGAGCCCTTCAGCAGGAAGAAATCAAGACACTCCCAGATCCACAACTATCACGGGTCTGGAGGGGGGTTAATTGGATGGTTAATTAAGGGCTAATTGAAGGATACTACTGCATTATAAGCAAAAAGTTTCTAGGATCGTGCCACATCAGAAGAAAACAATGTCTGCACAAATTATGTACAGAGGGAGTATCCCCATTTAGACCCCCTAGTGCTCCACTCTTTAGCTCCTGCATTTCTCAGGCCTGCAAGGACACGACCCCATCACGGCGTCAGCAGGGAGCAGTCCGAAAAACAAGAGTGGTCACAATGCAAAGGCTCTAGGACTCTCCCCACCTCCCAAAAAAGGAGTGGCAACTCTCCAAGCGCTCAGGGAGAAAACATCAAGGGGAAAGGGCTTCCAGCGCTCAGCGTCCACAATGCCTGCCCACAAGCCGGCAGGCTGCTTGGAGGACGCCTGTGCTCACCACCACTCCCTTGGCTCCACACACTCGCAGCAATGCCCCTAGAGCTCCGTGGGGCTCCTCACTCCCACCCAAACCTCAGGCCAACACCACCACCTTCCCCGCGTCAGCACCTCACCACACCACACCTCGCACACTCATGCCTGCCCAAGGGGGCTCTCTCGCTGCCCTGCTGCAGCACCCAGAGCTCACCCTGCAGCGGGACGGTGCAGGAACTTGCCGAGACGGCAGCTGGAAGGAAGAGAGGCCGGGGCTGCGCATCCCTTGCAGGCCACCCTTGCCTTGCCTTCCCTCCTCCAAGGCACTCCTTGTCCAGGGAGATTTGGCACAGGGAGCCATCAGCCACCCTTCAGAGTCCTCTCCCAAGAACACACCTGCCCCTCTCCCAAGAACACCTCTGCACAAGGCCTTCACTCCTCCAAACACCTTCCAGCACGCTAACGCCCAGCCATGAACGAGCACCTCCCACGACCTCCTGCTCCTTCAGCCAACACTGCTGCAAGACCAAAGCTCTCCCCACAAAAAGCAACCGAGAGGAAAGGAGGGAAAAGCATGCCTCGTACAGCTCTCAGAGCAAGCAGAAGCGCTCCCTGCACTTTCGGGTGCGTCGTAGCTGCAGAGCCTGGCAAGAGCGGAGGAAACTCCAGGCGTGAAGCTGAGCGGGCAGAAGGCAGCCGGCTGCCAGCGTGCCTGGCTCATGGGGCCACCAGGGCAGCCGGGGCCCCAGCAGACAAGGCACCTGCTCACCTCGCAGCGCTCCCCACCTCCCCAGCCTCATGGCACTCCCCACGCACAGCACTGCTCTCTCCACACGTCTCCTCCCGCACCCACAACCAACACCCTGGGGCCACCGCCTCTCCCCACCACACGCCACCCAACTTCTGGCACACACCTCACCCCCACCCCTCGCCTCACACAGCGTGGACAGCCAGCACGCCCCTCTGCAGCAGGCACACACAGGCCACACCACCACACAGGCCAGCAGCCAGGACACCCTCCACCATGGACCCAAATCACAGCCAGGCCCACTCTCCAGCCCTTCTGTTTCCTTCTAGTCCACCAAGAGGCAGCAACAAGCACTTCCTCTGAACATCCACTCCCACCTCTGCTCCTGCTCCCTTCCCACCTCCACCAATCCAAGGGCAGAAAGAGCATTCCCATCTTGCAGACAAATCTCGGCCAAACCACACTGTACCGCCCAGCGCAGCTGCTTGGGGCCGGCCAGCACATCTGGATTGCAGGACAGCTCCCCTGGGGCCCAGGCACCTCTGTCCTATGGTGCTAAGCCCGTGGCAGCTCCTGGAGGAGAGCAGCCCCACACGGCCAGGGCCAGCATGGGAACACACCTACACACCCACTCACTCCCACTCCTGCTCTCCTGCTTTGCTCCCGCTGCACTTATAAGTGTCTTTAACCCACGTGCTGGACTGTGATGGGCTGACAGAGACATCCGGCAACCCAACACAACCCTCCTCCTCTTGTCAGCCAGTAGCAGGGCAGCACTGGGGGCGATGCCATGGCAACATTGCAGACACATGACCCAGCAGGCAGCTCCTTCCTCCCACCATCGTTGGTGGTGGGTCTGGTGCCATGCTGAGGGTTATTACAAGGTGAAGGTTTCATGTCCTCTGTGGGCATTTCCAGCAGGCTCTTGAGATCCCCCTGGGATCTGGTGGACATTGCAGCCTCTGGGAGCCAGGACCCCTTTCCTGCCGGAGCCAGACCCCAAGGGGGGACCCACTTCCAGGGAAACTTGGGCCTGAATTTCCTCCCACCCTACCAGGAGGGGATGGAGCCAGCCCCACAGGAGCCTCGGGGCTCAGGACAGCCCCAGCCCCAGGACCCAGCACTCCTGCCTGCCCCATTGTGCCCTGAGCCAGACGGGACCCTCCAGCAGGGCTCTTGTGGCCGCCCCCAGCCCTGTCCAGACACCCCCACAGCCCAGGTCCCACAACTGTTTTTGCATTTCACAGTCTCTGTGCGACACCGCAGGAAGGAGTTCCTCAATCCCTTACCCTTGGTGGAGAGCTGCAGGAGCACTGGAAAGCTAGTATCCGTGGTCTGGGCTAATGTTCTTGGTCCAGCAGTCTCCATCTCGTTTGGCCCCTTTCCTTCGGCTCGCCTCTCCCTCCAGGGAAAAAGGACTCTCTTGTCTCCTCTCTCATCACTCACAATTCCTCTCCAATGTGTCCCTGCTCTTGTGCCTGTTGGTGAGGAGCCCCAGTGCAGCCCCACTGCCTCCTGTCCTCCCTCCTTGCTGGGGAGTAGCTCTGAAGGGCAGCAGTGGGGAGTGTGTGAGCCGTGCCCTGGCCTTGCAGGGAAGTGAGGGCTCTCCCATGGCACCGGGGAGAGACCTCTCTGTGATGCGGCACATCCCCCTGTGACCTCAGCCCGTGTCATCTCTGGGCTCAGTAGGTCACCGCCATGGAGATGGCACAGCCAGGGAGAGAGCAGAGAGATTTCCCTCCATGTTCTGCAAAGCAATCACCTCCCCTCCCCACAGTTAGTTTCCAAAACTGGCTGATAACTCCTTCAGGAACGTGACCAGATGGTGACAAAGGCTGTGAAAAATCTAAGATGGGTCATGGCAGAGGTCACTTCTGTGCCCCTGCACCAACAGGTCTCTGCACAGGGCAGACCTGTGTGGGAAGCTGGGGTTTGGGGCTATGTTAGGGGTTTGCCACTTGTTAAAGATGGGATCAAAATCATGTGAGGTCAAACAGCACAAAAGGGTGGCCATGGGCTGCGATGCTTTGGCGAGCCTCAAGACAGGTTTCTCCCGTGGGTCACTCTTCTTGTCAAAGGAGGATGTAGGACAGGATGGGACAGGACGCAGCCTTCCTCCTTCAGGCACCAAAGCAGGCTCTTTGTTTTGAAAAGGCCTCAGCAAGGTTTCTCAGTCTGCGGTGCTTAGGAGAGAGATGAGATGCCAGAAAAGAGCAACTAGGCCCTTAACACGCATCATCCAGAGGGCTTTACGTGGGACCCTGGTGCTTCCCATGTTCCATAACCATGGGCAAGGCTGGGGAGCAAATTTGGGGCAGTGTTCTCATTTCCCATGAATGCTGCCCAGGCTGAGACAAATCTCACCAGGCCCCTCTCTTTTCATGGGGCACAATTTCCACACCACGCACACACTGTCAAGCCTAGATTTCACCACCAATGTCTAAGCCACGCTGCAGGCCTACATACTGCGGGGACAGGCGGGACCTCCGAGTCACTTCCCAGCCATGGGCAACCTGGGCTGCTCTCTCTGCAGTCACCTCACAAGCACCTTCCCAGCCACCTGCCTCCTGCTGCCCTATCAGCCACTCCAAAAGACAGGACCTCACGGCCACCTTCCCAGCCGTCTGCCCGCCACTGCCCTACAAGCCCCTGACACACAAGTGACCTCACAATAACTTCCTCAGCCATCAGCCAAATGCTCACCTCCCAGCTGCTCCGGCCAACGTCACCTCCAAAGCACGCGTCCCAGCCGTGCACCTGCTGCTGCCCCAGCAACTGCTCAGCCAGAAGACACCTCACCAGCACCTCCCCAGCCACACGCCTCCTGCTAGCCAATCATGTAACCCTTGCAGAAGGGACCTTACAGACAACACGCCAGCCTTGTTCCTGCAGCTGGCCTCTCAGCTCCTCAGCCCCAAGGGACCTCAGAATCAGCAGCCAAGCCACACGGCCCCTGCTGGCCTCTCAGCTACCGACAAAGAACTGATTGGGCAGTAGTGATTTTCTGGCACAGCTCTCACAGACACTAGGGACCTCGTGGCTGTTGCCCCCTGCAGCTGCCCCTGCTCTCCCCAAGGCTGAGACACCTCCTGAACGGTCTCCCTCACTCACCCTGGTGCCTCACACTGCTCCTAGTGCAGCAAAACACCCAGGACGGGCCAGTTCCTGCCCCAAGAGAAGATCACCTTCTGCCCAGCCAGTACCCGCACCGACCCCGTGAAGCTCAGGAATTGGAGAAAGGCCTGCAAGGGATTCGTGGCAACATTTCCTAAGGGGCCGATTGTGTGGGAGCAGCGACCATGAAGCGGAAGACAGCAGGGCCCCATGGCCCAGGCAGAGCAAGAAGCCTTCCCGCAACTCCAAAGGCCACTTCCTGCCCCAAGGAAGGACTGAACCAAGCCAGCACATCCCCTACACATCAAGGACAACAAGCACTCTCTGGTTTGGGGCCCTGACAGTTTGGGACACGGGGAAGGACTCAGACGAGGGCATCTCAGCTGGGGACACCAGCAGAGGCAGCACTCAGCAGCTCTTCCCCCTGGCCCGCCAGCAGGGCTAATGACAACGGCAAGGGGAGGACGGGCCCTTCCCCAGCCTCCAAGGCTCTTAGGAAAGCACAACAGCTGCCACGCTCAGAGCTGCTCTGCCAACACCCTTCAGGCTGCTTCCAGGGCCACAGGTCTCAGGGCCCAGCAAGAGGCACGCAGCACCACCAACGGCCAGGCCACGGCGTGCCGCGTGGGCACAGCCTCTCTCGGAGCCCTGCGAAAGGCAGTTTTTCCGAGCAGAAGCGACCATGGGCAAGGGCCCCAAAACACACCAAGACCCACTCTCCAACCCTTCCGCTTGCTTCTAGTCCTCCAGAGCCTTTCCCCAGGCACTTCCTCTGAACATCCAGTCAAAGCCCAGAGCCTGCTCCCTTCCCACCTCCACAAAGCAGAGGGCAAGTGCTCTCCCAGGAGGCGCATCACGCCAGCTCTTGCCTATCTATCTGCTTTGCTTCACGTGCCCTCAAGGCCCTCACCCCACAGGCCTCCCTACTGAGGGGCCCTTTGGGGCTTCAAGGAAGGAGGACAAAACTCTTTGGCACCACTCCCCCTCTCTCGGGCCGTGCTCCGACAGCTCACCAATGACCACACGGCTGCACGCAGACACACTCAGCAGCACGGACAGGGCCAGTGCACCAGCCTTAGACAAGCACACTTCCAACCAGGGAAACGGCACAAGGCTTCCGCTGCTCTCAAGCCTTTGCCTTGCCCTGCCTCAGCAAGGCCGGGGATTTCTCTGCCAAGCAAAGCCTCGAGCAAAGCCAGCAGCTTTCAGCAGTGCGAGTGCCACATGGAAAAGCCAGCACAGGCTCTGCCTCCAGGGTCCCCCCAGGCATGGCCCAGGCAGAGCCCGAGAGCACCAGCTAAGCCACCCACTGAAGGAGCTGGGCGTGTGGCAGAGCCAAGCTGGTTTGTCCTCACGCCTGGTGCCAGGAGCTCTCCTCCCAACCAGCACCAGGCAGCAGCCTGCAGCAAGGACCACTTCCCTCTCTTCTCTTAGCAAGCACTTGAGCCCCTAGTGCTCCACTCTTTGGCGCCTGCATTTCTCAGGCCTGCAAGGACACGACCCCATCACAGCGTCAGCAGGGAGCAGTCCGAAAAACAAGAGCATTGGTCACAATGCAAAGGCTCTAGGACTCTCCCCACCTCCCAAAAAAGGAGTGGCAACTCTCCAAGCGCTCAGGGAGAAAACACCAAGGGGAAAGGGCTTCCAGCGCTCAGCGTCCACAATGCCTGCCCACAAGCCGGCAGGCTGCTTGGAGGACGCCTGTGCTCACCACCACTCCCTTGGCTCCACACACTCGCAGCAATGCCCCTAGAGCTCCGTGGGGCTCCTCACTCCCACCCAAACCTCAGGCCAACACCACCACCTTCCCCGCGTCAGCACCTCACCACACCACACCTCGCACACTCATGCCTGCCCAAGGGGGCTCTCTCGCTGCCCTGCTGCAGCACCCAGAGATCACCCTGCAGCGGGACGGTGCAGGAACTTGCCGAGATGGCAGCTGGAAGGAAGAGAGGCCGGGGCTGCGCATCCCTTGCAGGCCACCCTTGCCTTGCCTTCCCTCCTCCAAGGCACTCCTTGTCCAGGGAGATTTGGCACAGGGAGCCATCAGCCCCCCTCGAGAGTCCTCTCCCAAGAACACACCTGCCCCTCTCCCAAGAACACCTCTCCACAAGGCCTTCACTCCTCCAAACACCTTCCAGCACGCTAACGCCCAGCCATGAACGAGCACCTCCCACGACCTCCTGCTCCTTCAGCCAACACTGCTGCAAGACCAAAGCTCTCCCCACAAAAAGCAACCGAGAGGAAAGGAGGGAAAAGCATGCCTCGTACAGCTCTCAGAGCAAGCAGAAGCGCTCCCTGCACTTTCGGGTGCGTCGTAGCTGCAGAGCCTGGCAAGAGCGGAGGAAACTCCAGGCGTGAAGCTGAGCGGGCAGAAGGCAGCCGGCTGCCAGCGTGCCTGGCTCATGGGGCCACCAGGGCAGCCGGGGCCCCAGCAGCCAAGGCACCTGCTCACCTCGCAGCGCTCCCCACCTCCCCAGCCTCATGGCACTCCCCACGCACAGCACTGCTCTCTCCACACGTCTCCTCCCGCACCCACAACCAACACCCTGGGGCCACCGCCTCTCCCCACCACACGCCACCCAACTTCTGGCACACACCTCACCCCCACCCCTCGCCTCACACAGCGTGGACAGCCAGCACGCCCCTCTGCAGCAGGCACACACAGGCCACACCACCACACAGGCCAGCAGCCAGGACACCCTCCACCATGGACCCAAATCACAGCCAGGCCCACTCTCCAGCCCTTCTGTTTCCTTCTAGTCCTCCAAGAGGCAGCAACAAGCACTTCCTCTGAACATCCACTCCCACCTCTGCTCCTGCTCCCTTCCCACCTCCACCAATCCAAGGGCAGAAAGAGCATTCCCATCTTGCAGACAAATCTCGGCCAAACCACACTGTACCGCCCAGCGCAGCTGCTTGGGGCCGGCCAGCACATCTGGCTTGCAGGACAGCTCCCCTGGGGCCCAGGCACCTCTGTCCTATGGTGCTAAGCCCGTGGCAGCTCCTGGAGGAGAGCAGCCCCACACGGCCAGGGCCAGCATGGGAACACACCTACACACCCACTCACTCCCACTCCTGCTCTCCTGCTTTGCTCCCGCTGCACTTATAAGTGTCTTTAACCCACGTGCTGGACTGTGATGGGCTGACAGAGACATCCGGCAACCCAACACAACCCTCCTCCTCTTGTCAGCCAGTAGCAGGGCAGCACTGGGGGCGATGCCATGGCAACATTGCAGACACATGACCCAGCAGGCAGCTCCTTCCTCCCACCATCGTTGGTGGTGGGTCTGGTGCCATGCTGAGGGTTATTACAAGGTGAAGGTTTCATGTCCTCTGTGGGCATTTCCAGCAGGCTCTTGAGATCCCCCTGGGATCTGGTGGACATTGCAGCCTCTGGGAGCCAGGACCCCTTTCCTGCCAGAGCCAGACCCCAAGGGGGGACCCACTTCCAGGGAAACTTGGGCCTGAATTTCCTCCCACCCTACCAGGAGGGGATGGAGCCAGCCCCACAGGAGCCTCGGGGCTCAGGACAGCCCCAGCCCCAGGACCCAGCACTCCTGCCTGCCCCATTGTGCCCTGAGCCAGACGGGACCCTCCAGCAGGGCTCTTGTGGCCGCCCCCAGCCCTGTCCAGACACCCCCACAGCCCAGGTCCCACAACTGTTTTTCCATTTCACAGTCTCTGTGCGACACCTCAGGAAGCAGTTCCTCAATCCCTTACCCTTGGTGGAGAGCTGCAGGAGCACTGGAAAGCTAGTATCCGTGGTCTGGGCTAATGTTCTTGGTCCAGCAGTCTCCATCTCGTTTGGCCCCTTTCCTTCGGCTCGCCTCTCCCTCCAGGGAAAAAGGACTCTCTTGTCTCCTGTCTCATCACTCACAATTCCTCTCCAATGTGTCCCTGCTCTTGTGCCTGTTGGTGAGGAGCCCCAGTGCAGCCCCACTGCCTCCTGTCCTCCCTCCTTGCTGGGGAGTAGCTCTGAAGGGCAGCAGTGGGGAGTGTGTGAGCCGTGCCCTGGCCTTGCAGGGAAGTGAGGGCTCTCCCATGGCACCGGGGAGAGACCTCTCTGTGATGCGGCACATCCCCCTGTGACCTCAGCCCGTGTCATCTCTGGGCTCAGTAGGTCACTGCCATGGAGATGGCACAGCCAGGGAGAGAGCAGAGAGATTTCCCTCCATGTTCTGCAAAGCAATCACCTCCCCTCCCCACAGTTAGTTTCCAAAACTGGCTGATAACTCCTTCAGGAACGTGACCAGATGGTGACAAAGGCTGTGAAAAATCTAAGATGGGTCACGGCAGAGGTCACTTCTGTGCCCCTGCACCAACAGGTCTCTGCACAGGGCAGACCTGTGTGGGAAGCTGGGGTTTGGGGCTATGTTAGGGGTTTGCCACTTGTTAAAGATGGGATCAAAATCATGTGAGGTCAAACAGCACAAAAGGGTGGCCATGGGCTGCGATGCTTTGGCGAGCCTCAAGACAGGTTTCTCCCGTGGGTCACTCTTCTTGTCAAAGGAGGATGTAGGACAGGATGGGACAGGACGCAGCCTTCCTCCTTCAGGCACCAAAGCAGGCTCTTTGTTTTGAAAAGGCCTCAGCAAGGTTTCTCAGTCTGCGGTGCTTAGGAGAGAGATGAGATGCCAGAAAAGAGCAACTAGGCCCTTAACACGCATCATCCAGAGGGCTTTACGTGGGACCCTGGTGCTTCCCATGTTCCATAACCATGGGCAAGGCTGGGTAGCAAATTTGGGGCAGTGTTCTCATTTCCCATGAATGTTGCCCAGGCTGAGACAAATCTCACCAGGCCCCTCTCTTTTCATGGGGCACAATTTCCACACCACGCACACACTGTCAAGCCTAGATTTCACCACCAATGTCTAAGCCACGCTGCAGGCCAGGCAGCCTGTTGGGACAGGCGGGACCTCCGAGTCACTTCCCAGCCATGGGCAACCTGGGCTGCTCTCTCTGCAGTCACCTCACAAGCACCTTCCCAGCCACCTGCCTCCTGCTGCCCTATCAGCCACTCCAAAAGACAGGACCTCACGGCCACCTTCCCAGCCGCCTGCCCGCCACTGCCCTACAAGCCCCTGACACACAAGTGACCTCACAATAACTTCCTCAGCCATCAGCCAAATGCTCACCTCCCAGATGCTCCGGCCAACGTCACCTCCAAAGCATACGTCCCAGCCGTGCACCTGCTGCTGCCCCAGCAACTGCTCAGCCAGAAGACACCTCACCAGCACCTCACCAGCCACACGCCTCCTGCTAGCCAATCACGTAACCCTTGCAGAAGGGACCTTACAGACAACACGCCAGCCTTGTTCCTGCAGCTGGCCTCTCAGCTCCTCAGCCCCAAGGGACCTCAGAATCAGCAGCCAAGCCACACGGCCCCTGCTGGCCTCTCAGCTACCGACAAAGAACTGATTGGGCAGTGGTGATTTTCTGGCACAGCTCTCACAGACACTAGGGACCTCGTGGCTGTTGCCCCCTGCAGCTGCCCCTGCTCTCCCCAAGGCTGAGACACCTCCTGAACGGTCTCCCTCACTCACCCTGGCGCCTCACACTGCTCCTAGTGCAGCAAAACACCCAGGACGGGCCAGTTCCTGCCCCAAGAGAAGATCACCTTCTGCCCAGCCAGTACCCGCACCGAGCCCGTGAAGCTCAGGAATTGGAGAAAGGCCTGCAAGGGATTCCTGGCAACATTTCCTAAGGGGCCGATTGTGTGGGAGCAGCGACCATGAAGCGGAAGACAGCAGGGCCCCATGGCCCAGTCAGAGCAAGAAGCCTTCCCGCAACTCCAAAGGCCACTTCCTGCCCCAAGGAAGGACTGAACCAAGCCAGCACATCCCCTACACATCAAGGACAACAAGCACTCTCTGGTTTGGGGCCCTGACAGTTTGGGACGTGGGGAAGGACTGAGGCGAGGGCATCTCACCTGGGGACACCAGCAGAGGCAGCACTCAGCAGCTCTTCCCCCTGGCCCGCCAGCAGGGCTAATGACAACGGCAAGGGGAGGACGGGCCCTTCCCCAGCCTCCAAGGCCCTGCGAAAGCCAAACAGCTGCCACGCTCAGAGCTGCTCTGCCAACACCCTTCAGGCTGCTTCCAGGGCCACAGGTCTCAGGGCCCAGCAAGAGGCACGCAGCACCACCAACGGCCAGGCCACGGCGTGCCGCGTGGGCACAGCCTCTCTCGGAGCCCTGCGAAAGGCAGTTTTTCCGAGCAGAAGCGACCATGGGCAAGGGCCCCAAAACACACCAAGACCCACTCTCCAACCCTTCCGCTTGCTTCTAGTCCTCCAGAGCCTTTCCCCAGGCACTTCCTCTGAACATCCAGTCAAAGCCCAGAGCCTGCTCCCTTCCCACCTCCACAAAGCAGAGGGCAAGTGCTCTCCCAGGAGGCGCATCACGCCAGCTCTTGCCTATCTATCTGCTTTGCTTCACGTGCCCTCAAGGCCCTCACCCCACAGGCCTCCCTACTGAGGGGCCCTTTGGGGCTTCAAGGAAGGAGGACAAAACTCTTTGGCACCACTCCCCCTCTCTCGGGCCGTGCTCCGACAGCTCACCAATGACCACACGGCTGCACACAGACACACTCAGCAGCACGGACAGGGCCAGTGCACCAGCCTTAGACAAGCACACTTCCAACCAGGGAAACGGCACAAGGCTTCCGCTGCTCTCAAGCCTTTGCCTTGCCCTGCCTCAGCAAGGCCGGGGATTTCTCTGCCAAGCAAAGCCTCGAGCCAAGCCAGCAGCTTTCAGCAGTGCGAGTGCCACATGGAAAAGCCAGCACAGGCTCTGCCTCCAGGGTCCCCCCAGGCATGGCCCAGGCAGAGCCCGAGAGCACCAGCTAAGCCACCCACTGAAGGAGCTGGGCGTGTGGCAGAGCCAAGCTGGTTTGTCCTCACGTCTGGTGCCAGGAGCTCTCCTCCAAAGCAGCACCAGGCAGCAGCCTGCAGCAAGGACCACTTCCCTCTCTTCTCTTAGCAAGCTCTTGAGCCCCTAGTGCTCCACTCTTTGGCCCCTGCATTTCTCAGGCCTGCAAGGACACGACCCCATCACGGCGTCAGCAGGGAGCCGTCCGAAAAACAAGAGTGGTCACAATGCAAAGGCTCTAGGACTCTCCCCACCTCCCAAAAAAGGAGTGGCAACTCTCCAAGCGCTCAGGGAGAAAACACCAAGGGGAAAGGGCTTCCAGCGCTCAGCGTCCACAATGCCTGCCCACAAGCCGGCAGGCTGCTTGGAGGACGCCTGTGCTCACCACCACTCCCTTGGCTCCACACACTCGCAGCAATGCCCCTAGAGCTCCGTGGGGCTCCTCACATCCACCCAAACCTCAAGCCAACACCACCACCTTCCCCACATCAGCACCTCGCACGCTCCTGCCTGCCCAAGGGGGCTCTCTCGCTGCCCTGCTGCAGCACACAAAGCTCACCCTGCAGCGGGACGGTGCAGGAACTTGCCGAGACGGCAGCTGGAAGGAAGAGAGACCTGGGCTGCGCATCCCTCGCAGGCCACCCTTGCCTTGCCTTCCCTCCTCCAAGGCACTCCTTGTCCAGGGAGATTTGGCACAGGGAGCCATCAGCCCCCCTCCAGAGTCCTCTCCCAAGAACACACCTGCCCCTCTCCCAAGAACACCTCTCCACAAGGCCTTCACTCCTCCAAACACCTTCCAGCACGCTAACGCCCAGCCATGAACGAGCAACTCCCACGACCTTCTGCTCCTTCAGCCAACACTGCTGCAAGACCAAAGCTCTCCCCACAAAAAGCAGCCAAGAGGAAAGGAGGGAAAAGCATGCCTTGTACAGCTCTCAGAGCAAGGAGAAGCGCTCCCTGGACTTTCGGGTGGGTCCTGGCTACAGAGCCTGGCAAGAGCGGAGGAAACTCATGGCGTGAAGCTGAGCGGGCAGAAGGCAGCCGGCTGCCAGCGTGCCTGGCTCATGGGGCCACCAGGGCAGCCGGGGCCCCAGCAGACAAGGCACCTGCTCACCTCGCAGCGCTCCCCACCTCCACAGCCTCATGGCACTCCCCACGCACACCACTGCTCTCTCCACACGTCTCCTCCCGCACCCACAACCAACACCCTGGGGCCACCGCCTCTCCCCACCACACGCCACCCAACTTCTGGCACACACCTCACCCCCACCCCTCGCCTCACACAGCGTGGACAGCCAGCACGCCCCTCTGCAGCAGGCACACACAGGCCACACCACCACACAGGCCAGCAGCCAGGACACCCTCCACCATGGACCCAAATCACAGCCAGGCCCACTCTCCAGCCCTTCTGTTTCCTTCTAGTCCTCCAAGAGGCAGCAACAAGCACTTCCTCTGAACATCCACTCCCACCTCTGCTCCTGCTCCCTTCCCACCTCCACCAATCCAAGGGCAGAAAGAGCATTCCCATCTTGCAGACAAATCTCGGCCAAACCACACTGTACCGCCCAGCGCAGCTGCTTGGGGCCGGCCAGCACATCTGGCTTGCAGGACAGCTCCCCTGGGGCCCAGGCACCTCTGTCCTATGGTGCTAAGCCCGTGGCAGCTCCTGGAGGAGAGCAGCCCCACACGGCCAGGGCCAGCATGGGAACACACCTACACACCCACTCACTCCCACTCCTGCTCTCCTGCTTTGCTCCCGCTGCACTTATAAGTGTCTTTAACCCACGTGCTGGACTGTGATGGGCTGACAGAGACATCCGGCAACCCAACACAACCCTCCTCCTCTTGTCAGCCAGTAGCAGGGCAGCACTGGGGGCGATGCCATGGCAACATTGCAGACACATGACCCAGCAGGCAGCTCCTTCCTCCCACCATCGTTGGTGGTGGGTCTGGTGCCATGCTGAGGGTTATTACAAGGTGAAGGTTTCATGTCCTCTGTGGGCATTTCCAGCAGGCTCTTGAGATCCCCCTGGGATCTGGTGGACATTGCAGCCTCTGGGAGCCAGGACCCCTTTCCTGCCAGAGCCAGACCCCAAGGGGGGACCCACTTCCAGGGAAACTTGGGCCTGAATTTCCTCCCACCCTACCAGGAGGGGATGGAGCCAGCCCCACAGGAGCCTCGGGGCTCAGGACAGCCCCAGCCCCAGGACCCAGCACTCCTGCCTGCCCCATTGTGCCCTGAGCCAGACGGGACCCTCCAGCAGGGCTCTTGTGGCCGCCCCCAGCCCTGTCCAGACACCCCCACAGCCCAGGTCCCACAACTGTTTTTCCATTTCACAGTCTCTGTGCGACACCTCAGGAAGCAGTTCCTCAATCCCTTACCCTTGGTGGAGAGCTGCAGGAGCACTGGAAAGCTAGTATCCGTGGTCTGGGCTAATGTTCTTGGTCCAGCAGTCTCCATCTCGTTTGGCCCCTTTCCTTCGGCTCGCCTCTCCCTCCAGGGAAAAAGGACTCTCTTGTCTCCTGTCTCGTCCCCCACAATTCCTCTCCAATGTGTCCCTGCTCTTGTGCCTGTTGGTGAGGAGCCCCAGTGCAGCCCCACTGCCTCCTGGCCTCCCTCCTTGCTGGGGAGTAGCTCTGAAGGGCAGCAGTGGGGAGTGTGTGAGCCGTGCCCTGGCCTTGCAGGGAAGTGAGGGCTCTCCCATGGCACCGGGGAGAGACCTCTCTGTGATGCGGCACATCCCCCTGTGACCTCAGCCCGTGTCATCTCTGGGCTCAGTAGGTCACTGCCATGGAGATGGCACAGCCAGGGAGAGAGCAGAGAGATTTCCCTCCATGTTCTGCAAAGCAATCACCTCCCCTCCCCACAGTTAGTTTCCAAAACTGGCTGATAACTCCTTCAGGAACGTGACCAGATGGTGACAAAGGCTGTGAAAAATCTAAGATGGGTCACGGCAGAGGTCACTTCTGTGCCCCTGCACCAACAGGTCTCTGCACAGGGCAGACCTGTGTGGGAAGCTGGGGTTTGGGGCTATGTTAGGGGTTTGGCACTTGTTAAAGACGGGATCAAAATCATGTGAGGTCAAACAGCACAAAAGGGTGGCCATGGGCTGCGATGCTTTGGCGAGCCTCAAGACAGGTTTCTCCCGTGGGTCACTCTTCTTGTCAAAGGAGGATGTAGGACAGGATGGGACAGGACGCAGCCTTCCTCCTTCAGGCACCAAAGCAGGCTCTTTGTTTTGAAAAGGCCTCAGCAAGGTTTCTCAGTCTGCGGTGCTTAGGAGAGAGATGAGATGCCAGAAAAGAGCAAATAGGCCCTTAACACGCATCATCCAGAGGGCTTTACGTGGGACCCTGGTGCTTCCCATGTTCCATAACCATGGGCAAGGCTGGGGAGCAAATTTGGGGCAGTGTTCTCATTTCCCATGAATGTTGCCCAGGCTGAGACAAATCTCACCAGGCCCCTCTCTTTTCATGGGGCACAATTTCCACACCACGCACACACTGTCAAGCCTAGATTCCACTGCCAATGTCTAAGCAATGCTGCAGGCCAGGCAGCCTGCGGGGACAGGCGGGACCTCCGAGTCACTTCCCAGCCATGGGCAACCTGGGCTGCTCTCTCTGCAGTCACCTCACAAGCACCTTCCCAGCCACCTGCCTCTTGCTGCTCTATCAGCCACTCCAAAAGACAGGACCTCACGGCCACCTTCCCAGCCGTCTGCCCGCCACTGCCCTACAAGCCCCTGACACACAAGTGACCTCACAACAACTTCCTCAGCCATCAGCCAAATGCTCACCTCCCAGATGCTCCGGCCAACGTCACCTCCAAAGCACACGTCCCAGCCGTGCACCTGCTGCTGCCCCAGCAACTGCTCAGCCAGAAGACACCTCACCAGCACCTCCCCAGCCACACGCCTCCTGCTAGCCAATCATGTAACCCTTGCAGAAGGGACCTTACAGACAACACGCCAGCCTTGTTCCTGCAGCTGGCCTCTCAGCTCCTCAGCCCCAAGGGACCTCAGAATCAGCAGCCAAGCCACACGGCCCCTGCTGGCCTCTCAGCTACCGACAAAGAACTGATTGGGCAGTGGTGATTTTCTGGCACAGCTCTCACAGACACTAGGGACCTCGTGGCTGTTGCCCCCTGCAGCTGCCCCTGCTCTCCCCAAGGCTGAGACACCTCCTGAACGGTCTCCCTCACTCACCCTGGTGCCTCACACTGCTCCTAGTGCAGCAAAACACCCAGGACGGGCCAGTTCCTGCCCCAAGAGAAGATCACCTTCTGCCCAGCCAGTACCCGCACCGAGCCCGTGAAGCTCAGGAATTGGAGAAAGGCCTGCAAGGGATTCCTGGCAACATTTCCTAAGGGGCCGATTGTGTGGGAGCAGCGACCATGAAGCGGAAGACAGCAGGGCCCCATGGCCCAGTCAGAGCAAGAAGCCTTCCCGCAACTCCAAAGGCCACTTCCTGCCCCAAGGAAGGACTGAACCAAGCCAGCACATCCCCTACACATCAAGGACAACAAGCACTCTCTGGTTTGGGGCCCTGACAGTTTGGGACGTGGGGAAGGACTGAGGCGAGGGCATCTCAGCTGGGGACACCAGCAGAGGCAGCACTCAGCAGCTCTTCCCCCTGGCCCGCCAGCAGGGCTAATGACAACGGCAAGGGGAGGACGGGCCCTTCCCCAGCCTCCAAGGCCCTGCGAAAGCCAAACAGCTGCCACGCTCAGAGCTGCTCTGCCAACACCCTTCAGGCTGCTTCCAGGGCCACAGGTCTCAGGGCCCAGCAAGAGGCACGCAGCACCACCAACGGCCAGGCCACGGCGTGCCGCGTGGGCACAGCCTCTCTCGGAGCCCTCCAACAGGCAGTTTTTCCGAGCAGAAGCGACCATGGGCAAGGGCCCCAAAACACACCAAGACCCACTCTCCAACCCTTCCGCTTGCTTCTAGTCCTCCAGAGCCTTTCCCCAGGCACTTCCTCTGAACATCCAGTCAAAGCCCAGAGCCTGCTCCCTTCCCACCTCCACAAAGCAGAGGGCAAGTGCTCTCCCAGGAGGCGCATCACGCCAGCTCTTGCCTATCTATCTGCTTTGCTTCACGTGCCCTCAAGGCCCTCACCCCACAGGCCTCCCTACTGAGGGGCCCTTTGGGGCTTCAAGGCAGGAGGACAAAACTCTTTGGCAACACTCCCCCTCTCTCGGGCCGTGCTCAGGGAGCTCACCAATGACCACATGGCAGCAAGCAGACACACTCAGCAGCACGGACAGGGCCAGTGCACCAGCCTTAGACAAGCACACTTGCAACCAGGGAAACGGCACAAGGCTTCTACTGCTCTCAAGCCTTTGCCTTGCCCTGCCTCAGCAAGGCCGGGGATTTCTCTGCCAAGCAAAGCCTCGAGCCAAGGCAGCAGCTTTCAGCAGTCTGCGTGCCACATGGAAAAGCCAACATAGTAAGTACTTGGCCTCCAGGGTCCCCCCTGGCATGGCCCAGGCAGAGCCCGAGAGCACCAGCTAAGCCACCCACTGAAGGAGCTGGGCGTGTGGCAGAGCCAAGCTGGTTTGTCCTCACGTCTGGTGCCAGGAGCTCTCCTCCCAACCAGCACCAGGCAGCAGCCCAGAGGAAGGACCACTTCCCTCTCTTCCCTTAGCAAGCACTTGACCCCCTAGTGCTCCACTCTTTGGCCCCTGCATTTCTCAGGCCTGCAAGGACACGACCCCATCACGGCGTCAGCAGGGAGCAGTCCGAAAAACAAGAGTGGTCACAATGCAAAGGCTCTAGGACGCTCCTCACCTCCCAAAAAAGGAGTGGCAACTCTCAAAGCGCTCAGGGAGAAAACCCCAAGGGGAAAGGGCTTCCAGCGCTCAGCGTCCACAATGCCTGCCCACAAGCCGGCAGGCTGCTTGGAGGACGCCTGTGCTCACCACCACTCCCTTGGCTCCACACACTCGCAGCAATGCCCCTAGAGCTCCGTGGGGCTCCTCACATCCACCCAAACCTCAAGCCAACACCACCACCTTCCCCACATCAGCACCTTGCACGCTCCTGCCTGCCCAAGGGGGCTCTCTCGCTGCCCTGCTGCAGCACACAAAGCTCACCCTGCAGCAGGACGGTGCAGGAACTTGCCGAGACGGCAGCTGGAAGGAAGAGAGACCTGGGCTGCGCATCCCTCGCAGGCCACCCTTGCCTTGCCTTCCCTCCTCCAAGGCACTCCTTGTCCAGGGAGATTTGGCACAGGGAGCCATCAGCCCCCCTCCAGAGTCCTCTCCCAAGAACACACCTGCCCCTCTCCCAAGAACACCTCTCCACAAGGCCTTCACTCCTCCAAACACCTTCCAGCACGCTAACGCCCAGCCATGAACGAGCAACTCCCACGACCTTCTGCTCCTTCAGCCAACACTGCTGCAAGACCAAAGCTCTCCCCACAAAAAGCAGCCAAGAGGAAAGGAGGGAAAAGCATGCCTTGTACAGCTCTCAGAGCAAGGAGAAGCGCTCCCTGGACTTTCGGGTGGGTCCTGGCTACAGAGCCTGGCAAGAGCGGAGGAAACTCCAGGCATGAAGCTGAGCGGGCAGAAGGCAGCCGGCTGCCAGCGTGCCTGGCTCATGGGGCCACCAGGGCAGCCGGGGCCCCAGCAGCCAAGGCACCTGCTCACCTTGCAGCGCTCCCCACCTCCCCAGCCTCATGGCACTCCGCACGCACAGCACTGCTCTCTCCACACGCCTCCTCCTGCACACTGAGCACCAACACCCTGGGGCCACCGCCTCTCCCCACCACACGCCACCCAACTTCTGGCACACACCTCACCCCCACCCCTCCCCTCACACAGCGTGGACAGTCAGCACATCCCTCTGCAGCAGGCACACACAGGCCACACCACCACACAGGCCAGCAGCCAGGACACCACCCCCAAATGCCCCCAAATCACAGCCAGGCCCACTCTCCAGCCCTTCTGTTTCCTTCTAGTCCTCCAAGAGGCAGCAACAAGCACTTCCTCTGAACATCCACTCACACCTCTGCTCCTGCTCCCTTCCCACCTCCACCAATCCAAGGGCAGAAAGAGCATTCCCATCTTGCAGACAAAGCTCACCCAGCCCTACTGCGCTGCCCCGCTGCAGCTTCTCATGGCCAGCCAGCATGTCTGGCTTGCAGGGCAGTTCGCCTGGGGCCCAGTCCACTCTGTCCCACGGTCCTAACTCCGCTGGTAGCTCCTGGAGGAAAGGAACCTTGCTGCCAGCACCACTGCCCCTGTCCCAGGGTCAAGGCCAGGGCCAGGGCTAGTGTGGGAACAGACCTACACACCCATTCACTCCCACTCCTGCTCTCCTGCTTTGCTCCCGCCCCACTTATAAGTGTCTTTAACCCACATGCTGGACTGTGATTGGCTGATAGAGACATCAGTCAGCCCAACCCAAACCTCCTCCTCTTGTCAGCCAGTAGCAGGGCAGCACTGGGGGCGATGCCATGGCAACATTGCAGACACATGACCCAGCAGGCAGCTCCTTCCTCCCACCATCGTTGGTGGTGGGTCAGGTGCCATGCTGAGGGTTATTACAAGGGGAAGGTTTCATGTCCTCTGTGGGCATTTCCAGCAGGCTCTTGAGATGCCCCTGGGATCTGCTGGACATTGCAGCCTCTGGGAGCCAGGACCCCTTTCCTGCCAGAGCCAGACCCCAAGGGGGATCTCCCTCTCCCAGAGACACCTGCACCTGGATTGACCCCCCCACCCTACCAGGAGGGGATGGAGCCAGCCCCACAGGAGCCTCGGGGCTCAGGACAGCCCCAGACCCAGGACCCAGCACTCCTGCCTGCCCCATTGTGCCCTGAGCCAGACGGGACCCTCCAGCAGGGCTCTTGTGGCCGCCCCCAGCCCTGTCCAGACACCCCCACAGCCCAGGTCCCACAACTGTTTTTGCATTTCACAGTCTCTGTGTGACACCTCAGGAAGGAGTTCCTCAATCCCTTACCCTTGGCGGAGAGCTGCCAGAGTGCTGGAAAACAAGTATCCGTGGTCTGGGCTAATGTTCTTGGTCCAGCAGTCTCCATCTCGTTTGGCCCCTTTCCTTCGGCTCGCCTCTCCCTCCAGGGAAAAAGGACTCTCTTGTCTCCTGTCTCGTCCCCCACAATTCCTCTCCAATGTGTCCCTGCTCTTGTGCCTGTTGGTGAGGAGCCCCAGTGCAGCCCCACTGCCTCCTGGCCTCCCTCCTTGCTGGGGAGTAGCTCTGAAGGGCAGCAGTGGGGAGTGTGTGAGCCGTGCCCTGGCCTTGCAGGGAAGTGAGGGCTCTCCCATGGCACCGGGGAGAGACCTCTCTGTGATGCGGCACGTCCCCCTGTGACCTCAGCCCGTGTCATCTCTGGGCTCAGTAGGTCACTGCCATGGAGGTGGCACAGCCAGGGAGAGAGCAGAGAGATTTCCCTCCATGTTCTGCAAAGCAATCAATCACCTTCCCTCCCCACAGTTAGTTTCCAAAACTGGCTAACTCCTTCAGGAACGTGACCAGATGGTGACAAAGGCTGTGAAAAATCTAAGATGGGTCACGGCAGAGGTCACTTCTGTGCCCCTGCACCAACAGGTCTCTGCACAGGGCAGACCTGTGTGGGAAGCTGGGGTTTGGGGCTATGTTAGGGGTTTGCCACTTGTTAAAGACGGGATCAAAATCATGTGAGGTCAAACAGCACAAAAGGGTGGCCATGGGCTGCGATGCTTTGGCAAGCCTCAAGACAGGTTTCTCCCGTGGGTCACTCTTCTTGTCAAAGGAGGATGTAGGACAGGATGGGACAGGACGCAGCCTTCCTCCTTCAGGCACCAAAGCAGGCTCTTTGTTTTGAAAAGGCCTCAGCAAGGTTTCTCAGTCTGCGGTGCTTAGGAGAGAGATGAGATGCCAGAAAAGAGCAACTAGGCCCTTAACACGCATCATCCAGAGGGCTTTACGTGGGACCCTGGTGCTTCCCATGTTCCATAACCGTGGGCAAGGCTGGGGAGCAAATTTGGGGCAGTGTTCTCATTTCCCATGAATGT
Source organism: Struthio camelus (assembly GCF_040807025.1). Taxonomy (NCBI): domain Eukaryota; kingdom Metazoa; phylum Chordata; class Aves; order Struthioniformes; family Struthionidae; genus Struthio; species Struthio camelus. Next base: position 4,316,750 of record NC_090970.1, read on the forward strand.
TGCCCAGGCTGAGACAAATCTCACCAGGCCCCTCTCTTTTCATGGGGCACAATTTCCACACCACGCACACACTGTCAAGCCTAGATTTCACCACCAATGTCTAAGCCACGCTGCAGGCCTACATACTGTGGGGACAGGCGGGACCTCCGAGTCACTTCCCAGCCATGGGCAACCTGGGCTGCTCTCTCTGCACTCACCTCACAAGCACCTTCCCAGCCACCTGCCTCCTGCTGCCCTATCAGCCACTCCAAAAGACAGGACCTCACGGCCACCTTCCCAGCCGTCTGCCCGCCACTGCCCTACAAGCCCCTCACACACAAGTGACCTCACAATGACTTCCTCAGCCATCAGCCAAATGCTCACCTCCCAGCTGCTCCGGCCAACGTCACCTCCAAAGCACGCGTCCCAGCCGTGCACCTGCTGCTGCCCCAGCAACTGCTCAGCCAGAAGCCACCTCACCAGCACCTCCCCAGCCACACGCCTCCTGCTAGCCAATCACGAACCGTTGCAGAAGGGACCTTACAGACAACACGCCAGCCTTGTTCCTGCAGCTGGCCTCTCAGCTCCTCAGCCCCAAGGGACCTCAGAATCAGCAGCCGAGCCACGGGGCCCCTGCTGGCCTCTCAGCTACCGACAAAGAACTGATTGGGCAGTGGGGATTTTCTGGCCCAGCTCTCGCACACACTAGGGACCTCATGGCTGTTGCCCCCTGCAGCTGCCCCTGCTCTCCCCAAGGCTGAGACACCTCCTGAACGGTCTCCCTCATTCACCCTGGCGCCTCACACTGCTCCTAGTGCAGCAAAACACCCAGGACGGACCGGTTCCTGCCCCAAGAGAAGATCACCTTCTGCTCAGGCAGCACCTACACCGAGCCCGTGAAGCTTAGGAACTGGAGAAAGGCCTGCAAGTAATTCGTGGCAACATTTCTTGATGGGCCAATTGCGTGGGAGCAGCGACCATGAAGCGGAAGACAGCAGGGCCCCATGGCCCAGGCAGAGCAAGAAGCCTTCCCGCAACTCCAAAGGCCACTTCCTTCCCCAAGGAGGGACTGAACCAAGCCAGCACATCCCCTACACATCAAGGACAACAAGCACTCTCTGGTTTGGGGCCCTGACAGTTTGGGGCACGGGGAAGGACTGAGGCGAGGGCATCTCAGCTGGGGACACCAGCAGAGGCAGCACTCAGCAGCTCTTCCCCCTGGCCCGCCAGCAGGGCTAATGACAACGGCAAGGGGAGGACGGGCCCTTCCCCAGCCTCCAAGGCTCTTAGGAAAGCACAACAGCTGCCACGCTCAGAGCTGCTCTGCCAACACCCTTCAGGCTGCTTCCAGGGCCACAGGTCTCAGGGCCCAGCAAGAGCCACGGAGCACCACCAACGGCCAGGCCACGGCGTGCCGCATGGGCACAGCCTCTCTCGGAGCCCTCCGAAAGGCAGTTTTTCCGAGCAGAAGCGACCATGGGCAAGGGCCCCAAAACACACCAAGACCCACTCTCCAACCCTTCCGCTTGCTTCTAGTCCTCCACAGCCTTTCAGCAGGCATTTCCTCTGAACATCCCGGCTCACCCCGGAGCCTGCTCCCTTCCCACCCCCACAAAGCAGAGGGCAAGTGCTCTCCCAGGAGGCGCATCACGCCAGCTCTTGCCTCTCTCTTGTGCCTCACGTGCCCTCAAGGCCCTCACCCCACAGGCCTCCCTACTGAGGGGCCCTTTGGGGCTTCAAGGCAGGAGGACAAAACTCTTTGGCAACACTCCCCCTCTCTCGGGCCGTGCTCAGGGAGCTCACCAATGACCACATGGCAGCAAGCAGACACACTCAGCAGCACGGACAGGGCCAGTGCACCAGCCTTAGACAAGCACACTTGCAACCAGGGAAACGGCACAAGGCTTCTACTGCTCTCAAGCCTTTGCCTTGCCCTGCCTCAGCAAGGCCGGGGATTTCTCTGCCAAGCAAAGCCTCGAGCCAAGGCAGCAGCTTTCAGCAGTCTGCGTGCCACATGGAAAAGCCAACATAGTAAGTACTTGGCCTCCAGGGTCCCCCCTGGCATGGCCCAGGCAGAGCCCGAGAGCACCAGCTAAGCCACCCACTGAAGGAGCTGGGCGTGTGGCAGAGCCAAGCTGGTTTGTCCTCACGTCTGGTGCCAGGAGCTCTCCTCCCAACCAGCACCAGGCAGCAGCCCAGAGGAAGGACCACTTCCCTCTCTTCCCTTAGCAAGCACTTGACCCCCTAGTGCTCCACTCTTTGGCCCCTGCATTTCTCAGGCCTGCAAGGACACGACCCCATCACGGCGTCAGCAGGGAGCAGTCCGAAAAACAAGAGTGGTCACAATGCAAAGGCTCTAGGACGCTCCTCACCTCCCAAAAAAGGAGTGGCAACTCTCAAAGCGCTCAGGGAGAAAACCCCAAGGGGAAAGGGCTTCCAGCGCTCAGCGTCCACAATGCCTGCCCACAAGCCGGCAGGCTGCTTGGAGGACGCCTGTGCTCACCACCACTCCCTTGGCTCCACACACTCGCAGCAATGCCCCTAGAGCTCCGTGGGGCTCCTCACATCCACCCAAACCTCAAGCCAACACCACCACCTTCCCCACATCAGCACCTTGCACGCTCCTGCCTGCCCAAGGGGGCTCTCTCGCTGCCCTGCTGCAGCACACAAAGCTCACCCTGCAGCAGGACGGTGCAGGAACTTGCCGAGACGGCAGCTGGAAGGAAGAGAGACCTGGGCTGCGCATCCCTCGCAGGCCACCCTTGCCTTGCCTTCCCTCCTCCAAGGCACTCCTTGTCCAGGGAGATTTGGCACAGGGAGCCATCAGCCCCCCTCCAGAGTCCTCTCCCAAGAACACACCTGCCCCTCTCCCAAGAACACCTCTCCACAAGGCCTTCACTCCTCCAAACACCTTCCAGCACGCTAACGCCCAGCCATGAACGAGCAACTCCCACGACCTTCTGCTCCTTCAGCCAACACTGCTGCAAGACCAAAGCTCTCCCCACAAAAAGCAGCCAAGAGGAAAGGAGGGAAAAGCATGCCTTGTACAGCTCTCAGAGCAAGGAGAAGCGCTCCCTGGACTTTCGGGTGGGTCCTGGCTACAGAGCCTGGCAAGAGCGGAGGAAACTCCAGGCGTGAAGCTGAGCGGGCAGAAGGCAGCCGGCTGCCAGCGTGCCTGGCTCATGGGGCCACCAGGGCAGCCGGGGCCCCAGCAGCCAAGGCACCTGCTCACCTTGCAGCGCTCCCCACCTCCCCAGCCTCATGGCACTCCCCACGCACAGCACTGCTCTCTCCACACGCCTCCTCCTGCTCACTGAGCACCAACACCCTGGGGCCACCGCCTCTCCCCACCACACGCCACCCAACTTCTGGCACACACCTCACCCCCACCCCTCCCCTCACACAGCGTGGACAGTCAGCACATCCCTCTGCAGCAGGCACACACAGGCCACACCACCACACAGGCCAGCAGCCAGGACACCACCCCCAAATGCCCCCAAATCACAGCCAGGCCCACTCTCCAGCCCTTCTGTTTCCTTCTAGTCCTCCAAGAGGCAGCAACAAGCACTTCCTCTGAACATCCACTCACACCTCTGCTCCTGCTCCCTTCCCACCTCCACCAATCCAAGGGCAGAAAGAGCATTCCCATCTTGCAGACAAAGCTCACCCAGCCCTACTGCGCTGCCCCGCTGCAGCTTCTCATGGCCAGCCAGCATGTCTGGCTTGCAGGGCAGTTCGCCTGGGGCCCAGTCCACTCTGTCCCACGGTCCTAACTCCGCTGGTAGCTCCTGGAGGAAAGGAACCTTGCTGCCAGCACCACTGCCCCTGTCCCAGGGTCAAGGCCAGGGCCAGGGCTAGTGTGGGAACAGACCTACACACCCATTCACTCCCACTCCTGCTCTCCTGCTTTGCTCCCGCCCCACTTATAAGTGTCTTTAACCCACATGCTGGACTGTGATTGGCTGATAGAGACATCAGTCAGCCCAACCCAAACCTCCTCCTCTTGTCAGCCAGTAGCAGGGCAGCACTGGGGGCGATGCCATGGCAACATTGCAGACACATGACCCAGCAGGCAGCTCCTTCCTCCCACCATCGTTGGTGGTGGGTCTGGTGCCATGCTGAGGGTTATTACAAGGGGAAGGTTTCATGTCCTCTGTGGGCATTTCCAGCAGGCTCTTGAGATGCCCCTGGGATCTGCTGGACATTGCAGCCTCTGGGAGCCAGCACCCCTTTCCTGCCAGAGCCAGACCCCAAGGGGGATCTCCCTCTCCCAGAGACACCTGCACCTGGATTGACCCCCCCACCCTACCAGGAGGGGATGGAGCCAGCCCCACAGGAGCCTCGGGGCTCAGGACAGCCCCAGCCCCAGGACCCAGCACTCCTGCCTGCCCCATTGTGCCCTGAGCCAGACGGGACCCTCCAGCAGGGCTCTTGTGGCCGCCCCCAGCCCTGTCCAGACACCCCCACAGCCCAGGTCCCACAACTGTTTTTGCATTTCACAGTCTCTGTGTGACACCTCAGGAAGGAGTTCCTCAATCCCTTACCCTTGGCGGAGAGCTGCCAGAGTGCTGGAAAACAAGTATCCGTGGTCTGGGCTAATGTTCTTGGTCCAGCAGTCTCCATCTCGTTTGGCCCCTTTCCTTCGGCTCGCCTCTCCCTCCAGGGAAAAAGGACTCTCTTGTCTCCTGTCTCGTCCCCCACAATTCCTCTCCAATGTGTCCCTGCTCTTGTGCCTGTTGGTGAGGAGCCCCAGTGCAGCCCCACTGCCTCCTGGCCTCCCTCCTTGCTGGGGAGTAGCTCTGAAGGGCAGCAGTGGGGAGTGTGTGAGCCGTGCCCTGGCCTTGCAGGGAAGTGAGGGCTCTCCCATGGCACCGGGGAGAGACCTCTCTGTGATGCGGCACGTCCCCCTGTGACCTCAGCCCGTGTCATCTCTGGGCTCAGTAGGTCACTGCCATGGAGATGGCACAGCCAGGGAGAGAGCAGAGAGATTTCCCTCCATGTTCTGCAAAGCAATCAATCACCTTCCCTCCCCACAGTTAGTTTCCAAAACTGGCTAACTCCTTCAGGAACGTGACCAGATGGTGACAAAGGCTGTGAAAAATCTAAGATGGGGTACGGCAGAGGTCACTTCTGTGCCCCTGCACCAACAGGTCTCTGCACAGGGCAGACCTGTGTGGGAAGCTGGGGTTTGGGGCTATGTTAGGGGTTTGGCACTTGTTAAAGACGGGATCAAAATCATGTGAGGTCAAACAGCACAAAAGGGTGGCCATGGGCTGCGATGCTTTGGCAAGCCTCAAGACAGGTTTCTCCCGTGGGTCACTCTTCTTGTCAAAGGAGGATGTAGGACAGGATGGGACAGGACGCAGCCTTCCTCCTTCAGGCACCAAAGCAGGCTCTTTGTTTTGAAAAGGCCTCAGCAAGGTTTCTCAGTCTGCGGTGCTTAGGAGAGAGATGAGATGCCAGAAAAGAGCAACTAGGCCCTTAACACGCATCATCCAGAGGGCTTTACGTGGGACCCTGGTGCTTCCCATGTTCCATAACCGTGGGCAAGGCTGGGGAGCAAATTTGGGGCAGTGTTCTCATTTCCCATGAATGTTGCCCAGGCTGAGACAAATCTCACCAGGCCCCTCTCTTTTCATGGGGCACAATTTCCACACCACGCACACACTGTCAAGCCTAGATTTCACCACCAATGTCTAAGCCACGCTGCAGGCCAGGCAGCCTGTTGGGACAGGCGGGACCTCCGAGTCACTTCCCAGCCATGGGCAACCTGGGCTGCTCTCTCTGCACTCACCTCACAAGCACCTTCCCAGCCACCTGCCTCCTGCTGCCCTATCAGCCACTCCAAAAGACAGGACCTCACGGCCACCTTCCCAGCCGTCTGCCTGCCACTGCCCTACAAGCCCCTGACACACAAGTGACCTCACAATAACTTCCTCAGCCATCAGCCAAATGCTCACCTCCCAGCTGCTCCGGCCAACGTCACCTCCAAAGCACGCGTCCCAGCCGTGCACCTGCTGCTGCCCCAGCAACTGCTCACCTAGAAGACACCTCACCAGCACCTCCCCAGCCACACGCCTCCTGCTAGCCAATCACGAACCGTTGCAGAAGGGACCTTACAGACAACACGCCAGCCTTGTTCCTGCAGCTGGCCTCTCAGCTCCTCAGCCCCAAGGGACCTCAGAATCAGCAGCCGAGCCACACGGCCCCTGCTGGCCTCTCAGCTACCGACAAAGAACTGATTGGGCAGTGGGGATTTTCTGGCCCAGCTCTCGCAGACACTAGGGACCTCATGGCTGTTGCCCCCTGCAGCTGCCCCTGCTCTCCCCAAGGCTGAGACACCTCCTGAACGGTCTCCCTCACTCACCCTGGCGCCTCACACTGCTCCTAGTGCAGCAAAACACCCAGGACGGGCCACTTCCTGCCCCAAGAGAAGATCACCTTCTGCCCAGCCAGTACCCGCACCGAGCCCGTGAAGCTCAGGAATTGGAGAAAGGCCTGCAAGGGATTCCTGGCAACATTTCCTAAGGGGCCGATTGTGTGGGAGCAGCGACCATGAAGCGGAAGACAGCAGGGCCCCATGGCCCAGTCAGAGCAAGAAGCCTTCCCGCAACTCCAAAGGCCACTTCCTGCCCCAAGGAGGGACTGAACCAAGCCAGCACATCCCCTACACATCAAGGACAACAAGCACTCTCTGGTTTGGGGCCCTGACAGTTTGGGACACGGGGAAGGACTGAGGCGAGGGCATCTCACCTGGGGACACCAGCAGAGGCAGCACTCAGCAGCTCTTCCCCCATTAGCTCCCGCCAGCAGGGCTAATGACAACGGCAAGGGGAGGACGGGCCCTTCCCCAGCCTCCAAGGCTCTTAGGAAAGCACAACAGCTGCCACGCTCAGAGCTGCTCTGCCAACACCCTTCAGGCTGCTTCCAGGGCCACAGGTCTCAGGGCCCAGCAAGAGGCACGCAGCACCACCAACGGCCAGGCCACGGCGTGCCGCGTGGGCACAGCCTCTCTCGGAGCCCTCCGACAGGCAGTTTTTCCGAGCAGAAGCGACCATGGGCAAGGGCCCCAAAACACACCAAGACCCACTCTCCAACCCTTCTGCTTGCTTCTAGTCCTCCACAGCCTTTCAGCAGGCACTTCCTCTGAACATCCCGGCTCACCCCGGAGCCTGCTCCCTTCCCACCCCCACAAAGCAGAGGGCAAGTGCTCTCCCAGGAGGCGCATCACGCCAGCTCTTGCCTCTCTCTTGTGCCTCACGTGCCCTCAAGGCCCTCACCCCACAGGCCTCCCTACTGAGGGGCCCTTTGGGGCTTCAAGGAAGGAGGACAAAACTCTTTGGCAACACTCCCCCTCTCTCGGGCCGTGCTCAGGGAGCTCACCAATGACCACACGGCTGCACACAGACACACTCAGCAGCACGGACAGGGCCAGTGCACCAGCCTTAGACAAGCACACTTGCAACCAGGGAAACGGCACAAGGCTTCTACTGCTCTCAAGCCTTTGCCTTGCCCTGCCTCAGCAAGGCCGGGGATTTCTCTGCCAAGCAAAGCCTCGAGCCAAGCCAGCAGCTTTCAGCAGTGCGAGTGCCACATGGAAAAGCCAACATAGTAAGTACTTGGCCTCCAGGGTCCCCCCTGGCATGGCCCAGGCAGAGCCCGAGAGCACCAGCTAAGCCACCCACTGAAGGAGCTGGGCGTGTGGCAGAGCCAAGCTGGTTTGTCCTCACGTCTGGTGCCAGGAGCTCTCCTCCCAACCAGCACCAGGCAGCAGCCCAGAGGAAGGACCACTTCCCTCTCTTCCCTTAGCAAGCACTTGACCCCCTAGTGCTCCACTCTTTGGCCCCTGCATTTCTCAGGCCTGCAAGGACACGACCCCATCACGGCGTCAGCAGGGAGCAGTCCGAAAAACAAGAGTGGTCACAATGCAAAGGCTCTAGGACGCTCCTCACCTCCCAAAAAAGGAGTGGCAACTCTCAAAGCGCTCAGGGAGAAAACCCCAAGGGGAAAGGGCTTCCAGCGCTCAGCGTCCACAATGCCTGCCCACAAGCCGGCAGGCTGCTTGGAGGACGCCTGTGCTCACCACCACTCCCTTGGCTCCACACACTCGCAGCAATGCCCCTAGAGCTCCGTGGGGCTCCTCACATCCACCCAAACCTCAAGCCAACACCACCACCTTCCCCACATCAGCACCTCGCACGCTCCTGCCTGCCCAAGGGGGCTCTCTCGCTGCCCTGCTGCAGCACACAAAGCTCACCCTGCAGCAGGACGGTGCAGGAACTTGCCGAGACGGCAGCTGGAAGGAAGAGAGACCTGGGCTGCGCATCCCTCGCAGGCCACCCTTGCCTTGCCTTCCCTCCTCCAAGGCACTCCTTGTCCAGGGAGATTTGGCACAGGGAGCCATCAGCCCCCCTCCAGAGTCCTCTCCCAAGAACACACCTGCCCCTCTCCCAAGAACACCTCTCCACAAGGCCTTCACTCCTCCAAACACCTTCCAGCACGCTAACGCCCAGCCGGGAACGAGCAACTCCCACGACCTTCTGCTCCTTCAGCCAACACTGCTGCAAGACCAAAGCTCTCCCCACAAAAAGCAGCCAAGAGGAAAGGAGGGAAAAGCATGCCTTGTACAGCTCTCAGAGCAAGGAGAAGCGCTCCCTGCACTTTCGGGTGGGTCCTGGCTACAGAGCCTGGCAAGAGCGGAGGAAACTCCAGGCATGAAGCTGAGCGGGCAGAAGGCAGCCGGCTGCCAGCGTGCCTGGCTCATGGGGCCACCAGGGCAGCCGGGGCCCCAGCAGCCAAGGCACCTGCTCACCTTGCAGCGCTCCCCACCTCCCCAGCCTCATGGCACTCCGCACGCACAGCACTGCTCTCTCCACACGCCTCCTCCTGCACACTGAGCACCAACACCCTGGGGCCACCGCCTCTCCCCACCACACGCCACCCAACTTCTGGCACACACCTCACCCCCACCCCTCCCCTCACACAGCGTGGACAGTCAGCACATCCCTCTGCAGCAGGCACACACAGGCCACACCACCACACAGGCCAGCAGCCAGGACACCACCCCCAAATGCCCCCAAATCACAGCCAGGCCCACTCTCCAGCCCTTCTGTTTCCTTCTAGTCCTCCAAGAGGCAGCAACAAGCACTTCCTCTGAACATCCACTCACACCTCTGCTCCTGCTCCCTTCCCACCTCCACCAATCCAAGGGCAGAAAGAGCATTCCCATCTTGCAGACAAAGCTCACCCAGCCCTACTGCGCTGCCCCGCTGCAGCTTCTCATGGCCAGCCAGCATGTCTGGCTTGCAGGGCAGTTCGCCTGGGGCCCAGTCCACTCTGTCCCACGGTCCTAACTCCGCTGGTAGCTCCTGGAGGAAAGGAACCTTGCTGCCAGCACCACTGCCCCTGTCCCAGGGTCAAGGCCAGGGCCAGGGCTAGTGTGGGAACAGACCTACACACCCATTCACTCCCACTCCTGCTCTCCTGCTTTGCTCCCGCCCCACTTATAAGTGTCTTTAACCCACATGCTGGACTGTGATTGGCTGATAGAGACATCAGTCAGCCCAACCCAAACCTCCTCCTCTTGTCAGCCAGTAGCAGGGCAGCACTGGGGGCGATGCCATGGCAACATTGCAGACACATGACCCAGCAGGCAGCTCCTTCCTCCCACCATCGTTGGTGGTGGGTCAGGTGCCATGCTGAGGGTTATTACAAGGGGAAGGTTTCATGTCCTCTGTGGGCATTTCCAGCAGGCTCTTGAGATGCCCCTGGGATCTGGTGGACATTGCAGCCTCTGGGAGCCAGGACCCCTTTCCTGCCAGAGCCAGACCCCAAGGGGGATCTCCCTCTCCCAGAGACACCTGCACCTGGATTGACCCCCCCACCCTACCAGGAGGGGATGGAGCCAGCCCCACAGGAGCCTCGGGGCTCAGGACAGCCCCAGACCCAGGACCCAGCACTCCTGCCTGCCCCATTGTGCCCTGAGCCAGACGGGACCCTCCAGCAGGGCTCTTGTGGCCGCCCCCAGCCCTGTCCAGACACCCCCACAGCCCAGGTCCCACAACTGTTTTTGCATTTCACAGTCTCTGTGTGACACCTCAGGAAGGAGTTCCTCAATCCCTTACCCTTGGCGGAGAGCTGCCAGAGTGCTGGAAAACAAGTATCCGTGGTCTGGGCTAATGTTCTTGGTCCAGCAGTCTCCATCTCGTTTGGCCCCTTTCCTTCGGCTCGCCTCTCCCTCCAGGGAAAAAGGACTCTCTTGTCTCCTGTCTCGTCCCCCACAATTCCTCTCCAATGTGTCCCTGCTCTTGTGCCTGTTGGTGAGGAGCCCCAGTGCAGCCCCACTGCCTCCTGGCCTCCCTCCTTGCTGGGGAGTAGCTCTGAAGGGCAGCAGTGGGGAGTGTGTGAGCCGTGCCCTGGCCTTGCAGGGAAGTGAGGGCTCTCCCATGGCACCGGGGAGAGACCTCTCTGTGATGCGGCACGTCCCCCTGTGACCTCAGCCCGTGTCATCTCTGGGCTCAGTAGGTCACTGCCATGGAGGTGGCACAGCCAGGGAGAGAGCAGAGAGATTTCCCTCCATGTTCTGCAAAGCAATCAATCACCTTCCCTCCCCACAGTTAGTTTCCAAAACTGGCTAACTCCTTCAGGAACGTGACCAGATGGTGACAAAGGCTGTGAAAAATCTAAGATGGGTCACGGCAGAGGTCACTTCTGTGCCCCTGCACCAACAGGTCTCTGCACAGGGCAGACCTGTGTGGGAAGCTGGGGTTTGGGGCTATGTTAGGGGTTTGGCACTTGTTAAAGACGGGATCAAAATCATGTGAGGTCAAACAGCACAAAAGGGTGGCCATGGGCTGCGATGCTTTGGCAAGCCTCAAGACAGGTTTCTCCCGTGGGTCACTCTTCTTGTCAAAGGAGGATGTAGGACAGGATGGGACAGGACGCAGCCTTCCTCCTTCAGGCACCAAAGCAGGCTCTTTGTTTTGAAAAGGCCTCAGCAAGGTTTCTCAGTCTGCGGTGCTTAGGAGAGAGATGAGATGCCAGAAAAGAGCAACTAGGCCCTTAACACGCATCATCCAGAGGGCTTTACGTGGGACCCTGGTGCTTCCCATGTTCCATAACCGTGGGCAAGGCTGGGGAGCAAATTTGGGGCAGTGTTCTCATTTCCCATGAATGTTGCCCAGGCTGAGACAAATCTCACCAGGCCCCTCTCTTTTCATGGGGCACAATTTCCACACCACGCACACACTGTCAAGCCTAGATTTCACCACCAATGTCTAAGCCACGCTGCAGGCCTACATACTGCGGGGACAGGCGGGACCTCCGAGTCACTTCCCAGCCATGGGCAACCTGGGCTGCTCTCTCTGCACTCACCTCACAAGCACCTTCCCAGCCACCTGCCTCCTGCTGCCCTATCAGCCACTCCAAAAGACAGGACCTCACGGCCACCTTCCCAGCCGTCTGCCCGCCACTGCCCTACAAGCCCCTCACACACAAGTGACCTCACAATGACTTCCTCAGCCATCAGCCAAATGCTCACCTCCCAGCTGCTCCGGCCAACGTCACCTCCAAAGCACGCGTCCCAGCCGTGCACCTGCTGCTGCCCCAGCAACTGCTCAGCCAGAAGCCACCTCACCAGCACCTCCCCAGCCACACGCCTCCTGCTAGCCAATCACGAACCGTTGCAGAAGGGACCTTACAGACAACACGCCAGCCTTGTTCCTGCAGCTGGCCTCTCAGCTCCTCAGCCCCAAGGGACCTCAGAATCAGCAGCCGAGCCACGGGGCCCCTGCTGGCCTCTCAGCTACCGACAAAGAACTGATTGGGCAGTGGGGATTTTCTGGCCCAGCTCTCGCACACACTAGGGACCTCATGGCTGTTGCCCCCTGCAGCTGCCCCTGCTCTCCCCAAGGCTGAGACACCTCCTGAACGGTCTCCCTCATTCACCCTGGCGCCTCACACTGCTCCTAGTGCAGCAAAACACCCAGGACGGACCGGTTCCTGCCCCAAGAGAAGATCACCTTCTGCTCAGGCAGCACCTACACCGAGCCCGTGAAGCTTAGGAACTGGAGAAAGGCCTGCAAGTAATTCGTGGCAACATTTCTTGATGGGCCAATTGCGTGGGAGCAGCGACCATGAAGCGGAAGACAGCAGGGCCCCATGGCCCAGGCAGAGCAAGAAGCCTTCCCGCAACTCCAAAGGCCACTTCCTTCCCCAAGGAGGGACTGAACCAAGCCAGCACATCCCCTACACATCAAGGACAACAAGCACTCTCTGGTTTGGGGCCCTGACAGTTTGGGGCACGGGGAAGGACTGAGGCGAGGGCATCTCAGCTGGGGACACCAGCAGAGGCAGCACTCAGCAGCTCTTCCCCCTGGCCCGCCAGCAGGGCTAATGACAACGGCAAGGGGAGGACGGGCCCTTCCCCAGCCTCCAAGGCTCTTAGGAAAGCACAACAGCTGCCACGCTCAGAGCTGCTCTGCCAACACCCTTCAGGCTGCTTCCAGGGCCACAGGTCTCAGGGCCCAGCAAGAGCCACGGAGCACCACCAACGGCCAGGCCACGGCGTGCCGCATGGGCACAGCCTCTCTCGGAGCCCTCCGAAAGGCAGTTTTTCCGAGCAGAAGCGACCATGGGCAAGGGCCCCAAAACACACCAAGACCCACTCTCCAACCCTTCCGCTTGCTTCTAGTCCTCCACAGCCTTTCAGCAGGCATTTCCTCTGAACATCCCGGCTCACCCCGGAGCCTGCTCCCTTCCCACCCCCACAAAGCAGAGGGCAAGTGCTCTCCCAGGAGGCGCATCACGCCAGCTCTTGCCTCTCTCTTGTGCCTCACGTGCCCTCAAGGCCCTCACCCCACAGGCCTCCCTACTGAGGGGCCCTTTGGGGCTTCAAGGCAGGAGGACAAAACTCTTTGGCAACACTCCCCCTCTCTCGGGCCGTGCTCAGGGAGCTCACCAATGACCACATGGCAGCAAGCAGACACACTCAGCAGCACGGACAGGGCCAGTGCACCAGCCTTAGACAAGCACACTTGCAACCAGGGAAACGGCACAAGGCTTCTACTGCTCTCAAGCCTTTGCCTTGCCCTGCCTCAGCAAGGCCGGGGATTTCTCTGCCAAGCAAAGCCTCGAGCCAAGGCAGCAGCTTTCAGCAGTCTGCGTGCCACATGGAAAAGCCAACATAGTAAGTACTTGGCCTCCAGGGTCCCCCCTGGCATGGCCCAGGCAGAGCCCGAGAGCACCAGCTAAGCCACCCACTGAAGGAGCTGGGCGTGTGGCAGAGCCAAGCTGGTTTGTCCTCACGTCTGGTGCCAGGAGCTCTCCTCCCAACCAGCACCAGGCAGCAGCCCAGAGGAAGGACCACTTCCCTCTCTTCCCTTAGCAAGCACTTGAGCCCCTAGTGCTCCACTCTTTGGCCCCTGCATTTCTCAGGCCTGCAAGGACACGACCCCATCACGGCGTCAGCAGGGAGCAGTCCGAAAAACAAGAGTGGTCACAATGCAAAGGCTCTAGGACGCTCCTCACCTCCCAAAAAAGGAGTGGCAACTCTCAAAGCGCTCAGGGAGAAAACCCCAAGGGGAAAGGGCTTCCAGCGCTCAGCGTCCACAATGCCTGCCCACAAGCCGGCAGGCTGCTTGGAGGACGCCTGTGCTCACCACCACTCCCTTGGCTCCACACACTCGCAGCAATGCCCCTAGAGCTCCGTGGGGCTCCTCACATCCACCCAAACCTCAAGCCAACACCACCACCTTCCCCACATCAGCACCTTGCACGCTCCTGCCTGCCCAAGGGGGCTCTCTCGCTGCCCTGCTGCAGCACACAAAGCTCACCCTGCAGCAGGACGGTGCAGGAACTTGCCGAGACGGCAGCTGGAAGGAAGAGAGACCTGGGCTGCGCATCCCTCGCAGGCCACCCTTGCCTTGCCTTCCCTCCTCCAAGGCACTCCTTGTCCAGGGAGATTTGGCACAGGGAGCCATCAGCCCCCCTCCAGAGTCCTCTCCCAAGAACACACCTGCCCCTCTCCCAAGAACACCTCTCCACAAGGCCTTCACTCCTCCAAACACCTTCCAGCACGCTAACGCCCAGCCATGAACGAGCAACTCCCACGACCTTCTGCTCCTTCAGCCAACACTGCTGCAAGACCAAAGCTCTCCCCACAAAAAGCAGCCAAGAGGAAAGGAGGGAAAAGCATGCCTTGTACAGCTCTCAGAGCAAGGAGAAGCGCTCCCTGGACTTTCGGGTGGGTCCTGGCTACAGAGCCTGGCAAGAGCGGAGGAAACTCCAGGCGTGAAGCTGAGCGGGCAGAAGGCAGCCGGCTGCCAGCGTGCCTGGCTCATGGGGCCACCAGGGCAGCCGGGGCCCCAGCAGCCAAGGCACCTGCTCACCTTGCAGCGCTCCCCACCTCCCCAGCCTCATGGCACTCCCCACGCACAGCACTGCTCTCTCCACACGCCTCCTCCTGCTCACTGAGCACCAACACCCTGGGGCCACCGCCTCTCCCCACCACACGCCACCCAACTTCTGGCACACACCTCACCCCCACCCCTCCCCTCACACAGCGTGGACAGTCAGCACATCCCTCTGCGGCAGGCACACACAGGCCACACCACCACACAGGCCAGCAGCCAGGACACCACCCCCAAATGCCCCCAAATCACAGCCAGGCCCACTCTCCAGCCCTTCTGTTTCCTTCTAGTCCTCCAAGAGGCAGCAACAAGCACTTCCTCTGAACATCCACTCACACCTCTGCTCCTGCTCCCTTCCCACCTCCACCAATCCAAGGGCAGAAAGAGCATTCCCATCTTGCAGACAAAGCTCACCCAGCCCTACTGCGCTGCCCCGCTGCAGCTTCTCATGGCCAGCCAGCATGTCTGGCTTGCAGGGCAGTTCGCCTGGGGCCCAGTCCACTCTGTCCCACGGTCCTAACTCCGCTGGTAGCTCCTGGAGGAAAGGAACCTTGCTGCCAGCACCACTGCCCCTGTCCCAGGGTCAAGGCCAGGGCCAGGGCTAGTGTGGGAACAGACCTACACACCCATTCACTCCCACTCCTGCTCTCCTGCTTTGCTCCCGCCCCACTTATAAGTGTCTTTAACCCACATGCTGGACTGTGATTGGCTGATAGAGACATCAGTCAGCCCAACCCAAACCTCCTCCTCTTGTCAGCCAGTAGCAGGGCAGCACTGGGGGCGATGCCATGGCAACATTGCAGACACATGACCCAGCAGGCAGCTCCTTCCTCCCACCATCGTTGGTGGTGGGTCTGGTGCCATGCTGAGGGTTATTACAAGGGGAAGGTTTCATGTCCTCTGTGGGCATTTCCAGCAGGCTCTTGAGATGCCCCTGGGATCTGCTGGACATTGCAGCCTCTGGGAGCCAGCACCCCTTTCCTGCCAGAGCCAGACCCCAAGGGGGATCTCCCTCTCCCAGAGACACCTGCACCTGGATTGACCCCCCCACCCTACCAGGAGGGGATGGAGCCAGCCCCACAGGAGCCTCGGGGCTCAGGACAGCCCCAGCCCCAGGACCCAGCACTCCTGCCTGCCCCATTGTGCCCTGAGCCAGACGGGACCCTCCAGCAGGGCTCTTGTGGCCGCCCCCAGCCCTGTCCAGACACCCCCACAGCCCAGGTCCCACAACTGTTTTTGCATTTCACAGTCTCTGTGTGACACCTCAGGAAGGAGTTCCTCAATCCCTTACCCTTGGCGGAGAGCTGCCAGAGTGCTGGAAAACAAGTATCCGTGGTCTGGGCTAATGTTCTTGGTCCAGCAGTCTCCATCTTGTTTGGCCCCTTTCCTTCGGCTCGCCTCTCCCTCCAGGGAAAAAGGACTCTCTTGTCTCCTGTCTCGTCCCCCACAATTCCTCTCCAATGTGTCCCTGCTCTTGTGCCTGTTGGTGAGGAGCCCCAGTGCAGCCCCACTGCCTCCTGGCCTCCCTCCTTGCTGGGGAGTAGCTCTGAAGGGCAGCAGTGGGGAGTGTGTGAGCCGTGCCCTGGCCTTGCAGGGAAGTGAGGGCTCTCCCATGGCACCGGGGAGAGACCTCTCTGTGATGCGGCACGTCCCCCTGTGACCTCAGCCCGTGTCATCTCTGGGCTCAGTAGGTCACTGCCATGGAGATGGCACAGCCAGGGAGAGAGCAGAGAGATTTCCCTCCATGTTCTGCAAAGCAATCAATCACCTTCCCTCCCCACAGTTAGTTTCCAAAACTGGCTAACTCCTTCAGGAACGTGACCAGATGGTGACAAAGGCTGTGAAAAATCTAAGATGGGGTACGGCAGAGGTCACTTCTGTGCCCCTGCACCAACAGGTCTCTGCACAGGGCAGACCTGTGTGGGAAGCTGGGGTTTGGGGCTATGTTAGGGGTTTGGCACTTGTTAAAGACGGGATCAAAATCATGTGAGGTCAAACAGCACAAAAGGGTGGCCATGGGCTGCGATGCTTTGGCAAGCCTCAAGACAGGTTTCTCCCGTGGGTCACTCTTCTTGTCAAAGGAGGATGTAGGACAGGATGGGACAGGACGCAGCCTTCCTCCTTCAGGCACCAAAGCAGGCTCTTTGTTTTGAAAAGGCCTCAGCAAGGTTTCTCAGTCTGCGGTGCTTAGGAGAGAGATGAGATGCCAGAAAAGAGCAACTAGGCCCTTAACACGCATCATCCAGAGGGCTTTACGTGGGACCCTGGTGCTTCCCATGTTCCATAACCGTGGGCAAGGCTGGGGAGCAAATTTGGGGCAGTGTTCTCATTTCCCATGAATGTTGCCCAGGCTGAGACAAATCTCACCAGGCCCCTCTCTTTTCATGGGGCACAATTTCCACACCACGCACACACTGTCAAGCCTAGATTTCACCACCAATGTCTAAGCCACGCTGCAGGCCAGGCAGCCTGTTGGGACAGGCGGGACCTCCGAGTCACTTCCCAGCCATGGGCAACCTGGGCTGCTCTCTCTGCACTCACCTCACAAGCACCTTCCCAGCCACCTGCCTCCTGCTGCCCTATCAGCCACTCCAAAAGACAGGACCTCACGGCCACCTTCCCAGCCGTCTGCCTGCCACTGCCCTACAAGCCCCTGACACACAAGTGACCTCACAATAACTTCCTCAGCCATCAGCCAAATGCTCACCTCCCAGCTGCTCCGGCCAACGTCACCTCCAAAGCACGCGTCCCAGCCGTGCACCTGCTGCTGCCCCAGCAACTGCTCACCTAGAAGACACCTCACCAGCACCTCCCCAGCCACACGCCTCCTGCTAGCCAATCACGAACCGTTGCAGAAGGGACCTTACAGACAACACGCCAGCCTTGTTCCTGCAGCTGGCCTCTCAGCTCCTCAGCCCCAAGGGACCTCAGAATCAGCAGCCGAGCCACACGGCCCCTGCTGGCCTCTCAGCTACCGACAAAGAACTGATTGGGCAGTGGGGATTTTCTGGCCCAGCTCTCGCAGACACTAGGGACCTCGTGGCTGTTGCCCCCTGCAGCTGCCCCTGCTCTCCCCAAGGCTGAGACACCTCCTGAACGGTCTCCCTCACTCACCCTGGCGCCTCACACTGCTCCTAGTGCAGCAAAACACCCAGGACGGGCCACTTCCTGCCCCAAGAGAAGATCACCTTCTGCCCAGCCAGTACCCGCACCGAGCCCGTGAAGCTCAGGAATTGGAGAAAGGCCTGCAAGGGATTCCTGGCAACATTTCCTAAGGGGCCGATTGTGTGGGAGCAGCGACCATGAAGCGGAAGACAGCAGGGCCCCATGGCCCAGGCAGAGCAAGAAGCCTTCCCGCAACTCCAAAGGCCACTTCCTGCCCCAAGGAGGGACTGAACCAAGCCAGCACATCCCCTACACATCAAGGACAACAAGCACTCTCTGGTTTGGGGCCCTGACAGTTTGGGACACGGGGAAGGACTGAGGCGAGGGCATCTCACCTGGGGACACCAGCAGAGGCAGCACTCAGCAGCTCTTCCCCCATTAGCTCCCGCCAGCAGGGCTAATGACAACGGCAAGGGGAGGACGGGCCCTTCCCCAGCCTCCAAGGCTCTTAGGAAAGCACAACAGCTGCCACGCTCAGAGCTGCTCTGCCAACACCCTTCAGGCTGCTTCCAGGGCCACAGGTCTCAGGGCCCAGCAAGAGGCACGCAGCACCACCAACGGCCAGGCCACGGCGTGCCGCGTGGGCACAGCCTCTCTCGGAGCCCTCCGACAGGCAGTTTTTCCGAGCAGAAGCGACCATGGGCAAGGGCCCCAAAACACACCAAGACCCACTCTCCAACCCTTCTGCTTGCTTCTAGTCCTCCACAGCCTTTCAGCAGGCACTTCCTCTGAACATCCCGGCTCACCCCGGAGCCTGCTCCCTTCCCACCCCCACAAAGCAGAGGGCAAGTGCTCTCCCAGGAGGCGCATCACGCCAGCTCTTGCCTCTCTCTTGTGCCTCACGTGCCCTCAAGGCCCTCACCCCACAGGCCTCCCTACTGAGGGGCCCTTTGGGGCTTCAAGGAAGGAGGACAAAACTCTTTGGCAACACTCCCCCTCTCTCGGGCCGTGCTCAGGGAGCTCACCAATGACCACACGGCTGCACACAGACACACTCAGCAGCACGGACAGGGCCAGTGCACCAGCCTTAGACAAGCACACTTGCAACCAGGGAAACGGCACAAGGCTTCTACTGCTCTCAAGCCTTTGCCTTGCCCTGCCTCAGCAAGGCCGGGGATTTCTCTGCCAAGCAAAGCCTCGAGCCAAGCCAGCAGCTTTCAGCAGTGCGAGTGCCACATGGAAAAGCCAACATAGTAAGTACTTGGCCTCCAGGGTCCCCCCTGGCATGGCCCAGGCAGAGCCCGAGAGCACCAGCTAAGCCACCCACTGAAGGAGCTGGGCGTGTGGCAGAGCCAAGCTGGTTTGTCCTCACGTCTGGTGCCAGGAGCTCTCCTCCCAACCAGCACCAGGCAGCAGCCCAGAGGAAGGACCACTTCCCTCTCTTCCCTTAGCAAGCACTTGACCCCCTAGTGCTCCACTCTTTGGCCCCTGCATTTCTCAGGCCTGCAAGGACACGACCCCATCACGGCGTCAGCAGGGAGCAGTCCGAAAAACAAGAGCATTGGTCACAATGCAAAGGCTCTAGGACGCTCCTCACCTCCCAAAAAAGGAGTGGCAACTCTCCAAGCGCTCAGGGAGAAAACCCCAAGGGGAAAGGGCTTCCAGCGCTCAGCGTCCACAATGCCTGCCCACAAGCCGGCAGGCTGCTTGGAGGACGCCTGTGCTCACCACCACTCCCTTGGCTCCACACACTCGCAGCAATGCCCCTAGAGCTCCGTGGGGCTCCTCACATCCACCCAAACCTCAAGCCAACACCACCACCTTCCCCACATCAGCACCTCGCACGCTCCTGCCTGCCCAAGGGGGCTCTCTCGCTGCCCTGCTGCAGCACACAAAGCTCACCCTGCAGCAGGACGGTGCAGGAACTTGCCGAGACGGCAGCTGGAAGGAAGAGAGACCTGGGCTGCGCATCCCTCGCAGGCCACCCTTGCCTTGCCTTCCCTCCTCCAAGGCACTCCTTGTCCAGGGAGATTTGGCACAGGGAGCCATCAGCCCCCCTCCAGAGTCCTCTCCCAAGAACACACCTGCCCCTCTCCCAAGAACACCTCTCCACAAGGCCTTCACTCCTCCAAACACCTTCCAGCACGCTAACGCCCAGCCGGGAACGAGCAACTCCCACGACCTTCTGCTCCTTCAGCCAACACTGCTGCAAGACCAAAGCTCTCCCCACAAAAAGCAGCCAAGAGGAAAGGAGGGAAAAGCATGCCTTGTACAGCTCTCAGAGCAAGGAGAAGCGCTCCCTGCACTTTCGGGTGGGTCCTGGCTGCAGAGCCTGGCAAGAGCGGAGGAAACTCATGGCGTGAAGCTGAGCGGGCAGAAGGCAGCCGGCTGCCAGCGTGCCTGGCTCATGGGGCCACCAGGGCAGCCGGGGCCCCAGCAGACAAGGCACCTGCTCACCTCGCAGCGCTCCCCACCTCCCCAGCCTCATGGCACTGCCCACGCACAGCACTGCTCTCTCCACACGCCTCCTCCTGCACACTGAGCACCAACACCCTGGGGCCACCGCCTCTCCCCACCACACGCCACCCAACTTCTGGCACACACCTCACCCCCACCCCTCCCCTCACACAGCGTGGACAGTCAGCACATCCCTCTGCGGCAGGCACACACAGGCCACACCACCACACAGGCCAGCAGCCAGGACACCACCCCCAAATGCCCCCAAATCACAGCCAGGCCCACTCTCCAGCCCTTCTGTTTCCTTCTAGTCCTCCAAGAGGCAGCAACAAGCACTTCCTCTGAACATCCACTCCCACCTCTGCTCCTGCTCCCTTCCCACCTCCACCAATCCAAGGGCAGAAAGAGCATTCCCATCTTGCAGACAAAGCTCACCCAGCCCTACTGCGCTGCCCCGCTGCAGCTTCTCATGGCCAGCCAGCATGTCTGGCTTGCAGGGCAGTTCGCCTGGGGCCCAGTCCACTCTGTCCCACGGTCCTAACTCCGCTGGTAGCTCCTGGAGGAAAGGAACCTTGCTGCCAGCACCACTGCCCCTGTCCCAGGGTCAAGGCCAGGGCCAGGGCTAGTGTGGGAACAGACCTACACACCCATTCACTCCCACTCCTGCTCTCCTGCTTTGCTCCCGCCCCACTTATAAGTGTCTTTAACCCACATGCTGGACTGTGATTGGCTGATAGAGACATCAGTCAGCCCAACCCAAACCTCCTCCTCTTGTCAGCCAGTAGCAGGGCAGCACTGGGGGCGATGCCATGGCAACATTGCAGACACATGACCCAGCAGGCAGCTCCTTCCTCCCACCATCGTTGGTGGTGGGTCTGGTGCCATGCTGAGGGCTGTTACAAGGGGAAGGTTTCATGTCCTCTGTGGGCATTTCCAGCAGGCTCTTGAGATCCCCCTGGGATCTGCTGGACATTGCAGCCTCTGGGACACAGCACTCCTTTCCTGCCAGAGCCAGACCCCAAGGGGGATCTCCCTCTCCCAGAGACACCTGCACCTGGATTGACCCCCCCACCCTACCAGGAGGGGATGGAGCCAGCCCCACAGGAGCCTCGGGGCTCAGGACAGCCCCAGACCCAGGACCCAGCACTCCTGCCTGCCCCATTGTGCCCTGAGCCAGACGGGACCCTCCAGCAGGGCTCTTGTGGCCGCCCCCAGCCCTGTCCAGACACCCCCACAGCCCAGGTCCCACAACTGTTTTTGCATTTCACAGTCTCTGTGTGACACCTCAGGAAGGAGTTCCTCAATCCCTTACCCTTGGCGGAGAGCTGCCAGAGTGCTGGAAAACAAGTATCCGTGGTCTGGGCTAATGTTCTTGGTCCAGCAGTCTCCATCTTGTTTGGCCCCTTTCCTTCGGCTCGCCTCTCCCTCCAGGGAAAAAGGACTCTCTTGTCTCCTGTCTCGTCCCCCACAATTCCTCTCCAATGTGTCCCTGCTCTTGTGCCTGTTGGTGAGGAGCCCCAGTGCAGCCCCACTGCCTCCTGGCCTCCCTCCTTGCTGGGGAGTAGCTCTGAAGGGCAGCAGTGGGGAGTGTGTGAGCCGTGCCCTGGCCTTGCAGGGAAGTGAGGGCTCTCCCATGGCACCGGGGAGAGACCTCTCTGTGATGCGGCACGTCCCCCTGTGACCTCAGCCCGTGTCATCTCTGGGCTCAGTAGGTCACTGCCATGGAGATGGCACAGCCAGGGAGAGAGCAGAGAGATTTCCCTCCATGTTCTGCAAAGCAATCAATCACCTTCCCTCCCCACAGTTAGTTTCCAAAACTGGCTAACTCCTTCAGGAACGTGACCAGATGGTGACAAAGGCTGTGAAAAATCTAAGATGGGGTACGGCAGAGGTCACTTCTGTGCCCCTGCACCAACAGGTCTCTGCACAGGGCAGACCTGTGTGGGAAGCTGGGGTTTGGGGCTATGTTAGGGGTTTGGCACTTGTTAAAGACGGGATCAAAATCATGTGAGGTCAAACAGCACAAAAGGGTGGCCATGGGCTGCGATGCTTTGGTGAGCCTGGTGAGACAGGTTTCTCCCGTGGGTCACTCTTCTTGTCAAAGGAGGATGTAGGACAGGATGGGACAGGACGCAGCCTTCCTCCTTCAGGCACCAAAGCAGGCTCTTTGTTTTGAAAAGGCCTCAGCAAGGTTTCTCAGTCTGCGGTGCTTAGGAGAGAGATGAGATGCCAGAAAAGAGCAACTAGGCCCTTAACACGCATCATCCAGAGGGCTTTACGTGGGACCCTGGTGCTTCCCATGTTCCATAACCGTGGGCAAGGCTGGGGAGCAAATTTGGGGCAGTGTTCTCATTTCCCATGAATGTTGCCCAGGCTGAGACAAATCTCACCAGGCCCCTCTCTTTTCATGGGGCACAATTTCCACACCACGCACACACTGTCAAGCCTAGATTTCACCACCAATGTCTAAGCCACGCTGCAGGCCAGGCAGCCTGTTGGGACAGGCGGGACCTCCGAGTCACTTCCCAGCCATGGGCAACCTGGGCTGCTCTCTCTGCACTCACCTCACAAGCACCTTCCCAGCCACCTGCCTCCTGCTGCCCTATCAGCCACTCCAAAAGACAGGACCTCACGGCCACCTTCCCAGCCGTCTGCCCGCCACTGCCCTACAAGCCCCTGACACACCAGTGACCTCACAATAACTTCCTCAGCCATCAGCCAAATGCTCACCTCCCAGCTGCTCCGGCCAACGTCACCTCCAAAGCACGCGTCCCAGCCGTGCACCTGCTGCTGCCCCAGCAACTGCTCAGCCAGAAGACACCTCACCAGCACCTCCCCAGCCACACGCCTCCTGCTAGCCAATCACGTAACCCTTGCAGAAGGGACCTTACAGACAACACGCCAGCCTTGTTCCTGCAGCTGGCCTCTCAGCTCCTCAGCCCCAAGGGACCTCAGAATCAGCAGCCGAGCCACGGGGCCCCTGCTGGCCTCTCAGCTACCGACAAAGAACTGGTTGGGCAGTGGTGATTTTCTGGCACAGCTCTCACAGACACTAGGGACCTCGTGGCTGTTGCCCCCTGCAGCTGCCCCTGCTCTCCCCAAGGCTGAGACACCTCCTGAACGGTCTCCCTCACTCACCCTGGCGCCTCACACTGCTCCTAGTGCAGCAAAACACCCAGGACGGGCCACTTCCTGCCCCAAGAGAAGATCACCTTCTGCCCAGCCAGTACCCGCACCGAGCCCGTGAAGCTCAGGAATTGGAGAAAGGCCTGCAAGGGATTCCTGGCAACATTTCCTAAGGGGCCGATTGTGTGGGAGCAGCGACCATGAAGCGGAAGACAGCAGGGCCCCATGGCCCA
Organism: Struthio camelus; assembly: GCF_040807025.1. Classification (NCBI taxonomy): domain Eukaryota; kingdom Metazoa; phylum Chordata; class Aves; order Struthioniformes; family Struthionidae; genus Struthio; species Struthio camelus. The sequence continues at coordinate 4,340,058 of NC_090970.1, forward strand.
GTCAGAGCAAGAAGCCTTCCCGCAACTCCAAAGGCCACTTCCTGCCCCAAGGAGGGACTGAACCAAGCCAGCACATCCCCTACACATCAAGGACAACAAGCACTCTCTGGTTTGGGGCCCTGACAGTTTGGGACGTGGGGAAGGACTGAGGCGAGGGCATCTCACCTGGGGACACCAGCAGAGGCAGCACTCAGCAGCTCTTCCCCCATTAGCTCCCGCCAGCAGGGCTAATGACAACGGCAAGGGGAGGACGGGCCCTTCCCCAGCCTCCAAGGCTCTTAGGAAAGCACAACAGCTGCCACGCTCAGAGCTGCTCTGCCAACACCCTTCAGGCTGCTTCCAGGGCCACAGGTCTCAGGGCCCAGCAAGAGGCACGCAGCACCACCAACGGCCAGGCCACGGCGTGCCGCGTGGGCACAGCCTCTCTCGGAGCCCTCCGACAGGCAGTTTTTCCGAGCAGAAGCGACCATGGGCAAGGGCCCCAAAACACACCAAGACCCACTCTCCAACCCTTCTGCTTGCTTCTAGTCCTCCACAGCCTTTCAGCAGGCACTTCCTCTGAACATCCCGGCTCACCCCGGAGCCTGCTCCCTTCCCACCCCCACAAAGCAGAGGGCAAGTGCTCTCCCAGGAGGCGCATCACGCCAGCTCTTGCCTCTCTCTTGTGCCTCACGTGCCCTCAAGGCCCTCACCCCACAGGCCTCCCTACTGAGGGGCCCTTTGGGGCTTCAAGGAAGGAGGACAAAACTCTTTGGCAACACTCCCCCTCTCTCGGGCCGTGCTCAGGGAGCTCACCAATGACCACACGGCTGCACACAGACACACTCAGCAGCACGGACAGGGCCAGTGCACCAGCCTTAGACAAGCACACTTGCAACCAGGGAAACGGCACAAGGCTTCTACTGCTCTCAAGCCTTTGCCTTGCCCTGCCTCAGCAAGGCCGGGGATTTCTCTGCCAAGCAAAGCCTCGAGCCAAGCCAGCAGCTTTCAGCAGTGCGAGTGCCACATGGAAAAGCCAACATAGTAAGTACTTGGCCTCCAGGGTCCCCCCTGGCATGGCCCAGGCAGAGCCCGAGAGCACCAGCTAAGCCACCCACTGAAGGAGCTGGGCGTGTGGCAGAGCCAAGCTGGTTTGTCCTCACGTCTGGTGCCAGGAGCTCTCCTCCCAACCAGCACCAGGCAGCAGCCCAGAGGAAGGACCACTTCCCTCTCTTCCCTTAGCAAGCACTTGACCCCCTAGTGCTCCACTCTTTGGCCCCTGCATTTCTCAGGCCTGCAAGGACACGACCCCATCACGGCGTCAGCAGGGAGCAGTCCGAAAAACAAGAGCATTGGTCACAATGCAAAGGCTCTAGGACGCTCCTCACCTCCCAAAAAAGGAGTGGCAACTCTCAAAGCGCTCAGGGAGAAAACCCCAAGGGGAAAGGGCTTCCAGCGCTCAGCGTCCACAATGCCTGCCCACAAGCCGGCAGGCTGCTTGGAGGACGCCTGTGCTCACCACCACTCCCTTGGCTCCACACACTCGCAGCAATGCCCCTAGAGCTCCGTGGGGCTCCTCACATCCACCCAAACCTCAAGCCAACACCACCACCTTCCCCACATCAGCACCTCGCACGCTCCTGCCTGCCCAAGGGGGCTCTCTCACTGCCCTGCTGCAGCACACAAAGCTCACCCTGCAGCAGGACGGTGCAGGAACTTGCCGAGACGGCAGCTGGAAGGAAGAGAGACCTGGGCTGCGCATCCCTCGCAGGCCACCCTTGCCTTGCCTTCCCTCCTCCAAGGCACTCCTTGTCCAGGGAGATTTGGCACACGGAGCCATCAGCCCCCCTCCAGAGTCCTCTCCCAAGAACACACCTGCCCCTCTCCCAAGAACACCTCTCCACAAGGCCTTCACTCCTCCAAACACCTTCCAGCACGCTAACGCCCAGCCGGGAACGAGCAACTCCCACGACCTTCTGCTCCTTCAGCCAACACTGCTGCAAGACCAAAGCTCTCCCCACAAAAAGCAGCCAAGAGGAAAGGAGGGAAAAGCATGCCTTGTACAGCTCTCAGAGCAAGGAGAAGCGCTCCCTGCACTTTCGGGTGGGTCCTGGCTGCAGAGCCTGGCAAGAGCGGAGGAAACTCCAGGCGTGAAGCTGAGCGGGCAGAAGGCAGCCGGCTGCCAGCGTGCCTGGCTCATGGGGCCACCAGGGCAGCCGGGGCCCCAGCAGACAAGGCACCTGCTCACCTCGCAGCGCTCCCCACCTCCCCAGCCTCATGGCACTGCCCACGCACAGCACTGCTCTCTCCACACGCCTCCTCCTGCACACTGAGCACCAACACCCTGGGGCCACCGCCTCTCCCCACCACACGCCACCCAACTTCTGCGACACACCTCACCCCCACCCCTCCCCTCACACAGCGTGGACAGTCAGCACATCCCTCTGCGGCAGGCACACACAGGCCACACCACCACACAGGCCAGCAGCCAGGACACCACCCCCAAATGCCCCCAAATCACAGCCAGGCCCACTCTCCAGCCCTTCTGTTTCCTTCTAGTCCTCCAAGAGGCAGCAACAAGCACTTCCTCTGAACATCCACTCACACCTCTGCTCCTGCTCCCTTCCCACCTCCACCAATCCAAGGGCAGAAAGAGCATTCCCATCTTGCAGACAAAGCTCACCCAGCCCTACTGCGCTGCCCCGCTGCAGCTTCTCATGGCCAGCCAGCATGTCTGGCTTGCAGGGCAGTTCGCCTGGGGCCCAGTCCACTCTGTCCCACGGTCCTAACTCCGCTGGTAGCTCCTGGAGGAAAGGAACCTTGCTGCCAGCACCACTGCCCCTGTCCCAGGGTCAAGGCCAGGGCCAGGGCTAGTGTGGGAACAGACCTACACACCCATTCACTCCCACTCCTGCTCTCCTGCTTTGCTCCCGCCCCACTTATAAGTGTCTTTAACCCACATGCTGGACTGTGATTGGCTGATAGAGACATCAGTCAGCCCAACCCAAACCTCCTCCTCTTGTCAGCCAGTAGCAGGGCAGCACTGGGGGCGATGCCATGGCAACATTGCAGACACATGACCCAGCAGGCAGCTCCTTCCTCCCACCATCGTTGGTGGTGGGTCTGGTGCCATGCTGAGGGCTGTTACAAGGGGAAGGTTTCATGTCCTCTGTGGGCATTTCCAGCAGGCTCTTGAGATCCCCCTGGGATCTGCTGGACATTGCAGCCTCTGGGACACAGCACTCCTTTCCTGCCAGAGCCAGACCCCAAGGGGGATCTCCCTCTCCCAGAGACACCTGCACCTGGATTGACCCCCCCACCCTACCAGGAGGGGATGGAGCCAGCCCCACAGGAGCCTCGGGGCTCAGGACAGCCCCAGCCCCAGGACCCAGCACTCCTGCCTGCCCCATTGTGCCCTGAGCCAGACGGGACCCTCCAGCAGGGCTCTTGTGGCCGCCCCCAGCCCTGTCCAGACACCCCCACAGCCCAGGTCCCACAACTGTTTTTGCATTTCACAGTCTCTGTGTGACACCTCAGGAAGGAGTTCCTCAATCCCTTACCCTTGGCGGAGAGCTGCCAGAGTGCTGGAAAACAAGTATCCGTGGTCTGGGCTAATGTTCTTGGTCCAGCAGTCTCCATCTCGTTTGGCCCCTTTCCTTCGGCTCGCCTCTCCCTCCAGGGAAAAAGGACTCTCTTGTCTCCTGTCTCGTCCCCCACAATTCCTCTCCAATGTGTCCCTGCTCTTGTGCCTGTTGGTGAGGAGCCCCAGTGCAGCCCCACTGCCTCCTGGCCTCCCTCCTTGCTGGGGAGTAGCTCTGAAGGGCAGCAGTGGGGAGTGTGTGAGCCGTGCCCTGGCCTTGCAGGGAAGTGAGGGCTCTCCCATGGCACCGGGGAGAGACCTCTCTGTGATGCGGCACGTCCCCCTGTGACCTCAGCCCGTGTCATCTCTGGGCTCAGTAGGTCACTGCCATGGAGATGGCACAGCCAGGGAGAGAGCAGAGAGATTTCCCTCCATGTTCTGCAAAGCAATCAATCACCTGCCCTCCCCACAGTTAGTTTCCAAAACTGGCTGATAACTCCTTCAGGAAAGTGACCAGATGGTGACAAAGGCTGTGAAAAATCTAAGATGGGGCACGGCAGAGGTCACTTCTGTGCCCCTGCACCAACAGGTCTCTGCACAGGGCAGACCTGTGTGGGAAGCTGGGGTTTGGGGCTATGTTAGGGGTTTGGCACTTGTTAAAGATGGGATCAAAATCATGTGAGGTCAAACAGCACAAAAGGGTGGCCATGGGCTGCGATGCTTTGGCAAGCCTCAAGACAGGTTTCTCCCGTGGGTCACTCTTCTTGTCAAAGGAGGATGTAGGACAGGATGGGACAGGACGCAGCCTTCCTCCTTCAGGCACCAAAGCAGGCTCTTTGTTTTGAAAAGGCCTCAGCAAGGTTTCTCAGTCTGCGGTGCTTAGGAGAGAGATGAGATGCCAGAAAAGAGCAACTAGGCCCTTAACACGCATCATCCAGAGGGCTTTACGTGGGACCCTGGTGCTTCCCATGTTCCATAACCGTGGGCAAGGCTGGGGAGCAAATTTGGGGCAGTGTTCTCATTTCCCATGAATGTTGCCCAGGCTGAGACAAATCTCACCAGGCCCCTCTCTTTTCATGGGGCACAATTTCCACACCACGCACACACTGTCAAGCCTAGATTTCACCACCAATGTCTAAGCCACGCTGCAGGCCTACATACTGCGGGGACAGGCGGGACCTCCGAGTCACTTCCCAGCCATGGGCAACCTGGGCTGCTCTCTCTGCACTCACCTCACAAGCACCTTCCCAGCCACCTGCCTCCTGCTGCCCTATCAGCCACTCCAAAAGACAGGACCTCACGGCCACCTTCCCAGCCGTCTGCCCGCCACTGCCCTACAAGCCCCTGACACACCAGTGACCTCACAATAACTTCCTCAGCCATCAGCCAAATGCTCACCTCCCAGCTGCTCCGGCCAACGTCACCTCCAAAGCACGCGTCCCAGCCGTGCACCTGCTGCTGCCCCAGCAACTGCTCACCTAGAAGACACCTCACCAGCACCTCCCCAGCCACACGCCTCCTGCTAGCCAATCACGTAACCCTTGCAGAAGGGACCTTACAGACAACACGCCAGCCTTGTTCCTGCAGCTGGCCTCTCAGCTCCTCAGCCCCAAGGGACCTCAGAATCAGCAGCCGAGCCACGGGGCCCCTGCTGGCCTCTCAGCTACCGACAAAGAACTGGTTGGGCAGTGGTGATTTTCTGGCACAGCTCTCACAGACACTAGGGACCTCGTGGCTGTTGCCCCCTGCAGCTGCCCCTGCTCTCCCCAAGGCTGAGACACCTCCTGAACGGTCTCCCTCACTCACCCTGGCGCCTCACACTGCTCCTAGTGCAGCAAAACACCCAGGACGGGCCACTTCCTGCCCCAAGAGAAGATCACCTTCTGCCCAGCCAGTACCCGCACCGAGCCCGTGAAGCTCAGGAATTGGAGAAAGGCCTGCAAGGGATTCCTGGCAACATTTCCTAAGGGGCCGATTGTGTGGGAGCAGCGACCATGAAGCGGAAGACAGCAGGGCCCCATGGCCCAGTCAGAGCAAGAAGCCTTCCCGCAACTCCAAAGGCCACTTCCTGCCCCAAGGAGGGACTGAACCAAGCCAGCACATCCCCTACACATCAAGGACAACAAGCACTCTCTGGTTTGGGGCCCTGACAGTTTGGGACGTGGGGAAGGACTGAGGCGAGGGCATCTCACCTGGGGACACCAGCAGAGGCAGCACTCAGCAGCTCTTCCCCCTGGCCCGCCAGCAGGGCTAATGACAACGGCAAGGGGAGGACGGGCCCTTCCCCAGCCTCCAAGGCCCTGCGAAAGCCAAACAGCTGCCACGCTCAGAGCTGCTCTGCCAACACCCTTCAGGCTGCTTCCAGGGCCACAGGTCTCAGGGCCCAGCAAGAGGCACGCAGCACCACCAACGGCCAGGCCACGGCGTGCTGCGTGGGCACAGCCTCTCTCGGAGCCCTCCGACAGGCAGTTTTTCCGAGCAGAAGCGACCATGGGCAAGGGCCCCAAAACACACCAAGACCCACTCTCCAACCCTTCCGCTTGCTTCTAGTCCTCCAGAGCCTTTCCCCAGGCACTTCCTCTGGACATCCAGTCAAAGCCCAGAGCCTGCTCCCTTCCCACCTCCACAAAGCAGAGGGCAAGTGCTCTCCCAGGAGGCGCATCACGCCAGCTCTTGCCTATCTATCTGCTTTGCTTCCCGTGCCCTCAAGGCCCTCACCCCACAGGCCTCCCTACTGAGGGGCCCTTTGGGGCTTCCAGGCAGGAGGACAAAACTCTTTGGCAACACTCCCCCTCTCTCGGGCCGTGCTCCGACAGCTCACCAATGACCACATGGAGGCACGCAGACACACTCAGCAGCACGGACAGGGCCAGTGCACCAGCCTTAGACAAGCACACTTGCAACCAGGGAAACGGCACAAGGCTTCTGCTGCTCTCAAGCCTTTGCCTTGCCCTGCCTCAGCAAGGCCGGGGATTTCTCTGCCAAGCAAAGCCTCGAGCCAAGGCAGCAGCTTTCAGCAGTCTGCGTGCCACATGGAAAAGCCAACATAGTAAGTACTTGGCCTCCAGGGTCCCCCCTGGCATGGCCCAGGCAGAGCCCGAGAGCACCAGCTAAGCCACCCACTGAAGGAGCTGGGCGTGTGGCAGAGCCAAGCTGGTTTGTCCTCACGTCTGGTGCCAGGAGCTCTCCTCCCAACCAGCACCAGGCAACAGCCCAGAGGAAGGACCACTTCCCTCTCTTCTCTTAGCAAGCACTTGAGCCCCTAGTGCTCCACTCTTTGGCCCCTGCATTTCTCAGGCCTGCAAGGACACGACCCCATCACGGCGTCAGCAGGGAGCAGTCCGAAAAACAAGAGTGGTCACAATGCAAAGGCTCTAGGACTCTCCCCACCTCCCAAAAAAGGAGTGGCAACTCTCAAAGCCCAAAGGGGAAAGGGCTTCCAGAGCACAGCGTCCACAATGCCTGCCCACAAGCCGGCAGGCTGCTGGGAGGACGGCTGTGCTCACCACCACTCCCTTGGCTCCAGAGACTCGCAGCAATGCCCCTAGAGCTCCGTGGGGCTCCTCACTCCCACCCAAACCTCAGGCCAACACCACCACCTTCCCCGCGTCAGCACCTCACCACACCACACCTCGCACACTCATGCCTGCCCAAGGGGGCTCTCTCGCTGCCCTGCTGCAGCACCCAGAGATCACCCTGCAGCGGGACGGTGCAGGAACTTGCCGAGACGGCAGCTGGAAGGAAGAGAGGCCGGGGCTGCGCATCCCTCGCAGGCCACCCTTGCCTTGCCTTCCCTCCTCCAAGGCACTCCTTGTCCAGGGAGATTGGGCACAGGGAGCCATCAGCCACCCTTCAGAGTCCTCTCCCAAGAACACACCTGCCCCTCTCCCAAGAACACCTCTCCACAAGGCCTTCACTCCTCCAAACACCTTCCAGCACGCTAACGCCCAGCCATGAACGAGCACCTCCCACGACCTCCTGCTCCTTCAGCCAACACTGCTGCAAGACCAAAGCTCTCCCCACAAAAAGCAACCGAGAGGAAAGGAGGACAAAGCATGCCTCGTACAGCTCTCAGAGCAAGCAGAAGCGCTCCCTGCACTTTCGGGTGGGTCCTGGCTACAGAGCCTGGCAAGAGCGGAGGAAACTCCAGGCGTGAAGCTGAGCGGGCAGAAGGCAGCTGGCTGCCAGCGTGCCTGGCTCATGGGGCCACCAGGGCAGCCGGGGCCCCAGCAGACAAGGCACCTGCTCACCTCGCAGCGCTCCTCACCTCCCCAGCCTCATGGCACTGCCCACGCACACCACTGCTCTCTCCACACGTCTCCTCCCACACCCAGAACCAACACCCTGGGGCCACCGCCTCTCCCCACCACACGCCACCCAACTTCTGGCACACACCTCACCCCCACCCCTCCCCTCACACGGTGGACAGCCAGCACGCCCCTCTGCAGCAGGCACACACAGGCCACACCACCACACAGGCCAGCAGCCAGGACACCCCCCCTCAAATGCCCCAAATCACACCCAGGACCACTCTCCAGCCCTTCTGTTTCCTTCTAGTCCTCCAAGAGGCAGCAACAAGCACTTCCTCTGAACATCCACTCCCACCTCTGCTCCTGCTCCCTTCCCACCTCCACCAATCCAAGGGCAGAAAGAGCATTCCCATCTTGCAGACAAATCTCGGCCAAACCACACTGTACCACCCAGCGCAGCTGCTTGGGGCCGGCCAGCACATCTGGATTGCAGGACAGCTCCCCTGGGGCCCAGGCACCTCTGTCCTATGGTGCTAAGCCCGTGGCAGCTCCTGGAGGAGAGCAGCCCCACACGGCCAGGGCCAGCATGGGAACACACCTACACACCCACTCACTCCCACTCCTGCTCTCCTGCTTTGCTCCCGCTGCACTTATAAGTGTCTTTAACCCACGTGCTGGACTGTGATGGGCTGACAGAGACATCCGGCAACCCAACACAACCCTCCTCCTCTTGTCAGCCAGTAGCAGGGCAGCACTGGGGGCGATGCCATGGCAACATTGCAGACACATGACCCAGCAGGCAGCTCCTCCCTCCCACCATCGTTGGTGGTGGGTCTGGTGCCATGCTGAGGGCTGTTACAAGGGGAAGGTTTCATGTGCTCTGTGGGCATTTCCAGCAGGCTCTTGAGATGCCCCTGGGATCTGCTGGACATTGCAGCCTCTGGGAGCCAGCACCCCTTTCCTGCCAGAGCCAGACCCCAAGGGGGGACCCACTTCCAGGGAAACTTGGGCCTGAATTTCCTCCCACCCTACCAGGAGGGGATGGAGCCAGCCCCACAGGAGCCTCGGGGCTCAGGACAGCCCCAGCCCCAGGACCCAGCACTCCTGCCTGCCCCATTGTGCCCTGAGCCAGATGGGACCCTCCAGCAGGGCTCTTGTGGCCGCCCCCAGCCCTGTCCAGACACCCCCACAGCCCAGGTCCCACAACTGTTTTTCCATTTCACAGTCTCTGTGCGACACCTCAGGAAGGAGCTCCTGAATCCCTTACCCTTGGTGGAGAGCTGCAGGAGCACTGGAAAACAAGTACCTGTGGTCTGGGCTAATGTTCTTGGTCCAGCAGTCTCCATCTCGTTTGGCCCCTTTCCTTCGGCTCGCCTCTCCCTCCAGGGAAAAAGGACTCTCTTGTCTCCTGTCTCATCACCCACAATTCCTCTCCAATGTGTCCCTGCTCTTGTGCCTGTTGGTGAGGAGCCCCACAGTGCAGCCCCACTGCCTCCTGTCCTCCCTCCTTGCTGGGGAGTAGCTCTGAAGGGCAGCAGTGGGGAGTGTGTGAGCCGTGCCCTGGCCTTGCAGGGAAGTGAGGGCTCTTCCATGGCACCGGGGAGAGACCTCTCTGTGATGCGGCACATCCCCCTGTGACCTCAGCCCGTGTCATCTCTGGGCTCAGTAGGTCACCGCCATGGAGATGGCACAGCCAGGGAGAGAGCAGAGGAGAGATCACTTCTGTGCCCCTGCACCTACCAGGCAGACGTGTGCAGGAAGCTGGGTTTTGGGGCTATGTTAGGGGCTTGACATTTGTTAAAGATGGGATCAAAATCATGTGAGGTCAAACAGCACAAAGGGTGGCCATGGGCTGCGATGCTTTGGTGAGCCTAGTGAGACTGGTTTCTCCCGTGGGTCACTCTTCTCGACAAAGGAGGATGTAGAACAGCATGGGACAGGACGCAAAAGGAGAATGTAGAACAATATGGGACAGGACGCAGCCTTCCTCCTTCAGGCACCAAAGCAGGCTCTTTGTTTTGAAAAGGCCTCAGCAAGGTTTCTCAGTCTGCGGTGCTTAGGAGAGAGATGAGATGCCAGAAAAGAGCAACTAGGCCCTTAACACGCATCATCCAGAGGGCTTTACGTGGGACCCTGGTGCTTCCCATGTTCCATAACCATGGGCAAGGCTGGGGAGCAAATCTGGGGCAGTGTTCTCATTTCCCATGAACGTTGCCCAGGCTGAGCCTGGGGAAAGCCATTTCCCACCTCTGGAGCTCAGCTGGTGCTTGGGCTTTTCAGCATCACCTCAGGGCAGGGATTCTTGCTTCTCCCCTGGCTACAGTCCCTGGCACCCTGGTTCCCCCCCCCCCCACCCCAGCACCCTGAGTTTCCCGGGGGGGCTGTACAGCACCTAGTGCCCTGGATCTCCCACAGTTTTGCTCCTGGGCTTCTCAGCACGTGCCCACACACTGCAGGGCTGCTGTCCAGGCTGCAGTGCAGAGCCTGGAAGGCAGTGCAATGCCTCAGGACCTGCACCTTGGCTCATTCAGAAGTGTGTGAAGTGACCAGCTCCCAGCTGTGCAGCTGCTGGAGTTTGACAACATCCCTACAACCAGCCTTCCTGGTCTCTGAATAGTCTCAGGGTGACTCTTGCAGAAGGGAGGCTCCATCCCCCCTTGAAGTCTGTCAGAGAGGTGGCTTTCCAAGTCCCTGCCAAAAGGAGGCCAGATCACAGAGAACAGAGGCAGCAAACAGAGGCAGCAGTTGGTGCAGCAGTGTGTGGGCTCTGCTTAGAACTTTTGAGGACCTTGTTGGAAGTTGTGGGGGGGGGGCGCTTTCTGGGGACCCCGAGGAACTAGAGGGTGCTTGCTGCTGAACAGGAAAGGAGAGCTAGGCAAGGACAACTACAGGAGGCCTTAACTTCTCCTGGGAGCAGCTCTAGCTAGGTGGAGCTGCCGCCAATGAGCTCTGTTGGTTGCCCCTGAGGAGAGGGAGTTGGGGCCTTTGCTCCTTGATTCGGGTGGGTCAAGCACCCTGTGAGTCAGTGCTAGGCAGAGGCCTGTAGGAGAGCCAGGCCTAGAGTGCATCTCCTGGAGTGCAGTGAAGAGAGGCAGCAGCCTGCACAGCAGGGGGCAAGAAGGCACCTTTGTTTCCAATCTGCTTGCTCAGATATGCTCATGTCATAGTGGAGAGGACATTCCCCAGTAGCTGCTGGAGTCGCTGCCTCAGCTGTGTCAGAAGCTTGGACGCAGAGAGACCCTCTGCCAGCAGACGCAGCTCTACAGGGGTGAGGGTTCAGGGGGTGCTTGGGGCCTCTTGGTGAGGCCTGGGCTGGCAGTCAGCTCTCCTGCAGCAGGTGTGCTGTTGTGGACGAGTTGTGTCATCAGGGGAAGTTCCACCTGAATCTGAGGGAAACCTTCTTGCCTGTGAGAGTGACAGAGCCCTGGCAGAGGTTGCCCAGAGAGGCTGTGGAGTCTCCTTGCCTGGAGAGATTCAAAACCCACCTGGACACGATGCTGTGCAATGTGCCCTTCCTGCACAGGGCCTCCTCCTCCTCCTCATCTTCCCTGGTGGTGTTTCCTGAAGACCTTGTACTCTGCCATTGGAGGACTTCAGTCATGCGAGTGACCCCACCCCATCTCAGTTATTCCAAGCATGTGGCAATGCTGTGACAGCTTGGGCATCTCCGTTTGCTCCTGGCTGTGCCCCAGGCTGCATATGTCTGCATATATGTGGAGTTCAGCACCTCAGCTGTGGCATGGACAGAAGATTTGTCACAGGGGAACATGTTCCCAAGGAGCTTCTGTAGGCAAAGGCTTTGACTGCAAGGGGTGACATGCTGGCATGGATAGGAGGTGGCCAATGTGATGGTGGAAGGAGGTTCCCACTAACAGAGCAAACCCTGCAGTGCCCAAGGCCAGGGAGAAACAGAGCTGAGCTGTGCAGGAATGGCAGGAGAGGGATTAGCAGCCTGAGCTGCCTCTGCAGCACCTTGGGGGCCTGTGACAGTGGTGAAGCGATCTCCAGGAAGGAGAAGGTGCCACTAAAGAAGTCCCTGGGCCTGGGCAGCCTGCGATGCAGCCACCCTGAGGACATCACTAGCCCGATGCCTGTTCATATCATGTGGAAGGGTGAGAAGAGGTTCAGGGGCAGGAGAGCCAGAAGGGTTGGAGAGTGCAGACACTAGAGTGGAGACCTCGAGGTGATTTGCCTCCCATTTATGCAGCACATGTGGATGTAGACAGGATGGATGTGGCCTAAGGGTTGTGGTGGGATTCAGTTGTGTGGGCACAGGTAGGAAACTTGAGATGCCCTGGGGCACTTGTCCAGCAAGCACTGAAAAGGGGCCATGGTTTCCCTAGAGGTGCCATGGTGTATGTGCTAGAAGCATGCAGTTGTGCTGCACACCCCAGGCATCCGACATGGTCCTTCCAGCCTATTTCTAGGTCATGAAATCAAGTGTCTGCACTGAATGACATGAGCTGTTGGTAACATTGAGAACTTCATATGTCTCAGCTTCCTAGTGAGTGGAGCTCTTGTTGTAGTAGGCACCTAGGGGTCATTAGAGACGGCCAAGGAAATTCCCCACCTGGCCCCCACCTGATGCTCTAGTGGTATGCAGGTCTCCCACCTGCTCCATCAGAGCAAGCAGACACTGGCACATGCCTTGCACCACCTCTGTCTCTTCCAATGTCACCAGGTTTTTGTGTGTGGGCAACTGACTCCCACCCTCCACCTCCAGGGATTATAACAGGAGCTTAGACAAGCATCTTGCATGCAAACATCTCTGTTGGGCACACTTCAGGTTGGGCACGGGGAATCCCACCTCCTGTGTGTTTGTGGAATTCATGGGAGGGGTCTGAATCCCACGCCACCCCGGGGCTTCCAAACCAGCATGTGGTGCCCAGATCATCTGAATTAAAACCTGAACCATGAGTAAATGAACTCCCCTCCGGTCCCCTTCTAGGTGTCCTGCCTAGGTCAGAGAAGGCAATGGGGACCTCCAAGGTTGGGACATTTCCACCATAGAGAGTTATCCTGTGATGAATTAAACTGCAATGTTGGAATCGGTCTCTGTCCACTCCTTAGCAGAGGACGCTAGGTGATTATTTTAGTTTACCTCAGTGGATATTTCCCAGGAGGAGGGAGCCTGAGGGACAGGGAAAGTCACGCCTGCAGCTGTGCCCCTGCTCCTGAGTGGGGCCAGGCTCCTGGGACAGAGGGAGCTGGTGGCACCGTGGCAGCAGTGCCCATGTGCCCAGCTGTGTGCAGCAGCAGCTCCTCTGCCAAGAGCAGCAGGGCTGTGGGCACTGCCTGCTGCTGCTGAGAGGAGCTGAGAGAAGGCAGAGAGAAGTGAAAGGCAGTGTGGAGTGGGAGGAGAGAGGAGAGCTCCTTGTGGGAGACATCTTCCCAGCCTTTTGCACGGTAAGTGTCTGGGAGAAGAGGGAGAGAGGCTTCAGAGCAGGGATGTCCTGCCCCACTGTCCCCGGGACAGGGCGTGCTGCTTCCTTGTGCCGGGGCTGGTGCAGGGGTGTGAAGCTGGGGTATAGTCCCAGGTGCAGTGTCCCTGCCACCGCGGGGTGTTGTGTGCCCGGGGCAGTGACTCTGCTGCCTGCACGGGTCAGCACTCAGCCTGCCTGGGCAGCAACTTGTGGTGCTGCAGGGAGAAGGTCTGGGTGGGAGGAGGGACCCCCCCAGCAGGGCAGGTTCATTGTCCCACTGAGAGGGTGCTGCGTGGGTCAGGGCTGCTCCCAGCTCCAGCTCATTCACAGGGCTTTTTTGGAGGGGACTTTCCAAAAGGAAGGTCAAAGCAGGGCATGCATGAAAGGGAAGGAGCTTCCAATGAGTCTTGTGCTGTCGGAGGAGAGACGTGGGGCCAGAGAAAGAGCTCCCTGCAGGGACGGCTCCAGGCAGCAGAGTCATGGGCAAGGTGTGAGAGGAAACAGCTCCAAAGCCTCCTCTCCTCCCCCACCCAGCACAGCCCTCTGCTCTCAAGGCTCTGAGGTCCAGGGCAGGAGCATTTTCCTCATCAGCCAGACATCCAGGAGAGGCGACACTCCTGAGTGCCCCTCTCTCCCTCCCTGCCCCTGCCTCCCTCAGCACAAATATCCTGATACTGCTCTGTGTTTCCCACATGTCCCTGCTGCCCTTGTCCTTCCCCTTGGACTCTCTGGGCAGGGGGTTTCTGATGCACTTCAGACGCTGACCCTGCAAGTCCTACCACGCAGAGGTGTCCTTGACACCAGGGTGCCCAAGTGCCCCTCTAACCTGTGGGGCTGTGGGCAATGCAGAGGGCTGGGAATGAGCCAACTCTCTCTTCAGCACCCCCCATCCTCAGGACATCCAGCTGCTTCCCTGGGGTGTGTGGCTGGGCTGCAAGCTGCCCTCCAGAAGGGCACAGCTCTCCCATTACAGCCAGGTGCCCCATGGAGAAGCTGCCTAGATACTGGGGCCACGGAGGTGCTGCTGGGCGTCTGGATGTGGGCAGTGGGAAGGAGCCCGATGTGTTCCTGGCTGGAAGGGCAGGGCTGAGACCTGCCTCGCTTACCCTCAGAAAGAGCGCTGGTGTGCACTTTGGGAGGGGATTCCTCTGCTCTCCGCGGTGTCATTTCTTTTTAGGGTAACACGAGAGCAACTGTCCTCCACCTCCGAGGGGCGAGCCCAGGGCAGCTGGGAACAAGGCAGAGGACCAGGCCAGCTCTCCTCTCCCTGCACTAAAGCCCGAGTGAATCCTTTGGCCTCTCAGATATCACGGCTGGTCACTCTGCAGCAAGATTGCTTAGGAAAACCTTAACACTATTAATGAATCCTTTTTTTTAGAACTAGCCGTGAAGATGCTGAAAATCCCTTCAACACTATGACTGGATTATACCTGACTAGAAGTGGGAATATAAAAGTTTAGTCCCCGTGTCTCCCATCTACGCAGTGCTGTAGGTCAGGGCTGGCTGCTCTGGAGCCCTCAGGCACAGGCCCCTGCTCCTCGTGGCACACTCAGCCAGCACAAACCAGAGCTCAGGCCACGGAGTTCAGTGACGGTGCTGCTGGGATGGGAGGAGGCAATGTGTGTGTGTTTGGGGGAGGTTATGGGAAAGTTTTGCTCAGAGAAGGGTGTCCTAAGTTATCACTGTCTTTTTCCTAGGACAGTCCTCCATGTCCGGAGAGAGCAAAGTGTCCAATGACAGCTCCTTCAATGAGTTCCTCCTCTTGGCGTTTGCAGAGACACGGGAGCTGCAGCTCTTGAACTTCGCACTCTTCCTGGGCACCTACCTGGCTGCCCTCCTGGCCAATGGCCTCATCATCACAGCCGTAGCCTGCAACCACCACCTCCACACCCCCATGTACTTCTTCCTCCTCCACCTCGCCCTCCTCGACCTGGCCTCCATCTCCACCACTGTCCCCAAATCCATGGCCAACTCCCTGAGGGACACCAGGGCCATTTCCTACTCAGGATGTGCTGCCCAGGTCTTTTTCTTCTTCTTCTTAATTTCAGCTGAGTATTTTCTCCTCACAGTCATGGCCTATGACCGCTTTGTTGCCATCTGCAGACCCCTGCACTACGGGACTCTCCTGGGCACCAGAGCTTGTGTCAGGATGGCAGCAGCTGCCTGGGCCACTGGTTTCCTCAATGCTCTCCTGCACACTGCCAACACATTTTCCATTCCTCTCTGCCAAGGCAATGTCGTGGACCAGTTCTTCTGTGAGGTTCCCCAGATCCTCAAGCTCTCCTGTTCACACTCCTACCTCCGGGAAGTGGGGCTTATTGTGCTTTCTCTTGGATTAGCTTTGGGCTGTTTCGTTTTCATTGTGTTGTCGTATGTGCAGATCTTCAGAGCTGTGCTGAGGATGCCCTCTGAGCAGGGAAGGCACAAAGCCTTCTCCATGTGCCTCCCTCACCTGGCCGTGGTCTCCCTCTTTGTCAGCACCTCATTTTTTGCCTACCTGAAGCCCCCCTCCATGTCCTCCCCAGTTCTGGATCTGGTGGTGGCCGTTCTGTACTCGGTGGTGCCTCCAGCAGTGAACCCCCTCCTCTACAGCATGAGGAACAAGGAGATCAAGGAGGCCCTGAGAAAACTGATTCAGCTGCTTCCAGTTCAGCAGAACTAAGCTGTCCAGCTCTCCTCACAAGTGTTTTTCAGTTTGTTTCAGGCAACTCCTGTGCTTTGAGAGTTCTTCCTGTAGACATATTTGTGCACAAATGTTTGAATTCCTCCCACTTCTCCAGCAGCACAAACCCCATCTGTCTGACCCAGAGGCCCTCTGCATATCTACCTGTCACTGTGTCAGAGGTGACCTGCCTGGTAGCATGTCTGTAATAAAAGGGGATCTCCTGAGTACTGTGCCTGAAGGCTGGGCTCCTCTTCCAAAACTTGTGCCAAGAATGCACTCAGGGAATTGCACCCTACAAAGTCCTGTTGCTGTGATGGGTTTTGCGTGAGCTAAGGGGGATGCGATCATAGGGTGATGTGTGAGGGAACGAGGTCTGGATTCAGCTGTCACTTGTGGATGCCCAGGGCCCCTGAAAGGATGAGTCATCAAGGGGTATCTGCTGGGGCCTGTCCCACATATTGCTGGGAAGGTGAGAGATGCCCGTCCTCCTGGAAGGGAATATGCAGCCACGCGGGGAGCAGAGGGGATCTGCAGGGGCAGCATGTGCCTGGTCTGGGCAGTGAGTGGAGACTCACAAAAACAAGGGGTGGTGAGGGGTCTGGGGAGAGGGCAGGGGAGGTGGAGAGAGCTGGGGAGGGGCTGGGCTGGGCTGGGAAGGGCCCCAGAGAGGACAAAGGCCAGCGGGCAGCTACTGCGGGTGAACAGCAGTGCAGGAGCACAGAGCCGTGCGCTTGCAGGGCACCCGCAGGTGTCCTGGGAAAGGCAGCAGGGCCCGGAGGGAGCAGGAGAGAAGAGCCCAGGTTGCTGCCTGCATTGCCTGCCCACCCTGGGGAAGCTGCCCCAGGCCCATCGTCCCGCAGCAGCCCCTCGCGTCACCCCTCCCAGCGCTGGCTGCTCCCCCAGCGGTGGGGTGGTGCATGGCCAGCTGCGTCCTCCTGCAGCTCGGCGCATCCCCACGGAGGGGACAAGGCCAGCCTTGCACAGCCTCTCTCCTGCACCAGACCGCGGCAGGTCCCGGAGCACGGCTGTCTGCTGAGCCCCGCGTGGGGCACAGCCTGGGCTGGGCAGGGGCTGGCTGCTCCCATCCCCAAGTCTCTGGGGGATCATTTAATGGTTATTTAATAGTACTCCAGCCCTTGCCATGTGCGAGGGGTCTGGTTCCAGCTCCAGCTGAGCTCTGGCTTTCCTCGCTCCAGCCCTGCATGCCCGGACAAGGTCTCGGGGCTCCCCCCGGGCAGCCCCTGCCCCTGCCCCCATCTGGGCACATCCCCTCCAGCCCCCTGAGCGCTGGTGCTGCTGCCGGGGGCAGAGCTGGAGGATCCCATGCAGTGGCTCCTCCGGGAGCTGCCCAGGCAAAAGCTGGCCCCAGCCCCAGCCCCAGCCCCAGCCCCAGCCGCAGCGGGGCCCAGGGCAGCTGCCTTCTGCCCACCCACCCTGGTGCTGCCAGCCCCACCGCAGCCCGCTCCTCACCGGCTCCAGCACAGCCCTGCAGGCAGCTGGAGCTGCCTCGGACCCCAGGGCCGTCTGGCACCAGCAGGCTTTGACCTGGCCACAGCAGCAGCAGTGCCGGCAGCAGGGCAGGAGCAGGGGACTTGGGGCGAAGACCCCTGCCCTCGGCTGCACGGCCGGGGCACTGGCCGGGCAATGCCTTTGTGGGTGGCCGGCCTCCAGGTTCGGGGTGGACGGCAGCTCGAGGGTGGGAGCGCCGGGATGTGGATGGGCTTCCAGTGCAGCCGGGAGTGTGGGGCAGGCAAGTGGGCAGAGCCAGGCACACACAGGTGCCAAGGCCACGGGTGGAAAGGGCAGTGTGGGGCTGGTGAAGGCCCTCCCTCTCCTTCTCGTCCCCGTGGGGAAGAGAGACCCCAGGCCATGCTGGACTCCACTTGGGCTGATGGGAAAGGGCAGAGGGCAGGGGGGAAGAGGCATTCAGAGCCCATTGAGGTGTGTGATGGAGTTTTCCAAAGCTCAGGGCTGAGCCAGGCACCTTTGGATCTTCCCCATGATGCTCTCCCAGCTGGACTTGTTCTGCTCTGCCCCAGGTGCTCTCATCCCCAGGTCAGCTGTGCTGGAGCAGAGGCTGAGGAGCAGGAATTCCTGGACTCACAGAGGAGTTGTGGTGGGAAGGGACCTCTGGAGGTCTCCAGTGCAGCCTCCCACACAAAGCAGGGCTGGTTGGAGCCCTCCACTCTTGTCCGGCCATCGCTGGACTGTGCCTGATCGTAGTTACCATCCCCAAACCTGCTCTGCTCCTCCTGTCCAGGCACTGTGGGACAGCACCTCTCATTGGTGGGGCACTGCCCTGCCAGCCTTGCTGGCACCTCGGCTCCTGGCTGCCCTTCCCACCCACTGTTGCTGCCCCACTCTTGCTGCTCCCCACAACATACTCTTTGGAGCAGGAATCCCATCACCAATGGTGCAGAAGCACTCGAGCTGTGGCACAGGAAATCCTCTTCTCCCAAAGAATCGTGCCGTGCAGGAACCCCCGGAAGAAACGGCGAGTGATTGTTGTGGGTGACTCCCTGCTGCAGGGGACAGAGGCACCTATCTGCCGACCTGATCTCTTGTCCAGAGAGGTTTGCTGCCTGCCAGGGGCTCGAATAAGAGATGTCGTGGAAAGACTGCCAAGGCTTGTCCATGCATCAGACTACTACCCTCTGCTGATCTTCCATGTGGGTGCTAATGACACGAAAGGCAAACTGGAAACCATCAAACGGGACTTCAGAGCTCTGGGAATGGTGGTGAAGGGTCTGGGAGCCCAGGTGGTTTTCTCCTCAATCTTGCCTGTGAGGGGAAAGGACAGGAGGAGGAGTAGACGAATTTTCCAAGTTAACAGCTGGCTGCGCCGCTGGTGTTGGCAACAGGGCTTTGGTTTCTATGACCATGGGACCCTGTCTGAAGATCAACAGCTGATGGGGAGCGATGGGATCCACCTTACCAAGCGGGACACGCGCGTCTTTGCCAACAGATTGGCCAGCCTGGTAAGGAGGGCTTTAAACTAGGCAAGATGGGGGAAGGGGAGTGGTATAGTGGCAGGGGAGTCAGTAAAACACCATTCAAGTCAGGATGCCTCCAGCGGGTGCATACAGCCAGGGGAGACAGCATGGGACATGGCTATGGAGGATCCTCTTGCACCTCTCCTGGGAAGCTTGCGTGCTTGACTGGCTCTCTCAAATGCCTGTATACCAATGCACGCAGCATGGGGAATAAGCAGGAAGAGTTAGAGATCTGTGTGCGGTCGCAGGGCCATGATCTCATTGCAGTGACAGAGACATGGTGGGATAGTTCACATGACTGGGATGCTGTCATGGATGGCTATGTGCTTTTTAGGAAAGACAGGCCAGGAAGGCGAGGTGGTGGAGTTGCCCTTTATGTGAGGGAGCAACTAGAATGTATGGAGCTCTGCCTCGGGGTGGATGAAGAGCAAGTGGAGAGTCTATGGGTAAGGATTAAAGGGCAGGGTAACATGGGTGACACTGTTGTGGGGGTCTACTACAGGCCACCTGACCAGGAGGAAGTCATCGATGGGGCCTTCTACAGACAGCTGGAAGAAGCCTCACGATCACAGGCCCTGGTTCTCATGGGAGACTTCAACCACCCTGACATCTGTTGGGAAGACAGCACAGCTAGGCACAAACAGTCAAAGAGGTTCCTGCAAAGCATTGATGATAATTTCTTGACTCAGGTGGTGGAGACGCCAACGAGGAGAGGTGCAATGCTAGACCTTGTACTAACGAACAAAGAAGGTCTAGTTGGAGATGTGAAGGTTGGAGGCAGCCTTGGCTGCAGTGACCATGAGATGGTGGAGTTCAGGATCCTGCGAGGAGGGAGCAGGGCAATGAGTAGGATTGCAACGCTGGACTTCAGGAGAGCTGACTTTGGCCTCTTCAGGGACCTACTTAGGGGAATCTCCTGGGGTAGGGCCCTAGAAGGAAGAGGGGTCCAAGAGAGCTGGTTAATATTCAAGCGTCACTTCCTCCAGGCTCAGGATCAGTGCATCCCTCTGAGGAAGAAGTCCAGCAAAGCGGGCAGGAGACCTGCATGGATGAGCAAGGAACTCCTGACAAAACTCCAGCAGAAGAAGGAAGTGTACAGAATGTGGAAAAGGGGACAGGCCACTTGGGAGGAATACAGGGACGTTGTCAGAGCGTGCAGGGATGCGACAAGGAAGGCTAAGGCCCAGTTGGAATTAAATCTGGCAAGGGATGTCAAGGACAACAAGAAGGGCTTCTTCAAATACATCAATAGCAAAAGGAAGACTAGGGAAAACGTGGGCCCGCTGCTGAAAGGGGCGGGTGCCCTGGTGACAAAGGATACAGAGAAGGCAGAGTTATTGAATGCCTTCTTTGCTTCAGTCTTCACTGCTAAGGCCAGTCCTGAGGAATTCCAGACCTTGGAGACAAGAGAGGAAGGCTGGAGAAAGGAAGACTCTCCCTTGGTTGAGGAGGATCGGGTTAGAGATCTTTTGTCCAAACTGGACATCCACAAATCCATGGGCCCCGATGGGATGCACCCACGAGTGCTGAGGGAGCTGGCGGATGTTATCGCTAGGCCTCTCTCCATCATCTTTGAAAGGTCCTGGAGATCAGGAGAGGTGCCTGAGGACTGGAAGAAAGCCAATGTCACACCAGTCTTCAAAAAGGGCAAGAAGGAGGAGCCAGGAAACTACAGGCCTGTCAGCCTCACCTCCATCCCGGGAAAGGTGATGGAACAGCTCATCCTGGAGGTCATCACTAAGCATCTGGAGGACAAGAAGGTGATCAGGAGTAGTCAGCATGGATTCACCAAAGGGAAATCATGCTTGACCAATCTGATAGCCTTCTATGACAGAATGACTGGCTGGGTAGATGAGGGCAGAGCAGTGGATGTTGTCTTTCTGGACTTCAGCAAGGCTTTTGACACTGTCTCCCATCACATCCTCCTAGGTAAGCTCAGGAAGTGTGGGCTAGATGAGTGGACGGTGAGGTGGCTTGAGAACTGGCTGGATGGCCGAGCTCAGAGGGTTGTGGTGAATGGCGCAGAGTCAAGTTGGAGGCCTGTGGCTAGTGGTGTCCCCCAGGGGTCAGTCCTGGCTCCAGTCTTGTTCAATATATTCATCAATGACCTGGAGGAAGGGACAGAGTGCACCCTCAGCAAGTTTGCTGATGATACTAAACTGGGGGGAGAGGCTAACACACCAGAAGACTGTGCTGCCATTCAGAGGGACCTGGACAGGCTGGAGAGGTGGGCGGAGAGGAACCTCATGAAGTTCAACAAAGGCAAGTGCAAGGTCCTGCACCTAGGCAGGAATAATCCCATGCACCAGTACAGGCTGGGGACTGACCTGTTGGAAAGTAGCTCTGCCGAAAAGGACCTGGGAGTCCTGGTGGACAACACGTTAAACATGAGCCAGCAGTGTGCCCTTGTGGCCAAGAAGGCCAATGGGATCCTAGGGTGCATTAGGCAGAGTGTTGCCAGCAGGTCGAGGGAGGTGATCCTGCCCCTCTACTCAGCCCTGGTGAGGCCTCACCTGGAGTACTGTGTCCAGTTCTGGGCTCCCCAGTACAAGAGAGACATGGCACTCCTGGAGAGAGTCCAGCGGAGGGCTACCAAGATGATTAGAGGGCTGGAGCATCTCTCCTATGAAGAAAGACTGCAAGAGCTGGGCCTGTTCAGCCTGGAGAAGAGAAGATTGAGAGGGGATCTCATCAACGTGTACAAGTATCTGAAGGGGGAGTGTCAAGAGGATGAGGCCAGCCTCTTCTCCGTGGTGCCCAGCAACAGGACAAGAGGCAATGGGCAGAAACTGAACCACAGGAAGTTCCATCTGAACCTGAGAAAAAACTTCTTCACTGTGAGGGTGACAGAGCATTGGAACAGGTTGCCCAGAGGGGTGGTGGAGTCTCCTTCGCTGGAGATATTCAAAACCCGTCTGGATGTGATCCTGGGCAATATGCTCTAGGTGACCCTGCTTGAGCACGGAGGTTGGACTAGATGATCTCCAGAGGTCCCTTCCAACCTAAACGATTCTGTGATTCTGTGATTCTGTGAAATAGGCAGCATAGTATCAGACCCCCAAGTGGCTGAGCAACCTTTTTCATCCAGCTCTGACTCTGCATGCAGCGTTCCCTGGCTAGGGGTCCAGATCCAAAGCTCTCCTCTCACCTTCACATTGGCTGTTAGGAAAGAGTTTCTGCTAAGGTGATACGGTCACCTTTTGTACCTGCAAGCTCCTGGGGATCTGCTCGGGTCCCCTCATCCCTTACCAAGGCTTTCTTGGCTGTAGTCAGGCGTTGAGTCCCAGGTAGAGATGGGCAGCCAGGTCAGCAGGGTGGGGACAGTATCAGGTCAGGACCCCAGAGGTTCACAGGCCAGGCACCGGCATGTCCACAGTGTAATGCAGGCATGACCCAAGGACAAGGGGAGCAGCTCCCTGACAAGGGGGACGAGGTCTTGCAATGAGGCTGGTCGCTCTTTGTCTCCCCTGATCTTGTGCCCACAAGATCCCCCTCCCTGGCTGCCTGCACCCCCTCCATGCCCACCCTGCTGCCCAGCACACCACGACAGCCCTGGCCCTGCAGCCCCTCCGGCACCTCCTGCTTCCCTGGGGTCAGAGCCACCTGCCCCGAGCTGGTGCCCAGAGGAACCTGTTTCTCGTTCTCATTTTCTCTCTCTGCCTGCTGCCCTGCTTTTCTCCTGGGACGTCCCTGCTCCCCAGAGAGCCTTTCCCCAGGCCAGTGTGTCTGTGCTGGCCTAGCTGACCCTACACCCCCACACTGTGCACCCCACAGGGCCCCAGGCTGGCGGTGCTGCTCTGCAAGGTGAGTAGGCTGTGGGGCCGTGGGGCCATCAGGTGACTCCTGATTGGCCCTGGTAGAGCAGGTCATGGTGGGAAGCAAACCCCATTAGACAGGGATCGTCACCACTGACTGGTGCCATTACACTGCTGCCATGTGTCTGTGCTCATTGATGGTGCTCAGAGTGACGCCCAGGGTGTTGCCCAAGGCAGGAGATGTGTTTGGGTGTGCACTGTGGTGTCCAGCCTGTGGTGTTTCCCTGAAGGCGCAGGAATCACTCTCCCGTCCCCCTTCCCTGCACCTCCTGGGTCCTCTCTGCCTCTCTGGGGACTGCAGAGCCCTCGTTTCCCCAAACATACCCGGATCTAGCGCTTTGCCTTCTGGTTACTCCACCATGGACCATCCCTCATTTTGTGAGGCTCCACTCACTGCCCACTCCATGCAAACACCATGTTACAAGAGCACTGAGGCCATCTGCGCACATGAGAGCAGAGCAGGAGAGGGTGGAAATGAGGAGAGCAACCCTGACAAGATCAATTCCTGCTGCTGTTGGTGGACATGTCAGCAGGAAGTCTGCAGCCTCCACTCAAAGGCAGCAGTGAGGAAATGTGTGCTGTGGTAGTGGGGAGATGGTCCTGCGCAGCAGAGGGTCTGTCCAGACCCTCCTTGCCCTCCATTCCTGCTCCACTGTGAGTGTTGGAGCTCTGTAGAGGGAAGGGACCAGCCCACAGTGACAGCCAGCTGCCACCCTTGCAGGAGAGGGGTAGAAGGTCACTCCCTGACTGCAGCTGGGGCCAGCGGAGCTCTCTTAATGCACACGGGACCCAAGGTCTCACCCTGCCTGTACTCATCGGAGCCTGACTGTGCCCCTGAACTCCTTTGGCATCACAAAAGAGACTTCACAAAGGGAAACTCCCCTCATTGCACTGGGGGCATCTGAGGGAGCTCAGACTAGCGGGCTCTGAGGTTCCCCCATCTCTGCTGAGGAAGGGGGAAGCCTGGCTTCCTGCTTCATCATGGCCTCTGGGTTATATTCACATGAGAGATTTCTGAGGAGAAGTGGCATGAACCAAAACTTTTTATTCTTTTTGCAACAATGGATCAGAGAAAGTAAGGGAAAAAAAGAAAAAAAAAAAAAAGAATGACATGTAGCCTTGATGCCAGATGCCCTGGGAATGAGGAGGAGATGCACATGGGACAGTTACTGGTGCTGACACTGTACCCATTGAAAGAGTTTCCTCAGTGCATCCCTGAGCTCCTTGTTCCTCGTGCTGTAGAGGAGGGGGTTCACTGCTGGAGGCACCACCGAGTACACAACAGCTACCACCAGATCCAGAGCTGGGGAGGACATGGAGGGGGGCTTCAGGTGGGCAACCATGACAGTGCTGACAAAGAGGGAGACCACGGCCAGGTGAGGGAGGCACATGGAGAAGGCTTTGTGCCTTCCCTGCTCAGAGGGCATCCTCAGCACAGCTCTGAAGATCTGCACATAGGACAGCACAATGAAAACGAAACACCCAAAGCATAAACAGCCACTAACCACAATAAGCCCCACTTCCCGGAGGTAGGAGTGTGAGCAGGAGAGCTTGAGGATCTGGGGAATCTCACAGAAGAACTGGTCCAGGACATTGCCTTGGCAGAGAGGAATGGAAAATGTACTTCCAGTGTGCAGGAGAGCATGGAGAAAACCACTGCCCCAGGCAGCTGCTGCCATCCTGACACAAGCTCTGGTGCCCATGAGGGTCCCATAGTGCAGGGGTCTGCAGATGGCAACGTAGCGGTCATAGGCCATGACTGTGAGGAGAAAATACTCGGCTGAAAATAAGAAGACAAAGGAAAAGATCTGGGCAGCACATCCTGAGTAGGAAATGGCCCTGGTGTCCCTCAGGGAGTTGGCCATGGATTTGGGGACAGTGGTGGAGATGGAGGCCAGGTCGAGGAGGGCGAGGTGGAGGAGGAAGAAGTACATGGGGGTGTGGAGACGGTGGTCGCAGGCTACGGTGGTGATGATGAGGCCGTTGGCCAGGAGGGCAGCCAGGTAGATGCCCAGGAAGAGTGAGAAGTGCAAGAGCTGCAGCTCCCGTGTGTCTGCAAACGCCAGGAGGAGGAACTCATTGAGAGAGCTGCTGTTGGACATTTTGCTGTCATCAGGCATGTAGGACTGTCCAAGGAGGAAAAGACAGTGACAAGTCAGGAGAGACCCTCTCTGATCAAAACCCTTTTCCTTTCTCACAGACGTCCCTGTGTCTGTGAGACAGAGGGAATCAGTCCTGCTCTGATGTAGGAGGGCTGTTCAGCCACATCCAGTTCAGAGGCATGTTGACCACCCAAGTAACAGCTTCACTTTGGGGGGGGGTAAGTGGGGGAGGGATCTTGCTTGTTGGTCTGCTCTGCAGGGTAGGAATATGCACCCTTAACATTGCTGTGAGTTGGCAAAATTCTTTAACCATAGCAGAATCAATTCTTCAAGCCCAAGGAGGACGAAGAAGCCACAGAGCCATAACAACCTGATCTCTCTTACTTCAGTTAGTTGGAGACCTCTGAATGCCATTGACATGATAATGTTCACCATCTTGTGGGGAAGATGGCAATCAATCAGTCCCTAACCGAGGCTGGAGAGAATCTGGCAGAGCTTTATCTTCATCTTATCAAATGTAGAAGTGATACGACCTTAAGACAGGAACCATCAGCCAATAATGTTTAACCAGTGCAGTGAATACTTTGTTCCTGTTCCTCACAAGAAAGAGGCCAGACTTGCAGCCCTGGCCCTTCTAGAGTCAAGGGGAGTCCTGCCACTGGCCTCACGTCTCTGTGAATGACGGTGGTTAGTGGTAGGAAGAGCCCAGGAGTGGGGATCTCTACCATGTAAAGAGGAAAAGAGTAAGAAGTCTCATGAATCTGTTTTGCATTTGTAAGAAATAAACAGACATAAGATTCAAAGGCTGATAATGCTGATGTCTATCAGTATTTATAAAGAGGGAATTATTTAGCAAGGCTACACTGGTGACTCTCAAGCTGAGCTGAACATGCAAACCGGGAAAGTTATGATTTTTCCAGTCCGTGCTGTGACATCTCGGGATTAAATCTCAATGTCGCTATGTGTCCAAATTGCCCTTTGTCAAATACTCACTAAAATATACTGCTGTCTAATTCAAATGGTTAAAGTGATGAAAAAAAAAAATCCCCTTTTCTACCTTTTCTGGAACTAGAACATCTCCTTACAGAAAAACAGCTGCCTTGGCCGTGCTCCTCTCAGCCACAGGACAATCTCAGCCACAACTTACCCTTACTGGAAAGTGGCCTGTGCTGACAGTGGTGTCCCCTTGCACAGCACACACCTCCAAACTCTCCTCCCTTTCTCAGCTCACATGTTCTGAGAGTGATGGAGAGGGTGTGACAGAGCGCATGGCTCTGATGATCAGAAGAAGGACTCGGTGATGTGGCTCTGAGATGGAGGGAGGTCTCAACAGTCAGCTTGTAGCCAAAGACACACAGGGCTTATTTCAACTGCCCACATACAACCACCGCCAGCAGCAGTTCCAGTTCCTTAGCACCTTGGGGCTTCTGCATGGGACATTCAGCTATCACACATGTCCTGCAGAAGGACACAGCAGCGCACAGTGCAGCAGCTTATCCCAGGGAGGGTCAAGGGTCTTAAAGGAGGGGTGTCCTGAAGGGACAGTCAGCTCATCTCCCAGCCCCACACACTCTGCTCCTTTGAGCCCCACAGGCAAGAAGGAGACCTACTCCTCTTACTCCATCCACAGAGACAGCTCTGCAGCAGGAACCAAAGGGTCTGTTTTAGACTCTGTAGCTGCAAATGTCATCCCCAGAAAGCCCTCGAGCAAGAACAAGAGCAGCCCAGACAAGGGGAAAAACAAGGAGCAACACCTTGATGCCAAAGCTCCCCAAGGGTAGACACTTGAAGGGGATGACAAGGGCATGAAGAAAAGCTGCTACTGCTTCAGGGTCAATAAAAGAGTAAAAAGGAAAATGTTGGCTCACTCCTGGTTCAGGCAGAGGAAAACAACCAACAGTGAGTGATGACGGAGTGAGGGATGACTTGAAAGAACTCAACCCATATAAGTGCAGGATTCGGTGGGCTGCATCTGAGGACATTGAGAGAGCTGGCCACTATCGCAACAAGACTGCTGTCTGTCACCTTTGAAAGGCTGTGGAGATCAGGGGAGGTCCCAATGAGCTGAAGAAGGAATATGCTGTGCCCATCTTCAAAAAAGGCCACAAGGACAAATCAGGGAGCTGCAGGCCGTTCAGCCACACTTTGGTGAGGAATGTGTCATGGAATGAGTTCTCTCGCTTTACATTTCTGGGCACAGGAAGAAGGTGACTGTGAACAGTCCACAGGAATTTACTGGAGGTAAAGCCTTCCTGATCAACTTGATTACCTTCTGTGATAAAAGGCCTGTCCTTGTGGAGGAGAGGAGAGTAGTGGATGTCATTTACCACAGTTGTAGCAAGGGGTTTGACATCATTGTCTCACACTAGATGGTTGAGGGCTGCCATCCAGATGGACCCCTGCAGGAAGGAGGAATGGGTTGCCAGGACCTTTATGGAATTCACAAATGAAACAAATGCCAGGTCCTGCACCTGGGGTAGACAAACACCCTGCAGTGATCTGGGCTGGGGAGTGTTCAGGTGGGCAGCAGCTCTGCAGAGAAGGACCTGGGAGTCTTTGTGGGCAGCAAAGTGAGCGAGAGCCAGCAGCACGCCCTGGCATCAACGGAGGCCACAGTGTCCTGGGCTGCCTGAACAAGAGCACAGCTGGGAAATTGAGGGAAGGGATTATCCCCCTCTACTCCACACCTGTTAGAGCACATCCAGATACTACAGCCATTTGGGGTCCTGTGTAGAAGAACACTGTTGATGACATGGAGTGAGTTTGGTGGCACACCCCCAAGGAGCCCAGGCACCAGAGCACTTGCCCTGTGAGGAGAGGCTGAGGGAATGGGCCTTGCTCAGCCTGAAGAAGGGAAGGCTTTGCGCAGACCTAATCACAGCCTCCCCATACCTACCAGGATGTCACCAACAAGATGGAGCCAGGCTCTTCATCATTGTGCACAATGGGAGGATGAGGCCCCAATGGGCATTAGCTGAAACTAGAGAGCTTCAGGCTGAGGATAAGGAGAAACTTCTGACCCATCCAGACAGTCAAGCACTGGGGCAGGTTTTCCAGAGAGGTGGTGCCATCTCCATCCTCAGAAGTTTTCAAGTCCTAAAGGAGTAAAGCCTTGAGCAACCTGGTTGGGGATGATACACACCCTGCTGTGGGAAGGAGGTTGGGCTAGAGACCTCCTTAGGCCCCTCCCAACCTGAATGATTCAGCATTTCCTTCCACCTCAGGTCTTCCCTTGTTGACCTTAGGGAAAACCTTCAGCTTCCTTGTGACAATGGAAGTAGGTCTCCCAAAAGGATCACCAGATCAGCTGCATGGTCAGAGTCATTCAGATTGAGGGCTGCTTGGCAGCCACCCCCAAATCACCTTCAGTTTTCTTTTCCTTCACCTTTTATTGCATTTTGTCCCTCTTTTCTCCCTTACAAACTCTTCTTTTACCATCCTGATCCCCTCCCATGCAGTCAGCCAACCTCTGTTTACCCATTGGCCCTGGGTTCCCTTTCTTTGTGCATTCATTTGGCTTGTCTGAGATGGTTGCCATGGTGATTTCTACTTTTACCACTAGGGCCTTGAAACTGGTACTGCCTTTTATTATGTGTAGTGTCCTGCAGGTCCTCATGCTGTTACCCTGCCAGAGGCACTGCAAGATAGGATGAGCCATCAGTACGCATACATTAACAGCTGACCCAGAGGAGCCTGAGTCCAGAGGGGCCTTGAGAAACTTGGGGTTTTGGCCAACAAAAACTTCATGACGTTGTGCAAGAAGAAGTGTCAGGTCTTGCCTCAGGGGGCAGAACAGGCTGTGCATCAGGACAGGCTGAGACCTGACCAGCAGAAGAGTGACCCTGAGGAGAAGGGCCTAGATGTTACACAAGGGATGCCCTATGAGCCAGTGCTGCGTGCTCACCACAAATGAGGCCAGCTGCATAGAGGGCTACATTAGGAAGTGCATAGCCATCGAGACAAGGGCCGTTCTTATCCCCCTCGACTCAGCACTGGTGTGGCCACATGTGGGATGGTGTGTCGCAGTGTGGACTGCCCAGTGCTGGAGGAATGGGGAGGAACATGGAGAGGGTCCAGAGGAGGTCTGCCAAGATGGGGTTGGGGGCCTGAAGGCCACGGCCTGTACGGAGAGGCAGAGGGACCTGGGCTTCTTCAGCCTGGTGAACTGTTAAAGACAAATGGAATATAGTAGTAGCCTGGGACTGCTTGAAGGGTGGTTCCAGAGGGGATGGAGCTTTTGTTGGTATTAGGAAAGAGCATGAAGAGGGGAAAGGGTCACAAACTGCATCTTGAGAGGTACAGCCTGGGCTTCAGGAAAAAGACATGTCACTTGAAGGGTAGTGGTGTGGTGCAACAGGTCACCCAGAGGCCTCTGAGGTCACCCCATGCCTTTGTGTTTCAAAGAACACCAGCCAGGATAGAGAGACCTCAGTAAATATGGAGAGATCCTGGGGACAGAGCAAGGGGAGGAAGCATGTTGGGTGTCTACAGGCTGCAGGGATGCAGGCACAGGCATGGGACAGTGTAGGACAGCCTGTGGTGGAGACGGCTGAGGGCACTGCCATGGCTGAAAGCCTCCAACAGAACCGAGGTCTCTAGCCTCTTGGCTATGGTTGCTGTCTCTGCTCCTAAGGCCTCTGAGAAGAAGTTTCCTTAAACCACTGGGACCTTAAACCACTGGGACCTCCTTGTCCACGGGGAACCAAGAGATGCCATATTGTTGTCCTGCAGTTGGAGCTGCACATGCCCACCTTCACACTGACCCCCAGAAAGAGCTCTGAGCAACGTGTGAGGGAAATCACCACCCTTCACAAGGACTGGGTGTCAGGGTCTGGTTGCTCTGCTTCATTACACACATCAAGGCTGACTTGGCATCACAGCCACCTGCACATTGTCTTGGCCTACCTGCAATCAGAGCCTCCAGCTTTGTGCTCTAATCAGCCCCCTGGGAAGGCTTTGTCAGTAATGGCCCTCAGTGGGACTCCTTAACACTCCAAGAAACTTTGAGATTTACTTCTCCCTTCAACTTCTGGAGAGGTTTGCTCAACCTTCTCAGCATCTGAAGCCCATGGGCTCAACACCAGATACACCTGAGGGGTCACTAAAATGCAGAAAGCCCTAACAACCTCTGTCTCTTTCCATCATTTTCTTCAGCCCTTCTGTGGCTAATTGGCAAGTTTTCAGGAGGGTATTGAAAAGAGCAGGATTTCAAGGAGCACCTGGGAGATGTCTGCTTTTTAAGCTTTCTTTAGTCTTCAGGTTTCAGGGGAAGTGATACCCACCTTCTCCAATTCACACTGACCCACAGGGTCCCTTGATGAAGCCTGCACATCTAGGAAAAGCAGTAGTTTGGATAGGAGACATGTATGGACAACCTTCCTCCCCACCTCTCCCAGCCCTGACATTTCTCTCCTCGGCCCCTGGGGACTTCCCTCACTCGGCTTAACATCCAGCCTTTTCCCACTCAAGCCTGTAGCTGAATGTTACAGCTCCTGGGCAACAATTCCCACCTGCTTTCCTTAGAAAATTAGCTGCAAACAGACACAGAAGGATTTGTCTCAATTCTGATCCAACACAAATAAACATGATGCAGTGTCCTAAGAAATAACATACAATCCTCAAGTGTATGTCAAGGGCAAGTTGCCTCCAGGGAGGTCCACAGTCTGCAAGGAATAGCCTTCCTTGACATGTTCTTGACAAATAGATGGGGGAGGCTAGTTAGAAACAAAGTGAAGGAGTTGGTTGAAGAGACAATGAGAGTGCTGAAAGACGAGACAAGCTTCCGACTCCCTGAAGCTCAGAGCAGCGACTAGGGAGTTGAGAGGTGCCTGAATGATACAGAGGAAGGGGAGGAGGAAAACTGGGAAACTCTGGGAAGGGCATAAGCCCAGATCGTCTGATGCAAAGTTGACCTCAGAAGTGATCAATGTAGGCAGGACATGTGGAAATATGTGGGAGACGACTGAGATGACATCCACAGCCTAATACACCGAGCAGTGGAAACATAAGGTCGAGGGCAGATCAGTACTTCTTCTCCTGAGATTAATATCCTTCCTGAAGATTTCCACTATTTCATCATACAAAATCATCAACATTAAAATTATTCAATCATTTCAGCCTATCAAAGCGTGTTCATATTTTTGAAACGTCAAAACCAAGTCTTACCCTTTCCAGGCAGAGCTCAGGTGTCGAACCAGAAGCAGCCAGTGGTGCTTGGAGAGGCCCCGGTGACTCTAATACACCTTCATGGACCTGGCAGCTCTCCCAGGGGACCTGTGGGAAACCGAAGCCCCTCGGAGCTGCAGAGGGAGGCTGGGCAGAGGGGACTAGGGCGCCTGCAATGGCACCAGGTGTCTGTGACCCTGTGACAGCATCCTACCCCAGTTCTGAACATCTTTCCTTAAATAATAATAATAAAAAAAATTATAAGACCACTAAATCATACTAACAGATCACTAAATTAAAAAGAAAAAGAAATTAAGAAAGACAATAAGAACACACACACAGACAAAATTTGAAGCTGGAAAGTATAACAAAACACTTCTTTGCTTTAAATCTTGTTCTTAATTTCTTTCTTGTTTCATTTTTCATGTAATTTTCCTAACAGTTCTCTTATAATCAGGCCCACACCATTAAAAAAGAACTTTTTGTGTCTCACACGGACCCCAGTGCTCATAAAACCTCCCCCTGAACACAACTGTCCGTGCCACCCCTCACTCTTTACACAGAGCGAGTCACCCTCTGACATGCCGAGCTCTCTCGCCTGATAGAGGAAAGCAGGCTGACCAGCTTCAAGAAAACACTGTATTCTTGGAAGGCCACATCTGCACAAATCTCCACGTACCTGTGTCACAGTGACGTCCTACAGGTGTCCCAATGAGTCTAGCCACACTCCCTTCTCCTTCCCTGCACTGTCAGTGAAGTGCGACCCCATCTGAGGTGACAACAGGGCTGAGACTGATCTCACCCCATGCCTGACCCCTCCAGGGCAGATGTCTCTGCCTAACCCAGGTGTCTGTCCTTCCCTTTCTAGTCATGGGAACTCAGTGACCCCAGGGCATCTCAGGCAGCAGCAGCCTCCATACGAGGGCAAAGGAGTAAAGGCCTGAATCAAAATGTGTAGCTGTAACTTCAAACCTATCCAAAAAATTACTCTGTGCCCAAACTGGCACATAGCCGTTTCCAGAAGGTCAAGTATGTTTTACCAGTTCTAATGAATCTTGTCTTTCTTTCTTTCTTTTTAGCAGCACCAAGTGCATGCAGTGCAGTATTTCCTCTTCTAGTGGAGTATAGATATTTGTGACCAGTTATTCAGCCCAATACCTTTTCTACCAACCCTCTGAATGGAGAAACTATGTTCTGAGCAACTGCTTTATTTAGAGGGACCTATTTCCTCTGCAGCCTTCTGCCTCCCTGTCCTTTCTGCTTCCTCTCACTGTTCTGTCTTTCCAGAGCTCTTCAGGGAATGATTTACTGAATCCCAGCACTTAGGGTGGACGAGACCTCTGGACGTCATCTAATACCATCCCCCACTCACTCCGAGAGAACTAGAGCAGGTTGCTCAGAGGCTTGCCCCCGTTGCACCTAGTCCACAAACACACGGAGAGTGCGCTCCATCCTAATGTCCAGGATGTTAACGAAGACATTAAACAGTGCTGCCTCACATGTAGATCCCTGAGGGATGCTGCACGTAACCAGCCACCAGTTGGACCTTGTGCCACTGGTCACAGCATTTTGGCCCAGTGGTCCAGCCCATTTTCCACCTGCCTTAGGGTCCATTTGTACAGTGCTTTGGACTGGCTCGTCACCATCTCTAGGGCAAAGCCCTGTGCACTCCAGCCACCCTCTTGCACATAGCACATCTCCACCTCCTCACTGTCCCAGCCTGCCTTCCTCTGGAGCCCATTTTCATCTTGCCATGTGAACTACCCACCACACGTGTAAAATCCCATGGGGACAGGGGAGAGGGAGGTGCCAGTAAAGGGGCGATGGCTGGGAGAGAGGAGGAGAAGCGGAAGGGGGAAGGCAGAGGTCAGAAGAGGGGAGTGGAACAGGAAGGCAAAGGTGACACAGCTGTGGTGTTGATAGTGAGGTCGCTTCCTTTACAGGATGGGGAGAGGCAGGCAAAGGGGACACGGCTGCAGCGTTGATTGTGAGGTCCCACCCATGTGCCTTCTCCTTGCCCATCACTGGCAGAGACAGGAGTGACCTGACTTTCAACTTTACGGCCATGTGCCTCCTACCATCCAAGGAGCTTCTGAGAAACAATGGCTCTCACTACAATGTCTCCACCTCCTAAGACAATGGCTCTCATCACAATGTCCCCACCTGTTAAGACTTTTGGCCTACCGGCTGATCCTTTACCAGTAACCTCACAGTCCTCTTCCAAGCCCACCTGCCTGCAGTGAGCCTCTCAGCTTCTCAGAAGGACTGGACTTACCATGTGCCTGCTGCTAGCCAAACAGGTACTCAGGCAGGAACGTCATCACAATCAGCATCCAAGCCATCGGCCTGCAAGTGGCCTATCAGGTACTAAGGCAGAAGGAATCGCACAAGCACCTCCTCTGCTCGGGAGCCAGTGGCTGCCCTATCACCTGCAGAGACAGAAGTGACCTCACAACCAAAATCCAAGCCATGTGCCTGCTGCTGGCCTATCAGGTACTGAGACACAAGTCACCTCACAAACAGTTTCCCACCCGCAAGCTTCTTCCTGGCCCATCACCTACAGACACAGAAGGGACCACACAGTCACCTAAATGGGCCTGTGCCTCCTAAGGGCCTGCAAGTTTCTGCTTCTGCTGCCATTCGGAGGGATTGTGACAGGCTGCAGACATGGGCAGAGAGGAACGGTCAGGAAGTTTCACAAAAGGAAATGCAATGTCTTGCACCAGGACATGCTGACTGCCGACCAGCTGGAAAGCAGCTTGGCCGAGAAGGGCCTGGGGGTCCAGGGAGGCAGCATGTAGCAGCATAAGCCAGCAACACGTCCTCAGGGTGAAGGCAGGCCATGGCTTCCTGGGCTGCCTTGTGGAGAGAGCGCTGGCAGCAGGGTGAGGGCTCTGGGCCTGCAGGCTCTGTGTCAGCAGGAGGTGGGCCTGCTAGCTGGTCTGCTACTCATCAGATACTGACCCATCAGATGGGGAGGCAGAAATAACCTCACAATCACCTTCCAAGCTCTGTGCCAGCTCCTGGCCTTTCCCCTTCCTCAGGGACATGAGGAGCCACCTATGTGGGTCTCTTCTCTCTCTCTCTCTACCAGAAAGGAGACACACTGGGATTGAGTCAGCTTTCCAGCTGGAGATCCTGGCAAGAGCTTCCGAAACTGCAGGCCTCAGTGACCAGCTCAGTGACACACTGCCAAATGTGCTCACTTGGACACCTGAAGGGTCAGCTCCCAAATGACCTCCTTAGGGCAGAGAGGAGCATGTGGAAAGGGGAGGAACCTAATTCTGAGGCGGTTATTTGCATCAAACAACTCCAGCTTGGCACGCCGATTCTCAGCTCGGACCCAGGAAGTGTTTCCTGCTGACTTGCAGGAAAGTGCCTGAGCATCAGCTGATGTTTCTCCCAGTCCAAAAGCAATGGGCTCATTTGCTTAGTCTTCAGCACAGAAAGTGAGCTCTGGGCAGCTGAGATTACTACTCCCTGCAGCAGGCACATCCGGGAGAAGTGGTTTTAAAGGCCAAATTACTGCCTGAAGAAGTACTTGGTCTTTGGAAGTTTCCCTTATTTGGCCCATTTCAAATGGGCCAATGACTGTGGCACTGCCCCTGGAAAGAGCACCTCTGAGCGCTCCACTGTGGAGGGACCATTTCCTTGTGAACTGTGTGGGTGAAGAAAGTCCCACATGATCTGAACTGCTCTCTGTGGCCTCCTGCTGGATGTCCGTCCCAGGATGTCTGGTTTCAGAGCCCAGGGCAGGGTGCAAGGTGCAGCAGAGAGCCCCAAAGCAGTGAGGCCTTTGGCAAGATCAAATGAAGACCCTCTCCCCTCACCTGCCATATTTCACTGGGTTGGAGGGAAGTTAATTGGATAGTTAATTAAGGGCTGATTGGGGGATACTACTGCACTATAAGCAAAGAGGTTCTGGGGACCTGCCACATGAGAAGAAAACAGTGTCTGCACCAACGATGTACCCCACTTAGGTAGTACCCCCACGTAGCCTTTGCTGCTAGGGGAGAGAGGCAACTGCTTATGCCTCTAGTGTAAAATAAAACTTGTTGGACAGATCTCAGAGGTGTTAAATTCAAGAATCTCCAGCAAGGAACCCTTTCTGAAAGATGACCTCTTCCACTCCAAATATGCTCAGCTGCATGTTTATATGTATCTCACAGTCTGTGTGGGATATCTGGCTGCAGAGCCTGGCAAGAGCGGAGGAAACTCCAGGCGTGAAGCTGAGCGGGCAGAAGGCAGCCGGCTGCCAGCGTGCCTGGCTCATGGGGCCACCAGGGCAGCCGGGGCCCCAGCAGCCAAGGCACCTGCTCACCTCGCAGCGCTCCCCACCTCCACAGCCTCATGGCACTCCCCACGCACACCACTGCTCTCTCCACACGCCTCCTCCCGCACCCAGAACCAACACCCTGGGGCCACCGCCTCTCCCCACCACACGCCACCCAACTTCTGGCACACACCTCACCCCCACCCCTCCCCTCACACAGCGTGGACAGCCAGCATGCCCCTCTGCAGCAGGCACACACAGGCCACACCACCACACAGGCCAGCAGCCAGGACACCCCCCCTCAAATGCCCCAAATCACACCCAGGACAACTCTCCAGCCCTTCTGTTTCCTTCTAGTCCTCCAAGAGGCAGCAACAAGCAACATCCACTCCCACCTCTGCTCCTGCTCCCTTCCCACCTCCACCAATCCAAGGGCAGAAAGAGCATTCCCATCTTGCAGACAAATCTCGGCCAAACCACACTGTACCACCCAGCGCAGCTGCTTGGGGCCGGCCAGCACATCTGGATTGCAGGACAGCTCCCCTGGGGCCCAGGCACCTCTGTCCTATGCTCCTAAGCCCGTGGCAGCTCCTGGAGGAGAGCAGCCCCACACGGCCAGGGCCAGCATGGGAACACACCTACACACCCACTCACTCCCACTCCTGCTCTCCTGCTTTGCTCCCACTGCACTTATAAGTGTCTTTAACCCACGTGCTGGACTGTGATGGGCTGACAGAGACATCCGGCAACCCAACACAACCCTCCTCCTCTTGTCAGCCAGTAGCAGGGCAGCACTGGGGGCGATGCCATGGCAACATTGCAGACACATGACCCAGCAGGCAGCTCCTCCCTCCCACCATCGTTGGTGGTGGGTCTGGTGCCATGCTGAGGGCTGTTACAAGGGGAAGGTTTCATGTCCTCTGTGGGCATTTCCAGCAGGCTCTTGAGATGCCCCTGGGATCTGGTGGACATTGCAGCCTCTGGGACACAGCACCCCTTTCCTGCCAGAGCCAGACCCCAAGGGGGGACCCACTTCCAGGGAAACTTGGGCCTGAATTTCCTCCCACCCTACCAGGAGGGGATGGAGCCAGCCCCACAGGAGCCTCGGGGCTCAGGACAGCCCCAGCCCCAGGACCCAGCACTCCTGCCTGCCCCATTGTGCCCTGAGCCAGACGGGACCCTCCAGCAGGGCTCTTGTGGCCGCCCCCAGCCCTGTCCAGACACCCCCACAGCCCAGGTCCCACAACTGTTTTTGCATTTCACAGTCTCTGTGCGACACCTCAGGAAGGAGTTCCTCAATCCCTTACCCTTGGTGGAGAGCTGCAGGAGCACTGGAAAGCTAGTATCCGTGGTGTGGGCTAATGTTCTTGGTCCAGCAGTCTCCATCTCGTTTGGCCCCTTTCCTTCGGCTCGCCTCTCCCTCCAGGGAAAAAGGACTCTCTTGTCTCCTGTCTCATCACTCACAATTCCTCTCCAATGTGTCCCTGCTCTTGTGCCTGTTGGTGAGGAGCCCCAGTGCAGCCCCACTGCCTCCTGGCCTCCCTCCTTGCTGGGGAGTAGCTCTGAAGGGCAGCAGTGGGGAGTGTGTGAGCCGTGCCCTGGCCTTGCGGGGAAGTGAGGGCTCTCCCATGGCACCGGGGAGAGACCTCTCTGTGATGCGGCACGTCCCCCTGTGACCTCAGCCCGTGTCATCTCTGGGCTCAGTAGGTCACCGCCATGGAGATGGCACAGCCAGGGAGAGAGCAGAGAGATTTCCCTCCATGTTCTGCAAAGCAATCACATGCCCTCCCGACAGTTAGTTTCCAAAACTGGCTGATAACTCCTTCAGGAACGTGACCAGATGGTGACAAAGGCTGTGAAAAATCTAAGATGGGGCACGGCAGAGGTCACTTCTGTGCCCCTGCACCAACAGGTCTCTGCACAGGGCAGACCTGTGTGGGAAGCTGGGGTTTGGGGCTATGTTAGGGGTTTGCCACTTGTTAAAGACGGGATCAAAATCATGTGAGGTAAAACAGCACAAAAGGGTGGCCATGGGCTGCGATGCTTTGGCGAGCCTCAAGACAGGTTTCTCCCGTGGGTCACTCTTCTTGTCAAAGGAGGATGTAGGACAGGATGGGACAGGACGCAGCCTTCCTCCTTCAGGCACCAAAGCAGGCTCTTTGTTTTGAAAAGGCCTCAGCAAGGTTTCTCAGTCTGCGGTGCTTAGGAGAGAGATGAGATGCCAGAAAAGAGCAACTAGGCCCTTAACACGCATCATCCAGAGGGCTTTACGTGGGACCCTGGTGCTTCCCATGTTCCATAACCGTGGGCAAGGCTGGGGAGCAAATTTGGGGCAGTGTTCTCATTTCCCATGAATGTTGCCCAGGCTGAGACAAATCTCACCAGGCCCCTCTCTTTTCATGGGGCACAATTTCCACACCACGCACACACTGTCAAGCCTAGATTTCACCACCAATGTCTAAGCCACGCTGCAGGCCTACATACTGCGGGGACAGGCGGGACCTCCGAGTCACTTCCCAGCCATGGGCAACCTGGGCTGCTCTCTCTGCACTCACCTCACAAGCACCTTCCCAGCCACCTGCCTCCTGCTGCCCTATCAGCCACTCCAAAAGACAGG
This sequence comes from Struthio camelus, assembly GCF_040807025.1. Lineage (NCBI taxonomy): Eukaryota > Metazoa > Chordata > Aves > Struthioniformes > Struthionidae > Struthio > Struthio camelus. The sequence continues at coordinate 4,377,920 of NC_090970.1, forward strand.
ACCTCACGGCCACCTTCCCAGCCGTCTGCCTGCCACTGCCCTACAAGCCCCTGACACACCAGTGACCTCACAATAACTTCCTCAGCCATCAGCCAAATGCTCACCTCCCAGCTGCTCCGGCCAACGTCACCTCCAAAGCACGCGTCCCAGCCGTGCACCTGCTGCTGCCCCAGCAACTGCTCACCTAGAAGACACCTCACCAGCACCTCCCCAGCCACACGCCTCCTGCTAGCCAATCACGAACCGTTGCAGAAGGGACCTTACAGACAACACGCCAGCCTTGTTCCTGCAGCTGGCCTCTCAGCTCCTCAGCCCCAAGGGACCTCAGAATCAGCAGCCGAGCCACACGGCCCCTGCTGGCCTCTCAGCTACCGACAAAGAACTGATTGGGCAGTGGTGATTTTCTGGCCCAGCTCTCGCACACACTAGGGACCTCATGGCTGTTGCCCCCTGCAGCTGCCCCTGCTCTCCCCAAGGCTGAGACACCTCCTGAACGGTCTCCCTCACTCACCCTGGCGCCTCACACTGCTCCTAGTGCAGCAAAACACCCAGGACGGACCGGTTCCTGCCCCAAGAGAAGATCACCTTCTGCTCAGGCAGAAGCCCGAGCCCGTGAAGCTTAGGAACTGGAGAAAGGCCTGCAAGTAATTCGTGGCAACATTTCCTGATGGGCCAATTGCGTGGGAGCAGCGACCATGAAGCTGAAGACAGCAGGGCCCCATGGCCCAGGCAGAGCAAGAAGCCTTCCCGCAACTCCAAAGGCCACTTCCTTCCCCAAGGAAGGACTGAACCAAGCCAGCACATCCCCTACACATCAAGGACAACAAGCACTCTCTGGTTTGGGGCCCTGACAGCTTGGGACGTGGGGAAGGACTGAGGCGAGGGCATCTCAGCTGGGGACACCAGCAGAGGCAGCACTCAGCAGCTCTTCCCCCTGGCCCGCCAGCAGGGCTAATGACAACGGCAAGGGGAGGACGGGCCCTTCCCCAGCCTCCAAGGCTCTTAGGAAAGCACAACAGCTGCCACGCTCAGAGCTGCTCTGCCAACACCCTTCAGGCTGCTTCCAGGGCCACAGGTCTCAGGGCCCAGCAAGAGCCACGGAGCACCACCAACGGCCAGGCCACGGCGTGCCGCATGGGCACAGCCTCTCTCGGAGCCCTCCGACAGGCAGTTTTTCCGAGCAGAAGCGACCATGGGCAAGGGCCCCAAAACACACCAAGACCCACTCTCCAACCCTTCCACTTGCTTCTAGTCCTCCACAGCCTTTCAGCAGGCACTTCCTCTGAACATCCCGGCTCACCCCGGAGCCTGCTCCCTTCCCACCCCCACAAAGCAGAGGGCAAGTGCTCTCCCAGGAGGCGCATCACGCCAGCTCTTGCCTCTCTCTTGTGCCTCACGTGCCCTCAAGGCCCTCACCCCACAGGCCTCCCTACTGAGGGGCCCTTTGGGGCTTCAAGGAAGGAGGACAAAACTCTTTGGCAACACTCCCCCTCTCTCGGGCCGTGCTCAGGGAGCTCACCAATGACCACATGGCAGCAAGCAGACACACTCAGCAGCACGGACAGGGCCAGTGCACCAGCCTTAGACAAGCACACTTGCAACCAGGGAAACGGCACAAGGCTTCTACTGCTCTCAAGCCTTTGCCTTGCCCTGCCTCAGCAAGGCCGGGGATTTCTCTGCCAAGCAAAGCCTCGAGCCAAGGCAGCAGCTTTCAGCAGTCTGCGTGCCACATGGAAAAGCCAACATAGTAAGTACTTGGCCTCCAGGGTCCCCCCTGGCATGGCCCAGGCAGAGCCCGAGAGCACCAGCTAAGCCACCCACTGAAGGAGCTGGGCGTGTGGCAGAGCCAAGCTGGTTTGTCCTCACGTCTGGTGCCAGGAGCTCTCCTCCCAACCAGCACCAGGCAGCAGCCCAGAGGAAGGACCACTTCCCTCTCTTCCCTTAGCAAGCACTTGACCCCCTAGTGCTCCACTCTTTGGCCCCTGCATTTCTCAGGCCTGCAAGGACACGACCCCATCACGGCGTCAGCAGGGAGCAGTCCGAAAAACAAGAGTGGTCACAATGCAAAGGCTCTAGGACGCTCCTCACCTCCCAAAAAAGGAGTGGCAACTCTCCAAGCGCTCAGGGAGAAAACCCCAAGGGGAAAGGGCTTCCAGCGCTCAGCGTCCACAATGCCTGCCCACAAGCCGGCAGGCTGCTTGGAGGACGCCTGTGCTCACCACCACTCCCTTGGCTCCACACACTCGCAGCAATGCCCCTAGAGCTCCGTGGGGCTCCTCACACCCACCCAAACCTCAAGCCAACACCACCACCTTCCCCACATCAGCACCTCGCACGCTCCTGCCTGCCCAAGGGGGCTCTCTCGCTGCCCTGCTGCAGCACACAAAGCTCACCCTGCAGCAGGACGGTGCAGGAACTTGCCGAGACGGCAGCTGGAAGGAAGAGAGACCTGGGCTGCGCATCCCTCGCAGGCCACCCTTGCCTTGCCTTCCCTCCTCCAAGGCACTCCTTGTCCAGGGAGATTTGGCACAGGGAGCCATCAGCCCCCCTCCAGAGTCCTCTCCCAAGAACACACCTGCCCCTCTCCCAAGAACACCTCTCCACAAGGCCTTCACTCCTCCAAACACCTTCCAGCACGCTAACGCCCAGCCGGGAACGAGCAACTCCCACGACCTTCTGCTCCTTCAGCCAACACTGCTGCAAGACCAAAGCTCTCCCCATGAAAAGCAGCCAAGAGGAAAGGAGGGAAAAGCATGCCTTGTACAGCTCTCAGAGCAAGGAGAAGCGCTCCCTGGACTTTCGGGTGGGTCCTGGCTACAGAGCCTGGCAAGAGCGGAGGAAACTCCAGGCGTGAAGCTGAGCGGGCAGAAGGCAGCCGGCTGCCAGCGTGCCTGGCTCATGGGGCCACCAGGGCAGCCGGGGCCCCAGCAGACAAGGCACCTGCTCACCTCGCAGCGCTCCCCACCTCCCCAGCCTCATGGCACTGCCCACGCACAGCACTGCTCTCTCCACACGCCTCCTCCTGCACACTGAGCACCAACACCCTGGGGCCACCGCCTCTCCCCACCACACGCCACCCAACTTCTGGCACACACCTCACCCCCACCCCTCCCCTCACACAGCGTGGACAGTCAGCACATCCCTCTGCAGCAGGCACACACAGGCCACACCACCACACAGGCCAGCAGCCAGGACACCACCCCCAAATGCCCCCAAATCACAGCCAGGCCCACTCTCCAGCCCTTCTGTTTCCTTCTAGTCCTCCAAGAGGCAGCAACAAGCACTTCCTCTGAACATCCACTCACACCTCTGCTCCTGCTCCCTTCCCACCTCCACCAATCCAAGGGCAGAAAGAGCATTCCCATCTTGCAGACAAAGCTCACCCAGCCCTACTGCGCTGCCCCGCTGCAGCTTCTCATGGCCAGCCAGCATGTCTGGCTTGCAGGGCAGTTCGCCTGGGGCCCAGTCCACTCTGTCCCACGGTCCTAACTCCGCTGGTAGCTCCTGGAGGAAAGGAACCTTGCTGCCAGCACCACTGCCCCTGTCCCAGGGTCAAGGCCAGGGCCAGGGCTAGTGTGGGAACAGACCTACACACCCATTCACTCCCACTCCTGCTCTCCTGCTTTGCTCCCGCCCCACTTATAAGTGTCTTTAACCCACATGCTGGACTGTGATTGGCTGATAGAGACATCAGTCAGCCCAACCCAAACCTCCTCCTCTTGTCAGCCAGTAGCAGGGCAGCACTGGGGGCGATGCCATGGCAACATTGCAGACACATGACCCAGCAGGCAGCTCCTTCCTCCCACCATCGTTGGTGGTGGGTCTGGTGCCATGCTGAGGGTTATTACAAGGGGAAGGTTTCATGTCCTCTGTGGGCATTTCCAGCAGGCTCTTGAGATGCCCCTGGGATCTGGTGGACATTGCAGCCTCTGGGAGCCAGCACCCCTTTCCTGCCAGAGCCAGACCCCAAGGGGGATCTCCCTCTCCCAGAGACACCTGCACCTGGATTGACCCCCCCACCCTACCAGGAGGGGATGGAGCCAGCCCCACAGGAGCCTCGGGGCTCAGGACAGCCCCAGCCCCAGGACCCAGCACTCCTGCCTGCCCCATTGTGCCCTGAGCCAGACGGGACCCTCCAGCAGGGCTCTTGTGGCCGCCCCCAGCCCTGTCCAGACACCCCCACAGCCCAGGTCCCACAACTGTTTTTGCATTTCACAGTCTCTGTGTGACACCTCAGGAAGGAGTTCCTCAATCCCTTACCCTTGGCGGAGAGCTGCCAGAGTGCTGGAAAACAAGTATCCGTGGTCTGGGCTAATGTTCTTGGTCCAGCAGTCTCCATCTCGTTTGGCCCCTTTCCTTCGGCTCGCCTCTCCCTCCAGGGAAAAAGGACTCTCTTGTCTCCTGTCTCGTCCCCCACAATTCCTCTCCAATGTGTCCCTGCTCTTGTGCCTGTTGGTGAGGAGCCCCAGTGCAGCCCCACTGCCTCCTGGCCTCCCTCCTTGCTGGGGAGTAGCTCTGAAGGGCAGCAGTGGGGAGTGTGTGAGCCGTGCCCTGGCCTTGCAGGGAAGTGAGGGCTCTCCCATGGCACCGGGGAGAGACCTCTCTGTGATGCGGCACGTCCCCCTGTGACCTCAGCCCGTGTCATCTCTGGGCTCAGTAGGTCACTGCCATGGAGATGGCACAGCCAGGGAGAGAGCAGAGAGATTTCCCTCCATGTTCTGCAAAGCAATCAATCACCTTCCCTCCCCACAGTTAGTTTCCAAAACTGGCTAACTCCTTCAGGAACGTGACCAGATGGTGACAAAGGCTGTGAAAAATCTAAGATGGGGCACGGCAGAGGTCACTTCTGTGCCCCTGCACCAACAGGTCTCTGCACAGGGCAGACCTGTGTGGGAAGCTGGGGTTTGGGGCTATGTTAGGGGTTTGGCACTTGTTAAAGACGGGATCAAAATCATGTGAGGTCAAACAGCACAAAAGGGTGGCCATGGGCTGCGATGCTTTGGCAAGCCTCAAGACAGGTTTCTCCCGTGGGTCACTCTTCTTGTCAAAGGAGGATGTAGGACAGGATGGGACAGGACGCAGCCTTCCTCCTTCAGGCACCAAAGCAGGCTCTTTGTTTTGAAAAGGCCTCAGCAAGGTTTCTCAGTCTGCGGTGCTTAGGAGAGAGATGAGATGCCAGAAAAGAGCAACTAGGCCCTTAACACGCATCATCCAGAGGGCTTTACGTGGGACCCTGGTGCTTCCCATGTTCCATAACCGTGGGCAAGGCTGGGGAGCAAATTTGGGGCAGTGTTCTCATTTCCCATGAATGTTGCCCAGGCTGAGACAAATCTCACCAGGCCCCTCTCTTTTCATGGGGCACAATTTCCACACCACGCACACACTGTCAAGCCTAGATTTCACCACCAATGTCTAAGCCACGCTGCAGGCCTACATACTGCGGGGACAGGCGGGACCTCCGAGTCACTTCCCAGCCATGGGCAACCTGGGCTGCTCTCTCTGCACTCACCTCACAAGCACCTTCCCAGCCACCTGCCTCCTGCTGCCCTATCAGCCACTCCAAAAGACAGGACCTCACGGCCACCTTCCCAGCCGTCTGCCCGCCACTGCCCTACAAGCCCCTGACACACCAGTGACCTCACAATAACTTCCTCAGCCATCAGCCAAATGCTCACCTCCCAGCTGCTCCGGCCAACGTCACCTCCAAAGCACGCGTCCCAGCCGTGCACCTGCTGCTGCCCCAGCAACTGCTCAGCCAGAAGACACCTCACCAGCACCTCCCCAGCCACACGCCTCCTGCTAGCCAATCACGAACCGTTGCAGAAGGGACCTTACAGACAACACGCCAGCCTTGTTCCTGCAGCTGGCCTCTCAGCTCCTCAGCCCCAAGGGACCTCAGAATCAGCAGCCGAGCCACACGGCCCCTGCTGGCCTCTCAGCTACCGACAAAGAACTGATTGGGCAGTGGTGATTTTCTGGCCCAGCTCTCGCAGACACTAGGGACCTCATGGCTGTTGCCCCCTGCAGCTGCCCCTGCTCTCCCCAAGGCTGAGACACCTCCTGAACGGTCTCCCTCACTCACCCTGGCGCCTCACACTGCTCCTAGTGCAGCAAAACACCCAGGACGGACCGGTTCCTGCCCCAAGAGAAGATCACCTTCTGCTCAGGCAGAAGCCCGAGCCCGTGAAGCTTAGGAACTGGAGAAAGGCCTGCAAGTAATTCGTGGCAACATTTCCTGATGGGCCAATTGCGTGGGAGCAGCGACCATGAAGCTGAAGACAGCAGGGCCCCATGGCCCAGGCAGAGCAAGAAGCCTTCCCGCAACTCCAAAGGCCACTTCCTTCCCCAAGGAAGGACTGAACCAAGCCAGCACATCCCCTACACATCAAGGACAACAAGCACTCTCTGGTTTGGGGCCCTGACAGCTTGGGACGTGGGGAAGGACTGAGGCGAGGGCATCTCAGCTGGGGACACCAGCAGAGGCAGCACTCAGCAGCTCTTCCCCCTGGCCCGCCAGCAGGGCTAATGACAACGGCAAGGGGAGGACGGGCCCTTCCCCAGCCTCCAAGGCTCTTAGGAAAGCACAACAGCTGCCACGCTCAGAGCTGCTCTGCCAACACCCTTCAGGCTGCTTCCAGGGCCACACGTCTCAGGGCCCAGCAAGAGCCACGGAGCACCACCAACGGCCAGGCCACGGCGTGCCGCATGGGCACAGCCTCTCTCGGAGCCCTCCGACAGGCAGTTTTTCCGAGCAGAAGCGACCATGGGCAAGGGCCCCAAAACACACCAAGACCCACTCTCCAACCCTTCCGCTTGCTTCTAGTCCTCCACAGCCTTTCAGCAGGCACTTCCTCTGAACATCCCGGCTCACCCCGGAGCCTGCTCCCTTCCCACCCCCACAAAGCAGAGGGCAAGTGCTCTCCCAGGAGGCGCATCACGCCAGCTCTTGCCTCTCTCTTGTGCCTCACGTGCCCTCAAGGCCCTCACCCCACAGGCCTCCCTACTGAGGGGCCCTTTGGGGCTTCAAGGAAGGAGGACAAAACTCTTTGGCAACACTCCCCCTCTCTCGGGCCGTGCTCAGGGAGCTCACCAATGACCACATGGCAGCAAGCAGACACACTCAGCAGCACGGACAGGGCCAGTGCACCAGCCTTAGACAAGCACACTTCCAACCAGGGAAACGGCACAAGGCTTCTACTGCTCTCAAGCCTTTGCCTTGCCCTGCCTCAGCAAGGCCGGGGATTTCTCTGCCAAGCAAAGCCTCGAGCCAAGGCAGCAGCTTTCAGCAGTCTGCGTGCCACATGGAAAAGCCAACATAGTAAGTACTTGGCCTCCAGGGTCCCCCCTGGCATGGCCCAGGCAGAGCCCGAGAGCACCAGCTAAGCCACCCACTGAAGGAGCTGGGCGTGTGGCAGAGCCAAGCTGGTTTGTCCTCACGTCTGGTGCCAGGAGCTCTCCTCCCAACCAGCACCAGGCAGCAGCCCAGAGGAAGGACCACTTCCCTCTCTTCCCTTAGCAAGCACTTGAGCCCCTAGTGCTCCACTCTTTGGCCCCTGCATTTCTCAGGCCTGCAAGGACACGACCCCATCACGGCGTCAGCAGGGAGCAGTCCGAAAAACAAGAGTGGTCACAATGCAAAGGCTCTAGGACGCTCCTCACCTCCCAAAAAAGGAGTGGCAACTCTCCAAGCGCTCAGGGAGAAAACCCCAAGGGGAAAGGGCTTCCAGCGCTCAGCGTCCACAATGCCTGCCCACAAGCCGGCAGGCTGCTTGGAGGACGCCTGTGCTCACCACCACTCCCTTGGCTCCACACACTCGCAGCAATGCCCCTAGAGCTCCGTGGGGCTCCTCACACCCACCCAAACCTCAAGCCAACACCACCACCTTCCCCACATCAGCACCTCGCACGCTCCTGCCTGCCCAAGGGGGCTCTCTCGCTGCCCTGCTGCAGCACACAAAGCTCACCCTGCAGCAGGACGGTGCAGGAACTTGCCGAGACGGCAGCTGGAAGGAAGAGAGACCTGGGCTGCGCATCCCTCGCAGGCCACCCTTGCCTTGCCTTCCCTCCTCCAAGGCACTCCTTGTCCAGGGAGATTTGGCACAGGGAGCCATCAGCCCCCCTCCAGAGTCCTCTCCCAAGAACACACCTGCCCCTCTCCCAAGAACACCTCTCCACAAGGCCTTCACTCCTCCAAACACCTTCCAGCACGCTAACGCCCAGCCGGGAACGAGCAACTCCCACGACCTTCTGCTCCTTCAGCCAACACTGCTGCAAGACCAAAGCTCTCCCCATGAAAAGCAGCCAAGAGGAAAGGAGGGAAAAGCATGCCTCGTACAGCTCTCAGAGCAAGGAGAAGCGCTCCCTGCACTTTCGGGTGGGTCCTGGCTACAGAGCCTGGCAAGAGCGGAGGAAACTCATGGCGTGAAGCTGAGCGGGCAGAAGGCAGCCGGCTGCCAGCGTGCCTGGCTCATGGGGCCACCAGGGCAGCCGGGGCCCCAGCAGACAAGGCACCTGCTCACCTCGCAGCGCTCCCCACCTCCCCAGCCTCATGGCACTGCCCACGCACAGCACTGCTCTCTCCACACGCCTCCTCCTGCACACTGAGCACCAACACCCTGGGGCCACCGCCTCTCCCCACCACACGCCACCCAACTTCTGGCACACACCTCACCCCCACCCCTCCCCTCACACAGCGTGGACAGTCAGCACATCCCTCTGCAGCAGGCACACACAGGCCACACCACCACACAGGCCAGCAGCCAGGACACCACCCCCAAATGCCCCCAAATCACAGCCAGGCCCACTCTCCAGCCCTTCTGTTTCCTTCTAGTCCTCCAAGAGGCAGCAACAAGCACTTCCTCTGAACATCCACTCACACCTCTGCTCCTGCTCCCTTCCCACCTCCACCAATCCAAGGGCAGAAAGAGCATTCCCATCTTGCAGACAAAGCTCACCCAGCCCTACTGCGCTGCCCCGCTGCAGCTTCTCATGGCCAGCCAGCATGTCTGGCTTGCAGGGCAGTTCGCCTGGGGCCCAGTCCACTCTGTCCCACGGTCCTAACTCCGCTGGTAGCTCCTGGAGGAAAGGAACCTTGCTGCCAGCACCACTGCCCCTGTCCCAGGGTCAAGGCCAGGGCCAGGGCTAGTGTGGGAACAGACCTACACACCCATTCACTCCCACTCCTGCTCTCCTGCTTTGCTCCCGCCCCACTTATAAGTGTCTTTAACCCACATGCTGGACTGTGATTGGCTGATAGAGACATCAGTCAGCCCAACCCAAACCTCCTCCTCTTGTCAGCCAGTAGCAGGGCAGCACTGGGGGCGATGCCATGGCAACATTGCAGACACATGACCCAGCAGGCAGCTCCTTCCTCCCACCATCGTTGGTGGTGGGTCTGGTGCCATGCTGAGGGTTATTACAAGGGGAAGGTTTCATGTCCTCTGTGGGCATTTCCAGCAGGCTCTTGAGATGCCCCTGGGATCTGGTGGACATTGCAGCCTCTGGGAGCCAGCACCCCTTTCCTGCCAGAGCCAGACCCCAAGGGGGATCTCCCTCTCCCAGAGACACCTGCACCTGGATTGACCCCCCCACCCTACCAGGAGGGGATGGAGCCAGCCCCACAGGAGCCTCGGGCCTCAGGACAGCCCCAGCCCCAGGACCCAGCACTCCTGCCTGCCCCATTGTGCCCTGAGCCAGACGGGACCCTCCAGCAGGGCTCTTGTGGCCGCCCCCAGCCCTGTCCAGACACCCCCACAGCCCAGGTCCCACAACTGTTTTTGCATTTCACAGTCTCTGTGTGACACCTCAGGAAGGAGTTCCTCAATCCCTTACCCTTGGCGGAGAGCTGCCAGAGTGCTGGAAAACAAGTATCCGTGGTGTGGGCTAATGTTCTTGGTCCAGCAGTCTCCATCTCGTTTGGCCCCTTTCCTTCGGCTCGCCTCTCCCTCCAGGGAAAAAGGACTCTCTTGTCTCCTGTCTCGTCCCCCACAATTCCTCTCCAATGTGTCCCTGCTCTTGTGCCTGTTGGTGAGGAGCCCCAGTGCAGCCCCACTGCCTCCTGGCCTCCCTCCTTGCTGGGGAGTAGCTCTGAAGGGCAGCAGTGGGGAGTGTGTGAGCCGTGCCCTGGCCTTGCAGGGAAGTGAGGGCTCTCCCATGGCACCGGGGAGAGACCTCTCTGTGATGCGGCACGTCCCCCTGTGACCTCAGCCCGTGTCATCTCTGGGCTCAGTAGGTCACTGCCATGGAGATGGCACAGCCAGGGAGAGAGCAGAGAGATTTCCCTCCATGTTCTGCAAAGCAATCAATCACCTTCCCTCCCCACAGTTAGTTTCCAAAACTGGCTAACTCCTTCAGGAACGTGACCAGATGGTGACAAAGGCTGTGAAAAATCTAAGATGGGGCACGGCAGAGGTCACTTCTGTGCCCCTGCACCAACAGGTCTCTGCACAGGGCAGACCTGTGTGGGAAGCTGGGGTTTGGGGCTATGTTAGGGGTTTGGCACTTGTTAAAGACGGGATCAAAATCATGTGAGGTCAAACAGCACAAAAGGGTGGCCATGGGCTGCGATGCTTTGGCGAGCCTGGTGAGACAGGTTTCTCCCGTGGGTCACTCTTCTTGTCAAAGGAGGATGTAGGACAGGATGGGACAGGACGCAGCCTTCCTCCTTCAGGCACCAAAGCAGGCTCTTTGTTTTGAAAAGGCCTCAGCAAGGTTTCTCAGTCTGCGGTGCTTAGGAGAGAGATGAGATGCCAGAAAAGAGCAACTAGGCCCTTAACACGCATCATCCAGAGGGCTTTACGTGGGACCCTGGTGCTTCCCATGTTCCATAACCGTGGGCAAGGCTGGGGAGCAAATTTGGGGCAGTGTTCTCATTTCCCATGAATGTTGCCCAGGCTGAGACAAATCTCACCAGGCCCCTCTCTTTTCATGGGGCACAATTTCCACACCACGCACACACTGTCAAGCCTAGATTTCACCACCAATGTCTAAGCCACGCTGCAGGCCAGGCAGCCTGTTGGGACAGGCGGGACCTCCGAGTCACTTCCCAGCCATGGGCAACCTGGGCTGCTCTCTCTGCACTCACCTCACAAGCACCTTCCCAGCCACCTGCCTCCTGCTGCCCTATCAGCCACTCCAAAAGACAGGACCTCACGGCCACCTTCCCAGCCGTCTGCCCGCCACTGCCCTACAAGCCCCTGACACACAAGTGACCTCACAATAACTTCCTCAGCCATCAGCCAAATGCTCACCTCCCAGATGCTCCGGCCAACGTCACCTCCAAAGCACGCGTCCCAGCCGTGCACCTGCTGCTGCCCCAGCAACTGCTCACCTAGAAGACACCTCACCAGCACCTCCCCAGCCACACGCCTCCTGCTAGCCAATCACGAACCGTTGCAGAAGGGACCTTACAGACAACACGCCAGCCTTGTTCCTGCAGCTGGCCTCTCAGCTCCTCAGCCCCAAGGGACCTCAGAATCAGCAGCCGAGCCACACGGCCCCTGCTGGCCTCTCAGCTACCGACAAAGAACTGATTGGGCAGTGGTGATTTTCTGGCCCAGCTCTCGCACACACTAGGGACCTCATGGCTGTTGCCCCCTGCAGCTGCCCCTGCTCTCCCCAAGGCTGAGACACCTCCTGAACGGTCTCCCTCACTCACCCTGGCGCCTCACACTGCTCCTAGTGCAGCAAAACACCCAGGACGGACCGGTTCCTGCCCCAAGAGAAGATCACCTTCTGCTCAGGCAGAAGCCCGAGCCCGTGAAGCTTAGGAACTGGAGAAAGGCCTGCAAGTAATTCGTGGCAACATTTCCTGATGGGCCAATTGCGTGGGAGCAGCGACCATGAAGCTGAAGACAGCAGGGCCCCATGGCCCAGGCAGAGCAAGAAGCCTTCCCGCAACTCCAAAGGCCACTTCCTTCCCCAAGGAAGGACTGAACCAAGCCAGCACATCCCCTACACATCAAGGACAACAAGCACTCTCTGGTTTGGGGCCCTGACAGCTTGGGGCACGGGGAAGGACTCAGACGAGGGCATCTCAGCTGGGGACACCAGCAGAGGCAGCACTCAGCAGCTCTTCCCCCTGGCCCGCCAGCAGGGCTAATGACAACGGCAAGGGGAGGACGGGCCCTTCCCCAGCCTCCAAGGCTCTTAGGAAAGCACAACAGCTGCCACGCTCAGAGCTGCTCTGCCAACACCCTTCAGGCTGCTTCCAGGGCCACACGTCTCAGGGCCCAGCAAGAGGCACGCAGCACCACCAACGGCCAGGCCACGGCGTGCCGCATGGGCACAGCCTCTCTCGGAGCCCTCCGACAGGCAGTTTTTCCGAGCAGAAGCGACCATGGGCAAGGGCCCCAAAACACACCAAGACTCACTCTCCAACCCTTCCGCTTGCTTCTAGTCCTCCACAGCCTTTCAGCAGGCACTTCCTCTGAACATCCCGGCTCACCCCGGAGCCTGCTCCCTTCCCACCCCCACAAAGCAGAGGGCAAGTGCTCTCCCAGGAGGCGCATCACGCCAGCTCTTGCCTCTCTCTTGTGCCTCACGTGCCCTCAAGGCCCTCACCCCACAGGCCTCCCTACTGAGGGGCCCTTTGGGGCTTCAAGGAAGGAGGACAAAACTCTTTGGCAACACTCCCCCTCTCTCGGGCCGTGCTCAGGGAGCTCACCAATGACCACATGGCAGCAAGCAGACACACTCAGCAGCACGGACAGGGCCAGTGCACCAGCCTTAGACAAGCACACTTGCAACCAGGGAAACGGCACAAGGCTTCTACTGCTCTCAAGCCTTTGCCTTGCCCTGCCTCAGCAAGGCCGGGGATTTCTCTGCCAAGCAAAGCCTCGAGCCAAGGCAGCAGCTTTCAGCAGTCTGCGTGCCACATGGAAAAGCCAACATAGTAAGTACTTGGCCTCCAGGGTCCCCCCTGGCATGGCCCAGGCAGAGCCCGAGAGCACCAGCTAAGCCACCCACTGAAGGAGCTGGGCGTGTGGCAGAGCCAAGCTGGTTTGTCCTCACGTCTGGTGCCAGGAGCTCTCCTCCCAAGCAGCACCAGGCAGCAGCCCAGAGGAAGGACCACTTCCCTCTCTTCCCTTAGCAAGCACTTGAGCCCCTAGTGCTCCACTCTTTGGCCCCTGCATTTCTCAGGCCTGCAAGGACACGACCCCATCACGGCGTCAGCAGGGAGCAGTCCGAAAAACAAGAGTGGTCACAATGCAAAGGCTCTAGGACGCTCCTCACCTCCCAAAAAAGGAGTGGCAACTCTCCAAGCGCTCAGGGAGAAAACCCCAAGGGGAAAGGGCTTCCAGCGCTCAGCGTCCACAATGCCTGCCCACAAGCCGGCAGGCTGCTTGGAGGACGCCTGTGCTCACCACCACTCCCTTGGCTCCACACACTCGCAGCAATGCCCCTAGAGCTCCGTGGGGCTCCTCACATCCACCCAAACCTCAAGCCAACACCACCACCTTCCCCACATCAGCACCTCGCACGCTCCTGCCTGCCCAAGGGGGCTCTCTCGCTGCCCTGCTGCAGCACACAAAGCTCACCCTGCAGCAGGACGGTGCAGGAACTTGCCGAGACGGCAGCTGGAAGGAAGAGAGACCTGGGCTGCGCATCCCTCGCAGGCCACCCTTGCCTTGCCTTCCCTCCTCCAAGGCACTCCTTGTCCAGGGAGATTGGGCACAGGGAGCCATCAGCCCCCCTCCAGAGTCCTCTCCCAAGAACACACCTGCCCCTCTCCCAAGAACACCTCTCCACAAGGCCTTCACTCCTCCAAACACCTTCCAGCACGCTAACGCCCAGCCGGGAACGAGCAACTCCCACGACCTTCTGCTCCTTCAGCCAACACTGCTGCAAGACCAAAGCTCTCCCCACAAAAAGCAGCCAAGAGGAAAGGAGGGAAAAGCATGCCTTGTACAGCTCTCAGAGCAAGGAGAAGCGCTCCCTGGACTTTCGGGTGGGTCCTGGCTACAGAGCCTGGCAAGAGCGGAGGAAACTCCAGGCGTGAAGCTGAGCGGGCAGAAGGCAGCCGGCTGCCAGCGTGCCTGGCTCATGGGGCCACCAGGGCAGCCGGGGCCCCAGCAGACAAGGCACCTGCTCACCTCGCAGCGCTCCCCACCTCCCCAGCCTCATGGCACTGCCCACGCACAGCACTGCTCTCTCCACACGCCTCCTCCTGCACACTGAGCACCAACACCCTGGGGCCACCGCCTCTCCCCACCACACGCCACCCAACTTCTGGCACACACCTCACCCCCACCCCTCCCCTCACACAGCGTGGACAGTCAGCACATCCCTCTGCAGCAGGCACACACAGGCCACACCACCACACAGGCCAGCAGCCAGGACACCACCCCCAAATGCCCCCAAATCACAGCCAGGCCCACTCTCCAGCCCTTCTGTTTCCTTCTAGTCCTCCAAGAGGCAGCAACAAGCACTTCCTCTGAACATCCACTCACACCTCTGCTCCTGCTCCCTTCCCACCTCCACCAATCCAAGGGCAGAAAGAGCATTCCCATCTTGCAGACAAAGCTCACCCAGCCCTACTGCGCTGCCCCGCTGCAGCTTCTCATGGCCAGCCAGCATGTCTGGCTTGCAGGGCAGTTCGCCTGGGGCCCAGTCCACTCTGTCCCACGGTCCTAACTCCGCTGGTAGCTCCTGGAGGAAAGGAACCTTGCTGCCAGCACCACTGCCCCTGTCCCAGGGTCAAGGCCAGGGCCAGGGCTAGTGTGGGAACAGACCTACACACCCATTCACTCCCACTCCTGCTCTCCTGCTTTGCTCCCGCCCCACTTATAAGTGTCTTTAACCCACATGCTGGACTGTGATTGGCTGATAGAGACATCAGTCAGCCCAACCCAAACCTCCTCCTCTTGTCAGCCAGTAGCAGGGCAGCACTGGGGGCGATGCCATGGCAACATTGCAGACACATGACCCAGCAGGCAGCTCCTTCCTCCCACCATCGTTGGTGGTGGGTCTGGTGCCATGCTGAGGGCTGTTACAAGGGGAAGGTTTCATGTCCTCTGTGGGCATTTCCAGCAGGCTCTTGAGATGCCCCTGGGATCTGCTGGACATTGCAGCCTCTGGGAGCCAGCACCCCTTTCCTGCCAGAGCCAGACCCCAAGGGGGATCTCCCTCTCCCAGAGACACCTGCACCTGGATTGACCCCCCCACCCTACCAGGAGGGGATGGAGCCAGCCCCACAGGAGCCTCGGGGCTCAGGACAGCCCCAGCCCCAGGACCCAGCACTCCTGCCTGCCCCATTGTGCCCTGAGCCAGACGGGACCCTCCAGCAGGGCTCTTGTGGCCGCCCCCAGCCCTGTCCAGACACCCCCACAGCCCAGGTCCCACAACTGTTTTTGCATTTCACAGTCTCTGTGTGACACCTCAGGAAGGAGTTCCTCAATCCCTTACCCTTGGCGGAGAGCTGCCAGAGTGCTGGAAAACAAGTATCCGTGGTCTGGGCTAATGTTCTTGGTCCAGCAGTCTCCATCTCGTTTGGCCCCTTTCCTTCGGCTCGCCTCTCCCTCCAGGGAAAAAGGACTCTCTTGTCTCCTGTCTCGTCCCCCACAATTCCTCTCCAATGTGTCCCTGCTCTTGTGCCTGTTGGTGAGGAGCCCCAGTGCAGCCCCACTGCCTCCTGTCCTCCCTCCTTGCTGGGGAGTAGCTCTGAAGGGCAGCAGTGGGGAGTGTGTGAGCCGTGCCCTGGCCTTGCGGGGAAGTGAGGGCTCTCCCATGGCACCGGGGAGAGACCTCTCTGTGATGCGGCACGTCCCCCTGTGACCTCAGCCCGTGTCATCTCTGGGCTCAGTAGGTCACTGCCATGGAGATGGCACAGCCAGGGAGAGAGCAGAGAGATTTCCCTCCATGTTCTGCAAAGCAATCAATCACCTTCCCTCCCCACAGTTAGTTTCCAAAACTGGCTAACTCCTTCAGGAATGTGACCAGATGGTGACAAAGGCTGTGAAAAATCTAAGATGGGGCACGGCAGAGGTCACTTCTGTGCCCCTGCACCAACAGGTCTCTGCACAGGGCAGACCTGTGTGGGAAGCTGGGGTTTGGGGCTATGTTAGGGGTTTGGCACTTGTTAAAGACGGGATCAAAATCATGTGAGGTCAAACAGCACAAAAGGGTGGCCATGGGCTGCGATGCTTTGGCGAGCCTGGTGAGACAGGTTTCTCCCGTGGGTCACTCTTCTTGTCAAAGGAGGATGTAGGACAGGATGGGACAGGACGCAGCCTTCCTCCTTCAGGCACCAAAGCAGGCTCTTTGTTTTGAAAAGGCCTCAGCAAGGTTTCTCAGTCTGCGGTGCTTAGGAGAGAGATGAGATGCCAGAAAAGAGCAACTAGGCCCTTAACACGCATCATCCAGAGGGCTTTACGTGGGACCCTGGTGCTTCCCATGTTCCATAACCGTGGGCAAGGCTGGGGAGCAAATTTGGGGCAGTGTTCTCATTTCCCATGAATGTTGCCCAGGCTGAGACAAATCTCACCAGGCCCCTCTCTTTTCATGGGGCACAATTTCCACACCACGCACACACTGTCAAGCCTAGATTTCACCACCAATGTCTAAGCCACGCTGCAGGCCTACATACTGCGGGGACAGGCGGGACCTCCGAGTCACTTCCCAGCCATGGGCAACCTGGGCTGCTCTCTCTGCAGTCACCTCACAAGCACCTTCCCAGCCACCTGCCTCCTGCTGCCCTATCAGCCACTCCAAAAGACAGGACCTCACGGCCACCTTCCCAGCCGTCTGCCTGCCACTGCCCTACAAGCCCCTGACACACCAGTGACCTCACAATAACTTCCTCAGCCATCAGCCAAATGCTCACCTCCCAGCTGCTCCGGCCAACGTCACCTCCAAAGCACGCGTCCCAGCCGTGCACCTGCTGCTGCCCCAGCAACTGCTCACCTAGAAGACACCTCACCAGCACCTCCCCAGCCACACGCCTCCTGCTAGCCAATCACGAACCGTTGCAGAAGGGACCTTACAGACAACACGCCAGCCTTGTTCCTGCAGCTGGCCTCTCAGCTCCTCAGCCCCAAGGGACCTCAGAATCAGCAGCCGAGCCACGGGGCCCCTGCTGGCCTCTCAGCTACCGACAAAGAACTGATTGGGCAGTGGTGATTTTCTGGCACAGCTCTCGCACACACTAGGGACCTCATGGCTGTTGCCCCCTGCAGCTGCCCCTGCTCTCCCCAAGGCTGAGACACCTCCTGAACGGTCTCCCTCACTCACCCTGGCGCCTCACACTGCTCCTAGTGCAGCAAAACACCCAGGACGGACCGGTTCCTGCCCCAAGAGAAGATCACCTTCTGCTCAGGCAGAAGCCCGAGCCCGTGAAGCTTAGGAACTGGAGAAAGGCCTGCAAGTAATTCGTGGCAACATTTCCTGATGGGCCAATTGCGTGGGAGCAGCGACCATGAAGCTGAAGACAGCAGGGCCCCATGGCCCAGGCAGAGCAAGAAGCCTTCCCGCAACTCCAAAGGCCACTTCCTTCCCCAAGGAAGGACTGAACCAAGCCAGCACATCCCCTACACATCAAGGACAACAAGCACTCTCTGGTTTGGGGCCCTGACAGCTTGGGGCACGGGGAAGGACTCAGACGAGGGCATCTCAGCTGGGGACACCAGCAGAGGCAGCACTCAGCAGCTCTTCCCCCTGGCCCGCCAGCAGGGCTAATGACAACGGCAAGGGGAGGACGGGCCCTTCCCCAGCCTCCAAGGCTCTTAGGAAAGCACAACAGCTGCCACGCTCAGAGCTGCTCTGCCAACACCCTTCAGGCTGCTTCCAGGGCCACAGGTCTCAGGGCCCAGCAAGAGGCACGCAGCACCACCAACGGCCAGGCCACGGCGTGCCGCATGGGCACAGCCTCTCTCGGAGCCCTCCGACAGGCAGTTTTTCCGAGCAGAAGCGACCATGGGCAAGGGCCCCAAAACACACCAAGACCCACTCTCCAACCCTTCCGCTTGCTTCTAGTCCTCCACAGCCTTTCAGCAGGCACTTCCTCTGAACATCCCGGCTCACCCCGGAGCCTGCTCCCTTCCCACCCCCACAAAGCAGAGGGCAAGTGCTCTCCCAGGAGGCGCATCACGCCAGCTCTTGCCTCTCTCTTGTGCCTCACGTGCCCTCAAGGCCCTCACCCCACAGGCCTCCCTACTGAGGGGCCCTTTGGGGCTTCAAGGAAGGAGGACAAAACTCTTTGGCAACACTCCCCCTCTCTCGGGCCGTGCTCAGGGAGCTCACCAATGACCACATGGCAGCAAGCAGACACACTCAGCAGCACGGACAGGGCCAGTGCACCAGCCTTAGACAAGCACACTTGCAACCAGGGAAACGGCACAAGGCTTCTACTGCTCTCAAGCCTTTGCCTTGCCCTGCCTCAGCAAGGCCGGGGATTTCTCTGCCAAGCAAAGCCTCGAGCCAAGGCAGCAGCTTTCAGCAGTCTGCGTGCCACATGGAAAAGCCAACATAGTAAGTACTTGGCCTCCAGGGTCCCCCCTGGCATGGCCCAGGCAGAGCCCGAGAGCACCAGCTAAGCCACCCACTGAAGGAGCTGGGCGTGTGGCAGAGCCAAGCTGGTTTGTCCTCACGTCTGGTGCCAGGAGCTCTCCTCCCAACCAGCACCAGGCAGCAGCCCAGAGGAAGGACCACTTCCCTCTCTTCCCTTAGCAAGCACTTGAGCCCCTAGTGCTCCACTCTTTGGCCCCTGCATTTCTCAGGCCTGCAAGGACACGACCCCATCACGGCGTCAGCAGGGAGCAGTCCGAAAAACAAGAGTGGTCACAATGCAAAGGCTCTAGGACGCTCCTCACCTCCCAAAAAAGGAGTGGCAACTCTCCAAGCGCTCAGGGAGAAAACCCCAAGGGGAAAGGGCTTCCAGCGCTCAGCGTCCACAATGCCTGCCCACAAGCCGGCAGGCTGCTTGGAGGACGCCTGTGCTCACCACCACTCCCTTGGCTCCACACACTCGCAGCAATGCCCCTAGAGCTCCGTGGGGCTCCTCACATCCACCCAAACCTCAAGCCAACACCACCACCTTCCCCACATCAGCACCTCGCACGCTCCTGCCTGCCCAAGGGGGCTCTCTCGCTGCCCTGCTGCAGCACACAAAGCTCACCCTGCAGCAGGACGGTGCAGGAACTTGCCGAGACGGCAGCTGGAAGGAAGAGAGACCTGGGCTGCGCATCCCTCGCAGGCCACCCTTGCCTTGCCTTCCCTCCTCCAAGGCACTCCTTGTCCAGGGAGATTGGGCACAGGGAGCCATCAGCCCCCCTCCAGAGTCCTCTCCCAAGAACACACCTGCCCCTCTCCCAAGAACACCTCTCCACAAGGCCTTCACTCCTCCAAACACCTTCCAGCACGCTAACACCCAGCCGGGAACGAGCAACTCCCACGACCTTCTGCTCCTTCAGCCAACACTGCTGCAAGACCAAAGCTCTCCCCACAAAAAGCAGCCAAGAGGAAAGGAGGGAAAAGCATGCCTTGTACAGCTCTCAGAGCAAGGAGAAGCGCTCCCTGGACTTTCGGGTGGGTCCTGGCTACAGAGCCTGGCAAGAGCGGAGGAAACTCCAGGCGTGAAGCTGAGCGGGCAGAAGGCAGCCGGCTGCCAGCGTGCCTGGCTCATGGGGCCACCAGGGCAGCCGGGGCCCCAGCAGACAAGGCACCTGCTCACCTCGCAGCGCTCCCCACCTCCCCAGCCTCATGGCACTGCCCACGCACAGCACTGCTCTCTCCACACGCCTCCTCCTGCACACTGAGCACCAACACCCTGGGGCCACCGCCTCTCCCCACCACACGCCACCCAACTTCTGGCACACACCTCACCCCCACCCCTCCCCTCACACAGCGTGGACAGTCAGCACATCCCTCTGCAGCAGGCACACACAGGCCACACCACCACACAGGCCAGCAGCCAGGACACCACCCCCAAATGCCCCCAAATCACAGCCAGGCCCACTCTCCAGCCCTTCTGTTTCCTTCTAGTCCTCCAAGAGGCAGCAACAAGCACTTCCTCTGAACATCCACTCACACCTCTGCTCCTGCTCCCTTCCCACCTCCACCAATCCAAGGGCAGAAAGAGCATTCCCATCTTGCAGACAAAGCTCACCCAGCCCTACTGCGCTGCCCCGCTGCAGCTTCTCATGGCCAGCCAGCATGTCTGGCTTGCAGGGCAGTTCGCCTGGGGCCCAGTCCACTCTGTCCCACGGTCCTAACTCCGCTGGTAGCTCCTGGAGGAAAGGAACCTTGCTGCCAGCACCACTGCCCCTGTCCCAGGGTCAAGGCCAGGGCCAGGGCTAGTGTGGGAACAGACCTACACACCCATTCACTCCCACTCCTGCTCTCCTGCTTTGCTCCCGCCCCACTTATAAGTGTCTTTAACCCACATGCTGGACTGTGATTGGCTGATAGAGACATCAGTCAGCCCAACCCAAACCTCCTCCTCTTGTCAGCCAGTAGCAGGGCAGCACTGGGGGCGATGCCATGGCAACATTGCAGACACATGACCCAGCAGGCAGCTCCTTCCTCCCACCATCGTTGGTGGTGGGTCAGGTGCCATGCTGAGGGTTATTACAAGGGGAAGGTTTCATGTCCTCTGTGGGCATTTCCAGCAGGCTCTTGAGATGCCCCTGGGATCTGCTGGACATTGCAGCCCTTGGCTCTGCTGGAGCCAGCACCCCTTTCCTGCCAGAGCCAGACCCCAAGGGGGATCTCCCTCTCCCAGAGACACCTGCACCTGGATTGACCCCCCCACCCTACCAGGAGGGGATGGAGCCAGCCCCACAGGAGCCTCGGGCCTCAGGACAGCCCCAGCCCCAGGACCCAGCACTCCTGCCTGCCCCATTGTGCCCTGAGCCAGACGGGACCCTCCAGCAGGGCTCTTGTGGCCGCCCCCAGCCCTGTCCAGACACCCCCACAGCCCAGGTCCCACAACTGTTTTTGCATTTCACAGTCTCTGTGTGACACCTCAGGAAGGAGTTCCTCAATCCCTTACCCTTGGCGGAGAGCTGCCAGAGTGCTGGAAAACAAGTATCCGTGGTCTGGGCTAATGTTCTTGGTCCAGCAGTCTCCATCTCGTTTGGCCCCTTTCCTTCGGCTCGCCTCTCCCTCCAGGGAAAAAGGACTCTCTTGTCTCCTGTCTCGTCCCCCACAATTCCTCTCCAATGTGTCCCTGCTCTTGTGCCTGTTGGTGAGGAGCCCCAGTGCAGCCCCACTGCCTCCTGTCCTCCCTCCTTGCTGGGGAGTAGCTCTGAAGGGCAGCAGTGGGGAGTGTGTGAGCCGTGCCCTGGCCTTGCAGGGAAGTGAGGGCTCTCCCATGGCACCGGGGAGAGACCTCTCTGTGATGCGGCACGTCCCCCTGTGACCTCAGCCCGTGTCATCTCTGGGCTCAGTAGGTCACTGCCATGGAGATGGCACAGCCAGGGAGAGAGCAGAGAGATTTCCCTCCATGTTCTGCAAAGCAATCAATCACCTTCCCTCCCCACAGTTAGTTTCCAAAACTGGCTAACTCCTTCAGGAATGTGACCAGATGGTGACAAAGGCTGTGAAAAATCTAAGATGGGGCACGGCAGAGGTCACTTCTGTGCCCCTGCACCAACAGGTCTCTGCACAGGGCAGACCTGTGTGGGAAGCTGGGGTTTGGGGCTATGTTAGGGGTTTGGCACTTGTTAAAGACGGGATCAAAATCATGTGAGGTCAAACAGCACAAAAGGGTGGCCATGGGCTGCGATGCTTTGGCGAGCCTGGTGAGACAGGTTTCTCCCGTGGGTCACTCTTCTTGTCAAAGGAGGATGTAGGACAGGATGGGACAGGACGCAGCCTTCCTCCTTCAGGCACCAAAGCAGGCTCTTTGTTTTGAAAAGGCCTCAGCAAGGTTTCTCAGTCTGCGGTGCTTAGGAGAGAGATGAGATGCCAGAAAAGAGCAACTAGGCCCTTAACACGCATCATCCAGAGGGCTTTACGTGGGACCCTGGTGCTTCCCATGTTCCATAACCGTGGGCAAGGCTGGGGAGCAAATTTGGGGCAGTGTTCTCATTTCCCATGAATGTTGCCCAGGCTGAGACAAATCTCACCAGGCCCCTCTCTTTTCATGGGGCACAATTTCCACACCACGCACACACTGTCAAGCCTAGATTTCACCACCAATGTCTAAGCCACGCTGCAGGCCTACATACTGCGGGGACAGGCGGGACCTCCGAGTCACTTCCCAGCCATGGGCAACCTGGGCTGCTCTCTCTGCAGTCACCTCACAAGCACCTTCCCAGCCACCTGCCTCCTGCTGCCCTATCAGCCACTCCAAAAGACAGGACCTCACGGCCACCTTCCCAGCCGTCTGCCTGCCACTGCCCTACAAGCCCCTGACACACCAGTGACCTCACAATAACTTCCTCAGCCATCAGCCAAATGCTCACCTCCCAGCTGCTCCGGCCAACGTCACCTCCAAAGCACGCGTCCCAGCCGTGCACCTGCTGCTGCCCCAGCAACTGCTCACCTAGAAGACACCTCACCAGCACCTCCCCAGCCACACGCCTCCTGCTAGCCAATCACGAACCGTTGCAGAAGGGACCTTACAGACAACACGCCAGCCTTGTTCCTGCAGCTGGCCTCTCAGCTCCTCAGCCCCAAGGGACCTCAGAATCAGCAGCCGAGCCACACGGCCCCTGCTGGCCTCTCAGCTACCGACAAAGAACTGATTGGGCAGTGGTGATTTTCTGGCCCAGCTCTCGCACACACTAGGGACCTCATGGCTGTTGCCCCCTGCAGCTGCCCCTGCTCTCCCCAAGGCTGAGACACCTCCTGAACGGTCTCCCTCACTCACCCTGGCGCCTCACACTGCTCCTAGTGCAGCAAAACACCCAGGACGGACCGGTTCCTGCCCCAAGAGAAGATCACCTTCTGCTCAGGCAGAAGCCCGAGCCCGTGAAGCTTAGGAACTGGAGAAAGGCCTGCAAGTAATTCGTGGCAACATTTCCTGATGGGCCAATTGCGTGGGAGCAGCGACCATGAAGCTGAAGACAGCAGGGCCCCATGGCCCAGGCAGAGCAAGAAGCCTTCCCGCAACTCCAAAGGCCACTTCCTTCCCCAAGGAAGGACTGAACCAAGCCAGCACATCCCCTACACATCAAGGACAACAAGCACTCTCTGGTTTGGGGCCCTGACAGCTTGGGGCACGGGGAAGGACTCAGACGAGGGCATCTCAGCTGGGGACACCAGCAGAGGCAGCACTCAGCAGCTCTTCCCCCTGGCCCGCCAGCAGGGCTAATGACAACGGCAAGGGGAGGACGGGCCCTTCCCCAGCCTCCAAGGCTCTTAGGAAAGCACAACAGCTGCCACGCTCAGAGCTGCTCTGCCAACACCCTTCAGGCTGCTTCCAGGGCCACACGTCTCAGGGCCCAGCAAGAGGCACGCAGCACCACCAACGGCCAGGCCACGGCGTGCCGCATGGGCACAGCCTCTCTCGGAGCCCTCCAAAAGGCAGTTTTTCCGAGCAGAAGCGACCATGGGCAAGGGCCCCAAAACACACCAAGACTCACTCTCCAACCCTTCCGCTTGCTTCTAGTCCTCCACAGCCTTTCAGCAGGCACTTCCTCTGAACATCCCGGCTCACCCCGGAGCCTGCTCCCTTCCCACCCCCACAAAGCAGAGGGCAAGTGCTCTCCCAGGAGGCGCATCACGCCAGCTCTTGCCTCTCTCTTGTGCCTCACGTGCCCTCAAGGCCCTCACCCCACAGGCCTCCCTACTGAGGGGCCCTTTGGGGCTTCAAGGAAGGAGGACAAAACTCTTTGGCAACACTCCCCCTCTCTCGGGCCGTGCTCAGGGAGCTCACCAATGACCACATGGCAGCAAGCAGACACACTCAGCAGCACGGACAGGGCCAGTGCACCAGCCTTAGACAAGCACACTTGCAACCAGGGAAACGGCACAAGGCTTCTACTGCTCTCAAGCCTTTGCCTTGCCCTGCCTCAGCAAGGCCGGGGATTTCTCTGCCAAGCAAAGCCTCGAGCCAAGGCAGCAGCTTTCAGCAGTCTGCGTGCCACATGGAAAAGCCAACATAGTAAGTACTTGGCCTCCAGGGTCCCCCCTGGCATGGCCCAGGCAGAGCCCGAGAGCACCAGCTAAGCCACCCACTGAAGGAGCTGGGCGTGTGGCAGAGCCAAGCTGGTTTGTCCTCCCGTCTGGTGCCAGGAGCTCTCCTCCCAACCAGCACCAGGCAGCAGCCCAGAGGAAGGACCACTTCCCTCTCTTCCCTTAGCAAGCACTTGACCCCCTAGTGCTCCACTCTTTGGCCCCTGCATTTCTCAGGCCTGCAAGGACACGACCCCATCACGGCGTCAGCAGGGAGCAGTCCGAAAAACAAGAGTGGTCACAATGCAAAGGCTCTAGGACGCTCCTCACCTCCCAAAAAAGGAGTGGCAACTCTCAAAGCGCTCAGGGAGAAAACCCCAAGGGGAAAGGGCTTCCAGCGCTCAGCGTCCACAATGCCTGCCCACAAGCCGGCAGGCTGCTTGGAGGACGCCTGTGCTCACCACCACTCCCTTGGCTCCACACACTCGCAGCAATGCCCCTAGAGCTCCGTGGGGCTCCTCACATCCACCCAAACCTCAAGCCAACACCACCACCTTCCCCACATCAGCACCTCGCACGCTCCTGCCTGCCCAAGGGGGCTCTCTCGCTGCCCTGCTGCAGCACACAAAGCTCACCCTGCAGCAGGACGGTGCAGGAACTTGCCGAGACGGCAGCTGGAAGGAAGAGAGACCTGGGCTGCGCATCCCTCGCAGGCCACCCTTGCCTTGCCTTCCCTCCTCCAAGGCACTCCTTGTCCAGGGAGATTTGGCACACGGAGCCATCAGCCCCCCTCCAGAGTCCTCTCCCAAGAACACACCTGCCCCTCTCCCAAGAACACCTCTCCACAAGGCCTTCACTCCTCCAAACACCTTCCAGCACGCTAACACCCAGCCGGGAACGAGCAACTCCCACGACCTTCTGCTCCTTCAGCCAACACTGCTGCAAGACCAAAGCTCTCCCCACAAAAAGCAGCCAAGAGGAAAGGAGGGAAAAGCATGCCTTGTACAGCTCTCAGAGCAAGGAGAAGCGCTCCCTGGACTTTCGGGTGGGTCCTGGCTACAGAGCCTGGCAAGAGCGGAGGAAACTCCAGGCGTGAAGCTGAGCGGGCAGAAGGCAGCCGGCTGCCAGCGTGCCTGCCTCATGGGGCCACCAGGGCAGCCGGGGCCCCAGCAGACAAGGCACCTGCTCACCTCGCAGCGCTCCCCACCTCCCCAGCCTCATGGCACTGCCCACGCACAGCACTGCTCTCTCCACACGCCTCCTCCTGCACACTGAGCACCAACACCCTGGGGCCACCGCCTCTCCCCACCACACGCCACCCAACTTCTGGCACACACCTCACCCCCACCCCTCCCCTCACACAGCGTGGACAGTCAGCACATCCCTCTGCAGCAGGCACACACAGGCCACACCACCACACAGGCCAGCAGCCAGGACACCACCCCCAAATGCCCCCAAATCACAGCCAGGCCCACTCTCCAGCCCTTCTGTTTCCTTCTAGTCCTCCAAGAGGCAGCAACAAGCACTTCCTCTGAACATCCACTCACACCTCTGCTCCTGCTCCCTTCCCACCTCCACCAATCCAAGGGCAGAAAGAGCATTCCCATCTTGCAGACAAAGCTCACCCAGCCCTACTGCGCTGCCCCGCTGCAGCTTCTCATGGCCAGCCAGCATGTCTGGCTTGCAGGGCAGTTCGCCTGGGGCCCAGTCCACTCTGTCCCACGGTCCTAACTCCGCTGGTAGCTCCTGGAGGAAAGGAACCTTGCTGCCAGCACCACTGCCCCTGTCCCAGGGTCAAGGCCAGGGCCAGGGCTAGTGTGGGAACAGACCTACACACCCATTCACTCCCACTCCTGCTCTCCTGCTTTGCTCCCGCCCCACTTATAAGTGTCTTTAACCCACATGCTGGACTGTGATTGGCTGATAGAGACATCAGTCAGCCCAACCCAAACCTCCTCCTCTTGTCAGCCAGTAGCAGGGCAGCACTGGGGGCGATGCCATGGCAACATTGCAGACACATGACCCAGCAGGCAGCTCCTTCCTCCCACCATCGTTGGTGGTGGGTCTGGTGCCATGCTGAGGGTTATTACAAGGGGAAGGTTTCATGTCCTCTGTGGGCATTTCCAGCAGGCTCTTGAGATGCCCCTGGGATCTGCTGGACATTGCAGCCTCTGGGAGCCAGCACCCCTTTCCTGCCAGAGCCAGACCCCAAGGGGGATCTCCCTCTCCCAGAGACACCTGCACCTGGATTGACCCCCCCACCCTACCAGGAGGGGATGGAGCCAGCCCCACAGGAGCCTCGGGCCTCAGGACAGCCCCAGCCCCAGGACCCAGCACTCCTGCCTGCCCCATTGTGCCCTGAGCCAGACGGGACCCTCCAGCAGGGCTCTTGTGGCCGCCCCCAGCCCTGTCCAGACACCCCCACAGCCCAGGTCCCACAACTGTTTTTGCATTTCACAGTCTCTGTGTGACACCTCAGGAAGGAGTTCCTCAATCCCTTACCCTTGGCGGAGAGCTGCCAGAGTGCTGGAAAACAAGTATCCGTGGTCTGGGCTAATGTTCTTGGTCCAGCAGTCTCCATCTCGTTTGGCCCCTTTCCTTCGGCTCGCCTCTCCCTCCAGGGAAAAAGGACTCTCTTGTCTCCTGTCTCGTCCCCCACAATTCCTCTCCAATGTGTCCCTGCTCTTGTGCCTGTTGGTGAGGAGCCCCAGTGCAGCCCCACTGCCTCCTGGCCTCCCTCCTTGCTGGGGAGTAGCTCTGAAGGGCAGCAGTGGGGAGTGTGTGAGCCGTGCCCTGGCCTTGCGGGGAAGTGAGGGCTCTCCCATGGCACCGGGGAGAGACCTCTCTGTGATGCGGCACGTCCCCCTGTGACCTCAGCCCGTGTCATCTCTGGGCTCAGTAGGTCACTGCCATGGAGATGGCACAGCCAGGGAGAGAGCAGAGAGATTTCCCTCCATGTTCTGCAAAGCAATCAATCACCTTCCCTCCCCACAGTTAGTTTCCAAAACTGGCTAACTCCTTCAGGAACGTGACCAGATGGTGACAAAGGCTGTGAAAAATCTAAGATGGGGCACGGCAGAGGTCACTTCTGTGCCCCTGCACCAACAGGTCTCTGCACAGGGCAGACCTGTGTGGGAAGCTGGGGTTTGGGGCTATGTTAGGGGTTTGGCACTTGTTAAAGACGGGATCAAAATCATGTGAGGTCAAACAGCACAAAAGGGTGGCCATGGGCTGCGATGCTTTGGCGAGCCTGGTGAGACAGGTTTCTCCCGTGGGTCACTCTTCTTGTCAAAGGAGGATGTAGGACAGGATGGGACAGGACGCAGCCTTCCTCCTTCAGGCACCAAAGCAGGCTCTTTGTTTTGAAAAGGCCTCAGCAAGGTTTCTCAGTCTGCGGTGCTTAGGAGAGAGATGAGATGCCAGAAAAGAGCAACTAGGCCCTTAACACGCATCATCCAGAGGGCTTTACGTGGGACCCTGGTGCTTCCCATGTTCCATAACCGTGGGCAAGGCTGGGGAGCAAATTTGGGGCAGTGTTCTCATTTCCCATGAATGTTGCCCAGGCTGAGACAAATCTCACCAGGCCCCTCTCTTTTCATGGGGCACAATTTCCACACCACGCACACACTGTCAAGCCTAGATTTCACCACCAATGTCTAAGCCACGCTGCAGGCCTACATACTGCGGGGACAGGCGGGACCTCCGAGTCACTTCCCAGCCATGGGCAACCTGGGCTGCTCTCTCTGCACTCACCTCACAAGCACCTTCCCAGCCACCTGCCTCCTGCTGCCCTATCAGCCACTCCAAAAGACAGGACCTCACGGCCACCTTCCCAGCCGTCTGCCTGCCACTGCCCTACAAGCCCCTGACACACCAGTGACCTCACAATAACTTCCTCAGCCATCAGCCAAATGCTCACCTCCCAGCTGCTCCGGCCAACGTCACCTCCAAAGCACGCGTCCCAGCCGTGCACCTGCTGCTGCCCCAGCAACTGCTCACCTAGAAGACACCTCACCAGCACCTCCCCAGCCACACGCCTCCTGCTAGCCAATCACGAACCGTTGCAGAAGGGACCTTACAGACAACACGCCAGCCTTGTTCCTGCAGCTGGCCTCTCAGCTCCTCAGCCCCAAGGGACCTCAGAATCAGCAGCCGAGCCACACGGCCCCTGCTGGCCTCTCAGCTACCGACAAAGAACTGATTGGGCAGTGGTGATTTTCTGGCCCAGCTCTCGCACACACTAGGGACCTCATGGCTGTTGCCCCCTGCAGCTGCCCCTGCTCTCCCCAAGGCTGAGACACCTCCTGAACGGTCTCCCTCACTCACCCTGGCGCCTCACACTGCTCCTAGTGCAGCAAAACACCCAGGACGGACCGGTTCCTGCCCCAAGAGAAGATCACCTTCTGCTCAGGCAGAAGCCCGAGCCCGTGAAGCTTAGGAACTGGAGAAAGGCCTGCAAGTAATTCGTGGCAACATTTCCTGATGGGCCAATTGCGTGGGAGCAGCGACCATGAAGCTGAAGACAGCAGGGCCCCATGGCCCAGGCAGAGCAAGAAGCCTTCCCGCAACTCCAAAGGCCACTTCCTTCCCCAAGGAAGGACTGAACCAAGCCAGCACATCCCCTACACATCAAGGACAACAAGCACTCTCTGGTTTGGGGCCCTGACAGCTTGGGGCACGGGGAAGGACTCAGACGAGGGCATCTCAGCTGGGGACACCAGCAGAGGCAGCACTCAGCAGCTCTTCCCCCATTAGATCCCGCCAGCAGGGCTAATGACAACGGCAAGGGGAGGACGGGCCCTTCCCCAGCCTCCAAGGCTCTTAGGAAAGCACAACAGCTGCCACGCTCAGAGCTGCTCTGCCAACACCCTTCAGGCTGCTTCCAGGGCCACACGTCTCAGGGCCCAGCAAGAGCCACGGAGCACCACCAACGGCCAGGCCACGGCGTGCCGCATGGGCACAGCCTCTCTCGGAGCCCTCCGACAGGCAGTTTTTCCGAGCAGAAGCGACCATGGGCAAGGGCCCCAAAACACACCAAGACCCACTCTCCAACCCTTCCGCTTGCTTCTAGTCCTCCACAGCCTTTCCCCAGGCACTTCCTCTGAACATCCCGGCTCACCCCGGAGCCTGCTCCCTTCCCACCCCCACAAAGCAGAGGGCAAGTGCTCTCCCAGGAGGCGCATCACGCCAGCTCTTGCCTCTCTCTTGTGCCTCACGTGCCCTCAAGGCCCTCACCCCACAGGCCTCCCTACTGAGGGGCCCTTTGGGGCTTCAAGGAAGGAGGACAAAACTCTTTGGCAACACTCCCCCTCTCTCGGGCCGTGCTCAGGGAGCTCACCAATGACCACATGGCAGCAAGCAGACACACTCAGCAGCACGGACAGGGCCAGTGCACCAGCCTTAGACAAGCACACTTGCAACCAGGGAAACGGCACAAGGCTTCTACTGCTCTCAAGCCTTTGCCTTGCCCTGCCTCAGCAAGGCCGGGGATTTCTCTGCCAAGCAAAGCCTCGAGCCAAGGCAGCAGCTTTCAGCAGTCTGCGTGCCACATGGAAAAGCCAACATAGTAAGTACTTGGCCTCCAGGGTCCCCCCTGGCATGGCCCAGGCAGAGCCCGAGAGCACCAGCTAAGCCACCCACTGAAGGAGCTGGGCGTGTGGCAGAGCCAAGCTGGTTTGTCCTCACGTCTGGTGCCAGGAGCTCTCCTCCCAACCAGCACCAGGCAGCAGCCCAGAGGAAGGACCACTTCCCTCTCTTCCCTTAGCAAGCACTTGAGCCCCTAGTGCTCCACTCTTTGGCCCCTGCATTTCTCAGGCCTGCAAGGACACGACCCCATCACGGCGTCAGCAGGGAGCAGTCCGAAAAACAAGAGCATTGGTCACAATGCAAAGGCTCTAGGACGCTCCTCACCTCCCAAAAAAGGAGTGGCAACTCTCCAAGCGCTCAGGGAGAAAACCCCAAGGGGAAAGGGCTTCCAGCGCTCAGCGTCCACAATGCCTGCCCACAAGCCGGCAGGCTGCTTGGAGGACGCCTGTGCTCACCACCACTCCCTTGGCTCCACACACTCGCAGCAATGCCCCTAGAGCTCAGTGGGGCTCCTCACATCCACCCAAACCTCAAGCCAACACCACCACCTTCCCCACATCAGCACCTCGCACGCTCCTGCCTGCCCAAGGGGGCTCTCTCGCTGCCCTGCTGCAGCACCCAGAGCTCACCCTGCAGCAGGACGGTGCAGGAACTTGCCGAGACGGCAGCTGGAAGGAAGAGAGACCTGGGCTGCGCATCCCTCGCAGGCCACCCTTGCCTTGCCTTCCCTCCTCCAAGGCACTCCTTGTCCAGGGAGATTGGGCACAGGGAGCCATCAGCCCCCCTCCAGAGTCCTCTCCCAAGAACACACCTGCCCCTCTCCCAAGAACACCTCTCCACAAGGCCTTCACTCCTCCAAACACCTTCCAGCACGCTAACGCCCAGCCGGGAACGAGCAACTCCCACGACCTTCTGCTCCTTCAGCCAACACTGCTGCAAGACCAAAGCTCTCCCCACAAAAAGCAGCCAAGAGGAAAGGAGGGAAAAGCATGCCTTGTACAGCTCTCAGAGCAAGGAGAAGCGCTCCCTGGACTTTCGGGTGGGTCCTGGCTACAGAGCCTGGCAAGAGCGGAGGAAACTCCAGGCGTGAAGCTGAGCGGGCAGAAGGCAGCCGGCTGCCAGCGTGCCTGGCTCATGGGGCCACCAGGGCAGCCGGGGCCCCAGCAGACAAGGCACCTGCTCACCTCGCAGCGCTCCCCACCTCCCCAGCCTCATGGCACTGCCCACGCACAGCACTGCTCTCTCCACACGCCTCCTCCTGCACACTGAGCACCAACACCCTGGGGCCACCGCCTCTCCCCACCACACGCCACCCAACTTCTGGCACACACCTCACCCCCACCCCTCCCCTCACACAGCGTGGACAGTCAGCACATCCCTCTGCAGCAGGCACACACAGGCCACACCACCACACAGGCCAGCAGCCAGGACACCACCCCCAAATGCCCCCAAATCACAGCCAGGCCCACTCTCCAGCCCTTCTGTTTCCTTCTAGTCCTCCAAGAGGCAGCAACAAGCACTTCCTCTGAACATCCACTCACACCTCTGCTCCTGCTCCCTTCCCACCTCCACCAATCCAAGGGCAGAAAGAGCATTCCCATCTTGCAGACAAAGCTCACCCAGCCCTACTGCGCTGCCCCGCTGCAGCTTCTCATGGCCAGCCAGCATGTCTGGCTTGCAGGGCAGTTCGCCTGGGGCCCAGTCCACTCTGTCCCATGGTCCTAACTCCGCTGGTAGCTCCTGGAGGAAAGGAACCTTGCTGCCAGCACCACTGCCCCTGTCCCAGGGTCAAGGCCAGGGCCAGGGCTAGTGTGGGAACAGACCTACACACCCATTCACTCCCACTCCTGCTCTCCTGCTTTGCTCCCGCCCCACTTATAAGTGTCTTTAACCCACATGCTGGACTGTGATTGGCTGATAGAGACATCAGTCAGCCCAACCCAAACCTCCTCCTCTTGTCAGCCAGTAGCAGGGCAGCACTGGGGGCGATGCCATGGCAACATTGCAGACACATGACCCAGCAGGCAGCTCCTTCCTCCCACCATCGTTGGTGGTGGGTCTGGTGCCATGCTGAGGGTTATTACAAGGGGAAGGTTTCATGTCCTCTGTGGGCATTTCCAGCAGGCTCTTGAGATGCCCCTGGGATCTGCTGGACATTGCAGCCTCTGGGAGCCAGGACCCCTTTCCTGCCAGAGCCAGACCCCAAGGGGGATCTCCCTCTCCCAGAGACACCTGCACCTGGATTGACCCTCCCACCCTACCAGGGGTAGGGGATGGAGCCAGCCCCACAGGAGCCTCGGGGCTCAGGACAGCCCCAGCCCCAGGACCCAGCACTCCTGCCTGCCCCATTGTGCCCTGAGCCAGACGGGACCCTCCAGCAGGGCTCTTGTGGCCGCCCCCAGCCCTGTCCAGACACCCCCACAGCCCAGGTCCCACAACTGTTTTTGCATTTCACAGTCTCTGTGTGACACCTCAGGAAGGAGTTCCTCAATCCCTTACCCTTGGCGGAGAGCTGCCAGAGTGCTGGAAAACAAGTATCCGTGGTCTGGGCTAATGTTCTTGGTCCAGCAGTCTCCATCTCGTTTGGCCCCTTTCCTTCGGCTCGCCTCTCCCTCCAGGGAAAAAGGACTCTCTTGTCTCCTGTCTCGTCCCCCACAATTCCTCTCCAATGTGTCCCTGCTCTTGTGCCTGTTGGTGAGGAGCCCCAGTGCAGCCCCACTGCCTCCTGTCCTCCCTCCTTGCTGGGGAGTAGCTCTGAAGGGCAGCAGTGGGGAGTGTGTGAGCCGTGCCCTGGCCTTGCAGGGAAGTGAGGGCTCTCCCATGGCACCGGGGAGAGACCTCTCTGTCATGCGGCACGTCCCCCTGTGACCTCAGCCCGTGTCATCTCTGGGCTCAGTAGGTCACTGCCATGGAGATGGCACAGCCAGGGAGAGAGCAGAGAGATTTCCCTCCATGTTCTGCAAAGCAATCAATCACCTTCCCTCCCCACAGTTAGTTTCCAAAACTGGCTAACTCCTTCAGGAACGTGACCAGATGGTGACAAAGGCTGTGAAAAATCTAAGATGGGGCACGGCAGAGGTCACTTCTGTGCCCCTGCACCAACAGGTCTCTGCACAGGGCAGACCTGTGTGGGAAGCTGGGGTTTGGGGCTATGTTAGGGGTTTGGCACTTGTTAAAGACGGGATCAAAATCATGTGAGGTCAAACAGCACAAAAGGGTGGCCATGGGCTGCGATGCTTTGGTGAGCCTGGTGAGACAGGTTTCTCCCGTGGGTCACTCTTCTTGTCAAAGGAGGATGTAGGACAGGATGGGACAGGACGCAGCCTTCCTCCTTCAGGCACCAAAGCAGGCTCTTTGTTTTGAAAAGGCCTCAGCAAGGTTTCTCAGTCTGCGGTGCTTAGGAGAGAGATGAGATGCCAGAAAAGAGCAACTAGGCCCTTAACACGCATCATCCAGAGGGCTTTACGTGGGACCCTGGTGCTTCCCATGTTCCATAACCATGGGCAAGGCTGGGTAGCAAATTTGGGGCAGTGTTCTCATTTCCCATGAATGTTGCCCAGGCTGAGACAAATCTCACCAGGCCCCTCTCTTTTCATGGGGCACAATTTCCACACCACGCACACACTGTCAAGCCTAGATTTCACCACCAATGTCTAAGCCACGCTGCAGGCCTACATACTGCGGGGACAGGCGGGACCTCCGAGTCACTTCCCAGCCATGGGCAACCTGGGCTGCTCTCTCTGCAGTCACCTCACAAGCACCTTCCCAGCCACCTGCCTCCTGCTGCCCTATCAGCCACTCCAAAAGACAGGACCTCACGGCCACCTTCCCAGCCGTCTGCCCGCCACTGCCCTACAAGCCCCTGACACACAAGTGACCTCACAATGACTTCCTCAGCCATCAGCCAAATGCTCACCTCCCAGATGCTCCGGCCAACGTCACCTCCAAAGCACGCGTCCCAGCCGTGCACCTGCTGCTGCCCCAGCAACTGCTCAGCCAGAAGACACCTCACCAGCACCTCCCCAGCCACACGCCTCCTGCTAGCCAATCACGTAACCCTTGCAGAAGGGACCTTACAGACAACACGCCAGCCTTGTTCCTGCAGCTGGCCTCTCAGCTCCTCAGCCCCAAGGGACCTCAGAATCAGCAGCCGAGCCACACGGCCCCTGCTGGCCTCTCAGCTACCGACAAAGAACTGATTGGGCAGTGGTGATTTTCTGGCACAGCTCTCGCACACACTAGGGACCTCATGGCTGTTGCCCCCTGCAGCTGCCCCTGCTCTCCCCAAGGCTGAGACACCTCCTGAACGGTCTCCCTCATTCACCCTGGCGCCTCACACTGCTCCTAGTGCAGCAAAACACCCAGGACGGGCCGGTTCCTGCCCCAAGAGAAGATCACCTTCTGCCCAGCCAGTGCCCGCACCAAGCCTGTGAAGCTCAGGAATTGGAGAAAGGCCTGCAAGGGATTCGTGGCAACATTTCCTAAGGGGCCGATTGTGTGGGAGCAGCGACCATGAAGCGGAAGACAGCAGGGCCCCATGGCCCAGGCAGAGCAAGAAGCCTTCCCGCAACTCCAAAGGCCACTTCCTTCCCCAAGGAGGGACTGAACCAAGCCAGCACATCCCCTACACATCAAGGACAACAAGCACTCTCTGGTTTGGGGCCCTGACAGTTTGGGACACGGGGAAGGACTGAGGCGAGGGCATCTCAGCTGGGGACACCAGCAGAGGCAGCACTCAGCAGCTCTTCCCCCTGGCCCGCCAGCAGGGCTAATGACAACGGCAAGGGGAGGACGGGCCCTTCCCCAGCCTCCAAGGCTCTTAGGAAAGCACAACAGCTGCCACGCTCAGAGCTGCTCTGCCAACACCCTTCAGGCTGCTTCCAGGGCCACAGGTCTCAGGGCCCAGCAAGAGGCACGCAGCACCACCAACGGCCAGGCCACGGCGTGCCGCGTGGGCACAGCCTCTCTCGGAGCCCTCCGACAGGCAGTTTTTCCGAGCAGAAGCGACCATGGGCAAGGGCCCCAAAACACACCAAGACCCACTCTCCAACCCTTCCGCTTGCTTCTAGTCCTCCACAGCCTTTCCCCAGGCACTTCCTCTGAACATCCCGGCTCACCCCGGAGCCTGCTCCCTTCCCACCCCCACAAAGCAGAGGGCAAGTGCTCTCCCAGGAGGCGCATCACGCCAGCTCTTGCCTCTCTCTTGTGCCTCACGTGCCCTCAAGGCCCTCACCCCACAGGCCTCCCTACTGAGGGGCCCTTTGGGGCTTCAAGGAAGGAGGACAAAACTCTTTGGCAACACTCCCCCTCTCTCGGGCCGTGCTCAGGGAGCTCACCAATGACCACATGGCAGCAAGCAGACACACTCAGCAGCACGGACAGGGCCAGTGCACCAGCCTTAGACAAGCACACTTGCAACCAGGGAAACGGCACAAGGCTTCTACTGCTCTCAA
This sequence comes from Struthio camelus, assembly GCF_040807025.1. Classification (NCBI taxonomy): domain Eukaryota; kingdom Metazoa; phylum Chordata; class Aves; order Struthioniformes; family Struthionidae; genus Struthio; species Struthio camelus. Next base: position 4,413,016 of record NC_090970.1, read on the forward strand.
GCCTTTGCCTTGCCCTGCCTCAGCAAGGCCGGGGATTTCTCTGCCAAGCAAAGCCTCGAGCCAAGGCAGCAGCTTTCAGCAGTCTGCGTGCCACATGGAAAAGCCAACATAGTAAGTACTTGGCCTCCAGGGTCCCCCCTGGCATGGCCCAGGCAGAGCCCGAGAGCACCAGCTAAGCCACCCACTGAAGGAGCTGGGCGTGTGGCAGAGCCAAGCTGGTTTGTCCTCACGTCTGGTGCCAGGAGCTCTCCTCCCAACCAGCACCAGGCAGCAGCCCAGAGGAAGGACCACTTCCCTCTCTTCCCTTAGCAAGCACTTGACCCCCTAGTGCTCCACTCTTTGGCCCCTGCATTTCTCAGGCCTGCAAGGACACGACCCCATCACGGCGTCAGCAGGGAGCAGTCCGAAAAACAAGAGTGGTCACAATGCAAAGGCTCTAGGACGCTCCTCACCTCCCAAAAAAGGAGTGGCAACTCTCAAAGCGCTCAGGGAGAAAACCCCAAGGGGAAAGGGCTTCCAGCGCTCAGCGTCCACAATGCCTGCCCACAAGCCGGCAGGCTGCTTGGAGGACGCCTGTGCTCACCACCACTCCCTTGGCTCCACACACTCGCAGCAATGCCCCTAGAGCTCCGTGGGGCTCCTCACATCCACCCAAACCTCAAGCCAACACCACCACCTTCCCCACATCAGCACCTCGCACGCTCCTGCCTGCCCAAGGGGGCTCTCTCGCTGCCCTGCTGCAGCACACAAAGCTCACCCTGCAGCAGGACGGTGCAGGAACTTGCCGAGACGGCAGCTGGAAGGAAGAGAGACCTGGGCTGCGCATCCCTCGCAGGCCACCCTTGCCTTGCCTTCCCTCCTCCAAGGCACTCCTTGTCCAGGGAGATTTGGCACACGGAGCCATCAGCCCCCCTCCAGAGTCCTCTCCCAAGAACACACCTGCCCCTCTCCCAAGAACACCTCTCCACAAGGCCTTCACTCCTCCAAACACCTTCCAGCACGCTAACACCCAGCCGGGAACGAGCAACTCCCACGACCTTCTGCTCCTTCAGCCAACACTGCTGCAAGACCAAAGCTCTCCCCACAAAAAGCAGCCAAGAGGAAAGGAGGGAAAAGCATGCCTTGTACAGCTCTCAGAGCAAGGAGAAGCGCTCCCTGGACTTTCGGGTGGGTCCTGGCTACAGAGCCTGGCAAGAGCGGAGGAAACTCCAGGCGTGAAGCTGAGCGGGCAGAAGGCAGCCGGCTGCCAGCGTGCCTGGCTCATGGGGCCACCAGGGCAGCCGGGGCCCCAGCAGACAAGGCACCTGCTCACCTCGCAGCGCTCCCCACCTCCCCAGCCTCATGGCACTGCCCACGCACAGCACTGCTCTCTCCACACGCCTCCTCCTGCACACTGAGCACCAACACCCTGGGGCCACCGCCTCTCCCCACCACACGCCACCCAACTTCTGGCACACACCTCACCCCCACCCCTCCCCTCACACAGCGTGGACAGTCAGCACATCCCTCTGCAGCAGGCACACACAGGCCACACCACCACACAGGCCAGCAGCCAGGACACCACCCCCAAATGCCCCCAAATCACAGCCAGGCCCACTCTCCAGCCCTTCTGTTTCCTTCTAGTCCTCCAAGAGGCAGCAACAAGCACTTCCTCTGAACATCCACTCACACCTCTGCTCCTGCTCCCTTCCCACCTCCACCAATCCAAGGGCAGAAAGAGCATTCCCATCTTGCAGACAAAGCTCACCCAGCCCTACTGCGCTGCCCCGCTGCAGCTTCTCATGGCCAGCCAGCATGTCTGGCTTGCAGGGCAGTTCGCCTGGGGCCCAGTCCACTCTGTCCCACGGTCCTAACTCCGCTGGTAGCTCCTGGAGGAAAGGAACCTTGCTGCCAGCACCACTGCCCCTGTCCCAGGGTCAAGGCCAGGGCCAGGGCTAGTGTGGGAACAGACCTACACACCCATTCACTCCCACTCCTGCTCTCCTGCTTTGCTCCCGCCCCACTTATAAGTGTCTTTAACCCACATGCTGGACTGTGATTGGCTGATAGAGACATCAGTCAGCCCAACCCAAACCTCCTCCTCTTGTCAGCCAGTAGCAGGGCAGCACTGGGGGCGATGCCATGGCAACATTGCAGACACATGACCCAGCAGGCAGCTCCTTCCTCCCACCATCGTTGGTGGTGGGTCTGGTGCCATGCTGAGGGTTATTACAAGGGGAAGGTTTCATGTCCTCTGTGGGCATTTCCAGCAGGCTCTTGAGATGCCCCTGGGATCTGCTGGACATTGCAGCCTCTGGGAGCCAGCACCCCTTTCCTGCCAGAGCCAGACCCCAAGGGGGATCTCCCTCTCCCAGAGACACCTGCACCTGGATTGACCCCCCCACCCTACCAGGAGGGGATGGAGCCAGCCCCACAGGAGCCTCGGGCCTCAGGACAGCCCCAGCCCCAGGACCCAGCACTCCTGCCTGCCCCATTGTGCCCTGAGCCAGACGGGACCCTCCAGCAGGGCTCTTGTGGCCGCCCCCAGCCCTGTCCAGACACCCCCACAGCCCAGGTCCCACAACTGTTTTTGCATTTCACAGTCTCTGTGTGACACCTCAGGAAGGAGTTCCTCAATCCCTTACCCTTGGCGGAGAGCTGCCAGAGTGCTGGAAAACAAGTATCCGTGGTCTGGGCTAATGTTCTTGGTCCAGCAGTCTCCATCTCGTTTGGCCCCTTTCCTTCGGCTCGCCTCTCCCTCCAGGGAAAAAGGACTCTCTTGTCTCCTGTCTCATCACTCACAATTCCTCTCCAATGTGTCCCTGCTCTTGTGCCTGTTGGTGAGGAGCCCCAGTGCAGCCCCACTGCCTCCTGTCCTCCCTCCTTGCTGGGGAGTAGCTCTGAAGGGCAGCAGTGGGGAGTGTGTGAGCCGTGCCCTGGCCTTGCAGGGAAGTGAGGGCTCTCCCATGGCACCGGGGAGAGACCTCTCTGTCATGCGGCACGTCCCCCTGTGACCTCAGCCCGTGTCATCTCTGGGCTCAGTAGGTCACTGCCATGGAGATGGCACAGCCAGGGAGAGAGCAGAGAGATTTCCCTCCATGTTCTGCAAAGCAATCAATCACCTTCCCTCCCCACAGTTAGTTTCCAAAACTGGCTAACTCCTTCAGGAACGTGACCAGATGGTGACAAAGGCTGTGAAAAATCTAAGATGGGGCACGGCAGAGGTCACTTCTGTGCCCCTGCACCAACAGGTCTCTGCACAGGGCAGACCTGTGTGGGAAGCTGGGGTTTGGGGCTATGTTAGGGGTTTGGCACTTGTTAAAGACGGGATCAAAATCATGTGAGGTCAAACAGCACAAAAGGGTGGCCATGGGCTGCGATGCTTTGGCGAGCCTGGTGAGACAGGTTTCTCCCGTGGGTCACTCTTCTTGTCAAAGGAGGATGTAGGACAGGATGGGACAGGACGCAGCCTTCCTCCTTCAGGCACCAAAGCAGGCTCTTTGTTTTGAAAAGGCCTCAGCAAGGTTTCTCAGTCTGCGGTGCTTAGGAGAGAGATGAGATGCCAGAAAAGAGCAACTAGGCCCTTAACACGCATCATCCAGAGGGCTTTACGTGGGACCCTGGTGCTTCCCATGTTCCATAACCGTGGGCAAGGCTGGGGAGCAAATTTGGGGCAGTGTTCTCATTTCCCATGAATGTTGCCCAGGCTGAGACAAATCTCACCAGGCCCCTCTCTTTTCATGGGGCACAATTTCCACACCACGCACACACTGTCAAGCCTAGATTTCACCACCAATGTCTAAGCCACGCTGCAGGCCTACATACTGCGGGGACAGGCGGGACCTCCGAGTCACTTCCCAGCCATGGGCAACCTGGGCTGCTCTCTCTGCAGTCACCTCACAAGCACCTTCCCAGCCACCTGCCTCCTGCTGCCCTATCAGCCACTCCAAAAGACAGGACCTCACGGCCACCTTCCCAGCCGTCTGCCTGCCACTGCCCTACAAGCCCCTGACACACCAGTGACCTCACAATAACTTCCTCAGCCATCAGCCAAATGCTCACCTCCCAGCTGCTCCGGCCAACGTCACCTCCAAAGCACGCGTCCCAGCCGTGCACCTGCTGCTGCCCCAGCAACTGCTCACCTAGAAGACACCTCACCAGCACCTCCCCAGCCACACGCCTCCTGCTAGCCAATCACGAACCGTTGCAGAAGGGACCTTACAGACAACACGCCAGCCTTGTTCCTGCAGCTGGCCTCTCAGCTCCTCAGCCCCAAGGGACCTCAGAATCAGCAGCCGAGCCACACGGCCCCTGCTGGCCTCTCAGCTACCGACAAAGAACTGATTGGGCAGTGGTGATTTTCTGGCCCAGCTCTCGCACACACTAGGGACCTCATGGCTGTTGCCCCCTGCAGCTGCCCCTGCTCTCCCCAAGGCTGAGACACCTCCTGAACGGTCTCCCTCATTCACCCTGGCGCCTCACACTGCTCCTAGTGCAGCAAAACACCCAGGACGGACCGGTTCCTGCCCCAAGAGAAGATCACCTTCTGCTCAGGCAGAAGCCCGAGCCCGTGAAGCTTAGGAACTGGAGAAAGGCCTGCAAGTAATTCGTGGCAACATTTCCTGATGGGCCAATTGCGTGGGAGCAGCGACCATGAAGCTGAAGACAGCAGGGCCCCATGGCCCAGGCAGAGCAAGAAGCCTTCCCGCAACTCCAAAGGCCACTTCCTTCCCCAAGGAAGGACTGAACCAAGCCAGCACATCCCCTACACATCAAGGACAACAAGCACTCTCTGGTTTGGGGCCCTGACAGCTTGGGGCACGGGGAAGGACTCAGACGAGGGCATCTCAGCTGGGGACACCAGCAGAGGCAGCACTCAGCAGCTCTTCCCCCATTAGATCCCGCCAGCAGGGCTAATGACAACGGCAAGGGGAGGACGGGCCCTTCCCCAGCCTCCAAGGCTCTTAGGAAAGCACAACAGCTGCCACGCTCAGAGCTGCTCTGCCAACACCCTTCAGGCTGCTTCCAGGGCCACAGGTCTCAGGGCCCAGCAAGAGCCACGGAGCACCACCAACGGCCAGGCCACGGCGTGCCGCATGGGCACAGCCTCTCTCGGAGCCCTCCGACAGGCAGTTTTTCCGAGCAGAAGCGACCATGGGCAAGGGCCCCAAAACACACCAAGACCCACTCTCCAACCCTTCCGCTTGCTTCTAGTCCTCCACAGCCTTTCCCCAGGCACTTCCTCTGAACATCCCGGCTCACCCCGGAGCCTGCTCCCTTCCCACCCCCACAAAGCAGAGGGCAAGTGCTCTCCCAGGAGGCGCATCACGCCAGCTCTTGCCTCTCTCTTGTGCCTCACGTGCCCTCAAGGCCCTCACCCCACAGGCCTCCCTACTGAGGGGCCCTTTGGGGCTTCAAGGAAGGAGGACAAAACTCTTTGGCAACACTCCCCCTCTCTCGGGCCGTGCTCAGGGAGCTCACCAATGACCACATGGCAGCAAGCAGACACACTCAGCAGCACGGACAGGGCCAGTGCACCAGCCTTAGACAAGCACACTTGCAACCAGGGAAACGGCACAAGGCTTCTACTGCTCTCAAGCCTTTGCCTTGCCCTGCCTCAGCAAGGCCGGGGATTTCTCTGCCAAGCAAAGCCTCGAGCCAAGGCAGCAGCTTTCAGCAGTCTGCGTGCCACATGGAAAAGCCAACATAGTAAGTACTTGGCCTCCAGGGTCCCCCCTGGCATGGCCCAGGCAGAGCCCGAGAGCACCAGCTAAGCCACCCACTGAAGGAGCTGGGCGTGTGGCAGAGCCAAGCTGGTTTGTCCTCACGTCTGGTGCCAGGAGCTCTCCTCCCAACCAGCACCAGGCAGCAGCCCAGAGGAAGGACCACTTCCCTCTCTTCCCTTAGCAAGCACTTGAGCCCCTAGTGCTCCACTCTTTGGCCCCTGCATTTCTCAGGCCTGCAAGGACACGACCCCATCACGGCGTCAGCAGGGAGCAGTCCGAAAAACAAGAGCATTGGTCACAATGCAAAGGCTCTAGGACGCTCCTCACCTCCCAAAAAAGGAGTGGCAACTCTCCAAGCGCTCAGGGAGAAAACCCCAAGGGGAAAGGGCTTCCAGCGCTCAGCGTCCACAATGCCTGCCCACAAGCCGGCAGGCTGCTTGGAGGACGCCTGTGCTCACCACCACTCCCTTGGCTCCACACACTCGCAGCAATGCCCCTAGAGCTCAGTGGGGCTCCTCACATCCACCCAAACCTCAAGCCAACACCACCACCTTCCCCACATCAGCACCTCGCACGCTCCTGCCTGCCCAAGGGGGCTCTCTCGCTGCCCTGCTGCAGCACCCAGAGCTCACCCTGCAGCAGGACGGTGCAGGAACTTGCCGAGACGGCAGCTGGAAGGAAGAGAGACCTGGGCTGCGCATCCCTCGCAGGCCACCCTTGCCTTGCCTTCCCTCCTCCAAGGCACTCCTTGTCCAGGGAGATTGGGCACAGGGAGCCATCAGCCCCCCTCCAGAGTCCTCTCCCAAGAACACACCTGCCCCTCTCCCAAGAACACCTCTCCACAAGGCCTTCACTCCTCCAAACACCTTCCAGCACGCTAACGCCCAGCCGGGAACGAGCAACTCCCACGACCTTCTGCTCCTTCAGCCAACACTGCTGCAAGACCAAAGCTCTCCCCACAAAAAGCAGCCAAGAGGAAAGGAGGGAAAAGCATGCCTTGTACAGCTCTCAGAGCAAGGAGAAGCGCTCCCTGGACTTTCGGGTGGGTCCTGGCTACAGAGCCTGGCAAGAGCGGAGGAAACTCCAGGCGTGAAGCTGAGCGGGCAGAAGGCAGCCGGCTGCCAGCGTGCCTGGCTCATGGGGCCACCAGGGCAGCCGGGGCCCCAGCAGACAAGGCACCTGCTCACCTCGCAGCGCTCCCCACCTCCCCAGCCTCATGGCACTGCCCACGCACAGCACTGCTCTCTCCACACGCCTCCTCCTGCACACTGAGCACCAACACCCTGGGGCCACCGCCTCTCCCCACCACACGCCACCCAACTTCTGGCACACACCTCACCCCCACCCCTCCCCTCACACAGCGTGGACAGTCAGCACATCCCTCTGCAGCAGGCACACACAGGCCACACCACCACACAGGCCAGCAGCCAGGACACCACCCCCAAATGCCCCCAAATCACAGCCAGGCCCACTCTCCAGCCCTTCTGTTTCCTTCTAGTCCTCCAAGAGGCAGCAACAAGCACTTCCTCTGAACATCCACTCACACCTCTGCTCCTGCTCCCTTCCCACCTCCACCAATCCAAGGGCAGAAAGAGCATTCCCATCTTGCAGACAAAGCTCACCCAGCCCTACTGCGCTGCCCCGCTGCAGCTTCTCATGGCCAGCCAGCATGTCTGGCTTGCAGGGCAGTTCGCCTGGGGCCCAGTCCACTCTGTCCCATGGTCCTAACTCCGCTGGTAGCTCCTGGAGGAAAGGAACCTTGCTGCCAGCACCACTGCCCCTGTCCCAGGGTCAAGGCCAGGGCCAGGGCTAGTGTGGGAACAGACCTACACACCCATTCACTCCCACTCCTGCTCTCCTGCTTTGCTCCCGCCCCACTTATAAGTGTCTTTAACCCACATGCTGGACTGTGATTGGCTGATAGAGACATCAGTCAGCCCAACCCAAACCTCCTCCTCTTGTCAGCCAGTAGCAGGGCAGCACTGGGGGCGATGCCATGGCAACATTGCAGACACATGACCCAGCAGGCAGCTCCTTCCTCCCACCATCGTTGGTGGTGGGTCTGGTGCCATGCTGAGGGTTATTACAAGGGGAAGGTTTCATGTCCTCTGTGGGCATTTCCAGCAGGCTCTTGAGATGCCCCTGGGATCTGCTGGACATTGCAGCCTCTGGGAGCCAGGACCCCTTTCCTGCCAGAGCCAGACCCCAAGGGGGATCTCCCTCTCCCAGAGACACCTGCACCTGGATTGACCCTCCCACCCTACCAGGGGTAGGGGATGGAGCCAGCCCCACAGGAGCCTCGGGGCTCAGGACAGCCCCAGCCCCAGGACCCAGCACTCCTGCCTGCCCCATTGTGCCCTGAGCCAGACGGGACCCTCCAGCAGGGCTCTTGTGGCCGCCCCCAGCCCTGTCCAGACACCCCCACAGCCCAGGTCCCACAACTGTTTTTGCATTTCACAGTCTCTGTGTGACACCTCAGGAAGGAGTTCCTCAATCCCTTACCCTTGGCGGAGAGCTGCCAGAGTGCTGGAAAACAAGTATCCGTGGTCTGGGCTAATGTTCTTGGTCCAGCAGTCTCCATCTCGTTTGGCCCCTTTCCTTCGGCTCGCCTCTCCCTCCAGGGAAAAAGGACTCTCTTGTCTCCTGTCTCGTCCCCCACAATTCCTCTCCAATGTGTCCCTGCTCTTGTGCCTGTTGGTGAGGAGCCCCAGTGCAGCCCCACTGCCTCCTGTCCTCCCTCCTTGCTGGGGAGTAGCTCTGAAGGGCAGCAGTGGGGAGTGTGTGAGCCGTGCCCTGGCCTTGCAGGGAAGTGAGGGCTCTCCCATGGCACCGGGGAGAGACCTCTCTGTCATGCGGCACGTCCCCCTGTGACCTCAGCCCGTGTCATCTCTGGGCTCAGTAGGTCACTGCCATGGAGATGGCACAGCCAGGGAGAGAGCAGAGAGATTTCCCTCCATGTTCTGCAAAGCAATCAATCACCTTCCCTCCCCACAGTTAGTTTCCAAAACTGGCTAACTCCTTCAGGAACGTGACCAGATGGTGACAAAGGCTGTGAAAAATCTAAGATGGGGCACGGCAGAGGTCACTTCTGTGCCCCTGCACCAACAGGTCTCTGCACAGGGCAGACCTGTGTGGGAAGCTGGGGTTTGGGGCTATGTTAGGGGTTTGGCACTTGTTAAAGACGGGATCAAAATCATGTGAGGTCAAACAGCACAAAAGGGTGGCCATGGGCTGCGATGCTTTGGTGAGCCTGGTGAGACAGGTTTCTCCCGTGGGTCACTCTTCTTGTCAAAGGAGGATGTAGGACAGGATGGGACAGGACGCAGCCTTCCTCCTTCAGGCACCAAAGCAGGCTCTTTGTTTTGAAAAGGCCTCAGCAAGGTTTCTCAGTCTGCGGTGCTTAGGAGAGAGATGAGATGCCAGAAAAGAGCAACTAGGCCCTTAACACGCATCATCCAGAGGGCTTTACGTGGGACCCTGGTGCTTCCCATGTTCCATAACCATGGGCAAGGCTGGGTAGCAAATTTGGGGCAGTGTTCTCATTTCCCATGAATGTTGCCCAGGCTGAGACAAATCTCACCAGGCCCCTCTCTTTTCATGGGGCACAATTTCCACACCACGCACACACTGTCAAGCCTAGATTTCACCACCAATGTCTAAGCCACGCTGCAGGCCTACATACTGCGGGGACAGGCGGGACCTCCGAGTCACTTCCCAGCCATGGGCAACCTGGGCTGCTCTCTCTGCAGTCACCTCACAAGCACCTTCCCAGCCACCTGCCTCCTGCTGCCCTATCAGCCACTCCAAAAGACAGGACCTCACGGCCACCTTCCCAGCCGTCTGCCCGCCACTGCCCTACAAGCCCCTGACACACAAGTGACCTCACAATAACTTCCTCAGCCATCAGCCAAATGCTCACCTCCCAGATGCTCCGGCCAACGTCACCTCCAAAGCACGCGTCCCAGCCGTGCACCTGCTGCTGCCCCAGCAACTGCTCAGCCAGAAGACACCTCACCAGCACCTCCCCAGCCACACGCCTCCTGCTAGCCAATCACGTAACCCTTGCAGAAGGGACCTTACAGACAACACGCCAGCCTTGTTCCTGCAGCTGGCCTCTCAGCTCCTCAGCCCCAAGGGACCTCAGAATCAGCAGCCGAGCCACACGGCCCCTGCTGGCCTCTCAGCTACCGACAAAGAACTGATTGGGCAGTGGTGATTTTCTGGCACAGCTCTCGCACACACTAGGGACCTCATGGCTGTTGCCCCCTGCAGCTGCCCCTGCTCTCCCCAAGGCTGAGACACCTCCTGAACGGTCTCCCTCATTCACCCTGGCGCCTCACACTGCTCCTAGTGCAGCAAAACACCCAGGACGGGCCGGTTCCTGCCCCAAGAGAAGATCACCTTCTGCCCAGCCAGTGCCCGCACCAAGCCTGTGAAGCTCAGGAATTGGAGAAAGGCCTGCAAGGGATTCCTGGCAACATTTCCTAAGGGGCCGATTGTGTGGGAGCAGCGACCATGAAGCGGAAGACAGCAGGGCCCCATGGCCCAGGCAGAGCAAGAAGCCTTCCCGCAACTCCAAAGGCCACTTCCTTCCCCAAGGAGGGACTGAACCAAGCCAGCACATCCCCTACACATCAAGGACAACAAGCACTCTCTGGTTTGGGGCCCTGACAGTTTGGGACACGGGGAAGGACTGAGGCGAGGGCATCTCAGCTGGGGACACCAGCAGAGGCAGCACTCAGCAGCTCTTCCCCCTGGCCCGCCAGCAGGGCTAATGACAACGGCAAGGGGAGGACGGGCCCTTCCCCAGCCTCCAAGGCTCTTAGGAAAGCACAACAGCTGCCACGCTCAGAGCTGCTCTGCCAACACCCTTCAGGCTGCTTCCAGGGCCACAGGTCTCAGGGCCCAGCAAGAGGCACGCAGCACCACCAACGGCCAGGCCACGGCGTGCCGCGTGGGCACAGCCTCTCTCGGAGCCCTCCGACAGGCAGTTTTTCCGAGCAGAAGCGACCATGGGCAAGGGCCCCAAAACACACCAAGACCCACTCTCCAACCCTTCCGCTTGCTTCTAGTCCTCCACAGCCTTTCCCCAGGCACTTCCTCTGAACATCCCGGCTCACCCCGGAGCCTGCTCCCTTCCCACCCCCACAAAGCAGAGGGCAAGTGCTCTCCCAGGAGGCGCATCACGCCAGCTCTTGCCTCTCTCTTGTGCCTCACGTGCCCTCAAGGCCCTCACCCCACAGGCCTCCCTACTGAGGGGCCCTTTGGGGCTTCAAGGAAGGAGGACAAAACTCTTTGGCAACACTCCCCCTCTCTCGGGCCGTGCTCAGGGAGCTCACCAATGACCACATGGCAGCAAGCAGACACACTCAGCAGCACGGACAGGGCCAGTGCACCAGCCTTAGACAAGCACACTTGCAACCAGGGAAACGGCACAAGGCTTCTACTGCTCTCAAGCCTTTGCCTTGCCCTGCCTCAGCAAGGCCGGGGATTTCTCTGCCAAGCAAAGCCTCGAGCCAAGGCAGCAGCTTTCAGCAGTCTGCGTGCCACATGGAAAAGCCAACATAGTAAGTACTTGGCCTCCAGGGTCCCCCCTGGCATGGCCCAGGCAGAGCCCGAGAGCACCAGCTAAGCCACCCACTGAAGGAGCTGGGCGTGTGGCAGAGCCAAGCTGGTTTGTCCTCACGTCTGGTGCCAGGAGCTCTCCTCCCAACCAGCACCAGGCAGCAGCCCAGAGGAAGGACCACTTCCCTCTCTTCCCTTAGCAAGCACTTGAGCCCCTAGTGCTCCACTCTTTGGCCCCTGCATTTCTCAGGCCTGCAAGGACACGACCCCATCACGGCGTCAGCAGGGAGCAGTCCGAAAAACAAGAGCATTGGTCACAATGCAAAGGCTCTAGGACGCTCCTCACCTCCCAAAAAAGGAGTGGCAACTCTCCAAGCGCTCAGGGAGAAAACCCCAAGGGGAAAGGGCTTCCAGCGCTCAGCGTCCACAATGCCTGCCCACAAGCCGGCAGGCTGCTTGGAGGACGCCTGTGCTCACCACCACTCCCTTGGCTCCACACACTCGCAGCAATGCCCCTAGAGCTCAGTGGGGCTCCTCACATCCACCCAAACCTCAAGCCAACACCACCACCTTCCCCACATCAGCACCTCGCACGCTCCTGCCTGCCCAAGGGGGCTCTCTCGCTGCCCTGCTGCAGCACCCAGAGCTCACCCTGCAGCAGGACGGTGCAGGAACTTGCCGAGACGGCAGCTGGAAGGAAGAGAGACCTGGGCTGCGCATCCCTCGCAGGCCACCCTTGCCTTGCCTTCCCTCCTCCAAGGCACTCCTTGTCCAGGGAGATTGGGCACAGGGAGCCATCAGCCCCCCTCCAGAGTCCTCTCCCAAGAACACACCTGCCCCTCTCCCAAGAACACCTCTCCACAAGGCCTTCACTCCTCCAAACACCTTCCAGCACGCTAACGCCCAGCCGGGAACGAGCAACTCCCACGACCTTCTGCTCCTTCAGCCAACACTGCTGCAAGACCAAAGCTCTCCCCACAAAAAGCAGCCAAGAGGAAAGGAGGGAAAAGCATGCCTTGTACAGCTCTCAGAGCAAGGAGAAGCGCTCCCTGGACTTTCGGGTGGGTCCTGGCTACAGAGCCTGGCAAGAGCGGAGGAAACTCCAGGCGTGAAGCTGAGCGGGCAGAAGGCAGCCGGCTGCCAGCGTGCCTGCCTCATGGGGCCACCAGGGCAGCCGGGGCCCCAGCAGACAAGGCACCTGCTCACCTCGCAGCGCTCCCCACCTCCCCAGCCTCATGGCACTGCCCACGCACAGCACTGCTCTCTCCACACGCCTCCTCCTGCACACTGAGCACCAACACCCTGGGGCCACCGCCTCTCCCCACCACACGCCACCCAACTTCTGGCACACACCTCACCCCCACCCCTCCCCTCACACAGCGTGGACAGTCAGCACATCCCTCTGCAGCAGGCACACACAGGCCACACCACCACACAGGCCAGCAGCCAGGACACCACCCCCAAATGCCCCCAAATCACAGCCAGGCCCACTCTCCAGCCCTTCTGTTTCCTTCTAGTCCTCCAAGAGGCAGCAACAAGCACTTCCTCTGAACATCCACTCACACCTCTGCTCCTGCTCCCTTCCCACCTCCACCAATCCAAGGGCAGAAAGAGCATTCCCATCTTGCAGACAAAGCTCACCCAGCCCTACTGCGCTGCCCCGCTGCAGCTTCTCATGGCCAGCCAGCATGTCTGGCTTGCAGGGCAGTTCGCCTGGGGCCCAGTCCACTCTGTCCCATGGTCCTAACTCCGCTGGTAGCTCCTGGAGGAAAGGAACCTTGCTGCCAGCACCACTGCCCCTGTCCCAGGGTCAAGGCCAGGGCCAGGGCTAGTGTGGGAACAGACCTACACACCCATTCACTCCCACTCCTGCTCTCCTGCTTTGCTCCCGCCCCACTTATAAGTGTCTTTAACCCACATGCTGGACTGTGATTGGCTGATAGAGACATCAGTCAGCCCAACCCAAACCTCCTCCTCTTGTCAGCCAGTAGCAGGGCAGCACTGGGGGCGATGCCATGGCAACATTGCAGACACATGACCCAGCAGGCAGCTCCTTCCTCCCACCATCGTTGGTGGTGGGTCTGGTGCCATGCTGAGGGTTATTACAAGGGGAAGGTTTCATGTCCTCTGTGGGCATTTCCAGCAGGCTCTTGAGATGCCCCTGGGATCTGGTGGACATTGCAGCCTCTGGGAGCCAGGACCCCTTTCCTGCCAGAGCCAGACCCCAAGGGGGATCTCCCTCTCCCAGAGACACCTGCACCTGGATTGACCCTCCCACCCTACCAGGGGTAGGGGATGGAGCCAGCCCCACAGGAGCCTCGGGGCTCAGGACAGCCCCAGCCCCAGGACCCAGCACTCCTGCCTGCCCCATTGTGCCCTGAGCCAGACGGGACCCTCCAGCAGGGCTCTTGTGGCCGCCCCCAGCCCTGTCCAGACACCCCCACAGCCCAGGTCCCACAACTGTTTTTGCATTTCACAGTCTCTGTGTGACACCTCAGGAAGGAGTTCCTCAATCCCTTACCCTTGGCGGAGAGCTGCCAGAGTGCTGGAAAACAAGTATCCGTGGTCTGGGCTAATGTTCTTGGTCCAGCAGTCTCCATCTCGTTTGGCCCCTTTCCTTCGGCTCGCCTCTCCCTCCAGGGAAAAAGGACTCTCTTGTCTCCTGTCTCGTCCCCCACAATTCCTCTCCAATGTGTCCCTGCTCTTGTGCCTGTTGGTGAGGAGCCCCAGTGCAGCCCCACTGCCTCCTGTCCTCCCTCCTTGCTGGGGAGTAGCTCTGAAGGGCAGCAGTGGGGAGTGTGTGAGCCGTGCCCTGGCCTTGCAGGGAAGTGAGGGCTCTCCCATGGCACCGGGGAGAGACCTCTCTGTCATGCGGCACGTCCCCCTGTGACCTCAGCCCGTGTCATCTCTGGGCTCAGTAGGTCACTGCCATGGAGATGGCACAGCCAGGGAGAGAGCAGAGAGATTTCCCTCCATGTTCTGCAAAGCAATCAATCACCTTCCCTCCCCACAGTTAGTTTCCAAAACTGGCTAACTCCTTCAGGAACGTGACCAGATGGTGACAAAGGCTGTGAAAAATCTAAGATGGGGCACGGCAGAGGTCACTTCTGTGCCCCTGCACCAACAGGTCTCTGCACAGGGCAGACCTGTGTGGGAAGCTGGGGTTTGGGGCTATGTTAGGGGTTTGGCACTTGTTAAAGACGGGATCAAAATCATGTGAGGTCAAACAGCACAAAAGGGTGGCCATGGGCTGCGATGCTTTGGTGAGCCTGGTGAGACAGGTTTCTCCCGTGGGTCACTCTTCTTGTCAAAGGAGGATGTAGGACAGGATGGGACAGGACGCAGCCTTCCTCCTTCAGGCACCAAAGCAGGCTCTTTGTTTTGAAAAGGCCTCAGCAAGGTTTCTCAGTCTGCGGTGCTTAGGAGAGAGATGAGATGCCAGAAAAGAGCAACTAGGCCCTTAACACGCATCATCCAGAGGGCTTTACGTGGGACCCTGGTGCTTCCCATGTTCCATAACCATGGGCAAGGCTGGGTAGCAAATTTGGGGCAGTGTTCTCATTTCCCATGAATGTTGCCCAGGCTGAGACAAATCTCACCAGGCCCCTCTCTTTTCATGGGGCACAATTTCCACACCACGCACACACTGTCAAGCCTAGATTTCACCACCAATGTCTAAGCCACGCTGCAGGCCTACATACTGCGGGGACAGGCGGGACCTCCGAGTCACTTCCCAGCCATGGGCAACCTGGGCTGCTCTCTCTGCAGTCACCTCACAAGCACCTTCCCAGCCACCTGCCTCCTGCTGCCCTATCAGCCACTCCAAAAGACAGGACCTCACGGCCACCTTCCCAGCCGTCTGCCCGCCACTGCCCTACAAGCCCCTGACACACAAGTGACCTCACAATAACTTCCTCAGCCATCAGCCAAATGCTCACCTCCCAGATGCTCCGGCCAACGTCACCTCCAAAGCACGCGTCCCAGCCGTGCACCTGCTGCTGCCCCAGCAACTGCTCAGCCAGAAGACACCTCACCAGCACCTCCCCAGCCACACGCCTCCTGCTAGCCAATCACGTAACCCTTGCAGAAGGGACCTTACAGACAACACGCCAGCCTTGTTCCTGCAGCTGGCCTCTCAGCTCCTCAGCCCCAAGGGACCTCAGAATCAGCAGCCGAGCCACACGGCCCCTGCTGGCCTCTCAGCTACCGACAAAGAACTGATTGGGCAGTGGTGATTTTCTGGCACAGCTCTCGCACACACTAGGGACCTCATGGCTGTTGCCCCCTGCAGCTGCCCCTGCTCTCCCCAAGGCTGAGACACCTCCTGAACGGTCTCCCTCATTCACCCTGGCGCCTCACACTGCTCCTAGTGCAGCAAAACACCCAGGACGGGCCGGTTCCTGCCCCAAGAGAAGATCACCTTCTGCCCAGCCAGTGCCCGCACCAAGCCTGTGAAGCTCAGGAATTGGAGAAAGGCCTGCAAGGGATTCGTGGCAACATTTCCTAAGGGGCCGATTGTGTGGGAGCAGCGACCATGAAGCGGAAGACAGCAGGGCCCCATGGCCCAGGCAGAGCAAGAAGCCTTCCCGCAACTCCAAAGGCCACTTCCTTCCCCAAGGAGGGACTGAACCAAGCCAGCACATCCCCTACACATCAAGGACAACAAGCACTCTCTGGTTTGGGGCCCTGACAGTTTGGGACACGGGGAAGGACTGAGGCGAGGGCATCTCAGCTGGGGACACCAGCAGAGGCAGCACTCAGCAGCTCTTCCCCCTGGCCCGCCAGCAGGGCTAATGACAACGGCAAGGGGAGGACGGGCCCTTCCCCAGCCTCCAAGGCTCTTAGGAAAGCACAACAGCTGCCACGCTCAGAGCTGCTCTGCCAACACCCTTCAGGCTGCTTCCAGGGCCACACGTCTCAGGGCCCAGCAAGAGGCACGCAGCACCACCAACGGCCAGGCCACGGCGTGCCGCGTGGGCACAGCCTCTCTCGGAGCCCTCCGACAGGCAGTTTTTCCGAGCAGAAGCGACCATGGGCAAGGGCCCCAAAACACACCAAGACCCACTCTCCAACCCTTCCGCTTGCTTCTAGTCCTCCACAGCCTTTCCCCAGGCACTTCCTCTGAACATCCCGGCTCACCCCGGAGCCTGCTCCCTTCCCACCCCCACAAAGCAGAGGGCAAGTGCTCTCCCAGGAGGCGCATCACGCCAGCTCTTGCCTCTCTCTTGTGCCTCACGTGCCCTCAAGGCCCTCACCCCACAGGCCTCCCTACTGAGGGGCCCTTTGGGGCTTCAAGGAAGGAGGACAAAACTCTTTGGCAACACTCCCCCTCTCTCGGGCCGTGCTCAGGGAGCTCACCAATGACCACATGGCAGCAAGCAGACACACTCAGCAGCACGGACAGGGCCAGTGCACCAGCCTTAGACAAGCACACTTGCAACCAGGGAAACGGCACAAGGCTTCTACTGCTCTCAAGCCTTTGCCTTGCCCTGCCTCAGCAAGGCCGGGGATTTCTCTGCCAAGCAAAGCCTCGAGCCAAGGCAGCAGCTTTCAGCAGTCTGCGTGCCACATGGAAAAGCCAACATAGTAAGTACTTGGCCTCCAGGGTCCCCCCTGGCATGGCCCAGGCAGAGCCCGAGAGCACCAGCTAAGCCACCCACTGAAGGAGCTGGGCGTGTGGCAGAGCCAAGCTGGTTTGTCCTCACGTCTGGTGCCAGGAGCTCTCCTCCCAACCAGCACCAGGCAGCAGCCCAGAGGAAGGACCACTTCCCTCTCTTCCCTTAGCAAGCACTTGAGCCCCTAGTGCTCCACTCTTTGGCCCCTGCATTTCTCAGGCCTGCAAGGACACGACCCCATCACGGCGTCAGCAGGGAGCAGTCCGAAAAACAAGAGCATTGGTCACAATGCAAAGGCTCTAGGACGCTCCTCACCTCCCAAAAAAGGAGTGGCAACTCTCCAAGCGCTCAGGGAGAAAACCCCAAGGGGAAAGGGCTTCCAGCGCTCAGCGTCCACAATGCCTGCCCACAAGCCGGCAGGCTGCTTGGAGGACGCCTGTGCTCACCACCACTCCCTTGGCTCCACACACTCGCAGCAATGCCCCTAGAGCTCCGTGGGGCTCCTCACATCCACCCAAACCTCAAGCCAACACCACCACCTTCCCCACATCAGCACCTCGCACGCTCCTGCCTGCCCAAGGGGGCTCTCTCGCTGCCCTGCTGCAGCACACAAAGCTCACCCTGCAGCAGGACGGTGCAGGAACTTGCCGAGACGGCAGCTGGAAGGAAGAGAGACCTGGGCTGCGCATCCCTCGCAGGCCACCCTTGCCTTGCCTTCCCTCCTCCAAGGCACTCCTTGTCCAGGGAGATTTGGCACACGGAGCCATCAGCCCCCCTCCAGAGTCCTCTCCCAAGAACACACCTGCCCCTCTCCCAAGAACACCTCTCCACAAGGCCTTCACTCCTCCAAACACCTTCCAGCACGCTAACGTCCAGCCATGAACGAGCAACTCCCACGACCTTCTGCTCCTTCAGCCAACACTGCTGCAAGACCAAAGCTCTCCCCATGAAAAGCAGCCAAGAGGAAAGGAGGGAAAAGCATGCCTTGTACAGCTCTCAGAGCAAGGAGAAGCGCTCCCTGGACTTTCGGGTGGGTCCTGGCTACAGAGCCTGGCAAGAGCGGAGGAAACTCCAGGCGTGAAGCTGAGCGGGCAGAAGGCAGCCGGCTGCCAGCGTGCCTGCCTCATGGGGCCACCAGGGCAGCCGGGGCCCCAGCAGACAAGGCACCTGCTCACCTCGCAGCGCTCCCCACCTCCCCAGCCTCATGGCACTGCCCACGCACAGCACTGCTCTCTCCACACGCCTCCTCCTGCACACTGAGCACCAACACCCTGGGGCCACCGCCTCTCCCCACCACACGCCACCCAACTTCTGGCACACACCTCACCCCCACCCCTCCCCTCACACAGCGTGGACAGTCAGCACATCCCTCTGCAGCAGGCACACACAGGCCACACCACCACACAGGCCAGCAGCCAGGACACCACCCCCAAATGCCCCCAAATCACAGCCAGGCCCACTCTCCAGCCCTTCTGTTTCCTTCTAGTCCTCCAAGAGGCAGCAACAAGCACTTCCTCTGAACATCCACTCACACCTCTGCTCCTGCTCCCTTCCCACCTCCACCAATCCAAGGGCAGAAAGAGCATTCCCATCTTGCAGACAAAGCTCACCCAGCCCTACTGCGCTGCCCCGGTGCAGCTTCTCATGGCCAGCCAGCATGTCTGGCTTGCAGGGCAGTTCGCCTGGGGCCCAGTCCACTCTGTCCCATGGTCCTAACTCCGCTGGTAGCTCCTGGAGGAAAGGAACCTTGCTGCCAGCACCACTGCCCCTGTCCCAGGGTCAAGGCCAGGGCCAGGGCTAGTGTGGGAACAGACCTACACACCCATTCACTCCCACTCCTGCTCTCCTGCTTTGCTCCCGCCCCACTTATAAGTGTCTTTAACCCACATGCTGGACTGTGATTGGCTGATAGAGACATCAGTCAGCCCAAACCTCCTCCTCTTGTCAGCCAGTAGCAGGGCAGCACTGGGGGCGATGCCATGGCAACATTGCAGACACATGACCCAGCAGGCAGCTCCTTCCTCCCACCATCGTTGGTGGTGGGTCAGGTGCCATGCTGAGGGTTATTACAAGGGGAAGGTTTCATGTCCTCTGTGGGCATTTCCAGCAGGCTCTTGAGATGCCCCTGGGATCTGCTGGACATTGCAGCCTCTGGGAGCCAGGACCCCTTTCCTGCCAGAGCCAGACCCCAAGGGGGATCTCCCTCTCCCAGAGACACCTGCACCTGGATTACCCCCCCACCCTACCAGGAGGGGATGGAGCCAGCCCCACAGGAGCCTCGGGGCTCAGGACAGCCCCAGCCCCAGGACCCAGCACTCCTGCCTGCCCCATTGTGCCCTGAGCCAGACGGGACCCTCCAGCAGGGCTCTTGTGGCCGCCCCCAGCCCTGTCCAGACACCCCCACAGCCCAGGTCCCACAACTGTTTTTGCATTTCACAGTCTCTGTGTGACACCTCAGGAAGGAGTTCCTCAATCCCTTACCCTTGGCGGAGAGCTGCCAGAGTGCTGGAAAACAAGTATCCGTGGTGTGGGCTAATGTTCTTGGTCCAGCAGTCTCCATCTCGTTTGGCCCCTTTCCTTCGGCTCGCCTCTCCCTCCAGGGAAAAAGGACTCTCTTGTCTCCTGTCTCGTCCCCCACAATTCCTCTCCAATGTGTCCCTGCTCTTGTGCCTGTTGGTGAGGAGCCCCAGTGCAGCCCCACTGCCTCCTGTCCTCCCTCCTTGCTGGGGAGTAGCTCTGAAGGGCAGCAGTGGGGAGTGTGTGAGCCGTGCCCTGGCCTTGCAGGGAAGTGAGGGCTCTCCCATGGCACCGGGGAGAGACCTCTCTGTCATGCGGCACGTCCCCCTGTGACCTCAGCCCGTGTCATCTCTGGGCTCAGTAGGTCACTGCCATGGAGATGGCACAGCCAGGGAGAGAGCAGAGAGATTTCCCTCCATGTTCTGCAAAGCAATCAATCACCTTCCCTCCCCACAGTTAGTTTCCAAAACTGGCTAACTCCTTCAGGAACGTGACCAGATGGTGACAAAGGCTGTGAAAAATCTAAGATGGGGCACGGCAGAGGTCACTTCTGTGCCCCTGCACCAACAGGTCTCTGCACAGGGCAGACCTGTGTGGGAAGCTGGGGTTTGGGGCTATGTTAGGGGTTTGGCACTTGTTAAAGACGGGATCAAAATCATGTGAGGTCAAACAGCACAAAAGGGTGGCCATGGGCTGCGATGCTTTGGTGAGCCTGGTGAGACAGGTTTCTCCCGTGGGTCACTCTTCTTGTCAAAGGAGGATGTAGGACAGGATGGGACAGGACGCAGCCTTCCTCCTTCAGGCACCAAAGCAGGCTCTTTGTTTTGAAAAGGCCTCAGCAAGGTTTCTCAGTCTGCGGTGCTTAGGAGAGAGATGAGATGCCAGAAAAGAGCAACTAGGCCCTTAACACGCATCATCCAGAGGGCTTTACGTGGGACCCTGGTGCTTCCCATGTTCCATAACCGTGGGCAAGGCTGGGGAGCAAATTTGGGGCAGTGTTCTCATCTCCCATGAATGTTGCCCAGGCTGAGACAAATCTCACCAGGCCCCTCTCTTTTCATGGGGCACAATTTCCACACCACGCACACACTGTCAAGCCTAGATTTCACCACCAATGTCTAAGCCACGCTGCAGGCCTACATACTGCGGGGACAGGCGGGACCTCCGAGTCACTTCCCAGCCATGGGCAACCTGGGCTGCTCTCTCTGCAGTCACCTCACAAGCACCTTCCCAGCCACCTGCCTCCTGCTGCCCTATCAGCCACTCCAGAAGACAGGACCTCACGGCCACCTTCCCAGCCGTCTGCCCGCCACTGCCCTACAAGCCCCTGACACACCAGTGACCTCACAATGACTTCCTCAGCCATCAGCCAAATGCTCACCTCCCAGCTGCTCCGGCCAACGTCACCTCCAAAGCACGCGTCCCAGCCGTGCACCTGCTGCTGCCCCAGCAACTGCTCAGCCAGAAGACACCTCACCAGCACCTCCCCAGCCACACGCCTCCTGCTAGCCAATCACGTAACCCTTGCAGAAGGGACCTTACAGACAACACGCCAGCCTTGTTCCTGCAGCTGGCCTCTCAGCTCCTCAGCCCCAAGGGACCTCAGAATCAGCAGCCGAGCCACACGGCCCCTGCTGGCCTCTCAGCTACCGACAAAGAACTGATTGGGCAGTGGTGATTTTCTGGCACAGCTCTCGCACACACTAGGGACCTCATGGCTGTTGCCCCCTGCAGCTGCCCCTGCTCTCCCCAAGGCTGAGACACCTCCTGAACGGTCTCCCTCATTCACCCTGGCGCCTCACACTGCTCCTAGTGCAGCAAAACACCCAGGACGGGCCGGTTCCTGCCCCAAGAGAAGATCACCTTCTGCCCAGCCAGTGCCCGCACCAAGCCTGTGAAGCTCAGGAATTGGAGAAAGGCCTGCAAGGGATTCCTGGCAACATTTCCTAAGGGGCCGATTGTGTGGGAGCAGCGACCATGAAGCGGAAGACAGCAGGGCCCCATGGCCCAGGCAGAGCAAGAAGCCTTCCCGCAACTCCAAAGGCCACTTCCTTCCCCAAGGAGGGACTGAACCAAGCCAGCACATCCCCTACACATCAAGGACAACAAGCACTCTCTGGTTTGGGGCCCTGACAGTTTGGGACACGGGGAAGGACTGAGGCGAGGGCATCTCAGCTGGGGACACCAGCAGAGGCAGCACTCAGCAGCTCTTCCCCCTGGCCCGCCAGCAGGGCTAATGACAACGGCAAGGGGAGGACGGGCCCTTCCCCAGCCTCCAAGGCTCTTAGGAAAGCACAACAGCTGCCACGCTCAGAGCTGCTCTGCCAACACCCTTCAGGCTGCTTCCAGGGCCACAGGTCTCAGGGCCCAGCAAGAGGCACGCAGCACCACCAACGGCCAGGCCACGGCGTGCCGCGTGGGCACAGCCTCTCTCGGAGCCCTCCGACAGGCAGTTTTTCCGAGCAGAAGCGACCATGGGCAAGGGCCCCAAAACACACCAAGACCCACTCTCCAACCCTTCCGCTTGCTTCTAGTCCTCCACAGCCTTTCCCCAGGCACTTCCTCTGAACATCCCGGCTCACCCCGGAGCCTGCTCCCTTCCCACCCCCACAAAGCAGAGGGCAAGTGCTCTCCCAGGAGGCGCATCACGCCAGCTCTTGCCTCTCTCTTGTGCCTCACGTGCCCTCAAGGCCCTCACCCCACAGGCCTCCCTACTGAGGGGCCCTTTGGGGCTTCAAGGAAGGAGGACAAAACTCTTTGGCAACACTCCCCCTCTCTCGGGCCGTGCTCAGGGAGCTCACCAATGACCACATGGCAGCAAGCAGACACACTCAGCAGCACGGACAGGGCCAGTGCACCAGCCTTAGACAAGCACACTTGCAACCAGGGAAACGGCACAAGGCTTCTACTGCTCTCAAGCCTTTGCCTTGCCCTGCCTCAGCAAGGCCGGGGATTTCTCTGCCAAGCAAAGCCTCGAGCCAAGGCAGCAGCTTTCAGCAGTCTGCGTGCCACATGGAAAAGCCAACATAGTAAGTACTTGGCCTCCAGGGTCCCCCCTGGCATGGCCCAGGCAGAGCCCGAGAGCACCAGCTAAGCCACCCACTGAAGGAGCTGGGCGTGTGGCAGAGCCAAGCTGGTTTGTCCTCACGTCTGGTGCCAGGAGCTCTCCTCCCAACCAGCACCAGGCAGCAGCCCAGAGGAAGGACCACTTCCCTCTCTTCCCTTAGCAAGCACTTGAGCCCCTAGTGCTCCACTCTTTGGCCCCTGCATTTCTCAGGCCTGCAAGGACACGACCCCATCACAGCGTCGGCAGGGAGCAGTCCGAAAAACAAGAGCATTGGTCACAATGCAAAGGCTCTAGGACGCTCCTCACCTCCCAAAAAAGGAGTGGCAACTCTCCAAGCGCTCAGGGAGAAAACCCCAAGGGGAAAGGGCTTCCAGCGCTCAGCGTCCACAATGCCTGCCCACAAGCCGGCAGGCTGCTTGGAGGACGCCTGTGCTCACCACCACTCCCTTGGCTCCACACACTCGCAGCAATGCCCCTAGAGCTCCGTGGGGCTCCTCACATCCACCCAAACCTCAAGCCAACACCACCACCTTCCCCACATCAGCACCTCGCACGCTCCTGCCTGCCCAAGGGGGCTCTCTCGCTGCCCTGCTGCAGCACACAAAGCTCACCCTGCAGCAGGACGGTGCAGGAACTTGCCGAGACGGCAGCTGGAAGGAAGAGAGACCTGGGCTGCGCATCCCTCGCAGGCCACCCTTGCCTTGCCTTCCCTCCTCCAAGGCACTCCTTGTCCAGGGAGATTTGGCACACGGAGCCATCAGCCCCCCTCCAGAGTCCTCTCCCAAGAACACACCTGCCCCTCTCCCAAGAACACCTCTCCACAAGGCCTTCACTCCTCCAAACACCTTCCAGCACGCTAACGTCCAGCCATGAACGAGCAACTCCCACGACCTTCTGCTCCTTCAGCCAACACTGCTGCAAGACCAAAGCTCTCCCCATGAAAAGCAGCCAAGAGGAAAGGAGGGAAAAGCATGCCTTGTACAGCTCTCAGAGCAAGGAGAAGCGCTCCCTGGACTTTCGGGTGGGTCCTGGCTACAGAGCCTGGCAAGAGCGGAGGAAACTCCAGGCGTGAAGCTGAGCGGGCAGAAGGCAGCCGGCTGCCAGCGTGCCTGGCTCATGGGGCCACCAGGGCAGCCGGGGCCCCAGCAGACAAGGCACCTGCTCACCTCGCAGCGCTCCCCACCTCCCCAGCCTCATGGCACTGCCCACGCACAGCACTGCTCTCTCCACACGCCTCCTCCTGCACACTGAGCACCAACACCCTGGGGCCACCGCCTCTCCCCACCACACGCCACCCAACTTCTGGCACACACCTCACCCCCACCCCTCCCCTCACACAGCGTGGACAGTCAGCACATCCCTCTGCAGCAGGCACACACAGGCCACACCACCACACAGGCCAGCAGCCAGGACACCACCCCCAAATGCCCCCAAATCACAGCCAGGCCCACTCTCCAGCCCTTCTGTTTCCTTCTAGTCCTCCAAGAGGCAGCAACAAGCACTTCCTCTGAACATCCACTCACACCTCTGCTCCTGCTCCCTTCCCACCTCCACCAATCCAAGGGCAGAAAGAGCATTCCCATCTTGCAGACAAAGCTCACCCAGCCCTACTGCGCTGCCCCGCTGCAGCTTCTCATGGCCAGCCAGCATGTCTGGCTTGCAGGGCAGTTCGCCTGGGGCCCAGTCCACTCTGTCCCATGGTCCTAACTCCGCTGGTAGCTCCTGGAGGAAAGGAACCTTGCTGCCAGCACCACTGCCCCTGTCCCAGGGTCAAGGCCAGGGCCAGGGCTAGTGTGGGAACAGACCTACACACCCATTCACTCCCACTCCTGCTCTCCTGCTTTGCTCCCGCCCCACTTATAAGTGTCTTTAACCCACATGCTGGACTGTGATTGGCTGATAGAGACATCAGTCAGCCCAACCCAAACCTCCTCCTCTTGTCAGCCAGTAGCAGGGCAGCACTGGGGGCGATGCCATGGCAACATTGCAGACACATGACCCAGCAGGCAGCTCCTTCCTCCCACCATCGTTGGTGGTGGGTCTGGTGCCATGCTGAGGGTTATTACAAGGGGAAGGTTTCATGTCCTCTGTGGGCATTTCCAGCAGGCTCTTGAGATGCCCCTGGGATCTGCTGGACATTGCAGCCTCTGGGAGCCAGGACCCCTTTCCTGCCAGAGCCAGACCCCAAGGGGGATCTCCCTCTCCCAGAGACACCTGCACCTGGATTACCCCCCCACCCTACCAGGAGGGGATGGAGCCAGCCCCACAGGAGCCTCGGGGCTCAGGACAGCCCCAGCCCCAGGACCCAGCACTCCTGCCTGCCCCATTGTGCCCTGAGCCAGACGGGACCCTCCAGCAGGGCTCTTGTGGCCGCCCCCAGCCCTGTCCAGACACCCCCACAGCCCAGGTCCCACAACTGTTTTTGCATTTCACAGTCTCTGTGTGACACCTCAGGAAGGAGTTCCTCAATCCCTTACCCTTGGCGGAGAGCTGCCAGAGTGCTGGAAAACAAGTATCCGTGGTGTGGGCTAATGTTCTTGGTCCAGCAGTCTCCATCTCGTTTGGCCCCTTTCCTTCGGCTCGCCTCTCCCTCCAGGGAAAAAGGACTCTCTTGTCTCCTGTCTCGTCCCCCACAATTCCTCTCCAATGTGTCCCTGCTCTTGTGCCTGTTGGTGAGGAGCCCCAGTGCAGCCCCACTGCCTCCTGGCCTCCCTCCTTGCTGGGGAGTAGCTCTGAAGGGCAGCAGTGGGGAGTGTGTGAGCCGTGCCCTGGCCTTGCAGGGAAGTGAGGGCTCTCCCATGGCACCGGGGAGAGACCTCTCTGTCATGCGGCACGTCCCCCTGTGACCTCAGCCCGTGTCATCTCTGGGCTCAGTAGGTCACTGCCATGGAGATGGCACAGCCAGGGAGAGAGCAGAGAGATTTCCCTCCATGTTCTGCAAAGCAATCAATCACCTTCCCTCCCCACAGTTAGTTTCCAAAACTGGCTAACTCCTTCAGGAACGTGACCAGATGGTGACAAAGGCTGTGAAAAATCTAAGATGGGGCACGGCAGAGGTCACTTCTGTGCCCCTGCACCAACAGGTCTCTGCACAGGGCAGACCTGTGTGGGAAGCTGGGGTTTGGGGCTATGTTAGGGGTTTGGCACTTGTTAAAGACGGGATCAAAATCATGTGAGGTCAAACAGCACAAAAGGGTGGCCATGGGCTGCGATGCTTTGGTGAGCCTGGTGAGACAGGTTTCTCCCGTGGGTCACTCTTCTTGTCAAAGGAGGATGTAGGACAGGA
Organism: Struthio camelus; assembly: GCF_040807025.1. Lineage (NCBI taxonomy): Eukaryota > Metazoa > Chordata > Aves > Struthioniformes > Struthionidae > Struthio > Struthio camelus. Next base: position 4,438,771 of record NC_090970.1, read on the forward strand.
TGGGACAGGACGCAGCCTTCCTCCTTCAGGCACCAAAGCAGGCTCTTTGTTTTGAAAAGGCCTCAGCAAGGTTTCTCAGTCTGCGGTGCTTAGGAGAGAGATGAGATGCCAGAAAAGAGCAACTAGGCCCTTAACACGCATCATCCAGAGGGCTTTACGTGGGACCCTGGTGCTTCCCATGTTCCATAACCGTGGGCAAGGCTGGGTAGCAAATTTGGGGCAGTGTTCTCATCTCCCATGAATGTTGCCCAGGCTGAGACAAATCTCACCAGGCCCCTCTCTTTTCATGGGGCACAATTTCCACACCACGCACACACTGTCAAGCCTAGATTTCACCACCAATGTCTAAGCCACGCTGCAGGCCTACATACTGCGGGGACAGGCGGGACCTCCGAGTCACTTCCCAGCCATGGGCAACCTGGGCTGCTCTCTCTGCAGTCACCTCACAAGCACCTTCCCAGCCACCTGCCTCCTGCTGCCCTATCAGCCACTCCAGAAGACAGGACCTCACGGCCACCTTCCCAGCCGTCTGCCCGCCACTGCCCTACAAGCCCCTGACACACCAGTGACCTCACAATGACTTCCTCAGCCATCAGCCAAATGCTCACCTCCCAGCTGCTCCGGCCAACGTCACCTCCAAAGCACGCGTCCCAGCCGTGCACCTGCTGCTGCCCCAGCAACTGCTCAGCCAGAAGACACCTCACCAGCACCTCCCCAGCCACACGCCTCCTGCTAGCCAATCACGTAACCCTTGCAGAAGGGACCTTACAGACAACACGCCAGCCTTGTTCCTGCAGCTGGCCTCTCAGCTCCTCAGCCCCAAGGGACCTCAGAATCAGCAGCCGAGCCACACGGCCCCTGCTGGCCTCTCAGCTACCGACAAAGAACTGATTGGGCAGTGGTGATTTTCTGGCCCAGCTCTCGCACACACTAGGGACCTCATGGCTGTTGCCCCCTGCAGCTGCCCCTGCCCTCCCCAAGGCTGAGACACCTCCTGAACGGTCTCCCTCATTCACCCTGGCGCCTCACACTGCTCCTAGTGCAGCAAAACACCCAGGACGGACCGGTTCCTGCCCCAAGAGAAGATCACCTTCTGCTCAGGCAGCACCTACACCGAGCCCGTGAAGCTTAGGAACTGGAGAAAGGCCTGCAAGTAATTCGTGGCAACATTTCTTGATGGGCCAATTGCGTGGGAGCAGCGACCATGAAGCTGAAGACAGCAGGGCCCCATGGCCCAGGCAGAGCAAGAAGCCTTCCCGCAACTCCAAAGGCCACTTCCTGCCCCAAGGAGGGACTGAACCAAGCCAGCACATCCCCTACACATCAAGGACAACAAGCACTCTCTGGTTTGGGGCCCTGACAGTTTGGGACGTGGGAAGGACTGAGGCGAGGGCATCTCAGCTGGGGACACCAGCAGAGGCAGCACTCAGCAGCTCTTCCCCCTGGCCCGCCAGCAGGGCTAATGACAACGGCAAGGGGAGGACGGGCCCTTCCCCAGCCTCCAAGGCTCTTAGGAAAGCACAACAGCTGCCACGCTCAGAGCTGCTCTGCCAACACCCTTCAGGCTGCTTCCAGGGCCACACGTCTCAGGGCCCAGCAAGAGGCACGCAGCACCACCAACGGCCAGGCCACGGCGTGCCGCATGGGCACAGCCTCTCTCGGAGCCCTCCAAAAGGCAGTTTTTCCGAGCAGAAGCGACCATGGGCAAGGGCCCCAAAACACACCAAGACCCACTCTCCAACCCTTCCGCTTGCTTCTAGTCCTCCACAGCCTTTCAGCAGGCACTTCCTCTGAACATCCCGGCTCACCCCGCAGCCTGCTCCCTTCCCACCCCCACAAAGCAGAGGGCAAGTGCTCTCCCAGGAGGCGCATCACGCCAGCTCTTGCCTCTCTCTTGTGCCTCACGTGCCCTCAAGGCCCTCACCCCACAGGCCTCCCTACTGAGGGGCCCTTTGGGGCTTCAAGGAAGGAGGACAAAACTCTTTGGCAACACTCCCCCTCTCTCGGGCCGTGCTCAGGGAGCTCACCAATGACCACATGGCAGCAAGCAGACACACTCAGCAGCACGGACAGGGCCAGTGCACCAGCCTTAGACAAGCACACTTGCAACCAGGGAAACGGCACAAGGCTTCTACTGCTCTCAAGCCTTTGCCTTGCCCCGGCTCAGCAAGGCCGGGGATTTCTCTGCCAAGCAAAGCCTCGAGCCAAGGCAGCAGCTTTCAGCAGTCTGCGTGCCACATGGAAAAGCCAACATAGTAAGTACTTGGCCTCCAGGGTCCCCCCTGGCATGGCCCAGGCAGAGCCCGAGAGCACCAGCTAAGCCACCCACTGAAGGAGCTGGGCGTGTGGCAGAGCCAAGCTGGTTTGTCCTCACGTCTGGTGCCAGGAGCTCTCCTCCCAACCAGCACCAGGCAGCAGCCCAGAGGAAGGACCACTTCCCTCTCTTCCCTTAGCAAGCACTTGAGCCCCTAGTGCTCCACTCTTTGGCCCCTGCATTTCTCAGGCCTGCAAGGACACGACCCCATCACGGCGTCAGCAGGGAGCAGTCCGAAAAACAAGAGCATTGGTCACAATGCAAAGGCTCTAGGACGCTCCTCACCTCCCAAAAAAGGAGTGGCAACTCTCCAAGCGCTCAGGGAGAAAACCCCAAGGGGAAAGGGCTTCCAGCGCTCAGCGTCCACAATGCCTGCCCACAAGCCGGCAGGCTGCTTGGAGGACGCCTGTGCTCACCACCACTCCCTTGGCTCCACACACTCGCAGCAATGCCCCTAGAGCTCCGTGGGGCTCCTCACATCCACCCAAACCTCAAGCCAACACCACCACCTTCCCCACATCAGCACCTCGCACGCTCCTGCCTGCCCAAGGGGGCTCTCTCGCTGCCCTGCTGCAGCACACAAAGCTCACCCTGCAGCAGGACGGTGCAGGAACTTGCCGAGACGGCAGCTGGAAGGAAGAGAGGCCGGGGCTGCGCATCCCTCGCAGGCCACCCTTGCCTTGCCTTCCCTCCTCCAAGGCACTCCTTGTCCAGGGAGATTTGGCACACGGAGCCATCAGCCCCCCTCCAGAGTCCTCTCCCAAGAACACACCTGCCCCTCTCCCAAGAACACCTCTCCACAAGGCCTTCACTCCTCCAAACACCTTCCAGCACGCTAACGCCCAGCCGGGAACGAGCACCTCCCACGACCTTCTGCTCCTTCAGCCAACACTGCTGCAAGACCAAAGCTCTCCCCATGAAAAGCAGCCAAGAGGAAAGGAGGGAAAAGCATGCCTTGTACAGCTCTCAGAGCAAGGAGAAGCGCTCCCTGGACTTTCGGGTGGGTCCTGGCTACAGAGCCTGGCAAGAGCGGAGGAAACTCCAGGCGTGAAGCTGAGCGGGCAGAAGGCAGCCGGCTGCCAGCGTGCCTGCCTCATGGGGCCACCAGGGCAGCCGGGGCCCCAGCAGACAAGGCACCTGCTCACCTCGCAGCACTCCCCACCTCCCCAGCCTCATGGCACTGCCCACGCACAGCACTGCTCTCTCCACACGCCTCCTCCTGCACACTGAGCACCAACACCCTGGGGCCACCGCCTCTCCCCACCACACGCCACCCAACTTCTGGCACACACCTCACCCCCACCCCTCCCCTCACACAGCGTGGACAGTCAGCACATCCCTCTGCAGCAGGCACACACAGGCCACACCACCACACAGGCCAGCAGCCAGGACACCACCCCCCAAATGCCCCCAAATCACAGCCAGGCCCACTCTCCAGCCCTTCTGTTTCCTTCTAGTCCTCCAAGAGGCAGCAACAAGCACTTCCTCTGAACATCCACTCACACCTCTGCTCCTGCTCCCTTCCCACCTCCACCAATCCAAGGGCAGAAAGAGCATTCCCATCTTGCAGACAAAGCTCACCCAGCCCTACTGCGCTGCCCCGCTGCAGCTTCTCATGGCCAGCCAGCATGTCTGGCTTGCAGGGCAGTTCGCCTGGGGCCCAGTCCACTCTGTCCCATGGTCCTAACTCCGCTGGTAGCTCCTGGAGGAAAGGAACCTTGCTGCCAGCACCACTGCCCCTGTCCCAGGGTCAAGGCCAGGGCCAGGGCTAGTGTGGGAACAGACCTACACACCCATTCACTCCCACTCCTGCTCTCCTGCTTTGCTCCCGCCCCACTTATAAGTGTCTTTAACCCACATGCTGGACTGTGATTGGCTGATAGAGACATCAGTCAGCCCAACCCAAACCTCCTCCTCTTGTCAGCCAGTAGCAGGGCAGCACTGGGGGCGATGCCATGGCAACATTGCAGACACATGACCCAGCAGGCAGCTCCTTCCTCCCACCATTGTTGGTGGTGGGTCTGGTGCCATGCTGAGGGTTATTACAAGGGGAAGGTTTCATGTCCTCTGTGGGCATTTCCAGCAGGCTCTTGAGATGCCCCTGGGATCTGCTGGACATTGCAGCCTCTGGGAGCCAGGACCCCTTTCCTGCCAGAGCCAGACCCCAAGGGGGATCTCCCTCTCCCAGAGACACCTGCACCTGGATTGACCCCCCCACCCTACCAGGAGGGGATGGAGCCAGCCCCACAGGAGCCTCGGGGCTCAGGACAGCCCCAGCCCCAGGACCCAGCACTCCTGCCTGCCCCATTGTGCCCTGAGCCAGACGGGACCCTCCAGCAGGGCTCTTGTGGCCGCCCCCAGCCCTGTCCAGACACCCCCACAGCCCAGGACCCACAACTGTTTTTGCATTTCACAGTCTCTGTGTGACACCTCAGGAAGGAGTTCCTCAATCCCTTACCCTTGGTGGAGAGCTGCCAGAGTGCTGGAAAACAAGTATCCGTGGTCTGGGCTAATGTTCTTGGTCCAGCAGTCTCCATCTCGTTTGGCCCCTTTCCTTCGGCTCGCCTCTCCCTCCAGGGAAAAAGGACTCTCTTGTCTCCTGTCTCGTCCCCCACAATTCCTCTCCAATGTGTCCCTGCTCTTGTGCCTGTTGGTGAGGAGCCCCAGTGCAGCCCCACTGCCTCCTGGCCTCCCTCCTTGCTGGGGAGCAGCTCTGAAGGGCAGCAGTGGGGAGTGTGTGAGCCGTGCCCTGGCCTTGCAGGGAAGTGAGGGCTCTCCCATGGCACCGGGGAGAGACCTCTCTGTCATGCGGCACGTCCCCCTGTGACCTCAGCCCGTGTCATCTCTGGGCTCAGTAGGTCACTGCCATGGAGATGGCACAGCCAGGGAGAGAGCAGAGAGATTTCCCTCCATGTTCTGCAAAGCAATCAATCACCTTCCCTCCCCACAGTTAGTTTCCAAAACTGGCTAACTCCTTCAGGAACGTGACCAGATGGTGACAAAGGCTGTGAAAAATCTAAGATGGGGCACGGCAGAGGTCACTTCTGTGCCCCTGCACCAACAGGTCTCTGCACAGGGCAGACCTGTGTGGGAAGCTGGGGTTTGGGGCTATGTTAGGGGTTTGGCACTTGTTAAAGATGGGATCAAAATCATGTGAGGTCAAACAGCACAAAAGGGTGGCCATGGGCTGCGATGCTTTGGCGAGCCTCAAGACAGGTTTCTCCCGTGGGTCACTCTTCTTGTCAAAGGAGGATGTAGGACAGGATGGGACAGGACGCAGCCTTCCTCCTTCAGGCACCAAAGCAGGCTCTTTGTTTTGAAAAGGCCTCAGCAAGGTTTCTCAGTCTGCGGTGCTTAGGAGAGAGATGAGATGCCAGAAAAGAGCAACTAGGCCCTTAACACGCATCATCCAGAGGGCTTTACGTGGGACCCTGGTGCTTCCCATGTTCCATAACCGTGGGCAAGGCTGGGGAGCAAATTTGGGGCAGTGTTCTCATTTCCCATGAATGTTGCCCAGGCTGAGACAAATCTCACCAGGCCCCTCTCTTTTCATGGGGCACAATTTCCACACCACGCACACACTGTCAAGCCTAGATTTCACAACCAATGTCTAAGCCACGCTGCAGGCCTACATACTGCGGGGACAGGCGGGACCTCCGAGTCACTTCCCAGCCATGGGCAACCTGGGCTGCTCTCTCTGCACTCACCTCACAAGCACCTTCCCAGCCACCTGCCTCCTGCTGCCCTATCAGCCACTCCAAAAGACAGGACCTCACGGCCACCTTCCCAGCCGTCTGCCTGCCACTGCCCTACAAGCCCCTGACACACAAGTGACCTCACAATAACTTCCTCAGCCATCAGCCAAATGCTCACCTCCCAGCTGCTCCGGCCAACGTCATCTCCAAAGCACGCGTCCCAGCCGTGCACCTGCTGCTGCCCCAGCAACTGCTCACCTAGAAGACACCTCACCAGCACCTCCCCAGCCACACGCCTCCTGCTAGCCAATCACGTAACCCTTGCAGAAGGGACCTTACAGACAACACGCCAGCCTTGTTCCTGCAGCTGGCCTCTCAGCTCCTCAGCCCCAAGGGACCTCAGAATCAGCAGCCGAGCCACACGGCCCCTGCTGGCCTCTCAGCTACCGACAAAGAACTGATTGGGCAGTGGTGATTTTCTGGCACAGCTCTCGCACACACTAGGGACCTCATGGCTGTTGCCCCCTGCAGCTGCCCCTGCCCTCCCCAAGGCTGAGACACCTCCTGAACGGTCTCCCTCACTCACCCTGGCGCCTCACACTGCTCCTAGTGCAGCAAAACACCCAGGACGGGCCACTTCCTGCCCCAAGAGAAGATCACCTTCTGCCCAGCCAGTGCCCGCACCAAGCCTGTGAAGCTCAGGAATTGGAGAAAGGCCTGCAAGGGATTTGTGGCAACATTTCCTAAGGGGCCGATTGTGTGGGAGCAGCGACCATGAAGCGGAAGACAGCAGGGCCCCATGGCCCAGGCAGAGCAAGAAGCCTTCCCGCAACTCCAAAGGCCACTTCCTTCCCCAAGGAGGGACTGAACCAAGCCAGCACATCCCCTACACATCAAGGACAACAAGCACTCTCTGGTTTGGGGCCCTGACAGCTTGGGGCACGGGGAAGGACTCAGGTGAGGGCATCTCAGCTGGGGACACCAGCAGAGGCAGCACTCAGCAGCTCTTCCCCCTGGCCCGCCAGCAGGGCTAATGACAACGGCAAGGGGAGGACGGGCCCTTCCCCAGCCTCCAAGGCCCTGCGAAAGCCAAACAGCTGCCACGCTCAGAGCTGCTCTGCCAACACCCTTCAGGCTGCTTCCAGGGCCACAGGTCTCAGGGCCCAGCAAGAGGCACGCAGCACCACCAACGGCCAGGCCACGGCGTGCCGCATGGGCACAGCCTCTCTCGGAGCCCTCCAAAAGGCAGTTTTTCCGAGCAGAAGCGACCATGGGCAAGGGCCCCAAAACACACCAAGACCCACTCTCCAACCCTTCCGCTTGCTTCTAGTCCTCCACAGCCTTTCCCCAGGCACTTCCTCTGAACATCCCGGCTCACCCCGGAGCCTGCTCCCTTCCCACCCCCACAAAGCAGAGGGCAAGTGCTCTCCCAGGAGGCGCATCACGCCAGCTCTTGCCTCTCTCTTGTGCCTCACGTGCCCTCAAGGCCCTCACCCCACAGGCCTCCCTACTGAGGGGCCCTTTGGGGCTTCAAGGAAGGAGGACAAAACTCTTTGGCAACACTCCCCCTCTCTCGGGCCGTGCTCAGGGAGCTCACCAATGACCACATGGCAGCAAGCAGACACACTCAGCAGCACGGACAGGGCCAGTGCACCAGCCTTAGACAAGCACACTTGCAACCAGGGAAACGGCACAAGGCTTCTACTGCTCTCAAGCCTTTGCCTTGCCCTGCCTCAGCAAGGCCGGGGATTTCTCTGCCAAGCAAAGCCTCGAGCAAAGCCAGCAGCTTTCAGCAGTGCGAGTGCAACATGGAAAAGCCAACATAGTAAGTACTTGGCCTCCAGGGTCCCCCCTGGCATGGCCCAGGCAGAGCCCGAGAGCACCAGCTAAGCCACCCACTGAAGGAGCTGGGCGTGTGGCAGAGCCAAGCTGGTTTGTCCTCACGTCTGGTGCCAGGAGCTCTCCTCCAAAGCAGCACCAGGCAGCAGCCCAGAGGAAGGACCACTTCCCTCTCTTCCCTTAGCAAGCACTTGAGCCCCTAGTGCTCCACTCTTTGGCCCCTGCATTTCTCAGGCCTGCAAGGACACGACCCCATCACGGCGTCAGCAGGGAGCAGTCCGAAAAACAAGAGCATTGGTCACAATGCAAAGGCTCTAGGACGCTCCTCACCTCCCAAAAAAGGAGTGGCAACTCTCCAAGCGCTCAGGGAGAAAACCCCAAGGGGAAAGGGCTTCCAGCGCTCAGCGTCCACAATGCCTGCCCACAAGCCGGCAGGCTGCTTGGAGGACGCCTGTGCTCACCACCACTCCCTTGGCTCCACACACTCGCAGCAATGCCCCTAGAGCTCCGTGGGGCTCCTCACACCCACCCAAACCTCAAGCCAACACCACCACCTTCCCCACATCAGCAGCTCGCACGCTCCTGCCTGCCCAAGGGGGCTCTCTCGCTGCCCTGCTGCAGCACACAAAGCTCACCCTGCAGCAGGACGGTGCAGGAACTTGCCGAGACGGCAGCTGGAAGGAAGAGAGACCTGGGCTGCGCATCCCTCGCAGGCCACCCTTGCCTTGCCTTCCCTCCTCCAAGGCACTCCTTGTCCAGGGAGATTTGGCACAGGGAGCCATCAGCCCCCCTCCAGAGTCCTCTCCCAAGAACACACCTGCCCCTCTCCCAAGAACACCTCTCCACAAGGCCTTCACTCCTCCAAACACCTTCCAGCACGCTAACGCCCAGCCGGGAACGAGCAACTCCCACGACCTTCTGCTCCTTCAGCCAACACTGCTGCAAGACCAAAGCTCTCCCCACAAAAAGCAGCCAAGAGGAAAGGAGGGAAAAGCATGCCTTGTACAGCTCTCAGAGCAAGGAGAAGCGCTCCCTGGACTGTCGGGTGGGTCCTGGCTACAGAGCCTGGCAAGAGCGGAGGAAACTCCAGGCGTGAAGCTGAGCGGGCAGAAGGCAGCCGGCTGCCAGCGTGCCTGGCTCATGGGGCCACCAGGGCAGCCGGGGCCCCAGCAGACAAGGCACCTGCTCACCTCGCAGCGCTCCCCACCTCCCCAGCCTCATGGCACTGCCCACGCACAGCACTGCTCTCTCCACACGCCTCCTCCTGCACACTGAGCACCAACACCCTGGGGCCACCGCCTCTCCCCACCACACGCCACCCAACTTCTGGCACACACCTCACCCCCACCCCTCCCCTCACACAGCGTGGACAGTCAGCACATCCCTCTGCAGCAGGCACACACAGGCCACACCACCACACAGGCCAGCAGCCAGGACACCACCCCCAAATGCCCCCAAATCACAGCCAGGCCCACTCTCCAGCCCTTCTGTTTCCTTCTAGTCCTCCAAGAGGCAGCAACAAGCACTTCCTCTGAACATCCACTCACACCTCTGCTCCTGCTCCCTTCCCACCTCCACCAATCCAAGGGCAGAAAGAGCATTCCCATCTTGCAGACAAAGCTCACCCAGCCCTACTGCGCTGCCCCGGTGCAGCTTCTCATGGCCAGCCAGCATGTCTGGCTTGCAGGGCAGTTCGCCTGGGGCCCAGTCCACTCTGTCCCACGGTCCTAACTCCGCTGGTAGCTCCTGGAGGAAAGGAACCTTGCTGCCAGCACCACTGCCCCTGTCCCAGGGTCAAGGCCAGGGCCAGGGCTAGTGTGGGAACAGACCTACACACCCATTCACTCCCACTCCTGCTCTCCTGCTTTGCTCCCGCCCCACTTATAAGTGTCTTTAACCCACATGCTGGACTGTGATTGGCTGATAGAGACATCAGTCAGCCCAACCCAAACCTCCTCCTCTTGTCAGCCAGTAGCAGGGCAGCACTGGGGGCGATGCCATGGCAACATTGCAGACACATGACCCAGTAGGCAGCTCCTTCCTCCCACCATCGTTGGTGGTGGGTCAGGTGCCATGCTGAGGGTTATTACAAGGGGAAGGTTTCATGTCCTCTGTGGGCATTTCCAGCAGGCTCTTGAGATGCCCCTGGGATCTGGTGGACATTGCAGCCTCTGGGAGCCAGGACCCCTTTCCTGCCAGAGCCAGACCCCAAGGGGGATCTCCCTCTCCCAGAGACACCTGCACCTGGATTGACCCCCCCACCCTACCAGGAGGGGATGGAGCCAGCCCCACAGGAGCCTCGGGCCTCAGGACAGCCCCAGCCCCAGGACCCAGCACTCCTGCCTGCCCCATTGTGCCCTGAGCCAGACGGGACCCTCCAGCAGGGCTCTTGTGGCCGCCCCCAGCCCTGTCCAGACACCCCCACAGCCCAGGTCCCACAACTGTTTTTGCATTTCACAGTCTCTGTGTGACACCTCAGGAAGGAGTTCCTCAATCCCTTACCCTTGGCGGAGAGCTGCCAGAGTGCTGGAAAACAAGTATCCGTGGTCTGGGCTAATGTTCTTGGTCCAGCAGTCTCCATCTCGTTTGGCCCCTTTCCTTCGGCTCGCCTCTCCCTCCAGGGAAAAAGGACTCTCTTGTCTCCTGTCTCGTCCCCCACAATTCCTCTCCAATGTGTCCCTGCTCTTGTGCCTGTTGGTGAGGAGCCCCAGTGCAGCCCCACTGCCTCCTGTCCTCCCTCCTTGCTGGGGAGTAGCTCTGAAGGGCAGCAGTGGGGAGTGTGTGAGCCGTGCCCTGGCCTTGCAGGGAAGTGAGGGCTCTCCCATGGCACCGGGGAGATGCCATGGGAGATGGCACAGCCAGGGAGAGAGCAGAGAGATTTCCCTCCATGTTCTGCAAAGCAATCAATCACCTTCCCTCCCCACAGTTAGTTTCCAAAACTGGCTAACTCCTTCAGGAACGTGACCAGATGGTGACAAAGGCTGTGAAAAATCTAAGATGGGGCACGGCAGAGGTCACTTCTGTGCCCCTGCACCAACAGGTCTCTGCACAGGGCAGACCTGTGTGGGAAGCTGGGGTTTGGGGCTATGTTAGGGGTTTGGCACTTGTTAAAGATGGGATCAAAATCATGTGAGGTCAAACAGCACAAAAGGGTGGCCATGGGCTGCGATGCTTTGGTGAGCCTGGTGAGACAGGTTTCTCCCGTGGGTCACTCTTCTTGTCAAAGGAGGATGTAGGACAGGATGGGACAGGACGCAGCCTTCCTCCTTCAGGCACCAAAGCAGGCTCTTTGTTTTGAAAAGGCCTCAGCAAGGTTTCTCAGTCTGCGGTGCTTAGGAGAGAGATGAGATGCCAGAAAAGAGCAACTAGGCCCTTAACACGCATCATCCAGAGGGCTTTACGTGGGACCCTGGTGCTTCCCATGTTCCATAACCGTGGGCAAGGCTGGGGAGCAAATTTGGGGCAGTGTTCTCATTTCCCATGAATGTTGCCCAGGCTGAGACAAATCTCACCAGGCCCCTCTCTTTTCATGGGGCACAATTTCCACACCACGCACACACTGTCAAGCCTAGATTTCACCACCAATGTCTAAGCCACGCTGCAGGCCTACATACTGCGGGGACAGGCGGGACCTCCGAGTCACTTCCCAGCCATGGGCAACCTGGGCTGCTCTCTCTGCAGTCACCTCACAAGCACCTTCCCAGCCACCTGCCTCCTGCTGCCCTATCAGCCACTCCAAAAGACAGGACCTCACGGCCACCTTCCCAGCCGTCTGCCCGCCACTGCCCTACAAGCCCCTGACACACCAGTGACCTCACAATGACTTCCTCAGCCATCAGCCAAATGCTCACCTCCCAGCTGCTCCGGCCAACGTCACCTCCAAAGCACGCGTCCCAGCCGTGCACCTGCTGCTGCCCCAGCAACTGCTCACCTAGAAGACACCTCACCAGCACCTCCCCAGCCACACGCCTCCTGCTAGCCAATCACGTAACCGTTGCAGAAGGGACCTTACAGACAACACGCCAGCCTTGTTCCTGCAGCTGGCCTCTCAGCTCCTCAGCCCCAAGGGACCTCAGAATCAGCAGCCGAGCCACACGGCCCCTGCTGGCCTCTCAGCTACCGACAAAGAACTGATTGGGCAGTGGTGATTTTCTGGCCCAGCTCTCGCACACACTAGGGACCTCATGGCTGTTGCCCCCTGCAGCTGCCCCTGCCCTCCCCAAGGCTGAGACACCTCCTGAACGGTCTCCCTCATTCACCCTGGCGCCTCACACTGCTCCTAGTGCAGCAAAACACCCAGGACGGGCCACTTCCTGCCCCAAGAGAAGATCACCTTCTGCCCAGCCAGTGCCCGCACCAAGCCTGTGAAGCTCAGGAATTGGAGAAAGGCCTGCAAGGGATTTGTGGCAACATTTCCTAAGGGGCCGATTGTGTGGGAGCAGCGACCATGAAGCGGAAGACAGCAGGGCCCCATGGCCCAGGCAGAGCAAGAAGCCTTCCCGCAACTCCAAAGGCCACTTCCTTCCCCAAGGAGGGACTGAACCAAGCCAGCACATCCCCTACACATCAAGGACAACAAGCACTCTCTGGTTTGGGGCCCTGACAGCTTGGGGCACGGGGAAGGACTCAGGTGAGGGCATCTCAGCTGGGGACACCAGCAGAGGCAGCACTCAGCAGCTCTTCCCCCTGGCCCGCCAGCAGGGCTAATGACAACGGCAAGGGGAGGACGGGCCCTTCCCCAGCCTCCAAGGCCCTGCGAAAGCCAAACAGCTGCCACGCTCAGAGCTGCTCTGCCAACACCCTTCAGGCTGCTTCCAGGGCCACAGGTCTCAGGGCCCAGCAAGAGGCACGCAGCACCACCAACGGCCAGGCCACGGCGTGCCGCATGGGCACAGCCTCTCTCGGAGCCCTCCGACAGGCAGTTTTTCCGAGCAGAAGCGACCATGGGCAAGGGCCCCAAAACACACCAAGACCCACTCTCCAACCCTTCCGCTTGCTTCTAGTCCTCCACAGCCTTTCCCCAGGCACTTCCTCTGAACATCCCGGCTCACCCCGGAGCCTGCTCCCTTCCCACCCCCACAAAGCAGAGGGCAAGTGCTCTCCCAGGAGGCGCATCACGCCAGCTCTTGCCTCTCTCTTGTGCCTCACGTGCCCTCAAGGCCCTCACCCCACAGGCCTCCCTACTGAGGGGCCCTTTGGGGCTTCAAGGAAGGAGGACAAAACTCTTTGGCAACACTCCCCCTCTCTCGGGCCGTGCTCAGGGAGCTCACCAATGACCACATGGCAGCAAGCAGACACACTCAGCAGCACGGACAGGGCCAGTGCACCAGCCTTAGACAAGCACACTTGCAACCAGGGAAACGGCACAAGGCTTCTACTGCTCTCAAGCCTTTGCCTTGCCCTGCCTCAGCAAGGCCGGGGATTTCTCTGCCAAGCAAAGCCTCGAGCAAAGCCAGCAGCTTTCAGCAGTGCGAGTGCAACATGGAAAAGCCAACATAGTAAGTACTTGGCCTCCAGGGTCCCCCCTGGCATGGCCCAGGCAGAGCCCGAGAGCACCAGCTAAGCCACCCACTGAAGGAGCTGGGCGTGTGGCAGAGCCAAGCTGGTTTGTCCTCACGTCTGGTGCCAGGAGCTCTCCTCCAAAGCAGCACCAGGCAGCAGCCCAGAGGAAGGACCACTTCCCTCTCTTCCCTTAGCAAGCACTTGAGCCCCTAGTGCTCCACTCTTTGGCCCCTGCATTTCTCAGGCCTGCAAGGACACGACCCCATCACGGCGTCAGCAGGGAGCAGTCCGAAAAACAAGAGCATTGGTCACAATGCAAAGGCTCTAGGACGCTCCTCACCTCCCAAAAAAGGAGTGGCAACTCTCCAAGCGCTCAGGGAGAAAACCCCAAGGGGAAAGGGCTTCCAGCGCTCAGCGTCCACAATGCCTGCCCACAAGCCGGCAGGCTGCTTGGAGGACGCCTGTGCTCACCACCACTCCCTTGGCTCCACACACTCGCAGCAATGCCCCTAGAGCTCCGTGGGGCTCCTCACACCCACCCAAACCTCAAGCCAACACCACCACCTTCCCCACGTCAGCACCTCGCACGCTCCTGCCTGCCCAAGGGGGCTCTCTCGCTGCCCTGCTGCAGCACACAAAGCTCACCCTGCAGCAGGACGGTGCAGGAACTTGCCGAGACGGCAGCTGGAAGGAAGAGAGACCTGGGCTGCGCATCCCTCGCAGGCCACCCTTGCCTTGCCTTCCCTCCTCCAAGGCACTCCTTGTCCAGGGAGATTTGGCACAGGGAGCCATCAGCCCCCCTCCAGAGTCCTCTCCCAAGAACACACCTGCCCCTCTCCCAAGAACACCTCTCCACAAGGCCTTCACTCCTCCAAACACCTTCCAGCACGCTAACGCCCAGCCGGGAACGAGCAACTCCCACGACCTTCTGCTCCTTCAGCCAACACTGCTGCAAGACCAAAGCTCTCCCCACAAAAAGCAGCCAAGAGGAAAGGAGGGAAAAGCATGCCTTGTACAGCTCTCAGAGCAAGGAGAAGTGCTCCCTGGACTTTCGGGTGGGTCCTGGCTACAGAGCCTGGCAAGAGCGGAGGAAACTCCAGGCGTGAAGCTGAGCGGGCAGAAGGCAGCCGGCTGCCAGCGTGCCTGGCTCATGGGGCCACCAGGGCAGCCGGGGCCCCAGCAGACAAGGCACCTGCTCACCTCGCAGCGCTCCCCACCTCCCCAGCCTCATGGCACTGCCCACGCACAGCACTGCTCTCTCCACACGTCTCCTCCTGCACACTGAGCACCAACACCCTGGGGCCACCGCCTCTCCCCACCACACGCCACCCAACTTCTGGCACACACCTCACCCCCACCCCTCCCCTCACACAGCGTGGACAGTCAGCACATCCCTCTGCAGCAGGCACACACAGGCCACACCACCACACAGGCCAGCAGCCAGGACACCACCCCCCAAATGCCCCCAAAACACACCCAGGACAACTCTCCAGCCCTTCTGTTTCCTTCTAGTCCTCCAAGAGGCAGCAACAAGCACTTCCTCTGAACATCCACTCACACCTCTGCTCCTGCTCCCTTCCCACCTCCACCAATCCAAGGGCAGAAAGAGCATTCCCATCTTGCAGACAAAGCTCACCCAGCCCTACTGCGCTGCCCCGCTGCAGCTTCTCATGGCCAGCCAGCATGTCTGGCTTGCAGGGCAGTTCGCCTGGGGCCCAGTCCACTCTGTCCCACGGTCCTAACTCCGCTGGTAGCTCCTGGAGGAAAGGAACCTTGCTGCCAGCACCACTGCCCCTGTCCCAGGGTCAAGGCCAGGGCCAGGGCTAGTGTGGGAACAGACCTACACACCCATTCACTCCCACTCCTGCTCTCCTGCTTTGCTCCCGCCCCACTTATAAGTGTCTTTAACCCACATGCTGGACTGTGATTGGCTGATAGAGACATCAGTCAGCCCAACCCAAACCTCCTCCTCTTGTCAGCCAGTAGCAGGGCAGCACTGGGGGCGATGCCATGGCAACATTGCAGACACATGACCCAGCAGGCAGCTCCTTCCTCCCACCATCGTTGGTGGTGGGTCTGGTGCCATGCTGAGGGTTATTACAAGGGGAAGGTTTCATGTCCTCTGTGGGCATTTCCAGCAGGCTCTTGAGATGCCCCTGGGATCTGGTGGACATTGCAGCCTCTGGGAGCCAGGACCCCTTTCCTGCCAGAGCCAGACCCCAAGGGGGATCTCCCTCTCCCAGAGACACCTGCACCTGGATTGACCCCCCCACCCTACCAGGAGGGGATGGAGCCAGCCCCACAGGAGCCTCGGGCCTCAGGACAGCCCCAGCCCCAGGACCCAGCACTCCTGCCTGCCCCATTGTGCCCTGAGCCAGACGGGACCCTCCAGCAGGGCTCTTGTGGCCGCCCCCAGCCCTGTCCAGACACCCCCACAGCCCAGGTCCCACAACTGTTTTTGCATTTCAGTCTCTGTGTGACACCTCAGGAAGGAGTTCCTCAATCCCTTACCCTTGGCGGAGAGCTGCCAGAGTGCTGGAAAACAAGTATCCGTGGTCTGGGCTAATGTTCTTGGTCCAGCAGTCTCCATCTCGTTTGGCCCCTTTCCTTCGGCTCGCCTCTCCCTCCAGGGAAAAAGGACTCTCTTGTCTCCTGTCTCGTCCCCCACAATTCCTCTCCAATGTGTCCCTGCTCTTGTGCCTGTTGGTGAGGAGCCCCAGTGCAGCCCCACAGCCTCCTGGCCTCCCTCCTTGCTGGGGAGCAGCTCTGAAGGGCAGCAGTGGGGAGTGTGTGAGCCGTGCCCTGGCCTTGCAGGGAAGTGAGGGCTCTCCCATGGCACCGGGGAGAGACCTCTCTGTGATGCGGCACGTCCCCCTGTGACCTCAGCCCGTGTCATCTCTGGGCTCAGTAGGTCACTGCCATGGAGATGGCACAGCCAGGGAGAGAGCAGAGAGATTTCCCTCCATGTTCTGCAAAGCAATCAATCACCTGCCCTCCCCACAGTTAGTTTCCAAAACTGGCTGATAACTCCTTCAGGAACGTGACCAGATGGTGACAAAGGCTGTGAAAAATCTAAGATGGGGCACGGCAGAGGTCACTTCTGTGCCCCTGCACCAACAGGTCTCTGCACAGGGCAGACCTGTGTGGGAAGCTGGGGTTTGGGGCTATGTTAGGGGTTTGCCACTTGTTAAAGATGGGATCAAAATCATGTGAGGTCAAACAGCACAAAAGGGTGGCCATGGGCTGCGATGCTTTGGTGAGCCTGGTGAGACAGGTTTCTCCCGTGGGTCACTCTTCTTGTCAAAGGAGGATGTAGGACAGGATGGGACAGGACGCAGCCTTCCTCCTTCAGGCACCAAAGCAGGCTCTTTGTTTTGAAAAGGCCTCAGCAAGGTTTCTCAGTCTGCGGTGCTTAGGAGAGAGATGAGATGCCAGAAAAGAGCAACTAGGCCCTTAACACGCATCATCCAGAGGGCTTTACGTGGGACCCTGGTGCTTCCCATGTTCCATAACCGTGGGCAAGGCTGGGGAGCAAATTTGGGGCAGTGTTCTCATTTCCCATGAATGTTGCCCAGGCTGAGACAAATCTCACCAGGCCCCTCTCTTTTCATGGGGCACAATTTCCACACCACGCACACACTGTCAAGCCTAGATTTCACCACCAATGTCTAAGCCACGCTGCAGGCCTACATACTGCGGGGAAAGGCGGGACCTCCGAGTCACTTCCCAGCCATGGGCAACCTGGGCTGCTCTCTCTGCACTCACCTCACAAGCACCTTCCCAGCCACCTGCCTCCTGCTGCCCTATCAGCCACTCCAAAAGACAGGACCTCACGGCCACCTTCCCAGCCGTCTGCCCGCCACTGCCCTACAAGCCCCTGACACACCAGTGACCTCACAATGACTTCCTCAGCCATCAGCCAAATGCTCACCTCCCAGCTGCTCCGGCCAACGTCACCTCCAAAGCACGCGTCCCAGCCGTGCACCTGCTGCTGCCCCAGCAACTGCTCAGCCAGAAGCCACCTCACCAGCACCTCCCCAGCCACACGCCTCCTGCTAGCCAATCACGAACCGTTGCAGAAGGGACCTTACAGACAACACGCCAGCCTTGTTCCTGCAGCTGGCCTCTCAGCTCCTCAGCCCCAAGGGACCTCAGAATCAGCAGCCGAGCCACACGGCCCCTGCTGGCCTCTCAGCTACCGACAAAGAACTGATTGGGCAGTGGTGATTTTCTGGCCCAGCTCTCGCACACACTAGGGACCTCATGGCTGTTGCCCCCTGCAGCTGCCCCTGCCCTCCCCAAGGCTGAGACACCTCCTGAACGGTCTCCCTCACTCACCCTGGCGCCTCACACTGCTCCTAGTGCAGCAAAACACCCAGGACGGGCCGGTTCCTGCCCCAAGAGAAGATCACCTTCTGCCCAGGCAGTGCCCGCACCAAGCCTGTGAAGCTCAGGAATTGGAGAAAGGCCTGCAAGGGATTCCTGGCAACATTTCCTAAGGGGCCGATTGTGTGGGAGCAGCGACCATGAAGCGGAAGACAGCAGGGCCCCATGGCCCAGGCAGAGCAAGAAGCCTTCCCGCAACTCCAAAGGCCACTTCCTTCCCCAAGGAGGGACTGAACCAAGCCAGCACATCCCCTACACATCAAGGACAACAAGCACTCTCTGGTTTGGGGCCCTGACAGTTTGGGACACGGGGAAGGACTGAGGCGAGGGCATCTCAGCTGGGGACACCAGCAGAGGCAGCACTCAGCAGCTCTTCCCCCTGGCCCGCCAGCAGGGCTAATGACAACGGCAAGGGGAGGACGGGCCCTTCCCCAGCCTCCAAGGCTCTTAGGAAAGCACAACAGCTGCCACGCTCAGAGCTGCTCTGCCAACACCCTTCAGGCTGCTTCCAGGGCCACACGTCTCAGGGCCCAGCAAGAGGCACGCAGCACCACCAACGGCCAGGCCACGGCGTGCCGCATGGGCACAGCCTCTCTCGGAGCCCTCCGAAAGGCAGTTTTTCCGAGCAGAAGCGACCATGGGCAAGGGCCCCAAAACACACCAAGACCCACTCTCCAACCCTTCCGCTTGCTTCTAGTCCTCCACAGCCTTTCAGCAGGCACTTCCTCTGAACATCCCGGCTCACCCCGCAGCCTGCTCCCTTCCCACCTCCACAAAGCAGAGGGCAAGTGCTCTCCCAGGAGGCGCATCACGCCAGCTCTTGCCTCTCTCTTGTGCCTCACGTGCCCTCAAGGCCCTCACCCCACAGGCCTCCCTACTGAGGGGCCCTTTGGGGCTTCAAGGAAGGAGGACAAAACTCTTTGGCAACACTCCCCCTCTCTCGGGCCGTGCTCAGGGAGCTCACCAATGACCACATGGCAGCAAGCAGACACACTCAGCAGCACGGACAGGGCCAGTGCACCAGCCTTAGACAAGCACACTTGCAACCAGGGAAACGGCACAAGGCTTCTACTGCTCTCAAGCCTTTGCCTTGCCCTGCCTCAGCAAGGCCGGGGATTTCTCTGCCAAGCAAAGCCTCGAGCCAAGCCAGCAGCTTTCAGCAGTCTGCGTGCCACATGGAAAAGCCAACATAGTAAGTACTTGGCCTCCAGGGTCCCCCCCTGGCATGGCCCAGGCAGAGCCCGAGAGCACCAGCTAAGCCACCCACTGAAGGAGCTGGGCGTGTGGCAGAGCCAAGCTGGTTTGTCCTCACGTCTGGTGCCAGGAGCTCTCCTCCCAACCAGCACCAGGCAGCAGCCCAGAGGAAGGACCACTTCCCTCTCTTCCCTTAGCAAGCACTTGAGCCCCTAGTGCTCCACTCTTTGGCCCCTGCATTTCTCAGGCCTGCAAGGACACGACCCCATCACGGCGTCAGCAGGGAGCAGTCCGAAAAACAAGAGCATTGGTCACAATGCAAAGGCTCTAGGACGCTCCTCACCTCCCAAAAAAGGAGTGGCAACTCTCCAAGCGCTCAGGGAGAAAACCCCAAGGGGAAAGGGCTTCCAGCGCTCAGCGTCCACAATGCCTGCCCACAAGCCGGCAGGCTGCTTGGAGGACGCCTGTGCTCACCACCACTCCCTTGGCTCCACACACTCGCAGCAATGCCCCTAGAGCTCCGTGGGGCTCCTCACACCCACCCAAACCTCAAGCCAACACCACCACCTTCCCCACGTCAGCACCTCGCACGCTCCTGCCTGCCCAAGGGGGCTCTCTCGCTGCCCTGCTGCAGCACACAAAGCTCACCCTGCAGCAGGACGGTGCAGGAACTTGCCGAGACGGCAGCTGGAAGGAAGAGAGACCTGGGCTGCGCATCCCTCGCAGGCCACCCTTGCCTTGCCTTCCCTCCTCCAAGGCACTCCTTGTCCAGGGAGATTTGGCACACGGAGCCATCAGCCCCCCTCCAGAGTCCTCTCCCAAGAACACACCTGCCCCTCTCCCAAGAACACCTCTCCACAAGGCCTTCACTCCTCCAAACACCTTCCAGCACGCTAACGCCCAGCCGGGAACGAGCAACTCCCACGACCTTCTGCTCCTTCAGCCAACACTGCTGCAAGACCAAAGCTCTCCCCACAAAAAGCAGCCAAGAGGAAAGGAGGGAAAAGCATGCCTTGTACAGCTCTCAGAGCAAGGAGAAGCGCTCCCTGGACTGTCGGGTGGGTCCTGGCTACAGAGCCTGGCAAGAGCGGAGGAAACTCCAGGCGTGAAGCTGAGCGGGCAGAAGGCAGCCGGCTGCCAGCGTGCCTGGCTCATGGGGCCACCAGGGCAGCCGGGGCCCCAGCAGACAAGGCACCTGCTCACCTCGCAGCACTCCCCACCTCCCCAGCCTCATGGCACTGCCCACGCACAGCACTGCTCTCTCCACACGCCTCCTCCTGCACACTGAGCACCAACACCCTGGGGCCACCGCCTCTCCCCACCACACGCCACCCAACTTCTGGCACACACCTCACCCCCACCCCTCCCCTCACACAGCGTGGACAGTCAGCACATCCCTCTGCAGCAGGCACACACAGGCCATACCACCACACAGGCCAGCAGCCAGGACACCACCCCCAAATGCCCCCAAAACACACCCAGGACAACTCTCCAGCCCTTCTGTTTCCTTCTAGTCCTCCAAGAGGCAGCAACAAGCACTTCCTCTGAACATCCACTCACACCTCTGCTCCTGCTCCCTTCCCACCTCCACCAATCCAAGGGCAGAAAGAGCATTCCCATCTTGCAGACAAAGCTCACCCAGCCCTACTGCGCTGCCCCGCTGCAGCTTCTCATGGCCAGCCAGCATGTCTGGCTTGCAGGGCAGTTCGCCTGGGGCCCAGTCCACTCTGTCCCATGGTCCTAACTCCGCTGGTAGCTCCTGGAGGAAAGGAACCTTGCTGCCAGCACCACTGCCCCTGTCCCAGGGTCAAGGCCAGGGCCAGGGCTAGTGTGGGAACAGACCTACACACCCATTCACTCCCACTCCTGCTCTCCTGCTTTGCTCCCGCCCCACTTATAAGTGTCTTTAACCCACATGCTGGACTGTGATTGGCTGATAGAGACATCAGTCAGCCCAACCCAAACCTCCTCCTCTTGTCAGCCAGTAGCAGGGCAGCACTGGGGGCGATGCCATGGCAACATTGCAGACACATGACCCAGCAGGCAGCTCCTTCCTCCCACCATCGTTGGTGGTGGGTCAGGTGCCATGCTGAGGGTTATTACAAGGGGAAGGTTTCATGTCCTCTGTGGGCATTTCCAGCAGGCTCTTGAGATGCCCCTGGGATCTGGTGGACATTGCAGCCTCTGGGAGCCAGGACCCCTTTCCTGCCAGAGCCAGACCCCAAGGGGGATCTCCCTCTCCCAGAGACACCTGCACCTGGATTGACCCCCCCACCCTACCAGGAGGGGATGGAGCCAGCCCCACAGGAGCCTCGGGGCTCAGGACAGCCCCAGCCCCAGGACCCAGCACTCCTGCCTGCCCCACTGTGCCCTGAGCCAGACGGGACCCTCCAGCAGGGCTCTTGTGGCCGCCCCCAGCCCTGTCCAGACACCCCCACAGCCCAGGACCCACAACTGTTTTTGCATTTCACAGTCTCTGTGTGACACCTCAGGAAGGAGTTCCTCAATCCCTTACCCTTGGCGGAGAGCTGCCAGAGTGCTGGAAAACAAGTATCCGTGGTCTGGGCTAATGTTCTTGGTCCAGCAGTCTCCATCTTGTTTGGCCCCTTTCCTTCGGCTCGCCTCTCCCTCCAGGGAAAAAGGACTCTCTTGTCTCCTGTCTCGTCCCCCACAATTCCTCTCCAATGTGTCCCTGCTCTTGTGCCTGTTGGTGAGGAGCCCCAGTGCAGCCCCACTGCCTCCTGTCCTCCCTCCTTGCTGGGGAGCAGCTCTGAAGGGCAGCAGTGGGGAGTGTGTGAGCCGTGCCCTGGCCTTGCAGGGAAGTGAGGGCTCTCCCATGGCACTGGGGAGAGACCTCTCTGTGATGCGGCACGTCCCCCTGTGACCTCAGCCCGTGTCATCTCTGGGCTCAGTAGGTCACTGCCATGGAGATGGCACAGCCAGGGAGAGAGCAGAGAGATTTCCCTCCATGTTCTGCAAAGCAATCAATCACCTGCCCTCCCCACAGTTAGTTTCCAAAACTGGCTGATAACTCCTTCAGGAACGTGACCAGATGGTGACAAAGGCTGTGAAAAATCTAAGATGGGGCACGGCAGAGGTCACTTCTGTGCCCCTGCACCAACAGGTCTCTGCACAGGGCAGACCTGTGTGGGAAGCTGGGGTTTGGGGCTATGTTAGGGGTTTGGCACTTGTTAAAGATGGGATCAAAATCATGTGAGGTCAAACAGCACAAAAGGGTGGCCATGGGCTGCGATGCTTTGGTGAGCCTGGTGAGACAGGTTTCTCCCGTGGGTCACTCTTCTTGTCAAAGGAGGATGTAGGACAGGATGGGACAGGACGCAGCCTTCCTCCTTCAGGCACCAAAGCAGGCTCTTTGTTTTGAAAAGGCCTCAGCAAGGTTTCTCAGTCTGCGGTGCTTAGGAGAGAGATGAGATGCCAGAAAAGAGCAACTAGGCCCTTAACACGCATCATCCAGAGGTCTTTACGTGGGACCCTGGTGCTTCCCATGTTCCATAACCGTGGGCAAGGCTGGGGAGCAAATTTGGGGCAGTGTTCTCATTTCCCATGAATGTTGCCCAGGCTGAGACAAATCTCACCAGGCCCCTCTCTTTTCATGGGGCACAATTTCCACACCACGCACACACTGTCAAGCCTAGATTTCACCACCAATGTCTAAGCCACGCTGCAGGCCTACATACTGCGGGGACAGGCGGGACCTCCGAGTCACTTCCCAGCCATGGGCAACCTGGGCTGCTCTCTCTGCAGTCACCTCACAAGCACCTTCCCAGCCACCTGCCTCCTGCTGCCCTATCAGCCACTCCAAAAGACAGGACCTCACGGCCACCTTCCCAGCCGTCTGCCCGCCACTGCCCTACAAGCCCCTGACACACCAGTGACCTCACAATGACTTCCTCAGCCATCAGCCAAATGCTCACCTCCCAGCTGCTCCGGCCAACGTCACCTCCAAAGCACGCGTCCCAGCCGTGCACCTGCTGCTGCCCCAGCAACTGCTCAGCCAGAAGCCACCTCACCAGCACCTCCCCAGCCACACGCCTCCTGCTAGCCAATCACGAACCGTTGCAGAAGGGACCTTACAGACAACACGCCAGCCTTGTTCCTGCAGCTGGCCTCTCAGCTCCTCAGCCCCAAGGGACCTCAGAATCAGCAGCCGAGCCACGGGGCCCCTGCTGGCCTCTCAGCTACCGACAAAGAACTGATTGGGCAGTGGTGATTTTCTGGCACAGCTCTCACAGACACTAGGGACCTCGTGGCTGTTGCCCCCTGCAGCTGCCCCTGCTCTCCCCAAGGCTGAGACACCTCCTGAACGGTCTCCCTCACTCACCCTGGCGCCTCACACTGCTCCTAGTGCAGCAAAACACCCAGGACGGGCCACTTCCTGCCCCAAGAGAAGATCACCTTCTGCCCAGCCAGTACCCGCACCGAGCCCGTGAAGCTCAGGAATTGGAGAAAGGCCTGCAAGGGATTCCTGGCAACATTTCCTAAGGGGCCGATTGTGTGGGAGCAGCGACCATGAAGCGGAAGACAGCAGGGCCCCATGGCCCAGTCAGAGCAAGAAGCCTTCCCGCAACTCCAAAGGCCACTTCCTGCCCCAAGGAGGGACTGAACCAAGCCAGCACATCCCCTACACATCAAGGACAACAAGCACTCTCTGGTTTGGGGCCCTGACAGTTTGGGACACGGGGAAGGACTGAGGCGAGGGCATCTCAGCTGGGGACACCAGCAGAGGCAGCACTCAGCAGCTCTTCCCCCTGGCCCGCCAGCAGGGCTAATGACAACGGCAAGGGGAGGACGGGCCCTTCCCCAGCCTCCAAGGCTCTTAGGAAAGCACAACAGCTGCCACGCTCAGAGCTGCTCTGCCAACACCCTTCAGGCTGCTTCCAGGGCCACAGGTCTCAGGGCCCAGCAAGAGGCACGCAGCACCACCAACGGCCAGGCCACGGCGTGCCGCATGGGCACAGCCTCTCTCGGAGCCCTCCGACAGGCAGTTTTTCCGAGCAGAAGCGACCATGGGCAAGGGCCCCAAAACACACCAAGACCCACTCTCCAACCCTTCTGCTTGCTTCTAGTCCTCCACAGCCTTTCCCCAGGCATTTCCTCTGAACATCCCGGCTCACCCCGGAGCCTGCTCCCTTCCCACCTCCACAAAGCAGAGGGCAAGTGCTCTCCCAGGAGGCGCATCACGCCAGCTCTTGCCTCTCTCTTGTGCCTCACGTGCCCTCAAGGCCCTCACCCCACAGGCCTCCCTACTGAGGGGCCCTTTGGGGCTTCAAGGAAGGAGGACAAAACTCTTTGGCAACACTCCCCCTCTCTCGGGCCGTGCTCAGGGAGCTCACCAATGACCACATGGCAGCAAGCAGACACACTCAGCAGCACGGACAGGGCCAGTGCACCAGCCTTAGACAAGCACACTTGCAACCAGGGAAACGGCACAAGGCTTCCGCTGCTCTCAAGCCTTTGCCTTGCCCTGCCTCAGCAAGGCCGGGGATTTCTCTGCCAAGCAAAGCCTCGAGCCAAGCCAACAGCTTTCAGCAGTGCCAGTGTCACATGGAAAAGCCAACAAGTGCTTGGACTCCAGGGTCCCCCCTGGCATGGCCCAGGCAGAGCCCGAGAGCACCAGCTAAGCCACCCACTGAAGGAGCTGGGCGTGTGGCAGAGCCAAGCTGGTTTGTCCTCACGTCTGGTGCCAGGAGCTCTCCTCCCAACCAGCACCAGGCAGCAGCCCAGAGGAAGGACCACTTCCCTCTCTTCCCTTAGCAAGCACTTGAGCCCCTAGTGCTCCACTCTTTGGCCCCTGCATTTCTCAGGCCTGCAAGGACACGACCCCATCACGGCGTCAGCAGGGAGCAGTCCGAAAAACAAGAGCATTGGTCACAATGCAAAGGCTCTAGGACGCTCCTCACCTCCCAAAAAAGGAGTGGCAACTCTCCAAGCGCTCAGGGAGAAAACCCCAAGGGGAAAGGGCTTCCAGCGCTCAGCGTCCACAATGCCTGCCCACAAGCCGGCAGGCTGCTTGGAGGACGCCTGTGCTCACCACCACTCCCTTGGCTCCACACACTCGCAGCAATGCCCCTAGAGCTCCGTGGGGCTCCTCACACCCACCCAAACCTCAAGCCAACACCACCACCTTCCCCACGTCAGCACCTCGCACGCTCCTGCCTGCCCAAGGGGGCTCTCTCGCTGCCCTGCTGCAGCACACAAAGCTCACCCTGCAGCAGGACGGTGCAGGAACTTGCCGAGACGGCAGCTGGAAGGAAGAGAGACCTGGGCTGCGCATCCCTCGCAGGCCACCCTTGCCTTGCCTTCCCTCCTCCAAGGCACTCCTTGTCCAGGGAGATTTGGCACACGGAGCCATCAGCCCCCCTCAAGAGTCCTCTCCCAAGAACACACCTGCCCCTCTCCCAAGAACACCTCTCCACAAGGCCTTCACTCCTCCAAACACCTTCCAGCACGCTAACGCCCAGCCGGGAACGAGCAACTCCCACGACCTTCTGCTCCTTCAGCCAACACTGCTGCAAGACCAAAGCTCTCCCCACAAAAAGCAGCCAAGAGGAAAGGAGGGAAAAGCATGCCTTGTACAGCTCTCAGAGCAAGGAGAAGCGCTCCCTGGACTGTCGGGTGGGTCCTGGCTACAGAGCCTGGCAAGAGCGGAGGAAACTCCAGGCGTGAAGCTGAGCGGGCAGAAGGCAGCCGGCTGCCAGCGTGCCTGGCTCATGGGGCCACCAGGGCAGCCGGGGCCCCAGCAGACAAGGCACCTGCTCACCTCGCAGCACTCCCCACCTCCCCAGCCTCATGGCACTGCCCACGCACAGCACTGCTCTCTCCACACGCCTCCTCCTGCACACTGAGCACCAACACCCTGGGGCCACCGCCTCTCCCCACCACACGCCACCCAACTTCTGGCACACACCTCACCCCCACCCCTCCCCTCACACAGCGTGGACAGTCAGCACATCCCTCTGCAGCAGGCACACACAGGCCATACCACCACACAGGCCAGCAGCCAGGACACCACCCCCAAATGCCCCCAAAACACACCCAGGACAACTCTCCAGCCCTTCTGTTTCCTTCTAGTCCTCCAAGAGGCAGCAACAAGCACTTCCTCTGAACATCCACTCACACCTCTGCTCCTGCTCCCTTCCCACCTCCACCAATCCAAGGGCAGAAAGAGCATTCCCATCTTGCAGACAAAGCTCACCCAGCCCTACTGCGCTGCCCCGCTGCAGCTTCTCATGGCCAGCCAGCATGTCTGGCTTGCAGGGCAGTTCGCCTGGGGCCCAGTCCACTCTGTCCCATGGTCCTAACTCCGCTGGTAGCTCCTGGAGGAAAGGAACCTTGCTGCCAGCACCACTGCCCCTGTCCCAGGGTCAAGGCCAGGGCCAGGGCTAGTGTGGGAACAGACCTACACACCCATTCACTCCCACTCCTGCTCTCCTGCTTTGCTCCCGCCCCACTTATAAGTGTCTTTAACCCACATGCTGGACTGTGATTGGCTGATAGAGACATCAGTCAGCCCAACCCAAACCTCCTCCTCTTGTCAGCCAGTAGCAGGGCAGCACTGGGGGCGATGCCATGGCAACATTGCAGACACATGACCCAGCAGGCAGCTCCTTCCTCCCACCATCGTTGGTGGTGGGTCAGGTGCCATGCTGAGGGTTATTACAAGGGGAAGGTTTCATGTCCTCTGTGGGCATTTCCAGCAGGCTCTTGAGATCCCCCTGGGATCTGGTGGACATTGCAGCCTCTGGGAGCCAGCACCCCTTTCCTGCCAGAGCCAGACCCCAAGGGGGATCTCCCTCTCCCAGAGACACCTGCACCTGGATTGACCCCCCCACCCTACCAGGAGGGGATGGAGCCAGCCCCACAGGAGCCTCGGGGCTCAGGACAGCCCCAGCCCCAGGACCCAGCACTCCTGCCTGCCCCACTGTGCCCTGAGCCAGACGGGACCCTCCAGCAGGGCTCTTGTGGCCGCCCCCAGCCCTGTCCAGACACCCCCACAGCCCAGGACCCACAACTGTTTTTGCATTTCACAGTCTCTGTGTGACACCTCAGGAAGGAGTTCCTCAATCCCTTACCCTTGGCGGAGAGCTGCCAGAGTGCTGGAAAACAAGTATCCGTGGTCTGGGCTAATGTTCTTGGTCCAGCAGTCTCCATCTTGTTTGGCCCCTTTCCTTCGGCTCGCCTCTCCCTCCAGGGAAAAAGGACTCTCTTGTCTCCTGTCTCGTCCCCCACAATTCCTCTCCAATGTGTCCCTGCTCTTGTGCCTGTTGGTGAGGAGCCCCAGTGCAGCCCCACTGCCTCCTGTCCTCCCTCCTTGCTGGGGAGCAGCTCTGAAGGGCAGCAGTGGGGAGTGTGTGAGCCGTGCCCTGGCCTTGCAGGGAAGTGAGGGCTCTCCCATGGCACTGGGGAGAGACCTCTCTGTGATGCGGCACGTCCCCCTGTGACCTCAGCCCGTGTCATCTCTGGGCTCAGTAGGTCACTGCCATGGAGATGGCACAGCCAGGGAGAGAGCAGAGAGATTTCCCTCCATGTTCTGCAAAGCAATCAATCACCTGCCCTCCCCACAGTTAGTTTCCAAAACTGGCTGATAACTCCTTCAGGAACGTGACCAGATGGTGACAAAGGCTGTGAAAAATCTAAGATGGGGCACGGCAGAGGTCACTTCTGTGCCCCTGCACCAACAGGTCTCTGCACAGGGCAGACCTGTGTGGGAAGCTGGGGTTTGGGGCTATGTTAGGGGTTTGGCACTTGTTAAAGATGGGATCAAAATCATGTGAGGTCAAACAGCACAAAAGGGTGGCCATGGGCTGCGATGCTTTGGTGAGCCTGGTGAGACAGGTTTCTCCCGTGGGTCACTCTTCTTGTCAAAGGAGGATGTAGGACAGGATGGGACAGGACGCAGCCTTCCTCCTTCAGGCACCAAAGCAGGCTCTTTGTTTTGAAAAGGCCTCAGCAAGGTTTCTCAGTCTGCGGTGCTTAGGAGAGAGATGAGATGCCAGAAAAGAGCAACTAGGCCCTTAACACGCATCATCCAGAGGTCTTTACGTGGGACCCTGGTGCTTCCCATGTTCCATAACCGTGGGCAAGGCTGGGGAGCAAATTTGGGGCAGTGTTCTCATTTCCCATGAATGTTGCCCAGGCTGAGACAAATCTCACCAGGCCCCTCTCTTTTCATGGGGCACAATTTCCACACCACGCACACACTGTCAAGCCTAGATTTCACCACCAATGTCTAAGCCACGCTGCAGGCCTACATACTGCGGGGACAGGCGGGACCTCCGAGTCACTTCCCAGCCATGGGCAACCTGGGCTGCTCTCTCTGCAGTCACCTCACAAGCACCTTCCCAGCCACCTGCCTCCTGCTGCCCTATCAGCCACTCCAAAAGACAGGACCTCACGGCCACCTTCCCAGCCGTCTGCCCGCCACTGCCCTACAAGCCCCTGACACACCAGTGACCTCACAATGACTTCCTCAGCCATCAGCCAAATGCTCACCTCCCAGCTGCTCCGGCCAACGTCACCTCCAAAGCACGCGTCCCAGCCGTGCACCTGCTGCTGCCCCAGCAACTGCTCAGCCAGAAGCCACCTCACCAGCACCTCCCCAGCCACACGCCTCCTGCTAGCCAATCACGAACCGTTGCAGAAGGGACCTTACAGACAACACGCCAGCCTTGTTCCTGCAGCTGGCCTCTCAGCTCCTCAGCCCCAAGGGACCTCAGAATCAGCAGCCGAGCCACGGGGCCCCTGCTGGCCTCTCAGCTACCGACAAAGAACTGATTGGGCAGTGGTGATTTTCTGGCACAGCTCTCACAGACACTAGGGACCTCGTGGCTGTTGCCCCCTGCAGCTGCCCCTGCTCTCCCCAAGGCTGAGACACCTCCTGAACGGTCTCCCTCACTCACCCTGGCGCCTCACACTGCTCCTAGTGCAGCAAAACACCCAGGACGGGCCAGTTCCTGCCCCAAGAGAAGATCACCTTCTGCCCAGCCAGTACCCGCACCGAGCCCGTGAAGCTCAGGAATTGGAGAAAGGCCTGCAAGGGATTCCTGGCAACATTTCCTAAGGGGCCGATTGTGTGGGAGCAGCGACCATGAAGCGGAAGACAGCAGGGCCCCATGGCCCAGTCAGAGCAAGAAGCCTTCCCGCAACTCCAAAGGCCACTTCCTGCCCCAAGGAGGGACTGAACCAAGCCAGCACATCCCCTACACATCAAGGACAACAAGCACTCTCTGGTTTGGGGCCCTGACAGTTTGGGACACGGGGAAGGACTGAGGCGAGGGCATCTCAGCTGGGGACACCAGCAGAGGCAGCACTCAGCAGCTCTTCCCCCTGGCCCGCCAGCAGGGCTAATGACAACGGCAAGGGGAGGACGGGCCCTTCCCCAGCCTCCAAGGCTCTTAGGAAAGCACAACAGCTGCCACGCTCAGAGCTGCTCTGCCAACACCCTTCAGGCTGCTTCCAGGGCCACAGGTCTCAGGGCCCAGCAAGAGGCACGCAGCACCACCAACGGCCAGGCCACGGCGTGCCGCATGGGCACAGCCTCTCTCGGAGCCCTCCGACAGGCAGTTTTTCCGAGCAGAAGCGACCATGGGCAAGGGCCCCAAAACACACCAAGACCCACTCTCCAACCCTTCTGCTTGCTTCTAGTCCTCCACAGCCTTTCCCCAGGCATTTCCTCTGAACATCCCGGCTCACCCCGGAGCCTGCTCCCTTCCCACCTCCACAAAGCAGAGGGCAAGTGCTCTCCCAGGAGGCGCATCACGCCAGCTCTTGCCTCTCTCTTGTGCCTCACGTGCCCTCAAGGCCCTCACCCCACAGGCCTCCCTACTGAGGGGCCCTTTGGGGCTTCAAGGAAGGAGGACAAAACTCTTTGGCAACACTCCCCCTCTCTCGGGCCGTGCTCAGGGAGCTCACCAATGACCACATGGCAGCAAGCAGACACACTCAGCAGCACGGACAGGGCCAGTGCACCAGCCTTAGACAAGCACACTTGCAACCAGGGAAACGGCACAAGGCTTCCGCTGCTCTCAAGCCTTTGCCTTGCCCTGCCTCAGCAAGGCCGGGGATTTCTCTGCCAAGCAAAGCCTCGAGCCAAGCCAACAGCTTTCAGCAGTGCCAGTGTCACATGGAAAAGCCAACAAGTGCTTGGACTCCAGGGTCCCCCCTGGCATGGCCCAGGCAGAGCCCGAGAGCACCAGCTAAGCCACCCACTGAAGGAGCTGGGCGTGTGGCAGAGCCAAGCTGGTTTGTCCTCACGTCTGGTGCCAGGAGCTCTCCTCCCAACCAGCACCAGGCAGCAGCCCAGAGGAAGGACCACTTCCCTCTCTTCCCTTAGCAAGCACTTGAGCCCCTAGTGCTCCACTCTTTGGCCCCTGCATTTCTCAGGCCTGCAAGGACACGACCCCATCACGGCGTCAGCAGGGAGCAGTCCGAAAAACAAGAGCATTGGTCACAATGCAAAGGCTCTAGGACGCTCCTCACCTCCCAAAAAAGGAGTGGCAACTCTCCAAGCGCTCAGGGAGAAAACCCCAAGGGGAAAGGGCTTCCAGCGCTCAGCGTCCACAATGCCTGCCCACAAGCCGGCAGGCTGCTTGGAGGACGCCTGTGCTCACCACCACTCCCTTGGCTCCACACACTCGCAGCAATGCCCCTAGAGCTCCGTGGGGCTCCTCACACCCACCCAAACCTCAAGCCAACACCACCACCTTCCCCACGTCAGCACCTCGCACGCTCCTGCCTGCCCAAGGGGGCTCTCTCGCTGCCCTGCTGCAGCACACAAAGCTCACCCTGCAGCAGGACGGTGCAGGAACTTGCCGAGACGGCAGCTGGAAGGAAGAGAGACCTGGGCTGCGCATCCCTCGCAGGCCACCCTTGCCTTGCCTTCCCTCCTCCAAGGCACTCCTTGTCCAGGGAGATTTGGCACAGGGAGCCATCAGCCCCCCTCAAGAGTCCTCTCCCAAGAACACACCTGCCCCTCTCCCAAGAACACCTCTCCACAAGGCCTTCACTCCTCCAAACACCTTCCAGCACGCTAACGCCCAGCCGGGAACGAGCAACTCCCACGACCTTCTGCTCCTTCAGCCAACACTGCTGCAAGACCAAAGCTCTCCCCACAAAAAGCAGCCAAGAGGAAAGGAGGGAAAAGCATGCCTTGTACAGCTCTCAGAGCAAGGAGAAGCGCTCCCTGGACTTTCGGGTGGGTCCTGGCTACAGAGCCTGGCAAGAGCGGAGGAAAGTCCAGGCGTGAAGCTGAGCGGGCAGAAGGCAGCCGGCTGCCAGCGTGCCTGGCTCATGGGGCCACCAGGGCAGCCGGGGCCCCAGCAGACAAGGCACCTGCTCACCTCGCAGCACTCCCCACCTCCCCAGCCTCATGGCACTGCCCACGCACAGCACTGCTCTCTCCACACGCCTCCTCCTGCACACTGAGCACCAACACCCTGGGGCCACCGCCTCTCCCCACCACACGCCACCCAACTTCTGGCACACACCTCACCCCCACCCCTCCCCTCACACAGCGTGGACAGTCAGCACATCCCTCTGCAGCAGGCACACACAGGCCACACCACCACACAGGCCAGCAGCCAGGACACCACCCCCCAAATGCCCCCAAATCACAGCCAGGCCCACTCTCCAGCCCTTCTGTTTCCTTCTAGTCCTCCAAGAGGCAGCAACAAGCACTTCCTCTGAACATCCACTCACACCTCTGCTCCTGCTCCCTTCCCACCTCCACCAATCCAAGGGCAGAAAGAGCATTCCCATCTTGCAGACAAAGCTCACCCAGCCCTACTGCGCTGCCCCGCTGCAGCTTCTCATGGCCAGCCAGCATGTCTGGCTTGCAGGGCAGTTCGCCTGGGGCCCAGTCCACTCTGTCCCATGGTCCTAACTCCGCTGGTAGCTCCTGGAGGAAAGGAACCTTGCTGCCAGCACCACTGCCCCTGTCCCAGGGTCAAGGCCAGGGCCAGGGCTAGTGTGGGAACAGACCTACACACCCATTCACTCCCACTCCTGCTCTCCTGCTTTGCTCCCGCCCCACTTATAAGTGTCTTTAACCCACATGCTGGACTGTGATTGGCTGATAGAGACATCAGTCAGCCCAACCCAAACCTCCTCCTCTTGTCAGCCAGTAGCAGGGCAGCACTGGGGGCGATGCCATGGCAACATTGCAGACACATGACCCAGCAGGCAGCTCCTTCCTCCCACCATCGTTGGTGGTGGGTCAGGTGCCATGCTGAGGGTTATTACAAGGGGAAGGTTTCATGTCCTCTGTGGGCATTTCCAGCAGGCTCTTGAGATCCCCCTGGGATCTGGTGGACATTGCAGCCTCTGGGAGCCAGCACCCCTTTCCTGCCAGAGCCAGACCCCAAGGGGGATCTCCCTCTCCCAGAGACACCTGCACCTGGATTGACCCCCCCACCCTACCAGGAGGGGATGGAGCCAGCCCCACAGGAGCCTCGGGGCTCAGGACAGCCCCAGCCCCAGGACCCAGCACTCCTGCCTGCCCCACTGTGCCCTGAGCCAGACGGGACCCTCCAGCAGGGCTCTTGTGGCCGCCCCCAGCCCTGTCCAGACACCCCCACAGCCCAGGACCCACAACTGTTTTTGCATTTCACAGTCTCTGTGTGACACCTCAGGAAGGAGTTCCTCAATCCCTTACCCTTGGCGGAGAGCTGCCAGAGTGCTGGAAAACAAGTATCCGTGGTCTGGGCTAATGTTCTTGGTCCAGCAGTCTCCATCTTGTTTGGCCCCTTTCCTTCGGCTCGCCTCTCCCTCCAGGGAAAAAGGACTCTCTTGTCTCCTGTCTCGTCCCCCACAATTCCTCTCCAATGTGTCCCTGCTCTTGTGCCTGTTGGTGAGGAGCCCCAGTGCAGCCCCACTGCCTCCTGTCCTCCCTCCTTGCTGGGGAGCAGCTCTGAAGGGCAGCAGTGGGGAGTGTGTGAGCCGTGCCCTGGCCTTGCAGGGAAGTGAGGGCTCTCCCATGGCACTGGGGAGAGACCTCTCTGTGATGCGGCACGTCCCCCTGTGACCTCAGCCCGTGTCATCTCTGGGCTCAGTAGGTCACTGCCATGGAGATGGCACAGCCAGGGAGAGAGCAGAGAGATTTCCCTCCATGTTCTGCAAAGCAATCAATCACCTTCCCTCCCCACAGTTAGTTTCCAAAACTGGCTGATAACTCCTTCAGGAACGTGACCAGATGGTGACAAAGGCTGTGAAAAATCTAAGATGGGGCACGGCAGAGGTCACTTCTGTGCCCCTGCACCAACAGGTCTCTGCACAGGGCAGACCTGTGTGGGAAGCTGGGGTTTGGGGCTATGTTAGGGGTTTGGCACTTGTTAAAGATGGGATCAAAATCATGTGAGGTCAAACAGCACAAAAGGGTGGCCATGGGCTGCGATGCTTTGGCAAGCCTCAAGACAGGTTTCTCCCGTGGGTCACTCTTCTTGTCAAAGGAGGATGTAGGACAGGATGGGACAGGACGCAGCCTTCCTCCTTCAGGCACCAAAGCAGGCTCTTTGTTTTGAAAAGGCCTCAGCAAGGTTTCTCAGTCTGCGGTGCTTAGGAGAGAGATGAGATGCCAGAAAAGAGCAACTAGGCCCTTAACACGCATCATCCAGAGGGCTTTACGTGGGACCCTGGTGCTTCCCATGTTCCATAACCGTGGGCAAGGCTGGGGAGCAAATTTGGGGCAGTGTTCTCATTTCCCATGAATGTTGCCCAGGCTGAGACAAATCTCACCAGGCCCCTCTCTTTTCATGGGGCACAATTTCCACACCACGCACACACTGTCAAGCCTAGATTTCACAACCAATGTCTAAGCCACGCTGCAGGCCTACATACTGCGGGGACAGGCGGGACCTCCGAGTCACTTCCCAGCCATGGGCAACCTGGGCTGCTCTCTCTGCACTCACCTCACAAGCACCTTCCCAGCCACCTGCCTCCTGCTGCCCTATCAGCCACTCCAAAAGACAGGACCTCACGGCCACCTTCCCAGCCGTCTGCCCGCCACTGCCCTACAAGCCCCTGACACACCAGTGACCTCACAATAACTTCCTCAGCCATCAGCCAAATGCTCACCTCCCAGATGCTCCGGCCAACGTCACCTCCAAAGCACGCGTCCCAGCCGTGCACCTGCTGCTGCCCCAGCAACTGCTCACCTAGAAGACACCTCACCAGCACCTCCCCAGCCACACGCCTCCTGCTAGCCAATCACGAACCGTTGCAGAAGGGACCTTACAGACAACACGCCAGCCTTGTTCCTGCAGCTGGCCTCTCAGCTCCTCAGCCCCAAGGGACCTCAGAATCAGCAGCCGAGCCACACGGCCCCTGCTGGCCTCTCAGCTACCGACAAAGAACTGATTGGGCAGTGGTGATTTTCTGGCCCAGCTCTCGCACACACTAGGGACCTCATGGCTGTTGCCCCCTGCAGCTGCCCCTGCCCTCCCCAAGGCTGAGACACCTCCTGAACGGTCTCCCTCACTCACCCTGGCGCCTCACACTGCTCCTAGTGCAGCAAAACACCCAGGACGGGCCGGTTCCTGCCCCAAGAGAAGATCACCTTCTGCCCAGGCAGTGCCCGCACCAAGCCTGTGAAGCTCAGGAATTGGAGAAAGGCCTGCAAGGGATTCGTGGCAACATTTCCTAAGGGGCCGATTGTGTGGGAGCAGCGACCATGAAGCGGAAGACAGCAGGGCCCCATGGCCCAGGCAGAGCAAGAAGCCTTCCCGCAACTCCAAAGGCCACTTCCTTCCCCAAGGAGGGACTGAACCAAGCCAGCACATCCCCTACACATCAAGGACAACAAGCACTCTCTGGTTTGGGGCCCTGACAGTTTGGGACACGGGGAAGGACTGAGGCGAGGGCATCTCAGCTGGGGACACCAGCAGAGGCAGCACTCAGCAGCTCTTCCCCCTGGCCCGCCAGCAGGGCTAATGACAACGGCAAGGGGAGGACGGGCCCTTCCCCAGCCTCCAAGGCTCTTAGGAAAGCACAACAGCTGCCACGCTCAGAGCTGCTCTGCCAACACCCTTCAGGCTGCTTCCAGGGCCACACGTCTCAGGGCCCAGCAAGAGCCACGGAGCACCACCAACGGCCAGGCCACGGCGTGCCGCATGGGCACAGCCTCTCTCGGAGCCCTCCGACAGGCAGTTTTTCCGAGCAGAAGCGACCATGGGCAAGGGCCCCAAAACACACCAAGACCCACTCTCCAACCCTTCTGCTTGCTTCTAGTCCTCCACAGCCTTTCCCCAGGCATTTCCTCTGAACATCCCGGCTCACCCCGGAGCCTGCTCCCTTCCCACCTCCACAAAGCAGAGGGCAAGTGCTCTCCCAGGAGGCGCATCACGCCAGCTCTTGCCTCTCTCTTGTGCCTCACGTGCCCTCAAGGCCCTCACCCCACAGGCCTCCCTACTGAGGGGCCCTTTGGGGCTTCAAGGAAGGAGGACAAAACTCTTTGGCAACACTCCCCCTCTCTCGGGCCGTGCTCAGGGAGCTCACCAATGACCACATGGCAGCAAGCAGACACACTCAGCAGCACGGACAGGGCCAGTGCACCAGCCTTAGACAAGCACACTTCCAACCAGGGAAACGGCACAAGGCTTCTACTGCTCTCAAGCCTTTGCCTTGCCCTGCCTCAGCAAGGCCGGGGATTTCTCTGCCAAGCAAAGCCTCGAGCAAAGCCAGCAGCTTTCAGCAGTGCGAGTGCCACATGGAAAAGCCAACATAGTAAGTACTTGGCCTCCAGGGTCCCCCCTGGCATGGCCCAGGCAGAGCCCGAGAGCACCAGCTAAGCCACCCACTGAAGGAGCTGGGCGTGTGGCAGAGCCAAGCTGGTTTGTCCTCACGTCTGGTGCCAGGAGCTCTCCTCCCAACCAGCACCAGGCAGCAGCCCAGAGGAAGGACCACTTCCCTCTCTTCCCTTAGCAAGCACTTGAGCCCCTAGTGCTCCACTCTTTGGCCCCTGCATTTCTCAGGCCTGCAAGGACACGACCCCATCACGGCGTCAGCAGGGAGCAGTCCGAAAAACAAGAGCATTGGTCACAATGCAAAGGCTCTAGGACGCTCCTCACCTCCCAAAAAAGGAGTGGCAACTCTCCAAGCGCTCAGGGAGAAAACCCCAAGGGGAAAGGGCTTCCAGCGCTCAGCGTCCACAATGCCTGCCCACAAGCTGGCAGGCTGCTTGGAGGACGCCTGTGCTCACCACCACTCCCTTGGCTCCACACACTCGCAGCAATGCCCCTAGAGCTCCGTGGGGCTCCTCACACCCACCCAAACCTCAAGCCAACACCACCACCTTCCCCACGTCAGCACCTCGCACGCTCCTGCCTGCCCAAGGGGGCTCTCTCGCTGCCCTGCTGCAGCACACAAAGCTCACCCTGCAGCAGGACGGTGCAGGAACTTGCCGAGACGGCAGCTGGAAGGAAGAGAGACCTGGGCTGCGCATCCCTCGCAGGCCACCCTTGCCTTGCCTTCCCTCCTCCAAGGCACTCCTTGTCCAGGGAGATTTGGCACAGGGAGCCATCAGCCCCCCTCCAGAGTCCTCTCCCAAGAACACACCTGCCCCTCTCCCAAGAACACCTCTCCACAAGGCCTTCACTCCTCCAAACACCTTCCAGCACGCTAACGCCCAGCCGGGAACGAGCAACTCCCACGACCTTCTGCTCCTTCAGCCAACACTGCTGCAAGACCAAAGCTCTCCCCACAAAAAGCAGCCAAGAGGAAAGGAGGGAAAAGCATGCCTTGTACAGCTCTCAGAGCAAGGAGAAGTGCTCCCTGGACTTTCGGGTGGGTCCTGGCTACAGAGCCTGGCAAGAGCGGAGGAAACTCCAGGCGTGAAGCTGAGCGGGCAGAAGGCAGCCGGCTGCCAGCGTGCCTGGCTCATGGGGCCACCAGGGCAGCCGGGGCCCCAGCAGCCAAGGCACCTGCTCACCTCGCAGCGCTCCCCACCTCCCCAGCCTCATGGCACTGCCCACGCACAGCACTGCTCTCTCCACACGCCTCCTCCTGCACACTGAGCACCAACACCCTGGGGCCACCGCCTCTCCCCACCACACGCCACCCAACTTCTGGCACACACCTCACCCCCACCCCTCCCCTCACACAGCGTGGACAGTCAGCACATCCCTCTGCAGCAGGCACACACAGGCCACACCACCACACAGGCCAGCAGCCAGGACACCACCCCCCAAATGCCCCCAAAACACACCCAGGTCAACTCTCCAGCCCTTCTGTTTCCTTCTAGTCCTCCAAGAGGCAGCAACAAGCACTTCCTCTGAACATCCACTCACACCTCTGCTCCTGCTCCCTTCCCACCTCCACCAATCCAAGGGCAGAAAGAGCATTCCCATCTTGCAGACAAAGCTCACCCAGCCCTACTGCGCTGCCCCGCTGCAGCTTCTCATGGCCAGCCAGCATGTCTGGCTTGCAGGGCAGTTCGCCTGGGGCCCAGTCCACTCTGTCCCACGGTCCTAACTCCGCTGGTAGCTCCTGGAGGAAAGGAACCTTGCTGCCAGCACCACTGCCCCTGTCCCAGGGTCAAGGCCAGGGCCAGGGCTAGTGTGGGAACAGACCTACACACCCATTCACTCCCACTCCTGCTCTCCTGCTTTGCTCCCGCCCCACTTATAAGTGTCTTTAACCCACATGCTGGACTGTGATTGGCTGATAGAGACATCAGTCAGCCCAACCCAAACCTCCTCCTCTTGTCAGCCAGTAGCAGGGCAGCACTGGGGGCGATGCCATGGCAACATTGCAGACACATGACCCAGCAGGCAGCTCCTTCCTCCCACCATCGTTGGTGGTGGGTCAGGTGCCATGCTGAGGGTTATTACAAGGGGAAGGTTTCATGTCCTCTGTGGGCATTTCCAGCAGGCTCTTGAGATGCCCCTGGGATCTGGTGGACATTGCAGCCTCTGGGAGCCAGGACCCCTTTCCTGCCAGAGCCAGACCCCAAGGGGGATCTCCCTCTCCCAGAGACAC
Organism: Struthio camelus; assembly: GCF_040807025.1. Taxonomy (NCBI): domain Eukaryota; kingdom Metazoa; phylum Chordata; class Aves; order Struthioniformes; family Struthionidae; genus Struthio; species Struthio camelus. The sequence goes on from NC_090970.1 coordinate 4,476,691, forward strand.
CTGCACCTGGATTGACCCCCCCACCCTACCAGGAGGGGATGGAGCCAGCCCCACAGGAGCCTCGGGCCTCAGGACAGCCCCAGCCCCAGGACCCAGCACTCCTGCCTGCCCCATTGTGCCCTGAGCCAGACGGGACCCTCCAGCAGGGCTCTTGTGGCCGCCCCCAGCCCTGTCCAGACACCCCCACAGCCCAGGTCCCACAACTGTTTTTGCATTTCAGTCTCTGTGTGACACCTCAGGAAGGAGTTCCTCAATCCCTTACCCTTGGCGGAGAGCTGCCAGAGTGCTGGAAAACAAGTATCCGTGGTCTGGGCTAATGTTCTTGGTCCAGCAGTCTCCATCTCGTTTGGCCCCTTTCCTTCGGCTCGCCTCTCCCTCCAGGGAAAAAGGACTCTCTTGTCTCCTGTCTCGTCCCCCACAATTCCTCTCCAATGTGTCCCTGCTCTTGTGCCTGTTGGTGAGGAGCCCCAGTGCAGCCCCACTGCCTCCTGGCCTCCCTCCTTGCTGGGGAGCAGCTCTGAAGGGCAGCAGTGGGGAGTGTGTGAGCCGTGCCCTGGCCTTGCAGGGAAGTGAGGGCTCTCCCATGGCACCGGGGAGAGACCTCTCTGTCATGCGGCACGTCCCCCTGTGACCTCAGCCCGTGTCATCTCTGGGCTCAGTAGGTCACTGCCATGGAGATGGCACAGCCAGGGAGAGAGCAGAGAGATTTCCCTCCATGTTCTGCAAAGCAATCAATCACCTTCCCTCCCCACAGTTAGTTTCCAAAACTGGCTGATAACTCCTTCAGGAACGTGACCAGATGGTGACAAAGGCTGTGAAAAATCTAAGATGGGGCACGGCAGAGGTCACTTCTGTGCCCCTGCACCAACAGGTCTCTGCACAGGGCAGACCTGTGTGGGAAGCTGGGGTTTGGGGCTATGTTAGGGGTTTGCCACTTGTTAAAGATGGGATCAAAATCATGTGAGGTCAAACAGCACAAAAGGGTGGCCATGGGCTGCGATGCTTTGGTGAGCCTCAAGACAGGTTTCTCCCGTGGGTCACTCTTCTTGTCAAAGGAGGATGTAGGACAGGATGGGACAGGACGCAGCCTTCCTCCTTCAGGCACCAAAGCAGGCTCTTTGTTTTGAAAAGGCCTCAGCAAGGTTTCTCAGTCTGCGGTGCTTAGGAGAGAGATGAGATGCCAGAAAAGAGCAACTAGGCCCTTAACACGCATCATCCAGAGGTCTTTACGTGGGACCCTGGTGCTTCCCATGTTCCATAACCGTGGGCAAGGCTGGGGAGCAAATTTGGGGCAGTGTTCTCATTTCCCATGAATGTTGCCCAGGCTGAGACAAATCTCACCAGGCCCCTCTCTTTTCATGGGGCACAATTTCCACACCACGCACACACTGTCAAGCCTAGATTTCACCACCAATGTCTAAGCCACGCTGCAGGCCTACATACTGCGGGGACAGGCGGGACCTCCGAGTCACTTCCCAGCCATGGGCAACCTGGGCTGCTCTCTCTGCACTCACCTCACAAGCACCTTCCCAGCCACCTGCCTCCTGCTGCCCTATCAGCCACTCCAAAAGACAGGACCTCACGGCCACCTTCCCAGCCGTCTGCCCGCCACTGCCCTACAAGCCCCTGACACACCAGTGACCTCACAATAACTTCCTCAGCCATCAGCCAAATGCTCACCTCCCAGATGCTCCGGCCAACGTCACCTCCAAAGCACGCGTCCCAGCCGTGCACCTGCTGCTGCCCCAGCAACTGCTCAGCCAGAAGCCACCTCACCAGCACCTCCCCAGCCACACGCCTCCTGCTAGCCAATCACGAACCGTTGCAGAAGGGACCTTACAGACAACACGCCAGCCTTGTTCCTGCAGCTGGCCTCTCAGCTCCTCAGCCCCAAGGGACCTCAGAATCAGCAGCCGAGCCACACGGCCCCTGCTGGCCTCTCAGCTACCGACAAAGAACTGATTGGGCAGTGGTGATTTTCTGGCCCAGCTCTCGCACACACTAGGGACCTCATGGCTGTTGCCCCCTGCAGCTGCCCCTGCCCTCCCCAAGGCTGAGACACCTCCTGAACGGTCTCCCTCACTCACCCTGGCGCCTCACACTGCTCCTAGTGCAGCAAAACACCCAGGACGGGCCGGTTCCTGCCCCAAGAGAAGATCACCTTCTGCCCAGCCAGTGCCCGCACCAAGCCTGTGAAGCTCAGGAATTGGAGAAAGGCCTGCAAGGGATTCGTGGCAACATTTCCTAAGGGGCCGATTGTGTGGGAGCAGCGACCATGAAGCGGAAGACAGCAGGGCCCCATGGCCCAGTCAGAGCAAGAAGCCTTCCCGCAACTCCAAAGGCCACTTCCTGCCCCAAGGAGGGACTGAACCAAGCCAGCACATCCCCTACACATCAAGGACAACAAGCACTCTCTGGTTTGGGGCCCTGACAGTTTGGGACACGGGGAAGGACTGAGGCGAGGGCATCTCAGCTGGGGACACCAGCAGAGGCAGCACTCAGCAGCTCTTCCCCCTGGCCCGCCAGCAGGGCTAATGACAACGGCAAGGGGAGGACGGGCCCTTCCCCAGCCTCCAAGGCTCTTAGGAAAGCACAACAGCTGCCACGCTCAGAGCTGCTCTGCCAACACCCTTCAGGCTGCTTCCAGGGCCACAGGTCTCAGGGCCCAGCAAGAGGCACGCAGCACCACCAACGGCCAGGCCACGGCGTGCCGCATGGGCACAGCCTCTCTCGGAGCCCTCCGAAAGGCAGTTTTTCCGAGCAGAAGCGACCATGGGCAAGGGCCCCAAAACACACCAAGACCCACTCTCCAACCCTTCCGCTTGCTTCTAGTCCTCCAGAGCCTTTCAGCAGGCACTTCCTCTGAACATCCCGGCTCACCCCGCAGCCTGCTCCCTTCCCACCTCCACAAAGCAGAGGACAAGTGCTCTCCCAGGAGGCGCATCACGCCAGCTCTTGCCTCTCTCTTGTGCCTCACGTGCCCTCAAGGCCCTCACCCCACAGGCCTCCCTACTGAGGGGCCCTTTGGGGCTTCAAGGAAGGAGGACAAAACTCTTTGGCAACACTCCCCCTCTCTCGGGCCGTGCTCAGGGAGCTCACCAATGACCACATGGCAGCAAGCAGACACACTCAGCAGCACGGACAGGGCCAGTGCACCAGCCTTAGACAAGCACACTTCCAACCAGGGAAACGGCACAAGGCTTCTACTGCTCTCAAGCCTTTGCCTTGCCCTGCCTCAGCAAGGCCGGGGATTTCTCTGCCAAGCAAAGCCTCGAGCCAAGGCAGCAGCTTTCAGCAGTCTGCGTGCCACATGGAAAAGCCAACATAGTAAGTACTTGGCCTCCAGGGTCCCCCCTGGCATGGCCCAGGCAGAGCCCGAGAGCACCAGCTAAGCCACCCACTGAAGGAGCTGGGCGTGTGGCAGAGCCAAGCTGGTTTGTCCTCACGTCTGGTGCCAGGAGCTCTCCTCCCAACCAGCACCAGGCAGCAGCCCAGAGGAAGGACCACTTCCCTCTCTTCCCTTAGCAAGCACTTGAGCCCCTAGTGCTCCACTCTTTGGCCCCTGCATTTCTCAGGCCTGCAAGGACACGACCCCATCACGGCGTCAGCAGGGAGCAGTCCGAAAAACAAGAGCATTGGTCACAATGCAAAGGCTCTAGGACGCTCCTCACCTCCCAAAAAAGGAGTGGCAACTCTCAAAGCGCTCAGGGAGAAAACCCCAAGGGGAAAGGGCTTCCAGCGCTCAGCGTCCACAATGCCTGCCCACAAGCCGGCAGGCTGCTTGGAGGACGCCTGTGCTCACCACCACTCCCTTGGCTCCACACACTCGCAGCAATGCCCCTAGAGCTCCGTGGGGCTCCTCACACCCACCCAAACCTCAAGCCAACACCACCACCTTCCCCACGTCAGCACCTCGCACGCTCCTGCCTGCCCAAGGGGGCTCTCTCGCTGCCCTGCTGCAGCACACAAAGCTCACCCTGCAGCAGGACGGTGCAGGAACTTGCCGAGACGGCAGCTGGAAGGAAGAGAGACCTGGGCTGCGCATCCCTCGCAGGCCACCCTTGCCTTGCCTTCCCTCCTCCAAGGCACTCCTTGTCCAGGGAGATTTGGCACACGGAGCCATCAGCCCCCCTCAAGAGTCCTCTCCCAAGAACACACCTGCCCCTCTCCCAAGAACACCTCTCCACAAGGCCTTCACTCCTCCAAACACCTTCCAGCACGCTAACGCCCAGCCGGGAACGAGCAACTCCCACGACCTTCTGCTCCTTCAGCCAACACTGCTGCAAGACCAAAGCTCTCCCCACAAAAAGCAGCCAAGAGGAAAGGAGGGAAAAGCATGCCTTGTACAGCTCTCAGAGCAAGGAGAAGCGCTCCCTGGACTGTCGGGTGGGTCCTGGCTACAGAGCCTGGCAAGAGCGGAGGAAACTCCAGGCGTGAAGCTGAGCGGGCAGAAGGCAGCCGGCTGCCAGCGTGCCTGGCTCATGGGGCCACCAGGGCAGCCGGGGCCCCAGCAGACAAGGCACCTGCTCACCTCGCAGCACTCCCCACCTCCCCAGCCTCATGGCACTGCCCACGCACAGCACTGCTCTCTCCACACGCCTCCTCCTGCACACTGAGCACCAACACCCTGGGGCCACCGCCTCTCCCCACCACACGCCACCCAACTTCTGGCACACACCTCACCCCCACCCCTCCCCTCACACAGCGTGGACAGTCAGCACATCCCTCTGCAGCAGGCACACACAGGCCACACCACCACACAGGCCAGCAGCCAGGACACCACCCCCCAAATGCCCCCAAAACACACCCAGGACAACTCTCCAGCCCTTCTGTTTCCTTCTAGTCCTCCAAGAGGCAGCAACAAGCACTTCCTCTGAACATCCACTCACACCTCTGCTCCTGCTCCCTTCCCACCTCCACCAATCCAAGGGCAGAAAGAGCATTCCCATCTTGCAGACAAAGCTCACCCAGCCCTACTGCGCTGCCCCGCTGCAGCTTCTCATGGCCAGCCAGCATGTCTGGCTTGCAGGGCAGTTCGCCTGGGGCCCAGTCCACTCTGTCCCATGGTCCTAACTCCGCTGGTAGCTCCTGGAGGAAAGGAACCTTGCTGCCAGCACCACTGCCCCTGTCCCAGGGTCAAGGCCAGGGCCAGGGCTAGTGTGGGAACAGACCTACACACCCATTCACTCCCACTCCTGCTCTCCTGCTTTGCTCCCGCCCCACTTATAAGTGTCTTTAACCCACATGCTGGACTGTGATTGGCTGATAGAGACATCAGTCAGCCCAACCCAAACCTCCTCCTCTTGTCAGCCAGTAGCAGGGCAGCACTGGGGGCGATGCCATGGCAACATTGCAGACACATGACCCAGCAGGCAGCTCCTTCCTCCCACCATCGTTGGTGGTGGGTCAGGTGCCATGCTGAGGGTTATTACAAGGGGAAGGTTTCATGTCCTCTGTGGGCATTTCCAGCAGGCTCTTGAGATGCCCCTGGGATCTGGTGGACATTGCAGCCTCTGGGAGCCAGCACCCCTTTCCTGCCAGAGCCAGACCCCAAGGGGGATCTCCCTCTCCCAGAGACACCTGCACCTGGATTGACCCCCCCACCCTACCAGGAGGGGATGGAGCCAGCCCCACAGGAGCCTCGGGGCTCAGGACAGCCCCAGCCCCAGGACCCAGCACTCCTGCCTGCCCCACTGTGCCCTGAGCCAGACGGGACCCTCCAGCAGGGCTCTTGTGGCCGCCCCCAGCCCTGTCCAGACACCCCCACAGCCCAGGACCCACAACTGTTTTTGCATTTCACAGTCTCTGTGTGACACCTCAGGAAGGAGTTCCTCAATCCCTTACCCTTGGCGGAGAGCTGCCAGAGTGCTGGAAAACAAGTATCCGTGGTCTGGGCTAATGTTCTTGGTCCAGCAGTCTCCATCTTGTTTGGCCCCTTTCCTTCGGCTCGCCTCTCCCTCCAGGGAAAAAGGACTCTCTTGTCTCCTGTCTCGTCCCCCACAATTCCTCTCCAATGTGTCCCTGCTCTTGTGCCTGTTGGTGAGGAGCCCCAGTGCAGCCCCACTGCCTCCTGTCCTCCCTCCTTGCTGGGGAGCAGCTCTGAAGGGCAGCAGTGGGGAGTGTGTGAGCCGTGCCCTGGCCTTGCAGGGAAGTGAGGGCTCTCCCATGGCACTGGGGAGAGACCTCTCTGTGATGCGGCACGTCCCCCTGTGACCTCAGCCCGTGTCATCTCTGGGCTCAGTAGGTCACTGCCATGGAGATGGCACAGCCAGGGAGAGAGCAGAGAGATTTCCCTCCATGTTCTGCAAAGCAATCAATCACCTGCCCTCCCCACAGTTAGTTTCCAAAACTGGCTGATAACTCCTTCAGGAACGTGACCAGATGGTGACAAAGGCTGTGAAAAATCTAAGATGGGGCACGGCAGAGGTCACTTCTGTGCCCCTGCACCAACAGGTCTCTGCACAGGGCAGACCTGGCCAGGAAGCTGGGGTTTGGGGCTATGTTAGGGGTTTGGCACTTGTTAAAGATGGGATCAAAATCATGTGAGGTCAAACAGCACAAAAGGGTGGCCATGGGCTGCGATGCTTTGGCAAGCCTCAAGACAGGTTTCTCCCGTGGGTCACTCTTCTTGTCAAAGGAGGATGTAGGACAGGATGGGACAGGACGCAGCCTTCCTCCTTCAGGCACCAAAGCAGGCTCTTTGTTTTGAAAAGGCCTCAGCAAGGTTTCTCAGTCTGCGGTGCTTAGGAGAGAGATGAGATGCCAGAAAAGAGCAACTAGGCCCTTAACACGCATCATCCAGAGGGCTTTACGTGGGACCCTGGTGCTTCCCATGTTCCATAACCGTGGGCAAGGCTGGGGAGCAAATTTGGGGCAGTGTTCTCATTTCCCATGAATGTTGCCCAGGCTGAGACAAATCTCACCAGGCCCCTCTCTTTTCATGGGGCACAATTTCCACACCACGCACACACTGTCAAGCCTAGATTTCACCACCAATGTCTAAGCCACGCTGCAGGCCAGGCAGCCTGTTGGGACAGGCGGGACCTCCGAGTCACTTCCCAGCCATGGGCAACCTGGGCTGCTCTCTCTGCACTCACCTCACAAGCACCTTCCCAGCCACCTGCCTCCTGCTGCCCTATCAGCCACTCCAAAAGACAGGACCTCACGGCCACCTTCCCAGCCGTCTGCCCGCCACTGCCCTACAAGCCCCTGACACACCAGTGACCTCACAATAACTTCCTCAGCCATCAGCCAAATGCTCACCTCCCAGATGCTCCGGCCAACGTCACCTCCAAAGCACGCGTCCCAGCCGTGCACCTGCTGCTGCCCCAGCAACTGCTCAGCCAGAAGCCACCTCACCAGCACCTCCCCAGCCACACGCCTCCTGCTAGCCAATCACGAACCGTTGCAGAAGGGACCTTACAGAGAACACGCCAGCCTTGTTCCTGCAGCTGGCCTCTCAGCTCCTCAGCCCCAAGGGACCTCAGAATCAGCAGCCGAGCCACACGGCCCCTGCTGGCCTCTCAGCTACCGACAAAGAACTGATTGGGCAGTGGTGATTTTCTGGCCCAGCTCTCGCACACACTAGGGACCTCATGGCTGTTGCCCCCTGCAGCTGCCCCTGCCCTCCCCAAGGCTGAGACACCTCCTGAACGGTCTCCCTCACTCACCCTGGCGCCTCACACTGCTCCTAGTGCAGCAAAACACCCAGGACGGGCCGGTTCCTGCCCCAAGAGAAGATCACCTTCTGCCCAGCCAGTGCCCGCACCAAGCCTGTGAAGCTCAGGAATTGGAGAAAGGCCTGCAAGGGATTCGTGGCAACATTTCCTAAGGGGCCGATTGTGTGGGAGCAGCGACCATGAAGCGGAAGACAGCAGGGCCCCATGGCCCAGTCAGAGCAAGAAGCCTTCCCGCAACTCCAAAGGCCACTTCCTGCCCCAAGGAGGGACTGAACCAAGCCAGCACATCCCCTACACATCAAGGACAACAAGCACTCTCTGGTTTGGGGCCCTGACAGTTTGGGACACGGGGAAGGACTGAGGCGAGGGCATCTCAGCTGGGGACACCAGCAGAGGCAGCACTCAGCAGCTCTTCCCCCTGGCCCGCCAGCAGGGCTAATGACAACGGCAAGGGGAGGACGGGCCCTTCCCCAGCCTCCAAGGCTCTTAGGAAAGCACAACAGCTGCCACGCTCAGAGCTGCTCTGCCAACACCCTTCAGGCTGCTTCCAGGGCCACAGGTCTCAGGGCCCAGCAAGAGGCACGCAGCACCACCAACGGCCAGGCCACGGCGTGCCGCATGGGCACAGCCTCTCTCGGAGCCCTCCGAAAGGCAGTTTTTCCGAGCAGAAGCGACCATGGGCAAGGGCCCCAAAACACACCAAGACCCACTCTCCAACCCTTCCGCTTGCTTCTAGTCCTCCACAGCCTTTCAGCAGGCACTTCCTCTGAACATCCCGGCTCACCCCGCAGCCTGCTCCCTTCCCACCTCCACAAAGCAGAGGACAAGTGCTCTCCCAGGAGGCGCATCACGCCAGCTCTTGCCTCTCTCTTGTGCCTCACGTGCCCTCAAGGCCCTCACCCCACAGGCCTCCCTACTGAGGGGCCCTTTGGGGCTTCAAGGAAGGAGGACAAAACTCTTTGGCAACACTCCCCCTCTCTCGGGCCGTGCTCAGGGAGCTCACCAATGACCACATGGCAGCAAGCAGACACACTCAGCAGCACGGACAGGGCCAGTGCACCAGCCTTAGACAAGCACACTTGCAACCAGGGAAACGGCACAAGGCTTCTACTGCTCTCAAGCCTTTGCCTTGCCCTGCCTCAGCAAGGCCGGGGATTTCTCTGCCAAGCAAAGCCTCGAGCCAAGGCAGCAGCTTTCAGCAGTCTGCGTGCCACATGGAAAAGCCAACATAGTAAGTACTTGGCCTCCAGGGTCCCCCCTGGCATGGCCCAGGCAGAGCCCGAGAGCACCAGCTAAGCCACCCACTGAAGGAGCTGGGCGTGTGGCAGAGCCAAGCTGGTTTGTCCTCACGTCTGGTGCCAGGAGCTCTCCTCCCAACCAGCACCAGGCAGCAGCCCAGAGGAAGGACCACTTCCCTCTCTTCCCTTAGCAAGCACTTGAGCCCCTAGTGCTCCACTCTTTGGCCCCTGCATTTCTCAGGCCTGCAAGGACACGACCCCATCACGGCGTCAGCAGGGAGCAGTCCGAAAAACAAGAGCATTGGTCACAATGCAAAGGCTCTAGGACGCTCCTCACCTCCCAAAAAAGGAGTGGCAACTCTCAAAGCGCTCAGGGAGAAAACCCCAAGGGGAAAGGGCTTCCAGCGCTCAGCGTCCACAATGCCTGCCCACAAGCCGGCAGGCTGCTTGGAGGACGCCTGTGCTCACCACCACTCCCTTGGCTCCACACACTCGCAGCAATGCCCCTAGAGCTCCGTGGGGCTCCTCACACCCACCCAAACCTCAAGCCAACACCACCACCTTCCCCACGTCAGCACCTCGCACGCTCCTGCCTGCCCAAGGGGGCTCTCTCGCTGCCCTGCTGCAGCACACAAAGCTCACCCTGCAGCAGGACGGTGCAGGAACTTGCCGAGACGGCAGCTGGAAGGAAGAGAGACCTGGGCTGCGCATCCCTCGCAGGCCACCCTTGCCTTGCCTTCCCTCCTCCAAGGCACTCCTTGTCCAGGGAGATTTGGCACACGGAGCCATCAGCCCCCCTCCAGAGTCCTCTCCCAAGAACACACCTGCCCCTCTCCCAAGAACACCTCTCCACAAGGCCTTCACTCCTCCAAACACCTTCCAGCACGCTAACGCCCAGCCGGGAACGAGCAACTCCCACGACCTTCTGCTCCTTCAGCCAACACTGCTGCAAGACCAAAGCTCTCCCCACAAAAAGCAGCCAAGAGGAAAGGAGGGAAAAGCATGCCTTGTACAGCTCTCAGAGCAAGGAGAAGCGCTCCCTGGACTGTCGGGTGGGTCCTGGCTACAGAGCCTGGCAAGAGCGGAGGAAACTCCAGGCGTGAAGCTGAGCGGGCAGAAGGCAGCCGGCTGCCAGCGTGCCTGGCTCATGGGGCCACCAGGGCAGCCGGGGCCCCAGCAGACAAGGCACCTGCTCACCTCGCAGCACTCCCCACCTCCCCAGCCTCATGGCACTGCCCACGCACAGCACTGCTCTCTCCACACGCCTCCTCCTGCACACTGAGCACCAACACCCTGGGGCCACCGCCTCTCCCCACCACACGCCACCCAACTTCTGGCACACACCTCACCCCCACCCCTCCCCTCACACAGCGTGGACAGTCAGCACATCCCTCTGCAGCAGGCACACACAGGCCACACCACCACACAGGCCAGCAGCCAGGACACCACCCCCCAAATGCCCCCAAAACACACCCAGGACAACTCTCCAGCCCTTCTGTTTCCTTCTAGTCCTCCAAGAGGCAGCAACAAGCACTTCCTCTGAACATCCACTCACACCTCTGCTCCTGCTCCCTTCCCACCTCCACCAATCCAAGGGCAGAAAGAGCATTCCCATCTTGCAGACAAAGCTCACCCAGCCCTACTGCGCTGCCCCGCTGCAGCTTCTCATGGCCAGCCAGCATGTCTGGCTTGCAGGGCAGTTCGCCTGGGGCCCAGTCCACTCTGTCCCATGGTCCTAACTCCGCTGGTAGCTCCTGGAGGAAAGGAACCTTGCTGCCAGCACCACTGCCCCTGTCCCAGGGTCAAGGCCAGGGCCAGGGCTAGTGTGGGAACAGACCTACACACCCATTCACTCCCACTCCTGCTCTCCTGCTTTGCTCCCGCCCCACTTATAAGTGTCTTTAACCCACATGCTGGACTGTGATTGGCTGATAGAGACATCAGTCAGCCCAACCCAAACCTCCTCCTCTTGTCAGCCAGTAGCAGGGCAGCACTGGGGGCGATGCCATGGCAACATTGCAGACACATGACCCAGCAGGCAGCTCCTTCCTCCCACCATCGTTGGTGGTGGGTCAGGTGCCATGCTGAGGGTTATTACAAGGGGAAGGTTTCATGTCCTCTGTGGGCATTTCCAGCAGGCTCTTGAGATCCCCCTGGGATCTGGTGGACATTGCAGCCTCTGGGAGCCAGCACCCCTTTCCTGCCAGAGCCAGACCCCAAGGGGGATCTCCCTCTCCCAGAGACACCTGCACCTGGATTGACCCCCCCACCCTACCAGGAGGGGATGGAGCCAGCCCCACAGGAGCCTCGGGGCTCAGGACAGCCCCAGCCCCAGGACCCAGCACTCCTGCCTGCCCCACTGTGCCCTGAGCCAGACGGGACCCTCCAGCAGGGCTCTTGTGGCCGCCCCCAGCCCTGTCCAGACACCCCCACAGCCCAGGACCCACAACTGTTTTTGCATTTCACAGTCTCTGTGTGACACCTCAGGAAGGAGTTCCTCAATCCCTTACCCTTGGCGGAGAGCTGCCAGAGTGCTGGAAAACAAGTATCCGTGGTCTGGGCTAATGTTCTTGGTCCAGCAGTCTCCATCTTGTTTGGCCCCTTTCCTTCGGCTCGCCTCTCCCTCCAGGGAAAAAGGACTCTCTTGTCTCCTGTCTCGTCCCCCACAATTCCTCTCCAATGTGTCCCTGCTCTTGTGCCTGTTGGTGAGGAGCCCCAGTGCAGCCCCACTGCCTCCTGTCCTCCCTCCTTGCTGGGGAGCAGCTCTGAAGGGCAGCAGTGGGGAGTGTGTGAGCCGTGCCCTGGCCTTGCAGGGAAGTGAGGGCTCTCCCATGGCACCGGGGAGAGACCTCTCTGTGATGCGGCACGTCCCCCTGTGACCTCAGCCCGTGTCATCTCTGGGCTCAGTAGGTCACTGCCATGGAGATGGCACAGCCAGGGAGAGAGCAGAGAGATTTCCCTCCATGTTCTGCAAAGCAATCAATCACCTTCCCTCCCCACAGTTAGTTTCCAAAACTGGCTGATAACTCCTTCAGGAACGTGACCAGATGGTGACAAAGGCTGTGAAAAATCTAAGATGGGGCACGGCAGAGGTCACTTCTGTGCCCCTGCACCAACAGGTCTCTGCACAGGGCAGACCTGTGTGGGAAGCTGGGGTTTGGGGCTATGTTAGGGGTTTGCCACTTGTTAAAGATGGGATCAAAATCATGTGAGGTCAAACAGCACAAAAGGGTGGCCATGGGCTGCGATGCTTTGGTGAGCCTGGTGAGACAGGTTTCTCCCGTGGGTCACTCTTCTTGTCAAAGGAGGATGTAGGACAGGATGGGACAGGACGCAGCCTTCCTCCTTCAGGCACCAAAGCAGGCTCTTTGTTTTGAAAAGGCCTCAGCAAGGTTTCTCAGTCTGCGGTGCTTAGGAGAGAGATGAGATGCCAGAAAAGAGCAACTAGGCCCTTAACACGCATCATCCAGAGGGCTTTACGTGGGACCCTGGTGCTTCCCATGTTCCATAACCGTGGGCAAGGCTGGGGAGCAAATTTGGGGCAGTGTTCTCATTTCCCATGAATGTTGCCCAGGCTGAGACAAATCTCACCAGGCCCCTCTCTTTTCATGGGGCACAATTTCCACACCACGCACACACTGTCAAGCCTAGATTTCACCACCAATGTCTAAGCCACGCTGCAGGCCTACATACTGCGGGGACAGGCGGGACCTCCGAGTCACTTCCCAGCCATGGGCAACCTGGGCTGCTCTCTCTGCACTCACCTCACAAGCACCTTCCCAGCCACCTGCCTCCTGCTGCCCTATCAGCCACTCCAAAAGACAGGACCTCACGGCCACCTTCCCAGCCGTCTGCCCGCCACTGCCCTACAAGCCCCTGACACACCAGTGACCTCACAATGACTTCCTCAGCCATCAGCCAAATGCTCACCTCCCAGATGCTCCGGCCAACGTCACCTCCAAAGCACGCGTCCCAGCCGTGCACCTGCTGCTGCCCCAGCAACTGCTCAGCCAGAAGCCACCTCACCAGCACCTCCCCAGCCACACGCCTCCTGCTAGCCAATCACGAACTGTTGCAGAAGGGACCTTACAGACAACACGCCAGCCTTGTTCCTGCAGCTGGCCTCTCAGCTCCTCAGCCCCAAGGGACCTCAGAATCAGCAGCCGAGCCACGGGGCCCCTGCTGGCCTCTCAGCTACCGACAAAGAACTGATTGGGCAGTGGTGATTTTCTGGCACAGCTCTCACAGACACTAGGGACCTCGTGGCTGTTGCCCCCTGCAGCTGCCCCTGCTCTCCCCAAGGCTGAGACACCTCCTGAACGGTCTCCCTCACTCACCCTGGCGCCTCACACTGCTCCTAGTGCAGCAAAACACCCAGGACGGGCCAGTTCCTGCCCCAAGAGAAGATCACCTTCTGCCCAGCCAGTACCCGCACCGAGCCCGTGAAGCTCAGGAATTGGAGAAAGGCCTGCAAGGGATTCCTGGCAACATTTCCTAAGGGGCCGATTGTGTGGGAGCAGCGACCATGAAGCGGAAGACAGCAGGGCCCCATGGCCCAGTCAGAGCAAGAAGCCTTCCCGCAACTCCAAAGGCCACTTCCTGCCCCAAGGAGGGACTGAACCAAGCCAGCACATCCCCTACACATCAAGGACAACAAGCACTCTCTGGTTTGGGGCCCTGACAGTTTGGGACACGGGGAAGGACTGAGGCGAGGGCATCTCAGCTGGGGACACCAGCAGAGGCAGCACTCAGCAGCTCTTCCCCCTGGCCCGCCAGCAGGGCTAATGACAACGGCAAGGGGAGGACGGGCCCTTCCCCAGCCTCCAAGGCTCTTAGGAAAGCACAACAGCTGCCACGCTCAGAGCTGCTCTGCCAACACCCTTCAGGCTGCTTCCAGGGCCACAGGTCTCAGGGCCCAGCAAGAGGCACGCAGCACCACCAACGGCCAGGCCACGGCGTGCCGCATGGGCACAGCCTCTCTCGGAGCCCTCCGACAGGCAGTTTTTCCGAGCAGAAGCGACCATGGGCAAGGGCCCCAAAACACACCAAGACCCACTCTCCAACCCTTCTGCTTGCTTCTAGTCCTCCACAGCCTTTCCCCAGGCATTTCCTCTGAACATCCCGGCTCACCCCGGAGCCTGCTCCCTTCCCACCTCCACAAAGCAGAGGGCAAGTGCTCTCCCAGGAGGCGCATCACGCCAGCTCTTGCCTCTCTCTTGTGCCTCACGTGCCCTCAAGGCCCTCACCCCACAGGCCTCCCTACTGAGGGGCCCTTTGGGGCTTCAAGGAAGGAGGACAAAACTCTTTGGCAACACTCCCCCTCTCTCGGGCCGTGCTCAGGGAGCTCACCAATGACCACATGGCAGCAAGCAGACACACTCAGCAGCATGGACAGGGCCAGTGCACCAGCCTTAGACAAGCACACTTGCAACCAGGGAAACGGCACAAGGCTTCCGCTGCTCTCAAGCCTTTGCCTTGCCCTGCCTCAGCAAGGCCGGGGATTTCTCTGCCAAGCAAAGCCTCGAGCCAAGCCAACAGCTTTCAGCAGTGCCAGTGTCACATGGAAAAGCCAACAAGTGCTTGGACTCCAGGGTCCCCCCTGGCATGGCCCAGGCAGAGCCCGAGAGCACCAGCTAAGCCACCCACTGAAGGAGCTGGGCGTGTGGCAGAGCCAAGCTGGTTTGTCCTCACGTCTGGTGCCAGGAGCTCTCCTCCCAACCAGCACCAGGCAGCAGCCCAGAGGAAGGACCACTTCCCTCTCTTCCCTTAGCAAGCACTTGAGCCCCTAGTGCTCCACTCTTTGGCCCCTGCATTTCTCAGGCCTGCAAGGACACGACCCCATCACGGCGTCAGCAGGGAGCAGTCCGAAAAACAAGAGCATTGGTCACAATGCAAAGGCTCTAGGACGCTCCTCACCTCCCAAAAAAGGAGTGGCAACTCTCCAAGCGCTCAGGGAGAAAACCCCAAGGGGAAAGGGCTTCCAGCGCTCAGCGTCCACAATGCCTGCCCACAAGCCGGCAGGCTGCTTGGAGGACGCCTGTGCTCACCACCACTCCCTTGGCTCCACACACTCGCAGCAATGCCCCTAGAGCTCCGTGGGGCTCCTCACACCCACCCAAACCTCAAGCCAACACCACCACCTTCCCCACGTCAGCACCTCGCACGCTCCTGCCTGCCCAAGGGGGCTCTCTCGCTGCCCTGCTGCAGCACACAAAGCTCACCCTGCAGCAGGACGGTGCAGGAACTTGCCGAGACGGCAGCTGGAAGGAAGAGAGACCTGGGCTGCGCATCCCTCGCAGGCCACCCTTGCCTTGCCTTCCCTCCTCCAAGGCACTCCTTGTCCAGGGAGATTTGGCACAGGGAGCCATCAGCCCCCCTCCAGAGTCCTCTCCCAAGAACACACCTGCCCCTCTCCCAAGAACACCTCTCCACAAGGCCTTCACTCCTCCAAACACCTTCCAGCACGCTAACGCCCAGCCGGGAACGAGCAACTCCCACGACCTTCTGCTCCTTCAGCCAACACTGCTGCAAGACCAAAGCTCTCCCCACAAAAAGCAGCCAAGAGGAAAGGAGGGAAAAGCATGCCTTGTACAGCTCTCAGAGCAAGGAGAAGCGCTCCCTGGACTTTCGGGTGGGTCCTGGCTACAGAGCCTGGCAAGAGCGGAGGAAACTCCAGGCGTGAAGCTGAGCGGGCAGAAGGCAGCCGGCTGCCAGCGTGCCTGGCTCATGGGGCCACCAGGGCAGCCGGGGCCCCAGCAGCCAAGGCACCTGCTCACCTCGCAGCACTCCCCACCTCCCCAGCCTCATGGCACTGCCCACGCACAGCACTGCTCTCTCCACACGTCTCCTCCTGCACACTGAGCACCAACACCCTGGGGCCACCGCCTCTCCCCACCACACGCCACCCAACTTCTGGCACACACCTCACCCCCACCCCTCCCCTCACACAGCGTGGACAGTCAGTACATCCCTCTGCAGCAGGCACACACAGGCCACACCACCACACAGGCCAGCAGCCAGGACACCACCCCCCAAATGCCCCAAATCACAGCCAGGCCCACTCTCCAGCCCTTCTGTTTCCTTCTAGTCCTCCAAGAGGCAGCAACAAGCACTTCCTCTGAACATCCACTCACACCTCTGCTCCTGCTCCCTTCCCACCTCCACCAATCCAAGGGCAGAAAGAGCATTCCCATCTTGCAGACAAAGCTCACCCAGCCCTACTGCGCTGCCCCGCTGCAGCTTCTCATGGCCAGCCAGCATGTCTGGCTTGCAGGGCAGTTCGCCTGGGGCCCAGTCCACTCTGTCCCATGGTCCTAACTCCGCTGGTAGCTCCTGGAGGAAAGGAACCTTGCTGCCAGCACCACTGCCCCTGTCCCAGGGTCAAGGCCAGGGCCAGGGCTAGTGTGGGAACAGACCTACACACCCATTCACTCCCACTCCTGCTCTCCTGCTTTGCTCCCGCCCCACTTATAAGTGTCTTTAACCCACATGCTGGACTGTGATTGGCTGATAGAGACATCAGTCAGCCCAACCCAAACCTCCTCCTCTTGTCAGCCAGTAGCAGGGCAGCACTGGGGGCGATGCCATGGCAACATTGCAGACACATGACCCAGCAGGCAGCTCCTTCCTCCCACCATCGTTGGTGGTGGGTCAGGTGCCATGCTGAGGGTTATTACAAGGGGAAGGTTTCATGTCCTCTGTGGGCATTTCCAGCAGGCTCTTGAGATGCCCCTGGGATCTGGTGGACATTGCAGCCTCTGGGAGCCAGGACCCCTTTCCTGCCAGAGCCAGACCCCAAGGGGGATCTCCCTCTCCCAGAGACACCTGCACCTGGATTGACCCCCCCACCCTACCAGGAGGGGATGGAGCCAGCCCCACAGGAGCCTCGGGGCTCAGGACAGCCCCAGCCCCAGGACCCAGCACTCCTGCCTGCCCCACTGTGCCCTGAGCCAGACGGGACCCTCCAGCAGGGCTCTTGTGGCCGCCCCCAGCCCTGTCCAGACACCCCCACAGCCCAGGACCCACAACTGTTTTTGCATTTCACAGTCTCTGTGTGACACCTCAGGAAGGAGTTCCTCAATCCCTTACCCTTGGCGGAGAGCTGCCAGAGTGCTGGAAAACAAGTATCCGTGGTCTGGGCTAATGTTCTTGGTCCAGCAGTCTCCATCTCGTTTGGCCCCTTTCCTTCGGCTCGCCTCTCCCTCCAGGGAAAAAGGACTCTCTTGTCTCCTGTCTCGTCCCCCACAATTCCTCTCCAATGTGTCCCTGCTCTTGTGCCTGTTGGTGAGGAGCCCCAGTGCAGCCCCACTGCCTCCTGTCCTCCCTCCTTGCTGGGGAGCAGCTCTGAAGGGCAGCAGTGGGGAGTGTGTGAGCCGTGCCCTGGCCTTGCAGGGAAGTGAGGGCTCTCCCATGGCACCGGGGAGAGACCTCTCTGTGATGCGGCACGTCCCCCTGTGACCTCAGCCCGTGTCATCTCTGGGCTCAGTAGGTCACTGCCATGGAGATGGCACAGCCAGGGAGAGAGCAGAGAGATTTCCCTCCATGTTCTGCAAAGCAATCAATCACCTTCCCTCCCCACAGTTAGTTTCCAAAACTGGCTGATAACTCCTTCAGGAACGTGACCAGATGGTGACAAAGGCTGTGAAAAATCTAAGATGGGGCATGGCAGAGGTCACTTCTGTGCCCCTGCACCAACAGGTCTCTGCACAGGGCAGACCTGTGTGGGAAGCTGGGGTTTGGGGCTATGTTAGGGGTTTGGCACTTGTTAAAGACGGGATCAAAATCATGTGAGGTCAAACAGCACAAAAGGGTGGCCATGGGCTGCGATGCTTTGGTGAGCCTGGTGAGACAGGTTTCTCCCGTGGGTCACTCTTCTTGTCAAAGGAGGATGTAGGACAGGATGGGACAGGACGCAGCCTTCCTCCTTCAGGCACCAAAGCAGGCTCTTTGTTTTGAAAAGGCCTCAGCAAGGTTTCTCAGTCTGCGGTGCTTAGGAGAGAGATGAGATGCCAGAAAAGAGCAACTAGGCCCTTAACACGCATCATCCAGAGGGCTTTACGTGGGACCCTGGTGCTTCCCATGTTCCATAACCGTGGGCAAGGCTGGGGAGCAAATTTGGGGCAGTGTTCTCATTTCCCATGAATGCTGCCCAGGCTGAGACAAATCTCACCAGGCCCCTCTCTTTTCATGGGGCACAATTTCCACACCACGCACACACTGTCAAGCCTAGATTTCACCACCAATGTCTAAGCCACGCTGCAGGCCAGGCAGCCTGTTGGGACAGGCGGGACCTCCGAGTCACTTCCCAGCCATGGGCAACCTGGGCTGCTCTCTCTGCACTCACCTCACAAGCACCTTCCCAGCCACCTGCCTCCTGCTGCCCTATCAGCCACTCCAAAAGACAGGACCTCACGGCCACCTTCCCAGCCGTCTGCCCGCCACTGCCCTACAAGCCCCTGACACACCAGTGACCTCACAATGACTTCCTCAGCCATCAGCCAAATGCTCACCTCCCAGATGCTCCGGCCAACGTCACCTCCAAAGCACGCGTCCCAGCCGTGCACCTGCTGCTGCCCCAGCAACTGCTCAGCCAGAAGCCACCTCACCAGCACCTCCCCAGCCACACGCCTCCTGCTAGCCAATCACGAACCGTTGCAGAAGGGACCTTACAGACAACACGCCAGCCTTGTTCCTGCAGCTGGCCTCTCAGCTCCTCAGCCCCAAGGGACCTCAGAATCAGCAGCCGAGCCACACGGCCCCTGCTGGCCTCTCAGCTACCGACAAAGAACTGATTGGGCAGTGGTGATTTTCTGGCCCAGCTCTCACAGACACTAGGGACCTCGTGGCTGTTGCCCCCTGCAGCTGCCCCTGCTCTCCCCAAGGCTGAGACACCTCCTGAACGGTCTCCCTCACTCACCCTGGCGCCTCACACTGCTCCTAGTGCAGCAAAACACCCAGGACGGGCCACTTCCTGCCCCAAGAGAAGATCACCTTCTGCCCAGCCAGTACCCGCACCGAGCCCGTGAAGCTCAGGAATTGGAGAAAGGCCTGCAAGGGATTCCTGGCAACATTTCCTAAGGGGCCGATTGTGTGGGAGCAGCGACCATGAAGCGGAAGACAGCAGGGCCCCATGGCCCAGTCAGAGCAAGAAGCCTTCCCGCAACTCCAAAGGCCACTTCCTGCCCCAAGGAGGGACTGAACCAAGCCAGCACATCCCCTACACATCAAGGACAACAAGCACTCTCTGGTTTGGGGCCCTGACAGTTTGGGACACGGGGAAGGACTGAGGCGAGGGCATCTCAGCTGGGGACACCAGCAGAGGCAGCACTCAGCAGCTCTTCCCCCTGGCCCGCCAGCAGGGCTAATGACAACGGCAAGGGGAGGACGGGCCCTTCCCCAGCCTCCAAGGCTCTTAGGAAAGCACAACAGCTGCCACGCTCAGAGCTGCTCTGCCAACACCCTTCAGGCTGCTTCCAGGGCCACAGGTCTCGGGGCCCAGCAAGAGGCACGCAGCACCACCAACGGCCAGGCCACGGCGTGCCGCATGGGCACAGCCTCTCTCGGAGCCCTCCGACAGGCAGTTTTTCCGAGCAGAAGCGACCATGGGCAAGGGCCCCAAAACACACCAAGACCCACTCTCCAACCCTTCCGCTTGCTTCTAGTCCTCCACAGCCTTTCCCCAGGCATTTCCTCTGAACATCCCGGCTCACCCCGGAGCCTGCTCCCTTCCCACCTCCACAAAGCAGAGGGCAAGTGCTCTCCCAGGAGGCGCATCACGCCAGCTCTTGCCTCTCTCTTGTGCCTCACGTGCCCTCAAGGCCCTCACCCCACAGGCCTCCCTACTGAGGGGCCCTTTGGGGCTTCAAGGAAGGAGGACAAAACTCTTTGGCAACACTCCCCCTCTCTCGGGCCGTGCTCAGGGAGCTCACCAATGACCACATGGCAGCAAGCAGACACACTCAGCAGCACGGACAGGGCCAGTGCACCAGCCTTAGACAAGCACACTTCCAACCAGGGAAACGGCACAAGGCTTCTACTGCTCTCAAGCCTTTGCCTTGCCCTGCCTCAGCAAGGCCGGGGATTTCTCTGCCAAGCAAAGCCTCGAGCCAAGGCAGCAGCTTTCAGCAGTCTGCGTGCCACATGGAAAAGCCAACATAGTAAGTACTTGGCCTCCAGGGTCCCCCCTGGCATGGCCCAGGCAGAGCCCGAGAGCACCAGCTAAGCCACCCACTGAAGGAGCTGGGCGTGTGGCAGAGCCAAGCTGGTTTGTCCTCACGTCTGGTGCCAGGAGCTCTCCTCCCAACCAGCACCAGGCAGCAGCCCAGAGGAAGGACCACTTCCCTCTCTTCCCTTAGCAAGCACTTGACCCCCTAGTGCTCCACTCTTTGGCCCCTGCATTTCTCAGGCCTGCAAGGACACGACCCCATCACGGCGTCAGCAGGGAGCAGTCCGAAAAACAAGAGTGGTCACAATGCAA
Source organism: Struthio camelus (assembly GCF_040807025.1). Classification (NCBI taxonomy): domain Eukaryota; kingdom Metazoa; phylum Chordata; class Aves; order Struthioniformes; family Struthionidae; genus Struthio; species Struthio camelus. The sequence continues at coordinate 4,497,084 of NC_090970.1, forward strand.
AGGCTCTAGGACTCTCCCCACCTCCCAAAAAAGGAGTGGCAACTCTCCAAGCGCTCAGGGAGAAAACACCAAGGGGAAAGGGCTTCCAGCGCTCAGCCTCCACAATGCCTGCCCACAAGCCGGCAGGCTGCTTGGAGGACGCCTGTGCTCACCACCACTCCCTTGGCTCCACACACTCGCAGCAATGCCCCTAGAGCTCCGTGGGGCTCCTCACTCCCACCCAAACCTCAGGCCAACACCACCACCTTCCCCGCGTCAGCACCTCACCACACCACACCTCGCACACTCATGCCTGCCCAAGGGGGCTCTCTCGCTGCCCTGCTGCAGCACCCAGAGCTCACCCTGCAGCGGGACGGTGCAGGAACTTGCCGAGACGGCAGCTGGAAGGAAGAGAGGCCGGGGCTGCGCATCCCTTGCAGGCCACCCTTGCCTTGCCTTCCCTCCTCCAAGGCACTCCTTGTCCAGGGAGATTGGTCACAGGGAGCCATCAGCCACCCTTCAGAGTCCTCTCCCAAGAACACACCTGCCCCTCTCCCAAGAACACCTCTCCACAAGGCCTTCACTCCTCCAAACACCTTCCAGCACGCTAACGCCCAGCCATGAACGAGCACCTCCCACGACCTCCTGCTCCTTCAGCCAACACTGCTGCAAGACCAAAGCTCTCCCCATGAAAAGCAACCGAGAGGAAAGGAGGACAAAGCATGCCTCGTACAGCTCTCAGAGCAAGGAGAAGCACTCCCTGCACTTTCGGGTGGGTCCTGGCTGCAGAGCCTGGCAAGAGCGGAGGAAACTCCAGGCGTGAAGCTGAGCGGGCAGAAGGCAGCCGGCTGCCAGAGTGCCTGGCTCATGGGGCCACCAGGGCAGCCGGGGCCCCAGCAGACAAGGCACCTGCTCACCTCGCAGCGCTCCCCACCTCCACAGCCTCATGGCACTGCCCACGCACACCACTGCTCTCTCCACACGTCTCCTCCCGCACCCAGAACCAACACCCTGGGGCCACCGCCTCTCCCCACCACACGCCACCCAACTTCTGGCACACACCTCACCCCCACCCTGAGCCTCACACACGGTGGACAGCCAGCACGCCCCTCTGCAGCAGGCACACACAGGCCACACCACCACACAGGCCAGCAGCCAGGACACCCCCCCTCAAATGCCCCAAATCACACCCAGGACCACTCTCCAGCCCTTCTGTTTCCTTCTAGTCCTCCAAGAGGCAGCAACAAGCACTTCCTCTGAACATCCACTCCCACCTCTGCTCCTGCTCCCTTCCCACCTCCACCAATCCAAGGGCAGAAAGAGCATTCCCATCTTGCAGACAAATCTCGGCCAAACCACACTGTACCGCCCAGCGCAGCTGCTTGGGGCCGGCCAGCACATCTGGATTGCAGGACAGCTCCCCTGGGGCCCAGGCACCTCTGTCCTATGCTCCTAAGCCCGTGGCAGCTCCTGGAGGAGAGCAGCCCCACACGGCCAGGGCCAGCATGGGAACACACCTACACACCCACTCACTCCCACTCCTGCTCTCCTGCTTTGCTCCCACTGCACTTATAAGTGTCTTTAACCCACGTGCTGGACTGTGATGGGCTGACAGAGACATCCGGCAACCCAACACAACCCTCCTCCTCTTGTCAGCCAGTAGCAGGGCAGCACTGGGGGCGATGCCATGGCAACATTGCAGACACATGACCCAGCAGGCAGCTCCTCCCTCCCACCATCGTTGGTGGTGGGTCTGGTGCCATGCTGAGGGCTGTTACAAGGGGAAGGTTTCATGTCCTCTGTGGGCATTTCCAGCAGGCTCTTGAGATCCCCCTGGGATCTGCTGGACATTGCAGCCTCTGGGACACAGCACCCCTTTCCTGCCAGAGCCAGACCCCAAGGGGGGACCCACTTCCAGGGAAACTTGGGCCTGAATTTCCTCCCACCCTACCACCCTACCAGGAGGGGATGGAGCCAGCCCCACAGGAGCCTCGGGGCTCAGGACAGCCCCAGACCCAGGACCCAGCACTCCTGCCTGCCCCATTGTGCCCTGAGCCAGACAGGACCCTCCAGCAGGGCTCTTGTGGCCGCCCCCAGCCCTGTCCAGACACCCCACAGCCCAGGTCCCACAACTGTTTTTGCATTTCACAGTCTCTGTGCGACACCTCAGGAAGCAGTTCCTCAATCCCTTACCCTTGGTGGAGAGCTGCAGGAGCACTGGAAAGCTAGTATCCGTGGTCTGGGCTAATGTTCTTGGTCCAGCAGTCTCCATCTCGTTTGGCCCCTTTCCTTCGGCTCGCCTCTCCCTCCAGGGAAAAAGGACTCTCTTGTCTCCTGTCTCATCACTCACAATTCCTCTCCAATGTGTCCCTGCTCTTGTGCCTGTTGGTGAGGAGCCCCAGTGCAGCCCCACTGCCTCCTGTCCTCCCTCCTTGCTGGGGAGTAGCTCTGAAGGGCAGCAGTGGGGAGTGTGTGAGCCGTGCCCTGGCCTTGCAGGGAAGTGAGGGCTCTCCCATGGCACCGGGGAGAGACCTCTCTGTCATGCGGCACGTCCCACTGTGACCTCAGCCCGTGTCATCTCAGGGCTCAGTAGGTCACCGCCATGGAGATGGCACAGCCAGGGAGAGAGCAGAGAGATTTCCCTCCATGTTCTGCAAAGCAATCACCTGCCCTCCCCACAGTTAGTTTCCAAAACTGGCTGATAACTCCTTCAGGAACGTGACCAGATGGTGACAAAGGCTGTGAAAAATCTAAGATGGGGCACGGCAGAGGTCACTTCTGTGCCCCTGCACCAACAGGTCTCTGCACAGGGCAGACCTGGCCAGGAAGCTGGGGTTTGGGGCTATGTTAGGGGTTTGGCACTTGTTAAAGATGGGATCAAAATCATGTGAGGTCAAACAGCACAAAAGGGTGGCCATGGGCTGCGATGCTTTGGTGAGCCTGGTGAGACAGGTTTCTCCCGTGGGTCACTCTTCTTGTCAAAGGAGGATGTAGGACAGGATGGGACAGGACGCAGCCTTCCTCCTTCAGGCACCAAAGCAGGCTCTTTGTTTTGAAAAGGCCTCAGCAAGGTTTCTCAGTCTGCGGTGCTTAGGAGAGAGATGAGATGCCAGAAAAGAGCAACTAGGCCCTTAACACGCATCATCCAGAGGGCTTTACGTGGGACCCTGGTGCTTCCCATGTTCCATAACCGTGGGCAAGGCTGGGGAGCAAATTTGGGGCAGTGTTCTCATTTCCCATGAATGCTGCCCAGGCTGAGACAAATCTCACCAGGCCCCTCTCTTTTCATGGGGCACAATTTCCACACCACGCACACACTGTCAAGCCTAGATTTCACCACCAATGTCTAAGCCACGCTGCAGGCCAGGCAGCCTTTTGGGACAGGCGGGACCTCCGAGTCACTTCCCAGCCATGGGCAACCTGGGCTGCTCTGTCTGCACTCACCTCACAAGCACCTTCCCAGCCACCTGCCTCCTGCTGCCCTATCAGCCACTCCAAAAGACAGGACCTCACGGCCACCTTCCCAGCCGTCTGCCCGCCACTGCCCTACAAGCCCCTGACACACAAGTGACCTCACAATAACTTCCTCAGCCATCAGCCAAATGCTCACCTCGCAGCTGCTCCGGCCAACGTCACCTCCAAAGCACGCGTCCCAGCCGTGCACCTGCTGCTGCCCCAGCAACTGCTCAGCCAGAAGACACCTCACCAGCACCTCCCCAGCCACACGCCTCCTGCTAGCCAATCACGTAACCCTTGCAGAAGGGACCTTACAGACAACACGCCAGCCTTGTTCCTGCAGCTGGCCTCTCAGCTCCTCAGCCCCAAGGGACCTCAGAATCAGCAGCCGAGCCACACGGCCCCTGCTGGCCTCTCAGCTACCGACAAAGAACTGATTGGGCAGTGGTGATTTTCTGGCCCAGCTCTCGCACACACTAGGGACCTCGTGCCTGTTGCCCCCTGCAGCTGCCCCTGCTCTCCCCAAGGCTGAGACACCTCCTGAACGGTCTCCCTCACTCACCCTGGCGCCTCACACTGCTCCTAGTGCAGCAAAACACCCAGGACGGGCCACTTCCTGCCCCAAGAGAAGATCACCTTCTGCCCAGCCAGTACCCGCACCGAGCCCGTGAAGCTCAGGAATTGGAGAAAGGCCTGCAAGGGATTCCTGGCAACATTTCCTAAGGGGCCGATTGTGTGGGAGCAGCGACCATGAAGCGGAAGACAGCAGGGCCCCATGGCCCAGTCAGAGCAAGAAGCCTTCCCGCAACTCCAAAGGCCACTTCCTGCCCCAAGGAGGGACTGAACCAAGCCAGCACATCCCCTACACATCAAGGACAACAAGCACTCTCTGGTTTGGGGCCCTGACAGTTTGGGACACGGGGAAGGACTGAGGCGAGGGCATCTCAGCTGGGGACACCAGCAGAGGCAGCACTCAGCAGCTCTTCCCCCTGGCCCGCCAGCAGGGCTAATGACAACGGCAAGGGGAGGACGGGCCCTTCCCCAGCCTCCAAGGCTCTTAGGAAAGCACAACAGCTGCCACGCTCAGAGCTGCTCTGCCAACACCCTTCAGGCTGCTTCCAGGGCCACAGGTCTCAGGGCCCAGCAAGAGGCACGCAGCACCACCAACGGCCAGGCCACGGCGTGCCGCATGGGCACAGCCTCTCTCGGAGCCCTCCGACAGGCAGTTTTTCCGAGCAGAAGCGACCATGGGCAAGGGCCCCAAAACACACCAAGACCCACTCTCCAACCCTTCTGCTTGCTTCTAGTCCTCCACAGCCTTTCCCCAGGCATTTCCTCTGAACATCCCGGCTCACCCCGGAGCCTGCTCCCTTCCCACCTCCACAAAGCAGAGGGCAAGTGCTCTCCCAGGAGGCGCATCACGCCAGCTCTTGCCTCTCTCTTGTGCCTCACGTGCCCTCAAGGCCCTCACCCCACAGGCCTCCCTACTGAGGGGCCCTTTGGGGCTTCAAGGAAGGAGGACAAAACTCTTTGGCAACACTCCCCCTCTCTCGGGCCGTGCTCAGGGAGCTCACCAATGACCACATGGCAGCAAGCAGACACACTCAGCAGCACGGACAGGGCCAGTGCACCAGCCTTAGACAAGCACACTTGCAACCAGGGAAACGGCACAAGGCTTCCGCTGCTCTCAAGCCTTTGCCTTGCCCTGCCTCAGCAAGGCCGGGGATTTCTCTGCCAAGCAAAGCCTCGAGCCAAGCCAACAGCTTTCAGCAGTGCCAGTGTCACATGGAAAAGCCAACAAGTGCTTGGACTCCAGGGTCCCCCCTGGCATGGCCCAGGCAGAGCCCGAGAGCACCAGCTAAGCCACCCACTGAAGGAGCTGGGCGTGTGGCAGAGCCAAGCTGGTTTGTCCTCACGTCTGGTGCCAGGAGCTCTCCTCCCAACCAGCACCAGGCAGCAGCCCAGAGGAAGGACCACTTCCCTCTCTTCCCTTAGCAAGCACTTGAGCCCCTAGTGCTCCACTCTTTGGCCCCTGCATTTCTCAGGCCTGCAAGGACACGACCCCATCACGGCGTCAGCAGGGAGCAGTCCGAAAAACAAGAGCATTGGTCACAATGCAAAGGCTCTAGGACGCTCCTCACCTCCCAAAAAAGGAGTGGCAACTCTCCAAGCGCTCAGGGAGAAAACACCAAGGGGAAAGGGCTTCCAGCGCTCAGCGTCCACAATGCCTGCCCACAAGCCGGCAGGCTGCTTGGAGGACGCCTGTGCTCACCACCACTCCCTTGGCTCCACACACTCGCAGCAATGCCCCTAGAGCTCCGTGGGGCTCCTCACACCCACCCAAACCTCAAGCCAACACCACCACCTTCCCCACGTCAGCACCTCGCACGCTCCTGCCTGCCCAAGGGGGCTCTCTCGCTGCCCTGCTGCAGCACACAAAGCTCACCCTGCAGCAGGACGGTGCAGGAACTTGCCGAGACGGCAGCTGGAAGGAAGAGAGACCTGGGCTGCGCATCCCTTGCAGGCCACCCTTGCCTTGCCTTCCCTCCTCCAAGGCACTCCTTGTCCAGGGAGATTTGGCACAGGGAGCCATCAGCCCCCCTCCAGAGTCCTCTCCCAAGAACACACCTGCCCCTCTCCCAAGAACACCTCTCCACAAGGCCTTCACTCCTCCAAACACCTTCCAGCACGCTAACGCCCAGCCGGGAACGAGCAACTCCCACGACCTTCTGCTCCTTCAGCCAACACTGCTGCAAGACCAAAGCTCTCCCCACAAAAAGCAGCCAAGAGGAAAGGAGGGAAAAGCATGCCTTGTACAGCTCTCAGAGCAAGGAGAAGCGCTCCCTGGACTTTCGGGTGGGTCCTGGCTACAGAGCCTGGCAAGAGCGGAGGAAACTCCAGGCGTGAAGCTGAGCGGGCAGAAGGCAGCCGGCTGCCAGCGTGCCTGGCTCATGGGGCCACCAGGGCAGCCGGGGCCCCAGCAGCCAAGGCACCTGCTCACCTCGCAGCACTCCCCACCTCCCCAGCCTCATGGCACTGCCCACGCACAGCACTGCTCTCTCCACACGTCTCCTCCTGCACACTGAGCACCAACACCCTGGGGCCACCGCCTCTCCCCACCACACGCCACCCAACTTCTGGCACACACCTCACCCCCACCCCTCCCCTCACACAGCGTGGACAGTCAGCACATCCCTCTGCAGCAGGCACACACAGGCCACACCACCACACAGGCCAGCAGCCAGGACACCACCCCCCAAATGCCCCCAAATCACAGCCAGGCCCACTCTCCAGCCCTTCTGTTTCCTTCTAGTCCTCCAAGAGGCAGCAACAAGCACTTCCTCTGAACATCCACTCACACCTCTGCTCCTGCTCCCTTCCCACCTCCACCAATCCAAGGGCAGAAAGAGCATTCCCATCTTGCAGACAAAGCTCACCCAGCCCTACTGCGCTGCCCCGCTGCAGCTTCTCATGGCCAGCCAGCATGTCTGGCTTGCAGGGCAGTTCGCCTGGGGCCCAGTCCACTCTGTCCCATGGTCCTAACTCCGCTGGTAGCTCCTGGAGGAAAGGAACCTTGCTGCCAGCACCACTGCCCCTGTCCCAGGGTCAAGGCCAGGGCCAGGGCTAGTGTGGGAACAGACCTACACACCCATTCACTCCCACTCCTGCTCTCCTGCTTTGCTCCCGCCCCACTTATAAGTGTCTTTAACCCACATGCTGGACTGTGATTGGCTGATAGAGACATCAGTCAGCCCAACCCAAACCTCCTCCTCTTGTCAGCCAGTAGCAGGGCAGCACTGGGGGCGATGCCATGGCAACATTGCAGACACATGACCCAGCAGGCAGCTCCTTCCTCCCACCATCGTTGGTGGTGGGTCAGGTGCCATGCTGAGGGTTATTACAAGGGGAAGGTTTCATGTCCTCTGTGGGCATTTCCAGCAGGCTCTTGAGATGCCCCTGGGATCTGGTGGACATTGCAGCCTCTGGGAGCCAGGACCCCTTTCCTGCCAGAGCCAGACCCCAAGGGGGATCTCCCTCTCCCAGAGACACCTGCACCTGGATTGACCCCCCCACCCTACCAGGAGGGGATGGAGCCAGCCCCACAGGAGCCTCGGGGCTCAGGACAGCCCCAGCCCCAGGACCCAGCACTCCTGCCTGCCCCACTGTGCCCTGAGCCAGACGGGACCCTCCAGCAGGGCTCTTGTGGCCGCCCCCAGCCCTGTCCAGACACCCCCACAGCCCAGGACCCACAACTGTTTTTGCATTTCACAGTCTCTGTGTGACACCTCAGGAAGGAGTTCCTCAATCCCTTACCCTTGGCGGAGAGCTGCCAGAGTGCTGGAAAACAAGTATCCGTGGTCTGGGCTAATGTTCTTGGTCCAGCAGTCTCCATCTCGTTTGGCCCCTTTCCTTCGGCTCGCCTCTCCCTCCAGGGAAAAAGGACTCTCTTGTCTCCTGTCTCGTCCCCCACAATTCCTCTCCAATGTGTCCCTGCTCTTGTGCCTGTTGGTGAGGAGCCCCAGTGCAGCCCCACTGCCTCCTGTCCTCCCTCCTTGCTGGGGAGCAGCTCTGAAGGGCAGCAGTGGGGAGTGTGTGAGCCGTGCCCTGGCCTTGCAGGGAAGTGAGGGCTCTCCCATGGCACCGGGGAGAGACCTCTCTGTGATGCGGCACGTCCCCCTGTGACCTCAGCCCGTGTCATCTCTGGGCTCAGTAGGTCACTGCCATGGAGATGGCACAGCCAGGGAGAGAGCAGAGAGATTTCCCTCCATGTTCTGCAAAGCAATCAATCACCTTCCCTCCCCACAGTTAGTTTCCAAAACTGGCTGATAACTCCTTCAGGAACGTGACCAGATGGTGACAAAGGCTGTGAAAAATCTAAGATGGGGCATGGCAGAGGTCACTTCTGTGCCCCTGCACCAACAGGTCTCTGCACAGGGCAGACCTGTGTGGGAAGCTGGGGTTTGGGGCTATGTTAGGGGTTTGGCACTTGTTAAAGATGGGATCAAAATCATGTGAGGTCAAACAGCACAAAAGGGTGGCCATGGGCTGCGATGCTTTGGTGAGCCTGGTGAGACAGGTTTCTCCCGTGGGTCACTCTTCTTGTCAAAGGAGGATGTAGGACAGGATGGGACAGGACGCAGCCTTCCTCCTTCAGGCACCAAAGCAGGCTCTTTGTTTTGAAAAGGCCTCAGCAAGGTTTCTCAGTCTGCGGTGCTTAGGAGAGAGATGAGATGCCAGAAAAGAGCAACTAGGCCCTTAACACGCATCATCCAGAGGGCTTTACGTGGGACCCTGGTGCTTCCCATGTTCCATAACCGTGGGCAAGGCTGGGGAGCAAATTTGGGGCAGTGTTCTCATTTCCCATGAATGTTGCCCAGGCTGAGACAAATCTCACCAGGCCCCTCTCTTTTCATGGGGCACAATTTCCACACCACGCACACACTGTCAAGCCTAGATTTCACCACCAATGTCTAAGCCACGCTGCAGGCCAGGCAGCCTGTTGGGACAGGCGGGACCTCCGAGTCACTTCCCAGCCATGGGCAACCTGGGCTGCTCTGTCTGCACTCACCTCACAAGCACCTTCCCAGCCACCTGCCTCCTGCTGCCCTATCAGCCACTCCAAAAGACAGGACCTCACGGCCACCTTCCCAGCCGTCTGCCCGCCACTGCCCTACAAGCCCCTGACACACCAGTGACCTCACAATGACTTCCTCAGCCATCAGCCAAATGCTCACCTCCCAGCTGCTCCGGCCAACGTCACCTCCAAAGCACGCGTCCCAGCCGTGCACCTGCTGCTGCCCCAGCAACTGCTCAGCCAGAAGCCACCTCACCAGCACCTCCCCAGCCACACGCCTCCTGCTAGCCAATCACGAACCGTTGCAGAAGGGACCTTACAGACAACACGCCAGCCTTGTTCCTGCAGCTGGCCTCTCAGCTCCTCAGCCCCAAGGGACCTCAGAATCAGCAGCCGAGCCACGGGGCCCCTGCTGGCCTCTCAGCTACCGACAAAGAACTGATTGGGCAGTGGTGATTTTCTGGCCCAGCTCTCACAGACACTAGGGACCTCGTGGCTGTTGCCCCCTGCAGCTGCCCCTGCTCTCCCCAAGGCTGAGACACCTCCTGAACGGTCTCCCTCACTCACCCTGGCGCCTCACACTGCTCCTAGTGCAGCAAAACACCCAGGACGGGCCAGTTCCTGCCCCAAGAGAAGATCACCTTCTGCCCAGCCAGTACCCGCACCGAGCCCGTGAAGCTCAGGAATTGGAGAAAGGCCTGCAAGGGATTCCTGGCAACATTTCCTAAGGGGCCGATTGTGTGGGAGCAGCGACCATGAAGCGGAAGACAGCAGGGCCCCATGGCCCAGGCAGAGCAAGAAGCCTTCCCGCAACTCCAAAGGCCACTTCCTGCCCCAAGGAGGGACTGAACCAAGCCAGCACATCCCCTACACATCAAGGACAACAAGCACTCTCTGGTTTGGGGCCCTGACAGTTTGGGACACGGGGAAGGACTGAGGCGAGGGCATCTCAGCTGGGGACACCAGCAGAGGCAGCACTCAGCAGCTCTTCCCCCTGGCCCGCCAGCAGGGCTAATGACAACGGCAAGGGGAGGACGGGCCCTTCCCCAGCCTCCAAGGCTCTTAGGAAAGCACAACAGCTGCCACGCTCAGAGCTGCTCTGCCAACACCCTTCAGGCTGCTTCCAGGGCCACAGGTCTCAGGGCCCAGCAAGAGGCACGCAGCACCACCAACGGCCAGGCCACGGCGTGCCGCATGGGCACAGCCTCTCTCGGAGCCCTCCGACAGGCAGTTTTTCCGAGCAGAAGCGACCATGGGCAAGGGCCCCAAAACACACCAAGACCCACTCTCCAACCCTTCTGCTTGCTTCTAGTCCTCCACAGCCTTTCCCCAGGCATTTCCTCTGAACATCCCGGCTCACCCCGCAGCCTGCTCCCTTCCCACCTCCACAAAGCAGAGGGCAAGTGCTCTCCCAGGAGGCGCATCACGCCAGCTCTTGCCTCTCTCTTGTGCCTCACGTGCCCTCAAGGCCCTCACCCCACAGGCCTCCCTACTGAGGGGCCCTTTGGGGCTTCAAGGAAGGAGGACAAAACTCTTTGGCAACACTCCCCCTCTCTCGGGCCGTGCTCAGGGAGCTCACCAATGACCACATGGCAGCAAGCAGACACACTCAGCAGCACGGACAGGGCCAGTGCACCAGCCTTAGACAAGCACACTTGCAACCAGGGAAACGGCACAAGGCTTCCGCTGCTCTCAAGCCTTTGCCTTGCCCTGCCTCAGCAAGGCCGGGGATTTCTCTGCCAAGCAAAGCCTCGAGCCAAGCCAACAGCTTTCAGCAGTGCCAGTGTCACATGGAAAAGCCAACAAGTGCTTGGACTCCAGGGTCCCCCCTGGCATGGCCCAGGCAGAGCCCGAGAGCACCAGCTAAGCCACCCACTGAAGGAGCTGGGCGTGTGGCAGAGCCAAGCTGGTTTGTCCTCACGTCTGGTGCCAGGAGCTCTCCTCCCAACCAGCACCAGGCAGCAGCCCAGAGGAAGGACCACTTCCCTCTCTTCCCTTAGCAAGCACTTGAGCCCCTAGTGCTCCACTCTTTGGCCCCTGCATTTCTCAGGCCTGCAAGGACACGACCCCATCACGGCGTCAGCAGGGAGCAGTCCGAAAAACAAGAGCATTGGTCACAATGCAAAGGCTCTAGGACGCTCCTCACCTCCCAAAAAAGGAGTGGCAACTCTCCAAGCGCTCAGGGAGAAAACACCAAGGGGAAAGGGCTTCCAGCGCTCAGCGTCCACAATGCCTGCCCACAAGCCGGCAGGCTGCTTGGAGGACGCCTGTGCTCACCACCACTCCCTTGGCTCCACACACTCGCAGCAATGCCCCTAGAGCTCCGTGGGGCTCCTCACACCCACCCAAACCTCAAGCCAACACCACCACCTTCCCCACGTCAGCACCTCGCACGCTCCTGCCTGCCCAAGGGGGCTCTCTCGCTGCCCTGCTGCAGCACACAAAGCTCACCCTGCAGCAGGACGGTGCAGGAACTTGCCGAGACGGCAGCTGGAAGGAAGAGAGACCTGGGCTGCGCATCCCTTGCAGGCCACCCTTGCCTTGCCTTCCCTCCTCCAAGGCACTCCTTGTCCAGGGAGATTTGGCACAGGGAGCCATCAGCCCCCCTCCAGAGTCCTCTCCCAAGAACACACCTGCCCCTCTCCCAAGAACACCTCTCCACAAGGCCTTCACTCCTCCAAACACCTTCCAGCACGCTAACGCCCAGCCGGGAACGAGCAACTCCCACGACCTTCTGCTCCTTCAGCCAACACTGCTGCAAGACCAAAGCTCTCCCCACAAAAAGCAGCCAAGAGGAAAGGAGGGAAAAGCATGCCTTGTACAGCTCTCAGAGCAAGGAGAAGCGCTCCCTGGACTTTCGGGTGGGTCCTGGCTACAGAGCCTGGCAAGAGCGGAGGAAACTCCAGGCGTGAAGCTGAGCGGGCAGAAGGCAGCCGGCTGCCAGCGTGCCTGGCTCATGGGGCCACCAGGGCAGCCGGGGCCCCAGCAGCCAAGGCACCTGCTCACCTCGCAGCACTCCCCACCTCCCCAGCCTCATGGCACTGCCCACGCACAGCACTGCTCTCTCCACACGTCTCCTCCTGCACACTGAGCACCAACACCCTGGGGCCACCGCCTCTCCCCACCACACGCCACCCAACTTCTGGCACACACCTCACCCCCACCCCTCCCCTCACACAGCGTGGACAGTCAGCACATCCCTCTGCAGCAGGCACACACAGGCCACACCACCACACAGGCCAGCAGCCAGGACACCACCCCCCAAATGCCCCCAAATCACAGCCAGGCCCACTCTCCAGCCCTTCTGTTTCCTTCTAGTCCTCCAAGAGGCAGCAACAAGCACTTCCTCTGAACATCCACTCACACCTCTGCTCCTGCTCCCTTCCCACCTCCACCAATCCAAGGGCAGAAAGAGCATTCCCATCTTGCAGACAAAGCTCACCCAGCCCTACTGCGCTGCCCCGCTGCAGCTTCTCATGGCCAGCCAGCATGTCTGGCTTGCAGGGCAGTTCGCCTGGGGCCCAGTCCACTCTGTCCCATGGTCCTAACTCCGCTGGTAGCTCCTGGAGGAAAGGAACCTTGCTGCCAGCACCACTGCCCCTGTCCCAGGGTCAAGGCCAGGGCCAGGGCTAGTGTGGGAACAGACCTACACACCCATTCACTCCCACTCCTGCTCTCCTGCTTTGCTCCCGCCCCACTTATAAGTGTCTTTAACCCACATGCTGGACTGTGATTGGCTGATAGAGACATCAGTCAGCCCAACCCAAACCTCCTCCTCTTGTCAGCCAGTAGCAGGGCAGCACTGGGGGCGATGCCATGGCAACATTGCAGACACATGACCCAGCAGGCAGCTCCTTCCTCCCACCATCGTTGGTGGTGGGTCAGGTGCCATGCTGAGGGTTATTACAAGGGGAAGGTTTCATGTCCTCTGTGGGCATTTCCAGCAGGCTCTTGAGATGCCCCTGGGATCTGGTGGACATTGCAGCCTCTGGGAGCCAGGACCCCTTTCCTGCCAGAGCCAGACCCCAAGGGGGATCTCCCTCTCCCAGAGACACCTGCACCTGGATTGACCCCCCCACCCTACCAGGAGGGGATGGAGCCAGCCCCACAGGAGCCTCGGGGCTCAGGACAGCCCCAGCCCCAGGACCCAGCACTCCTGCCTGCCCCACTGTGCCCTGAGCCAGACGGGACCCTCCAGCAGGGCTCTTGTGGCCGCCCCCAGCCCTGTCCAGACACCCCCACAGCCCAGGACCCACAACTGTTTTTGCATTTCACAGTCTCTGTGTGACACCTCAGGAAGGAGTTCCTCAATCCCTTACCCTTGGCGGAGAGCTGCCAGAGTGCTGGAAAACAAGTATCCGTGGTCTGGGCTAATGTTCTTGGTCCAGCAGTCTCCATCTCGTTTGGCCCCTTTCCTTCGGCTCGCCTCTCCCTCCAGGGAAAAAGGACTCTCTTGTCTCCTGTCTCGTCCCCCACAATTCCTCTCCAATGTGTCCCTGCTCTTGTGCCTGTTGGTGAGGAGCCCCAGTGCAGCCCCACTGCCTCCTGTCCTCCCTCCTTGCTGGGGAGCAGCTCTGAAGGGCAGCAGTGGGGAGTGTGTGAGCCGTGCCCTGGCCTTGCAGGGAAGTGAGGGCTCTCCCATGGCACCGGGGAGAGACCTCTCTGTGATGCGGCACGTCCCCCTGTGACCTCAGCCCGTGTCATCTCTGGGCTCAGTAGGTCACTGCCATGGAGATGGCACAGCCAGGGAGAGAGCAGAGAGATTTCCCTCCATGTTCTGCAAAGCAATCAATCACCTTCCCTCCCCACAGTTAGTTTCCAAAACTGGCTGATAACTCCTTCAGGAACGTGACCAGATGGTGACAAAGGCTGTGAAAAATCTAAGATGGGGCATGGCAGAGGTCACTTCTGTGCCCCTGCACCAACAGGTCTCTGCACAGGGCAGACCTGTGTGGGAAGCTGGGGTTTGGGGCTATGTTAGGGGTTTGGCACTTGTTAAAGATGGGATCAAAATCATGTGAGGTCAAACAGCACAAAAGGGTGGCCATGGGCTGCGATGCTTTGGTGAGCCTGGTGAGACAGGTTTCTCCCGTGGGTCACTCTTCTTGTCAAAGGAGGATGTAGGACAGGATGGGACAGGACGCAGCCTTCCTCCTTCAGGCACCAAAGCAGGCTCTTTGTTTTGAAAAGGCCTCAGCAAGGTTTCTCAGTCTGCGGTGCTTAGGAGAGAGATGAGATGCCAGAAAAGAGCAACTAGGCCCTTAACACGCATCATCCAGAGGGCTTTACGTGGGACCCTGGTGCTTCCCATGTTCCATAACCGTGGGCAAGGCTGGGGAGCAAATTTGGGGCAGTGTTCTCATTTCCCATGAATGTTGCCCAGGCTGAGACAAATCTCACCAGGCCCCTCTCTTTTCATGGGGCACAATTTCCACACCACGCACACACTGTCAAGCCTAGATTTCACCACCAATGTCTAAGCCACGCTGCAGGCCAGGCAGCCTGTTGGGACAGGCGGGACCTCCGAGTCACTTCCCAGCCATGGGCAACCTGGGCTGCTCTGTCTGCACTCACCTCACAAGCACCTTCCCAGCCACCTGCCTCCTGCTGCCCTATCAGCCACTCCAAAAGACAGGACCTCATGGCCACCTTCCCAGCCGTCTGCCCGCCACTGCCCTACAAGCCCCTGACACACCAGTGACCTCACAATGACTTCCTCAGCCATCAGCCAAATGCTCACCTCCCAGCTGCTCCGGCCAACGTCACCTCCAAAGCACGCGTCCCAGCCGTGCACCTGCTGCTGCCCCAGCAACTGCTCAGCCAGAAGCCACCTCACCAGCACCTCCCCAGCCACACGCCTCCTGCTAGCCAATCACGAACCGTTGCAGAAGGGACCTTACAGACAACACGCCAGCCTTGTTCCTGCAGCTGGCCTCTCAGCTCCTCAGCCCCAAGGGACCTCAGAATCAGCAGCCGAGCCACGGGGCCCCTGCTGGCCTCTCAGCTACCGACAAAGAACTGATTGGGCAGTGGTGATTTTCTGGCCCAGCTCTCACAGACACTAGGGACCTCGTGGCTGTTGCCCCCTGCAGCTGCCCCTGCTCTCCCCAAGGCTGAGACACCTCCTGAACGGTCTCCCTCACTCACCCTGGCGCCTCACACTGCTCCTAGTGCAGCAAAACACCCAGGACGGGCCACTTCCTGCCCCAAGAGAAGATCACCTTCTGCCCAGCCAGTACCCGCACCGAGCCCGTGAAGCTCAGGAATTGGAGAAAGGCCTGCAAGGGATTCCTGGCAACATTTCCTAAGGGGCCGATTGTGTGGGAGCAGCGACCATGAAGCGGAAGACAGCAGGGCCCCATGGCCCAGGCAGAGCAAGAAGCCTTCCCGCAACTCCAAAGGCCACTTCCTGCCCCAAGGAGGGACTGAACCAAGCCAGCACATCCCCTACACATCAAGGACAACAAGCACTCTCTGGTTTGGGGCCCTGACAGTTTGGGACACGGGGAAGGACTGAGGCGAGGGCATCTCAGCTGGGGACACCAGCAGAGGCAGCACTCAGCAGCTCTTCCCCCTGGCCCGCCAGCAGGGCTAATGACAACGGCAAGGGGAGGACGGGCCCTTCCCCAGCCTCCAAGGCTCTTAGGAAAGCACAACAGCTGCCACGCTCAGAGCTGCTCTGCCAACACCCTTCAGGCTGCTTCCAGGGCCACAGGTCTCAGGGCCCAGCAAGAGGCACGCAGCACCACCAACGGCCAGGCCACGGCGTGCCGCATGGGCACAGCCTCTCTCGGAGCCCTCCGACAGGCAGTTTTTCCGAGCAGAAGCGACCATGGGCAAGGGCCCCAAAACACACCAAGACCCACTCTCCAACCCTTCTGCTTGCTTCTAGTCCTCCACAGCCTTTCCCCAGGCATTTCCTCTGAACATCCCGGCTCACCCCGGAGCCTGCTCCCTTCCCACCTCCACAAAGCAGAGGGCAAGTGCTCTCCCAGGAGGCGCATCACGCCAGCTCTTGCCTCTCTCTTGTGCCTCACGTGCCCTCAAGGCCCTCACCCCACAGGCCTCCCTACTGAGGGGCCCTTTGGGGCTTCAAGGAAGGAGGACAAAACTCTTTGGCAACACTCCCCCTCTCTCGGGCCGTGCTCAGGGAGCTCACCAATGACCACATGGCAGCAAGCAGACACACTCAGCAGCACGGACAGGGCCAGTGCACCAGCCTTAGACAAGCACACTTCCAACCAGGGAAACGGCACAAGGCTTCTACTGCTCTCAAGCCTTTGCCTTGCCCTGCCTCAGCAAGGCCGGGGATTTCTCTGCCAAGCAAAGCCTCGAGCAAAGCCAGCAGCTTTCAGCAGTCTGCGTGCCACATGGAAAAGCCAACATAGTAAGTACTTGGCCTCCAGGGTCCCCCCTGGCATGGCCCAGGCAGAGCCCGAGAGCACCAGCTAAGCCACCCACTGAAGGAGCTGGGCGTGTGGCAGAGCCAAGCTGGTTTGTCCTCACGTCTGGTGCCAGGAGCTCTCCTCCCAACCAGCACCAGGCAGCAGCCCAGAGGAAGGACCACTTCCCTCTCTTCCCTTAGCAAGCACTTGAGCCCCTAGTGCTCCACTCTTTGGCGCCTGCATTTCTCAGGCCTGCAAGGACACGACCCCATCACGGCGTCAGCAGGGAGCAGTCCGAAAAACAAGAGTGGTCACAATGCAAAGGCTCCAGGACTCTCCCCACCTCCCAAAAAAGGAGTGGCAACTCTCCAAGCGCTCAGGGAGAAAACACCAAGGGGAAAGGGCTTCCAGCGCTCAGCGTCCACAATGCCTGCCCACAAGCCGCCAGGCTGCTTGGAGGACGCCTGTGCTCACCACCACTCCCTTGGCTCCACACACTCGCAGCAATGCCCCTAGAGCTCCGTGGGGCTCCTCACTCCCACCCAAACCTCAGGCCAACACCACCACCTTCCCCGCGTCAGCACCTCACCACACCACACCTCGCACACTCATGCCTGCCCAAGGGGGCTCTCTCGCTGCCCTGCTGCAGCACCCAGAGCTCACCCTGCAGCGGGACGGTGCAGGAACTTGCCGAGACGGCAGCTGGAAGGAAGAGAGGCCGGGGCTGCGCATCCCTTGCAGGCCACCCTTGCCTTGCCTTCCCTCCTCCAAGGCACTCCTTGTCCAGGGAGATTGGGCACAGGGAGCCATCAGCCACCCTTCAGAGTCCTCTCCCAAGAACACACCTGCCCCTCTCCCAAGAACACCTCTCCACAAGGCCTTCACTCCTCCAAACACCTTCCAGCACGCTAACGCCCAGCCATGAACGAGCACCTCCCACGACCTCCTGCTCCTTCAGCCAACACTGCTGCAAGACCAAAGCTCTCCCCATGAAAAGCAACCGAGAGGAAAGGAGGACAAAGCATGCCTCGTACAGCTCTCAGAGCAAGGAGAAGCACTCCCTGCACTTTCGGGTGGGTCCTGGCTGCAGAGCCTGGCAAGAGCGGAGGAAACTCCAGGCGTGAAGCTGAGCGGGCAGAAGGCAGCCGGCTGCCAGCGTGCCTGGCTCATGGGGCCACCAGGGCAGCCGGGGCCCCAGCAGACAAGGCACCTGCTCACCTCGCAGCGCTCCCCACCTCCACAGCCTCATGGCACTGCCCACGCACACCACTGCTCTCTCCACACGTCTCCTCCCGCACCCAGAACCAACACCCTGGGGCCACCGCCTCTCCCCACCACACGCCACCCAACTTCTGGCACACACCTCACCCCCACCCTGAGCCTCACACACGGTGGACAGCCAGCACGCCCCTCTGCAGCAGGCACACACAGGCCACACCACCACACAGGCCAGCAGCCAGGACACCCCCCCTCAAATGCCCCAAATCACACCCAGGACCACTCTCCAGGCCTTCTGTTTCCTTCTAGTCCTCCAAGAGGCAGCAACAAGCACTTCCTCTGAACATCCACTCCCACCTCTGCTCCTGCTCCCTTCCCACCTCCACCAATCCAAGGGCAGAAAGAGCATTCCCATCTTGCAGA
Organism: Struthio camelus; assembly: GCF_040807025.1. NCBI lineage: Eukaryota > Metazoa > Chordata > Aves > Struthioniformes > Struthionidae > Struthio > Struthio camelus. The sequence goes on from NC_090970.1 coordinate 4,515,120, forward strand.
CAAATCTCGGCCAAACCACACTGTACCGCCCAGCGCAGCTGCTTGGGGCCGGCCAGCACATCTGGATTGCAGGACAGCTCCCCTGGGGCCCAGGCACCTCTGTCCTATGGTGCTAACCCCGTGGCAGCTCCTGGAGGAGAGCAGCCCCACACGGCCAGGGCCAGCATGGGAACACACCTACACACCCACTCACTCCCACTCCTGCTCTCCTGCTTTGCTCCCGCTGCACTTATAAGTGTCTTTAACCCACGTGCTGGACTGTGATGGGCTGACAGAGACATCCGGCAACCCAACACAACCCTCCTCCTCTTGTCAGCCAGTAGCAGGGCAGCACTGGGGGCGATGCCATGGCAACATTGCAGACACATGACCCAGCAGGCAGCTCCTCCCTCCCACCATCGTTGGTGGTGGGTCTGGTGCCATGCTGAGGGCTGTTACAAGGGGAAGGTTTCATGTCCTCTGTGGGCATTTCCAGCAGGCTCTTGAGATCCCCCTGGGATCTGGTGGACATTGCAGCCTCTGGGACACAGCACCCCTTTCCTGCCAGAGCCAGACCCCAAGGGGGGACCCACTTCCAGGGAAACTTGGGCCTGAATTTCCTCCCACCCTACCACCCTACCAGGAGGGGATGGAGCCAGCCCCACAGGAGCCTCAGGGCTCAGGACAGCCCCAGCCCCAGGACCCAGCACTCCTGCCTGCCCCACTGTGCCCTGAGCCAGACGGGACCCTCCAGCAGGGCTCTTGTGGCCGCCCCCAGCCCTGTCCAGACACCCCCACAGCCCAGGACCCACAACTGTTTTTGCATTTCACAGTCTCTGTGTGACACCTCAGGAAGGAGTTCCTCAATCCCTTACCCTTGGCGGAGAGCTGCCAGAGTGCTGGAAAACAAGTATCCGTGGTCTGGGCTAATGTTCTTGGTCCAGCAGTCTCCATCTCGTTTGGCCCCTTTCCTTCGGCTCGCCTCTCCCTCCAGGGAAAAAGGACTCTCTTGTCTCCTGTCTCGTCCCCCACAATTCCTCTCCAATGTGTCCCTGCTCTTGTGCCTGTTGGTGAGGAGCCCCAGTGCAGCCCCACTGCCTCCTGTCCTCCCTCCTTGCTGGGGAGCAGCTCTGAAGGGCAGCAGTGGGGAGTGTGTGAGCCGTGCCCTGGCCTTGCAGGGAAGTGAGGGCTCTCCCATGGCACCGGGGAGAGACCTCTCTGTGATGCGGCACGTCCCCCTGTGACCTCAGCCCGTGTCATCTCTGGGCTCAGTAGGTCACTGCCATGGAGATGGCACAGCCAGGGAGAGAGCAGAGAGATTTCCCTCCATGTTCTGCAAAGCAATCAATCACCTTCCCTCCCCACAGTTAGTTTCCAAAACTGGCTGATAACTCCTTCAGGAACGTGACCAGATGGTGACAAAGGCTGTGAAAAATCTAAGATGGGTCACGGCAGAGGTCACTTCTGTGCCCCTGCACCAACAGGTCTCTGCACAGGGCAGACCTGGCCAGGAAGCTGGGGTTTGGGGCTATGTTAGGGGTTTGCCACTTGTTAAAGATGGGATCAAAATCATGTGAGGTCAAACAGCACAAAAGGGTGGCCATGGGCTGCGATGCTTTGGTGAGCCTGGTGAGACAGGTTTCTCCCGTGGGTCACTCTTCTTGTCAAAGGAGGATGTAGGACAGGATGGGACAGGACGCAGCCTTCCTCCTTCAGGCACCAAAGCAGGCTCTTTGTTTTGAAAAGGCCTCAGCAAGGTTTCTCAGTCTGCGGTGCTTAGGAGAGAGATGAGATGCCAGAAAAGAGCAACTAGGCCCTTAACACGCATCATCCAGAGGGCTTTACGTGGGACCCTGGTGCTTCCCATGTTCCATAACCGTGGGCAAGGCTGGGGAGCAAATTTGGGGCAGTGTTCTCATTTCCCATGAATGCTGCCCAGGCTGAGACAAATCTCACCAGGCCCCTCTCTTTTCATGGGGCACAATTTCCACACCACGCACACACTGTCAAGCCTAGATTTCACCACCAATGTCTAAGCCACGCTGCAGGCCAGGCAGCCTGTTGGGACAGGCGGGACCTCCGAGTCACTTCCCAGCCATGGGCAACCTGGGCTGCTCTGTCTGCACTCACCTCACAAGCACCTTCCCAGCCACCTGCCTCCTGCTGCCCTATCAGCCACTCCAAAAGACAGGACCTCACGGCCACCTTCCCAGCCGTCTGCCCGCCACTGCCCTACAAGCCCCTGACACACAAGTGACCTCACAATAACTTCCTCAGCCATCAGCCAAATGCTCACCTCGCAGCTGCTCCGGCCAACGTCACCTCCAAAGCACGCGTCCCAGCCGTGCACCTGCTGCTGCCCCAGCAACTGCTCAGCCAGAAGACACCTCACCAGCACCTCCCCAGCCACACGCCTCCTGCTAGCCAATCACGTAACCCTTGCAGAAGGGACCTTACAGACAACACGCCAGCCTTGTTCCTGCAGCTGGCCTCTCAGCTCCTCAGCCCCAAGGGACCTCAGAATCAGCAGCCGAGCCACACGGCCCCTGCTGGCCTCTCAGCTACCGACAAAGAACTGATTGGGCAGTGGTGATTTTCTGGCCCAGCTCTCGCACACACTAGGGACCTCGTGCCTGTTGCCCCCTGCAGCTGCCCCTGCTCTCCCCAAGGCTGAGACACCTCCTGAACGGTCTCCCTCACTCACCCTGGCGCCTCACACTGCTCCTAGTGCAGCAAAACACCCAGGACGGGCCACTTCCTGCCCCAAGAGAAGATCACCTTCTGCCCAGCCAGTACCCGCACCGAGCCCGTGAAGCTCAGGAATTGGAGAAAGGCCTGCAAGGGATTCCTGGCAACATTTCCTAAGGGGCCGATTGTGTGGGAGCAGCGACCATGAAGCGGAAGACAGCAGGGCCCCATGGCCCAGTCAGAGCAAGAAGCCTTCCCGCAACTCCAAAGGCCACTTCCTGCCCCAAGGAGGGACTGAACCAAGCCAGCACATCCCCTACACATCAAGGACAACAAGCACTCTCTGGTTTGGGGCCCTGACAGTTTGGGACACGGGGAAGGACTGAGGCGAGGGCATCTCAGCTGGGGACACCAGCAGAGGCAGCACTCAGCAGCTCTTCCCCCATTAGATCCCGCCAGCAGGGCTAATGACAACGGCAAGGGGAGGACGGGCCCTTCCCCAGCCTCCAAGGCCCTGCGAAAGCCAAACAGCTGCCACGCTCAGAGCTGCTCTGCCAACACCCTTCAGGCTGCTTCCAGGGCCACAGGTCTCAGGGCCCAGCAAGAGGCACGCAGCACCACCAACGGCCAGGCCACGGCGTGCCGCGTGGGCACAGCCTCTCTCGGAGCCCTCCGACAGGCAGTTTTTCCGAGCAGAAGCGACCATGGGCAAGGGCCCCAAAACACACCAAGACCCACTCTCCAACCCTTCCGCTTGCTTCTAGTCCTCCAGAGCCTTTCAGCAGGCACTTCCTCTGAACATCCCGGCTCGCCCCGGAGCCTGCTCCCTTCCCACCTCCACAAAGCAGAGGGCAAGTGCTCTCCCAGGAGGCGCATCACGCCAGCTCTTGCCTATCTATCTGCTTTGCTTCATGTGCCCTCAAGGCCCTCACCCCACAGGCCTCCCTACTGAGGGGCCCTTTGGGGCTTCAAGGAAGGAGGACAAAACTCTTTGGCAACACTCCCCCTCTCTCGGGCCGTGCTCAGAGAGCTCACCAATGACCACACGGCTGCACACAGACACACTCAGCAGCACGGACAGGGCCAGTGCACCAGCCTTAGACAAGCACACTTCCAACCAGGGAAACGGCACAAGGCTTCCGCTGCTCTCCAGCATTTGCCTTGCCCCGGCTCAGCAAGGCCGGGGATTTCTCTGCCAAGCAAAGCCTCGAGCCAAGGCAGCAGCTTTCAGCAGTCTGCGTGCCACATGGAAAAGCCAGCGCAGGCTCTGCCTCCAGGGTCCCCCCCAGGCATGGCCCAGGAAGAGCCCGAGAGCACCAGCTAAGCCACCCACTGAAGGAGCTGGGCGTGTGGCAGAGCCAAGCTGGTTTGTCCTCACGTCTGGTGCCAGGAGCTCTCCTCCAAAGCAGCACCAGGCAGCAGCTCAGAGGAAGGACCACTTCCCTCTCTTCTCTTAGCAAGCACTTGAGCCCCTAGTGCTCCACTCTTTGGCCCCTGCATTTCTCAGGCCTGCAAGGACACGACCCCATCACGGCGTCAGCAGGGAGCAGTCCGAAAAACAAGAGTGGTCACAATGCAAAGGCTCTAGGACTCTCCCCACCTCCCAAAAAAGGAGTGGCAACTCTCCAAGCGCTCAGGGAGAAAACCCCAAGGGGAAAGGGCTTCCAGCGCTCAGCGTCCACAATGCCTGCCCACAAGCCGGCAGGCTGCTTGGAGGACGCCTGTGCTCACCACCACTCCCTTGGCTCCACACACTCGCAGCAATGCCCCTAGAGCTCCGTGGGGCTCCTCACTCCCACCCAAACCTCAGGCCAACACCACCACCTTCCCCGCGTCAGCACCTCACCACACCACACCTCGCACACTCATGCCTGCCCAAGGGGGCTCTCTCGCTGCCCTGCTGCAGCACCCAGAGCTCACCCTGCAGCAGGACGGTGCAGGAACTTGCCGAGACGGCAGCTGGAAGGAAGAGAGGCCGGGGCTGCGCATCCCTTGCAGGCCACCCTTGCCTTGCCTTCCCTCCTCCAAGGCACTCCTTGTCCAGGGAGATTGGGCACAGGGAGCCATCAGCCACCCTTCAGAGTCCTCTCCCAAGAACACACCTGCCCCTCTCCCAAGAACACCTCTCCACAAGGCCTTCACTCCTCCAAACACCTTCCAGCACGCTAACGCCCAGCCATGAACGAGCACCTCCCACGACCTCCTGCTCCTTCAGCCAACACTGCTGCAAGACCAAAGCTCTCCCCACAAAAAGCAACCGAGAGGAAAGGAGGACAAAGCATGCCTCGTACAGCTCTCAGAGCAAGGAGAAGCGCTCCCTGCACTTTCGGGTGGGTCCTGGCTGCAGAGCCTGGCAAGAGCGGAGGAAACTCCAGGCGTGAAGCTGAGCGGGCAGAAGGCAGCCGGCTGCCAGCGTGCCTGGCTCATGGGGCCACCAGGGCAGCCGGGGCCCCAGCAGACAAGGCACCTGCTCACCTCGCAGCGCTCCCCACCTCCACAGCCTCATGGCACTGCCCACGCACACCACTGCTCTCTCCACACGTCTCCTCCCGCACCCAGAACCAACACCCTGGGGCCACCGCCTCTCCCCACCACACGCCACCCAACTTCTGGCACACACCTCACCCCCACCCTGAGCCTCACACACGGTGGACAGCCAGCACGCCCCTCTGCAGCAGGCACACACAGGCCACACCACCACACAGGCCAGCAGCCAGGACACCACCCCTCAAATGCCCCAAATCACACCCAGGACAACTCTCCAGCCCTTCTGTTTCCTTCTAGTCCTCCAAGAGGCAGCAACAAGCACTTCCTCTGAACATCCACTCCCACCTCTGCTCCTGCTCCCTTCCCACCTCCACCAATCCAAGGGCAGAAAGAGCATTCCCATCTTGCAGACAAATCTCGGCCAAACCACACTGTACCGCCCAGCGCAGCTGCTTGGGGCCGGCCAGCACATCTGGATTGCAGGACAGCTCCCCTGGGGCCCAGGCACCTCTGTCCTATGGTGCTAACCCCGTGGCAGCTCCTGGAGGAGAGCAGCCCCACACGGCCAGGGCCAGCATGGGAACACACCTACACACCCACTCACTCCCACTCCTGCTCTCCTGCTTTGCTCCCGCCCCACTTATAAGTGTCTTTAACCCACGTGCTGGACTGTGATGGGCTGACAGAGACATCCGGCAACCCAACACAACCCTCCTCCTCTTGTCAGCCAGTAGCAGGGCAGCACTGGGGGCGATGCCATGGCAACATTGCAGACACATGACCCAGCAGGCAGCTCCTCCCTCCCACCATCGTTGGTGGTGGGTCTGGTGCCATGCTGAGGGCTGTTACAAGGGGAAGGTTTCATGTCCTCTGTGGGCATTTCCAGCAGGCTCTTGAGATGCCCCTGGGATCTGGTGGACATTGCAGCCTCTGGGAGCCAGGACCCCTTTCCTGCCAGAGCCAGACCCCAAGGGGGGACCCACTTCCAGGGAAACTTGGGCCTGAATTTCCTCCCACCCTACCACCCTACCAGGAGGGGATGGAGCCAGCCCCACAGGAGCCTCAGGGCTCAGGACAGCCCCAGCCCCAGGACCCAGCACTCCTGCCTGCCCCATTGTGCCCTGAGCCAGACGGGACCCTCCAGCAGGGCTCTTGTGGCCGCCCCCAGCCCTGTCCAGACACCCCCACAGCCCAGGTCCCACAACTGTTTTTGCATTTCACAGTCTCTGTGCGACACCTCAGGAAGCAGTTCCTCAATCCCTTACCCTTGGTGGAGAGCTGCAGGAGCACTGGAAAGCTAGTATCCGTGGTCTGGGCTAATGTTCTTGGTCCAGCAGTCTCCATCTCGTTTGGCCCCTTTCCTTCGGCTCGCCTCTCCCTCCAGGGAAAAAGGACTCTCTTGTCTCCTGTCTCATCACTCACAATTCCTCTCCAATGTGTCCCTGCTCTTGTGCCTGTTGGTGAGGAGCCCCAGTGCAGCCCCACTGCCTCCTGGCCTCCCTCCTTGCTGGGGAGTAGCTCTGAAGGGCAGCAGTGGGGAGTGTGTGAGCCGTGCCCTGGCCTTGCAGGGAAGTGAGGGCTCTCCCATGGCACCGGGGAGAGACCTCTCTGTCATGCGGCACGTCCCACTGTGACCTCAGCCCGTGTCATCTCAGGGCTCAGTAGGTCACCGCCATGGAGATGGCACAGCCAGGGAGAGAGCAGAGAGATTTCCCTCCATGTTCTGCAAAGCAATCACCTGCCCTCCCCACAGTTAGTTTCCAAAACTGGCTGATAACTCCTTCAGGAACGTGACCAGATGGTGACAAAGGCTGTGAAAAATCTAAGATGGGGCACGGCAGAGGTCACTTCTGTGCCCCTGCACCAACAGGTCTCTGCACAGGGCAGACCTGTGTGGGAAGCTGGGGTTTGGGGCTATGTTAGGGGTTTGCCACTTGTTAAAGATGGGATCAAAATCATGTGAGGTCAAACAGCACAAAAGGGTGGCCATGGGCTGCGATGCTTTGGTGAGCCTGGTGAGACAGGTTTCTCCCGTGGGTCACTCTTCTTGTCAAAGGAGGATGTAGGACAGGATGGGACAGGACGCAGCCTTCCTCCTTCAGGCACCAAAGCAGGCTCTTTGTTTTGAAAAGGCCTCAGCAAGGTTTCTCAGTCTGCGGTGCTTAGGAGAGAGATGAGATGCCAGAAAAGAGCAACTAGGCCCTTAACACGCATCATCCAGAGGGCTTTACGTGGGACCCTGGTGCTTCCCATGTTCCATAACCGTGGGCAAGGCTGGGGAGCAAATTTGGGGCAGTGTTCTCATTTCCCATGAATGCTGCCCAGGCTGAGACAAATCTCACCAGGCCCCTCTCTTTTCATGGGGCACAATTTCCACACCACGCACACACTGTCAAGCCTAGATTTCACCACCAATGTCTAAGCCACGCTGCAGGCCAGGCAGCCTGTTGGGACAGGCGGGACCTCCGAGTCACTTCCCAGCCATGGGCAACCTGGGCTGCTCTCTCTGCACTCACCTCACAAGCACCTTCCCAGCCACCTGCCTCCTGCTGCCCTATCAGCCACTCCAAAAGACAGGACCTCACGGCCACCTTCCCAGCCGTCTGCCCGCCACTGCCCTACAAGCCCCTGACACACCAGTGACCTCACAATAACTTCCTCAGCCATCAGCCAAATGCTCACCTCCCAGATGCTCCGGCCAACGTCACCTCCAAAGCACGCGTCCCAGCCGTGCACCTGCTGCTGCCCCAGCAACTGCTCACCTAGAAGACACCTCACCAGCACCTCCCCAGCCACACGCCTCCTGCTAGCCAATCACGTAACCCTTGCAGAAGGGACCTTACAGACAACACGCCAGCCTTGTTCCTGCAGCTGGCCTCTCAGCTCCTCAGCCCCAAGGGACCTCAGAATCAGCAGCCGAGCCACACGGCCCCTGCTGGCCTCTCAGCTACCGACAAAGAACTGATTGGGCAGTGGGGATTTTCTGGCCCAGCTCTCGCACACACTAGGGACCTCGTGCCTGTTGCCCCCTGCAGCTGCCCCTGCTCTCCCCAAGGCTGAGACACCTCCTGAACGGTCTCCCTCACTCACCCTGGCGCCTCACACTGCTCCTAGTGCAGCAAAACACCCAGGACGGGCCACTTCCTGCCCCAAGAGAAGATCACCTTCTGCCCAGCCAGTACCCGCACCGAGCCCGTGAAGCTCAGGAATTGGAGAAAGGCCTGCAAGGGATTCCTGGCAACATTTCCTAAGGGGCCGATTGTGTGGGAGCAGCGACCATGAAGCGGAAGACAGCAGGGCCCCATGGCCCAGTCAGAGCAAGAAGCCTTCCCGCAACTCCAAAGGCCACTTCCTGCCCCAAGGAGGGACTGAACCAAGCCAGCACATCCCCTACACATCAAGGACAACAAGCACTCTCTGGTTTGGGGCCCTGACAGTTTGGGACGTGGGGAAGGACTGAGGCGAGGGCATCTCAGCTGGGGACACCAGCAGAGGCAGCACTCAGCAGCTCTTCCCCCATTAGATCCCGCCAGCAGGGCTAATGACAACGGCAAGGGGAGGACGGGCCCTTCCCCAGCCTCCAAGGCCCTGCGAAAGCCAAACAGCTGCCACGCTCAGAGCTGCTCTGCCAACACCCTTCAGGCTGCTTCCAGGGCCACAGGTCTCAGGGCCCAGCAAGAGGCACGCAGCACCACCAACGGCCAGGCCACGGCGTGCCGCGTGGGCACAGCCTCTCTCGGAGCCCTCCGACAGGCAGTTTTTCCGAGCAGAAGCGACCATGGGCAAGGGCCCCAAAACACACCAAGACCCACTCTCCAACCCTTCCGCTTGCTTCTAGTCCTCCAGAGCCTTTCAGCAGGCACTTCCTCTGAACATCCCGGCTCGCCCCGGAGCCTGCTCCCTTCCCACCTCCACAAAGCAGAGGGCAAGTGCTCTCCCAGGAGGCGCATCACGCCAGCTCTTGCCTATCTATCTGCTTTGCTTCATGTGCCCTCAAGGCCCTCACCCCACAGGCCTCCCTACTGAGGGGCCCTTTGGGGCTTCAAGGAAGGAGGACAAAACTCTTTGGCAACACTCCCCCTCTCTCGGGCCGTGCTCCGACAGCTCACCAATGACCACACGGCTGCACACAGACACACTCAGCAGCACGGACAGGGCCAGTGCACCAGCCTTAGACAAGCACACTTCCAACCAGGGAAACGGCACAAGGCTTCCGCTGCTCTCCAGCATTTGCCTTGCCCTGCCTCAGCAAGGCCGGGGATTTCTCTGCCAAGCAAAGCCTCGAGCCAAGCCAGCAGCTTTCAGCAGGGCGAGTGCTACATGGAAAAGCCAGCGCAGGCTCTGCCTCCAGGGTCCCCCCCAGGCATGGCCCAGGCAGAGCCCGAGAGCACCAGCTAAGCCACCCACTGAAGGAGCTGGGCGTGTGGCAGAGCCAAGCTGGTTTGTCCTCACGTCTGGTGCCAGGAGCTCTCCTCCAAAGCAGCACCAGGCAGCAGCTCAGAGGAAGGACCACTTCCCTCTCTTCTCTTAGCAAGCACTTGAGCCCCTAGTGCTCCACTCTTTGGCCCCTGCATTTCTCAGGCCTGCAAGGACACGACCCCATCACGGCGTCAGCAGGGAGCAGTCCGAAAAACAAGAGTGGTCACAATGCAAAGGCTCCAGGACTCTCCCCACCTCCCAAAAAAGGAGTGGCAACTCTCCAAGCGCTCAGGGAGAAAACACCAAGGGGAAAGGGCTTCCAGCGCTCAGCCTCCACAATGCCTGCCCACAAGCCGGCAGGCTGCTTGGAGGACGCCTGTGCTCACCACCACTCCCTTGGCTCCACACACTCGCAGCAATGCCCCTAGAGCTCCGTGGGGCTCCTCACACCCACCCAAACCTCAGGCCAACACCACCACCTTCCCCGCGTCAGCACCTCACCACACCACACCTCGCACACTCATGCCTGCCCAAGGGGGCTCTCTCGCTGCCCTGCTGCAGCACCCAGAGCTCACCCTGCAGCGGGACGGTGCAGGAACTTGCCGAGACGGCAGCTGGAAGGAAGAGAGGCCGGGGCTGCGCATCCCTTGCAGGCCACCCTTGCCTTGCCTTCCCTCCTCCAAGGCACTCCTTGTCCAGGGAGATTGGGCACAGGGAGCCATCAGCCACCCTTCAGAGTCCTCTCCCAAGAACACACCTGCCCCTCTCCCAAGAACACCTCTCCACAAGGCCTTCACTCCTCCAAACACCTTCCAGCACGCTAACGCCCAGCCGGGAACGAGCACCTCCCACGACCTCCTGCTCCTTCAGCCAACACTGCTGCAAGACCAAAGCTCTCCCCACAAAAAGCAACCAAGAGGAAAGGAGGACAAAGCATGCCTTGTACAGCTCTCAGAGCAAGGAGAAGCGCTCCCTGCACTTTCGGGTGGGTCCTGGCTGCAGAGCCTGGCAAGAGCGGAGGAAACTCCAGGCGTGAAGCTGAGCGGGCAGAAGGCAGCCGGCTGCCAGCGTGCCTGGCTCATGGGGCCACCAGGGCAGCCGGGGCCCCAGCAGACAAGGCACCTGCTCACCTCGCAGCGCTCCCCACCTCCACAGCCTCATGGCACTGCCCACGCACACCACTGCTCTCTCCACACGTCTCCTCCCGCACCCAGAACCAACACCCTGGGGCCACCGCCTCTCCCCACCACACGCCACCCAACTTCTGGCACACACCTCACCCCCACCCTGAGCCTCACACACGGTGGACAGCCAGCACGCCCCTCTGCAGCAGGCACACACAGGCCACACCACCACACAGGCCAGCAGCCAGGACACCCCCCCTCAAATGCCCCAAATCACACCCAGGACCACTCTCCAGCCCTTCTGTTTCCTTCTAGTCCTCCAAGAGGCAGCAACAAGCACTTCCTCTGAACATCCACTCCCACCTCTGCTCCTGCTCCCTTCCCACCTCCACCAATCCAAGGGCAGAAAGAGCATTCCCATCTTGCAGACAAATCTCGGCCAAACCACACTGTACCGCCCAGCGCAGCTGCTTGGGGCCGGCCAGCACATCTGGATTGCAGGACAGCTCCCCTGGGGCCCAGGCACCTCTGTCCTATGCTCCTAAGCCCGTGGCAGCTCCTGGAGGAGAGCAGCCCCACACGGCCAGGGCCAGCATGGGAACACACCTACACACCCACTCACTCCCACTCCTGCTCTCCTGCTTTGCTCCCGCCCCACTTATAAGTGTCTTTAACCCACGTGCTGGACTGTGATGGGCTGACAGAGACATCCGGCAACCCAACACAACCCTCCTCCTCTTGTCAGCCAGTAGCAGGGCAGCACTGGGGGCGATGCCATGGCAACATTGCAGACACATGACCCAGCAGGCAGCTCCTCCCTCCCACCATCGTTGGTGGTGGGTCTGGTGCCATGCTGAGGGCTGTTACAAGGGGAAGGTTTCATGTCCTCTGTGGGCATTTCCAGCAGGCTCTTGAGATCCCCCTGGGATCTGCTGGACATTGCAGCCTCTGGGACACAGCACCCCTTTCCTGCCAGAGCCAGACCCCAAGGGGGGACCCACTTCCAGGGAAACTTGGGCCTGAATTTCCTCCCACCCTATCACCCTACCAGGAGGGGATGGAGCCAGCCCCACAGGAGCCTCGGGGCTCAGGACAGCCCCAGCCCCAGGACCCAGCACTCCTGCCTGCCCCACTGTGCCCTGAGCCAGACGGGACCCTCCAGCAGGGCTCTTGTGGCCGCCCCCAGCCCTGTCCAGACACCCCCACAGCCCAGGACCCACAACTGTTTTTGCATTTCACAGTCTCTGTGTGACACCTCAGGAAGGAGTTCCTCAATCCCTTACCCTTGGCGGAGAGCTGCCAGAGTGCTGGAAAACAAGTATCCGTGGTCTGGGCTAATGTTCTTGGTCCAGCAGTCTCCATCTCGTTTGGCCCCTTTCCTTCGGCTCGCCTCTCCCTCCAGGGAAAAAGGACTCTCTTGTCTCCTGTCTCGTCCCCCACAATTCCTCTCCAATGTGTCCCTGCTCTTGTGCCTGTTGGTGAGGAGCCCCAGTGCAGCCCCACTGCCTCCTGTCCTCCCTCCTTGCTGGGGAGTAGCTCTGAAGGGCAGCAGTGGGGAGTGTGTGAGCCGTGCCCTGGCCTTGCAGGGAAGTGAGGGCTCTCCCATGGCACCGGGGAGAGACCTCTCTGTCATGCGGCACGTCCCACTGTGACCTCAGCCCGTGTCATCTCAGGGCTCAGTAGGTCACCGCCATGGAGATGGCACAGCCAGGGAGAGAGCAGAGAGATTTCCCTCCATGTTCTGCAAAGCAATCACCTGCCCTCCCCACAGTTAGTTTCCAAAACTGGCTGATAACTCCTTCAGGAACGTGACCAGATGGTGACAAAGGCTGTGAAAAATCTAAGATGGGGCACGGCAGAGGTCACTTCTGTGCCCCTGCACCAACAGGTCTCTGCACAGGGCAGACCTGTGTGGGAAGCTGGGGTTTGGGGCTATGTTAGGGGTTTGGCACTTGTTAAAGATGGGATCAAAATCATGTGAGGTCAAACAGCACAAAAGGGTGGCCATGGGCTGCGATGCTTTGGTGAGCCTGGTGAGACAGGTTTCTCCCGTGGGTCACTCTTCTTGTCAAAGGAGGATGTAGGACAGGATGGGACAGGACGCAGCCTTCCTCCTTCAGGCACCAAAGCAGGCTCTTTGTTTTGAAAAGGCCTCAGCAAGGTTTCTCAGTCTGCGGTGCTTAGGAGAGAGATGAGATGCCAGAAAAGAGCAACTAGGCCCTTAACACGCATCATCCAGAGGGCTTTACGTGGGACCCTGGTGCTTCCCATGTTCCATAACCGTGGGCAAGGCTGGGGAGCAAATTTGGGGCAGTGTTCTCATTTCCCATGAATGTTGCCCAGGCTGAGACAAATCTCACCAGGCCCCTCTCTTTTCATGGGGCACAATTTCCACACCACGCACACACTGTCAAGCCTAGATTTCACAACCAATGTCTAAGCCACGCTGCAGGCCTACATACTGCGGGGACAGGCGGGACCTCCGAGTCACTTCCCAGCCATGGGCAACCTGGGCTGCTCTCTCTGCACTCACCTCACAAGCACCTTCCCAGCCACCTGCCTCCTGCTGCCCTATCAGCCACTCCAAAAGACAGGACCTCACGGCCACCTTCCCAGCCGTCTGCCCGCCACTGCCCTACAAGCCCCTGACACACAAGTGACCTCACAATAACTTCCTCAGCCATCAGCCAAATGCTCACCTCGCAGCTGCTCCGGCCAACGTCACCTCCAAAGCACGCGTCCCAGCCGTGCACCTGCTGCTGCCCCAGCAACTGCTCAGCCAGAAGACACCTCACCAGCACCTCCCCAGCCACACGCCTCCTGCTAGCCAATCACGTAACCCTTGCAGAAGGGACTTTACAGACAACACGCCAGCCTTGTTCCTGCAGCTGGCCTCTCAGCTCCTCAGCCCCAAGGGACCTCAGAATCAGCAGCCGAGCCACACGGCCCCTGCTGGCCTCTCAGCTACCGACAAAGAACTGGTTGGGCAGTGGTGATTTTCTGGCCCAGCTCTCGCACACACTAGGGACCTCGTGGCTGTTGCCCCCTGCAGCTGCCCCTGCTCTCCCCAAGGCTGAGACACCTCCTGAACGGTCTCCCTCACTCACCCTGGCGCCTCACACTGCTCCTAGTGCAGCAAAACACCCAGGACGGGCCACTTCCTGCCCCAAGAGAAGATCACCTTCTGCCCAGCCAGTACCCGCACCGAGCCCGTGAAGCTCAGGAATTGGAGAAAGGCCTGCAAGGGATTCCTGGCAACATTTCCTAAGGGGCCGATTGTGTGGGAGCAGTGTCCATGAAGCGGAAGACAGCAGGGCCCCATGGCCCAGTCAGAGCAAGAAGCCTTCCCGCAACTCCAAAGGCCACTTCCTGCCCCAAGGAGGGACTGAACCAAGCCAGCACATCCCCTACACATCAAGGACAACAAGCACTCTCTGGTTTGGGGCCCTGACAGTTTGGGACACGGGGAAGGACTGAGGCGAGGGCATCTCAGCTGGGGACACCAGCAGAGGCAGCACTCAGCAGCTCTTCCCCCATTAGATCCCGCCAGCAGGGCTAATGACAACGGCAAGGGGAGGACGGGCCCTTCCCCAGCCTCCAAGGCCCTGCGAAAGCCAAACAGCTGCCACGCTCAGAGCTGCTCTGCCAACACCCTTCAGGCTGCTTCCAGGGCCACAGGTCTCAGGGCCCAGCAAGAGGCACGCAGCACCACCAACGGCCAGGCCACGGCGTGCCGCGTGGGCACAGCCTCTCTCGGAGCCCTCCGACAGGCAGTTTTTCCGAGCAGAAGCGACCATGGGCAAGGGCCCCAAAACACACCAAGACCCACTCTCCAACCCTTCCGCTTGCTTCTAGTCCTCCAGAGCCTTTCAGCAGGCACTTCCTCTGAACATCCCGGCTCGCCCTGGAGCCCGCTCCCTTCCCACCTCCACAAAGCAGAGGGCAAGTGCTCTCCCAGGAGGCGCATCACGCCAGCTCTTGCCTATCTGTCTGCTTTGCTTCATGTGCCCTCAAGGCCCTCACCCCACAGGCCTCCCTACTGAGGGGCCCTTTGGGGCTTCAAGGAAGGAGGACAAAACTCTTTGGCAACACTCCCCCTCTCTCGGGCCGTGCTCAGAGAGCTCACCAATGACCACACGGCTGCACACAGACACACTCAGCAGCACGGACAGGGCCAGTGCACCAGCCTTAGACAAGCACACTTGCAACCAGGGAAACGGCACAAGGCTTCCGCTGCTCTCCAGCATTTGCCTTGCCCCGGCTCAGCAAGGCCGGGGATTTCTCTGCCAAGCAAAGCCTCGAGCCAAGCCAGCAGCTTTCAGCAGGGCGAGTGCCACATGGAAAAGCCAGCGCAGGCTCTGCCTCCAGGGTCCCCCCCAGGCATGGCCCAGGAAGAGCCCGAGAGCACCAGCTAAGCCACCCACTGAAGGAGCTGGGCGTGTGGCAGAGCCAAGCTGGTTTGTCCTCACGTCTGGTGCCAGGAGCTCTCCTCCAAAGCAGCACCAGGCAGCAGCTCAGAGGAAGGACCACTTCCCTCTCTTCTCTTAGCAAGCACTTGAGCCCCTAGTGCTCCACTCTTTGGCCCCTGCATTTCTCAGGCCTGCAAGGACACGACCCCATCACGGCGTCAGCAGGGAGCAGTCCGAAAAACAAGAGTGGTCACAATGCAAAGGCTCTAGGACTCTCCCCACCTCCCAAAAAAGGAGTGGCAACTCTCCAAGCGCTCAGGGAGAAAACACCAAGGGGAAAGGGCTTCCAGCGCTCAGCCTCCACAATGCCTGCCCACAAGCCGGCAGGCTGCTTGGAGGACGCCTGTGCTCACCACCACTCCCTTGGCTCCACACACTCGCAGCAATGCCCCTAGAGCTCCGTGGGGCTCCTCACACCCACCCAAACCTCAGGCCAACACCACCACCTTCCCCGCGTCAGCACCTCACCACACCACACCTCGCACACTCATGCCTGCCCAAGGGGGCTCTCTCGCTGCCCTGCTGCAGCACCCAGAGCTCACCCTGCAGCGGGACGGTGCAGGAACTTGCCGAGACGGCAGCTGGAAGGAAGAGAGGCCGGGGCTGCGCATCCCTCGCAGGCCACCCTTGCCTTGCCTTCCCTCCTCCAAGGCACTCCTTGTCCAGGGAGATTGGGCACAGGGAGCCATCAGCCACCCTTCAGAGTCCTCTCCCAAGAACACACCTGCCCCTCTCCCAAGAACACCTCTCCACAAGGCCTTCACTCCTCCAAACACCTTCCAGCACGCTAACGCCCAGCCATGAACGAGCACCTCCCACGACCTCCTGCTCCTTCAGCCAACACTGCTGCAAGACCAAAGCTCTCCCCACAAAAAGCAACCGAGAGGAAAGGAGGACAAAGCATGCCTCGTACAGCTCTCAGAGCAAGGAGAAGCGCTCCCTGCACTTTCGGGTGGGTCCTGGCTGCAGAGCCTGGCAAGAGCGGAGGAAACTCCAGGCGTGAAGCTGAGCGGGCAGAAGGCAGCCGGCTGCCAGCGTGCCTGGCTCATGGGGCCACCAGGGCAGCCGGGGCCCCAGCAGACAAGGCACCTGCTCACCTCGCAGCGCTCCCCACCTCCACAGCCTCATGGCACTGCCCACGCACACCACTGCTCTCTCCACACGTCTCCTCCCGCACCCAGAACCAACACCCTGGGGCCACCGCCTCTCCCCACCACACGCCACCCAACTTCTGGCACACACCTCACCCCCACCCTGAGCCTCACACACGGTGGACAGCCAGCACGCCCCTCTGCAGCAGGCACACACAGGCCACACCACCACACAGGCCAGCAGCCAGGACACCCCCCCTCAAATGCCCCAAATCACACCCAGGACCACTCTCCAGCCCTTCTGTTTCCTTCTAGTCCTCCAAGAGGCAGCAACAAGCACTTCCTCTGAACATCCACTCCCACCTCTGCTCCTGCTCCCTTCCCACCTCCACCAATCCAAGGGCAGAAAGAGCATTCCCATCTTGCAGACAAATCTCGGCCAAACCACACTGTACCGCCCAGCGCAGCTGCTTGGGGCCGGCCAGCACATCTGGATTGCAGGACAGCTCCCCTGGGGCCCAGGCACCTCTGTCCTATGGTGCTAACCCCGTGGCAGCTCCTGGAGGAGAGCAGCCCCACACGGCCAGGGCCAGCATGGGAACACACCTACACACCCACTCACTCCCACTCCTGCTCTCCTGCTTTGCTCCCACTGCACTTATAAGTGTCTTTAACCCACGTGCTGGACTGTGATGGGCTGACAGAGACATCCGGCAACCCAACACAACCCTCCTCCTCTTGTCAGCCAGTAGCAGGGCAGCACTGGGGGCGATGCCATGGCAACATTGCAGACACATGACCCAGCAGGCAGCTCCTCCCTCCCACCATCGTTGGTGGTGGGTCTGGTGCCATGCTGAGGGCTGTTACAAGGGGAAGGTTTCATGTCCTCTGTGGGCATTTCCAGCAGGCTCTTGAGATCCCCCTGGGATCTGGTGGACATTGCAGCCTCTGGGACACAGCACCCCTTTCCTGCCAGAGCCAGACCCCAAGGGGGGACCCACTTCCAGGGAAACTTGGGCCTGAATTTCCTCCCACCCTACCAGGAGGGGATGGAGCCAGCCCCACAGGAGCCTCGGGGCTCAGGACAGCCCCAGACCCAGGACCCAGCACTCCTGCCTGCCCCATTGTGCCCTGAGCCAGACGGGACCCTCCAGCAGGGCTCTTGTGGCCGCCCCCAGCCCTGTCCAGACACCCCCACAGCCCAGGTCCCACAACTGTTTTTGCATTTCACAGTCTCTGTGCGACACCTCAGGAAGGAGTTCCTCAATCCCTTACCCTTGGCGGAGAGCTGCCAGAGTGCTGGAAAACAAGTATCCGTGGTCTGGGCTAATGTTCTTGGTCCAGCAGTCTCCATCTCGTTTGGCCCCTTTCCTTCGGCTCGCCTCTCCCTCCAGGGAAAAAGGACTCTCTTGTCTCCTGTCTCATCACTCACAATTCCTCTCCAATGTGTCCCTGCTCTTGTGCCTGTTGGTGAGGAGCCCCAGTGCAGCCCCACTGCCTCCTGTCCTCCCTCCTTGCTGGGGAGTAGCTCTGAAGGGCAGCAGTGGGGAGTGTGTGAGCCGTGCCCTGGCCTTGCAGGGAAGTGAGGGCTCTCCCATGGCACCGGGGAGAGACCTCTCTGTGATGCGGCACATCCCACTGTGACCTCAGCCCGTGTCATCTCTGGGCTCAGTAGGTCACCGCCATGGAGATGGCACAGCCAGGGAGAGAGCAGAGAGATTTCCCTCCATGTTCTGCAAAGCAATCACCTCCTCTCCCCACAGTTAGTTTCCAAAACTTGCTGATAACTCCTTCAGGAACGTGACCAGATGGTGACAAAGGCTGTGAAAAATCTAAGATGGGTCACGGCAGAGGTCACTTCTGTGCCCCTGCACCAACAGGTCTCTGCACAGGGCAGACCTGTGTGGGAAGCTGGGGTTTGGGGCTATGTTAGGGGTTTGCCACTTGTTAAAGATGGGATCAAAGTCATGTGAGGTCAAACAGCACAAAAGGGTGGCCATGGGCTGCGATGCTTTGGTGAGCCTGGTGAGACAGGTTTCTCCCGTGGGTCACTCTTCTTGTCAAAGGAGGATGTAGGACAGGATGGGACAGGACGCAGCCGTCCTCCTTCAGGCACCAAAGCAGGCTCTCTGTTTTGAAAAGGCCTCAGCAAGGTTTCTCAGTCTGCGGTGCTTAGGAGAGAGATGAGATGCCAGAAAAGAGCAAATAGGCCCTTAACACGCATCATCCAGAGGGCTTTTATGTGGGACCCTGGTGCTTCCCATGTTCCATAACCATGGGCAAGGCTGGGGAGCAAATTTGGGGCAGTGTTCTCATTTCCCAAGACTGCTGCCCAGGCTGAGCCTGGGGAAAGCCATTTCCCACCTCTGGAGCTCAGCTGGTCCTTGGGCTTTTCAGCATCACCTCAGGGCAGTGCTTCTCCCCTGGCTACAGTCCCTGGCACCCTGGATCCACCCCCCATCACCCTGGCTTTCCCATGAGGCTGTACAGCACCTAGTGCCCTGGATCTCCCACAGTTTTGCTCCTGGGCTTCTCAGCACGTGCCCACACACTGCAGGGCTGCTGTCCAGGCTCCGGTGCACAGCCTGGAAGGCAGTGCAATGCCTCAGGACCTGCACCTTGGCTCATTCAGAAGTGTGTGAGGTGACCAGCTCCCAGCTGTGCAGCTGCTGGAGTTTGAGAACGTCCCCACAACCACCCTTCCTTGTCTCGGAATAGTCTCAGGGTGACTCTTGCAGAAGGGAGGCTCCATCCCCCTTGAAGACTGTCAGAGAGGTGGCTTTCCAAGTCCCTGCCAAAAGGAAGCCAGAGCACAGAGAACAGAGGCAGCAAACAGAGGCAGCAGTTTGTGCAGCAGTGTGTGGGCTCTGCTTAGAACTTTTGAGGAGCTTGTTGGAAGTTGGGGGAGGGGCCTTCTGGGGACCCCGAGGAACTAGAGGGTGCTTGCTGCTAAATAGGCAAGGAGAGCTAGGCAAGGACAACTACAGGAGGCCTTAACTTCTCCTGGGAGCAGCTCTAGCTAGGTGGAGCTGCCGCTAAGAGGCTCTGTTGGTTGCCCCTGAGGAGAGGGAGTTGGGGCCTTTGCTCCTTGATGAGGGTGGGTCAAGCACCCTGTGAGTCAGTGCTAGGCAGAGGCCTGTAGAAGAGCCAGGCCTAGAGTGCAGCTCCTGGAGTGCAGTGAAGAGAGGCCGCAGTCTGCACAGCAGGGGGCAAGAAGGCACCTTTGTTTCCAATCCTAGTAGTGTATGCTTGCTCAGATATGGTCATGTCATGCTGGAGAGGACATTCCCCAGTAGCTGCTGGAGTCGCTGCCTCAGCTGTGTCAGAAGCTTGGACGCAGAGAGACCCTCTGCCAGCAGATGCAGCTCTACAGGGGTGAGGGTGCAGGGGGTGCTTGGGGCCTCTTGGTGAGGCCTGGGCTGGCAGTCAGCTCTCCTGCAGCAGGTGTGCTGTTGTGGACGAGTTGTGTCATGAGGGGAAGTTCCACCTGAATCTGAGGGAAACTTTCTTGCCTGTGAGAGTGACAGAGCCCTGGAAGAGGTTGCCCAGAGAGGGTGTGGAGTCTCCTTGCCTGGAGAGATTCAAAACCCACCTGGACACGATGCTGTGCAATGTGCCCTTCCCACACAGGGCCTCCTCCTCCTCCTCACCTTCCCTGGTGGAGTTTCCTGAAGACCTTGTACTCTGCCATTGAAGGACTGCAGTCATGCGAGTGACCCCACCCCATCTCCGTTATTCCAAGCATGTGGCAGTGCTGTGACAGCTTGGGCATCTCCGTTTGCTCCTGGCTGTGCCCCAGGCTGCATATGTCTGCATATATGTGGAGTTCAGCACCTCAGCTGTGGCACGGACAGAAGATTTGTCACAGGGAAACATGTTCCCAAGGGCCTTCTGTAGGCAAAGGCTTTGACTGCAAGGGGTGACATGCTGGCATGGATAGGAGGTGGCCAATGTGATGGTGGAAGGAGGTTCCCACAGACAGAGCGCAAACCCTGCAGTGTCCAAGGCCAGGGAGAAACAGAGCTGAGCTGTGCAGCACCTTGGGGGCCTGTGACAGAGGTGAAGCAATCTCCAGGAAGGACAAGATGCTACTGTAGAAGTCCCTGGGCCTGGGCAGCCTGTGATCCAGCCACCCTGAGGACATCACTAGCCCAGTGGCTGTTCATATCATGTGGAAGGGTGAGAAGAGATTCAGGGGCAGGAGAGCCAGAAGGGTTGGAGAGTGCAGACACTAGAGTGGAGACCTCGATGTGATGTGCCTCCCATTTATGCAGCACGCTTGAATGCAGGCAGGATGGAATTGGCCTAAGGGCCTAAGGGCAGTTGTGTGGGCACAGGTAGGAAACGTGAGATGCCCTGGGGTGCTTGTCCAGGAAGCACTGAAAAGGGGCCATGGTTTCCCTGTAGGTGCCATGGTGTATGTGCTGGAAGCATGCAGTTGTGCTGCACACCCCAGGCATCCGACATGGTCCTTCCAGCCTATTCCTATGTCATGAAATCAAGTGTCTGCACTGAATGACATGAGCTGTTGGTAACACTGGGATCTGGATATGTCTCATCTTCCTCGTGAGTGGGTGTCTAGCAGTATTGGGCACCTGGGGTCATTAGAGATGGCCAAGGAAATTCCGCACCTTGCTGCCACCTGATGCTCCAGGAGGATGGGGGTCTCAGAGTGGCTCCATCAGAGCAAGGAGACACTGGCACATGCTTTGGACCACCTCTGTCTCTTCCAATGTCCCCAGGTGTTTGTGTGTGGGCAACTGACTCCCACTCTCCATCTCCAGGGATTACAGCGGGAGCTTAGACAAGGAGCTCCCATGCAGACATCTCTGTTGGGCCCACTTCAGGTTGGGCAACGGGAATCCCACCTCCTGTGTGTTTGTGGAGTTCAGTGGATTTTTCCATGGATTTTTGCAAGTCATGGTCAGTCCCTCCAATACAAACACCTTCCTCTGAGCATGCTGCCTGTGTCTCCTCTCCCACCCAGCAGAGCCTCTGCCCTGACAGCCAAGGGGAACAGGGCATGAGCTGCCTCCTCTGCAGCCAGACCTCCAGCAGAGGAGAGGGGCATTTTGTGCAGCCTGACAAAGGGGCTGGGAGTGACTGCCCTGCAATGTCGCTGTCTGTGAGGCAGCATGGCCAGGTGGGCAAGGTGAAGGCTTTTGTGAGTGCCCGTCCGTCTCTCTCCTTGCCTCCCTCAGCAGCAGGATCATGGTGCTGCCCCTTGTTTCCCCTCCTGCCCGTGCTGCTCCTGTTCCTCTCTCAGGCTCTTTGGGGTTGGGGGGTTTCAGCTGCAGTTCAGACACTGACACTGCAAGTTGTGCAACAGAGGGGTGTGAATGGGCGTGAGTCGTCCCCAGCTCCCTTCGGAGCTGTGAGGCTACAGAAAATGCACCCTGTGGGGCTGGGAAATGAGCTGCCCTTGTCCCACTCTCCATCACCATTTCCATATGTGGGCTGAGAGAGAAGACTTTGGAAATCTTCCCTTACCGCCTGAAGTCCTCCACTCTCCGCTCCGTCCAGTTTCTCTCTGAGAGGCACTTGTGAGGGTGAGTGTCCTTCAGCGGAGAGAGGTGCGAGTGCAGGGCAGTGAGGGGCAGGACTCCTTGGCAGACCAGATCCTCTTTTCCCCTTGGGATGCCTGAGTGCTCATGCTGAGAGCAACTGAAACGCCAAAGATTTCTACTCTGTCAAAGAATGCTGCCACGGTGAGAGGGAGGCACCTAAAAGCTAAATAAATAATCACTCCTCTGCTGAAGGTTATTTTCCAGAGAAAACAGGTGTCTAAACGTTGACCTGCCCTTCCACATAAGGGGTGGACGTAACCTGCTGCAGCATGTGCACCTCAGAGCTAGTCACCTCCCCCTCCCACCACAGTGCCTGCAGAGAGAGCACACATGGTAAAGGGGCGTGAGGACAGGGTCTCAGGATCTCATTGGGACGAAGATGTCTAGAAAGGGTCGGGTCAGCCCCTGCCTTCACTTGACTGTTCCTCTGCCTTGCTGGAGTGGGAGCTGGTGTGACTGATCCGGACACAGACACCTCTGTCCAAGAGGGCAAGGCTGGGGGAGATGAATCCCTCCCAAGGATCTTCCCTTCCCAAGACAGCTGGCACGCGTGCTTGACAGAGTCCAATAGTGTCTGACCAGGGTCTTTTTGATGTTCCACACCTGGGGAGTGTAATGTTTAATATCAAAATTTATTCTTTGATGATATTTGATGTTACATGGGGTTTTTGATTCAGCAGAGTGATGCAGCAGTGTACTGAAATCATAGTACAAGTGTAAGTTACGCTTAGCAAAATGCAGCAATTGCAATATGCAATTTAATCGCAATAAAAATGTGATCCCTGTTACCAGTCTCTATAATATGCTCACCGTCACGACCCTGGGTGTTCCCAGTCACTGGGAAGGAGTATGTGGGTTGAAACCAGCTCAAGTCTGTTGGTCCCTTGGCAATTCTTCTGTTAGTTGGTCAGGTGTTGAACTCTGTGTTGGGCTGAGCCACACACACACTTCCCCCGTACAGATCTGGCTGACTCAGGGAGACATTCACACACCTTTGATGAACTCAGGCAGAACCATTTACACCAGTTGATCCACTCCTTTGCCCATCTCCCCTGAGCCTTCTTCCATTGTAGGGCTTTACCGGTCAGGCGCAGTGCTATATTCATCTCTCATCATGGTAAATAGAGAAATTTCCCCCTGGGTCACTAGACAAGTCTCCTGAACGTCACTCATGACACCCAAGGTCCTCCACCCTATACCTGGGAAAGTTTGTCACCTCCCTCCATTGACACCCTCTGGCCGAGCAGAAGTGACCCCACTGGAGATCAGCAGCAGTGGCCACTGCTCTGCAAGGCACACTCAGGCAGTGCAAATTAGCACTCAAGACAAGGAACTGAATGAAGGAAAAGGACAAAGGGCATGTGGGAGTCTCCAAGAGAAGGGCAAAAGGTTTGGCTCACAGAAGACTGCTCTAAATTGTCACTGTCTTTTCCTCCTTGGACAGGTCCCCATTCCCAGAGAGAGTAAATGTCCAACAGCAGCTCTCCGAAAGAGTTCCTCCTCCTGGCCTTTGCAGACACATGGGGGCTGCAGCTCTTGCACTTCTCGCTCTTCCTGGGCATCTACCTGGCTGCCCTCCTGGCCAACGGCCTCATCATCACAGCCGTAGCCTGCCACCACCGCCTCCACACCCCCATGTACTTCTTCCTCCTCCACCTCGCCCTCCTCGACCTGGCCTCCATCTCCACCACTGTCCCCAAATCCATGGCCAATTCCCTTAGGGACACCAGGACCATTTCCTACTCAGGATGTGCTGCCCAGGTCTTCCTATTTTTCTTTACAGTTGGAGCTGAGTGTTCTTTTCTCACTGTCGTGGCCTACGACCGCTACGTTGCCATCTGCAGACCCCTGCACTACGGGACCCTCCTGGGCACCAGAGCTTGTGTCAGTATGGCAGCTCAATGCTCTCCTGCACACTGCCAACACATTTTCCATTCCTCTCTGCCAAGGCAATGACGTGGACCAGTTCTTCTGTGAGGTTCCCCAGATCCTCAAGCTCTCCTGCTCACACTCCTACCTCAGGGAAGTGGGGCTTCTTGTGTTCAGTGCCTGTTTATTCTTTGGCTGTTTCATTTTCATTGTGCTATCCTACGTGCAGATCTTCAGAGCTGTGCTGAGGATGCCCTCTGAGCAGGGAAGGCACAAAGCCTTCTCCATGTGCCTCCCTCACCTGGCCGTGGTCTCCCTCTTTGTCAGCACCTCATTTTTTTGCCTACCTGAAGCTCCCCTCCATCTCCTCCCCAGCTCTGGATCTGGTGGTGGCTGTTGTGTACTCGCTGGTGCCTCCAGCAGTGAACCCCCTCCTCTACAGCCTGAGGAACAAGGAGCTCGGGGAGGCACTGAGGAAACTCTTTCAATGGGTACAGTGTCAGCACCAGTAACTGTCCCACGTGCATCTCCTCCTCATTCCCAGGGCATCTGGCATCAAGGCTACATGTCGTTCTTTTTTTATTATTGTTTTCCTTACTTTCTCTGATCCATTCTTGCAAAAAGAATAAAAAGTTTTGGTTCGTGCCAATTCCTCCTCAGAAACCTCTCATTTGAATATAACCCAGAGACCATGATGATATCCTGCCCCTGGGGCAGACCAACGCTCTCCAGGGATCTGGGCTGGGGTTTGCCTGCCTGGGCTGCAGCTGTGCAGAAAAGGACGTGGGATGAACACATCTGGTTAGGATCTGTGTTTCTATATTCAGGAAAACATCATCACCATAAGAGTAACCTGCTTCATCTTTTAAACACCTTCCTTTAATGCCAGCCCTCAGAAGCCTAGAAAGTAGAAGACGGTCTCTTACGGAAGTCTGCTGAAGGAAATCGGTGGAGTTGTCTTCCCAGAGTTATTGGATCAGAAGAAGGAAGTTACCTTCCTCACCTGTTGTCGTGGGAGGCCCAGGAGGGGCGGCTGAGCCAACCACAGAGCATCCTCACGCTCTGGTCCCCACAGCGCTCCACGCTACAGGAAGGTTTGGGGTGGCGCTATAGGTGTCCCTGTCGCTTATGAATGGGTCACAATTAACAGCCAGAAACCAATCACAAAGCTTAATATGCATCACTGGTAGCAATAACAATTAAAAACTAGTAATAACAACAATAATAGCAACAATATACAGTTAATTAATCAGTGACCATACATTCAGCCCCCCACACAACATGGAACAGGAGTATTTACAATATCTACAAGTACCCCTATGTGTACATGAGCTCAAAGCGGTGAGGGGAAAGGTGCCTGGTGGTTACGCCGCTGGGGGTTATACTCACACGTCCACCGCTGTTAATGGCGGGGGGATCCCCAGCTGCCGGACCCAGCGTCCCAGATGAGGGGGCACGGCGGTGCTGGCTGTCCCGCAGCCTGCCGGGGAGGGGATCTTCCCTCGGTGGAGGGGCAGAGCCTTGGAGAAGGCTGCCCGGTGCCTTCAAACCTTGAGCAAGGCCGCCGAGGCTGCTGCTTCCCCAGCCGCTGCAGGGAATTCATCTCTCTCCTCCTCTCCACCGCCGTCGGCTGTGCTCGCGTGTGCCCCTTTTATACCCATCCTGCTTTGGGACGGCAGGCAAGGGATGGGGTGAATTTGTCTAGACCGCCGCTCTTAGTGGTCCGGTTCTGATCCCGAATTATAATGTGGACCTGTTTGCAGACCACTTTGTGGACTCACCTTCCTTCTGGAATATTCTGCGTGGTTGACAGGTGTGGGGGGCTTCGAGGGCCCATGTTAGCCCTCCACCAATGATTTTAAATTGTGGCAGTGGGAGATTTCTGCGGGCTAACCGGGGTCAGAGAGAGGACAGGGTGATTGACACCTTGCACCCATTGCTCAATAAAACCTATCTTCCTCAGTTTTCCCCTAAACCAAACCTTCCATGGCACCCAGGCTGAGGGCGTTTGTACATGTTTGAGCTGCAGCACCTCAGCTGTGGCACCAGGGCTGAGAGCAGCCTTATGACAGGGAAACCTGTTACTGAGTGCCCAGGACATCATGTATGCAAAGGCTTTGCTTCCTAGCAGACACATGCAGGAGCGAATGGCACATGGCTGTGTAATGCTGATGAAGAGAGCAAACCCTGTAGTCCCCAAAGCCAGAGAGAAACACAGCAGGGCCATGCAGCCCTGGGGTAGGAGAGGGGTTTGCTGCGCCGGGTGACTCCGAAGCAGCTTGGGGCCTGTGACAGAGGTGAAGGGGCTGTCCAGGAGGGGCAAGCTGCTGCTGAGAAGGTGCCTGGGGTAGGGCAGTCTTGGATGCAGTCATGCTGCGGACATCATTGGCATGTTTGCTGTTGATATCATCAGGTGAGAAGGATCAGGAAGAGGAGAACCATCAGGGTTTGAGAGCATAGGCACACGAGTGGAGACTCTGGTGTGATGTGCCTCCCAGTCCTGCAGCACCCCTGGGTGTCGCTGGGAAGGACCTTGCCTCCATGCCATGGTGTTGGTGTTCACTTGCTGGCACACAGGCCGCAAAACCGTTTGAGACATCCTGTGGGGTCTGCCACAAACTCACTCCACCAGCACATGCCTTCCCTGGAGGTCCTGTGTGGTATGTGCCAGCCACTTGCGGTTCCTGCTGGGCACCCCAGGCACCTGGCACAGCACTAGAGGCCTTTCTTATTGCCTGAAAATGAGAGCCCTGAATTAATGGAAGTGTCTGCAAAGCCGGGATGAGCCTGTGTCTTAGCTTTGTGGTGACTTGAGCGGCAGTATATACAGCTGGTGGAGCCTGGAGAGTGAGCTGGCTGTCCTTCTGGTGAACTCCTCCTTTTGGTCAGCTGAACAGCTCTGTGGGCTCCATAGAAACACATGGCTAATTAAAGTTCAGATGCCCCCAAAGATTTGGTGTAGTTTCAGATGGCCAAGGGAACCCACCCCACCACCCCTCTGGCCCACAGCTGAGGCTCAGGCAGGATGTGGGTGTCTCAGAATTGCTCCATCACAGCTGGCACACACACACACACAGGACTTGGACCAAGCCTGGAAGCTCAGCCATCACCAGGGCTTTGGGTGCGAGCTGCTGACTCCCCTCTCCACCCCTATTGCTCATGGTGGCAGCTCAGACAAGGGCTTGCATGCAGGCACCTGTTTTGGGCACAGCTGAGCTGAGGCCAGAGGAATCCCACCTGCTAGGGGGTTGTGGGCTGCCTGGGAGGGAGCTGCATCCCCCTGCTGCCCAAGGCCTGCCAAGCTGAGATGAACCACCTGCATTTGCTCCTCTGAATCCCTGCCCTGTGCAGGGGAAATGACCCTCTCCCTCTCCCTCTCCCTGTCCCTGCCCAGGTCTCCTGCCTGGTCCTGGGACAGGAATAGGGCTTGAGAGAGGGGAACATGTCCCCCTCTCTTCACCTCTGTCCCCTGATGGGATCAAGCACACTGCTGAAATCAGTCTCCCTCCACAGCCCAGAGAGGGACTGGAGGTGATGAGCA
This sequence comes from Struthio camelus, assembly GCF_040807025.1. Taxonomy (NCBI): domain Eukaryota; kingdom Metazoa; phylum Chordata; class Aves; order Struthioniformes; family Struthionidae; genus Struthio; species Struthio camelus. The sequence continues at coordinate 4,542,354 of NC_090970.1, forward strand.
CACTTGCAAGAGCATTTCCCAGAGGGGACCGTGCTGCCGCTCAGGAGCTGTCAGCCTTGGAGCTCCAGGACAATCTCGAGGGAGCCCGAGGGGCAGAGGAAGTCACGCCTGCAGCTGTGTCCCTGCTCCTGAGTGGGGCCAGGCTCCTGGGAGAGAGGGAGCTGGTGGCACCATGGCAGCAGTGCCCATGTGCCCAGCTGTGTGCAGGAGCAGCTCCTCTGCCAAGAGCAGCAGGGCTGTGGGCACTGCCTGCTGCTGCTGAGAGGAGCTGCGAGAAGGCAGAGAGAAGTGGAAGGCAGTGTGGAGTGGGAGGAGAGAGGAGAGCTCCTTGTGGGAGACATCTTCCCAGCTGTTTGCATGGTGAGTGTCTGGCTGCAGGGCAATGGGGTTGTGAGGATCGCTCTCCCGGCTTCTGCAGGGCAGAAGAGGGAGAGAGGCTTCAGAGCAGGGATGTCCTGCCCCACTGTCCCCGGGACAGGGCGTGCTGCTTCCTTGTGCCGGGGCTGGTGCAGGGGTGTGAAGCTGGGGTATAGTCCCAGGTGCAGTGTCCCTGCCACCGCGGGGTGTTGTGTGCCCGGGGCAGTGACTCTGCTGCCTGGGTGGGTCAGCACTCAGCCTGCCTGGGCAGCAACCTGCGGTGCTGCAGGGAGAAGGTCTGGGTGGGAGGAGGGACCCCCCAGCAGGGCAGGTTCATTGTCCCGCTGAGAGGGCGCTGCGTGGGTCAGGGCTGTCCACAGCTCTCGCTCACCACGAGGATATTTGGGGAGTGGAGTTTTCCAGAGGACTTGTCTCTGCCTGGTGGGAATGGAAATGCAGCAGTGAGGTGTAATCCCAGGGCTGAGCCTCTTCACCAGCACACTGAAGGGTGACAACACCTGCAAGGAAGCTCAGCAAGTGCCTTCACCACCCCTCAGCCTGCAGGCACCACCAACATCACCTTGCCAGTGTCATCGGAGATCTTCTGGTCTGCTCTTTAGCTCCTGCACACAGGGAGATGCTTTTGGGCAGCTTCCTGCTGCTTGGAGGTTTCTGTAGGGCAGAGCTGGGATCACAGTGGGTGGGATGGGGTCTGTGTGGGGACAGAGGAAGAGCTCCCAGCAAGCACATCTCCAAGCAGCAGAGAAATGATCCAAGAGGGAGAGGAAACTGCTACCAGAAACCTCATGCGAGGTTGGGGTGCAGGAAATGCTCTGCCAGCTCCGGCAGTGCAGATGCTTTCCCCTCCGCAAGTCCCCTGCATCTGTCCTCTGCCACCCAGTAGAGCCCTCTGCCCTCGAGGCCAAGGGATCTAGGACCCAAATTGTCTTTTTGGCAGCCAGAGCCCCAGAAGACGAGAGGAGCAGCTCTCCTGCTGAGTGCCCATTTCCTAAACCGTGACTAAGGGACTGAGGACAACTGCCCTGTGATGTCTGCATCTGGGAGGTGGTGTGCACAGCTGGGTTAGGGCAAGACCTTGCTCAGTGTCCCTCACTCTTTCTCTCTTTGCCACCCTAGCCAGAAGCATCAAGGTGTTGCTCCTTGCTTCTCCCCCTGTCCGGGCCGCTCTTGTTCTTGCTCGAGGGCTTTCTGGGGATGACATTTGCAGCTGCAGACTCTGACACAGACCCTGTGGTTTTAGCCATAGAGCTGTCTCTGCAGATGGAGCGAGAGGAGGAAGTCTCCTTCTTGCTTGTGGGGCTCAAAGGAGCAGAGTGTGTGGGGCTGGGGAATGAGCTGACTGTCCCTTCAGGACACCTCCACCTTTAAGACCCTTGACCCTCCCTGGGATAAGCTGCTGGACTGTGCGCTGCTGTGTCCTTCTGCAGGACATGTGTGATAGCTGAATGTCCCGTGCAGAAGCCCCAGAGGTGCTAAGGAACTGGAAGTGCTGCTGGCGGTGGCTGTGTGTGGGCAGCTGAAATAAGCCCTGTGTGTCTTTGGCTACAAGCTGAGTGTTGAGAGCTCCCTCTGTCTCAGAGCCACATCACCGAGTCCTTCTTCTGATCATCAGAGCCATGCGCTATGTCACACCCTCTCCATCACTCTCAGAACATGTGAGCTGAGAAAGGGAGGAGAGTTTGGAGATGTGTGCTGTGCAAGTGGACACCACTGTCAGCACAGGCCACTTTCCTTTCAGGGTAAGTTGTGGCTGAGATTGTCCTGTGGCTGAGAGAGGTGCACGGCCAAGGCAGCTGTTTTTCTGTAAGGAGATGTTTTAGTTCCAGAAAAGGTATAAAAGGGGAATTTTTTTTTTTCCCAGCGCTTTAACCATGTGAGTTAGACAGCAGTATATTTTAGTGAGTATTTGACAAAGGGCACTTTGGACACATAGCGACATTAAGATTTAATCCTGAGACACCACAGCACAGACTGGAAAAATCATAACTTTCCCGGTTTGCATGTTCAGCTCAGCTTGAGAGTCACCAGTGTAGCCTTGCTAAATAATTCCCTCTTTATAAATACTGATAGACATCAACATTATCAGCCTTTGAATCTTATGTCTGTTTATTTCTTACAAATGCAAAACAGATTCATGAGACTTCTTACTCTTTTCCTCTTTACATGGTAGAGATCCCCACTCCTGGGCTCTTCCTACCACTAACCACCGTCATTCACAGAGACGTGAGGCCAGTGGCAGGACTCCCCTTGACTCTAGAAGGGCCAGGGCTGCAAGTCTGGCCTCTTTCTTGTGAGGAACAGGAACAAAGTATTCACTGCACTGGTTAAACATTATTGGCTGATGGTTCCTGTCTTAAGGTCGTATCGCTTCTACATTTGATAAGATGAAGATAAAGCTCTGCCAGATTCTCTCCAGCCTTGGTTAGGGACTGATTGATTACCATCTTCCACACAAGATGGTGAACATTATCATGTCAATGGCATTCAGAGGTCTCCGACTAACTGAAGTAAGAGAGATCAGGTTGTTATGGCTCTGTGACTTCTTCATCGTCCTTGCGCTTGAAGAATTGATTCTGCTATGGTTAAAGAATTTTGCCAACTCACAGCAATGTTAAGGGTGCATATTCCTACCCTGCAGAGCAGACCAACAAGCAAGATCCCTCCCCCACTTACCCCCCCAAAGTGAAGCTGTTACTTGGGTGGTCAACATGCCTCTGAACTGGATGTGGCTGAACAGCCCTCCTACATCATAGCAGGACTGATGCCTCTGGAGCCGTTGGGCAGAGGTCCCTGCTCCTCGTGGCACACTCAGCCAGCACAAAGTGGGGCTCTGGACAGGGAGTGGAACAAAGGTGCTGCTGAGAAGGAGAAAAGCAATGTGTGTGCGGAAGTGAGTGGGGGGGAATGTCTGTAAGAAAGGGAAAGAATTTTGTCCAGAGAGGGTCTTTCCTGACTTGTCACTGTCTTTTTTCTCCTTGGACAGTCCTACATGCCTGGAGAGAGCAAAATGTCCAATCTCAGCTCCTTCAACCACTTCCTCCTTGTGGCATTTGCAGACACACGGGAGCTGCAGCTCTTGCACTTCTCCCTCTTCCTGGGCACCTACCTGGCTGCCCTCCTGGCCAACGGCCTCATCATCACAGCCGTAGCCTGCCACCACCGCCTCCACACCCCCATGTACTTCTTCCTCCTCCACCTCGCCCTCCTCGACCTGGCCTCCATCTCCACCACTGTCCCCAAATCCATGGCCAACTCCCTGAGGGACACCAGGGCCGTTTCCTACTCAGGATGTGCTGCCCAGATGTTTTTCTTTGTCTTCTTTTTTTCAGCCGAGTATTCTCTCCTCACTGTCATGGCCTATGACCGCTACGTTGCCATCTGCAGACCCCTGCACTACGGGACCCTCATGTGCACCAGAGCTTGTGTCAGGATGGCAGCCGCTGCCTGGGCCACTGGTTTTGTCAGTGCTCTCCTGCACACTGCCAACACATTTTCCATTCCTCTCTGCCAAGGTAATGTCCTGGACCAGTTCTTCTGTGAGATTCCCCAACTCCTCCAGCTCTCCTGCTCACACTCCTACCTCCGGGAAGTGGGGCTCAATGTGGTTAGTGCTTGTTTATTCCTTGGGTGTTTCATTTTCATTGTGCTGTCCTATGTGCAGATCTTCAGAGCTATGCTGAGGCTGCCCTCTGAGCAGGGCCGGCACAAAGCCTTCTCCATGTGCCTCCCTCACCTGGCTGTCGTCTCCCTCTTTGTCAGTACCATCATGTTTGCCTACTTGAAGCCCCCCTCCATGTCCTCCCCAGCTCTGGATCTGGTGGTAGCTGTTGTGTACTCGGTGGTGCCTCCAGCAGTGAACCCCCTCCTCTACAGCATGAGGAACAAGGAGCTCAAGGATGCCCTGGAGAAACTCTTGCAATCAGTGCAATGTTAGCACCGATAACTGTCCCATGTCCACCATCTCATCAATCCCAGGATACTTTTGGTCACAGCTATGACTTGTTCACTTCTGTCTGTCTTACTTTTCTGCATTATATTCATTTCTAGAGGAAAATGTTTGGGTTCATCCTGCTTCTCCTCCTCTTCTCCTCTCCTGAATCTGACCCAGAGACCATGTTGAAGCTGGAAGTCAGGCTTCCCCTTCTTCAGCTGAGATGGGGGAACCTCAGAGCCTGCTAGTCTGAGCTCCCTCGGATGCCCCCAGTGCAATGAGGGGAGTTTCCCTTTGCAGGGTCTCTTTTGGCATTGACACCACAGGAGCTCCCAGGCACAGAGTTAGGCTCAGACGGGTACAGGTCGGGTGAGACCATGGGTCCTGTGTCCACTAGGAGAGCTCAGCTCCAATGGCCACAGTCAGGCTGTGATCTCACACCCCTCTCCTGCAAGGGTGGCAGCTGGCTGTCATGGGCTGATCCCTTCCCTCTACAGAGCACCAACACTCAAAGCAGAGTAGGAGTGGAGGGGAGGAGATTCTGGACGAAGCTTGTGGGGATGGACCCTCTGTTTCACAGGACCGTCCCCACACCACCACAGCAGGCTTTTGCTGGCTGCAGCCTTCCCTTGGGGACTGCAGCTTTCCTGCAGAGGTGGCCACCCACAGAAGCAGATCCTTCTCTTTTCACAACTGCTTCGTCTCATTTCCACACTGACCTATTGTGCTGTCATGTGTGTTTACAGCCCAGGAGTTCTCGTAACCTGGGAATGGTAGGGTTGTATTTTGATGTTCAGGTGTCCTGTGACTACAGGCAGGATCAGGCCATGGGCACCCTTGTGCCAGACCTGGCTTCCAGAATCAATTTCCTATAATAAAAGGCATCTCCCTTGTGCCGTGCCTGAAGTCTGGCCTTTCTTCAGAAGATGGAGTCAAAAATATGCCCAAGGGATTGCACCATGAAAGGGCCTGCTGCTCTGCTTGTGAACTTTGTGGGATCCAAGGGATGAGCTCAGAGGCCCTGGGTGATCTTTTGGGCACTGAGGACTGGATTCAGGGCTCATCTCTTGGTGTTTAGCAGAGACAGTGAATGGTCTCTGAATTACCTGCCTGGGGCTGTCCCACAGGTGACAGTGCTGATGAGAGCTGCCCACTGTTGTGGAGGGGAATCTCCAGGAGATCCCCAGGAGAGCTCAGGGGATGTCCAGGGACAGTGTGTGCCTGGGGTGGGCAGTGGGTGGAGCCTCCAAAAATCAAGGATGGTCCATGGTGGAGTAACCAGAAGGTACAGCACTAAATCCAGGTATGCATGGGGAAACGATGGCTCTACAGTGCCCGGAGAGGCAGAGGGGACCCAGGAGGAGCAGGGATGGGGGACGGGAGAGTGATTCCTGCACCCTCAGTGAAACACCACAGGCTGGACACCACAGTGCACACCTCAAACACATCTCCTGCCCTGGCCAACAACCTGGGGTCACTCTGAGCATTGTCCATGAGAACAGCCACATGGCAGCAGTGGTGGTGATCCCTGTGCAGCTGGGTCTGCTTCCCACCCCAGCCAGCAGGGCAAGAGCTTAGTCACAAGTCAACCCGTGGGTCCATGACCCCACAGCCGCTCGTTCTGCAGAGCAGCACCACCAGACCAGGGCCCTGCGGGGAGCACAGGGGAGAGGATGCAAGAACACCCAGGCCAGCATGGACACAGTGACCTGGAGAAAGGCTCTCTGGGGAGCAGGGACGTCCCAGGAGAAAAGCAGGGCAGCAGGCAGAGAGAGAAAATGAGAACAAGAAACAAGTTTCTCTGGGCACCAGCTCGGGGCAGGCGGCTCTGTCCCTGGGGCAGCAGGAGGTGCTGGAGGGGGCGGCAGGGCCAGGGCTGTCGTGGTGTGCTGGGCAGCGGGGTGGGCATGGAGGGTCTGGAGGCAGCCAGGGAGGGAGTTCTCGTGGGCACAAGATCAGGGGAGACAGAGTGACCAGCCTCACTGTGGGGCCTTGTCCTCCTTGCCAGGGAGCTGCTCCCCTTGTCCTTGGGCCGTGTCGGAGTTATGCTGTTGTGGCGGCCCATGCCAGTAGTGCACGTGCACCACGAAAAGGGCATGTTAGATAGCCGTATGTGCCACTTAGAGATTCTTCAGCTGACCTGGGGGTTGCCTTCTTGAGGTGTGAGGGGGTTTACAAGAGCCAGCGCACACAACACTTAACAGTAAACAAACTTTATTCCTCCTCTCATAACAGTAACTGTATATATATGTGTATGTATATATATGCATATATACATAGACACAATATTTATATACTAGTACAGAAATGAAAATTGACAATAATGACATTATTTCATATCTAAGTGTGCAGCAACAATAAAGAAACAACCTTTAGAAAGGGGAACAAGGTCGTGGAAGGGGATTGATGCCCAAGCTACTAGATGGCTGCGGCTAGAGCTGAACCGACAATGAACACGGCTGGGGGGCAATAGCCCCAGAGGGAAGAAGTGGCACCTGCGTGCAGGGCCTGCTGCAATTATCCCTCCGGACGGGGTATTCTCTGATCCCGGGGACAGAGCAGCAGCTCCCTACTGGGACTGGGACACATGGCTCTTGCTGGAAGAAGCGGCACTCAGTTAGAGACCTCCCGCAAGACCCTCCGGACGGGGTGACACCTAATCGTAGGAGTCGGAGTGGGAAAGGTCAGGCTTCCTCTCCACGTAGTGCAGTGCCCTCGCACGGCGCCCCGGTCGAGGGGGTGTTGGTGACGAAGTCCCGTGGAGCATCGCTTCTGCCGCTCCGATGGTGGCCAGCCGCTGCAGCTGCTTGGCGTCTTCAGCCGGGGAAATGTGCCTGTAGGAGGTGGCTGGGCGTCTCGAGAGCTCTGACAAGAGCTGCCACAGCCTCTTCTTCCCCGGCCGCATCGACCTTCGGCGAGTGTCCACCTGCCTTTGTGAGCTTTTATCCGGGGGTTCTTATAACTAGACTTATCCAGTATGTAGTCACCCAGGAGGACTAACCTGACCAGACAAAACATGCGCTTTCAATCCAGCCATTTGCCTACCCGCTGCCTTGCCAGCCTCCCAGAAGGTTCCTTTGGTCGACAGCCCAGACCACCTCATCTGGGATGCCCAATCAACTTAAAAGGAAAGTAGTCGGGACCTTTTGGTGCGGTATCGATCCCGCTCCAGGTTATAGATAGGGCACGGTGATTGGTAGTTCATCTTCTAGTATGTTCCTATGATGTGGAGGGGAGTTAATTCACCACAGCATCCCATCATTCCATCCCATCATCTGCATCACTCATCAAGGCAAACAGCATTGGCTCCAGTAGTGACCTCTGAAGAACATTACTGGTAGCCATTAGTCCGTTGGACTTTGCACCACTGTTCTCCACCTTTGCAGCCAGGTGGCCTCCAGCTAATTTCCTGCATACTCCAGTGCATACGGCTCCATCCCACATCTGCCCACTTTGGCGACAAAGGTGCTAGGGAAGACCATGTCAAAGGCCTTCCTCCATTCAAGCTATACACAAGCTATGCACAGCACTCCCCTTGTCCACACAGCCAGTCATCCCATTACAGGAGGCAATCTGGTGGGTCGGGCACAAGTTGCCCTCCATGACTTCATGCTGGCTGATCCCAATCCCTTCCTAGGGCTGCAAATCACTCCCAGGAAGATTTGCTTTGCAGGGGCTGAGGTGACAAGGAGCAGTCTGTCCTTTCCCAGAGGCTCTTTCTTGTCCTTCTGGAAGGTGGATGTCATGTTTGGGGGGAAGGTGGGGAGGGCTGGGACTGGAGAGCAGCCCCATGGCCCCACTGTGCAGGCACTGGCCAGGGCAGGGTGTGTTCAGGGCTGGGGACATGTGCCCCTGGCACCGTCCCCACCACAGCCCTCGGTGCCCCGTCCCCCCACAGCCCTCCTGCTCTGGCACTCTCCCCCAGCACCCGGACCCTGCCCAGCCCCGGCCGTGTCGCACGCGGGGGTCAGCGCACAGCCATGGCCCGGGGTCTGCCGGGGTCATGGCTGGGAGAGAGGCCGGGCAGGGCCGGCCGTTCCCCTCCATACAGGCACTGAACCCAGCAGGACAGAGCAGCCAAATGCACCCCGAAACCTGGGGTGAGCGGCCAGGGCAGGGGGGATGTGTGTCTGCCGTCCCACCAGCCTCCCAGCTGGAACTGGCCCCAGTGGCACCAGGAGGCAGGCCACAGGGACACTCTGGGTCCCTCCTTCTGCTGTCCAGGAGATCCCCTACCCCCAGGCTGCCTGCAGCCCCCCGGGCCAGCCCCTCTCTCCACGACACACCAAGACCCCCTGCCCTGGGGCTCCTCCGGCCGCTCCTGCTGCCCCAGGGGCACAGCACCCTGCCCTTCCTGGACACACAGAGAAACACGTTCCTCTTCCTCCTTTATGCCTCCTTGCCAGTGCACAATTGCTCCTTTCCTCTTCTCCAGGGACCTCCCTGCTCCCCGCAGAGCCTTTCCCCACATCCGTGTGTCCAGGCTGGCCTGCCCGACCGTTCCTGGACCCTTCCCTGTGCTCCCCGCAGGGCCCCGGGCTGGTGGTGCTGCTGTGCAGAGGGAGTGGGCTGTGGGGCCACGGGGCCATGGGGTGACTCCACGCTGGCTGGGGTTGTCACGGTGGGAAGCAGACCCAGCTGGATGGGCATTATCGTGCCTGAGAAGGGATCTGTGGCCATGGACGATGCTCTGAGCAATCACAGGGCATTTCCAATGGCTCAGGCTGTGTTCAGGTGTGTCCCCAGATCTGGCCCATGGTTTCCACTGGAGGTGACATGAAGGACTCTCCAGGCTCCCTTTCTGTGCCTGTTGGGTCCCCACTGCCTCTTGTGAGATAGTAGAGCTCTAACTCACCTATATATTCATTGGTTTTACCCTTTAAGTGTGGATGACTCCAGTTGACTTTGTGAAGCTCCATTCACTGCCCACCTCAAGGCACAGAGTGCCCTGGGAGATGCCCTGTGCTCTCCTGGAGGCTCCATGCTGCCTTTGAGAAGGTCAGGCATCCGTCTCCAGCCCTGTCGGATGGGAGATACCACTTGACCACCTCCAGGAGCCCTGGGCACCCACAAGTGACAGCTGAATCCCACCTTCTTTCCCTAACACATCACCTCTGAGCTCATTGCCTTGAGCCCATAGAGAGCCCTTGGAAAAGCAACAGGGTCTTTTGGGGTGGAAGTCCTCAAGCACATTTTTTACTCCAGTTTTGGAAGAACAGCCCAACTTTCAAGCATTGCACACAGGAAATCCTCTTTTATTAGACCTAAGCCAGCTCTGATACAGTGAAAGATGTTCACAGCAGGCGTCTCAGTCAAAAAGACAGGGTTCATGCTGCTGGATAAGTGGAATGAATTCAAACCCTTGTGTACAAACATGATGATCACAGAGAGAATGTGCAAAGCATAACAGTTTTGTGAGATGAATCGGAAACTGCTTGTGAGGAGAATTGGGCAGCTTAGTGCTGCTGAACTAGAACCAGCTGAATCAATCTGTTTAGTGCATCTTTGAGCTCCTTGTTCCTCATGCTGTAGAGGAGGGGGTTCACTGCTGGAGGCACCACCGAGTACAGAACGGCCACCACCAGATCCACAGCTGGGGAGGAGATGGAGGGGGGCTTCAAGTAGGCAAAAAAAGAGGTGCTGACAAAGAGGGAGACGACAGCCAGGTGCGGGAGGCACATGGAGAAGGCTTTGTGCCTTCCCTGCTCAGAGGGCATCCTCAGCACAGCTGTGAAGATCTGCACGTAGGACAGCACAATGAAAACAAAACACCCAAATATTAAACAGGCACTAAACACAAAAACCCCCACTTCCCTGAGGTAGGAGTGTGAGCAGGAGAGCTTGAGGATCTGAGCGATTTCACAGAAGAACTGGTCCAGGACATTGCCTTGGCAGAGAGGCATTGTAAATGTGTTTGCAGTGTGCAGCAGAGCATGGAGAAAACCACCGGCCCAGGCAGCTGCTGCCATCCTGACACAAGCTCTGGTGCCCATGAGGGTGCCGTAGTGCAGAGGTTTGCAGATGGCAACGTAGCGGTCATAGGCCATGACAGTGAGAAGAGAATACTCAGCTGAAATGAAAAGGGCAAGAGAAAAGACCTGGGCAGCACATCCTGCATAGGAAATGGTCCTGGTGTCCCTCAGAGAGTTGGCCATGGATTTGGGGACAGTGGTGGAGATGGAGCCCAGGTCAAGGAGGGCGAGGTGGAGGAGGAGGAAGTACATGGGGGTGTGGAGGCGGTGGTCGCAGGCTACGGCTGTGATGATGAGTCCGTTGGCCAGGAGGGCAGCCAGGTAGATGCCCAGGAAGAGGGAGAAGTGCAAGAGCTGCAGCTCTCGTGTGTCTGCAAATGCCATGAGGAGGAACTCATTGAGGAAGCTGCTGTTGGACATTTTGCTCTCTGCCCTGGGCATGGGGACCTTTCCAAGGAAGAAAAGACAATGACAAGTTAGAAAAGACTTTTAAAAATAAACAATTAAAGAAATAAAATGTTCCATTTCTCATTAAAAACACCACATTGCCTCTCTCCTTTATTGGGAGGATCTCTGTGCAGGTCCTTTGCTTGAGCTCTGCTTTAGGCTGGCAGAGTGTGTCGGGAGGAGCAGGGACCTCTGCCCATGGGCTCCGCAGGAGTCTACCTGGCTGTACAGTAGGGGGTACATGGGAATGGGGGGGAACAATTTCTGTCGAATGATATCCATCGTCTGAGTTTTGCAGAAAATACTTTCAGGGATTAATTTTCCTCCTTCTTTAATTTGATTTGAGATGCCCCTGTCACCCTTGGGGAGTGTTCTTTCAAGGTAGAAATCCTCAGCATTTCTGCTGTGAGTCCTGAGAGGAAAGCATCCCCTGTCACTTGGGGCAGAGTGAGGACATTTCATTTATTAGCCTTGTTCCCAGGCTGTCCTGTGCTCGCACCTCTTTCACCTGGAGGATGATGTTACCCTTTAAAGAAACCAGCCCCTGCTGAGAGCAGAGCAGTGCACTTTCAAAGGGCAGATCTCCAAACTCCTCACCCTTTCTCCAGGCACCTCAGGCAGCTCTCCACACTCCCCTTCTGGCCAAGGACACTCAGCGCTCTTTGCAGCTGCCCACCTACAGCCTCCCACCTCCTTCTCCACACTCTCTGCATCTCTGAAGCTTCTTGATAGGTCTGTCAGCTATCAGGGAGAAGCTGAGAGACAGCGGTGCCTTTCGAGAGGGCAGCTCGCAGCCTGGCAGGACACCACAGGGAAACAAAGGACTGTTAGGACTGAAGACGGGCTCTCCTTCAGGGAGAGACAGCTCATTCCCCAGTCCCACGGACTGCATTTCCTGGAGCTCCCAGGTCAGGAGGAGGCTGGGGCCACCTCCCTGCCATGCACACCCCTCTGTTGCACAGCTTCCAGCATCGGTGTCTGAAGTGCACCTGAACCCCCCCCCGCCCCCCCCAAAGAGCCCAAGAGCAAGAAGAGGAGCAGCATGGAGAGGAGGGGAAACAAGGGGCAGCACCAGGATCCTGCTGCCGAGGGAGGCAAGGAGAGAGAGACAGATTGGCACTCACAAAAGCCTTCACCTTGCCCACCTGGGCATGCTGCCTCACAGACAGTGAGCTTGCAGAGCAGTCACTCTCAGCCCCTTTGTTGGGCAGCACAAAATTAACTCGTGGCAGGAGAGATGCCCCTCTCCTCTGCTGGAGGTCTGGCTGCAGAGGCAGCTCATGCCCTGGACTCCATGGCTGTCAGGGCAGAGGCTCTGCTGGGTGGGAGAGGAGACACGGGGAGCTTGCTCAGAGGAAGCTGTTTGTGTTAGAAGGACTGACCATGACTTGCTCAAATCCATCCTCCCATGATGATTCTGCTAGCAGTTCCTTCTCATTCCCTGCCCATCTCGGCTACCTGCAGCTATCCCTGCTGGCAGCTTTCTCTGTCCCAACACCTTTTCCCTTGCAGTGCTCATCGTCCCCATCCCACCCTCTGTGGGCTCAGTGCAGCCGTACAGAAATCTTCCAGGTCTGGGACTTGGCCAGGGGAATCTCTGTGCTTGCAGGTCCTAAGGAGCAGGTCACATAAACCCTGAGGAATCCCATAAAGGTGATGCTGGTGCTGCTGGAGTTTGAGATGGGGTTGAAGGGGTTTGCTGAGTCTTCTCACAGACCTCCTGATCTCAGAGTGTGAAGGTTTGTGAGTCTCAGTTCCTCCCAAACCAGAAAACTCTTTCCTTTTTTGTCCCTGCCCAAATCAGGAAACAGAAAGCCCTGGAAGGAAAGCTCCTTCCATTTCAAACAGCCTGTTTTTTCACCTTCCTCTGCAGGGCAGTGACACTGCTCTGAATCACAGCCTTGGGCAGACTTGTGTGCATGTCCCACCCTTACAGCCCTGCAGCCATCCCTGGGAGAGGGTAGCAGAATGCCCCGTCCCTGTGACAGTGTGCCAGGGAATCTCTGCTCTAAAGCATCTCCTCCTCCCATACACTGGAAAATCCGCGAGAGTGATCTTTAAAAAGCTTGTCATGGGGTGAGCTGGGTTCAGAGGACCCCCTCCAGGAGCCTCAGTAGCGTTGTCCTTCAGCCAGAGATTTACTGTGTCAAGAGCTGGGACAGTCTTCTACAGTGAACTGTCAGCCGTCCTCCCACTCCACACTGCCTTTCACTTCTCTCTGCCTTCTCTCAGCTCCCGTCAGCAGCAGCAGGCAGTGCCCACAGCCCTGCTGCTCTTGGCAGAGGAGCTGCTCCTGCACACAGCTGGGCACATAGGCACTGCTGCCACGGTGCCATGACCTCCTTCCGTCTCAGGAGCCTCGACCCCTTCAGCAACAGTGGCCCAATTAAAGGCAGAAGTTCTCTGTCCCTTGTGCTCCCTCCTCCTGGGAAACGTTCCCTGAAGTAGACTAAAATAATCACCGATGGTCCCTCTCTGAACACTGAAGGAAGACTGATTCCAGCATTACAATCTATCTCCTCAGAGGATGGTCACCTGCTAAAGGGGGAAACATCTCACTCTGGAAGCCCCTCTTCCTGCCTCTTACCTAGGCAGGACTCCTTGAGAGGGGGCAAGAAGGGAGTTCATTTCCCCATGTTTCAGGTTTTCATTCAGATGAGACCATCTGGGCATCTCATGCCAGTTTAGAAGTCCTGGGGCTGCAGTGGCATTCAGATTCTTCCCCTGAACTCCACAAACATATAGGACGTGGGATTCCCCTTCTCCAGGCTGAAGTGTGCCCAACAGAGATGTCTGCATGGGAGCTCCTTGTCTAAGCTCCCATTGTAATCCCTGGAGATGGAGAGTGGGAGTCAGTTGCTCACACACCAACACCTGGGGACATTGGAAGAGACAGAGGTGGTCCAAAGCATGTGCCAGTGTCTCCTTGCTCTGATGGAGCCACTCTGAGACCTGCATCCTTCTGGAGCATGAGGTGGGGGCCAGGTGGGGAATTACTTTGGCCATTTCTAATGACCCCAGATGCCTAATAATGCTAGACACCCACTCACGAGGAAGCTGAGACATATCCAGATCTGTTACCAACAGCTCATGTCATTCAGTGCAGACACTTGATTTCATGACCTAGAAATAGCCTCACAGGGCCATTTCAGATGCTTGGGGTGTGCAGCACAACTGCATGCTTCTAGCACATACACCATGGCACCTCCCGGGAAACCATGGCCCCTTTTCAGTGCTTGCTGCACAAGTGCCCCAGGGCATCTCACGTTTCCTACCTGTGTCCAGACAACTGAATCCCACCACGGCCCTTAGGCCAATTCAATCCTTTCTGCATTCAAGCGTGCTGCATAAATGGGAGGCAAATCACATTGAGGTCTCCCCTCTAGTGTCTGCACTCTCCAACCCTTCTGGCTCTCCTGTCCCTGAACCTCTTCTCACCCTTCCACATGATATGAACAGGCACTGGGCTAGTGATGTCCTCAGAGTGGCTGCATCGCAGGCTGCCCAGACCCAGGGACTTCTTTAGTGGCACCTTCTCCTTCCTGGAGATCAATTCACCTCTGTCACAGGCCCCCAAGGTGCTGCAGAATCAGCTCAGGAAGCAAACCCCTCTCCTGCCATTCCTGCACAGCTCAGCTCTGTTTCTCTCTGGCCTTGGACACTGCACGGTTTGCACTCTGTTAGTGAGAACCTCCTTCCACCATCACATTGCTACCTGCTAGCCATGCCAACATGTCACTCCTTGCAGTCAAAGCCTTTGCCTACAGAAGCTCCTTGGGAACATGTTTCCCTGTGACAAATCTTCTGTCCGTGCCACAGCTGAGGTGCTGAACTCCACATATATGCAGACATATGCAGCCTGGGGCACAGCCAGGAGCAAACGGAGATGCCCCAGCTGTCACAGCACTGCCACATGCTTGGACAAACTGAGATGGGGTGGGGTCACTCGCATGACTGGAGTCCTTCAATGGCAGAGTACAAGGTCTTCAGGAAACTCCACCAGGGAAGGTGAGGAGGAGGAGGAGGCCCTGTGTGGGAAGGGCACATTGCATAGCATCGTGTCCAGGTGGGTTTTGAATCTCTCCAGGCAAGGAGACTCCACAACCTCTCTGGGCAACCTCTTCCAGGGCTCTGTCACTCTCACAGGCAAGAAGGTTTCCCTCAGATTCAGGTGGAACTTCCCCTCATGACACAACTCATCCACAACAGCACACCTGCTGCAGGAGAGCTGACTGCCAGCCCAGGCCTCACCAAGAGGCCCCAAGCACCCCCTGCACCCTCACCCCTGTAGAGCTGCATCTGCTGGCAGAGGGTCTCTCTGCGTCCAAGCTTCTGACACAGCTGAGGCAGCGACTCCAGCAGCTACTGGGGAATGTCCTCTCCAGCATGACATGACCATATCTGAGCAAGCATACACTACTAGGATTGGAAACAAAGGTGCCTTCTTGCACCCTGCTGTGCAGACTGCAGCCTCTATTCACTGCACTCCAGGAGCTGCACTCCAGGCCTGGCTCTTCTACAGGCCTCTGCCTAGCACTGACTCACAGGGTGCTTGACCCACCCTCATCAAGGAGCAAAGGCCCCAACTCCCTCTCCTCAGGGGCAACCAACAGAGCTCCTTAGCGGCAGCTCCACCTAGCTAGAGCTGCTCCCAGGAGAAGTTAAGGCCTCCTGTAGTTGTCCTTGCCTAGCTCTCCTTGCCTGTTAGCAGCAGTCACCCTCTAGTTCCTCGGGGTCCCCAGAAAGCCCTCTCCCCCTACAACTTCCAACAAGGTCCTCAAAAGTTCTAAGCAGAGCCCACACACTGCTGCACCAACTGCTGCCTCTGTTTGCTGCCTCTGTTCTCTGCAGTCTCACTTCCTTTTGCATGGAGACTTGGAAAGCCACCTCTCTGACAGTCTTCAAGGGGGATGGAGCCTCCCTTCTGCAAGAGTCACCCTGAGACTATTCCGAGACAAGGAAGGGTGGTTGTGGGGACGTTCTCAAACTCCAGCAGCTGCACAGCTGGGAGCTGGTCACCTCACACACTTCTGAATGAGCCAAGGTGCAGGTCCTGAGGCATTGCACTGCCTTCCAGGCTCTGCACTGCAGCCTGGACAGCAGCCCTGCAGTGTGTGGGCACGTGCTGAGAAGCCCAGGAGCAAAACTGTGGGAGATCCAGGGCACTAGGTGCTGTACAGCCTCATGGGAAAGCCAGGGTGCTGGGGGGGGATGCAGGGTGCCAGGGACTGTAGCCAGGGGAGAAGCACTACCCTGAGGTGACACTGAAAAGCCCAAGGATCAGCTGAGCTCCAGAGATGGGAAATGGCTTTCCCCAGGCTCAGCCTGGGCAACATTCATGGGAAATGAGAACACTGCCCCAGATTTGCTACCCAGCCTTGCCCATGGTTATGGAACATGGGAAGCACCAGGGTCCCACGTAAAGCCCTCTGGATGATGCGTGTTAAGGGCCTAGTTGCTCTTTTCTGGCATCTCATCTCTCTCCTAAGCACCGCAGACTGAGAAACCTTGCTGAGGCCTTTTCAAAGCAGAGAGCCTGCTTTGGTGCCTGAAGGAGGAAGGCTGCGTCCTGTCCCTTCCTGTCCTACATCCTCCTTTGACAAGAAGAGTGACCCACAGGAGAAACCTGTCTTGAGGCTCGCCAAAGCATCGCAGCCCATGGCCACCCTTTTGTGCTGTTTGACCTCACATGATTTTGATCCCATCTTTAACAAGTGGCAAACCCCTAACATAGCCCCAAACCCCAGCTTCCCACACAGGTCTGCCCTGTGCAGAGGCCTGTTGGTGCAGGGGCACAGAAGTGACCTCTCCCGTGCCCCATCTTAGATTTTCCACAGCCTTTGTCACCATCTGGTCACGTTCCTGAAGGATTTATCAGCCAGTTTTGGAAACTAACTGTGGGGAGGGCAGGTGACTGCTTTGCAGAACATGAGGGGAAGTCTCTCTGCTCTCTCCCTGGCTGTGCCATCTCCATGGCAGTGACCTACTGAGCCCAGAGATGACACGGGCTGAGGTCACAGTGGGATGTGCCGCATCACAGAGAGGTCTCTCCCCGGTGCCATGGGAGAGCCCTCACTTCCCTGCAAGGCCAGGGCACGGCTCACACACTCCCCACTGCTGCCCTTCAGAGCTACTCCCCAGCAAGGAGGGAGGCCAGGAGGCAGTGGGGCTGCACTGGGGCTCCTCACCAACAGGCACAAGAGCAGGGACACATTGGAGAGGAATTGTGGGGGACGAGTCCTTTTTCCCTGGAGGGAGAGGCGAGCCGAAGGAAAGGGGCCAAACGAGATGGAGACTGCTGGACCAAGAACATAAGCCCAGACCACGGATACTAGCTTTCCAGTGCTCCTGCAGCTCTCCACCAAGGGTAAGGGATTGAGGAACTGCTTCCTGAGGTGTCGCACAGAGACTGTGAAATGGAAAAACAGTTGTGGGACCTGGGCTGTGGGGGTGTCTGGACAGGGCTGGGGGCGGCCACAAGAGCCCTGCTGGAGGGTCCCGTCTGGCTCAGGGCACAATGGGGCAGGCAGGAGTGCTGGGTCCTGGGGCTGGGGCTGTCCTGAGCCCCGAGGCTCCTGTGGGGCTGGCTCCATCCCCTCCTGGTAGGGTGGGAGGAAATTCAGGCCCAAGTTTCCCTGGAAGTGGGTCCCCCCTTGGGGTCTGGCTCTGGCAGGAAAGGGGTGCTGTGTCCCAGAGGCTGCAATGTCCAGCAGATCCCAGGGGGATCTCAAGAGCCTGCTGGAAATGCCCACAGAGGACATGAAACCTTCCCCTTGTAACAGCCCTCAGCATGGCACCAGACCCACCACCAACCATGGTGGGAGGGAGGAGCTGCCTGCTGGGTCATGTGTCTGCAATGTTGCCATGGCATCGCCCCCAGTGCTGCCCTGCTACTGGCTGACAAGAGGAGGAGGGTTGTGTTGGGTTGCCGGATGTCTCTGTCAGCCCATCACAGTCCAGCACGTGGGTTAAAGACACTTATAAGTGCAGTGGGAGCAAAGCAGGAGAGCAGGAGTGGGAGTGAGTGGGTGTGTAGGTGTGTTCCCATGCTGGCCCTGGCCGTGTGGGGCTGCTCTCCTCCAGGAGCTGCCACGGGCTTAGGACCATAGGACAGAGGTGCCTGGGCCCCAGGGGAGCTGTCCTGCAATCCAGATGTGCTGGCCGGCCCCAAGCAGCTGCGCTGGGCGGTACAGTGTGGTTTGGCCGAGATTTGTCTGCAAGATGGGAATGCTCTTTCTGCCCTTGGATTGGTGGAGGTGGGAAGGGAGCAGGAGCAGAGGTGGGAGTGGATGTTCAGAGGAAGTGCTTGTTGCTGCCTCTTGGAGGACTAGAAGGAAACAGAAGGGCTGGAGAGTGGTCCTGGGTGTGATTTGGGGCATTTGAGGGGGGGTGTCCTGGCTGCTGGCCTGTGTGGTGGTGTGGCCTGTGTGTGCCTGCTGCAGAGGGGCGTGCTGGCTGTCCACCGTGTGTGAGGCTCAGGGTGGGGGTGAGGTGTGTGCCAGAAGTTGGGTGGCGTGTGGTGGGGAGAGGCGGTGGCCCCAGGGTGTTGGTTCTGGGTGCGGGAGGAGACGTGTGGAGAGAGCAGTGGTGTGCGTGGGCAGTGCCATGAGGCTGTGGAGGTGGGGAGCGCTGCGAGGTGAGCAGGTGCCTTGTCTGCTGGGGCCCCGGCTGCCCTGGTGGCCCCATGAGCCAGGCACGCTGGCAGCCGGCTGCCTTCTGCCCGCTCAGCTTCACGCCTGGAGTTTCCTCCGCTCTTGCCAGGCTCTGCAGCCAGGACCCACACGAAAGTGCAGGGAGCGCTTCCCCTTGCTCTGAGAGCTGTACGAGGCATGCTTTGTCCTCCTTTCCTCTCAGTTGCTTTTCATGGGGAGAGCTTTGGTCTTGCAGCAGTGTTGGCTGAAGGAGCAGGAGGTCGTGGGAGGTGCTCGTTCATGGCTGGGCGTTAGTGTGCTGGAAGGTGTTTGGAGGAGTGAAGGCCTTGTGGAGAGGTGTTCTTGGGAGAGGGGCAGGTGTGTTCTTGGGAGAGGACTCTCGAGGGTGGCTGATGGCTCCCTGTGCCCAATCTCCCTGGACAAGGAGTGCCTTGGAGGAGGGAAGGCAAGGCAAGGGTGGCCTGCAAGGGATGCGCAGCCCCGGCCTCTCTTCCTTCCAGCTGCCGTCTCGGCAAGTTCCTGCACCGTCCCGCTGCAGGGTGAGCTCTGGGTGCTGCAGCAGGGCAGCGAGAGAGCCCCCTTGGGCAGGCATGAGTGTGCGAGGTGTGGTGTGGTGAGGTGCTGACGCGGGGAAGGTGGTGGTGTTGGCCTGAGGTTTGGGTGGGAGTGAGGAGCCCCACGGAGCTCTAGGGGCATTGCTGCGAGTCTCTGGAGCCAAGGGAGTGGTGGTGAGCACAGCCGTCTTCCAAGCAGCCTGGCGGCTTGTGGGCAGGCATTGTGGAGGCTGAGCGCTGGAAGCCCTTTCCCCTTGGTGTTTTCTCCCTGAGCGCTTGGAGAGTTGCCACTCCTTTTTTGGGAGGTGGGGAGAGTCCTGGAGCCTTTGCATTGTGACCACTCTTGTTTTTCGGACTGCTCCCTGCTGACGCCGTGATGGGGTCGTGTCCTTGCAGGCCTGAGAAATGCAGGGGCCAAAGAGTGGAGCACTAGGGGCTCAAGTGCTTGCTAAGAGAAGAGAGGGAAGTGGTCCTTCCTCTGGGCTGCTGCCTGGTGCTGGTTGGGAGGAGAGCTCCTGGCACCAGACGTGAGGACAAACCAGCTTGGCTCTGCCACACGCCCAGCTCCTTCAGTGGGTGGCTTAGCTGGTGCTCTCGGGCTCTTCCTGGGCCATGCCAGGGGGGCCCCTGGAGGCAGAGCCTGTGCTGGCTTTTCCATGTGGCACTCGCACTGCTGAAAGCTGCTGCCTTGGCTCAAGGCTTTGCTTGGGAGAGAAATCCCCGGCCTTGCTGAGGCAGGGCAAGGCAAAGGCTTGAGAGCAGCGGAAGCCTTGTGCCGTTTCCCTGGTTGCAAGTGTGCTTGTCTAAGGCTGGTGCACTGGCCCTGCCCGTGCTGCTGAGTGTGTCTGTGTGCTGCCATGTGGTCATTGGTGAGCTCTCTGAGCACGGCCCGAGAGAGGGGGAGTGTTGCCAAAGAGTTTTGTCCTCCTGCCTTGAAGCCCCAAAGGGCCCCTCAGTAGGGAGGCCTGTGGGGTGAGGGCCTTGAGGGCTCGTGAAGCACAAGAGAGAGGCAAGAGCTGGCGTGATGCGCCTCCTGGGAGAGCACTTGCCCTGTGCTTCGTGGAGGTGGGAAGGGAGCAGGCTCCGGGGTGAGCCGGGATGTTCAGAGGAAGTGCCTGCTGAAAGGCTCTGGAGGACTAGAAGCAAGCGGAAGGGTTGGAGAGTGGGTCTTGGTGTGTTTTGGGGCCCTTGCCCATGGTCGCTTCTGCTCGGAAAAACTGCCTGTCGGAGGGCTCCGAGAGAGGCTGTGCCCACGCGGCACGCCGTGGCCTGGCCGTTGGTGGTGCTGCGTGCCTCTTGCTGGGCCCTGAGACCTGTGGCCCTGGAAGCAGCCTGAAGGGTGTTGGCAGAGCAGCTCTGAGCGTGGCAGCTGTTTGGCTTTCGCAGGGCCTTGGAGGCTGGGGAAGGGCCCGTCCTCCCCTTGCCGTTGTCATTAGTCCTGCTGGCGGGAGCTAATGGGGGAAGAGCTGCTGAGTGCTGCCTCTGCTGGTGTCCCCAGGTGAGATGCCCTCGCCTCAGTCCTTCCCCACGTCCCAAACTGTCAGGGCCCCAAACCAGAGAGTGCTTGTTGTCCTTGATGTGTAGGGGATGTGCTGGCTTGGTTCAGTCCCTCCTTGGGGCAGGAAGTGGCCTTTGGAGTTGCGGGAAGGCTTCTTGCTCTGCCTGGGCCATGGGGCCCTGCTGTCTTCCGCTTCATGGTCGCTGCTCCCACACAATCGGCCCCTTAGGAAATGTTGCCACGAATCCCTTGCAGCTCTTTCTCCAGTTCCTAAGCTTCACGGGCTCAGTGCGGGCACTGGCTGGGCAGAAGGTGATCCTCTCTTGGGGCAGGGACCAGCCTGTCCTGGGTGTTTTGCTGCACTAGGAGCAGTGTGAGGCGCCAGGGTGAATGAGGGAGACCGTTCAGGAGGTGTCTCAGCCTTGGGGAGAGCAGGGGCAGCTGCAGGGGGCAACAGCCACGAGGTCCCTAGTGTCTGTGAGAGCTGTGCCAGAAAATCACCACTGCCCAATCAGTTCTTTGTCGGTAGCTGAGAGGCCAGCAGGGGCCGTGTGGCTCGGCTGCTGATTCTGAGGTCCCTTGGGGCTGAGGAGCTGAGAGGCCAGCTGCAGGAACAAGGCTGGCGTGTTGTCTGTAAGGTCCCTTCTGCAAGGGTTACGTGATTGGCTAGCAGGAGGCGTGTGGCTGGGGAGGTGCTGGTGAGGTGTCTTCTAGGTGAGCAGTTGCTGGGGCAGCAGCAGGTGCACGGCTGGGACGCGTGCTTTGGAGGTGACGTTGGCCGGAGCATCTGGGAGGTGAGCATTTGGCTGATGGCTGAGGAAGTTATTGTGAGGTCACTGGTGTGTCAGGGGCTTGTAGGGCAGTGAGAGGCAGACGGCTGGGAAGGTGGCCGTGAGGTCCTGTCTTCTGGAGTGGCTGATAGGGCAGCAGGAGGCAGGTGGCTGGGAAGGTGCTTGTGAGGTGACTGCAGAAGAGCAGCCCAGGTTGCCCATGGCTGGGAAGTGACTCGGAGGTCCCGCCTGTCCCCGCAGTATGTAGGCCTGCAGCGTGGCTTAGACATTGGTGGTGGTATCTAGGACTGACAGTGTGTGCGTGGTGTGGAAATTGTGCCCCATGAGAAGAGAGGGGCCTGGTGAGCTTTGTCTGCAAGATGGGAATGCTCTTTCTGCCCTTGGATTGGTGGAGGTGGGAAGGGAGCAGGAGCAGAGGTGGGAGTGGATGTTCAGAGGAAGTGCTTGTTGCTGCCTCTTGGAGGACTAGAAGGAAACAGAAGGGCTGGAGAGTGGTCCTGGGTGTGATTAGGGGCATTTGGGGGGTGGTGGCGTGGCTGCTGGCCTGTGTGGTGGTGTGGCCTGTGTGTGCCTGCTGCAGAGGGGCGTGCTGGCTGTCCACCGTGTGTGAGGCTCAGGGTGGGGGTGAGGTGTGTGCCAGAAGTTGGGTGGCGTGTGGTGGGGAGAGGCGGTGGCCCCAGGGTGTTGGTGCTCAGTGTGCAGGAGGAGGCGTGTGGAGAGAGCAGTGCTGTGCGTGGGCAGTGCCATGAGGCTGGGGAGGTGGGGAGCGCTGCGAGGTGAGCAGGTGCCTTGGCTCCTGGGGCCCCGGCTGCCCTGGTGGCCCCATGAGCCAGGCACGCTGGCAGCCGGCTGCCTTCTGCCTGCTCAGCTTCACGCCTGGAGTTTCCTCCGCTCTTGCCAGGCTCTGCAGCCAGGACCCACCTGAAAGTGCAGGGAGCGCTTCTCCTTGCTCTGAGAGCTGTACGAGGCATGCTTTTCCCTCCTTTCCTCTCGGTTGCTTTTTGAGGGGAGAGCTTTGGTCTTGCAGCAGTGTTGGCTGAAGGAGCAGGAGGCCGGGGAAGTTACAGAATCACAGAATCACAGAATCGTTTAGGTTGGAAGGGACCTCTGGAGATCATCTCGTCCAACCTCCCTGCTCAAGCAGGGTCACCTAGAGCATATTGCCCAGGATCACATCCAGACGGCTTTTGAATATCTCCAGGGAAGGAGACTCCACCACCTCTCTGGGCAACCTGTTCCAATGCTCTGTCACCCTCACAGTCAAGAAGTGTTTTCTCAGGTTCAGATGGAACTTCCTGTGGTTCAGTTTCTGCCCATTGCCTCTTGTCCTGTTGCTGGGCACCACGGAGAAGAGGCTGGCCTCATCCTCTTGACACTCCCCCTTCAGATACTTGTAGACATTGATGAGATCCCCTCTCAATCTTCTCTTCTCCAGGCTCAACAGGCCCAGCTCTTGCAGTCTTTCTTCATAGGAGAGGTGCTCCAGCCCTCTAATCCTCTTTGTAGCCCTCCACTGGACTCTCTCCAGGAGTGCCATGTCTCTCTTGTCCTGGGGAGCCCAGAACTGGACACAGGACTCCAGGGGAGGCCTCACCAGGGCTGAGGAGAGGGGCAGGATCACCTCCCTCGACCTGCTGGCAACACTCTGCCTAATGCACCCCAGGAGACCATTGGCCTTCTTGGCCACAAGGGCACACTGCTGCCTCATGTTTAACTCGTTGTCCACCAGCACTCCCAGGTCCTTCTCAGCAAAGCTACTTTGCAGCAGGTCAACCCCCAGCCTGTCCTGGTGCATGGGATTATTCCTGCCTAGGTGCAGGACCTTGCACTTGCATTTGTGGAACTTCAGGAGGTTCCTCTCTGCCCAACTCTCCAGCCTGTCCAGGTCCCTCTGAATGGCAGCACAGTCTTCTGGTGTGTTAGCCTCTCCCCCCAGTTTAGTATCATCAGCCAACTTGCTGAGGGTGCACTCTGTCCCTTCCTCCAGGTCATTGATGAATATATTGAACAAGACTGGGCCCAGGACTGACCCCTGGGGGACACCACTAGCCACAGGCCTCCAACTTGACTCTGCGCCATTCCCCACAACCCTCGGAGCTCGGCCATCCAGCCAGTTCTCAAGCCACCTCACCGTCCACTCATCTAGCCCACACTTCCTGAGCTTACCTAGGAGGATGTGATGGGAGACAGCGTCCAAAGCCTTGCTCAAGTCCAGGTAGACAACATCCACTGCTCTCCCCTCATCTACCCAGCCAGTCATCCCGTCATAGAAGGCTATCAGATTGGTCAAGCATGATTTCCCTTTGGTGAATCCATGCTGACTCCTGATCACCTTCTTGTCCTCCAGATGCTTAGTGATGACCTTCAAGAGGAGCTGTTCCATCACCTTGCCAGGGATGGAGGTGAGGCTGACAGGCCTGTAGTTTCCTGGCTCCTCCTTCTTGCCCTTTTTGAAGACTGGCGTGACATTGGCTTTCTTCCAGTCCTCAGGCACCTCTCCTGATCTCCAGGACCTTTCAAAGATGATGGAGAGTGGCCTAGCGATAACATCCGCCAGCTCCCTCAGCACTCGTGGGTGCATCCCATCGGGGCCCATGGATTTGTGGATGTCAAGTTTGGACAAAAGATCTCTAACCTGATCCTCCTCCACCAAGGGACAGTCTTCCTTTCTCCAGCCTTCCTCTCTTGTCTCCAAGGTCTGGAATTCCTCAGGACTGGCCTTAGCAGTGAAGACTGAAGCAAAGAAGGCATTCAATAACTCTGCCTTCTCTGTATCCTTTGTCACCAGGGCACCCGCCCCATTCAGCAGCGGGCCCACGTTTTCCCTAGTCTTCCTTTTGCTATTGATGTATTTGAAAAACCCCTTCTTGTTGTCCTTGGCATCTCTTGCCAGATTTAATTCCAACTGGGCCTTAGCCTTCCTTGTCGCATCCCTGCACACTCTGACAATGTCCCTGTATTCCTCCCAAGTGGCCTGTCCCCTTTTCCACATTCTGTACACTTCCTTCTTCTGCTGGAGTTTGGCCAGTAGTTCCTTGCTCCTCCATGCAGGTCTCCTGCCCGCTTTGCTGGACGTCTTCCTCAGAGGGATGCACTGATCCTGAGCCTGGAGGAAGTGACGCTTGAATATTAACCAGCTTTCTTGGACCCCTCTTCCTTCTAGGGCCGTGTCCCATGAGATTCCCCTAAGTAGGTCCCTCAAGAGGCCAAAGTCAGCTCTCCTGAAGTCCAGTGTTGCAATCCTACTCATTGCCCTGCTCCCTCCTCGCAGGATCCTGAACTCCACCATCTCATGGTCACTGCAGCCAAGGCTGCCCCCAACCTTCACATCTCCAACTAGACCTTCTTTGTTCGTTAGTACAAGGTCTAGCATTGCACCTCTCCTCGGTGGCGTCTCCACCACCTGAGTCAAGAAATTATCATCAATGCTTTGCAGGAACCTCCTTGACTGTTTGTGCCTAGCTGTGCTGTCTTCCCAACAGATGTCAGGGTGGTTGAAGTCTCCCATGAGAACCAGGGCCTGTGATCGTGAGGCTTCTTCCAGCTGTCTGTAGAAGGCCTCATCGACGACTTCCTCCTGATCAGGTGGCCTGTAGTAGACCCCCACAACAGTGTCACCCATGTTACCCTGCCCTTTAATCCTTACCCATAGGCTCTCAACTTGCTCTTCATCCACCCCGAGGCAGAGCTCCATACATTCTAGTTGCTCCCTCACATAAAGAGCAACTCCACCACCTCGCCTTCCTGGCCTGTCTTTCCTAAAAAGCACATAGCCATCCATGACAGCATCCCAGTCATGTGAACTATCCCACCATGTCTCTGTCACTGCAATGAGATCATGGCCCTGCGACCGCACACAGATCTCTAACTCTTCCTGCTTATTCCCCATGCTGCGTGCATTGGTATACAGGCATTTGAGAGAGCCAGTCAAGCACGCAGGCTTCCCAGTTGCTCGTTCATGGCTGGGCGTTAGCGTGCTGGAAGGTGTTTGGAGGAGTGAAGGCCTTGTGGAGAGGTGTTCTTGGGAGAGGGGCAGGTGTGTTCTTGGGAGAGGACTCTCGAGGGGGGCTGATGCCTCCCTGTGCCCAATCTCCCTGGTCAAGGAGTGCCTTGGAGGAGGGAAGGCAAGGCAAGGGTGGCCTGCAAGGGATGCGCAGCCCAGGTCTCTCTTCCTTCCAGCTGCCGTCTCGGCAAGTTCCTACACCGTCCCGCTGCAGGGTGAGCTCTGGGTGCTGCAGCAGGGCAGCGAGAGAGCCCCCTTGGGCAGGCATGAGCATGCGAGGTGAGGTGCTGACACTGCTGACGCAGGGAAGGTGGTGGTGTTGGCTTGAGGTTTGGGTGGGTGTGAGGAGCCCCACGGAGCTCTAGGGGCATTGCTGCGAGTGTGTGGAGCCAAGGGAGTGGTGGTGAGCACAGGCGTCCTCCAAGCAGCCTGCCGGCTTGTGGGCAGGCATTATGCACGCTGAGCGCTGGAAGCCCTTTCCCCTTGGTGTTTTCTCCCTGAGCACTTTGAGAGCTGCCACTCCTTTTTTTGGGAGGTGGGGAGAGTCCTAGAGCCTTTGCATTGTGACCACTCTTGTTTTTCGGACTGCTCCCTGCTGACGCCGTGATGGGGTCGTGTCCTTGCAGCCTGAGAAATGCAGGGGCCAGAGTGGAGCACTAGGGGCTCAAGGGCTTGCTAAGAGAAGAGAGGGAAGTGGTCCTTGCTGCAGGCTGCTGCCTGGTGCTGCTTTGGAGGAGAGCTCCTGGCACCAGACGTGAGGACAAACCAGCTTGGCTCTGCCACACGCCCAGCTCCTTCAGTGGGTGGCTTAGCTGGTGCTCTCGGGCTCTGCCTGGGCCATGCCAGGGGGGCCCCTGGAGGCAGAGCCTGCGCTGGCTTTTCCATGTGGCACGCAGACTGCTGAAAGCTGCTGCCTTGGCTCGAGGCTTTGCTTGGCAGAGAAATCCCCGGCCTTGCTGAGGCAGGGCAAGGCAAAGGCTTGAGAGCAGCGGAAGCCTTGTGCCGTTTCCCTGGTTGCAAGTGTGCTTGTCTAAGGCTGGTGCACTGGCCCTGTCCGTGCTGCTGAGTGTGTCTGTGTGCTGCCATGTGGTCATTGGTGAGCTCTGTGAGCACGGCCCGAGAGAGGGGGAGTGGTGCCGAAGAGTTTTGTCCTCCTTCCTTGAAGCCCCAAAGGGCCCCTCAGTAGGGAGGCCTGTGGGGTGAGGGCCTTGAGGGCACATGAAGCAAAGCAGATAGATAGGCAAGAGCTGGCGTGATGCGCCTCCTGGGAGAGCACTTGCCCTCTGCTTTGTGGAGGTGGGAAGGGAGCAGGCTCTGGGCTTTGACTGGATGTTCAGAGGAAGTGCCTGGGGGAAGGCTCTGGAGGACTAGAAGCAAGCGGAAGGGTTGGAGAGTGGGTCTTGGTGTGTTTTGGGGCCCTTGCCCATGGTCGCTTCTGCTCGGAAAAACTGCCTGTCGGAGGGCTCCGAGAGAGGCTGTGCCCACGCAGCACTTCGTGGCCTGGCCGTTGGTGGTGCTCCGTGCCTCTTGCTGGGCCCTGAGACCTGTGGCCCTGGAAGCAGCCTGAAGGGTGTTGGCAGAGCAGCTCTGAGCGTGGCAGCTGTTTGGCTTTCGCAGGGCCTTGGAGGCTGGGGAAGGGCCCGTCCTCCCCTTGCCGTTGTCATTAGCCCTGCTGGCGGGCCAGGGGGAAGAGCTGCTGAGTGCTGCCTCTGCTGGTGTCCCCAGCTGAGATGCCCTCACCTGAGTCCTTCCCCGTGCCCCAAGCTGTCAGGGCCCCAAACCAGAGAGTGCTTGTTGTCCTTGATGTGTAGGGGATGTGCTGGCTTGGTTCAGTCCCTCCTTGGGGCAGGAAGTGGCCTTTGGAGTTGCGGGAAGGCTTCTTGCTCTGCCTGGGCCATGGGGCCCTGCTGTCTTCCGCTTCATGGACACTGCTCCCACACAATCGGCCCCTTAGGAAATGTTGCCACGAATCCCTTGCAGGCCTTTCTCCAATTCCTGAGCTTCACGGGCTCGGTGTAGGTACTGGCTGGGCAGAAGGTGATCTTCTCTTGGGGCAGGAACCGGCCCGTCCTGGGTGTTTTGCTGCACTAGGGGCAGTGTGAGGCACCAGGGTGAATGAGGGAGGCCGTTCAGGAGGTGTCTCAGCCTTGGGGAGAGCAGGGGCAGCTGCAGGGGGCAACAGCCACAAGGCTGGGGTCCCTAGTGTCTGCGAGAGCTGTGCCAGAAAATCACCACTGCCCAATCTGCAGCCAGATATCCCACACAGACTGTGAAATACTTATAAATATGCAGCTGAGAGTGTTTGGAGTAAAAGAGGTCATCTTTCAGAAAGGGTTCCTTTCTGGAGATTCCTAATTAACATTTCTGGGATCTGTCCAACCACAAGTGTTATTAGGCTAGAGGCATAAGCTGTTGCCCCTCTCCCCTGTTAGCAAAGGCTAAGTGGGGATATTCCCTGTGTACATAATTGCTGCAGACACTGTTTTCTTCTGATGTGGCAGGATCCTAGAAACTCTTTGCTTATAGTGCAGTAGTATCCCCCAATTAGCCCTTAATTAACTATCCAATTATCTGCCCTCCAGACCAGTGATAGTTGTAGGTCTGGGAGTGTCTTGATTTCTTCCTGCTGAAGGGCTCCATGCTTTGGGCTCTCTGCTACAACCTGCACCCTGCCCTGAGCTCTCAAATCAGACATCCAGGGGCAGACATCCAGCAGGAGGCCTCAGAGAGCAGTTTTCATAAGGTGGGACAGTTCACAAGGAATTGGTCTCTCCACAGTGGAGCACTCAGAGGGGCTCTTTCCAGGGGCAGTGCCACAGTCCTTAGCTTTTGAAATGGGCCAAAAAAGGGAAACTTCCAAAGACCACGTTTTTCTTCACAAGAGAATAATGGCTTTGAAAACCACTTCTCCCAGGTGCTCCTACTGCAGTGAGTAGTGATGCTCAAGCACTTCCCTGCAAGTCAGCAGGAAATATGTCCTGGGTCACAGCTGAGAATCAGCTTGCAAAGCTGAAGCTGTTTGATACAGATAACTTGCAGGCCCCCTCTGAATTATGCTCCTCCCCTTTCCACATGCTCCTCTCTTCTCTAAGGGAGTCCTTTGGCACCTGACACTTCAGGTGTCCAACTCACGTTTTGCAGTGTGTCACTGAGCTGGTCACTGAGGCCTGCAGTTTCTGAAGCTCTTGCCTCATCAGCTGGGGCACAGCCTGGGTATTAGCTCACTCGTGGCCCCTTCTTTCCAAATGACCCTCCTCTGAGGTGAAATGTGGATCTGAAGCTGATTTGGACAAAGGCCCCCTCTAGCCAGTGAGGTGGGCATAAAAGCAAGTGAGGCTCAGTTACTTCTGGAGTGGTCCAGGGCTGTCCCAGCAGGCTTTGCACAGTTCAGCTCACCCACCCATCATCAAACTGCATTGGAGCCTGCAGGATGACTCCTTGGTATCACAATATAAAGAAAAAAAAACCCTCTATCTGGTAATAATACATCATGCACTACTTGGGGAAGGCTGAGCTGCCCAAGCAAGTCTCCAGATAACACCTGTGGTGTCTCTGGGCCACAGGGGCAGCACGCTGGGCTTGGAAGAGACCTAGGCAAGGAGCTGTGCGCTGCTTGGTGCCAGGTCCTCTCCAGAGGGCTAGTGCTGAGCAAGGTGGCCATGAGCCGTGCCTGCCTGCCTGCTGGCCGTGGGCTGGTGGGCTGGCTGCAGCAGAGGTGCCCTCACAGTCAGCACTCAGACAGGTGCCTGTCACATGTGTCACCCCCTTTGCTCCCCAGGGTGGTCATTTCTGCTAGGTGGCTCTCTGAGGTGCTGGATGACATCAGAAAGCCTGCTGGCCAGCACATCTCCTGAAGGCCAATCAGGCAGCTGCAGTGGAAGTGACCTCACAGTCCATACTGCAGCCATGTACCCTTTGGCTGCCCTGAACCATCCTCTCCACTTGCATCTCCTCTCTGCTGGGATGAGTGGTGCTGTGATGCTCTTCTTGTCCTCAAAATGGCTCCTACCAGAACCCAGGCAATGAAGTTCCTGTACAAGAGGTGGCCTCGCCATCAACACTGCAGATGTGTCACTTTTATCTTTTTCTCCCCCACCCCTCTTCTGAGTCCGCCTCTCTTATGGATCCCCACATTCATCATCCCAGCCATGTCCCCTTTACTGGCACCTCCCTCTCCCCCATCCCCATGGAATTACACATGCTGTGGCAGGATGAAAATGGGCTCCTGAGGAAGGCAGGCTGGGGTGGTGAGGAGGTGGAGGCGTGTCTGTGCAAAGGGGTGGCTGGAGCGCACAGGGCTTTGCCTTGGAGCAGGTGATGAGCCAGTCGAGACCTTGTAGGGAGGAGAAGAGGACACACCAGTCTGGGTGACATCCTGGTAGTGTTTGCTAAGGGCTGCCTGAGGAGGGGAGGGAAGTAGCTGAAACCTCCTGCTGGCAGCTGGGGGAAGCCTCGTGGTCACAGCTCCCGGTTCTCCCAGGACAGTTTAACCACCCTGAAATCTGCTGGAAGGGCAGCGCCCCTGGGCACAAGCAGCCCAGGAGCTTCCCAGCGAGCGCTGGAAACAGTTTCTTGACCCAGGCAATCAGTGAGCCATCAACGGCTGGACTCTGTCAGTCACTAGCAAACAGGACCGGATGGGGATGTAAAGGTTAAGGGCAGCCATGGCTGCAAGGACCATGAGATGGCGGAGAAGTCAGGCCAAAAGCTGTAGCACAGCGCAGGGCTGCAGGAGAGCCGATTCCAGCTAGTTCAGCATCTGCTTGGCAGGATCCCGCAGGAGGCTTCCCTGGAGGGCAGAGGGGCCATAGGCGCTCTGTAAAGACAGAATAGGCAGAGGAAGAGAGGACAGAGAGGCTAAAGAAGAGAGAGGCAATATGTCAGTTTGAATGCAGTAGTTTCTCAGAACAAAGTTTCTCCTTTTGCAGTGTTGGTAGGAAATGTATCATGATGAATAACTGCACCTATATAGAAACATGTGAGTGGCATACAGTAATGACTGTAGTGCATGCACATGGTGCTGCCGATGAAAAGGGCAGAAAATATTCATTAGAACTGATAAAGCCTGTGTGAAGTTCTGAAAGCAAATATTTTTTTTTTCAGTTCTTGCATAGAGCTATTTTTTGCATAGATTTCAACCTATGACGAGAACTTGACCTTGAGGCCTTTAGGACATCTAGAGGCCATTGCTGCCTGAGATGCCCTGTGTAGCTGTGTTGCCATGGGGTGCTGGGAAATGTGATCCAGGAGGTATGGGAACCTTTCTGGGGCATTAGTTGGTCACCAGGAGAAACATCTCAAGACCTCTCAGTGGGATGACTTTTTTTTTTTTTTCTGAGTAGAAAGGGAAGCCCAGACAACTGGGTTAGGCAGAGGCCTCTGTACTGGAGGGGGTCTGGCATCAGGTGTCCTTTAGGACATCACTGTAACACGGGTACATTGAGATTTGTGCAATGTCAGCCATCAAGAAATAGAGCATTTTGCCGAAGCTGATCAGCCTGCTTCCCTCCGTCAGTTGTGAGAGCCCAGCACCTCGTTGTGCGACTTGCTGTGTGCAAAGAGTGAGGAGTGGCAGGGAAGACCCTGGCCAGGGAGTGGTTTGTGGGACCCTGGACTTGTGCGAGAGAGGTTTTGTTATACTTTCCAGCTTTAACATTTGTTGTGTACTTACTGTCTTTCTTGATGTGTTTTCTTTTAGTATGCTAGTGCTCTGGGGTGATTAAATCTTGTGTTTTTGTCTGAAAAGGAAAGTGATATTCCAAACTGGGGTGGGATGTAGTTGGAGGGTCACAGACGTTGGGTGCCATTGCAGGTGCCCTGGTGCCCTCTGCCCAGCCTCCCTCTGCAGCTCCGAGGGGCTCCGGTCTCCCGCAGGTCCCCTGGGAGAGCTGCCAGGCCCAGGCAGGAACCTCTGAGACACCGGGGCCTCTCCAGGTGCCACTGGCTGCTTGTGGTTCGACCCCTGAGCTCTGCCTGGAAAGGGGAAGAACTTCTTCAACATTTCTTCAAAAAATGGGAGCACATTTTCATGAGTTGAAATGACTGAATAATTTTAATACAAGTGTCCACGTTTTCCAATTTCCAGCACTTTCCAGTCCATGGTGGAAATCTTCAGGAAGGGTATGAATCTCAGGAGAAGAACTATGGGTTTGCCCCTGGAATTCTGTTACCACTGCTCCGTTTATTATGCCATAATTCTCAGGAATCTTTTACATATTTTTAGACATCCTGATTGCATCAGACTGCCTGGACATGGGCACTTTCACTTGTTTTCCAATCTGCCTCCTCTCCTTACCCTTATTATACTCTTATACTCTCATTCAGCGAGATTTCTCCCCACTCTCTAGTGGCTGCTTTGAGGTGGAGGGAGTCTGAAGCTTGCCTCGGCTTTCAGCATTGTCTCTTATTGCCTCTCATTGGCTCTTTAGCCAGCGGCTTCATTGTGTTTCTCGCTGGCCTTTCCTGTCTACCTGTCTAAAACATTTCAAGGGAGGTCATTCCCTGTGGAAAGTGGACCTCACTGGAGGCAGCTTGGGCTGAAGGTACAGCGGAGAAGTGCTGGTCATTAAGTTTACTGAACTCTCTCATGTTTTATTTTTGCTCGATCACAATTGAGACAACCCCTTGTGTGTGTGTTTGCAGCTAGTTGTCTAAGGAAAGCAGGCAGAAATTAGTGCCTATGCGCTGTAGTGTTCAGCTAGAGACTCGAGTGGATTAAAGGCTAGATGTTAAGCAGAGTGCTGCAAGTCCCCAGGGGCTGAGGAGGGAAATGGCAGGGCTGGGGAGGTGGGCAGGAAGGTTGTCCATACATGTCTCCTACCAAAAATACTGTTTTTGTACACAACAAGATTCATTAGGAGACACTCTGGGGCAATGTCAGTGGGAGAATGTGGCTATCACTTATTCTGTACGCTGAAAAATAAAACTTTAAAAGCAGAAACCCTTTTTTTCCTTTTTGTTTGTGCTCATTGAAATCTTCCTCTTGTAAAGCCACTCTGAAATCTCCCCAGTTAGCCACAGAAGGACTGAGGAGCTGAAGAAAATTGTGGGGAGAGACATGGCGTATTAAGGCTTTTTGCATATTAATGACCCCTCGGGTGTATTTGGTGCTGAGTCCATGAACCTCAAATACTGGGAGGAGACAGAACAAACCTCTCCAGAAGTTAGAAGCAAATCCCAAAGTTTCCTGGAGCATTAATTGGTCCCACTGAGGGCAATTACCAAGAAAGTCTCCTTGGGGGGCTGATGAGAGCAGAAAGTGGGAGGCAATGTACAGGTGGCTGTGATGCCAAGACAACCTTGATGTGCTTTATCAAGCAGCCAAGGCCCACAGCCAGCCCCTGGGCAGGGTGATCCTCTCCCTCACCCATTGCTCGGGGCTCTTTGTGGGGTCAGTGTGAGGGTGGGGGAGGTGAGCAATGCCGAGTGCAGGACAACGTTACAACACCTCCTGGGCTCCCTGGGGGTGAGGGGGCATCGAGGCC
The DNA here is from genome assembly GCF_040807025.1 of Struthio camelus. Taxonomy (NCBI): domain Eukaryota; kingdom Metazoa; phylum Chordata; class Aves; order Struthioniformes; family Struthionidae; genus Struthio; species Struthio camelus. The sequence continues at coordinate 4,575,064 of NC_090970.1, forward strand.
TGGTGCCGAAAGGAAATGACATCTTCTCATAGGCCTCGGTGGCAGAGGACAAAGACCTCAGTTCTGTTGGAGGCATTGCCCTCGGTTGTCTTCACCACAGGCTGTCCTAAAATCTCCCAAAGCTGCGCCTGTTTCCCTGCAGCCTGTAGACACCCAGCCTTCTTCCCCACCTTGCTCTCACCTTGGGATCTTCCTGCCTCTGCTGCTGTCCCTCGGTCCTTGCTGGCTGCTCCTTGAAACACAAAGCCAGGGACTGATCTCAGATCTCCTCTGGGTGTCCTGTTGCACCAAAGCACTGCCCTTCCAGTGACATTCTTTTTACCTGATGTCCAGTCTGAACCCCTCAAGATGCAGTTTGTGGCTCTTGCCCCTTCTCATGCTCTTTCCCACTAGCAAGAAAAGCTCCATCCTCTCTGACACCACCCTTCAAGCAGTCACAGGTTACTACTGCACTGGCCTTAGCCTCCACTTCACCAGGCTGAAGAAGCCCAGGTCCCTCTGCCTCTCCGTACAGGCCGTGGACTTCAGGCCCCCAACCCCATCCTGGCAGACCTCCTCTGGACCCTCTCCACTTCCTCCCCAGTCCTCCAGCACTGAGCAGCCCACACTCAGATGCACTATTCCAGACGTGGCCACACGAGTGCTGAGTCAAGGGGGAGAAGAACTGCCCTTGTCTCAATGGCCATTGTCTTCCCAATGCAGGCCCTGTCTGCAGCTGGCCTCATTTGTGGTGAGCGTGCACCACTGGCTCCTATAGCATCCCTCATGTAACATCCTGGCCCTTCTCCTCAGGGTCCCTCCTCTGCTGCTCAGGTCCCAGCCTGTCCTGATGCACAGCCCGTTCTGCCGCACGATGCTGGACTCTTCACTTTTCCTTGTACAACATCATGAGGGCTGTTTGGGGGTACCTGTGAAGCAGGTTCCACTGATTTGACCATGCTTTTGTCTGATTCACTTCCATGGTCGCAGGGGACTCAGTGTGGACAGATATGCAAGACCCTTCAGGCTGGAAAGGACCTCAGGAGGTCTCCAAGCCAACCTCCTGCTCACAGCATGGTCAGCTATCAGGCCCAGCCAGGTTGCTCAAGTCTTTCTTCAGCCAGGGCTTGAAAATCTCCAAGGATGGAGATGCTCTTTGGCCCAGAGGGCACAGGCTCTCTGGGCCACCTGCCCCAGTGCCTCACTGTCTTGATAGGTCCTTGAAAGTTTGTCCTTAATCGCCAGCCTGAAGCTCTCTTGTTGCAATTAATGCCCCTTGGCCCTCATCTTCCCATCCTTCCCAAGGGTGAAGAGCATTCTGTTATCACACACAGCTGTTGTAGGCTGTGAGGAGGGCCCACTCTGGACACGCAGTTGTTCATAACTAGGAGGGGCTGGCTCTGAGGAGGCCATATCTGGTGCTATCGCCAGAGGTGACAGAATCAGCAACTCTTTCAGGTTGGGAGGCACCTTGGGAGCCTCCTGCGCGCATCAGGAGCAACACCACCTTCACAATAAGTTCCTCAGGACTTTGTCCAACAGCAACCCAAAAGCCTCCAAGGACAGAGGGTCCAAAACCTCTCTGGACCTTTCTTCAAGTGCTTTGTTAACCTCTTTGATTTGTCTCCCTTCTAGCTAATTTTCACTGCAATTCCGTCAGCTTGTAGCCATTGTCTCCCATTCACATGCCACGAGTCCCTCCAGTACCTGCCTCTTTATCAGTGGCAACCCGGAGCTGGGAAGCTGCTATGTATTCCCCCCAAAGCCTTCCCTTCTCCAGGATGAACAAGCCCCATTGCCTCAGCCTCTCCTCACAGGGCAAGTGCTCCAGCCCCCAAACCACCTTGGGGGCGGCCACTGAACTCACCCCAAGTGATCAACATCGTTCTTCTGCAGGGGCCCCCAAATGGAGGCAGTATTATAGATGTGCCCTGATGAGGCTGAGGAGAGGGGGATAATCACTTCCCTCAGTCTCCTGGCTGTGTTCCTGTTTATGCAGCCCAGGACACTGTGGCCTCCTTTGCTGCCAGGGCACGCTGCTGGCTCGTGTCCAGCTCGCTGCCTACAAAGACTCCCAGGTCCGTTAACTCAGAGCTGCTGCCCAGCCGGGCACTCCCCAGGTCCTGACAGCCCCTTCCTCCTGCCTCCTGAGATCCCTCTGAACGGCAGCTCGAGCATCTGACTGTTCCACCCAATTGGGTGCCGTCTACAACTGTGATGAGATTTCCATTCTGCAGGTCACTGATGAACTTTCAAACAGGACAGGATCCAGGGTAGACCCCCGCATATGCCACCTTTACGTGGCTTCCTGGTGAAATATGACCCATTCAGAAAACCCCTCTGAGCTCAGTCATCCAACCAGCTTTTTGCCCATCTGGATGTCTACTGGACACCCACTCCTCTCCACTCCTCCACAAGCACTGGTCTTTCATCACAGGAGGCAATCAGGTTGCTCAGGAAGGATTTACCTTCAGCAAATGCATGCTGAGTGTTCCCAGGCACCTTCTTCTCCCTCATGTGCCCAGAAACGTGATCTGAGACAAATCTCTCCATAACACACTCTGCACCAACGTGAGGCTGAATGGCCTGTGGCTCCACACGTGGTCCTTGTGACCTTTTTGGAAGATGGGCACAACATATTCCTTTTTCTGCCCATTGTGACCTCCTCTGATCTCCACAGCTTTTCACAGATGAGAGAGAGCAGCCTTGCTGTCAAAGCAGCCAGCTCTCTCCATGGCCACGCATGCTAGCCATCAAGGCCCATAGACTTGTAGGGGTTGAGTTTTGCAAGTCATCCCTTAAGGGCTACAGATTGGTTGTCTCCTCAAGAGTCTTGACTCTAGGCACAACAGCCCCATCCAGCAGTGAGCCCCCATTTTCCTTGCTTATTCTTTTACTGTTACTGAAGCAGTAGCAGCTCTTCTTCCCATCCTTGACATCCCCTGCAAGTGTCTATCCCAGGGGAGCTTTGGCTTCCCTAACTCCATCCCTACTTCACTGGACAATATTCCTAAATTCCTCCTTTGCAGCCTCTCCCTTCTTCCCTTTTCCGTATGCTGCGTGATTGCCCTGGAGCTCCCATGTGTGTTCCCTGTTTAGCCCAGCCAGGGTCCAGAGTTGTCCACTAATTTTACAAGCTGTTGGTATGGGGCATTCTTGTGCTTGATGGGTGCTGTCCCTAATTACCTGCTGGCTTTCCTGAGCTCCTCTGCCCTTCAGAGGTGCCTTCCTTAGTCCATCTCATGGAAGAGCTCCCTACACCCAAGCTACCCCTTCCCCCTATGGGCATCCCCCTCCTCATCTTGCCTTTGGGTCTCTCCTGAAGATCTTGTACCTTGGCATTGAAGGACTGCAGTGAAGTGAATGACCCCACCCCATCTCAGTTATTCCAAGCATGTGGCAGTGCTGGGACAGCTTGGGCATCTCCGTTTGCTCCTGGCTGTGCCCCAGGCTGCATATGTCTGCATATATGTGGAGTTCAGCACCTCAGCTGTGGCACGGACAGAAGATTTGTCACAGGGAAACATGTTCCCAAGGACCTTCTGTAGGCAAAGGCTTTGACTGCAAGGGGTGACATGCTGGCACGGATAGGAGGTGGCCAATGTGATGGTGGAAGGGGGTTCTCACTAACAGAGCAAACCCTGCAGTGTCCAAGGCCAGGGATTAACAGAGCTGAGCTGTGCAGGAATGGCAGGAGAGAGATCAGCAGCCTGAGCTGCCTCTGGAGCAACTTGGGGGCCTGTGACAGAGGTGAAGCGATCTCCAGGAAGGAGAAGGTGCCACTAAAGAAGTCCCAGGGCCTGGGCAGTCTGCAATGCAGCCACCCTGAGGACATCACTAGCCCAGTGGCTGTTCATATCATGTGGAAGGGTGAGAAGAGGTTCAGGGGCAGGAGAGCTAGAAGGGTTGGAGATTACAGAGACTAGAGGGGAGACCTGGATGTGATGTGCCTCTCTCATTTATGGAGCACATGTGGATGTAGACAGGATGGATTTGGCCTAAAGGTAGTGGTGGGATTCAGTTGTGTGGACAAAGGTAGGAAACGTGAGATGCCCTGGGGTACTTGTCCAGGAAGCACTGAAAAGGGGCCATGGTTTCCCTGGAGGTACCATGTTGTGCCTGCTAGAGACATGTGGCTGTGATGGACACCACAGGCATCTGATATGGCCCTGTGAGGTTATTTCTAGGTCATGAAATCAAGTGTCTGCACTGAATGACATGAGCTGTTGGAAACATTGGGAACTTCATATGTCTCAGCTTCCTAGTGAGTGGAGCTCTTGTTGTAGTAGGCACCTAGGGGTCATTTCAGATGGCCGAGGAAATTCCCCACCTGGCCCCCACCTGATGCTCTAGTGGTATGCAGGTCTCCCACCTGCTCCATCAGAGCAAGCAGACACTGGTACAAGCCTTGGACCACCTCTGTCTCTTCCAATGTCACCAGGTGTTTGTGTGTGGGCAACTGACTCCCACTCTCCATCTCCAGGGATTACAACGGGAGCTTGGACAAGGAGGTCCCATGCAGACATTTCTGTTGGGCACACTTCAGGTTGGGCAAGGGGAATCCCACCTCCTGTGTGTTTGTGGAGTTTATAGGAGGGATCTGAATCCCACGCCAGCCCAGGGGCTTCCAAACCAGCATGTGGTGCCCAGATCATCTGAATGAAAACCTGAACCATGAGTAAATGAACTCCCCTCCGGTCCCCTTCTAGGTGTCCTGCCTAGGTAAGAGAAGGCAATGGGGACCTGCAGAGTGGGACATTTCCACCATAGAGAGTTATCCTCTGATGAAATAAACTGCAATGTTGGAATCAGTCTCTGTCCACTCCTTAGCAGAGGACGCTAGGTGATTATTTTAGTTTACCTCAGTGGATATTTCCCAGGAGGAAGGAGCACAAGGGACAGAGAAATTCACAACTGCAGCTGCGCCCCCGCTCCTGAGTGGGGCCAGGCTCCAGGGACAGAGGGAGCTGGTGGCACCGTGGCAGCAGTGCCCATGTGCCCAGCTGTGTGCAGGAGCAGCTCCTCTGCCAAGAGCAGCAGGGCTGTGGGCACTGCCTGCTGCTGCTGAGAGGAGCTGAGAGAAGGCAGAGAGAAGTGGAAGGCAGTGTGGAGTGGGAGGAGAGGGGAGAGCTGAGGTGAAATGTGGATCTGCGGCTAATTTGCACAAAGGTCTCCTCTTGCCAGTGAGGGGGGCATAAAAGCAAGTGAGGCTCAGTTACTTCTGGAGTGATCCAGGCAGTTAGCAGGGAGGGGCTGGAGAGACACTAGACTTGGGAAAGACACAAAAATATCTTTTTTAATACTGTAGGCCCTATATAGAAAAGAAATCTTTAGAAACTACCGTTAAAAATGCACCAAGAGAGAAATTGAGAAAAAGATTTGAAGTAAATAAATATTTTGTTATCCTTTCCAACTTCAAAATGTTTTTTTTGTTCTTGCATTTTTCTTGATTTTTTTTTTAAATTTAGTGGTCTTTCAGGGGGATTTTGTGTGTGTGTCGTTATTTTTAAAAAGAAAGAGATGTTCAGAACTAGGGTAGGATGCAGTTAGAGGGTCACAGATGTCTGGTGCTGTTTCTACTGCCCTGGTGCCCTCTGCCTAGCCTCCATCTGCAGCTCCGAGGGGCTCCGGTCTCCCGCAGGTCCCCTGGGAGAGCTTCCAGGCCCAGGCAGGGACCTCCGAGACACCAGGGCCTCTCCAAGTGCCACTGGGTGCTTGTGGTTCGACCCCTGAGCTCTGCCTGGAAAGGGGAAGAGTTAGTTTCAACATTTCAAAAATATGAACATGCTTTCATCAGCTGAAATGATTGACTAATTTTAATGTCAGTGATGTGTCAGCTCTCACAGTATCCTCGTGTGCAGCCCATCCAACCTCTTTGGCGTGTATAGTTTGAGTTCTCCCAAGTCATCCCTCACTAGCCTCATCCACTGTTGGTGGTTTTTGTCCTCTGGAGTCTGGAGCCAAGGCACAACAGCGTGGGAGACCTTGCTTGGGAAAACTGAAGCTAACAAGGGGTGGAGTTCCTCCCACCTCTCTGCATCTGCTGCTACAAGGTTCCCTGCCCCATGTAGCAGTGAGACAGCCTTCTCCTTTTGGGTCTTCGATTCTTACTGAGGCAGTAGCAGCTCTTCTTCAGGCCCTTGACATCCCTTGCAAGTGTCAATCCTACGGCAGCCTTGGCTTCCCTAACACCCTGCCGGTGATGCTGGACAATATTTCTATATTCTTGTATTGAAGCTTCTCCCTCCTTCTGCTTCCAGGATGCTGCCTGACTGCCCTGGAGCTAAGGTTTTCTTTAGTATCATGATGGACCATCCTTGTGCTTGGCAGGTGCTGTCCTCAGAGACCTGTTGGCTTTCCTGAGCTCCTGCACCTTTCCAAGCTGCTTCCCACAGGTTCCCTGACCACTCCCCAGAAGAGGCCGAAGTCTGCTCCTCTGAAGGCCAGGGTCTCTGCTCCATGACTATCCTTCCTCATTCCCCTCAGCATCTGGGACTCCCTTTTTTCACCCCCCACCACCCCCTCCACCCCGCCATAAGAACCAGGGCCTGTGATTCACAGATTTGATCACATTCCTTAAAGGAGACTGCATCCACCTCCTCACCCTGACTCGGTGCTCTGTGGCTCCCATCACAATGTCACCGTTCTTCTAATGCTCACCCACAAGCTCTCACCCAGCCCCTTGCCTCTCCCATGGAAGAGCTCTGAGCTGCCCCTTCACACCAAGGGCATCCTCCCTCCTCTTCTTCCCTGATAGTGCCTCCTGAAGAGCTAGTACCCTACTAGCGCAGCTCTCCAGACATGTGAGTGATCCCACCACATCTCAGCTATTCCAACGATGTTTCAGTCTTGTGACAGCTTGCGCATCTCCATCTGCTCCTGGCTGTGCCCCAGGCTGCATGCATTTGCATATCTTTGGCCTGAAGAGCCTCCACTGTGGCAGAGAGAACAAACTGATCATGATGAAAGATTTACCAAGAGCCAAGGGTACTGTGTGCACAATGGCCCCACTTCAGAATAGAGACATGTGGGTGTGAAAAGCTGGTGGCAATGTAACTCTGAAAGGAGATTCCCACTCAGAGAGCAAACCCTGCAGTGCCCAAGGCCAGGGAGGAACAGAGCAGGGCTGTGCAGGAATGGCAGGGGAGAGGTTTGCTGTGTGAGCTGACTCTTTGGAGCCCGTGACAGATGTTAAACAATCTCCAGGCAGGACAAGATGCCAGTGAAGAAGTCCCTGGGCCTGGGCAGCCTGTGATCCAGCCACTCTGAGGATATCGTTAGCCCAGTGCCTGGTCATATCAAGTGAGGGGGTGAGAAGAGGCTCAGGGACAGGAGAGCTGGAAGCGTTAAAGAGTGCAGAGACTAGAGGGGAGACCTTGGGGTGTTTATGCCGCACACTTGAATGCAGACAGGATGGACTTTCCCTAAAGGCTGTGGAGGGATTCAGTAGTCTGGGCACAGGCAGAAAACATGAGATGCCCTGAGGTGTTAGGTCAGCAAGCACTCCAAAGGGGCATGGTTTTCCTGCAGGGGCCATGGAGTACCTGCTAGAAGCATGCAGTTGTGCTGCACACCCCAGGCATCTGACATGGCCCTGCCAGCCTATTTCTGTGTCACTGCCTCAAGTGTCTGCATGGAATTACATCAGCTGTTTTGCAATGCAGGGATCTTCATATGTCTCGGCTTCCTCCTGAGTGGAGCTCTAGTTGTTCTAGGCATCTAGTGTCATTTCTGATGGCCAAAGAAATTCCCCACCAGAGAGCCACCTGATGCTCTAGAAGGATGCAGGGGCCCCAGTTGCTCCATCAAAACAAGCAGACACTGGCACATGCCTTGGACCCCCTCTGTCTCTTCAACTGTCCCCAGGTGTTTGTGTGTGAGCAACTGACTCCCACTCTCCATCTCCAGGGATTATAACGCGAGCCTAGACAAGGAGCTCGCAGGCAGACATCTCTCTCTGTTGTGTACACCAGCTTGGGCAAGGGGAATCCCACCTTCTGCATGTTTGTAGAGTTGATAGGAGGGATCTGAACCCCACGCCAGTGCATGGTCTTCTAAACAGGCATGAGAAACCCGAAAAATGGGTAAATGAACTCCCTTCTTGTCCCCTTCTAAGTGTCCTGCCTAGTTAAGGCTAATCCACAGGAAAATGGATTTCCAATTTCCAAGAGGATGTTTCCACCTCTCATAGATAACCATCTTCTGATGAGATAATGACAGTGCTGTAACTGGTCTCCCTGTATTGTTCAGAGAGGGAGCAAAGGTGATTATTTTGGTGTTCGTCAGTGAACATTTCCCAGGAGGAGGGAGCCCGAGGGACAGAGAATTTCTGCCTTCGGCTGGACCCCTGATCCTGAGTGGGGCCAGGCTCTTGGGACAGAGAGATCTCATGGTAACCTGGCAGCAGTGCCCATGTGCCCAGCTGTGTGCAGGAGCAGCTCCTCTGCCAAGAGCAGCAGGGCTGTGGGCACTGCCTGCTGCTGCTGAGAGGAGGTGAGAGAAGGCAGAGAGAAGTGGAAGGCAGTGTGGAGTGGGAGGAGAGAGGAGAGCTCCTTGTGGGAGACATCTTCCCAGCTGTTTGCATGGTGAGTGTCTGGCTGCAGGGCAATGCTGCTGAGGTTGCTGGAGCGCTCTCCTGAACCCAGCCCCTCGCATGGCTGATCAGTTTTTTAAGGATTGCTCTCCCGGTTCCTCTAGTGCATGGGAGGAGGAGATGCTTCCGAGCAGGGATTCCCTGCCACACAGACACAGGGACAGCGTGCTCTGCTACGTTCTCCCAGGGACAGCTGCATGGGGGTGAGGCCTGGGTGTGCACCAAGGCCTGCGCAGGGCTGTGGTTCAGAGCAGTGTCCCTGTGCCCCGAGGGTGCTGTGTGCCCTGTGCAGTGTCTCTGCCTCCTGTGAGGATCAGCCCTCAGCATTCCCAGGGAGCTCCCCACAGTGCTGCGGGGAGAAGCTCTGGGTGGAAGGAGTGACCCCCAGCAGGGCAGGTTCATTTTGCTCCTGGGAGGGTGCTGCGTGCGTCAGGGTCAGGGCTGCTCACAGCTCTAGCTCAGAGAGCTAACTCCTCAGAGAGCAGTTTAGATCACATGGGACTTTCTTCACCCACACAGTTCACAAGTAGAATGGTCTCTCCACAGTGGAGCACTCAGAGGTGCTCTTTCAAGCGTCAGTGCCACAGTCACAAGCTTTTAAAATGGGGCCAAATAAGGGAAACTTCCAAAGACCAAGTTTTTCTTCACAAGAGAATTATGGCCTTTAAAACCACTTCTCCCAGGTGCCCCTACTACAGTGAGTTGTGATGCTCAGGCACTTCCCTGCAAGTCAGCAGGAAACACTTCATGGGTCACAGCTGAGAATCAGCTTGCAAAGCTGAAGCTCTTTGAAGCAAATAACTTTCAAGCCCCCTCTGAATTATGCTCCTCCCCTTTCCACATGCTCCTCTCTTCTCTAAGGGAGTCCTTTGGCACCTGACACTTCAGGTGTCCAACTCACGTTTTGCAGTGTGTCACTGAGCTGGTCACTGAGGCCTGCAGTTTCTGAAGCTCTTGACTGATCAGCTGGGCACAGCCTGGGTATTAGCTCACTCGTGGCCCCTTCTTTCCAAATGACCCTCCTCTGAGGTGAAATGTGGATCTGTGGCTAATTTGCACAAAGGTCTCCTCTTGCCAGTGAGGTGGGCATAAAAGCAAGTGAGGCTCAGTTACTTCTGGAGTGATCCAGGGAGTGAGCAGGGAGGGGTTGGAGGGACACTAGGCTTGGGAAAGACACAAAAATATCTTTTTTAATACTGTAGGCCCTATATAGAAAAGAAATCTTTAGAAACTACCGTTAAAAATGCACCAAGAGAGAAATTGAGAAAAAGATTTAAAGTAAATAAATATTTTGTTATCCTTTCCAACTTCAAAATTTTTTTTTGTTCTTGTTATTTTTCTTGATTTTTTTAAATTTAGTGGTCTTTCAGGGGGATTTTGTGTGTGTGTGTGTGTGTGTGTGTGTTTTTAAAGGAAAGAGATGTTCAGAACTAGGGTAGGATGCAGTTAGAGGGTCACAGATGTCTGGTGCTGTTTCTACTGCCCTGGTGCCCTCTGTCCAGCCTCCCTCTGCAGCTCCGAGGGGCTCTGGTCTCCCGCAGGTCCCCTGGGAGAGCTGCCAGGCCCAGGCAGGAACCTCCAAGACACCGGGGCCTCTCCAAGTGCCACTGGCTGCTTGTGGTTCGACCCCTGAGCTCTGCCTGGAAAGGGGAAGAGTTAGTTTCAACATTTCAAAAATATGAACATGCTTTCATCAGCTGAAATGACTGACTAATTTTAATGTCAGTGATGTGTCAGCTCTCACAATATCCTCATGTGCAGCCCATCCAACCTCTTTGGCGTGTATAGTTTGAGTTCTCCCAAGTCATCCCTCACTAGCCTCATCCACTGTTGGTGGTTTTTGTCCTCTGGAGTCTGGAGCCAAGGCACAACAGCGTGGGAGACCTTGCTTGGGAAAACTGAAGCTAACAAGGGGTGGAGTTCCTCCCACCTCTCTGCATCTGCTGCTACAAGGTTCCCTGCCCCATGTAGCAGTGAGCCAGCCTTCTCCTTTGGATTCTTTGATTCTCACTGAGGCAGTAGCAGCTCTTCTTCAGGCCCTTCACATCTCCTGCAAGTGTCAATCCTACGGGAGCTTTTACTTCCCTAACACCCTGCCTGTGATGCTGGACAATATTTCTATATTCTTGTATTGAAGCTTCTCCCTCCTCCTGCTTCCGGGATGCTGCCTGACTGCCCTGGAGCTAAGGTGTGAGGTCCCTGATTACCCAAGTTGGTATATACCCCTGCGGTATCTGCTAGTTTTCTTTAGTGTCAGGATGGTTCATTTTTGTCCCTGGCAGGTGCTGTCCTCAAAGATCTGCCGGCTTTCCTGAGCTCCTGCACCTTTCCAAGCTGCTTCCCACAGGTTCCCTGACCACTCCCCAGAAGAGGCCGAAGTCTGCTCCTCTGAAGGCCAGGGTCTCTGCTCCATGACTATCCTTCCTCATTCCCCTCAGCATCTGGGACTCCCTTTTTTCACCCCCCACCACCCCCTCCACCCCGCCATAAGAACCAGGGCCTGTGATTCACAGATTTGACCACATTCCTTAAAGGAGACTGCATCCACCTCCTCACCCTGACTCGGTGCTCTGTGGCTCCCATCACAATGTCACCGTTCTTCTAATGCTCACCCACAAGCTCTCACTTAGCCCCTTGCCTCTCCCATGGAAGAGCTCTGAGCTGCCCCTTCACACCAAGGGCATCCTCCCTCCTCTTCTTCCCTGATAGTGCCTCCTGAAGAGCTAGTACCCTACTAGTGCAGCTCTCCAGACTTGTGAGTGATCCCACCACATCTCAGCTATTCCAACGATGTTTCAGTCCTGTGACAGCTTGCGCATCTCCATCTGCTCCTGGCTGTGCCCCAGGCTGCATGCATTTGCATATCTTTGGACTATAGAGCCTCCACTGTGGCAGAGAGAACAAACTGATCATGATGAAAGATTTACCAAGAGCCAAGGGTACTGTGTGTACAATGGCCCCACTTCAGAATAGAGACATGTGGGTGTGAAAAGCTGGTGGCAATGTAACTCTGAAAGGAGATTCCCACTCAGAGAGCAAACCCTGCAGTGCCCAAGGCCAGGGAGGAACAGAGCAGGGCTGTGCAGGAATGGCAGGGGAGAGGTTTGCTGTGTGAGCTGACTCTTTGGAGCCCGTGACAGATGTTAAACAATCTCCAGGCAGGACAAGATGCCAGTGAAGAAGTCCCTGGGCCTGGGCAGCCTGTGATCCAGCCACTCTGAGGATATCGTTAGCCCAGTGCCTGGTCATATCAAGTGAGGGGGTGAGAAGAGGCTCAGGGACAGGAGAGCTGGAAGCGTTAAAGAGTGCAGAGACTAGAGGGGAGACCTTGGGGTGTTTATGCAGCACACTTGAATGCAGACAGGATGGACTTTCCCTAAAGGCTGTGGAGGGATTCAGTAGTCTGGGCACAGGGAGAAAACATGAGATGCCCTGAGGTGTTAGGCCAGCAAGCACTCCAAAGGGGCATGGTTTTCCTGCAGGGGCCATGGAGTACCTGCTAGAAGCATGCAGTTGTGCTGCACACCCCAGGCATCTGACATGGCCCTGCCAGCCTGTTTCTGTGTCACTGCCTCAAGTGTCTGCATGGAATTACATCAGCTGTTTTGCAATGCAGGGATCTTCATATGTCTCGGCTTCCTCCTGAGTGGAGCTCTAGTTGTCCTAGGCATCTAGTGTCATTTCTGATGGCCAAAGAAATTCCCCACCAGAGAGCCACCTGATGCTCCAGAAGGATGCAGGGGCCCCAGTTGCTCCATCAGAGCAAGCAGACACTGGCACATGCCTTGGACCCCCTCTGTATATTCAACTGTCCCCAGGTGTTTGTGTGTGAGCAACTGACTCCCACTCTCCATCTCCAGGGATTATAACGCGAGCCTAGACAAGGAGCTCGCAGGCAGACATCTCTCTCTGTTGTGTACACCAGCTTGGGCAAAGGGAATCCCACCTTCTGCATGTTTGTAGAGTTGACAGGAGAGATCTGAACCCCACGCCAGCGCATGGTCTTCTAAACAGGCATGAGAAACCTGAAAAATGGGTAAATGAACTCCCTTCTTGTCCCCTTCTAAGTGTCCTGCCTAGTTAAGGCTAATCCACAGGAAAATGGATTTCCAATTTCCAAGAGGATGTTTCCACCTCTCATAGATAACCATCTTCTGATGAGATAATGACAGTGCTGTAACTGGTCTCCCTGTATTGTTCAGAGAGGGAGCAAAGGTGATTATTTTGGTGTTCGTCAGTGAACATTTCCCAGGAGGAGGGAGCACAAGGGACAGAGAACTTCTGCCTTCAGCTGGGCCTCTGCTCCTGAGTGGGGCCAGGCTCTTGGGACAGAGAGATCTCATGGTAACCTGGCAGCAGTGCCCATGTGCCCAGCTGTGTGCAGGAGCAGCTCCTCTGCCAAGAGCAGCAGGGCTCCGGGCACTGCCTGCTGCTGCTGACGGGAGCTGAGAGAAGGCAGAGAGAAGTGAAAGGCAGTGTGGAGTGGGAGGAAAGCTGACAGTTCACTGTGGAAGACATCATCCCAGCCCTGAACACGGTAAGTCTCTGGCTGAAGGACAACACTACTGCGGTTCCTGGAGGGGTCTTGTAAACCCAGTCAACTCCATGGCTGAATTTTTAAAGATCTCTCTCCCAGCTTCTCCATTGTGCAGGGGAGGAGGAGGTGCTTTAGAGCAGAGATTCCCTGACACGCCGTCACAGGGACGGGGCATGCTGCTACCTTCTCCCAGGGACAGCTGCAGGGCTGTGAAGTTGGAGTGTGCACACAAGTCTGTCCCGGGTTGTGATTCAGAGCAGTGTCCCTGCCCTGCAGAGGAAGGTGAAAAAAAGGGCTACTGGAAAGGGAAAGAACTTTCCTTCCAGGGCTTTCTGTTTCCTAATTCTGGCAGGCAAAAAAAAAGAAATTGTTTTCTGATTTGACAAGGGCCTGGGACTCACAAACCTTCACCCTCAAAGATCAGGAGGTCTGTGAGAAAGTTCAGCAAACCCCTTTAACGCCATCTCTACCTACAGCAGCACCAACTTCACATTTATGGGCTTCCTCAGGGTTTATGAGACCTGCTACTTAGGACCTGCAAGCACAGAGATTCCTCTGCCCAAGTCCCAGACCTGGAAGGTTTCTGTAGGGCAGCACTGAGCCCACAGAGGGTGGGATGGGGACTGTGATCACTGACAGGGAAAATATATTGGGGCTGAGAAAGCTGCCAGCAGGGGCAGCTGCAGGCTGCAGAGATGCGGCATGCTGCCTCTGTCTCCTCTCCCACCCAGCAGAGGAGACCCTCTGCCCTGACAGCCATGGAGTCCAGGGCATGAGCTGCCTCCTCTGCAGCCAGACCTCCAGCAGAGGAGAGGGGCATCTCTCCTGCCATGGGTTCATTTCGTGCTGCCCAACAAAGGGGCTCGGAGCACCTGCCCTACAATGTTTTCCTCAGCAAGGCAGCATGCCCAGGTGGGCAAGGTGAAGGCTTTTGTGAGTGCCCGTCTGTCTCTCTCCTTGCCTCCCTCAGCAGCAGGATCATGGTGTTGTCCCTTGTTTCCCCTACTCTCCATGCTGCTCCTCTTCTTGCTCTCAGGCTCTTCTGGGTTTGAGGGGTTTCAGCTGCACTTCAGACACCGATGATGGAAGCTGTGCAACAGAGGGGTGTGCATGGCAGGGAGGTGGCCCCAGCCTCCTCCTGACCTGTGGAGCTCCAGGAAATGCAGTCCGTGGGACTGGGAAATGAGCTGTCTCTCCCTGAAGGAGAGCCCGTCTTCAGTCCTAACAGTCCTTTGCTTCCCTGTGGTGTCCTGCCAGGCTGCGAGCTGCCCTCTCAAAAGGCACCGCTGTCTCTCAGCTTCTCTCTGATAGCTGACAGACCTATCAAGAAGGTTCAGGGAGGCAGAGAGTGCGGAGAAGGAGGTGGGAGGCTGCAGGTGGGCAGCTGCAAAGAGCCCTGAGTGTCCTTGGCCAGAAGGGGAGTGTGGAGAGCTGCCTGAGGTGCCTGGAGAAAGGGTGAGGAGTTTGGAGATCTGCCCTTTGAAAGTGCACTGCTCTGCTCTCAGCAGGGGCTGGTTTCTTTTAAGGGTGACATCATCCTCCAGGTGAAAGAGATGCTAGCACAGGACAGCTTAGGAACAAGGCTAATAAATGAAATGTCCTCACTCTGCCCCAAGTGACAGTGGATGCTTTCCTCTCAGGACTCACAGCAGAAATGCTGAGGATTTCTACCTTGGGGTGACAGGGGCATCTCAGAGAAAATAAAAAATATTTTAAAAAATCCCTGAAACTAATTTCTGCAAAACTCAGACGATGGACTTCATTTGACAGAAATTGTTCACCCCCGTTCCCATGTACCCCCTACTGTACATGGGAGGCAATGTGGTGCCTTTAGTCAGAAATTGAACACTTTATTTGTTTGATTGTTTATTTTCAAAATTCTTTTCTAACTAGTCACTATCTTTTTCTCCTTGCACAGTTCCCCATACTCAGGGGGAGGAAAATGTCCAACGACAGCTTCCTCAACGGGTTCCTCCTCCTGGCGTTTGCGGACACACGGGAGCTGCAGCTCTTGCACTTCTCGCTCTTCCTGGGCATCTACCTGGCTGCCCTCCTGGCCAACGGCCTCATCATCACAGCCGTAGCCTGCCACCACCGCCTCCACACCCCCATGTACTTCTTCCTCCTCCACCTCGCCCTCCTCGACCTGGCCTCCATCTCCACCACTGTCCCCAAATCCATGGCCAATTCCCTGAGGGACACCAGGACCATTTCCTACTTGGGATGTGCTGCTCAAGTGTTTATGTTTGTCTTCTTGTTTGGAGCCGAGTATTCTCTCCTCACTGTCATGGCCTATGACCGCTTTGTTGCCATCTGCAGACCCCTGCACTACGGGACCCTCCTGGGCACCAGAGCTTGTGTCAGGATGGCAGCAGCCGCCTGGGTCAGTGGTTTTCTCTGTGCTCTCCTGCACACTGCTAACACATTTTCCATTCCTCTCTGCCAAGGCAATGTCCTGGACCAGTTCTTCTGTGAGGTTCCCCAGATCCTCAAGCTCTCCTGCTCACACTCCTACCTCCGGGAAGTCGGGCTTCTTGTGTTTACTGCCTTTTTAATGTTTGGGTGTTTCATTTTCATTGTGCTGTCCTATGTGCAAATCTTCAGAGCTGTGCTGAGGATGCCCTCTGAGCAGGGAAGGCACAAAGCCTTCTCCATGTGCCTCCCTCATCTGGTTGTGGTCTCCCTCTTTGTCAGCACCTCTTTTTTTGCCTACCTGAAGCCCCCCTCCATCTCCTCCCCAGCTCTGGATCTGGTGGTGGCCATTCTGTACTCGGTGGTGCCTCCAGCAGTGAACCCCCTCCTCTACAGCATGAGGAACAAGGAGCTCAAGGAGGCCCTGAGGAAAGTGATGCCATGGACATTTTTCAGCAGTACTAAAATTGCCATTTCTCTCCACAAATGACTCCCACTGTGTGCCATAACGGGACTGAGCTTTGTTTGTTCACTTTAGTTTTCTGATTACTGTTATTACTGTTCTTGGCATAATTTCTTATCATATTGCTACATAAATGCTTAGATTCCCTCCACCTTTCCTGAGACTGCTCTGTCTCCCCTGGTGCCCATATCATATTGTGTCTAACACTGGGTCAGAGCTGACGCCCTCCCAGTTATCTCTGGAATAAAGTAGGTTCCTCCTGCTGCAGTCCCTGAAGGCTGGGCTCTTCCTCCAAAGCTGGTGTCAAGAAGAGGCCCAAGGAATTGCGTCCCAGAAGGGTCTGCTGGGCTGGCTTCTCCATGGGTTCAGGAGCAAAAAGCTCATACTCACGTAATGACCTCTTAGAGACCAAGGGCTGCATTTAGGTGCACCCATCGGTGCCCAGTGACAGCAGGGGGGATGAATGGTCACTGATTGACATACCCAGAGCTGTCGCACATGTTCAGGCACAGTGTCAGATGCCTGTCCTTCTGGAGGGGAAGCTGGGGCTGCCAGGAGAGCCCAGGGGGGTGTCCTGGGGCAGCGTGTGCCTGGGGTGGGCAGTGAGTGGAGCCTCACAAAGGGAGAGATGGTCCAAGGTGGAGTCACCTCAAGGGAAAGCACTAAACCCAGGTCTCCACAGGCAAAGGAGGACTCTGCAATCCCAGGAGAGACAGTAAGGATCCAGCTGGCATGGGGAAGGCAGACTAGAGAGTGATTCATGTCGCTTTCTGTGAAATAGCAGGGGCAGGATCTAGAGGTGCAGCTGGGCACAGCAAGTACCCCTGGAAATGCTCCCTAGTCCCTCCAAGCACTTGCCACATCAGCAGACCCCTGGAGGGAGTAGAGGCCGTGATCCCCATTTGGTTGGGTCTGCTTCCCATCCTCACCAGTACCACCAGTGCAGAGGTGCAGAGTCCCTCCACGGCCCTGTGGCTCCACAGTGTGCTTGCTGTGCAGAGCAGCACTGTCAGCTCAGGGCCCTGTGGGGAGATCAGGGCAGGGGGTGTGGGAATGGCAATGAGACCAGAGGAGGGGTTGGGAGAGATCAGAAGGAGGAAGTGGGACTGGGCTTGGAAGTTTCTTGGAGCGAAAAATGCTGACATTTAATTTAAAAACAAACAAACAAACATTCAGAGCGTGGGTATATTAAAGTGAGCTCACGATGCTGAGCCAGAAATCTTTGCAGTCCTGGCCCTCTGCATGGCTTGGGAAGTGACTGAAGAAGGATTAATGCTCCCCACCCTCCCCGCTCACAGTGCCATCGTCCCTCCTGAAGGGTGGCGCCAAAAGGAAGGCTGGGACCCTGTGTCAGAGCTTGCCTTGAAGGAAGCAGGACCCAGGAGCCGTGTCAGGTTGCTGCTGTCCCTCAGACCCTGTCCCCCGCACATGTCCTCGCAACAATCTCCCCCAGCCTGCATGCTGGCCCTTACCCCAAAAGTCACCTCCAGACAGGGCTCCACGCCCAGCTGGAGGACTGGGCATTCAGATATGACCCTTGGGAGGACGAGTCCTGTGCAGGACTGAAAGGGAGCATGCAGGGGAGGTCCTGGGGCCAAGCACCGCAGCTCCTGGTGCCCTCTCTCCTGTGTCACCATCCTCTCTCAGGAGCACCTCCAGGTGCTTCATTCCCTGCCTGGGTGTGGAGAGGAGCTGCTGGAGGTCTTCTCTTCTCACCCCTGCTGCCCCCAGCTCTGCCCTGCGGACAGCCCACAGGCTCTGCCTTGCATAATGTTATGTCTCCATACGCTCTCCTCTAAGACCACATAGGGACGCATAGTGCATAGCTCTGCTTGGAGCTGGCCACCATGACTTGCCTGCACAGTCCCAGGAGAATCTAGCAAGACTGTGCTTGGAGACAAGGCTGTGATTGTCCTCAAAGTTGGTGGGATGGTCTGGCTCGGGGCTCAGGGCTCGGGAGGAGGAAAGGACAAGAGATAACAAGGACAAGCAGCAGTAAAGGAAATTTCAAATGAGTTTAAGGGAAAGAATAATAGTAATAGCCATGAGAGTGGAGCAGTTCTGGGGCAGGGGCCAGGAGATCTTCAAAAACTCTCCTGGAGAAAGCACTTACCAACCTGATCTAACTGCAAAGTTCGCCCAGCTCAGAGCAGGTCGTGGTCCTGGAGGTCCAAAGTGGTCCCTCCCAAACTAAATGCTCTAGGAGGAAGGAGCTGGAAGGTGGAGAGAGGGGCAGGGGACACGGTTGTGGGGTTGAGATCTTGCTGGCCTGGTCGACCGTGTCCTCGGAGTTACACAGTGAGTGAGTTCATCCTCAGAAGGAGTCTCTGCACCATGGGCAACAGGAGTCCAACCAGGGCAGGGAGACCGCAGAAAAGTTCTCAGGAAGACGCCAGGCATTCAGCCCTCTGAGTCCCATCTCCAGGGCTCATGGGTTACAGGGCATCAGCAGGGCTGCACCAGCTGCAGGGAGGGCATCGCTGCCCGAGGCAGGAGCAGATCCCCCTCTGCCCTCCCCTCTCTCTTCACCCCCCAGAACAGAGATCGTGTTTCCCGTGCTGGCCCTCCCTGCCGGGCTGTGTGACCACCCAGAGGGGACACAGACTTCACGCTAAGGAAATGCAGGAGAGCCCAGGCTCATCTAGGGGAGTGGGGTCCCTCCACACCTGCTGGGTGGCCAGGGTGCAGGCTGCAGACCCCACTCGGTTCCCCGCAGACCTCCTGCCTGGGGCTGGAGGGTGCCCAGCAGCAAGGCAGGCATGCCGGGGGGTCTAGTGCCATTGGGGTGGTGACCTCTGGAGCAGCCTCTCTCTGAAAGGGACTCAGGAGCTTCTCCACCTCCGTGTTAGTGGCAAAGGTAGTGTCCCAGCTTCTTCCCTCTGCAGAGCGGAGGATTTAATTCTCTGGAGAACAGGAAAAAGGAAACCCTTTTGTCCACAGGACTTCTACCACCCTGTCAAGCTTCTACCGTCTTCTCCTGCTGTATCACCCCAGAAACCCTTTGGCAGGGACATTTTTTTGGTTTCTGACCCTACTTCTGACCCTGCTTTGAGCAGCAGCAGGTTGCACTACAGGCTTCCTGTGGTCCCTTCAGCTTGAAGTATCCTAAAAGCCTGTGCTCTCAGGCCTCATTTCAAGCACCGAGCAAATGTTTCTGGGACATGAGTCGTTTGTGCTTTATGGGACCATCTTGAAGAAGGCCAGTGAACACCTCCTTCTCCCCAGTGACTGTAAGGGCAGCCTGGGAGGCACTGCCTCCGGCATATCTACATTACCCCTGAACTTCTTTGCATCCACCTTTAAGTCCATGGCCTGGATCCCCTCAGAGGTGAGGGGAGAACAGCAGGCTTTTCTGCAGTGTGATGTCTCTACCTCTGCAATTTGCACCTCGAAGTAGATGGTGCCATCCTCCCCTTTCTCAGGAACTCAGCCTGGGTGGGGATGGGAATGTGGAGGCTGTCTGTCACTGCAGTGATCTTGAGATGATGGAGAGGTAAGAGCAATAACAGAATCACCCCCATATACTCCAAAAGTAGCTCTGCAGAGAAGGACCTGGGGAGTCCTGGTGGGTGCTTGTGCTTAGACACCTGAGCTCTTCCTCAAAAAAACAATTTTCAAAGTTTTGTTTTGTTTTGTTTTGTTTAAAAAAGACTACATTTTCATCAGCTGAAATGATTGATTAATTTTAAGAAAATGTCAGTGCTTTCTCAGGATTACATAATGGAAATGTTGACGAAGGATATGAATCTTAGGAGAAGTAATTTTCACCTACCCCAAACTTCCATGACCACTGCTCTTATGCTGTGGATTTAATCTCAGAATCCTTTCACATATTTCCACGTGTCCTGATTACATTGATCATTTCTGAGGTCAACTTTGCATTAGACAAGCTGGGCTTATGCCCTTCCCATAGTTTCCCAGTTTTCCTCCTCCCCTTCCTCTGTATCATTCAGGTACTTCTCCACTCCCTAGTCACTGCTCTGAGCTTCAGGGAGTCTGAAGCTTGTCTCGTCTTTCAGCACTCTCATTGTCTCTCCAACCAACTCCTTCACTGTGTTTCTATCTAGCCTTCCCCATCTATTTGGCAAGAACATGTCAAGGAAGATTATTTGTTGCAGACTGTGGACCTGCCTGGAGGCTTCTTGCCCCTGACATACACTTGAGGATTGTATTGTATTTCTTAGGACACTGCATCGTGTTTGTGTTGGATCAGAATTGAGACAAATCCTTCTGTGTCTGTTTGCAGCTGATTTTCTAAGGAAAGCAGGTGGGACTTGGTGCCCAGGAGCTGTAACATTCAGCTACAGGCTTGAGCGGGAAAAGGCTAGATGTTAAGCCGAGTGAGGGAAGTCCCCAGGGGCTGAGGAGAGAAATGTCGGGGCTGGGGAGGTGGGGAGGAAGGTTGTCCATACATGTCTCCTATCAGAAATACTGCTTTTCCCAAATGTCCAGGCTTCATTAGGAAACACCACGGTTCAGTGTGAATTGGAGAAGGTGGGTATCACTTCTTCTGTAACCTGAAGAATAAAGAAAGGTTGAAGAGCAGACATCTCTCAGGTGCTCCTTGAAATCCTTCTCTTTTCAATACCCTCCTGAACACTTGCCAATTAGCCACAGAAGAGCTGAAGAAAATGATGGAAAGAGACAGGGGTTGTTAGGGCTTTCTGCATTTTAATGACCCCTCGAGGGTATTTGGTGCTGAGCCCATGGACCTCAGATGCTGAGAAGGTTGAGCAAACCTCTCCAGAAGTTGAAGGGAGAAGTAAATCTCAAAGTTTCTTGGAGTGTTAAGGAGTCCCACTGAGGGCCATTACTGAGAAAGCCTCCCCAGGGGGCTGATGAGAGCAGAAAGCTGGAGGCTCTGATTGCAGGTAGGCCAAGGCAATGTGCAGGTGGCTGTGATGCCAAGTCAGCCTTGGTGTGTGTTATGAAGCAGAGCAACCAGGCCCTGACACCCAGCCCTTGTGAAGGGTGGTGATTTCCCTCACACGTTGCTCAGAGCTCTTTCTGGGGGTCAGTGTGAAGGTGGGCATGTGCAGCTCCAACTGCAGGACAACAATATGGCATCTCTTGGTTCCCCATGGACAAGGAGGTCCCAGTGGTTTAAGGAAACTTCTTCTCAGAGGCCTTAGGAGCAGAGACAGCAATCATAGCCAAGAGGCTAGAGACCTCGGTTCTGTTGGAGGCTTTCAGCCATGGCAGTGCCCTCAGCCGTCTCCACCACAGGCTGTCCTACACTGTCCCATGCCTGTGTCTGCATCCCTGCACCCTGTAGACACCCAACATGCTTCCTCCCCTTGCTCTGTCCCCGGGATCTCTCCATATTTACTGAGGTCTCTCTATCCTTGCTGGCTGCTAGTTGAAACACAAAGCCAGGGCCTGATCTCAGAGGCATCTGGGTGACCTGTTGCACCACACCACTACCCTTCAAGTGACATGTCTTTTTCCTGAAGCCCAGGCTGTACCTCTCAAGATGCAGTTTGTGGCCCTTTCCCCTCTTCGTGCTCTTTCCTAATACCAACAAAAGCTCCATCCCCTCTGGAACCACCCTTCAAGCAGTCACAGGCTACTACTATATTCCATTTGTCTTTAACACTTCACCTGGCTGAAGAAGTCCAGGTCCCTCTGCCTCTCCATACAGGCCGTGGCCTTCAGGCCCCCAACCCCATCTTGGCAGACCTCCTCTGGACCCTCTCCATGTTCCTCCCCATTCCTCCAGCACGGGGCAGCCCACACTGCGACACACCATCCCACATGTGGCCACACCAGTGCTGAGTCGAGGGGGATAAGAACGGCCCTTGTCTCGATGGCTATGCACTTCCTAATGCAGCCCTCTATGCAGCTGGCCTCCTTTGTGGTGAGCACGCAGCACTGGCTCATAGGGCATCCCTCGTGTAACATCTAGGCCCTTCTCCTCAGGGTCACTCTTCTCCTGGTCAGGTCTCAGCCTGTCCTGATGCACCAGCCTGTTCTGCCCCCTGAGGCAAGGTCTGCCACTTCTCCTTGCACAACATCATGAAGTTTTTGTTGGCCAAAACCCCAAGTTTCTCAAGGCCCCTCTGGACTCAGGCTCCTCTGGGTCAGCTGTTAATGTATGCGTGCTGATGGCTCATCCTATCTTGCCACACCTCTGACAGGGTAACAGCATGAGGACCTGCAGGACACTACACATAATAAAAGGCAGTACCAGTTTCAAGGCCCTAGTGGAAAAAGTAGAAATCACCATGGCAACCGTCTCAGACAAGCCAAATGAATGCACAAAGAAAGGAAACCCAGGGCCAATGGGGAAACAGAGGTTGGCTGACTGCATGGGAGGCGATCAGGAGAGTAAAAGAAGACTTTGGAAGGGAGAAAAGAGGGACAAAATGCAATAAAAGGTGAAGGAAAAGAAAACTGAAGGTGATTTGGGGGTGGCTGCCAAGCAGCCCTCAATCTGAATGCCTCTGACCAGAGCGGGACAAGGAACATGCAGTTGATCTGGTGATCCTTTTGGGAGACCTACTTCCATGGTCATGAGGAAGCTGAAGGTTTTCCTTAAGGTCAACAAGGGAAGACCCAGGGTGGAAGGAAATGCTGAATCATTCAGGCAGGTTGGGAGGGGCCTGCGGCGGTCTCTAGTCCAGCCTCCTTCGCAGCAGGGTCCAGCAGGGTCCAGCAGGGTCAGCTGTCAGCTCCATCCAGTAAAGCTCAAGGCTTTACTCCTTTAGGACTTGCAAACCTGTAAGGGTGGAGATGGCACCACCTCTCTGGAAAACCTGCCCCAGTGCTTGACTGTCTGGATGGGTCAAAAGTTTCTCCTTACACCCAGCCTGAAGCTCTCTAGTTTCAGCTAATGCCCATTGGGGCCTCATCCTCCCATTGTGCACAATGGTGAAGAGCCTGACTCCATCTTCTTGGTGACATCCTGGTAGGTATGGGGAGGCTGTGATTAGGTCTGCGCAAAGCCTTCCCTTCTTCAGGCTGAACAAGGCCCATTCCCTCAGCCTCTCCTCACAGGGCAAATGCCCTGGTGCCTGGGCTCCTTGGGGGTGTGCCACCAAACTCACTCCATGTCATCAACAGTGTTCTTCTACACAGGACCCCAAATGGCTGTAGTATCTGGATGTGCTCTAACAGGTGTTGAGTAGAGGGGGATAATCCCTTCCCTCAATCTCCCAGCTGTGCTCTTGTTCAGGCAGCCCAGGACACTGTGGCCTCCGTTGATGCCAGGGCGTGCTGCTGGCTCTCGCTCTCTTTGCTGCCCACAAAGACTCCCAGGTCCTTCTCTGCAGAGCTGCTGCCCACCTGACCACTCCCCAGCCCAGATCACTGCAGGGTGTTTTGTGTACCCCAGGTGCAGGACCTGGCATTTGTTTCATCTGTGAATTCCATAAACTTCCTGGCAACCCATTCCTCCTTCCTGCAGGGGTCCATCTGGATGGCAGCCCTCAACCATCTAGTGTGAGACAATGTTGTCAAACCCCTTGCTAAAACTGTGGTAAATGACATCCACTACTCTCCTCTCCTCCACAAGGACAGGCCTTTTATGATAGAAGGTAATCAAGTTGATCAGGAAGGCTTTACCTCCAGTAAATCCATGCGGACTGTTCGCAGTCACCTTCTTCCTATGCCCAGAAAGGTGATGCAAGAGGAATCATTCCATGACACATTCCTCACCAAAGTGTGGCTGAATGGCCTGCAGCTCCCTGATTTGTCCTTGTGGCCTTTTTTGAAGATGGGCACAGCATATGCCTTTTTCAGCTCATTGGGACCTCCCCTGATCTCCACAGCCTTTCAAAGGTGACACACAGCAGTCTTGTTGTGAGAGTGGCCAGCTCTCTCAATGTCCTCAGATGCAGCCCACCCAATCCTGCAGACTTGTATGGGTTGAGTTCTTGCAAGTCATCCCTCACTCCGTCATCACTCACTGTTGGTTGTTTTCCTCTGCCCGATCCAGCAGTGAGGCAACATTTTCCTTTTTACTCTTTTATTGACCCTGAAGCAGTAGCAGCTTTTCTTCATGCCCTTGTCATCTCCTTCAAGTGTCTACCCTTGGGGAGCTTTGGCTTCCCTAACACCATCCCTGCTTCGCTGGACAATATTTCTGAATTCCTCTGTTGCAGTCCCTCCCTCCTTCTGCTTCCAGTATGCTGCCTGATTGCCCTGGAGTTCAGTCCTGACTTCCCAGTGTGGCCAAGCCAATCTCTCAAGCTGTCTATTAGTTTTACTGAGGGCCCAAGGCCAGGAAGAAACAGTGCTGAGCTGTGCAGGAATGGCAGGAGAGGGGTTTGCTGCCTGAGCTGATTCTGCAGCACCTTGAGACCTGTGAGAGAGGTGAACCAATCTCCAGGAAGGACCAAGTGCCACTGAAGAAGTCCCTAGGTCTGGGCCGCCTTTGATCCAGACATCCCGAGGGCATCATTAGCACGGTCCCTGTTCATATCATGTGAGGGGGTGAGAAGAGGTTCAGAGGGAGAAGAGCTAGGAGGGTTGGAGAGTGCAGAGACCTTCGTGTAGACTCTGCTGTGATGTGCCTCCCAGGCCTGCAGCACCCCTGGCTGTAGCTGGGAAGGACCTTCCCTCCATGCCATGGTGTTGGTGTTCACTTGCTGGCACACAGGCCCCAAACCCCTTTGAGAGACTCTGTGGGGCCTGCCTCGAACCCACTCCTCCACCACATGGCTTCCCTGGAGGTCCTGTGTGGTATGTGCCAGCCACTTGCGGTTCCTGCTGGGCACCGCTGGCCCCTGGCACAGCACTAGAGGCCTTTTTTATTGCCTGAAAATGAGAGCCCTGAATTAATGGAAGTGCCTGCAAAGCCGGGACATGCATATGCCTTTGTGGTGACTTGAGCTGCAGTATATACAGCTGGTGGAGCCTGGAGAGCAACCTAGCTCTCCTTCTGGTGAACACCTCCTTTTATTCAGCTGAACAGCACTGCATGTGCAGTGGAAACACATGGCTAAGGAAGGTTCAGACACTGAAAATATCTGGTGTAGTTTCAGGTGGCCAAGGGAACCCACCCCACCACCCCTCCGGCCCACAGCTGAGGCTCAGGCAGGATGTGGGTGTCTCAGAATTGCTCCATCACAGCTGGCACACACACACACACAGGACTTGGACCAAGCCTGGAAGCTCAGCCATCACCTGGACTTTGGATGCCAGTTGCTGACTCCCCTCTCCACCCCTATTGCTCATGGTGGCAGCTCAGACAAGGGCTTGCATGCAGGCACCTGTTTTGGGCACAGCTGAGCTGAGGCCAGAGGGATCCCACCTGCTAGGGGGTTGTGGGCTGCCTGGGAGGGAGCTGAATCCCCCTGCTGCCCAAGGCCTGCCAAGCTGACATGAACCACCTGCATTTCCTCCTCTGAATCCCTGCCCTGTGCAGGGGAAATGACCCCCTCCCTCTCCCTCTCCCTCTCCCTGTCCCTGCCCAGGTCTGCTGCCTGGTATGGGGACAGGAATAGGGCTTGAGAGAGGGGAACATGTCCCCCTCTCTCCACCTCTGTCCCCTGATGGGATCAAGCACACTGCTGAAATCAGTCTCCCTCCACAGCCCAGAGAGGGACTGGAGGTGATGAGCACACTTGCAAGAGCATTTCCCAGAGGGGACCGTGCTGCCGCTCAGGAGCTGTCAGCCTTGGAGCCCCAGGACAATCTCGAGGGAGCCCGAGGGGCAGAGGAAGTCACGCCTGCAGCTGGGCCCCTGCTCCTGAGTGGGGCCAGGCTCCTGGGAGAGAGGGAGCTGGTGGCACCGTGGCAGCAGTGCCCATGTGCCCAGCTGTGTGCAGGAGCAGCTCCTCTGCCAAGAGCAGCAGGGCTGTGGGCACTGCCTGCTGCTGCTGAGAGGAGCTGCGAGAAGGCAGAGAGAAGTGGAAGGCAGTGTGGAGTGGGAGGAGAGAGGAGAGCTCCTTGTGGGAGACATCTTCCCAGCCGTTTGCATGGTGAGTGTCTGGCTGCAGGGCAATGGGGTTGTGAGGATCGCTCTCCCGGCTCCTGCAGGGCAGAAGAGGGAGAGAGGCTTCAGAGCAGGGATGTCCTGCCCCACTGTCCCTGGGACAGGGCGTGCTGCTTCCTTGTGCCGGGGCTGGTGCAGGGGTGTGAAGCTGGGGTATAGTCCCAGGTGCAGTGTCCCTGCCACCGCGGGGTGTTGTGTGCCCGGGGCAGTGACTCTGCTGCCTGGGTGGGTCAGCACTCAGCCTGCCTGGGCAGCAACCTGCGGTGCTGCAGGGAGAAGGTCTGGGTGGGAGGAGCGACCCCCCAGCAGGGCAGGTTCATTGTCCCGCTGAGAGGGTGCTGCGTGGGTCAGGGCTGCCCACAGCTCTCGCTCACCATGAGGATATTTGGGGAGTGGAGTTTTCCAGAGGACTTGTCTCTGCCTGGTGGGAATGGAAATGCAGCAGTGAGGTGTAATCCCAGGGCTGAGCCTCTTCACCAGCACACTGAAGGGTGACAACACCTGCAAGGAAGCTCAGCAAGTGCCTTCACCACCCCTCAGCCTACAGGCACCACCAGCATCACCTTGCCAGTCTCATGGGAGATCTTCTGGTCTGCTCTTTAGCTCCTGCACACAGGGAGATGCTGATGCTGCTGGGCAGCTTCCTGGTGCTTGGAGGTTTCTGTAGGGCAGAGCTGGGATCACAGTGGGTGGGATGGGGTCTGTGTGGGGACAGAGGAAGAGCTCCCAGCAAGGACACCTCCAAGCAGCAGAGAGATGGTCCGAGAGGGAGAGGAAACTGCTACCTGAAACCTCATATGAGGTTGGGGTGCAAGCAAGTTTCGGCTAGCCCCAGCAGTGCTTTCCCCTCCGCAAGCCCCCTGCATCTGTCCTCTGCCACCCAGCAGAGCCCTCTGCCCTCAAGGTCGAGGGATCTAGCACCCAAATTGTCTTTTTGGCAGCCAGAGCCCGAGAAGAGGAGAGGAGCAGCTCTCCTGTCACATGCCCATTTCCTAAACCATGACCAAAGGACTGAGGACAACTGCCCTGTGATGTCTCCATCTGGAAGGTTGTGTGCACAGCTGGGTTAGGGCAAGACCTTGCTCAGTGTCCCTCACTCTTTCTCTCTTTGCCACCCTAGCCAGAAGCATCAAGGTGTTGCTCCTTGTTTCTCCCCCTGTCCGGGCTGCTCTTGTTCTTGCTCGGGGGCTTTCTGGGGATGACATTTGCAGCTGCAGACTCTAACACAGACCCTGTGGTTCTAGCCATAGAGCTGTCTCTGCAGATGGAGCGAGAGGAGGAAGTCTCCTTCTTGCCTGTGGGGCTCAAAGGAGCAGAGTGTGTGGGGCTGGGGAATGAGCTGACTGTCCCTTCAGGATAGCCCTCCTTTAAGACCCTTGACCCTCCCTGGGACAAGCTGCTGGACTGTGTGCTGCTGTGTCCTGCTGGAGGACATGTGTGATAGCTGAATGTCCCATGCAGAAGCCCCAGAGGTGCTAAGGAACTGGAACTGCTGCTGGCGGTGGCTGTGTGTGGGCAGCTGAAATAAGCCCTGTGTGTCTTTGGCTAGAAGCTGAGTGCTGAGAGCTCCCTCCGTCTCAGAGCCACATCACCGAGTCCTTCTGATCATCAGAGCCATGTGCTATGTCACACCCTCTCCATCACTCTCAGAACATGTGAGCTGAGAAAGGGAGGAGAGTTTGGAGGTGTGTGCTGTGCAAGGGGACACCACTGTCAGCACAGGCCACTTTCCTTTCAGGGTAAGTTGTGACTGAGACTGTCCCCTAGCTGAGAGAGGTGCATGGCCAAGGCATCAGGGACTGGGACTGCTGGGGAGACCAGTATGCTGGCTCTGTTGTAGGGCACTGGGAGAGCTTTGGCCTCTTGTGACTCTCTCATCTTCACACTGAGAGCAGTGTAGAGGGTGCATATTCCTACCCTGCAGAGCAGACAAGCAAACAAACAAGCTGCCCAAAAGTGAAGCTGTTACTTTTGTGGTCAAAACTCGATGGGAACATGCTGAAAAACCCTTCTACATTGGAGCAGGACTGATGCCTCTGGAGCCGTCGGGCAGAGGTCCCTGCTCCTCGTGGCACACTCAGCCAGCACAAAGTGGAGCTCTGGACAGGGAGTGGAACAAAGGTGCTGCTGAGAAGGAGAAAAGTAATGTCTGTCTGTGTGTGTGTGTGTGTGTGTGTGTTGGTGGGGAATGTCTGTGTGCAAGGAAAGAATTTTGTTCAGAGAGGGTCTCTCCTGACTTGTCACTGTCTTTTCCTCCTTGGACAGTCCTACATGCATGGAGAGAGCAAAATGTCCAACAGCAGCTCCTTCAACCAGTTCCTCCTCCTGGTGTTTGCAGAGACACGGGAGCTGCAGCTCTTGCACTTCTCCCTCTTCCTGGGCATCTACCTGGCTGCCCTCCTGGCCAACGGCCTCATCATCACAGCCGTAGCCTGTGACCATCGTCTCCACACCCCCATGTACTTCTTCCTCCTCCACCTCGCCCTCCTCGACCTGGCCTCCATCTCCACCACTGTCCCCAAATCCATGGCCAACTCCCTGAGGGACACCAGGGCCATTTCCTACTCAGGATGTGCTGCCCAGGTCTTTCATTTTATCTTTCTCATGTCAACTGAATATTCTCTTCTCACAGTCATGGCCTATGACCGTTATGTTGCCATCTGCAGACCCCTGCACTACGGGACCCTCATGGGCACCAGAGCTTGTGTCAGGATGGCAGCAGCCGCCTGGGCCAGTGGTTTTGTCAGTGCTCTCCTGCACACTGTAAATACATTTTCCATTCCTCTCTGCCAAGGCAATGTCCTGGACCAGTTCTTCTGTGAGATTCCCCAACTCCTCAAGCTCTCCTGCTCACACTCCTACCTCCGGGAAGTTGGGCTTATTGTGGTTAGTCTTTTGTTATTCTTTGGGTGTTTCATTTTCGTTGTGCTGTCCTATGTGCAGATCTTCACAGCTGTGCTGAGGATGCCCTCTGAGCAGGGAAGGCACAAAGCCTTCTCCATGTGCCTCCCGCACCTGGCCGTGGTCTCCCTCTTTGCCAGTACTGTCCTGTTTGCCTACCTGAAGCCCCCCTCCATGTCCTCCCCAGCTCTGGATCTGGTGGTGGCTGTTGTGTACTCAGTGGTGCCTCCAGCAGTGAACCCCCTCCTCTACAGCATGAGGAACAAGGAGCTCAAGGAGGCCCTGAGGAAACTCTTTCAATGGGTACACGGTCGGCACCAATAAGTGTCCCATGTGCACCTACTCCTCATTCTAAGGGCATCTGGCATCAAGGCTACATGGTGGTTTTTTTTTTTTTCTATTTTTCCCCTTACTTTCTCTGATCCATTCTTGCAAAAAGAATAAAAAGTTTTGATTCATGCCAATTCTCCTCAGAAGTCTCTCATTTGAATATAACACAGACACCATGAAGAAGCACTAAGCCAGGCTTCCCCTTTTATCCCCCAGAGATGGGGGTTGCTTCCCACCCCAGCCAGCATGGCCAGGGCTGAGTCAGGAGTCACCCCATGGCCCCGTGGCCCCACAGCCACTCACTCTGCAGAGCAGCACCGCCAGCCTGGGGCCCTGCAGGGAGCACAGGGGAGGGATGTAGGATCAGCTAGGCCAGCCTGGACACACGGACGTGGGGAAAGGCTCTCTGGGGAGCAGAGATGTCCCAGGAGAAAAGCAGGGCAGCAGGCAGAGAGAGAAAATGAGAACAAGAAACAGGTTTCTCTGGGCACCAGCTCGGGGCAGGTGCCTCTGTCCCCGGGGCAGCAGGAGGTGCCGGAGGGGCTGCAGGGCCAGGGCTGTCGTGGTGTGCTGGGCAGCAGGGTGGGCATGGAGGGTCTGGAGGCAGCCAGGGAGGGGGATCTCGTGGGCACAAGATCAGGGGAGACAGAGTGACCAGCCTCACTGTGGGGCCTCGTCCCCTTTGCCGGGGAGCTGCTCCCCTTGTCCTTGGGCCGTGTCGGAGTTATGCTGTTGTGGCAGCCCATGCCAGTAGTGCACGTGCACCATGAAAAGGGCATGTTAGATAGCCATATGTGCCACTTAGAGATTCTTCAGCTGACCTGGGGGTTGCCTTCTTGAGGTGTGAGGGGGTTTACAAGAGCCAGCACACACAACACTTAACAGTAAACAAACTTTATTCCTCCTCTCATAACAGTAACTATATATATATATCTGTATATATAGATATGCATATATACATAGACACAATATTTATATACTAGTACAGAAATGAAAATTGACAATAATGACATTATTTCATATCTAAGTGTGCAGCAACAATAAAGAAACAACCTTTAGAAAGGGGAACAAGGTCGTGGAAGGGGATTGATGCCCAAGCTACTAGACGGCTGCGGCTAGAGCTGAACTGACAATGAACACGGCTGGGAGGCAATAGCCCCAGAGGGAAGAAGCGGCACCTGCGTGCAGGGCCTGCTGCAATTATCCCTCCGGACGGGGTATTCTCCGTTCCTGGGGACGGAGCAGCAGCTCCCTAGCGGGACTGGGACACACGGCTCTTGCCGGAAGAAGTGGAACTCAGAGACCTCCCGCAAGACCCTCCGGACGGGGTGACACCTCATTGTAGGAGTCAGAGTGGGAAAGGTCAGGTTTCCTCTCCACGTAGTGTGGTGCCCTCGCACGGCATCCCGGTCGAGGGGGTATTGGTGACGAAGTCCCGTGGAGCATCGCTTCCGCCGCTCCGACGGTGGCCAGCCACTGCAGCTGCTCGGCGTCTTCAGCCGGGGAAATGTGCCTGTAGGAGGTGGCTGGGCAACTCGAGAGCTCTGACAAGAGCTGCCGCAGCCTCTTCTTCCCCGGCCACATCGACCTTCGGCGAGTGTCCACCTGCCTTCGCGAGTTCAAGCTCTAGATCTCCAACATGCACACGTGTGCTTCTGTCTGGGCGTTTTTATAACTAGACTAATCCAGTATGTAGTCACCCAGGAGGACTAACCTGACCAATCAAAACATGCACTTTCAATCCAGCCATTTGCATACCCGCTGCCTTGCCAGCCTCCCAGAAGGTTCCTTTGGTCGACAGCCCAGACCACCTCATCTGGGATGCCCAATCAACTTAAAAGGAAAGTTGCAGGAACCTTGTGGCGCAGTATCGGTCCTGCTCCAGGTTATAGATAGGGCATGGTGATTGGTAGTTCATCTTCTAGTATGTTCCTATGGTGGGGAGGGGAGATAATTCACCATAAAGGCATCCCATCACTCCATCCCATCCTCTGCATCACTCATCAAGGCAAACAGCATTGGCTCCAGTAGTGACCTCTGAAGAACATTACTGGTAGCCATTAGTCTGTTGGACTTTGCACCACTGTTCTCCACCTCTGGAGCCAGGTGGCCTCCAGCTAATTTCCTGCATACTCCAGTGCTTACTGCTGCATTGCACATCTGCCCACTTTGGCGACAAAGGTGCTAGGGAAGATCATGTCAAAGGCCTTCCTCCATTCAAGCTATACACAAGCTATGCACAGCACTCCCCTTGTCCACACAGCCAGTCATCCCATCCCAGGAGGCAATCTGGGTGGACCAGGTACAAGTTGCCCTCCATGACTTCATGCTGGCTGATCCCAATCCCTTCCTGGGGCTGGAAATCACTCCCACAAAGATTTGCTTCCCAGGGGCTGAGGTGACACGCAGCAGTCTGTCCTTTCCCAGAGGCTCTTTCTTGTCCTTCTGGAAGGTGGATGCAATGTTTGGGGGGAAGGTGGGGAGGGCTGGGACTGGAGAGCAGCTGTGGGGCTATGCCAGCTCCTACCACACCGCTGCTCCCTGCGGTTTGGGGAGAGGGGAGATGGGGCAGCACGGGGGTGGTGGCATGGTCAGCAGAGGAAGGGCAGGGAGCAGTGGGGGCTACAGCAAGGGGTCATGGCTGGTGTTTGAGCAGCACAGAGGTCACCACGATCATCTCAAATGCAAAAGTCCCACACTGACCCCAGGCAGAAACAGGCCACTTCCCTGGTGCCCGGTGGCACCCTCCCAGCAGGACGGGGACATAGGAGGAGGGCGCTCTGCCTGTCCCAGTGCTCAGGACCTGCTCCCCGAGGCCGGCCCAGCTTTGCCTGAGGGGCCTCTTGGTGCTCGGCCTCTGCTCTGCCGTGGCTGGGGCAGGGACAAGAGCTCGTGGGGCAGGGCTGGGAGAGCTCTCCTGGCGGTTCCTCTTTTGCAGGGGAGCCGTGAGGAGCATCGGGGCTCCCAGTCGCACCCCATCCCTGCACCTGTGCACTGCCCCATGGCCCCACTGTGCAGGCATCGCCCAGGGCAGGGTGTGTTCAGGGCTGGGGACACGTCCCCCTGGCACGGTCCCCACCACAGCCCTCGGTACCCCGTCCCCCCACAGCCCTCCTGCTCTGGCACCCTCCCCCAGCACCCGGAGCCTGCCCAGCCCTGGCCGTGTCCCACACGGGGGTCAGCACACAGCCATGGCCCAGGGTCTGCCGGGGTCAGGGCTGGCAGAGAGGCCGGGCAGGGCTGGCTGTTCCCCTCCATGCAGGCACTGAGCCCAGCAGGACGGAGCAGCAAAACGCATCCCTGCAGTATTTCCCTGCCTTTCTGTGTGCACCTAAACCTTTCTTTGGAGCACCTTAGCCCTGGGGAACAGTCTTGGCTCCTGGGGTGGCGAGGAAGGCACCAGTGACTGTCAGCCCTGTTGCTACACTCACCATTTCATGGTGTTGAGCTAAAACAAGTCCCCAGGGTGCTGCCTGCAGCTGGCTGGATAGGCACAGATGGGTCCTGGCCCTTCCTGTTCCTCGCAACCCTATCATTCGAGGAAGTGCTGGAAGAAGAGGCCTGGAGGGATCCTCATGGCACTGCACTGCTGGTGGCTGTGATAAGGCCCCTGCAAACAGTTCCTGGGCCAGGTGCTTGGGGACCAGCAGCCAGCAGTGCTTATGGGAGCCCATCAGGAGCGTGCCCTCTGGGTGAGCAAGGAGACCTCAGGCTCTTGTCATGCTGTTGGAGAGGAGCTGGCCTCAGATAGGTACTGACGGAAGGAGGGATGGTTCCCATGGCTCACGAGCTGAAGGTGCTGACGCGTGCCTGGGTCCAGGGCACTGCTACCTCCCAGGCCTTCTCCCGCCTCCTGGGAAGCCACTGCAGGAGCAAGCAATTCCTGGGAAGAAAACCTTCCCCATGTTCCTGAGAGTCAATGGCAGGGTCACTTCTGTGTGAGAACATGGCAGGCCAGCAGCAGGACATGGCGGGAGCGCAGGGGAGGCATGCGGACTACTCAGGGAAGTCAACAAACATCTCTTGTCTTTCAGCTCTAATAAATCGTACACATTAAAAAAGGATATCATGTATAGTGATGAGGAATCACCCTCAGGATTCTGAAGATGAATTATCTCATCACATACATACTAAACAGCAGGAAACATTCCTTAACTGCAACAAGTATGTGTCTGGGTGCTGTGGATTCAAAGTCTTCACAGTGCCGGGTCTTTGCAAACAGCCTTGGCTGTTGTAAGAGTGAGGGTTGGGAGAGGAGGAAGTCAAGACAATTTGTCAGGGACAGAGGGTTATATCAATACAGGGAAGCAGTAAGCCTGAAGGTGAATCTCGGTCCTAGAGTTCCTATAAGGTACGCTGTTATTACTGATCAAGTTGAAGGGCTCTGCCTCCTCTTCCTGCACCAAAATGGTCTGCAAAAGCTTCAGGTGTGTTGATTGAATCCATGCTCTTCCTTAAGTGACTCAAGACCAAGGAAATGTGTTGCCTATCCCTTTAGACAGAAGATCTGCATGGATTTGTGTAGCCCTCTTTGCCGTCCCGGCTTCCAAGCAGGGACTTGTGTAGTGGGAACAAAACTGAGAAAGGCTTTGTTAAAACAACGTAAGAGAAAACTTGAACCAATATCTGCATCTATAGGCCTCTAAGCTTATGTTACTCTTTTGCTATTGCAGTGTGGAAGTCATTAAAACGCACAAGTGAAAATATGAGGTTAGGTTGTCCCAATTATTTTTCTCCATTTCTCTTACTGTGCTGGCCAGGAAATCTGCTGACCTACCAAACTCGTTATGTCTCTAGGACCTTTGGCTCGAGCCAGGAAAGTTTCTGCAGTGCTGTGGTGGCCAAAAGAACTGCTCTCCACAAACATATGTCAGGTGGACACTATGGGATCTTGCTCAACTACAGCGAAATCCCTAGAAAGTGTATTTGCAATCTGGATTAGAAGACAGCACACAAGGAAAAATGAAACTCTTGGAATGGCAGAAACAACAAAAATAAATATCATAGACGCACTGGTGATCATGGTGTTACTGTACCTATCCAGTTTGCAGTTTGTTAAATAGAGCTCCTTTGTTTCAATGCCTATGTTAATTTTTTTTTCTAAAAACGCTCTTCTGCTCCTTCTCCCTTCCCACCTTCTTCCATAACTGTTGACCAGTTTCAGCTGAACATGATAAATGTATGGATTTCAGTGCTTTGGAACTCTAGGCATCATGAAAAGGAGTGTCTGGGTGAGAAAGGGATCCCAACAGGTCTGTGCTGGGAGAGAAATTTGCAATTTGCCCCACAAGGGCTAACTGACCCCGTGCCCTTTGTGCATGTGGCTGGCCAACACCCATGTGTGATGTGAGAACCATCACGTGTCCATCCAGCATGGTGGGGAACAGCAGCCATGGTGAAACAGCAGGATTATTATTGTTATTGTTTTTGCTATTGTTGCTTAAATACTACCACCAGAATCAGTTTCCTCAGGGCATCTTTGAGCTCCTTGTTCCTCATGCTGTAGAGGAGGGGGTTCACTGCTGGAGGCACCACCGAGTACACAACAGCCAGCACCAGATTCAGAGCTGGGGAGGAGATGGAAGAGGGCTTCAGGTGGGCAAACAGGCCAGTGCTGACAAAGAGGGAGATCACAGCCAGGTGAGGGAGGCACATGGAGAAGGCTTTGTGCCTTCCCTGCTCAGAGGGCATCCTCAGCACGGCTGTGAAGATCTGCACATAGGACAGAACAATGAAAATGAAACATCCAAAGAATAAACAGGCACTAACCACAAGAAGCTCAACTTCCCTGAGGTAGTAGTCTGAGCAGGAGAGCTTGAGGATATGCGGGATTTCACAGAAGAACTGGTCCAGGACATTGCCTTGGCAGAGAGGAATGGAAAATGTGTTGGCAGTGTGCAGGAGAGCATAGAGAAAACCAGTGGCCCAGGCAGCTGCTGCCATCCTGACACAAGCTCTGGTGTCCATGAGCATAGCATAGTGCAGGGGTCTGCAGATGGCAACGTAGCGGTCATAGGCCATGACTGTGAGGAGAGAATACTCAGCTGAAATTAAGAAAAAGAAGAAAAAGACCTGGGCAGCACATCCTGAGTAGGAAATGGCCCTGGTGTCCCTCAGGGAGTTGGCCATGGATTTGGGGACAGTGGTGGAGATGGTGCCCATGTCGAGGAGAGCAAGGTGGAGGAGGAAGAAGTACATGGGGGTGTGGAGGTGGTGGTGGCAGGCTACGGCGGTGATGATGAGGCCGTTGGCCAGGAGGGCAGCCAGGTAGATGCCCAGGAAGAGCGAGAAGTGCAAGAGCTGCAGCTGCCGTGTGTCCGCAAACGCCAGGAGGAGGAACTCATTAAGGAAGCTGCTGTTGGACATTTGCTCCCCCTGGGCATAAGGAGCTGTCCAAGGAGAAAAAGATAGTGAGAAGTTAGAAAAGACTTTTAAAAATAAACAATTAAAGAAATAAAATGTTCCATTTCTCATTAGAAACACCCCATTGCCTCTCTCCTTTATTGGGAGTATCCCAATTGGGTGCAGCTCCTTCCCATGAGCTCTGCTTTAGGCTGGCAGAGTGTGTCGGGAGGAGCAGGGACCTCTGCCCATGGGCTCTGCAGGAGTCTACCTGGCTGTGCCGTAGGGGGTACATGGGAATGGGGGGAACAATAACTGTCGAATGAAATCCATTGTCTGAGTTTTGCAGAAATTACTTTCAGGGATTAAGTCTTTTTATTATTATTTTATTTGAGATGTCCCTGTCACCCCTGGGGAGTGTTCTTTCAAGGTTGAAATCCTCGGCATTTCTGCTGTGAGTCCTGAGAGGAAAGCATCCACTGTCACTTGGGG
Organism: Struthio camelus; assembly: GCF_040807025.1. NCBI lineage: Eukaryota > Metazoa > Chordata > Aves > Struthioniformes > Struthionidae > Struthio > Struthio camelus. The sequence goes on from NC_090970.1 coordinate 4,611,050, forward strand.
CAGAGTGAGGGCAGCTCGTTTGTTTATTATTCTCATCCCCAGCTGTCCTGTGCTTGCACCTCTTTCAGCTGCAGGATGATGTTACTCTTAAACAAAAACCAGCCCCTGCTGAGAGCAGAGCAGTGCACTTTCAAAGGGCAGATCTCCAAACTCCTCACCCTTTCTCCAGGCACCTCAGGCAGCTCTCCACACTCCCCTTCTGGCCAAGGACACTCAGCGCTCTTTGCAGCTGCCCATCTACAGCCTCCCACCTCCTTCTCCATAATCTCTGCCTCCCTGAACCTTCTTGATAGGTCTGTCAGCTATCAGAGAGAAGCTGAGAGACAGCGGTGCCTTTCGAGAGGGCAGCTCGCAGCCTGGCAGGACACCACAGGGAAACAAAGGACTGTTAGGACTGAAGACGGGCTCTCCTTCAGGGAGAGACAGCTCATTTCCCAGTCCCACGGACTGCATTTCCTGGAGCTCCACAGGTCAGGAGGAGGCTGGGGCCACCTCCCTGCCATGCACACCCCTCTGTTGCACAACTTGCAGCAACTTGGTGTCTGAGGTGCACCTGAAACCCCTCAAACCCCAGAGAGCCTGAGAGCAAGAAGAGGAGCAGCATGGGCAGGAGGGGAAACAAGGGGCAGCACCATGATCCTGCTGCTGAGGGAGGCAAGGAGAGAGGGACAGACGGGCACTCATGAAAGCCTTCACCTTGCCCACCTGGCCATGCTGCCTCACAGACAGCGACATTGCAGGGCAAGTGCTCCGAGCCCCTTTGTTGGGGAGCACAAAATCAACCCATGGCAGGAGAGATGCCCCTCTCCTCTGCTGGAGGTCTGGCTGCAGAGGAGGCAGCTCATGCCCTGGACCCCATGGCTTTCAGGGCAGAGGCTCTGCTGGGTGGGAAAGGAGATACAGGCCACATGCTCAGAGGAAGGTGTTTGTGTCGGAAGGATTGACCATGACTTGCCCAAATCCATCCCCCCATGATGATTCTGCTAGCAGTTCCCTCTCATTCCCTGCCCATCTCTGCTGCCTGCAGCTGCCCCTGCTGGCAGCTTTCTCAGCTCCAATATTTTTTCCCTCTCAGGGATCACAGACCCCATCCCACCCTCTGTGGGCTCAGTGCTGCCCTACAGAAATCTTTTGAGACTGAGACATGGGCAGGGGCATCTCTGTGCTTGCAGGTGCTAAGGAGCAAGTCACATAAACCCTAGGGAAGCCCATAAAGGTGATGCTGGTGCTGCTGTAGGTTGAGATGCGGTTGAAGAGTGTTTGCTGAGCTTTGTAACAGACCTCCTGATCTCAGAGGGTGAAGGTTTGTGAGTCCCAGGTCCTTCCAAACCAGAAAACTCTTTCTTTTTTTTTTTTCCCTCCCTGTCAAAATTAGGAAAAAATTAGAAAATGGAAAGCCCTCGAAGGAAAGTTCTTTCCCTTTCCAGTAGCCCTTTTTTTCATCTTCCTCTGCAGGGCAGGGACACTGCTCTGAATCACAACCCGGGACAGACTTGTGTGCACACTCCAACTTCACAGCCCTGCAGCTGTCCCTGGGAGAAGGTAGCAGCATGCCCCGTCCCTGTGACGGCGTGTCAGGGAATCTCTGCTCTAAAGCACCTCCTCCTCCCCTGCACAATGGAGAAGCTGGGAGAGAGATCTTTAAAAATTCAGCCATGGAGTTGACTGGGTTTACAAGACCCCTCCAGGAACCGCAGTAGTGTTGTCCTTCAGCCAGAGACTTACCGTGTTCAGGGCTGGGATGATGTCTTCCACAGTGAACTGTCAGCTGTCCTCCCACTCCACACTGCCTTCCACTTCTCTCTGCCTTCTCTCAGCTCCCGTCAGCAGCAGCAGGCAGTGCCCACAGCCCTGCTGCTCTTGGCAGAGGAGCTGCTCCTGCACACAGCTGGGCACATGGGCACTGCTGCCACGTTGCCATGACCTCCTTCCATCTCACAAGCCTGGACCCCTTCAGCAACAGTGGCCCAATTAAAGGCAGAAGTTCTCTGTCCCTCGGGCTCCCTCCTCCTGGGAAAAGTTCACTGAAGTAGACCAAAATAATCACCAGTGAATCACCAGTGAATCACCAGTCTCTCTGAACACGGAAGGAAGACTGATTCCAGCATTACAATCTATCTCCTCAGAGGATGGTCACCTGCTAGAGGGGGAAACGTCCCACTCTGGAAGCCCCTCTTCCTGCCTCTTGCCTAGGCAGGACTCCTAGAGAGGAGGCAAGAAGGGAGTTCATTCTCCCATGCTTCAGGATTTCATTCAGATGAGTCCATCTGGGCATCTCATGCCAGTTTAGAAGCCCTGGGGCTGGACTGGGATTCAGATCCTTCCCCTGAACTCCACAAACATGCACGTGGGGTTTTACCCTTGCCCAACCTGATGTGTGCCCAGCAGAGATGTCTGCATGGGAGCTCCTTGTCTAAGCTCCCGTTGTAATCCCTGGAGATGGAGAGTGGGAGTCAGTTGCTCACACACAAACATCTGGGGACATTGGAAGAGACAGAGGTGGTCCAAAGCATGTGCCAGTGTCTGCTTGCTCTGATGGAGCCACTCTGAGACCTGCATCCTTCTGGAGCATCAGGTGGGGGCGAGGTGGGGAATTTCCTTGGCCATCTGAAATGACCCCAGATGCTTAATACTGCTAGGCACCCACTCACGAGGAAGCTGAGACATATCCAGATCCCAGTGTTACCAACAGCTCATGTCATTCAGTGTGGACACTTGATTTCATGACCTAGAAATAGGCTTGCAGGGCCATATTTGTGACAGATAGCAGTCTTGTTGTGAGAGTGGCCAGCTCTCTCAATGTCCTCAGAGGCAGCCCACCCAGTCCTGCAGACTTATATGGGTTGAGTTCTTTCAAGTCATCCCTCACTCCGTCATCACTCACTGTTGGTTGTTGTTCTCTGCCCAATCCAGCAGTAAGCCAACATTTTCCTTTTTACTCCTTTATTGACCCTGAAGCAGTAGCAGCTCTTCTTCATGCCCTTGTCATCCCCTTCAAGTGTCTACCCTTGGGGACCTTTGGCTTCCCTAACACCATCCCTGTTTTCCTGGACGATATTTCTGAATTCCTCCACTGCATCCCCCACTTCCTTCTGCTTCCAGTATGCTGCCTGATTGCCCTGGAGTTCAGTCCTGACTTCCCAGTGCGGCCAAGCCAATCTCTCAAGCTGTCTATTAGTTTTACTGAGGGCCCAAGGCCAGGAAGAAACAGTGCTGAGCTGTGCAGGAATGGTAGGAGAGGGGTTTGCTGCCTGAGCTGATTCTGCAGCACCTTGAGACCTGTGACAGAGGTGAACCAATCTCCAGGAAGGACAAAGTGCCACTGTAGAAGTCCCTAGGTCTGGGCCGCCTTTGATCCAGACACCAGTTAAAAGGCTGTGGAGATCAGGGGAGGTCCCAATGAGCTGAAAAAGGCATATGCTGTGCCCATCTTCAAAAAAGGCCCCAAGGACAAATCAGGGAGCTGCAGACCATTCAGCCACACTTTAGTGAGGAGTGTGTCATGGAATGATTCCTCTTGCATCACATTTCTGCACACAGGAAGAAGGTGACTGTGAACAGTCCTCATGGATTTACTGGAGGTAAAGCCTTCCTGATCAACTTGATTACCTTCTGTGATAAAAGGCCTGTCCTTGTGGAGGAGAGGAGAGTAGTGGATGTCATTTACCACAGTTTTAGCAAGGGGTTTGACATTGTCTCGCACTAGATGGTTGAGGGCTGCCATCCAGATGGACCCCTGCAGGAAGGAGGAATGGGTTGCCAGGACCTTTATGGAATTCACAAATGAAACAAATGCCAGGTCCCGCACCTGGGGTACACAAAACACCCTGCAGTGATCTGGGCTGGGGAGTGGCCAGCTGGGCAGCAGCTCTGCAGAGAAGGACCTGGGAGTCTTTGTGGGCAGCAAAGTGAGCGAGAGCCAGCAGCATGTCCTGGCATCAACGGAGGCCACAGTGTCCTGGGCTGCCTGAACAAGAGCACAGCTGGGAGATTGAGGGAAGGGATTATCCCCCTCTACTCAACACCTGTTAGAGCACATGCAGATACTACATGCATTTGGGGCCCTGTGTAGAAGGGCATTTGGGGGTCCTGTGTAGAAGAACACTATTGATCTCATGGAGTGAGTTCAGTGGCACACCCCCAAGGAGCCCAGGCACCAGAGCACTTGTCCTGTGAGGAGTGGCTGAGGGAGATGGGTTTGTTCAGCCTGGAGTAGAGAAGGCTTTGCGCAGACCTAATCACAGCCTCCTCATACCTTCCAGGATGTCACCAAGAAGATGCAGTCAGGCTCTTCACCATTGTGCACAATGGGAGGATGAGGCTGCAATGGGCATTAGCTGAAGCAAGAGAGCTTCAGGCTGGGTGTAAGGAGAAACTTCTGACCCATCCAGACAGTCAAGCACTGGGGCAGGTTTTCCAGAGAGGTGGTGCCATCTCCATCCTCAGAAGTTGTTGAAGTCCTAAAGGAGTAAAGCCTTGAGCAACCTGGTTAGAGCTGATACACACCCTGCTGTGGGAAGGAGGTTGGGCTAGAGACCTCCTCAGGCCCCTCCCAACCTGCCTGAATGATTCAGCATTTCCTTCCACCTCAGGTCTTCCCTTGTTGACCTTAGGGAAAACCTTCAGCTTCCTCGTGACCATGGAAGTAGATTTCCCAAAAGGATCACCAGATCAGCTGCATGATCCTTTTCCTGCTCTGGTCAGAGGCATTCAGATTGAGGGCTGCTTGGCAGCCACCCCCAAATCACCTTCAGTTTTCTTTTCCTTCGCCTTTTATTGCATTTTGTCCCTCTTTTCTCCCTTCCAAACTCTTCTTTTACCATCCTGATCCCCTCCCATGCAGTCAGCCAACCTCTGTTTACCCATTGGCCCTGGGTTTCCTTTCTTTGTGCATTCATTTGGCTTGTCTGAGACGGTTGCCATGGTGATTTCTACTTTTACCACTAGGGCCTTGAAACTGGTACTGCCTTTTATTATGTGTAGTGTCCTGCAGGTCCTCATGCTGTTACCCTGCCAGAGGCACTGCAAGATAGGATGAGCCATCAGTACGCATACATTAACAGCTGACCCAGAGGAGCCTGAGTCCAGAGGGGCCTTGAGAAACTTGGGGTTTTGGCCAACAAAAACTTCATGACGTTGTGCAAGGAGAAGTGGCAGACCTTGCCTCAGGGGGCAGAACAGGCTGTGCATCAGGACAGGCTGAGACATGACGGGCAGGAGAGTGACCCTGAGGAGGAGGGCCTAGCTGTTACAGGAGGGATGCCCTATGAGCCAGTGCTGCGTGCTCACCACAAATGAGGCCAGCTGCATAGAGGGCTGCATTAGGAAGTGCATAGCCATCGAGACAAGGGCAGTTCTTATCCCCCTTGACTCAGCACTGGTGTGGCCACATGTGGGATGGTGTGTCGCAGTGTGGGCTGCCCCGTGCTGGAGGAATGGGGAGGAACATGGAGAGGGTCCAGAGGAGGTCTGCCAAGATGGGGTTGGGGGCCTGAAGGCCACGGCCTGTATGGAGAGGCAGAGGGACCTGGGCTTCTTCAGCCTGGTGAAGTGTTAAAGACAAATGGAATATAGTAGTAGCCTGGGACTGCTTGAAGGGTGGTTCCAGAGGGGATGGAGCTTTTGTTGGTAGTAGGAAAGAGCATGAAAAGGGGAAAGGGTCACAAACTGCATCTTGAGAGGTACAGCCTGGGCTTCAGGAAAAAGACATGTCACTTGAAGGGTAGTGGTGTGCTGCAACAGGTCACCCAGAGGCCTCTGAGGTCACCCCATGCCTTTGTGTTTAAAAGAACACCAGCAAGGATAGAGAGACCTCAGTAAATATGGAGAGATCCTGGGGATAGAGCAAGGGGAGGAAGCTTGTTGGGTCTCTAGAGGCTGCAGGGAAACAAGTACAGGCATGGGACAGTGTAGGACAGCCTGTGGTGGAGAAGGCTGAGGGCACTGCCATGGCTGAAAGCCTCCAACAGAACCGAGGTCTCTGGCCTCTTGGCTATGGTTGGTGTCTCTGCTACTAAGGCCTCTGAGAAGAAGTTTCCTTAAACCACTGGGACCTTACTGCCTCCTTGTCCACGGGGAACCAAGAGATGCCATATTGTTGTCCTGCAGTTGGAGCTGCACATGCCCACCTTCACACTGACCCCCAGAAAGAGCCCCGAACAACGCGTGAGGGAAGTCACCACCCTTCACAAGGACTGGGTGTCAGGGCCTGGTTGCTCTGCTTCATTACACACATCAAGGCTGACATGGCATCACAGCCACCTGCACATTGTCTTGGCCTACCTGCAATCAGGGCCTCCAGCTTTGTGCTCTCATCAGCCCCCTGGGAAGGCTTTGTCAGTAATGAGCCCTCAGTGGGACTCGTTAACACTCCAAGAAACTTTGAGATTTACTTCTCCCTTCAACTTCTGGAGAGGTTTGCTCAACCTTCTCAGCATCTGAGGTCCATGGGCTCAGCACCAAATACACCTGAGGGGTCATTAAAATGCAAAAAGCCTTAACAACCCATGCCTCTTTCCATCATTTTCTTCAGTTCTTCTGTGGCTAATTGGCAAGTGTTCAGGAGGGTATTGAAAAGAGAAGGATTTCAAGGAGCACCTGAAAAGTAAAGACGTCTGCTTTTCGAGCTTTTTTTATTCTTCAGGTTTCAGAAGTGATACCCACCTTCTCCAGGTCACACTGAACCGTGGTGTTTCCTAATTAAGCCTGGACATTTGGGAGAAGCAGTATTTTGGATAGGAGACATGTATGGACAACCTTGCTCCCCACCTCCCCAGCCCTCACATTTCTCTCCTCAGCCCCTGGGGACTTCCCTCACTCGGCTTAACATCTAGCCTTTTCCCACTCAAGCCTGTAGCTGAATGTTACAGCTCCTGGGCACCAATTCCCACCTGCTTTCCTTAGAAAATTAACTGCAAACAGACACAGAAGGATTTGTCTCAATTCTGATCCAACACAAACAAACATGATGCAGTGTCCTAAGAAATAACATACCATCCTCAAGTGTATGTCAAGGGCAAGTTGCCTCCAGGGAGGTCCACAGTCTGCAAGGAATAGCCTTCCTTGACATGTTCTTGACAAATAGATGGGGGAGGCTAGATAGAAACACAGTGAAGGAGTTGGTTGAAGAGACAATGAGAGTGCTGAAAGATGAGACAAGCTTCCGACTCCCTGAAGCTCAGAGCAGCGACTAGGGAGTTGAGAGGTGCCTGAATGATACAGAGGAAGGGGAGGAGGAAAACTGGGAAACTATGAGAAGGGCATATGCCCAGCTTGTCTAATGCAAAGTTGATCTCAGAAATGATCAATGTAATCAGGACATGTGGAAATACGTGAAAGGATTCTGAGATTAAATCCACAGCATAAGAGCAGTGGTCATGGAAGTTTGGGGTAGGTTAAAATTACTTCTCCTAAGATTCATATCCTTCGTCAACATTTCCATTATGTAATCCTGAGAAAGCACTGACATTTTGTTAAAATTAATCAATCATTTCAGCTGATGAAAATGTAGTCTTTTTTAAACAAAACAAAACAAAACAAAACTTTGAAAATTGTTTTTTTGAGGAAGAGCTCAGGTGTCTGAGTACAAGCACCCACCAGGACTCCCCAGGTCCTTCTCTGCAGAGCTACTTTTGGAGTATATAGCGGTGATTCTGTTATTGCTCTTACCTCTCCATCATCTCAAGATCACTGCAGTGACAGACAGCCTCCACATTCCCATCCCCACCCAGGCTGAGTTCCTGAGAAAGGGGAGGATGGCACCATCTACTTCGAGGTGCAAATTGCAGAGGTAGAGACATCACACTGCAGAAAAGCCTGCTGTTCTCCCCTCACCTCTGAGGGGATCCAGGCCATGGACTTAAAGGTGGATGCAAAGAAGTTCAGGGGTAATGTAGATATGCCTGAGGCAGTGCCTCCCAGGCTGCCCTTACAGTCACTGGGGAGAAGGAGGTGTTCACCAGCCTTCTTCAAGATGGTCACATAAAGCACAAACAACACATGTCCCAGAAACATTTGCTCGGTGTTTGAAATGAGGCCTGAGAGCACAGGCTTTTAGGATACTTCAAGCTGAAGGGACCACAGGAAGCCTGTAGTGCAACCTGCTGCTGCTCAAAGCAGGGTCAGAAGTAGGGTCAGCAACCAAAAAAATGTCCCTGCCAAAGGATTTCAGGGGTGATACAGCAGGAGAAGACGGTAGAAGCTTGACAGGGTGGTAGAAGTCCTGTGGACAAAAGGGTTTCCTTTTTCCTGTTCTCCAGAGAATTAAATCCTCCGCTCTGCAGAGAGAAGAAGCTGGGACACTACCTTTGCCACTAACACGGAGGTGGAGAAGCTCCTGAGTCCCTTTCAGAGAGAGGCTGCTCCAGAGGTCACCACCCCAATGGCACTAGACCCCCCGGCATGCCTGCCTTTCTGCTGGGTACCCTCCAGCCCCAGGCAGGAGGTCTGTGGGGAACCGAGTCAGTCCTGCACAGGACTCGTCCTCCCAAGGGTCATATCTGAATGCCCAGTCCTCCAGCTGGGCGTGGAGCCCTGTCTGGAGGTGACTTTTGGGGTAAGGGCCAGCATGCAGGCTGGGGGAGATTGTCGCAAGGACATGTGCGGGGGACAGGGTCTGAGGGACAGCAGCAACCTGACACGGCTCCTGGGTCCTGCTTCCTTCAAGGCAAGCTCTGACACAGGGTCCCAGCCTTTCTTTTGGCGCCACCCTTCAGGAGGGACGATGGCACTGTGAGCGGGGAGGGTGGGGAGCATTAATCCTTCTTCAGTCACTTCCCAAGCCATGCAGAGGGCCAGGACTGCAAAGATTTCTGGCTCAGCATCGTGAGCTCACTTTAATATACCCACGCTCTGAATGTTTGTTTGTTTGTTTTTAAATTAAATGTCAGCATTTTTCGCTCCAAGAAACTTCCAAGCCCAGTCCCACTTCCTCCTTCTGATCTCTCCCAACCCCTCCTCTGGTCTCATTGCCATTCCCACACCCCCTGCCCTGATCTCCCCACAGGGCCCTGAGCTGACAGTGCTGCTCTGCACAGCAAGCTCACTGTGGAGCCACAGGGCCGTGGAGGGACTCTGCACCTCTGCACTGGTGGTACTGGTGAGGATGGGAAGCAGACCCAACCAAATGGGGATCACGGCCTCTACTCCCTCCAGGGGTCTGCTGATGTGTCAAGTGCTTGGAGGGACTAGGGAGCATTTCCAGGGGTACTTGCTGTGCCCAGCTGCACCTCTAGATCCTGCCCCTGCTATTTCACAGAAAGCGACATGAATCACTCTCTAGTCTGCCTTCCCCATGCCAGCTGGATCCTTACTGTCTCTCCTGAGATTGCAGAGTCCTCCTTTGCCTGTGGAGACCTGGGTTTAGTGCTTTCCCTTGAGGTGACTCCACCTTGGACCATCTCTCCCTTTGTGAGGCTCCACTCACTGCCCACCCCAGGCACACGCTGCCCCAGGACACCCCCCTGGGCTCTCCTGGCAGCCCCAGCTTCCCCTCCAGAAGGACAGGCATCTGACACTGTGCCTGAACATGTGCGACAGCTCTGGGCATGTCAATCAGTGACCATTCATCCCCCCTGCTGTCACTGGGCACCGATGGGTGGCCGAGTCCTAAATGCAGCCCTTGGTCTCTAAGAGGTCATTACGTGAGTATGAGCTTTTTGCTCCTGAACCCATGGAGAAGCCAGCCCAGCAGGCCCTGCTGGGATGCAATTCCTTGGGCCTCTTCTTGACACCAGCTTTGGAGGAAGAGCCCAGCCTTCAGGGACTGCAGCAGGAGGAACCTACTTTATTCCAGAGATAACTGGGAGGGCGTCAGCTCTGACCCAGTGTTAGACACAATATGATATGGGCACCAGGGGAGACAGAGCAGTCTCAGGAAAGGTGGAGGGAATCTAAGCATTTATGTAGCAATATGATAAGAAATTATGCCAAGAACAGTAATAACAGTAATCAGAAAACTAAAGTGAACAAACAAAGCTCAGTCCCGTTATGGCACACAGTGGGAGTCATTTGTGGAGAGAAATGGCAATTTTAGTACTGCTGAAAAATGTCCATGGCATCACTTTCCTCAGGGCCTCCTTGAGCTCCTTGTTCCTCATGCTGTAGAGGAGGGGGTTCACTGCTGGAGGCACCACTGAGTACACAACAGCCACCACCAGATCCAGAGCTGGGGAGGAGATGGAGGGGGGCTTCAGGTAGGCAAAAAAAGAGGTGCTGACAAAGAGGGAGACCACAACCAGATGAGGGAGGCACATGGAGAAGGCTTTGTGCCTTCCCTGCTCAGAGGGCATCCTCAGCACAGCTGTGAAGATCTGCACGTAGGACAGCACAATGAAAACGAAACACCCAAACATTAAAAAGGCAGTAAACACAAGAAGCCCGACTTCCCGGAGGTAGGATTGTGAGCAGGAGAGCTTGAGGATCTGGGGAATCTCACAGAAGAACTGGTCCAGGACATTGCCTTGGCAGAGAGGGATGGAAAATGTGTTGGCTGTGTGCAGGAGAGCATTGAGGAAAGCACTGGCCCAGGCAGCTGCTGCCATCCTGACACAAGCTCTGGTGCCCAGGAGGGTCCCGTAGTGCAGGGGTCTGCAGATGGCAATGTAGCGGTCGTAGGCCATGACAGTGAGGAGAGAATACTCGGCTCCAAACAAGAAGACAAACAGAAACACTTGAGCAGCACATCCTGAGTAGGAAATGGTCCTGGTGTCCCTCAGGGAATTGGCCATGGATTTGGGGACAGTGGTGGAGATGGAGGCCAGGTCGAGGATGGCGAGGTGGAGGAGGAAGAAGTACATGGGGGTGTGGAGGCAGTGGTGGCAGGCTACGGCTGTGATGATGAGGCCGTTGGCCAGGAGGGCAGCCAGGTAGATGCCCAGGAAGAGCGAGAAGTGCAAGAGCTGCAGCTCCCGCGTGTCTGCGAATGCCAGGAGGAGGAACCCGTTGAGGAAGCTGTCGTTGGACATTTTGCTCCGCCTTGGTATGGGGAACTGTGCAAGGAGAAAAAGATAGTGACTAGTTAGAAAAGAATTTTAAAAATAAACAATTAAACAAATAAAGTGTTCAATTTCTGACTAAAGGCACCACATTGCCTCCCATGTACAGTAGGGGGTACATGGGAATGGGGGTGAACAATTTCTGTCAAATGAAGTCTGTCGTCTGAGTTTTGCAGAAATTAGTTTCAGGGATTTTTAAAAATATTTTTTATTTTCTCTGAGATGCCCCTGTCACCCCAAGGTAGAAATCCTCAGCATTTCTGCTGTGAGTCCTGAGAGGAAAGCATCCACTGTCACTTGGGGCAGAGTGAGGACATTTCATTTATTAGCCTTGTTCCTAAGCTGTCCTGTGCTAGCATCTCTTTCAGCTGCAGGATGATGTTACCCTTAAAAGAAACCAGCCCCTGCTGAGAGCAGAGCAGTGCACTTTCAAAGGGCAGATCTCCAAACTCCTCACCCTTTCTCCAGGCACCTCAGGCAGCTCTCCACACTCCCCTTCTGGCCAAGGACACTCAGCGCTCTTTGCAGCTGCCCATCTACAGCCTCCCACCTCCTTCTCCGCACTCTCTGCCTCCCTGAACCTTCTTGATAGGTCTGTCAGCTATCAGAGAGAAGCTGAGAGACAGCGGTGCCTTTCGAGAGGGCAGCTCGCAGCCTGGCAGGACACCACAGGGAAACAAAGGACTGTTAGGACTGAAGACGGGCTCTCCTTCAGGGAGAGACAGCTCATTTCCCAGTCCCACGGACTGCATTTCCTGGAGCTCCACAGGTCAGGAGGAGGCTGGGGCCACCTCCCTGCCATGCACACCCCTCTGTTGCACAGCTTCCAGCATCGGTGTCTGAAGTGCACCTGAACCCCCCCCCGCCCCCCCCAAAGAGCCCAAGAGCAAGAAGAGGAGCAGCATGGAGAGGAGGGGAAACAAGGGGCAGCACCATGATCCTGCTGCTGAGGGAGGCAAGGAGAGAGGGACAGACGGGCACTCATGAAAGCCTTCACCTTGCCCACCTGGGCATGCTGCCTTGCTGAGGAAAACATTGTAGGGCAGGTGCTCCGAGCCCCTTTGTTGGGCAGCACGAAATGAACCCATGGCAGGAGAGATGCCCCTCTCCTCTGCTGGAGGTCTGGCTGCAGAGGAGGCAGCTCATGCCCTGGACTCCATGGCTGTCAGGGCAGAGGGTCTCCTCTGCTGGGTGGGAGAGGAGACACAGGCAGCATGCCGCATCTCTGCAGCCTGCAGCTGCCCCTGCTGGCAGCTTTCTCAGCCCCAACATCTTTTCCCTGTCAGTGATCACAGTCCCCATCCCACCCTCTGTGGGCTCAGTGCTGCCCTACAGAAACCTTCCAGGTCTGGGACTTGGGCAGGGGTATCTCTGTGCTTGCAGGTCCTAAGGAGCAGGTCTCATAAACCCTGAGGAAGCCCATAAATGTGAAGTTGGTGCTGCTGTAGGTAGAGATGGCGTTGAAGGGGTTTGCTGAGCTTTCTCACAGACCTCCTGATCTTTGAGGGTGAAGGTTTGTGAGTCCCAGGCCCTTGTCAAATCAGAAAACAATTTCTTTTTTTTTGCCTGCCAGAATTAGGAAACAGAAAGCCCTGGAAGGAAAGTTCTTTCCCTTTCCAGTAGCCCTTTTTTTCATCTTCCTCTGCAGGGCAGGGACACTGCTCTGAATCACAACCCGGGACAGACTTGTGTGCACACTCCAACTTCACAGCCCTGCAGCTGTCCCTGGGAGAAGGTAGCAGCATGCCCCGTCCCTGTGACGGCGTGTCAGGGAATCTCTGCTCTAAAGCACCTCCTCCTCCCCTGCACAATGGAGAAGCTGGGAGAGAGATCTTTAAAAATTCAGCCATGGAGTTGACTGGGTTTACAAGACCCCTCCAGGAACCGCAGTAGTGTTGTCCTTCAGCCAGAGACTTACCGTGTTCAGGGCTGGGATGATGTCTTCCACAGTGAACTGTCAGCTGTCCTCCCACTCCACACTGCCTTCCACTTCTCTCTGCCTTCTCTCAGCTCCCGTCAGCAGCAGCAGGCAGTGCCCACAGCCCTGCTGCTCTTGGCAGAGGAGCTGCTCCTGCACACAGCTGGGCACATGGGCACTGCTGCCAGGTTACCATGAGATCTCTCCGTCCCAAGAGCCTGGTCCTGGTTAGGAGCAGAGGCCCAGCTGAAGGCAGAAGTTCTCTGTCCCTTGTGCTCCCTCCTCCTGGGAAATGTTCACTGACGAACACCAAAATAATCACCTTTGCTCCCTCTCTGAACAATACAGGGAGACCAGTTACAGCACTGTCATTATCTCATCAGAAGATGGTTATCTATGAGAGGTGGAAACATCCTCTTGGAAATTGGAAATCCATTTTCCTGTGGATTAGCCTTAACTAGGCAGGACACTTAGAAGGGGACAAGAAGGGAGTTCATTTACCCATTTTTCAGGTTTCTCATGCCTGTTTAGAAGACCATGCACTGGCGTGGGGTTCAGATCTCTCCTGTCAACTCTACAAACATGCAGAAGGTGGGATTCCCTTTGCCCAAGCTGGTGTACACAACAGAGATGTCTGCATGCGAGCTCCTTGTCTAGGCTCACGTTATAATCCCTGGAGATGGAGAGTGGGAGTCAGTTGCTCACACACAAACACCTGGGGACATTGGAAGATACAGAGGTGGTCCAAAGCATGTGCCAGTGTCTGCTTGCTCTGATGGAGCAACTGGGGCCCCTGCATCCTTCTGGAGCATCAGGTGGCTCTCTGGTGGGGAACTTCTTTGGCCATCAGAAATGACCCTAGATGCCTAGGACAACTAGAGCTCCACTCAGGAGGAAGCTGAGACATATGAAGATCCCTGCATTGCAAAACAGCTGATGTAATTCCATGCAGACACTTGAGGCAGTGACACAGAAACAGGCTGGCAGGGCCATGTCAGATGCCTGGGCTGTGCAGCACAACTGCATGCTTCTAGCAGGTACTCCATGGCCCCTGCAGGAAAGCCATGCCCCTTTGGAGTGCTTGCTGGCCAAACACCTCAGGGCATCTCATGTTTTCTCCCTGTGCCCAGACTACTGAATCCCTCCACAGCCTTTAGGGAAAGTCCATCCTGTCTGCATTCAAGTGTGCTGCATAAACACCCCAAGGTCTCCCCTCTAGTCTCTGCACTCTTTAACGCTTCCAGCTCTCCTGTCCCTGAGCCTCTTCTCACCCCCTCACTTGATATGACCAGGCACTGGGCTAACGATATCCTCAGAGTGGCTGGATCACAGGCTGCCCAGGCCCAGGGACTTCTTCACTGGCATCTTGTCCTGCCTGGAGATTGTTTAACATCTGTCACGGGCTCCAAAGAGTCAGCTCACACAGCAAACCTCTCCCCTGCCATTCCTGCACAGCCCTGCTCTGTTCCTCCCTGGCCTTGGGCACTGCAGGGTTTGCTCTCTGAGTGGGAATCTCCTTTCAGAGTTACATTGCCACCAGCTTTTCACACCCACATGTCTCTATTCTGAAGTGGGGCCATTGTACACACAGTACCCTTGGCTCTTGGTAAATCTTTCATCATGATCAGTTTGTTCTCTCTGCCACAGTGGAGGCTCTATAGTCCAAAGATATGCAAATGCATGCAGCCTGGGGCACAGCCAGGAGGAGATGGAGATGCGCAAGCTGTCACAGGGCTGAAACATGGTTGGAATAGCTGAGATGTGGTGGGATCACTCACAAGTCTGGAGAGCTGCACTAGTAGGGTACTAGCTCTTCAGGAGGCACTATCAGGGAAGAAGAGGAGGGAGGATGCCCTTGGTGTGAAGGGGCAGCTCAGAGCTCTTCCATGGGAGAGGCAAGGGGCTGGGTGAGAGCTTGTGGGTGAGCATTAGAAGAACGGTGACATTGTGATGGGAGCCACAGACCACGGAGTCAGGGTGAGGAGGTGGATGCAGTCTCCTTTAAGGAATGTGATCAAATCTGTGAATCACAGGCCCTGGTTCTTATGGCGGGGTGGAGGGGGTGGTGGGGGGTGAAAAAAGGGAGTCCCAGATGCTGAGGGGAATGAGGAAGGATAGTCATGGAGCAGAGACCCTGGCCTTCAGAGGAGCAGACTTCGGCCTCTTCTGGGGAGTGGTCAGGGAACCTATGGGAAGCAGCTTGGAAAGGTGCAGGAGCTCAGGAAAGCCAACAGGTCTCTGAGGACAGCACCTGCCAAGCACAAGGATGGTCCATCATGATACTAAAGAAAACCTTAGCTCCAGGGCAGTCAGGCAGCATCCTGGAAGCAGAAGGAGGGAGAAGCTTCAATACAAGAATATAGAAATTTTGTCCAGCATCACCGGCAGGGTGTTAGGGAAGCCAAGGCTGCCGTAGGATTGACACTTGCAAGGGATGTCAAGGGCCTGAAGAAGAGCTGCTACTGCCTCAGTAAGAATCGAAGACCCAAAAGGAGAAGGCTGTCTCACTGCTACATGGGGCAGGGAACCTTGTAGCAGCAGATGCAGAGAGGTGGGAGGAACTCCACCCCTTGTTAGCTTCAGTTTTCCCAAGCAAGGTCTCCCACGCTGTTGTGCCTTGGCTCCAGACTCCAGAGGACAAAAACCACCAACAGTGGATGAGGCTAGTGAGGGATGACTTGGGAGAACTCAAACTATACACGCCAAAGAGGTTGGATGGGCTGCACATGAGGATATTGTGAGAGCTGACACATCACTGACATTAAAATTAGTCAGTCATTTCAGCTGATGAAAGCATGTTCATATTTTTGAAATGTTGAAACTAACTCTTCCCCTTTCCAGGCAGAGCTCAGGGGTCGAACCACAAGCACCCAGTGGCACTTGGAGAGGCCCCGGTGTCTTGGAGGTTCCTGCCTGGGCCTGGCAGCTCTCCCAGGGGACCTGCGGGAGACCAGAGCCCCTCGGAGCTGCAGAGGGAGGCTGGACAGAGGGCACCAGGGCAGTAGAAACAGCACCAGACATCTGTGACCCTCTAACTGCATCCTACCCTAGTTCTGAACATCTCTTTCCTTTAAAAACACACACACACACACACACACACACAAAATCCCCCTGAAAGACCACTAAATTTAAAAAAATCAAGAAAAATAACAAGAACAAAAAAAAATTTTGAAGTTGGAAAGGATAACAAAATATTTATTTACTTTAAATCTTTTTCTCAATTTCTCTCTTGGTGCATTTTTAACGGTAGTTTCTAAAGATTTCTTTTCTATATAGGGCCTACAGTATTAAAAAAGATATTTTTGTGTCTTTCCCAAGCCTAGTGTCCCTCCAACCCCTCCCTGCTCACTCCCTGGATCACTCCAGAAGTAACTGAGCCTCACTTGCTTTTATGCCCACCTCACTGGCAAGAGGAGACCTTTGTGCAAATTAGCCACAGATCCACATTTCACCTCAGAGGAGGGTCATTTGGAAAGAAGGGGCCACGAGTGAGCTAATACCCAGGCTGTGCCCAGCTGATCAGTCAAGAGCTTCAGAAACTGCAGGCCTCAGTGACCAGCTCAGTGACACACTGCAAAACGTGAGTTGGACACCTGAAGTGTCAGGTGCCAAAGGACTCCCTTAGAGAAGAGAGGAGCATGTGGAAAGGGGAGGAGCATAATTCAGAGGGGGCTTGAAAGTTATTTGCTTCAAAGAGCTTCAGCTTTGCAAGCTGATTCTCAGCTGTGACCCATGAAGTGTTTCCTGCTGACTTGCAGGGAAGTGCCTGAGCATCACAACTCACTGTAGTAGGGGCACCTGGGAGAAGTGGTTTTAAAGGCCATAATTCTCTTCTGAAGAAAAACTTGGTCTTTGGAAGTTTCCCTTATTTGGCCCCATTTTAAAAGCTTGTGACTGTGGCACTGACGCTTGAAAGAGCACCTCTGAGTGCTCCACTGTGGAGAGACCATTCTACTTGTGAACTGTGTGGGTGAAGAAAGTCCCATGTGATCTAAACTGCTCTCTGAGGAGTTAGCTCTCTGAGCTAGAGCTGTGAGCAGCCCTGACCCTGACGCACGCAGCACCCTCCCAGGAGCAAAATGAACCTGCCCTGCTGGGGGTCACTCCTTCCACCCAGAGCTTCTCCCCGCAGCACTGTGGGGAGCTCCCTGGGAATGCTGAGGGCTGATCCTCACAGGAGGCAGAGACACTGCACAGGGCACACAGCACCCTCGGGGCACAGGGACACTGCTCTGAACCACAGCCCTGCGCAGGCCTTGGTGCACACCCAGGCCTCACCCCCATGCAGCTGTCCCTGGGAGAACGTAGCAGAGCACGCTGTCCCTGTGTCTGTGTGGCAGGGAATCCCTGCTCGGAAGCATCTCCTCCTCCCATGCACTAGAGGAACCGGGAGAGCAATCCTTAAAAAACTGATCAGCCATGCGAGGGGCTGGGTTCAGGAGAGCGCTCCAGCAACCTCAGCAGCATTGCCCTGCAGCCAGACACTCACCATGCAAACAGCTGGGAAGATGTCTCCCACAAGGAGCTCTCCTCTCTCCTCCCACTCCACACTGCCTTCCACTTCTCTCTGCCTTCTCTCACCTCCTCTCAGCAGCAGCAGGCAGTGCCCACAGCCCTGCTGCTCTTGGCAGAGGAGCTGCTCCTGCACACAGCTGGGCACATGGGCACTGCTGCCAGGTTACCATGAGATCTCTCTGTCCCAAGAGCCTGGCCCCACTCAGGATCAGGGGTCCAGCCGAAGGCAGAAATTCTCTGTCCCTCGGGCTCCCTCCTCCTGGGAAATGTTCACTGACGAACACCAAAATAATCACCTTTGCTCCCTCTCTGAACAATACAGGGAGACCAGTTACAGCACTGTCATTATCTCATCAGAAGATGGTTATCTATGAGAGGTGGAAACATCCTCTTGGAAATTGGAAATCCATTTTCCTGTGGATTAGCCTTAACTAGGCAGGACACTTAGAAGGGGACAAGAAGGGAGTTCATTTACCCATTTTTCGGGTTTCTCATGCCTGTTTAGAAGACCATGCACTGGCGTGGGGTTCAGATCCCTCCTATCAACTCTACAAACATGCAGAAGGTGGGATTCCCCTTGCCCAAGCTGGTGTACACAACAGAGAGAGATGTCTGCCTGCGAGCTCCTTGTCTAGGCTCGCGTTATAATCCCTGGAGATGGAGAGTGGGAGTCAGTTGCTCACACACAAACACCTGGGGACAGTTGAAGAGACAGAGGGGGTCCAAGGCATGTGCCAGTGTCTGCTTGTTTTGATGGAGCAACTGGGGCCCCTGCATCCTTCTAGAGCATCAGGTGGCTCTCTGGTGGGGAATTTCTTTGGCCATCAGAAATGACCCTAGATGCCTAGAACAACTAGAGCTCCACTCAGGAGGAAGCCGAGACATATGAAGATCCCTGCATTGCAAAACAGCTGATGTAATTCCATGCAGACACTTGAGGCAGTGACACAGAAATAGGCTGGCAGGGCCATGTCAGATGCCTGGGGTGTGCAGCACAACTGCATGCTTCTAGCAGGTACTCCATGGCCCCTGCAGGAAAACCATGCCCCTTTGGAGTGCTTGCTGGCCTAACACCTCAGGGCATCTCATGTTTTCTGCCTGTGCCCAGACTACTGAATCCCTCCACAGCCTTTAGGGAAAGTCCATCCTGTCTGCATTCAAGTGTGCGGCATAAACACCCCAAGGTCTCCCCTCTAGTCTCTGCACTCTTTAACGCTTCCAGCTCTCCTGTCCCTGAGCCTCTTCTCACCCCCTCACTTGATATGACCAGGCACTGGGCTAACGATATCCTCAGAGTGGCTGGATCACAGGCTGCCCAGGCCCAGGGACTTCTTCACTGGCATCTTGTCCTGCCTGGAGATTGTTTAACATCTGTCACGGGCTCCAAAGAGTCAGCTCACACAGCAAACCTCTCCCCTGCCATTCCTGCACAGCCCTGCTCTGTTCCTCCCTGGCCTTGGGCACTGCAGGGTTTGCTCTCTGAGTGGGAATCTCCTTTCAGAGTTACATTGCCACCAGCTTTTCACACCCACATGTCTCTATTCTGAAGTGGGGCCATTGTGCACACAGTACCCTTGGCTCTTGGTAAATCTTTCATCATGATCAGTTTGTTCTCTCTGCCACAGTGGAGGCTCTTCAGGCCAAAGATATGCAAATGCATGCAGCCTGGGGCACAGCCAGGAGCAGATGGAGATGCGCAAGCTGTCACAAGACTGAAACATCGTTGGAATAGCTGAGATGTGGTGGGATCACTCACATGTCTGGAGAGCTGCGCTAGTAGGGTACTAGCTCTTCAGGAGGCACTATCAGGGAAGAAGAGGAGGGAGGATGCCCTTGGTGTGAAGGGGCAGCTCAGAGCTCTTCCATGGGAGAGGCAAGGGGCTGGGTGAGAGCTTGTGGGTGAGCATTAGAAGAACGGTGACATTGTGATGGGAGCCACAGAGCACCGAGTCAGGGTGAGGAGGTGGATGCAGTCTCCTTTAAGGAATGTGATCAAATCTGTGAATCACAGGCCCTGGTTCTTATGGCGGGGTGGAGGGGGTGGTGGGGGGTGAAAAAAGGGAGTCCCAGATGCTGAGGGGAATGAGGAAGGATAGTCATGGAGCAGAGACCCTGGCCTTCAGAGGAGCAGACTTCGGCCTCTTCTGGGGAGTGGTCAGGGAACCTGTGGGAAGCAGCTTGGAAAGGTGCAGGAGCTCAGGAAAGCCAACAGGTCTCTGAGGACAGCACCTGCCAAGCACAAGGATGGTCCATCATGATACTAAAGAAAACCTTAGCTCCAGGGCAGTCAGGCAGCATCCTGGAAGCAGAAGGAGGGAGAAGCTTCAATACAAGAATATAGAAATATTGTCCAGCATCACCGGCAGGGTGTTAGGGAAGCCAAGGCTGCCGTAGGATTGACACTTGCAAGGGATGTCAAGGGCCTGAAGAAGAGCTGCTACTGCCTCAGTAAGAATCGAAGACCCAAAAGGAGAAGGCTGTCTCACTGCTACATGGGGCAGGGAACCTTGTAGCAGCAGATGCAGAGAGGTGGGAGGAACTCCACCCCTTGTTAGCTTCAGTTTTCCCAAGCAAGGTCTCCCACGCTGTTGTGCCTTGGCTCCAGACTCCAGAGGACAAAAACCACCAACAGTGGATGAGGCTAGTGAGGGATGACTTGGGAGAACTCAAACTATACACGCCAAAGAGGTTGGATGGGCTGCACACGAGGATACTGTGAGAGCTGACACATCACTGACATTAAAATTAGTCAATCATTTCAGCTGATGAAAGCATGTTCATATTTTTGAAATGTTGAAACTAACTCTTCCCCTTTCCAGGCAGAGCTCAGGGGTCGAACCACAAGCACCCAGTGGCACTTGGAGAGGCCCTGGTGTCTCGGAGGTCCCTGCCTGGGCCTGGAAGCTCTCCCAGGGGACCTGCGGGAGACCGGAGCCCCTCGGAGCTGCAGATGGAGGCTAGGCAGAGGGCACCAGGGCAGTAGAAACAGCACCAGACATCTGTGACCCTCTAACTGCATCCTACCCTAGTTCTGAACATCTCTTTCTTTTTAAAAATAACGACACACACACAAAATCCCCCTGAAAGACCACTAAATTTAAAAAAAAAATCAAGAAAAATGCAAGAACAAAAAAAACATTTTGAAGTTGGAAAGGATAACAAAATATTTATTTACTTCAAATCTTTTTCTCAATTTCTCTCTTGGTGCATTTTTAACGGTAGTTTCTAAAGATTTCTTTTCTATATAGGGCCTACAGTATTAAAAAAGATATTTTTGTGTCTTTCCCAAGTCTAGTGTCTCTCCAGCCCCTCCCTGCTAACTGCCTGGATCACTCCAGAAGTAACTGAGCCTCACTTGCTTTTATGCCCCCCTCACTGGCAAGAGGAGACCTTTGTGCAAATTAGCCGCAGATCCACATTTCACCTCAGCTCTCCCCTCTCCTCCCACTCCACACTGCCTTCCACTTCTCTCTGCCTTCTCTCAGCTCCTCTCAGCAGCAGCAGGCAGTGCCCACAGCCCTGCTGCTCTTGGCAGAGGAGCTGCTCCTGCACACAGCTGGGCACATGGGCACTGCTGCCACGGTGCCACCAGCTCCCTCTGTCCCTGGAGCCTGGCCCCACTCAGGAGCGGGGGCGCAGCTGCAGTTGTGAATTTCTCTGTCCCTTGTGCTCCTTCCTCCTGGGAAATATCCACTGAGGTAAACTAAAATAATCACCTAGCGTCCTCTGCTAAGGAGTGGACAGAGACTGATTCCAACATTGCAGTTTATTTCATCAGAGGATAACTCTCTATGGTGGAAATGTCCCACTCTGCAGGTCCCCATTGCCTTCTCTTACCTAGGCAGGACACCTAGAAGGGGACCGGAGGGGAGTTCATTTACTCATGGTTCAGGTTTTCATTCAGATGATCTGGGCACCACATGCTGGTTTGGAAGCCCCTGGGCTGGCGTGGGATTCAGATCCCTCCTATAAACTCCACAAACACACAGGAGGTGGGATTCCCCTTGCCCAACCTGAAGTGTGCCCAACAGAAATGTCTGCATGGGACCTCCTTGTCCAAGCTCCCGTTGTAATCCCTGGAGATGGAGAGTGGGAGTCAGTTGCCCACACACAAACACCTGGTGACATTGGAAGAGACAGAGGTGGTCCAAGGCTTGTACCAGTGTCTGCTTGCTCTGATGGAGCAGGTGGGAGACCTGCATACCACTAGAGCATCAGGTGGGGGCCAGGTGGGGAATTTCCTCGGCCATCTGAAATGACCCCTAGGTGCCTACTACAACAAGAGCTCCACTCACTAGGAAGCTGAGACATATGAAGTTCCCAATGTTTCCAACAGCTCATGTCATTCAGTGCAGACACTTGATTTCATGACCTAGAAATAACCTCACAGGGCCATATCAGATGCCTGTGGTGTCCATCACAGCCACATGTCTCTAGCAGGCACAACATGGTACCTCCAGGGAAACCATGGCCCCTTTTCAGTGCTTCCTGGACAAGTACCCCAGGGCATCTCACGTTTCCTACCTTTGTCCACACAACTGAATCCCACCACTACCTTTAGGCCAAATCCATCCTGTCTACATCCACATGTGCTCCATAAATGAGAGAGGCACATCACATCGAGGTCTCCCCTCTAGTCTCTGTAATCTCCAACCCTTCTAGCTCTCCTGCCCCTGAACCTCTTCTCACCCTTCCACATGATATGAACAGCCACTGGGCTAGTGATGTCCTCAGGGTGGCTGCATTGCAGACTGCCCAGGCCCTGGGACTTCTTTAGTGGCACCTTCTCCTTCCTGGAGATCGCTTCACCTCTGTCACAGGCCCCCAAGTTGCTCCAGAGGCAGCTCAGGCTGCTGATCCCTCTCCTGCCATTCCTGCACAGCTCAGCTCTGTTAATCCCTGGCCTTGGACACTGCAGGGTTTGCTCTGTTAGTGAGAACCCCCTTCCACCATCACATTGCCACCTGCTATCCATGCCAGCATGTCACCCCTTGCAGTCAAAGCCTTTGCCTACAGAAGGTCCTTGGGAACATGTTTCCCTGTGACAAATCTTCTGTCCGTGCCACAGCTGAGGTGCTGAACTCCACATATATGCAGACATATGCAGCCTGGGGCACAGCCAGGAGCAAACGGAGATGCCCAAGCTGTCCCAGCACTGCCACATGCTTGGAATAACTGAGATGGGGTGGGGTCATTCACTTCACTGCAGTCCTTCAATGCCAAGGTACAAGATCTTCAGGAGAGACCCAAAGGCAAGATGAGGAGGGGGATGCCCATAGGGGGAAGGGGTAGCTTGGGTGTAGGGAGCTCTTCCATGAGATGGACTAAGGAAGGCACCTCTGAAGGGCAGAGGAGCTCAGGAAAGCCAGCAGGTAATTAGGGACAGCACCCATCAAGCACAAGAATGCCCCATACCAACAGCTTGTAAAATTAGTGGACAACTCTGGACCCTGGCTGGGCTAAACAGGGAACACACATGGGAGCTCCAGGGCAATCACGCAGCATACGGAAAAGGGAAGAAGGGAGAGGCTGCAAAGGAGGAATTTAGGAATATTGTCCAGTGAAGTAGGGATGGAGTTAGGGAAGCCAAAGCTCCCCTGGGATAGACACTTGCAGGGGATGTCAAGGATGGGAAGAAGAGCTGCTACTGCTTCAGTAACAGTAAAAGAATAAGCAAGGAAAATGGGGGCTCACTGCTGGATGGGGCTGTTGTGCCTAGAGTCAAGACTCTTGAGGAGACAACCAATCTGTAGCCCTTAAGGGATGACTTGCAAAACTCAACCCCTACAAGTCTATGGGCCTTGATGGCTAGCATGCGTGGCCATGGAGAGAGCTGGCTGCT
This sequence comes from Struthio camelus, assembly GCF_040807025.1. Taxonomy (NCBI): domain Eukaryota; kingdom Metazoa; phylum Chordata; class Aves; order Struthioniformes; family Struthionidae; genus Struthio; species Struthio camelus. The sequence continues at coordinate 4,634,319 of NC_090970.1, forward strand.
TTGACAGCAAGGCTGCTCTCTCTCATCTGTGAAAAGCTGTGGAGATCAGAGGAGGTCACAATGGGCAGAAAAAGGAATATGTTGTGCCCATCTTCCAAAAAGGTCACAAGGACCACGTGTGGAGCCACAGGCCATTCAGCCTCACGTTGGTGCAGAGTGTGTTATGGAGAGATTTGTCTCAGATCACGTTTCTGGGCACATGAGGGAGAAGAAGGTGCCTGGGAACACTCAGCATGCATTTGCTGAAGGTAAATCCTTCCTGAGCAACCTGATTGCCTCCTGTGATGAAAGACCAGTGCTTGTGGAGGAGTGGAGAGGAGTGGGTGTCCAGTAGACATCCAGATGGGCAAAAAGCTGGTTGGATGACTGAGCTCAGAGGGGTTTTCTGAATGGGTCATATTTCACCAGGAAGCCACGTAAAGGTGGCATATGCGGGGGTCTACCCTGGATCCTGTCCTGTTTGAAAGTTCATCAGTGACCTGCAGAATGGAAATCTCATCACAGTTGTAGACGGCACCCAATTGGGTGGAACAGTCAGATGCTCGAGCTGCCGTTCAGAGGGATCTCAGGAGGCAGGAGGAAGGGGCTGTCAGGACCTGGGGAGTGCCCGGCTGGGCAGCAGCTCTGAGTTAACGGACCTGGGAGTCTTTGTAGGCAGCGAGCTGGACACGAGCCAGCAGCGTGCCCTGGCAGCAAAGGAGGCCACAGTGTCCTGGGCTGCATAAACAGGAACACAGCCAGGAGACTGAGGGAAGTGATTATCCCCCTCTCCTCAGCCTCATCAGGGCACATCTATAATACTGCCTCCATTTGGGGGCCCCTGCAGAAGAACGATGTTGATCACTTGGGGTGAGTTCAGTGGCCGCCCCCAAGGTGGTTTGGGGGCTGGAGCACTTGCCCTGTGAGGAGAGGCTGAGGCAATGGGGCTTGTTCATCCTGGAGAAGGGAAGGCTTTGGGGGGAATACATAGCAGCTTCCCAGCTCCGGGTTGCCACTGATAAAGAGGCAGGTACTGGAGGGACTCGTGGCATGTGAATGGGAGACAATGGCTACAAGCTGACGGAATTGCAGTGAAAATTAGCTAGAAGGGAGACAAATCAAAGAGGTTAACAAAGCACTTGAAGAAAGGTCCAGAGAGGTTTTGGACCCTCTGTCCTTGGAGGCTTTTGGGTTGCTGTTGGACAAAGTCCTGAGGAACTTATTGTGAAGGTGGTGTTGCTCCTGATGCGCGCAGGAGGCTCCCAAGGTGCCTCCCAACCTGAAAGAGTTGCTGATTCTGTCACCTCTGGCGATAGCACCAGATATGGCCTCCTCAGAGCCAGCCCCTCCTAGTTATGAACAACTGCGTGTCCAGAGTGGGCCCTCCTCACAGCCTACAACAGCTGTGTGTGATAACAGAATGCTCTTCACCCTTGGGAAGGATGGGAAGATGAGGGCCAAGGGGCATTAATTGCAACAAGAGAGCTTCAGGCTGGCGATTAAGGACAAACTTTCAAGGACCTATCAAGACAGTGAGGCACTGGGGCAGGTGGCCCAGAGAGCCTGTGCCCTCTGGGCCAAAGAGCATCTCCATCCTTGGAGATTTTCAAGCCCTGGCTGAAGAAAGACTTGAGCAACCTGGCTGGGCCTGATAGCTGACCATGCTGTGAGCAGGAGGTTGGCTTGGAGACCTCCTGAGGTCCTTTCCAGCCTGAAGGGTCTTGCATATCTGTCCACACTGAGTCCCCTGCGACCATGGAAGTGAATCAGACAAAAGCATGGTCAAATCAGTGGAACCTGCTTCACAGGTACCCCCAAACAGCCCTCATGATGTTGTACAAGGAAAAGTGAAGAGTCCAGCATCGTGCGGCAGAACGGGCTGTGCATCAGGACAGGCTGGGACCTGAGCAGCAGAGGAGGGACCCTGAGGAGAAGGGCCAGGATGTTACATGAGGGATGCTATAGGAGCCAGTGGTGCACGCTCACCACAAATGAGGCCAGCTGCAGACAGGGCCTGCATTGGGAAGACAATGGCCATTGAGACAAGGGCAGTTCTTCTCCCCCTTGACTCAGCACTCGTGTGGCCACGTCTGGAATAGTGCATCTGAGTGTGGGCTGCTCAGTGCTGGAGGACTGGGGAGGAAGTGGAGAGGGTCCAGAGGAGGTCTGCCAGGATGGGGTTGGGGGCCTGAAGTCCACGGCCTGTACGGAGAGGCAGAGGGACCTGGGCTTCTTCAGCCTGGTGAAGTGGAGGCTAAGGCCAGTGCAGTAGTAACCTGTGACTGCTTGAAGGGTGGTGTCAGAGAGGATGGAGCTTTTCTTGCTAGTGGGAAAGAGCATGAGAAGGGGCAAGAGCCACAAACTGCATCTTGAGGGGTTCAGACTGGACATCAGGTAAAAAGAATGTCACTGGAAGGGCAGTGCTTTGGTGCAACAGGACACCCAGAGGAGATCTGAGATCAGTCCCTGGCTTTGTGTTTCAAGGAGCAGCCAGCAAGGACCGAGGGACAGCAGCAGAGGCAGGAAGATCCCAAGGTGAGAGCAAGGTGGGGAAGAAGGCTGGGTGTCTACAGGCTGCAGGGAAACAGGCGCAGCTTTGGGAGATTTTAGGACAGCCTGTGGTGAAGACAACCGAGGGCAATACCTCCAACAGAACTGAGGTCTTTGTCCTCTTGACTGTTGCTGGTATCTCTACCACCGAGGCCTACGAGAAAATGTCATTTCCTTTTGGCACCAGGCCTCGATGCCCCCTCACCCCCAGGGAGCCCAGGAGGGGTTGTAACGTTGTCCTGCACTCGGCATTGCTCACCTCCCCCACCCTCACACTGACCCCACAAAGAGCCCTGAGCAATGGGTGAGGGAGAGGATCACCCTGCCCAGGGGCTGGCTGTGGGCCTTGGCTTTTCTGCTTGATAAAGCACATCAAGGTTGACGTGGCATCACAGCCACCTGTACATTGCCTCCCACTTTCTGCTCTCATCGGCCCCCCAAGGAGACTTTCTTGGTAATTGCCCTCAGTGGGACCAATTAATGCTCCAGGAAACTTTGGGATTTGCTTCTAACTTCTGGAGAGGTTTGTTCTGTCTCTTCTCAGTATTTGAGGTTCATGGACTCAGCACCAACTACACCCGAGGGGTCATTAATATGCAAAAAGCCTTAATACCCCATATCTCTCCCCGTAATTTTCTTCGGCTCTTCAGTTCTTCTGTGGCTAACTGGGGAGATTTCAGAGTGGCTTTACAAGAGGAAGATTTCAAAGAGCACAAACAAAAAGGAAAAAAAGGGTTTCTGCTTTTAAAGTTTTATTTTTCAGCGTACAGAATAAGTGATAGCCACATTCTCCCACTGACATTGCCCCAGAGTGTCTCCTAATGAATCTTGTTGTGTACAAAAACAGTATTTCTGATAGGAGACATGTATGGACAACCTTCCTGCCCACCTCCCCAGCCCTGCCATTTCCCTCCTCAGCCCCTGGGGACTTGCAGCACTCTGCTTAACATCTAGCCTTTAATCCACTCGAGTCTCTAGCTGAACACTACAGCGCATAGGCACTAATTTCTGCCTGCTTTCCTTAGACAACTAGCTGCAAACACACACACAAGGGGTTGTCTCAATTGTGATCAAGCAAAAATAAAACATGAGAGAGTTCAATAAACTTAATGACCAGCACTTCTCCGCTGTATCTTCAGCCCAAGCTGCCTCCAGTGAGGTCCACTTTCCACAGGGAATGACCTCCCTTGAAATGTTTTAGACAGGTAGACAGGAAAGGCCAGCGAGAAACACAATGAAGCCACTGGCTAAAGAGCCAATGAGACTGCTGAAAGCTGAGGCAAGCTTCAGACTCCCTCCACCTCAAAGCAGCCACTAGAGAGTGGGGAGAAATCTTGCTGAATGAGAGTATAAGAGTATAATAAGGATAAGGAGAGGAGGCAGATTGGAAAATAAGTGAAAGTACCCATGTCCAGGCAGTCTGATGCAATCAGGATGTCTAAAAATATGTAAAAGATTCCTGAGATCATGTACATGGCGTAATAAACTGAGCAGCGGTAACAGAATTCCAGGGGCAAACCCATAGTTCTTCTCCTGAGATTCATACCCTTCCTGAAGATTTCCACCATGGACTGGAAAGTGCTGGAAATTGGAAAACGTGGACACTTGTATTAAAATTATTCAGTCATTTCAACTCATGAAAATGTGCTCATAATTTCTGAAATGTTGGAGAAGTTCTTCCCCTTTCCAGGCAGAGCTCAGGGGTCGAACCACAAGCAGCCAGTGGCACCTGGAGAGGCCCCGGTGTCTCAGAGGTTCCTGCCTGGGCCTGGCAGCTCTCCCAGGGGAGCTGCGGGAGACCGGAGCCCCTCGGAGCTGCAGAGGGAGGCTGGGCAGAGGGCACCTGCAATGGCACCCATACGTCTGTGACCCTCCAACTTCATCCCACCCCAGTTCAAAATATCATTTTCCTTTTCAGACAAAAACACAAGATTTAATCACCCCAGAGCACTAGCATACTAAAAGGAAACACATCAAGAAAGACAGTAAGTACACAACAAATGTTAAAGCTGGAAAGTATAACAAAACTTTGCTTTGCATCTTTTTCTTAATTTCTTTCCTGTTGCATTTTTATGGCTAATTTCTAAAGATTTCTTCTCTAATAGGGTCTGCACTATTAAAAAAGATATTTTTGTGTCTCGCACAAGTCCAGAGTCCCACAAACCACTCCCTGGCCAGGGTCTTCCCTGCACTCCTCGCTCTTTGCACACAGCAAGTCGCACAACGAGGTGCTGAGCTCTCACAACTGACAGAGGGAAGCAGGCTGATCAGCTTCAGCAAAATGCTCTATTTCTTGATGGCTGACATTGCACAAATCTCAATGTACCCGTGTTACAGTGATGTCCTAAAGGACACCTGATGCCAGACCCCTCCAGTGCAGAGGCCTCTGCCTAACCCAGTTGTCTGGGCTTCCCTTTCTACTCAGAAAAAAAAAAAAAAGTCATCCCACTGAGAGGTCTTGAGATGTTTCTCCTGGTGACCAACTAATGCCCCAGAAAGGTTCCCATACCTCCTGGATCACATTTCCCAGCACCCCATGGCAACACAGCTACACAGGGCATCTCAGGCAGCAATGGCCTCTAGATGTCCTAAAGGCCTCAAGGTCAAGTTCTCGTCATAGGTTGAAATCTATGCAAAAAATAGCTCTATGCAAGAACTGAAAAAAAAAAATATTTGCTTTCAGAACTTCACACAGGCTTTATCAGTTCTAATGAATATTTTCTGCCCTTTTCATCGGCAGCACCATGTGCATGCACTACAGTCATTACTGTATGCCACTTCACATGTTTCTATATAGGTGCAGTTATTCATCATGATACATTTCCTACCAACACTGCAAAAGGAGAAACTTTGTTCTGAGAAACTACTGCATTCAAACTGACATATTGCCTCTCTCTTCTTTAGCCTCTCTGTCCTCTCTTCCTCGGCCTATTCTGTCTTTACAGAGCGCCTATGGCCCCTCTACCCTCCAGGGAAGCCTCCTGCGGGATCCTGCCAAGCAGATGCTGAACTAGCTGAAATCGGCTCTCCTGCAGCCCTGCACTGTGCTACAGCTTTTGGCCTGACTTCTTCACCCTCTCATGGTCATTGCAGCCATGGCTGCCCTTAACCTTTACATCCCCATCCGGTCCTGTTTGCTTGTGACTGACAGAGTCCAGCCGTTGATGGCTCACTGATTGCCTGGGTCAAGAAACTGTTTCCAGCGCTCGCTGGGAAGCTCCTGGGCTGCTTGTGCCCAGGCACGCTGCCCTTCCAGCAGATTTCAGGGTGGTTAAACTGTCCTGGGAGAACCGGGAGCTGTGACCACGAGGCTTCCCCCAGCTGCCTGCAGGAGGTTTCAGCTACTTCCCTCCCCTCCTCAGGCAGCCCTTAGCAAACACTACCAGGATGTCACCCAGACTGGTGTGTCCTCTTCTCCTCCCTACAAGGTCTCGACTGGCTCATCACCTGCTCCAAGGCAAAGCCCTGTGTGCTCCAGCCACCCCTTTGCACAGACACGCCTCCACCTCCTCACCACCCCAGCCTGCCTTCCTCAGGAGCCCATTTTCATCCTGCCACAACGTGTGTAATTCCATGGGGATGGGGGAGAGGGAGGTGCCAGTAAAGGGGACATGGCTGGGATGATGAATGTGGGGGTCCAGAAGAAAGGCAGACTCAGAAGAGGGGTGGGGGAGAAAAAGATAAAAGTGACACATCTGCAGTGTTGATGGCGAGGCCACCTCTTGTACAGGAACTTCATTGCCTGGGTTCTGGTAGGAGCCATTCTGAGGACAAGAAGAGCATCACAGCACCACTCATCCCAGCAGAGAGGAGATGCAAGTGGAGAGGATGGTTCAGGGCAGCCAAAGGGTACATGGCTGCAGTATGGACTGTGAGGTCACTTCCACTGCAGCTGCCTGATTGGTCTTCAGAAGATGTGCTGGCCAGCAGGCTTTCTGATGTCATCCAGCACCTCAGAGAGCCACCCAGCAGAAATGACCACCCTGGGGAGCAAAGAGGGTGACACATGTGACAGGCACCTGTCTGAGGGCTGACTGTGAGGGCACCTCTGCTGCAGCCAGCCCACCAGCCCACAGCCAGCAGGCAGGCAGGCACGGCTCATGGCCACCTTGCTCAGCACTAGCCCTCTGGAGAGGACCTGGCACCAAGCAGCGCACAGCTCCTTGCCTAGGTCTCCTCCAAGCCCAGCGTGCTGCCCCTGTGGCCCAGAGACACCACAGGTGTTATCTGGAGAGTTGCTTGGGCAGCTCAGCCTTCCCCAAGTAGTGCATGATGTATTATTACTAGATAGAGGGGATTTTTTTTCTTTATAGTGTGATACCAAGGAGTCATCCTGCAGGCTCCAATGCAGTTTGATGATGGGTGGGTGAGCTGAACTGTGCAAAGCCTGCTGGGACAGCCCTGGACCACTCCAGAAGTAACTGAGCCTCACTTGCTTTTATGCCCACCTCACTGGCAAGAGGGGACCTTTGTGCAAATTAGCTGCAGATCCACACTTGGCATTTCACCTCAGAGGAGGGTCATTTGGAAAGAAGGGGCCACGAGGGAGCTAATACCCAGGCTGTGCCCCAGCTGATCAGGCAAGAGCTTCAGAAACTGCAGGCCTCAGTGACCAGCTCAGTGACACACTGCAAAACGTGAGTTGGACACCTGAACTGTCAGGTGCAAAATGACACCCCTCCCTTAGAGAAGGGAGGAGCATGTGGAAAGGGGAGGAGCATAATTCAGAGGGGGCTTGCAAGTTATTTGCTTCAAACAGCTTCAGCTTTGCAAGCTGATTCTCAGCTGTGACCCTTGAAGTGTTTCCTGTTGACTTGCAGGAAAGTGCTTGAGCATCACTACTCACTGTAGTAGGGGCACCTGGGAGAGGTGGTTTTCAAGGCCATTATTCTCTTGTGAAGAAAAACTTGGTCTTTGGAAGTTTCCCTTTTTTGGCCCCATTTTAAAAGCTTATGACTGTGGCACTGCCACTGGAAAGAGCATCTCCGCTGTGAAGAGACCATTTCCTTGTGAACTGTGTGGGTGGAAAAAGTCCCACCTTATGAAAACTGCTCTCTGAGGCCTCCTGCTGGATGCCAGCGTGTGGATGTCTGGTTTCAGAGCCCAGGGCAGGGTGCAGCAGAGAGCCCCGAAGCAGAGGCCTTTGGCAGGAAGAGCTCAAGACCCTCTCCCCTCACCTGCCATATTTCACTGGGTTGGAGGGAGGTTAACTGGATGGTTAATTAAGGGCTAATTGTGGAATACCACTGCATTATAAGGAAAGAGTTTCTAGGATCCTGCCCCATCAGAAGAAAACAGTGTCTGCACCACTTAAGGAAACAGGGAGCCTCCCCACGTAGCCTTTGCTTGTAGGGAAGAGAGGCAACTGCTGACGCCTCTAGTCTGAAAAAACTTGTGGTTGCAAAGACACTAGAAATCTAAATTCAGGAATCTCCTACAAGGAACGCTTTCTGAAAGATGATCGCTTCTACTCCAAATACTCTCAGCTGCATGTTTATATGTATTTCACAGTCTGTGTGGGATATCTGGCTGCAGAGCCTGGCAAGAGCGGAGGAAACTCAAGGTCCGCAAGACAGGCCACCCCCCACTGGGGCACACGACAATTCACCCCTCGCCTCACAGAGGGTTGACAGCCAACACGCCCCTCTGCAGCAGGGACACACAGGGCACACGACCACACATAGCAGCAGCCAGGTGACCTCCCAAGGGCCCCAAAACACACCAAGGCCAACTTTCCAAACCTCCAAAGGGACCTCCTCTGAACAACGAGTCACAGACCTGCTTCTGCTCACTTCCTACTTCCACAAAGCAGAGAGCAAGTGCTCTCCCAGGAGGCGCATCCTGGGTGAGAGATGAGATGCCAGAAAAGAGCAACTAGGCCCTTAACACACATCATCCAGAGGGCTTTACGTGGGACCCTGGTGCTTCCCATGTTCCATAACCATGGGCAAGGCTGGGGAGCAAATTTGGGGCAGTGTTCTCATTTCCCATGAATGTTGCCCAGGCTGAGACAAATCTCACCAGGCCCCTCTCTTTGCATGGGGCACAATTTCCACACCACGCACACACTGTCAAGCCTAGATTTCACCACCAATGTCTAAGCCACGCTGCAGGCCTACATACTGTGGGGACAGGCGGGACCTCCGAGTCACTTCCCAGCCATGGGCAACCTGGGCTGCTCTCTCTGCAGTCACCTCACAAGCACCTTCCCAGCCACCTGCCTCCTGCTGCCCTATCAGCCACTCCAGAAGACAGGACCTCACTGTCACCTTCCCAGCCGTCTGCCTGCCACTGCCCTACAAGCCCCTGACACACAAGTGACCTCACAATAACTTCCTCAGCCATCAGCCAAATGCTCACCTCCCAGCTGCTCAGGCCAACGTCACCTCCAAAGCATGCGTCCCAGCCGTGCACCTGCTGCTGCCCCAGCAACTGCTCAGCCAGAAGACACCTCACCAGCACCTCCCCAGCCACACGCCTCCTGCTAGCCAATCACGTAACCCTTGCAGAAGGGACCTTACAGACAACACGCCAGCCTTGTTCCTGCAGCTGGCCTCTCAGCTCCTCAGCCCCAAGGGACCTCAGAATCAGCAGCCGAGCCACGGGGCCCCTGCTGGCCTCTCAGCTACCGACAAAGAACTGATTGGGCAGTGGTGATTTTCTGGCACAGCTCTCGCAGACACTAGGGACCCCGGCCTCGTGGCTGTTGCCCCCTGCAGCTGCCCCTGCCCTCCCCAAGGCTGAGACACCTCCTGAACGGTCTCCCTCACTCACCCTGGCGCCTCACACTGCTCCTAGTGCAGCAAAACACCCAGGACAGGCCAGTTCCTGCCCCAAGAGAAGATCACCTTCTGCCCAGCCAGTACCCGCACCGAGCCCGTGAAGCTCAGGAATTGGAGAAAGGCCTGCAAGGGATTCCTGGCAACATTTCCTAAGGGGCCGATTGTGTGGGAGCAGCGACCATGAAGCGGAAGACAGCAGGGCCCCATGGCCCAGTCAGAGCAAGAAGCCTTCCCGCAACTCCAAAGGCCACTTCCTGCCCCAAGGAGGGACTGAACCAAGCCAGCACATCCCCTACACATCAAGGACAACAAGCACTCTCTGGTTTGGGGCCCTGACAGTTTGGGACGTGGGGAAGGACTGAGGCGAGGGCATCTCAGCTGGGGACACCAGCAGAGGCAGCACTCAGCAGCTCTTCCCCCATTAGATCCCGCCAGCAGGGCTAATGACAACGGCAAGGGGAGGACGGGCCCTTCCCCAGCCTCCAAGGCCCTGCGAAAGCCAAACAGCTGCCACGCTCAGAGCTGCTCTGCCAACACCCTTCAGGCTGCTTCCAGGGCCACAGGTCTCAGGGCCCAGCAAGAGCCACGGAGCAGCACCAGTGGCCAGGCCACGGCGTGCCGCGTGGGCACAGCCTCTCTCGGAGCCCTCCGACAGGCAGTTTTTCCGAGCAGAAGCGACCATGGGCAAGGGCCCCAAAACACACCAAGACCCACTCTCCAACCCTTCCGCTTGCTTCTAGTCCTCCAGAGCCTTTCCACAGGCACTTCCTCTGAACATCGAGTCAAAGCCCAGAGCCTGCTCCCTTCCCACCTCCACAAAGCACCGAGCAAGTGCTCTCCCAGGAGGCGCATCACGCCAGCTCTTGCCTATCTATCTGCTTTGCTTCACGTGCCCTCAAGGCCCTCACCCCACAGGCCTCCCTACTGAGGGGCCCTTTGGGGCTTCAAGGAAGGAGGACAAAACTCTTTGGCAACACTCCCCCTCTCTCGGGCCACGCTCAGGGAGCTCACCAATGACCACACGGCTGCACACAGACACACTCAGCAGCACGGACAGGGCCAGTGCACCAGCCTTAGACAAGCACACTTCCAACCCGGGAAACGGCACAAGGCTTCCGCTGCTCTCAAGCCTTTGCCTTGCCCTGCCTCAGCAAGGCCGGGGATTTCTCTGCCAAGCCAAGCCTCGAGCCAAGCCAGCAGCTTTCAGCAGTGCGAGTGCCACATGGAAAAGACAACATAGTAAGTACTTGGCCTCCAGGGTCCCCCCTGGCATGGCCCAGGCAGAGCCCGAGAGCACCAGCTAAGCCACCCACTGAAGGAGCTGGCAGTGTGGCAGAGCCTAGCTGGTTTGTCCTCACGTCTGGTGCCAGGAGCTCTCCTCCCAACCAGCACCAGGCAGCAGCCTGCAGCAAGGACCACTTCCCTCTCTTCCCTTAGCAAGCACTTGAGCCCCTAGTGCTCCACTCTTTGGCCCCTGCATTTCTCAGGCCTGCAAGGACACGACCCCATCACGGCGTCAGCAGGGAGCAGTCCGAAAAACAAGAGTGGTCACAATGCAAAGGCTCCAGGACTCTCCCCACCTCCCAAAAAAGGAGTGGCAACTCTCCAAGCGCTCAGGGAGAAAACACCAAGGGGAAAGGGCTTCCAGCGCTCAGCCTCCACAATGCCTGCCCACAAGCCGCCAGGCTGCTTGGAAGACGGCTGTGCTCACCACCACTCCCTTGGCTCCAGAGACTCGCAGCAATGCCCCTAGAGCTCCGTGGGGCTCCTCACTCCCACCCAAACCTCAGGCCAACACCACCACCTTCCCCGCGTCAGCACCTCACCACACCACACCTCGCACACTCATGCCTGCCCAAGGGGGCTCTCTCGCTGCCCTGCTGCAGCACCCAGAGCTCACCCTGCAGCGGGACGGTGCAGGAACTTGCTGGGACGGCAGCTGGAAGGAAGGGAGACCTGGGCTGCGCATCCCTTGCAGGCCACCCTTGCCTTGCCTTCCCTCCTCCAAGGCACTCCTTGTCCAGGGAGATTGGGCACAGGGAGCCATCAGCCACCCTCCAGAGTCCTCTCCCAAGAACACACCTGCCCCTCTCCCAAGAACACCTCTCCACAAGGCCTTCACTCCTCCAAACACCTTCCAGCACGCTAACGCCCAGCCATGAACGAGCACCTCCCACGACCTCCTGCTCCTTCAGCCAACACTGCTGCAAGACCAAAGCTCTCCCCACAAAAAGCAACCGAGAGGAAAGGAGGACAAAGCATGCCTCGTACAGCTCTCAGAGCAAGGAGAAGCGCTCCCTGCACTTTCAGGTGGGTGCTGGCTACAGAGCCTGGCAAGAGCGGAGGAAACTCCAGGCGTGAAGCTGAGCGGGCAGAAGGCAGCCGGCTGCCAGCGTGCCTGGCTCATGGGGCCACCAGGGCAGCCGGGGCCCCAGCAGACAAGGCACCTGCTCACCTCGCAGCGCTCCCCACCTCCCCAGCCTCATGGCACTCCCCACGCACACCACTGCTCTCTCCACACGCCTCCTCCTGCACACTGAGCACCAACACCCTGGGGCCACCGCCTCTCCCCACCACACGCCACCCAACTTCTGGCACACACCTCACCCCCACCCCTCCCCTCACACACGGTGGACAGCCAGCACGCCCCTCTGCAGCAGGCACACACAGGCCACACCACCACACAGGGCAGCAGCCAGGACACCACCCCCAAAATGCCCCCAAAACACACCCAGGCCCACTCTCCAGCCCTTCTGTTTCCTTCTAGTCCTCCAAGAGGCAGCAACAAGCACTTCCTCTGAACATCCACTCACACCTCTGCTCCTGCTCCTGTCCCACCTCCACCAATCCAAGGGCAGAAAGAGCATTCCCATCTTGCAGACAAAGCTCACCCAGCCCTACTGCGCTGCCCCGGTGCAGCTTCTCATGGCCAGCCAGCATGTCTGGCTTGCAGGGCAGTTTGCCTGGGGCCCAGTCCACTCTGTCCCATGGTCCTAACTCCGCTGGTAGCTCCTGGAGGAAAGGAACCTTGCTGCCAGCACCACTGCCCCTGTCCCAGGGTCAAGGCCAGGGCTAGTGTGGGAACAGACCTACAGACCCATTCACTCCCACTCCTGCTCTCCTGCTTTGCTCCCGCTGCACTTATAAGTGTCTTTAACCCACATGCTGGACTGTGATTGGCTGATAGAGACATCAGTCAGCCCAACCCAAACCTCCTCCTCTTGTCAGCCAGTAGCAGGGCAGCACTGGGGGCGATGCCATGGCAACATTGCAGACACATGACCCAGCAGGCAGCTCCTTCCTCCCACCATCGTTGGTGGTGGGTCAGGTGCCATGCTGAGGGCTGTTACAAGGGGAAGGTTTCATGTCCTCTGTGGGCATTTCCAGCAGGCTCTTGAGATCCCCCTGGGATCTGGTGGACATTGCAGCCTCTGGGAGCCAGGACCCCTTTCCTGCCAGAGCCAGACCCCAAGGGGGATCTCCCTCTCCCAGAGACACCTGCACCTGGATTGACCCCCCCACCCTACCAGGAGGGGATGGAGCCAGCCCCACAGGAGCCTCGGGGCTCAGGACAGCCCCAGCCCCAGGACCCAGCACTCCTGCCTGCCCCATTGTGCCCTGAGCCAGACGGGACCCTCCAGCAGGGCTCTTGTGGCCGCCCCCAGCCCTGTCCAGACACCCCCACAGCCCAGGTCCCACAACTGTTTTTGCATTTCACAGTCTCTGTGTGACACCTCAGGAAGGAGTTCCTCAATCCCTTACCCTTGGTGGAGAGCTGCCAGAGTGCTGGAAAACAAGTATCCGTGGTCTGGGCTAATGTTCTTGGTCCAGCAGTCTCCATCTCGTTTGGCCCCTTTCCTTCGGCTCGCCTCTCCCTCCAGGGAAAAAGGACTCTCTTGTCTCCTGTCTCGTCCCCCACAATTCCTCTCCAATGTGTCCCTGCTCTTGTGCCCGCTGGTGAGGAGCCCCAGTGCAGCCCCACTGCCTCCTGGCCTCCCTCCTTGCTGGGGAGTAGCTCTGAAGGGCAGCAGTGGGGAGTGTGTGAGCCGTGCCCTGGCCTTGCAGGGAAGTGAGGGCTCTCCCATGGCACCGGGGAGAGACCTCTCTGTGATGCGGCACGTCCCCCTGTGACCTCAGCCCGTGTCATCTCTGGGCTCAGTAGGTCACCGCCATGGAGATGGCACAGCCAGGGAGAGAGCAGAGAGATTTCCCTCCATGTTCTGCAAAGCAATCAATCACCTGCCCTCCCCACAGTTAGTTTCCAAAACTGGCTGATAACTCCTTCAGGAACGTGACCAGATGGTGACAAAGGCTGTGAAAAATCTAAGATGGGTCACGGCAGAGGTCACTTCTGTGCCCCTGCACCAACAGGTCTCTGCACAGGGCAGACCTGGCCAGGAAGCTGGGGTTTGGGGCTATGTTAGGGGTTTGCCACTTGTTAAAGATGGGATCAAAATCATGTGAGGTCAAACAGCACAAAAGGGTGGCCATGGGCTGCGATGCTTTGGCGAGCCTCAAGACAGGTTTCTCCCGTGGGTCACTCTTCTTGTCAAAGGAGGATGTAGGACAGGATGGGACAGGACGCAGCCTTCCTCCTTCAGGCACCAAAGCAGGCGCTTTGTTTTGAAAAGGCCTCAGCAAGGTTTCTCAGTCTGCGGTGCTTAGGAGAGAGATGAGATGCCAGAAAAGAGCAACTAGGCCCTTAACACACATCATCCAGAGGGCTTTACGTGGGACCCTGGTGCTTCCCATGTTCCATAACCATGGGCAAGGCTGGGGAGCAAATTTGGGGCAGTGTTCTCATTTCCCATGAATGTTGCCCAGGCTGAGACAAATCTCACCAGGCCCCTCTCTTTTCATGGGGCACAATTTCCACACCACGCACACACTGTCAAGCCTAGATTTCACCACCAATGTCTAAGCCACGCTGCAGGCCTACATACTGCGGGGACAGGCGGGACCTCCGAGTCACTTCCCAGCCATGGGCAACCTGGGCTGCTCTCTCTGCAGTCACCTCACAAGCACCTTCCCAGCCACCTGCCTCCTGCTGCCCTATCAGCCACTCCAAAAGACAGGACCTCACGGCCACCTTCCCAGCCGTCTGCCCGCCACTGCCCTACAAGCCCCTGACACACAAGTGACCTCACAATAACTTCCTCAGCCATCAGCCAAATGCTCACCTCCCAGATGCTCCGGCCAACGTCACCTCCAAAGCACGCGTCCCAGCCGTGCACCTGCTGCTGCCCCAGCAACTGCTCAGCCAGAAGACACCTCACCAGCACCTCCCCAGCCACACGCCTCCTGCTAGCCAATCACGTAACCCTTGCAGAAGGGACCTTACAGACAACACGCCAGCCTTGTTCCTGCAGCTGGCCTCTCAGCTCCTCAGCCCCAAGGGACCTCAGAATCAGCAGCCGAGCCACGGGGCCCCTGCTGGCCTCTCAGCTACCGACAAAGAACTGATTGGGCAGTGGGGATTTTCTGGCCCAGCTCTCGCACACACTAGGGACCTCGTGGCTGTTGCCCCCTGCAGCTGCCCCTGCTCTCCCCAAGGCTGAGACACCTCCTGAACGGTCTCCCTCACTCACCCTGGCGCCTCACACTGCTCCTAGTGCAGCAAAACACCCAGGACGGGCCACTTCCTGCCCCAAGAGAAGATCACCTTCTGCCCAGCCAGTACCCGCACCGAGCCCGTGAAGCTCAGGAATTGGAGAAAGGCCTGCAAGGGATTCCTGGCAACATTTCCTAAGGGGCCGATTGTGTGGGAGCAGCGACCATGAAGCGGAAGACAGCGGTGTCTTGTTTCCCAGGCAGAGCAAGAAGCCTTCCCGCAACTCCAAAGGCCACTTCCTGCCCCAAGGAGGGACTGAACCAAGCCAGCACATCCCCTACACATCAAGGACAACAAGCACTCTCTGATTTGGTGCCCTGACAGTTTGGGACGTGGGAAGGTCTCAGGCGAGGGCATCTCAGCTGGGGACACCAGCAGAGGCAGCACTCAGCAGCTCTTCCCCCTGGCCCGCCAGCAGGGCTAATGACAACGGCAAGGGGAGGACGGGCCCTTCCCCAGCCTCCAAGGCCCTGCGAAAGCCAAACAGCTGCCACGCTCAGAGCTGCTCTGCCAACACCCTTCAGGCTGCTTCCAGGGCCACAGGTCTCAGGGCCCAGCAAGAGCCACGGAGCAGCACCAGTGGCCAGGCCACGGCGTGCCGCGTGGGCACAGCCTCTCTCGGAGCCCTCCGACAGGCAGTTTTTCCGAGCAGAAGCGACCATGGGCAAGGGCCCCAAAACACACCAAGACCCACTCTCCAACCCTTCCGCTTGCTTCTAGTCCTCCAGAGCCTTTCCACAGGCACTTCCTCTGAACATCCAGTCAAAGCCCAGAGCCTGCTCCCTTCCCACCTCCACAAAGCAGAGGGCAAGTGCTCTCCCAGGAGGCGCATCACGCCAGCTCTTGCCTATCTATCTGCTTTGCTTCCCGTGCCCTCAAGGCCCTCACCCCACAGGCCTCCCTACTGAGGGGCCCTTTGGGGCTTCAAGGAAGGAGGACAAAACTCTTTGGCAACACTCCCCCTCTCTCGGGCCGTGCTCCGACAGCTCACCAATGACCACACGGCTGCACACAGACACACTCAGCAGCACGGACAGGGCCAGTGCACCAGCCTTAGACAAGCACACTTCCAACCCGGGAAACGGCACAAGGCTTCCGCTGCTCTCCAGCATTTGCCTTGCCCCGGCTCAGCAAGGCCGGGGATTTCTCTCCCAAGCAAAGCCTTGAGCCAAGCCAGCAGCTTTCAGCAGGGCGAGTGCCACATGGAAAAGCCAGCGCAGGCTCTGCCTCCAGGGTCCCCCCGGGCATGGCCCAGGCAGAGCCCGAGAGCACCAGCTAAGCCACCCACTGAAGGAGCTGGGCGTGTGGCAGAGCCAAGCTGGTTTGTCCTCACGTCTGGTGCCAGGAGCTCTCCTCTAAAGCAGCACCAGGCAGCAGCCCAGAGGAAGGACCACTTCCCTCTCTTCTCTTAGCAAGCACTTGAGCCCCTAGTGCTCCACTCTTTGGCCCCTGCATTTCTCAGGCCTGCAAGGACACGACCCCATCACGGCGTCAGCAGGGAGCAGTCCGAAAAACAAGAGTGGTCACAATGCAAAGGCTCTAGGACTCTCCCCACCTCCCAAAAAAGGAGTGGCAACTCTCCAAGCGCTCAGGGAGAAAACACCAAGGGGAAAGGGCTTCCAGCGCTCAGCGTCCACAATGCCTGCCCACAAGCCGGCAGGCTGCTGGGAGGACGCCTGTGCTCACCACCACTCCCTTGGCTCCACACACTCGCAGCAATGCCCCTAGAGCTCCGTGGGGCTCCTCACACCCACCCAAACCTCAGGCCAACACCACCACCTTCCCCGCGTCAGCACCTCACCACACCACACCTCGCACACTCATGCCTGCCCAAGGGGGCTCTCTCGCTGCCCTGCTGCAGCACCCAGAGCTCACCCTGCAGCGGGACGGTGCAGGAACTTGCCGAGACGGCAGCTGGAAGGAAGAGAGGCCGGGGCTGCGCATCCCTTGCAGGCCACCCTTGCCTTGCCTTCCCTCCTCCAAGGCACTCCTTGTCCAGGGAGATTGGGCACAGGGAGCCATCAGCCACCCTTCAGAGTCCTCTCCCAAGAACACACCTGCCCCTCTCCCAAGAACACCTCTCCACAAGGCCTTCACTTCTCCAAACACCTTCCAGCACGCTAACACCCATCTGGGAACGAGCACCTCCCACGACCTCCTGCTCCTTCAGCCAACACTGCTGCAAGACCAAAGCTCTCCCCACAAAAAGCAACCGAGAGGAAAGGAGGACAAAGCATGCCTCGTACAGCTCTCAGAGCAAGCAGAAGCGCTCCCTGCACTTTCGGGTGGGTGCTGGCTACAGAGCCTGGCAAGAGCGGAGGAAACTCCAGGCGTGAAGCTGAGCGGGCAGAAGGCAGCCGGCTGCCAGCGTGCCTGGCTCACGGGGCCACCAGGGCAGCCGGGGCCCCAGCAGCCAAGGCACCTGCTCACCTCGCAGCGCTCCCCACCTCCCCAGCCTCATGGCACTCCCCACGCACACCACTGCTCTCTCCACACGTCTCCTCCCACACCCAGAACCAACACCCTGGGGCCACCGCCTCTCCCCACCACACGCCACCCAACTTCTGGCACACACCTCACCCCCACCCCTCCCCTCACACACGGTGGACAGCCAGCACGCCCCTCTGCAGCAGGCACACACAGGCCACACCACCACACAGGCCAGCAGCCAGGACACCCCCCCCTCAAATGCCCCAAATCACACCCAGGCCCACTCTCCAGCCCTTCTGTTTCCTTCTAGTCCTCCAAGAGGCAGCAACAAGCACTTCCTCTGAACATCCACTCCCACCTCTGCTCCTGCTCCCTTCCCACCTCCACCAATCCAAGGGCAGAAAGAGCATTCCCATCTTGCAGACAAATCTCGGCCAAACCACACTGTACCGCCCAGCGCAGCTGCTTGGGGCCGGCCAGCACATCTGGATTGCAGGACAGCTCCCCTGGGGCCCAGGCACCTCTGTCCTATGGTGCTAACCCCGTGGCAGCTCCTGGAGGAGAGCAGCCCCACACGGCCAGGGCCAGCATGGGAACACACCTACACACCCACTCACTCCCACTCCTGCTCTCCTGCTTTGCTCCCGCTGCACTTATAAGTGTCTTTAACCCACGTGCTGGACTGTGATGGGCTGACAGAGACATCCGGCAACCCAACACAACCCTCCTCCTCTTGTCAGCCAGTAGCAGGGCAGCACTGGGGGCGATGCCATGGCAACATTGCAGACACATGACCCAGCAGGCAGCTCCTTCCTCCCACCATGGTTGGTGGTGGGTCTGGTGCCATGCTGAGGGCTGTTACAAGGGGAAGGTTTCATGTCCTCTGTGGGCATTTCCAGCAGGCTCTTGAGATCCCCCTGGGATCTGCTGGACATTGCAGCCTCTGGGAGCCAGGACCCCTTTCCTGCCAGAGCCAGACCCCAAGGGGGGACCCACTTCCAGGGAAACTTGGGCCTGAATTTCCTCCCACCCTACCAGGAGGGGATGGAGCCAGCCCCACAGGAGCCTCGGGGCTCAGGACAGCCCCAGCCCCAGGACCCAGCACTCCTGCCTGCCCCATTGTGCCCTGAGCCAGAGGGGACCCTCCAGCAGGGCTCTTGTGGCCGCCCCCAGCCCTGTCCAGACACCCCCACAGCCCAGGTCCCACAACTGTTTTTCCATTTCACAGTCTCTGTGCGACACCTCAGGAAGCAGTTCCTCAATCCCTTACCCTTGGTGGAGAGCTGCAGGAGCACTGGAAAGCTAGTATCCGTGGTCTGGGCTAATGTTCTTGGTCCAGCAGTCTCCATCTCGTTTGGCCCCTTTCCTTCGGCTCGCCTCTCCCTCCAGGGAAAAAGGACTCTCTTGTCTCCTGTCTCATCACTCACAATTCCTCTCCAATGTGTCCCTGCTCTTGTGCCTGTTGGTGAGGAGCCCCAGTGCAGCCCCACTGCCTCCTGGCCTCCCTCCTTGCTGGGGAGTAGCTCTGAAGGGCAGCAGTGGGGAGTGTGTGAGCCGTGCCCTGGCCTTGCAGGGAAGTGAGGGCTCTCCCATGGCACCGGGGAGAGACCTCTCTGTGATGCGGCACGTCCCCCTGTGACCTCAGCCCGTGTCATCTCTGGGCTCAGTAGGTCACCGCCATGGAGATGGCACAGCCAGGGAGAGAGCAGAGAGATTTCCCTCCATGTTCTGCAAAGCAATCACCTGCCCTCCCCACAGTTAGTTTCCAAAACTGGCTGATAACTCCTTCAGGAACGTGACCAGATGGTGACAAAGGCTGTGAAAAATCTAAGATGGGGCACGGCAGAGGTCACTTCTGTGCCCCTGCACCAACAGGTCTCTGCACAGGGCAGACCTGGCCAGGAAGCTGGGGTTTGGGGCTATGTTAGGGGTTTGGCACTTGTTAAAGATGGGATCAAAATCATGTGAGGTCAAACAGCACAAAAGGGTGGCCATGGGCTGCGATGCTTTGGTGAGCCTGGTGAGACAGGTTTCTCCCGTGGGTCACTCTTCTTGTCAAAGGAGGATGTAGGACAGGATGGGACAGGACGCAGCCTTCCTCCTTCAGGCACCAAAGCAGGCTCTCTGCTTTGAAAAGGCCTCAGCAAGGTTTCTCAGTCTGCGGTGCTTAGGAGAGAGATGAGATGCCAGAAAAGAGCAACTAGGCCCTTAACACGCATCATCCAGAGGGCTTTACGTGGGACCCTGGTGCTTCCCATGTTCCATAACCACGGGCAAGGCTGGGGAGCAAATTTGGGGCAGTGTTCTCATTTCCCATGAATGTTGCCCAGGCTGAGACAAATCTCACCAGGCCCCTCTCTTTGCATGGGGCACAATTTCCACACCACGCACACACTGTCAAGCCTAGATTTCACAACCAATGTCTAAGCCACGCTGCAGGCCTACATACTGTGGGGACAGGCGGGACCTCCGAGTCACTTCCCAGCCATGGGCAACCTGGGCTGCTCTCTCTGCAGTCACCTCACAAGCACCTTCCCAGCCACCTGCCTCCTGCTGCCCTATCAGCCACTCCAAAAGACAGGACCTCACGGCCACCTTCCCAGCCGCCTGACTCTCACTGCCCTGACACAAGCCCCTGACACACAAGTGACCTCACAATGACTTCCTCAGCCATCAGCCAAATGCTCACCTCCCAGATGCTCCGGCCAACGTCACCTCCAAAGCACGCGTCCCAGCCGTGCACCTGCTGCTGCCCCAGCAACTGCTCAGCCAGAAGACACCTCACCAGCACCTCCCCAGCCACACGCCTCCTGCTAGCCAATCACGTAACCCTTGCAGAAGGGACCTTACAGACAACACGCCAGCCTTGTTCCTGCAGCTGGCCTCTCAGCTCCTCAGCCCCAAGGGACCTCAGAATCAGCAGCCGAGCCACACGGCCCCTGCTGGCCTCTCAGCTACCGACAAAGAACTGATTGGGCAGTGGGGATTTTCTGGCACAGCTCTCGCAGACACTAGGGACCTCGTGGCTGTTGCCCCCTGCAGCTGCCCCTGCTCTCCCCAAGGCTGAGACACCTCCTGAACGGTCTCCCTCACTCACCCTGGCGCCTCACACTGCTCCTAGTGCAGCAAAACACCCAGGACGGGCCACTTCCTGCCCCAAGAGAAGATCACCTTCTGCCCAGCCAGTACCCGCACCGAGCCCGTGAAGCTCAGGAATTGGAGAAAGGCCTGCAAGGGATTCCTGGCAACATTTCCTAAGGGGCCGATTGTGTGGGAGCAGCGACCATGAAGCGGAAGACAGCAGGGCCCCATGGCCCAGTCAGAGCAAGAAGCCTTCCCGCAACTCCAAAGGCCACTTCCTGCCCCAAGGAGGGACTGAACCAAGCCAGCACATCCCCTACACATCAAGGACAACAAGCACTCTCTGGTTTGGGGCCCTGACAGTTTGGGACGTGGGGAAGGACTGAGGCGAGGGCATCTCAGCTGGGGACACCAGCAGAGGCAGCACTCAGCAGCTCTTCCCCCATTAGATCCCGCCAGCAGGGCTAATGACAACGGCAAGGGGAGGACGGGCCCTTCCCCAGCCTCCAAGGCCCTGCGAAAGCCAAACAGCTGCCACGCTCAGAGCTGCTCTGCCAACACCCTTCAGGCTGCTTCCAGGGCCACAGGTCTCAGGGCCCAGCAAGAGCCACGGAGCAGCACCAGTGGCCAGGCCACGGCGTGCCGCGTGGGCACAGCCTCTCTCGGAGCCCTCCGACAGGCAGTTTTTCCGAGCAGAAGCGACCATGGGCAAGGGCCCCAAAACACACCAAGACCCACTCTCCAACCCTTCCGCTTGCTTCTAGTCCTCCAGAGCCTTTCCACAGGCACTTCCTCTGAACATCGAGTCAAAGCCCAGAGCCTGCTCCCTTCCCACCTCCACAAAGCACCGAGCAAGTGCTCTCCCAGGAGGCGCATCACGCCAGCTCTTGCCTATCTATCTGCTTTGCTTCACGTGCCCTCAAGGCCCTCACCCCACAGGCCTCCCTACTGAGGGGCCCTTTGGGGCTTCAAGGAAGGAGGACAAAACTCTTTGGCAACACTCCCCCTCTCTCGGGCCGTGCTCCGACAGCTCACCAATGACCACACGGCTGCACACAGACACACTCAGCAGCACGGACAGGGCCAGTGCACCAGCCTTAGACAAGCACACTTCCAACCCGGGAAACGGCACAAGGCTTCCGCTGCTCTCCAGCATTTGCCTTGCCCCGGCTCAGCAAGGCCGGGGATTTCTCTCCCAAGCAAAGCCTTGAGCCAAGCCAGCAGCTTTCAGCAGGGCGAGTGCCACATGGAAAAGCCAGCGCAGGCTCTGCCTCCAGGGTCCCCCCGGGCATGGCCCAGGCAGAGCCCGAGAGCACCAGCTAAGCCACCCACTGAAGGAGCTGGGCGTGTGGCAGAGCCAAGCTGGTTTGTCCTCACGTCTGGTGCCAGGAGCTCTCCTCTAAAGCAGCACCAGGCAGCAGCCCAGAGGAAGGACCACTTCCCTCTCTTCTCTTAGCAAGCACTTGAGCCCCTAGTGCTCCACTCTTTGGCCCCTGCATTTCTCAGGCCTGCAAGGACACGACCCCATCACGGCGTCAGCAGGGAGCAGTCCGAAAAACAAGAGTGGTCACAATGCAAAGGCTCTAGGACTCTCCCCACCTCCCAAAAAAGGAGTGGCAACTCTCCAAGCGCTCAGGGAGAAAACACCAAGGGGAAAGGGCTTCCAGCGCTCAGCGTCCACAATGCCTGCCCACAAGCCGGCAGGCTGCTGGGAGGACGCCTGTGCTCACCACCACTCCCTTGGCTCCACACACTCGCAGCAATGCCCCTAGAGCTCCGTGGGGCTCCTCACACCCACCCAAACCTCAGGCCAACACCACCACCTTCCCCGCGTCAGCACCTCACCACACCACACCTCGCACACTCCTGCCTGCCCAAGGGGGCTCTCTCGCTGCCCTGCTGCAGCACCCAGAGCTCACCCTGCAGCGGGACGGTGCAGGAACTTGCCGAGACGGCAGCTGGAAGGAAGAGAGGCCGGGGCTGCGCATCCCTTGCAGGCCACCCTTGCCTTGCCTTCCCTCCTCCAAGGCACTCCTTGTCCAGGGAGATTGGGCACAGGGAGCCATCAGCCACCCTCCAGAGTCCTCTCCCAAGAACACACCTGCCCCTCTCCCAAGAACACCTCTCCACAAGGCCTTCACTCCTCCAAACACCTTCCAGCACGCTAACGCCCAGCCATGAACGAGCACCTCCCACGACCTCCTGCTCCTTCAGCCAACACTGCTGCAAGACCAAAGCTCTCCCCACAAAAAGCAACCGAGAGGAAAGGAGGACAAAGCATGCCTCGTACAGCTCTCAGAGCAAGCAGAAGCGCTCCCTGCACTTTCGGGTGGGTGCTGGCTACAGAGCCTGGCAAGAGCGGAGGAAACTCCAGGCGTGAAGCTGAGCGGGCAGAAGGCAGCCGGCTGCCAGCGTGCCTGGCTCACGGGGCCACCAGGGCAGCCGGGGCCCCAGCAGCCAAGGCACCTGCTCACCTTGCAGCGCTCCCCACCTCCCCAGCCTCATGGCACTCCCCACGCACACCACTGCTCTCTCCACACGTCTCCTCCCACACCCAGAACCAACACCCTGGGGCCACCGCCTCTCCCCACCACACGCCACCCAACTTCTGGCACACACCTCACCCCCACCCTGAGCCTCACACACGGTGGACAGCCAGCACGCCCCTCTGCAGCAGGCACACACAGGCCACACCACCACACAGGCCAGCAGCCAGGACACCCCCCCCTCAAATGCCCCAAATCACACCCAGGCCCACTCTCCAGCCCTTCTGTTTCCTTCTAGTCCTCCAAGAGGCAGCAACAAGCACTTCCTCTGAACATCCACTCCCACCTCTGCTCCTGCTCCCTTCCCACCTCCACCAATCCAAGGGCAGAAAGAGCATTCCCATCTTGCAGACAAATCTCGGCCAAACCACACTGTACCGCCCAGCGCAGCTGCTTGGGGCCGGCCAGCACATCTGGATTGCAGGACAGCTCCCCTGGGGCCCAGGCACCTCTGTCCTATGGTGCTAAGCCCGTGGCAGCTCCTGGAGGAGAGCAGCCCCACACGGCCAGGGCCAGCATGGGAACACACCTACACACCCACTCACTCCCACTCCTGCTCTCCTGCTTTGCTCCCGCTGCACTTATAAGTGTCTTTAACCCACGTGCTGGACTGTGATGGGCTGACAGAGACATCCGGCAACCCAACACAACCCTCCTCCTCTTGTCAGCCAGTAGCAGGGCAGCACTGGGGGCGATGCCATGGCAACATTGCAGACACATGACCCAGCAGGCAGCTCCTTCCTCCCACCATGGTTGGTGGTGGGTCTGGTGCCATGCTGAGGGCTGTTACAAGGGGAAGGTTTCATGTCCTCTGTGGGCATTTCCAGCAGGCTCTTGAGATGCCCCTGGGATCTGGTGGACATTGCAGCCTCTGGGACACAGCACCCCTTTCCTGCCAGAGCCAGACCCCAAGGGGGGACCCACTTCCAGGGAAACTTGGGCCTGAATTTCCTCCCACCCTACCAGGAGGGGATGGAGCCAGCCCCACAGGAGCCTCGGGGCTCAGGACAGCCCCAGCCCCAGGACCCAGCACTCCTGCCTGCCCCATTGTGCCCTGAGGCAGAGGGGACCCTCCAGCAGGGCTCTTGTGGCCGCCCCCAGCCCTGTCCAGACACCCCCACAGCCCAGGTCCCACAACTGTTTTTCCATTTCACAGTCTCTGTGCGACACCTCAGGAAGGAGTTCCTCAATCCCTTACCCTTGGTGGAGAGCTGCAGGAGCACTGGAAAGCTAGTATCCGTGGTCTGGGCTAATGTTCTTGGTCCAGCAGTCTCCATCTCGTTTGGCCCCTTTCCTTCGGCTCGCCTCTCCCTCCAGGGAAAAAGGACTCTCTTGTCTCCTGTCTCATCACTCACAATTCCTCTCCAATGTGTCCCTGCTCTTGTGCCTGTTGGTGAGGAGCCCCAGTGCAGCCCCACTGCCTCCTGGCCTCCCTCCTTGCTGGGGAGTAGCTCTGAAGGGCAGCAGTGGGGAGTGTGTGAGCCGTGCCCTGGCCTTGCAGGGAAGTGAGGGCTCTCCCATGGCACCGGGGAGAGACCTCTCTGTGATGCGGCACGTCCCCCTGTGACCTCAGCCCGTGTCATCTCTGGGCTCAGTAGGTCACCGCCATGGAGATGGCACAGCCAGGGAGAGAGCAGAGAGATTTCCCTCCATGTTCTGCAAAGCAATCACCTGCCCTCCCCACAGTTAGTTTCCAAAACTGGCTGATAACTCCTTCAGGAACGTGACCAGATGGTGACAAAGGCTGTGAAAAATCTAAGATGGGGCACGGCAGAGGTCACTTCTGTGCCCCTGCACCAACAGGTCTCTGCACAGGGCAGACCTGGCCAGGAAGCTGGGGTTTGGGGCTATGTTAGGGGTTTGGCACTTGTTAAAGACGGGATCAAAATCATGTGAGGTCAAACAGCACAAAAGGGTGGCCATGGGCTGCGATGCTTTGGTGAGCCTGGTGAGACAGGTTTCTCCCGTGGGTCACTCTTCTTGTCAAAGGAGGATGTAGGACAGGATGGGACAGGACGCAGCCTTCCTCCTTCAGGCACCAAAGCAGGCTCTCTGCTTTGAAAAGGCCTCAGCAAGGTTTCTCAGTCTGCGGTGCTTAGGAGAGAGATGAGATGCCAGAAAAGAGCAACTAGGCCCTTAACACGCATCATCCAGAGGGCTTTACGTGGGACCCTGGTGCTTCCCATGTTCCATAACCACGGGCAAGGCTGGGGAGCAAATTTGGGGCAGTGTTCTCATTTCCCATGAATGTTGCCCAGGCTGAGACAAATCTCACCAGGCCCCTCTCTTTGCATGGGGCACAATTTCCACACCACGCACACACTGTCAAGCCTAGATTTCACAACCAATGTCTAAGCCACGCTGCAGGCCTACATACTGTGGGGACAGGCGGGACCTCCGAGTCACTTCCCAGCCATGGGCAACCTGGGCTGCTCTCTCTGCAGTCACCTCACAAGCACCTTCCCAGCCACCTGCCTCCTGCTGCCCTATCAGCCACTCCAAAAGACAGGACCTCACGGCCACCTTCCCAGCCGCCTGACTCTCACTGCCCTGACACAAGCCCCTGACACACAAGTGACCTCACAATGACTTCCTCAGCCATCAGCCAAATGCTCACCTCCCAGCTGCTCCGGCCAACGTCACCTCCAAAGCACGCGTCCCAGCCGTGCACCTGCTGCTGCCCCAGCAACTGCTCAGCCAGAAGACACCTCACCAGCACCTCCCCAGCCACACGCCTCCTGCTAGCCAATCACGTAACCCTTGCAGAAGGGACCTTACAGACAACACGCCAGCCTTGTTCCTGCAGCTGGCCTCTCAGCTCCTCAGCCCCAAGGGACCTCAGAATCAGCAGCCGAGCCACACGGCCCCTGCTGGCCTCTCAGCTACCGACAAAGAACTGATTGGGCAGTGGTGATTTTCTGGCACAGCTCTCGCACACACTAGGGACCTCGTGGCTGTTGCCCCCTGCAGCTGCCCCTGCTCTCCCCAAGGCTGAGACACCTCCTGAACGGTCTCCCTCACTCACCCTGGCGCCTCACACTGCTCCTAGTGCAGCAAAACACCCAGGACGGGCCACTTCCTGCCCCAAGAGAAGATCACCTTCTGCCCAGCCAGTACCCGCACCGAGCCCGTGAAGCTCAGGAATTGGAGAAAGGCCTGCAAGGGATTCCTGGCAACATTTCCTAAGGGGCCGATTGTGTGGGAGCAGCGACCATGAAGCGGAAGACAGCGGTGTCTTGTTTCCCAGGCAGAGCAAGAAGCTTTCCCGCAACTCCAAAGGCCATTTCCTTCCAAAGGAAGGACTGAACCAAGCCAGCACATTCCCTACACATCAAGGACAACAAGCACTCTCTGATTTGGTGCCCTGACAGTTTGGGACGTGGGAAGGTCTCAGGCGAGGGCATCTCAGCTGGGGACACCAGCAGAGGCAGCACTCAGCAGCTCTTCCCCCTGGCCCGCCAGCAGGGCTAATGACAACGGCAAGGGGAGGACGGGCCCTTCCCCAGCCTCCAAGGCCCTGCGAAAGCCAAACAGCTGCCACGCTCACAGCTGCTCTGCCAACACCCTTCAGGCTGCTTCCAGGGCCACAGGTCTCAGGGCCCAGCAAGAGCCACGGAGCAGCACCAGTGGCCAGGCCACGGCGTGCCGCGTGGGCACAGCCTCTCTCGGAGCCCTCCGACAGGCAGTTTTTCCGAGCAGAAGCGACCATGGGCAAGGGCCCCAAAACACACCAAGACCCACTCTCCAACCCTTCCGCTTGCTTCTAGTCCTCCACAGGCTTTCCACAGGCACTTCCTCTGAACATCCAGTCAAAGCCCAGAGCCTGCTCCCTTCCCACCTCCACAAAGCACCGAGCAAGTGCTCTCCCAGGAGGCGCATCACGCCAGCTCTTGCCTATCTATCTGCTTTGCTTCCCGTGCCCTCAAGGCCCTCACCCCACAGGCCTCCCTACTGAGGGGCCCTTTGGGGCTTCAAGGAAGGAGGACAAAACTCTTTGGCAACACTCCCCCTCTCTCGGGCCGTGCTCCGACAGCTCACCAATGACCACACGCCTGCACACAGACACACTCAGCAGCACGGACAGGGCCAGTGCACCAGCCTTAGACAAGCACACTTCCAACCAGGGAAACGGCACAAGGCTTCCGCTGCTCTCCAGCATTTGCCTTGCCCCGGCTCAGCAAGGCCGGGGATTTCTCTCCCAAGCAAAGCCTTGAGCCAAGCCAGCAGCTTTCAGCAGGGCGAGTGCCACATGGAAAAGCCAGCGCAGGCTCTGCCTCCAGGGTCCCCCCGGGCATGGCCCAGGCAGAGCCCGAGAGCACCAGCTAAGCCACCCACTGAAGGAGCTGGGCGTGTGGCAGAGCCAAGCTGGTTTGTCCTCACGTCTGGTGCCAGGAGCTCTCCTCCAAAGCAGCACCAGGCAGCAGCCCAGAGGAAGGACCACTTCCCTCTCTTCTCTTAGCAAGCACTTGAGCCCCTAGTGCTCCACTCTTTGGCCCCTGCATTTCTCAGGCCTGCAAGGACACGACCCCATCACGGCGTCAGCAGGGAGCAGTCCGAAAAACAAGAGTGGTCACAATGCAAAGGCTCTAGGACTCTCCCCACCTCCCAAAAAAGGAGTGGCAACTCTCCAAGCGCTCAGGGAGAAAACACCAAGGGGAAAGGGCTTCCAGCGCTCAGCCTCCACAATGCCTGCCCACAAGCCGGCAGGCTGCTGGGAGGACGCCTGTGCTCACCACCACTCCCTTGGCTCCACACACTCGCAGCAATGCCCCTAGAGCTCCGTGGGGCTCCTCACACCCACCCAAACCTCAGGCCAACACCACCACCTTCCCCGCGTCAGCACCTCACCACACCACACCTCGCACACTCATGCCTGCCCAAGGGGGCTCTCTCGCTGCCCTGCTGCAGCACCCAGAGCTCACCCTGCAGCGGGACGGTGCAGGAACTTGCCGAGACGGCAGCTGGAAGGAAGAGAGGCCGGGGCTGCGCATCCCTTGCAGGCCACCCTTGCCTTGCCTTCCCTCCTCCAAGGCACTCCTTGTCCAGGGAGATTGGGCACAGGGAGCCATCAGCCACCCTCCAGAGTCCTCTCCCAAGAACACACCTGCCCCTCTCCCAAGAACACCTCTCCACAAGGCCTTCACTCCTCCAAACACCTTCCAGCACGCTAACGCCCAGCCATGAACGAGCACCTCCCACGACCTCCTGCTCCTTCAGCCAACACTGCTGCAAGACCAAAGCTCTCCCCACAAAAAGCAACCGAGAGGAAAGGAGGACAAAGCATGCCTCGTACAGCTCTCAGAGCAAGCAGAAGCGCTCCCTGCACTTTCGGGTGGGTCCTGGCTGCAGAGCCTGGCAAGAGCGGAGGAAACTCCAGGCGTGAAGCTGAGCGGGCAGAAGGCAGCCGGCTGCCAGCGTGCCTGGCTCATGGGGCCACCAGGGCAGCCGGGGCCCCAGCAGACAAGGCACCTGCTCACCTCGCAGCGCTCCCCACCTCCCCAGCCTCATGGCACTGCCCACGCACACCACTGCTCTCTCCACACGTCTCCTCCCGCACCCAGAACCAACACCCTGGGGCCACCGCCTCTCCCCACCACACGCCACCCAACTTCTGGCACACACCTCACCCCCACCCTGAGCCTCACACACGGTGGACAGCCAGCATGCCCCTCTGCAGCAGGCACACACAGGCCACACCACCACACAGGCCAGCAGCCAGGACACCCCCCCTCAAATGCCCCAAATCACACCCAGGACCACTCTCCAGCCCTTCTGTTTCCTTCTAGTCCTCCAAGAGGCAGCAACAAGCACTTCCTCTGAACATCCACTCCCACCTCTGCTCCTGCTCCCTTCCCACCTCCACCAATCCAAGGGCAGAAAGAGCATTCCCATCTTGCAGACAAATCTCGGCCAAACCACACTGTACCGCCCAGCGCAGCTGCTTGGGGCCGGCCAGCACATCTGGATTGCAGGACAGCTCCCCTGGGGCCCAGGCACCTCTGTCCTATGGTCCTAACCCCGTGGCAGCTCCTGGAGGAGAGCAGCCCCACACGGCCAGGGCCAGCATGGGAACACACCTACACACCCACTCACTCCCACTCCTGCTCTCCTCCTTTGCTCCCGCTGCACTTATAAGTGTCTTTAACCCACGTGCTGGACTGTGATGGGCTGACAGAGACATCCGGCAACCCAACACAACCCTCCTCCTCTTGTCAGCCAGTAGCAGGGCAGCACTGGGGGCGATGCCATGGCAACATTGCAGACACATGACCCAGCAGGCAGCTCCTTCCTCCCACCATGGTTGGTGGTGGGTCAGGTGCCATGCTGAGGGCTGTTACAAGGGGAAGGTTTCATGTCCTCTGTGGGCATTTCCAGCAGGCTCTTGAGATCCCCCTGGGATCTGCTGGACATTGCAGCCTCTGGGAGCCAGGACCCCTTTCCTGCCAGAGCCAGACCCCAAGGGGGGACCCACTTCCAGGGAAACTTGGGCCTGAATTTCCTCCCACCCTACCAGGAGGGGATGGAGCCAGCCCCACAGGAGCCTCGGGGCTCAGGACAGCCCCAGCCCCAGGACCCAGCACTCCTGCCTGCCCCATTGTGCCCTGAGCCAGAGGGGACCCTCCAGCAGGGCTCTTGTGGCCGCCCCCAGCCCTGTCCAGACACCCCCACAGCCCAGGTCCCACAACTGTTTTTCCATTTCACAGTCTCTGTGCGACACCTCAGGAAGCAGTTCCTCAATCCCTTACCCTTGGTGGAGAGCTGCAGGAGCACTGGAAAGCTAGTATCCGTGGTCTGGGCTAATGTTCTTGGTCCAGCAGTCTCCATCTCGTTTGGCCCCTTTCCTTCGGCTCGCCTCTCCCTCCAGGGAAAAAGGACTCTCTTGTCTCCTGTCTCATCACTCACAATTCCTCTCCAATGTGTCCCTGCTCTTGTGCCTGTTGGTGAGGAGCCCCAGTGCAGCCCCACTGCCTCCTGTCCTCCCTCCTTGCTGGGGAGTAGCTCTGAAGGGCAGCAGTGGGGAGTGTGTGAGCCGTGCCCTGGCCTTGCAGGGAAGTGAGGGCTCTCCCATGGCACCGGGGAGAGACCTCTCTGTCATGCGGCACGTCCCCCTGTGACCTCAGCCCGTGTCATCTCTGGGCTCAGTAGGTCACCGCCATGGAGATGGCACAGCCAGGGAGAGAGCAGAGAGATTTCCCTCCATGTTCTGCAAAGCAATCACCTGCCCTCCCCACAGTTAGTTTCCAAAACTGGCTGATAACTCCTTCAGGAACGTGACCAGATGGTGACAAAGGCTGTGAAAAATCTAAGATGGGGCACGGCAGAGGTCACTTCTGTGCCCCTGCACCAACAGGTCTCTGCACAGGGCAGACCTGGCCAGGAAGCTGGGGTTTGGGGCTATGTTAGGGGTTTGGCACTTGTTAAAGACGGGATCAAAATCATGTGAGGTCAAACAGCACAAAAGGGTGGCCATGGGCTGCGATGCTTTGGTGAGCCTGGTGAGACAGGTTTCTCCCGTGGGTCACTCTTCTTGTCAAAGGAGGATGTAGGACAGGATGGGACAGGACGCAGCCTTCCTCCTTCAGGCACCAAAGCAGGCTCTCTGCTTTGAAAAGGCCTCAGCAAGGTTTCTCAGTCTGCGGTGCTTAGGAGAGAGATGAGATGCCAGAAAAGAGCAACTAGGCCCTTAACACGCATCATCCAGAGGGCTTTACGTGGGACCCTGGTGCTTCCCATGTTCCATAACCACGGGCAAGGCTGGGGAGCAAATTTGGGGCAGTGTTCTCATTTCCCATGAATGTTGCCCAGGCTGAGACAAATCTCACCAGGCCCCTCTCTTTGCATGGGGCACAATTTCCACACCACGCACACACTGTCAAGCCTAGATTTCACAACCAATGTCTAAGCCACGCTGCAGGCCTACATACTGTGGGGACAGGCGGGACCTCCGAGTCACTTCCCAGCCATGGGCAACCTGGGCTGCTCTCTCTGCAGTCACCTCACAAGCACCTTCCCAGCCACCTGCCTCCTGCTGCCCTATCAGCCACTCCAAAAGACAGGACCTCACGGCCACCTTCCCAGCCGTCTGCCCGCCACTGCCCTACAAGCCCCTGACACACAAGTGACCTCACAATGACTTCCTCAGCCATCAGCCAAATGCTCACCTCCCAGCTGCTCCGGCCAACGTCACCTCCAAAGCACGCGTCCCAGCCGTGCACCTGCTGCTGCCCCAGCAACTGCTCAGCCAGAAGACACCTCACCAGCACCTCCCCAGCCACACGCCTCCTGCTAGCCAATCACGTAACCCTTGCAGAAGGGACCTTACAGACAACACGCCAGCCTTGTTCCTGCAGCTGGCCTCTCAGCTCCTCAGCCCCAAGGGACCTCAGAATCAGCAGCCGAGCCACACGGCCCCTGCTGGCCTCTCAGCTACCGACAAAGAACTGATTGGGCAGTGGTGATTTTCTGGCCCAGCTCTCGCAGACACTAGGGACCTCGTGGCTGTTGCCCCCTGCAGCTGCCCCTGCTCTCCCCAAGGCTGAGACACCTCCTGAACGGTCTCCCTCACTCACCCTGGCGCCTCACACTGCTCCTAGTGCAGCAAAACACCCAGGACGGGCCAGTTCCTGCCCCAAGAGAAGATCACCTTCTGCCCAGCCAGTACCCGCACCGAGCCCGTGAAGCTCAGGAATTGGAGAAAGGCCTGCAAGGGATTCCTGGCAACATTTCCTAAGGGGCCGATTGTGTGGGAGCAGCGACCATGAAGCGGAAGACAGCAGGGCCCCATGGCCCAGGCAGAGCAAGAAGCCTTCCCGCAACTCCAAAGGCCACTTCCTGCCCCAAGGAGGGACTGAACCAAGCCAGCACATCCCCTACACATCAAGGACAACAAGCACTCTCTGGTTTGGGGCCCTGACAGTTTGGGACGTGGGGAAGGACTGAGGCGAGGGCATCTCAGCTGGGGACACCAGCAGAGGCAGCACTCAGCAGCTCTTCCCCCATTAGATCCCGCCAGCAGGGCTAATGACAACGGCAAGGGGAGGACGGGCCCTTCCCCAGCCTCCAAGGCCCTGCGAAAGCCAAACAGCTGCCACGCTCACAGCTCTTCTGCCAACACCCTTCAGGCTGCTTCCAGGGCCACAGGTCTCAGGGCCCAGCAAGAGGCACGCAGCACCACCAACGGCCAGGCCACGGCGTGCCGCGTGGGCACAGCCTCTCTCGGAGCCCTCCGAAAGGCAGTTTTTCCGAGCAGAAGCGACCATGGGCAAGGGCCCCAAAACACACCAAGACCCACTCTCCAACCCTTCCGCTTGCTTCTAGTCCTCCAGAGCCTTTCAGCAGGCACTTCCTCTGAACATCCCAGCTCGCCCCAGAGCCTGCTCCCTTCCCACCTCCACCAATCCAAGGGCAGAAAGAGCATTCCCATCTTGCAGACAAATCTCGGCCAAACCACACTGTATCGCCCAGCGCAGCTGCTTGGGGCCGGCCAGCACATCTGGATTGCAGGACAGCTCCCCTGGGGCCCAGGCACCTCTGTCCTATGGTGCTAACCCCGTGGCAGCTCCTGGAGGAGAGCAGCCCCACACGGCCAGGGCCAGCATGGGAACACACCTACACACCCACTCACTCCCACTCCTGCTCTCCTGCTTTGCTCCCGCTGCACTTATAAGTGTCTTTAACCCACGTGCTGGACTGTGATGGGCTGACAGAGACATCCGGCAACCCAACACAACCCTCCTCCTCTTGTCAGCCAGTAGCAGGGCAGCACTGGGGGCGATGCCATGGCAACATTGCAGACACATGACCCAGCAGGCAGCTCCTTCCTCCCACCATCGTTGGTGGTGGGTCTGGTGCCATGCTGAGGGCTGTTACAAGGGGAAGGTTTCATGTCCTCTGTGGGCATTTCCAGCAGGCTCTTGAGATCCCCCTGGGATCTGGTGGACATTGCAGCCTCTGGGAGCCAGGACCCCTTTCCTGCCAGAGCCAGACCCCAAGGGGGGACCCACTTCCAGGGAAACTTGGGCCTGAATTTCCTCCCACCCTACCACCCTACCAGGAGGGGATGGAGCCAGCCCCACAGGAGCCTCGGGGCTCAGGACAGCCCCAGCCCCAGGACCCAGCACTCCTGCCTGCCCCATTGTGCCCTGAGCCAGAGGGGACCCTCCAGCAGGGCTCTTGTGGCCGCCCCCAGCCCTGTCCAGACACCCCCACAGCCCAGGTCCCACAACTGTTTTTCCATTTCACAGTCTCTGTGCGACACCTCAGGAAGGAGTTCCTCAATCCCTTACCCTTGGTGGAGAGCTGCAGGAGCACTGGAAAGCTAGTATCCGTGGTCTGGGCTAATGTTCTTGGTCCAGCAGTCTCCATCTCGTTTGGCCCCTTTCCTTCGGCTCGCCTCTCCCTCCAGGGAAAAAGGACTCTCTTGTCTCCTGTCTCGTCCCCCACAATTCCTCTCCAATGTGTCCCTGCTC
Source organism: Struthio camelus (assembly GCF_040807025.1). Taxonomy (NCBI): domain Eukaryota; kingdom Metazoa; phylum Chordata; class Aves; order Struthioniformes; family Struthionidae; genus Struthio; species Struthio camelus. The sequence goes on from NC_090970.1 coordinate 4,667,767, forward strand.
TTGTGCCCGCTGGTGAGGAGCCCCAGTGCAGCCCCACTGCCTCCTGTCCTCCCTCCTTGCTGGGGAGTAGCTCTGAAGGGCAGCAGTGGGGAGTGTGTGAGCCGTGCCCTGGCCTTGCAGGGAAGTGAGGGCTCTCCCATGGCACCGGGGAGAGACCTCTCTGTCATGCGGCACGTCCCCCTGTGACCTCAGCCCGTGTCATCTCTGGGCTCAGTAGGTCACCGCCATGGAGATGGCACAGCCAGGGAGAGAGCAGAGAGATTTCCCTCCATGTTCTGCAAAGCAATCACCTGCCCTCCCCACAGTTAGTTTCCAAAACTGGCTGATAACTCCTTCAGGAACGTGACCAGATGGTGACAAAGGCTGTGAAAAATCTAAGATGGGGCACGGCAGAGGTCACTTCTGTGCCCCTGCACCAACAGGTCTCTGCACAGGGCAGACCTGGCCAGGAAGCTGGGGTTTGGGACTATGTTAGGGGTTTGCCACTTGCTAAAGACGGGATCAAAATCATGTGAGGTCAAACAGCACAAAAGGGTGGCCATGGGCTGCGATGCTTTGGTGAGCCTGGTGAGACAGGTTTCTCCCGTGGGTCACTCTTCTTGTCAAAGGAGGATGTAGGACAGGATGGGACAGGACGCAGCCTTCCTCCTTCAGGCACCAAAGCAGGCTCTTTGTTTTGAAAAGGCCTCAGCAAGGTTTCTCAGTCTGCGGTGCTTAGGAGAGAGATGAGATGCCAGAAAAGAGCAACTAGGCCCTTAACACGCATCATCCAGAGGGCTTTACGTGGGACCCTGGTGCTTCCCATGTTCCATAACCATGGGCAAGGCTGGGGAGCAAATTTGGGGCAGTGTTCTCATTTCCCATGAATGTTGCCCGGGCTGAGACAACTCTCACCAGGCCCCTCTCTTTTCATGGGGCACAATTTCCACACCACGCACACACTGTCAAGCCTAGATTTCACAACCAATGTCTAAGCCACGCTGCAGGCCAGGCAGCCTGTTGGGACAGGCGGGACCTCCGAGTCACTTCCCAGCCATGGGCAACCTGGGCTGCTCTCTCTGCACTCACCTCACAAGCACCTTCCCAGCCACCTGCCTCCTGCTGCCCTATCAGCCACTCCAAAAGACAGGACCTCACGGCCACCTTCCCAGCCGTCTGCCCGCCACTGCCCTACAAGCCCCTGACACACAAGTGACCTCACAATGACTTCCTCAGCCATCAGCCAAATGCTCACCTCCCAGCTGCTCCGGCCAACGTCACCTCCAAAGCACGCGTCCCAGCCGTGCACCTGCTGCTGCCCCAGCAACTGCTCAGCCAGAAGACACCTCACCAGCACCTCCCCAGCCACACGCCTCCTGCTAGCCAATCACGTAACCCTTGCAGAAGGGACCTTACAGACAACACGCCAGCCTTGTTCCTGCAGCTGGCCTCTCAGCTCCTCAGCCCCAAGGGACCTCAGAATCAGCAGCCGAGCCACACGGCCCCTGCTGGCCTCTCAGCTACCGACAAAGAACTGATTGGGCAGTGGTGATTTTCTGGCACAGCTCTCGCAGACACTAGGGACCTCGTGGCTGTTGCCCCCTGCAGCTGCCCCTGCTCTCCCCAAGGCTGAGACACCTCCTGAACGGTCTCCCTCACTCACCCTGGCGCCTCACACTGCTCCTAGTGCAGCAAAACACCCAGGACGGGCCAGTTCCTGCCCCAAGAGAAGATCACCTTCTGCCCAGCCAGTACCCGCACCGAGCCCGTGAAGCTCAGGAATTGGAGAAAGGCCTGCAAGGGATTCCTGGCAACATTTCCTAAGGGGCCGATTGTGTGGGAGCAGCGACCATGAAGCGGAAGACAGCGGTGTCTTGTTTCCCAGGCAGAGCAAGAAGCCTTCCCGCAACTCCAAAGGCCACTTCCTGCCCCAAGGAGGGACTGAACCAAGCCAGCACATCCCCTACACATCAAGGACAACAAGCACTCTCTGGTTTGGTGCCCTGACAGTTTGGGACGTGGGAAGGTCTCAGGCGAGGGCATCTCAGCTGGGGACACCAGCAGAGGCAGCACTCAGCAGCTCTTCCCCCTGGCCCGCCAGCAGGGCTAATGACAACGGCAAGGGGAGGACGGGCCCTTCCCCAGCCTCCAAGGCCCTGCGAAAGCCAAACAGCTGCCACGCTCAGAGCTGCTCTGCCAACACCCTTCAGGCTGCTTCCAGGGCCACAGGTCTCAGGGCCCAGCAAGAGGCACGCAGCACCACCAACGGCCAGGCCACGGCGTGCCGCGTGGGCACAGCATCTCTCGGAGCCCTCCGACAGGCAGTTTTTCCGAGCAGAAGCGACCATGGGCAAGGGCCCCAAAACACACCAAGACCCACTCTCCAACCCTTCCGCTTGCTTCTAGTCCTCCAGAGCCTTTCCACAGGCACTTCCTCTGAACATCCAGTCAAAGCCCAGAGCCTGCTCCCTTCCCACCTCCACAAAGCAGAGGGCAAGTGCTCTCCCAGGAGGCGCATCACGCCAGCTCTTGCCTATCTATCTGCTTTGCTTCCCGTGCCCTCAAGGCCCTCACCCCACAGGCCTCCCTACTGAGGGGCCCTTTGGGGCTTCAAGGAAGGAGGACAAAACTCTTTGGCAACACTCCCCCTCTCTCGGGCCGTGCTCCGACAGCTCACCAATGACCACACGGCTGCACACAGACACACTCAGCAGCACGGACAGGGCCAGTGCACCAGCCTTAGACAAGCACACTTCCAACCAGGGAAACGGCACAAGGCTTCCGCTGCTCTCCAGCATTTGCCTTGCCCCGGCTCAGCAAGGCCGGGGATTTCTCTCCCAAGCAAAGCCTCGAGCCAAGCCAGCAGCTTTCAGCAGGGCGAGTGCCACATGGAAAAGCCAGCGCAGGCTCTGCCTCCAGGGTCCCCCCCAGGCATGGCCCAGGAAGAGCCCGAGAGCACCAGCTAAGCCACCCACTGAAGGAGCTGGGCGTGTGGCAGAGCCAAGCTGGTTTGTCCTCCCGTCTGGTGCCAGGAGCTCTCCTCTAAAGCAGCACCAGGCAGCAGCCCAGAGGAAGGACCACTTCCCTCTCTTCTCTTAGCAAGCACTTGAGCCCCTAGTGCTCCACTCTTTGGCCCCTGCATTGCTCAGGCCTGCAAGGACACAACCCCCATCACGGCGTCAGCAGGGAGCAGTCCGAAAAACAAGAGTGGTCACAATGCAAAGGCTCTAGGACTCTCCCCACCTCCCAAAAAAGGAGTGGCAACTCTCCAAGCGCTCAGGGAGAAAACACCAAGGGGAAAGGGCTTCCAGCGCTCAGCCTCCACAATGCCTGCCCACAAGCCGGCAGGCTGCTTGGAGGACGCCTGTGCTCACCACCACTCCCTTGGCTCCACACACTCGCAGCAATGCCCCTAGAGCTCCGTGGGGCTCCTCACTCCCACCCAAACCTCAGGCCAACACCACCACCTTCCCCGCGTCAGCACCTCACCACACCACACCTCGCACACTCATGCCTGCCCAAGGGGGCTCTCTCGCTGCCCTGCTGCAGCACCCAGAGCTCACCCTGCAGCGGGACGGTGCAGGAACTTGCCGAGACGGCAGCTGGAAGGAAGAGAGGCCGGGGCTGCGCATCCCTTGCAGGCCACCCTTGCCTTGCCTTCCCTCCTCCAAGGCACTCCTTGTCCAGGGAGATTGGGCACAGGGAGCCATCAGCCACCCTCCAGAGTCCTCTCCCAAGAACACACCTGCCCCTCTCCCAAGAACACCTCTCCACAAGGCCTTCACTCCTCCAAACACCTTCCAGCATGCTAACGCCCAACCATGAACGAGCACCTCCCACGACCTCCTGCTCCTTCAGCCAACACTGCTGCAAGACCAAAGCTCTCCCCACAAAAAGCAGCCAAGAGGAAAGGAGGACAAAGCATGCCTCGTACAGCTCTCAGAGCAAGGAGAAGCGCTCCCTGCACTTTCGGGTGGGTCCTGGCTGCAGAGCCTGGCAAGAGCGGAGGAAACTCCAGGCGTGAAGCTGAGCGGGCAGAAAGCAGCCGGCTGCCAGCGTGCCTGGCTCATGGGGCCACCAGGGCAGCCGGGGCCCCAGCAGACAAGGCACCTGCTCACCTCGCAGCGCTCCCCACCTCCCCAGCCTCATGGCACTCCCCACGCACACCACTGCTCTCTCCACACGTCTCCTCCCGCACCCAGAACCAACACCCTGGGGCCACCGCCTCTCCCCACCACAGGCCACCCAACTTCTGGCACACACCTCACCCCCACCCTGAGCCTCACACACGGTGGACAGCCAGCACGCCCCTCTGCAGCAGGCACACACAGGCCACACCACCACACAGGCCAGCAGCCAGGACACCCCCCCTCAAATGCCCCAAATCACACCCAGGCCCACTCTCCAGCCCTTCTGTTTCCTTCTAGTCCTCCAAGAGGCAGCAACAAGCACTTCCTCTGAACATCCACTCCCACCTCTGCTCCTGCTCCCTTCCCACCTCCACCAATCCAAGGGCAGAAAGAGCATTCCCATCTTGCAGACAAAGCTCGGCCAAACCACACTGTACCGCCCAGCGCAGCTGCTTGGGGCCGGCCAGCACATCTGGATTGCAGGACAGCTCCCCTGGGGCCCAGGCACCTCTGTCCTATGGTCCTAACCCCGTGGCAGCTCCTGGAGGAGAGCAGCCCCACACGGCCAGGGCCAGCATGGGAACACACCTACACACCCACTCACTCCCACTCCTGCTCTCCTCCTTTGCTCCCGCTGCACTTATAAGTGTCTTTAACCCACGTGCTGGACTGTGATGGGCTGACAGAGACATCCGGCAACCCAACACAACCCTCCTCCTCTTGTCAGCCAGTAGCAGGGCAGCACTGGGGGCGATGCCATGGCAACATTGCAGACACATGACCCAGCAGGCAGCTCCTCCCTCCCACCATGGTTGGTGGTGGGTCTGGTGCCATGCTGAGGGCTGTTACAAGGGGAAGGTTTCATGTCCTCTGTGGGCATTTCCAGCAGGCTCTTGAGATGCCCCTGGGATCTGGTGGACATTGCAGCCTCTGGGACACAGCACCCCTTTCCTGCCAGAGCCAGACCCCAAGGGGGGACCCACTTCCAGGGAAACTTGGGCCTGAATTTCCTCCCACCCTACCAGGAGGGGATGGAGCCAGCCCCACAGGAGCCTCGGGGCTCAGGACAGCCCCAGCCCCAGGACCCAGCACTCCTGCCTGCCCCATTGTGCCCTGAGCCAGACGGGACCCTCCAGCAGGGCTCTTGTGGCCGCCCCCAGCCCTGTCCAGACACCCCCACAGCCCAGGTCCCACAACTGTTTTTCCATTTCACAGTCTCTGTGCGACACCTCAGGAAGGAGTTCCTCAATCCCTTACCCTTGGTGGAGAGCTGCAGGAGCACTGGAAAGCTAGTATCCGTGGTCTGGGCTAATGTTCTTGGTCCAGCAGTCTCCATCTCGTTTGGCCCCTTTCCTTCGGCTCGCCTCTCCCTCCAGGGAAAAAGGACTCTCTTGTCTCCTGTCTCATCACTCACAATTCCTCTCCAATGTGTCCCTGCTCTTGTGCCTGTTGGTGAGGAGCCCCAGTGCAGCCCCACTGCCTCCTGGCCTCCCTCCTTGCTGGGGAGTAGCTCTGAAGGGCAGCAGTGGGGAGTGTGTGAGCCGTGCCCTGGCCTTGCAGGGAAGTGAGGGCTCTCCCATGGCACCGGGGAGAGACCTCTCTGTGATGCAGCACGTCCCACTGTGACCTCAGCCCGTGTCATCTCTGGGCTCAGTAGGTCACCGCCATGGAGATGGCACAGCCAGGGAGAGAGCAGAGAGATTTCCCTCCATGTTCTGCAAAGCAATCACCTGCCCTCCCCACAGTTAGTTTCCAAAACTGGCTGATAACTCCTTCAGGAACGTGACCAGATGGTGACAAAGGCTGTGAAAAATCTAAGATGGGGCACGGCAGAGGTCACTTCTGTGCCCCTGCACCAACAGGTCTCTGCACAGGGCAGACCTGGCCAGGAAGCTGGGGTTTGGGGCTATGTTAGGGGTTTGCCACTTGCTAAAGACGGGATCAAAATCATGTGAGGTCAAACAGCACAAAAGGGTGGCCATGGGCTGCGATGCTTTGGTGAGCCTGGTGAGACAGGTTTCTCCCGTGGGTCACTCTTCTTGTCAAAGGAGGATGTAGGACAGGATGGGACAGGACGCAGCCTTCCTCCTTCAGGCACCAAAGCAGGCTCTTTGTTTTGAAAAGGCCTCAGCAAGGTTCCTCAGTCTGCGGTGCTTAGGAGAGAGATGAGATGCCAGAAAAGAGCAACTAGGCCCTTAACACGCATCATCCAGAGGGCTTTACGTGGGACCCTGGTGCTTCCCATGTTCCATAACCACGGGCAAGGCTGGGGAGCAAATTTGGGGCAGTGTTCTCATTTCCCATGAATGTTGCCCAGGCTAGAGACAACTCTCACCAGGCCCCTCTCTTTTCATGGGGCACAATTTCCACACCACGCACACACTGTCAAGCCTAGATTTCACCACCAATGTCTAAGCCACGCTGCAGGCCTACATACTGTGGGGACAGGCGGGACCTCCGAGTCACTTCCCAGCCATGGGCAACCTGGGCTGCTCTCTCTGCACTCACCTCACAAGCACCTTCCCAGCCACCTGCCTCCTGCTGCCCTATCAGCCACTCCAAAAGACAGGACCTCACGGCCACCTTCCCAGCCGCCTGACTCTCACTGCCCTGACACAAGCCCCTGACACACAAGTGACCTCACAATGACTTCCTCAGCCATCAGCCAAATGCTCACCTCCCAGATGCTCCGGCCAACGTCACCTCCAAAGCACGCGTCCCAGCCGTGCACCTGCTGCTGCCCCAGCAACTGCTCAGCCAGAAGACACCTCACCAGCACCTCCCCAGCCACACGCCTCCTGCTAGCCAATCACGTAACCCTTGCAGAAGGGACCTTACAGACAACACGCCAGCCTTGTTCCTGCAGCTGGCCTCTCAGCTCCTCAGCCCCAAGGGACCTCAGAATCAGCAGCCGAGCCACACGGCCCCTGCTGGCCTCTCAGCTACCGACAAAGAACTGATTGGGCAGTGGTGATTTTCTGGCACAGCTCTCGCACACACTAGGGACCTCGTGGCTGTTGCCCCCTGCAGCTGCCCCTGCTCTCCCCAAGGCTGAGACACCTCCTGAACGGTCTCCCTCACTCACCCTGGCGCCTCACACTGCTCCTAGTGCAGCAAAACACCCAGGACGGGCCAGTTCCTGCCCCAAGAGAAGATCACCTTCTGCCCAGCCAGTACTCGCACCGAGCCCGTGAAGCTCAGGAATTGGAGAAAGGCCTGCAAGGGATTCCTGGCAACATTTCCTAAGGGGCCGATTGTGTGGGAGCAGCGACCATGAAGCGGAAGACAGCGGTGTCTTGTTTCCCAGGCAGAGCAAGAAGCCTTCCCGCAACTCCAAAGGCCACTTCCTGCCCCAAGGAGGGACTGAACCAAGCCAGCACATCCCCTACACATCAAGGACAACAAGCACTCTCTGATTTGGTGCCCTGACAGTTTGGGACGTGGGAAGGTCTCAGGCGAGGGCATCTCAGCTGGGGACACCAGCAGAGGCAGCACTCAGCAGCTCTTCCCCCTGGCCCGCCAGCAGGGCTAATGACAACGGCAAGGGGAGGACGGGCCCTTCCCCAGCCTCCAAGGCCCTGCGAAAGCCAAACAGCTGCCACACTCAGAGCTGCTCTGCCAACACCCTTCAGGCTGCTTCCAGGGCCACAGGTCTCAGGGCCCAGCAAGAGGCACGCAGCACCACCAACGGCCAGGCCACGGCGTGCCGCGTAGGCACAGCCTCTCTCGGAGCCCTCCGACAGGCAGTTTTTCCGAGCAGAAGCGACCAAGGGCAAGGACCCCAAAACACACCAAGACCCACTCTCCAACCCTTCCGCTTGCTTCTAGTCCTCCACAGCCTTTCCCCAGGCACTTCCTCTGAACATCCCGGCTCGCCCCGGAGCCTGCTCCCTTCCCACCTCCACAAAGCACAGGGCAAGTGCTCTCCCAGGAGGCGCATCACGCCAGCTCTTGCCTATCTATCTGCTTTGCTTCACGTGCCCTCAAGGCCCTCACCCCACAGGCCTCCCTACTGAGGGGCCCTTTGGGGCTTCAAGGAAGGAGGACAAAACTCTTTGGCAACACTCCCCCTCTCTCGGGCCATGCTCAGAGAGCTCACCAATGACCACACGGCTGCACACAGACACACTCAGCAGCACGGACAGGGCCAGTGCACCAGCCTTAGACAAGCACACTTCCAACCAGGGAAACGGCACAAGGCTTCCGCTGCTCTCCAGCATTTGCCTTGCCCCGCCTCAGCAAGGCCGGGGATTTCTCTGCCAAGCAAAGCCTCGAGCCAAGCCAGCAGCTTTCAGCAGTGCGAGTGCCACATGGAAAAGCCAGCGCAGGCTCTGCCTCCAGGGTCCCCCCCAGGCATGGCCCAGGAAGAGCCCGAGAGCACCAGCTAAGCCACCCACTGAAGGAGCTGGGCGTGTGGCAGAGCCAAGCTGGTTTGTCCTCACGTCTGGTGCCAGGAGCTCTCCTCCAAAGCAGCACCAGGCAGCAGCTCAGAGGAAGGACCACTTCCCTCTCTTCTCTTAGCAAGCACTTGAGCCCCTAGTGCTCCACTCTTTGGCCCCTGCATTTCTCAGGCCTGCAAGGACACGACCCCATCACGGCGTCAGCAGGGAGCAGTCCGAAAAACAAGAGTGGTCACAATGCAAAGGCTCTAGGACTCTCCCCACCTCCCAAAAAAGGAGTGGCAACTCTCCAAGCGCTCAGGGAGAAAACACCAAGGGGAAAGGGCTTCCAGCGCTCAGCCTCCACAATGCCTGCCCACAAGCCGGCAGGCTGCTTGGAGGACGCCTGTGCTCACCACCACTCCCTTGGCTCCACACACTCGCAGCAATGCCCCTAGAGCTCCGTGGGGCTCCTCACTCCCACCCAAACCTCAGGCCAACACCACCACCTTCCCCGCGTCAGCACCTCACCACACCTCGCACACTCCTGCCTGCCCAAGGGGGCTCTCTCGCTGCCCTGCTGCAGCACCCAGAGCTCACCCTGCAGCGGGACGGTGCAGGAACTTGCCGAGACGGCAGCTGGAAGGAAGAGAGGCCGGGGCTGCGCATCCCTTGCAGGCCACCCTTGCCTTGCCTTCCCTCCTCCAAGGCACTCCTTGTCCAGGGAGATTGGGCACAGGGAGCCATCAGCCACCCTTCAGAGTCCTCTCCCAAGAACACACCTGCCCCTCTCCCAAGAACACCTCTCCACAAGGCCTTCACTCCTCCAAACACCTTCCAGCACGCTAACGCCCAGCCATGAACGAGCACCTCCCACGACCTCCTGCTCCTTCAGCCAACACTGCTGCAAGACCAAAGCTCTCCCCACAAAAAGCAACCGAGAGGAAAGGAGGGAAAAGCATGCCTCGTACAGCTCTCAGAGCAAGCAGAAGCGCTCCCTGCACTTTCGGGTGGGTCCTGGCTGCAGAGCCTGGCAAGAGCGGAGGAAACTCCAGGCGTGAAGCTGAGTGGGCAGAAGGCAGCCGGCTGCCAGCGTGCCTGGCTCACGGGGCCACCAGGGCAGCCGGGGCCCCAGCAGCCAAGGCACCTGCTCACCTCGCAGCGCTCCCCACCTCCACAACCTCATGGCATTCCCCACGCACAGCACTGCTCTCTCCACACGTCTCCACCCGCACCCAGAACCAACACCCTGGGGCCACCGCCTCTCCCCACCACACGCCACCCAACTTCTGCGACACACCTCACCCCCACCCCTCCCCTCACACACGGTGGACAGCCAGCACGCCCCTCTGCAGCAGGCACACACAGGCCACACCACCACACAGGCCAGCAGCCAGGACACCCCCCCTCAAATGCCCCAAATCACACCCAGGACCACTCTCCAGCCCTTCTGTTTCCTTCTAGTCCTCCAAGAGGCAGCAACAAGCACTTCCTCTGAACATCCACTCCCACCTCTGCTCCTGCTCCCTTCCCACCTCCACCAATCCAAGGGCAGAAAGAGCATTCCCATCTTGCAGACAAATCTCGGCCAAACCACACTGTACCGCCCAGCGCAGCTGCTTGGGGCCGGCCAGCACATCTGGATTGCAGGACAGCTCCCCTGGGGCCCAGGCACCTCTGTCCTATGCTCCTAAGCCCGTGGCAGCTCCTGGAGGAGAGCAGCCCCACACGGCCAGGGCCAGCATGGGAACACACCTACACACCCACTCACTCCCACTCCTGCTCTCCTGCACTTATAAGTGTCTTTAACCCACGTGCTGGACTGTGATGGGCTGACAGAGACATCCGGCAACCCAACACAACCCTCCTCCTCTTGTCAGCCAGTAGCAGGGCAGCACTGGGGGCGATGCCATGGCAACATTGCAGACACATGACCCAGCAGGCAGCTCCTTCCTCCCACCATCGTTGGTGGTGGGTCTGGTGCCATGCTGAGGGCTGTTACAAGGGGAAGGTTTCATGTCCTCTGTGGGCATTTCCAGCAGGCTCTTGAGATCCCCCTGGGATCTGCTGGACATTGCAGCCTCTGGGAGCCAGGACCCCTTTCCTGCCAGAGCCAGACCCCAAGGGGGGACCCACTTCCAGGGAAACTTGGGCCTGAATTTCCTCCCACCCTACCAGGAGGGGATGGAGCCAGCCCCACAGGAGCCTCGGGGCTCAGGACAGCCCCAGCCCCAGGACCCAGCACTCCTGCCTGCCCCATTGTGCCCTGAGCCAGAGGGGACCCTCCAGCAGGGCTCTTGTGGCCGCCCCCAGCCCTGTCCAGACACCCCCACAGCCCAGGTCCCACAACTGTTTTTGCATTTCACAGTCTCTGTGCGACACCTCAGGAAGGAGTTCCTCAACCCCTTACCCTTGGTGGAGAGCTGCAGGAGCACTGGAAAGCTAGTATCCGTGGTGTGGGCTAATGTTCTTGGTCCAGCAGTCTCCATCTCGTTTGGCCCCTTTCCTTCGGCTCGCCTCTCCCTCCAGGGAAAAAGGACTCTCTTGTCTCCTGTCTCGTCCCTCACAATTCCTCTCCAATGTGTCCCTGCTCTTGTGCCTGTTGGTGAGGAGCCCCAGTGCAGCCCCACTGCCTCCTGTCCTCCCTCCTTGCTGGGGAGTAGCTCTGAAGGGCAGCAGTGGGGAGTGTGTGAGCCGTGCCCTGGCCTTGCAGGGAAGTGAGGGCTCTCCCATGGCACCGGGGAGAGACCTCTCTGTGATGCAGCACGTCCCACTGTGACCTCAGCCCGTGTCATCTCTGGGCTCAGTAGGTCACCGCCATGGAGATGGCACAGCCAGGGAGAGAGCAGAGAGATTTCCCTCCATGTTCTGCAAAGCAATCACCTGCCCTCCCCACAGTTAGTTTCCAAAACTGGCTGATAACTCCTTCAGGAACGTGACCAGATGGTGACAAAGGCTGTGAAAAATCTAAGATGGGGCACGGCAGAGGTCACTTCTGTGCCCCTGCACCAACAGGTCTCTGCACAGGGCAGACCTGGCCAGGAAGCTGGGGTTTGGGGCTATGTTAGGGGTTTGGCACTTGTTAAAGATGGGATCAAAATCATGTGAGGTCAAACAGCACAAAAGGGTGGCCATGGGCTGCGATGCTTTGGCGAGCCTCAAGACAGGTTTCTCCCGTGGGTCACTCTTCTTGTCAAAGGAGGATGTAGGACAGGATGGGACAGGACGCAGCCTTCCTCCTTCAGGCACCAAAGCAGGCTCTTTGTTTTGAAAAGGCCTCAGCAAGGTTTCTCAGTCTGCGGTGCTTAGGAGAGAGATGAGATGCCAGAAAAGAGCAACTAGGCCCTTAACACGCATCATCCAGAGGGCTTTACGTGGGACCCTGGTGCTTCCCATGTTCCATAACCGTGGGCAAGGCTGGGGAGCAAATTTGGGGCAGTGTTCTCATTTCCCATGAATGTTGCCCAGGCTGAGACAAATCTCACCAGGCCCCTCTCTTTTCATGGGGCACAATTTCCACACCACGCACACACTGTCAAGCCTAGATTTCACCACCAATGTCTAAGCCACGCTGCAGGTCTACATACTGTGGGGACAGGCAGGACCTCCGAGTCACTTCCCAGCCATGGGCAACCTGGGCTGCTCTCTCTGCACTCACCTCACAAGCACCTTCCCAGCCACCTGCCTCCTGCTGCCCTATCAGCAACTCCAAACGACAGGATCTCACTGTCACCTTCCCAGCCGCCTGACTCTCACTGCCCTGACACAAGCCCCTGACACACAAGTGACCTCACAATGACTTCCTCAGCCATCAGCCAAATGCTCACCTCCCAGATGCTCCGGCCAACGTCACCTCCAAAGCACACGTCCCAGCCGTGCACCTGCTGCTGCCCCAGCAACTGCTCAGCCAGAAGACACCTCACCAGCACCTCCCCAGCCACACGCCTCCTGCTAGCCAATCACGTAACCCTTGCAGAAGGGACCTTACAGACAACACGCCAGCCTTGTTCCTGCAGCTGGCCTCTCAGCTCCTCAGCCCCAAGGGACCTCAGAATCAGCAGCCGAGCCACGGGGCCCCTGCTGGCCTCTCAGCTACCGACAAAGAACTGGTTGGGCAGTGGTGATTTTCTGGCCCAGCTCTCGCACACACTAGGGACCTCGTGGCTGTTGCCCCCTGCAGCTGCCCCTGCTCTCCCCAAGGCTGAGACACCTCCTGAACGGTCTCCCTCACTCACCCTGGCGCCTCACACTGCTCCTAGTGCAGCAAAACACCCAGGACGGGCCACTTCCTGCCCCAAGAGAAGATCACCTTCTGCCCAGCCAGTACCCGCACCGAGCCCGTGAAGCTCAGGAATTGGAGAAAGGCCTGCAAGGGATTCCTGGCAACATTTCCTAAGGGGCCGATTGTGTGGGAGCAGCGACCATGAAGCGGAAGACAGCAGTGTCTTGTTTCCCAGGCAGAGCAAGAAGCTTTCCCGCAACTCCAAAGGCCACTTCCTGCCCCAAGGAGGGACTGAACCAAGCCAGCACATCCCCTACACATCAAGGACAACAAGCACTCTCTGGTTTGGGGCCCTGACAGTTTGGGACGTGGGGAAGGACTGAGGCGAGGGCATCTCAGCTGGGGACACCAGCAGAGGCAGCACTCAGCAGCTCTTCCCCCATTAGATCCCGCCAGCAGGGCTAATGACAACGGCAAGGGGAGGACGGGCCCTTCCCCAGCCTCCAAGGCTCTTAGGAAAGCACAACAGCTGCCACGCTCAGAGCTGCTCTGCCAACACCCTTCAGGCTGCTTCCGGGGCCACAGGTCTCAGGGCCCAGCAAGAGGCACGCAGCACCACCAACGGCCAGGCCACGGCGTGCCGCGTGGGCACAGCCTCTCTCAGAGCCCTCCGACAGGCAGTTTTTCCGAGCAGAAGCGACCATGGGCAAGGGCCCCAAAACACACCAAGACCCACTCTCCAACCCTTCCGCTTGCTTCTAGTCCTCCACAGCCTTTCCCCAGGCACTTCCTCTGAACATCCCGGCTCACCCCGGAGCCTGCTCCCTTCCCACCTCCACAAAGCAGAGGGCAAGTGCTCTCCCAGGAGGCGCATCACGCCAGCTCTTGCCTCTCTCTTGTGCCTCACGTGCCCTCAAGGCCCTCACCCCACAGGCCTCCCTACTGAGGGGCCCTTTGGGGCTTCAAGGAAGGAGGACAAAACTCTTTGGCAACACTCCCCCTCTCTCGGGCCGTGCTCAGGGAGCTCACCAATGACCACACGGCTGCACACAGACACACTCAGCAGCACGGACAGGGCCAGTGCACCAGCCTTAGACAAGCACACTTCCAACCAGGGAAACGGCACAAGGCTTTTCTGCTCTCCAGCATTTGCCTTGCCCCGCCTCAGCAAGGCCGGGGATTTCTCTCCCAAGCAAAGCCTCGAGCCAAGCCAGCAGCTTTCAGCAGGGCGAGTGCCACATGGAAAAGCCAGCGCAGGCTCTGCCTCCAGGGTCCCCCCTGGCATGGCCCAGGCAGAGCCCGAGAGCACCAGCTAAGCCACCCACTGACGGAGCTGGGCGTGTGGCAGAGCCAAGCTGGTTTGTCCTCACGTCTGGTGCCAGGAGCTCTCCTCCAAAGCAGCACCAGGCAGCAGCTCAGAGGAAGGACCACTTCCCTCTCTTCTCTTAGCAAGCACTTGAGCCCCTAGTGCTCCACTCTTTGGCCCCTGCATTTCTCAGGCCTGCAAGGACACGACCCCATCACGGCGTCAGCAGGGAGCAGTCCGAAAAACAAGAGTGGTCACAATGCAAAGGCTCTAGGACTCTCCCCACCTCCCAAAAAAGGAGTGGCAACTCTCCAAGCGCTCAGGGAGAAAACACCAAGGGGAAAGGGCTTCCAGCGCTCAGCGTCCACAATGCCTGCCCACAAGCCGGCAGGCTGCTTGGAGGACGCCTGTGCTCACCACCACTCCCTTGGCTCCACACACTCGCAGCAATGCCCCTAGAGCTCCGTGGGGCTCCTCACTCCCACCCAAACCTCAGGCCAACACCACCACCTTCCCCGCGTCAGCACCTCACCACACCTCGCACACTCCTGCCTGCCCAAGGGGGCTCTCTCGCTGCCCTGCTGCAGCACCCAGAGCTCACCCTGCAGCGGGACGGTGCAGGAACTTGCCGAGACGGCAGCTGGAAGGAAGAGAGGCCGGGGCTGCGCATCCCTTGCAGGCCACCCTTGCCTTGCCTTCCCTCCTCCAAGGCACTCCTTGTCCAGGGAGATTGGGCACAGGGAGCCATCAGCCACCCTTCAGAGTCCTCTCCCAAGAACACACCTGCCCCTCTCCCAAGAACACCTCTCCACAAGGCCTTCACTCCTCCAAACACCTTCCAGCACGCTAACGCCCAGCCATGAACGAGCACCTCCCACGACCTCCTGCTCCTTCAGCCAACACTGCTGCAAGACCAAAGCTCTCCCCACAAAAAGCAACCGAGAGGAAAGGAGGGAAAAGCATGCCTCGTACAGCTCTCAGAGCAAGCAGAAGCGCTCCCTGCACTTTCGGGTGGGTCCTGGCTGCAGAGCCTGGCAAGAGCGGAGGAAACTCCAGGCGTGAAGCTGAGTGGGCAGAAGGCAGCCGGCTGCCAGCGTGCCTGGCTCACGGGGCCACCAGGGCAGCCGGGGCCCCAGCAGCCAAGGCACCTGCTCACCTCGCAGTGCTCCCCACCTCCACAACCTCATGGCATTCCCCACGCACACCACTGCTCTCTCCACACGTCTCCACCCGCACCCAGAACCAACACCCTGGGGCCACCGCCTCTCCCCACCACACGCCACCCAACTTCTGCGACACACCTCACCCCCACCCCTCCCCTCACACACGGTGGACAGCCAGCACGCCCCTCTGCAGCAGGCACACACAGGCCACACCACCACACAGGCCAGCAGCCAGGACACCCCCCCTCAAATGCCCCAAATCACACCCAGGACCACTCTCCAGCCCTTCTGTTTCCTTCTAGTCCTCCAAGAGGCAGCAACAAGCACTTCCTCTGAACATCCACTCCCACCTCTGCTCCTGCTCCCTTCCCACCTCCACCAATCCAAGGGCAGAAAGAGCATTCCCATCTTGCAGACAAATCTCGGCCAAACCACACTGTACCGCCCAGCGCAGCTGCTTGGGGCCGGCCAGCACATCTGGATTGCAGGACAGCTCCCCTGGGGCCCAGGCACCTCTGTCCTATGCTCCTAAGCCCGTGGCAGCTCCTGGAGGAGAGCAGCCCCACACGGCCAGGGCCAGCATGGGAACACACCTACACACCCACTCACTCCCACTCCTGCTCTCCTGCACTTATAAGTGTCTTTAACCCACGTGCTGGACTGTGATGGGCTGACAGAGACATCCGGCAACCCAACACAACCCTCCTCCTCTTGTCAGCCAGTAGCAGGGCAGCACTGGGGGCGATGCCATGGCAACATTGCAGACACATGACCCAGCAGGCAGCTCCTTCCTCCCACCATCGTTGGTGGTGGGTCTGGTGCCATGCTGAGGGCTGTTACAAGGGGAAGGTTTCATGTCCTCTGTGGGCATTTCCAGCAGGCTCTTGAGATCCCCCTGGGATCTGCTGGACATTGCAGCCTCTGGGAGCCAGGACCCCTTTCCTGCCAGAGCCAGACCCCAAGGGGGGACCCACTTCCAGGGAAACTTGGGCCTGAATTTCCTCCCACCCTACCAGGAGGGGATGGAGCCAGCCCCACAGGAGCCTCGGGGCTCAGGACAGCCCCAGCCCCAGGACCCAGCACTCCTGCCTGCCCCATTGTGCCCTGAGCCAGACGGGACCCTCCAGCAGGGCTCTTGTGGCCGCCCCCAGCCCTGTCCAGACACCCCCACAGCCCAGGTCCCACAACTGTTTTTGCATTTCACAGTCTCTGTGCGACACCTCAGGAAGGAGTTCCTCAACCCCTTACCCTTGGTGGAGAGCTGCAGGAGCACTGGAAAGCTAGTATCCGTGGTGTGGGCTAATGTTCTTGGTCCAGCAGTCTCCATCTCGTTTGGCCCCTTTCCTTCGGCTCGCCTCTCCCTCCAGGGAAAAAGGACTCTCTTGTCTCCTGTCTCGTCCCTCACAATTCCTCTCCAATGTGTCCCTGCTCTTGTGCCTGTTGGTGAGGAGCCCCAGTGCAGCCCCACTGCCTCCTGGCCTCCCTCCTTGCTGGGGAGTAGCTCTGAAGGGCAGCAGTGGGGAGTGTGTGAGCCGTGCCCTGGCCTTGCAGGGAAGTGAGGGCTCTCCCATGGCACCGGGGAGAGACCTCTCTGTGATGCAGCACGTCCCACTGTGACCTCAGCCCGTGTCATCTCTGGGCTCAGTAGGTCACCGCCATGGAGATGGCACAGCCAGGGAGAGAGCAGAGAGATTTCCCTCCATGTTCTGCAAAGCAATCACCTGCCCTCCCCACAGTTAGTTTCCAAAACTGGCTGATAACTCCTTCAGGAACGTGACCAGATGGTGACAAAGGCTGTGAAAAATCTAAGATGGGTCACGGCAGAGGTCACTTCTGTGCCCCTGCACCAACAGGTCTCTGCACAGGGCAGACCTGGCCAGGAAGCTGGGGTTTGGGGCTATGTTAGGGGTTTGGCACTTGTTAAAGACGGGATCAAAATCATGTGAGGTCAAACAGCACAAAAGGGTGGCCATGGGCTGCGATGCTTTGGCGAGCCTCAAGACAGGTTTCTCCCGTGGGTCACTCTTCTTGTCAAAGGAGGATGTAGGACAGGATGGGACAGGACGCAGCCTTCCTCCTTCAGGCACCAAAGCAGGCTCTTTGTTTTGAAAAGGCCTCAGCAAGGTTTCTCAGTCTGCGGTGCTTAGGAGAGAGATGAGATGCCAGAAAAGAGCAACTAGGCCCTTAACACGCATCATCCAGAGGGCTTTACGTGGGACCCTGGTGCTTCCCATGTTCCATAACCGTGGGCAAGGCTGGGGAGCAAATTTGGGGCAGTGTTCTCATTTCCCATGAATGTTGCCCAGGCTGAGACAAATCTCACCAGGCCCCTCTCTTTTCATGGGGCACAATTTCCACACCACGCACACACTGTCAAGCCTAGATTTCACCACCAATGTCTAAGCCACGCTGCAGGTCTACATACTGTGGGGACAGGCAGGACCTCCGAGTCACTTCCCAGCCATGGGCAACCTGGGCTGCTCTCTCTGCACTCACCTCACAAGCACCTTCCCAGCCACCTGCCTCCTGCTGCCCTATCAGCAACTCCAAACGACAGGATCTCACTGTCACCTTCCCAGCCGCCTGACTCTCACTGCCCTGACACAAGCCCCTGACACACAAGTGACCTCACAATGACTTCCTCAGCCATCAGCCAAATGCTCACCTCCCAGATGCTCCGGCCAACGTCACCTCCAAAGCACGCGTCCCAGCCGTGCACCTGCTGCTGCCCCAGCAACTGCTCAGCCAGAAGACACCTCACCAGCACCTCCCCAGCCACACGCCTCCTGCTAGCCAATCACGTAACCCTTGCAGAAGGGACCTTACAGACAACACGCCAGCCTTGTTCCTGCAGCTGGCCTCTCAGCTCCTCAGCCCCAAGGGACCTCAGAATCAGCAGCCGAGCCACGGGGCCCCTGCTGGCCTCTCAGCTACCGACAAAGAACTGGTTGGGCAGTGGTGATTTTCTGGCCCAGCTCTCGCACACACTAGGGACCTCGTGCCTGTTGCCCCCTGCAGCTGCCCCTGCTCTCCCCAAGGCTGAGACACCTCCTGAACGGTCTCCCTCACTCACCCTGGCGCCTCACACTGCTCCTAGTGCAGCAAAACACCCAGGACGGGCCACTTCCTGCCCCAAGAGAAGATCACCTTCTGCCCAGCCAGTACCCGCACCGAGCCCGTGAAGCTCAGGAATTGGAGAAAGGCCTGCAAGGGATTCCTGGCAACATTTCCTAAGGGGCCGATTGTGTGGGAGCAGCGACCATGAAGCGGAAGACAGCAGTGTCTTGTTTCCCAGGCAGAGCAAGAAGCTTTCCCGCAACTCCAAAGGCCATTTCCTTCCAAAGGAAGGACTGAACCAAGCCAGCACATCCCCTACACATCAAGGACAACAAGCACTCTCTGGTTTGGGGCCCTGACAGTTTGGGACGTGGGGAAGGACTGAGGCGAGGGCATCTCAGCTGGGGACACCAGCAGAGGCAGCACTCAGCAGCTCTTCCCCCATTAGATCCCGCCAGCAGGGCTAATGACAACGGCAAGGGGAGGACGGGCCCTTCCCCAGCCTCCAAGGCTCTTAGGAAAGCACAACAGCTGCCACGCTCAGAGCTGCTCTGCCAACACCCTTCAGGCTGCTTCCGGGGCCACAGGTCTCAGGGCCCAGCAAGAGCCACGGAGCACCACCAACGGCCAGGCCACGGCGTGCCGCGTGGGCACAGCCTCTCTCAGAGCCCTCCGACAGGCAGTTTTTCCGAGCAGAAGCGACCATGGGCAAGGGCCCCAAAACACACCAAGACCCACTCTCCAACCCTTCCGCTTGCTTCTAGTCCTCCACAGCCTTTCCCCAGGCACTTCCTCTGAACATCCCGGCTCACCCCGGAGCCTGCTCCCTTCCCACCTCCACAAAGCAGAGGGCAAGTGCTCTCCCAGGAGGCGCATCACGCCAGCTCTTGCCTCTCTCTTGTGCCTCACGTGCCCTCAAGGCCCTCACCCCACAGGCCTCCCTACTGAGGGGCCCTTTGGGGCTTCAAGGAAGGAGGACAAAACTCTTTGGCAACACTCCCCCTCTCTCGGGCCGTGCTCAGGGAGCTCACCAATGACCACACGGCTGCACACAGACACACTCAGCAGCACGGACAGGGCCAGTGCACCAGCCTTAGACAAGCACACTTCCAACCAGGGAAACGGCACAAGGCTTTTCTGCTCTCCAGCATTTGCCTTGCCCCGCCTCAGCAAGGCCGGGGATTTCTCTCCCAAGCAAAGCCTCGAGCCAAGCCAGCAGCTTTCAGCAGGGCGAGTGCCACATGGAAAAGCCAGCGCAGGCTCTGCCTCCAGGGTCCCCCCTGGCATGGCCCAGGCAGAGCCCGAGAGCACCAGCTAAGCCACCCACTGACGGAGCTGGGCGTGTGGCAGAGCCAAGCTGGTTTGTCCTCACGTCTGGTGCCAGGAGCTCTCCTCCAAAGCAGCACCAGGCAGCAGCTCAGAGGAAGGACCACTTCCCTCTCTTCTCTTAGCAAGCACTTGAGCCCCTAGTGCTCCACTCTTTGGCCCCTGCATTTCTCAGGCCTGCAAGGACACGACCCCATCACGGCGTCAGCAGGGAGCAGTCCGAAAAACAAGAGTGGTCACAATGCAAAGGCTCTAGGACTCTCCCCACCTCCCAAAAAAGGAGTGGCAACTCTCCAAGCGCTCAGGGAGAAAACACCAAGGGGAAAGGGCTTCCAGCGCTCAGCCTCCACAATGCCTGCCCACAAGCCGGCAGGCTGCTTGGAGGACGCCTGTGCTCACCACCACTCCCTTGGCTCCACACACTCGCAGCAATGCCCCTAGAGCTCCGTGGGGCTCCTCACTCCCACCCAAACCTCAGGCCAACACCACCACCTTCCCCGCGTCAGCACCTCACCACACCTCGCACACTCCTGCCTGCCCAAGGGGGCTCTCTCGCTGCCCTGCTGCAGCACCCAGAGCTCACCCTGCAGCGGGACGGTGCAGGAACTTGCCGAGACGGCAGCTGGAAGGAAGAGAGGCCGGGGCTGCGCATCCCTTGCAGGCCACCCTTGCCTTGCCTTCCCTCCTCCAAGGCACTCCTTGTCCAGGGAGATTGGGCACAGGGAGCCATCAGCCACCCTTCAGAGTCCTCTCCCAAGAACACACCTGCCCCTCTCCCAAGAACACCTCTCCACAAGGCCTTCACTCCTCCAAACACCTTCCAGCACGCTAACGCCCAGCCATGAACGAGCACCTCCCACGACCTCCTGCTCCTTCAGCCAACACTGCTGCAAGACCAAAGCTCTCCCCACAAAAAGCAACCGAGAGGAAAGGAGGGAAAAGCATGCCTTGTACAGCTCTCAGAGCAAGCAGAAGCGCTCCCTGCACTTTCGGGTGGGTCCTGGCTGCAGAGCCTGGCAAGAGCGGAGGAAACTCCAGGCGTGAAGCTGAGTGGGCAGAAGGCAGCCGGCTGCCAGCGTGCCTGGCTCACGGGGCCACCAGGGCAGCCGGGGCCCCAGCAGACAAGGCACCTGCTCACCTCGCAGCGCTCCCCACCTCCACAACCTCATGGCATTCCCCACGCACAGCACTGCTCTCTCCACACGTCTCCACCCGCACCCAGAACCAACACCCTGGGGCCACCGCCTCTCCCCACCACACGCCACCCAACTTCTGCGACACACCTCACCCCCACCCCTCCCCTCACACACGGTGGACAGCCAGCACGCCCCTCTGCAGCAGGCACACACAGGCCACACCACCACACAGGCCAGCAGCCAGGACACCCCCCCTCAAATGCCCCAAATCACACCCAGGACAACTCTCCAGGCCTTCTGTTTCCTTCTAGTCCTCCAAGAGGCAGCAACAAGCACTTCCTCTGAACATCCACTCCCACCTCTGCTCCTGCTCCCTTCCCACCTCCACCAATCCAAGGGCAGAAAGAGCATTCCCATCTTGCAGACAAATCTCGGCCAAACCACACTGTACCGCCCAGCGCAGCTGCTTGGGGCCGGCCAGCACATCTGGATTGCAGGACAGCTCCCCTGGGGCCCAGGCACCTCTGTCCTATGGTGCTAACCCCGTGGCAGCTCCTGGAGGAGAGCAGCCCCACACGGCCAGGGCCAGCATGGGAACACACCTACACACCCACTCACTCCCACTCCTGCTCTCCTGCTTTGCTCCCGCTGCACTTATAAGTGTCTTTAACCCACGTGCTGGACTGTGATGGGCTGACAGAGACATCCGGCAACCCAACACAACCCTCCTCCTCTTGTCAGCCAGTAGCAGGGCAGCACTGGGGGCGATGCCATGGCAACATTGCAGACACATGACCCAGCAGGCAGCTCCTTCCTCCCACCATCGTTGGTGGTGGGTCTGGTGCCATGCTGAGGGCTGTTACAAGGGGAAGGTTTCATGTCCTCTGTGGGCATTTCCAGCAGGCTCTTGAGATCCCCCTGGGATCTGCTGGACATTGCAGCCTCTGGGAGCCAGGACCCCTTTCCTGCCAGAGCCAGACCCCAAGGGGGGACCCACTTCCAGGGAAACTTGGGCCTGAATTTCCTCCCACCCTACCAGGAGGGGATGGAGCCAGCCCCACAGGAGCCTCGGGGCTCAGGACAGCCCCAGCCCCAGGACCCAGCACTCCTGCCTGCCCCATTGTGCCCTGAGCCAGACGGGACCCTCCAGCAGGGCTCTTGTGGCCGCCCCCAGCCCTGTCCAGACACCCCCACAGCCCAGGTCCCACAACTGTTTTTGCATTTCACAGTCTCTGTGCGACACCTCAGGAAGGAGTTCCTCAATCCCTTACCCTTGGTGGAGAGCTGCAGGAGCACTGGAAAGCTAGTATCCGTGGTCTGGGCTAATGTTCTTGGTCCAGCAGTCTCCATCTCGTTTGGCCCCTTTCCTTCGGCTCGCCTCTCCCTCCAGGGAAAAAGGACTCTCTTGTCTCCTGTCTCGTCCCTCACAATTCCTCTCCAATGTGTCCCTGCTCTTGTGCCTGTTGGTGAGGAGCCCCAGTGCAGCCCCACTGCCTCCTGTCCTCCCTCCTTGCTGGGGAGTAGCTCTGAAGGGCAGCAGTGGGGAGTGTGTGAGCCGTGCCCTGGCCTTGCGGGGAAGTGAGGGCTCTCCCATGGCACCGGGGAGAGACCTCTCTGTCATGCGGCATGTCCCACTGTGACCTCAGCCCGTGTCATCTCTGGGCTCAGTAGGTCACCGCCATGGAGATGGCACAGCCAGGGAGAGAGCAGAGAGATTTCCCTCCATGTTCTGCAAAGCAATCACCTGCCCTCCCCACAGTTAGTTTCCAAAACTGGCTGATAACTCCTTCAGGAACGTGACCAGATGGTGACAAAGGCTGTGAAAAATCTAAGATGGGTCACGGCAGAGGTCACTTCTGTGCCCCTGCACCAACAGGTCTCTGCACAGGGCAGACCTGGCCAGGAAGCTGGGCTTTGGGGCTATGTTAGGGGTTTGCCACTTGTTAAAGATGGGATCAAAATCATGTGAGGTCAAACAGCACAAAAGGGTGGCCATGGGCTGCGATGCTTTGGTGAGCCTGGTGAGACAGGTTTCTCCCGTGGGTCACTCTTCTTGTCAAAGGAGGATGTAGGACAGGATGGGACAGGACGCAGCCTTCCTCCTTCAGGCACCAAAGCAGGCTCTTTGTTTTGAAAAGGCCTCAGCAAGGTTTCTCAGTCTGCGGTGCTTAGGAGAGAGATGAGATGCCAGAAAAGAGCAACTAGGCCCTTAACACGCATCATCCAGAGGGCTTTACGTGGGACCCTGGTGCTTCCCATGTTCCATAACCGTGGGCAAGGCTGGGGAGCAAATTTGGGGCAGTGTTCTCATTTCCCATGAATGTTGCCCAGGCTGAGACAAATCTCACCAGGCCCCTCTCTTTTCATGGGGCACAATTTCCACACCACACACACACTGTCAAGCCTAGATTTCACAACCAATGTCTAAGCCACGCTGCAGGTCTACATACTGTGGGGACAGGCGGGACCTCCGAGTCACTTCCCAGCCATGGGCAACCTGGGCTGCTCTCTCTGCAGTCACCTCACAAGCACCTTCCCAGCCACCTGCCTCCTGCTGCCCTATCAGCCACTCCAAAAGACAGGACCTCACGGCCACCTTCCCAGCCGTCTGCCCGCCACTGCCCTACAAGCCCCTGACACACAAGTGACCTCACAATAACTTCCTCAGCCATCAGCCAAATGCTCACCTCCCAGCTGCTCCGGCCAACGTCACCTCCAAAGCACGCGTCCCAGCCGTGCACCTGCTGCTGCCCCAGCAACTGCTCAGCCAGAAGACACCTCACCAGCACCTCCCCAGCCACACGCCTCCTGCTAGCCAATCACGTAACCCTTGCAGAAGGGACCTTACAGACAACACGCCAGCCTTGTTCCTGCAGCTGGCCTCTCAGCTCCTCAGCCCCAAGGGACCTCAGAATCAGCAGCCGAGCCACACGGCCCCTGCTGGCCTCTCAGCTACCGACAAAGAACTGATTGGGCAGTGGGGATTTTCTGGCCCAGCTCTCGCAGACACTAGGGACCTCGTGCCTGTTGCCCCCTGCAGCTGCCCCTGCTCTCCCCAAGGCTGAGACACCTCCTGAACGGTCTCCCTCACTCACCCTGGCGCCTCACACTGCTCCTAGTGCAGCAAAACACCCAGGACGGGCCACTTCCTGCCCCAAGAGAAGATCACCTTCTGCCCAGCCAGTACCCGCACCGAGCCCGTGAAGCTCAGGAATTGGAGAAAGGCCTGCAAGGGATTCCTGGCAACATTTCCTAAGGGGCCGATTGTGTGGGAGCAGCGACCATGAAGCGGAAGACAGCAGGGCCCCATGGCCCAGGCAGAGCAAGAAGCCTTCCCGCAACTCCAAAGGCCACTTCCTGCCCCAAGGAGGGACTGAACCAAGCCAGCACATCCCCTACACATCAAGGACAACAAGCACTCTCTGTTTTGGGGCCCTGACAGTTTGGGACGTGGGGAAGGACTGAGGCGAGGGCATCTCAGCTGGGGACACCAGCAGAGGCAGCACTCAGCAGCTCTTCCCCCATTAGCTCCCGCCAGCAGGGCTAATGACAACGGCAAGGGGAGGACGGGCCCTTCCCCAGCCTCCAAGGCCCTGCGAAAGCCAAACAGCTGCCACGCTCAGAGCTGCTCTGCCAACACCCTTCAGGCTGCTTCCAGGGCCACAGGTCTCAGGGCCCAGCAAGAGCCACGGAGCAGCACCAGTGGCCAGGCCACGGCGTGCCGCGTGGGCACAGCCTCTCTCGGAGCCCTCCGACAGGCAGTTTTTCCGAGCAGAAGCGACCATGGGCAAGGGCCCCAAAACACACCAAGACCCACTCTCCAACCCTTCCGCTTGCTTCTAGTCCTCCAGAGCCTTTCCCCAGGCACTTCCTCTGAACATCCCGGCTCGCCCCGGAGCCTGCTCCCTTCCCACCTCCACCAATCCAAGGGCAGAAAGAGCATTCCCATCTTGCAGACAAATCTCGGCCAAACCACACTGTACCGCCCAGCGCAGCTGCTTGGGGCCGGCCAGCACATCTGGATTGCAGGACAGCTCCCCTGGGGCCCAGGCACCTCTGTCCTATGGTGCTAACCCCGTGGCAGCTCCTGGAGGAGAGCAGCCCCACACGGCCAGGGCCAGCATGGGAACACACCTACACACCCACTCACTCCCACTCCTGCTCTCCTGCTTTGCTCCCGCTGCACTTATAAGTGTCTTTAACCCACGTGCTGGACTGTGATGGGCTGACAGAGACATCCGGCAACCCAACACAACCCTCCTCCTCTTGTCAGCCAGTAGCAGGGCAGCACTGGGGGCGATGCCATGGCAACATTGCAGACACATGACCCAGCAGGCAGCTCCTTCCTCCCACCATCGTTGGTGGTGGGTCTGGTGCCATGCTGAGGGCTGTTACAAGGGGAAGGTTTCATGTCCTCTGTGGGCATTTCCAGCAGGCTCTTGAGATCCCCCTGGGATCTGCTGGACATTGCAGCCTCTGGGAGCCAGGACCCCTTTCCTGCCAGAGCCAGACCCCAAGGGGGGACCCACTTCCAGGGAAACTTGGGCCTGAATTTCCTCCCACCCTACCACCCTACCAGGAGGGGATGGAGCCAGCCCCACAGGAGCCTCGGGGCTTAGGACAGCCCCAGCCCCAGGACCCAGCACTCCTGCCTGCCCCATTGTGCCCTGAGCCAGAGGGGACCCTCCAGCAGGGCTCTTGTGGCCGCCCCCAGCCCTGTCCAGACACCCCCACAGCCCAGGTCCCACAACTGTTTTTGCATTTCACAGTCTCTGTGCGACACCTCAGGAAGCAGTTCCTCAATCCCTTACCCTTGGTGGAGAGCTGCAGGAGCACTGGAAAGCTAGTATCCGTGGTCTGGGCTAATGTTCTTGGTCCAGCAGTCTCCATCTCGTTTGGCCCCTTTCCTTCGGCTCGCCTCTCCCTCCAGGGAAAAAGGACTCGTCCCCCACAATTCCTCTCCAATGTGTCCCTGCTCTTGTGCCTGTTGGTGAGGAGCCCCAGTGCAGCCCCACTGCCTCCTGTCCTCCCTCCTTGCTGGGGAGTAGCTCTGAAGGGCAGCAGTGGGGAGTGTGTGAGCCGTGCCCTGGCCTTGCGGGGAAGTGAGGGCTCTCCCATGGCACCGGGGAGAGACCTCTCTGTCATGCGGCACGTCCCACTGTGACCTCAGCCCGTGTCATCTCTGGGCTCAGTAGGTCACCGCCATGGAGATGGCACAGCCAGGGAGAGAGCAGAGAGATTTCCCTCCATGTTCTGCAAAGCAATCACCTGCCCTCCCCACAGTTAGTTTCCAAAACTGGCTGATAACTCCTTCAGGAACGTGACCAGATGGTGACAAAGGCTGTGAAAAATCTAAGATGGGTCACGGCAGAGGTCACTTCTGTGCCCCTGCACCAACAGGTCTCTGCACAGGGCAGACCTGGCCAGGAAGCTGGGCTTTGGGGCTATGTTAGGGGTTTGCCACTTGTTAAAGATGGGATCAAAATCATGTGAGGTCAAACAGCACAAAAGGGTGGCCATGGGCTGCGATGCTTTGGTGAGCCTGGTGAGACAGGTTTCTCCCGTGGGTCACTCTTCTTGTCAAAGGAGGATGTAGGACAGGATGGGACAGGACGCAGCCTTCCTCCTTCAGGCACCAAAGCAGGCTCTTTGTTTTGAAAAGGCCTCAGCAAGGTTTCTCAGTCTGCGGTGCTTAGGAGAGAGATGAGATGCCAGAAAAGAGCAACTAGGCCCTTAACACGCATCATCCAGAGGGCTTTACGTGGGACCCTGGTGCTTCCCATGTTCCATAACCGTGGGCAAGGCTGGGGAGCAAATTTGGGGCAGTGTTCTCATTTCCCATGAATGTTGCCCAGGCTGAGACAAATCTCACCAGGCCCCTCTCTTTTCATGGGGCACAATTTCCACACCACGCACACACTGTCAAGCCTAGATTTCACCACCAATGTCTAAGCCACGCTGCAGGCCAGGCAGCCTGTTGGGACAGGCGGGACCTCCGAGTCACTTCCCAGCCATGGGCAACCTGGGCTGCTCTCTCTGCACTCACCTCACAAGCACCTTCCCAGCCACCTGCCTCCTGCTGCCCTATCAGCCACTCCAAAAGACAGGACCTCACGGCCACCTTCCCAGCCGTCTGCCCGCCACTGCCCTACAAGCCCCTGACACACAAGTGACCTCACAATAACTTCCTCAGCCATCAGCCAAATGCTCACCTCCCAGCTGCTCCGGCCAACGTCACCTCCAAAGCACGCGTCCCAGCCGTGCACCTGCTGCTGCCCCAGCAACTGCTCAGCCAGAAGACACCTCACCAGCACCTCCCCAGCCACACGCCTCCTGCTAGCCAATCACGTAACCCTTGCAGAAGGGACCTTACAGACAACACGCCAGCCTTGTTCCTGCAGCTGGCCTCTCAGCTCCTCAGCCCCAAGGGACCTCAGAATCAGCAGCCGAGCCACACGGCCCCTGCTGGCCTCTCAGCTACCGACAAAGAACTGATTGGGCAGTGGGGATTTTCTGGCACAGCTCTCGCAGACACTAGGGACCTCGTGGCTGTTGCCCCCTGCAGCTGCCCCTGCTCTCCCCAAGGCTGAGACACCTCCTGAACGGTCTCCCTCACTCACCCTGGCGCCTCACACTGCTCCTAGTGCAGCAAAACACCCAGGACGGGCCAGTTCCTGCCCCAAGAGAAGATCACCTTCTGCCCAGCCAGTACCCGCACCGAGCCCGTGAAGCTCAGGAATTGGAGAAAGGCCTGCAAGGGATTCCTGGCAACATTTCCTAAGGGGCCGATTGTGTGGGAGCAGCGACCATGAAGCGGAAGACAGCAGGGCCCCATGGCCCAGGCAGAGCAAGAAGCCTTCCCGCAACTCCAAAGGCCACTTCCTGCCCCAAGGAGGGACTGAACCAAGCCAGCACATCCCCTACACATCAAGGACAACAAGCACTCTCTGGTTTGGGGCCCTGACAGTTTGGGACGTGGGGAAGGACTGAGGCGAGGGCATCTCAGCTGGGGACACCAGCAGAGGCAGCACTCAGCAGCTCTTCCCCCATTAGATCCCGCCAGCAGGGCTAATGACAACGGCAAGGGGAGGACGGGCCCTTCCCCAGCCTCCAAGGCCCTGCGAAAGCCAAACAGCTGCCACGCTCAGAGCTGCTCTGCCAACACCCTTCAGGCTGCTTCCAGGGCCACAGGTCTCAGGGCCCAGCAAGAGGCACGCAGCACCACCAACAGCCAGGCCACGGCGTGCCGCGTGGGCACAGCCTCTCTCGGAGCCCTCCGACAGGCAGTTTTTCCGAGCAGAAGCGACCATGGGCAAGGGCCCCAAAACACACCAAGACCCACTCTCCAACCCTTCCGCTTGCTTCTAGTCCTCCAGAGCCTTTCAGCAGGCACTTCCTCTGAACATCCCGGCTCGCCCCGGAGCCTGCTCCCTTCCCACCTCCACAAAGCAGAGGGCAAGTGCTCTCCCAGGAGGCGCATCACGCCAGCTCTTGCCTATCTATCTGCTTTGCTTCATGTGCCCTCAAGGCCCTCACCCCACAGGCCTCCCTACTGAGGGGCCCTTTGGGGCTTCAAGGAAGGAGGACAAAACTCTTTGGCAACACTCCCCCTCTCTCGGGCCGTGCTCAGAGAGCTCACCAATGACCACACGGCTGCACACAGACACACTCAGCAGCACGGACAGGGCCAGTGCACCAGCCTTAGACAAGCACACTTCCAACCAGGGAAACGGCACAAGGCTTCCGCTGCTCTCCAGCATTTGCCTTGCCCCGGCTCAGCAAGGCCGGGGATTTCTCTGCCAAGCAAAGCCTTGAGCCAAGCCAGCAGCTTTCAGCAGGGCGAGTGCCACATGGAAAAGCCAGCGCAGGCTCTGCCTCCAGGGTCCCCCCCAGGCATGGCCCAGGAAGAGCCCGAGAGCACCAGCTAAGCCACCCACTGAAGGAGCTGGGCGTGTGGCAGAGCCAAGCTGGTTTGTCCTCACGTCTGGTGCCAGGAGCTCTCCTCCAAAGCAGCACCAGGCAACAGCTCAGAGGAAGGACCACTTCCCTCTCTTCTCTTAGCAAGCACTTGAGCCCCTAGTGCTCCACTCTTTGGCCCCTGCATTTCTCAGGCCTGCAAGGACACGACCCCATCACGGCGTCAGCAGGGAGCAGTCCGAAAAACAAGAGTGGTCACAATGCAAAGGCTCTAGGACTCTCCCCACCTCCCAAAAAAGGAGTGGCAACTCTCCAAGCGCTCAGGGAGAAAACACCAAGGGGAAAGGGCTTCCAGCGCTCAGCCTCCACAATGCCTGCCCACAAGCCGGCAGGCTGCTTGGAGGACGCCTGTGCTCACCACCACTCCCTTGGCTCCACACACTCGCAGCAATGCCCCTAGAGCTCCGTGGGGCTCCTCACTCCCACCCAAACCTCAGGCCAACACCACCACCTTCCCCGCGTCAGCACCTCACCACACCACACCTCGCACACTCATGCCTGCCCAAGGGGGCTCTCTCGCTGCCCTGCTGCAGCACCCAGAGCTCACCCTGCAGCGGGACGGTGCAGGAACTTGCCGAGACGGCAGCTGGAAGGAAGAGAGGCCGGGGCTGCGCATCCCTTGCAGGCCACCCTTGCCTTGCCTTCCCTCCTCCAAGGCACTCCTTGTCCAGGGAGATTGGGCACAGGGAGCCATCAGCCACCCTCCAGAGTCCTCTCCCAAGAACACACCTGCCCCTCTCCCAAGAACACCTCTCCACAAGGCCTTCACTCCTCCAAACACCTTCCAGCATGCTAACGCCCAGCCATGAACGAGCACCTCCCACGACCTCCTGCTCCTTCAGCCAACACTGCTGCAAGACCAAAGCTCTCCCCACAAAAAGCAACCGAGAGGAAAGGAGGACAAAGCATGCCTCGTACAGCTCTCAGAGCAAGGAGAAGCGCTCCCTGCACTTTCGGGTGGGTCCTGGCTGCAGAGCCTGGCAAGAGCGGAGGAAACTCCAGGCGTGAAGCTGAGCGGGCAGAAGGCAGCCGGCTGCCAGCGTGCCTGGCTCATGGGGCCACCAGGGCAGCCGGGGCCCCAGCAGACAAGGCACCTGCTCACCTCGCAGCGCTCCCCACCTCCCCAGCCTCATGGCACTCCCCACGCACAGCACTGCTCTCTCCACACGTCTCCTCCCGCACCCAGAACCAACACCCTGGGGCCACCGCCTCTCCCCACCACACGCCACCCAACTTCTGGCACACACCTCACCCCCACCCTGAGCCTCACACACGGTGGACAGCCAGCACGCCCCTCTGCAGCAGGCACACACAGGCCACACCACCACACAGGCCAGCAGCCAGGACACCCCCCCTCAAATGCCCCAAATCACACCCAGGACCACTCTCCAGCCCTTCTGTTTCCTTCTAGTCCTCCAAGAGGCAGCAACAAGCACTTCCTCTGAACATCCACTCCCACCTCTGCTCCTGCTCCCTTCCCACCTCCACCAATCCAAGGGCAGAAAGAGCATTCCCATCTTGCAGACAAATCTCGGCCAAACCACACTGTACCGCCCAGCGCAGCTGCTTGGGGCCGGCCAGCACATCTGGATTGCAGGACAGCTCCCCTGGGGCCCAGGCACCTCTGTCCTATGCTCCTAAGCCCGTGGCAGCTCCTGGAGGAGAGCAGCCCCACACGGCCAGGGCCAGCATGGGAACACACCTACACACCCACTCACTCCCACTCCTGCTCTCCTGCTTTGCTCCCGCTGCACTTATAAGTGTCTTTAACCCACGTGCTGGACTGTGATGGGCTGACAGAGACATCCGGCAACCCAACACAACCCTCCTCCTCTTGTCAGCCAGTAGCAGGGCAGCACTGGGGGCGATGCCATGGCAACATTGCAGACACATGACCCAGCAGGCAGCTCCTCCCTCCCACCATGGTTGGTGGTGGGTCTGGTGCCATGCTGAGGGCTGTTACAAGGGGAAGGTTTCATGTCCTCTGTGGGCATTTCCAGCAGGCTCTTGAGATCCCCCTGGGATCTGCTGGACATTGCAGCCTCTGGGACACAGCACCCCTTTCCTGCCAGAGCCAGACCCCAAGGGGGGACCCACTTCCAGGGAAACTTGGGCCTGAATTTCCTCCCACCCTACCACCCTACCAGGAGGGGATGGAGCCAGCCCCACAGGAGCCTCGGGGCTCAGGACAGCCCCAGCCCCAGGACCCAGCACTCCTGCCTGCCCCATTGTGCCCTGAGCCAGAGGGGACCCTCCAGCAGGGCTCTTGTGGCCGCCCCCAGCCCTGTCCAGACACCCCCACAGCCCAGGTCCCACAACTGTTTTTGCATTTCACAGTCTCTGTGCGACACCTCAGGAAGCAGTTCCTCAATCCCTTACCCTTGGTGGAGAGCTGCAGGAGCACTGGAAAGCTAGTATCCGTGGTCTGGGCTAATGTTCTTGGTCCAGCAGTCTCCATCTCGTTTGGCCCCTTTCCTTCGGCTCGCCTCTCCCTCCAGGGAAAAAGGACTCTCTTGTCTCCTGTCTCATCACTCACAATTCCTCTCCAATGTGTCCCTGCTCTTGTGCCTGTTGGTGAGGAGCCCCAGTGCAGCCCCACTGCCTCCTGTCCTCCCTCCTTGCTGGGGAGTAGCTCTGAAGGGCAGCAGTGGGGAGTGTGTGAGCCGTGCCCTGGCCTTGCAGGGAAGTGAGGGCTCTCCCATGGCACCGGGGAGAGACCTCTCTGTCATGCGGCACGTCCCACTGTGACCTCAGCCCGTGTCATCTCAGGGCTCAGTAGGTCACCGCCATGGAGATGGCACAGCCAGGGAGAGAGCAGAGAGATTTCCCTCCATGTTCTGCAAAGCAATCACCTGCCCTCCCCACAGTTAGTTTCCAAAACTGGCTGATAACTCCTTCAGGAACGTGACCAGATGGTGACAAAGGCTGTGAAAAATCTAAGATGGGTCACGGCAGAGGTCACTTCTGTGCCCCTGCACCAACAGGTCTCTGCACAGGGCAGACCTGGCCAGGAAGCTGGGGTTTGGGGCTATGTTAGGGGTTTGCCACTTGTTAAAGATGGGATCAAAATCATGTGAGGTCAAACAGCACAAAAGGGTGGCCATGGGCTGCGATGCTTTGGTGAGCCTGGTGAGACAGGTTTCTCCCGTGGGTCACTCTTCTTGTCAAAGGAGGATGTAGGACAGGATGGGACAGGACGCAGCCTTCCTCCTTCAGGCACCAAAGCAGGCTCTTTGTTTTGAAAAGGCCTCAGCAAGGTTTCTCAGTCTGCGGTGCTTAGGAGAGAGATGAGATGCCAGAAAAGAGCAACTAGGCCCTTAACACGCATCATCCAGAGGGCTTTACGTGGGACCCTGGTGCTTCCCATGTTCCATAACCGTGGGCAAGGCTGGGGAGCAAATTTGGGGCAGTGTTCTCATTTCCCATGAATGTTGCCCAGGCTGAGACAAATCTCACCAGGCCCCTCTCTTTTCATGGGGCACAATTTCCACACCACGCACACACTGTCAAGCCTAGATTTCACCACCAATGTCTAAGCCACGCTGCAGGCCAGGCAGCCTGTTGGGACAGGCGGGACCTCCGAGTCACTTCCCAGCCATGGGCAACCTGGGCTGCTCTCTCTGCACTCACCTCACAAGCACCTTCCCAGCCACCTGCCTCCTGCTGCCCTATCAGCCACTCCAAAAGACAGGACCTCACGGCCACCTTCCCAGCCGTCTGCCCGCCACTGCCCTACAAGCCCCTGACACACAAGTGACCTCACAATAACTTCCTCAGCCATCAGCCAAATGCTCACCTCCCAGCTGCTCCGGCCAACGTCACCTCCAAAGCACGCGTCCCAGCCGTGCACCTGCTGCTGCCCCAGCAACTGCTCAGCCAGAAGACACCTCACCAGCACCTCCCCAGCCACACGCCTCCTGCTAGCCAATCACGTAACCCTTGCAGAAGGGACCTTACAGACAACACGCCAGCCTTGTTCCTGCAGCTGGCCTCTCAGCTCCTCAGCCCCAAGGGACCTCAGAATCAGCAGCCGAGCCACGGGGCCCTGCTGGCCTCTCAGCTACCGACAAAGAACTGATTGGGCAGTGGGGATTTTCTGGCCCAGCTCTCGCAGACACTAGGGACCTCGTGGCTGTTGCCCCCTGCAGCTGCCCCTGCTCTCCCCAAGGCTGAGACACCTCCTGAACGGTCTCCCTCACTCACCCTGGCGCCTCACACTGCTCCTAGTGCAGCAAAACACCCAGGACGGGCCACTTCCTGCCCCAAGAGAAGATCACCTTCTGCCCAGCCAGTACCCGCACCGAGCCCGTGAAGCTCAGGAATTGGAGAAAGGCCTGCAAGGGATTCCTGGCAACATTTCCTAAGGGGCCGATTGTGTGGGAGCAGCGACCATGAAGCGGAAGACAGCAGGGCCCCATGGCCCAGGCAGAGCAAGAAGCCTTCCCGCAACTCCAAAGGCCACTTCCTGCCCCAAGGAGGGACTGAACCAAGCCAGCACATCCCCTACACATCAAGGACAACAAGCACTCTCTGGTTTGGGGCCCTGACAGTTTGGGACGTGGGGAAGGACTGAGGCGAGGGCATCTCAGCTGGGGACACCAGCAGAGGCAGCACTCAGCAGCTCTTCCCCCATTAGATCCCGCCAGCAGGGCTAATGACAACGGCAAGGGGAGGACGGGCCCTTCCCCAGCCTCCAAGGCCCTGCGAAAGCCAAACAGCTGCCACGCTCAGAGCTGCTCTGCCAACACCCTTCAGGCTGCTTCCAGGGCCACAGGTCTCAGGGCCCAGCAAGAGGCACGCAGCACCACCAACGGCCAGGCCACGGCGTGCCGCGTGGGCACAGCCTCTCTCGGAGCCCTCCGACAGGCAGTTTTTCCGAGCAGAAGCGACCATGGGCAAGGGCCCCAAAACACACCAAGACCCACTCTCCAACCCTTCCGCTTGCTTCTAGTCCTCCAGAGCCTTTCAGCAGGCACTTCCTCTGAACATCCCGGCTCGCCCCGGAGCCTGCTCCCTTCCCACCTCCACAAAGCAGAGGGCAAGTGCTCTCCCAGGAGGCGCATCACGCCAGCTCTTGCCTATCTATCTGCTTTGCTTCATGTGCCCTCAAGGCCCTCACCCCACAGGCCTCCCTACTGAGGGGCCCTTTGGGGCTTCAAGGAAGGAGGACAAAACTCTTTGGCAACACTCCCCCTCTCTCGGGCCGTGCTCAGAGAGCTCACCAATGACCACACGGCTGCACACAGACACACTCAGCAGCACGGACAGGGCCAGTGCACCAGCCTTAGACAAGCACACTTCCAACCAGGGAAACGGCACAAGGCTTCCGCTGCTCTCCAGCATTTGCCTTGCCCCGGCTCAGCAAGGCCGGGGATTTCTCTCCCAAGCAAAGCCTCGAGCCAAGCCAGCAGCTTTCAGCAGGGCGAGTGCCACATGGAAAAGCCAGCGCAGGCTCTGCCTCCAGGGTCCCCCCTGGCATGGCCCAGGAAGAGCCCGAGAGCACCAGCTAAGCCACCCACTGAAGGAGCTGGGCGTGTGGCAGAGCCAAGCTGGTTTGTCCTCACGTCTGGTGCCAGGAGCTCTCCTCCAAAGCAGCACCAGGCAGCAGCTCAGAGGAAGGACCACTTCCCTCTCTTCTCTTAGCAAGCACTTGAGCCCCTAGTGCTCCACTCTTTGGCCCCTGCATTTCTCAGGCCTGCAAGGACACGACCCCATCACGGCGTCAGCAGGGAGCAGTCCGAAAAACAAGAGTGGTCACAATGCAAAGGCTCTAGGACTCTCCCCACCTCCCAAAAAAGGAGTGGCAACTCTCCAAGCGCTCAGGGAGAAAACACCAAGGGGAAAGGGCTTCCAGCGCTCAGCCTCCACAATGCCTGCCCACAAGCCGGCAGGCTGCTTGGAGGACGCCTGTGCTCACCACCACTCCCTTGGCTCCACACACTCGCAGCAATGCCCCTAGAGCTCCGTGGGGCTCCTCACTCCCACCCAAACCTCAGGCCAACACCACCACCTTCCCCGCGTCAGCACCTCACCACACCACACCTCGCACACTCATGCCTGCCCAAGGGGGCTCTCTCGCTGCCCTGCTGCAGCACCCAGAGCTCACCCTGCAGCGGGACGGTGCAGGAACTTGCCGAGACGGCAGCTGGAAGGAAGAGAGGCCGGGGCTGCGCATCCCTTGCAGGCCACCCTTGCCTTGCCTTCCCTCCTCCAAGGCACTCCTTGTCCAGGGAGATTGGGCACAGGGAGCCATCAGCCACCCTTCAGAGTCCTCTCCCAAGAACACACCTGCCCCTCTCCCAAGAACACCTCTCCACAAGGCCTTCACTCCTCCAAACACCTTCCAGCACGCTAACGCCCAGCCATGAACGAGCACCTCCCACGACCTCCTGCTCCTTCAGCCAACACTGCTGCAAGACCAAAGCTCTCCCCACAAAAAGCAACCGAGAGGAAAGGAGGACAAAGCATGCCTCGTACAGCTCTCAGAGCAAGGAGAAGCGCTCCCTGCACTTTCGGGTGGGTCCTGGCTGCAGAGCCTGGCAAGAGCGGAGGAAACTCCAGGCGTGAAGCTGAGCGGGCAGAAGGCAGCCGGCTGCCAGCGTGCCTGGCTCATGGGGCCACCAGGGCAGCCGGGGCCCCAGCAGACAAGGCACCTGCTCACCTCGCAGCGCTCCCCACCTCCACAGCCTCATGGCACTGCCCACGCACACCACTGCTCTCTCCACACGTCTCCTCCCGCACCCAGAACCAACACCCTGGGGCCACCGCCTCTCCCCACCACACGCCACCCAACTTCTGGCACACACCTCACCCCCACCCTGAGCCTCACACACGGTGGACAGCCAGCACGCCCCTCTGCAGCAGGCACACACAGGCCACACCACCACACAGGCCAGCAGCCAGGACACCCCCCCTCAAATGCCCCAAATCACACCCAGGCCCACTCTCCAGCCCTTCTGTTTCCTTCTAGTCCTCCAAGAGGCAGCAACAAGCACTTCCTCTGAACATCCA
Source organism: Struthio camelus (assembly GCF_040807025.1). Taxonomy (NCBI): domain Eukaryota; kingdom Metazoa; phylum Chordata; class Aves; order Struthioniformes; family Struthionidae; genus Struthio; species Struthio camelus. The sequence goes on from NC_090970.1 coordinate 4,703,453, forward strand.
CTCCCACCTCTGCTCCTGCTCCCTTCCCACCTCCACCAATCCAAGGGCAGAAAGAGCATTCCCATCTTGCAGACAAATCTCGGCCAAACCACACTGTACCGCCCAGCGCAGCTGCTTGGGGCCGGCCAGCACATCTGGATTGCAGGACAGCTCCCCTGGGGCCCAGGCACCTCTGTCCTATGGTGCTAACCCCGTGGCAGCTCCTGGAGGAGAGCAGCCCCACACGGCCAGGGCCAGCATGGGAACACACCTACACACCCACTCACTCCCACTCCTGCTCTCCTGCTTTGCTCCCGCTGCACTTATAAGTGTCTTTAACCCACGTGCTGGACTGTGATGGGCTGACAGAGACATCCGGCAACCCAACACAACCCTCCTCCTCTTGTCAGCCAGTAGCAGGGCAGCACTGGGGGCGATGCCATGGCAACATTGCAGACACATGACCCAGCAGGCAGCTCCTTCCTCCCACCATCGTTGGTGGTGGGTCTGGTGCCATGCTGAGGGCTGTTACAAGGGGAAGGTTTCATGTCCTCTGTGGGCATTTCCAGCAGGCTCTTGAGATCCCCCTGGGATCTGCTGGACATTGCAGCCTCTGGGACACAGCACCCCTTTCCTGCCAGAGCCAGACCCCAAGGGGGGACCCACTTCCAGGGAAACTTGGGCCTGAATTTCCTCCCACCCTACCACCCTACCAGGAGGGGATGGAGCCAGCCCCACAGGAGCCTCGGGGCTCAGGACAGCCCCAGCCCCAGGACCCAGCACTCCTGCCTGCCCCATTGTGCCCTGAGCCAGAGGGGACCCTCCAGCAGGGCTCTTGTGGCCGCCCCCAGCCCTGTCCAGACACCCCCACAGCCCAGGTCCCACAACTGTTTTTGCATTTCACAGTCTCTGTGCGACACCTCAGGAAGCAGTTCCTCAATCCCTTACCCTTGGTGGAGAGCTGCAGGAGCACTGGAAAGCTAGTATCCGTGGTCTGGGCTAATGTTCTTGGTCCAGCAGTCTCCATCTCGTTTGGCCCCTTTCCTTCGGCTCGCCTCTCCCTCCAGGGAAAAAGGACTCTCTTGTCTCCTGTCTCATCACTCACAATTCCTCTCCAATGTGTCCCTGCTCTTGTGCCTGTTGGTGAGGAGCCCCAGTGCAGCCCCACTGCCTCCTGTCCTCCCTCCTTGCTGGGGAGTAGCTCTGAAGGGCAGCAGTGGGGAGTGTGTGAGCCGTGCCCTGGCCTTGCAGGGAAGTGAGGGCTCTCCCATGGCACCGGGGAGAGACCTCTCTGTCATGCGGCACGTCCCACTGTGACCTCAGCCCGTGTCATCTCAGGGCTCAGTAGGTCACCGCCATGGAGATGGCACAGCCAGGGAGAGAGCAGAGAGATTTCCCTCCATGTTCTGCAAAGCAATCACCTGCCCTCCCCACAGTTAGTTTCCAAAACTTGCTGATAACTCCTTCAGGAACGTGACCAGATGGTGACAAAGGCTGTGAAAAATCTAAGATGGGTCACGGCAGAGGTCACTTCTGTGCCCCTGCACCAACAGGTCTCTGCACAGGGCAGACCTGTGTGGGAAGCTGGGGTTTGGGGCTATGTTAGGGGTTTGGCACTTGTTAAAGACGGGATCAAAATCATGTGAGGTCAAACAGCACAAAAGGGTGGCCATGGGCTGCGATGTTTTGGTGAGCCTGGTGAGACAGGTTTCTCCCGTGGGTCACTCTTCTTGTCAAAGGAGGATGTAGGACAGGATGGGACAGGACGCAGCCTTCCTCCTTCAGGCACCAAAGCAGGCTCTTTGTTTTGAAAAGGCCTCAGCAAGGTTTCTCAGTCTGCGGTGCTTAGGAGAGAGATGAGATGCCAGAAAAGAGCAACTAGGCCCTTAACACGCATCATCCAGAGGGCTTTACGTGGGACCCTGGTGCTTCCCATGTTCCATAACCGTGGGCAAGGCTGGGGAGCAAATTTGGGGCAGTGTTCTCATTTCCCATGAATGTTGCCCAGGCTGAGACAAATCTCACCAGGCCCCTCTCTTTTCATGGGGCACAATTTCCACACCACGCACACACTGTCAAGCCTAGATTTCACCACCAATGTCTAAGCCACGCTGCAGGCCAGGCAGCCTGTTGGGACAGGCGGGACCTCCGAGTCACTTCCCAGCCATGGGCAACCTGGGCTGCTCTCTCTGCACTCACCTCACAAGCACCTTCCCAGCCACCTGCCTCCTGCTGCCCTATCAGCCACTCCAAAAGACAGGACCTCACGGCCACCTTCCCAGCCGTCTGCCCGCCACTGCCCTACAAGCCCCTGACACACAAGTGACCTCACAATAACTTCCTCAGCCATCAGCCAAATGCTCACCTCCCAGCTGCTCCGGCCAACGTCACCTCCAAAGCACGCGTCCCAGCCGTGCACCTGCTGCTGCCCCAGCAACTGCTCAGCCAGAAGACACCTCACCAGCACCTCCCCAGCCACACGCCTCCTGCTAGCCAATCACGTAACCCTTGCAGAAGGGACCTTACAGACAACACGCCAGCCTTGTTCCTGCAGCTGGCCTCTCAGCTCCTCAGCCCCAAGGGACCTCAGAATCAGCAGCCGAGCCACGGGGCCCTGCTGGCCTCTCAGCTACCGACAAAGAACTGATTGGGCAGTGGGGATTTTCTGGCCCAGCTCTCGCAGACACTAGGGACCTCGTGGCTGTTGCCCCCTGCAGCTGCCCCTGCTCTCCCCAAGGCTGAGACACCTCCTGAACGGTCTCCCTCACTCACCCTGGCGCCTCACACTGCTCCTAGTGCAGCAAAACACCCAGGACGGGCCAGTTCCTGCCCCAAGAGAAGATCACCTTCTGCCCAGCCAGTACCCGCACCGAGCCCGTGAAGCTCAGGAATTGGAGAAAGGCCTGCAAGGGATTCCTGGCAACATTTCCTAAGGGGCCGATTGTGTGGGAGCAGCGACCATGAAGCGGAAGACAGCAGGGCCCCATGGCCCAGGCAGAGCAAGAAGCCTTCCCGCAACTCCAAAGGCCACTTCCTGCCCCAAGGAGGGACTGAACCAAGCCAGCACATCCCCTACACATCAAGGACAACAAGCACTCTCTGGTTTGGGGCCCTGACAGTTTGGGACGTGGGGAAGGACTGAGGCGAGGGCATCTCAGCTGGGGACACCAGCAGAGGCAGCACTCAGCAGCTCTTCCCCCATTAGATCCCGCCAGCAGGGCTAATGACAACGGCAAGGGGAGGACGGGCCCTTCCCCAGCCTCCAAGGCCCTGCGAAAGCCAAACAGCTGCCACGCTCAGAGCTGCTCTGCCAACACCCTTCAGGCTGCTTCCAGGGCCACAGGTCTCAGGGCCCAGCAAGAGGCACGCAGCACCACCAACGGCCAGGCCACGGCGTGCCGCGTGGGCACAGCCTCTCTCGGAGCCCTCCGACAGGCAGTTTTTCCGAGCAGAAGCGACCATGGGCAAGGGCCCCAAAACACACCAAGACCCACTCTCCAACCCTTCCGCTTGCTTCTAGTCCTCCAGAGCCTTTCAGCAGGCACTTCCTCTGAACATCCCGGCTCGCCCCGGAGCCTGCTCCCTTCCCACCTCCACAAAGCAGAGGGCAAGTGCTCTCCCAGGAGGCGCATCACGCCAGCTCTTGCCTATCTATCTGCTTTGCTTCATGTGCCCTCAAGGCCCTCACCCCACAGGCCTCCCTACTGAGGGGCCCTTTGGGGCTTCAAGGAAGGAGGACAAAACTCTTTGGCAACACTCCCCCTCTCTCGGGCCGTGCTCAGAGAGCTCACCAATGACCACACGGCTGCACACAGACACACTCAGCAGCACGGACAGGGCCAGTGCACCAGCCTTAGACAAGCACACTTCCAACCAGGGAAACGGCACAAGGCTTCCGCTGCTCTCCAGCATTTGCCTTGCCCCGGCTCAGCAAGGCCGGGGATTTCTCTCCCAAGCAAAGCCTCGAGCCAAGCCAGCAGCTTTCAGCAGGGCGAGTGCCACATGGAAAAGCCAGCGCAGGCTCTGCCTCCAGGGTCCCCCCTGGCATGGCCCAGGAAGAGCCCGAGAGCACCAGCTAAGCCACCCACTGAAGGAGCTGGGCGTGTGGCAGAGCCAAGCTGGTTTGTCCTCACGTCTGGTGCCAGGAGCTCTCCTCCAAAGCAGCACCAGGCAGCAGCTCAGAGGAAGGACCACTTCCCTCTCTTCTCTTAGCAAGCACTTGAGCCCCTAGTGCTCCACTCTTTGGCGCCTGCATTTCTCAGGCCTGCAAGGACACGACCCCATCACGGCGTCAGCAGGGAGCAGTCCGAAAAACAAGAGTGGTCACAATGCAAAGGCTCTAGGACTCTCCCCACCTCCCAAAAAAGGAGTGGCAACTCTCCAAGCGCTCAGGGAGAAAACACCAAGGGGAAAGGGCTTCCAGCGCTCAGCCTCCACAATGCCTGCCCACAAGCCGGCAGGCTGCTTGGAGGACGCCTGTGCTCACCACCACTCCCTTGGCTCCACACACTCGCAGCAATGCCCCTAGAGCTCCGTGGGGCTCCTCACTCCCACCCAAACCTCAGGCCAACACCACCACCTTCCCCGCGTCAGCACCTCACCACACCACACCTCGCACACTCCTGCCTGCCCAAGGGGGCTCTCTCGCTGCCCTGCTGCAGCACCCAGAGCTCACCCTGCAGCGGGACGGTGCAGGAACTTGCCGAGACGGCAGCTGGAAGGAAGAGAGGCCGGGGCTGCGCATCCCTTGCAGGCCACCCTTGCCTTGCCTTCCCTCCTCCAAGGCACTCCTTGTCCAGGGAGATTGGGCACAGGGAGCCATCAGCCACCCTTCAGAGTCCTCTCCCAAGAACACACCTGCCCCTCTCCCAAGAACACCTCTCCACAAGGCCTTCACTCCTCCAAACACCTTCCAGCACATTAACGCCCAGCCATGAACGAGCACCTCCCACGACCTCCTGCTCCTTCAGCCAACACTGCTGCAAGACCAAAGCTCTCCCCACAAAAAGCAACCGAGAGGAAAGGAGGACAAAGCATGCCTCGTACAGCTCTCAGAGCAAGCAGAAGCGCTCCCTGCACTTTCGGGTGGGTCCTGGCTGCAGAGCCTGGCAAGAGCGGAGGAAACTCCAGGCGTGAAGCTGAGCGGGCAGAAGGCAGCCGGCTGCCAGCGTGCCTGGCTCATGGGGCCACCAGGGCAGCCGGGGCCCCAGCAGACAAGGCACCTGCTCACCTCGCAGCGCTCCCCACCTCCACAGCCTCATGGCACTGCCCACGCACACCACTGCTCTCTCCACACGTCTCCTCCCGCACCCAGAACCAACACCCTGGGGCCACCGCCTCTCCCCACCACACGCCACCCAACTTCTGGCACACACCTCACCCCCACCCTGAGCCTCACACACGGTGGACAGCCAGCACGCCCCTCTGCAGCAGGCACACACAGGCCACACCACCACACAGGCCAGCAGCCAGGACACCCCCCCTCAAATGCCCCAAATCACACCCAGGACCACTCTCCAGCCCTTCTGTTTCCTTCTAGTCCTCCAAGAGGCAGCAACAAGCACTTCCTCTGAACATCCACTCCCACCTCTGCTCCTGCTCCCTTCCCACCTCCACCAATCCAAGGGCAGAAAGAGCATTCCCATCTTGCAGACAAATCTTGGCCAAACCACACTGTACCGCCCAGCGCAGCTGCTTGGGGCCGGCCAGCACATCTGGATTGCAGGACAGCTCCCCTGGGGCCCAGGCACCTCTGTCCTATGGTGCTAACCCCGTGGCAGCTCCTGGAGGAGAGCAGCCCCACACGGCCAGGGCCAGCATGGGAACACACCTACACACCCACTCACTCCCACTCCTGCTCTCCTGCTTTGCTCCCGCTGCACTTATAAGTGTCTTTAACCCACGTGCTGGACTGTGATGGGCTGACAGAGACATCCGGCAACCCAACACAACCCTCCTCCTCTTGTCAGCCAGTAGCAGGGCAGCACTGGGGGCGATGCCATGGCAACATTGCAGACACATGACCCAGCAGGCAGCTCCTTCCTCCCACCATCGTTGGTGGTGGGTCTGGTGCCATGCTGAGGGCTGTTACAAGGGGAAGGTTTCATGTCCTCTGTGGGCATTTCCAGCAGGCTCTTGAGATCCCCCTGGGATCTGGTGGACATTGCAGCCTCTGGGAGCCAGGACCCCTTTCCTGCCAGAGCCAGACCCCAAGGGGGGACCCACTTCCAGGGAAACTTGGGCCTGAATTTCCTCCCACCCTACCACCCTACCAGGAGGGGATGGAGCCAGCCCCACAGGAGCCTCGGGGCTCAGGACAGCCCCAGCCCCAGGACCCAGCACTCCTGCCTGCCCCATTGTGCCCTGAGCCAGAGGGGACCCTCCAGCAGGGCTCTTGTGGCCGCCCCCAGCCCTGTCCAGACACCCCCACAGCCCAGGTCCCACAACTGTTTTTGCATTTCACAGTCTCTGTGCGACACCTCAGGAAGCAGTTCCTCAATCCCTTACCCTTGGTGGAGAGCTGCAGGAGCACTGGAAAGCTAGTATCCGTGGTCTGGGCTAATGTTCTTGGTCCAGCAGTCTCCATCTCGTTTGGCCCCTTTCCTTCGGCTCGCCTCTCCCTCCAGGGAAAAAGGACTCTCTTGTCTCCTGTCTCATCACTCACAATTCCTCTCCAATGTGTCCCTGCTCTTGTGCCTGTTGGTGAGGAGCCCCAGTGCAGCCCCACTGCCTCCTGTCCTCCCTCCTTGCTGGGGAGTAGCTCTGAAGGGCAGCAGTGGGGAGTGTGTGAGCCGTGCCCTGGCCTTGCAGGGAAGTGAGGGCTCTCCCATGGCACCGGGGAGAGACCTCTCTGTCATGCGGCACGTCCCACTGTGACCTCAGCCCGTGTCATCTCAGGGCTCAGTAGGTCACCGCCATGGAGATGGCACAGCCAGGGAGAGAGCAGAGAGATTTCCCTCCATGTTCTGCAAAGCAATCACCTGCCCTCCCCACAGTTAGTTTCCAAAACTGGCTGATAACTCCTTCAGGAACGTGACCAGATGGTGACAAAGGCTGTGAAAAATCTAAGATGGGTCACGGCAGAGGTCACTTCTGTGCCCCTGCACCAACAGGTCTCTGCACAGGGCAGACCTGGCCAGGAAGCTGGGGTTTGGGGCTATGTTAGGGGTTTGCCACTTGTTAAAGATGGGATCAAAATCATGTGAGGTCAAACAGCACAAAAGGGTGGCCATGGGCTGCGATGCTTTGGTGAGCCTGGTGAGACAGGTTTCTCCCGTGGGTCACTCTTCTTGTCAAAGGAGGATGTAGGACAGGATGGGACAGGACGCAGCCTTCCTCCTTCAGGCACCAAAGCAGGCTCTTTGTTTTGAAAAGGCCTCAGCAAGGTTTCTCAGTCTGCGGTGCTTAGGAGAGAGATGAGATGCCAGAAAAGAGCAACTAGGCCCTTAACACGCATCATCCAGAGGGCTTTACGTGGGACCCTGGTGCTTCCCATGTTCCATAACCGTGGGCAAGGCTGGGGAGCAAATTTGGGGCAGTGTTCTCATTTCCCATGAATGTTGCCCAGGCTGAGACAAATCTCACCAGGCCCCTCTCTTTTCATGGGGCACAATTTCCACACCACGCACACACTGTCAAGCCTAGATTTCACCACCAATGTCTAAGCCACGCTGCAGGCCAGGCAGCCTGTTGGGACAGGCGGGACCTCCGAGTCACTTCCCAGCCATGGGCAACCTGGGCTGCTCTCTCTGCACTCACCTCACAAGCACCTTCCCAGCCACCTGCCTCCTGCTGCCCTATCAGCCACTCCAAAAGACAGGACCTCACGGCCACCTTCCCAGCCGTCTGCCCGCCACTGCCCTACAAGCCCCTGACACACAAGTGACCTCACAATAACTTCCTCAGCCATCAGCCAAATGCTCACCTCCCAGCTGCTCCGGCCAACGTCACCTCCAAAGCACGCGTCCCAGCCGTGCACCTGCTGCTGCCCCAGCAACTGCTCAGCCAGAAGACACCTCACCAGCACCTCCCCAGCCACACGCCTCCTGCTAGCCAATCACGTAACCCTTGCAGAAGGGACCTTACAGACAACACGCCAGCCTTGTTCCTGCAGCTGGCCTCTCAGCTCCTCAGCCCCAAGGGACCTCAGAATCAGCAGCCGAGCCACGGGGCCCTGCTGGCCTCTCAGCTACCGACAAAGAACTGATTGGGCAGTGGTGATTTTCTGGCCCAGCTCTCGCAGACACTAGGGACCTCGTGGCTGTTGCCCCCTGCAGCTGCCCCTGCTCTCCCCAAGGCTGAGACACCTCCTGAACGGTCTCCCTCACTCACCCTGGCGCCTCACACTGCTCCTAGTGCAGCAAAACACCCAGGACGGGCCAGTTCCTGCCCCAAGAGAAGATCACCTTCTGCCCAGCCAGTACCCGCACCGAGCCCGTGAAGCTCAGGAATTGGAGAAAGGCCTGCAAGGGATTCCTGGCAACATTTCCTAAGGGGCCGATTGTGTGGGAGCAGCGACCATGAAGCGGAAGACAGCAGGGCCCCATGGCCCAGGCAGAGCAAGAAGCCTTCCCGCAACTCCAAAGGCCACTTCCTGCCCCAAGGAGGGACTGAACCAAGCCAGCACATCCCCTACACATCAAGGACAACAAGCACTCTCTGGTTTGGGGCCCTGACAGTTTGGGACGTGGGGAAGGACTGAGGCGAGGGCATCTCAGCTGGGGACACCAGCAGAGGCAGCACTCAGCAGCTCTTCCCCCATTAGATCCCGCCAGCAGGGCTAATGACAACGGCAAGGGGAGGACGGGCCCTTCCCCAGCCTCCAAGGCCCTGCGAAAGCCAAACAGCTGCCACGCTCAGAGCTGCTCTGCCAACACCCTTCAGGCTGCTTCCAGGGCCACAGGTCTCAGGGCCCAGCAAGAGGCACGCAGCACCACCAACGGCCAGGCCACGGCGTGCCGCGTGGGCACAGCCTCTCTCGGAGCCCTCCGACAGGCAGTTTTTCCGAGCAGAAGCGACCATGGGCAAGGGCCCCAAAACACACCAAGACCCACTCTCCAACCCTTCCGCTTGCTTCTAGTCCTCCAGAGCCTTTCAGCAGGCACTTCCTCTGAACATCCCGGCTCGCCCCGGAGCCTGCTCCCTTCCCACCTCCACAAAGCAGAGGGCAAGTGCTCTCCCAGGAGGCGCATCACGCCAGCTCTTGCCTATCTATCTGCTTTGCTTCATGTGCCCTCAAGGCCCTCACCCCACAGGCCTCCCTACTGAGGGGCCCTTTGGGGCTTCAAGGAAGGAGGACAAAACTCTTTGGCAACACTCCCCCTCTCTCGGGCCGTGCTCAGAGAGCTCACCAATGACCACACGGCTGCACACAGACACACTCAGCAGCACGGACAGGGCCAGTGCACCAGCCTTAGACAAGCACACTTCCAACCAGGGAAACGGCACAAGGCTTCCGCTGCTCTCCAGCATTTGCCTTGCCCCGGCTCAGCAAGGCCGGGGATTTCTCTCCCAAGCAAAGCCTCGAGCCAAGCCAGCAGCTTTCAGCAGGGCGAGTGCCACATGGAAAAGCCAGCGCAGGCTCTGCCTCCAGGGTCCCCCCTGGCATGGCCCAGGAAGAGCCCGAGAGCACCAGCTAAGCCACCCACTGAAGGAGCTGGGCGTGTGGCAGAGCCAAGCTGGTTTGTCCTCACGTCTGGTGCCAGGAGCTCTCCTCCAAAGCAGCACCAGGCAGCAGCTCAGAGGAAGGACCACTTCCCTCTCTTCTCTTAGCAAGCACTTGAGCCCCTAGTGCTCCACTCTTTGGCCCCTGCATTTCTCAGGCCTGCAAGGACACGACCCCATCACGGCGTCAGCAGGGAGCAGTCCGAAAAACAAGAGTGGTCACAATGCAAAGGCTCTAGGACTCTCCCCACCTCCCAAAAAAGGAGTGGCAACTCTCCAAGCGCTCAGGGAGAAAACACCAAGGGGAAAGGGCTTCCAGCGCTCAGCCTCCACAATGCCTGCCCACAAGCCGGCAGGCTGCTTGGAGGACGCCTGTGCTCACCACCACTCCCTTGGCTCCACACACTCGCAGCAATGCCCCTAGAGCTCCGTGGGGCTCCTCACTCCCACCCAAACCTCAGGCCAACACCACCACCTTCCCCGCGTCAGCACCTCACCACACCACACCTCGCACACTCATGCCTGCCCAAGGGGGCTCTCTCGCTGCCCTGCTGCAGCACCCAGAGCTCACCCTGCAGCGGGACGGTGCAGGAACTTGCCGAGACGGCAGCTGGAAGGAAGAGAGGCCGGGGCTGCGCATCCCTTGCAGGCCACCCTTGCCTTGCCTTCCCTCCTCCAAGGCACTCCTTGTCCAGGGAGATTGGGCACAGGGAGCCATCAGCCACCCTTCAGAGTCCTCTCCCAAGAACACACCTGCCCCTCTCCCAAGAACACCTCTCCACAAGGCCTTCACTCCTCCAAACACCTTCCAGCACGCTAACGCCCAGCCATGAACGAGCACCTCCCACGACCTCCTGCTCCTTCAGCCAACACTGCTGCAAGACCAAAGCTCTCCCCACAAAAAGCAACCGAGAGGAAAGGAGGACAAAGCATGCCTCGTACAGCTCTCAGAGCAAGCAGAAGCGCTCCCTGCACTTTCGGGTGGGTGCTGGCTGCAGAGCCTGGCAAGAGCGGAGGAAACTCCAGGCGTGAAGCTGAGCGGGCAGAAGGCAGCCGGCTGCCAGCGTGCCTGGCTCATGGGGCCACCAGGGCAGCCGGGGCCCCAGCAGACAAGGCACCTGCTCACCTCGCAGCGCTCCCCACCTCCACAGCCTCATGGCACTGCCCACGCACACCACTGCTCTCTCCACACGTCTCCTCCCGCACCCAGAACCAACACCCTGGGGCCACCGCCTCTCCCCACCACACGCCACCCAACTTCTGGCACACACCTCACCCCCACCCTGAGCCTCACACACGGTGGACAGCCAGCACGCCCCTCTGCAGCAGGCACACACAGGCCACACCACCACACAGGCCAGCAGCCAGGACACCACCCCTCAAATGCCCCAAATCACACCCAGGACCACTCTCCAGCCCTTCTGTTTCCTTCTAGTCCTCCAAGAGGCAGCAACAAGCACTTCCTCTGAACATCCACTCCCACCTCTGCTCCTGCTCCCTTCCCACCTCCACCAATCCAAGGGCAGAAAGAGCATTCCCATCTTGCAGACAAATCTCGGCCAAACCACACTGTACCGCCCAGCGCAGCTGCTTGGGGCCGGCCAGCACATCTGGATTGCAGGACAGCTCCCCTGGGGCCCAGGCACCTCTGTCCTATGGTGCTAACCCCGTGGCAGCTCCTGGAGGAGAGCAGCCCCACACGGCCAGGGCCAGCATGGGAACACACCTACACACCCACTCACTCCCACTCCTGCTCTCCTGCTTTGCTCCCGCTGCACTTATAAGTGTCTTTAACCCACGTGCTGGACTGTGATGGGCTGACAGAGACATCCGGCAACCCAACACAACCCTCCTCCTCTTGTCAGCCAGTAGCAGGGCAGCACTGGGGGCGATGCCATGGCAACATTGCAGACACATGACCCAGCAGGCAGCTCCTTCCTCCCACCATCGTTGGTGGTGGGTCTGGTGCCATGCTGAGGGCTGTTACAAGGGGAAGGTTTCATGTCCTCTGTGGGCATTTCCAGCAGGCTCTTGAGATCCCCCTGGGATCTGGTGGACATTGCAGCCTCTGGGACACAGCACCCCTTTCCTGCCAGAGCCAGACCCCAAGGGGGGACCCACTTCCAGGGAAACTTGGGCCTGAATTTCCTCCCACCCTACCACCCTACCAGGAGGGGATGGAGCCAGCCCCACAGGAGCCTCGGGGCTCAGGACAGCCCCAGCCCCAGGACCCAGCACTCCTGCCTGCCCCATTGTGCCCTGAGCCAGAGGGGACCCTCCAGCAGGGCTCTTGTGGCCGCCCCCAGCCCTGTCCAGACACCCCCACAGCCCAGGTCCCACAACTGTTTTTGCATTTCACAGTCTCTGTGCGACACCTCAGGAAGCAGTTCCTCAATCCCTTACCCTTGGTGGAGAGCTGCAGGAGCACTGGAAAGCTAGTATCCGTGGTCTGGGCTAATGTTCTTGGTCCAGCAGTCTCCATCTCGTTTGGCCCCTTTCCTTCGGCTCGCCTCTCCCTCCAGGGAAAAAGGACTCTCTTGTCTCCTGTCTCATCACTCACAATTCCTCTCCAATGTGTCCCTGCTCTTGTGCCTGTTGGTGAGGAGCCCCAGTGCAGCCCCACTGCCTCCTGTCCTCCCTCCTTGCTGGGGAGTAGCTCTGAAGGGCAGCAGTGGGGAGTGTGTGAGCCGTGCCCTGGCCTTGCAGGGAAGTGAGGGCTCTCCCATGGCACCGGGGAGAGACCTCTCTGTCATGCGGCACGTCCCACTGTGACCTCAGCCCGTGTCATCTCAGGGCTCAGTAGGTCACCGCCATGGAGATGGCACAGCCAGGGAGAGAGCAGAGAGATTTCCCTCCATGTTCTGCAAAGCAATCACCTGCCCTCCCCACAGTTAGTTTCCAAAACTGGCTGATAACTCCTTCAGGAACGTGACCAGATGGTGACAAAGGCTGTGAAAAATCTAAGATGGGTCACGGCAGAGGTCACTTCTGTGCCCCTGCACCAACAGGTCTCTGCACAGGGCAGACCTGTGTGGGAAGCTGGGGTTTGGGGCTATGTTAGAGGTTTGGCACTTGTTAAAGACGGGATCAAAATCATGTGAGGTCAAACAGCACAAAAGGGTGGCCATGGGCTGCGATGCTTTGGTGAGCCTGGTGAGACAGGTTTCTCCCGTGGGTCACTCTTCTTGTCAAAGGAGGATGTAGGACAGGATGGGACAGGACGCAGCCTTCCTCCTTCAGGCACCAAAGCAGGCTCTTTGTTTTGAAAAGGCCTCAGCAAGGTTTCTCAGTCTGCGGTGCTTAGGAGAGAGATGAGATGCCAGAAAAGAGCAACTAGGCCCTTAACACGCATCATCCAGAGGGCTTTACGTGGGACCCTGGTGCTTCCCATGTTCCATAACCGTGGGCAAGGCTGGGGAGCAAATTTGGGGCAGTGTTCTCATTTCCCATGAATGTTGCCCAGGCTGAGACAAATCTCACCAGGCCCCTCTCTTTTCATGGGGCACAATTTCCACACCACGCACACACTGTCAAGCCTAGATTTCACCACCAATGTCTAAGCCACGCTGCAGGCCAGGCAGCCTGTTGGGACAGGCGGGACCTCCGAGTCACTTCCCAGCCATGGGCAACCTGGGCTGCTCTCTCTGCACTCACCTCACAAGCACCTTCCCAGCCACCTGCCTGCGGCTGCCCTATCAGCCACTCCAAAAGACAGGACCTCACGGCCACCTTCCCAGCCGTCTGCCCGCCACTGCCCTACAAGCCCCTGACACACAAGTGACCTCACAATAACTTCCTCAGCCATCAGCCAAATGCTCACCTCCCAGCTGCTCCGGCCAACGTCACCTCCAAAGCACGCGTCCCAGCCGTGCACCTGCTGCTGCCCCAGCAACTGCTCAGCCAGAAGACACCTCACCAGCACCTCCCCAGCCACACGCCTCCTGCTAGCCAATCACGTAACCCTTGCAGAAGGGACCTTACAGACAACACGCCAGCCTTGTTCCTGCAGCTGGCCTCTCAGCTCCTCAGCCCCAAGGGACCTCAGAATCAGCAGCCGAGCCACACGGCCCCTGCTGGCCTCTCAGCTACTGACAAAGAACTGATTGGGCAGTGGGGATTTTCTGGCACAGCTCTCGCAGACACTAGGGACCTCGTGGCTGTTGCCCCCTGCAGCTGCCCCTGCTCTCCCCAAGGCTGAGACACCTCCTGAACGGTCTCCCTCACTCACCCTGGCGCCTCACACTGCTCCTAGTGCAGCAAAACACCCAGGACGGGCCAGTTCCTGCCCCAAGAGAAGATCACCTTCTGCCCAGCCAGTACCCGCACCGAGCCCGTGAAGCTCAGGAATTGGAGAAAGGCCTGCAAGGGATTCCTGGCAACATTTCCTAAGGGGCCGATTGTGTGGGAGCAGCGACCATGAAGCGGAAGACAGCAGGGCCCCATGGCCCAGGCAGAGCAAGAAGCCTTCCCGCAACTCCAAAGGCCACTTCCTGCCCCAAGGAGGGACTGAACCAAGCCAGCACATCCCCTACACATCAAGGACAACAAGCACTCTCTGATTTGGGGCCCTGACAGTTTGGGACGTGGGGAAGGACTGAGGCGAGGGCATCTCAGCTGGGGACACCAGCAGAGGCAGCACTCAGCAGCTCTTCCCCCATTAGATCCCGCCAGCAGGGCTAATGACAACGGCAAGGGGAGGACGGGCCCTTCCCCAGCCTCCAAGGCCCTGCGAAAGCCAAACAGCTGCCACGCTCAGAGCTGCTCTGCCAACACCCTTCAGGCTGCTTCCAGGGCCACAGGTCTCAGGGCCCAGCAAGAGGCACGCAGCACCACCAACGGCCAGGCCACGGCGTGCCGCGTGGGCACAGCCTCTCTCGGAGCCCTCCGACAGGCAGTTTTTCCGAGCAGAAGCGACCATGGGCAAGGGCCCCAAAACACACCAAGACCCACTCTCCAACCCTTCCGCTTGCTTCTAGTCCTCCAGAGCCTTTCAGCAGGCACTTCCTCTGAACATCCCGGCTCGCCCTGGAGCCCGCTCCCTTCCCACCTCCACAAAGCAGAGGGCAAGTGCTCTCCCAGGAGGCGCATCACGCCAGCTCTTGCCTATCTATCTGCTTTGCTTCATGTGCCCTCAAGGCCCTCACCCCACAGGCCTCCCTACTGAGGGGCCCTTTGGGGCTTCAAGGAAGGAGGACAAAACTCTTTGGCAACACTCCCCCTCTCTCGGGCCGTGCTCAGAGAGCTCACCAATGACCACACGGCTGCACACAGACACACTCAGCAGCACGGACAGGGCCAGTGCACCAGCCTTAGACAAGCACACTTCCAACCAGGGAAACGGCACAAGGCTTCCGCTGCTCTCCAGCATTTGCCTTGCCCCGGCTCAGCAAGGCCGGGGATTTCTCTCCCAAGCAAAGCCTCGAGCCAAGCCAGCAGCTTTCAGCAGGGCGAGTGCCACATGGAAAAGCCAGCGCAGGCTCTGCCTCCAGGGTCCCCCCCAGGCATGGCCCAGGAAGAGCCCGAGAGCACCAGCTAAGCCACCCACTGAAGGAGCTGGGCGTGTGGCAGAGCCAAGCTGGTTTGTCCTCACGTCTGGTGCCAGGAGCTCTCCTCCAAAGCAGCACCAGGCAACAGCCCAGAGGAAGGACCACTTCCCTCTCTTCTCTTAGCAAGCACTTGAGCCCCTAGTGCTCCACTCTTTGGCGCCTGCATTTCTCAGGCCTGCAAGGACACGACCCCATCACGGCGTCAGCAGGGAGCAGTCCGAAAAACAAGAGTGGTCACAATGCAAAGGCTCTAGGACTCTCCCCACCTCCCAAAAAAGGAGTGGCAACTCTCCAAGCGCTCAGGGAGAAAACACCAAGGGGAAAGGGCTTCCAGCGCTCAGCCTCCACAATGCCTGCCCACAAGCCGGCAGGCTGCTTGGAGGACGCCTGTGCTCACCACCACTCCCTTGGCTCCACACACTCGCAGCAATGCCCCTAGAGCTCCGTGGGGCTCCTCACTCCCACCCAAACCTCAGGCCAACACCACCACCTTCCCCGCGTCAGCACCTCACCACACCACACCTCGCACACTCATGCCTGCCCAAGGGGGCTCTCTCGCTGCCCTGCTGCAGCACCCAGAGCTCACCCTGCAGCGGGACGGTGCAGGAACTTGCCGAGACGGCAGCTGGAAGGAAGAGAGGCCGGGGCTGCGCATCCCTTGCAGGCCACCCTTGCCTTGCCTTCCCTCCTCCAAGGCACTCCTTGTCCAGGGAGATTGGGCACAGGGAGCCATCAGCCACCCTCCAGAGTCCTCTCCCAAGAACACACCTGCCCCTCTCCCAAGAACACCTCTCCACAAGGCCTTCACTCCTCCAAACACCTTCCAGCATGCTAACGCCCAGCCATGAACGAGCACCTCCCACGACCTCCTGCTCCTTCAGCCAACACTGCTGCAAGACCAAAGCTCTCCCCACAAAAAGCAGCCAAGAGGAAAGGAGGACAAAGCATGCCTCGTACAGCTCTCAGAGCAAGGAGAAGCGCTCCCTGCACTTTCGGGTGGGTCCTGGCTGCAGAGCCTGGCAAGAGCGGAGGAAACTCCAGGCGTGAAGCTGAGCGGGCAGAAAGCAGCCGGCTGCCAGCGTGCCTGGCTCATGGGGCCACCAGGGCAGCCGGGGCCCCAGCAGACAAGGCACCTGCTCACCTCGCAGCGCTCCCCACCTCCCCAGCCTCATGGCACTCCCCACGCACACCACTGCTCTCTCCACACGTCTCCTCCCGCACCCAGAACCAACACCCTGGGGCCACCGCCTCTCCCCACCACAGGCCACCCAACTTCTGGCACACACCTCACCCCCACCCTGAGCCTCACACACGGTGGACAGCCAGCACGCCCCTCTGCAGCAGGCACACACAGGCCACACCACCACACAGGCCAGCAGCCAGGACACCACCCCTCAAATGCCCCAAATCACACCCAGGACCACTCTCCAGCCCTTCTGTTTCCTTCTAGTCCTCCAAGAGGCAGCAACAAGCACTTCCTCTGAACATCCACTCCCACCTCTGCTCCTGCTCCCTTCCCACCTCCACCAATCCAAGGGCAGAAAGAGCATTCCCATCTTGCAGACAAATCTCGGCCAAACCACACTGTACCGCCCAGCGCAGCTGCTTGGGGCCGGCCAGCACATCTGGATTGCAGGACAGCTCCCCTGGGGCCCAGGCACCTCTGTCCTATGGTGCTAACCCCGTGGCAGCTCCTGGAGGAGAGCAGCCCCACACGGCCAGGGCCAGCATGGGAACACACCTACACACCCACTCACTCCCACTCCTGCTCTCCTGCTTTGCTCCCGCTGCACTTATAAGTGTCTTTAACCCACGTGCTGGACTGTGATGGGCTGACAGAGACATCCGGCAACCCAACACAACCCTCCTCCTCTTGTCAGCCAGTAGCAGGGCAGCACTGGGGGCGATGCCATGGCAACATTGCAGACACATGACCCAGCAGGCAGCTCCTTCCTCCCACCATCGTTGGTGGTGGGTCTGGTGCCATGCTGAGGGCTGTTACAAGGGGAAGGTTTCATGTCCTCTGTGGGCATTTCCAGCAGGCTCTTGAGATCCCCCTGGGATCTGGTGGACATTGCAGCCTCTGGGACACAGCACCCCTTTCCTGCCAGAGCCAGACCCCAAGGGGGGACCCACTTCCAGGGAAACTTGGGCCTGAATTTCCTCCCACCCTACCACCCTACCAGGAGGGGATGGAGCCAGCCCCACAGGAGCCTCGGGGCTCAGGACAGCCCCAGCCCCAGGACCCAGCACTCCTGCCTGCCCCATTGTGCCCTGAGCCAGAGGGGACCCTCCAGCAGGGCTCTTGTGGCCGCCCCCAGCCCTGTCCAGACACCCCCACAGCCCAGGTCCCACAACTGTTTTTGCATTTCACAGTCTCTGTGCGACACCTCAGGAAGCAGTTCCTCAATCCCTTACCCTTGGTGGAGAGCTGCAGGAGCACTGGAAAGCTAGTATCCGTGGTCTGGGCTAATGTTCTTGGTCCAGCAGTCTCCATCTCGTTTGGCCCCTTTCCTTCGGCTCGCCTCTCCCTCCAGGGAAAAAGGACTCTCTTGTCTCCTGTCTCATCACTCACAATTCCTCTCCAATGTGTCCCTGCTCTTGTGCCTGTTGGTGAGGAGCCCCAGTGCAGCCCCACTGCCTCCTGTCCTCCCTCCTTGCTGGGGAGTAGCTCTGAAGGGCAGCAGTGGGGAGTGTGTGAGCCGTGCCCTGGCCTTGCAGGGAAGTGAGGGCTCTCCCATGGCACCGGGGAGAGACCTCTCTGTCATGCGGCACGTCCCACTGTGACCTCAGCCCGTGTCATCTCAGGGCTCAGTAGGTCACCGCCATGGAGATGGCACAGCCAGGGAGAGAGCAGAGAGATTTCCCTCCATGTTCTGCAAAGCAATCACCTGCCCTCCCCACAGTTAGTTTCCAAAACTGGCTGATAACTCCTTCAGGAACGTGACCAGATGGTGACAAAGGCTGTGAAAAATCTAAGATGGGTCACGGCAGAGGTCACTTCTGTGCCCCTGCACCAACAGGTCTCTGCACAGGGCAGACCTGTGTGGGAAGCTGGGGTTTGGGGCTATGTTAGAGGTTTGGCACTTGTTAAAGACGGGATCAAAATCATGTGAGGTCAAACAGCACAAAAGGGTGGCCATGGGCTGCGATGCTTTGGTGAGCCTGGTGAGACAGGTTTCTCCCGTGGGTCACTCTTCTTGTCAAAGGAGGATGTAGGACAGGATGGGACAGGATGCAGCCTTCCTCCTTCAGGCACCAAAGCAGGCTCTTTGTTTTGAAAAGGCCTCAGCAAGGTTTCTCAGTCTGCGGTGCTTAGGAGAGAGATGAGATGCCAGAAAAGAGCAACTAGGCCCTTAACACGCATCATCCAGAGGGCTTTACGTGGGACCCTGGTGCTTCCCATGTTCCATAACCGTGGGCAAGGCTGGGGAGCAAATTTGGGGCAGTGTTCTCATTTCCCATGAATGTTGCCCAGGCTGAGACAAATCTCACCAGGCCCCTCTCTTTTCATGGGGCACAATTTCCACACCACGCACACACTGTCAAGCCTAGATTTCACCACCAATGTCTAAGCCACGCTGCAGGCCAGGCAGCCTGTTGGGACAGGCGGGACCTCCGAGTCACTTCCCAGCCATGGGCAACCTGGGCTGCTCTCTCTGCACTCACCTCACAAGCACCTTCCCAGCCACCTGCCTGCGGCTGCCCTATCAGCCACTCCAAAAGACAGGACCTCACGGCCACCTTCCCAGCCGTCTGCCCGCCACTGCCCTACAAGCCCCTGACACACAAGTGACCTCACAATAACTTCCTCAGCCATCAGCCAAATGCTCACCTCCCAGCTGCTCCGGCCAACGTCACCTCCAAAGCACGCGTCCCAGCCGTGCACCTGCTGCTGCCCCAGCAACTGCTCAGCCAGAAGACACCTCACCAGCACCTCCCCAGCCACACGCCTCCTGCTAGCCAATCACGTAACCCTTGCAGAAGGGACCTTACAGACAACACGCCAGCCTTGTTCCTGCAGCTGGCCTCTCAGCTCCTCAGCCCCAAGGGACCTCAGAATCAGCAGCCGAGCCACACGGCCCCTGCTGGCCTCTCAGCTACTGACAAAGAACTGATTGGGCAGTGGGGATTTTCTGGCACAGCTCTCGCAGACACTAGGGACCTCGTGGCTGTTGCCCCCTGCAGCTGCCCCTGCTCTCCCCAAGGCTGAGACACCTCCTGAACGGTCTCCCTCACTCACCCTGGCGCCTCACACTGCTCCTAGTGCAGCAAAACACCCAGGACGGGCCACTTCCTGCCCCAAGAGAAGATCACCTTCTGCCCAGCCAGTACCCGCACCGAGCCCGTGAAGCTCAGGAATTGGAGAAAGGCCTGCAAGGGATTCCTGGCAACATTTCCTAAGGGGCCGATTGTGTGGGAGCAGCGACCATGAAGCGGAAGACAGCAGGGCCCCATGGCCCAGGCAGAGCAAGAAGCCTTCCCGCAACTCCAAAGGCCACTTCCTGCCCCAAGGAGGGACTGAACCAAGCCAGCACATCCCCTACACATCAAGGACAACAAGCACTCTCTGATTTGGGGCCCTGACAGTTTGGGACGTGGGGAAGGACTGAGGCGAGGGCATCTCAGCTGGGGACACCAGCAGAGGCAGCACTCAGCAGCTCTTCCCCCATTAGATCCCGCCAGCAGGGCTAATGACAACGGCAAGGGGAGGACGGGCCCTTCCCCAGCCTCCAAGGCCCTGCGAAAGCCAAACAGCTGCCACGCTCAGAGCTGCTCTGCCAACACCCTTCAGGCTGCTTCCAGGGCCACAGGTCTCAGGGCCCAGCAAGAGGCACGCAGCACCACCAACGGCCAGGCCACGGCGTGCCGCGTGGGCACAGCCTCTCTCGGAGCCCTCCGACAGGCAGTTTTTCCGAGCAGAAGCGACCATGGGCAAGGGCCCCAAAACACACCAAGACCCACTCTCCAACCCTTCCGCTTGCTTCTAGTCCTCCAGAGCCTTTCAGCAGGCACTTCCTCTGAACATCCCGGCTCGCCCTGGAGCCCGCTCCCTTCCCACCTCCACAAAGCAGAGGGCAAGTGCTCTCCCAGGAGGCGCATCACGCCAGCTCTTGCCTATCTATCTGCTTTGCTTCATGTGCCCTCAAGGCCCTCACCCCACAGGCCTCCCTACTGAGGGGCCCTTTGGGGCTTCAAGGAAGGAGGACAAAACTCTTTGGCAACACTCCCCCTCTCTCGGGCCGTGCTCAGAGAGCTCACCAATGACCACACGGCTGCACACAGACACACTCAGCAGCACGGACAGGGCCAGTGCACCAGCCTTAGACAAGCACACTTCCAACCAGGGAAACGGCACAAGGCTTCCGCTGCTCTCCAGCATTTGCCTTGCCCCGGCTCAGCAAGGCCGGGGATTTCTCTCCCAAGCAAAGCCTCGAGCCAAGCCAGCAGCTTTCAGCAGGGCGAGTGCCACATGGAAAAGCCAGCGCAGGCTCTGCCTCCAGGGTCCCCCCCAGGCATGGCCCAGGAAGAGCCCGAGAGCACCAGCTAAGCCACCCACTGAAGGAGCTGGGCGTGTGGCAGAGCCAAGCTGGTTTGTCCTCACGTCTGGTGCCAGGAGCTCTCCTCCAAAGCAGCACCAGGCAACAGCCCAGAGGAAGGACCACTTCCCTCTCTTCTCTTAGCAAGCACTTGAGCCCCTAGTGCTCCACTCTTTGGCGCCTGCATTTCTCAGGCCTGCAAGGACACGACCCCATCACGGCGTCAGCAGGGAGCAGTCCGAAAAACAAGAGTGGTCACAATGCAAAGGCTCTAGGACTCTCCCCACCTCCCAAAAAAGGAGTGGCAACTCTCCAAGCGCTCAGGGAGAAAACACCAAGGGGAAAGGGCTTCCAGCGCTCAGCCTCCACAATGCCTGCCCACAAGCCGGCAGGCTGCTTGGAGGACGCCTGTGCTCACCACCACTCCCTTGGCTCCACACACTCGCAGCAATGCCCCTAGAGCTCCGTGGGGCTCCTCACTCCCACCCAAACCTCAGGCCAACACCACCACCTTCCCCGCGTCAGCACCTCACCACACCACACCTCGCACACTCATGCCTGCCCAAGGGGGCTCTCTCGCTGCCCTGCTGCAGCACCCAGAGCTCACCCTGCAGCGGGACGGTGCAGGAACTTGCCGAGACGGCAGCTGGAAGGAAGAGAGGCCGGGGCTGCGCATCCCTTGCAGGCCACCCTTGCCTTGCCTTCCCTCCTCCAAGGCACTCCTTGTCCAGGGAGATTGGGCACAGGGAGCCATCAGCCACCCTCCAGAGTCCTCTCCCAAGAACACACCTGCCCCTCTCCCAAGAACACCTCTCCACAAGGCCTTCACTCCTCCAAACACCTTCCAGCATGCTAACGCCCAGCCATGAACGAGCACCTCCCACGACCTCCTGCTCCTTCAGCCAACACTGCTGCAAGACCAAAGCTCTCCCCACAAAAAGCAGCCAAGAGGAAAGGAGGACAAAGCATGCCTCGTACAGCTCTCAGAGCAAGGAGAAGCGCTCCCTGCACTTTCGGGTGGGTCCTGGCTGCAGAGCCTGGCAAGAGCGGAGGAAACTCCAGGCGTGAAGCTGAGCGGGCAGAAAGCAGCCGGCTGCCAGCGTGCCTGGCTCATGGGGCCACCAGGGCAGCCGGGGCCCCAGCAGACAAGGCACCTGCTCACCTCGCAGCGCTCCCCACCTCCCCAGCCTCATGGCACTCCCCACGCACACCACTGCTCTCTCCACACGTCTCCTCCCGCACCCAGAACCAACACCCTGGGGCCACCGCCTCTCCCCACCACAGGCCACCCAACTTCTGGCACACACCTCACCCCCACCCTGAGCCTCACACACGGTGGACAGCCAGCACGCCCCTCTGCAGCAGGCACACACAGGCCACACTACCACACAGGCCAGCAGCCAGGACACCCCCCCTCAAATGCCCCAAATCACACCCAGGACCACTCTCCAGCCCTTCTGTTTCCTTCTAGTCCTCCAAGAGGCAGCAACAAGCACTTCCTCTGAACATCCACTCCCACCTCTGCTCCTGCTCCCTTCCCACCTCCACCAATCCAAGGGCAGAAAGAGCATTCCCATCTTGCAGACAAATCTCGGCCAAACCACACTGTACCGCCCAGCGCAGCTGCTTGGGGCCGGCCAGCACATCTGGATTGCAGGACAGCTCCCCTGGGGCCCAGGCACCTCTGTCCTATGGTGCTAACCCCGTGGCAGCTCCTGGAGGAGAGCAGCCCCACACGGCCAGGGCCAGCATGGGAACACACCTACACACCCACTCACTCCCACTCCTGCTCTCCTGCTTTGCTCCCGCTGCACTTATAAGTGTCTTTAACCCACGTGCTGGACTGTGATGGGCTGACAGAGACATCCGGCAACCCAACACAACCCTCCTCCTCTTGTCAGCCAGTAGCAGGGCAGCACTGGGGGCGATGCCATGGCAACATTGCAGACACATGACCCAGCAGGCAGCTCCTCCCTCCCACCATGGTTGGTGGTGGGTCTGGTGCCATGCTGAGGGCTGTTACAAGGGGAAGGTTTCATGTCCTCTGTGGGCATTTCCAGCAGGCTCTTGAGATCCCCCTGGGATCTGGTGGACATTGCAGCCTCTGGGAGCCAGGACCCCTTTCCTGCCAGAGCCAGACCCCAAGGGGGGACCCACTTCCAGGGAAACTTGGGCCTGAATTTCCTCCCACCCTACCACCCTACCAGGAGGGGATGGAGCCAGCCCCACAGGAGCCTCGGGGCTCAGGACAGCCCCAGCCCCAGGACCCAGCACTCCTGCCTGCCCCATTGTGCCCTGAGCCAGAGGGGACCCTCCAGCAGGGCTCTTGTGGCCGCCCCCAGCCCTGTCCAGACACCCCCACAGCCCAGGTCCCACAACTGTTTTTGCATTTCACAGTCTCTGTGCGACACCTCAGGAAGCAGTTCCTCAATCCCTTACCCTTGGTGGAGAGCTGCTAGAGTGCTGGAAAGCTAGTATCCGTGGTCTGGGCTAATGTTCTTGGTCCAGCAGTCTCCATCTCGTTTGGCCCCTTTCCTTCGGCTCGCCTCTCCCTCCAGGGAAAAAGGACTCTCTTGTCTCCTGTCTCATCACTCACAATTCCTCTCCAATGTGTCCCTGCTCTTGTGCCTGTTGGTGAGGAGCCCCAGTGCAGCCCCACTGCCTCCTGTCCTCCCTCCTTGCTGGGGAGTAGCTCTGAAGGGCAGCAGTGGGGAGTGTGTGAGCCGTGCCCTGGCCTTGCAGGGAAGTGAGGGCTCTCCCATGGCACCGGGGAGAGACCTCTCTGTCATGCGGCACGTCCCACTGTGACCTCAGCCCGTGTCATCTCAGGGCTCAGTAGGTCACCGCCATGGAGATGGCACAGCCAGGGAGAGAGCAGAGAGATTTCCCTCCATGTTCTGCAAAGCAATCACCTGCCCTCCCCACAGTTAGTTTCCAAAACTTGCTGATAACTCCTTCAGGAACGTGACCAGATGGTGACAAAGGCTGTGAAAAATCTAAGATGGGTCACGGCAGAGGTCACTTCTGTGCCCCTGCACCAACAGGTCTCTGCACAGGGCAGACCTGTGTGGGAAGCTGGGGTTTGGGGCTATGTTAGGGGTTTGGCACTTGTTAAAGACGGGATCAAAATCATGTGAGGTCAAACAGCACAAAAGGGTGGCCATGGGCTGCGATGCTTTGGTGAGCCTGGTGAGACAGGTTTCTCCCGTGGGTCACTCTTCTTGTCAAAGGAGGATGTAGGACAGGATGGGACAGGACGCAGCCTTCCTCCTTCAGGCACCAAAGCAGGCTCTTTGTTTTGAAAAGGCCTCAGCAAGGTTTCTCAGTCTGCGGTGCTTAGGAGAGAGATGAGATGCCAGAAAAGAGCAACTAGGCCCTTAACACGCATCATCCAGAGGGCTTTACGTGGGACCCTGGTGCTTCCCATGTTCCATAACCGTGGGCAAGGCTGGGGAGCAAATTTGGGGCAGTGTTCTCATTTCCCATGAATGTTGCCCAGGCTGAGACAAATCTCACCAGGCCCCTCTCTTTTCATGGGGCACAATTTCCACACCACGCACACACTGTCAAGCCTAGATTTCACCACCAATGTCTAAGCCACGCTGCAGGCCAGGCAGCCTGTTGGGACAGGCGGGACCTCCGAGTCACTTCCCAGCCATGGGCAACCTGGGCTGCTCTCTCTGCACTCACCTCACAAGCACCTTCCCAGCCACCTGCCTCCTGCTGCCCTATCAGCCACTCCAAAAGACAGGACCTCACGGCCACCTTCCCAGCCGTCTGCCCGCCACTGCCCTACAAGCCCCTGACACACCAGTGACCTCACAATAACTTCCTCAGCCATCAGCCAAATGCTCACCTCCCAGCTGCTCCGGCCAACGTCACCTCCAAAGCACGCGTCCCAGCCGTGCACCTGCTGCTGCCCCAGCAACTGCTCAGCCAGAAGACACCTCACCAGCACCTCCCCAGCCACACGCCTCCTGCTAGCCAATCACGTAACCCTTGCAGAAGGGACCTTACAGACAACACGCCAGCCTTGTTCCTGCAGCTGGCCTCTCAGCTCCTCAGCCCCAAGGGACCTCAGAATCAGCAGCCGAGCCACACGGCCCCTGCTGGCCTCTCAGCTACTGACAAAGAACTGATTGGGCAGTGGGGATTTTCTGGCACAGCTCTCGCAGACACTAGGGACCTCGTGGCTGTTGCCCCCTGCAGCTGCCCCTGCTCTCCCCAAGGCTGAGACACCTCCTGAACGGTCTCCCTCACTCACCCTGGCGCCTCACACTGCTCCTAGTGCAGCAAAACACCCAGGACGGGCCACTTCCTGCCCCAAGAGAAGATCACCTTCTGCCCAGCCAGTACCCGCACCGAGCCCGTGAAGCTCAGGAATTGGAGAAAGGCCTGCAAGGGATTCCTGGCAACATTTCCTAAGGGGCCGATTGTGTGGGAGCAGCGACCATGAAGCGGAAGACAGCAGGGCCCCATGGCCCAGGCAGAGCAAGAAGCCTTCCCGCAACTCCAAAGGCCACTTCCTGCCCCAAGGAGGGACTGAACCAAGCCAGCACATCCCCTACACATCAAGGACAACAAGCACTCTCTGGTTTGGGGCCCTGACAGTTTGGGACACGGGGAAGGACTGAGGCGAGGGCATCTCAGCTGGGGACACCAGCAGAGGCAGCACTCAGCAGCTCTTCCCCCATTAGATCCCGCCAGCAGGGCTAATGACAACGGCAAGGGGAGGACGGGCCCTTCCCCAGCCTCCAAGGCCCTGCGAAAGCCAAACAGCTGCCACGCTCAGAGCTGCTCTGCCAACACCCTTCAGGCTGCTTCCAGGGCCACAGGTCTCAGGGCCCAGCAAGAGGCACGCAGCACCACCAACGGCCAGGCCACGGCGTGCCGCGTGGGCACAGCCTCTCTCGGAGCCCTCCGACAGGCAGTTTTTCCGAGCAGAAGCGACCATGGGCAAGGGCCCCAAAACACACCAAGACCCACTCTCCAACCCTTCCGCTTGCTTCTAGTCCTCCAGAGCCTTTCAGCAGGCACTTCCTCTGAACATCCCGGCTCGCCCCGGAGCCTGCTCCCTTCCCACCTCCACAAAGCAGAGGGCAAGTGCTCTCCCAGGAGGCGCATCACGCCAGCTCTTGCCTATCTATCTGCTTTGCTTCATGTGCCCTCAAGGCCCTCACCCCACAGGCCTCCCTACTGAGGGGCCCTTTGGGGCTTCAAGGAAGGAGGACAAAACTCTTTGGCAACACTCCCCCTCTCTCGGGCCGTGCTCAGAGAGCTCACCAATGACCACACGGCTGCACACAGACACACTCAGCAGCACGGACAGGGCCAGTGCACCAGCCTTAGACAAGCACACTTCCAGCCAGGGAAACGGCACAAGGCTTCCGCTGCTCTCCAGCATTTGCCTTGCCCCGGCTCAGCAAGGCCGGGGATTTCTCTGCCAAGCAAAGCCTCGAGCCAAGCCAGCAGCTTTCAGCAGGGCGAGTGCCACATGGAAAAGCCAGCGCAGGCTCTGCCTCCAGGGTCCCCCCCAGGCATGGCCCAGGAAGAGCCCGAGAGCACCAGCTAAGCCACCCACTGAAGGAGCTGGGCGTGTGGCAGAGCCAAGCTGGTTTGTCCTCACGTCTGGTGCCAGGAGCTCTCCTCCAAAGCAGCACCAGGCAGCAGCTCAGAGGAAGGACCACTTCCCTCTCTTCTCTTAGCAAGCACTTGAGCCCCTAGTGCTCCACTCTTTGGCCCCTGCATTTCTCAGGCCTGCAAGGACACGACCCCATCACGGCGTCAGCAGGGAGCAGTCCGAAAAACAAGAGTGGTCACAATGCAAAGGCTCTAGGACTCTCCCCACCTCCCAAAAAAGGAGTGGCAACTCTCCAAGCGCTCAGGGAGAAAACACCAAGGGGAAAGGGCTTCCAGCGCTCAGCCTCCACAATGCCTGCCCACAAGCCGGCAGGCTGCTTGGAGGACGCCTGTGCTCACCACCACTCCCTTGGCTCCAGAGACTCGCAGCAATGCCCCTAGAGCTCCGTGGGGCTCCTCACTCCCACCCAAACCTCAGGCCAACACCACCACCTTCCCCGCGTCAGCACCTCACCACACCACACCTCGCACACTCATGCCTGCCCAAGGGGGCTCTCTCGCTGCCCTGCTGCAGCACCCAGAGCTCACCCTGCAGCGGGACGGTGCAGGAACTTGCCGAGACGGCAGCTGGAAGGAAGAGAGGCCGGGGCTGCGCATCCCTTGCAGGCCACCCTTGCCTTGCCTTCCCTCCTCCAAGGCACTCCTTGTCCAGGGAGATTGGGCACAGGGAGCCATCAGCCACCCTCCAGAGTCCTCTCCCAAGAACACACCTGCCCCTCTCCCAAGAACACCTCTCCACAAGGCCTTCACTCCTCCAAACACCTTCCAGCACGCTAACGCCCAGCCATGAACGAGCACCTCCCACGACCTCCTGCTCCTTCAGCCAACACTGCTGCAAGACCAAAGCTCTCCCCACAAAAAGCAACCGAGAGGAAAGGAGGACAAAGCATGCCTCGTACAGCTCTCAGAGCAAGCAGAAGCGCTCCCTGCACTTTCGGGTGGGTCCTGGCTGCAGAGCCTGGCAAGAGCGGAGGAAACTCCAGGCGTGAAGCTGAGCGGGCAGAAGGCAGCCGGCTGCCAGCGTGCCTGGCTCATGGGGCCACCAGGGCAGCCGGGGCCCCAGCAGACAAGGCACCTGCTCACCTCGCAGCGCTCCCCACCTCCACAGCCTCATGGCACTGCCCACGCACACCACTGCTCTCTCCACACGTCTCCTCCCGCACCCAGAACCAACACCCTGGGGCCACCGCCTCTCCCCACCACACGCCACCCAACTTCTGGCACACACCTCACCCCCACCCTGAGCCTCACACACGGTGGACAGCCAGCACGCCCCTCTGCAGCAGGCACACACAGGCCACACCACCACACAGGCCAGCAGCCAGGACACCCCCCCTCAAATGCCCCAAATCACACCCAGGACCACTCTCCAGCCCTTCTGTTTCCTTCTAGTCCTCCAAGAGGCAGCAACAAGCACTTCCTCTGAACATCCACTCCCACCTCTGCTCCTGCTCCCTTCCCACCTCCACCAATCCAAGGGCAGAAAGAGCATTCCCATCTTGCAGACAAATCTCGGCCAAACCACACTGTACCGCCCAGCGCAGCTGCTTGGGGCCGGCCAGCACATCTGGATTGCAGGACAGCTCCCCTGGGGCCCAGGCACCTCTGTCCTATGGTGCTAACCCCATGGCAGCTCCTGGAGGAGAGCAGCCCCACACGGCCAGGGCCAGCATGGGAACACACCTACACACCCACTCACTCCCACTCCTGCTCTCCTGCTTTGCTCCCGCTGCACTTATAAGTGTCTTTAACCCACGTGCTGGACTGTGATGGGCTGACAGAGACATCCGGCAACCCAACACAACCCTCCTCCTCTTGTCAGCCAGTAGCAGGGCAGCACTGGGGGCGATGCCATGGCAACATTGCAGACACATGACCCAGCAGGCAGCTCCTCCCTCCCACCATGGTTGGTGGTGGGTCTGGTGCCATGCTGAGGGCTGTTACAAGGGGAAGGTTTCATGTCCTCTGTGGGCATTTCCAGCAGGCTCTTGAGATCCCCCTGGGATCTGGTGGACATTGCAGCCTCTGGGAGCCAGGACCCCTTTCCTGCCAGAGCCAGACCCCAAGGGGGGACCCACTTCCAGGGAAACTTGGGCCTGAATTTCCTCCCACCCTACCACCCTACCAGGAGGGGATGGAGCCAGCCCCACAGGAGCCTCAGGGCTCAGGACAGCCCCAGCCCCAGGACCCAGCACTCCTGCCTGCCCCATTGTGCCCTGAGCCAGACAGGACCCTCCAGCAGGGCTCTTGTGGCCGCCCCCAGCCCTGTCCAGACACCCCACAGCCCAGGTCCCACAACTGTTTTTGCATTTCACAGTCTCTGTGCGACACCTCAGGAAGGAGTTCCTCAATCCCTTACCCTTGGTGGAGAGCTGCAGGAGCACTGGAAAGCTAGTATCCGTGGTCTGGGCTAATGTTCTTGGTCCAGCAGTCTCCATCTCGTTTGGCCCCTTTCCTTCGGCTCGCCTCTCCCTCCAGGGAAAAAGGACTCTCTTGTCTCCTGTCTCGTCCCTCACAATTCCTCTCCAATGTGTCCCTGCTCTTGTGCCTGTTGGTGAGGAGCCCCAGTGCAGCCCCACTGCCTCCTGTCCTCCCTCCTTGCTGGGGAGTAGCTCTGAAGGGCAGCAGTGGGGAGTGTGTGAGCCGTGCCCTGGCCTTGCAGGGAAGTGAGGGCTCTCCCATGGCACCGGGGAGAGACCTCTCTGTCATGCGGCATGTCCCACTGTGACCTCAGCCCGTGTCATCTCAGGGCTCAGTAGGTCACCGCCATGGAGATGGCACAGCCAGGGAGAGAGCAGAGAGATTTCCCTCCATGTTCTGCAAAGCAATCACCTGCCCTCCCCACAGTTAGTTTCCAAAACTGGCTGATAACTCCTTCAGGAACGTGACCAGATGGTGACAAAGGCTGTGAAAAATCTAAGATGGGGCACGGCAGAGGTCACTTCTGTGCCCCTGCACCAACAGGTCTCTGCACAGGGCAGACCTGTGTGGGAAGCTGGGGTTTGGGGCTATGTTAGGGGTTTGGCACTTGTTAAAGACGGGATCAAAATCATGTGAGGTCAAACAGCACAAAAGGGTGGCCATGGGCTGCGATGCTTTGGTGAGCCTGGTGAGACAGGTTTCTCCCGTGGGTCACTCTTCTTGTCAAAGGAGGATGTAGGACAGGATGGGACAGGACGCAGCCTTCCTCCTTCAGGCACCAAAGCAGGCTCTTTGTTTTGAAAAGGCCTCAGCAAGGTTTCTCAGTCTGCGGTGCTTAGGAGAGAGATGAGATGCCAGAAAAGAGCAACTAGGCCCTTAACACGCATCATCCAGAGGGCTTTACGTGGGACCCTGGTGCTTCCCATGTTCCATAACCGTGGGCAAGGCTGGGGAGCAAATTTGGGGCAGTGTTCTCATTTCCCATGAATGTTGCCCAGGCTGAGACAAATCTCACCAGGCCCCTCTCTTTTCATGGGGCACAATTTCCACACCACGCACACACTGTCAAGCTTAGATTTCACCACCAATGTCTAAGCCACGCTGCAGGCCAGGCAGCCTGTTGGGACAGGCGGGACCTCCGAGTCACTTCCCAGCCATGGGCAACCTGGGCTGCTCTCTCTGCACTCACCTCACAAGCACCTTCCCAGCCACCTGCCTCCTGCTGCCCTATCAGCCACTCCAAAAGACAGGACCTCACGGCCACCTTCCCAGCCGTCTGCCCGCCACTGCCCTACAAGCCCCTGACACACAAGTGACCTCACAATGACTTCCTCAGCCATCAGCCAAATGCTCACCTCCCAGCTGCTCCGGCCAACGTCACCTCCAAAGCACGCGTCCCAGCCGTGCACCTGCTGCTGCCCCAGCAACTGCTCAGCCAGAAGACACCTCACCAGCACCTCCCCAGCCACACGCCTCCTGCTAGCCAATCACGTAACCCTTGCAGAAGGGACCTTACAGACAACACGCCAGCCTTGTTCCTGCAGCTGGCCTCTCAGCTCCTCAGCCCCAAGGGACCTCAGAATCAGCAGCCGAGCCACGGGGCCCTGCTGGCCTCTCAGCTACCGACAAAGAACTGATTGGGCAGTGGGGATTTTCTGGCCCAGCTCTCGCAGACACTAGGGACCTCGTGGCTGTTGCCCCCTGCAGCTGCCCCTGCTCTCCCCAAGGCTGAGACACCTCCTGAACGGTCTCCCTCACTCACCCTGGCGCCTCACACTGCTCCTAGTGCAGCAAAACACCCAGGACGGGCCACTTCCTGCCCCAAGAGAAGATCACCTTCTGCCCAGCCAGTACCCGCACCGAGCCCGTGAAGCTCAGGAATTGGAGAAAGGCCTGCAAGGGATTCCTGGCAACATTTCCTAAGGGGCCGATTGTGTGGGAGCAGCGACCATGAAGCGGAAGACAGCAGGGCCCCATGGCCCAGGCAGAGCAAGAAGCCTTCCCGCAACTCCAAAGGCCACTTCCTGCCCCAAGGAGGGACTGAACCAAGCCAGCACATCCCCTACACATCAAGGACAACAAGCACTCTCTGGTTTGGGGCCCTGACAGTTTGGGACGTGGGGAAGGACTGAGGCGAGGGCATCTCAGCTGGGGACACCAGCAGAGGCAGCACTCAGCAGCTCTTCCCCCATTAGATCCCGCCAGCAGGGCTAATGACAACGGCAAGGGGAGGACGGGCCCTTCCCCAGCCTCCAAGGCCCTGCGAAAGCCAAACAGCTGCCACGCTCAGAGCTGCTCTGCCAACACCCTTCAGGCTGCTTCCAGGGCCACAGGTCTCAGGGCCCAGCAAGAGGCACGCAGCACCACCAACGGCCAGGCCACGGCGTGCCGCGTGGGCACAGCCTCTCTCGGAGCCCTCCGACAGGCAGTTTTTCCGAGCAGAAGCGACCATGGGCAAGGGCCCCAAAACACACCAAGACCCACTCTCCAACCCTTCCGCTTGCTTCTAGTCCTCCAGAGCCTTTCAGCAGGCACTTCCTCTGAACATCCCGGCTCGCCCTGGAGCCCGCTCCCTTCCCACCTCCACAAAGCAGAGGGCAAGTGCTCTCCCAGGAGGCGCATCACGCCAGCTCTTGCCTATCTATCTGCTTTGCTTCATGTGCCCTCAAGGCCCTCACCCCACAGGCCTCCCTACTGAGGGGCCCTTTGGGGCTTCAAGGAAGGAGGACAAAACTCTTTGGCAACACTCCCCCTCTCTCGGGCCGTGCTCAGAGAGCTCACCAATGACCACACGGCTGCACACAGACACACTCAGCAGCACGGACAGGGCCAGTGCACCAGCCTTAGACAAGCACACTTCCAACCAGGGAAACGGCACAAGGCTTCCGCTGCTCTCCAGCATTTGCCTTGCCCCAGCTCAGCAAGGCCGGGGATTTCTCTCCCAAGCAAAGCCTCGAGCCAAGCCAGCAGCTTTCAGCAGGGCGAGTGCCACATGGAAAAGCCAGCGCAGGCTCTGCCTCCAGGGTCCCCCCCAGGCATGGCCCAGGAAGAGCCCGAGAGCACCAGCTAAGCCACCCACTGAAGGAGCTGGGCGTGTGGCAGAGCCAAGCTGGTTTGTCCTCACGTCTGGTGCCAGGAGCTCTCCTCCAAAGCAGCACCAGGCAACAGCCCAGAGGAAGGACCACTTCCCTCTCTTCTCTTAGCAAGCACTTGAGCCCCTAGTGCTCCACTCTTTGGCCCCTGCATTTCTCAGGCCTGCAAGGACACGACCCCATCACGGCGTCAGCAGGGAGCAGTCCGAAAAACAAGAGTGGTCACAATGCAAAGGCTCTAGGACTCTCCCCACCTCCCAAAAAAGGAGTGGCAACTCTCCAAGCGCTCAGGGAGAAAACACCAAGGGGAAAGGGCTTCCAGCGCTCAGCCTCCACAATGCCTGCCCACAAGCCGGCAGGCTGCTGGGAGGACGCCTGTGCTCACCACCACTCCCTTGGCTCCACACACTCGCAGCAATGCCCCTAGAGCTCCGTGGGGCTCCTCACTCCCACCCAAACCTCAGGCCAACACCACCACCTTCCCCGCGTCAGCACCTCACCACACCACACCTCGCACACTCATGCCTGCCCAAGGGGGCTCTCTCGCTGCCCTGCTGCAGCACCCAGAGCTCACCCTGCAGCGGGACGGTGCAGGAACTTGCCGAGACGGCAGCTGGAAGGAAGAGAGGCCGGGGCTGCGCATCCCTTGCAGGCCACCCTTGCCTTGCCTTCCCTCCTCCAAGGCACTCCTTGTCCAGGGAGATTGGGCACAGGGAGCCATCAGCCACCCTTCAGAGTCCTCTCCCAAGAACACACCTGCCCCTCTCCCAAGAACACCTCTCCACAAGGCCTTCACTCCTCCAAACACCTTCCAGCACGCTAACGCCCAGCCATGAACGAGCACCTCCCACGACCTCCTGCTCCTTCAGCCAACACTGCTGCAAGACCAAAGCTCTCCCCACAAAAAGCAGCCAAGAGGAAAGGAGGACAAAGCATGCCTCGTACAGCTCTCAGAGCAAGGAGAAGCGCTCCCTGCACTTTCGGGTGGGTCCTGGCTGCAGAGCCTGGCAAGAGCGGAGGAAACTCCAGGCGTGAAGCTGAGCGGGCAGAAGGCAGCCGGCTGCCAGCGTGCCTGGCTCATGGGGCCACCAGGGCAGCCGGGGCCCCAGCAGACAAGGCACCTGCTCACCTCGCAGCGCTCCCCACCTCCACAGCCTCATGGCACTGCCCACGCACACCACTGCTCTCTCCACACGTCTCCTCCCGCACCCAGAACCAACACCCTGGGGCCACCGCCTCTCCCCACCACACGCCACCCAACTTCTGGCACACACCTCACCCCCACCCTGAGCCTCACACACGGTGGACAGCCAGCATGCCCCTCTGCAGCAGGCACACACAGGCCACACCACCACACAGGCCAGCAGCCAGGACACCCCCCCTCAAATGCCCCAAATCACACCCAGGACCACTCTCCAGCCCTTCTGTTTCCTTCTAGTCCTCCAAGAGGCAGCAACAAGCACTTCCTCTGAACATCCACTCCCACCTCTGCTCCTGCTCCCTTCCCACCTCCACCAATCCAAGGGCAGAAAGAGCATTCCCATCTTGCAGACAAATCTTGGCCAAACCACACTGTACCGCCCAGCGCAGCTGCTTGGGGCCGGCCAGCACATCTGGATTGCAGGACAGCTCCCCTGGGGCCCAGGCACCTCTGTCCTATGCTCCTAAGCCCGTGGCAGCTCCTGGAGGAGAGCAGCCCCACACGGCCAGGGCCAGCATGGGAACACACCTACACACCCACTCACTCCCACTCCTGCTCTCCTGCTTTGCTCCCGCTGCACTTATAAGTGTCTTTAACCCACGTGCTGGACTGTGATGGGCTGACAGAGACATCCGGCAACCCAACACAACCCTCCTCCTCTTGTCAGCCAGTAGCAGGGCAGCACTGGGGGCGATGCCATGGCAACATTGCAGACACATGACCCAGCAGGCAGCTCCTCCCTCCCACCATGGTTGGTGGTGGGTCTGGTGCCATGCTGAGGGCTGTTACAAGGGGAAGGTTTCATGTCCTCTGTGGGCATTTCCAGCAGGCTCTTGAGATCCCCCTGGGATCTGGTGGACATTGCAGCCTCTGGGAGCCAGGACCCCTTTCCTGCCAGAGCCAGACCCCAAGGGGGGACCCACTTCCAGGGAAACTTGGGCCTGAATTTCCTCCCACCCTACCACCCTACCAGGAGGGGATGGAGCCAGCCCCACAGGAGCCTCGGGGCTCAGGACAGCCCCAGCCCCAGGACCCAGCACTCCTGCCTGCCCCATTGTGCCCTGAGCCAGAGGGGACCCTCCAGCAGGGCTCTTGTGGCCGCCCCCAGCCCTGTCCAGACACCCCCACAGCCCAGGTCCCACAACTGTTTTTGCATTTCACAGTCTCTGTGCGACACCTCAGGAAGGAGTTCCTCAATCCCTTACCCTTGGTGGAGAGCTGCAGGAGCACTGGAAAGCTAGTATCCGTGGTCTGGGCTAATGTTCTTGGTCCAGCAGTCTCCATCTCGTTTGGCCCCTTTCCTTCGGCTCGCCTCTCCCTCCAGGGAAAAAGGACTCTCTTGTCTCCTGTCTCATCACTCACAATTCCTCTCCAATGTGTCCCTGCTCTTGTGCCTGTTGGTGAGGAGCCCCAGTGCAGCCCCACTGCCTCCTGTCCTCCCTCCTTGCTGGGGAGTAGCTCTGAAGGGCAGCAGTGGGGAGTGTGTGAGCCGTGCCCTGGCCTTGCAGGGAAGTGAGGGCTCTCCCATGGCACCGGGGAGAGACCTCTCTGTCATGCGGCACGTCCCACTGTGACCTCAGCCCGTGTCATCTCTGGGCTCAGTAGGTCACCGCCATGGAGATGGCACAGCCAGGGAGAGAGCAGAGAGATTTCCCTCCATGTTCTGCAAAGCAATCACCTGCCCTCCCCACAGTTAGTTTCCAAAACTTGCTGATAACTCCTTCAGGAACGTGACCAGATGGTGACAAAGGCTGTGAAAAATCTAAGATGGGTCACGGCAGAGGTCACTTCTGTGCCGCTGCACCAACAGGTCTCTGCACAGGGCAGACCTGTGTGGGAAGCTGGGGTTTGGGGCTATGTTAGGGGTTTGGCACTTGTTAAAGACGGGATCAAAATCATGTGAGGTCAAACAGCACAAAAGGGTGGCCATGGGCTGCGATGCTTTGGTGAGCCTGGTGAGACAGGTTTCTCCCGTGGGTCACTCTTCTTGTCAAAGGAGGATGTAGGACAGGATGGGACAGGACGCAGCCTTCCTCCTTCAGGCACCAAAGCCCAAAGCAGGCTCTTTGTTTTGAAAAGGCCTCAGCAAGGTTTCTCAGTCTGCGGTGCTTAGGAGAGAGATGAGATGCCAGAAAAGAGCAACTAGGCCCTTAACACGCATCATCCAGAGGGCTTTACGTGGGACCCTGGTGCTTCCCATGTTCCATAACCGTGGGCAAGGCTGGGGAGCAAATTTGGGGCAGTGTTCTCATTTCCCATGAATGTTGCCCAGGCTGAGACAAATCTCACCAGGCCCCTCTCTTTTCATGGGGCACAATTTCCACACCACGCACACACTGTCAAGCCTAGATTTCACCACCAATGTCTAAGCCACGCTGCAGGCCAGGCAGCCTGTTGGGACAGGCGGGACCTCCGAGTCACTTCCCAGCCATGGGCAACCTGGGCTGCTCTCTCTGCACTCACCTCACAAGCACCTTCCCAGCCACCTGCCTCCTGCTGCCCTATCAGCCACTCCAAAAGACAGGACCTCACGGCCACCTTCCCAGCCGTCTGCCCGCCACTGCCCTACAAGCCCCTGACACACAAGTGACCTCACAATAACTTCCTCAGCCATCAGCCAAATGCTCACCTCCCAGCTGCTCCGGCCAACGTCACCTCCAAAGCACGCGTCCCAGCCGTGCACCTGCTGCTGCCCCAGCAACTGCTCAGCCAGAAGACACCTCACCAGCACCTCCCCAGCCACACGCCTCCTGCTAGCCAATCACGTAACCCTTGCAGAAGGGACCTTACAGACAACACGCCAGCCTTGTTCCTGCAGCTGGCCTCTCAGCTCCTCAGCCCCAAGGGACCTCAGAATCAGCAGCCGAGCCACACGGCCCCTGCTGGCCTCTCAGCTACCGACAAAGAACTGATTGGGCAGTGGGGATTTTCTGGCACAGCTCTCGCAGACACTAGGGACCTCGTGCCTGTTGCCCCCTGCAGCTGCCCCTGCTCTCCCCAAGGCTGAGACACCTCCTGAACGGTCTCCCTCACTCACCCTGGCGCCTCACACTGCTCCTAGTGCAGCAAAACACCCAGGACGGGCCACTTCCTGCCCCAAGAGAAGATCACCTTCTGCCCAGCCAGTACCCGCACCGAGCCCGTGAAGCTCAGGAATTGGAGAAAGGCCTGCAAGGGATTCCTGGCAACATTTCCTAAGGGGCCGATTGTGTGGGAGCAGCGACCATGAAGCGGAAGACAGCAGGGCCCCATGGCCCAGGCAGAGCAAGAAGCCTTCCCGCAACTCCAAAGGCCACTTCCTGCCCCAAGGAGGGACTGAACCAAGCCAGCACATCCCCTACACATCAAGGACAACAAGCACTCTCTGATTTGGGGCCCTGACAGTTTGGGACGTGGGGAAGGACTGAGGCGAGGGCATCTCAGCTGGGGACACCAGCAGAGGCAGCACTCAGCAGCTCTTCCCCCATTAGATCCCGCCAGCAGGGCTAATGACAACGGCAAGGGGAGGACGGGCCCTTCCCCAGCCTCCAAGGCCCTGCGAAAGCCAAACAGCTGCCACGCTCAGAGCTGCTCTGCCAACACCCTTCAGGCTGCTTCCAGGGCCACAGGTCTCAGGGCCCAGCAAGAGGCACGCAGCACCACCAACGGCCAGGCCACGGCGTGCCGCGTGGGCACAGCCTCTCTCGGAGCCCTCCGACAGGCAGTTTTTCCGAGCAGAAGCGACCATGGGCAAGGGCCCCAAAACACACCAAGACCCACTCTCCAACCCTTCCGCTTGCTTCTAGTCCTCCAGAGCCTTTCAGCAGGCACTTCCTCTGAACATCCCGGCTCGCCCTGGAGCCCGCTCCCTTCCCACCTCCACAAAGCAGAGGGCAAGTGCTCTCCCAGGAGGCGCATCACGCCAGCTCTTGCCTATCTATCTGCTTTGCTTCATGTGCCCTCAAGGCCCTCACCCCACAGGCCTCCCTACTGAGGGGCCCTTTGGGGCTTCAAGGAAGGAGGACAAAACTCTTTGGCAACACTCCCCCTCTCTCGGGCCGTGCTCAGAGAGCTCACCAATGACCACACGGCTGCACACAGACACACTCAGCAGCACGGACAGGGCCAGTGCACCAGCCTTAGACAAGCACACTTCCAACCAGGGAAACGGCACAAGGCTTCCGCTGCTCTCCAGCATTTGCCTTGCCCCGGCTCAGCAAGGCCGGGGATTTCTCTGCCAAGCAAAGCCTCGAGCCAAGCCAGCAGCTTTCAGCAGGGCGAGTGCCACATGGAAAAGCCAGCGCAGGCTCTGCCTCCAGGGTCCCCCCCAGGCATGGCCCAGGAAGAGCCCGAGAGCACCAGCTAAGCCACCCACTGAAGGAGCTGGGCGTGTGGCAGAGCCAAGCTGGTTTGTCCTCACGTCTGGTGCCAGGAGCTCTCCTCCAAAGCAGCACCAGGCAACAGCCCAGAGGAAGGACCACTTCCCTCTCTTCTCTTAGCAAGCACTTGAGCCCCTAGTGCTCCACTCTTTGGCCCCTGCATTTCTCAGGCCTGCAAGGACACGACCCCATCACGGCGTCAGCAGGGAGCAGTCCGAAAAACAAGAGTGGTCACAATGCAAAGGCTCTAGGACTCTCCCCACCTCCCAAAAAAGGAGTGGCAACTCTCCAAGCGCTCAGGGAGAAAACACCAAGGGGAAAGGGCTTCCAGCGCTCAGCCTCCACAATGCCTGCCCACAAGCCGGCAGGCTGCTTGGAGGACGCCTGTGCTCACCACCACTCCCTTGGCTCCACACACTCGCAGCAATGCCCCTAGAGCTCCGTGGGGCTCCTCACTCCCACCCAAACCTCAGGCCAACACCACCACCTTCCCCGCGTCAGCACCTCACCACACCACACCTCGCACACTCATGCCTGCCCAAGGGGGCTCTCTCGCTGCCCTGCTGCAGCACCCAGAGCTCACCCTGCAGCGGGACGGTGCAGGAACTTGCCGAGACGGCAGCTGGAAGGAAGAGAGGCCGGGGCTGCGCATCCCTTGCAGGCCACCCTTGCCTTGCCTTCCCTCCTCCAAGGCACTCCTTGTCCAGGGAGATTGGGCACAGGGAGCCATCAGCCACCCTTCAGAGTCCTCTCCCAAGAACACACCTGCCCCTCTCCCAAGAACACCTCTCCACAAGGCCTTCACTCCTCCAAACACCTTCCAGCACGCTAACGCCCAGCCATGAACGAGCACCTCCCACGACCTCCTGCTCCTTCAGCCAACACTGCTGCAAGACCAAAGCTCTCCCCACAAAAAGCAGCCAAGAGGAAAGGAGGACAAAGCATGCCTCGTACAGCTCTCAGAGCAAGGAGAAGCGCTCCCTGCACTTTCGGGTGGGTCCTGGCTGCAGAGCCTGGCAAGAGCGGAGGAAACTCCAGGCGTGAAGCTGAGCGGGCAGAAGGCAGCCGGCTGCCAGCGTGCCTGGCTCATGGGGCCACCAGGGCAGCCGGGGCCCCAGCAGACAAGGCACCTGCTCACCTCGCAGCGCTCCCCACCTCCCCAGCCTCATGGCACTCCCCACGCACACCACTGCTCTCTCCACACGTCTCCTCCCGCACCCAGAACCAACACCCTGGGGCCACCGCCTCTCCCCACCACACGCCACCCAACTTCTGGCACACACCTCACCCCCACCCTGAGCCTCACACACGGTGGACAGCCAGCACGCCCCTCTGCAGCAGGCACACACAGGCCACACCACCACACAGGCCAGCAGCCAGGACACCCCCCCTCAAATGCCCCAAATCACACCCAGGACCACTCTCCAGCCCTTCTGTTTCCTTCTAGTCCTCCAAGAGGCAGCAACAAGCACTTCCTCTGAACATCCACTCCCACCTCTGCTCCTGCTCCCTTCCCACCTCCACCAATCCAAGGGCAGAAAGAGCATTCCCATCTTGCAGACAAAGCTCGGCCAAACCACACTGTACCGCCCAGCGCAGCTGCTTGGGGCCGGCCAGCACATCTGGATTGCAGGACAGCTCCCCTGGGGCCCAGGCACCTCTGTCCTATGCTCCTAAGCCCGTGGCAGCTCCTGGAGGAGAGCAGCCCCACACGGCCAGGGCCAGCATGGGAACACACCTACACACCCACTCACTCCCACTCCTGCTCTCCTGCTTTGCTCCCGCTGCACTTATAAGTGTCTTTAACCCACGTGCTGGACTGTGATGGGCTGATAGAGACATCCGGCAACCCAACACAACCCTCCTCCTCTTGTCAGCCAGTAGCAGGGCAGCACTGGGGGCGATGCCATGGCAACATTGCAGACACATGACCCAGCAGGCAGCTCCTCCCTCCCACCATGGTTGGTGGTGGGTCTGGTGCCATGCTGAGGGCTGTTACAAGGGGAAGGTTTCATGTCCTCTGTGGGCATTTCCAGCAGGCTCTTGAGATCCCCCTGGGATCTGGTGGACATTGCAGCCTCTGGGAGCCAGGACCCCTTTCCTGCCAGAGCCAGACCCCAAGGGGGGACCCACTTCCAGGGAAACTTGGGCCTGAATTTCCTCCCACCCTACCACCCTACCAGGAGGGGATGGAGCCAGCCCCACAGGAGCCTCAGGGCTCAGGACAGCCCCAGCCCCAGGACCCAGCACTCCTGCCTGCCCCATTGTGCCCTGAGCCAGAGGGGACCCTCCAGCAGGGCTCTTGTGGCCGCCCCCAGCCCTGTCCAGACACCCCACAGCCCAGGTCCCACAACTGTTTTTGCATTTCACAGTCTCTGTGCGACACCTCAGGAAGCAGTTCCTCAATCCCTTACCCTTGGTGGAGAGCTGCAGGAGCACTGGAAAGCTAGTATCCGTGGTCTGGGCTAATGTTCTTGGTCCAGCAGTCTCCATCTCGTTTGGCCCCTTTCCTTCGGCTCGCCTCTCCCTCCAGGGAAAAAGGACTCTCTTGTCTCCTGTCTCATCACTCACAATTCCTCTCCAATGTGTCCCTGCTCTTGTGCCTGTTGGTGAGGAGCCCCAGTGCAGCCCCACTGCCTCCTGTCCTCCCTCCTTGCTGGGGAGTAGCTCTGAAGGGCAGCAGTGGGGAG
This sequence comes from Struthio camelus, assembly GCF_040807025.1. Taxonomy (NCBI): domain Eukaryota; kingdom Metazoa; phylum Chordata; class Aves; order Struthioniformes; family Struthionidae; genus Struthio; species Struthio camelus. The sequence continues at coordinate 4,743,583 of NC_090970.1, forward strand.
TGTGTGAGCCGTGCCCTGGCCTTGCAGGGAAGTGAGGGCTCTCCCATGGCACCGGGGAGAGACCTCTCTGTCATGCGGCACGTCCCACTGTGACCTCAGCCCGTGTCATCTCTGGGCTCAGTAGGTCACCGCCATGGAGATGGCACAGCCAGGGAGAGAGCAGAGAGATTTCCCTCCATGTTCTGCAAAGCAATCACCTGCCCTCCCCACAGTTAGTTTCCAAAACTTGCTGATAACTCCTTCAGGAACGTGACCAGATGGTGACAAAGGCTGTGAAAAATCTAAGATGGGGCACGGCAGAGGTCACTTCTGTGCCCCTGCACCAACAGGTCTCTGCACAGGGCAGACCTGTGTGGGAAGCTGGGGTTTGGGGCTATGTTAGGGGTTTGGCACTTGTTAAAGACGGGATCAAAATCATGTGAGGTCAAACAGCACAAAAGGGTGGCCATGGGCTGCGATGCTTTGGTGAGCCTGGTGAGACAGGTTTCTCCCGTGGGTCACTCTTCTTGTCAAAGGAGGATGTAGGACAGGATGGGACAGGACGCAGCCTTCCTCCTTCAGGCACCAAAGCAGGCTCTTTGTTTTGAAAAGGCCTCAGCAAGGTTTCTCAGTCTGCGGTGCTTAGGAGAGAGATGAGATGCCAGAAAAGAGCAACTAGGCCCTTAACACGCATCATCCAGAGGGCTTTACGTGGGACCCTGGTGCTTCCCATGTTCCATAACCGTGGGCAAGGCTGGGGAGCAAATTTGGGGCAGTGTTCTCATTTCCCATGAATGTTGCCCAGGCTGAGACAAATCTCACCAGGCCCCTCTCTTTTCATGGGGCACAATTTCCACACCACGCACACACTGTCAAGCCTAGATTTCACCACCAATGTCTAAGCCACGCTGCAGGCCAGGCAGCCTGTTGGGACAGGCGGGACCTCCGAGTCACTTCCCAGCCATGGGCAACCTGGGCTGCTCTCTCTGCACTCACCTCACAAGCACCTTCCCAGCCACCTGCCTGCGGCTGCCCTATCAGCCACTCCAAAAGACAGGACCTCACGGCCACCTTCCCAGCCGTCTGCCCGCCACTGCCCTACAAGCCCCTGACACACAAGTGACCTCACAATAACTTCCTCAGCCATCAGCCAAATGCTCACCTCCCAGCTGCTCCGGCCAACGTCACCTCCAAAGCACGCGTCCCAGCCGTGCACCTGCTGCTGCCCCAGCAACTGCTCAGCCAGAAGACACCTCACCAGCACCTCCCCAGCCACACGCCTCCTGCTAGCCAATCACGTAACCCTTGCAGAAGGGACCTTACAGACAACACGCCAGCCTTGTTCCTGCAGCTGGCCTCTCAGCTCCTCAGCCCCAAGGGACCTCAGAATCAGCAGCCGAGCCACGGGGCCCTGCTGGCCTCTCAGCTACCGACAAAGAACTGATTGGGCAGTGGGGATTTTCTGGCCCAGCTCTCGCAGACACTAGGGACCTCGTGGCTGTTGCCCCCTGCAGCTGCCCCTGCTCTCCCCAAGGCTGAGACACCTCCTGAACGGTCTCCCTCACTCACCCTGGCGCCTCACACTGCTCCTAGTGCAGCAAAACACCCAGGACGGGCCACTTCCTGTCCCAAGAGAAGATCACCTTCTGCCCAGCCAGTACCCGCACCGAGCCCGTGAAGCTCAGGAATTGGAGAAAGGCCTGCAAGGGATTCCTGGCAACATTTCCTAAGGGGCCGATTGTGTGGGAGCAGCGACCATGAAGCGGAAGACAGCAGGGCCCCATGGCCCAGGCAGAGCAAGAAGCCTTCCCGCAACTCCAAAGGCCACTTCCTGCCCCAAGGAGGGACTGAACCAAGCCAGCACATCCCCTACACATCAAGGACAACAAGCACTCTCTGGTTTGGGGCCCTGACAGTTTGGGACGTGGGGAAGGACTGAGGCGAGGGCATCTCAGCTGGGGACACCAGCAGAGGCAGCACTCAGCAGCTCTTCCCCCATTAGATCCCGCCAGCAGGGCTAATGACAACGGCAAGGGGAGGACGGGCCCTTCCCCAGCCTCCAAGGCCCTGCGAAAGCCAAACAGCTGCCACGCTCAGAGCTGCTCTGCCAACACCCTTCAGGCTGCTTCCAGGGCCACAGGTCTCAGGGCCCAGCAAGAGGCACGCAGCACCACCAACGGCCAGGCCACGGCGTGCCGCGTGGGCACAGCCTCTCTCGGAGCCCTCCGACAGGCAGTTTTTCCGAGCAGAAGCGACCATGGGCAAGGGCCCCAAAACACACCAAGACCCACTCTCCAACCCTTCCGCTTGCTTCTAGTCCTCCAGAGCCTTTCAGCAGGCACTTCCTCTGAACATCCCGGCTCGCCCCGGAGCCTGCTCCCTTCCCACCTCCACAAAGCAGAGGGCAAGTGCTCTCCCAGGAGGCGCATCACGCCAGCTCTTGCCTATCTATCTGCTTTGCTTCATGTGCCCTCAAGGCCCTCACCCCACAGGCCTCCCTACTGAGGGGCCCTTTGGGGCTTCAAGGAAGGAGGACAAAACTCTTTGGCAACACTCCCCCTCTCTCGGGCCGTGCTCAGAGAGCTCACCAATGACCACACGGCTGCACACAGACACACTCAGCAGCACGGACAGGGCCAGTGCACCAGCCTTAGACAAGCACACTTCCAACCAGGGAAACGGCACAAGGCTTCCGCTGCTCTCCAGCATTTGCCTTGCCCCGGCTCAGCAAGGCCGGGGATTTCTCTCCCAAGCAAAGCCTCGAGCCAAGCCAGCAGCTTTCAGCAGGGCGAGTGCCACATGGAAAAGCCAGCGCAGGCTCTGCCTCCAGGGTCCCCCCCAGGCATGGCCCAGGAAGAGCCCGAGAGCACCAGCTAAGCCACCCACTGAAGGAGCTGGGCGTGTGGCAGAGCCAAGCTGGTTTGTCCTCACGTCTGGTGCCAGGAGCTCTCCTCCAAAGCAGCACCAGGCAACAGCCCAGAGGAAGGACCACTTCCCTCTCTTCTCTTAGCAAGCACTTGAGCCCCTAGTGCTCCACTCTTTGGCCCCTGCATTTCTCAGGCCTGCAAGGACACGACCCCATCACGGCGTCAGCAGGGAGCAGTCCGAAAAACAAGAGTGGTCACAATGCAAAGGCTCTAGGACTCTCCCCACCTCCCAAAAAAGGAGTGGCAACTCTCCAAGCGCTCAGGGAGAAAACACCAAGGGGAAAGGGCTTCCAGCGCTCAGCCTCCACAATGCCTGCCCACAAGCCGGCAGGCTGCTTGGAGGACGCCTGTGCTCACCACCACTCCCTTGGCTCCACACACTCGCAGCAATGCCCCTAGAGCTCCGTGGGGCTCCTCACTCCCACCCAAACCTCAGGCCAACACCACCACCTTCCCCGCGTCAGCACCTCACCACACCACACCTCGCACACTCATGCCTGCCCAAGGGGGCTCTCTCGCTGCCCTGCTGCAGCACCCAGAGCTCACCCTGCAGCGGGACGGTGCAGGAACTTGCCGAGACGGCAGCTGGAAGGAAGAGAGGCCGGGGCTGCGCATCCCTTGCAGGCCACCCTTGCCTTGCCTTCCCTCCTCCAAGGCACTCCTTGTCCAGGGAGATTGGGCACAGGGAGCCATCAGCCACCCTTCAGAGTCCTCTCCCAAGAACACACCTGCCCCTCTCCCAAGAACACCTCTCCACAAGGCCTTCACTCCTCCAAACACCTTCCAGCACGCTAACGCCCAGCCATGAACGAGCACCTCCCACGACCTCCTGCTCCTTCAGCCAACACTGCTGCAAGACCAAAGCTCTCCCCACAAAAAGCAGCCAAGAGGAAAGGAGGACAAAGCATGCCTCGTACAGCTCTCAGAGCAAGGAGAAGCGCTCCCTGCACTTTCGGGTGGGTCCTGGCTGCAGAGCCTGGCAAGAGCGGAGGAAACTCCAGGCGTGAAGCTGAGCGGGCAGAAGGCAGCCGGCTGCCAGCGTGCCTGGCTCATGGGGCCACCAGGGCAGCCGGGGCCCCAGCAGACAAGGCACCTGCTCACCTCGCAGCGCTCCCCACCTCCACAGCCTCATGGCACTCCCCACGCACACCACTGCTCTCTCCACACGTCTCCTCCCGCACCCAGAACCAACACCCTGGGGCCACCGCCTCTCCCCACCACACGCCACCCAACTTCTGGCACACACCTCACCCCCACCCTGAGCCTCACACACGGTGGACAGCCAGCACGCCCCTCTGCAGCAGGCACACACAGGCCACACCACCACACAGGCCAGCAGCCAGGACACCCCCCCTCAAATGCCCCAAATCACACCCAGGACCACTCTCCAGCCCTTCTGTTTCCTTCTAGTCCTCCAAGAGGCAGCAACAAGCACTTCCTCTGAACATCCACTCCCACCTCTGCTCCTGCTCCCTTCCCACCTCCACCAATCCAAGGGCAGAAAGAGCATTCCCATCTTGCAGACAAATCTCGGCCAAACCACACTGTACCGCCCAGCGCAGCTGCTTGGGGCCGGCCAGCACATCTGGATTGCAGGACAGCTCCCCTGGGGCCCAGGCACCTCTGTCCTATGCTCCTAAGCCCGTGGCAGCTCCTGGAGGAGAGCAGCCCCACACGGCCAGGGCCAGCATGGGAACACACCTACACACCCACTCACTCCCACTCCTGCTCTCCTGCTTTGCTCCCGCTGCACTTATAAGTGTCTTTAACCCACGTGCTGGACTGTGATGGGCTGATAGAGACATCCGGCAACCCAACACAACCCTCCTCCTCTTGTCAGCCAGTAGCAGGGCAGCACTGGGGGCGATGCCATGGCAACATTGCAGACACATGACCCAGCAGGCAGCTCCTCCCTCCCACCATGGTTGGTGGTGGGTCTGGTGCCATGCTGAGGGCTGTTACAAGGGGAAGGTTTCATGTCCTCTGTGGGCATTTCCAGCAGGCTCTTGAGATCCCCCTGGGATCTGGTGGACATTGCAGCCTCTGGGAGCCAGGACCCCTTTCCTGCCAGAGCCAGACCCCAAGGGGGGACCCACTTCCAGGGAAACTTGGGCCTGAATTTCCTCCCACCCTACCACCCTACCAGGAGGGGATGGAGCCAGCCCCACAGGAGCCTCAGGGCTCAGGACAGCCCCAGCCCCAGGACCCAGCACTCCTGCCTGCCCCATTGTGCCCTGAGCCAGAGGGGACCCTCCAGCAGGGCTCTTGTGGCCGCCCCCAGCCCTGTCCAGACACCCCACAGCCCAGGTCCCACAACTGTTTTTGCATTTCACAGTCTCTGTGCGACACCTCAGGAAGCAGTTCCTCAATCCCTTACCCTTGGTGGAGAGCTGCAGGAGCACTGGAAAGCTAGTATCCGTGGTCTGGGCTAATGTTCTTGGTCCAGCAGTCTCCATCTCGTTTGGCCCCTTTCCTTCGGCTCGCCTCTCCCTCCAGGGAAAAAGGACTCTCTTGTCTCCTGTCTCATCACTCACAATTCCTCTCCAATGTGTCCCTGCTCTTGTGCCTGTTGGTGAGGAGCCCCAGTGCAGCCCCACTGCCTCCTGTCCTCCCTCCTTGCTGGGGAGTAGCTCTGAAGGGCAGCAGTGGGGAGTGTGTGAGCCGTGCCCTGGCCTTGCAGGGAAGTGAGGGCTCTCCCATGGCACCGGGGAGAGACCTCTCTGTGATGCGGCACGTCCCCCTGTGACCTCAGCCCATGTCATCTCTGGGCTCAGTAGGTCACCGCCATGGAGATGGCACAGCCAGGGAGAGAGCAGAGAGATTTCCCTCCATGTTCTGCAAAGCAATCACCTGCCCTCCCCACAGTTAGTTTCCAAAACTTGCTGATAACTCCTTCAGGAACGTGACCAGATGGTGACAAAGGCTGTGAAAAATCTAAGATGGGTCACGGCAGAGGTCACTTCTGTGCCGCTGCACCAACAGGTCTCTGCACAGGGCAGACCTGTGTGGGAAGCTGGGGTTTGGGGCTATGTTAGGGGTTTGGCACTTGTTAAAGACGGGATCAAAATCATGTGAGGTCAAACAGCACAAAAGGGTGGCCATGGGCTGCGATGCTTTGGTGAGCCTGGTGAGACAGGTTTCTCCCGTGGGTCACTCTTCTTGTCAAAGGAGGATGTAGGACAGGATGGGACAGGACGCAGCCTTCCTCCTTCAGGCACCAAAGCCCAAAGCAGGCTCTTTGTTTTGAAAAGGCCTCAGCAAGGTTTCTCAGTCTGCGGTGCTTAGGAGAGAGATGAGATGCCAGAAAAGAGCAACTAGGCCCTTAACACGCATCATCCAGAGGGCTTTACGTGGGACCCTGGTGCTTCCCATGTTCCATAACCGTGGGCAAGGCTGGGGAGCAAATTTGGGGCAGTGTTCTCATTTCCCATGAATGTTGCCCAGGCTGAGACAAATCTCACCAGGCCCCTCTCTTTTCATGGGGCACAATTTCCACACCACGCACACACTGTCAAGCCTAGATTTCACCACCAATGTCTAAGCCACGCTGCAGGCCAGGCAGCCTGTTGGGACAGGCGGGACCTCCGAGTCACTTCCCAGCCATGGGCAACCTGGGCTGCTCTCTCTGCACTCACCTCACAAGCACCTTCCCAGCCACCTGCCTCCTGCTGCCCTATCAGCCACTCCAAAAGACAGGACCTCACGGCCACCTTCCCAGCCGTCTGCCCGCCACTGCCCTACAAGCCCCTGACACACAAGTGACCTCACAATAACTTCCTCAGCCATCAGCCAAATGCTCACCTCCCAGCTGCTCCGGCCAACGTCACCTCCAAAGCACGCGTCCCAGCCGTGCACCTGCTGCTGCCCCAGCAACTGCTCAGCCAGAAGACACCTCACCAGCACCTCCCCAGCCACACGCCTCCTGCTAGCCAATCACGTAACCCTTGCAGAAGGGACCTTACAGACAACACGCCAGCCTTGTTCCTGCAGCTGGCCTCTCAGCTCCTCAGCCCCAAGGGACCTCAGAATCAGCAGCCGAGCCACGGGGCCCTGCTGGCCTCTCAGCTACCGACAAAGAACTGATTGGGCAGTGGGGATTTTCTGGCCCAGCTCTCGCAGACACTAGGGACCTCGTGGCTGTTGCCCCCTGCAGCTGCCCCTGCTCTCCCCAAGGCTGAGACACCTCCTGAACGGTCTCCCTCACTCACCCTGGCGCCTCACACTGCTCCTAGTGCAGCAAAACACCCAGGACGGGCCAGTTCCTGTCCCAAGAGAAGATCACCTTCTGCCCAGCCAGTACCCGCACCGAGCCCGTGAAGCTCAGGAATTGGAGAAAGGCCTGCAAGGGATTCCTGGCAACATTTCCTAAGGGGCCGATTGTGTGGGAGCAGCGACCATGAAGCGGAAGACAGCAGGGCCCCATGGCCCAGGCAGAGCAAGAAGCCTTCCCGCAACTCCAAAGGCCACTTCCTGCCCCAAGGAGGGACTGAACCAAGCCAGCACATCCCCTACACATCAAGGACAACAAGCACTCTCTGGTTTGGGGCCCTGACAGTTTGGGACGTGGGGAAGGACTGAGGCGAGGGCATCTCAGCTGGGGACACCAGCAGAGGCAGCACTCAGCAGCTCTTCCCCCATTAGATCCCGCCAGCAGGGCTAATGACAACGGCAAGGGGAGGACGGGCCCTTCCCCAGCCTCCAAGGCCCTGCGAAAGCCAAACAGCTGCCACGCTCAGAGCTGCTCTGCCAACACCCTTCAGGCTGCTTCCAGGGCCACAGGTCTCAGGGCCCAGCAAGAGGCACGCAGCACCACCAACGGCCAGGCCACGGCGTGCCGCGTGGGCACAGCCTCTCTCGGAGCCCTCCGACAGGCAGTTTTTCCGAGCAGAAGCGACCATGGGCAAGGGCCCCAAAACACACCAAGACCCACTCTCCAACCCTTCCGCTTGCTTCTAGTCCTCCAGAGCCTTTCAGCAGGCACTTCCTCTGAACATCCCGGCTCGCCCTGGAGCCCGCTCCCTTCCCACCTCCACAAAGCAGAGGGCAAGTGCTCTCCCAGGAGGCGCATCACGCCAGCTCTTGCCTATCTATCTGCTTTGCTTCATGTGCCCTCAAGGCCCTCACCCCACAGGCCTCCCTACTGAGGGGCCCTTTGGGGCTTCAAGGAAGGAGGACAAAACTCTTTGGCAACACTCCCCCTCTCTCGGGCCGTGCTCAGAGAGCTCACCAATGACCACACGGCTGCACACAGACACACTCAGCAGCACGGACAGGGCCAGTGCACCAGCCTTAGACAAGCACACTTCCAACCAGGGAAACGGCACAAGGCTTCCGCTGCTCTCCAGCATTTGCCTTGCCCCGGCTCAGCAAGGCCGGGGATTTCTCTCCCAAGCAAAGCCTCGAGCCAAGCCAGCAGCTTTCAGCAGGGCGAGTGCCACATGGAAAAGCCAGCGCAGGCTCTGCCTCCAGGGTCCCCCCCAGGCATGGCCCAGGAAGAGCCCGAGAGCACCAGCTAAGCCACCCACTGAAGGAGCTGGGCGTGTGGCAGAGCCAAGCTGGTTTGTCCTCACGTCTGGTGCCAGGAGCTCTCCTCCAAAGCAGCACCAGGCAACAGCCCAGAGGAAGGACCACTTCCCTCTCTTCTCTTAGCAAGCACTTGAGCCCCTAGTGCTCCACTCTTTGGCCCCTGCATTTCTCAGGCCTGCAAGGACACGACCCCATCACGGCGTCAGCAGGGAGCAGTCCGAAAAACAAGAGTGGTCACAATGCAAAGGCTCTAGGACTCTCCCCACCTCCCAAAAAAGGAGTGGCAACTCTCCAAGCGCTCAGGGAGAAAACACCAAGGGGAAAGGGCTTCCAGCGCTCAGCCTCCACAATGCCTGCCCACAAGCCGGCAGGCTGCTTGGAGGACGCCTGTGCTCACCACCACTCCCTTGGCTCCACACACTCGCAGCAATGCCCCTAGAGCTCCGTGGGGCTCCTCACTCCCACCCAAACCTCAGGCCAACACCACCACCTTCCCCGCGTCAGCACCTCACCACACCACACCTCGCACACTCATGCCTGCCCAAGGGGGCTCTCTCGCTGCCCTGCTGCAGCACCCAGAGCTCACCCTGCAGCGGGACGGTGCAGGAACTTGCCGAGACGGCAGCTGGAAGGAAGAGAGGCCGGGGCTGCGCATCCCTTGCAGGCCACCCTTGCCTTGCCTTCCCTCCTCCAAGGCACTCCTTGTCCAGGGAGATTGGGCACAGGGAGCCATCAGCCACCCTTCAGAGTCCTCTCCCAAGAACACACCTGCCCCTCTCCCAAGAACACCTCTCCACAAGGCCTTCACTCCTCCAAACACCTTCCAGCACGCTAACGCCCAGCCATGAACGAGCACCTCCCACGACCTCCTGCTCCTTCAGCCAACACTGCTGCAAGACCAAAGCTCTCCCCACAAAAAGCAGCCAAGAGGAAAGGAGGACAAAGCATGCCTCGTACAGCTCTCAGAGCAAGCAGAAGCGCTCCCTGCACTTTCGGGTGGGTCCTGGCTGCAGAGCCTGGCAAGAGCGGAGGAAACTCCAGGCGTGAAGCTGAGCGGGCAGAAGGCAGCCGGCTGCCAGCGTGCCTGGCTCATGGGGCCACCAGGGCAGCCGGGGCCCCAGCAGACAAGGCACCTGCTCACCTCGCAGCGCTCCCCACCTCCACAGCCTCATGGCACTGCCCACGCACACCACTGCTCTCTCCACACGTCTCCTCCCGCACCCAGAACCAACACCCTGGGGCCACCGCCTCTCCCCACCACACGCCACCCAACTTCTGGCACACACCTCACCCCCACCCTGAGCCTCACACACGGTGGACAGCCAGCACGCCCCTCTGCAGCAGGCACACACAGGCCACACCACCACACAGGCCAGCAGCCAGGACACCCCCCCTCAAATGCCCCAAATCACACCCAGGACCACTCTCCAGCCCTTCTGTTTCCTTCTAGTCCTCCAAGAGGCAGCAACAAGCACTTCCTCTGAACATCCACTCCCACCTCTGCTCCTGCTCCCTTCCCACCTCCACCAATCCAAGGGCAGAAAGAGCATTCCCATCTTGCAGACAAATCTCGGCCAAACCACACTGTACCGCCCAGCGCAGCTGCTTGGGGCCGGCCAGCACATCTGGATTGCAGGACAGCTCCCCTGGGGCCCAGGCACCTCTGTCCTATGCTCCTAAGCCCGTGGCAGCTCCTGGAGGAGAGCAGCCCCACACGGCCAGGGCCAGCATGGGAACACACCTACACACCCACTCACTCCCACTCCTGCTCTCCTGCTTTGCTCCCGCTGCACTTATAAGTGTCTTTAACCCACGTGCTGGACTGTGATGGGCTGATAGAGACATCCGGCAACCCAACACAACCCTCCTCCTCTTGTCAGCCAGTAGCAGGGCAGCACTGGGGGCGATGCCATGGCAACATTGCAGACACATGACCCAGCAGGCAGCTCCTCCCTCCCACCATGGTTGGTGGTGGGTCTGGTGCCATGCTGAGGGCTGTTACAAGGGGAAGGTTTCATGTCCTCTGTGGGCATTTCCAGCAGGCTCTTGAGATCCCCCTGGGATCTGGTGGACATTGCAGCCTCTGGGACACAGCACCCCTTTCCTGCCAGAGCCAGACCCCAAGGGGGGACCCACTTCCAGGGAAACTTGGGCCTGAATTTCCTCCCACCCTACCACCCTACCAGGAGGGGATGGAGCCAGCCCCACAGGAGCCTCAGGGCTCAGGACAGCCCCAGCCCCAGGACCCAGCACTCCTGCCTGCCCCATTGTGCCCTGAGCCAGAGGGGACCCTCCAGCAGGGCTCTTGTGGCCGCCCCCAGCCCTGTCCAGACACCCCACAGCCCAGGTCCCACAACTGTTTTTGCATTTCACAGTCTCTGTGCGACACCTCAGGAAGCAGTTCCTCAATCCCTTACCCTTGGTGGAGAGCTGCAGGAGCACTGGAAAGCTAGTATCCGTGGTGTGGGCTAATGTTCTTGGTCCAGCAGTCTCCATCTCGTTTGGCCCCTTTCCTTCGGCTCGCCTCTCCCTCCAGGGAAAAAGGACTCTCTTGTCTCCTGTCTCATCACTCACAATTCCTCTCCAATGTGTCCCTGCTCTTGTGCCTGTTGGTGAGGAGCCCCAGTGCAGCCCCACTGCCTCCTGTCCTCCCTCCTTGCTGGGGAGTAGCTCTGAAGGGCAGCAGTGGGGAGTGTGTGAGCCGTGCCCTGGCCTTGCAGGGAAGTGAGGGCTCTCCCATGGCACCGGGGAGAGACCTCTCTGTCATGCGGCACGTCCCACTGTGACCTCAGCCCGTGTCATCTCTGGGCTCAGTAGGTCACCGCCATGGAGATGGCACAGCCAGGGAGAGAGCAGAGAGATTTCCCTCCATGTTCTGCAAAGCAATCACCTGCCCTCCCCACAGTTAGTTTCCAAAACTGGCTGATAACTCCTTCAGGAACGTGACCAGATGGTGACAAAGGCTGTGAAAAATCTAAGATGGGGCACGGCAGAGGTCACTTCTGTGCCCCTGCACCAACAGGTCTCTGCACAGGGCAGACCTGGCCAGGAAGCTGGGGTTTGGGGCTATGTTAGGGGTTTGCCACTTGTTAAAGATGGGATCAAAATCATGTGAGGTCAAACAGCACAAAAGGGTGGCCATGGGCTGCGATGCTTTGGTGAGCCTGGTGAGACAGGTTTCTCCCGTGGGTCACTCTTCTTGTCAAAGGAGGATGTAGGACAGGATGGGACAGGACGCAGCCTTCCTCCTTCAGGCACCAAAGCCCAAAGCAGGCTCTTTGTTTTGAAAAGGCCTCAGCAAGGTTTCTCAGTCTGCGGTGCTTAGGAGAGAGATGAGATGCCAGAAAAGAGCAACTAGGCCCTTAACACGCATCATCCAGAGGGCTTTACGTGGGACCCTGGTGCTTCCCATGTTCCATAACCGTGGGCAAGGCTGGGGAGCAAATTTGGGGCAGTGTTCTCATTTCCCATGAATGCTGCCCAGGCTGAGACAAATCTCACCAGGCCCCTCTCTTTTCATGGGGCACAATTTCCACACCACGCACACACTGTCAAGCCTAGATTTCACCACCAATGTCTAAGCCACGCTGCAGGCCAGGCAGCCTGTTGGGACAGGCGGGACCTCCGAGTCACTTCCCAGCCATGGGCAACCTGGGCTGCTCTCTCTGCACTCACCTCACAAGCACCTTCCCAGCCACCTGCCTCCTGCTGCCCTATCAGCCACTCCAAAAGACAGGACCTCACGGCCACCTTCCCAGCCGTCTGCCCGCCACTGCCCTACAAGCCCCTGACACACAAGTGACCTCACAATAACTTCCTCAGCCATCAGCCAAATGCTCACCTCGCAGCTGCTCCGGCCAACGTCACCTCCAAAGCACGCGTCCCAGCCGTGCACCTGCTGCTGCCCCAGCAACTGCTCAGCCAGAAGACACCTCACCAGCACCTCCCCAGCCACACGCCTCCTGCTAGCCAATCACGTAACCCTTGCAGAAGGGACCTTACAGACAACACGCCAGCCTTGTTCCTGCAGCTGGCCTCTCAGCTCCTCAGCCCCAAGGGACCTCAGAATCAGCAGTCGAGCCACACGGCCCCTGCTGGCCTCTCAGCTACCGACAAAGAACTGATTGGGCAGTGGGGATTTTCTGGCCCAGCTCTCGCAGACACTAGGGACCTCGTGCCTGTTGCCCCCTGCAGCTGCCCCTGCCCTCCCCAAGGCTGAGACACCTCCTGAACGGTCTCCCTCACTCACCCTGGCGCCTCACACTGCTCCTAGTGCAGCAAAACACCCAGGACGGGCCACTTCCTGCCCCAAGAGAAGATCACCTTCTGCCCAGCCAGTACCCGCACCGAGCCCGTGAAGCTCAGGAATTGGAGAAAGGCCTGCAAGGGATTCCTGGCAACATTTCCTAAGGGGCCGATTGTGTGGGAGCAGCGACCATGAAGCGGAAGACAGCAGGGCCCCATGGCCCAGGCAGAGCAAGAAGCCTTCCCGCAACTCCAAAGGCCACTTCCTGCCCCAAGGAGGGACTGAACCAAGCCAGCACATCCCCTACACATCAAGGACAACAAGCACTCTCTGGTTTGGGGCCCTGACAGTTTGGGACGTGGGGAAGGACTGAGGCGAGGGCATCTCAGCTGGGGACACCAGCAGAGGCAGCACTCAGCAGCTCTTCCCCCATTAGATCCCGCCAGCAGGGCTAATGACAACGGCAAGGGGAGGACGGGCCCTTCCCCAGCCTCCAAGGCCCTGCGAAAGCCAAACAGCTGCCACGCTCAGAGCTGCTCTGCCAACACCCTTCAGGCTGCTTCCAGGGCCACAGGTCTCAGGGCCCAGCAAGAGGCACGCAGCACCACCAACGGCCAGGCCACGGCGTGCCGCGTGGGCACAGCCTCTCTCGGAGCCCTCCGACAGGCAGTTTTTCCGAGCAGAAGCGACCATGGGCAAGGGCCCCAAAACACACCAAGACCCACTCTCCAACCCTTCCGCTTGCTTCTAGTCCTCCAGAGCCTTTCAGCAGGCACTTCCTCTGAACATCCCGGCTCGCCCCGGAGCCTGCTCCCTTCCCACCTCCACAAAGCAGAGGGCAAGTGCTCTCCCAGGAGGCGCATCACGCCAGCTCTTGCCTATCTATCTGCTTTGCTTCATGTGCCCTCAAGGCCCTCACCCCACAGGCCTCCCTACTGAGGGGCCCTTTGGGGCTTCAAGGAAGGAGGACAAAACTCTTTGGCAACACTCCCCCTCTCTCGGGCCGTGCTCAGAGAGCTCACCAATGACCACACGGCTGCACACAGACACACTCAGCAGCACGGACAGGGCCAGTGCACCAGCCTTAGACAAGCACACTTCCAACCAGGGAAACGGCACAAGGCTTCCGCTGCTCTCCAGCATTTGCCTTGCCCCGGCTCAGCAAGGCCGGGGATTTCTCTCCCAAGCAAAGCCTCGAGCCAAGCCAGCAGCTTTCAGCAGGGCGAGTGCCACATGGAAAAGCCAGCGCAGGCTCTGCCTCCAGGGTCCCCCCCAGGCATGGCCCAGGAAGAGCCCGAGAGCACCAGCTAAGCCACCCACTGAAGGAGCTGGGCGTGTGGCAGAGCCAAGCTGGTTTGTCCTCACGTCTGGTGCCAGGAGCTCTCCTCCAAAGCAGCACCAGGCAGCAGCTCAGAGGAAGGACCACTTCCCTCTCTTCTCTTAGCAAGCACTTGAGCCCCTAGTGCTCCACTCTTTGGCCCCTGCATTTCTCAGGCCTGCAAGGACACGACCCCATCACGGCGTCAGCAGGGAGCAGTCCGAAAAACAAGAGTGGTCACAATGCAAAGGCTCTAGGACTCTCCCCACCTCCCAAAAAAGGAGTGGCAACTCTCCAAGCGCTCAGGGAGAAAACACCAAGGGGAAAGGGCTTCCAGCGCTCAGCCTCCACAATGCCTGCCCACAAGCCGGCAGGCTGCTGGGAGGACGCCTGTGCTCACCACCACTCCCTTGGCTCCACACACTCGCAGCAATGCCCCTAGAGCTCCGTGGGGCTCCTCACTCCCACCCAAACCTCAGGCCAACACCACCACCTTCCCCGCGTCAGCACCTCACCACACCACACCTCGCACACTCATGCCTGCCCAAGGGGGCTCTCTCGCTGCCCTGCTGCAGCACCCAGAGCTCACCCTGCAGCGGGACGGTGCAGGAACTTGCCGAGACGGCAGCTGGAAGGAAGAGAGGCCGGGGCTGCGCATCCCTTGCAGGCCACCCTTGCCTTGCCTTCCCTCCTCCAAGGCACTCCTTGTCCAGGGAGATTGGGCACAGGGAGCCATCAGCCACCCTTCAGAGTCCTCTCCCAAGAACACACCTGCCCCTCTCCCAAGAACACCTCTCCACAAGGCCTTCACTCCTCCAAACACCTTCCAGCACGCTAACGCCCAGCCATGAACGAGCACCTCCCACGACCTCCTGCTCCTTCAGCCAACACTGCTGCAAGACCAAAGCTCTCCCCACGAAAAGCAGCCAAGAGGAAAGGAGGACAAAGCATGCCTCGTACAGCTCTCAGAGCAAGGAGAAGCGCTCCCTGCACTTTCGGGTGGGTCCTGGCTGCAGAGCCTGGCAAGAGCGGAGGAAACTCCAGGCGTGAAGCTGAGCGGGCAGAAGGCAGCCGGCTGCCAGCGTGCCTGGCTCATGGGGCCACCAGGGCAGCCGGGGCCCCAGCAGACAAGGCACCTGCTCACCTCGCGGCGCTCCCCACCTCCACAGCCTCATGGCACTGCCCACGCACACCACTGCTCTCTCCACACGTCTCCTCCCGCACCCAGAACCAACACCCTGGGGCCACCGCCTCTCCCCACCACACGCCACCCAACTTCTGGCACACACCTCACCCCCACCCTGAGCCTCACACACGGTGGACAGCCAGCACGCCCCTCTGCAGCAGGCACACACAGGCCACACCACCACACAGGCCAGCAGCCAGGACACCCCCCCTCAAATGCCCCAAATCACACCCAGGACCACTCTCCAGCCCTTCTGTTTCCTTCTAGTCCTCCAAGAGGCAGCAACAAGCACTTCCTCTGAACATCCACTCCCACCTCTGCTCCTGCTCCCTTCCCACCTCCACCAATCCAAGGGCAGAAAGAGCATTCCCATCTTGCAGACAAATCTCGGCCAAACCACACTGTACCGCCCAGCGCAGCTGCTTGGGGCCGGCCAGCACATCTGGATTGCAGGACAGCTCCCCTGGGGCCCAGGCACCTCTGTCCTATGCTCCTAAGCCCGTGGCAGCTCCTGGAGGAGAGCAGCCCCACACGGCCAGGGCCAGCATGGGAACACACCTACACACCCACTCACTCCCACTCCTGCTCTCCTGCTTTGCTCCCGCTGCACTTATAAGTGTCTTTAACCCACGTGCTGGACTGTGATGGGCTGACAGAGACATCCGGCAACCCAACACAACCCTCCTCCTCTTGTCAGCCAGTAGCAGGGCAGCACTGGGGGCGATGCCATGGCAACATTGCAGACACATGACCCAGCAGGCAGCTCCTCCCTCCCACCATGGTTGGTGGTGGGTCTGGTGCCATGCTGAGGGCTGTTACAAGGGGAAGGTTTCATGTCCTCTGTGGGCATTTCCAGCAGGCTCTTGAGATCC
The DNA here is from genome assembly GCF_040807025.1 of Struthio camelus. Classification (NCBI taxonomy): domain Eukaryota; kingdom Metazoa; phylum Chordata; class Aves; order Struthioniformes; family Struthionidae; genus Struthio; species Struthio camelus. The sequence goes on from NC_090970.1 coordinate 4,759,637, forward strand.
CCCTGGGATCTGGTGGACATTGCAGCCTCTGGGAGCCAGGACCCCTTTCCTGCCAGAGCCAGACCCCAAGGGGGGACCCACTTCCAGGGAAACTTGGGCCTGAATTTCCTCCCACCCTACCACCCTACCAGGAGGGGATGGAGCCAGCCCCACAGGAGCCTCAGGGCTCAGGACAGCCCCAGCCCCAGGACCCAGCACTCCTGCCTGCCCCATTGTGCCCTGAGCCAGAGGGGACCCTCCAGCAGGGCTCTTGTGGCCGCCCCCAGCCCTGTCCAGACACCCCACAGCCCAGGTCCCACAACTGTTTTTGCATTTCACAGTCTCTGTGCGACACCTCAGGAAGCAGTTCCTCAATCCCTTACCCTTGGTGGAGAGCTGCAGGAGCACTGGAAAGCTAGTATCCGTGGTCTGGGCTAATGTTCTTGGTCCAGCAGTCTCCATCTCGTTTGGCCCCTTTCCTTCGGCTCGCCTCTCCCTCCAGGGAAAAAGGACTCTCTTGTCTCCTGTCTCATCACTCACAATTCCTCTCCAATGTGTCCCTGCTCTTGTGCCTGTTGGTGAGGAGCCCCAGTGCAGCCCCACTGCCTCCTGTCCTCCCTCCTTGCTGGGGAGTAGCTCTGAAGGGCAGCAGTGGGGAGTGTGTGAGCCGTGCCCTGGCCTTGCAGGGAAGTGAGGGCTCTCCCATGGCACCGGGGAGAGACCTCTCTGTCATGCGGCACGTCCCACTGTGACCTCAGCCCGTGTCATCTCAGGGCTCAGTAGGTCACCGCCATGGAGATGGCACAGCCAGGGAGAGAGCAGAGAGATTTCCCTCCATGTTCTGCAAAGCAATCACCTGCCCTCCCCACAGTTAGTTTCCAAAACTGGCTGATAACTCCTTCAGGAACGTGACCAGATGGTGGCAAAGGCTGTGAAAAATCTAAGATGGGTCACGGCAGAGGTCACTTCTGTGCCCCTGCACCAACAGGTCTCTGCACAGGGCAGACCTGGCCAGGAAGCTGGGGTTTGGGGCTATGTTAGGGGTTTGCCACTTGTTAAAGATGGGATCAAAATCATGTGAGGTCAAACAGCACAAAAGGGTGGCCATGGGCTGCGATGCTTTGGTGAGCCTGGTGAGACAGGTTTCTCCCGTGGGTCACTCTTCTTGTCAAAGGAGGATGTAGGACAGGATGGGACAGGACGCAGCCTTCCTCCTTCAGGCACCAAAGCAGGCTCTTTGTTTTGAAAAGGCCTCAGCAAGGTTTCTCAGTCTGCGGTGCTTAGGAGAGAGATGAGATGCCAGAAAAGAGCAACTAGGCCCTTAACACGCATCATCCAGAGGGCTTTACGTGGGACCCTGGTGCTTCCCATGTTCCATAACCGTGGGCAAGGCTGGGGAGCAAATTTGGGGCAGTGTTCTCATTTCCCATGAATGCTGCCCAGGCTGAGACAAATCTCACCAGGCCCCTCTCTTTTCATGGGGCACAATTTCCACACCACGCACACACTGTCAAGCCTAGATTTCACCACCAATGTCTAAGCCACGCTGCAGGCCAGGCAGCCTGTTGGGACAGGCGGGACCTCCGAGTCACTTCCCAGCCATGGGCAACCTGGGCTGCTCTCTCTGCACTCACCTCACAAGCACCTTCCCAGCCACCTGCCTCCTGCTGCCCTATCAGCCACTCCAAAAGACAGGACCTCACGGCCACCTTCCCAGCCGTCTGCCCGCCACTGCCCTACAAGCCCCTGACACACAAGTGACCTCACAATAACTTCCTCAGCCATCAGCCAAATGCTCACCTCCCAGCTGCTCCGGCCAACGTCACCTCCAAAGCACGCGTCCCAGCCGTGCACCTGCTGCTGCCCCAGCAACTGCTCAGCCAGAAGACACCTCACCAGCACCTCCCCAGCCACACGCCTCCTGCTAGCCAATCACGTAACCCTTGCAGAAGGGACCTTACAGACAACACGCCAGCCTTGTTCCTGCAGCTGGCCTCTCAGCTCCTCAGCCCCAAGGGACCTCAGAATCAGCAGCCGAGCCACACGGCCCCTGCTGGCCTCTCAGCTACCGACAAAGAACTGATTGGGCAGTGGGGATTTTCTGGCCCAGCTCTCGCAGACACTAGGGACCTCGTGCCTGTTGCCCCCTGCAGCTGCCCCTGCCCTCCCCAAGGCTGAGACACCTCCTGAACGGTCTCCCTCACTCACCCTGGCGCCTCACACTGCTCCTAGTGCAGCAAAACACCCAGGACGGGCCACTTCCTGCCCCAAGAGAAGATCACCTTCTGCCCAGCCAGTACCCGCACCGAGCCCGTGAAGCTCAGGAATTGGAGAAAGGCCTGCAAGGGATTCCTGGCAACATTTCCTAAGGGGCCGATTGTGTGGGAGCAGCGACCATGAAGCGGAAGACAGCAGGGCCCCATGGCCCAGGCAGAGCAAGAAGCCTTCCCGCAACTCCAAAGGCCACTTCCTGCCCCAAGGAGGGACTGAACCAAGCCAGCACATCCCCTACACATCAAGGACAACAAGCACTCTCTGGTTTGGGGCCCTGACAGTTTGGGACGTGGGGAAGGACTGAGGCGAGGGCATCTCAGCTGGGGACACCAGCAGAGGCAGCACTCAGCAGCTCTTCCCCCATTAGATCCCGCCAGCAGGGCTAATGACAACGGCAAGGGGAGGACGGGCCCTTCCCCAGCCTCCAAGGCCCTGCGAAAGCCAAACAGCTGCCACGCTCAGAGCTGCTCTGCCAACACCCTTCAGGCTGCTTCCAGGGCCACAGGTCTCAGGGCCCAGCAAGAGGCACGCAGCACCACCAACGGCCAGGCCACGGCGTGCCGCGTGGGCACAGCCTCTCTCGGAGCCCTCCGACAGGCAGTTTTTCCGAGCAGAAGCGACCATGGGCAAGGGCCCCAAAACACACCAAGACCCACTCTCCAACCCTTCCGCTTGCTTCTAGTCCTCCAGAGCCTTTCAGCAGGCACTTCCTCTGAACATCCCGGCTCGCCCCGGAGCCTGCTCCCTTCCCACCTCCACAAAGCAGAGGGCAAGTGCTCTCCCAGGAGGCGCATCACGCCAGCTCTTGCCTATCTATCTGCTTTGCTTCATGTGCCCTCAAGGCCCTCACCCCACAGGCCTCCCTACTGAGGGGCCCTTTGGGGCTTCAAGGAAGGAGGACAAAACTCTTTGGCAACACTCCCCCTCTCTCGGGCCGTGCTCAGAGAGCTCACCAATGACCACACGGCTGCACACAGACACACTCAGCAGCACGGACAGGGCCAGTGCACCAGCCTTAGACAAGCACACTTCCAACCAGGGAAACGGCACAAGGCTTCCGCTGCTCTCCAGCATTTGCCTTGCCCCGGCTCAGCAAGGCCGGGGATTTCTCTCCCAAGCAAAGCCTCGAGCCAAGCCAGCAGCTTTCAGCAGGGCGAGTGCCACATGGAAAAGCCAGCGCAGGCTCTGCCTCCAGGGTCCCCCCCAGGCATGGCCCAGGAAGAGCCCGAGAGCACCAGCTAAGCCACCCACTGAAGGAGCTGGGCGTGTGGCAGAGCCAAGCTGGTTTGTCCTCACGTCTGGTGCCAGGAGCTCTCCTCCAAAGCAGCACCAGGCAGCAGCCTGCAGCAAGGACCACTTCCCTCTCTTCTCTTAGCAAGCACTTGAGCCCCTAGTGCTCCACTCTTTGGCCCCTGCATTTCTCAGGCCTGCAAGGACACGACCCCATCACGGCGTCAGCAGGGAGCAGTCCGAAAAACAAGAGTGGTCACAATGCAAAGGCTCTAGGACTCTCCCCACCTCCCAAAAAAGGAGTGGCAACTCTCCAAGCGCTCAGGGAGAAAACACCAAGGGGAAAGGGCTTCCAGCGCTCAGCCTCCACAATGCCTGCCCACAAGCCGGCAGGCTGCTTGGAGGACGCCTGTGCTCACCACCACTCCCTTGGCTCCAGAGACTCGCAGCAATGCCCCTAGAGCTCCATGGGGCTCCTCACTCCCACCCAAACCTCAGGCCAACACCACCACCTTCCCCGCGTCAGCACCTCACCACACCACACCTCGCACACTCCTGCCTGCCCAAGGGGGCTCTCTCGCTGCCCTGCTGCAGCACCCAGAGCTCACCCTGCAGCGGGACGGTGCAGGAACTTGCCGAGACGGCAGCTGGAAGGAAGAGAGGCCGGGGCTGCGCATCCCTTGCAGGCCACCCTTGCCTTGCCTTCCCTCCTCCAAGGCACTCCTTGTCCAGGGAGATTGGGCACAGGGAGCCATCAGCCACCCTTCAGAGTCCTCTCCCAAGAACACACCTGCCCCTCTCCCAAGAACACCTCTCCACAAGGCCTTCACTCCTCCAAACACCTTCCAGCACGCTAACGCCCAGCCATGAACGAGCACCTCCCACGACCTCCTGCTCCTTCAGCCAACACTGCTGCAAGACCAAAGCTCTCCCCACAAAAAGCAACCGAGAGGAAAGGAGGACAAAGCATGCCTCGTACAGCTCTCAGAGCAAGCAGAAGCGCTCCCTGCACTTTCGGGTGGGTCCTGGCTGCAGAGCCTGGCAAGAGCGGAGGAAACTCCAGGCGTGAAGCTGAGCGGGCAGAAGGCAGCCGGCTGCCAGCGTGCCTGGCTCATGGGGCCACCAGGGCAGCCGGGGCCCCAGCAGACAAGGCACCTGCTCACCTCGCAGCGCTCCCCACCTCCCCAGCCTCATGGCACTGCCCACGCACACCACTGCTCTCTCCACACGTCTCCTCCCGCACCCACAACCAACACCCTGGGGCCACCGCCTCTCCCCACCACACGCCACCCAACTTCTGGCACACACCTCACCCCCACCCTGAGCCTCACACACGGTGGACAGCCAGCACGCCCCTCTGCAGCAGGCACACACAGGCCACACCACCACACAGGCCAGCAGCCAGGACACCCCCCCTCAAATGCCCCAAATCACACCCAGGACCACTCTCCAGCCCTTCTGTTTCCTTCTAGTCCTCCAAGAGGCAGCAACAAGCACTTCCTCTGAACATCCACTCCCACCTCTGCTCCTGCTCCCTTCCCACCTCCACCAATCCAAGGGCAGAAAGAGCATTCCCATCTTGCAGACAAATCTCGGCCAAACCACACTGTACCGCCCAGCGCAGCTGCTTGGGGCCGGCCAGCACATCTGGATTGCAGGACAGCTCCCCTGGGGCCCAGGCACCTCTGTCCTATGCTCCTAAGCCCGTGGCAGCTCCTGGAGGAGAGCAGCCCCACACGGCCAGGGCCAGCATGGGAACACACCTACACACCCACTCACTCCCACTCCTGCTCTCCTGCTTTGCTCCCGCTGCACTTATAAGTGTCTTTAACCCACGTGCTGGACTGTGATGGGCTGATAGAGACATCCGGCAACCCAACACAACCCTCCTCCTCTTGTCAGCCAGTAGCAGGGCAGCACTGGGGGCGATGCCATGGCAACATTGCAGACACATGACCCAGCAGGCAGCTCCTCCCTCCCACCATGGTTGGTGGTGGGTCTGGTGCCATGCTGAGGGCTGTTACAAGGGGAAGGTTTCATGTCCTCTGTGGGCATTTCCAGCAGGCTCTTGAGATCCCCCTGGGATCTGGTGGACATTGCAGCCTCTGGGAGCCAGGACCCCTTTCCTGCCAGAGCCAGACCCCAAGGGGGGACCCACTTCCAGGGAAACTTGGGCCTGAATTTCCTCCCACCCTACCACCCTACCAGGAGGGGATGGAGCCAGCCCCACAGGAGCCTCAGGGCTCAGGACAGCCCCAGCCCCAGGACCCAGCACTCCTGCCTGCCCCATTGTGCCCTGAGCCAGATGGGACCCTCCAGCAGGGCTCTTGTGGCCGCCCCCAGCCCTGTCCAGACACCCCACAGCCCAGGTCCCACAACTGTTTTTGCATTTCACAGTCTCTGTGCGACACCTCAGGAAGCAGTTCCTCAATCCCTTACCCTTGGTGGAGAGCTGCAGGAGCACTGGAAAGCTAGTATCCGTGGTCTGGGCTAATGTTCTTGGTCCAGCAGTCTCCATCTCGTTTGGCCCCTTTCCTTCGGCTCGCCTCTCCCTCCAGGGAAAAAGGACTCTCTTGTCTCCTGTCTCATCACTCACAATTCCTCTCCAATGTGTCCCTGCTCTTGTGCCTGTTGGTGAGGAGCCCCAGTGCAGCCCCACTGCCTCCTGTCCTCCCTCCTTGCTGGGGAGTAGCTCTGAAGGGCAGCAGTGGGGAGTGTGTGAGCCGTGCCCTGGCCTTGCAGGGAAGTGAGGGCTCTCCCATGGCACCGGGGAGAGACCTCTCTGTGATGCGGCACGTCCCACTGTGACCTCAGCCCGTGTCATCTCTGGGCTCAGTAGGTCACCGCCATGGAGATGGCACAGCCAGGGAGAGAGCAGAGAGATTTCCCTCCATGTTCTGCAAAGCAATCACCTGCCCTCCCCACAGTTAGTTTCCAAAACTGGCTGATAACTCCTTCAGGAACGTGACCAGATGGTGACAAAGGCTGTGAAAAATCTAAGATGGGGCACGGCAGAGGTCACTTCTGTGCCCCTGCACCAACAGGTCTCTGCACAGGGCAGACCTGGCCAGGAAGCTGGGGTTTGGGGCTATGTTAGGGGTTTGCCACTTGTTAAAGACGGGATCAAAATCATGTGAGGTCAAACAGCACAAAAGGGTGGCCATGGGCTGCGATGCTTTGGTGAGCCTGGTGAGACAGGTTTCTCCCGTGGGTCACTCTTCTTGTCAAAGGAGGATGTAGGACAGGATGGGACAGGACGCAGCCTTCCTCCTTCAGGCACCAAAGCAGGCTCTTTGTTTTGAAAAGGCCTCAGCAAGGTTTCTCAGTCTGCGGTGCTTAGGAGAGAGATGAGATGCCAGAAAAGAGCAACTAGGCCCTTAACACGCATCATCCAGAGGGCTTTACGTGGGACCCTGGTGCTTCCCATGTTCCATAACCGTGGGCAAGGCTGGGGAGCAAATTTGGGGCAGTGTTCTCATTTCCCATGAATGTTGCCCAGGCTGAGACAAATCTCACCAGGCCCCTCTCTTTTCATGGGGCACAATTTCCACACCACGCACACACTGTCAAGCCTAGATTTCACCACCAATGTCTAAGCCACGCTGCAGGCCAGGCAGCCTGTTGGGACAGGCGGGACCTCCGAGTCACTTCCCAGCCATGGGCAACCTGGGCTGCTCTCTCTGCACTCACCTCACAAGCACCTTCCCAGCCACCTGCCTGCGGCTGCCCTATCAGCCACTCCAAAAGACAGGACCTCACGGCCACCTTCCCAGCCGTCTGCCCGCCACTGCCCTACAAGCCCCTGACACACAAGTGACCTCACAATAACTTCCTCAGCCATCAGCCAAATGCTCACCTCCCAGCTGCTCCGGCCAACGTCACCTCCAAAGCACGCGTCCCAGCCGTGCACCTGCTGCTGCCCCAGCAACTGCTCACCTAGAAGACACCTCACCAGCACCTCCCCAGCCACACGCCTCCTGCTAGCCAATCACGTAACCCTTGCAGAAGGGACCTTACAGACAACACGCCAGCCTTGTTCCTGCAGCTGGCCTCTCAGCTCCTCAGCCCCAAGGGACCTCAGAATCAGCAGCCGAGCCACACGGCCCCTGCTGGCCTCTCAGCTACCGACAAAGAACTGATTGGGCAGTGGGGATTTTCTGGCCCAGCTCTCGCACACACTAGGGACCTCGTGCCTGTTGCCCCCTGCAGCTGCCCCTGCTCTCCCCAAGGCTGAGACACCTCCTGAACGGTCTCCCTCACTCACCCTGGCGCCTCACACTGCTCCTAGTGCAGCAAAACACCCAGGACGGGCCACTTCCTGCCCCAAGAGAAGATCACCTTCTGCCCAGCCAGTACCCGCACCGAGCCCGTGAAGCTCAGGAATTGGAGAAAGGCCTGCAAGGGATTCCTGGCAACATTTCCTAAGGGGCCGATTGTGTGGGAGCAGCGACCATGAAGCGGAAGACATGGCCCAGTCAGAGCAAGAAGCCTTCCCGCAACTCCAAAGGCCACTTCCTGCCCCAAGGAGGGACTGAACCAAGCCAGCACATCCCCTACACATCAAGGACAACAAGCACTCTCTGGTTTGGGGCCCTGACAGTTTGGGACGTGGGGAAGGACTGAGGCGAGGGCATCTCAGCTGGGGACACCAGCAGAGGCAGCACTCAGCAGCTCTTCCCCCATTAGATCCCGCCAGCAGGGCTAATGACAACGGCAAGGGGAGGACGGGCCCTTCCCCAGCCTCCAAGGCCCTGCGAAAGCCAAACAGCTGCCACGCTCAGAGCTGCTCTGCCAACACCCTTCAGGCTGCTTCCAGGGCCACAGGTCTCAGGGCCCAGCAAGAGGCACGCAGCACCACCAACGGCCAGGCCACGGCGTGCCGCGTGGGCACAGCCTCTCTCGGAGCCCTCCGACAGGCAGTTTTTCCGAGCAGAAGCGACCATGGGCAAGGGCCCCAAAACACACCAAGACCCACTCTCCAACCCTTCCGCTTGCTTCTAGTCCTCCAGAGCCTTTCAGCAGGCACTTCCTCTGAACATCCCGGCTCGCCCTGGAGCCCGCTCCCTTCCCACCTCCACAAAGCAGAGGGCAAGTGCTCTCCCAGGAGGCGCATCACGCCAGCTCTTGCCTATCTATCTGCTTTGCTTCATGTGCCCTCAAGGCCCTCACCCCACAGGCCTCCCTACTGAGGGGCCCTTTGGGGCTTCAAGGAAGGAGGACAAAACTCTTTGGCAACACTCCCCCTCTCTCGGGCCACGCTCAGGGAGCTCACCAATGACCACACGGCTGCACACAGACACACTCAGCAGCACGGACAGGGCCAGTGCACCAGCCTTAGACAAGCACACTTCCAACCAGGGAAACGGCACAAGGCTTCCGCTGCTCTCCAGCATTTGCCTTGCCCCGGCTCAGCAAGGCCGGGGATTTCTCTCCCAAGCAAAGCCTCGAGCCAAGCCAGCAGCTTTCAGCAGGGCGAGTGCCACATGGAAAAGCCAGCGCAGGCTCTGCCTCCAGGGTCCCCCCCAGGCATGGCCCAGGAAGAGCCCGAGAGCACCAGCTAAGCCACCCACTGAAGGAGCTGGGCGTGTGGCAGAGCCAAGCTGGTTTGTCCTCACGTCTGGTGCCAGGAGCTCTCCTCCAAAGCAGCACCAGGCAGCAGCTCAGAGGAAGGACCACTTCCCTCTCTTCTCTTAGCAAGCACTTGAGCCCCTAGTGCTCCACTCTTTGGCCCCTGCATTTCTCAGGCCTGCAAGGACACGACCCCATCACGGCGTCAGCAGGGAGCAGTCCGAAAAACAAGAGTGGTCACAATGCAAAGGCTCTAGGACTCTCCCCACCTCCCAAAAAAGGAGTGGCAACTCTCCAAGCGCTCAGGGAGAAAACACCAAGGGGAAAGGGCTTCCAGCGCTCAGCCTCCACAATGCCTGCCCACAAGCCGGCAGGCTGCTTGGAGGACGCCTGTGCTCACCACCACTCCCTTGGCTCCACACACTCGCAGCAATGCCCCTAGAGCTCCGTGGGGCTCCTCACTCCCACCCAAACCTCAGGCCAACACCACCACCTTCCCCGCGTCAGCACCTCACCACACCACACCTCGCACACTCATGCCTGCCCAAGGGGGCTCTCTCGCTGCCCTGCTGCAGCACCCAGAGCTCACCCTGCAGCGGGACGGTGCAGGAACTTGCCGAGACGGCAGCTGGAAGGAAGAGAGACCTGGGCTGCGCATCCCTTGCAGGCCACCCTTGCCTTGCCTTCCCTCCTCCAAGGCACTCCTTGTCCAGGGAGATTGGGCACAGGGAGCCATCAGCCACCCTCCAGAGTCCTCTCCCAAGAACACACCTGCCCCTCTCCCAAGAACACCTCTCCACAAGGCCTTCACTCCTCCAAACACCTTCCAGCACGCTAACGCCCAGCCATGAACGAGCACCTCCCACGACCTCCTGCTCCTTCAGCCAACACTGCTGCAAGACCAAAGCTCTCCCCACAAAAAGCAACCAAGAGGAAAGGAGGACAAAGCATGCCTCGTACAGCTCTCAGAGCAAGCAGAAGCGCTCCCTGCACTTTCGGGTGGGTCCTGGCTGCAGAGCCTGGCAAGAGCGGAGGAAACTCCAGGCGTGAAGCTGAGCGGGCAGAAGGCAGCCGGCTGCCAGCGTGCCTGGCTCATGGGGCCACCAGGGCAGCCGGGGCCCCAGCAGACAAGGCACCTGCTCACCTCGCAGCGCTCCCCACCTCCACAGCCTCATGGCACTGCCCACGCACACCACTGCTCTCTCCACACGTCTCCTCCCGCACCCAGAACCAACACCCTGGGGCCACCGCCTCTCCCCACCACACGCCACCCAACTTCTGGCACACACCTCACCCCCACCCTGAGCCTCACACACGGTGGACAGCCAGCACGCCCCTCTGCAGCAGGCACACACAGGCCACACCACCACACAGGCCAGCAGCCAGGACACCCCCCCTCAAATGCCCCAAATCACACCCAGGCCCACTCTCCAGCCCTTCTGTTTCCTTCTAGTCCTCCAAGAGGCAGCAACAAGCACTTCCTCTGAACATCCACTCCCACCTCTGCTCCTGCTCCCTTCCCACCTCCACCAATCCAAGGGCAGAAAGAGCATTCCCATCTTGCAGACAAATCTCGGCCAAACCACACTGTACCGCCCAGCGCAGCTGCTTGGGGCCGGCCAGCACATCTGGATTGCAGGACAGCTCCCCTGGGGCCCAGGCACCTCTGTCCTATGGTGCTAACCCCGTGGCAGCTCCTGGAGGAGAGCAGCCCCACACGGCCAGGGCCAGCATGGGAACACACCTACACACCCACTCACTCCCACTCCTGCTCTCCTGCTTTGCTCCCGCTGCACTTATAAGTGTCTTTAACCCACGTGCTGGACTGTGATGGGCTGACAGAGACATCCGGCAACCCAACACAACCCTCCTCCTCTTGTCAGCCAGTAGCAGGGCAGCACTGGGGGCGATGCCATGGCAACATTGCAGACACATGACCCAGCAGGCAGCTCCTCCCTCCCACCATGGTTGGTGGTGGGTCTGGTGCCATGCTGAGGGCTGTTACAAGGGGAAGGTTTCATGTCCTCTGTGGGCATTTCCAGCAGGCTCTTGAGATCCCCCTGGGATCTGGTGGACATTGCAGCCTCTGGGACACAGCACCCCTTTCCTGCCAGAGCCAGACCCCAAGGGGGGACCCACTTCCAGGGAAACTTGGGCCTGAATTTCCTCCCACCCTACCACCCTACCAGGAGGGGATGGAGCCAGCCCCACAGGAGCCTCGGGGCTCAGGACAGCCCCAGCCCCAGGACCCAGCACTCCTGCCTGCCCCATTGTGCCCTGAGCCAGAGGGGACCCTCCAGCAGGGCTCTTGTGGCCGCCCCCAGCCCTGTCCAGACACCCCCACAGCCCAGGTCCCACAACTGTTTTTGCATTTCACAGTCTCTGTGCGACACCTCAGGAAGGAGTTCCTCAATCCCTTACCCTTGGTGGAGAGCTGCAGGAGCACTGGAAAGCTAGTATCCGTGGTCTGGGCTAATGTTCTTGGTCCAGCAGTCTCCATCTCGTTTGGCCCCTTTCCTTCGGCTCGCCTCTCCCTCCAGGGAAAAAGGACTCTCTTGTCTCCTGTCTCATCACTCACAATTCCTCTCCAATGTGTCCCTGCTCTTGTGCCTGTTGGTGAGGAGCCCCAGTGCAGCCCCACTGCCTCCTGTCCTCCCTCCTTGCTGGGGAGTAGCTCTGAAGGGCAGCAGTGGGGAGTGTGTGAGCCGTGCCCTGGCCTTGCAGGGAAGTGAGGGCTCTCCCATGGCACCGGGGAGAGACCTCTCTGTCATGCGGCACGTCCCACTGTGACCTCAGCCCGTGTCATCTCAGGGCTCAGTAGGTCACCGCCATGGAGATGGCACAGCCAGGGAGAGAGCAGAGAGATTTCCCTCCATGTTCTGCAAAGCAATCACCTGCCCTCCCCACAGTTAGTTTCCAAAACTGGCTGATAACTCCTTCAGGAACGTGACCAGATGGTGGCAAAGGCTGTGAAAAATCTAAGATGGGTCACGGCAGAGGTCACTTCTGTGCCCCTGCACCAACAGGTCTCTGCACAGGGCAGACCTGTGTGGGAAGCTGGGGTTTGGGGCTATGTTAGGGGTTTGGCACTTGTTAAAGACGGGATCAAAATCATGTGAGGTCAAACAGCACAAAAGGGTGGCCATGGGCTGCGATGCTTTGGTGAGCCTGGTGAGACAGGTTTCTCCCGTGGGTCACTCTTCTTGTCAAAGGAGGATGTAGGACAGGATGGGACAGGACGCAGCCTTCCTCCTTCAGGCACCAAAGCAGGCTCTTTGTTTTGAAAAGGCCTCAGCAAGGTTTCTCAGTCTGCGGTGCTTAGGAGAGAGATGAGATGCCAGAAAAGAGCAACTAGGCCCTTAACACGCATCATCCAGAGGGCTTTACGTGGGACCCTGGTGCTTCCCATGTTCCATAACCGTGGGCAAGGCTGGGGAGCAAATTTGGGGCAGTGTTCTCATTTCCCATGAATGCTGCCCAGGCTGAGACAAATCTCACCAGGCCCCTCTCTTTTCATGGGGCACAATTTCCACACCACGCACACACTGTCAAGCCTAGATTTCACCACCAATGTCTAAGCCACGCTGCAGGCCAGGCAGCCTGTTGGGACAGGCGGGACCTCCGAGTCACTTCCCAGCCATGGGCAACCTGGGCTGCTCTGTCTGCACTCACCTCACAAGCACCTTCCCAGCCACCTGCCTCCTGCTGCCCTATCAGCCACTCCAAAAGACAGGACCTCACGGCCACCTTCCCAGCCGTCTGCCCGCCACTGCCCTACAAGCCCCTGACACACAAGTGACCTCACAATAACTTCCTCAGCCATCAGCCAAATGCTCACCTCGCAGCTGCTCCGGCCAACGTCACCTCCAAAGCACGCGTCCCAGCCGTGCACCTGCTGCTGCCCCAGCAACTGCTCAGCCAGAAGACACCTCACCAGCACCTCCCCAGCCACACGCCTCCTGCTAGCCAATCACGTAACCCTTGCAGAAGGGACCTTACAGACAACACGCCAGCCTTGTTCCTGCAGCTGGCCTCTCAGCTCCTCAGCCCCAAGGGACCTCAGAATCAGCAGCCGAGCCACGGGGCCCTGCTGGCCTCTCAGCTACCGACAAAGAACTGATTGGGCAGTGGGGATTTTCTGGCACAGCTCTCACAGACACTAGGGACCTCGTGCCTGTTGCCCCCTGCAGCTGCCCCTGCTCTCCCCAAGGCTGAGACACCTCCTGAACGGTCTCCCTCACTCACCCTGGCGCCTCACACTGCTCCTAGTGCAGCAAAACACCCAGGACGGGCCACTTCCTGCCCCAAGAGAAGATCACCTTCTGCCCAGCCAGTACCCGCACCGAGCCCGTGAAGCTCAGGAATTGGAGAAAGGCCTGCAAGGGATTCCTGGCAACATTTCCTAAGGGGCCGATTGTGTGGGAGCAGCGACCATGAAGCGGAAGACAGCAGGGCCCCATGGCCCAGTCAGAGCAAGAAGCCTTCCCGCAACTCCAAAGGCCACTTCCTGCCCCAAGGAGGGACTGAACCAAGCCAGCACATCCCCTACACATCAAGGACAACAAGCACTCTCTGGTTTGGGGCCCTGACAGTTTGGGACACGGGGAAGGACTGAGGCGAGGGCATCTCAGCTGGGGACACCAGCAGAGGCAGCACTCAGCAGCTCTTCCCCCATTAGATCCCGCCAGCAGGGCTAATGACAACGGCAAGGGGAGGACGGGCCCTTCCCCAGCCTCCAAGGCCCTGCGAAAGCCAAACAGCTGCCACGCTCAGAGCTGCTCTGCCAACACCCTTCAGGCTGCTTCCAGGGCCACAGGTCTCAGGGCCCAGCAAGAGGCACGCAGCACCACCAACGGCCAGGCCACGGCGTGCCGCGTGGGCACAGCCTCTCTCGGAGCCCTCCGACAGGCAGTTTTTCCGAGCAGAAGCGACCATGGGCAAGGGCCCCAAAACACACCAAGACCCACTCTCCAACCCTTCCGCTTGCTTCTAGTCCTCCAGAGCCTTTCAGCAGGCACTTCCTCTGAACATCCCGGCTCGCCCCGGAGCCTGCTCCCTTCCCACCTCCACAAAGCAGAGGGCAAGTGCTCTCCCAGGAGGCGCATCACGCCAGCTCTTGCCTATCTATCTGCTTTGCTTCATGTGCCCTCAAGGCCCTCACCCCACAGGCCTCCCTACTGAGGGGCCCTTTGGGGCTTCAAGGAAGGAGGACAAAACTCTTTGGCAACACTCCCCCTCTCTCGGGCCGTGCTCAGAGAGCTCACCAATGACCACACGGCTGCACACAGACACACTCAGCAGCACGGACAGGGCCAGTGCACCAGCCTTAGACAAGCACACTTCCAACCAGGGAAACGGCACAAGGCTTCCGCTGCTCTCCAGCATTTGCCTTGCCCCGGCTCAGCAAGGCCGGGGATTTCTCTCCCAAGCAAAGCCTCGAGCCAAGCCAGCAGCTTTCAGCAGGGCGAGTGCCACATGGAAAAGCCAGCGCAGGCTCTGCCTCCAGGGTCCCCCCCAGGCATGGCCCAGGAAGAGCCCGAGAGCACCAGCTAAGCCACCCACTGAAGGAGCTGGGCGTGTGGCAGAGCCAAGCTGGTTTGTCCTCACGTCTGGTGCCAGGAGCTCTCCTCCAAAGCAGCACCAGGCAGCAGCTCAGAGGAAGGACCACTTCCCTCTCTTCTCTTAGCAAGCACTTGAGCCCCTAGTGCTCCACTCTTTGGCCCCTGCATTTCTCAGGCCTGCAAGGACACGACCCCATCACGGCGTCAGCAGGGAGCAGTCCGAAAAACAAGAGTGGTCACAATGCAAAGGCTCTAGGACTCTCCCCACCTCCCAAAAAAGGAGTGGCAACTCTCCAAGCGCTCAGGGAGAAAACACCAAGGGGAAAGGGCTTCCAGCGCTCAGCCTCCACAATGCCTGCCCACAAGCCGGCAGGCTGCTTGGAGGACGCCTGTGCTCACCACCACTCCCTTGGCTCCACACACTCGCAGCAATGCCCCTAGAGCTCCGTGGGGCTCCTCACTCCCACCCAAACCTCAGGCCAACACCACCACCTTCCCCGCGTCAGCACCTCACCACACCACACCTCGCACACTCATGCCTGCCCAAGGGGGCTCTCTCGCTGCCCTGCTGCAGCACCCAGAGCTCACCCTGCAGCGGGACGGTGCAGGAACTTGCCGAGACGGCAGCTGGAAGGAAGAGAGGCCGGGGCTGCGCATCCCTTGCAGGCCACCCTTGCCTTGCCTTCCCTCCTCCAAGGCACTCCTTGTCCAGGGAGATTGGGCACAGGGAGCCATCAGCCACCCTTCAGAGTCCTCTCCCAAGAACACACCTGCCCCTCTCCCAAGAACACCTCTCCACAAGGCCTTCACTCCTCCAAACACCTTCCAGCACGCTAACGCCCAGCCATGAACGAGCACCTCCCACGACCTCCTGCTCCTTCAGCCAACACTGCTGCAAGACCAAAGCTCTCCCCATGAAAAGCAACCGAGAGGAAAGGAGGACAAAGCATGCCTCGTACAGCTCTCAGAGCAAGGAGAAGCGCTCCCTGCACTTTCGGGTGGGTCCTGGCTGCAGAGCCTGGCAAGAGCGGAGGAAACTCCAGGCGTGAAGCTGAGCGGGCAGAAGGCAGCCGGCTGCCAGCGTGCCTGGCTCATGGGGCCACCAGGGCAGCCGGGGCCCCAGCAGACAAGGCACCTGCTCACCTCGCGGCGCTCCCCACCTCCCCAGCCTCATGGCACTGCCCACGCACACCACTGCTCTCTCCACACGTCTCCTCCCGCACCCAGAACCAACACCCTGGGGCCACCGCCTCTCCCCACCACACGCCACCCAACTTCTGGCACACACCTCACCCCCACCCTGAGCCTCACACACGGTGGACAGCCAGCACGCCCCTCTGCAGCAGGCACACACAGGCCACACCACCACACAGGCCAGCAGCCAGGACACCCCCCCTCAAATGCCCCAAATCACACCCAGGACCACTCTCCAGCCCTTCTGTTTCCTTCTAGTCCTCCAAGAGGCAGCAACAAGCACTTCCTCTGAACATCCACTCCCACCTCTGCTCCTGCTCCCTTCCCACCTCCACCAATCCAAGGGCAGAAAGAGCATTCCCATCTTGCAGACAAATCTCGGCCAAACCACACTGTACCGCCCAGCGCAGCTGCTTGGGGCCGGCCAGCACATCTGGATTGCAGGACAGCTCCCCTGGGGCCCAGGCACCTCTGTCCTATGGTGCTAACCCCGTGGCAGCTCCTGGAGGAGAGCAGCCCCACACGGCCAGGGCCAGCATGGGAACACACCTACACACCCACTCACTCCCACTCCTGCTCTCCTGCTTTGCTCCCGCTGCACTTATAAGTGTCTTTAACCCACGTGCTGGACTGTGATGGGCTGACAGAGACATCCGGCAACCCAACACAACCCTCCTCCTCTTGTCAGCCAGTAGCAGGGCAGCACTGGGGGCGATGCCATGGCAACATTGCAGACACATGACCCAGCAGGCAGCTCCTCCCTCCCACCATGGTTGGTGGTGGGTCTGGTGCCATGCTGAGGGCTGTTACAAGGGGAAGGTTTCATGTCCTCTGTGGGCATTTCCAGCAGGCTCTTGAGATCCCCCTGGGATCTGGTGGACATTGCAGCCTCTGGGACACAGCACCCCTTTCCTGCCAGAGCCAGACCCCAAGGGGGGACCCACTTCCAGGGAAACTTGGGCCTGAATTTCCTCCCACCCTACCACCCTACCAGGAGGGGATGGAGCCAGCCCCACAGGAGCCTCGGGGCTCAGGACAGCCCCAGCCCCAGGACCCAGCACTCCTGCCTGCCCCATTGTGCCCTGAGCCAGAGGGGACCCTCCAGCAGGGCTCTTGTGGCCGCCCCCAGCCCTGTCCAGACACCCCCACAGCCCAGGTCCCACAACTGTTTTTGCATTTCACAGTCTCTGTGCGACACCTCAGGAAGGAGTTCCTCAATCCCTTACCCTTGGTGGAGAGCTGCAGGAGCACTGGAAAGCTAGTATCCGTGGTCTGGGCTAATGTTCTTGGTCCAGCAGTCTCCATCTCGTTTGGCCCCTTTCCTTCGGCTCGCCTCTCCCTCCAGGGAAAAAGGACTCTCTTGTCTCCTGTCTCATCACTCACAATTCCTCTCCAATGTGTCCCTGCTCTTGTGCCTGTTGGTGAGGAGCCCCAGTGCAGCCCCACTGCCTCCTGTCCTCCCTCCTTGCTGGGGAGTAGCTCTGAAGGGCAGCAGTGGGGAGTGTGTGAGCCGTGCCCTGGCCTTGCAGGGAAGTGAGGGCTCTCCCATGGCACCGGGGAGAGACCTCTCTGTCATGCGGCACGTCCCACTGTGACCTCAGCCCGTGTCATCTCAGGGCTCAGTAGGTCACCGCCATGGAGATGGCACAGCCAGGGAGAGAGCAGAGAGATTTCCCTCCATGTTCTGCAAAGCAATCACCTGCCCTCCCCACAGTTAGTTTCCAAAACTGGCTGATAACTCCTTCAGGAACGTGACCAGATGGTGACAAAGGCTGTGAAAAATCTAAGATGGGGCACGGCAGAGGTCACTTCTGTGCCCCTGCACCAACAGGTCTCTGCACAGGGCAGACCTGTGTGGGAAGCTGGGGTTTGGGGCTATGTTAGGGGTTTGGCACTTGTTAAAGACGGGATCAAAATCATGTGAGGTCAAACAGCACAAAAGGGTGGCCATGGGCTGCGATGCTTTGGTGAGCCTGGTGAGACAGGTTTCTCCCGTGGGTCACTCTTCTTGTCAAAGGAGGATGTAGGACAGGATGGGACAGGACGCAGCCTTCCTCCTTCAGGCACCAAAGCCCAAAGCAGGCTCTTTGTTTTGAAAAGGCCTCAGCAAGGTTTCTCAGTCTGCGGTGCTTAGGAGAGAGATGAGATGCCAGAAAAGAGCAACTAGGCCCTTAACACGCATCATCCAGAGGGCTTTACGTGGGACCCTGGTGCTTCCCATGTTCCATAACCGTGGGCAAGGCTGGGGAGCAAATTTGGGGCAGTGTTCTCATTTCCCATGAATGCTGCCCAGGCTGAGACAAATCTCACCAGGCCCCTCTCTTTTCATGGGGCACAATTTCCACACCACGCACACACTGTCAAGCCTAGATTTCACCACCAATGTCTAAGCCACGCTGCAGGCCAGGCAGCCTGTTGGGACAGGCGGGACCTCCGAGTCACTTCCCAGCCATGGGCAACCTGGGCTGCTCTGTCTGCACTCACCTCACAAGCACCTTCCCAGCCACCTGCCTCCTGCTGCCCTATCAGCCACTCCAAAAGACAGGACCTCACGGCCACCTTCCCAGCCGTCTGCCTCTCACTGCCCTACAAGCCCCTGACACACAAGTGACCTCACAATAACTTCCTCAGCCATCAGCCAAATGCTCACCTCGCAGCTGCTCCGGCCAACGTCACCTCCAAAGCACGCGTCCCAGCCGTGCACCTGCTGCTGCCCTAGCAACTGCTCAGCCAGAAGACACCTCACCAGCACCTCCCCAGCCACACGCCTCCTGCTAGCCAATCACGTAACCGTTGCAGAAGGGACCTTACAGACAACACGCCAGCCTTGTTCCTGCAGCTGGCCTCTCAGCTCCTCAGCCCCAAGGGACCTCAGAATCAGCAGCCGAGCCACACGGCCCCTGCTGGCCTCTCAGCTACCGACAAAGAACTGATTGGGCAGTGGGGATTTTCTGGCCCAGCTCTCGCAGACACTAGGGACCTCGTGGCTGTTGCCCCCTGCAGCTGCCCCTGCTCTCCCCAAGGCTGAGACACCTCCTGAACGGTCTCCCTCACTCACCCTGGCGCCTCACACTGCTCCTAGTGCAGCAAAACACCCAGGACGGGCCACTTCCTGCCCCAAGAGAAGATCACCTTCTGCCCAGCCAGTACCCGCACCGAGCCCGTGAAGCTCAGGAATTGGAGAAAGGCCTGCAAGGGATTCCTGGCAACATTTCCTAAGGGGCCGATTGTGTGGGAGCAGCGACCATGAAGCGGAAGACAGCAGGGCCCCATGGCCCAGGCAGAGCAAGAAGCCTTCCCGCAACTCCAAAGGCCACTTCCTGCCCCAAGGAGGGACTGAACCAAGCCAGCACATCCCCTACACATCAAGGACAACAAGCACTCTCTGGTTTGGGGCCCTGACAGTTTGGGACACGGGGAAGGACTGAGGCGAGGGCATCTCAGCTGGGGACACCAGCAGAGGCAGCACTCAGCAGCTCTTCCCCCATTAGATCCCGCCAGCAGGGCTAATGACAACGGCAAGGGGAGGACGGGCCCTTCCCCAGCCTCCAAGGCCCTGCGAAAGCCAAACAGCTGCCACGCTCAGAGCTGCTCTGCCAACACCCTTCAGGCTGCTTCCAGGGCCACAGGTCTCAGGGCCCAGCAAGAGGCACGCAGCACCACCAACGGCCAGGCCACGGCGTGCCGCGTGGGCACAGCCTCTCTCGGAGCCCTCCGACAGGCAGTTTTTCCGAGCAGAAGCGACCATGGGCAAGGGCCCCAAAACACACCAAGACCCACTCTCCAACCCTTCCGCTTGCTTCTAGTCCTCCAGAGCCTTTCAGCAGGCACTTCCTCTGAACATCCCGGCTCGCCCCGGAGCCTGCTCCCTTCCCACCTCCACAAAGCAGAGGGCAAGTGCTCTCCCAGGAGGCGCATCACGCCAGCTCTTGCCTATCTATCTGCTTTGCTTCATGTGCCCTCAAGGCCCTCACCCCACAGGCCTCCCTACTGAGGGGCCCTTTGGGGCTTCAAGGAAGGAGGACAAAACTCTTTGGCAACACTCCCCCTCTCTCGGGCCGTGCTCAGAGAGCTCACCAATGACCACACGGCTGCACACAGACACACTCAGCAGCACGGACAGGGCCAGTGCACCAGCCTTAGACAAGCACACTTCCAACCAGGGAAACGGCACAAGGCTTCCGCTGCTCTCCAGCATTTGCCTTGCCCCGGCTCAGCAAGGCCGGGGATTTCTCTCCCAAGCAAAGCCTCGAGCCAAGCCAGCAGCTTTCAGCAGGGCGAGTGCCACATGGAAAAGCCAGCGCAGGCTCTGCCTCCAGGGTCCCCCCCAGGCATGGCCCAGGAAGAGCCCGAGAGCACCAGCTAAGCCACCCACTGAAGGAGCTGGGCGTGTGGCAGAGCCAAGCTGGTTTGTCCTCACGTCTGGTGCCAGGAGCTCTCCTCCAAAGCAGCACCAGGCAGCAGCCTGCAGCAAGGACCACTTCCCTCTCTTCTCTTAGCAAGCTCTTGAGCCCCTAGTGCTCCACTCTTTGGCCCCTGGATTGCTCAGGGCTGCAAGGACACGACCCCATCACGGCGTCAGCAGGCAGCAGTCCGAAAAACAAGAGTGGTCACAATGCAAAGGCTCTAGGACTCTCCCCACCTCCCAAAAAAGGAGTGGCAACTCTCCAAGCGCTCAGGGAGAAAACACCAAGGGGAAAGGGCTTCCAGCGCTCAGCGTCCACAATGCCTGCCCACAAGCCGGCAGGCTGCTTGGAGGACGCCTGTGCTCACCACCACTCCCTTGGCTCCAGAGACTCGCAGCAATGCCCCTAGAGCTCCGTGGGGCTCCTCACTCCCACCCAAACCTCAGGCCAACACCACCACCTTCCCCGCGTCAGCACCTCACCACACCACACCTCGCACACTCATGCCTGCCCAAGGGGGCTCTCTCGCTGCCCTGCTGCAGCACCCAGAGCTCACCCTGCAGCGGGACGGTGCAGGAACTTGCCGAGACGGCAGCTGGAAGGAAGAGAGGCCGGGGCTGCGCATCCCTTGCAGGCCACCCTTGCCTTGCCTTCCCTCCTCCAAGGCACTCCTTGTCCAGGGAGATTGGGCACAGGGAGCCATCAGCCACCCTCCAGAGTCCTCTCCCAAGAACACACCTGCCCCTCTCCCAAGAACACCTCTCCACAAGGCCTTCACTCCTCCAAACACCTTCCAGCACGCTAACGCCCAGCCATGAACGAGCACCTCCCACGACCTCCTGCTCCTTCAGCCAACACTGCTGCAAGACCAAAGCTCTCCCCACAAAAAGCAACCGAGAGGAAAGGAGGACAAAGCATGCCTCGTACAGCTCTCAGAGCAAGGAGAAGCGCTCCCTGCACTTTCGGGTGGGTCCTGGCTGCAGAGCCTGGCAAGAGCGGAGGAAACTCCAGGCGTGAAGCTGAGCGGGCAGAAGGCAGCCGGCTGCCAGCGTGCCTGGCTCATGGGGCCACCAGGGCAGCCGGGGCCCCAGCAGACAAGGCACCTGCTCACCTCGCGGCGCTCCCCACCTCCACAGCCTCATGGCACTGCCCACGCACACCACTGCTCTCTCCACACGTCTCCTCCCGCACCCAGAACCAACACCCTGGGGCCACCGCCTCTCCCCACCACACGCCACCCAACTTCTGGCACACACCTCACCCCCACCCTGAGCCTCACACACGGTGGACAGCCAGCACGCCCCTCTGCAGCAGGCACACACAGGCCACACCACCACACAGGCCAGCAGCCAGGACACCCCCCCTCAAATGCCCCAAATCACACCCAGGACCACTCTCCAGCCCTTCTGTTTCCTTCTAGTCCTCCAAGAGGCAGCAACAAGCACTTCCTCTGAACATCCACTCCCACCTCTGCTCCTGCTCCCTTCCCACCTCCACCAATCCAAGGGCAGAAAGAGCATTCCCATCTTGCAGACAAATCTCGGCCAAACCACACTGTACCGCCCAGCGCAGCTGCTTGGGGCCGGCCAGCACATCTGGATTGCAGGACAGCTCCCCTGGGGCCCAGGCACCTCTGTCCTATGCTCCTAAGCCCGTGGCAGCTCCTGGAGGAGAGCAGCCCCACACGGCCAGGGCCAGCATGGGAACACACCTACACACCCACTCACTCCCACTCCTGCTCTCCTGCTTTGCTCCCGCTGCACTTATAAGTGTCTTTAACCCACGTGCTGGACTGTGATGGGCTGACAGAGACATCCGGCAACCCAACACAACCCTCCTCCTCTTGTCAGCCAGTAGCAGGGCAGCACTGGGGGCGATGCCATGGCAACATTGCAGACACATGACCCAGCAGGCAGCTCCTCCCTCCCACCATGGTTGGTGGTGGGTCTGGTGCCATGCTGAGGGCTGTTACAAGGGGAAGGTTTCATGTCCTCTGTGGGCATTTCCAGCAGGCTCTTGAGATCCCCCTGGGATCTGGTGGACATTGCAGCCTCTGGGACACAGCACCCCTTTCCTGCCAGAGCCAGACCCCAAGGGGGGACCCACTTCCAGGGAAACTTGGGCCTGAATTTCCTCCCACCCTACCACCCTACCAGGAGGGGATGGAGCCAGCCCCACAGGAGCCTCGGGGCTCAGGACAGCCCCAGCCCCAGGACCCAGCACTCCTGCCTGCCCCATTGTGCCCTGAGCCAGACGGGACCCTCCAGCAGGGCTCTTGTGGCCGCCCCCAGCCCTGTCCAGACACCCCCACAGCCCAGGTCCCACAACTGTTTTTGCATTTCACAGTCTCTGTGCGACACCTCAGGAAGGAGTTCCTCAATCCCTTACCCTTGGTGGAGAGCTGCAGGAGCACTGGAAAGCTAGTATCCGTGGTCTGGGCTAATGTTCTTGGTCCAGCAGTCTCCATCTCGTTTGGCCCCTTTCCTTCGGCTCGCCTCTCCCTCCAGGGAAAAAGGACTCTCTTGTCTCCTGTCTCATCACTCACAATTCCTCTCCAATGTGTCCCTGCTCTTGTGCCTGTTGGTGAGGAGCCCCAGTGCAGCCCCACTGCCTCCTGTCCTCCCTCCTTGCTGGGGAGTAGCTCTGAAGGGCAGCAGTGGGGAGTGTGTGAGCCGTGCCCTGGCCTTGCAGGGAAGTGAGGGCTCTCCCATGGCACCGGGGAGAGACCTCTCTGTCATGCGGCACGTCCCACTGTGACCTCAGCCCGTGTCATCTCAGGGCTCAGTAGGTCACCGCCATGGAGATGGCACAGCCAGGGAGAGAGCAGAGAGATTTCCCTCCATGTTCTGCAAAGCAATCACCTGCCCTCCCCACAGTTAGTTTCCAAAACTGGCTGATAACTCCTTCAGGAACGTGACCAGATGGTGACAAAGGCTGTGAAAAATCTAAGATGGGGCACGGCAGAGGTCACTTCTGTGCCCCTGCACCAACAGGTCTCTGCACAGGGCAGACCTGTGTGGGAAGCTGGGGTTTGGGGCTATGTTAGGGGTTTGGCACTTGTTAAAGACGGGATCAAAATCATGTGAGGTCAAACAGCACAAAAGGGTGGCCATGGGCTGCGATGCTTTGGTGAGCCTGGTGAGACAGGTTTCTCCCGTGGGTCACTCTTCTTGTCAAAGGAGGATGTAGGACAGGATGGGACAGGACGCAGCCTTCCTCCTTCAGGCACCAAAGCCCAAAGCAGGCTCTTTGTTTTGAAAAGGCCTCAGCAAGGTTTCTCAGTCTGCGGTGCTTAGGAGAGAGATGAGATGCCAGAAAAGAGCAACTAGGCCCTTAACACGCATCATCCAGAGGGCTTTACGTGGGACCCTGGTGCTTCCCATGTTCCATAACCGTGGGCAAGGCTGGGGAGCAAATTTGGGGCAGTGTTCTCATTTCCCATGAATGCTGCCCAGGCTGAGACAAATCTCACCAGGCCCCTCTCTTTTCATGGGGCACAATTTCCACACCACGCACACACTGTCAAGCCTAGATTTCACCACCAATGTCTAAGCCACGCTGCAGGCCAGGCAGCCTGTTGGGACAGGCGGGACCTCCGAGTCACTTCCCAGCCATGGGCAACCTGGGCTGCTCTCTCTGCACTCACCTCACAAGCACCTTCCCAGCCACCTGCCTCCTGCTGCCCTATCAGCCACTCCAAAAGACAGGACCTCACGGCCACCTTCCCAGCCGTCTGCCCGCCACTGCCCTACAAGCCCCTGACACACAAGTGACCTCACAATAACTTCCTCAGCCATCAGCCAAATGCTCACCTCGCAGCTGCTCCGGCCAACGTCACCTCCAAAGCACGCGTCCCAGCCGTGCACCTGCTGCTGCCCTAGCAACTGCTCAGCCAGAAGACACCTCACCAGCACCTCCCCAGCCACACGCCTCCTGCTAGCCAATCACGTAACCGTTGCAGAAGGGACCTTACAGACAACACGCCAGCCTTGTTCCTGCAGCTGGCCTCTCAGCTCCTCAGCCCCAAGGGACCTCAGAATCAGCAGCCGAGCCACACGGCCCCTGCTGGCCTCTCAGCTACCGACAAAGAACTGATTGGGCAGTGGGGATTTTCTGGCCCAGCTCTCGCAGACACTAGGGACCTCGTGGCTGTTGCCCCCTGCAGCTGCCCCTGCTCTCCCCAAGGCTGAGACACCTCCTGAACGGTCTCCCTCACTCACCCTGGCGCCTCACACTGCTCCTAGTGCAGCAAAACACCCAGGACGGGCCACTTCCTGCCCCAAGAGAAGATCACCTTCTGCCCAGCCAGTACCCGCACCGAGCCCGTGAAGCTCAGGAATTGGAGAAAGGCCTGCAAGGGATTCCTGGCAACATTTCCTAAGGGGCCGATTGTGTGGGAGCAGCGACCATGAAGCGGAAGACAGCAGGGCCCCATGGCCCAGTCAGAGCAAGAAGCCTTCCCGCAACTCCAAAGGCCACTTCCTGCCCCAAGGAGGGACTGAACCAAGCCAGCACATCCCCTACACATCAAGGACAACAAGCACTCTCTGGTTTGGGGCCCTGACAGTTTGGGACACGGGGAAGGACTGAGGCGAGGGCATCTCAGCTGGGGACACCAGCAGAGGCAGCACTCAGCAGCTCTTCCCCCATTAGATCCCGCCAGCAGGGCTAATGACAACGGCAAGGGGAGGACGGGCCCTTCCCCAGCCTCCAAGGCCCTGCGAAAGCCAAACAGCTGCCACGCTCAGAGCTGCTCTGCCAACACCCTTCAGGCTGCTTCCAGGGCCACAGGTCTCAGGGCCCAGCAAGAGGCACGCAGCACCACCAACGGCCAGGCCACGGCGTGCCGCGTGGGCACAGCCTCTCTCGGAGCCCTCCGACAGGCAGTTTTTCCGAGCAGAAGCGACCATGGGCAAGGGCCCCAAAACACACCAAGACCCACTCTCCAACCCTTCCGCTTGCTTCTAGTCCTCCAGAGCCTTTCAGCAGGCACTTCCTCTGAACATCCCGGCTCGCCCCGGAGCCTGCTCCCTTCCCACCTCCACAAAGCAGAGGGCAAGTGCTCTCCCAGGAGGCGCATCACGCCAGCTCTTGCCTATCTATCTGCTTTGCTTCATGTGCCCTCAAGGCCCTCACCCCACAGGCCTCCCTACTGAGGGGCCCTTTGGGGCTTCAAGGAAGGAGGACAAAACTCTTTGGCAACACTCCCCCTCTCTCGGGCCGTGCTCAGAGAGCTCACCAATGACCACACGGCTGCACACAGACACACTCAGCAGCACGGACAGGGCCAGTGCACCAGCCTTAGACAAGCACACTTCCAACCAGGGAAACGGCACAAGGCTTCCGCTGCTCTCCAGCATTTGCCTTGCCCCGGCTCAGCAAGGCCGGGGATTTCTCTCCCAAGCAAAGCCTCGAGCCAAGCCAGCAGCTTTCAGCAGGGCGAGTGCCACATGGAAAAGCCAGCGCAGGCTCTGCCTCCAGGGTCCCCCCCAGGCATGGCCCAGGAAGAGCCCGAGAGCACCAGCTAAGCCACCCACTGAAGGAGCTGGGCGTGTGGCAGAGCCAAGCTGGTTTGTCCTCACGTCTGGTGCCAGGAGCTCTCCTCCAAAGCAGCACCAGGCAGCAGCTCAGAGGAAGGACCACTTCCCTCTCTTCTCTTAGCAAGCACTTGAGCCCCTAGTGCTCCACTCTTTGGCCCCTGCATTTCTCAGGCCTGCAAGGACACGACCCCATCACGGCGTCAGCAGGGAGCAGTCCGAAAAACAAGAGTGGTCACAATGCAAAGGCTCTAGGACTCTCCCCACCTCCCAAAAAAGGAGTGGCAACTCTCCAAGCGCTCAGGGAGAAAACACCAAGGGGAAAGGGCTTCCAGCGCTCAGCCTCCACAATGCCTGCCCACAAGCCGGCAGGCTGCTTGGAGGACGCCTGTGCTCACCACCACTCCCTTGGCTCCACACACTCGCAGCAATGCCCCTAGAGCTCCGTGGGGCTCCTCACTCCCACCCAAACCTCAGGCCAACACCACCACCTTCCCCGCGTCAGCACCTCACCACACCACACCTCGCACACTCATGCCTGCCCAAGGGGGCTCTCTCGCTGCCCTGCTGCAGCACCCAGAGCTCACCCTGCAGCGGGACGGTGCAGGAACTTGCCGAGACGGCAGCTGGAAGGAAGAGAGGCCGGGGCTGCGCATCCCTTGCAGGCCACCCTTGCCTTGCCTTCCCTCCTCCAAGGCACTCCTTGTCCAGGGAGATTGGGCACAGGGAGCCATCAGCCACCCTTCAGAGTCCTCTCCCAAGAACACACCTGCCCCTCTCCCAAGAACACCTCTCCACAAGGCCTTCACTCCTCCAAACACCTTCCAGCACGCTAACGCCCAGCCATGAACGAGCACCTCCCACGACCTCCTGCTCCTTCAGCCAACACTGCTGCAAGACCAAAGCTCTCCCCATGAAAAGCAACCGAGAGGAAAGGAGGACAAAGCATGCCTCGTACAGCTCTCAGAGCAAGGAGAAGCGCTCCCTGCACTTTCGGGTGGGTCCTGGCTGCAGAGCCTGGCAAGAGCGGAGGAAACTCCAGGCGTGAAGCTGAGCGGGCAGAAGGCAGCCGGCTGCCAGCGTGCCTGGCTCATGGGGCCACCAGGGCAGCCGGGGCCCCAGCAGACAAGGCACCTGCTCACCTCGCAGCGCTCCCCACCTCCCCAGCCTCATGGCACTGCCCACGCACACCACTGCTCTCTCCACACGTCTCCTCCCGCACCCAGAACCAACACCCTGGGGCCACCGCCTCTCCCCACCACACGCCACCCAACTTCTGGCACACACCTCACCCCCACCCTGAGCCTCACACACGGTGGACAGCCAGCACGCCCCTCTGCAGCAGGCACACACAGGCCACACCACCACACAGGCCAGCAGCCAGGACACCCCCCCTCAAATGCCCCAAATCACACCCAGGACCACTCTCCAGCCCTTCTGTTTCCTTCTAGTCCTCCAAGAGGCAGCAACAAGCACTTCCTCTGAACATCCACTCCCACCTCTGCTCCTGCTCCCTTCCCACCTCCACCAATCCAAGGGCAGAAAGAGCATTCCCATCTTGCAGACAAATCTCGGCCAAACCACACTGTACCGCCCAGCGCAGCTGCTTGGGGCCGGCCAGCACATCTGGATTGCAGGACAGCTCCCCTGGGGCCCAGGCACCTCTGTCCTATGGTGCTAACCCCGTGGCAGCTCCTGGAGGAGAGCAGCCCCACACGGCCAGGGCCAGCATGGGAACACACCTACACACCCACTCACTCCCACTCCTGCTCTCCTGCTTTGCTCCCGCTGCACTTATAAGTGTCTTTAACCCACGTGCTGGACTGTGATGGGCTGACAGAGACATCCGGCAACCCAACACAACCCTCCTCCTCTTGTCAGCCAGTAGCAGGGCAGCACTGGGGGCGATGCCATGGCAACATTGCAGACACATGACCCAGCAGGCAGCTCCTCCCTCCCACCATGGTTGGTGGTGGGTCTGGTGCCATGCTGAGGGCTGTTACAAGGGGAAGGTTTCATGTCCTCTGTGGGCATTTCCAGCAGGCTCTTGAGATCCCCCTGGGATCTGGTGGACATTGCAGCCTCTGGGACACAGCACCCCTTTCCTGCCAGAGCCAGACCCCAAGGGGGGACCCACTTCCAGGGAAACTTGGGCCTGAATTTCCTCCCACCCTACCACCCTACCAGGAGGGGATGGAGCCAGCCCCACAGGAGCCTCAGGGCTCAGGACAGCCCCAGCCCCAGGACCCAGCACTCCTGCCTGCCCCATTGTGCCCTGAGCCAGACAGGACCCTCCAGCAGGGCTCTTGTGGCCGCCCCCAGCCCTGTCCAGACACCCCACAGCCCAGGTCCCACAACTGTTTTTGCATTTCACAGTCTCTGTGCGACACCTCAGGAAGGAGTTCCTCAATCCCTTACCCTTGGTGGAGAGCTGCAGGAGCACTGGAAAGCTAGTATCCGTGGTCTGGGCTAATGTTCTTGGTCCAGCAGTCTCCATCTCGTTTGGCCCCTTTCCTTCGGCTCGCCTCTCCCTCCAGGGAAAAAGGACTCTCTTGTCTCCTGTCTCATCACTCACAATTCCTCTCCAATGTGTCCCTGCTCTTGTGCCTGTTGGTGAGGAGCCCCAGTGCAGCCCCACTGCCTCCTGTCCTCCCTCCTTGCTGGGGAGTAGCTCTGAAGGGCAGCAGTGGGGAGTGTGTGAGCCGTGCCCTGGCCTTGCAGGGAAGTGAGGGCTCTCCCATGGCACCGGGGAGAGACCTCTCTGTCATGCGGCACGTCCCACTGTGACCTCAGCCCGTGTCATCTCAGGGCTCAGTAGGTCACCGCCATGGAGATGGCACAGCCAGGGAGAGAGCAGAGAGATTTCCCTCCATGTTCTGCAAAGCAATCACCTGCCCTCCCCACAGTTAGTTTCCAAAACTGGCTGATAACTCCTTCAGGAACGTGACCAGATGGTGACAAAGGCTGTGAAAAATCTAAGATGGGGCACAGGAGAGGTCACTTCTGTGCCCCTGCACCAACAGGTCTCTGCACAGGGCAGACCTGGCCAGGAAGCTGGGGTTTGGGGCTATGTTAGGGGTTTGCCACTTGTTAAAGATGGGATCAAAATCATGTGAAGTCAAACAGCACAAAAGGGTGGCCATGGGCTGCGATGCTTTGGTGAGCCTGGTGAGACAGGTTTCTCCCGTGGGTCACTCTTCTTGTCAAAGGAGGATGTAGGACAGGATGGGACAGGACGCAGCCTTCCTCCTTCAGGCACCAAAGCCCAAAGCAGGCTCTTTGTTTTGAAAAGGCCTCAGCAAGGTTTCTCAGTCTGCGGTGCTTAGGAGAGAGATGAGATGCCAGAAAAGAGCAACTAGGCCCTTAACACGCATCATCCAGAGGGCTTTACGTGGGACCCTGGTGCTTCCCATGTTCCATAACCACGGGCAAGGCTGGGGAGCAAATTTGGGGCAGTGTTCTCATTTCCCATGAATGTTGCCCAGGCTGAGACAAATCTCACCAGGCCCCTCTCTTTTCATGGGGCACAATTTCCACACCACGCACACACTGTCAAGCCTAGATTTCACCACCAATGTCTAAGCCACGCTGCAGGCCAGGCAGCCTGTTGGGACAGGCGGGACCTCCGAGTCACTTCCCAGCCATGGGCAACCTGGGCTGCTCTCTCTGCACTCACCTCACAAGCACCTTCCCAGCCACCTGCCTCCTGCTGCCCTATCAGCCACTCCAAAAGACAGGACCTCACGGCCACCTTCCCAGCCGTCTGCCCGCCACTGCCCTACAAGCCCCTGACACACAAGTGACCTCACAATAACTTCCTCAGCCATCAGCCAAATGCTCACCTCCCAGCTGCTCCGGCCAACGTCACCTCCAAAGCACGCGTCCCAGCCGTGCACCTGCTGCTGCCCCAGCAACTGCTCAGCCAGAAGACACCTCACCAGCACCTCCCCAGCCACACGCCTCCTGCTAGCCAATCACGTAACCCTTGCAGAAGGGACCTTACAGACAACACGCCAGCCTTGTTCCTGCAGCTGGCCTCTCAGCTCCTCAGCCCCAAGGGACCTCAGAATCAGCAGCCGAGCCACACGGCCCCTGCTGGCCTCTCAGCTACCGACAAAGAACTGATTGGGCAGTGGGGATTTTCTGGCCCAGCTCTCGCACACACTAGGGACCTCGTGCCTGTTGCCCCCTGCAGCTGCCCCTGCTCTCCCCAAGGCTGAGACACCTCCTGAACGGTCTCCCTCACTCACCCTGGCGCCTCACACTGCTCCTAGTGCAGCAAAACACCCAGGACGGGCCACTTCCTGCCCCAAGAGAAGATCACCTTCTGCCCAGCCAGTACCCGCACCGAGCCCGTGAAGCTCAGGAATTGGAGAAAGGCCTGCAAGGGATTCCTGGCAACATTTCCTAAGGGGCCGATTGTGTGGGAGCAGCGACCATGAAGCGGAAGACAGCAGGGCCCCATGGCCCAGGCAGAGCAAGAAGCCTTCCCGCAACTCCAAAGGCCACTTCCTGCCCCAAGGAGGGACTGAACCAAGCCAGCACATCCCCTACACATCAAGGACAACAAGCACTCTCTGGTTTGGGGCCCTGACAGTTTGGGACGTGGGGAAGGACTGAGGCGAGGGCATCTCAGCTGGGGACACCAGCAGAGGCAGCACTCAGCAGCTCTTCCCCCATTAGATCCCGCCAGCAGGGCTAATGACAACGGCAAGGGGAGGACGGGCCCTTCCCCAGCCTCCAAGGCCCTGCGAAAGCCAAACAGCTGCCACGCTCAGAGCTGCTCTGCCAACACCCTTCAGGCTGCTTCCAGGGCCACAGGTCTCAGGGCCCAGCAAGAGGCACGCAGCACCACCAACGGCCAGGCCACGGCGTGCCGCGTGGGCACAGCCTCTCTCGGAGCCCTCCGACAGGCAGTTTTTCCGAGCAGAAGCGACCATGGGCAAGGGCCCCAAAACACACCAAGACCCACTCTCCAACCCTTCCGCTTGCTTCTAGTCCTCCAGAGCCTTTCAGCAGGCACTTCCTCTGAACATCCTGGCTCGCCCCGGAGCCTGCTCCCTTCCCACCTCCACAAAGCAGAGGGCAAGTGCTCTCCCAGGAGGCGCATCACGCCAGCTCTTGCCTATCTATCTGCTTTGCTTCATGTGCCCTCAAGGCCCTCACCCCACAGGCCTCCCTACTGAGGGGCCCTTTGGGGCTTCAAGGAAGGAGGACAAAACTCTTTGGCAACACTCCCCCTCTCTCGGGCCGTGCTCAGAGAGCTCACCAATGACCACACGGCTGCACACAGACACACTCAGCAGCACGGACAGGGCCAGTGCACCAGCCTTAGACAAGCACACTTCCAACCAGGGAAACGGCACAAGGCTTCCGCTGCTCTCCAGCATTTGCCTTGCCCCGGCTCAGCAAGGCCGGGGATTTCTCTCCCAAGCAAAGCCTTGAGCCAAGCCAGCAGCTTTCAGCAGGGCGAGTGCCACATGGAAAAGCCAGCGCAGGCTCTGCCTCCAGGGTCCCCCCCAGGCATGGCCCAGGAAGAGCCCGAGAGCACCAGCTAAGCCACCCACTGAAGGAGCTGGGCGTGTGGCAGAGCCAAGCTGGTTTGTCCTCACGTCTGGTGCCAGGAGCTCTCCTCCAAAGCAGCACCAGGCAGCAGCTCAGAGGAAGGACCACTTCCCTCTCTTCTCTTAGCAAGCACTTGAGCCCCTAGTGCTCCACTCTTTGGCCCCTGCATTTCTCAGGCCTGCAAGGACACGACCCCATCACGGCGTCAGCAGGGAGCAGTCCGAAAAACAAGAGTGGTCACAATGCAAAGGCTCTAGGACTCTCCCCACCTCCCAAAAAAGGAGTGGCAACTCTCCAAGCGCTCAGGGAGAAAACACCAAGGGGAAAGGGCTTCCAGCGCTCAGCCTCCACAATGCCTGCCCACAAGCCGGCAGGCTGCTTGGAGGACGCCTGTGCTCACCACCACTCCCTTGGCTCCAGAGACTCGCAGCAATGCCCCTAGAGCTCCGTGGGGCTCCTCACTCCCACCCAAACCTCAGGCCAACACCACCACCTTCCCCGCGTCAGCACCTCACCACACCACACCTCGCACACTCATGCCTGCCCAAGGGGGCTCTCTCGCTGCCCTGCTGCAGCACCCAGAGCTCACCCTGCAGCGGGACGGTGCAGGAACTTGCCGAGACGGCAGCTGGAAGGAAGAGAGGCCGGGGCTGCGCATCCCTTGCAGGCCACCCTTGCCTTGCCTTCCCTCCTCCAAGGCACTCCTTGTCCAGGGAGATTGGGCACAGGGAGCCATCAGCCACCCTTCAGAGTCCTCTCCCAAGAACACACCTGCCCCTCTCCCAAGAACACCTCTCCACAAGGCCTTCACTCCTCCAAACACCTTCCAGCACGCTAACGCCCAGCCATGAACGAGCACCTCCCACGACCTCCTGCTCCTTCAGCCAACACTGCTGCAAGACCAAAGCTCTCCCCATGAAAAGCAACCGAGAGGAAAGGAGGACAAAGCATGCCTCGTACAGCTCTCAGAGCAAGGAGAAGCGCTCCCTGCACTTTCGGGTGGGTCCTGGCTGCAGAGCCTGGCAAGAGCGGAGGAAACTCCAGGCGTGAAGCTGAGCGGGCAGAAGGCAGCCGGCTGCCAGCGTGCCTGGCTCATGGGGCCACCAGGGCAGCCGGGGCCCCAGCAGACAAGGCACCTGCTCACCTCGCAGCGCTCCCCACCTCCACAGCCTCATGGCACTGCCCACGCACACCACTGCTCTCTCCACACGTCTCCTCCCGCACCCAGAACCAACACCCTGGGGCCACCGCCTCTCCCCACCACACGCCACCCAACTTCTGGCACACACCTCACCCCCACCCTGAGCCTCACACACGGTGGACAGCCAGCACGCCCCTCTGCAGCAGGCACACACAGGCCACACCACCACACAGGCCAGCAGCCAGGACACCCCCCCTCAAATGCCCCAAATCACACCCAGGACCACTCTCCAGCCCTTCTGTTTCCTTCTAGTCCTCCAAGAGGCAGCAACAAGCACTTCCTCTGAACATCCACTCCCACCTCTGCTCCTGCTCCCTTCCCACCTCCACCAATCCAAGGGCAGAAAGAGCATTCCCATCTTGCAGACAAATCTCGGCCAAACCACACTGTACCGCCCAGCGCAGCTGCTTGGGGCCGGCCAGCACATCTGGATTGCAGGACAGCTCCCCTGGGGCCCAGGCACCTCTGTCCTATGGTGCTAACCCCGTGGCAGCTCCTGGAGGAGAGCAGCCCCACACGGCCAGGGCCAGCATGGGAACACACCTACACACCCACTCACTCCCACTCCTGCTCTCCTGCTTTGCTCCCGCTGCACTTATAAGTGTCTTTAACCCACGTGCTGGACTGTGATGGGCTGACAGAGACATCCGGCAACCCAACACAACCCTCCTCCTCTTGTCAGCCAGTAGCAGGGCAGCACTGGGGGCGATGCCATGGCAACATTGCAGACACATGACCCAGCAGGCAGCTCCTCCCTCCCACCATGGTTGGTGGTGGGTCTGGTGCCATGCTGAGGGCTGTTACAAGGGGAAGGTTTCATGTCCTCTGTGGGCATTTCCAGCAGGCTCTTGAGATCCCCCTGGGATCTGGTGGACATTGCAGCCTCTGGGAGCCAGGACCCCTTTCCTGCCAGAGCCAGACCCCAAGGGGGGACCCACTTCCAGGGAAACTTGGGCCTGAATTTCCTCCCACCCTACCACCCTACCAGGAGGGGATGGAGCCAGCCCCACAGGAGCCTCAGGGCTCAGGACAGCCCCAGCCCCAGGACCCAGCACTCCTGCCTGCCCCATTGTGCCCTGAGCCAGACAGGACCCTCCAGCAGGGCTCTTGTGGCCGCCCCCAGCCCTGTCCAGACACCCCACAGCCCAGGTCCCACAACTGTTTTTGCATTTCACAGTCTCTGTGCGACACCTCAGGAAGCAGTTCCTCAATCCCTTACCCTTGGTGGAGAGCTGCAGGAGCACTGGAAAGCTAGTATCCGTGGTCTGGGCTAATGTTCTTGGTCCAGCAGTCTCCATCTCGTTTGGCCCCTTTCCTTCGGCTCGCCTCTCCCTCCAGGGAAAAAGGACTCTCTTGTCTCCTGTCTCATCACTCACAATTCCTCTCCAATGTGTCCCTGCTCTTGTGCCTGTTGGTGAGGAGCCCCAGTGCAGCCCCACTGCCTCCTGTCCTCCCTCCTTGCTGGGGAGTAGCTCTGAAGGGCAGCAGTGGGGAGTGTGTGAGCCGTGCCCTGGCCTTGCAGGGAAGTGAGGGCTCTCCCATGGCACCGGGGAGAGACCTCTCTGTCATGCGGCACGTCCCACTGTGACCTCAGCCCGTGTCATCTCAGGGCTCAGTAGGTCACCGCCATGGAGATGGCACAGCCAGGGAGAGAGCAGAGAGATTTCCCTCCATGTTCTGCAAAGCAATCACCTGCCCTCCCCACAGTTAGTTTCCAAAACTGGCTGATAACTCCTTCAGGAACGTGACCAGATGGTGACAAAGGCTGTGAAAAATCTAAGATGGGGCACGGCAGAGGTCACTTCTGTGCCCCTGCACCAACAGGTCTCTGCACAGGGCAGACCTGGCCAGGAAGCTGGGCTTTGGGGCTATGTTAGGGGTTTGCCACTTGTTAAAGATGGGATCAAAATCATGTGAGGTCAAACAGCACAAAAGGGTGGCCATGGGCTGCGATGCTTTGGTGAGCCTGGTGAGACAGGTTTCTCCCGTGGGTCACTCTTCTTGTCAAAGGAGGATGTAGGACAGGATGGGACAGGACGCAGCCTTCCTCCTTCAGGCACCAAAGCAGGCTCTTTGTTTTGAAAAGGCCTCAGCAAGGTTTCTCAGTCTGCGGTGCTTAGGAGAGAGATGAGATGCCAGAAAAGAGCAACTAGGCCCTTAACACGCATCATCCAGAGGGCTTTACGTGGGACCCTGGTGCTTCCCATGTTCCATAACCGTGGGCAAGGCTGGGGAGCAAATTTGGGGCAGTGTTCTCATTTCCCATGAATGTTGCCCAGGCTGAGACAAATCTCACCAGGCCCCTCTCTTTTCATGGAGCACAATTTCCACACCACGCACACACTGTCAAGCCTAGATTTCACCACCAATGTCTAAGCCACGCTGCAGGCCAGGCAGCCTGTTGGGACAGGCGGGACCTCCGAGTCACTTCCCAGCCATGGGCAACCTGGGCTGCTCTCTCTGCACTCACCTCACAAGCACCTTCCCAGCCACCTGCCTCCTGCTGCCCTATCAGCAACTCCAAAAGACAGGACCTCACGGCCACCTTCCCAGCCGTCTGCCCGCCACTGCCCTACAAGCCCCTGACACACAAGTGACCTCACAATAACTTCCTCAGCCATCAGCCAAATGCTCACCTCGCAGCTGCTCCGGCCAACGTCACCTCCAAAGCACGCGTCCCAGCCGTGCACCTGCTGCTGCCCCAGCAACTGCTCAGCCAGAAGACACCTCACCAGCACCTCCCCAGCCACACGCCTCCTGCTAGCCAATCACGTAACCCTTGCAGAAGGGACCTTACAGACAACACGCCAGCCTTGTTCCTGCAGCTGGCCTCTCAGCTCCTCAGCCCCAAGGGACCTCAGAATCAGCAGCCGAGCCACGGGGCCCTGCTGGCCTCTCAGCTACCGACAAAGAACTGATTGGGCAGTGGGGATTTTCTGGCCCAGCTCTCGCAGACACTAGGGACCTCGTGGCTGTTGCCCCCTGCAGCTGCCCCTGCTCTCCCCAAGGCTGAGACACCTCCTGAACGGTCTCCCTCACTCACCCTGGCGCCTCACACTGCTCCTAGTGCAGCAAAACACCCAGGACGGGCCACTTCCTGCCCCAAGAGAAGATCACCTTCTGCCCAGCCAGTACCCGCACCGAGCCCGTGAAGCTCAGGAATTGGAGAAAGGCCTGCAAGGGATTCCTGGCAACATTTCCTAAGGGGCCGATTGTGTGGGAGCAGCGACCATGAAGCGGAAGACAGCAGGGCCCCATGGCCCAGGCAGAGCAAGAAGCCTTCCCGCAACTCCAAAGGCCACTTCCTGCCCCAAGGAGGGACTGAACCAAGCCAGCACATCCCCTACACATCAAGGACAACAAGCACTCTCTGATTTGGGGCCCTGACAGTTTGGGACGTGGGGAAGGACTGAGGCGAGGGCATCTCAGCTGGGGACACCAGCAGAGGCAGCACTCAGCAGCTCTTCCCCCATTAGATCCCGCCAGCAGGGCTAATGACAACGGCAAGGGGAGGACGGGCCCTTCCCCAGCCTCCAAGGCCCTGCGAAAGCCAAACAGCTGCCACGCTCAGAGCTGCTCTGCCAACACCCTTCAGGCTGCTTCCAGGGCCACAGGTCTCAGGGCCCAGCAAGAGGCACGCAGCACCACCAACGGCCAGGCCACGGCGTGCCGCGTGGGCACAGCCTCTCTCGGAGCCCTCCGACAGGCAGTTTTTCCGAGCAGAAGCGACCATGGGCAAGGGCCCCAAAACACACCAAGACCCACTCTCCAACCCTTCCGCTTGCTTCTAGTCCTCCAGAGCCTTTCAGCAGGCACTTCCTCTGAACATCCCGGCTCGCCCCGGAGCCTGCTCCCTTCCCACCTCCACAAAGCAGAGGGCAAGTGCTCTCCCAGGAGGCGCATCACGCCAGCTCTTGCCTATCTATCTGCTTTGCTTCATGTGCCCTCAAGGCCCTCACCCCACAGGCCTCCCTACTGAGGGGCCCTTTGGGGCTTCAAGGAAGGAGGACAAAACTCTTTGGCAACACTCCCCCTCTCTCGGGCCGTGCTCAGAGAGCTCACCAATGACCACACGGCTGCACACAGACACACTCAGCAGCACGGACAGGGCCAGTGCACCAGCCTTAGACAAGCACACTTCCAACCAGGGAAACGGCACAAGGCTTCCGCTGCTCTCCAGCATTTGCCTTGCCCCGGCTCAGCAAGGCCGGGGATTTCTCTGCCAAGCAAAGCCTCGAGCCAAGCCAGCAGCTTTCAGCAGGGCGAGTGCCACATGGAAAAGCCAGCGCAGGCTCTGCCTCCAGGGTCCCCCCCAGGCATGGCCCAGGAAGAGCCCGAGAGCACCAGCTAAGCCACCCACTGAAGGAGCTGGGCGTGTGGCAGAGCCAAGCTGGTTTGTCCTCACGTCTGGTGCCAGGAGCTCTCCTCCAAAGCAGCACCAGGCAGCAGCTCAGAGGAAGGACCACTTCCCTCTCTTCTCTTAGCAAGCACTTGAGCCCCTAGTGCTCCACTCTTTGGCCCCTGCATTTCTCAGGCCTGCAAGGACACGACCCCATCACGGCGTCAGCAGGGAGCAGTCCGAAAAACAAGAGTGGTCACAATGCAAAGGCTCTAGGACTCTCCCCACCTCCCAAAAAAGGAGTGGCAACTCTCCAAGCGCTCAGGGAGAAAACACCAAGGGGAAAGGGCTTCCAGCGCTCAGCCTCCACAATGCCTGCCCACAAGCCGGCAGGCTGCTTGGAGGACGCCTGTGCTCACCACCACTCCCTTGGCTCCACACACTCGCAGCAATGCCCCTAGAGCTCCGTGGGGCTCCTCACTCCCACCCAAACCTCAGGCCAACACCACCACCTTCCCCGCGTCAGCACCTCACCACACCACACCTCGCACACTCATGCCTGCCCAAGGGGGCTCTCTCGCTGCCCTGCTGCAGCACCCAGAGCTCACCCTGCAGCGGGACGGTGCAGGAACTTGCCGAGACGGCAGCTGGAAGGAAGAGAGGCCGGGGCTGCGCATCCCTTGCAGGCCACCCTTGCCTTGCCTTCCCTCCTCCAAGGCACTCCTTGTCCAGGGAGATTGGGCACAGGGAGCCATCAGCCACCCTTCAGAGTCCTCTCCCAAGAACACACCTGCCCCTCTCCCAAGAACACCTCTCCACAAGGCCTTCACTCCTCCAAACACCTTCCAGCACGCTAACGCCCAGCCATGAACGAGCACCTCCCACGACCTCCTGCTCCTTCAGCCAACACTGCTGCAAGACCAAAGCTCTCCCCACAAAAAGCAACCGAGAGGAAAGGAGGACAAAGCATGCCTCGTACAGCTCTCAGAGCAAGCAGAAGCGCTCCCTGCACTTTCGGGTGGGTCCTGGCTGCAGAGCCTGGCAAGAGCGGAGGAAACTCCAGGCGTGAAGCTGAGCGGGCAGAAGGCAGCCGGCTGCCAGCGTGCCTGGCTCATGGGGCCACCAGGGCAGCCGGGGCCCCAGCAGACAAGGCACCTGCTCACCTCGCGGCGCTCCCCACCTCCACAGCCTCATGGCACTGCCCACGCACACCACTGCTCTCTCCACACGTCTCCTCCCGCACCCAGAACCAACACCCTGGGGCCACCGCCTCTCCCCACCACACGCCACCCAACTTCTGGCACACACCTCACCCCCACCCTGAGCCTCACACACGGTGGACAGCCAGCACGCCCCTCTGCAGCAGGCACACACAGGCCACACCACCACACAGGCCAGCAGCCAGGACACCCCCCCTCAAATGCCCCAAATCACACCCAGGACCACTCTCCAGCCCTTCTGTTTCCTTCTAGTCCTCCAAGAGGCAGCAACAAGCACTTCCTCTGAACATCCACTCCCACCTCTGCTCCTGCTCCCTTCCCACCTCCACCAATCCAAGGGCAGAAAGAGCATTCCCATCTTGCAGACAAATCTCGGCCAAACCACACTGTACCGCCCAGCGCAGCTGCTTGGGGCCGGCCAGCACATCTGGATTGCAGGACAGCTCCCCTGGGGCCCAGGCACCTCTGTCCTATGGTGCTAACCCCGTGGCAGCTCCTGGAGGAGAGCAGCCCCACACGGCCAGGGCCAGCATGGGAACACACCTACACACCCACTCACTCCCACTCCTGCTCTCCTGCTTTGCTCCCGCTGCACTTATAAGTGTCTTTAACCCACGTGCTGGACTGTGATGGGCTGACAGAGACATCCGGCAACCCAACACAACCCTCCTCCTCTTGTCAGCCAGTAGCAGGGCAGCACTGGGGGCGATGCCATGGCAACATTGCAGACACATGACCCAGCAGGCAGCTCCTCCCTCCCACCATGGTTGGTGGTGGGTCTGGTGCCATGCTGAGGGCTGTTACAAGGGGAAGGTTTCATGTCCTCTGTGGGCATTTCCAGCAGGCTCTTGAGATCCCCCTGGGATCTGGTGGACATTGCAGCCTCTGGGAGCCAGGACCCCTTTCCTGCCAGAGCCAGACCCCAAGGGGGGACCCACTTCCAGGGAAACTTGGGCCTGAATTTCCTCCCACCCTACCACCCTACCAGGAGGGGATGGAGCCAGCCCCACAGGAGCCTCAGGGCTCAGGACAGCCCCAGACCCAGGACCCAGCACTCCTGCCTGCCCCATTGTGCCCTGAGCCAGACGGGACCCTCCAGCAGGGCTCTTGTGGCCGCCCCCAGCCCTGTCCAGACACCCCCACAGCCCAGGTCCCACAACTGTTTTTGCATTTCACAGTCTCTGTGCGACACCTCAGGAAGGAGTTCCTCAATCCCTTACCCTTGGTGGAGAGCTGCAGGAGCACTGGAAAGCTAGTATCCGTGGTCTGGGCTAATGTTCTTGGTCCAGCAGTCTCCATCTCGTTTGGCCCCTTTCCTTCGGCTCGCCTCTCCCTCCAGGGAAAAAGGACTCTCTTGTCTCCTGTCTCATCACTCACAATTCCTCTCCAATGTGTCCCTGCTCTTGTGCCTGTTGGTGAGGAGCCCCAGTGCAGCCCCACTGCCTCCTGTCCTCCCTCCTTGCTGGGGAGTAGCTCTGAAGGGCAGCAGTGGGGAGTGTGTGAGCCGTGCCCTGGCCTTGCAGGGAAGTGAGGGCTCTCCCATGGCACCGGGGAGAGACCTCTCTGTGATGCGGCACGTCCCACTGTGACCTCAGCCCGTGTCATCTCTGGGCTCAGTAGGTCACCGCCATGGAGATGGCACAGCCAGGGAGAGAGCAGAGAGATTTCCCTCCATGTTCTGCAAAGCAATCACCTGCCCTCCCCACAGTTAGTTTCCAAAACTGGCTGATAACTCCTTCAGGAACGTGACCAGATGGTGACAAAGGCTGTGAAAAATCTAAGATGGGGCACGGCAGAGGTCACTTCTGTGCCCCTGCACCAACAGGTCTCTGCACAGGGCAGACCTGGCCAGGAAGCTGGGCTTTGGGGCTATGTTAGGGGTTTGCCACTTGTTAAAGATGGGATCAAAATCATGTGAGGTCAAACAGCACAAAAGGGTGGCCATGGGCTGCGATGCTTTGGTGAGCCTGGTGAGACAGGTTTCTCCCGTGGGTCACTCTTCTTGTCAAAGGAGGATGTAGGACAGGATGGGACAGGACGCAGCCTTCCTCCTTCAGGCACCAAAGCAGGCTCTTTGTTTTGAAAAGGCCTCAGCAAGGTTTCTCAGTCTGCGGTGCTTAGGAGAGAGATGAGATGCCAGAAAAGAGCAACTAGGCCCTTAACACGCATCATCCAGAGGGCTTTACGTGGGACCCTGGTGCTTCCCATGTTCCATAACCACGGGCAAGGCTGGGGAGCAAATTTGGGGCAGTGTTCTCATTTCCCATGAATGCTGCCCAGGCTGAGACAAATCTCACCAGGCCCCTCTCTTTTCATGGGGCACAATTTCCACACCACGCACACACTGTCAAGCCTAGATTTCACCACCAATGTCTAAGCCACGCTGCAGGCCAGGCAGCCTGTTGGGACAGGCGGGACCTCCGAGTCACTTCCCAGCCATGGGCAACCTGGGCTGCTCTGTCTGCACTCACCTCACAAGCACCTTCCCAGCCACCTGCCTCCTGCTGCCCTATCAGCCACTCCAAAAGACAGGACCTCACGGCCACCTTCCCAGCCGTCTGCCCGCCACTGCCCTACAAGCCCCTGACACACAAGTGACCTCACAATAACTTCCTCAGCCATCAGCCAAATGCTCACCTCCCAGCTGCTCCGGCCAACGTCACCTCCAAAGCACGCGTCCCAGCCGTGCACCTGCTGCTGCCCCAGCAACTGCTCAGCCAGAAGACACCTCACCAGCACCTCCCCAGCCACACGCCTCCTGCTAGCCAATCACGTAACCCTTGCAGAAGGGACCTTACAGACAACACGCCAGCCTTGTTCCTGCAGCTGGCCTCTCAGCTCCTCAGCCCCAAGGGACCTCAGAATCAGCAGCCGAGCCACGGGGCCCTGCTGGCCTCTCAGCTACCGACAAAGAACTGATTGGGCAGTGGGGATTTTCTGGCCCAGCTCTCGCAGACACTAGGGACCTCGTGGCTGTTGCCCCCTGCAGCTGCCCCTGCTCTCCCCAAGGCTGAGACACCTCCTGAACGGTCTCCCTCACTCACCCTGGCGCCTCACACTGCTCCTAGTGCAGCAAAACACCCAGGACGGGCCACTTCCTGCCCCAAGAGAAGATCACCTTCTGCCCAGCCAGTACCCGCACCGAGCCCGTGAAGCTCAGGAATTGGAGAAAGGCCTGCAAGGGATTCCTGGCAACATTTCCTAAGGGGCCGATTGTGTGGGAGCAGCGACCATGAAGCGGAAGACAGCAGGGCCCCATGGCCCAGGCAGAGCAAGAAGCCTTCCCGCAACTCCAAAGGCCACTTCCTGCCCCAAGGAGGGACTGAACCAAGCCAGCACATCCCCTACACATCAAGGACAACAAGCACTCTCTGGTTTGGGGCCCTGACAGTTTGGGACGTGGGGAAGGACTGAGGCGAGGGCATCTCAGCTGGGGACACCAGCAGAGGCAGCACTCAGCAGCTCTTCCCCCATTAGATCCCGCCAGCAGGGCTAATGACAACGGCAAGGGGAGGACGGGCCCTTCCCCAGCCTCCAAGGCCCTGCGAAAGCCAAACAGCTGCCACGCTCAGAGCTGCTCTGCCAACACCCTTCAGGCTGCTTCCAGGGCCACAGGTCTCAGGGCCCAGCAAGAGGCACGCAGCACCACCAACGGCCAGGCCACGGCGTGCCGCGTGGGCACAGCCTCTCTCGGAGCCCTCCGACAGGCAGTTTTTCCGAGCAGAAGCGACCATGGGCAAGGGCCCCAAAACACACCAAGACCCACTCTCCAACCCTTCCGCTTGCTTCTAGTCCTCCAGAGCCTTTCAGCAGGCACTTCCTCTGAACATCCCGGCTCGCCCCGGAGCCTGCTCCCTTCCCACCTCCACAAAGCAGAGGGCAAGTGCTCTC
Organism: Struthio camelus; assembly: GCF_040807025.1. Lineage (NCBI taxonomy): Eukaryota > Metazoa > Chordata > Aves > Struthioniformes > Struthionidae > Struthio > Struthio camelus. The sequence continues at coordinate 4,801,602 of NC_090970.1, forward strand.
CCAGGAGGCGCATCACGCCAGCTCTTGCCTATCTATCTGCTTTGCTTCATGTGCCCTCAAGGCCCTCACCCCACAGGCCTCCCTACTGAGGGGCCCTTTGGGGCTTCAAGGAAGGAGGACAAAACTCTTTGGCAACACTCCCCCTCTCTCGGGCCGTGCTCAGAGAGCTCACCAATGACCACACGGCTGCACACAGACACACTCAGCAGCACGGACAGGGCCAGTGCACCAGCCTTAGACAAGCACACTTCCAACCAGGGAAACGGCACAAGGCTTCCGCTGCTCTCCAGCATTTGCCTTGCCCCGGCTCAGCAAGGCCGGGGATTTCTCTGCCAAGCAAAGCCTCGAGCCAAGCCAGCAGCTTTCAGCAGGGCGAGTGCCACATGGAAAAGCCAGCGCAGGCTCTGCCTCCAGGGTCCCCCCCAGGCATGGCCCAGGAAGAGCCCGAGAGCACCAGCTAAGCCACCCACTGAAGGAGCTGGGCGTGTGGCAGAGCCAAGCTGGTTTGTCCTCACGTCTGGTGCCAGGAGCTCTCCTCCAAAGCAGCACCAGGCAGCAGCTCAGAGGAAGGACCACTTCCCTCTCTTCTCTTAGCAAGCACTTGAGCCCCTAGTGCTCCACTCTTTGGCCCCTGCATTTCTCAGGCCTGCAAGGACACGACCCCATCACGGCGTCAGCAGGGAGCAGTCCGAAAAACAAGAGTGGTCACAATGCAAAGGCTCTAGGACTCTCCCCACCTCCCAAAAAAGGAGTGGCAACTCTCCAAGCGCTCAGGGAGAAAACACCAAGGGGAAAGGGCTTCCAGCGCTCAGCCTCCACAATGCCTGCCCACAAGCCGGCAGGCTGCTTGGAGGACGCCTGTGCTCACCACCACTCCCTTGGCTCCACACACTCGCAGCAATGCCCCTAGAGCTCCGTGGGGCTCCTCACTCCCACCCAAACCTCAGGCCAACACCACCACCTTCCCCGCGTCAGCACCTCACCACACCACACCTCGCACACTCATGCCTGCCCAAGGGGGCTCTCTCGCTGCCCTGCTGCAGCACCCAGAGCTCACCCTGCAGCGGGACGGTGCAGGAACTTGCCGAGACGGCAGCTGGAAGGAAGAGAGGCCGGGGCTGCGCATCCCTTGCAGGCCACCCTTGCCTTGCCTTCCCTCCTCCAAGGCACTCCTTGTCCAGGGAGATTGGGCACAGGGAGCCATCAGCCACCCTTCAGAGTCCTCTCCCAAGAACACACCTGCCCCTCTCCCAAGAACACCTCTCCACAAGGCCTTCACTCCTCCAAACACCTTCCAGCACGCTAACGCCCAGCCATGAACGAGCACCTCCCACGACCTCCTGCTCCTTCAGCCAACACTGCTGCAAGACCAAAGCTCTCCCCACAAAAAGCAACCGAGAGGAAAGGAGGACAAAGCATGCCTCGTACAGCTCTCAGAGCAAGGAGAAGTGCTCCCTGCACTTTCGGGTGGGTCCTGGCTGCAGAGCCTGGCAAGAGCGGAGGAAACTCCAGGCGTGAAGCTGAGCGGGCAGAAGGCAGCCGGCTGCCAGCGTGCCTGGCTCATGGGGCCACCAGGGCAGCCGGGGCCCCAGCAGACAAGGCACCTGCTCACCTCGCAGCGCTCCCCACCTCCACAGCCTCATGGCACTCCCCACGCACACCACTGCTCTCTCCACACGTCTCCTCCCGCACCCAGAACCAACACCCTGGGGCCACCGCCTCTCCCCACCACACGCCACCCAACTTCTGGCACACACCTCACCCCCACCCTGAGCCTCACACACGGTGGACAGCCAGCACGCCCCTCTGCAGCAGGCACACACAGGCCACACCACCACACAGCCCAGCAGCCAGGACACCCCCCCTCAAATGCCCCAAATCACACCCAGGACCACTCTCCAGCCCTTCTGTTTCCTTCTAGTCCTCCAAGAGGCAGCAACAAGCACTTCCTCTGAACATCCACTCCCACCTCTGCTCCTGCTCCCTTCCCACCTCCACCAATCCAAGGGCAGAAAGAGCATTCCCATCTTGCAGACAAATCTCGGCCAAACCACACTGTACCGCCCAGCGCAGCTGCTTGGGGCCGGCCAGCACATCTGGATTGCAGGACAGCTCCCCTGGGGCCCAGGCACCTCTGTCCTATGGTGCTAACCCCGTGGCAGCTCCTGGAGGAGAGCAGCCCCACACGGCCAGGGCCAGCATGGGAACACACCTACACACCCACTCACTCCCACTCCTGCTCTCCTGCTTTGCTCCCGCTGCACTTATAAGTGTCTTTAACCCACGTGCTGGACTGTGATGGGCTGACAGAGACATCCGGCAACCCAACACAACCCTCCTCCTCTTGTCAGCCAGTAGCAGGGCAGCACTGGGGGCGATGCCATGGCAACATTGCAGACACATGACCCAGCAGGCAGCTCCTCCCTCCCACCATGGTTGGTGGTGGGTCTGGTGCCATGCTGAGGGCTGTTACAAGGGGAAGGTTTCATGTCCTCTGTGGGCATTTCCAGCAGGCTCTTGAGATCCCCCTGGGATCTGGTGGACATTGCAGCCTCTGGGAGCCAGGACCCCTTTCCTGCCAGAGCCAGACCCCAAGGGGGGACCCACTTCCAGGGAAACTTGGGCCTGAATTTCCTCCCACCCTACCACCCTACCAGGAGGGGATGGAGCCAGCCCCACAGGAGCCTCAGGGCTCAGGACAGCCCCAGCCCCAGGACCCAGCACTCCTGCCTGCCCCATTGTGCCCTGAGCCAGACAGGACCCTCCAGCAGGGCTCTTGTGGCCGCCCCCAGCCCTGTCCAGACACCCCACAGCCCAGGTCCCACAACTGTTTTTGCATTTCACAGTCTCTGTGCGACACCTCAGGAAGCAGTTCCTCAATCCCTTACCCTTGGTGGAGAGCTGCAGGAGCACTGGAAAGCTAGTATCCGTGGTCTGGGCTAATGTTCTTGGTCCAGCAGTCTCCATCTCGTTTGGCCCCTTTCCTTCGGCTCGCCTCTCCCTCCAGGGAAAAAGGACTCTCTTGTCTCCTGTCTCATCACTCACAATTCCTCTCCAATGTGTCCCTGCTCTTGTGCCTGTTGGTGAGGAGCCCCAGTGCAGCCCCACTGCCTCCTGTCCTCCCTCCTTGCTGGGGAGTAGCTCTGAAGGGCAGCAGTGGGGAGTGTGTGAGCCGTGCCCTGGCCTTGCAGGGAAGTGAGGGCTCTCCCATGGCACCGGGGAGAGACCTCTCTGTGATGCGGCACGTCCCACTGTGACCTCAGCCCGTGTCATCTCTGGGCTCAGTAGGTCACCGCCATGGAGATGGCACAGCCAGGGAGAGAGCAGAGAGATTTCCCTCCATGTTCTGCAAAGCAATCACCTGCCCTCCCCACAGTTAGTTTCCAAAACTGGCTGATAACTCCTTCAGGAACGTGACCAGATGGTGACAAAGGCTGTGAAAAATCTAAGATGGGGCACGGCAGAGGTCACTTCTGTGCCCCTGCACCAACAGGTCTCTGCACAGGGCAGACCTGGCCAGGAAGCTGGGCTTTGGGGCTATGTTAGGGGTTTGCCACTTGTTAAAGATGGGATCAAAATCATGTGAGGTCAAACAGCACAAAAGGGTGGCCATGGGCTGCGATGCTTTGGTGAGCCTGGTGAGACAGGTTTCTCCCGTGGGTCACTCTTCTTGTCAAAGGAGGATGTAGGACAGGATGGGACAGGACGCAGCCTTCCTCCTTCAGGCACCAAAGCAGGCTCTTTGTTTTGAAAAGGCCTCAGCAAGGTTTCTCAGTCTGCGGTGCTTAGGAGAGAGATGAGATGCCAGAAAAGAGCAACTAGGCCCTTAACACGCATCATCCAGAGGGCTTTACGTGGGACCCTGGTGCTTCCCATGTTCCATAACCACGGGCAAGGCTGGGGAGCAAATTTGGGGCAGTGTTCTCATTTCCCATGAATGCTGCCCAGGCTGAGACAAATCTCACCAGGCCCCTCTCTTTTCATGGGGCACAATTTCCACACCACGCACACACTGTCAAGCCTAGATTTCACCACCAATGTCTAAGCCACGCTGCAGGCCAGGCAGCCTGTTGGGACAGGCGGGACCTCCGAGTCACTTCCCAGCCATGGGCAACCTGGGCTGCTCTGTCTGCACTCACCTCACAAGCACCTTCCCAGCCACCTGCCTCCTGCTGCCCTATCAGCCACTCCAAAAGACAGGACCTCACGGCCACCTTCCCAGCCGTCTGCCCGCCACTGCCCTACAAGCCCCTGACACACAAGTGACCTCACAATAACTTCCTCAGCCATCAGCCAAATGCTCACCTCCCAGCTGCTCCGGCCAACGTCACCTCCAAAGCACGCGTCCCAGCCGTGCACCTGCTGCTGCCCCAGCAACTGCTCAGCCAGAAGACACCTCACCAGCACCTCCCCAGCCACACGCCTCCTGCTAGCCAATCACGTAACCCTTGCAGAAGGGACCTTACAGACAACACGCCAGCCTTGTTCCTGCAGCTGGCCTCTCAGCTCCTCAGCCCCAAGGGACCTCAGAATCAGCAGCCGAGCCACGGGGCCCTGCTGGCCTCTCAGCTACCGACAAAGAACTGATTGGGCAGTGGGGATTTTCTGGCCCAGCTCTCGCAGACACTAGGGACCTCGTGGCTGTTGCCCCCTGCAGCTGCCCCTGCTCTCCCCAAGGCTGAGACACCTCCTGAACGGTCTCCCTCACTCACCCTGGCGCCTCACACTGCTCCTAGTGCAGCAAAACACCCAGGACGGGCCACTTCCTGCCCCAAGAGAAGATCACCTTCTGCCCAGCCAGTACCCGCACCGAGCCCGTGAAGCTCAGGAATTGGAGAAAGGCCTGCAAGGGATTCCTGGCAACATTTCCTAAGGGGCCGATTGTGTGGGAGCAGCGACCATGAAGCGGAAGACAGCAGGGCCCCATGGCCCAGTCAGAGCAAGAAGCCTTCCCGCAACTCCAAAGGCCACTTCCTGCCCCAAGGAGGGACTGAACCAAGCCAGCACATCCCCTACACATCAAGGACAACAAGCACTCTCTGGTTTGGGGCCCTGACAGTTTGGGACACGGGGAAGGACTGAGGCGAGGGCATCTCAGCTGGGGACACCAGCAGAGGCAGCACTCAGCAGCTCTTCCCCCATTAGCTCCCGCCAGCAGGGCTAATGACAACGGCAAGGGGAGGACGGGCCCTTCCCCAGCCTCCAAGGCCCTGCGAAAGCCAAACAGCTGCCACGCTCAGAGCTGCTCTGCCAACACCCTTCAGGCTGCTTCCAGGGCCACAGGTCTCAGGGCCCAGCAAGAGGCACGCAGCACCACCAACGGCCAGGCCACGGCGTGCCGCGTGGGCACAGCCTCTCTCGGAGCCCTCCGACAGGCAGTTTTTCCGAGCAGAAGCGACCATGGGCAAGGGCCCCAAAACACACCAAGACCCACTCTCCAACCCTTCCGCTTGCTTCTAGTCCTCCAGAGCCTTTCAGCAGGCACTTCCTCTGAACATCCCGGCTCGCCCCGGAGCCTGCTCCCTTCCCACCTCCACAAAGCAGAGGGCAAGTGCTCTCCCAGGAGGCGCATCATGCCAGCTCTTGCCTATCTATCTGCTTTGCTTCATGTGCCCTCAAGGCCCTCACCCCACAGGCCTCCCTACTGAGGGGCCCTTTGGGGCTTCAAGGAAGGAGGACAAAACTCTTTGGCAACACTCCCCCTCTCTCGGGCCGTGCTCAGAGAGCTCACCAATGACCACACGGCTGCACACAGACACACTCAGCAGCACGGACAGGGCCAGTGCACCAGCCTTAGACAAGCACACTTCCAACCAGGGAAACGGCACAAGGCTTCCGCTGCTCTCCAGCATTTGCCTTGCCCCGGCTCAGCAAGGCCGGGGATTTCTCTGCCAAGCAAAGCCTCGAGCCAAGCCAGCAGCTTTCAGCAGGGCGAGTGCCACATGGAAAAGCCAGCGCAGGCTCTGCCTCCAGGGTCCCCCCCAGGCATGGCCCAGGAAGAGCCCGAGAGCACCAGCTAAGCCACCCACTGAAGGAGCTGGGCGTGTGGCAGAGCCAAGCTGGTTTGTCCTCACGTCTGGTGCCAGGAGCTCTCCTCCAAAGCAGCACCAGGCAGCAGCTCAGAGGAAGGACCACTTCCCTCTCTTCTCTTAGCAAGCACTTGAGCCCCTAGTGCTCCACTCTTTGGCCCCTGCATTTCTCAGGCCTGCAAGGACACGACCCCATCACGGCGTCAGCAGGGAGCAGTCCGAAAAACAAGAGTGGTCACAATGCAAAGGCTCTAGGACTCTCCCCACCTCCCAAAAAAGGAGTGGCAACTCTCCAAGCGCTCAGGGAGAAAACACCAAGGGGAAAGGGCTTCCAGCGCTCAGCCTCCACAATGCCTGCCCACAAGCCGGCAGGCTGCTTGGAGGACGCCTGTGCTCACCACCACTCCCTTGGCTCCACACACTCGCAGCAATGCCCCTAGAGCTCCGTGGGGCTCCTCACTCCCACCCAAACCTCAGGCCAACACCACCACCTTCCCCGCGTCAGCACCTCACCACACCACACCTCGCACACTCATGCCTGCCCAAGGGGGCTCTCTCGCTGCCCTGCTGCAGCACCCAGAGCTCACCCTGCAGCGGGACGGTGCAGGAACTTGCCGAGACGGCAGCTGGAAGGAAGAGAGGCCGGGGCTGCGCATCCCTTGCAGGCCACCCTTGCCTTGCCTTCCCTCCTCCAAGGCACTCCTTGTCCAGGGAGATTGGGCACAGGGAGCCATCAGCCACCCTTCAGAGTCCTCTCCCAAGAACACACCTGCCCCTCTCCCAAGAACACCTCTCCACAAGGCCTTCACTCCTCCAAACACCTTCCAGCACGCTAACGCCCAGCCATGAACGAGCACCTCCCACGACCTCCTGCTCCTTCAGCCAACACTGCTGCAAGACCAAAGCTCTCCCCACAAAAAGCAACCGAGAGGAAAGGAGGACAAAGCATGCCTCGTACAGCTCTCAGAGCAAGGAGAAGTGCTCCCTGCACTTTCGGGTGGGTCCTGGCTGCAGAGCCTGGCAAGAGCGGAGGAAACTCCAGGCGTGAAGCTGAGCGGGCAGAAGGCAGCCGGCTGCCAGCGTGCCTGGCTCATGGGGCCACCAGGGCAGCCGGGGCCCCAGCAGACAAGGCACCTGCTCACCTCGCAGCGCTCCCCACCTCCACAGCCTCATGGCACTGCCCACGCACACCACTGCTCTCTCCACACGTCTCCTCCCGCACCCACAACCAACACCCTGGGGCCACCGCCTCTCCCCACCACACGCCACCCAACTTCTGGCACACACCTCACCCCCACCCTGAGCCTCACACACGGTGGACAGCCAGCACGCCCCTCTGCAGCAGGCACACACAGGCCACACCACCACACAGGCCAGCAGCCAGGACACCCCCCCTCAAATGCCCCAAATCACACCCAGGCCCACTCTCCAGCCCTTCTGTTTCCTTCTAGTCCTCCAAGAGGCAGCAACAAGCACTTCCTCTGAACATCCACTCCCACCTCTGCTCCTGCTCCCTTCCCACCTCCACCAATCCAAGGGCAGAAAGAGCATTCCCATCTTGCAGACAAATCTCGGCCAAACCACACTGTACCGCCCAGCGCAGCTGCTTGGGGCCGGCCAGCACATCTGGATTGCAGGACAGCTCCCCTGGGGCCCAGGCACCTCTGTCCTATGGTGCTAACCCCGTGGCAGCTCCTGGAGGAGAGCAGCCCCACACGGCCAGGGCCAGCATGGGAACACACCTACACACCCACTCACTCCCACTCCTGCTCTCCTGCTTTGCTCCCGCTGCACTTATAAGTGTCTTTAACCCACGTGCTGGACTGTGATGGGCTGACAGAGACATCTGGCAACCCAACACAACCCTCCTCCTCTTGTCAGCCAGTAGCAGGGCAGCACTGGGGGCGATGCCATGGCAACATTGCAGACACATGACCCAGCAGGCAGCTCCTCCCTCCCACCATGGTTGGTGGTGGGTCTGGTGCCATGCTGAGGGCTGTTACAAGGGGAAGGTTTCATGTCCTCTGTGGGCATTTCCAGCAGGCTCTTGAGATCCCCCTGGGATCTGGTGGACATTGCAGCCTCTGGGAGCCAGGACCCCTTTCCTGCCAGAGCCAGACCCCAAGGGGGGACCCACTTCCAGGGAAACTTGGGCCTGAATTTCCTCCCACCCTACCACCCTACCAGGAGGGGATGGAGCCAGCCCCACAGGAGCCTCAGGGCTCAGGACAGCCCCAGCCCCAGGACCCAGCACTCCTGCCTGCCCCATTGTGCCCTGAGCCAGACAGGACCCTCCAGCAGGGCTCTTGTGGCCGCCCCCAGCCCTGTCCAGACACCCCACAGCCCAGGTCCCACAACTGTTTTTGCATTTCACAGTCTCTGTGCGACACCTCAGGAAGCAGTTCCTCAATCCCTTACCCTTGGTGGAGAGCTGCAGGAGCACTGGAAAGCTAGTATCCGTGGTCTGGGCTAATGTTCTTGGTCCAGCAGTCTCCATCTCGTTTGGCCCCTTTCCTTCGGCTCGCCTCTCCCTCCAGGGAAAAAGGACTCTCTTGTCTCCTGTCTCATCACTCACAATTCCTCTCCAATGTGTCCCTGCTCTTGTGCCTGTTGGTGAGGAGCCCCAGTGCAGCCCCACTGCCTCCTGTCCTCCCTCCTTGCTGGGGAGTAGCTCTGAAGGGCAGCAGTGGGGAGTGTGTGAGCCGTGCCCTGGCCTTGCAGGGAAGTGAGGGCTCTCCCATGGCACCGGGGAGAGACCTCTCTGTCATGCGGCACGTCCCACTGTGACCTCAGCCCGTGTCATCTCAGGGCTCAGTAGGTCACCGCCATGGAGATGGCACAGCCAGGGAGAGAGCAGAGAGATTTCCCTCCATGTTCTGCAAAGCAATCACCTGCCCTCCCCACAGTTAGTTTCCAAAACTGGCTGATAACTCCTTCAGGAACGTGACCAGATGGTGACAAAGGCTGTGAAAAATCTAAGATGGGGCACGGCAGAGGTCACTTCTGTGCCCCTGCACCAACAGGTCTCTGCACAGGGCAGACCTGTGTGGGAAGCTGGGGTTTGGGGCTATGTTAGGGGTTTGGCACTTGTTAAAGACGGGATCAAAATCATGTGAGGTCAAACAGCACAAAAGGGTGGCCATGGGCTGCGATGCTTTGGTGAGCCTGGTGAGACAGGTTTCTCCCGTGGGTCACTCTTCTTGTCAAAGGAGGATGTAGGACAGGATGGGACAGGACGCAGCCTTCCTCCTTCAGGCACCAAAGCAGGCTCTTTGTTTTGAAAAGGCCTCAGCAAGGTTTCTCAGTCTGCGGTGCTTAGGAGAGAGATGAGATGCCAGAAAAGAGCAACTAGGCCCTTAACACGCATCATCCAGAGGGCTTTACGTGGGACCCTGGTGCTTCCCATGTTCCATAACCACGGGCAAGGCTGGGGAGCAAATTTGGGGCAGTGTTCTCATTTCCCATGAATGTTGCCCAGGCTGAGACAAATCTCACCAGGCCCCTCTCTTTTCATGGGGCACAATTTCCACACCACGCACACACTGTCAAGCTTAGATTTCACCACCAATGTCTAAGCCACGCTGCAGGCCAGGCAGCCTGTTGGGACAGGCGGGACCTCCGAGTCACTTCCCAGCCATGGGCAACCTGGGCTGCTCTCTCTGCACTCACCTCACAAGCACCTTCCCAGCCACCTGCCTCCTGCTGCCCTATCAGCCACTCCAAAAGACAGGACCTCACGGCCACCTTCCCAGCCGTCTGCCCGCCACTGCCCTACAAGCCCCTGACACACAAGTGACCTCACAATAACTTCCTCAGCCATCAGCCAAATGCTCACCTCGCAGCTGCTCCGGCCAACGTCACCTCCAAAGCACGCGTCCCAGCCGTGCACCTGCTGCTGCCCCAGCAACTGCTCAGCCAGAAGACACCTCACCAGCACCTCCCCAGCCACACGCCTCCTGCTAGCCAATCACGTAACCCTTGCAGAAGGGACCTTACAGACAACACGCCAGCCTTGTTCCTGCAGCTGGCCTCTCAGCTCCTCAGCCCCAAGGGACCTCAGAATCAGCAGCCGAGCCACGGGGCCCTGCTGGCCTCTCAGCTACCGACAAAGAACTGATTGGGCAGTGGGGATTTTCTGGCACAGCTCTCACAGACACTAGGGACCTCGTGGCTGTTGCCCCCTGCAGCTGCCCCTGCTCTCCCCAAGGCTGAGACACCTCCTGAACGGTCTCCCTCACTCACCCTGGCGCCTCACACTGCTCCTAGTGCAGCAAAACACCCAGGACGGGCCACTTCCTGCCCCAAGAGAAGATCACCTTCTGCCCAGCCAGTACCCGCACCGAGCCCGTGAAGCTCAGGAATTGGAGAAAGGCCTGCAAGGGATTCCTGGCAACATTTCCTAAGGGGCCGATTGTGTGGGAGCAGTGACCATGAAGCGGAAGACAGCAGGGCCCCATGGCCCAGTCAGAGCAAGAAGCCTTCCCGCAACTCCAAAGGCCACTTCCTGCCCCAAGGAGGGACTGAACCAAGCCAGCACATCCCCTACACATCAAGGACAACAAGCACTCTCTGGTTTGGGGCCCTGACAGTTTGGGACGTGGGGAAGGACTGAGGCGAGGGCATCTCAGCTGGGGACACCAGCAGAGGCAGCACTCAGCAGCTCTTCCCCCATTAGATCCCGCCAGCAGGGCTAATGACAACGGCAAGGGGAGGACGGGCCCTTCCCCAGCCTCCAAGGCCCTGCGAAAGCCAAACAGCTGCCACGCTCAGAGCTGCTCTGCCAACACCCTTCAGGCTGCTTCCAGGGCCACAGGTCTCAGGGCCCAGCAAGAGGCACGCAGCACCACCAACGGCCAGGCCACGGCGTGCCGCGTGGGCACAGCCTCTCTCGGAGCCCTCCGACAGGCAGTTTTTCCGAGCAGAAGCGACCATGGGCAAGGGCCCCAAAACACACCAAGACCCACTCTCCAACCCTTCCGCTTGCTTCTAGTCCTCCAGAGCCTTTCAGCAGGCACTTCCTCTGAACATCCCGGCTCGCCCCGGAGCCTGCTCCCTTCCCACCTCCACAAAGCAGAGGGCAAGTGCTCTCCCAGGAGGCGCATCACGCCAGCTCTTGCCTATCTATCTGCTTTGCTTCATGTGCCCTCAAGGCCCTCACCCCACAGGCCTCCCTACTGAGGGGCCCTTTGGGGCTTCAAGGAAGGAGGACAAAACTCTTTGGCAACACTCCCCCTCTCTCAGGCCACGCTCAGGGAGCTCACCAATGACCACACGGCTGCACACAGACACACTCAGCAGCACGGACAGGGCCAGTGCACCAGCCTTAGACAAGCACACTTCCAACCAGGGAAACGGCACAAGGCTTCTACTGCTCTCAAGCCTTTGCCTTGCCCCGGCTCAGCAAGGCCGGGGATTTCTCTGCCAAGCAAAGCCTCGAGCCAAGCCAGCAGCTTTCAGCAGGGCGAGTGCCACATGGAAAAGCCAGCGCAGGCTCTGCCTCCAGGGTCCCCCCCAGGCATGGCCCAGGAAGAGCCCGAGAGCACCAGCTAAGCCACCCACTGAAGGAGCTGGGCGTGTGGCAGAGCCAAGCTGGTTTGTCCTCACGTCTGGTGCCAGGAGCTCTCCTCCAAAGCAGCACCAGGCAGCAGCTCAGAGGAAGGACCACTTCCCTCTCTTCTCTTAGCAAGCACTTGAGCCCCTAGTGCTCCACTCTTTGGCCCCTGCATTTCTCAGGCCTGCAAGGACACGACCCCATCACGGCGTCAGCAGGGAGCAGTCCGAAAAACAAGAGTGGTCACAATGCAAAGGCTCCAGGACTCTCCCCACCTCCCAAAAAAGGAGTGGCAACTCTCCAAGCGCTCAGGGAGAAAACACCAAGGGGAAAGGGCTTCCAGCGCTCAGCCTCCACAATGCCTGCCCACAAGCCGGCAGGCTGCTTGGAGGACGCCTGTGCTCACCACCACTCCCTTGGCTCCACACACTCGCAGCAATGCCCCTAGAGCTCCGTGGGGCTCCTCACACCCACCCAAACCTCAGGCCAACACCACCACCTTCCCCGCGTCAGCACCTCACCACACCACACCTCGCACACTCATGCCTGCCCAAGGGGGCTCTCTCGCTGCCCTGCTGCAGCACCCAGAGCTCACCCTGCAGTGGGACGGTGCAGGAACTTGCCGAGACGGCAGCTGGAAGGAAGAGAGACCTGGGCTGCGCATCCCTCGCAGGCCACCCTTGCCTTGCCTTCCCTCCTCCAAGGCACTCCTTGTCCAGGGAGATTGGGCACAGGGAGCCATCAGCCACCCTTCAGAGTCCTCTCCCAAGAACACACCTGCCCCTCTCCCAAGAACACCTCTCCACAAGGCCTTCACTCCTCCAAACACCTTCCAGCACGCTAACGCCCAGCCATGAACGAGCACCTCCCACGACCTCCTGCTCCTTCAGCCAACACTGCTGCAAGACCAAAGCTCTCCCCACAAAAAGCAACCGAGAGGAAAGGAGGACAAAGCATGCCTCGTACAGCTCTCAGAGCAAGGAGAAGCGCTCCCTGCACTTTCGGGTGGGTCCTGGCTGCAGAGCCTGGCAAGAGCGGAGGAAACTCCAGGCGTGAAGCTGAGCGGGCAGAAGGCAGCCGGCTGCCAGCGTGCCTGGCTCATGGGGCCACCAGGGCAGCCGGGGCCCCAGCAGACAAGGCACCTGCTCACCTCGCAGCGCTCCCCACCTCCACAGCCTCATGGCACTGCCCACGCACACCACTGCTCTCTCCACACGTCTCCTCCCGCACCCACAACCAACACCCTGGGGCCACCGCCTCTCCCCACCACACGCCACCCAACTTCTGGCACACACCTCACCCCCACCCTGAGCCTCACACACGGTGGACAGCCAGCACGCCCCTCTGCAGCAGGCACACACAGGCCACACCACCACACAGGCCAGCAGCCAGGACACCCCCCCTCAAATGCCCCAAATCACACCCAGGACCACTCTCCAGCCCTTCTGTTTCCTTCTAGTCCTCCAAGAGGCAGCAACAAGCACTTCCTCTGAACATCCACTCCCACCTCTGCTCCTGCTCCCTTCCCACCTCCACCAATCCAAGGGCAGAAAGAGCATTCCCATCTTGCAGACAAATCTCGGCCAAACCACACTGTACCGCCCAGCGCAGCTGCTTGGGGCCGGCCAGCACATCTGGATTGCAGGACAGCTCCCCTGGGGCCCAGGCACCTCTGTCCTATGGTGCTAACCCCGTGGCAGCTCCTGGAGGAGAGCAGCCCCACACGGCCAGGGCCAGCATGGGAACACACCTACACACCCACTCACTCCCACTCCTGCTCTCCTGCTTTGCTCCCGCTGCACTTATAAGTGTCTTTAACCCACGTGCTGGACTGTGATGGGCTGACAGAGACATCCGGCAACCCAACACAACCCTCCTCCTCTTGTCAGCCAGTAGCAGGGCAGCACTGGGGGCGATGCCATGGCAACATTGCAGACACATGACCCAGCAGGCAGCTCCTCCCTCCCACCATGGTTGGTGGTGGGTCTGGTGCCATGCTGAGGGCTGTTACAAGGGGAAGGTTTCATGTCCTCTGTGGGCATTTCCAGCAGGCTCTTGAGATCCCCCTGGGATCTGGTGGACATTGCAGCCTCTGGGACACAGCACCCCTTTCCTGCCAGAGCCAGACCCCAAGGGGGGACCCACTTCCAGGGAAACTTGGGCCTGAATTTCCTCCCACCCTACCACCCTACCAGGAGGGGATGGAGCCAGCCCCACAGGAGCCTCGGGGCTCAGGACAGCCCCAGCCCCAGGACCCAGCACTCCTGCCTGCCCCATTGTGCCCTGAGCCAGACGGGACCCTCCAGCAGGGCTCTTGTGGCCGCCCCCAGCCCTGTCCAGACACCCCCACAGCCCAGGTCCCACAACTGTTTTTGCATTTCACAGTCTCTGTGCGACACCTCAGGAAGGAGTTCCTCAATCCCTTACCCTTGGTGGAGAGCTGCAGGAGCACTGGAAAGCTAGTATCCGTGGTCTGGGCTAATGTTCTTGGTCCAGCAGTCTCCATCTCGTTTGGCCCCTTTCCTTCGGCTCGCCTCTCCCTCCAGGGAAAAAGGACTCTCTTGTCTCCTGTCTCATCACTCACAATTCCTCTCCAATGTGTCCCTGCTCTTGTGCCTGTTGGTGAGGAGCCCCAGTGCAGCCCCACTGCCTCCTGTCCTCCCTCCTTGCTGGGGAGTAGCTCTGAAGGGCAGCAGTGGGGAGTGTGTGAGCCGTGCCCTGGCCTTGCAGGGAAGTGAGGGCTCTCCCATGGCACCGGGGAGAGACCTCTCTGTCATGCGGCACGTCCCACTGTGACCTCAGCCCGTGTCATCTCAGGGCTCAGTAGGTCACCGCCATGGAGATGGCACAGCCAGGGAGAGAGCAGAGAGATTTCCCTCCATGTTCTGCAAAGCAATCACCTGCCCTCCCCACAGTTAGTTTCCAAAACTGGCTGATAACTCCTTCAGGAACGTGACCAGATGGTGACAAAGGCTGTGAAAAATCTAAGATGGGGCACGGCAGAGGTCACTTCTGTGCCCCTGCACCAACAGGTCTCTGCACAGGGCAGACCTGGCCAGGAAGCTGGGGTTTGGGGCTATGTTAGGGGTTTGCCACTTGTTAAAGACGGGATCAAAATCATGTGAGGTCAAACAGCACAAAAGGGTGGCCATGGGCTGCGATGCTTTGGTGAGCCTGGTGAGACAGGTTTCTCCCGTGGGTCACTCTTCTTGTCAAAGGAGGATGTAGGACAAAAAGGGACAGGACGCAGCCTTCCTGCTTCAGGCACCAAAGCAGGCTCTTTGTTTTGAAAAGGCCTCAGCAAGGTTTCTCAGTCTGCGGTGCTTAGGAGAGAGATGAGATGCCAGAAAAGAGCAACTAGGCCCTTAACACGCATCATCCAGAGGGCTTTACGTGGGACCCTGGTGCTTCCCATGTTCCATAACCGTGGGCAAGGCTGGGGAGCAAATTTGGGGCAGTGTTCTCATTTCCCATGAATGTTGCCCAGGCTGAGACAAATCTCACCAGGCCCCTCTCTTTTCATGGGGCACAATTTCCACACCACGCACACACTGTCAAGCCTAGATTTCACCACCAATGTCTAAGCCACGCTGCAGGCCAGGCAGCCTGTTGGGACAGGCGGGACCTCCGAGTCACTTCCCAGCCATGGGCAACCTGGGCTGCTCTGTCTGCACTCACCTCACAAGCACCTTCCCAGCCACCTGCCTCCTGCTGCCCTATCAGCCACTCCAAAAGACAGGACCTCACGGCCACCTTCCCAGCCGTCTGCCCGCCACTGCCCTACAAGCCCCTGACACACAAGTGACCTCACAATAACTTCCTCAGCCATCAGCCAAATGCTCACCTCCCAGCTGCTCCGGCCAACGTCACCTCCAAAGCACGCGTCCCAGCCGTGCACCTGCTGCTGCCCCAGCAACTGCTCAGCCAGAAGACACCTCACCAGCACCTCCCCAGCCACACGCCTCCTGCTAGCCAATCACGTAACCCTTGCAGAAGGGACCTTACAGACAACACGCCAGCCTTGTTCCTGCAGCTGGCCTCTCAGCTCCTCAGCCCCAAGGGACCTCAGAATCAGCAGCCGAGCCACGGGGCCCTGCTGGCCTCTCAGCTACCGACAAAGAACTGATTGGGCAGTGGGGATTTTCTGGCCCAGCTCTCGCAGACACTAGGGACCTCGTGGCTGTTGCCCCCTGCAGCTGCCCCTGCTCTCCCCAAGGCTGAGACACCTCCTGAACGGTCTCCCTCACTCACCCTGGCGCCTCACACTGCTCCTAGTGCAGCAAAACACCCAGGACGGGCCACTTCCTGCCCCAAGAGAAGATCACCTTCTGCCCAGCCAGTACCCGCACCGAGCCCGTGAAGCTCAGGAATTGGAGAAAGGCCTGCAAGGGATTCCTGGCAACATTTCCTAAGGGGCCGATTGTGTGGGAGCAGCGACCATGAAGCGGAAGACAGCAGGGCCCCATGGCCCAGGCAGAGCAAGAAGCCTTCCCGCAACTCCAAAGGCCACTTCCTGCCCCAAGGAGGGACTGAACCAAGCCAGCACATCCCCTACACATCAAGGACAACAAGCACTCTCTGGTTTGGGGCCCTGACAGTTTGGGACGTGGGGAAGGACTGAGGCGAGGGCATCTCAGCTGGGGACACCAGCAGAGGCAGCACTCAGCAGCTCTTCCCCCATTAGATCCCGCCAGCAGGGCTAATGACAACGGCAAGGGGAGGACGGGCCCTTCCCCAGCCTCCAAGGCCCTGCGAAAGCCAAACAGCTGCCACGCTCAGAGCTGCTCTGCCAACACCCTTCAGGCTGCTTCCAGGGCCACAGGTCTCAGGGCCCAGCAAGAGGCACGCAGCACCACCAACGGCCAGGCCACGGCGTGCCGCGTGGGCACAGCCTCTCTCGGAGCCCTCCGACAGGCAGTTTTTCCGAGCAGAAGCGACCATGGGCAAGGGCCCCAAAACACACCAAGACCCACTCTCCAACCCTTCCGCTTGCTTCTAGTCCTCCAGAGCCTTTCAGCAGGCACTTCCTCTGAACATCCCGGCTCGCCCTGGAGCCCGCTCCCTTCCCACCTCCACAAAGCAGAGGGCAAGTGCTCTCCCAGGAGGCGCATCACGCCAGCTCTTGCCTATCTGTCTGCTTTGCTTCATGTGCCCTCAAGGCCCTCACCCCACAGGCCTCCCTACTGAGGGGCCCTTTGGGGCTTCAAGGAAGGAGGACAAAACTCTTTGGCAACACTCCCCCTCTCTCGGGCCACGCTCAGGGAGCTCACCAATGACCACACGGCTGCACACAGACACACTCAGCAGCACGGACAGGGCCAGTGCACCAGCCTTAGACAAGCACACTTCCAACCCGGGAAACGGCACAAGGCTTCCGCTGCTCTCAAGCCTTTGCCTTGCCCTGCCTCAGCAAGGCCGGGGATTTCTCTGCCAAGCAAAGCCTCGAGCCAAGCCAGCAGCTTTCAGCGGTGCGGGTGCCACATGGAAAAGCCAGCGCAGGCTCTGCCTCCAGGGTCCCCCCAGGCATGGCCCAGGCAGAGCCCGAGAGCACCAGCTAAGCCACCCACTGAAGGAGCTTGGCGTGTGGCAGAGCCAAGCTGGTTTGTCCTCCGCTTTGGTGCCAGGAGCTCTCCTCCAAAGCAGCACCAGGCAGCAGCTCAGAGGAAGGACCACTTCCCTCTCTTCTCTTAGCAAGCACTTGAGCCCCTAGTGCTCCACTCTTTGGCCCCTGCATTTCTCAGGCCTGCAAGGACACGACCCCATCACGGCGTCAGCAGGGAGCAGTCCGAAAAACAAGAGTGGTCACAATGCAAAGGCTCTAGGACTCTCCCCACCTCCCAAAAAAGGAGTGGCAACTCTCCAAGCGCTCAGGGAGAAAACACCAAGGGGAAAGGGCTTCCAGCGCTCAGCCTCCACAATGCCTGCCCACAAGCCGGCAGGCTGCTTGGAGGACGCCTGTGCTCACCACCACTCCCTTGGCTCCACACACTCGCAGCAATGCCCCTAGAGCTCCGTGGGGCTCCTCACTCCCACCCAAACCTCAGGCCAACACCACCACCTTCCCCGCGTCAGCACCTCACCACACCACACCTCGCACACTCATGCCTGCCCAAGGGGGCTCTCTCGCTGCCCTGCTGCAGCACCCAGAGCTCACCCTGCAGCGGGACGGTGCAGGAACTTGCCGAGACAGCAGCTGGAAGGAAGAGAGGCCGGGGCTGCGCATCCCTTGCAGGCCACCCTTGCCTTGCCTTCCCTCCTCCAAGGCACTCCTTGTCCAGGGAGATTGGGCACAGGGAGCCATCAGCCACCCTTCAGAGTCCTCTCCCAAGAACACACCTGCCCCTCTCCCAAGAACACCTCTCCACAAGGCCTTCACTCCTCCAAACACCTTCCAGCACGCTAACGCCCAGCCATGAACGAGCACCTCCCACGACCTCCTGCTCCTTCAGCCAACACTGCTGCAAGACCAAAGCTCTCCCCACAAAAAGCAGCCAAGAGGAAAGGAGGACAAAGCATGCCTCGTACAGCTCTCAGAGCAAGGAGAAGCGCTCCCTGCACTTTCGGGTGGGTCCTGGCTGCAGAGCCTGGCAAGAGCGGAGGAAACTCCAGGCGTGAAGCTGAGCGGGCAGAAGGCAGCCGGCTGCCAGCGTGCCTGGCTCATGGGGCCACCAGGGCAGCCGGGGCCCCAGCAGACAAGGCACCTGCTCACCTCGCAGCGCTCCCCACCTCCACAGCCTCATGGCACTGCCCACGCACACCACTGCTCTCTCCACACGTCTCCTCCCGCACCCACAACCAACACCCTGGGGCCACCGCCTCTCCCCACCACACGCCACCCAACTTCTGGCACACACCTCACCCCCACCCTGCGCCTCACACACGGTGGACAGCCAGCACGCCCCTCTGCAGCAGGCACACACAGGCCACACCACCACACAGGCCAGCAGCCAGGACACCCCCCCTCAAATGCCCCAAATCACACCCAGGACCACTCTCCAGCCCTTCTGTTTCCTTCTAGTCCTCCAAGAGGCAGCAACAAGCACTTCCTCTGAACATCCACTCCCACCTCTGCTCCTGCTCCCTTCCCACCTCCACCAATCCAAGGGCAGAAAGAGCATTCCCATCTTGCAGACAAATCTTGGCCAAACCACACTGTACCGCCCAGCGCAGCTGCTTGGGGCCGGCCAGCACATCTGGATTGCAGGACAGCTCCCCTGGGGCCCAGGCACCTCTGTCCTATGCTCCTAACCCCGTGGCAGCTCCTGGAGGAGAGCAGCCCCACACGGCCAGGGCCAGCATGGGAACACACCTACACACCCACTCACTCCCACTCCTGCTCTCCTGCTTTGCTCCCGCTGCACTTATAAGTGTCTTTAACCCACGTGCTGGACTGTGATGGGCTGACAGAGACATCCGGCAACCCAACACAACCCTCCTCCTCTTGTCAGCCAGTAGCAGGGCAGCACTGGGGGCGATGCCATGGCAACATTGCAGACACATGACCCAGCAGGCAGCTCCTCCCTCCCACCATGGTTGGTGGTGGGTCTGGTGCCATGCTGAGGGCTGTTACAAGGGGAAGGTTTCATGTCCTCTGTGGGCATTTCCAGCAGGCTCTTGAGATCCCCCTGGGATCTGGTGGACATTGCAGCCTCTGGGACACAGCACCCCTTTCCTGCCAGAGCCAGACCCCAAGGGGGGACCCACTTCCAGGGAAACTTGGGCCTGAATTTCCTCCCACCCTACCAGGAGGGGATGGAGCCAGCCCCACAGGAGCCTCGGGGCTCAGGACAGCCCCAGCCCCAGGACCCAGCACTCCTGCCTGCCCCATTGTGCCCTGAGCCAGACGGGACCCTCCAGCAGGGCTCTTGTGGCCGCCCCCAGCCCTGTCCAGACACCCCCACAGCCCAGGTCCCACAACTGTTTTTGCATTTCACAGTCTCTGTGCGACACCTCAGGAAGGAGTTCCTCAATCCCTTACCCTTGGTGGAGAGCTGCAGGAGCACTGGAAAGCTAGTATCCGTGGTCTGGGCTAATGTTCTTGGTCCAGCAGTCTCCATCTCGTTTGGCCCCTTTCCTTCGGCTCGCCTCTCCCTCCAGGGAAAAAGGACTCTCTTGTCTCCTGTCTCATCACTCACAATTCCTCTCCAATGTGTCCCTGCTCTTGTGCCTGTTGGTGAGGAGCCCCAGTGCAGCCCCACTGCCTCCTGTCCTCCCTCCTTGCTGGGGAGTAGCTCTGAAGGGCAGCAGTGGGGAGTGTGTGAGCCGTGCCCTGGCCTTGCAGGGAAGTGAGGGCTCTCCCATGGCACCGGGGAGAGACCTCTCTGTGATGCGGCACATCCCACTGTGACCTCAGCCCGTGTCATCTCTGGGCTCAGTAGGTCACCGCCATGGAGATGGCACAGCCAGGGAGAGAGCAGAGAGATTTCCCTCCATGTTCTGCAAAGCAATCACCTGCCCTCCCCACAGTTAGTTTCCAAAACTGGCTGATAACTCCTTCAGGAACGTGACCAGATGGTGACAAAGGCTGTGAAAAATCTAAGATGGGGCACAGGAGAGGTCACTTCTGTGCCCCTGCACCAACAGGTCTCTGCACAGGGCAGACCTGGCCAGGAAGCTGGGGTTTGGGGCTATGTTAGGGGTTTGCCACTTGTTAAAGATGGGATCAAAGTCATGTGAGGTCAAACAGCACAAAAGGGTGGCCATGGGCTGCGATGCTTTGGTGAGCCTGGTGAGACAGGTTTCTCCCGTGGGTCACTCTTCTTGTCAAAGGAGGATGTAGGACAGGATGGGACAGGACGCAGCCTTCCTCCTTCAGGCACCAAAGCAGGCTCTTTGTTTTGAAAAGGCCTCAGCAAGGTTTCTCAGTCTGCGGTGCTTAGGAGAGAGATGAGATGCCAGAAAAGAGCAACTAGGCCCTTAACACGCATCATCCAGAGGGCTTTTATGTGGGACCCTGGTGCTTCCCATGTTCCATAACCATGGGCAAGGCTGGGGAGCAAATTTGGGGCAGTGTTCTCATTTCCCAAGACTGCTGCCCAGGCTGAGCCTGGGGAAAGCCATTTCCCACCTCTGGAGCTCAGCTGGTCCTTGGGCTTTTCAGCATCACCTCAGGGCAGTGCTTCTCCCCTGGCTACAGTCCCTGGCACCCTGGATCCACCCCCCATCACCCTGGCTTTCCCATGAGGCTGTACAGCACCTAGTGCCCTGGATCTCCCACAGTTTTGCTCCTGGGCTTCTCAGCACGTGCCCACACACTGCAGGGCTGCTGTCCAGGCTCCGGTGCTGCAGAGCCTGGAAGGCAGTGCAATGCCTCAGGACCTGCACCTTGGCTCATTCAGAAGTGTGTGAGGTGACCAGCTCCCAGCTGTGCAGCTGCTGGAGTTTGAGAACGTCCCTACAACCACCCTTCCTTGTCTCTGAATAGTCTCAGGGTGACTCTTGCAGAAGGGAGGCTCCATCCCCCTTGAAGACTGTCAGAGAGGTGGCTTTCCAAGTCCCTGCCAAAAGGAAGCCAGAGCACAGAGAACAGAGGCAGCAAACAGAGGCAGCAGTTTGTGCAGCAGTGTGTGGGCTCTGCTTAGAACTTTTGAGGAGCTTGTTGGAAGTTGGGGGAGGGGCCTTCTGGGGACCCCGAGGAACTAGAGGGTGCTTGCTGCTAAATAGGCAAGGAGAGCTAGGCAAGGACAACTACAGGAGGCCTTAACTTCTCCTGGGAGCAGCTCTAGCTAGGTGGAGCTGCCGCTAAGAGGCTCTGTTGGTTGCCCCTGAGGAGAGGGAGTTGGGGCCTTTGCTCCTTGATTCGGGTGGGTCAAGCACCCTGTGAGTCAGTGCTAGGCAGAGGCCTGTAGAAGAGCCAGGCCTAGAGTGCAGCTCCTGGAGTGCAGTGAAGAGAGGCCGCAGTCTGCACAGCAGGGGGCAAGAAGGCACCTTTGTTTCCAATCCTAGTAGTGTATGCTTGCTCAGATATGGTCATGTCATGCTGGAGAGGACATTCCCCAGTAGCTGCTGGAGTCGCTGCCTCAGCTGTGTCAGAAGCTTGGACGCAGAGAGACCCTCTGCCAGCAGATGCAGCTCTACAGGGGTGAGGGTGCAGGGGGTGCTTGGGGCCTCTTGGTGAGGCCTGGGCTGGCAGTCAGCTCTCCTGCAGCAGGTGTGCTGTTGTGGACGAGTTGTGTCATGAGGGGAAGTTCCACCTGAATCTGAGGGAAACTTTCTTGCCTGTGAGAGTGACAGAGCCCTGGAAGAGGTTGCCCAGAGAGGGTGTGGAGTCTCCTTGCCTGGAGAGATTCAAAACCCACCTGGACACGATGCTGTGCAATGTGCCCTTCCCACACAGGGCCTCCTCCTCCTCCTCACCTTCCCTGGTGGAGTTTCCTGAAGACCTTGTACTCTGCCATTGAAGGACTGCAGTCATGCGAGTGACCCCACCCCATCTCTGTTATTCCAAGCATGTGGCAGTGCTGGGACAGCTTGGGCATCTCCGTTTGCTCCTGGCTGTGCCCCAGGCTGCATATGTCTGCATATATGTGGAGTTCAGCACCTCAGCTGTGGCACGGACAGAAGATTTGTCACAGGGAAACATGTTCCCAAGGGCCTTCTGTAGGCAAAGGCTTTGACTGCAAGGGGTGACATGCTGGCATGGATAGGAGGTGGCCAATGTGATGGTGGAAGGAGGTTCCCACAGACAGAGCGCAAACCCTGCAGTGTCCAAGGCCAGGGAGAAACAGAGCTGAGCTGTGCAGCACCTTGGGGGCCTGTGACAGAGGTGAAGCAATCTCCAGGAAGGACAAGATGCTACTGTAGAAGTCCCTGGGCCTGGGCAGCCTGTGATCCAGCCACCCTGAGGACATCACTAGCCCAGTGGCTGTTCATATCATGTGGAAGGGTGAGAAGAGTTTCAGGGGCAGGAGAGCCAGAAGGGTTGGAGAGTGCAGACACTAGAGTGGAGACCTCGATGTGATGTGCCTCCCATTTATGCAGCACGCTTGAATGCAGGCAGGATGGAATTGGCCTAAGGGCCTAAGGGCAGTTGTGTGGGCACAGGTAGGAAACGTGAGATGCCCTGGGGTGCTTGTCCAGGAAGCACTGAAAAGGGGCCATGGTTTCCCTGTAGGTGCCATGGTGTATGTGCTGGAAGCATGCAGTTGTGCTGCACACCCCAGGCATCCGACATGGTCCTTCCAGCCTATTCCTATGTCATGAAATCAAGTGTCTGCACTGAATGACATGAGCTGTTGGTAACACTGGGATCTGGATATGTCTCATCTTCCTCGTGAGTGGGTGTCTAGCAGTATTGGGCACCTGGGGTCATTAGAGATGGCCAAGGAAATTCCGCACCTTGCTGCCACCTGATGCTCCAGGAGGATGGGGGTCTCAGAGTGGCTCCATCAGAGCAAGGAGACACTGGCACATGCTTTGGACCACCTCTGTCTCTTCCAATGTCCCCAGGTGTTTGTGTGTGGGCAACTGACTCCCACTCTCCATCTCCAGGGATTACAGCGGGAGCTTAGACAAGGAGCTCCCATGCAGACATCTCTGTTGGGCCCACTTCAGGTTGGGCAACGGGAATCCCACCTCCTGTGTGTTTGTGGAGTTCAGTGGATTTTTCCATGGATTTTTGCAAGTCATGGTCAGTCCCTCCAATACAAACACCTTCCTCTGAGCATGCTGCCTGTGTCTCCTCTCCCACCCAGCAGAGCCTCTGCCCTGACAGCCAAGGGGAACAGGGCATGAGCTGCCTCCTCTGCAGCCAGACCTCCAGCAGAGGAGAGGGGCATTTTGTGCAGCCTGACAAAGGGGCTGGGAGTGACTGCCCTGCAATGTCGCTGTCTGTGAGGCAGCATGGCCAGGTGGGCAAGGTGAAGGCTTTTGTGAGTGCCCGTCCGTCTCTCTCCTTGCCTCCCTCAGCAGCAGGATCATGGTGCTGCCCCTTGTTTCCCCTCCTGCCCGTGCTGCTCCTGTTCCTCTCTCAGGCTCTTTGGGGTTGGGGGGTTTCAGCTGCAGTTCAGACACTGACACTGCAAGTTGTGCAACAGAGGGGTGTGAATGGGCGTGAGTCGTCCCCAGCTCCCTTCGGAGCTGTGAGGCTACAGAAAATGCACCCTGTGGGGCTGGGAAATGAGCTGCCCTTGTCCCGCTCTCCATCACCATTTCCATATGTGGGCTGAGAGAGAAGACTTTGGAAATCTTCCCTTACCGCCTGAAGTCCTCCACTCTCCGCTCCGTCCAGTTTCTCTCTGAGAGGCACTTGTGAGGGTGAGTGTCCTTCAGCGGAGAGAGGTGCGAGTGCAGGGCAGTGAGGGGCAGGACTCCTTGGCAGACCAGATCCTCTTTTCCCCTTGGGATGCCCAAGTGCTCATGCTGAGAGCAACTGAAACGCCAAAGATTTCTACTCTGTCAAAGAATGCTGCCACGGTGAGAGGGAGGCACCTAAAAGCTAAATAAATAATCACTCCTCTGCTGAAGGTTATTTTCCAGAGAAAACAGGTGTCTAAACGTTGACCTGCCCTTCCACATAAGGGGTGGACGTAACCTGCTGCAGCATGTGCACCTCAGAGCTAGTCACCTCCCCCTCCCACCACAGTGCCTGCAGAGAGAGCACACATGGTAAAGGGGCGTGAGGACAGGGTCCCATTGCTCTCAGGATCTCATTGGGACGAAGATGTCTAGAAAGGGTCGGGTCAGCCCCTGCCTTCACTTGACTGTTCCTCTGCCTTGCTGGAGTGGGAGCTGGTGTGACTGATCCGGACACAGACACCTCTGTCCAAGAGGGCAAGGCTGGGGGAGATGAATCCCTCCCAAGGATCTTCCCTTCCCAAGACAGCTGGCACGCGTGCTTGACAGAGTCCAATAGTGTCTGACCAGGGTCTTTTTGATGTTCCACACCTGGGGAGTGTAATGTTTAATATCAAAATTTATTCTTTGATGATATTTGATGTTACATGGGGTTTTTGATTCAGCAGAGTGATGCAGCAGTGTACTGAAATCATAGTACAAGTGTAAGTTACGCTTAGCAAAATGCAGCAATTGCAATATGCAATTTAATCGCAATAAAAATGTGATCCCTGTTACCAGTCTCTATAATATGCTCACCGTCACGACCCTGGGTGTTCCCAGTCACTGGGAAGGAGTATGTGGGTTGAAACCAGCTCAAGTCTGTTGGTCCCTTGGCAATTCTTCTGTTAGTTGGTCAGGTGTTGAACTCTGTGTTGGGCTGAGCCACACACACACTTCCCCCGTACAGATCTGGCTGACTCAGGGAGACATTCACACGCCTTTGATGAACTCAGGCAGAACCATTTACACCAGTTGATCCACTCCTTTGCCCATCTCCCCTGAGCCTTCTTCCATTGTAGGGCTTTACCGGTCAGGCGCAGTGCTATATTCATCTCTCATCATGGTAAATAGAGAAATTTCCCCCTGGGTCACTAGACAAGTCTCCTGAACGTCACTCATGACACCCAAGGTCCTCCACCCTATACCTGGGAAAGTTTGTCACCTCCCTCCATTGACACCCTCTGGCCGAGCAGAAGTGACCCCACTGGAGATCAGCAGCAGTGGCCACTGCTCTGCAAGGCACACTCAGGCAGTGCAAATTAGCACTCAAGACAAGGAACTGAATGAAGGAAAAGGACAAAGGGCATGTGGGAGTCTCCAAGAGAAGGGCAAAAGGTTTGGCTCACAGAAGACTGCTCTAAATTGTCACTGTCTTTTCCTCCTTGGACAGGTCCCCATTCCCAGAGAGAGTAAATGTCCAACAGCAGCTCTCCGAAAGAGTTCCTCCTCCTGGCCTTTGCAGACACATGGGGGCTGCAGCTCTTGCACTTCTCGCTCTTCCTGGGCATCTACCTGGCTGCCCTCCTGGCCAACGGCCTCATCATCACAGCCGTAGCCTGCCACCACCGCCTCCACACCCCCATGTACTTCTTCCTCCTCCACCTCGCCCTCCTCGACCTGGCCTCCATCTCCACCACTGTCCCCAAATCCATGGCCAATTCCCTTAGGGACACCAGGACCATTTCCTACTCAGGATGTGCTGCCCAGGTCTTCCTATTTTTCTTTACAGTTGGAGCTGAGTGTTCTTTTCTCACTGTCATGGCCTACGACCGCTACGTTGCCATCTGCAGACCCCTGCACTACGGGATCCTCCTGGGCACCAGAGCTTGTGTCAGTATGGCAGCTCAATGCTCTCCTGCACACTGCCAACACATTTTCCATTCCTCTCTGCCAAGGCAATGACGTGGACCAGTTCTTCTGTGAGGTTCCCCAGATCCTCAAGCTCTCCTGCTCACACTCCTACCTCAGGGAAGTGGGGCTTCTTGTGTTCAGTGCCTGTTTATTCTTTGGCTGTTTCATTTTCATTGTGCTATCCTACGTGCAGATCTTCAGAGCTGTGCTGAGGATGCCCTCTGAGCAGGGAAGGCACAAAGCCTTCTCCATGTGCCTCCCTCACCTGGCCGTGGTCTCCCTCTTTGTCAGCACCTCATTTTTTTGCCTACCTGAAGCTCCCCTCCATCTCCTCCCCAGCTCTGGATCTGGTGGTGGCTGTTGTGTACTCGCTGGTGCCTCCAGCAGTGAACCCCCTCCTCTACAGCCTGAGGAACAAGGAGCTCGGGGAGGCACTGAGGAAACTCTTTCAATGGGTACAGTGTCAGCACCAGTAACTGTCCCACGTGCATCTCCTCCTCATTCCCAGGGCATCTGGCATCAAGGCTACATGTCGTTCTTTTTTTATTATTGTTTTCCTTACTTTCTCTGATCCATTCTTGCAAAAAGAATAAAAAGTTTTGGTTCGTGCCAATTCCTCCTCAGAAACCTCTCATTTGAATATAACCCAGAGACCATGATGATATCCTGCCCCTGGGGCAGACCAATGCCCTGCAGGGATCTGGGCTGGGGTTTGCCTGCCTGGGCTGCAGCTGTGCAGAAAAGGACGTGGGATGAACACATCTGGTTAGGATCTGTGTTTCTATATTCAGGAAAACATCATCACCATAAGAGTAACCTGCTTCATCTTTTAAACACCTTCCTTTAATGCCAGCCCTCAGAAGCCTAGAAAGTAGAAGACGGTCTCTTACGGAAGTCTGCTGAAGGAAATCGGTGGAGTTGTCTTCCCAGAGTTATTGGATCACAAGAAGGAAGTTACCTTCCTCACCTGTTGTCGTGGGAGGCCCAGGAGGGGCGGCTGAGCCAACCACAGAGCATCCTCACGCTCTGGTCCCCGCAGCGCTCCACGCTACAGGAAGGTTTGGGGTGGCGCTATAGGTGTCCCTGTCGCTTATGAATGGGTCACAATTAACAGCCAGAAACCAATCACAAAGCTTAATATGCATCACTGGTAGCAATAACAATTAAAAACTAGTAATAACAACAATAATAGCAACAATATACAGTTAATTAATCAGTGACCATACATTCAGCCCCCCACACAACATGGAACAGGAGTATTTACAATATCTACAAGTACCCCTATGTGTACATGAGCTCAAAGCGGTGAGGGGAAAGGTGCCTGGTGGTTACGCCGCTGGGGGTTATACTCACACGTCCACCGCTGTTAATGGCGGGGGGATCCCCAGCTGCCGGACCCAGCGTCCCAGATGAGGGGGCACGGCGGTGCTGGCTGTCCCGCAGCCTGCCGGGGAGGGGATCTTCCCTCGGTGGAGGGGCAGAGCCTTGGAGAAGGCTGCCCGGTGCCTTCAAACCTTGAGCAAGGCCGCCGAGGCTGCTGCTTCCCCAGCCGCTGCAGGGAATTCATCTCTCTCCTCCTCTCCACCGCCGTCGGCTGTGCTCGCGTGTGCCCCTTTTATACCCATCCTGCTTTGGGACGGCAGGCAAGGGATGGGGTGAATTTGTCTAGACCGCCGCTCTTAGTGGTCCGGTTCTGATCCCGAATTATAATGTGGACCTGTTTGCAGACCACTTTGTGGACTCACCTTCCTTCTGGAATATTCTGCGTGGTTGACAGGTGTGGGGGGCTTCGAGGGCCCATGTTAGCCCTCCACCAATGATTTTAAATTGTGGCAGTGGGAGATTTCTGCGGGCTAACCGGGGTCAGAGAGAGGACAGGGTGATTGACACCTTGCACCCATTGCTCAATAAAACCTATCTTCCTCAGTTTTCCCCTAAACCAAACCTTCCATGGCACCCAGGCTGAGGGCGTTTGTACATGTTTGAGCTGCAGCACCTCAGCTGTGGCACCAGGGCTGAGAGCAGCCTTATGACAGGGAAACCTGTTACTGAGTGCCCAGGACATCATGTACGCAAAGGCTTTGCTTCCTAGCAGACACATGCAGGAGCGAATGGCACATGGCTGTGTAATGCTGATGAAGAGAGCAAACCCTGTAGTCCCCAAAGCCAGAGAGAAACACAGCAGGGCCATGCAGCCCTGGGGTAGGAGAGGGGTTTGCTGCGCCGGGTGACTCCGAAGCAGCTTGGGGCCTGTGACAGAGGTGAAGGGGCTGTCCAGGAGGGGCAAGCTGCTGCTGAGAAGGTGCCTGGGGTAGGGCAGTCTTGGATGCAGTCATGCTGCGGACATCATTGGCATGTTTGCTGTTGATATCATCAGGTGAGAAGGATCAGGAAGAGGAGAACCATCAGGGTTTGAGAGCATAGGCACACGAGTGGAGACTCTGGTGTGATGTGCCTCCCAGTCCTGCAGCACCCCTGGGTGTCGCTGGGAAGGACCTTGCCTCCATGCCATGGTGTTGGTGTTCACTTGCTGGCACACAGGCCGCAAAACCGTTTGAGACATCCTGTGGGGTCTGCCACAAACTCACTCCACCAGCACATGCCTTCCCTGGAGGTCCTGTGTGGTATGTGCCAGCCACTTGCGGTTCCTGCTGGGCACCCCAGGCACCTGGCACAGCACTAGAGGCCTTTCTTATTGCCTGAAAATGAGAGCCCTGAATTAATGGAAGTGTCTGCAAAGCCGGGATGAGCCTGTGTCTTAGCTTTGTGGTGACTTGAGCGGCAGTATATACAGCTGGTGGAGCCTGGAGAGTGAGCTGGCTGTCCTTCTGGTGAACTCCTCCTTTTGGTCAGCTGAACAGCTCTGTGGGCTCCATAGAAACACATGGCTAATTAAAGTTCAGATGCCCCCAAAGATTTGGTGTAGTTTCAGATGGCCAAGGGAACCCACCCCACCACCCCTCTGGCCCACAGCTGAGGCTCAGGAAGCACATGGGTGTCTCAGAATTGCTCCATCACAGCTGGCACACACACACACACAGGACTTGGACCAAGCCTGGAAGCTCAGCCATCACCAGGGCTTTGGGTGCGAGCTGCTGACTCCCCTCTCCACCCCTATTGCTCATGGTGGCAGCTCAGACAAGGGCTTGCATGCAGGCACCTGTTTTGGGCACAGCTGAGCTGAGGCCAGAGGAATCCCACCTGCTAGGGGGTTGTGGGCTGCCTGGGAGGGAGCTGCATCCCCCTGCTGCCCAAGGCCTGCCAAGCTGAGATGAACCACCTGCATTTGCTCCTCTGAATCCCTGCCCTGTGCAGGGGAAATGACCCTCTCCCTGTCCCTCTCCCTGTCCCTGCCCAGGTCTCCTGCCTGGTCCTGGGACAGGAATAGGGCTTGAGAGAGGGGAACCTGTCCCCCTCTCTTCACCTCTGTCCCCTGATGGGATCAAGCACACTGCTGAAATCAGTCTCCCTCCACAGCCCAGAGAGGGACTGGAGGTGATGAGCACACTTGCAAGAGCATTTCCCAGAGGGGACCGTGCTGCCGCTCAGGAGCTGTCAGCCTTGGAGCTCCAGGACAATCTCGAGGGAGCCCGAGGGGCAGAGGAAGTCACGCCTGCAGCTGTGCCCCTGCTCCTGAGTGGGGCCAGGCTCCTGGGAGAGAGGGAGCTGGTGGCACCATGGCAGCAGTGCCCATGTGCCCAGCTGTGTGCAGGAGCAGCTCCTCTGCCAAGAGCAGCAGGGCTGTGGGCACTGCCTGCTGCTGCTGAGAGGAGCTGCGAGAAGGCAGAGAGAAGTGGAAGGCAGTGTGGAGTGGGAGGAGAGAGGAGAGCTCCTTGTGGGAGACATCTTCCCAGCTGTTTGCATGGTGAGTGTCTGGCTGCAGGGCAATGGGGTTGTGAGGATCGCTCTCCCGGCTTCTGCAGGGCAGAAGAGGGAGAGAGGCTTCAGAGCAGGGATGTCCTGCCCCACTGTCCCCGGGACAGGGCGTGCTGCTTCCTTGTGCCGGGGCTGGTGCAGGGGTGTGAAGCTGGGGTATAGTCCCAGGTGCAGTGTCCCTGCCACCGCGGGGTGTTGTGTGCCCGGGGCAGTGACTCTGCTGCCTGCGTGGGTCAGCACTCAGCCTGCCTGGGCAGCAACCTGCGGTGCTGCAGGGAGAAGGTCTGGGTGGGAGGAGGGACCCCCCAGCAGGGCAGGTTCATTGTCCCGCTGAGAGGGCGCTGCGTGGGTCAGGGCTGTCCACAGCTCTCGCTCACCACGAGGATATTTGGGGAGTGGAGTTTTCCAGAGGACTTGTCTCTGCCTGGTGGGAATGGAAATGCAGCAGTGAGGTGTAATCCCAGGGCTGAGCCTCTTCACCAGCACACTGAAGGGTGACAACACCTGCAAGGAAGCTCAGCAGGTGCCTTCACCACCCCTCAGCCTGCAGGCACCACCAACATCACCTTGCCAGTGTCATCGGAGATCTTCTGGTCTGCTCTTTAGCTCCTGCACACAGGGAGATGCTGCTGGGCAGCTTCCTGGTGCTTGGAGGTTTCTGTAGGGCAGAGCTGGGATCACAGTGGGTGGGATGGGGTCTGTGTGGGGACAGAGGAAGAGCTCCCAGCAAGCACATCTCCAAGCAGCAGAGAAATGATCCAAGAGGGAGAGGAAACTGCTACCAGAAACCTCATGCGAGGTTGGGGTGCAGGAAATGCTCTGCCAGCTCCGGCAGTGCAGATGCTTTCCCCTCCGCAAGTCCCCTGCATCTGTCCTCTGCCACCCAGTAGAGCCCTCTGCCCTCGAGGCCAAGGGATCTAGGACCCAAATTGTCTTTTTGGCAGCCAGAGCCCCAGAAGACGAGAGGAGCAGCTCTCCTGCTGAGTGCCCGTTTCCTAAACCGTGACTAAGGGACTGAGGACAACTGCCCTGTGATGTCTGCATCTGGGAGGTGGTGTGCACAGCTGGGTTAGGGCAAGACCTTGCTCAGTGTCCCTCACTCTTTCTCTCTTTGCCACCCTAGGCAGAAGCATCAAGGTGTTGCTCCTTGCTTCTCCCCCTGTCCGGGCCGCTCTTGTTCTTGCTCGAGGGCTTTCTGGGGATGACATTTGCAGCTGCAGACTCTGACACAGACCCTGTGGTTTTAGCCATAGAGCTGTCTCTGCAGATGGAGCGAGAGGAGGAAGTCTCCTTCTTGCTTGTGGGGCTCAAAGGAGCAGAGTGTGTGGGGCTGGGGAATGAGCTGACTGTCCCTTCAGGACACCTCCACCTTTAAGACCCTTGACCCTCCCTGGGATAAGCTGCTGGACTGTGCGCTGCTGTGTCCTTCTGCAGGACATGTGTGATAGCTGAATGTCCCGTGCAGAAGCCCCAGAGGTGCTAAGGAACTGGAAGTGCTGCTGGCGGTGGCTGTGTGTGGGCAGCTGAAATAAGCCCTGTGTGTCTTTGGCTACAAGCTGAGTGTTGAGAGCTCCCTCTGTCTCAGAGCCACATCACCGAGTCCTTCTTCTGATCATCAGAGCCATGCGCTATGTCACACCCTCTCCATCACTCTCAGAACATGTGAGCTGAGAAAGGGAGGAGAGTTTGGAGGTGTGTGCTGTGCAAGTGGACACCACTGTCAGCACAGGCCACTTTCCTTTCAGGGTAAGTTGTGGCTGAGATTGTCCTGTGGCTGAGAGAGGTGCACGGCCAAGGCAGCTGTTTTTCTGTAAGGAGATGTTTTAGTTCCAGAAAAGGTAGAAAAGGGGAATTTTTTTTTTTTCCCAGCGCTTTAACCATATGAGTTAGACAGCAGTATATTTTAGTGAGTATTTGACAAAGGGCAATTTGGACACATAGCGACATTAAGATTTAATCCTGAGACACCACAGCACAGACTGGAAAAATCATAACTTTCCCGGTTTGCATGTTCAGCTCAGCTTGAGAGTCACCAGTGTAGCCTTGCTAAATAATTCCCTCTTTATAAATACTGATAGACATCAACATTATCAGCCTTTGAATCTTATGTCTGTTTATTTCTTACAAATGCAAAACAGATTCATGAGACTTCTTACTCTTTTCCTCTTTACATGGTAGAGATCCCCACTCCTGGGCTCTTCCTACCACTAACCACCGTCATTCACAGAGACGTGAGGCCAGTGGCAGGACTCCCCTTGACTCTAGAAGGGCCAGGGCTGCAAGTCTGGCCTCTTTCTTGTGAGGAACAGGAACAAAGTATTCACTGCACTGGTTAAACATTATTGGCTGATGGTTCCTGTCTTAAGGTCGTATCGCTTCTACATTTGATAAGATGAAGATAAAGCTCTGCCAGATTCTCTCCAGCCTTGGTTAGGGACTGATTGATTACCATCTTCCACACAAGATGGTGAACATTATCATGTCAATGGCATTCAGAGGTCTCCGACTAACTGAAGTAAGAGAGATCAGGTTGTTATGGCTCTGTGACTTCTTCATCGTCCTTGCGCTTGAAGAATTGATTCTGCTATGGTTAAAGAATTTTGCCAACTCACAGCAATGTTAAGGGTGCATATTCCTACCCTGCAGAGCAGACCAACAAGCAAGATCCCTCCCCCACTTACCCCCCCAAAGTGAAGCTGTTACTTGGGTGGTCAACATGCCTCTGAACTGGATGTGGCTGAACAGCCCTCCTACATCATAGCAGGACTGATGCCTCTGGAGCCGTTGGGCAGAGGTCCCTGCTCCTCGTGGCACACTCAGCCAGCACAAAGTGGGGCTCTGGACAGGGAGTGGAACAAAGGTGCTGCTGAGAAGGAGAAAAGCAATGTGTGTGCGGAAGTGAGTGGGGGGGAATGTCTGTAAGAAAGGGAAAGAATTTTGTCCAGAGAGGGTCTTTCCTGACTTGTCACTGTCTTTTTTCTCCTTGGACAGTCCTACATGCCTGGAGAGAGCAAAATGTCCAATCTCAGCTCCTTCAACCACTTCCTCCTTGTGGCATTTGCAGACACACGGGAGCTGCAGCTCTTGCACTTCTCCCTCTTCCTGGGCACCTACCTGGCTGCCCTCCTGGCCAACGGCCTCATCATCACAGCCGTAGCCTGCCACCACCGCCTCCACACCCCCATGTACTTCTTCCTCCTCCACCTCGCCCTCCTCGACCTGGCCTCCATCTCCACCACTGTCCCCAAATCCATGGCCAACTCCCTGAGGGACACCAGGGCCGTTTCCTACTCAGGATGTGCTGCCCAGATGTTTTTCTTTGTCTTCTTTTTTTCAGCCGAGTATTCTCTCCTCACTGTCATGGCCTATGACCGCTACGTTGCCATCTGCAGACCCCTGCACTACGGGACCCTCATGTGCACCAGAGCTTGTGTTAGGATGGCAGCAGCCGCCTGGGCCAGTGGTTTTCTCAATGCTCTCCTGCACACTGCCAACACATTTTCCATTCCTCTCTGCCAAGGTAATGTCCTGGACCAGTTCTTCTGTGAGATTCCCCAACTCCTCCAGCTCTCCTGCTCACACTCCTACCTCAGGGAAGTGGGGCTCAATGTGGTTAGTGCTTGTTTATTCCTTGGGTGTTTCATTTTCATTGTGCTGTCCTATGTGCAGATCTTCAGAGCTATGCTGAGGCTGCCCTCTGAGCAGGGAAGGCACAAAGCCTTCTCCATGTGCCTCCCTCACCTGGCTGTCGTCTCCCTCTTTGTCAGTACCATCATGTTTGCCTACTTGAAGCCCCCCTCCATGTCCTCCCCAGCTCTGGATCTGGTGGTAGCTGTTGTGTACTCGGTGGTGCCTCCAGCAGTGAACCCCCTCCTCTACAGCATGAGGAACAAGGAGCTCAAGGATGCCCTGGAGAAACTCTTGCAATCAGTGCAATGTTAGCACCGATAACTGTCCCATGTCCACCATCTCATCAATCCCAGGATACTTTTGGTCACAGCTATGACTTGTTCACTTCTGTCTGTCTTACTTTTCTGCATTATATTCATTTCTAGAGGAAAATGTTTGGGTTCATCCTGCTTCTCCTCCTCTTCTCCTCTCCTGAATCTGACCCAGAGACCATGTTGAAGCTGGAAGTCAGGCTTCCCCTTCTTCAGCTGAGATGGGGGAACCTCAGAGCCTGCTAGTCTGAGCTCCCTCGGATGCCCCCAGTGCAATGAGGGGAGTTTCCCTTTGCAGGGTCTCTTTTGGCATTGACACCACAGGAGCTCCCAGGCACAGAGTTAGGCTCAGACGGGTACAGGTCAGGTGAGACCATGGGTCCTGTGTCCACTAGGAGAGCTCAGCTCCAATGGCCACAGTCAGGCTGTGATCTCACACCCCTCTCCTGCAAGGGTGGCAGCTGGCTGTCATGGGCTGATCCCTTCCCTCTACAGAGCACCAACACTCAAAGCAGAGTAGGAGTGGAGGGGAGGAGATTCTGGACGAAGCTTGTGGGGATGGACCCTCTGTTTCACAGGACCGTCCCCACACCACCACAGCAGGCTTTTGCTGGCTGCAGCCTTCCCTTGGGGACTGCAGCTTTCCTGCAGAGGTGGCCACCCACAGAAGCAGATCCTTCTCTTTTCACAACTGCTTCGTCTCATTTCCACACTGACCTATTGTGCTGTCATGTGTGTTTACAGCCCAGGAGTTCTCGTAACCTGGGAATGGTAGGGTTGTATTTTGATGTTCAGGTGTCCTGTGACTACAGGCAGGATCAGGCCATGGGCACCCTTGTGCCAGACCTGGCTTCCAGAATCAATTTCCTATAATAAAAGGCATCTCCCTTGTGCCGTGCCTGAAGTCTGGCCTTTCTTCAGAAGATGGAGTCAAAAATATGCCCAAGGGATTGCACCATGAAAGGGCCTGCTGCTCTGCTTGTGAACTTTGTGGGATCCAAGGGATGAGCTCAGAGGCCCTGGGTGATCTTTTGGGCACTGAGGACTGGATTCAGGGCTCATCTCTTGGTGTTTAGCAGAGACAGTGAATGGTCTCTGAATTACCTGCCTGGGGCTGTCCCACAGGTGACAGTGCTGATGAGAGCTGCCCACTGTTGTGGAGGGGAATCTCCAGGAGATCCCCAGGAGAGCTCAGGGGATGTCCAGGGACAGTGTGTGCCTGGGGTGGGCAGTGGGTGGAGCCTCCAAAAATCAAGGATGGTCCATGGTGGAGTAACCAGAAGGTACAGCACTAAATCCAGGTATGCATGGGGAAACGATGGCTCTACAGTGCCCGGAGAGGCAGAGGGGACCCAGGAGGAGCAGGGATGGGGGACGGGAGAGTGATTCCTGCACCCTCAGTGAAACACCACAGGCTGGACACCACAGTGCACACCTCAAACACATCTCCTGCCCTGGCCAACAACCTGGGGTCACTCTGAGCATTGTCCATGAGAACAGCCACATGGCAGCAGTGGTGGTGATCCCTGTGCAGCTGGGTCTGCTTCCCACCCCAGCCAGCAGGGCAAGAGCTTAGTCACAAGTCAACCCGTGGGTCCATGACCCCACAGCCGCTCGTTCTGCAGAGCAGCACCACCAGACCAGGGCCCTGCGGGGAGCACAGGGGAGAGGATGCAAGAACACCCAGGCCAGCATGGACACAGTGACCTGGAGAAAGGCTCTCTGGGGAGCAGGGACGTCCCAGGAGAAAAGCAGGGCAGCAGGCAGAGAGAGAAAATGAGAACAAGAAACAAGTTTCTCTGGGCACCAGCTCGGGGCAGGCGGCTCTGTCCCTGGGGCAGCAGGAGGTGCTGGAGGGGGCGGCAGGGCCAGGGCTGTCGTGGTGTGCTGGGCAGCGGGGTGGGCATGGAGGGTCTGGAGGCAGCCAGGGAGGGAGTTCTCGTGGGCACAAGATCAGGGGAGACAGAGTGACCAGCCTCACTGTGGGGCCTTGTCCTCCTTGCCAGGGAGCTGCTCCCCTTGTCCTTGGGCCGTGTCGGAGTTATGCTGTTGTGGCGGCCCATGCCAGTAGTGCACGTGCACCACGAAAAGGGCATGTTAGATAGCCGTATGTGCCACTTAGAGATTCTTCAGCTGACCTGGGGGTTGCCTTCTTGAGGTGTGAGGGGGTTTACAAGAGCCAGCGCACACAACACTTAACAGTAAACAAACTTTATTCCTCCTCTCATAACAGTAACTGTATATATATGTGTATGTATATATATGCATATATACATAGACACAATATTTATATACTAGTACAGAAATGAAAATTGACAATAATGACATTATTTCATATCTAAGTGTGCAGCAACAATAAAGAAACAACCTTTAGAAAGGGGAACAAGGTCGTGGAAGGGGATTGATGCCCAAGCTACTAGATGGCTGCGGCTAGAGCTGAACCGACAATGAACACGGCTGGGGGGCAATAGCCCCAGAGGGAAGAAGTGGCACCTGCGTGCAGGGCCTGCTGCAATTATCCCTCCGGACGGGGTATTCTCTGATCCCGGGGACAGAGCAGCAGCTCCCTACTGGGACTGGGACACATGGCTCTTGCTGGAAGAAGCGGCACTCAGTTAGAGACCTCCCGCAAGACCCTCCGGACGGGGTGACACCTAATCGTAGGAGTCGGAGTGGGAAAGGTCAGGCTTCCTCTCCACGTAGTGCAGTGCCCTCGCACGGCGCCCCGGTCGAGGGGGTGTTGGTGACGAAGTCCCGTGGAGCATCGCTTCTGCCGCTCCGATGGTGGCCAGCCGCTGCAGCTGCTTGGCGTCTTCAGCCGGGGAAATGTGCCTGTAGGAGGTGGCTGGGCGTCTCGAGAGCTCTGACAAGAGCTGCCACAGCCTCTTCTTCCCCGGCCGCATCGACCTTCGGCGAGTGTCCACCTGCCTTTGTGAGCTTTTATCCGGGGGTTCTTATAACTAGACTTATCCAGTATGTAGTCACCCAGGAGGACTAACCTGACCAGACAAAACATGCGCTTTCAATCCAGCCATTTGCCTACCCGCTGCCTTGCCAGCCTCCCAGAAGGTTCCTTTGGTCGACAGCCCAGACCACCTCATCTGGGATGCCCAATCAACTTAAAAGGAAAGTAGTCGGGACCTTTTGGTGCGGTATCGATCCCGCTCCAGGTTATAGATAGGGCACGGTGATTGGTAGTTCATCTTCTAGTATGTTCCTATGATGTGGAGGGGAGTTAATTCACCACAGCATCCCATCACTCCATCCCATCATCTGCATCACTCATCAAGGCAAACAGCATTGGCTCCAGTAGTGGCCTCTGAAGAACATTACTGGTAGCCATTAGTCCGTTGGACTTTGCACCACTGTTCTCCGCCTTTGGAGCCAGGTGGCCTCCTGGTAATTTCCTGCATACTCCAGTGCATACGGCTCCATCCCACATCTGCCCACTTTGGCGACAAAGGTGCTAGGGAAGACCATGTCAAAGGCCTTCCTCCATTCAAGCTATACACAAGCTATGCACAGCACTCCCCTTGTCCACACAGCCAGTCATCCCATTACAGGAGGCAATCTGGTGGGTCGGGCACAAGTTGCCCTCCATGACTTCATGCTGGCTGATCCCAATCCCTTCCTAGGGCTGCAAATCACTCCCAGGAAGATTTGCTTTGCAGGGGCTGAGGTGACAAGGAGCAGTCTGTCCTTTCCCAGAGGCTCTTTCTTGTCCTTCTGGAAGGTGGATGTCATGTTTGGGGGGAAGGTGGGGAGGGCTGGGACTGGAGAGCAGCCCCATGGCCCCACTGTGCAGGCACTGGCCAGGGCAGGGTGTGTTCAGGGCTGGGGACATGTGCCCCTGGCACCGTCCCCACCACAGCCCTCGGTGCCCCGTCCCCCCACAGCCCTCCTGCTCTGGCACTCTCCCCCAGCACCCGGACCCTGCCCAGCCCCGGCCGTGTCGCACGCGGGGGTCAGCGCACAGCCATGGCCCGGGGTCTGCCGGGGTCATGGCTGGGAGAGAGGCCGGGCAGGGCCGGCCGTTCCCCTCCATACAGGCACTGAACCCAGCAGGACAGAGCAACCAAATGCACCCCGAAACCTGGGGTGAGCGGCCAGGGCAGGGGGGATGTGTGTCTGCCGTCCCACCAGCCTCCCAGCTGGAACTGGCCCCAGTGGCACCAGGAGGCAGGCCACAGGGACACTCTGGGTCCCTCCTTCTGCTGTCCAGGAGATCCCCTACCCCCAGGCTGCCTGCAGCCCCCCGGGCCAGCCCCTCTCTCCACGACACACCAAGACCCCCTGCCCTGGGGCTCCTCCGGCCGCTCCTGCTGCCCCAGGGGCACAGCACCCTGCCCTTCCTGGACACACAGAGAAACACGTTCCTCTTCCTCCTTTATGCTTCCTTGCCAGTGCACAATTGCTCCTTTCCTCTTCTCCAGGGACCTCCCTGCTCCCCGCAGAGCCTTTCCCCACATCCGTGTGTCCAGGCTGGCCTGCCCGACCGTTCCTGGACCCTTCCCTGTGCTCCCCGCAGGGCCCCGGGCTGGTGGTGCTGCTGTGCAGAGGGAGTGGGCTGTGGGGCCACGGGGCCATGGGGTGACTCCACGCTGGCTGGGGTTGTCACGGTGGGAAGCAGACCCAGCTGGATGGGCATTATCGTGCCTGAGAAGGGATCTGTGGCCATGGACGATGCTCTGAGCAATCACAGGGCATTTCCAATGGCTCAGGCTGTGTTCAGGTGTGTCCCCAGATCTGGCCCATGGTTTCCACTGGAGGTGACATGAAGGACTCTCCAGGCTCCCTTTCTGTGCCTGTTGGGTCCCCACTGCCTCTTGTGAGATAGTAGAGCTCTAACTCACCTATATATTCATTGGTTTTACCCTTTAAGTGTGGATGACTCCAGTTGACTTTGTGAAGCTCCATTCACTGCCCACCTCAAGGCACAGAGTGCCCTGGGAGATGCCCTGTGCTCTCCTGGAGGCTCCATGCTGCCTTTGAGAAGGTCAGGCATCCGTCTCCAGCCCTGTCGGATGGGAGATACCACTTGACCACCTCCAGGAGCCCTGGGCACCCACAAGTGACAGCTGAATCCCACCTTCTTTCCCTAACACATCACCTCTGAGCTCATTGCCTTGAGCCCATAGAGAGCCCTTGGAAAAGCAACAGGGTCTTTCAGGGTGGAAGTCCTCAAGCACATTTTTTACTCCAGTTTTGGAAGAACAGCCCAACTTTCAAGCATTGCACACAGGAAATCCTCTTTTATTAGACCTAAGCCAGCTCTGATACAGTGAAAGATGTTCACAGCAGGCGTCTCAGTCAAAAAGACAGGGTTCATGCTGCTGGATAAGTGGAATGAATTCAAACCCTTGTGTACAAACATGATGATCACAGAGAGAATGTGCAAAGCATAACAGTTTTGTGAGATGAATCGGAAACTGCTTGTGAGGAGAATTGGGCAGCTTAGTGCTGCTGAACTAGAACCAGCTGAATCAATCTGTTTAGTGCATCTTTGAGCTCCTTGTTCCTCATGCTGTAGAGGAGGGGGTTCACTGCTGGAGGCACCACCGAGTACAGAACGGCCACCACCAGATCCACAGCTGGGGAGGAGATGGAGGGGGGCTTCAAGTAGGCAAAAAAAGAGGTGCTGACAAAGAGGGAGACGACAGCCAGGTGCGGGAGGCACATGGAGAAGGCTTTGTGCCTTCCCTGCTCAGAGGGCATCCTCAGCACAGCTGTGAAGATCTGCACGTAGGACAGCACAATGAAAACAAAACACCCAAATATTAAACAGGCACTAAACACAAAAACCCCCACTTCCCTGAGGTAGGAGTGTGAGCAGGAGAGCTTGAGGATCTGAGCGATTTCACAGAAGAACTGGTCCAGGACATTGCCTTGGCAGAGAGGCATTGTAAATGTGTTTGCAGTGTGCAGCAGAGCATGGAGAAAACCACCGGCCCAGGCAGCTGCTGCCATCCTGACACAAGCTCTGGTGCCCATGAGGGTGCCGTAGTGCAGAGGTTTGCAGATGGCAACGTAGCGGTCATAGGCCATGACAGTGAGAAGAGAATACTCAGCTGAAATGAAAAGGGCAAGAGAAAAGACCTGGGCAGCACATCCTGCATAGGAAATGGTCCTGGTGTCCCTCAGAGAGTTGGCCATGGATTTGGGGACAGTGGTGGAGATGGAGCCCAGGTCAAGGAGGGCGAGGTGGAGGAGGAGGAAGTACATGGGGGTGTGGAGGCGGTGGTCGCAGGCTACGGCTGTGATGATGAGTCCGTTGGCCAGGAGGGCAGCCAGGTAGATGCCCAGGAAGAGGGAGAAGTGCAAGAGCTGCAGCTCTCGTGTGTCTGCAAATGCCATGAGGAGGAACTCATTGAGGAAGCTGCTGTTGGACATTTTGCTCTCTGCCCTGGGCATGGGGACCTTTCCAAGGAAGAAAAGACAATGACAAGTTAGAAAAGAATTTTAAAAATAAACAATTAAAGAAATAAAATGTTCCATTTCTCATTAAAAACACCACATTGCCTCTCTCCTTTATTGGGAGGATCTCTGTGCAGGTCCTTTGCTTGAGCTCTGCTTTAGGCTGGCAGAGTGTGTCGGGAGGAGCAGGGACCTCTGCCCATGGGCTCCGCAGGAGTCTACCTGGCTGTACAGTAGGGGGTACATGGGAATGGGGGGGAACAATTTCTGTCGAATGATATCCATCGTCTGAGTTTTGCAGAAAATACTTTCAGGGATTAATTTTCCTCCTTCTTTAATTTGATTTGAGATGCCCCTGTCACCCTTGGGGAGTGTTCTTTCAAGGTAGAAATCCTCAGCATTTCTGCTGTGAGTCCTGAGAGGAAAGCATCCACTGTCACTTGGGGCAGAGTGAGGACATTTCATTTATTAGCCTTGTTCCCAGGCTGTCCTGTGCTCGCACCTCTTTCACCTGGAGGATGATGTTACCCTTTAAAGAAACCAGCCCCTGCTGAGAGCAGAGGAGTGCACTTTCAAAGGGCAGATCTCCAAACTCCTCACCCTTTCTCCAGGCACCTCAGGCAGCTCTCCACACTCCCCTTCTGGCCAAGGACACTCAGCGCTCTTTGCAGCTGCCCACCTACAGCCTCCCACCTCCTTCTCCACACTCTCTGCATCTCTGAAGCTTCTTGATAGGTCTGTCAGCTATCAGGGAGAAGCTGAGAGACAGCGGTGCCTTTCGAGAGGGCAGCTCGCAGCCTGGCAGGACACCACAGGGAAACAAAGGACTGTTAGGACTGAAGACGGGCTCTCCTTCAGGGAGAGACAGCTCATTCCCCAGTCCCACGGACTGCATTTCCTGGAGCTCCCAGGTCAGGAGGAGGCTGGGGCCACCTCCCTGCCATGCACACCCCTCTGTTGCACAGCTTCCAGCATCGGTGTCTGAAGTGCACCTGAACCCCCCCCCGCCCCCCCCAAAGAGCCCAAGAGCAAGAAGAGGAGCAGCATGGAGAGGAGGGGAAACAAGGGGCAGCACCAGGATCCTGCTGCCGAGGGAGGCAAGGAGAGAGAGACAGATTGGCACTCACAAAAGCCTTCACCTTGCCCACCTGGGCATGCTGCCTCACAGACAGTGAGCTTGCAGAGCAGTCACTCTCAGCCCCTTTGTTGGGCAGCACAAAATTAACTCGTGGCAGGAGAGATGCCCCTCTCCTCTGCTGGAGGTCTGGCTGCAGAGGCAGCTCATGCCCTGGACTCCATGGCTGTCAGGGCAGAGGCTCTGCTGGGTGGGAGAGGAGACACGGGGAGCTTGCTCAGAGGAAGCTGTTTGTGTTAGAAGGACTGACCATGACTTGCTCAAATCCATCCTCCCATGATGATTCTGCTAGCAGTTCCTTCTCATTCCCTGCCCATCTCGGCTACCTGCAGCTATCCCTGCTGGCAGCTTTCTCTGTCCCAACACCTTTTCCCTTGCAGTGCTCATCGTCCCCATCCCACCCTCTGTGGGCTCAGTGCAGCCGTACAGAAATCTTCCAGGTCTGGGACTTGGCCAGGGGAATCTCTGTGCTTGCAGGTCCTAAGGAGCAGGTCACATAAACCCTGAGGAATCCCATAAAGGTGATGCTGGTGCTGCTGGAGTTTGAGATGGGGTTGAAGGGGTTTGCTGAGTCTTCTCACAGACCTCCTGATCTCAGAGTGTGAAGGTTTGTGAGTCTCAG
Organism: Struthio camelus; assembly: GCF_040807025.1. NCBI lineage: Eukaryota > Metazoa > Chordata > Aves > Struthioniformes > Struthionidae > Struthio > Struthio camelus. Next base: position 4,843,357 of record NC_090970.1, read on the forward strand.
TTCCTCCCAAACCAGAAAACTCTTTCCTTTTTTGTCCCTGCCCAAATCAGGAAACAGAAAGCCCTGGAAGGAAAGCTCCTTCGATTTCAAACAGCCTGTTTTTTCACCTTTGTCTGCAGGGCAGTGACACTGCTCTGAATCACAGCCCTGGGCAGACTTGTGTGCATGTCCCACCCTTACAGCCCTGCAGCCATCCCTGGGAGAGGGTAGCAGAATGCCCCGTCCCTGTGACAGTGTGCCAGGGAATCTCTGCTCTAAAGCATCTCCTCCTCCCATACACTGGAAAATCCGCGAGAGTGATCTTTAAAAAGCTTGTCATGGGGTGAGCTGGGTTCAGAGGACCCCCTCCAGGAGCCTCAGTAGCGTTGTCCTTCAGCCAGAGATTTACTGTGTCAAGAGCTGGGACAGTCTTCTACAGTGAACTGTCAGCCGTCCTCCCACTCCACACTGCCTTTCACTTCTCTCTGCCTTCTCTCAGCTCCTCTCAGCAGCAGCAGGCAGTGCCCACAGCCCTGCTGCTCTTGGCAGAGGAGCTGCTCCTGCACACAGCTGGACACATGGGCACTGCTGCCACGGTGCCATGACCTCCTTCCATCTCACGAGCCTGGACCCCTTCAGCAACAGTGGCCCAATTAAAGGCAGAAGTTCTCTGTCCCTCGGGCTCCCTCCTCCTGGGAAATGTTCCCTGAAGTAGACCAAAATAATCACCGATGGTCCCTCTCTGAACACTGAAGGAAGACTGATTCCAGCATTACAATATAGCTCATCAGAGGAAGGTCACCTGCTAGAGGGGGAAAAGCCCCTCTTTCTGCCTCTTAGCTAGGCAGGACTCCTAGAGAGGAGGCAAGAAGGGAGTTCATTCTCCCATGGTTCAGGTTTTCATTCAGATGAGTCCATCTGGGCATCTCATGCCAGTTTAGAAGCCCTGTGGACTGGACTGGGATTCAGATCCCTCCTGTAAACTCTACAAACACCCAGGAGGTGGGATTCTCTTTGCCCAAGCAGAAACGTGCCCAGCAGAGATGTCTGCATGGGAGCTCCTTGTCTAAGCTCCCGCTGTAATCCCTGGAGATGGAGAGTGGGAGTCAGTTGCTCACACACCAACACCTGGCAACACTGGAAGAGAGTCTGCTTGCTCTGATGGAGCCATTCTGAGACCTGCATCCTTCTGGAGCATCAGGTGGGAGCGAGGTGGAGAATTTCCTTGGCCATCTGAAATGACCCCGGATGTCTAATACTGCTAGACACCCACTCACTAGGAAGCTGAGACATATCCAGATCCCAGTGTTACCAACAGCTCATGTCATTCAGTGCAGACACTTGATTTCATGACATAGGAATAGGTTGTCAGGGCCATGTCGGATGCTTGGGGTGTGCAGCACAACTGCATGCTTCTAGCACATACACCATGGCAGCTACAGAAAAGTCATGGCCCCTTTTCAGTGCTTGCTGGACAAGCGCCCCAGGGTATCTTCGGTTTCCTACCTGTGTCCAGACAACGGAATCCTACCACTACCTTTATGCCAATTCCATCCTGCCTGCATTCAAGAATGCTGCATAAATGGGAGGCACATCACCTCGAGGTCTCCACTCATGTTTCTGAACCCTCCAACCTGTCTAGCTCTCCTGTCCCTGAACCTCTTCTCACCCTTCCACATGATATGAACAGGCACTGGGCTAGTGATGTCCTCAGAGTGGCTGCATCGCAGGCTGCCCAGGCCCAGGGACTTCTTTAGTGGCACCTTCTCCTTCCTGGAGATCGCTTCACCTCTGTCACAGGCCCCCAAGGTGCTGCAGAATCAGCTCAGGCAGCAAACCCCTCTCCTGCCATTCCTGCACAGCCTAGCTCTGTTTCTCCCTGGCCTTGGACACTGCAGGGTTTGCTCTGTCTGTGGGAACCTCCTTCCACCATCACATTGGCCACCTGCTATCCGTGCCAGCATGTCACCCCTTGCAGTCAAAGCCTTTGCCTACAGAAGGCCCTTGGGAACATGTTTCCCTGTGACAAATCTTCTGTCCGTGCCACAGCTGAGGTGCTGAACTCCAAATATATGCAGACATATGCAGCCTGGGGCACAGCCAGGAGCAAACGGAGATGCCCCAGCTGTCACAGCACTGCCACATGCTTGGACAAACTGAGATGGGGTGGGGTCACTCGCATGACTGCAGTCCTTCAATGGCAGAGTACAAGGTCTTCAGGAAACTCCACCAGGGAAGATGAGGAGGAGGAGGAGGCCCTGTGTGGGAAGGGCACATTGCACAGCATCGTGTCCAGGTGGGTTTTGAATCTCTCCAGGCAAGGAGACTCCACACCCTCTCTGGGCAACCTCTGCCAGGGCTCTGTCACTCTCACAGGCAAGAAGGTTTCCCTCAGATTCAGGTGGAACTTCCCCTCATGACACAACTCATCCACAACAGCCCACCTGCTGCAGGAGAGCTGACTGCCAGCCCAGGCCTCACCAAGAGGCCCCAAGCACCCCCTGCACCCTCACCCCTGTAGAGCTGCATCTGCTGGCAGAGGGTCTCTCTGCGTCCAAGCTTCTGACACAGCTGAGGCAGCGACTCCAGCAGCTACTGGGGAATGTCCTCTCCAGCATGACATGACCATATCTGAGCAAGCATACACTACTACGATTGGAAACAAAGGTGCCTTCTTGCCCCCTGCTGTGCAGACTGCTGCCTCTCTTCACTGCACTCCAGGAGCTGCACTCCAGGCCTGGCTCTTCTATAGGCCTAGCACTGACTCACAGGGTGCTTGACTCACCCTCATCAAGGAGCAAAGGCCCCAACTCCCTCTCCTCAGGGGCAACCAACAGAGCTCCTTAGCGGCAGCTCCACCTAGCTACAGCTGCTCCCAGGAGAAGTTAAGGCCTCCTGTAGTTGTCCTTGCCTAGCTCTCCTTTCCTGTTTCCAGCAATCACCTTCTAGTTCCTTGGGGTCCCCAGAAAGCCCTCTCCCCCTACAACTTCCAACAAGGTCCTCAAAAGTTCTAAGCAGAGCCCACACACTGCTGCACCAACTGCTGCCTCTGTTTGCTGCCTCTGTTCTCTGCAGTCTCACTTCCTTTTGCATGGAGACTTGGAAAGCCACCTCCCTGACATTCTTCAAGGATGATGGAGCCTCCCTTCTGCAAGAGTCACCCTGAGACTATTTCGAGACAAGGAAGGGTGGTTGTGGGGACGTTCTCAAACTCCAGCAGCTGCACAGCTGGGAGCTGGTCACCTCACACACTTCTGAATGAGCCAAGGTGCAGGTCCTGAGGCATTGCACTGCCTTCCAGGCTCTGCACCGGAGCCTGGACAGCAGCCCTGCAGTGTGTGGGCACGTGCTGAGAAGCCCAGGAGCAAAACTGTGGGAGATCCAGGGCACTAGGTGCTGTACAGCCTCATGGGAAAGCCAGGGTGCTGGGGGGGGATGCAGGGTGCCAGGGACTGTAGCCAGGGGAGAAGCACTGCCCTGAGGTGACACTGAAAAGCCCAAGGACCAGCTGAGCTCCAGAGATGGGAAATGGCTTTCCCCAGGCTCAGCCTGGGCAACATTCATGGGAAATGAGAACACTGCCCCAAATTTGCTCCCCAGCCTTGCCCATGGTTATGGAACATGGGAAGCACCAGGGTCCCACGTAAAGCCCTCTGGATGATGCGTGTTAAGGGCCTAGTTGCTCTTTTCTGGCATCTCATCTCTCTCCTAAGCACTGCAGACTGAGAAACCTTGCTGAGGCCTTTTCAAAACAAAGAGCCTGCTTTGGGCTTTGGTGCCTGAAGGAGGAAGGCTGCGTCCTGTCCCTTCCTGTCCTACATCCTCCTTTGACAAGAAGAGTGACCCACGGGAGAAACCTGTCTTGAGGCTCGCCAAAGCATCGCAGCCCATGGCCACCCTTTTGTGCTGTTTGACCTCACATGATTTTGATCCCGTCTTTAACAAGTGCCAAACCCCTAACATAGCCCCAAACCCCAGCTTCCTGGCCAGGTCTGCCCTGTGCAGAGACCTGTTGGTGCAGGGGCACAGAAGTGACCTCTGCCGTGACCCATCTTAGATTTTTCACAGCCTTTGTCACCATCTGGTCACGTTCGTGAAGGATTTATCAGCCAGTTTTGGAAACTAACTGGGGATGTAGGCAGGTGACTGCTTTCCAGGACGTGAGGGGAAGTCTCTCTGCTCTCTCCATGGCTGTGCCAACTCCATGGCGGTGACCTACTGAGCCCTGAGATGACACGGGCTGAGGTCACAGTGGGATGTGCCGCATCACAGAGAGGTCTCTCCCCGGTGCCATGGGAGAGCCCTCACTTCCCTGCAAGGCCAGGGCACGGCTCACACACTCCCCACTGCTGCCCTTCAGAGCTACTCCCCAGCAAGGAGGGAGGCCAGGAGGCAGTGGGGCTGCACTGTGGGGCTCCTCACCAACAGGCACAAGAGCAGGGACACATTGGAGAGGAATTGTGGGGGACGAGACAGGAGACAAGAGTCCTTTTTCCCTGGAGGGAGAGGCGAGCCGAAGGAAAGGGGCCAAACGAGATGGAGACTGCTGGACCAAGAACATTAGCCCAGACCACAGGTACTTGTTTTCCAGTGCTCCTGCAGCTCTCCGCCAAGGGTAAGGGATTGAGGAACTCCTTCCTGAGGTGTCGCACAGAGACTGTGAAATGGAAAAACAGTTGTGGGACCTGGGCTGTGGGGGTGTCTGGACAGGGCTGGGGGCGGCCACAAGAGCCCTGCTGGAGGGTCCCATCTGGCTCAGGGCACAATGGGGCAGGCAGGAGTGCTGGGTCCTGGGGCTGGGGCTGTCCTGAGCCCCGAGGCTCCTGTGGGGCTGGCTCCATCCCCTCCTGGTAGGGTGGTAGGGTGGGAGGAAATTCAGGCCCAAGTTTCCCTGGAAGTGGGTCCCCCCTTGGGGTCTGGCTCTGGCAGGAAAGGGGTCCTGGCTCCCAGAGGCTGCAATGTCCACCAGATCCCAGGGGGATCTCAAGAGCCTGCTGGAAATGCCCACAGAGGACATGAAACCTTCCCCTTGTAACAGCCCTCAGCATGGCACCAGACCCACCACCAACGATGGTGGGAGGAAGGAGCTGCCTGCTGGGTCATGTGTCTGCAATGTTGCCATGGCATCGCCCCCAGTGCTGCCCTGCTACTGGCTGACAAGAGGAGGAGGGTTGTGTTGGGTTGCCAGATGTCTCTGTCAGCCCATCACAGTCCAGCACGTGGGTTAAAGACACTTATAAGTGCAGTGGGAGCAAAGCAGGAGAGCAGGAGTGGGAGTGAGTGGGTGTGTAGGTGTGTTCCCATGCTGGCCCTGGCCGTGTGGGGCTGCTCTCCTCCAGGAGCTGCCACGGGGTTAGCACCATAGGACAGAGGTGCCTGGGCCCCAGGGGAGCTGTCCTGCAATCCAGATGTGCTGGCCGGCCCCAAGCAGCTGCACTGGGCGGTACAGTGTGGTTTGGCCGAGCTTTGTCTGCAAGATGGGAATGCTCTTTCTGCCCTTGGATTGGTGGAGGTGGGAAGGGAGCAGGAGCAGAGGTGGGAGTGGATGTTCAGAGGAAGTGCTTGTTGCTGCCTCTTGGAGGACTAGAAGGAAACAGAAGGGCTGGAGAGTGGTCCTGGGTGTGATTTGGGACATTTGGGGGGTGGTGTCCTGGCTGCTGGCCTGTGTGGTGGTGTGGCCTGTGTGTGCCTGCTGCAGAGGGGCGTGCTGGCTGTCCACCGTGTGTGAGGCTCAGGGTGGGGGTGAGGTGTGTGCCAGAAGTTGGGTGGCGTGTGGTGGGGAGAGGCGGTGGCCCCAGGGTGTTGGTTGTGGGTGCGGGAGGAGACGTGTGGAGAGAGCAGTGGTGTGCGTGGGCAGTGCCATGAGGCTGTGGAGGTGGGGAGCGCTGCGAGGTGAGCAGGTGCCTTGTCTGCTGGGGCCCCGGCTGCCCTGGTGGCCCCATGAGCCAGGCACGCTGGCAGCCGGCTGCCTTCTGCCCGCTCAGCTTCACGCCTGGAGTTTCCTCCGCTCTTGCCAGGCTCTGCAGCCAGGACCCACCCGAAAGTGCAGGGAGCGCTTCTCCTTGCTCTGAGAGCTGTACGAGGCATGCTTTTCCCTCCTTTCCTCTCGGTTGCTTTTCGTGGGGAGAGCTTTGATCTTGCAGCAGTGTTGGCTGAAGGAGCAGGAGGCCGGGGGAGTTGCTCGTTCCCGGCTGGGCATTAATGTGCTGGAAGGTGTTTGGAGGAGTGAAGGCCTTGTGGAGAGGTGTTCTTGGGAGAGGGGCAGGTGTGTTCTTGGGAGAGGACTCTGAAGGGTGGCTGATGGCTCCCTGTGCCAAATCTCCCTGGACAAGGAGTGCCTTGGAGGAGGGAAGGCAAGGCAAGGGTGGCCTGCAAGGGATGCACAGCCCCGGCCTCTCTTCCTTCCAGCTGCCGTCTCGGCAAGTTCCTGCACCGTCCTGCTGCAGTGTGAGCTTTGTGTGCTGCAGCAGGGCAGAGAGAGAGCCCCCTTGGGCAGGCATGAGTGTGCGAGGTGTGGTGTGGTGAGGTGCTGACGCGGGGAAGGTGGTGGTGTTGGCCTGAGGTTTGGGTGGGTGTGAGGAGCCCCACGGAGCTCTAGGGGCATTGCTGCGAGTCTCTGGAGCCAAGGGAGTGGTGGTGAGCACAGGCGTCCTCCCAGCAGCCTGCCGGCTTGTGGGCAGGCATTGTGGACGCTGAGCGCTGGAAGCCCTTTCCCCTTGGGGTTTTCTCCCTGAGCGCTTGGAGAGTTGCCACTCCTTTTTTGGGAGGTGGGGAGAGTCCTAGAGCCTTTGCATTGTGACCACTCTTGTTTTTCAGACTGCTCCCGGCTGACGCCGTGATGGGGTCGTGTCCGTGCAGGCCTGAGAAATGCAGGGGCCAAAGAGTGGAGCACTAGGGGCTCAAGTGCTTGCTAAGAGAAGAGAGGGAAGTGGTCCTTCCTCTGGGCTGCTGCCTGGTGCTGCTTTGGAGGAGAGCTCCTGGCACCAGACGTGAGGACAAACCAGCTTGGCTCTGCCACACGCCCAGCTCCTTCAGTGGGTGGCTTAGCTGGTGCTCTCGGGCTCTGCCCGGGCCATGCCCGGGGGGACCCTGGAGGCAGAACCTGCACTGGCTTTTCCATGTGGCACTCGCCCTGCTGAAAGCTGCTGGCTTGGCTCGAGGCTTGGCTTGGGAGAGAAATCCCCGGCCTTGCTGAGGCAGGGCAAGGCAAAGGCTGGAGAGCAGTGGAAGCCTTGTGCCGTTTCCCTGGTTGGAAGTGTGCTTGTCTAAGGCTGGTGCACTGGCCCTGTCCGTGCTGCTGAGTGTGTCTGCGTGCAGCCGTGTGGTCATTGGTGAGCTCCCTGAGCACGGCCCGAGAGAGGGGGAGTGTTGCCAAAGAGTTTTGTCCTCCTTCCTTGAAGCCCCAAAGGTCCCATGAGCAGGGAAACCTGTGGGGTGAGGGCCTTGAGGGCACATGAGGCACAAGAGAGAGGCAAGAGCTGGCGTGATGCGCCTCCTGGGAGAGCACTTGCCCTCTGCTTCGTGGAGGTGGGAAGGGAGCAGGCTCCGGGGTGAGCCGGGATGTTCAGAGGAAGTGCCTGTGGAAAGGCTGTGGAGGACTAGAAGCAAGCGGAAGGGTTGGAGAGTGGGTCTTGGTGTGTTTTGGGGCCCTTCCTCATGGTCACTTCTGCTCGGAAAACCCCCTGTCAGAGGGCTCCGAGAGAGGCTGTGCCCACGCGGCACGCCGTGGCCTGGCCGTTGGTGGTGGTGCGTGCCTCTTGCTGGGCCCTGAGACCTGTGGCCCTGGAAGCAGCCTGAAGGGTGTTGGCAGAGCAGCTCTGAGCGTGGCAGCTGTTGTGCTTTCGCAGGGCCTTGGAGGCTGGGGAAGGGCCCGTCCTCCCCTTGCCATTGTCATTAGCCCTGCTGGCGGGATCTAATGAGGGAAGAGCTGCTGAGTGCTGCCTCTGCTGGTGTCCCCAGCTGAGATGCCCTCGCCTCAGTCCTTCCCCACGTCCCAAACTGTCAGGGCCCCAAATCAGAGAGTGCTTGTTGTCCTTGATGTGTAGGGGATGTGCTGGCTTGGTTCAGTCCCTCCTTGGGGCAGGAAGTGGCCTTTGGAGTTGCGGGAAGGCTTCTTGCTCTGACTGGGCCATGGGGCCCTGCTGTCTTCCGCTTCATGGTCACTGCTCCCACACAATCGGCCCCTTAGGAAATGTTGCCATGAATTCCTTGCAGGCCTTTCTCCAGTTCCTGAGCTTCACGGGCTCGCTGTGGGTACTGGCTGGGCAGAAGGTGATCTTCTCTTGGGGCAGGAACCGGTCCGTCCTGGGTGTTTTGCTGCAGTAGGAGCAGTGTGAGGCGCCAGGGTGAATGAGGGAGGCCGTTCAGGAGGTGTCTCAGCCTTGGGGAGGGCAGGGGCAGCTGCAGGGGGCAACAGCCATGAGGTCCCTAGTGTCTGCGAGAGCTGTGCCAGAAAATCACCACTGCCCAATCAGTTCTTTGTCGGTAGCTGAGAGGCCAGCAGGGGCCCCGTGGCTCGGCTGCTGATTGTGAGGTCCCTTGGGGCTGAGGAGCTGAGAGGCCAGATGCAGGAACAAGGCTGGCGTGTTGTCTGTAAGGTCCCTTCTGCAACGGTTACGTGATTGGCTAGCAGGAGGCGTGTGGCTGGGGAGTGCTGGTGAGGTGTCTTCTAGGTGAGCAGTTGCTGGGGCAGCAGCAGGTGCACGGCTGGGACGCGTGCTTTGGAGGTGACGTTGGCCGGAGCAGCTGGGAGGTGAGCATTTGGCTGATGGCTGAGGAAGTTATTGTGAGGTCACTTGTGTGTCAGGGGCTTGTAGGGCAGTGGCGGGCAGACGGCTGGGAAGGTGACAGTGAGGTCCTGTCTTTTGGAGTGGCTGATAGGGCAGCAGGAGGCAGGTGGCTGGGAAGGTGCTTGTGAGGTGAGTGCAGAGAGAGCAGCCCAGGTTGCCCATGGCTGGGAAGTGACTCGGAGGTCCCACCTGTCCCCACAGTATGTAGGCCTGCAGCATGGCTTAGACATTGGTGGTGAAATCTAGGCTTGACAGTGTGTGCGTGGTGTTGAAATTGTGCCCCATGAGAAGAGAGGGGCCTGGTGAGCTTTGTCTGCAAGATGGGAATGCTCTTTCTGCCCTTGGATTGGTGGAGGTGGGAAGGGAGCAGGAGCAGAGGTGGGAGTGGATGTTCAGAGGAAGTGCTTGTTGCTGCCTCTTGGAGAACTAGAAGGAAACAGAAGGGCTGGAGAGTGGTCCTGGGTGTGATTTGGGGCATTTGAGGGGGGGTGTCCTGGCTGCTGGCCTGTGTGGTGGTGTGGCCTGTGTGTGCCTGCTGCAGAGGGGCGTGCTGGCTGTCCACCGTGTGTGAGGCTCAGGGTGGGGGTGAGGTGTGTGCCAGAAGTTGGGTGGCGTGTGGTGGGGAGAGGCGGTGGCCCCAGGGTGTTGGTTGTGGGTGCGGGAGGAGACGTGTGGAGAGAGCAGTGGTGTGCGTGGGCAGTGCCATGAGGCTGTGGAGGTGGGGAGCGCTGCGAGGTGAGCAGGTGCCTTGTCTGCTGGGGCCCCGGCTGCCCTGGTGGCCCCATGAGCCAGGCACGCTGGCAGCCGGCTGCCTTCTGCCCGCTCAGCTTCACGCCTGGAGTTTCCTCCGCTCTTGCCAGGCTCTGCAGCCAGCACCCACCCGAAAGTGCAGGGAGCGCTTCTCCTTGCTCTGAGAGCTGTACGAGGCATGCTTTTCCCTCCTTTCCTCTCGGTTGCTTTTCATGGGGAGAGCTTTGATCTTGCAGCAGTGTTGGCTGAAGGAGCAGGAGGCCGGGGGAGTTGCTCGTTCCCGGCTGGGCGTTAGCGTGCTGGAAGGTGTTTGGAGGAGTGAAGGCCTTGTGGAGAGGTGTTCTTGGGAGAGGGGCAGGTGTGTTCTTGGGAGAGGACTCTGAAGGGTGGCTGATGGCTCCCTGTGCCCAATCTCCCTGGACAAGGAGTGCCTTGGAGGAGGGAAGGCAAGGCAAGGGTGGCCTGCAAGGGATGCGCAGCCCCGGCCTCTCTTCCTTCCAGCTGCCGTCTCGGCAAGTTCCTGCACCGTCCCGCTGCAGGGTGAGCTCTGGGTGCTGCAGTAGGGCAGCGAGAGAGCCCCCTTGGGCAGGCATGAGTGTGCGAGGTGTGGTGTGGTGAGGTGCTGACGCGGGGAAGGTGGTGGTGTTGGCCTGAGGTTTGGGTGGGTGTGAGGAGCCCCACGGAGCTCTAGGGGCATTGCTGCGAGTCTCTTGAGCCAAGGGAGTGGTGGTGAGCACAGCCGTCCTCCCAGCAGCCTGCCGGCTTGTGGGCAGGCATTGTGGACGCTGAGCGCTGGAAGCCCTTTCCCCTTGGCGTTTTCTCCCTGAGCGCTTGGAGAGTTGCCACTCCTTTTTTTGGAGGGAGGTGGGGAGAGTCCTAGAGCCTTTGCATTGTGACCGCTCTTGTTTTTCAGACTGCTCCCTGCTGATGCCGTGATAGGGTCGTGTCCTTGCAGGCCTGAGCAATGCAGGGGCCAAAGAGTGGAGCACTAGGGGCTCAAGTGCTTGCTAAGAGAAGAGAGGGAAGTGGTCCTTGCTGCAGGCTGCTGCCTGGTGCTGCTTTGGAGGAGAGCTCCTGGCACCAGACGTGAGGACAAACCAGCTTGGCTCTGCCACACGCCCAGCTCCTTCAGTGGGTGGCTTAGCTGGTGCTCTCGGGCTCTGCCTGGGCCATGCCCGGGGGGACCCTGGAGGCAGAGCCTGCGCTGGCTTTTCCATGTGGCAGCCGCCCTGCTGAAAGCTGCTGGCTTGGCTCAAGGCTTTGCTTGGCAGAGAAATCCCCGGCCTTGCTGAGGCAGGGCAAGGCAAAGGCTGGAGAGCAGTGGAAGCCTTGTGCCGTTTCCCTGGTTGCAAGTGTGCTTGTCTAAGGCTGGTGCACTGGCCCTGTCCGTGCTGCTGAGTGTGTCTGTGTGCAGCCGTGTGGTCATTGGTGAGCTCCCTGAGCACGGCCCGAGAGAGGGGGAGTGGTGCCTAAGAGTTTTGTCCTCCTGCCTGGAAGCCCCTCAGTAGGGAGGCCTGTGGGGTGAGGGCCTTGTGGGGATGTGAAGCAGAAGAGAGGCAAGAGCTGGTGTGATGCGCCTCCTGGGAGAGCACTTGCTCTGTGCTTCGTGGAGGTGGGAAGGGAGCAGGCTCCGGGGTGAGCGGGGATGTTCAGAGGAAGTGCCTGTGGAAAGGCTCTGGAGGACTAGAAGCAAGCGGAAGGGTTGGAGAGTGGGTCTTGGTGTGTTTTGGGGCCCTTGCCCATGGTCGCTTCTGCTTGGAAAAACTGTCTTTCAGAGGGCTCCGAGAGAGGCTGTGCCCACACGGCACGCCGTGGCCTGGCTGTTGGTGCTGCTCTGTGCCTCTTGCTGGGCCCTGAGACCTGTGGCCCTGGAAGCAGCCTGAAGGGTGTTGGCAGAGCAGCTCTGAGCGTGGCAGCTGTTTGGCTTTCGCAGGGCCTTGGAGGCTGGGGAAGGGCCCGTCCTCCCCTTGCCGTTGTCATTAGCCCTGCTGGCGGGATCTAATGAGGGAAGAGCTGCTGAGTGCTGCCTCTGCTGGTGTCCCCAGCTGAGATGCCCTCGCCTCAGTCCTTCCCCACGTCCCAAACTGTCAGGGCCCCAAATCAGAGAGTGCTTGTTGTCCTTGATGTGTAGGGGATGTGCTGGCTTGGTTCAGTCCCTCCTTGGGGCAGGAAGTGGCCTTTGGAGTTGCGGGAAGGCTTCTTGCTCTGACTGGGCCATGGGGCCCTGCTGTCTTCCGCTTCATGGTCACTGCTCCCACACAATCGGCCCCTTAGGAAATGTTGCCAGGAATTCCTTGCAGGCCTTTCTCCAATTCCTGAGCTTCACGGGCTCGGTGCGGGTACTGGCTGGGCAGAAGGTGATCTTCTCTTGGGACAGAAACCAGTCCGTCCTGGGTGTTTTGCTGCACTAGGAGCAGTGTGAGGCGCCAGGGTGAATGAGGGAGACCGTTCAGGAGGTGTCTCAGCCTTGGGGAGGGCAGGGGGAGATGCAGGGGGCAACAGCCACCAGGCTGGGGTCCCTAGTGTCTGCGAGAGCTGTGCCAGAAAATCACCACTGCCCAATCAGTTCTTTGTCGGTAGCTGAGAGGCCAGCAGGGGCCCCGTGGCTTGGCTGCTGATTGTGAGGTCCCTTGGGGCTGAGGAGCTGAGAGGCCAGCTGCAGGAACAAGGCTGGCGTGTTGTCTGTAAGGTCCCTTCTGCAAGGGTTACGTGATTGGCTAGCAGGAGGCGTGTGGCTGGGGAGGTGCTGGTGAGGTGGCTTCTGGCTGAGCAGTTGCTGGGGCAGCAGCAGGTGCACGGCTGGGACGCGTGCTTTGGAGGTGACGTTGGCCTGAGCAGCTGGGAGGTGAGCATTTGGCTGATGGCTGAGGAAGTTGTTGTGAGGTCACTTGTGTGTCAGAGGCTTGTAGGGCAGTGAGAGGCAGACGGCTGGGAAGGTGGCCGTGAGGTCCTGTCTTTTGGAGTGGCTGATAGGGCAGCCGCAGGCAGGTGGCTGGGAAGGTGCTTGTGAGGTGAGTGCAGAGAGAGCAGCCCAGGTTGCCCATGGCTGGGAAGTGACTCGGAGGTCCCGCCTGTCCCCGCAGTATGTAGGCCTGCGGCGTGGCTTAGACATTGGTGGTGAAATCTAGGCTTGACAGTGTGTGCGTGGTGTTGAAATTGTGCCCCATGAAAAGAGAGGGGCCTGGTGAGCTTTGTCTGCAAGATGGGAATGCTCTTTCTGCCCTTGGATTGGTGGAGGTGGGAAGGGAGCAGGAGCAGAGGTGGGAGTGGATGTTCAGAGGAAGTGCTTGTTGTTGCCTCTTGGAGAACTAGAAGGAAACAGAAAGGCTGGAGAGTTGTCCTGGGTGCGATTTGGGGCATTTGAGGGGGGGGTGTCCTGGCTGCTGCCCTGTGTGGTGTTGTGGCCTGTGTGTGCCTGCTGCAGAGGGGCGTGCTGGCTGTCCACGCTGTGTGAGGGGAGGGGTGGGGGTGAGGTGTGTCGCAGAAGTTGGGTGGCGTGTGGTGAGGAGAGGCGGTGGCCCCAGGGTGTTGGTTGTGGGTGCGGGAGGAGACGTGTGGAGAGAGCAGTGCTGTGTGTGGGCAGTGCCATGAGGCTGTGGAGGTGGGGAGTGCTGCGAGGTGAGCAGGTGCCTTGTCTGCTGGGGCCCCGGCTGCCCTGGTGGCCCCATGAGCCAGGCACGCTGGCAGCCGGCTGCCTTCTGCCCGCTCAGCTTCACGCCTGGAGTTTCCTCCGCTCTTGCCAGGCTCTGCAGCCAGGACCCACCCGAAAGTGCAGGGAGCGCTTCTCCTTGCTCTGAGAGCTGTACGAGGCATGCTTTTCCCTCCTTTCCTCTCGGTTGCTTTTTGTGGGGAGAGCTTTGGTCTTGCAGCAGTGTTGGCTGAAGGAGCAGGAGGCCGGGGGAGGTGCTCGTTCATGGCTGGGCGTTAGCATGCTGGAAGGTGTTTGGAGGAGTGAAGGCCTTGTGGAGAGGTGTTCTTGGGAGAGGGGCAGGTGTGTTCTTGGGAGAGGACTCTGAAGGGTGGCTGATGGCTCCCTGTGCCAAATCTCCCTGGACAAGGAGTGCCTTGGAGGAGGGAAGGCAAGGCAAGGGTGGCCTGCAAGGGATGCGCAGCCCAGGTGTCTCTTCCTTCCAGCTGCCGTCTCGGCAAGTTCCTGCACCGTCCTGCTGCAGGGTGAGGTTTGTGTGCTGCAGCAGGGCAGCGAGAGAGCCCCCTTGGGCAGGCATGAGTGTGCGAGGTGTGGTGTGGTGAGGTGCTGACGCGGGGAAGGTGGTGGTGTTGGCCTGAGGTTTGGGTGGGTGTGAGGAGCCCCACGGAGCTCTAGGGGCATTGCTGCGAGTCTCTGGAGCCAAGGGAGTGGTGGTGAGCACAGGCGTCCTCCCAGCAGCCTGCCGGCTTGTGGGCAGGCATTGTGGACGCTGAGCGCTGGAAGCCCTTTCCCCTTGGCGTTTTCTCCCTGAGCGCTTGGAGAGCTGATATTCCTTTTTTTGGAGGGAGGTGGGGAGAGTCCTAGAGCCTTTGCATTGTGACCACTCTTGTTTTTCAGACTGCTCCCTGCTGACGCCGTGATGGGGTCGTGTCCTTGCAGGCCTGAGCAATGCAGGGGCCAAAGAGTGGAGCACTAGGGGCTCAAGTGCTTGCTAAGAGAAGAGAGGGAAGTGGTCCTTGCTGCAGGCTGCTGCCTGGTGCTGCTTTGGAGGAGAGCTCCTGGCACCAAAGCGGAGGACAAACCAGCTTGGCTCTGCCACACGCCAAGCTCCTTCAGTGGGTGGCTTAGCTGGTGCTCTCGGGCTCTGCCTGGGCCATGCCTGGGGGGACCCTGGAGGCAGAGCCTGCGCTGGCTTTTCCATGTGGCACCCGCACCGCTGAAAGCTGCTGGCTTGGCTCAAGGCTTTGCTTGGCAGAGAAATCCCCGGCCTTGCTGAGGCAGGGCAAGGCAAAGGCTGGAGAGCAGTGGAAGCCTTGTGCCGTTTCCCTGGTTGCAAGTGTGCTTGTCTAAGGCTGGTGCACTGGCCCTGTCCGTGCTGCTGAGTGTGTCTGTGTGCAGCCGTGTGGTCATTGGTGAGCTCCCTGAGCACGGCCCGAGAGAGGGGGAGTGGTGCCTAAGAGTTTTGTCCTCCTGCCTGGAAGCCCCTCAGTAGGGAGGCCTGTGGGGTGAGGGCCTTGTGGGGATGTGAAGCAGAAGAGAGGCAAGAGCTGGTGTGATGCGCCTCCTGGGAGAGCACTTGCTCTGTGCTTCGTGGAGGTGGGAAGGGAGCAGGCTCCGGGGTGAGCGGGGATGTTCAGAGGAAGTGCCTGTGGAAAGGCTCTGGAGGACTAGAAGCAAGCGGAAGGGTTGGAGAGTGGGTCTTGGTGTGTTTTGGGGCCCTTGCCCATGGTCGCTTCTGCTTGGAAAAACTGTCTTTCAGAGGGCTCCGAGAGAGGCTGTGCCCACGCGGCACGCCGTGGCCTGGCTGTTGGTGCTGCTCTGTGCCTCTTGCTGGGCCCTGAGACCTGTGGCCCTGGAAGCAGCCTGAAGGGTGTTGGCAGAGCAGCTCTGAGCGTGGCAGCTGTTTGGCTTTCGCAGGGCCTTGGAGGCTGGGGAAGGGCCCGTCCTCCCCTTGCCATTGTCATTAGCCCTGCTGGCGGGCCAGGGGGAAGAGCTGCTGAGTGCTGCCTCTGCTGGTGTCCCCAGCTGAGATGCCCTCGCCTCAGTCCTTCCCCACGTCCCAAACTGTCAGGGCCCCAAATCAGAGAGTGCTTGTTGTCCTTGATGTGTAGGGGATGTGCTGGCTTGGTTCAGCCTTGGGGAAGGAAGTGGCCTTTGGAGTTGCGGGAAGGCTTCTTGCTCTGCCTGGGCCATGGGGCCCTGCTGTCTTCAGCTTCATGGTCACTGCTCCCACACAATCGGCCCCTTAGGAAATGTTGCCAGGAATCCCTTGCAGGCCTTTCTCCAATTCCTGAGCTTCACGGGCTCGGTGCGGGTACTGGCTGGGCAGAAGGTGATCTTCTCTTGGGGCAGGAACTGGCCCGTCCTGGGTGTTTTGCTGCACTAGGAGCAGTGTGAGGCGCCAGGGTGAATGAGGGAGGCCGTTCAGGAGGTGTCTCAGCCTTGGGGAGGGCCGGGAGAGCTGCAGGGGGCAACAGCCACCAGGCTGGGGTCCCTACTGTGTGCGAGAGCTGTGCCAGAAAATCACCACTGCCCAATCAGTTCTTTGTCGGTAGCTGAGAGGCCAGCAGGGGCCCCGTGGCTTGGCTGCTGATTCTGAGGTCCCTTGGGGCTGAGGAGCTGAGAGGCCAGCTGCAGGAACAAGGCTGGCGTGTTGTCTGTAAGGTCCCTTCTGCAACGGTTACGTGATTGGCTAGCAGGAGGCGTGTGGCTGGGGAGGTGCTGGTGAGGTGTCTTCTAGGTGAGCAGTTGCTGGGGCAGCAGCAGGTGCACGGCTGGGACGCGTGCTTTGGAGGTGACGTTGGCCGGAGCAGCTGGGAGGTGAGCATTTGGCTGATGGCTGAGGAAGTTGTTGTGAGGTCACTTGTGTGTCAGAGGCTTGTAGGGCAGTGAGAGGCAGACGGCTGGGAAGGTGGCCGTGAGGTCCTGTCTTTTGGAGTGGCTGATAGGGCAGCCGCAGGCAGGTGGCTGGGAAGGTGCTTGTGAGGTGAGTGCAGAGAGAGCAGCCCAGGTTGCCCATGGCTGGGAAGTGACTCGGAGGTCCCACCTGTCCCCGCAGTATGTAGGCCTGCAGCATGGCTTAGACATTGGTGGTGAAATCTAGGCTTGACAGTGTGTGCGTGGTGTTGAAATTGTGCCCCATGAAAAGAGAGGGGCCTGGTGAGCTTTGTCTGCAAGATGGGAATGCTCTTTCTGCCCTTGGATTGGTGGAGGTGGGAAGGGAGCAGGAGCAGAGGTGGGAGTGGATGTTCAGAGGAAGTGCTTGTTGCTGCCTCTTGGAGAACTAGAAGGAAACAGAAGGGCTGGAGAGTGGTCCTGGGTGCGATTTGGGGCATTTGAGGGGGGGGTGTCCTGGCTGCTGGCCTGTGTGGTGGTGTGGCCTGTGTGTGCCTGCTGCAGAGGGGCGTGCTGGCTGTCCACCGTGTGTGAGGCTCAGGGTGGGGGTGAGGTGTGTGCCAGAAGTTGGGTGGTGTGTGGTGGGGAGAGGCGGTGGCCCCAGGGTGTTGGTTGTGGGTGCGGGAGGAGACGTGTGGAGAGAGCAGTGGTGTGCGTGGGCAGTGCCATGAGGTTGTGGAGGTGGGGAGTGCTGCGAGGTGAGCAGGTGCCTTGTCTGCTGGGGCCCCGGCTGCCCTGGTGGCCCCATGAGCCAGGCACGCTGGCAGCCGGCTGCCTTCTGCCCGCTCAGCTTCACGCCTGGAGTTTCCTCCGCTCTTGCCAGGCTCTGCAGCCAGGACCCACCCGAAAGTGCAGGGAGCGCTTCTGCTTGCTCTGAGAGCTGTACGAGGCATGCTTTTCCCTCCTTTCCTCTCGGTTGCTTTTTGTGGGGAGAGCTTTGGTCTTGCAGCAGTGTTGGCTGAAGGAGCAGGAGGCCGGGGGAGGTGCTCGTTCATGGCTGGGCGTTAGCATGCTGGAAGGTGTTTGGAGGAGTGAAGGCCTTGTGGAGAGGTGTTCTTGGGAGAGGGGCAGGTGTGTTCTTGGGAGAGGACTCTGAAGGGTGGCTGATGCCTCCCTGTGCCCAATCTCCCTGGACGAGGAGTGCCTTGGAGGAGGGAAGGCAAGGCAAGGGTGGCCTGCAAGGGATGCACAGCCCAGGTCTCTCTTCCTTCCAGCTGCCGTCTCGGCAAGTTCCTGCACCGTCCTGCTGCAGGGTGAGCTTTGTGTGCTGCAGCAGGGCAGCGAGAGAGCCCCCTTGGGCAGGCATGAGTGTGCGAGGTGTGGTGTTGTGAGGTGCTGACGCGGGGAAGGTGGTGGTGTTGGCCTGAGGTTTGGGTGGGTGTGAGGAGCCCCACGGAGCTCTAGGGGCATTGCTGCGAGTCTCTGGAGCCAAGGGAGTGGTGGTGAGCACAGGCGTCCTCCCAGCAGCCTGCCGGCTTGTGGGCAGGCATTGTGGACGCTGAGTGCTGGAAGCCCTTTCCCCTTGGTGTTTTCTCCCTGAGCGCTTGGAGAGTTGCCACTCCTTTTTTGGGAGGTGGGGAGAGTCCTAGAGCCTTTGCATTGTGACCACTCTTGTTTTTCAGACTGCTCCCTGCTGACGCCGTGATGGGGTCGTGTCCGTGCAGCCCTGAGCAATGCAGGGGCCAAAGAGTGGAGCACTAGGGGCTCAAGTGCTTGCTAAGAGAAGAGAGGGAAGTGGTCCTTCCTCTGGGCTGCTGCCTGGTGCTGGTTGGGAGGAGAGCTCCTGGCACCAGACGTGAGGACAAACCAGCTTGGCTCTGCCACACGCCAAGCTCCTTCAGTGGGTGGCTTAGCTGGTGCTCTCGGGCTCTGCCTGGGCCATGCCTGGGGGGACCCTGGAGGCAGAACCTGCACTGGCTTTTCCATGTGGCAGCCGCCCTGCTGAAAGCTGCTGGCTTGGCTCGAGGCTTGGCTTGGGAGAGAAATCCCCGGCCTTGCTGAGGCAGGGCAAGGCAAAGGCTGGAGAGCAGCGGAAGCCTTGTGCCGTTTCCCTGGTTGCAAGTGTGCTTGTCTAAGGCTGGTGCACTGGCCCTGTCCGTGCTGCTGAGTGTGTCTGTGTGCTGCCGTGTGGTCATTGGTGAGCTCCCTGAGCACGGCCCGAGAGAGGGGGAGTGTTGCCAAAGAGTTTTGTCCTCCTTCCTTGAAGCCCCAAAGGTCCCATGAGCAGGGAAACCTGTGGGGTGAGGGCCTTGAGGGCACATGAGGCACAAGAGAGAGGCAAGAGCTGGCGTGATGCGCCTCCTGGGAGAGCACTTGCCCTCTGCTTCGTGGAGGTGGGAAGGGAGCAGGCTCCGGGGTGAGCCGGGATGTTCAGAGGAAGTGCCTGTGGAAAGGCTCTGGAGGACTAGAAGCAAGCGGAAGGGTTGGAGAGTGGGTCTTGGTGCGTTTTGGGGCCCTTCCTCATGGTCACTTCTGCTCGGAAAACCCCCTGTCAGAGGGCTCCGAGAGAGGCTGTGCCCACGCGGCACGCCGTGGCCTGGCCGTTGGTGGTGCTGCGTGCCTCTTGCTGGGCCCTGAGACCTGTGGCCCTGGAAGCAGCCTGAAGGGTGTTGGCAGAGCAGCTCTGAGCATGGCAGCTGTTGTGCTTTCGCAGGGCCTTGGAGGCTGGGGAAGGGCCCGTCCTCCCCTTGCCATTGTCATTAGCCCTGCTGGCGGGATCTAATGGGGGAAGAGCTGCTGAGTGCTGCCTCTGCTGGTGTCCCCAGCTGAGATGCCCTCGCCTCAGTCCTTCCCCACGTCCCAAACTGTCAGGGCCCCAAATCAGAGAGTGCTTGTTGTCCTTGATGTGTAGGGGATGTGCTGGCTTGGTTCAGTCCCTCCTTGGGGCAGGAAGTGGCCTTTGGAGTTGCGGGAAGGCTTCTTGCTCTGACTGGGCCATGGGGCCCTGCTGTCTTCCGCTTCATGGTCACTGCTCCCACACAATCGGCCCCTTAGGAAATGTTGCCATGAATTCCTTGCAGGCCTTTCTCCAGTTCCTGAGCTTCACGGGCTCGCTGTGGGTACTGGCTGGGCAGAAGGTGATCTTCTCTTGGGGCAGGAACCAGTCCGTCCTGGGTGTTTTGCTGCACTAGGAGCAGTGTGAGGCGCCAGGGTGAATGAGGGAGGCCGTTCAGGTGTCTCAGCCTTGGGGAGGGCAGGGGCAGCTGCAGGGGGCAACAGCCACAAGGTCCGTACTGTGTGCGAGAGCTGTGCCAGAAAATCACCGCTGCCCAATCAGTTCTTTGTCGGTAGCTGAGAGGCCAGCAGGGGCCCCGTGGCTCGGCTGCTGATTGTGAGGTCCCTTGGGGCTGAGGAGCTGAGAGGCCAGCTGCAGGAACAAGGCTGGCGTGTTGTCTGTAAGGTCCCTTCTGCAAGGGTTACGTGATTGGCTAGCAGGAGGCGTGTGGCTGGGAAGGTGCTGGTGAGGTGGCTTCTGGCTGAGCAGTTGCTGGGGCAGCAGCAGGTGCACGGCTGGGACACGTGCTTTGGAGGTGACGTTGGCCTGAGCAGCTGGGAGGTGAGCATTTGGCTGATGGCTGAGGAAGTCATTGTGAGGTCACTTGTGTGTCAGAGGCTTGTAGGGCAGTGAGAGGCAGACGGCTGGGAAGGTGGCCGTGAGGTCCTGTCTTTTGGAGTGGCTGATAGGGCAGCAGGAGGCAGGTGGCTGGGAAGGTGCTTGTGAGGTGAGTGCAGAGAGAGCAGCCCAGGTTGCCCATGGCTGGGAAGTGACTCGGAGGTCCCACCTGTCCCCGCAGTATGTAGGCCTGCAGCATGGCTTAGACATTGGTGGTGAAATCTAGGCTTGACAGTGTGTGCGTGATGTGGAAATTGTGCCCCATGAGAAGAGAGGGGCCTGGTGAGCTTTGTCTGCAAGATGGGAATGCTCTTTCTGCCCTTGGATTGGTGGAGGTGGGAAGGGAGCAGGAGCAGAGGTGGGAGTGGATGTTCAGAGGAAGTGCTTGTTGTTGCCTCTTGGAGGACTAGAAGCAAAGAGAAGGGCTGGAGAGTGGGCCTGGGTGTGATTTGGGACATTTGGGGTTGGTGGCCTGGCTGCTGGCCTGTGTGGTGGTGTGGCCTGTGTGTGCCTGCTGCAGAGGGGCGTGCTGGCTGTCCACCGTGTGTGAGGCTCAGGGTGGGGGTGAGGTGTGTGCCAGAAGTTGGGTGGCGTGTGGTGGGGAGAGGCGGTGGCTCCAGGGTGTTGGTTCTGGGTGCGGGAGGAGACGTGTGGAGAGAGCAGTGGTGTGCGTGGGCAGTGCCATGAGGCTGTGGAGGTGGGGAGCGCCGCGAGGTGAGCAGGTGCCTTGGCTGCTGGGGCCCCGGCTGCCCTGGTGGCCCCATGAGCCAGGCACGCTGGCAGCCGGCTGCCTTCTGCCCGCTCAGCTTCACGCCTGGAGTTTCCTCCGCTCTTGCCAGGCTCTGCAGCCACGACCCACCCGAAAGTGCAGGGAGCGCTTCTCCTTGCTCTGAGAGCTGTACGAGGCATGCTTTTCCCTCCTTTCCTCTCGGTTGCTTTTTGTGGGGAGAGCTTTGATCTTGCAGCAGTGTTGGCTGAAGGAGCAGGAGGCCGGGGGAGTTGCTCGTTCCCGGCTGGGCGTTAGCGTGCTGGAAGGTGTTTGGAGGAGTGAAGGCCTTGTGGAGAGGTGTTCTTGGGAGAGGGGCAGGTGTGTTCTTGGGAGAGGACTCTGAAGGGTGGCTGATGGCTCCCTGTGCCAAATCTCCCTGGACAAGGAGTGCCTTGGAGGAGGGAAGGCAAGGCAAGGGTGGCCTGCAAGGGATGCACAGCCCAGGTCTCTCTTCCTTCCAGCTGCCATCTCGGCAAGTTCCTGCACCGTCCCGCTGCAGTGTGAGCTTTGTGTGCTGCAGCAGGGCAGCGAGAGAGCCCCCTTGGGCAGGCATGAGTGTGCGAGGTGTGGTGTGGTGAGGTGCTGACGCGGGGAAGGTGGTGGTGTTGGCCTGAGGTTTGGGTGGGTGTGAGGAGCCCCACGGTGCTCTAGGGGCATTGCTGCGAGTCTCTGGAGCCAAGGGAGTGGTGGTGAGCACAGGCGTCCTCCCAGCAGCCTGCCGGCTTGTGGGCAGGCATTGTGGACGCTGAGTGCTGGAAGCCCTTTCCCCTTGGCGTTTTCTCCCTGAGCGCTTGGAGAGTTGATATTCCTTTTTTTGGAGGGAGGTGGGGAGAGTCCTAGAGCCTTTGCATTGTGACCACTCTTGTTTTTCAGACTGCTCCCTGCTGACGCCGTGATGGGGTCGTGTCCTTGCAGCCCTGAGCAATGCAGGGGCCAAAGAGTGGAGCACTAGGGGCTCAAGTGCTTGCTAAGAGAAGAGAGGGAAGTGGTCCTTGCTGCAGGCTGCTGCCTGGTGCTGCTTTGGAGGAGAGCTCCTGGCACCAAAGCGGAGGACAAACCAGCTTGGCTCTGCCACACGCCAAGCTCCTTCAGTGGGTGGCTTAGCTGGTGCTCTCGGGCTCTGCCTGGGCCATGCCTGGGGGGACCCTGGAGGCAGAGCCTGCGCTGGCTTTTCCATGTGGCACCCGCACCGCTGAAAGCTGCTGGCTTGGCTCGAGGCTTTGCTTGGCAGAGAAATCCCCGGCCTTGCTGAGGCAGGGCAAGGCAAAGGCTTGAGAGCAGCGGAAGCCTTGTGCCGTTTTCCTGGTTGGAAGTGTGCTTGTCTAAGGCTGGTGCACTGGCCCTGTCCGTGCTGCTGAGTGTGTCTGTGTGCTGCCGTGTGGTCATGTGTGAGCTCCCTGAGCACGGCCCGAGAGAGGGGGAGTGGTGCCTAAGAGTTTTGTCCTCCTGCCTGGAAGCCCCTCAGTAGGGAGGCCTGTGGGGTGAGGGCCTTGTGGGGATGTGAAGCAGAAGAGAGGCAAGAGCTGGTGTGATGCGCCTCCTGGGAGAGCACTTGCCCTCTGCTTCGTGGAGGTGGGAAGGGAGCAGGCTCCGGGGTGAGCCGGGATGTTCAGAGGAAGTGCCTGTGGAAAGGCTCTGGAGGACTAGAAGCAAGCGGAAGGGTTGGAGAGTGGGTCTTGGTGTGTTTTGGGGCCCTTGCCCATGGTCGCTTCTGCTCGGAAAAACTGTCTTTCAGAGGGCTCCGAGAGAGGCTGTGCCCACGCGGCACGCCGTGGCCTGGCCGTTGGTGGTGCTGCGTGCCTCTTGCTGGGCCCTGAGACCTGTGGCCCTGGAAGCAGCCTGAAGGGTGTTGGCAGAGCAGCTCTGAGCGTGGCAGCTGTTTGGCTTTCGCAGGGCCTTGGAGGCTGGGGAAGGGCCCGTCCTCCCCTTGCCGTTGTCATTAGCCCTGCTGGCGGGATCTAATGGGGGAAGAGCTGCTGAGTGCTGCCTCTGCTGGTGTCCCCAGCTGAGATGCCCTCGCCTCAGTCCTTCCCCACGTCCCAAACTGTCAGGGCCCCAAATCAGAGAGTGCTTGTTGTCCTTGATGTGTAGGGGATGTGCTGGCTTAGTTCAGCCTTGGGGAAGGAAGTGGCCTTTGGAGTTGCGGGAAGGCTTCTTGCTCTGCCTGGGCCATGGGGCCCTGCTGTCTTCAGCTTCATGGTCACTGCTCCCACACAATCGGCCCCTTAGGAAATGTTGCCAGGAATCCCTTGCAGGCCTTTCTCCAATTCCTGAGCTTCACGGGCTCGGTGCGGGTACTGGCTGGGCAGAAGGTGATCTTCTCTTGGGGCAGAAACCAGTCCGTCCTGGGTGTTTTGCTGCAGTAGGAGCAGTGTGAGGCGCCAGGGTGAATGAGGGAGGCCGTTCAGGAGGTGTCTCAGCCTTGGGGAGAGCAGGGGCAGCTGCAGGGGGCAACAGCCACCAGGCTGGGGTCCCTAGTGTGTGCGAGAGCTGTGCCAGAAAATCACCACTGCCCAATCAGTTCTTTGTCGGTAGCTGAGAGGCCAGCAGGGGCCCCGTGGCTCGGCTGCTGATTGTGAGGTCCCTTGGGGCTGAGGAGCTGAGAGGCCAGCTGCAGGAACAAGGCTGGCGTGTTGTCTGTAAGGTCCCTTCTGCAACGGTTACGTGATTGGCTAGCAGGAGGCGTGTGGCTGGGGAGGTGCTGGTGAGGTGGCTTCTGGCTGAGCAGTTGCTGGGGCAGCAGCAGGTGCACGGCTGGGACGCGTGCTTTGGAGGTGACGTTGGCCTGAGCAGCTGGGAGGTGAGCATTTGGCTGATGGCTGAGGAAGTTGTTGTGAGGTCACTTGTGTGTCAGAGGCTTGTAGGGCAGTGAGAGGCAGACGGCTGGGAAGGTGGCCGTGAGGTTCTGTCTTTTGGAGTGGCTGATAGGGCAGCAGGAGGCAGGTGGCTGGGAAGGTGCTTGTGAGGTGAGTGCAGAGAGAGCAGCCCAGGTTGCCCATGGCTGGGAAGTGACTCGGAGGTCCCACCTGTCCCCACAGTATGTAGGCCTGCAGCATGGCTTAGACATTGGTGGTGAAATCTAGGCTTGACAGTGTGTGCGTGGTGTGGAAATTGTGCCCCATGAGAAGAGAGGGGCCTGGTGAGCTTTGTCTGCAAGATGGGAATGCTCTTTCTGCCCTTGGATTGGTGGAGGTGGGAAGGGAGCAGGAGCAGAGGTGGGAGTGGATGTTCAGAGGAAGTGCTTGTTGTTGCCTCTTGGAGGACTAGAAGGAAACAGAAGGGCTGGAGAGTGGTCCTGGGTGTGATTTGGGGCATTTGAGGGGGGGGTGTCCTGGCTGCTGCCCTGTGTGGTGGTGTGGCCTGTGTGTGCCTGCTGCAGAGGGGCGTGCTGGCTGTCCACCGTGTGTGAGGCTCAGGGTGGGGGTGAGGTGTGTGCCAGAAGTTGGGTGGCGTGTGGTGGGGAGAGGCGGTGGCCCCAGGGTGTTGGTTGTGGGTGCGGGAGGAGACGTGTGGAGAGAGCAGTGGTGTGCGTGGGGAGTGCCATGAGGCTGTGGAGGTGGGGAGCGCTGCGAGGTGAGCAGGTGCCTTGTCTGCTGGGGCCCCGGCTGCCCTGGTGGCCCCATGAGCCAGGCACGCTGGCAGCCGGCTGCCTTCTGCCCGCTCAGCTTCACGCCTGGAGTTTCCTCCGCTCTTGCCAGGCTCTGCAGCCAGCACCCACACGAAAGTGCAGGGAGCGCTTCTCCTTGCTCTGAGAGCTGTACGAGGCATGCTTTTCCCTCCTTTCCTCTCGGTTGCTTTTTGTGGGGAGAGCTTTGGTCTTGCAGCAGTGTTGGCTGAAGGAGCAGGAGGTCGTGGGAGGTGCTCGTTCATGGCTGGGCGTAAGCGTGCTGGAAGGTGTTTGGAGGAGTGAAGGCCTTGTGGAGAGGTGTTCTTGGGAGAGGGGCAGGTGTGTTCTTGGGAGAGGACTCTGAAGGGTGGCTGATGCCTCCCTGTGCCCAATCTCCCTGGACGAGGAGTGCCTTGGAGGAGGGAAGGCAAGGCAAGGGTGGCCTGCAAGGGATGCACAGCCCAGGTCTCTCTTCCTTCCAGCTGCCGTCTCGGCAAGTTCCTGCACCGTCCCGCTGCAGGGTGAGCTTTGTGTGCTGCAGCAGGGCAGCGAGAGAGCCCCCATGGGCAGGCATGAGCGTGCGAGGTGTGGTGTGGTGAGGTGCTGACGCGGGGAAGGTGGTGGTGTTGGCCTGAGGTTTGGGTGGGTGTGAGGAGCCCCACGGAGCTCTAGGGGCATTGCTGCGAGTCTCTGGAGCCAAGGGAGTGGTGGTGAGCACAGGCGTCCTCCAAGCAGCCTGCCGGCTTGTGGGCAGGCATTGTGGACGCTGAGTGCTGGAAGCCCTTTCCCCTTGGTGTTTTCTCCCTGAGCGCTTGGAGAGTTGCCACTCCTTTTTTGGGAGGTGGGGAGAGTCCTAGAGCCTTTGCATTGTGACCACTCTTGTTTTTCAGACTGCTCCCTGCTGACGCCGTGATGGGGTCGTGTCCGTGCAGCCCTGAGCAATGCAGGGGCCAAAGAGTGGAGCACTAGGGGCTCAAGTGCTTGCTAAGAGAAGAGAGGGAAGTGGTCCTTCCTCTGGGCTGCTGCCTGGTGCTGGTTGGGAGGAGAGCTCCTGGCACCAGACGTGAGGACAAACCAGCTTGGCTCTGCCACACGCCAAGCTCCTTCAGTGGGTGGCTTAGCTGGTGCTCTCGGGCTCTGCCTGGGCCATGCCTGGGGGGACCCTGGAGGCAGAACCTGCACTGGCTTTTCCATGTGGCAGCCGCCCTGCTGAAAGCTGCTGGCTTGGCTCGAGGCTTGGCTTGGGAGAGAAATCCCCGGCCTTGCTGAGGCAGGGCAAGGCAAAGGCTGGAGAGCAGCGGAAGCCTTGTGCCGTTTCCCTGGTTGGAAGTGTGCTTGTCTAAGGCTGGTGCACTGGCCCTGTCCGTGCTGCTGAGTGTGTCTGTGTGCTGCCGTGTGGTCATGTGTGAGCTCCCTGAGCACGGCCCGAGAGAGGGGGAGTGTTGCCAAAGAGTTTTGTCCTCCTTCCTTGAAGCCCCAAAGGTCCCATGAGCAGGGAAACCTGTGGGGTGAGGGCCTTGAGGGCACATGAGGCACAAGAGAGAGGCAAGAGCTGGCGTGATGCGCCTCCTGGGAGAGCACTTGCCCTCTGCTTCGTGGAGGTGGGAAGGGAGCAGGCTCCGGGGTGAGCCGGGATGTTCAGAGGAAGTGCCTGTGGAAAGGCTCTGGAGGACTAGAAGCAAGCGGAAGGGTTGGAGAGTGGGTCTTGGTGCGTTTTGGGGCCCTTCCTCATGGTCACTTCTGCTCGGAAAACCCCCTGTCAGAGGGCTCCGAGAGAGGCTGTGCCCACGCGGCACGCCGTGGCCTGGCCGTTGGTGGTGCTGCGTGCCTCTTGCTGGGCCCTGAGACCTGTGGCCCTGGAAGCAGCCTGAAGGGTGTTGGCAGAGCAGCTCTGAGCGTGGCAGCTGTTGTGCTTTCCTAAGAGCCTTGGAGGCTGGGGAAGGGCCCGTCCTCCCCTTGCCGTTGTCATTAGCCCTGCTGGCGGGCCAGGGGGAAGAGCTGCTGAGTGCTGCCTCTGCTGGTGTCCCCAGCTGAGATGCCCTCGCCTCAGTCCTTCCCCACGTCCCAAACTGTCAGGGCCCCAAACCAGAGAGTGCTTGTTGTCCTTGATGTGTAGGGGATGTGCTGGCTTGGTTCAGTCCCTCCTTGGGGCAGGAAGTGGCCTTTGGAGTTGCGGGAAGGCTTCTTGCTCTGACTGGGCCATGGGGCCCTGCTGTCTTCCGCTTCATGGTCACTGCTCCCACACAATCGGCCCCTTAGGAAATGTTGCCATGAATTCCTTGCAGGCCTTTCTCCAGTTCCTGAGCTTCACGGGCTCACTGTGGGTACTGGCTGGGCAGAAGGTGATCTTCTCTTGGGGCAGGAACCGGTCCGTCCTGGGTGTTTTGCTGCACTAGGAGCAGTGTGAGGCGCCAGGGTGAATGAGGGAGGCCGTTCAGGTGTCTCAGCCTTGGGGAGGGCAGGGGCAGCTGCAGGGGGCAACAGCCACAAGGTCCGTACTGTGTGCGAGAGCTGTGCCAGAAAATCACCGCTGCCCAATCAGTTCTTTGTCGGTAGCTGAGAGGCCAGCAGGGGCCCCGTGGCTCGGCTGCTGATTGTGAGGTCCCTTGGGGCTGAGGAGCTGAGAGGCCAGCTGCAGGAACAAGGCTGGCGTGTTGTCTGTAAGGTCCCTTCTGCAACGGTTACGTGATTGGCTAGCAGGAGGCGTGTGGCTGGGAAGGTGCTGGTGAGGTGGCTTCTGGCTGAGCAGTTGCTGGGGCAGCAGCAGGTGCACGGCTGGGACACGTGCTTTGGAGGTGACGTTGGCCTGAGCAGCTGGGAGGTGAGCATTTGGCTGATGGCTGAGGAAGTCATTGTGAGGTCACTTGTGTGTCAGAGGCTTGTAGGGCAGTGAGAGGCAGACGGCTGGGAAGGTGGCCGTGAGGTCCTGTCTTTTGGAGTGGCTGATAGGGCAGCCGCAGGCAGGTGGCTGGGAAGGTGCTTGTGAGGTGAGTGCAGAGAGAGCAGCCCAGGTTGCCCATGGCTGGGAAGTGACTCGGAGGTCCCACCTGTCCCCGCAGTATGTAGGCCTGCAGCATGGCTTAGACATTGGTGGTGAAATCTAGGCTTGACAGTGTGTGCGTGATGTGGAAATTGTGCCCCATGAAAAGAGAGGGGCCTGGTGAGCTTTGTCTGCAAGATGGGAATGCTCTTTCTGCCCTTGGATTGGTGGAGGTGGGAAGGGAGCAGGAGCAGAGGTGGGAGTGGATGTTCAGAGGAAGTGCTTGTTGTTGCCTCTTGGAGGACTAGAAGCAAAGAGAAGGGCTGGAGAGTGGGCCTGGGTGTGATTTGGGACATTTGGGGTTGGTGGCCTGGCTGCTGGCCTGTGTGGTGGTGTGGCCTGTGTGTGCCTGCTGCAGAGGGGCGTGCTGGCTGTCCACCGTGTGTGAGGGGAGGGGTGGGGGTGAGGTGTGTGCCAGAAGTTGGGTGGCGTGTGGTGGGGAGAGGCGGTGGCTCCAGGGTGTTGGTTCTGGGTGCGGGAGGAGACGTGTGGAGAGAGCAGTGGTGTGCGTGGGCAGTGCCATGAGGCTGGGGAGGTGGGGAGCGCCGCGAGGTGAGCAGGTGCCTTGTCTGCTGGGGCCCCGGCTGCCCTGGTGGCCCCATGAGCCAGGCAC
The DNA here is from genome assembly GCF_040807025.1 of Struthio camelus. Taxonomy (NCBI): domain Eukaryota; kingdom Metazoa; phylum Chordata; class Aves; order Struthioniformes; family Struthionidae; genus Struthio; species Struthio camelus. The sequence goes on from NC_090970.1 coordinate 4,871,061, forward strand.
GCTGGCAGCCGGCTGCCTTCTGCCCGCTCAGCTTCACGCCTGGAGTTTCCTCCGCTCTTGCCAGGCTCTGCAGCCAGGACCCACCCGAAAGTGCAGGGAGCGCTTCTCCTTGCTCTGAGAGCTGTACGAGGCATGCTTTTCCCTCCTTTCCTCTCGGTTGCTTTTTGTGGGGAGAGCTTTGATCTTGCAGCAGTGTTGGCTGAAGGAGCAGGAGGCCGGGGGAGTTGCTCGTTCCCGGCTGGGCGTTAGCGTGCTGGAAGGTGTTTGGAGGAGTGAAGGCCTTGTGGAGAGGTGTTCTTGGGAGAGGGGCAGGTGTGTTCTTGGGAGAGGACTCTGAAGGGTGGCTGATGGCTCCCTGTGCCCAATCTCCCTGGACAAGGAGTGCCTTGGAGGAGGGAAGGCAAGGCAAGGGTGGCCTGCAAGGGATGCACAGCCCAGGTCTCTCTTCCTTCCAGCTGCCATCTCGGCAAGTTCCTGCACCGTCCCGCTGCAGTGTGAGCTTTGTGTGCTGCAGCAGGGCAGCGAGAGAGCCCCCTTGGGCAGGCATGAGTGTGCGAGGTGTGGTGTGGTGAGGTGCTGACGCGGGGAAGGTGGTGGTGTTGGCCTGAGGTTTGGGTGGGTGTGAGGAGCCCCACGGAGCTCTAGGGGCATTGCTGCGAGTCTCTGGAGCCAAGGGAGTGGTGGTGAGCACAGGCGTCCTCCCAGCAGCCTGCCGGCTTGTGGGCAGGCATTGTGGACGCTGAGCGCTGGAAGCCCTTTCCCCTTGGCGTTTTCTCCCTGAGCGCTTGGAGAGTTGATATTCCTTTTTTTGGAGGGAGGTGGGGAGAGTCCTAGAGCCTTTGCATTGTGACCACTCTTGTTTTTCAGACTGCTCCCTGCTGACGCCGTGATGGGGTCGTGTCCTTGCAGGCCTGAGCAATGCAGGGGCCAAAGAGTGGAGCACTAGGGGCTCAAGTGCTTGCTAAGAGAAGAGAGGGAAGTGGTCCTTGCTGCAGGCTGCTGCCTGGTGCTGCTTTGGAGGAGAGCTCCTGGCACCAAAGCGGAGGACAAACCAGCTTGGCTCTGCCACACGCCAAGCTCCTTCAGTGGGTGGCTTAGCTGGTGCTCTCGGGCTCTGCCTGGGCCATGCCTGGGGGGACCCTGGAGGCAGAGCCTGCGCTGGCTTTTCCATGTGGCACCCGCACCGCTGAAAGCTGCTGGCTTGGCTCGAGGCTTTGCTTGGCAGAGAAATCCCCGGCCTTGCTGAGGCAGGGCAAGGCAAAGGCTTGAGAGCAGCGGAAGCCTTGTGCCGTTTTCCTGGTTGGAAGTGTGCTTGTCTAAGGCTGGTGCACTGGCCCTGTCCGTGCTGCTGAGTGTGTCTGTGTGCTGCCGTGTGGTCATGTGTGAGCTCCCTGAGCACGGCCCGAGAGAGGGGGAGTGGTGCCTAAGAGTTTTGTCCTCCTGCCTGGAAGCCCCTCAGTAGGGAGGCCTGTGGGGTGAGGGCCTTGTGGGGATGTGAAGCAGAAGAGAGGCAAGAGCTGGTGTGATGCGCCTCCTGGGAGAGCACTTGCCCTGTGCTTCGTGGAGGTGGGAAGGGAGCAGGCTCCGGGGTGAGCGGGGATGTTCAGAGGAAGTGCCTGTGGAAAGGCTGTGGAGGACTAGAAGCAAGCGGAAGGGTTGGAGAGTGGGTCTTGGTGTGTTTTGGGGCCCTTGCCCATGGTCGCTTCTGCTCGGAAAAACTGTCTTTCAGAGGGCTCCGAGAGAGGCTGTGCCCACGCGGCACGCCGTGGCCTGGCCGTTGGTGGTGCTGCGTGCCTCTTGCTGGGCCCTGAGACCTGTGGCCCTGGAAGCAGCCTGAAGGGTGTTGGCAGAGCAGCTCTGAGCGTGGCAGCTGTTTGGCTTTCGCAGGGCCTTGGAGGCTGGGGAAGGGCCCGTCCTCCCCTTGCCATTGTCATTAGCCCTGCTGGCGGGCCAGGGGGAAGAGCTGCTGAGTGCTGCCTCTGCTGGTGTCCCCAGCTGAGATGCCCTCGCCTCAGTCCTTCCCCACGTCCCAAACTGTCAGGGCCCCAAATCAGAGAGTGCTTGTTGTCCTTGATGTGTAGGGGATGTGCTGGCTTAGTTCAGCCTTGGGGAAGGAAGTGGCCTTTGGAGTTGCGGGAAGGCTTCTTGCTCTGCCTGGGCCATGGGGCCCTGCTGTCTTCAGCTTCATGGTCACTGCTCCCACACAATCGGCCCCTTAGGAAATGTTGCCAGGAATCCCTTGCAGGCCTTTCTCCAATTCCTGAGCTTCACGGGCTCGGTGCGGGTACTGGCTGGGCAGAAGGTGATCTTCTCTTGGGGCAGAAACCAGTCCGTCCTGGGTGTTTTGCTGCAGTAGGAGCAGTGTGAGGCGCCAGGGTGAATGAGGGAGACCGTTCAGGAGGTGTCTCAGCCTTGGGGAGAGCAGGGGCAGCTGCAGGGGGCAACAGCCACCAGGCTGGGGTCCCTAGTGTGTGCGAGAGCTGTGCCAGAAAATCACCACTGCCCAATCAGTTCTTTGTCGGTAGCTGAGAGGCCAGCAGGGGCCCCGTGGCTCGGCTGCTGATTGTGAGGTCCCTTGGGGCTGAGGAGCTGAGAGGCCAGCTGCAGGAACAAGGCTGGCGTGTTGTCTGTAAGGTCCCTTCTGCAACGGTTACGTGATTGGCTAGCAGGAGGCGTGTGGCTGGGGAGGTGCTGGTGAGGTGGCTTCTGGCTGAGCAGTTGCTGGGGCAGCAGCAGGTGCACGGCTGGGACGCGTGCTTTGGAGGTGACGTTGGCCTGAGCAGCTGGGAGGTGAGCATTTGGCTGATGGCTGAGGAAGTTGTTGTGAGGTCACTTGTGTGTCAGAGGCTTGTAGGGCAGTGAGAGGCAGACGGCTGGGAAGGTGGCCGTGAGGTTCTGTCTTTTGGAGTGGCTGATAGGGCAGCAGGAGGCAGGTGGCTGGGAAGGTGCTTGTGAGGTGAGTGCAGAGAGAGCAGCCCAGGTTGCCCATGGCTGGGAAGTGACTCGGAGGTCCCACCTGTCCCCACAGTATGTAGGCCTGCAGCATGGCTTAGACATTGGTGGTGAAATCTAGGCTTGACAGTGTGTGCGTGGTGTGGAAATTGTGCCCCATGAGAAGAGAGGGGCCTGGTGAGCTTTGTCTGCAAGATGGGAATGCTCTTTCTGCCCTTGGATTGGTGGAGGTGGGAAGGGAGCAGGAGCAGAGGTGGGAGTGGATGTTCAGAGGAAGTGCTTGTTGTTGCCTCTTGGAGGACTAGAAGGAAACAGAAGGGCTGGAGAGTGGTCCTGGGTGTGATTTGGGGCATTTGAGGGGGGGGTGTCCTGGCTGCTGCCCTGTGTGGTGGTGTGGCCTGTGTGTGCCTGCTGCAGAGGGGCGTGCTGGCTGTCCACCGTGTGTGAGGCTCAGGGTGGGGGTGAGGTGTGTGCCAGAAGTTGGGTGGCGTGTGGTGGGGAGAGGCGGTGGCCCCAGGGTGTTGGTTGTGGGTGCGGGAGGAGACGTGTGGAGAGAGCAGTGCTGTGCGTGGGCAGTGCCATGAGGCTGTGGAGGTGGGGAGCGCTGCGAGGTGAGCAGGTGCCTTGTCTGCTGGGGCCCCGGCTGCCCTGGTGGCCCCATGAGCCAGGCACGCTGGCAGCCGGCTGCCTTCTGCCCGCTCAGCTTCACGCCTGGAGTTTCCTCCGCTCTTGCCAGGCTCTGCAGCCAGGACCCACCCGAAAGTGCAGGGAGCGCTTCTCCTTGCTCTGAGAGCTGTACGAGGCATGCTTTTCCCTCCTTTCCTCTCGGTTGCTTTTTGTGGGGAGAGCTTTGGTCTTGCAGCAGTGTTGGCTGAAGGAGCAGGAGGTCGTGGGAGGTGCTCGTTCATGGCTGGGCGTAAGCGTGCTGGAAGGTGTTTGGAGGAGTGAAGGCCTTGTGGAGAGGTGTTCTTGGGAGAGGGGCAGGTGTGTTCTTGGGAGAGGACTCTGAAGGGTGGCTGATGCCTCCCTGTGCCCAATCTCCCTGGACGAGGAGTGCCTTGGAGGAGGGAAGGCAAGGCAAGGGTGGCCTGCAAGGGATGCACAGCCCAGGTCTCTCTTCCTTCCAGCTGCCGTCTCGGCAAGTTCCTGCACCGTCCCGCTGCAGGGTGAGCTTTGTGTGCTGCAGCAGGGCAGCGAGAGAGCCCCCATGGGCAGGCATGAGCGTGCGAGGTGTGGTGTGGTGAGGTGCTGACGCGGGGAAGGTGGTGGTGTTGGCCTGAGGTTTGGGTGGGTGTGAGGAGCCCCACGGAGCTCTAGGGGCATTGCTGCGAGTCTCTGGAGCCAAGGGAGTGGTGGTGAGCACAGGCGTCCTCCAAGCAGCCTGCCGGCTTGTGGGCAGGCATTGTGGACGCTGAGTGCTGGAAGCCCTTTCCCCTTGGTGTTTTCTCCCTGAGCGCTTGGAGAGTTGCCACTCCTTTTTTGGGAGGTGGGGAGAGTCCTAGAGCCTTTGCATTGTGACCACTCTTGTTTTTCAGACTGCTCCCTGCTGACGCCGTGATGGGGTCGTGTCCGTGCAGCCCTGAGCAATGCAGGGGCCAAAGAGTGGAGCACTAGGGGCTCAAGTGCTTGCTAAGAGAAGAGAGGGAAGTGGTCCTTCCTCTGGGCTGCTGCCTGGTGCTGGTTGGGAGGAGAGCTCCTGGCACCAGACGTGAGGACAAACCAGCTTGGCTCTGCCACACGCCAAGCTCCTTCAGTGGGTGGCTTAGCTGGTGCTCTCGGGCTCTGCCTGGGCCATGCCTGGGGGGACCCTGGAGGCAGAACCTGCACTGGCTTTTCCATGTGGCAGCCGCCCTGCTGAAAGCTGCTGGCTTGGCTCGAGGCTTGGCTTGGGAGAGAAATCCCCGGCCTTGCTGAGGCAGGGCAAGGCAAAGGCTGGAGAGCAGCGGAAGCCTTGTGCCGTTTCCCTGGTTGCAAGTGTGCTTGTCTAAGGCTGGTGCACTGGCCCTGTCCGTGCTGCTGAGTGTGTCTGTGTGCTGCCGTGTGGTCATTGGTGAGCTCCCTGAGCACGGCCCGAGAGAGGGGGAGTGTTGCCAAAGAGTTTTGTCCTCCTTCCTTGAAGCCCCAAAGGTCCCATGAGCAGGGAAACCTGTGGGGTGAGGGCCTTGAGGGCACATGAGGCACAAGAGAGAGGCAAGAGCTGGCGTGATGCGCCTCCTGGGAGAGCACTTGCCCTCTGCTTCGTGGAGGTGGGAAGGGAGCAGGCTCCGGGGTGAGCCGGGATGTTCAGAGGAAGTGCCTGTGGAAAGGCTCTGGAGGACTAGAAGCAAGCGGAAGGGTTGGAGAGTGGGTCTTGGTGCGTTTTGGGGCCCTTCCTCATGGTCACTTCTGCTCGGAAAACCCCCTGTCAGAGGGCTCCGAGAGAGGCTGTGCCCACGCGGCACGCCGTGGCCTGGCCGTTGGTGGTGCTGCGTGCCTCTTGCTGGGCCCTGAGACCTGTGGCCCTGGAAGCAGCCTGAAGGGTGTTGGCAGAGCAGCTCTGAGCGTGGCAGCTGTTGTGCTTTCCTAAGAGCCTTGGAGGCTGGGGAAGGGCCCGTCCTCCCCTTGCCGTTGTCATTAGCCCTGCTGGCGGGCCAGGGGGAAGAGCTACTGAATGCTGCCTCTGCTGGTGTCCCCAGCTGAGATGCCCTCGCCTCAGTCCTTCCCCACGTCCCAAACTGTCAGGGCCCCAAACCAGAGAGTGCTTGTTGTCCTTGATGTGTAGGGGATGTGCTGGCTTGGTTCAGTCCCTCCTTGGGGCAGGAAGTGGCCTTTGGAGTTGCGGGAAGGCTTCTTGCTCTGCCTGGGCCATGGGGCCCTGCTGTCTTCCGCTTCATGGTCACTGCTCCCACACAATCGGCCCCTTAGGAAATGTTGCCATGAATTCCTTGCAGGCCTTTCTCCAGTTCCTGAGCTTCACGGGCTCGCTGTGGGTACTGGCTGGGCAGAAGGTGATCTTCTCTTGGGGCAGGAACCGGTCCGTCCTGGGTGTTTTGCTGCACTAGGAGCAGTGTGAGGCGCCAGGGTGAATGAGGGAGGCCGTTCAGGTGTCTCAGCCTTGGGGAGGGCAGGGGCAGCTGCAGGGGGCAACAGCCACGAGGTCCGTACTGTGTGCGAGAGCTGTGCCAGAAAATCACCGCTGCCCAATCAGTTCTTTGTCGGTAGCTGAGAGGCCAGCAGGGGCCCCGTGGCTCGGCTGCTGATTGTGAGGTCCCTTGGGGCTGAGGAGCTGAGAGGCCAGCTGCAGGAACAAGGCTGGCGTGTTGTCTGTAAGGTCCCTTCTGCAACGGTTACGTGATTGGCTAGCAGGAGGCGTGTGGCTGGGAAGGTGCTGGTGAGGTGGCTTCTGGCTGAGCAGTTGCTGGGGCAGCAGCAGGTGCACGGCTGGGACACGTGCTTTGGAGGTGACGTTGGCCTGAGCAGCTGGGAGGTGAGCATTTGGCTGATGGCTGAGGAAGTCATTGTGAGGTCACTTGTGTGTCAGAGGCTTGTAGGGCAGTGAGAGGCAGACGGCTGGGAAGGTGGCCGTGAGGTCCTGTCTTTTGGAGTGGCTGATAGGGCAGCCGCAGGCAGGTGGCTGGGAAGGTGCTTGTGAGGTGAGTGCAGAGAGAGCAGCCCAGGTTGCCCATGGCTGGGAAGTGACTCGGAGGTCCCACCTGTCCCCGCAGTATGTAGGCCTGCAGCATGGCTTAGACATTGGTGGTGAAATCTAGGCTTGACAGTGTGTGCGTGATGTGGAAATTGTGCCCCATGAAAAGAGAGGGGCCTGGTGAGCTTTGTCTGCAAGATGGGAATGCTCTTTCTGCCCTTGGATTGGTGGAGGTGGGAAGGGAGCAGGAGCAGAGGTGGGAGTGGATGTTCAGAGGAAGTGCTTGTTGTTGCCTCTTGGAGGACTAGAAGCAAAGAGAAGGGCTGGAGAGTGGGCCTGGGTGTGATTTGGGACATTTGGGGTTGGTGGCCTGGCTGCTGGCCTGTGTGGTGGTGTGGCCTGTGTGTGCCTGCTGCAGAGGGGCGTGCTGGCTGTCCACCGTGTGTGAGGGGAGGGGTGGGGGTGAGGTGTGTGCCAGAAGTTGGGTGGCGTGTGGTGGGGAGAGGCGGTGGCTCCAGGGTGTTGGTTCTGGGTGCGGGAGGAGACGTGTGGAGAGAGCAGTGGTGTGCGTGGGCAGTGCCATGAGGCTGGGGAGGTGGGGAGCGCCGCGAGGTGAGCAGGTGCCTTGTCTGCTGGGGCCCCGGCTGCCCTGGTGGCCCCATGAGCCAGGCACGCTGGCAGCCGGCTGCCTTCTGCCCGCTCAGCTTCAGGCCTGGAGTTTCCTCCGCTCTTGCCAGGCTCTGCAGCCAGGACCCACCCGAAAGTGCAGGGAGCGCTTCTCCTTGCTCTGAGAGCTGTACGAGGCATGCTTTTCCCTCCTTTCCTCTCGGTTGCTTTTTGTGGGGAGAGCTTTGATCTTGCAGCAGTGTTGGCTGAAGGAGCAGGAGGCCGGGGGAGTTGCTCGTTCCCGGCTGGGCGTTAGCGTGCTGGAAGGTGTTTGGAGGAGTGAAGGCCTTGTGGAGAGGTGTTCTTGGGAGAGGGGCAGGTGTGTTCTTGGGAGAGGACTCTGAAGGGTGGCTGATGGCTCCCTGTGCCCAATCTCCCTGGACAAGGAGTGCCTTGGAGGAGGGAAGGCAAGGCAAGGGTGGCCTGCAAGGGATGCACAGCCCAGGTCTCTCTTCCTTCCAGCTGCCATCTCGGCAAGTTCCTGCACCGTCCCGCTGCAGTGTGAGCTTTGTGTGCTGCAGCAGGGCAGCGAGAGAGCCCCCTTGGGCAGGCATGAGTGTGCGAGGTGTGGTGTGGTGAGGTGCTGACGCGGGGAAGGTGGTGGTGTTGGCCTGAGGTTTGGGTGGGTGTGAGGAGCCCCACGGTGCTCTAGGGGCATTGCTGCGAGTCTCTGGAGCCAAGGGAGTGGTGGTGAGCACAGGCGTCCTCCCAGCAGCCTGCCGGCTTGTGGGCAGGCATTGTGGACGCTGAGCGCTGGAAGCCCTTTCCCCTTGGTGTTTTCTCCCTGAGCGCTTGGAGAGTTGATATTCCTTTTTTTGGAGGGAGGTGGGGAGAGTCCTAGAGCCTTTGCATTGTGACCACTCTTGTTTTTCAGACTGCTCCCTGCTGACGCCGTGATGGGGTCGTGTCCTTGCAGCCCTGAGCAATGCAGGGGCCAAAGAGTGGAGCACTAGGGGCTCAAGTGCTTGCTAAGAGAAGAGAGGGAAGTGGTCCTTGCTGCAGGCTGCTGCCTGGTGCTGCTTTGGAGGAGAGCTCCTGGCACCAAAGCGGAGGACAAACCAGCTTGGCTCTGCCACACGCCAAGCTCCTTCAGTGGGTGGCTTAGCTGGTGCTCTCGGGCTCTGCCTGGGCCATGCCTGGGGGGACCCTGGAGGCAGAGCCTGCGCTGGCTTTTCCATGTGGCACCCGCACCGCTGAAAGCTGCTGGCTTGGCTCGAGGCTTTGCTTGGCAGAGAAATCCCCGGCCTTGCTGAGGCAGGGCAAGGCAAAGGCTTGAGAGCAGCGGAAGCCTTGTGCCGTTTTCCTGGTTGGAAGTGTGCTTGTCTAAGGCTGGTGCACTGGCCCTGTCCGTGCTGCTGAGTGTGTCTGTGTGCAGCCGTGTGGTCATTGGTGAGCTCCCTGAGCACGGTCCGAGAGAGGGGGAGTGGTGCCTAAGAGTTTTGTCCTCCTGCCTGGAAGCCCCTCAGTAGGGAGGCCTGTGGGGTGAGGGCCTTGTGGGGATGTGAAGCAGAAGAGAGGCAAGAGCTGGTGTGATGCGCCTCCTGGGAGAGCACTTGCTCTGTGCTTCGTGGAGGTGGGAAGGGAGCAGGCTCCGGGGTGAGCGGGGATGTTCAGAGGAAGTGCCTGTGGAAAGGCTCTGGAGGACTAGAAGCAAGCGGAAGGGTTGGAGAGTGGGTCTTGGTGTGTTTTGGGGCCCTTGCCCATGGTCGCTTCTGCTCGGAAAAACTGTCTTTCAGAGGGCTCCGAGAGAGGCTGTGCCCACGCGGCACGCCGTGGCCTGGCCGTTGGTGGTGCTGCGTGCCTCTTGCTGGGCCCTGAGACCTGTGGCCCTGGAAGCAGCCTGAAGGGTGTTGGCAGAGCAGCTCTGAGCGTGGCAGCTGTTTGGCTTTCGCAGGGCCTTGGAGGCTGGGGAAGGGCCCGTCCTCCCCTTGCCGTTGTCATTAGCCCTGCTGGCGGGCCAGGGGGAAGAGCTGCTGAGTGCTGCCTCTGCTGGTGTCCCCAGCTGAGATGCCCTCGCCTCAGTCCTTCCCCACGTCCCAAACTGTCAGGGCCCCAAATCAGAGAGTGCTTGTTGTCCTTGATGTGTAGGGGATGTGCTGGCTTAGTTCAGCCTTGGGGAAGGAAGTGGCCTTTGGAGTTGCGGGAAGGCTTCTTGCTCTGCCTGGGCCATGGGGCCCTGCTGTCTTCCGCTTCATGGTCGCTGCTCCCACACAATCGGCCCCTTAGGAAATGTTGCCAGGAATCCCTTGCAGACCTTTCTCCAATTCCTGAGCTTCACGGGCTCGGTGCGGGTACTGGCTGGGCAGAAGGTGATCTTCTCTTGGGGCAGAAACCAGTCCGTCCTGGGTGTTTTGCTGCAGTAGGAGCAGTGTGAGGCGCCAGGGTGAATGAGGGAGACCGTTCAGGAGGTGTCTCAGCCTTGGGGAGGGCAGGGGGAGATGCAGGGGGCAACAGCCACCAGGCTGGGGTCCCTAGTGTGTGCGAGAGCTGGGCCAGAAAATCACCACTGCCCAATCAGTTCTTTGTCGGTAGCTGAGAGGCCAGCAGGGGCCCCGTGGCTCGGCTGCTGATTGTGAGGTCCCTTGGGGCTGAGGAGCTGAGAGGCCAGCTGCAGGAACAAGGCTGGCGTGTTGTCTGTAAGGTCCCTTCTGCAACGCTTACGTGATTGGCTAGCAGGAGGCGTGTGGCTGGGGAGGTGCTGGTGAGGTGGCTTCTGGCTGAGCAGTTGCTGGGGCAGCAGCAGGTGCACGGCTGGGACGCGTGCTTTGGAGGTGACGTTGGCCGGAGCAGCTGGGAGGTGAGCATTTGGCTGATGGCTGAGGAAGTTGTTGTGAGGTCACTTGTGTGTCAGAGGCTTGTAGGGCAGTGAGAGGCAGACGGCTGGGAAGGTGGCCGTGAGGTTCTGTCTTTTGGAGTGGCTGATAGGGCAGCAGGAGGCAGGTGGCTGGGAAGGTGCTTGTGAGGTGAGTGCAGAGAGAGCAGCCCAGGTTGCCCATGGCTGGGAAGTGACTCGGAGGTCCCACCTGTCCCCACAGTATGTAGGCCTGCAGCATGGCTTAGACATTGGTGGTGAAATCTAGGCTTGACAGTGTGTGCGTGGTGTGGAAATTGTGCCTCATGAGAAGAGAGGGGCCTGGTGAGCTTTGTCTGCAAGATGGGAATGCTCTTTCTGCCCTTGGATTGGTGGAGGTGGGAAGGGAGCAGGAGCAGAGGTGGGAGTGGATGTTCAGAGGAAGTGCTTGTTGTTGCCTCTTGGAGGACTAGAAGGAAACAGAAGGGCTGGAGAGTGGTCCTGGGTGTGATTTGGGGCATTTGAGGGGGGGTGTCCTGGCTGCTGGCCTGTGTGGTGGTGTGGCCTGTGTGTGCCTGCTGCAGAGGGGCGTGCTGGCTGTCCACCGTGTGTGAGGCTCAGGGTGGGGGTGAGGTGTGTGCCAGAAGTTGGGTGGCGTGTGGTGGGGAGAGGCGGTGGCCCCAGGGTGTTGGTTCTGGGTGCGGGAGGAGACGTGTGGAGAGAGCAGTGCTGTGCGTGGGCAGTGCCATGAGGCTGTGGAGGTGGGGAGCGCTGCGAGGTGAGCAGGTGCCTTGTCTGCTGGGGCCCCGGCTGCCCTGGTGGCCCCATGAGCCAGGCACGCTGGCAGCCGGCTGCCTTCTGCCCGCTCAGCTTCACGCCTGGAGTTTCCTCCGCTCTTGCCAGGCTCTGCAGCCAGCACCCACACGAAAGTGCAGGGAGCGCTTCTCCTTGCTCTGAGAGCTGTACGAGGCATGCTTTTCCCTCCTTTCCTCTCGGTTGCTTTTTGTGGGGAGAGCTTTGGTCTTGCAGCAGTGTTGGCTGAAGGAGCAGGAGGTCGTGGGAGGTGCTCGTTCATGGCTGGGCGTTAATGTGCTGGAAGGTGTTTGGAGGAGTGAAGGCCTTGTGGAGAGGTGTTCTTGGGAGAGGGGCAGGTGTGTTCTTGGGAGAGGACTCTGAAGGGTGGCTGATGGCTCCCTGTGCCCAATCTCCCTGGACGAGGAGTGCCTTGGAGGAGGGAAGGCAAGGCAAGGGTGGCCTGCAAGGGATGCACAGCCCAGGTCTCTCTTCCTTCCAGCTGCCGTCTCGGCAAGTTCCTGCACCGTCCCGCTGCAGTGTGAGCTTTGTGTGCTGCAGCAGGGCAGCGAGAGAGCCCCCTTGGGCAGGCATGAGTGTGCGAGGTGTGGTGTTGTGAGGTGCTTACACTGCTGAGCCGGGGAAGGTGGTGGTGTTGGCCTGAGGTTTGGGTGGGAGTGAGGAGCCCCACGGAGCTCTAGGGGCATTGCTGCGAGTGTGTGGAGCCAAGGGAGTGGTGGTGAGCACAGGCGTCCTCCCAGCAGCCTGCCGGCTTGTGGGCAGGCATTGTGCACGCTGAGTGCTGGAAGCCCTTTCCCCTTGGTGTTTTCTCCCTGAGCGCTTGGAGAGTTGCCATTCCTTTTTTTGGAGGGAGGTGGGGAGAGTCCTAGAGCCTTTGCATTGTGACCACTCTTGTTTTTCGGACTGCTCCCTGCTGACGCCGTGATGGGGTCGTGTCCTTGCAGGCCTGAGAAATGCAGGGGCCAAAGAGTGGAGCACTAGGGGCTCAAGTGCTTGCTAAGAGAAGAGAGGGAAGTGGTCCTTGCTGCAGGCTGCTGCCTGGTGCTGGTTGGGAGGAGAGCTCCTGGCACCAAAGCGGAGGACAAACCAGCTTGGCTCTGCCACACGCCCAGCTCCTTCAGTGGGTGGCTTAGCTGGTGCTCTCGGGCTCTGCCTGGGCCATGCCCGGGGGGACCCTGGAGGCAGAGCCTGCGCTGGCTTTTCCATGTGGCACTCGCCCTGCTGAAAGCTGCTGGCTTGGCTCGAGGCTTGGCTTGGGAGAGAAATCCCCGGCCTTGCTGAGGCAGGGCAAGGCAAAGGCTGGAGAGCAGCGGAAGCCTTGTGCCGTTTCCCTGGTTGCAAGTGTGCTTGTCTAAGGCTGGTGCACTGGCCCTGTCCGTGCTGCTGAGTGTGTCTGTGTGCTGCCGTGTGGTCATTGGTGAGCTCCCTGAGCACGGCCCGAGAGAGGGGGAGTGTTGCCAAAGAGTTTTGTCCTCCTTCCTTGAAGCCCCAAAGGGCCCCTCAGTAGGGAGGCCTGTGGGGTGAGGGCCTTGAGGGCACATGAGGCACAAGAGAGAGGCAAGAGCTGGCGTGATGCGCCTCCTGGGAGAGCACTTGCCCTCTGCTTCGTGGAGGTGGGAAGGGAGCAGGCTCCGGGGTGAGCGGGGATGTTCAGAGGAAGTGCCTGTGGAAAGGCTGTGGAGGACTAGAAGCAAGCGGAAGGGTTGGAGAGTGGGTCTTGGTGTGTTTTGGGGCCCTTCCTCATGGTCACTTCTGCTCGGAAAACCCCCTGTCAGAGGGCTCCGAGAGAGGCTGTGCCCACGCGGCACGCCGTGGCCTGGCCACTGGTGCTGCTCCGTGGCTCTTGCTGGGCCCTGAGACCTGTGGCCCTGGAAGCAGCCTGAAGGGTGTTGGCAGAGCAGCTCTGAGCATGGCAGCTGTTGTGCTTTCGCAGGGCCTTGGAGGCTGGGGAAGGGCCCGTCCTCCCCTTGCCATTGTCATTAGCCCTGCTGGCGGGATCTAATGGGGGAAGAGCTGCTGAGTGCTGCCTCTGCTGGTGTCCCCAGCTGAGATGCCCTCGCCTGAGTCCTTCCCCACGTCCCAAACTGTCAGGGCCCCAAATCAGAGAGTGCTTGTTGTCCTTGATGTGTAGGGGATGTGCTGGCTTGGTTCAGTCCCTCCTTGGGGCAGGAAGTGGCCTTTGGAGTTGCGGGAAGGCTTCTTGCTCTGACTGGGCCATGGGGCCCCGCTGTCTTCCGCTTCATGGTCACTGCTCCCACACAATCGGCCCCTTAGGAAATGTTGCCATGAATTCCTTGCAGGCCTTTCTCCAGTTCCTGAGCTTCACGGGCTCGCTGTGGGTACTGGCTGGGCAGAAGGTGATCTTCTCTTGGGGCAGGAACCGGTCCGTCCTGGGTGTTTTGCTGCACTAGGAGCAGTGTGAGGCGCCAGGGTGAATGAGGGAGGCCGTTCAGGAGGTGTCTCAGCCTTGGGGAGGGCAGGGGCAGCTGCAGGGGGCAACAGCCACGAGGTCCCTACTGTGTGCGAGAGCTGTGCCAGAAAATCACCGCTGCCCAATCAGTTCTTTGTCGGTAGCTGAGAGGCCAGCAGGGGCCCCGTGGCTCGGCTGCTGATTCTGAGGTCCCTTGGGGCTGAGGAGCTGAGAGGCCAGCTGCAGGAACAAGGCTGGCGTGTTGTCTGTAAGGTCCCTTCTGCAAGGGTTACGTGATTGGCTAGCAGGAGGCGTGTGGCTTGGAAGGTGCTGGTGAGGTGTCTTCTGGCTGAGCAGTTGCTGGGGCAGCAGCAGGTGCATGGCTGGGACACGTGCTTTGGAGGTGACGTTGGCCGGAGCAGCTGGGAGGTGAGCATTTGGCTGATGGCTGAGGAAGTCATTGTGAGGTCACTTGTGTGTCAGAGGCTTGTAGGGCAGTGAGAGGCAGACGGCTGGGAAGGTGGCCGTGAGGTCCTGTCTTTTGGAGTGGCTGATAGGGCAGCCGCAGGCAGCGGGCTGGGAAGGTGCTTGTGAGGTGAGTGCAGAGAGAGCAGCCCAGGTTGCCCATGGCTGGGAAGTGACTCGGAGGTCCCACCTGTCCCCACAGTATGTAGGCCTGCAGCATGGCTTAGACATTGGTGGTGAAATCTAGGCTTGACAGTGTGTGCGTGGTGTGGAAATTGTGCCCCATGAGAAGAGAGGGGCCTGGTGAGCTTTGTCTGCAAGATGGGAATGCTCTTTCTGCCCTTGGATTGGTGGAGGTGGGAAGGGAGCAGGAGCAGAGGTGGGAGTGGATGTTCAGAGGAAGTGCTTGTTGTTGCCTCTTGGAGGACTAGAAGCAAAGAGAAGGGCTGGAGAGTGGGCCTGGGTGTGATTTGGGACATTTGGGGTTGGTGGCCTGGCTGCTGCCCTGTGTGGTGGTGTGGCCTGTGTGTGCCTGCTGCCGAGGGGCGTGCTGGCTGTCCACGCTGTGTGAGGGGAGGGGTGGGGGTGAGGTGTGTGCCAGAAGTTGGGTGGCGTGTGGTGGGGAGAGGCGGTGGCCCCAGGGTGTTGGTTGTGGGTGCGGGAGGAGACGTGTGGAGAGAGCAGTGCTGTGCGTGGGCAGTGCCATGAGGCTGGGGAGGTGGGGAGCACTGCGAGGTGAGCAGGTGCCTTGTCTGCTGGGGCCCCGGCTGCCCTGGTGGCCCCATGAGCCAGGCACGCTGGCAGCCGGCTGCCTTCTGCCCGCTCAGCTTCACGCCTGGAGTTTCCTCCGCTCTTGCCAGGCTCTGCAGCCAGGACCCACCCGAAAGTGCAGGGAGCGCTTCTCCTTGCTCTGAGAGCTGTACGAGGCATGCTTTTCCCTCCTTTCCTCTCGGTTGCTTTTTGTGGGGAGAGCTTTGGTCTTGCAGCAGTGTTGGCTGAAGGAGCAGGAGGCCGGGGGAGTTGCTCGTTCCCAGCTGGGCGTTAATGTGCTGGAAGGTGTTTGGAGGAGTGAAGGCCTTGTGGAGAGGTGTTCTTGGGAGAGGGGCAGGTGTGTTCTTGGGAGAGGACTCTGAAGGGTGGCTGATGGCTCCCTGTGCCAAATCTCCCTGGACAAGGAGTGCCTTGGAGGAGGGAAGGCAAGGCAAGGGTGGCCTGCAAGGGATGCACAGCCCAGGTCTCTCTTCCTTCCAGCTGCCGTCTCGGCAAGTTCCTGCACCGTCCTGCTGCAGTGTGAGCTTTGTGTGCTGCAGCAGGGCAGCGAGAGAGCCCCCTTGGGCAGGCATGAGTGTGCGAGGTGTGGTGTTGTGAGGTGCTTACACTGCTGAGCCGGGGAAGGTGGTGGTGTTGGCCTGAGGTTTGGGTGGGAGTGAGGAGCCCCACGGAGCTCTAGGGGCATTGCTGCGAGTGTGTGGAGCCAAGGGAGTGGTGGTGAGCACAGGCGTCCTCCAAGCAGCCTGCCGGCTTGTGGGCAGGCATTGTGCACGCTGAGCGCTGGAAGCCCTTTCCCCTTGGCGTTTTCTCCCTGAGCGCTTGGAGAGTTGCCATTCCTTTTTTTGGAGGGAGGTGGGGAGAGTCCTAGAGCCTTTGCATTGTGACCACTCTTGTTTTTCAGACTGCTCCCTGCTGACGCCGTGATGGGGTCGTGTCCTTGCAGGCCTGAGAAATGCAGGGGCCAAAGAGTGGAGCACTAGGGGCTCAAGTGCTTGCTAAGAGAAGAGAGGGAAGTGGTCCTTGCTGCAGGCTGCTGCCTGGTGCTGCTTTGGAGGAGAGCTCCTGGCACCAAAGCGGAGGACAAACCAGCTTGGCTCTGCCACACGCCCAGCTCCTTCAGTGGGTGGCTTAGCTGGTGCTCTCGGGCTCTGCCTGGGCCATGCCAGGGGGGACCCTGGAGGCAGAGCCTGCGCTGGCTTTTCCATGTGGCACTCGCCCTGCTGAAAGCTGCTGCCTTGGCTCGAGGCTTTGCTTGGCAGAGAAATCCCCGGCCTTGCTGAGGCAGGGCAAGGCAAAGGCTGGAGAGCAGCGGAAGCCTTGTGCCATGTCCCTGGTTGGAAGTGTGCTTGTCTAAGGCTGGTGCACTGGCCCTGTCCGTGCTGCTGAGTGTGTCCGTGTGCTGCCATGTGGTCATTGGTGAGCTCTCTGGGCGTGGCCCGAGAGAGGGGGAGTGGTGCCTAAGAGTTTTGTCCTCCTGCCTTGAAGCCCCTCAGTAGGGAGGCCTGTGGGGTGAGGGCCTTGTGGGGATGTGAAGCAGAAGAGAGGCAAGAGCTGGTGTGATGCGCCTCCTGGGAGAGCACTTGCTCTGTGCTTCGTGGAGGTGGGAAGGGAGCAGTCTCCGGGGTGAGCCGGGATGTTCAGAGGAAGTGCCTGCTGAAAGGCTCTGGAGGACTAGAAGCAAGCGGAAGGGTTGGAGAGTGGGTCTTGGTGTGTTTTGGGGCCCTTGCCCATGGTCGCTTCTGCTTGGAAAAACTGTCTTTCAGAGGGCTCCGAGAGAGGCTGTGCCCACGCGGCACGCCGTGGCCTGGCTGTTGGTGGTGCTGCGTGCCTCTTGCTGGGCCCTGAGACCTGTGGCCCTGGAAGCAGCCTGAAGGGTGTTGGCAGAGCAGCTCTGAGCGTGGCAGCTGTTGTGCTTTCCTAAGAGCCTTGGAGGCTGGGGAAGGGCCCGTCCTCCCCTTGCCGTTGTCATTAGCCCTGCTGGCGGGCCAGGGGGAAGAGCTGCTGAGTGCTGCCTCTGCTGGTGTCCCCAGCTGAGATGCCCTCGCCTCAGTCCTTCCCCACGTCCCAAACTGTCAGGGCCCCAAATCAGAGAGTGCTTGTTGTCCTTGATGTGTAGGGGATGTGCTGGCTTAGTTCAGCCTTGGGGAAGGAAGTGGCCTTTGGAGTTGCGGGAAGGCTTCTTGCTCTGCCTGGGCCATGGGGCCCTGCTGTCTTCCGCTTCATGGTCGCTGCTCCCACACAATCGGCCCCTTAGGAAATGTTGCCATGAATTCCTTGCAGGCCTTTCTCCAGTTCCTGAGCTTCACGGGCTCGGTGTAGGTACTGGCTGGGCAGAAGGTGATCTTCTCTTGGGGCAGGAACTGGCCCGTCCTGGGTGTTTTGCTGCACTAGGAGCAGTGTGAGGCGCCAGGGTGAGTGAGGGAGACCGTTCAGGAGGTGTCTCAGCCTTGGGGAGAGCAGGGGCAGCTGCAGGGGGCAACAGCCACGAGGTCCCTAGTGTCTGCGAGAGCTGGGCCAGAAAATCACCACTGCCCAATCAGTTCTTTGTCGGTAGCTGAGAGGCCAGCAGGGGCCCCGTGGCTCGGCTGCTGATTCTGAGGTCCCTTGGGGCTGAGGAGCTGAGAGGCCAGCTGCAGGAACAAGGCTGGCGTGTTGTCTGTAAGGTCCCTTCTGCAACGATTACGTGATTGGCTAGCAGGAGGCGTGTGGCTGGGGAGGTGCTGGTGAGGTGTCTTCTGGCTGAGCAGTTGCTGGGGCAGCAGCAGGTGCACGGCTGGGACACGTGCTTTGGAGGTGACGTTGGCCTGAGCAGCTGGGAGGTGAGCATTTGGCTGATGGCTGAGGAAGTCATTGTGAGGTCACTTGTGTGTCAGGGGCTTGTAGGGCAGTGGCGGGCAGACGGCTGGGAAGGTGGCCGTGAGGTCCTGTCTTTTGGAGTGGCTGATAGGGCAGCAGGAGGCAGGTGGCTGGGAAGGTGCTTGTGAGGTGAGTGCAGAGAGAGCAGCCCAGGTTGCCCATGGCTGGGAAGTGACTCGGAGGTCCCACCTGTCCCCACAGTATGTAGGCCTGCAGCGTGGCTTAGACATTGGTGGTGAAATCTAGGCTTGACAGTGTGTGCGTGGTGTGGAAATTGTGCCCCATGCAAAGAGAGGGGCCTGGTGAGATTTGTCTCAGCCTGGGCAACATTCATGGGAGATGAGAACACTGCCCCAAATTTGCTCCCCAGCCTTGCCCATGGTTATGGAACATGGGAAGCACCAGGGTCCCACGTAAAGCCCTCTGGATGATGCGTGTTAAGGGCCTAGTTGCTCTTTTCTGGCATCTCATCTCTCTCCTAAGCACCGCAGACTGAGAAACCTTGCTGAGGCCTTTTCAAAACAAAGAGCCTGCTTTGGTGCCTGAAGGAGGAAGGCTGCGTCCTGTCCCATCCTGTCCTACATCCTCCTTTGACAAGAAGAGTGACCCACGGGAGAAACCTGTCTTGAGGCTCGCTAAAGCATCGCAGCCCATGGCCACTCTTTTGTGCTGTTTGACCTCACATGATTTTGATCCCGTCTTTAACAAGTGCCAAACCCCTAACATAGCCCCAAACCCCAGCTTCCTGGCCAGGTCTGCCCTGTGCAGAGACCTGTTGGTGCAGGGGCACAGAAGTGACCTCTGCCGTGACCCATCTTAGATTTTTCACAGCCTTTGTCACCATCTGGTCACGTTCGTGAAGGATTTATCAGCCAGTTTTGGAAACTAACTGGGGATGTAGGCAGGTGACTGCTTTCCAGGACGTGAGGGGAAGTCTCTCTGCTCTCTCCATGGCTGTGCCATCTCCATGGCGGTGACCTACTGAGCCCTGAGATGACACGGGCTGAGGTCACAGTGGGATGTGCCGCATCACAGAGAGGTCTCTCCCCGGTGCCATGGGAGAGCCCTCACTTCCCTGCAAGGCCAGGGCACGGCTCACACACTCCCCACTGCTGCCCTTCAGAGCTACTCCCCAGCAAGGAGGGAGGCCAGGAGGCAGTGGGGCTGCACTGGGGCTCCTCACCAACAGGCACAAGAGCAGGGACACATTGGAGAGGAATTGTGAGTGATGAGACAGGAGACAAGAGAGTCCTTTTTCCCTGGAGGGAGAGGCGAGCCGAAGGAAAGGGGCCAAACGAGATGGAGACTGCTGGACCAAGAACATTAGCCCAGACCACGGATACTAGCTTTCCAGTGCTCCTGCAGCTCTCCACCAAGGGTAAGGGATTGAGGAACTGCTTCCTGAGGTGTCGCACAGAGACTGTGAAATGGAAAAACAGTTGTGGGACCTGGGCTGTGGGGTGTCTGGACAGGGCTGGGGGCGGCCACAAGAGCCCTGCTGGAGGGTCCCATCTGGCTCAGGGCACAATGGGGCAGGCAGGAGTGCTGGGTCCTGGGGCTGGGGCTGTCCTGAGCCCCGAGGCTCCTGTGGGGCTGGCTCCATCCCCTCCTGGTAGGGTGAGAGGAAATTCAGGCCCAAGTTTCCCTGGAAGTGGGTCCCCCCTTGGGGTCTGGCTCTGGCAGGAAAGGGGTCCTGGCTCCCAGAGGCTGCAATGTCCACCAGATCCCAGGGGGATCTCAAGAGCCTGCTGGAAATGCCCACAGAGGACATGAAACCTTCCCCTTGTAACAGCCCTCAGCATGGCACCAGACCCACCACCAACCATGGTGGGAGGGAGGAGCTGCCTGCTGGGTCATGTGTCTGCAATGTTGCCATGGCATCGCCCCAAGTGCTGCCCTGCTACTGGCTGACAAGAGGAGGAGGGTTGTGTTGGGTTGCCGGATGTCTCTGTCAGCCCATCACAGTCCAGCACGTGGGTTAAAGACACTTATAAGTGCAGCGGGAGCAAAGCAGGAGAGCAGGAGTGGGAGTGAGTGGGTGTGTAGGTGTGTTCCCATGCTGGCCGTGTGGGGCTGCTCTCCTCCAGGAGCTGCCACGGGGTTAGGAGCATAGGACAGAGGTGCCTGGGCCCCAGGGGAGCTGTCCTGCAATCCAGATGTGCTGGCCGGCCCCAAGCAGCTGCGCTGGGCGGTACAGTGTGGTTTGGCCGAGATTTGTCTGCAAGATGGGAATGCTCTTTCTGCCCTTGGATTGGTGGAGGTGGGAAGGGAGCAGGAGCAGAGGTGGGAGTGGATGTTCAGAGGAAGTGCTTGTTGCTCTCTCTTGGAGGACTAGAAGGAAACAGAAGGCCTGGAGAGTTGTCCTGGGTGTGATTTGGGGCATTTGAGGGGGGGTGTCCTGGCTGCTGGCCTGTGTGGTGGTGTGGCCTGTGTGTGCCTGCTGCAGAGGGGCGTGCTGGCTGTCCACGCTGTGTGAGGGGAGGGGTGGGGGTGAGGTGTGTGCCAGAAGTTGGGTGGCATGTGGTGGGGAGAGGCGGTGGCCCAGGGTGTTGGTTCTGGGTGCGGGAGGAGATGTGTGGAGAGAGCAGTGGTGTGCGTGGGCAGTGCCATGAGGCTGTGGAGGTGGGGAGCGCTGCGAGGTGAGCAGAGGCTGTGGAGGTGGGGAGCGCTGCGAGGTGAGCAGGTGCCTTGTCTGCTGGGGCCCCGGCTGCCCTGGTGGCCCCATGAGCCAGGCACGCTGGCAGCCGGCTGCCTTCTGCCTGCTCAGCTTCAGGCCTGGAGTTTCCTCCGCTCTTGCCAGGCTCTGCAGCCAGGACCCACCCGAAAGTGCAGGGAGCGCTTCTCCTTGCTCTGAGAGCTGTACGAGGCATGCTTTTCCCTCCTTTCCTCTCGGTTGCTTTTTGTGGGGAGAGCTTTGGTCTTGCAGCAGTGTTGGCTGAAGGAGCAGGAGGCCGGGGGAGGTGCTTGTTCCCGGCTGGGCGTTAGTGTGCTGGAAGGTGTTTGGAGGAGTGAAGGCCTTGTGGAGAGGTGTTCTTGGGAGAGGGGCAGGTGTGTTCTTGGGAGAGGACTCTGAAGGGTGGCTGATGGCTCCCTGTGCCAAATCTCCCTGGACAAGGAGTGCCTTGGAGGAGGGAAGGCAAGGCAAGGGTGGCCTGCAAGGGATGCGCAGCCCAGGTCTCTCTTCCTTCCAGCTGCCGTCTCGGCAACTTCCTGCACCGTCCTGCTGCAGTGTGAGCTTTGTGTGCTGCAGCAGGGCAGCGAGAGAGCCCCCTTGGGCAGGCATGAGTGTGCGAGGTGTGGTGTGGTGAGGTGCTGACGCGGGGAAGGTGGTGGTGTTGGCCTGAGGTTTGGGTGGGAGTGAGGAGCCCCACGGAGCTCTAGGGGCATTGCTGCGAGTCTCTGGAGCCAAGGGAGTGGTGGTGAGCACAGGCGTCCTCCCAGCAGCCTGCCGGCTTGTGGGCAGGCATTGTGGACGCTGAGCGCTGGAAGCCCTTTCCCCTTGGTGTTTTCTCCCTGAGCGCTTGGAGAGTTGCCACTCCTTTTTTGGGAGGTGGGGAGAGTCCTAGAGCCTTTGCATTGTGACCACTCTTGTTTTTCGGACTGCTCCCTGCTGATGCCGTGATGGGGTCGTGTCCTTGCAGGCCTGAGCAATGCAGGGGCCAAAGAGTGGAGCACTAGTGGCTCAAGTGCTTGCTAAGAGAAGAGAGGGAAGTGGTCCTTGCTGCAGGCTGCTGCCTGGTGCTGCTTTGGAGGAGAGCTCCTGGCACCAAAGCGGAGGACAAACCAGCTTGGCTCTGCCACACGCCCAGCTCCTTCAGTGGGTGGCTTAGCTGGTGCTCTCGGGCTCTGCCTGGGCCATGCCTGGGGGGGACCCTGGAGGCAGAGCCTGCGCTGGCTTTTCCATGTGGCAGCCGCCCTGCTGAAAGCTGCTGGCTTGGCTCGAGGCTTTGCTTGGCAGAGAAATCCCCGGCCTTGCTGAGGCAGGGCAAGGCAAAGGCTTGAGAGCAGTGGAAGCCTTGTGCCGTTTCCGTGGTTGGAAGTGTGCTTGTCTAAGGCTGGTGCACTGGCCCTGTCCGTGCTGCTGAGTGTGTCTGTGTGCTGCCGTGTGGTCATTGGTGAGCTCCCTGAGCACGGCCCGAGAGAGGGGGAGTGTTGCCAAAGAGTTTTGTCGTCCTCCCTGGAAGCCCCAAAGGGCCCCTCAGTAGGGAGGCCTGTGGGGTGAGGGCCTTGAGGGCACATGAAGCAAAGCAGATAGATAGGCAAGAGCTGGCGTGATGCGCCTCCTGGGAGAGCACTTGCCCTGTGCTTCGTGGAGGTGGGAAGGGAGCAGGCTCCGGGGTGAGCCGGGATGTTCAGAGGAAGTGCCTATGGAAAGGCTCTGGAGGACTAGAAGCAAGCAGAAGGGTTGGAGAGTGGGTCTTGGTGTGTTTTGGAGCCCTTGCCCATGGTCGCTTCTGCTCGGAAAAACTGCCTGTCGCAGGGCTCCGAGAGAGGCTGTGCCCATGCGGCACGCCGTGGCCTGGCCGTTGGTGGTGCTGCGTGCCTCTTGCTGGGCCCTGAGACCTGTGGCCCTGGAAGCAGCCTGAAGGGTGTTGGCAGAGCAGCTCTGAGCGTGGCAGCTGTTTGGCTTTCGCAGGGCCTTGGAGGCTGGGGAAGGGCCCGTCCTCCCCTTGCCGTTGTCATTAGCCCTGCTGGCGGGATCTAATGGGGGAAGAGCTGCTGAGTGCTGCCTCTGCTGGTGTCCCCAGCTGAGATGCCCTCGCCTCAGTCCTTCCCCACGTCCCAAACTGTCAGGGCCCCAAATCAGAGAGTGCTTGTTGTCCTTGATGTGTAGGGGATGTGCTGGCTTGGTTCAGTCCCTCCTTGGGGCAGGAAGTGGCCTTTGGAGTTGCGGGAAGGCTTCTTGCTCTGACTGGGCCATGGGGCCCCGCTGTCTTCCGCTTCATGGTCACTGCTCCCACACAATCGGCCCCTTAGGAAATGTTGCCATGAATTCCTTGCAGGCCTTTCTCCAGTTCCTGAGCTTCACGGGCTCGGTGCGGGTACTGGCTGGGCAGAAGGTGATCTTCTCTTGGGGCAGGAACCGGTCCGTCCTGGGTGTTTTGCTGCACTAGGAGCAGTGTGAGGCGCCAGGGTGAATGAGGGAGGCCGTTCAGGAGGTGTCTCAGCCTTGGGGAGGGCAGGGGCAGCTGCAGGGGGCAACAGCCACGAGGTCCCTACTGTGTGCGAGAGCTGTGCCAGAAAATCACCGCTGCCCAATCAGTTCTTTGTCGGTAGCTGAGAGGCCAGCAGGGGCCCCGTGGCTCGGCTGCTGATTCTGAGGTCCCTTGGGGCTGAGGAGCTGAGAGGCCAGCTGCAGGAACAAGGCTGGCGTGTTGTCTGTAAGGTCCCTTCTGCAAGGGTTACGTGATTGGCTAGCAGGAGGCGTGTGGCTTGGAAGGTGCTGGTGAGGTGTCTTCTGGCTGAGCAGTTGCTGGGGCAGCAGCAGGTGCATGGCTGGGACACGTGCTTTGGAGGTGACGTTGGCCGGAGCAGCTGGGAGGTGAGCATTTGGCTGATGGCTGAGGAAGTCATTGTGAGGTCACTTGTGTGTCAGAGGCTTGTAGGGCAGTGAGAGGCAGACGGCTGGGAAGGTGGCCGTGAGGTCCTGTCTTTTGGAGTGGCTGATAGGGCAGCCGCAGGCAGCGGGCTGGGAAGGTGCTTGTGAGGTGAGTGCAGAGAGAGCAGCCCAGGTTGCCCATGGCTGGGAAGTGACTCGGAGGTCCCACCTGTCCCCACAGTATGTAGGCCTGCAGCATGGCTTAGACATTGGTGGTGAAATCTAGGCTTGACAGTGTGTGCGTGGTGTGGAAATTGTGCCCCATGAGAAGAGAGGGGCCTGGTGAGCTTTGTCTGCAAGATGGGAATGCTCTTTCTGCCCTTGGATTGGTGGAGGTGGGAAGGGAGCAGGAGCAGAGGTGGGAGTGGATGTTCAGAGGAAGTGCTTGTTGTTGCCTCTTGGAGGACTAGAAGCAAAGAGAAGGGCTGGAGAGTGGGCCTGGGTGTGATTTGGGACATTTGGGGTTGGTGGCCTGGCTGCTGCCCTGTGTGGTGGTGTGGCCTGTGTGTGCCTGCTGCCGAGGGGCGTGCTGGCTGTCCACGCTGTGTGAGGGGAGGGGTGGGGGTGAGGTGTGTGCCAGAAGTTGGGTGGCGTGTGGTGGGGAGAGGCGGTGGCCCCAGGGTGTTGGTTGTGGGTGCGGGAGGAGACGTGTGGAGAGAGCAGTGCTGTGCGTGGGCAGTGCCATGAGGCTGGGGAGGTGGGGAGCACTGCGAGGTGAGCAGGTGCCTTGTCTGCTGGGGCCCCGGCTGCCCTGGTGGCCCCATGAGCCAGGCACGCTGGCAGCCGGCTGCCTTCTGCCCGCTCAGCTTCACGCCTGGAGTTTCCTCCGCTCTTGCCAGGCTCTGCAGCCAGGACCCACCCGAAAGTGCAGGGAGCGCTTCTCCTTGCTCTGAGAGCTGTACGAGGCATGCTTTTCCCTCCTTTCCTCTCGGTTGCTTTTTGTGGGGAGAGCTTTGGTCTTGCAGCAGTGTTGGCTGAAGGAGCAGGAGGCCGGGGGAGTTGCTCGTTCCCAGCTGGGCGTTAATGTGCTGGAAGGTGTTTGGAGGAGTGAAGGCCTTGTGGAGAGGTGTTCTTGGGAGAGGGGCAGGTGTGTTCTTGGGAGAGGACTCTGAAGGGTGGCTGATGGCTCCCTGTGCCAAATCTCCCTGGACAAGGAGTGCCTTGGAGGAGGGAAGGCAAGGCAAGGGTGGCCTGCAAGGGATGCACAGCCCAGGTCTCTCTTCCTTCCAGCTGCCGTCTCGGCAAGTTCCTGCACCGTCCTGCTGCAGTGTGAGCTTTGTGTGCTGCAGCAGGGCAGCGAGAGAGCCCCCTTGGGCAGGCATGAGTGTGCGAGGTGTGGTGTTGTGAGGTGCTTACACTGCTGAGCCGGGGAAGGTGGTGGTGTTGGCCTGAGGTTTGGGTGGGAGTGAGGAGCCCCACGGAGCTCTAGGGGCATTGCTGCGAGTGTGTGGAGCCAAGGGAGTGGTGGTGAGCACAGGCGTCCTCCAAGCAGCCTGCCGGCTTGTGGGCAGGCATTGTGCACGCTGAGCGCTGGAAGCCCTTTCCCCTTGGTGTTTTCTCCCTGAGCGCTTGGAGAGTTGCCATTCCTTTTTTTGGAGGGAGGTGGGGAGAGTCCTAGAGCCTTTGCATTGTGACCACTCTTGTTTTTCAGACTGCTCCCTGCTGACGCCGTGATGGGGTCGTGTCCTTGCAGGCCTGAGAAATGCAGGGGCCAAAGAGTGGAGCACTAGGGGCTCAAGTGCTTGCTAAGAGAAGAGAGGGAAGTGGTCCTTGCTGCAGGCTGCTGCCTGGTGCTGCTTTGGAGGAGAGCTCCTGGCACCAAAGCGGAGGACAAACCAGCTTGGCTCTGCCACACGCCCAGCTCCTTCAGTGGGTGGCTTAGCTGGTGCTCTCGGGCTCTGCCTGGGCCATGCCAGGGGGGACCCTGGAGGCAGAGCCTGCGCTGGCTTTTCCATGTGGCACTCGCCCTGCTGAAAGCTGCTGCCTTGGCTCGAGGCTTTGCTTGGCAGAGAAATCCCCGGCCTTGCTGAGGCAGGGCAAGGCAAAGGCTGGAGAGCAGCGGAAGCCTTGTGCCATGTCCCTGGTTGGAAGTGTGCTTGTCTAAGGCTGGTGCACTGGCCCTGTCCGTGCTGCTGAGTGTGTCCGTGTGCTGCCATGTGGTCATTGGTGAGCTCTCTGGGCGTGGCCCGAGAGAGGGGGAGTGGTGCCTAAGAGTTTTGTCCTCCTGCCTTGAAGCCCCTCAGTAGGGAGGCCTGTGGGGTGAGGGCCTTGTGGGGATGTGAAGCAGAAGAGAGGCAAGAGCTGGTGTGATGCGCCTCCTGGGAGAGCACTTGCTCTGTGCTTCGTGGAGGTGGGAAGGGAGCAGTCTCCGGGGTGAGCCGGGATGTTCAGAGGAAGTGCCTGCTGAAAGGCTCTGGAGGACTAGAAGCAAGCGGAAGGGTTGGAGAGTGGGTCTTGGTGTGTTTTGGGGCCCTTGCCCATGGTCGCTTCTGCTTGGAAAAACTGTCTTTCAGAGGGCTCCGAGAGAGGCTGTGCCCACGCGGCACGCCGTGGCCTGGCTGTTGGTGGTGCTGCGTGCCTCTTGCTGGGCCCTGAGACCTGTGGCCCTGGAAGCAGCCTGAAGGGTGTTGGCAGAGCAGCTCTGAGCGTGGCAGCTGTTGTGCTTTCCTAAGAGCCTTGGAGGCTGGGGAAGGGCCCGTCCTCCCCTTGCCGTTGTCATTAGCCCTGCTGGCGGGCCAGGGGGAAGAGCTGCTGAGTGCTGCCTCTGCTGGTGTCCCCAGCTGAGATGCCCTCGCCTCAGTCCTTCCCCACGTCCCAAACTGTCAGGGCCCCAAATCAGAGAGTGCTTGTTGTCCTTGATGTGTAGGGGATGTGCTGGCTTAGTTCAGCCTTGGGGAAGGAAGTGGCCTTTGGAGTTGCGGGAAGGCTTCTTGCTCTGCCTGGGCCATGGGGCCCTGCTGTCTTCCGCTTCATGGTCGCTGCTCCCACACAATCGGCCCCTTAGGAAATGTTGCCATGAATTCCTTGCAGGCCTTTCTCCAGTTCCTGAGCTTCACGGGCTCGGTGTAGGTACTGGCTGGGCAGAAGGTGATCTTCTCTTGGGGCAGGAACTGGCCCGTCCTGGGTGTTTTGCTGCACTAGGAGCAGTGTGAGGCGCCAGGGTGAGTGAGGGAGACCGTTCAGGAGGTGTCTCAGCCTTGGGGAGAGCAGGGGCAGCTGCAGGGGGCAACAGCCACGAGGTCCCTAGTGTCTGCGAGAGCTGGGCCAGAAAATCACCACTGCCCAATCAGTTCTTTGTCGGTAGCTGAGAGGCCAGCAGGGGCCCCGTGGCTCGGCTGCTGATTCTGAGGTCCCTTGGGGCTGAGGAGCTGAGAGGCCAGCTGCAGGAACAAGGCTGGCGTGTTGTCTGTAAGGTCCCTTCTGCAACGATTACGTGATTGGCTAGCAGGAGGCGTGTGGCTGGGGAGGTGCTGGTGAGGTGTCTTCTGGCTGAGCAGTTGCTGGGGCAGCAGCAGGTGCACGGCTGGGACACGTGCTTTGGAGGTGACGTTGGCCTGAGCAGCTGGGAGGTGAGCATTTGGCTGATGGCTGAGGAAGTCATTGTGAGGTCACTTGTGTGTCAGGGGCTTGTAGGGCAGTGGCGGGCAGACGGCTGGGAAGGTGGCCGTGAGGTCCTGTCTTTTGGAGTGGCTGATAGGGCAGCAGGAGGCAGGTGGCTGGGAAGGTGCTTGTGAGGTGAGTGCAGAGAGAGCAGCCCAGGTTGCCCATGGCTGGGAAGTGACTCGGAGGTCCCACCTGTCCCCACAGTATGTAGGCCTGCAGCGTGGCTTAGACATTGGTGGTGAAATCTAGGCTTGACAGTGTGTGCGTGGTGTGGAAATTGTGCCCCATGCAAAGAGAGGGGCCTGGTGAGATTTGTCTCAGCCTGGGCAACATTCATGGGAGATGAGAACACTGCCCCAAATTTGCTCCCCAGCCTTGCCCATGGTTATGGAACATGGGAAGCACCAGGGTCCCACGTAAAGCCCTCTGGATGATGCGTGTTAAGGGCCTAGTTGCTCTTTTCTGGCATCTCATCTCTCTCCTAAGCACCGCAGACTGAGAAACCTTGCTGAGGCCTTTTCAAAACAAAGAGCCTGCTTTGGTGCCTGAAGGAGGAAGGCTGCGTCCTGTCCCATCCTGTCCTACATCCTCCTTTGACAAGAAGAGTGACCCACGGGAGAAACCTGTCTTGAGGCTCGCTAAAGCATCGCAGCCCATGGCCACTCTTTTGTGCTGTTTGACCTCACATGATTTTGATCCCGTCTTTAACAAGTGCCAAACCCCTAACATAGCCCCAAACCCCAGCTTCCTGGCCAGGTCTGCCCTGTGCAGAGACCTGTTGGTGCAGGGGCACAGAAGTGACCTCTGCCGTGACCCATCTTAGATTTTTCACAGCCTTTGTCACCATCTGGTCACGTTCGTGAAGGATTTATCAGCCAGTTTTGGAAACTAACTGGGGATGTAGGCAGGTGACTGCTTTCCAGGACGTGAGGGGAAGTCTCTCTGCTCTCTCCATGGCTGTGCCATCTCCATGGCGGTGACCTACTGAGCCCTGAGATGACACGGGCTGAGGTCACAGTGGGATGTGCCGCATCACAGAGAGGTCTCTCCCCGGTGCCATGGGAGAGCCCTCACTTCCCTGCAAGGCCAGGGCACGGCTCACACACTCCCCACTGCTGCCCTTCAGAGCTACTCCCCAGCAAGGAGGGAGGCCAGGAGGCAGTGGGGCTGCACTGGGGCTCCTCACCAACAGGCACAAGAGCAGGGACACATTGGAGAGGAATTGTGAGTGATGAGACAGGAGACAAGAGAGTCCTTTTTCCCTGGAGGGAGAGGCGAGCCGAAGGAAAGGGGCCAAACGAGATGGAGACTGCTGGACCAAGAACATTAGCCCAGACCACGGATACTAGCTTTCCAGTGCTCCTGCAGCTCTCCACCAAGGGTAAGGGATTGAGGAACTGCTTCCTGAGGTGTCGCACAGAGACTGTGAAATGGAAAAACAGTTGTGGGACCTGGGCTGTGGGGTGTCTGGACAGGGCTGGGGGCGGCCACAAGAGCCCTGCTGGAGGGTCCCATCTGGCTCAGGGCACAATGGGGCAGGCAGGAGTGCTGGGTCCTGGGGCTGGGGCTGTCCTGAGCCCCGAGGCTCCTGTGGGGCTGGCTCCATCCCCTCCTGGTAGGGTGAGAGGAAATTCAGGCCCAAGTTTCCCTGGAAGTGGGTCCCCCCTTGGGGTCTGGCTCTGGCAGGAAAGGGGTCCTGGCTCCCAGAGGCTGCAATGTCCACCAGATCCCAGGGGGATCTCAAGAGCCTGCTGGAAATGCCCACAGAGGACATGAAACCTTCCCCTTGTAACAGCCCTCAGCATGGCACCTGACCCACCACCAATGACGGTGGGAGGAAGGAGCTGCCTGCTGGGTCATGTGTCTGCAATGTTGCCATGGCATCGCCCCAAGTGCTGCCCTGCTACTGGCTGACAAGAGGAGGAGGGTTGTGTTGGGTTGCCGGATGTCTCTGTCAGCCCATCACAGTCCAGCACGTGGGTTAAAGACACTTATAAGTGCAGCGGGAGCAAAGCAGGAGAGCAGGAGTGGGAGTGAGTGGGTGTGTAGGTGTGTTCCCATGCTGGCCGTGTGGGGCTGCTCTCCTCCAGGAGCTGCCACGGGGTTAGGAGCATAGGACAGAGGTGCCTGGGCCCCAGGGGAGCTGTCCTGCAATCCAGATGTGCTGGCCGGCCCCAAGCAGCTGCGCTGGGCGGTACAGTGTGGTTTGGCCGAGATTTGTCTGCAAGATGGGAATGCTCTTTCTGCCCTTGGATTGGTGGAGGTGGGAAGGGAGCAGGAGCAGAGGTGGGAGTGGATGTTCAGAGGAAGTGCTTGTTGCTCTCTCTTGGAGGACTAGAAGGAAACAGAAGGCCTGGAGAGTTGTCCTGGGTGTGATTTGGGGCATTTGAGGGGGGGTGTCCTGGCTGCTGGCCTGTGTGGTGGTGTGGCCTGTGTGTGCCTGCTGCAGAGGGGCGTGCTGGCTGTCCACGCTGTGTGAGGGGAGGGGTGGGGGTGAGGTGTGTGCCAGAAGTTGGGTGGCATGTGGTGGGGAGAGGCGGTGGCCCAGGGTGTTGGTTCTGGGTGCGGGAGGAGATGTGTGGAGAGAGCAGTGGTGTGCGTGGGCAGTGCCATGAGGCTGTGGAGGTGGGGAGCGCTGCGAGGTGAGCAGAGGCTGTGGAGGTGGGGAGCGCTGCGAGGTGAGCAGGTGCCTTGTCTGCTGGGGCCCCGGCTGCCCTGGTGGCCCCATGAGCCAGGCACGCTGGCAGCCGGCTGCCTTCTGCCTGCTCAGCTTCAGGCCTGGAGTTTCCTCCGCTCTTGCCAGGCTCTGCAGCCAGGACCCACCCGAAAGTGCAGGGAGCGCTTCTCCTTGCTCTGAGAGCTGTACGAGGCATGCTTTTCCCTCCTTTCCTCTCGGTTGCTTTTTGTGGGGAGAGCTTTGGTCTTGCAGCAGTGTTGGCTGAAGGAGCAGGAGGCCGGGGGAGGTGCTTGTTCCCGGCTGGGCGTTAGTGTGCTGGAAGGTGTTTGGAGGAGTGAAGGCCTTGTGGAGAGGTGTTCTTGGGAGAGGGGCAGGTGTGTTCTTGGGAGAGGACTCTGAAGGGTGGCTGATGGCTCCCTGTGCCAAATCTCCCTGGACAAGGAGTGCCTTGGAGGAGGGAAGGCAAGGCAAGGGTGGCCTGCAAGGGATGCGCAGCCCAGGTCTCTCTTCCTTCCAGCTGCCGTCTCGGCAACTTCCTGCACCGTCCTGCTGCAGTGTGAGCTTTGTGTGCTGCAGCAGGGCAGCGAGAGAGCCCCCTTGGGCAGGCATGAGTGTGCGAGGTGTGGTGTGGTGAGGTGCTGACGCGGGGAAGGTGGTGGTGTTGGCCTGAGGTTTGGGTGGGAGTGAGGAGCCCCACGGAGCTCTAGGGGCATTGCTGCGAGTCTCTGGAGCCAAGGGAGTGGTGGTGAGCACAGGCGTCCTCCCAGCAGCCTGCCGGCTTGTGGGCAGGCATTGTGGACGCTGAGCGCTGGAAGCCCTTTCCCCTTGGTGTTTTCTCCCTGAGCGCTTGGAGAGTTGCCACTCCTTTTTTGGGAGGTGGGGAGAGTCCTAGAGCCTTTGCATTGTGACCACTCTTGTTTTTCGGACTGCTCCCTGCTGATGCCGTGATGGGGTCGTGTCCTTGCAGGCCTGAGCAATGCAGGGGCCAAAGAGTGGAGCACTAGTGGCTCAAGTGCTTGCTAAGAGAAGAGAGGGAAGTGGTCCTTGCTGCAGGCTGCTGCCTGGTGCTGCTTTGGAGGAGAGCTCCTGGCACCAAAGCGGAGGACAAACCAGCTTGGCTCTGCCACACGCCCAGCTCCTTCAGTGGGTGGCTTAGCTGGTGCTCTCGGGCTCTGCCTGGGCCATGCCTGGGGGGGACCCTGGAGGCAGAGCCTGCGCTGGCTTTTCCATGTGGCAGCCGCCCTGCTGAAAGCTGCTGGCTTGGCTCGAGGCTTTGCTTGGCAGAGAAATCCCCGGCCTTGCTGAGGCAGGGCAAGGCAAAGGCTTGAGAGCAGTGGAAGCCTTGTGCCGTTTCCGTGGTTGGAAGTGTGCTTGTCTAAGGCTGGTGCACTGGCCCTGTCCGTGCTGCTGAGTGTGTCTGTGTGCTGCCGTGTGGTCATTGGTGAGCTCCCTGAGCACGGCCCGAGAGAGGGGGAGTGTTGCCAAAGAGTTTTGTCGTCCTCCCTGGAAGCCCCAAAGGGCCCCTCAGTAGGGAGGCCTGTGGGGTGAGGGCCTTGAGGGCACATGAAGCAAAGCAGATAGATAGGCAAGAGCTGGCGTGATGCGCCTCCTGGGAGAGCACTTGCCCTGTGCTTCGTGGAGGTGGGAAGGGAGCAGGCTCCGGGGTGAGCCGGGATGTTCAGAGGAAGTGCCTATGGAAAGGCTCTGGAGGACTAGAAGCAAGCAGAAGGGTTGGAGAGTGGGTCTTGGTGTGTTTTGGAGCCCTTGCCCATGGTCGCTTCTGCTCGGAAAAACTGCCTGTCGCAGGGCTCCGAGAGAGGCTGTGCCCATGCGGCACGCCGTGGCCTGGCCGTTGGTGGTGCTGCGTGCCTCTTGCTGGGCCCTGAGACCTGTGGCCCTGGAAGCAGCCTGAAGGGTGTTGGCAGAGCAGCTCTGAGCGTGGCAGCTGTTTGGCTTTCGCAGGGCCTTGGAGGCTGGGGAAGGGCCCGTCCTCCCCTTGCCGTTGTCATTAGCCCTGCTGGCGGGAGCTAATGGGGGAAGAGCTGCTGAGTGCTGCCTCTGCTGGTGTCCCCAGCTGAGATGCCCTCGCCTCAGTCCTTCCCCACGTCCCAAACTGTCAGGGCCCCAAATCAGAGAGTGCTTGTTGTCCTTGATGTGTAGGGGATGTGCTGGCTTGGTTCAGTCCCTCCTTGGGGCAGGAAGTGGCCTTTGGAGTTGCGGGAAGGCTTCTTGCTCTGCCTAGGCCATGGGGCCCTGCTGTCTTCCGCTTCATGGTCGCTGCTCCCACACAATCGGCCCCTTAGGAAATGTTGCCAGGAATCCCTTGCAGGCCTTTCTCCAATTCCTGAGCTTCACGGGCTCGGTGCGGGTACTGGCTGGGCAGAAGGTGATCTTCTCTTGGGGCAGGAAGTGGCCCGTCCTGGGTGTTTTGCTGCACTAGGAGCAGTGTGAGGCGCCAGGGTGAGTGAGGGAGACCGTTCAGGAGGTGTCTCAGCCTTGGGGAGAGCAGGGGCAGCTGCAGGGGGCAACAGCCACGAGGTCCCTAGTGTCTGCGAGAGCTGGGCCAGAAAATCACCACTGCCCAATCAGTTCTTTGTCGGTAGCTGAGAGGCCAGCAGGGGCCCCGTGGCTCGGCTGCTGATTGTGAGGTCCCTTGGGGCTGAGGAGCTGAGAGGCCAGCTGCAGGAACAAGGCTGGCGTGTTGTCTGTAAGGTCCCTTCTGCAAGGGTTACGTGATTGGCTAGCAGGAGGCGTGTGGCTTGGAAGGTGCTGGTGAGGTGGCTTCTGGCTGAGCAGTTGCTGGGGCAGCAGCAGGTGCACGGCTGGGACACGTGCTTTGGAGGTGACGTTGGCCTGAGCAGCTGGGAGGTGAGCATTTGGCTGATGGCTGAGGAAGTCATTGTGAGGTCACTTGTGTGTCAGAGGCTTGTAGGGCAGTGAGAGGCAGACGGCTGGGAAGGTGGCCGTGAGGTTCTGTCTTTTGGAGTGGCTGATAGGGCAGCAGGAGGCAGGTGGCTGGGAAGGTGCTTGTGAGGTGAGTGCAGAGAGAGCAGCCCAGGTTGCCCATGGCTGGGAAGTGACTCGGAGGTCCCGCCTGTCCCCGCAGTATGTAGGCCTGCGGCGTGGCTTAGACATTGGTGGTGAAATCTAGGCTTGACAGTGTGTGCGTGGTGTGGAAATTGTGCCCCATGCAAAGAGAGGGGCCTGGTGAGATTTGTCTCAGCCTGGGCAACATTCATGGGAGATGAGAACACTGCCCCAAATTTGCTCCCCAGCCTTGCCCATGGTTATGGAACATGGGAAGCACCAGGGTCCCACGTAAAGCCCTCTGGATGATGCGTGTTAAGGGCCTAGTTGCTCTTTTCTGGCATCTCATCTCTCTCCTAAGCACCGCAGACTGAGAAACCTTGCTGAGGCCTTTTCAAAACAAAGAGCCTGCTTTGGTGCCTGAAGGAGGAAGGCTGCGTCCTGTCCCATCCTGTCCTACATCCTCCTTTGACAAGAAGAGTGACCCACGGGAGAAACCTGTCTTGAGGCTCGCCAAAGCATCGCAGCCCATGGCCACTCTTTTGTGCTGTTTGACCTCACATGATTTTGATCCCGTCTTTAACAAGTGGCAAACCCCTAACATAGCCCCAAACCCCAGCTTCCTGGCCAGGTCTGCCCTGTGCAGAGACCTGTTGGTGCAGGGGCACAGAAGTGACCTCTGCCGTGACCCATCTTAGATTTTTCACAGCCTTTGTCACCATCTGGTCACGTTCGTGAAGGATTTATCAGCCAGTTTTGGAAACTAACTGGGGATGTAGGCAGGTGACTGCTTTCCAGGACGTGAGGGGAAGTCTCTCTGCTCTCTCCATGGCTGTGCCATCTCCATGGCGGTGACCTACTGAGCCCTGAGATGACACGGGCTGAGGTCACAGTGGGATGTGCCGCATCACAGAGAGGTCTCTCCCCGGTGCCATGGGAGAGCCCTCACTTCCCTGCAAGGCCAGGGCACGGCTCACACACTCCCCACTGCTGCCCTTCAGAGCTACTCCCCAGCAAGGAGGGAGGCCAGGAGGCAGTGGGGCTGCACTGGGGCTCCTCACCAACAGGCACAAGAGCAGGGACACATTGGAGAGGAATTGTGAGTGATGAGACAGGAGACAAGAGAGTCCTTTTTCCCTGGAGGGAGAGGCGAGCCGAAGGAAAGGGGCCAAACGAGATGGAGACTGCTGGACCAAGAACATTAGCCCAGACCACGGATACTAGCTTTCCAGTGCTCCTGCAGCTCTCCACCAAGGGTAAGGGATTGAGGAACTGCTTCCTGAGGTGTCGCACAGAGACTGTGAAATGGAAAAACAGTTGTGGGACCTGGGCTGTGGGGTGTCTGGACAGGGCTGGGGGCGGCCACAAGAGCCCTGCTGGAGGGTCCCATCTGGCTCAGGGCACAATGGGGCAGGCAGGAGTGCTGGGTCCTGGGGCTGGGGCTGTCCTGAGCCCCGAGGCTCCTGTGGGGCTGGCTCCATCCCCTCCTGGTAGGGTGAGAGGAAATTCAGGCCCAAGTTTCCCTGGAAGTGGGTCCCCCCTTGGGGTCTGGCTCTGGCAGGAAAGGGGTCCTGGCTCCCAGAGGCTGCAATGTCCCCCAGATCCCAGGGGGATCTCAAGAGCCTGCTGGAAATGCCCACAGAGGACATGAAACCTTCCCCTTGTAACAGCCCTCAGCATGGCACCTGACCCACCACCAATGACGGTGGGAGGAAGGAGCTGCCTGCTGGGTCATGTGTCTGCAATGTTGCCATGGCATCGCCCCAAGTGCTGCCCTGCTACTGGCTGACAAGAGGAGGAGGGTTGTGTTGGGTTGCCGGATGTCTCTGTCAGCCCATCACAGTCCAGCACGTGGGTTAAAGACACTTATAAGTGCAGCGGGAGCAAAGCAGGAGAGCAGGAGTGGGAGTGAGTGGGTGTGTAGGTGTGTTCCCATGCTGGCCGTGTGGGGCTGCTCTCCTCCAGGAGCTGCCACGGGGTTAGGAGCATAGGACAGAGGTGCCTGGGCCCCAGGGGAGCTGTCCTGCAATCCAGATGTGCTGGCCGGCCCCAAGCAGCTGCGCTGGGCGGTACAGTGTGGTTTGGCCGAGATTTGTCTGCAAGATGGGAATGCTCTTTCTGCCCTTGGATTGGTGGAGGTGGGAAGGGAGCAGGAGCAGAGGTGGGAGTGGATGTTCAGAGGAAGTGCTTGTTGCTCTCTCTTGGAGGACTAGAAGGAAACAGAAGGCCTGGAGAGTTGTCCTGGGTGTGATTTGGGGCATTTGAGGGGGGGTGTCCTGGCTGCTGGCCTGTGTGGTGGTGTGGCCTGTGTGTGCCTGCTGCAGAGGGGCGTGCTGGCTGTCCACGCTGTGTGAGGGGAGGGGTGGGGGTGAGGTGTGTGCCAGAAGTTGGGTGGCATGTGGTGGGGAGAGGCGGTGGCCCAGGGTGTTGGTTCTGGGTGCGGGAGGAGATGTGTGGAGAGAGCAGTGGTGTGCGTGGGCAGTGCCATGAGGCTGTGGAGGTGGGGAGCGCTGCGAGGTGAGCAGAGGCTGTGGAGGTGGGGAGCGCTGCGAGGTGAGCAGGTGCCTTGTCTGCTGGGGCCCCGGCTGCCCTGGTGGCCCCATGAGCCAGGCACGCTGGCAGCCGGCTGCCTTCTGCCTGCTCAGCTTCAGGCCTGGAGTTTCCTCCGCTCTTGCCAGGCTCTGCAGCCAGGACCCACCCGAAAGTGCAGGGAGCGCTTCTCCTTGCTCTGAGAGCTGTACGAGGCATGCTTTTCCCTCCTTTCCTCTCGGTTGCTTTTTGTGGGGAGAGCTTTGGTCTTGCAGCAGTGTTGGCTGAAGGAGCAGGAGGTCGTGGGAGGTGCTCGTTCATGGCTGGGCGTTAGCGTGCTGGAAGGTGTTTGGAGGAGTGAAGGCCTTGTGGAGAGGTGTTCTTGGGAGAGGGGCAGGTGTGTTCTTGGGAGAGGACTCTGAAGGGTGGCTGATGGCTCCCTGTGCCCAATCTCCCTGGACAAGGAGTGCCTTGGAGGAGGGAAGGCAAGGCAAGGGTGGCCTGCAAGGGATGCGCAGCCCAGGTCTCTCTTCCTTCCAGCTGCCGTCTCGGCAAGTTCCTGCACCGTCCTGCTGCAGTGTGAGGTTTGTGTGCTGCAGCAGGGCAGCGAGAGAGCCCCCTTGGGCAGGCATGAGTGTGCGAGGTGTGGTGTGGTGAGGTGCTGACGCGGGGAAGGTGGTGGTGTTGGCCTGAGGTTTGGGTGGGAGTGAGGAGCCCCACGGAGCTCTAGGGGCATTGCTGCGAGTCTCTGGAGCCAAGGGAGTGGTGGTGAGCACAGGCGTCCTCCCAGCAGCCTGCCGGCTTGTGGGCAGGCATTGTGGACGCTGAGCGCTGGAAGCCCTTTCCCCTTGGCGTTTTCTCCCTGAGCGCTTTGAGAGTTGCCACTCCTTTTTTGGGAGGTGGGGAGAGTCCTAGAGCCTTTGCATTGTGACCACTCTTGTTTTTCGGACTGCTCCCTGCTGATGCCGTGATGGGGTCGTGTCCTTGCAGGCCTGAGCAATGCAGGGGCCAAAGAGTGGAGCACTAGTGGCTCAAGTGCTTGCTAAGAGAAGAGAGGGAAGTGGTCCTTGCTGCAGGCTGCTGCCTGGTGCTGCTTTGGAGGAGAGCTCCTGGCACCAAAGCGGAGGACAAACCAGCTTGGCTCTGCCACACGCCCAGCTCCTTCAGTGGGTGGCTTAGCTGGTGCTCTCGGGCTCTGCCTGGGCCATGCCTGGGGGGGACCCTGGAGGCAGAGCCTGCGCTGGCTTTTCCATGTGGCAGCCGCCCTGCTGAAAGCTGCTGGCTTGGCTCGAGGCTTTGCTTGGCAGAGAAATCCCCGGCCTTGCTGAGGCAGGGCAAGGCAAAGGCTTGAGAGCAGTGGAAGCCTTGTGCCGTTTCCGTGGTTGGAAGTGTGCTTGTCTAAGGCTGGTGCACTGGCCCTGTCCGTGCTGCTGAGTGTGTCTGTGTGCTGCCGTGTGGTCATTGGTGAGCTCCCTGAGCACGGCCCGAGAGAGGGGGAGTGTTGCCAAAGAGTTTTGTCGTCCTCCCTGGAAGCCCCAAAGGGCCCCTCAGTAGGGAGGCCTGTGGGGTGAGGGCCTTGAGGGCACATGAAGCAAAGCAGATAGATAGGCAAGAGCTGGCGTGATGCGCCTCCTGGGAGAGCACTTGCCCTGTGCTTCGTGGAGGTGGGAAGGGAGCAGGCTCCGGGGTGAGCCGGGATGTTCAGAGGAAGTGCCTATGGAAAGGCTCTGGAGGACTAGAAGCAAGCAGAAGGGTTGGAGAGTGGGTCTTGGTGTGTTTTGGGGCCCTTGCCCATGGTCGCTTCTGCTCGGAAAAACTGCCTGTCGCAGGGCTCTGAGAGAGGCTGTGCCCATGCGGCACGCCGTGGCCTGGCCGTTGGTGGTGCTGCGTGCCTCTTGCTGGGCCCTGAGACCTGTGGCCCTGGAAGCAGCCTGAAGGGTGTTGGCAGAGCAGCTCTGAGCGTGGCAGCTGTTTGGCTTTCGCAGGGCCTTGGAGGCTGGGGAAGGGCCCGTCCTCCCCTTGCCGTTGTCATTAGCCCTGCTGGCGGGAGCTAATGGGGGAAGAGCTGCTGAGTGCTGCCTCTGCTGGTGTCCCCAGCTGAGATGCCCTCGCCTCAGTCCTTCCCCACGTCCCAAACTGTCAGGGCCCCAAACCAGAGAGTGCTTGTTGTCCTTGATGTGTAGGGGATGTGCTGGCTTGGTTCAGTCCCTCCTTGGGGCAGGAAGTGGCCTTTGGAGTTGCGGGAAGGCTTCTTGCTCTGACTGGGCCATGGGGCCCTGCTGTCTTCCGCTTCATGGTCGCTGCTCCCACACAATCGGCCCCTTAGGAAATGTTGCCACGAATCCCTTGCAGGCCTTTCTCCAATTCCTGAGCTTCACGGGCTCGGTGCGGGTACTGGCTGGGCAGAAGGTGATCTTCTCTTGGGGCAGGAAGTGGCCCGTCCTGGGTGTTTTGCTGCACTAGGAGCAGTGTGAGGCGCCAGGGTGAGTGAGGGAGACCGTTCAGGAGGTGTCTCAGCCTTGGGGAGAGCAGGGGCAGCTGCAGGGGGCAACAGCCACGAGGTCCCTAGTGTCTGCGAGAGCTGGGCCAGAAAATCACCACTGCCCAATCAGTTCTTTGTCGGTAGCTGAGAGGCCAGCAGGGGCCCCGTGGCTCGGCTGCTGATTGTGAGGTCCCTTGGGGCTGAGGAGCTGAGAGGCCAGCTGCAGGAACAAGGCTGGCGTGTTGTCTGTAAGGTCCCTTCTGCAACGGTTACGTGATTGGCTAGCAGGAGGCGTGTGGCTTGGAAGGTGCTGGTGAGGTGGCTTCTGGCTGAGCAGTTGCTGGGGCAGCAGCAGGTGCACGGCTGGGACACGTGCTTTGGAGGTGACGTTGGCCTGAGCAGCTGGGAGGTGAGCATTTGGCTGATGGCTGAGGAAGTCATTGTGAGGTCACTTGTGTGTCAGAGGCTTGTAGGGCAGTGAGAGGCAGACGGCTGGGAAGGTGGCCGTGAGGTTCTGTCTTTTGGAGTGGCTGATAGGGCAGCAGGAGGCAGGTGGCTGGGAAGGTGCTTGTGAGGTGAGTGCAGAGAGAGCAGCCCAGGTTGCCCATGGCTGGGAAGTGACTCGGAGGTCCCGCCTGTCCCCGCAGTATGTAGGCCTGCGGCGTGGCTTAGACATTGGTGGTGAAATCTAGGCTTGACAGTGTGTGCGTGGTGTGGAAATTGTGCCCCATGCAAAGAGAGGGGCCTGGTGAGATTTGTCTCAGCCTGGGCAACATTCATGGGAGATGAGAACACTGCCCCAAATTTGCTCCCCAGCCTTGCCCATGGTTATGGAACATGGGAAGCACCAGGGTCCCACGTAAAGCCCTCTGGATGATGCGTGTTAAGGGCCTAGTTGCTCTTTTCTGGCATCTCATCTCTCTCCTAAGCACCGCAGACTGAGAAACCTTGCTGAGGCCTTTTCAAAACAAAGAGCCTGCTTTGGTGCCTGAAGGAGGAAGGCTGCGTCCTGTCCCATCCTGTCCTACATCCTCCTTTGACAAGAAGAGTGACCCACGGGAGAAACCTGTCTTGAGGCTCGCCAAAGCATCGCAGCCCATGGCCACTCTTTTGTGCTGTTTGACCTCACATGATTTTGATCCCGTCTTTAACAAGTGCCAAACCCCTAACATAGCCCCAAACCCCAGCTTCCCACACAGGTCTGCCCTGTGCAGAGACCTGTTGGTGCAGGGGCACAGAAGTGACCTCTGCCGTGACCCATCTTAGATTTTTCACAGCCTTTGTCACCATCTGGTCACGTTCGTGAAGGATTTATCAGCCAGTTTTGGAAACTAACTGGGGATGTAGGCAGGTGACTGCTTTCCAGGACGTGAGGGGAAGTCTCTCTGCTCTCTCCCTGGCTGTGCCAACTCCATGGCGGTGACCTACTGAGCCCTGAGATGACACGGGCTGAGGTCACAGTGGGACGTGCCGCATCACAGAGAGGTCTCTCCCCGGTGCCATGGGAGAGCCCTCACTTCCCTGCAAGGCCAGGGCACGGCTCACACACTCCCCACTGCTGCCCTTCAGAGCTACTCCCCAGCAAGGAGGGAGGCCAGGAGGCAGTGGGGCTGCACTGTGGGGCTCCTCACCAACAGGCACAAGAGCAGGGACACATTGGAGAGGAATTGTGGGGGACGAGACAGGAGACAAGAGTCCTTTTTCCCTGGAGGGAGAGGCGAGCCGAAGGAAAGGGGCCAAACGAGATGGAGACTGCTGGACCAAGAACATTAGCCCAGACCACGGATACTAGCTTTCCAGCACTCTGGCAGCTCTCCACCAAGGGTAAGGGATTGAGGAACTCCTTCCTGAGGTGTCACACAGAGACTGTGAAATGCAAAAACAGTTGTGGGACCTGGGCTGTGGGGGTGTCTGGACAGGGCTGGGGGCGGCCACAAGAGCCCTGCTGGAGGGTCCCGTCTGGCTCAGGGCACAATGGGGCAGGCAGGAGTGCTGGGTCCTGGGGCTGGGGCTGTCCTGAGCCCCGAGGCTCCTGTGGGGCTGGCTCCATCCCCTCCTGGTAGGGTGGGGGGGTCAATCCAGGTGCAGGTGTCTCTGGGAGAGGGAGATCCCCCTTGGGGTCTGGCTCTGGCAGGAAAGGGGTCCTGGCTCCCAGAGGCTGCAATGTCCACCAGATCCCAGGGGGATCTCAAGAGCCTGCTGGAAATGCCCACAGAGGACATGAAACCTTCACCTTGTAATAACCCTCAGCATGGCACCTGACCCACCACCAACGATGGTGGGAGGAAGGAGCTGCCTGCTGGGTCATGTGTCTGCAATGTTGCCATGGCATCGCCCCCAGTGCTGCCCTGCTACTGGCTGACAAGAGGAGGAGGTTTGGGTTGGGCTGACTGATGTCTCTATCAGCCAATCACAGTCCAGCATGTGGGTTAAAGACACTTATAAGTGGGGCGGGAGCAAAGCAGGAGAGCAGGAGTGGGAGTGAATGGGTCTGTAGGTCTGTTCCCACACTAGCCCTGGCCCTGGCCTTGACCCTGGGACAGGGGCAGTGGTGCTGGCAGCAAGGTTCCTTTCCTCCAGGAGCTACCAGCGGAGTTAGGACCATGGGACAGAGTGGACTGGGCCCCAGGCGAACTGCCCTGCAAGCCAGACATGCTGGCTGGCCATGAGAAGCTGCACCGGGGCAGCGCAGTAGGGCTGGGTGAGCTTTGTCTGCAAGATGGAAATGCTCTTTCTGCCCTTGGATTGGTGGAGGTGGGAAGGGAGCAGGAGCAGAGGTGTGAGTGGATGTTCAGAGGAAGTGCTTGTTGCTGCCTCTTGGAGGACTAGAAGGTAACAGAAGGGCTGGAGAGTGGGCCTGGGTGTGATTTGGGGGCATTTGGGGGGTGGTGTCCTGGCTGCTGGCCTGTGTGGTGGTGTGGCCTGTGTGTGCCTGCTGCAGAGGGGTGTGCTGACTGTCCACGCTGTGTGAGAGGAGGGGTGGGGGTGAGGTGTGTGCCAGAAGTTGGGTGGCGTGTGGTGGGGAGAGGTGGTGGCCCCAGGGTGTTGGTGCTCAGTGTGCAGGAGGAGGCGTGTGGAGAGAGCAGTGCTGTGCGTGGGGAGTGCCATGAGGCTGTGGAGGTGGGGAGCGCTGCGAGGTGAGCAGGTGCCTTGTCTGCTGGGGCCCCGGCTGCCCTGGTGGCCCCATGAGCCAGGCACGCTGGCAGCCGGCTGCCTTCTGCCCGCTCAGCTTCACGCCTGGAGTTTCCTCCGCTCTTGCCAGGCTCTGCAGCCAGGACCCACCCGAAAGCGCACCCAGGGAGCGCTTCTCCTTGCTCTGAGAGCTGTACAAGGCATGCTTTTCCCTCCTTTCCTCTTGGCTGCTTTTCATGGGGAGAGCTTTGGTCTTGCAGCAGTGTTGGCTGAAGGAGCAGGAGGCCGGGGGAGTTGCTCATTCATGGCTGGGCGTTAGCGTGCTGGAAGGTGTTTGGAGGAGTGAAGGCCTTGTGGAGAGGTGTTCTTGGGAGAGGGGCAGGTGTGTTCTTGGGAGAGGACTCTGAAGGGTGGCTGATGGCTCCCTGTGCCCAATCTCCCTGGACAAGGAGTGCCTTGGAGGAGGGAAGGCAAGGCAAGGGTGGCCTGCGAGGGATGCGCAGCCCAGGTCTCTCTTCCTTCCAGCTGCCGTCTCGGCAAGTTCCTGCACCGTCCTGCTGCAGGGTGAGCTTTGTGTGCTGCAGCAGGGCAGCGAGAGAGCCCCCTTGGGCAGGCAGGAGCGT
The DNA here is from genome assembly GCF_040807025.1 of Struthio camelus. Lineage (NCBI taxonomy): Eukaryota > Metazoa > Chordata > Aves > Struthioniformes > Struthionidae > Struthio > Struthio camelus. The sequence goes on from NC_090970.1 coordinate 4,912,082, forward strand.
GCGAGGTGCTGATGTGGGGAAGGTGGTGGTGTTGGCCTGAGGTTTGGGTGGGAGTGAGGAGCCCCACTGAGCTCTAGGGGCATTGCTGCGAGTCTCTGGAGCCAAGGGAGTGGTGGTGAGCACAGGCGTCCTCCAAGCAGCCTGCCGGCTTGTGGGCAGGCATTGTGGACGCTGAGCGCTGGAAGCCCTTTCCCCTTGGTGTTTTCTCCCTGAGCACTTGGAGAGTTGCCACTCCTTTTTTTGGGAGGTGAGGAGCGTCCTAGAGCCTTTGCATTGTGACCACTCTTGTTTTTCGGACTGCTCCCTGCTGACGCCGTGATGGGGTCGTGTCCTTGCAGGCCTGAGAAATGCAGGGGCCAAAGAGTGGAGCACTAGGGGCTCAAGTGCTTGCTAAGGGAAGAGAGGGAAGTGGTCCTTCCTCTGGGCTGCTGCCTGGTGCTGCTTTGGAGGAGAGCTCCTGGCACCAAACGTGAGGACAAACCAGCTAGGCTCTGCCACACGCCCAGCTCCTTCAGTGGGTGGCTTAGCTGGTGCTCTCGGGCTCTGCCTGGGCCATGCCAGGGGGGACCCTGGAGGCCAAGTACTTACTATGTTGTCTTTTCCATGTGGCACTCGCACTGCTGAAAGCTGCTGGCTTGGCTCAAGGCTTGGCTTGGGAGAGAAATCCCCGGCCTTGCTGAGGCGGGGCAAGGCAAAGGCTTGAGAGCAGCGGAAGCCTTGTGCCGTTTCCCGGGTTGGAAGTGTGCTTGTCTAAGGCTGGTGCACTGGCCCTGTCCGTGCTGCTGAGTGTGTCTGCTTGCTGCCATGTGGTCATTGGTGAGCTCCCTGAGCACGGCCCGAGAGAGGGGGAGTGTTGCCAAAGAGTTTTGTCCTCCTTCCTTGAAGCCCCAAAGGGCCCCTCAGTAGGGAGGCCTGTGGGGTGAGGGCCTTGAGGGCACGTGAAGCAAAGCAGATAGATAGGCAAGAGCTGGCGTGATGCGCCTCCTGGGAGAGCACTTGCTCTGTGCTTCGTGGAGGTGGGAAGGGAGCAGGCTCTGGGCTTTGACTGGATGTTCAGAGGAAGTGCCTGCTGAAAGGCTCTGGAGGACTAGAAGCAAGCGGAAGGGTTGGAGAGTGGGTCTTGGTGTGTTTTGGGGCCCTTGCCCATGGTTGCTTCTGCTCGGAAAAACTGCCTTTCGGAGGGCTCCGAGAGAGGCTGTGCCCACGCGGCACGCTGTGGCCTGGCCGTTGGTGGTGCTGCGTGCCTCTTGCTGGGCCCTGAGACCTGTGGCCCTGGAAGCAGCCTGAAGGGTGTTGGCAGAGCAGCTCTGAGCGTGGCAGCTGTTTGGCTTTCACAGGGCCTTGGAGGCTGGGGAAGGGCCCGTCCTCCCCTTGCCATTGTCATTAGCCCTGCTGGCGGGATCTAATGGGGGAAGAGCTGCTGAGTGCTGCCTCTGCTGGTGTCCCCAGCTGAGATGCCCTCGCCTCAGTCCTTCTCCACGTCCCAAACTGTCAGGGCCCCAAATCAGAGAGTGCTTGTTGTCCTTGATGTGTAGGGGATGTGCTGGCTTGATTCAGTCCTTCCTTGGGGAAGGAAGTGGCCTTTGGAGTTGCGGGAAGGCTTCTTGCTCTGACTGGGCCATGGGGCCCTGCTGTCTTCCGCTTCATGGTCGCTGCTCCCACACAATCGGCCCCTTAGGAAATGTTGCCAGGAATCCCTTGCAGGCCTTTCTCCAATTCCTGAGCTTCACGGGCTCGGTGCGGGTACTGGCTGGGCAGAAGGTGATCTTCTCTTGGGGCAGGAACTGGCCTGTCCTGGGTGTTTTGCTGCACTAGGAGCAGTGTGAGGCGCCAGGGTGAGTGAGGGAGACCGTTCAGGAGGTGTCTCAGCCTTGGGGAGGGCAGGGGCAGCTGCAGGGGGCAACAGCCACGAGGTCCCTAGTGTCTGCGAGAGCTGTGCCAGAAAATCCCCACTGCCCAATCAGTTCTTTGTCGGTAGCTGAGAGGCCAGCAGGGGCCCCGTGGCTCGGCTGCTGATTCTGAGGTCCCTTGGGGCTGAGGAGCTGAGAGGCCAGCTGCAGGAACAAGGCTGGCGTGTTGTCTGTAAGGTCCCTTCTGCAAGGGTTACGTGATTGGCTAGCAGGAGGCGTGTGGCTGGGGAGGTGCTGGTGAGGTGTCTTCTAGGTGAGCAGTTGCTGGGGCAGCAGCAGGTGCACGGCTGGGACGCGTGCTTTGGAGGTGACGTTGGCCGGAGCAGCTGGGAGGTGAGCATTTGGCTGATGGCTGAGGAAGTTATTGTGAGGTCACTGGTGTGTCAGGGGCTTGTAGGGCAGTGGCGGGCAGACGGCTGGGAAGGTGGCCGTGAGGTCCTGTCTTTTGGAGTGGCTGATAGGGCAGCAGGAGGCAGGTGGCTGGGAAGGTGCTTGTGAGGTGAGTGCAGAGAGAGCAGCCCAGGTTGTCCATGGCTGGGAAGTGACTCGGAGGTCCCGCCTGTCCCCGCAGTATGTAGGCCTGCAGCGTGGCTTAGACATTGGTGGTGAAATCTAGGCTTGACAGTGTGTGCGTGGTGTGGAAATTGTGCCCCATGCAAAGAGAGGGGCCTGGTGAGATTTGTCTCAGCCTGGGCAACATTCATGGGAAATGAGAACACTGCCCCAAATTTGCTCCCCAGCCTTGCTCATGGTTATGGAACATGGGAAGCACCAGGGTCCCACGTAAAGACCTCTGGATGATGCGTGTTAAGGGCCTAGTTGCTCTTTTCTGGCATCTCATCTCTCTCCCAGGATGCGCCTCCTGGGAGAGCACTTGCTCTCTGCTTTGTGGAAGTAGGAAGTGACCAGAAGCAGGGCTGTGACTCGTTGTTCAGAGGAGGTCCCTTTGGAGGTTTGGAAAGTTGGCCTTGGTGTGTTTTGGGGCCCTTGGGAGGTCACCTGGCTGCTGCTATGTGTGGTCGTGTGCCCTGTGTGTCCCTGCTGCAGAGGGGCGTGTTGGCTGTGGACCCTCTGTGAGGCGATGGGTGAATTGTGGTGTGCCCCAGTGGGGGGTGGCCTGTCTTGCGGACCTTGAGTTTCCTCCGCTCTTGCCAGGCTCTGCAGCCAGATATCCCACACAGACTGTGAAATACATATAAACATGCAGCTGAGAGTATTTGGAGTAGAAGCGATCATCTTTCAGAAAGCGTTCCTTGTAGGAGATTCCTGAATTTAGATTTCTAGTGTTTTTGCAACCACAAGTTTTTTCAGACTAGAGGCGTCAGCAGTTGCCTCTCTTCCCTACAAGCAAAGGCTACGTGGGGAGGCTCCCTGTTTCCTTAAGTGGTGCAGACACTGTTTTCTTCTGATGGGGCAGGATCCTAGAAACTCTTTCCTTATAATGCAGTGGTATTCCACAATTAGCCCTTAATTAACCATCCAGTTAACCTCCCTCCAACCCAGTGAAATATGGCAGGTGAGGGGAGAGGGTCTTGAGCTCTTCCTGCCAAAGGCCTCTGCTTCGGGGCTCTCTGCTGCACCCTGCACACTGCCCTGGGCTCTGAAACCAGACATCCACACGCTGACATCCAGCAGGAGGCCTCAGAGAGCAGTTTTCATAAGGTGGGACTTTTTCCACCCACACAGTTCACAAGGAAATGGTCTCTTCACAGCGGAGATGCTCTTTCCAGTGGCAGTGCCACAGTCATAAGCCTTTAAAATGGGGCCAAAAAAGGGAAACTTCCAAAGACCAAGTTTTTCTTCACAAGAGAATAATGGCCTTGAAAACCACCTCTCCCAGGTGCCCCTACTACAGTGAGTAGTGATGCTCAGGCACTTCCCTGCAAGTCAGCAGGAAACACTTCAAGGGTCACAGCTGAGAATCAGCTTGCAAAGCTGAAGCTCTTTGAAGCAAATAACTTGCAAGCCCCCTCTGAATTATGCTCCTCCCCTTTCCACATGCTCCTCCCTTCTCTAAGGGAGTCCTTTGGCACCTGACAGTTCAGGTGTCCAACTCACGTTTTGCAGTGTGTCACTGAGTTGGTCACTGAGGCCTGCAGTTTCTGAAGCTCTTGCCTGATCAGCTGGGGCACAGCCTGGGTATTAGCTCACTCGTGGCCCCTTCTTTCCAAATGACCCTCCTCTGAGGTGAAATGTGGATCTGAAGCTGATTTGGACAAAGGTCCCCTCTAGCCAGTGAGGTGGGCATAAAAGCAAGTGAGGCTCAGTTACTTCTGGAGTGGTCCAGGGCTGTCCCAGCAGGCTTTGCACAGTTCAGCTCACCCACCCATCATCAAACTGCATTGGAGCCTGCAGGATGACTCCTTGGTATCACACTATAAAGAAAAAAAATCCCCTCTATCTAGTAATAATACATCATGCACTACTTGGGGAAGGCTGAGCTGCCCAAGCAAGTCTCCAGATAACACCTGGGGAGTCTCTGGGCCACAGGGGCAGCACGCTGGGCTTGGAAGAGACCTAGGCAAGGAGCTGTGCGCTGCTTTGGCCAGGTCCTCTCCAGAGGGCTAGTGCTGAGCAAGGTGGCCATGAGCCGTGCCTGCCTGCCTGCTGGCCGTGGGCTGGTGGGCTGGCTGCAGCAGAGGTGCCCTCACAGTCAGCCCTCAGACAGGTGCCTGTCACATGTGTCACCCCCTTTGCTCCCCAGGGTGGTCATTTCTGCTGGGTGGCTCTCTGAGGTGCTGGATGACATCAGAAAGCCTGCTGGCCAGCACATCTCCTGAAGGCCAATCAGGCAGCTGCAGTGGAAGTGACCTCACAGTCCATACTGCAGCCATGTACCCTTTGGCTGCCCTGAACCATCCTCTCCACTTGCATCTCCTCTCTGCTGGGATGAGTGGTGCTGTGATGCTCTTCTTGTCCTCAAAATGGCTCCTACCAGAACCCAGGCAATGAAGTTCCTGTACAAGAGGTGGCCTCGCCATCAACACTGCAGATGTGTCACTTTTATCTTTTTCTCCCCCACCCCTCTTCTGAGTCTGCCTCTCTTCTGGACCCCCACATTCATCATCCCAGCCATGTCCCCTTTACTGGCACCTCCCTCTCCCCCATCCCCATGGAATTACACACGTTGTGGCAGGATGAAAATGGGCTCCTGAGGAAGGCAGGCTGGGGTGGTGAGGAGGTGGAGGCGTGTCTGTGCAAAGGGGTGGCTGGAGCGCACAGGGCTTTGCCTTGGAGCAGGTGATGAGCCAGTCGAGACCTTGTAGGGAGGAGAAGAGGACACACCAGTCTGGGTGACATCCTGGTAGTGTTTGCTAAGGGCTGCCTGAGGAGGGGAGGGAAGTAGCTGAAACCTCCTGCAGGCAGCTGGGGGAAGCCTCGTGGTCACAGCTCCCGGTTCTCCCAGGACAATTTAACCACCCTGAAATCTGCTGGAAGGGCAGCGCCCCTGGGCACAAGCAGCCCAGGAGCTTCCCAGCGAGCGCTGGAAACAGTTTCTTGACCCAGGCAATCAGTGAGCCATCAACGGCTGGACTCTGTCAGTCACTAGCAAACAGGACCGGATGGGGATGTAAAGGTTAAGGGCAGCCATGGCTGCAAGGACCATGAGATGGCGGAGAAGTCAGGCCAAAAGCTGTAGCACAGCGCAGGGCTGCAGGAGAGCCGATTTCAGCTAGTTCAGCATCTGCTTGGCAGGATCCCGCAGGAGGCTTCCCTGGAGGGTAGAGGGGCCATAGGCGCTCTGTAAAGACAGAATAGGCAGAGGAAGAGAGGACAGAGAGGCTAAAGAAGAGAGAGGCAATATGTCAGTTTGAATGCAGTAGTTTCTCAGAACAAAGTTTCTCCTTTTGCAGTGTTGGTAGGAAATGTATCATGATGAATAACTGCACCTATATAGAAACATGTGAGTGGCATACAGTAATGACTGTAGTGCATGCACATGGTGCTGCCGATGAAAAGGGCAGAAAATATTCTTTAGAACTGATAAAGCCTGTGTGAAAGCAAGTTCTGAAAGCAAGTATTTTTTATTTTCAGTTCTTGCATAGAGCTATTTTTGCATAGATTTCAACCTATGACGAGAACTTGACCTTGAGGCCTTTAGAGACACATCTAGAGGCCATTGCTGCCTGAGATGCCCTGTGTAGCTGTGTTGCCATGGGGAAATGTGACCCAGGAGCTATGGGAACCTTTCTGGGGCATTAGCTGGTCACCAGGAGAAGCATCTCAAGACATCTCAGTGGGATGACTTTTCCTTTTTTCTGAGTAGAAAGGGAAGCCCAGGCAGAGCCCTCAGCACTGGAGGGGGTCTGGCATCAGGTGTCCTTTAGGACATCACTGTAACACGGGTACATTGAGATTTGTGCAATGTCAGCCATCAAGAAATAGAGCATTTTGCTGAAGCTGATCAGCCTGCTTCCCTCTGTCAGTTGTGAGAGCCCAGCACCTCGTTGTGCGACTTGCTGTGTGCAAAGAGCGAGGAGTGGCAGGGAAGACCCTGGCCAGGGAGTGGTTTGTGGGACCCTGGACTTGTGCGAGAGAGGTTTTGTTATACTTTCCAGCTTTAACATTTGTTGTGTACTTATTGTCTTTCTTGATGTGTTTTCTTTTAGTATGCTAGTGCTCTGGGGTGATTAAATCTTGTGTTTTTGTCTGAAAAGGAAAGTGATATTCCAAACTGGGGTGGGATGTAGTTGGAGGGTCACAGACGTTGGGTGCCATTGCAGGTGCCCTGGTGCCCTCTGCCCAGCCTCCCTCTGCAGCTCCGAGGGGCTCCGGTCTCCTGCAGCTCCCCTGGGAGAGCTGCCAGGCCCAGGCAGGAACCTCCGAGACACTGGGGCCTCTCCAGGTGCCACTGGCTGCTTGTGGTTCGACCCCTGAGCTCTGCCTGGAAAGGGGAAGAACTTCTTCAACATTTCTTCAAAAAATAGGAGCACATTTTCATGAATTGAAATGACTGAATAATTTTAATACAAGTGTCCACGTTTTCCAATTTCCAGCACTTTCCAGTCCATGGTGGAAATCTTCAGGAAGGGTATGAATCTCAGGAGAAGAACTATGGGTTTGCCCCTGGAATTCTGTTACCACTGCTCCGTTTATTATGCCATAATTCTCAGGAATCTTTTACATATTTTTAGACATCCTGATTGCATCAGACTGCCTGGACATGGGCACTTTCACTTGTTTTCCAATCTGCCTCCTCTCCTTACTCTTATTATACTCTTATACTCTTTTTTAGCGAGATTTCTCCCCACTCTCTAGTGGCTGCTTTGAGGTGGAGGGAGTCTGAAGCTTGCCTCGGCTTTCAGCATTGTCTCTTATTGCCTCTCATTGGCTCTTTAGCCAGCGGCTTCATTGTGTTTCTCGCTGGCCTTTCCTGTCTACCTGTCTAAAACATTTCAAGGGAGGTCATTCCCTGTGGAAAGTGGACCTCACTGGAGGCAGCTTGGGCTGAAGGTACAGCGGAGAAGTGCTGGTCATTAAGTTTACTGAACTCTCTCATGTCTCAATTGAGACAACCCCTTGTGTGTGTGTTTGCAGCTAGTTGTCTAAGGAAAGCAGGCAGAAATTAGTGCCTATGCGCTGTAGTGTTCAGCTAGAGACTCGAGTGGATTAAAGGCTAGATGTTAAGCAGAGTGCTGCAAGTCCCCAGGGGCTGAGGAGGGAAATGGCAGGGCTGGGGAGGTGGGCAGGAAGGTTGTCCATACATGTCTCCTACCAAAAATATTGGTTTTGTAACAACAAGATTCATTAGGAAACACTCTGGGGCAACGTCAGTGGGAGGATGTGGCTATCACTTATTCTGTAAGTGGAAAAATAAAGAAAACTTTAAAAGCAGAAACCCTTTTTTTTTCCTTTTTGTTTGTGCTCATTGAAATCTTCCTCTTGTAAAGCCACTCTGAAATCTCCCCAGTTAGCCACAGAAGGACTGAGGAGCTGAAGAAAATTGTGGGGAGAGACATGGCGTATTAAGGCTTTTTGCATATTAATGACCCCTCGGGTGTAGTTGGTGCTGAGTCCATGAACCTCAAATACTGAGAAGAGACAGAACAAACCTCTCCAGAAGTTAGCAGCAAATCCCAAAGTTTCCTGGAGCATTAATTGGTCCCACTGAGGGCAATTACCAAGAAAGTCTCCTTGGGGGGCCGATGAGAGCAGAAAGTGGGAGGCGATGTACAGGTGGCTGTGATGCCAAGACAACCTTGATGTGCTTTATCAAGCAGAACAGCCAAGGCCCACAGCCAGCCCCTGGGTAGGGTGATCCTCTCCCTCACCCATTGCTCAGGGCTCTTTGTGGGGTCAGTGTGAGGGTGGGGGAGGTGAGCAATGCCGAGTGCAGGACAACGTTACAACCCCTCCTGGGCTCCCTGGGGGTGAGGAGGCATCGAGGCCTGGTGCCAAAAGGAAATGACATTTTCTCGTAGGCCTCGGTGGTAGAGATACCAGCGACAGTCAAGAGGACAAAGACCTCAGTTCTGTTGGAGGCATTGCCCTCGGTTGTCTTCACCACAGGCTGTCCTAAGGTCTCCCAAAGCTGCGCCTGTTTCCCTGCAGCCTGTAGACACCCAACCTTCTTCCCCACCTTGCTCTCACCCTGGGATCTTCCTGCCTCTGCTGCTGTCCCTCTGTCCTTGCTGGCTGCTCCTTGAAACACAAAGCCAGGGACTGATCTCAGATCTCCTCTGGGTGTCCTGTTGCACCAAAGCACCGCCCTTCCAGTGACATTCTTTTTACCTGCTGTCCAGTCTGAACCCCTCAAGATGCAGTTTGTGGCTCTTGCCCCTTCTCATGCTCTTTCCCACTAGCAAGAAAAGCTCCATCCTCTCTGACACCACCCTTCAAGCAGTCACAGGCTACTACTGCACTGGCCTTAGCCTCCACTTCACCAGGCTGAAGAAGCCCAGGTCCCTCTGCCTCTCCATACAGGCCGTGGACTTCAGGCCCCCAACCCCATCTTGGCAGACCTCCTCTGGACCCTCTCCACTTCCTCCCCAGTCCTCCAGCACTGGGCAGCCCACACTCGGATGCACTGTTCCAGACGTGGCCACACCGGTGCTGAGTCAAGGGGGAGAAGAACTGCCCTTGTCTCAATGGCCATTGTCTTCCCAATGCAGGCCCTGTCTGCAGCTGGCCTCATTTGTGGTGAGCGTGCACCACTGGCTCCTATAGCATCCCTCATGTAACATCCTGGCCCTTCTCCTCAGGGTCCCTCCTCTGCTGGTCAGGTCCCAGCCTGTCCTGATGCACAGCCCGTTCTGCCGCACGATGCTGGAATTTTGACTTTTCCTTGTACAACATCATGAGGGCTGTTTGGGGGTACCTGTGAAGCAGGTTCCACTGATTTGACCATGCTTTTGTCTGATTCACTTCCATGGTTGCAGGGGACTCAGTGTGGACAGATATGCAAGACCCTTCAGGCTGGAAAGGACCTCAGGAGGTCTCCAAACCAACCTCCTGCTCACAGCGTGGTCAGCTATCAGGCCCGACCAGGTTGCTCAAGTCTTTCTTCAGTCAGGGCTTGAAAATCTCCAAGGATGGAGATGCTCTTTGGCCCAGAGGGCACAGGCTCTCTGGGCCACCTGCCCCAGTGCCTCACTGTCTTGATAGGTCCTTGAAAGTTTGTCCTTAATCGCCAGCCTGAAGCTCTCTTGTTGCAACTAATGCCCCTTGGCCCTCATCTTCCCATCCTTCCCAAGGGTGAAGAGCATTCTGTTATCACACACAGCTGTTGTAGGCTGTGAGGAGGGCCCACTCTGGACACGCAGTTGTTCATAACTAGGAGGGGCTGGCTCTGGGGAGGCCATATCTGGTGCTATCGCCAGAGGTGACAGAATCAGCAAATCTTTCAGGTTGGGAGGCACCTTGGGAGCCTCCTGTGCACATCAGGAGCAACACCACCTTCACACTAAGTTCCTCAGGGCTTTGTTCAACAGCAACCCGCAAGCCTCCAAGGACAGAGGGTCCAAAACCTCTCTGGACCTTTCTTCAAGTGCTTTGTTAACCTCTTTGATTTGTCTCCCTTCTAGCTAATTTTCACTGCAGTTCTGTCAGCTTGTAGCCATTGTCTCCCATTCACATGCCACAAGTCCCTCCAGTACCTGCCTCTTTATCAGTGGCAACCCGGAGCTGGGAAGCTGCTATATATTCCCCCCAAAGCCTTCCCTTCTCCAGGCTGAACAAGCCCCATTGCCTCAGCCTCTCCTCACAGGGCAAGTGCTCCAGCCCCCAAACCACCTTGGGGGTGGCCACTGAACTCACCCCAAGTGATCAACATCGTTCTTCTGCAGGGGCCCCCAAATGGAGGCAGTATTATAGATGTGCCCTGATGAGGCTGAGGAGAGGGGGATAATCACTTCCCTCAGTCTCCTGGCTGTGTTCCTGTTTATGCAGCCCAGGACACTGTGGCCTCCTTTGCTGCCAGGGCACGCTGCTGGCTCATGTCCAGCTCGCTGCCTACAAAGACTCCCAGGTCCGTTAACTGAGAGCTGCTGCCCAGCCAGGCACTCCCCAGGTCCTGACAGCCCCTTCCTCCTGCCTCCTGAGATCCCTCTGAACGGCAGCTCGAGCATCCGACTGTTCCACCCAATTGGGTGCCGTCTACAACTGTGATGAGATTTCCATTCTGCAGGTCACTGATGAACTTTCAAACAGGACAGGATCCAGGGTAGACCCCCGCATATGCCACCTTTACGTGGCTTCCTGGTGAAATATGACCCATTCAGAAAACCCCTCTGAGCTCAGTCATCCAACCAGCTTTTTGCCCATCTGGATGTCTACTGGACACCCACTCCTCTCCACTCCTCCACAAGTACTGGTCTTTCATCACAGAAGGCAATCAGGTTGCTCAGGAAGGATTTACCTTCAGCAAATGCATACTGAGTGTTCCCAGGCACCTTCTTCTCCCTCATGCGCCCAGAAATGTGATCTGAGACAAATCTCTCCATAACACACTCTGCACCAACATGAGGCTGAATGTCCTGTGGCTCCACACGTGGTCCTTGTGGCCTTTTTGGAAGATGGGCACAACATATTCCTTTTTCTGCCCATTGCGACCTCCTCTGACCTCCACAGCTTTTCACAGATGAGAGAGAGCAGCCTTGCTGTCAAAGCAGCCAGCTCTCTCCATGGCCACGCATGCTAGCCATCAAGGCCCATAGACTTGTAGGGGTTGAGTTTTGCAAGTCATCCCTTAAGTGCTACAGATTGGTTGTCCCCTCAAGAGTCTTGACTCTAGGCACAACAGCCCCATCCAGCAGTGAGCCCCCATTTTCCTTGCATATTCTTTTACTGTTACTGAAGCAGTAGCAGCTCTTCTTCCCGTCCTTGACATCCCCTGCAAGTGTCTATCCCAGGGGAGCTTTGGCTTCCCTAACTCCATCCCTACTTCGCTGGACAATATTCCTAAATTCCTCCTTTGCAGCCTCTCCCTTCTTCCCTTTTCCGTATGCTGCGTGATTGCCCTGGAGCTCCCATGTGTGTTCCCTGTTTAGCCCAGCCAGGGTCCAGAGATGTCCACTAATTTTACAAGCTGTTGGTATGGCGCATTCTTGTGCTTGATGGGTGCTGTCCCTAATTACCTGCTGGCTTTCCTGAGCTCCTCTGCCCTTCAGAGGTGCCTTCCTTATTCCATCTCATGGAAGAGCCTCCCTACACCCAAGCTACCCCTTCCCACATAGGGCATCCCTCATCCCCTCATCTTGCCTTTGGGTCTCTCCTGAAGATCTTGTTCCTTGCCATTGAAGGACTCCAGTCATGTGAGTGACCCCACCCCATCTCAGTTATTCCAAGCATGTGGCAGTGCTGTGACAGCTTGGGCATCTCCGTTTGCTCCTGGCTGCGCCCCAGGTTGCATCTGTCTGCATATAGTTGGAGTTCAGCACCTCAGCTGTGGCATGGACAGAAGATTTGTCACAGGGAAACATGTTCCCAAGGACCTTCTGTAGGCAAAGGCTTTGACTGCAAGGGGTGACATGCTGGCACGGATAGCAGGTGGCCAATGTGATGGTGGAAGGAGGTTCCCACAGACAGAGCAAACCCTGCAGTGTCCAAGGCCAGGGAGAAACAGAGCTAGGCTGTGCAGGAATGGCAGGAGAGGGGTTTGCTGCCTGAGCTGATTCTGCAGCACCTTGGGGGCCTGTGACAGAGGTGAAGCGATCTCCAGGAAGGAGAAGGTGCCACTAAAGAAGTCCCTGGGCCTGGGCAGCCTGCGATGCAGCCACTCTGAGGACATCACTAGCCCAGTGCCTGTTCATATCATGTGGAAGGGTGAGAAGAGGTTCAGGGACAGGAGAGCTAGACAGGTTGGAGGGTTCAGAAACATGAGTGGAGACCTCGAGGTGATGTGCCTCCCATTTATGCAGCATTCTTGAATGCAGGCAGGATGGAATTGGCATAAAGGTAGTGGTAGGATTCCGTTGTCTGGACACAGGTAGGAAACCGAAGATACCCTGGGGCGCTTGTCCAGCAAGCACTGAAAAGGGGCCATGACTTTTCTGTAGCTGCCATGGTGTATGTGCTAGAAGCATGCAGTTGTGCTGCACACCCCAAGCATCCGACATGGCCCTGACAACCTATTCCTATGTCATGAAATCAAGTGTCTGCACTGAATGACATGAGCTGTTGGTAACACTGGGATCTGGATATGTCTCAGCTTCCTAGTGAGTGGGTGTCTAGCAGTATTAGACATCCGGGGTCATTTCAGATGGCCAAGGAAATTCTCCACCTCGCTCCCACCTGATGCTCCAGAAGGATGCAGGTCTCAGAATGGCTCCATCAGAGCAAGCAGACTCTCTTCCAGTGTTGCCAGGTGTTGGTGTGTGAGCAACTGACTCCCACTCTCCATCTCCAGGGATTACAGCGGGAGCTTAGACAAGGAGCTCCCATGCAGACATCTCTGCTGGGCACGTTTCTGCTTGGGCAAAGAGAATCCCACCTCCTGGGTGTTTGTAGAGTTTACAGGAGGGATCTGAATCCCAGTCCAGTCCACAGGGCTTCTAAACTGGCATGAGATGCCCAGATGGACTCATCTGAATGAAAACCTGAACCATGGGAGAATGAACTCCCTTCTTGCCTCCTCTCTAGGAGTCCTGCCTAGCTAAGAGGCAGAAAGAGGGGCTTTTCCCCCTCTAGCAGGTGACCTTCCTCTGATGAGCTATATTGTAATGCTGGAATCAGTCTTCCTTCAGTGTTCAGAGAGGGACCATCGGTGATTATTTTGGTCTACTTCAGGGAACATTTCCCAGGAGGAGGGAGCCCGAGGGACAGAGAACTTCTGCCTTTAATTGGGCCACTGTTGCTGAAGGGGTCCAGGCTCGTGAGATGGAAGGAGGTCATGGCACCGTGGCAGCAGTGCCCATGTGTCCAGCTGTGTGCAGGAGCAGCTCCTCTGCCAAGAGCAGCAGGGCTGTGGGCACTGCCTGCTGCTGCTGAGAGGAGCTGCGAGAAGGCAGAGAGAAGTGAAAGGCAGTGTGGAGTGGGAGGACAGCAGACAGTTCACTGTGGGAGACATCTTCCCAGCCCTTTGCACGGTAAGTCCCTGGCTGAAGGACAACACTACTGCGGTTCCTGGCGGGGTCTTGTGAACCCAGCTCACCCCATGACAAGTTTTTTAAAGATCTCTCTCCCGGCTTCTCCAGTGTAGTGGAGGAGAAGATGTTTTAGAGCAGAGATTCCCTGGCACACAGAAGGCAGCTCAGCAAACCCCTTCCACCCCATCTCAAACTACCACAGCACCAGCATCACCTTTATGGGCTTCCTCAGGATTTATGTGACCTGCTCCTGAGGACCTGCAAGCACAGAGATTCCCCTGCCCATGTCCCAGACCTGGAAGATTTCTGTAGGGCAGAACTGAGCCCACAGAGGGAGGGATAGGGACGATGAGCACTGAGAGGGAAAAGATATTGGGGCTGAGAAAGCTCCCAGCAGGATAGCTGCAGGCAGCGGAGATGAGAAGGAACTGCTAACAGAATCATCATGGGGGGATGGATTTTTGCAAGTCATGGTCAGTCCCTCCAACACAAGCATCTTCTTCTGAGCAAGCCTCCCCGATCTCCTCTCCCACCCAGCAGAGCCTCAGCCCTGACAGCCATGGAGTCCAGGGCATGAGCTGCCTCCTCTGCAGCCAGACCTCCAGCAGAGGAGAGGGGCATCTCTCCTGCCACGGGTTCTTTTTGTGCTGCTGGACAAAGGGGCTGAGAGCACCTGCCTTGCAGTGTTGTCCTCTGTGAGGCAGCATGACCAGGTGGGCAAGGTGAAGGCTTTCATGAGTGCCCGTCTGTCTCTCTGCTTGCCTCCCTCAGCAGCAGGATCATGGTGTTGCTCCTTGTTTCCCCTCCTCTCCATGCTGCTCCTCCTCTTCTCTCAGGTTGTCTGGGGTTACTGGGTGTTCAGCTGCACTTCAGACACCTGCCCTGCCAGTAGTGCGACAGGGGGAGCTGCAGGGCTGTGAGGTTGCCCCAGCCCTCTTCTCACCTGTGCACCTACAGGAAACGCAGCCTGTGGGGTTGGGCAATGAGCTGGCTCTCCCTGAAGGAGAGCCCGTCTTTAGGACATGCGACAGTTTCCCTGTGGTGTCCTGCCAAGCTCTGAGCTGCCCTCCAGGTGGTCACTGCTGCCTCACAGCATCTCTGTGCTGTTGGAGAGACAAATGAAGAAGGTGCAGAGTATGGAGATGGTGGTGGGAGGCTGTAGGTGGGCAGCTGAAGAGAGTCCTCAGTGTCCTTGGCCAGAAGGGGAGTGTGGAGAGCTCCCTGAGGGGCCCAGGGAAAGGGTGAGGAGTTTGGAGATCTGCCCTTTGAAACTGGACTCCTCTGCTCTCAGCAGGGGCTGGTTTCTTGTTAGGGAAACATATGAGTATGATCATTCTCCAGGTGAAAGCAGTGCGACTGCGAGACAGATGGGAATGAGGCTAATACACAGACTAGCTGTCCTCACTCGGTACCAGGGGACAATGAATCCGATCCTCCTAGGACTGAGTAGAAATGCCAAGGATTTCTACCTTTGAGGAACACTGCCCAGGGGTGACAAGGACACACCAAGGAAAATAAACTCTAAAATCCTAAAAACTCCTTTCCTCAACCCTCTGTCTTTAGAAATTGGAGTGAAGATGCTGAAAAAAGCCCTTCTGCATGAGCAGTGGGTTTCACCTGAGAGAAACTGTGAATTTCAGAGCTAGGCGCCCTTGTGCCCACATTCCCACTACTGTACAGCAGGATTGATTGCTGTGGAGCCGATCGGCCGAGGTCCCTGCTGCTCACAGCAGCACACTCAGCCACTGCAAAGTGGCGTAGAAGCAAGGGAGAGAGCACAGAGATCGTCTCCGTAAAGAGAGAGGCAAAGTAGGGGGTTGTATGCCAACCGGGACATTCTGGGAGGCAGTTTGCTTGCAAAGTCTCTCCTAACTTCTCCATGTCTCTTCTTTCTTGGACAGTTGCCCCATACCCAGAGGGAGGAAAATGACCAACGACAGCTTCCTCAGCGGGTTCCTCCTCGTGGCGTTTGCAGAGACACGGGAGCTGCAGCTCTTGCACTTCGCACTCTTCCTGGGCACCTACCTGGCTGCCCTCCTGGCCAACGGCCTCATCATCACCGCCGTAGCCTGCCACCACCGCCTCCACACCCCCATGTACTTCTTCCTCCTCAACCTCGCCCTCCTCGACCTTGGCACCATCTCCACCACTGTCCCCAAATCCATGGCCAACTCCCTGAGGGACACCAGGACCATTTCCTACTCGGGATGTGCTGCCCAGGTCTTTTCTCTTGCCATTTTCATTTCAGCTGAGTATTCTCTCCTCACTGTCATGGCCTACGACCGCTTTGTTGCCATCTGCAGACCCCTGCACTACGGGACCCTCATGGGCACCAGAGCTTGTGTCAGGATGGCAGCAGCTGCCTGGGCCACTGGTTTTCTCTGTGCTCTCCTGCACACTGCCAACACCTTTTCCATACCTCTCTGCCAAGGCAACGTCCTGGACTAGTTCTTCTGTGAGATTCCCCAACTCCTCCAGCTCTCCTGTTCACAATCCTACCTCCTGGAAGTTGGGCTTCTTGCGTTTAATGCCTGTTTAATATTTGGGTGTTTCGTTTTCATTGTGCTGTCCTACGTGCAGATCTTCACAGCTGTGCTGAGGATGCCCTCTGAGCAGGGAAGGCACAAAGCCTTCTCCATGTGCCTCCCGCACCTGGCTGTGTTCTCCCTCTTTGTCAGAACCTCATTTTTTGCCTATCTGAAGCCCCCCTCCATCTCCTCCCCAGCTCTGGATGTGGTGGTGGCTGTTGTGTATTCGGTGGTGCCTCCAGCAGTGAACCCCCTCCTCTACAGCATGAGGAACAAGGAGCTCAAGGATGCCCTGAGGAAACTGATTCAGCTGGTTCTAGTTCAGCAGCACTAAGCTGCCCATCTCTCCTCACAAGTGGTTTCCAGTTCATCTCAGACAACTCTTGTGCTTTGTGCATTCTCTCTGTGATAATCATGTTTGTACAGAAGCGTTTGAATTCCTTCCACTTCTCCAGCAGCACAAACCCAGTCTTTTTGGTTGAGATACCTTCTGTGAACATGTCTATCACTGTGTCAGAGCTGGCTTAGCTCCAATGAAAGAGAATAAAAGAATATTTCTTCAGTTCACCCCTTGAAAGTTAGGCTCTCCTTCCAAAGCTGGACTCAATTATGTGCTTGAGGACTTCCACCCTGAAAGACCCTGTTGCTTTTCCAGGGCTTTCCATGGGCTCCAGGCAATGAGCTCTAGGGGTGATGTGTTCGGGAAAGAGGGCTGGATTCAGTGGATTTCCAGTGCTCCTGGAGGTGGTGAACGGTCAAGGGGTGTCTCCTGTCTGACAGGGCTGGAGACGGATGCCTGACCTTCTCAAAGGGAGCGTGGAGCCCCCCAGGAGAGCAAAGGGCATCTTCAAGGGCACTGTGTGCCTCGGGGTGGGCAGTGAATGGAGCTTCACCAAATATAGAGGAGTCACTAAAAGGTAAAGGGCAAACCCAAAGAATGTGCAGGCAAGTGAGAGCTCTGCAATACCACGAGATGCAGTGGGGACCCAGCAGGCCCCCAGGAACAGAGAGGGAGCCTGGAGAGTCCTTCATGTCACCTTCAATGAAAAAACATGGGACCCATCTAGGGAAGCACCTGAACACAGCCTGAGCCATTGGAAATGCCCTGTGATTGCTCAGAGTGTTGTCCATGGCCAAAGACCCCTTGGTGGGGGTTGTCAGGTGCAATGATGGCCATCCACCTGGGTCTGCTTCCCACCGTGACAACCCCAGCCAGTGTGCAGTCACCCCATGGCCCCGTGGCCCCACAGCCCACTCCCTCTGCACAGCAGCACCGCCAGCCGGGGGCCCTGCGGGGAGCCCAGGGAAGGGTCCAGGAAGGGCCGGGCAGGCCAGCCTGGACACACGGACGTGGGGAAAGGCTCTGTGGGGAGCAGGGAGGTCCCTGGAGAAGAGGAAAGGAGCAATTGTGCACTGGCAAGGAGGAATAGAGGAGGAAGAGGAACGTGTTTCTCTGTGTGTCCAGGAAGGGCAGGGTGCTGTGCCCCTGGGGCAGCAGGAGCGGCCGGAGGAGCCCCAGGGCAGGGGGCCTTGGTGTGTCGTGGAGAGAGGGGCTGGCCCGGGGGGCTGCAGGCAGGCTGGGGGTAGGGGATCTCCTGGACACCAGAAGGAGGGACCCACAGTGTCCCTGTGGCCTGCCTCCTGGTGCCACTGGGGCCCGTTCCAGAGGGGGGGCTGGTGGGGAGGCTGAGACCCCTCTCTGCCCCATGGAGCTGCTGTGGCCTTGCGAGGGGCTGGGGCTGTGGAGCGAGTGCCCAGAGCTCTGCAGCCCCCTGCAGCGGGCACTGCTGTGGAGCCAGCGCCAGGCTGCGAGGACCTGGAGGGAGCAGGAGACAAGAGCCCAGGTTGTTGCCTGCGTTGCCTGCCCACGCTGGGGAAGCTGCCCCAGGCCCATCGTCCCCTTCCCCTTCCCCCATTTGGGCACGTCTCCTCCATCCCCCTGAGCGCTGGTGCTGCTGCCGGGGCAGAGCTGGAGGATCCCGTGCAGCGGCTCCTCCGGGAGCTGCCCAGGCAAAAGCTGGGCCCAGCCCCAGCCCCAGCCGCAGTGGGGCCCAGGGCAGCTGCCCTCTGCCCACCCACCCTGGCGCTGCCAGCCCCACCGCAGCCCGCTCCTCACCGGCTCCAGCGCAGCCCTGCAGGCAGCTGGAGCTGCCTCGGGCCCCGGGGCCGTCTGGCGGCAGCAGCCTTTGACCTGGCCACAGCAGCAGCGGTGCCGGCAGCAGGGCAGGAGCAGGGGACTTGGGGCGAAGACCCCTGCCCTCGGCTGCACGGCCGGGGCACTGGCCGGGCGATGCCTTTGTGGGTGGCCGGGCTCCAGGTTCAGGGTGGACGGCAGCTCGAGGGTGGGAGCGCCGGGATGTGGATGGGCTTCCAGTGCAGCCAGGAGTGTGGGGAAGGCAAGTGGGCAGAGCCAGGCACACACAGCTGCCAAGGCCACGGGTGGAAAGGGCAGTGTGGGGCTGGTGAAGGCCCTCCCTCTCCTTCTCGTCCCCGTGGGGAAGAGAGACCCCAGGCCATGCTGGACTCCACTTGGGCTGATGGGAGGGGAGGAAGGGCAGGCGGGAAGAGGAATTCAGAGCCTCTTGGGGTGTGTGATGGAGTTTTCCAAAGCCCAGGGCTGAGCCAGGGACCTTTGGATCTTCCTCCTGATGCTCTCCCAGCTGGACTTGTTCTGCTCTGCCCCAGGTGCTCTCATCCCCAGGTCAGCTGTGCTGGATCAGAGGCTGAGGAGCAGGAATTCCTGGACTCACAGAGGAGTTGTGGTGGGAAGGGACCTCTGGAGGTCTCCAGTGCAGCCTCCCACACAAAGCAGGGCTGGTTGGAGCCCTCCACTCTTGTCCAGCCATCGCTGGACTGTGCCTAATCGTAGTTACCATCCCCAAACCTGCTCTGCTCCTCC
The DNA here is from genome assembly GCF_040807025.1 of Struthio camelus. Lineage (NCBI taxonomy): Eukaryota > Metazoa > Chordata > Aves > Struthioniformes > Struthionidae > Struthio > Struthio camelus. Next base: position 4,930,944 of record NC_090970.1, read on the forward strand.
TGTCCAGGCACTGCAGGACGGCACCTCTCATCGGTGGGGCACTGCCCTGCCGGCCTTGCTGGCACCCTCGGCTCCTGGCTGCCCTTCCCACCCACTCTTGCAGCCCCACTCTTGCTGCTCCCCACAACATACTCTTTGGAGCAGCAGTCCCATCACCAATGGTGCAGAAGCACTCGAGCTGTGGCACAGGAAATCCTCTTCTCCCAAATAGGCAGCATAGTATCAGACCCCCAAGTGGCTGAGCTCCCTTTTTCATCCAGCTCTGACTCTGCATGCAGCGTTCCCTGGCTAAGCGTCCAGATCTGAAGCTCTCCTCACACCTTCCCATTGGCTGTCAGGAAAGAGTTTCTGCTGAGGTGATACGGTCACCTTTTGTACCTACAAGCTCCTGGGGATCTGCTCGGGTCCCACCTTCCCTTACCAATGCTTTCTTAGCTGTAGTCAGGGGTTAAGTCCCAGGTAGAGATGGGCAGTCAGGTCAGCAGGACGGGGACAGGCTCAGGTCAGGACCTGAGTGGTGAAGGGCCAGGCACAGGCATGTCCAGAATGTAATGCCAGCACGGCTCAAGGACAAGGGGAGCAGCTCCCCAGCAAGGGGGACGAGGCCCCACAATGAAGCTGGTCACTCTCCGTCTCCCTTGATTTTGTGCCCACGAGATCCCCCTCCCTGGCTGCCTGCAGACCCTCCATGCCCACCCCGCTGCCCAGCACACCACAACAGCCCTGGCCCTGCCGCCCCTCCAGCACCTCCTGCTGCCCCGGGGACAGAGGCACCTGCCCCGAGCTGGTGCCCAGAGGAACCTGTTTCTCGTTCTCATTTTCTCTCTCTGCCTGCTGCCCTGCTTTTCTCCTGGGACGTCCCTGATCCTCAGAGAGCCTTTCCCCAGGTCAGTGTGTCCATGCTGACCTAGCTGATCCTACACCCCCACCCTGTGCACCCCACAGGGCCCCACCCTGACATTGCTGCTCTGCAGACTGAACAGACTGTGGGGCTCCTGACTTGGCCCTGGCAGAGCTGGTCGGGGTGGGAAGCAAACCCCATTGGACAGGGATTGTCACCACTGACTGGTGCCATTACACTGCTGCCATGTGTCTGTGCTCATGGATGGTGCTCAGAGTGACGCCCACGGTGTTGCCCAAGGCACGAGATGAGTTTGGGTTTTCACTGTGGTGTCCAGCCTGTAGTGTTTCACTGGAGGTGCAAGAATCACTCTCCCGTCCCCCTTCCCTACACCTCCTGGGTCCCCTCTGCCTCTCTGGGGACTGCAGAGCCCTCGTTTCCCCAAGCATACCTGGATCTAGTGCTTTACCTTCTGGTTACTGCATCATGGACTGTCTCTCATTTTGAGAGGCTCCTCTCACTGCCCATTGCCAGGCACACACTGTCCCTGGACATCCCCTGAGCTCTCCTGGGGGTCTCCTGCAGATTCCCCTCCACAACGATGGGCGGCTCTCATCAGCCCTGACACCTGAGGTACAGCCCTGGGCAGGTAATTCAGAGATCATTCCTCATCTCTGTTGGTCACCAGCAGATTAACTCTGAATCCAGCCCCAGTCCCTAACAAATGATCTGGGCACTCTGAGCTCACCCCCTGGATCTCATGCAGTTCACAAGCAGAGCGGCAAGCCCTTCTCTGGTGCAGTCCCTTGGGTGTACTTTTGACTCCAGCTTCTGAAGAAGAGACAGACCTCAAGGCACATCACAGGGGAGATCCCCTTTTATTAGAGACATGTTATTGTGGAGGCCAGGTCTGGCACAAGGGGGCCAATGGCCTGGTCCTGCCTGTAGGCACAGGACTCATGCCCATGGAAACACAACCCTACCACCACCCAGTTATGAGAACTCCTGGGCCATATCCACAGAAGGACAGTGTGGATTAGAAGAGAACAGCCGCCAGAAAAGAAACCCTGCTGCTGTGAGGGGATGTGTCTCCAAGAAAGCTGAAGCTCCCATGGGAAGGCTGCAGGCAGGAAATTCATGCTGTGGCAGTGGAAGAATGCTGCTGTCAAGCACAGGGTCTGTCCCCACAAGCTGCTGCCTGACTCCCCTCCCTCCACTCCCCCTCCACTTGTAGTGCTGGAGCTCTGTAGAGGGAAGGGAACAGCTCATGGTGACAACCAGCTGTCAGTCTTGCAGGAGAGGGGTGTGACATCACAGGCTGATTGTGGCCAGCAGAGCTGAGCTCTCCTAATGGACATGGCACCCATGGTCTCACCCCGCCTGTACTCATCGGAGCCTGACTCTGTGCCCCTGAACTCCCTTGGTGTCAGTGCCAAAAGAGACCCTGCAAAGGGAAACTCCCCTGATTGTACTGGGGACCTCCGAGGGAGCTCAGACTAGGGGGCTCTGAGGTTGAAGGAGGAAGCCTGGCTTCCTGCTTCAACACAGTGCCTGGGTCAGATTCAAATGAGAGATTCCTGAGAAGTGACATGAACCAAAACTTCTTCACAGTTTACAAGAAAGTATCAGAGAAAAGTAAGAAAGAAATAAATGCACCACACAGAGCCTTGATGCCAAATGCCCTGGGAATGATGAGTGGACGCACATGGGAAAGTTATTGGTGCTTACGTTGCACCTGTGTAACCAGTTTTCTCAGGGCATCCTTGAGCTCCTTGTTCCTCATGCTGTAGAGGAGGGGGTTCACTGCTGGAGGCACCACCGAGTACAGAACAGCCAGCACCACATCCAGAGCTGGGGAGGAGATGGAGGGGGGCTTCAGGCAGGCAAAAAATGAGGTGCTGACAAAGAGGAAGACCACGGCCAGGTGAGGGAGGCACATGGAGAAGGCTTTGTGCCTTCCCTGCTCAGAGGGCATCCTCAGCACAGCTGTGAAGATCTGCACGTAGGACAGCACAATGAAAACGAAACACCCAAATATTAAACAGGCATTAAACGCAAGAAGCCCAACTTCCCGGAGGTAGGATTGTGAGCAGGAGAGCTTGAGGATCTGGGGAATCTCACAGAAGAACTGGTCCACGTCATTGCCTTGGCAGAGAGGTATGGAAAAGGTGTTGGCAGTGTGCAGGAGAGCACAGAGAAAACCAGTGGCCCAGGCAGCTGCTGCCATCCTGACACAAGCTGTGGTGCCCAGGAGGGTCCCATAGTGCAGGGGTCTGCAGATGGCAACAAAGCGGTCGTAGGCCATGACAGTGAGGAGAGAATACTCAGCTGAAATGAAAATGGCAAGAGAAAAGACCTGGGCAGCACATCCCGAGTAGGAAATGGTCCTGGTGTCCCTCAGGGAGTTGGCCATGGATTTGGGGACAGTGGTGGAGATGGTGCCAAGGTCGAGGAGGGCGAGGTTGAGGAGGAAGAAGTACATGGGGGTGTGGAGGCGGTGGTGGCAGGCTACGGCGGTGATGATGAGGCCGTTGGCCAGGAGGGCAGCCAGGTAGGTGCCCAGGAAGAGTGCGAAGTGCAAGAGCTGCAGCTCCCGTGTGTCTGCAAACACCACAAGGAGGAACTGATTGAAGGAGCTGCCATTGAACATTTCCTTAACCTGGGCATGCAGAACTGTCCAAGGGAGAAAAAGATAGTGAGAAGCTAGAACAAACTTTTCAAAATAAACAATTAAATAAATAAAATATTCCATTTCTCATTAAAAACATCACATTGCCTCTCTCCTTTATTGGGAGGATATCTGTGCAGCTCCTTCCCTTGAGCTCTGCTTTAGGCTGGCAGAGTGTGTCGTGAGAAGCAGGGACCTTTGCCCTCTGTCCATGGGCTCTGGAGGAGTCCGTGCTGCTGTACAGCAAGGCAGACATGGGAATGGGGATGAACAGCTCTAACATTCACAATTTCTGTCAAATGAAATCCACTCATCGTGTAGCTTCACTCCCCATTCAAAAGGATGAGAGTTACAATAGTGAGTACTGGGATTTTTTTTAATATTGTTCATTTTCTTTGAGATGTCCCTGTCACACCTAGGAAATGTTCTTTCAAGGTAGAAATCCTTGGCATTTCTGCTGTGAGTCCTGGGAGGAAAGCATCCACTATCATTTTATACAGAGTGAGGACATCTCATCCATCCATTAGCCGTCTTCTCAGCTATCCTGTGCTCTTTCAGCTGCAGGATGATGTTACCCTTAAAAGAAACCAGCCCCTGCTGAGAGCAGAGCAGTGCACTTTCAAAGGGCAGATCTCCAAACTCCTCACCCTTTCTCCAGGCACCTCAGGCAGCTCTCCACACTCCCCTTCTAGACAACAACACTCAGGGCTCTTTGCAGCTGCCCATCTACAGCCTCCCACCTCCTTCTCCATACTCTCTGCCTCCCTGAACCTTCTTGATAGGTCTGTCAGCTATCAGGGAGAAGCTGAGAGACAGCGGTGCCTTTCGAGAGGGCAGCTCGCAGCCTGGCAGGACACCACAGGGAAACAAAGGACTGTTAGGACTGAAGACGGGCTCTCCTTCAGGGAGAGCCAGCTCATTTCCCAGTCCCACGGACCGCATTTCCTGGAGCTCCACAGGTCAGGAGGAGGCTGGAACCCTCCAACCCTGCCATGCACACCCCTCTGTTGCACAGCTTCCAGCATTGCTGTCTGAGGTGCACCTGAAACCCACCCCCCCCCCCCCACAAAGAGCCCAAGAGCAAGAAGAGGAGCAGCATGGAGAGGAGGGGAAACAAGGGGCAGCACCAGGATCCTGCTGCCGAGGGAGGCAAGGAGAGAGAGACAGACGGGCACTCACAAAAGCCTTCACCTTGCCCACCTGGCCATGCTGCCTCACAAAGGACAACACTGCAAGGCAGGTGCTCTCAGGCTCTTTGTCCAGCAGCACAAAAAGAACCTGTGGCAGGAGAGAGGCCCCTCTCCTCTGCTGGAGGTCTGGCTGCAGAGGAGGCAGCTCATGCCCTGGACTCCATGGCTGTCAGGGCTGAGGCTCTGCTGGGTGGGAAAGGAGACACAGGCAGCATGCTCAGAGGAAGGTGTTTGTATTGGAGGGCCTGACCATGACTTGCCCAAAATCCATCCTCCCATGATGATTCTGCTAGCAGTTCCCTCTCATTCCCTGCCCATCTCTGCTGTCTGCAGCTATCCCTGCTGGGAGCCTTCTCTTTCCCAACACCTTTTCCCTCTCAGTGCTCATCGTCCCCATCCCACCCTCTGTGGGCTCAGTTCTGCCCTACAGAAAACGTCCAGGTCTGGGACTTGGGCAGGGGCATCTCTGTGCTTGCAGGTCCTCAGGAGCAGGTCATATAAATCCTGAGGAAGCCCATAAAGGTGATGCTGGTGCTGCTGGAGGTTGAGATGCGGTTGAAGAGTGTTTGCTGAGCTTTGTCACAGACCTCCTGATCTCTGAGGGTGAAGGTTTGTGAGTCCCAGGTCCTTCCAAACCAGAAAACTCTTTCCTTTTTTCTCCCTGCCCAAATCAGGAAACAGAAAGTCCTGGAAGGAAAGCTCCTTCCATTTCAAACAGCCTGGTTTTTCACCTTTGTCTGCAGGGCAGGGACACTGCTCTGAATCACAGCCCTGGGACAGACCTGTGTGCATGTCCCACCGTTACAGCCCTGCAGCCATCCCTGGAAGAGGGTAGCAGGATGCCCTGTCCCTGTGACGGTGTGCCAGGGAATCTCTGCTCTAAAGCATCTCCTCCTCCCGTACACTGGAAAAGCCGCGAGAGTGATCTTTAAAAAGCTTGTCATGGGGTGAGCTGGGTTCAGAGGACCCCATCCAGGAGCCTCAGTAGCATTCTCCTTCAGACAGAGACTTACTGTGTCAAGGGCTGGGAAGATCTCTTCTACAGTGAACTGTCAGCCGTCCTCCCACTCCACACTGCCTTTCACTTCTCTCTGCCTTCTCTCAGCTCCCGTCAGCAGCAGCAGGCAGTGCCCACAGCCCTGCTGCTCTTGGCAGAGGAGCTGCTCCTGCACACAGCGGGGCACATGGGCACTGCTGCCATGTTGCCAGGACTTCCTTCCGTCTCACGAGCCGGGACCCCTTCAGCAAGAGTGGCCCAATTAAAGGCAGAAGTTCTCTGTCCCTCGGGCTCCCTCCTCCTGGGAAATGTTCCCTGAAGTAGACCAAAATAATCACCAGTGGTCCCTCTCTGAACACTGAAGGAAGACTGATTCCAGCATTACAATATAGCTCATCAGAGGAAGGTCACCTGCTAGAGTGGGAAACATCTCACTCTGGAAGCCCCTCTTCCTGCCTCTTGCCTAGGCAGGACTCCTAGAGAGGGGCAAGAAGGGAGTTCATTACCCCATGGTTCAGGTTTTCATTCAGATGAGTCCATCTGGGCATCTCATGTCAGTTTAGTAGCCCTGTGGACTGGAGTGGCATTCAGATCCCTCCCCTGAACTCCACAAGCATATAGGACTTGGGATTCCCCTTGCCCAACCTGAAGTGTGTCCAACAGAGATGTCTGCATGCGAGCTCCTTGTCTAAGCTCCCGCTGTAATCCCTGCAGATGGAGAGTGGGAGTCAGTTGCTCACACACCAACACCTGGGGACATTGGAAGAGACAGAGGTGGTCCAAGGCATGTGCCAGTGTCTGCTTGCTCTGATGGAGCCACTCTGAGACCCGCATCCTTCTGGAGCATCAGGTGGGGGCCACCTGTGGAATTTCCTTGGCCATCTGAAATGATCCCAGATGCTTAATACTGCTAGGCACCCACTCACGAGGAAGATGAGACATATCCAGATCCCAGTGTTACCAACAGCTCATGTCATTCAGTGCAGACACTTGATTTCATGACCTAGAAATAGGCTGCAAGGACCATGTCGGATGCCTGGGGTGTGCAGCACAACTGCATGCTTCCAGCACATACACCATGGCACCTACAGAAAAGTCATGGCCCCTTTTCAGTGCTTGCTGCACAAGTGCCCCAGGGCACCTTCGGTTTCCTACCTGTGTCCAGACAATGGAATCCCACCACGACCCTTAGGCCAATTCAATCCTGCCTGCATTCAAGAATGCTGCATAAATGGGAGGCACATCACCTCGAGGTCTCCACTCTAGTGTCTGCACTCTCCAACCCTTCTGGCTCTCCTGCCCCTGAACCTCTTCTCACCCTTCCACATGATATGAACAGCCACTGGGCTAGTGATGTCCTCAGGGTGGCTGGATCACAGGCTGACCAGGCCCAGGGACTTCTTCACTGGCACCTTCTCCTTCCTGGAGATCGCTTCACCTCTGTCACAGGGCCCCAAGGTGCGGCAGAGGCAGCTCAGGCTGCTAATCCCTCTCCTGCCATTCCTGCACAGCCTAGCTCTGTTTCTCCCTGGCCTTGGACACTGCTGGTCTTTTGTTCTTACTGGGAACCTCCTTTCACCGTCACAGTGGCCACCTGCTATCCGTGCCAGCATGTCACCCCTTGCAGTCAAAGCCTTTGCCTACAGAAGGTCCTTGGGAACATGTTTCCCTGTGACAAATCTTCTGTCCACGCCACAGCTGAGGTGCTGAACTCCACATATATGCAGACATATGCAGCCTGGGGCACAGCCAGGAGCAAACAGAGATGCCCAAGCTGTCCCAGCACTGCCACATGCTTGGAATAACTGAGATGGGGTGGGGTCACTTGCATGACTGGAGTCTTTCAATGGCAGAGTACAAGGTCTTCAGGAAACACCACCAGGGAAGATGAGGAGGAGGAGGAGGCCCTGTGCGGGAAGGGCACATTGCACAGCATCGTGTCCAGGTGGGTTTTGAATCTCTCCAGGCAAGGAGACTCCACAGCCTCTCTGGGCAACCTCTTCCAGGGCTCTGTCACTCTCACAGGCAAGAAGGTTTCCCTCAGATTCAGGTGGAACTTCCCCTGATGACACAACTCGTCCACAACAGCCCACCTGCTGCAGGAGAGCTGACTGCCAGCCCAGGCCTCACCAAGAGGCCCCAAGCACCCCCTGCACCCTCACCCCTGTAGAGCTGCGTCTGCTGGCAGAGGGTCTCTCTGCGTCCAAGCTTCTGACACAGCTGAGGCAGCGACTCCAGCAGCTACTGGGGAATGTCCTCTCCAGCATGACATGACCATATCTGAGCAAGCATACACTACTAGGATTGGAAACAAAGGTGCCTTCTTGCCCCCTGCTGTGCAGACTGCGGCCTCTCTTCACTACACTCCAGGAGCTGCACTCTAGGCCTGGCTCTTCTACAGGCCTCTGCCTAGCACTGACTCACAGGGTGCTTGACCCACCCGAATCAAGGAGCAAAGGCCCCAACTCCCTCTCCTCAGGGGCAACCAACAGAGCTCCTTAGCGGCAGCTCCACCTAACTAGAGCTGCTCCCAGGAGAAGTTAAGGCCTCCTGTAGTTGTCCTTGCCTAGCTCTCCTTGCCTGCTTGCAGCAATCACCCTCGAGTTCCTCGGGGTCCCCAGAAAGCCCTCTCCCCCTACAACTTCCAACAAGTTCCTCAGAAGTTCTAAGCAGAGCCCACACACTGCTGCACAAACTGCTGCCTCTGTTTGCTGCCTCTGTTCTCTGTGATCTGGCTTTCTTTTGGCAGGGACTTGGAAAGCCACCTCTCTGACAGACTTCAAGGGGGATGGAGCCTCCCTTCTGCAAGAGTCACCCTGAGAGTACTCAGAGACAAGGAAGGCTGGTTGTAGGGATGTTGTCAAACTCCAGCAGCTGCACAGCTGGGAGCTGGTCACCTCACACACTTCTGAATGAGCCAAGGTGCAGGTCCTGAGGCATTGCACTGCCTTCCAGGCTGTGCACCGGAGCCTGGACAGCAGCCCTGCAGTGTGTGGGCACGTGCTGAGAAGCCCAGGAGCAAAACTGTGGGAGATCCAGGGCACTAGGTGCTGTACAGTCCCCCCAACCCCCTGGGAAAGCCAGGGTGCTGGGGGGGGATGCAGGCTGCCAGGGACTCTAGCCAGGGGAGAATCCCTGCCCTGAGATGATGCTGAAAAGCCCAAGGACAAGCTGAGCTCCAGAGATGGGAAATGGCTTTCCCCAGGCTCAGCCTGGGTAACATTCATGGGAAATGAGAACACTGCCCCAAATTTGCTCCCCAGCCTTGCCCATGGTTATGGAACATGGGAAGCACCAGGGTCCCACGTAAAGTCCTCTGGATGATGCGTGTTAAGGGCCTAGTTGCTCTTTTCTGGCATCTCATCTCTCTCCTAAGCACCACAGACTGAGAAACCTTGCTGAGGCCTTTTCAAAACAAAGAGCCTGCTTTGGTGCCTGAAGGAGGAAGGCTGCGTCCTGTGCCATCCTGTCCTACATCCTCCTTTGACAAGAAGAGTGACCCACAGGAGAAACCAGTCTCACCAGGCTCACCAAAGCATCGCAGCCCATGGCCACCCTTTGTGCTGTTTTACCTCACATGATTTTTATCCCATCTCTAACAAGTGGCAAACCCCTAACATAGCCCCAAACCCCAGCTTCCCACACAGGTCTGCCTGGTTGGTGCAGGGGCACAGAAGTGACCTCTCCCATGCCCCATCTTAGATTTTTCACAGCCTTTGTCACCATCTGGTCATGTTCCTGAAGGAGTTATCAGCCAGTTTTGGAAACTAACTGTGGGGAGGGCAGGTGATTGCTTTGCAGAACATGGAGGGAAATCTCTCTGCTCTCTCCCTGGCTGTGCCATCTCCATGGCGGTGACCTACTGAGCCCAGAGATGACACGGGCTGAGGTCACAGGGGGATGTGCCGCATCACAGAGAGGTCTCTCCCCGGTGCCATGGGAGAGCCCTCACTTCCCTGCAAGGCCAGGGCACAGCTCACACACTCCCCACTGCTGCCCTTCAGAGCTGCTCCCCAGCAAGGAGGGAGGCCAGGAGGCAGTGGGGCTGCACTGGGGCTCCTCACCAACAGGCACAAGAGCAGGGACACATTGGAGAGGAATTGTGGGTGATGAGAGAGGAAGCGAGTCCTTTTTCCCTGGAGGGAGAGGCGAGCCGAAGGAAAGGGGCCAAACGAGATGGAGACTGCTGGACCAAGAACATTAGCCCAGACCACAGGTACTTGTTTTCCAGTGCTCCTGCAGCTCTCCACCAAGGGTAAGGGATTCAGGAGCTCCTTCCTGAGGTGTCGCACAGAGACTGTGAAATGCAAAAACAGTTGTGGGACCTGGGCTGTGGGGGTGTCTGGACAGGGCTGGGGGCGGCCACAAGAGCCCTGCTGGAGGGTCCCCTCTGCCTCAGGGCACAATGGGGCAGGCAGGAGTGCTGGGTCCTGGGGCTGGGGCTGTCCTGAGCCCCGAGGCTCCTGTGGGGCTGGCTCCATCCCCTCCTGGTAGGGTGGGAGGAAATTCAGGCCCAAGTTTCCCTGGAAGTGGGTCCCCCCTTGGGGTCTGGCTCTGGCAGGAAAGGGGTCCTGGCTCCCAGAGGCTGCAATGTCCACCAGATCCCAGGGGCATCTCAAGAGCCTGCTGGAAATGCCCACAGAGGACATGAAACCTTCCCCTTGTAACAGCCCTCAGCATGGCACCAGACCCACCACCAACGATGGTGGGAGGAAGGAGCTGCCTGCTGGGTCATGTGTCTGCAATGTTGCCATGGCATCGCCCCCAGTGCTGCCCTGCTACAGGCTGACAAGAGGAAGAGGGTTGTGTTGGGTTGCCGGATGTCTCTGTCAGCCCATCACAGTCCAGCATGTGGGTTAAAGACACTTATAAGTGGGGCGGGAGCAAAGCAGGAGAGCAGGAGTGGGAGTGAGTGGGTGTGTAGGTGTGTTCCCATGCTGGCCCTGGCCGTGTGGGGCTGCTCTCCTCCAGGAGCTGCCACGGGGTTAGGACCATAGGACAGAGGTGCCTGGGCCCCAGGGGAGCTGTCCTGCAATCCAGATGTGCTGGCCGGCCCCAAGCAGCTGCGCTGGGCGGTACAGTGTGGTTTGGCCGAGATTTGTCTGCAAGATGGGAATGCTCTTTCTGCCCTTGGATTGGTGGAGGTGGGAAGGGAGCAGGAGCAGAGGTGGGAGTGGATGTTCAGAGGAAGTGCTTGTTGCTGCCTCTTGGAGGACTAGAAGGAAACAGAAGGGCTGGAGAGTTGTCCTGGGTGTGATTTGGGGCATTTGGGGGGGGGGGGTGGTGGCGTGGCCGCTGCCCTGTGTGGTGGTGTGTCCTGTGTGTGCCTGCTGCAGAGGGGCGTGCTGGCTGTCCACCGTGTGTGAGGCTCAGGGTGGGGGTGAGGTGTGTGCCAGAAGTTGGGTGGCGTGTGGTGGGGAGAGGCGGTGGCCCCAGGGTGTTGGTTGTGGGTGCGGGAGGAGACGTGTGGAGAGAGCAGTGCTGTGCATGGGCAGTGCCATGAGGCTGGGGAGGTGGGGAGCGCTGCGAGGTGAGCAGGTGCCTTGTCTGCTGGGGCCCCGGCTGCCCTGGTGGCCCCATGAGCCAGGCACGCTGGCAGCCGGCTGCCTTCTGCCCGCTCAGCTTCAGGCCTTGAGTTTCCTCCGCTCTTGCCAGGCTCTGCAGCCAGCACCCACCCGAAAGTGCAGGGAGCGCTTCCCCTTGCTCTGAGAGCTGTACGAGGCATGCTTTGTCCTCCTTTCCTCTCGGTTGCTTTTTGTGGGGAGAGCTTTGGTCTTGCAGCAGTGTTGGCTGAAGGAGCAGGAGGTCGTGGGAGGTGCTCCTTCCCGGCTGGGCATTAGCATGCTGGAAGGTGTTTGGAGGAGTGAAGGCCTTGTGGAGAGGTGTTCTTGGGAGAGGGGCAGGTGTGTTCTTGGGAGAGGACTCTGAAGGGTGGCTGATGGCTCCCTGTGCCCAATCTCCCTGGACAAGGAGTGCCTTGGAGGAGGGAAGGCAAGGCAAGGGTGGCCTGCAAGGGATGCGCAGCCCCGGCCTCTCTTCCTTCCAGCTGCCGTCTCGGCAAGTTCCTGCACCGTCCTGCTGCAGTGTGAGCTTTGTGTGCTGCAGCAGGGCAGCGAGAGAGCCCCCTTGGGCAGGCATGAGTGTGCGAGGTGTGGTGTGGTGAGGTGCTGACGCGGGGAAGGTGGTGGTGTTGGCCTGAGGTTTGGGTGGGTGTGAGGAGCCCCACGGAGCTCTAGGGGCATTGCTGCGAGTCTCTGGAGCCAAGGGAGTGGTGGTGAGCACAGGCGTCCTCCCAGCATCCTGCCGGCTTGTGGGCAGGCATTGTGCACGCTGAGCGCTGGAAGCCCTTTCCCCTTGGTGTTTTCTCCCTGAGCGCTTGGAGAGTTGCCACTCCTTTTTTGGGAGGTGGGGAGAGTCCTAGAGCCTTTGCATTGTGACCACTCTTGTTTTTCGGACTGCTCCCTGCTGACGCCGTGATGGGGTCGTGTCCTTGCAGGCCTGAGCAATGCAGGGGCCAAAGAGTGGAGCACTAGGGGGTCAAGTGCTTGCTAAGAGAAGAGAGGGAAGTGGTCCTTGCTGCAGGCTGCTGCCTGGTGCTGGTTTGGAGGAGAGCTCCTGGCACCAGACGTGAGGACAAACCAGCTTGGCTCTGCCACACGCCCAGCTCCTTCAGTGGGTGGCTTAGCTGGTGCTCTCGGGCTCTGCCTGGGCCGTGCCAGGGGGGACCCTGGAGGCAGAGCCTGCGCTGGCTTTTCCATGTGGCACTCGCACTGCTGAAAGCTGCTGGCTTGGCTCGAGGCTTTGCTTGGCAGAGAAATCCCCGGCCTTGCTGAGGCAGGGCAAGGCAAATGCTGGAGAGCAGCGGAAGCCTTGTGCCGTTTCCCTGGTTGGAAGTGTGCTTGTCTAAGGCTGGTGCACTGGCCCTGTCCGTGCTGCTGAGTGTGTCCGTGTGCTGCCATGTGGTCATTGGTGAGCTCTCTGAGCGTGGCCCGAGAAAGGGTGAGTGTTGCCAAAGAGTTTTGTCCTCCTTCCTTGAAGCCCCAAAGGGCCCCTCAGTAGGGAGGCCTGTTGGGTGAGGGCCTTGAGGGCACGTGAGGCACAAGAGAGAGGCAAGAGCTGGCGTGATGCGCCTCCTGGGAGAGCACTTGCTCTATGCTTCGTGGAGGTGGGAAGGGAGCAGGCTCTGGGGTTGTGACTGGTTGTTCAGAGAAAGTGCCTGTTGCAAGCACTTGGAGGACTAGAAGTGAGTGGAGTGCTGGAGAGGTAGCCCTGGTTTGCTTTGGGGTACTTGAGGGTCTCCTAGCTGCTGCCATTTCTGGTCATGTGCCCTATTCAAACCCCGTCTGGATGTGATCCTTGGAAATATGCTCTAGAGGTCCCTGCTTGAGCAGGGAGGTTGGACTAGATGATCTCCAGAGGTCCCTTCCAACCTAAACGATTCTGTGATTCTGTGATTCTGTGTCCCTGCTACAGAGGTGCACATTGACTGTCAACCCTCTGTGAGGCGAGGGACCGGGTGTGGTGTGTCACAGTGGCCAGGTCCCCTGTGGTGGGGAAAGGTAGTGGCCCCAGAGTGTTGGTTCTGGGTGCGGGAGGAGACGTGTGGAGAGAGCAGTGGTGTGCGTGGTGAGTGCCATGAGGCTGGGGAGGTGGGGAGCGCTGCGAGGTGAGCAGGTGCCTTGGCTGCTGGGGCCCCGGCTGCCCTGGTGGCGTGAGCCAGGCACGCTGGCAGCCGGCTGCCTTCCACCCACTCAGCCTCAGGCCTGGAGTTTCCTCCGCTCTTGCCAGGCTCTGCAGCCAGATATCCCACACAGACTGTGAGATACATATAAATATGCAGCTGAGAGTATTTGGAGTGGAAGAGGTCATCTTTCAGAAAGGGTTCCTTGCTGGAGATTCTTGAAATTAACACCTCTGACATCTGTCCAACAAGTTTTATTTTACGCTAGAGGCGTAAGCAGTTGCCTCTCTCCCCTAGCAGCAAAGGCTACGTGGGGCTACTGCACCAATTATGTACAAAGGTAGGCACTGTTTTCCTGTGATGTGGCAGGATCCTAGAAACTCTTTCCTTATATTGCAGTAGTATCCTTCAATTAGCCCTTAATTAACTATTCAATCAACCCCCCTCCAATCCAGTGAAATATGGCAGGTCGGGGGAGAGGGTCTTGATTTTTTTCCTACCGATGGCCTTGCTGCTTTGGGGCTCTCTGCTGCACCTTGCACCCTGCACCCTGCCCTGGGCTCTGAAACCAGACATCCAGAGACGGACATCCAGCAGGAGGTCACAGAGAGCAGTTCAGATCATGTGGGACTTCTTCCACCCACACAGTTCACATGGAAATGGTCTCTCCACAGTGGAGCGCTCAGAGGTGCTCTTTCCAGTGGCAGTGCCACAATCCTTAGCTTTTCAAATGGGCCAAATAAGGGAAACTTCCAAAGACCAAGTATTTCTTCAGAAAGTAGAAGTGAGCAGTGAGTAGGAATCTGAGCTGCCCAGAGCTTACTTTCTGTCCTGAAGACTAAGGAAATGAGCCCATTGCTTTTGGACTCAGAGAAACATCAGCTGATGCTCAGGCACTTTCCTGCAAGTCAGCAGGAAACACTTCCTGGGTCTGAGATGAGAATCAGCGTGCCAAGCTGGAGTTGTTTGATGCAAATAACCGCCTCAGAATTAGGTTCCTCCCCTTTCCACATGCTCCTCTCTGCCCTAAGGGGGTCATTTGGGAGCTGACCCTTCAGGTGTCCAAGTGAGCACATTTGGCAGAGTGTCACTGAGCTGGTCACTGAGGCCTGCAGTTTCAGGAGCTCTTGCCAGGATCTCCAGCTGGAAAGCTGACTCAATCCCAATGTGTCTCCTTTCTGCTAGGGAGAGAGAGAGAAGAGACCCCCATAGCTGGATCATCATGTCCCTGAGGAAGGGGAAAGGCCAGCAGGTGGCACAGAGCTTGGAAGGTGATTGTGAGATTATTTCTTCTTCACCATCTGATGGGCCAGTATCTGATGAGTAGCAGACTAGCTAGCAGGCCCACCTTCTGCTGACACAGAGCCTGCAGGCCCAGAGCCCTCACCCTGCTGCCAGCGCTCTCCCCAAGGCAGCCCTTCTCGGCCAAGCTGCTTTCCATCTGGTCAGCACCCAGAGTGTCCTGGTGCAAGACATTGCATTTCCTTTTGTGGACCTCCCTGACGTTCCTCTCTGCCCATGTCTGCAGCCTGTCACAATCTCTCTGAATGGCAGCACAAACAGGTTATGTCATGGCCAGTTTTTAGGACGTAATTGTGTCTCAGAAGCTTGCAGGCCCTTAGGAGGCACAGGCCCATGCAGGTGACTGTGTGGTCCCTTCTGTGTCTGTAGGTGATGGGCCAGGAAGAAGCTTGCGGGTGGGAAACTGTTTGTGAGGTGACTTGTGTCTCAGTACCTGATAGGCCAGCAGCAGGCACATGGCTTGGATTTTGGTTGTGAGGTCACTTCTGTCTCTGCAGGTGATAGGGCAACCACTGCTTCTCGAGCAGAGGAGGTGCTTGTGCGATTCCTTCTGCCTTAGTACCTGATAGGCCACTTGCAGGCCGATGGTTTGGATGCTGATTGTGATGACGTTCCTGCCTGAGTACCTGTTTGGATAGCAGCAGGCACATGGCTGAAAGGCTCACTGCAGGCAGGTGGTCTTGGAAGAGGACTGTGAGGTTACCAGTAAAGGGTCAGCTGGTAGGCCAAAAGTCTAACAGGTGGGGACATTGTGGTGAGAGCCATTGTTTCTCAGAAGCTCCTTGGATGGTAGGAGGCACATGGCCGTAAAGTGGAAAGTCAGGTCACTCCTGTCTCTGAAAGTGATGGGCCAGTAGCAGGCACATGGGTGGGACCTCACAGTCAACGCTGCAGCCATGTCCCCTTTGCCTGCCTCTCCCCATCCTGTAAAGGAAGCGACCTCACTATCAACACCACAGCTGTGTCACCTCTGCCTTCCTGTTCCACTCCCCTCTTCTGACCTCTGCCTTCCCCCTTCCACTTCTCCTCCTCTCTCCCAGCCATCGCCCCTTTACTGGCACCTCCCTCTCCCCTGTCCCCATGGGATTACACACACATGTGGTGGGCAGCTCACATGGCAAGATGAAAATGGGCTCCTGGGGAAGGCAGGCTGGGACAGTGAGGAGGTGGAGATGTGCTATGTGCAAAAGGGTGGCCAGAGTGCACAGAACTTTGCCCTAGAGATGGTGACGAGCCAGTCCAAAGCACTGCACAAATGGACCCTAAGGCAGGTGGAAAATGGGCTGGACCACTGGGCCAAAATGCTGTGATCAGTGGCACAAGGTCCAACTGGTGGCTGGTTACATGCAGCATCCTGCAGAGATCAACGTATGAGGCAGCACTGTTTAATGTCTTTGTTAACATCCTGGACATTAGGGTGGAGCACACTCTCCGTGTGCTTGTGGACTAGGTGCAACGGGGGCAAGCCTCTGAGCAACCTGCTCTCTCTGAGTGAGTCGGGGGTGGTATTAGATGATGTCCAGAGGTCTCGTCCACCCTAAGTGCTGAGATTCAGTAAATCATTCCCTGAAGAGCTCTGGAAAGACAGAACAGTGAGAGGAAGCAGAAAGGACAGGGAGGCAGAAGAAGGCAGAGGAAATAGCTCCTTCTAAATAAAGTAGTTGCTCAGAACAAAGCTTCTGCATTCAGAGGGTTGGTAGAAAAGGTATTGGGCTGAATAACTGGTCACAAATATCTATACTCCACTAGAAGGAGGAAACACTGCACTGCATGCACTTGGTGCTGCTAAAAAGAAAGAAAGAAAGACAAGATTCATTAGAACTGGTAAAACATACTTGACCTTCTGGAAATGGCTGTGTGCCAGTTTGGGCACAGAGTAATTTTTTGGATAGGTTTCAAGTTACAGCTACACATTTTGATTCAGGCCTTTACTCCTTTGCCCACATATGGAGGCTGCTGCTGCCTGAGATGCCCTGGGGTCACTGAGTTCCCATGACTAGAAAGGGAAGGGCAGACACCTGGGTTAGGCAGAGACATCTGCCCTGGAGGGGTCAGGCATGGGGTGAGATCAGTCTCAGCCCTGTTGTCCCCTCAGATGGGGTCGCACTTCACTGACCGTGCAGGGAAGGAGAAGGGAGTGTGGCTAGACTCATTGGGACACCTGTAGGATGTCACTGTGACACAGGTATGTGGAGATTTGTGCAGATGTGGCCTTCCAAGAATACAGCGTTTTCTTGAAGCTGGTCAGCCTGCTTTCCTCTATCAGGTGAGAGAGCTCGGCATGTCAGAGGGTGACCCACTCTGTGCAAAGAGTGAGGGGTGGCACGGACAGCTGGTGTCAGGGCGTGGTTTTCTGAGGACTGGGCTCTGTGTGAGACACAAAAAGATCTTTGTTAATGGTGTAGGCCTGCTTATAACAGAAATGTTTGGAAAATGGCATGAAAAATGAAACCAGAAAGAAAAAGATTGGAAGCAAGGAAATGTTTTGTTATACTTTCCAGCTTTAAATTTTTGTTGTGTCCTTATTTTCTTTCTTGATTTCTTTTTCAATTTAGTGGTCTTTTAGGGGGGATTTTGTGTGTTTGTGTGTTTGTCTGTTTGTATATGTGTGTGTCATGGACATCTTGCGGCCTCTCTAAGTGCCATTGGGTGCTTGTGGTTACACACCTGAGCTCTGCCTGGAAAGGTGAAAAGTTGCTTTCAACATTTCAAAACTATGAACATGCTTTTCTAAGCTGAAATGATTGACCGATTCTAATGTCAATAATTTTGTATGATGAAAGAGTGGAAATCTTCAGGAAGGGTATTAATCGCAGGAGAAGAAATACCGATCTGCCCTCAACATCGTGTTTCCACTGCTCGGTGTATTAGGCTGTGGATGTCATCTCAGTCATCTCCCACATGTTTCCACATGTCCTGCCTACATTGATCACTTCTGAGGTCAACTTTGCATCAGACGAGCTGGGCTTATGCCCTTCCCATAGTTTCCCAGTTTTCCTCCTCCCCTTCCTCTGTATCATTCAGGCACCTCTCAACTCCCTAGTCGCTGCTCTGAGCTTCAGGGAGTCGGAAGCTTGCCTTCGTCTTTCAGCAGTCTCATTGTCTCTTCAACCAACTCCTTCACTCTGTTTCTATCTAGCCTTGCCTATCTGTTTGTCAAGAACATGTCAAGGAAGGTTGTTCCTTGTGCAGACTATGGACCTCCCTGGAGGCTTCTTGCCCTTGACATACACTTAAGGATTCTATTGTATTTCTTAGGACACTACATCATGTTTATCTTGGTTTGATCCGAATTGAGACACATCCTTCTGTTTCTGTTTGCAGCTAATTTTCTAAGGAAAGCAGGTGGGAATTGGTGCCCAGGAGCTGTAACATTCAGCTACAGGCTTGAGTGGGGAAAGGCTAGATGTTAAGCCGAGTGAGGGAAGTCCCCAGTGTCAGGGCTGGGGAGGTGGGGAGGAAGGTTGTCCATACATGTCTCCTATCCAAACTACTGCTTTTCCTGCATGTCCAGGCTTCATCAAGGGACCCTGTGGGTCAGTGTGAATTGGAGAAGGTGGGTATCACTTCCCCTGAAACCTGAAGACTAAAGAAAGCTTGAAAAGCAGACATCTCTCAGGTGCTCCTTGAAATCCTTCTCTTTTCAATGCCCTCCTGAAAACTTGCCAATTAGCCACAGCAGAACTGAAGAACATTATGGAAAGAGACATGGCTGCTTAGGGGGTTTTCAATTTAATGACCCCTCGGAGGTATTTGGTGCTGAGCCCATGAACCTTGGATGCTGAGAGGAGGCTGAAGAAACCTCTCCAGAAGTTGAAGGGAGAAGTAAATCTCAAGTTTCTTGGAGTGTTAACGAGTCCCCCTGAGGGCCATTACTGACAAAGCCTTCCCAGGGGGCTGATGAGAACACAAAGCTGGAGGCCCTGATTGCAGGCAGGCTAAAGGCAATGTGCAGGTGCCTCTGGGATGCCAAGTCAGCCTTGATGTGTGTTCTCAAGCAGAGCAACCAGGCCCTGACACCCATCCCCTGGGAAGGGTGATGATTTCCCTCACGTTTCTTAGGCTCTTCTGGGGGGGGTCAGTGTGAGGGTGAGAGTGTACAATGCCGAACAGAGGACAGTGATATTGCATGTCTCGTTCCCTGTGAACAAGGTGGCAGTAAGGCCCAGTGAGATAAGGAAACTGCTTCTCGTACTTGGTGGTGGCAGAGACACAACCATAGCCAGGAGGCCAGAGACCTCGGTTCTGTTGGAGCATTTCAGCCATGGCAGTGCCCTCAGCCGTCTCCACCACAGGCTGTCCTACACTGTCCCATGCCTGTACTTGTTTCCCTGCAGCCTGTAGACACCCAACAAGCTTCCTCCCCTTGCTCTCTCCCTGGGATCTCTCCATATTTACTGAGGTCTCTCTGTCCTTGCTGGCTGCTCGTTGAAACACAAAGCCAGGGGCTGATCTCAGAAGCCTCTGGGTGACCTGTTGCACCACAGCACTACCCTTCAAGTGACATGTCTTTTTCCTGAAGTCCAGGCTGTACCTCTCAAGATGCAGTTTGTGGCCCTTTCCCCTTTTCATGCTCTTTCCTAATACCAACAAAAGCTCCATCCCCTCAGAAACCTCCCTTCAAGCAGTCCCAGGCTACTACTATATTCCATTTGTTTTTGACACTTCACCAGGCTGAAGAAGTCGAGGTCCCTCTGCCTCTCCATACAGGCTGTGGCCTTCAGGCCCCCAACCCCATCAAGTTTCTGCTTACCTCAGCCTGAAGCTCTCTTGTTTCAGCTCATGCCTGTTGGGGCCTCATCCTCCCATTATGAACAATGGTGAAGAGCCTGACTCCATCTTCTTGGTGACATCCTGGAAGGTATGGGGAGGCTGTGATTAGGTCTGCACAAAGCCTTCTGTTCTCCAGGCTGAACAAACCCAGCTCCCTCAGCCTCCCCTGGTGACAAAGTCACCATTACCTAGGGGTGCCTAGGAAGTAAAAGGCTCCTCCAATCTTTCTGGACTTTACTGGATCCACTTTAGGACCTTAGGCACATTAGAGTGCAATCACCCTCATGCCATGTCTGTTTACGTGTGTCACACTCATTTCACATCGTGTACTAATGTCCAGGTGTGGTGGGCTGTGAGGAGGGCCCATACTGGACAAGCAGTCACTCAGAATAAAACTTGGAATTTAAAACCTTCCAGGCCTAAGAGGCAACCTCACCCCACTGGGAGGGGCTGCCTCTGGGGAGGCCATGTTTGGTGCTAAGTCACATGCAGCAAAGGAATTCAGGACTGCAAGAACTGCAGTGGCTATGGCCAGAGATGACAGAATCAGCAAAGCATTCAGGTTGGAAGGCACGTTGGGAGGTTTCTAGTCCAACCTCCTGCTTCAGTCAGGGTCAACACTGAATTCTCAGAACTTTGTCCAACAGAGTCCTGAAAGAAGAGAGAGTCCGTAACCTCCCTGGACCCTTCAAATGCTTTGTTAACCTCAGTGACTTTTCTTCCATATATCCACTTTTAACTGCACTTGTGTCAGCTTATAACCATTGCCTCTCATTCTCCTGCCATGAATCTCTACAAAAAGCCTGTTTTTTTATTGGTGGTAACCTTGAGTTGGGAAGCTGCTGTGAATTCTCACCAAGGCCTTCCCTTCTCCAGGCTGAACAAGGCCCATTCCCTCAGCCACTCCTCACAGGACAAGTGTTCTGGTGCCTGGGCTCCTTGGGGGTGTGCCACCAAACTCACTCCATGTGACCAACAGTGTTCTTCTACACAGGACCCCAAATGGCTGTAGTATCTGGATGTGCTCTAACAGGTGTTGAGTAGAGGGGGATAATCCCTTCCCTCAATTTCCCAGCTGTGCTCTTGTTCAGGCAGCCCAGGACACTGTGGCCTCCGTTGATGCCAGGGCGTGCTGCTGGCTCTCGCTCACTTTGCTGCCCACAAAGACTCCCAGGTCTTTCTCTGCAGAGCTGCTGCCAGTTGGCCACTCCCCAGCCCAGATCACTGCAGGGTGTTTGTCTACCCCAGGTGCAGGACCTGGCATTTGTTCCATTTGTGAATTCCATAAACTTCCTGGCAACCCATTCCTCCTTCCTGCAGGGGTCCATCTGGATGGCAGCCCTCAACCATCTAGTGTGAGACAATGATGTCAAACCCCTTGCTAAAACTGTGGTAAATGACATCCACTACTCTCCTCTCCCCCACAAGGACAGGCCTTTTATCACAGAAGGTAATCAAGTTGATCAGGACTCGTCCAGTAAATCCATGTGGACTGTTCCCCATTACATTCTTCCTGTGCCCAGAAATGTGATGCCAGAGGACTCATTCCATGACACACTCCTCACCAAAGTGTGGCTGAATGGCCTGCAGCTCCCTGATTTGTCCTTGTGGCCTTTTTTGACGATGGGCACAGCATATGCCTTCTTCAGCTCATTGGGACCTCCCCTGATCTCCACAGCCTTTCAAAGGTGACACACAGCAGTCTTGTTGTGAGAGTGGCCAGCTCTCTCAATGTCCTCAGATGCAGCCCACCCAGTCCTGCAGACTTATATGGGTTGAGTTCTTGCAAGTCATCCCTCGCTTCGTCATCACTCACTGTTGGTTGTTTTCCTCTGCCTGATCCAGCAGTGAGCCAACATTTTCCTTTTTACTCTTTTATTGACCCTGAAGCAGTAGCAGCTCTTCTTCATGCCTTTGATGTCCCCTTCAAGTGTCTACCCTCAGGGAGCTTTGGCTTCCCTAACACCACCCCTGCTTCGCTGGACAATATTTCTGAATTCCTCCATTGCAGCCTCTCCCTCCTTCTGCTTCCAGTATGCTGCCTGATTGCCCTGGAGTTCAGTCCTGACTTCCCAGTGCAGCCCAGCCACTCTCTCGAGGCATCTATTAGTTTTACTGAGTATTGGGATGGAGCATCCTTGTGCTTGCCAGGTGCTGTCCTCAAAGACCTGCTGCCTTTCCTGAGCTCCTGGACCCTTCAGAGCTGCCTCCCATGGGATCTTCCACCACTCCCCTGAACAGGCCAAAGTCTGCTCCTCTGAAGTTAATGGTCTGTGAGTCGGTCCTATCCTTCCTGACTCCCCTCAGGGTCTGGAACTTTACTTCTTCTAGGTCACGACAGGAAAGTCTGACATTGAGCATCCCATCCCTGGTCCGTTCCTCCCTGTTGGAAATGTCCAGCTACAGAAAAGCATCATGAGTATTGGCCTGTCGTGTGGATGTGCTAAGAAGCTGTCCCTGATGCCTTCCAGGACTGTTTGCCCTTCTTATTAATGTCTGGGAGAGTAAAGTCCCTCTGATAAGAACCAGGGCCTGTGATCCGCAGACTTTCTCATGTTGCTTCAAGGAGACTGCATCCACCTCCTCACCTTCATTGGGTGGTCTGTAGCTCCCATTGCGATGTCACCCTGACTCTGAGGCTCACCCACAAGCTCTCACCCAAACCCTTGCCCCTTCTGTGGAAGAGCTCCACCCATCCAAGCTGCCTCTTCACACAAAGGGCATCCTCCTTCCTCATCTTCCCTGTTGATCTGTCCTGAAGAGCTTGTACCCCACCCTCGGGGCTCTCCAGTACTGTGACTGACCCTACCACATCTCAATTATTCTAGAAATGTTAAAGTCCAACTGGCCATGGTGAAACCTGTTACCAAGGGCCAAGAACACCACGTGTGCGATGGTCCCACTTCAGAGCAGAGAGATGCTGGCGTAAAAAGCAGGTGGCAATGTGCTGGTGAAAGGAGGTTCCCCCTGAGAGGGCAAACCCTGCAGTGCCCAAGGCCAGGGAGAACCAGTGCTGGGCTGTGCAGGAATGGCAGGAGAGGGGTTTTCTGCCTGAGCTGATTCTGCACCACCTTGGGGCCTGTAAAAGAGGTGAACCAATCTCCAGGAAGGACAAGGTGCCACTGAGAAAGTCCCTAGGCCTGGGCAGCCTTTGATCCAGACATCCCGAGGACATCCTTAGCCCAGTCCCTGTTCATATCATGTGAGGGGGTGAGAAGAGTTTCAGGGGGAGAAGAGCTAGGAGGGTTGGAGAGTGCAGAGACCTGAGTGGAGACTCTGGTGTGATGTGCCTCCCAGTCCTGCAGCACCCCTGGCTGTAGCTGGGAAGGACCTTCCCTCCATGCCATGGTGTTGGTGTTCAGTTGCTGGCATGCAGGCCCCAAACCCCTTTGAGAGACTCTGTGGGGTCAGCCCCAAACACCCTCCACCAGCCCATGGCTTCCCTGGAGGTCCTGTGTGGTATGCATCAGCCACTTGCGGTTCCTACTGGGCACCCCAGGCACCTGGCATGGTGCTAGAGGCTCTTTTTTATTGCCTGAAAATGAGAGCCCTGAATTAATGGAAGTGTCTGCAAAGCCGGGATGAGCCTGTGTCTTAGCTTGGTAGTGACTTGAGCTGCAGTATATACAGCTGGTGGAGCCTGGAGAGTGAGCTGGCTGTCCTTCTGGTGAACTCCTCCTTTTGGTCAGCTGAACAGCTCTGTGGACTCCATAGAAACACATGGCTAAGGAAGGTTCAGACACTGAAAATATTTGGTGTAGTTTCAGATGGCCAAGGGAATTCACCCCACCACCCCTCTGGCCCACAGCTGAGGCTCAGGCAGGATGTGGGTGTCTCAGAATTGCTCCATCACAGCTGGCACACACACAGACACAGGACTTGGACCAAGCCTGGAAGCTCAGCCGTCACCAGGGCTGTGGGTGTGAGCTGCTGACTCCCCTCTCCACCCCTATTGCTCATGGTGGCAGCTCAGACAAGGGCTTGCATGCAGGCACCTGTTTTGTTTTGGGCACAGCTGAGCTGAGGCCAGAGGGATCCCACCTGCTAGGGGGTTGTGGGCTGCCTGGGAGGGAGCTGAATCCCCCTGCTGCCCAAGGCCTGCCAAGCTGACATGAACCACCTGCATTTCCTCCTCTGAATCCCTGCCCTGTGCAGGGGAAATGACCCCCTCCCTCTCCCTCTCCCTGTCCCTGTCCCTGCCCAGGTCTGCTGCCTGGTATGGGGACAGGAATAGGGCTTGAGAGAGAGGAACATGTCCCCCTCTCTCCACCTCTGTCCCCTGATGGGATCAAGCACACTGCTGAAATCAGTCTCCCTCCACAGCCCAGAGAGGGACTGGAGGTGATGAGCACACTTGCAAGAGCATTTCCCAGAGGGGACCGTGCTGCCGCTCAGGAGCTGTCAGCCTTGGAGCCCCAGGACAATCTCGAGGGAGCCCGAGGGGCAGAGGAAGTCACGCCTGCAGCTGTGTCCCTGCTCCTGAGTGGGGCCAGGCTCCTGGGACAGAGGGAGCTGGTGGCACCGTGGCAGCAGTGCCCATGTGCCCAGCTGTGTGCAGGAGCAGCTCCTCTGCCAAGAGCAGCAGGGCTGTGGGCACTGCCTGCTGCTGCTGAGAGGAGCTGCGAGAAGGCAGAGAGAAGTGGAAGGCAGTGTGGAGTGGGAGGAGAGAGGAGAGCTCCTTGTGGGAGACATCTTCCCAGCCGTTTGCTGGGAGGTGTAATCCCAGGGCTGAGCCTCTTCACCATCACACTGAAGGGTGACAACACCTGCAAGGAAGCTCAGCAAGTGCCTTCACCACCCCTCAGCCTACAGGCACCACCTTGCCAGTCTCATGGGAGATCTTCTGGTCTGCTGTTTAGCTCCTGCACACAGGGAGATGCTGCTGGGCAGCTTCCTGCTGCTTGGAGGTTTCTGTAGGGCAGAGCTAGGATCACAGCAGGTGGGATGGGGTCTGTGTGGGGACAGAGGAACAGCTCCCAGCAAGGACACCTCCAAGCAGCAGAGAAATGATCCGAGAGGGAGAGGAAACTGCTACCTGAAACCTCATGCGAGGTTGGGGTGCAGGAAATGCTCTGCCAGCCCCGGCAGTGCACATGCTTTCCCCTCCGCAACCCCCCTGCATCTGTCCCCTGCCACCCAGCAGAGCCCTCTGCCCTCCAGGCCAAGGGATCTAGCACCCTAATTGCTTTTTCAGCACCCAGAGCCCCAGAAGAGGAGAGGAGCAGCTCTCCTGCCATATGCCCATTTCCTAAACCGTGATCGAGGGACTGAGGACAACTGCCCTGTGATGTCTCCATCTGGGAGGTGGTGTGCACAGCTGGGTTAGGGCAAGACCTTGCTCAGTGTCCCTCACTCTTTCTCTCTTTGCCACCCTAGGCAGAAGCATCAAGGTGTTGCTCCTTGCTTCTCCCCCTGTCCGGGCCGCTCTTGTTCTTGCTCGGGGGCTTTCTGGGGATGACATTTGCAGCTGCAGACTCTAAAACAAACTCTCCTGCTGCAGAGCTGTCTCTGCAGATGGAGTGAGAGGAGGAAGTCTCCTTGTTGCCTTCGGGGCTCAAAGGAGCAGAGTGTGTGGGGCTGGGGAATGAGCTGACTGTCCCTTAAGGACACCTCCAACTTTAAGACCCTTGACCCTTCCCGGGACTGTGCTGCTTGGCTATGTGCTGCCCTCGAGAAGGGCACAGCTCTTCTGGAGGACATGTGTAATAGCTGAATGTCCCATGCAGAAGCCGCAGCGGTGCTAAGGAACTGGAACTGCTGCTGGCGGTGGCTGTGTGTGGGCAGCTGAAATAAGCCCTGTGTGTCTTTGGCTACAAGCTGACTGTTGAGACCTCCCTCTGTGTCAGAGCCACATCACCGAGTCCTTCTTCTGATCATCAGAGCCATGCGCGATGTCACACCCTCTCCATCACTCTCAGAACATGTGAGCTGAGAAAGGGAGGAGAGTTTGGAGATGTGCGCTGTGCAAGTGGACACCACTGTCAGCACAGGCCACTTTCCTTTCAGGGTATGATGTGGCTGAGATTGTCCTGTGGCTGAGAGAGGTGCACGCGCAAGGCATCTGGGACTGGGACTGCTGGGGAGACCAGTGTGCTGGCTCTGTCGTAGGGCACTGGGAGAGCTTTGGCCTCTCACGACTCAATTGTCTTCACTCTGAGAGCAGTGTAGAGGGTGCATATTCCTTCCCTGCAGAGCAGACCAACAAGCAAGCCCCCCTCCCCTGCCCCCCACCCCAAATTGAAGCTGTTGCTTTGCTGGACAAAATGCCTCCGATTTGGGTGTGAAGATGCTGAAAAGTCCTTCTACATTAGAGCAGGACTGATGCCTCTGGAGGCCTCGGGCAGAGGTCCCTGCTCCTCATGGCACACTCAGCCAGCACAAAGTGGAGCTCTGGACAGGGAGTGGAACAAAGGTGCTGCTGAGAAGGTGAAAAGCGTGCGTGTGTGTGTGTGTGTGTGTGTGTGCGTGTGTGTGTGTGTGTGTGTGTGTGTGTGGGTTGGCGTATCTGTGTGAGAGGGAAAGAATTTTGTCCAGAGAGGGTCTCTCCTGACTTGTCCATGTCTTTTCCTCTTTGGAAGGTCCCCTTGTCCCAGAGGAAGCAAAATGTCCAACAGCAGCTTCCTCAATGAGTTCCTCCTCCTGACTTTTGCAGACACACGGGAGCTGCAGCTCTTGCACTTCTCGCTCTTCCTGGGCATCTACCTGGCTGCCCTCCTGGCCAACGGACTCATCATCACAGCTGTAGCCTGCGACCACCACCTCCACACCCCCATGTACTTCTTCCTCCTCCACCTCGCCCTCCTCGACCTGGCCTCCATCTCCACCACTGTCCCCAAATCCATGGCCAATTCTCTGAGGGACACCACGGCCATTTCCTACGCAGGATGTGCTGCCCAGGTCTTCCTGGTTGCCTTCTTTTTGTCAGCCGAGTATTCTCTCCTCACAGTCATGGCCTATGACCGCTACGTTGCCATCTTCAGACCCCTGCACTACGGGACCCTCATGTGCACCAGAGCTTGTGTCAGGATGGCAGCAGCTGCCTGGGCCGGTGGTTTTCTCAATGCTCTCCTGCACACTGCCAACACACTTTCCATTCCTCTCTGCCAAGGCAATGTCCTGGACCTTTTCTTCTGTGAGGTTCCCCAGATCCTCAAGCTCTCCTGCTCACAATCCTACCTCCGGGAAGTGGGGCTTAATGTGGTTAGTGCCTGTTTATTCTTTGGGTGTTTTATTTTCATTGTGCTGTCCTACGTGCAGATCTTCAGAGCTGTGCTGAGGATGCCCTCTGAGCAGGGAAGGCACAAAGCCTTCTCCATGTGCCTCCCTCACCTGGCCGTGGTCTCCCTGTTCCTCAGCACCTCATTTTTTCCTTACCTGAAGCCCCCCTCCATGTCCTCCCCAGCTCTGGATCTGGTGGTGGCTGTTGTGTACTCGGTGGTGCCTCCAGCAGTGAACCCCCTCCTCTACAGCATGAGGAACAAGGAGCTCAAGGAGGCCCTGAGGAAACTCTTTCAATGGGTACACTGTCAGCACCAGTAACTGTCCCATCTGCAATCTCCTCCTCATTCCCATGGCATCTGGCATCAAGGCTACATGTTGTTCTTTTTTTTTTTTTCCCCCTTACTTTCTCTGATCCATGCTTGCAAAAAGAATAAAAAGTGTTGGTTCATGCCAATTCTCCTCAGAAGTCTCTCATTTGAATATAATCCAGAGACCATGATGAAGCAGGAAGCCAGGCTTCCCCCTTCCTCAGCAGAGATGGGGGAACCTCAGAGCCCACTAGTCTGAGCTCCCTCGGATGCCCCCAGGGCAATGAGGGGAGTTTCCCTTTGTGAGGTCTCTTTTGTGATGCCAAGGGAGCACAGAGGCAGGCTCAGATGAGTATAGGCAGGGTGAGACCTTGGGTCCCATGTGCATTAAGAGAGCTCAGCTCCCCAGCTGCGATCTTCTTCCAGGTGTGATCTTCTACCTCTCTCCTGCAAGGGTGGCAGCCGGCTGTCACCGTGGGCTGGTCCCTTCCCTCTACAGAGCTCCAACACTCACAGTGGAGCAGGAATGGAGGGCGAGGAGGGTCTGGACAGACCCTCTGCTATGAAGGACCATCTCCCCACTACCACAGCACACATTTCCTCACTGCTGCCTTTGAGTGGAGGCTGCAGGCTTCCTGCCGACATGTCCACCAACAGCAGCAGGAATTGCTCTTGTCAGGGTTGCTCTCCTCATTTCCACCCTCTCCTGCTCTGCTCTCATGTGCGTAGATGGCCTCAGTGCTCTTGTGACATGGTGTTTCCATGGGGTGGGCAGTGAGTGGAGCCTCACAAAATGAGGGAGGATCCATGGTGGAGTATCCAGAAGGCAAAGCGCTAGATCCGGGTATGCTTGGGGAAACGAGGGCTCTGCAGTCCCCAGAGAGGCAGGGGGGACCCAGGAGGGGCAGGGAAGGGGGACGGGAGAGTGATTCCTGCACCCTCAGTGAAACACCACAGGCTGGACACCACAGTGCACACCCAAACACATCTCCTGCCTTGGGCAACACCCTGGGCGTCACTCTGAGCACCATCGATGAGCATAGACAGATGGCAGCAGTGTCAGTGGTGATGATCCCTGTCCAATGGGGTCTGCTTCCCACCATGACCTGCTCTGCCAGGGCCAATCAGGAGTCACCTGATGGCCCCACAGCCCCACAGCCTGCTCACCCTGCAGAGCAGCACCGCCAGCCTGGCGGTGCACAGGGGAGAGGATGGAAGAACAGCCAGGCTAGCATGGACACACTGGTCTGGGGAAAGGCTCTCTGGGGAGCAGAGATGTCCCAGGAGAAAAGCAGGGCAGCAGGCAGAGAGAGAAAATGAGAACGAGAAACAGGTTTCTCTGGGCACCAGTTCGGGGCAGGTGGCTCTGTCCCTGGGGCAGCAGGAGGTGCCGGAAGGGCTGCAGGGCCAGGGCTGTCGTGGTGTGCTGGGCAGCGGGGTGGGCATGGAGGGGCTGGAGGCAGCCAGGGAGGGGGATCTCGTGGGCACAAGATCAGGGGAGACAGAGTGACCAGCCTCACTGTGGGGCCTCGTCCTCCTTGCCAGGGAGCTGCTCCCCTTGTCCTTGGGCCGTGTCGGAGTTATGCTGTTGTGGCGGCCCATGCAGGTAGTGCACGTGCACCACGAAAAGGGCATGTTGGATAGCCGTATGTGCCACTCAGAGATTCTTTAGCTGACCTGGGGGTTGCCTTCTTGAGGTGTGAGGGGGTTTACAAGAGCCAGCGCACACAACACTTAACAGTAAACAAACTTTATTCCTCCTCTCATAACAGTAACTGTATATATATGTGTATGTATAGATATGCATATATACATAGACACAATATTTATATACTAGTACAGAAATGAAAATTGACAATAATGACATTATTTCATATCTAAGTGTGCAGCAACAATAAAGAAACAACCTTTAGAAAGGGGAACAAGGTCGTGGAAGGGGATTGATGCCCAAGCTACTAGATGGCTGTGGCTAGAGCTGAACCGACAATGAACACGGCTGGGGGGCAATAGCCCCAGAGGGAAGAAGCGGCACCTGCGTGCAGGGCCTGCTGCAATTATCCCTCCGGACGGGGTATTCTCCGTTCCCGGGAACGGAGCAGCAGCTCCCTAGCAGGACTGGGACACACGGCTCTTGCCGGAAGAAGCAGCACTCAGAGACCTCCCAGAAGACCCTCCGGACAGGGTGACACCTCATTGTAGGAGTCGGAGTGGGAAAGGTCAGGCTTCCTCTCCACGTAGTGCAGTGCCCTCGCACGGCGCCCCGGTCGAGGGGGTGTTGGTGACGAAGTCCCGTGGAGCATCGCTTCCACCGCTCCGACGGTGGCCAGCCGCTGCAGCTGCTCGGCGTCTTCAGCTGGGGAAATGTGCCTGTAGGAGGCGGCTGGGCGACTCGAGAGCTCTGACAAGAGCTGCCGCAGCCTCTTCTTCCCCGGCCGCATCGACCTTCGGTGAGTGTCCACCTGCCTTCGTGAGTTCAAGCTCTAGGTCTCCAACACGCACACATGTGCTTTTATCCGGGGGTTTTTATAACTAGACTAATCCAGTATGTAGTCACCCAGGAGGACTAACCTGACCAATCAAAACATGCACTTTCAATCCGGCCATTTGCATACCCGCTGCCTTGCCAGCCTCCCAGAAGGTTCCTTTGGTCGACAGCCCAGACCACCTCATCTGGGATGCCCTATCAACAGGAAAGTTGCCGGAACCTTTTGGCATGGTATCGGTCCCGCTCCAGGTTATAGATAGGGCACGGTGATTGGCCGTTCATCTTCTAGTATGTTCCTATGGTGGGGAGGGGAGTTAATTCACCACAGCATCCCATCACTCCATCCCATCCTCTGCATCACTCATAAAGGCAAACAGCATTGGCTCCAGTACTGGCCTCTGAAGAACATCACTGGTAGCCATTAGTCCGTTGGACTTTGCACCACTGTTCTCCACCTTTTGGGCCAGGTGGCCTCCAGCTAATTTCCTGCAAAATCCAGTGCTTACTGCTGCATTGCACATCTGCCCACTTTGGCGACAAAGGTGCTAGGGAAGATCATGTCAAAGGCCTTCCTCCATTCAAACTATACAGCATGCAGGGCACTCCCCTTGTCCACACAGCCAGTCATCCCATCCCAGGAGGCAATCTGGGTGGGTCAGGCACATGACTTCATGCTGGCTGATCCCAATCCCTTCATGGGACTGGAAATCACTCCCACGAAGATTTGCTTCCCAGGGGCTGAGGTGACACGCAGCAGTCTGTCCTTTCCCAGAGGCTCTTTCTTGTCCTTCTGGAAGGTGGATGTAATGTTTGGGGGGAAGGTGGGGAGGGCTGGGACTGGAGAGCAGCTGTGGGGCTGTGCCAGCTCCTACCACACCGCTGCTCCCTGTGGCTTGGGGAGAGGGAAAATGGGGCAGCACGGGGGTGGTGGCATGGTCAGCAGAGGAAGGGCAGGGAGCAGTGGGGGCTGCAGTGAGGGGTCGTGGATGGTGTTTGTGCAGCACAGAGTCTGGCGCGTTCATCTCACATGTGAAAGTCCCGCACTGACCCCAGGCAGAAACAGGCCACTTCCCTGGTGCCCGGTGGCACCCTCCCAGCAGGACAGGGACATAGGAGGAGGGCGCTCTGCCTGTCCCAGTGCTCAGGACCTGCTCCCCGAGGCCGGCCCAGCTTTGCCTGAGGGGCCTCTTGGTGCTCGGCCTCTGCTCTGCCGTGGCTGGGGCAGGGACAAGAGCTCGTGGGGCAGGGCTGGGAGAGCTCTCCTGGGGGTTTCTCTTTTGCAGGGGAGCCGTGAGGAGCATTGGGGCTCCCAGTCGCACCCTGTCCCTGCACCTGCGCACGGCCCCATGGCCCCGCTGTGCAGGCACTGCCCAGGGCAGGGTGTGTTCAGGGCTGGGGACATGTGCCCCTGGCACCGTCCCCACCACAGCCCTCGGTGCCCCGTCCCCCCACAGCCCTCCTGCTCTGGCACCCTCCCCCAGCACCCAGACCCTGCCCAGCCCCGACCGTGTCCCATGCGGGGGTCAGCACACAACCATGGCCCGGGGTCTGCCAGGGTCGGGGCTGGGAGAGAGGCCGGGCAGGGCCGGCCGTTCCCCTCCATACAGGCACTGAACCCAGCAGGACGGAGCAGCCAAACACACCCCGAAACCTGGGGTGAGCGGCCAGGGTAGGGGGGATGTGTGTCTGCCGTCCCACCAGCCTCCCAGCTGGAACTGGCCCCAGTGGCACCAGGAGGCAGGCCACAGGGACACTCTGGGTCCCTCCTTCTGGTGTCCAGGAGATCCCCTACCCCCAGCCTGCCTGCAGCCCCCCGGGCCAGCCCCTCTCTCCACGACACACCAAGGCCCCCTGCCCTGGGGCTCCTCCGGCCGCTCCTGCTGCCCCAGGGGCACAGCACCCTGCCCTTCCTGGACACACAGAGAAACACGTTCCTCTTTCTCCTCTATTCCTCCTTGCCAGTGCACAATTGCTCCTTTCCTCTTCTCCAGGGACCTCCCTGCTCCCCGCAGAGCCTTTCCCCACGTCCGTGTGTCCAGGCTGGCCTGCCCGGCCCTTCCTGGACCCTTCCCTGGGCTCCCTGCAGGGCCCTGGGCTGGCGGTGCTGCTGTGCAGAGGGAGTGGGCTGTGGGGCCACGGGGCCATGGGGTGACTCCACGCTGGCTGGGGTGGTCACGGTGGGAAGCAGACCCAGCCGGACGGGCCTCATTGCACCTGACAACCCCCACCAAGGGGTCTGTGGCCATGGACAACACTCTGAGCAATCACAGGGCATTTCCAATGGCTCAGGCTGTGTTCAGGTGCGTCCCGAGATCCAGCCCGTGCTTTTTCATTGAAGGTGACATGAAGGACTCTCCAGGCTCCCTTCCTGTGCCTGCTAGGTCCCCACTGGCTGTGGTGTGATTTCAGAGCTCTCACTCACCTGTACATTCATTGGGTTTGCCCTTTAAGTGTGGGTGACTGCACTTGATTTTGTGAAGCTCCATTCACTGCCCACCCCAGGGCACATGGTGCCCTTGGAGATGCCCTGGGCTCTCCTGGAGGCTCCATACTGCCTTAGAGAAGGACAGGCACCCGTCTCCAGCCCTGTTGGATGGGAGATATCACCTGACCATCCACCACCTCCAGGAGCCCTGGGCACCCACAAGTGACAGCTTAATCCCACCTTCTTTCACTAACACATCACCTATGAGATCATCGCCTTGAGCCCACAGAGAGCCCCAGAAAAGCATCGGGGTCTCTCAGTGTGGAAGTCTTCAAGCACATTTTTGACTCCAACTTTGGAAGGAGAGCCCAACCTGAAAGCATTGCACAGAGGAAATCCTCTTTTATTAGAGCTAAGCCAGCTCTGACCCTGTGACAGACATTCACAGATTCCTCTGAGTCAAACAGGCTGGTTTTGGGCTGCTGGAGAAATGGGATGAATTCAAACCCTTCTGTACAAACACGATTATCACAGAGACAATGCCCAAAGCACAAAAGCTGTCTGAGACAAACTGGAAATTGCTTGTGAGGAGAGATGGGCACCTTATTTCTGCTGAACTAGAATCATTTGGATCAGTTTGTTCAGGGCACCTTTGAGCTCCTTGTTCCTCATGCTGTAAAGGAGGGGGTTCACTGCTGGAGGCACCACCGAGTACAGAACGGCCAGCACCAGATCCAGAGCTGGGGAGGACATGGAGGAGGGCTTCAGGTAGGCAAACACTGCAGTACTGATGAAGAGGGAGACCACAGCCAGGTGAGGGAGGCACATGGAGAAGGCTTTGTGCCGGCCCTGCTCAGAGGGCATCCTCAGCACAGCTGTGAAGATCTGCACATAGGACAGCACAATGAAAACGAAACACCCAAAGACTAAACAGGCACTAACCACAATAACCCCGACTTCCCTGAGGTAGGAGTGTGAGCAGGAGAGCTTGAGGACATGAGGAATCTCACAGAAGAACTGGTCCACAGTGTTGCCTTGGCAGAGAGGAATGGAAAATGTGTTTGCAGCATGCAGGAGAGCATGGAGAAAACCACTGGCCCAGGCAGCTGCTGCCATCTTGACGCAAGCTCTGGTGCCCATGAGGGTCCCGTAGTGCAGGGGTCTGAAGATGGCAACGTAGCGGTCATAGGCCATGACAGTGAGAAGAGAACACTCAGCTGACATGAATAAGGCAAACAAAAACATCTGGGCAGCACATCCTGCATAGGAAATGGCCCTGGTGTCCCTCAGGGAATTGGCCATGGATTTGGGGACAGTGGTGGAGATGGAGGCCAGGTCGAGGAGGGCGAGGTGGAGGAGGAAGAAGTACATGGGGGTGTGGAGGCGGTGGTCGCAGGCTACGGCTGTGATGATAAGTCCGTTGGCCAGGAGGGCAGCCAGGTAGGTGCCCAGGAAGAGCGAGAAGTGCAAGAGCTGCAGCTCCCGTGTGTCTGCAAACGCCAGGAGGAGGAACTCCTTCAGGGAGCTGCTGTTGGACATTTGCTCTGCCTTGCTTCAGGACACTGTCCAAGGAGGAACAGGCATTGACAAGTTAGCACAGGCTTCTCTGAGCCAAACCCATTGCCCTCCTCAGAGCAACCCCCACATTGCCTCTCTCCTTTACCTTGTTCTGCTCCCTTCCCTCACCTCTGCTTTGGGCTGAGTGTGTGGTGCAGAGCAGGGGCCTCTGCCCATGGGCTACAGAGGAGTCAGCCCTGGGCACCCTGAGCTGAGTGGTGGGGATGTGGTCTGGGAAGCAAGGGGAATATTCTGTTTTTCTCATTGGGAGAGATGAATACAGCGCTCATGCCAGCTGTGTCTGAAAGAGAAGGTCCCTGTGGGGGACGCATCTCTCCCAACCTTGCCCTCTTGATCGGAGCTGCCTGTATCTGAACCAGTCGCACCAGATCCCACTCCTGCATGGGAGAGAAACAGTGCAGTGAAGGCAGGGGCTGACCCAACCCTTCCTCAACCTCTCTGCCCCACTGACATGGACCCTGCCCTCACATCAGTTCACCCTCTGCACTCTTTCTTCAGGCACTGTCAGGGGAGTGGGAAGTTCCTGCCTCCGCTGCAGCTGAACCCCCTCCTTAACCCCACCGAGCGTGAGAGCAAGAACCAGAGCAGCACAAAGAGGTGAGGAAACTGTGAGGACTACTGTGACGCTCCGACCACAAGGAAAGCAAGGAGCAAGACACAGACGGGCTCTCAGGAAAGCCTTCAGCTCACCCAGCTGTGCTCACCACCTCCCAGACAGCAACCAGAGCAGGACAGTCACTCTCAGCCCCTTTGTCCCGCAGTGAGAAACAAAGCTCTGCTGGAGGTCGGGCTGCTGAGGAGGGGGCTCATGCCCTGCACCCCCTGGCCTGGAGGGCAGAGGCTCTGCTGGGTGGGAGAGGAGACACAGAGGGGCTTCCTTAGGGGAACATGTCTGCACGGAAGAGGTTAATGGGGAGGTCTCCACATTCCCCCTCCCACAGCATTCACGTTTCCAGCTTCCTCTCTTTCGCTGATCAGATCTTCCCTGCTCAGAGCTTTTCCTCCTGGGAAATGGGAGCTGCTTCTCTATCCCTCGTCTTCTCCCTGTCACCGCTCACAGACCCCATGCAGAGTGGGGAAAGAGTTTTCGGAGGTTCCTCGCAGACCTCTTGATCTCTCTCTGTCAAGTCTAGGAACGTCAGTCTGTTGTCCAAACCTGGCAGCTCCTTTTCCAACCCTCCCACCTGCAAAAAGCAGGGAACGGAAAGCAGAGACTCAGGAAAGCTCCTGATCTTCAAGGCAACCCCTGCCATGAGTGACCTCCTGCAAAGGTCCCTTGGAAATACCGTGGGGGTGAGCTGGAGCTGAGAGCAGCCCTGACCCACACAGCACCCTCTCGATAGCAGAATGAACCTGCTCTGAAGGGGGTCGCTCCTTCCACCCAGACCTTCTCCCCACAGCACTGTGGGGAGCTCCCCGGGCAGGCTGAGGGCTGACCCACGCAGGCAGCAGAGTCACTGCCCCGGGCACACAGCACCCTGGGGTGCAGGGCTCTGCTCTGAATTACAGCCCTGCGCACACCTGGGGGCACTCCCTGGCTTCACAGCCCTGCACCAGCCCTGCAAGCAGGTAGCCCTCATGCCCTGTCCCTCTGACCGTGTGGCAGCGCATCCCTGCTCTCAAGCACCTCCTGCTCCAAACAGCAGAAGCTGGGAGAGCCACCCGGACAGACGCTCTCAGCTGTGGAAGGTGCCAGCTGCAGAAGAGCCCTCCGGGAACCACAGCAGCGGTGCCCTGCAGCCAGAGACTTACTGTGTTAGGGGCTGTGAAGGTTCCTCCCTGCAGTGAGCTCTCAGCCGTCCTCCCGCTCCCAACTGCCTTTAACTTCTGAGTCGCTCATCTCCTCCTGGCCCCTGCAGGCAGTGCCCTGAGTCTTGCTGCTCCATTCAAAGGAGCTGCACCTGGACAGAGCTGTCTCTCTGCAGCGCCTGCCAGGTTGCCCTGGGCTCCGGCAGTCCCAGGAGCCAGGCCCAGCTCAGGAGCAGAGGCCCAGCTGAAGACGTGACTTTCTCTGTCCCCTGTGCGCCCTCGAGATGGTTCCAGGGCTCCAGGGCTCACAGTTCCTGAAAGGCAGCAGACTGATTCCCCCCTGGCTGATTCCTCATGCTGTGATCTTCTCAGAGGCACCGCAAGGCAGGGGGAGCCATCTGCACACACACAGTAACAGCTGACACAAGAGAGCTTGAGTCTAGGGGACCTTCGGAAACTTGGGGAACAGGAACCTCATGAAGTTTTACATGGAGAAGGGGCAAGTCCTGCCCCTGGGGAAGGGTAAATCCCATGCATCAGGGCAGGTTGGGACCTTACCGGCTGTGGTGTGACCCTGAGGAGCAGGGTGTGGGCACTGTGAGAAATGCCATATGAGCCAGTGGGGCACACTCATTGTGAAGAAGGCCAGATGACCACGGGCTGCGTTAGGAGAGGCGTGGCCACCCACACAAGGGGAGCCATTATCCCCCTCAACACAGCAGACCTCCTGCAGGCAGGTGGGCTTGGAAGAGACTGTGAGGTTACTGGCAAAGGATCCGCTGGTAGGCCAAAAGTCTAACCGGAGGGGACATTGTGGTGAGAGCCATTGTTTCTCAGAAGCTCCTTGGATGGTAGGAGGCACATGGCCGTAAAGGTGAAAGTGATGTCCCTTCTGTCTCCGCAGGTGATGGGCCAGCAGCAAGCACATTGCTGGGAAAGTGGCTGTGAGGTCACGTCTGTGCAAGCATCTGGTAGACCATTAGGAGGCCCATGGATTGGATGTGGCAGCAGCTCATTTGCTTGGATGCTCATGGTGAGGTCACTGCTGCCTGAGTACCCAATAGGCTACCCACAGGCACAGGGCTAGAGTGCTGATTTGGTGGTGTCTCCTGTCTTTGCAGGTAATAGGCCAGCAACAGGCACAAGGCTTGGATGTTGGTTGTGAAGCCCCCTCTGCCTTAGGACCTGACTGGATAACAGCAGGCACATAGCTGGTCACGTACATGAGCGAATCTGGAGGGCCAGCAGTAGGCCCCTTGGCTTGGTGGATGATTGTAAGGTCTACCAGGACCCCCAGGCCCTTCTCTGCCAAGCTGCTTTCCAGCCAGTCAGCACCCAGCGTGATGGTGAGCGTACTGGATTCTGACAGAGTGAGAGTCCCACAATCTCCAAGGCCAGTTGGAGGCCCATGGCTGTGAAGGTGACTGCGAGGTCACTTCTGTCTCTGCCAGTGATGGGCAAGGAGCAGGCACATGGGTGGGACCTCACAATCAACAGTGGAGGTGTGTCCCC
This sequence comes from Struthio camelus, assembly GCF_040807025.1. NCBI lineage: Eukaryota > Metazoa > Chordata > Aves > Struthioniformes > Struthionidae > Struthio > Struthio camelus. The sequence goes on from NC_090970.1 coordinate 4,967,674, forward strand.
TTTGCCTGCCTCTCCCCGGCCTCCCACTCGTATCTCATCTTGGCTGCGATGAGTGGTGGTGTGATGTGCTTCTTGTCCTCAGAATGGCTCCTTCCACATGCTGGCCAGTGAGGTTCCTGCACAAGAAGTGACCTCACTATGAACGTCACAGCGGTGTGTGATGGTGCACTCCTCCCTGCCCCCGATGTGCTCTTCCTCCCCTAGCCTGACCTCTTCGTAAACAGCACATAGGACTATGAGTCCATCCTCTTTACCTCATAAATAGGGGGCTACGCAGAGCCCATTGAGCTCTCCCGCATGGTGACAGGCTGCACGGCAGAATCTCCCCTTGAGCGGGGATGCCTCTCAAGGTTACCCCTGGAGGTCAAGACATTCCTTACCCGCGTCACATCCTTGGTAAGTGACACTGAAAGCATGCTAAAGCTTTGTAACTTTCTCAAGTTACCTCTCTGCTGGATTGTGCATATAATCGTTAGACATAAACTGTTGACCACGTCTGGGAGTAAGTTTGGATCCATTAGGTCCATTCTGAACCTCGTGACTCGGCGGGAGGGTCTACTAGACACTTTTGTGTGACCCTGTCCTCCACATAGTAAATAACCATGTGAACCGTACCATTTGACCCCTGTTAAGTCACTGTCTTATTTACGCTTTTACTCTGTTAAATCACTGTCTTGCCTCCACACATGTGGTGGGACAACTCATATGGCAGGATGGAAATGGGCTCCTGGGGAAGGCAGGCTGGGACAGCGAGGAGGTGGAGGTGTGCCCTGTGCAAAGGGGTGGCCAGAGTGCACAGAGCTTTGCCCTAGAGATGGTGATGAGCCAGTCCAAAGCACGGCACAAATGGACTGTAAAGCAGGTGGAAAATGGGCTGTACCATTGGGCCAAAATGCTGTGATCAGTGGCACACAGCATCCCTCAGGGATCAGCAGGTAGGGCAGCACTGTTTAAGGTTTTTGTTAACATCCTGGACCATAGGATGGAGCACACTCTCCGTGTGTTTGTGGACTAGGTGCAACTGGGGCAAGCCTCTGACCAAGCTTGTGTAATTCCCTTGGAGTGAGTGGGGGACGGGACAACATGACGTCCAGAGGTCTCGTCCACACTAAGTGCTGTGATTCAGTGAATCTTTCCCTGAAGAGCTCTGGAAAGACAGAACAGTGAGAGGAAGCAGAAAGGACAGGGAGGCAGAAGGCGGCAGAGGAAATAGGTCCCTCTGAATAAAGTAGTTGCTCAGAACAAAGCTTCTGCATTCAGAGGGTTGGTAGAAAAGGTATTGGGCTGAATAACTGGTCACAAATATCTATACTCCACTAGAAGAAGGAAATACTGCACTGCATGCACTTGGTGCTGCTAATAAGAAAGACAAGATTCATCAGAACTGATAAAACATACTTGACCTTCTGGAAATGGCTGTGTGTTCTTTTCAGTTTTGGCATAGAGTTGTTTTTTGGATAGGTTTCAAGTTACAGCTAAACATTTTGATTCAGACCTTTATTCGTTTGCCCACATATAGAGGCTGCTGCTGCCTGAGATGCCCTGGGGTCACTGAGTTCCCATGACTAGAAAGGGAAGGGCAGACACCTGGGTTAGGCAGAGACATCTGCCCTGGAGGGGTCAGGCATGGGGTGAGATCGGTCTCAGCCCTGTTGTCACCTCAGATGGGGTCACACTTCATTGACGGTGCAGGGAAGGAGAAGGGAGTGTGGCTAGACTCATTGGGACATCTGTAAGACGTCACTATGACACAGGTATATTGAGATTTGTGCCAATCTGGCCATTTAAAAATACAGTTTGCCCCTTACTCTTTATCATTCAGGTGCTTCTCCACTCCCTAGTCGCTGGTCTGAGCTTCAGGGAGTCGGAAGCTTGCCTTCGTCTTTCAGCAGTCTCATTGTCTCGTCAACCAACTCCTTCACTCTGTTTCTGTCTAGCCTTCCCTATCTGTTTGTCAAGAACATGTCAAGGAAGGTTATTCCTTCCAGCCTCATGGACCGCCCTGGAGGCAACTTGCCCTTGACATACACTTGAGGATTGTATGTTATTTCTTAGGACACTGCATCATGTTTGATCCGAATTGAGACAAATCCTTCTGTGTCTGTTTGCAGTTGATTTTCTAAGGAAAGCAGGTGGGAATTGGTGCCCAGGAGCTGTAACATTCAGCTACAGGCTTGAGTGGGAAAAGGCTAGATGTTAAGCCGAGTGAGGGAAGTCCCCAGGGGCCAAGGAGAGAAATGTGAGGGCTGGGGAGGTGGGGAGGAAGGTTGTCCATACATGTCTCCTATCCAAACTACTGCTTTTCCTAGATGTGCAGGCTTCATCAAGGGACCCTGTGGGTCAGTGTGAATTGGAGGAGGTGGGTATCACTTCTTCTGAAACCTGAAGACTGAAGAAAGTTTGAAAAGCAGACATCTCTCAGGTGCTCCTTGAAATCTTCCTCTTTTCAATACCCTCCTGAACACTTGCCAATTAGCCACAGCAGAACTGAAGAACTGAAGAAAAGGATGGAAAGAGACCTGGGTTGTTAGGGCTTTCTGCATTTTAATGACCCCTCGAGGGTATTTGGTGCTGAGCCCATGAACCTCAGATGCTGAGGAGAGGCTGAAGAAACCTCTCCAGAAGTTGAAGGGAGAAGAAAATCCCAAGTTTCTTGGAGTGTTAACGAGTCCCACTGAGGGCCATTACTGAGAAAGCCTCCCCAGGGGGCTGATTAGAGCAGAAAGCTGGAGGCCCTGATTGCAGGCAGGCTAAAGGCAATGTGCAGGTGCCTCTGTGATGCCAAGTCAGCCTTGATGTGTGTTATCAAGCAGATCAGCCAGGCCCTGACCCCCAGCCCCTGCACAGGGTGATCCTTTCCATCACACATTGCTCTTGTGGGCAGTGTGCGGGTGGGCATATGCAACGCCCAGTGCAGGACCATGATGTGGCACCTCCTGGGCTCCCCAGGGACTAGGAGGCAGCAAGGCCACAGTGCTTTAAGGAAAAGGTGTCTTCTTGTGGGCCTTGGTGGCAGAGATACCAGCCACAGCCAAGAGGCCAAAGACCTAGCTCTGCTGGGAGCTTTCAGCCTTGGCAGTGTCCTCAGCCATCTCTACCACAGGCCATCCTACACTGCCCCCATGCCTGCTGCTGTTTCCCTGCAGCCTGTAGACTCCCAGCCTCCTTCCGCACCTTGCTCTCACCCCAGCATCTCCCTGCCTCTACTGATATCTTCCTGTCCTCACTTGCTTTTCCTGGAAACACAAAGGCAGGGGCTGATCACAAGAGTCCCTCTGCGTGGCCTGTAGCACCACAGCACTACCCTTCAAGTGACATTTTCTTTTCCTAAAGTCACATCTAAAGCCCTCAAGCTGCTGTGTGTGGCTTTTTCTCTTTCTCATGCTGTTTCCCACTACCAAGAAAAGCTCTGTCATCTCTTCAAGCTGTCACAGTCTACTACTCTACTGCCCTTCACCTCCATTTCAGCAGGATAAAGAAGCCCAGGTCCCTCTACCTCTCCTCATGGGCGGGGTTATTCCCATCTAGGTGCAGGACTTGACACGACACGTCTCTTGTAAATCTTCATGAGGTATCTGTTTTTCCGAATCACCTTTGTTTCTCAAGATCCTTCTGGACTGAAGCACCTCTGTGTCAAAAAAACAAACCAAAAAAACCCCAACAAAACAACCCAAAAAAGCGCCAATGGGTTAAGGTTAAGCAGGGGAGGGCCAATTCTATGGAAAGAGATCAGGACGGTAAGTGAGACGAACTTAAAAGAGGGGAAAGAAAAAGAAAAAAAAAGGGAAACTGAAAGTGAAGGAAAAGATTGATGAGGACTGTTCTGGGGATCCCTGCCAAGAAGTCCTGCATCTGAATACCTCTGAGTGGAGGAGGACAAGAAAGCTGGCCTACCTCCACTCTCACAGGGAACCTGCGTGCTTCCCTGACATCAGCAAGAGAAGATCGAGAGTGGGAAGAATCGTGGACACCTTCAGGGTGGAAGGGAGCTCAGGAGGTCTCTAGTGCAATCTCCTTGCTCCCAGGAAGGTCAGCGCTGAGGGTGAGAGCAGGTTGCTCTGGGCTTCCTCCAGTCTGGTGTTGGAAGCCTCCAAGGGAAGAGACTGCCCAGCCTCTCTGGGCAACCACTTCCAATGCTTGACCATCCGTGTAGTGGAAAAGCTTTTCCTTGTCTCCTGCACAAATGTCTCTTCTTTCCACATAGGCCCATTGTCTCTTGTCCTCCCACCATGCACCCTGGTGAAGAGCCTGCTTCCATCTTCTTGAGGACCTCCTTGTAGCCATTGGAAGGCTGCCTATGAGATCCCTCCAAAGCCATCTCTTCTCCAAGTGGAACAAGCCCCATTTCCTCACAGCTCCAGCTCCCCGACTCTTGTGAGGGCCCTCAGCTGAATTCGCTCCCAGTTATCAACCTCTTCTGGGGACCCAGCACGAGATACAGTGTTCTATCTGGGGTCTAATGCATACTGACTAGCAGGTGATCATTTCCCTCGACCTCCTCGCTATGCTCCTGGTCCTACAGCCCCCAATACTTCTGGCCTTCTTTGCTGCCAGGGAATGCTGCTGCCTCATCTTTGGCCTCTTTTCCACTAGGACCCTCAGGTCCTTTTCCACACAGCTGCTCCCCAAGCACCCAGGCCCCAGCCTGTAAAACCAGCCTGTAACTGCAGGGGCAAGAGCTGACATTTGTCCTGGCTGAATTTCTGGAGGTTCCTGACAGCCCATGCCTCCTGCCTGTCTAGGGCCCTCTGAATGGCACCCCTCCAGCAAAGGACTGGGCCCCCCCACCTCCCACCTGGGTCATTTTCAAGTATGAGGAGTGTTGCCTCCTCTGTGTCACTAATCAAGAAGATAAACAGGACAAGTTCCTGGAGACATCAGTGGTGCTCCCCTTCTCCCTGGCCTCCAGGAAGAGCACGACACATTCACCACTGCCCTCTGAGCCTGATCAGCCAAGCAGCTTTTTAGACATCCAGTTGTTTACTCTTCTGGACTGTAACGTTCTAACATGCATGCAAGACTATTGTGGGAGACAGTGTCAAACACCTGGCTAAAGTCTAGGTGAAAGACCTTGTGGCCTTTCTTGAAGACAGAGGTAACATTTGCCTTTCTCCAGTCAATGGGACTTCACCCCATCTCCACAACCTTTCCAAGATGATAGTGAGTGGCCTTGCTGCGACAGCAGTCAGCTCTCACAGCCTCCTCATGTGCAACCCATCCAACCTCATTGGCGTGTATAGTTTGAGTTCTCCCAAGTCATCCCCCACTAGCCTCATCCACTGTTGGTGGTTTTTGTCCTCTGGAGTCTGGAGCCAAGGCACAACAGCGTGGGAGACCTTGCTTGGGAAAACTGAAGCTAACAAGGGGTGGAGTTCCTCCCACCTCTCTGCATCTGCTGCTACAAGGTTCCCTGCCCCATGTAGCAGTGAGCCCACCTTTTCCTTTTGAGTCTTTGATTCTTACTGAGGTGGTAGCAGCTCTTCTTCAGGCCCTTGACGTCCCCTGCAAGTGCCAATCCTAGGGGAGCCTTGGCTTCCCTAACACCCTGCCTGTGATGCTGGACAATGGGGATGCAAAGGGATGCTGGCTCCCTTGCAGCCTCTCCCTCCTTCTGCTTCTGGGATGCTGCCTGACTGCCCTGGAGCTAAGGTGTGAGGTCTCTGTTTAGCCACGCTGGTCCTCTGAGGTATCTACTAGTTTTCTTTAGTATCATGATGGATCATTTTTGTGCTTGGCAGGTGCTGTCCTCAAAGACCTGTTGGCTTTCCTGAGCTCCTGGGCCTTTCCAAGCTGCTTCCCATGGGTTCCCTGACCACTCCCCAGAAAAGGTCGAAGTCTGCTCTTCTGAACGCCAGGGCCTGTGCCCTCTGACTATCCTTCCTCATTCCCCTCAGCATTTGGGACTCCCTTGATTCTCACCCCCTTGAGGGGTGAGAGGGACTTTGGGAGGGACTTTCCCAAAAGGCTGTGGAGGGATTCAGTAGTCTGGGCACAGGCAGAAAACATGAGATGCCCTGAGGTGTTTGGCCAGCAAGCACTCCAAAGGGGCATGGCTTTCCTGCAGGGGCCATGGAGTACCTGCTAGAAGCATGCAGTTGTGCTGCACACCCCAGGCATCTGACATGGCCCTGCCAGCCTATTTCTGTGTCACTGCCTCAAGTGTCTGCATGGAATTACATCAGCTGTTTTGCAATGCAGGGATCTTCATATGTCTCAGCTTCCTCCTGAGTAGAGCTCTAGTTGTCCTAGGCATCTAGTGTCATTTCTGATGGCCAAAGAAATTCCCCACCAGACAGCCACCTCATGCTCTAGAAGGATGCAGGGGCCCCAGTTCCTCCATCAGAGCAAGCAGACACTGGCACAAGCCTTGGACCACCTCTGTCTCTTCCAGTGTCCCCAGGTGTTTGTGTGTGAGCAACTGACTCCCACTCTCCATCTCCAGGGATTATAACACTAGCTTAGAGAAGGAGCTGACATGCAGACATCTCTGTTGTGTACACCAGCTTGGGCAAGGGGAATCCCACCTTCTGCATGTTTGTGGAGTTGACGAGAGGCATCTGAATCCCACTCCAGCGCATGGTCTTCTAAACAGACATGAGAAACCTAGATTGACTCATCTGAATCAATGTCTGAACAATGGGTGAATGAACTCCCTTCTTGTCCCCTTCTAGGTCTCCTGCCTAGTTAAGACACGGGAATATGGGTTTCCTAGGTAGGATGTTTCCACCTCTCATGGATAACCATCCTCTGATGAGACAAATGACAGTGCTGTAACTGGTCTCCCTGTATTGTTCAGAGAGAGAGCAAAGGTGATTATTTAGGTGTTCATCAGTGAACATTTCCCAGGAGGAGGGAGCCCGAGGGACAGAGAATTTCTGCCTTCGGCTGGGCCTCTGCTCCTAACCAGGACCAGGCTCTTGGGACGGAGAGATCGCATGGTAACCTGGCAGCAGTGCCCATGTGCCCAGCTGTGTGCAGGAGCAGCTCCTCTGCCAAGAGCAGCAGGGCTCCGGGCACTGCCTGCTGCTGCTGAGAGGAGCTGCGAGAAGGCAGAGAGAAGTGAAGGGCAGTGTGGAGTGGGAGGACAGCTGACAGTTCACTGTGGGAGACATCTTCCCAGCCCTGAACACGGTAAGTCTCTGGCTGAAGGACAACACTGCTGAGGTTCCCAGAGGGGTCTTCTAAACCCTTTCCATCCCACTACTGATGGGTTTTTTAAGTATCATCCTCCCAGCTTCTCCATTGTGCAGGGGAAGAGGAGATGCTTTAGAGCAGGAATCCCTGGCACCCCATCACAGGGACAGGGCATGCTGCTACCTTCTCCCAGGGAAGGCTGCAGGGCTGTGAAGACGGGACATGCACACAGGTCTGCATGGTGGTTCAGAGCAGTGTCCCTGCCCTGCCAAGGAAGGTGAAAAAAGAGGGCTATTTGAAAGGCAAATAGCCTTCCTCCCAGGGCTTTCCATTTCCTAATTTGAGCAGGGAGAAAAAAAGAAAGGGTTTTCTGGTTTGGCAAGGGCCTGGGACTCACAAACCTTCACCCTCAGAGATCAGGAGGTCTGTGAGAAAGCTCAGCTTCACCTCAGCCTCAACCTACAACAGAACCAGCATCACCTTTATGGGCTTCCTCAGGGTTTATGTGACCTGTTCCTTAGGACCTGCAAGCACAGAGATGCCCCTGCCCATGCCTCAGTCCCGGAGGATTTCTGTAGGGTAGAACTGAGCACACAGCAGGTAGGTTGAGGTTTGTGATCAGTGAGAGGGAAAAGATGTAGGGACAGAGACAGCTCGCAGCAGAGGCAACTTCAGTCAGCCGAGATGTTCAGGGAATGAGAAGGAAATGCTGGCAGAATCATGATGGGAGGATGGATTTGGGCAAGTCATGGTCAGTTTTTCTGATGTAGATATCTTCCTCTGAGCAAGCTCCCCATGTCTCCTCTCCCACCCAGCAGAGCCTCAGCCCTGACAGCCAAGGGGAACAGGGCATGAGCTGCCTCCTCTGCAGCCAGACCTCCAGCAGAGGAGAGGGGCATCTCTCCTGCCACCGGTTCATTTCGTGCTCCCCAACAAAGGGACTCGGAGCACCTGCCCTACAATGTTTTCCTCAGCAAGGCAGCATGCCCAGGTGGGCAAGGTGAAGGTTTTTGTGAGTGCCCGTCTGTCTCTCTGCTTGCCTCCCTCAGCAGCAGGATCATGGTGTGGCCCCTTGTTTCCCCTCCTCTCCATGCTGCTCCTCTTCTTGCTCTCAGGCTGTCCTGGGGTTGGGGGGTTTCAGGTGCACTTCAGACACCGATGCTGCAAGTTGTGCAACAGAGGGGTGTGCAGGGCAGGGAGGTTGCCCCAGCCTCCTCCTGACCTGTGGAGCTCCAGGAAATGCAGTCCGTGGGACTGGGGAATGAGCTGTCTCTCCCTGAAGGAGAGCCCGTCTTCAGTCCAACAGTCCTTTGTTTCCCTGTGGTGTCCTGCCAGGCTGCGAGCTGCCCTCTCGAAAGGCACCGCTGTCTCTCAGCTTCTCTCTGATAGCTGACAGACCTATCAAGAAGGTTCAGAGATGCAGAGAGTGTGGAGAAGGAGGTGGGAGGCTGTAGGTGGGCAGCTGCAAAGAGCCCTGAGTGTCCTTGGCCAGAAGGGGAGTGTGGAGAGCTGCCTGAGGTGCCTGGAGAAAGGGTGAGGAGTTTGGAGATCTGCCCTTTGAAAGTGCACTCCTCTGCTCTCAGCAGGGGCTGGTTTTTGTTTAAGAGTAACATCATCCTGCAGCTGAAAGAGGTGCAAGCACAGGACAGCTGGGGATGAGAATAATAAACAAACGAGCTGCCCTCACTCTGCCCCAAGTGACAGGGGATGCTTTCCTCTCAGGACTCACAGTAAAAATGCTGAGGATTTCTACCTTGAAAGAACACTCCCCAGGGGTGACAGGGACATCTCAAATAAAATAATAATAAAAAGACTTAATCCCTGAAAGTAATTTCTGCAAAACTGAGACAATGGATTTCATTCGACAGTTATTGTTCCCCCCATTCCCATGTACCCCCTACGGCACAGCCAGGTAGACTCCTGCGGAGTCCATGGGCAGAGGTCCCTGCTCCTCCCGACACACTCTGCCAGCCTAAAGCAGAGCTCATGGGAAGGAGCTGCACCCAATTGGGATACTCCCAATAAAGGAGAGAGGCAATGGGGTGTTTCTAATGAGAAATGGAACATTTTATTTCTTTAATTGTTTATTTTTAAAAGTCTTTTCTAACTTCTCACTATCTTTTTCTCCTTGGACAGCTCCTTATGCCCAGGGGGAGCAAATGTCCAACAGCAGCTTCCTTAATGAGTTCCTCCTCCTGGCGTTTGCGGACACACGGGAGCTGCAGCTCTTGCACTTCTCGCTCTTCCTGGGCATCTACCTGGCTGCCCTCCTGGCCAACGGCCTCATCATCACAGCCGTAGCCTGCCACCACTGCCTCCACACCCCCATGTACTTCTTCCTCCTCCACCTCGCCCTCCTCGACCTGGCCTCCATCTCCACCACTGCCCCCAAATCCATGGCCAACTCCCTGAGGGACACCAGGGCCATTTCCTACTCGGGATGTGCTGCCCAAGCCTTTTTCTTCTTTTTCTTATGTTCAGCCGAGTATTCTCTCCTCACAGTCATGGCCTACGACCGCTACGTTGCCATCTGCAGACCCCTGCACTACGGGACCCTCATGGGCACCAGAGCTTGCATCAAGATGGCAGCCGCTGCCTGGGCCAGTGGTTTTCTCAATGCTCTCCTGCACACTGCCAACACATTTTCCATTCCTCTCTGCCAAGGCAATGTCCTGGACCAGTTCTTCTGTGAGATTCCCCAGATCCTCAAGCTCTCCTGCTCACACTCCTACCTCAGGGAAGTTGGACTTCTTGTGGTTAGTACCTCTTTAGTCTTTGGATGTTTCATTTTCATTGTGCTGTCCTATGTGCAGATCTTCACAGCCGTGCTGAGGATGCCATCTGAGCAGGGAAGGCACAAAGCCTTCTCCATGTGCCTCCCGCACCTGGCCGTGGTCTCCCTCTTTGTCAGCACTGGCCTGTTTGCCCACCTGAAGCCCTCTTCCATCTCCTCCCCAGCTCTGGATCTGGTGGTGGCTATTCAGTACTCCATGATACCTCCAGCAGTGAACCCCCTCCTCTACAGCATGAGGAACAAGGAGCTCAAAGATGCCCTGAGGAAACTGATTCTGGTGGTAGTAGTTAAGCAGCAATAATAATAACAATAATAATCCTGCTGATTCACCATGGCTGCTGGTCCCCACCATGCTGGAGGGACATGTGATTGTTCTCACATCACACACGGGCATTGGCCATCCACATGCACAAAGGGCATGGGGTCAGTTAGCCCTCGTGGGGCAAATTGCAAATTTCTCTCCCAGCACACACCTGTTGGGATCCCTTTCTCACCCAGACACTCCTTTTCATGATGCCTAGAGTTCCAAAGCACTGAAATCCCTACATTTATCATGTTCAGCTGAAACTGGTCAACAGTTATGGAAGAAGGTGGGAAGGGAGGAAGGAGCAGAAGAGCGTTTTTAGAAAAGAAAATTAACATGGGCATTGAAACAAAGGAGCTCTATGTAACAAACTGCAAACTCGATAGGTACAGTAACACCATGATCACCAGTGCGTCTATGATATTTATTTTTGTTGTTCCTGCCATTACAAGAGTTTCATTTTTCCTTGTGTGCTGTCTTCTAATCCAGATTGCAAATACACTTTCTAGGGATTTCGCTGTAGTTGAGCAAGATCCCATAGTGTCCACCTGACATATGTTTGTGGACAGCAGTTCTTTTGGCCACCACAGCACTGCAGAAACTTTCCTGGCTCGAGCCAAAGGTCCTAGAGACATAACTGAGTTTGGTAGGTCAGCAGATTTCCTGGCCAGCACAGTAAGAGAAATGGAGAAAAATAATTGGGACAACCTAACCTCATATTTTCACTTGTGCGTTTTAATGACTTCCACACTGCAATAGCAAAAGAGTAACATAAGCTTAGAGGCCTATAGATGCAGATATTGGTTCAAGTTTTCTCTTACGTTGTTTTAACAAAGCCTTTCTCAGTTTTGTTCCCACTACACAAGTCCCTGCTTGGAAGCCGGGACGGCAAAGAGGGCTACACAAATCCGTGCAGATCTTCTGTCTAAAGGGATAGGCAACACATTTCCTTGGTCTTGAGTCACTTAAGGAAGAGCATGGATTCAATCAACACACCTGAAGCTTTTGCAGACCATTTTGGTGCAGGAAGAGGAGGCAGAGTCCTTCAACTTGATCAGTAATAACAGCGTACCTTATAGGAACTCTAGGACCGAGATTCACCTTCAGGCTTACTGCTTCCCTGTGTTGATATAACCCTCTGTCCCTGACAAATTGTCTTGACTTCCTCCTCTCCCAACCCTCACTCTTACAACAGCCAAGGCTGTTTGCAAAGACCCGGCACTGTGAAGACTTTGAATCCACAGCACCCAGACACATACTTGTTGCAGTTAAGGAATGTTTCCTGCTGTTTAGTATGTATGTGATGAGATAATTCATCTTCAGAATCCTGAGGGTGATTCCTCATCACTATACATGATATCCTTTTTTAATGTGTACGATTTATTAGAGCTGAAAGACAAGAGATGTTTGTTGACTTCCCTGAGTAGTCCGCATGCCTCACCTGTGCTCCCGCCATGTCCTGCTACTGGCCTGCTGTGTTCTCACACAGAAGTGACCCTGCCATTGACTCTCAGGAGCATGGGGAAGGTTTTCTTCCCAGGAATTGCTTGCTCCTGCAGTGGCTTCCCAGGAGGCGGGAGAAGGCCTGGGAGGTAGCAGTGCCCTGGACCCAGGCACGCGTCAGCACCTTCAGCTCGTGAGCCATGGGAACCATCCCTCCTTCCGTCAGTACCTATCTGAGGCCAGCTCCTCTCCAACAGCATGACAAGAGCCTGAGGTCTCCTTGCTCACCCAGAGGGCACGCTCCTGATGGGCTCCCATAAGCACTGCTGGCTGCTGGTCCCCAAGCACCTGGCCCAGGAACTGTTTGCAGGGGCCTTATCACAGCCACCAGCAGTGCAGTGCCATGAGGATCCCTCCAGGCCTCTTCTTCCAGCACTTCCTCGAATGATAGGGTTGCGAGGAACAGGAAGGGCCAGGACCCATCTGTGCCTATCCAGCCAGCTGCAGGCAGCACCCTGGGGACTTGTTTTAGCTCAACACCATGAAATGGTGAGTGTAGCAACAGGGCTGACAGTCACTGGTGCCTTCCTCGCCACCCCAGGAGCCAAGACTGTTCCCCAGGGCTAAGGTGCTCCAAAGAAAGGCTTAGGTGCACACAGAAAGGCAGGGAAATACTGCAGGGGTGCGTTTTGCTGCTCCGTCCTGCTGGGCTCAGTGCCTGCATGGAGGGGAACGGCCGGCCCTGCCCGGCCTCTCTCCCAGCCCCGACCCCGGCAGACCCCGGGCCATGGCTGTGCGCTGACCCCCGCGTGGGACACGGCCGGGGCTGGGCAGGGTCCGGGTGCTGGGGGAGGGTGCCAGAGCAGGAGGGCTGTGGGGGGACGGGGTACCGAGGGCTGTGGTGGGGACCGTGCCGGGGGGACGTGTCCCCAGCCCTGAACACAACCTGCCCTGGGCGATGCCTGCACAGTGGGGCCATGGGGCCGTGTGCAGGTGCAGGGACAGGGTGCGACTGGGAGCCGCAATGCTCCTCACGGCTCCCCTGCAAAAGAGAAACCCCCAGGAGAGCTCTCCCAGCCCTGCCCCACGAGCTCTTGTCCCTGCCCCAGCCACGGCAGAGCAGAGGCTGAGCACCAAGAGGCCCCTCAGGCAAAGCTGGGCCGGCCTCGGGGAGCAGGTCCTGAGCACTGGGACAGGCAGAGCGCCCTCCTCCTATGTCCCCGTCCTGCTGGGAGGGTGGCACCGGGCACCAGGGAAGTGGCCTGTTTCTGCCTGGGGTCAGTGCGGGACTTTCACATGTGAGATGAACGCGCCAGACTCTGTGCTGCACAAACACCATCCACGACCCCTCACTGCAGCCCCCACTGCTCCCTGCCCTTCCTCTGCTGACCATGCCACCACCCCCGTGCTGCCCCATCTCCCCTCTCCCCAAACCACAGGGACCAGCGGTGTGGTAGGAGCTGGCACCGCCCCACAGCTGCTCTCCAGTCCCAGCCCTCCCCACCTTCCCCCCAAACATTGCATCCACCTTCCAGAAGGACAAGAAAGAGCCTCTGGGAAAGGACAGACTGCTGCGTGTCACCTCAGCCCCTGGGAAGCAAATCTTCGTGGGAGTGATTTCCAGCCCCAGGAAGGCATTGGGATCAGCCAGCATGAAGTCATGGAGGGCAACTTGTACCTGGTCCACCCAGATTGCCTCCTGGGATGGGATGACTGGCTGTGTGGACAAGGGGAGTGCTGTGCATAGCTTGTGTATAGCTTGAATGGAGGAAGGCCTTTGACATGGTCTTCCCTAGCACCTTTGTCGCCAAAGTGGGCAGATGTGGGATGGATCCGTATGCACTGGAGTATGCAGGAAATTAGCTGGAGGCCACCTGGCTCCAAAGGTGGAGAACAGTGGTGCAAAGTCCAACGGACTAATGGCTACCAGTAATGTTCTTCAGAGGTCACTACTGGAGACAATGCTGTTTGCCTTGATGAGTGATGCAGAGGATGGGATGGAGTGATGGGATGCCTTTATGGTGAATTATCTCCCCTCCCCACCATAGGAACATACTAGAAGACGAACGGCCAATCACCCTGCCCTGTCTATAACCTGGAGCGGGACCGATACCATGCCAAAAGGTTCCCGCAACTTTACTTTTAAATTGATTGGGCATCCCAGATCAGGTGGTCTGGGCTGTCGACCAAAGGAACCTTCTGGGAGGCTGGCAAGGCAGCGGGTATGCAAATGGCCGGATTGAAAGTGCATGTTTTGATTGGTCAGGTTAGTCCTCCTGGGTGACTACATACTGGATTAGTCTAGTTATAAAAACGCCCAGACAGAAGCACACGTGTGCATGTTGGAGATCTAGAGCTTGAACTCGCGAAGGCAGGTGGACACTCGCCGAAGGTCGATGTGGCCGGGGAAGAAGAGGCTGTGGCAGCTCTTGTCAGAGCTCTCGAGTCGCCCAGCTGTCTCCTACAGGCACATTTCCCCAGCTGAAGATGCCGAGCAGCTGCAGTGGCTGGCCACCGTCGGAGCGGCGGAAGAGATGCTCCACGGGACTTCGTCACCAACACCCCCTCGACCGGGACGCCGTGCGAGGGCACCGCACTACGTGGAGAGGAAACCTGACCTTTCCCACTCCGACTCCTACGATTAGGTGTCACCCCGTCCGGAGGGTCTTGCGGGAGGTCTCTGAGGGCCACCTCTTCCAGCAAGAGCCGTGTGTCCCAGTCCCGCTAGGGAGCTGCTGCTCTGTCCCCGGGAACGGAGAATACCCCGTCCGGAGGGATAATTGCAGCAGGCCCTGCACGCAGGTGTCCCTTCTTCCCTCTGGGGCTATTGCCCCCCAGCCGTGTTCATTGCCGGTTCAGCTCTAGCCGCAGCTGTCTAGTAGCTTGGGCATCAATCTGCTTCCATGACCTTGTTCCCCTTTCTAAAGGTTTTGTGTCTTTCTTGTTGCTGTACACTTTGCTTTGAAATAATGTTATTACTGTTAATTTTCCTTTCTGTACCAGTATATAAATATTGTGTGTGGGTGTATATATACATATATATATACACACACATATATACAGTTACTGTTATGAGAGGAGGAATAAAGTTTGTTTACTGTTAAGTGTTGTGTGCGCTGGCTCTTGTAAACCCCCTCACACCTCAAGAAGGCAACCCCCAGGTCAGCTGAAGAATCTCTAAGTGGCACATACGGCTATCCAACATGCCCTTTTCATGGTGCACGTGCACTACTGGCATGGGCTGCCACAACAGCATAACTCCGACACGGCCCAAGGACAAGGGGAGCAGCTCCCCGGCAAAGGGGACGAGGCCCCACAGTGAGGCTGGTCACTCTGTCTCCCCTGCTCTTGTGCCCATGAGATCCCCCTCCCTGGCTGCCTCCAGACCCTCCATGCCCACCCCGCTGCCCAGCACACCACGACAGCCCTGGCCCTGCCGCCCCTCCGGCACCTCCTGCTGCCCCGGGGACAGAGCCACCTGCCCCGAGCTGGTGCCCAGAGAAACCTGTTTCTCGTTCTCATTTTCTCTCTCTGCCTGCTGCCCTGCTTTTCTCCTGGGACATTTCTGCTCCTCAGAGAGCCTTTCCCCAGGTCCGTGTGTCCAGGCTGGCCTAGCTGATCCTACATCCCTCCCCTGTGCTCCCTGCAGGGCCCCAGGCTGGCGGTGCTGCTCTGCAGAACGAGTGGCTGTGGGGCCACGGGGCCATGGGGTGACTCCTGACTCAGCCCTGGCCATGCTGGCTGGGGTGGGAAGCAACCCCCATCTCTGGGGGATAAAAGGGGAAGCCTGGCTTAGTGCTTCTTCATGGTGTCTGTGTTATATTCAAATGAGAGACTTCTGAGGAGAATTGGCATGAATCAAAACTTTTTATTCTTTTTGCAAGAATGGATCAGAGAAAGTAAGGGGAAAAAAAAAAAACCCACCATGTAGCCTTGATGCCAGATGCCCTTAGAATGAGGAGTAGGTGCACATGGGACACTTATTGGTGCTGACACTGTACCCATTGAAAGAGTTTCCTCAGGGCCTCCTTGAGCTCCTTGTTCCTCATGCTGTAGAGGAGGGGGTTCACTGCTGGAGGCACCACCGAGTACACAACAGCCACCACCAGATCCAGAGCTGGGGAGGACATGGAAGAGGGCTTCAGGTAGGCAAACAGGACAGTACTGACAAAGAGGGAGACCACGGCCAGGTGCGGGAGGCACATGGAGAAGGCTTTGTGCCTTCCCTGCTCAGAGGGCATCCTCAGCACAGCTCTGAAGATCTGCACGTAGGACAGCACAATGAAAACAAAACACCCAAAGAATAACAAAAGACTAACCACAATAAGCCCAACTTCCCTGAGGTAGGAGTGTGAGCAGGAGAGCTTGAGGAGTTGGGGAATCTCACAGAAGAACTGGTCCAGGACATTGCCTTGGCAGAGAGGAATGGAAAATGTATTTACAGTGTGCAGGAGAGCATAGAGAAAACCACTGGCCCAGGCAGCAGCTGCCATCCTGACACAAGCTCTGGTGTCCATGAGGGTCCCGTAGTGCAGGGGTCTGCAGATGGCAACGTAGCGGTCGTAGGCCATGACTGTGAGAAGAGAATATTCAGTTGACATGAGAAAGATAAAATGAAAGACCTGGGCAGCACATCCTGAGTAGGAAATGGCCCTGGTGTCCCTCAGGGAGTTGGCCATGGATTTGGGGACAGTGGTAGAGATGGAGGCCAGGTCGAGGAGGGCGAGGTGGAGGAGGAAGAAGTACATGGGGGTGTGGAGACGATGGTCACAGGCTACGGCTGTGATGATGAGTCCGTTGGCCAGGAAGGCAGCCAGGTAGATGCCCAGGAAGAGCGAGAAGTGCAAGAGCTGCAGCTCCCGTGTGTCTGCAAAGGCCAGGAGAAGGAACTCATTGAGGGAGCTGCTGTTGGACATTTTGCTCTCTCCATGCATGTAGGACTGTCCAAGGAGGAAAAGACAGTGACAAGTCAGGAGAGACCCTCTCTGAACAAAATTCTTTCCTTGCACACAGACATTCCCCACCAACACACGAACACACACACACACACACACACACACGAACACACACACACACACACACACACACACACACACACACACACACACACACACAGACATTACTTTTCTCCTTCTTAGCAGCACCTTTGTTCCACTCCCTGTCCAGAGCTCCAGTTTGTGCTGGCTGAGTGTGCCACGAGGAGCAGGGACCTCTGCCCGACGGCTCCAGAGGCATCAGTCCTGCTCCAATGTAGAAGGGTTTTTCAGCATGTTCCCATCGAGTTTTGACCACAAAAGTAACAGCTTCACTTTTGGGCAGCTTGTTTGTTTGCTTGTCTGCTCTGCAGGGTAGGAATATGCACCCTCTGCACTGCTCTCAGTGTGAAGATGAGAGAGTCACAAGAGGCCAAAACTCTCCCAGTGCCCTACAACAGAGCCAGCACACTGGTCTCCCCAGCAGTCCCAGTCCCAGATGCCTTGGGCATGCACCTCTCTCAGCCACAGGACAATCTCAGCCACAACTTACCCTGAAAGGAAAGTGGCCTGTGCTGACAGTGGTGTCTACTTACACAGCACACATCTCCAAACTCTCCTCCCTTTCTCAGCTCACATGTTGTGAGAGTGATGGAGAGGGTGTTACACAGCGCATGGCTCTGATGATCAGAAGAAGGACTCGGTGATGTGGCTCTGAGACGGAGGGAGCTCTCAACACTCAGCTTGTAGCCAAAGACACACAGGGCTTATTTCAGCTGCCCACACACAGCCACCGCCAGCAGCAGTTCCAGTTCCTTAGCACCGCTGCGGCTTCTGCACGGGACATTCAGCTATCACACACGTCCTCCAGAAGAGCTGTGCCCTTCTCGAGGGCAGCACATAGCCAAGCAGCACAGTCCTGGGAGGGTCAAGGGTCTTAAAGGAGGGATGTCCTGAAGGGACAGTCAGCTCATTCCCCAGCCCCACACACTCTGCTCCTTTGAGCCCCACAGCAAGAAGGAGACCTCCTCCTCTCGCTCCATCCACAGAAACAGCTCTATGGCTAAAACCACAGGGTCTGTGTCAGAGTCTGCAGCTGCAAATGTCATCCCCAGAAAGCCCCCGAGCAAGAACAAGAGCAGCCCGGACAGGGGGAGAAGCAAGGAGCCTTGATGCTTCTGCCTAGGGTGGCAAAGAGAGAGAGACAGAGAAATACTGAGCAAGGTCTTGCCCTAACCCAGCTGTGCACATCACCTCCCAGATGGAGGCATCACGGGGCAGTTGTCCTCAGTCCCTCGATCACGGTTTAGGAAATGGGCATGTGGCAGGAGAGCTGCTTCTCTGCTCTTCTAGGGCTCTAACTGCCAAAAAGACTATTTGGGTCATAGATCCCTCGACCTTGAGGGCAGAGGGCTCTGCTGGGTGGCAGGGGACAGATGCAGGGGGCTTGGGGAGGGGAAAGCATCTGCACTGCCGGGGCTGGCAGAGCATTTCCTGCACCCCAACATCGCATGGGGTTTCAGGTAGCAGTTTCCTCTCCCTCTCGGACCATCTCTCTGCTGCTTGGAGGTGTGCTTGCTGGGAGCTCTTCCTCTGTCCCCACACAGACCCCATCCCACCCACTGTGATCCCAGCTCTGCCCTACAGAAAACTCCAAGCAGCAGGAAGCTGCTCAAAAGCATGTCCCTGCGTGCAGGAGCTAAAGAGCAGACCAGAAGATCTCCGATGACACTGGCAAGGTGATGTTGGTGGTGCCTGCAGGCTGAGGGGTGGTGAAGGCACCTGCTGAGCTTCCTTGCAGGTGTTGTCACCCTTCAGTGTGCTGGTGAAGAGGCTCAGCCCCGGGATTACACCTGACTGCTGCATTTCCATTCCCACCAGCCAGAGACAAGTCCTCTGGAAAACTCCACTCCCCAAATACCCTCATGGTGAGCGAGAGCTGTGGGCAGCCCTGACCCACGCAGCACCCTCTCAGCGGGACAATGAACCTGCCCTGCTGGGGGGTCCCTCCTCCCACCCAGACCTTCTCCCTGCAGCACCGCAGGTTGCTGCCCAGGCAGGCTGAGCACTGACCCACGCAGGCAGCAGAGTCACTGCCCCGGGCACACAACACCCCGCGGTGGCAGGGACACTGCACCTGGGACTATACCCCAGCTTCACACCCCTGCACCAGCCCCGGCACAAGGAAGCAGCACGCCCTGTCCCGGGGACAGTGGGGCAGGACGTCCCTGCTCTGAAGCTTCTCTCCCTCTTCTGCCCTGCAGAAGCCGGGAGAGCGATCCTCACAACCCCATTGCCCTGCAGCCAGACACTCACCATGCAAAAGGCTGGGAAGATGTCTCCCACACGGAGCTCTCCTCTCTCCTCCCACTCCACACTGCCTTCCACTTCTCTCTGCCTTCTCGCAGCTCCTCTCAGCAGCAGCAGGCAGTGCCCGGAGCCCTGCTGCTCTTGGCAGAGGAGCTGCTCCTGCACACAGCTGGGCACATGGGCACTGCTGCCACGGTGCCACCAGCTCCCTCTGTCCCAGGAGCCTGGCCCCACTCAGGAGCAGGGACACAGCTGTAGGCATGACTTGAGTCACCAACAAGATGGAGTCAGGCTCTTCACCATTGTGCACAATGGGAGGATGAGGCCCCAATGGGCATTAGCTGAAACTAGAGAGAGCTTGAAGCTGGGGATAAGGAGAAACTTTTGACCCATCCAGACAGTCAAGCACTGGGGCAGGTTTTCCAGAGAGGTGGTGCCATCTCCATCCTCAGAGGTTTGCAAGTCCTAAAGGAGTAAAGCCTTGAGCAACCTGGTTGGAGCTGCCGTGGAAGGAGGTTGGGCTAGAGACCTCCTCAGGCCCCACCCAGCCAGAATGATTCAGCATTTCCTTCCACCTCAGGTCTTCCCTTGTTGACCTTAGGGAAAACCTTCAGCTTCCTTGTGACCATGGAAGTAGATCTCCCAAAAGGATCACCAGATCAGCTGCATGTTCCTTGTCCCACTCTGGTCAGAGGCATTCAGATTGAGGGCTGCTTGGCAGCCACCCCCAAATCACCTTCAGTTTTCTTTTCCTTCACCTTTTATTGCATTTTGTCCCTCTTTTCTCCCTTCTAAATTCTTCTTTTACCATCCTGTTCGCCTCCCATGCAGTCAGCCAACCTCTGTTTCCCCATTGGCCCTGGGTTCCCTTTCTTTGTGCATTCATTTGGCTTGTCTGACATGGTTGCCATCACGATTTCTACTTTTACCACTAGGGCCTTGAAACTGGTACTGCCTTTTATTATGTGTAGTGTCCTGCAGGTCCTCATGCTGTTACCCTGCCAGAGGCACTGCAAGATAGGATGAGCCATCAGTACGCATACATTAACAGCTGACCCAGAGGAGCCTGAGTCCAGAGGGGCCTTGAGAAACTTGGGGTTTTGTCCAACAAAAACTTCATGACGTTGTGCAAGGAGAAGTGGCAGGTCTTGCCTCAGGGGGCAGAACAGGCTGTGCATCAGGACAGGCTGAGACCTGACCGGCAGAGGAGGGACCCTGAGGAGAAGGGCCTAGATGTTACAGGAGGGATGCCCTATGAGCCAGTGCTGCGTGCTCACCACAAAGGAGGCCAGCTGCATGGAGGGCTGCATTAGGAAGTGCATAGCCATCGAGACAAGGGCAGTTCTTATCCCCCTCGACTCAGCACTGGTGTGGCCACATGTGGGATGGTGTGGTGCTTGAAGGGTGGTTCCAGAGGGGATGGAGCAATGGGAAAGAGCACAAAAAGGGGAAAGGGTCACAAACTGCATCTTGAGAGGTACAGCCTGGGCTTCAGGAAAAAGACATGTCACTTGAAGGGTAGTGCTGTGGTGCAACAGGTCACCCAGAGGCCTCTGAGGTCACCCCATGCCTTTGTGTTTCAAAGAACACCAGCGAGGATAGAGAGACCTCAGTAAATATGGAGAGATCCCTGGGATAGAGCAAGGGGAGGAAGCATGTTGGGTGTCTACAGGCTGCAGGGAAAGAGGCACAGGCATGGGACAGTGTCAAACAGACTGTGGTAGAGATGGCTGAGGGCACTGCCATGGCTGAAAGCCTCCAACAGAACCGAGGTCTCTGGCCTCTTGGCTATGGTTGCTGTCTCTGACACCACCGACTACGAGAAGCAGTTTCCTTATCTCCCTGGGGCCTTGCTGCCACCTTGTCCACAGGACCAAGAGGTGCCATATTGTTGTCCTGCAGTTGGAGCTGCACATGCCCACCTTCACACTGCCCCCAGGAAGATCCCTGAGAGACATGTGAGGGAAGTCACCACCCTTCCCAGGGGCTGGCTGTGGGGCTTGGCTGATCTGCTTGATAACACACATCAAGGCTGACTTGGCATCACAGAGGCACCTGCACATTGCCTTTAGCCTGCCTGCAATCAGGGCCTCCAGCTTTGTGCTCTCATCAGCCCCCTGGGGAGGCTTTGTCAGTAATGGCCCTCAGGGGGACTCGTTAACACTCCAAGAAACTTGGGATTTACTTCTCCCTTCAACTTCTGGAGAGGTTTCTTCAGCCTCTCCTCAGCATCTGAGGTTCATGGGCTCAGCACCAAATACACCTGAGGGGTCATTAAAATGCAGAAAGCCCTAACAACCCCTGTCTCTTTCCATCATGTTCTTCAATTCTTCTGCTGCTAATTGGCAAGTGTTCAGGAGGGCATTGAAAAGAGGAAGTTTTCAAGGAGCACCAGAAAGTAAAGATGTCTACTTTTCAAGCTTTCTTTATTCTTCAGGTTTCAGAAGAAGTGATACCCACCTTCTCCAATTCACACTGACCCACAGGGTCCCTTGATGAAGCCTGGACATGCAGGAAAATCGGTATTTTGGATAGGAGACATGTATGGACAACCTTCCTCCCCAGCCCTGACATTTCTCTCCTCAGCCCCTGGGGACTTCCCTCACTCGGCTTAACATCTAGCCTTTTCCCACTCAAGCCTGTAGCTGAATGTTACAGCTCCTGGGCACCAATTCCCACCTGCTTTCCTTAGAAAATTAGCTGCAAACAGACACAGAAGGATTTGTCTCAATTCTGATCAGACCAATATAAACATGATGCAGTGT
Organism: Struthio camelus; assembly: GCF_040807025.1. Lineage (NCBI taxonomy): Eukaryota > Metazoa > Chordata > Aves > Struthioniformes > Struthionidae > Struthio > Struthio camelus. The sequence continues at coordinate 4,989,397 of NC_090970.1, forward strand.
CCTAAGAAATAACATCCAATCCTCAAGTGTATGTCAAGGACAAGTTGCGTCCAGTGAGGTCCACAGTCTGCAAGGAATAGCCTTCCTTGACATGTTCTTGACAAATAGATAAGCAAGGTGAGATAGAAACACAGTGAGGGAGTTTTTTGAAGGGACAATGAGATGGCTGAAAGACGAGTCAAGCTTCAGGCTCCCTGAAGCTCAGAGCAGCAACTAGGGAGTTGAGAGGTACCTGAATGATACAGAGGAAGGGGAGGAGGAAAAGTAGGAAACTACGGGAAAGTACATAAGCCCAGGTCATCGGATGCAAAGAAGCCTTTAGAAATGATCAATGTAATCAGGACATGTGGAAACATGTGGGAGATGATTGAGATGACATCCACAGTCTCATAGACAGAGCAGTGGAAACACAAGGTCAAGGGCAGATCAGTATTTCTTCTCCTGAGATGAATACCCTTCCTGAAGAATTCCACTCTTTCATCATGCAAAAACACTGACATTAAAGTTACTCAATCATTGGAGGTGATGAATGCGTGTTCGTATTTTTGAAATGTTGAAACTAACTCTTCCCCTTTCCAGGCAGAGCTCAGGGGTCGAACCACAAGCACCGAGTGGTACTTGGAGAGGTCCCAGTGTCTCGGAGGTCCCTGCCTGGGCCTGGCAGCTCTCCCATGGGACCTGCAGGAGATCGGAGCCCCTCGGAGCTGCAGATGGAGGCTGGGCAGAGGGCACCAGGGCAGTAGAAACAGCACCAGACTTCTGTGACCCTCTAACTGTATCCTACCACAGTTCTGAAAATCTCTTTCCTTTAAAAAAAAAAAAAAAAAACACACACACACACAACATCCCCCTGAAAGACCACTAAACTTAAAAAAAGATCAAGAAGGATAAAAAGAACACAAACAATTTTGAAGTTGGAAAGTATAACAAGATATTTATTTACTTTAAACCTTTTTCTCAGTTTCTTTCTTGGTGCATTTTTAACAGTAGTTTCTAAAGATTTCTATTCTATATAGGGCCTACACTATTCAAAAGATATTTTTGTGTCTTTCACAAGTATAGTGTCCCTCCAACCCCTCCCTGCTCACTTCCTGGACCAGTCTAGAAGTAACTGAGCCTCACTTGCTTTTATGCCCACCTCACTGGCTAGAGGGGACCTTTGTCCAAATTAGACGCAGATTCACACTTGGCATTTCATCTCAGAGGAGGGTCATTTGGAAAGAAGGGTCCACGAGTGAGCTAATACCCAGGCTGTGCCCCAGCTGATGAGGCAAGAGCTTCAGAAACTGCAGGCCTCAGTGACCAGCTCAGTGACACATCCAGCCCTCCTGTTTCCTTCTAGTCCTCCAAGAGGCAGCAACAAGCACTTCCTCTGAACATCCACTCCCACCTCTGCTCCTGCTCCCTTCCCACCTCCACCAATCCAAGGGCAGAAAGAGCATTCCCATCTTGCAGACAAAGCTCACCAGGCCCCTCTCTTTGCATGGGGCACAATTTCCACACCACGCTAACACTGTCAAGCCTGGATCTCACAGCCAATGTCTAAGCCACGCTGCAGGCCTACATACTGCGGGGAAAGGCGGGACCTCCGAGTCACTTCCCAGCCATGGGCAACTGGGGCTGCTCTGTCTGCACTCACCTCACAAGCACCTTCCCAGCCACCTGCCTGCGGCTGCCCTATCAGTCACTCCAAAAGACAGGACCTCACGGCCACCTTCCCAGCCGTCTGCCTGCCACTGCCCTACAAGCCCCTGACACACAAGTGACCTCACAATAACTTCCTCAGCCATCAGCCAAATGCTCACCTCCCAGCTGCTCCGGCCAACATCACCTCCAAAGCACGCGTCCCAGCCGTGGACAGCAACTGCTCAGCCAGAAGACACCTCACCAGCACCTCCCCAGCCACACGCCTCCTGCTAGCCAATCACGTAAGCGTTGCAGAAGGGACCTTACAGACAACACGCCAGCCTTGTTCCTGCAGCTGGCCTCTCAGCTCCTCAGCCCCAAGGGACCTCAGAATCAGCAGCCGAGCCACGGGGCCCCTGCTGGCCTCTCAGCTACCGACAAAGAACTGATTGGGCAGTGGTGATTTTCTGGCACAGCTCTCGCACACACTAGGGACCTCGTGGCTGTTGCCCCCTGCAGCTGCCCCTGCCCTCCCCAAGGCTGAGACACCTCCTGAACGGTCTCCCTCACTCACCCTGGCGCCTCACACTGCTCCTAGTGCAGCAAAACACCCAGGACGGGCCAGTTCCTGCCCCAAGAGAAGATCACCTTCTGCCCAGCCAGTACCCGCACCGAGCCCGTGAAGCTCAGGAATTGGAGAAAGGCCTGCAAGGGATTCCTGGCAACATTTCCTAAGGGGCCGATTGTGTGGGAGCAGCGACCATGAAGCGGAAGACAGCAGGGCCCCATGGCCCAGTCAGAGCAAGAAGCCTTCCCGCAACTCCAAAGGCCACTTCCTGCCCCAAGGAGGGACTGAACCAAGCCAGCACATCCCCTACACATCAAGGACAACAAGCACTCTCTGATTTGGGGCCCTGACAGTTTGGGACGTGGGGAAGGACTGAGGCGAGGGCATCTCAGCTGGGGACACCAGCAGAGGCAGCACTCAGCAGCTCTTCCCCCTGGCCCGCCAGCAGGGCTAATGACAACGGCAAGGGGAGGACGGGCCCTTCCCCAGCCTCCAAGGCCCTGCGAAAGCCAAACAGCTGCCACGCTCAGAGCTGCTCTGCCAACACCCTTCAGGCTGCTTCCAGGGCCACACGTCTCAGGGCCCAGCAAGAGGCACGGAGCGGCACCAATGGCCAGGCCACGGCGTGCCGCGTGGGCACAGCCTCTCTCGGAGCCCTCCGAAAGGCAGTTTTTCCAAGCAGAAGCGACCATGGGCAAGGGCCCCAAAACACACCAAGACCCACTCTCCAACCCTTCCGCTTGCTTCTAGTCCTCCAGAGCCTTTCCCCAGGCACTTCCTCTGAACATCCCGGCTCGCCCCGGAGCCTGCTCCCTTCCCACCTCCACAAAGCACAGGGCAAGTGCTCTCCCAGGAGGCGCATCACGCCAGCTCTTGCCTATCTATCTGCTTTGCTTCCCGTGCCCTCAAGGCCCTCACCCCACAGGCCTCCCTACTGAGGGGCCCTTTGGGGCTTCAAGGAAGGAGGACAAAACTCTTTGGCAACACTCCCCCTCTCTCGGGCCGTGCTCCGACAGCTCACCAATGACCACATGGCAGCAAGCAGACACACTCAGCAGCACGGACAGGGCCAGTGCACCAGCCTTAGACAAGCACACTTCCAACCAGGGAAACGGCACAAGGCTTCCGCTGCTCTCAAGCCTTTGCCTTGCCCCGTCTCAGCAAGGCCGGGGATTTCTCTGCCAAGCAAAGCCTCGAGCCAAGCCAGCAGCTTTCAGCAGTGCGAGTGCCACATGGAAAAGCCAGCGCAGGCTCTGCCTCCAGGGTCCCCCCGGGCACGGCCCAGGCAGAGCCCGAGAGCACCAGCTAAGCCACCCACTGAAGGAGCTGGGTGTGTGGCAGAGCCAAGCTGGTTTGTCCTCACGTCTGGTGCCAGGAGCTCTCCTCCCAACCAGCACCAGGCAGCAGCCCAGAGGAAGGACCACTTCCCTCTCTTCTCTTAGCAAGCACTTGAGCCCCTAGTGCTCCACTCTTTGGCCCCTGCATTTCTCAGGCCTGCAAGGACACGACCCCATCACGGCGTCAGCAGGGAGCAGTCCGAAAAACAAGAGTGGTCACAATGCAAAGGCTCCAGGACTCTCCCCACCTCCCAAAAAAGGAGTGGCAACTCTCAAAGCGCTCAGGGAGAAAACGCCAAGGGGAAAGGGCTTCCAGCGCTCAGCGTCCACAATGCCTGCCCACAAGCCGGCAGGCTGCTGGGAGGACGCCTGTGCTCACCACCACTCCCTTGGCTCCACACACTCGCAGCAATGCCCCTAGAGCTCCGTGGGGCTCCTCACTCCCACCCAAACTTCAGGCCAACACCACCACCTTCCCCACGTCAGCACCTCGCACGCTCATGCCTGCCCAAGGGGGCTCTCTCGCTGCCCTGCTGCAGCACCCAGAGCTCACCCTGCAGCAGGACGGTACAGGAACTTGCCGAGACAGCAGCTGGAAGGAAGAGAGATCTGGGCTGTGCATCCCTTGCAGGCCACCCTTGCCTTGCCTTCCCTCCTCCAAGGCACTCCTTGTCCAGGGAGATTGGGCACAGGGAGCCATCAGCCACCCTTCAGAGTCCTCTCCCAAGAACACACCTGCCCCTCTCCCAAGAACACCTCTCCACAAGGCCTTCACTCCTCCAAACACCTTCCAGCACGCTAATGCCCAGCCATGAACGAGCACCTCCCACGACCTCCTGCTCCTTCAGCCAACACTGCTGCAAGACCAAAGCTCTCCCCACAAAAAGCAACCGAGAGGAAAGGAGGGAAAAGCATGCCTCGTACAGCTCCCAGAGCAAGGAGAAGCGCTCCCTGCACTTTCGGGTGGGTCCTGGCTGCAGAGCCTGGCAAGAGCGGAGGAAACTCAAGGCCTGAAGCTGAGCGGGCAGAAGGCAGCCGGCTGCCAGCGTGCCTGGCTCATGGGGCCACCAGGGCAGCCGGGGCCCCAGCAGACAAGGCACCTGCTCACCTCGCAGCACTCCCCACCTCCACAGCCTCATGGCACTCCCCACGCACACCACTGCTCTCTCCACACGCCTCCTCCTGCACACTGAGCACCAACACCCTGGGGCCACCGCCTCTCCCCACCACACGCCACCCAACTTCTGGCACACACCTCACCCCCACCCTGAGCCTCACACAGCGTGGACAGTCAGCACACCCCTCTGCAGCAGGCACACACAGGCCACACCACCACACAGGCCAGCAGCCAGGACGCCCCCCCTCAAATGCCCCAAATCACACCCAGGCCCACTCTCCAGGCCTTCTGTTTCCTTCTAGTCCTCCAAGAGGCAGCAACAAGCACTTCCTCTGAACATCCACTCCCACCTCTGCTCCTGCTCCCTTCCCACCTCCACCAATCCAAGGGCAGAAAGAGCATTCCCATCTTGCAGACAAACCTCACCCAGCTCTACTGCGCTGCCCCGGTGCAGCTTCTCATGGCCAGCCAGCATGTCTGGCTTGCAGGGCAGTTCGCCTGGGGCCCAGGCCACTCTGTCCCGTGGTCCTAGCTCTGCTGGTTGCTCCTGGAGGAAAGGAGCCTTGCTGCCAGCACCACTGCTCCTGTCCCGGGGCCGGGGCCGGGGCCGGTATGGGAACACACCTACACACCCACTCACTCCCACTCCTGCTCTCCTGCTTTGCTCCCACCCCACTTATAACTCTCTTTAACCCACGTGCTGGACTGTGATGGGCTGACAGAGACATCAGGCAACCCAACCCAAACCTCCTCCTCTTGTCAGCCAGTAGCAGGGCAGCACTGGGGGCGATGCCATGGCAACATTGCAGACACATGACCCAGCAGGCAGCTCCTTCCTCCCACCATCATTGGTGGTGGGTCAGGTACCATGCTGAGGGTTATTACAAGGTGAAGGTTTCATGTGCTCTGTGGGCATTTCCAGCAGGCTCTTGAGATGCCCCTGGGATCTGGTGGACATTGCAGCCTCTGGGAGCCAGGACCCCTTTCCTGCCAGAGCCAGACCCCAAGGGGGGACCCACTTCCAGGGAAACTTGGGCCTGAATTTCCTCCCACCCTACCACCCTACCAGGAGGGGATGGAGCCAGCCCCACAGGAGCCTCGGGGCTCAGGACAGCCCCAGCCCCAGGACCCAGCACTCCTGCCTGCCCCATTGTGCCCTGAGCCAGAGGGGACCCTCCAGCAGGGCTCTTGTGGCCGCCCCCAGCCCTGTCCAGACACCCCCACAGCCCAGGTCCCACAACTGTTTTTGCATTTCACAGTCTCTGTGCGACACCTCAGGAAGCAGTTCCTCAATCCCTTACCCTTGGTGGAGAGCTGCAGGAGCACTGGAAAGCTAGTATCCGTGGTCTGGGCTAATGTTCTTGGTCCAGCAGTCTCCATCTCGTTTGGCCCCTTTCCTTCGGCTCGCCTCTCCCTCCAGGGAAAAAGGACTCTCTTGTCTCCTGTCTCATCACTCACAATTCCTCTCCAATGTGTCCCTGCTCTTGTGCCTGTTGGTGAGGAGCCCCAGTGCAGCCCCACTGCCTCCTGGCCTCCCTCCTTGCTGGGGAGTAGCTCTGAAGGGCAGCAGTGGGGAGTGTGTGAGCCGTGCCCTGGCCTTGCAGGGAAGTGAGGGCTCTCCCATGGCACCGGGGAGAGACCTCTCTGTGATGCGGCACATCCCCCTGTGACCTCAGCCCGTGTCATCTCTGGGCTCAGTAGGTCACCGCCATGGAGATGGCACAGCCAGGGAGAGAGCAGAGAGATTTCCCTCCATGTTCTGCAGGCTCTTTGTTTTGAAAAGTCCTCAGCAAGGTTTCTCAGTCTGTGGTGCTAGAGAGAGAGAGATGAGATGCCAGAAAAGAGCAAATAGGCCCTTAACACGCATCATCCAGAGGGCTTTTATGTGGGACCCTGGTGCTTCCAGTGCTCCATTACCATGGGCAAGGCCAGGGAGCAAATCTGGGGAAGTGTTCTCATTTCCCATGAATGTTGTGCAGGCTGAGCCTGGGGAAAGCCATTTCCCATCTCTGGAGCTCAGCTGGTCCTTGGGCTTTTCAGCATCACCTCAGGGCAGTGCTTCTCCCCTGGCTACATTCCCTGGCACCCTGCATCCCCCCCCAGCACCCTGTGTTTCCCGGGGGGGGGGCGCTGTACAGCACCTAGTGCCCTGGATCTCCCACAGTTTTGCTCCTGGGTTTCTTAGGACATGCCCACACACTGCAGAGCTGCTGTCCAGGCTGCAGTGCAGAGCCTGGAAGGCAGTGCAATGCCTCAGGACCTGCACCTTGGCTCATTCAGAAATGTGTGAGGTGACCAGCTCCCAGCTGTGCAGCTGCTGGAGTTTGACAACGTCACTACAACCAACCGTCTTGCTCTTCCTCGTTTCTGCACTGTCCTGGGGCAAGCAAGGAGGTTCCATCCCCCTTGAAGACTGTCAGGGAGGTGGCTTTCCAAGTCTCCATGCAAAAGGAAGCAAGACTGCAGAGAACAGAGGCAGCAGAACAGAGGCAGCAGTTTGTGCAGTAGTGTGTGGGCTCTGCTTAGAACTTCTGAGGACCTTGTTGGAAGTTGTGGGGGGGGGGGCCTTCTGGGGACCCCGAGGAACTAGAGGGTGATTGCTGTGAACAGGCAAGGAGAGCTAGGCAAGGACAACTACAGGAGGCCTTAACTTCTCCTGGGAGCAGCTCTAGCTAGGTGGAGCTGCCGCCAATGAGCTCTGTTGGTTGCCCCTGAGGAGAGGGAGTTGGGGCCTTTGCTCCTTGATTCGGGTGGGTCAAGCACCCTGTGAGTCAGTGCTAGGCAGAGGCCTGTTGAAGAGCCAGGCCTGGAGTGCAGCTCCTGGAGTGCAGTGAAGAGAGGCAGCAGTCTGCACAGCAGGGGGCAAGAAGGCACCTTTGTTTCCAATCCTAGTAGTGTATGCTTGCTCAGATATGGTCATGTCATGCTGGAGAGGACATTCCCCAGTAGCTGCTGGAGTCGCTGCCTCAGCTGTGTCAGAAGCTTGGACGCAGAGAGACCCTCTGCCAGCAGATGCAGCTCTACAGGGGTGAGGGTGCAGGGGGTGCTTGGGGCCTCTTGGTGAGGCCTGGGCTGGCAGTCAGCTCTCCTGCAGCAGGTGGGCTGTTGTGGACGAGTTGTGTCATCAGGGGAAGTTCCACCTGAATCTGAGGGAAACCTTCTTGCCTGTGAGAGTGACAGAGCCCTGGAAGAGGTTGCCCAGAGAGGCTGTGGAGTCTCCTTGCCTGGAGAGATTCAAAACCCACCTGGACACGATGCTGTGCAATGTGCCCTTCCCACACAGGGCCTCCTCCTCCTCCTCCTCATCTTTCCTGGTGGAGTTTCCTGAAGACCTTGTACTCTGCCATTGAAGGACTGCAGTCATGCGAGTGACCCCACCCCATCTCAGTTATTCCAAGCATGTGGCAGTGCTGTGACAGCTTGGGCATCTCCGTTTGCTCCTGGCTGTGCCCCAGGCTGCATATGTCTGCATATATGTGGAGTTCAGCACCTCAGCTGTGGCATGGACAGAAGATTTGTCACAGGGAAACATGTTCCCAAGGAGCTTCTGTAGGCAAAGGCTTTGACTGCAAGGGGTGACATGCTGGCATGGATAGCAGGTGGCCAATGTGATGACGGTGAAAGGAGGTTCCCAGTAAGAACAAAAGACCTTCAGTGTCCAAGGCCAGGGAGAAACAGAGCTGAGCTGTGCAGGAATGGCAGGAGAGGGATTTACTGCCTGAGCTGCCTCTGCAGCACCTTGGGGGCCTGTGACAGATGTGAATTGATCTCCAGGAAGGAGAAGGTGCCACTAAAGAAGTCCCTGGGCCTGGGCAGCCTGTGATGCAGCCACCCTGAGGACATCACTAGCCCAGTGCCTGTTCACATCATGTGGAAGGGTAAGAAGAGGTTCAGGGGCAGGAGAGCCAGAACGGTTGGAGGGTGCAAAAGCATGAGTGGAGACCTCGATGTGATGTGCCTCCCATTTATGGAGCACATGTGGATGTAGACCGGATGGACGTGGCCTAAGGGCCGTGGTGGGATTCAGTTGTGTGGGCACAGGTAGGAAACGTGAGATGCCCTGGGGCCCTTGTCCAGCAAGCACTGAAAAGGGGCCATGGTTTCCCTGTAGGTGCCATGGTGTATGTGCTAGAAGCATGCAGTTGTGCTGCACACCCCAGGCATCCGACATGGTCCTTCCATCCTTTTTCTATGTCATGAAATCAAGTGTCTGCACTGAATGACATGAGCTGTTTGTAACACTGGGATCTGGATATGTCTCAGCTTCCTTGTGAGTGGGTGCCTAGCAGTATTGGGCATCTGGGGTCATTAGAAATGGCCAAAGTAATTCCCCACCTGGCCCCCACCTGATGCTCCAGAAGGATGTGAGTCTCAGGGTGGCTCCATCAGAGCAAGCAGACACTGGCACATGCTTTGGACCACCTCTGTCTCTTCCAATGTCCCCAGGTGTTGGTGTGTGAGCAACTGACTCCCACTCTCCATCTCCAGGGATTACAGCGGGAGCTTAGACAAGGAGCTCCCATGCAGACATCTCTGTTGGGCACACTTCATCCTGGAGAAGGGGAATCCCACCTCCTGTGTGTTTGTGGAGTTCAGGGGAAGAATCTGAATGCCACTGCAGCCCCGGGGCTTCTAAACTGGCAGGAGATGCCCAGATGGACTCATCTGAATGAAAACCTGAACCATGGGAGAATGAACTCCCTTCTTGCCTCCTCTCTAGGAGTCCTGCCTAGGCAAGAGGCAGGAAGAGGGGTTTCCAGAGTGGGATGTTTCCCCCTCTAGCAGGTGACCATCCTCTCATATTGTAATGCTGGAATCAGTCTTCCTTCATTGTTCAGAGAGGGACCATTGGTGATTATTTTAGTCTACTTCAGGGAACATTTCCCAGGAGGAGGGAGCCCGAGGGACAGAGAACTTCTGCCTTTAATTGGGCCACTGTTGCTGAAGGGGTCCAGGCTCGTGAGATGGAAGGAGGTCATGGCACCGTGGCAGCAGTGCCCATGTGCCCAGCTGTGTGCAGGAGCAGCTCCTCTGCCAAGAGCAGCAGGGCTGTGGGCACTGCCTGCTGCTGCTGAGAGGAGCTGAGAGAAGGCAGAGAGAAGTGAAGGGCAGTGTGGAGTGGGAGGACGGCTGACAGTTCACTGTAGAAGACTGTCCCAGCTCTTGACACAGTAAGTCTCTGGCTGAAGGACAACGCTACTGAGGCTCCTGGAGGGGGTCCTCTGAACCCAGCTCACCCCATGACAAGCTTTTTAAAGATCACTCTCGCGGCTTCTCCAGTGTATGGGAGGAGAAGATGCTTTAGAGCAGAGATTCCCTGGCTCACCGTCACAGGGACCCGGCATCCTGCTACCTTCTGCCAAGGAAGGCTGCAGGGCTGTGAAGCCGAGACATGCACACAAGTTTGTCCCAGGGCTGTGATTCAGAGCAGTGTCCCTGCCCTGCAGAGGAAGGTGAAAAAACAGGCTGCTTGAAATGGAAGGAGCTTTCCTTCCAGGGCTTTCTGTTTGCTGATTTGGGCAGGGAGAAAAAAGGAAAGAGTTTTCTGGTTTGGAAGGACCTGGGACTCACAAACCTTCACCCTCAGAGATCAGGAGGTCTGTGAGAAAGCTCAGCAAACACTCTTCAACCGCATCTCAACCTCCAGCAGCACCAGCATCACCTTTATGGGCTTCCTCAGGGTTTATGTGACCTGCTCCTTAGGACCTGCAAGGACAGAGATTCCCCTGCCCAGGTCCCAGACCTGGAAGATTTCTGTAGGGCAGAACTGAGCCCACAGAGGGTGGGATGGGGACGATGAGCACTGAGAGGGAAAAGGTGTTGGGACAGAGAAAGCTCCCAGCAGGGATAGCTGCAGGCAGCCGAGATGGGCAGGGACTGAGAAGGAACTGCTAGCAGAATCATCATGGGGGGATGGACCTGGGCAAGTCATGGTCAGTCCCTCCAACATAAGCATCTTCTTCTGAGCAAGCCTCCCCGATCTCCTCTCCCACCCAGCAGAGCCTCTGCCCCGACAGCCATGGAGTCCAGGGCATGAGCTGCCTCCTCTGCAGCCAGACCTCCAGCAGAGGAGAGGGGCATCTCTCCTGCCACGGGTTCATTTTGTGCTGCTGGACAAAGAGCCTGAGAGCACCTGCCTTGCAGTGTCGCCGTCTTCAAGGTGGCATGCCCAGCTAGGTAACGTGAAGGTTTTTGTGAGTGCCCGTCTGTCTCTCTGCTTGCCTCCCTCAGCAGCAGGATCATGGTGTTGCTCCTGGTTTCCCCTCCTCTCCATGCTGCTCCTCCTCTTCTCTCAGGTTGTCTGGGGTTACTGGGTGTTCAGCTGCACTTCAGACACCTGCCCTGCCAGTAGTGCGACAGGGGGATCTGCAAGGCTGTGAGGTTGCCCCAGCCCTCTTCTCACCTGTGCACCTACAGGAAACGCAGCCTGTGGGGTTGGGCAATGAGCTGGCTCTCCCTGAAGGAGAGCCCGTCTTTAGGACATGCGAAAGTTTCCCTGTGGTGTCCTGCCAAGCTTTGAGCTGCCCTCCAGGTGGTCACCGCTGCCTCATAGCATCTCTGTGCTATTGGAGAGACAAATGAAGAGGTGCAGGGTATGGAGATGGTGGTGGGAGGCTGTAGGTGGGCAGCTGAAGAGAGTCCTCAGTGTCCTTGGCCAGAAGGGGAGTGTGGAGAGCTCCCTGAGGGGCCCAGGGAAAGGGTGAGGAGTTTGGAGATCTGCCCTTTGAAAGTGCACTCCTCTGCTCTCAGCAGGGGCTGGGTTCTTGTTAGGGAAACATATGAGTATGATCATTCTCCAGGTGAAAGCGGTGCGACTGCGAGACAGATGGGAATGAGGCTAATACACAGACTAGCTGTCCTCACTCGGTACCAGGGGACAATGAATCCGATCCTCCTAGGACTGAGTAGAAATGCCAAGGATTTCTACCTTTGAGGAACACTGCCCAGGGGTGACAAGGACACACCAAAGAAAATAAACTCTAAAATCCTAAAAACTCCTTTCCTCAACCCTCTGTCTTTAGAAATTGGAGTGAAGATGCTGAAAAAAGCCCTTCTGCATGAGCAGTGGGTTTCACCTGAGAGAAACTGTGAATTTCAGAGCTAGGCGCCCCTGTGCCCACAGTCCCACTACTGTACAGCAGGATTGATTGCTGTGGAGCCAATTGGCAGAGGTCTCCTCACAGCAGCACACTCAGCCACTGCAAAGTGGCGTAGAAGCAAGGGAGAGAGCACAGAGATCGTCTCCGTAAAGAGAGAGGCAAAGTAGGGGGTTGTATGCCAAGTGGGACGTTCTGGGAGGCAGTTTGCTTGCAAAGTCTCTCTTAACTTCACCATGTCTCTTCTTTCTTGGACAGTCGCCCCATACCCAGAGGGAGTAAAATGACCAACAGCAGCTCCCTCAATGGGTTCTTCCTCCTGGCGTTTGCGGACTCACGGGAGCTGCAGCTCTTGCACTTCTCGCTCTTCCTGGGCATCTACCTGGCTGCCCTCCTGGCCAACGGCCTCATCATCACAGCCGTAGCCTGCCACCACCGCCTCCACACCCCCATGTACTTCTTCCTCCTCCACCTCACCCTCCTCGACCTGGGCACTGTCTCCACCACTGTCCCCAAGTCCATAGCCAATTCCCTGAGGGACACCAAGGCCATTTCCTATGCAGGATGTGCTGCCCAGGTCTTTCATTTTATCTTTCTCATGTCAACTGAGTATTTTCTCCTCACAGTCATGGCCTATGACCGCTACGTTGCCATCTGCAGACCCCTGCACTACGGGACCCTCCTGGGCACCAGAGCTTGCGTCAAGATGGCAGCAACTGCCTGGGCCAGTGGTTTTCTCTATGCTCTCCTGCACACTGCCAACACATTTTCCATTCCTCTCTGCCAAGGCAATGTCCTGGACCAGCTCTTCTGTGAGATTCCCCAGATCCTCAAGCTCTCCTGCTCACACTCCTACCTCAGGGAAGTCGGGGCTTATTGTGGTTGGTCTTTTTTTATTCTTTGGGTGTTTCATTTTCATTGTGCTGTCCTACGTGCAGATCTTCAGAGCTGTGCTGAGGATGCCCTCTGAGCAGGGAAGGCACAAAGCCTTCTTCATGTGCCTCCCGCACCTGGCCGTGGTCTTCCTCTTTGTCAGCACTGTCATGTTTGCCTACCTGAAGCCCCCCTCCATGTCCTCCCCAGCTCTGGATCTGGTGGTGGCTGTTGTGTACGCGGTGGTGCCTCCAGCAGTGAACCCCCTCCTCTACAGCATGAGGAACAAGGAGCTCAAGGAGGCACTGAGGAAACTGATTCAGCTGCTTCTAGTTCAGCAGCACTAAAGCTGCCCATTTCTCTTCACAAGCAATGTCCATTTTGTCTCAGGCAACTCCTGTGCTTTGTTTTGTCTATGATAGTCAAGTTTTTACACAAATGTTTGAATTACTCCCACCTCTCCAGAGGCACAAACCCTGTCTGTCTGACCCAGAGGCCTTCTGTAAATCTACCGTCATTATGTCAGAACTGGTCTCCCATTTAGCATCTCTGTAATAAAAGGAGATCTCCTGAATACTGTGCCTGAATTTTGGGCTCTTCTTCCACAGCTGGCCCCAAGAATGTTCTCAGGGAATTGCACTTAAAAGGGCCCTGTTGCCATGCCTGGGTTTTGCATGGGCCAAGGGACAGCAGCTGGTAGAGTGACGTGTCAGGGAGCGAGGGCTGGATTCAGGTGTCACTTGTGGTTGGCCCAGGGCCCCTGGGGAGGATGAGTCACCAAGGGGTATCTGCTGGGACTGCCCCACATATCAATGGGTGGGTGACAGATGCCCATCCCTCTGGAAGGGAATATGGGAGCCAGCAGAAGAGCACAGGGGAACCTCAGGGGCAGTGTGTGCACTGCAGTCTCAGGAGAAGGAGAGGGCTGGGTCTAATGTCACCTCTGGACACATGCTGAGCAGTGGGAAATGCCCTGTGATTGCTCCAAGCATCCTGCACAGCCACAGACCCTGGGGAGGGGCTGGTCAGGTGCAATGATGCTGGTCCAGCTGGGTCTGTCCTGAGCAGCTCGGCCAATGGGGAGTCACCCCATGGTCCCATAGCCTGCTGGTCCTGCAGGGCAGCACCACCAGCCCTGGGGCTGGTGGGGCAGCTGAGCCCCCTCTCTGCCCCGTGGAGCTGCTGTGGCCTTGCGAGGGGCTGGGGCTGTGGAGCGAGTGCCCAGAGCTCTGCAGCCCCCTGCAGCGGGCACTGCTGCAGGGCCAGCGCCAGGCTGGGAGGACCTGGAGGGAGCAGGAGAGAAGAGCCCAGGTTGTTGCCTGCGTTGCCTGCCCACGCTGGGGAAGCTGCCCCAGGCCCATCGTCCTGCAGCAGCCCCTCACGTCACCCCTCCCAGCGCTGGCTGCTCCCCCAGCGGTGGGGTGGTGCATGGCCAGCTGCGTCCTCCTGCAGCTCTGCACATCCCCACGGAGGGGACAAGGCCAGTCTTGCACGGCCTCTCTCCTGCACCAGACCGCGGCAGGTCCCGGAGCACGGCTGTCTGCTGAGCCCCGCGTGGGGCACAGCCTGGGCTGGGCAGGGGCTGGCTGCTCCCATCCCCAAGGCTCTGGGGGATCATTTAATGGTTATTTAATAGTACTCCAGCCCTTGCCATGTGCGAGGGGTCTGGTTCCAGCTCCAGCTGAGCTCTGGCTTTCCTCGCTCCAGCCCTGCTTGCCCGGACAAGGTCTCGGGGCTCCCCCCGGGCAGCCCCTGCCCCTGCCCCCGTCTGGGCACGTCCCCTCCAGCCCCCGGAGCACTGGTGCTGCTGCCGGGGCAGAGCTGGAGGATCCCGTGCAGCGGCTCCTCCGGGAGATGCCCAGGCAAAAGCTGGCCCCAGCCCCAGCCCCAGCCCCGGCCCCAGCCCCAGCCCTGGCCCCAGCCCCAGCCGCATTGGGGCCCAGGGCAGCTGCCCTCTGCCCACCCACCCTGGTGCTGCCAGCCCCACCGCAGCCCGCTCCTCACCGGCTCCAGTGCAGCCCTGCAGGCAGCTGGAGCTGCCTCGGGCCCCGGGGCCGTCTGGCGGCAGCAGCCTTTGACCTGGCCACAGCAGCAGCGGTGCCAGCAGCAGAGCAGGAGCAGGGGACTTGGGGCGAAGACCCCTGCCCTCGGCTGCACGGCTGGGGCACTGGCCGGGCGATGCCTTTGTGGGTGGCCGGGCTCCAGGTTCGGGGTGGACGGCAGCTCGAGGGTGGGAGCGCCGGGATGTGGATGGGCTTCCAGTGCAGCCGGGAGTGTGGGGCAGGCAAGTGGGCAGAGCCAGGCACACACAGGTGCCAAGGCCACGGGTGGAAAGGGCAGTGTGGGGCTGGTGAAGGCCCTCCCTCTCCTTCTCATCCCCGTGGGGAAGAGAGACCCCAGGCCATGCTGGACTCCACTTGGGCTGATGGGAAACGGCAGAGGGCAGGGTGGAAGAGTCATTCGGAGCCTCTTGGGGTGAATGATGGAGTTTTCCAAGTCCAGGGCTGAGCCAGGGACCTTTAGATCTTCCCCATGATGCTCTCCCAGCTGGACTCGTTTGCCAGGAGGCCTCCACAGAACGACTGAACCAGTTCATAGGCGTTTTGCCCTTGTAAGGTAATCCAGCAGGCTCCATACACTAGACCGGTTTTGGTGGTTGTATAGGTGTCCCTACTCCTTATGAAGGAGCTTACAATTGTGGTGGTGAACAGGTATGTAACAAAGTTTACTGAATTGATAAATGGTAATGATAATAACTATAATAATATTGATAACAATGTAATATAACCACAAGGTAGTAACTTATTTACGATGGTATACCTGCAGCTTCAGTATAAAAGTAAACAGAAATAGTTATATAGTCAAACATACACATGCACACACAGAGGTTTGAGTTCAGAAGACACTCAACGAATACGCATGAAAGTGGTAAGGTGGTTGTGGGGGACAGGGTTAAACAGGCCGCTCCCGGAGTGGGGAGCGCCGCTTCCAGGTCCAGGCACCTGTATCCTAAGCAGGCCACCCTCAACAGAGGGTGCCACCACCCAGGTGAAGTTCTTCATCTCCAAGGAGGCCAAGTGGGGGGAGAATGTGCTGCCTCGCAGCCAGAGGCCCTACGATCAAGCAGGCCACACCAGAAAGGGTGTGCTGCTTTGCCCTTCCAGGGTTAACTCGTGTCCGCGGGTAAATGAGGATCCTGAAGCTCTGACCTGGCATCCCAGGTCGGGAGGGGTGGGGAGGGAGTGTGGTGAGTCCCTGAAGCCCGGCGTTGGTGGTGGGCCTCCTCCTCTGGCCGTCCCACAGCCTCCAGTGGAGCCGTCTTCAGTCGAGGAATATGCCCTTGGCTTCTTCAGGTCTTGAGAAAGATCACCCAGGTTTCTTCCTCCCCGATGCCATTCTTCGTGATTTCAGCTTGTCTTCTTTCTCCTGGGTCACCCACAAGGAAAAGTGCCCCCCCCCCCCCAGTGTAGGGGCGCATGGCTCTTTATAGGTGGACCACTCTATGACCACAGGCATCAAGACACTGCCACTGGCCACACTTTGTTCGGATCCGCGTTCCTATTGGTGCGTTTTGGATCCTTCATTAGCATGTGGACCCATTGCTGACTAGCGCCTAGGCCTGTCACCTTTCTAGAATGTTCCCTTTGATAGACAATCACTCCCCACCAATGATTTGATAACGTAAGGGGAGACACAAGGGTTAACTAACTAAGGGTCACACAAAGGACAGTATGAGTGACAGAACACACAAATTACAAATACAACCTTTTTAGCAGATTTAAAATGTAACTTTCAATCTATTAAGGGTCCTACTATGAGAGTGATACAGCTATGATGTTGATGGTGAGGTCATCTCTTTTAAAAGAACCTCAGTGGCTGGCATTGGGAAGGAGCCATTCTGAGGACAAGAAGCACATCACACCACCACTCATCCCAGCCAAAAGAAGATAAGGGCAGGAGGATGGGGAGAGGCAGGCAAAGGGGACACATCTGCACTGTTGATTGTGAGGTCCCACCCATGTGCCTGCTCCTTGCCCATCACTGGCAGAGACAGGAGTGACCTCACAGTCACCTTCACAGTCATGTGCCTCCAACTGGCCTTGGAGATTTTGGGACCACCAGCCTGTCAGAATCCAGTACCCTCATCATCATCTTCCAAGCCCTGGTGCCTGCTGTTGGCATGCCAACTGCCTGGATGGACATGATCCAGCTAGGTGCCAGCTGCCATCCAATCAGGTACTAAGGCAGAAGTGATCTCACAATCAAAATCCAACCCAAGGGCCTGCTGCTGACCTATCAGGCACTCAGACTCTATTGATCTCACAGAGTTTCCAACCGATGTATTTGCTCCTGGCCCATCACCTGCAGATACAGAAGGGACCTCTCAGTCACCTGCATGGTCCTGGGTCTCCTAAGGCCCTACAAGTTTCTGTGACACAATCCTCCCCTAAAATACAGCCATGATACAATAGATGTTTGCCCTGTCATTCAGAAGGACCTTGGCAGGCTGGAGACATGGGCAGAGGGGAACCTCAGGAAGTTCCACAAAGGAAATGCAGTGTCTTGAACCTAAGGAAGAATAACCCCATGCACCAGGACACGCTAGGTGCCAAGTGGCTGGAAAGCAGCTTGGCAGAGAAGGGCCTGGGGGGTCCAGGTAGACAACATGAAGCAGCAGGAGCCAGACAAGTGTCCTGGTGGCAAAGGCCACCCCGGTTTCCTGGGCTGCATTGGCAAGAGTGTTCCAGCAGGGTGAGGGCTCTGTGCCTGCAGGCTCTGGGTCAGCAGGCTCTGCGCCTGTTGTCTAACCACATCCTCAGGCAGAACTGACGTCACAAACACCTGCCTTAGGCCGCAGCCAAAGGCTCACCTCTCAGCTGCTCACACAGAAGTCACCTCACAATCATCCACCAAACCAAGGGGCCTACTGCTGGCCCTCCAGCTTCTCTCATGCACACGACCAGCTATGTGCCTGCTGTTATCCAGTCAGGTCTTAAGGCAGAGGAGGCTTCACAATCAACATCCAAGCCATGTGCCTGTTGCTGGCCTATCACCTGCAAAGACAGGAGACACCACAAAATCAGCACCCTAGCCCTGTGCCTGTGGGTAGCCTATTGGGTACTCAGGCAGCAGTGACCTCACCATGAGCATCCAAGCAAATGAGCTGCTGCCACATCCAATCCATGGGCCTACTTCTTGCGTGAAAGCTGCTTGCACAGACGTGACCTCACAGTCACTTTCCCAGCAATGTGCTTGCTGCTGGCCCATCACCTGCAGAGACAGAAGGGACATCACGTTCACCTTTGCAGCCATGTGCCTCCTACCATCCAAGGAGCTTCTGAGAAACAATGGCTTTCATCACAATGTCCCCTCTGGTTAGACTTTTGGCCTACCAGCGGATCCTTTACCAGTAACCTCACAGTCTCTTCCAAGCCCACCTGCCTGCAGGAGGTCTGCTGTGTTGAGGGGGATAATGGCGCCCCTTGTGTGGGTGGCCACGCCTCTCCTAACGCAGCCCGTGGTCATCTGGCCTTCTTCACAATGAGTGTGCCCCACTGGCTCATATGGCATTTCTCACAGCGCCCACATCCTGCTCCTCAGGGTCACACCGCAGCCGGTAAGGTCCCAACCTGCCCTGATTCATGGGATTTACCCTTCCCCAGGGGCAGGACTTGCCCCTTCTCCATGTAAAACTCCATGAGGTTCCTGTTCCCCAAGTTTCTAAAGGTCCCCTAGACTCAAGCTCTCTTGTGTCAGCTGTTACTGTGTGTGTGCAGATGGCTCCCCCTGCCTTGCGGTGCCTCTGAGAAGATCACAGCATGAGGAATCAGTCAGGGGGGAATCAGTCTGCTGCCTTTCAGGAACTGTGAGCCCTGGAGCCCTGGAACCATCTCGAGGGCGCACAGGGGACAGAGAAAGTCACGTCTTCAGCTGGGCCTCTGCTCCTGAGCTGGGCCTGGCTCCTGGGACTGCCGGAGCCCAGGGCAACCTGGCAGGCGCTGCAGAGAGACAGCTCTGTCCGGGTGCAGCTCCTTTGAATGGAGCAGCAAGACTCAGGGCACTGCCTGCAGGGGCCAGGAGGAGATGAGCGACTCAGAAGTTAAAGGCAGTTGGGAATGGGAGGACAGCTGAGAGCTCACTGCAGGGAGGAACCTTCACAGCCCCTAACACAGTAAGTCTCTGGCTGCAGGGCACCGCTGCTGTGGTTCCTGGAGGGCTCTGCTGCAGCTGGCACCTTCCACAGCTGAGAGCGTCTGTCCGGGTAGCTCTCCCAGCTTCTGCTGTTTGGAGCAGGAGGTGCTTGAGAGCAGGGATGCGCTGCCACACGGTCAGAGGGACAGGGCATGAGGGCTACGTGCTTGCAGGGCTGGTGCAGGGCTGTGAAGCCAGGGAGTACCCCCAGGTGTGCGCAGGGCTGTAATTCAGAGCAGAGCCCTGTGCCCCAGGGTGCTGTGTGCTCGGGGCAGTGACTCTGCTGCCTGCGTGGGTCAGCCCTCAGCCTGCCCGGGAAGCTCCCCACAGCGCTGTGGGGAGAAGGTCTGGGTGGAAGGAGCGACCCCCTTCAGAGCAGGTTCATTCTGCTATCGAGAGGGTGCTGTGTGGGTCAGGGCTGCTCTCAGCTCCAGCTCACCCCCACGGTATTTCCAAGGGACCTTTGCAGGAGGTCACTCATGGCAGGGGTTGCCTTGAAGATCAGGAGCTTTCCTGAGTCTCTGCTTTCCGATTCCTGCTTTTTGCAGGTGGGAGGGTTGGAAAAGGAGCTGCCAGGTTTGGACAACAGACTGACGTTCCTAGACTTGACAGAGAGAGATCAAGAGGTCTGTGAGGAACCTCCGAAAACTCTTTCCCCACTCTGCATGGGGTCTGTGCGCGCTGACAGGGAGAAGACGAGGGATAGAGAAGCAGCTCCCATTTCCCAGGAGGAAAAGCTCTGAGCAGGGAAGATCTGATCAGTGAAAGAGAGGAAGCTGGAAACGTGAATGCTGTGGGAGGGGGAATGTGGAGACCTCCCCATTAACCTCTTCCGTGCAGACATGTTCCCCTAAGGAAGCCCCTCTGTGTCTCCTCTCCCACCCAGCAGAGCCTCTGCCCTCCAGGCCAGGGGGTGCAGGGCATGAGCCCCCTCCTCAGCAGCCCGACCTCCAGCGGAGCTTTGTTTCTCACTGCGGGACAAAGGGGCTGAGAGTGACTGTCCTGCTCTGGTTGCTGTCTGGGAGGTGGTGAGCACAGCTGGGTGAGCTGAAGGCTTTCCTGAGAGCCCGTCTGTGTCTTGCTCCTTGCTTTCCTTGTGGTCGGAGCGTCACAGTAGTCCTCACAGTTTCCTCACCTCTTTGTGCTGCTCTGGTTCTTGCTCTCACGCTCGGTGGGGTTAAGGAGGGGGTTCAGCTGCAGCGGAGGCAGGAACTTCCCACTCCCCTGACAGTGCCTGAAGAAAGAGTGCAGAGGGTGAACTGATGTGAGGGCAGGGTCCATGTCAGTGGGGCAGAGAGGTCGAGGAAGGGTTGGGTCAGCCCCTGCCTTCACTGCACTGTTTCTCTCCCATGCTGGAGTGGGATCTGGTGCGAGTGACTCAGATACAGGCAGCTGTGATCAAGAGGGCAAGGTTGGGAGAGATGCGTCCCCCGCAGGGACCTTCTCTTTCAGACACAGCTGGCATGAGCGCTGTATTCATCTCTCCCAATGAGCAAAACAGAATATTCCCCCTGATTCCCAGACCAAATCCCCTTCACCCTGCTCAGCGTGCCCATCCCCAGGTATCTCCACCAACTGCACAGGACAGTCTGACACCTCCATTTACAGGCCCCGGTGGAGCAGGGCTGACTCCTCTGTAGCCCATGGGCAGAGGCCCCTGCTCGTGCAGAGGCCGCACACTCAGCCCAAAGCAGAGGTGAGGGAAGGGAGCTAAACAAGGTAAAGGAGAGAGGCAATGTGGGGGTTGCTCTGAGGAGGGCAATGGGTTTGGCTCAGAGAAGCCTGTCCTAACTTGTCAATGCCTTTTCCTCCTTGGACCGTGTCCTGAAGCAAGGCAGAGCAAATGTCCAACAGCAGCTCTCCCAACGAGTTCCTTCTCCTGGCGTTTGCAGACACACGGGAGCTGCAGCTCTTGCACTTCTCGCTCTTCCTGGGCACCTACCTGGCTGCCCTCCTGGCCAACGGCCTCATCATCACAGCCGTAGCCTGCGACCACCGCCTCCACACCCCCATGTACTTCTTCCTCCTCAACCTCGCCCTCCTCGACCTAGGCTCCATCTCTTCCATGATCCCCAAATCCATGGCCAATTCCCTGAGGGACACCAGGGCCATTTCCTATGCAGGATGTGCTGTCCAGATATTTTTGTTTGCCTTATTCATGTCAGCTGAGTGTTCTCTTCTCACAGTCATGGCCTATGACCGCTACGTTGCCATCTGCAGACCCCTGCACTATGGGACCCTCATGGACACCAGAGCTTGTGTCAAGATGGCAGCAGCTGCCTGGGCCAGTGGTTTTCTCAATGCTCTCCTGCACACTGCCAACACATTTTCCATTCCTCTCTGCCAAGGCAATGTCGTGGACCAGTTCTTCTGTGAGATTCCTCAGATCCTTAAGCTCTCCTGCTCAGATTTCTACCTCAGCGAAGTGGGGCTTAATGTGGTTAGTGCCTGTTTATTCTTTGGGTGTTTTATTTTCATTGTGCTGTCCTACGTGCAGATCTTCAGAGCTGTGCTGAGGATGCCCTCTGAGCAGGGAAGGCACAAAGCCTTCTCCATGTGCCTCCCTCACCTGGCCGTGGTCTCCCTGTACATGAGCACTGGCCTGTTTGCCTACTTGAAGCCCTCCTCCATCTCCTCTCCAGGTCTGGATCTGGTGCTGGCCGTTCTGTACTCGGTGGTGCCTCCAGCAGTGGACCCCCTAATCTACAGCATGAGGAACAAGGAGCTCAAAGCTGCCCTGAACAAACTGATTCAATTGATTCTAGTTCAGCAGAAATAAGATGCCCTTCTCTCCTCACAAGCAATTTCCTGTTTGTCTCAGACAGCTTTTGTGCAGTGGGCATTGTCTCTCTGATAATCATGTTTGGACAGAAGGGTTTGAATTCATCCCATTTCTCCAGCAGCCCGAACCCATCCTGTTTGACACAGAGGAATCTGTGAATGTCTGTCACAGGGTCAGAGCTGGCTTAGGTCTAGTAAAAGAGGATTTCCTCTGTGCAATGCTTTCAGGCTGGGCTCTCCTTCCAAAACTGGGGTCAAAAATGTGCTTGAAGACTTGCACGCTGAGAGACCCCGATGCTTTTCCAGGGTTCTCCATGGGCTCAAGGTGATGAGCTCATAGGTGATGTGTTAGTGAAAGAAGGTGGGATTCAGCTGTCACTTTTGGGTGCCCAGGGCTCCTGGAGGTGGTGGATGGTCAAGGGGTCTCTCCCATCCAACAGGGCTGGAGACAGATGCCTGTCCTTCTCTAAGGCAGTATGGAGCCTCCAGGAGAGCCCAGGGCATCTCCAAGGGCACCATGTGCCCTGGGGTGGGCAGTGAATGCAGCTTCACAAAATCAAGTGCAGTCACCCACACTTAAAGGGCAAACCCAATGGATGTGCAGGCAAGTGAGAGCTCTGAAATCGCACCACAGCCAGTGGGGACCCAGCAGGCACAGGAAGGGAGCCTGGAGAGTCCTTCATGTCACCTTCAATGAAAAAGCACGGGCTGGATCTTGGGACGCACCTGAACACCGCCTGAGCCATTGGAAATGCCCTGTGATTGCTCAGAGCGTCATCCATGGCCACAGACCCCTTGGTGGGGGTTGTCAGGTGCAATGATGGCCATCCACCTGGGTCTGCTTCCCACCGTGACCACCCCAGCCAGCGTGGAGTCACCCCATGGCCCCGTGGCCCCACAGCCCACTCCCTCTGCACAGCAGCACCGCCAGCCCGGGGCCCTGCGGGGAGCACAGGGGAGGGTCCAGGAAGGGCCGGGCAGGCCAGCCTGGACACACTGAGGTGGGGAAAGGCTCTGCGGGGAGCAGGGAAGTCCCTGGAGAAGAGGAAAGGAGCAATTGTGCACTGGCAAGGAGGCATAAAGGAGGAAGAGCAACGTGTTTCTCTGTGTGTCCAGGAAGGGCAGGGTGCTGTGCCCCTGGGGCAGCAGGAGCGGCCGGAGGAGCCCCAGGGCAGGGGGTCTTGGTGTGTCGTGGAGAGAGGGGCTGGCCCGGGGGGCTGCAGGCAGGCTGGGGGTAGGGGATCTCCTGGACACCAGAAGGAGGGACCCACAGTGTCCCTGTGGCCTGCCTCCTGGTGCCACTGGGGCCAGTTCCAGCTGGGAGGCTGGTGGGGCAGCAGACACACACCCGCCCTGCCCTGGTCGCTCACCCCAGGTTTCGGGGTGTGTTTGGCTGCTCTGTCCTGCTGGGCTCAGTGCCTGTATGGAGGGGAACGGCTGGCCCTGCCCGGCCTCTCTCCCAGCCCCGACCCCGGCAGACCCTGGGCCATGGCTGTGTGCTGACCTCCGGGTGGGACACGGCTGGGGCTGGGCAGGCTCCGGGTGCTGGGGGAAGGTGCCAGAGCAGGAGGGCTGTGGGGGGACGGGGTACCGAGGGCTGTGGTGGGGACCGTGCCGGGGGGACGTGTCCCCAGCCCTGAACACACCCTGCCCTGGGCAGTGCCTGCACAGTGGGGCCATGGGGCCGTGCGCAGGTGCAGGGACGGGGTGCGACTACGAGCCCCGATGCTCCTCACGGCTCCCCTGCAAAAGAGGAACCGCCAGGGGAGCTCTCCCAGCCCTGCCCCACGAGCTCTTGTCCCTGCCCCAGCCACGGCAGAGCAGAGGCCGAGCACCAAGAGGCCCCTCAGGCAAAGCTGGGCCGGCCTCGGGGAGCAGGTCCTGAGCACTGGGACAGGCAGAGCGCCCTCCTCCTATGTCCCTGTCCTGCTGGGAGGGTGGCACCAGGCACCAGGGAAGTCGCCTGTTTCTGCCTGAGGTCGCTGTGGGACTTCTGCATGAGGTGATCTCGACAGATCCTTCACTGCAGCCTGCACTGAACTCTTCCTTTCCTCTGCCGACTTGTTGAAGGGACTAGCAGAATTTCAGGAACTGATACAGCCCCAGAGCTGCTGCCCAGCCCCTGGCCTTCCCCACCTTCACCGCAAACATTGCATCCACCTTTAGAGAAGAATAAGAAAGAGCATCTGGGGAATGACAGCCATAGCAGTGTCACCTCAGTCCCTGGGAAGCAAATCTTCCTGGGAGTGATTTCCAGTCCCAGGAAGGGATTGGGATCAGCCAGCATGAATCACTGAGGGCAGCTTGTGCCTGGCCCACCAGATTGCCTCCTGGGATGGAGTGACTGGCTGTGTGGACAAGGGGAGTGCCCTGCATGCTGTATAGCTTGAATGGAGGAAGGCCTTTGACATGGTCTTCCCTAGCACCTTTGTTGCCAAAGTGGGCAGATGTGGGATGGATCCGTATGCACTGGAGTATGCAGGAAATTAGCTGGAGGCCACCTGGCTCCAAAGGTGGAGAACAGTGGTGCAAAGTCCAACGGACTAATGGCTCCCAGTGATGTTCTTCAGAGGTCACTACTGGAGCCAATGCTGTTTGCCTTGATGAGTGATGCAGATGATGGGATGGAGCGTGCTCTCAGCTGGTTCATGGGCAACACCAAAAATTGGGGTGGGTGGGTGACATGCTGGAGGGCAGGGCTGTGAAGCAGAGGAGCAGCAAAAGGCTGGTGATATGGGCTGACAGGGATACAGGGAGTTCAGCCAAGTCCTGTCCCCGAGATGAAATAACCCCGTGCAGCTGGACACGCTGGGGCTGACTGATTGGGAAGCAGCTTTGCAGGAAAGGACCTGGGGTTGTTGGTGGACATCAAGCTGACAAGGAGTCCTCAGGCTGCTCCTGTAGCAAAGACAGGTGCTGTTAGCCTGGGTAGCAGTAGCAAGAGTGCAGGCAGCCGGGCGAGTGCAGTGAGACAGACAAAAATAGCCTCTTGGCAGTCTCGACCAAAGTGAAGCCACATAAAGGTAAGGCTGACCTGGTAGACTACCAGCCTTGGAGAGAGCGGTATGATCAACAGAGTGCCCAGGTACTGCAAACATTTTAAAACAATTGAAAGATATTTCTGCCAGTGGCCAAGAGGCTGGAGGCAGATGTGCCCACGCTTGCCCATGGGGGAGAGCTCCCGGGGGAACTTCTGATTTGCTCTTCCTCTAGTAACATGCCCAGGAATATGACTTTTTCAGTGATAGAACATGTTTTTTAACTTTTTAGTTAAAGCCTTAGGACTTCCGCTCAAGCTCAGCCATGAGGGGTGGGGGAAAAAGCCAACGCCCACTCCCTTCATTGGCTTCAGTGGCTGCAGGCTGAAGCCTGAGTTTGGTGTGAAAGAGAGAAGATTTGGACTGAATGGCCTGAGGGTGACTCTGAGCTACTCAATGCTTTCTGTGCTCTTCGGTGACATTTCCTAGGGTCACACCTCAGTCCACTGTACACTCTTTTTCCCATGCGTAATAGATCAGGACTGTGAAGAAAGGACTGACTGAAGGAAAATGCCACACTGATAATCTGGGGAGCCTGGGGAGCCCCCTGAAAAAGCAAATGTCTGCACAAGAGCTCAGAGCAGTGGCCTGGAAAAGCCAAGTGGCTGTGACCCTCCCAAGATGCAGAGGAACTCCTGAGCTACAAGGCTGGACACGGCCTCCTCTGATTGCTCCTACCATGGGCTCATGACGCACGTCGCAGAGTCAAATCCCTTTGTGTGGGAGAGGTGGTGGAAGAAAGGAGAAATGAATCAAAAGAGGGGGAGTTTGGGACAGGCAGTCCCAGATTTTTACTGTCCCAGCAGTAAAAATCTCCAAATACAGGTGTGACGGAGTGCTCCTTCCCCCCGTGATGTGCTCTTCCTCCCGTTCAGCCTGACCTCTTCGTAAACACCACCTACACAGAAGGTAATTGGGCATGCACCAACTAAAATCCATCTAGTATGCAAATATGACCATGAGGCAATCATCTTACCCCATAAATGGGGGGTGAACCTCGTGACTAAACCTCGTGACTCAACGGGAGGATCTCCTTGACACTTTTGTCCGACCCTGTCCTCCATGCAGTAAATAACTAAGTGGACCTTGCCATTGACCCTTGATAAATCATGGTCTTATTTATGATTGAATTTTGTTAAATCACTAACTTATCTCAATAAAGCATATTGCTGCTTCTCTCTTACGAGTGAAGTGCATCACTCCTCACTCATCCGCCACAGGAGGGAAATTGGGGTGAGGACTCCTGCCCTCGGCTGCATGACCAGGGCAATGGCTGGGTGATGCTTTTGTGGGCAGCTGGGCTCCGGTTTCAGGGTAGACACCAGCTCAAGGGTGGGCACACTGGGCTTTTGATGGGCTTCCAGTGCAAGCATGACTGTGGTGAAGGCAAGCGGGCAGAGTCAGGCACACACAGCTGCCAAGGCCAGGGGTGGAAAAGGCAGTGTGGGGCTGATGAAGGCCCCTTCATCTCCTCCCCGTGGGGAAGAGCATCCCCAGGCCAGGCTGGACTCCTCTTTGGTCAACAGGAGCAGAGCAGAGGGCAGGGGGGAAGAGGCAGATGGAGCCTCTTGGGGTGTGTGAGGGAATTTTCCAAAGCCCAAGGCTGAGCCAGGCACCTTTGGATCTTCCTCCTGATGCTCTCCCAGCTGGGCTTGCTCTGCCCTAGGAGCTCTCATCCCCGAGCCAGCTGTGCCAGAGCAGAGACTGAGGGACAAGAATTCATGGAGTCGCAGAGGCATTGTGGTGGGAGGGGCCTCTGGAGGTCTCCAGTGCAGCCTCCTGCACAAAGCAGACCCAAGTGGCTGCGCTCACTTTTTCCTGCAGCTAAGACTCTTTGTGCAGTGTTAGCTGAGAAAGAGTCCAGATCTGAAGCACTCCTTACACCTTCACATTGGCTGTCAGGCAAGAGTTGCTGCTGTGGATATAGGGTCACCTTTTGTATGTACAACCTCTGGGATCTGCTCAGGTCCCCTCATCCCTTACCAAGGCTTTCTTGGCTGTAGTGAAGGGGCAGGTCCCAGCAAGAGATGGGCAGTCAGATCAGCAGGATGGGGACAGGGTCAGGGGAGGACCCCAGAGGTGCAGGGCCAGGCACAGGCATGTCCACAGTGTAATGCCGGCATGGCCAAAGGACAAGGGGAGCAGATCCTCGGCAAGGAGGACAAGGCCCCACAGTGAGGCTGGTCACTCTGTCTCCCCTGATCTTGTGCCCACGAGATCCCCCTCCCTGGCTGCCTCCAGACCCTCCATGCCCACCCTGCTGCCCAGCACACCACGACAGCCCTGGCCCCGCAGCCCCTCCAGCAACTCCTGCTGCCCCGGGGACAGAGGCCCCTGCCCCGAGCTGGTGCCCAGAGAAACCTGTTTCTCGTTCTCATTTTCTCTCTCTGCCTGCTGCCCTGCTTTTCTCCTGGGACGTCCCTGCTCCCCAGAGAGCCTTTCCCCAGGCCAGTGTGTCTGTGCTGGCCTAGCTGACCCTACACCCCCACACTGCGCACCCCACAGGGCCCCAGGCTGGCGGTGCTGCTCTGCAGGTTGAGTAGGCTGTGGGGCTGTGGGGCCATCAGGTGACTCCTGATTGGCCCTGGCAGAGCAGGTCATGGTGGGAAGCAAACCCCATTGGACAGGGATCGTCACCACTGACTGGTGCCATTACACTGATGCCATGTGTCTGGGCTAACGGATGGTGCTCAGAGTGACGCCCAGGGCGTTGCCCAAGGCAGGAGATGTGTTTGGGTGTGCACTGTGGTGTCCAGCCTGTGGTGTTTCACTGAGGCTGCAGGAATCACTCTCCCGTCTCCCTTCCCTGCACCTCCTGGGTCCCCACTGCCTCTCTGGGGACTGCAGAGCCCTCGTTTCCCCAAGCATACCTGGATCTAGTGCTTTGCCTTCTGGTTACTCCACCATGGTCCCTCCCTCACTTTGTGAGGCTCCACTCACTGCCCACCCCATGGAAACACCATGTTACAAGAGCACTGAGGCCATCTACGCACATGAGAGCAGAGCAGGAGAGGGTGGAAATGAGGGGAGCAACCCTGACAAGAGCAATTCCTGCTGCTGTTGGTGGACATGTCGGCAGGAAGTCTGCAGCCTCCACTCAAAGGCAGCAGTGAGGAAATGTGTGCTGTGGTAGTGGGGAGATGATCCTGCGGAGCAGAGGGTCTGTTGCCACAGCCTTTGTCCAGACCCTCCTCCCCTCCATTCCTGCTCCACTGTGAGTGTTGGAGCTCTGTAGAGGGAAGGGACCAGCCCACAGTGACAGCCAGCTGCCACCCTTGCAGGAGAGGGGTAGAAGATCACACCTGGAAGAAGAGCGCAGCTGGGGAGCTGAGCTCTCCTAATGCAAATGGGACCCAAGGTCTCACCCTGCCTGTACTCGTCTGAGCCTGACTCTGTGCCCCTGAGCTCCCTTGGCATCACAAAAGAGACCTCACAAAGGGAAACTCCCCTCATTGCCCTGGGGGCATCCGAGGGAGCTGAGACTAGTGGGCTCTGAGGTTCCCCCATGTCTGCTGAGGAAGGGGGAAGCCTGGCTTCCTGCTTCATCATGGCCTCTGGGTTATATTCACATGAGAGACTTCTGAGGAGAAGTGGCATGAACCAAAACTCTTCATTCTTTTTCCAAGAAAGGATCAGGAAAAAAAAAAAAAAAGAATGACATGTAGCCTTGATGCCAGATGCCCTGGGAATGAGGAGGAGATGCACATGGGACAGTTACTGGTGCTGACACTGTACCCATTGAAAGAGTTTCCTCAGTGCATCCCTGAGCTCCTTGTTCCTCATGCTGTAGAGGAGGGGGTTCACTGCTGGAGGCACCACCGAGTACACAACAGCCACCACCAGATCCAGAGCTGGGGAGGAGATGGAGGGGGGCTTCAGGTAGGCAAAAAATGAGGTGCTGACAAAGAGGGAGACCACAGCCAGGTGCGGGAGGCACATGGAGAAGGCTTTGTGCCTTCCCTGCTCAGAGGGCATCCTCAGCACAGCTGTGAAGATCTGCACGTAGGACAGCACAATGAAAACGAAACACCCAAAGAATAAACAGGCACTAACCACATTAAGCCCCACTTCCCGGAGGTAGGAGTGTGAGCAGGAGAGCTTGAGGATCTGGGGAATCTCACAGAAGAGCTGGTCCATGACATTGCCTTGGCAGAGAGGGATGGAAAATGTGTTGGCAGTGTGCAGGAGAGCATAGAGAAAACCACTGGCCCAGGCAGCTGCTGCCATCCTAACACAAGCTCTGCTGTCCATGAGGGTCTCATAGTGCAGGTGTCTGCAGATGGCAACGTAGCGGTCGTAGGCCATGACAGTGAGGAGAAAATACTCAGCTGAAATTAAGAAGAAGAAGAAAAAGACCTGGGCAGCACATCCTGCATAGGAAATGGCCCTGGTGTCCCTCAGGGAGTTGGCCATGGATTTGGGGACAGTGGTGGAGATGGAGGCCAGGTCGAGGAGGGTGAGGTGGAGGAGGAAGAAGTACATGGGGGTGTGGAGGCGGTGGTTGCAGGCTACGGCGGTGATGATGAGGCCGTTGGCCAGGAGGGCAGCCAGGTAGATGCCCAGGAAGAGTGCGAAGTGCAAGAGTTGCAGCTCCCGTGTGTCTGCAAAGGCCAGGAGGAGGAACTCATTGAAGGAGCTGCTGTTGGACACTTTGCTCTCTCCGGACATGGAGGACTGTCCTAGGAAAAAGACAGTGATAACTTAGGACACACTTCTCTGAGCAAAACTTTCCCATAACCTCCCCCAAACACACACACATTGCCTCCTCCCATCCCAGCAGCACCGTCACTGAGCTCCGTGGCCTGAGCTCTGGTTTGTGCTGGCTGTGTTTGCCCTGAGGAGCAGGGGCCTCTGCCTGAGGGCTCCAGAGCAGCCAGCCCTGACCTACAGCACTACGTAGATGGGAGACACGGGGACTAAACTTTTATATTCCCACTTCTAGTCATGTATAATCCAGTCATAGTGTTGAAGGGATTTTCAGCATCTTCACGGGTAGTTCTAAAAAAAAAAAGGTTCATTAATAGTGTTAAGGTTTTCCTCTGCATTCTTGCTGCAGAGTGACCAGCCGTGATATCTGAGAGGCCAAAGGATTCACTCGGGCTTTAGTGCAGGGAGAGGAGAGCTGGCCTGGTCCTCTGCCTTGTTCCCAGCTGCCCGGGGCTCGCCCCTCGGAGGTGGAGGACAGTTGCTCTCGTGTTACCCTAAAAAGAAATGACACCGCGGAGAGCAGAGGAATCCCCTCCCAAAGTGCACACCAGCGCTCTTTCTGAGGGTAAGCGAGGCAGGTCTCAGCCCTGCCCTTCCAGCCAGGAACACATCGGGCTCCTTCCCACTGCCCACATCCACACGCCCAGCTGCACCTCCGTGGCCCCAGTATCTAGGCAGCTTCTCCATGGGGCACCTAGCCGTAATGGGAGAGCTGTGCCCTTCTGGAGGGCAGCTTGCAGCCCAGCCACACACCCCAGGTAAACAGCTGGATGTCCTGAGGATGGGGGGTGCTGAGCTCTATAGAGGGAAGGGACCAGCTCAGGGTGACAACCAGCTGCCACTCTTGCAGGAGAGGGGTGTGAGATCACAGCCTGACTGTGGCCAGTGGAGATGAGCTGTCCCAATGGACACAGAGATCCTGAGACCAACGAGACCCTGTCCTCACGCCCATTTACCGTGTGTGCTCTCTCTCCAGGCACTGTGGTGGGAGGGGGAGGTCTCTAGCTCTGAGGTGCACATGCTGCAGCAGGTTACGTCCACCCTTTATGTGGAAGGGCAGGTCAACGTTTAGACACCTGTTTTCTCTGGAAAATAACCTTCAGCAGAGGAGTCTGATTATTTATTTAGCTTTTAGGTGCCTCCCTCTCACCGTGGCAGCATTCTTTGACAGAGCAGAAATCTTTGGCCTTTCAGTTGCTCTCAGCATGAGCACTTGGGCATCCCAAGGGGAAAAAAGGGCTCATTGACTTTGTACAGAGTCACGGGATCTGGTCTGCCAAGGAGTCCTGCCCCTCACTGCCCTGCACTCGCACCTCTCTCCGCTGAAGGACACTCACCCTCACAAGTGCCTCTCAGAGAGAAACTGGACGGAGCGGAGAGTGGAGGACTTCAGGTGGTAAGGGAAGATTTCCAAAGTCTTCTCTCTCAGCCCACATATGGAGATGGTGATGGAAAGCGGGACAAGGGCAGCTTATTTCCCAGCCCCACAGGGTGCATTTTCTGCAGCCTCACAGCTCCGAAGGGAGCTGGGGATGACTCACTCCCATTCACACCCCTCTGTTGCACAACTTGCAGTGTCAGTATCTGAACTGCGGCTGAAACTCCCCCCAACCCCAGGGAGCCTGAGAGAGGATCAGGAGCAGCATGGAGAGGAGGGGAAACAAGGGGCAGCACCATGATCCTGCTGCCAAGGGAGGCAAGGAGAGAGACGGACGGGCACTCACAAAAGCCTTCACCTTGCCCACCTGGCCATGCTGCCTCACAGACAGCGACATTGCAGGGCAGGTGCTCCCAGCCCCTTTGTCGGGCTGCACAAAATGACCCCATGGCAGGAGAGATGCCCCTCTCCTCTGCTGGAGGTCTGGCTGCAGAGGAGGCAGCTTGTGCCCTGGACCCCTTGGCTGTCAGGGCAGAGGCTCTGCTGGGTGGGAGAGGAGACATGAGTGGCTTGCTCAGGGGAGGTGTTTGTATTGGAGGGACTGACCATGACTTGCCCAAATCCATCCCCCCATGATGATTCTGCTAGCAGTTCCTTCTCATTCCCTGCCCATCGCTGCTTCCTGCAGCTGCCCCTGCTGGGAGATTTCTCTGTCCCTACACCTTTTCCCTCTCAGTCCTCATAGTCTCCATCCCACCCTCTGTGGGCTCAGTTCTGCCCTATAGAAATCCTCCAGGATGGGGACTTGGGCAGGGGCCTCTCTGTGCTTGCAGGTGCTAAGGAGCAGGTCACATAAAGCCTGAGGAAGCCCATAAAGGTGATGCTGGTGCTGTGGTAGGTTGAGGGGTGGGGTTGAAGGGGTTTGCTGAGCTGCCTTCTGTGTGCCAGGGAATCTGCTCTAAAGCATCTCCTCCTCCCATACACTGGAGAAGCCGGGAGAGTGATCTTTAAAAAACTTGTCATGGGGTGAGCTGGGTTCACAAGACCCCCTCCAGGAACCGCAGTAGTGTTGTCCTTCAGCCAGAGACTTACCGTGCAAAGGGCTGGGAAGATGTCTCCCACAATGAACTGTCAGCTGTCTTCCCACTCCACACTGCCCTTCACTTCTCTCTGCCTTCTCTCAGCTCCCGTCAGCAGCAGCAGGCAGTGCCCACAGCCCTGCTGCTCTTGGCAGAGGAGCTGCTCCTGCACACAGCGGAACACATGGGCACTGCTGCCATGTTGCCAGGACCTCCTTCCATCTCACGAGCCTGGACCCCTTCAGCAACAGTGGCCCAATTAAAGGCAGAAGTTCTCTGTCCCCCGGCTCCCTCCTCCTGGGAAATGTTCACTGAAGTAGACCAAAATAATCACCAGTGGTCCCTCTCTGAACACTGAAGGAAGACTGATTCCAGCATTACAATATAGCTCATCAGAGGAAGGTCACCTGCTAAAGGGGGAAAAGCCCCTCTTTCTGCCTCTTAGCTAGGCAGGACTCCTAGAGAGGAGGCAAGAAGGGAGTTCATTCTCCCATGTTTCAGGTTTTCATTCAGATGAGTCCATCTGGGCATCTGATGCCAGTTTAGAAGCCCTGGGGCTGGAGTGGGATTCAGATCCCTCCTGTAAACTCCACAAACACCCAGGAGGTGGGATTCTCTTTGCCCAAGCAGAAACGTGCCCAGCAGAGATGTCTGCATGGGAGCTCCTTGTCTAAGCTCCCGCTGTAATCCCTGTAGATGGAGAGTGGGAGTCAGTTGCTCACACACAAACCCCTGGGGACATTGGAAGAGAGTCTGCTTGCTCTGATGGAGCCATTCTGAGACCCACATCCTTCTGGAGCATCAGGTGGGGGCGAGGTGGGGAATTTCCTTGGCCATCTGAAATGACCCCAGATGTCTAATACTGCTAGACACCCACTCACTAGGAAGCTGAGAGATATCCAGATCCCAGTGTTACCAACAGCTCATGTCATTCAGTGCAGACACTTGATTTCATGACATAGGAATAGGTTGTCAGGGCCATGTCGGATGCTTGGGGTGTGCAGCACAACTGCATGCTTCCAGCAGATACACCATGGCAGCTACAGAAAAGTCATGGCCCCTTTTCAGTGCTTCCTGGACAAGCGCCCCAGGGCATCTTCGGTTTCCTACCTGTGTCCAGACAACGGAATCCTACCACTACCTTTATGCCAATTCCATCCTGCCTGCATTCAAGAATGCTGCATAAATGGGAGGCACATCACCTCGAGGTCTCCACTCATGTTTCTGAACCCTCCAACCCGTCTAGCTCTCCTGTCCCTGAACCTCTTCTCACCCTTCCACATGATACGAACAGGCACTGGGCTAGTGATGTCCTCAGGGTGGCTGCATCGCAGGCTGCCCAGGCCCAGGGACTTCTTTAGTGGCATCTTCTCCTTCCTGGAGATCGCTTCACCTCTGCCACAGGCCCCAAGGTGCTGCAGAGGCAGCTCAGGCAGCAAACCCCTCTCCTGCCATTCCTGCACAGCCCAGCTCTGTTTCTCCCTGGCCTTGGACACTGCAGGGTTTGCTCTGTCTGTGGCAACCTCCTTCCACCATCACATTGGCCACCTGCTATCCGTGCCAGCATGTCACCCCTTGCAGTCAAAGCCTTTGCCTACAGAAGCTCCTTGGGAACATGTTTCCCTGTGACAAATCTTCTGTCCGTGCCACAGCTGAGGTGCTGAACTCCACATATATGCAGACATATGCAGCCTGGAGCGCAGCCAGGAGCAAACGGAGATGCCCAAGCTGTCCCAGCACTGCCACATGCTTGGAATAACTGAGATGGGGTGGGGTCACTCGCATGACTGGAGTCCTTCAATGGCAAGGAACAAGATCTTCAGGAGAGACCCAAAGGCAAGATGAGGGGATGAGGGATGCCCTATGTGGGAAGGGGTAGCTTGGGTGTAGGGAGGCTCTTCCATGAGATGGACTAAGGAAGGTACCTCTGAAGGGCAGAGGAGCTCAGGAAAGCCAGCAGGTAATTAGGGACAGCACCCATCAAGCACAAGAATGCACCATACCAACAGCTTGTAAAATTAGTGGACATCTCTGGACCTTGTCTGGGCTAAACAGGGAACACACATGGGAGCTCCAGGGCAATCACGCAGCATACGGAAAAGGGAAGAAGGGAGAGGCTGCAAAGGAGGAATTTAGGAATATTGTCCAGTGAAGTAGGGATGGAGTTAGGGAAGCCAAAGCTCCCCTGGGATAGACACTTGCAGGGGATGTCAAGGACGGGAAGAAGAGCTGCTACTGCTTCAGTAACAGTAAAAGAATAAGCAAGGAAAATGGGGGCTCACTGCTGGATGGGGCTGTTGTGCCTAGAGTCAAGACTCTTGAGGAGACAACCAATCTGTAGCCCTTAAGGGATGACTTGCAAAACTCAACCCTTACAAGTCTATGGGCCTTGATGGCTAGCATGCATGGCCATGGAGAGAGCTGGCTGCTTTGACAGCAAGGCTACTCTCTCTCATCTGTGAAAAGCTGTGGAGATCAGAGGAGGTCTCAATGGGCAGAAAAAGGAATATGTTGTGCCCATCTTCCAAAAAGGCCACAAAGACCACGTGTGGAGCCACAGGCCGTTCAGCCTCACGTTGGTGTAGAGTGTGTTATGGAGAGATTTGTCTCAGATCACATTTCTGGGCACATGAGGGAGAAGAAGGTGCCTGGGAACACTCAGTATGCATTTGCTGAAGGTAAATCCTTCCTGAGCAACCTGATTGCCTTCTGTGATGAAAGACCAGTACTTGTGGAGGAGTGGAGAGGAGTGGGTGTCCAGTAGACATCCAGATGGGCAAAAAGCTGGTTGGATGACTGAGCTCAGAGGGGTTTTCTGAATGGGTCATATTTCACCAGGAAGCCACGTAAAGGTGGCATATGCGGGGGTCTACCCTGGATCCTGTCCTGTTTGAAAGTTCATCAGTGACCTGCAGAATGGAAATCTCATCACAGTTGTAGACGGCACCCAATTGGGTGGAACAGTCGGATGCTCGAGCTGCCGTTCAGAGGGATCTCAGGAGGCAGGAGGAAGGGGCTGTCAGGACCTGGGGAGTGCCCGGCTGGGCAGCAGCTCTCAGTTAACGGACCTGGGAGTCTTTGTAGGCAGCGAGCTGGACATGAGCCAGCAGCATGCCCTGGCAGCAAAGGAGGCCACAGTGTCCTGGGCTGCATAAACAGGAACACAGCCAGGAGACTGAGGGAAGTGATTATCCCCCTCTCCTCAGCCTCATCAGAGCACATCTATAATACTGCCTCCATTTGGGGGCCCCTGCAGAAGAACGATGTTGATCACTTGGGGTGAGTTCAGTGGCCACCCCCAAGGTGGTTTGGGGGCTGGAGCACTTGCCCTGTGAGGAGAGGCTGAGGCAATGGGGCTTGTTCATCCTGGAGAAGGGAAGGCTTTGGGGGGAATACATAGCAGCTTCCCAGCTCCGGGTTGCCACTGATAAAGAGGCAGGTACTGGAGGGACTTGTGGCATGTGAATGGGAGACAATGGCTACAAGCTGACAGAACTGCAGTGAAAATTAGCTAGAAGGGAGACAAATCAAAGAGGTTAACAAAGCACTTGAAGAAAGGTCCAGAGAGGTTTTGGACCCTCTGTCCTTGGAGGCTTGCGGGTTGCTGTTGAACAAAGCCCTGAGGAACTTAGTGTGAAGGTGGTGTTGCTCCTGATGTGCACAGGAGGCTCCCAAGGTGCCTCCCAACCTGAAAGATTTGCTGATTCTGTCACCTCTGGCGATAGCACCAGATATGGCCTCCCCAGAGCCAGCCCCTCCTAGTTATGAACAACTGCGTGTCCAGAGTGGGCCCTCCTCACAGCCTACAACAGCTGTGTGTGATAACAGAATGCTCTTCACCCTTGGGAAGGATGGGAAGATGAGGGCCAAGGGGCATTAGTTGCAACAAGAGAGCTCCAGGCTGGGGATTAAGGACAAACTTTCAAGGACCTATCAAGACAGTGAGGCACTGGGGCAGGTGGCCCAGAGAGCCTGTGCCCTCTGGGCCAAAGAGCATCTCCATCCTTGGAGATTTTCAAGCCCTGACTGAAGAAAGACTTGAGCAACCTGGCCGGGCCTGATAGCTGACCACGCTGTGAGCAGGAGGTTGGCTTGGAGACCTCCTGAGGTCCTTTCCAGCCTGAAGGGTCTTGCATATCTGTCCACACTGAGTCCCCTGCGACCATGGAAGTGAATCAGACAAAAGCATGGTCAAATCAGTGGAACCTGCTTCACAGGTACCCCCAAACAGCCCTCATGATGTTGTACAAGGAAAAGTCAAAATTCCAGCATCGTGCGGCAGAACGGGCTGTGCATCAGGACAGGCTGGGACCTGACCAGCAGAGGAGGGACCCTGAGGAGAAGGGCCAGGATGTTACGTAAGGGATGCTATAGGAGCCAGTGGTGCACGCTCACCACAAATGAGGCCAGCTGCAGACAGGGCCTGCATTGGGAAGACAATGGCCATTGAGACAAGGGCAGTTCTTCTCCCCCTTGACTCAGCACTCGTGTGGCCACGTCTGGAATAGTGCATCTGAGTGTGGGCTGCCCAGTGCTGGAGGACTGGGGAGGAAGTGGAGAGGGTCCAGAGGAGGTCTGCCAGGATGGGGTTGGGGGCCTGAAGGCCACGGCCTGTATGGAGAGGCAGAGGGACCTGGGCTTCTTCAGCCTGGTGAAGTGGAGGCTAAGGCCAGTGCAGTAGTAGCCTGTGACTGCTTGAAGGGTGGTGTCAGAGAGGATGGAGCTTTTCTTGCTAGTGGGAAAGAGCATGAGAAGGGGCAAGAGCCACAAACTGCATCTTGAGGGGTTCAGACTGGACAGCAGGTAAAAAGAATGTCACTGGAAGGGCGGTGCTTTGGTGCAACAGGACACCCAGAGGAGATCTGAGATCAGTCCCTGGCTTTGTGTTTCAAGGAGCAGCCAGCAAGGACAGAGGGACAGCAGCAGAGGCAGGAAATCCCAGGGTGAGAGCAAGGTGGGGAAGAAGGTTGGGTGTCTACAGGCTGCAGGGAAACAGGCACAGCTTTGGGAGACCTTAGGACAGCCTGTGGTGAAGACAACCGAGGGCAATGCCTCCAACAGAACTGAGGTCTTTGTCCTCTTGACTGTCGCTGGTATCTCTACCACCGAGGCCTATGAGAAGATGTCATTTCCTTTTGGCACCAGGCCTCGATGCCTCCTCACCCCCAGGGAGCCCAGGAGGGGTTGTAACGTTGTCCTGCACTCGGCATTGCTCACCTCCCCCACCCTCACACTGACCCCACAAAGAGCCCTGAGCAATGGGTGAGGGAGAGGATCACCCTACCCAGGGGCTGGCTGTGGGCCTTGGCTGTTCTGCTTGATAAAGCACATCAAGGTTGTCTTGGCATCACAGCCACCTGTACATCGCCTCCCACTTTCTGCTCTCATCGGCCCCCAAAGGAGACTTTCTTGGTAATTGCCCTCAGTGGGACCAATTAATGCTCCAGGAAACTTTGGGATTTGCTGCTAACTTCTGGAGAGGTTTCTTCTGTCTCCTCTCAGTATTTGAGGTTCATGGACTCAGCACCAACTACACCCGAGGGGTCATTAATATGCAAAAAGCCTTAATACCCCATGTCTCTCCCCGTAATTTTCTTCGGCTCCTCAGTTCTTCTGTGGCTAACTGGGGAGATTTCAGAGTGGCTTTACAAGAGGAAGATTTCAAAGAGCACAAACAAAAAGGAAAAAAAGGGTTTCTGCTTTTAAAGTTTTATTTTTCAGCGTACAGAATAAGTGATAGCCACATTCTCCCACTGATATTGCCCCAGAGTGTTTCCTAATGAATCTTGTTGTGTACAAAAACAGTATTTCTGATAGGAGACATGTATGGACAACCTTCCTCCCCTCCTCCCCAGCCCTGCCATTTCCCTCCTCAGCCCCTGGGGACTTGCAGCACTCTGCTTAACATCTAGCCTTTAATCCACTCGAGTCTCTAGCTGAATGCTACAGCGCATAGGCACTAATTTCTGCCTGCTTTCCTTAGACAACTAGCTGCAAACACACACACAAGGGGTTGTCTCAATTGTGATCGAGCAAAAATAAAACATGAGAGAGTTTAATAAACTTAATGACCAGCACTTCTCCGCTGTACCTTCAGCCCAAGCTGCCTCCAGTGAGGTCCACTTTCCACAGGGAATGACCTCCCTTGAAATGTTTTAGAAGGGTAGACAGGAAAGGCCAGCGAGAAACACAGTGAAGCCGCTGGCTAAAGAGACAACAAGAGGCAATAAGAGACAATGCTGAAAGCCGAGGCAAGCTTCAGACTCCCTCCACCTCAAAGCAGCCACTAGAGAGTGGGGAGAAATCTCGCTGAAAAAGAGTATAAGAGTATAATAAGAGTAAGGAGAGGAGGCAGATTGGAAAACAAGTGAAAGTGCCCATGTCCAGGCAGTCTGATGCAATCAGGATGTCTAAAAATATGTAAAAGATTCCTGAGAATTATGGCATAATAAACGGAGCAGTGGTAACAGAATTCCAGGGGCAAACCCATAGTTCTTCTCCTGAGATTCATACCCTTCCTGAAGATTTCCACCATGGACTGGAAAGTGCTGGAAATTGGAAAACGTGGACACTTGTATTAAAATTATTCAGTCATTTCAACTCATGAAAATGTGCTCCCATTTTTTGAAGAAATGTTGAAGAAGTTCTTCCCCTTTCCAGGCAGAGCTCAGGGGTCGAACCACAAGCAGC
The DNA here is from genome assembly GCF_040807025.1 of Struthio camelus. NCBI lineage: Eukaryota > Metazoa > Chordata > Aves > Struthioniformes > Struthionidae > Struthio > Struthio camelus. Next base: position 5,027,880 of record NC_090970.1, read on the forward strand.
CAGTGGCACCTGGAGAGGCCCCGGTGTCTCAGAGGTTCCTGCCTGGGCCTGGCAGCTCTCCCAGGGGACCTGCGGGAGACCGGAGCCCCTCGGAGCTGCAGAGGGAGGCTGGGCAGAGGGCACCAGGGCACCTGCAATGGCACCCAACGTCTGTGACCCTCCAACTACATCCCACCCCAGTTTGGAATATCACTTTCCTTTTCAGACAAAAACACAAGATTTAATCACCCCAGAGCACTAGCATACTAAAAGAAAACACATCAAGAAAGACAATAAGTACACAACAAATGTTAAAGCTGGAAAGTATAACAAAACCTCTCTCGCACAAGTCCAGGGTCCCACAAACCACTCCCTGGCCAGGGTCTTCCCTGCCACTCCTCGCTCTTTGCACACAGCAAGTCGCACAACGAGGTGCTGAGCTCTCACAACTGACAGAGGGAAGCAGGCTGATCAGCTTCAGCAAAATGCTCTATTTCTTGATGGCTGACATTGCACAAATCTCAATGTACCCGTGTTACAGTGATGTCCTAAAGGACACCTGATGCCAGACCCCCTCCAATGCTGAGGGCTCTGCCTGGGCTTCCCTTTCTACTCAGAAAAAAGGAAAAGTTGTCCCACTGAGAGGTCTTGAGATGCTTCTCCTGGTTACCAACTAATGCCCCAGAAAGGTTCCCATAGCTCCTGGGTCACATTTCCCCATGGCAACACAGCTACACAGGGCATCTCAGGCAGCAATGGCCTCTAGATGTCCTAAAGGCCTCAAGGTCAAGTTCTCGTCATAGGTTGAAATCTATGCAAAAAATAGCTCTATGCAAGAACTGAAAAAAAAATACTTGCTTTCAGAACTTCACACAGGCTTTATCAGTTCTAATGAATATTTTCTGCCCTTTTCATCGGCAGCACCATGTGCATGCACTACAGTCATTACTGTATGCCACTTCACATGTTTCTATATAGGTGCAGTTATTCATCATGATACATTTCCTACCAACACTGCAAAAGGAGAAACTTTGTTCTGAGAAACTACTGCATTCAAACTGACATATTGCCTCTCTCTTCTTTAGCCTCTCTGTCCTCTCTTCCTCTGCCTATTCTGTCTTTACAGAGCGCCTATGGCCCCTCTGCCCTCCAGGGAAGCCTCCTGCAGGATCCTGCCAAGCAGATGCTGAACTAGCTGAAATCGGCTCTCCTGCAGCCCTGCACTGTGCTACAGCTTTTGGCCTGACTTCTTCACCCTCTCATGGTCCTTGCAGCCATGGCTGCCCTTAACCTTTACATCCCCATCTGGTCCTGTTTGCTAGTGACTGACAGAGTCCAGCCGTTGATGGCTCACTGATTGCCTGGGTCAAGAAACTGTTTCCAGCACTCGCTGGGAAGCTCCTGGGCTGCTTGTGCCCAGGGGCGCTGCCCTTCCAGCAGATTTCAGGGTGGTTAAACTGTCCTGGGAGAACCGGGAGCTGTGACCATGAGGCTTCCCCCAGCTGCCGGCAGGAGGTTTCAGCTACTTCCCTCCCCTCCTCAGGCAGCCCTTAGCAAACACTACCAGGATGTCACCCAGACTGGTGTGTCCTCTTCTCCTCCCTACAAGGTCTGGACTGGCTCATCACCTGCTCCAAGGCAAAGCCCTGTGTGCTCCAGCCACCCCTTTGCACAGACACGCCTCCACCTCCTCACCACCCCAGCCTGCCTTCCTCAGGAGCCCGTTTTCATCCTGCCACAGCATGTGTAATTCCATGGGGATGGGGGAGAGGGAGGTGCCAGTAAAGGGGACATGGCTGGGATGATGAATGTGGGGGTCCAGAAGAGAGGCGGACTCAGAAGAGGGGTGGGGGAGAAAAAGATAAAAGTGACACATCTGCAGTGTTGATGGCGAGGCCACCTCTTGTACAGGAACTTCATTGCCTGGGTTCTGGTAGGAGCCATTTTGAGGACAAGAAGAGCATCACAGCACCACTCATCCCAGCAGAGAGGAGATGCAAGTGGAGAGGATGGTTCAGGGCAGCCAAAGGGTACATGGCTGCAGTATGGACTGTGAGGTCACTTCCACTGCAGCTGCCTGATTGGTCTTCAGGAGATATGCTGGCCAGCAGGCTTTCTGATGTCATCCAGCACCTCAGAGAGCCACCTAGCAGAAATGACCACCCTGGGGAGCAAAGGGGGTGACACATGTGACAGGCACCTGTCTGAGTGCTGACTGTGAGGGCACCTCTGCTGCAGCCAGCCCACCAGCCCACGGCCAGCAGGCAGGCAGGCACGGCTCATGGCCACCTTGCTCAGCACTAGCCCTCTGGAGAGGACCTGGCACCAAGCAGCGCACAGCTCCTTGCCTAGGTCTCTTCCAAGCCCAGAGTGCTGCCCCTGTGGCCCAGAGACACCACAGGTGTTATCTGGAGACTTGCTTGGGCAGCTCAACCTTCCCAAAGTAGTACATGATGTATTATTACCAGATAGAGGGGATTTTTTTCTTTATAGTGTGATACCAAGGAGTCATCCTGCAGGCTCCAATGCAGTTTGATGATGGGTGGGTGAGCTGAACTGTGCAAAGCCTGCTGGGACAGCCCTGGACCACTCCAGAAGTAACTGAGCCTCACTTGCTTTTATGCCCACCTCACTGGCAAGAGGGGACCTTTGTCCAAATCAGCTTCAGATCCACATTTCACCTCAGAGGAGGGTCATTTGGAAAGAAGGGGCCACGAGGGAGCTAATACCCAGGCTGTGCCCCAGCTGATCAGGCAAGAGCTTCAGAAACTGCAGGCCTCAGTGACCAGCTCAGTGACACACTGCAAAACGTGAGTTGGACACCTGAACTGTCAGGTGCCAAAGGACTCCCTTAGAGAAGGGAGGAGCATGTGGAAAGGGGAGGAACATAATTCAGAGGGGGCTTGCAAGTTATTTGCTTCAAACAGCTTCAGCTTTGCAAGCTGATTCTCAGCTGTGACCCTTGAAGTGTTTCCTGTTGACTTGCAGGAAAGTGCTTGAGCATCACTACTCACTGTAGTAGGGGCACCTGGGAGAGGTGGTTTTCAAGGCCATTATTCTCTTGTGAAGACAAACTTGATTTTTGGAAGTTTCCCTTTTTTGGCCCCATTTTAAAAGCTTATGACTGTGGCACTGCCACTGGAAAGAGCATCTCTGCTGTGAAGAGACCATTTCCTTGTGAACTGTGCGGGTGGAAAAAGTCCCACCTTATGAAAACTGCTCTTTGAGGCCTCCTGCTGGATGCCAGCGTGTGGATGTCTGGTTTCAGAGCCCAGGGCAGGGTGCAGGGTGCAGCAGAGAGCCCCGAAGCAGAGGCCTTTGGCAGGAAGAGCTCAAGACCCTCTCCCCTCACCTGCCATATTTCACTGGGTTGGAGGGAGGTTAAATGGATGGTTAATTAAGGGCTAATTGTGGAATACCACTGCATTATAAGGAAAGAGTTTCTAGGATCCTGCCCCATCAGAAGAAAACAGTGTCTGCACCACTTAAGGAAACAGGGAGCCTCCCCACGTAGCCTTTGCTTGTAGGGAAGAGAGGCAACTGCTGACGCCTCTAGTCTGAAAAAACTTGTGGTTGCAAAGACACTAGAAATCTAAATTCAGGAATCTCCTACAAGGAACGCTTTCTGAAAGATGATCGCTTCTACTCCAAATACTCTCAGCTGCATGTTTATATGTATTTCACAGTCTGTGTGGGATATCTGGCTGCAGAGCCTGGCAAGAGCGGAGGAAACTCAAGGTCCGCAAGACAGGCCACCCCCCACTGGGGCACACGACAATTCACCCCTCGCCTCACAGAGGGTTGACAGCCAACACGCCCCTCTGCAGCAGGGACACACAGGGCACACGACCACACATAGCAGCAGCCAGGTGACCCCCAAGGGCCCCAAAACACACCAAGGCCAACTTTCCAAACCTCCAAAGGGACCTCCTCTGAACAACGAGTCACAGCCCTGCTTCTGGTCACTTCCTACCTCCACGAAGCACCAAGCAAGTGCTCTCCCAGGAGGCGCATCACGCCAGCTCTTGCCTCTCTCTTTTGCCTCACGTGCCCTCAAGGCCCTCACCCCACAGGCCTCCCTACTGAGGGGCTTCCAGGCAGGAGGACAAAACTCTTTGGCACCACTCCCCCTCTCTCGGGCCACGCCCAGAGAGCTCACCAATGACCACATGGCAGCACACGGACACACTCAGCAGCACGGACAGGGCCAGTGCACCAGCCTTAGACAAGCACACTTCCAACCAGGGACATGGCACAAGGCTTCTGCTGCTCTCAAGCTTTTGCCTTGCCCTGCCTCAGCAAGGCCGGGGATTTCTCTGCCAAGCAAAGCCTTGAGCCAAGCCAGCAGCTTTCAGCAGTGCGAGTGCCACATGGAAAAGCCAGCGCAGGCTCTGCCTCCAGGGTCCCCCCTGGCACGATCCAGGCATAGTCCGAGAGCACCAGCAAAGGCACCCACTGAAGGAGCTTGTTGGACCTTGTGCCACTGATCACAGCATTTTGGCTCAATGGTCCAGCCCATTTTCCACCTGCCTTATGGTCCATTTGCGCAGTGCTGTGGACTGGCTCGTCAACATCTCCAAGGCAAAACTCTGGGCACTCCAGCCACCTCTTCGCATAGGGTGGTGCACCACCACTCATCCCAGCCAAAAGAAGACAGAGGTGGGAGGATGGGGAGAGGCAGGGAAAGGAGATACATCTGCAGTGCTGACTGCGAGGTCTCATAATTTTCCCTGCTCCTTGCCCATCACTTGCAGAGACAGGCGTGACCTCACAGTCACCTTCACAGCCAGGTGGCTCAAACTGGTCTTGGAGATTTTGAGGCTGTCAGAATCCAGTACCCTCCTCATCACACTGAATGCCGACTGCCTGGAAAGCAGCTTAGTAGAGAAGGGCCTGGGGGTCCTGGTAGACAACATGAAGCAGCAGGAGCCAGCCAAGTGTTTTTGGTATTCAAAGGCTGCATCAGTTTCCTGGGCTGCAGTGGGAAGAGCATTGCAGCAGGGCGAGGGCTCTGTGCCTGCAGGCTCTGGGTCAGCAGGCTCTGCGCCTGCTGTCTAACCACATCCTCAGGCAGAACTGACCTCACAAACACCTGCCTTAGGCCGCAGCCAAAGGCTCACCTCTCAGCTGCTCACACCGAAGTCACCTCACAATCATCCACCAAGCCAAGGGGCCTACTGTTGGCCCTCCAGCTTCTCTCATGCACACGACCAGCTATGTGCCTGCTGCTCTCCAGTCAGGTCCTAAGGCAGAGGAGGCTTCACAATCAACATCCAAGCCATGTGCCTGTTGCTGGCCTATCACCTGCAAAGACATGAGACACCACCAAATCAGCACTCTAGCCCTGTGCCTGTGGGTAGCCTATTAGGTACTCAGGCAGCAGTGACCTCACCATGAGCATCCAAGCAAATGAGCAGCTACTAGCTAATCAGGTCATCAGGAAGAAGAGACCTGGCAAAGACCTCATCAGGCACTCACAAAGAATGGACTTCCCAGTCAACAGCCAATCCATGGGCCTACTCCTGGTCTACCAGCAGCTTGCTCAGAAGTGACCTCACATGCACGTGCCCCAGCCATGAGCCTGCTGCTAGCCTGTCAGAGGCTGAGACAGACGGGACCTCACAGCCACTTTCCCAGCAATGTGCCTGCTGCTGGCCCATCACCTGCAGAGACAGAAGGGACATCACTTTCACCTTTACAGCCATGTGCCTCCTACCATCCAAGGAGCTTCCGAGAAACAATGGCTCTCACCACAATGTCCCCTCCTATTAGACTTTTGGCCTACCGGCTGATCCTTTACCAGTAACATCACAGTCCTCTTCCAAGACCACCTGCCTGCAGTGAGCCTTTCAGCTTCTCAGAAGGACTGGACTTACCATGTGCCTGCTGCTAGCCAAACAGGTACTCAGGCAGGAACGTCATCACAATCAGCATCCAAACCATCGGCCTGCAAGTGGCCTATCAGGTACTAAGGCAGAAGGAATCGCACAAGCACCTCCTCTGCTCGAGAAGCAGTGGTTGCCCTATCACCTGCAGAGACAGAAGTGACCTCACAACCAAAATCCAAGCCCTGTGCCTGCTGCTGGCCTATCAGGTACTGAGACACAAGTCACCTCACAAACAGTTTCCCACCCGCAAGCTTCTTCCTGGCCCATCACCTACAGACACAGAAGGGACCACACACTCACCTGCATGGGCCTGTGCCTCCTAAGGGCCTGCAAGCTTCTGAGACACAATTATGTCCAAAAAACTGGCCATGACATAATCTGTTTGCGCTGCGAGTCGGAGGGATTGTGACAGGCTGGAGAAATGGGCAGAGAGGAACATCAGGAAGTTCCACAAAAGGAAATGCAATGTCTTGAACCAGGACATGCTGAGTGCCGACCAGCTGGAAAGCAGCTTGGCCGAGAAGGGCCTGGGGGGGTCCAGGGAGGCAGCATGCAGCAGCATAAGCCAGCAACACGTCCTCAGGACGAAGGCAGTCCATGGCTTCCTGGGCTGCCTTGGGGAGAGCGCTGGCAGCAGGGTGAGGGCTCTGGGCCTGCAGGCTCTGTGTCAGCAGGAGGTGGGCCTGCTAGCTGGTCTGCTACTCATCAGATACTGGCCCATCAGATGGGGAGGCAGAAAGAATGTCACAATCACCTTCCAAGCTCTGTGCCAGCTGCTGGCCTTTCCCCTTCCTCAGGGACATGAGGAGCCAGCTATGGGGGTCTCTTCTCCCCCTCTAGCAGAAAGGGGACACATTGGGATTGAGTCAGCTTTCCAGCTGGAGATCCTGGCAAGAGCTCCCGAAACTGCAGGCCTCAGTGACCAACTCAGTGACACTCTGCCAAATGTGCTCACTTGGACACCTGAAGGGTCAGCTCCCAAATGACCCCCTTAGGGAAGAGAGGAGCATGTGGAAAGGGGAGGAACCTAATTCTGAGGCGGTTATTTGCATCAAACAACTCCAGCTTGGCACGCTGATTCTCAGCTCGGACCCAGGAAGTGTTTCCTGCTGACTTGCAGGAAAGTGCCTGAGCATCAGCTGATGTTTCTTCCAGTCCAAAAGCAATGGGCTCATTTGCTTAGTCTTCAGCACAGAAAGTAAGCTCTGGGCAGCTGAGATTACTACTCCCTGCAGCAGGCACCTCTGGGAGAAGTGGTTTTAAAGGCCAATGACTTTCTGAAGAATTACTTGGTCTTTGGAAGTTTCCCTTATTTGGCCCATTTCAAATGGGCCAATGACTGTGGCACCGCCCCTGGAAAGAGCACCTCTGAGTGCTGCACTGTGGAGAGACCATTTCCTTGTGAACTGTGTGGGTGAAGAAAGTCCCACATGATCTGAACTGCTCTCTGTGGCCTCCTGCTGGATGTTCGTCCCAGGATGTCTGATTTGAGCCCAGGGCAGGGTGCAGGGTGCAGCAGAGAGCCCCGAAGCAGTGAGGCCTTTGGCAAGATGAAATGAAGACCCTCTCCCCTCACCTGCCATATTTCACTGGGTTGGAGGGAGGTTAATTGGATAGTTAATTAAGGGCTGATTGGGGGATACTACTGCACTGTAAGCAAAGAGTTTCTGGGGTTCTGCCACATCAGAAGAAAACAGTGTCTGCACCAACGATGTACCCCACTTAGGTAGTATCCCCACGTAGCCTTTGCTGCTAGGGGAGAGAGGCAACTGCTTACGCCTCTAGCGTAAAATAAAACTTGTTGGGCAGATCTCAGAGGTATTAAATTCAGGAATCTCCAGCAAGGAACCCTTTCTGAAAGATGACCTCTTCCACTCCAAATACTCTCAGCTGCATGTTTATATGTATCTCACAGTCTGTGTGGGATATCTGGCTGCAGAGCCTGGCAAGAGTGGAGGAAACTCCAGGCCTGAAGCTGAGCGGGCAGAAGGCAGCCGGCTGCCAGCGTGCCTGGCTCATGGGGCCACCAGGGCAGCCGGGGCCCCAGCAGACAAGGCACCTGCTCACCTCGCGGCGCTCCCCACCTCCCCAGCCTCATGGCACTCCCCACACACAGCACTGCTCTCTCCACACGTCTCCTCCCACACCCAGAACCAACACCCTGCGGCCACCGCCTCTCCCCACCACACACCACCCAACTTCTGGGACACACCTCACCCCCACCCCTCCCCTCACACAGTGTGGACAGCCAGCATGCCCCTCTGCAGCAGGCACACACAGGCCACACCACCACACAGGCCAGCAGCCAGGACACCAACCCCAAATGCCCCAAATCACACTCAGGACAACTCTCCAGCCCTTCTGTTTCCTTCTAGTCCTCCAAGAGGCAGCAACAAGCACTTCCTCTGAACATCCACTCCCACCTCTGCTCCTGCTCCCTTCCCACCTCCACCAACCCAAGGGCAGAAAGAGCATTCCCATCTTGCAGACAAAGCTCACCAGGCCCCTCTCTTTTCATGGGGCACAATTTCCACACCACGCACACACTGTCAAGCCTGGATCTCACCACCAATCTCTTAGCCACGCTGCAGGCCAGGCAGCCTGCGGGGACAGGCGGGACCTCCGAGTCACTTCCCAGCCATGGGCAACCTGGGCTGCTCTCTCTGCACTCACCTCACAAGCACCTTCCCAGCCACCTGCCTCCTGCTGCCCTATCAGCCACTCCAAAAGACAGGACCTCACGGCCACCTTCCCAGCCGTCTGCCCGCCACTGCCCTACAAGCCCCTGACACACAAGTGACCTCACAATAACTTCCTCAGCCATCAGCCAAATGCTCACCTCCCAGCTGCTCCGGCCAACGTCACCTCCAAAGCACGCGTCCCAGCCGTGCACCTGCTGCTGCCCCAGCAACTGCTCAGCCAGAAGACACCTCACCAGCACCTCCCCAGCCACACGCCTCCTGCTAGCCAATCACGTAACCCTTGCAGAAGGGACCTTACAGACAACACGCCAGCCTTGTTCCTGCAGCTGGCCTCTCAGCTCCTCAGCCCCAAGGGACCTCAGAATCAGCAGCTGAGCCACACGGCCCCTGCTGGCCTCTCAGCTACCGACAAAGAACTGATTGGGCAGTGGTGATTTTCTGGCACAGCTCTCACAGACTCTAGGGACCCCGGCCTTGTGGCTGTTGCCCCCTGCAGCTCCCCCTGCCCTCCCCAAGGCTGAGCCAGCTCACCCCAACCCCACCACTCTTCCCTGGCCCAGCTGCTCAGGGCCATTCAGGACATCTGCCTTTCAGGGCAGCTCCCCTTGGGCCTAGGCTGCTCTGTCCCATGGTCCCAGCCCCGCCAGCCCCGTCGTCTGCTTCTGGAGGAGTGCAGCCGCACTGACGCCGTTGCTGCCCCTGCTCTCTGTGGGACCAGGCTGGGCCCAGCGGGTCGCTCTGGAGGGCTGAGGAGCCCCGGGGCAGGGAACAGCAAGGGGAGAGCAGCTCTGGGCCTGCCGGTGCTGGGGAGCAGAGGTGTGGGGCCGGCAGGGGCAGCGGGAGATGGCCCTGCTGCACTCACCCCAGCACTGCCCACCACGGCTCCGGGGAAAATCAGCCTGGCATCAGGCAGGACTGTAAGGGTGGCCATGGCACCCCCCCACCCCACCTCTCTCCAAGCTACTCTTCCAAACCTGCTGTCTTTTGGGTGCAGAGCTTGGAGCCCAGTTTGCAGGAGGACAGGGGCTGTGGCCATCTGAGGACACCATGTCTGAGCCCAAAACATGCTCTGCCAAGCTGGAAACATAAAAGGCTCTGGGGGAAGGAACAGAGGTTCTGCCAAACAAGGAGACGCCTTGGGGTTATTTAAGGTGAAGTTTTCATTTCTTCTATGGGCACTTTCATCAAGCTCTTGAGAGCCCCATGGGAGGTGGTGGACACTCTAGCCTCCAGGGCACGCAGGACCCCTTTCCTGCCATAGCCAGATCCCAAGGGAGGGACCCACTCCCAGGGAAACTTGGGCCTGGATTGACCCCCGCACCCTACCAGGAGGGTCGGGGCTCAGGACAGCCCCAGCCCCAGGACCCAGCACTCCTGCCTGCCCCATTGTGCCCTGAGCCAGAGGGGACCCTCCAGCAGGGCTCTTGTGCCTGCCCCCAGCCCTGTCCAGACACCCCCACAGCCCAGGACCCACAACTGTTTTTGCATTTCACAGTCTCTGTGCGACACCTCAGGAAGGAGTTCCTCAATCCCTTACCCTTGGTGGAGAGCTGCCAGAGTGCTGGAAAACAAGTATCCGTGGTCTGGGCTAATGTTCTTGGTCCAGCAGTCTCCATCTCGTTTGGCCCCTTTCCTTCGGCTCGCCTCTCCCTCCAGGGAAAAAGGACTCGTCCCCCACAATTCCTCTCCAATGTGTCCCTGCTCTTGTGCCTGTTGGTGAGGAGCCCCAGTGCAGCCCCACTGCCTCCTGGCCTCCCTCCTTGCTGGGGAGTAGCTCTGAAGGGCAGCAGTGGGGAGTGTGTGAGCCGTGCCCTGGCCTTGCAGGGAAGTGAGGGCTCTCCCATGGCACCGGGGAGAGACCTCTCTGTGATGCAGCACGTCCCCCTGTGACCTCAGCCCGTGTCATCTCTGGGCTCAGTAGGTCACCGCCATGGAGATGGCACAGCCAGGGAGAGAGCAGAGAGATTTCCCTCCATGTTCTGCAAAGCAATCACCTGCCCTCCCCACAGTTAGTTTCCAAAACCTGCCGATAAATCCTTCAGAAATGTGACCAGATGGTGACAAAGGCTGTGGAAAATCTAAGATGGGTCACGGCAGAGGTCACTTCTGTGCCCCTGCACCAACAGGTCTCTGCACAGGGCAGACCTGGCCAGGAAGCTGGGGTTTGGGGCTATGTTAGGGGTTTGGCACTTGTTAAAGATGGGATCAAAATCATGTGAGGTAAAACAGCACAAAGGGTGGCCATGGGCTGAGATGCTTTGGTGAGCCTGGTGAGACAGGTTTCTCCTGTGGGTCACTCTTCTTGTCAAAGGAGGATGTAGGACAGGATGGGACAGGACGCAGCCTTCCTCCTTCAGGCACCAAAGCAGGCTCTTTGTTTTGAAAAGGCCTCAGCAAGGTTTCTCAGTCTGCGGTGCTTAGGAGAGAGATGAGATGCCAGAAAAGAGCAAATAGGCCCTTAACACGCATCATCCAGAAGGCTTTACGTGGGACCCTGGTGCTTCCCATGTTCCATAACCATGGGCAAGGCCGGGCAGCAAATCTGGGGCAGTGTTCTCATTTCCCATGACTGTTGTCCAGGCTGAGCCTGGGGAAAGCCATTTCCCACCTTTGGAGCTCTGCTGGTCCTTGGGCTTTTCAGCATCACCTCAGGGCAGGGATTCTCCCCGGGCTACAGTCCCTGGAAGCCTGGATCCACCCCCCAGCACCCTGGGTTTCCTGGGGGGCTATACAGCACCTAGTGCCCTGGATCTCCCACAGTTTTGCTCCTGGGCTTCTCAGGACGTGCCCACACACTGCAGGGCTGCTGTCCAGGCTCCGGTGGTGCAGAGCCTGGAAGGCAGTGCAATGCCTCAGGACCTGCACCTTGGCTCATTCAGAAGTGTGTGAGGTGACCAGCTCCCAGCTGTGCAGCTGCTGGAGTTTGACAACGTCACTACAGCCAACCTTCCTTGTCTCGGAATAGTCTCAGGGTGACTCTTGCAGAAGGGAGGCTCCATCCCCCTTGAAGACTGTCAGAGAGGTGGCTTTCCAAGTCCCTGCCAAAAGGAAGTCAGAGGGCAACGAACAGAGGCAGCAGCTGGTGCAGCAGTGTGTGGGCTCTGCTTAGAACTTTTGAGGACCTTGTTGGAAGTTGTGGGGGGGGCTTTCTGGGGACCCCGAGGAACTAGAGGGTGCTTGCTGTGAACAGGAAAGGAGAGCTAGGCAAGGACAACTACAGGAGGCCTTAACTTCTCCTGGGAGCAGCTCTAGCTAGGTGGAGCTGCTGCTAAGGAGCTCTGTTGGTTGCCCCTGATGAGAGGGAGTTGGGACCACCTGAATCTGAGGAAAAAGACTCTGAGAGTGACAGAGCACTGGAAGAGGTTGCCCAGAGGTTGTGGAGTCTCCTTCCCTCGTGATATCTCCGTTTGCTCCTGGCTGTGCCCCAGGCTGCATATGTCTGCATATATGTCGAGTTCAGCACCTCAGCTGTGGCATGGACAGAAGATTTGTCACAGAGGAATATGTTCCCAAGAACCTTCTGTAGGCAAAGGCTTTGACTGCAAGGGGTGACATGCTGGCATGGATAGCAGGTGGCAATGTGATGGTGGAAGGAGGTTCCCACTACCAGAGCAAACCCTGCAGTGCCCAAGGCCAGGGAGAAACAGAGCTGGGCTGTGCAGGAATGGCAGGAGAGGGATTTGCTTCCTGAGCTGATTCTGCAGCACCTTGGGGGCCTGTGACAGAGGTGAAGCGATCTCCAGGAAGGACAAGGTGCCAGTGAAGAAGTCCCTGGGCCTGGGCAGCCTGTGATCCAGCCACCCTGAGGACATCACTAGCCCAGTGGCTGTTCACATCATGTGGAAGGGTGAGAAGAGGTTCAGGTTCAGGAGAGCCAGAAGGGTTGGAGAGTGCAGACACTAGAGCTGAGACCTCGAGGTGATGTGCCTCCCATTTATGCAGCACGCTTGAATGCAGGCTGGATGGAATTGGCATAAAGGTAGTGGTAGGATTCTGTTGTCTGGACACAGGTAGGAAACCTGAGATGCCCTGGGGCACCTTGTCCAGCAAGCACTGAAAAGGAGTCACGGTTTCCCTGTAGGCGACATGTTGTGTCTGCTAGAGACATGTGGCTATGATGGACACCCGAGGCATCTGAGATATGGCCGTGCCAGCCTATTCCTATGTCATGAAATCAAGTGTCTGCACTGAATGACATGAGCTGTTGGTAACTTTAGGATCTGGATATGTCTCAGCTTCCTCGTGAGTGCGTGCCTAGCGGTATTAGGTACCTCGGGTCATTAGAGATGGCCAAGGAAATTCCCCACCTGGCCCCCACCTGATGCTCTAGTGGTATACGGGTCTCAGAGTGGCTCCATCAGAGCAAGGAGACACTGGCACATGCCTTGGATCTTCCTGTCTCTTCCTCTGTCTCTTCCAATGTCTCCAGGTGTTTGTGTGTGGGCAACTGACTCCCACCCTCCACCTCCAGGGATTATAACAGGAGCTTAGGCAAGCAACTCGTATGCAGACATCTCTGTTGGGCACACTTCAGGTTGGGCAAGGGGAATCCCACCTCCTGTGTCTTTGTGGAGTTCATAGGAGGGATCTGAATCCCACTCCAGCCTCTGGGCTTCCAAACCAGCATGTGATGCCCAGATGGACTCATCTGAATCAATATGTGAATGATGTGTCAATGAACTCCCCTCCTGTCCCCTTCTAGGTGTCCTGCCTAGGTAAAAGAAGGCAATGGGGACCTGCAGAGGAGGACATTTCCACCATAGAGAGTTATCCTCTGATGAAATAAACTGCAATGTTGGAATCAGTCTCTGTCCACTCCTTAGCAGAGGACGCTAGGTGATTATTTTAGTCTACCTCAGTGGATATTTCCCAGGAGGAGGGAGCCCGAGGGACAGAGAAATTCATGCCTGCAGCTGTGTCTCTGCTCCTGAGTGGGGCCAGGCTCCAGGGACAGAGGGAGCTGGTGGCACCGTGGCAGCAGTGCCCATGTGCCCAGCTGTGTGCAGGAGCAGCTCCTCTGCCAAGAGCAGCAGGGCTGTGGGCACTGCCAGCTGCTGCTGACGGGAGCTGCGAGAAGGCAGAGAGAAGTGAAGGGCAGTGTGGAGTGGGAGGAAAGCTGACAGTTCATTGTGGAAGACATCTTCCCAGCCCTTTGCACGGTGAGTGTCTGGCTGCAGAGCAATGCTGCTGAGGTTGCTGGAGCCCTCTCCTGAACCCAGCCCCTCACAGGGCTGATTGGTTTTTTAAGGATTGCTCTCCCGGTTCCTCTAGTGCATGGGAGGAGGAGATGCTTCAGAGCAGGGATTCCCTGCCAAATCATCACTGGGACAGGGTGCTCTGCTACGTTCTCCCAGGGACAGCTGTATGGAGGTGAGGCCTGGGTGTGCACCAAGGTCTGTGCAGGTCCTCTATAATTCAGAGCAGTGTCCCTGCACCCCGAGGGTGCTGTGCGCCCAGCGCAGTGTCTCTGCCACCTGCGAGGGTCAGCCCTCCGCCTGCCCAGGGAGCTCCCCACAGTGCTGCGGGGAGAAGCTCTGGGTGGAAGGAGTGACCCCCAGCAGGGCAGGTTCATTCTGCTCCTGGGAGGGTGCTGCGTGCGTCAGGGTCAGGGCTGCTCACAGCTCTAGCGCACCCTCAGGGCATGTCTGGAGGGGACTTTCCAAGAGGACACTCAGGGCAGGCTTACCTGTGAGGGGGGGCACTCTCCTGAGTCTCTGCTTTTGTGTTGTGCCTGTGGCAGGGCACAAATCCAGAAGGATGTTGTAGGTTTAGAGGACTGAAGGAGAGATGTGCAGGGTTACTGTCTGCAGGGATCCCCGAAAGTTCCTTCAGGCATCTGTTTACCTGCAGGCAGCAGCAATCTCCCCTTTGCAGCTCGCATCATCCTCATCATGCTTCGTCTGCCCTGCTCCTTCGGTCCTGCCAACACAGAGATGCCCCTGGGCAGTGCCCTCCTGCCGGGAGGTTTGTGCAGGGCAGAGGTGAACGGCCAGCGGGTGGGATGGGGTCTGTGAGCCCTGACAGCGGAGAGAGGTGGGGACAGAGGAAGAGCTGCCAGTGGGGACAGCTCCAGGCAGCTGAGAGGTGGTCAGGGAATGGCAGGAAAGTGCCCCCAGAAACTCTGTGGTAGGCTGGACTCAGGCAGCTGTCTTGTGGTCCTCCATCGTAGATGCCTTCCTCTGAGCAAGCCCCCCTCTTCTCCTCTCCCACCCAACAGCGCCCTCCCGCTGCTCTGAGGGTGAAGGCCTCCAGGGGAGGAGTCACCTCCTCTGCAGACAGACTGCCAGGAAGCAGAGCTGCCTCTCTGCTGCCACCTGCCCCTTTCCCAGGGCAAGGCAGAGGGGCTGAGAACGACTGCCCTGGCAGGACCCCCGGGGTGGGAGGCGCAGTCTGGGGAAGGTGCCCGTCTGTCTCTCTCTGTCCTGCCTGGGCAGCAGGGTCACAGCCATTCTCCTCCTTTCCCTACCTCTCCTTTCTGCTCTGGTACTTGCTGTCCGCTGGCGGTTCAGCTACAAATCCAGACACCCACCCTGCGGCCCTTCATGGGAGCGAGGTGCCCGAGGCCCCTTCGAGCCCCATGGTGCTGGGCAATGCAGTCGGAGGGGCTGGGGAAGGAGCTGCCTCTCCCTTCCGGAGACCCCCGGGTCGGGACACATGACTGTCTCCTTCGGGAGCCATTTCCAGAAGCTCAGGAGGTGCTAATGCCACCAAGGGCTCCTGAGCAGCTCCGTATGTGAAAGAGAGCAGAGGAAGAACTGTGCTTTGAAACCAGCCGCCCTTGATCTCCTCAGAGTCCAGTGTCTTTTCTAGACAAACCTGGGTTTGTGGGTGAAATCAGGCTCTGGATAACACCAGTGCGAGCCCAGGGCAGCTGGGAACAAGGCTGATGGACTCAGCAGCACTCCTGACTGCGCTAAGCAGCAGAGAGCCCATTTGCCTCTCTGGTCTTTGCAATGTTCATGCCTGCAGCAACACAGATATCTGTCCCTGCAAAGAACGCTCCCCAGATGTGATGATGGAATCTAAAAATCTCCACACCAAATAATTATAAAAAGAAGCAAAACCTCCCTCCTGCAGCCCAAGCTCCTTAGAACTGTGTGTGAGGATATTAACAGCCCTTTTCATTAAAGGTGGACATCCTTATACACCAGTAGCGAAAACCAGAGCTATCACAAACCAATTCCATCTACCCACTGGTCTAGATTAGGACAGGCCCCTGCTCCTCACAGCACACTCAGCTGGAGCTGAAGCTGAGGAGCTGAATGAACGTCTTCCTGAGGAGAAAAGAAATTTGTCTGTATTGCGTTTCTGTGTGGGTGGGTGGGTGTGGGGGGGAATTGTATATGAAAAATGGAAACGTTTTGCTCAGAGAAAACTGTTCTAAGTTGTCACTGTCTTTTCTTCCTCAGACAGCACCCCTGTGCCCCAAAGGAGAAAATGTCCAACAGCAGCTTCCTCAACGGGTTCCTCCTCCTGGCGTTTGCGGACACACGGGAGCTGCAGCTCTTGCACTTCTCGCTCTTCCTGGGCATCTACCTGGCTGCCCTCCTGGCCAACGGCCTCATCATCACAGCCGTAGCCTGCCACCACCACCTCCACACCCCCATGTACTTCTTCCTCCTCCACCTCGCCCTCCTCGACCTGGCCTCCATCTCCACCACTGTCCCCAAATCCATGGCCAATTCCCTGAGGGACACCAGGGCCATTTCCTATGCAGGATGTGCTGCCCAGGTCTTTTTCTTTGTCTTCTTATTTTCAGCCGAGTATTCTCTCCTCACAGTCATGGCCTATGACCACTATGTTGCCATCTGCAGACCCCTGCACTACGGGACCCTCCTGGGCACCAGAGCTTGTGTCAGGATGGCAGCAGCTGCCTGGGCCGGTGGTTTTCTCTATGCTCTCCTGCACACTGCCAACACATTTTCCATTCCTCTCTGCCAAGGCAATGTCCTGGACCAGTTCTTCTGCGAGATTCCCCACATCCTCATGCTCTCCTGCTCAGACTTCTACCTCAGGGAAGTGGGGCTTATTGTGCTTGGTCTTTTTTCATTCCTTGGGTGTTTCATTTTCATTGTGCTGTCCTACGTGCAGATCTTCAGAGCTGTGCTGAGGATGCCCTCTGAGCAGGGAAGGCACAAAGCCTTCTCCATGTGCCTCCCTCATCTGGCCGTGGTCTCCCTCTTTGTCAGCACTGTCATGGTTGCCTACCTGAAGCTCCCCTCCATGTCCTCCCCAGCTCTGGATGTGGTAGTGGCTGTTGTGTACTCGGTGGTGCCTCCAGCAGTGAACCCCCTCCTCCAGAGCATGAGGAACAAGGAGATCAAGGATGCCCTGAGAAAACTGGTTATACAGGTGCAACGTAAGCACCGATAACTCTCCCATGCACGTCCATTCATCAGTCCCAGGGCATTTGGCATCAAGGCTCTGTGTGGTGCATTTATTTCTTTCTTACTTTCTCTTTCTTACTTTACTTTCTCGTAAACTGCAAAGAAGTTTTGTTCATGTCTCTTCTCAGGAATCTCTCATTTGAAGCCGACCCAGACACTGTGTTGAAGCAGGAAGGCAGGCTTACCCTTCATCAGCAGAGATGGGGGAACCTCAGAGCCCTCTAGTCTGAGCTCCCTCAGATGCCCCCAGTGCAATGAGGGGAGTTTCCCTTTGCAGGGTCCCTTTTGGCACTGACACCAAGGGAGCTCAGGGGCACAGAGTCAGGCTCAGACAAGTACAGACAGGGTGAGATCACGGGTCCCAGGTCTCGTAGGAGAGCTCAGCTCTGCTGGCCATAGTCAAGGTGTGATCTCACACCCCTCTCCTGATAGAATGGCAGCTGGTTGTCACCATGGGCTGATCCCTTCCATCTACAGAGCTCCAACACTACAAGTGGAGGGGGAATGGAGGGAGGGGAGTCAGGCAGCAGCTTGTGAGGACAGACCCTGTGCTTGAAAGTATCATCCCCCCCACTGCCACGGCAGGCATTCCCTCACTGCAGCCTTCCTGTAGAAGCTTTAGCTTTCTTGGAGACACATCTCCTCACAGCAGCAGGGTTTCTTTTTTGGAGGCTGTGCTCTTCATCTCCACGCTGTCCTTCTGTGCCCTCTTCTGTGGATATGGCCCAGCAGGTCTCATAACTGGGTGGTGGTAGGGTTGTGTTTCCATGGGCATGAGCCCTGTGCCTACAGGCAGGACCAGGCACTGGGCACCCTTGTGCCAGACCTGGCCTCCACATTAACATGTCTTTAATAAAAGGGGATCTCCCCTGTGATGTGCCTTGAAGTCTGTCTTTTCTTCAGAAGCTGGAGTCAAAAGTACACCCAAGGGACTGCACCAGAGAAGGGCTTGCCGCTCTGCTTGTGAACTCCATGGGATGAGATCCGAGTCCCCGGGTCATCCATTAGGGACTGGGGGCTGGATTCAGGGCTCATCTGCTGGTTACCAACAAAGATGAGGAATGATCTCTGAATTACCTACCTGGGGCTGTCCCACAGGTGACAGTGCTGATGAGAGCTGCCCATCGTTGTGGAGGGGAATCTGCAGGAGATCCCCAGGAGAGCTCAGGGGATGTCCAGGGACAGCGTGTGCCTGGCAATGGGCAGTGAGTGGAGCCTCACAAAGTGAGAGAGGGTCCATGGTGGAGTTTACCAGAAGGTAAAGCACTAAATCCAGGTATGCTCGGGGAAATGAGGGCTCTGCAGTCCCCAGAGAGGCAGTGGGGACCCAGGAGGCGCAGGGAAGGGGGACAGGAGAGTGATTCCTGCACCTCCAGTGAAACACCACAGGCCGGACACCACAGTGAACACCCAAACACATCTCCTGCCTTGGGCAACACCCTGGGAGTCACTCTGAGCACCATCCATGAGCACAGACACATGGCAGCAGTATCAGTGGTGGTGATCCCTGTCCAATGGGGTTTGCTTCCCACCCCGACCAGCTCTGCCAGGGCCAAATCAGGAGTCACCTGATGGCCCCACAGCCCCACAGTCTGCTCACCCTGCAGAGCAGCACCGCCAGCCTGGGGCCCTATGGGGTGCACAGGGTGGGGGGTGTAGGATCAGCCAGGCCAGCATGGACACAGTGACCTGGAGAAAGGCTCTCTGGGGAGCAGGGATGTCCCAGGAGAAAAGCAGGGCAGCAGGCAGAGAGAGAAAATGAGAACGAGAAACAGGCTTCTCTGGGCACCAGCTCAGGGCAGGTGCCTCTGTCCCCGGGGCAACAGGAGGTGCCGGAGGGGCGGCAGGGCCAGGGCTGTCGTGGTGTGCTGGGCAGCGGGGTGGGCATGGAGGGGCTGCAGGCAGCCAGGGAGGGGGATCTCGTGGGCACAAGAGCAGGGGAGACAGAGAGTGACCGCCTCATTGCAGGACCTCGTCCCCTTTGCCAGGGAGCTGCTCCCCTTGTCCTTGGGCCGTGCCAGCATTACACTGTGGACATGCCTGTGCCTGGCCCTGCACCTCTGGGGTCCTCCCCTGACCCTGTCCCTGTCCAGCTGACCTGACTGCCCATCTCTTGCTGGGACCTGCCTGCTCACTACAGCTAAGAAAGCCTTGGCAAGGGAAGCTGGGACCCGAGCAGATCCCCAGGAGGTTGTAGGTACAAAAGGTGACCGTATCACCACAGCAGAACCTCTTTCCTGACAACCAATGTGAAGGTGTGAGGAGAGCTTTGGATCTGGTCCCTTAGCCAGGGAACGCTGCATGCAGAGTCAGAGCTAGATGAAAAAGTGAGCTCAGCCACTTAGGGGTCTGATACTATGCTGCCTATTTGGGGGAATCACAGACTCACAGAATCATTTAGGTTGGAAGGGACCTCTGGAGATCATCTCGTCCAACCTCCCTGCTCAAGCAGGGTCACCTAGAGCATATTGCCCAGGATCACATCCAGACGGCTTTTCAATATCTCCAGCAAAGGAGACTCCACTACCTCTCTGGGCAACCTGTTCCAATGCTCTGTCACCCTCACAGTCAAGAAGTTTTTTCTCAGGTTCAGATGGAATTTCCTGTGGTTCAGTTTTTGCCCATTGCCTCTTGTCCTGTTGCTGGGCACCACGGAGAAGAGGCTGGCCTCATCCTCTTGACACTCCCCCTTCAGATAAGAGGATTTCCTGTGCCACAGCTCGAGTGCTTCTGCACCATTGGTGATGGGATTGCTGCTCCAAAGAGTATGTTGTGGGGAGCAGCAAGAGTGGGGCTGCAATGGGTGGGAAGGGCAGCCAAGAGCCAAGAGTACCAGCAAGGCCAGCAGAGCAGTGCCCCACCAATGAGAAGTACCGTCCCACAGTGCCTGGACAAGAGGAGCAGAGCAGGTATGGGGATGGTAACTACGATCAGGCACAGTCCAGCGATGGCCGGACAAGAGTGGAGGGCTTCAACCAGCCCTGCTTTGTGTGGGAGGATGGACTGGAGACCTCCAGAGGTCCCTTCCCACCACAACTCCTCTGTGAGGCCATGAATTCTTGCTCCTCAGCCTCTGATCCAGCACAGCTGACCTGGGGATGAGAGCACCTAGGGCAGGGCAGAACAAGTCCAGCTGGGAGAGCATCATGGGGAAGATTTAAAGGTGCCTGGCTCAGCCCTGGGCTTGGAAAACTCCATCATTCACCCCAAGAGGCTCTGAATGCCTCTTCCCCCCTGCCCTCTGCCCTTTCCCATCAGCCCAAGTGGAGTCCAGCATGGCCTGGGGACTCTCTTCCCCACGGGGACGAGAAGGAGAGGGAGGGCCTTCACCAGCCCCACACTGCCCTTTCCACCCGTGGCCTTGGCACCTGTGTGTGCCTGGCTCTGCCCACTTGCCTTCCCCACACTCCCGGCTGCACTGGAAGCCCATCCACATCCCGGCGCTCCCACCCTCGAGCTGCCGTCCACCCCGAACCTGGAGCCCGGCCACCCACAAAGACATCGCCCGGCCAGTGCCCCGGCCATGCAGCCGAGGGCAGGGGTCTTCGCCCCAAGTCCCCTGCTCCTGCCCTGCTGCCGGCACTGCTGCTGCTGTGGCCAGGTCAAAGGCTGCTGCCGCCAGACGGCCCCGGGGCCTGAGGCAGCTCCAGCTGCCTGCAGGGCTGCGCTGGAGCCGGTGAGGAGCGGGCTGCGGTGGGGCTGGCAGCGCCAGGGTGGGTGGGCAGAGGGCAGCTGCCCTGGGCCCCGCTGCAGCTGGGGCTGGGGCTGGGGCTGGGCCCAGCTTTTCCCTGGGCAGCTCCCTGAGGAGCCGCTGCGCGGGATCCTCCAGCTCTGCCCCGGCAGCAGCACCAGCGCTCAGGGGGCTGGAGGGGACGTGCCCAGATGGGGGAAGGGGCAGGGGCTGCCCGGGGGGAGCCCCGAGACCTTGTCCGTGCAAGCAGGGCTGGAGCGAGGAAAGCCAGAGCTCAGCTGGAGCTGGAACCAGACCCCTCACACATGGCAAGGGCTGGAGTACTATTAAATAACCATTAAATGATCCCCCAGAGCCTTGGGGATGGGAGCAGCCAGCCCCTGCCCAGCCCAGGCTGTACCCCACGCGGGGCTCAGCAGACAGCCGTGCTCCGGGACCTGACGGGGTCTGGTGCAGGAGAGAGGCCGTGCAAGGCTGGCCTTGTCCCCTCCATGGGGATGCGCAGAGCTGCAGGAGGACGCAGCTGGCCATGCACCACCCCACCGCTGGGGGAGCAGCCAGCTCTGGGAGGGGTGACGCGAGGGGCTGCTGCGGGACGATGGGCCTGGGGCAGCTTCCCCAGGGTGGGCAGGCAACTCAGGCAGCAACCTGGGCTCTTCTCTCCTGCTCCCTCCAGGGCCTCCCAGCCTGGCGCTGGCCCCGCAGCAGTGCCCGCCACGGGGGGCTGCAGAGCTCTGGGCACTCGCTCCACAGCCCCAGCCCCTCGCAAGGCCACAGCAGTTCCACGGGGCAGAGAGGGGTCTCAGCCTCCCCACCAGCCCCCCCTCTGGAACTGGCCCCAGTGGCACCAGGAGGCAGGCCACAGGGACACTCTGGGTCCCTCCTTCTGGTGTCCAGGAGATCCCCTACCCCCAGCCTGCCTGCAGCCCCCCGGGCCAGCCCCTCTCTCCACGACACACCAAGACCCCCTGCCCTGGGGCTCCTCCGGCCGCTCCTGCTGCCCCAGGGGCACAGCACCCTGCCCTTCCTGGACACACAGAGAAACACGTTCCTCTTCCTCCTCTATTCCTCCTTGCCAGTGCACAGTTGCTCCTTTCCTCTTCTCCAGGGACCTCCCTGCTCCCCGCAGAGCCTTTCCCCACCTCAGTGTGTCCAGGCTGGCCTGCCCGGCCCTTCCTGGACCCTTCCCTGTGCTCCCCGCAGGGCCCTGGGCTGGCGGTGCTGCTGTGCAGAGGGAGTGGGCTGTGGGGCCACGGGGCCATGGGGTGACTCCACGCTGGCTGGGGTGGTCACGGTGGGAAGCAGACACAGCCGAACGGGCCTCATTGCACCTGACAACCCCCACCAAGGGGTCTGTGGCCATGGACGATGCTCTGAGCAATCACAGGGCATTTCCAATGGCTCAGGCTGTGTTCAGGTGCGTCCCGAGATCCAGCCCGTGCTTTTTCATTGAAGGTGACATGAAGGACTCTCCAGGCTCTCTTCCTGTGCCTGCTAGGTCCCCACTGGCTGTGGTGTGATTTCAGAGCTCTCACTTGCCTGCACATTCATTGGGTTTGACCTTTAAGTGTGGGTGACTG
Organism: Struthio camelus; assembly: GCF_040807025.1. Lineage (NCBI taxonomy): Eukaryota > Metazoa > Chordata > Aves > Struthioniformes > Struthionidae > Struthio > Struthio camelus. The sequence goes on from NC_090970.1 coordinate 5,050,107, forward strand.
CACTTGATTTTGTGAAGCTCCATTCACTGCCCACCCCAGGGCACATGGTGCCCTTGGAGATGCCCTGGGCTCTCCTGGAGGCTCCATACTGCCTTAGAGAAGAACAGGCATCCGTCTCCAGCCCTGTTGGATGGGAGATACCACCTGACCATCCACCACCTCCAGGAGCCCTGGGCACTCAAAAGTGACAGCTGAATCCCACCTTCTTTCACTAACACATCACCTATGAGATCATCGCCTTGAGCCCACAGAGAGCCCCAGAAAAGCATCGGGTTCTCTCAGTGTGGAAGTCTTCAAGCACATTTTTGACTCCAGCTTTGGAAGGAGAGCCCAACCTGAAAGCATTGCACAGAGGAAATCCTCTTTTATTAGAGCTAAGCCAGCTCTGACCCTGTGACAGACATTCACAGATTCCTCTGAGTCAAACAGGCTGGTTTTGGGCTGCTGGAGAAATGGGATGAATTCAAACAATGCCCAAGGCACAAAAGCTGTCTGAGACAAACTGGAAATTGCTTGTGAGGAGAGATGGGCACCTTATTTCTGCTGAACTAGAATCATTCGGATCAGCTTGTTCAGGGCACCTTTGAGCTCCTTGTTCCTCATGCTGTAGAGGAGGGGGTTCACTGCTGGAGGCACTACCGAGTACAGAACAGCCAGCACCAGATCCAGAGCTGGGGAGGACATGGAGGGGGGCTTTAGGTAGGCAAACACTGCAGTACTGATGAAGAGGGAGACCACGGCCAAGTGAGGGAGGCACATGGAGAAGGCTTTGTGCCGGCCCTGCTCAGAGGGCATCCTCAGCACAGCTCTGAAGATCTGCACATAGGACAGCACAATGAAAATGAAACACCCAAAGAATAAACAGGCACTAACCACAATAACCCCGACTTCCCTGAGGTAGGATTGTGAGCAGGAGAGCTTGAGGACATGAGGAATCTCACAGAAGAACTGGTCCACAGTGTTGCCTTGGCAGAGAGGAATGGAAAATGTGTTTGCAGCATGCAGGAGAGCATGGAGAAAATCACTGGCCCAAGCAGCTGCTGCCATCTTGACGCAAGCTCTGGTGCCCATGAGGGTCCCGTAGTGCAGGGGTCTGAAGATGGCAACGTAGCGGTCATAGGCCATGACTGTGAGAAGAGAACACTCAGCTGACATGAATAAGGCAAACAAAAACATCTGGGCAGCACATCCCGAGTAGGAAATGGCCCTGGTGTCCCTCAGGGAATTGGCCATGGATTTGGGGACTGTGGTGGAGATGGAGGCCAGGTCGAGGAGAGCGAGGTGGAGGAGGAAGAAGTACATGGGGGTGTGGAGGCGGTGGTCGCAGGCTACGGCTGTGATGATGAGGCCGTTGGCCAGGAGGGCAGCCAGGCAGATGCCCAGGAAGAGTGCGAAGTGCAAGAGCTGCAGCTCCCGCGTGTCTGCAAACGCCAGGAGAAGGAACTCGTTGGGAGAGCTGCTGTTGGACATTTGCTCTGCCTTGCTTCAGGACACTGTCCAAGGAGGAACAGGCATTGACAAGTTAGCACAGGCTTCTCTTAGCCAAACCCATTGCCCTCCTCAGAGCAACCCCCACATTGCCTCTCTCCTTTACCTTGTTCAGCTCCCTTCCCTCACCTCTGCTTTGGGCTGCGTGTGCGGTGCAGAGCAGGGGCCTCTGCCCATGGGCTACAGAGGAGTCAGCCCTGGGCACCCTGAGCTGAGTGGTGGGGATGTGGTCTGGGAAGCAAGGGGAATATTCTGTTTTTCTCATTGGGAGAGATGAATACAGAATCACAGAATCACAGAATCGTTTAGGTTGGAAGGGACCTCTGGAGATCATCTCGTCCAACCTCCCTGCTCAAGCAGGGTCACCTAGAGCATATTGCCCAGGATCACATCCAGACGGGTTTTGAATATCTCCAGCAAAGGAGACTCCACCACCCCTCTGGGCAACCTGTTCCAATGCTCTGTCACCCTCACAGTGAAGAAGTTTTTTCTCAGGTTCAGATGGAACTTCCTGTGGTTCAGTTTCTGTACAGCGCTCATGCCAGCTGTGTCTGAAAGAGAAGGTCCCTGCGGGGGACGCATCTCTCCCAACCTTGCCCTCTTGATCGGAGCTGCCTGTATCTGAACCAGTCACACCAGATCCCACTCCAGCATGGGAGAGAAACAGTGCAGTGAAGGCAGGGGCTGACCCAACCCTTCCTCGACCTCTCTGCCCCACTGACATGGACCCTGCCCTCACATCAGTCCACCCTCTGCACTCTTTCTTCAGGCACTGTCAGGGGAGTGGGAAGTTCCTGCCTCCGCTGCAGCTGAACCCCCTCCTTAACCCCACCGAGCGTGAGAGCAAGAACCAGAGCAGCACAAAGAGGTGAGGAAACTGTGAGGACTACTGTGACGCTCCGACCACAAGGAAAGCAAGGAGCAAGACACAGACGGGCTCTCAGGAAAGCCTTCAGCTCACCCAGCTGTGCTCACCACCTCCCAGACAGCAACCAGAGCAGGACAGTCACTCTCAGCCCCCTTGTCCCGCAGTGAGAAACAAAGCTCTGCTGGAGGTCGGGCTGCTGAGGAGGGGGCTCATGCCCTGCACCCCCTGGCCTGGAGGGCAGAGGCTCTGCTGGGTGGGAGAGGAGACACAGAGGGGCTTCCTTAGGGGAACATGTCTGCACGGAAGAGGTTAATGGGGAGGTCTCCACATTCCCCCTCCCACAGCATTCACGTTTCCAGCTTCCTCTCTTTCGCTGATCAGATCTTCCCTGCTCAGAGCTTTTCCTCCTGGGAAATGGGAGCTGCTTCTCTATCCCTCGTCTTCTCCCTGTCACCGCTCACAGACCCCATGCAGAGTGGGGAAAGAGTTTTCGGAGGTTCCTCGCAGACCTCTTGATCTCTCTCTGTCAAGTCTAGGAACGTCAGTCTGTTGTCCAAACCTGGCAGCTCCTTTTCCAACCCTCCCACCTGCAAAAAGCAGGGAACGGAAAGCAGAGACTCAGGAAAGCTCCTGATCTTCAAGGCAACCCCTGCCATGAGTGACCCATCAAAGGTCCCTTGGAAATACCATGGGGGTGAGCTGGAGCTGAGAGCAGCCCTGACCCACACAGCACCCCCTCGATAGCAGATTGAACCTGCTCTGAAGGGGGTCGCTCCTTCCACCCGGACCTTCTCCCCACAGCACTGTGGGGAGCTCCCCGGGCAGGCTGAGGGCTGACCCACGCAGGCAGCAGAGTCACTGCCCCGGGCACACAGCACCCTGGGGTGCAGGGCTCTGCTCTGAATTACAGCCCTGCGCACACCTGGGGGCACTCCCTGGCTTCACAGCCCTGCACCAGCCCTGCAAGCAGGTAGCCCTCATGCCCTGTCCCTCTGACCGTGCGGCAGCGCATCCCTGCTCTCAAAGCACCTCCTGCTCCAAACAGCAGAAGCTGGGAGAGCCACCCGGACAGACGCTCTCAGCTGTGGAAGGTGCCAGCTGCAGAAGAGCCCTCCGGGAACCACAGCAGCGGTGCCCTGCAGCCAGAGACTTACTGTGTTAGGGGCTGTGAAGGTTCCTCCCTGCAGTGAGCTCTCAGCCGTCCTCCCGCTCCCAACTGCCTTTAACTTCTGAGTCGCTCATCTCCTCCTGGCCCCTGCAGGCAGTGCCCTGAGTCTTGCTGCTCCATTCAAAGGAGCTGCACCTGGACAGAGCTGTCTCTCTGCAGCGCCTGCCAGGTTGCCCTGGGCTCCGGCAGTCCCAGGAGCCAGGCCCAGCTCAGGAGCAGAGGCCCAGCTGAAGACGTGACTTTCTCTGTCCCCTGTGCACCCTCGAGATGGTTCCAGGGCTCCAGGGCTCACAGTTCCTGAAAGGCAGCAGACTGATTCCCCCCTGGCTGATTCCTCATGCTGTGATCTTCTCAGAGGCACCGCAAGGCAGGGGGAGCCATCTGCACACACACAGTAACAGCTGACACAAGAGAGCTTGAGTCTAGGGGACCTTCGGAAACTTGGGGAACAGGAACCTCATGAAGTTTTACATGGAGAAGGGGCAAGTCCTGGCCCTGGGGAAGGGTAAATCCCATGCATCAGGGCAGGTTGGGACCTTACCGGCTGCGGTGTGACCCTGAGGAGAAGGGTGTGGGCGCTGTGAGAAATGCCATATGAGCCAGTGGGGCACACTCATTGTGAAGAAGGCCAGATGACCACGGGCTGCCTTAGGAGGAGCGTGGCCACCCACACAAGGGGAGCCATTATCCCCCTCAACACAGCAGACCTCCTGCAGGCAGGTGGTCTTGGAAGAGACTGTGAGGTTACTGGCAAAGGATCCGCTGGTAGGCCAAAAGTCTAACCGGAGGGGACATTGTGGTGAGAGCCATTGTTTCTCAGAAGCTCCTTGGATGGTAGGAGGCATATGGCCGTAAAGGTGAAAGTGATGTCCCTTCTGTCTCTGCAGGTGATGGGCCAGCAGCAAGCACATTGCTGGGAAAGTGGCTGTGAGGTCACGTCTGTGCAAGCATCTGGTAGACCATTAGGAGGCCCATGGATTGGATGTGGCAGCAGCTCATTTGCTTGGATGCTCATGGTGAGGTCACTGCTGCCTGAGTACCCAATAGGCTACCCACAGGCACAGGGCTAGGGTGCTGATTTTGTGGTGTCTCCTGTCTTTGCAGGTGATAGGCCAGCAGCAGGCACAAGGCTTGGATGTTGGTTGTGAAGCCCCCTCTGCCTCAGGACCTGACTGGAGAGCAGCAGGCACATAGCTGGTCGTGTGCATGAGAGAAGCTGGAGGGCCAGCAGTAGGCCCCTTGGCTTGGTGGATGATTGTGAGGTGACTTCTGTGTGAGCAGCTGAGAGGTGAGCCTTTGGCTGCGGCCTAAGGCAGGTGTTTGTGAGGTCACTTCTGCCTGAGGATGTGGTTAGACAGAGCCTGCAGGCACAGAGCCCTTGCCCTGCTGCAACACTCTTGCCAATGCAGCCCAGGAAAAGCCCGGGGTGACCTTTGCCACCAGGACACTTGTCTGGCTCCTGCTGCTTCATGTTGTCTACCTGGACCCCCCAGGCCCTTCTCTGCCAAGCTGCTTTCCAGCCACTTGGCACCTAGCGTGTCCTGGTGCATGGGGTTATTCTTCCTTAGGTTCAAGACACTGCATTTCCCTTTGTGGAACTTCATCAGGTTCCCCTCTGCCCATGTCTCCAGCCTGCCAAGGTCCTTCTGAATGACAGGGCAAACATCTATTGTATCATGGCTGTATTTTAGGGGAGGATTGTGTCACAGAAGCTTGTAGGGCCTTAGGAGACCCAGGACTATGCAGGTGACTGAGAGGTCACTTCTGTATCTGCAGGTGATGGGCCAGGAGCAAATACATCGGTTGGAAACTCTGTGAGATCAATAGAGCCTGAGTGCCTGATAGGTCAGCAGCAGGCCCTTGGGTTGGATTTTGATTGTGAGATCACTTCTGCCTCAGTACCTGATTGGATGGCAGCTGGCACCTAGCTGGATCATGTCCATCCAGGCAGTTGGCATGCCAACAGCAGGCACCAGGGCTTGGAAGATGATGATGAGGGTACTGGATTCTGACAGGCTGGTGGTCCCAAAATCTCCAAGGCCAGTTGGAGGCACATGACTGTGAAGGTGACTGTGAGGTCACTCCTGTCTCTGCCAGTGATGGGCAAGGAGCAGGCACATGGGTGGGACCTCACAATCAACAGTGCAGATGTGTCCCCTTTGCCTGCCTCTCCCCATCCTCCTGCCCTTATCTTCTTTTGGCTGGGATGAGTGGTGGTGTGATGTGCTTCTTGTCCTCAGAATGGCTCCTTCCCAATGCCAGCCACTGAGGTTCTTTTAAAAGAGATGACCTCACCATCAACATCATAGCTGTATCACTCTCATAGTAGGACCCTTAATAGATTGAAAGTTACATTTTAAATCTGCTAAAAAGGTTGTATTTGTAATTTGTGTGTTCTGTCACTCATACTGTCCTTTGTGTGACCCTTAGTTAGTTAACCCTTGTGTCTCCCCTTACGTTATCAAATCATTGGTGGGGAGTGATTGTCTATCAAAGGGAACATTCTAGAAAGGTGACAGGCCTAGGCGCTAGTCAGCAATGGGTCCACATGCTAATGAAGGATCCAAAACGCACCAATAGGAACGCGGATCCGAACAAAGTGTGGCCAGTGGCAGTGTCTTGATGCCTGTGGTCATAGAGTGGTCCACCTATAAAGAGCCATGCGCCCCTACACTGGGGGGGGGGGGCACTTTTCCTTGTGGGTGACCCAGGAGAAAGAAGACAAGCTGAAATCACGAAGAATGGCATCGGGGAGGAAGAAACCTGGGCGATCTTTCTCAAGACCTGAAGAAGCCAAGGGCATATTCCTCGACTGAAGACGGCTCCACTGGAGGCTGTGGGACGGCCAGAGGAGGAGGCCCACCACCAATGCCGGGCTTCAGGGACTCACCACACTCCCTCCCCACCCCTCCCGACCTGGGATGCCAGGTCAGAGCTTCAGGATCCTCATTTACCCGCGGACACGAGTTAACCCTGGAAGGGCGAAGCAGCACACCCTTTCTGGTGTGGCCTGCTTGATCGTAGGGCCTCTGGCCGCGAGGCAGCACATTCTCCCCCCACTTGGCCTCCTTGGAGATGAAGAACTTCACCTGGGTGGTGGCACCCTCTGTTGAGGGTGGCCTGCTTAGGATACAGGTGCCTGGACCTGGAAGCGGCGCTCCCCACTCCGGGAGCGGCCTGTTTAACCCTGTCCCCCACAACCACCTTACCACTTTCATGCGTATTCGTTGAGTGTCTTCTGAACTCAAACCTCTGTGTGTGCATGTGTATGTTTGACTATATAACTATTTCTGTTTACTTTTATACTGAAGCTGCAGGTATACCATCGTAAATAAGTTACTACCTTGTGGTTATATTACATTGTTATCAATATTATTATAGTTATTATCATTACCATTTATCAATTCAGTAAACTTTGTTACATACCTGTTCACCACCACAATTGTAAGCTCCTTCATAAGGAGTAGGGACACCTATACAACCACCAAAACCTGTCTAGTGTATGGAGCCTGCTGGATTACCTTACAAGGGCAAAACGCCTATGAACTGGTTCAGTCATTCTGTGGAGGCCTCCTGGCACACGAGTCCAGCTGGGAGAGCGTCAGGAGGAAGATGCAAAGGTCCCTGGCTCAGACCTGGGCTTTGGAAAACTCTGTCACGCACCTCAAGAGGCTCTGAATGCCTCTTCCCCTCCGACCTGTGCTCCCCTCCTATGAGTCAAAGTGGAGTGCAGCATGGCCTGGGGACTCTCTTCCCCACAGGGAGGAGAAGGAGAGGGAGGGCCTTCACCAGCCCCACACTGCCCTTTCCACCCGTGGCCTTGGCACCTGTGTGTGCCTGGCTCTGCCCACTTGCCTGCCCCACACTCCCGGCTGCACTGGAAGCCCATCCACATCCCGGCGCTCCCACCCTCGAGCTGCCGTCCACCCCGAACCTGGAGGCCGACCACCCACAAAGGCATCGCCCGGCCAGTGCCCCGGCCGTGCAGCCGAGGGCAGGGGTCTTCGCCCCAAGTCCCCTGCTCCTGCCCTGCTGCCAGCACCGCTGCTGCTGTGGCCAGGTCAAAGGCTGCTGCCGCCAGACAGCCCCGGGGCCCGAGGCAGCTCCAGCTGCCTGCAGGGCTGCGCTGGAGCCGGTGAGGAGCGGGCTGCGGTGGGGCTGGCAGCGCCAGGGTGGGTGGACAGAGGGCAGCTGCCCTGGAACCAGACCCCTCACACATGGCAAGGGCTGGAGTACTATTAAATAGCCATTAAATGATCCCCCAGAGACTTGGGGATGGGAGCAGCCAGCCCCTGCCCAGCCCAGGCTGTGCCCCACGCGGGGCTCAGCAGACAGCCGTGCTCCGGGACCTGCCGCGGTCTGGTGCAGGAGAGAGGCCGTGCAAGGCTGGCCTTGTCCCCTCCGTGGGGATGCGCAGAGCTGCAGGAGGACGCAGCTGGCCATGCACCACCCCACCGCTGGGGGAGCAGCCAGCGCTGGGAGGGGTGACGTGAGGGGCTGCTGTGGGACGATGGGCCTGGGGCAGCTTCCCCAGCGTGGGCAGGCAACGCAGGCACCAACCTGGGCTCTTGTCTCCTGCTCCCTCCAGGGCCTCCCAGCAGTGCCCGCCCCAGGGGGCTGCAGAGCTCTGGGCACTCGCTCCACAGAACCAGCCCCTCGCAAGGCCACAGCAGCTCCACGGGGCAGAAAGGGGGCTCAGCTGCCCCACCAGCCCCAGGGCTGGTGGTGCTGCCCTGCAGGACCAGCAGGCTATGGGACCATGGGGTGACTCCCCACTGGCCGAGCTGCTCAGGACAGACCCAGCTGGACCAGCATCATTGCACCTGACCAGCCCCTCCCCAGGGTCTGTGGCTGTGCAGGATGCTTGGAGCAATCACAGGGCTTCTCACACTGCTCAGCATGTGTCCAGAGGTGTCATTAGAGCCAGCCCTCTCCCTCTCCTGAGATTGCTGAGCCCTGATTTGATGTATTCCTCAGTTTGGCCCTTCATGTTTGAGTGACTCCACTTGGTTTTGTGAGTCTCCACTCACTGCCCAGACCAGGCACATGCTGCCTCTGGAGATCCCCTCTGCTCCCCGCGTGGCTGCATATCCCCTTCCAGAAGGACGGGCAGCTGTCACCTTCCCAGCAATATGTGGGACAGTCCCCGGCAGATACCCCTTGATGACTCATCCTTTCAGGGGCCCTTGGCATCCACAAGTGACAGCTGAATCCAGACCTTGTTCCCTCACACATCACCCTAGGAGCGCATCCCCCTTAGCCCATGCACAACCCATCACAGCAACAGGACTTTGTAGGGTGCAATTCCCTGAGTGCATTCTTGGCACAAATTTTGGAAGAGGAGCCCAGCCTTCAGGCACAGTACTCAGGAGATCCCCTTTTATTACAGAGATGCTCTGTGGGAGACCAGGTCTGACACAGGGATAGGCAGATTTAGAGAAGGCCTCTGGGTCAGACAGATGGGGTTTGTGCCTCTGGAGAAGTGGGATGAATTCAAACAGACTATCAGAATATCATGACTATCAGAGAGAACTCCCACAGCACAGGAGTTGCCTGAGATAAACTGAAAAAAACTTGTGAGGAGAGATGGGCAGCTTAGTGCTGCTAAACTAGTACCAACTGAATCAGTTTCTTAAGGGCATCTTTGAGCTCCTTGTTCCTCATGCTGTAGAGGAGGGGGTTCACTGCTGGAGGCACCACCGAGTACACAACAGCCACCACCAGATCCAGAGCTGGGGAGGAGATGGAGGGGGGCTTCAGGTGGGCAAAAAATGAAGTGCTGATAAAGAGGGAGACCACAACCAGATGAGGGAGGCACATGGAGAAGGCTTTGTGCCTTCCCTGCTCAGAGGGCATCCTCAGCACAGCTCTGAAGATCTGCACGTAGGACAGCACAATGAAAATGAAACACCCAAAGAATAAACAGGCACTAACCACATTAAGCCCCACTTCCCGGAGGTAGGTGTTTGAGCAGGAGAGCTTGAGGAGTTGGGGAATCTCACAGAAGAACTGGTCCAGGACATTGCCTTGGCAGAGAGGTATGGAAAATGTGTTGGCAGTGTGCAGGAGAGCATTGAGAAAACCAGTGGCCCAGGCAGCTGCTGCCATCCTGACACAAGCTCTGGTACCCATGAGGGTCCCGTAGTGCAGGGGTCTGCAGATGGCAACAAAGCGGTCATAGGCCATGACTGTGAGGAGAGAATACTCGGCTGAAAATAAGAAGACAAAGAAAAAGACCTGGGCAGCACATGCTGAGTAGGAAATGGCGCTGGCGTCCCTCAGGGAATTGGCCATGGACTTGGGGACAGTGGTGGAGATGGAGGCCAGGTTGAGGAGGGCGAGGTGGAGGAGGAAGAAGCACATGGGGGTGTGGAGACGGTGGTGGCAGGCTACGGCTGTGATGATGAGGCCGTTGGCCAGGAGGGCAGCCAGGTAGGTGCCCAGGAAGAGTGTGAAGTGCAAGAGCTGCAGCTCCCGTGTGTCTGCAAAGGCCAGGAGGAGGAACTGGTTCAGGGAGCTGCCATTGGACACTTTGCTCTCTCCGGACATTCTCTCCGGACTGTCCAAGGAGGAAAAGACAGTGTCAAGTCAGGAGACTCTGATCAAAACTCTTCCCCTTTCTCACAGACATCCCCCCTCCCCCCCCCCCCACCTCCCAAAGACATTGCTTTTCTCCTTCTCAGCAGCACCTTTGTTCCATTCCCTGTCCAGAGCTCCACCTTGTGCTGGCTGAGTGTGCCACGAGGAGCAGGGACCTCTGCCCAACGGCTCCAGAGGCATCAGTCCTGCTCTAATGTAGAAGGACTTTTCAACATCTTCACACCCAAATCGGAGGCATTTTTTCCAGCAAAGCAACAGCTTCAATTTGGGGTAGGGGGCAGGGGAGGGGGGCTTGCTTGTTGCTCTGCTCTGCAGGGAAGAAATATGTACCCTCTACACTGCTCTCAGTGTGAAGACGAGTGAGTCCTAAGAGGCCAAAGCTCTCCCTGTGCCCTACGACAGAGCCAGCACGCTGGTCTCCCCAGCAGTCCCAGTCCCAGATGCCTTGCACGTGCACCTCTCTCAGCATGAGGACAATCTCAGCCACAACTTACCCTGAAAGGAAAGTGGCCTGTGCTGACAGTGGTGTCTACTTACACAGCACACATCTCCAAACTCTCCTCCCTTTCTCAGCTCACATGTTGTGAGAGTGATGGAGAGGGTGTTACACAGCGCATGGCTCTGATGATCAGAAGAAGGACTCGGTGATGTGGCTCTGACACAGAGGGAGCTCTCAACACTCAGCTTGTAGCCAAAGACACACAGGGCTTATTTCAGCTGCCCACATACAGCCACCGCCAGCAGCAATTCCAGTTCCTTAGCACCTCTGGGGCATCTGCATGGGACATTCAGCTATCACACACGTCCTCCAGAAGAGCTGTGCCCTTCTCGAGGGCAGCACATAGCCAAGCAGCACAGCCCAGGGAGGGTCAAGGGTCTTAAAGGAGGGCTGTCCTGAAGGGACAGTCAGCTCATTCCCCAGCCCCACACACTCTGCTCCTTTGAGTCCCACAGGCAAGAAGGAGACCTCCTCCTCTCGCTCCATCCACAGAAACAGCTCTATGGCTAAAACCACAGGGTCTGTGTCAGAGTCTGCAGCTGCAAATGTCCTCCCCAGAAAGCCCCCGAGCGAGAACAAGAGCAGCCCGGACAGGGGGAGAAACAAGGAGCAACACCTTGATGCTTCTGGCTAGGGTGGCAAAGAGAGAAAGAGTGAGGGACACTGAGCAAGGTCTTGCCCTAACCGAGCTGTGCACACCACCTCCCAGATGCAGACATCACAGGGCAGTTGTCCTCAGTCCTTTGGTCATGGTTTACGAAATGGGCATGTGACAGGAGAGCTGCTCCTCTCCTCTTCTCGGGCTCTGGCTGCTGAAAAAGCAATTTGGGTCCTAGATCCCTTGGCCTTGAGGGCAGAGGGCTCTGCTGGGTGGCAGAGGACAGATGCAGGGGGCTTGCGGAGGGGAAAGCATGTGCACTGCTGGGGCTGGCAGAGCGTTTCCTGCACTCCAATCTCGCATGAGGTTTCTGGTAGCAGTTTCCTCTCCCTCTCGGACCATCTCTCTGCTGCTTGGAGGTGTCCTTGCTGGGAGCTCTTCCTCTGTCCCCACACAGACCCCATCCCACCCACTGTGATCCCAGCTCTGCCCTACAGAAACCTCCAAGCAGCAGGAAGCTGCCCAGCAGCATCTCCCTGTGTGCAGGAGCTAAAGAGCAGACCAGAAGATCTCCCATCACCTCCAGTCCCTCTCTGGACTGTGGAGGGAGACTGATTTCAGCAGCGTGCTTGATCCCATCAGGGGACAGAGGTGGAGAGAGGGGGACATGTTCCCCTCTCTCAAGCCCTATTCCTGGCCCAGCACCAGGCAGCAGACCTGGGCAGGGAGAGGGAGAGGGAGAGGGAGGGGGTCATTTCCCCTGCACAGGGCAGGGATTCAGAGGAGCAAATGCAGGTGGTTCATCTCAGCTTGGCAGGCCTTGGGCAGCAGGGGGATTCAGCTCCCTCCCAGGCAGCCCACAACCCCCTAGCAGGTGGGATCCCTCTGGCCTCAGCTCAGCTGTGCCCAAAACAAAACAGGTGCCTGCATGCAAGCCCTTGTCTGAGCTGCCACCATGAGCAATAGGGGTGGAGAGGGGAGTCAGCAGCTCGCACCCACAGCCCTGGTGATGGCTGAGACTCCAGGCTTGGTCCAAGTCCTGTGTGTGTGTGTGTGCCAGCTGTGATGGAGCAATTCTGAGACACCCACATCCTGCCTGAGCCTCAGCTGTGGGCCAGAGGGGTGGTGAGGCAGGTTCCCTTGGCCACCTGAATGTACACCAGATATTTTCAGTGTCTGAACCTTCCTTAGCCATGTGTTTCTATGGAGTCCACAGAGCTGTTCAGCTGACCAAAAGGAGGAGTTCACCAGAAGGACAGCCAGGTCACTCTCCAGGCTCCACCAGCTGTATATACTGCAGCTCAAGTCACTACAAAGCTAAGACACAGGCTCATCCCGGCTTTGCAGACACTTCCATTAATTCAGGGCTCTCATTTTCAGGCAATAAAAAGAGCCTCTAGCACCATGCCAGGTGCCTGGGGTGCCCAGCAGGAACCGCAAGTGGCTGGCACATACCACACAGGACCTCCAGGGAAGCCATGGGCTGGTGGAGTGAGTTTGTGGCAGACCCCACAGGATGTCTCAAACGGTTTTGCGGCCTGTGTGCCAGCAACTGAACACCAACACCATGGCATGGAGGGAAGGTCCTTCCCAGCGACATCCAGGGGTGCTGCAGGACTGGGAGGCACATCACACCAGAGTCTCCACTCATGTCTCCGCATTCCCCAACTCTTCCAGCTCTTCTCCCCCTGAACCTCTTCTCACCCCTTCACATGATATGAACAAGGACTGGGCTAATGATGTCCTCGGGATGTCTGGATCAAAAGCTGCCCAGGCCTAGGGACTTCTTTAGTGGCACTTTGTCCTTCCTGGAGATTGGTTCACCTCTGTCACAGGCCCCAAGGTGCTGCAGAATCAGCTCAGGCAGCAAACCCCTCTCTGGCCATCCCTGCACAGCTCAGCACTGTTTCTCCCTGGTCTTGGCCACTGCCGGGTTTGCTCTCTGGGTGGGAATCTCCTTTCACCAGCACATTGCCACCTGCTTTTTACGCCAGCATGTCTCTGCTCTGAAGTGGAACCATCACACACGTGGTGTTCTTGGCCCTTCGGAACAGGTTTCAAAATGACCATTCAGTGAAAGGAGAGGAAGCATGTTGGGTGTCTACAGGGTGCAGGGAAAGAGGCACAGGCATGGGATAGTGTTGGACAGACTGTGGTGAAGCTGGCTGAGGGCATTGCCATGGCTGAAAGCCTCCAACAGAACCCAGGTCTCTGGCCTCTTGGCTATGGCTGATGTCTCTGCCACCAAGGACTACGAGAAGCAGTTTCCTTAACTCAGGGGGCCTTGCTGTCACCTTGTCCACAGGACCAAGAGGTGCCATATTATTGTCCTGCATTCAGCGGTGCACATGCCCACCCTCACACTGCCCCAGGAAGAGGCCTGAGAAACATGTGAGGGAAATCACCACCCTTCCCAGGTGCTGGCTGTGGGGCTTGGCTGATCTGCTTGATAACACACATCAAGGCTGACGGCATCAGAGGCACCTGCACGTTGCCTTGGCCTACCTGCAATCAGGGCCTCCAGCTTTGTGCTCTCATCAGCCCCCTGCGGAGGCTTTGTCAGTAATGGCCCTCAGTGGGACTCCTAAACACTCCAAGAAACTTGGGATTTACTTCTCACTTCAACTTCTTCAGAGGTTTGTGCAGCCTCCTCTCAGCATCCAAGGTTCATGGGCTCAGCACCAAATACCTCCGAGGGGTCATTAAAATGCAAATAGCCCTAACAACCCCTGTCTCTTCCCATCCTTTTCTTCAGTTCTTCTGTGGCTAATTGGCAAGTTTTGAGGAGTGTATTGAAAAGAGGAAGATTTCAAGGAGCACCTGAGAGATGTCTGCTTTTTAAGCTTTCTTTAGTCTTCAGGTTTCAGAAGAAGTGATACCCACCTTCTCCAATTCACACTGACCCACAGGGTCCCTTGATGAAGCCTGGACATGCAGGAAAAGCAGTAGTTTGGATAGGAGACATGTATGGACAACCTTCCTCCCCACCTCCCCCAGCCCTGACATTTCTCTCCTCAGCCCCTGGGGACTTCCCTCACTCGGCTTAACATCTAGCCTTTTCCCGCTCAAGCCTGTAGCTGAATGTTACACTTCCCGGGCACCAATTCCCACCTGCTTTCCTTAGAAAATTAGCTGCAAACAGACACAGAAGGATTTGTCTCAATTCTGATCCAACACAAACACGATGCAGTGTCCTAAGAAATAACATACAATCCTCAAGTGTATGTCAAGGGCAAGTTGCCTCCAGGGAGGTCCACAGTCTGTAAGGAATAACCTTCCTTGACATGTTCTTGACAAACAGATAGGCAAGGCTAGATAGAAACACAGTGAAGGAGTTGGTTGAAGAGACAATGAGAGTGCTGAAAGAGGAGACAAGCTTCCGACTCCCTGAAGCTCAGAGCAGTGACTAGGGAGTTGAGAGGTACCTGAATGATACAGAGGAAGGGGAGGAGGAAAACTGGGAAACTATGGGAAGGGCATAAGCCCAGCTTGTCTAATGCAAAGTTGACCTCAGAAATGATCAATGTAATCAGGACATGTGGAAATATGTGGAAGGATTCTGAGATTAAATCCACAGCATAAGAGCAGTGGTCATGGAAGTTTGGGGTAGGTCAAAATTACTTCTCCTGAGATTCATATCCTTCGTCAACATTTCCATTATGTAATCCTGAGAAAGCACTGACATTTTCTTAAAATTAATCAATCATTTCAGCTGATGAAGGTGTTGTCTCTTTTTTTTTTTTAAAAAAAAGATTGCAAACAGTGTTTTTCAGGAAGAGCTCAGGTGTCTAAGCACAAGAACCCACCAGGACTCCCCAGGTCCTTCTCTGCAGAGCTACTTTTGGAGTATATGGCAGTGATTCTGTTATTGCTCTTACCTCTCCATCATCTCAAGATCACTGCAGTGACAGACAGCCTCCACATTCCCATCCCCACCCAGGCTGAGTTCCTGAGAAAGGGGAGGATGGCACCTTCTACTTTGAGGTGCAAATTGCAGAGGTAGAGACATCACACTGCAGAAAAGCCTGCTGTTCTCCCCTCACCTCTGAGGGGATCCAGGCCATGGACTTAAAGGTGGATGCAAAGAAGTTCAGAGGTAATGTAGATATGCCTGAGGCAGTGCCTCCCAGGCTGCCCTTACAGTCACTGGGGAGGAGGAGGTGTTCACCAGCCTTCTTCAAGATGGTCCCATAAAGCACAGACGACTCATGTCCCAGAAACATTTGCTCGGTGCTTGAAATGAGGCCTGAGAGCACAGGCTTTTAGGATACTTCAAGCTGAAGGGACCACAGGAAGCCTGTAGTGCAACCTGCTGCTGCTCAAAGCAGGGTCAGAAGTAGGGTCAGCAACCAAAAAAATGTCCCTGCCAAAGGGTTTCTGGGGTGATACAACAGGAGAAGACAGTAGAAGCTTGACAGGGTGGTAGAAGTCCTGTGGACAAAAGGGTTTCCTTTTTCCTGTTCTCCAGAGAATTAAATCCTCCGCTCTCCAGAGGGAAGAAGCTGGGACACTACCTTTGCCACTAACACGGAGGTGGAGAAGCTCCTGAGTCCCTTTCAGAGAGAGGCTGCTCCAGAGGTCACCACCCCAATGGCACTAGACCCCCCGGCATGCCTGCCTTGCTGCTGGGCACCCTCCAGCCCCAGGCAGGAGGTCTGCGGGGAACCGAGTGGGGTCTGCAGCCTGCACCCTGGCCACCCAGCAGGTGTGGAGGGACCCCACTCCCCTAGATGAGCCTGGGCTCTCCTGCATTTCCTTAGCGTGAAGTCTGTGTCCCCTCTGGGTGGTCACACAGCCCGGCAGGGAGGGCCAGCACGGGAAACACAATCTCTGTTCTGGGGGGTGAAGAGAGAGGGGAGGGCAGAGGGGGATCTGCTCCTGCCTCGGGCAGCGATGCCCTCCCTGCAGCTGGTGCAGCCTTGCTGATGCCCTGTAACCCATGAGCCCTGGAGATGGGACTCAGCAGGCTGAATGCCTGGCGTCTTCCTGAGAACTTTTCTGCGGTCTCCCTGCCCTGGTTGGACTCCTGTTGCCCATGGTGCAGAGACTCCTTCTGAGGATGAACTCACTCACTGTGTAACTCCGAGGACACGGTCGACCAGGTATTACAAAGGCCAGCAAGATCTCAACCCCACAACAGTGTCCCCTGCCCCTCTCTCCACCTTCCAGCTCCTTCCTCCTAGAGCATTTAGTTTGGGAGGGACCACTTTGGACCTCCAGGACCACGACCTGCTCTGAGCTGGGCGAACTTTACAGTTAGATCAGGTTGGTAAGTGCTTTCTCCAGGAGAGTTTTTGAAGATCTCCTGGCCCCTGCCCCAGAACTGCTCCACTCTCATGGTTATTACTATTATTCTTTCCCTTAAACTCATTTGAAATTTCCTTTACTGCTGCTTGTCCTTGTTATCTCTTGTCCTTTCCTCCTCCCGAGCCCTGAACCCCGAGCCAGACCATCCCACCAACTTTGAGGACAATCACAGCCCTGTCTCCAAGCACAGTCTTGCTAGATTCTCCTGGGACTGCGCAGGCAAGTCATGGTGGCCAGCTCCAAGCAGAGCTATGCACTATGCGTCCCTATGTGGTCTTAGAGGAGAGCGTATGGAGACATAACATTATGCAAGGCAGAGCCTGTGGGCTGTCCGCAGGGCAGAGCTGGGGGCAGCAGGGGTGAGAAGAGAAGACCTCCAGCAGCTCCTCTCCACACCCAGGCAGGGAATGAAGCACCTGGAGGTGCTCCTGAGAGAGGATGGTGACACAGGAGAGAGGGCACCAGGAGCTGCGGTGCTTGGCCCCAGGACCTCCCCTGCACACTCCCTTTCAGTCCTGCACAGGACTCGTCCTCCCAAGGGTCATATCTGAATGCCCAGTCCTCCAGCTGGGCGTGGAGCCCTGTCTGGAGGTGACTTTTGGGGTAAGGGCCAGCATGCAGGCTGGGGGAGATTGTCGCGAGGACATGTGCGGGGGACAGGGTCTGAGGGACAGCAGCAACCTGACATAGCTCCTGGGTCCTGCTTCCTTCAAGGCAAGCTCTGACACAGGGTCCCAGCCTTCCTTTTGGTGCCACCCTTCAGGAGGGACGATGGCACTGTGAGCGGGGAGGGTGGGGAGCATTAATCCTTCTTCAGTCACTTCCCAAGCCATGCAGAGGGCCAGGACTGCAAAGATTTCTGGCTCAGCATCGTGAGCTCACTTTAATATACCCACGCTCTGAATGTTTGTTTGTTTGTTTTTTAATTAAATGTCAGCATTTTTCGCTCCAAGAAACTTCCAAGCCCAGTCCCACTTCCTCCTTCTGATCTCTCCCAACCCCTCCTCTGGTCTCGTTGCCATTCCCACACCCCCTGCCCTGATCTCCCCACAGGGCCCTGAGCTGACAGTGCTGCTCTGCACAGCAAGCACACTGTGGAGCCACAGGGCCATGGAGGGACTCTGCACCTCTGCACTGGTGGTACTGGTGAGGATGGGAAGCAGACCCAACCAAATGGGGATCACGGCCTCTACTCCCTCCAGGGGTCTGCTGATGTGTCAAGTGCTTGGAGGGACTAGGGAGCATTTCCAGGGGTACTTGCTGTGCCCAGCTGCACCTCTAGATCCTGCCCCTGCTATTTCACAGAAAGCGACATGAATCACTCTCTAGTCTGCCTTCCCCATGCCAGCTGGATCCTTACTGTCTCTCCTGGGATTGCAGAGTCCTCCTTTGCCTGTGGAGACCTGGGTTTAGTGCTTTCCCTTGAGGTGACTCCACCTTGGACCATCTCTCCCTTTGTGAGGCTCCACTCACTGCCCACCCCAGGCACACGCTGCCCCAGGACACCCCCCTGGGCTCTCCTGGCAGCCCCAGCTTCCCCTCCAGAAGGACAGGCATCTGACACTGTGCCTGAACATGTGTGACAGCTCTGGGCATGTCAATCAGTGACCATTCATCCCCCCTGCTGTCACTGGGCACCGATGGGTGGCCGAGTCCTAAATGCAGCCCTTGGTCTCTAAGAGGTCATTACGTGAGTATGAGCTTTTTGCTCCTGAACCCATGGAGAAGCCAGCCCAGCAGGCCCTGCTGGGATGCAATTCCTTGGGCCTCTTCTTGACACCAGCTTTGGAGGAAGAGCCCAGCCTTCAGGGACTGCAGCAGGAGGAACCTACTTTATTCCAGAGATAACTGGGAGGGCGTCAGCTCTGACCCAGTGTTAGACACAATATGATATGGGCACCAGGGGAGACAGAGCAGTCTCAGGAAAGGTGGAGGGAATCTAAGCATTTATGTAGCAATATGATAAGAAATTATGCCAAGAACAGTAATAATAGTAATCAGAAAACTAAAGTGAACAAACAAAGCTCAGTCCCGTTATGGCACACAGTGGGAGTCATTTGTGGAGAGAAATGGCAATTTTAGTACTGCTGAAAAATGTCCATGGCATCACTTTCCTCAGGGCCTCCTTGAGCTCCTTGTTCCTCATGCTGTAGAGGAGGGGGTTCACTGCTGGAGGCACCACCGAGTACACAACAGCCACCACCAGATCCAGAGCTGGGGAGGACATGGAGGGGGGCTTCAGGTAGGCAAAAAATGAGGTGCTGACAAAGAGGGAGACCACAACCAGATGAGGGAGGCACATGGAGAAGGCTTTGTGCCTTCCCTGCTCAGAGGGCATCCTCAGCACAGCTCTGAAGATCTGCACATAGGACAGCACAATGAAAATGAAACACCCAAACATTAAAAAGGCAGTAAACACAAGAAGCCCGACTTCCCGGAGGTAGGATTGTGAGCAGGAGAGCTTGAGGATCTGGGGAACCTCACAGAAGAACTGGTCCAGGACATTGCCTTGGCAGAGAGGAATGGAAAATGTGTTTGCAGTGTGCAGGAGAGCACAGAGAAAACCACTGACCCAGGCAGCTGCTGCCATCCTGACACAAGCTCTGGTGTCCAGGAGGGTCCCGTAGTGCAGGGGTCTGCAGATGGCAATGTAGCGGTCGTAGGCCATGACTGTGAGGAGAGAATACTCGGCTCCAAACAAGAAGACAAACAGAAACACTTGAGCAGCACATCCTGAGTAGGAAATGGTCCTGGTGTCCCTCAGGGAATTGGCCATGGATTTGGGGACAGTGGTGGAGATGGAGGCCAGGTTGAGGAGGGCGAGGTGGAGGAGGAAGAAGTACATGGGGGTGTGGAGGCGGTGGTCGCAGGCTACGGCTGTGATGATGAGGCCGTTGGCCAGGAGGGCAGCCAGGTAGATGCCCAGGAAGAGCGAGAAGAGCAAGAGCTGCAGCTCCCGTGTGTCCGCAAACGCCACGAGGAGGAACTCATTGAGGAAGCTGTCGTTGGACATTTTGCTCCCCCTGAGTATGGGGAACTGTGCAAGGAGAAAAAGATAGTGACTAGTTAGAAAAGAATTTTGAAAATAAACAATCAAACAAATAAAGTGTTCAATTTCTCACTAAAAACACCACATTGCCTCCCATGTACAGTAGGGGGTACATGGGAATGGGGGTGAACAATTTCTGTCAAATGAAGTCCATCGTCTGAGTTTTTCAGAAATTAGTTTCAGGGATTTTTTAAAATATTTTTTATTTTCTCTGAGATGCCCCTGTCACCCCAAGGTAGAAATCCTCAGCATTTCTGCTGTGAGTCCGGAGAGGAAAGCATCCACTGTCACTTGGGGCAGAGTGAGGACATTTCATTTATTAGCCTTGTTCCTAAGCTGTCCTGTGCTAGCATCTCTTTCAGCTGGAGGATGATGTCACCCTTTAAAGAAACCAGCCCCTGCTGAGAGCAGAGCAGTGCACTTTCAAAGGGCAGATCTCCAAACTCCTCACCCTTTCTCCAGGCACCTCAGGCAGCTCTCCTCACTCCCCTTCTGGCCAAGGACACTCAGGGCTCTTTGCAGCTGCCCACCTACAGCCTCCCACCTCCTTCTCCACACTCTCTGCATCTCTGAACCTTCTTGATAGGTCTGTCAGCTATCAGAGAGAAGCTGAGAGACAGCGGTGCCTTTCGAGAGGGCAGCTCGCAGCCTGGCAGGACACCACAGGGAAACAAAGGACTGTTAGGACTGAAGACGGGCTCTCCTTCAGGGAGAGCCACCTCATTTCCCAGTCCCACGGACTGCATTTCCTGGAGCTCCACAGGTCAGGAGGAGGCTGGGGCAACCTCCCTGCCATGCACACCCCTCTGTTGCACAGCTTCCAGCATCGGTGTCTGAAGTGCACCTGAAACCCCTCAAACCCAGAAGAGCCTGAGAGCAAGAAGAGGAGCAGCATGGAGAGGAGGGGAAACAAGGGGCAACACCATGATCCTGCTGCTGAGGGAGGCAAGCAGAGAGACAGATTGGCACTCATGAAAGCCTTCACCTTGCCCACCTGGCCATGCTGCCTTGCTGAGGAAAACATTGTAGGGCAAGTGCTCCGAGCCCCTTTGTTGGGCAGCACGAAATGAACCCATGGCAGGAGAGATGCCCCTCTCCTCTGCTGGAGGTCTGGCTGCAGAGGAGGCAGCTCATGCCCTGGACTCCATGGCTGTCAGGGCAGAGGGTCTCCTCTGCTGGGTGGGAGAGGAGACACAGGCAGCATGCCGCATCTCTGCAGCCTGCAGCTGCCCCTGCTGGCAGCTTTCTCAGCCCCAATATATTTTCCCTGTCAGTGATCACAGTCCCCATCCCACCCTCTGTGGGCTCAGTGCTGCCCTACAGAAACCTTCCAGGTCTGGGACTTGGCCAGGGGAATCTCTGTGCTTGCAGGTGCTAAGGAGCAGGTCTCATAAACCCTGAGGAAGCCCATAAATGTGAAGTTGGTGCTGCTGTAGGTAGAGATGGCGTTGAAGGGGTTTGCTGAGCTTTCTCACAGACCTCCTGATCTTTGAGGGTGAAGGTTTGTGAGTCCCAGGCCCTTGTCAAATCAGAAAACAATTTCTTTTTTTTTGCCTGCCAGAATTAGGAAACAGAAAGCCCTGGAAGGAAAGTTCTTTCCCTTTCCAGTAGCCCTTTTTTTCACCTTCCTCTGCAGGGCAGGGACACTGCTCTGAATCACAACCCGGGACAGACTTGTGTGCACACTCCAACTTCACAGCCCTGCAGCTGTCCCTGGGAGAAGGTAGCAGCATGCCCCGTCCCTGTGACGGCGTGTCAGGGAATCTCTGCTCTAAAGCACCTCCTCCTCCCCTGCACAATGGAGAAGCTGGGAGAGAGATCTTTAAAAATTCAGCCATGGAGTTGACTGGGTTTACAAGACCCCTCCAGGAACCGCAGTAGTGTTGTCCTTCAGCCAGAGACTTACCGTGTTCAGGGCTGGGATGATGTCTCCCACAGTGAACTGTCAGCTTTCCTCCCACTCCACACTGCCTTTCACTTCTCTCTGCCTTCTCTCAGCTCCCGTCAGCAGCAGCAGGCAGTGCCCACAGCCCTGCTGCTCTTGGCAGAGGAGCTGCTCCTGCACACAGCTGGGCACATGGGCACTGCTGCCAGGTTACCATGAGATCTCTCTGTCCCAAGAGCCTGGCCCCACTCAGGAGCAGAGGCCCAGCTGAAGGCAGAAGTTCTCTGTCCCTTGTGCTCCCTCCTCCTGGGAAATGTTCACTGACGAACACCAAAATAATCACCTTTGCTCCCTCTCTGAACAATACAGGGAGACCAGTTACAGCACTGTCATTATCTCATCAGAAGATGGTTATCTATGAGAGGTGGAAACATCCTCTTGGAAATTGGAAATCCATTTTCCTGTGGATTAGCCTTAACTAGGCAGGACACTTAGAAGGGGACAAGAAGGGAGTTCATTTACCCATTTTTCAGGTTTCTCATGCCTGTTTAGAAGACCATGCGCTGGCGTGGGGTTCAGATCTCTCCTGTCAACTCTACAAACATGCAGAAGGTGGGATTCCCTTTGCCCAAGCTGGTGTACACAACAGAGATGTCTGCATGCGAGCTCCTTGTCTAGGCTCGCGTTATAATCCCTGGAGATGGAGAGTGGGAGTCAGTTGCTCACACACAAACACCTGGGGACAGTTGAATATACAGAGGGGGTCCAAGGCATGTGCCAGTGTCTGCTTGCTCTGATGGAGCAACTGGGGCCCCTGCATCCTTCTGGAGCATCAGGTGGCTCTCTGGTGGGGAATTTCTTTGGCCATCAGAAATGACACTAGATGCCTAGGACAACTAGAGCTCCACTCAGGAGGAAGCCGAGACATATGAAGATCCCTGCATTGCAAAACAGCTGATGTAATTCCATGCAGACACTTGAGGCAGTGACACAGAAACAGGCTGGCAGGGCCATGTCAGATGCCTGGGCTGTGCAGCACAACTGCATGCTTCTAGCAGGTACTCCATGGCCCCTGCAGGAAAACCATGCCCCTTTGGAGTGCTTGCTGGCCTAACACCTCAGGGCATCTCATGTTTTCTCCCTGTGCCCAGACTACTGAATCCCTCCACAGCCTTTAGGGAAAGTCCATCCTGTCTGCATTCAAGTGTGCTGCATAAACACCCCAAGGTCTCCCCTCTAGTCTCTGCACTCTTTAACGCTTCCAGCTCTCCTGTCCCTGAGCCTCTTCTCACCCCCTCACTTGATATGACCAGGCACTGGGCTAACGATATCCTCAGAGTGGCTGGATCACAGGCTGCCCAGGCCCAGGGACTTCTTCACTGGCATCTTGTCCTGCCTGGAGATTGTTTAACATCTGTCACGGGCTCCAAAGAGTCAGCTCACACAGCAAACCTCTCCCCTGCCATTCCTGCACAGCCCTGCTCTGTTCCTCCCTGGCCTTGGGCACTGCAGGGTTTGCTCTCTGAGTGGGAATCTCCTTTCAGAGTTACATTGCCACCAGCTTTTCACACCCACATGTCTCTATTCTGAAGTGGGGCCATTGTGCACACAGTACCCTTGGCTCTTGGTAAATCTTTCATCATGATCAGTTTGTTCTCTCTGCCACAGTGGAGGCTCTATAGTCCAAAGATATGCAAATGCATGCAGCCTGGGGCACAGCCAGGAGGAGATGGAGATGCGCAAGCTGTCACAGGACTGAAACATCGTTGGAATAGCTGAGATGTGGTGGGATCACTCACAAGTCTGGAGAGCTGCACTAGTAGGGTACTAGCTCTTCAGGAGGCACTATCAGGGAAGAAGAGGAGGGAGGATGCCCTTGGTGTGAAGGGGCAGCTCAGAGCTCTTCCATGGGAGAGGCAAGGGGCTGAGTGAGAGCTTGTGGGTGAGCATTAGAAGAACGGTGACATTGTGATGGGAGCCACAGAGCACAGAGTCAGGGTGAGGAGGTGGATGCAGTCTCCTTTAAGGAATGTGATCAAATCTGTGAATCACAGGCCCTGGTTCTTATGGCGGGGTGGAGGGGGTGGTGGGGGGTGAAAAAAGGGAGTCCCAGATGCTGAGGGGAATGAGGAAGGATAGTCATGGAGCAGAGACCCTGGCCTTCAGAGGAGCAGACTTCGGCCTCTTCTGGGGAGTGGTCAGGGAACCTGTGGGAAGCAGCTTGGAAAGGTGCAGGAGCTCAGGAAAGCCAACAGGTCTCTGAGGACAGCACCTGCCAAGCACAAGGATGGTCCATCATGATACTAAAGAAAACCTTAGCTCCAGGGCAGTCAGGCAGCATCCTGGAAGCAGAAGGAGGGAGAGGCTGCAAGGGAAGAATTTAGAAATTTTGTCCAGCATCACCGGCAAGGTGTTAGGGAAGCCAAGGCTGCCGTAGGATTGATACTTGCAAGGGATGTGAAGGGCCTGAAGAAGAGCTGCTACTGCCTCAGTAAGAATCAAAGAATCCAAAGGAGAAGGCTGGCTCACTGCTACATGGGGCAGGGAACCTTGGGGCAGGGGCAGATGCAGAGAGGTGGGAGGAACTCCACCCCTTGTTAGCTTCAGTTTTCCCAAGCAAGGTCTCCCAGGCTGTTGTGCCTTGGCTCCAGACTCCAGAGGACAAAAACCACCAACAGTGGATGAGGCTAGTGGGGGATGACTTGGGAGAACTCAAACTATACACGCCAAAGAGGTTGGATGGGCTGCACACGAGGATACTGTGAGAGCTGACACATCACTGACATTAAAATTAGTCAATCATTTCAGCTGATGAAAGCATGTTCATATTTTTGAAATGTTGAAACTAACTCTTCCCCTTTCCAGGCAGAGCTCAGGGGTCGAACCACAAGCACCCAGTGGCACTTGGAGAGGCCCTGGTGTCTCGGAGGTCCCTGCCTGGGCCTGGAAGCTCTCCCAGGGGACCTGCGGGAGACCGGAGCCCCTCGGAGCTGCAGATGGAGGCTAGGCAGAGGGCACCAGGGCAGTAGAAACAGCACCAGACATCTGTGACCCTCTAACTGCATCCTACCCTAGTTCTGAACATCTCTTTCTTTTTAAAAAAAACGACACACACACAAAATCCCCCTGAAAGACCACTAAATTTAAAAAAAAAATCAAGAAAAATACAAGAACAAAAAAAACATTTTGAAGTTGGAAAGGATAACAAAATATTTATTTACTTCAAATCTTTTTCTCAATTTCTCTCTTGGTGCATTTTTAATGGCAGTTTCTAAAGATTTCTTTTCTATATAGGGCCTACAGTATTAAAAAAGATATTTTTGTGTCTTTCCCAAGTCTAGTGTCTCTCCAGCCCCTCCCTGCTAACTGCCTGGATCACTCCAGAAGTAACTGAGCCTCACTTGCTTTTATGCCCCCCTCACTGGCAAGAGGAGACCTTTGTGCAAATTAGCCGCAGATCCACATTTCACCTCAGCTCTCCCCTCTCCTCCCACTCCACACTGCCTTCCACTTCTCTCTGCCTTCTCGCAGCTCCTCTCAGCAGCAGCAGGCAGTGCCCACAGCCCTGCTGCTCTTGGCAGAGGAGCTGCTCCGGCACACAGCTGGGCACATGGGCACTGCTGCCACGGTGCCACCAGCTCCCTCTCTCCCAGGAGCCTGGCCCCACTCAGGAGCAGAGACACAGCTGCAGGCATGAATTTCTCTGTCCCTCGGGCTCCCTCCTCCTGGGAAATATCCACTGAGGTAAACTAAAATAATCACCTAGCGTCCTCTGCTAAGGAGTGGACAGAGACCGATTCCAACATTGCAGTTTATTTCATCACAGGATAACTCTCTATGGTGGAAATGTCCCAACCTTGGAGGTCCCCATTGCCTTCTCTTACCTAGGCAGGACACCTAGAAGGGGACTGGAGGGGAGTTCATTGACTCATGGTTCAGGTTTTCATTCAGATGATGTGGGCACCACATGCTGGTTTGGAAGCCCCTGGGCTGGCGTGGGATTCAGATCCCTCCTATAAACTCCACAAACACACAGGAGGTGGGATTCCCCTTGCCCAACCTGAAGTGTGTCCAACAGAAATGTCTGCATGGGACCTCCTTGTCCAAGCTCCCGTTGTAATCCCTGGAGACGGAGAGTGGGAGTCAGTTGCCCACACACAAAAACCTGGTGACATTGGAAGAGACAGAGGTGGTCCAAGGCTTGTACCAGTGTCTGCTTGCTCTGATGGAGCAGGTGGGAGACCTGCATACCACTAGAGCATCAGGTGGGGGCCAGGTGGGGAATGTCCTGGGCCATCTGAAATGACCCCTAGGTGCCTACTACAACAAGAGCTCCACTCACTAGGAAGCTGAGACATATGAAGTTCCCAATGTTTCCAACAGCTCATGTCATTCAGTGCAGACACTTGATTTCATGACCTAGAAATAACCTCACAGGGCCATATCAGATGCCTGTGGTGTCCATCACAGCCACATGTCTCTAGCAGGCACAACATGGTACCTCCAGGGAAACCATGGCCCCTTTTCAGTGCTTCCTGGACAAGTACCCCAGGGCATCTCACGTTTCCTACCTTTGTCCACACAACTGAATCCCACCACTACCTTTAGGCCAAATCCATCCTGTCTACATCCACATGTGCTCCATAAATGAGAGAGGCACATCACATCGAGGTCTCCACTCTAGTCTCTGTAATCTCCAACCCTTCTAGCTCTCCTGCCCCTGAACCTCTTCTCACCCTTCCACATGATATGAACAGCCACTGGGCTAGTGATGTCCTCAGGGTGGCTGCATTGCAGACTGCCCAGGCCCAGGGACTTCTTTAGTGGCACCTTCTCCTTCCTGGAGATCGCTTCACCTCTGTCACAGGCCCCCAAGGTGCTCCAGAGGCAGCTCAGGCTGCTAATCCCTCTCCTGCCATTCCTGCACAGCTCAGCTCTGTTAATCCCTGGCCTTGGACACTGCAGGGTTTGCTCTGTTAGTGAGAACCTCCTTCCACCATCACATTGCCACCTGCTATCCGTGCCAGCATGTCACCCCTTGCGGTCAAAGCCTTTGCCTACAGAAGCTCCTTGGGAACATGTTTCCCTGTGACAAATCTTCTGTCCGTGCCACAGCTGAGGTGCTGAACTCCACATATATGCAGACATATGCAGCCTGGGGCACAGCCAGGAGCAAACGGAGATGCCCAAGCTGTCCCAGCACTGCCACATGCTTGGAATAACTGAGATGGGGTGGGGTCATTCACTTCACTGCAGTCCTTCAATGCCAAGGTACAAGATCTTCAGGCGAGACCCAAAGGCAAGATGAGGAGGGGGATGCCCATAGGGGGAAGGGGTAGCTTGGGTGTAGGGAGCTCTTCCATGAGATGGACTAAGGAAGGCACCTCTGAAGGGCAGAGGAGCTCAGGAAAGCCAGCAGGTAATTAGGGACAGCACCCATCAAGCACAAGAATGCGCCATACCAACAGCTTGTAAAATTAGTGGACAACTCTGGACCCTGGCTGGGCTAAACAGGGAACACACATGGGAGCTCCAGGGCAATCATGCAGCATACGGAAAAGGGAAGAAGGGAGAGGCTGCAAAGGAGGAATTTAGGAATATTGTCCAGTGAAGTAGGGATGGAGTTAGGGAAGCCAAAGCTCCCCTGGGATAGACACTTGCAGGGGATGTCAAGGACGGGAAGAAGAGCTGCTACTGCTTCAGTAACAGTAAAAGAATATGCAAGGAAAATGGGGGCTCACTGCTGGATGGGGCTGTTGTGCCTAGAGTCAAGACTCTTGAGGAGACAACCAATCTGTAGCCCTTAAGGGATGACTTGCAAAACTCAACCCCTACAAGTCTATGGGCCTTGATGGCTAGCATGCGTGGCCATGGAGAGAGCTGGCTGCTTTGACAGCAAGGCTGCTCTCTCTCATCTGTGAAAAGCTGTGGAGATCAGAGGAGGTCACAATGGGCAGAAAAAGGAATATGTTGTGCCCATCTTCCAAAAAGGTCACAAGGACCACGTGTGGAGCCACAGGCCATTCAGCCTCACGTTGGTGCAGACTGTGTTATGGAGAGATTTGTCTCAGATCACGTTTCTGGGCACATGAGGGAGAAGAAGGTGCCTGGGAACACTCAGCATGCATTTGCTGAAGGTAAATCCTTTCTGAGCAACCTGATCGCCTCCTGTGATGAAAGACCAGTGCTTGTGGAGGAGTGGAGAGGAGTGGGTGTCCAGTAGACATCCAGATGGGCAAAAAGCTGGTTGGATGACTGAGCTCAGAGGGGTTTTCTGAATGGGTCATATTTCACCAGGAAGCCACGTAAAGGTGGCATATGCGGGGGTCTACCCTGGATCCTGTCCTGTTTGAAAGTTCATCAGTGACCTGCAGAATGGAAATCTCATCACAGTTGTAGACGGCACCCAATTGGGTGGAACAGTCAGATGCTCGAGCTGCCATTCAGAGGGATCTCAGGAGGCAGGAGGGAGGGGCTGTCAGGACCTGGGGAGTGCCCGGCTGGGCAGCAGCTCTCAGTTAACGGACCTGGGAGTCTTTGTAGGCAGCGAGCTGGACACGAGCCAGCAGCGTGCCCTGGCAGCAAAGGAGGCCACAGTGTCCTGGGCTGCATAAACAGGAACACAGCCAGGAGACTGAGGGAAGTGATTATCCCCCTCTCCTCAGCCTCATCAGAGCACATCTATAATACTGCCTCCATTTGGGGGCCCCTGCAGAAGAACGATGTTGATCACTTGGGGTGAGTTCAGTGGCCGCCCCCAAGGTGGTTTGGGGGCTGGAGCACTTGCCCTGTGAGGAGAGGCTGAGGCAATGGGGCTTGTTCATCCTGGAGAAGGGAAGGCTTTGGGGGGAATACATAGCAGCTTCCCAACTCCGGGTTGCCACTGATAAAGAGGCAGGTACTGGAGGGACTCGTGGCATGTGAATGGGAGACAATGGCTACAAGCTGACAGAACTGCAGTGAAAATTAGCTAGAAGGGAGACAAATCAAAGAGGTTAATAAAGCACTTGAAGAAAGGTCCAGAGAGGTTTTGGACCCTCTGTCCTTGGAGGCTTTTGGGTTGCTGTTGGACAAAGTCCTGAGGAACTTATTGTGAAGGTGGTGTTGCTCCTGATGCGCGCAGGAGGCTCCCAAGGTGCCTCCCAACCTGAAAGAGTTGCTGATTCTGTCACCTCTGGCGATAGCACCAGATATGGCCTCCCCAGAGCCAGCCCCTCCTAGTTATGAACAACTGCGTGTCCAGAGTGGGCCCTCCTCACAGCCTACAACAGCTGCGCGTGATAACAGAATGCTCCTCACCCTTGGGAAGGATGGGAAGATGAGGGCCAAGGGGCATTAGTTGCAACAAGAGAGCTTCAGGCTGGCGATTAAGGACAAACTTTCAAGGACCTATCAAGACAGTGAGGCACTGGGGCAGGTGGCCCAGAGAGCCTGTGCCCTCTGGGCCAAAGAGCATCTCCATCCTTGGAGATTTTCAAGCCCTGGCTGAAGAAAGACTTGAGCAACCTGGCTGGGCCTGATAGCTGACCATGCTGTGAGCAGGAGGTTGGCTTGGAGACCTCCTGAGGTCCTTTCCAGCCTGAAGAGTCTTGCATATCTGTCCACACTGAGTCCCCTGCGACCATGGAAGTGAATCAGACAAAAGCATGGTCAAATCAGTGGAACCTGCTTCACAGGTACCCCCAAACAGCCCTCATGATGTTGTACAAGGAAAAGTGAAGAGTCCAGCATCGTGCGGCAGAACGGGCTGTGCATCAGGACAGGCTGGGACCTGAGCAGCAGAGGAGGGACCCTGAGGAGAAGGGCCAGGATGTTACATGAGGGATGCTATAGGAGCCAGTGGTGCACGCTCACCACAAATGAGGCCAGCTGCAGACAGGGCCTGCATTGGGAAGACAATGGCCATTGAGACAAGGGCAGTTCTTCTCCCCCTTGACTCAGCACTCGTGTGGCCACGTCTGGAATAGTGCATCTGAGTGTGGGCTGCTCAGTGCTGGAGGACTGGGGAGGAAGTGGAGAGGGTCCAGAGGAGGTCTGCCAGGATGGGGTTGGGGGCCTGAAGGCCAGGGCCTGTACGGAGAGGCAGAGGGACCTGGGCTTCTTCAGCCTGGTGAAGTGGAGGCTAAGGCCAGTGCAGTAGTAGCCTGTGACTGCTTGAAGGGTGGTGTCAGAGAGGATGGAGCTTTTCTTGCTAGTGGGAAAGAGCATGAGAAGGGGCAAGAGCCACAAACTGCATCTTGAGGGGTTCAGACTGGACATCAGGTAAAAAGAATGTCACTGGAAGGGCAGTGCTTTGGTGCAACAGGACACCCAGAGGAGATCTGAGATCAGTCCCTGGCTTTGTGTTTCAAGGAGCAGCCAGCAAGGACAGAGGGACAGCAGCAGAGGCAGGAAGATCCCAGGGTGAGAGCAAGGTGGGGAAGAAGGTTGGGTGTCTACAGGCTGCAGGGAAACAGGCGCAGCTTTGGGAGATTTTAGGACAGCCTGTGGTGAAGACAACCGAGGGCAATGCCTCCAACAGAACTGAGGTCTTTGTCCTCTGCCACCGAGGCCTATGAGAAGATGTCATTTCCTTTCGGCACCAGGCCTCGACGCCCCCTCACCCCCAGGGAGCCCAGGAGGTGTTGTAACGTTGTCCTGCACTCGGCATTGCTCACCTCCCCCACCCTCACACTGACCCCACAAAGAGCCCCGAGCAATGGGTGAGGGAGAGGATCACCCTGCCCAGGGGCTGGCTGTGGGCCTTGGCTGCTTGATAAAGCACATCAAGGTTGTCTTGGCATCACAGCCACCTGTACATTGCCTCCCACTTTCTGCTCTCATCAGCCCCCCAAGGAGACTTTCTTGGTAATTGCCCTCAGTGGGACCAATTAATGCTCCAGGAAACTTTGGGATTTGCTTCTAACTTCTGGAGAGGTTTGTTCTGTCTCCTCCCAGTATTTGAGGTTCATGGACTCAGCACCAAATACACCCGAGGGGTCATTAATATGCAAAAAGCCTTAATACGCCATGTCTCTCCCCACAATTTTCTTCAGCTCCTCAGTCCTTCTGTGGCTAACTGGGGAGATTTCAGAGTGGCTTTACAAGAGGAAGATTTCAATGAGCACAAACAAAAAGGAAAAAAAGGGTTTCTGCTTTTAAAGTTTTATTTTTCAGCGTACAGAATAAGTGATAGCCACATTCTCCCACTGACATTGCCCCAGAGTGTCTCCTAATGAATCTTGTTGTGTACAAAAACAGTATTTTTGGTAGGAGACATGTATGGACAACCTTCCTGCCCACCTCCCCAGCCCTGCCATTTCCCTCCTCAGCCCCTGGGGACTTGCAGCACTCTGCTTAACATCTAGCCTTTAATCCACTCGAGTCTCTAGCTGAACACTACAGCGCACAGGCACTAATTTCTGCCTGCTTTCCTTAGACAACTAGCTGCAAACACACACACAAGGGGTTGTCTCAATTGTGATCAAGCAAAAATAAAACATGAGAGAGTTCAATAAACTTAATGACCAGCACTTCTCCGCTGTACCTTCAGCCCAAGCTGCCTCCAGTGAGGTCCACTTTCCACAGGGAATGACCTCCCTTGAAATGTTTTAGACAGGTAGACAGGAAAGGCCAGCGAGAAACACAATGAAGCCGCTGGCTAAAGAGCCAATGAGAGGCAATAAGAGACAATGCTGAAAGCCGAGGCAAGCTTCAGACTCCCTCCACCTCAAAGCAGCCACTAGAGAGTGGGGAGAAATCTCGCTAAAAAAGAGTATAAGAGTATAATAAGAGTAAGGAGAGGAGGCAGATTGGAAAACAAGTGAAAGTGCCCATGTCCAGGCAGTCTGATGCAATCAGGATGTCTAAAAATATGTAAAAGATTCCTGAGAATTATGGCATAATAAACGGAGCAGTGGTAACAGAATTCCAGGGGCAAACCCATAGTTCTTCTCCTGAGATTCATACCCTTCCTGAAGATTTCCACCATGGACTGGAAAGTGCTGGAAATTGGAAAACGTGGACACTTGTATTAAAATTATTCAGTCATTTCAACTCATGAAAATGTGCTCCCATTTTTTGAAGAAATGTTGAAGAAGTTCTTCCCCTTTCCAGGCAGAGCTCAGGGGTCGAACCACAAGCAGCCAGTGGCACCTGGAGAGGCCCCGGTGTCTCAGAGGTTCCTGCCTGGGCCTGGCAGCTCTCCCAGGGGAGCTGCGGGAGACCGGAGCCCCTCGGAGCTGCAGAGGGAGGCTGGGCAGAGGGCACCAGGGCACCTGCAATGGCACCCAACGTCTGTGACCCTCCAACTACATCCCACCCCAGTTTGGAATATCACTTTCCTTTTCAGACAAAAACACAAGATTTAATCACCCCAGAGCACTAGCATACTAAAAGGAAACACAGCAAGAAAGACAGTAAGTACACAACAAATGTTAAAGCTGGAAAGTATAACAAAACCTCTCTCGCACAAGTCCAGGGTCCCACAAACCACTCCCTGGCCAGGGTCTTCCCTGCCACTCCTCGCTCTTTGCACACAGCAAGTCGCACAACGAGGTGCTGGGCTCTCACAACTGACGGAGGGAAGCAGGCTGATCAGCTTCGGCAAAATGCTCTATTTCTTGATGGCTGACATTGCACAAATCTCAATGTACCCGTGTTACAGTGATGTCCTAAAGGACACCTGATGCCAGACCCCCTCCAGTACAGAGGCCTCTGCCTAACCCAGTTGTCTGGGCTTCCCTTTCTACTCAGAAAAAAAAAAAAAAGTCATCCCACTGAGAGGTCTTGAGATGTTTCTCCTGGTGACCAACTAATGCCCCAGAAAGGTTCCCATACCTCCTGGATCACATTTCCCAGCACCCCATGGCAACACAGCTACACAGGGCATCTCAGGCAGCAATGGCCTCTAGATGTCCTAAAGGCCTCAAGGTCAAGTTCTCGTCATAGGTTGAAATCTATGCAAAAAATAGCTCTACGCAAGAACTGAAAAAAAAAATATTTGCTTTCAGAACTTCACACAGGCTTTATCAGTTCTAATGAATATTTTCTGCCCTTTTCATCGGCAGCACCATGTGCATGCACTACAGTCATTACTGTATGCCACTCACATGTTTCTATATAGGTGCAGTTATTCATCATGATACATTTCCTACCAACACTGCAAAAGGAGAAACTTTGTTCTGAGAAACTACTGCATTCAAACTGACATATTGCCTCTCTCTTCTTTAGCCTCTCTGTCCTCTCTTCCTCTGCCTATTCTGTCTTTACAGAGCGCCTATGGCCCCTCTGCCCTCCAGGGAAGCCTCCTGCGGGATCCTGCCAAGCAGATGCTGAACTAGCTGGAATCGGCTCTCCTGCAGCCCTGCGCTGTGCTACAGCTTTTGGCCTGACTTCTCCGCCATCTCATGGTCCTTGCAGCCATGGCTGCCCTTAACCTTTACATCCCCATCCGGTCCTGTTTGCTAGTGACTGACAGAGTCCAGCCGTTGATGGCTCACTGATTGCCTGGGTCAAGAAACTGTTTCCAGCGCTCGCTGGGAAGCTCCTGGGCTGCTTGTGCCCAGGGGCGCTGCCCTTCCAGCAGATTTCAGGGTGGTTAAACTGTCCTGGGAGAACCGGGAGCTGTGACCACGAGGCTTCCCCCAGCTGCCGGCAGGAGGTTTCAGCTACTTCCCTCCCCTCCTCAGGCAGCCCTTAGCAAACACTACCAGGATGTCACCCAGACTGGTGTGTCCTCTTCTCCTCCCTACAAGGTCTCGACTGGCTCATCACCTGCTCCAAGGCAAAGCCCTGTGCGCTCCAGCCACCCCTTTGCACAGACACGCCTCCACCTCCTCACCACCCCAGCCTGCCTTCCTCAGGAGCCCATTTTCATCCTGCCACAGCATGTGTAATTCCATGGGGATGGGGGAGAGGGAGGTGCCAGTAAAGGGGACATGGCTGGGATGATGAATGTGGGGATCCATAAGAGAGGCGGACTCAGAAGAGGGGTGGGGGAGAAAAAGATAAAAGTGACACATCTGCAGTGTTGATGGCGAGGCCACCTCTTGTACAGGAACTTCATTGCCTGGGTTCTGGTAGGAGCCATTTTGAGGACAAGAAGAGCATCACAGCACCACTCATCCCAGCAGAGAGGAGATGCAAGTGGAGAGGATGGTTCAGGGCAGCCAAAGGGTACATGGCTGCAGTATGGACTGTGAGGTCACTTCCACTGCAGCTGCCTGATTGGCCTTCAGGAGATGTGCTGGCCAGCAGGCTTTCTGATGTCATCCAGCACCTCAGAGAGCCACCTAGCAGAAATGACCACCCTGGGGAGCAAAGGGGGTGACACATGTGACAGGCACCTGTCTGAGTGCTGACTGTGAGGGCACCTCTGCTGCAGCCAGCCCACCAGCCCACGGCCAGCAGGCAGGCAGGCACGGCTCATGGCCACCTTGCTCAGCACTAGCCCTCTGGAGAGGACCTGGCACCAAGCAGCGCACAGCTCCTTGCCTAGGTCTCTTCCAAGCCCAGCGTGCTGCCCCTGTGGCCCAGAGACACCACAGGTGTTATCTGGAGACTTGCTTGGGCAGCTCAGCCTTCCCCAAGTAGTGCATGATGTATTATTACCAGATAGAGGGTTTTTTTTTTCTTTATAGTGTGATACCAAGGAGTCATCCTGCAGGCTCCAATGCAGTTTGATGATGGGTGGGTGAGCTGAACTGTGCAAAGCCTGCTGGGACAGCCCTGGACCACTCCAGAAGTAACTGAGCCTCACTTGCTTTTATGCCCACCTCACTGGCTAGAGGGGGCCTTTGTCCAAATCAGCTTCAGATCCACATTTCACCTCAGAGGAGGGTCATTTGGAAAGAAGGGGCCACGAGGGAGCTAATACCCAGGCTGTGCCCCAGCTGATCAGGCAAGAGCTTCAGAAACTGCAGGCCTCAGTGACCAGCTCAGTGACACACTGCAAAACGTGAGTTGGACACCTGAAGTGTCAGGTGCCAAAGGACTCCCTTAGAGAAGGGAGGAGCATGTGGAAAGGGGAGGAGCATAATTCAGAGGGGGCTTGCAAGTTATTTGCTTCAAACAGCTTCAGCTTTGCAAGCTGATTCTCAGCTGTGACCCTTGAAGTGTTTCCTGTTGACTTGCAGGAAAGTGCTTGAGCATCACTACTCACTGTAGTAGGGGCACCTGGGAGAGGTGGTTTTCAAGGCCATTATTCTCTTGTGAAGAAAAACTTGGTCTTTGGAAGTTTCCCTTTTTTGGCCCCATTTTAAAAGCTTATGACTGTGGCACTGCCACTGGAAAGAGCATCTCTGCTGTGAAGAGACCATTTCCTTGTGAACTGTGCGGGTGGAAAAAGTCCCACCTTATGAAAACTGCTCTCTGAGGCCTCCTGCTGGATGTCAGCGTGTGGATGTCTGGTTTCAGAGCCCAGGGCAGTGTGCAGGGTGCAGCAGAGAGCCCCGAAGCAGAGGCCTTTGGCAGGAAGAGCTCAAGACCCTCTCCCCTCACCTGCCATATTTCACTGGGTTGGAGGGAGGTTAAATGGATGGTTAATTAAGGGCTAATTGTGGAATACCACTGCATTATAAGGAAAGAGTTTCTAGGATCCTGCCCCATCAGAAGAAAACAGTGTCTGCACCACTTAAGGAAACAGGGAGCCTCCCCACGTAGCCTTTGCTTGTAGGGAAGAGAGGCAACTGCTGACGCCTCTAGTCTGAAAAAACTTGTGGTTGCAAAGACACTAGAAATCTAAATTCAGGAATCTCCTACAAGGAACGCTTTCTGAAAGATGATCGCTTCTACTCCAAATACTCTCAGCTGCATGTTTATATGTATCT
The DNA here is from genome assembly GCF_040807025.1 of Struthio camelus. NCBI lineage: Eukaryota > Metazoa > Chordata > Aves > Struthioniformes > Struthionidae > Struthio > Struthio camelus. The sequence goes on from NC_090970.1 coordinate 5,085,377, forward strand.
CACAGTCTGTGTGGGATATCTGGCTGCAGAGCCTGGCAAGAGCGGAGGAAACTCAAGGTCCGCAAGACAGGCCACCCCCCACTGGGGCACACGACAATTCACCCCTCGCCTCACAGAGGGTTGACAGCCAACACGCCCCTCTGCAGCAGGGACACACAGGGCACACGACCACACATAGCAGCAGCCAGGTGACCCCCAAGGGCCCCAAAACACACCAAGGCCAACTTTCCAAACCTCCAAAGGGACCTCCTCTGAACAACGAGTCACAGCCCTGCTTCTGGTCACTTCCTACCTCCACGAAGCACCAAGCAAGTGCTCTCCCAGGAGGCGCATCACGCCAGCTCTTGCCTCTCTCTTTTGCCTCACGTGCCCTCAAGGCCCTCACCCCACAGGCCTCCCTACTGAGGGGCTTCAAGGAAGGAGGACAAAACTCTTTGGCAACACTCCCCCTCTCTCGGGCCACGCCCAGAGAGCTCACCAATGACCACATGGCAGCACACGGACACACTCAGCAGCACGGACAGGGCCAGTGCACCAGCCTTAGACAAGCACACTTCCAACCAGGGAAACGGCACAAGGCTTCCGCTGCTCTCAAGCTTTTGCCTTGCCCTGCCTCAGCAAGGCCGGGGATTTCTCTGCCAAGCAAAGCCTCGAGCCAAGCCAGCAGCTTTCAGCAGTGCGAGTGCCACATGGAAAAGCCAGCGCAGGCTCTGCCTCCAGGGTCCCCCCTGGCACGATCCAGGCATAGTCCGAGAGCACCAGCAAAGGCACCCACTGAAGGAGCTTGTTGGACCTTGTGCCACTGATCACAGCATTTTGGCTCAATGGTCCAGCCCATTTTCCACCTGCCTTATGGTCCATTTGCGCAGTGCTGTGGACTGGCTCGTCAACATCTCCAAGGCAAAACTCTGGGCACTCCAGCCACCTCTTCGCATAGGGTGGTGCACCACCACTCATCCCAGCCAAAAGAAGACAGGGGTGGGAGGATGGGGAGAGGCAGGGAAAGGAGATACATCTGCAGTGCTGACTGCGAGGTCTCATAATTTTCCCTGCTCCTTGCCCATCACTTGCAGAGACAGGCGTGACCTCACAGTCACCTTCACAGCCAGGTGGCTCAAACTGGTCTTGGAGATTTTGAGGCTGTCAGAATCCAGTACCCTCCTCATCACGCTGAATGCCGACTGCCTGGAAAGCAGCTTAGTAGAGAAGGGCCTGGGGGTCCTGGTAGACAACATGAAGCAGCAGGAGCCAGCCAAGTGTTTTTGGTATTCAAAGGCTGCATCAGTTTCCTGGGCTGCAGTGGGAAGAGCATTGCAGCAGGGCGAGGGCTCTGTGCCTGCAGGCTCTGGGTCAGCAGGCTCTGCGCCTGCTGTCTAACCACATCCTCAGGCAGAACTGACCTCACAAACACCTGCCTTAGGCCGCAGCCAAAGGCTCACCTCTCAGCTGCTCACACCGAAGTCACCTCACAATCATCCACCAAGCCAAGGGGCCTACTGTTGGCCCTCCAGCATCTCTCATGCACGTGACCAGCTATGTGCCTGCTGCTCTCCAGTCAGGTCCTAAGGCAGAGGAGGCTTCACAATCAACATCCAAGCCATGTGCCTGTTGCTGGCCTATCACCTGCAACGACAGGAGACACCACCAAATCAGCACTCTAGCCCTGTGCCTGTGGGTAGCCTATTAGGTACTCAGGCAGCAGTGACCTCACCATGAGCATCCAAGCAAATGAGCAGCTACTAGCTAATCAGGTCATCAGGAAGAAGAGACCTGGCAAAGACCTCATCAGGCACTCACAAAGAATGGACTTCCCAGTCAACAGCCAATCCATGGGCCTACTCCTGGTCTACCAGCAGCTTGCTCAGAAGTGACCTCACATGCACGTGCCCCAGCCATGAGCCTGCTGCTAGCCTGTCAGAGGCTGAGACAGACGGGACCTCACAGCCAATTTCCCAGCAATGTGCCTGCTGCTGGCCCATCACCTGCAGAGACAGAAGGGACATCACTTTCCCCTTTACAGCCATGTGCCTCCTACCATCCAAGGAGCTTCCGAGAAACAATGGCTCTCACCACAATGTCCCCTCCTATTAGACTTTTGGCCTACCGGCTGATCCTTTACCAGTAACCTCACAGTCCTCTTCCAAGACCACCTGCCTGCAGTGAGCCTTTCAGCTTCTCAGAAGGACTGGACTTACCATGTGCCTGCTACTAGCCAAACAGGTACTCAGGCAGGAACGTCATCACAATCAGCATCCAAACCATCGGCCTGCAAGTGGCCTATCAGGTACTAAGGCAGAAGGAATCGCACAAGCACCTCCTCTGCTCGAGAAGCAGTGGTTGCCCTATCACCTGCAGAGACAGAAGTGACCTCACAACCAAAATCCAAGCCCTGTGCCTGCTGCTGGCCTATCAGGTACTGAGACACAAGTCACCTCACAAACAGTTTCCCACCCGCAAGCTTCTTCCTGGCCCATCACCTACAGACACAGAAGGGACCACACACTCACCTGCATGGGCCTGTGCCTCCTAAGGGCCTGCAAGCTTCTGAGACACAATTATGTCCAAAAAACTGGCCATGACATAATCTGTTTGCGCTGCGAGTCGGAGGGATTGTGACAGGCTGGAGAAATGGGCAGAGAGGAACATCAGGAAGTTCCACAAAAGGAAATGCAATGTCTTGAACCAGGACATGCTGAGTGCCGACCAGCTGGAAAGCAGCTTGGCCGAGAAGGGCCTGGGGGGGTCCAGGGAGGCAGCATGCAGCAGCATAAGCCAGCAACACGTCCTCAGGACGAAGGCAGTCCATGGCTTCCTGGGCTGCCTTGGGGAGAGCGCTGGCAGCAGGGTGAGGGCTCTGGGCCTGCAGGCTCTGTGTCAGCAGGAGGTGGGCCTGCTAGCTGGTCTGCTACTCATCAGATACTGGCCCATTGGATGGGGAGGCAGAAAGAATCTCACAATCACCTTCCAAGCTCTGTGCCAGCTGCTGGCCTTTCCCCTTCCTCAGGGACATGAGGAGCCAGCTATGGGGGTCTCTTCTCCCCCTCTAGCAGAAAGGGGACACATTGGGATTGAGTCAACTTTCCAGCTGGAGATCCTGGCAAGAGCTCCCGAAACTGCAGGCCTCAGTGACCAGCTCAGTGACACTCTGCCAAATGTGCTCACTTGGACACCTGAAGGGTCAGCTCCCAAATGACCCCCTTAGGGAAGAGAGGAGCATGTGGAAAGGGGAGGAACCTAATTCTGAGGCGGTTATTTGCATCAAACAACTCCAGCTTGGCACGCTGATTCTCAGCTCGGACCCAGGAAGTGTTTCCTGCTGACTTGCAGGAAAGTGCCTGAGCATCAGCTGATGTTTCTCTGAGTCCAAAAGCAATGGGATCATTTGCTTAGTCTTCAGCACAGAAAGTAAGCTCTGGGCAGCTGAGATTACTACTCCCTGCAGCAGGCACATCCGGGAGAAGTGGTTTTAAAGGCCAATGACTTTCTGAAGAATTACTTGGTCTTTGGAAGTTTCCCTTATTTGGCCCATTTCAAATGGGCCAATGACTGTGGCACCGCCACTGGAAAGAGCACCTCTGAGCGCTCCACTGTGGAGAGACCATTTCCTTGTGAACTGTGTGGGTGAAGAAAGTCCCACATGATCTGAACTGCTCTCTGTGGCCTCCTGCTGGATGTTCGTCCCAGGATGTCTGATTTGAGCCCAGGGCAGGGTGCAGGGTGCAGCAGAGAGCCCCAAAGCAGTGAGGCCTTTGGCAAGATGAAATGAAGACCCTCTCCCCTCACCTGCCATATTTCACTGGGTTGGAGGGAGGTTAATTGGATAGTTAATTAAGGGCTGATTGGGGGATACTACTGCACTGTAAGCAAAGAGTTCCTAGGGTCCTGCCACATCAGAAGAAAACAGTGTCTGCACCAACGATGTACCCCACTTAGGTAGTATCCCCACGTAGCCTTTGCTGCTAGGGGAGAGAGGCAACTGCTTACGCCTCTAGCGTAAAATAAAACTTGTTGGACAGATCTCAGAGGTATTAAATTCAGGAATCTCCAGCAAGGAACCCTTTCTGAAAGACGACCACTTCCACTCCAAATACTCTCAGCTGCATGTTTATATGTATCTCACAGTCTGTGTGGGATATCTGGCTGCAGAGCCTGGCAAGAGTGGAGGAAACTCCAGGCCTGAAGCTGAGCGGGCAGAAGGCAGCCGGCTGCCAGCGTGCCTGGCTCATGGGGCCACCAGGGCAGCCAGGGCCCCAGCAGACAAGGCACCTGCTCACCTCGCAGCGCTCCCCACCTCCCCAGCCTCATGGCACTCCCCACACACAGCACTGCTCTCTCCACACGTCTCCTCCCACACCCAGAACCAACACCCTGCGGCCACCGCCTCTCCCCACCACACACCACCCAACTTCTGGGACACACCTCACCCCCACCCCTCCCCTCACACAGTGTGGACAGCCAGCATGCCCCTCTGCAGCAGGCACACACAGGCCACACCACCACACAGGCCAGCAGCCAGGACACCAACCCCAAATGCCCCAAATCACACCCAGGCCCACTCTCCAGCCCTTCTGTTTCCTTCTAGTCCTCCAAGAGGCAGCAACAAGCACTTCCTCTGAACATCCACTCCCACCTCTGCTCCTGCTCCCTTCCCACCTCCACCAATCCAAGGGCAGAAAGAGCATTCCCATCTTGCAGACAAAGCTCACCAGGCCCCTCTCTTTTCATGGGGCACAATTTCCACACCACGCACACACTGTCAGCCCTGGATTCCACCGCCAATATCTTAGCCACGCTGCAGGCCAGGCAGCCTGCGGGGACAGGCGGGACCTCTGAGTCACTTCCCAGCCATGGGCAACCTGGGCTGCTCTCTCTGCAGTCACCTCACAAGCACCTTCCCAGCCACCTGCCTCCTGCTGCCCTATCAGCCACTCCAAAAGACAGGACCTCACGGCCACCTTCCCAGCCGTCTGCCCGCCACTGCCCTACAAGCCCCTGACACACAAGTGACCTCACAATAACTTCCTCAGACATCAGCCAAATGCTCACCTCCCAGCTGCTCCGGCCAACGTCACCTCCAAAGCACGCGTCCCAGCCGTGCACCTGCTGCTGCCCCAGCAACTGCTCAGCCAGAAGACACCTCACCAGCACCTCCCCAGCCACACGCCTCCTGCTAGCCAATCACGTAACCCTTGCAGAAGGGACCTTACAGACAACACGCCAGCCTTGTTCCTGCAGCTGGCCTCTCAGCTCCTCAGCCCCAAGGGACCTCAGAATCAGCAGCCGAGCCACACGGCCCCTGCTGGCCTCTCAGCTACCGACAAAGAACTGATTGGGCAGTGGGGATTTTCTGGCCCAGCTCTCACAGACTCTAGGGACCCCGGCCTTGTGGCTGTTGCCCCCTGCAGCTCCCCCTGCCCTCCCCAAGGCTGAGCCAGCTCACCCCAACCCCACCACTCTTCCCTGGCCCAGCTGCTCAGGGCCATTCAGGACATCTGCCTTTCAGGGCAGCTCCCCTTGGGCCTAGGCTGCTCTGTCCCATGGTCCCAGCCCCGCCAGCCCCGTCGTCTGCTTCTGGAGGAGTGCAGCCGCACTGACGCCGTTGCTGCCCCTGCTCTCTGTGGGACCAGGCTGGGCCCAGCGGGTCGCTCTGGAGGGCTGAGGAGCCCCGGGGCAGGGAACAGCAAGGGGAGAGCAGCTCTGGGCCTGCCGGTGCTGGGGAGCAGAGGTGTGGGGCCGGCAGGGGCAGCGGGAGATGGCCCTGCTGCACTCACCCCAGCACTGCCCACCACGGCTCCGGGGAAAATCAGCCTGGCATCAGGCAGGACTGTAAGGGTGGCCATGGCACCCCCCCCCCACCTCTCTCCAAGCTGCTCTTCCAAACCTGCTGTCTTTTGGGTGCAGAGCTTGGAGCCCAGTTTGCAGGAGGACAGGGACTGTGGCCATCTGAGGACACCATGTCTGAGTCCAAAGCATGCTCTGCCAAGCTGGAAACATAAAAGGCTCTGGGGGAAGGAACAGAGGTTCTGCCAAACAAGGAGACGCCTTGGGGTTATTTAAGGTGAAGTTTTCATTTCCTCTATGGGCACTTTCATCAAGCTCTTGAGAGCCCCATGGGAGCTGCAGGACACTCTAGCCTCCAGGGCACGCAGGACCCCTTTCCTGCCACAGCCAGATCCCAAGGAAGGGACCCACTTCCAGGGAAACTTGGGCCTGGATTGACCCCCGCACCCTACCAGGAGGGTCGGGGCTCAGGACAGCCCCAGCCCCAGGACCCAGCACTCCTGCCTGCCCCATTGTGCCCTGAGCCAGATGGGACCCTCCAGCAGGGCTCTTGTGGCCGCCCCCAGCCCTGTCCAGACACCCCCACAGCCCAGGACCCACAGCTGTTTTTGCATTTCACAGTCTCTGTGCAACACCTCAAGAAGGAGCTCCTGAATCCCTTACCCTTGGTGGAGAGCTGCCAGAGTGCTGGAAAACAAGTATCCGTGGTCTGGGCTAATGTTCTTGGTCCAGCAGTCTCCATCTCGTTTGGCCCCTTTCCTTCGGCTCGCCTCTCCCTCCAGGGAAAAAGGACTTGCTTCCTGTCTCGTCCCCCATAATTCCTCTCCAATGTGTCCCTGCTCTTGTGCCTGTTGGTGAGGAGCCCCAGTGCAGCCCCACTGCCTCCTGGCCTCCCTCCTTGCTGGGGAGTAGCTCTGAAGGGCAGCAGTGAGGAGTGTGTGAGCCGTGCCCTGGCCTTGCAGGGAAGTGAGGGCTCTCCCATGGCACCGGGGAGAGACCTCTCTGTGATGTGGCACGTCCCACTGTGACCTCAGGCCATGTCATCTCTGGGCTCAGTAGGTCACCGCCATGGAGATGGCACAGCCAGGGAGAGAGCAGAGACTTCCCTCCATGTTTTGCAAAGCAGTCACCTGCCCTCCCCACAGTTAGTTTCCAAAACTGGCTGATAAATCCTTCAGAAACGTGACCAGATGGTGACAAAGGCTGTGAAAAATCTAAGATGGGTCACGGCAGAGGTCACTTCTGTGCCCCTGCACCAACAGGTCTCTGCACAGGGCAGACCTGTGTGGGAAGCTGGGGTTTGGGGCTATGTTAGGGGTTTGGCACTTGTTAAAGATGGGATCAAAGTCATGTGAGGTAAAACAGCACAAAGGGTGGCCATGGGCTGTGATGCTTTAGTGAGCCTGGTGAGACCGGTTTCTCCCGTGGGTCACTCTTCTTGTCAAAGGAGGATGTAGGACAGGAAGGGACAGGACGCAGCCTTCCTCTTTCAGGCACCAAAGCAGGCGCTTTGTTTTGAAAAGGCCTCAGCAAGGTTTCCCAGTCTGCGGTGCTTAGGAGAGAGATGAGATGCCAGAAAAGAGCAACTAGGCCCTTAACACGCATCATCCAGAGGACTTTATGTGGGACCCTGGTGCTTCCCATGTTCCATAACCATGGGCAAGGCTGGGGAGCAAATTTGGGGCAGTGTTCTCATTTCCCATGAATGTTGTCCAGGCTGAGCCTGGGGAAAGCCATTTCCCACCTCTGGAGCTCAGCTGGTCCTTGGGCTTTTCAGCATCACCTCAGGGCAGTGCTTCTCCCCTGGCTACAGCCCCTGGAAGCCTGGATCCACCCCCCAGCACCCTGGCTTTCGCGGGGGGCTGTACAGCACCTAGTGCCCTGGATCTCCCACAGTTTTGCTCCTGGGCTTCTCAGCACGTGCCCACACACTGCAGGGCTGCTGTCCAGGCTCCGGTGCACAGCCTGGAAGGCAGTGCAATGCCTCAGGACCTGCACCTTGGCTCATTCAGAAGCGTGTGAGGTGACCAGCTCCCAGCTGTGCAGCTGCTGGAGTTTGACAACGTCACTACAGCCAACCTTCCTTGTCTCTGAATAGTCTCAGGGTGACTCTTGCAGAAGGGAGGCTCCATCCCCCTTGAAGACTGTCAGAGAGGTGGCTTTCCAAGTCCCTGCCAAAAGGAAGTCAGAGGGCAACGAACAGAGGCAGCAGCTGGTGCAGCAGTGTGTGGGCTCTGCTTAGAACTTCTGAGGACCTTGTTGGACGTTGTGGCGGGGGGCTGCTTTCTGGGGACCCCGAGGAACTAGAGGGTGTTTGCTGCTGAACAGGCAAGGAGAGCTAGGCAAGGACAACTACAGGAGGCCTTAACTTCTCCTGGGAGCAGCTCTAGCTAGGTGGAGCTGCTGCTAAGGAGCTCTGTTGGTTGCCCCTGATGAGAGGGAGTTGGGGCCACCTGAATCTGAGGAAAAAGACTCTGAGAGTGACAGAGCACTGGAAGAGGTTGCCCAGAGGTTGTGGAGTCTCCTTCCCTCGTGATATCTCCGTTTGCTCCTGGCTGTGCCCCAGGCTGCATATGTCTGCATATATGTCGAGTTCAGCATCTCAGCTGTGGCACAGACAGAAGATTTGTCACAGGGAAACATGTTCCCAAGGACCTTCTGTAGGCAAAGGCTTTGACTGCAAGGGGTGACATGCTGGCACGGATAGCAGGTGGCAATGTGATGGTGGAAGGAGGTTCCCACTAACAGAGCAAACCCTGCAGTGCCCAAGGCCAGGGAGAAACAGAGCTAGGCTGTGCAGGAATGGCAGGAGAGGGATTTGCTTCCTGAGCTGATTCTGCAGCACCTTGGGGGCCTGTGACAGAGGTGAAGCGATCTCCAGGAAGGACAAGGTGCCAGTGAAGAAGTCCCTGGGCCTGGGCAGCCTTTGATCCAGCCACCCTGAGGACATCACTAGCCCAGTGCCTGTTCACATCATGTGGAAGGGTGAGAAGAGGTTCAGGTTCAGGAGAGCCAGAAGGGTTGGAGAGTGCAGACACTAGAGCTGAGACCTCGATGTGGTGTGCCTCCCATTTATACAGCATTCTTGAATGCAGGCAGGATGGAATTGGCATAAAGGTAGTGGTAGGATTCTGTTGTCTGGACACAGGTAGGGAACGTGAGATGCCCTGGGGCACCTTGTCCAGCAAGCACTGAAAAGGAGTCACGGTTTCCCTGTAGGCGACATGTTGTATCTGCTAGAGACATGTGGCTGTGATGGACACTCGAGGCATCTGAGATATGGCCGTGCCAGCCCATGTTGAGGTCATGAAATCAAGTGTCTGCACTGAATGACATGAGCTGTTGGTAACTTTAGGATCTGGATATGTCTCAGCTTCCTCGTGAGTGCGTGCCTAGCGGTATTAGGTACCTCGGGTCATTAGAGATGGCCAAGGAAATTCCCCACCTGGCCCCCACCTGATGCTCTAGTGGTATGCAGGCCTCAGAGTGGCTCCATCAGAGCAAGGAGACACTGGCACATGCCTTGGATCTTCCTGTCTCTTCCTCTGTCTCTTCCAATGTCTCCAGGTGTTTGTGTGTGGGCAACTGACTCCCACCCTCCACCTCCAGGGATTATAACAGGAGCTTAGGCAAGCAACTCGTATGCAGACATCTCTGTTGGGCACACTTCAGGTTGGGCAAGGGGAATCCCACCTCCTGTGTGTTTGTGGAGTTCATAGGAGGGATCTGAATCCCACTCCAGCCTCTGGGCTTCCAAACCAGCATGTGATGCCCAGATGGACTCATCTGAATCAATATGTGAATGATGTGTCAATGAACTCCCCTCCTGTCCCCTTCTAGGTGTCCTGCCTAGGTAAAAGAAGGCAATGGGGACCTGCAGAGGAGGACATTTCCACCATAGAGAGTTATCCTCTGATGAAATAAACTGCAATGTTGGAATCAGTCTCTGTCCACTCCTTAGCAGAGGACGCTAGGTGATTATTTTAGTCTACCTCAGTGGATATTTCCCAGGAGGAGGGAGCCCGAGGGACAGAGAAATTCATGCCTGCAGCTGTGTCTCTGCTCCTGAGTGGGGCCAGGCTCCAGGGACAGAGGGAGCTGGTGGCACCATGGCAGCAGTGCCCATGTGCCCAGCTGTGTGCAGGAGCAGCTCCTTTGCCAAGAACAGCAGGGCTCCGGGCACTACCCGCTGCTGCTGACGGGAGCTGAGAGAAGGCAGAGAGAAGTGAAGGGCAGTGTGGAGTGGGAGGACAGCTGACAGTTCATTGTGGAAGACATCTTCCCAGCCCTTTGCACGGTGAGTGTCTGGCTGCAGAGCAATGCTGCTGAGGTTGCTGGAGCCCTCTCCTGAACCCAGCCCCTCACAGGGCTGATTGGTTTTTTAAGGATTGCTCTCCCGGTTCCTCTAGTGCATGGGAGGAGGAGATGCTTCAGAGCAGGGATTCCCTGCCAAATCATCACTGGGACAGGGTGCTCTGCTACGTTCTCCCAGGGACAGCTGTATGGAGGTGAGGCCTGGGTGTGCACCAAGGTCTGTGCAGGTCCTCTATAATTCAGAGCAGTGTCCCTGCACCCCGAGGGTGCTGTGCGCCCAGCGCAGTGTCTCTGCCACCTGCGAGGGTCAGCCCTCCGCCTGCCCAGGGAGCTCCCCACAGTGCTGCAGGGAGAAGCTCTGGGTGGAAGGAGTGACCCCCAGCAGGGCAGGTTCATTCTGCTCCTGGGAGGGTGCTGCGTGCGTCAGGGTCAGGGCTGCTCACAGCTCTAGCGCACCCTCAGGGCATGTCTGGAGGGGACTTTCCAAGAGGACACTCAGGGCAGGCTTACCTGTGAGGGGGGGCACTCTCCTGAGTCTCTGCTTTTGTGTTGTGCCTGTGGCAGGGCACAAATCCAGAAGGATGTTGTAGGTTTGGAGGACTGAAGGAGAGTTGTGCAGGGTTACTGTCTGCAAGGATCCCCGAAAGTTCCTTCAGGCATCTGTTTACCTGCAGGCAGCAGCAATCTCCCCTTTGCAGCTCGCATCATCCTCATCATGCTTCGTCTGCCCTGCTCCTTCGGTCCTGCCAACACAGAGATGCCCCTGGGCAGTGCCCTCCTGCCGGGAGGTTTGTGCAGGGCAGAGGTGAACGGCCAGCGGGTGGGATGGGGTCTGTGAGCCCTGACAGCGGAGAGAGGTGGGGACAGAGGAAGAGCTGCCAGTGGGGACAGCTCCAGGCAGCTGAGAGGTGGTCAGGGAATGGCAGGAAAGTGCCCCCAGAAACTCTGTGGTAGGCTGGACTCAGGCAGCTGTCTTGTGGTCCTCCATCGTAGATGCCTTCCTCTGAGCAAGCCCCCCTCTTCTCCTCTCCCACCCAACAGCGCCCTCCCGCTGCTCTGAGGGTGAAGGCCTCCAGGGGAGGAGTCACCTCCTCTGCAGACAGACTGCCAGGAAGCAGAGCTGCCTCTCTGCTGCCACCTGCCCCTTTCCCAGGGCAAGGCAGAGGGGCTGAGAACGACTGCCCTGGCAGGACCCCCAGGGTGGGAGGCGCAGTCTGGGGAAGGTGCCCGTCTGTCTCTCTCTGTCCTGCCTGGGCAGCAGGGTCACAGCCATTCTCCTCCTTTCCCTACCTCTCCTTTCTGCTCTGGTACTTGCTGTCCGCTGGCGGTTCAGCTACAAATCCAGACACCCACCCTGCGGCCCTTCATGGGAGCGAGGTGCCCGAGGCCCCTTCGAGCCCCATGGTGCTGGGCAATGCAGTCGGAGGGGCTGGGGAAGGAGCTGCCTCTCCCTTCCGGAGACCCCCGGGTCGGGACACATGACTGTCTCCTTCGGGAGCCATTTCCAGAAGCTCAGGAGGTGCTAATGCCACCAAGGGCTCCTGAGCAGCTCCGTATGTGAAAGAGAGCAGAGGAAGAACTGTGCTTTGAAACCAGCCGCCCTTGATCTCCTCAGAGTCCAGTGTCTTTTCTAGACAAACCTGGGTTTGTGGGTGAAATCAGGCTCTGGATAACACCAGTGCGAGCCCAGGGCAGCTGGGAACAAGGCTGATGGACTCAGCAGCACTCCTGACTGCGCTAAGCAGCAGAGAGCCCATTTGCCTCTCTGGTCTTTGCAATGTTCATGCCTGCAGCAACACAGATATCTGTCCCTGCAAAGAACGCTCCCCAGATGTGATGATGGAATCTAAAAATCTCCACACCAAATAATTATAAAAAGAAGCAAAACCTCCCTCCTGCAGCCCAAGCTCTTTAGAACTGTGTGTGAGGATATTAACAGCCCTTTTCATTAAAGGTGGACATCCTTATACACCAGTAGCGAAAACCAGAGCTATCACAAACCAATTCCATCCACCCACTGGTCTAGATTAGGACAGGCCCCTGCTCCTCACAGCACACTCAGCTGGAGCTGAAGCTGAGGAGCTGAATGAACGTCTTCCTGAGGAGAAAAGAAATTTGTCTGTATTGCGTTTCTGTGTGGGTGGGTGGGTGTGGGGGGGAACTGTATATGAAAAATGGAAACGTTTTCTCAGAGAAAACTATTCTAAGTTGTCACTGTCTTTTCTTCCTCAGACAGCACACCTGTGCCCCAAAGGAGAAAATGTCCAACAGGAGCTTCCTCAACGGGTTCCTCCTCCTGGCGTTTGCGGACTCACGGGAGCTGCAGCTCTTGCACTTCTCGCTCTTCCTGGGCATCTACCTGGCTGCCCTCCTGGCCAATGGCCTCATCATCACCGCCGTAGCCTGCCACCACTGCCTCCACACCCCCATGTACTTCTTCCTCCTCCACCTCGCTCTCCTCGACCTCGGCTCCATCTCCACCACTGTCCCCAAATCCATGGCCAACTCCCTGAGGGACACCAGGACCATTTCCTACGCAGGATGTGCTGCCCAGGTCTTTTGCTTTGTCTTCTTATTTCCAACTGAGTATTCTCTTCTCACAGTCATGGCCTATGACCGCTACATTGCCATCTGCAGACCCCTGCACTACGGGACCCTCCTGGGCACCAGAGCTTGTGTCAGGATGGCAGCAGCTGCCTGGGCCAGTGGTTTTCTCTATGCTCTCCTGCACACTGCCAACACATTTTCCATTCCTCTCTGCCAAGGCAATGTCCTGGACCAGTTCTTCTGCGAGATTCCCCAGATCCTCAAGCTCTCCTGCTCAGACTTCTACCTCAGGGAAGTCGGGCTTATTGTGCTTGGTCTTTTTTCATTCCTTGGGTGTTTCGTTTTTATTGTGCTGTCCTATGTGCAGATCTTCAGAGCTGTGCTGAGGATGCCCTCTGAGCAGGGAAGGCACAAAGCCTTCTCCATGTGCCTCCCTCACCTGGCCGTGGTCTCCCTCTTTGTCAGCACTGTCCTGTTTGCCTACCTGAAGCCCCCCTCCATGTCCTCCCCAGCTCTGGATCTGGTGCTGGCTGTTCTGTACTCGGTGGTACCTCCAGCAGTGAACCCCCTCCTCTACAGCATGAGGAACAAGGAGCTCCAGGAGGCCCTGAGAAAACTGGTTATACAGGTGCAACGTAAGCACCGATAACTCTCCCATGCGCGCCTATTCATCATTCCCAGGGCATTTGGTATCAAGGCTCTGTGTGGTGCATTTATTTCTTTCTTACTTTCTCTTTCTTACTTTACTTTCTCGTAAACTGCAAAGAAGTTTTGTTCATCTCTCTTCTCAGGAATCTCTCGTTTGAAGCCAACCCAGACACTGTGTTGAAGCAGGAAGGCAGGCTTACCCTTCATCAGCAGAGATGGGGGAACCTCAGAGCCCTCTAGTCTGAGCTCCCTCAGATGCCACCAGTGCAATGAGTGGAGTTTCCCTTTGCAGGGTCCCTTTTGGCACTGACACCAAGGGAGCTCAGGGGCACAGAATCAGGCTCAGATGAGTACAGGCAGGATGAGACCATGGGTGCCATGTCCATTAGGAGAGCTCAGCTCTGCTGGCCACAGTCAGGGCGTGATCTCACACCCCTCTTTTGGAAGAGTGGCAGCTGGTTGTCACCGCGAGCTGGTCCCTTCCCTCTACAGAGCTCCAACCCTACAAGTGGAGGGGGAATGGAGGGAGGGGAGTCAGGCAGCAGCTTGTGAGGACAGACCCTGTGCTTGAAAGTATCATCCCCCCCACTGCCACGGCAGGCATTCCCTCACTGCAGCCTTCCTGTAGAAGCTTCAGCTTTCTTGGAGACACATCCCCTCACAGCAGCAGGGTTTCTTTTTTGGAGGCTGTGCTCTTCATCTCCACGCTGTCCTTCTGTGCCCTCTTCTGTGGATATGGCCCAGCAGGTCTCATAACTGGGTGGTGGTACGGCTGTGTTTCCATGGGCATGAGCCCTGTGCCTACAGGCAGGACCAGGCACTGGGCACCCTTGTGCCAGACCTGGCCTCCACATTAACATGTCTTTAATAAAAGGGGATCTCCCCTGTGATGTGCCTTGAGGTCTGTCTTTTCTTCAGAAGCTGGAGTCAAAAATATGCCCAAGGGACTGCACCAGAGAAGAGCTTGCCGCTCTGCTTGTGAACTCCATGGGATGAGATCCAAGTCCCCGGGTCATCCATTAGGGACTGGGGGCTGGATTCAGGGCTCATCTGCTGGTTACCAACAGAGATGAGGAATGATCTCTGAATTACCTACCTGGGGCTGTCCCACAGGTGACAGTGCTGATGAGAGATGCCCATCGTTGTGGAGGGGAATCTGCAGGAGATCCCCAGGAGAGCTCAGGGGATGTCCAGGGACAGCGTGTGCCTGGCAATGGGCAGTGAGTGGAGCCTCCCAAAGTGAGAGAGGGTCCATGGTGGAGTTTACCAGAAGGTAAAGCACTAAATCCAGGTATGCATGGGGAATCCCCAGAGAGGCAGTGGGGACCCAGGAGGCGCAGGGAAGGGGGACAGGAGAGTGATTCCTGCACGTCCAGTGAAACACCACAGGCCGGACACCACAGTGAACACCCAAACACATCTCCTGCCTTGGGCAACACCCTGGGAGTCACTCTGAGCACCATCCATGAGCACAGACACATGGCAGCAGTATCAGTGGTGATGATCCCTGACCAATGGGGTTTGCTTCCCACCATGACCAGCAGGGCCAGGGCCAAATCAGGAGTCACCTGATGGCCCCACAGCCCCACAGTCTGCTCACCCTGCAGAGCAGCAATACCAGCCTGGGGCCCTATGGGGTGCACAGGGTGGGGGGTGTAGGATCAGCCAGGCCAGCATGGACACAGTGACCTGGAGAAAGGCTCTCTGGGGAGCAGAGATGTCCCAGGAGAAAAGCAGGGCAGCAGGCAGAGAGAGAAAATGAGAACAAGAAACAAGTTTCTCTGGGTACCAGCTTGGGGCAGGTGCCTCTGTCCTCGGGGCAGCAAGAGGTGCTGGAGGGGCGGCAGGGCCAGGGCTGTCGTGGTGTGCTGGGCAACGGGGTGGGCATGGAGGGGCTGGAGGCAGCCAGGGAGGGGGATCTCATGGGCACAAGATCAGGGGAGACAGAGAGTGACCAGCCTCATTGCAGGACCTCGTCCCCTTTGCCAGGGAGCTGCTCCCCTTGTCCTTGGGCCGTGCCAGCATTACACTGTGGACATGCCTGTGCCTGGCCCTGCACCTCTGGGGTCCTCCCCTGACCCTGTCCCCATCCTGCTGACCTGACTGCCCATCTCTTGCTGGGACCTGCCTGCTCACTACAGCTAAGAAAGCCTTGGCAAGGGAAGCTGGGACCCGAGCAGATCCCCAGGAGGTTGTAGGTACAAAAGGTGATGGTATCACCTCAGCAGAACCTCTTTCCTGACAACCAATGTGAAGGTGTGAGGAGAGCTTTGGATCTGGTCCCTTAGCCAGGGAACGCTGCATGCAGAGTCAGAGCTGGATGAAAAAGGGAGCTCAGCCACTTGGGGGTCTGATACTATGCTGCCTATTTGGGAGAATCACAGACTTACAGAATCGTTTAGGTTGGAAGGGTCCTCTGGCGATCATCTAGTCCAACCTCCCTGCTCAAGCAGGGTCACCTAGAGCATATTGCCCAGGATCACATCCAGACGGGTTTTGAATATCTCCAGCGAAGGAGACTCCACTACCTCTCTGGGCAACCTGTTCCAATGCTCTGTCACCCTCACAGCAAAGAAGTTTTTCCTCAGGTTCAGATGGAACTTCCTGTGGTTCAGTTTGTGCCCATTGCCTCTTGTCCTGTTGCTGGGCACCACGGAGAAGAGGCTGGCCTCATCCTCTTGACACTCCCCCTTCAGATAAGAGGATTTCCTGTGCCACAGCTCGAGTGCTTCTGCACCATTGGTGATGGGATTGCTGCTCCAAAGAGTATGTTGTGGGGAGCAGCAAGAGTGGGGCTGCAATGGGTGGGAAGGGCAGCCAAGAGCCAAGAGTACCAGCAAGGCCAGCAGAGCAGTGCCCCACCAATGAGAAGTACTGTCCCACAGTGCCTAGACAAGAGGAGCGGAGCAGGTATGGGGATGGTAACTACGATCAGGCACAGTCCAGCGATGGCCGGACAAGAGTGGAGGGCTCCAACCAGCCCTGCTTTGTGTGGGAGGCTGCACTGGAGACCTCCAGAGGTCCCTTCCCACCACAACTCCTCTCTGAGTCCAGGAATTCTTGCTCCTCAGCCTCTGATCCAGCACAGCTGACCTGGGGATGAGAGCACCTAGGGCAGAGCAGAACAAGTCCAGCTGGGAGAGCATCATGGGGAAGATCCAAAGGTGCCTGGCTCAGCCCTGGGCTTTGAAAAACTCCATCATTCACCCCAAGAGGCCCCAAATGCCTCTTCCACTTTGCCCTGTGCTCTCCTCTCATCAGCCCAAGTGGAGTCCAGCATGGCCTGGGGACTCTCTTCCCCACAGGGAGGAGAAGGAGAGGGAGGGCCTTCACCAGCCCCACACTGCCCTTTCCACCCGTGGCCTTGGCACCTGTGTGTGCCTGGCTCTGCCCACTTGCCTTCCCCACACTCCCGGCTGCACTGGAACCCCATCCACATCCCGGCGCTCCCGCCCTCGAGCTGCCGTCCACCCCGAACCTGGAGCCCGGCCGCCCACAAAGGCATCGCCCGGCCAGTGCCCCGGCCGTGCAGCCGAGGGCAGGGGTCTTCGCCCCAAGTCCCCTGCTCCTGCCCTGCTGCCAGCACCGCTGCTGCTGTGGCCAGGTCAAAGCCTGCTGCCACCAGACGGCCCCGGGGCCCGAGGCAGCTCCAGCTGCCTGCAGGACTGCGCTGGAGCCGGTGAGGAGCGGGCTGCGGTGGGGCTGGCAGCGCCAGGGTGGGTGGGCAGAGGGCAGCTGCCCTGGGCCCCGCTGCGGCTGGGGCTGGGGCTGGGGCTGCGGCTGGGACTGGTCCCAGCTTTTCCCTGGGCATCTCCCGGAGGAGCCGCTGCACGGGATCCTCCAGCTCTGCCCCGGCAGCAGCACCAGCGCTCAGGGGGCTGGAGGGGACGTGCCCAGATGGGGGCAGGGGCAGGAGCTGCCCGGGGGGAGCCCCGAGACCTTGTCCGGGCATGCAGGGCTGGAGCGAGGAAAGCCAGAGCTCAGCTGGAGCTGGAACCAGACCCCTCACACATGGCAAGGGCTGGAGTACTATTAAATAACCATTAAATGATCCCCCAGAGCCTTGGGGATGGGAGCAGCCAGCCCCTGCCCAGCCCAGGCTGTGCCCCACGTGGGGCTCAGCAGACAGCCGTGCTCCGGGACCTGCCGCGGTCTGGTGCAGGAGAGAGGCCGTGCAAGGCTGGCCTTGTCCCCTCCGTGGGGATGCGCAGAGCTGCAGGAGGACGCAGCTGGCCATGCACCATCCCACCGCTGGGGGAGCAGCCAGCGCTGGGAGGGGTGACGCAAGGGGCTGCTGCGGGACGATGGGCCTGGGGCAGCTTCCCCAGCGTGGGCAGGCAATGCAGGCACCAACCTGGGCTCTTCTCTTCTGCTCCTTCCGGGCCCTGCTGCCTTTCCCAGGACACCTGCGGGTGCCCTGCAAGCACACGGCTCTGTGCTCCTGCACTGCTGCTCACCCGCAGTAGCTGCCTGCTGGCCTTTGTCCTCTCTGGGGCCCTTCCCAGCCCAGCCCAGCCCCTCCCTGGCTCTGTCCACCTCCCCTGCCCTCTCCCTAGACCCCCCACCACCCCTTGTTTTTGTGAGTCTCCACTCACTGCCCAGCCCAGGCACATGCTGCCCCTGGAGATCCCCTCTGCTCCCCGCGTGGCTCCCATATTCCCTTCCAGAAGGACAGGCATCTGTCACCTTCCCGGCAATATGTGGGACAGTCCCAGCAGATACCCCTTGGTGACTCATCCTCTCCAGGGGCCCTGGGCCAACCAGAAGTGACACCTGAATCCAGACCTTGCTCCCTCACACATCACTCTGCCAGCTGATGTCCTTTAGCCCATGGAAAACCCAGGCATGACAACAGGGCCTTTTCAGGTGAAAGTCCCTGAGCACATTCTTAGGGCCAGCTGTGGAAGAAGAGCCCAAATTTCAGGCACAGTTCTCAGAAGATCCCTTTTATTATAGGGATGCTACCTGGGAGGCCACCTCTGACACAGTGATAGGCAGATTTACAGAAGGTCTCTGGGTCAGACAGTCAGGGTTTGTGCTGCTGAAGAAGTGGGATGATTTCAAATCTTTCTACATAAACATGATTATCAGAGACAGAACTCCCAAAGCAGAGGAGTTTCTGGAGATAACCTGGAAATTGCTTGCAAAGAGAGAAGGGCAGCTTAGTCCTGCTGAACTAGAACCAGCTGAATCAGTTTCCTCAGTGCCTCCTTGAGCTCCTTGTTCCTCATGCTGTAGAGGAGGGGGTTCACTGCTGGAGGCACCACCGAGTACACAACAGCCACCACCAGATCCAGAGCTGGGGAGGACATGGAGGGGGGCTTCAGGTAGGCAAAAAATGAGGTGCTGACAAAGAGGGAGACCACGGCCAGGTGCGGGAGGCACATGGAGAAGGCTTTGTGCCTTCCCTGCTCAGAGGGCATCCTCAGCACAGCTCTGAAGATCTGCACATAGGACAGCACAATGAAAATGAAACACCCAAAGAGTATAAAGATAGTAACCACAATAAGCCCCACTTCCCTGAGGTAGGAGTGTGAGCAGGAGAGCTTGAGGATCTGGGGAACTTCACAGAAGAACTGGTCCACGTCATTGCCTTGGCAGAGAGGTATGGAAAATGTGTTGGCAGTGTGCAGGAGAGCATTGAGGAAAGCACTGGCCCAGGCAGCTGCTGCCATCCTAACACAAGCTCTGGTGTCCATGAGGGTCCCGTAGTGCAGGGGTCTGCAGATGGCAACATAGCGGTCATAGGCCATGACAGTGAGGAGAGAATACTCAGCTGAAATGAAAAGGGCAAGAGAAAAGACCTGGGCAGCACATCCCGAGTAGGAAATGGTCCTGGTGTCCCTCAGGGAGTTGGCCATGGATTTGGGGACAGTGGTAGAGATGGAGGCCAGGTCGAGGAGGGCGAGGTGGAGGAGGAAGAAGTACATGGGGGTGTGGAGGCGGTGGTGGCAGGCTACGGCGGTGATGATGAGGCCGTTGGCCAGGAGGGCAGCCAGGTAGATGCCCAGGAAGAGGGAGAAGTGCAAGAGCTGCAGCTCCCGTGTGTCTGCAAAGGCCAGGAGGAGGAACTCTTTCGGAGAGCTGCTGTTGGACATTTTACTCCCTCTGGGAATGGGGACCTGTTCAAGAAGGAAAAGGCAGTGACAATTTAGAGCAGTCTTCTGTGAGCCAAACCTTTTGCCCTTCTCTTGGAGCCTCCCACATGCCTTTTGTCCTTTTCCTTCATTCAGTTTCTTGTCTTGAGTGCTAATTTGCACTGCCTGAGTGTGCCTTGCAGAGCAGTGGCCGCTGCTGATGATCTCCAGTGGGGTCACTTCTGCTCGGCCAGGGGGTGTCAATGAGGGAAGTGCCAAACATTCCCAGGTGGGGATAGGGGGGGCTTGGGTGTCATGAGTGGCATTAAGGAGACTTGGTCCAGTGACCCAGGGGGAAATTTCTCTATTTACCATGATGAGAGATGAATATAGCACTGCACCTGACCAGTAAAGCCCTACAATGGAAGAAGGCTCAGGGGAGACGGGCCAGGGAGTGGATCAACTGGTGTAAATGGTTCTGCCTGAGTTCATCAAAGGCGTGTGAATGTCTCCCTGAGTCAGCCAGATCTGTACGGGGGAAGTGTGTGTGTGGCTCAGCCCAACACAGAGTTCAACACCTGAACAACTAACAGAAGAATTGCCAAGGGACCAACAGTCTTGAGCTGGTTTCAATCCACATACTCCTTCCCAGTGAGTGGGGACACCCAGGGTCGTGACGGTGAGCATATTATAGAGACTGGTAAAAGGGATCACATTTTTATTGTGATTAAACTGCATATTGCAATTGCTGCATTTTGCTAAGTGTAACTTACACTTGTACTGTGATTTCAGTACACTGCTGCATCACTCTGCTGAATCCAAACCCCCGTGTAACATCAAATATCATCAAAGAATAAATTCTGATATTAAACATTACACTCTCCAGGTGTGGAACATCAAAAAGACCCTGGTCAGACACTACTGGACTCTGTCAAGCACACATGCCAGCTGTCTTGGGAAGGGAAGATCCTTGGGAGGGATTCATCTCCCCCAGCCTTGCCCTCTTGGACAGAGGTGTCTGTGTCCGGATCAGTCACACCAGCTCCCACTCCAGCAAGGCAGAGGAACAGTCAAGTGAAGGCAGGGGCTGACCCGACCCTTTCTAGACATCTTCATCCCAATGAGATCCTGAGACCCTGTCCTCACGCCAATTTACCATGTGTGCTCTCTCTGCAGGCACTGTGGTGGGAGGGGGAGGTCACTAGCTCTGAGGTGCACATGCTGCAGCAGGTTACGTCCACCCTTTATGTGGAAGGGCAGGTCAACGTTTAGACACCTGTTTTCTCTGGAAAATAACCTTCAGCAGAGGAGTCTGATTATTTATTTAGCTTTTAGGTGCCTCCCTCTCACCGTGGTGGCATTCTTTGACAGAGCAGAAATCTTTGGCCTTTCAGTTGCTCTCAGCATGAGCACTTGGGCATCCCGAGGGGAAAAAAGGGCTCGCTGTGTCATGGGATCTGGTCTGCCAAGGAGTCCTGCCCCTCACTGCCCTGCACTCGCACCTCTCTCTGCTGAAGGACACTCACCCTCACAAGTGCCTCTCAGAGAGAAACCGGACGGAGCGGAGAGTGGAGGACTTCAGGCGGTAAGGGAAGATTTCCAAAGGTCTGGCTGCAGAGGAGGCAGCTCATGCCCTGGACCCCTTGGCTGTCAGGGCAGAGGCTCTGCTGGGTGGGAGAGGAGACACAGGCAGCATGCTCAGAGGAAGGTGTTTGTGTTGGAGGGACTGACCATGACTTGCCCAAGTCCATCCTTCCTCCCATGATGATTCTGCTAGCATTTCCCTCTCATTCCCTGCCCATCTCGGCTGCCCTGCGGGCAGCTTTCTCAGTCCCTACACCTTTTCCCTCTCAGTTATCACAGACCCCAACCTACCCTCTGTGGGCTCAGTTCTGCCCTACAGAAATCTTCCAGGTCTGGGACTTGGGCAGGGGCATCTCTGTGCTTGCAGGTCCTAAGGAGCAGGTCACATAAACCCTGAGGAAGCCCATAAAGGTGATGCTGGTGCTGCTGGAGGTTGAGATGCGGTTGAAGCTGTTTGCTAAACCTTCTCACAGACCTCCTGATCTCGGAGGGTGAAGGTTTGTGAGTCCCAGGTCCTTCTAAACCACAAAACTCTTTCCTTTTTTCTCCCTGCACAAATCAGGAAACAGAAAGACCTGGGAGGAAAGCTCCTCCATTTCAAGCAGCCTGTTTTTTCACCTTCCTCTGCAGGGCAGGGACACTGCTATGAATCACAGCCCTGGGCAGACTTGTGTGCACACTCCAACTTCACAGCCCTGCAGCCATCCCTGGGAGAAGGTAGCAGCATGCCCCGTCCCTGTGACAGCGTGCCAGGGAATCTCTGCTCTAAAGCATCTCCTCCTCCCATACACTGGAGAAACTGGGAGAGCGATCTCTAAAAACCTTGTCATGGGTTGAGCTGGGTTCAGAAGATTCCTACAGGAAACGCAGTAGTGTTGTCCTATAGCCAGGGACTTACCGTGTCAAGGGCTGGGAAGATGTCTCCCACAATGAACTGTCAGCTGTCCTCCCACTCCACACTGCCTTTCACTTCTCTCTGCCTTCTCTCAGCTCCTCTCAGCAGCAGCAGGCAGTGCCCACAGCCTCCTCTTGGCAGAGGAGCTGCTCCTGCACACAGCTGGGCACATGGGCACTGCTGCCACGGTGCCATGACCTCCTTCAATCTCACAAGCCTGGACCCCTTCAGCAACAGTGGCCCAATTAAAGGCAGAAGTTCTCTGTCCCTTAGGCAGAGAACATCTCCTCCTGGGAAATGTTCCCTGAAGTAGACCAAAATAAACACCGATGGTCCCTCTCTGAACACTGAAGGAAGACTGATTCCAGCATTACAATATATCTCATCAGAGGGTGGTCACCTGCTAGAGGTGGAAACATCATACTCTGGAAGCCCCTCTTTATTCCTCTTAGCTAGGCAGGACTCCTAGAGAGGGGCAAGAAGGGAGTTCATTTCCCCATGTTTCAGGTTTTCATTCAGATGAGTCCATCTGGGCATCTCCTGCCAGTTTAGAAGCCCCGTGGACTGGAGTGGCATTCAGATCCCTCCACTGAACTCCACAAACAGACAGGAGGTGGGATTCCCCTTCTCCAGGCTGAAGTGTGCCCAACAGAGATGTCTGCATGGGAGCTCCTTGTCTAAGCTCCCGTTGTAATCCCTGGAGATGGAGAGTGGCAGTCAGTTGCTCACACACAAACACCTGGGGACATTGGAAGAGACAGAGGTGGTCCAAAGCATGTGCCAGTGTCTCCTTGCTCTGATGGAGCCACTCTGAGACCCACATCCTTCTGGGCCGGGTGGGAAATTTCCTTGGCCATCTGAAATGACCCCGGATGCCCAATACTGCTAGGCACCCACTCACGAGGAAGCTGAGACATATCCAGATCCCAGTGTTACCAACAGCTCATGTCATTCAGTGCAGACACTTGATTTCATGACCTAGAAATAGGCTGGCAGGGCCATGTCGGATGCTTGGGGTGTGCAGCACAACTGCATGCTTCTAGCACGTACACCATGGCGCCTACAGGGAAACCATGGCCCCTTTTCAGTGCTTGCTGGACAAGTGCCCCAGGGTATCTTCGGTTTTCTACCTGTGTCCAGACAACTGAATCCCACCACGACCCTTAGGCCAATTCAATCCTTTCTGCATTCAAGCATGCTGCATAAATGGGAGGCACATCACATCGAGGTCTCCACTCTAGTCTCTGCACTCTCCAACCCTTCTGGCTCTCCTGTCCCTGAACCTCTTCTCACCCTTCCACATGATGTGAACAGGCACTGGGCTAGTGATGTCCTCAGGGTGGCTGGATCACAGGCTGCCCAGGCCCAGGGACTTCTTCACTGGCATCTTGTCCTTCCTGGAGATCGCTTCACCTCTGTCACAGGCCCCAAGGTGCTGCAGAATCAGCTCAGGCAGCTAATCCCTCTCCTGCCATTCCTGCACTGCCCAGCTCTGTTTCTCCCTGGCCTTGGGCACTGCAGGGTTTGTGCTCTGTCTGTGGGAACCTCCTTCCACCATCACATTGGCCACCTCCTATCCATGCCAGCATCTTACCCCTTGCAGTCAAAGCCTTTGCCTACATAAGCTCCTTGGGAACATGTTTCTGTGTGAGAAATCTTCTGTCCATGCCACAGCTGAGGTGCTGAACTCCACATATATGCAGACATATGCAGCCTGGGGCACAGCCAGGAGCAAACGGAGATGCCCAAGCTGTCACAGCATTGCCACATGCTTGGAATAATTGAGATGGGGTGGGGTCACTCGCATGGCTGGAGTCCTTCAATGGCAGAGTACAAGGTCTTCAGGAAACACCACCAGGGAAGATGAGGAGGAGGAGGAGTCCCTGTGTGGGAAGGGCACATTGCACAGCATCGTGTCCAGGTGGGTTTTGAATCTCTCCAGGCAAGGAGACTCCACAGCCTCTCTGGGCAACCTCTTCCAGGGCTCTGTCACTCTCACAGGCAAGAAGGTTTCCCTCAGATTCAGGTGGAACTTCCCCTGATGACACAACTCGTCCACAACAGCACACCTGCTGCAGGAGAGCTGACTGCCAGCCCAGGCCTCAGCAAGAGGCCCCAAGCACACCCTGCACCCTCACCCCTGTAGAGCTGCGTCTGCTGGCAGAGGGTCTCTCTGCGTCCAAGCTTCTGACACAGCTGAGGCAGCGACTCCAACAGCTACTGGGGAATGTCCTCTCCAGCATGACATGACCATATCTGAGCAAGCATACACTACTAGGATTGGAAACAAAGGTGCCTTCTTGCACCCTGCTGTGCAGACTGCGGCCTCTCTTCACTGCACTCCAGGAGCTGCACTCTAGGCCTGGCTCTTCTACAGGCCTCTGCCTAGCACTGGCTCACAGGGTGCTTGACCCACCCTCATCAAGGAGCAAAGGCCCCAACTCCCTCTCCTCAGGGGCAACCAACAGAGCTCATTGGCGGCAGCTCCACCTAGCTAGAGCTGCTCCCAGGAGAAGTTAAGGCCTCCTGTAGTTGTCCTTGCCTAGCTCTCCTTTCCTGTTAGCAGCAAGCACCCTCGAGTTCCTCGGGGTCCCCAGAAAGTGCCGCCCCCCCACAACTTCCAACAAGGTCCTCAAAAGTTCTAAGCAGAGCCCACACACTGCTGCACAAACTGCTGCCTCTGTTCGCTGCCTCTGTTCACTGCAGTCTCGCTTCCTTTTGCATGGAGACTTGGAAAGCCACCTCCCTGACAGTCTTCAAGGGGGATGGAACCTCGTTGCTTCCCCCAGGACAGTGCAGAAACGAGGAAGAGCAAGACGGTAGGTTGTGGGGACGTTGTCAAACTCCAGCAGCTGCACAGCTGGGAGCTGGTCACCTCACACACTTCTGAATGAGCCAAGGTGCAGGTCCTGAGGCATTGCACTGCCTTCCAGGCTCTGCATCGGAGCCTGGACAGCACCCCTGCAGTGTGTGGGCACGTCCTGAGAAGCCCAGGAGAAAAACTGTGGGAGATCCAGGACACTAGGTGCTGTACAGCCTCCCGCGAAAGCCAGGGTGCTGGGGGGTGGGGGGGAACCAAGGTGCCAGGGACTATAGCCAGGGGAGAAGCACTGCCCTGAGCTGACACTGAAAAGCCCAAGGACCAGCTGAGCTCCAGAGATGGGAAATGGCTTTCCCCAGGCTCACCCTGGGTAACATTCGTGGGAAATGGGAACACTGCCCCAAATTTGCTGCCCGGCCTTGCCCATGGTTATGGAGCACTGGAAGCACCAGGGTCCCACGTAAAGCCCTCTGGATGATGCGTGTTAAGGGCCTAGTTGCTCTTTTCTGGCATCTCATCTCTCTCCTAAGCACCGCAGACTGAGAAACCTTGCTGAGGCCTTTTCAAAACAAAGAGCCTGCTTTGGTGCCTGAAGGAGGAAGGCTGCGTCCTATCCCATCCTGTCCTACATCCTCCTTTGACAAGAAGAGTGACCCACGGGAGAAACCTGTCTCACCAGGCTCACCAAAGCATCGCAGCCCATGGCCACCCTTTGTGCTGTTTGACCTCACATGATTTTGATCCCATCTTTAACAAGTGTCAAGCCCCTAACATACCCCCAAAACCCAGCTTCCCGCACAGGTCTGCCTGGTTGGTGCAGGGGCACAGAAGTGACCTCTGCCGTGCCCCATCTTAGATTTTTCACAGCCTTTGTCACCATCTGGTCACGTTCCTGAAGGATTTATCAGCCAGTTTTGGAAACTAACTGGGGGGAGGGCAGGTGATTGCTTTGCAGAACGTGAAGGGAAGTCTGTGCTCTCTCCCTGGCTGTGCCATCTCCATGGCAGTGACCTACTGAGCCCAGAGATGACACGGGCTGAGGTCACAGGGGGACGTGCCGCATCACAGAGAGGCCATGGGAGAGCCCTCACTTCCCTGTGAGGCCAGGGCATGGCTCACACACTCCCCACTGCTGCCCTTCAGAGCTACTCCCCAGCAAGGAGGGAGGCCAGGAGGCAGTGGGGCTGCACTGGGGCTCCTCACCAACAGGCACAAGAGCAGGGACACATTGGAGAGGAATTGTGAGTGATGAGACAGGAGACAAGAGAGTCCTTTTTCCCTGGAGGGAGAGGCGAGCCGAAGGAAAGGGGCCAAACGAGATGGAGACTGCTGGACCAAGAACATTAGCCCAGACCACGGATACTAGCTTTCCAGTGCTCCTGCAGCTCTCCACCAAGGGTAAGGGATTGAGGAACTCCTTCCTGAGGTGTCGCACAGAGACTGTGAAATGGAAAAACAGTTGTGGGACCTGGGCTGTGGGGGTGTCTGGACAGGGCTGGGGGCGGCCACAAGAGCCCTGCTGGAGGGTCCCATCTGGCTCAGGGCACAATGGGGCAGGCAGGAGTGCTGGGTCCTGGGGCTGGGGCTGTCCTGAGCCCCGAGGCTCCTGTGGGGCTGGCTCCATCCCCTCCTGGTAGGGTGGGGGGGTCAATCCAGGTGCAGGTGTCTCTGGGAGAGGGTGCCCCCTTGGGGTCTGGCTCTGGCAGGAAAGGGGTGCTGTGTCCCAGAGGCTGCAATGTCCACCAGATCCCAGGGGGATCTCAAGAGCCTGCTGGAAATGCCCACAGAGGACATGAAACCTTCCCCTTGTAACAGCCCTCAGCATGGCACCAGACCCACCACCAACGATGGTGGGAGGAAGGAGCTGCCTGCTGGGTCATGTGTCTGCAATGTTGCCATGGCATCGCCCCCAGTGCTGCCCTGCTACTGGCTGACAAGAGGAGGAGGGTTGTGTTGGGTTGCCGGATGTCTCTGTCAGCCCATCACAGTCCAGCATGTGGGTTAAAGACACTTATAAGTGCAGCGGGAGCAAAGCAGGAGAGCAGGAGTGGGAGTGAGTGGGTGTGTAGGTGTGTTCCCATGCTGGCCCTGGCCCTGGCCCTGGCCGTGTGGGGCTGCTCTCCTCCAGGAGCTGCCACGGGGTTAGCACCATAGGACAGAGGTGCCTGGGCCCCAGGGGAGCTGTCCTGCAATCCAGATGTGCTGGCCGGCCCCAAGCAGCTGCGCTGGGCGGTACAGTGTGGTTTGGCCGAGCTTTGTCTGCAAGATGGGAATGCTCTTTCTGCCCTTGGATTGGTGGAGGTGGGAAGGGAGCAGGAGCAGAGGTGGGAGTGGATGTTCAGAGGAAGTGCTTGTTGCTCCCTCTTGGAGGACTAGAAGCAAACGGGAGGGCTGGAGAGTTGTCCTGGGTGTGTTTTGGGGGCATTTGGGGGTGGTGTCCTGGCTGCTGGGCTGTGTGGTGGTGTGGCCTGTGTGTGCCTGCTGCAGAAGGGCGTGCTGGCTGTCCACGCTGTGTGAGGGGAGGGGTGGGGGTGAGGTGTGTGCCAGTGGGGGGTGGCGTGTGGTGGGGAGAGGTGGTGGCCCCAGGGTGTTGGTTCTGTGTGCGGGAGGAGACGTGTGGAGAGAGCAGTGCTGTGCGTGGGGAGTGCCATGAGGCTGGGGAGGTGGGGAGCGCTGCGAGGTGAGCAGGTGCCTTGGCTCCTGTGGCCCCGGCTGCCCTGGTGGCCCCATGAGCCAGGCACGCTGGCAGCCGGCTGCCTTCTGCCCGCTCAGCTTCACGCCTGGAGTTTCCTCCGCTCTTGCCAGGCTCTGCAGCCAGATAGCCCACACAGACTGTGAGATACATATAAACATGCAGCTGAGAGTATTTGGAGTGGAAGTGGTCGTCTTTCAGAAAGGGTTCCTTGCTGGAGATTCTTGAATTTAACACCTCTGAGATTTGCCCAACAAGTTTTATTTTACGCTAGAGGCGTGAGCAGTTGCCTCTCTCCCCTAGCATCAAAGGCTACGTGGGGGTACTACCTAAGTGGGGTACATCGTTGGTGCAGACACTGCTTTCTTCTGGTGTGGCAGGACCCTAGGAACTCTTTGCTTATAGTGCAGTGGTATTCCACAATTAGCCCTTAATTAACCATCCATTTAACCTCCCTCCAACCCAGTGAAATATGGCAGGTGAGGGGAGAGGGTCTTGAGCTCTTCCTGCCAAAGGCCTCACTGCTTCGGGGCTCTCTGCTGCACCTTGCACCATGCCCTGGGCTCTGAAACCAGACATCCTGGGACGGACATCCAGCAGGAGGCCACAGAGAGCAGTTCAGATCATGTGGGACTTTCTTCACCCACACAGTTCACAAGGAAATGGTCTCTCCACAGTGGAGCGCTCAGAGGTGCTCTTTCCAGTGGCAGTGCCACAGTCCTTAGCTTTTCAAATGGGCCAAATAAGGGAAACTTCCAGAGACCAAGTATTTCTTCAGAAAGTGATTGGCCTTTAAAACCACTTCTCCCAGAGGTGCCTGCCGCAGGGAGTAGTAATCTCAGCTGCCCAGAGCTCACTTTCTGTCCTGAAGACTAAGGAAATGAGCCCATTGCTTTTGGACTGGGAGAAACATCAGCTGATGCTCAGGCACTTTCCTGCAAGTCAGCAGGAAACACTTCCTGGGTCCGAGCTGAGAATCAGCGTGCCAAGCTGGAGTTGTTTGATGCCAATAACCGCCTCAGAATTAGGTTCCTCCCCTTTCCACATGCTCCTCTCTTCCCTAAGGGGGTCGTTTGGGAGCTGACCCTTCAGGTGTCCAAGTGAGCACATTTGGCAGAGTGTCACTGAGCTGGTCACTGAGGCCTGCAGTTTCGGGAGCTCTTGCCAGGATCTCCAGCTGGAAAGCTGACTCAATCCCAGTGTGTCTCCTTTCTGCTAGAGGGGGAGAAGAGACCCACATAGGTGGCTCCTCATGTCCCTGAGGAAGGGGAAAGGCCAGCAGGTGGCACAGAGTTTGGAAGGTGATTGTGAGATTCTTTCTGCCTCCCCATCTGATGGGCCAGTATCTGATGAGTAGCAGACCAGCTAGCAGGCCCACCTCCTGCTGACACAGAGCCTGCAGGCCCAGAGCCCTCGCCCTGCTGCCAGCACTCTCCCCAAGGCAGCCCAGGAAGCCATGGACTGCCTTCGTCCTGAGGACGTGTTGCTGGCTTATGCTGCTGCATGCTGCCTCCCTGGACCCCCCAGGCCCTTCTCAGCCAAGCTGCTTTCCAGCCGATCGGCAGTCAGCATATCCTGGTTCAAGACATTGCATTTCCTTTTGTGGAACTTCCTGATGTTCCTCTCTGCCCATTTCTCCAGCCTGTCACAATCCCTCTGACTCGCAGCGCAAACAGATTATGTCATGGCCAGTTTTTTGGACATAATTGTGTCTCAGAAGCTTGCAGGCCCTTAGGAGGCACAGGCCCATGCAGGTGAGTGTGTGGTCCCTTCTGTGTCTGTAGGTGATGGGCCAGGAAGAAGCTTGCGGGTGGGAAACTGTTTGTGAGGTGATTTGTGTCTCAGTACCTGATAGGCCAGCAGCAGGCACATGGCTTGGATTTTGGTTGTGAGATCACTTCTGTCTCTGCAGGTGATAGGGCAACCACTACTTCTCGAGCAGAGGAGGTGCTTGTGCGATTCCTTCTGCCTTAGTACCTGATAGGCCACTTGCAGGCCAATGGTTTGGATGCTGATTGTGATGACGTTCCTGCCTGAGTACCTGTTTGGCTAGCAGCAAGCACATGGTAAGTCCAGTCCTTCTGAGAAGCTGAGAGGCTCACTGCAGGCAGGTGGTCTTGGAAGAGGACTGTGAGGTTACTGGTAAAGGATCAGCCAGTAGGCCAAAAGTCTTAACAGGTGGGGACATTGTGGTGAGAGCCATTGTTTCTCGGAAGCTCCTTGGATGGTAGGAGGCACATGGCTGTAAAGGTGAAAGTGATCTCCCTTCTGTCTCTGCAGGTGATGGGCCAGCAGCAGGCACATTGCTGGGAAAGTGGCTGTGAGGTCCCGTCTGTCTCAGCCTCTGACAGGCTAGCAGCAGGCTCATGGCTGGGGCACGTGCATGTGAGGTCACTTCTGAGCAAGCTGCTGGTAGACCAGGAGTAGGCCCATGGATTGGCTGTTGACTGGGAAGTCCATTCTTTGTGAGTGCCTGATGAGGTCTTTGCCAGGTCTCTTCTTCCTGATGACCTGATTAGCTAGTAGTTGCTCATTTGCTTGGATGCTCATGGTGAGGTCACTGCTGCCTGAGTACCTAATAGGCTACCCCCAGGCTCAGGGCTAGAGTGCTGATTTGGTGGTGTCTCCTGTCTTTGCAGGTGATAGGCCAGCAGCAGGCACATGGCTTGGATGTTGATTGTGAAGCCTCCTCTGCCTTAGGACCTGACTGGAGAGCAGCAGGCACATAGCTGGTCACGTGCATGAGAGATGCTGGAGGGCCAGCAGTAGGCCCCTTGGCTTGGTGGATGATTGTGAGGTGACTTCGGTGTGAGCAGCTGAGAGGTGAGCCTTTGGCTGCGGCCTAAGGCAGGTGTTTGTGAGGTCACTTCTGCCTGAGGATGTGGTTAGACAGCAGGCGCAGAGCCTGCTGACCCAGAGCCTGCAGGCACAGAGCCCTCGCCCTGCTGCAATGCTCTTCCCACTGCAGCCCAGGAAACTGATGCAGCCTTTGAATACCAAAAACACTTGTCTGGCTCCTGCTGCTTCATGTTGTCTACCAGGACCCCCAGGCCCTTCTCTACTAAGCTGCTTTCCAGGCAGTCGGCATTCAGCGTGATGAGGAGGGTATTGGATTCTGACAGCCTCAAAATCTCCAAGACCAGTTTGAGCCACCTGGCTGTGAAGGTGACTGTGAGGTCACGCCTGTCTCTGCAAGTGATGGGCAAGGAGCAGGGAAAATTATGAGACCTCGCAGTCAGCACTGCAGATGTATCTCCTTTCCCTGCCTCTCCCCATCCTCCCACCCCTGTCTTCTTTTGGCTGGGATGAGTGGTGGTGCACCACCCTATGCGAAGAGGTGGCTGGAGTGCCCAGAGTTTTGCCTTGGAGATGTTGACGAGCCAGTCCACAGCACTGCGCAAATGGACCATAAGGCAGGTGGAAAATGGGCTGGACCATTGAGCCAAAATGCTGTGATCAGTGGCACAAGGTCCAACAAGCTCCTTCAGTGGGTGCCTTTGCTGGTGCTCTCGGACTATGCCTGGATTGTGCCAGGGGGGACCCTGGAGGCAGAGCCTGCGCTGGCTTTTCCATGTGGCACGTGCCCTGCTGAAAGCTGCTGGCTTGGCTCAAGGCTTTGCTTGGGAGAGAAATCCCCGGCCATGCTGAGGCAGGGCAAGGCAAAGGCTTGAGAGCAGCGGAAGCCTTGTGTCGTTTCCCTGGTTGGAAGTGTGCTTGTCTAAGGCTGGTGCACTGGCCCTGTCCGTGCTGCTGAGTGTGTCCGTGTGCTGCCATGTGGTCATTGGTGAGCTCCCTGAGCACGGCCCGAGAGAGGGGGAGTGTTGCCAAAGAGTTTTGTCCTCCTGCCTTGAAGCCCCTCAGTAGGGAGGCTTGTTGGGTGATGGCCTTGTGGGGATGTGAAGCAAAAGAGAGGCAAGAGCTGGTGTGATGCGCCTCCTGGGAGAGCACTTGCTCGGTGCTTCGTGGAGGTGGGAAGGGAGCAGGCTCCGGGGTGAGCGGGGATGTTCAGAGGAAGTGCCTGGGGAAAGGCTCTGGAGGACTAGAAGCAAGCGGAAGGGTTGGAGAGTGGGTCTTGGTGTGTTTTGGAGCCCTTGCCCATGGTCGCATCTGCTCGGAAAAACTGCCTTTCGGAGGGCTCTGAGAGAGGCTGTGCCCACGCGGCACGCCGTGGCCTGGCCATTGGTGGTGCTGCGTGCCTCTTGCTGGGCCCTGAGACCTGTGGCCCTGGAAGCAGCCTGAAGGGTGTTGGCAGAAGAGCTCTGAGCGTGGCAGCTGTTCTGTTTTCTCAGGCCTTGGAGGCTGGGGAAGGGCCCGTCCTCCCCTTGCCGTTGTCATTAGCCCTGCTGGCGGGAGCTAATGGGGGAAGAGCTGCTGAGTGCTGCCTCTGCTGGTGTCCCCAGCTGAGATGCCCTCACCCGAGTCCTTCCCCGTGCCCCAAGCTGTCAGGGCACCAAACCAGAGAGTGCTTGTTGTCCTTGATGTGTAGGGGATGTGCTGGCTTGGTTCAGTCCCTCCTTGGGGCAGGAAGTGGCCTTTGGAGTTGCGGGAAGGCTTCTCGCTCTGACTGGGCCATGGGGCCCTGCTGTCTTCCGCTTCATGGTCGCTGCTCCCATGCAATCGGCCCCTTAGGAAATGTTGCCATGAATTCCTTGCAGGCCTTTCTCCAATTCCTGAGCTTCACGGGCTCGGTGCGGGTACTGGCTGGGCAGAAGGTGATCTTCTCTTGGGGCAGGAACTGGCCCGTCCTGGGTGTTTTGCTGCACTAGGAGCAGTGTGAGGCGCCAGGGTGAGTGAGGGAGACCGTTCAGGAGGTGTCTCAGCCTTGGGGAGAGCAGGGGCAGCTGCAGGGGGCAATAGCCACGAGGTCCCTAGTGTCTGCGAGAGCTGGGCCAGCAAATCACCACTGCCCAATCAGTTCTTTGTCGGTAGCTGAGAGGCCAGCAGGGGCCGTGTGGCTCGGCTGCTGATTCTGAGGTCCCTTGGGGCTGAGGAGCTGAGAGGCCAGCTGCAGGAACAAGGCTGGCGTGTTGTCTGTAAGGTCCCTTCTGCAACGCTTACGTGATTGGCTAGCAGGAGGCGTGTGGCTGGAAAAGTGCTTGTGAGGTGTCTTCTGGCTGAGCAGTTGCTGGGGCAGCAGCAGGTGCACGGCTGGGACGCGTGCTTTGGAGGTGACGTTGGCCTGAGCAGCTGGGAGGTGAGCATTTGGCTGATGGCTGAGGAAGTTGTGAGGTCACTTGTGTGTCAGGGGCTTGTAGGGCAGTGGCAGGCAGACGGCTGGGAAGGTGGCCGTGAGGTCCTGTCTTTTGGAGTGGCTGATAGGGCAGCAGGAGGCAGGTGGCTGGGAAGGTGCTTGTGAGGTGACTGCAGAGAGAGCAGCCCAGGTTGCCCATGGCTGGGAAGTGACTCGGAGGTCCCGCCTGTCCCCGCAGGCTGCCTGGCCTGCAGCGTGGCTTAGACATTGGTGGTGAAATCTAGGCTTGACAGTGTGTGCGTGGTGTGGAAATTGTGCCCCATGAAAAGAGAGGGGCCTGGTGAGCTTTGTCTGCAAGATGGGAATGCTCTTTCTGCCCTTGGATTGGTGGAGGTGGGAAGGGAGCAGGAGCAGAGGTGGGAGTGGATGTTCAGAGGAAGTGCTTTTTGCTCCCTCTTGGAGGACTAGAAGCAAACGGGAGGGCTGGAGAGTTGTCCTGGGTGTGTTTTGGGGGCATTTGGGGGTGGTGTCCTGGCTGCTGCCCTGTGTGGTGGTGTGGCCTGTGTGTGCCTGCTGCAGAGGGGCGTGCTGGCTGTCCACGCTGTGTGAGGGGAGGGGTGGGGGTGAGGTGTGTGCCAGTAGGGGGTGGCGTGTGGTGGGGAGGGGCGGTGGCCCCAGTGTGTTGGTTCTGTGTGCGGGAGGAGACGTGTGGAGAGAGCAGTGCTGTGCGTGGGGAGTGCCATGAGGCTGGGGAGGTGGGGAGCGCTGCGAGGTGAGCAGGTGCCTTGGCTGCTGGGGCCCCGGCTGCCCTGGTGGCCCCATGAGCCAGGCACGCTGGCAGCCGGCTGCCTTCTGCCCGCTCAGCTTCACGCCTGGAGTTTCCTCCGCTCTTGCCAGGCTCTGCAGCCAGATAGCCCACACAGACTGTGAGATACATATAAACATGCAGCTGAGAGTATTTGGAGTGGAAGAGGTTATCTTTCAGAAAGGGTTCCTTGCTGGAGATTCCTAATTCACATTTCTGGGATCTGTCCAACCACAAGTCTTATTAGGATAGAGGCGTAAGCAGTTGCCTCTCTCCCCTATTAGCAAGGGTTAATTGGGGTACTACTCCTATACATAACTGGGGCAGACACTGCTTTCTTCTGGTGTGGCAGGACCCTAGGAACTCTTTGCTTATAGTGCAGTGGTATTCAACAATTAGCCCTTAATTAACCATCCATTTAACCTCCCTCCAACCCAGTGAAATATGGCAGGTGAGGGGAGAGGGTCTTGAGCTCTTCCTGCCAAAGGCCTCACTGCTTCGGGGCTCTCTGCTGCACCTTGCACCATGCCCTGGGCTCTGAAACCAGACATCCTGGGACGGACATCCAGCAGGAGGCCACAGAGAGCAGTTCAGATCATGTGGGACTTTCTTCACCCACACAGTTCACAAGGAAATGGTCTCTCCACAGTGGAGCGCTCAGAGGTGCTCTTTCCAGTGGCAGTGCCACAGTCATTGGCCCATTTGAAGTGGGCCAAATAAGGGAAACTTCCAAAGACCAAGTATTTCTTCAGAAAGTGATTGGCCTTTAAAACCACTTCTCCCAGAGGTGCCTGCCGCAGGGAGTAGTAATCTCAGCTGCCCAGAGCTCACTTTCTGTCCTGAAGACTAAGGAAATGAGCCCATTGCTTTTGGACTGGGAGAAACATCAGCTGATGCTCAGGCACTTTCCTGCAAGTCAGCAGGAAACACTTCCTGGGTCCGAGCTGAGAATCAGCGTGCCAAGCTGGAGTTGTTTGATGCAAATAACCGCCTCAGAATTAGGTTCCTCCCCTTTCCACATGCTCCTCTCTTCCCTAAGGGGGTCATTTGGGAGCTGACCCTTCAGGTGTCCAAGTGAGCACATTTGGCAGAGTGTCACTGAGTTGGTCACTGAGGCCTGCAGTTTCGGGAGCTCTTGCCAGGATCTCCAGCTGGAAAGCTGACTCAATCCCAGTGTGTCTCCTTTCTGCTAGAGAGAGAGAGAAGAGACCCCCATAGCTGGCTCCTCATGTCCCTGAGGAAGGGGAAAGGCCAGCAGGTGGCACAGAGCTTGGAAGGTGATTGTGAGGTTGTTTCTGCCTCCCCATCTGATGGGCCAGTATCTGATGAGTAGCAGACCAGCTAGCAGGCCCACCTCCTGCTGACACAGAGCCTGCAGGCCCAGAGCCCTCACCCTGCTGCCAGCGCTCTCCCCAAGGCAGCCCAGGAAGCCATGGACTGCCTTCGTCCTGAGGACGTGTTGCTGGCTTATGCTGCTGCATGCTGCCTCCCTGGACCCCCCAGGCCCTTCTCGGCCAAGCACCTTTCCAGCTGGTCGGCACCCAGCGTGTCCTAGTGCAAGACATTGCATTTCCTTTTGTGGAACTTCCCGACGTTCCTCTCTGCCCATGTCTCCAGCCTGTCACAATCCCTCTGAATGGCAGTGCAATCAGAAACCTGCAGGCCCTTAGGAGGCACAGGCCCATGCATGTGACTGTGTGGTCCCTTCTGTGTCTGTACGTGATGGGCTCATGGGTGGGAAACTGTGAGGTGACTTGTCTCTCAGTAACTGATAGGCCAGCAGCAGGCCGATGGCTTGGATGCTGATTGTGATGACGTTCCTGCCTGAGTACCTGTTGGGATAGCAGCAGGCACATGGCTGAAAGACTCACTACAGGCAGGCGGGCTTGGAGGAGGACTGTGAGGTTACTGGTAAAGGGTCAGCTGGTAGGCCAAAAGTCTTAACAGGTGGGGACATTGTGGTGAGAGCCATTGTTTCTCAGAAGCTCCTTGGATGGTAGGAGGCACATGGCCGTAAAGTTGAAAGTCAGGTCACTCCTGTCTCTGCCAGTGATGGGCCAGCAGCAGGCACATGGGAGGGACCTCACAATCAACGCTGCAGCCGTGTCCCCTTTGCCTGCCTCTCCCCATCCTCAGCATCAACACCACAGCTGTGTCACCTCTGCCTTCCTGTTCCACTCCCCTCTTCTGACCTCTGCCTTCCCCCTTCCACTTCTCCTCCTCTCTCTCAGCCATCGCCCCTTTACTGGCACCTCCCTCTCCCCTGTCCCCATGGGATTACACACACATGTGGTGGGTAGTTCACATGGCAAGATGAAAGTGGGCTCCTGGGGAAGGCAGGCTGGGACAGTGAGGAGGTGGAGATGTGCTATGTGCAAAAGGGTGGCCAGAGTGCACAGAGCTTTGCCCTAGAGATGGTGACGAGCCAGTCCAAAGCACGGCACAAATGGACCCTAAGGCAGGTGGAAAATGGGCTGGACCACTGGGCCAAAATGCTGTGACCAGTGGCACAAGGTCCAACTGGTGGCTGATTATGTGCAGCATCCTGCAGGGATCACCATTTTAGGCAGCACTGTTTAATGTCTTCGTTAACATCCTGGACATTAGGATGGAGCGCACTCTCCGTGTGTTTGTGGACTAGGTGCAACTGGGGCAAGCCTCTGAGCAAGCTCATCTAGTTCCCTTGGAGTGAGTGGGGAGCGGGACTAGATGACGTCCAGAGGTCTCAGCTACCCTAAGTGCTGTGATTCAGTGAATCTTTCCCTGAAGAGCTCTGGAAAGACAGAACAGTGAGAGGAAGCAGAAAGGACAGGGAGGCAGAAGAAGGCAGAGGAAATAGGTCCCTCTAAATAAAGCAGTTGCTCAGAACATAGTTTCTGCATTCAGAGGGTTGGTAGAAAAGGTATTGGGCTGAATAACTGGTCACAAATATCTATACTCCACTAGAAGGAGGAAATACTGCACTGCATGCACTTGGTGCTGCTAAAAAGAAAGAGAGAAAGACAAGATTCATTAGAACTGGTAAAACATACTTGACCTTCTGGAAATGGCTGTGTGCCAGTTTGGGCACAGAGTTGTTTTTTGGATAGGTTTCAAGTTACAGCTACACATTTTGATTCAGGCCTTTACTCCTTTGCCCACATATGGAGGCTGCTGCTGCCTGAGATGCCCTGGGGTCACTGAGTTCCCATGACTAGAAAGGGAAGGGCAGACACCTGGGTTAGGCAGAGCCATCTGCCCTGGAGGGGTCAGGCATGGGGTGAGATCAGTCTCAGCCCTGTTGTCACCTCAGATGGGGTCGCACTTCACTGACCGTGCAGGGAAGGAGAAGGGAGTGTGGCTAGACTCACTGGGAGACCTGTAGGACGTCACTGTGACACAGGTATGTGGAGATTTGTGCAGATGTGGCCTTCCAAGAATACAGCGTTTTCTTGAAGCTGGTCAGCCTGCTTTCCTCTATCAGGCGAGAGAGCTCGGCATGTCAGAGGGTGACTCGCTCTGTGGAAAGAGTGAGGGGTGGCAGGGACAGCCGGTGTCAGGGCGTGGTTTTCTGAGGACTGGGGTCCGTGTGAGACACAAAAAGTTCTTTGTTAATGGTTTAGGCCTGATTATAAGAGAACTGTTAGGAAAATTACATGAAAAATGAAACAAGAAAGAAATTAAGAACAAGATTTAAAGCAAAGAAATGTTTTGTTATACTTTCCAGCTTCATATTTTGTCTGTGTGTGTGTTCTTATTGTCTTTCTTAATTTCTTTTTCTTTTTAATTTAGTGATCTGTTAGTATGATTTAGTGGTCTTATAATTTTTTATTATTATTATTATTAAAGGAAAGATTTTCAGAACTGGGGTAGGATGCTGTCACAGGGTCACGGACACCTGGTGCCATTGCAGGTGCCCTAGTCCCCTCTGCCCAGCCTCCCTCTGCAGCTCCGAGGGGCTTCGGTTTCCCACAGGTCCCCTGGGAGAGCTGCCAGGTCCGTGAAGGTATCTCAGAGTCACCGGGGCCTCTCCAAGCACCACTGGCTGCTTCTGGTTCGACACCTGAGCTCTGCCTGGAAAGGGGAAGACTTGGTTTTGACGTTTCAAAAATATGAACACGCTTTCATCAGCTGAAATGATTGAATAATTTTAATGTCAATGATTTCGTATGATGAAATAGTGGAAATCTTCAGGAAGAATATTAATCTCAGGAGAAGAAATACTGATCTGCCCTCGACCTTATGTTTCCACTGCTCGGTGTATTAGGCTGTGGATGTCATCTCAGTCATCTCCCACATATTTCCACATGTCCTGCCTACATTGATCACTTCTGAGGTCAACTTTGCATCAGACGATCTGGGCTTATGCCCTTCCCATAGTTTCCCAGTTTTCCTCCTCCCCTTCCTCTGTATCATTCAGGCACCTCTCAACTCCCTAGTCGCTGCTCTGAGCTTCAGGGAGTCTGAAGCTTGTCTCGTCTTTCAGCACTCTCATTGTGTCTTCAACCAACTCCTTCACTGTGTTTCTAACTAGCCTCCCCCATCTATTTGTCAAGAACATGTCAAGGAAGGCTATTCCTTGCAGACTGTGGACCTGCCGGGAGGCAACTTGCCCTTGACATACACTTGAGGATTGTATGTTATTTCTTAGGACACTGCATCATGTTTATATTGGTCTGATCAGAATTGAGACAAATCCTTCTGTTTCTGTTTGCAGCTGATTTTCTAAGGAAAGCAGGTGGGAATTGGTGCCCAGGAGCTGTAACATTCAGCTACAGGCTTGAGCGGGAAAAGGCTAGATGTTAAGCCGAGTGAGGGAAGTCCCCAGGGGCTGAGGAGAGAAATGTCAGGGCTGGGGGAGGTGGGGAGGAAGGTTGTCCATACACGTCTCCTATCCAAAATACTGCTTTTCCTACATGTCCAGGCTTAATTAGGAAACACTGTGGGTCAGTGTGAATTGGAGAAGGTGGGTATCACTTCCCCTGAAACCTGAAGACTAAAGAAAGCTTAAAAAGCAGACATCTCCCAGGTGCTCCTTGAAATCCTTCTCTTTTCAATACCCTCCTGAAAACTTGCCAATTAGCCACAGAAGAAATGAAGAAAAGGATGGAAAGAGACCTGGGTTGTTAGGGCTTTCTGCATTTTAATGACCCCTCAGGTGTATTTGGTGCTGAGCCCATGGGCCTCAGATGCTGAGAAGGTTGAGCAAACCTCTCCAGAAGTTGAAGGGAGAAGTAAATCTCAAAGTTTCTTGGAGTGTTAAGGAGTCCCACTGAGGGCCATTACTGACAAAGCCTTCCCAGGGTCACTATTCTGCCAGTCAGGTCTCAGCCTGTCCTGATGCACCAGCCTGCTCTGCCCCCTGAGGCAAGATCTGCCACTTCTCCTTGCACAACTTCATGAAGTTTTTGTTGGACAAAACCCCAAGTTTCTCAAGGCCCCTCTGGACTCAGGCTCCTCTGGGTCAGCTGTTAATGTATGCATACTGATGGCTCATCCTATCTTGCAGTGCCTCTGGCAGGGTAACAGCGTGAGGACCTGCAGGACACTACACGTAATAAAAGGCAGTACCAGTTTCAAGGCCCTAGTGGTAAAAGTAGAAATCACCATGGCAACCATCTCAGACAAGCCAAATGAATGCACAAAGAAAGGAAACCCAGGGCCAATGGGTAAACAGAGGTTGGCTGACTGCATGGGAGGGGATCAGGATGGTAAAAGAAGAGTTTGGAAGGGAGAAAAGAGGGACAAAATGCAATAAAAGGTGAAGGAAAAGAAAACTGAAGGTGATTTGGGGGTGGCTGCCAAGCAGCCCTCAATCTGAATGCCTCTGACCGAAGCAGGAAAAGAAACATGCAGCTGGTCTGGTGATCCTTTTGGGAGACCTACTTCCATGGTCACGAGGAAGCTGAAGGTTTTCCCTAAGGTCAACAAGGGAAGACCCAGGGTGGAAGGAAATGCAGAATCATTCAGGTTGGGAGGGGCCTGCGGCGGTCTCTAGTCCAGCCTCCTTCCCATAGCAGGGTCAGCTATCAGCTCCATCCAGGTTGCTCAAGGCTTTACTCCTTTAGGACTTCAAAAACTTCTGAGGATGGAGATGGCACCACCTCTCTGGAAAACCTGCCCCAGTGCTTGACTGTCTGGATGGGTCAGAAGTTTCTCCTCATCCTCAGCCTGAAGCTCTCTAGTTTCAGCTAATGCCCATTGGGGCCTCATCCTCCCATTGTGCACAATGGTGAAGAGCCTGACTGCATCTTCTTGGTGACATCCTGGTAGGTATGGGGAGGCTGTGATTCGGTCTGCCCAAAGCCTTCCCTTCTTCAGGCTGGGCAAGGCCCATTCCCTCAGCCTCTCCTCATAGGACAAGTGCTCTGGTGCCTGGGCTCCTTGGGGGTGTGCCACCAAACTCACTCCATGTCATCAACAGTGTTCTTCTACACAGGACCCCAAATGGCTGTAGTATCTGGATGTGCTCTAACAGGTGTGGAGTAGAGGGGGATAATCCCTTCCCTCAATCTCCCAACTGTGCTCTTGTTCAGGCAGCTCAGGACACTGTGGCCTCCGTTGATGCCAGGGCGTGCTGCTGGCTCTCGCTCACTTTGCTGCCCACAAAGACTCCCAGGTC
Organism: Struthio camelus; assembly: GCF_040807025.1. Classification (NCBI taxonomy): domain Eukaryota; kingdom Metazoa; phylum Chordata; class Aves; order Struthioniformes; family Struthionidae; genus Struthio; species Struthio camelus. The sequence goes on from NC_090970.1 coordinate 5,125,333, forward strand.
CTTCTCTGCAGAGCTGCTGCCCACCTGACCACTCCCCAGCCCAGATCACTGCAGGGTGTTTGTCTGCCCCAGGTGCAGGACCTGGCATTTGTTTCATTTGTGAATTCCATAAAGTTCCTGGCAATGCATTCCTCCTTCCTGCAGGGGTCCATCTGGATGGTAGCCCTCAACCATATAGTGTGAGACAATGACGTCAAACCCCTTGCTACAACTGTGGTAAATGACATCCACTACTCTCCTCTCCTCCACAAGGACAGGCCTTTTATCACAGAAGGTAATCAAGTTGATCAGGAAGGCTTTACCTCCAGTAAATCCATGCGGACTGTTCACAGTCACCTTCTTCCTGTGCCCAGAAATGTGATGCAAGAGGACTCATTCCATGACACACTCCTCACCAAAGTGTGGCTAAATGGCCTGCAGCTCCCTGATTTTTCCTTGTGGCCTTTTTTGAAGATGGGCACAGCATATTCCTTTTTCAGCTCATTGGGACCTCCCCTGATCTCCACAGCCTTTCAAAGGTGACAGACAGCAGTCTTGTTGCGATAGTGGCCAGCTCTCTCAATGTCCTCAGATGCAGCCCACCCAGTCCTGCAGACTTATATGGGTTGAGTTCTTGCAAGTCATCCCTCACTCCGTCATCACTCACTGTTGGTTGTTTTCCTCTGCCTGATCCAGCAGTGAGCCAACATTTTCCTTTTTACTCTTTTATTGGCCCTGAAGCAGTAGCAGCTCTTCTTCATGTCCTTGTCATCCCCTTCAAGTGTCTACCCTTGGGGAGCTTTGGCTTCCCTAACACCACCCCTGCTTCGCTGGACAATATTTCTGAATTCCTCCATTGCAGTCCCTCCCTCCTTCTGCTTCCAGTATGCTGCCTGATTGCCCTGGAGTTCAGTCCTGACTTCCCAGTGCAGCCCAGCCACTCTCTCGAGGTGTCTACTAGTTTTACTGAGTATTGGGATGGAGCATCCTTGTGCTTGCCAGGTGCTGTCCTCAAAGACCTGCTGCCTTTCCTGAGCTCCTGGACCCTTCAGAGCTGCCTCCCATGGGATCTCCCACCACTCCCCAAAACAGGCCAAAGTCTGCTCCTCTGAAGTTAATGGTGTGTGAGTCGATCCTATCCTTCCTGACTCCCCTCAGGATCTGGAACTTTACTTCTTCCAGGTCACGACAGGAAACTTTGACACTGAGCATCCCTTCCCTGGTCCGTTCCTCCCTGTTGGAAATGTCCAGCTACAGAAAAGCATCATGAGTATTGGCCTGTCGTGTGGATGTGCTAAGACGCTGTCCCTGATGCCTTCCAGGACTGTTTGCCCTTCTTATTAATGTCTGGGAGAGTAAAGTCCCTCTGATAAGAACCAGGGCCTGTGATCCGCAGACTTTCTCATGTTGCTTCAAGGAGACTGCATCCACCTCCTCACCCTCATTGGGTGGTCTCTAGCTCCCATTGCGATGTCACCCTGACTCTGAGGCTCACCCACAAGCTCTCACCCAAACCCTTGCCCCTTCTGTGGAAGACCTCCACCCATCCAAGCTGCCTCTTCACACAAAGGGCATCCTCCTTCCTCATCTTCCCTGTTGATCTGTCCTGAAGAGCTTGTACCCCACCCTCTGTGCTCTCCAGTACTGTGACTGACCCTACCACATCTCAATTATTCTAGAAATGTTAAAAGTCCAACTGGCCATGGTGAAACCTGTTACCAAGGGCCAAGAACACTGCATGTGCGATGGTCCCACTTCAGAGCAGAGAGATGCTGGCGTAAAAAGCAGGTGGCAATGTGCTGGTGAAAGGAGGTTCCCCCTGAGAGGGCAAACCCGGCAGTGCCCAAGGCCAGGGAGAAACAGTGCTGGGCTGTGCAGGAATGGCAGGAGAGGGATTTGCTGCCTGAGCTGATTCTGCAGCACCTTGGGGCCTGTGACAGAGGTGAACTAAAGAAGTCCCTAGGCCTGGGCAGCCTTTGATCCAGACATCCCGAGGACATCCTTAGCCCAGTCCCTGTTCATATCATGTGAGGGGGTGAGAAGAGGTTCAGGGGGAGAAGAGCTAGGAGGGTTGGAGAGTGCAGAGACCTGAGTGGAGACTCTGGTGTGATGTGCCTCCCAGTCCTGCAGCACCCCTGGCTGTAGCTGGGAAGGACCTTCCCTGTATGCCATGGTGTTGGTGTTCACTTGCTGGCACACAGGCCCCAAACCCCTTTGAGAGACTCTGTGGGGTCAGCCCCAAACACCCTCCACCAGCCCATGGCTTCCCTGGAGGTCCTGTGTGGTATGTGCCAGCCACTTGCGGTTCCTGCTGGGCACCCCAGGCACCTGGCATGGTGCTAGAGGCTCTTTTTATTGCCTGAAAATGAGAGCCCTGAATTAATGGAAGTGCCTGCAAAGCCAGGATGTGCCTGTGTCTTAGCTTTGTGGTGACTTGAGCGGCAGTATATACAGCTGGTGGAGCCTGGAGAGTGAGCTGGCTGTCCTTCTGGTGAATTCCTCCTTTTGGTCAGCTGAACAGCTCTGTGGACTCCATAGAAACGCATGGCTAAGGAAGGTTCAGACACTGAAAATATCTGGTGTAGTTTCAGGTGGCCAAGGGAACCCACCCCACCACCCCTCTGGCCCACAGCTGAGGCTCAGGCAGGATGTGGGTGTCTCAGAATTGCTCCATCACAGCTGGCACACACACACACACAGGACTTGGACCAAGCCTGGAAGCTCAGCCATCACCAGGGCTGTGGGTGCAAGCTGCTGACTCCCCTCTCCACCCCTATTGCTCATGGTGGCAGCTCAGACAAGGGCTTGCATGCAGGCACCTGTTTTGGGCACAGCTGAGCTGAGGCCAGAGGGATCCCACCTGCTAGGGGGTTGTGGGCTGCCTGGGAGGGAGCTGAATCCCCCTGCTGCCCAAGGCCTGCCAAGCTGAGATGAACCACCTGCATTTGCTCCTCTGAATCCCTGCCCTGTGCAGGGGAAATGACCCCCTCTCTCTCCCTCTCCCTCTCCCTGCCCAGGTCTGCTGCCTGGTCCTGGGACAGGAATAGGGCTTGAGAGAGGGGAACATGTCCCCCTCTCTCCACCTCTGTCCCCTGATGGGATCAAGCACACTGCTGAAATCAGTCTCCCTCCACAGCCCAGAGAGGGACTGGAGGTGATGAGCACACTTGCAAGAGCATTTCCCAGAGGGGACCGTGCTGCCGCTCAGGAGCTGTCAGCCTTGGAGCCCCAGGACAATCGTGAGGGAGCCCGAGGGGCAGAGAATGTCACGCCTGAAGCTGTGTCCCTGCTCCTGAGTGGGGCCAGGCTCCAGGGACAGAGGGAGCTGGTGGCACCGTGGCAGCAGTGCCCATGTGCCCAGCTGTGTGCAGGAGCAGCTCCTCTGCCAAGAGCAGCAGGGCTGTGGGCACTGCCTGCTGCTGCTGAGAGGAGCTGCGAGAAGGCAGAGAGAAGTGGAAGGCAGTGTGGATTGGGAGGAGAGAGGAGAGCTCCTTGTGGGAGACATCTTCCCAGCCGTTTGCACGGTGAGTGTCTGGCTGCAGGGCAATAGGGTTGTGAGGATCGCTCTCCCGGCTCCTGCAGGGCAGAAGAGGGAGAGAGGCTTCAGAGCAGGGATGTCCTGCCCCACTGTCCCCGGGACAGGGCGTGCTGCTTCCTTGTGCCGGGGCTGGTGCAGGGGTGTGAAGCTGGGGTATAGTCCCAGGTGCAGTGTTCCTGCCACCGCGGGGTGTTGTGTGCCCGGGGCAGTGACTCTGCTGCCTGCGTGGGTCAGCACTCAGCCTGCCTGGGCAGCAACCTGCGGTGCTGCAGGGAGAAGGTCTGGGTGGGAGGAGGGACCCCCCAGCAGGGCAGGTTCATTGTCCCACTGAGAGGGTGCTGCGTGGGTCAGGGCTGCCCACAGCTCTCGCTCACCATGAGGATATTTGGAGAGTGGAGTTTTCCAGAGGACTTGTCTCTGCCTGGTGGGAATGGAAATGCAGCAGTGAGGTGTAATCCCGGGGCTGAGCCTCTTCACCAGCACACTGAAGGGTGACAACACCTGCAAGGAAGCTCAGCAGGTGCCTTCACCACCCCTCAGCCTACAGGCACCACCAGCATCACCTTGCCAGTCTCATGGGAGATCTTCTGGTCTGCTCTTTAGCTCCTGCACACAGGGAGATGCTGCTGGGCAGCTTCCTGCTGCTTGGAGGTTTCTGTAGGGCAGAGCTGGGATCACAGTGGGTGGGATGGGGTCTGTGTGGGGACAGAAGAACAACTCCCAGCAAGGACACCTCCAAGCAGCAGAGAGATGGTCAGAGAATGAGCAGAAACTGCTACCAGAAACCTCATGCGAGGTTGGGGTGCAGGAAATGCTCTGCCAGCCCCGGCAGTGCAGATGCTTTCCCCTCCGCAAGCCCCCTGCATCTGTCCTCTGCCACCCAGCAGAGCCCTCTGCCCTCAAGATCGAGGGATCTAGCACCCAAATTGCTTTTTCAGCAGCCAGAGCCCGAGAAGAGGAGAGGAGCAGCTCTCCTGCTGAGTGCCCATTTCATAAACCATGACCAAAGGACTGAGGACAACCGCCCCGTGATGTCTGCATCTGGGAGGTGGTGTGCACAGCTGGGTTAGGGCAAGACCTTGCTCAGTGTCCCTCACTCTTTCTCTCTTTGCCACCCTAGCCAGAAGCATCAAGGTGTTGCTCCTTGCTTCTCCCCCTGTCCGGGCTGCTCTTGTTCTTGCTCGGGGGCTTTCTGGGGATGACATTTGCTGCTGCAGACTCTGACACAGACCCTGTGGTTCCTGCTGCAGAGTTATCATCAGTGGAGTGAGACGACAAGGACCGCTTCTTGCCTGTGGGACTCAAAGGAGCAGAGTGTGTGGGGCTGGGGAATGAGCTGACTGTCCCTTCAGGACACCCCTCCTTTAAGACCCTTGACCCTCCCTGGGCTGTGCTGCCAGACTGTGTGCTGCTGTGTCCTTCTGCAGGACATGTGTGATAGCTGAATGTCCCGTGCAGAAGCCCCAGAGGTGCTAAGGAGCTGGAACTGCTGCTGGCGGTGGCTGTATGTGGGCAGCTGAAATAAGCCCTGTGTGTCTTTGGCTAGAAGCTGAGTGTTGAGACCTCCCTCCGTCTCAGAGCCACATCACCGAGTCCTTCTGATCATCAGAGCCATGTGCTATGTCACACCCTCTCCATCACTCTCAGAACATGTGAGCTGAGAAAGGGAGGAGAGTTTGGAGATGTGCACTGTGCGGGGAGACACCACTGTCAGCACAGGCCAGTTTCCAGTAAGGGTAAGTTGTGGCTGAGATTGTCCTCTGGCTGAGAGAGGTGCATGCCCAAGGCAGCTTTTTTCTGTAAGGAGATGTTTTAGTTCCAGAAAAGGTATAAAAGGGGATTTTTTTTTTCCAACGCTTTAACCATGTGAGTTAGACAGCAGTATATTTTAGTGAGTATTTGACAAAGGGCAATTTGGACACATAGTGACGTTAAGATTTAATCCTGAGACATCACAGCACAGATTGGAAAAATCATAACTTTCCCGGTTTGCATGTTCAGCTCAGCTTGAGAGCCACCAGTGTAGCCTTGCTAAATATTTCCCTCTTTATAAATACTGATAGACATCAGCATTATCAGCCTTTGAATCTTATGTCTGTTTATTTCTTAAAAATGCAAAACAGATTCATGAGACTTCTTACTCTTTTCCTCTTTACATGGTAGAGATCCCCACTCCTGGGCTCTTCCTACCACTAACCACCGTCATTCACAGAGACGTGAGGCCAGTGGCAGGACTCCCCTTGACTCTAGAAGGGCCGGGGCTGCAAGTCTGGCCTCTTTCTTGTGAGGAACAGGAACAAAGTATTCACTGCACTGGTTAAACATTATTGGCTGATGGTTCCTGTCTTAAGGTCGTATCGCTTCTACATTTGATAAGATGAAGATAAAGCTCTGCCAGATTCTCTCCAGCCTCGGTTAGGGACTGATTGATTGCCATCTTCCACACAAGATGGTGAACATTATCATGTCAATGGCATTCAGAGGTCTCCGACTAACTGAAGTAAGAGAGATCAGGTTGTTATGGCTCTGTGGCTTCTTCATCGTCCTTGCGCTTGAAGAATTGATTCTGCTATGGTTAAAGAATTTTGCCAGCGCACAGCAATGTTAAGGGTGCATATTCCTACCCTGCAGAGCAGACCAACAAGCAAGATCCCACCCCCACTTACCCCCCCAAAGTGAAGCTGTTACTTGGGTGGTCAACATGCCTCTGAACTGGATGTGGCTGAACAGCCCTCCTACATCATAGCAGGACTGATTCCCTCTGTCTCACAGACACAGGGACGTCTGTGAGAAAGGGAAAGGGTTTTGATCAGAGAGGGTCTGTCCTGACTTGTCACTGTCTTTTCCTCCTTGGACAGTCCTACATGCCTGGAGAGAGCAAAATGTCCAGTGGCAGCTCCTTCAACCACTTCCTCCTCCTGGCGTTTGCAGACACACGGCAGCTGCAGCTCTTGCACTTCTCGCTCTTCCTGGGCATCTACCTGGCTGCCCTCCTGGCCAACGGCCTCCTCATCACAGCTGTAGCCTGCGACCACCGCCTCCACACCCCCATGTACTTCTTCCTCCTCCACCTCGCCCTCCTCGACCTGGCCTCCATCTCCACCACTGTCCCCAAATCCATGGCCAACTCCCTGAGGGACACCACGGCCATTTCTTACTCAGGATGTGCTGCCCAGGTCTTTTCCTTTGTCTTCTTATTTCCAACTGAGTATTCTCTCCTCACAGTCATGGCCTATGACCGCTACGTTGACATCTGCAGACCCCTGTGCTATGGGACCCTCCTGAGCACCAGAGCTTGTGTCAGGATGGCAGCAGCTGCCTGGGCCACTGGTTTTCTCTATGCTCTCCTGCACACTGCCAACACATTTTCCATTCCTCTCTGCCAAGGCAATGTCCTGGACCAGTTCTTCTGTGAGATTCCCCAGATCCTCAAGCTCTCCTGCTCACAATCCTACCTCCGGGAAGTGTGGGCGCTTGTGTTTAGTGTTTGTTCAGGCTTTGGGTGTTTCATTTTCATTGTGCTGTCCTATGTGCAGATCTTCACAGCTGTGCTGAGGATGCCCTCTGAGCAGGGAAGGCACAAAGCCTTCTCCATGTGCCTCCCGCACCTGGCCGTGGTCTCCCTCTTTGTCAGTACCATCATGTTTGCCTACCTGAAGCCCCCCTCCATGTCCTCCCCAGCTCTGGATCTGGTGGTAGCTGTTGTGTACTCGGTGGTGCCTCCAGCAGTGAACCCCCTCCTCTACAGCATGAGGAACAAGGAGCTCAAGGATGCCCTGGAGAATCTCTTGCAATCAGTGCAATGTTAGCACCGATAACTGTCCCATGTGCACCATCTCATCAATCCCAGGATACTTTTGGTCACAGCTATGACTTGTTCACTTCTGTCTGTCTTACTTTTCTGCATTATATTCCTTTCTAGAGGAAAATGTTTGGGTTCATCCTGCTTCTCCTCCTCTTCTCCTCTCCTGAATCTGACCCAGAGACCATGTTGAAGCTGGAAGTCAGGCTTCCCCTTCTTCAGCTGAGATGGGGGAACCTCAGAGCCTGCTAGCCTGAGCTCCCTCGGATGCCCCCAGTGCAATGAGGGGAGTTTCTGTTTGCAGGGTCTCTTTTGGCACTGACACCACAGGAGCTCCCAGGCACAGAGTTAGGCTCAGACGGGTACAGGTCGGGTGAGACCATGGGTCCTGTGTCCACTAGGAGAGCTCAGCTCCAATGGCCACAGTCAGGCTGTGATCTCACACCCCTCTCCTGCAAGGGTGGCAGCTGGCTGTCATCATGGGCTGATCCCTTCCCTCTGCAGAGCTCCAACACTCAAAGCAGAGTAGGAGTGGAGGGGAGGAGATTCGAGACAAAACTTGTGGGGATGGACCCTCTGCTGCACAGGACCGTCCCCACACCACCACAGCAGGCATTTGCTGCCTGAAGACTTCCCTTGGGGGCTGAAGCTTTCCTGCAGAGGTGGCCACCCACAGAAGCAGATCCTTCTCTTTTCACGACTGCTTCGTCTCATTTCCACACTGACCTAACGTGCTCTTATGTGTGTTTACAGCCCAGGAGTTCTCGTAACCTGGGAGTGGTAGCGTTGTATTTTGATGTTCTGGTGTCCTGTGACTACAGGCAGGATCAGGCCATGGGCACCCTTGTGCCAGACCTGACTCCCAGAATCAATTTCCTATAATAAAAGGCATCTCCCTTGTGCCGTGCCTGAAGTCTGGCCTTTCTTCAGAAGATGGAGTCAAAAATATGCCCACGGGATTGCACCATGAAAGGGCCTGCTGCTCTGCTTGTGAACTTTGTGGGATCCAAGGGATGAGCTCAGAGGCCCTGGGTGATCTTTTGGGCACTGAGGACTGGATTCAGGGCTCATCTCTTGGTGTTTAGCAGAGACAGTGAATGGTCTCTGAATTACCTGCCTGGGGCTGTCCCACAGGTGACAGTGCTGATGAGAGCTGCCCATTGTTGTGGAGGGGAATCTCCAGGAGATCGCCAGGAGAGCTCAGGGGATGTCCAGGGACAGCGTGTGCCTGGGGTGGGCAGTGGGTGGAGCCTCCCAAAGTGAGGGAGGGTCCATGGTGGAGTAACCAGAAGGTACAGCACTAAATCCAGGTATGCATGGGGAAACGAGGGCTCTACAGTGCCCGGAGAGGCAGAGGGGACCCAGGAGGAGCAGGGAAGGGGGACGGGAGAGTGATTCCTGCAGCCTCAGTGAAACACCACAGGCTGGACACCACAGTGCACACCTCAAACACATCTCCTGCCCTGGCCAACAACCTGGGGTCACTCTGAGCATTGTCCATGAGAACAGCCACATGGCAGCAGTGGTGGTGATCCCTGTGCAGCTGGGTCTGCTTCCCACCCCAGCCAGCAGGGCAAGAGCTTAGTCACAAGTCAACCCGTGGGTCCATGACCCCACAGCCGCTCGTTCTGCAGAGCAGCACCACCAGGCTAGGGCCCTGCAGGGAGCACAGGGGAGAGGATGCAAGAACAGCCAGGCCAGCATGGACACAGTGACCTGGGGAAAGGCTCTCTGGGGAGCAGGGACGTCCCAGGAGAAAAGCAGGGCAGCAGGCAGAGAGAGAAAATGAGAACAAGAAACAAGTTTCTCTGGGCACCAGCTCGGGGCAGGTGGCTCTGTCCCCGGGGCAGCAGGAGGTGCTAGAGGGGTGGCAGGGCCAGGGCTGTCGTGGTGTGCTGGGCAGCGGGGTGGGCATGGAGGGGCTGCAGGCAGCCAGGGAGGGGGATCTTGTGGGCACAAGATCAGGGGAGACAGAGTGACCAGCCTCACTGTGGGGCCTTGTCCCCCTTGCCAGGGAGCTGCTCCCCTTGTCCTTTGGCCGTGTCGGAGTTATGCTGTTGTGGCGGCCCATGCCAGTAGTGCACGTGCACCATGAAAAGGGCATGTTGGATAGCTGTATGTGCCACTCAGAGATTCTTTAGCTGACCTGGGGGTTGCCTTCTTGAGGTGTGAGGGGGTTTACAAGAGCCAGCGCACACAACACTTAACAGTAAACAAACTTTATTCCTCCTCTAATAACAGCAACTATATATATATGTGTGTGTATATATATATGTATATATACACCCACACACAATATTTATATACTGGTACAGAAAGGAAAATTAACAGTAATAACATTATTTCAAAGCAAAGTGTACAGCAACAAGAAAGACACAAAACCTTTAGAAAGGGGAACAAGGTCGTGGAAGGGGTTTGATGCCCAAGCTACTAGACGGCTGCGGCTAGAGCCAAACCGACAATGAACACGGCTGGGGGGCAATAGCCCCAGAGGGAAGAAGCGGCACCTGCGTGCAGGGCCTGCTGCAATTATCCCTCCGGACGGGGTATTCTCCGTTCCTGGGGACAGAGCAGCAGCTCCCTACTGGGACTGGGACACATGGCTCTTGCTGGAAGAAGCGGCACTCAGTTAGAGACCTCCCGCAAGACCCTCCAGACGGGGTGACACCTAATCGTAGGAGTTGGAGAGGGAAAGGTCAGGCTTCCTCTCCACATAGTGCGGTGCCCTCGCACGGCGCCCCGGTCGAGGGGGTGTTGGTGACGAAGTCCCGTGGAGCATTGCTTCCGCCGCTCCAACGGTGGCCAGCCGCAGCAGCTGCTCGGCGTCTTCAGCCGGGGAAATGTGCCTGTAGGAGGCGACTGGGCGACTCGAGAGCTCTGACAAGAGCTGCCACAGCCTCTTCTTCCCCGGCCACATCGATCTTCGGCGAGTGTCCACCTGCCTTTGTGAGCTTTTATCCGGGGGTTCTTATAACTAGACTAATCCAGTATGTAGTCACCCAGGAGGACTAACCTGATCAGACAAAACATGCACTTTCAATCCAGCCATTTGCCTACCCGCTGCCTTGCCAGCCTCCCAGAAGGTTCTTTTGGTCGACAGCCCAGACCACCTGATCTGGGATGCCCAATCAACTTAAAAGGAAAGTAGTCGGGACCTTTTGGTGCGGTATCGATCCCGCTCCAGGTTATAGATAGGGCACGGTGATTGGTAGTTCATCTTCTAGTATGTTCCTATGATGTGGAGGGGAGTTAATTCACCACAGCATCCCATCATTCCATCCCATCATCTGCATCACTCATCAAGGCAAACAGCATTGGCTCCAGTACTGGCCTCTGAAGAACATCACTGGTAGCCATTAGTCCGTTGGACTTTGCACCACTGTTCTCCGCCTTTGGAGCCAGGTGGCCTCCTGGTAATTTCCTGCATACTCCAGTGCATACGGCTCCATCCCACATCTGCCCACTTTGGCGACAAAGGTGCTAGGGAAGACCATGTCAAAGGCCTTCCTCCATTCAAGCTATACACAAGCTATGCACAGCACTCCCCTTGTCCACACAGCCAGTCATCCCATCCCATCACAGGAGGCAATCTGGTGGGTCGGGCACAAGTTGCCCTCCATGACTTCATGCTGGCTGATCCCAATCCCTTCCTAGGGCTGCAAATCACTCCCAGGAAGATTTGCTTTGCAGGGGCTGAGGTGACAAGGAGCAGTCTGTCCTTTCCCAGAGGCTCTTTCTTGTCCTTCTGGAAGGTGGATGTCATGTTTGGGGGGAAGGTGGGGAGGGCTGGGACTGGAGAGCAGCCCCATGGCCCCACTGTGCAGGCACTGGCCAGGGCAGGGTGTGTTCAGGGCTGGGGACATGTGCCCCTGGCACCGTCCCCACCACAGCCCTCGGTGCCCCGTCCCCCCACAGCCCTCCTGCTCTGGCACTCTCCCCCAGCACCCGGACCCTGCCCAGCCCCGGCCGTGTCGCACGCGGGGGTCAGCGCACAGCCATGGCCCGGGGTCTGCCGGGGTCATGGCTGGGAGAGAGGCCGGGCAGGGCCGGCCGTTCCCCTCCATACAGGCACTGAACCCAGCAGGACAGAGCAGCCAAATGCACCCCGAAACCTGGGGTGAGCGGCCAGGGCAGGGGGGATGTGTGTCTGCCGTCCCACCAGCCTCCCAGCTGGAACTGGCCCCAGTGGCACCAGGAGGCAGGCCACAGGGACACTCTGGGTCCCTCCTTCTGGTGTCCAGGAGATGCCCTACCCCCAGGCTGCCTGCAGCCCCCCGGGCCAGCCCCTCTCTCCACGACACACCAAGACCCCCTGCCCTGGGGCTCCTCCGGCCGCTCCTGCTGCCCCAGGGGCACAGCACCCTGCCCTTCCTGGACACACAGAGAAACACGTTCCTCTTCCTCCTTTATGCCTCCTTGCCAGTGCACAATTGCTCCTTTCCTCTTCTCCAGGGACCTCCCTGCTCCCCGCAGAGCCTTTCCCCACATCCGTGTGTCCAGGCTGGCCTGCCCGACCGTTCCTGGACCCTTCCCTGTGCTCCCCGCAGGGCCCCGGGCTGGTGGTGCTGCTGTGCAGAGGGAGTGGGCTGTGGGGCCACGGGGCCATGGGGTGACTCCACGCTGGCTGGGGTTGTCACGGTGGGAAGCAGACCCAGCTGGATGGGCATTATCGTGCCTGAGAAGGGATCTGTGGCCATGGACGATGCTCTGAGCAATCACAGGGCATTTCCAATGGCTCAGGCTGTGTTCAGGTGTGTCCCCAGATCTAGCCCATGGTTTCCACTGGAGGTGACATGAAGGACTCTCCAGGCTCCCTTTCTGTGCCTGTTGGGTCCCCACTGCCTCTTGTGAGATAGTAGAGCTCTAACTCACCTATATATTCATTGGTTTTACCCTTTAAGTGTGGATGACTCCAGTTGACTTTGTGAAGCTCCATTCACTGCCCACCTCAAGGCACAGAGTGCCCTGGGAGATGCCCTGTGCTCTCCTGGAGGCTCCATGCTGCCTTTGAGAAGGTCAGGCATCCGTCTCCAGCCCTGTCGGATGGGAGATACCACTTGACCACCTCCAGGAGCCCTGGGCACCCACAAGTGACAGCTGAATCCCACCTTCTTTCCCTAACACATCACCTCTGAGCTCATTGCCTTGAGCCCATAGAGAGCCCTTGGAAAAGCAACAGGGTCTTTCAGGGTGGAAGTCCTCAAGCACATTTTTTACTCCAGTTTTGGAAGAACAGCCCAACTTTCAAGCATTGCACACAGGAAATCCTCTTTTATTAGACCTAAGCCAGCTCTGATACAGTGAAAGATGTTCACAGCAGGCGTCTCAGTCAAAAAGACAGGGTTCATGCTGCTGGATAAGTGGAATGAATTCAAACCCTTGTGTACAAACATGATGATCACAGAGAGAATGTGCAAAGCATAACAGTTTTGTGAGATGAATCGGAAACTGCTTGTGAGGAGAATTGGGCAGCTTAGTGCTGCTGAACTAGAACCAGCTGAATCAATCTGTTTAGTGCATCTTTGAGCTCCTTGTTCCTCATGCTGTAGAGGAGGGGGTTCACTGCTGGAGGCACCACCGAGTACAGAACGGCCACCACCAGATCCACAGCTGGGGAGGAGATGGAGGGGGGCTTCAAGTAGGCAAAAAAAGAGGTGCTGACAAAGAGGGAGACGACAGCCAGGTGCGGGAGGCACATGGAGAAGGCTTTGTGCCTTCCCTGCTCAGAGGGCATCCTCAGCACAGCTGTGAAGATCTGCACGTAGGACAGCACAATGAAAACAAAACACCCAAATATTAAACAGGCACTAAACACAAAAACCCCCACTTCCCTGAGGTAGGAGTGTGAGCAGGAGAGCTTGAGGATCTGAGCGATTTCACAGAAGAACTGGTCCAGGACATTGCCTTGGCAGAGAGGCATTGTAAATGTGTTTGCAGTGTGCAGCAGAGCATGGAGAAAACCACCGGCCCAGGCAGCTGCTGCCATCCTGACACAAGCTCTGGTGCCCATGAGGGTGCCGTAGTGCAGAGGTTTGCAGATGGCAACGTAGCGGTCATAGGCCATGACAGTGAGAAGAGAATACTCAGCTGAAATGAAAAGGGCAAGAGAAAAGACCTGGGCAGCACATCCTGCATAGGAAATGGTCCTGGTGTCCCTCAGAGAGTTGGCCATGGATTTGGGGACAGTGGTGGAGATGGAGCCCAGGTCAAGGAGGGCGAGGTGGAGGAGGAGGAAGTACATGGGGGTGTGGAGGCGGTGGTCGCAGGCTACGGCTGTGATGATGAGTCCGTTGGCCAGGAGGGCAGCCAGGTAGATGCCCAGGAAGAGGGAGAAGTGCAAGAGCTGCAGCTCTCGTGTGTCTGCAAATGCCATGAGGAGGAACTCATTGAGGAAGCTGCTGTTGGACATTTTGCTCTCTGCCCTGGGCATGGGGACCTTTCCAAGGAAGAAAAGACAATGACAAGTTAGAAAAGACTTTTAAAAATAAACAATTAAAGAAATAAAATGTTCCATTTCTCATTAAAAACACCACATTGCCTCTCTCCTTTATTGGGAGGATCTCTGTGCAGGTCCTTTGCTTGAGCTCTGCTTTAGGCTGGCAGAGTGTGTCGGGAGGAGCAGGGACCTCTGCCCATGGGCTCCGCAGGAGTCTACCTGGCTGTACAGTAGGGGGTACATGGGAATGGGGGGGAACAATTTCTGTCGAATGATATCCATCGTCTGAGTTTTGCAGAAAATACTTTCAGGGATTAATTTTCCTCCTTCTTTAATTTGATTTGAGATGCCCCTGTCACCCTTGGGGAGTGTTCTTTCAAGGTAGAAATCCTCAGCATTTCTGCTGTGAGTCCTGAGAGGAAAGCATCCACTGTCACTTGGGGCAGAGTGAGGACATTTCATTTATTAGCCTTGTTCCCAGGCTGTCCTGTGCTCGCACCTCTTTCACCTGGAGGATGATGTTACCCTTTAAAGAAACCAGCCCCTGCTGAGAGCAGAGCAGTGCACTTTCAAAGGGCAGATCTCCAAACTCCTCACCCTTTCTCCAGGCACCTCAGGCAGCTCTCCACACTCCCCTTCTGGCCAAGGACACTCAGCGCTCTTTGCAGCTGCCCACCTACAGCCTCCCACCTCCTTCTCCACACTCTCTGCATCTCTGAAGCTTCTTGATAGGTCTGTCAGCTATCAGGGAGAAGCTGAGAGACAGCGGTGCCTTTCGAGAGGGCAGCTCGCAGCCTGGCAGGACACCACAGGGAAACAAAGGACTGTTAGGACTGAAGACGGGCTCTCCTTCAGGGAGAGACAGCTCATTCCCCAGTCCCACGGACTGCATTTCCTGGAGCTCCCAGGTCAGGAGGAGGCTGGGGCCACCTCCCTGCCATGCACACCCCTCTGTTGCACAGCTTCCAGCATCGGTGTCTGAAGTGCACCTGAACCCCCCCCCGCCCCCCCCAAAGAGCCCAAGAGCAAGAAGAGGAGCAGCATGGAGAGGAGGGGAAACAAGGGGCAGCACCAGGATCCTGCTGCCGAGGGAGGCAAGGAGAGAGAGACAGATTGGCACTCACAAAAGCCTTCACCTTGCCCACCTGGGCATGCTGCCTCACAGACAGTGAGCTTGCAGAGCAGTCACTCTCAGCCCCTTTGTTGGGCAGCACAAAATTAACTCGTGGCAGGAGAGATGCCCCTCTCCTCTGCTGGAGGTCTGGCTGCAGAGGCAGCTCATGCCCTGGACTCCATGGCTGTCAGGGCAGAGGCTCTGCTGGGTGGGAGAGGAGACACGGGGAGCTTGCTCAGAGGAAGCTGTTTGTGTTAGAAGGACTGACCATGACTTGCTCAAATCCATCCTCCCATGATGATTCTGCTAGCAGTTCCTTCTCATTCCCTGCCCATCTCGGCTACCTGCAGCTATCCCTGCTGGCAGCTTTCTCTGTCCCAACACCTTTTCCCTTGCAGTGCTCATCGTCCCCATCCCACCCTCTGTGGGCTCAGTGCAGCCGTACAGAAATCTTCCAGGTCTGGGACTTGGCCAGGGGAATCTCTGTGCTTGCAGGTCCTAAGGAGCAGGTCACATAAACCCTGAGGAATCCCATAAAGGTGATGCTGGTGCTGCTGGAGTTTGAGATGGGGTTGAAGGGGTTTGCTGAGTCTTCTCACAGACCTCCTGATCTCAGAGTGTGAAGGTTTGTGAGTCTCAGTTCCTCCCAAACCAGAAAACTCTTTCCTTTTTTGTCCCTGCCCAAATCAGGAAACAGAAAGCCCTGGAAGGAAAGCTCCTTCGATTTCAAACAGCCTGTTTTTTCACCTTTTTTGCAGGGCAGTGACACTGCTCTGAATCACAGCCTTGGGCAGACTTGTGTGCATGTCCCACCCTTACAGCCCTGCAGCCATCCCTGGGAGAGGGTAGCAGAATGCCCCGTCCCTGTGACAGTGTGCCAGGGAATCTCTGCTCTAAAGCATCTCCTCCTCCCATACACTGGAAAATCCGCGAGAGTGATCTTTAAAAAGCTTGTCATGGGGTGAGCTGGGTTCAGAGGACCCCCTCCAGGAGCCTCAGTAGCGTTGTCCTTCAGCCAGAGATTTACTGTGTCAAGAGCTGGGACAGTCTTCTACAGTGAACTGTCAGCCGTCCTCCCACTCCACACTGCCTTTCACTTCTCTCTGCCTTCTCTCAGCTCCCGTCAGCAGCAGCAGGCAGTGCCCACAGCCCTGCTGCTCTTGGCAGAGGAGCTGCTCCTGCACACAGCTGGGCACATGGGCACTGCTGCCACGGTGCCATGACCTCCTTCCGTCTCAGGAGCCTCGACCCCTTCAGCAACAGTGGCCCAATTAAAGGCAGAAGTTCTCTGTCCCTTGTGCTCCCTCCTCCTGGGAAACGTTCCCTGAAGTAGACTAAAATAATCACCGATGGTCCCTCTCTGAACACTGAAGGAAGACTGATTCCAGCATTACAATCTATCTCCTCAGAGGATGGTCACCTGCTAAAGGGGGAAACATCCCACTCTGGAAGCCCCTCTTCCTGCCTCTTACCTAGGCAGGACTCCTTGAGAGGGGGCAAGAAGGGAGTTCATTTCCCCATGTTTCAGGTTTTCATTCAGATGAGACCATCTGGGCATCTCATGCCAGTTTAGAAGTCCTGGGGCTGCAGTGGCATTCAGATTCTTCCCCTGAACTCCACAAACATATAGGACGTGGGATTCCCCTTCTCCAGGATGAAGTGTGCCCAACAGAGATGTCTGCATGGGAGCTCCTTGTCTAAGCTCCCGCTGTAATCCCTGGAGATGGAGAGTGGGAGTCAGTTGCTCACACACCAACACCTGGGGACATTGGAAGAGACAGAGGTGGTCCAAAGCATGTGCCAGTGTCTCCTTGCTCTGATGGAGCCACTCTGAGACCCCCATCCTTCTGGAGCATCAGGTGGGGGCTAGCTGCAGAATTTCCTTGGCCATCTGAAATGACCCCAGATGCCCAATACTGCTAGGTACCCACTCACGAGGAAGCTGAGACATATCGAGATCCCAGTGTTACCAACAGCTCATGTCATTCAGTGCCGACACTTGATTTCATGACCTAGAAATAGGCTGGAAGGACCATGTCGGATGCCTCGGGTGTGCAGCACAACTGCATGCTTCTAGCACATACACCATGGCACCTCCCGGGAAACCATGGCCCCTTTTCAGTGCTTGCTGCACAAGTGCCCCAGGGCATCTTCGGTTTCCTACCTGTGTCCAGACAACTGAATCCCACCACGGCCCTTAGGCCAATTCAATCCTTTCTGCATTCAAGCGTGCTGCATAAATGGGAGGCAAATCACATTGAGGTCTCCCCTCTAGTGTCTGCACTCTCCAACCCTTCTGGCTCTCCTGTCCCTGAACCTCTTCTCACCCTTCCACATGATATGAACAGGCACTGGGCTAGTGATGTCCTCAGAGTGGCTGCATCGCAGGCTGCCCAGACCCAGGGACTTCTTTAGTGGCACCTTCTCCTTCCTGGAGATCAATTCACCTCTGTCACAGGCCCCCAAGGTGCTGCAGAATCAGCTCAGGAAGCAAACCCCTCTCCTGCCATTCCTGCACAGCCTAGCTCTGTTTCTCCCTGGCCTTGGACACTGCAGGGTTTGCACTCTGTTAGTGAGAACCTCCTTCCACCATCACATTGCTACCTGCTAGCCATGCCAACATGTCACTCCTTGCAGTCAAAGCCTTTGCCTACAGAAGCTCCTTGGGAACATGTTTCCCTGTGACAAATCTTCTGTCCGTGCCACAGCTGAGGTGCTGAACTCCACATATATGCAGACATATGCAGCCTGGGGCACAGCCAGGAGCAAACGGAGATGCCCCAGCTGTCACAGCACTGCCACATGCTTGGACAAACTGAGATGGGGTGGGGTCACTCGCATGACTGCAGTCCTTCAATGGCAGAGTACAAGGTCTTCAGGAAACTCCACCAGGGAAGATGAGGAGGAGGAGGAGGCCCTGTGTGGGAAGGGCACATTGCACAGCATCGTGTCCAGGTGGGTTTTGAATCTCTCCAGGCAAGGAGACTCCACAACCTCTCTGGGCAACCTCTTCCAGGGCTCTGTCACTCTCACAGGCAAGAAGGTTTCCCTCAGATTCAGGTGGAACTTCCCCTCATGACACAACTCATCCACAACAGCACACCTGCTGCAGGAGAGCTGACTGCCAGCCCAGGCCTCACCAAGAGGCCCCAAGCACCCCCTGCACCCTCACCCCTGTAGAGCTGCATCTGCTGGCAGAGGGTCTCTCTGCGTCCAAGCTTCTGACACAGCTGAGGCAGCGACTCCAGCAGCTACTGGGGAATGTCCTCTCCAGCATGACATGACCATATCTGAGCAAGCATACACTACTAGGATTGGAAACAAAGGTGCCTTCTTGCACCCTGCTGTGCAGACTGCAGCCTCTCTTCACTGCACTCCAGGAGCTGCACTCCAGGCCTGGCTCTTCTACAGGCCTCTGCCTAGCACTGACTCACAGGGTGCTTGACCCACCCTCATCAAGGAGCAAAGGCCCCAACTCCCTCTCCTCAGGGGCAACCAACAGAGCTCCTTAGCGGCAGCTCCACCTAGCTAGAGCTGCTCCCAGGAGAAGTTAAGGCCTCCTGTAGTTGTCCTTGCCTAGCTCTCCTTGCCTGTTAGCAGCAGTCACCCTCTAGTTCCTCGGGGTCCCCAGAAAGCCCTCTCCCCCTACAACTTCCAACAAGGTCCTCAAAAGTTCTAAGCAGAGCCCACACACTGCTGCACCAACTGCTGCCTCTGTTTGCTGCCTCTGTTCTCTGCAGTCTCACTTCCTTTTGCATGGAGACTTGGAAAGCCACCTCCCTGACAGTCTTCAAGGGGGATGGAGCCTCCCTTCTGCAAGAGTCACCCTGAGACTATTTCGAGACAAGGAAGGGTGGTTGTGGGGACGTTCTCAAACTCCAGCAGCTGCACAGCTGGGAGCTGGTCACCTCACACACTTCTGAATGAGCCAAGGTGCAGGTCCTGAGGCATTGCACTGCCTTCCAGGCTCTGCACCGGAGCCTGGACAGCAGCCCTGCAGTGTGTGGGCACGTCCTGAGAAGCCCAGGAGCAAAACTGTGGGAGATCCAGGACACTAGGTGCTGTACAGCCTCATGGGAAAGCCAGGGTGCTGGGGGGGGATGCAGGGTGCCAGGGACTGTAGCCAGGGGAGAAGCACTACCCTGAGGTGACACTGAAAAGCCCAAGGATCAGCTGAGCTCCAGAGATGGGAAATGGCTTTCCCCAGGCTCAGCCTGGGCAACATTCATGGGAAATGAGAACACTGCCCCAGATTTGCTACCCAGCCTTGCCCATGGTTATGGAACATGGGAAGCACCAGGGTCCCACGTAAAGCCCTCTGGATGATGCGTGTTAAGGGCCTAGTTGCTCTTTTCTGGCATCTCATCTCTCTCCTAAGCACCGCAGACTGAGAAACCTTGCTGAGGCCTTTTCAAAGCAGAGAGCCTGCTTTGGTGCCTGAAGGAGGAAGGCTGCGTCCTGTCCCTTCCTGTCCTACATCCTCCTTTGACAAGAAGAGTGACCCACGGGAGAAACCTGTCTCACCAGGCTCACCAAAGCATCGCAGCCCATGGCCACCCTTTTGTGCTGTTTGACCTCACATGATTTTGATCCCATCTTTAACAAGTGCCAAACCCCTAACATAGCCCCAAACCCCAGCTTCCCGCACAGGTCTGCCCTGTGCAGAGGCCTGTTGGTGCAGGGGCACAGAAGTGACCTCTGCCGTGCCCCATCTTAGATTTTCCACAGCCTTTGTCACCATCTGGTCACGTTCCTGAAGGATTTATCAGCCAGTTTTGGAAACTAACTGTGGGGAGGGCAGGTGACTGCTTTGCAGAACATGAGGGGAAGTCTCTCTGCTCTCTCCCTGGCTGTGCCATCTCCATGGCAGTGACCTACTGAGCCCAGAGATGACACGGGCTGAGGTCACAGTGGGATGTGCCGCATCACAGAGAGGTCTCTCCCCGGTGCCATGGGAGAGCCCTCACTTCCCTGCAAGGCCAGGGCACGGCTCACACACTCCCCACTGCTGCCCTTCAGAGCTACTCCCCAGCAAGGAGGGAGGCCAGGAGGCAGTGGGGCTGCACTGGGGCTCCTCACCAACAGGCACAAGAGCAGGGACACATTGGAGAGGAATTGTGGGGGACGAGTCCTTTTTCCCTGGAGGGAGAGGCGAGCCGAAGGAAAGGGGCCAAACGAGATGGAGACTGCTGGACCAAGAACATAAGCCCAGACCACGGATACTAGCTTTCCAGTGCTCCTGCAGCTCTCCACCAAGGGTAAGGGATTGAGGAACTGCTTCCTGAGGTGTCGCCCAGAGACTGTGAAATGCAAAAACAGTTGTGGGACCTGGGCTGTGGGGGTGTCTGGACAGGGCTGGGGGCGGCCACAAGAGCCCTGCTGGAGGGTCCCGTCTGGCTCAGGGCACAATGGGGCAGGCAGGAGTGCTGGGTCCTGGGGCTGGGGCTGTCCTGAGCCCCGAGGCTCCTGTGGGGCTGGCTCCATCCCCTCCTGGTAGGGTGGTAGGGTGGGAGGAAATTCAGGCCCAAGTTTCCCTGGAAGTGGGTCCCCCCTTGGGGTCTGATTCTGGCAGGAAAGGGGTGCTGTGTCCCAGACCTGCAATGTCCATCAGATCCCAGGGGGATCTCAAGAGCCTGCTGGAAATGCCCACAGAGCACATGAAACCTTCCCCTTGTAACAGCCCTCAGCATGGCACCAGACCCACCACCAACCATGGTGGGAGGGAGGAGCTGCCTGCTGGGTCATGTGTCTGCAATGTTGCCATGGCATCGCCCCCAGTGCTGCCCTGCTACTGGCTGACAAGAGGAGGAGGGTTGTGTTGGGTTGCCGGATGTCTCTGTCAGCCCATCACAGTCCAGCACGTGGGTTAAAGACACTTATAAGTGCAGCGGGAGCAAAGCAGGAGAGCAGGAGTGGGAGTGAGTGGGTCTGTAGGTGTGTTCCCATGCTGGCCCTGGCCGTGTGGGGCTGCTCTCCTCCAGGAGCTGCCACGGGGTTAGGACCATAGGACAGAGGTGCCTGGGCCCCAGGGGAGCTGTCCTGCAATCCAGATGTGCTGGCCGGCCCCAAGCAGCTGCGCTGGGCGGTACAGTGTGGTTTGGCCGAGATTTGTCTGCAAGATGGGAATGCTCTTTCTGCCCTTGGATTGGTGGAGGTGGGAAGGGAGCAGGAGCAGAGGTGGGAGTGGATGTTCAGAGGAAGTGCTTGTTGCTGCCTCTTGGAGGACTAGAAGGAAACAGAAGGCCTGGAGAGTTGTCCTGGGTGTGATTAGGGGCATTTGAGGGGGGGTGTCCTGGCTGCTGGCCTGTGTGGTGGTGTGGCCTGTGTGTGCCTGCTGCAGAGGGGCGTGCTGGCTGTCCACCGTGTGTGAGGGGAGGGGTGGGGGTGAGGTGTGTGCCAGAAGTTGGGTGGCGTGTGGTGGGGAGAGGCGGTGGCCCCAGGGTGTTGGTTGTGGGTGCGGGAGGAGACGTGTGGAGAGAGCAGTGGTGTGCGTGGGGAGTGCCATCAGGCTGGGGAGGTGGGGAGCGCTGCGAGGTGAGCAGGTGCCTTGGCTGCTGGGGCCCCGGCTGCCCTGGTGGCCCCATGAGCCAGGCACGCTGGCAGCCGGCTGCCTTCTGCCCGCTCAGCTTCACGCCTGGAGTTTCCTCCGCTCTTGCCAGGCTCTGCAGCCAGGACCCACACGAAAGTGCAGGGAGCGCTTCCCCTTGCTCTGAGAGCTGTACGAGGCATGCTTTGTCCTCCTTTCCTCTCAGTTGCTTTTCATGGGGAGAGCTTTGGTCTTGCAGCAGTGTTGGCTGAAGGAGCAGGAGGTCGTGGGAGGTGCTCGTTCATGGCTGGGCGTTAGTGTGCTGGAAGGTGTTTGGAGGAGTGAAGGCCTTGTGGAGAGGTGTTCTTGGGAGAGGGGCAGGTGTGTTCTTGGGAGAGGACTCTCGAGGGTGGCTGATGGCTCCCTGTGCCCAATCTCCCTGGACAAGGAGTGCCTTGGAGGAGGGAAGGCAAGGCAAGGGTGGCCTGCAAGGGATGCGCAGCCCCGGCCTCTCTTCCTTCCAGCTGCCGTCTCGGCAAGTTCCTGCACCGTCCCGCTGCAGGGTGAGCTCTGGGTGCTGCAGCAGGGCAGCGAGAGAGCCCCCTTGGGCAGGCATGAGTGTGTGAGGTGTGGTGTGGTGAGGTGCTGACGCGGGGAAGGTGGTGGTGTTGGCCTGAGGTTTGGGTGGGTGTGAGGAGCCCCACGGAGCTCTAGGGGCATTGCTGCGAGTCTCTGGAGCCAAGGGAGTGGTGGTGAGCACAGCCGTCTTCCAAGCAGCCTGGCGGCTTGTGGGCAGGCATTGTGGACGCTGAGCGCTGGAAGCCCTTTCCCCTTGGTGTTTTCTCCCTGAGCGCTTGGAGAGTTGCCACTCCTTTTTTGGGAGGTGAGGAGCGTCCTAGAGCCTTTGCATTGTGACCACTCTTGTTTTTCGGACTGCTCCCTGCTGACGCCGTGATGGGGTCGTGTCCTTGCAGGCCTGAGAAATGCAGGGGCCAAAGAGTGGAGCACTAGGGGCTCAAGTGCTTGCTAAGGGAAGAGAGGGAAGTGGTCCTTCCTCTGGGCTGCTGCCTGGTGCTGGTTGGGAGGAGAGCTCCTGGCACCAGACGTGAGGACAAACCAGCTTGGCTCTGCCACACGCCCAGCTCCTTCAGTGGGTGGCTTAGCTGGTGCTCTCGGGCTCTTCCTGGGCCATGCCAGGGGAGCCCCTGGAGGCAGAGCCTGTGCTGGCTTTTCCATGTGGCACTCGCACTGCTGAAAGCTGCTGCCTTGGCTCAAGGCTTTGCTTGGGAGAGAAATCCCCGGCCTTGCTGAGGCAGGGCAAGGCAAAGGCTTGAGAGCAGCGGAAGCCTTGTGCCGTTTCCCTGGTTGGAAGTGTGCTTGTCTAAGGCTGGTGCACTGGCCCTGCCCGTGCTGCTGAGTGTGTCTGTGTGCTGCCATGTGGTCATTGGTGAGCTCTGTGAGCACGGCCCGAGAGAGGGGGAGTGTTGCCAAAGAGTTTTGTCCTCCTGCCTTGAAGCCCCAAAGGGCCCCTCAGTAGGGAGGCCTGTGGGGTGAGGGCCTTGAGGGCTCGTGAAGCACAAGAGAGAGGCAAGAGCTGGCGTGATGCGCCTCCTGGGAGAGCACTTGCCTGGTGTTTCGTGGAGGTGGGAAGGGAGCAGGCTCCGGGGTGAGCCGGGATGTTCAGAGGAAGTGCCTGGGGAAAGGCTCTGGAGGACTAGAAGCAAGCGGAAGGGTTGGAGAGTGGGTCTTGGTGTGTTTTGGGGCCCTTGCCCATGGTCGCTTCTGCTCGGAAAAACTGCCTGTCGGAGGGCTCCGAGAGAGGCTGTGCCCACGCGGCACTTCGTGGTCTGGCCGTTGGTGGTGCTCCGTGGCTCTTGCTGGGCCCTGAGACGTGTGGCCCTGGAAGCAGCCTGAAGGGTGTTGGCAGAGCAGCTGTGAGCGTGGCAGCTGTTGTGCTTTCGCAGGGCCTTGGAGGCTGGGGAAGGGCCCGTCCTCCCCTTGCCGTTGTCATTAGCCCTGCTGGCGGGAGCTAATGGGGGAAGAGCTGCTGAGTGCTGCCTCTGCTGGTGTCCCCAGGTGAGATGCCCTCGCCTCAGTCCTTCCCCACGTCCCAAACTGTCAGGGCCCCAAACCAGAGAGTGCTTGTTGTCCTTGATGTGTAGGGGATGTGCTGGCTTGGTTCAGTCCCTCCTTGGGGAAGGAAGTGGCCTTTGGAGTTGCGGGAAGGCTTCTTGCTCTGCCTGGGCCATGGGGCCCTGCTGTCTTCCGCTTCATGGTCGCTGCTCCCACACAATCGGCCCCTTAGGAAATGTTGCCAGGAATCCCTTGCAGCTCTTTCTCCAGTTCCTAAGCTTCACGGGCTCAGTGCGGGCACTGGCTGGGCAGAAGGTGATCCTCTCTTGGGGCAGGGACCAGCCCGTCCTGGGTGTTTTGCTGCACTAGGAGCAGTGTGAGGCGCCAGGGTGAATGAGGGAGACTGTTCAGGAGGTGTCTCAGCCTTGGGGAGAGCAGGGGCAGCTGCAGGGGGCAACAGCCACGAGGTCCCTAGTGTGTGTGAGAGCTGTGCCAGAAAATCCCCACTGCCCAATCAGTTCTTTGTCGGTAGCTGAGAGGCCAGCAGGGGCCGTGTGGCTCGGCTGCTGATTCTGAGGTCCCTTGGGGCTGAGGAGCTGAGAGGCCAGCTGCAGGAACAAGGCTTGCGTGTTGTCTGTAAGGTCCCTTCTGCAAGGGTTACGTGATTGGCTAGCAGGAGGCGTGTGGCTGGGGAGGTGCTGGTGAGGTGTCTTCTAGGTGAGCAGTTGCTGGGGCAGCAGCAGGTGCACGGCTGGGACGCGTGCTTTGGAGGTGACGTTGGCCGGAGCATCTGGGAGGTGAGCATTTGGCTGATGGCTGAGGAAGTTATTGTGAGGTCACTGGTGTGTCAGGGGCTTGTAGGGCAGTGGCAGGCAGACGGCTGGGAAGGTGGCCGTGAGGTCCTGTCTTCTGGAGTGGCTGATAGGGCAGCAGGAGGCAGGTGGCTGGGAAGGTGCTTGTGAGGTGACTGCAGAAGAGCAGCCCAGGTTGCCCATGGCTGGGAAGTGACTCGGAGGTCCCGCCTGTCCCCGCAGTATGTAGGCCTGCAGCGTGGCTTAGACATTGGTGGTGGTATCTAGGACTGACAGTGTGTGCGTGGTGTGGAAATTGTGCCCCATGAGAAGAGAGGGGCCTGGTGAGCTTTGTCTGCAAGATGGGAATGCTCTTTCTGCCCTTGGATTGGTGGAGGTGGGAAGGGAGCAGGAGCAGAGGTGGGAGTGGATGTTCAGAGGAAGTGCTTGTTGCTGCCTCTTGGAGGACTAGAAGGAAACAGAAGGCCTGGAGAGTTGTCCTGGGTGTGATTAGGGGCATTTGGGGGGTGGTGGCGTGGCTGCTGGCCTGTGTGGTGGTGTGGCCTGTGTGTGCCTGCTGCAGAGGGGCGTGCTGGCTGTCCACCGTGTGTGAGGCTCAGGGTGGGGGTGAGGTGTGTGCCAGAAGTTGGGTGGCGTGTGGTGGGGAGAGGCGGTGGCCCCAGGGTGTTGGTTCTGGGTGCGGGAGGAGGCGTGTGGAGAGAGCAGTGGTGTGCGTGGGGAGTGCCATGAGGCTGTGGAGGTGGGGAGCGCTGCGAGGTGAGCAGGTGCCTTGGCTCCTGGGGCCCCGGCTGCCCTGGTGGCCCCATGAGCCAGGCACGCTGGCAGCCGGCTGCCTTCTGCCTGCTCAGCTTCAGGCCTGGAGTTTCCTCCGCTCTTGCCAGGCTCTGCAGCCAGGACCCACCTGAAAGTGCAGGGAGCGCTTCTCCTTGCTCTGAGAGCTGTACGAGGCATGCTTTTCCCTCCTTTCCTCTCGGTTGCTTTTTGAGGGGAGAGCTTTGGTCTTGCAGCAGTGTTGGCTGAAGGAGCAGGAGGCCGGGGAAGTTACAGAATCACAGAATCACAGAATCGTTTAGGTTGGAAGGGACCTCTGGAGATCATCTCGTCCAACCTCCCTGCTCAAGCAGGGTCCTCTAGAGCATATTGCCCAGGATCACATCCAGACGGGTTTTGAATATCTCCAGGGAAGGAGACTCCACCACCCCTCTGGGCAACCTGTTCCAATGCTCTGTCACCCTCACAGTCAAGAAGTGTTTTCTCAGGTTCAGATGGAACTTCCTGTGGTTCAGTTTGTGCCCATTGCCTCTTGTCCTGTTGCTGGGCACCACGGAGAAGAGGCTGGCCTCATCCTCTTGACACTCCCCCTTCAGATACTTGTGCACGTTGATGAGATCCCCTCTCAATCTTCTCTTCTCCAGGCTGAACAGGCCCAGCTCTTGCAGTCTTTCTTCATAGGAGAGGTGCTCCAGCCCTCTAATCCTCTTTGTAGCCCTCCACTGGACTCTCTCCAGGAGTGCCATGTCTCTCTTGTCCTGGGGAGCCCAGAACTGGACACAGGACTCCAGGGGAGGCCTCACCAGGGCTGAGGAGAGGGGCAGGATCACCTCCCTCGACCTGCTGGCAACACTCTGCCTAATGCACCCCAGGAGACCATTGGCCTTCTTGGCCACAAGGGCACACTGCTGCCTCATGTTTAACTCGTTGTCCACCAGCACTCCCAGGTCCTTCTCAGCAAAGCTACTTTCCAGCAGGGCAACCCCCAGCCTGTCCTGGTGCATGGGATTATTCCTGCCTAGGTGCAGGACCTTGCACTTGCATTTGTGGAACTTCAGGAGGTTCCTCTCTGCCCAACTCTCCAGCCTGTCCAGGTCCCTCTGAATGGCAGCACAGTCTTCTGGTGTGTTAGCCTCTCCCCCCAGTTTAGTATCATCAGCAAACTTGCTGAGGGTGCACTCTGTCCCTTCCTCCAGGTCATTGATGAATATATTGAACAAGACTGGGCCCAGGACTGACCCCTGGGGGACACCACTAGCCACAGGCCTCCAACTTGACTCTGCGCCATTCCCCACAACCCTCGGAGCTCGGCCATCCAGCCAGTTCTCAAGCCACCTCACCGTCCACTCATCTAGCCCACACTTCCTGAGCTTACCTAGGAGGATGTGATGGGAGACAGTGTCCAAAGCCTTGCTCAAGTCCAGGTAGACAACATCCACTGCTCTCCCCTCATCTACCCAGCCAGTCATCCCGTCATAGAAGGCTATCAGATTGGTCAAGCATGATTTCCCTTTGGTGAATCCATGCTGACTCCTGATCACCTTCTTGTCCTCCAGATGCTTAGTGAGGACCTTCAGGAGGAGCTGTTCCATCACCTTGCCAGGGATGGAGGTGAGGCTGACAGGCCTGGAGTTTCCTGGCTCCTCCTTCTTGCCCTTTTTGAAGACTGGCGTGACATTGGCTTTCTTCCAGTCCTCAGGCACCTCTCCTGATCTCCAGGACCTTTCAAAGATGATGGAGAGTGGCCTAGCGATAACATCCGCCAGCTCCCTCAGCACTCGTGGGTGCATCCCATCGGGGCCCATGGATTTGTGGATGTCAAGTTTGGACAAAAGATCTCTAACCTGATCCTCCTCCACCAAGGGACAGTCTTCCTTTCTCCAGCCTTCCTCTCTTGTCTCCAAGGTCTGGAATTCCTCAGGACTGGCCTTAGCAGTGAAGACGGAAGCAAAGAAGGCATTCAATAACTCTGCCTTCTCTGTATCCTTTGTCACCAGGGCACCCGCCCCATTCAGCAGCGGGCCCACGTTTTCCCTAGTCTTCCTTTTGCTATTGATGTATTTGAAAAACCCCTTCTTGTTGTCCTTGGCATCTCTTGCCAGATTTAATTCCAACTGGGCCTTAGCCTTCCTTGTCGCATCCCTGCACACTCTGACAATGTCCCTGTATTCCTCCCAAGTGGCCTGTCCCCTTTTCCACATTCTGTACACTTCCTTCTTCTGCTGGAGTTTGGCCAGGAGTTCCTTGCTCCTCCATGCAGGTCTCCTGCCCGCTTTGCTGAACTTCTTCCTCAGAGGGATGCACTGATCCTGAGCCTGGAGGAAGTGACGCTTGAATATTAACCAGCTTTCTTGGACCCCTCTTCCTTCTAGGGCCGTGTCCCATGAGATTCCCCTAAGTAGGTCCCTCAAGAGGCCAAAGTCAGCTCTCCTGAAGTCCAGTGTTGCAATCCTACTCATTGCCCTGCTCCCTCCTCGCAGGATCCTGAACTCCACCATCTCATGGTCACTGCAGCCAAGGCTGCCCCCAACCTTCACCTCTCCAACTAGACCTTCTTTGTTTGTTAGGACAAGGTCTAGCATTGCACCTCTCCTCGGTGGCGTCTCCACCACCTGAGTCAAGAAATTATCATCAATGCTTTGCAGGAACCTCCTTGACTGTTTGTGCCTAGCTGTGCTGTCTTCCCAACAGATGTCAGGGTGGTTGAAGTCTCCCATGAGAACCAGGGCCTGTGATCGTGAGGCTTCTTCCAGCTGTCTGTAGAAGGCCTCATCGACGACTTCCTCCTGATCAGGTGGCCTGTAGTAGACCCCCACAACAGTGTCACCCATGTTACCCTGCCCTTTAATCCTTACCCATAGGCTCTCAACTTGCTCTTCATCCACCCCGAGGCAGAGCTCCATACATTCTAGTTGCTCCCTCACATAAAGAGCAACTCCACCACCTCGCCTTCCTGGCCTGTCTTTCCTAAAAAGCACATAGCCATCCATGACAGCATCCCAGTCATGTGAACTATCCCACCATGTCTCTGTCACTGCAATGAGATCATGGCCCTGCGACCGCACACAGATCTCTAACTCTTCCTGCTTATTCCCCATGCTGCGTGCATTGGTATACAGGCATTTGAGAGAGCCAGTCAAGCACGCAGGCTTCCCAGTTGCTCGTTCCCGGCTGGGCGTTAGCGTGCTGGAAGGTGTTTGGAGGAGTGAAGGCCTTGTGGAGAGGTGTTCTTGGGAGAGGGGCAGGTGTGTTCTTGGGAGAGGACTCTCGAGGGGGGCTGATGCCTCCCTGTGCCACATCTCCCTGGTCAAGGAGTGCCTTGGAGGAGGGAAGGCAAGGCAAGGGTGGCCTGCAAGGGATGCGCAGCCCAGGTCTCTCTTCCTTCCAGCTGCCGTCTCGGCAAGTTCCTACACCGTCCCGCTGCAGGGTGAGCTCTGGGTGCTGCAGCAGGGCAGCGAGAGAGCCCCCTTGGGCAGGCATGAGCATGCGAGGTGAGGTGCTGACACTGCTGACGCAGGGAAGGTGGTGGTGTTGGCTTGAGGTTTGGGTGGGTGTGAGGAGCCCCACGGAGCTCTAGGGGCATTGCTGCGAGTGTGTGGAGCCAAGGGAGTGGTGGTGAGCACAGGCGTCCTCCAAGCAGCCTGCCGGCTTGTGGGCAGGCATTGTGGACGCTGAGCGCTGGAAGCCCTTTCCCCTTGGTGTTTTCTCCCTGAGCACTTTGAGAGCTGCCACTCCTTTTTTTGGGAGGTGGGGAGAGTCCTAGAGCCTTTGCATTGTGACCACTCTTGTTTTTCGGACTGCTCCCTGCTGACGCCGTGATGGGGTCGTGTCCTTCCAGCCTGAGAAATGCAGGGGCCAGAGTGGAGCACTAGGGGCTCAAGTGCTTGCTAAGAGAAGAGAGGGAAGTGGTCCTTCCTCTGGGCTGCTGCCTGGTGCTGCTTTGGAGGAGAGCTCCTGGCACCAGACGTGAGGACAAACCAGCTTGGCTCTGCCACACGCCCAGCTCCTTCAGTGGGTGGCTTAGCTGGTGCTCTCAGGCTCTGCCTGGGCCGTGCCCGGGGGGACCCTGGAGGCAGAGCCTGCGCTGGCTTTTCCATGTGGCACTCGCCCTGCTGAAAGCTGCTGCCTTGGCTCAAGGCTTTGCTTGGGAGAGAAATCCCCGGCCTTGCTGAGGCAGGGCAAGGCAAAGGCTTGAGAGCAGCGGAAGCCTTGTGCCGTTTCCCTGGTTGCAAGTGTGCTTGTCTAAGGCTGGTGCACTGGCCCTGTCCGTGCTGCTGAGTGTGTCTGTGTGCTGCCATGTGGTCATTGGTGAGCTCTGTGAGCACGGCCCGAGAGAGGGGGAGTGGTGCCGAAGAGTTTTGTCCTCCTTCCTTGAAGCCCCAAAGGGCCCCTCAGTAGGGAGGCCTGTGGGGTGAGGGCCTTGAGGGCACATGAAGCAAAGCAGATAGATAGGCAAGAGCTGGCGTGATGCGCCTCCTGGGAGAGCACTTGCCCTCTGCTTTGTGGAGGTGGGAAGGGAGCAGGCTCTGGGCTTTGACTGGATGTTCAGAGGAAGTGCCTGTGCAAAGGCTCTGGAGGACTAGAAGCAAGCGGAAGGGTTGGAGAGTGGGTCTTGGTGTGTTTTGGGGCCCTTGCCCATGGTCGCTTCTGCTCGGAAAAACTGCCTGTCGGAGGGCTCCGAGAGAGGCTGTGCCCACGCAGCACTTCGTGGCCTGGCCGTTGGTGGTGCTGCGTGCCTCTTGCTGGGCCCTGAGACCTGTGGCCCTGGAAGCAGCCTGAAGGGTGTTGGCAGAGCAGCTCTGAGCGTGGCAGCTGTTTGGCTTTCGCAGGGCCTTGGAGGCTGGGGAAGGGCCCGTCCTCCCCTTGCCATTGTCATTAGCCCTGCTGGCGGGCCAGGGGGAAGAGCTGCTGAGTGCTGCCTCTGCTGGTGTCCCCAGCTGAGATGCCCTCACCTGAGTCCTTCCCCGTGCCCCAAGCTGTCAGGGCCCCAAACCAGAGAGTGCTTGTTGTCCTTGATGTGTAGGGGATGTGCTGGCTTGGTTCAGTCCCTCCTTGGGGCAGGAAGTGGCCTTTGGAGTTGCGGGAAGGCTTCTTGCTCTGCCTGGGCCATGGGGCCCTGCTGTCTTCCGCTTCATGGACACTGCTCCCACACAATCGGCCCCTTAGGAAATGTTGCCACGAATCCCTTGCAGGCCTTTCTCCAATTCCTGAGCTTCACGGGCTCGGTGTAGGTACTGGCTGGGCAGAAGGTGATCTTCTCTTGGGGCAGGAACCGGCCCGTCCTGGGTGTTTTGCTGCACTAGGGGCAGTGTGAGGCACCAGGGTGAATGAGGGAGGCCGTTCAGGAGGTGTCTCAGCCTTGGGGAGAGCAGGGGCAGCTGCAGGGGGCAACAGCCACAAGGCTGGGGTCCCTAGTGTCTGCGAGAGCTGTGCCAGAAAATCACCACTGCCCAATCTGCAGCCAGATATCCCACACAGACTGTGAAATACTTATAAATATGCAGCTGAGAGTGTTTGGAGTAAAAGAGGTCATCTTTCAGAAAGGGTTCCTTTCTGGAGATTCCTAATTAACATTTCTGGGATCTGTCCAACCACAAGTGTTATTAGGCTAGAGGCATAAGCTGTTGCCCCTCTCCCCTGTTAGCAAAGGCTAAGTGGGGATATTCCCTGTGTACATAATTGCTGCAGACACTGTTTTCTTCTGATGTGGCAGGATCCTAGAAACTCTTTGCTTATAGTGCAGTAGTATCCCCCAATTAGCCCTTAATTAACTATCCAATTATCTGCCCTCCAGACCAGTGATAGTTGTAGGTCTGGGAGTGTCTTGATTTCTTCCTGCTGAAGGGCTCCATGCTTTGGGCTCTCTGCTACAACCTGCACCCTGCCCTGAGCTCTCAAATCAGACATCCAGGGGCAGACATCCAGCAGGAGGCCTCAGAGAGCAGTTTTCATAAGGTGGGACAGTTCACAAGGAATTGGTCTCTCCACAGTGGAGCACTCAGAGGGGCTCTTTCCAGTGGCAGTGCCACAGTCCTTAGCTTTTGAAATGGGCCAAAAAAGGGAAACTTCCAAAGACCACGTTTTTCTTCACAAGAGAATAATGGCCTTGAAAACCACTTCTCCCAGGTGCTCCTACTGCAGTGAGTAGTGATGCTCAAGCACTTCCCTGCAAGTCAGCAGGAAATATGTCCTGGGTCACAGCTGAGAATCAGCTTGCAAAGCTGAAGCTGTTTGATACAGATAACTTGCAGGCCCCCTCTGAATTATGCTCCTCCCCTTTCCACATGCTCCTCTCTTCTCTAAGGGAGTCCTTTGGCACCTGACACTTCAGGTGTCCAACTCACGTTTTGCAGTGTGTCACTGAGCTGGTCACTGAGGCCTGCAGTTTCTGAAGCTCTTGCCTCATCAGCTGGGGCACAGCCTGGGTATTAGCTCCCTCGTGGCCCCTTCTTTCCAAATGACCCTCCTCTGAGGTGAAATGTGGATCTGAAGCTGATTTGGACAAAGGCCCCCTCTAGCCAGTGAGGTGGGCATAAAAGCAAGTGAGGCTCAGTTACTTCTGGAGTGGTCCAGGGCTGTCCCAGCAGGCTTTGCACAGTTCAGCTCACCCACCCATCATCAAACTGCATTGGAGCCTGCAGGATGACTCCTTGGTATCACACTATAAAGAAAAAAAAAACCCTCTATCTGGTAATAATACATCATGCACTACTTGGGGAAGGCTGAGCTGCCCAAGCAAGTCTCCAGATAACACCTGTGGTGTCTCTGGGCCACAGGGGCAGCACGCTGGGCTTGGAAGAGACCTAGGCAAGGAGCTGTGCGCTGCTTGGTGCCAGGTCCTCTCCAGAGGGCTAGTGCTGAGCAAGGTGGCCATGAGCCGTGCCTGCCTGCCTGCTGGCCGTGGGCTGGTGGGCTGGCTGCAGCAGAGGTGCCCTCACAGTCAGCACTCAGACAGGTGCCTGTCACATGTGTCACCCCCTTTGCTCCCCAGGGTGGTCATTTCTGCTAGGTGGCTCTCTGAGGTGCTGGATGACATCAGAAAGCCTGCTGGCCAGCACATCTCCTGAAGGCCAATCAGGCAGCTGCAGTGGAAGTGACCTCACAGTCCATACTGCAGCCATGTACCCTTTGGCTGCCCTGAACCATCCTCTCCACTTGCATCTCCTCTCTGCTGGGATGAGTGGTGCTGTGATGCTCTTCTTGTCCTCAAAATGGCTCCTACCAGAACCCAGGCAATGAAGTTCCTGTACAAGAGGTGGCCTCGCCATCAACACTGCAGATGTGTCACTTTTATCTTTTTCTCCCCCACCCCTCTTCTGAGTCCGCCTCTCTTATGGATCCCCACATTCATCATCCCAGCCATGTCCCCTTTACTGGCACCTCCCTCTCCCCCATCCCCATGGAATTACACATGCTGTGGCAGGATGAAAATGGGCTCCTGAGGAAGGCAGGCTGGGGTGGTGAGGAGGTGGAGGCGTGTCTGTGCAAAGGGGTGGCTGGAGCGCACAGGGCTTTGCCTTGGAGCAGGTGATGAGCCAGTCGAGACCTTGTAGGGAGGAGAAGAGGACACACCAGTCTGGGTGACATCCTGGTAGTGTTTGCTAAGGGCTGCCTGAGGAGGGGAGGGAAGTAGCTGAAACCTCCTGCCGGCAGCTGGGGGAAGCCTCGTGGTCACAGCTCCCGGTTCTCCCAGGACAGTTTAACCACCCTGAAATCTGCTGGAAGGGCAGCGCCCCTGGGCACAAGCAGCCCAGGAGCTTCCCAGCGAGCGCTGGAAACAGTTTCTTGACCCAGGCAATCAGTGAGCCATCAACGGCTGGACTCTGTCAGTCACTAGCAAACAGGACCGGATGGGGATGTAAAGGTTAAGGGCAGCCATGGCTGCAAGGACCATGAGATGGCGGAGAAGTCAGGCCAAAAGCTGTAGCACAGCGCAGGGCTGCAGGAGAGCCGATTCCAGCTAGTTCAGCATCTGCTTGGCAGGATCCCGCAGGAGGCTTCCCTGGAGGGCAGAGGGGCCATAGGCGCTCTGTAAAGACAGAATAGGCAGAGGAAGAGAGGACAGAGAGGCTAAAGAAGAGAGAGGCAATATGTCAGTTTGAATGCAGTAGTTTCTCAGAACAAAGTTTCTCCTTTTGCAGTGTTGGTAGGAAATGTATCATGATGAATAACTGCACCTATATAGAAACATGTGAGTGGCATACAGTAATGACTGTAGTGCATGCACATGGTGCTGCCGATGAAAAGGGCAGAAAATATTCATTAGAACTGATAAAGCCTGTGTGAAGTTCTGAAAGCAAATATTTTTTTTTTCAGTTCTTGCGTAGAGCTATTTTTTGCATAGATTTCAACCTATGACGAGAACTTGACCTTGAGGCCTTTAGGACATCTAGAGGCCATTGCTGCCTGAGATGCCCTGTGTAGCTGTGTTGCCATGGGGTGCTGGGAAATGTGATCCAGGAGGTATGGGAACCTTTCTGGGGCATTAGTTGGTCACCAGGAGAAACATCTCAAGACCTCTCAGTGGGATGACTTTTTTTTTTTTTTCTGAGTAGAAAGGGAAGCCCAGACAACTGGGTTAGGCAGAGGCCTCTGTACTGGAGGGGGTCTGGCATCAGGTGTCCTTTAGGACATCACTGTAACACGGGTACATTGAGATTTGTGCAATGTCAGCCATCAAGAAATAGAGCATTTTGCCGAAGCTGATCAGCCTGCTTCCCTCCGTCAGTTGTGAGAGCCCAGCACCTCGTTGTGCGACTTGCTGTGTGCAAAGAGCGAGGAGTGGCAGGGAAGACCCTGGCCAGGGAGTGGTTTGTGGGACCCTGGACTTGTGCGAGAGAGGTTTTGTTATACTTTCCAGCTTTAACATTTGTTGTGTACTTACTGTCTTTCTTGCTGTGTTTCCTTTTAGTATGCTAGTGCTCTGGGGTGATTAAATCTTGTGTTTTTGTCTGAAAAGGAAAGTGATATTCCAAACTGGGGTGGGATGTAGTTGGAGGGTCACAGACGTTGGGTGCCATTGCAGGTGCCCTGGTGCCCTCTGCCCAGCCTCCCTCTGCAGCTCCGAGGGGCTCCGGTCTCCCGCAGCTCCCCTGGGAGAGCTGCCAGGCCCAGGCAGGAACCTCTGAGACACCGGGGCCTCTCCAGGTGCCACTGGCTGCTTGTGGTTCGACCCCTGAGCTCTGCCTGGAAAGGGGAAGAACTTCTTCAACATTTCTTCAAAAAATGGGAGCACATTTTCATGAGTTGAAATGACTGAATAATTTTAATACAAGTGTCCACGTTTTCCAATTTCCAGCACTTTCCAGTCCATGGTGGAAATCTTCAGGAAGGGTATGAATCTCAGGAGAAGAACTATGGGTTTGCCCCTGGAATTCTGTTACCACTGCTCCGTTTATTATGCCATAATTCTCAGGAATCTTTTACATATTTTTAGACATCCTGATTGCATCAGACTGCCTGGACATGGGCACTTTCACTTGTTTTCCAATCTGCCTCCTCTCCTTACTCTTATTATACTCTTATACTCTTTTTTAGCGAGATTTCTCCCCACTCTCTAGTGGCTGCTTTGAGGTGG
Source organism: Struthio camelus (assembly GCF_040807025.1). Taxonomy (NCBI): domain Eukaryota; kingdom Metazoa; phylum Chordata; class Aves; order Struthioniformes; family Struthionidae; genus Struthio; species Struthio camelus. The sequence goes on from NC_090970.1 coordinate 5,159,961, forward strand.
AGGGAGTCTGAAGCTTGCCTCGGCTTTCAGCATTGTCTCTTATTGCCTCTCATTGGCTCTTTAGCCAGCGGCTTCATTGTGTTTCTCGCTGGCCTTTCCTGTCTACCTGTCTAAAACATTTCAAGGGAGGTCATTCCCTGTGGAAAGTGGACCTCACTGGAGGCAGCTTGGGCTGAAGGTACAGCGGAGAAGTGCTGGTCATTAAGTTTATTGAACTCTCTCATGTTTTATTTTTGCTTGATCACAATTGAGACAACCCCTTGTGTGTGTGTTTGCAGCTAGTTGTCTAAGGAAAGCAGGCAGAAATTAGTGCCTGTGCGCTGTAGTGTTCAGCTAGAGACTCGAGTGGATTAAAGGCTAGATGTTAAGCAGAGTGCTGCAAGTCCCCAGGGGCTGAGGAGGGAAATGGCAGGGCTGGGGAGGTGGGCAGGAAGGTTGTCCATACATGTCTCCTACCAAAAATACTGTTTTTGTACACAACAAGATTCATTAGGAGACACTCTGGGGCAATGTCAGTGGGAGAATGTGGCTATCACTTATTCTGTACGCTGAAAAATAAAACTTTAAAAGCAGAAACCCTTTTTTTCCTTTTTGTTTGTGCTCATTGAAATCTTCCTCTTGTAAAGCCACTCTGAAATCTCCCCAGTTAGCCACAGAAGGACTGAGGAGCTGAAGAAAATTGTGGGGAGAGACATGGCGTATTAAGGCTTTTTGCATATTAATGACCCCTCGGGTGTATTTGGTGCTGAGTCCATGAACCTCAAATACTGGGAGGAGACAGAACAAACCTCTCCAGAAGTTAGAAGCAAATCCCAAAGTTTCCTGGAGCATTAATTGGTCCCACTGAGGGCAATTACCAAGAAAGTCTCCTTGGGGGGCTGATGAGAGCAGAAAGTGGGAGGCAATGTACAGGTGGCTGTGATGCCAAGACAACCTTGATGTGCTTTATCAAGCAGCCAAGGCCCACAGCCAGCCCCTGGGCAGGGTGATCCTCTCCCTCACCCATTGCTCGGGGCTCTTTGTGGGGTCAGTGTGAGGGTGGGGGAGGTGAGCAATGCCGAGTGCAGGACAACGTTACAACACCTCCTGGGCTCCCTGGGGGTGAGGGGGCATCGAGGCCTGGTGCCGAAAGGAAATGACATCTTCTCATAGGCCTCGGTGGCAGAGGACAAAGACCTCAGTTCTGTTGGAGGCATTGCCCTCGGTTGTCTTCACCACAGGCTGTCCTAAAATCTCCCAAAGCTGCGCCTGTTTCCCTGCAGCCTGTAGACACCCAACCTTCTTCCCCACCTTGCTCTCACCCTGGGATCTTCCTGCCTCTGCTGCTGTCCCTCTGTCCTTGCTGGCTGCTCCTTGAAACACAAAGCCAGGGACTGATCTCAGATCTCCTCTGGGTGTCCTGTTGCACCAAAGCACTGCCCTTCCAGTGACATTCTTTTTACCTGATGTCCAGTCTGAACCCCTCAAGATGCAGTTTGTGGCTCTTGCCCCTTCTCATGCTCTTTCCCACTAGCAAGAAAAGCTCCATCCTCTCTGACACCACCCTTCAAGCAGTCACAGGCTACTACTGCACTGGCCTTAGCCTCCACTTCACCAGGCTGAAGAAGCCCAGGTCCCTCTGCCTCTCCGTACAGGCCCTGGCCTTCAGGCCCCCAACCCCATCCTGGCAGACCTCCTCTGGACCCTCTCCACTTCCTCCCCAGTCCTCCAGCACTGAGCAGCCCACACTCAGATGCACTATTCCAGACGTGGCCACACGAGTGCTGAGTCAAGGGGGAGAAGAACTGCCCTTGTCTCAATGGCCATTGTCTTCCCAATGCAGGCCCTGTCTGCAGCTGGCCTCATTTGTGGTGAGCGTGCACCACTGGCTCCTATAGCATCCCTCATGTAACATCCTGGCCCTTCTCCTCAGGGTCCCTCCTCTGCTGCTCAGGTCCCAGCCTGTCCTGATGCACAGCCCGTTCTGCCGCACGATGCTGGACTCTTCACTTTTCCTTGTACAACATCATGAGGGCTGTTTGGGGGTACCTGTGAAGCAGGTTCCACTGATTTGACCATGCTTTTGTCTGATTCACTTCCATGGTCGCAGGGGACTCAGTGTGGACAGATATGCAAGACTCTTCAGGCTGGAAAGGACCTCAGGAGGTCTCCAAGCCAACCTCCTGCTCACAGCATGGTCAGCTATCAGGCCCAGCCAGGTTGCTCAAGTCTTTCTTCAGCCAGGGCTTGAAAATCTCCAAGGATGGAGATGCTCTTTGGCCCAGAGGGCACAGGCTCTCTGGGCCACCTGCCCCAGTGCCTCACTGTCTTGATAGGTCCTTGAAAGTTTGTCCTTAATCGCCAGCCTGAAGCTCTCTTGTTGCAACTAATGCCCCTTGGCCCTCATCTTCCCATCCTTCCCAAGGGTGAGGAGCATTCTGTTATCACGCGCAGCTGTTGTAGGCTGTGAGGAGGGCCCACTCTGGACACGCAGTTGTTCATAACTAGGAGGGGCTGGCTCTGGGGAGGCCATATCTGGTGCTAACCCACTTGTAGGAAAGGAATTCCTGACTGCAAGAATTGCCGTGCCTATCGCTAGAGGTGACAGAATCAGCAACTCTTTCAGGTTGGGAGGCACCTTGGGAGCCTCCTGCGCACATCAGGAGCAACACCATGTTCACAGGTGTTCACCAAGTTCCTCAGGGCTTTGTCCAACAGCAACCCGCAAACCTCCAAGAACAGAGGGTCCAAAACCTCTCTGGACCTTTCTTCAAGTGCTTTATTAACCTCTTTGATTTGTCTCCCTTCTAGCTAATTTTAACTGCAGTTCCGTCAGCTTGTAGCCATTGTCTCCCACTCACATGCCACGAGTCCCTCCAGTACCTGCCTCTTTATCAGTGGCAACCCGGAGTTGGGAAGCTGCTATGTATTCCCCCCAAAGCCTTCCCTTCTCCAGGCTGAACAAGCCCCATTGCCTCAGCCTCTCCTCACAGCGGAAGTGCTCCAGCCCCCAAACCACCTTGGGGGCGGCCACTGAACTCACCCCAAGTGATCAACATCGTTCTTCTGCAGGAGCCCCCAAATGGAGGCAGTATTATAGATGTGCCCTGATGAGGCTGAGGAGAGGGGGATAATCACTTCCCTCAGTCTCCTGGCTGTGTTCCTGTTTATGCAGCCCAGGACACTGTGGCCTCCTTTGCTGCCAGGGCACGCTGCTGGCTCATGTCCAGCTCGCTGCCTACAAAGACTCCCAGGTCCGTTAACTCAGAGCTGCTGCCCAGCCGGGCACTCCCCAGGTCCTGACAGCCCCTTCCTCCTGCCTCCTGAGATCCCTCTGAACGGCAGCTCGAGCATCCGACTGTTCCACCCAATTGGGTGCCGTCTACAACTGTGATGAGATTTCCATTCTGCAGGTCACTGATGAACTTTCAAACAGGACAGGATCCAGGGTAGACCCCCGCATATGCCACCTTTACGTGGCTTCCTGGTGAAATATGACCCATTCAGAAAACCCCTCTGAGCTCAGTCATCCAACCAGCTTTTTGCCCATCTGGATGTCTACTGGACACCCACTCCTCTCCACTCCTCCACAAGCACTGGTCTTTCATCACAGGAGGCAATCAGGTTGCTCAGGAAGGATTTACCTTCAGCAAATGCATACTGAGTGTTCCCAGGCACCTTCTTCTCCCTCATGTGCCCAGAAATGTGATCTGAGACAAATCTCTCCATAACACACTCTACACCAACGTGAGGCTGAATGGCCTGTGGCTCCACACGTGGTCTTTGTGGCCTTTTTGGAAGATGGGCACAACATATTCCTTTTTCTGCTCATTGCGACCTCCTCTGATCTCCACAGCTTTTCACAGATGAGAGAGAGCAGCCTTGCTGTCAAAGCAGCCAGCTCTCTCCATGGCCATGGATGCTAGCCATCAAGGCCCATAGACTTGTAGGGGTTGAGTTTTGCAAGTCATCCCTTAAGCGCTACAGATTGGTTGTCCCCTCAAGAGTCTTGACTCTAGGCACAACAGCCCCATCCAGCAGTGAGCCCCCATTTTCCTTGCTTATTCTTTTACTGTTACTGAAGCAGTAGCAGCTCTTCTTCCCGTCCTTGACATCCCCTGCAAGTGTCTATCCCAGGGGAGCTTTGGCTTCCCTAACTCCATCCCTACTTCGCTGGACAATATTCCTAAATTCCTCCTTTGCAGCCTCTCCCTTCCTCCCTTTTCCGTATGCTGCGTGATTGCCCTGGAGCTCCCATGTGTGTTCCCTGTTTAGCCCAGCCAGGGTCCAGAGATGTCCACTAATTTTACAAGCTGTTGGTATGGCGCATTCTTGTGCTTGATGGGTGCTGTCCCTAATTACCTGCTGGCTTTCCTGAGCTCCTCTGCCCTTCAGAGGTGCCTTCCTTAGTCCATCTCATGGAAGAGCCTCCCTACACCCAAGCTACCCCTTCCCACATAGGGCATCCCTCATCCCCTCATCTTGCCTTTGGGTCTCTCCTGAAGATCTTGCACCTTGGCATTGAAGGACTCCAGTCATGCGAGTGACCCCACCCCATCTCAGTTATTCCAAGCATGTGGCAGTGCTGTGACAGCTTGGGCATCTCCGTTTGCTCCTGGCTGTGCCTCAGGCGGCATTATGTCTGCATATATGTGGAGTTCAGCACCTCAGCTGTGGCATGGACAGAAGATTTGTCACAGGGGAACATGTTCCCAAGGAGCTTCTGTATGCAAAGGCTTTGACTGCAAGGGGTGACATGCTGGCATGGATAGCAGGTGGCCAATGTGATGGTGGAAGGAGGTTCTCACTAACAGAGCAAACCCTGCAGTGTCCAAGGCCAGAAACAGAGCTAGGCAGTGCAGGAATGGCAGGAGAGGGGTTTGCTTCCTGAGCTGATTCTGCAGCACCTTGGGGGCCTGTGACAGAGGTGAATTGATCTCCAGGAAGGACAAGATGCTACTGTAGAAGACCCTGGGCCTGGGCAGCCTGTGATCCAGCCACCCAGAGGACATCACTAGCCCAGTGGCTGTTCATATCATGTGGAAGGGTGAGAAGAGGTTCAGGGACAGGAGAGCCAGAAGGTTTGGTGGGTTCACAGAATCACAGAATCACAGAATCGTTTAGGTTGGAAGGGACCTCTGGAGATCATCTCGTCCAACCTCCCTGCTCAAGCAGGGTCCTCTAGAGCATATTGCCCAGGATCACATCCAGACGGGTTTTGAATATCTCCAGGGAAGGAGACTCCACCACCTCTCTGGGCAACCTGTTCCAATGCTCTGTCACCCTCACAGCAAAGAAGTTTTTTCTCAGGTTCAGATGGAACTTCCTGTGGTTCAGTTTCTGCCCATTGCCTCTTGTCCTGTTGCTGGGCACCACGGAGAAGAGGCTGGCCTCATCCTCTTGACACTCCCCCTTCAGATACTTGTACACGTTGATGAGATCCCCTCTCAATCTTCTCTTCTCCAGGCTCAACAGGCCCAGCTCTTGCAGTCTTTCTTCATAGGAGAGGTGCTCCAGCCCTCTAATCATCTTGGTAGCCCTCCGCTGGACTCTCTCCAGGAGTGCCATGTCTCTCTTGCACTGGGGAGCCCAGAACTGGACACAGTACTCCAGGGGAGGCCTCACCAGGGCTGAGGAGAGGGCGAGGATCACCTCCCTCCACCTGCTGGCAACACTCTGCCTAATGCACCCCAGGAGACCATTGGCCTTCTTGGCCACAAGGGCACACTGCTGCCTCATGTTTAACTTGTTGTCCACCAGCACTCCCAGGTCCTTCTCGGCAGAGCTACTTTCCAACAGGTCAGTCCCCAGCCTGTACTGGTGCATGGGATTATTCCTGCCTAGGGGCAGGACCTTGCACTTGCCTTTGTTGAACTTCAGGAGGTTCCTCTCCGCCCACCTCTCCAGCCTGTCCAGGTCCCTCTGAATGGCAGCACAGTCTTCTGGTGTGTTAGCCTCTCCTCACAGTTTAGTCTCATCAGCAAACTTGCTGAGGGTGCACTCTGTCCCTTCCTCCAGGTCATTGATGAATATATTGAACAAGACTGGGCCCAGGACTGACCCCTGGGGGACACCACTAGCCACAGGCCTCCAACTTGACTCTGCGCCATTCACCACAACCCTCGGAGCTCGGCCATCCAGCCAGTTCTCAATCCACCTCACTGTCCACTCATCTAGCCCACACTTCCTGAGCTTCCCTAGGAGGATGTGATGGGAGACAGTGTCCAAAGCCTTGCTCAAGTCCAGGTAGACAACATCCACTGCTCTCCCCTCATCTACCCAGCCAGTCATCCCGTCATAGAAGGCTATCAGATTGGTCAAGCATGATTTCCCTTTGGTGAATCCATGCTGACTCCTCCTGATCACCTTCTTGTCCTCCAGATGCGTAGTGAGGACCTCTAGGAGGAGCTGTTCCATCACCTTGCCAGGGATGGAGGTGAGGCTGACAGGCCTGGAGTTTCCTGGCTCCTCCTTCTTACCCTTTTGGAAGACTGGTGTGACATTGGCTTTCTTCCAGTCCTCAGGCACCTCTCCTGATCTCCAGGACCTTTCCAAGATGATGGAGAGTGGCCTAGCGATAACATCCGCCAGCTCCCTCAGCACTCGTGGGTGCATCCCATCGGGGCCCATGGATTTATGGATGTCAAGTTTGGACAAAAGATCTCTAACCCGATCCTCCTCCACCAAGGGACAGTCTTCCTTTCTCCAGACTTCCTCTCTTGCCTCCAAGGTCTGGAGTTCCTGAGGGCTGGCCTTAGCAGTGAAGACGGAAGCAAAGAAGGCATTCAATAACTCTGCCTTCTCTGTATCCTTTGTCACCAGGGCACCCGCCCCATTCAGCAGCGGGCCCACGTTTTCCCTAGTCTTCCTTTTGCTATTGATGTATTTGAAGAAGGCCTTCTTGTTGTCCTTGACATCCCTTGCCAGATTTAATTCCAACTGGGCCTTAGCCTTCCTTGTCACATCCCTGCATGCTCTGACAACGTCCCTGTATTCCTCCCAAGTGGCCTGTCCCCTTTGCCACATTCTGTACACTTCCTTCTTCTGTTGGAGTTTGGCCAGGAGTTCCTTGCTCATCCAGGCAGGTCTCCTGCCTGCTTGGCTCGACTTCTTCCTCAGAAGGATGCACTGCTCTTGAGCCTGGAGGAGGTGATGCTTGAATATTAACCAGCTTTCTTGGACCCCTCTTCCTTCTAGGGCCCTGTCCCAGGAGATTCCCCTAAGTAGGTCCCTCAAGGGGTCAAAGTTAGCTCTCCTGAAGTCAAAAGCCAAGCGCCCAGCGTGGGGCTCGAACCCACGACCCTGAGATTAAGGGTCTCATGCTCTACCGACTGAGCTAGCCGGGCAGTGGTCAAGTCCCACACCTTTGAGATGGAACAACTTGCAACACCTGAATCAGAATAGTAACCACCGTCCCTCTGTCCTGCTCCTAAAAGCACAGACAATGGAAATACAGAAACTATACATTTAATTTCAAGTCTCTAATTCAGAAGGTTCTTTGTGCAAACAAAAGCAGTCATTGTAGGGAGGCTGACTTCAGTTAAACATGAGGGACAGAAAGCTTTGAGATTCCATTTACATCACTAACAGCTAAAGTAGCAACCAAGTAAAATCAGACTTCCAGGCACTTTGCACTCAGCTGGAACACTGAGAAGCAGTGAAACAGGAGACCTTGAGCTTTGCAATACCTCTTCATTTTGATTTTTTGTGTTTTCTTTTATAGAATCATGAAAACATACAGAGACAAAAAGATATGCCTGCAAGACATCTCCAGCAGTTACGTGCTCTGTCCCTGTGCCCCACCATCACTCCTGACAGGCTTCTGTTCTGGAACCCTTCCAGTCATTGAAATTCCACAACCTACACAGGCAATCATTTCCCGTGTCAAAACTGTCCAGTTTTGACACTGACAGAATTTGTCCCAATGTCTAATGTCAGTCCTTCCTTCTACAATGTAAGATCATTGCTCCCTGTCCTATTCACTGTGGACATGTAGAACAGATTCTCTTCCCTTTTGCAGCAGCATTTTATAACACTAAAGACTTATCACATCTCTCCAGCCTTTTCTTCCCCAATCCATTCCACTTGCCTCTGTAAAGTCTGTTTTTTTTTTCCCATATCCCTCAGATTTCCCATTCCTCTTCTATAGCATCTCCCATTTTGTGTGTATCTGTCTTGACCTGCAGTGTCCAAATGACAGCACTGCAGCTGAGGCTTGCTTAGTAATGCAGAAAGATTACCTCCTACATCTGGCAGATTACACTTCTGTTCATACCAGTTTCATCCGGATCACGTTTCCCTAAATTGTTCGTGATAGTTCTTTCCAGCCACAGCACAAGTAATGAGTTGGTCTTTGTTAAGACAAATCTAGAGTCACATACAGTTCGTGATCCACTACAAGCTCATGGTCCCTTCCTGCAGGACTCCTGCTTTCACTCCCAGCAAGTAGATAGCATCATGTCCTTATAACCATCAGATTTCATCCCTCTTCTTCAGACAATTTGTCAAGATAATTTTGGATTCTAATTCTGTCCTCCAACACATCCACATGCTCTCCCAGCTGTGCCCCTTCTGCAGATCTAATAAGCTGACAATCTATTCTGTCCTCTAGCTCATTCACTAAAAGCTAAATGAACGCATACGGGGGGGAAGAATCAAACAAGACAAGCACAGCCCATTCGACACAGCCATCCATTTTGACTCTGGACCACTGGCTGATTCTCTGGATATGGATTTCCAACCAGTTTTGCACCTGTCTGTAGTAACCTCATCTACATTGTGCTTCCCTAGATTGTTTCTGAAAATTATTTGCTTTAAAAGCTCTGCTACATCATTGAAATAGGTTTTTCTCTTGGACCAGCCCCTTAGAGAAAATCATTTAAGAGTTCCCTGAGGCAGCAGAAATCTATCTTTACAAAATATTCAGGGTCCTTTGGAAAAGTGTTTTGGCTGCTGAGAGTTTTTTCTTTGCTTGGGAGGAGCAGGTTGCTTCTGTTCCTCTTACCTTTCTAAAGGTCATGAACTCTATCGCTTCTGGGTTGTCCTCATTCACACAGCCTTCTGATTCAACGTTTTCATCCAGAAATTACCTAACTCGTACAATCAAGTCTGGAAAAGTCTAAGTCTTTCCGCACTTTTTTGACGTAAAAAGATGATGCCAACTCACTCCAAGATTTTGAATGATTTGCACCCTATTAAACTCCTTTCCCAGCTCAAGTGGTTGAAATCCCCCATGTGCCTTGGGCGTTCCTGTCCACTGCTCGCTGAGAGCTTCCCCTGACCCTTCAAGGTTTGGCACTCCACAGCGAGCCACCACCACCGCAGCGCCCATGTTGCTCTCCTCTGTGGTCGTCACCCACAGATTATTCCAACAGGTCTTTCACCCTCTCTGATCTCTACCTCAGAACAGGCACATACCTATTTGACACACAGAGCGATGCCCTTTTCCTTGTAAACCTCTGTTTACAAGGTTTGTGTTTGTTGACCAGGTTCTCCACTGTATTATTCTTGTCACATAAGCTACCCCTGAAGATCAAATCTCTCTGTTTTCCATAGGTCTAACATGAAGACATCAAAGGTGCTTTGTAGACTGAGCCACTGTCGCCGTTCCTCCTCTGAGCTTGTCATAAATAACCTAAACCTTCTAATTTGTGGACTCTGGTGCAGAGGTTATCCCAATTACCTGCAGGATTTTGTTATCCTCCCCCTCGGAGCCTCATTTAAAGTCCTGCTTTAAGGTCAGGAAGCTCACGAACATGGGTGTAATTTAGCAGCTGAACCAAGGGATGGTGCTCCAGCAGAAGAACAAACAAAAATAAGGATTTAAAACAAAGCACTTTATCACTTTACCTGGTTTTTCACCATCTGCTATTTCTTCCTGCTTTATCACGCCTGATACACAAATGGAAAATACAGTAATACACAGAAGTGAGAGAAAATTACAAGGCACCCAGCGGTCACAATCCCTTATGACATGCATTAGAAAAGTCCATTGAAGAGTTAAACCAGTATTTATTATTTACAGTGCTTCTATATGTAGTTAATCCCTATAGGAATATGAGGTTTATAGTATTCAAATTTATGAAATTCCTTTCTTGTTAAAAAGCAGGAGAAAAAGAATTTTATATACAAGCCATATTTTGCAGAAAGAGCACCACCCCCCCCACTTATTTCCAGATCTCAAAAGCATCAAAATAAGCTTATGCGCCAGCCTTCGAGTCTTGCAACAGGAAAACTTGAAAGTAAATTTCTTATCTTTCATTGATTTGAATCAAAGAAAATTTAGGAGCCACCGCTTATTTAAATTCGGCCTCTGTTGCACAAAATTACCTGCCATGTTTTTGAATCCATTAATGCAGTAGGAGACAGTCTGCAGGACTGGTGGAGGAGCGCCACGGGGGCCTCCCAAAGCCTTCCCCGTCCTCTGCTTCGTGCGAACGTCTCTGCGCCCTCCCACATAAACGAGGAAGCCCTAAAATTCTGCATCTTACCAGATTATAACTGGTGGGCAACCAGGAGAGAACAAGATGACCGTCACCCTCCGTAGGATTTTCTTTTTTTTTGAGGCAATCATGCTCAAAACAAACAAATAGCTTGTTTAACAGACAAGCAAAACAACCTTTATTATAACAACCGCTCTACGTTTACCCTGCATGAAGAGGTCACGTTAACGTGCAATTTCTCACCGGCCTTTAGTTAAAGGCGTCACAGTCAGGCAATGAAAACAGAGTAAACCAGTACAGCTTGACTTAAGCCAGTTAAGTTAACCTAGCTTTCACCAAGAGAGGATACATCCTCCAAAATTTTTATCCGCTTTAAATATCCAACAAACCGCTCGTGGATATCCGCAGGTTACCACCTACGTTGTCTGTATTCCGTGACTTCAGGCTGTTTCATGAAATCCAATTTTTCATGCCATTATTCTGGTACCAGCCCTAATGACCACTGTCTTCCTGTTTGCTCAAACACCCATTCACGCAGCTGGTTCTCCTGACTAGAAAAGATCGTATAGCTGGTGAAACTATTAATTTCTTTTCATCTTGCTTTACCTGTAAAAGACATGGTGTGCATGACGTTCACAAACAGATGTAGTTTTTCTGCACCGTCACAGCGGGTATTGTACCACTTCCAGCACACCCCTCATGGGGCAGAGCTGTTTCCCAGCACGCCAAAGCAAAGCAACGTTAAGTTACCAAAAGAAGTTTCTGTAAAACACAAAACATTTTGCCTTTCGGAGATCCTAAGAACATGGCAACTCATTAACATGGCAACCTGCTGTGATTCACTCTCTGTCATTTCTGTAAAACGGTAACTACCGCCTATCAAAATAGAAACGTGCAGAAACCTAGGAGCTCTAAGCTGTCTACGTGAAGGACTTTTTGCAGAACTTTGCAGTGCTTTGCATTTGGCACTTTCCAAGCCAAGTGGCTGTGTCAGTAGTTTTGCCTCGCAATTACTCATCTTTTCTCTTACCCTGGTCCATCACAGGGGACTAGTGGCTTTATCTGGCCCTGCCTCAGGACCCTGTTAGCGTCCTGAAACGGAAGCAAACTGATCTTTGCAAAAAATCCTCGCTATTTTACAACAGCAAGTATATTTCTCTAGTTTAGAGATACATAGCAAAGTAGAAGAAAACGGGGAAGCTGTCATTCTTTTGAAGTTTCATAAACAACCGCCCGCCTTCCTTTCCTTCTGTGGGAACAGGGCAAGGGGGACTTGACCTCCTATCACTGGCCTGTTCCACTGTTTCACCTGTTCTACCTTAAAAATATAGCGTGTCCCAGCTGCTTCCGGCAGCAGCTCTGATCTCCCCACTTTGTACATATAGACAGGCTCATCTTGCAGCACTCGATGCAGTCTGGCACAAGCCCCAGGACTCGCAGGGAGAGGACGCTGGCAAGGTAGGAAGCGAGCGGGTCTTCTCCAAGGTGTCGAGAACTGAGGTGCTCACGGTCACACTGTGGCTGCAAAAAGAAACACCTGAAAGCTCTGCAGCTTGCTACGTGGAAGAACCTGAGAAAATAAACCAAAACAGTGCTTAAATACAAGGTTCTGTGCAAGAAGGATTGCGTTGGCTCTTACATATAAAATATTCATTCCTTGTGGCCAGCAAAATATCTGAGTTAAATTATCAGATGGGGCAGTTTACACCGGTAACCTCCATGTTTGTCACTTTCTTCTCCCCGTGCTTCAGTCCCGTTTCTGCTCCGGGTTATTTATTTGCCTTTAATTCCTATGGATTTCCATCTCACATTGCCCAGGCTGTCAGGTTTTCAACACTCAGTGTTTCATAACTCACAGCGTATCTTTAAATGCTAGAATGGGGTGATTTTGTCAGGAGGTCAGCTTTTAGTTTACGGGGAAAAAGGAAGAAACCTCACATAACCACAGAGGGAAGCTAAAAATACATTCCCTACAGACCCCCAAAAATCCCATTAGGTAGAATAAAGTTTCTTAAGCAACCTGTGAGTTATTGGCTCAATTTTGAGGCACTTACTCATTTTTGAACATTTGTCGTTGCCTACATTTTGCCTGCACAGTTTTCCGTCTCGTTTTTAGCTCCCCCAGCTCCGTTCCAAAAAGTGGGCCGAATGCACTTGCTTGTTTCCTTTCTTCTCCTCCCTCTTTCCTAGCTTCCACATTCGACCACTTGGCACACAAGCTGACGGCATACTTTTGCACCCTACCTAGTACTGTGGAATATGATGTATTATAATATAAGTCATAAATAAATTGTTACTCTGACTGGAAACAAACAAGACCCAGTGATGCTCCCATTCTTTCCCAAAGTCAGGGGGTAAAATGTAGGACCTGACAATCAGAATGAATGTTAGGATATTTCTGTGATGCGAGCACACACAGAATCACAGAATCAATCGTTGAGGTTGGAAGGGACCTCTGGAGATCATCTCGTCCAACCTCCCTGCTCAAGCAGGGTCACAGAATCGTTTAGGTTGGAAGGGACCTCTGGAGATCATCTAGTCCAACCTCCCTGCTCAAGCAGGGTCACCTAGAGCATATTGCCCAGGATCACATCCAGATGGGTTTTGAATATCTCCAGGGAAGGAGACTCCACCACCTCTCTGGGCAACCTGTTCCAATGCTCTGTCACCCTCACAGTCAAGAAGTTTTTTCTCAGGTTCAGATGGAACTTCCTGTGGTTCAGTTTCTGCCCATTGCCTCTTGTCCTGTTGCTGGGCACCACGGAGAAGAGGCTGGCCTCATCCTCTTGACACTCCCCCTTCAGATACTTGTACACGTTGATGAGATCCCCTCTCAATCTTCTCTTCTCCAGGCTCAACAGGCCCAGCTCTTGCAGTCTTTCTTCATAGGAGAGGTGCTCCAGCCCTCTAATCATCTTGGTAGCCCTCCGCTGGACTCTCTCCAGGAGTGCCATGTCTCTCTTGCACTGGGGAGCCCAGAACTGGACACAGTACTCCAGGGGAGGCCTCACCAGGGCTGAGGAGAGGGGCAGGATCACCTCCCTCCACCTGCTGGCAACACTCTGCCTAACGCACCCCAGGATACTTGCCCAAGTTGCTGATTTTGCTTGAGGGCAGACGATAACTCCACCCCAGGACCGCCGCACAGGCAGCATTTCTTATTAAAACCACTAGAATCCCTTTCTTTTTATCAGAAACGTTAATAGCCCTTCTCAAAAATATACTTTCTATGCAGGAGAATTTTCACTGTAGACCTCATAAGATCATAAGTTTATTAATGAGGATGTTCTTTTTTTAGCAGTTACTGTCAAACGCAAAGCTCCTGAAATGACAGTTGACAACATTTACACATTTCCATTTCTAACAAATTATATTGGCTCTGTAGTATTTTGGCTGTTATAAGGCATGGGTTCATGTCTTAGGATTGCTTTGTTATCATTGACCATTAAAGTCATGGTAGCGGTAATACCGAGTGCCTGATTCTGCAAGCTCTCTCCTTGGACATATTTGGGGGAAGAGGTGTTACACCTCCTTCCTCTAGGGTGACTTGTACTTCCGGATGAGACAAGGTCAGTTTTGCAAAAGTGATGTCATCTCCATAATGAGTCTGAGGGTCAGCCCTGTAATGTCCTCCTACACCCTGGTACTTCACAGCACTAATGGGCTCCACATAACAATTGCCGAGTCTTCAGGCTAAAACCTCCTTATAGCTTTTCTTTCAGCTCATTCCCTTCTTATGCCTGGATCCACTTTTGTGCAGAGCAGGATGATTTGTATTTGGAGCTCGTTCGCCTTTGTTTTATTGCCTATCTCTATAGCACCTGGGTCATTCTTGGTGCCACGCAAACATGAGATAATAATGCACAATATTCATTTTCTCTGGTAGAAGGCGTGATTCATTCCTCTCATCCCAGACGCAACGGTGTGTCCCTGAACAGCTGAAATCATGTGGTTTTGGTTAGGCAAGCTCTATCTGAGAAAGCCAATTAGTTTGAGATATATTTGTGGGAAGAATGCTTTTAATCAGTGCTTTTAGAAGCACAAACCAGAGTGTTAAATAATAGACAGAGACTGAAAGCAATATTGATTGCTCTGGCTGCTGCAAAACACATCATTAATCCATTTGTGAATCTGAAATTTATTTTAGGTTGTTACAAATTATACTCTTGCATTCAGGTTGTTTTGCATGTTCAGTCAAAAGTCCATTCACTGGTATCTGTCAATAAGCATGCTTCCTCCAGTCTGTAAGGCAATATATGTTAAAGAATTACTAAGACTGTCTACACTACGGAGGGAATTTACATGCATATTCCTTGCATAACCTGGTGAATCCTTGGTGTGATATATGCTTTTTCAGGGACTGCAAAACTCAGGCAGATGGAAAAAAGACAGCAAGAAACCAGAGCAGACCACTTTCACATGGTGAAAATTAGCAGCAATTGCAATGCAGAGGAGTAGAGCAACACTGCTAGAGAGCTGCATAAATAAGATCAGAAATGAGTGAGAGTCACGGATGGCCTACAGTCACCTCTTTTGAAAGCAGACATATTTTACTGGTCCATCTTTATCAATTTGATCACAAAAAGTAGATACTCTCCGAGCTGAAATGTTATCCAAATCCCAACTACGTTAGTGAAAAATTAGAGTTTCTTTTTTATGGCACATTTTGAGGTTTGGTTCTGTCATCAAGTAAGATATAGGAAGATATCAGATCTATTTCATTTCAATTTTTTTCAAAACATTTCTTTTAGATGCCATCACTTTGACATTTTATTACAAAAATAATCAAAAAGGGACCTTAAGAAGTCATCTTAAGAAGTCCCAGAGCGCAGCCAACAGAGGCAGCGAACAGATGCAGCAGTTTGTGCAGCAGTGTCTGGGCTCTGCCTGGGCCTTTTGTGGGCCTTGTTGGAAGTTGTGGAGACTTTCTGGGGACCCCCGAGGAACTAGACAGTGCTTGCTGCTAGCAGGAAGGGAGAGCTGGGCAAGGACTCCTGCAGGGGGCCTTGACTTAACTTCTCCTGGGAAGTTCTAGCTAGGTGGGGCTGCTGCTAACGAGCTCTCTGGGCTGCCCTGCTCAGAGGGAGTTGGGGCTTTTGTTTCAGGTGGCTCCTGATTGAGTGGGTCAAGCCCCCTTGTGAGTCACTGCTGTGCATAGGCCTATATAAGAGCCAGGCCTAGAGCGCAGCTCCCAGAGTGCAGCCAACAGAGGCAGTGAACAGACACAGCAGTTTGTGCAGAAGGGTGCCGGAAGGCAAAGAAGGCGCCTCTCCATTTTGCACAGTGGTGTGTCCTTCCCCGGGGCATGGTCGTGACACGCCGCAGAGCACGTTCCCCAGTGGCTGCTGGAGGTGCTGCATCAGCTGTGTCTGAGGCTTCAACCCAGACAGACCCTCGGACAGCAGATGCAGCTCTGCAGGTGTCAGGCTGCAGGGAGTGCCTGGGGCCTCTCCGTGGGGCCTGGGCTGACAGTCAGCTCTCCTGTGTGAGGTGTGCTGTGGTTGACCAGTTGCGTCACCAGATAAAGGAGTTACGGGAGGAGGTTAGTAGGCTGCGTAGCATCCGAGAGGATGAGCGGGAGATTGACAGGGTGTTCTCGGAGACTGTTCAGCTCCGGGAGTCCCCTGCCCCCACTGCAGCGGCATTGTCAGAGGGCTCAGCACCATGTGTAAAGGTGCATCATAACGCTGTTTAAGAGGGCTGGAAGCTGGTGACCTCTTGTAGAAGGAGAAAGGCTCTTGCTCCTCCTCAAGACTTACCCTTGAAGAACAAGTTTAGCACCCTGCAAGCTGAGGAGAGGCTGGGCATGGCTCCAAGGGAGGCAACTGGCCTGGCAGACCCTGTGCTGTGCAGGAACCCCCGGAAGAAGTGGCGAGTGATTGTTGTGGGTGACTGCCTGCTGCAGGGAACAGAGGCACCTATCTGCCAACCTGATCTCTTGTCCAGAGAGGTTTTCTGCCTGCCAGGGGCTCGAATAAGAGATGTCGTGGAAAGACTGCCAAGGCTTGTCCATGCATCGGACTACTACCCTCTGCTGATCTTCCATGTGGGTGCTAACGACACGAAAGGCAAACTGGAAACCATCAAAAGGGACTTCAGAGCTCTGGGCATGGTGGTGAAGGGTCTGGGAGCCCAGGTTGTTTTCTCCTCAATCTTGCCTGTGAGGGGAAAGGATGGGAGGAGGAGTAGACGAGTTTTCCAAGTTAACAGCTGGCTGCGCCGCTGGTGTTGGCAACCGGGCTTTGGTTTCTATGACCATGGGACCCTGTCTGAAGATCAACAGCTGATGGGGAGCGATGGGATTCACCTTACCAAGCGGGGCATGCACGTCTTTGCCAACAGATTGGCCAGCCTGGTAAGGAGGGCTTTAAACTAGGCAAGATGGGGGAAGGGGAGTGGTATAGTGGCAGGAGAGTCAGTAAAACACCGCTCCAGTCAGGATGCCTCCAGCGGGTGCATACAGCCAGGGGAGACAGCATGCAACATGGCTATGGAGGCTTCTCTTGCACCTCTCCTGGGAAGCTTGCATGCTTGACTGGCTCTCTGAAATGCCTGTATACCAATGCACGCAGCATGGGGAATAAACAGGAAGAGTTAGAGATCTGTGTGCGGTCGCAGAGCCATGATCTCAATGCGGTTACAGAGACATGGTGGGATAGTTCACATGACTGGGATGCTGTCATGGATGGCTATGTGCTTTTTAGGCAAGACAGGCCAGGACGGCGAGGTGGTGGAGTTGCTCTTTATGTGAGGGAGCAGCTAGAATGTGTGGAGCTCTGCCTCGGGGTGGATGAAGAGCAAGTGGAGAGTCTATGGGTAAGGATTAAAGGGCAGGCTAACATGGGTGACACTGTTGTGGGGGTTTACTACAGGCCACCTGACCAGGAGGAAGTCATCGATGAGGCCTTCTACTGACAGCTGGAAGTAGCCTCACGATCACAGGCCCTGGTTCTCATGGGAGACTTCAACCACCCTGACATCTGCTGGGAAGACAGCACAGCTAGGCACAAACAGTCAAGGAGGTTCGTGCAGAGGATTGATGATAATTTCTTGACTCAGGTGGTGGAGACGCCAACGAGGAGAGTTGCGCTGCTGGACCTTGTCCTAACAAACAAAGAAGGTCTAGTTGGAGATGTGAAGGTTGGGGGCAGCCTTGGCTGCAGTGACCATGAGATGGTGGAGTTGAGGATCCTCCGAGGAGGGAACAGGGCAATGAGTAGGATTGCAACCCTGGACATGAGGAGAGCTGACTTTGGCCTCTTGAGGGACCTACTTAGGGGGATCTCATGGGACAGGGCCCTAGAAGGAAGAGGGGTCCAAGAAAGCTGGTTAATATTCAAGCGTCACTTCCTCCAGGCTCAAGACCAGTGCATCCCTCTGAGGAAGAAGTCGAGCCAAGCGGGCAGGAGACCTGCATGGATGAGCAAGGAACCAAAGGGAAATCATGCTTGACCAATCTGATAGCCTTCTATGACGGAATGACTGGCTGGGTAGACGAGGGCAGAGCAGTGGATGTTGTCTCCCTGGCCTTGAGCAAGGCTTTTGACACTGTCTCCCATCCCATCCTCCTAGGTAAGCTCAGGAAGTGTGGGCTAGATGAGTGGACGGTGAGGTGGCTTGAGAACTGGCTGGATGGCCGAGCTCCGAGGGTTGTGGTCAGTGGTGTGGAGTCAGGTTGGAGGTGTGTAGCTAGTGGTGTCCCCCAGGGGTCAGTCCTGGGTCCAGTCTTGTTCAATATATTCCTCAATGACCTGGAGGAAGGGACAGAGTGCACCCTCAGCAAGTTTGCTGATGATCCCAAACTGTGAGGAGAGGCTAGCACACCAGAAGACTGTGCTGCCATTCAGAGGGACCTGGACAGGCTGGAGAGTTGGGCAGAGAGGAACCTCCTGAAGTTCCACAAAGGCAAGTGCAGGGTCCTGCACCTAGGCAGGAATAATCCCCTGCACCAGTACAGGCTGGGGGTTGACCTGCTGGAAAGTAGCTCTGCTGAGAAGGACCTGGGAGTCCTGGAGGACAAGTAAAGCATGAGCCAGCAATGTGCCCTTGTGGCCAATGGTATCCTGGGTTGCATAAGCAAAGGTGTTGCCAGCAGGTCAAGGGAGGTGATCCTGCCCCTCTCCTAAGCTCTTGTGAGGCCTCCCCTGGAGTACTGTGTCCAGTTCTGAGCTCCCCAGGACAAGAGAGACATGGCACTCCTGGAGAGAGTCCAGCGGAGGGCTACCAAGATGATTAGAGGTTGGACTAGATGATCTCCAGAGGTCCCTTCCAACCGAAACGATTCTGTGATTTTTGTGACACTCTCCCATCACGGCATCAGCCGGGAGGAGTCCGAAAAACAAGAGTGGTCACAATGCAAAGGCTCTAGGACTCTCCCCACCTCCCAAAAAAGGAGTGGCAACTCTCCAAGCGCTCAGGGAGAAAACCCCAAGGGGAAAGGGCTTCCAGCGCTCAGCGTCCGCAATGCCTGCCCACAAGCCGGCAGGCTGCTTGGAGGACGGCTGTGCTCACCACCATTCCCTTGGCTCCACACACTCGCAGCAATGCCCCTAGAGCTCCGTGGGGCTCCTCACACCCACCCAAACCTCAGGCCAACACCACCACCTTCCCCGCGTCAGCACCTCACAACACCACACCTCGCACACTCCTGCCTGCCCAAGGGGGCTCTCTCGCTGCCCTGCTGCAGCACACAAAGCTCACCCTGCAGCAGGACGGTGCAGGAACTTGCCGAGACGACAGCTGGAAGGAAGAGAGACCTGGGCTCTGCATCCCTTGCAGGCCACCCTTGCCTTGCCTTCCCTCCTCCAAGGCACTCCTTGTCCAGGGAGATTGGGCACAGGGAGCCATCAGCCACCCTCGAGAGTCCTCTCCCAAGAACACACCTGCCCCTCTCCCAAGAACACCTCTCCACAAGGCCTTCACTCCTCCAAACACCTTCCAGCACGCTAACGCCCAGCCATGAACGAGCAACTTCCCCGGCCTCCTGCTCCTTCAGCCAACACTGCTGCAAGACCAAAGCTCTCCCCATGAAAAGCAACCGAGAGGAAAGGAGGGAAAAGCATGCCTCGTACAGCTCTCAGAGCAAGGAGAAGCACTCCCTGCACTTTCGGGTGGGTGCTGGCTGCAGAGCCTGGCAAGAGCGGAGGAAACTCCAGGCCTGAAGCTGAGCGGGCAGAAGGCAGCCGGCTGCCAGTGTGCCTGGCTCATGGGGCCACCAGGGCAGCCGGGGCCCAAGCAGCCAAGGCACCTGCTCACCTCGCAGTGCTCCCCACCTCCCCAGCCTCATGGCACTCCCCACGCACACCACTGCTCTCTCCACACGCCTCCTCCCGCACCCAGAACCAACACCCTGGGGCCACCGCCTCTCCCCACCACACGCCACCCAACTTCTGGCACACACCTCACCCCCACCCCTCCCCTCACACACGGTGGACAGCCAGCACGCCCCTCTGCAGCAGGCACACACAGGCCACACCACCACACAGGGCAGCAGCCAGGACACCCTCCACCATGGACCCAAATCACACCCAGGACAACTCTCCAGTCCTTCTGTTTCCTTCTAGTCCTCCAAGAGGCAGCAACAAGCACTTCCTCTGATCATCCTCTCACACCTCTGCTCCTGCTCCCTTCCCACCTCCACCAATCCAAGGGCAGAAAGAGCATTCCCATCTTGCAGACAAAGCTCACCAGGCCCCTCTCTTTTCATGGGGCACAATTTCGACACCACGCACACACTGTCAAGCCTAGATTTCACCACCAATGTCTAAGCCATGCTGCAGGCCTACATACTGCGGGGACAGGCGGGACCTCCGAGTCACTTCCCGGCCATGGGCAACCTGGGCTGCTCTCTCTGCAGTCACCTCACAAGCACCTTCCCAGCCACCTGCCTCCTGCTGCCCTATCAGCCACTCCAAAAGACAGGACCTCACGGCCACCTTCCCAGCCGCCTGCCCGCCACTGCCCTACAAGCCCCTGACACACAAGTGACCTCACAATAACTTCCTCAGCCATCAGCCAAATGCTGACCTCCCAGCTGCTCAGGCCAACGTCACCTTCAAAGCACGCGTCCCAGCCATGCACCTGCTGCTGCCCCAGCAACTGCTCAGCCAGAAGACACCTCACCAGCACCTCCCCAGCCACACGCCTCCTGCTAGCCAATCACGTAAGCGTTGCAGAAGGGACCTTACAGACAACACGCAAGCCTTGTTCCTGCAGCTGGCCTCTCAGCTCCTCAGCCCCAAGGGACCTCAGAATCAGCAGCCGAGCCACGGGGCCCCTGCTGGCCTCTCAGCTACCGACAAAGAACTGATTGGGCAGTGGGGATTTTCTGGCCCAGCTCTCGCAGACACTAGGGACCTCATGGCTGTTGCCCCCTGCAGCTCCCCCTGCCCTCCCCAAGGCTGAGACACCTCCTGAACGGCCTCCCTCACTCACCCTGGTGCCTCACACTGCTCCTAGTGCAGCAAAACACCCAGGACGGGCCGGTTCCTGCCCCAAGAGAAGATCACCTTCTGCCCAGGCAGTACCCGCACCGAGCCCGTGAAGCTCAGGAATTGGAGAAAGGCCTGCAAGGGATTCGTGGCAACATTTCCTAAGGGGCCGATTGTGTGGGAGCAGCGACCATGAAGCGGAAGACAACGGTGTCTTGTTTCCCAGGCAGAGCAAGAAGCCTTCCCGCAACGCCAAAGGCCACTTCCTGCCCCAAGGAAGGACTGAACCAAGCCAGCACATCTCCTACACATCAAGGACAACAAGCACTCTCTGGTTTGGGGCCCTGACAGTTTGGGACACGGGGAAGGACTGAGGCGAGGGCATCTCAGCTGGGGACACCAGCAGAGGCAGCACTCAGCAGCTCTTCCCCCTGGCCCGCCAGCAGGGCTAATGACAACGGCAAGGGGAGGACGGGCCCTTCCCCAGCCTCCAAGGCTCTTAGGAAAGCACAACAGCTGCCACGCTCAGAGCTGCTCTGCCAACACCCTTCAGGCTGCTTCCAGGGCCACAGGTCTCAGGGCCCAGCAAGAGGCACGCAGCACCACCAACGGCCAGGCCACGGCGTGCCGCGTGGGCACAGCCTCTCTCGGAGCCCTCCGACAGGCAGTTTTTCCGAGCAGAAGCGACCATGGGCAAGGGCCCCAAAACACACCAAGACCCACTCTCCAACCCTTCCGCTTGCTTCTAGTCCTCCAGAGCCTTTGCACAGGCACTTCCTCTGAACATCCAGTCAAAGCCCAGAGCCTGCTCCCTTCCCACCTCCACGAAGCACCGAGCAAGTGCTCTCACAGGAGGCGCATCACGCCAGCTCTTGCCTCTCTCTTGTGCCTCACGTGCCCTCAAGGCCCTCACCCCACAGGCCTCCCTGCTCATGGGACCTTTGGGGCTTCAAGGGAGGAGGACAAAACTCCTTGGAACCACTCCCCCTCTCTCGGGCCATGCTCCGACAGCTCACCAATGACCACATGGCAGCACACGGACACACTCAGCAGCACAGACAGGGCCAGTGCACCAGCCTTAGACAAGCACACTTCCAACCAGGGAAACGGCACAAGGCTTCCGCTGCTCTCAAGCCTTTGCCTTGCCCCATCTCAGCAAGGCCTGGGATTTCTCTGCCAAGCAAAGCCTTGAGCCAAGCCAGCAGCTTTCAGCAGTGCGAGTGCCACATGGAAAAGCCAGCGTAGTCTCTGCCCTGGGCACGGCCCAGGCAGAGTCCGAGAGCACCAGCAAAGGCACCCACTGAAGGAGCTTGTTGGACCTTGTGCCACTGATCACAGCATTTTGGCTCAATGGTCCAGCCCATTTTCCACCTGCCTTATGGTCCATTTGCGCAGTGCTGTGGACTGGCTCGTCAACATCTCCAAGGCAAAACTCTTTGCACTCCAGCCACCTCTTCGCATAGGGTGGTGCACCACCACTCATCCCAGCCAAAAGAAGATAGGGGTGGGAGGATGGGGAGAGGCAGGGAAAGGAGATACATCTGCAGTGCTGACTGCGAGGTCTCATAATTTTGCCTGCTCCTTGCCCATCACTTGCAGAGACAGGTGTGACCTCACAGTCACCTTCACAGCCAGGTGGCTCAAACTGGTCTTGGAGATTTTGAGGCTGTCAGAATCCAGTACCCTCCTCATCACGCTGAATGCCGACTGCCTGGAAAGCAGCTTAGTAGAGAAGGGCCTGGGGGTCCTGGTAGACAACATGAAGCAGCAGGAGCCAGACAAGTGTCCTGATCTGCAAAGGCTGCATCAGTTTCCTGGGCTGCAGTGGGAAGAGCGTTGCAGCAGGGTGAGGGCTCTGTGCCTGCAGGCTCTGGGTCAGCAGGCTCTGCGCCTGCTGTCTAACCACATCCTCAGGCAGAAGTGACCTCACAAACACCTGCCTTAGGCCGCAGCCAAAGGCTCACCTCTCAGCTGCTCACACAGAAGTCACCTCAAAATCATCCACCAAGCCAAGGGGCCTACTGCTGGCCCTCCAGCTTCTCTCATGCACGTGACCAGCTATGTGCCTGCTGCTCTCCAGTCAGGTCCTAAGGCAGAGGAGGCTTCACAATCAACATCCAAGCCATGTGCCTGCTGCTGGCCTATCACCTGCAAAGACATGAGACACCACCAAATCAGCACTGTAGCCCTGCACCTGTGGGTAGCCTATTAGGTACTCAGGCAGCAGTGACCTCACCATGAGCATCCAAGCAAATGAGCAGCTACTAGCTAATCAGGTCATCAGGAAGAAGAGACCTGGCAAAGACCTCATCAGGCACTCACAAAGAATGGACTTCCCAGTCAACAGCCAATCCATGGGCCTACTCCTGGTCTACCAGCAGCTTGCTCAGAAGTGACCTCACATGCACGTGCCCCAGCCATGAGCCTGCTGCAAGCCTGTCAGAGGCTGAGACAGATGGGACCTCACAGCCAATTTCCCAGCAATGTGCCTGCTGCTGGCCCATCACCTGCAGAGACAGAAGGGACATCACTTTCACCTTTACAGCCATGTGCCTCCTACCATCCAAGGAGCTTCTGAGAAACAATGGCTCTCACCACAGTGTCTCCACCTGTTAAGACTTTTGGCCTACCGGCTGATCCTTTACCAGTAACCTCACAGTCCTCTTCCAAGACCACCTGCCCACAGTGAGCCTTTCAGCCATGTGCCTGCTGCTATCCCAACAGGTACTCAGGCAGGAACGTCATCACAATCAGCATCCAAGCCATCGGCCTGCAAGTGGCCTATCAGGTACTCAGACAGAAGCAATCACACAAGCACCTCCTCTGCTCGGGAGCCAGTGGCTGCCCTATCACCTGCAGAGACAAAAATGACCTCACAACCAAAATCCAAGCCATGTGCCTGCTGCTGGCCTATCAGGTACTGAGACACAAGTCACCTCACAAACAGTTTCCCACCCACAAGCTTCTTCCTGGCCCATCACCTACAGACACAGAAGGGACCACACAGTCACCTGCATGGGCCTGTGCCTCCTAAGGGCCTGCAAGCTTCTGAGACACAATTATGTCCTAAAAGCTGGCCATGACATAATCTGTTTGCGCTGCGAGTCAGAGGGATTGTGACAGGCTGGAGACATGGGCAGAGAGGAACGGTCAGGAAGTTCCACAAAAGGAAATGCAATGTCTTGCACCAGGACATGCTGAGTGCCAACCAGCTGGAAAGCAGCTTGGCCGAGAAGGGCCTGGGGGCGTCCAGGGAGGCAGCATGCAGCAGCATAAGCCAGCAACACGTCCTCAGGACGAAGGCAGTCCATGGCTTCCTGGGCTGCCTTGGGGAGAGTGCTGGCAGCAGGGCGAGGGCTCTGGGCCTGCAGGCTCTGTGTCAGCAGGAGGTGGGCCTGCTAGCTGGTCTGCTACTCATCAGATACTGGCCCATCAGATGGGGAGGCAGAAATAACCTCACAATCACCTTCCAAGCTCTGTGCCACCTGCTGGCCTTTCCCCTTCCGGATGGACAAGATGATCCAGCTATGTGGGTATCTTCTCTCTCTCTGTACCAGAAAGGAGACACACTGGGATTGAGTCAGCTTTCCAGCTGGAGATCCTGGCAAGAGCTCCCGAAACTGCAGGCCTCAGTGACCAGCTCAGTGACACTCTGCCAAATGTGCTCACTTGGACACCTGAAGGGTCAGCTCCCAAATGACCTCCATAGGGCAGAGAGGAGCATGTGGAAAGGGGAGGAACCTAATTCTGAGGCGGTTATTTGCATCAAACAACTCCAGCTTGGCACGCTGATTCTCAGCTCGGACCCAGGAAGTGTTTCCTGCTGACTTGCAGGAAAGTGCCTGAGCATCAGCTGATGTTTCTTCCAGTCCAAAAGCAATGGGCTCATTTCCTTAGTCTTCAGCACAGAAAGTGAGCTCTGGGCACCTGAGATTACTACTCCCTGCAGCAGGCACCTCTGGGAGAAGTGGTTTTAAACGCCAAATTACTGCCTGAAGAAATACTTGGTCTTTGGAAGTTTCCCTTATTTGGCCCATTTCAAATGGGCCAATGACTGTGGCACTGCCACTGGAAAGAGCACCTCTGAGCGCTCCACTGTGGAGAGACCATTTCCTTGTGAACTGTGTGGGTGAAGAAAGTCCCACATGATCTGAACTGCTCTCTGTGGCCTCCGGCTGGATGTCCGTCCCGGGATGTCTGATTTGAGCCCAGGGCAGGGTGCAGGGTACAGCAGAGAGCCCCAAAGCAGTGAGGCCTTTGGCAAGATGAAATGAAGACCCTTTCCCCTCACCTGCCATATTTCACTGGGTTGGAGGAAGGTTAACTGGATAGTTAATTAAGGGCTGATTGGGGGATACTACTGCACTATAAGCAAAGAGTTTCTGGGGTCCTGCCCCATCAGAAGAAAACAGTGTCTGCACCAACTATGTACCCCACTTAGGTAGTACCCCCACGGAGCCTTTGCTACTAGGGGAGAGAGGCAACTGCTTACGCCTCTAGCATAAAATAAAACTTGTTGGACAGATCTCAGAGGTGTTAAATTCAAGAATCTCCAGCAAGGAACCCTTTCTGAAAGACGACCTCTTCCACTCCAAATATTCTCAGCTGCATGTTTATATGTATCTCACAGTCTGTGTGGGATATCTGGCTGCAGAGCCTGGCAAGAGCGGAGGAAACTCCAGGCCTGAAGCTGAGCGGGCAGAAGGCAGCCGGCTGCCAGCGTGCCTGGCTCATGGGGCCACCAGGGCAGCCGGGGCCCCAGCAGCCAAGGCACCTGCTCACCTCGCAGCGCTCCCCACCTCCCCAGACTCATGGCACTGCCCACGCACAGCACTGCTCTCTCCACACGTCTCCTGCCGCACCCAGAACCAACACCCTGCGGCCACCGCCTCTCCCCACCACACGCCACCCAACTTCTGCGACACACCTCACCCCCACCCCTCCCCTCACACACGGTGGACAGCCAGCACGCCCCTCTGCAGCAGGCACACACAGGCCACACCACCACACAGGCCAGCAGCCAGGACACCAACCCCAAATGCCCCAAATCACACCCAGACCCACTCTCCAGCCCTTCTCTTTGCTTCTAGTCCTCCAAGAGGCAGCAACAAGCACTTCCTCTGAACATCCACTCACACCTCTGCTCCTGCTCCCTTCCCACCTCCACCAATCCAAGGGCAGAAAGAGCATTCCCATCTTGCAGACAAAGCTCACCCAGCCCTACTGCACTGCCCCGGCGCAGCTGCTCATGGCCAGCCAGCATGTCTGGCTTGCGGGGCAGTTCGCCTGGGGCCCAGGCCACTCTGTCCCGTGGTCCTAACTCCGCTGGTAGCTCCTGGAGGAAAGGAGCCTTGCTGCCAGCACCCTGGGGCCAGGGGCGGGGCCAGGCCCAGTATCGGAACAGACCTACAGACCCATTCACTCCCTCTCCTGCTTTGCTCCCGCCCCACTTATAACTCTCTTTAACCCACATGCTCGACTGTGATTGGCTGATAGAGACATCAGTCAGCCCAACCCAAACCTCCTCCTCTTGTCAGCCAGTAGCAGGGCAGCACTGGGGGCGGTGCCATGGCAACATTGCAGACACATGACCCAGCAGGCAGCTCCTTCCTCCCACCATCGTTGGTGGTGGGTCTGGTGCCATGCTGAGGGCTGTTACAAGGGGAAGGTTTCATGTCCTCTGTGGGCATTTCCAGCAGGCTCTTGAGATCCCCCTGGGATCTGGTGGACATTGCAGCCTCTGGGAGCCAGGACCCCTTTCCTGCCAGAATCAGACCCCAAGGGGGATCTCCCTCTCCCAGGGACACGTGGACCTGGATTGACCCCCCTCCCCCACCCTACCAGGAGGGGATGGAGCCAGCCCCACAGGAGCCTCGGGGCTCAGGACAGCCCCAGCCCCAGGACCCAGCACTCCTGCCTTCCCCACTGTGCCCTGAGCCAGATGGGACCCTCCAGCAGGGCTCTTGTGGCCGCCCCCAGCCCTGTCCAGACACCCCCACAGCCCAGGTCCCACAACTGTTTTTGCATTTCACAGTCTCTGTGTGACACCTCAGGAAGCAGTTCCTCAATCCCTTACCCTTGGTGGAGAGCTGCAGGAGCACTGGAAAGCTAGTATCCGTGGTCTGGGCTAATGTTCTTGGTCCAGCAGTCTCCATCTCGTTTGGCCCCTTTCCTTCGGCTCACCTCTCCCTCCAGGGAAAAAGGACTCTCTTCCTGTCTCGTCCCCCACAATGTGTCCCTGCTCTTCTGCCCATTGGTGAGGAGCCCCACAGTGCAGCCCCACTGCCTCCTGTCCTCCCTCCTTTGCCGTGGAGCAGCTCTGAAGGGTAGCAGTGGGGAGTGTGTGAGCCGTGCCCTGGCCTTGCAGGGAAGTGAGGGCTCTCCCATGGCACCGGGGAGAGACCTCTCTGTGATGCGGCACATCCCCCTGTGACCTCAGCCCGTGTCATCTCTGAGCTCAGTAGGTCACTGCCATGGAGGTAGCACAGCCAGGGAGAGAGCAGAGAGACTTCCCCTCACATCCTGGAAAGCAGTCACCTGCCTACATCCCCAGTTAGTTTCCAAAACTGGCTGATAAATCCTTCAGGAATGTGACCAGATGGTGACAAAGGCTGTGAAAAATCTAAGATGGGGCACGGCAGAGGTCACTTCTGTGCCCCTGCACCAACAGGTCTCTGCACAGGGCAGACCTGTGTGGGAAGCTGGGGTTTGGGGCTATGTTAGGGGTTTGCCACTTGTTAAAGATGGGATCAAAATCATGTGAGGTCAAACAGCACAAAAGGGTGGCCATGGGCTGAGATGCTTTGGTGAGCCTGGTGAGACAGGTTTCTCCCGTGGGTCACTCTTCTTGTCAAAGGAGGATGTAGGACAGGATGGGACAGGACGCAGCCTTCCTCCTTCAGGCACCAAAGCAGGCTCTTTGTTTTGAAAAGGCCTCAGCAAGGTTTCTCAGTCTGCGGTGCTTAGGAGAGAGATGAGATGCCAGAAAAGAGCAACTAGGCCCTTAACACGCATCATCCAGAGGGCTTTACATGGGACCCTGGTGCTTCCCATGTTCCATAACCATGGGCAAGGTTGGGTAGCAAATCTGGGGAAGTGTTCTGATTTCCCGTGAATGTTGCCCAGGCTGAGCCTGGGGAAAGCCATTTCCCATCTCTGGAGCTCAGCTGATCCTTGGGCTTTTCAGTGTCACCTCAGGGCAGTGCTTCTCCCCTGGCTAGAGTCCCTGGCACCTTGGTCCCCCCCCAGCACCCTGGCTTTCGCGGGGGGCTGTACAGCACCTAGTGCCCTGGATCTCCCACAGTTTTGCTCCTGGGCTTCTCAGCACGTGCCCACACACTGCAGGGCTGCTGTCCAGGCTCCGGTGCACAGCCTGGAAGGCAGTGCAATGCCTCAGGACCTGCACCTTGGCTCATTCAGAAGTGTGTGAAGTGACCAGCTCCCAGCTGTGCAGCTGCTGGAGTTTGACAACGTCCCTACAACCAGCCTTCCTTGTCTCGGAGTAGTCTCAGGGTGACTCTTGCAGAAGGGAGGCTCCATCCCCCTTGAAGTCTGTCAGAGAGGTGGCTTTCCAAGTCCCTGCCAAAAGGAGGCCAGATCACAGAGAAGAGAGGCAGCGAACAGAGGCAGCGAACAGAGGCAGCAGTTTGTGCAGTAGTGTGTGGGCTCTGCTTAGATCTTCTGAGTACCTTGTTGGAAGTTGTGGGGCGGGGGCCTTCTGGGGACCCCGAGGAACTAGAGGGTGCTTGCTGCTAACAGGAAAGGAGAGCTAGGCAAGGACAACTACAGGAGGCCTTAACTTCTCCTGGGAGCAGTTCTAGCTAGGTGGAGCTGCTGCTAAGGAGCTCTGTTGGTTGCCCCTGAGGAGAGGGAGTTGGGGCCTTTGCTCCTTGATGAGGGTGGGTCAAGCACCCTGTGAGCCAGTGCTAGGCAGAGGCCTGTAGAAGAGCCAGGCCTAGAGTACAGCTCCTGGAGTGCAGTGAAGAGAGGCCGCAGTCTGCACAGCAGGGGGCAAGAAGGCACCTTTGTTTCCAATCCTAGTAGTGTATGCTTGCTCAGATATGGTCATGTCATGCTGGAGAGGACATTCCCCAGTAGCTGCTGGAGTCGCTGCCTCAGCTGTGTCAGAAGCTTGGACGCAGAGAGACCCTCTGCCAGCAGACGCAGCTCTACAGGGGTGAGGGTGCAGGGGGTGCTTGGGGCCTCTTGGTGAGGCCTGGGCTGGCAGTCAGCTCTCCTGCAGCAGGTGGGCTGTTGTGGACGAGTTGTGTCATGAGGGGAAGTTCCACCTGAATCTGAGGGAAACCTTCTTGCCTGTGAGAGTGACAGAGCCCTGGAAGAGGTTGCCCAGAGAGGGTGTGGAGTCTCCTTGCCTGGAGAGATTGAAAACCCACCTGGACACGATGCTGTGCAATGTGCCCTTCCCGCACAGGGCCTCCTCCTCCTCCTCATCTTCCCTGGTGGTGTTTCCTGAAGACCTTGTACTCTGCCATTGAAGGACTGCAGTCATGCGAGTGACCCCACCCCATCTCAGTTATTCCAAGCATGTGGCAGTGCTGTGACAGCTTGGGCATCTCCATTTGCTCCTGGCTGCGCCCCAGGCTGCATATGTCTGCATATATGTGGAGTTCAGCACCTCAGCTGTGGCACAGACAGAAGATTTGTCACAGGGGAACATGTTCCCAAGGACCTTCTGTAGGCAAAGGCTTTGACTGCAAGGGGTGACATGCTGGCATGGATAGCAGGTGGTCAATGTGATGGTGGAAGGAGGTCCCCACTAACAGAGCAAACCCTGCAGTGTCCAAGGCCAGGGAGAAACAGAGCTAGGCTGTGCAGGAATGGCAGGAGAGGGATTTACTGCCTGAGCTGCCTCTGCAGCACCTTGGGGGCCTGTGACAGATGTGAATTGATCTCCAGGAAGGAGAAGGTGCCACTAAAGAAGTCCCTGGGCCTGGGCAGCCTGTGATGCAGCCACCCTGAGGACATCACTAGCCCAGTGCCTGTTCACATCATGTGGAAGGGTGAGAAGAGGTTCAGGGGCAGGAGAGCCAGAAGGGTTGGAGGGTGCAAAAACATGAGTGGAGACCTCGATGTGATGTGCCTCCCATTTATGGAGCACATGTGGATGTATACAGGATGGATGTGGCCTAAGGGCCGTGGTGGGATTCAGTTGTGTGGGCACAGGTAGGAAACGTGAGATGCCCTGGGGTACATGTCCAGCAAGCACTGAGAAGGGGCCATGGTTTCCCTGGAGGTGCCATGGTGTATGTGCTAGAAGCATGCAGTTGTGCTGCACACCCCAGGCATCCGACATGGTCCTTCCAGCCTATTTCTAGGTCATGAAATCAAGTGTCGGCACTGAATGACATGAGCTGTTGGTAACACTGGGATCTCGATATGTCTCAGCTTCCTCGTGAGTGGGTACCTAGCAGTATTGGGCATCTGGGGTCATTTCAGATGGCCAAGGAAATTCTGCAGCTAGCCCCCACCTGATGCTCCAGAAGGATGGGGGTCTCAGAGTGGCTCCATCAGAGCAAGGAGACACTGGCACATGCTTTGGACCACCTCTGTCTCTTCCAATGTCCCCAGGTGTTGGTGTGTGAGCAACTGACTCCCACTCTCCATCTCCAGGGATTACAGCGGGAGCTTAGACAAGGAGCTCCCATGCAGACATCTCTGCTGGGCACACTTCATCCTGGAGAAGGGGAATCCCAAGTCCTATATGTTTGTGGAGTTCAGGGGAAGAATCTGAATGCCACTCCAGTCCACGGGGCTTCTAAACTGGCAGGAGATGCCCAGATGGACTCATCTGAATGAAAACCTGAACCATGGGAGAATGAACTCCCTTCTTGCCCCTCTCAAGGAGTCCTGCCTAGGCAAGAGGCAGGAAGAGGGGCTTCCAGAGTGGGACGTTTCCCCCTCTAGCAGGTGACCATCCTCTCATATTGTAATGCTGGAATCAGTCTTCCTTCAGTGTTCAGAGAGGGACCATTGGTGATTATTTCAGTCTACTTCAGGGAACATTTCCCAGGAGGAGGGAGCCCGAGGGACAGAGAAATTCTGCCTTTAATTGGGCCACTGTTGCTGAAAGGGTCCAGGCTCCTGAGACGGAAGGAGGTCATGGCACCGTGGCAGCAGTGCCCATGTGTCCAGCTGTGTGCAGGAGCAGCTCCTCTGCCAAGAGCAGCAGGGCTGTGGGCACTGCCTGCTGCTGCTGATGGGAGCTGAGAGAAGGCAGAGAGAAGTGAAGGGCAGTGTGGAGTGGGAGGACAGCTGACAGTTCACTGTGGAAGACATCGTCCCAGCCCTGAACGCGGTAAGTCTCTGGCTGAAGGACAACGCTACTGAGGCTCCTGGAGGGGGTCTTGTGAACCCAGCTCACCCCATGACAAATTTTTTAAAGATCTCTCTCCCAGCTTCTCCATTGTGCAGGGGAGGAGAAGATGCTTTAGAGCAGAGATTCCCTGGCTCACCGTCACAGGGACCCGGCATCCTGCTACCTTCTGCCAAGGAAGGCTGCAGGGCTCTGAAGCCGAGACATGCACACAAGTCTGTCCCAGGGCTGTGATTCAGAGCAGTGTCCCTGCCCTGCAGACAAAGGTGAAAAACCAGGCTGCTTGAAATGGAAGGAGCTTTCCTTCCAGGGCTTTCTGTTTCCTGATTTGGGCAGGGAGAAAAAAGGAAAGAGTTTTCTGGTTTGGAAGGACCTGGGACTCACAAACCTTCACCCTCCGAGATCAGGAGGTCTGTGAGAAAGCTCAGCAAACACTCTTCAACCGCATCTCAACCTCCAGCAGCACCAGCATCACCTTTATGGGCTTCCTCAGGGTTTATGTGACCTGCTCCTTAGGACCTGCAAGCACAGAGATTCCCCTGCCCAGGTCCCAGACCTGGATGATTTCTGTAGGGCAGAACTGAGCACACAGCAGGTAGGTTGGGGTCTGTGATCACTGAGAGGGAAAAGATGTTGGGACAGAGAAAGCTCCCAGCAGGGATAGCTGCAGGCAGCAGAGATGGGCAGGGACTGAGAAGGAACTGCTAGCAGAATCATCATGGGGGGATGGACCTGGGCAAGTCATGGTCAGTCCCTCCAACACAAGCATCTTCTTCTGAGCAAGCCTCCCCGATCTCCTCTCCCACCCAGCAGAGCCTGAGCCCTGACAGCCAAGGGGTCCAGGGCACAAGCTGCCTCCTCCAAAGCCAGACCTCCAGCAGAGGAGAGGGACATCTCTCCTGCCACGGGTTCATTTTGTGCTGCTGGACAAAGGGGCTGAGACCGCCTGCCTTGCAGTGTCGCTGTCTTCAAGGTGGCATGGCCAGGTGGTCAAGGTGAAGGTTTTTGTGAGTGCCCGTCTGTCTCTCTGCTTGCCTCCCTCGGCAGCAGGATCATGGTGTTGCTCCTGGTTTCCCCTCCTCTCCATGCTGCTCCTCCTCTTCTCTCAGGTTGTCTGGGGTTACTGGGTGTTCAGCTGCACTTCAGACACCTGCCCTGCCAGTAGTGCGACAGGGGGAGCTGCAGGGCTGTGAGGTTGCCCCAGCCCTCTTCTCACCTGTGCACCTACAGGAAACGCAGCCTGTGGGGTTGGGCAATGAGCTGGCTCTCCCTGAAGGAGAGCCCGTCTTTAGGACATCCAACAGTTTCCCTGTGGTGTCCTGCCAAGCTTTGAGCTGCCCTCCAGGTGGTCACCGCTGCCTCATAGCATCTCTGTGCTTTTGGAGAGACAAATGAAGAGGTGCAGGGTATGGAGATGGTGGTGGGAGGCTGTAGGTGGGCAGCTGAAGAGAGTCCTAAGTGTCCTTGGCCAGAAGGGGAGTGTGGAGAGCTCCCTGAGGGGCCCAGGGAAAGGGGGAGGAGTTTGGAGATCTGCCCTTTGAAAGTGCACTCCTCTGCTCTCAGCAGGGGCTGGTTTCTTGTTAGGGAAACATATGAGTATGATCATTCTCCAGGTGAAAGCGGTGCGACTGCGAGACAGATGGGAATGAGGCTAATACACAGACTAGCTGTGCTCACTCGGTACCAGGGGACAATGAATCCGATCCTCCTAGGACTGAGTAGAAATGCCAAGGATTTCTACCTTTGAGGAACACTGCCCAGGACACACCAAAGAAAATAAATGCTAAAATCCTAAAAACTCCTTTCCTCAACCCTCTGTCTTTAGAAATTGGAGTGAAGATGCTGAAAAAAGCCCTTCTGCATGAGCAGTGGGTTTCACCTGAGAGAAACTGTGAATTTCAGAGCTAGGCGCCCCTGTGCCCACAGTCCCACTACTGTACAGCAGGATTGATTGCTGTGGAGCCGATCGGCCGAGGTCCCTGCTGCTCACAGCAGCACACTCAGCCACTGCAAAGTGGCGTAGAAGCAAGGGAGAGAGCACAGAGATCGCCTCCGTAAAGAGAGAGGAAAAGTAGGGGGTTGTATGCCAAGTGGGACGTTCTGGGAGGCAGTTTGCTTGCAAAGTCTCTCTTAACTTCACCATGTCTCTTCTTTCTTGGACAGTCACCCCATACCCAGAGGGAGTAAAATGACCAACAGCAGCTCCCTCAATGGGTTCTTCCTCCTGGCGTTTGCGGACTCACGGGAGCTGCAGCTCTTGCACTTCTCGCTCTTCCTGGGCATCTACCTGGCTGCCCTCCTGGCCAACGGCCTCATCATCACAGCCGTAGCCTGCCACCACCGCCTCCACACCCCCATGTACTTCTTCCTCCTCCACCTCGCCCTCCTCGACCTCGGCTCCATCTCCACCACTGTCCCCAAGTCCATAGCCAATTCCCTGAGGGACACCAGGGCCATTTCCTACTCGGGATGTGCTGCCCAGGTCTTTCATTTTATCTTTCTCATGTCAACTGAATATTTTCTCCTCACAGTCATGGCCTACGACCGCTACGTTGCCATCTGCAGACCCCTGCACTACGGGACCCTCATGGGCACCAGAGCTTGTGTCAGGATGGCAGCAGCTGCCTGGGCCACTGGTTTTCTCCATGCTCTCCTGCACACTGCCAACACATTTTCCATCCCTCTCTGCCAAGGCAATGTCCTGGACCAGTTCTTCTGTGAGGTTTCCCAGATCCTCAAGATCTCCTGCTCACACTCCTACCTCCGGGAAGTGGGGCTTATTGTGGTTAGTGTCTGTTTAATGTTTGGATGCTTTGTTTTCATTGTGCTGTCCTACATGCAGATCTTCAGAGCTGTGCTGAGGCTGCCCTCTGAGCAGGGAAGGCACAAAGCCTTCTCCATGTGCCTCCCTCACCTGGCCGTGGTCTCCCTCTTTGTCAGCACTGTCATGTTTGCCTACCTGAAGCCCCCCTCCATCTCCTCCCCAGCTCTGGATCTGGTGGTGGCTGTTGTGTACTCGGTGGTGCCTCCAGCAGTGAACCCCCTCCTCTACAGCATGAGGAACAAGGAGCTCAAGGAGGCCCTGAGGAAACTGATTCAGCTGGTTCTAGTTCAGCAGCACTAAAGCTGCCCATTTCTCTTCACAAGCAATGTCCGTTTTGTCTCAGGCAACTGCTGTGCTTTGTTTTGTCTATGATAGTCAAGTTTTTACACAAATGTTTGAATTCCTCCCACCTCTCCAGAGGCACAAACCCTGTCTGTCTGACCCAGAGGCCTTCTGTAAATCTACCGTCATTATATCAGAACTGGTCTCCCATTTAGCATCCCTATAATAAAAGGAGATCTCCTGAACACTGTGCCTGAATTTTGGGCTCTTCTTCCACAGCTGGCCCCAAGAATGTGCTCAGGGAATTGCACTTAAAAGGGCCCTGTTGCCATGCCTGGGTTTTGCATGGGCTAAGGGACAGCAGCTGGTAGAGTGACGTGTGAGGGAGCGAGGTCCGCATTCAGGTGTCACTTGTGGTTGGCCCAGGGCCCCTGGGGAGGATGAGTCACCAAGGGGTATCTGCTGGGACTGCCCCACATATCAATGGGTGGGTGACAGATGCCCATCCCTCTGGAAGGGAATATGGGAGCCAGCAGAAGAGCACAGGGGAACCTCAGGGGCAGAGTGTGCACTGCAGTCTCAGGAGAAGGAGAGGGCTGGGTCTAATGACACCTCTGAACACATGCTGAGCAGTGTGAGAAGCCCTGTGATTGCTCCAAGCATCCTGCACAGCCACAGACCCTGGGGAGGGGCTGGTCAGGTGCAATGATGCTGGTCCAGCTGGGTCTGTCCTGAGCAGCTCGGCCAATGGGGAGTCACCCCATGGTCCCATAGCCTGCTGGTCCTGCAGGGCAGCACCACCAGCCCTGGGGCTGGTGGGGCAGCTGAGCCCCCTTTCTGCCCCACAGAGCTGCTGTGGCCTTGCGAGGGGCTGGGGCTGTGGAGCGAGTGCCCAGAGCTCTGCAGCCCCCTACAGTGGGCACTGCTGCTGGGCCAGCGCCAGGCTGGGAGGCCCTGGAGGGAGCAGGAGACAAGAGCCCAGGTTGGTGCCTGCGTTGCCTGCCCACACTGGGGAAGCTGCCCCAGGCCCATCGTCCCGCAGCAGCCCCTCACATCACCCCTCCCAGCGCTGGCTGCTCCCCCAGCGGTGGGATGGTGCATGGCCAGCTGCGTCCTCCTGCAGCTCTGCGCATCCCCACGGAGGGGACAAGGCCAGTCTTGCACGGCCTCTCTCCTGCACCAGACCACGGCAGGTCCCGGAGCAGGGCTGTCTGCTGAGCCCCGCGTGGGGCACAGCCTGGGCTGGGCAGGGGCTGGCTGCTCCCATCCCCAAGTCTCTGGGGGATCATTTAATGGTTATTTAATAGTACTCCAGCCCTTGCCATGTGCGAGGGGTCTGGTTCCAGCTCCAGCTGAGCTCTGGCTTTCCTCGCTCCAGCCCTGCTTGCACGGACAAGGTCTCGGGGCTCCCCCCGGGCAGCCCCTGCCCCTGCCCCCATCTGAACACGTCCCCTCCAGCCCCCGGAGCACTGGTGCTGCTGCCGGGGCAGAGCTGGAGGATCCCGTGCAGCAGCTCCTCCGGGAGATGCCCAGGCAAAAGCTGGGACCAGCCCCAGCCCCAGCCCCAGCCCCAGCCGCAGCGGGGCCCAGGGCAGCTGCCCTCTGCCCACCCACCCTGGCGCTGCCAGCCCCACCGCAGCCCGCTCCTCACCGGCTCCAGCACAGCCCTGCAGGCAGCTGGAGCTGCCTCGGGCCCCGGGGCCGTCTGGCACCAGCAGGCTTTGACCTGGCCACAGCAGCAGCGGTGCCGGCAGCAGGGCAGGAGCAGGGGACTTGGGGCGAAGACCCCTGCCCTCGGCTGCACGGCCGGGGCACTGGCCGGGCGATGCCTTTGTGGGTGGCCGGGCTCCAGGTTCGGGGTGGACGGCAGCTCGAGGGTGGGAGCGCCGGGATGTGGATGGGCTTCCAGTGCAGCCGGGAGTGTGGGGCAGGCAAGTGGGCAGAGCCAGGCACACACAGGTGCCAAGGCCACGGGTGGAAAGGGCAGTGTGGGGCTGGTGAAGGCCCTCCCTCTCCTTCTCGTCCCCGTGGGGAAGAGAGTCCCCAGGCCATGCTGGACTCCACTTGGGCTGATGGGAAAGGGCAGAGGGCAGGGGGGAAGAGGCATTCAGAGCCTCTTGAGGTGAATGATGGAGTTTTCCAAAGCTCAGGGCTGAGCCAGGGACCTTTGCATCTTCCTCCTGATGCTCTCCCAGCTGGACTTGTTCTGCCCTGCCCTAGGTGCTCTCATCCCCAGGTCAGCTGTGCTGGATCAGAGGCTGAGGAGCAGGAATTCCTGGACTCACAGAGGAGTTGTGGTGGGAAGGGACCTCTGGAGGTCTCCAGTGCAGCCTCCCACACAAAGCAGGGCTGGTTGGAGCCCTCCACTCTTGTCCAGCCATCGCTGGACTGTGCCTGATCCCAGTTACCATCCCCAAACCTGTTCTGCTCCTCCTGTCCAGGCACTGTGGGACGGCACCTCTCATTGGTAGGGTACTGCCCTACCGGCCTTGCTGGCACCCTCGGCTCCTGGCTGCCCTTCCCACCCACTCTTGCAGCCCCACTCTTGCTGCTCCCCACAACATACTCTTTGGAGCAGCAGTCCCATCACCAATGGTGCAGAAGCACTCGAGCTGTGGCACAGGAAATCCTCTTCTCCCAAATAGGCAGCATAGTATCAGACCCCCAAGTGGCTGAGCAACCTTTTTCATCCAGCTCTGACTCTGCATGCAACATTCCCTGGCTAGGGGTCCAGATCCAAAGCTCTCCTCTCACCTTCACATTGGCTGTCAGGAAAGAGGTTCTGCTGAGGTTGTGCGGTCACCTTCTGTACCTACAACCTCCTGGGGATCTGCTCGGGTCCCCTAATCCCTTACCAAGGCTTTCTTGGCTGTAGTCAGGCATTGAGTCCCAGGTAGAGATGGGCAGCCAGGTCAGCAGGACGGGGACAGGGTGAGGTGAGGACCCCAGAGGTTCACAGGCCAGGCACAGGCATGTCCACAGTGTAATGCAGGCATGACCCAAGGACAAGGGGAGCAGCTCCCTGACAAGGGGGACGAGGTCACGCAATGAGGCTGGTCGCTCTCTGTCTCCTCTTGTGCCCACGAGATCCCCCTCCCTGGCTGCCTCCAGACCCTCCATGCCCACCCCAATGCCCAGCAAACCACGACAGCCCTGGCCCTGCAGTCCCTCCAGCACCTCCTGCTTCCCTGGGGACAGAGCCACCTGCCCCGAGCTGGTGCCCAGAGAAACCTGTTTCTCGTTCTCATTTTCTCTCTCTGCCTGCTGCCCTGCTTTTCTCCTGGGACGTCCCTGCTCCCCAGAGAGCCTTTCCCCAGGCCAGTGTGTCCGTGCTGGCCTAGCTGACCCTACACCCCCACACTGTGCACCCCACAGGGCCCCACCCTGGCGGTGCTGCTCTGCAGGTTGAGTAGGCTGTGGGGCTGTGGGGCCATCAGGTGACTCCTGATTGGCCCTGGCAGAGCAGGTCATGGTGGGAAGCAAACCCCATTGGACAGGGATCATCACCACTGACTGGTGCCATGTGTCTGTGCTCATGGATGGTGCTCAGAGTGACCCCCATGGTGTTGCCCAAGGCACGAGATGTGTTTGGGTGTGCACTGTGATGTCCAGCCTGTGGTGTTTCACTGAGGGTGCAGGAATCAATCTCCCGTCCCCCTTCCCTGCGCCTCCTGGGTCCCCTCTGTCTCTCTGGTCACTGCAGAGCCCTCGTTCCCCAAGCATACCTGGATTTACTGCTTTGCCTTCTGGTTACTCCACCATGGACCCTCCCTCACTTTGTAAGGCTCCAATCACTGCCCACCCGAGGCACACACTGTGCCTGGACATCCCCTGAGCTCTCCTGGGGATCTCCTGGAGATTCCCCTCCACAACGATGGGCATCTCACATCAGCACTGTCACCTGTGGGAACAGCCCTGGGAAGGTAATTCAGAGATCATTCCCCATCTCCGATGGTCACTGACAGATGAACCCTGAATCCAGCCCACAGTCCTGAACAGATGACCCGGGGACTCTGAGCTCATCCCCTGGATCCCACAAAGTTCACAAGCAGAGCAGCAGGCTTTTTCATGGTGCAATCCCTTGGGCATATTTTTGACTCCAGCTTCTATAGAAAGGCCAGACTTCAGGCATGTCACAGGGGAGATCTCTTTTCATTATCGGAATGTTACCCTGGAAGCCAGGTCTGGTAGAAGGGTGCCCAGTGCCTGGTGCTGCCTCAGCTCATAGAAATGCACATGGGGAAACACCATGTCACAAGAGCACTGAGGCCATCTACGCACATGAGAGCAGAGCAGGACGGGGTGGAAATGAGGAGAGCAACCCTGACAAGAGCAATTCCTGCTGCTGTTGGTGGACATGTCGGCAGGAAGTCTGCAGCCTCCACTCAAAGGCAGCAGTGAGGAAATGTGTGCTGTGGTAGTGGGAAGATGGTCCTGCGCAGCAGAGGATCTGTCCAGACCCTCCTCTCCCTCCATTCTGACTCCACTGTGAGTGTTGGAGCTCTGTAGAGGGAAGGGACCAGCCCACGGTGACAGCTGGCTGCCACCCTTGCAGGAGAGGGGTAGAAGGTCACTCCCTGACTGCAGCTGGGGCCAGCGGAGCTCTCCTAATGCACACGGGACCCAAGGTCTCACCCCGCCTGTACTCATCGGAGCCTGACTCTGTGCCCCTGAGCTCCCATGGCATCACAAAAGAGACCTCACAAAGGGAAACTCCCCTCATTGCACTGGGGGCATCCGAGGGAGCTGAGACTAGCGGGCTCTGAGGTTCCCCCATCTATGGGGGATGAAGGGGGAAGCCTGGCTTCCTGCTTCATCATGGCCTCTGGGTTATATTCAAATGAGAGACTTCTGAGGAGAATAGGCATGAACCAAAACTCTTCATTCTTTTTGCAACAATGGGTCAGAGAAAGAAAAAAAAAAAAGAATGACATGTAGCCTTGATGCCAGATGCCCTGGGAATGAGGAGGAGATGCACATGGGACAGTTACTGGTGCTGACAGTGTACCCATTGAAAGAGTTTCCTCAGGGCCTCCTTGAGCTCCTTGTTCCTCATGCTGTAGAGGAGGGGGTTCACTGCTGGAGGCACCACTGAGTACACAACAGCCACCACCAGATCCAGAGCTGGGGAGGACATGGAAGAGGGCTTCAGCTAGGCAAACAGGACAGAGGGAGGCACCCTGACAAAGAGGGAGACCACGGCCAGGTGCGGGAGGCACATGGAGAAGGCTTTGTGCCTTCCCTGCTCAGAGGGCATCCTCAGCACAGCTCTGAAGATCTGCACGTAGGACAGCACAATGAAAATGAAACACCCCAAGACTAAAAAGATAGTAACCACAATAAGCCCCACTTCCCGGAGGTAGGAGTGTGAGCAGGAGAGCTTGAGGAGTTGGGGAACCTCACAGAAGAGCTGGTCCATGACATTGCCTTGGCAGAGAGGAATGGAAAATGTGTTGGCAGTGTGCAGGAGAGCATGGAGAAAACCAGTGGCCCAGGCAGCTGCTGCCATCCTGACACAAGCTCTGGTGCCCAGGAGGGTCCCATAGTGCAGGGGTCTGCAGATGGCAACAAAGCAGTCATAGGCCATGACAGTGAGGAGAAAATACTCAGCTGAAATTAAGAAGAAGAAGAAAAAGACCTGGGCAGCACATGCTGAGTAGGAAATGGCCCTGGTGTCCCTCAGGGAATTAGCCATGGACTTGGGGACAGTGGTGGAGATGGAGGCCAGGTCGAGGAGGGCGAG
Source organism: Struthio camelus (assembly GCF_040807025.1). Lineage (NCBI taxonomy): Eukaryota > Metazoa > Chordata > Aves > Struthioniformes > Struthionidae > Struthio > Struthio camelus. The sequence continues at coordinate 5,199,994 of NC_090970.1, forward strand.
GTGGAGGAGGAAGAAGTACATGGGGGAGTGGAGGCAGTGGTCGCAGGCTACGGCTGTGATGATGAGGCCATTGGCCAGGAGGGCAGCCAGGTAGATGCCCAGGAAGAGCGAGAAGTGCAAGAGCTGCAGCTCCCGTGTCTCTGCAAACGCCAGGAGGAGGAACTGGTTGAGGGAACTGTCATTGGACACTTTGCTCTCTCTGAACATGGAGGACTGTCCGAGGAAGAAAAGGTAATGAGAAATTAGGAAACACTTCTCTGAGCAAAGCTTTCCCATAACCTCCCCCAAACACACACACATTGCCTCCTCCCATCCCAGCAGCACCGTCACTGAGCTCCGTGGCCTGAGCTCTGGTTTGTGCTGGCTGAGTGTGCCACGAGGAGCAGGGGCCTCTGCCCAAGGGCTCCAGAGCAGCCAGCCCTGACCTACAGCACTGCGTAGATGGGAGACACGGGGACTAAACTTTTATATTCCCACTTCTAGTCAGGTATAATCCAGTCATAGTGTTGAAGGGATTTTCAGCATCTTCACGGCTAGTTCTAAAAAAAAGGATTCATTAATAGTGTTAAGGTTTTCCTCCGCATTCTTGCTGCAGAGTGACCAGCCGTGATATCTGAGAGGCCAAAGGATTCACGCTGGCTTTAGTGCAGGGAGAGGAGAGCTGGCCTGGTCCTCTGCCTTGTTCCCAGCTGCCCGGGGCTCGCCCCTCGGAGGTGGAGGACAGTTGCTCTCGTGTTACCCTAAAAAGAAATGACAGTGCAGAGAGCAGAGGAATCTACTCCCAAAGTGCACACCAGCACTCTTTCTGAGGGTAAGCGAGGCACGTCTCAGCCATGCCCTTCCAGCCAGGAACACATCGGGCTCCTTCCCGCTACCCACATCCAGATGCCCAGCAGCACCTCCGTGGCCCCAGTATCTAGGCAGCTTCTCCATGGGGCACCTGGCTGTAATGGGAGAGCTGTGCCCTTCTGGAGGGCAGCTTGCAGCCCAGCCACACACCCCAGGGAAGCAGCTGGATGTCCTGAGGATGGGGGGTGCTGAAGAGAGAGTTGGCTCATTCCCAGCCCTCTGCATTGCCCACAGCCCCACAGGTTAGAGGGGCACTTGGGCACCCTGGTGTCAAGGACACCTCTGCGTGGTAGGACTTGCAGGGTCAGTGTCTGAAGTGCATCAGAAACCCCCTGCCCAGAGAGTCCAAGGGGAAGGACAAGGGCAGCAGGGACATGTGGGAAACACAGAGCAGTATCAGGATATTTGTGCTGAGGGAGGCAGGGGCAGGGAGGGAGAGAGGGGCACTCAGGAGTGTCGCCTCTCCTGGATGTCTGGCTGATGAGGAAAATGCTCCTGCCCTGGACCTCAGAGCCTTGAGAGCAGAGGGCTGTGCTGGGTGGGAGAGGAGAGGAGGCTTTGGAGCTGTTTCCTCTCACACCTTGCCCATGACTCTGCTGCCTGGAGCCGTCCCTGCAGGGAGCTCTTTCTCTGGCCCCACGTCTCTCCCCCGACAGCACAAGACTCATTGGAAGCTCCTTCCCTTTCATGCATGCCCTGCTTTGACCTTCCTTTTGGAAAGTCCCCTCCAAAAAAGTCCTGTGAATGAGCTGGAGCTGAGAGCAGCCCTCACCCACGCAGCACCCTCTCAGCAGGACAATGAACCTGCCCTGCTGGGGGGGTCGTTCCTCCCACCCAGACCTTCTCCCTGCAGCACCGCAGGCTGCTGCCCAGGCAGGATGAGTGCTGACCCACGCAGGCAGCAGAGTCACTGCCCCGGGCACACAACACCCCGCGGTGGCAGGGACACTGCACCTGGGACTATACCCCAGCTTCACACCCCTGCACCAGCCCCGGCACAAGGAAGCAGCACGCCCTGTCCCGGGGACAGTGGGGCAGGACATCCCTGCTCTGAAGCCTCTCTCCCTCTTCTGCCCTGCAGAAGCCGGGAGAGCGATCCTCACAACCCTATTGCCCTGCAGCCAGACACTCACCATGCAAACGGCTGGGAAGATGTCTCCCACAAGGAGCTCTCCTCTCTCCTCCCACTCCACACTGCCTTCCACTTCTCTCTGCCTTCTCGCAGCTCCTCTCAGCAGCAGCAGGCAGTGCCCACAGCCCTGCTGCTCTTGGCAGAGGAGCTGCTGCTGCACACAGCTGGGCACATGGGCACTGCTGCCACGGTGCCACCAGCTCCCTCTGTCCCAGGAGCCTGGCCCCACTCAGGAGCAGAGACACAGCTGCAGGCATGACTTTCTCTGTCCCTCAGGCTCCCTCCTCCTGGGAAATATCCACTGAGGTAAACTAAAATAATCACCTAGCGTCCTCTGCTAAGGAGTGGACAGAGACCGATTCCAACATTGCAGTTTATTTCATCACAGGATAACTCTCTATGGTGGAAGTGTCCCAACCTTGGAGGTCCCCATTGCCTTCTCTTACCTAGGCAGGACACCTAGAAGGGGACCGGAGGGGAGTTCATTTACTCATGGTTCAGGTTTTCATTCAGATGATCTGGGCACCACATGCTGGTTTGGAAGCCCCTGGGTGGCGTGGGATTCAGACCCCTCCCATGAATTCCACAAACACACAGGAGGTGAGATTCCCCTTGCCCAACCTGAAGTGTGCCCAACAGAGATGTTTGCATGCAAGATGCTTGTCTAAGCTCCTGTTATAATCCCTGGAGGTGGAGGGTGGGAGTCAGTTGCCCACACACAAAAACCTGGTGACATTGGAAGAGAGAGAGGTGGTCCAAGGCATATGCCAGTGTCTGCTTGCTCTGATGGAGCAGGTGGGAGACCTGCATACCACTAGAGCATCAGGTGGGGGCCAGGTGGGGAATTTCCTTGGCCGTCTCTAATGACCCCTAGGTGCCTACTACAACAAGAGCTCCACTCACAAGGAAGTTGAGATATATGAAGTTCCCAATGTTTCCAACAGCTCATGTCATTCAGTGCAGACACTTGATTTCATGACCTAGAAATAGGCTGGAAGGACCATGTCGGATGCCTGGGGTGTGCAGCACAACTGCATGCTTCTAGCACATACACCATGGCACCTCCAGGGAAACCATGGCCCCTTCTCAGTGCTTGCTGGACAAGTACCCCAGGGCATCTCAACTTTCCTACCTGTGCCCAGACAATGGAATCCCACCACAACCCTTAGGCCACATCCATCCTGTCTACATCCACATGTGCTGCATAAATGGGAGGCAAATCACCTCGAGGTCTCCACTCTAGTGTCTGCACTCTCCAACCCTTCTGGCTCTCCTGTCCCTGAACCTCTTCTCACCCTTCCACATGATGTAAACAGGCACTGGGCTAGTGATGTCCTCAGGGTGGCTGCATCACAGGCTGCCCAGGCCCTGGGACTTCTTTAGTGGCACCTTCTCCTTCCTGGAGATCGCTTCACCTCTGTCACAGGCCCCCAAGGTGCTGCCGAGGCAGCTCAGGCAGCTAATCCCTTTCCTGCCATTCCTGCACTGCCCAGCTCTGTTTCTCCCTGGCCTTGGGCACTGCAGGGTTTGCTCTGTCTGTGGGAACCTCCTTCCACCATCACATTGCCACCTGCTATCCATGCCAGCATGTCACCCCTTGCAGTCAAAGCCTTTGCCTACAGAAGGTCCTTGGGAACATGTTCCCCTGTGACAAATCTTCTGTCTGTGCCACAGCTGAGGTGCTGAACTCCACATATATGCAGACATATGCAGCCTGGGGCACAGCCAGGAGCAAACGGAGATGCCCAAGCTGTCACAGCATTGCCACATGCTTGGAATAACTGAGATGGGGTGGGGTCACTCGCATGACTGCAGTCTTTCAATGGCAGAGTACAAGGTCTTCAGGAAACACCACCAGGGAAGATGAGGAGGAGGAGGCCCTGTGTGGGAAGGGCACATTGCACAGCATCGTGTCCAGGTGGGTTTTGAATCTCTCCAGGCAAGGAGACTCCACACCCTCTCTGGGCAACCTCTTCCAGGGCTCTGTCACTCTCACAGGCAAGAAGGTTTCCCTCAGATTCAGGTGGAACTTCCCCTCATGACACAACTCGTCCACAACAGCCCACCTGCTGCAGGAGAGCTGACTGCCAGCCCAGGCCTCACCAAGAGGCCCCAAGCACCCCCTGCACCCTCACCCCTGTAGAGCTGCGTCTGCTGGCAGAGGGTCTCTCTGCGTCCAAGCTTCTGACACAGCTGAGGCAGCGACTCCAGCAGCTACTGGGGAATGTCCTCTCCAGCATGACATGAGCATATCTGAGCAAGCAGATTGGAAACAAAGGTGCCTTCTTGCCCCCTGCTGTGCAGGCTGCTGCCTCTCTTCACTGCACTCCAGGAGCTGCACTCCAGGCCTGGCTCTTCTACAGGCCTCTGCCTAGCACTGACTCACAGGGTGCTTGACCCACCCTCATCAAGGAGCAAAGGCCCCAACTCCCTCTCCTCAGGGGCAACCAACAGAGCTCATTGGCGGCAGCTCCACCTAGCTAGAGCTGCTCCCAGGAGAAGTTAAGGCCTCCTGTAGTTGTCCTTGCCTAGCTTTCCTTTCCTGTTTAGCAGCAATCACCCTCTAGTTCCTCGGGGTCCCCAGAAAGCAACCCCCCCCCCCCTACAACTTCCAACAAGCTCCTCAAAAGTTCTAAGCAGAGCCCACACACTGCTGCACCGGCTGCTGCCTCTGTTTGCTGCCTCTGTTCTCTGTGGTCTGGCCTCCTTTTGGCAGGGACTTGGAAAGCCACCTCTCTGACAGACTTCAAGGGGGGATGGAGCCTCCCTTCTGCAAGAGTCACCCTGAGACTATTCAGAGACCAGGAAGGCTGGTTGTAGGGATGTTCTCAAACTCTAGCAGCTGCACAGCTGGGAGCTGGTCACCTCACACACTTCTGAATGAGCCAAGGTGCAGGTCCTGAGGCATTGCGCTGCCTTCCAGGCTGTGCACCGGAGCCTGGACAGCAGCCCTGCAGTGTGTGGGCACGTCCTGAGAAGCCCAGGAGCAAAACTGTGGGAGATCCAGGGCACTAGGTGCTGTACAGCCCCCCGCGAAAGCCAGGGTGCTGGGGGGGGGGCGGGGGGGGGGAACCAAGGTGTCAGGGACTGTAGCCAGGGGAGAAGCAAAAAGCCCTGCCCTGAGGTGATGCTGAAAAGCCCAAGGACCAGCTGAGCTCCAGAGGTGGAAAATGGCTTTCCCCAGGCTCAGCCTGGGCAACGTTCATGGGAAATGAGAACACTGCCCCAGATTTGCTCCCCAGCCTTGCCCATGGCTATGGAACATGGGAAGCACCAGGGTCCCACGTAAAGCCCTCTGGATGATGCGTGTTAAGGGCCTAGTTGCTCTTTTCTGGCATCTCATCTCTCTCCTAAGCACCGCAGACTGAGAAACCTTGCTGAGGCCTTTTCAAAACAAAGAGCCTGCTTTGGTGCCTGAAGGAGGAAGGCTGCGTCCTGTCCCATCCTGTCCTACATCCTCCTTTTGCGTCCTGTCCCATGCTGTTCTACATTTGTCGAGAAGAGTGACCCACGGGAGAAACCAGGCTCACCAGGCTCACCAAAGCATCTCAGCCCATGGCCACCCTTTGTGCTGTTTGACCTCACATGATTTTGATCCCATGTTTAACAAATGTCAAGCCCCTAACATAGCCCCAAAACCCAGCTTCCCGCACAGGTCTGCCTGGTTGGTGCAGGGGCACAGAAGTGACCTCTCCTGTGCCCCATCTTAGATTTTTCACAGCCTTTGTCACCATCTGGTCATATTCGTGAAGGATTTATCAGCCAGTTTTGGAAACTAACTGTGGTGTGGGCAGGTGACTGCTTTGCAGAACATGGAGGGAAATCTCTCTGCTCTCTCCCTGGCTGTGCCATCTCCATGGCGGTGACCTACTGAGCCCTGAGATGACACGGGCTGAGGTCACAGGGGGATGTGCCGCATCACAGAGAGGTCTCTCCCCGGTGCCATGGGAGAGCCCTCACTTCCCTGCAAGGCCAGGGCATGGCTCACACACTCCCCACTGCTGCCCTTCAGAGCTACTCCCCAGCAAGGAGGGAGGACAGGAGGCAGTGGTGCTGCACTGTGGGGCTCCTCACCAACAGGCACAAGAGCAGGGACACATTGGAGAGGAATTGTGAGTGATGAGACAGGAGACAAGAGAGTCCTTTTTCCCTGGAGGGAGAGGCAAGCCGAAGGAAAGGGGCCAAACGAGATGGAGACTGCTGGACCAAGAACATTAGCCCAGACCACGGATACTAGCTTTCCAGTGCTCCTGCAGCTCTCCACCAAGGGTAAGGGATTGAGGAACTCCTTCCTGAGGTGTCGCACAGAGACTGTGAAATGCAAAAACAGTTGTGGGACCTGGGCTGTGGGGGTGTCTGGACAGGGCTGGGGGCAGCCACAAGAGCCCTGCTGGAGGGTCTCCTCTGGCTCAGGGCACAATGGGGCAGGCAGGAGTGCTGGGTCCTGGGGCTGGGGCTGTCCTGAGCCCCGAGGCTCCTGTGGGGCTGGCTCCATCCCCTCCTGGTAGGGTGGGGGGGTCAATCCAGGTGCAGGTGTCTCTGGGAGAGGGAGATCCCCCTTGGGGTCTGGCTCTGGCAGGAAAGGGGTCCTGGCTCCCAGAGGCTGCAATGTCCACCAGATCCCAGGGGGATCTCAAGAGCCTGCTGGAAATGCCCACAGAGGACATGAAACCTTCCCCTTGTAACAGCCCTCAGCATGCCACCAGACCCACCACCAACGATGGTGGGAGGAAGGAGCTGCCTGCTGGGTCATGTGTCTGCAATGTTGCCATGGCATCGCCCCCAGTGCTGCCCTGCTACAGGCTGACAAGAGGAGGAGGGTTGTGTTGGGTTGCCGGATGTCTCTGTCAGCCCATCACAGTCCAGCACGTGGGTTAAAGACACTTATAAGTGCAGCGGGAGCAAAGCAGGAGAGCAGGAGTGGGAGTGAGTGGGTGTGTAGGTGTGTTCCCATGCTGGCCCTGGCCGTGTGGGGCTGCTCTCCTCCAGGAGCTGCCACGGGGTTAGCACCATAGGACAGAGGTGCCTGGGCCCCAGGGGAGCTGTCCTGCAATCCAGATGTGCTGGCCGGCCCCAAGCAGCTGCGCTGGGCGGTACAGTGTGGTTTGGCCGAGATTTGTCTGCAAGATGGGAATGCTCTTTCTGCCCTTGGATTGGTGGAGGTGGGAAGGGAGCAGGAGCAGAGGTGGGAGTGGATGTTCAGAGGAAGTGCTTGTTGCTGCCTCTTGGAGGACTAGAAGGAAACAGAAGGCCTGGAGAGTGGTCCTGGGTGTGATTTGGGTCCATGGTGGAGGGTGTCCTGGCTGCTGGCCTGTGTGGTGGTGTGGCCTGTGTGTGCCTGCTGCAGAGGGGCGTGCTGGCTGTCCACCGTGTGTGAGGGGAGGGGTGGGGGTGAGGTGTGTGCCAGAAGTTGGGTGGCGTGTGGTGGGGAGAGGCGGTGGCCCCAGGGTGTTGGTTGTGGGTGCGGCAGGAGACGTGTGGAGAGAGCAGTGCTGTGCGTGGGCAGTGCCATGAGTCTGGGGAGGTGGGGAGCGCTGCGAGGTGAGCAGGTGCCTTGGCTGCTGGGGCCCCGGCTGCCCTGGTGGCCCCATGAGCCAGGCACGCTGGCAGCCGGCTGCCTTCTGCCCGCTCAGCTTCACGCCTGGAGTTTCCTCCGCTCTTGCCAGGCTCTGCAGCCAGGACCCACACGAAAGTGCAGGGAGCGCTTCCCCTTGCTCTGAGAGCTGTACGAGGCATGCTTTTCCCTCCTTTCCTCTCGGTTGCTTTTTGTGGGGAGAGCTTTGGTCTTGCAGCAGTGTTGGCTGAAGGAGCAGGAGGTCGTGGGAGGTGCTCGTTCCCAGATGGGTGTTAGCGTGCTGGAAGGTGTTTGGAGAAGTGAAGGCCTTGTGGAGAGGTGTTCTTGGGAGAGGGGCAGGTGTGTTCTTGGGAGAGGACTCTCGAGGGTGGCTGATGGCTCCGTGTGCCAAATCTCCCTGGACAAGGAGTGCCTTGGAGGAGGGAAGGCAAGGCAAGGGTGGCCTGCAAGGGATGCGCAGCCCAGGTCTCTCTTCGTTCCAGCTGCTGTCCCAGCAAGTTCCTCCACTGTCCTGCTGCAGGGTGAGGTTTGTGTGCTGCAGCAGGGCAGCGAGAGAGCCCCCATGGGCAGGCATGAGTGTGCGAGTTGTGGTGTTGTGAGGTGCTGACGCGGGGAAGGTGGTGGTGTTGGCCTGAGGTTTGGGTGGGTGTGAGGAGCCCCATGGAGCTCTAGGGGCATTGCTGCGAGTGTGTGGAGCCAAGGGAGTGGTGGTGAGCACAGGCGTCCTGCAAGCATCCTGCCGGCTTGTGGGCAGGCATTGTGGACGCTGAGCGCTGGAAGCCCTTTCCCCTTGGCGCTTTCTCCCTGAGCGCTTTTAGAGTTACCACTCCTTTTTTTGGAGGGAGGTGGGGAGAGTCCTAGAGCCTTTGCATTGTGACCACTCTTGTTTTTCGGACTGCTCCCTGCTGACGCCGTGATGGGGTCGTGTCCTTGCAGCCCTGAGCAATCCAGGGGCCAAAGAGTGGAGCACTAGGGGCTCAAGTGCTTGCTAAGAGAAGAGAGGGAAGTGGTCCTTGCTGCAGGCTGCTGCCTGGTGCTGCTTTGGAGGAGAGCTCCTGGCACCAGACGTGAGGACAAACCAGCTTGGCTCTGCCACGCCCAGCTCCTTCAGTGGGTGGCTTAGCTGGTGCTCTCGGACTGTGCCTGGGCCATGCCAGGGGGGACCCTGGAGGCAGAGCCTGCGCTGGCTTTTCCATGTGGCACTCGCACTGCTGAAAGCTGCTGGCTTGGCTCGAGGCTTTGCTTGGGAGAGAAATCCCCGGCCTTGCTGAGCCGGGGCAAGGCAAATGCTGGAGAGCAGCGGAAGCCTTGTGCCGTTTCCCTGGTTGGAAGTGTGCTTGTCTAAGGCTGGTGCACTGGCCCTGTCCGTGCTGCTGAGTGTGTCTGCGTGCTACCATGTGGTCATTGGTGAGCTCTCGGAGCACGGCCCAAGAGAGGGGGAGTGTTGCCAAAGAGTTTTGTCCTCCTGCCTTGAAGCCCCAAAGGGCCCCTCAGTAGGGAGGCCTGTGGGGTGAGGGCCTTGAGGGCACGTGAGGCACAAGAGAGAGGCAAGAGCTGGCGTGATGCGCCTCCTGGGAGAGCACTTGCTCGGTGCTTCGTGGAGGTGGGAAGGGAGCAGGCTCTGGGCTTTGACTGGATGTTCAGAGGAAGTGCCTGCTGAAAAGCTCTGGAGGACTAGAAGCAAGCGGAAGGGTTGGAGAGTGGGTCTTGGTGTGTTTTGGGGCCCTTGCCCATGGTCGCTTCTGCTTGGAAAAACTGCCTGTTGGAGGGCTCCAAGAGAGGCTGTGCCCACGCGGCACGCCGTGGCCTGGCCGTTGGTGCCGCTCCGTGGCTCTTGCTGGGCCCTGAGACCTGTGGCCCTGGAAGCAGCCTGAAGGGTGTTGGCAGAGCAGCTCTGAGCGTGGCAGCTGTTGTGCTTTCGCAGAGCCTTGGAGGCTGGGGAAGGGCCCGTCCTCCCCTTGCCGTTGTCATTAGCCCTGCTGGCGGGCCAGGGGGAAGAGCTGCTGAGTGCTGCCTCTGCTGGTGCCCCCAGCTGAGACGCCCTCACCTGAGTCCTTCCCCATGTCCCAAACTGTCAGGGCACCAAACCAGAGAGTGCTTGTTGTCCTTGATGTGTAGGGGATGTGCTGGCTTGGTTGTATTGGCCCACCCTGTGGGCTTGGTGGCCCCAGGGTGTTGGTTCTGGGTGCGGGAGGAGACGTGTGGAGAGAGCAGTGCTGTGCGTGGGGAGTGCCATGAGGCTGTGGAGGTGGGGAGCGCTGCGAGGTGAGCAGGTGCCTTGGCTGCTGGGGCCCCGGCTGCCCTGGTGGCCCCATGAGCCAGGCACGCTGGCAGCCGGCTGCCTTCTGCCCGCTCAGCTTCAGGCCTGGAGTTTCCTCCGCTCTTGCCAGGCTCTGCAGCCAGATATCCCACACATATGTATCTCACAGTCTAAACATGCAGCTGAGAGTATTTGGAGTGGAAGAGGTCATCTTTCAAAAAGGGTTCCTTGCTGGAGATTCTTGAATTTAACACCTCTGAGATCTGCCCAACACATTTTATTTTACGCTAGAGGCGTAAGCAGTTGCCTCTCTCCCCTAGTAGCAAAGGCTCCGTGGGGGTACTACCTAAGTGGGGTACATCGTTGGTGCAGACACTGTTTTCTTCTGATGGGGCAGGACCCCAGAAACTCTTTGCTTATAGTGCAGTAGTATCCCCCAATCAGCCCTTAATTAACTATCCAGTTAACCTCCCTCCAACCCAGTGAAATATGGCAGGTGAGGGGAGAGGGTCTTCATTTGATCTTGCCAAAGGCCTCACTGCTTTGGGGCTCTCTGCTGCACCTTGCACCCTGCCCTGGGCTCAAATCAGACATCCTGGGACGAACATCCAGCAGGAGGCCACAGAGAGCAGTTCAGATCATGTGGGACTTTCTTCACCCACACAGTTCACAAGGAAATGGTCTCTCCACAGTGGAGCGCTCAGAGGTGCTCTTTCCAGTGGCGGGGCCACAGTCATTGGCCCATTTGAAATGGGCCAAATAAGGGAAACTTCCAAAGACCAAGTATTTCTTCAGAAAGTGATTGGCCTTTAAAACCACTTCTCCCAGAGGTGCCTGCTGCAGGGAGTAGTAATCTCAGCTGCCCAGAGCTCACTTTCTGTGCTGAAGACTAAGGAAATGAGCCCACTGTTTTTGGACTGGAAGAAACATCAGCTGATGCTCAGGCACTTTCCTGCAAGTCAGCAGGAAACACTTCCTGGGTCCGAGCTGAGAATCGGCGTGCCAAGCTGGAGTTGTTTGATGCAAATAACCGCCTCAGAATTAGGTTCCTCCCCTTTCCACATGCTCCTCTCTTCCCTAAGGGGGTCATTTGGGAGCTGACCCTTCAGGTGTCCAAGTGAGCACATTTGGCAGTGTGTCACTGAGCTGGTCACTGAGGCCTGCAGTTTCGGGAGCTCTTGCCAGGATCTCCAGCTGGAAAGCTGACTCAATCCCAGTGTGTCTCCTTTCTGGTACAGAGAGAGAGAAGATACCCACATAGCTGGATCATCTTGTCCATCCGGAAGGGGAAAGGCCAGCAGGTGGCACAGAGCTTGGAAGGTGATTGTGAGATTCTTTCTGCCTCCCCATCTGATGGGCCAGTATCTGATGAGTAGCAGACCAGCTAGCAGGCCCTTCTCCTGCTGACACAGAGCCTGCAGGCCCAGAGCCCTCACCCTGCTGCCAGCGCTCTCTCCCCAAGGCAGCCCAGGAAGCCATGGACTGCCTTCGTCCTGAGGACGTGTTGCTGGCTTATGCTGCTACATGCTGCCTCCCTGGACGCCCCCAGGCCCTTCTCGGCCAAGCTGCTTTCCAGCTGATCGGCAGTCAGCATGTCCTGGTTCAAGACATTGCATTTCCTTTTGTGGAACTTCCTGACCGTTCCTCTCTGCCCATGTCTCCAGCCTGTCACAATCCCTCCGAATGGCAGCACAATCAGAAACTTGCAGGCCCTTAGGAGGCACAGGCCCATGCAGGTGAGTGTGTGGTCCCTTCTGTGTCTGTAGGTGATGGGCCAGGAAGAAGCTTGCTGGTGGGAAACTGTTTGTGAGGTGACTTGTGTCTCAGTACCTGATAGGCCAGCAGCAGGCACATGGCTTGGATTTTGGTTGTGAGGTCACTTCTGTCTCTGCAGGTGATAGGGCAACCACTGCTTCTCGAGCAGAGGAGGTGCTTGTGCGATTCCTTCTGCCTTAGTACCTGATAGGCCACTTGCAGGCCGATGGTTTGGATGCTGATTGTGATGACGTTCCTGCCTGAGTACCTGTTGGGATAGCAGCAGGCACATGGCTGAAAGGCTCACTGCAGGCAGGTGGTCTTGGAAGAGGACTGTGAGGTTACTGGTAAAGGATCAGCTGGTAGGCCAAAAGTCTTAACAGGTGGGGACATTGTGATGAGAGCCATTGTCTTAGGAGGTGGAGACATTGTGGTGAGAGCCATTGTTTCTCAGAAGCTCCTTGGATGGTAGGAGGCACATGGCCGTAAAGTTGAAAGTCAGGTCACTCCTGTCTCTGCCAGTGATGGGCAAGGAGAGGCACATGGGTGGGACCTCACAATCAACACTGCAGCCGTGTCCCCTTTGCCTGCCTCTCCCCGTCCTGTAAAGGAAGCGACCTCACTATCAACACCACAGCTGTGTCACCTCTGCCTTCCTGTTCCGCTCCCCTCTTCTGACCTCTGCCTTCCCCCTTCCGCTTCTCCTCCTCTCTCCCAGCAATCGCCCCTTTACTGGCACCTCCCTCTCCCCTGTCCCCATGGGATTTCACACATGTGGTGGGCAGCTCACATGGCAAGATGAAAATGGGCTCCTGGGGAAGGCAGGCTGGGACAGTGAGGAGGTGGAGATGTGCTCTGTGCAAGAGGGTGGCTGGAGTGCACAGGGCTTTGCCCTAGAGATGGTGACGAGCCAGTCCAAAGCACGGCACAAATGGACCCTAAGGCAGGTGGAAAATGGGCTGGACCACTGGGCCAAAATGCTGTGATCAGTGGCACAAGGTCCAACTGGTTTCTGGTTACATGCAGCATCCCTCAGGGATCTACATTTTAGGCAGCACTGTTTAATGTCTTCGTTAACATCCTGGACATTAGGATGGAGCGCACTCTCCGTGTGTTTGTGGACTAGGTGCAACTAGGGCAAATCTCTGAGCAACCTGCTCTAGTTCTCTCGGAGTGAGTGGGGGATGGTATTAGGTGACGTCCAGAGGTCTCGTCCACCCTAAGTGCTGGGATTCAGTAAATCATTCCCTGAAGAGCTCTGGCAAGACAGAATAGTGAGAGGAAGCAGAAAGGACAGGGAGGCAGAAGGCGGCAGAGGAAATAGGTCCCTCTAAATAAAGCAGTTGCTCAGAACATAGTTTCTGCATTCAGAGGGTTGGTAGAAAAGGTATTGGGCTGAATAACTGGTCACAAATATCTATACTCCACTAGAAGGAGGAAATACTGCACTGCATGCACTTGGTGCTGCTAATAAGAAAGAAAGAAAGACAAGATTCATTAGAACTGGTAAAACATACTTGACCTTCTGGAAATGGCTATGTGCCAGTTTGGGCACAGAGTAATTTTTTGGATAGGTTTCAAGTTACAGCTACACATTTTGATTCAGGCCTTTACTCCTTTGCCCACATATGGAGGCTGCTGCTGCCTGAGATGCCCTGGGGTCGCTGAGTTCCCATGACTAGAAAGGGAAGGGCAGACACCTGGGTTAGGCAGAGCCATCTGCCCTGGAGGGGTCAGGCATGGGGTGAGATCAGTCTCAGCCCTGTTGTCACCTCAGATGGGGTCGCACTTCACTGACCGTGCAGGGAAGGAGAAGGGAGTGTGGCTAGACTCATTGGGACACCTGTAGGACGTCACTGTGACACAGGTATGCTGAGATTTGTGCAGATGTGGCCTTCCAAGAATACAGCGTTTTCTTGAAGCTGGTCAGCCTGCTTTCCTCTATCAGGCGAGAGAGCTCGGCATGTCAGAGGGTGACTCGCTCTGTGGAAAGAGTGAGGGGTGGCAGGGACAGCCGGTGTCAGGGCGTGGTTTTCTGAGGACTGGGGTCCGTGTGAGACACAAAAAGATCTTTGTTAATGGTTTAGGCCTGATTATAAGAGAACTGTTAGGAAAATTACATGAAAAATGAAACAAGAAAGAAATTAAGAACAAGATTTAAAGCAAAGAAGTGTTTTGTTATACTTTCCAGCTTCAAATTTTGTCTGTGTGTGTGTTCTTATTGTCTTTCTTAATTTCTTTTTCTTTTTAATTTAGTGATCTGTTAGTATGATTTAGTGGTCTTATAATTTTTTTTTTATTATTATTATTTAAGGAAAGATTTTCCGAACTGGGGTAGGATGCTGTCACAGGGTCACGGACACCTGGTGCCATTGCAGGTGCCCTAGTCCCCTCTGCCCAGCCTCCCTCTGCAGCTCTGAGGGGCTTCGGTTTCCCACAGGTCCCCTGGGAGAGCTGCCAGGTCCGTGAAGGTATCTCAGAGTCACTGGGGCCTCTCCAAGCGCCACTGGATGCTTCTGGTTCGACACCTGAGCTCTGCCTGGAAAGGGGAAGACTTGGTTTTGACGTTTCAAAAATATGAACACACTTTCATCAGCTGAAATGATTGAATAATTTTAATGTCAATGATTTCGTATGATGAAATAGTGGAAATCTTCAGGAAGAATATTAATCTCAGGAGAAGAAGTACTGATCTGTCCTCGACCTTATGTTTCCACTGCTCGGTGTATTAGGCTGTGGATGTCATCTCAGTCATCTCCCACATATTTCCACATGTCCTGCCTACATTGATCACTTCTGAGGTCAACTTTGCATCAGACGATCTGGGCTTATGCCCTTCCCATAGTTTCCCAGTTTTCCTCCTCCCCTTCCTCTGTATCATTCAGGCACCTCTCAACTCCCTAGTCGCTGCTCTGAGCTTCAGGGAGTCTGAAGCTTGCCTTCGTCTTTCAGCAGTCTCATTGTGTCTTCAACCAACTCCTTCACTGTGTTTCTAACTAGCCTCCCCCATCTATTTGTCAAGAACATGTCAAGGAAGGCTATTCCTTGCAGACTGTGGACCTGCCTGGAGGCAACTTGCCCCTGACATACACTTGAGGATTGTATTGTATTTCTTAGGACACTGCATCATGTTTCTTTGTGTTGGATCCGAATTGAGACACATGCTTCTGTGTCTGTTTGCAGTTGATTTTCTAAGGAAAGCAGGTGGGAATTGGTGCCCAGGAGCTGTAACATTCAGCTACAGGCTTGAGTGGGAAAAGGCTAGATGTTAAGCCGAGTGAGGGAAGTCCCCAGGGGCTGAGGAGAGAAATGTGAGGGCTGGGGAGGTGGGGAGGAAGGTTGTCCATACATGTCTCCTATCCAAAGTACTGCTTTTCCTGCGTGTCCAGGCTTCATCAAGGGACCCTGTGGGTCAGTGTGAATTGGAGAAGGTGGGTATCACTTCTTCTGAAACCTGAAGAATAAAAAAAGCTTGAAAAGCACACATCTCTCAGGTGCTCCTTGAAATCCTTCTCTTCTCAATACCCTCCTGAACACTTGCTAATTAGCCACAGAAGAACTGAAGAAAATGATGGAAAGAGACCTGGGTTGTTAGGGCTTTTTGCATTTTAATGACCCCTCAGGTGTATTTGGTGCTGAGCCCATGAACCTTGGATGATCAGAGGAGGCTGCACAAACCTCTGAAGAAGTTGAAGTGAGAAGTAAATCCCAAGTTTCTTGGAGTGTTAACGAGTCCCACTGAGGGCCATTACTGACAAAGCCTTCCCAGGGGGCTGATTAGAGCACAAAGCTGGAGGCTCTGATTGCAGGTAGGCCAAGACAATGTGCAGGTGGCTGTGATGCCAAGTCAGCCTTGGTGTGTGTTATGAATCACAGCAACCAGGCCCTGACACCCAGCCCTTGTGAAGGGTGGTGATTTCCCTCACACGTTGCTCAGAGCTCTTTCTGGGGGTCAGTGTGAAGGTGGGCATGTGCAGCTCCAACTGCAGGACATCAATATGGCATCTCTTGGTTCCCCGTGGACAAGGAGGCAGTAAGGTCCCATTGGTTTAAGGAAACTTCTTCTCAGAGGCCTTAGGAGCAGAGACACCAACCATAGCCAAGAGGCCAGAGACCTCGGTTCTGTTGGAGGCTTTCAGCCATGGCAGTGCCCTCAGCCGTCTCCACCACAGGCTGTCCTACACTGTCCCATGCCTGTACTTGTTTCCCTGCACCCTGTAGACACCCAACAAGCTTCCTCCCCTTGCTCTATCCCAGGGATCTCTCCATATTTACTGAGGTCTCTCTATCCTTGCTGGTGTTCTTTGAAACACAAAGGCATGGGGTGACTTCAGAGGCCTCTGGGTGACCTGTTGCAGCACACCACTACCCTTCAAGTGACAGGTATTTTTCCTGAAGTCCAGGCTGTACCTCTCAAGATGCACTTTGTGACCCTTTCCCCTCTTCGTGCTCTTTCCTAATACCAACAAAAGCTTCATCTCCTCTGGAACCACCCTTCAAGCAGTCCCAGGCTACTACTATATTCCATTTGTCTTTAACACTTCACCAGGCTGAAGAAGCCCAGGTCCCTCTGCCTCTCCATGCAGGCCGTGGCCTTCAGGCCCCCAACCCCATCTTGGCAGACCTCCTCTGGACCCTCTCCATGTTCCTCCCCATTCCTCCAGCACGGGGCAGCCCACACTGGGACACACCATCCCACATGTGGCCACACCAGTGCTGAGTCAAGGGGGATAAGAACGGCCCTTGTCTCGATGGCTATGCACTTCCTAATGCAGTCCTCTATGCAGCTGGCCTCATTTGTGGTGAGCACGCAGCGCTGGCTCCTATGGCATCCCTCATGTAACGTCCTGGCCCTTCTCCTCAGGGTCACTCTTCTCCTGGTCAGGTCTCAGCCTGTCCTGATGCACAGCCTGTTCTGCCCCCTGAGGCAAGGTCTGCCACTTCTCCTTGCACAACATCATGAAGTTTTTGTTGGACAAAACCCCAAGTTTCTCAAGGCCCCTCTGGACTCAGGCTCCTCTGGGTCAGCTGTTAATGTATGCGTGCTGATGGCTCATCCTATCTTGCAGTGTCTATCATGCAGGGTAACAGCATGAGGACCTGCAGGACACTACACATAATAAAAGGCAGCACCAGTTTCAAGGCCCTAGTGGAAAAAGTAGAAATCACCATGGCAACCATCTCAGACAAGCCAAATGAATGCACAAAGAAAGGAAACCCAGGGCCAATGGGGAAACAGAGTTTGGCTGACTGCATGGGAGGCGAACAGGTTGGTAAAAGAAGAATTTAGAAGGGAGAAAAGAGGGACAAAATGCAATAAAAGGTGAAGGAAAAGAAAACTGAAGGTGATTTGGGGGTGGCTGCCAAGCAGCCCTCAATCTGAATGCCTCTGACCAGAGCGGGACAAGGAACATGCAGCTGATCTGGTGATCCTTTTGGGAAATCTACTTCCATGGTCACGAGGAAGCTGAAGGTTTTCCCTAAGGTCAACAAGGGAAGACCCAGGGTGGAAGGAAATGCTGAATCATTCAGGCAGGTTGGGAGGGGCCTGAGGAGGTCTCTAGCCCAACCTCCTTCCCACAGCAGGGTGTGTATCAGCTCTAACCAGGTTGCTCAAGGCTTTACTCCTTTAGGACTTCAAAAACTTCTGAGGATGGAGATGGCACCACCTCTCTGGAAAACCTGCCCCAGTGCTTGACTGTCTGGATGGGTCAAAAGTTTCTCCTTACACCCAGCCTGAAGCTCTCTTGTTTCAGCTAATGCCCATTGGGGCCTCATCCTCCCATCATGCACAATGGTGAAGAGCCTGACTCCATCTTCTTGGTGACATCCTGGAAGGTATGAGGAGGCTGTGATTAGGTCTGCCCAAAGCCTTCTCTACTCCAGGCTGAACAAACCCATCTCCCTCAGCCACTCCTCACAGGACAAGTGCTCTGGTGCCTGGGCTCCTTGGGGGTGTGCCACTGAACTCACTCCATGAGGTCAATAGTGTTCTTCTACACAGGACCCCCAAATGCCCTTCTACACAGGGCCCCAAATGCATGTAGTATCTGAATGTGCTCTAACAGGTGTTGAGTAGAGGGGGATAATCCCTTCCCTCAATCTCCCAGCTGTGCTCTTGTTCAGGCAGCCCAGGACACTGTGGCCTCCGTTGATGCCAGGGCGTGCTGCTGGCTCTCTTTGCTGCCCACAAAGACTCCCAGGTCCTTCTCTGCAGAGCTGCTGCCCACCTGACCACTCCCCAGCCCAGATCACTGCAGGGTGTTTTGTGTACCCCAGGTGCGGGACCTGGCATTTGTTTCATTTGTGAATTCCATAAACTTCCTGGCAACCCATTCCTCCTTCCTGCAGGGGTCCATCTGGATGGCAGCCCTCAACCATATAGTGTGAGACAATGATGTCAAACCCCTTGCTAAAACTGTGGTAAATGACATCCACTACTCTCCTCTCCTCCACAAGGACAGGCCTTTTATCACAGAAGGTAATCAAGTTGATCAGGAAGGCTTTACCTCCAGTAAATTCCTGTGGACTGTTCACAGTCACCTTCTTCCTGTGCCCAGAAATGTAAAGCGAGAGAACTCATTCCATGACGCACTCCTCACTAAAGTGTGGCTGAATGGCCTGCAGCTCCCTGATTTGTCCTTGTGGCCTTTTTTGAAGATGGGCACAGCATATTCCTTCTTCAGCTCTTTGGGACCTCCCCTGATCTCCACAGCCTTTCAAAGATAACAGACAGCAGTCTTGTTGCGATAGTGGCCAGCTCTCTCAATGTCCTCAGATGCAGCCCACTCAGTCCTGCAGACTTATATGGGTTGAGTTCTTGCAAGTCATCCCTCACTCCGTCATCAGTCCTTCTGATCATCAGAGCCATGCGCTATGTCACACCCTCTCCATCACTCTCACAACACCTGAGCTGAGAAAGGGAGGTGAGTTTGGAGGTGTGCGCTGTGCAAGTGGACACCACTGTCAGCACAGGCCAGTTTCCAGTAAGGGTAAGTTGTGGCTGAGATTGTCCTGTGGCTGAGAGAGGTGCATGCCCAAGGCAGCAGTTTTTCTGTAAGGAGATGTTTTAGTTCCAGAAAAGGTATAAAAGGGGAATTTTTTTTTTCCAACGCTTTAACCATGTGAGTTAGACAGCAGTATATTTTAGTGAGTATTTGACAAAGGGCACTTTGGACACATAGTGACGTTAAGATTTAATCCTGTGACACCACAGCACAGATTGGAAAAATCATAACTTTCCCGGTTTGCATGTTCGGCTCAGCTTGAGAGCCACCAGTGTAGCCTTGCTAAATAATTCCCTCTTTACAAATACTGATAGACATCAACATTATCAGCCTTTGACTCTTATGTCTGTTTATTTCTTAAAAATGCAAAACAGATTCATGAGACTTCTTACTCTTTTCCTCTTTACATGGTAGAGATCCCCACTCCTGGGCTCTTCCTACCACTAACCACCGTCATTCACAGAGACGTGAGGCCAGTGGCAGGACTCCCCTTGACTCTAGAAGGGCCAGGGCTGCAAGTCTGGCCTCTTTCTTGTGAGGAACAGGAACAAAGTATTCACTGCACTGATTAAACATTATTGGCTGATGGTTCCTGTCTTAAGGTCGTATCGCTTCTACATTTGATAAGATGAAGATAAAGCTCTGCCAGATTCTCTCCAGCCTCGGTTAGGGACTGATTGATTGCCATCTTCCCCACAAGATGGTGAACATTATCATGTCAATGGCATTCAGAGGTCTCCGACTAACTGAAGTAAGAGAGATCAGGTTGTTATGGCTCTGTGGCTTCTTCATCCTCCTTGGGCTTGAAGAATTGATTCTGCTATGGTTAAAGAATTTTGCCAGCGCACAGCAATGTTAAGGGTGCATATTCCTACCCTGCAGAGCAGACCAACAAGCAAGATCCCTCCCCCACTTACCCCCCCAAAGTGAAGCTCTTACTTGGGTGGTCAACATGCCTCTGAACTGGATGTGGCTGAACAGCCCTCCTACATCATAGCAGGACTGATGCCTCTGGAGCCGTCGGGCAGAGGTCCCTGCTCCTCGTGGCACACTCAGCCAGCACAGACTGGAGCTCTGGACAGAGAGTGGAACAAAGGTGCTGCTGAGAAGGAGAAAAGCGATGTGTGTGCGGAAGTGAGTGGGGGGGAATGTCTGTAAGAAAGGGAAAGAATTTTGTCCAGAGAGGGTCTTTCCTGACTTGTCACTGTCTTTTTTCTCCTTGGACAGTCCTACATGCCTGGAGAGAGCAAAATGTCCAATCTCAGCTCCTTCAACCACTTCCTCCTTGTGGCCTTTGCAGACACACAGGAGCTGCAGCTCTTGCACTTCTCGCTCTTCCTGGGCACCTACCTGGCTGCCCTCCTGGCCAACAGCCTCATCATCACCGCCGTAGCCTGCGACCACCACCTCCACACCCCCATGTACTTCTTCCTCCTCCACCTCGCCCTCCTCGACCTGGCCTCCATCTCCACCACTGTCCCCAAATCCATGGCCAACTCCCTGAGGGACACCACGGCCATTTCTTACTCAGGATGTGCTGCCCAGGTCTTTTCCTTTGTCTTCTTATTTCCAACTGAGTATTGTCTCCTCACTGTCATGGCCTATGACCGCTACGTTGCCATCTGCAGACCCCTGCACTACGGGACCCTCGTGGGCACCAGAGCTTGTGTCAGGATGGCAGCAGCTGCCTGGGCCAGTGGTTTTCTCCATGCTCTCCTGCACACTGCCAACACATTTTCCATTCCTCTCTGCCAAGGCAATGTCCTGGACCAGTTCTTCTGTGAGATTCCTCATGTCCTCAAGCTCTCCTGCTCACAATCCTACCTCCGGGAAGTGTGGGCGCTTGTGTTTAGTGTTTGTTCAGGCTTTGGGTGTTTCGTTTTCATTGTGCTGTCCTATGTGCAGATCTTCACAGCTGTGCTGAGGCTGCCCTCTGAGCAGGGCCGGCACAAAGCCTTCTCCATGTGCCTCCCACACCTGGCTGTCGTCTCCCTCTTTGTCAGTACCATCATGTTTGCCTACCTGAAGCCCCCCTCCATGTCCTCCCCAGCTCTGGATCTGGTGGTAGCTGTTGTGTACTCGGTGGTGCCTCCAGCAGTGAACCCCCTCCTCTGCAGCATGAGGAACAAGGAGCTCAAGGATGCCCTGGAGAAACTCTTGCAATCAGTGCAATGTTAGCACCGATAACTGTCCCATGTGCATCATCTCATCAATCCCAGGATACTTTTGGTCACAGCTATGACTTGTTCACTTCTGTCTGTCTTACTTTTCTGCATTATATTCCTTTCTAGAGGAAAATGTTTGGGTTCATCCTGCTTCTCCTCCTCTTCTCCTCTCCTGAATCTGACCCAGAGAGCATGTTGAAGCTGGAAGTCAGGCTTCCCCTTCTTCAGCTGAGATGGGGGAACCTCAGAGCCTGCTAGCCTGAGCTCCCTCGGATGCCCCCAGTGCAATGAGGGGAGTTTCCCTTTGCAGGGTCTCTTTTGGCACTGACACCACAGGAGCTCCCAGGCACAGAGTTAGGCTCAGACGGGTACAGGTCGGGTGAGACCATGGGTCCTGTGTCCACTAGGAGAGCTCAGCTCCAATGGCCACAGTCAGGCTGTGATCTCACACCCCTCTCCTGCAAGGGTGGCAGCTGGCTGTCATCATGGGCTGATCCCTTCCCTCTGCAGAGCTCCGACACTCAAAGCAGAGTAGGAGTGGAGGGGAGGAGATTCGAGACAAAACTTGTGGGGATGGACCCTCTGCTGCACAGGACCGTCCCCACACCACCACAGCAGGCATTTGCTGCCTGAAGACTTCCCTTGGGGGCTGCAGCTTTCCTGCAGACGTGGCCACCCACAGCAGCAGATCCTTCTCTTTTCACAACTGCTTCGTCTCATTTCCACACTGACCTATTGTGCTCTCATGTGTGTTTACAGCCCAGGAGTTCTCGTAACCTGGGAGGGGTAGGGTTGTATTTTGATGTTCTGGTGTCCTGTGACTACAGGCAGGATCAGGCCATGGGCACCCTTGTGCCAGACCTGACTCCCAGAATCAATTTCCTATAATAAAAGGCATCTCCCCTTGTGCCGTGCCTGAAGTCTGGCCTTTCTTCAGAAGATGGAGTCAAAAATATGCCCACGGGATTGCACCATGAAAGGGCCTGCTGCTCTGCTTGTGAACTTTGTGGGATCCAAGGGATGAGCTCAGAGGCCCTGGGTGATCTGTTGGGCACTGAGGACTGGATTCAGGGCTCATCTCTTGGTGTTTAGCAGAGACAGTGAATGGTCTCTGAATTACCTGCCTGGGGCTGTCCCACAGGTGACAGTGCTGATGAGAGCTGCCCATTGTTGTGGAGGGGAATCTCCAGGAGATCGCCAGGAGAGCTCAGGGGATGTCCAGGGACAGCGTGTGCCTGGGGTGGGCAGTGGGTGGAGCCTCCCAAAGTGAGGGAGGGTCCATGGTGGAGTAACCAGAAGGTACAGCACTAAATCCAGGTATGCATGGGGAAACGAGGGCTCTACAGTGCCCGGAGAGGCAGAGGGGACCAAGGAGGAGCAGGGAAGGGGGACGGGAGAGTGATTCCTGCACCCTCAGTGAAACACCACAGGCTGGACATCACAGTGCACACCTCAAACACATCTCCTGCCCTGGCCAACAACCTGGGGTCACTCTGAGCATTGTCCATGAGAACAGCCACATGGCAGCAGTGGTGGTGATCCCTGTGCAGCTGGGTCTGCTTCCCACCCCAGCCAGCAGGGCAAGAGCTTAGTCAGGAGTCAACCCGTGGGTCCATGACCCCACAGTCGCTCGTTCTGCAGAGCAGCACCACCAGACCAGGGCCCTGCGGAGAGCACAGGGGAGGGGATGCAAGAACAGCCAGGCCAGCATGGACACAGTGACCTGGGGAAAGGCTCTCTGGGGAGCAGGGATGTCCCAGGAGAAAAGCAGGGCAGCAGGCAGAGAGAGAAAATGAGAACAAGAAACAAGTTTCTCTGGGCACCAGCTTGGGGCAGGTGGCTCTGTCCCCGGGGCAGCAGGAGGTGCTGGAGGGGCGGCAGGGCCAGGGCTGTCGTGGTGTGCTGGGCAGCGGGGTGGGCATGGAGGGGCTGCAGGCAGCCAGGGAGGGGGATCTTGTGGGCACAAGATCAGGGGAGACAGAGTGACCAGCCTCACTGTGGGGCCTCGTCCCCCTTGCCAGGGAGCTGCTCCCCTTGTCCTTTGGCCGTGTTGGAGTTATGCTGTTGTGGCGGCCCATGCCAGTAGTGCACGTGCACCATGAAAAGGGCATGTTGGATAGCTGTATGTGCCACGTAGAGATTCTTTAGCTGACCTGGGGGTTGCCTTCTTGAGGTGTGAGGGGGTTTACAAGAGCCAGCGCACACAACACTTAACAGTAAACAAACTTTATTCCTCCTCTAATAACAGCAACTATATATATGTGTGTGTGTATATACATACATACATACATATATACATATACATATATATATATATATATATATATACAGCCACACACAATATTTATATACCAGTAGTGAAATGAAAATTGGCAGTAATAACATTATTTCAAATCAAAGTGTACAGCAACTATAAAGACACAAAACCTTTAGAAAGGGGAACAAGGTCGTGGAAGGGGATTGATGCCCAAGCTACTAGACGGCTGCAGCTAGAGCTGAACCGACAATGAACACGGCTGGGGGGCAATAGCCCCAGAGGGAAGAAGGGACACCTGTGTGCAGGGCCTGCTGCAATTATCCCTCCGGACGGGGTATTCTCCATTCCTGGGGACAGAGCAGCAGCTCCCTACTGGGCCTGGGACACACAGCTCTTGCTGGAAGAAGCGGCACTCAGTTAGAGACCTCCCGCAAGACCCTCCGGACGGGGTGACACCTAATCGTAGGAGTCGGAGAGGGAAAGGTCAGGCTTCCTCTCCACGTAGTGCGGTGCCCTCGCACGGCGCCCCGGTCGAGGGGGTGTTGGTGACGAAGCCCGTGGAGCATCACTTCCGCCGCTCTGACGGTGGCCAGCAGCTGCAGCTGCTTGGCGTCTTCAGCCGGGGAAATGTGCCTGTAGGAGGCGGCTGGGCGTCTCGAGAGCTCTGACAAGAGCTGCCACAGCCTCTTCTTCCCCGGCCACATCGACCTTCGGCGAGTGTCCACCTGCCTTTGTGATCTTTTATCTGGGGGTTCTTATAACTAGACTAATCCAGTATATAGTCACCCAGGAGGACTAACCTGACCAGTCAAAACATGCACTTTCAATCCGGCCATTTGCATACCCGCTGCCTTGCCAGCCTCCCAGAAGGTTCCTTTGGTCGACAGCCCAGACCACCTGATCTGGGATGCCCAATCAACTTAAAAGGAAAGTTGCGGGAACCTTTTGGCACAGTATCGATCCCGCTCCAGGTTATAGATAGGGCACGGTGATTGGTAGTTTGTCTTCTAGTATGTTCCTATGGTGGGGAGGGGAGATAATTCACCATAAAGGCATCCCATCCCTCCATCCCATCCTCTGCATCACTCATAAAGGCAAACAGCATTGGCTCCAGTAGTGACCTCTGAAGAACATCACTGGTAGCCATTAGTCCATTGGAATTTGCACCACTGTTCTCCCCCTTCGGAGCCAGGTGGCCTCCAGCTAATTTCCTGCATACTCCAGTGCATGCGGCTCCATCCCACATCTGCCCACTTTGGCGACAAAGGTGCTAGGGAAGACCATGTCAAAGGCCTTCCTCCATTCAAGCTACACAGCATGCAGGGCACTCCCCTTGTCCACACAGCCAGTCATCCCATCCCATCACAGGAGGCAATCTGGTGGGTCGGGCACAAGTTGCCCTCCAGGACTTCATGCTGGCTGATCGCAATCCCTTCCTGGGGCTGGAAATCACTCCCACAAAGATTTGCTTCGCAGGGGTGGAGGTGACACGGAGCAGTCTGTCCTTTCCCAGAGGCTCTTTCTTGTCCTTCTGGAAGGTGGATGTCATGTTTGGGGGGAAGGTGGGGAGGGCTGGGACTGGAGAGCAGCCCCATGGCCCCACTGTGCAGGCATTGGCCAGGGCAGGGTGTGTTCAGGGCTGGGGACACGTCCCCCTGGCACGGTCCCCACCACAGCCCTCGGTGCCCCGTTCCCCCGCAGCCCTCCTGCTCTGGCACCCTCCCCCAGCACCCGGACCCTGCCCAGCCCCGGCCGTGTCCCACGCGGGGGTCAGCGCACAGCCATGGCCCAGGGTCTGCCGGGGTCGGGGCTGGGAGAGAGGCCGGGCAGGGCCGGCCGTTCCCCTCCATACAGGCACTGAGCCCAGCAGGACAGAGCAGCCAAACGCACCCCGAAACCTGGGGTGGGCGACCAGGGTAGGGCGGGTGTCTGTCTGCTGCCCCACCAGCCTCCCAGCTGGAACTGGCCCCAGTGGCACCAGGAGGCAGGGCCACAGGGACACTCTGGGTCCCTCCTTCTGGTGTCCAGGAGATCCCCTACCCCCAGCCTGCCTGCAGCCCCCCGGGCCAGCCCCTCTCTCCACGACACACCAAGACCCCCTGCTCTGGGGCTCCTCCGGCCGCTCCTGCTGCCCCAGGGGCACAGCACCCTGCCCTTCCTGGACACACAGAGAAACACGTTCCTCTTCCTCCTTTATTCCTCCTTGCCAGTGCACAATTGCTCCTTTCCTCTTCTCCAGGGACCTCCCTGCTCCCCGCAGAGCCTTTCCCCATGTCCGTGTGTCCAGACTGGCCTGCCCGGCCCTTCCTGGACCCTCCCCTGTGCTCCCTGCAGGGCCCTGGGCTGGTGGTGCTGCTGTGCAGAGGGAGTGGGCTGTGGGGCCACGGGGCCATGGGGTGACTCCACACTGGCTGGGGTTGTCACGGTGGGAAGTAGACCCAGACGGACAGACATCATTGCACCTGACAACCCCCACCAAGGGGTCTGTGGCCATGAACGATGCTCTGAGCAGTCACAGGCGATTTCTAATGGCTCAGGCTGTGTTCAGGTGTGTCCTGAGATAGGTCCCATGTTTTTTCATTGAAAGTGACATGAAGGACTCTCCAGGCTCCCTTCCTGTGCCTGCGAGATCCTCACTGATTGTGGTGGGATTGCAGAGCTCTCACTCACCTGCATATTCATTGGTTTTGCCCTTTAGGTATGGGTGACTCCAGTTGACTTTGTGAAGCCCCATTCACTGCCCACTCCTTGCCACATGGCACCCTTGGAGATGCCCTGGGCTCTCCTGGGGGCTCCATATTGCCTTTGTGAAGGACAGGCATCCATCTCCAGCCTTGTCAGATAGGAGATACCACTTGACCATCCACCACCTCCAGGAGCCCTGGGCACCCACAAGTGACAGCTGAATCCAGCCCTCTTTTCCTAACATATCACCCCTTAAGCTCATCGTCCTAAGAATACAGAGAGCCCCAGAAAAGCAACAGGGTCTCTCAGGGTGAAAGTCCTCAAGCACAGTGTTGACTCTCACTTTGGAAGGACAGCCCCACCTTCAAGCACTACACTGAGGAAACCCTCTTTTGTTAGAGAGAAAGCAGCTCTGACACAGTCATAGGGAGAGTTACAAAAGGCCTCTGGGTCAGATCGACTGGGTTTGTACTGCTGAAGAAGTGGAAGGAATTCAGACCCTTCTGTACAACCATGATTATCACAGAGACAATGCGCAAAGCATAACAGTTGTTTGAGAGAAATCAGAAGCCCCTTATGAAACGGAATGGGCAGCTTAGTGCTGCTGAACTAGAACCAGCTGAATCAGTTTCCTCAGTGCCTCCTGGAGCTCCTTGTTCCTCATGCTGTAGAGGAGGGGGTTCACTGCTGGAGGCACCACCGAGTACACAACGGCCAGCACCACATCCAGAGCTGCACAGGAGATAGAGGGAGGCTTCAGGTAGCCAAACAAGCCAGTGGTCATGTACAGAGAGACCACAGCCAGGTGAGGGAGGCACATGGAGAAGGCTTTGTGCCTTCCCTGCTCAGAGGGCATCTTCAGCACAGCTCTGAAGATCTGCACGTAGGACAGCACAATGAAAACAAAACACCCAAACATTAAACAGGCAGTAACCACAATAAGACCAACTTCCCTAAGGTAGGAGTGTGAGCAGGAGAGCTTGAGGATCTGGGGAACTTCACAGAAGAACTGGTCCAGGACATTGCCTTGGCAGAGTGGCATGGAAAATATGTTAGCAGTGTGCAGCACAGCACAGAGAAAACCACTGGCCCAGGCAGCTGCTGCCATCCTGACACAAGCTCTGGTGCACATGAGGGTGCCGTAGTGCAGGGGTCTGCAGATGGCAATGTAGCGGTCGTAGGCCATGACTGTGAGAAGGGAACACTCAGTTCCAACCGAAAAGGAAAAGAAAAAGACCTGGGCAGCACATCCTGCGTAGGAAATGGTCCTGGTGTCCCTCAGGGAATTGGCCATGGATTTGTGGACAGTGGTGGAGATGGAGGCCAGGTCGAGGAGGGCGAGGTGGAGGAGGAAGAAGTACATGGGGGTGTGGAGGCGGTGGTGGCAGGCTACGGCTGTGATGATGAGGCCGTTGGCCAGGAGGGCAGCCAGGTAGATGCCCAGGAAGAGAGAGAAGTGCAAGAGCTGCAGCTCCCGTGTGTCTGCAAACGCCAGGAGGAGGAAGTCATTGGGAGAGCTGCTGTTGGACATTTGCTCTGCCTTGCTTCAGGACACTGTCCAAGGAGGAACAGGCATTGACAAGTTAGGAACAGGCTTCTCTGAGCCAAACCCATTGCCCTCCTCAGAGCAACCCCCACATTGCCTCTCTCCTTTACCTTGTTCAGCTCCCTTCCCTCACCTCTGCTTTGGGCTGAGTGTGTGGTGCAGAGCAGGGGCCTCTGCCCATGGGCTACAGAGGAGTCAGCCCTGCTCCACCTGGGCCTGTAAATGGAGGTGTCAGACTGTCCTGTGCAGTTGGTGGAGATACCTGGGGATGGGCACCCTGAGCTGAATGGTGGAGATGTGGTCTGGGAAGCAAGGGGAATATTCTGTTTTTCTCATTGGGAGAGATGAATACAGCGCTCATGCCAGCTGTGTCTGAAAGAGAAGGTCCCTGCGGGGGACGCATCTCTCCCAACCTTGCCCTCTTGATCAGAGCTGCCCATATCTGAACCAGTCGCACCAGATCCCACTCCAGCATGGGAGAGAAACAGTGCAGTGAAGGCAGGGGCTGACCCAACCCTTCCTCAACCTCTCTGCCCCACTGACATGGACCCTGCCCTCACATCAGTCCACCCTCTGCACTCTTTCTTCAGGCACTGTCAGGGGAGTGGGAAGTTCCTGCCTCCGCTGCAGCTGAACCCCCTCCTTAACCCCACCGAGCGTGAGAGCAAGAACCAGAGCAGCACAAAGAGGTGAGGAAACTGTGAGGACTACTGTGACGCTCCGACCACAAGGAAAGCAAGGAGCAAGACACAGACGGGCTCTCAGGAAAGCCTTCAGCTCACCCAGCTGTGCTCACCACCTCCCAGACAGCAACCAGAGCAGGACAGTCACTCTCAGCCCCCTTGTCCCGCAGTGAGAAACAAAGCTCTGCTGGAGGTCGGGCTGCTAAGGAGGGGGCTCATGCCCTGCACCCCCTGGCCTGGAGGGCAGAGGCTCTGCTGGGTGGGAGAGGAGACACAGAGGGGCTTCCTTAGAGGAACATGTCTGCACGGAAGAGGTTCACGGGGAGGTCTCCACATTCCCCCTCCCACAGCATTCACGTTTCTAGCTTCCTCTCTTTCGCTGATCAGATCTTCCCTGCTCAGAGCTTTTCCTCCTGGGAAATGGGAGCTGCATCTCTATCCCTCGTCTTCTCCCTGTCAGCACTCACAGACCCCATGCAGAGTGGGGAAAGAGTTTTCGGAGGTTCCTCACAGACCTCTTGATCTCTCTCTGTCAAGTCTAGGAACGTCAGTCTGTTGTCCAAACCTGGCAGCTCCTTTTCCAACCCTCCCACCTGCAGAAAGCAGGAATCGGAAAGCAGAGACTCAGGAAAGCTCCTGATCTTCAAGGCAACCCCTGCCATGAGTGACCTCCTGCAAAGGTCCCTTGGAAATACCATGGGGGTGAGCTGGAGCTGAGAGCAGCCCTGACCCACACAGCACCCTCTCGATAGCAGAATGAACCTGCTCTGAAGGGGGTCGCTCCTTCCACCCAGACCTTCTCCCCACAGCACTGTGGGAAGCTCCCCGGGCATGCTGAGGGCTGACCCACGCAGGCAACAGAGTCACTGCCCCGAGCACACAGCACCCTGGGGTGCAGGGCTCTGCTTTGAATTACAGCCCTGTGCACACCTGGGGGCACTCCCTGGCTTCACAGCCCTGCACCAGCCCTGCAAGCAGGTAGCCCTCATGCCCTGTCCCTCTGACCATGTGGCAGCGCATCCCTGCTCTCAAGCACCTCCTGCTCCAAACAGCAGAAGCTGGGAGAGCCACCCGGACAGATGCTCTCAGCTGTGGAAGGTGCCAGCTGCAGAAGAACCCTCCAGGAACCACAGCAGCGGTGCCCTGCAGCCAGAGACTTACTGTGTTAGGGGCTGTGAAGGTTCCTCCCTGCAGTGAGCTCTCAGCCGTCCTCCCGTTCCCAACTGCCTTTAACTTCTGAGTCGCTCATCTCCTCCTGGCCCCTGCAGGCAGTGCCCTGAGTCTTGCTGCTCCATTCAAAGGAGCTGCACCTGGACAGAGCTGTCTCTCTGCAGCGCCTGCCAGGTTGCCCTGGGCTCCGGCAGTCCCAGGAGCCAGGCCCAGCTCAGGAGCAGAGGCCCAGCTGAAGATGTGACTTTCTCTGTCCCCTGTGCGCCCTCGAGATGGTTCCAGGGCTCCAGGGCTCACAGTTCCTGAAAGGCAGCAGACTGATTCCCCCCTGACTGATTCCTCATGCTGTGATCTTCTCAGAGGCACCACAAGTCAGGGGGAGCCATCTGCACACACACAGTAACAGCTGACACAAGAGACCTTCAGTCTAGGGGACCTTTAGAAACTTGGGGAACAGGAACCTCATGAAGTTTTACATGGAGAAGGGGCAAGTCCTGGCCCTGGGGAAGGGTAAATCCCATGCATCAGGGCAGGTTGGGACCTTACCAGCTGCAGTGTGACCCTGAGGAGAAGGGTGTGGGCGCTGTGAGAAATGCCGTATGAGCCAGTGGGGCACACTCATTGTGAAGAAGGCCAGATGACCACGGGCTGCATTAGGAGGAGCGTGGCCACCCACACAAGGGGCGCCATTATCCCCCTCAACACAGCAGACCTCCTGCAGGCAGGTGGGCTTGGAAGAGACTGTGAGGTTACTGGTAAAGGGTCAGCTGGTAGGCCAAAAGTCTAACCGGAGGGGACATTGTGGTGAGAGCCATTGTTTCTCAGAAGCTCCTTGGATGGTAGGAGGCACATGGCCATAAAGGTGAAAGTGATGTCCCTTCTGTCTCTGCAGGTGATGGGCCAGCAGCAGGCACATCGCTGGGAAAGTGACTGTGAGGTCACTTCTGTGCAAGCACCTGGTAGACCATTAGGAGGCCCATGGATTGGATGTTGCAGCAGCTCATTTGCTTGGATGCTCATGGTGGTGTCTCCTGTCTTTGCAGGTAATAGGCCAGCAACAGGCACATGGCTTGGATGTTGGTTGTGAAGCCTCCTCTGCCTTAAGACCTGACTGGACAGCAGCAGGCACATAGCTGGTCGTGTGCATGAGCGAATCTGGAGGGCCAGCAGTAGGCCCCTTGGCTTGGTGGATGATTGTGAGGTGACTTCTGTGTGAGGAGCTGAGAGGTGAGCCTTTGGCTGCGGCGTAAGGCAGGTGTTTGTGAGGTCACTTCTGCCTGAGGATGTGGTTAGACAGCAGGCGCAGAGCCTGCTGACCCAGAGCCTGCAGGCACAGAGCCCTCACCCTGCTGCAACGCTCTTCCCACTGCAGCCCAGGAAACTGATGCAGCCTTTGCAGATCAGGACACTTGTCTGGCTCCTGCTGCTTCATGTTGTCTACCAGGACCCCCAGGCCCTTCTCTGCCAGGCTGCTTTCCAGCCACTCGGCACCCAGCATGTCCTGCTGCATGGGGTTATTTTTCCTCAGGTTCAAGACACTGCATTTCCCTTTGTGGAACTTCCTGAGGTTTCTGTCTGCCCATTATCTCCAGCCTGCCGAGTTCCTTCTGAATGACAGGGCCAACATCTATTGTATCATGGCCCTATTTTAGGAGAGGATTGTGTCTCAGAATCTTGTAGGGCCTTAGGAGACCCAGGACCATGCAGGTGACTGTGAGGTCACTTGTGTGTCTGCAGGTGATGGGCCAGGAGCAAGCACATGGGTTGGAAACTGTGAAATCATTTCTGCCTGAGTGCCTGACTGTGAGGTCACTCCTGTCTCTGCAGGTGATGGGCAAGGAGCAGGCACATGGGTGGGACCTCACAATCAGCACTGCAGTCGTGTCCCCCTTCCCTGCCTCTCCCCATCCTCCCGCCCTTATCTTCTTTTGGCTGGGATGAGTAGTGGTGTGATGTGCTTCTTGTCCTCAGAATAGCTTCTTCCCGATGCAGGCCAGCGAGCTTCCTGCACAAGAAGTGACCTCACCATCAACACCACAGCTGTGTCACCTTGGCCTTCCTCTTCTGATCCCCTCTTCTGAGTCCTCCTCTCTTCTTGACCTCACATTCAACATCCCAGCCATAGCCCCTTTATTGACACCTCCCTCTCCCCTATCCCCATGGGATTACCCACACATGGTGGGTAGCTCACATGGCAAGATGAAAATGGGCTCCTGGGGAAGGCAGGCTGGGACAGCAAAGAGGTGGAGGTGTGCCCTGTGCAAAGGGGTGGCCAGAGTGCACAGAGCTTTGCCTTGGAGATGGTAACGAGCCAGTCCACGGCACTGCACAAATGGACTCTAAGGCAGGTGGAAAATGGGCTGGACCACTGGGCCAAAATGCTGTGACCAGTGGCACAAGTCCAACTGGTGGCTGGTTAGGAGCAGCATCCTGCAGGGATCAACAGGTGGGACAGCATTGTTCAAGGTTTTCATTAACATCCTGGTCCATGGCATGGAGCGCACTCTCTGCATGTTTGTGGATTAGGTGCAACGGGGGCAAGCCTCTGAGCAAGCTCATCTAGTTCCCTTGGAGTGAGTGGGGAGCGGGACTAGATGACGTCCAGAGGTCTCGTCCACCCTAAGTGCTGTGATTCAGTGAATCTTTCCCTGAAGAGCTCTGGAAAGACAGAACAGTGAGAGGAAGCAGAAAGGACAGGGAGGCAGAAGGCGGCAGAGGAAATAGGTCCCTCTGAATAAAGTAGTTGCCCAGAACAAAGCTTCTGCATTCAGAGGGTTGGTAGAAAAGGTATTGGGCTGAATAACTGGACACAAATATTCATGCTCCAATGGAAGGAGGAAATACTGCACTGCATGCACTTGGTGCTGCTAAAAAGAAAGAAAGAAAGACAAGATTCATTAGATCTGGTAAAACATACTTGACCTTCTGGAGATGGCTGTGTGCTCTTCTCAGTTTGGTCAGAGTGCTGTTTTTTGGATAGGTTTCAACTTTAAGACTAAAAATGTTCATTGGGGCCTTTATTCGTTTGCCCACATATGGAGGCTGTTGCTGCCTGAGATGCCCTGGGGTCGCTGAGTTCCCATGACTAGAAAGGGAAGGGCAGACACCTGGGTGTGTGGCCAGTGGCAGGGGGTGGCTTTCTGAGGACTGGGCTCTGTGTGAGACACAAAAAGTTCTTTTTTAATGGTGTAGGCCTGATTATAACAGGAATGTTTGGAAAATGACATGAAAAATGAGACAAGAAAGAAATTAAGAAAAAGATTTTAAGCAAATAAATATTTGTTATACTTTCCAGCTTGGATTTTGTGTGTGTGTTTGTGCGTGTGTCTGTGTATGTTCTTATTGTCTTTCTGAATTTTTTTTTCTTTTTAATTTAGTGGTCTTTTAGGGTGATTTAGTGGTCTTATAGTTGTTTTATTTATTTATTTATTTAAGGAAAGATTTTTCAGAACTGGATTGGGGTGCCGTCACAGGGTCATGGACAGCTGGTGTCATTGCAGGTGCCCTGGTCCCCTCTTCCCAGTCTCTGTCCGAAGCTCCAAGGGGCTCTGATCTCCTGCAGTTCCCCTAGGAGAGCTGCCAGGCCCAGGCAGGAACCTCCGAGACACTGGGGCCTCTCCAAGTGCTACTGGCTGCTTGCGGTTACACACCTGAGCTCTGCCTGGAAAGGGGAAGAGTTGGTTTCAGCGTTTCAAATATATGAACATGCATCCATCAGGTGAAATGACCGAGTAATTTTAATATCAGTGTTTTTGTATGATGAAATAGTGGAAATTTTGAAGAAGGGTATTAATCTCAGGAGAAGAAATACTGATCTGCCCTTGACCTTGTGTTTCCACTGCTCGGTGTATTAGGCTGTGGATGTCATCTCAGTCATCTCCCACATGTTTCCACATGTCCTGCCTACATTGATCACTTCTGAGGTCAACTTTGCATCAGACGATCTGGGCTTATGCCCTTCCCATAGTTTCCCAGTTTTCCTCCTCCCCTTCCTCTGTATCATTCAGGTACCTCTCAACTCCCTAGTCACTGCTCTGAGCTTCAGGGAGCCTGAAGCTTGCCTCGTCTTTCAGCACTCTCATTGTCTCGTCAACCAACTCCTTCACTGTGTTTCTATCTAGCCTTGCCTATCTGTTTGTCAAGAACATGTCAAGGAAGGTTATTCCTTGCAGACTGTGGACCTTCCTGGAGGCTTCTTGCCCCTGACATGCACTTGAGGATTGTATGTTATTTCTTAGGACACTGCATCATGTTTGATCCGAATTGAGACAAATCCTTCTGTTTCTGTTTGCAGCTGATTTTCTAAGAAAAGCAGGTGGGAATTGGTGCCCAGGAGCTGTAACATTCAGCTACAGGCTTGAGTGGGAAAAGGCTAGATGTTAAGCCGAGTGAGGGAAGTCCCCAGGGGCTGAGGAGAGAAATGTGAGGGCTTGGGGAGGTGGGGAGGAAAGTTGTCCATACATGTCTCCTATCCAAAATACTGCTTTTCCCACATGCCCAGGCTTCATCAGGGGACCCTGTGGGTCAGTGTGAATTGGAGGAGGTGGGTATCACTTCTTCTGAAACCTGAAGACTAAAGAAAGCTTAAAAAGCAGACATCTCCCAGGTGCTCCTTGAAATCCTCCTCTTTTCAATACACTCCTCAAAACTTGCCAATTAGCCACAGCAGAACTGAAGAACTGAAGAAAAGGATGGAAAGAGACCTGGGTTGTTAGGGCTATTTGCATTTTAATGACCCCTCGAGGGTATTTGGTGCTGAGCCCATGAACCTCAGATGCTGAGGAGAGGCTGAAGAAACCTCTCCAGAAGTTGAAGTGAGAAGAAAATCCCAAGTTTCTTGGAGTGTTAACGAGTCCCTCTGAGGGCCATTACTGACAAAGCCTCCCCAGGGGGCTGATGAGAGCACAGAGCTGGAGGCCCTGATTGCAGGTAGGCCAAGGCAATGTGCAGGTGCCTCTGTGATGCCAAGTCAGCCTTGATGTGTGTTCTCAAGCAGAGCAACCAGGCCCTGACCCCCAGCCCCTGCACAGGGTGATCCTTTCCATCACACATTGCTCTTGTGGGCAGTGTGCGGGTGGGCGTATGCAACGCCCAGTGCAGGACCATGATGTGGCACCTCCTGGGCTCCCCAGGGACAAGGAGGCAGCAAGGCCACAGTGCTTTAAAGAAAGGGCATGTTCTTGTGGGCCTTGGTGGCAGAGACACCAGCCCCAGCCAAGAGGCCAAAGACCTAGCTCTGCTGGGAGCTTTCAGCCTTGGCAGTGTCCTCAGCCATCTCTACCACAGGCCATCCTACACTGCCCCCATGCCTGCTGCTGTTTCCCTGCAGCCTGTAGACTCCCAGCCTCCTTCCGCACCTTGCTCTCACCCCAGCATCTCCCTGCCTCTACTGATATCTTCCTGTCCTCACTTGCTTTTCCTGGAAACACAAAGGCAGGGGCTGATCACAAGAGTCCCTCTGTGTGGCCTGTAGCACCACAGCACTACCCTTCAAGTGACATTTTCTTTTCCTAAAGTCACATCTAAACCCCTCAAGCTGCTGTGTGTGGCTTTTTCTCCTTCTCATGCTGTTTCCCACTACCAAGAAATACACCGTCATCTCTCGTACCACCCTTCAAGCAGCCATGGGCTACTACTCTACCATGCCTCGCCTCCATTTCAGCAGGATATAGAAGCCCAGGTCCCTCTACCTCTCCTCATGGGTGGGGTTATTCCCACCTAGGCGCAGGACCTAACACTTCCCTTGCCAATTTCCATGAGGTATCTGTTGTCCAAATTACCTTTGTTTCTCAAGATCCTTCTGGACTGAAGCACCTCTGGGTCCAAACAAAGGAAAACAAAACAAAACAAAACAAAACAAAACAAAACAAAACAAAACAAAACAGTGCCAAAGGGTTAAGGGCAAACAGAGGTGGGCCAATTGTATGGGAAGGGATCAGGATGGGAAAAGAAACAAACTCAGAAGAGAGGAAAGAAAAAAAAGGAAACTGAAAGTGAAGGAAAGGATTGATGAGGGCTGTTCTGGGATCCCTGCCTAGAAGCCCTAGATCTGAATACCTCTAAGTGGAGGAGGACAAGAAAGCTGGCCTTCCTCCACTCTCACAGGGAACCTGCGTGCTTTCCCTGACATCAGCAAGAGAAGATTGAGAGGGGGAAGAATTACAAACTCCTTCCGGGTGGAAGGGAGCTCAGGAGGTCTCTAGTGCAATCTCCTTGCTCCCAGCAGGGTCAGCTCTGGGGCTCAGACTAGGTTGCTCTAACCTTGATCCAGTCTGGTGTTGGAAGCCTCCAAGGGAGGAGACTGCCCAGCCTCTCTGGGCAACCACTTGCAATGCTTGACCATCCGCGCAGTGGAAAAGCTTTTCCTTGCCTCCTGCACAAATGTCTCTTCTTTCCACTTAGGCCCATTGTCTCTTGTCTTCTCACCATGCACCCTGGTGAAGAGCCGGCCTCCATCTTCTTGAGGACCTCCTTGTAGGCTGCCTATGAGATCCCTCCAAAGCCATCTCTTCTCCAAGTGGAACAAGGCCTATTTCCTCAGAGCTCCAGCTCGTCGACTATTGTGAGGGCCCTCAGCTGAACTTACTCCCAGTTATCAACCTCGTTCTTTCTGGGGGCCCAAAACTGGATACAGTGTTCTATCTGGGATCTAATGAATTCTGACTAGAAGGTGATCATTTCCCTTGACCTTTCAGGCTATCTTCCTGGTCCTACAGCCCACCATACTTCTGGCCTTCTTTGCTGCCAGGGAACACTGCTGCCTCATCTTTGGCCTCCTCTCCACTAGAACCCTCAGGTCCTTTTCCACACAGCTGCTCCCCAGGCCCTCTGGCCCCAGCCTGTAACACTGTGGGGTGTTGGTTTGCCACAGGGGCAAGAGCTGGCGTTTGTCCTGGCTGAATTTCTGGAGGTTCCTGACAGCCCATGCCTCCTGCCTGTCTAGGTCCCTCTGAATGGCAGCCCTCCAGCAAAGGTCTGGGCCCCCCTTGACCTCCAGCCTGGGGTCATCTACAAGCGTGAGGAGTGTTGCCTCCTCTGTGTCACTAATCAAGAAGATAAACAGGACAAGTTCCTGGAGAGATCAGTGGTGCTCCCCTTCTCCCTGGCCTCCAGGAAGAGCACTACACATCCAAAAGTTCCCTCTGAGTCTGATCAGCCAAGCAGCTTTTTACCCATCCGGTTGTCTGCTCTTCCGGACTGTAGCGTTCTAACGTGTAAGCAAGAATACGGTGGGAGACAGTGTCCAACACCTGGCTAAAGTCGAGGTGAAAGACATTCTCTCTTCTCCATCCACAAACACAGTTATTGAATCATAGAAAGCAATCAGGTGGGCGAAGCACAGTTTACCCTGTGTAAATCCATGCTAACTGGTCCCTGTCACCTTCTTCTCCTTCACGTGCCCAGAAATGTGATCCTAGAAGATTCACTGCATGATGTACTCCTCACCAAAGGGAGGCTGAACTGCCTGCAGCTCCCAGCTTGTCCTTGTGGCCTTTCTTGAAGATGGAGGTAACATTTCACAGAATCACAGAATCACAGAATCACAGAATCATTTAGGTTGGAAGGGACCTCTGGAGATCATCTCGTCCAACCTCCCTGCTCAAGCAGGGTCACCTAGAGCATATTGCCCAGGATTACATCCAGACGGCTTTTGAATATCTCCAGCAAAGGAGACCCCACCACCTCTCTGGGCAACCTGTTCCAATGCTCTGTCACCCTCACAGCAAAGAAGTTTTTTCTCAGGTTCAGATGGAACTTCCTGTGGTTCAGTTTCTGCCCATTGCCTCTTGTCCTGTTGCTGGGCACCACGGAGAAGAGGCTGGCCTCATCCTCTCGACACTCCCCCTTCAGATACTTGTGCACGTTGATGAGATCCCCTCTCAATCTTCTCTTCTCCAGGCTGAACAGGCCCAGCTCTTGCAGTCTTTCTTCATAGGAGAGGTGCTCCAGCCCTCTAATCATCTTGGTAGCCCTCCGCTGGACTCTCTCCAGGAGTGCCATGTCTCTCTTGGACTGGGGAGCCCAGAACTGGACACAGTACTCCAGGGGAGGCCTCCCCAGGGCTGAGGAGAGGGGCAGGATCACCTCCCTCCACCTGCTGGCAACACTCTGCCTAATGCACCCCAGCATACCATGGGCCTTCTTGGCCACCAGGGCACACTGCTGGCTCATGGTCAACTTGTTGTCCACCAGCACTCCCAGGTCCTTCTCAGCAGAGCTACTTTCCAGCAGGTCAACCCCCAGCCTGTACTGCTGCATGGGATTATTCCTGCCTAGGGGCAGGACCTTGCACTTGCCTTTGTGGAACTTCATGAGGTTCCTCTCTGCCCACCTCTCCAGCCTGTCCAGGACCCTCGGAATGGCAGCACAGTCTTCTGGTGTGTTAGCCTCTCCCCCCAGTTTAGTATCATCAGCAAACTTGCTGAGGGTGCACTCTGTCCCTTCCTCCAGGTCATTGAGGAATATATTGAACAAGACTGGAGCCAGGACTGACCCCTGGGGGACACCACTAGCCACAGGCCTCCAACTTGACTCTGCGCCATTCACCACAACCCTCGGAGCTCGGCCATCCAGCCAGTTCTCAATCCACCTCACTGTCCACTCATCTAGCCCACACTTCCTGAGCTTCCCTAGGAGGATGTGATGGGAGACAGTGTCCAAAGCCTTTCTCCAGTCAGTGGGACTTCACCCCAGCTCCACAACCTTTCCAAGATGATAGTGAGTGGCCTTGCTGTGACAGCAGTCAGCTCTCACAGCATCCTCGTCTGCAGCCCATCCAACCCCATTGGCGTGTATGGTTTGAGTTCTCCCAAGTCATCCCTCACTAGCCTCATCCACTGTTGGTGGTTTTTGTCCTCTGGAGTCTGGAGCCAAGGCACAACAGCCTGGGAGACCTTGCTTGGGAAAACTGAAGCTAACAAGGGGTGGAGTTCCTCCCACCTCTCTGCATCTGCTGCTACAAGGTTCCCTGCCCCATGTAGCAGTGAGCCCACCTTTTCCTTTTGGGTCTTTGATTCTTACTGAGGCAGTAGCAGCTCATCCTCAGGCCCTTGACGTCCCCTGCAAGTGCCAATCCTAGGGGAGCTTTTTCTTCCCTAACACCCCGCCTGTGATGCTGGACAAAATTCCTAAATTTCTCCCTTGCAGCCTCTTTCTCCTCCTGCTTCCGGGATGCTGCCTGACTGCCCTGGAGCTAAGGTGTGAGGTCTCTGTTTAGCCACGCTGGTCCCCTGAGGTATCTGCTAGTTTTCTTTAATATCAGGATCAACCATCCTTGTGCTTGGCAGGTGCTGTCCTCAAAGACCTGAGCTCCTGGCCCTTCAGAACTGCCTCCCAGGGGATCCCCTGCCAGTCCCCAGAAGAGGCCGAATTCTGCTCCTCTGAAGTTAATGTTCTGCACTCCGCTACTGTCCTTCCTCATTGCCCTCAGGATCTGGGAATCCACCTTTTCAAGGTCACGGAAGACAAGGCTGACACTACCTATCCCATCCCTGATCCATTCCTCCCTGTTGGCAATTTTCAGATGCACGAAAGCATCACCCTTACTGGCCCATCTGGCAGCTCTTCAAGGAAGTTGTTCCTGATGCCCTCCAGAAACCTCCTGGACTGCTTGCACCCTTGACCTTCCGGTTAATGTCTGGGAGATTAAAGTCCCTCGCATAAGAACCAGGGCCTGTGATCCACAGACTTGCTCATATTGCTTAAAGGAGAGGAGAGGTAGAAGAGTTAGAGTGCAGAGACATGAGTGGAGATCTTGGTGTGATATGCTTCTGGTTTATGCAGCGCTCTTGAATGTAGATGGGATGGACTTTCCCTAAAGGCAGTGATGGGATTTAGTTTTTGGGGGACAGGCAGGAAAAGTAAGAGACCCTGGGGTTTTTGGCCAGCAAGCACTCCAAAGGGGCATGGCTTTCCTGTAGATGCCATGGTGTCTACTACAAGCATGCAGTTGTGCTGCACAGCCCAAGCATGTGACATGGCTCTGCCAGCCTATCTCCATGTCACTGCAACAAGTGTCTGCACCGAATTACATGAGCTGTTTGTAACATTGGGATCTTCATATGCCTCAGCTTTCTAGTGAGTGGGATCTAGCAGTATTAGGGAATTTGGGGTCATTCGAAATGGCCAAGGAAATTCCCCACCCGGCCCCCACCTGACACTGAAGAAGGATGCGGGTCTCCCAGTTGCTCCATCAGAGCAAGCAGACACTGGCACATGCTTTGGACCACTTCTGCCTCTTCCAATATCCCCAGGTGTTTGCGTGTGAGCAACTGACTCCCACCCACTATCTCCAGGGATTACAACAGGAGCTTAGACAAGGAGCTCCCATGCAGACATCTCTGCTGGGCCCACTTCAGGTTGGGCAAGGGGAATCCCACCTCTTGTGTGTTTCTGGAGTTCAGGGGAGGGATCTGAATCCCACTTCGGCCCCGGGGCTTCTAAACGGGCATAAGAAGCCTAGATGGACTAATGTGAATGAAAACCTGAACCATGGGAAAATGAACTCCCTTCTTGTTCCCTTCTAGATGTCCTGCCTAGTTAAGACATGGAAA
The DNA here is from genome assembly GCF_040807025.1 of Struthio camelus. NCBI lineage: Eukaryota > Metazoa > Chordata > Aves > Struthioniformes > Struthionidae > Struthio > Struthio camelus. The sequence continues at coordinate 5,239,631 of NC_090970.1, forward strand.
TGGATTTCCAAGGTAGGATGTTTCCACCTCTCATAGATAACCATCCTCTGATGAGCCAAATGCCAGTGCTGTAACTGGTCTCCCTGTATTTTTTAGAGACGAGCAAAGGTGATTATTTAGGTGTTCATCAGTGAACATTTCCCGGGAGGAGAGAGCCCGAGGGACAGAAGCTTCTACCTTCAGCTGGGCCCCTGCTCCTGAGTGGGGCCAGGCTCCTGGGAGAGAGGGAGCTGGTGGCACCGTGGCAGCAGTGCCCATGTGCCCAGCTGTGTGCAGGAGCAGCTCCTCTGCCAAGAGCAGCAGGGCTGTGGGCACTGCCTGCTGCTGCTGAGAGGAGCTGAGAGAAGGCAGAGAGAAGTGAAAGGCAGTGTGGAGTGGGAGGACAGCTGACAGTTCACTGTGGGAGACATCTTCCCAGCCCTTGACACGGTAAGTCTCTGGCTGAAGGACAACACTACTGAGGTTCCTGGAGGGGTCTTCTGAACCCCGTTCACCCCATGACAGGTTTTTTAAAGATCTCTCTCCCAGCTTCTCCATTGTGCAGGGGAGGAGGAGATGCTTTAGAGCAGAGATTCCCTGGCACGCTGTCACAGGGACGGGGCATGCTGCTACCTTCTCCCAGGGATGGCTGCAGGGCTGTGAAGCTGGGACATGCACACAAGTCTGCCCAGGGCTGTGATTCAGAGCAGTGTCCCTGTCCTGCAGAGGAAAGTGAAAAAGGGACTACTGCAACGGGAAGCAGCTTTCCTTCCAGGGCTTTCCGTTTTCTATTCTTTTCCTAAAGTTGACAGGGAGGAAAAAAAAAAGACAGTGTTGTCTAGTCTGGCAAGGACTTGCGACTCACAAACCTTCACCCTCTGAGATCAGGAGGTCTGTGAGAAAGCTCAGCACACCCTCTTCAACCCATACCTCAAATTACAGCAGCACCAGCATCACCTTTATGGGCTTCCCCAGGGTTTATGTGACTTGCTCCTTAGCACCTGCAAGCACAGAGATGCCCCTGCCCAAATCCCAGTCCCAGAAGGTTTCTGTAGAACACAACTGGACACACAGCAGGTAGGTTGGGGTCTGTGATCACTGAGAGGGAAAAGGTGTAGGGACAGAGAAAGAGGTCCCAGCAGGGGCAGCTGCAGGCATCCGAGATGGGCAGGGAATGAGAGGGAAATGCTAACAGAATTGTCATGGGAGGATGGATTTTCAGAAGTCATGAGCAACAGAATTTTGCAGTTCTGAGCAAGCTCCCCGTGTCTCCTCTCGCACCCAGCAGAGCGTCTGCCCTGACAGCCGTGGAGTCCAGGGCATGAGCTGCCTCCTCTGCAGCCAGACCTCCAGCAGAGGAGAGGGGCATCTCTCCTGCCATGGGTTGATTTTGTGCTCCCCAACAAAGGGGCTCAGAGCACCTGCCCTGCAATGTCGCTGTCTGTGAGGCAGCATGCCCAGGTGGGCAAGGTGAAGGCTTTCATGAGTGCCCGTCTGTCCCTCTCTCCTTGCCTCCCTTGGCAGCAGGATCATGGTGCTGCCCCTTGTTTCCCCTCCTCTCCCTGCTGCTCCTCTTCTTGCTCTCAGGCTCTCTGGGGTTTGAGGGGTTTCAGGTGCAGTTCAGACAACAAGTTGCTGCAAGTTGTGCAACAGAGGGGTGTGCAGGGCAGGGAGGTGGCCCCAGCCTCCTCCTGACCTGTGGAGCTCCAGGAAATGCAGTCCGTGGGACTGGGAAATGAGCTGTCTCTCCCTGAAGGAGAGCCCGTCTTCAGTCCTAACAGTCCTTTGTTTCCCTGTGGTGTCCTGCCAGGCTGCGAGCTGCCCTCTCGAAAGGCACCGCTGTCTCTCAGCTTCTCTCTGATAGCTGACAGACCTATCAAGAAGGTTCAGGGAGGCAGAGAGTGTGGAGAAGGAGGTGGGAGGCTGTAGGTGGGCAGCTGCAAAGAGCCCTGAGTGTCCTTGGCCAGAAGGGGAGTGAGGAGAGCTGCCTGAGGTGCCTGGAGAAAGGGTGAGGAGTTTGGAGATCTGCCCTTTGAAAGTGCACTGCTCTGCTCTCAGCAGGGGCTGGTTTCTTTTAAGGGTGACATCATCCTCCAGCTGAAAGAGATGCTAGCACAGGACAGCTTGGGAACAAGGCTAATAAATGAAATGTCCTCACTCTACCCCAAGTGACAGTGGATGCTTTCCTCTCCGGACTCACAGCAGAAATGCTGAGGATTTCTACCTTGAAAGAACACTCCCCAGAGGGGACAGGGGCATCTCAGAGAAAATAAAAAATATTTTAAAAATCCCTGAAAGTAATTTCTGCAAAACTCAGACAATGGATTTCATTTGACAGAAATTGTTCCCCCCCATTCCCATGTACCCCCTAGTGTGCATCCAGGTAGACTCCTGCAGAGCCCATGGGCAGAGGTCCCTGCTCCTCCCGACACACTCTGCCAGCTTAAAGCAGAGCTCAAGCAAAGGACCTGCACAGAGATCCTCCCAAAAAAAGAGAGAGGCAATGGGGTGTTTTTAGTGACAAATGGAACATTTTATTTCTTTAATTGATTATTTTTAAAAGTCTTTTCTAACTTGACACTGTCTTTTACCTCCTTGGAAAGTTATCCATGTCACAAAGGAGCAAATGTCCAACAGCAACTCCTTCAATGAGTTCCTCCTCCTGGCCTTTGCAGACACACGGGAGCTGCAGCTCTTGCACTTCTCGCTCTTCCTGGGCACCTACCTGGCTGCCCTCCTGGCCAACGGCCTCATCATCACCGCCGTAGCCTGCGACCACCGCCTCCACACCCCCATGTACTTCTTCCTCCTCCACCTCGCCCTCCTTGACCTGGGCACTGTCTCCTCCACTGTCCCCAAATCCATGGCTAATTCCGTGAGGGACACCAGGACCATTTCCTACTCAGGATGTGCTGCCCAGGTCTTTTCTCTTGCCCTTTTCATTTCAGCCAAGTGTTCTCTTCTCACAGTCATGGCCTATGACCGCTATGTTGCCATCTGCAGACCCCTGCACTACGGGACCCTCATGGGCACCAGAGCTTGTGTTAGGATGGCAGCAGCTGCTTGGGCCAGTGGTTTTCTCTATGCTCTCCTGCACACTGCCAACACATTTTCCATTCCTCTCTGCCAAGGCAATGTCCTGGACCAGTTCTTCTGTGAGATTCCCCAGATCCTTAAGCTCTCCTGCTCACACTCCTACCTCCGGGAGGTTGGGCTTCTTGTAGTTAGTGTCTTTTTAATATTTGGGTGTTTCATTTTCATTGTGCTGTCCTATGTGCAGATCTTCAGAGCTGTGCTGAGGATGCCCTCTGAGCAGGGAAGGCACAAAGCCTTCTCCATGTGCCTCCCGCACCTGGCCGTCGTCTCCCTGTATATTACCACTGGCATGTTTGCCTACCTGAAGCCCCGCTCCTCCATCTCCTCCCCAGCTCTGGATGTGGTGCTGGCTGTTGTGTACTCGGTGGTGCCTCCAGCAGTGAACCCCCTCCTCTACAGCATGAGGAACCAGGAGCTCAAAGATGCAGTGAAGAAACTGATTCAGCTGCTTCTAGTTCAGCAGCACTAAGCTGCCCATCTCTCTTCTCAAGTTTTTTCAGTGTTTCTGAGGCAATTCTTGTGCTTTGGGAGTTCTATCTGATAGTCATGTTTGTGCACAACTGTTTGAATTCATCCTACTTCTCCAGAGGCACAAACCCTGTCTGTCTGACCCAGAGGCCTTCTGTAAACCTACCTGTCACTGTGTCAGAGGTGACCTCCCAGGTAGCATCTCTGTAATAAAAGGGGATCTCCTGAGTACTGTCCCTGAAGGCTGGGCTCCTCTTCCAAAACTTGTGCCAAGAATGCACAAGGGAATTGCACCCTACAAAGTCCTGTTGCTGTGATGGGTTTTGCGTGAGCTAAGGGGGATGCGATCATAGGGTGATGTGTGAGGGAACGAGGTCTGGATTCAGCTGCTACTTGTGGATGCCCAGGGCCCCTGAAAGGATGAGTCTCCAAGAGGTATCTGCCGGGGACTGTCCCACATATTGCCGGGAAGGTGACAGATGCCCGTCCTTCTGGAAGGGGATATGCAGCCACGCGGGGAGCAGAGGGGATCTGCAGGGGCAGCATGTGCCTGGGCTGGGCAGTGAGTGGAGACTCACAAAACCAAGTGTGGTGGGGGGTCTGGGGAGAGGGCAGGGGAGGTGGACAGAGCCAGGGAGGGGCTGGGCTGGGCTGGGAAGGGCCCCATAGAGGACAAAGGCCAGCGGGCAGCTACTGTGGGTGAGCAGCAGTGCAGGAGCACAGAGCCGTGTGCTTGCAGGGCACCCGCAGGTGTCCTGGGAAAGGTAGCAGGGCCCGGAAGGAGCAGGAGAGAAGAGCCCAGGTTGCTGCCTGCATTGCCTGCCCACGCTGGGGAAGCTGCCCCAGGCCCATCGTCCCGCAGCAGCTCCTCGCATCACCCCTCCCAGCGCTGGCTGCTCCCCCAGCGGTGGGGTGGTGCATGGCCAGCTGCGTCCTCCTGCAGCTCTGCGCATCCCCACGGAGGGGACAAGGCCAGCCTTGCACGGCCTCTCTCCTGCACCAGACCGCGGCAGGTCCCGGAGCAGGGCTGTCTGCTGAGCCCCGCGTGGGGCACAGCCTGGGCTGGGCAGGGGCTGGCTGCCCCCATCCCCAAGTCTCTGGGGGATCATTTAATGGTTATCTAATAGTACTCCAGCCCTTGCCATGTGCGAGGGGTCTGGTTCCAGCTCCAGCTGAGCTCTGGCTTTCCTCGCTCCAGCCCTGCATGCCCGGACAAGGTCTCGGGGCTCCCCCCGGGCAGCCCCTGCCCCTGCCCCCATCTGGGCACGTCCCCTCCAGCCCCCGGAGCACTGGTGCTGCTGCCGGGGCAGAGCTGGAGGATCCCGTGCAGCGGCTCCTCCGGGAGATGCCCAGGCAAAAGCTGGCCCCAGCCCCAGCCCCAGCCCCAGCTGCAGCGGGGCCCAGGGCAGCTGCCTTCTGCCCACCCACCCTGGCGCTGCCAGCCCCACCGCAGCCCGCTCCTCACCGGCTCCAGCACAGCCCTGCTGGCAGCTGGAGCTGCCTCGGGCCCCGGGGCCGTCTGGCGGCAGCAGCCTTTGACCTGGCCACAGCAGCAGCGGTGCCGGCAGCAGGGCAGGAGCAGGGGACTTGGGGTGAAGACCCCTGCCCTCGGCTGCACGGCCGGGGCACTGGCCGGGCGATGCCTTTGTGGGTGGCCGGGCTCCAGGTTCGGGGTGGATGGCAGCTCGAGGGCGGGAGCGCCGGGATGTGGATGGGGTTCCAGTGCAGCCGGGAGTGTGGGGCAGGCAAGTGGGCAGAGCCAGGCACACACAGCTGCCAAGGCCACGGGTGGAAAGGGCAGTGTGGGGCTGGTGAAGGCCCTCCCTCTCCTTCTCGTCCCCGTGGGGAAGAGAGTCCCCAGGCCATGCTGCACTCCACTTTGACTCATAGGAGGGGAGCACAGGGCAGAGGGGAAGAGGCATTCAGAGCCTCTTGAGGTGTGTGACGGAGTTTTCCAAAGCCCAGGGCTGAGCCAGGGACCTTTGCATCTTCCTCCTGACGCTCTCCCAGCTGGATTCGTGTGCCAGGAGGCCTCCACAGAACGACTGAACCAGTTCATAGGCGTTTTGCCCTTGTAAGGTAATCCAGCAGGCTCCATACACTAGACCGGTTTTGGTGGTTGTATAGGTGTCCCTACTCCTTATGAAGGAGCTTACAATTGTGGTGGTGAACAGGTATGTAACAAAGTTTAATGAATTGATAAATGGTAATGATAATAACTATAATAATATTGATAACAATGTAATATAACCACAAGGTAGTAACTTATTTACGATGGTATACCTGCAGCTTCAGTATAAAAGTAAACAGAAATAGTTATATAGTCAAACATACACATGCACACACAGAGGTTTGAGTTCAGAAGACACTCAACGAATACGCATGAAAGTGGTAAGGTGGTTGTGGGGGACAGGGTTAAACAGGCCGCTCCCGGAGTGGGGAGCGCCACTTCCAGGTCCAGGCACCTGTATCCTAAGCAGGCCACCCTCAACAGAGGGTGCCACCACCCAGGTGAAGTTCTTCATCTCCAAGGAGGCCAAGTGGGGGGAGAATGTGCTGCCTCGCGGCCAGAGGCCCTACGATCAAGCAGGCCACACCAGAAAGGGTGTGCTGCTTCGCCCTTCCAGGGTTAACTCGTGTCCGCGGGTAGATGAGGATCCTGAAGCTCTGACCTGGCATCCCAGGTCGGGAGGGGTGGGGAGGGAGTGTGGTGAGTCCCTGAAGCCCGGCGTTGGTGGTGGGCCTCCTCCTCTGGCCGTCCCACAGCCTCCGGTGGAGCCGTCTTCAGTCGAGGAATATGCCCTTGGCTTCTTCAGGTCTTGAGAAAGATCACCCAGGTTTCTTCCTCCCCGATGCCATTCTTCGTGATTTCAGCTTGTCTTCTTTCTCCTGGGTCACCCACAAGGAAAAGCCCCCCCCCCCCCAACCAGTGTAAGGGCTCATGGCTCTTTATAGGTGGACCACTCTATGACCACAGGCATCAAGACACTGCCACTGGCCACACTTTGTTCAGATCCGCGTTCCTATTGGTGTGTTTTGGATCCTTCATTAGCATGTGGACCCATTGCTAACTAGCGCCTAGGCCTGTCACCTTTCTAGAATGTTCCCTTTGATAGACAATCACTCCCCACCAATGATTTGATAACATAAGGGGAGACACAAGGGTTAACTAACTAAGGGTCACACAAAGGACAGTATGAGTGACAGAACACACAAATTACAAATACAACCTTTTTAGAAGATTTAAAATATAACTTTCAATCTATTAAGGGTCCTACTATGAGAGTGATACAGCTATGATGTTGATGGTGAGGTCATCTCTTTTAAAAGAACCTCAGTGGCTGGCATTGGGAAGGAGCCATTCTGAGGACAAGAAGCACATCACACCACCACTCATCCCAGCCAAAAGAAGATAAGGGCAGGAGGATGGGGAGAGGCAGGCAAAGGGGACACATCTGCACTGTTGATTGTGAGGTCCCACCCATGTGCCTGCTTCTTGCCCATCACTGGCAGAGACAGGAGTGACCTCACAGTCACCTTCACAGTCATGTGCCTCCAACTGGCCTTGGAGATTTTGGGACCACCAGCCTGTCAGAATCCAGTACCCTCATCATCATCTTCCAAGCCCTGGTGCCTGCTGTTGGCATGCCAACTGCCTGGATGGACATGATCCAGCTAGGTGCCAGCTGCCATCCAATCAGGTACTGAGGCAGAAGTGATCTCACAATCAAAATCCAACCCAAGGGCCTGCTGCTGACCTATCAGGCACTCAGACTCTATTGATCTCACAGAGTTTCCAACCGATGTATTTGCTCCTGGCCCATCACCTGCAGATACAGAAGTGACCTCTCAGTCACCTGCATAGTCCTGGGTCTCCTAAGGCCCTACAAGCTTCTGTGACACAATCCTCCCCTAAAATACAGCCATGATACAATAGATGTTGGCCCTGTCATTCAGAAGGAACTCGGCAGGCTGGAGATAATGGGCAGACAGAAACCTCAGGAAGTTCCACAAAGGGAAATGCAGTGTCTTGAACCTGAGGAAAAATAACCCCATGCAGCAGGACATGCTGGGTGCCGAGTGGCTGGAAAGCAGCCTGGCCGAGAAGGGCCTGGGGGTCCTGGTAGACAACATGAAGCAGCAGGAGCCAGACAAGTGTCCTGGTGGCAAAGGTCACCCCGGGCCTTTCCTGGGCTGCATTGGCAAGAGTGTTGCAGCAGGGCAAGGGCTCTGTGCCTGCAGGCTCTGTCTAACCACATCCTCAGGCAGAAGTGACCTCACAAACACCTGCCTTAGGCCGCAGCCAAAGGCTCACCTCTCAGCTCCTCACACAGAAGTCACCTCACAATCATCCACCAAGCCAAGGGGCCTACTGCTGGCCCTCCAGCTTCTCTCATGCACGTGACCAGCTATGTGCCTGCTGTTATCCAGTCAGGTCTTAAGGCAGAGGGGGCTTCACAACCAACATCCAAGCCTTGTGCCTGCTGCTGGCCTATTACCTGCAAAGACAGGAGACACCACCAAATCAGCACCCTAGCCCTGTGCCTGTGGGTAGCCTATTGGGTACTCAGGCAGCAGTGACCTCACCATGAGCATCCAAGCAAATGAGCTGCTGCAACATCCAATCCATGCGCCTCCTAATGGTCTACCAGATGCTTGCACAGAAGTGACCTCACAGCCACTTTCCCAGCAATGTGCTTGCTGCTGGCCCATCACCTGCAGAGACAGAAGGGACATCACTTTCACTTTTACAGCCATGTGCCTCCTACCATCCAAGGAGCTTCTGAGAAACAATGGCTCTCACCACAATGTCCCCTCCGGTTAGACTTTTGGCCTACCAGCTGACCCTTTACCAGTAACCTCACAGTCTCTTCCAAGCCCACCTGCCTGCAGGAGGTCTGCTGTGTTGAGGGGGATAATGGCTCCCCTTGTGTGGGTGGCCACGCTCCTCCTAAGGCAGCCCGTGGTCATCTGGCCTTCTTCACAATGAGTGTGCCCCACTGGCTCATATGGCATTTCTCACAGCGCCCACACCCTGCTCCTCAGGGTCACACCGCAGCCGGTAAGGTCCCAACCTGCCCTGATGCATGGGATTTACCCTTCCCCAGGGCCAGGACTTGCCCCTTCTCCATGTAAAACTCTATGAGGTTCCTGTTCCCCAAGTTTCTAAAGGTCCCCTAGACTGAAGGTCTCTTGTGTCAGCTGTTACTGTGTGTGTGCAGATGGCTCCCCCTGACTTGTGGTGCCTCTGAGAAGATCACAGCATGAGGAATCAGTCAGGGGGGAATCAGTCTGCTGCCTTTCAGGAACTGTGAGCCCTGGAGCCCTGGAACCATCTCGAGGGTGCACAGGGGACAGAGAAAGTCACATCTTCAGCTGGGCCTCTGCTCCTGAGCTGGGCCTGGCTCCTGGGACTGCCGGAGCCCAGGGCAACCTGGCAGGCGCTGCAGAGAGACAGCTCTGTCCGGGTGCAGCTCCTTTGAATGGAGCAGCAAGACTCAGGGCACTGCCTGCAGGGGCCAGGAGGAGATGAGCGACTCAGAAGTTAAAGGCAGTTGGGAACGGGAGGACAGCTGAGAGCTCACTGCAGGGAGGAACCTTCACAGCCCCTAACACAGTAAGTCTCTGGCTGCAGGGCACCGCTGCTGTGGTTCCCGGAGGGCTCTTCTGCAGCTGGCACCTTCCACAGCTGAGAGCATCTGTCCGGGTGGCTCTCCCAGCTTCTGCTGTTTGGAGCAGGAGGTGCTTTGAGAGCAGGGATGCGCTGCCACATGGTCAGAGGGACAGGGCATGAGGGCTACCTGCTTGCAGGGACAGGGCATGAGGGCTACCTGCTTGCAGGGCTGGTGCAGGGCTGTGAAGCCAGGGAGTGCCCCCAGGTGTGCGCAGGGCTGTAATTCAGAGCAGAGCCCTGCGCCCCAGGGTGCTGTGTGCCCGGGGCAGTGACTCTGCTGCCTGCGTGGGTCAGCCCTCAGCCTGCCCGGGGAGCTCCCCACAGCGCTGTGGGGAGAAGGTCCGGGTGGAAGGAGCGACCCCCTTCAGAGCAGGTTCATTCTGCTATCGAGAGGGTGCTGTGTGGGTCAGGGCTGCTCTCAGCTCCAGCTCACCCCCATGGTATTTCCAAGGGACCTTTGCAGGAGGTCACTCATGGCAGGGGTTGCCTTGAAGATCAGGAGCTTTCCTGAGTCTCTGCTTTCCGATTCCTGCTTTCTGCAGGTGGGAGGGTTGGAAAAGGAGCTGCCAGGTTTGGACAACAGACTGATGTTCCTAGACTTGACAGAGAGAGATCAAGAGGTCTGTGAGGAACCTCCGAAAACTCTTTCCCTGCTCTGCATGGGGTCTGTGAGTGCTGACAGGGAGAAGACGAGGGATAGAGAAGCAGCTCCCATTTCCCAGGAGGAAAAGCTCTGAGCAGGGAAGATCTGATCAGCGAAAGAGAGGAAGCTAGAAACGTGAATGCTGTGGGAGGGGGAATGTGGAGACCTCCCCGTTAACCTCTTCCGTGCAGACATGTTCCTCTAAAGGAAGCCCCTCTGTGTCTCCTCTCCCACCCAGCAGAGCCTCTGCCCTCCAGGCCAGGGGGTGCAGGGCATGAGCCCCCTCCTCAGCAGCCCGACCTCCAGCAGAGCTTTGTTTCTCACTGCGGGACAAGGGGGCTGAGAGTGACTGTCCTGCTCTGGTTGCTGTCTGGGAGGTGGTGAGCACAGCTGGGTGAGCTGAAGGCTTTCCTGAGAGCCCGTCTGTGTCTTGCTCCTTGCTTTCCTTGTGGTCGGAGCGTCACAGTAGTCCTCACAGTTTCCTCACCTCTTTGTGCTGCTCTGGTTCTTGCTCTCACGCTCGGTGGGGTTAAGGAGGGGGTTCAGCTGCAGCGGAGGCAGGAACTTCCCACTCCCCTGACAGTGCCTGAAGAAAGAGTGCAGAGGGTGAACTGATGTGAGGGCAGGGTCCATGTCAGTGGGGCAGAGAGGTTGAGGAAGGGTTGGGTCAGCCCCTGCCTTCACTGCACTGTTTCTCTCCCATGCTGGAGTGGGATCTGGTGTGACTGGTTCAGATATGGGCAGCTCTGATCAAGAGGGCAAGGTTGGGAGAGATGCGTCCCCCGCAGGGACCTTCTCTTTCAGACACAGCTGGCATGAGCGCTGTATTCATCTCTCCCAATGAGAAAAACAGAATATTCCCCTCGCTTCCCAGACCACATCCCCACCACTCAGCTCAGGGTGCCCAGGGCTGACTCCTCTGTAGCCCATGGGCAGAGGCCCCTGCTCGTGCAGAGGCCGCACACTCAGCCCAAAGCAGAGGTGAGGGAAGGGAGCTGAACAAGGTAAAGGAGAGAGGCGATGTGGGGGTTGCTCTGAGGAGGGCAATGGGTTTGGCTCAGAGAAGCCTGTGCTAACTTGTCAATGCCTGTTCCTCCTTGGACAGTTCTTGCCATCTTCAGACCCCTGCACTACGGGACCCTCATGTGCACCAGAGCTTGTGTCAAGATGGCAGCAGCTGCTTGGGCCAGTGGTTTTCTCCATGCTCTCCTGCATGCTGCAAACACATTTTCCATTCCTCTCTGCCAAGGCAACACTGTGGACCAGTTCTTCTGTGAGATTCCTCATGTCCTCAAGCTCTCCTGATCACAATCCTACCTCAGGGAAGTCGGGGTTATTGTGGTTAGTGCCTGTTTATTCTTTGGGTGTTTCGTTTTCATTGTGCTGTCCTATGTGCAGATCTTCAGAGCTGTGCTGAGGATGCCCTCTGAGCAGGGCCGGCACAAAGCCTTCTCCATGTGCCTCCCTCACTTGGCCGTGGTCTCCCTCTTCATCAGTACTGCAGTGTTTGCCTACCTGAAGCCCCCCTCCATGTCCTCCCCAGCTCTGGATCTGGTGGTAGCTGTTGTGTACTCGGTGGTGCCTCCAGCAGTGAACCCCCTCCTCTACAGCATGAGGAACAAGGAGCTCAAAGCTGCCCTGAACAAACTGATTCAAATGATTCTAGTTCAGCAGAAATAAGGTGCCCATCTCTCCTCACAAGCAATTTCCTGTTTGTCTCAGACAGCTTTTGTGCAGTGGGCATTGTTTGAATTCATCCCATTTCTCCAGCAGCCCAAAACCAGCCTGTTTGACACAGAGGAATCTGTGAATGTCTGTCACAGGGTCAGAGCTGGCTTAGCTCTAATAAAAGAGGATTTCCTCTGTGCAATGCTTTCAGGCTGGGCTCTCCTTCCAAAGCTGGAGTCAAAAATGTGCTTGAAGACTTCCACCCTGAGAGACCCCGATGCTTTTCTGGGGCTCTCTGTGGGCTCAAGGCGATGATCTCATAGGTGATGTGTTAGTGAAAGAAGGTGGGATTCAGCTGTCACTTGTGGGTGCCCAGGGCTCCTGGAGGTGGTGGATGGTCAGGTGGTATCTCCCATCCAACAGGGCTGGAGACCGATGCCTGTCCTTCTCTAAGGCAGTATGGAGCCTCCAGGAGAGCCCAGGGCATCTCCAAGGGCACCATGTGCCCTGGGGTGGGCAGTGAATGGAGCTTCACAAAATCAAGTGCAGTCACCCACACTTAAAGGGCAAACCCAATGAATGTGCAGGCAAGTGAGAGCTCTGAAATCGCACCACAGCCAGTGGGGACCCAGCAGGCACAGGAAGAGAGCCTGGAGAGTCCTTCATGTCACCTTCAATGAAAAAGCACGGGCTGGATCTCAGGACGCACCTGAACACAGCCTGAGCCATTGGAAATGCCCTGTGACTGCTCAGAGCATCGTCCATGGCCACAGACCCCTCGGTGGGGGTTGTCAGGTGCAATGAGGCCCGTCCGGCTGGGTCTGCTTCCCACCGTGACCACCCCAGCCAGTGTGGAGTCACCCCATGGCCCCGTGGCCCCACAGCCCACTCCCTCTGCACAGCAGCACCACCAGCCCAGGGCCCTGTGGGGAGCCCAGGGAAGGGTCCAGGAAGGGCCAGGCAGGCCAGCCTGGACACACTGAGGTGGGGAAAGGCTCTGCGGGGAGCAGGGAGGTCCCTGGAGAAGAGGAAAGGAGCAATTGTGCACTGGCAAGGAGGAATAAAGGAGGAAGAGGAACGTGTTTCTCTGTGTGTCCAGGAAGGGCAGGGTGCTGTGCCCCTGGGGCAGCAGGAGCGGCCAGAGGAGCCCCAGGGCAGGGGGTCTTGGTGTGTCGTGGAGAGAGGGGCTGGCCCGGGGGGCTGCAGGCAGGCTGGGGGTAGGGGATCTCCTGGACACCAGAAGGAGGGACCCAGAGTGTCCCTGTGGCCTGCCTCCTGGTGCCACTGGGGCCAGTTCCAGAGGGGGGGCTGGTGGGGAGGCTGAGACCCCTCTCTGCCCCGTGGAACTGCTGTGGCCTTGCGAGGGGCTGGGGCTGTGGAGCGAGTGCCCAGAGCTCTGCAGCCCCCCGTGGCGGGCACTGCTGCGGGGCCAGCGCCAGGCTGGGAGGCCCTGGAGGGAGCAGGAGACAAGAGCCCAGGTTGTCGCCTGCATTGCCTGCCCACGCTGGGGAAGCTGCCCCAGGCCCATCGTCCCGCAGCAGCTCCTCGCATCACCCCTCCCAGCGCTGGCTGCTCCCCCAGCGGTGGGGTGGTGCATGGCCAGCTGCGTCCTCCTGCAGCTCTGCGCATCCCCACGGAGGGGACAAGGCCAGCCTTGTACGGCCTCTCTCCTGCACCAGACCGCGGCAGGTCCCGGAGCACGGCTGTCTGCTGAGCCCCGCGTGGGGCACAGCCTGGGCTGGGCAGGGGCTGGCTGCTCCCATCCCCAAGGCTCTGGGGGATCATTTAATGGTTATTTAATAGTACTCCAGCCCTTGCCATGTGTGAGGGGTCTGGTTCCAGCTCCAGCTGAGCTCTGGCTTTCCTCGCTCCAGCCCTGCATGCCCGGACAAGGTCTCGGGGCTCCCCCCGGGCAGCCCCTGCCCCTGCCCCCATCTGGGCACGTCCCCTCCAGCCCCCGGAGCACTGGTGCTGCTGCCGGGGCAGAGCTGGAGGATCCCGTGCAGCAGCTCCTCCGGGAGATGCCCAGGCAAAAGCTGGCCCCAGCCCCAGCCCCAGCCCCAGCCCCAGCCCCAGCCCCAGCTGCAGCGGGGCCCAGGGCAGCTGCCCTCTGCCCACCCACCCTGGCGCTGCCAGCCCCACCGCAGCCCGCTCCTCACCGGCTCCAGCACAGCCCTGCTGGCAGCTGGAGCTGCCTCGGGCCCCGGGGCCGTCTGGTGGCAGCAGGCTTTGACCTGGCCACAGCAGCAGCGGTGCCGGCAGCAGGGCAGGAGCAGGGGACTTGGGGTGAAGACCCCTGCCCTCGGCTGCACGGCCGGGGCACTGGCCGGGCGATGCCTTTGTGGGTGGCCGGCCTCTAGGTTCGGGGTGGACGGCAGCTCGAGGGCGGGAGCGCCGGGATGTGGATGGGCTTCCAGTGCAGCCGGGAGTGTGGGGCAGGCAAGTGGGCAGAGCCAGGCACACACAGCTGCCAAGGCCACGGGTGGAAAGGGCAGTGTGGGGCTGGTGAAGGCCCTCCCTCTCCTTCTCGTCCCCGTGGGGAAGAGAGTCCCCAGGCCATGCTGCACTCCACTTTGACTCACAGGAGTGGGGAGAGGGCAGGGTGGAAGAGCCATTCGGAGCCTCTTGGGGTGAATGATGGAGTTTTCCAAAGCCCAGGTCTGAGCCAGGGACCTTTGGATCTTCCCCATAATGCTCTACCAGACAGGTCTGCCCTGCCCTAGGTGCTCTCATCCCCATGTCAGCTGTGCTGGAGCAGAGGCTGAGGAGCAGGAATTCCTGGCCTCACAGAGGAGTTGTGGTGGGAAGGGACCTCTGGAGGTCTCCAGTGCAGCCTCCCACACAAAGCAGGGCTGGTTGGAGCCCTCCAGTCTTGTCCGGACTTTGTTGGACTGTGCCTGATCGTAGTTGCCATCCCCAAACCTGCTCTGCTCTTCCTGTCCAGGCACTGTGGGACGGCACCTCTCATTGGTAGGGCACTGCCCTACCGGCCTTGCTGGCACCCTGGGCTCCTGGCTGCCCTTCCCACCCACTCTTGCAGCCCCACTCTTGCTGCTCCCCACAACATACTCTTTGGAGCAGCAGTCCCATCACCAATGGTGCAGAAGCACTCGAGCTGTGGCACAGGAAATCCTCTTCTCCCAAATAGGCAGCATAGTATCAGACCCCCAAGTGGCTGAGCTCCCTTTTTCATCCAGCTCTGACTCTGCATGCAGCATTCCCTGGCTAGGGGTCCAGATCCAAAGCTCTCCTCTCACCTTCACATTGGCTGTCAGGAAAGAGGTTCTGCTGAGGTGATACGGTCACCTTTTGTACCTACAACCTCCTGGGGATCTGCTCAGGTCCCCTCATCCCTTACCAAGGCTTTCTTGGCTGTAGTCAGGCATTGAGTCCCAGGTAGAGATGGGCAGCCAGGTCAGCAGGACGGGGACAGGGTGAGGTGAGGACCCCAGAGGTTCACAGGCCAGGCACAGGCATGTCCACAGTGTAATGCAGGCATGACCCAAGGACAAGGGGAGCAGCTCCCTGACAAGGGGGACGAGGTCACGCAATGAGGCTGGTCGCTCTCTGTCTCCTCTTGTGCCCACGAGATCCCCCTCCCTGGCTGCCTCCAGACCCTCCATGCCCACCCCAATGCCCAGCAAACCACGACAGCCCTGGCCCTGCAGTCCCTCCAGCACCTCCTGCTTCCCTGGGGACAGAGCCACCTGCCCCGAGCTGGTGCCCAGAGAAACCTGTTTCTCGTTCTCATTTTCTCTCTCTGCCTGCTGCCCTGCTTTTCTCCTGGGACGTCCCTGCTCCCCAGAGAGCCTTTCCCCAGGCCAGTGTGTCTGTGCTGGCCTAGCTGACCCTACACCCCCACACTGTGCACCCCACAGGGCCCCACCCTGGCGGTGCTGCTCTGCAGGTTGAGTAGGCTGTGGGGCTGTGGGGCCATCAGGTGACTCCTGATTGGCCCTGGCAGAGCAGGTCATGGTGGGAAACAAACCCCATTGGACAGGGATCGTCACCACTGACTGGTGCCATTACACTGATGCCATGTGTCTGTGCTCATCGATGGTGCTCAGAGTGACGCCCAGGGCATTGCCCAAGGCAGGAGATGTGTTTGGGTGTTCACTGTGGTGTCCAGCCTGTGGTGTTTCCCTGAAGGTGCAGGAATCACTCTCCCGTCCCCCTTCCCTGCACCTCCTGGGTCCTCTCTGCCTCTCTGGGCACTGCAGAGCCCTCATTTCCCCAAGCATACCCGGATCTAGTGCTTTGCCTTCTGGTTACTCCACCATGGTCCCTCCCTCACTTTGGGAGGCTCCACTCACTGCCCACCCCATGGAAACACCATGTTACAAGAGCACTGAGGCCATATGTGCACATGAGAGCAGAGCAGGACAGGGTGGAAATGAGGGGAGCAACCCTGACAAGAGCAATTCCTGCTGCTGTTGGTGGACATGTCGACAGGAAGTCTGCAGCCTCCACTCGAAGGCAGCAGTGAGGAAATGTGTGCTGTGGTAGTGGGGAGATGGTCCTGCAGAGCAGAGGCTCTGTCCAGACCCTCCTCGCCCTCCATTCCTGCTCCACTGTGAGTGTTGGAGCTCTGTAGAGGGAAGGGACCAGCCCACAGTGACAGCCAGCTGCCACCCTTGCAGGAGAGGGGTAGAAGATCACTCTCTGACTGCAGCTGGGGCCAGCGGAGTTCTCTTAATGCACACGGGACCCAAGGTCTCACCCTGTCTGTACTCGTCTGAGCCTGACTCTGTGCCCCTGAACTCCTTTGGCATCACAAAAGAGACCTCACAAAGGGAAACTCCCCTCATTGCACTGGGGGCATCCGAGGGAGCTCAGACTAGCAGGCTCTGAGGTTCCCCCATCTCTGCTGATGAAGGGGGAAGCCTGGCTTCCTGCTTCATCATTGTCTCTGGGTAATATTCAAATGAGAGATTTCTGAGGAGAAGTGGCATGAACCAAAACTTTTTATTCTTTTTGCAACAATGGATCAGAGAAAGTAAGGGAAAAAAAAAAAAAAAAAAAAGAATGACATGTAGCCTTGATGCCAGATGCCCTGGGAATGAGGAGGAGATGCACATGGGACAGTTACTGGTGCTGACAGTGTACCCATTGAAAGAGTTTCCTCAGTGCATCCCTGAGCTCCTTGTTCCTCATGCTGTAGAGGAGGGACTGCAGGGAATTGGCCATGGATTTGGGGACAGTGGTGGAGATGGAGGCCAGGTCGAGGAGGGCGAGGTGGAGGAGGAAGAAGTACATGGGGGTGTGGAGGCGGTGGTGGCAGGCTACGGCAGTGATGATGAGGCCGTTGGCCAGGAGGGCAGCCAGGTAGGTGCCCAGGAAGAGGGAGAAGTGCAAGAGCTGCAGCTCCCGTGTGTCTGCAAAGGCCAGGAGGAAGAACTCATTGAAGGAGCTGAGATTGGACATTCTGCTCTCATCAGGCATGTAGGACTGTCCAAGGAGGAAAAGACAGTGGCAAGTCAGGGGAGACCCTCTCTGATCAAAACTCTTTCCCTTTCTCACAGACGTCCCTGTGTCTGTGAGACAGAGGGAATCAGTCCTGCTATGATGTAGGAGGGCTGTTCAGCCACATCCAGTTCAGAGGCATGTTGACCACCCAAGTAACAGCTTCACTTTGGGGGGGTAAGTGGGGGAGGGATCTTGCTTGTTGGTCTGCTTTGCAGGGTAGGAATATGCACCCTTAACATTGCTGTGAGTTGGCAAAATTCTTTAACCATAGCAGAATCAATTCTTCAAGCCCAAGGAGGATGAAGAAGCCACAGAGCCATAACAACCTGATCTCTCTTACTTCAGTTAGTCGGAGACCTCTGAATACCACTGACATGATAATGTTCACCATCTTGTGTGGAAGATGGTAATCAATCAGTCCCTAACCGAGGCTGGAGAGAATCTGGCAGAGCTTTATCTTCATCTTATCAAATGTAGAAGCGATACGACCTTAAGACAGGAACCATCAGCCAATAATGTTTAACCAGTGCAGTGAATACTTTGTTCCTGTTCCTCACAAGAAAGAGGCCAGACTTGCAGCCCCGGCCCTTCTAGAGTCAAGGGGAGTCCTGCCACTGGCCTCACGTCTCTGTGAATGACGGTGGTTAGTGGTAGGAAGAGCCCAGGAGTGGGGATCTCTACCATGTAAAGAGGAAAAGAGTAAGAAGTCTCATGAATCTGTTTTGCACTTCTAAGAAATAAGCAGACATAAGATTCAAAGGCTGATAATGTTGATGTCTATCAGTATTTATAAAGAGGGAATTATTTAGCAAGGCTACACTGGCGGCTCTCAAGCTGAGCCGAACATGCAAACCGGGAAAGTTATGATTTTTCCAGCCTGTGCTGTGATATCTCGGGATTAAATCTTAATGTCGCTATGTGTCCAAAGTGCCCTTTGTCAAATGCTCACTAAAATATACTGCTGTCTAACTCACATGGTTAAAGCGCTGGGAAAAAAAAAAAATATTCCCCTTTTATACCTTTTCTGGAACTAGAATATCTCCTTACAGAAAAACTGCTGCCTTGGGCATGCACCTCTCTCAGCCAGAGGACAATCTCAGCCACAACTTACCCTTACTGGAAACTGGCCTGTGCTGACAGTGGTGTCCCCTTGCACAGCACACATCTCCAAACTCACCTCCCTTTCTCAGCTCACATGTTCTGAGAGTGATGGAGAGGGTGTGACATAGCGCATGGCTCTGATGATCAGAAGAAGGACTCGGTGATGTGGCTCTGAGACAGAGGGAGCTCTCAACACTCAGCTTGTAGCCAAAGACACACAGGGCTTATTTCAGCTGCCCACACACAGCCACCGCCAGCAGCACTTCCAGTTCCTTAGCACCTCTGGGGCTTCTGCATGGGACATTCAGCTATCACACATGTCCTCCAGCAGGACACAGCAGCGCACAGTGCAGCAGCTTGTCCCAGGGAGGGTCAAGGGTCTTAAAGGAGGGGTGTCCTGAAGGGACAGTCAGCTCATTCCCCAGCCCCACACACTCTGCTCCTTTGAGCCCCACAGGCAACAAGGAGACTTCCTCCTCTTGCTCCATCTGCAGAGACAGCTCTATGGCTAGAACCACAGGGTCTGTGTCAGAGTCTGCAGCTGCAAATGTCATCCCCAGAAAGCCCCCGAGCGAGAACAAGAGCAGCCCGGACAGGGGGAGAAGCAAGGAGCAACACCTTGATGCTTCTGGCTAGGGTGGCAAAGAGAGAAAGAGTGAGGGACACTGAGCAAGGTCTTGCCCTAACCCAGCTGTGCACACCACCTCCCAGATGGAGACATCACAGGGCCGTTGTCCTCAGTCCCTCGATCACGGTTTAGGAAATGGGCATGTGACAGGAGAGCTGCTCCTCTCCTCTTCTCGGGCTCTGGCTGCCAAAAAGACAATTTGGGTGCTAGATCCCTCGACCTTGAGGGCAGAGGGCTCTGCTGGGTGGCAGAGGACAGATGCAGGGTGCTTGCGGAGGGGAAAGCACTGCCGGGGCTAGCCGAAACTTGCTTGCACCCCAACCTCATATGAGGTTTCAGGTAGCAGTTTCCTCTCCCTCTCGGACCATCTCTCTGCTGCTTGGAGGTGTCCTTGCTGGGAGCTCTTCCTCTGTCCCCACACAGACCTCATCCCACCCACTGTGATCCCAGCTCTGCCCTACAGAAACCTCCAAGCAGCAGGAAGCTGCCCAGCAGCATCAGCATCTCCCTGTGTGCAGGAGCTAAAGAGCAGACCAGAAGATCTCCCATGAGACTGGCAAGGTGATGCTGGTGGTGCCTGTAGGCTGAGGGGTGGTGAAGGCACTTGCTGAGCTTCCTTGCAGGTGTTGTCACCCTTCAGTGTGCTGGTGAAGAGGCTCAGCCCCGGGATTACACCTCACTGCTGCATTTCCATTCCCACCAGGCAGAGACAAGTCCTCTGGAAAACTCCACTCTCCAAATATCCTCATGGTGAGCGAGAGCTGTGGGCAGCCCTGACCCACGCAGCACCCTCTCAGCGGGACAATGAACCTGGCCTGCTGGGGGATCCCTCCTCCCACCCAGACCTTCTCCCTGCAGCACCGCAGGTTGCTGCCCAGGCAGGATGAGCACTGACCCACGCAGGCAGCAGAGTCACTGCCCCGGGCACACAACACCCCGCGGTGGCAGGGACACTGCACCTGGGACTATACCCCAGCTTCACACCCCTGCACCAGCCCCGGCACAAGGAAGCAGCACGCCCTGTCCCGGGGACAGTGGGGCAGCACATCCCTGCTCTGAAGCCTCTCTCCCTCTTCTGCCCTGGAGGAGCCGGGAGAGCGATCCTCACAACCCCATTGCCCTGCAGCTAGACACTCACCATGCAAAAGGCTGGGAAGATGTCTCCCACAAGGAGCTCTCCTCTCTCCTCCCACTCCACACTGCCTTCCACTTCTCTCTGCCTTCTCGCAGCTCCTCTCAGCAGCAGCAGGCAGTGCCCACAGCCCTGCTGCTCTTGGCAGAGGAGCTGCTGCTGCACACAGCTGGGCACATGGGCACTGCTGCCACGGTGCCACCAGCTCCCTCTCTCCCAGGAGCCTGGCCCCACTCAGGAGCAGGGACACAGCTGCAGGCGTGACTTCCTCTGCCCCTCGGGCTCCCTCGAGATTGTCCTGGGGCTCCAAGGCTCACAGCTCCTGAGCGGCAGCACGGTCCCCTCTGGGAAATGCTCTTGCAAGTGTGCTCATCACCTCCAGTCCCTCTCTGGGCTGTGGAGGGAGACTGATTTCAGCAGTGTGCTTGATCCCATCAGGGGACAGAGGTGGAGAGAGGGGGACATGTTCCCCTCTGTCAAGCCCTATTCCTGTCCCAGGACCAGGCAGGAGACCTGGGCAGGGAGAGGGAGAGGGAGAGGGAGGGGGTCATTTCCCCTGCACAGGGCAGGGATTCAGAGGAGCAAATGCAGGTGGTTCATGTCAGCTTGGCAGGCCTTGGGCAGCAGGGGGATTCAGCTCCCTCCCAGGCAGCCCACAACCCCCTAGCAGGTGGGATCCCTCTGGCCTCAGCTCAGCTGTGCCCAAAACAGGTGCCTGCATGCAAGCCCTTGTCTGAGCTGCCACCATGAGCAATAGGGGTGGAGAGGGGAGTCAGCAGCTCGCACCCACAGCCCTGGTGATGGCTGAGCTTCCAGGCTTGGTCCAAGTCCTGTGTGTGTGTGTCTGCCAGCTGTGATGGAGCAATTCTGAGACACCCACATGCTTCCTGAGCCTCAGCTGTGGGCCGGAGGGGTGGTGGGGTGGGTTCCCTTGGCCACCTGAAACTACACCAGATATTTTCAGTGTCTGAACCTTCCTTAGCCATGTGTTTCCACTGCACATGCAGTGCTGTTCAGCTGAATAAAAGGAGGTGTTCACCAGAAGGAGAGATAGGTTGCTCTCCAGGCTCCACCAGCTGTATATACTGCAGCTCAAGTCACCACAAAGGCATATGCATGTCCCGGCTTTGCAGGCACTTCCATTAATTCAGGGCTCTCATTTTCAGGCAATAAAAAAGGCCTCTAGTGCTGTGCCAGGGGCCAGCGGTGCCCAGCAGGAACCGCAAGTGGCTGGCACATACCACACAGGACCTCCAGGGAAGCCATGTGCTGGAGGAGTGGGTTCGAGGCAGGCCCCACAGAGTCTCTCAAAGGGGTTTGGGGCCTGTGTGCCAGCAAGTGAACACCAACACCATGGCATGGAGGGAAGGTCCTTCCCAGCTACAGCCAGGGGTGCTGCAGGCCTCGGAGGCACATCACAGCAGAGTCTCCACTCATGTCTCTGCACTCTCCAACCCTCCTAGCTCTTCTCCCTCTGAACCTCTTCTCACCCCCTCACATGATATGAACAGGGACCGTGCTAATGATGTCCTCGGGATGTCTGGATCAAAGGCGGCCCAGACCTAGGGACTTCTTCAGTGGCACTTGGTCCTTCCTGGAGATTGGTTCACCTCTCTCACAGGTCTCAAGGTGCTGCAGAATCAGCTCAGGCAGCAAACCCCTCTCTTGCCATTCCTGCACAGCTCAGCACTGTTTCTTCCTGGCCTTGGGCCCTCAGTAAAACTAATAGACAGCTTGAGAGATTGGCTTGGCCACACTGGGAAGTCAGGACTGAACTCCAGGGCAATCAGGCAGCATACTGGAAGCAGAAGGAGGGAGGGACTGCAATGGAGGAATTCAGAAATATTGTCCAGTGAAGCAGGGATGGTGTTAGGGAAGCCAAAGCTCCCCAAGGGTAGACACTTGAAGGAGATGACAAGGGCATGAAGAAAAGCTGCTACTGCTTCAGGGTCAATAAAAGAGTAAAAAGGAAAATGTTGGCTCACTGCTGGATCGGGCAGAGGAAAACAACCAACAGTGAGTGATGACGGAGTGAGGGATGACTTGCAAGAACTCAACCCATATAAGTGCAGGATTGGGTGGGCTGCATCTGAGGACATTGAGAGAGCTGGCCACTCTCACAACAAGACTGCTGTGTGTCACCTTTGAAAGGCTGTGGAGATCAGGGGAGGTCCCAATGAGCTGAAAAAGGCATATGCTGTGCCCATCTTCAAAAAAGGCCACAAGGACAAATCAGGGACCTGAAGGCCGTTCAGCCACACTTTGCTGAGGAGTGTGTCATGGAATGAGTCCTCTTGCATCACCTTTCTGGGCATAGGAAGAAGGTGACTGCGAACAGTCCGCATGGATTTACTGGAGGTAAAGCCTTCCTGATCAACTTGATTACCTTCTGTCGTAAAAGGCCTGTCCTTGTGGAGGAGAGGAGAGTAGTGGATGTCATTTACCACAGTTTTAGCAAGGGGTTTGACAACATTGTCTCACACTAGATGGTTGAGGGCTGCCATCCAGATGGACCCCTGCAGGAAGGAGGAATGCATTGCCAGGAAGTTTATGGAATTCACAAATGAAACAAATGCCAGGTCCTGCACCTGGGGCAGCCTGCAGTGATCTGGGCTGGGGAGTGGCCAGCTGGGCAGCAGCTCTGCAGAGAAGGACCTGGGAGTCTTTGTGGGCAGCAAAGAGAGCGAGAGCCAGCAGCACGCCCTGGCATCAACGGAGGCCACAGTGTCCTGGGCTGCCTGAACAAGAGCACAGCTGGGAGATTGAGGGAAGGGATTATCCCCCTCTATTCCACACCTGTTAGAGCACATCCAGATACTACAGCCATTTGGGGCCCTGTGTAGAAGAACACTGTTGATGACATGGAGTGAGTTTGGTGGCACACCCCCAAGGAGCCCAGGCACCAGAGCACTTGCCCTGTGAGGAGAGGCTGAGGGAATGGGCCTTGTTCAGCCTGAAGAAGGGAAGGCTTTGCGCAGACCTAATCACAGCCTCCCCATACCTACCAGGATGTCACCAAGAAGATGGAGCCAGGCTCTTCACCATTGTGCACAATGGGAGGATGAGGCCCCAATGGGCATTAGCTGAAACAAGAGAGCTTCAGGCTGGGTGTAAGGAGAAACTTTTGACCCATCCAGACAGTCAAGCACTGGGGCAGGTTTTCCAGAGAGGTGGTGCCATCTCCACCCTTAGAGGTTTGCAAGTCCTAAAGGAGTAAAGCCTTGAGCAACCTGGATGGAGCTGACAGCTGACCCTGCTGGACCCTGCTGGACCCTGCTGCGAAGGAGGCTGGACTAGAGACCGCCGCAGGCCCCTCCCAACCTGCCAGAATGATTCTGCATTTCCTTCCACCTCAGGTCTTCCCTTGTTGACCTTAGGGAAAACCTTCAGCTTCCTCGTGACCATGGAAGTAAGTCTCCCAAAAGGATCACCAGATCAGCTGCATGTTCCTTGTCCCACTCTGGTCAGAGGCATTCAGATTGAGGGCTGCTTGGCAGCCACCCCCAAATCACCTTCAGTTTTCTTTTCCTTCACCTTTTATTGCATTTTGTCCCTCTTTTCTCCCTTCTAAATTCTTCTTTTACTCTCCTGATCCCCTCCCATGCAGTCAGCCGACCTCTGTTTCCCCATTGGCCCTGGGTTTCCTTTCTTTGTGCATTCATTTGGCTTGTCTGAGACGGTTGCCATGGTGATTTCTACTTTTTCCACTAGGGCCTTGAAACTGGTACTGCCTTTTATTATGTGTAGTGTCCTGCAGGTCCTCATGCTGTTACCCTGCCAGAGGCACTGCAAGATAGGATGAGCCATCAGCACGCATACATTAACAGCTGACCCAGAGGAGCCTGAGTCCAGAGGGGCCTTGAGAAACTTGGGGTTTTGGCCAACAAAAACTTCATGATGTTGTGCAAGGAGAAGTGGCAGGTCTTGCCTCAGGGGGCAGAACAGGCTGGTGCATCAGGACAGGCTGAGACCTGACCAGGAGAAGAGTGACCCTGAGGAGAAGGGCCTAGATGTTACACGAGGGATGCCCTATGAGCCAGTGCTGCGTGCTCACCACAAAGGAGGCCAGCTGCATAGAGGGCTGCATTAGGAAGTGCATAGCCATCGAGACAAGGGCCGTTCTTATCCCCCTCGACTCAGCACTGCTGTGGCCACATGTGGGATGGTGTGTCCCAGTGTGGGCTGCCCCGTGCTGGAGGAATGGGGAGGAACATGGAGAGGGTCCAGAGGAGGTCTGCCAAGATGGGGTTGGGGGCCTGAAGGCCACGGCCTGTATGGAGAGGCAGAGGGACCTGGACTTCTTCAGCCTGGTGAAGTGTCAAAGACAAATGGAATATAGTAGTAGCCTGTGACTGCTTGAAGGGTGGTTCCAGAGGGGATGGAGCTTTTGTTGGTAGTAGGAAAGAGCACGAAGAGGGGAAAGGGTCACAAACTGCATCTTGAGAGGTACAGCCTGGGCTTCAGGAAAAAGACATGTCACTTGAAGGGTAGTGGTGTGGTGCAACAGGTCACCCAGAGGCCTCTGAGATCAGGCCCTGGCTTTGTGTTTCAACTAGCAGCCAGCAAGGATAGAGAGACCTCAGTAAATATGGAGAGATCCTGGGGATAGAGCAAGGGGAGGAAGCTTGTTGGGTGTCTACAGGGTGCAGGGAAACAAGTACAGGCATGGGACAGTGTAGGACAGCCTGTGGTGGAGACGGCTGAGGGCACTGCCATGGCTGAAAGCCTCCAACAGAACCGAGGTCTCTAGCCTCTTGGCTATGGTTGCTGTCTCTGCTCCTAAGGCCTCTGAGAAGAAGTTTCCTTAAACCACTGGGACCTCCTTGTCCACGGGGAACCAAGAGATGCCATATTGTTGTCCTGCAGTTGGAGCTGCACATGCCCACCTTCACACTGACCCCCAGAAAGAGCTCTGAGCAACATGTGAGGGAAATCACCACCCTTCACAAGGGCTGGGTGTCAGGGCCTGGTTGCTCTGCTTCATTACACACATCAAGGCTGACTTGGCATCACAGCCACCTGCACATTGCCTTGGCCTACCTGCAATCAGAGCCTCCAGCTTTCTGCTCTAATCAGCCCCCTGGGGAGGCTTTGTCAGTAATGGCCCTCAGTGGGACTCCTTAACACTCCAAGAAACTTTGAGATTTACTTCTCCCTTCAACTTCTGGAGAGGTTTGCTCAACCTTCTCAGCATCTGAGGCCCATGGGCTCAACACCAAATACACCTGAGGGGTCATTAAAATGCAGAAAGCCCTAACAACCCAGGTCTCTTTCCATCATGTTCTTCAGTTCTTCTGTGGCTAATTGGCAAGTGTTCAGGAGGGTATTGAGAAGAGAAGGATTTCAAGGAGCACCTGAGAGATGTCTGCTCTTCAACCTTTCTTTATTCTTCAGGTTACAGAAGAAGTGATACCCACCTTCTCCAATTCACACTGAACCGTGGTGTTTCCTAATGAAGCCTGGACATTTGGGAAAAGCAGTATTTCTGATAGGAGACATGTATGGACAACCTTCCTCCCCACCTCCCCAGCCCTCACATTTCTCTCCTCAGCCCCTGGGGACTTCCCTCACTTGGCTTAACATCTAGCCTTTTCCCCCTCAAGCCTGTAGCTGAATGTTACAGCTCCTGGGCACCAATTCCCACCTGCTTTCCTTAGAAAATTAACTGCAAACAGACACAGAAGGATTTGTCTCAATTCTGATCCAACACAAACACGATGCAGTGTCCTAAGAAATAACATACAATCCTCAAGTGTATGTCAGGGGCAAGAAGCCTCCAGGCAGGTCCACAGTCTGCAACAAATAATCTTCCTTGACATGTTCTTGCCAAATAGATGGGGAAGGCTAGATAGAAACACAGTGAAGGAGTTGGTTGGAGAGACAATGAGACTGCTGAAAGAGAAGGCAAACTTCAGGCTCCCTGAAGCTCAGAGCAGTGACTAGGGAGTGGAGAAGTACCTGAATGATACAGAGGAAGAGGAGGAGGAAAACTGGGAAACTATGGGAAGGGCATATACCCAGATCATCTGATGCAAAGTTGACCTCAGAAACGATGAATGCAATCAGGACACGTGGAAATATGTGAAAGGATTCTGAGATTAAATCCACAGCATAAGAGCAGTGGTCATGGAAGTTTGGGGTAGGTGAAAATTACTTCTCCTAAGATTCATATCCTTCGTCAACATTTCCATTATGTAATCCTGAGAAAGCACTGACATTTTGTTAAAATTAATCAATCATTTCAGCTGATGAAAATGTGGTCTTTTTTAAACAAAACAAAACAAAACAAAACTTTGAAAATTGTTTTTTTGAGGAAGAGCTCAGGTGTCTAAGCACAAGCACCCACCAGGACTCCCCAGGTCCTTCTCTGCAGAGCTACTTTTGGAGTATATGGCAGTGATTCTGTTATTGCTCTTACCTCTCCATCATCTCAAGATCACTGCAGTGACAGACAGCCTCCACATTCCCATCCCCACCCAGGCTGAGTTCCTGAGAAAGGGGAGGATGGCACCTTCTACTTTGAGGTGCAAATTGCAGAGGTAGAGACATCACACTGCAGAAAAGCCTGCTGTTCTCCCCTCACCTCTGAGGGGATCCAGGCCATGGACTTAAAGGTGGATGCAAAGAAGTTCAGGGGTAATGTAGATATGCCTGAGGCAGTGCCTCCCAGGCTGCCCTTACAGTCACTGGGGAGAAGGAGGTGTTCACTGGCCTTCTTCAAGATGGTCCCATAAAGCACAAACGACTCATGTCCCAGAAACATTTGCTCGGTGCTTGAAATGAGGCCTGAGAGCACAGGCTTTTAGGATACTTCAAGCTGAAGGGACCACAGGAAGCCTGTAGTGCAACCTGCTGCTGCTCAAAGCAGGGTCAGAAGTAGGGTCAGCAACCAAAAAAATGTCCCTGCCAAAGGATTTCAGGGGTGCTACAGCAGGAGAAGACGGTAGAAGCTTGACAGGGTGGTAGAAGTCCTGTGGACAAAAGGGTTTCCTTTTTCCTGTTCTCCAGAGAATTAAATCCTCCACTCTGCAGAGAGAAGAAGCTGGGACACTACCTTTGCCACTAACACGGAGGTGGAGAAGCTCCTGAGTCCCTTTCAGAGAGAGGCTGCTCCAGAGGTCACCACCCCAATGGCACTAGACCCCCCGGCATGCCTGCCTTGCTGCTGGGCACCCTCCAGCCCCAGGCAGGAGGTCTGCGGGGAACCGAGTGGGGTCTGCAGCCTGCACCCTGGCCACCCAGCAGGTGTGGAGGGACCCCACTCCCCTAGATGAGCCTGGGCTCTCCTGCATTTCCTTAGCGTGAAGTCTGTGTCCCCTCTGGGTGGTCACACAGCCCGGCAGGGAGGGCCAGCACGGGAAACACAATCTCTGTTGTGGGGGGTGAAGAGAGAGGGGAGGGCAGAGGGGGATCTGCTCCTGCCTCGGGCAGCGATGCCCTCCCTGCAGCTGGTGCAGCCCTGCTGATGCCCTGTAACCCATGAGCCCTGGAGATGGGACTCAGCAGGCTGAATGCCTGGCGTCTTCCTGAGAACTTTTCTGCGGTCTCCCTGCCCTGGTTGGACTCCTGTTGCCCATGGTGCAGAGACTCCTTCTGAGGATAAACTCACTCACTGTGTAACTCCGAGGACACGGTCGACCAGGTATTACAAAGGCCAGCAAGATCTCAACCCCACAACAGTGTCCCCTGCCCCTCTCTCCACCTTACAGCTCCTTCCTCCTAGAGCATTTAGATTGGGAGGGACCACTTTGGACCTCCAGGACCACGACCTGCTCTGAGCTGGGCAAACTTTGCAGTTAGATCAGGTTGGTAAGTGCTTTCTCCAGGAGAGTTTTTGAAGATCTCCTGGCCCCTGCCCCAGAACTGCTCCACTCTCATGGTTATTACTATTATTCTTTCCCTTAAACTCATTTGAAATTTCCTTTGCTGCTGCTTGTCCTTGTTATCTCTTGTCCTTTCCTCCTCCTGAGCCCTGAGCCCCGAGCCAGACCATCCCACCAACTTTGAGGACAATCACAGCCTTGTCTCCAAGCACAGTCTTGCTAGATTCTCCTGGGACTGTGCAGGCAAGTCATGGTGGCCAGCTCCAAGCAGAGCTATGCACTATGCGTCCCTATGTGGTCTTAGAGGAGAGCGTATGGAGACATAACATTATGCAAGGCAGAGCCTGTGGGCTGTCCGCAGGGCAGAGCTGGGGGCAGCAGGGGTGAGAAGAGAAGACCTCCAGCAGCTCCTCTCCACACCCAGGCAGGGAATGAAGCACCTGGAGGTGCTCCTGAGAGAGGATGGTGACACAGGAGAGAGGGCACCAGGAGCTGCGGTGCTTGGCCCCAGGACCTCCCCTGCACGCTCCCTTTCAGTCCTGCACAGGACTCGTCCTCCCAAGGGTCATATCTGAATGCCCAGTCCTCCAGCTGGGCGTGGAGCCCTGTCTGGAGGTGACTTTTGGGGTAAGGGCCAGCATGCAGGCTGGGGGAGATTGTTGCGAGGACATGTGCGGGGGACAGGGTCTGAGGGACAGCAGCAACCCGACACGGCTCCTGGGTCCTGCTTCCTTCAAGGCAAGCTCTGACACAGGGTCCCAGCCTTCCTTTTGGTGCCACCCTTCAGGAGGGACGATGGCACTGTGAGCGGGGAGGGTGGGGAGCATTAATCCTTCTTCAGTCACTTCCCAAGCCATGCAGAGGGCCAGGACTGCAAAGATTTCTGGCTCAGCATCGTGAGCTCACTTTAATATACCCACGCTCTGAATGTTTGTTTGTTTGTTTTTAAATTAAATGTCAGCATTTTTCGCTCCAAGAAACTTCCAAGCCCAGTCCCACTTCCTCCTTCTGATCTCTCCCAACCCCTCCTCTGGTCTCGTTGCCATTCCCACACCCCCTGCCCAGATCTCCCCACAGGGCCCTGAGCTGACAGTGCTGCTCTGCACAGCAAGCACACTGTGGAGCCACAGGGCCGTGGAGGGACTCTGCACCTCTGCACTGGTGGTACTGGTGAGGATGGGAAGCAGACCCAACCAAATGGGGATCACGGCCTCTACTCCCTCCAGGGGTCTGCTGATGTGGCAAGTGCTTGGAGGGACTAGGGAGCATTTCCGGGGGTACTTGCTGTGCCCAGCTGCACCTCTAGATCCTGCCCCTGCTATTTCACAGAAAGCGACATGAATCACTCTCTAGTCTGCCTTCCCCATGCCAGCTGGATCCTTACTGTCTCTCCTGAGATTGCAGAGTCCTCCTTTGCCTGTGGAGACCTGGGTTTAGTGCTTTCCCTTGAGGTGACTCCACCTTGGACCATCTCTCCCTTTGTCAGGCTCCACTCACTGCCCACCCCAGGCACACGCTGCCCCAGGACACCCCCCTGGGCTCTCCTGGCAGCCCCAGCTTCCCCTCCAGAAGGACAGGCATCTGACAATGTGCCTGAACATGTGCGACAGCTCTGGGCATGTCAATCAGTGACCATTCATCCCCCCTGCTGTCACTGGGCACCGATGGGTGGCCAAGTCCTAAATGCAGCCCTTGGTCTCTAAGAGGTCATTACGTGAGTATGAGCTTTTTGCTCCTGAACCCATGGAGAAGCCAGCCCAGCAGGCCCTTCTGGGACGCAATTCCTTGGGCCTCTTCTTGACACCAGCTTTGGAGGAAGAGCCCAGCCTTCAGGGACTGCTGCAGGAGGAACCTACTTTATTCCAGAGATAACTGGGAGGGCGTCAGCTCTGACCCAGTGTTAGACACAATATGATATGGGCACCAGGGGAGACAGAGCAGTCTCAGGAAAGGTGGAGGGAATCTAAGCATTTATGTAGCAATATGATAAGAAATTATGCCAAGAACAGTAATAATAGTAATCAGAAAACTAAAGTGAACAAACAAAGCTCAGTCCCATTATGGCACACAGTGGGAGTCATTTGTGGAGAGAAATGGCAATTTTAGTACTGCTGAAAAATGTCCATGGCATCACTTTCCTCAGGGCCTCCTTGAGCTCCTTGTTCCTCATGCTGTAGAGGAGGGGGTTCACTGCTGGAGGCACCACCGAGTACAGAACGGCCACCACCAGATCCAGAGCTGGGGAGGAGATGGAGGGGGGCTTCAGGTAGGCAAAAAAAGAGGTGCTGACAAAGAGGGAGACCACAACCAGATGAGGGAGGCACATGGAGAAGGCTTTGTGCCTTCCCTGCTCAGAGGGCATCCTCAGCACAGCTGTGAAGATCTGCACATAGGACAGCACAATGAAAACGAAACACCCAAACATTGAAAAGACAGTAAACACAAGAAGCCCCTCTTCCCAGAGGTAGGAGCGTGAGCAGGAGAGCTTGAGGATCTGAGGGATTGCACAGAAGAACTGGTCCAGGACATTGCCTTGGCAGAGAGGAATGGAAAATGTGTTGGCAGTGTGCAGGAGAGCACAGAGAAAACCACTGACCCAGGCAGCTGCTGCCATCCTGACACAAGCTCTGGTGCCCAGCAGGGTCCCGTAGTGCAGGGGTCTGCAGATGGCAACAAAGCGGTCGTAGGCCATGACTGTGAGGAGAGAATACTCGGCTCCAAACAAGAAGACAAACAGAAACACTTGAGCAGCACATCCTGCGTAGGAAATGGTCCTGGTGTCCCTCAGGGAATTGGCCATGGATGTGGGGACAGTGGTGGAGATGGAGGCCAGGTCGAGGAGGGCGAGGTGGAGGAGGAAGAAGTACATGGGGGTGTGGAGGCGGTGGTCACAGGCTACGGCTGTGATGATGAGGCCGTTGGCCAGGAGGGCAGCCAGGTAGATGCCCAGGAAGAGCGAGAAGTGCAAGAGCTGCAGCTCCCGTGTCTCTGCAAATGCCACGAGGAGGAACCCGTTGAGGAAGCTGTCGTTGGACATTTTGCTCCCCCTGAGTATGGGGAACTGTGCAAGGAGAAAAAGATAGTGACTAGTTAGAAAAGAATTTTGAAAATAAACAATCAAACAAATAAAGTGTTCAATTTCTCACTAAAAACACCACATTGCCTCCCATGTACAGTAGGGGGTACAGGGGAATGGGGGTGAACAATTTCTGTCAAATGAAGTCCATCGTCTGAGTTTTTCAGAAATTAGTTTCAGGGATTTTTTAAAATATTTTTTATTTTCTCTGAGATGCCCCTGTCACCCCAAGGTAGAAATCCTCAGCATTTCTGCTGTGAGTCCTGAGAGGAAAGCATCCACTGTCACTTGGGGCAGAGTGAGGACATTTCATTTATTAGCCTTGTTCCTAAGCTGTCCTGTGCTCGCACCTCTTTCAGCTGGAGGATGATGTCACCCTTAAAAGAAACCAGCCCCTGCTGAGAGCAGAGCAGTGCACTTTCAAAGGGCAGATCTCCAAACTCCTCACCCTTTCTCCAGGCACCTCAGGCAGCTCTCCACACTCCCCTTCTGGCCAAGGACACTCAGGGCTCTTTGCAGCTGCCCACCTACAGCCTCCCACCTCCTTCTCCATACTCTCAGCATCTCTGAACCTTCTTGATAGGTCTGTCAGCTATCAGGGAGAAGCTGAGAGACAGCGGTGCCTTTCGAGAGGGCAGCTCGCAGCCTGGCAGGACACCACAGGGAAACAAAGGACTGTTAGGACTGAAGACGGGCTCTCCTTCAGGGAGAGACAGCTCATTTCCCAGTCCCACGGACTGCATTTCCTGGAGCTCCACAGGTCAGGAGGAGGCTGGGGCAACCTCCCTGCCATGCACACCCCTCTGTTGCACAGCTTCCAGCATCGGTGTCTGAAGTGCACCTGAAACCCCTCAAACCCAGAAGAGCCTGAGAGCAAGAAGAGGAGCAGCATGGAGAGGAGGGGAAACAAGGGGCAACACCATGATCCTGCTGCTGAGGGAGGCCAGGAGAGAGACAGACGGGCACTCACAAAAGCCTTCACCTTGCCCACCTGGCCATGCTGCCTTGCTGAGGAAAATATTGTAGGGCAAGTGCTCCGAGCCCCTTTGTTGGGCAGCACGAAATGAACCCATGGCAGGAGAGATGCCCCTCTCCTCTGCTGGAGGTCTGGCTGCAGAGGAGGCAGCTCATGCCCTGGACTCCATGGCTGTCAGGGCAGAGGGTCTCCTCTGCTGGGTGGGAGAGGAGACACAGGCAGCATGCCGCATCTCTGCAGCCTGCAGCTGCCCCTGCTGGCAGCTTTCTCAGCCCCAATATATTTTCCCTGTCAGTGATCACAGTCCCCATCCCACCCTCTGTGGGCTCAGTGCTGCCCTACAGAAACCTTCCAGGTCTGGGACTTGGGCAGGGGTATCTCTGTGCTTGCAGGTGCTAAGTAGCAGGTCTCATAAACCCTGAGGAAGCCCATAAAGGTGAAGTTGGTGCTGCTGTAGGTAGAGATGGCGTTGAAGGGGTTTGCTGAGCTTTCTCACAGACCTCCTGATCTTTGAGGGTGAAGGTTTGTGAGTCCCAGGCCCTTGTCAAATCAGAAAACAATTTCTTTTTTTTTGCCTGCCAGAATTAGGAAACAGAAAGCCCTGGAAGGAAAGTTCTTTCCCTTTCCAGTAGCCCTTTTTTTCACCTTCCTCTGCAGGGCAGGGACACTGCTCTGAATCACAACCCGGGACAGACTTGTGTGCACACTCCAACTTCACAGCCCTGCAGCTGTCCCTGGGAGAAGGTAGCAGCATGCCCCGTCCCTGTGACGGCGTGTCAGGGAATCTCTGCTCTAAAGCACCTCCTCCTCCCCTGCACAATGGAGAAGCTGGGAGAGAGATCTTTAAAAATTCAGCCATGGAGTTGACTGGGTTTACAAGACCCCTCCAGGAACCGCAGTAGTGTTGTCCTTCAGCCAGAGACTTACCGTGTTCAGGGCTGGGATGATGTCTTCCACAGTGAACTGTCAGCTTTCCTCCCACTCCACACTGCCTTTCACTTCTCTCTGCCTTCTCTCAGCTCCCGTCAGCAGCAGCAGGCAGTGCCCGGAGCCCTGCTGCTCTTGGCAGAGGAGCTGCTCCTGCACACAGCTGGGCACATGGGCACTGCTGCCAGGTTACCATGAGATCTCTCTGTCCCAAGAGCCTGGCCCCACTCAGGAGCAGAGGCCCAGCTGAAGGCAGAAGTTCTCTGTCCCTTGTGCTCCCTCCTCCTGGGAAATGTTCACTGACGAACACCAAAATAATCACCTTTGCTCCCTCTCTGAACAATACAGGGAGACCAGTTACAGCACTGTCATTATCTCATCAGAAGATGGTTATCTATGAGAGGTGGAAACATCCTCTTGGAAATTGGAAATCCATTTTCCTGTGGATTAGCCTTAACTAGGCAGGACACTTAGAAGGGGACAAGAAGGGAGTTCATTTACCCATTTTTCAGGTTTCTCATGCCTGTTTAGAAGACCATGCGCTGGCGTGGGGTTCAGATCTCTCCTGTCAACTCTACAAACATGCAGAAGGTGGGATTCCCCTTGCCCAAGCTGGTGTACACAACAGAGATGTCTGCATGCGAGCTCCTTGTCTAGGCTCGCGTTATAATCCCTGGAGATGGAGAGTGGGAGTCAGTTGCTCACACACAAACATCTGGGGACAGTTGAATATACAGAGGGGGTCCAAGGCATGTGCCAGTGTCTGCTTGCTCTGATGGAGCAACTGGGGCCCCTGCATCCTTCTGGAGCATGAGGTGGCTCTCTGGTGGGGAATTTCTTTGGCCATCAGAAATGACACTAGATGCCTAGGACAACTAGAGCTCCACTCAGGAGGAAGCCGAGACATATGAAGATCCCTGCATTGCAAAACAGCTGATGTAATTCCATGCAGACACTTGAGGCAGTGACACAGAAATAGGCTGGCAGGGCCATGTCAGATGCCTGGGGTGTGCAGCACAACTGCATGCTTCTAGCAGGTACTCCATGGCCCCTGCAGGAAAACCATGCCCCTTTGGAGTGCTTGCTGGCCTAACACCTCAGGGCATCTCATGTTTTCTGCCTGTGCCCAGACTACTGAATCCCTCCACAGCCTTTTGGGAAAGTCCATCCTGTCTGCATTGAAGTGTGCGGCATAAACACCCCAAGGTCTCCCCTCTAGTCTCTGCATTCTTTAACGCTTCCAGCTCTCCTGTCCCTGAGCCTCTTCTCACCCCCTCACTTGATATGACCAGGCACTGGGCTAACGATATCCTCAGGGTGGCTGGATCACAGGCTGCTCAGGCCCAGGGATTTCGTCACTGGCATCTTGTCCTGCCTGGAGATTGTTTAACATCTGTCACGGGCTCCAAAGAGTCAGCTCACGCAGCAAACCTCTCTCCTGCCGTTCCTGCACAGCCCTGCTCTTTCTCCCTGGCCTTGGGCACTGTGGGGTTTGCTCTCTGTGTGGGAATCTCCTTTCAGAGTTACATTGCCACTTGCCTTTTACTCCCACATGTCTCTATTCTGAAGTGGGGCCATTGTACACACAGTACCCTTGGCTCTTGGTAAAATCTTTCATCATGATCAGTTTGTTCTCTCTGCCACAGTGGAGGCTCTTCAGGCCAAAGATATGCAAATGCATGCAGCCTGGGGCACAGCCAGGAGGAGATGGAGATGCGCAAGCTGTCACAGGACTGAAACATCGTTGGAATAGCTGAGATGTGGTGGGATCACTCACAAGTCTGGAGAGCTGCACTAGTAGGGTACTAGCTCTTCAGGAGGCACTATCAGGGAAGAAGAGGAGGGAGGATGCCCTTGGTGTGAAGGGGCAGCTCAGAGCTCTTCCATGGGAGAGGCAAGGGGCTGGGTGAGAGCTTGTGGGTGAGCATTAGAAGAACGGTGACATTGTGATGGGAGCCACAGACCACGGAGTCAGGGTGAGGAGGTGGATGCAGTCTCCTTTAAGGAATGTGGTCAAATCTGTGAATCACAGGCCCTGGTTCTTATGGCGGGGTGGAGAGGGTGGTGGGGGGTGGAAAAAGGGCGTCCCAGATCTTCAGGGGAATGAGGAAGGATAGTCATGGAGCAGAGACCCTGGCCTTCAGAGGAGCAGACTTCGACCTCTTCTGGGGAGTGGTCAGGGAACCCACGGGAAGCAGCTCGGAAAGGCCCAGGAGCTCAGGAAAGCCAGCAGGTCTTTAAGAAAACTAGTAGATACCTCAGGGAACCAGCTTGGATAAACAGGAACCTCACACCTTAGCTCCAGGGCAGTCAGGCAGCATCCCGGAAGCAGAAGGAGGGAGAGGCTGCAACAGAGAAATTTAGAATATCGTCCAGCATCACAGGCAGGGTGTTAGGGAAGCCAAGGCTCCCCTAGGATTGACACTTGCAGGGGATGTCAAGGGCCTGAAGAAGAGCTGCTACTGCCTCAGTGAGAATCAAAGACCCAAAAGGAAAGGGGGGGCTCACTGCTACATGGGGCAGGGAACCTTGTAGCAGCAGATGCAGAGAGGTGGGAGGAACTCCACCCCTTGTTAGCTTCAGTTTTCCCAAGCAAGGTCTCCCAGGCTGTTGTGCCTTGGCTCCAGACTCCAGAGGACAAAAACCACCAACAGTGGATGAGGCTAGTGAGGGATGACTTGGGAGAACTCAAACTATACACGCCAAAGAGGTTGGATGGGCTGCACATGAGGATATTGTGAGAGCTGACACATCACTGACATTAAAATTAGTCAGTCATTTCAGCTGATGAAAGCATGTTCATATTTTTGAAATGTTGAAACTAACTCTTCCCCTTTCCAGGCAGAGCTCAGGGGTCGAACCACAAGCAGCCAGTGGCACTTGGAGAGGCCCCGGTGTCTTGGAGGTTCCTGCCTGGGCCTGGCAGCTCTCCCAGGGGACCTGTGGGAGACCAGAGCCCCTCAGAGCTGCAGAAGGAGGCTGGACAGAGGGCACCAGGGCAGTAGAAACAGCACCAGACATCTGTGACCCTCTAACTGCATCCTACCCTAGTTCTGAACATCTCTTTCCTTTAAAAAAGCACACACACACACACACACAAAATCCCCCTGAAAGACCACTAAATTTAAAAAAATCAAGAAAAATAACAAGAACAAAAAAAAATTTTGAAGTTGGAAAGTATAACAAAATATTTATTTACTTTAAATCTTTTTCTCAATTTCTCTCTTGGTGCATTTTTAACGGTAGTTTCTAAAGATTTCTTTTCTATATAGGGCCTACAGTATTAAAAAAGATATTTTTGTGTCTTTCCCAAGCCTAGTGTCCCTCCAACCCCTCCCTGCTCACTCCCTGGATCACTCCAGAAGTAACTGAGCCTCACTTGCTTTTATGCCCCCCTCACTGGCAAGAGGAGACCTTTGTGCAAATTAGCCACAGATCCACATTTCACCTCAGAGGAGGGTCATTTGGAAAGAAGGGGCCACGAGTGAGCTAATACCCAGGCTGTGCCCAGCTGATCAGTCAAGAGCTTCAGAAACTGCAGGCCTCAGTGACCAGCTCAGTGACACACTGCAAAATGTGCTCAGCTGAGATGGACACCTGAAGTGTCAGGTGCCAAAGGACTCCCTTAGAGAAGAGAGGAGCATGTGGAAAGGGGAGGAGCATAATTCAGAGGGGGCTTGAAAGTTATTTGCTTCAAAGAGCTTCAGCTTTGCAAGCTGATTCTCAGCTGTGACCCATGAAGTGTTTCCTGCTGACTTGCAGGGAAGTGCCTGAGCATCACAACTCACTGTAGTAGGGGCACCTGGGAGAAGTGGTTTTAAAGGCCATAATTCTCTTCTGAAGAAAAACTTGGTCTTTGGAAGTTTCCCTTATTTGGCCCCATTTTAAAAGCTTGTGACTGTGGCACTGACGCTTGAAAGAGCACCTCTGAGTGCTCCACTGTGGAGAGACCATTCTACTTGTGAACTGTGTGGGTGAAGAAAGTCCCATGTGATCTAAACTGCTCTCTGAGGAGTTAGCTCTCTGAGCTAGAGCTGTGAGCAGCCCTGACCCTGACGCACGCAGCACCCTCCCAGGAGCAAAATGAACCTGCCCTGCTGGGGGTCACTCCTTCCACCCAGAGCTTCTCCCCGCAGCACTGTGGGGAGCTCCCTGGGAACGCTGAGGGCTGATCCTCACAGGAGGCAGAGACACTGCACAGGGCACACAGCACCCTCGGGGCACAGGGACACTGCTCTGAACCACAGCCCTGCGCAGGCCTTGGTGCACACCCAGACCTCACCCCCATGCAGCTGTCCCTGGGAGAACGTAGCAGAGCATGCTGTCCCTGTGTCTGTGTGGCAGGGAATCCCTGCTCGGAAGCATCTCCTCCTCCCATGCACTAGAGGAACCGGGAGAGCAATCCTTAAAAAACTGATCAGCCATGCGAGGGGCTGGGTTCAGGAGAGCGCTCCAGCAACCTCAGCAGCATTGCCCTGCAGCCAGACACTCACCATGCAAACAGCTGGGAAGATGTCTCCCACAAGGAGCTCTCCTCTCTCCTCCCACTCCACACTGCCTTCCACTTCTCTCTGCCTTCTCTCACCTCCTCTCAGCAGCAGCAGGCAGTGCCCACAGCCCTGCTGCTCTTGGCAGAGGAGCTGCTCCTGCACACAGCTGGGCACATGGGCACTGCTGCCACGGTGCCACCAGCTCCCTCTCTCCCAGGAGCCTGGCCCCACTCAGGAGCAGGGGCCCAGCTGCAGGCGTGAATTTCTCTGTCCCTCGGGCTCCCTCCTCCTGGGAAATATCCACTGAGGTAGACTAAAATAATCACCTAGCGTCCTCTGCTAAAGAGTGGACAGAGACCGATTCCAACATTGCAGTTTATTTCATCAGAGGATAACTCTCTATGGTGGAAATGTCCCACTCTGGAGGTCCCCATTTCCTTCTCTTACCTAGGCAGGACACCTAGAAGGGGACAGGAGGGGAGTTCATTTACTCATGGTTCAGGTTTTCATTCAGATGATCTGGGCATCACATGCTGGTTTGGAAGCCCCTGGGTGGCGTGGGATTCAGATCCCTCCCATGAATTCCACAAACACACAGGAGGTGAGATTCCCCTTGCCCAACCTGAAGTGTGCCCAACAGAGATGTTTGCATGCAAGATGCTTGTCTAAGCTCCTGTTATAATCCCTGGAGGTGGAGGGTGGGAGTCAGTTGCCCACACACAAAAACCTGGTGACATTGGAAGAGAGAGAGGTGGTCCAAGGCATGTGCCAGTGTCTGCTTGCTCTGATGGAGCAGGTGGGAGACCTGCATACCACTAGAGCATCAGGTGGGGGCCAGGTGGGGAATTTCCTTGGCCGTCTCTAATGACCCCTAGGTGCCTACTACAACAAGAGCTCCACTCACAAGGAAGTTGAGATATATGAAGTTCCCAATGTTTCCAACAGCTCATGTCATTCAGTGCAGACACTCGATTTCATGACCTAGAAATAGCCTCACAGGGCCATTTCAGATGCTTGGGGTGTGCAGCACAACTGCATGCTTCTAGCACATACACCATGGCACCTCCCGGGAAACCATGGCCCCTTTTCAGTGCTTGCTGCACAAGTGCCCCAGGGCATCTCACGTTTCCTACCTGTGTCCAGACAACTGAATCCCACCACGGCCCTTAGGCCAATTCAATCCTTTCTGCATTCAAGCATGCTGCATAAATGGGAGGCAAATCACATTGAGGTCTCCCCTCTAGTGTCTGCACTCTCCAACCCTTCTGGCTCTCCTGAACCTGAACCTCTTCTCACCCTTCCACATGATATGAACAGGCACTGGGCTAGTGATGTCCTCAGAGTGGCTGCATCGCAGGCTGCCCAGACCCAGGGACTTCTTTAGTGGCACCTTCTCCTTCCTGGAGATCGCTTCACCTCTGTCACAGGCCCCCAAGGTGCTGCAGAGGCAGCTCAGGCTGCAAACCCCTCTCCTGCCATTCCTGCACAGCCCAGCTCTGTTTCTCCCTGGCCTTGGACACTGCAGGGTTTGCGCTCTGTCTGTGGGAACCTCCTTCCACCATCACATTGCCACCTGCTATCCATGCCAGCATGTCACCCCTTGCAGTCAAAGCCTTTGCCTACAGAAGGTCCTTGGGAACATGTTTCCCTGTGACAAATCTTCTGTCCATGCCACAGCTGAGGTGCTGAACTCCACATATATGCAGACATATGCAGCCTGGGGCACAGCCAGGAGCAAACGGAGATGCCCAAGCTGTCACAGCATTGCCACATGCTTGGAATAACGGAGATGGGGTGGGGTCACTCACATGACTGCAGTCCTTCAATGGCAGAGTACAAGGTCTTCAGGAAACTCCATCAGGGAAGATGAGGAGGAGGAGGCCCTGTGTGGGAAGGGCACATTGCACAGCATCGTGTCCAGGTGGGTTTTGAAAATCTCCAGGCAAGGAGACTCCACACCCTCTCTGGGCAACCTCTTCCAGGGCTCTGTCACTCTCACAGGCAAGAAGGTTTCCCTCAGATTCAGGTGGAACTTCCCCTGATGACACAACTCGTCCACAACAGCCCACCTGCTGCAGGAGAGCTGACTGCCAGCCCAGGCCTCAGCAAGAGGCCCCAAGCACACCCTGCACCCTCACCCCTGTAGAGCTGCATCTGCTGGCAGAGGGTCTCTCTGCGTCCAAGCTTCTGACACAGCTGAGGCAGCGACTCCAGCAGCTACTGGGGAATGTCCTCTCCAGCATGACATGACCATATCTGAGCAAGCATACACTACTAGGATTGGAAACAAAGGTGCCTTCTTGCCCCCTGCTGTGCAGACTGCGGCCTCTCTTCACTACACTCCAGGAGCTGCACTCCAGGCCTGGCTCTTCTACAGGCCTCTGCCTAGCACTGACTCACAGGGTGCTTGACCCACCCTCATCAAGGAGCAAAGGCCCCAACTCCCTCTCCTCAGGGGCAACCAACAGAGCTCCTTAGCGGCAGCTCCACCTAGCTAGAGCTGCTCCCAGGAGAAGTTAAGGCCTCCTGTAGTTGTCCTTGCCTAGCTCTCCTTTCCTGTTTAGCAGCAAGCACCCTCTAGTTCCTCGGGGTCCCCAGAAAGCAACCGCCCCCCCACAACTTCCAACAAGCTCCTCAAAAGTTCTAAGCAGAGCCCACACACTGCTGCACCAGCTGCTGCCTCTGTTTGCTGCCTCTGTTCTCTGTGGTCTGGCCTCCTTTTGGCAGGGACTTGGAAAGCCACCTCTCTGACAGTCTTCAAGGGGGCTGGAGCCTCCCTTCTGCAAGAGTCACCCTGAGACTATTCCGAGACAAGGAAGGCTGGTTGTAGGGACGTTGTCAAACTCCAGCAGCTGCACAGCTGGGAGCTGGTCACCTCACACACTTCTGAATGAGCCAAGGTGCAGGTCCTGAGGCATTGCGCTGCCTTCCAGGCTCTGCACTGCAGCCTGGACAGCAGC
The DNA here is from genome assembly GCF_040807025.1 of Struthio camelus. Taxonomy (NCBI): domain Eukaryota; kingdom Metazoa; phylum Chordata; class Aves; order Struthioniformes; family Struthionidae; genus Struthio; species Struthio camelus. The sequence continues at coordinate 5,279,738 of NC_090970.1, forward strand.
CCTGCAGTGTGTGGGCACGTCCTGAGAAGCCTAGCAGAAAAACTGTGGGAGATCCAGGGTACTAGGTGCTGTACAGCCCCCCACGAAAGCCAGGGTGCTGGAGGGGGGGGGGGGAACCAGGGGGCCAGGGACTGTAGCCAGGGGAGAAGCAAGAAGCACTGACCTGAGGTGATGCTGAAAAGCCCAAGGACCAGCTGAGCTCCAGAGGTGGGAAATGGCTTTCCCCAGGCTCAGCCTGGACAACATTCATGGGAAATGAGAACACTGCCCCAGATTTGCTCCCCAGCCTTGCCCATGGTTATGGAACATGGGAAGCACCAGGGTCCCACGTAAAGCCCTCTGGATGATGCGTGTTAAGGGCCTAGTTGCTCTTTTCTGGCATCTCATCTCTCTCCTAAGCACCACAGACTGAGAAACCTTGCTGAGGCCTTTTCAAAACAAAGCGCCTGCTTTGGTGCCTGAAGGAGGAAGGCTGCGTCCTGTCCCATCCTGTCCTACATCCTCCTTTGACAAGAAGAGTGACCCACAGGAGAAACCTGTCTCACCAGGCTCACCAAAGCATCTCAGCCCATGGCCACCCTTTGTGCTGTTTTACCTCACATGACTTTGATCCCATCTTTAAAAAGTGTCAAGCCCCAAACATAGCCCCAAAACCCAGCTTCCCGCACAGGTCTGCCTGGTTGGTGCAGGGGCAAAGAATCGACCTCTGCCGTGACCCATCTTAGATTTTTCACAGCCTTTGTCACCATCTGGTCACGTTCCTGAAGGAGTTATCAGCAAGTTTTGGAAACTAACTGGGGATGTAGGCAGGTGACTGCTTTCCAGGACATGAGGGGAAGTCTCTCTGCTCGCTCCCTGGCTGTGCTACCTCCATGGCGGTGACCTACTGAGCCCTGAGATGACACGGGCTGAGGTCACAGTGGGATGTGCCACATCAGAGAGGTCTCTCCCCGGTGCCATGGGAGAGCCCTCACTTCCCTGCAAGGCCAGGGCACGGCTCACACACTCCCCACTGCTGCCCTTCAGAGCTGCTCCACAGCAAGGAGGGAGGACAGGAGGCAGTGGTGCTGCACTGTGGGGCTCCTCACCAACAGGCACAAGAGCAGGGACACATTGGAGAGGAATTGTGGGGGAAGCGAGTCCTTTTTCCCTGGAGGGAGAGGCGAGCCGAAGGAAAGGGGCCAAACGAGATGGAGACTGCTGGACCAAGAACATTAGCCCAGACCACAGGTACTTGTTTTCCAGCGCTCCTGCAGCTCTCCACCAAGGGTAAGGGATTGAGGAACTCCTTCCTGAGGTGTCGCACAGAGACTGTGAAATGCAAAAACAGTTGTGGGACCTGGGCAGTGGGGGTGTCTGGACAGGGTTGGGGGCAGCCACAAGAGCCCTGCTGGAGGGTCCCATCTGGCTCAGGGCACAATGGGGCAGGCAGGAGTGCTGGGTCCTGGGGCTGGGGCTGTCCTGAGCCCCGAGGCTCCTGTGGGGCTGGCTCCATCCCCTCCTGGTAGGGTGGGGGGGTCAATCCAGGTGCAGGTGTCTCTGGGAGAGGGAGATCCCCCTTGGGGTCTGGCTCTGGCAGGAAAGGGGTCCTGGCTCCCAGAGGCTGCAATGTCCACCAGATCCCAGGGGGATCTCAAGAGCCTGTTGGAAATGCCCACAGAGCACATGAGACCTTCACCTTGTAATAACCCTCAACATGGCACCAGACCCACCACCAATGATGGTGGGAGGAAGGAGCTGCCTGCTGGGTCATGTGTCTGCAATGTTGCCATGGCATCGCCCCCAGTGCTGCCCTGCTACTGGCTGACAAGAGGAGGAGGTTTGGGTTGGGTTGCCTGATGTCTCTATCAGCCAATCACAGTCCAGCATGTGGGTTAAAGAGAGTTATAAGTGCAGCGGGAGCAAAGCAGGAGAGCAGGAGTGGGAGTGAGTGGGTGTGTAGGTCTGTTCCCATACTGGCCCCGGCCCCGGCCCCGGCCCCGGCCCCGGCCCCGGCCCCGGGACAGGGGCAGTGGTGCTGGCAGCAAGGCTCCTTTCCTCCAGGAGCTGCCAGCGGAGATAGGACCACGGGACAGAGTGGCCTGGGCCCAAGGCAAACTGCCTGCGAGCCAGACATGCTGGCTGGCCATGAGCAGCTGCGCCGGGGCAGCACAGTAGGGCTGGGTGAGGTTTTTCTGCAAGATGGGATTGCTCTTTCTGCCCTTGGATTGGTGGAGGTGGGAAGGGAGCAGGAGCAGAGGTGTGAGTGGATGTTCAGAGGAAGTGCTTGTTGCTCCCTCTTGGAGGACTAGAAGGAAACAGAAGGCCTGGAGAGTGGGCCTGGGTGTGATTTGGGGCATTTGAGGGGGGGTGTCCTGGCTGCTGGCCTGTGTGGTGGTGTGGCCTGTGTGTGCCTGCTGCAGAGGGGCGTGCTGGCTGTCCACCGTGTGTGAGGCTCAGGGTGGGGGTGAGGTGTGTGCCAGAAGTTGGGTGGCGTGTGGTGGGGAGAGGCGGTGGCCCCAGGGTGTTGGTTGTGGGTGCGGGAGGAGACGTGTGGAGAGAGCAGTGCTGTGCGTGGGCAGTGCCATGAGGCTGGGGAGGTGGGGAGCGCTGCGAGGTGAGCAGGTGCCTTGGCTGCTGGGGCCCCGGCTGCCCTGGTGGCCCCGTGAGCCAGGCACGCTGGCAGCCAGCTGCCTTCTGCCCACTCAGCTTCACGCCATGAGTTTCCTCCGCTCTTGCCAGGCTCTGCAGCCAGGACCCACACGAAAGTGCAGGGAGCGCTTCCCCTTGCTCTGAGAGCTGTACGAGGCATGCTGTTCCCTCCTTTCCTCTCGGTTGCTTTTTGTGGGGAGAGCTTTGGTCTTGCAGCAGTGTTGGCTGAAGGAGCAGGAGGTCGTGGGAGGTGCTCGTTCATGGCTGGGCGTTAGCGTGCTGGAAGGTGTTTGGAGGAGTGAAGGCCTTGTGGAGAGGTGTTCTTGGGAGAGGGGCAGGTGTGTTCTTGGGAGAGGACTCTCGAGGGGGGCTGATGCCTTCCGGTGCCAAATCTCCCTGGACAAGGAGTGCCTTGGAGGAGGGAAGGCAAGGCAAGGGTGGCCTGCAAGGGATGTGCAGCCCCGGCCTCTCTTCCTTCCAGCTGCCATCTCGGCAAGTTCCTGCACCGTCCCGCTGCAGGGTGAGCTCTGGGTGCTGCAGCAGGGCAGCGAGAGAGCCCCCTTGGGCAGGCATGAGTGTGCGAGGTGTGGTGTTGTGAGGTGCTGACGCGGGGAAGGTGGTGGTGTTGGCCTGAGGTTTGGGTGGGAGTGAGGAGCCCCACGGAGCTCTAGGGGCATTGCTGCGAGTCTCTGGAGCCAAGGGAGTGGTGGTGAGCACAGGCGTCCTCCCAGCAGCCTGCCGGCTTGTGGGCAGGCATTGTGGATGCTGAGCGCTGGAAGCCCTTTCCCCTTGGTGTTTTCTCCCTGAGCGCTTGGAGAGTTGCCACTCCTTTTTTGGGAGGTGGGGAGTGTCCTAGAGCCTTTGCATTGTGACCACTCTTGTTTTTCGGACTGCTCCCTGCTGACGCCGTGATGGGGTCGTGTCCTTGCAGGCCTGAGAAATGCAGGCGCCAAAGAGTGGAGCACTAGGGGCTCAAGTGCTTGCTAAGAGAAGAGAGGGCAGTGGTCCTTGCTGCAGGCTGCTGCCTGGTGCTGCTTTGGAGGAGAGCTCCTGGCGCCAAAGCTGAGGACAAACCAGCTAGGCTCTGCCACACGCCAAGCTCCTTCAGTGGGTGGCTTAGCTGGTGCTCTCGGGCTCTGCCTGGGCCATGCCCGGGGGGACCCTGGAGGCAGAGCCTGCGCTGGCTTTTCCATGTGGCACTCGCACTGCTGAAAGCTGCTGGCTTGGCTCGAGGCTTTGCTTGGCAGAGAAATCCCCGGCCTTGCTGAGCCGGGGCAAGGCAAAGGCTTGAGAGCAGCGGAAGCCTTGTGCCATGTCCCTGGTTGGAAGTGTGCTTGTCTAAGGCTGGTGCACTGGCCCTGTCGGTGCTGCTGAGTGTGTCTGTGTGCAGCCGTGTGGTCATTGGTGAGTTCCCTGAGCGTGGCCCGAGAGAGGGGGAGTGTTGCCAAAGAGTTTTGTCCTCCTGCCTTGAAGCCCCAAAGGGCCCCTCAGTAGGGAGGCCTGTGGGGTGAGGGCCTTGAGGGCACGTGAAGCAAAGCACATAGATAGGCAAGAGCTGGCGTGATGCGCCTCCTGGGAGAGCACTTGCCCTCTGCTTTGTGGAGGTGGGAAGGGAGCAGGCTCCGGGGTGAGCCGGGATGTTCAGAGGAAGTGCCTGCTGAAAGGCTCTGGAGGACTAGAAGCAAGCGGAAGGGTTGGAGAGTGGGTCTTGGTGTGTTTTGGGGCCCTTGCCCTTGGTTGCTTCTGCTCGGAAAAGCTGCCTTTCGGAGGGCTCCGAGAGAGGCTGTGCCCACGCGGCACGCCATGGCCTGGCCGTTGGTGGTGCTCTGTGCCTCTTGCTGGGCCCTGAGACCTGTGGCCCTGGAAGCAGCCTGAAGGGTGTTGGCAGAGCAGCTCTGAGCATGGCAGCTGTTGTGCTTTCCTAAGAGCCTTGGAGGCTGGGGAAGGGCCCGTCCTCCCCTTGCCGTTGTCATTAGCCCTGCTGGCGGGCCAGGGGGAAGAGCTGCTGAGTGCTGCCTCTGCTGGTGTCCCCAGCTGAGATGCCCTCGCCTCAGTCCTTCCCCGTGCCCCAAACTGTCAGGGCCCCAAATCAGAGAGTGCTTGTTGTCCTTGATGTGTAGGGGATGTGCTGGCTTGGTTGTGTTGGCCCACCCTGTGGGCTTGGTGGCCCCAGGGTGTTGGTTCTGGGTGCGGGAGGAGACGTGTGGAGAGAGCAGTGCTGTGCGTGGGGAGTGCCATGAGGCTGGGGAGGTGGGGAGCGCTGCGAGGTGAGCAGGTGCCTTGGCTGCTGGGGCCCCGGCTGCCCTGGTGGCCCCATGAGCCAGGCACGCTGGCAGCCGGCTGCCTTCTGCCCGCTCAGCTTCACGCCTGGAGTTTCCTCCGCTCTTGCCAGGCTCTGCAGCCAGATATCCCACACAGACTGTGAGATACATATAAACATGCAGCTGAGCATATTTGGAGTGGAAGAGGTCATCTTTCAGAAAGGGTTCCTTGCTGGAGATTCTTGAATTTAACACCTCTGAGATCTGTCCAACAAGTTTTATTTTACGCTAGAGGCATAAGCAGTTGCCTCTCTCCCCTAGCAGCAAAGGCTACGTGGGGGTACTACCTAAGTGGGGTACATCGTTGGTGCAGACACTGTTTTCTTCTCATGTGGCAGGTCCCCAGAACCTCTTTGCTTATAGTGCAGTAGTATCCCCCAATCAGCCCTTAATTAACTATCCAATTAACCTCCCTCCAACCCAGTGAAATATGGCAAGTGAGGGGAGAGGGTCTTCATTTGATCTTGCCAAAGGCCTCACTGCTTTGGGGCTCTCTGCTGCACCTTGCACCCTGCCCTGGGCTCAAACCAGACATCCTGGGACGGACATCCAGCAGGAGGCCACAGAGAGCAGTTCAGATCATGTGGGACTTTCTTCACCCACACAGTTCACAAGGAAATGGTCTCTCCACAGTGGAGCGCTCAGAGGTGCTCTTTCCAGGGGCGGTGCCACAGTCATTGGCCCATTTGAAATGGGCCAAATAAGGGAAACTTCCAAAGACCAAGTATTTCTTCAGAAAGTCATTGGCCTTTAAAACCACTTCTCCCAGAGGTGCCTGCTGCAGGGAGTAGTAATCTCAGCTGCCCAGAGCTCACTTTCTGTGCTGAAGACTAAGCAAATGAGCCCATTGCTTTTGGACTGGGAGAAACATCAGCTGATGCTCAGGCACTTTCCTGCAAGTCAGCAGGAAACACTTCCTGGGTCCGAGCTGAGAATCAGCGTGCCAAGCTGGAGTTGTTTGATGCCAATAACCGCCTCAGAATTAGGTTCCTCCCCTTTCCACATGCTCCTCTCTGCCCTAAGGAGGTCATTTGGGAGCTGACCCTTCAGGTGTCCAAGTGAGCACATTTGGCAGTGTGTCACTGAGCTGGTCACTGAGGCCTGCAGTTTCGGAAGCTCTTGCCAGGATCTCCAGCTGGAAAGCTGACTCAATCCCAGTGTGTCTCCTTTCTGCTAGAGAGAGAGAGAAGAGACCCCCATAGCTGGCTCCTCATGTCCCTGAGGAAGGGGAAAGGCCAGCAGGTGGCACAGAGCTTGGAAGGTGATTGTGAGGTTGTTTCTGCCTCCCCATCTGATGGGCCAGTATCTGATGAGTAGCAGACCAGCTAGCAGGCCCATCTCCTGCTGACACAGAGCCTGCAGGCCCAGAGCCCTCGCCCTGCTGCCAGCGCTCTCTCCCCAAGGCAGCCCAGGAAGCCATGGACTGCCTTCACCCTGAGGACGTGTTGCTGGCTTATGCTGCTACATGCTGCCTCCCTGGACCCCCAGGCCCTTCTCGGCCAAGCTGCTTTCCAGCTGGTCGGCAGTCAGCATGTCCTGGTTCAAGACATTGCATTTCCTTTTGTGAAACTTCCTGACCGTTCCTCTCTGCCCATGTCTGCAGCCTGTCACAATCCCTCCGAATGGCAGTGCAATCAGAAACTTGCAGGCCCTTAGGAGGCACAGGCCCATGCAGGTGAGTGTGTGGTCCCTTCTGTGTCTGTAGGTGATGGGCCAGGAAGAAGCTCCTGGGTGGGAAACTGTTTGTGAGGTGACTTGTGTCTCAGTACCTGATAGGCCAGCAGCAGGCACAATACTTGGATTTTGGTTGTGAGGTCATTTTTGTCTCGGCACGTGATAGGGCAGCCACTGGCTCCCGAGCAGAGGAGGTGCTTGTGCGATTGCTTCTGCCTTAGTACCTGATAGGCCACTTGCAGGCCAACAGCTTGGATTTTGGTTGTGAGGTCATTTTTGTCTTGGCACGTGATAGGGCAGCCACTGGCTCCCGAGCAGAGGAGGTGCTTGTGCGATTGTTTCTGCCTGAGTACCTGATAGGCCACTTGCAGGCCAATGGTTTGGATGCTGATTGTGATGACGTTCCTGCCTGAGTACCTGTTGGGATAGCAGCAGGCACATGGCTGAAAGGCTCACTGCAGGCAGGTGGGCTTGGAAGAGGACTGTGAGGTTACTGGTAAAGGATCAGCTGGTAGGCCAAAAGTCTTAACAGGTGGGGACATTGTGATGAGAGCCATTGTCTTAGGAGGTGGAGACATTGTGGTGAGAGCCATTGTTTCTCAGAAGCTCCTTGGATGGTAGGAGGCACATGGCCGTAAAGTTGAAAGTCAGGTCATTCCTGTCTCTGCCAGTGATGGGCAAGGAGAAGGCACATGGGTGGGACCTCACAATCAATGCTGCAGCCGTGTCCCCTTTGCCTGCCTCTCCCCATCCTGTAAAGGAAGCGACCTCACTATCAACACCACAGCTGTGTCACCTCTGCCTTCCTTTTCCACTCCCCTCTTCTGACCTCTGCCTTCCCCCTTCCGCTTCTCCTCCTCTCTCCCAGCCATCGCCCCTTTACTGGCACCTCCCTCTCCCCTGTCCCCATGGGATTTTACACGTGTGGTGGGTAGTTCACACTTCAAGATGAAAATGGGCTCCAGAGGAAGGCAGGCTGGGACAGTGAGGAGGTGGAGATGTGCTCTGTGCAAGAGGGTGGCTGGAGTGCACAGGGCTTTGCCCTAGAGATGGTGACGAGCCAGTCCAAAGCACTGCACAAATGGACCCTAAGGCAGGTGGAAAATGGGCTGGACCACTGGGCCAAAATGCTGTGACCAGTGGCACAAGGTCCAACTGGTTTCTGGTTACATGCAGCATCCCTCAGGGATCTACATTTTAGGCAGCACTGTTTAATGTCTTCGTTAACATGCTGGACATTAGGATGGAGCGCACTCTCTGTGTGTTTGTGGACTAGGTGCAACGGGGGCAAGCCTCTGAGCAACCTGCTCTAGTTCTCTCGGAGTGAGTGGGGGATGGTATTAGATGACGTCCAGAGGTCTCGTCCACCCTAAGTGCTGTGATTCAGTGAATCTTTCCCTGAAGAGCTCTGGCAAGACAGAATAGTGAGAGGAAGCAGAAAGGACAGGGAGGCAGAAGGCGGCAGAGGAAATAGGTCCCTCTAAATAAAGTAGTTGCTCAGAACATAGTTTCTGCATTCAGAGGGTTGGTAGAAAAGGTATTGGGCTGAATAACTGGTCACAAATATCTATACTCCACTAGAAGGAGGAAATACTGCACTGCATGCACTTGGTGCTGCTAAAAAGAAAGAAAGAAAGTCAAGATTCATTAGAACTGGTAAAACATACTTGACCTTCTGGAAATGGCTATGTGCCAGTTTGGGCACAGAGTAATTTTTTGGATAGGTTTCAAGTTACAGCTACACATTTTGATTCAGGCCTTTACTCCTTTGCCCTCGTATAGAGGCTGCTGCTGCCTGAGATGCCCTGGGGTGACTGAGTTCCCATGACTAGAAAGGGAAGGGCAGACACCTGGGTTAGGCAGAGACATCTGCCCTGGAGGGGTCAGGCATGGGGTGAGATCAGTCTCAGCCCTGTTGTCACCTCAGATGGGGTCGCACTTCACTGACAGTGCAGGGAAGGAGAAGGGAGTGTGGCTAGACTCATTGGGACACCTGTAGGACGTCACTGTGACACAGGTATGCTGAGATTTGTGCAGATGTGGCCTTCCAAGAATACAGCATTTTCTTGAAGCTGGTCAGCCTGCTTTCCTCTATCAGGCGAGAGAGCTCGGCATGTCAGAGGGTGACTCGCTCTGTGCAAAGAGTGAGGGGTGGCACGGACAGTTGTGTTCAGGGAGAGGTTTTATGAGCACTGGGCTCTGTGTGAGACACAAAAAGTTCTTTTTTAATGGTGTGGGCCTGATTATAAGAGAACTGTTAGGAAAATTACATGAAAAATGAAACAAGAAAGAAATTAAGAACAAGATTTAAAGCAAAGAAGTGTTTTGTTATACTTTCCAGCTTCAAATTTTGTCTGTGTGTGTGTTCTTATTGTCTTTCTTAATTTCTTTTTCTTTTTAATTTAGTGATCTGTTAGTATGATTTAGTGGTCTTATAATTTTTTTTTTTATTATTATTATTTAAGGAAAGATTTTCAGAACTGGGGTAGGATGCTGTCACAGGGTCACGGACACCTGGTGCCATTGCAGGTGCCCGAGTCCCCTCTGCCCAGCCTCCCTCTGCAGCTCTGAGGGGCTTCGGTTTCCCACAGGTCCCCTGGGAGAGCTGCCAGGTCCGTGAAGGTATCTCAGAGTCACCGGGGCCTCTCCAAGCGCCACTGGCTGCTTCTGGTTCGACACCTGAGCTCTGCCTGGAAAGGGGAAGACTTGGTTTTGACGTTTCAAAAATATGAACACGCTTTCATCAGCTGAAATGATTGAATAATTTTAATGTCAATGATTTCGTATGATGAAATAGTGGAAATCTTCAGGAAGGATATTAATCTCAGGAGAAGAAGTACTGATCTGCCCTCGACCTTATGTTTCCACTGCTCGGTGTATTAGGCTGTGGATGTCATCTCAGTCGTCTCCCACATATTTCCACATGTCCTGCCTACATATCAATGGAAATGGCTATGTGCCAGTTTGGGCACAAAGGAGCAGAGACACTTCTGAGGTCAACTTTGCATCAGACGATCTGGGCTTATGCACTTCCCATAGTTTCCCAGTTTTCCTCCTCCCCTTCCTCTGTATCATTCAGGTACCTCTCAACTCCCTAGTTGCTGCTCTGAGGTTCAGGGAGTCTGAAGCTTGTCTCGTCTTTCAGCACTCTCATTGTCTCTTCAACCAACCCCTTCACTGTGTTTCTATCTAGCCTCCCCCATCTATTTGTCAAGAACATGTCAAGGAAGGTTATTCCTTCCAGCCTTGTGGACCTGCCTGGAGGCAACTTGCCCTTGACATACACTTGAGGATTGTTTGTTATTTCTTAGGACACTGCATCATGTTTATTTGTGTTGGATCCGAATTGAGACAAATCCTTCTGTTTCTGTTTGCAGCTGATTTTCTAAGGAAAGCAGGTGGGAATTGGTGCCCAGGAGCTGTAACATTCAGCTACAGGCTTGAGTGGGAAAAGGCTAGATGTTAAGCCGAGTGAGGGAAGTCCCCAGGGGCCGAGGAGAGAAATGTGAGGGCTGGGGGAGGTGAGGAGGAAGGTTGTCCATACACGTCTCCTATCAGAAATACTGCTTTTCCTACATGTCCAGGCTTAATTAGGAAACACTGTGGGTCAGTGTGAATTGGAGAAGGTGGGTATCACTTCCCCTGAAACCTGAAGACTAAAGAAAGCTTAAAAAGCAGACAACTCTCAGGTGCTCCTTGAAATTCTTCTCTTTTCAATACCCTCCTGAAAACTTGCCAATTAGCCACAGAAGAGCTGAAGAAAATGATGGAAAGAGGCATGGGTTGTTAGGGCTTTCTGCATTTTAATGACCCCTCAGGTGTATTTGGTGCTGAGCCCGTGGACCTCAGATGCTGAGAGGAGGCTGAACAAACCTCTCCAGAAGTTGAAGGGAGAAGTAAATCTCAAAGTTTCTTGGAGTGTTAAGGAGTCCCACTGAGGGCTCATTACTGACAAAGTCTCCCCAGGGGGCTGATGAGAGCACAAAGCTGGAGGCTCTGATTGCAGGTAGGCCAAGGCAATGTGCAGGTGGCTGTGATGCCAAGTCAGCCTTGATGTGTGTAATGAAGCAGAGCAACCAGGCCCTGACACCCAGCCCTTGTGAAGGGTGGTGATTTCCCTCACACGTTGCTCAGAGCTCTTTCTGGGGGTCAGTGTGAAGGTGGGCATGTGCAGCTCCAACTGCAGGACAACAATATGGCATCTCTTGGTTCCCCGTGGACAAGGAGGTCCCAGTGGTTTAAGGTCCCAGTGGTTTAAGGAAACAACTTCTCAGAGGCCTTAGGAGCAGAGACACCAACCATAGCCAAGAGGCCAGAGACCTCGGTTCTGTTGGAGGCTTTCAGCCATGGCAGTGCCCTCAGCCGTCTCCACCACAGGCTGTCCTACACTGTCCCATGCCTGTGCCTGCATCCCTGCACCCTGTAGACACCCAACATGCTTCCTCCCCTTGCTCTATCCCCAGGATCTCTCCATATTCACTGAGGTCTCTCTATCCTGGCTGGTGTTCTTTTAAACACAAAGGCATGGGGTGACCTCAGAGGCCTCTGGGTGACCTGTTGCACCACAGCACTACTCTTCAAGTGACATGTCTTTTTCCTGAAGCCCAGGCTGTACCTCTCAAGATGCAGTTTGTGACCCTTTCCCCTCTTCGTGCTCTTTCCTACTACCAACAAAAGCTCCATCCCCTCTGGAACCACCCTTCAAGCAGTCACAGGCTACTACTATATTCCATTTGTCTTTGACACTTCACCTGGCTGAAGAAGCTCAGGTCCCTCTGCCTCTCCAAACAGGCCGTGGCCTTCAGGCCCCCAACCCCATCTTGGCAGACCTCCTCTGGACCCTCTCCATGTTCCTCCCCATTCCTCCAGCACTGGGCAGCCCACACTGGGACACACTATCCCACATGTGGCCACAGCAGTGCTGAGTCGAGGGGGATAAGAACTGCCCTTGTCTCGATGGCTATGCACTTCCTAATGCAGCCCTCTATGCAGCTGGCCTCATTTGTGGTGAGCACGCAGCACTGGCTCATAGGGCATCCCTCGTGTAACATCTAGGCCCTTCTCCTCAGGGTCACTCTTCTCCTGGTCAGGTCTCAGCCTGTCCTGATGCACAGCCTGTTCTGCCCCCTGAGGCAAGGTCTGCCACTTCTCCTTGCACAACATCATGAAGTTTTTGTTGGACAAAACCCCAAGTTTCTCAAGGCCCCTCTGGACTCAGGCTCCTCTGGGTCAGCTGTTAATGTATGCGTACTGATGGCTCATCCTATCTTGCAGTGCCTCTGGCAGGGTAACAGCATGAGGACCTGCAGGACACTACACGTAATAAAAGGCAGTACCAGTTTCAAGGCCCTAGTGGTAAAAGTAGAAATCACCATGGCAACCATCTCAGACAAGCCAAATGAATGCACAAAGAAAGGAAACCCAGGGCCAATGGGGAAACAGAGGTTGGCTGACTGCATGGGAGGCGAACAGGATTGTAAAAGAAGAATTTAGAAAGGAGAAAAGAGGGACAAAATGCAATAAAAGGTGAAGGAAAAGAAAACTGAAGGTGATTTGGGGGTGGCTGCCAAGCAGCCCTCAATCTGAATGCCTCTGACCAGAGCGGGACAAGGAACATGCAGCTGATCTGGTGATCCTTTTGGGAAATCTACTTCCATGGTCACGAGGAAGCTGAAGGTTTTCCCTAAGGTCAACAAGGGAAGACCCAGGGTGGAAGGAAATGCTGAATCATTCAGGCAGGTTGGGAGGGGCCTGAGGAGGTCTCTAGCCCAACCTCCTTCCCACAGCAGGGTGTGTATCAGCTCTAACCAGGTTGCTCAAGGCTTTACTCCTTTAGGACTTCAAAAACTTCTGAGGATGGAGATGGCACCACCTCTCTGGAAAACCTGCCCCAGTGCTTGACTGTCTGGATGGGTCAAAAGTTTCTCCTTACACCCAGCCTGAAGCTCTCTTGTTTCAGCTAATGCCCATTGGGGCCTCATCCTCCCATCATGCACAATGGTGAAGAGCCTGACTCCATCTTCTTGGTGACATCCTGGAAGGTATGAGGAGGCTGTGATTAGGTCTGCCCAAAGCCTTCTCTACTCCAGGCTGAACAAACCCATCTCCCTCAGCCACTCCTCACAGGACAAGTGCTCTGGTGCCTGGGCTCCTTGGGGGTGTGCCACTGAACTCACTCCATGAGATCAATAGTGTTCTTCTACACAGGACCCCCAAATGCCCTTCTACACAGGGCCCCAAATGCATGTAGTATCTGAATGTGCGCTAACAGGTGTTGAGTAGAGGGGGATAATCCCTTCCCTCAATCTCCCAGCTGTGCTCTTGTTCAGGCAGCCCAGGACACTGTGGCCTCCGTTGATGCCAGGGCGTGCTGCTGGCTCTCTTTGCTGCCCACAAAGACTCCCAGGTCCTTCTCTGCAGAGCTGCTGCCCACCTGACCACTCCCCAGCCCAGATCACTGCAGGGTGTTTTGTGTACCCCAGGTGCGGGACCTGGCATTTGTTTCATCTGTGAATTCCATAAACTTCCTGGCAACCCATTCCTCCTTCCTGCAGGGGTCCATCTGGATGGCAGCCCTCAACCATATAGTGTGAGACAATGATGTCAAACCCCTTGCTAAAACTGTGGTAAATGACATCCACTACTCTCCTCTCCTCCACAAGGACAGGCCTTTTATCACAGAAGGTAATCAAGTTGATCAGGAAGGCTTTACCTCCACTAAATTCCTGTGGACTGTTCACAGTCACCTTCTTCCTGTGCCCAGAAATGTAAAGCGAGAGAACTCATTCCATGACACATTCCTCACCAAAGTGTGGCTGAACGGCCTGCAGCTCCCTGATTTGTCCTTGTGGCCTTTTTTGAAGATGGGCACAGCATATGCCTTCTTCAGCTCATTGGGACCTCCCCTGATCTCCACAGCCTTTCAAAGGTGACAGACAGCAGTCTTGTTGCGATAGTGGCCAGCTCTCTCAATGTCCTCAGATGCAGCCCACCCAGTCCTGCAGACTTATATGGGTTGAGTTCTTGCAAGTCATCCCTCGCTTCGTCATCACTCACTGTTGGTTGTTTTCCTCTGCCCGATCCAGCAGTGAGCCAACATTTTCCTTTTTACTCTTTTATTGACCCTGAAGCAGTAGCAGCTCTTCTTCAAGCCTTTGATGTCCCCTTCAAGTGTCTACCCTTGGGGAGCTTTGGCTTCCCTAACACCATCCCTGCTTCGCTGGACAATATTTCTGAATTCCTCCATTGCAGCCTCTCCCTCCTTCTGCTTCCAGTATGCTGCCTGATTGCCCTGGAGTTCAGTCCTGACTTCCCAGTGCAGCCCAGCCACTCTCTCGAGGTGTCTACTAGTTTTACTGAGTATTGGGATGGAGCATCCTTGTGCTTGCCAGGTGCTGTCCTCAAAGACCTGCTGCCTTTCCTGAGCTCCTGGACCCTTCAGAGCTGCCTCCCATGGGATCTCCCACCACTCCCCTGAACAGGCCAAAGTCTGCTCCTCTGAAGTTAATGGTCTGTGCTCCACTCCTGTCCTTCCTCACTCCCCTCAGGATCTGGAACTTTACTTCTTCCAGGTCACGACAGGAAACTTTGACACTGAGTATCCCTTCCCTGGTCCGTTCCTCCCTGTTGGAAATGTCCAGCTACAGAAAAGCATCATGAGTATTGGCCTGTCGTGTGGATGTGCTAAGACGCTGTCCCTGATGCCTTCCAGGACTGTTTGCCCTTCTTATTAATGTCTGGGAGAGTAAAGTCCCTCTGATAAGAACCAGGGCCTGTGATCCACAGACTTTCTCATGTTGCTTCAAGGAGACTGCATCCACCTCCTCACCTTCATTGGGTGGTCTGTAGCTCCCATTGCGATGTCACCCTGACTCTGAGGCTCACCCACAAGCTCTCACCCAAACCCTTGCCCCTCCTGTGGAAGACCTCCACACATCCAAGCTGCCTCTTCAAACAAAGGGCATCCTCCTTCCTCATCTTCCCTGTTGATCTGTCCTGAAGAGCTTGTACCCCACCCTCTGTGCTCTCCAGTACTGTGACTGACCCTACCACATCTCAATTATTCTAGAAATGTTAAAGTCCAACTGGCCATGGTGAAACCTGTTACCAAGGGCCAAGAACACTGCGTGTGCGATGGTCCCACTTCAGAGCAGAGAGATGCTGGCGTAAAAAGCAGGTGGCAATGTGCTGGTGAAAGGAGGTTCCCCCTGAGAGGGCAAACCCGGCAGTGCCCAAGGCCAGGGAGAACCAGTGCTGGGCTGTGCAGGAATGGCAGGAGAGGGGTTTTCTGCCTGAGCTGATTCTGCTGCACCTTGGGGCCTGTAACAGAGGTGAACCAATCTCCAGGAAGGACAAGGTGCCACTGAGGAAGTCCCTAGGCCTGGGCAGCCTTTGATCCAGACATCCCGAGGACATCATTAACACAGTCCTTGTTCATATCATGTGAGGGGGTGAGAAGAGGTTCAGGGGGAGAAGAGCTAGGAGGGTTGGAGAGTGCAGAGACATGAGTGGAGACCTTGGTGTGATGTGCCTCCCAGTCCTGCAGCACCCCTGGGTGTCGCTGGGAAGGACCTTCCCTCCATGCCATGGTGTTGGTGTTCAGTTGCTGGCATGCAGGCCCCAAACCCCTTTGAGAGACTCTGTGGGGTCAGCCCCAAACACCCTCCACCAGTCCATGGCTTCCCTGGAGGTCCTGTGTGGTATGTGCCAGCCACTTGCGGTTCCTGCTGGGCACCCCAGGCACCTGGCATGGTGCTAGAGGCTCTTTTTATTGCCTGAAAATGAGAGCCCTGAATTAACCAGAGTATCTGCAAAGCCAGGATGTGCCTGTGTCTTAGCTTTGTGGTGACTTGAGCGGCAGTATATACAGCTGGTGGAGCCTGGAGAGTGACCTGGCTGTCCTTCTGGTGAATTCCTCCTTTTGGTCAGCTGACAGCTCTGTGGACTCCATAGAAACACATGGCTAAGGAAGGTTCAGACACTGAAAATATCTGGTGTAGTTTCAGATGGCCAAGGGAACCCACCCCACCACCCCTCTGGCCCACAGCTGAGGCTCAGGCAGGATGTGGGTGTCTCAGAATTGCTCCATCACAGCTGGCACACACACACACACAGGACTTGGACCAAGCCTGGAGTCTCAGCCATCACCAGGGCTGTGGGTGCGAGCTGCTGACTCCCCTCTCCACCCCTATTGCTCATGGTGGCAGCTCAGACAAGGGCTTGCATGCAGGCACCTGTTTTGGGCACAGCTGAGCTGAGGCCAGAGGGATCCCACCTGCTAAGGGGTTGTGGGCTGCCTGGGAGGGAGCTGAATCCCCCTGCTGCCCAAGGCCTGCCAAGCTGAGATGAACCACCTGCATTTGCTCCTCTGAATCCCTGCCCTGTGCAGGGGAAATGACCCCCTCCCTCTCCCTCTCCCTGTCCCTCTCCCTGTCCCTGCCCAGGTCTCCTGCCTGGTATGGGGACAGGAATAGGGCTTGAGAGAGGGGAACCTGTCCCCCTCTCTCCACCTCTGTCCCCTGATGGGATCAAGCACACTGCTGAAATCAGTCTCCCTCCACAGTCCAGAGAGGGACTGGAGGTGATGAGCACACTTGCAAGAGCATTTCCCAGAGGGGACCGTGCTGCCGCTCAGGAGCTGTGAGCCTTGGAGCCCCAGGACAATCGCGAGGGAGCCCGAGGGGCAGAGAAAGTCACGCCTGCAGCTGGGCCCCTGCTCCTGAGTGGGGCCAGGCTCCTGGGAGAGAGGGAGCTGGTGGCACCGTGGCAGCAGTGCCCATGTGCCCAGCTGTGTGCAGGAGCAGCTCCTCTGCCAAGAGCAGCAGGGCTGTGGGCACTGCCTGCTGCTGCTGAGAGGAGGTGAGAGAAGGCAGAGAGAAGTGGAAGACAGTGTGTAGTGGGAGGAGAGAGGAGAGCTCCTTGTGGGAGACATCTTCCCAGCCGTTTGCTGGGAGGTGTAATCCCAGGGCTGAGCCTCTTCACCATCACACTGAAGGGTGACAACACCTGCAAGGAAGCTCAGCAAGTGCCTTCACCACCCCTCAGCCTACAGGCACCACCTTGCCAGTCTCATGGGAGATCTTCTGGTCTGCTGTTTAGCTCCTGCACACAGGGAGATGCTGCTGGGCAGCTTCCTGCTGCTTGGAGGTTTCTGTAGGGCAGAGCTAGGATCACAGCAGGTGGGATGGGGTCTGTGTGGGGACAGAGGAACAGCTCCCAGCAAGGACACCTCCAAGCAGCAGAGAAATGATCCGAGAGGGAGAGGAAACTGCTACCTGAAACCTCATGCGAGGTTGGGGTGCAGGAAATGCTCTGCCAGCCCTGGCAGTGCACATGCTTTCCCCTCCGCAACCCCCCTGCATCTGTCCCCTGCCACCCAGCAGAGCCCTCTGCCCTCCAGGCCAAGGGATCTAGCACCCTAATTGCTTTTTCAGCACCCAGAGCCCCAGAAGAGGAGAGGAGCAGCTCTCCTGCCATATGCCCATTTCCTAAACCGTGATCGAGGGACTGAGGACAACTGCCCTGTGATGTCTGCATCTGGGAGGTGGTGTGCACAGCTGGGTTAGGGCAAGACCTTGCTCAGTGTCCCTCACTCTTTCTCTCTTTCCACCCTAGGCAGAAGCATCAAGGTGTTGCTCCTTGCTTCTCCCCCTGTCCGGGCCGCTCTTGTTCTTGCTCGGGGGCTTTCTGGGGATGACATTTGCAGCTACAGAGTCTAAAACAAACTCTCCTGCTGCAGAGCTGTCTCTGCAGATGGAGTGAGAGGAGGAAGTCTCCTTGTTGCCTTCGGGGCTCAAAGGAGCAGAGTGTGTGGGGCTGGGGAATGAGCTGACTGTCCCTTCAGGACATCCCTCCTTTAAGACCCTTGACCCTTCCCGGGACTGTGCTGCTTGGCTATGTGCTGCCCTCGAGAAGGGCACAGCTCTTCTGGAGGACATGTGTAATAGCTGAATGTCCCATGCAGAAGCCGCAGCGGTGCTAAGGAACTGGAACTGCTGCTGGCGGTGGCTGTGTGTGGGCAGCAGAAATAAGCCCTGTGTGTCTTTGGCTGCAAGCTGACTGTTGAGACCTCCCTCTGTGTCAGAGCCACATCACCGAGTCCTTCTTCTGATCATCAGAGCCATGCGCGATGTCACACCCTCTCCATCACTCTCAGAACATCTGAGCTGAGAAAGGGAGGAGAGTTTGGAGATGTGCGCTGTGCAAGTGGACACCACTGTCAGCACAGGCCACTTTCCTTTCAGGGTATGATGTGGCTGAGATTGTCCTGTGGCTGAGAGAGGTGCACGCGCAAGGCATCTGGGACTGGGACTGCTGGGGAGACCAGTGTGCTGGCTCTGTCGTAGGGCACTGAGAGAGCTTTGGCCTCTCACGACTCAATTGTCTTCACTCTGAGAGCAGTGTAGAGGGTGCATATTCCTTCCCTGCAGAGCAGACCAACAAGCAAGCCCCCCTCCCCTGCCCCCCACCCCAAATTGAAGCTGTTGCTTTGCTGGACAAAATGCCTCCGATTTGGGTGTGAAGATGCTGAAAAGTCCTTCTACATTAGAGCAGGACTGATGCCTCTGGAGGCCTCGGGCAGAGGTCCCTGCTCCTCATGGCACACTCAGCCAGCACAAAGTGGAGCTCTGGACAGGGAGTGGAACAAAGGTGCTGCTGAGAAGGAGAAAAGCGTGCGTGTGTGTGTGTGTGTGTGTGTGTGCGTGTGTGTGTGTGTGTGTGTGTGTGGGTTGGCGTATCTGTGTGAGAGGGAAAGAATTTTGTCCAGAGAGGGTCTCTCCTGACTTGTCCATGTCTTTTCCTCTTTGGAAGGTCCCCTTGTCCCAGAGGAAGCAAAATGTCCAACAGCAGCTTCCTCAATGAGTTCCTCCTCCTGACTTTTGCAGACACACGGGAGCTGCAGCTCTTGCACTTCTCGCTCTTCCTGGGCATCTACCTGGCTGCCCTCCTGGCCAACGGACTCATCATCACAGCTGTAGCCTGCGACCACCACCTCCACACCCCCATGTACTTCTTCCTCCTCCACCTCGCCCTCCTCGACCTGGCCTCCATCTCCACCACTGTCCCCAAATCCATGGCCAATTCTCTGAGGGACACCACGGCCATTTCCTACGCAGGATGTGCTGCCCAGGTCTTCCTGGTTGCCTTCTTTTTGTCAGCCGAGTATTCTCTCCTCACAGTCATGGCCTATGACCGCTACGTTGCCATCTGCAGACCCCTGCACTACGGGACCCTCATGTGCACCAGAGCTTGTGTCAGGATGGCAGCAGCTGCCTGGGCCGGTGGTTTTCTCAATGCTCTCCTGCACACTGCCAACACACTTTCCATTCCTCTCTGCCAAGGCAATGTCCTGGACCTTTTCTTCTGTGAGGTTCCCCAGATCCTCAAGCTCTCCTGCTCACAATCCTACCTCCGGGAAGTGGGGCTTCTTGTGTTTACTGCCTTCTTAATGTTTGGGTGTTTCATTTTCATTGTGCTGTCCTACGTGCAGATCTTCACAGCTGTGCTGAGGATGCCCTCTGAGCAGGGAAGGCACAAAGCCTTCTCCATGTGCCTCCCTCACCTGGCCGTGGTCTCCCTGTTCCTCAGCACCTCATTTTTTGCCTACCTGAAGCCCCCCTCCATGTCCTCCCCAGCTCTGGATCTGGTGGTGGCTGTTCTGTACTCGGTGGTGCCTCCAGCAGTGAACCCCCTCCTCTACAGCATGAGGAACAAGGAGCTCAAGGAGGCCCTGAGGAAACTCTTTCAATGGGTACACTGTCAGCACCAGTAACTGTCCAATCTGCAATCTCCTCCTCATTCCCATGGCATCTGGCATCAAGGCTACATCTTGTTCTTTTTTTTTTTTTTTCCCCTTACTTTCTCTGATCCATGCTTGCAAAAAGAATAAAAAGTGTTGGTTCATGCCAATTCTCCTCAGAAGTCTCTCATTTGAATATAATCCAGAGACCATGATGAAGCAGGAAGCCAGGCTTCCCCCTTCATCCCCCATAGATGGGGGAACCTCAGAGCCCGCTAGTCTGAGCTCCCTCGGATGCCCCCAGGGCAATGAGGGGAGTTTCCCTTTGTGAGGTCTCTTTTGTGATGCCAAGGGAGCACAGAGGCAGGCTCAGATGAGTATAGGCAGGGTGAGACCTTGGGTCCCATGTGCATTAAGAGAGCTCAGCTCCCCAGCTGCGATCTTCTTCCAGGTGTGATCTTCTACCTCTCTCCTGCAAGGGTGGCAGCCGGCTGTCACCGTGGGCTGGTCCCTTCCCTCTACAGAGCTCCAACACTCACAGTGGAGCAGGAATGGAGGGCGAGGAGGGTCTGGACAGACCCTCTGCTCTGCAGGACCATCTTCCCACTACCACAGCACACATTTCCTCACTGCTGCCTTTGAGTGGAGGCTGCAGGCTTCCTGCCGACATGTCCACCAACAGCAGCAGGAATTGCTCTTGTCAGGGTTGCTCTCCTCATTTCCACCCTGTCCTGCTCTGCTCTCATGTGCGTAGATGGCCTCAGTGCTCTTGTGACATGGTGTTTCCATGGGGTGGGCAGTGAGTGGAGCCTCACAAAATGAGGGAGGATCCATGGTGGAGTATCCAGAAGACAAAGCGCTAGATCCGGGTATGCTTGGGGAAACGAGGGCTCTGCAGTCCCCAGAGAGGCAGGGGGGGACCCAGGAGGTGCAGGGAAGGGGGACGGGAGAGTGATTCCTGCACCCTCAGTGAAACACCACAGGCTGGACACCACAGTGCACACCCAAACACATCTCCTGCCTTGGGCAACACCCTGGGCGTCACTCTGAGCACCATCGATGAGCATAGACAGATGGCAGCAGTGTCAGTGGTGATGATCCCTGTCCAATGGGGTCTGCTTCCCACCATGACCTGCTCTGCCAGGGCCAAGTCAGGAGTCACCTGATGGCCCCACAGCCCCACAGCCTACTCAACCTGCAGAGCAGCACCGCCAGCCTGGGGCCCTGTGGGGTGCACAGTGTGGGGGTGTAGGGTCAGCTAGGCCAGCACAGACACACTGGCCTGGGGAAAGGCTCTCTGGGGAGCAGGGACGTCCCAGGAGAAAAGCAGGGTAGCAGGCAGAGAGAGAAAATGAGAACGAGAAACAGGTTTCTCTGGGCACCAGCTCGGGGCAGGTGGCTCTGTCCCCGGGGCAGCAGGAGGTGCCGGAGGGGCTGCAGGGCCAGGGCTGTCGTGGTGTGCTGGGCAGCGGGGTGGGCATGGAGGGTCTGGAGGCAGCCAGGGAGGGGGATCTCATGGGCACAAGATCAGGGGAGACAGAGTGACCAGCCTCACTGTGGGGCCTCGTCCCCTTTGCCGGGGAGCTGCTCCCCTTGTCCTTGGGCCGTGTCGGAGTTATGCTGTTGTGGCAGCCCATGCCAGTAGTGCACGTGCACCACGAAAAGGGCATGTTGGATAGCCGTATGTGCCACTCAGAGATTCTTTAGCTGACCTGGGGGTTGCCTTCTTGAGGTGTGAGGGGGTTTACAAGAGCCAGCGCACACAACACTTAACAGTAAACAAACTTTATTCCTCCTCTCATAACAGTAACTGTATATATATGTGTATGTATAGATATGCATATATACATAGACACAATATTTATATACTAGTACAGAAATGAAAATTGACAATAATGACATTATTTCATATCTAAGTGTGCAGCAACAATAAAGAAACAACCTTTAGAAAGGGGAACAAGGTCGTGGAAGGGGATTGATGCCCAAGCTACTAGATGGCTGTGGCTAGAGCTGAACCGACAATGAACACGGCTGGGAGGCAATAGCCCCAGAGGGAAGAAGGGACACCTGCGTGCAGGGCCTGCTGCAATTATCCCTCCGGACGGGGTATTCTCCGTTCCCGGGAACGGAGCAGCAGCTCCCTAGCAGGACTGGGACACACGGCTCTTGCCGGAAGAAGCAGCACTCAGAGACCTCCCAGAAGACCCTCCGGACGGGGTGACACCTCATTGTAGGAGTCGGAGTGGGAAAGGTCAGGCTTCCTCTCCACGTAGTGCAGTGCCCTCGCACGGCGCCCCAGTTGAGGGGGTGTTGGTGACGAAGTCCCGTGGAGCATCTCTTCCGCCGCTCCGACGGTGGCCAGCCGCAGCAGCTGCTCGGCGTCTTCAGCCGGGGAAATGTGCCTGTAGGAGGTGGCTGGGCGACTCGAGAGCTCTGACAAGAGCTGCCGCAGCCTCTTCTTCCCCGGCCGCATCGACCTTCGGTGAGTGTCCACCTGCCTTCGTGAGTTCAAGCTCTAGGTCTCCAACACGCACACATGTGCTTTTATCCGGGGGTTTTTATAACTAGACTAATCCAGTAGGTAGTCACCCAGGAGGACTAACCTGACCAATCAAAACATGCACTTTCAATCCAGCCATTTGCATACCCGCTGCCTTGCCAGCCTCCCAGAAGGTTCCTTTGGTCGACAGCCCAGACCACCTCATCTGGGATGCCCTATCAACTTAAAAGGAAAGTTGCCGGAACCTTTTGGCATGGTATCGGTCCCGCTCCAGGTTATAGATAGGGCACGGTGATTGGCCGTTCATCTTCTAGTATGTTCCTATGGTGGGGAGGGGAGTTAATTCACCACAGCATCCCATCACTCCATCCCATCCTCTGCATCACTCATAAAGGCAAACAGCATTGGCTCCAGTAGTGACCTCTGAAGAACATCACTGGTAGCCATTAGTCCGTTGGACTTTGCACCACTGTTCTCCACCTTTTGGGCCAGGTGGCCTCCAGCTAATTTCCTGCATACTCCAGTGCTTACTGCTGCATTGCACATCTGCCCACTTTGGCGACAAAGGTGCTAGGGAAGATCATGTCAAAGGCCTTCCTCCATTCAAACTATACAGCATGCAGGGCACTCCCCTTGTCCACACAGCCAGTCATCCCATCCCAGAAGGCAATCTGGGTGGGTCAGGCACATGACTTCATGCTGGCTGATCCCAATCCCTTCCTGGGGCTGGAAATCACTCCCAGGAAGATTTGCTTCGCAGGGGCTGAGGTGACACGGAGCAGTCTGTCCTTTCCCAGAGGCTCTTTCTTGTCCTTCTGGAAGGTGGATGTAATGTTTGGGGGGAAGGTGGGGAGGGCTGGGACTGGAGAGCAGCTGTGGGGCTGTGCCAGCTCCTACCACACCGCTGCTCCCTGTGGCTTGGGGAGAGGGGAGATGGGGCAGCACGGGGGTGGTGGCATGGTCAGCAGAGGAAGGGCAGGGAGCAGTGGGGGCTGCAGTGAGGGGTCGTGGATGGTGTTTGTGCAGCACAGAGTCTGGCGCGTTCATCTCACATGTGAAAGTCCCGCACTGACCCCAGGCAGAAACAGGCCACTTCCCTGGTGCCCGGTGCCACCCTCCCAGCAGGACAGGGACATAGGAGGAGGGCGCTCTGCCTGTCCCAGTGCTCAGGACCTGCTCCCCGAGGCCGGCACAGCTTTGCCTGAGGGGCCTCTTGGTGCTCGGCCTCTGCTCTGCCGTGGCTGGGGCAGGGACAAGAGCTCGTGGGGCAGGGCTGGGAGAGCTCTCCTGGGGGTTTCTCTTTTGCAGGGGAGCCGTGAGGAGCATTGGGGCTCCCAGTCGCACCCTGTCCCTGCACCTGCGCACGGCCCCATGGCCCCGCTGTGCAGGCACTGCCCAGGGCAGGGTGTGTTCAGGGCTGGGGACATGTGCCCCTGGCACCGTCCCCCCACAGCCCTCCTGCTCTGGCACCCTCCCCCAGCACCCAGACCCTGCCCAGCCCCGACCGTGTCCCACGCGGGGGTCAGCACACAGCCATGGCCCGGGGTCTGCCGGGGTCGGGGCTGGGAGAGAGGCCGGGCAGGGCCGGCCGTTCCCCTCCATACAGGCACTGAACCCAGCAGGACGGAGCAGCCAAACACACCCCGAAACCTGGGGTGAGCGGCCAGGGTAGGGGGGATGTGTGTCTGCCGTCCCACCAGCCTCCCAGCTGGAACTGGCCCCAGTGGCACCAGGAGGCAGGCCACAGGGACACTCTGGGTCCCTCCTTCTGGTGTCCAGGAGATGCCCTACCCCCAGGCTGCCTGCAGCCCCCCGGGCCAGCCCCTCTCTCCACGACACACCAAGGCCCCCTGCCCTGGGGCACCTCCGGCCGCTCCTGCTGCCCCAGGGGCACAGCACCCTGCCCTTCCTGGACACACAGAGAAACACGTTCCTCTTTCTCCTCTATTCCTCCTTGCCAGTGCACAATTGCTCCTTTCCTCTTCTCCAGGGACCTCCCTGCTCCCCGCAGAGCCTTTCCCCACCTCAGTGTGTCCAGGCTGGCCTGCCCGGCCCTTCCTGGACCCTTCCCTGGGCTCCCCGCAGGGCCCTGGGCTGGCGGTGCTGCTCTGCAGAGGGAGTGGGCTGTGGGGCCACGGGGCCATGGGGTGACTCCACGCTGGCTGGGGTGGTCACGGTGGGAAGCAGACCCAGCCGGACGGGCCTCATTGCACCTGACAACCCCCACCAAGGGGTCTGTGGCCATGGACAATGCTCTGAGCAATCACAGGGCATTTCCAATGGCTCAGGCTGTGTTCAGGTGCGTCCCGAGATCCAGCCCGTGCTTTTTCATTGAAGGTGACATGAAGGACTCTCCAGGCTCCCTTCCTGTGCCTGCTAGGTCCCCACTGGCTGTGGTGTGATTTCAGAGCTCTCACTCACCTGTACATCCATTGGGTTTGCCCTTTAAGTGTGGGTGACTGCACTTGATTTTGTGAAGCTCCATTCACTGCCCACCCCAGGGCACATGGTGCCCTTGGAGATGCCCTGGGCTCTCCTGGAGGCTCCATACTGCCTTAGAGAAGGACAGGCATCCGTCTCCAGCCCTGTTGGATGGGAGATATCACCTGACCATCCACCACCTCCAGGAGCCCTGGGCACCCACAAGTGACAGCTTAATCCCACCTTCTTTCACTAACACATCACCTATGAGCTCATCACCTTGAGCCCACAGAGAGCCCCAGAAAAGCATCGGGGTCTCTCAGTGTGGAAGTCTTCAAGCACATTTTTGACTCCAACTTTGGAAGGAGAGCCCAACCTGAAAGCATTGCACAGAGGAAATCCTCTTTTATTAGAGCTAAGCCAGCTCTGACCCTGTGACAGACATTCACAGATTCCTCTGTGTCAAACAGGCTGGTTTTGGGCTGCTGGAGAAATGGGATGAATTCAAACCCTTCTGTACAAACACGATTATCACAGAGACAATGCCCACTGCACAAAAGCTGTCTGAGACAAACAGGAAATTGCTTGTGAGGAGAGATGGGCACCTTATTTCTGCTGAACTAGAATCATTTGGATCAGTTTGTTCAGGGCAGCTTTGAGCTCCTTGTTCCTCATGCTGTAGAGGAGGGGGTTCACTGCTGGAGGCACCACCGAGTACACAACAGCTACCACCAGATCCAGAGCTGGGGAGGACATGGAGGGGGGCTTCAGGTAGGCAAACATGATGGTACTGACAAAGAGGGAGACCACAGCCAGGTGAGGGAGGCACATGGAGAAGGCTTTGTGCCGGCCCTGCTCAGAGGGCATCCTCAGCACAGCTGTGAAGATCTGCACATAGGACAGCACAATGAAAACGAAACACCCAAAGACTAAACAGGCACTAACCACAATAACCCCGACTTCCCTGAGGTAGGAGTGTGAGCAGGAGAGCTTGAGGACATGAGGAATCTCACAGAAGAACTGGTCCACGACATTGCCTTGGCAGAGAGGTATGGAAAATGTGTTTGCAGCATGCAGGAGAGCATGGAGAAAACCACTGGCCCAGGCAGCTGCTGCCATCTTGACGCAAGCTCTGGTGCCCATGAGGGTCCCGTAGTGCAGGGGTCTGAAGATGGCAATGTAGCGGTCGTAGGCCATGACTGTGAGAAGAGAACACTCAGCTGACATGAATAAGGCAAACAAAAACATCTGGGCAGCACATCCTGAATAGGAAATGGCCGTGGTGTCCCTCAGGGAATTGGCCATGGATTTGGGGACAGTGGTGGAGATGGAGGCCAGGTCGAGGAGGGCGAGGTGGAGGAGGAAGAAGTACATGGGGGTGTGGAGGCGGTGGTGGCAGGCTACGGCTGTGATGATGAGGCCGTTGGCCAGGAGGGCAGCCAGGTAGGTGCCCAGGAAGAGCGAGAAGTGCAAGAGCTGCAGCTCCCGTGTGTCTGCAAACGCCAGGAGGAGGAACTCCTTCAGGGAGCTGCTGTTGGACATTTGCTCTGCCTTGCTTCAGGACACTGTCCAAGGAGGAACAGGCATTGACAAGTTAGCACAGGCTTCTCTGAGCCAAACCCATTGCCCTCCTCAGAGCAACCCCCACATTGCCTCTCTCCTTTACCTTGTTCTGCTCCCTTCCCTCACCTCTGCTTTGGGCTGAGTGTGTGGTGCAGAGCAGGGGCCTCTGCCCATGGGCTACAGAGGAGTCAGCCCTGGGCACCCTGAGCTGAGTGGTGGGGATGTGGTCTGGGAAGCGAGGGGAATATTCTGTTTTTCTCATTGGGAGAGATGAATACAGCGCTCATGCCAGCTGTGTCTGAAAGAGAAGGTCCCTGCGGGGGACGCATCTCTCCCAACCTTGCCCTCTTGATCGGAGCTGCCTGTATCTGAACCAGTCGCACCAGATCCCACTCCAGCATGGGAGAGAAACAGTGCAGTGAAGGCAGGGGCTGACCCAACCCTTCCTCAACCTCTCTGCCCCACTGACATGGACCCTGCCCTCACATCAGTTCACCCTCTGCACTCTTTCTTCAGGCACTGTCAGGGGAGTGGGAAGTTCCTGCCTCCGCTGCAGCTGAACCCCCTCCTTAACCCCACCGAGCGTGAGAGCAAGAACCAGAGCAGCACAAAGAGGTGAGGAAACTGTGAGGACTACTGTGACGCTCCGACCACAAGGAAAGCAAGGAGCAAGACACAGACGGGCTCTCAGGAAAGCCTTCAGCTCACCCAGCTGTGCTCACCACCTCCCAGACAGCAACCAGAGCAGGACAGTCACTCTCAGCCCCTTTGTCCCGCAGTGAGAAACAAAGCTCTGCTGGAGGTCGGGCTGCTGAGGAGGGGGCTCATGCCCTGCACCCCCTGGCCTGGAGGGCAGAGGCTCTGCTGGGTGGGAGAGGAGACACAGAGGGGCTTCCTTAGAGGAACATGTCTGCACGGAAGAGGTTAACGGGGAGGTCTCCACATTCCCCCTCCCACAGCATTCACGTTTCTAGCTTCCTCTCTTTCGCTGATCAGATCTTCCCTGCTCAGAGCTTTTCCTCCTGGGAAATAGGAGCTGCATCTCTATCCCTCGTCTTCTCCCTGTCACCGCTCACAGACCCCATCCAGAGCAGGGAAAGAGTTTTCTGAGGTTCCTCGCAGACCTCTTGATCTCTCTCTGTCAAGTCTAGGAACGTCAGTCTGTTGTCCAAACCTGGCAGCTCCTTTTCCAACCCTCCCACCTGCAGAAAGCAGGAATCGGAAAGCAGAGACTCAGGAAAGCTCCTGATCTTCAAGGCAACCCCTGCCATGAGTGACCTCCCGCAAAGGTCCCTTGGAAATACCATGGGGGTAAGCTGGAGCTGAGAGCAGCCCTGATCCACACAGCACCCTCTCGATAGCAGAATGAACCTGCTCTGAAGGGGGTCGCTCCTTCCACCCAGACCTTCTCCCCACAGCACTGTGGGGAGCTCCCCGGGCAGGCTGAGGGCTGACCCACGCAGGCAGCAGAGTCACTGCCCCAAGCACACAGCACCCTGGGGTGCAGGGCTCTGCTCTGAATTACAGCCCTGCGCACACCTGGGGGCACTCCCTGGCTTCACAGCCCTGCACCAGCCCTGCAAGCAGGTAGCCCTCATGCCCTGTCCCTGCAAGCAGGTAGCCCTCATGCCCTGTCCCTCTGACCGTGTGGCAGCGCATCCCTGCTCTCAAGCACCTCCTGCTCCAAACAGCAGAAGCTGGGAGAGCCACCCGGACAGACGCTCTCAGCTGTGGAAGGTGCCAGCTGCAGAAGAGCCCTCCGGGAACCACAGCAGCGGTGCCCTGCAGCCAGAGACTTACTGTGTTAGGGGCTGTGAAGGTTCTTCCCTGCAGTGAGCTCTCAGCCGTCCTCCCGCTCCCAACTGCCTTTAACTTCTGAGTCGCTCATCTCCTCCTGGCCCCTGCAGGCAGTGCCCTGAGTCTTGCTGCTCCATTCAAAGGAGCTGCACCTGGACAGAGCTGTCTCTCTGCAGCGCCTGCCAGGTTGCCCTGGGCTCCGGCAGTCCCAGGAGCCAGGCCCAGCTCAGGAGCAGAGGCCCAGCTGAAGACGTGACTTTCTCTGTCCCCTGTGCGCCCTCGAGATGGTTCCAGGGCTCCAGGGCTCAAAGTTCCTGAAAGGCAGCAGACTGATTCCCCCCTGACTGATTCCTCATGCTGTGATCTTCTCAGAGGCACCACAAGTCAGGGGGAGCCATCTGCACACACACAGTAACAGCTGACACAAGAGACCTTCAGTCTAGGGGACCTTCAGAAACTTGGGGAACAGGAACCTCATGGAGTTTTACATGGGGAAAGGGCAAGTCCTGGCCCTGGGGAAGGGTAAATCCCATGCATCAGGGCAGGTTGGGACCTTACCGGCTGCGGTGTGACCCTGAGGAGCAGGATGTGGGCGCTGTGAGAAATGCCATATGAGCCAGTGGGGCACACTCATTGTGAAGAAGGCCAGATGACCACGGGCTGCCTTAGGAGGAGCGTGGCCACCCACACAAGGGGAGCCATTATCCCCCTCAACACAGCAGACCTCCTGCAGGCAGGTGGCCTTGGAAGAGACTGTGAGGTTACTGGCAA
This sequence comes from Struthio camelus, assembly GCF_040807025.1. Classification (NCBI taxonomy): domain Eukaryota; kingdom Metazoa; phylum Chordata; class Aves; order Struthioniformes; family Struthionidae; genus Struthio; species Struthio camelus. The sequence continues at coordinate 5,308,155 of NC_090970.1, forward strand.
AGGATCCGCTGGTAGGCCAAAAATCTAACAGGTGGGGACATTGTGATGAAAGCCATTGTTTCTCAGAAGCTCCTTGGATGGTAGGAGGCATATGGCTGTAAAGGTGAAAGTGATGTCCCTTCTGTCTCTGCAGGTGATGGGCCAGCAGCAAGCACATTGCTGGGAAAGTGGCTGTGAGGTCACTTCTGTGCAAGCATCTGGTAGACCATTAGGAGGCGCATGGATTGGATGTTGCAGCAGCTCATTTGCTTGGATGCTCATGGTGAGGTCACTGCTGCCTGAGTACCCAATAGGCTACCCACAGGCACAGGGCTAGGGTGCTGATTTGGTGGTGTCTCCTGTCTTTGCAGGTAATAGGCCAGCAGCAGGCACAAGGCTTGGATGTTGATTGTGAAGCCTCCTCTGCCTCAGGACCTGACTGGATAACAGCAGGCACATAGCTGGTCACGTGCATGAGAGAAGCTGGAGGGCCAGCAGTAGGCCCCTTGGCTTGGTGGATGATTGTGAGGTGACTTCTGTGTGAGGAGCTGAGAGGTGAGCCTTTGGCTGCGGCCTAAGGCAGGTGTTTGTGAGGTCACTTCTGCCTGAGGATGTGGTTAGACAGCAGGCGCAGAGCCTGCAGACCCAGAGCCTGCAGGCACAGAGCCCTCGCCCTGCTGCAACACTCTTCCCACTGCAGCTCAGGAAACTGATGCAGCCTTTGCAGATCAGGACACTTGTCTGGCTCCTGCTGCTTCATGTTGTCTACCAGGACCCCCAGGCCCTTCTCTGCCAAGCTGCTTTCCAGGCAGTCAGCACCCAGCATGATGGTGAGCGTACTGGATTCTGACAGAGTGAGAGTCCCACAATCTCCAAGGCCAGTTGGAGGCCCATGGCTGTGAAGGTGACTGCGAGGTCACTTCTGTCTCTGCCAGTGATGGGCAAGGAGCAGGCACATGGGTGGGACCTCACAATCAACAGTGCAGGTGTGTCCCCTTTGCCTGCCTCTCCCCGGCCTCCCACTCGTATCTCATCTTGGCTGCGATGAGTGGTGGTGTGATGTGCTTCTTGTCCTCAGAATGGCTCCTTCCACATGCTGGCCAGTGAGGTTCCTGCACAAGAAGTGACCTCACTATGAACGTCACAGCGGTGTGTGATGGTGCACTCCTCCCTGCCCCCGATGTGCTCTTCCTCCCCTAGCCTGGCCTCTTCGTAAACAGCACCTGGACAGGGGCTGAGCATGCACCAACTAAAATCCATCTAGAATGCAAATAGGACTATGAGTCCATCCTCTTTACCTCATAAATAGGGGGCTACGCAGAGCCCATTGAGCTCTCCCGCATGGTGACAGGCTGCATGGCAGAATCTCCCCTTGAGCGGGGATGCCTCTCAAGGTTACCCCTCGAGGTCAAGACATTCCTTACCCGCGTCACATCCTCGGTAAGTGACACTGAAAGCATGCTAAAGCTTTGTAACTTTCTCAAGTTACCTCTCTGCTGGATTGTGCATATAATCGTTAGACATAAACTGTTGACCACGTCTGGGAGTAAGTTTGGATCCATTAGGTCCATTCTGAACCTCGTGACTCGGCGGGAGGGTCTACTAGACACTTTTGTGTGACCCTGTCCTCCACATAGTAAATAACCATGTGAACCGTACCATTTGACCCCTGTTAAATCACTGTCTTATTTACGCTTTTACTCTGTTAAATCACTGTCTTGCCTCCACACATGTGGTGGGACAACTCATATGGCAGGATGGAAATGGGCTCCTGGGGAAGGCAGGCTGGGACAGCGAGGAGGTGGAGGTGTGCCCTGTGCAAAGGGGTGGCCAGAGTGCACAGAGCTTTGCCCTAGAGATGGTGATGAGCCAGTCCACAGCACTGCACAAATGGACCGTAAAGCAGGTGGAAAATGGGCTGGACCACTGGGCCAAAATGCTGTGATCAGTGGCACACAGCATCCCTCAGGGATCAGCAGGTAGGGCAGCACTGTTTAAGGTTTTTGTTAACATCCTGGACATTAGGATGGAGCACACTCTCCGTGTGTTTGTGGACTAGGTGCAACTGGGGCAAGCCTCTGACCAAGCTTGTGTAATTCCCTTGGAGTGAGTGGGGGACGGGACAACATGACGTCCAGAGGTCTCGTCCACACTAAGTGCTGTGATTCAGTGAATCTTTCCCTGAAGAGCTCTGGAAAGACAGAACAGTGAGAGGAAGCAGAAAGGACAGGGAGGCAGAAGAAGGCAGAGGAAATAGGTCTTTTTAAATAAAGTAGTTGCTCAGAACAAAGCTTCTGCATTCAGAGGGTTGGTAGAAAAGGTATTGGGCTGAATAACTGGTCACAAATATCTATACTCCACTAGAAGAAGGAAATACTGCACTGCATGCACTTGGTGCTGCTAATAAGAAAGACAAGATTCATCAGAACTGATAAAACATGCTTGACCTTCTGGAAATGGCTGTGTGTTCTTTTCAGTTTTGGCATAGAGTTGTTTTTTGGATAGGTTTCAAGTTACAGCTAAACATTTTGATTCAGACCTTTATTCGTTTGCCCACATATAGAGGCTGCTGCTGCCTGAGATGCCCTGGGGTCACTGAGTTCCCATGACTAGAAAGGGAAGGGCAGACACCTGGGTTAGGCAGAGACATCTGCCCTGGAGGGGTCAGGCATGGGGTGAGATCGGTCTCAGCCCTGTTGTCACCTCAGATGGGGTCACACTTCATTGACGGTGCAGGGAAGGAGAAGGGAGTGTGGCTAGACTCATTGGGACATCTGTAAGACGTCACTATGACACAGGTATATTGAGATTTGTGCCAATCTGGCCATTTAAAAATACAGTTTGCCCCTTACTCTTTATCATTCAGGTGCTTCTCCACTCCCTAGTCACTGCTCTGAGCTTCAGGGAGTCGGAAGCTTGCCTTCGTCTTTCAGCAGTCTCATTGTCTCTTCAACCAACTCCTTCACTCTGTTTCTGTCTAGCCTTGCCTATCTGTTTGTCAAGAACATGTCAAGGAAGGTTATTCCTTCCAGCCTCATGGACCGCCCTGGAGGCAACTTGCCCTTGACATACACTTGAGGATTGTATGTTATTTCTTAGGACACTGCATCATGTTTATTTGTGTTGGATCAGAATTGAGACACATGCTTCTGTGTCTGTTTGCAGTTGATTTTCTAAGGAAAGCAGGTGGGAATTGGTGCCCAGGAGCTGTAACATTCAGCTACAGGCTTGAGTGGGAAAAGGCTAGATGTTAAGCCGAGTGAGGGAAGTCCCCAGGGGCCAAGGAGAGAAATGTGAGGGCTGGGGAGGTGGGGAGGAAGGTTGTCCATACATGTCTCCTATCCAAAATACTGCTTTTCCTAGATGTGCAGGCTTCATCAGGGGACCCTGTGGGTCAGTGTGAATTGGAGGAGGTGGGTATCACTTCTTCTGAAACCTGAAGAGTGAAGAAAGTTTGAAAAGCAGACATCTCTCAGGTGCTCCTTGAAATCTTCCTCTTTTCAATACCCTCCTGAACACTTGCCAATTAGCCACAGCAGAATAGAACTGAAGAAAAGGATGGAAAGAGGCATGGATTGTTAAGGGTTTCTGCATTTTAATGACCCCTCGAGGGTATTTGGTGCTGAGCCCATGAACCTCAGATGCTGAGGAGAGGCTGAAGAAACCTCTCCAGAAGTTGAAGGGAGAAGAAAATCCCAAGTTTATTGGAGTGTTAAGGAGTCCCACTGAGGGCCATTACTGACAAAGCCTCCGAAGGGGGCTGATTAGAGCACAAAGCTGGAGGCCCTGATTGCAGGCAGGCTAAAGGCAATGTGCAGGTGCCTCTGTGATGCCAAGTCAGCCTTGATGTGTGTTCTCAAGCAGAGCAACCAGGCCCTGACCCCCAGCCCCTGCACAGGGTGATCCTTTCCATCACACATTGCTCTTGTGGGCAGTGTGCGGGTGGGCATATGCAACGCCCAGTGCAGGACCATGATGTGGCACCTCCTGGGCTCCCCAGGGACTAGGAGGCAGCAAGGCCACAGTGCTTTAAGGAAAAGGTGTCTTCTTGTGGGCCTTGGTGGCAGAGATACCAGCCACAGCCAAGAGGCCAAAGACCTAGCTCTGCTGGGAGCTTTCAGCCTTGGCAGTGTCCTCAGCCATCTCTACCACAGGCCATCCTACACTGCCCCCATGCCTGCTGCTGTTTCCCTGCAGCCTGTAGACTCCCAGCCTCCTTCCGCACCTTGCTCTCACCCCAGCATCTCCCTGCCTCTACTGATATCTTCCTGTCCTCACTTGCTTTTCCTGGAAACACAAAGGCAGGGGCTGATCACAAGAGTCCCTCTGCGTGGCCTGTAGCACCACAGCACTACCCTTCAAGTGACATTTTCTTTTCCTAATGTCACATCTAAACCCCTCAAGCTGCTGTGTGTGGCTTTTTCTCTTTCTCATGCTGTTTCCCACTACCAAGAAAAGCTCTGTCATCTCTTCAAGCTGTCACAGTCTACTACTCTACTGCCCTTCACCTCCATTTCAGCAGGATAAAGAAGCCCAGGTCCCTCTACCTCTCCTCATGGGCGGGGTTATTCCCATCTAGGTGCAGGACTTGACACGACAGGTCTCTTGTAAATCTTCATGAGGTATCTGTTTTTCCGAATCACCTTTGTTTCTCAAGATCCTTTTGGACTGAAGCACCTCTGTGTCAAAAAAACAAACCAAAAAAACCCCAACAAAACAACCCAAAAAAGCGCCAATGGGTTAAGGTTAAGCAGGGGAGGGCCAATTCTATGGAAAGAGATCAGGACAGTAAGTGAGACGAACTTAAAAGAGGGGAAAGAAAAAGAAAAAAAAAGGGAAACTGAAAGTGAAGGAAAAGATTGATGAGGACTGTTCTGGGGATCCCTGCCAAGAAGTCCTGCATCTGAATACCTCTGAGTGGAGGAGGACAAGAAAGCTGGCCTACCTCCACTCTCACAGGGAACCTGCGTGCTTCCCTGACATCAGCAAGAGAAGATCGAGAGGGGGAAGAATCGTGGACACCTTCAGGGTGGAAGGGAGCTCAGGAGGTCTCTAGTGCAATCTCCTTGCTCCCAGGAAGGTCAGCGCTGAGGGTGAGAGCAGGGTGCTCTGGGCTTCCTCCAGTCTGGTGTTGGAAGCCTCCAAGGGAAGAGACTGCCCAGCCTCTCTGGGCAACCACTTCCAATGCTTGACCATCCGTGTAGTGGAAAAGCTTTTCCTTGTCTCCTGCACAAATGTCTCTTCTTTCCACATAAGCCCATTGTCTCTTGTCCTCCCACCATGCACCCTGGTGAAGAGCCTGCTTCCATCTTCTTGAGGACCTCCTTGTAGCCATTGGAAGGCTGCCTATGAGATCCCTCCAAAGCCATCTCTTCTCCAAGTGGAACAAGCCCCATTTCCTCACAGCTCCAGCTCCCCGACTCTTGTGAGGGCCCTCAGCTGAATTCGCTCCCAGTTATCAACCTCTTCTGGGGACCCAGCACGAGATACAGTGTTCTATCTGGGGTCTAATGCATACTGACTAGCAGGTGATCATTTCCCTCGACCTCCTCGCTATGCTCCTGGTCCTACAGCCCCCAATACTTCTGGCCTTCTTTGCTGCCAGGGAATGCTGCTGCCTCATCTTTTGCCTCCTTTCCACGCGGGCCCTCAGGTCCTTTTCCACACAGCTGCTCCCCAAGCACCCAGGCCTCAGCCTGTAAAACCAGCCTGTAACTGCAGGGGCAAGAGCTGACATTTGTCCTGGTTGAATTTCTGGAGGTTCCTGACAGCCCATGCCTCCTGCCTGTCTAGGGCCCTCTGAATGGCAGCCCTCCAGCAAAGGACTGGGCCCCCCCACCTCCCACCTGGGTCATTTTCAAGTATGAGGAGTGTTGCCTCCTCTGTGTCACTAATCAAGAAGATAAACAGGACAAGTTCCTGGAGACATCAGTGGTGCTCCCCTTCTCCCTGGCCTCCAGGAAGAGCATGACACATTCACCACTGCCCTCTGAGCCTGATCAGCCAAGCAGCTTTTTAGACATCCAGTTGTTTACTCTTCTGGACTGTAACGTTCTAACATGCATGCAAGACTATTGTGGGAGACAGTGTCAAACACCTGGCTAAAGTCTAGGTGAAAGACCTTGTGGCCTTTCTTGAAGACAGAGGTAACATTTGCCTTTCTCCAGTCAATGGGACTTCACCCCATCTCCACAACCTTTCCAAGATGATAGTGAGTGGCCTTGCTGCGACAGCAGTCAGCTCTCACAGCCTCCTCATGTGCAACCCATCCAACCTCATTGGCGTGTATAGTTTGAGTTCTCCCAAGTCATCCCCCACTAGCCTCATCCACTGTTGGTGGTTTTTGTCCTCTGGAGTCTGGAGCCAAGGCACAACAGCCTGGGAGACCTTGCTTGGGAAAACTGAAGCTAACAAGGGGTGGAGTTCCTCCCACCTCTCTGCATCTGCTGCTACAAGGTTCCCTGCCCCATGTAGCAGTGAGCCCACCTTTTCCTTTTGAGTCTTTGATTCTTACTGAGGTGGTAGCAGCTCTTCTTCAGGCCCTTGACATCCCCTGCAAGTGCCAATCCTAGGGGAGCCTTGGCTTCCCTAACACCCTGCCTGTGATGCTGGACAATGGGGATGCAAAGGGATGCTGGCTCCCTTGCAGCCTACCCCTCCTTCTGCTTCTGGGATGCTGCCTGACTGCCCTGGAGCTAAGGTGTGAGGTCTCTGTTTAGCCACGCTGGTCCCCTGAGGTATCTACTAGTTTTCTTTAGTATCATGATGGATCATTTTTGTGCTTGGCAGGTGCTGTCCTCAAAGACCTGTTGGCTTTCCTGAGCTCCTGGGCCTTTCCAAGCTGCTTCCCATGGGTTCCCTGACCACTCCCCAGAAAAGGTCGAAGTCTGCTCTTCTGAACGCCAGGGCCTGTGCCCTCTGACTATCCTTCCTCATTCCCCTCAGCATCTGGGACTCCCTTGATTCTCACCCCCTTGAGGGGTGAGAGGGACTTTGGGAGGGACTTTCCCAAAAGGCTGTGGAGGGATTCAGTAGTCTGGGCACAGGCAGAAAACATGAGATGCCCTGAGGTGTTTGGCCAGCAAGCACTCCAAAGGGGCATGGCTTTCCTGCAGGGGCCATGGAGTACCTGCTAGAAGCATGCAGTTGTGCTGCACACCCCAGGTATCTGACATGGCCCTGCCAGCCTATTTCTGTGTCACTGCCTCAAGTGTCTGCATGGAATTACATCAGCTGTTTTGCAATGCAGGGATCTTCATATGTCTCGGCTTCCTTGTGAGTAGAGCTCTAGTTGTCCTAGGCATCTAGTGTCATTTCTGATGGCCAAAGAAATTCCCCACCAGACAGCCACCTCATGCTCTAGAAGGATGCAGGGGCCCCAGTTCCTCCATCAGAGCAAGCAGACACTGGCACAAGCCTTGGACCACCTCTGTCTCTTCCAGTGTCCCCAGGTGTTTGTGTGTGAGCAACTGACTCCCACTCTCCATCTCCAGGGATTATAACGCTAGCTTAGAGAAGGAGCTGACATGCAGACATCTCTGTTGTGTACACCAGCTTGGGCAAGGGGAATCCCACCTTCTGCATGTTTGTGGAGTTGACGGGAGGCATCTGAATCCCACTCCAGCGCATGGTCTTCTAAACAGACGTGAGAAACCTAGATTGACTCATCTGAATCAATGTCTGAACAATGGGTGAATGAACTCCCTTCTTGTCCCCTTCTAGGTGTCCTGCCTAGTTAAGACACGGGAATATGGGTTTCCTAGGTAGGATGTTTCCACCTCTCATGGATAACCATCCTCTGATGAGACAAATGACAGTGGTGTAACTGGTCTCCCTGTATTGTTCAGAGAGAGAGCAAAGGTGATTATTTAGGTGTTCATCAGTGAACATTTCCCAGGAGGAGGGAGCCCGAGGGACAGAGAATTTCTGCCTTCGGCTGGGCCTCTGCTCCTAACCAGGACCAGGCTCTTGGGACGGAGAGATCGCATGGTAACCTGGCAGCAGTGCCCATGTGCCCAGCTGTGTGCAGGAGCAGCTCCTCTGCCAAGAGCAGCAGGGCTCCGGGCACTGCCTGCTGCTGCTGAGAGGAGCTGCGAGAAGGCAGAGAGAAGTGAAGGGCAGTGTGGAGTGGGAGGACAGCTGACAGTTCACTGTGGGAGACATCTTCCCAGCCCTGAACACGGTAAGTCTCTGGCTGAAGGACAACACTGCAGAGGTTCCCAGAGGGGTCTTCTAAACCCTTTCCATCCCACTACTGATGGGTTTTTTAAGTATCATCCTCCCAGCTTCTCCATTGTGCAGGGGAAGAGGAGATGCTTTAGAGCAGGAATCCCTGGCACCCCATCACAGGGACAGGGCATGCTGCTACCTTCTCCCAGGGAAGGCTGCAGGGCTGTGAAGACGGGACATGCACACAGGTCTGCATGGTGGTTCAGAGCAGTGTCCCTGCCCTGCAGAGGAAGGTGAAAAAAGAGGGCTATTTGAAAGGCAAAGAGCTTTCCTCCCAGGGCTTTCCATTTCCTAATTTGAGCAGGGAGAAAAAAAGAAAGGGTTTTCTGGTTTGGCAAGGGCCTGGGACTCACAAACCTTCACCCTCAGAGATCAGGAGGTCTGTGAGAAAGCTCAGCTTCACCTCAGCCTCAACCTACAACAGAACCAGCATCACCTTTATGGGCTTCCTCAGGGTTTATGTGACCTGTTCCTTAGGACCTGCAAGCACAGAGATGCCCCTGCCCATGCCTCAGTCCCGGAGGATTTCTGTAGGGTAGAACTGAGCACACAGCAGGTAGGTTGGGGTCTGTGATCACTGAGAGGGAAAAGATGTAGGGACAGAGACAGCTCGCAGCAGAGGCAACTTCAGTCAGCCGAGATGTTCAGGGAATGAGAAGGAAATGCTGGCAGAATCATGATGGGAGGATGGATTTGGGCAAGTCATGGTCAGTCTTTCTGATGTAGATATCTTCCTCTGAGCAAGCTCCCCATGTCTCCTCTCCCACCCAGCAGAGCCTCAGCCCTGACAGCCAAGGGGAACAGGGCATGAGCTGCCTCCTCTGCAGCCAGACCTCCAGCAGAGGAGAGGGGCATCTCTCCTGCCATGGGGTCATTTTGTGCTCCCTGACAAAGGGGCTGGGAGTACCTGCCCTGCAATGTCGCTGTCTGTGAGGCAGCATGGCCAGGTGGGCAAGGTGAAGGCTTTTGTGAGTGCTCGTCTGTCTCTCTCTCCTTGCCTCCCTTGGCAGCAGGATCATGGTGTGGCCCCTTGTTTCCCCTCCTCTCCATGCTGCTCCTCTTCTTGCTCTCAGGCTGTCCTGGGGTTGGGGGGTTTCAGGTGCACTTCAGACACCGATGCTGCAAGTTGTGCAACAGAGGGGTGTGCAGGGCAGGGAGGTTGCCCCAGCCTCCTCCTGACCTGTGGAGCTCCAGGAAATGCAGTCCGTGGGACTGGGAAATGAGCTGGCTCTCCCTGAAGGAGAGCCCGTCTTCAGTCCAACAGTCCTTTGTTTCCCTGTGGTGTCCTGCCAGGCTGCGAGCTGCCCTCTAGAAAGGCACCGCTGTCTCTCAGCTTCTCTCTGATAGCTTACAGACCTATCAAGAAGGTTCAGAGATGCAGAGAGTGTGGAGAAGGAGGTGGGAGGCTGTAGGTGGGCAGCTGCAAAGAGCCCTGAGTGTCCTTGGCCAGAAGGGGAGTGTGGAGAGCTGCCTGAGGTGCCTGGAGAAAGGGTGAGGAGTTTGGAGATCTGCCCTTTGAAAGTGCACTCCTCTGCTCTCAGCAGGGGCTGGTTTTTGTTTAAGAGTAACATCATCCTGCAGCTGAAAGAGGTGCAAGCACAGGACAGCTGGGGATGAGAATAATAAACAAACGAGCTGCCCTCACTCTGCCCCAAGTGACAGTGGATGCTTTCCTCTCAGGACTCACAGCAGAAATGCCGAGGATTTCAACCTTGAAAGAACACTCCCCAGGGGTGACAGGGACATCTCAAATAAAATAATAATAAAAAGACTTAATCCCTGAAAGTAATTTCTGCAAAACTCAGACAATGGATTTCATTCGACAGTTATTGTTCCCCCCATTCCCATGTACCCCCTACGGCACAGCCAGGTAGACTCCTGCGGAGTCCATGGGCAGAGGTCCCTGCTCCTCCCGACACACTCTGCCAGCCTAAAGCAGAGCTCATGGGAAGGAGCTGCACCCAATTGGGATACTCCCAATAAAGGAGAGAGGCAATGGGGTGTTTCTAATGAGAAATGGAACATTTTATTTCTTTAATTGTTTATTTTTAAAAGTCTTCTCTAACTTCTCACTATCTTTTTCTCCTTGGACAGCTCCTTATGCCCAGGGGGAGCAAATGTCCAACAGCAGCTTCCTTAATGAGTTCCTCCTCCTGGCGTTTGCGGACACACGGCAGCTGCAGCTCTTGCACTTCTCGCTCTTCCTGGGCATCTACCTGGCTGCCCTCCTGGCCAACGGCCTCATCATCACAGCCGTAGCCTGCCACCACCGCCTCCACACCCCCATGTACTTCTTCCTCCTCCACCTCGCCCTCCTCGACCTGGCCTCCATCTCCACCACTGTCCCCAAATCCATGGCCAACTCCCTGAGGGACACCAAGGCCATTTCCTACTCGGGATGTGCTGCCCAAGCCTTTTTCTTCTTTTTCTTATGTTCAGCCGAGTATTCTCTCCTCACAGTCATGGCCTACGACCGCTACGTTGCCATCTGCAGACCCCTGCACTACGGGACCCTCATGGGCACCAGAGCTTGCATCAAGATGGCAGCTGCTGCCTGGGCCAGTGGTTTTCTCTATGCTCTCCTGCACACTGCCAACACATTTTCCATTCCTCTCTGCCAAGGCAATGTCCTGGACCAGTTCTTCTGTGAGATTCCCCAGATCCTCAAGCTCTCCTGCTCACACTCCTACCTCAGGGAAGTTGGACTTCTTGTGGTTAGTACCTCTTTAGTCTTTGGATGTTTCATTTTCATTGTGCTGTCCTATGTGCAGATCTTCACAGCCGTGCTGAGGATGCCATCTGAGCAGGGAAGGCACAAAGCCTTCTCCATGTGCCTCCCTCACCTGGCCGTGGTCTCCCTCTTTGTCAGCACTGGCCTGTTTGCCCACCTGAAGCCCTCTTCCATCTCCTCCCCAGCTCTGGATCTGGTGGTGGCTATTCAGTACTCCATGATACCTCCAGCAGTGAACCCCCTCCTCTACAGCATGAGGAACAAGGAGCTCAAAGATGCCCTGAGGAAACTGATTCTGGTGGTAGTAGTTAAGCAGCAATAATAATAACAATAATAATCCTGCTGATTCACCATGGCTGCTGGTCCCCACCATGCTGGAGGGACATGTGATTGTTCTCACATCACACACGGGCATTGGCCATCCACATGCACAAAGGGCATGGGGTCAGTTAGCCCTTGTGGGGCAAATTGCAAATTTCTCTCCCAGCACACACCTGTTGGGATCCCTTTCTCACCCAGACACTCCTTTTCATGATGCCTAGAGTTCCAAAGCACTGAAATCCCTACATTTATCATGTTCAGCTGAAACTGGTCAACAGTTATGGAAGAAGGTGGGAAGGGAGGAAGGAGCAGAACAGCGTTTTTAGAAAAGAAAATTAACATGGGCATTGAAACAAAGGAGCTCTATTTAACAAACTGCAAACTCGATAGGTACAGTAACACCATGATCACCAGTGCGTCTATGATATTTATTTTTGTTGTTCCTGCCATTACAAGAGTTTCATTTTTCCTTGTGTGCTGTCTTCTAATCCAGATTGCAAATACACTTTCTAGGGATTTCGCTGTAGTTGAGCAAGATCCCATAGTGTCCACCTGACATATGTTTGTGGAGAGCAGTTCTTTTGGCCACCACAGCACTGCAGAAACTTTCCTGGCTCGAGCCAAAGGTCCTAGAGACATAACTGAGTTTGGTAGGTCAGCAGATTTCCTGGCCAGCACAGTAAGAGAAATGGAGAAAAATAATTGGGACAACCTAACCTCATATTTTCACTTGTGCGTTTTAATGACTTCCACACTGCAATAGCAAAAGAGTAACATAAGCTTAGAGGCCTATAGATGCAGATATTGGTTCAAGTTTTCTCTTACGTTGTTTTAACAAAGCCTTTCTCAGTTTTGTTCCCACTACACAAGTCCCTGCTTGGAAGCCGGGACGGCAAAGAGGGCTACACAAATCCGTGCAGATCTTCTGTCTAAAGGGATAGGCAACACATTTCCTTGGTCTTGAGTCACTTAAGGAAGAGCATGGATTCAATCAACACACCTGAAGCTTTTGCAGACCATTTTGGTGCAGGAAGAGGAGGCAGAGTCCTTCAACTTGATCAGTAATAACAGCGTACCTTATAGGAACTCTAGGACCGAGATTCACCTTGAGGCTTACTGCTTCCCTGTGTTGATATAACCCTCTGTCCCTGACAAATTGTCTTGACTTCCTCCTCTCCCAACCCTCACTCTTACAACAGCCAAGGCTGTTTGCAAAGACCCGGCACTGTGAAGACTTTGAATCCACAGCACCCAGACACATACTTGTTGCAGTTAAGGAATGTTTCCTGCTGTTTAGTATGTATGTGATGAGATAATTCATCTTCAGAATCCTGAGGGTGATTCCTCATCACTATACATGATATCCTTTTTTAATGTGTACGATTTATTAGAGCTGAAAGACAAGAGATGTTTGTTGACTTCCCTGAGTAGTCCGCATGCCTCCCCTGCGCTCCCGCCATGTCCTGCTGCTGGCCTGCCATGTTCTCACACAGAAGTGACCCTGCCATTGACTCTCAGGAACATGGGAAAGGTTTTCTTCCCAGGAATTGCTTGCTCCTGCAGTGGCTTCCCAGGAGGCGGGAGAAGGCCTGGGAGGTAGCAGTGCCCTGGACCCAGGCACGCGTCAGCACCTTCAGCTCGTGAGCCATGGGAACTATCCCTCCTTCCGTCAGTACCTATCTGAGGCCACCTCCTCTCCAACAGCATGACAAGAGCCTGAGGTCTCCTTGCTCACCCAGAGGGCACGCTCCTGATGGGCTCTCATAAGCACTGCTGGCTGCTGGTCCCCAAGCACCTGGCCCAGGAACTGTTTGCAGGGGCCTTATCACAGCCACCAGCAGTGCAGTGCCGTGAGGATCCCTCCAGGCCTCTTCTTCCAGCACTTCCTCGAATGAAAGGGTTGCGAGGAACAGGAAGGGCCAGGACCCATCTGTGCCTATCCAGCCAGCTGCAGGCAGCACCCTGGGGACTTGTTTTAGCTCAACACCATGAAATGGTGAGTGTAGCAACAGGGCTGACAGTCACTGGTGCCTTCCTCGCCACCCCAGGAGCCAAGACTGTTCCCCAGGGCTAAGGTGCTCCAAAGAAAGGTTTAGGTGCACACAGAAAGGCAGGGAAATACTGCAGGGGTGCGTTTTGCTGCTCCGTCCTGCTGGGCTCAGTGCCTGCATGGAGGGGAATGGCCGGCCCTGCCCGGCCTCTCTCCCAGCCCCGACCCCGGCAGACCCCGGGCCATGGCTGTGCGCTGACCCCCGCGTGGGACACGGCCGGGGCTGGGCAGGGTCCGGGTGCTGGGGAAGGGTGCCAGAGCAGGAGGGCTGTGGGGGGACGGGGTACCGAGGGCTGTGGTGGGGACCGTGCCGGGGGGACGTGTCCCCAGCCCTGAACACAACCTGCCCTGGGCGATGCCTGCACAGCGGGGCCATGGGGCCGTGCGCAGGTGCAGGGATGGGGTGCGACTGGGAGCCCCAATGCTCCTCACGGCTCCACTGCAAAAGAGAAACCCCCAGGAGAGCTCTCCCAGCCCTGCCCCACGAGCTCTTGTCCCTGCCCCAGCCACAGCAGAGCAGAGGCTGAGCACCAAGAGGCCCCTCAGGCAAAGCTGTGCCGGCCTCGGGGAGCAGGTCCTGAGCACTGGGACAGGCAGAGCGCCCTCCTCCTATGTCCCCGTCCTGCTGGGAGGGTGGCACCGGGCACCAGGGAAGTGGCCTGTTTCTGCCTGGGGTCAGTGCGGAACTTTCACATGTGAGATGAACGCGCCAGACTCTGTGCTGCACAAACACCATCCACGACCCCTCACTGCAGCCCCCACTGCTCCCTGCCCTTCCTCTGCTGACCATGCCACCACCCCCGTGCTGCCCCATCTCCCCTCTCCCCAAGCCACAGGGAGCAGCGGTGTGGTAGGAGCTGGCACCGCCCCACAGCTGCTCTCCAGTCCCAGCCCTCCCCACCTTCCCCCCAAACATTGCATCCACCTTCCAGAAGGACAAGAAAGAGCCTCTGGGAAAGGACAGACTGCTCCGTGTCACCTCAGCCCCCGGGAAGCAAATCTTCCTGGGAGTGATTTCCAGCCCCAGGAAGGGATTGGGATCAGCCAGCATGAAGTCATGGAGGGCAACTTGTACCTGGTCCACCCAGATTGCCTCCTGGGATGGGATGACTGGCTGTGTGGACAAGGGGAGTGCTGTGCATAGCTTGTGTATAGCTTGAATGGAGGAAGGCCTTTGACATGGTCTTCCCTAGCACCTTTGTCGCCAAAGTGGGCAGATGTGCAATGCAGCAGTAAGCACTGGAGTATGCAGGAAATTAGCTGGAGGCCACCTGGCTCCAAAGGTGGAGAACAGTGGTGCAAAGTCCAACGGACTAATGGCTACCAGTAATGTTCTTCAGAGGTCACTACTGGAGCCAATGCTGTTTCCTTTATGAGTGATGCAGAGGATGGGATGGAGTGATGGGATGCTGTGGTGAATTAACTCCCCTCCCCACCATAGGAACATACTAGAAGATGAACGGCCAATCACCGTGCCCTGTCTATAACCTGGAGCGGGATCGATACCGCACCAAAAGGTCCCCACTACTTTCCTTTTAAGTTGATTGGGCATCCCAGATGAGGTGGTCTGGGCTGTCGACCAAAGGAACCTTCTGGGAGGCTGGCAAGGCAGCGGGTATGCAAATGGCCGGATTGAAAGTGCATGTTTTGATTGGTCAGGTTAGTCCTCCTGGGTGACTACATACTGGATTAGTCTAGTTATAAAAACGCCCAGACAGAAGCACACGTGTGCATGTTGGAGATCTAGAGCTTGAACTCGCGAAGGCAGGTGGACACTCACCGAAGGTCGATGTGGCCGGGGAAGAAGAGGCTGTGGCAGCTCTTGTCAGAGCTCTCGAGTCGCCCAGCTGCCTCCTACAGGCACATTTCCCCAGCTGAAGATGCCGAGCAGCTGCAGTGGCTGGCCACCGTCGGAGCGGCGGAAGAGATGCTCCACGGGACTTCGTCACCAACACCCCCTCGACCGGGACGCCGTGCGAGGGCACCGCACTACGTGGAGAGGAAGCCTGACCTTTCCCACTCCGACTCCTACAATGAGGTGTCACCCCGTCCGGAGGGTCTTGCGGGAGGTCTCTGAGGGCCACCTCTTCCAGCAAGAGCCGTGTGTCCCAGTCCCGCTAGGGAGCTGCTGCTCTGTCCCCGGGAACGGAGAATACCCCGTCCGGAGGGATAATTGCAGCAGGCCCTGCACGCAGGTGTCCCTTCTTCCCTCTGGGGCTATTGCCCCCCAGCCGTGTTCATTGCCGGTTCAGCTCTAGCCGCAGCCGTCTAGTAGCTTGGGCATCAATCTGCTTCCATGACCTTGTTCCCCTTTCTAAAGGTTTTGTGTCTTTCTTGTTGCTGTACACTTTGCTTTGAAATAATGTTATTACTGTTAATTTTCCTTTCTGTACCAGTATATAAATATTGTGTGTGGGTGTATATATACATATATATATACACACACATATATATAGTTACTGCTATGAGAGGAGGAATAAAGTTTGTTTACTGTTAAGTGTTGTGTGCGCTGGCTCTTGTAAACCCCCTCACACCTCAAGAAGGCAACCCCCAGGTCAGCTGAAGAATCTCTGAGTGGCACATACGGCTATCCAACATGCCCTTTTCGTGGTGCACGTGCACTACTGGCATGGGCTGCCACAACAGCATAACTCCGACACGGCCCAAGGACAAGGGGAGCAGCTCCCCGGCAAAGGGGACGAGGCCCCACAGTGAGGCTGGTCACTCTGTCTCCCCTGCTCTTGTGCCCATGAGATCCCCCTCCCTGGCTGCCTCCAGACCCTCCATGCCCACCCCGCTGCCCAGCACACCACGACAGCCCTGGCCCTGCAGCCCCTCCGGCACCTCCTGCTGCCCCGGGGACAGAGCCACCTGCCCCGAGCTGGTGCCCAGAGAAACCTGTTTCTCGTTCTCATTTTCTCTCTCTGCCTGCTACCCTGCTTTTCTCCTGGGACATCTCTGCTCCCCAGAGAGCCTTTCCCCAGGTCAGTGCGTCCATGCTGGCCTAGCTGATCCTACATCCCTCCCTGTGCTCCCTGCAGGGCCCCAGGCTGGCGGTGCTGCTCTGCAGAACGAGTGGCTGTGGGGCCACGGGGCCATGGGGTGACTCCTGACTCAGCCCTGGCCATGCTGGCTGGGGTGGGAAGCAACCCCCATCTCTGGGGGATAAAAGGGGAAGCCTGGCTTAGTGCTTCTTCATGGTGTCTGTGTTATATTCAAATGAGAGACTTCTGAGGAGAATTGGCATGAATCAAAACTTTTTATTCTTTTTGCAAGAATGGATCAGAGAAAGTAAGGGGAAAAAAAAAAAACCCACCATGTAGCCTTGATGCCAGATGCCCTTAGAATGAGGAGTAGGTGCACATGGGACACTTATTGGTGCTGACCGTGTACCCATTGAAAGAGTTTCCTCAGGGCCTCCTTGAGCTCCTTGTTCCTCATGCTGTAGAGGAGGGGGTTCACTGCTGGAGGCACCACCGAGTACACAACAGCCACCACCAGATCCAGAGCTGGGGAGGACATGGAAGAGGGCTTCAGGTAGGCAAACAGGACAGTACTGACAAAGAGGGAGACCACGGCCAGGTGCGGGAGGCACATGGAGAAGGCTTTGTGCCTTCCCTGCTCAGAGGGCATCCTCAGCACAGCTGTGAAGATCTGCACGTAGGACAGCACAATGAAAACAAAACACCCAAAGAATAACAAAAGACTAACCACAATAAGCCCAACTTCCCGGAGGTAGGAGTGTGAGCAGGAGAGCTTGAGGAGTTGGGGAATCTCACAGAAGAACTGGTCCATGACATTGCCTTGGCAGAGAGGTATGGAAAATGTATTTACAGTGTGCAGGAGAGCATAGAGAAAACCACTGGCCCAGGCAGCAGCTGCCATCCTGACACAAGCTCTGGTGTCCATGAGGGTCCCGTAGTGCAGGGGTCTGCAGATGGCAACGTAGCGGTCGTAGGCCATGACTGTGAGAAGAGAATATTCAGTTGACATGAGAAAGATAAAATGAAAGACCTGGGCAGCACATCCTGAGTAGGAAATGGCCCTGGTGTCCCTCAGGGAGTTGGCCATGGATTTGGGGACAGTGGTGGAGATGGAGGCCAGGTCGAGGAGGGCGAGGTGGAGGAGGAAGAAGTACATGGGGGTGTGGAGACGATGGTCACAAGCTACGGCTGTGATGATGAGTCCGTTGGCCAGGAAGGCAGCCAGGTAGATGCCCAGGAAGAGGGAGAAGTGCAAGAGCTGCAGCTGCCGTGTGTCTGCAAAGGCCAGGAGAAGGAACTCATTGAGGGAGCTGCTGTTGGACATTTTGCTCTCTCCATGCATGTAGGACTGTCCAAGGAGGAAAAGACAGTGACAAGTCAGGAGAGACCCTCTCTGAACAAAATTCTTTCCTTGCACACAGACATTCCCCACCAACACACAAACACACACACACACACACACACACACAGACATTACTTTTCTCCTTCTTAGCAGCACCTTTGTTCCACTCCCTGTCCAGAGCTCCACTTTGTGCTGGCTGAGTGTGCCACGAGGAGCAGGGACCTCTGCCCGACGGCTCCAGAGGCATCAGTCCTGCTCCAATGTAGAAGGGTTTTTCAGCATGTTCCCATCGAGTTTTGACCACAAAAGTAACAGCTTCACTTTTGGGCAGCTTGTTTGTTTGCTTGTCTGCTCTGCAGGGTAGGAATATGCACCCTCTGCACTGCTCTCAGTGTGAAGATGAGAGAGTCACAAGAGGCCAAAACTCTCCCAGTGCCCTACAACAGAGCCAGCACACTGGTCTCCCCAGCAGTCCCAGTCCCAGATGCCTTGGGCATGCACCTCTCTCAGCTAGGGGACAGTCTCAGTCACAACTTAACCTGAAAGGAAAGTGGCCTGTGCTGACAGCGGTGTCCACTTGCACAGTGCACATCTCCAAACTCTCCTCCCTTTCTCAGCTCACATGTTGTGAGAGTGATGGAGAGGGTGTGACAAAGCGCATGGCTCTGATGATCAGAAGAAGGACTCGGTGATGTGGCTCTGACACAGAGGGAGCTCTCAACAGTCAGCTTGTAGCCAAAGACACACAGGGCTTATTTCAGCTGCCCACACAAAGCCACCCCCAGCAGCAGTTCCAGTTCCTTAGCACCTCTGGGGCTTCTGCATGGGACATTCAGCTATCACACACGTCCTCCAGAAGAGCTGTGCCCTTCTCGAGGGCAGCACATAGCCAAGCAGCACAGTCCTGGGAGGGTCAAGGGTCTTAAAGGAGGGATGTCCTGAAGGGACAGTCAGCTCATTCCCCAGCCCCACACACTCTGCTCCTTTGAGCCCCACAGCAAGAAGGAGACCTCCTCCTCTCGCTCCATCCACAGAAACAGCTCTATGGCTAAAACCACAGGGTCTGTGTCAGAGTCTGCAGCTGCAAATGCCATCCCCAGAAAGCCCCCGAGCAAGAACAAGAGCAGCCCGGACAGGGGGAGAAGCAAGGAGCCTTGATGCTTCTGCCTAGGGTGGCAAAGAGAGAGAGACAGAGAAATACTGAGCAAGGTCTTGCCCTAACCCAGCTGTGCACATCACCTCCCAGATGGAGGCATCACGGGGCAGTTGTCCTCAGTCCCTCGATCACGGTTTAGGAAATGGGCATGTGGCAGGAGAGCTGCTTCTCTGCTCTTCTAGGGCTCTAACTGCCAAAAAGACTATTAGGGTCCTAAATCCCTCGACCTTGAGGGCAGAGGGCTCTGCTGGGTGGCAGGGGACAGATGCAGGGGGCTTGGGGAGGGGAAAGCATCTGCACTGCCAGGGCTGGCAGAGCATTTCCTGCACCCCAACATCGCATGGGGTTTCAGGTAGCAGTTTCCTCTCCCTCTCGGACCATCTCTCTGCTGCTTGGAGGTGTGCTTGCTGGGAGCTCTTCCTCTGTCCCCACACAGACCCCATCCCACCCACTGTGATCCCAGCTCTGCCCTACAGAAACCTCCAAGCAGCAGGAAGCTGCTCAAAAGCATGTCCCTGTGTGCAGGAGCTAAACAGCAGACCAGAAGATCTCCCATGAGACTGGCAAGGTGATGTTGGTGGTGCCTGTAGGCTGAGGGGTGGTGAAGGCACCTGCTGAGCTTCCTTGCAGGTGTTGTCACCCTTCAGTGTGCTGGTGAAGAGGCTCAGCCCCGGGATTACACCTGACTGCTGCTTTTCCATTCCCACCAGGCAGAGACAAGTCCTCTGGAAAACTCCACTCCCCAAATACCCTCATGGTGAGCGAGAGCTGTGGGCAGCCCTGACCCACGCAGCACCCTCTCAGCGGGACAATGAACCTGGCCTGCTGGGGGGTCCCTCCTCCCACCCAGACCTTCTCCCTGCAGCACCGCAGGTTGCTGCCCAGGCAGGATGAGCACTGACCCACGCAGGCAGCAGAGTCACTGCCCCGGGCACACAACACCCCGCGGTGGCAGGGACACTGCACCTGGGACTATACCCCAGCTTCACACCCCTGCACCAGCCCCGGCAGAAGGAAGCAGCACGCCCTGTCCCGGGGACAGTGGGGCAGGACGTCCCTGCTCTGAAGCCTCTCTCCCTCTTCTGCCCTGCAGAAGCCGGGAGAGCGATCCTCACAACCCCATTGCCCTGCAGCTAGACACTCACCATGCAAAAGGCTGGGAAGATGTCTCCCACAAGGAGCTCTCCTCTCTCCTCCCACTCCACACTGCCTTCCACTTCTCTCTGCCTTCTCGCAGCTCCTCTCAGCAGCAGCAGGCAGTGCCCGGAGCCCTGCTGCTCTTGGCAGAGGAGCTGCTGCTGCACACAGCTGGGCACATGGGCACTGCTGCCACGGTGCCACCAGCTCCCTCTGTCCCAGGAGCTTGGCCCCACTCAGGAGCAGGGACACAGCTGTAGGCATGACTTGAGTCACCAACAAGATGGAGTCAGGCTCTTCACCATTGTGCACAATGGGAGGATGAGGCCCCAATGGGCATTAGCTGAAACTAGAGAGAGCTTGAAGCTGGGGATAAGGAGAAACTTTTGACCCATCCAGACAGTCAAGCACTGGGGCAGGTTTTCCAGAGAGGTGGTGCCATCTCCATCCTCAAAGGTTTGCAAGTCCTAAAGGAGTAAAGCCTTGAGCAACCTGGTTGGAGCTGATCACTGACCCTGCCGTGGGAAGGAGGTTGGAGTAGAGACCGCCGCAGGCCCCACCCAGCCAGAATGATTCAGCATTTCCTTCCACCTCAGGTCTTCCCTTGTTGACCTTAGGGAAAACCTTCAGCTTCCTTGTGACCATGGAAGTAGATCTCCCAAAAGGATCACCAGATCAGCTGCATGTTCCTTGTCCCGCTCTGGTCAGAGGCATTCAGATTGAGGGCTGCTTGGCAGCCACCCCCAAATCACCTTCAGTTTTCTTTTCCTTCACCTTTTATTGCATTTTGTCCCTCTTTTCTCCCTTACAAACTCTTCTTTTACCATCCTGTTCGCCTCCCATGCAGTCAGCCAACCTCTGTTTCCCCATTGGCCCTGGGTTCCCTTTCTTTGTGCATTCATTTGGCTTGTCTGAGATGGTTGCCATGGTGATTTCTACTTTTACCACTAGGGCCTTGAAACTGGTACTGCCTTTTATTATGTGTAGTGTCCTGCAGGTCCTCATGCTGTTACCCTGCCAGAGGCACTGCAAGATAGGATGAGCCATCAGCACGCATACATTAACAGCTGACCCAGAGGAGCCTGAGTCCAGAGGGGCCTTGAGAAACTTGGGGTTTTGTCCAACAAAAACTTCATGATGTTGTGCAAGGAGAAGTGGCAGGTCTTGCCTCAGGGGGCAGAACAGGCTGTGCATCAGGACAGGCTGAGACCTGACCAGCAGAGGAGGGACCCTGAGGAGAAGGGCCTAGATGTTACACAAGGGATGCCCTATGAGCCAGTGCTGCGTGCTCACCACAAAGGAGGCCAGCTGCATGGAGGGCTGCATTAGGAAGTGCATAGCCATCGAGACAAGGGCAGTTCTTATCCCCCTCGACTCAGCACTGCTGTGGCCACATGTGGGATGGTGTGGTGCTTGAAGGGTGGTTCCAGAGGGGATGGAGCAATGGGAAAGAGCACAAAAAGGGGAAAGGGTCACAAACTGCATCTTGAGAGGTACAGCCTGGGCTTCAGGAAAAAGACATGTCACTTGAAGGGTAGTGCTGTGGTGCAACAGGTCACCCAGAGGCCTCTGAGGTCACCCCATGCCTTTGTGTTTAAAAGAACACCAGCGAGGATAGAGAGACCTCAGTAAATATGGAGAGATCCCGGGGACAGAGCAAGGGGAGGAAGCATGTTGGGTGTCTACAGGGTGCAGGGAAAGAGGCACAGGCATGGGACAGTGTCAAACAGACTGTGGTAGAGATGGCTGAGGGCACTGCCATGGCTGAAAGCCTCCAACAGAACCGAGGTCTCTGGCCTCTTGGCTATGGTTGCTGTCTCTGACACCACCGACTACGAGAAGCAGTTTCCTTATCTCCCTGGGGCCTTGCTGCCACCTTGTCCACAGGACCAAGAGGTGCCATATTGTTGTCCTGCAGTTGGAGCTGCACATGCCCACCTTCACACTGCCCCCAGGAAGATCCCTGAGAGACATGTGAGGGAAGTCACCACCCTTCCCAGGGGCTGGCTGTGGGGCTTGGCTGATCTGCTTGAGAACACACATCAAGGTTGACTTGGCATCACAGAGGCACCTGCACATTGCCTTGGCCTACCTGCAATCAGGGCCTCCAGCTTTGTGCTCTCATCAGCCCCCTTCGGAGGCTTTGTCAGTAATGGCCCTCAGGGGGACTCCTTAACACTCCAAGAAACTTGGGATTTACTTCTCACTTCAACTTCTTCAGAGGTTTCTTCAGCCTCTCCTCAGCATCTGAGGTTCATGGGCTCAGCACCAAATACACCTGAGGGGTCATTAAAATGCAGAAAGCCCTAACAACCCCGGTCTCTTTCCATCATGTTCTTCAATTCTTCTGCTGCTAATTGGCAAGTGTTCAGGAGGGCATTGAAAAGAGGAAGTTTTCAAGGAGCACCAGAAAGTAAAGATGTCTACTTTTCAAGCTTTCTTTATTCTTCAGGTTTCAGAAGAAGTGATACCCACCTTCTCCAATTCACACTGACCCACAGGGTCCCTTGATGAAGCCTGGACATGCAGGAAAATCGGTATTTTGGATAGGAGACATGTATGGACAACCTTCCTCCCCAGCCCTGACATTTCTCTCCTCAGCCCCTGGGGACTTCCCTCACTCGGCTTAACATCTAGCCTTTTCCCACTCAAGCCTGTAGCTGAATGTTACAGCTCCTGGGCACCAATTCCCACCTGCTTTCCTTAGAAAATCAACTGCAAACAGACACAGAAGCATGTGTCTCAATTCTGATCAGACCAATATAAACATGATGCAGTGTCCTAAGAAATAACATACAATCCTCAAGTGTATGTCAAGGACAAGTTGCGTCCAGTGAGGTCCACAGTCTGCAAGGAATAGCCTTCCTTGACATGTTCTTGACAAATAGATAAGCAAGGTGAGATAGAAACACAGTGAGGGAGTTTTTTGAAGGGACAATGAGATGGCTGAAAGACGAGTCAAGCTTCAGACTCCCTGAAGCTCAGAGCAGCAACTAGGGAGTTGAGAGGTACCTGAATGATACAGAGGAAGGGGAGGAGGAAAAGTAGGAAACTACGGGAAAGTACATAAGCCCAGGTCATCGGATGCAAAGAAGCCTTTAGAAATGATCAATGTAATCAGGACATGTGGAAACATGTGGGAGATGATTGAGATGACATCCACAGTCTCATAGACAGAGCAGTGGAAACACAAGGTCAAGGGCAGATCAGTATTTCTTCTCCTGAGATGAATACCCTTCCTGAAGAATTCCACTCTTTCATCATGCAAAAACACTGACATTAAAGTTACTCAATCATTGGAGGTGATGAATGCGTGTTCGTATTTTTGAAATGTTGAAACTAACTCTTCCCCTTTCCAGGCAGAGCTCAGGGGTCGAACCACAAGCACCGAGTGGTACTTGGAGAGGTCCCAGTGTCTCGGAGGTCCCTGCCTGGGCCTGGCAGCTCTCCCATGGGACCTGCAGGAGATCGGAGCCCCTCGGAGCTGCAGATGGAGGCTGGGCAGAGGGCACCAGGGCAGTAGAAACAGCACCAGACTTCTGTGACCCTCTAACTGTATCCTACCACAGTTCTGAAAATCTCTTTCCTTTAAAAAAAAAAAAAAAAAAAACACACACACACACAACATCCCCCTGAAAGACCACTAAACTTAAAAAAAGATCAAGAAGGATAAAAAGAACACAAACAATTTTGAAGTTGGAAAGTATAACAAGATATTTATTTACTTTAAACCTTTTTCTCAGTTTCTTTCTTGGTGCATTTTTAACGGTAGTTTCTAAAGATTTCTATTCTATATAGGGCCTACACTATTCAAAAGATATTTTTGTGTCTTTCACAAGTATAGTGTCCCACCAACCCCTCCCTGCTCACTTCCTGGACCAGTCTAGAAGTAACTGAGCCTCACTTGCTTTTATGCCCACCTCACTGGCTAGAGGGGACCTTTGTCCAAATTAGACGCAGATTCACACTTGGCATTTCATCTCAGAGGAGGGTCATTTGGAAAGAAGGGTCCACGAGTGAGCTAATACCCAGGCTGTGCCCCAGCTGATGAGGCAAGAGCTTCAGAAACTGCAGGCCTCAGTGACCAGCTCAGTGACACATCCAGCCCTCCTGTTTCCTTCTAGTCCTCCAAGAGGGAGCAACAAGCACTTCCTCTGAACATCCACTCCCACCTCTGCTCCTGCTCCCTTCCCACCTCCACCAATCCAAGGGCAGAAAGAGCATTCCCATCTTGCAGACAAACCTCACCAGGCCCCTCTCTTTTCATGGGGCACAATTTCCACACCACGCTAACACTGTCAAGCCTGGATCTCACCGCCAATGTCTAAGCCACGCTGCAGGCCTACATACTGCGGGGAAAGGCGGGACCTCCGAGTCACTTCCCGGCCATGGGCAACCGGGGCTGCGCTGTCTGCACTGACCTCACAAGCACCTTCCCAGCCACCTGCCTGCGGCTGCCCTATCAGTCACTCCAAAAGACAGGACCTCACGGCCACCTTCCCAGCCGCCTGCCCGCCACTGCCCTACAAGCCCCTGACACACAAGTGACCTCACAATAACCTCCTCAGCCATCAGCCAAATGCTCACCTCCCAGCTGCTCCAGCCAACGTCACCTCCAAAGCACGCGTCCCAGCCGTGGACAGCAACTGCTCAGCCAGAAGACACCTCACCAGCACCTCCCCAGCCACACGCCTCCTGCTAGCCAATCATGTAACCCTTGCAGAAGGGACCTTACAGACAACACGCCAGCCTTGTTCCTGCAGCTGGCCTCTCAGCTCCTCAGCCCCAAGGGACCTCAGAATCAGCAGCCGAGCCACACGGCCCCTGCTGGCCTCTCAGCTACCGACAAAGAACTGGTTGGGCAGTGGTGATTTTCTGGCACAGCTCTCGCAGACACTAGGGACCTCGTGGCTGTTGCCCCCTGCAGCTGCCCCTGCTCTCCCCAAGGCTGAGACACCTCCTGAACGGTCTCCCTCACTCACCCTGGCACCTCACACTGCTCCTAGTGCAGCAAAACACCCAGGACGGGCCAGTTCCTGCCCCAAGAGAAGATCACCTTCTGCCCAGGCAGTACCCGCACCGAGCCCGTGAAGCTCAGGAATTGGAGAAAGGCCTGCAAGGGATTCCTGGCAACATTTCCTAAGGGGCCGATTGTGTGGGAGCAGCGACCATGAAGCGGAAGACAGCAGGGCCCCATGGCCCAGTCAGAGCAAGAAGCCTTCCCGCAACTCCAAAGGCCACTTCCTGCCCCAAGGAGGGACTGAACCAAGCCAGCACATCCCCTACACATCAAGGACAACAAGCACTCTCTGATTTGGGGCCCTGACAGTTTGGGACGTGGGGAAGGACTGAGGCGAGGGCATCTCAGCTGGGGACACCAGCAGAGGCAGCACTCAGCAGCTCTTCCCCCTGGCCCGCCAGCAGGGCTAATGACAACGGCAAGGGGAGGACGGGCCCTTCCCCAGCCTCCAAGCCCTGCGAAAGCCAAACAGCTGCCACGCTCAGAGCTGCTCTGCCAACACCCTTCAGGCTGCTTCCAGGGCCACAGGTCTCAGGGCCCAGCAAGAGGCACGCAGCACCACCAACGGCCAGGCCACGGCGTGCCGCGTGGGCACAGCCTCTCTCGGAGCCCTCCGACAGGCAGTTTTTCCGAGCAGAAGCGACCATGGGCAAGGGCCCCAAAACACACCAAGACCCACTCTCCAACCCTTCCGCTTGCTTCTAGTCCTCCAGAGCCTTTCAGCAGGCACTTCCTCTGAACATCCCGGCTCGCCCCGGAGCCTGCTCCCTTCCCACCTCCACCAATCCAAGGGCAGAAAGAGCATTCCCATCTTGCAGACAAATCTCGGCCAAACCACACTGTACCGCCCAGCGCAGCTGCTTGGGGCCGGCCAGCACATCTGGATTGCAGGACAGCTCCCCTGGGGCCCAGGCACCTCTGTCCTATGGTGCTAACCCCGTGGCAGCTCCTGGAGGAGAGCAGCCCCACACGGCCAGGGCCAGCATGGGAACACACCTACACACCCACTCACTCCCACTCCTGCTCTCCTGCTTTGCTCCCGCTGCACTTATAAGTGTCTTTAACCCACGTGCTGGACTGTGATGGGCTGACAGAGACATCCGGCAACCCAACACAACCCTCCTCCTCTTGTCAGCCAGTAGCAGGGCAGCACTGGGGGCGATGCCATGGCAACATTGCAGACACATGACCCAGCAGGCAGCTCCTTCCTCCCACCATCGTTGGTGGTGGGTCTGGTGCCATGCTGAGGGCTGTTACAAGGGGAAGGTTTCATGTGCTCTGTGGGCATTTCCAGCAGGCTCTTGAGATCCCCCTGGGATCTGGTGGACATTGCAGCCTCTGGGAGCCAGGACCCCTTTCCTGCCAGAGCCAGACCCCAAGGGGGGACCCACTTCCAAGGAAACTTGGGCGTGAATTTCCTCCCACCCTACCACCCTACCAGGAGGGGATGGAGCCAGCCCCACAGGAGCCTCGGGGCTCAGGACAGCCCCAGCCCCAGGACCCAGCACTCCTGCCTGCCCCATTGTGCCCTGAGCCAGAGGGGACCCTCCAGCAGGGCTCTGGTGCCTGCCCCCAGCCCTGTCCAGACACCCCCACTGCCCAGGTCCCACAACTGTTTTTGCATTTCACAGTCTCTGTGCGACACCTCAGGAAGGAGTTCCTCAATCCCTTACCCTTGGTGGAGAGCTGCAGGAGCACTGGAAAGCTAGTATCCGTGGTCTGGGCTAATGTTCTTGGTCCAGCAGTCTCCATCTCGTTTGGCCCCTTTCCTTCGGCTCACCTCTCCCTCCAGGGAAAAAGGACTCTCTTGTCTCCTGTCTCATCACTCACAATTCCTCTCCAATGTGTCCCTGCTCTTGTGCCTGTTGGTGAGGAGCCCCAGTGCAGCCCCACTGCCTCCTGTCCTCCCTCCTTGCTGGGGAGTAGCTCTGAAGGGCAGCAGTGGGGAGTGTGTGAGCCGTGCCCTGGCCTTGCAGGGAAGTGAGGGCTCTCCCATGGCACCGGGGAGAGACCTCTCTGTGATGCGGCACGTCCCACTGTGACCTCAGCCCGTGTCATCTCAGGGCTCAGTAGGTCACCGCCATGGAGATGGCACAGCCAGGGAGAGAGCAGAGAGATTTCCCTCCATGTTCTGCAAAGCAATCACCTGCCCTCCCCACAGTTAGTTTCCAAAACTTGCTGATAACTCCTTCAGGAACGTGACCAGATGGTGACAAAGGCTGTGAAAAATCTAAGATGGGTCACGGCAGAGGTCACTTCTGTGCCCCTGCACCAACAGGTCTCTGCACAGGGCAGACCTGGCCAGGAAGCTGGGGTTTGGGGCTATGTTAGGGGTTTGCCACTTGTTAAAGACGGGATCAAAATCATGTGAGGTCAAACAGCACAAAAGGGTGGCCATGGGCTGCGATGCTTTGGTGAGCCTGGTGAGACAGGTTTCTCCCGTGGGTCACTCTTCTTGTCAAAGGAGGATGTAGGACAGGATGGGACAGGACGCAGCCTTCCTCTTTCAGGCACCAAAGCAGGCTCTCTGCTTTGAAAAGGCCTCAGCAAGGTTTCTCAGTCTGCAGTGCTTAGGAGAGAGATGAGATGCCAGAAAAGAGCAACTAGGCCCTTAACACGCATCATCCAGAGGGCTTTACGTGGGACCCTGGTGCTTCCCATGTTCCATAACCGTGGGCAAGGCTGGGGAGCAAATTTGGGGCAGTGTTCTCATTTCCCATGAATGTTGCCCAGGCTGAGACAAATCTCACCAGGCCCCTCTCTTTTCATGGGGCACAATTTCCACACCACGCACACACTGTCAAGCCTAGATTTCACAACCAATGTCTAAGCCACGCTGCAGGCCTACATACTGCGGGGACAGGCGCGACCTCCGAGTCACTTCCCAGCCATGGGCAACCTGGGCTGCTCTCTCTGCACTCACCTCACAAGCACCTTCCCAGCCACCTGCCTCCTGCTGCCCTATCAGCCACTCCAAAAGACAGGACCTCACGGCCACCTTCCCAGCCGTCTGCCCGCCACTGCCCTACAAGCCCCTGACACACAAGTGACCTCACAACAACTTCCTCAGCCATCAGCCAAATGCTCACCTCCCAGCTGCTCCGGCCAACGTCACCTCCAAAGCACGCGTCCCAGCCGTGCACCTGCTGCTGCCCCAGCAACTGCTCAGCCAGAAGACACCTCACCAGCACCTCCCCAGCCACACGCCTCCTGCTAGCCAATCACGTAACCCTTGCAGAAGGGACCTTACAGACAACACGCCAGCCTTGTTCCTGCAGCTGGCCTCTCAGCTCCTCAGCCCCAAGGGACCTCAGAATCAGCAGCCGAGCCACACGGCCCCTGCTGGCCTCTCAGCTACCGACAAAGAACTGATTGGGCAGTGGTGATTTTCTGGCCCAGCTCTCGCAGACACTAGGGACCTCGTGGCTGTTGCCCCCTGCAGCTGCCCCTGCTCTCCCCAAGGCTGAGACACCTCCTGAACGGTCTCCCTCACTCACCCTGGCGCCTCACACTGCTCCTAGTGCAGCAAAACACCCAGGACGGGCCAGTTCCTGCCCCAAGAGAAGATCACCTTCTGCCCAGCCAGTACCCGCACCGAGCCCGTGAAGCTCAGGAACTGGAGAAAGGCCTGCAAGGGATTCCTGGCAACATTTCCTAAGGGGCCGATTGTGTGGGAGCAGCGACCATGAAGCGGAAGACAGCAGGGCCCCATGGCCCAGGCAGAGCAAGAAGCCTTCCCGCAACTCCAAAGGCCACTTCCTGCCCCAAGGAGGGACTGAACCAAGCCAGCACATCCCCTACACATCAAGGACAACAAGCACTCTCTGGTTTGGGGCCCTGACAGTTTGGGACGTGGGGAAGGACTGAGGCGAGGGCATCTCAGCTGGGGACACCAGCAGAGGCAGCACTCAGCAGCTCTTCGCCCATTAGATCCCGCCAGCAGGGCTAATGACAACGGCAAGGGGAGGACGGGCCCTTCCCCAGCCTCCAAGGCCCTGCGAAAGCCAAACAGCTGCCACGCTCAGAGCTGCTCTGCCAACACCCTTCAGGCTGCTTCCAGGGCCACAGGTCTCAGGGCCCAGCAAGAGGCACGCAGCACCACCAACGGCCAGGCCACGGCGTGCCGCGTGGGCACAGCCTCTCTCGGAGCCCTCCGACAGGCAGTTTTTCCGAGCAGAAGCGACCATGGGCAAGGGCCCCAAAACACACCAAGACCCACTCTCCAACCCTTCCGCTTGCTTCTAGTCCTCCAGAGCCTTTCAGCAGGCACTTCCTCTGAACATCCCGGCTCGCCCCGGAGCCTGCTCCCTTCCCACCTCCACCAATCCAAGGGCAGAAAGAGCATTCCCATCTTGCAGACAAATCTCGGCCAAACCACACTGTACCGCCCAGCGCAGCTGCTTGGGGCCGGCCAGCACATCTGGATTGCAGGACAGCTCCCCTGGGGCCCAGGCACCTCTGTCCTATGGTGCTAACCCCGTGGCAGCTCCTGGAGGAGAGCAGCCCCACACGGCCAGGGCCAGCATGGGAACACACCTACACACCCACTCACTCCCACTCCTGCTCTCCTGCTTTGCTCCCGCTGCACTTATAAGTGTCTTTAACCCACGTGCTGGACTGTGATGGGCTGACAGAGACATCCGGCAACCCAACACAACCCTCCTCCTCTTGTCAGCCAGTAGCAGGGCAGCACTGGGGGCGATGCCATGGCAACATTGCAGACACATGACCCAGCAGGCAGCTCCTTCCTCCCACCATCGTTGGTGGTGGGTCTGGTGCCATGCTGAGGGCTGTTACAAGGGGAAGGTTTCATGTGCTCTGTGGGCATTTCCAGCAGGCTCTTGAGATCCCCCTGGGATCTGGTGGACATTGCAGCCTCTGGGAGCCAGGACCCCTTTCCTGCCAGAGCCAGACCCCAAGGGGGGACCCACTTCCAAGGAAACTTGGGCGTGAATTTCCTCCCACCCTACCACCCTACCAGGAGGGGATGGAGCCAGCCCCACAGGAGCCTCGGGGCTCAGGACAGCCCCAGCCCCAGGACCCAGCACTCCTGCCTGCCCCATTGTGCCCTGAGCCAGAGGGGACCCTCCAGCAGGGCTCTGGTGCCTGCCCCCAGCCCTGTCCAGACACCCCCACTGCCCAGGTCCCACAACTGTTTTTGCATTTCACAGTCTCTGTGCGACACCTCAGGAAGGAGTTCCTCAATCCCTTACCCTTGGTGGAGAGCTGCAGGAGCACTGGAAAGCTAGTATCCGTGGTCTGGGCTAATGTTCTTGGTCCAGCAGTCTCCATCTCGTTTGGCCCCTTTCCTTCGGCTCACCTCTCCCTCCAGGGAAAAAGGACTCTCTTGTCTCCTGTCTCATCACTCACAATTCCTCTCCAATGTGTCCCTGCTCTTGTGCCTGTTGGTGAGGAGCCCCAGTGCAGCCCCACTGCCTCCTGTCCTCCCTCCTTGCTGGGGAGTAGCTCTGAAGGGCAGCAGTGGGGAGTGTGTGAGCCGTGCCCTGGCCTTGCAGGGAAGTGAGGGCTCTCCCATGGCACCGGGGAGAGACCTCTCTGTGATGCGGCACGTCCCACTGTGACCTCAGCCCGTGTCATCTCAGGGCTCAGTAGGTCACCGCCATGGAGATGGCACAGCCAGGGAGAGAGCAGAGAGATTTCCCTCCATGTTCTGCAAAGCAATCACCTGCCCTCCCCACAGTTAGTTTCCAAAACTTGCTGATAACTCCTTCAGGAACGTGACCAGATGGTGACAAAGGCTGTGAAAAATCTAAGATGGGTCACGGCAGAGGTCACTTCTGTGCCCCTGCACCAACAGGTCTCTGCACAGGGCAGACCTGGCCAGGAAGCTGGGGTTTGGGGCTATGTTAGGGGTTTGGCACTTGTTAAAGACGGGATCAAAATCATGTGAGGTCAAACAGCACAAAAGGGTGGCCATGGGCTGCGATGCTTTGGTGAGCCTGGTGAGACAGGTTTCTCCCGTGGGTCACTCTTCTTGTCAAAGGAGGATGTAGGACAGGATGGGACAGGACGCAGCCTTCCTCCTTCAGGCACCAAAGCAGGCTCTCTGCTTTGAAAAGGCCTCAGCAAGGTTTCTCAGTCTGCAGTGCTTAGGAGAGAGATGAGATGCCAGAAAAGAGCAACTAGGCCCTTAACACGCATCATCCAGAGGGCTTTACGTGGGACCCTGGTGCTTCCCATGTTCCATAACCGTGGGCAAGGCTGGGGAGCAAATTTGGGGCAGTGTTCTCATTTCCCATGAATGTTGCCCAGGCTGAGACAAATCTCACCAGGCCCCTCTCTTTTCATGGGGCACAATTTCCACACCACGCACACACTGTCAAGCCTAGATTTCACAACCAATGTCTAAGCCACGCTGCAGGCCTACATACTGTGGGGACAGGCGCGACCTCCGAGTCACTTCCCAGCCATGGGCAACCTGGGCTGCTCTCTCTGCACTCACCTCACAAGCACCTTCCCAGCCACCTGCCTCCTGCTGCCCTATCAGCCACTCCAAAAGACAGGACCTCACGGCCACCTTCCCAGCCGTCTGCCCGCCACTGCCCTACAAGCCCCTGACACACAAGTGACCTCACAACAACTTCCTCAGCCATCAGCCAAATGCTCACCTCCCAGCTGCTCCGGCCAACGTCACCTCCAAAGCACGCGTCCCAGCCGTGCACCTGCTGCTGCCCCAGCAACTGCTCAGCCAGAAGACACCTCACCAGCACCTCCCCAGCCACACGCCTCCTGCTAGCCAATCACGTAACCCTTGCAGAAGGGACCTTACAGACAACACGCCAGCCTTGTTCCTGCAGCTGGCCTCTCAGCTCCTCAGCCCCAAGGGACCTCAGAATCAGCAGCCGAGCCACACGGCCCCTGCTGGCCTCTCAGCTACCGACAAAGAACTGATTGGGCAGTGGTGATTTTCTGGCCCAGCTCTCGCAGACACTAGGGACCTCGTGGCTGTTGCCCCCTGCAGCTGCCCCTGCTCTCCCCAAGGCTGAGACACCTCCTGAACGGCCTCCCTCACTCACCCTGGCGCCTCACACTGCTCCTAGTGCAGCAAAACACCCAGGACGGGCCAGTTCCTGCCCCAAGAGAAGATCACCTTCTGCCCAGCCAGTACCCGCACCGAGCCCGTGAAGCTCAGGAACTGGAGAAAGGCCTGCAAGGGATTCCTGGCAACATTTCCTAAGGGGCCGATTGTGTGGGAGCAGCGACCATGAAGCGGAAGACAGCAGGGCCCCATGGCCCAGGCAGAGCAAGAAGCCTTCCCGCAACTCCAAAGGCCACTTCCTGCCCCAAGGAGGGACTGAACCAAGCCAGCACATCCCCTACACATCAAGGACAACAAGCACTCTCTGGTTTGGGGCCCTGACAGTTTGGGACGTGGGGAAGGACTGAGGCGAGGGCATCTCAGCTGGGGACACCAGCAGAGGCAGCACTCAGCAGCTCTTCGCCCATTAGATCCCGCCAGCAGGGCTAATGACAACGGCAAGGGGAGGACGGGCCCTTCCCCAGCCTCCAAGGCCCTGCGAAAGCCAAACAGCTGCCACGCTCAGAGCTGCTCTGCCAACACCCTTCAGGCTGCTTCCAGGGCCACAGGTCTCAGGGCCCAGCAAGAGGCACGGAGCACCACCAACGGCCAGGCCACGGCGTGCCGCGTGGGCACAGCCTCTCTCGGAGCCCTCCGACAGGCAGTTTTTCCGAGCAGAAGCGACCATGGGCAAGGGCCCCAAAACACACCAAGACCCACTCTCCAACCCTTCCGCTTGCTTCTAGTCCTCCAGAGCCTTTCAGCAGGCACTTCCTCTGAACATCCCGGCTCGCCCCGGAGCCTGCTCCCTTCCCACCTCCACCAATCCAAGGGCAGAAAGAGCATTCCCATCTTGCAGACAAATCTCGGCCAAACCACACTGTACCGCCCAGCGCAGCTGCTTGGGGCCGGCCAGCACATCTGGATTGCAGGACAGCTCCCCTGGGGCCCAGGCACCTCTGTCCTATGGTGCTAACCCCGTGGCAGCTCCTGGAGGAGAGCAGCCCCACACGGCCAGGGCCAGCATGGGAACACACCTACACACCCACTCACTCCCACTCCTGCTCTCCTGCTTTGCTCCCGCTGCACTTATAAGTGTCTTTAACCCACGTGCTGGACTGTGATGGGCTGACAGAGACATCCGGCAACCCAACACAACCCTCCTCCTCTTGTCAGCCAGTAGCAGGGCAGCACTGGGGGCGATGCCATGGCAACATTGCAGACACATGACCCAGCAGGCAGCTCCTTCCTCCCACCATCGTTGGTGGTGGGTCTGGTGCCATGCTGAGGGCTGTTACAAGGGGAAGGTTTCATGTGCTCTGTGGGCATTTCCAGCAGGCTCTTGAGATCCCCCTGGGATCTGGTGGACATTGCAGCCTCTGGGAGCCAGGACCCCTTTCCTGCCAGAGCCAGACCCCAAGGGGGGACCCACTTCCAAGGAAACTTGGGCGTGAATTTCCTCCCACCCTACCACCCTACCAGGAGGGGATGGAGCCAGCCCCACAGGAGCCTCGGGGCTCAGGACAGCCCCAGCCCCAGGACCCAGCACTCCTGCCTGCCCCATTGTGCCCTGAGCCAGAGGGGACCCTCCAGCAGGGCTCTGGTGCCTGCCCCCAGCCCTGTCCAGACACCCCCACTGCCCAGGTCCCACAACTGTTTTTGCATTTCACAGTCTCTGTGCGACACCTCAGGAAGGAGTTCCTCAATCCCTTACCCTTGGTGGAGAGCTGCAGGAGCACTGGAAAGCTAGTATCCGTGGTCTGGGCTAATGTTCTTGGTCCAGCAGTCTCCATCTCGTTTGGCCCCTTTCCTTCGGCTCACCTCTCCCTCCAGGGAAAAAGGACTCTCTTGTCTCCTGTCTCATCACTCACAATTCCTCTCCAATGTGTCCCTGCTCTTGTGCCTGTTGGTGAGGAGCCCCAGTGCAGCCCCACTGCCTCCTGTCCTCCCTCCTTGCTGGGGAGTAGCTCTGAAGGGCAGCAGTGGGGAGTGTGTGAGCCGTGCCCTGGCCTTGCAGGGAAGTGAGGGCTCTCCCATGGCACCGGGGAGAGACCTCTCTGTGATGCGGCACGTCCCACTGTGACCTCAGCCCGTGTCATCTCAGGGCTCAGTAGGTCACCGCCATGGAGATGGCACAGCCAGGGAGAGAGCAGAGAGATTTCCCTCCATGTTCTGCAAAGCAATCACCTGCCCTCCCCACAGTTAGTTTCCAAAACTTGCTGATAACTCCTTCAGGAACGTGACCAGATGGTGACAAAGGCTGTGAAAAATCTAAGATGGGTCACGGCAGAGGTCACTTCTGTGCCCCTGCACCAACAGGTCTCTGCACAGGGCAGACCTGGCCAGGAAGCTGGGGTTTGGGGCTATGTTAGGGGTTTGGCACTTGTTAAAGACGGGATCAAAATCATGTGAGGTCAAACAGCACAAAAGGGTGGCCATGGGCTGCGATGCTTTGGTGAGCCTGGTGAGACAGGTTTCTCCCGTGGGTCACTCTTCTTGTCAAAGGAGGATGTAGGACAGGATGGGACAGGACGCAGCCTTCCTCTTTCAGGCACCAAAGCAGGCTCTCTGCTTTGAAAAGGCCTCAGCAAGGTTTCTCAGTCTGCAGTGCTTAGGAGAGAGATGAGATGCCAGAAAAGAGCAACTAGGCCCTTAACACGCATCATCCAGAGGGCTTTACGTGGGACCCTGGTGCTTCCCATGTTCCATAACCGTGGGCAAGGCTGGGGAGCAAATTTGGGGCAGTGTTCTCATTTCCCATGAATGTTGCCCAGGCTGAGACAAATCTCACCAGGCCCCTCTCTTTTCATGGGGCACAATTTCCACACCACGCACACA
The DNA here is from genome assembly GCF_040807025.1 of Struthio camelus. Taxonomy (NCBI): domain Eukaryota; kingdom Metazoa; phylum Chordata; class Aves; order Struthioniformes; family Struthionidae; genus Struthio; species Struthio camelus. The sequence continues at coordinate 5,342,981 of NC_090970.1, forward strand.
CTGTCAAGCCTAGATTTCACAACCAATGTCTAAGCCACGCTGCAGGCCTACATACTGCGGGGACAGGCGCGACCTCCGAGTCACTTCCCAGCCATGGGCAACCTGGGCTGCTCTCTCTGCACTCACCTCACAAGCACCTTCCCAGCCACCTGCCTCCTGCTGCCCTATCAGCCACTCCAAAAGACAGGACCTCACGGCCACCTTCCCAGCCGTCTGCCCGCCACTGCCCTACAAGCCCCTGACACACAAGTGACCTCACAACAACTTCCTCAGCCATCAGCCAAATGCTCACCTCCCAGCTGCTCCGGCCAACGTCACCTCCAAAGCACGCGTCCCAGCCGTGCACCTGCTGCTGCCCCAGCAACTGCTCAGCCAGAAGACACCTCACCAGCACCTCCCCAGCCACACGCCTCCTGCTAGCCAATCACGTAACCCTTGCAGAAGGGACCTTACAGACAACACGCCAGCCTTGTTCCTGCAGCTGGCCTCTCAGCTCCTCAGCCCCAAGGGACCTCAGAATCAGCAGCCGAGCCACACGGCCCCTGCTGGCCTCTCAGCTACCGACAAAGAACTGATTGGGCAGTGGTGATTTTCTGGCCCAGCTCTCGCAGACACTAGGGACCTCGTGGCTGTTGCCCCCTGCAGCTGCCCCTGCTCTCCCCAAGGCTGAGACACCTCCTGAACGGTCTCCCTCACTCACCCTGGCGCCTCACACTGCTCCTAGTGCAGCAAAACACCCAGGACGGGCCAGTTCCTGCCCCAAGAGAAGATCACCTTCTGCCCAGCCAGTACCCGCACCGAGCCCGTGAAGCTCAGGAACTGGAGAAAGGCCTGCAAGGGATTCCTGGCAACATTTCCTAAGGGGCCGATTGTGTGGGAGCAGCGACCATGAAGCGGAAGACAGCAGGGCCCCATGGCCCAGGCAGAGCAAGAAGCCTTCCCGCAACTCCAAAGGCCACTTCCTGCCCCAAGGAGGGACTGAACCAAGCCAGCACATCCCCTACACATCAAGGACAACAAGCACTCTCTGGTTTGGGGCCCTGACAGTTTGGGACGTGGGGAAGGACTGAGGCGAGGGCATCTCAGCTGGGGACACCAGCAGAGGCAGCACTCAGCAGCTCTTCGCCCATTAGATCCCGCCAGCAGGGCTAATGACAACGGCAAGGGGAGGACGGGCCCTTCCCCAGCCTCCAAGGCCCTGCGAAAGCCAAACAGCTGCCATGCTCAGAGCTGCTCTGCCAACACCCTTCAGGCTGCTTCCAGGGCCACAGGTCTCAGGGCCCAGCAAGAGGCACGCAGCACCACCAACGGCCAGGCCACGGCGTGCCGCGTGGGCACAGCCTCTCTCGGAGCCCTCCGACAGGCAGTTTTTCCAAGCAGAAGCGACCATGGGCAAGGGCCCCAAAACACACCAAGACCCACTCTCCAACCCTTCCGCTTGCTTCTAGTCCTCCAGAGCCTTTCAGCAGGCACTTCCTCTGAACATCCCGGCTCGCCCCGGAGCCTGCTCCCTTCCCACCTCCACCAATCCAAGGGCAGAAAGAGCATTCCCATCTTGCAGACAAATCTCGGCCAAACCACACTGTACCGCCCAGCGCAGCTGCTTGGGGCCGGCCAGCACATCTGGATTGCAGGACAGCTCCCCTGGGGCCCAGGCACCTCTGTCCTATGGTGCTAACCCCGTGGCAGCTCCTGGAGGAGAGCAGCCCCACACGGCCAGGGCCAGCATGGGAACACACCTACACACCCACTCACTCCCACTCCTGCTCTCCTGCTTTGCTCCCGCTGCACTTATAAGTGTCTTTAACCCACGTGCTGGACTGTGATGGGCTGACAGAGACATCCGGCAACCCAACACAACCCTCCTCCTCTTGTCAGCCAGTAGCAGGGCAGCACTGGGGGCGATGCCATGGCAACATTGCAGACACATGACCCAGCAGGCAGCTCCTTCCTCCCACCATCGTTGGTGGTGGGTCTGGTGCCATGCTGAGGGCTGTTACAAGGGGAAGGTTTCATGTGCTCTGTGGGCATTTCCAGCAGGCTCTTGAGATCCCCCTGGGATCTGGTGGACATTGCAGCCTCTGGGAGCCAGGACCCCTTTCCTGCCAGAGCCAGACCCCAAGGGGGGACCCACTTCCAAGGAAACTTGGGCGTGAATTTCCTCCCACCCTACCACCCTACCAGGAGGGGATGGAGCCAGCCCCACAGGAGCCTCGGGGCTCAGGACAGCCCCAGCCCCAGGACCCAGCACTCCTGCCTGCCCCATTGTGCCCTGAGCCAGAGGGGACCCTCCAGCAGGGCTCTGGTGCCTGCCCCCAGCCCTGTCCAGACACCCCCACTGCCCAGGTCCCACAACTGTTTTTGCATTTCACAGTCTCTGTGCGACACCTCAGGAAGGAGTTCCTCAATCCCTTACCCTTGGTGGAGAGCTGCAGGAGCACTGGAAAGCTAGTATCCGTGGTCTGGGCTAATGTTCTTGGTCCAGCAGTCTCCATCTCGTTTGGCCCCTTTCCTTCGGCTCACCTCTCCCTCCAGGGAAAAAGGACTCTCTTGTCTCCTGTCTCATCACTCACAATTCCTCTCCAATGTGTCCCTGCTCTTGTGCCTGTTGGTGAGGAGCCCCAGTGCAGCCCCACTGCCTCCTGTCCTCCCTCCTTGCTGGGGAGTAGCTCTGAAGGGCAGCAGTGGGGAGTGTGTGAGCCGCGCCCTGGCCTTGCAGGGAAGTGAGGGCTCTCCCATGGCACCGGGGAGAGACCTCTCTGTGATGCGGCACGTCCCACTGTGACCTCAGCCCGTGTCATCTCAGGGCTCAGTAGGTCACCGCCATGGAGATGGCACAGCCAGGGAGAGAGCAGAGAGATTTCCCTCCATGTTCTGCAAAGCAATCACCTGCCCTCCCCACAGTTAGTTTCCAAAACTTGCTGATAACTCCTTCAGGAACGTGACCAGATGGTGACAAAGGCTGTGAAAAATCTAAGATGGGTCACGGCAGAGGTCACTTCTGTGCCCCTGCACCAACAGGTCTCTGCACAGGGCAGACCTGGCCAGGAAGCTGGGGTTTGGGGCTATGTTAGGGGTTTGCCACTTGTTAAAGACGGGATCAAAATCATGTGAGGTCAAACAGCACAAAAGGGTGGCCATGGGCTGCGATGCTTTGGTGAGCCTGGTGAGACAGGTTTCTCCCGTGGGTCACTCTTCTTGTCAAAGGAGGATGTAGGACAGGATGGGACAGGACGCAGCCTTCCTCCTTCAGGCACCAAAGCAGGCTCTCTGCTTTGAAAAGGCCTCAGCAAGGTTTCTCAGTCTGCAGTGCTTAGGAGAGAGATGAGATGCCAGAAAAGAGCAACTAGGCCCTTAACACGCATCATCCAGAGGGCTTTACGTGGGACCCTGGTGCTTCCCATGTTCCATAACCGTGGGCAAGGCTGGGGAGCAAATTTGGGGCAGTGTTCTCATTTCCCATGAATGTTGCCCAGGCTGAGACAAATCTCACCAGGCCCCTCTCTTTTCATGGGGCACAATTTCCACACCACGCACACACTGTCAAGCCTAGATTTCACAACCAATGTCTAAGCCACGCTGCAGGCCTACATACTGTGGGGACAGGCGCGACCTCCGAGTCACTTCCCAGCCATGGGCAACCTGGGCTGCTCTCTCTGCACTCACCTCACAAGCACCTTCCCAGCCACCTGCCTCCTGCTGCCCTATCAGCCACTCCAAAAGACAGGACCTCACGGCCACCTTCCCAGCCGTCTGCCTGCCACTGCCCTACAAGCCCCTGACACACAAGTGACCTCACAACAACTTCCTCAGCCATCAGCCAAATGCTCACCTCCCAGCTGCTCCGGCCAACGTCACCTCCAAAGCACGCGTCCCAGCCGTGCACCTGCTGCTGCCCCAGCAACTGCTCAGCCAGAAGACACCTCACCAGCACCTCCCCAGCCACACGCCTCCTGCTAGCCAATCATGTAACCCTTGCAGAAGGGACCTTACAGACAACACGCCAGCCTTGTTCCTGCAGCTGGCCTCTCAGCTCCTCAGCCCCAAGGGACCTCAGAATCAGCAGCCGAGCCACACGGCCCCTGCTGGCCTCTCAGCTACCGACAAAGAACTGATTGGGCAGTGGTGATTTTCTGGCCCAGCTCTCGCAGACACTAGGGACCTCGTGGCTGTTGCCCCCTGCAGCTGCCCCTGCTCTCCCCAAGGCTGAGACACCTCCTGAACGGTCTCCCTCACTCACCCTGGCGCCTCACACTGCTCCTAGTGCAGCAAAACACCCAGGACGGGCCAGTTCCTGCCCCAAGAGAAGATCACCTTCTGCCCAGCCAGTACCCGCACCGAGCCCGTGAAGCTCAGGAACTGGAGAAAGGCCTGCAAGGGATTCCTGGCAACATTTCCTAAGGGGCCGATTGTGTGGGAGCAGCGACCATGAAGCGGAAGACAGCAGGGCCCCATGGCCCAGGCAGAGCAAGAAGCCTTCCCGCAACTCCAAAGGCCACTTCCTGCCCCAAGGAGGGACTGAACCAAGCCAGCACATCCCCTACACATCAAGGACAACAAGCACTCTCTGGTTTGGGGCCCTGACAGTTTGGGACGTGGGGAAGGACTGAGGCGAGGGCATCTCAGCTGGGGACACCAGCAGAGGCAGCACTCAGCAGCTCTTCGCCCATTAGATCCCGCCAGCAGGGCTAATGACAACGGCAAGGGGAGGACGGGCCCTTCCCCAGCCTCCAAGGCCCTGCGAAAGCCAAACAGCTGCCACGCTCAGAGCTGCTCTGCCAACACCCTTCAGGCTGCTTCCAGGGCCACAGGTCTCAGGGCCCAGCAAGAGGCACGCAGCACCACCAACGGCCAGGCCACGGCGTGCCGCGTGGGCACAGCCTCTCTCGGAGCCCTCCGACAGGCAGTTTTTCCGAGCAGAAGCGACCATGGGCAAGGGCCCCAAAACACACCAAGACCCACTCTCCAACCCTTCCGCTTGCTTCTAGTCCTCCAGAGCCTTTCAGCAGGCACTTCCTCTGAACATCCCGGCTCGCCCCGGAGCCTGCTCCCTTCCCACCTCCACCAATCCAAGGGCAGAAAGAGCATTCCCATCTTGCAGACAAATCTCGGCCAAACCACACTGTACCGCCCAGCGCAGCTGCTTGGGGCCGGCCAGCACATCTGGCTTGCAGGACAGCTCCCCTGGGGCCCAGACACCTCTGTCCTATGGTGCTAACCCCGTGGCAGCTCCTGGAGGAGAGCAGCCCCACACGGCCAGGGCCAGCATGGGAACACACCTACACACCCACTCACTCCCACTCCTGCTCTCCTGCTTTGCTCCCGCTGCACTTATAAGTGTCTTTAACCCACGTGCTGGACTGTGATGGGCTGACAGAGACATCCGGCAACCCAACACAACCCTCCTCCTCTTGTCAGCCAGTAGCAGGGCAGCACTGGGGGCGATGCCATGGCAACATTGCAGACACATGACCCAGCAGGCAGCTCCTTCCTCCCACCATCGTTGGTGGTGGGTCTGGTGCCATGCTGAGGGCTGTTACAAGGGGAAGGTTTCATGTGCTCTGTGGGCATTTCCAGCAGGCTCTTGAGATCCCCCTGGGATCTGGTGGACATTGCAGCCTCTGGGAGCCAGGACCCCTTTCCTGCCAGAGCCAGACCCCAAGGGGGGACCCACTTCCAAGGAAACTTGGGCGTGAATTTCCTCCCACCCTACCACCCTACCAGGAGGGGATGGAGCCAGCCCCACAGGAGCCTCGGGGCTCAGGACAGCCCCAGCCCCAGGACCCAGCACTCCTGCCTGCCCCATTGTGCCCTGAGCCAGAGGGGACCCTCCAGCAGGGCTCTGGTGCCTGCCCCCAGCCCTGTCCAGACACCCCCACTGCCCAGGTCCCACAACTGTTTTTGCATTTCACAGTCTCTGTGCGACACCTCAGGAAGGAGTTCCTCAATCCCTTACCCTTGGTGGAGAGCTGCAGGAGCACTGGAAAGCTAGTATCCGTGGTCTGGGCTAATGTTCTTGGTCCAGCAGTCTCCATCTCGTTTGGCCCCTTTCCTTCGGCTCGCCTCTCCCTCCAGGGAAAAAGGACTCTCTTGTCTCCTGTCTCATCACTCACAATTCCTCTCCAATGTGTCCCTGCTCTTGTGCCTGTTGGTGAGGAGCCCCAGTGCAGCCCCACTGCCTCCTGTCCTCCCTCCTTGCTGGGGAGCAGCTCTGAAGGGCAGCAGTGGGGAGTGTGTGAGCCGTGCCCTGGCCTTGCAGGGAAGTGAGGGCTCTCCCATGGCACCGGGGAGAGACCTCTCTGTGATGCGGCACGTCCCACTGTGACCTCAGCCCGTGTCATCTCAGGGCTCAGTAGGTCACCGCCATGGAGATGGCACAGCCAGGGAGAGAGCAGAGAGATTTCCCTCCATGTTCTGCAAAGCAATCACCTGCCCTCCCCACAGTTAGTTTCCAAAACTTGCTGATAACTCCTTCAGGAACGTGACCAGATGGTGACAAAGGCTGTGAAAAATCTAAGATGGGTCACGGCAGAGGTCACTTCTGTGCCCCTGCACCAACAGGTCTCTGCACAGGGCAGACCTGGCCAGGAAGCTGGGGTTTGGGGCTATGTTAGGGGTTTGCCACTTGTTAAAGACGGGATCAAAATCATGTGAGGTCAAACAGCACAAAAGGGTGGCCATGGGCTGCGATGCTTTGGTGAGCCTGGTGAGACAGGTTTCTCCCGTGGGTCACTCTTCTTGTCAAAGGAGGATGTAGGACAGGATGGGACAGGACGCAGCCTTCCTCCTTCAGGCACCAAAGCAGGCTCTCTGCTTTGAAAAGGCCTCAGCAAGGTTTCTCAGTCTGCAGTGCTTAGGAGAGAGATGAGATGCCAGAAAAGAGCAACTAGGCCCTTAACACGCATCATCCAGAGGGCTTTACGTGGGACCCTGGTGCTTCCCATGTTCCATAACCGTGGGCAAGGCTGGGGAGCAAATTTGGGGCAGTGTTCTCATTTCCCATGAATGTTGCCCAGGCTGAGACAAATCTCACCAGGCCCCTCTCTTTTCATGGGGCACAATTTCCACACCACGCACACACTGTCAAGCCTAGATTTCACAACCAATGTCTAAGCCACGCTGCAGGCCTACATGCTGCGGGGACAGGCGCGACCTCCGAGTCACTTCCCAGCCATGGGCAACCTGGGCTGCTCTCTCTGCAGTCACCTCACAAGCACCTTCCCAGCCACCTGCCTCCTGCTGCCCTATCAGCCACTCCAAAAGACAGGACCTCACGGCCACCTTCCCAGCCGTCTGCCCGCCACTGCCCTACAAGCCCCTGACACACAAGTGACCTCACAACAACTTCCTCAGCCATCAGCCAAATGCTCACCTCCCAGCTGCTCCGGCCAACGTCACCTCCAAAGCACGCGTCCCAGCCGTGCACCTGCTGCTGCCCCAGCAACTGCTCAGCCAGAAGACACCTCACCAGCACCTCCCCAGCCACACGCCTCCTGCTAGCCAATCACGTAACCCTTGCAGAAGGGACCTTACAGACAACACGCCAGCCTTGTTCCTGCAGCTGGCCTCTCAGCTCCTCAGCCCCAAGGGACCTCAGAATCAGCAGCCGAGCCACACGGCCCCTGCTGGCCTCTCAGCTACCGACAAAGAACTGATTGGGCAGTGGTGATTTTCTGGCCCAGCTCTCGCAGACACTAGGGACCTCGTGGCTGTTGCCCCCTGCAGCTGCCCCTGCTCTCCCCAAGGCTGAGACACCTCCTGAACGGTCTTCCCTCACTCACCCTGGCGCCTCACACTGCTCCTAGTGCAGCAAAACACCCAGGACGGGCCAGTTCCTGCCCCAAGAGAAGATCACCTTCTGCCCAGCCAGTACCCGCACCGAGCCCGTGAAGCTCAGGAATTGGAGAAAGACCTGCAAGGGATTCGTGGCAACATTTCCTAAGGGGCCGATTGTGTGGGAGCAGCGACCATGAAGCGGAAGACAGCAGGGCCCCATGGCCCAGGCAGAGCAAGAAGCCTTCCCGCAACTCCAAAGGCCACTTCCTGCCCCAAGGAGGGACTGAACCAAGCCAGCACATCCCCTACACATCAAGGACAACAAGCACTCTCTGGTTTGGGGCCCTGACAGTTTGGGACGTGGGGAAGGACTGAGGCGAGGGCATCTCAGCTGGGGACACCAGCAGAGGCAGCACTCAGCAGCTCTTCGCCCATTAGATCCCGCCAGCAGGGCTAATGACAACGGCAAGGGGAGGACGGGCCCTTCCCCAGCCTCCAAGGCCCTGCGAAAGCCAAACAGCTGCCACGCTCAGAGCTGCTCTGCCAACACCCTTCAGGCTGCTTCCAGGGCCACAGGTCTCAGGGCCCAGCAAGAGGCACGCAGCACCACCAACGGCCAGGCCACGGCGTGCCGCGTGGGCACAGCCTCTCTCGGAGCCCTCCGACAGGCAGTTTTTCCGAGCAGAAGCGACCATGGGCAAGGGCCCCAAAACACACCAAGACCCACTCTCCAACCCTTCCGCTTGCTTCTAGTCCTCCAGAGCCTTTCAGCAGGCACTTCCTCTGAACATCCCGGCTCGCCCCGGAGCCTGCTCCCTTCCCACCTCCACCAATCCAAGGGCAGAAAGAGCATTCCCATCTTGCAGACAAAGCTCGGCCAAACCACACTGTATCGCCCAGCGCAGCTGCTTGGGGCCGGCCAGCACATCTGGATTGCAGGACAGCTCCCCTGGGGCCCAGGCACCTCTGTCCTATGGTGCTAACCCCGTGGCAGCTCCTGGAGGAGAGCAGCCCCACACGGCCAGGGCCAGCATGGGAACACACCCACACACCCACTCACTCCCACTCCTGCTCTCCTGCTTTGCTCCCGCTGCACTTATAAGTGTCTTTAACCCACGTGCTGGACTGTGATGGGCTGACAGAGACATCCGGCAACCCAACACAACCCTCCTCCTCTTGTCAGCCAGTAGCAGGGCAGCACTGGGGGCGATGCCATGGCAACATTGCAGACACATGACCCAGCAGGCAGCTCCTTCCTCCCACCATCGTTGGTGGTGGGTCTGGTGCCATGCTGAGGGCTGTTACAAGGGGAAGGTTTCATGTGCTCTGTGGGCATTTCCAGCAGGCTCTTGAGATCCCCCTGGGATCTGGTGGACATTGCAGCCTCTGGGAGCCAGGACCCCTTTCCTGCCAGAGCCAGACCCCAAGGGGGGACCCACTTCCAAGGAAACTTGGGCGTGAATTTCCTCCCACCCTACCACCCTACCAGGAGGGGATGGAGCCAGCCCCACAGGAGCCTCGGGGCTCAGGACAGCCCCAGCCCCAGGACCCAGCACTCCTGCCTGCCCCATTGTGCCCTGAGCCAGAGGGGACCCTCCAGCAGGGCTCTGGTGCCTGCCCCCAGCCCTGTCCAGACACCCCCACTGCCCAGGTCCCACAACTGTTTTTGCATTTCACAGTCTCTGTGCGACACCTCAGGAAGGAGTTCCTCAATCCCTTACCCTTGGTGGAGAGCTGCAGGAGCACTGGAAAGCTAGTATCCGTGGTCTGGGCTAATGTTCTTGGTCCAGCAGTCTCCATCTCGTTTGGCCCCTTTCCTTCGGCTCGCCTCTCCCTCCAGGGAAAAAGGACTCGTCCCCCACAATTCCTCTCCAATGTGTCCCTGCTCTTGTGCCTGTTGGTGAGGAGCCCCAGTGCAGCCCCACTGCCTCCTGTCCTCCCTCCTTGCTGGGGAGCAGCTCTGAAGGGCAGCAGTGGGGAGTGTGTGAGCCGTGCCCTGGCCTTGCAGGGAAGTGAGGGCTCTCCCATGGCACCGGGGAGAGACCTCTCTGTGATGCGGCACGTCCCACTGTGACCTCAGCCCGTGTCATCTCAGGGCTCAGTAGGTCACCGCCATGGAGATGGCACAGCCAGGGAGAGAGCAGAGAGATTTCCCTCCATGTTCTGCAAAGCAATCACCTCCTCTCCCCACAGTTAGTTTCCAAAACTTGCTGATAACTCCTTCAGGAACGTGACCAGATGGTGACAAAGGCTGTGAAAAATCTAAGATGGGTCACGGCAGAGGTCACTTCTGTGCCCCTGCACCAACAGGTCTCTGCACAGGGCAGACCTGGCCAGGAAGCTGGGGTTTGGGGCTATGTTAGGGGTTTGCCACTTGTTAAAGACGGGATCAAAATCATGTGAGGTCAAACAGCACAAAAGGGTGGCCATGGGCTGCGATGCTTTGGTGAGCCTGGTGAGACAGGTTTCTCCCGTGGGTCACTCTTCTTGTCAAAGGAGGATGTAGGACAGGATGGGACAGGACGCAGCCTTCCTCCTTCAGGCACCAAAGCAGGCTCTCTGCTTTGAAAAGGCCTCAGCAAGGTTTCTCAGTCTGCAGTGCTTAGGAGAGAGATGAGATGCCAGAAAAGAGCAACTAGGCCCTTAACACGCATCATCCAGAGGGCTTTACGTGGGACCCTGGTGCTTCCCATGTTCCATAACCGTGGGCAAGGCTGGGGAGCAAATTTGGGGCAGTGTTCTCATTTCCCATGAATGTTGCCCAGGCTGAGACAAATCTCACCAGGCCCCTCTCTTTTCATGGGGCACAATTTCCACACCACGCACACACTGTCAAGCCTAGATTTCACAACCAATGTCTAAGCCACGCTGCAGGCCTACATACTGCGGGGACAGGCGCGACCTCCGAGTCACTTCCCAGCCATGGGCAACCTGGGCTGCTCTCTCTGCACTCACCTCACAAGCACCTTCCCAGCCACCTGCCTCCTGCTGCCCTATCAGCCACTCCAAAAGACAGGACCTCACGGCCACCTTCCCAGCCGTCTGCCCGCCACTGCCCTACAAGCCCCTGACACACAAGTGACCTCACAACAACTTCCTCAGCCATCAGCCAAATGCTCACCTCCCAGCTGCTCCGGCCAACGTCACCTCCAAAGCACGCGTCCCAGCCGTGCACCTGCTGCTGCCCCAGCAACTGCTCAGCCAGAAGACACCTCACCAGCACCTCCCCAGCCACACGCCTCCTGCTAGCCAATCACGTAACCCTTGCAGAAGGGACCTTACAGACAACACGCCAGCCTTGTTCCTGCAGCTGGCCTCTCAGCTCCTCAGCCCCAAGGGACCTCAGAATCAGCAGCCGAGCCACACGGCCCCTGCTGGCCTCTCAGCTACCGACAAAGAACTGATTGGGCAGTGGTGATTTTCTGGCCCAGCTCTCGCAGACACTAGGGACCTCGTGGCTGTTGCCCCCTGCAGCTGCCCCTGCTCTCCCCAAGGCTGAGACACCTCCTGAACGGCCTCCCTCACTCACCCTGGCGCCTCACACTGCTCCTAGTGCAGCAAAACACCCAGGACGGGCCAGTTCCTGCCCCAAGAGAAGATCACCTTCTGCCCAGCCAGTACCCGCACCGAGCCCGTGAAGCTCAGGAATTGGAGAAAGGCCTGCAAGGGATTCCTGGCAACATTTCCTAAGGGGCCGATTGTGTGGGAGCAGCGACCATGAAGCGGAAGACAGCAGGGCCCCATGGCCCAGGCAGAGCAAGAAGCCTTCCCGCAACTCCAAAGGCCACTTCCTGCCCCAAGGAGGGACTGAACCAAGCCAGCACATCCCCTACACATCAAGGACAACAAGCACTCTCTGGTTTGGGGCCCTGACAGTTTGGGACGTGGGGAAGGACTGAGGCGAGGGCATCTCAGCTGGGGACACCAGCAGAGGCAGCACTCAGCAGCTCTTCGCCCATTAGATCCCGCCAGCAGGGCTAATGACAACGGCAAGGGGAGGACGGGCCCTTCCCCAGCCTCCAAGGCCCTGCGAAAGCCAAACAGCTGCCACGCTCAGAGCTGCTCTGCCAACACCCTTCAGGCTGCTTCCAGGGCCACAGGTCTCAGGGCCCAGCAAGAGGCACGCAGCACCACCAACGGCCAGGCCACGGCGTGCCGCGTGGGCACAGCCTCTCTCGGAGCCCTCCGACAGGCAGTTTTTCCGAGCAGAAGCGACCATGGGCAAGGGCCCCAAAACACACCAAGACCCACTCTCCAACCCTTCCGCTTGCTTCTAGTCCTCCAGAGCCTTTCAGCAGGCACTTCCTCTGAACATCCCGGCTCGCCCCGGAGCCTGCTCCCTTCCCACCTCCACCAATCCAAGGGCAGAAAGAGCATTCCCATCTTGCAGACAAAGCTCGGCCAAACCACACTGTATCGCCCAGCGCAGCTGCTTGGGGCCGGCCAGCACATCTGGATTGCAGGACAGCTCCCCTGGGGCCCAGGCACCTCTGTCCTATGGTGCTAACCCCGTGGCAGCTCCTGGAGGAGAGCAGCCCCACACGGCCAGGGCCAGCATGGGAACACACCCACACACCCACTCACTCCCACTCCTGCTCTCCTGCTTTGCTCCCGCTGCACTTATAAGTGTCTTTAACCCACGTGCTGGACTGTGATGGGCTGACAGAGACATCCGGCAACCCAACACAACCCTCCTCCTCTTGTCAGCCAGTAGCAGGGCAGCACTGGGGGCGATGCCATGGCAACATTGCAGACACATGACCCAGCAGGCAGCTCCTTCCTCCCACCATCGTTGGTGGTGGGTCTGGTGCCATGCTGAGGGCTGTTACAAGGGGAAGGTTTCATGTGCTCTGTGGGCATTTCCAGCAGGCTCTTGAGATCCCCCTGGGATCTGGTGGACATTGCAGCCTCTGGGAGCCAGGACCCCTTTCCTGCCAGAGCCAGACCCCAAGGGGGGACCCACTTCCAAGGAAACTTGGGCGTGAATTTCCTCCCACCCTACCACCCTACCAGGAGGGGATGGAGCCAGCCCCACAGGAGCCTCGGGGCTCAGGACAGCCCCAGCCCCAGGACCCAGCACTCCTGCCTGCCCCATTGTGCCCTGAGCCAGAGGGGACCCTCCAGCAGGGCTCTGGTGCCTGCCCCCAGCCCTGTCCAGACACCCCCACTGCCCAGGTCCCACAACTGTTTTTGCATTTCACAGTCTCTGTGCGACACCTCAGGAAGGAGTTCCTCAATCCCTTACCCTTGGTGGAGAGCTGCAGGAGCACTGGAAAGCTAGTATCCATGGTCTGGGCTAATGTTCTTGGTCCAGCAGTCTCCATCTCGTTTGGCCCCTTTCCTTCGGCTCACCTCTCCCTCCAGGGAAAAAGGACTCTCTTGTCTCCTGTCTCATCACTCACAATTCCTCTCCAATGTGTCCCTGCTCTTGTGCCTGTTGGTGAGGAGCCCCAGTGCAGCCCCACTGCCTCCTGTCCTCCCTCCTTGCTGGGGAGCAGCTCTGAAGGGCAGCAGTGGGGAGTGTGTGAGCCGTGCCCTGGCCTTGCAGGGAAGTGAGGGCTCTCCCATGGCACCGGGGAGAGACCTCTCTGTGATGCGGCACGTCCCACTGTGACCTCAGCCCGTGTCATCTCAGGGCTCAGTAGGTCACCGCCATGGAGATGGCACAGCCAGGGAGAGAGCAGAGAGATTTCCCTCCATGTTCTGCAAAGCAATCACCTCCTCTCCCCACAGTTAGTTTCCAAAACTTGCTGATAACTCCTTCAGGAACGTGACCAGATGGTGACAAAGGCTGTGAAAAATCTAAGATGGGTCACGGCAGAGGTCACTTCTGTGCCCCTGCACCAACAGGTCTCTGCACAGGGCAGACCTGGCCAGGAAGCTGGGGTTTGGGGCTATGTTAGGGGTTTGCCACTTGTTAAAGACGGGATCAAAATCATGTGAGGTCAAACAGCACAAAAGGGTGGCCATGGGCTGCGATGCTTTGGTGAGCCTGGTGAGACAGGTTTCTCCCGTGGGTCACTCTTCTTGTCAAAGGAGGATGTAGGACAGGATGGGACAGGACGCAGCCTTCCTCCTTCAGGCACCAAAGCAGGCTCTCTGCTTTGAAAAGGCCTCAGCAAGGTTTCTCAGTCTGCAGTGCTTAGGAGAGAGATGAGATGCCAGAAAAGAGCAACTAGGCCCTTAACACGCATCATCCAGAGGGCTTTACGTGGGACCCTGGTGCTTCCCATGTTCCATAACCGTGGGCAAGGCTGGGGAGCAAATTTGGGGCAGTGTTCTCATTTCCCATGAATGTTGCCCAGGCTGAGACAAATCTCACCAGGCCCCTCTCTTTTCATGGGGCACAATTTCCACACCACGCACACACTGTCAAGCCTAGATTTCACAACCAATGTCTAAGCCACGCTGCAGGCCTACATACTGTGGGGACAGGCGCGACCTCCGAGTCACTTCCCAGCCATGGGCAACCTGGGCTGCTCTCTCTGCACTCACCTCACAAGCACCTTCCCAGCCACCTGCCTCCTGCTGCCCTATCAGCCACTCCAAAAGACAGGACCTCACGGCCACCTTCCCAGCCGTCTGCCCGCCACTGCCCTACAAGCCCCTGACACACAAGTGACCTCACAACAACTTCCTCAGCCATCAGCCAAATGCTCACCTCCCAGCTGCTCCGGCCAACGTCACCTCCAAAGCACGCGTCCCAGCCGTGCACCTGCTGCTGCCCCAGCAACTGCTCAGCCAGAAGACACCTCACCAGCACCTCCCCAGCCACACGCCTCCTGCTAGCCAATCACGTAACCCTTGCAGAAGGGACCTTACAGACAACACGCCAGCCTTGTTCCTGCAGCTGGCCTCTCAGCTCCTCAGCCCCAAGGGACCTCAGAATCAGCAGCCGAGCCACACGGCCCCTGCTGGCCTCTCAGCTACCGACAAAGAACTGATTGGGCAGTGGTGATTTTCTGGCCCAGCTCTCGCAGACACTAGGGACCTCGTGGCTGTTGCCCCCTGCAGCTGCCCCTGCTCTCCCCAAGGCTGAGACACCTCCTGAACGGTCTCCCTCACTCACCCTGGCGCCTCACACTGCTCCTAGTGCAGCAAAACACCCAGGACGGGCCAGTTCCTGCCCCAAGAGAAGATCACCTTCTGCCCAGCCAGTACCCGCACCGAGCCCGTGAAGCTCAGGAACTGGAGAAAGGCCTGCAAGGGATTCCTGGCAACATTTCCTAAGGGGCCGATTGTGTGGGAGCAGCGACCATGAAGCGGAAGACAGCAGGGCCCCATGGCCCAGGCAGAGCAAGAAGCCTTCCCGCAACTCCAAAGGCCACTTCCTGCCCCAAGGAGGGACTGAACCAAGCCAGCACATCCCCTACACATCAAGGACAACAAGCACTCTCTGGTTTGGGGCCCTGACAGTTTGGGACGTGGGGAAGGACTGAGGCGAGGGCATCTCAGCTGGGGACACCAGCAGAGGCAGCACTCAGCAGCTCTTCGCCCATTAGATCCCGCCAGCAGGGCTAATGACAACGGCAAGGGGAGGACGGGCCCTTCCCCAGCCTCCAAGGCCCTGCGAAAGCCAAACAGCTGCCACGCTCAGAGCTGCTCTGCCAACACCCTTCAGGCTGCTTCCAGGGCCACAGGTCTCAGGGCCCAGCAAGAGGCACGCAGCACCACCAACGGCCAGGCCACGGCGTGCCGCGTGGGCACAGCCTCTCTCGGAGCCCTCCGACAGGCAGTTTTTCCGAGCAGAAGCGACCATGGGCAAGGGCCCCAAAACACACCAAGACCCACTCTCCAACCCTTCCGCTTGCTTCTAGTCCTCCAGAGCCTTTCAGCAGGCACTTCCTCTGAACATCCCGGCTCGCCCCGGAGCCTGCTCCCTTCCCACCTCCACCAATCCAAGGGCAGAAAGAGCATTCCCATCTTGCAGACAAAGCTCGGCCAAACCACACTGTATCGCCCAGCGCAGCTGCTTGGGGCCGGCCAGCACATCTGGATTGCAGGACAGCTCCCCTGGGGCCCAGGCACCTCTGTCCTATGGTGCTAACCCCGTGGCAGCTCCTGGAGGAGAGCAGCCCCACACGGCCAGGGCCAGCATGGGAACACACCTACACACCCACTCACTCCCACTCCTGCTCTCCTGCTTTGCTCCCGCTGCACTTATAAGTGTCTTTAACCCACGTGCTGGACTGTGATGGGCTGACAGAGACATCCGGCAACCCAACACAACCCTCCTCCTCTTGTCAGCCAGTAGCAGGGCAGCACTGGGGGCGATGCCATGGCAACATTGCAGACACATGACCCAGCAGGCAGCTCCTTCCTCCCACCATCGTTGGTGGTGGGTCTGGTGCCATGCTGAGGGCTGTTACAAGGGGAAGGTTTCATGTGCTCTGTGGGCATTTCCAGCAGGCTCTTGAGATCCCCCTGGGATCTGGTGGACATTGCAGCCTCTGGGAGCCAGGACCCCTTTCCTGCCAGAGCCAGACCCCAAGGGGGGACCCACTTCCAAGGAAACTTGGGCGTGAATTTCCTCCCACCCTACCACCCTACCAGGAGGGGATGGAGCCAGCCCCACAGGAGCCTCGGGGCTCAGGACAGCCCCAGCCCCAGGACCCAGCACTCCTGCCTGCCCCATTGTGCCCTGAGCCAGAGGGGACCCTCCAGCAGGGCTCTGGTGCCTGCCCCCAGCCCTGTCCAGACACCCCCACTGCCCAGGTCCCACAACTGTTTTTGCATTTCACAGTCTCTGTGCGACACCTCAGGAAGGAGTTCCTCAATCCCTTACCCTTGGTGGAGAGCTGCAGGAGCACTGGAAAGCTAGTATCCGTGGTCTGGGCTAATGTTCTTGGTCCAGCAGTCTCCATCTCGTTTGGCCCCTTTCCTTCGGCTCGCCTCTCCCTCCAGGGAAAAAGGACTCGTCCCCCACAATTCCTCTCCAATGTGTCCCTGCTCTTGTGCCTGTTGGTGAGGAGCCCCAGTGCAGCCCCACTGCCTCCTGTCCTCCCTCCTTGCTGGGGAGCAGCTCTGAAGGGCAGCAGTGGGGAGTGTGTGAGCCGTGCCCTGGCCTTGCAGGGAAGTGAGGGCTCTCCCATGGCACCGGGGAGAGACCTCTCTGTGATGCGGCACGTCCCACTGTGACCTCAGCCCGTGTCATCTCAGGGCTCAGTAGGTCACCGCCATGGAGATGGCACAGCCAGGGAGAGAGCAGAGAGATTTCCCTCCATGTTCTGCAAAGCAATCACCTCCTCTCCCCACAGTTAGTTTCCAAAACTTGCTGATAACTCCTTCAGGAACGTGACCAGATGGTGACAAAGGCTGTGAAAAATCTAAGATGGGTCACAGCAGAGGTCACTTCTGTGCCCCTGCACCAACAGGTCTCTGCACAGGGCAGACCTGGCCAGGAAGCTGGGGTTTGGGGCTATGTTAGGGGTTTGCCACTTGTTAAAGACGGGATCAAAATCATGTGAGGTCAAACAGCACAAAAGGGTGGCCATGGGCTGCGATGCTTTGGTGAGCCTGGTGAGACAGGTTTCTCCCGTGGGTCACTCTTCTTGTCAAAGGAGGATGTAGGACAGGATGGGACAGGACGCAGCCTTCCTCCTTCAGGCACCAAAGCAGGCTCTCTGCTTTGAAAAGGCCTCAGCAAGGTTTCTCAGTCTGCAGTGCTTAGGAGAGAGATGAGATGCCAGAAAAGAGCAACTAGGCCCTTAACACGCATCATCCAGAGGGCTTTACGTGGGACCCTGGTGCTTCCCATGTTCCATAACCGTGGGCAAGGCTGGGGAGCAAATTTGGGGCAGTGTTCTCATTTCCCATGAATGTTGCCCAGGCTGAGACAAATCTCACCAGGCCCCTCTCTTTTCATGGGGCACAATTTCCACACCACGCACACACTGTCAAGCCTAGATTTCACAACCAATGTCTAAGCCACGCTGCAGGCCTACATACTGCGGGGACAGGCGCGACCTCCGAGTCACTTCCCAGCCATGGGCAACCTGGGCTGCTCTCTCTGCACTCACCTCACAAGCACCTTCCCAGCCACCTGCCTCCTGCTGCCCTATCAGCCACTCCAAAAGACAGGACCTCACGGCCACCTTCCCAGCCGTCTGCCCGCCACTGCCCTACAAGCCCCTGACACACAAGTGACCTCACAACAACTTCCTCAGCCATCAGCCAAATGCTCACCTCCCAGCTGCTCCGGCCAACGTCACCTCCAAAGCACGCGTCCCAGCCGTGCACCTGCTGCTGCCCCAGCAACTGCTCAGCCAGAAGACACCTCACCAGCACCTCCCCAGCCACACGCCTCCTGCTAGCCAATCACGTAACCCTTGCAGAAGGGACCTTACAGACAACACGCCAGCCTTGTTCCTGCAGCTGGCCTCTCAGCTCCTCAGCCCCAAGGGACCTCAGAATCAGCAGCCGAGCCACACGGCCCCTGCTGGCCTCTCAGCTACCGACAAAGAACTGATTGGGCAGTGGTGATTTTCTGGCCCAGCTCTCGCAGACACTAGGGACCTCGTGGCTGTTGCCCCCTGCAGCTGCCCCTGCTCTCCCCAAGGCTGAGACACCTCCTGAACGGTCTCCCTCACTCACCCTGGCGCCTCACACTGCTCCTAGTGCAGCAAAACACCCAGGACGGGCCAGTTCCTGCCCCAAGAGAAGATCACCTTCTGCCCAGCCAGTACCCGCACCGAGCCCGTGAAGCTCAGGAACTGGAGAAAGGCCTGCAAGGGATTCCTGGCAACATTTCCTAAGGGGCCGATTGTGTGGGAGCAGCGACCATGAAGCGGAAGACAGCAGGGCCCCATGGCCCAGGCAGAGCAAGAAGCCTTCCCGCAACTCCAAAGGCCACTTCCTGCCCCAAGGAGGGACTGAACCAAGCCAGCACATCCCCTACACATCAAGGACAACAAGCACTCTCTGGTTTGGGGCCCTGACAGTTTGGGACGTGGGGAAGGACTGAGGCGAGGGCATCTCAGCTGGGGACACCAGCAGAGGCAGCACTCAGCAGCTCTTCCCCCATTAGATCCCGCCAGCAGGGCTAATGACAACGGCAAGGGGAGGACGGGCCCTTCCCCAGCCTCCAAGGCCCTGCGAAAGCCAAACAGCTGCCACGCTCAGAGCTGCTCTGCCAACACCCTTCAGGCTGCTTCCAGGGCCACAGGTCTCGGGGCCCAGCAAGAGCCACGGAGCACCACCAACGGCCAGGCCATGGCATGCCGCGTGGGCACAGCCTCTCTCGGAGCCCTCCGACAGGCAGTTTTTCCAAGCAGAAGCGACCATGGGCAAGGGCCCCAAAACACACCAAGACCCACTCTCCAACCCTTCCGCTTGCTTCTAGTCCTCCAGAGCCTTTCCACAGGCACTTCCTCTGAACATCCAGTCAAAGCCCAGAGCCTGCTCCCTTCCCACCTCCACGAAGCACAGGGCAAGTGCTCTCCCAGGAGGCGCATCACGCCAGCTCTTGCCTATCTATCTGCTTTGCTTCACGTGCCCTCAAGGCCCTCACCCCACAGGCCTCCCTACTGAGGGGCCCTTTGGGGCTTCAAGGCAGGAGGACAAAACTCTTTGGCAACACTCCCCCTCTCTCGGGCCGTGCTCCGACAGCTCACCAATGACCACACGGCTGCACACAGACACACTCAGCAGCACGGACAGGGCCAGTGCACCAGCCTTAGACAAGCACACTTCCAACCAGGGAAACGGCACAAGGCTTCCGCTGCTCTCAAGCCTTTGCCTTGCCCTGCCTCAGCAAGGCCTGGGATTTCTCTGCCAAGCAAAGCCTCGAGCCAAGCCAGCAGCTTTCAGCAGGGCACGTGCCACATGGAAAAGCCAGCACAGGCTCTGTCTCCACGGTCCCCCCTGGCATGGCCCAGGAAGAGCCCGAGAGCACCAGCTAAGCCACCCACTGAAGGAGCTTGGCGTGTGGCAGAGCCAAGAGCTGGTTTGTCCTCACGTTTGGTGCCAGGAGCTCTCCTCCAAAGCAGCACCAGGCAGCAGCCTGCAGCAAGGACCACTTCCCTCTCTTCCCTTAGCAAGCACTTGAGCCCCTAGTGCTCCACTCTTTGGCCCCTGCATTGCTCAGGCCTGCAAGGACACTCTCCCATCACGGCGTCAGCAGGGAGCAGTCCGAAAAACAAGAGTGGTCACAATGCAAAGGCTCCAGGACTCTCCCCACCTCCCAAAAAAGGAGTGGCAACTCTCAAAGCACTCAGGGAGAAAACGCCAAGGGGAAAGGGCTTCCAGCGCTCAGCGTCCACAATGCCTGCCCACAAGCCGGCAGGCTACTGGGAGGACACCTGTGCTCACCACCACTCCCTTGGCTCCACACACTCGCAGCAATGCCCCTAGAGCTCCGTGGGGCTCCTCACACCCACCCAAACCTCAGGCCAACACCACCACCTTCCCCGCGTCAGCACCTCACAACACCACACCTCGCACACTCCTGCCTGCCCAAGGGGGCTCTCTCGCTGCCCTGCTGCAGCACACAAACCTCACCCTGCAGCAGGACGGTGCAGGAACTTGCCGAGACGGCAGCTGGAAGGAAGAGAGACCTGGGCTGCGCATCCCTTGCAGGCCACCCTTGCCTTGGCTCCTCTCCTCCAAGGCACTCCTTGTCCAGGGAGATTGGGCACAGGAAGGCATCAGCCCCCCTCCAGAGTCCTCTCCCAGGAACACACCTGCCCCTCTCCCAAGAACACCTCTCCACAAGGCCTTCACTCCTCCAAACACCTTCCAGCACGCTAACACCCAGCCATGAACGAGCACCTCCCACGACCTCCTGCTCCTTCAGCCAACACTGGACCAAAGCTCTCCCCACAAAAAGCAACCGAGAGGAAAGGAGGGAAAAGCATGCCTCGTACAGCTCTCAGAGCAAGGGGAAGCGCTCCGTGGACTTTCGGGTGGGTCCTGGCTGCAGAGCCTGGCAAGAGCGGAGGAAACTCCAGGCGTGAAGCTGAGCGGGCAGAAGGCAGCCGGCTGCCAGCGTGCCTGGCTCATGGGGCCACCAGGGCAGCCGGGGCCCCAGCAGCCAAGGCACCTGCTCACCTCGCAGCGCTCCCCACCTCCCCAGCCTGATGGCACTCCCCACGCACAGCACTGCTCTCTCCACACGTCTCCTCCCGCACCCACAACCAACACCCTGGGGCCACCGCCTCTCCCCACCACACGCCACCCCCCCACTGGCACACACCTCACCCCCACCCCGCGCCTCACACAGTGTGGACAGCCAGCACGCCCCTCTGCAGCAGGCACACACAGGCCACACCACCACACAGGCCAGCAGCCAGGACACTACCCCCCAAATGCCCCAAATCACACCCAGGCCCACTCTCCAGCCCTTCTCTTTGCTTCTAGTCCTCCAAGAGGCAGCAACAAGCACTTCCTCTGAACATCCACTCCCACCTCTGCTCCTGCTCCCTTCCCACCTCCACGAATCAAAGGGCCGAGATATCTTTCCAATGTTGGAGACAAATCTCGGCCCAACCCCACCGCACCGTCCCCATGCAGCTGCTTGGGGCCAACCAGCACATCTGGCTTGTAGGGCAGCTCTCCTGGGGCCTAGGCTGCTCTTTCCCGCGTTCCCAGCCCCACCGGCCCTGCTGGCAGCTCCTGGAGGAAAGGAGCCCCACTGCCGGCACCGCTGCTCTTGCTCTCTGTGGGACAGGCTGGGACCAGCGGGTCGCTCTGGAAGGCTGAGGAGCCCCGGGGCAGGGGGCATTAAGGGGGAGAGCAGCTCTGGGCCTGCCGGTGCTGCGGAGTGGAGGTGTGGGGCTGGCAGGGGTGGCAGGAGATGGCCCTGCTGAACTCACCCCAGCACTGCCCACCACGGCTCCGGGGAAAATCAGCCTGGCATAAGGCAGGACTGGTGGGGTGGCTATGGCACCCCCCCCCCCAAGCTGCTCTCCCAAACCTGCTGTCTTTTGGGTGCAGAGCTTGGAGCCCAGTTTGCAGGAGGACAGGGGCTGTGGCCATCTGAGGACACCAGGTCTGAGCCCAAAACATGCTCTGCCAACCTCGAAAGATAAAAGCCTCCGGGGGGAAGGAACAAAGGTTCTCCCAAGCAAGGTTGAGGTTATTTAAGGTGAAGTTTTCATTTCCGCTGTGGGCATTTCTGCAGGCTCTTGAGAGCCCCATGGGAGGTGGTGGACACTCTAGCCTCCAGGGCACGCAGGACCCCTTTCCTGCCAGAGCCAGATCCAAAAGGGAGACCCACTCCCAGGGAAACTTGGGCCTGAATTTCCTCCCACCCTACCAGGAGGGGATGGAGCCAGCCCCACAGGAGCCTCGGGCCTCAGGACAGCTCCAGCCCCAGGACCCAGCACTCCTGCCTGCCCCATTGTGCCCTGAGCCAGACAGGACCCTCCAGCAGGGCTCTTGTGGCCGCCCCCAGCCCTGTCCAGACACCCCCACAGCCCAGGTCCCACAACTGTTTTTCCATTTCACAGTCTCTGTGCGACACCTCAGGAAGGAGTTCCTCAATCCCTTACCCTTGGTGGAGAGCTGCAGGAGCACTGGAAAGCTAGTATCTGTGGTCTGGGCTAATGTTCTTGGTCCAGCAGTCTCCATCTCGTTTGGCCCCTTTCCTTCGGCTCGCCTCTCCCTCCAGGGAAAAAGGACTCTCTTGTCTCCTGTCTCGTCCCCTACAATTCCTCTCCAATGTGTCCCTGCTCTTGTGCCTGTTGGTGAGGAGCCCCAGTGCAGCCCCACTGCCTCCTGTCCTCCCTCCTTGCTGGGGAGTAGCTCTGAAGGGCAGCAGTGGGGAGTGTGTGAGCCGTGCCCTGGCCTTGCAGGGAAGTGAGGGCTCTCCCATGGCACCGGGGAGAGACCTCTCTGTGATGCGGCACATCCCCCTGTGACCTCAGCCCGTGTCATCTCAGGGCTCAGTAGGTCACCGCCATGGAGATGGCACAGCCAGGGAGAGAGCAGAGACTTCCCCTCATGTCCTGGAAAGCAGTCACCTCCCCTGACCCCCTGTTAGTTTCCAAAACTGGCTGATAAATCCTTCAGGAACGTGACCAGATGGTGACAAAGACTGTGGAAAATCTAAGATGGGTCACGGGAGAAGTCACTTCTGTGCCCCTGCACCAACAGGTCTCTGCACAGGGCAGACCTGTGTGGGAAGCTGGGGTTTGGGGCTATGTTAGGGGTTTGGCACTTGTTAAAGATGGGATCAAAATCATGTGAGGTCAAACAGCACAAAGGGTGGCCATGGGCTGAGATGCTTTGGTGAGCATCAAGACAGGTTTCTCCCGTGGGTCACTCTTCTTGTCAAAGGAGGATGTAGGACAGGATGGGACAGGGCGCAGCCTTCCTCCTTCAGGCACCAAAGCAGGCTCTTTGTTTTGAAAAGGCCTCAGCAAGGTTTCTCAGTCTGCGGTGCTTAGGAGAGAGATGAGATGCCAGAAAAGAGCAAATAGGCCCTTAACACACATCATCCAGAAGGCTTTACGTGGGACCCTGGTGCTTCCCATGTTCCATAACCATGGGCAAGGCTGGGGAGCAAATCTGGGGCAGTGTTCTCATTTCCCATGAATGTTGCCCAGGCTGAGCCTGGGGAAAGCCATTTCCCACCTCTGGAGCTCAGCTGGTCCTTGGGCTTTTCAGCATCACCTCAGGGCAGTGCTTCTCCCCTGGCTATAGTCCCTGGCACCCTGCATCCCCCCCCCCCCCAGCACCCTGGCTTTCCCGGGGGGCTGTACAGCACCTAGTGCCCTGGATCTCCCACAGTTTTTCTGCTAGGCTTCTCAGGACTTGCCCACACACTGCAGGGCTGCTGTCCAGGCTGCAGTGCAGAGCCTGGAAGGCAGTGCAATGCCTCAGGACCTGCACCTTGGCTCATTCAGAAGTGTGTGAGGTGACCAGCTCCCAGCTGTGCAGCTGCTGGAGTTTGAGAACATCCCTACAACCAACCTTCCTTGTCTCGGAATAGTCTCAGGGTGACTCTTGCAGAAGGGAGGCTCCATCCCCCTTGAAGACTGTCAGAGAGGTGGCTTTCCAAGTCCCTGCCAAAAGGAGGCCAGACCACAGAGAACAGAGGCAGCAAACAGAGGCAGCAGCTGGTGCAGCAGTGTGTGGGCTCTGCTTAGACCTTCTGAGGACCTTGTTGGAAGTTGTGGGGGGGGCTTTCTGGGGACCCAGAGGAACTAGAGGGTGCTTGCTGCGAACAGGCAAGGAGAGCTAGGCAAGGACAACTACAGGAGGCCTTAACTTCTCCTGGGAGCAGCTCTAGCTAGGTGGAGCTGCTGCTAAGGAGCTCTGTTGGTTGCCCCTGAGGAGAGGGAGTTGGGGCCACCTGAATCTGAGGAAAAACTTCTTGACTGTGAGAGTGACAGAGCACTGGAAGAGGTTCTCCAGAGGTTGTGGAGTCTCCTTCCCTGGTGACATCTCCGTTTGCTCCTGGCTGCGCCCCAGGCTGCATATGTCTGCATATATTTTGAGTTCAGCACCTCAGCTGTGGCACGGACAGAAGATTTCTCACACAGAAACATGTTCCCAAGGACCTTCTGTAGGCAAAAGCTTTGACTGCAAGGGGTGACATGATGGCATGGATAGGAGGTGGCCAATGTGACAGTGGAAGGAGGTTCCCACTAACAGAGCAAACCCTGCAGCGCCCAAGGCCGGGGAGAAACAGAGCTAGGCTGTGCAGGAATGGCAGGAGAGGGATTTGCTGCCTGAGCTGCCTCTGCAGCACCTTGGGGGCCTGTGACAGAGGTGAAGCGATCTCCAGGAAGGAGAAGGTGCCAGTAAAGAAGTCCCTAGGCCTGGGCAGCCTGCGATCCAGCCACCCAGAGGACATCACTAGCCCAGTGGCTGTTCATATCATGTGGAAGGGTGAGAAGAGGTTCAGGTTCAGGAGAGCCAGAAGGGTTGGAGAGTGCAGACACTAGAGGGGAGACCTTGATGTGATGTGCCTCCCATTTATGCAGCACGCTTGAATGCAGACAGGATGGATTTGGCCTAAAGGCCATGGTGGGATTCAGTTGTGTGGGCACAGGTAGGAAAGTTGAGATGCCCTGGGGCATCTTGTCCAGGAAGCACTAAAAAGGGGCCATGGTTTCCCTGGAGGTGCCATGGTGTATGTGCTAGAAGCATGCAGTTGTGTTGGACACCCCAAGCATCCGACATGGTCCTGTGAGGCTATTTCTAGGTCATGAAATCAAGTGTCTGCACTGAATGACATGAGCTGTTGGTAACACTGGGATCTGGATATGTCTCAGCTTCCTTGTGAGTGGGTGCCTAGCAGTATTAGGCACCTCGGGTCATTAGAGACGGCAAGGAAATTCCCCACCTGGCCCCCACCTGATGCTCTAGTGGTATGCAATCTCCCACTTGCTCCATCAGAGCAAGCAGACACTGGCACATGCCTTGGACCGCCTCTGTCTCTTCCAATGTCACCAGGTTTTTGTGTGTGGGCAACTGACCCCCACCCTCCACCTCCAGGGATTATAACAGGAGCTTAGACAAGGAGGTTCCATGCAGACATATCTGTTGGACACACTTCAGTTTGCGCAAGGGCAATCCCACCTTCTGTGTGTCTGTGGAGTTTATAGGAGGGATCTGAATCCCACGCCAGCCCATGGGCTTCCAAACCAGCATGTGATGCCCACATCATCTGAATGAAAACCTGAACCATGAGTCAATGAACTCCCCTCCGGTCCCCTTCTAGGTGTCCTGCCTAGGTAAGAGAAGGCAATGGGGACCTGCAGAGTGGGACATTTCCACCACAGAGAGTTATCCTCTGATGAAATAAACTGCAATGTTGGAATCGGTCTCTGTCCACTCCTTAGCAGAGGACGCTAGGTGATTATTTTAGTCTACCTCAGTGGATATTTCCCAGGAGGAGGGAGCCCGAGGGACAGAGAAATTCATGCCTGCAGCTGGGCCCCTGCTCCTGAGTGGGGCCAGGCTCCTGGGACAGAGGGAGCTGGTGGCACCGTGGCAGCCGTGCCCATGTGCCCAGCTGTGTGCAGGAGCAGCTCCTCTGGCAAGAGCAGCAGGGCTGTGGGCACTGCCAGCTGCTGCTGAGAGGAGCTGCGAGAAGGCAGAGAGAAGTGGAAGGCAGTGTGGAGTGGGAGGAGAGAGGAGAGCTCCTTGTGGGAGACATCTTCCCAGCCCTTTGCATGGTGAGTGTCTGGCTGCAGGGCAATGCTGCTGAGGTTGCTGGAGCGCTCTCCTGAACCCAGCCCCTCACATGGCTGATCAGTTTTTTAAGGATTGCTCTCCCGGTTCCTCTAGTGCATGGGAGGAGGAGATGCTTCAGAGCAGGGATGTCCTGCCAAATCATCACTGGGACAGGATATCCTGCTGCTTTCTCCCAGGGACAGCTGCATGGAGGTGAGGTCTGGGTGTGCACCAAGGTCTGTGCAGGTCCTCTATAATTCAGAGCAGTGTCCCTGTGTCCCGAGGGTGCTGTGTGTCTGGTGCCATGTCTCTGCCACCTGCGAGGGTCAGCCCTCAGCCTGCCCAGGGAGCTCCCCACAGTGCTGCGGGGAGAAGCTCTGGGTGGAAGGAGTGACCCCCAGCAGGGCAGGTTCATTCTGCTCCTGGGAGGGTGCTGCGTGCGTCAGGGTCAGGGCTGCTCACAGCCCTAGCTCACCCTCAGGGCATGTCTGGAGGGGACTTTCCAAGAGGACACTCAGGGCAGGCTTACCTGTGAGGGGCGGGGGGCACTCTCTTGAGTCTCTGCTTTTGTGTTGTGCCTGTGGCAGGGCACAAATCCAGAAGGATGTTGTAGGTTTGGAGGACTGAAGGAGAGATGTGCAGGGTTACTGTCTGCAAGGATCCCCGAAAGTTCCTTCAGGCATCTGTTTACCTGCAGGCAGCAGCAATCTCCCCTTTGCAGCTCGCATCATCCTCATCATGCTTCGTCCGCCCTGCTCCTTCGGTCCTGCCAACACAGAGATGCCCCTGGGCAGTGCCCTCCTGCCGGGAGGTTTGCGCAGGGCAGAGGTGAACGGCCAGCGGGTGGGATGGGGTCTGTGAGCCCTGACAGCGGAGAGAGGTGGGGACAGAGGAAGAGCTGCCAGTGGGGACAGCTCCAGGCAGCTGAGAGGTGGTCAGGGAATGGCAGGAAAGTGCCCCCAGAAACTCTGTGGTAGGCTGGACTCAGGCAGCTGTCTTGTGGTCCTCCATCGTAGATGCCTTCCTCTGAGCAAGCCCCCCTCTTCTCCTCTCCCACCCAACAGCGCCCTCCCGCTGCTCTGAGGGTGAAGGCCTCCAGGGGAGGAGTCACCTCCTCTGCAGACAGACTGCCAGGAAGCAGAGCTGCCTCTCTGCTGCCACATGCCCCTTTCCCAGGGCAAGGCAGAGGGGCTGAGAATGACTGCCCTGGCAGGACCCCCGGGGTGGGAGGCGCAGTCTGGGGAAGGTGCCCGTCTGTCTCTCTCTGTCCTGCCTGGGCAGCAGGGTCACAGCCTTTCTCCTCCTTTCCCTACCTCTCCTTTCTGCTCTGGTACTTGCTGTCCGCTGGCGGTTCAGCTACAAATCCAGACACCCACCCTGCGGCCCTTCATGGGAGCGAGGTGCCCGAGGCCCCTTCGAGCCCCATGGTGCTGGGCAATGCAGTCGGAGGGGCTGGGGAAGGAGCTGCCTCTCCCTTCCGGAGACCCCCGGGTCGGAACACATGACTGTCTCCTTCGGGAGCCATTTCCAGAAGCTCAGGAGGTGCTAATGCCACCAAGGGCTCCTGAGCAGCTCCGTATGTGAAAGAGAGCAGAGGAAGAACTGTGCTTTGAAACCAGCCGCCCTTGATCTCCTCAGAGTCCAGTGTCTTTTCTAGACAAACCTGGGTTTGTGGGTGAAATCAGGCTCTGGGTAACACCAGTGTGAGCCCAGGACAGCTGGGAACAAGGCTGATGGACTCAGCAGCACTCCTGACTGCGCTAAGCAGCAGAGAGCCCATTTGCCTCTCTGGTCTTTGCAATGTTCATGCCTGCAGCAACACAGATATCTGTCCCTGCAAAGAACGCTCCCCAGATGTGATGATGGAATCTAAAAATCTCCACACCAAATAATTATAAAAAGAAGCAAAACCTCCCTCCTGCAGCCCAAGCTCTTTAGAACTGTGTGTGAGGATATTAACAGCCCTTTTCATTAAAGGTGGACATCCTTATACACCAGTAGCGAAAACCAGAGCTATCACAAACCAATTCCATCCACCCACTGGTCTAGATTAGGACAGGCCCCTGCTCCTCACAGCACACTCAGCTGGAGCTGAAGCTGAGGAGCTGAATGAACGTCTTCCTGAGGAGAAAAGAAATTTGTCTATCTTGTGTTTCTGTGTGGGTGGGTGGGTGTGGGGGGGAATTGTATATGAAAAATGGAAACGTTTTCTCAGAGAAAACTATTCTAAGTTGTCACTGTCTTTTCTTCCTCAGACAGCACCCCTGTGCCCCAAAGGAGAAAATGTCCAACAGCAGCTTCCTCAACGGGTTCCTCCTCCTGGCGTTTGCGGACTCACGGGAGCTGCAGCTCTTGCACTTCTCGCTCTTCCTGGGCATCTACCTGGCTGCCCTCCTGGCCAACGGCCTTATCATCACTGCTGTAGCCTGCGACCACCACCTCCACACCCCCATGTACTTCTTCCTCCTCAACCTCGCCCTCCTCGACCTGGCCTCCATCTCCACCACTGTCCCCAAATCCATGGCCAACTCCCTGAGGGACACCAGGGCCATTTCCTACTCGGGATGTGCTGCCCAGGTCTTTTGCTTTGTCTTCTTATTTCCAACTGAGTATTCTCTCCTCACAGTCATGGCCTATGACCGCTACATTGCCATCTGCAGACCCCTGCACTACGGGACCCTCCTGGGCACCAGAGCTTGTGTCAGGATGGCAGCAGCTGCCTGGGCCACTGGTTTTCTCTATGCTCTCCTGCACACTGCCAACACATTTTCCATTCCTCTCTGCCAAGGCAATGTCCTGGACCAGTTCTTCTGTGAGATTCCCCACATCCTCAAGCTCTCCTGCTCAGACTTCTACCTCAGGGAAGTCGGGCTTATTGTGCTTGGTCTTTTTTCATTCCTTGGGTGTTTCGTTTTCATTGTGCTGTCCTACGTGCAGATCTTCAGAGCTGTGCTGAGGATGCCCTCTGAGCAGGGTCGGCACAAAGCCTTCTCCATGTGCCTCCCTCACCTGGCCGTGGTCTCCCTCTTTGTCAGCACTGTCATGTTTGCCTACCTGAAGCCCCCCTCCATGTCCTCCCCAGCTCTGGATCTGGTGGTGGCTGTTGTGTACTCGGTGGTGCCTCCAGCAGTGAACCCCCTCCTCTACAGCATGAGGAACAAGGAGCTCCAGGAGGCCCTGAGGAAACTGGTTATACAGGTGCAACATAAGCACCGATAACTCTCCCATGCGCGCCCATTCATCAGTCCCAGGGCATTTGGCATCAAGGCTCTGTGTGGTGCATTTATTTCTTTCTTACTTTCTCTTTCTTACTTTACTTTCTCGTAAACTGCAAAGAAGTTTTGTTCATGTCTCTTCTCAGGAATCTCTCGTTTGAAGCCGACCCAGACACTGTGTTGAAGCAGGAAGGCAGGCTTACCCTTCATCAGCAGAGATGGGGGAACCTCAGAGCCCCCTAGTCTGAGCTCCCTCAGATGCCCCCAGTGAAATGAGGGGAGTTTCCCTTTGCAGGGTCCCTTTTGGCACTGACACCAAGGGAGCTCAGGGGCACAGAATCAGGCTCAGATGAGTACAGGTGGGATGAGACCATGGGTGCCATGTCCATTAGGAGAGCTCAGCTCTGCTGGCCACAGTCAGGGCGTGATCTCACACCCCTCTTTTGGAAGAGTGGCAGCTGGTTGTCACCGCGAGCTGGTCCCTTCCCTCTACAGAGCTCCAACCCTACAAGTGGAGGGGGAATGGAGGGAGGGGAGTCAGGCAGCAGCTTGTGAGGACAGACCCTGTGCTTGAAAGTATCATCCCCCCCACTGCCACGGCAGGCATTCCCTCACTGCAGCCTTCCTGTAGAAGCTTCAGCTTTCTTGGAGACACATCTCCTCACAGCAGCAGGGTTTCTTTTTTGGAGGCTGTGCTCTTCATCTCCACGCTGTCCTTCTGTGCCCTCTTCTGTGGATATGGCCCAGCAGGTCTCATAACTGGGTGGTGGTAGGGCTGTGTTTCCATGGGCATGAGCCCTGTGCCTACAGGCAGGACCAGGCACTGGGCACCCTTGTGCCAGACCTGGCCTCCACATTAACATGTCTTTAATAAAAGGGGATCTCCCCTGTGATGTGCCTTGAAGTCTGTCTTTTCTTCAGAAGCTGGAGTCAAAAATATGCCCAAGGGACTGCACCAGAGAAGGGCTTGCCGCTCTGCTTGTGAACTCCATGGGATGAGATCCAAGTCCCCGGGTCATCCATTAGGGACTGGGGGCTGGATTCAGGGCTCATCTGCTGGTTACCAACAGAGATGAGGAATGATCTCTGAATTACCTACCTGGGGCTGTCCCACAGGTGACAGTGCTGATGAGAGATGCCCATCGTTGTGGAGGGGAATCTCCAGGAGATCCCCAGGAGAGCTCAGGGGATGTCCAGGGACAGCGTGTGCCTGGCAATGGGCAGTGAGTGGAGCCTCCCAAAGTGAGAGAGGGTCCATGGTGGAGTTTACCAGAAGGTAAAGCACTAAATCCAGGTATGTATGGGGAATCTCCAGAGAGGCAGTGGGGACCCAGGAGGCGCAGGGAAGGGGGACAGGAGAGTGATTCCTGCACGTCCAGTGAAACACCACAGGCTGGACACCACAGTGAACACCCAAACACATCTCCTGCCTTGGGCAACACCCTGGGAGTCACTCTGAGCACCATCCATGAGCACAGACACATGGCAGCAGTATCAGTGGTGGTGATCCCTGTCCAATGGGGTTTGCTTCCCACCATGACCAGCAGGGCCAGGGCCAAATCAGGAGTCACCTGATGGCCCCACAGCCCCACAGTCTGCTCACCCTGCAGAGCAGCAATACCAGCCTGGGGCCCTATGGGGTGCACAGGGTGGGGGGTGTAGGATCAGCCAGGCCAGCACGGACACACTGGCCTGGAGAAAGGCTCTCTGGGGAGCAGAGATGTCCCAGGAGAAAAGCAGGGCAGCAGGCAGAGAGAGAAAATGAGAACGAGAAACAGGTTTCTCTGGGCACCAGCTTGGGGCAGGTGGCTCTGTCCTCGGGGCAGCAAGAGGTGCTGGAGGGGCGGCAGGGCCAGGGCTGTCGTGGTGTGCTGGGCAGCGGGGTGGGCATGGAGGGGCTGCAGGCAGCCAGGGAGGGGGATCTCGTGGGCACAAGAGCAGGGGAGACAGAGAGTGACCAGCCTCATTGCAGGACCTCGTCCCCTTTGCCAGGGAGCTGCTCCCCTTGTCCTTGGGCCGTGCATGCATTACACTGTGGACATGCCTGTGCCTGGCCCTGCACCTCTGGGGTCCTCCCCTGACCCTGTCCCTGTCCAGCTGACCTGACTGCCCATCTCTTGCTGGGACCTGCCTGCTCACTACAGCTAAGAAAGCCTTGGCAAGGGAAGCTGGGACCTGAGCAGATCCCCAGGAGGTTGTAGGTACAAAAGGTGACCGTATCACCTCAGCAGAACCTCTTTCCTGACAACCAATGTGAAGGTGTGAGGAGAGCTTTGGATCTGGTCCCTTAGCCAGGGAACACTGCATGCAGAGTCAGAGCTGGATGAAAAAGGGAGCTCAGCCACTTGGGGGATTGATACTATGCTGCCTATTTGGGAGAATCACAGACTCACAGAATCGTTTAGGTTGGAAGGGACCTCTGGCGATCATCTAGTCTAACCTCCCTGCTCAAGCAGGGTCACCTAGAGCATATTGCCCAGGATCACATCCAGACGGCTTTTGAATATCTCCAGCGAAGGAGACTCCACTACCTCTCTGGGCAACCTGTTCCAATGCTCTGTCACCCTCACAGTCAAGAAGTTTTTCCTCAGGTTCAGATGGAACTTCCTGTGGTTCAGTTTGTGCCCATTGCCTCTTGTCCTGTTGCTGGGCACCACGGAGAAGAGGCTGGCCTCATCCTCTTGACACTCCCCCTTCAGATAAGAGGATTTCCTGTGCCACAGCTCGAGTGCTTCTGCACCATTGGTGATGGGACTGCTGCTCCAAAGAGTATGTTGTGGGGAGCAGCAAGAGTGGGGCAGAAAGAGTGGGTGGGAAGGGCAGTCAAGAGCCAAGAGTACCAGCAAGGCCAGCAGAGCAGTGCCCCACCAATGAGAAGTACTGTCCCACAGTGCCTGGACAAGAGGAGCGGAGCAGGTATGGGGATGGTAACTACGATCAGGCACAGTCCAGCGATGGCTGGACAAGAGTGGAGGGCTCCAACCAGCCCTGCTTTGTGTGGGAGGCTGGACTGGAGACCTCAAGAGGTCCCTTCCCACCACAACTCCTCTCTGAGTCCAGGAATTCCTGCTCCTCAGCCTCTGATCCAGCACAGCTGACCTGGGGATGAGAGCACCTAGGGCAGAGCAGAACAAGTCCAGCTGGGAGAGCATCATGGGGAAGATCCAAAGGTGCCTGGCTCAGCCCTGGGCTTTGAAAAACTCCATCATTCACCCCAAGAGGCCCCAAATGCCTCTTCCACTTTGCCCTGTGCTCTCCTCTCATCAGCCCAAGTGGAGTCCAGCATGGCCTGGGGACTCTCTTCCCCACGGGGACGAGAAGGAGAGGGAGGGCCTTCACCAGCCCCACACTGCCCTTTCCACCCGTGGCCTTGGCAGCTGTGTGTGCCTGGCTCTGCCCACTTGCCTGCCCCACACTCCCGGCTGCACTGGAAGCCCATCCACATCCCGCCCTCGAGCTGCCGTCCACCCCGAACCTGGAGCCCGGCCACCCACAAAGGCATCGCCCGGCCAGTGCCCCGGCCGTGCAGCCGAGGGCAGGGGTCTTCGCCCCAAGTCCTCTGCTCCTGCCCTGCTGCCGGCACCGCTGCTGCTGTGGCCAGGTCAAAGGCTGCTGCCACCAGACGGCCCCGGGGCCCGAGGCAGCTCCAGCTGCCAGCAGGGCTGTGCTGGAGCCGGTGAGGAGCGGGCTGCAGTGGGGCTGGCAGCGCCAGGGTGGGTGGGCAGAGGGCAGCTGCCCTGGGCCCCGCTGCAGCTGGGGCTGGGGCTGGGGCTGGGGCTGGGACTGGTCCCAGCTTTTGCCTGGGCAGCTCCCGGAGGAGCCGCTGCACGGGATCCTCCAGCTCTGCCCCGGCAGCAGCACGAGTGCTCAGGGGGCTGGAGGGGACGTGTTCAGATGCGGGGCAGGGGCTGCCCGGGGGGAGCCCCGAGACCTTGTCCGGGCAAGCAGGGCTGGAGCGAGGAAAGCCAGAGCTCAGCTGGAGCTGGAACCAGACCCCTCACACATGGCAAGGGCTGGAGTACTATTAAATAACCATTAAATGATCCCCCAGAGACTTGGGGATGGGAGCAGCCAGCCCCTGCCCAGCCCAGGCTCTGCCCCACGCGGGGCTCAGCAGACAGCTGTGCTCGGGACCTGCCGCGGTCTGGTGCAGAAGAGAGGACGTGCAAGGCTGGCCTTGTCCCCTCCGTGGGGATGCGCCGAGCTGCAGGAGTACGCAGCTGGCCATGCACCACCCCACCGCTGGGGGAGCAGCCAGCGCTGGGAGGGGTGACGCGAGGGGCTGCTGCAGGACGATGGGCCTGGGGCAGCTTCCCCAGGGTGGGCAGGCAATGCAGGCACCAACCTGGGCTCTTCTCTCCTGCTCCCTCCAGGGCCTCCCAGCCTGGCGCTGGCCCCACAGAAGGCTCGCCCCAGGGGGCTGCAGAGCTCTGGGCACTCACTCCACAGCACCAGCCCCTCGCAAGGCCACAGCAGCTCTGTGGGGCAGAGAGGGGTCTCAGCCTCCCCACCAGCACCAGGGCTGCTGGTGCTGCTCTGCAGGACCAGCAGGCTGTGGGACCATGGGATGACTCCCCACTGGCTGAGCTGTTCAGGAAAGACCCAGCTGGACCATCATCATTGCACCTGACCAGCCCCTCCCCAGGGTCTGTGGCTGTGCAGGATGCTTGGAGCAATCACAGGGCATTTCACACTGCTCAGCATGTGTGCAGAGGTGACATTAGACCCAGCCCTCTCCCTCTCCTGAGATTGTTGAGCCCTGATTTGACGTATTCCTCAGTTTGGCCCTTCATGTTTGAGTGACTCCACTTGGTTTTGTGAGTCTCCACTCACTGCCCAGACCAGGCACATGCTGCCTCTGGAGATCCCCTCTGCTCCCCGCGTGGCTGCATATCCCCTTCCAGAAGGACGGGCAGCTGTCACCTTCCCAGCAATATGTGGGACAGTCCCCAGCAGATACCCCTTGATGACTCATCCTCTCCAGGGGCCCTGGGCCAACCACAAGTGACACCTGAATCCAGACCTTGCTCCCTCACACATCACTCTGCCAGCTGATGTCCTTTAGCCCATGGAAAACCCAGGCATGACAACAGGGCCTTTTCAGGTGAAAGTCCCTGAGCACATTCTTAGGGCCAGCTGTGGAAGAAGAGCCCAAATTTCAGGCACAGTTCTCAGAAGATCCCTTTTATTATAGGGATGCTACCTGGGAGGCCACCTCTGACACAGTGATAGGCAGATTTACAGAAGGTCTCTGGGTCAGACAGTCAGGGTTTGTGCTGCTGAAGAAGTGGGATGATTTCAAATCTTTCTACATAAACATGATTATCAGAGACAGAACTCCCAAAGCAGAGGAGTTTCTGGAGATAACCTGGAAATTGCTTGCGAAGAGAGAAGGGCAGCTTAGTGCTGCTGAACTAGAACCAGCTGAATCAGTTTCCTCAGTGCCTCCTTGAGCTCCTTGTTCCTCATGCTGTAGAGGAGGGGGTTCACTGCTGGAGGCACCACCGAGTACACAACAGCCACCACCAGATCCAGAGCTGGGGAGGACATGGAGGGGGGCTTCAGGTAGGCAAAAAATGAGGTGCTGACAAAGAGGGAGACCACAGCCAGGTGAGGGAGGCACATGGAGAAGGCTTTGTGCCTTCCCTGCTCAGAGGGCAGCCTCAGCACAGCTCTGAAGATCTGCACGTAGGACAGCACAATGAAAATGAAATACCCAGAGTATAAAGATAGTAACCACAATAAGCCCCACTTCCCGGAGGTAGGAGTGTGAGCAGGAGAGCTTGAGGATCTGGGGAATCTCACAGAAGAACTGGTCCACGTCATTGCCTTGGCAGAGAGGTATGGAAAATGTGTTGGCAGTGTGCAGGAGAGCATTGAGGAAAGCACTGGCCCAGGCAGCTGCTGCCATCCTGACACAAGCTCTGGTGTCCATGAGGGTCCCGTAGTGCAGGGGTCTGCAGATGGCAACGTAGCGGTCATAGGCCATGACAGTGAGGAGAGAATACTCAGCTGAACATAAGAAGACAAAGGAAAAGAGCTGGGCAGCACATCCTGAGTAGGAAATGGCCCTGGTGTCCCTCAGGGAGTTGGCCATGGATTTGGGGACAGTGGTGGAGATGGAGGCCAGGTCGAGGAGGGCGAGGTGGAGGAGGAAGAAGTACATGGGGGTGTGGAGGCGGTGGTGGCAGGCTACGGCTGTGATGATGAGGCCGTTGGCCAGGAGGGCAGCCAGGTAGATGCCCAGGAAGAGCGAGAAGTGCAAGAGCTGCAGCTCCCGTGTGTCTGCAAAGGCCAGGAGGAGGAACTCATTGAAGGAGCTGCCGTTGGACATTTGCTCTGCCCTGGGCATGGGGAACTTTCCAAGGAGAAAAAGACAGTGACAATTTAGAGCAGTCTTCTGTGAGCCAAACCTTTTGCCCTTCTCTTGGAGCCTCCCACATGCCCTTTGTCCTTTTCCTTCATCCAGTTCCTTGTCTTGAGTGCTAATTTGCACTGCCTGAGTTTGCCTTGCAGAGCAGTGGCCGCTGCTGATGATCTCCAGTGGGGTCACTTCTGCTCGGCCAGGGGGTGTCAATGAGGGAAATGCCAAACATTCCCAGGTGGGGATAGGGGGGGCTTGGGTGTCATGAGTGGCATTAAGGAGACTTGGTCCAGTGACCCAGGGGGAAATTTCTCTATTTACCATGATGAGAGATGAATATAGCACTGCGCCTGACTAGTAAAGCCCTACAATGGAAGAAGGCTCAGGGGAGATGGGCAAAGGAGTGGATCAACTGGTGTAGATGGTTCTGCCTGAGTTCATCAAAGGCGTGTGAATGTCTCCCTGAGTCAGCCAGATCTGTATGGGGGGGAAGTGTGTGTGTGGCTCAGCCCAACACAGAGTTCAACACCTGAACAACTAACAGAAGAATTGCCAAGGGACCAACAGACTTGAGCTGGTTTCAATCCACATACTCCTTCCCAGTGACTGGGGACACCCAGGGTGGTGACGGTGAGCATATTATAGAGACTGGTAAAAGGGATCACATTTTTATTGTGATTAAACTGCATATTGCAATTGCTGCATTTTGCTAAGCGTAACTTACACTTGTACTGTGATTTCAGTACACTGCTGTATCACTCTGCTGAATCCAAACCCCCGTGTAACATCAAATATCATCAAAGAATAAATTCTGATATTAAACATTACACTCTCCAGGTGTGGAACATCAAAAAGACCCTGGTCAGACACTATTGGACTCTGTCAAGCACGCGTGCCAGCTGTCTTGGGAAGGGAAGATCCTTGGGAGGGATTCATCTCCCCCAGCCTTGCCCTCTTGGACAGAGGTGTCTGTATCCGGATCAGTCACACCAGCTCCCACTCCAGCAAGGCAGAGGAACAGTCAAGTGAAGGCAGGGGCTGACCCGACCCTTTCTAGACATCTTCGTCCCAATGAGATCCTGAGACCCTGTCCTCACGCCCATTTACCATGTGTGCTCTCTCTGCAGGCACTGTGGTGGGAGGGGGAGGTCACTAGCTCTGAGGTGCACATGCTGCAGCAGGTTACGTCCACCCCTTATGTGGAAGGGCAGGTCAACGTTTAGACACCTGTTTTCTCTGGAAAATAACCTTCAGCAGAGGAGTCTGATTATTTATTTAGCTTTTAGGTGCCTCCCTCTCACCGTGGCAGCATTCTTTGACAGAGCAGAAATCTTTGGCCTTTCAGTTGCTCTCAGCATGAGCACTTGGGCATCCCGAGGGGAAAAAAGGGCTCGCTGTGTCATGGGATCTGGTCTGCCAAGGAGTCCTGCCCCTCACTGCCCTGCACTCGCACCTCTCTCCGCTGAAGGACACTCACCCTCACAAGTGCCTCTCAGAGAGAAACTGGACGGAGCGGAGAGTGGAGGACTTCAGGCGGTAAGGGAAGATTTCCAAAGGTCTGGCTGCAGAGGAGGCAGCTCATGCCCTGGACCCCTTGGCTGTCAGGGCAGAGGCTCTGCTGGGTGGGAGAGGAGACACAGGCAGCATGC
The DNA here is from genome assembly GCF_040807025.1 of Struthio camelus. NCBI lineage: Eukaryota > Metazoa > Chordata > Aves > Struthioniformes > Struthionidae > Struthio > Struthio camelus. Next base: position 5,380,108 of record NC_090970.1, read on the forward strand.
TCAGAGGAAGGTGTTTGTATTGGAGGGACTGACCATGACTTGCCCAAATCCATCCTCCCATGATGATTCTGCTAGCAGTTCCCTCTCATTCCCTGCCCATCTCGGCTGCCCTGCTGGCAGCTTTCTCAGTCCCTACACCTTTTCCCTCTCAGGGATCACAGACCCCAACCTACCCTCTGTGGGCTCAGTTCTGCCCTACAGAAATCTTCCAGGTCTGGGACTTGGGCAGGGGCATCTCTGTGCTTGCAGGTGCTAAGGAGCAGGTCACATAAACCCTGAGGAAGCCCATAAAGGTGATGCTGGTGCTGCTGGAGGTAGAGATGGGGTTGAAGGGGTTTGCTGAGCTTTCTCACAGACCTCCTGATCTCGGAGGGTGAAGGTTTGTGAGTCCCAGGTCCTTCTAAACCACAAAACTCTTTCCTTTTTTCTCCCTGCACAAATCAGGAAACAGAAAGACCTGGGAGGAAAGCTCCTCCATTTCAAGCAGCCTGTTTTTTCACCTTTGTCTGCAGGGCAGGGACACTACTCTGAATCACAGCCCTGGGCAGACTTGTGTGCACACTCCAACTTCACAGCCCTGCAGCCATCCCTGGGAGAAGGTAGCAGCATGCCCCGTCCCTGTGACAGCGTGCCAGGGAATCTCTGCTCTAAAGCATCTCCTCCTCCCCTGCACTGGAGAAACTGGGAGAGCGATCTCTAAAAAACTTTTCATGGGTTGAGCTGGGTTCAGACGATTCCTACAGGAAACGCAGTAGTGTTGTCCTATAGCCAGGGACTTACCGTGTCAAGGGCTGGGAAGATGTCTCCCACAATAAACTGTCAGCTGTCCTCCCACTCCACACTGCCTTTCACTTCTCTCTGCCTTCTCGCATCTCTCGTCAGCAGCAGCAGGCAGTG